>NC_086177.1:36102500-41520000 GCF_023053635.1 Elgaria multicarinata webbii | reverse complement strand
ATTTATTCCAAAAATAGGATAAACTCAGTGAAAGAAAGAAACCTTAGGTAAACACAGATTATAATTTATGAAACCTTCACTGCTGTTAACTGTGAGAATTCTGACTTCAGTTGATTATGGAGTGTGTGTGAACATTTCAGATACCTGTTGTTGTTATTCAGTTAGCACACAAGGGAGAAGTAATATTTTGTGGTGTGCATTAATGGGAATGTGTGGGAGATTGTACACACAAAGGCAGAGAAGATATTTCTCATGAAAAACTCACATCCACATATTTGTATATTTCCACCTATATGCATAGCAATATATTGCAGTTTGACAATTGAGTTCTCTTAGGTAACAAAATGTACTTTAAAACATTTCAGACAGTGATATTCCCCTTGGGCTGTGATAGTGGGGGAGTCCAAATGAAAGAAAAAAGTTGTTTGCTTTATGAGAGACTTTGCAGTTTAGACTAGTTAACATCAATCTTGAGCACCCTCTGCTGTCTGAATTTGGCTATGTCCGCCTGTTTGGATCATACTAACAATATAACTTGTTACAAATAGCACTATAGTTTTAAGAGGTGATACGATATTTCATATTTTAATACAGATCAGTGGTGTAATAGGAAATTTAAGAAATCATAGCTTCTGCAAAGAACTTTGAGGTTAAAATGTAGTAATATTCTTTTGCAAAACATTGAATTTAGGTCTTCCTTTGGTTTTTAAGACTCAAGCATTTTTCTGTAAACTGTTACCTGGTAATCAAAATTGTGTGGGTAAACATTCCTCCAATATATTGTAATAGGTGTCATTCAGAATCATTATGCCATATTAATAGCACGTGTTCGTGCTTTCCCCCAAAAGCTGTTGTTCAAAGTGTATACATAGATTAGCAACATTTCCCTACAAACTAAATTTTAGTTCTATGTAATTTAGACATAATTCAAAATAGATAAAATACTACTGCAATGTCATTTTGTAATTAAACTCTATTAGAGTTATTGTTTAGGGATGTGTAAAAAATGTCCCCTAGGAAATGAACATTCAAATAATCAGGTTCCAATCTAGGTTTTCAGCATCTAGATGTGATTCTTTTTGCCATATGTTCAGGTTATTCTGGATATTTACCACCTTAAAATCTCATATGGAAATATCACAGTATGGCTTTTTATAAGCAGATAATTACTATCCCATACAAATAGTAGAAGACTTGCAACAGATTCTTACTAATCTGTGAAGCATTCCCATACTCAGGCATTTCCCTTGTGATTAAATAAAAGTGATGGCTTGGACAAAATGCAATGACAAATAGCATTTTTTCCATCAAATTCTTATTTTAGGTTCTTTCCTTTGCTTTTGTATTTATTCATCAAAAGGCAGAAAAGGCTTTTAGGATTGTTCATGAGGTGTTGTGCATAAATTTACATATTATTTTTTATCATGAAGTGAGAAGTGAGGAGAGGTGCATAAAGGAGTAATTTGTATTCATTTTGTTAATTATAATTATAATTTTATGTTAGATTTTGAATATTTTTCTACCAGTTCAGTAAACCTCATATATGTTTTATATGAGAACTGTCATTACTCTGTAAAGGTAATATATTTCTGGGCTTCAAAATTTTAGTAATTTATTTCGTAGATATACAAAATGAGCATCGTGAAAGTTATATTTTATTTTGATTGGAAGATTTTTTTAAAATAGTGATGTTTATGCCGTTAGGTTTGTTTAGTAAATATGCCTCTGCGTTTGCAGATCACTGTAAAATCCACACTAACATAATTTCTGTTGTACAATCACATAAATTACATTATGCAAACATTATTAAAACTTTTCCTTAATCCTTCTGCAATGTCATTTAGAGAAAGATATTTTAAATAGGCTAAACAAGAGCCTGTTTGTTTAGTCTATTTAAAAATTGTCTGAAAATAAGTTTAAAGGAAAAGTACAAAACATTGCTTGAAATAAATAACCATTTGTCTGGTAGACTAGAGTGCATGCTAGAATGCATACTGTTGAATATTAACTTTGAAAAGGAAAGCATTCATATGCATCATTTCTGCTTAATTCAGTTGTAATGATCAAACTGTCATCAGATATTTCAATGCAAATATAGTTCAGAGTCACTGCATGGTATTAATCTCATATGAGAGAATACTTCAAGTAGGTGGATTCATCCTTTAATTATTAGGGAGGAATACACTAATTTTCTTTGGATCCCCAGCTGACCTTTTTATCTATAGGTGGATTAGACTGCCAAGCTGCACTCCTCAGAGTACTCATGACATTGTAGTAGTGATGCACTTAAAAAAAACAAACCCCAGTATAATTTAAAAAGAAATGTTTGTAGAAATATTGAACTGCATTTATTAAAATTAACTATTTGTTTAAAGATAGTTAATTGTATTGAGATGGTATTCTACTTTACTCAAGCCATTGTTGATAATATTTTCTTAGAATGCTGTGAAATTGCAGAAGAATTTGATATTTTCAAAAAAAATTGATGTTTTGCATATCAGAGACGTAACTTCCACTTTATCTATGAAAAAGAAGGTTTTTTTTTCATTTTGTATTATTCCTTAAATCTATCACAATAGCACAGCATTTCAGAGATTAGAACACTTGGTTTATACCAACAATAAAGGGTCAGTATGGTATTGTCCTGCTTAAACAAGAAAATATCAGTCCTCTTATTAGTTTAATTTTGAAATCACTGAATGACTGAGTGTTTATTTTACTAAGAGTGATTATTGTTCCTTAGTGATCTATCACAATAGCACAGCATTTCAGAGATTAGAACACTTACTCATTCAGTGATTTGAAAATTAAACTAATAAGAGGATTGATATTTTCTTGTTTAAGCAGGACAATACCATACTTACTTTTTATTGTTGGTATAAACCATTATTTTACTAAGAGTGATTAGCTATTTAAAACTTGGTACATAAATTAAAGAGGAGCTAAATGGATATGTGATTGTTGCCATTAGTAGCATTTTAGATTATGCAGGCAATTATTGCATTCATTATCCTAGAACAGCCCCTTTGCAAAACTATTGCGGTTGTCTTCAAGATTATGTACAAATTTTCCCTGGGAAATTAAAATTTCGAGTGGCATATTTGATTTTGTCATCACAGTTGTTTGAATCAAAGCAAATATTATGATAAGAAAAAAATGTTCTGCTGGTACTGAACATTGCAATAAATGTTAAGAATACTCAGAATAAAATTTGAATTAAATTTATCTATTTTCTAATGAAGTCATTTACTCTGTTTATGGTAATTTTAAACAGCATAACAGGTTTTCATAGCCATTAAAAGATTAATTCCTTCTCAGTGAAAAGACAATATGAGAGATGCAGACAAATAACAGCTTATAATAGATCTGTTTTATTTATGTTTGCTGTTTGGCATGTATTGGAGTATAATTTTCTTTGTGTACATAACAGCAATGATAAGGTGAAGTGACAGATATGTGTATGGGAGAGACATTATCATGCATGGCCAATCATTTAGCTTAAAAGGTCAAATTTGCTTGAGTGTTTCAAAAAAGTATTTACCTGTAAAAAAAAATTACATTTGTTTTAAAAGTTGCTTAAACTTATTAAATTAATTCTAAACTTGCATCCAAATCTGTCTTCTTTAATTAGGAAAGTTTTTTATCCTTTTAGATATCTACATATGTGAATCCAGCGAGGCTATGTATAATGTTTGGGCCTACAAATGCCATTGCTCAAAGGAAACTTTGTATTCATTTCTGTCAGGTTTTGTCTTGGCTTTTACAGTCTTTCAGTGCTATGATGCAGCAAGAAAAGTGTGAGGTACTGGTTATGCATATTGCAAGACAGTGATTCTTTATTTTATTACAAAAAAAGACCAACTCTAGAAGGCCAGATTAAATCATTCCTTTCACTTTTTAATGGGATTTGGATGAATAGAGTAAAATATGCACTTTGCATTCATTGATAGCATCTTTAGGTTGAGGTAATTGAGTCTTTTTTCCCTGACTGAATGAATAATGACTTCATCTGATCCTCAGCGAGGCCTGAAACTTAGACTGCCTTTGTCAATGCAAAAAGATCTGGGCTTTGAAACATGCTCTACTTCCCTGGCTAAATTTTTCTTCATTTTAATCCAGAAACCTATTTTTCTCAATAATTCAAGCATAAACTATGTAGTAGTTGAAGCAGCGGAAATTGCAAGATATTTGTCCTCGTTGTGCTGCTTTTTAAATGTAGCTGATAAATCAGCCACTGTGGTCTTCAGCTGCCTAGCTCTCAAGGGAAGGGACAACCCATACATGAGAAAGAATGCTGGAATTTTGCAAAAGTATTTTAAATATTCTTATATAAATTGTTTCTCCTGTTGAAGTGTAGTGCCATATTAGTCTTTCTGACAGAAATGAAAGGGTTTGTCTGATCAGGGATATTTCCCTGTGAAATATTGCAGTCTGCTGTCACAATAGTTTCATCTAGAAGAGTATATCACAGCATTATACAGGCCTGAACTGCTCTTGAACTAGTATGAGTCTTTGGTATTGAAATAGAAGTGACAAATGTTCAGTTTTTTCCTCTTAGTATTTTACTTTTAATTTTCAAATGATCAGACTAGGTTAGTTGAACTTAAGCCCCACTAATTTCAGTGGGAACTAACTAGTTTCATTGATTTCAGTAGAATCCACATTCACCTAACTATGGCCAGATCTACACTAAGCAGGATACCCTATTTCTTCGATTCTAAGACACACTTTTTTCCCCATATAAACATCTCTAAAAATGGGGTGCGTCTTAGAATCGCAGGTGTGTCTTGGGTTTTTTTTCTGTTGGTGGTACTGAAATTAGTGTGCGTCTTACAATCGATGGCGTCTTACAATCGAAGAAATACGGTATAACACTTTGAAGACAGTTTGAAAACTGTATATGGAGTGTGTCCTGGGCCCCTACAGTTGTCAATACCATTTGAAAGCAATAGTATAGATCCTGCCTTAGTCTGGGGCCTTAGCTAGACCTACCTGAAAGTCCGGGACAGAGGAGGGGAGATCTCGCATTGCGATTAACGCGAGATCCCTCCTCCGTTTACACGTAAGGTGTGACGACCTCAGGAAGAGAGGTGTCACACGCGCGCGCCAATTTAAATTACTTTTAAAGGAGACGGAGCGCACGAACAGTTGTTAAAAAAAAATTAACTACTTTCCCCGCTCCCCCCACCCTACCCCCGATGGACGCAGCGCTTCGTCTGAGACCGTGGAAAAAGCGGGCCCAAAGGGGAGGGCTGTATCCTGGGGCAAGGGAGGGATGATCCCTCCCTGATCCCGGGATCCCCTGTGCACACACAGGGACGATACTGGGGTTTGCCCCAGCATAAAGCCTGGTCTAGCTAAGGCTTGGATCTAACTCAGCATACTTTATTCAAGTCAATTTTACTCTTACCAGAGTTATGATTTATATGCATTGAGTAGGGGAGAGAATTAGTGTCTAGTTCAAGAATGTCATCCTTAGTGCTCATTCACATTTAATACATTTTTATGGTCTAGACCATTAATGGGAACCATAACTATAAATAGCTTTTCTGCGTTTTGGATTTACATTATCACTCCATGTTATATGGCTTGGAGATGATGAGGGATAGCTGAAGGAAAGGTCATGAAGTTCAACCCTAGTGAACTGTATGTAGAGAACTAGGCTTGTATAGACTTAGAAAGAGCCGCAACCTTTGAACAGGGAGAAAGGCACAAGTACAAATCAATGCAGATTTGTGGAAATGAAAATAAAGCATAAAATTCAATTTCCTAAGATTCATTCATTCATCTGTCACAAAGTATCTGGGCAACGCCTGTTTGAAATCTCAGAAGTATTAGTGTGATGGGGTACTGAAAAAGATTTCATGTGTTCAAGGTCAAGGCTTCAGTGCTCTGTATTTCTCTCAGCCTTTCCCCAGCACTAGTAGAACCAGAATAATCAAAATTGCATAAAAATTATGCAAGGAGAATTTGCAGATTTGCTTTCTTTGAATAAATTATGCAAGCCATAGAATTTAGCATTTCTTGTCACAGTATTTGGATTGCCTTATCACAGAATATTACTTTTTTTAACATCATATTGTAAACCATGGCCCTTGCTAAAACTGATTCCTTTTCCTCATGATTTATAAATTGGAATATCTGGCAAAGTTGTCCTTCCTCATAACATCACCTGGCTCATCATAAAGCAGTGATGGCACTTTGTTGTGGCTTATAGTGAGGGAAAATCCATATTAGGTAAGATTCCTTTCAAGCTAAACTCCAATCAAGAGATTAGAGACTGCGTTGTTGGGAAAACATCTGATACAAGGGATTCTTGACCAGGAAACCCTTCATTTGGAGGTCACCTGCTTATGATGAGCAACTCTTCCCTATGCCCCAAAGATTGTCTGTTTATTCTTAGCAATAGGACCTCTCAGCTTTTACTTCTAAAGATTACTTCACTTGCACTATGAATTTTCTAAATGAATATTGTCTCTGTGTAGACAATTCTGTGCACAGTCCTGAATGAAGAATAAGTAAGAACAGGATTACCACTGTACACACTGCATACACCAATTCATGCTTGTTGCACATCGTGGTATACGAGCATTGTTACCTGCAGTTTCCTGCATGAAGGTGATCTATTTGTAGTTCCCCTGGAAATTTATCCTGTGTGAGATACCCTAAGATTTTATTGTGTTGAGATGGTTTAAAGCTTTAAAACATTCTCTGCTCATGGTGCAATTGTTCTGAAAGCAAATTTTCTGACCCAGCCTTGGTTTGTAGCCTTATAATTATAGCAGTTGTCTTGTCAGATTTAAGGTCACTTGGAAAAGGGTGGTCCCTAGTTATTTAAATTCCAGGTAAGTTGGGGAAAGCAAAACCAGTGATCGATATTTCTAATTTTATATACTGTATACAAACCTGAATAAAGTAGAAATGTCCGTTCAGTTTTATTTACTGAATTTATGTTGCTTCTTTTAGGTTGGTTTGCTGGACCTTGAACTGAATCAACTAACCAAAGCACTGTTCTTGGCTTTAGTTGCACTTTCAATTGTTATGGTAACGTTGCAAGGATTTGTGGGGCCATGGTACCGCAACCTTTTTCGGTTTCTCCTCCTTTTCTCCTACATAATCCCAATCAGGTATGTATAAGAATAAGAGTAAAAAACCTAGATGTCTAATGTCACTGAATGTGTGTTGTTGTTTTTAATGTACCCTCAATTCTCATTGTGAAGGAAATTGTTCTTATCAGGAAGCTATTATAGGAGAAGGTGCCAACAAATCTGCTGATTCTGAAGGGAGCACTGTACAATAACAAGAGCTATTGTACTTTTTGTATAATGTAAGCCTTTCTGAAATAATCCCATACATGCAAACATTTTACTTGCATTAATGGACAAACATTTTATGTGCATTAATGCATTTTAAAGCTTGTAATCTTTATCAGAACATTTTCTGATAGAAAGACTTGTTTTTTAATTATTATTTTTGGTGTTCATATTTTTCTCCTATTTATACCAACATTTAGTTATCATAATGTTTCTTGGATTATTGGTCTCTTCTGTACTTTTAAAAAGAAAGTTATTTTAGGTTATTCTAGAGACCATGGCCTAACCTACACCAAGCAGGATATTGCACTATGAAAGTGGCATGTAAAAGGCAGGTGCCACACCAAGCATGATATAGCAGTATGAAAGCGGTATATGGTATGCTTTATAGCCGCTTCAATACTGCTATAAAGCAGCAGTGTGTATCCTGCCTTTTATATACTTCTTTTATACCACTTTCATAGTGCAATATCTTGCTTGGTGTAGATTAAGCCCATGACAAAACACAATGTCTTGATCATTTTGACCAGTTCATTTATCACATATTATATTGTCTTAAAATAGTTCTAATCAACCATTATGCAGGCGATACTATATAGAACAAAACAAATTACCACCAGTAGTACTGGATGCACTACTAGCGGTCATTTGTTTTGTTTTGCTTTAAAATAGTTACTCTGATCTTATAATTTATCAAAGACCCAGTTATAAATAAATAAATAAATAATAATAATAATAATAATAATAAAAGCACTTTCTGAATATTTCCAGTGTGAATATTGAAGATGAGAGGGTTGACAATGCTGCAGAGTAGAAGAATAAAGGCCGTAGCTACTCTGAACAGCACTCAAAACGTTGATTTGACTTTCTTTTCCCATGTACTGAACAAGGGATAGCTTTTTTCCTTAGAAAAGAAGCATTTTCTTCAATAACTACTATCATGTATGGCACAAGGATTATGGCATTATTGTGGCAGGCAGAAATGGTTGTAGGTTGACAATGCAAAGAACAGTAGAACTGAATTTATCAGAAAACATACTTTCTTCCTTGAGAAACATTAGTCTTACCTATGTACTTAATTTTTAAAAAATACAGATTAAGCTATTGTTAAAAGTAAGACTATCAAACAATTCACTGGATTTAGATAATTGGTTTTTAACTGATTAATCTGTTAATCAGATGTAATTAAAATTGTCATATTGGAAAGCAGTAGTTTCTTAAGAGAACTTGTAATTCAACAGGAAAACCACACTGATTGCTAGAAGGAAGGCACATTTTTAAAATAGTAACTTCATTGTTTGGAAATATATTATTCTGTCAGTCTATTTCTGAAGTTCTGTGTTCATGCGGAGTCACTGAAAACATAAAATTGCATAAGAATAGGTCTATATCACTGGGATATCCCAGGCAGTAGGGGGCATTGTATAAGCTAGCCATCAGCACACTGGAAATCCTGGATGGCAGTCAAAAAAAAAAAATCTAATCTATTATTAATGCTGATTTGAACTGACTTCCTTGTTTGCTGCCCAGTGGTCCCCTATTAAAAACGATAAAGTAGCTCTTCATACAGATTTGAGAGAAATCTGCCTAAAAAAAGGTGCAGAACCTTTTTTTAGTCCTAGGGCTGTTTTCCATTTCAGAGACGCTCTTGGGGGGGCTACATTCCAGTGGTAGGTGGGTCTGAAGGCAAAAGGGATGGGGCCCAAACCCCCAAATGCCTGCCTATTATAGCTTAAAGCTCTCGGGAGATGCATTTCAACCTTTTAGAATTGCAGGGGGGAGGTGCACAATAACTGTGAATCCACAAAATGGGGAGAAGAGGGAAGCGGGAACAGACTTGCTGCCTGGGCCTGAGGTTCTGCACTCCTGCTTTTAAGGGCTTTCTGAAGGACCGCAGCCTCCTACATAAACCTGCATGAACATGAGGTTGCCAAGTGAGGCCCTGGTGTGTCTGACTTTTGAGATACGGCAGGTACTGACCAGGGAGAGAGAACCTTTTCAGTTGTGGCAGCCCGTTTTTGGAATGCTTTACCCAGGGAGGATGCATTTTTACAGCCAGAAAAGACCTTTAAAAAAACTCCCAAGCCTTTTAAAATATTATTTGAAATAGTCTTCTTTTTGCTGATATGCTTTTAGTTCCTTTGCTGCTTTGATATGTTTCTATTTATTGGCTTGATATTCTAGTGTTTTTAACTATTCTACTGTTTTTCTGGCTTGGAGCCAGCATTTTATTTACATACTTGCATAAAAAGGCTATAGCAAAATTGGTGTAGAAAATTTTAGCTTTGTGTCTATCATGTTAGAATCCTGGATTGCAATCTTCATAAAGATCTATATAACCCTTTACATGGTATGATTATGGCATCATGAAACAGAGTGGACATAAGATTAAAATTCATAGGTTCTCTCTTACTTCAGAGAACTTTCCTGATGTTGATAGAAGGGATGGTTATCTGACCACATCCATACAGTGTGAGGAGTGATGTATAAAATAATTCTGTTTCAGTTCATTAGAAGATAAGATTAATTGGAGAAAGGGCTTGTTTCTACAAAGCAATAGAAGTAGAATAAACTGTTAGAACAGTTAGAAAGGAATACGTGACATTTAAATGACTGATGCCTTTATAAAAGATAAGTCTTGATACCATAATACTTGTTTGGGGTTTGGTTATGTCTTTGTGAATTGGTTTGCTGCCTTTTCCCACTCATTACAAATGAATCCCCATGTAAGAATATAAGAAGAGCCATGCTGGATCAGACCAAGGATCCATTTAATCCAGCATTGGTCAACCAGCCGTTGACAAAGAACCCACAAGCAGAACACAAGTGCAATATCACCCTCCCACCCATGTTTCCCAGCAACTGGTGTACGTAGGCATCCTGCTTCGAGTACTGGAGGTAGCATCAAGACTAGTAGCCTTTGATAGGCTTCTCCTCTAGGAATTTGTCTAACCACCTTTTAGAACCATCCAAATGTTTATTTTATTATTTCATTTGTATCCCACCTTTTTTCCTCCAAGTAATCCAAGGTGATGTATACAGTCTTCCTCCTCTCCATTTTTTCCGCACTACAACAATCCAGTCTGTAACTGGCCCAAGGTCACCCAGTGGGTTTCCATGGCCGAGTGGGGACTGGAACCCAGATCTCCCAACTCCCAGTCCAACACTTTAGCCACTACATCCCACTTGTAGTCAGTTGTATCAAGAAATATTTCCTTTTTCCAGTTTCTTAAAAATGTGTATATAACAAGCTTTAGAAGACTAGCAGGAAAAATTATAATCCTGGATTTTTGGAACTATAAATGCTTCTACAAAATTAAATCACAGATTTCATTATCATGAAGCCAAATTCTGAAATTGAGTCAATAGACACATTTTGCATGGGCAGGATTTGGAATTCTTGTTTCCTGTTTAGTATTGTTCGAATATAGAAGGAAACCAGGTTTCAGAGTTCATGAGCAAGCTGCTGGATCATGTGTACTGCCTACTGCAAGAAAATTCCATGCAAAAGATGATTTTATCCCACCTCCCTTGCACCAACAAACATACACACACACCTCTGATATCTATATAAGTGTCAATATAGATAGGCTTGGTGTTACTGTTCTGAGAGCCTGGATTGTCAGGAGCCTGCCAGGCTTCACTTTAACTCAAGCTGGCAATGTTCCAGCTAAATGTATGGTTTCTTTTGAAATTTAAACTTACTAAGTAAATCAGCATTGACATTACCCTGCAGACACCAGTTCCAACGTCATGAATATTTGTTGTAGCCAGGCTTTGTCTATATTAGAATCTGAAAATACTGCTCTTCGGGAATATTTAAGCTTCCTGATGATTTGTTACTGCTATACTAATGTGAAGCTAAGCCACATGATCTTAATGATCATGAGAAGTTGGTAACTGTGTGTATGCAGTCAAGCATCTATGGATGTTTAATGCACAGTCCATCAAATATTAGGCAATGGTAAGCAAAATGTGGGAAATAAGGCCAGTAAAGTTAGAGAGAAATAGTTTCCTATGCTTCCCTTGTAATTCTTTTGCCACTACAGGTCAAAAAATTCTATTGGTGGAGTTCCCCTAAGGAATTTTATTTGGGCTAAAGGCAGCTGGAAGTTATTGTGCATGACATTACAAAACTATTCTAAGTAAATCATCGGGTGAAAGGATACTATTAGCCCATCAGGAGATCAGCATTCTGCAAAGCTGGCAAGGTAGTGACTAACAGGATAACATAACATTATCTTAGGGCCTTTCCAAATGATTTTTTTAGCACAGTAATTGCACAGTTCATAGTTGTTGCGCAGGATCCTAGTACCTTTTTTTCAAGGTTGCGCTTTTTCAGTGATATTTATTTTCCCAGCTCTCAAGAGTGAAGTATTTTGTGGCTGAGAAAGTGCTGTTTGTTTTTTCACATGCCCATTTCAATTGGGAGTGCTCTGAAAAGTGCATTGCATAGATAAAGACAAGTGAGGGTGTACATGATCCCACAGCCTGCCCCTGATTTCTGAAACCTGGTTCCTTTCTATATCCAAACAGAGGCAAACTGAAACCAAAAATTTAAAATCCTATCCATACATAATATGCCTGATTGGGGCAATTTCAGTTATTGGGTAGTAACCCAAACTATCCAGTAGTTAGGGTCAAACTCAAGAAGAAAATGCCATCAAGGTTATCCACTCAGGTATCACTCACTACTTAGTGAGTCGTTATTTATTTGTTTCAAAGGCTTTGACTCCCAGTCTCCAAAGCTGAAACACACATCCTCTCTAATTTAAAGTAAAACAACAACAACCTGTAAATAGTGAACATTAACACAGCTTGAAGAAAGGTACTCCAATCGTTTACTTGGGGACTGTGTGTAATGCTACTAATAATAGTAGCAACATAGCATTAAGAGGAAAAAAATATTTTGTGTATAATGAGAATAGCCCTTATGAACACAAGTGTTGGTTATTTATAAAAGCATCTCATTTTGTCTAAGGCTTGCTTTGGGAAAGATTGATGATTGGTGAAAATGTACATTCAGTTTCACACATCTCTAATTAAACTGCTAAGATTATGGCACCTATGACACAAAAAACACTTGTATCTTGTGATATAACTGGGAAGTCATTAGGAAAATGGCTTCTTAACTATTGCTATTGTTATCCTGAACCACAGGTAATTCCTGTGTTAAGTCTTGATCTTTGGTAGTTAAATTCTTAGAACTATAATATATAAAAGAATCAGTACTTATCGACACTAGTTTCAAAAAAGAAAAATCACTTTAAAATGATATTTATTAATAACTCATATCTGTCGTGCCAGTGTATGTTGATTATTTGATACAGTGCCATCAATGTGCATGGTTCATTACAACATATAATAGGACAAGTTCCTTTCTCAAAAAAATCATAATCTAAAATTCAACTCAAAAGAGACACCAGACAGAGGTGTGAAGAGGCAAGGGTAGATAAGAATTTTTTTCCCAATTATATGTACTTCAGCCTAATTACAGTGGGCTATGGAAACTAAGGAATCTGGCTAAAACCTTCATGGAAAAACTAAGGGGTTTAGGAAGGTGTTGAAGAAAGTAGTGGTATCATGCAAATATTCTGGAAGCATAAGTAGCAGACATAATGGGCAGTAAGAGAGAAGGGATGGAGTCATTTCAGGGAACAGGAGACCTTCGGACAGCTGAGAGTGGCGACGGTGGAGAAGTGAAGATCACGGAAAGGGATGTGATGGGGTAAGGGAGCAAGACAGTGGAGGACTTTGAAGGCAAGGGTAAGGAGCTTGTGTGGATCTAGGTTGGAGAGGAAACCAGCATAGATTTTTAAGATGGGGTGACACTTCGTCAGAGCAACAAAAGGTGAATTATTTTGGTGGCATATACCTATGTATGTATGTACAGCATGGCTGTATATATGAAAACACCCCCAAACAAACTGAGTGTATCTATTGTGATTTAAAAAAAAAAAAAGTTCAGGATGTGCATCTGCCTCAATGCTATGACAAACCATGGGATCATCTACACCAAGCAGGATATTCCACTATGAAAGCGGTATATGAAGAGCACTGTAGGATCTACACTACTGCTTTATAGTGGTACTGAAGTGCACTGACAACTGTTGGGGCCCATGACACATCTACACCAAGCAGGATACAACACTATGGAAGTGGTATATGGTATGTGTCAGTGGGCCCCAACAGTTGTCAGTGCACTTCAACACCACTATAAAGCAGTACTGTGGCTCTTGCCTTTTATATGCCACTTTCATTCTGCTTTCATAGTGGAATACCCTGCTTGGTGTAGATGAGCCCCATGACTTGATTTGGAGCATAGCAGGAAGATATGCTCGTGCAGAGATCTAGGATCGAGGGGCCAGGTATAAATACTAAACTGAATGAAACAAATTATGGATTTCTACATTACTAATAAGGAAAGATTACATCCTGTTGTTTTCAGTGAGTTATCTGAGATGCATTGAAATTAATTTAGAAATTAATTAGCTTCACACTAATTTTAATGCAGTTTGAAGTTCTTGATATAACATTCCAACACATAGGAATGTCAATGTACTGCTTATTTATAGAAGCTCAACTATAGGTTAATTGTAGCAGGTAACTTTTTGTTTTCTGTTATTCAAGAATGAAGTTGTTAAACTCAAGAGGGCATATATATATTTTCCAGTTTACGTGTGAACCTAGACATGGGCAAAGCAGCCTATGGATGGATGATTATGAAGGATGACAATATACCTGGAACAGTTGTCCGGACCAGCACCATTCCTGAAGAACTGGGACGTCTCGTATATCTGCTGACGGATAAAACAGGTATATCTAAGAATTCTATTCTGTGGCTGAACTTTAGTTACAAAATTATTGCTGCCAATATATATTAAATAGTAAGGCACCTCAGTTTAATTGTTGTCAGATTGATAGCTGTTGTACAACTCCTGTTACTTTAAGGTGGGGCTAGGGAACCTGATACTCTTCAGATGTTTTTGGCAAGAACTTCCATATGGCCCAGTTAGCATGGCCAGTGGTCAGGGCTTATGGGACTTGTAGTCTAAAACAGCTGGAGGACACCAGCTTGCCTACCCCTGTTTTAAGGTAATTAATTGTAATTGTATGGTTATGACCAAAATGATCATGCAGTGTCCAATAAAAGACACAAACTGGAATTTTAACTATCCCTTATCTCTCTGTAGATGGAGATATGTGGCACATGTGCTGATCGTGGGGCTATGCTTGCATATTTGAAGTTAAGGCATACAGCAGCCCTGGATATAAGAATTTCGATTGTAATTTTTAAAGTCCTTAGCACTTCTTTTGTCGGGGTAGTGGTGGTTACAGTATTTATTCATCTTCCTTATGAGATAAGATTGTTGCTGTTCTCATTTTGCAGAGGAGGGACCAAGAATGGTAATAACTTGGCCAGGATATTTAAACTAAAATCTCCCATGTTCTTGGTCATTACTATTCTGTATTTCAGTTTGTAGGAATATAAATGGGGTGGCAAGGAGAGAGCACTTAGGATGGCTATGCTGTAAGCTCTATCCAGATGTGCACGTTAGTATTGCCAGAGTAATTTAAAAGATACTTGTGCCATAATATATACCATTTCACTTTTGAAGTCTGGATGCTTGACTTAAAAGAAATTGCTGCTTGGTGTTTTGTTTTGTGTGTTAGACCACCCAAGTTAATGATCTGTTGGTGGGGTTGTCCCATTTAACCACATATCAGAAGTAGGCTTCCCTGTGTTGAGAATGAAAAGAAAATAGAGAAAATAGCTTGCAAAAAATCTTACACTGTGGCTCTAGTTTCTTTTGAAATGATTAAGTATTATTTGTAGAGTCTAAAGAGCATTACATTACTAACATAATTGCAAGGTAGTCCTTTGTATGATTGTAAATTGGGTTTGTGCTTCATCAATAAGCTTTTTGACAAGAAGCGTCTATCACAGTGGCTCTCTCATTTGCCACAGCAGAATAGAAAATGAAGTATCCCAATAATTGCATTATAGTTTCCTTATTGTGGGACAAGAAAGCAATGTGGTATAATTAGGTTTGATTGGAGTGCATGTTTCCGGTAAGATCTGAAATTAATGATGTTGCTATAGTGACACATCTGCGGCCACCAGTGCGTGAAACATAAAGTAATTCATTCGACAAGAGAAGACATCTGTTAACTGCAAGGATGCAGAGCATATTGACACTGACCAGAAATACTAGACGTTATGTGATAAATGAACAAATGATGCTGAAACAGGAGGACAGATAATTTGTACTTAATCTGCTGGGAGAACTTTAATCTTCTCACTGGTTGCATTTGACAATACCATTGTTTAAAGAACAATGCTGCAGAGAACTCATAAATTTTAAAACTTAACTCAGGGTGCAGCCTATTAAAGCAATACATTAATTCCTTTGTTAGGGAGTTTTTATCTTCATGTAGAACAAAGCCATTACTAAAAACACCCACTAAAACAACAGGTTCTTTGGGACTCACATTTTAATTATAGCATCCATTACCCAAAATGCCAGGTTGTTTGGACTTGAATCACATATAAGTTTGACAGAAAGGCGTCATCCATTATATTGGGGGTGGGGGGAGAGAACGCTGTTACCAGTGTTTTCCAAGGGCAGCTAAGCATGACATTTTAGTCTCTCTAGGGCATGATAAGTTCCTAACAATAAAGAGAAAAAACAAAGAAATTTGGCAATATTTATTGAATGTTTTTGACATCCAGTGTGTGATACTGCAACTTCCCTGCTCTTCCTGACAGCAACCACAGTATTCAATTATAACAAATAAAAACCATCTTCCAAGCACAGTTATTTACTAATGCACACGCTCGCATTTGAGTGCTGTAATTAACATTTTAGCGGCTGTGTGGACCAAATGAGATACTTAACACATGTAATAGTTGAACAGATGCATAGAGTAATGGAATTCATAATCTTCTGGGAAGCCCTGTATTAGGGACTAATGTGTTAACACTGGAGGTTTGTGTTTAAAATTTATCTGGAGTTAACATATGTTAAGCATTGCAAGAGAAAAACCAGGGGTATCACTTTATGAGATTAATGCAGACCACTGGCTTATTATCATGGGTATCCAAAGTGATAAAAATAATTCTTTGGTGATGTCACTGCTATTTCCCCAGATTTTGGAGAGGCTTCATAATATCTACTCCTGCCATAACTATATCACAAACTAAAAAGCCTCCATATATGCTTACGGGCTAGGTTAGTGGGAACAAGGGACAGGCCCTTCTTTGTGGTGGCACCCCTAAAGTGGAGCTCTCTCCCTAAGCAAGTTAAACTGGCTCCTTCTTTGTTTAGATTTAGGCGGGCTGTTTATTTTGTTTTCTTCCACATGGCTTTCAAGTGATTTAAAATGAATTAGCTCTGCTCTCTGTTTTTCTCCTGTTCTTAATTTTGCTGTATGTGACGTTAAAAGTTTTTTACTGTTTTAAAGTTCTAAATTATAAGTACCTTGTGGGCTTTTTCTGCACCAAAAGGTGACTCAGAAATACATCACTCCTTCCATCCTAACATACCAAACTACAATAGGAATATGCTTTTCTCTAGTCATTATTTTAGCTATTTTTACATCTACATTAGTCCATTATCAAATTCCTGCCTTTTAGAAAAGCATTTTCCAGTTATGTACAGATAAGTCTTTTTTTGATCCAAAGGAAATATACTTGCAATATAGTTAAACTAGATCAGGAATTGGGACCTTCTGGTCCATGGGCTGGATATAACCCATATAACCCACCAGCTTTTTCTCCAGGCCACACACCCTCTCCTGGCAGTAACCCCCCCCTTCTTATTTATGATCAGTTGCTGATAAAGATGAGAACTTTACCCTGAAGGTCAGATACAGTGAGGCCTTGAGAAAAAGCTGCTAAGTGATTCAGTCCTGCTTACTTTTGAGTATGCATGGAGAAGCTCTGCCCTAATCTTAGGCTTAAATTGGTAATAATCACATTTGGCCATTCTCACTTTGCCTTTGGCAATGTCCACAAATGGAATATGCACCACCAGCACCTCGACCTTTCCCAGATTGGAATCCAGGCGTCAGGCTGGAAAAGATTCAGGGGAAGGAAGGAAAAGGTGATAGTGAGCAACATGAAAATGCATTCCAAATTCTTTAACCAAAAAAAGACTACATGAGAAGAAGGTGGGATTCAACAAGCCTTAAATATGTAAAGATTAAGGTGGGGAAACTTCCACAAGTGTGATAATGCCAACCATTGACTAGAAAAGACTAAGGATTGAATTGATATCACCTCTGTAATTTGAGGTCAGATCGACACATGCAGCAGAATGAGAAGAATGAATGGATTGCACCATTTCTGGTTGTAGCTAGGATCACATTTTTTAATGTTCTACTTCGTTAAAACCTCAATTCCAATCAAAAACCAGCAGACCAGATAAAGGAGTGATTTAGAACGTTATCTCCTCTTGTGTTTATACGAAAGCGGTATTGTAAACCGCCCAGAGAGCTTCGGCTGGGGGGCTGTATATAAATGTAATAAAATAAATAAATAATAAATAAATATTATTCACATGTAGATGGCAATGGTACAGTCCATTCTACTATCTCAACATTCTACCTTGCTGTTTTCACATCACTGTGCTATGTGTGTAGAGCCAGACTCATTTATCCATAAACACTGAATCAGAACAATATGTGTGAGCCTTCCAGTGCTCTTGTGAGGTAAGTTGAGCCACCCAGAGAGATGAATAGCTGAGAATATAAGTGAATTTGACTTGTTCATTCTTTGTGAGCACACAGCTTTTTGTACAAGCCCTTGTCCCAGCCCCTTACCTATTTACATTGATGGAAAATGTGACCTCAGTAATCTTCCCTAGCAACTTAAAACTCTTTATTAAATAGGAATTGCAAATGTCCAGGTATGTGCCCTGCTGTGTGTGTGTGTGTGTGTGTGTGTGTGAGAGAGAGAGAGAGAGAGAGAGAGAGAGGGATGAAATTCCATCCAGATTTCTCTTCATTTAATTCAATTCAATTCATCCTTGCTTATTGTTAGACAAGCTTAGAGCAACTTCCAAGCAACTTCATAAATATATGACATTTTGCAGTGTAATGATAGAAATACTTTCAAGTCTGGCAGAGAAAACTACAGTCTCTCCAAAACTAGCTGGAAAGCATTTAGAAGTGGTGATTACTGAAGAAACATAAACTTTAGCTTCTTATTTCATCAGGAATATGTGGCTTAGCTTACCTACCAATGATAGAAATATGGCCACATGAGGCTCCATCTAGCAATTATTACTTTAATTTAGAAAACTTGTCATTAAAGCAGAGCCCAGGGAGGAATTGGTTAATATTTGAACTAAGACTGAAACTCAGACCGTTGGGTGTCTTTCATCTGAAGCTTTATTCCTCCACCTTAACTTCGTGCTGTTCAGAAAAACATGGGACTTCCATAAGATTTGGAAAAATCATTCAAATATTTAGCAAAAGTTTCACTTTCTACTTTCCATGGAATAAACGAGGAGCTTCATTTCAGTTGCTGTTAACGTAGGGTTGTAAATCCCAATGGGTGTTTCATTGGGCTTTTACACTCCATACAAATTATTGAACCCACCTTCAGAGCTAGGAAGCTGATTCCTTTAGTCAGGCAAAGGAGCTGACTCAAGATCAGCCTATTCCACCATTCCACCATTCCACCAGTAACAACAACGTTGTCATAGAATTTGGAGAATATAAGAGAGCATTGTGTATCAGAGGACGTAGAATAGGCAATTTTTGAGGACTTAGATACTAAGAAACTTGGAGCTGATGAAGGAATTTTTAGAGGTAAAATATGAATGAGTAGTGAATTGAAAATGGCTAGTTGTGATGGTGGGGCATTTTTATAAATTAATCAATGGCCCTAAAACTGGCTCCCTTTCAAAATTAGCAATTTGGATTGTGGCCCTTATGTAGAGAGACTTTGGTCCTCCAACCAATTCTAGTTTGATGCTTGTTGTGTTAAACATACTGGAAAATATCACAGCAATTAAGCAACTGTATACGCAATAAGAAAGGTTTTGTCTCTTTTAATTTATAGCAAACTTTCTTATGATTATGTAAGCAGTATTTGCTTATTTTATTGTGGCGTTATTAAGATCTTGGTATTAGGCCAAATTAGCACCAAGTAATATTTGATCAGAGATCTCTGCATCTGCTTTAAAACAAAAACAAAAAAACCTTCCTTAGTGCTCCATGAATTGCATCTGTTGTCACCCATGGAATGATGCCTGCAGGACTTTTTCTTTAGAAATTAATTTCCTCTTTGCCTGCTTTCTTCTGTGTTTAATGATACAATTGCAGTCAAAACTCTTTACTTCATTAAAGAGCATATAAAAGTTCTCTCTAGAAATCCTATACAAACTTTTTGTTTAAGATACTTTTCTTATGTGGTAAATGAATTACAAGCAAAGCTTTCAATACATGTTAGCTGTTGTGGCCTCTTGGTGTCTTTGAAACCTCTGGTTTTTAAAATGTTCAAACCAGTTACTATAATATGAAATAAGTGTAAATTCTTAGTGAAATTATTATAAACCTATTCCAAAGTTATGAAGAAAGTAAAGTTGCAATACCTTGTTCTTTGCAGCCTCTGTGCGGGCACAGATGGATTCTGCACCTGTACAGAGCACTGTTTAGAAACCTACAAGCTGGTGTTTGACACCCTTCCACCCTATGGGGGAAAATATCCATACATATGCCTCCAAGGGCAGAGCAGTGCCACAGCAGCAACATTATGGTGAGGTTTCTCTGAAGAGTTTTCCTCCTTGGGGAAAAAAATCCCTTTTTCTTAGCTAGGGACTCCTTTCCCTGTTTTCCCTATTTTGATTTTGGTTTTCTCTTAATTACTGAACTTATCTCTGTTTTGTTTTTATCAGAGCTTTTTCCCTTTCTTACTTGGGCACCTATAATGCAGCAGGGTTCATTAAAGAAGGGTATGGCACCAAATCTGCCACCACTGATTTATTTTATTTTATTTATTTATTTATTTATTTATTTATTTATTTATTTATTTATTACATTTTTATACCGCCCAATCGCTGATGATCATTGCCTTCTTTATTTAGGAGAGGAGGACATGTTAATTTATTCCCCTACTGCCAAACATGTACTAAACAAATGTGTAAATAACATGTTTTTGTGAACCGCCCAGGGAGCTTCGGCTATTGGGCGGTATAAGAATGCAAATAATAATAATAATAATAATAATAATAATAATAATAATAATAATAATAATGTCTTCTGCTTGTGCAGTTTTTCCTAAAAGTGGTCTTTACTATGTCCTTAAAGACTCCCTACACCAGCCTTCCCCAACTTAGTGCCCTTCTGATGTGCTGGACTACAACTCACATAATTGGCAGCCAACATGGTCATTTCCAAGCTGGCTAGGAATTAGGGAATTGTAGTCCTACATGTCTGGAGAGTATCAGGTTGGGGAAGGCTGTTGTACATAGTTCCAACACTGATGTGATTCTATTAGGCTTGCTCATTTCTATGCCAGGTGCCAGTCCAACATCCCAGGTTTTGGTTCCACAGTGGCTTGTAACAAGAAGAAATATCAGGAGCCCAATTATCCCCCTGTCAAGGTTGGAGTTGCATAGTATTGGCAAGAGCCAAAGAAAAAGAGGTATCGTGCAGGATGACCTTGATTCTTCTTCACAGTTCTCCACATCTAAAGATCCAGGACTGGCTTCAGTAGCTTTTGCATCATTTACAGCACCAACTTCTATTACAGCATCTGCCCAGTTTTTCTATCATTTACATTTTTGGTCATGCTGACTCTTGTTCCTCAGGTTGCCTCGTCTTCTATTTCACCTCATCAGAGCACTGCAGCTTCACATCAATTCAGACGTTCTATCTTCACCCTACCCAGTGAATCCAGTTCATAGGATTCCATGTGGTTGTATCTTTCTTTCCTTGGGATTGAGCAACCACTCTCACCCACTTGGTTAACAACTTCCCTTGTGACCTACTTCAAACAGCTCACCAGCTCTAACATGCCAGCTGCCTCATTGCTGTCACTTGAGTTCCTTAAGGAGGAAAATAAGGCAGGATAGAAATGTAATAAAGAATAATAAATAAATATCTGAGTACCAGGTGCTGAATGCTAATGCTGTGGGCATATAGGTTAGATGGAAAGGGCTATTGCCTGGTTGGCTACTGTGGGAAACAAGAAGATGCTGAAATAGGTGGACCTTTTGTAACCAATATTCTTTGAGTAGTCATTTCTATAGTTAGGCAGCCCATCCATGCTGCAGATGTTTCATTTAGTATGACCTGCTTCTACAGTTGTCTAGAGGGAAAACTGAGTGGATTGCCTTACTCCTTGAGGCATGTACGTGAGGAGGACATTTCTCCCTCAAAGACTTTGAACCATTGTTAACCATTGTTTTTTGATACACAGTAGTCCCTGGATGTGGTATAATTTGCTCACTGTTTCAATAAGAAATTTTACCTTACATGATCATGAGTAAAATTGCTCTGAACACCTCTCTATCTGCATCTGCTGAAATTGTTTGAGGAAAGCCTGCTTTGTATATCTTTTAAGGAGGGTGGATTTGCAGAGTGTCATAACAGGACCATTTCAGTGATGGCCCCACAGTTTTATGGAATAGGCACCCTGGCCATACTTGAAAGTGTTCAACACTGGCACTTTAGGAAGGTTTATAAAGACAGTTCCTAGGCTTATGCCCATTTATTTCACTTTTAACAGTGCACATATTTCAATGCAGGATCACGGTATGCAGCGATTGATATCTCACTTAAGGGTGGTCCTTTTGATAGAGTATGTGGAGTGTAATTGGAAAGGAATATTTTAATCCAGCAACCATGAACATACCTCAAGCACACAGAGGCTGGGTGTTAACTGTCTAAACAATATCTAATCTCTGAACAGTAATTATAGTGTATTTGGTGCTTCAGCTTCCTCTTTTCCTATGACTTGCTGTGTTTAACTGACATAGTGAAAGAGGACATGAGATGAAAAATAAGTCTCCAGTATGCAGAAGGGATTGTTTTCTGTTCTCTAAAAGGGTCTTGAGCTATGGATTATGTTAGTAATCTTCAGCCATACTTGTATAAAAATGCTTTTCAAAAATACCACTCTTGTTATTCTTTATTTTTTAATACCAATATACTGGTACACTGAAAAATAGAAGTGGGGGGATAAAGGTAATTAATAATAAATCCTGAGGGATTGTTAAATGGCAAAACAATTTCACCATAGTTCAAAGAATGGGATCTTTCACCCTGTGCTGAGGATTAAATAACATGGTATACAAACATCTTTGACTGAATCAGCAGATGAACCTGTCCAGTGATGACTTCTGGCCTCTGTCTCATCATCACACCCTGCATCACCCACCCTTCAATTAAAGCTTTCATGGAATCAAGGATGTCACTGTTGACAGTGGTGAACATAATGTCACTCCTTGACTGACACCCTATAGTTTCTTACAGATCGGAAGAGATCTCTAAAAGCATACTATTTATGTTGATTCTGAAGTTCAAGGCTTAGTGCCGATTATAGGCTAAATTTGTTGAAATGGGAAGTGGTGATAATTTCCAGTGACCTGTTTGAGACAGCGCGGTATCTGATATATTTGTTACATGGTCTTTTCTTCACAAATTTTCCCAAGTGGTGTTCCAGATTGGTGCGGAGAGAAACACGTTTTATATTTGCTCATATCAGAATTCTTTTTTCTGCAATTCTTGATTAATGTCGATATGATCTTAACTAATGCTCCAGTGGAAGTATTGCCTCAATAGAATTCTGCTCATAGGATGCTCCCACTGGCAGAAGAAGATAGTTTTTACCAACTCCCACTCCTCCGCACAGCCCCTGAAGCCCCAAAAATCTGCTCCACAGGATCCATGGACCCTCTGGCATAGTGTGCATGGGGCACGGGAACTGCAGAGGGAAGAGAAAATAGTTGGAAATTGCTTTCCGCTCTTCCTCCAGTGGAAGCCTTTGCTGAACCAATCAATTCTGTGGACAGAATGAACTCTTCTCTCCATGAACCCACTGAAATGAAGATGTTATAAATGCACCTTATAGTTTGGATACATTATTCATGCCATCTTCAGCTCCTTAGATGAACGCTGGAATATAAATGTAATAAATAAATAAAATTAAAGCAATTGTATACTTCCTTCTATGGTGTAAGTAGTCAGTGAATCAGTAAAATTGTAAAATCTACCATAAAAGTCATGAAAATAACATGCTTATGTATTTCAAGGTTTGTAGTATTTATTGGCGACATTTGGACAATCAGCTGGAGAAGCAACGTAGTATGGGTTGTTTCCCTTGCTCCTGTGCATGCAGGTTGTGTAACTGGCATTTCCCTAATTACCAGCACTATGTGGGGGTGGCTTCTCACTCACCCCACAGCCCCTACAACAAGCCACAGATTGTAGGATGAGTAAGAGATCACCCCTGCTGCACCACACACTGAATTTGGGTGACGCTGCATGGGTAATTAAAGAAATGATGGTTGCAGGGGAAACAAACCACACATCGGGTTAGAACGATTCCCTGCTAGTGTCCAAACCCAATCTTTGACTTGGATCCCCTGTTAAAGTCTGAACAATGTAGCTGATCAGTTAGTGTTAATATCTTAAAATGTGTGTTTCTGCAGATATGTATAAATATTTGCCTGTCCACATTCAGTAATATTTTTCATCTGGTTACTTTATTTGCATTAGTAAATGTGATGTAGTATCTGATGACTTACTGATGCAACTAAAATAGCTAGTCAACTATGGATTCATCATCTATAACAATGCATAATATAACCTAGCTTCACCTCTTTGATATGTGCACACACAGGTACTTGGCACTCGCCTAATTATTATGGGAAATTAGGGTTCTGGACACAATTTTCATATCCCTGTCCAACTATAATTCTTGGCTCAGTTGAAGAATGTGAGCTTGAAATCCACAAACTTTGATAAATTGTTTGAGGAGGGCTGGATAGTTATAGGGAAAATATGCTCAGGGTTCCACATTATCCATAATAGTCTGCTGAATGCATGTGCAGCAAGGGGGGATGTGAAAACTGGACTGTCATGCTCTATGGATATCTCCCATAGCATAGGTTCTACACCCATAGTAGACTGCATCAAATTAATAAAATTCTGTTTGAAACAAGACTTGAACAAGTTCATATCCAGAGAAATGTGAGAAAAATGTGTGTATTCGCAATGCAATTTTGGTATACTTTTATTATTATTTTCTATCCACGAAGCTTTAAAAAGAAGCTTGTGATACAGTAGCCTGTTTCTCATGATCATTGTGGCTTAAACAACAGTGGCTTGTTTAGGCTATGGCACGTGCCGACCGCCTTTGCCTTATTAACTACCCAGGAGTGGCTTGCCATGTTGTCCAAATCCAGGCAGCATGACTTGCTGGAGGCTGGAAACAACCCTCAAGTAAGCCAACAACAGGCCATGGGCAAATGGTGCCTGGCACACCCCATGGCTTAAACAAGCCATTGCGGCTTGTTTTGTGGCTTGTTTAAGCTGCTACGACTGTGCAAACTGGGGAAGTGATGGGAAGCTATTCTCTTTTCTTTTTCTTTCTTTTTTCTTCTTTTTTATGGTGGAGGGCGGGGAAGGAGAGTCTTGTGGTTGTTGGTGCTGGACTATGAAGTCTGTGTATATGGATGAGTAATTTAGTTTTTCAACATGATTTCAAGAACATATGTTTCACATCTAACTCAGACTTTCTGATCTAGTCCATGTGGATCTAGTCCATCTTAGGGGGACAGGAATTTGTACCTTTGTTCACATGGTTAAGAGCTACTGATGCCTACTGGTCATGAGGGCTATGTATTACCTTCAGTACCAATGGCAGTATGCCTCTCAGTACCATTTGCTGGGAACATGGGTTGGAAGGTGTTACTGTAGTCATGTCCTGCTTATGAGCTATCATAGCCACCTGTTCCCATCTGGGAACTGTGGGAACAGAATGCTGAACTTCTGTGTGAACAGAATGTTGGACTACATAGGCTCTTGGTGTGATCCAGCATGAAACTTGGTACAGATAGAAAGAGGATGTATGCTCCTGATTTTTGTGGTACTTGCATTCATAAGAAGATAAGAGGAGTCATGCTGTATCAGATCAAGTGTGTCCACCTAGTCCAGCATTCTGTTCACACAGTGGCCAATCAGCTGTTGACCAGGAACCCACAAGCAGGACTCATAGTACAGTAGTGAATTATAATATATACAGTCAGTAGAGCTCTCAGCTGAGTTCAGTTTCCAGTTCCCTTAGAAGTCTTTGCTATTCAGCCCAGCTATCTTATTTATTTATTTATTTAATTACATTTATATACCGCCCCACAGCCGAAGCTCTCTTAAGCCGAAGTATTCTATCTTAAGAATACTGGAGCTTGACAATTTTACTCTAAATCTGAACCTAATTCCACAGCAGTTTTCTGGCTTTATTTATTCAGCTGAGATATGCAGAGGGTCTAATTGACTTACTGAGACTTTTAAAACAATGAAATTGGAGGATCTATAGAGCTGTTAAAAGGTTCCCATCAAGAAACTCTATATTCAGTTATTTGATGTTCATGTTTATGTTACAGGTACATTGACCCAGAATGAGATGATATTTAAGCGGCTTCACCTAGGCACTGTGTCATATGGAACCGACACAATGGATGAAATTCAAAATCATATTATCAGTTCCTACTCTCAGGTATTTTGTGCTTATCACTTTCCTTAATATCACCGTAATTCTTTTAATAGAGCCCAAAAGAGGTTTAAAAATAGTGTACTATGCAATAATCACAATGCTTGTTTGTTTAAAATTATACTTATAGGGGCTGTTCACACAACATGCTAACCCACACTTGGTGTGGGTTGTTTATTGAACTGTGGTTAGCATGTTGTTTGAACACAGCTAGAGTGTCTTGTTAACCATGCAGTGTGGGTTGTTAACCACCCTGAACAACCCAATAACAAACTGTGGGTTCTCAAGGTTTCTTGTTCAAGAAAATAAATCACATTGCATGGTTAACAAGCCACACTGCCTGGATTCAAACAACACTATAACCCAGAGTTCAAACAATGAAACTATAGTTGAAAACAACCTACAGTTCAAAACAACCCCCACCCAACCACTGAATGTGGATTAACCTGTTGTGTGAAGAGCCCCATAATTACGTGATCAAAAGTATTTCAAAATTATGTGAAATTACCTGCATAAAAGGAATGAATTGTTCTTGGTGTCAAAGTTTCAGCTTAATGAAATATTAAATATTGGGTTGATGAGACTTGGTACAGTGTTGTTGTTTTCTCAGACATTATGGCAATCTGGCAGTAACAATGGCAAGATTCTTCTGCCTATCTCACCAGCGAGATGGCAGAGAAACTATGTGCCTCTTGAAACACAGTAATGGTAACAACTTGAGTCCTCTTGTCTTGCAATAGCATTCCTCCTCTCAGCCCAAACTAGTCTACTATTGATTTATGGCAGGGGTGGGCAACTTGTGGCCCTCCAGATGCTTTGACCTACAACTCCAATCATCCCTCACCATTGGCTATTCTGACTAGGGCTGATGAGAGCTGTAGATCATAATGTCTGCAGGGCCACAAGTTGCCCACCCCTGGTCTAAGGTCATCAGAATTATTTAAACTTAAAGCCAGTATTGCCCTTGGAGCAGTACTGTGGAATCTACCATTTTGCTCTTCCACCTGTCCAGCCTCAGCCTCTTTTGCTCAGCTTGGGGTGACTCACAAACTGAGCTGCAAAACCTCAAATGACACTATTGGTTGCATTTGCTGCAGTTACTGCCAGCTCCCATTGCTGCCCACCAGTGAATGCAGAAGGAGAGCAGGGCAGAGGGGATGTCCCTGAGTGAGAGAGTATCATATGGCTAATGGGGTATGATCTGGATGTAGCTTATCATTATGTAAGTGCTGGAGCTGCTTCATCTTCATTTTGTGGTCTGGCCCTGCTCTCCCTTTCCTATGTTTGCTATTTTCCTTTAGCAGAAGTTTCTGAGAGTACTGATTAAACAAAAATGTGATGTATTTGCTGAAAAGTCAGAAGTTTTATGGGAGGGTAAAACTTCCTTCCTGCCAGTTTTTTTTTTTTTTTTTACAAACCTCCTTAGGGTTTTATCAAGCCTTGAACTTTAGTGATGATCCATATTATACATGCATGCACATATATGGGAAAATGAAATCTAGATGACAGTCTTTCTTGGGCCTGTTCAGATGACATGCTAAGCCATGGTTAGGCTACTAACCCTTTTGCAGCAAATGGTTAGCAAGCTTATTTAAACCATGGTTATGTAGCTGCCATGGTTAGGAATGGTTCACACGACACTCTAAGTTCACACAACATGCTAAGTCACAATGTTTAGTTCAAAATACTTAACCACCATGGCTTAGCGTGTCGTCTGAACAGGGTGATTGTCTGGTGCTGCTGCTTTGTGCTCAAATAATTTCACATAGATCATTTCAGAAATCTTTATAACAACTATGTAAAATACTAATCATGAAATACAAATGTGGGAAAGAACTGAAGTGGTGGGTTTTTTTTGAGGCACCCAATGTGTTCATGACTGAGCAGAGATTTAAACTGGAGACCTCCTGGCTCACGGTTGATCATGCTCACAGTTCCTGTGCTACACCAGCTGGGCAAGCTCCAACTGTTTTAATGAAACCTACTTCAGTGGACGATTGATGAATGCTGCCATGTCCCAAGTCTAACATAATCTATTTTACCAGGTTTCAACTTATAATTGAAAGCATTCAGATTCTTGTGTGTAGACTAGATTGTGTTTGCTGAAGTGGGGCACATGTTTATGAAGTTACAACCCCTTTATAATGCAGACCAATTTTCCCCCACCTCATAATATAGGTCATAATATATCACATATTCATGCCAGTTTAAAAGTGGGGGGATTCATCTGATAGTTGTCAGCACATATCTAATGTTTGTACTTGCTAAAAAGACTGGGCTCAGAGGCCACTTTTATTTACATGATACTTTACCATTCTCTTTCAAAAACCCTAAACCTTGAAATGAGGGCTGGAGGGTCAGAGTGGAGGAATTTAGCATTTTCCAACTTTTCCTCTTTTTTTTCTTTTTCTTTAAAGGCACTTGAGGGGAATTCTTTCATTAAGACAAATTCTATTTTCAATTCTAAATACTGTAGTAACAAATTCACTTCTGCCATATTTTCCGAGTATGAAAAATTGAGGAATAGCTTCCCATAGAAAAATAGCTAGCTGTTTAATAGTTGCTTCCAAAAGTATGTATTGAGCATTCTTCTGTTTAAGCAATCATTATTAAAGCAGCCAGTTATACAGTGGTTCTTGTGTGGCATTGATTTTTCCCCCTTGTTTGTGTTCAGTTTTATTATTAAGATGACAATAGTCGAGTAGGTCCACTCTAATGCAACGCACAAATCTATTATAACCTGATTATATTTCCCCACTGGAAGCATTTTGTGATAGAGGGCATAATCTTTAATGGAATTTGTGTGAAATTAAATTATACAAGCATCAATAAACATAACATAATTCAGAAGAAGTAAATCAGTTTCATTTATTTGTGGCTATAATGGTATCGGGGTTAACAGAATGCAAATGCAAAGGTTTAAAGCAGTAGCTGAAAAACAGTGCCAGATGATCAGAAAGTTAAACCCTTTATTAGACTACACTGTAATTTGATGGGCAGAATGTTCACGGTTCAGTGGATCAGTACATGGAGTCAAAAAGAAATGCTGCTTGCCAAAAAGTGTTTCATTGGTGTTACCCTGTAGAAAATAAAAAAGTTAGTTTCATAATACTAGTGAGGTGAAAGGAATTGTCTTGTAATACTAGCCAAAGATAACTCTCCAAGAAATGACATTAACATGCATTGTCCTGCCTTTTAATGGACATATTTGTGACTACTACAAGAGCCGTCTTTCCTTGTCTGGACACATTACTGTGATGTTGGACAACAGTAAAATTAAGCAGGCAGTAAAACCTGTACTCTCAAGGTGCAATCCATATTCCATCAAAGGAAAAGGAATATTTATTGTTGGTTTGAATGGATGAGGATCCCCCATGTCTAAGGGACGCTTCCCATGTTGCTTTTTCTAGTGTATATTTTAAGGCACATGTTGAAAGCAACCTAATGCTTTGAGCTTTTACAACATGTGGATTCTCAACATAACTCCTGAAAGAAATGTTTCTAAACCTCTGTCAACTTGTCTTCCTGCTGCTTCCCAACATCTCAAGAAAACCCCAGGAAAGGTAACACGGCAAGTTTCCCTAAGGAAGCAACTCTAAAATACCCTAAAATAATTCTTACTTTAAAACAATTCATAAGAGAACTTGATACTTGGCAGGAAGGGGAAGAAATTTTATATTCTGGATCCCCTCGTAGGAAGGTACCCAATGCACAACTAAAACCCTGTGTGGCTCTGCCTCTCCATGGGGAACATGAGGATTGTACTGTGGCTGAGAGATACCTTGGGAATTTGCAGAGCATAACACTGAGGGAGGGTGGAGACAGGCAGAGAGGGATTGCAGTGCAATCTGTTGCTAGAGCGATGTTGGAAAGAGAGATCATCTGAGAGGAGTAGAGCAGCGGAAGCGGTTTTGCCCGTTCTTGACTCTGTAGGCGATCTGTTTAAACCATTGCAGAGCACCAGACAATATGATAAGCCATAAACTTCACTACAGACCGTGACTTATCAGGGTGGCTTATTTGTGCTAAATAAACCATTGGGAAATGGTTGGGAAAAAACTCACACAAATGTCACGATAAACCATTTTGGTTTATTCTGAAAAATAAATCATCATGGCTTAACATGTGTAAACACAGTCTTTGTCTGAATATATATCCATCCTATGGAAATATAAAAATATAAGCCCGGGGGAAACTTGTGAAATGTAATAAGGAGGACTGACATACAGTTTGTGTTTGAGAAAGGGAATAATGTAAAGGAAGATCTTAAAACTAAAGAAATTCAGGCATTCCAAGCCAAAAAAAAAAAAAAAAAATTAAGCTGATACTTGTAATTGTTATGAGTTGGATTTTTGTTTTACTTAACTGGATATTACATTTCTATTTCAAAGGTGCATTCCCAGTCTAGCGGAAACAGTACCAGCTCAACACCTTCCAGAAAGATGCAGCCTTCTGCACCGAAAGTCCGCAAAACTGTCAGCAGTCGAATACATGAAGCAGTAAAAGCTATTGCACTGTGTCACAATGTTACCCCTGTGTATGAATCCCGAACAGGAGTGACTGGAGAAACAGAATATGCAGAGGTAGATCAGGACTTCAGTGATGAAAATAGAACTTATCAAGCTTCTAGCCCTGATGAGGTAAGGCTGCCATAATAATATTTATATTTTCAGCTAAGTTGTCATTATTTAAATTTACGACTTGCTGGAGAAGATATAACAAATGCCTGGATTCTGTTTGCTATACCAACACAGCAGGTACTCAGAATAGAGAAAAGTAATACTATAACTGAACAAGCATATACGATATGGCATTGCAACAGTTACTCGTCTGTCAAAAGTAGATATGTAGTTTCAAATATTTAGGATGTAATTGACATTTGTGTTTTATAAACTGTACAACGTTTTGATTTTTAAAGGGAAATGCCTCTCCTAAATAGTTAGTAGAATATGTGATAATCTTTACATTTACCTTCAATGGGTTGGATCCATCTGAGGAAAGAAGTGTATGGATGGGATGGATCACAGCTGAAGAATGGTTGTTTTGAAGCAACATGTTATAAAATTACAGTAAAGCAAACATATACATCACATTTGGGCATCCTGTTATAGAATCCAGTAATAATTTGTAACATTTCTGAATTGACAAAGAAAAAAACATTTAATGTTTTCCTTTTAAAATGTTATGCTAACATTTCAAAAGGGTTTGGACTCACCGAATTTCATTTAATTTTGGCTTTGGGCAGACTAGAGGTGACAAACTCTATACAGTGGTAGACCTGAGACTTTGTCCAAAGTATCTGAGGCACTGTTTTGAGTGGTTCTACCTTCTAGGTTCAGCAGATATGCATAAGTTTGCAGAGTTTTTCTGGCCGCACGAGCCCTATGGAACTGCCTGCCCAAGGAAGCATGATGAATGAATTCTTGCCCAGCCTTCCTTTTAGTGGGATAGTCTAAGGTTGATTAGCTGGCTTTTTAGTAGATTGCTGCTTGGATCACTGTTGTTGTCATTATAATTGTTTGTGTATATTATTACATAGTATTTAATTCTATTGCATTTTATTGATTTTAATAATTATTGATTTGAAAGCCATTTTGAGAGAGCTAGACTCAAAAGTAGAATATTTCAAAGTGGGATGAGGGACATAGGGGAGCAAACTAGGGTGGAATCTGCTCTACCATGATCTTCCTCCTGCATCTATAAAGGGGAGGGATCCAGGAAGGGGCCCAATATTTGACAAACACTACTCTGCTTCCTGAGTTTCCTCAGCAAACTGGGTAGGGCCATATATCTCCTGACAGCACTTGAAGTTGCTTCCTGCCTTCTTTGCACCAAACCTTGAAAACTGTGAATTCAAAGGCAGCCAAAAATATTTTTAACGATACGTAAATGTAATGTTAATGTTGTTTTAGGAAAATTTAGGCAAAACCTTTGACAATCTTGAACATCAGCATTACTTTATGATTCTCAAAATCAATCTCCTGAAATTCTTGTAAAGTTAACGTTTCCTAAGGATTTTAAAAAATCTGTTAAAGAAAGATGAAGCTGTGAAAATATGACCAAAAAGAAACCTAGAACTGAAAAGACCAGAACTGAAAAGGCCAGAAGGTCTTGATCATAATTTTTTAAGAGCTCTATTGATGCAATACTTGCAAATCACTGGAGCCTAAGGAAAATAATGTAAATGGTTTTTATTTAGTGTATTGAACTCACTTGCAGTTAGGTTGACGGATGATGCCAATGTTTCCCAATCACAAAAGTACCATTTTAAAAGCATTTTTATTGAATAAACTGTGAATATTGCACCCTGGAGCTTTATTTAGGAAAATAGCTCAATTGCTGTTTTCTTTTTAACCTCATTGTTGATCTATCAAAACTTATTCGGTTAATGAGCAATAATATTATTTGACAGACTGGTTTTATGCATTCAACTTCTTTATCAATGCATTAGGTTCTGATCATTTATTAAACCAGTGAATCATCTTTTGAGATATGAAAGCATATACTAATATTCTTAGCATATTTGCTCCATGTAGTCCAACACTGCACAAAATGTTCACAACAGACAATAAAGAAAAATAAGCAGTTCAAGCATAGTCTGTTCTTCCATTGCTAACATTTATACTGAAAATATTGCTCAATAAATAAATAAATATGAAGACTTTATTTTTAAAGATGTACAATATCTATTACCATTAAAATGTCAACTAACACACTTTAATGGAATTATTAAGACCAATGGGAACTTTCATTATAATGCATGTAGCTACTGTAGCTTCAAATAAGTAACTTATTCTGTATTCATAGCATGAGCTCTACTTATGCCAAGCTCATTGTTTCTTATGATAAGTGATCAATATTTCATTTTCTCTGGAAGAATGGAAAGTTTCATGTGTCTGTTCCTCGTGCCCTCTACAGCATAGCAAGGAAAGAGGACATATTGAGGACTCCACTGATAAAACCAGTTGTGCTTAGTTCTGTTATCATGTAAGTGTGGGATGTCTAGGTAAATTATGGAAAGCTGGTGCTAAACTAATGTAATGAACAGTCATAAAAGGATATAAACTAAGTAGGTAAAGCAATAAGTTCAAAGGTCACAAGTCCAAGTAATTCAGAGGCTTGCAACAAACAGGAGGCTTTGAAGACCTTTGCCCCTCTTTGGTCAGAGAAGATGGATTAATCACAATTTTTAATGACTAATAAACCAACTCTTTATTGGCTACACTTTTACCTACATATATTCAAATCCAATCATAACTCCAAAACTTGGAGTATTGAAACATTATGCTGAAGACACTCTGGTGAGGGAACAGCAGAGGAAATAAAGTAAGTAAAAATGATAGAAAAATAAAAACATTCATTAAAATAATACAATTTTCATATAAAGGCTAGAATAGGGTAGGCCTCATTTTACATTGCAAAGAGGAGCCATATATATTCACAGGGTATCTCAGAATAAGTCTGTACTGGTCACTTATCAAATGAATGATTCCTTCATAGAGCAAGTGCTGAATGTGCTAATTTGTCCTCTTTCAACATGATTAGATATTAATACAGTGCAGAGAGAGGGGGGGGGAGGGAGGATATAGGAGAGAAACGGATGGCCTGAATAAGAGACATTCAGAAATTAATTTTAAGAATAGGCATTCTTGCCCCTGTTGACCTTTACCATTATTAATAAATAAGGTTGAGATAAAAATCTTTAGAATTTGCCAAAAAGTCTTCTGGGAGTACGTAGCATTGGGGCAGAAGGAAGGCATCGTTGTTCTTAAGAATGGTCTATAGGATCTTATGGTGGACATTGGAAGCAGCAGGGAGAACCTTTGAAAGTACAGCAGCCACTGGGTCTACTTTAGAAGTGGATTACATAATCACCTTGTCTATAGAGAGAGGATAAAAATGGAGAGTGGATTTATTTAGAGATTTAGTAGGTTCCTGTCATTCCTTTTCAGATGCTTGCTCAAAGGCAGGATAGAGAAGAAAGGGATAGATAGAAAGCATATAATCTGGCTAAGTATTGAGGAAGATCAGGTTTGATCTGAAAATGGAATTAATCTACACCAAGCAGGATATTTCACTATGAAAGCAGTATATAAAAGGCAGGAGCCACACTACTGCTTTATAGCGGTATTGAATTGCATTGACAACTGTTGGGGCCCATGGACTCATACCATATACCGCTTTCATAACACTTTCATAGTGTTATATCCTGCTTGGTGAAGATGCATCATGGGCTCCAACAGTTGTCAGTGCACTTCAGTACCACTATAAAGCAGTAGTGTAGATCCTGGAATGCACTTCAGTACTGTTATAAAACAGTAGTGTGGCTCCTGCCTTTTATATACCGCTTTCATATCACTTTCATACTGGAATATCCTGCTTGGTGGAGATGAGCCCTAAGTCTAGGTTACAGATTTTATTTAACATTCTGTCAAGCATGGGCTGTGAGAAGAGCCTGACCTGAGGACCCTCATCTGTTGGACATTTGTTCTTCTCTATGTGAGGGTGAAACCAGGCAGGTGAAATAGGTGTCCATTTGGTCTTGGGTAAGGATTTGTCTGCTTTTTAGTGAGAGAGTGGGCCACTAATCATGATGGCTATATATTGTCTCTGGTATCAGAGGCAGTATGCCTTACAATTCCAGTTGCTCGGAAACATGAGTTGGAGGGTGCAATTGCACTCATGTCCTACTTCTGGGCTTCCCATAAGCATCTGGTTGGCTACTGAGGCAGCAGAATACAGCAGCACATAGGCCTTTGGTGTGGTTCAGTGTGGCTGCTCTTAACATTCTTATGTTCTTAAGAATCAGGGAAGCTTAAAGCTATCCTCCACCCAACTCAGTATCTTAACAGAAGTCTTCTTGGGAAACATCTAGGTCCAGAGAGTTTGAACTCCCTCAACTATGAGAAATTGAGTTATCGGTATTATAATCTGACTGAGAATGACCAGAGGTTTTTTTCCTGGTTAACGGAGGCTAAAGGAGAATCTGAGCCCAGTAGCTGAGGAGTATGGAATGGTACAAACATAGTTTTTAACTTGTGCAGAATATCTAATAAGTATCTAATAATAACTGCAGTTTCTCTGGAAGCCTGTTTTGTCTTTAAAACAGTGTATACTCACTACGGGCCTTGTTTTAAAGTGTAAATATGGCTTATTCACTGTCACAATGCAAGCAAGACTCGTGGGTGGGGGGATAGCCCTTGGGATCCAAGGGAACAAAAATTGGCCTCCGACCCTCCAAAGTTGCCTTCTCCTGATTATGGGATATTTAAAACTTTAGGACACTGAATACTACTTATTTAGAAGAATAACAAAGCCAAAGATGGGAATCTTAAAAAAATAATTAAGAATACTTTATTAAGAATAAAGCGTGTAAAGGGTGCTACCAGACTCGTAAGTGCTACCAATCAGAGGGCTTGGTTTACCTATTCCATCTTTTTTCCTTGTCACATTTTTTGCAATAAGGAAAAAGAACTGAAGAAGTGGTGGGAAAACACAGGAGGGTTATCAGTGGAAGACGATAATGTCTGGACCCCCATTAATGAGGCAGGGTGATTGCGTGATAAAAGTCTTATCAGGAAGCATCAAAAAATAAATAATTTCTTAATCAGCATTTGCAGAGTCAAAAATACCATAAACAACACCTTATTGACAAACAAATTTAGGGTGCAATCCTATCAGATCTGTTAAAGAATAGAGGTACTTCCAAAGGTGATGAGGGGTAGGGGCAAGGTACTCATAAGCCCCTGAACCCGGAGGCTTGCAAATATCCAATGCATAGCTCTGCATTTTAGCTAGGCAGATGTTTTCATCCATCTAGTGGAGGCTTCGATGAGGGGGAGGGAAGGAGGCTGGGACAGCTGGGGATAGCTTGGATTCAGTCTCCAGTCTCCTCCCCTCCCCACACACCAGCACACACCCTTTTACACTGAACAGGCTCACATTTGTGAGGTAATAGCAGCAGCAAGCACTGTTCTCTCTGTGCTAACTGTGAGGGGAAGAGGAAGGGGCTGTGGAGCATGATTTCCTGGCTCTGAGGTCAGAACTCTATCTCCAACCCCAGAGCCAGGGAACTGAACAATCCTGTGTCCCCAGATGCTGTCTAGGGATCATAGGATTTTTCTCTTATTCTAACACGAGATTTTGTGGACACTGCCCACTTCATCAGAGGCATGAAGTGTTGACAGACATATATACACATGTTACATGGGAACTGGGGGGAAGATGTAAGTTGTACTGTCAGAGGGAATGAGTGCATTTCTGAGGCAATGGATAAGGAGGTTTTAGATTCAAGAAATGTGTGGAGAAGGAAAGACTCACTAGAAGTTTAGTAAGTATTCAGCATTTAAGAGCTCTTACCTTGTATGTTCAGACTTTGTTGAGGGCCTTTATTTTCAAATATCAAGAGGTTGCTCTGCCACATCATTCATTCTAAAATAGCTAAAAGATGGGATGGTACAAGTCACTATCTATCTTGACATTAAAGAACAGAGGTGCTCCCAAAGGTGATGAGGGGTGGGGCAGGGCTCCAATGCAGCCATCATCTCCCCAGAGCCAACACAACTCAGTTAGAAGATAGACAAATGTAACAAATCTTAGGAAGAGAAAAAGCTCCAGCTGGCTAATGGACCAGTTGGGGAAAACGTAGGAGTTGTTAGTAAAAGAAATATACCTGTCCTTAAATCTGCACTGCTTGAAAGTGAAACATTGTAAGCAAGTAAGTCTACTAACAAAGGAAGGGGGTTTGAAAAGGCAGAGACTGACAAGATTTCTCTTGTAATGTCTCAGTGAAGACTCCTTCGAGAAAAGATTCCTAAAATTCAGTAGCTTCTAACCTTCTTTTTATCCCTGTTTCTGGGTTTAATTATTGCAATATAAACATTAGTTATGTCTCCACTTCCGGATGTCTCATTGGATCTTTTATTAGAATGTTAAAAGGATTAAGAAGTGCCATATGGTTAGAAGACTTTTTCCATCTGGGTATAACTAGTGGGGGTGGGGGGTGAGGAGGTACATTAACATATAAGCAGAATCCATTCCCAAAAAGACAATTCCTCCTTGGGGGTGCTGTGCCCAGGGTATGTTTGGCTTTCAGCAAGCAACATGGCAAGATGCAGAGGATTCAGCACAGGAGAAGAAAACATTTTTTAATTATTATTTTGTTGATTTATTTAAAATATTTCTTGGCTGTGCAACAATAAAAAACCAATACAGTGTTAAAAACAATAAAAACAGTAACACAATAAAAACAGCAGGAACAGGAGAAAGCCATAATAAAATGTTATGTTTTCAGGGCCTTCTTAAAAACCTGCAATAATGGGGCCTGGCAGGCTTTTAAGAAGGCCCTGAAAACATACCAGTGTGGGGGTCAGGGGAGCACTGTGGAAAAGGCCCTCTCTTGTGTGGACATTCACCTAATTGCTCTCACAGGTGGGCAAATGAAAAGGGTCTCTCTTGGTAATCTTAAAGTGTGGGGAAGCTGATATGGGTGAAGGCAGTGCTTCAAGAAATTTGATTCCAAACTGGTTAAGACTCTAAAAGTCAAAACTAACACTTTAAATTGGGTTCAAATGCACACCAGGAACCAGTACAGCTAGTTACTATAGCCATTATATGATCAAATTGCCTCGCCCCTACCAGAACTTGAGCCTGCACATTTTGCACCAGCTGAAGTTACTGAACCGTCTTCAAAGGTATCCCCACGCACAGCATATTACAGTAATCCACTCTGGACATCACTAGTACATGGATTACTCTTTAAAATACAACAACAACAACAACAACAAAAAACAGTGCAACAAGCAAAAGAGTAGGCTACAACTTTTCTCCCTGATGTGATAGTTCTCTAGTTGGTGGGATCCCTTGCATGAACCCAACGCTCCTGTGAACAGAGAGAAAAGTTAGGATGTGTTTATATAGTATCTTCTCTGTTTTCTCCGAGCACTGTTGTTAAGTTAATGCATTTGGTGGTGGGATGCTGAAGTATGGAGTTATCTAATAAATGGAAGAGTCTGATGATTTTTGCATTTTGACTACTTGACCTTATCTGTGAGCACAGGTATAACTATCTAAAATGTGACTGTGCGATAAACTGCCAACTCAACTTGCATGTGAAGCCAAGCATAAACTAAATAATAAACAGATGTGAGTCACCAAATATAGAACACTCAAGTCCTCGTTGCAAAGGGACACAAATGTGATGATAGGGTATTAACGGAAAGATGCAATTTACAGGTCAGAATGTAATAGTAACCTTTCACTGTGAAAATTGAAAATTAACCTTTGGAGTATTGGATCATTTGCAGCTAATATAGTAGGCTTGTTACACAAACTTTAAAAAGCTTTTCTGGTTGTGGATCTAAAAATGACATTTTAAAGTGTGGTTGCACCACACTGCCTCTCCTATAGCATTCTTCTCACCATGTTGTAATTCACTGACACTTATATTAATACCTGAAGTCATGACATACTTTTTTTTCATATCGGACTGGCTTTTCTTTCTAGCATGCTCAAATAAACCTTGTTCATGAATTACTACACGGTGGGTTGTTTCTTAATTTCTTACTAACATCTTCCATATCTTGATACATAATTAATGACCATCATTAAAGGCAGTTCAGTTTAGATAGTTCTTCTCTTTATCCTTATAGCAGGAGCAGGCAAATTCCAGACATTCAGAGGCCATTATTGCCCCCCCCCCCCGACCCCTGGCATAGAGCACAGGCCATGAGGTGCCCCCCCCATAAAGCTGGAGGCAAACTCCTCAAACTACAGAGCATTACAGTGGATAAATTTAGTTTGTTTCCAAGCTAAATGTAACCCTTTGGAGCTCCCGAGTGCCCGAAGTGCAAAATTTATCTTGCAAACAAGCTAAATTTGGCTGTTTGGGTTCTCTGTAGCTGATGATGATAATATTCTTTTTCCAGAAAACTTTTTTTTTAGTTTTAGGAGGGTAATGGGGTGGCAGTGTCCACAACAGAGGTGGACTACTGAAATTTGAGTCAAGTTTCTTGTGAACAATAACCATGCTAACGTATTGTATGAATTTGTTTCAGTAATCTCAGTACAAATGTGAAATACTTTGGGAAGTAAAAAGTATTGTGTAAGTGCTAATTAATCCTATATAGAAACATGGTTATTTGGACAACTATTTTGTGGCTGAGGATTATTTTAATGATAGACTTTTTAAAAAATGAGTTTTTATTATTTATTTTTACCTCTCCTGAGCCTTCTGGGAAGGGCAAATTAAGGTTACACTTACAGAAATTAAAATCAAGTGAAATGATCAACAATGAAACAAAATACGAAGCAGATAGCACTGTAATTATTAGTCTGAATTTAAAAAAAAATTAAGGTATTAAAATTTTGAAAATGACTGAGTGAATAAACATATATGCCTGGCACCTATAAGACAGTGAAATACCATTTACCCTTATAGATGTCAACCTCACCAATAGTGGTCTAGTGGAAGTGGTATTTGGAGGAGGACATCATCCAATTACCTTAACGTGCAGGCAGGTTGATATGCAAATATGAACTTTGATCCCATGGGCAGCTGCTATGAAAAAGACAAATTCCATGTTGTTGTTGTTGCTATTATTATTATTATTATTATTATTATTATTATTATTATTATATTTATTTATATCCTGCCTTTTGCCCAATGCTGGACCTCAAGGCGGCCGTACAAAGTTTAAAACATACATTGGGGGGGAACATAAACGTTTAAAATACACAAAATAATTATAAGACATTAACATAGATGGAGGGCCAGATTATTCTCCAAAGGCCTGCTGGAACAAAAAAGTTTTAGCCTGCTTCCGAAAGCCCATCAAGGAGGGAGCCAGCCTAGCTTCCCCGGGAAGAGAGTTCCAAAGCACCGGAGCAGCCACCGAGAAGGCCCTCTCCCATGTTCCCACCAAGCACACCTGTGAAGATGGTGGGACTGAAAGAAGAGCCTCTCCAGAAGATCTCAAAGCACGGGCAGGCTCATAAGGGAGAATACATTCTTTCAAATAACCTGGACCTGAGCCATATAGGGAGATTATTGGAGATTATTGGGAAAGGAATCAAAAATAAAACTGCCAATATCATAATGCCTTTAAACAAATCAATGGTGCAACCACACTTAGAATACTAAGAATACTATGTATCTGGTCATCATACATCAAAACAAGATATTGTATTGCTGGACAAGGTGCAGAAAAATATTTGAATCATGGCTACTTTCCACTATCAGAGGTAGCATGCCTCTGAGCATGCCTCTGAACATGCCTCTGAACATCAGTTTCTAGGGAACACAACTGGAAGAGTGCTGCTGCGTTCATGTTCTACTTGTGGGCTTCCCATCTCGTTGACCACTGTTGGTTGACTTTGGTCTGATCCAGCAGGGCTCATCTTACGTTCTTAGGTCCAACATATGAATGACAGCTGGGGAATGGAGAAAAGAGAGCCAGCAAGATGTCTTAATGTGCATAGGATTTGAATCTCTGTATAGGCTTACTTTTTAAATCTTTCTTCCTCAGCCTCAGAAGATACAAAGCCATCATAGTATTAAAAAAAATGAAACAAATGCTGCACAATGAGTATCATCCATGACTTCTGATGAATACAAAGCAGCCATCTGGTCCATCTGCTCATCCATTCATCAAACATATATTAAAGCTGGTTCACAAATGCAAGCCCCACTTATGTTCTGCTGCAGTTGTTTACACAAATGAATGATCACCTGAAGATATGTGATAGTGTGAACCAGACGATACATAGAGATGGTTGGTAGCTATTTCTGTGGTTCTAACTGTCTCAGTGTGCTGCCTAGTATTTCATAGTAATATTTTCTTACATGATTGTGTACTTCTGTACATGACTGGATCTTCTTGATCTTCTCACAGTGCAGGACATGGAATAATGGGATCAAGTTACAGGAGGCCAGATTCTGGCTGGACCTCAGGAAAAACTTCCTGACTGTTAGAGCAGTAAGTTAATGGAACCAATTACCTAGGGAGGTCGTGCAGTCTTCTACGCTAGAGGCCTTCAAGCAGCACCTGGACAACCATCTGTCACAGATGCTTTAAAGTGGATTCCTGCATTGAGCAGCGGATTGGACTCGATGGCCTTACAGGCCCCTTCCAACTCTACTATTATATGATTCTATGAGATAATAAGCATGGCTTGTATGTGTGAACCATAACACTAGCTCCGAAGCTGCGGCTGAAAGGATAATATTGCCTATCTGTTTGCTTAGACATTTCCCTATTGCCATTGTTTTGGATACTTCCTACTAGTTTTTTTAATCAGAATATGCAGATAGTGTGAAGAGGACAAGAATATTTACTTTCTCTAATTCTTGACTTTTTTTTCTTTTCTTTTTTTGTATACTCATAACAACCTATCTTTCCCAGCTGTAGTAGTTTTAAAAGCAGAGCACCTTTGATTTCACCCGAATTTGGGAGAAACTGAGGAGGAAAGATGAACCATATTCACTTTCACTCACTCAGGATCCTGCTGCTTTCTGATGTGCATGTTGTATATAAATATTTCATTTCCTCTTTATTTCTTCTTGAGTGAAGGCTATTTGATCAAATATCTATTCTTTGTTTTTGTTTTCCCCAGCACAGTTACTTCTGTTTGATAGCACACATGCAACATACGAAATTAAGCAAAGGATTCAGGATACTGATAAACAGAATGTGTTGTCTTTCTTTCATTCTGTGTGCTTTACTTTGGCACATGGCTTGTGTATTCTGAACTTGAATTACTGTGTTCCCCATTTGAGATCATTATCTGTGGCCAAATATAGAAAAGCCTCCTTTTTTGGGCCGAGTGTAATGCTAAGCCATCTATAGTTAGTTTGCATCATTAAATTCAACTCATGGCTTGTCCTTGTAATTGGGATGAAAGTTAATATCTTGCATATACACTTTTTATTCCGATTTTTGAAAGGGTACAAGGGGTTTCTTTCATGAGACTTCCTGGTAGATCAGATGAATTGCTGGTTGCTTCTTGCCTTGATAGGGTCAACACTAATGTTACTTTGTTAATAGCCAAATTTGTAAACATTGTTATTAATATTAAACTCTTGATGCTTAACAATTAGACTTTTTCTGATATTATACACTGTCTATTTTCCTTTGACTTATCTCCTATTTGTATGTATTGTTGATTGATCATTCTGAGTGATCATTTCTTTCATCCATTCCAAACTATGGACAGCAGTAGCACAAAATAGTTCTCTTAATGGAAAAGTTATATGAAAAGTGATATAAAATGAGGGGTGTGTTTTTTACTGTTTATACTGAACTTATAAATATCTATTTATAAGTTCAGTATAAACAATTAACATTGTTTATTTATTGTTTATACTGAATTTATTTATATTGACCTTGTTCAATTGACACACTAAGCCATGGTGGTCAAGCATTTTGAGCTAAACATTATGGCTTAGTGTGTTGTGTGAGCCACGATTTAGCATGTCATGTGAACCATTCCTAACCATGGTGACTACATAACCACAGTTTAAATACACTCACTAACCCATTACCTGCAAAAGTGTTAACCATTCATTAGTGTTTTGTCTGAACAGGCCCAGTGTCATCCTTAAGGGATTTTGTTATCCTAGCTTGAAATGGTACATAAACTATTTTGGTTTTTAATTTTTCAAATGCTGTACAGTAAATCTTAAGTTTGCATTGGGTATAATTAACAGTCAGTCCTATTTCTCTGTCTAGGTAGCTCTGGTACAATGGACAGAAAGTGTTGGTCTTACTTTGGTGAACCGGGATTTGACTTCAATGCAGCTGAAAACCCCCAGTGGACAGATCCTGACATACTATATTCTGCAAATTTTCCCTTTCACATCTGAGAGCAAACGAATGGGAATCATAGTGAGGGTATGTTTTGTTGCTATTTTGTTCTTGATCTGGCTTGCAAGTTGTATCTTTATGAAAGTGTGTGATTTTTAAAATGTGCATAACTTTTCGAATATAATAGCAAGTTATATTAATAATACACATACATCTTCCCCAATACCATGTCTCCTTTGTAATAATTTACTAAAGTAAAAATTTAGTGCTAAGATGATAGTTCTGCAAGCTAAGTTTTCATATATGTATGGGATACCGATTGCTTCATTTCCTGACTTTTAGACATTCCAGACAGGAGTTGAAATTTGTGTCTGAGAAAGATTCTGCACCTCAGTCTGTGCCTGTGGGATCTATAGATTGTGCTCTTCCTTGTTTTTGTTTCAGGATGAATCTACAGGTGAAATCACATTTTACATGAAAGGTGCAGATGTAGCAATGTCCTCCATTGTTCAGTATAATGACTGGCTAGAAGAAGAGGTAAGAAATCTGATAGTTCTTTCAACTTGGACAAAAAAATAAATTCTTTACTCTGCCATAAAGAAATGCAGAACTATAAAATCAAGAATAGAAGGCAAAATAGTAATTTCTAACTGAAATAACATCTGTCTATTTCAGAAAAAGAAATTATGAACCAAAAGAATACTGGATTAGAAGTTGCAATTAATTGTAGCATTAACAGGTTTTAAAGCATTGCCATGATCTCCAAATTTTGTATTATATTAAAAGAAAAAGAAAACTGTCAAACTGACCAATAGAATGATAAATATTTTAAAAAGTCTTAATGTATTCAGTATCAGTTCCAAAATAAATAAGCATATAGGCTGGGATCTAAAAGGTAACCTTAGGCATACCCATGTTCATGGGCATGATAAGTGAGGAGGGTGTGTGAGTTTTTTACTTTGAACAATGCAGGCATAACTGAAAATGATATTTAAATTATTTTAGATTTCTACTGTAAGATATGCTATAAATGTGTTTTTACAAACTAAATACAATGCACTGTATTGCTATACTAGACACGAGCAATTGTCTTAATTTGACCTTACATATAGGCAATATGGTAATGTGATGATCACACAATGCATGTTCATAATGGTATTGGCAATATAAATCAATACCTGCTTCAGGCAGTTTGATTTAATCAGGGGCATGAATAAATTAAACTCCCTGAAGACCTAATAAAGTGTCATAAAAATTACTTTTGGCGATAATGATGCACAATTAATTGTAAAATACTTGCTTAATTTGTTTAGCATTATGGGGTCAAATCAATAATCATTTTGCACTAGACAGACAGCATCAAGCTTTTTAAAGAATAATTAACATTCCTGTTTTATATTACTCTTTAATTCTGATGGTTTAAGTTAACAAAATAAGGTCAATACCAGTTCATATTAGTATTATTATAATAGTAGTTTGCCTATGATACATTATATATTAGCCTGTAAAATTAATTTAAAAACTTAATTCAAAAGTGGAGGAAATGAAACCTGTGGAAATTAAGAGACATGACATAAGAGTCGTGCAGAGATCTACAGGATTTTGTTTAGTTTCTTAGATGCAGGATCTTCATTACTTTAGATGAGAGCATTTAAACGATCAGAAACACTTTAGTCCCTTCGTTATAATATATTGACTTCCATGAGGTTTACTTGTGCAGGAAATAATTTTATAGGAAAACATTTCCTTAATATTTTTGTACCCCACCCCTTAGATGGCATAAAATAAAAAGGTTAATCAGAAAACAATGGAGAGATCAATCCTGTGGTCCCTGGGAAATGGCCCCAGGGGCATCAGATTCTTCGGAGTCCCCCACCCCTGAGGCCATAGACACTGCTACAACCTTGGAAGGAATCCAATACAGCCCCTTATCTTCGCAACTGCCACAGGAAGTATTGTGCTTTCTATGGCCTCCCCAGCCCTGGCAGTGTAACTATTGCAGATGCCCCTCTAACCAAAAGTGAACAAAAAGGGGGATGGAAAGGTGAAATAACTTCTTTTGCTTCTCCCACCCTGCCAGCAGCAGCCTGGTAGGGCATTGGATACTGAAAAGCCTCCAAAACTGGATTCGTCCCTCTAATGAGAGTGCAACCCATACAATTTCACCCTAAACAGAATAAAAGTAATAGGGTGACATTAATAAGACCAACAGCTGCTTGGCTGAATAAAAGTAGCATTAAGCTCACAAAAGAAGGGGCCAAACACAGTTTTCGGGGTAGGGCAGGCTAGGGGGTTCTACAAGTGTGGGGCCACCACTAAAATGGTGTTGTCCCGGATACCCACTAGCCTGATTAACCTTAGGGCCAGGCCCCAGAGTAGGGCCTCTGAGGCTGTTCTTAGAGCCTGGGGGGATTCATATGAGTGTTGGCAGTCCTCCAAACAACAACAACAACAACAACAATAATAATTTATTTATTACCCGCCTCTCCCTCTGGATCGAGGTGGGGAACAACCTAGTCTCAGACGGTTCAGGGGTTTAAATTAGGAAACTAATGGTAATCAGTGCAGTGATGCAAAGTTGGTTTATATATGATCAAACTGCTTTGGTAGCTGAATTTGGCACCATCTAAAGTTTCTGTACTGTCTTTTAAAGGCAGCACTTGATAGAGAACGTTACTTTAGTCCTAGCCTGGATATAGCTGATGCATGCGTAACTGAGGCCTGGTCTGTTTTTCTAGATAGGGTCGCAGTTGGAAAACCAGCCTAAGCTGGTAAAAGATACTCCTATCCACCAAGACCGACTTGCAGCTCCATAGATAACACTGGCTTTAGATATACCCCCAAACTGCATACCTGATTTTTCAGAGGGAGTGTAACCCTGGCCAAAATTTATTGCAAACCTTCATCCACATCAGCTGTCTTCCTATCCAATAGTCCTTCCATCATATCTTGATTAGGTTTCAGTTGCTTGACCATCATCCATCCAGGACGACTTCCAGACACCTCTTTAGGGTCTCGACTGTCCACCCAGATTAGTAGATGGAAATGAGAGGTAGAGCTGTGTGACATCTCAGTGCAAACCTCCATATAGTTTCTCCCAGTGGTTTCATGTAAACGTTAAAAATCATGAGAGACGTGCTGGAGCCTTGAGGCACCCAAGAGGCCAGAAATCATGGGATGGAACAGTAGTCCCTCAGTACCAACCCTCTTGAAAGGACCACATCTGTTGTAACACCTGCTTCAAGGGACAAAAAATCTTATAAAATGAGGATGTTGCATCAGACGTCAGTAGATATTATCAGGGCAGATGCAGGAATGCTTTCTATTTCTAGCCTGTGAAGAGAGCACTTGTCACAAATAAAACATCAGTATGCATCAAATCTATCTAAATCTCAACTAAGGAGAATGAGCCTCTTACACCTGTCAAGACATTTCTGAATGGTTCATAGCTGTTTTATATTTTCTAATTATATTTTCAATTTTAGTGTGGTAACATGGCAAGAGAAGGACTACGCACTCTGGTTGTTGCCAAAAAATCATTAACAGAAGAACAGTATCAGGATTTTGAGGTAACAACAACAACACATCACCCTGAAAACACACACTATACTCATTCTGTGTGCTATTCTGGATTTAACACACACACACACACCTTGAATCCTAGTAGTGCTACAAACATTTTAGAAGAATATTTTTGTTTAAAAAGCTGGCTCTGTGAATTTCACATATATAATCACTCTTTAATGTAGACTAATGATGGCTTTATCATTCACTTGGTCTTTGCAAGTTTTCTTGAAGAATCCTCTTGGGAAAGCTTGGATTTTTTCCAAGAAAGTTTGGAAAGTCCCCAAGCCCAAGGGAGCTCCTTGCCAGCCTTCCAATTTCACTTATATTCCCAAATATAACTTGTAAATTGGGGGGATACATTGGCAGCAAGGAGGACTGGGACAGTGAAGTCCTCCTTCTTAAGTTACCAGGCTTTTCAGCAGCAGTGGAATCTCCTGAACATACTTGGAAGTGTTCACTGCTGCTGGGAATCCTGGAAATTACAGAACAAAGGAAATAAGATCTCTTCTGGACAAAACCAAAGTCCTGCCTAGTCTTTCATTCTGTTCCCATATTGGCCAGTCAGATAAGTAATCATTTGAACCAGGAAGAATTGGGAATTACACTTTACACTTCTTACCTGACATGATAATGATTATATTGTATTTCACCTTTATAATTCTTTTGGTCTAGGCTCCACTCATAATTGTTTTATGTGCTCTCTTGAACTGCATCATTATTAACTATTCTGACTGAAAGGAACTTTCCATAGTCTTATGCAGAGATCTTTCCAACCCCTGGGAGATGCTGGAGATTGAATCTGGAACATCTATACATTGAAAGCCTATGCTCTATCACTGAGCTGTGGCCCCTCCCTCCCTTGTGTAAGGTTTGGTTTACTTTGGTCTACAAGACTCCAAATAATAGTTTGTAAATCAGGTGAAGATTTGCTCCAGAAGTTTTCTGTTTATCGGTGTCTCCTCACCCTTTTAATCACAGCAATAATCTTTGAATCCCCCCTATTATGTTACACTGCTTACACAAGTGGATTGCTCACGTGAGCCACTATTTCCCTAGGTATGTGGACTATAGTTACACACACACACCATCCCCTTTGAGTCTGGATATTTTTTGTTAATCCTATTCCATGCGTTTGTTGTTGGTTTTTTTGAGAATTTAGTGACAGATTGGGAAATGTGAGATAACTTACTACATGAAACTTCCAGGACCCAGCTATGTTGACTGAGGTCCTTGATACTACCAATATCAGATACTCAAATCACAGATCAGGCTGACAAAAATCATAAGTGGGATTTTAAAGCTTGAAACTTACAGGTGCAACACTTTTAGATGACTTTTAATTGCCTTTGATTTCTATCTTCAGCATGATCTTATTTTCTCATTGCCAGTAATGAAATGATATATACATCTTTGATGATATCTGAATCTCAAGATTCTAAATCAAGTCCTTGGACTGCATCGTGCTATAGGTGTTGCATTTTGCACGGTCCTTTTCTAATTGGTTATGACTTAACTCCTAATTGTCAATAAATACTGGAACACTTAGCATCTCTTCTATCTACAAGAGGCCACAAAATAAGGTTATGTTTTGTCTTGTTGCAAATAGAATCGATATAACCAAGCAAAATTAAGTATACATGACAGAACCCTTAAGGTGGCAGCAGTTGTGGAGAGTTTGGAAAGAGAAATGGAATTACTGTGTCTCACTGGAGTTGAAGATCAACTTCAGGCTGATGTTAGGCCAACTCTGGAGATGCTGCGAAATGCTGGAATAAAGGTACTAACCTTTCCTTCTTTGTTTGTCAGATTGTTAATTGTTTCTTTACATTTCTTATCTTTGTATTGTATATTTCCATAGGTAATTAAGGGTACAGTCCATTACCATGTGAGAATTAAAAGATGCAGGGAGCTTTTGAATACTGGACACATTCCTGCAAAGTAGACAAGGCTTTTTTTTTAAGCAGCAGCTTGGCTCTGCTGTCTCACTCTCTCACTGTTCTCGCACGTTGTCACTTTTTGTGCAAAACTTTTTTGAACAGAATAGCAGCAGGCAGCTAATTTTCCTTATGTGAAATGTAGACAAAAATGCACATCACTGTGGTTATAGCAGCACCACATAGATACAGTGGCCACTGAGTGGTCCTGTGTGAAATAGTCCATGAATGCAGCCACATACAAGTCTATTTATACACTGCAATGGTTACTGCATGAAGAAATGCCTAGAGCAGTTTCCCCCAACTTGGTGCCCTCTAGAAGTTTTAGACTACTATTCTCATCATCCCTGACCATTAGCCATGTTGGCTGGGGCTGATGGGAGCTGTAATCTAAAATATCTGGACGATACCAAGTTGGGGGAGGCTGCCCTAGAGCTTAGATGGGAGACACAGGAAATTGTGGCCAGAACAGAGGATAGTGTTCAGATAGGAAAAATTTCAGGACTTGCCAGTTCCAGAGCTTTAGATCTCAGTAGAAACTTCACCTTCAGCATGAACTCGCTCTCTGTCTTTAGATTAGCTACTTATTCTTTCAGCCTTAGCTCATATCAGCAATAATGGGATAACAATGCTAAATTATCTTACATGTCTGTTGGAACAGTTAATGAAATAATACATCTTAAGAAACAATATATCTTGTTTTGCAATGTAAAGTATTTTGATTGCTCATATTAGGATGCAGAGGGTAAAACTATGTAACTATGTAACAAAGTAGTAGACATAGACCTGTAAGAAAATATTGGCATTATACAGTACTCTTGCCATGACCCTCATATTAATGGATACCCCTAAAAGCATCCACATTTAGATAGATCCTACAAGTTGTCTGGCTACCCATTCTAAGGAGGCAACTGAGAAAGAAAATTATATTAGAACCTACTTTTTGAACTTGCTAGACAGAGAGAGAAATCTCTTTCTCAGGCCTTCTTGCAGACGGGGCAGATGATTCCAGATGAAGCAGGATCAAACCTTTGCCATTTTTCTGCCTCAGGAGAATTTATAATCTGGGAATACTGTTTCATCAAGCTAAGGAAATAATTAACACAGTAGTGATTGCGATATTCTAAGAGAAAAAAGGGGGAAAGCTGGCCTTCTTATCAAGCTAAGGTATCCCTTTCTGCCTGCATACAGCCCCAACAGCTAGACTCTGCATATTCTCCCAAGCAGAAAGAAAAACATTTTTTCTTTACATTTTTTAAAGACATAAGAACAATGTACTGTGATAGTTATTGAACAGGATGCTGAGGACATGGCTTAGAGAATACATATTTGTAGTTTTTGGTGAATGCAGTAGGCATGCAATGAAACAACTTTAACTCTAAAATTATTTCATAGATATGGATGCTAACAGGAGATAAATTAGAGACTGCCACTTGTATTGCAAAAAGCTCCCATTTAGTATCCAGAGCACAAGATATTCATATTTTCAGACCTGTAAGTATAAGCTTCCAATTCTTTATATTTCTCATTACCCTACTATATTCTTATTTGGTAGTGGTGTAAAATGTGTTCATTCATTTCATAGCCACTCAATATGTATGTATGAATGATTCACATTTAACATGGATGAAATGTTTCTGCGTGTTTCCCATTTATGTGGCCTGTGCAGGTGCAATATGTACACACACACACACCAGTGCATGTGCACAAGTTGACACATGTCATTAAGCACTGGAAGTGCACCTAGTTTTCATCTGATGAACTGGGTAGTGTCTATGAAAGCTTATGCCATAATAAATGTGTCTTTAACGTGTCACAAGACTCCTTGTTGGTTTTGTTGCAACAGATTAACAAGGCTACTCCTATGGAAATTAGGCCACATAAAAAAATGTACATGATACACGCCTTCTGTTCCATCTTACCCCCATGTGTGATGATAGCTAAAATGAAATAAAGCCAGCTCCATGTCTTTCCAGCTACATTGAGAACGTCTTGGAAACTTTTTTTGGATAGGTCATGTAGTTTCTTTCAATTTAGTTTTAACTAAATGATATGTGGAAGATCTATTTTTTTAATCTCCCAACATTTTGTTTTTCTTAAAGGGAGCTATGGGGGTGGGAGGGAATTGGATTTGGTCCATGGAGCTGGGAGAGAGGGGCTTTAACCCTTCTTCCCACACCCTTTTCCTGATCTAACTGTCTGTGCACACACATTCATACATACCCCAACTCTTTTCCCCATTGGGGAAAACCTACATACTTGATTATTTTCCCCACCAGGATAACTTAGATTGGGGAAATGGTGTGGGGGGGGGGGTTGTTCTCAATGCTCTCTCCTCCCTGAGCTTCAACCCCAATCTATTTTGTAGTTTCCCACAGCTGTGTATGTGTTTTTAAAGGAAACTTTGGGAAATCCATTCACTTATCTGCATCTCACCTCAATTGGCCCTGAGTGTGTTTAGTACTGAAAATAGGTTGGGTGGATTTTTTTTTTAGAAGAGTTGTTTTTGTTTTAGTAAGTGATTTTAATCTGTTAACATGAATGATCCTCGGATTCACCTAACTTGTAGCTCTTAGCTATCAATTTTTAATTACCATGGCGTGGCAAAAAAATAATGCAGTCTTGGTCTGTTTCCAAGCTGGTTTTGATCTTTACAACCCTAAATGGTTTGGGGCTAAGGATATTATTCTGATGATCTACACTTTTATGTAGATGTGACTCCCATTACTTCTATGCCTAATGTGAAGAAACTCTTGAATTACACAAGTGCTCATAAGAGTACAAATAAATCCAAATACTTCAAAAGACAAACTCGCAAATGTTAAACCTGCAGCTATGTTTTACAAATAAAATTAGCTTTGATCTCAAGTGAGTTTTTTATTTATAAATTTACTACAAGCTGAATAACTTGATATGTATTTGTAATTTGACCATGTTAGCAGTATTGAATTTGAAGAAAAGTTTCCCAGTCTTTGAGTAATCAGACATTAGTATGTCTGAATTCTAAATGAGCCTCTTGCACTTACAGAAATAATTATTTGAATATAATTTACATATAAATGTAATTTGTTTTGAAACATCAGAATGGCAAATTAGGCCCTGAAGACTCCTATTTGCTGTTAAGTTATTAATGGTTCTGATAGAATTTTAAATCAATTATTCTTGACCTTTCCAGGTTGTATCATCACAAATTATTTTTCACAGCAAAGTCTATTTTATTTTACGTAGATTTTAATTTTAATTATGACATTAGTTAAAATAGATTACCCCTGAAAGTGTTTCAGTTTGGAACATGTGACTTATTAATGCATCAGACAGTAGAATTCTATAAAACTATCTTGCTACAGATTATTTTGGTTCAAAATAATAAAAGAAGTGCTTCATAATGTTTATAGCATTTTAAATTGCTTAATAAGAAGATTGCGCAGTTTATCAACGATTTCCTATCCATGTTTCATCGCAGCAAGTGCCACTGATAACTCCCAAGTAAATGTATATAGAATTGCAGTCTTAGTTTTTCATTTACCGACACCTGCAATTCCGTATAATTCAACCCTCCAATCTAAACCTAGAGGTCTCAGCCCACTGCTCAGTTCACTCATGAAGAATACAAATACCTTGCATAGTGCTTAGAGAAAGGACTGGATGTAGTATGGGAAGCATTCATGGATATCCCATTCTATGCAGGGCATTCTGGTACTGATTGGACATATACTTTTATGTTCCTGTTGACTGGGAATGTGGGGAAAATTCCTACACGTGAGTGATTTGCAACAATGCTCAGCTGGATCAAAGCAATAGAATTTTAGTGTATTTCTTAATTTTAGAAGTGTTTGAAACTGTAGGACTTGGATCGATAGCATATTTTACATGTTTGATCCTTAAAATTATTTTAGCCTCAAAAAGGCCTGCTTCAGACACAACTAGAGAATAAACTGCAGTGAGCCTTGGGCTTTCACACTCCCTAGTCCCCTCCCTTCCTCACTGTATGAGGGCTTCTACCTTTGGAATGATCGCTGTGTAAAAGCTTCCACTTCCTTTGGAATTTATTTGCCACCCTCTGCTTCACATTCTTTGCATCCTTTCTGCTTGGAGAACACTGATGTAGAACACATGATCTAGTTCCAATAATATATTTTACATCTTCTAGAAAACTATTGGCCTGTTTCAGACCGTAGTTTCATGTTCGGAGAATGAGCCGCGGCTTCTGCAAACCCTTTCTCCCCTCCTTTTTTTTTTTTGTATTATGTCAGAATTATATTTATGTAACTAAATAATGTGTGCTACATCAGGGCTTGGAAATGGAAAGCAAAGATTGTGGCAGGAGTTAAGTTTGTCAGTCTTTATCCTAGCTAACACAATCTGTATAAAAGAACTGGAAAAAAACACAAAGGAGGAATTTCATTATATAGAGTAGCTGTGTATCCATATAAATATATTTAACAGTTCCACCTTGAACTTTATGTTTCCTTTTTAATTAAGGTAACAAATCGTGGAGAAGCTCATTTGGAGCTAAACGCATTCAGGAGGAAACATGACTGTGCTTTGGTAATATCTGGGGACTCTCTGGAGGTAAGGCCCTGGCTCTTGTCAATAGGCAGCACTGTTAATGTAATTTTTAAAAATGATTAAGTATGCTTTCCAACAAACAATGAAAAGAGGACCGAAGAACACCTTTGGGTGAAACAAGTCTGCAATTTGTTTTACATCATATAACACCTAATACTATAAACCCAAATTAAAGAGCAGGTACCAGGTATTTCTTTTGTCTGGTGCCATAGTCCTGTCACCAAAAGTACCTGTTTGCCAGGCAGTAAGAAACTCCTGTGAGTAATTATAGAGTTTTTGCGATTTTGGGGGCTGGCCAACAAAAGCAAGAGTCCCTCTGAAGTTTGCAGTCTCCTTGTTTAGAAGGTGCCAGTTACAGTGTACATCGGCACTGCCACAAGAATCCTTACTGAGATTCCTACTAAGAAGGCTTAAGAATGAGCATTTTCAATGGTATCTTGCTTCAGAGGAAAGAAATTTGTCCTGCTCTCAACTGTGCCCAGGCATAGCACATCTAGCTATTATTATTATTACTATTTATTTATTTATTTATTTATTTATTTATATAGCACCATCAGTGTACATGGTGCTGTACAGAGTAAAACAGTAAATAGCAAGACCCTGCCGCATAGGCTTACATTCTAATAAAATCATAATAAAACAATAAGGAGGGGAAGAGAATGCAAACAGGCACAGGGTAGGGTAAACAGGCACTGGGTAGGGTAAAACTAACTGCTCCTTGGCTTGTCATCTTGTTTTGTGAGAATGTAGTTGATGAATGGGTAAAGCTATTGTTCAAGCAATGTTGTCCATGCTTGTTGGTGAGGATGAAATTCCCCCATTCCAAGTTACATGGAGGCCAGGATAACTGTTGGGAATCAGCAGTCAGACCAGGCCTTCTGGTCAGATTGCAGAGTGCACTTCAGAGGAAATGATAAGACTGAGAAGGAGTTGCAAGTCACCATAATATGGTGCCCACCATATTGTTTTAGTCTCCTTTCTGCAAAGAGCTATGGGTGCAATCACATGTAGTACTTTCTACAGCTTTCAATAAGAAGTCTTCATTAACACTTTCTAGAACCTATTTAATGTTATTATATGAAATAGAAGAACACAATAAAGACCTATGTTCTCATTCTCACATCCATTTGTCGCATAGTTTGCAGAAAATGAAATGGGAAATGTTTTTTTTAAAAAAAATTGAGCAGTTTGAGGATTAAATAGCATATGGCATTAATTCATCTGTGACCTGTCAATCCCATTTTTGTAACATTCAAATTGTTGTTTCAGTGATTTTTTTTTTACTTAGCCCAAGGCAAAGTTTCATTCAAGCCTTTTCCCTCATAATTGACCCTAAAGTGCTCAGGGTTTTATGTTATGGCCAGAATCCAAAGACTGGTCAGGATCCAAAGAAAAAAATGTGTGCATAGTGCAAGAGTTCCAAGAGCCCTTTTCACTTTCTGGACCTTCCTCCCCCACAAGTCACAGTCTGCAAGGTCACCCAAAAAATAGTGTCTGTAAATACTATTTGCAAGCTAAATTTGATCCTTTTGGTGCTCTATAGCAGCTATGGCCACATTTTCCCACCAGGTCACTCTGAGTTTGGCACAGGGGTAGAGAGTGTACCTGTAGGTGGCAAGGGCCGCATGTGGCCCATGGGCCACTTATAGCCCACAGGCTGCATGTTCCCCACCCCTGCTCTAAGGCATTGGAATAGTATTGAAAAGTAATCCAACTTCCAGCCAACTGCTTGGCCTCATGTTGGCTGACCTAAAATTACTGATGAAATTTTATTGAATGCCCAACCTCCATTTCTTTTGGTAGGTCTGTTTGAAGTACTATGAGCATGAATTCGTAGAATTGGCGTGTCAATGTCCAGCTGTAGTATGTTGCCGATGTTCTCCAACACAAAAAGCCCACATTGTAAAATTGTTGCAACAGCACACAGGAAAACGTACCTGTGCCATAGGTAAGTATTGACTCTGGTTTCATTCCTGTTGGAAAACTAAGGAAATGTTTGACCTCTCAGTCACAATAATGAAAAATAAATTCAAAATATAGTAAAAAATAGTGTGAAAGTCTCTCTTTTTTTAAAAAAAATGTTAACTGGAGCAAAACTGTTTAATTTTATTTATTTATTCAAGATTTTTACAAAAATGAATCAATAGTAATTACAGCTCAGAGAACAATGGCTAGCAAGCACAAATTATTCTATTAGCTCCTTATTCCTCTATAATACAGCAAATCCCCCTACTACATTAATAGTCCAAATGCAAAAACATACTTTACTGTAATCATTTTTGTGATATGCAAGCTTCCTTGTATACCCAAGCAGCCAAGGAAGAGAGCCCTCACCAAAAATACTCTGCTGGTGGTGCCTGCCCAGAGATAGTTCAAGCTGATAAGTGAATTTGTCTGTAATAGCAATATAGCAGGGCTTTGGCTACAATCCAACATAGAGTTTGGCATGCTTCAGCCAAATTCAATTAATGGGCTTCAGCAGGCATGGATTGTGGCCCTTGAATGTCCAAAGTTATTCAGTCGAGATTCACTGCTTTTTTCAAAATTTTGTAAACACTGCTTTTGCAGCCATAAATAAGATCACCAGTTCTTTTTGTCAACATAGGTACTCTGAATTGTCATTTACATGTAGGAGATGGTTGAAGTAAGGGATATACAATGACCTGTAATTTGTCTGTTTTTGTATTGTTTTGCATTCCCAAAACTGAAAAAGCAAAACTACTTTTAACCTAAAAGTGAATTCAAATAACTTATAACCGAATTCAAAGTAAAACTAAATATAACTAATAAATGTTAAAAGCTTGCCAAACCCATCTAAAAGATGCCTGGATATTTCACATTTTTTTCAGGTGATGGAGGAAATGATGTCAATATGATCCAAGCAGCAGACTGTGGAATTGGGATTGAAGGAAAGGTATAATGTTTGCAGATTAGATTAAATGTGCACTTAATAATGTGTTGGAATGCATCAGTTAACAGAATAGACAATGGAAGAGATCCAGTGTTGCACAAGCAGACTTCCATTAACACAAACTCTCCTCTTCTCCCCCTGTGCCCCCCCCCAAAAATCTTATTTGGAGGATCCTCCCAACCCTCTGAAACAGATTTTTTGGCAGTACAAGGAGCTTCCCAGGGGTGGGGATGTCCCCTGCCCATTCTGCTGATGAAAGCTGTGCCCCCTTCCACTGATGGTGGGAGTCATCAATTGGATACAACGCATGAGTGTCTAATATATGCATATCATTGTTCTAGGAAGCCTTTCCTTAATGACCGACCATGACTCACGGTTCACTTTTCATTTGGCCTCTTTTAAAAATCTATTTTAAGGCGTATTATTCTGTTTTTATTTTATTTTATCTTGTACACCACTCTGAAATTTTGAATGGGGAGCGGTATATAAATATTGTAAATAAATAAATATCTTATTCGTTGTGTCTTGTAATGACAATAGCAACATTGTGTGTTATGTATAAAAATTCATGGTTTGGATTTGGAGGTGCTTGTTGTTTTGCATGTTAATAGACTGATTTTCTGAGATGATACTTTATCCAGTATTGATAGTTTTAATTTGTTGTTTTATTTTTAGGAGGGGAAACAAGCTTCCTTGGCTGCCGATTTTTCCATTACACAGTTTAAACATATTGGCAGACTGCTGATGGTACATGGTCGGAATAGTTATAAAAGATCAGCAGCACTTGGTCAATTTGTCATGCACAGAGGCCTTATTATTTCAACTATGCAGGTATTTAATTTCTTTTGTTTATATGGAGAATGGTTTATAGAATTTTTCATTCTCTTTGTTTAAATGACGAGCATTTTATCACATACTTGCTACTGCCCACTTACAGATTTTCACGCGTCCTTTAGACAACAACGTGTGCCTCCCGCTCCTTCCGCTCGTTGTTCCATAGCAAAATCGGCCGCTTTTAATCTGTCTTTTTAAAAAATGGATTGTGCTACCATTTCCTGTTGTGTGCAGGAAAAGCAGCGTGATAAAAATGTCCCCTGAATGGGCCACATGGTCGTTGCTGCTTCCTCTTTCTCTCCCCGTGTAAAAAGATTGTCACTATTGTGGGACAACAGCAGGAGGCCATAGCGACGGTAGGGAAATGCGAAAGTCTACCTGTCTGATGACACTCATTATCTTTTATAAAGCTGATATAATTTACTGTTTTTTCTCTAGGCTGTGTTTTCTTCAGTCTTCTATTTTGCATCTGTTCCTTTATACCAGGGTTTCCTAATGGTAGGGTAAGTAAGAAATATAACCCTTTGAAAACTTTTATTTCAGAGGTGTTTTGTTTTTTGGTTTCAAAGACTATCGTAAAGCCAGTACATTGATGGTGCTATATAAATAAATATAATAATAATAATAATAATAATAATAATAATAATAATAATAATAATACATTCCTCACATAGTTAGGGTAAATAAGTTGAACAGTAACATTCACAAACTGGCCACAAGAGCCTTTTCTGTGGCCCTTTGAAAACTTTATTTCACAGCCATACTAATTTTAGATAGAAACCAGTGAAATGCATGTAACTAATGGCTGTTTCATATTAGAGAAAATGTATTTCACAGAAGTGATTTCTGTATAGGGAAGTATGTCAGTCCTTTCTTCAGTTTACCACATGTTCACTGAATCCACACACAGCAGGAAGGCCCTTTACACAAAAGGGGGGTGTCCTTTATACAAAGTATACAAACCAAAACAGATGTGTATGTCCAGGACCAGGTCGTATGTTTATCATTTTATTTTTTTGAAAAGCAACATGTCCAAAGCAAACCCAACATAAACTGTAGTTTGCACGAACACCAAGGTTTTACTAGCGAAGGGAGGAAGAATGTATATAAAGGATATGTGTGTTAAATATTTTTCAAATACTTTCAAAATATTTTTCCCTAAGGTATGCAACCATATACACTATGTTTCCAGTCTTCTCCTTAGTGTTAGATCAGGATGTGAAACCAGAAATGGCATTGCTATATCCAGAACTTTACAAAGACCTTACTAAGGTAAGAGTATTCCGTATGTGTAAGTGTGTAAACATATAGCTGACATGTTTTTGTCCATAGGGTCAAGGAAAGGCACATACCTGAAAAGATCATAATCCTTGAAATTTGTTCTTATGTCTGTAGAAAGCCCCATTATTATTCACCTTCGTTTCTAGGGAAATGAATTCACTGGATTGAAAGTGTTTTTTACTGTGCTTGCTGAAAGATGTGCATATTGTGGCTCTCAAAAAATAAATTATTTTTTATTGTACAAGTTTCAGAATTCTCTTACTTAAACATTCATGTTCCAAGATTTTTTTCTTTTCTTTTTTGCTCAGATTTCTGTAATGTTGAAAATATTTCACCTGTCTTCTGGGTCTGCTCTTACTGTTCGTGTTAGATTGGGTGAAAACATTCTGAAATACCATGAGTAGGATCCAGACTAAGAGTGGAAATCAACACCACATGAGCAGAAGCCTGCTCATACATCTTAACTGTGTCCCTCTCTCCTCCCTGCTGAAGCCCCCCATGCCTCATGCAGATAATGGCCCCGTCCAGAAGACACTTTAAACCATGGCTTTAACCACGGTGGTTAAACCAGAAAGCCGGGCTGTGTTCAGAAGACACCTTAAACCACAGCTTTAACCATGGTGTTTAAGCCAGGAAGCCTTATTCACTGTGGTTAAAGCCATGGTTTAAAGTGTCTTCATAACACAGCCTGGCTTTCTGGCTTCACCACTGTGGTTAAAGCCGTGGTTTGAGGTGTCTTCTGAACGGGGAGTTTGAGAGCATGCAGGGGGCGGAACAGGGAAGTGCTTCCCTCCCAGAAGCAGTTCCATCAGTAAAAAAACTGAATTGGATTTCAACCTAAGGCTGCAATCCTATATACACTGACCTGGAAGTAAGTCCTTTTGAACTCACTGGAACTTACTTCTAAGTATACATGTATATGATTATGCTGTAAGTTAGTTGAACTTGGGTCCAAATGAAACTAATGGGACAAGTTAGTCATAACTTGACTTAATAGAAGTTAAGTGCAACTAACTTAGTCTGGAACTAAGTTAGTTGCACTTAGTCCAGGGGAACATGTTTTTTTTCTGTGGACAGCAATGCATTAGTAATGTGATTATACATTACATGGGAAATTGCATCTTTCTGTCAAAGTTTAAACTAAATCTTTCCACTTTTAGTACCAAATGCAGTTGCAGGAAGTCACAGCCCATATCTTCTGCAATCTTTGCTCCACAGAGCTTTACCCATTGGGTGGTATAGAAATGTATTAAATGAATGAACCCAAGATGCTTTTCATCCTATCATTCCACCCTAAATGTAATTCTTTCCTTGACAACACCCAGTGGAATTATAATCTAAAACAAGTAGTTAAGTGACAGCAGTTTTCCTGAGTGTGTCTTATATCCCTGTATTTAGGTACATATTTATAGTTTTTCTCCTTTAAGATTGATCTCTAAACACCAGAACTTTTTTTAAAAAAAACTTGCAGCAAAATTGCATGATTTTTTGCAAAGTGAATCTGTAAATTTACATATTTTGCCTTTTCGTTTATAACCCTTTTAGTTTGTTGCTTCAAAAACAATAGTCTTGTGGCACCTTAAAGACTAACACATTTATTAGTCCATAAACTTTTATGACATAAGCTTATGCCATAATAAATTTATCAGTCTTTAAGGTGCTTCAGGGGTCTTTGTTCATTTTTTTTTTCTAAAGTTGTTAACTAACCTGTCTTCATTGTTTGTTCTAGGGAAGATCCTTGTCATTTAAGACCTTCCTCACCTGGGTTTTAATCAGTATTTATCAAGGTAGGAGATCTGGCTCATTTTTTCTGGAGTAAAGAATTTTTTGTCCTTTAACAGCTTCACATATTCCAAAAGCTTAAATTTCACCCACAAGGGCAGGGTATTGTTTCTGTTTGTCTTGAAATATAAAATTTGAAGAGCAGCATAGTTTGGTAGTTTCAGTGCATGCCTCTTTAAATTGGGTCTCCTTCCATGCACGCCACTCGATGGATCCTTTCATGCATGCCCACTCCAGCTCCCTGTCCTCCTGGTGCTGAGGCAACTCTCATGCCTATTGCAATCCACGTGATCAGTTGAATATGTTAAAGACTTCCGTATAGGATCTTTTACACAATTAGGAATGCTGCACAATTGTGTGAGAGTCACTACACACAGAGCTGCACACATGTAGGGCCCTTTTTGTGCATTCAGCTTAATGTGGGATGCTCTGATGTTCCGGGGGTGTAGTTAGCAGCCACTTCAGGGAGTGTGTGGGAGGGGGGATGCATGAAAGGATCTTAATCAAATGTTAATCTACAAAACCTGGGAAATGAGTACATGTATTTTCATATACTGCACAACAGCTTTTCTTCATAGAGCCCTAGGAGTCCTGTTTCAAGAAATCTATATTATAATGTTACTTAAATCCCTTCTCTGCACCTTTGTCTATGGTCACAAATAAAATGAAAGCATGTTGAAACAATGAATAGGCATATCTAGAAAAGGTAAATGTTACTGAAATATGTTTATTTCTTGAGAAGTTTACTTTGGCAGCTATCTTTTCAAAATGATTGAAAACTGCTTTTTACAATAACAAGATTTTTTTTAAAGATGGTGCTGCAAGGATGAATGGATTAAAAAAATCAAAATATATGATGCATTTGTAATTAAATCACTGTTATCTCTCTCTTAGGTGGCATTCTGATGTATGGAGCACTTTTGCTTTTTGAATCTGAATTCGTACACGTTGTTGCCATTTCCTTCACTGCTCTAATCCTGACTGAGCTCTTGATGGTTGCACTTACCATACGGACATGGCACTGGTTAATGGTGGTGGCTGAAGTCTTCAGTCTTTGCTGCTATGTGGCCTCTCTTGCATTTCTAAATGAATATTTTGGTGAGTTGCTATCACCTGTATAATGTGAATGTTACCCTGTTTTAAGATGCAATATGTTTAAAAACTGTTAGTCATAGCTAAAATATAAAATAGGACAGCAGTTCTTGTTTAAATTATTGATTAATTTTATTGCTGTATTCATTTGACCTAGTTTACATTGATCAGTTGCCATAGGTGAACTCCTGGCAACTTATTGAAAAGAAATACCTTTCATTATAAATGAAAATCTGACCTTTTTCCCAAGGATTTGCACACATCCATTAGGATATTCCCATCCCATAATCAAAATTCAAATTTATGTTGGGCACATAGTTAGCAACCTCTGTCTTTTACTTATTAAGTTCACTTTTAGAATATGCTCCAGTATGTAATGTGTAGTCTATATATAGGAGAGTAATCTTCAAACAGTACTAACCTCTTTAAAACTTTCAGAGCTCTCTAATACATTCATTTTTTAAAAAAATGCATCTTATTTCCTTGTTTTCCTTTAAATCTGTCCTTTCTTCTTCTACCTTATCGGAGCAGGCATAGGCAGAGTGTCTTTTGGAGCTTTCTTAGGTAGGTATAATTGCTATTTTCCTTAAAGGTAAGGTGCCCCATAGAACACTGAGACAAACTCAAATATAGGCATAATTTTTCTAGTAGTGAAAAACAAAGCGCTCCCTATTTCATCAATTTGTAAATACTTAGTAATTATTTACCATTACATAAAGACGTTATCAACCACTGTTAGAAAAATACTGCACATCTGATGGCTAAGACGTTGTTGGGGCAAGGGCACACATGCAAGCCCCATCCCTAATGTCCCTGTAAAGGCCTTTGTGCATTTAGTGCTAAGGTCTGCAGGAAGGTTGTAAAGGTGTTCACCTGAACACAAAAACCTCCCTGTGAGCATGTTCAGGAACCCTGCCTTATTCAGGTTCCTGATTGTGCGGAAATTTGTAAGCATGTTCAACTGAATGTACTCAATGCACAAAGATCTACGGAGGAGCTGGGATGTTGGGGGTGGAGCTTATATGCACCCCCTCACCCCCACCACACCTTCAACCATTTCATATCCATGGGGCTATCACTAACATGAAGGATGCAGGTTTAAATGGTACAGAAGCTGGTTTCAGGCAGCTGGCTCTGGTCGACTCAGCCTTCCATCCTCCCGAGGTCGGTAAAATGAGTACCCAGTTAGCTAGGGGAAAGGTAATAACGGCCGGGGAAGGCAACGGCAAACCACCCCGCTATAAGGCCTACCAAGAAAACGTCAGCGAAAGCTGGCGTCCCTCCAAGAGTCAGCAATGACTCAGTGCTTGCACGAGAGGTTTCTTTCCTTTCCTTGAAGTAAAAAAGGGTAGGTTTGTCCTGAAAAACAAACTTAACTTTAGATTCAAATGGTGAGGGGGGGCATCATGAAGTTTCTTTTTTATAATGTTTTTTGAAAGATGTAGAGATGTGGTTATTGGGCCCTCCAAAAATCCTAAGATTCATTAGTTCAAATTGGAGCAAATTTCAGTCGTCAGTTGTAACTGGTTATCCACATCATTTGATTTAGTAAAACAATAGTCTAATAAATATGTGGTGATGGGATTGTGGTAATATAATGAGAATCTTGAATAATAGCTATAGATCAAGGGTGGACAACTTCAAGGGGTCATTTTTGACCCCTCCCCCATTCATGGCACTCCATGGAAGCAATGGGGGAGGGGCAGGCAGGGCTCCCAAATTTCAGTGACAAGCTGCTTCAGTCATTTTAAAAAGGTCAAATTTAGCTTTGTCTGAAGCTACATTTGACCCTTTTAATGCTCCAGAGGAGCTATGGAACACTGAAAGGCTCAAATTTAGCTTCAGAACAAGCTAGATTGGGCCCATTTATGGTTTTTTAAAAAACTGAATTTACTTTTATTGTTTTGCAGTAGGCAAATTCAGAGGGCAGGAGGGGAGCATGTTGTGCACCCTTGCTATAGAAACTAGTAGGTTTTCACTACTATTTTTAGTAATAAAACAAAACTAAGAAGAGATTTTACAGAACGACTGGATCAGATTATATAACTAGGATGCTAGATTAATGCCCAGAATCCAATTCTTATTTATTTATTTATTTATTACATTTCTATACCGCCCAATAGCTGGAGCTCTCTGGGTAGTTCACAAAAATTAAAAACATTCAAAGTATAAAACAGTATAAAACCATAATATAAAATACAATATAAAAGCTCAACCAGATAAAAACAGCAATGCAAAATTACAAATTTAAAACACCAAGTTAAAATTTATTTATAGACTGTTAAAATGCTGGGAGAATAAAAAGGTCTTCACCTGGCGTCTAAAAGCATATAATGTAGGTGCCAAGCGAACCTCCTCAGGGAGCTCATTCCACAGCCGGGGTGCCACAGCAGAGAAGGCCCTCCTCCTGGTAGCCACCTGCCTCACTTCCTTTGGCAGGGGCTCACGGAGAAGGACCCCTGAGGATGACCTTAGGGTCCGGGCAGGTGCATACAGGAGGAGGCGTTCCTTCAGATAACCTGGCACTAAGCCGTTTAAGGCTTTAAATGTTAATACCAGCACTTTGAATCGGGCCCGGAGCTGGACTGGCAGCCAATGAAGCTGGAAAAGTACTTCAATCATTAATGCTCCTTATGGGAATATAGGACACTTCTAACATGATACAGGAAGAGGCTAATATAGATTAAGAAAGATTAAGAAAGTTTATGAAGAAATCCATAATGCTAAACATGTTTAATTCCAGAATTATCTTTAATTTTATTTATGCAGTTCTGGCTTTCCAAAAGAAACTGATTTTAACAACGTGTCCCTGTTATTTGTCATGTTTGCCTTTGAGCAGTAGCATGAATATTTTCAAATCTCTCTTCATGGTGTCATTCAGGCCATTTTCAGGTCAGACAGATGAAGAAAAACATTTTTAGAAAAGTCATATGACAGTGTATAATTGCATCCTAAAATTAGTCAGCTCCTGATACATTACAGCCCTTAAAAAAGCCTGTGACCATCGTTCAATGATATTTATTGATCTTGTCCAATGGATATTCCCCCTCTTTCCTGCTTTAATAACTTATTTCCCCCTTTTTATGTCTATAGATGTTGCCTTTATCACAACTGTGACCTTCCTGTGGAAAGTGTCAGCCATCACCGTAGTAAGCTGTCTTCCACTTTATATTCTGAAGTACTTAAAACGTAAATTTTCTCCTCCAAGTTACTCCAAACTTACCTCGTAAAAGTGACTGAACACCTGTGTCTTTTCCACCAACATGACTCTAGGTAGAAATTGCTTGAAGCATATTCATTCTATTTCAGTCTGTGATAGGTTAAAGAGAGGAAAATAATAACAAGGAAAATGGAGCAAACAGAGCACAAAGAAGATGAGAGCCTCTGAAGGGTGTTACAATGAACTTTATTAGCAGAACCATCCAGGACAAATAAATTTCATTTTGTATGTGGCTTTTTTAAAACTTCTGAGTTAACAGTGCTTTTGAATTATTTAACTGCTACTAGAAAGGATTTATTCCTACTGCACTATTTTTCTGCACATGGAACAGAAAACATTTTTCCTATAAGCTCATAATTTCCTAACAGTCACATTCTTTCATAGAAATGTTCATTCATTCTCGCATAAATGAAGTATAACAAGCCTAGAAACTGTAAATGCCATTGTCTGTATTTGCTGCTATATGTAACTGATATATGCACTATATGAATTATGTACAGCTGTCTGCGTAGCACAGTATTTGTTTGGGATCTGTGGTCCCCTTTTTTCTGTACTCTCCATTGCTAGCTGCAGTAAAAAAAATTGAATATCTGAATAGTTGACTGCAGCCTTTCAATTGCAAATGGAGGCCAAGTTGCACAAAATATGATGAAAATAATCTTCTGTATATAATTTAATTACACCTACTGATCTGTACAGACTGCTGTAGACTTTACTGTGCAGTAAATGTTTTATAAGTTCCTACCTGCTTTGTATTTGTAAAAGTGCATTCAAGAAGTGTCAGCACATTACTGGACATTTCACATATAGGAATTGACCTTGTATAAAACAATCTAGCAACATGCTATCTCCATTCATTTTACTGGTGGATACACATAGACCCCATTGAAATGAATGGAGATAAATCAGCAGCCATGCTTAATAGGCCATGCCCAAACACTCCAGTCAGCGATCTGTCCTGGGTGCAGAAGTTCCAGTGCCCACCCAGGCACAGCTCCCCTGCTTAGAATGCTTTCCCTATTGATTTCAATAGAGGGAGCTGATCCACATACACGTTCCTTTTTTTGCACACAGATTGACATTCTCAGTTTAAATTAATGAGGGTCCCCACACATACTTCATGTGAGCATAGACTGTACATGGAACTCTGAGTCAGGCGAGTATGTGCACATTGTGATCTGTTTACTTAAGGTTACTCAGGTAAAAAGTACAAAATGGACGTAATGGTAGAAAATCCATCATCTTCCAAAACATAATTTGCGCATTTCTGAGTTACTCCAAGAAAAGAAAATGATACTCTCTGATCTGATATAATCTTGAAAGATAGTTGTCTAAATCTTATGTACTGTATTGTTATGCAGGATACACTTTTCTTCCACAGTGCTGTTTCCTTTTTCAAGAAATACATGTACCAGGTTATCCAGCATAGTCAATTACCAGCTGAAAGAACAGACATAATTTATCCATGCTTCTTTACTAAAGAAGAATTTATTTGTACATTTGAAGCAGTTAATAATTGTATTTTATATCAATTATATTGTTTTGTTTAGACGGTCTGGCAACAAAACTCCTTTTGTAGTCCCGTAGAACCAGCATCTTAACTCTTGTTATTTTATAATGATGCCAACACTTACCGAAAAAGACTGTTGCTAAAGAATTTGAGCTGCAATCCACTCCATTTGTTTTGAAGCTGATGTTTAACAGCAGCTGATCCTTGCTTTAAAAATATTTTTGAACATTTCTTCATTATAAAAGCAATAAAACCTGATTTCTACCAGATATTCTCGAAAGTTTGTAAAATAAACGTGTTTGGTAGTGTTTCTTTTATGTTGTGCTCATTCATTTGATTTCTGTGACCTTATAGAACAATCAGTTTATCACACTGCCCACTAGATGTCACTGGCTGGTGGGGGATTTATGTGCTGACACGCTGCTTTGCTGATGATATGTGAAATTTGCTAAACTATTTTTTAAGTTGTGCTTTAACTGTTAATGAAAAGGGGAAAGCTTATTTTGGAAAACTTATACATGATTACAAATAATTAGCAGCTAATGAACAAAGTAGTCAGCAATATTATAACCAATGTCCATTTTTATTGTAATTCTTTATCCATATATTCCAAATAGACTACCATACCATGTTTAAATTCAATACATAAATGAAAGCTTAAAGATGCTTAGTCATCTTTTGATACAAAATACTTTTATTGTGCGTTAACTTAATTTAAAAAAAATCACACCTGACTGGAAGTGCAAGTAGTTTTACCCTAGCATATCTATGTACAAGAACTACAATATATACATAAGTGTATTGTGTATCTCATGTATATAAATGTGTATATATGTATATTAAAAATTGACTGACAATTATGTTGTTAGTGTGAGAGCACTATGTAAAAATCATGCAATTAACGAATATGTGTAACTTGCAGTTTGTAGCTTACTATACCTGATGCAACCATGTTGCTTTGGATTAGCCTTTCACACGTGCTGTACTGTCAGTATGAGATTTGTAGAGGGGTATGCAGCATAGGGTATCTGTCACAAAACTGTTCCTTTAACAGCAGTTATCCCTGTGTGAGGGCAGAGAGAAATCAAGTGTTTGAACTCATGCATCCTTTGCAACAAGGAATGCATTGCTCTGTAAATGAGACTGTAAATGAGACTGTAAATGGAGTTCTGTTTAAAGCATTATTTGGAGTTAAATAAACAAACAGTCAAGATACAGAAAGATGGGATGAGATTGGGAAAGTTAACATCTATTCTTACTGTTGATGCAAGGCTTTGTATGAATGTACCATACATTTTCTACCTGCAGTTAACTTCAGGCATCCCTTAACTTGTACACTTCCTGACTTACATGTGTATGTGTCTTGTTCCCCAGAATCCACCTCCAATATGTGGATTCTGGGGACAAATTTATCTTGTTTAAAGCCATGTAACGTTCTCAAGAAAGGTAAGTTTCCCATTGGAACGTACCTAATTCTCCGCTATCCAATTGATCGATTGCCCCATGTTTATGTGTCACAAAACTACTTCAGAAGTGCTTTTGGACAAATTCAGAACCACTCTTTGCCACGTGAAGATGTTCTTCTCACCTTATTATTCATTCAAACTAAATAGGTCTGTGGAAGTGTATATCAAATTGGGGAATTCCTTAATTCCTTAAGTGTGTGAAACTGTTGGTGTAAAGTGTAGTCCAGGTGACTCCTAGTTTCCTTTTAGTCATATTAGTCAAGACCTAAAATCATAGAGGTTGTAGGAACTTCTTGGGTCAAGTCTGACCAGCAGCTAGAATCCTATCAAAGGGCAAGCCTGAAAATCCTCTGTACAAATGCCTGAGGGAAAGGAGCTGGTCCCCCACCCTTTATGCCCCAAAAGACACCATGTAAGTAAATAAATAAATAAGCAATTACTAATATGGATATAGGCAGACAGGGTGTCGGGTAAAAATGGTTGTGGGCTACTAACAAATAGAAGACTTTGTGTCCCACTGCAGTTCTGAGTAATTCATACAAACAATATTTAGAACAAAGCATGTTTGTATTCATGTGTGAGGGGAACACGCTTTTGACCAAGTAGAGGGATGGATTGGAAAGTATAAACAATTCAAGAGCAATAGTTTAGGAAGCAATTCTAGATGTTGGCTCAGTTCAGAAAGATAAAGCAAGGAACTGGGAGAAAGGAGATGGGGGTTCAAGGACACCCAGCCATGTGAGCCCAGGTTTACCATGAAAGAAGCCTCAGGCCTGTTTATTCAGAGGTGGAAAAGATGGTGGAGGGACAAAACATCCCCCCCCCCCGTGTCTGGCAGGGAACTAAGTCATCCTATGCACTGGTGTGTCTTTCATTTTGCCCAACCCCCATCACCTTGTCATGGTGCCCTCATGTTCATTTAACTGACTGCCAATTCTTGTAATTGTAGAATTAGGCTTTGAAGGGGAAAATAATGTGAAGATTCTGTAAGATCTAGCTCTGGAGAGTAAAACTGAATGTAATCATTTCTAACTCATCACCTAGAATAAGACCCTATCACAAAGAAGTGAAATACGCCTCTCGAAAAGATTCACTTCAAATTTTAAAGAGACATGTTTTTACTCCACTCACAGAAGCCACTGTTTTAACGTACTTTTTGTTACATCTTGTACTTAGGGTTGTGGGCTTCAGTGAATGACAGGGTCCCTGCAGCTTTACAAATAGTTTAGACTGGTAGTTTTCTTGTTATATTATTACAGTGACAACACACCAGCTAAATATCTCTTATACAAAAATTAAAAGAACAAGAGTCCTTATTCTAGAAAGCCATGTTTTATTCCAAATAAAGAATTGTTATGTTCAGCATTTCAAAAAGCCAACCTGAAAATAATGGAACTAATAATTAAATGTGCTTACTTCATTTATGAGCCAGCATTGAACCAGCTAACTAAGTGTGTTTTCCAAGGCTCTGACACTGCCATTTGGGGGTGATCTGCATATTGTGTAATTCCACTGGAGTACAGAACTGTACACAATTCAGCATCCCAAAGATTTCAGTTCAACAGCTTGTGAAATGTTTCCTTCACAGTACATGCAGTCTGCATCTCATGAACAAGATCGTAATACCTCAGGGAGGGTGTTACTGTTCTCTTTACTACCAGAACTCCTATTCTCATGGCCAGCCCTCCCACGAGGCAGGGTGAATTTGCAGAGAGCTGGCCAGGCCCAAATGCCTGGTTTTGACAGGTCCTTCCTCAGAGCCAGACATTGGAGGGAAGGGGGTTGTGCCTGGAGATGGCCTGTTCTGCAATGGGAGGGCAGGCGAGGGACGTGTCAGGGATGCCAGGGGAGCGGGAGTTGTGGAGATGTGCTTTTTAGGGGATGCAGTGCAGTGAAGGGAGATGCTGCAGAGGTGGTGATGTGATAGAAGCGGGGGCAGAACTGGAGAGATGCATGTGTTCTCTCGCCTCAGGCAGTGGGAGAGTTTGTGGCATCCCTGGATGGGATCAAAGGTAGGCCTGGTTGGGCGCCTACTGAGGTCCCTCTCCCTAGTAAGGCCCCCTGATAAAAGCCCCCTGGAGTTTCTGCTCCTCTTCAGCATTGCAACCTGCTCCTTCACCTGACTTTTCACTCTGACCCAGGCAACAGTGGTGGTGAGGAGATGCCACTGGCTTCCTGATCTCTCTGCCTGTCAAGCAAGCAAGTGGTAGAAATGATGAGAAAGAGGTTGAGGAGCAACAGCAGCTGATGACAAGGGGTGGGTGGGTAAGAAGGTCAGCTCCCTGAGGGAAGAGGACTATTGAGGGTGTCTTGCCCAAGGGCCCTTAAAAGCCTGGCACCAGCACTGCCTATTGTCTCTGTCAAGACGTTTTGCTTCCCATCCGTTGCCTAAAATTGTCACTTGGTTGGGTAAGGCTGGAAATCTTCACAACCTGCAAAGCCTCTTTGGCTTCTCTGAAATGCCATGCTTGATGTTCTTTCTTGTACAGATGCTGGTGAAATAAAAGGAAAAGAATGACGTCCCTACTCCCTGCAACACTTTGTTATTGCAGCAGATTTGTACATCTAGACTAGCGGTATTATTATTATTATTATTATTATTATTATTATTATTATTATTATTATGTTCAGTTCAAATGAAAATAATAAAAAAAGCCCTTCAATATGCTTAGCCCCCCTGCAGGGAAGAAAATCAGCAGTAGGGAACACAGTCCCAGCATTATATGTAAACAAACAGGAGGTACAATATCTTTTAATGCTGTTGAAAAAGCATAGGAATTTCTCTGGTAAACAAAACACAGTCAGAGCTATATGATTCCCAACCGGTATTAACAACCCAACAGATGCCCTCAGCAGGGTTCACAGCTGTTACTGTGTGAGTAGGATTTTGCTCAGCCAATTGCCGGTGAAAATCTTCTCCTTCAGATACGGAACTACAGTCAAAGGCCTATTTGCCACTCCATCAGCTGAAAGCCATAGATTTGATGAGTGCATTCTGCAGCAAAGTCAGCACAGTCAGATGCCTGGAACAGAAAACATTCATGGACCGTTTTGCAGTCACATGTCTCTCCCTTCTGCTGTTACTTTTATTCCAAATTAGGGTTCAGACTAATATTCGGCAGCCTTCGTTTGCTCATCTGAGCACGCAAGCGGCAAGTTGTGAGCTTCTATTTTTAGGGAAGCCAAGGCAGATACATTCCAGATTTTTTTTTTCATGAGTGGGATTATTAGATGGGAGATGTTCGGATTACAATTTCAGAAGGTTTCAGGTGGTCCTTCACTTATTATCTTAGCAGCCCTTCATGCAGCACACCCATACATTAAGAAGATCAGACCAAGGGCCTATCTAGTCCAACATTCTGTTTCCCCAGTGGCCAACCGGATGCCTGCAGGAAGCCGGGAAGTAAGACTGCTTTTTAAAAACAACCACATCAATTATAGACCGTCAATTTCTCAAATACAAACATATCAGTTATGTCTGGCAGTCAATTTTACAGAAACGACAATGGAACCAATTACCTAGAGAGGCCATGGGCTCTCTCACACTAGAGGCATTCGAGAGGCAGCTGGACAGCCATCTGTCAGGGATGCTTTGAGGTGGATTCCTGCATTGAGCAGAGGATTGGACTTGATGGCCTTATAGGCCCCTTCCAACTCTATGATTCTATGATCTGGCAGTCTACAGTCCCCTGGTGTGATTCTGTTTTGACTATGAAAATCTTCCTCAGGTGCTCCTGTAGACACAACACAGTCTAATAACACTTCACAGAAACTGATAATGTTGAGAAGTAGTTCCACTTTCCTGAATTCTTTCAGGGATCTACTGGTCAGTAAAAGCAAAATAGCCCATTAAATTTGTGGGTTAAGAGTGAGATCAACCATCTGATTTTTCCAGCTCACTCTTCCCAAGGCGTAGATACTCCCACAACCAGATGTAGACAACATGTACAGCAGCTCAGCTGGGGGTGGCAGAGTCTCCCACCACCTGCATCCCACTTTTATCTAAGATCAGAAAGAACAGCAGAGATTCTTTCTGGGGAATCCCCACTGAGGAGACCCCAGGGGCCCTGCAGGCTGGACTGGGAAGGCCAGGAAGCCAGATTCAGCCAGCAGCCCAGGGCTCTGCACCCGTGCTGTAATCCAATTCAGTAAATAGTTTAAGAACATCTGGAGGACACCAGGTTGAAGAAGGCTGATTTAGAACAACTGCATCTACAGTCCTAGATGGCACTTATTAGGGAATAAACCCCGTTAAACACAATAGGACTTACTTCTGAGTAAACATGGATAGGATTGTGCAACACAGGTTCTAGAAGAGCCCATGAATCTTAGAAGAAGACAGGTAGGGTGCATTGAAGATCACAGGATAAGCGAAGAGGGTACCTGAGAAAGAAAATGGATCAGTAGAGAATAATTAGAGAAGCGAAGAATGGATGGAAAGAGAGATTAGAAGAGTGTAGGCTGGTGGGAAAAATTCATCAGACTGGGAAAGACAAGGCCAAGATAAAATGAAAGGGAAAGGGTGGGCGTGGGGAAAAAGACAACAGACAAAGGAGCTGGTTAGAGAGTAAATTATTTTGGAGACAATTAGATGTCAGTACAGTTACCAACAGTACTGGTAATAAATTCATTGATTTTAGGTAATGCTACTCAAGATATAGGATGTGTTGGGTGTGAAAGCAGAAATTCAGAGGAGGCAGTCCAGGACAGAGCAATGTTGACATAATGCTTTAGGAAGAGGATCAGGCAATCTGCAAGGAGTGCAAAGTATATGATTGTACAGCCTGCATTGAGCTGCTGGGATAGGGCAGGCTACCAATTACAAATAATGAATAGAAATGCATTGTTTTTGTTTTGCCACTGTTCCTGTTTAATAGATGGGGAAATGGATCTTGTAGCACCTCATTAGCTTGGAAAGTAGGACGTGCCTATCCCATTATGCCGACTCCCTGTTATGATCTTCTCATAAATGGCTGCCACCAAATTCTAAGAGGTGGGTGGGCCCAAGCCCCAAAAAGGACGTGGCCAAATGACCAAAAATACCAGCACATTTTAGCTTAAAGCTCTTCCTGCCATTAACTAACCCCAGGAGAGGCGTTTCAATATTTTAAAATGGAAAAAAGCCATGCAGAAGACGGGAAACTTCCCAATGATTGGCGGTCAGGGGAAAGGGAGGTGGCTAATTGGGGAACCCCAAGTGGCCAGATTTGCCCTGCAGGCCTGAAGTTCCCAACCCTTGCTTAAGAATGTCACATATATGTGATGCCTTCCATAGCCCCAATTCATGTTGCCGGCACAGTAATACCCTAGGTGAACTCGCCCTCCTCCCCTTTAAGTCATTGTGTCGGCACACTGGCGATATATCCCATCCTGAGCCCTCATTTGCCAAGGCAGTTGCTGATAAAATTGCATTCACAGCTGCAATTCGCATTGACCCAATACAGAGTGTGCTCTCTAGGGGTGTGCACGGACCCCCCGCTCCGCTTCACTTGCAGATCCGCCATTTTTCGGAGCGGGTCGCTCCGCCCCGCCCCCGCTCCGCCCACTTCCGCTCCGCTCCGCTCGGAGCTCCGGATCCGGATCCGGAGCTCCGTTTTTGCCCCCCCATAGGGTTGCATTGAAAGCTAAAAAAGTAAACAACTTTTTTTCCGTTGAAGTTAGAAACCTCACGTTTGGCACCATGACACCTCATGGGCGTATACACACACACGCCAAGTTTCAAGGCAATCCCATCATCCCCTGATTTTTGGCGAATTTTTGAAAATCGGGCACCCCACACACAACATCCCTGCGAGGTGGGCAGGGGAGGAGGGAGGGAAGGCAGGCAGGCATGCAGCTGGCATTTCTGGGGGCATAAGGAAGGGAGCCAAGGATAAGCCAGTAATGCATATAAAATGGAATAAATCAATCAATAAACAAAGGAGGGGTGGAATTAAAAGCAGCAGTGTTGCTCAATAAACAGCAAGAAGAATTAAAAAAAAAAGGCTATATCTGTCTTTTACCAGCAATAGGGGGACGTGCCCGGGGGAGGGGGAAGTAGCTGCCAGTTCAAGACAGCCACCAACAGCTCTGAGAAGAAGTAAAACGCTCACTTCAACTCATAACAGGCATTGCTCCACCACTGAAAAGTGACCATTCACTTCAACTCATGATAGGCATTGCTCCACCGTTTTACTCTCTTTGGAAGGCTCTATGGCCTTCCAGTGCAGGAGAGAGTGGGGGCACGTCCACGATGAGATGCCCTAGGGGAGCTCATCCCCTTGCACCACATCGATTCAGTTGTTCACCAAGGTTAGGGTGGGGAGCAGTGCTGTGTTTTCTATCTCTTATTCTTGGCTTAGTATATGATTTCAGGTTGTGTTTGTGCATTTGGTGGGGCTACTGTGTTAAAAAACACGGGGAAAAGCCCGTTCAGATGAAGAAAGAGAAGTTTCCCAGAATCCCAAGTTACCTGTTTTGCCTATGCCCTCCTCCAACTTTGGGATCATCATGACCGGGAGCTGACTCTGCCCCTCAGCCCTTTGAAAAAGGTATTTTTCCCGCCGATTTTTAAAAAACTTCTAGCCCGCGACCCGTACGATGCAGAAAGTTGAGAGTGGTCTCAAAATGACCCCCATCCACGACTCTCTGTGCACAAGAATTTTCAGAACGATAGCTTAAACCCCCCCCCAGTTATCCCCGATTCTTTCCCTCAATGCAATCCTATGGGCGAAAAGCCGAAACGCCGTTTGAGCCCCGCGGTTGACCCGATTTTTAAAAAATTATTGCACGTGAACCACAGCACGCAGAGAGGTGAGAGTGGTCTCAAAATGACCCCCATCCACGACTCTCTGTGCACAAGAATTTCCAGAACGATAGCTTCAAAAACAATGTAGTTATGCGCGATTATTTGCCGCAATGCAATCCTATGGCGAAATGTTTTCAAGATGGCGACCGGAGCGCTCCGACTGAACTCGGAGCTCCGAAAAATGGTCGCTTCTCTTCGCCTTGCTTCTAGGGGGTCCGCGGTCCGCTCCTACTCCGCCTCTGGGTAAGGCGGAGCAGGCCAATCCGCTACTGCTTCTACGCTCCTAATCGGAGCGGAGCACATCCCTAGTGCTCTCCCAGAATCGTGTTCCCAGAAGAAGCCATTTTATTTATTGCATGTCCTCCCATGAGAACTACTTCACTGGGAGATTGTTTTCCTGCTATATTCTGTGAAATAAGAATTCACTAATGGGGGAGCAGCCAGTGTAAAATGGCTTTGCTATGGCACAGTGTTGGGAGCAATCTCACAGTGTGCTTAGTGAAATACAGATATATATTGTTCTCCATTCAGCATTGTACAGCCTTCTGTCAAGGCTGGCTGAGTTGAGGGGAATCCATCCAGTGCCCAAAGTGTTAGGATCTCCAGCACCCAAGTGGGTGGAAGGTGAAGCCTTCATCTTAACTGGCAAAAATCACTCCTGTCAACTGTAGGCAGTTTGATTACTCCCCATCCTGCAATGACTTGGGTTGCAGGAGAGATGGTGAGAAAGGCATTCACAACCAAACCCCATAGTTGGAAGGGTCTCTGCCTCAAACTTTGAGAATCACGAGTCTACCGTCTTTTATGGAGAAGCTAATTCTAGTCCTTGAATTTTGCAGCCTGGACAAAGAAAGATTGGGGACTGGAGAGAATCGAGTCATGCTTGTCTCGGAATGCCTTTTTCTTTTCTTTTTTGGTCAAGGAATTGGGAGGAGAGGCGAACAGTCACATCGGCCCCCTGCTCACCTGCCATCTGTCCAAAAGCAATTACTTCGAAATGGCAGAAGAGCTCGGAAAGAAGTTATACCTCAGCAGCAGCACAGTATAAGCCGTGGTCACTGACCTACTGCTCAGTAGCACCAGCGTCCCTCTTCTTGACACAAACCTAACTCATTCTGCCATTAAGACGCATGAGCACAATAAGCTGCAGACGTCTTCAGGGGGAGAAAGAAAGGTAGGATTTAAACAACAACCACAAAAAGATTTGTTGAAAAGCAGCTGACATTAGATATGAGAGATGTTAATTATAATGTTTGTTAGTATAATTAGGCCCAGGCAAGGAAATTGCTGGTCCCTTCTCCGAGATAACAGTTAGGGATTCATATAGATCAGCGCTCCTGAACCTGATGCCCCCCAGATGTTTGGGATTTCAACTCCCATCGGCCCTAGCCAGCTTGGCCAGTGGTCAGGAATTCTGGGAATTGTAATCCAAAACATCAGGAGGGAATCAGGTTGGAAAAGGCTGAGGTAGGTTGGGGGACCCTCTTCCCTTCCCCTCCACTTGCACACAGCCACAGTCAAGAAGAAGTAGAAGAGTATTTCGGTCTTTGCTTCATAATCACTCAGGGAACTTCTGAAATATTTCCATGGTCCCATCCCATTTTTCATGGTATTTCTGGAATATGCACACGATTGCACTTTGGGAGATTATAGTTTCATCAATAATTTTTCAGAGAGATGGAATTTCAAAATCATGTGTCAACACCACCTGTACCTTTGTGCCTACCTGGCCTCCAACAAGCACACAGCAGCATTTTTAGCGTCACAACCATTCTGGTGGGTTTGATGAGGCTGAGAGACTACGTGACCATCCATCAAGCTACATAACTGAGCAAAGATTTGGAACTTGGGTTGTCCACATCAAAGCCCACATGCTAGCCTGCCCAACACTGACTTTCTCAAGTTCTAGGAACCCAGTGCATGGATGGTACTGCAAGATCAGCTCTTGGCTGCTCTTGCAGATGCTGATGAATCATAAGGGACATAGTCTGTAAGTCATTTTTAAGTTCAGGGATAAAAAAACCAGCACCTTGCATATGGCAGGTGGATGGGGAATAAAGAAGATCCAAATGCATATGGAGTGAGTGATTAAGCCATTTATGTAAAAATCCTGTAGTTTACAAGGGTAAAAAGACCACATTATGATGATCTAATTCACCTTCACAACAATGCTGTGATAGCCATTTTCTCATAGCCATCAGCCACGGAGTCCATAGATGATGAGTCTGGACCTAAAGCCAACTCTTCCAGACCTTCCAGAAACAAAGATGGATTTATTCTACTGGAGGCAATGTCAGACCAGCTGACTGTGCCCATCTTGCTAAGGCTTTATCCTCAGCCCACATATCTGCCATGCAGCAAGTCACCCATGGGACAGTCAATTTAGGGGAGAAAGCTGCAGTGAGCCAGATATGGTATGTCGGACCTAGCTTGCCAAGTTTGAACATGGTCCATGCATACCTCTTATAGTTAGGCAGCCATTGAGAAGTTGTTTTTGTTACTTTCCTTGCACTTTTGAAGGAAGGCTTTGCTTCTTTGGCAGATGTTGCCTTCAAAATAGTGTGTGTGTGTGTGTGTGTGTGTGTCAGTGCTAGCAGTACCATGACAGGTTTGGGTATAAGGAGCCTGGTTGGGGCACCACCCTACATGATACCCTTGGAGCAGTGCTGGCTAAGTGTGGGTCATCATCATTGCTCACTGCTGGCTGTGCTGACTAGGGCTGAAGAGAGTTGTGGTCCAACAACATCTTCAGGGCCAAACATACCCCACCCCTGACCTGGGGACTCCTTCCTAACTTGTCAACCCCCTAGAGTGGCTTAAATGTACAAAGCAGCCCCAAACCTATCACAATATGCTTGAAGAATAAAGCACCACCCAATGACCTGCATGAACTGGCACAGATCTTTTACTAGGCAAAAGAAATGGGGAGTTTTGGCCCCTTAACCCAAAACGAGAAACCTCTTCCTCTTTCCCCTGATTTCCTGTCGTATGAGTCATCTGGCTGGCTCTTTTCTCCTTGACAGGATGGCCTGCTGATCTTGTACATGCCTTGACTCAAGCGAAGTCTCAGCCTCAGGAGAACCAGCATCAGGGACAACAGGCTCTTTTAAAAGGAGGAACAACAAGCAATTTCCACAAGGGACAGTCACCAGGACATCATGCGGCAAGAGTGAGTGAGCAACAGCTGGCCACCCTGTCAAATCCATTGCCATTAATGCCTTGCTCCCAAAGGCATTTTGTAACTCTATATTTAGGAAAGGGTTTTAGGGCAAACTCAGGAAAAGGGGCCCATTTGAAAATGACATTGCCCCAAAATGCAGGCAAAAGATCTGGGCCAGATCTACACCAAGCAGGATTTGACATTTTGAAAACAGTTTGAAGCCTGTATATGGAGTGTGTCCTGGGCCACAACAGTTGTCACTACTGTTATAAGCAATTTTAAAGCAGTAGTGTAGATCCTGCCCAGGTCCACATAGGTCTGTACATCTCCTGATTTCTCTACTCTTGAGTCCTGAACACTTTGTGACCAGCAGGTGATGGTGTGAGACAGAGATATAAACATTCTGTCTATGGTGTAAGAGTTGTGATGGTCCCCTCACACACGCAATCCTGGGGAAAGGTCTTTCACATGGAATCAGCACCCAGCTAGGACTTGGCTCCTTCCCATGTGGTTGATTGTTTTCCTAGCTGCGTGGAAGACACTGACAGGAAAGAGATTCCTGCATGGCTAGGATAACATTTCAGGCATCCTCGTGGAAAGCATTTCAACAGCAAAGAGAGTGGGAGGACTGATACAGGCAAAACTTACAGCAGCTTCTCATATGTGCAATGTGGTTCTATGTCACTGTTCATTTGCTTGGAGAGGACAGGTGAAGAGGCAATATCAGCAAGAAGGAATAGCATCAGGGTCAAGGGGCCCTGATGAGACACAGACTTGGCAGGTGCCTGACATTGCCAGTCTCTGGCATCAACCAAAGAGAAAGAGAAAGAGAAAGAGAGAGAGAGAGAGAATGGGCCTGTTCAGACAACACATTAAGCCATGGTTAGGCCACTAACCCTTTTGCAGTAAATTATTAGTGAGTGTGATTAAGCCATGGTTATGTAGACACCATGGTTAGGAATTGTTCACCTGACACGTTAAATCATGATTCACATGAGATGCTAAGCCATAATGTTTAACTCAAAATGCTTAACCAAGATAGCTTAGTGTGTCGTCTGAAAAGGGAAAGAGAGAGAGAGAGAGAGAGAGAGAGAGAGTGGAAGTGTGGGTACACACATACTAGACATCCTATAACCCAGTGCCTCTAGATCAACTCCCATCATCCCAGACAGCATGGTCATTGTGGTCAGGGATGATGGGAGTTGTCGTCCAACACACCTGGAGGGCAGCAGGTTGAGGAAGGCTGGTATAAATTCTGTGAGCCATGTGCTGTCTCCAGGGCACTCTTCCCTCCCTCTGCATTCATAAAGGTCTCCAACAGAGGAAAAACCCTCAAATGCTCCAACGCTATTGCTGTGGCCCAAAGAGGTGCTCAGATTAGGTTTCAAGTGTCAGTCAAGACACTTTGGGCAGTCATCTTTGTGGCATTTTTGTAAAGCCATCAAACTATTTGAATTATACTTGAAACATCGAGTTGCCAGGCGTATTTTCCTGCAACACTCTCTGTCTTCTAAGAGTGTAGACCATTTTCACAAGTACACAATACACTGCCAGACCAAAATACATGCACTGGAATAACTGGATACAAGTTGTGTGTTTTTCCAAGCTATTGTATGTGCTGGAGTAGACTTCCCCCATCTGGTGCCCTCAGATGTTTTAGACTACAATGTCCATCAGGTCCTGCCAAAATAGACAATGGTCCAGAATTATGGGAGCTGTGATCCAAAATATCTGGAGGATACCAGATTGGGAAAGGCTGCACTGGAAGCACATACACACTCTTTAATGTATGCTGAATAAAAGCAACATCAGTATAGCTTTATGTTATGGCTAAAGCTACCACCTACTTAAATTTACAGAATGGTTTGCATTTGTAATCATCTTTTCTGTGTCTAGAACAGAAGAGTAAACTTAAGATGTGGAAGAATGCTGCACCATGCAAAAGTCAGCATCCTTTGACAAGATCAGAAATTGCTTCAATAAAAGATGTTGCCTTCACCTGTTTTTCTTATCTAGCATATTACACTAAAGTTTCACACATAGTAAGTTGCAAAATAGGTGCTGTTCATTTCCAGACTACTTAGTAATGGGCAACAAGGAAAATGCAAGAAAGTGGATAAAGGAGAATGGGGTTTTGGGTAGTTTATGAGAACTCAGGACTGCTCCACTGGGAATATTTGTCCTACAAATATAAACAGTGTAGGGGAAACTGTATACCCATCAATGTTCATTGTCATGTGTAAAAACTCCACAGCATTTTATTTTGCTACATGTACATGTGGCTTGAAAACAGGGCCAGCTGAAGACATTCTGCTGCCTGAAGCAACCAGAAAATGGCATCTCTTTCACCGAAGACGAAGCACACAGTACCCAAGGCCAGCAAAGTTAATATGGCAACCGAGGCAGAAAATGCTACAAATGCCTCTCCCGTCCCTGGCAGTAAAAATACAACAACAACTACTTAACAAACAATTTGCCACCCTTTCATGATATCCAAAATTAACTGCCTAAGGCAGCTGCCTTGTTCTGCCTTAGGATTTGGAAATTATGCAGTGGTTTCCAGATAGGTACATTTGGCAAAATTAGGGTGCCCATATGAAAAGGAGGACAGGGCTCCTGTATCTTTAACAGTTGCATAGAAAAGGGAATTTCAGCAGGTGTCATTTGTATATATGGAGAACCTGGTGAAATCCCCTCTTCATCACAACAGTTAAAGGTGCAGGAGCTATACTAGAGTGACCAGATTTAAAAGAGGGCAGGGCACCTGCAGCTTTAACTGTTGCAATGAAGAGGAAATTTCACCAGGTTCCCCATATATACAAATGATACCTGCTGACATTTCCTTTTCTATGCAACTGTTAAAGATACAGGAGCCCTGCCCTCCTTTTCATATGATCACCCTAGCAAAATAGGCATGTGATTTCAAACTTGGTGGTTTATGGCAGCATTTTTTAATCCCTACACTCATAACATGTGAAGCAGCCCTGGCCTGCTATGTATCTTGTTTGCAATCATTCCATCTTTTCTATTCACATTTTCCAGCTGTGCTTTCTTGTTTTACCAGCTGTTCCCCAGGAGGGGGAGCTGTATGCCAATAAATGAATTAAAAATGCGTTTTTTAAAAAATAAATAAAACCAAAATCCTATCCGATATTGCTAAACTTTTTTAAAGCATACGAATTTCATCCCCTAGGATCAATTCTCTTATGCTCCAATTTTATGCACATTTACCTAGGAGTAAGCCCTATTGATCACACTGGGGCTTATTTCAAATAAAGATGCACAGGAGCGCACTGTTAGGCTGTAATCCTCTACCCACTCACCTGGGATTAAGACTCATTAAAATAAATGGGAATTACTTCTGTGTAGACATGTATAGGATTCTGTTGCTGATCATGTAATTTCATTTATATTATATATCTATAATTATTCTATATCACACCTGTTCAAGCAAAAACGAGCATTGCTATGGTATCATACCTATAAGCTTCATCAGGTGAGCATTTTATCATACGCTCACTACCGGCCACTTATGGATGTGCTCACATCCTTTAGATGACACCATCTACCTCCTGCTCCTTCTACTCGTTTTTCCATTGCAAAATAGACCCCTTTTATTCAGAGTTTTTTTTTTAAAAAAAGACCCAACAACACAGAATTTGCCACGATCTCCTGCTGTGTGCAGGAAAAGCGGCGCGATAAAAACAGCCTCTGAATGGGCCACGTAGTCTTTGTTTCCTTCCTCTTTCTCCTACAGGAAGAATGAGGAAGTGCAGAGAAGCAACGGTAAGGAAATGTGATTTTTCCCCATGTGATGACGCTCACGGTTTTAGATGTTGATTTAGATAATTGATTTTAGATGTTGATGGAGAAGAAATAGATAGAATGTCAGTGATGTGTAAGCAGAGACCCATGTAGCTCCCTCTTCAGGTTCCCTTATGAAATAAATTCTAGTCAGACATATAAAGGAAACGTTCATTTAACCAAAAAAGACACCAAGACGTGGCTTCTGTCGGATTATGTGAGGTAAGTAAACAGGGTACAATGTGAGACATAAAGCTCCATCCAACTAGCGTTTCATTGCACGCTCATTACTGGGCACTCACGGAGTTTGCTCAGGTCCCTCACATGACGTCGTCTGCCTCCCACATGCCTTCCGCCCCTTCTGGCCTTCCTTGCGCGACCTGGTTAAGTCCCATGTATTTTTAAACACAGAATTGCTGCTCTCTCCTGCTTTGATTATAAATTTGTATTTTATTCCTGTTAGCTGCCTTAAGCACCAATTGTATTAGAAAGGCAGGATATAAATATGATTAAATAAATACATAAATAAATAAGCAAGCATTGTGGACATGTTGGACAATTGTGGGTATCCCAGGATTAGGGTGGATGAGCTGACCAGCTCAACATAATGAGAGAGCTTCGCTTTTAATTAGTCTAGTCAAAACAATGGCCTACAATAGCCTTTTCCAACCTGGAAAATAGGTAGCATTTTACTTCTCTACCACAGTGGCCCTTTTGGCTACAGCATCACACTGCCAAACATTTAAGATTTTTGGAATGGCTGCTGGAAAAGCTTTCTGCCAGCTTCTCAACTGTCATGGATTCCTTTTCTGGTCATCCGTCTGTCACCAAGACTATTTGAAATTCTGTGCCTGCCAAGCCTTGAGTGCTGAGTTATACTACAAATCCATATAACGTAAGCCCATGTGCTTGGTAATGTTCTTCTGAACACAGTATTTAACCCAGTAGGGGATTTTAATTTGATTAATTAAAATATCTTCCTCCTCCTCTTAAACTGACAATATAGCTGTCAGGACTCCCATTCCGAGTGGCAGCCTGAATGCTGACTCCAACTCAGAGGAGGAGGGTCTGGCCAGATTCATTGGGCCAGGGGCACTAAAGGCAGAGATGCTGGACACCATCCCAGACCCCTACATCCTGAGTTGGCATGAGCCTGAACCCATCAGATCAGAATCAGAACCTCCATAGACCATGCCCTTAGAGCCTCCACCCTCTGAGGAACAGGGACAACGGGAATGTCTGCCCCTCCACTTTCAGAGGTAGGCTGCAAGATACCCTTTCATCTATATTCCTCCAAGGTAGAGCTGCCTTTTTAACGTCCTGCCCACAGGAGAAGACAAGCTGATGGAGTATATACATGGAGGAGAATATGCCCTATTTTCAGAGCTTCCTTTAAACTCCTGAACAACCTGGTTTGCCAACCAGTCCAGCACATGGGTAGGTCAGCTTCCAGGCTAAGCAAGCCACTCAAATCAAGTCTAGTTTTAATTCAATATATGTATTAAAGAACCAAACAGGAAAAAAAGCTGAGAAATAGTCAGCTGCTTTTAAAAATTAAATGAACCATCAGACTAGCAGCTCACTAAACTTTCCGTATCAACAGCCAAAGAGGAACTCACCAAAGCTGCTATCAGAGCATGGAAGAGTTTGCCCTCAACTCTTTCACCACCAGCTAAAAGCAGAGGGAAAATCTGAGGAGTTCTCAGGGAAGGAAATTCAAATTGACCAATCAACAGCCTGGTAGGGTCTGGCCATGCATTCACTAGGTGATTTCTACTGAACTTCTTTTACATACACTGAATTATGGAGGAGGTGAAGGTGAGTCTGGAAAGTCAGCCTGGAGTGCATAGAGATGCAAATTTAGGGGTCAAAAGCAATGTTGTTATTTGTTCAAGGATCTTTCAAGAAAGAGGCAATGTGCTTGGTTTATCAGAGGATCAGCAGGTCAACACAAGCAATGAGCCTGGAGGGAACTGTCCAGGGAAGGAGTGATAGGCTCCAAGCCTGACCCTTTAAGGCCTTCTACTCCTCTTCAAAGAGGAGGTGGAGCCTGGGAGGTGTGATCTGGCCCTGGAGCCATAAAAGCCTTAGCTTCAGTCCCAACTTTCCCTGGGAAAGTTGCCCACTTGGAACTTTCATGGTGCTGCCTTTTGTAAGGAGAGGACAATAGTATCCAAAGGAAAGTTTGGAGTGAAAGGCTGTAGTATTTAGGGAAAGGAAACTGGGCATTGTAAAAGACCACACTGCTGCTTTATAGTGGTACAGAAGTGCACAGACAACTGTTGGGACCCATTGACACATACCATATACTGCTTTCATACCGATATAAGCTGGTTGGTGTGGCTCCTGCCTTTTATATACTTCTTTCATACTGCTTTTATTAGTGCAATATCCTACTTGGTGTAGATTAGGCCCAAGTAGTCATTCAGGAAACACAAGAAGCTTCTCTGGAGCCTTTTGCAGCCCTTGATACAAAGCTCCAGGTGTGCCCATCAGAATTTCTGAACACTCCTCAATTTTTCATCTTTGCTTCCAGCTCCGTGATGGTCCTTACTTACCACCTTCCCATGAACACGCCCTCTCCCCAAACGCACACACACACACACACACACTGATCCCTTCCAAAATGCCCTGTATCTCTGGTATTGCATCCAGGACCTTGGGAATATGAACCTCTGGTCTCAAGCAGCAGGGATGGATAGGCCCAAGATGTGGCAAAGTCTGTGGGCAGGTAACTGTTGACATCAGGGTAGCAGCCCATGGGCAAAAGGACAATGCAGGGCTGGGAAGTACAAGCTGAAGAACAGCTGCGCAGAGCAAATGGAAGTAGGCAGGCAGGCAGAGGAGAAATAGGGCCTGTTCAAACAACACGCTAAGCCATGGTTAGGCCGCTAACCCTTTTGCAGCAAATGGTTAGTGAGCATGTTTAAACTGTAGTTATATTTCTGCTAGATCCCAAAGTGCTTGCAGTTCCCTATTGTTCTAGTTCACAATACCTTGCCTGGCCATTCTCCTTTCCTTTCTATTTCTCCCATCAGTTTGCACCATTTGATGCATCTTCTGCCTGAACTTTCTTTGTTCCTTACCTGTCCGTGACTTTCCTCCAACTCTTCCCTTCTCTCATTAGCATTCCCCCACTTTTCTTTCTGCTGTTTCTTTACTTAATTTCCCATTAGGTACTAGTTCGCTTGTCCATTTTAGGATGGTCATGTGTCCTACTTTGCAGGAAATAGTTCCATGTGAAGGGCTGTCAGAGGACAGTCTTCTATGTAAGGGTTCGATTTCCATATGTAAAGACACTCCTGCCCAGTGTCTTTGGAATATGCAGGGCATTGTGCAAAATGCTTGGGAATCCATACTGCACACTCCAGCTTAGCTCATGACAAGTCATGCTGAAAGCCTCTCTGCCTGATTTTGAGTACGAGCATCTAAAAGTCTATAAAGTTTCGTAGGTGGCAGTGATGTGTGTACGTGGATGTTATGGCCCTTGGTGAATGGCTCCCCTGCCCCAATTGCTGGACACCTGAGGTTCCTTGAAAGAAAAGCCCTTTCCACATAGAAATTATAACATAACTGGAAATTAAAATACAGCTTTAGTCCAAAGCTGGTTTACCTAAAAGTTAACTCCATCAAAACAAAGAGGACTTACTTCAGAAGAAACTATATGTTTAGGATAGGAGTTATTGTTCTTTCAAACATCTAAAACATGGGAGAAAGCTCCCCACTAAATTTCACTTTGCCCCTTCTGTGCCATGCCCACACCCACTTTTCCTGTTTCTGCCTCTGTAAATGAGACAGGCATTAGGACCTTGTTTCTCAAGTCTAGCTCAGGATCACACCTTGAGTAGGGAAGATGGAGTTAAATAACATCATATAGTTTGGGCTGAAGACTCCAAATGTCAAAAAAGTAGAATGTGTTTGTTTCCAGGACTATATGAAGTACTCCAGACCTTCATAACGTATGGTCCATAATACCAAAGCAAGCATCTGTCCACTAAGAGCTGTAAATCCCCAGACTTTGCAAAGCACTTGGCAGATCACAGAATATGGCTGGTGCGTACAGTGGCCAGTTACGAATTACCAAAAAAGGAGGACATGCATCATCACAAAACAGGACAAAGCAGGATGCCAGCCATTTGCATATGCTAATTTATATGTATAGATGCAAACTTAGAAATAATTATTACAATCTAAGTAGAAATTCAGCACATCTCACCATAATGTGGAAGGCTGTGACCAGGCCTTGCTCAATCTGCTGTGCGGGTGCTGTTGATGGGTGTCTTCATGACCCGGCTGTCTTTTAATGATTATTTACTTTTAAACTGGCCTTGGACAGAACAGCCCTTCATATAGAAGACACCTTCAAATAGAGGATTGTCCTCTGTAAAAGAGGGCACGTTGCTACCCTAGTAGTGGGCTAGTTCAGCTTGGAGGGTCACAAGTTGGGTAGACCTGCTGTCGTGCAAAGGCTAAATATCAGGCCCTACAGAGCAATGAAGAAACAGTGACCCAACACTGGGAAAGGAGAAACCGGGGTGGGGGAGGGGGAGGGTTACACATGGAGCTGACAGGTTGGGAGGGGGGAATCCCCCAAGGCTGAACGCGGAGACTTGCCCTGTTTAAAACGTATCAACTGAATTGCTGCTCCAGACACACCGATGACATCATAATAGGATGGGGATGGCTGATAAATTTCAGGAATGCTCCAGACTGTGAAAGGATTTGTATACACGAGGGAAATCGGCCAGTGTGCTGGAATTCAGTATTACACAATGGAAGGTTATGTATTAAAGGAAAACTGATAGCACATTTAAATGGAAAGTTAATGAAAAGGGGAGGGTGAACTAATAGGCTGGTGGGGGAATAGACATGGGCAACGATGAAAAGGAAAGAAGTGAAGTGTGATAGGAAAAGGAGCTGCAGTGATATGCAATGGTACAGACAAAGAAGCTATTTCTTAAGCAAAGGCCAGGTTTATGTCATGTGAGATTTGTGCTAAACTACTGTTCAGAATAAGAGTACATTGCAAAAGAAAGCTATCTTTCACAGAGCAATGGGTCTATTTGAAAGATTGGGGGTATTTCCTAGAATCATAGAATAGTAGAGTTGGAAGGCCATTGAGTCCAACCCCTTGCTCAATGGAGGAATCCACCTTAAAGCATAGATGGCTGTCCAGATGCCTCTTGAATGCCTCTAGTCTGGGAGAGCCCACAACCTCCCTGGGTAACTGGTTCCATTTTCATACTGCTCTAACAGTCAGGAAGTTTTTCCTGATGTCCAGCCGGAATCTGGCTTCCTGTAACTTGAGGCTATTATAACGTGTCCTGAGAGATTTTTCTGGAGACTACTATCTTTGGCCCTTTAGATAACGAGAGTAACATTTTTGAAAAATTCAGACTTAAAGGTACAACATTTTAAGATTAAATGCAGGATTATTGTTGCTTACCCTGGGCTGATCTACACCAAACAGGATATAACACTTTTAAAACAGTATGAAAACTGTTTATGTAATGTGTCCTGGGCCTGAACAGTTGTCATAACCCTTATAAAGCGTTATAAGCAGTAGTGTCGATCCTGCCCGTTTCTGGCAGTTGGATGTAGATAGGCCTCATCTTCAAGGTTCCCTCTGCCATTACAAGGACTGTGGGGTGGAGGGAAGATTAATGGTTCAGGACTCTAGAAAACGTGGGCCTTTAACTGAAGCCTCCTGCTGTTTTGAGAACCTGTTCTTGGGCTAGTCAAGCAGGGTAGAAGTGTCAAGTTAGCAACCATGAAGAAGTAACTATCATTCTCTTCATGCCCTCTTTGTGGACTGTCCAGATGCATCTGGGAAGACAGAGGGCCCACTGGCTGTGGTCCCTCACTGGTGGAACTCTTTCCCCAGCAAGGCTAGCCTGGCACCTAAGCTCATGACTTTGAGGGCACAATCCTACGCATGTTTAGGCAGAAAAAAAGACCAACAACTCCCAGCAGATCCCAGCCAGCCATGCATAAGCATGCATAGGATTGCGCCCCTAGCTGCCCCCATTGTTATTTGGGGGGGTCATCAGATGAGTGTTTTATCGCACCCTTATTACTGCCCACTCACGTGTTTTTGAGCGTCCTTTTGATGACAACGTCTGCCTCCCATGCGTCTCCTGCTCCTTCTGGCCTTCTTCTTCTCACAAAATAAGACCCTGGTAAGTCCAATTTATCTTTAAAAGTGAAACTTGCCACGATCTACTGCTGTGTGCAAAAAAAAGCAGCACGATAAAAACACCTGCTGAATGGGCCACATGGTCACTGTGCAGCAGAAGCGGGGGGTGGGGGAGAAGCGATAGTAGGGAACGTGATCCCCCCCCCATGTGATGACAGCCTTGAGCTCTGCCATTCTGTGATTTTATTGTGTTTTATCAGTTGTTGTAAACCACCCTGGGAATTTTGAATTGAAGGGCTGTATAGAAATATTTTAAATAAATAGAAAAGAAATGTGCATTGAACATGCCTGCATTATACATTCCTCAAAACTCTACTCCAGGGCCGGCTCTACCATTAGGCAGAGTAAGGCAACCACCTCAGGTGGCAGATGTTATAAGGCATCAGTGGCAGCCTCCTGGCTGTTCTTATGAACACTCTGACTGTTCCCCACTGTTGGAGGACAGAGCAGTGTCTCATAACCTATCTTGGACCCTGTAAATGTAGCCTGTGGTGGAAGATATTATCCCATTAACAGTGTTAAAGATTCAATTGCCAATTCAGTCATCTTCTATGCGTGGACTGGGAGAGGGTACCATTTTATTCTTCGCCACAGGCAACAAACTTTTTTGAGCTGGCACTGAAGGGTAGGCAACATGACTTTGACCTGGATCCAACCCTATGATAGCAATCTTACAATAAAAAAAGAAATCAGGATAAAATGGAAAATAAAAAAGTACCAATAAATAAATTTTAAAAATGGTCTGGGTAAATGCAAGTTTTAGGTAATATCACTTTCAGATATAATAAATTATTGTGTCTTGGAACAGGGGCAGCAAAACCCTATACATGTTTACTCAGATGTAAGTGCTGTGTTCAATGGAGCCTACTCTCGGGTAAGTGTGCAAGCATTGGTTTGGAAACAAAGCTGACACATTAAACTTATATGTATTTAGAAATTTGCTTAGAACAGTCACCTTGAATTTGAAAAACGGGAATTTCTCAGAAATAAGAGGATTAGATAAAAAGAAACAAAAAGGTACTGTTAATAGTCTCAAATCCCTTCAGGAAGCTTGAGGCTTGTCTACACCTGCCATTTATCCCAGGGTGGTCAAGAGGTCATCCCTGCATGTCCCAATGATGCACAGCTGATCCTGGGGTGAACCAGGGACGAGCACACAATTCTTCCAGGATAGCTGGGACTGCTTTCACCCCATTTTTTTCTGCCATCTCGAGCTCCATGGGTGGTGTGGCTCTCCCTCCCGGAGTCCTCTCTTTTCCCCACGAGTAGCAGGGCTCAGGAAACAGCCATGGAGCTGTGCAGGGGTAGTCCGTGGGCATCGGGAGTGAGTGGGGACAGCATTTCCGCCATCTTTGGGATGGCACTTAGCATCTTCCCGTGCTGAGTTTGTGTGTGTTTTATTAACAAAACTGTTCCTTCATGCAGGATTACACCCGCACAATTGCGCAAATGTCTCCCCTCTCTTCTTTTTTTTTTATTAAAAAAGAGTCACCCCAAAACTTCCCTCTTTACTTCTGGGACAAGTGACTGGCATGTGGCCCCTGAGGGATGATCCCAGAAGTGGAAAACTCTTGTGACCGTCCCTCGCCACTGCCCAAAGGGCTGCAAGTGTAGATGAGCCCTTGGAGGTTATTTAAAACCACAATCATAGAGACTTCTGACAACAAACCAAAGGTGGTTTAAATAGTTGACAGTTGGTTATTTAAGACACCATGGATTATTGTGTTGTGTGGAGGACGTTTTTTAACCAATTGGTTATTTTGCCGAAATAACCAATGCTGTGCAGAGTTGGCTATTTGAACCACCATTGGTTGTTGTGTTGTGTGGAGGGCACCATTGGTTATTTCTTTGGCCACCATTGGTTATTTCATCAGCCACAGAGTCACAAGGCAAGAGCAGTCAAAGCGGTGGTTGCTGCTCTAGTCCAGCTGGCAGGATAGATTTTTGGCAGCAATGACTGATGGATACTAGTGTGGGGACTGAGGAGGGGGAGAGAGGGTGGGGGATGAGTGAGTCAACTCAGTGTGGACTAACAGTCAATTCAACAGTGATCCTAATCTATACCGTGGTTGATTATTATCATGTTGTGTGGGGAGTAGCCCCTAGATAAACAACTGTTGAGTTTATTACTACCCCACCATTGGCTCTTGTGTCATCTGAACGCAGCCTTAGTAAAATTGTATACCTCATACTGGAAAAGGCACATATAAATTCAAAAGGATGCCAGCATGGTTAAACAGAAGAACCATGGTGACTGTAAAAAACCAAAAAAAAAAAACTTATCCAAATTAAGAAAATAAAAAAGTACAAACTTTGGAAAAGAAATAGAAACTGGTTCTCTAAGGCAAACCAAGAAGGAATTTGAAGTGCAAATTAAGACAAAAGCAATATGAACAAAATGACCTTAAATACATCAGAAGCACAAACAGAGAGCTAGTAAGATCGTTAGATGACAATAGTGTAAAATAAATTTTGAGCAAAGACAGAGAAATGACAGAGAAGCTACTTCTTTTTGTGAAAATATGTGAAAGGCTCAATAAGAGTAGAAAGTGACTAATTCTTTCCTGTACTTCAGCTGGATTGTTTACATACAAAATATGTAGAGCCACAAACAACTCCATAAAATAAATAAATCAGCAGAACATTGCAGAGGACAACCATAGCAAGCTAATGTGTGCAGTATAAAGCAAGTAGGTGTTATATATCACTAATAATCTGTGTTGCTCTTCCATCATCAAATTAACCCAACCTATCATCTTGCTTATTTTTAATCATTTTTAAACCACCCATTATATTTTAGCAATATAATTTGTAGCTAATGCAGCCGGTTACTTTGGTCCAATCCACGGAACTTAGTGGGATCTACTAAGAGTGCTTAGTAGAGTGCTGCTGCAAAAGGGGAGAAATGGTCAGAGAAAAATTGTCTTGAATAATATTTCTACTGCTTTTCAATAGAGCAAACACACATTAGAATTTATCCTTACAACAAACCTATGCAGTATGATCCAAAGCATCTTTGCGCATTCATTCATTTGCAGCAGAATCCTATGCAGGTTTACTCAGAAGCAAGTTCACTGGGTTAAATCCAGTATTAGTCCTATGTAGAGTAGCATTGGATTTAACCCATTGTGCCTGCTCCCAGGATATCCTGTGTGTCATTTACATGAACAGGGATGACCCCAGGACGATCCCGGGTCTAGCTAAGGCCTCAGTCTTTTGTAAGTATGTTTTTAATTGCAGCATTATTCATTCATTTCTATCCTCCTGACAACATACTTCTCCAGGGTGGCTTACAGCAATTCAAATACATGAAGTTCATTGCTATATATACAACAAAAACAAAATATGGCATAACCAATAATACAATAAATGAAAGCAGCAATAAGCTTTCTCCCCCCCACCCCATCATGGATGAGAAGTTTCAGTCTAGATCTCCCATATCCCTATTGGGTGGTATAAAAATGTAATAAATAAATAAATAAATAAATATCTAGCAGCACTCTACTGCAAGTTCCAGACTGGCTATGATTTGCTCTCCTGAAACATAGGCAGGATCTACACTACTGCTTTGTAACAGTTTATAACAATTATTATTATTATTATTATTTATTATTAAATTTATATACCGGCCCTTAGCCGAAGCTCTCTGGGCGGTTTACAAAAGTTAAAAACAGTGAACATTTAAAAAGTATACAAAATTTTAAAACCATCAAAAATATAAAAACAACTGTATTAAACAACAGTATCCATTTAAACAACAACTGTTGGGGCCCAGGACACATTTCATATACTGTTTTCAAACGTTTTCAAAGTGTTATATCCTACTTGGTGTAGATCTAGCCATACATGCATTCCCTTCATTCAAAAATGCCACCAGGATAGAGAATGTTTCAATTCTTCTTTAATAATTATCATAGTTAACACGTTTATTAAATGTTTGAAGCACTTGACCTTTCTGTAAGGTAAATCAGCCTCTTTTCTTTCTTTTGTGTATTTAAACCCTGCTTGCTAACCAAAGTTCTTGAGGCAGTTTGCAATATATTTAAAATAATTTTTACCTTTTGTGATTCCCCCCCCCCTTTTTTTTTTCATTTTGCTGCTGTTGTTGTCTTGTTGCTGTTTTGGTGGCATTGTTGTATTTGCATTTTTTTAAAAAAACTAGAAAGTTTCAGTTTCAGTTTATTTATTTCATTCATGGACCAGCACAACAGAAAACATCATCAGCAATATTAGAAACCCCCGACAAGATGCATACAATAATGGGCCAATTTTTGTGAACCACCCAGAGAGCTTCGGCTATTGGGCAGTATAAAAATCTAATAAATAAATAAATAAATAAATGATTTGTATACAAGCTGCCCCGCCCCTTCAGACATTTCATATTATTCCCATATTGTGGGTAGGGGGTTGAGGCTAACAGATGATGCTATCTTAAAGTCACTTTCATAGCCATCCTACTCTACGTCTTCTTGTTAGTTGCCACCAGGACCTTGTACCCACCCACTGGGATTTATTTATTTTTCTCCCTTTTAACTCTCCTTGTTTTGTTGAGAGGCATGCTTTTGGAGAAAGACAAGTCGAAAACCACATTGGAGACACAGCTGTCTAGTTGTTTTGGATTTGGGCCAAAATGTTGCCAACTCTTACCGTGGGTTAGGCTTCTTATCATTTGACAATTGTGTGACCAGAAGAACTAGCAGGTAGAGTTCCCCTAAGGTGATGTTGTAGTAATGAGAGAGATCACATCTTTGTCCTGCTGTGCAGCAGTTAATTTTTTTAAGCTCTCGGAGGCCCATGATCCTCCCATCTGGCAACCTTACTTTGGAAGGTAAAGAATAAGATCAGTCCTACTTCAAGCAGACCTTTTCAAATGAATGGGACTTAAGTTAGTCTTAAGTCACATTCATTTCAATGGGTCTACTCTAAGTTAAGTCTACTCCAATGGAAGCTCGAGGATGGCAATAAGGGAGAGGGCCTTTTCAGTGGTGGCCCCCCAATTATGGAATGATCTCCCTGATGAGGCTCGCCTGGCACCAACATTGTTATATTTTCAGCACCAGGTCAAGACCTTTCTCTTCTCCCAGGCATTTAACAGCATTTAACAACTTATGCTAAGTTTGTTTGTTTTTTAATGGACCCCAGAACTGTTGTTGTTAAAAATGGATACTGTATACTGTTGTTTTTATATATTTTTGATGGTTTTAAGTTTTGTATACTTTTTAATATCCAGTTTTTTAACTTTTGTAAACCACCCAGAGAGCTTCAGCTACGGGGCGGTATATAAATTTAATAAATAAATAAATAAATAAATAAGTTGGACTTGACATTGGATTGTAGTCCAAATCCTGGATAAATGCAAAGCAGAGTTATGGAAGAGGAGAAAGCTCCAGAATCGGCTGTCCCGATCCAAGAGGTCACTGAAAGTGCGCTGGATATTCTGAGGGTTGCCTTTTGGCCCCTGCATGCTGGAAACGGCCGTGGGTTTGTGTCCTGGAAACTCCAAATTAAATTAAAACCAATTGTATCCACAACAATGATGTGTGGGACTTAAGTCAGTTGATTTAGGGTTTGTGTTTTCTTTTCCTTTTCTTTTTTAATGACTCCGTGCCTGCTTGTGCAAAAGTTGGACAGGCCGAATGTGTTGATGTTGTTTTTTTCAATTAGGATTTGCAGCCAGAAGTCGCTGGCATGTGGCAGCGGCGTAGGGGTGAATGTGCTATACAGTCGAGCCACTGAAACAACAGCCCGACTAAAAATAGGGTTGTTTTCTGTACTAAAGCTCCTTGTAACTTTGTTAGTCATCACCGATCCCTAAAATAAAGTTGGGTTCGCGATCTCTCCTGGTAGCAGCGCCTGTAAACAAACTTCAGGAGGAGGGAGAGGGAGAGGGAGAGGGAGAGGGAGAGAGAGAGAGAGAGAGAGAGAGAGAGAGAGAGAGAGAAGGGTCTCCCTAGTTTGTTGGCGGTGGCTGCAGCAGCAGCAGTGAGAGGAGCCAGAACTGGGGGCCGCTTGGGCCCAGCGAGCAGGCAAGAACATCTGGCAGGGGGGCCAGCTGCGCGCCGCAGACCAGGCGGCCAAGGTTAGCTGGCTGCTGCTGCTGCTCCCGCCGTCGCTGCCGCTCCTGCTGCCGCCGCCGCCTCCTTCTCCTCCTCCTCCTCCCTCGAAAACTTCCTCGGTCTTGGAGCCAAGCCACGGTGGTCCAGGCAACGGCATTAAACAGGAGGCAACAGACTGGGGATTCCGTCATTTCAGTGCAGAAGAGGGGCGGGGGGAGCGAAAGCATTGAAAGCGGGCAGGAAAGGCGCGAGGCCCGCAGGCGCTTTCATCCTCGCTCAGCACAAGCAGGAGCCCCCCAACACCCTCGCGGCCCCACCCTGGAGCTCGGCGCCGGGGAGGCAGAGGAGGGAAGGATGCTGGAGGAGCCGGAATGAGCTGACGGGGGTGGGCTCGGGGGGTTCTGTTGGCGGCGGCGGTGGCGGCGGGCGAGAAGGGGATGGAAATGCCGTTTGCGTGTGCAGAAAAGGGCCCGAGCGCACGCTTTTGCGCGTGGATATACCCGGCCTGCGTAAAACTCTGTTCCACTTGCTGGGGGGGGGGGGGGGGCGTGTTTGCAAAGAGGCTTCCCAAGGCAGCAAACCCGCCTCCGTTCAAACTGATGGCAGCTCCGGCAGGGAGTTCAATACGGGGTGGGGGTTCGGATGGTTACGAGCGTGCGTGCGTGCACGCGCATGTGCTCAACTCTTCTTCGGCGTATACATTTGGGACAACGTGGGTAGAACGTGTGCGTCCAGCCCGACTGTACATATACGGCCGTCTGTGCGCGCTGCAGCCTCATTGGACGACCGCCTGCGTGCATTCCTACTTCTTGTTAGAGTTCTTTGGGTCAGCCGGGCCCGGCCGCGCTCATGTGCACGTCGGCTGGCGTCTGAAAGTGTGAACGCAGCTCTTTGGATTTGGGAGTTCTGTTTGCGGTGTTACATCTGCCAAGGCCCCTTTACCTCTGCAATCAGCGATGTCGTGCTCACTTGCTAGGAACATTTCTGTATTTTCTGATCGGTGCTCAAATTATGCGGAGAAAAGTAGGGAACCTTTAATGAAACCCATAAACCCAAATCTGAATCGCAGCCTAATCATTTGGCGCCATAGCCTTCATTTACAATTAAAGGGCCTTCTCTGCCCCACTCCCTCCAATTTGTAATTTGAAGCATGATCAGCATTCATACCGCATCTAGAGAAAGTGGTGTGGACATGCTACTTCAGCGTGTTCACGTGAGAATGTGGTAACATCCAGCTCCGTGGACCTAGTGTTTATTTCAATGGCAAGTGTATTTTACTGCGATGGTGTATACCCACGTGTGTGTGTGTAGAGGAGAAATGGAGTCTGTATTTGGAGTTTGGTGCACTCCTCTGTATTTAGAGTATGATACATCCCTCTGTGCTTGGACAGCGCGCGTGCTTATTGGGTAGAATTTTTACTCTGCGCGTGTGTACCTGTGTGTAAGCGTGTCTAATGAGTCTCTAATCGGTATGCGTGGTCAAGAAGTCTTGTTTTCTCTCTTTATTACAACTAGAATCTCTCCCCCCTCCCCCACCTTGCCAAAAGATCTCCCTTTTCCCTTGCTCCAGGCAGGAAGTCCTCTGGTTACTAAGGTGCCATTTTAATGGCCAAAACCCGAAAAGGTGCGGGGGCGGGAGGAGGTGCACTTTGATCGAACTTAACCCCCCCCACCCCCCCCACCCCAGACCCTTCGCCACCCCGCTCAGCTATCTGGAGAAAACCGCTCTGGTCGGATATTCCACCTGGAAAGGGAACTCCCCAAACTCCAAAAGCAAGTGAAAACTAAATTCAGAAGTACCATGAATAATCGCGCGTCCCTTTCCCCTCCTACCCTCAGGGGAAATCCCCCTTCGCGCTTTGCCGAACCCCACAACTACAGCCGACTCCACATGCAGGAGACCGGAAAGCGCGAAGCCGCCGCATCAGTCACCGAAAGGAAACCGAAGAGCGCGGTAGTAAACGAAAGAGGAGAGGCCGGCGGGTAAAGTGGGCTGCTGCTGCCCCGCGCGGATTGGGCGAGATCACGCCCCCCTCCGGTGATCTGAAGTAAAGGAGGTCTTAGTGGGACATTAATGCATAGTAGCATCAGCATCATACCGGCTAATGGGGTTTCTATTGGATGCACACAATAGCTTGTTTACAAAAAACAGCTGGCATCTGATGCCCACTCAATTACTAATTGTTAAGAATGGAGCAGCAAATCCGGGATTAATCTGGAGGAGAAGGGCCTGCAGAAAAGGCGACATAAGGTTATGAAGGAGGATTTTTTAAAAACACACACACACACACCCAATAACATTGGCATGCTGCACAGTACACACACACAAACACACATGTAAATCTCCCCTTAGCACGTACATAAATCCCCTTGACTTCAAATTGGGGCAGGACAAGTCTTGTTCACAATACATTGCCGGATCAATCACATGTGTGCGCGCGCATATATACACACACGCGCGCGTACACGTGCTCGCCTTCGTCCTCTTTCCTTTCCTAACTCCGCAGGAGCTTTCAGCTTTGCGCCCCGGGTTGGGGCAGCGCGCACGTGGTTAAACTGTGGTGGCCCAATCTTTTGGAATTCTTGCACTCAGTCCGCTTGCTAGAAAGGAAGCCAGCATTTCGCAGATATAGTATCTCCGTTAGGAACCTCCGGATCCCTTTGATGAGGGCTAAGGAACCCCCTAAGAAGTCCTTATCTACGATTCGGTCAGAAAGCGCTTGAGGTTTCAGCAGTACCATGCAATAGAACTGGCTTCCTTGCGTTCGCATTGGGTTGATCTGGAGCTACACAACGGGGCGTTGTGAAGATTTATTATTGGGCTTTTCTTCATGTGCCGGAGATCTTAACGGCCCCGATCTTCCTTTTGCCAACTCCAGAAAAGAAATTATGCTCTGCCTTAACACACGCACAAAGAGACAGAGGAAAGAAAAAGAAAGTGGGGATTGAATTAACAGAAGGCTTGAACGATACCAAAGTCTGGCGTGGCACTCCGGGCCTTCAGAAAAAGTTATTGCAACCTCTCTTGTCAAGTGCCACTGTGCGTTATTTGAAAAGGGTGGGGGGAGAGAAAGACGGCTGCTTAACAGAGGGAGGAGCTGCAATTTTAAAACTCCTGACCTCGCCGCTCCTGTGTTGCCTTTTTACAGCAGCATTGCCCAGATATTTACAGAATAACAACGTCAATAAATTCAGTTATCGAAGCTAACTCTTCGGAGTCTGTGAGTAATTTAGCAGAATGGGATTTTCCTTTCAGTTGCTTGCCAGTTGCTGCTCTTTTCCAAATTTCCACAGCGGGGGAAGCCTGAGGATTTTTATTTATTTATTTTTTTAAGCCTAATGATTTCAGCATGCGTACTTTTTGGTCTCCTCCTCCACCTCTTCATTGCCTCTTTCCCCCTCCCTTATGTATTTGCTGTTCACTAGTTTTATACTATACCCCCCCTCCGTTCCCCCCACTTGGGGACTAGAATGAGTTGGGTGGGTGCTCTGGATTGTAATAATAAGTGTCGTCGGTAGGCAAGATCTGCTTCTTCAGCAGAATCGCGCGCGCGCGTGTGTGTGTGTGTGTCCGCGTTCCTCTTGGACTTCTCTCTCCTCAAGCTTCCAGCGTTTTTCGCTGCTGGCTGCTTTGCAAGGCAGCTGAGAGTAGCTCGCAGGACCTGTGACATCACGGGCCTCTGGGCGGGGAGAGGGGCTGGGAGGGGGAAGGAGGGAGGGGGGTGTTTTCCAGCTTTAAAAAGGCAGCAGTCACTGAGCAGCCGTGCGTCAGAGAGAGACTTAGAGACTCTGCAAACTTTCCTGATCAAAATAAACCCCGGCCCTGAATAAGACACCAGAAGGAGGGAGGGAGAGTGTGTGTGAGTAACTTCCTAAGCGCTCTCTCTTCCTTCTCTTTGGAGCGGGATCTCTTGCGCCTGCACGACAACCCCTCCCCCCCTTTCTCTCTCCCCTCCCGGGTCCCACTCCAAGCTCATCTCAATGACGTCTCCTTGGGGACAGCTGCTTAAGATATAGCATTATTCCTTAATAAAAGCCAAACAACTCCCTCCCCGCGCGCCCCCTCCCCAAACCGGGTTTGGCTTTCCAATTTCGTTGACGACCGGGAAACACCAACGTCGGCTCCACCTCTAAGATACTTTCGAGACACGGGGTGCATTGCGGGAGGAGGAGGAGGAGGAGATCCCTCCTTTGCCTTCACCTCACTTTCTTTTTACTGAGCGGATGCCAAGCGGTGATCCTCTTAATCAAATCCTCTTTGCACCTCGAGATCCAGCCAAGTGGTGAAAGAGAAACTTTTGGTGCGTTTCCAGCCGTCTCAGCAACAGCAGCAGCATGAAATCAGCAGAGGAAGGTAAAGCCGCAATCTTGCTTATTCTTTCTCTTCCCCTCCCCGCTTCTCCCCCACCCGCCCCCGGGTAGATTTCCTTGCATTTGACATTTGCTCGTCCTGCTCCTTAAAGGCAGAGAGAGCCGCGCCAGGGGGAAACCCGGGAAGGCGCCGGGCTTTGAGTGCGCGCGCGTGTGTGCAAAGGCGGGACGGACCGGCTAGCCGGGTCTTGGCGCTGGCGGCTGTGATTGGGAGGAGGGAAGCGGTGTCCCCCTGGTGTTTCCCCAAAGCAGCCTTGAGGTTTGCCTGCTGCGACTTCTTGCCAATAGGTGTCTCCTCTTCCTCTCCGATCTCGGCCTTGGGCGCTAGAGATCCTAGAGTTCAACGCGGGGAAGAAAGAGAGGGAAAGACGCGCTTATCTCCTCCCTCCCTTCCCTTTTCTTTACTTTTTTTTTAAAGGGACACCCCGGGGTCCTTTGGGGTGGTTTAAGTATCTGCAGGGTGATGTGTGGGCAGGCGCCTTGCTTACGTTGGATGTGCAACAGAGCAGTGCTTATGGAAGCAGCCGGTGAATAGGAACCGGAGGGGTGGGGCAAGCTCATTCTGAAACCAAAGGAATCCCAGGACACAGTGGAGTTTCTCAGAGTGTGTGGCGGCCGCCGCGCGTTGTACGTGTCAATGTTTTACAGAGCTAACTGTGTGCACAAGCAATCCAGCCCATCACATTACTTCTAACCACTAAATGCTAACGTTCAATAGCGCAGACTGGATTATGATGAAATATCATTCAACCGAGAGAGGGAGAGAGAGAGAGAGAGAGACTTCTGACAGAGCACACCCTATAATTAAAACCGCTTGTAATGTTTACCCAAAAAAAGGGGGGGGGAGTTCTCAGATTTATTTGTTTTTAAAGTCAAGGAATCGCTTGAAACCTCAAAAACGATTCCAAGCCGTCCCTCTTCCAAAACGGTCTGTTTTATTTGTTGGTCGGGTTACCCTAAACATCACTTTTTTTTATCCCAGCCGGTGTTTCAGCGGATCCATTTATAAAGCAAGCTTTTCTGACGCAATGGTACTGCACTAAAGCAAAATGAACTTCTGTCACTAGAGTGGTTCCATACACTTCATTAATAGCGCAATCCAATGCAGGTTTAGACAGAAAAAAGTCCTATAACTCCCATTACTCCCCAGCCAGTACAAGAGAATAACTGATTTGGAAACTGCAACCCAATCCTTTGCATATTTACCTAAGTAAGTCCCATGGTGATCAATGGGGCTTACTCCCAAGTAAGTGTGCATAGGACTGTAACCTTAAGTTGTACTCATATTAAAGTCAACAGGTAAGATGTGCTCCTGTCCTTAACAAGTTGACAGATCAACAGGATAATGTTTGCAATATCAGTCAATCACAGTAACTATTTTAAAAGGGGGTCTAAGGCCAACAATGCTGATTTAAATATTACCATATTGAGATTATTCTTTCATACCATGCCATATTGAAAAAGTCAGTACTGTCTGATATAATAATATTGGAAAAGCATATATGTGTAATTATAACAATGCTAATATTATATGGCAATATTTGCATAGAAAGGTACATAAATGTTCACAGCACAAATTTTTTTTTAAAAGGGGATCACTGTTATTTTGATTATGTTTTCTTTTAATTTAAATGAGAGCCTGCTTTGGGCTGTAACTTAGATCTTACTTTAATAATGTCTCCATAAAAGGGCACAATCCTATGCATGTTTCGACTGGAAAAAGTCCTAGCATGGCTGGCTAGGGAATGCTGGGAGATTTAGGATTTTTTTTCTGCCTAAAGAAGCATAGGATTGCACCCTAAAACTGCTAGCAGGTGCAGTGAAATTTCTTCTTGTATAGGACTTAGTGTAGCTGTGTAAATTGTAACAATTCGTGCCTTAATTCTTCAAAAAAAGCTTCTGTTTTGAAAGACTCTTTGCTTTGATGGTTTATCAAATACTATATCATAATCCTAAAATTCACCTCCCTCATGGTTTTCACAGGTGAAATGTTGTGCTCAGAACATAATTGAGAGATGGCCAATGGTCCACTATCAGTGCAATCCTATATGTATTTACGCAGAAGTAAATCCCACTGAGTTCAGTGGGGTTAATACCATGTAAGTGGATATAGAATTGTTGCCTTAGGCTGAATTCCTAAGCATACTGTTCTAGGAGCAAGCACCATTGAAGATGATGGGAGTTACTTATGAGTAAACATGTATAGTATTGACCTATAAGGGTGCAATCTTATTATATGAGACAGAAAACAGTCCTACAACATCCAGCATTGTCTAAACATATGTAGGATTGCACCCTAGTCTCTTTTCATTGTCAGATGTACTGCTTCACAGAATCTATGTTTCCTGCATAGATATTTTCAAAATCTGGAATATTTTATCCATCATTAGACAGATTTATTCCTCAGAACAGTTCTTGGAAGAGCACTGTTAACTGTATCGGTTTAATCACTGTAAATCAGAAAACATTCAAATACCTCATCTTCAGATTACATTGCACTTTTAGTAACTTCCATCTCTTAGCACCTCAGTAATGGTGTGGGGGGCTTTTTTTTAACGCTTGAAAAAAGAAATGCAAATGCTTTAACTTCAGCAGTTTCATGAACCACTTGTAGTACGGCTCCAGGCCTTGAACACATGGAAGCCTAACCAAAATGCAGCACTTCCTCAAAAGACGTAAAGAGGCTAGAGGTCTGGGTGTGATATGGGCCGAGTGTGGGGTGGGCAAACAATTAGCCACAGCCATCTGTAAGGTGCAGAGGCGTGATCGGATGAGGAAGCAGGCCCGTGACTCCTAACTTCTTGGAAATAATTGGGGAGACTTTCTTACATCATTGGTATGGATAATTGATGGCAGGAGTCAATGAGAGCCCTCTTTTTTGTGTCTTTTGCTTCCCTTAGACCCCCCTTTAAAGGCTCTTTATGTCATTATGTGGCTTTATGTAGCCCTGTTCTACCCCCTTTCTCCTTTTATCTTCACACATACACACAGGGCAGAGTAAATACATCAGCTCTCTATTTTGTCTTAGGCCTTAGCTAGACCTAAGGTTCATCCTGGGATTGTCCTGGGGTCATCCCTGTTCATGTAAATGACACACAGGATATCCCGGGAGCAGCCAGGGACGACCCCAAGATAAACCTTAGGTCTAGCTAAGGCCTTAGTTAGACTTCGGCCACTTCACATCTGATCAGATAATTACTAATAAGGGGCTTTCATTTAGAAATCCATTGCGTGTGCATTCAGTCATAATCAGAGGCCTTTCCTCAGGTTCCCTCAAGACCTGTGGCCTTGGACAGCTCTCCCCAGGGAGTATTATCTAGCACAGACTTTTGATGACTTTTGAGCACGGGTGCAGAACCTGATTCAGCCTGAGGGCCGAATTGAAGCTCGGGGTGTGTGGGTGGGCACATTCCAGTGGTGGGTTAGACAAAAGGTGGCCTGGCCATCTGGGGTACCCTGAAGTGCCAGATTTGGCCTACAGGTGGACCGGATTTGGGCTCAGACCTGAGGTTTTGCTCTTGGGTGTGAGATGAATACCTTTTAATTTGCCCAAGCTTTTAAAGATGTTTTAGTGTTGGATTTTGTTTCAACCTAGCTATCACTGGCATATTCTGGATGCTGCTCTGACCTCTCACTTATTGGTTGATTTTATCATATTTTTGAAAACTATTCTGAGAGCCTGCAGACTGAAAATCAGGGTATACACATTTTTAAAACAACAACATTCATTGTATGTGAACATACTGCTAGAAAGCTGTGATTGTGTCCCTAGCACATGTATACCACAAGCCCTCCAAGCAGAAAGCCTGTCTGCATCTGCAGACTTAACTATCTTTATGCAGGTGTTACACCTTTTCCTATGCAAGTGATTTCCATGCAAAAAAAAAAGTGTGAAAGCAGCCTGAAAAAGTTATAATCTGGATTTTTGAAGCATGCTATGACAAAATTTAAAAAGAGCTGAGCTAAAACAAATTTAAGAAATAATTTGCAAGAGATAAATGAATGATTCTATTAATTGTTGTGTTCGGGTCATGCCACCTATTCATATTTGTAACTGAACTGATTTCTGTACTTAAAATTGTTAAGAAATTCTATTTTGGGGCAGCATCAACAATAATAGCAGAAATAATGCAAGTAAAAATAAATCTCTGCGTTTTCCTGAGCTTCAACTGTAATCAGGAAAAACTGCAAATTATTAGAATGTAAGCCTATGTGGCAGGGTGTTGCTGTTTTATTCTTTTATACAGTACCATGTACAGTACCATGTACACTGATGGTGCTACATAAATAAATAAATATGTTTGCTTGAAATAATTTCTGAATCATTAGTATTATGCATGCATTTGTTTATTAAAGAAAATGTCTGGTTAACAGACAACATATTTCTAGTTGCTTTCTGGAGTTATTTTCATAAGTTATAAATTGAGCAGTGTGTGTAGTGCAACTACAACAGTGGCAAAACCCATGTGAGCTATATGCAGTTTTATAAAAGTGCTTATTATATTCCCATCCCAGTCAAATTTCATTCGAGCATGTGGCATTATGGTGGTTTAAATTCACTGAGGGTTCTGGCCTCTGAGAAAGTTCAGAAAACACTCTGTTGTAAGTAGGCCACTTGATTATTTCTATACTGAATTAAATTGAGCTCTATACTACAGATAATATTCTGCTTTATCTCACTTCCTTTCACATGTTAGTTCGCCCCTTCCTTCCATTTTTGGAGGCAATAGTAGTATGGCATTATGTATACACTGGCATTTCCCCTAACCAGGGTTAGCTTTCAACCACAGCTTAGAGCCATGATTAAACTCAGTTTTCAAATTGTAGTTTGGGCTATGTGGTGAGAAGAGTTTTACCACTACCCCACATGCCTAGGTTTTTGAGCATCTGTGGCAACATTTTCTTCACCATGTACATGGATAATTTAATGCTATAGAATTTGTTAGACCTTAAGGTGCCACAAGGCTCTTGCTTGTTTTTGTTACAACAGACTAACAGACTGCCTCCTCTTGAAATGAGTAATAATACCAATGATCAGTTCCCCTTGTGGATATATACTCACCATTGTAAATTATCGCTTGGTATATGGCCATCTGTAGTCCCCTTTAGAAAGGCTGTACTACTTCTTGTGAACCATGAAGCTGATTTTAGCCATGGATGGTTGTTCACCAGGATCCCCTTGTATACTTAGTACTGCAAAATCTCTCTCATTCTCTCTCTCTCTCTCTCTCTCTCTCTCTCGCTCTGTGTGTGTGTGTAAAAAATACTTCTTAGGTTTGACAACTGACTGGTGGGTTGTGTTGAGCTTGACAGGTCATAAGCCGTGCAGGCCTTTTTCTCAGCTTCAGTGCATCTGAATCAGATAAACCTAGGAATATGTGAAAAGTGATCCATCCATTTGCATGTAAGCTAACATGTGTTTAAAGACTAACTTGGACTGGTCAGGAAAGAACAAAGACAGTCACTTTGAATGCAGTCAAAATGGCTGGATAAAGGCCAAATAGGAAGACAATCATTAAAATATTATACAAATTAGTCTCTCCACATTACGTAGGCAGCACCTAATTTCTGCCTGTCATGCAGCTGTTAAAGGCAGAAGTTCCCTGTCAGATTCCCTAATACAATAATTTTGACCCTTGACTTCAAATTTTTAGGTAATATTTGCTGCTGCAAAGTTTTATACATGATGCTGCAGGAGACTGGAATGTACAGCAAACAAATGTAATACTCTGTAGCTCTTATTATGTAGCTGATCTCAAAATGGCTACTCTGCCATTTATGGCTACTCTCCAGTTATCTGCTGGCATTCCCCAAGACTGCTTCTCTCCACGCACGAACTAACAGGAGACTTTGGTTGCTACTATCTTTTTCTCTCTTCCCTCCCCACCCCATTCTCTTTAGAAAAACATTGCTCTGTATCTAACAGGCTTTCTTATCCCTTTTGCCTCTTGATGGAGTCAAAGGCTATAGTGTTCAAAAACTTCTCTGTACTTTAGTGGTGCAAGAGTGTCCTTTGATCTGTCACTTTCCTAACCTGGTGCCCTCCCACAGCCATTGGCCATGCTGGCTGGGAATGATGGAAATAATTAGCTTCATCCCACATACCTGCTTCCCTCGGATTATCCCCATAGCACTAAGCTTTCGCCATTGTTGTTTTTGCTACTGGGCGACAGTGATCCTTTGCATACCAGGAAGTGAGTTACCAGGAAATGTAAAAAAATCATAAAAAATCAACGGATGACCCAATTCAATTCAAATTTGGTATGCTTAAAGCTCTCCCTAACATCTATTACTGTGCCAATTTTGGTGTCTTTATCTTTAAAGCGTACGCAGATGTAAGCATTTCTTTAAAATCCTGCTCCTGCACCCCAGCGGTGGCTCGGAAGATACGCTCAAAAAGTAGAGACTAAATACGGCAAATCTTTTGGCTTTATAGCACAATTAAGGCAGGATGCGTGGGAGTACTTCACAATCAAAGCAGATTATAAGGTGGAAAACTTCTGAGTCCTTTGCATGCAGTTCACAGTGATTGCACAATATAACGCTGGTGTGATAAAGCTCATAGTCCAATGCATCTGGAGAGAGCCAGGTTGTGGAAGGCCACTATAGGTATTTTACAAAGGTACATTTGCATTGTCACTTGGTTACCATTGGCTCAAGAACTTTAGTGCTCCGCAGCTCTCTTCTATTCTACTTATAAGCAGCTGCATCACTGGTTTAAACACAATAGGAGTTTGGGGTCATACGTTGCTCAGTCACATCTACATTTCCACACTTCTGCTTGATGTATACTGGTGTAATGAAATAGTATCTTTTAGGGTTTGCAAAACTTACTCTGTACAGCACCATGTACACTTATGGTGCTATATAAATAAATAAAAAATAATAATAATAACTATCATTTACAACTACTGATTGACTTTTTCCCTCCCAGCTTTGGTACTGAGATGAATTATTATTATTATTATTATTATTATTATTATTATTATTATTATTATTTAATTTATATACTGCCCCATAGCCGAAGTGGGGCGGTATATACCTGACATTCTAGCACAGTGGTAAGCACATGCAAAATCAGGTTCAATCTGTGGCACTTTCAGTTACAGCTGGGAATGACCCCTATCTGAAATCCTAGAGAGCTGCTGCCAGTCAGTGTTACAAATATTGAGCAAGATGCACCAATGACTCAGTACGAGGCAGCTTCTTGTGCTTCAAAATGGACACAAGCAAATATCAACTCTTTAGCTGGTCATTGTAACTATCCCTTGTAGTTGACATTTCTGTAGTGTTTGTAGGCATCTTTGGATTCTTGGAAATGCTAAGGTGTTCTGAAAATTACCTAGAATGCCTTGTGGTCTGCTTCTACAGTCCAAACACTATTGACAGTATTTCTTTTTCTATCTGACCACAGTAACGTTGGGTAGTTCTCAGTGCTTTGGAAGCAGATGCCACTGGAGAGCTTTTCTGCAACAATACAATGGCTGGGATCCAACAGTGTAATCACTGGCAGAACAGGTTGAAGCTCCCCCATATTTGCACTGGCAGGTTAGGGGATCCTCTGGAACAGATTTAGGGGCTGCAAGGGGGCAGAGAGGATGGGGAAGTCTCATTCCATGAGCAGATATCCACTTGCTCGACATGGGATATATAAGCCAGTAGCCTCTAAACCTGTAGAACTGGCATTTACTGACTCAGTTACTGGTTATTTCACATTGCAATGCTTCAGCACAGGTGCTATTGTTTAGTAGTACCTCTAACTCAGGGGTGTTGAACCTCTTTCAGCCCAAGGGTCAAATTCCATTTCAGAGAAGCTCGAGGGGGGAGGCAAAAGGGGGGTCAAAGGCAAAAGGAAGAGGGCCAAAATACCAGCATATTTAACTTAAAGTTCTTACTGCCAGTAAGTAAGCCTTAGGAGAAGCATTTCAACTTTTTAGAATTGGAGAAAAATGCACAAAAGACGGAAAACTACCAGCGATTGGTGGTTGCAGGGAAGGGAATGTGGCCTTCTGGGGAACCCCAGAGGGCTTGATTAAGACCACAGGAGGGCCAGATCTGGCCCCTGGGGCTGAGGTTCTGTGTCCCTGCTTTAACTGCTTGAAAGAATGAATGAATGCTGTTCCAGTAAAAACTCAACATCTGGGGCAACAATTGTCTTAATGGTTTTATCGTTGTTGCTGTGTTTGGGATGCAACTCAGTTTGGTAAGCGATTCATTGTAGAAATCAGCCCTGTTCTTTGGACTAGGCATTTTAGCTATGCCCTATATTTTAATTGCATTAGATTTTAGCCCACCTTTGGTTAAGGTTTTTCCTAAGTAGTTTATGTCTGATGTAGCAAATCTGCATTTTTCTTTATTCATTTTCAAGTTCCTTTCTTAACACTTGTCTAGAACTTGCTTGAGCCTTTCGTTGTTTTCATTATGATCCACAGTAGGTGGATACCACTTTAGATTCTCACATATGCAATGCCTGACATTGACATCAAGTATTGCATTTTGTGGAATCCACAATGGTGGCTGCCTGTTGTAGATCTTAATGAAAATGCAGCCTGCTTGGAAAGCACATTGGTGGGAAGGGACTGCACTGGGAAAGGGGGGGGGTAGCAATGGAGTAGGCAGTGCCAGGCATCAGTGGCACCATGCTAAGGGAGGCTAAAGCCTAGTGCCAGCTCTGACTTCCTTTCACTTTGGTTCCAATAATAATGACCAGAGAGTTCCAATAATAATAAACCGCCCAGAGAGCTTTGGTTATGGGGCGGTATATGAATGTAATTATTATTATTATTATTATTATTATTATTATTATTATTATTATTATTATTATTTCACCTTAAATGCTTTGTGGATCAGACTGCACCTGTGACCAAGGTTGCATATCTCCAAAGACTTCCTCTAGTACAGTTGATTGATACAACCAGTCCATAAATAAGATGTTTTAAAAATTGTCCGGTCATATAGCTGTGATGATCTTCCCTAAATATAGCTTTGGTATGTTTGAAAGCTAGAGGCCATGGCCACAATCCAACACAGAATTGAGTATGATTAAGCCCATTAATTTCAGTGGTTTAGGTGTAACTAGCTCTTGTTGGATTGTGGCTTTGGGCCTTCAAGATCTCTTATATAGGTGTGCTGCTTTTTGTAAGTCTGCTCTAGTTAAAGCAGGGATGGGGAGCTTTGGAAAGTCTGGGGGACATTTTAGCTCACCCCTTGCATGCCATATCTCCCCCTACCCCTGCATCATGGCGCCAGTTTTTTACTGGCGCCATGATGGAATGCCCTATGGAATGCCCAAAGGGTATGTTTCCCACTCCGGAGTTAAGGGTATCAGAGGGGTGATTGTGACCTTAGCTAGACCTAAGGCTTATCCCAGGATCATCCCGGGGTCATCCCTGTTCATGTAAATGACACACAGGATGTCCCAGGAGCAGGCAGGGGCGACCCTGGGGCGACCCCGGGATAAACCTTAGGTCTAGCTAAGGCCTGTGTTAGTAGTCAATGACCCAGTTGGTACATAATGGCAATTCCTGGATTGTTTAACTCAGGAACTGCTGTAGCCAAGTGGGAACGAGTGAGCGTGCTGCCTCCCACGCACTTGTCGCTTCTGCTTTCAATCAACAACCCCTGGTTTGTTGTTGGGTTAAATCTAGGTAGTTTAACCCTTAAACAACTGCAAACAGTTTACTCTTGGTTACTCTTCGGCCTGCTCAAATTTTTTTTTAAAATTACCTTGATGGTTCTGGATAGATGAGGCCAAAGACTTTAACATACCCTGGTGATTCAGCCTTGAAAACTTTGAACAAACAGCTGGGAGCAAAGAAGTAATCGAAAGCCAGCAAAGGCAGGGAAGGCTGGTATATTACACAATGTATCTGCAGTCTGTCTTCCCAGTTGGCTGTGCAGATGTGCCTCTTAAATCAATAACAACAACCTCTTTCACTCAAAGTCAGTTCTCTTTCTCTCTCACTCACGCACCGACACCCACGCACTGACACCCGCGCGCGCACACACACACACACACACACACACGCACGCACAGAGCCTTACCCTTGCCCAAAATGCAGAGCTCTCTGCTAGTTCGTTGTCAAGAAGGTTGGGAGCATATCTGTTTGGGACATTTGAAGCAACAGTGCTAAGGGCCAGTGGCCACCATCAGTTCAGTGTCAGATTCTGTAAATTGCCTGTGGGAAACCAGGAGCAGATGTTTGCCAGAGCAGTGTAAACTATAATAGAAAATGTGTAAGGCAATATAGCACTTTGTTATGGAAAGTAGGGGGAGGGGGAGAAGCATAATGGATCTCATGGAAAAAGTGGTATTTTCCTGGCACTCTGTGATAGACTTTTCAGCCATCAGCCTGGAAAATGGGAATCCCAGAGTCTATAGAGGAATACCATTTCCATAACTGCTTTTAACAACTATTCCTTTGAAATATAGCCTTGAAGATCTGGGAGCCCCACAGTCCTGGCTTCTGGGACGGTGAGGTCATTTGCATGTTGCAGACTTTAAAATTATTTGGCAAATGTAAAAGCACTATAGTTCCAAGAAGAGAATTAAAGCCTTGTTTATAACAAACTTTTTTTTTTAATAATCATAAAAACTCTGCAAAGTTATGGCTTCTTATGAAAGAACACCCCCCACCAAAAAAAAACCAACCAGTTTGGGTTGTAGTCTATAAGTCAGTTACTATGGAATAGCCCCACTAAACTACTTTTTCTTCTCTGGAATTACTCCAGAATAAGTGTACATGTACTGTGAGAGACCAGCACATGTGTAATGTGAAGACTTAATATAGTGCTTTGAATCATAGCATCTATCTCTCTTATTAAAATTCCCTTGTCTCATGTGTTGTTGTTTTTTATAACAGTTGGCACTAGTGGGTGCTGCAGCTAAGTAATATGTGGTAATAATAGTAAGTTCTAAGGCTACTCACCCTCCTCTCAAAAGACTAGAAATTCTTATGGAGGAAGGGGGAAACAGAATTCAAAGTAGTTGTATATTTAGCCTGATTCACAAAACCGTTGAGCTTTAAAGTACTTGTCTTTAAGCTATATTAGTAAATTTTTGAAACAAGTTGCTTCAGTTTTACTATCTTGTGAATTGTATAACCTAGTAGCCAATCATAAAACTTGTCATGCTATCATATTGACCACTTACATACCATTATTAGAGGTGTACACCAACCACAAGATTTTATTCTGACTCTGATTGGTCACTTTGAAAAACAGCCTGGTTCTGCTCAGACCAATTTAAAGGCTGTCCACTTTGACGTAAGTACTGAACCTGAGTCAATGGAATGGTCCCTTCAGAGGAAAGCCCACTTCCCTTTGGGAAGCACCAGAAATTGTTTGAACGGGCATGATTCGCCTCAGGCTTTGGCTGAATCCGATGTACATTCCTAGCCATTATTATATGGGCACTGTACAAACAGAGGTGCTGCTACAAATTGTTGGGACCAAGAACATTAATATTAACCACCTGGTGTATGTGGGGAACTTATTTGAGATTCCACAGTTGCAGGAGCTGGACTCAGTTCAGTTGACCTCAGTTGCAACACAACACAGCTTCCTGGTTGAGGAAGAAGTCTGACATTTCACAGCATATGAATATAACAATTCTCAGCCCTAGATAATTTCCCCTCCCTTTCACTTGGTTAGAATCATTTGTGGATCAGCTGCAAGCAACATCATTAGTACCATATTTATACAACCACACAGCTACAGAAAGATGTTTTTTTTGTGTGGTCTGGATCAGCTGTAGTTAGATACAATACATTCTCAAAATAATCAGCCCACACAAACTGGCAACTTTCATTCATCTTGAAGGCTTCATAATAGCCAAGAAGATACAAAAGTTTTCTGATCAGTTCGCTCTGGGAAATTGGAAACCTTTGGCAATTAGACTGTTGTCTGCCAGTGAAGTGAAATATACACCCTATGATTTCCTAGGTTCCCTGGTGGCTGTTCCATACTTTTCAGCCAATCTCCCCTCCCATTCCTCACCACTCCTTATCCCTCCAAAGATGTGTTGTTTATGGCATAAAGTGTAGATGTTTTTCATTTAATTGGAGGTTAGACTTATTTTTTTGCAGAAAAATTGGGGAAATTATTTTTTTTAAAAAGTGAGGGATGCAAGTCTTCTCATTTTTAAAAAAGGGCCACAACGGTAAGGTTAAGATGCCATAGTCAACTGGAACAAACCTAGTTCTTTGAAGATCCAAGCCATACTAAGGATTTTACAACCACATTTTAAAAAACGAATTCAGCCAATGCGTATTTTTAGTGTGCTGAACTTATCTTGTGAATGACAAAAAATAAAGAGAAGGGGGGGGTGGACAATAGGTGCAAGACAAATTAATTTACAAGCTGGTTTTCATATTTCCATAGTGTATTTCAAGCATATATAGTCTTTCCTGGGGGGAACTATTTATCATAAGTTAAGAGATCAATATACTCGTAAAAGTCCAGACCCCTCTTTCTTACTCCAGATTGAATTTTCTGGTTCAACAGTTCCATTCAGAGTTACTGTTCATAGTTGTTCTTTCCACATTTTGTTGAACACAACACAATCACTGCAAAGGCCAACGCAGGCTGGTGGCAATGCATAAAAACTGATCATGTGATTGACCCGGAGGCCAAAGGTACATCAAAAGAAACAAAAATGTATCATGAATGCTCAAATATCCAAGGACCAGTGGCTTATCACAAGCTTGTTTGGGGTATAGACAAGTACTGAACCATGTTGGTTGGGAATGTTGAGTTATAGTCAAAGACATTTTGAGGGCACCAGATAAGGGAAAGCTGAATTAGGTATTTACTACTGGAACTATCTCTAGCAGCATCACTACAACTGCAGCAGTTGCACTTCAGCAGTGGGAGTTTGGTATTAAGGTACTGCTGGAAAATACAGCACAGGTTTCAGTTATCCCCATGGATATCCTCATGGCTTTGAAGTTAAGAGTCGCTACTTTTCTTCTTAAAATAAATAACTATGTATTACTGTATATATGTACGGATGCTTTCTTTCGATGTATTTGTCATGGCCTTTGGCTTGATTGTTAATACACTTGTCTTTGAGACATTTGTACAGCAAGATTCCTGAAGTAGATCTGGAGTTCATGGATCTTCTCTCCCAGTTAAAGCATGCAGTGTAATTCTCACACATTTGTACTTTCCAAAACAGTGAGCCTTACACAGTGAGATTATTTATTTATTTATTTATTTATTGCATTTATATCCTGCCTTTTTTCTTCCTTAAGGAACCCAAGGTGGCGTACATAATCCTCTCCCTCTCTGTTTTATCCTCACAATAGCCACCCTGTGAGGTAGGTCGGGGTGAGAGTCTGTTACCGGCCCAAAGTCACCCGGTGAGCTTCCATGGCTGAGTGGAGACTAGAACCCAGATCTTGAGACTCCCTGTCCAACACTCTAGCCATTACACCACACTAGTTCTACTTTAGTCTTTCTACTATTCAATAATATTAATGGACTGTATCTTTTCAGTACAGCTGGGAACATAACTATGCCTGGATCCCCAGTAAAACTCTGACAAAGAGAAGGTAAATAAAGACAAAAGCTTTATTTGGAAGCACCCAGGGGATACATGTTGGTGCATTGCCAGTGTTTTGTACCCATACATGTTGGAATATGTGCCTGATTTTTCTTTTTTACTTGTTTTAAGGCACAATCCTATGTATGTTTAGATGGGATGGGGGGGATTCATGCACCTCCCAACATTCCCCAGCCAGCTATGTCGGCTGGGGAATGCTGGGAGCTGTAGGACTTTTTGTCCTGTCTAAGCATGCATAGGATTTTGCCCTCATTTTTTGTAAACTGCCCAGAGAGTTTTGTCTATTGGGTGGTATAGAAATGTATTAAAAGAAATGTTTCCCGCAGAGAATGAGCCGTGCATGATTGCTTAAAAACAAAAAACAAAAAAACAAGCACCGTGAGGCAGCTTTCAAGCCTCGTCAATTCGCGGGAAGCGAAATGAGCACCAAGCCGCCCGTACGCAATGGAGTTGGGGGCTGGCTGGCAGTCCATCAGACTTTGGCATTACTTGTGCAACCAACTTGAACGGGTTATGGAGAAGGCAGACCACGTTTCAACCTGACATCCCCAAGACGCAGGCGGAAGCCTGTCGGAGTGTCACTCCGACAGGTGGCCCAGCTAGGGGAGAGCCCCCCCCCCCCGGGCTGTAACTCGAGTGGCAGAGAGGGCTCGTTTCAAAATGAGGAACCGGAGAGAGGCGGGCGGGCAGAGCCGAGCAACTCGATTGTTGATGTTTCCGGGTGTAGATCAACAAAAGGGAGGGGGAGGATCCCGCAGGCCGGCAGCGAGCGAGAGATAAAGGCAGCCGCGAGCGGTGCTCGCCCCAGGGTCACGTTACACCGACCCAGGAGGGGCAGCGCGGCCGGCTCGACGTCCCAGGACCCACGGGCTGGAGAGCGAGCGAGCGAGCGTCTCGCCTCGGTCGCTTGCCTGAGGGGAAGCCAGCGCCAGCCGGGCCCTTGCGGCGAGGAGGGGGCCGAGCAAGTGTTGCTGGTCGCCCGCCGCCGTGCAACAGGTGCCTCGGGGGCTGCAGCCGCGGGAGTCCCCGCTGGGGCGGCTTTCCAGCCTCGCTGAAGAGGGAGGAGGTCCCTGGGACCGCGTCTGCGTCTCCCTAGAAAGCCATGACCGGCCTGGAGGAAGACCCCGAGTTCGACTTCGATTTCCTCTTCGAGTTTAACCAGAGCGACGAGGGGGCCAGTGGCGGCGGCGGCGGCGGCGGCAAAGGTTGGTGACGAGGCAGCGTCAGCAGCCAGCCGCCCTTAGGGGGACGGGGCGGAGGGTTAGGAGAGCGAGCGAGGGAGGGAGGTTAGCCAGCAGCAGCAGCAGCAGCAGCGGCGTTTATTTGCAGCGCGATAAATATAGCGGTTCCTCGGGGACGGGGGAAGAGCGGTCTCCACAATAGGCTGAGCCGAGGGAGGGGAGTGGGGAGCTGGAAGCGCCGCCCGGTGCCGGGATTACGAAGGTGTCGCTTTCCCTTCGCTCCCCCCCCCCCCCTCCAAGGACGGGTCAGTTCAGATCAAGCCAAGAGAGAGTTTGCCAGAGCGCGCTTGAGGCACCTTTGGGTTGCCGGATCAACGTGGCTCAGAAAGCGGTGGCGGCGCTTGTCTCTTCTTATCTCGTGTGAACCATTGCCTATGTTATTTAAACTTGTGTGGATGCTCTCCTCGCTACCACTCCGGAAATGTGGTTGGCTGGGATAGAACTGGTTAGAAGCCCTCTTTCATTGACGGACCTGTGTGCTATGTGGGGGAATGCGAGGGCCTGACAGGCAGGAGGGACAAATGAGCAAAAGGGAAGGGGGGCAGAGATAGGGCAGTCTGTTGTGTTCATTGTTTATTTATTACATTTATGTCCTGCCTTTTCCTCTTGCAAAGAACCCAAGGCAGCATACATAATCCTCCATTTTATCCTCACAACAACCCTGTGAGGTAGGTTAGGTTGAGTCAGTGATTGGGCCAAAGTCACCCAGGGCTCCATCACACCTATTTTTTTCCTCTGATTTGTCTCTGTGTTTTTTTACCTCCGTTTCATAAGCGTGTCAAGGGCTCCATCACACATGGTCCCTTCAGGGCTGGTGCCAGACTATTTTGCGCCCTAGGCAAGGCGAGCTACTTGCACACACACACACCCAAAATTGCCAGCTTCGATTCAGCTGTTCAAGAAGAGTTTCTGAACTATTATACTTCCCTTTTATTTATTTATTTATTTCTTAAAACAGCTAAATTGTATAAAACTGTGACCCTTAAGGGGCAGTACTGTGCCCCTCTGAGGTCTGCGCCTTAGGCAGCTGCCTAGTTGGCCTAATGGTAGCGCCAGCCCTGGGTCCCTTTCACGTGGGTTTTCGCTGGCTTTCTCTTCCACTCCATCCTGCCCCTTCTCCTTCCTCCTCTAGTTCACTGGTTGTGGTACTCTGATGGACATGGGCTCTTCCCTCCCCCCCCCCCGGCTTCGTTATCTAGTGATTACTTTTAAGGTTTCATCTGAGCTCCGTTTCTACAGGCAGGTGGTTGGTTGGTTGGTTGGTTGGAGCACTAAAAAGTCCATTCAAGCAACTAACAAGTCTCTATAATGACATGCTGGAGGAGGAGAACTTCCCCACCTTCCACTTTCATCAGCAAGACTCCATTAACACACGCCCCCAACAAAGGAAAAAATGAGAGGGGAAAATAATCCAGACTTTCCCCGCACCAAAATAAAATGCAACAAGGGGGGAATGTGCAAGATGAGCGCAGGACAGGGATGACATCATGTAAGTACCGTGCTGCAAAACCACATACCAGGAATGGCAAGTGTGCGATAAATCGCTGGTGTGAGCTTCTTTGCCGAGTGGGGACTAGAACCCAGATCTTCCAAGTTCCAGTCCAACATTCTAACCACTGCTTCATACTGGCTCACTCTGTGTTGGGATAGAGGTTAGACAAGAGGAAGTGGATTTTAGATACTGATTGGAAGTCACCCCTTTGGCTGCATATCCAATGAGTCACCGTTTTGGGGGCCCTGAGATTAAACAAATGGAATGTGGTAGATGTGCACCTTTTCTCTGAGTTCATCTGTGAATTCTGAGCATGAGCTGGAGAAAGCCTTGGCCAGGAGTTCAGAAGAGGAGGGTGGTTGGCAGAGGAGAGTGAAAGGCAGGATGCTGAGCTCAGTTTGGGGAGCCTGGAGCTGATCGCTGCATAAGCCCAGGAGCAGACAGGCCCTGATGGAAAGTCCCTGGCAGTGCCACTTCCAGCCTGGCAGGTGCAGGAGACCTCTGGGGCAATCTGATGGGAAGGGCTTCTTCCCGAATCTTCCACTTGTGAAGGGGAAAACAATCATGCTGCTTGGAGGGTGAGGAAGCGATGTTTTATTTGGTGGGGATGCAGTTCCAGCCTGCAAGAAGCATGTCCCTCCCCACAACTCAAGAAACAAGCAATCGCTTTTCTATGGAGCAGCAATTCTTGGATGTAAGGGACCTCTGGGCTGCCATCCCAGTGTACTCTCAGTACTCTCTAGTACTCTCAGTTGCAGTGAAGCAGCTTTAATTGGATAGAGGGAGATGCTCTTGACCCTGGAGTGGCTTTGGGGTGGGGGGAATTATGTGGTGTACGTGGAACTGGGTGGCATGGGAGCGGGAGTGTTGCTGGATTGTCAGCTCACTGATCAGAGATAAGACATCATGTATTGCATAAAGAGCCACTCCCCAGGGAGAGAGGGAAGACTTATTGAGATTATTTGGACAAGGCTCCACTTTGGACAAGGTTCAGTCACCAGGAATCCCCGTTATCAAGAGAGGAAAAAACAGCTACCCACATCGTGCAATGAATTGTGTTCAGGTGACAAGCCACAGTTTATATTTGCTAATAATGTTGAGGTTGTACACCCAGTGAAAGAGAGGGAGAAGCAGCTATGATTTTCCCAAGTCTCATCAGAAGTTGGAGGGCAACTGCCTGCAGCAGAAACAACGAAGGGTCTAGTGGCAGCCCCATTACACTGTAGTAATGCAAGACAGAAGTTACCAGAACTGCCTCTGTCTAGAAGGGGTCTCATTTGGAATATTCGCCTCAGCTGATAAAATGTGCTTCATTCCACCAACGTGACCTGAATCTCCAGTGTTAAAGAATGAATACATTATCACTCCCCTGGCTGCTCATCAGACGCTTTACAAGAGAGCGTAATCCCCTTTAAAACTGGTGAAAGCCCACCTGCTTGCTTTATTGGATTGGGAATGTGTCATGTACCTGTGAGCTCCCTCCTTCCTGTGCTCGCTTGGCTTAACAGAACAATTCCTGATTTCTTAACCTAGTTTACAATGTAGGAAGCTGGTTTTAGTGTACCCTACAAGCCAGGATTGCTAAACGTTAACTGACATTTGTCTTCTTGGTTTGTAGGGAATGTTCAAAACACAGTTTCCTGGTTCAAATGTAGTTGACCATGGAGGTCTTGTATTAAGTCACACCCATTAGGGGAGGAGGGCGTATCCCAATTCAATGAACCACGGTTTCCTGGACCAAAATTGCAGCATCTGAACCTGACCATTGTATCTCATGTTGGGATAAATGTTCACCCATGTGTTAGCTATTCTTATTCATAACATTTTTTTCTTATGCATGGTCATTTGAGATCTTAAATGACCATGTTACAAGTCATTTAATTACTCATGATGCACCTTATATATTGTTTTGGGTAGACTAGTATTCTTTTGTTTTTTCAGATCCAGCATGAAACATGGGACCATTTAAATTTTCTACTATTTATATACTGTGTGTATATATATAATCTATCTTCTCATAAAGAGTTGATGGCGATACCATTGGCTTAACTCAAGTTAGGTTGGGCCTTGACTCAATTATGGACAACAACTTTAAAACATTGTACAATATGACACGATAATATTACTTTCCTTGGATATATATCAGTTTGTGTACAATGCACTGAAAGTCATCTCTGGTTGTGGCTGCTGTAAAAAGTGCAGCTGCAATCCTTGAGATGGCTCCCAGCCCTCTACGTGTATAAACCAGTTCACATTTCTGCAGGCAAGTTGCATACCCACGCACACCACTATGTCAAGAAATTCATCATTGTGAATCAACCCAGAGGCTCATAGCATTTATATTCCACAGGACATGCACCAGTCCCTCCCATGTCTCCTTTGCAGAGTGTTAGGGCAGATAGTTAAGGAATATAGAAAAATGGCCAAAAAAAAAAAAAGTGTGCCTTTCCTTGGGCCCATTCAGATGGACTTCTTTCCCTCATATCTCAAAGTTTCTTTTCCTCGGGAAGAGATCAGGAGTGGCCTTCTAGTATGTACACTCCTTCCACCTCTCCAACTCTTCTTAACCATAGGGAAATGTGAACAACAAAACCAAGAGATGTGATAGTTATTATTTAAACATTAAATTTCCTCTGATTCTTGGAGGTGAAACACTAGTGGAGATCCTCCTTTCGCAGAGCCGTGGGACCACACATTGAGGGTAGCAGAAGAGGAGCAGTGGGGTGAGAGACAGGGAGGGGAAGCATGTGAATTCAAAGCCCTCATCTGCTGTGTCTCTGCACACAATTCCAGGAGGCACCAATGTATACATAGGATCAGTGTCAGCTCTAGGTATTTGAGGGCCCTTTGGTAAGACGCTCTCAATGGGCCACTGCCCAAAGTGAGTCTCCATTCTCACTCCCATTGTCAACAGCTATTATTGCTCCTCATCCTCTTTCTCGTCTTCATTACCACTTGATTGCTGGACGGGCAGAGAGGTAATGAGTGTATAGACAGTGGTATCTATGGCTCCTTTTTTTAATTACCGCTGCTGTCTGGATTCACCTGTCGAGTGGCAGGTGAACAAGCAGGTTGCAATGCTGAAGAGGAAGAGCAAGTCTAGGGGGCTCTTGTCAGTGGGCCCCTGCTGAGGTGTGGGCCTTGTCAGGTGCTCGACCATATCTACCATTGACACTGGCCTTGAATGGGGCCATGTCTATTCCTTTTCCCACAGAGAGGCCTCCCTTTCCCCAATTTTAAGAACACTGATTCCATTTATCCTCTGAATTGGTAAGATTATTAATTGGTAAGCAGTAGGTAATATTTTGTGCAGGCCTAAACACTCTTTCATTGAGTATACACTCTGTATGCCTACAAATGTTGCCTTTTCAGAGTTGCTATTGCCTGGCTACATGGTCTATGGATGGAGCCTCAAGCTAGAGAGACGTAGCCCTGTTTTATTTGTGCAGCTCCACCCTTGAAAGTCAATGAACATCTCTTGGTAAATAGCCAGGTTTCCTAAGGCATTTGGTAAAAAGATTTGTATAGGTGTTGAACATATTAATTGTGCTTGACATAATATAAATCAGCCTCAAATATCACCGAGCTGCTTATGGAGCAACTGGAGTAGTGTATGCCTGCGGGTCAGTCTCGTCTCTCTTTGAATTTCTTAACAAATCTGAATATTAGGAAGATAGTAGAGCCGAGAATATTGGTAGTAAACAAAAAGACACAACGAGCAACTGTACAGAAGCGAAAAGCTCAGAGTCTTCCTTTGCACATGCAGTGCTAGAGAGGATTGAGTTGTGTTGGGAATACAGCCATCATCATTAACGAAGCTTTTCCGGATCTCGGTGTGTAAGTCGGGGAGTGCCTTCGCCTAGAGCATTTCCCTCCTGGGAAGGAAGGAAACAAACATTGTATGTGAAGGAAATGAGGAAGTCTTGACTTGTTTTCTTTCAATCATTCCAGAATACAGATTTCTTAAAACAACTCAAGTTTAAGAAGACATGTTAAAAACGGAGGAAGTTTTAATACAGAAAACTAGGCAGGATGGTGAAAACTGTGGTGTTATTTTATTATGGGGGTCAGAGCTGCGGACTCTCATAAGGGTATGGGGATGATTATGCTATTAAGGGCACAATCCTATGTAAGCTTAGACAGAAAAAAGCCCTACAATTCCCAGCATTCCCCAACCAGCTAGTTGTAGGACTTTTTCTGGTCTAAACATGCATAGGATTGCACCCTAAATGAGCCTAAGCATTACAGGAAAGTGTGGGAGGGTGAAAGTTGGCATGAAGCTGCTTTGAGCCATATACTCACTCCTGTATCATACACATGCAACTTTCCATTTTCCTCTGTGAAGAGGTGGATTATTCTGTTGAAGAGCTCCCTAGCATAGTTTCACACCCCTAGCAGCAGTAGCGGCAGAGCCTTTTGTGAGTGGTGAGGTTATTCTTGGCTGCTTCATCAGCTGGCTGGTTTTACCTGGGCTTTTCCATTGTCTTGATGTCACTGGACTATATCCAACATTAAGAAAGTCTGCTTGCATAATGGGAGTTTTACTTCCCTTCTGCCCCCCATGCAGCCCCCTTCACACATCCCCAATCTGCTCTGGATGGTCCCCCAACCCCGGAGCAGATTTGGGGAAATGTGTGTGAGCTGCAGGGAGAGGGGAAAGTCGATCCACCACTGGTGGAAGGACACTGGATACAATTGATTGTTTCGGCTAGGTAACTTGTGGCCTCCAGGTATTTTGGCTCCCAACAATCAACAGCCCTTGCCAGCATAGCCGATGGTGATGGGCCATAGGAGTTGTAGTCCAAAGCATCTGGAGTGCTACAAGTTTCCCCCCACCCTGCATTATATTGTCAATTGCTCTGCTAGCATTAGCCAGTGATGTGAAGCATCTAGGGGGAAACTGACGGCATGAATAAGTGTACTTAAATGTCAAGGGCAGAGGGAACGGGGAACTAAACACAGGGCTGCTGTTTGGAGTGGAATTAGATCATTGGTCTTCAACTGGTGGGTCACGACCCAAAAACAGGTCAAGAGATCAGTCCAGATGAGTTGCAGCAAAGCTGTTGCCACCATGTTGGGCAATTGTGAAAGTGGGCCCATGTTGCAGGTTGGGAGTCCAAGGTGGGTCTCAGGTCTGGACCAGTTGAAGACCACTGAATTAGATAACACACTAATTGTTGGTTGTTTTTTATGCTCTTCATGGTTTTAATGTTTGTGAACCACCCAGAGAGCTTTGGCTATTGGGCGGTATAAAAATGTAATAAATAAATAAATACTTTGACTGAACTGGTATTAGGCCAGATGACTTTTGTCCAATATAAAGAACTCAACTGGTAGATCAGCTTATATTTTAAAACTGTCTCCCCGCCCCATCCCTATTTCCCAGTGCTTGTAAACTGGATGTGCTTTTTGGGCTTAACAGACAGAGCACACAAAAGCACAATCCAATCTATTTTTGTGTCTAGTTTGAGGAAAAGGCCAAGTTGTACTGATCAGATCTTGGAGTGCATTAGAGCTGATGTAGCGATTTTGCTCAAAGTAGGGTATCAAAAGGAAGAGCAGAAGGAAGGGGTGATTGTGCTCCACAGATGGCCAGATGTACTGGCTTGTGTGGAAGAGGAAGCTGCTCTGACCTTGCGCAACATGTCTGTGTGGCTACTACAGTTTAATGAGTTTACTGTACACAAGTGCTCTCTCTCTCTCTCTCTCTCTCTCTCTCTCAACGCATTTGTGATAAATACTAACAGTCTGAGACAAGCTGCCTATACCTTTTAGTTCTGCTTGCAATGTGATGTGATCTGTACCGGTGCTACTATCTTGCATTAAACAGTAGTTGGAAATAGATAAAAAATCAATAAAATGGAAATTGCCTTGTGAGAAATTAATGAGAGAGCAAATAAAAGCTTAATTGTATTCTAGTGTTTTTTCACTACAGAAGATCAATAAACCCAGAAACCAGAGTTGCCCAATAGAGCCTCCGGACTCTAGTTGATAATGTTTTACCATTGGTCTTTTCCACTTCAGTATGAGATGGTACCTGAACATGCTTTTCATATAATGTTTTCCTCCATCTTAATTTAGTTTGTTCTGGTTTTCCCTTTGGATGGTTTACTTTCATTCATTCACTTTTCGCTCTTTGGAGTCACTGTTAAATTCTTCCGTGAAGGTCTTTACGTCTCACAAATGTTGAGCTAGACCATTCTTCCCAACCTAGAGCTGCCCAATGCTTTGGACTGCAACTTCTACCACCCTGACCATTGGCCATGTTGGTGGGACTGGTGGTAGTGCAACACTGGAAGGCACCAGGTTGGAAGAGGCTGTTTTAGACTTTAGGCTCTGAAGTTTAGAGGCTAATCTAGGACAAATCAGGTCAGGGTCTGAGAGGGCTTTCAGCAAGTGCTTTCTGGTGCTCCCCACTCATATATGGGTGAGCCTTGACAGATGACCTGCTAGCAATGGCCAGCAGGAGCACAGTTTCATTCAGCACTCAGTTGAGAGCTTTCGTTTTAATTTCCCCCAATTAATGCATTGTGGGAAGATAAAGTTGTGGCTTCAACTCCCAGCCATCCAGTGCTGAAAAAGAAAACCTTAAGGTGGGGCCAAGGCAACAGTTAGCAGTAGGTCCTGCTGGGGTGCTGAAACCCCGTAGGAGCCTGAAGATGCTGATCTTGGAAATTAAGATTCAGAAAACTTATTGGGAAGGTTGGGATCTTCATTTCTGAGCAACTGTGCTGTTAAGCATGAATACATGGCATTTTCAAAAGTGCCATTCTCTTTCAGAGGCCAGACTGGAATTAAGCCTTTATAGAGTCTTGCATAATTCCTAACAGACATTATACAAATAACATGTATGACCTCTCTACCAGTGCCACAAAAAGCATGGGCAGCAGGCATGTCTGGACTGAAGCAGGAGGTCCCATGGGCCTCCTGGTTATGTTACAGAGTGAGTCCGGCTCTCCTGTCTTCCTCCCCCATGCTGCATTGTTCTCTGCTCCCACGCTCGGTAGACTAGAATCAAAGCCACGCTGGGTCCCAGAAGCCTGCGTTTGCGTGCACTACAGTTGCAGTACCCACATGCCATTGTGTCTCACCTTCCAAAAACATTGACCCCTACTGCTACATATGAATTTGCAGTTTAAGGGCAGCTCAGTGATGGACCAGAGCCAATGGCAAAAGAAGGCTGGGCCAAAAGCAAAAGGGACCAGCCCAAGTTACCAGCATGTTTTAGCTTAAAGCTTTTATTGCTACTAGCTCAGCCTTAGGAGGTATGTTTCAACCATTTTGAATGGGGCGAAAGCTGCGGCAAAACGTGGGAAATCACGAAATGATTGGTGGTTGGAGGAAAGGGAGTGGACTATGGAAAGTTTTGGGGGTTTTTTTTGCCATTTGGGGAACCCTGGAGGGCCAAACTGGGATCCAGGCTGGCCAGTTTTGGACCCCATGCATAAGGGTCAGCACCCCATGTGTATAGGAAGCATCAAGAGAGCAATTTTGAAAGTCTTCCATTCCCTTTGTGTGAATCCAAACGTAATGTCCAAAGCAGCAACACTCAAATCCTATGTGGGTAGATGTAGATGTTCATGGGTTGCTGCGTGAATAACTGCATTGTCTATTATATTCCAAAAATACAAGAAAGATGCACAAGTTAGTTGCACTTTGTTTCTTGGTGGTCCCTGTAGCACTGAAAGATGCCTTCAGTGGTCAGTCGTTTGCTTATTCTTCTGCAGAATAATTCTATAAAGGATGTCATTGTGATTTCCACTGTACAAAAGGGGAACTGAGGCAAAGAGTCCATGCCCACCCACTGAGTAAAGGGCTGAACTAGGCTCAGAACCCAGGTATAACTCCAGCGTATCCACTGGATCATGACTGGGACTCAGTTTGCTAATAAATTAATTTGTATCTGTGCACAACATCTCATGACATTCTTTTTGTTTTTGTTCTATCTTTTATTTTTTGCAGAACATTATAACTATGCATCTTCAAACATAAATTCAAGTATGCCCCTAAGTGTGGCACATCCTTCATTGTCAACTCCATGTCATGGCCTTCAGACATCTAATCCAGTCATTTCAGTTGTTCCATCAGCTAATCATCCTTCGGCATATGGAGGGCATACTGACAGTAGCACCGGCGGATATTATCTGCCTCCAAATGTCAGACCTAATGGAGTGCCAGCATTAGAAAGCCCTAGAATTGAAATAACCTCTTACTTGGGACTGCATCAGAACAACAACCAGTTCTTCCATGATCCTGAGGTCGAGGAGCCCATCTCCAATGCAAAGAGACCACCTTCTACTGCTACTTTGAGCTTACCAAACATTGAGGTGTATAGAGACCCGACTTGCCTGAGCCCAGCCAGTAGCTTGTCTTCCAGAAGTTGCAACTCAGAAGCATCTTCCTATGAATCCAATTACTCTTATCCTTATACTTCCCCTCAGACATCTCCTTGGCAATCGCCGTGTGTATCGCCCAAGACCACAGACACAGAGGAGAGGTATCAGCGAAGCTTGGTTGCCTGCACATTACTGAATTCACCCAGACATTCTCCTTCTGCATCTCCCAGAACGAGCATTACTGAGGAGAACTGGCTGGTCACCCGTGGCTCTAGGCCGTCTTCTCCGTGCAACAAGAGAAAATACAGCTTGAACGGGAGGCAGACGTCCTATTCGCCACACCACTCTCCAACACCCTCTCCCCAGAACTCACCAAGGGTCAGCGTGACTGATGAGACATGGCTGGGGAACACGAACCAGTACACCAGTTCAGCCATTGTCGCAGCTATCAATGCCCTCACCACTGACAGCACAATCGACATGAATGATGGGATTCCTATCAAGTCCAGGAAAACTGCTATCGATCACACCCCGTCCATGACGCTCAAGACTGAACCCAGTGGTGATGATCAGGGGACCATATCACCAACAGCTGACTTATCACCAGAAGAGTTTCCTGGGTTTCAGCACATCAGGAAAGGAAATTTCTGTGATCAGTATCTTTCGGTGCCACAGCATCCCTATCAATGGGCCAAATCAAAGCCACTATCCCCAACATCATACATGAGGTACATTTTTAAAAAAAGGTTTTTAAAGCTATGTTTTAAAATGCTGATAACTCTTCTGTTTGGTTACTTCATAGGGATGTCAGAGGAATCCAGTCTGGGGGTGGAGACCCTGGGTGCCAGCTTGTGGATCCCTGAGCTGGCTCAACTCGGCACACACCGAGTCAGGAAAGCTCATGGTTTTGTGATTTGTGCAAATTTCTACTTACGTAAACTGCAATTTGCACAAATTCACGGCCGTAAATAGCACAATTTGTGCAAAAAATGCAGGCATGAGTGGTCCTTTACATCTGCAATTTTGCGCAAGTAGCGCTATTTACAGCCGCAAATTTGTGCAAATTGCAATTTCCATAAATATTCCCACCCGTGATTTTGTGCAAAATTGTGGCTCGTGGGCAGAAGAAAGGTCACGAGCTCTTGCTGGGTGCCCACATATACCATCTAGCAGCTCGCCCCACACGCCTGCCGGAGTCAGACAAGCGGTGGGAGACCAGCGAGCAGAGTGTGAACAAGACACTGGAGGAGTACGCCCACCCTCATTGCTTTCTGTAGTTAAAAGGTCAAAGGAAAGTTTCCATTGACTTTTATTAGAATCAGAGCTATAACATTATGGTTCATTTTTCTTATGTGGTGTGTCCTAATTAATTTTCACGTTGGTCAATAAAGGCAGCTTCAAGCCATCTTCTGTAGATTCTTGGATTGCTACTTTCCAGTTTTCTGGGTTGCATAGGTGTTGTTGTTGCTTTTCAAAGCAATAACAGCCGATATATTTGTTTTTGCAGCCTTGAAAATACAGAATTAATGCTTCATCATGGACAAGTATATTAAGTACCTTGGTGGTAGCATTCTGCGTTTATTTATTCATTTATTTATTGAAAGCATTTTTACCCTGCTCTTCAGCCAAATCTGCACTCAGAGTGGCTTACGTACAATCTATAAAACAAGACAGGCCCTATTTGCAGGCATACAGTCATGACACAAAAGGAAAAGGGGGTGGGGAGGGAAGAGGGGGGGAAACAAATTCCGGCACCAAATCTTAAAGTTAACTAATAGTGGGGGTTTTTTTTATCATGACCACAGCTGGAATGGAAACAGTTCAGGGACAGGAGGAGCCTGATTAAGCTGGCCCTTCTGTAGAGCTGATGGAGCGGCCCTGCTTCCTTCTGGTGCAACCTGATGGAAACAATAATATAACAGTAAAATAATAATAAGGCATAATAAAAAGAGAAAAGAAGTTAAAAAAATGTACAATGAAACATTTTTTTTAATTGCATGTTATAACTGTACACTTACTGTGTGGTCTTCGATTGTCCTTGGTTTTTTTTATATATACATATATATTTAATGGCCTTTTCCTTAGGGCCACATTAAAACAAGCAGACACACACGGTCATTACTTTTGTAGAGCCTCTTTCTCCATTTATCTCACATCTAAATCTGTCATAACAGAGACAGCTTGGTAGTTCTGCTTTTCAAACTGGAAACTAGCAGTTTTTTAAACTTTCCCACTTGTGGAAATACAGCTATTGTGTTCTGTTTTTTGAGGGATTTAAAAGTTGCCCAGAACACAGGTGAGGTTCTGCCACCTTGAACTCTTTGGAGAAAAGGCAGGGTATACATGTTTTAAAATACATTAATTAATTAAACATAATGCTTAAGACAACTCGGTGCTTCTGGTACTGGCAGATGATGAAACAAGAGCTCCTAAGTGCCCTAGACAGCTACAGTATATGGGATACATCCCGTGCATCTTGCATAAATCCCATTCAGTTGAATGGGTCTACCCTAAGTAGGTCTAACATTGGATGCAACCCTTTGGATGGAACTCTTGGTGTATACCTGTGTATTTTCCCAGGTGGAGGTCAAAGCATTGGATGGGGGACGGTGTAGGAAGGTGGTGAGTTCCACTGGAAAAATTGTATTTAGGAAAAAGATTAAGGAACTCTTGCCCTCCCATGCTGGTCTTCTGCTTGAAATTGCAGCCTCAGTGGCTGCAATGTATAAAAACAAGCAAGCAGTAATTTATTCTGCTACATTTATTTACTTATTTAAATTTATATACCGCCCCACAGCTGAAGCTCTCTGGGCGGTTCACAAAAGCTAAAAACAGTAAACATTAAAAATATACAAAAAAAAATTAAAAAAAAATTTATGCACTACTGACTAAGGTGACCATATGAAAAGGAGGACAGGGCTTCTGTATCTTTAACAGTTGCATAGAAAAGGAAATTTCAGCAGGTGTCATTTGTATATATGGGGAACCTGGTGAAATTCTGTCTTCATCACAACAGTTAAAGCTGCAGGAGCTATACTAGAGTGACCAGATTTAAAAGAGGGCAGGGCACCTGCAGCTTTAACTGGTGTGATGAAGAGGAAATTTCACAAGGTTCCCCATATATACAAATGACACCTGCTGAAATTCCCTTTTCAATACAACTGTTAAAGATACAGGAGCCCTGTCCTCCTTTTCATATGGTCACCCTACTACTGACAAATCCATTCACCTCTCTTACTGCTTTGATCACAAGATGCCCCTCCTTAAATCCCTCCACTGGCTTCTTGTCCATTCAGAGATCCAACACCAACTCCTTGTTCTCACCTTCAAAGCCATCCATAGTATAATCCTCCCCCACCTCTCTGACCTTCTATCCCAATACACCTCTGCCTGTGTCTTTGTTCCTCCAGCTCCATCACCCCCTGCTGCCTGTCTGCTCTTTCTCCCTTGTTACCCTGTGCTGCGTTCTTGGAATTGCCTCCTGAAACGCCTGTGTGATTTCACCTCTCTCACATCTGTCAAATCCTTCCTCAAAGCCCACCTTTTCCTTGAAGCTTCTGGCCCAGCCCCTTAGCTCCCATGACCTACTATGCCTGTCACTATTCCTAAGCACATATAGCTGAAACAATGCCAGCTTCAGGGTTCAGCGAGCCCTTGGGCCAGGCATCCTCAATGGGCTCCTTCCCTCAGTGAGTCTGCCTTCTCACCAGCCGCTGTTGCTCCTCCTCCTCCTCTTTCCATCATGGCCGCCACTTCCTTGCTTAATAGGCAGAGCCAGTGAGCAAGGAGGCAGTGGCATCTGCTGCTCCTTCTCACCACTGCCGTTGCCTGGTCCACAGTGGGCCTGTTCAGAAGACACCTTAAACCATGGCTTTTTGCTTTATTCACCATGGTTAAAGCCATGGTTTAAAGTGTCTTCTGAACGGGGCCAGTGAGAGGCAACTGAACGAGAGAATAAGCAGGTTTTCGTGGTAAAAAGGAGGAACACTGTGTGAATCCTCAGCAGGTACCCAACCATGTCTTGATGCCAACACTCAATGGCGTATTCTTTCCCTGCTTATTCCTGTCTCCATTTCCCTCCATCCATCCCTTGTTTTCCTTGTGTTAGAGTTATTTATTTATTTATTTATTTTATTTAATCAATTTACCATGACTTTTAAAAAAAATGTCAGAGTGATTTACAATGGAGAATTGGATATTAAAATAAAATACTCATACTTATCAGTTAAAACCTTTAAAATCAGAAAGCTCGAACACAGTAATGAACAAACTGGAGAGCACAATTCATTAGGCGAGGCCTAGGTAAAGGGAGAGGTCTTTAACAAACACTGAAAGCACGCCACAATGGGCCTCTCTTAAATATTATTTTAGACTGTAAGCTCCTTGCTGCAAGGACCTGTCTTCTTGTACTCTGCAAAGGGTCATGCATGGCACTGTATAAATAAGTGCATAAAATACTGTTGGATTATATTTGGTATGAGGGATGTAACTTTATAACAAGCTTGGCTGCCTTTTCCTCACTTTCTTAGCAAATTTGTGTAACTCTTAGTGAAATCCTATGCATGTTTATGCTGATGTTTGATGGGGCTTATTCTTCGGTTAGTGTGCATAGGATTGCAGCATAAAGGAAGTATTTACTGGAATCTCTTGATCGAGAACGTACATGATTTATTTGAGGGTGTGGGGGACACAGATTTAAAGCATTCAGTCCCTACAAACCTGACAGCACACATGCATAGCCATGCCTAATTGTCTGGGCCCCCGTCAATACGACAACGGGATTGCTCCTCATTAAATATAAACCTGAATTTTCATTGATTTGAATCTGGGCAAAGAGCGTCACACTGCAGCAACAATGATTTATCTCCTGTATTTTTTTTATAGTGCAGTTATAAATGCGCATATACGATGGGACGGAGTAGAGACAGTGGAAGGTATAAATTTTATATGTGGAGCTCCACAGATTCATATAACAGACAAACCGGGAGCGGGGGAAAAGAACGAGGCACCAGAATCAGAGAATTCAAACTAAAAACGGCATGAAGGATCGAGGCAGGCAATAGGTGGGAAATCGGCCAATCACGTTGTCCCACCCTCAAAGCTCTGCCCACATGCGATCTAACTCCCCCAAAGACACACATAACCATAAGGCGGTACGAAGTTGGACATGATCCAAAAGTCGTGGTAAATTGCAATGCGGATATGTGCATTATCGTGGAAAAAACCCGGTGCTGCAGCGAGTGGACGGCTGCATCATGTGTCCTGAAACACGAATATGCACATTTAGGTCGGGATAAACAAGCCATATAGACAAGCCCTGGGACACTTTGTGTTCAGGCTGGATGGCATATGGAGAACCGCCCAGAGAGCTTTGACTATGTAATAAATAAGAATAAGAATAATATTGAAATCTCCATACAACACAGTGTATTCATGGTTCTGTGTGTAGAGGGACAATGCTGTCTGTAATACCAGGAAGTGAGGGAACGTGTAACAACTACATGTGTTTTGGCATTAAATTTCTACACTGTGTGCATGGAAAATTTATGGTCAGATGTGGATTTTTAGGAGTGTGAGCTTTTAGCAATTTCCAGAATTGCAGTATAATTTTACAGGAAAAAAAATCTTTACAGAACATCCTTTCATTAAAAAAAAAAAGTGTCAAACTATCTTACCAAAGATTTACAATAGCTGACAAAAATGTGGCTATGTTGGTACCTTGCATGTGTGTGTTTAACACAAGGAAAAATAATGTGGTGATTGGACCACCTTAATTGTTATTGTTTGGTAATTTACAGAAAATCATCATCAAATATATATATATCACCTGCAGTTAAAATGAACACAGCATTCCCCTGTGTGTTAATGAAAGTGAAATGAATCCTGGTATTATGTGTATAATATTTTTCCACTGTTTTGCTTTTTTGTTTAAAAAAAATGTTTCCTGGTTTTCAATATGTTTCCATGTGATCTCATTAACTCGTGCTCCAGGACAGCTGGAAGCTACTGTAAATGTGTGATTTAAGTTATTTTACCAATCAAATGCCCTGCCCAAGCTTCCTTCCACCCATAAATATGAAATAATCCTGGGCAATTGAACACAGACATAAACATAGTCATGGGACACATAATTGAAATTCTTATTTTCAATACCACCCACCCACCCCCTTGCAAAGTTAGCCATTTGTCACAATAGATCTCTAATCCTACCCCCTACCCATTATTATTATTATTATTATTATTATTATTATTATTATTATTATATACATCTGCTCCATTTCAAAGTCTGGGTTAGGTTCCAGCAAATAACACAGATTCCAAAACCTACCCTGTCATAATCTTTATTTGCCAAAACTATTGTATTACCTCCTGTGTCTCTTCCTGAATAAGAGAAAAAAATCCTCAAACACAAGGATGATTGGAAAATTCCAAAATGAATAGTTGTTTTTCACAAAGTTTCTGTGACGGTATGGATGGTCTCATTTGCCCATATTTGTTAACAAGAACGTCTTCTCCTAAAATAAAGTTCATATTTGGATATAACAATGTGGATGATGAGAATTAAAAGTATTTTATAAAAGCTTTAATAATGCAATCCAATGCATGTCTACTCAGAAGTAAGGTCCACTGAATTCAACAGAACTTACTTCCAGCTAAGTCTGTATAGGATTGCAGCCTTTGTGTACAAGCCACGTAAAAAATAATTTTGACACAATAACCTGGTGTGGTCACTATTATTCCCGTTTTACAGATGGGGAACTGAAATGGAGAAGACAGTGGATTCCTTAAAGCCATCCGCTGAGTGTATGGGTAGTTAGTTTCATAAGAGAAAATGTTTTTTGAATTTCTCACCCACATCATTAACATTCATGATGAAACGTTTCTGAAATGCTGTTTCTACAAAAGACCCCCACTCCAACTTGCCACTGCCACCCTCAATTTACAAATATTTTGGTGTTGGGTAAGTGGTGGAAGAAAGCCAGTCATTTATTATTATTATTATTATTATTATTATTATTATTATTATTTCTTATCCGCCTCTCCCTCTGGATATGAGTGTGGCTTCAGTGTCACGACCATTGGTTTCACTGGGAGGAATACGTGCCACGGTCAGCCAATCCAATTTGGGGGAAACTGTGGAAGTCACTGACATTTAATTCTTTAGAGTCATAATAATCTGTGGATCCCCATTGCATGCTTGGCATTTAGATTCTGAATCTGGATTAATCCCAAACATCTGGGTGCTGTTTTTGCACAAAGGACCGTATTCAAAGGCTTGTGTGTGGATGGTATTTGTGTGCATTTAAGGTTCTGCTCTGTTTGCAATCAGGTAGCCTTTAATCTTGCATGCCAAGTTTTAGCATGTAGAAAATGTTTACAACAGAACCAGGAGTTCATAAGAGAAGTATTGATACAAGCAGATTAATAGCCACGTGAATCATGCTGCTTCCAGCAAAATGGAATAACTTATCTAAACTTCTCCATCTATGATGAAAAATACTCTTGGGGCAAATGATTACAGCTTAGCAAAGTAGAAGGGAAGCTGAAATATTTCAATAACCCCTTTTTAGCTTTTTTAAAGTGTCTTTGACGTGGAATTGTTCGGTGGTATACTAGAAGAGAAATACTATGGGTTTAGATGTCCTACAGTTTATACTTCCAGATATAACACATAGCTATAGCTACAATCCTCAAACAATCTTATTTATGAGTAAGTACTTACCTAGACTATAGACGTGTACATGTCTACCTTATAATGCCTACTCAGAAGTAAATCTCATTACGTTCAATAGGACTTACTCCCAGGTAAGTGGATATAGGATTGCAGTTGTAATCTAGTTTAATGGTCATCCCCACTCCTCATAAAAACACTGGAATTCTAGTTTTGTTAGGGGCCTAACGATCTCAGAGGATGCTCAGTAGGGCAGTTACAGGTAAATTTAGACTTGACTTAATGGATTGGTTTCAGATTTAGCCATGCTTAGAGTAGAACATTGAAATCAATGAGACTTAAACTAGCCATGGCCAATGTAAGTCCCATTGATTTCAATGGCTCTGCCCTAAGCATTACCAAATCTAGAACTGACTACATGTTCTGATGGGCCACCCTCTTTAGATGGCATTGCATATTTCTTCACTTCCATTAAAATGTGGTATGCTAGCCCTACTGTATTTGGGAGGCCTCCTGCTCATTCTGCTGTGTAGGTCCCTTGACTTCTGCCCCACAGTCCTGATTTGACAGTACCACTGAGCACCCTCACCAAACTAAAGTGCCCAGGATTCTTTGGAGGGAGCCAGGATACAAAATTGACCCAAGTGTATATTGTATATTTCTGGGCTCAGTCCTGCCTTGTATTTTCAATGTAGAAAATAAGTTAAAGTGCTCATTAGCAGGTGCAGAGCATATTTCCCTCATCACTGGGTAAATATAGAGGCTCTCCACATGTTAAGAGGGAGAACAGCTTCCAGGTTAGAGGGTTTCTTTGTATGTTTACTCAGAAACAAGTCTCATTGTAGGGCTTACTTCCAGGTAAGTGTGAACAGGATTACAGTCAAAGTTTCTTTTTCCCCAATAGAAATGAAGCATTAGTATGTACCCTCTCCTTGAGTGGTTTACAAATAATCCCTTCCTGTGAATTATAGGGTGACCATATGAAAAGGAGGACAGGGCTCCTGTATCTTTAACAGTTGTATTGAAAAGGGAATTTCTGCAGGTGTCATTTGTATATATGGAGAACCTGGTGAAATTTCCTCTTCATCACAACAGCTAAAGCTGCAGGTGCCCTGCCCTCTTTTAAATCTGGTCACTCTAGTATAGCTCCTGCAGCTTTAACTGTGGTGATGAAGAGGGAATTTCACCAGGTTCTCCATATATACAAATGACACCTGCTGAAATTCCCTTTTCTATGCAACTGTTAAAGATACAGGAGCCCTGTCCTCCTTTTTATATGGTCACTCTATATTTATTAATCAGATTTATGTACTGCTTTCTACAAAGTTTCAAAGTGGTGAACATACAATGTCATACCATCAGACAACAAAACATAACAACTACACACTAATAAAAATGCTAATCAGCAGTAAAACTGCACACTCTTCTGTTTGCTACACACCACAGCGGCATGGTCACACTTCAGGGAAAGCCTGTGTGAAGATATAGGTCTTGTTCCTAGCAGTAGAACAGCTCCCGATCCCCCTATAGCTCCCCCATCCCTCCAAATCTGCTCCAGAGAGTTGGGCGGAGTCCAGAGCAGATTTTAGGGAGGTGTGGGGTGTGCAAGTCGGGAAAGAGGAGGGGAAAGTCCCATTGTGTGAGCGATGATCTGCTCACACAACATTGAATTTTGGCCATTGTTTCCATATAGCATAGCAACTAAAACAGTATTTCTCAATTCCAAACAACCTATTAAATACGTCTTAATTACTGTATAATGTCAACTGATTCAGAAATAAACCAGCACTATTAGTGATTTGTGAAACTTTTATCCCATCAAAGCTGATTGTGCAGCTTTCTATAGTGAATATGCACTGCACACATTTATGTACACAAACCAGGTATTTCCATCTGGAGTTGATCATCTATGCAAAGAAATATAAATCTTGTTGTGACTTGATAGGACTTGGAACTTCATAGTTGTTTACTTCTTGGCTGAAGTGGTTTACTAGTAGCTTAGTTTTTGATTGAAGAATAGCTTCTTTATGACTCACATTTCATTAGATGTCTATAGCAGACAAAGGCACCCGACACCTATATGAATATATACTTCAGTGAGATTAGCTTGCCAAATATTTGATGTGTCTGTGTACCATACAGAAAGGATCTGCCTATTATGTCTTCACCAAAGTTTCCCAAAGTGTCAGTTTTTTTTCTTGACTGCAGCACAGAATGTGCTGTGTTTGCATATTGGAGTATATCATCTAAAACAAATAGCAGACAGCTTCAAAAATTTGTTTTGGTGTATCTTTATTGATGCTAAATCAACATTCTAAAACTTGTGAGCCCAACGGAATCTTTTCAGAGCATGCAGGCTTTTCGTGAATGCAGTACATCAGGGTTTCATTCTTCCTGGGGCGCACGCCTTCCGTTTTCTCCCTGCTTTCAATACTTGACATGGATGAGTGTCACACAATTGTGGCTTCAAAATAAGGACAGCACAGATAGCTGCTCCCAAGGCAGTTTGTTTCAAAAGTGGGAGACTTTTGATCTACCATATTTCTACATAAGTTGGAATAAATAATCAGCAGAGCTGTCTTATCCCACAGGGTACAATATATGCCCTGTGTGCTAAGATGGTTTTAGCAGTGAGAACAACTTCCATGTGCCTGAAATAACCACAGCTGTGGGCATTTTACTGCTTGACATGGCATCTGTGGAATCACTACTAGCTTTAATATCTACACATTTTGCTACCTTATTAAAGTTTATTGCTTGGCTGTCATTGTTACTTTGGCTGCTGTATCTTCTTTTTTTTCTTTTTTGCTTAATTGGCAGTTCTTTACATTTGTTCTGTTAATTTTTCCCTCCCCTGCTCCTGCCCCCTCTGGTGTACATAACCAGACAAGGAAGAACAGTTTTGCTTTTACAAGCTTGCAGTGGTAGTGTGGCCATTATAAAATGTATTTGTAACACAAATTGCAATATTTCATAATAAATGTTCAGATGTGAACTATCTAGCCAATTGACTAAATGAAAATCCAAGCAAATGTTCCCCCCTCCCAGAAGGGTCCTGAAAAAGTTCAAATCCCAAATTTGCCACTGGGGTATAGTGAATAGGGAACTGCAGTCACTCCTGGCCTAGCATGATATATGGGTTTCCAACCATTTCTGTCATTCACACATCACATTTTTTAAACGTACACTTTAAAATTTACTGGGTTGGATTCAGATTTATGAGACCCATTAGAATCAATGAGTTAAATTAGTCACAACTAATTTAAGTTCCATTGGTTTCAGTGGGTTTACTCTGTGAATAAACCATAGTGTAATGGAGCTCTGACTCTCACGGAACATCTGTCACTAAATTCTTCATATATCCTCTGGTGCATTATCCCATATGTCCTTAGTCACCAAAAGAACTTTTAAAATCTAAATATATGCTCAGTATCTCTTCATTTAACTATGTTGCCCTTCTGAAAAAGATGTGTAATCTAGAATAGGAAACTGCACTGGCAGATCACAGCCGGGGAAACTGTTAAAAGCATCACACCACTTCTTCTATCTGGAAAACTACATTTAATTGTTATTTTTTTTAATTATTATTATTATTATTATTATTCAGAACTCACAATGGGATTTTAAATATGGGTTGTAGGCCTGAATTATGTGGCTGCCTTATAACTAGATTGCCAAATGCCTTGTAACCAGGTGTCACTCTGAGATCTAAACAGACAGAAGAAAGTTTGTGTTTCCCATTTTGTCATTCCCCTTTAAAAGTTAAAGGGTTTGAACTTTCAATGATGGATGGATTACTGCTTTTAAGAAAGAAATACTCTGAAAATGTCATAATCTGATAGATATTTTCTCCTCGAGGGGGAGAGGAAAAAAGAAAGAAAGATCCATCATATATGAACTGGCTTAAAAATAGAAGCATCTGTTTTATAATATGCAATGATCATCCACAGGAGATATGCAGCTGCTCTGTATTATATAAATTATTGTTGCAGTCAAGCGGGATCTCTCCAGATAATTATCCAGGAACGTTTCAAATGACAGCATATATAGAAATGGTGCATGGAACAGGATGGGCTTTATTAATTTGCCAGTTGTGCTTGAATAAGAACTTTATGCCAGTCACCTGAGGCTGCTAAATACAATGTGGCATTGGTAACCCTACAATAATGACACACTTAATTTACGCCATAAAAAAAGTTTCTGTCCTTTATAATTAGGAAGATTTTGACTGGAGATTGTACACTCTGTCCCTTCCTCACTAGCAATTAAGTCTAGAGTGAGCATCTTTCATTCACACAGGTTTGCGTTTCAGTGCCCAGTGGCACAGATGGCAGAAGTTTGGGGCACCCCTGGACAGAAGCAGGAGGGTCCAGCAGTGGGGCTTCAGCAGAGTCATAAAAGCTTTGATTTGAAAACCATAAATCAGTGGTGAGCAACTTGAGACCCACCAGATGTTGTTGGACTGCACTCCCATCATCACCATCCCTCAGCTGTGGCTATGCAAGCTAGGGTTGATGGGAGTTGCAGTCCAACAACATTTGGAGGGCCACAAGTTGCCCATCTCTGCCAACTTCCACATAAACATGCCCCAGGGACATTGTTCCCCAGGGACAATGCTCAGAATCCCCCTCATTAGAGACAGGGCCATTTCAGTTGTGGCTCCTTGATTGGAGGAATGCCCCTTCCCCTTCCTGTCCATTTCTTTGGCACCCTCCCTTATGGCTTTTAGTCACCAGCTGAGTACGCTGCTACTAATGCAGGGTTTGGATGGAGATTTGGACCTTTTAATTTTCATTACTAGTTTTAAATGCATATGTCACTGTCTTACTGTGCTAACAGAACTGTGTAAATGTTCAAACCCTTTAAGCATGGGTTTCACTGACAATTATGCAGGGTTAACTACAGACAAGATGTTTATTTGAGTAACACTGAAAATAAATTAACAGCAAACTGAAGTCTGGGATGAATGCAATTAGAACTAGATCCATATGCTTTAAACCATCGTTATTTGGGAATATAAATTGCAAGCGTGCCCCACCTTGCAACAATCTGGATTGTGACCTCAATGGGGAGCAAAACATTAAGCCCACCCGGCCACCAGTCCTGATCAGGGTTGGGGCTCCTGTACTTACATTAGAGTAAAGAAAACGTAGCTGCTAGCTACATCTTTAACATAATATGTGATTCGGATCTCATGGTTTCAATTTGCAACACATTTATCAAAAAAGGTTGGCTACCACTGGGTTATAATACTAGCATAAGCTGGAAATGGTCAATACTATGACAATGCTGTCTCATTTTTCATGTTTAGTAGCGCTGAGAGGTGGGGGATTGCCACATATCTGAAATCATCTCTGATATTTGGCTTCACAAGGCCCATTTTGTGCTCTGGAGCTCTGTCAGCCATGCTGAGTGTGGCTGGATGGGTTTCCTGTGCTCCCACTGGAGGGGTGTGTATGAAAAAACAACTCTGAAAAGGCAGATACAGTATCTAGGGCGACCATATGAAAAGGAGGACAGGGCTCCTGTATCTTTAACAGTTGTATTGAAAAGGGAATTTCAGCAGGTGTTATTTGTATATATGGAGAACCTGGTGAAATTCCCTCTTCATAACAACAGTTAAAGTGCAGGAGCTATGACCAGATTTAAAAGGGGGCAGGGCATCTGCAGCTTTAACTGGTGTGATAAAGAGGAAATTTCACCAGGTTCCCCATATATACAAATGACACCTGCTGAAATTTCTTTTTCAATACAACTGTTAAAGATACAGGAGCCCTGTCCTCCTTTTCATATGGTCACCCTACAGATACAATACCACCTGCACGATCCCATTCCGACATTTCCCTTGGCAACTATGCGGATAGACTCCCCACAACAAATAGAGAAGCAGTCATTGCTGGCTGAGGTGAGTCACCATATGGTTTGCCTCTTTATTATGAAAGTAGCAAAGACACACCCTTAGTGGAAAGGTAGCCTTCTTGGCTCAATCTAGGGCTGATGGGGGCTAGCAGAAATACTTTGACTGAAGAAGTTCCATTGATGTAATAACGTTTGATCAAAGGATGAAGTTGGTTGAATGTAAATTGATGGAACTGAAGTTCTTATACTCCCCAAAGGCTATTTCAGCATAAAATTGCACTTCTAAGATTTTTTTCCACATCTTACCATCCACCTTTGTCCATTCTGAAGAGCTGATGCATTAAATGTTATTTATTTATTTATTTATTTATTTATTAAAGCCACGCTTAAAATGTTTTCCATTTTGTTTAAGCATCTAATGTCAAACCTGTATCATCGATAAATCTTCATAAAATAACCATTACCTTGTAAATTACTTATGTCATACCATTATCTCTATTGATAAAATTTTAAATGTAAGATGGTGAAGGATGAACTGCTAAAAGTGGCCTCTAAAGTAATAGAGTCAGATTCTTGTGGTTTATGATAGTAGACTTGATGCTAATATTTAGTCCCTGTTGTTTTCCATTACAGCCCTACCTTGCCTGCTCTGGATTGGCAGTTGCCATCTCACTCAGGACCTTATGAACTTCGGATTGAAGTGCAGCCCAAGTCCCACCACAGAGCCCATTATGAGACGGAAGGGAGCCGAGGGGCTGTCAAGGCATCTGCTGGGGGACATCCAGTGGTGCAGGTAATAGCTTTGCTCATGGCAGCTAAAGTTGTTTGTTTTAGAAGGAATACACTTGTGCATACCTCTTACAAAACCATAGTCTTTGATGGGTTTGATTGGTGTGCACTCCCCATATATTAAACTCTTGCCTGCCGTTGAACCAGTGAAGATGGATCTCATACTGCATGTAAGTAGGCGCTCTGTTGCATTGAGCATAAGTCTTCATTGGCTCAACAGCAGGCCACATAAGCCTAATTGTGTCCTCTATAGGCTGCTTCATATATTGCCACAGCGCTGTGGTTGCTATCAGAATGCATTTGTGTGCTGATTTTAGTATGTAAGAAAGTAATGCAGCACTCTCCATCCTGGTCTCCTCCAGATGTTTTGGTCTGCAATTCCCAGGATTCCAAACCATTGGCTATGTTGGCTGGGGCTGACGAAAGTAGAAGTCCAAAACATTTGGAGAGCACCCGGTTGGGGAAGGCCTGGATTAACTACAAAGGTTGCAATCCTATATAGAGTTCTGTGTGCTTAACCCTGTTGGATTAAATGGGGTTAGATATGACCAACTCTATATAGGATCAGGCTGCACGTCTCCCAGCTCCAGGCACATGGGCATCACTACCAGGCAGTTGCCAACCTGAGCCATATGGAGTACCCATAACCTAAACTGTCAACCTAAAATGCTGTCTGTAGCAACTCGGAATGCTTGGGGACATTCCTTCAGCATTGGAGCCAGGGCCCCTGACATAGTGTCACTCCAGAGCAATGCTATGCCATAGCCCCAGAGGCATTGTGGGTGATTTGAGATAATGGATGCTAACAGCAGCACTTGCCAGTTTGTTTGGCTTTGTGCGTTTTTCTTCCTCCTCCTCCTTCTTTCTGCATCTGCACTCGCCCCCCATCACCAAGGGGAAAGGAGAGGATTGCTACCCACTCAGAGGGGCCTATCTGGAGTGGGGGTGGTTTCCAGACTTGGTGCCAATTTCTGAACTAGCACTAGTAGCCCCAAAATAAAGTGTGCCACTGGCATGGAGACCTTCCATGCAACTCTGCAGATCAATATGGTCATCCCCTGGCATTCTATCAGCATCTATAAATATTTCCAGCGGCACTCATATAATGGCGGTATAATGTGTATTCAGTGGGTTGGATCCAGATGTAGCCATACTGCATGCTTATTGTATACAATAGTTCTGCCAAAATCAGTGGAACACAAGCTAGTCATGACTTAAGTCCCATTGATCGCAGTGGGTCTACTCTAAGTATAACTAAATCTGGATCCAACTCCAAAAATGTGCATAAAAATGCAACAGAAGTAAGTGAGTGATAACTGGCACTACAAAAACCCAAAGCAAATTTGTCCCCAGTCCTTAATGTTGCACATTTTTTAAATACGCAGTATTTTATTGCACAATATTGGCTCCATGCTAGGGTGACCATATGAAAAGGAGGACAGGGCTCCTGTATCTTTAACAGTTGCATAGAAAAGGGAATTTCAGCAGGTGTCATTTGTATGCATATCTCACCTGGTGAAATTTTCTCTTCATCACAACAGTTAAAGCTGCAGGAGCTATACTGCAGCTATACTGTGACCAGATTTAAAAGAGGGCAGGGCACCTGCAGCTTCAACTGTTGCGACGAAGAGGAAATTTCACCAGGTTCTCCATATATACAAATGACACCTGCTGAAATTCCCTTTTCAATACAACTGTTAAAGATACAGGAGCCCTGTCCTCCTTTTCATATGGTCACCCTACTCCATGCTCCAAGTTGGCCTGTGTTCAAACATAATTATTCAGGGCCGATTTGCATGACATGGCCAGATCATTGGGGGCCAGGTGTGTGCGGCTGCCATTTTGAATATGCAACTCTTGATTGGAGGGGTTACATTACCCTGTTACTGAGAGTTATGTGAGGGTTTTTAACCCTCGAATAACCCACGATGGCTGAGTTTGCACAGTATGGAACAACCCCCGAGTGATCACCCTGGTCAGGGGTTGCTTATTGAAAACAGCAGCCATACACACTCACTACGCACCATGGATCATTGTGGGTTAAATAAGCCACAATATCCTTGCTGTGTCAGGCAAAACAGGTCAGAATCTCAATGTAGGTCACTTCTGCTCTTTTTTTATATATCTGAGATACTTACATTGAAGTCGATGAGTGTGTAAGGTCATGCCTTTTAACTGGAGTGGGATTTCTTAAGGCAATGTGGCAATTTCACACTATATAATCACATTGTGTTGGCAACATTTGATGGGTGGAATGGGTTTTCTTTCATAAATGTTTATAACATTTTAAAATCTAAGTAATTTTGTATTGTCAATTGTTTATGATTATGTTGCGTTTTGCTTCAAAAGATGGAAATAAGATGATTTCCATTCCCAGTGATTCAAAATGGGCAAGTGAGCCCTCTTTCCTTACTCTTTCTCTCACACCCAATTCCTTTGCTTAAATCTAGAGACCTAACCATATATCATCAGATCTTCTGTACTTGAAATATAGGAATTAATTTAAAAGGAGCATTGTCTTGATTTTCTTGCTCACATAAGAAATCCCACTGAAGTCTATGGCAAGCTTGCATTTGTACTCAGTGAGCTCCTCTTATTCTGGACTTGCATCTGGCCAATTTTAATTATTGATTTCAAGATTTTAATTATTGATTTCAATTAGCCTAAGCACCATATAGGGCTAGTTGAATACGATCAGGCTTGATGTTTGATAGAAGCGCTATACTGTCATGAGCTATTCCATGCCAGCTCTTTGTACTATCTTTAGTCAGCATGTATAGTGTACTCATTGAAGTGCATTGTATTCTCAGTGTTAATTTTAAACATAGGAAACTCATTTGGGGAATGATATCATTTTAATACTTTAATACTGAGCACATTTGGATGACCATATTTCATTTTAACAAGACAAGATATTAACTAAGCCAAAGGAGAAGTTAATGTATACCTGTGGAAAGGGATACAGTTGGCTAGTTAGATAGTTGGGGAAGCAGAGGATCATGAATATTTGCTTTGATGGGCCCCAAAATTTCTTTCATGCCACCTACATTTGTTTAATAGCTTTCAAGGTGTGTGTGTGTGTTTTAATTTGCTTTTTCCTCATTTTCTTGAAAAAAAATGATGCAAGTTTGAAGTGAATTTCAGCTGGGAATAATTGTAAGTTTTGAATTCAAGCGAGATAGCTACATAGAAGTTGTACCAAGCTTTACACAATTGAGCTTTTGTTTTCATGAGAGATCATATATTAGTGTTTAATTTCTTTAGCACATGTCACTGTGCAAACAGCTTAACTATTCCTGTCTCATTTTTCCTGTCTGTTAAAAAAACAAACAAACACATGTACACACACACACACACACACACACACACACACACACAAAGATGTTTAAGGTCAAATAAACTTCATTAGCATGTACTCTGCTGGCTGCCCAGTGCAAGGAAATGTAGACAGGAGGCATCAGTTCACAGTGGCCAGCTTGACATTTAAAATTTCCACCCGGGTGATTGGAAAAAATGGGATACAGTGCCAACATTTAATTGGGCTAAATGTGTCCAGGCACTCCCCTGCAATCTCTTGCTACAGTGTGTGGAAATAAAATGAAGCATGCTGCGTGTCTCTACATAGACAGGGCTGTGGAAAAGGAAGGTGAAGGCAGTAAAAAAAGTGGGCAGGAAAAGAGGACAGCAAGACTCAAATCAGTCGGAGTAATGAATAAGACTGATCTATTTTTCAGTCCCAACAATAAATAGAGTTGGTTGTTCTTTGTTCTCATGTTCTTCTTCACCATGGGATATAAAATGGGATTTTGAGGGGTTCCCCCCACCCACCGCACAAGTATTTTTGTCTTATTTCAAGCAGTCTTTTTCCAGTCAAGAGCCTCCACTGATCATTGACATCTGAGCATTCGCACCTCTCCACATCTCCATAGTCCAGTCAACCCAGCTGTATGTTTACTATTACAAAGCCAAGTCAGAAGGAACGCCAACATGTGGGCATCCTGACGCATGCCGGCGTAGCATTTAAGCCACACACACACACACACACACACACACACACACACACACTGAGGGAAGTGGGGGGATCTATAGACTGTCAAAGAGCTAGAAAGCAAGGGACAGGTGGCATCATGGCAGAAGCCTGGACAGAGCACAAGTACGCCCCTCTTCCTGAAAGGCCGCCAGTCTAGGCCATAGGGCTGGCTGAGGAGGCTGGCTGGGCAAAGAGGCTGCAGGCACATCACTAGTGATGACGTGTGAGTCCCTCCACACCTGGACTCAGGGATCTTAGCCCCTAGGCTTGCAAACAAGGGCAGGACTCTGCCATCTGGGGTTGAGCCCTCACTGTGAGTCTGTGGCCATTTCTCTATATTAACTTTAAGAAGCAAATCCTATCAAGGTGTTGTAGAGGTGACATCTGCTTTATTTGCTGATATTTCCTCTTGAACCCAAGTATTAAATATACAGGAGCCTTGATGCAGTGTTCGTCTCCTACGTTTTGATTCTATGTTGGGTATTATTCCCCTTATATTAAGCCTACCTCCACTGAGCACTGGTGCTCACTTAATTAGTAGCTTGGCTGTCTCTCTCTCTCTTCCCCGGCACTATTCAACCGAGCCAGAGATGAGACAGATAGTAATGAGATGGATGTCACCTGTTTATAGGAGAAACCTTGGCCGCCTGCACTGCTCTGTACTTTTTTGCTGCCTTCAGCTTGAATATGCATAAACTCACCTACACATTTAGTGTAACTTCTCACTCCTACGTGTTTGCTCTTAACTTGTTTGACTGTTTGGCTACCATGGCAGCCCCACGTTATCCTAAGGATTTCTAAATGCTTGGAGAGTGAGATGAGCTGACACACCTAGAGAGAAAGCTAAAAATGTGTTGAGAACACTGGCTAATCAAAGGTGCTCGTTAATTGGCCGTGCTGAGGTAATGCTTGGCAATACCTTGTCCCATAAAACTGGGTTACTAATCATAATCCACTTCAGATATTCAGTACTTTTCCTGTCGAGTTGTTACAAAAGAGGAAAAAGAGCCTTCTATTCTGGGAATTTAAGATTCTAGATTTCAAATCCCGCCCTCCCACTAACATCCTGTGTGGCCCAAGGCAACTCATTTCATTTCTCTGATGGTGTGAACGTACAGAATATTTGTATACTCGTATACTATGGGATATGCGAACACCAGAGCATTGAGGCTCTGTACACAGGAAGCAGAAGAGGAAGTAAAGGGTAATCGAGGGTTAGAGCTGACAACCCCTCCTTTCTGCCGTGAGTGGAGAGAAGTATTTGGGGCCTGTCTCTTGTTTTTATCACACCTTTTATCAGTGTTTTATCAGTGTTTTTAGTCCTGTATCCATATGACTTCTTAGTGTGCCTGTCCAGAGAAAAGTAGAAAATGCAAGGAAAAGGAAGGAAGGGAAAGCCTTTGAAATAGACAAGTATTTACTCATCCAAGAATCATACAGTCAATCCAGACTTTGGGCCTAGCAAGAATTTCCTTTGCACAGTTTGGAGCAATCTTAGGCCTTGAGAGAGCATCCCACTGGCATTTCAGAAATTATGTCTATTTGCGAAAGATCATGGATACTAAATGAATTCCGCATACTTTTGTAATTTGTGAATGTCCAGCATGACAGAACTCTTCTGGCCATGGTTCATGAACAGTACATCCATGACCCAGGCTCTTTGTTCATGCAAAACATTAGCACTGTTAAAGATCAGAACTGGTCCATAGAATCACATATAGTCTGATAAGGCTCAAAGACAGGATTCCCCATTTAACCAGATCCATACCATATATCATCATGGTTATGATATACTGGTAGCAGAACGCAAGGGTAGACAAGGTGCTGTATGCTAAAGGCACATGTGAGATTCAATAAAGAGTTCAGCACAACCTTTCCATGGCTCATGGAAGTGCACATGCCCATACTTACTAACTAGGAAGGACGGGAACAGACACTAAGTTGTGACATGGAGGGCTTTTCTGACCCTATCTATCTATCTATCTATCTATCACCCTGCCTTTCCTCAAAAGCTCAAAGAAGCTAATAAACTGCTAAAGCAGGAATAGAAAAACAAGAATATCATGATAAAGACTTTATCCATTGGACACAATAAAAAGGTACAGTAGAGACCAAAGTCATACAAAAGACAGAGGAAGCTAACAACATCTTCATTAAAGGAGGACAACTGTAGTTTGCCAACAAAACAAAACAAAAGATTAAAACTGGGACGGCAAACATTTTATTTGATGGACTTTCTAAAAAAATCTATCTATAGCGGGACGTTGTGCCTGTCCTGCAGACACTCTGCCTCTTCCCCTCCCTTATTTGTGTTTTCCTAGAGCAGGGAAAGTCTGGATTATTTCCCCCAAACAGAACTAAAGCGCCCTTCACATACATGCAGTGTCATCGTTTCACTATTTCCTTTGTTGGGGGAGTGTGCTTTGAAGGGAGCACTTGCTGACAAAAGAGGAGGGCAAGGAGGTTCTCCTCCTCCACACCTGTGTCAAACGAATAGCCTTGTGGTGAGCCGGTCTAACATACTTTTGCTGCTCCAACCCCACCCTCCTTGCCTGCAGCTCCCTCATTTTTAAAGATAAAGAGATGAAACTTGCAGCTGTCAGAGCTCTTAAGTAGGGCTTTATGCATGCCAAGTTTGAATCAGATTGGTTCACCCCTTGATTTTTTTAGGAATTTTTAATTCCCCCTATCATTCCTTCCCATTAGCACATGCATACCTCTCCAATTCTGCACAGTGGTTGATTAAGGTAGAATCATGTTTACTTCTGAGTAAACACATATAGAACTGTGTTCTAATAGTGTGATCTCTCAGAAGCTTTCCTTTAAACTGGAAAGAAGTGTTCTGCAACCCTATGCTTACTTTTGAGGTATTACTTCTGTTTATTCAGAAATAAGTCTCTGTTCAACAGGGTTTACTCAAAGGTAAGCATGCATCAGATTTTAGTATGACTTGGATGTAAATGCAATTGAAATCAATGGGATTTACTCTTGAGTAAGGGAATCAAGCCCAGGCAGTAAATGAGCTCCATTGAACATACACACACCTCTGATTCTACCTGAATCTACTCCTGAGCAAAATCACAGAGGTATGTGAAGGACTTGGGGGAGGGAAATTAAAAATGCCTAAAAAAAACACAAGGCATGATTCAAACTTGGCATGCCTAAAGCCCTACTTAAGAGCTCTCACAGTCCCGAGTTTCCTCTCTTTATCTTTAAAAATGAGGGAGCTATAAGCATTTCGGTTAATTCCCGTAGGAGCTCTAATGAGCGAGGGGGAAGGGCTGCCACTTGATCACAATGTCCATCAATGACAAGATCTGATGAACTGGTGGGGGAGGGAGAACGGGGGGGTGGGGGTGAGGGGGATGTAATAGCAGTGGGAGAGCAAACAAGTGACGATCGGTATAGTGACGATCGTGAAAGGGAGGAGCTCTTCCCGCACTTATGAAACAGGTAAAAAATGCAGAGGCAAACCAGGTGGGAAAATAGGTGCGATGGAGCTCTATATAACAGACAGGATATCATTTCAGGAGTAATATTGTCCAGGTAGTGTGCATAGCAGGATGTACATTGCCTTTCTCCTAGTACTTCCTTTGTCTAGTGTCTGAGGTTTGGGGATGGGGTGGGGGCAGTTCATGACACCATGTGCCCTAGTGAGGGAAACCGCTATGAAGACTTTTACTGAGGCATTCACTTTCAGTCAGGATTGTTTCTGTTCCATCCCATTCCTTAGTCCGTAATCATAAGATACTTAACAGTACAGATAGGATTCCGAAAAATGCTTACGACAGCATTTTTGCAATTAAATGCCTATGAGAAAGACAATCTATAGGCTGAAGACTGTTTAACACGCCTACCAACAATGCAGCTTAACTATAAAACTGAGATTTTTAGCTCGTGTTTCTTAAGATATTTTTATGGATTGGGTGGTATCTAAATTTCATTAAACAAATAAAAGAAATATAAATTTGGCACAGAATTTATGGAGATTTGTGGGCTTTTGACATTGATTCCCCCCCCCCCCCCAGACCAGAGTTTCAATCAAATTTGGAATCAAATTTATGGGTGCAGGAGAGCACCCTCTTACAGTGTGATTAGCAAGTGGAGTTGGTAATTAGTGAATGACATCAGGAATGAGTGGGGGTTAAACTAAGCCCCTTCGTGCAGGCCATGGCCTCCATGAAGATGTATCTGGTGTCCATGTGAAGCAACCCTATGCATGAACAATCGGGATTCCCCCTTACGTGGAGGAGTCTGGAAACACTTACATCTGTATTTGTGTGAGAGCTTTTATGCCACTGATGAACACGTGGCTGGTGGGGGATGAGATTGTCATGAGCATCGACGATGTGAGAGGGTTATTCACCAGGACCCAACAACACCCTCAGTTATTAATTGCTACTTATAATTAGTTGCATTGCTGAACTGAGATACGCAGTCACAAGTGACTAGATAAAAGGGAACACTGAGTGAAGTACAGTTAGGAATATAGTACACAGTGACCATTTTCTCCACATCAAGAGGATAAATTGGACACAGTCTGTTTTTGTTTTTTTAAAACAGACTTACTGGAATGCAGTTCTCCACTTTTCCTGACATGACGGGCTTCCCTTGTATGCTTTTCGTAATGTGCATTTGAAAGAAAATGTTACCTTTTCAGCCAGAGGGAAATTCAATCCTTTCTCATGTTGAGAATATAAAGAAGTTGGCAAGCACCTGTTAGCCAGGTTGCAATTAATAGCATCCAGCCACGGAGCTGTACTGCAGTCCAGACAGGGAGCCTATGTTTTATAGCTCTGTTTTAGACAGACGGTACTTCTTAAGAATAAATCTACGCTGAATGGCTTTCACACATCTTGCATCTGCATAGTTAAAGCTAACCGCAAAGTAGCAGACAGATCATCAAAATTGAAAAGGAGAATAGCCTGGCAGATGCTTTATGAATATTATTGCTGCCATAAATCTAATAAATGGGAGTGGGACTGTGCATCATTAGTAAATTATCTGGAGGCGGGGGAAAGTTTCATACCTCACATCGAGGCAGCTGCATGAGATTGCTGTATAACCAAAGCTGCCTAAGGTAGCCTTCTCCCCTTCCAAAAAATGCTTTCTTCCAAAAGTAGAAATGCTAAGGATTACGATAACAAAGAAAAAGCCTGTTGACACTTGAGAAATTTGTTTATCGTGTTTGGTCTCTCAGAATATTACATAGGTAAAATGTATATATTAAAAAAACCTAATTGCACCGCTCAAGAGCCAGTAACCGTTTTTAAAGCTTTTGAACTATGCAGAATACAGCTTCAGGCTGAAGTATTTGAGAATGAAAATAAGGTGGATGGATTGAAAGGGCGGAGGCAGGGTTGCTGCTGAGGTGCGTTGGTTGGTCATTTTATTGCTGATACATGTTGCACTGAGCCGTAGGGCTAGTGGGGTGGTGGTATAGGTCCACTGTAGAATAATAACAAAAACTAAACAGTGGGATTTCTTCTGTTTTTCGCATGGCGCATTGATTCAGGCTAACATCGCCACATCTTGTGAACTGAGCAGCATTAGGCTCACAAAGGGCTGGCAGATTCCACCAAGAGCAGCCCAGACTGCTGGAAACAGCAACACAAGCCCCACACATATCTGAAGTGTATAACTGTCATCGAAAGCTTGAAAATTCAGCTCTGGAGTGCATGTCTTAACCCTCCCTGGATTAATGTATACTCCCTCGTCTCCAGTTCCTGGAGTTTCGTCAACAGTAGTTGCCCTGTTGTAGGTCTCTACAAAAGTGACTCACCTGCCCTCGGATATTGTTGCATTATTACTGGTGTTTGTTTATTTTCTTCTCCTCAGGGTAACTTCAGTTGCTAGGGCCCCAGAATGGCTGCTTTGGGGGAGAAATTGATTTAATAAGATGTAGTTATGGTGGGGATCAGAATGCCAGCATTTCTAGTCCTCCTCCTCTACATTTAATAATAGCCGACATACAGAAATTTAGCAGGTGAAACTTTTCTGGGAATGCAGGTGAACTGACGTGACTAGTTTGTTTCTCAAGGCCTGCTCTCAGAAGCACAGGAGCAGGACTAGTCAAAAACAGTTGGCAACTCTAGAAAGGCTGAGAACGTGTCTTGGGGAGAGCCAAGAGTAGGATGAGGTGGGAGGTTTGGGCATGTTCTAGAGCCATTTGTAATGATGCGGGAACTGATACTATTACCAGGCAGGGTTGGGCTGGTGGGGGAGGGCTGGAATGAATGCTAGAAATTGAAAGCATTTGTTATTACACATCGTTAGTTAATTATATCTATCAGTGAAATCTGGATGGCATAATTAGGGTGCGGTAGTTTGGGCAGAGAGAGCTATGGGAATAGGTAGGAGGCTATGGATAAGGTTCATGATTTCCAGTGCTTCCCCAGCTCTCATTGAGTATGGTATCCAGGGTTTGTTCTTTGCACTCATAATGCCACCTTAGGGAGCTGTGGGCTGGATGGATCAGACCTCTTCATTCTGTAAATAGATGGGCCCTTTGTACCTAGCTTGTAGATCCAGTTGAAAAAATGGACTCGTGAATTAAAGTTGTCAACTTATGTGGCCAAGCCTGATGACTTCTACATAATGTGGTATCCTTTTATTTCCCCTGTGAATAATGATTCCTGAATTTCTAGATCACCACAACCTTAAATGGATACTCTATGATTTTAAAAAAAGGCCATGGACATTGTGATGGCAAAAATGCTACATGTGATGTATTATTTGCACTCCATGATCTCTTCTTTTGTTTATTGTTAGTTTTGAAATTTGTAACACTTAGGATCCAATCCTATGCACCCATTCCTGGGTGTAAGCCCCATTGATTACAGAGGAGCTTACTTCTGAGTAAAGATGCAGAGCATTGCACTATTAAACTTTCATAAATAAATATTAGAAAAATGTAGCTGGATGCAAACTGTTCATATGAAGCAGTTCTTCATGCAGTTGTAGTGACTTCAGCCCCACCAATGCAGCTCCTCTTTTGGGAGTGTTTGAGAAAACCCTTGGTTAGTGTATCCACATCTATTCTGGGAAGAGCTTTATATGAATGGCTCAACTCATAAAGCTATTCATAAACTGTTGCATGATTGTAAGAAGCCAGCATATAGCAACTGGTGTGTGAGAGAGAGGAAGCAAGAGAGGGGCTGGATGGTGTTCCTCTTGCACGTGAGAGTGAATGCACTTATATCTCACATGAAGCAAAACTGGCACGATGCACTTTTGACAGAATAAAATAATATTTCAGTTGTTGAAAATTTCAGATTGCTGTGTTTAGGAAAACAGAAAATGAGATGGTGGCTGCATTTGGACAACACTTTAGTCAATGGTGGTGGAGCAGTCAACTTGTGGTTGTTTTTTGCATGTACTCCCCACTCAACATGTTCCTACACAACTGTGAGTGGATTCATAGTCAGCTCAGCATTTGACTGACACAGCCTCCGCCCCTCTCCCCCCACCCTCCCTCCTCCTTCAGTCATCCTGGTGCTATCCCAGCAGCCTCTGCGAGTTGTGCTGGTTGTAGCAGAGTAGCCGGCTTAGTTTTGGTCACTCTTGTCACAGAACCTGTAGCCAGGTGAAAAAATCCACTCAGTGGGTCACAAACTCCACTGGCTCAGTTTAGACAACACAAAAACCACTGGTTGTTCGAGAAGACAACTCTGCAGCCGGTTATGTTTCTCCAGTGGTTTTTTGGATTAAAGAGTCAACCGTGGGGTGTGTTTTGCCCGACAGATGACACAAATGCCACCCATTGACCATTCCACTGACAGTTGATGACTGAAACCACCAGTGGTTATTGTGTTGTTCGAACTGAGCCGGTGTATTTGGTTATTACTAGTGAATGAATCTTATTTTCTTTAGAGATTAGTGAACTTCCAAACAGCCCCTTTCCTTTAGAGACCATTGGAATGAAGTGGGTGCACCCCTGATTGAGCTAAGACAGAAGGAATAAGTCAGAGTGCAAAATTTGCATTGGCTCCCAATGTTCCCTGGACCAGCTGGCTAAAAAAGAAAGAAAGGCAAAATGCTTGCTTTTCCCTTCCTGTTTCTTACCTCCTTGTTGTTTCCTTTTTGGCTGGTGATTGAATCTGACATGTTTCAATGGAGAACACCACCAAATTCATAATGTTTCATAGATGAGTTCTTTGCCGGCTTCTGGTAGTGATTGATGAGAGGCGAAGGGTCAGCAATGTAATTTTCACATTATTTTATACAGCTTAGTAGATATTTCCCATGATAATTGGACTGCCTGAGAAGGCATCTTCATCCCTACATCTGTTGTTGTTGTTGTTGTTGTTGTTGTTATTTGTTGTGGTGGTGGTGTATTCACAGCCAGATTGCCCTCTCAAAGTGTATAGGGTGGAGTGGGGCGAGGGCACTAGGGAAAAAGCAGCCCTTTGCTCTTCTGTGGAATCTCATGCTGCATCATTTCAGCTGCACTCTTAGAAGTGTGGAGTATTTCTGGGACTCTCTGTGTAAAGTGATGCTTTATTAGCATTTTATGAATGCAGCCCATAACAATTCTGCTCAGCCTGGAAAGGCAGCATCCTTAAGGGGCCACTAAACAGCAATTCGTTTCTCTTGCCCTCGTTTGTTGCAATCTGTTCATCATCATTGTGAGATACCTCTTTATTCTGTCCTTGCGCAGAATTATTGGTTATGCTTATGTACCAATATGCACCTATTCCTTGAATAGTGTTTGCTCTTACCCAAAGCTGGGCCACTGGTTGGATGGTAATGATAAGGTATTTGAGCCTGCTCATAACATTACCAGGTTCCCAAACATTACAGCAATGCCATAGGATGAGTCCACAGTAACATTTTCGGGTTGGTTCTCATCAATATGTTGATGATACACAGTTCTATCTCTCCTTTTCAATGGATGCCAGGGAGACTCTGGAAGCCCTAAACCATTTGCCTGGATATAGTGAAGGTGTGAACAAACTGAGGCTCAACCGGATAGAGTTATTGTTGGTCAGTAGACAACCTAAGCCAAGATTGGGGGAACAACCTGTTCTGGATGGACACTTAATTAAAAGTGTCCCCACAACTAATCGAGACAGCAGATCTTAAAAAGTTGTTAAAAAAAGGCAGGTAGGCAGACATTTTTAAAATTATCTCTTACGTTGGCGAGCATGCCTCTTCAAAAATGGTGCCAGTTGCAATACTTGTGGGTAATCTAAAATCAAAAAGTATGCTTTCCCCCTTCTGAAATCTAACTTATATGCAAATTTAGTCCAGATTTAATATATTAATTAATTATTTGATTGCAATTCATATGATTTACTAAAATTATTTCAATTAGGCGTTAGTTCTTCCATTGATTCTTTATAGGACACCATGCCTATTAATCCAGTTTGAGGAATTATGAGAGCAAATTGTTTTCTCTCTAATAGTGCTAATCTTGTAGCTCTACAACATTGTTGTACAGTACATATTCTATTAGTCCGCTCCAGAGAAAGTTACTGCATTAGTGAGATTTGTAACTAACTTCTAGCCAAATTTATTCAGAAGTAAACCCATTTAACATCAGTGGTATTTACTTCCAAAGAAATATTAGGATAGCAGCCTTAGATCACTTGTGAGTCAATTAATGTATTTTATTCCAGGCATTTCTACCTTTTTAATCAAAGGATCAAGATGTCCATGGAATGTAAGCACAATTTATTTTCTCTGGATTGGTGCTATTACATACTGAAAAATTAATTCTGCTCTAACGTTAGTTTTAGTCCAAGACAGCTCACTTGCCATTATTTTTTATAATTTACATTTTCCATTAGTTATGAGATTAGAAGGTTATGAAGCCCATAACAATATATCTATTAATACACTATGAGTAATAACAATGCATGTTTCCATTTTAGTTAATTATGCTCCTCATTCATAAAGGTGAGAATACATTATGGAGTTGTTTTTAGGCTGAAACTATGGGCTCATCTACACCAAGCAGGATATTCCACTATGAAAGCAGTCTATAAAAGGCAAGAGCCACACTACTGCTTTATAGCGGTATTGAAGTGCACTGACAACTGTTGGGGCCCACTGGCACATATCATATACCACTTTCAGACCACTTTCATAGTGGAATATCCTGCTTGGTGTAGATGTGTCATGGGCCCCAACTGTTGTCAGTTCACTTCAGTACCACTATAAAGGAGTAAAGTAGATACTGCAATTAACTTCAATACTGCTATAAAGCAGTAGTGTGGCTCCTGCCTTTTATATACCACTTTCATACCGCTTTCATAGTGGAATATACTGCTTGGTGTAGATGAGCCCTATGTTGCCTTAACTTTTACTAAGAGTACAGGCCTTATCATTTCTCTTCTCTGGAAGCAGAGATTGAGATCTTGGTGATAAGAAAAGAGATACTGCATTACAATATCTACTGTACAAATAAACATAAATCAAACATCTTGGACACTGTCAATGCAATAAAACTCCACCTTGCAAAGTGTTTAAGAAATAAGCTAGCAAGAGGGTTTTTGTTTTGTTTTAGCTGACTAAAGGCACAATTCTGTGCATGTTTAGATAGAAAAAGGCCTACAACTCCCAGCATTTCCCATGCTTGAAGTTGTAGGCCTTTTTTCTATCTAAATATGCATAGGATTGCACCCTAAATATGATAATGGACACAAGAGGCTACTTATTTACATGTGGCAAAAAGATCACAGACCATCATAGACTTGTAGGTAATCATGTTTTAAAAGTTCTTGGTTTAAGATATTTTCTGGTACTACTACAAGGCAGTAACCTTTTGATTTCCATTCCAGCACTAATATAACTAATTGGAATGACCCCTTTTGGGTAGGGAGTGGCTGCACTAGCCAGGTAAAAGCTTAGGATGGGACATGATGACCACTGGAAGGCTGTTGAATAAACTTTGTTGCACACAGCCAAAGACCTTTGCAAAGAAAAGAAAAAACCCAAACAACTCAAATTCTGTTCATACATAATCATATCCATTGACAAAATCTACCTTTACAGTTGCTGTAAAATTTATCATAATTAGACATCCATGTCTGGAGCATATTAATGTAACAATACTACCAAAATCAATTAAAAGCCTTCGCTTTAAAAACTTGAACACAGTTTCCTAGTCACTATGGCAAACAGTGCCAGTTTATCAGTAATATGACAACAGTGATCTATTATTCATTCTGTCACAATATCTTGTGGTGTTTTATTTGAGTGCTGTAAAACAAAACCCAATTAAAACATTTCCCATGGTTTAGTGTATAAAGGACAGAACAATCAATAGTGCACAGCATCTTCAACATGTTTACATCCAGATCGCATTTTAGCTTCTGCTGAGGTAGATCTACACGCCTCCCTTCAGGAAATGCAACAGGAAAGCATTGCTAGGAACCTACGTTTTGTAAAAGCTCATTCTAAACTGAGGGGAGGTTAGAGTATCAAGGTATTGTGCCTTTTCTATATTTTGTCCTGATCTTTACATGCCTTCGAGAGCAGGGGCAGTGGACCTTTTTTTTTTTTCCTGGTGAGGGCTGCATTCCATTGCAGGAACTCTGTTGCGGTAGTGGGTGGGGCTAAGATCAGTGGTGGGTGGGACCACAACTTGCAAGTGGGGGGAGCCACCATCAAAAGTGGGTGGGGCCACCAATTCTCCCTCTTTCTCTCTTCCCTCATCTGACGCTTCCCTCATCTCTTCCTTCCCTCTCAGCAGGCTACCAGGGAAAGGACAGATCACTCGCCAGAAATTTGAATTGATCACTCTCAGAAAGGGCTTTTGAAATTAGGCTGATGCAGCCCTAGCACCATAGCTTGCCCACCCACAATCTAGAGAAATCCGTATCTCCCTTAAGAAAATACACCAGCTAAAGGTTGGTGGGAGGGGGGAATCGGGGGTTTCATTGTTTGCAAACTGAAAAAGCAATGCTACTGCTTATCATTTTGAAACAAATCAATGTCATTGCTCTCATCAGCTATGAGGTTTCCTTCATTCAAATCCATTCTACAGAGTTATGATCACCTGAGGAGGAAAGACTGAGATAAAACGAAGTTATCTTGGATGGGGAGAAATGCAGGCATTATTGTATATACAGCATAGCAAATATTTTTTTCTAACATAAATAATATGTATGATGATCCTTCCTTTTCCCCGCCTTCCTTCTTATTTTGCTTGGAAATCATGGGCGTTGCACACATTAAATTACTAGTGCTGTGAATAATTGCAGAAGAGGGAGAGAGAGAACACATTCGTTTCTAAAGCAGTTTACTGAAACTGATACAAAAGTGAAAAGTGATCTTGGTTACTTTCACTCCTTTGCTACAGAATTATGATTAGTTTTCATAAACATCTCATTAATGTCCAAATCTATGTTTTCTGGGGAAGTACCATATACGGCCCTTGTAGGATAAGCTAAATTCACTCACTGAAAAAAATAAAAATATCCGTGTTGGTTTTGATATGAGGCTACTGAAATTTCAGTAGAAATCATTCCGATATTTTTCCCAGTTTTGAAATGCCATTTCTACCATAGTTTTGCTGAATGTTGCTCGACTGGTTTGTGAAAAACGAAAACAAAAAACTATTGCCAATGTGATACCAATTTCACTTCATGTTTTTAATTAGAAATGCTTGTTTGACTTTTCTGGCCAAACTTTTCTGCAGTCAAATGGTGATTTAGAAGTGTGTGTTTTTAGTACTTCCTTGCATAAATGGATACTGGTTTTCAGTTCACTTTGCACACAGTTCCTGTCGAAAAAGTCATAGACCAGAGCTATAGAAACACTTACCATCTTCCATCTGCTTGTGAACCGTTCTGTAAAATTGCAGCCACAGTTCTAGGACACATGTGCATTTCCGATCATCTTGTTACAGTTTCATACATCATGTAGTAGATCTGTTTAGTGAGTATGCCATAGTGATTGACACAGTGAAGGAGAAATGTGAGAATAAGAAATGGGAATAAGCATTGGGAACCTAATTTTTGCCACTGATCCCACATGTGAACTCACCATATGTTTACAAGCACATCTCCTCCCATTTGCACATTATGGTGTTTGCTGTGGCACACAATGGTGTACACACAACAAACACATATGTGTGAAATAAAAACTAGGTAGTGTGATGATCTGCATTTCACATTCTTTGACACCAAGAAAGGCAAAATATGTATATGTGTGTGTGTGATATAAAAATTATCACAAGCCAAATATGAAAGGAGTTTTACATGTCAGGACAGATATGGGATCACACGATGTCACAAGAAAAAAATAAACGAATTTGAATTTCAGGTTTTTATTATATATTAGTGCAAACTAGATCAGCTACTTGGCTTGCAACAGGGATGGGAATTAATGTGGAATATGCTTGCCAAGTTCCCCTCCCCCCCTCAAACTTAGGCCATAGTCAAGCACAGAGTTAGGCTTGCTAAAGCCTACATCAGGTTAGTATTATCATTGCAAATAGGATTCTGTGAATTCCATCCATACAGTTTGCACAAAACTCAAACAACCCTTAACTACGAAGAAAGAAGTGTTAATTGAATTTCATTACTTCCAGCAGGCTGGAGTTCCAACTCACAATGTGATTTGCCTGATTTTTCCCCTCCATTCATCCTCAGGCATCCAAACAGTAACTCCATTATGGAAGCTGGTTATGATTCAATATTTCCCAGTACTTACCCTTCTCCAAATATTTATAGAATGAATCTTCTAAATGTAGCTCCTAACTCTATCTCTTCAAACGGCAGCCTACATTTAAATAAGCTAAGCTTCCTTTTGGCAGGAAGAAGTTTCAATATAATGATAACATTCATATTCTACATTAAAATAGCGACAATTGATCAAATACTATTGTCCACCATTTTCATGGCTATTTTTTTTTTTTTATGCCAGAGCTACTCCTCACCATTTTTTTCCAGCAAATACTGGATGTTTTTCTTGTGTCTGCTTGATTACAGAACTTTTGTTTATAAATAATCAGTGATCCAGATCAGGACCAGAGTGGGAAACAAAGGGTTAACAACAACAACAACAACACCCCACCGCCCATATTACACATCAGGGTCTAAAATTCAGTCAGGAGACCCATGCTGACAGTTTGTGAAGGGAAAATCCTGCACTCTGTGGTAAACTACATAATTAGCATATGTATTTAGGCCTAGGAGGTGCCATTCCTCAGATTTATCTCCTAGAAATATGGGTTTGTAGGGAGACTTGGCAGAGCTTCCTAAAGCCCACAGGTATGCCATATTAACCACTTCGGACAGTAGCAAGTTGCTGGCATCTGAAAAATAGAGGTCCTACAGGGAGATCACTTAGCACATCTGCTCAGCCCTCCCAACGCATCGTCAGGGAAAACCCATGCTTGCAGAGGGGAGGTTGATTTCCTGTTTGCTTGGCCACCTCCTTCTAGCTCAGTTTTTCTTCCCCTGCCTAATGTCTCTGAAGTCACCAGGTGTTCCAGACTGATCTGCTTATTCTCATTCTCTAGGGACTTTGGGGACCTGCCACATATATATAACATGTCAACTTGTTCTTTTGAAAGTCAAAAGATACCAGAAAAAAACCCCAATACTTCCGGAGGGGTAGTCGGAGTTTTGTGGCACCTTCTAAAAATTAATTATGGCATAAGCTTTCATGGAAGTGTATAATGATCATCAAGTGCAACTGATGAAGTGGACTGTAGTCGATGAAACTTGTGCCATAAATAAATGTATTAGTCTTTAAGATTCCACAATACTTTTTGTTGGGAAATATTAATGCAAATCTTCCAGAGTAAACAGGAATCTAAATGCCAATTCCGGTATATGTCATCTGCCAAACTATGCAGGAAAAAAATTGTAACTATTTACATACAGTTCCTTCACCCAGCCCTTACATCTATAGAATTATTTGCATTAAATTGTCGCCGAGACCATTTAAGTGGGCTGAAGGTAGATCCAACTGTCTCTACTGGTAGATCTCCAGGAGGTTTGCACTATATGGTCAAAGATGTCTGACTCCCAGTTATTTAACAGCAGCAGCAACAGATAACTCCCCCACCCACTCTAGGTTATACTGCTGAAACGAAGAAAACTTGTGGAACCAAGTGTGGCTTTTTATGTGGAAGGACTGGGTTGTATCCAGTGGTTTCATTCCACTAGCGCAAAGCTTCTACTGCTTGTGGAAACTCCATTTTCATCCTTGTACAAGTGTCAAAATCAGTACTATGATTCTTCTTGTGCAACCCATTCCAAAAGCTGCTCTACAATTCATTACAACTTCCTGAGTCTAGGGCCAGATCTATACCAAGCAGGATATAGCACTATGAAAGTGGTATGAAAGCAGTATATGGAGGCAGGATCTACACTACTGCTTTATAGCAGTATTGAAGTGCACTGACAACTGTTGGGGCCCAGGACACATTCCATATACCGCTTTCATAGTGTTATATCCTGCTTGATGTAGATGTGTCATGGGCCCCAACAGTTGTCAGTGCATTTTAATACTGCTATAAAGCAGTAGTGTAGATCCTGCCTGTATGTTGCTTGCACTAGTTGTGCTAGCTGTTTCGCTAGTGTTTATATAAGCACTAGAGGAACAACACCTCTTGTACTTTTTCTGCTAATGTATAATGATAGATAAAAAAAATACTGTGAGCTCCATTCATTTCTGGTACTCAAAGCAATTCCTGGGCTTATAATTCTTTCTCTTTAAGTGTGTCTTTTACACCAGGTTCCAGTTCCACTCCAGTGTGTCTTTTACACCAGGTTCCACCCTTGCCCAAGACTCACTGTCCATGAATCCTTCAAAATGTCTGTTCTTTCTTTCTCTTCACTAGTATCCAGCATGCATGACAAAGAAGATGCAGTATATGCAGTTTCCTATCATTTTCAGCTTAGTATCTCCCTCCACCAGGAGTCTTAACTATGTCTGTGATCCAGAAAGCAGTCTGGTTTAAGTGCTTGAATTTTTAATATGGACTGAGCTATCGAACTTCTTTCCATACCAAGCTTATTCAGCTGGGTGGTGGTGAAGACCGCATGTCATTCCATCTATAAAAGATATTCTTCCTCTTAAGGGATTGTCTAAAGAAAATTGAGAATATATTGGCACCATCTTAAAATGGTGGCAATATATTGGGTGGGTGTTAGGGAAAGGAGGCTTTCTTCACAATCTGAAACTCCTTTATGTCTATTGAGTTGTCAGTGCAAGACGTGTGTCTCATTCCCATGGATAAAATAGCCTTTGTAAGAGGAAAGGAGAGGGAAAGAGTAATTTGAGGTAGTTTCATGATTTTGACATTGTACTAGAACCCCAGGGTCAGCCAACGAAGCTGAATGGTGGGAGATTCAGGACAGATAAAAGTACTTCTTTACACCACCACAAAATATAGGGCCTGTTCAGACAACATGCTAAGCCAAGCTGACTCTTTTGCAACAATTGATTAGTGAGCATGTTTAAGCCGTGATCATGTAGCCACCATGATTAGGAATGGTTCATATAACATGCTAAACAATAATGTTTAGCTCAAAATGCTTAAGCACATATGTCGTCTGAACAGGGTCACTGTGGTACAAACTTGGATGTCTTCAAACAAGGATTAGACAAATACAAGGAAAGTAAGGCTATCCAAGGCTACTAGTAATGTATATTACTAGCGTATCACCTCCAGTAATGAAGGCAGCATGCTTCTCATTGTCATCTGGGGGGATCTACACTACTGCTTTAAAGCGATTTAAAGCGCTTTATAACAGTTTTGACAACTGTTGGGGCCCAGGACACACTGCATATACAGGTTTCAAAACGTTTTCAAAGTGCTTTAAAGTGCTTTAAAGCACTTTAAAGCAGTAGTGTAGATTCCCCCCTGTTGTGAAGCACGAGCAGGAGGACACTATTGTACTCAATATGTCCTCCTTGTGGGCATTTGGTTGGCCACTGTCGAACTGAATGCTGGACAGGATAAGCCTCTGGTCTGATCCACCAGGACTCTTCTTATGTTGTTAACTACTTTTATGGAGGGAAGAACCTTTTAGAGCTAAGGAGATGTTTCTGCTGTAGTTATAGTCCTGAGCAATGGGTGTGGTGGTGCCAGACAGCAGCTGCAAAGAGCATTTTATTCTGTGTAGGTGCCGAGATGCCTAGTCACTGAGTGCAAAACATCTCTGTTACTGTAACATTCAGAATTCCTTACAGCATATTGACATTAAGATAATAATATTCTCGTACAAACGAGAATATGAAAGATGCTCTCAAGTATGAACAGATTATCTTTACCTACAGCCATAGTGTCATGATATATACACTTACAGACACACATTCATGCACATATTGTATGTGTGTAAAGATGCATGCACACACCTGTATACAGACTTGCATACCCCTCATGCACCACATGGAGAACTCTATGAAAAAGCAGTTTTACACTATCTAGCTTTCTTCCATTCTTATATCTAGATGACATTCCCTTTTGCTTGTTTTATTTGTGGCTAAGACAATACTGGGTTGTTTGGGAAAATGTGCATGGGCTTTAAAACATGAGCCTTCTAACAGTAAAAAAAAAACCTAGCACAATTTTAGTTAAATGTAAAAACAAGCCAGGTGAAACTGTATCGACAAACATAGATCTTTGGGGGGATTGCTGACTGTTTTGTGCTCATTTTCTGGATAATTCAGCAGCGAGAGAATCAGATTACTCTAATTCTGTGTTCACAGTTCCTGCCGTAAATTCCCCAATTAACCTTTAAGTTCAAGATAGGTATCTGAGCTTTTGTTGAGTAGCAGGTTGTTTCTGCTACTTGTAGTTAATTTTTTTTATTTGATTTGTATACTGCCTTTCTATGAAGACAATGGGCCTGTTCAGACAACAGTTCAGGTTCTGTGGTGAGTGAAACTGTGATTCTCTGGGGTTAGCACTAACCACAAACCATGCTGTCGCCCACAATACTTTAAGCCATGGGTAGAACCGCCAACTCTGCTGCAGACGGTCTGACTGTGGTTAGTGAGTGAACAGGATTTAGCAAAACACGTCACACAAGACACCTTAAACCCTGCTGCTTAACCAAAAGCCTTAACCAGCAGGGTTTAAGGTGTCTTCTGAACAGGCCCATTAGCACTCAAGGCAACTTACAATTATAGATAAATAGAAACTTGATTAAAACAATAATAAAAACACAATTAAATGTGCAACAACAACAGAATAAAACATGACTCAAACCAAAGAACCAGCTCACCCATCAAAGGCCTGCTTGAATAAGAACGTCTTTGCCTGTTGGCAGAAGGACAACAGAGAAGGAACCAACCTAACCTTGCTTGGCTTCAGCCAAAATGTTTCATATTTTTCTTTCCATTGAACTGTGCTCCTCCATTCATGATGTGGAAACCTGGACTTTGGAATCCAATTCAGGAGGCATTCTTTACCTCTCAGAAGTTCTTTTTAACCTTCCACATTGCCATTAGACACAAGGAGCACAAACCAGTGCAGAATGTCTCCTGCATACCATTCCAACAGAAGTTATTGAGATTCATGTTGTCTTGTGCAGCTCCTCTTCATTTTAAGGGTTAGATGTTACTCTAGGCTTGAGTCCAGTGTCAAACGTTTTCATTTGAGACACAGGAGGATGTATGGAGTGATGTTTGGTTTGGAATATATGGAGTTCTTTTCAAAATCCCAACTTAGCATTTAGAGTAGCCGGGTTTATTCACAGTTAATGAATTTTTGTATCAACGTGATGCAATTTTGCAGATGGCAGACTTAAGGAATGGAAATCATCTGATTTGTCAATGGCATATTCCTATTATAATGTAGACAGGAATAACTTCCTAGTATGCTGAGCCTCTTTGATAATGTCACAAAAACCTTTTCCTCAAGGTAAGAGGTGATCAAATTGAGTAAACACCTGCATTGCTACTAAGTGTCCACATGCAGTTTTTTCATATTGTAAATTATATGAAAACATCCCTAAAATAACACTAAGATCACAGCACAGAAATTCCAATTATAAAACAACTTCAGTATGAATAATATAATACATTAAGATCAAAAGTTCAATTCAAAACACAGTTAAAACAAAACAAAACATTAAACTAACAAACCTAAGCTCTAAAGGCTTATAGTTGGATCAGCAATGTTTTCACTGTTCACAAAAAGAAGGGAAGAGACAGGTAGATTTCATTTAGGAGGGGATTCCTTTAAGGTTCAAAGCATAAACCAAACCTTAAGAAGTCTGTAGGACATTATATTGCAGATTTTGCAAAATTATTCAGTGTGCAATCAGTATGGAACCCACTAACTCTACTAATATGGGAATATCCTCTTTGAAAATGCCATTGAAAATGCCAGATTCAGCATCTTTATTAATGAGCTTTTGAAATGGCTATCAAATCAGAATCTTGGGACACAACCCTATGCATGTTCAGACAGAAAAAAGTCCTACAACTCTCAGCATTTCCCAGCCAGCATTATAGGACTTTCTTCTGCATAAACACTTACTGATTGTACCCACCATTTCCTGTCTGCTTTTTAAAGTTTTATGTGCTTCATTAGGCTGTCTTAAACCATGATCTCAATTGAATGATGCACATAACAGTTTTCTTGAAGGAGCACTGGTAAAGGCGGGAAAACCAATACTGGTTTGAGTTTGGTTGTTATTTCCGTTAATGCTTATTAGCACAGATTGGACAGAGCAATATATTATTAAAACAATGTAGTGTAGCTGTTACGTAGAATGTCCACTCTGCATCCTTTAATTCCTGTTCTCATCTTGCCAAGAATGTTCTCGGTCAGCAGTGTCCTGTCACAGAGGGACTGATGGTGCCCCCTTAGTCTTGGGACCATGTTACAAAAAGAAAAGGATAAAAATAGGGTGTGTGACACATGCTTCCCATGCTGCCAGCCAGGAACAGTATTCCAGAGCATGTGGAAAATATGCATATATGCACAAATACCTTAGAAAAAATATTTTCCTAATAATTTGCAATGCTAATTACCCCCTTCCAGGTTTACAGTTATCTTGTATATCTGTATCTTTAACTTTGTGTTTTCTGCAAGAGGCAAAGAACTACTCTGTTTTCTTTGTCAAATCTCTGATCTACTGCATCAGCTCTGCAAAATATCTCAGGGAAACAGCGTTAGGGCCAATCCTATGCAAGACTTTTTTTCTGTCTAAATATGCACAGGATATCAGGCTTAAATATTTAGCAAGTTACGAACGATTGTTGTTGAGGAAGCATCCTTACAGAGCCAAACTGAATCCATTCTGAAGGCAACTGCTGTCTACTTTAAAAAGCTGCTGCAGCTACATCTATCATAGCTGAAGAAAATAGGTGCATGATCTAAAATTAGGCAAGTGCTGAATGTCCTTTTAAAATGTTAATCCTTGCATCATGTTTTATTGCCATGGATGGCATAGTGGGCGGTTATGTGATATAATACAAAAAATAAATAACACGATGCAATTGTCAGAATTAAAAGTGAAACAACAGTTTCAGGTCAGTGGCACCTGCCTTTTCATATAGAGACTGGACCGTATGGTTTTTCCCATACTAGCCCCAGTGTACTGGATGTTAGAAGTGGATGTTTAGTTGGTGCTTGAAGTGAGGTCTGCCCATCGTAAAGAGAGAGAAAATTGGAGCTTTGGGCATGCAGTTTTATTCCAAACACTAATTTTTCCTGCTTCTAGATCTGACATAAGTGGGTGGCTAAGTATGTAATACATTTGTAAGCAAACATCTGGCTTGAACCACTACCCTAAATTGCAAGAAATGTTTTCAAATTCAAAAAGGATGGGATGAGGAGGAAGTGTGGCAACACATGTCTGAGAAATATGTACTCATAAATTGCTGCTGGTTTCTTAGGCAAGAATGTAGAATTTAAAAGATAACCACCCAATATTCTGCTTTGCTTGTGCAAAGACAGCAGCAGAGCAAGACACCTCCCCATCCCTTTGTTCCAGTGATGGAACAGCTGCAGCCACTGGTATTGCTTTACTGGAACTATCCTATGTGATATGGGAACTTTCCACATAAGATTTCCCTGGGCTAAACATGGTCTAGAGAAAGGACCAGACACTCTGGCAGCACCGTGCATGGCGTGTTAAAGGCCCTAAAAAAGACCCCAGTAGGGTCTTCACTGGAATTCCTTTGTGAGTTAGCGCTGCGCCCTAGTGTTGTAATTGGGGAAGAAGTAGGAGGGGTTTGAAAGGTCACATGGGTTTCGTCATTTGTGTTTATAGCACAAACGCATGCCATGAGCTACAGTATAGTGCAAGACTTGGGAGGTCATACTGCCATTTCAGGTTGCTTTTTTTTTAAAAAAAGAAGTCCACTAACTGCATGCACACATTCGTAGCTGTGCAAGAATGCAGGTTTTAAAATGAACAGTGCAATAATTCACAGCTGTGCAGTGAAAAATGTCCTTGGGGAAAAATCATGGATTTCCTGCCCACAAATCCTCCCTGCCATCATCAGAGATCAACTTAGGGTAGAGGGCTTTGCTTCTTAGCAACCCTGAAACTTGGAATCTCTTCTCTTAGAAACTAATCATTGCAGGCCCTGATCCTGCTAGTGAAGAAATTGAGCTTCTTTGCTTTTCTTTTTATCCCCCCCCCCTCCTTATTGTGCTCCTCCATGGCTCTTGATGGACATGCTGCTGTAGTCCTTATTTTTCAGTACTCTGTCTGATGGGGGAGGGTGACTGCCATCAGCAAGTGACTTAATGGTGTTGTTCAAATTACTTTGAATTACACCATAGTCTGCAAAATAAAGTGAAGAGACAGTGAGAGGAAGTTACTGTCAAACAGTCCTTTCAACAATCTGAAGTGTGCCTCAGAGCGTAAAATGTCTTTACCTGTACCTGTGACAGTGCTATAAATCTTTACCAGAAAAAGTAAACTTTGCATCCCAGAAACATTGCTCATAACTCCTCCAGGCAGAAATGAGAAGAAAGGTGTTAATATTAGTGTACAATAATAGTTTGAGTGTGTTTCCCCAACTGCTGTGTGTAGCTTTTGGAAACATGAATTGAGTTAGCGTATATAGACTATGGAACTTGTCTGGAGTGAGCTTTTGGTCCAAGGACTCCTTTTATCCTATAACAGTGTTATGATTGGCTAGATGCCATGTTCTAGGAGGTTCACAGGAATTAATTAAAATAAGAATGCTTCTAGCCTTTCCCATAATAAGTTAATGTCTGTTTGCAGATAGGATGCAGTGTGCTTAACAGTTGATGTGCAAATCATTTTAAGAGGAACAAAGCTAGCAAGTCCCAAACCCAGGAGAAAAATTAGACACACACATGAAATAACAGCCTCCTTGTTTGGCTACAATAATGTAAATAAGCTATAAACAAGAGCACCAACTCAAGCTACAGCTTGAGGCTTTCTGTGTGTGCCATATGAACTTTGTATTAGTTTCTCAACAATTCTTCCTGTATTTGACACAATATGGCTTAGGTGCCATGGTGCCAATGAACCCTTGCCCTGTCTACATGCTCTCAGATTCTAATTGGATGTAGGGCCTGTGCAGCTGAATGTCACCTTTCTCTTGCCCTTTCTTGCCCTTTCTTCCCCTTTCCATCTGTCTGCAACAGCAGTGGGGCCTGTCTATATGTGGGGAAAGCCCTCCCCATGGCTGCAGATCTGCGCTGCATCAGTTATATGCTGCAGTTTTGCAGTCACTGCAGCGGGGCTTTCTTGCGAAGCTGCGCATAGGAAAAGTTTGGGACTTACCCTGACTTTTCCTATGGAAGCGAGGGGCGGTTCCAGGTGGAAAGCAACCAACAACTATTCACCCTCTATCGGGGGGGGGGGGGCTCCGGTACCCAGATGGCCACTGGAAACCCCACACTCCCTCCTCAGTGTCAGGATTACCTGACACCACCACAGGAAAGGAAAACCTGGGGAGGGGGGTTGAGAGAGGTGGTGCCCACTTGGCGCTGTGAAGACAACCCCCTGGTTAGATACTAGAGCAGAAGTGAATTGATGAACAATATTACAGTCCCTTATTCATCTTGTGTCCTAAAACATTTGATTTGTTTTACATCCAGTGATGTGGGGCAGACAGTTTTCCACAGAAAAAAAAAAATCAAATTCTCCCCACCCCAGTGGAAAATGTTCCACTTCATACATGCGTTAATAAACATGAATGTATGCCAATTGCAAATACAATATGAGGCAAGCTTGGCAATTTCAAAGTTGTAATTAATATTTTTCAGGTGAATTTTTCAAGGAATACATATATGTCATTGAAATACATATGTCTCAGAGTGAAATGGAACTAATAAATGGTGATAGCAAAACTAAAATTGCCCCAGCATCCTCCATGGAAGAGAGTTGAACTCTGGTGAAACAGATGTGTGGTTGTCAGCAAATCATGCACAGTTCTTAGGGCTGCTGAAATTAATTAGCGTGTCAATAGTTTTCAGTACCTTTGCTTCCCCCCCCCCTTAAATTTAAACAATGTAAGGGAAGTACATCCTATTGTCTTTAAATTTCTTCGAGTATTCTAAAAAAAAGTCTACATAATATAACATTTAAATCGCTTTGAGTGTGCTTTAATTTTTCTCCTTAAATATTTTAGGTTAAATACTTGTGGTGTAACAAAAAATATCATGAGGTACTTTTTGTTGTTGTTGTTGTTGTTGTTTACTAAATGCCATTAAAATAAATGTGTCAAGTTAGATCTCTGTAGGGCAGGGATGGGCAACTTGTGGCTCTCCAGATGTTTTGGCCTAAGGCTCCAATCAGTTATAGACAGCACAGCCAATGGTGAGGGCTGGTGGGAACTGTAGGCCAAAACATCTGGAGGGACGCAAGTTGTCCACCCCTGCTCTAGAGCATTAGAACATTTTCCGATGTAAACTGAAAACATTCTCAGGCAAAGGACCCCTGTGCAAATTAACCTAATTTGCATTGGGGGGAAATCCAGACAACCCACATCACTGTTTACTTCTGAGGTTGGGGTGAAAGTGCCCAATGTAGTGTTTCATTAGGAGAACCCAATGACTGAATGATGGTTTTCTTCAGAAATCTCCCCACTGCATACTATGAGCTCCACAGCGTACCTAACTTTACAAGCACTCTTTTTCATCCACAGAAAGGCAAGCCACTCACACTAGCCTTTTAAAAATGTTTGTCATCTCCATACAACAGTATTTTTAATACATCATCTGTGACAAAACGTTACTTGAAACAGTCAGCGTTGTGATGTTGGGTCTTGCATAGGGTGACCATATTTGGGAAACCAAAAAAGAGGACACCTAGTGTGTGTGTGGTGAAGCAGCTTTCTGAGTCCTGCAGAAAGTACGTTATTCCCCCGCCACCTTAAAGAACCCGATTGGAGTGGAGGAGGGGAAAGGATTTAATTCTGCACCACCGCCATCCACTCCAATTGGGGCCTTTTCTATAATGTCCACGAATGACCCACTTTCCCCTTTAAGACCTCAATTGGAGCTCTGGGTGGGGGAATGATGTGCCTCAAGAAAGCATGTCACTCCCTCCTGCCATGCTAATGGCAGCCTTAAAGGGGAAGGTGTGTCATTCCAGGACATTATTGAAAATTATAGAAAATCCCCCCTGACACTATGGAAAGAACAAAAACCAGGACAAATCTGGGGAAATCCTGACAGTTGGTCACCCTAGTCTTGCACAGCCTTCAAAAAGTAAAGCTCTGATTTAACTAGAAAGTCTGGAGAGGACAAGAGGGAGGAGTAAACACAAGGCAGCCTTTCCTTTGTAATTTGCTTTGGCTAACTGCCCAGAGAGCTTCGGCTATTGGACGGTATAAAAATGCAATAAATAAATAAATAAATTTGGTTATATGTTTTGGGTTGTAATCCTATACATACTTACCTGGGAGTAAGTCCTATTGAAGTGGGACTTCTGAATAGGCATGCATGTACTATCAGACACATAGTTTTTGTTAACACAACATTGTTGCTGATTCTTTTCCAGCACTATCAACCCTGAGAGCACCAATTATTTTGGCTTTGTGAATAAGGCCATATCTTGAGCTCTGTGCATGCAGTGGGCCTTCTGAGGCCACTTTCCCAAAGGCAGCTTCCAGGTTGCCCAAAGAGTTGTTTACAAAAGCCATTTCTTCCACTCCCCACATACTAAGCCAGTATCTCCCCTGAAGGCTAGCTTAAAGGAGTTTATCAACTAAGAAAAGCCATTGCTCTTGAAGATGCATTTAGCTTTAGCAGCACTTTTGTGATTTCTGCTAGCTAAGGCATTTCACAAATTTAAACTGAAGGAATGCCAATTGTGCCAGATATAATGGGCTTGTGCCAGATACAATGGGCCTTTGCGTGCAACAGAAAGCTCTTTTTGGCAGAGTTTTCCTGGTGTGCACATCAGAAGCTCTGCCTGTTGTATGACTTGCCAAGAGGTAGCCAGACACTAGCGCAGATTGAACTACTTAGCTGAGGTTTCCCCCTTCCTTGCCTCTTCCAATCTGCTGTTTGGATTTGTTTTGTTTAAGCATCTTGTATGTTAGTGCTATGCGAACTGCAGTCTGAATCCTCCCATCCCCTCTCTTAAAGTGACAGATGAAAAAGGTGAGCCAGAGCAGCAGAAGCTGAGCTGAAATTGTTTCTCTTGACATCACTTTGTATATACAATGTGCTTATTGAATCTGTACGTTAGGCTGTTGGCCCAGGTCTCTTATAAAATATCATGGTAAAAATATGCTCAGTTCTTATGAAGGAGGCCTCACTGCAAGAAGCTGGAGAGAACCTAGTTTCTGAGGCTCGCAAAAGAAAAGTGATGTGAGACCCTAACAATTTTGATTTTTCACTCTTCTCTATGCAAATACTCAAAAACATTATGCTGCTTCCCCTATGGATTTAAAACAACCTTTGTCCAGATATTGATGGTAGAAATACAGCAAAAGTGATAAAATGTAGGTTCTCCTGGTTTTCATGATTCCACTGCCTTAGCTTTTCCAGAGAAAACACAGACTCCATTGTTAACCCTTTTTCTTTTCCATAGAAAAAGTATTATGTGAAATTTCTGAATGTATGAAGCAGTGCTGTTCAAAGTCTGTCTGAAATGCCTTAGGTCATCTACAATAATGAGACATTCCTGGAGTGCACCTTTTTATTGTTCCAATATTATGTTACCCAAAAGGGGGGCGTGCGTATATGTGTGTGTCTAGCAGTGGGGAGAGTGTAACATTTAGCACCTGTCACAAGTTTTCTCCTTAAATTAGACTCCCTTGCATATAAAATTTTAATAGATTCCTAGCAGTTTATGTGTATGGTGCTTAGTAGGAGTTCTTTCTGTTCTCTTGCCAGCTACACGGTTACTTAGAAAGTGAACCGCTCACACTACAGCTGTTCATCGGCACTGCAGACGACCGCCTGCTGCGGCCCCATGCCTTCTACCAGGTTCACCGGATCACTGGGAAGACCGTTTCCACAACCAGCCATGAAACAATACTTTCCAACACCAAAGTCTTGGAAATTCCACTTCTACCTGAAAACAACATGAGAGCAATGTAAGGCCCGCCTCCTCTTTATACGGAAGAGCTTTGTACTTTCTGTCTGTCCCTTTTGCTCTGTGCTAATTTTGTGCAGTTTTTTCCCCCAGCTGCAAGATACTATACAAAATCTTTCTCACTAGCAAATGTCTGCTGTTTTTATAGAGTAGTTTGCCCATAATGGTTTGAATACTCAAGTAAAATTTGCAAATATTTATTTAGGACAAGTGTGTGTATATGTGTGTGTGTTTTCCCCTCTAGAGTTTGAACCAATGTGCTTCTTTGCCATTTCAAATCAGTATATCAGTTACAGAGCTGTAAATATCTCCTACCTCAGCTCCTCCTTTTAGGTTCTTAACCTGACACCACCTTATTCCTGTAGCCCTATTCTGCAAGAAACAGCCTACTAGAATTCTTCTTAAGAAGAGAGAATAGGAGTTTGCGTGTGTACACTCAGGGAAAATTTGGTAAAGTCCTTTTTGAGATTGCAACTAAATAACACATTGGCCCCATTCAGAAGACACTTTAAACCATGGCTTTAACCATGGTGGTTAAGCCAGAAAGCCAGGCTGTGTTCAGAAGACACCTTAAACCATGGCTTTAAGTTAAACTGAAAAGCCTTATTCACCATGGTTAAAGCTGTGGTTTAAGGTGTCTTCTGAACACAGCCTGGCTTTCTGGCTTAACCAACATAGTTAAAGCCATGGTTTAAAGTGTCTTCTGAATGGGGCCACAGAGATGCATGCCTAAAGGCAGCCACAGGAGGCTATCATTTTGAGCAGAGAACCAGAGGCAGGGTTGGGACTTCCTAGCCATTTTTCTTTTCTGTTCAGAATGGTTCCTTCCTATTCCAGCTGCTTTTATTTTTCTACGAGGGAAAAGATATTTTCCATAGGTGGAAAGTGACTTGCAGGGGAAGTGATTTTGATTGGAAAATAGTGAGAGGGCAAAGGATTATGTAGCCCAAGCCCCCTTAGCCCTACTGCTCTGCCAGTCTCCCACTAAAGATTTTCCCCGTCTGCCAATGCTTTTGATTTTTTTTAAAAGAAAAAGTAGGGGGAAATATACACGCAAGGTATTATTATTATTATTTATTTATTTATTTATTTATTTATATAGCACCATCAGTGTACATGGTGCTGTACAGAGTAAAACAATAAAATAGCAAAACCCTGCCGCATAGGCTTACATTCTAATAAAATCATAATAATGATTTATTGCTATCTTAAATCATACAAGGTAATGTATTATTATTATTATTATTATTTATTTATATAGCACCATCAATGTACATGGTGCTGTACAGATAACACAGTACATAGCAAGACCCTGCCGCATAGGCTTACAATCTAATAAGTTGTAGTTAACAATAAAGAGGGAAGGAGAATGCAAACAGGCACAGGGAAGTGTAAACAGGCACCGGGTAGGGTAAAGCTAATAGTATAGAGTCAGAACAAACTCAATATTTGAAGGCTATAGGGAAAAGAAAAGTTTTTAGCTGAGTTTTAAAAGCAGTGATTGAGTTTGTAGTTCTCAAGTGTTCTGGAAGAGCGTTCCAGGCGTAAGGGGCAGCAGAAGAAAAAGGACGAAGCCGAGTAAGGGAAGTGGAGGTCCTTGGGCAGGCGAGAAGCATGGCATCAGAGGAGCGGAGAGCCCGAGCGGGGCGATAGTGTGAGATGAGAGAGGAGAGATAGGGAGGAGCTAGACCGTGAAGAGCCTTGAAGGTCAGCAGGAGAAGTTTATATTGGATTCTGGAGTGAATTGGAAGCCAGTGAAGAGATTTCAGAAGTGGAGTGACATGGTCAGAGCGGCGGGCCAGGAAGATGATCTTAGTGGCAGAGTGGTGGACAGAGACCAGCGGACTGATGTGAGACGAAGGAAGGCCAGAGAGAAGAAGGTTGCAGTAGTCCAGCCGAGAGATAACCAGTGCGTGAACGAGAGTCTTGGCAGAAGAGACAGACAAAAATGGTCGAATCCTGGCAATATTATATAGGAAGAAACGACAGGATTTAGCTACAGCCTCGATGTGAGGAGTAAAGGAGAGCGAGGAGTCAAATATAAAGCCAAGACTACGAGCTTTCTTGACCGGAGTAAGCGTGACATCGTTGACAGTAAGAGAGAATGAGAGGTGAGGAGAAGGTTTAGGAGGAAAAACAAGCAATTCAGTCTTTGCCATGTTAAGTTTCAAACGACGATGAAGCAGCCAGGCTGAGATATCTGAAAGACATGCTGAGATACGATCGTGAACATCTGGAGAAAGTTCCGGAGATGAAAGATATAATTGTGTATCATCGGCATACAGGTGATATTGGAGGCCGTGAGATTGAATAAGCTTGCCCAAGGGCAGCATGTATAGGGAGAACAACAACGGGCCAAGCACCGAGCCTTGAGGAACCCCAACTAAAAGGGGAAAAGAGGAGGACGAGCTGCCGTTAGCCGACACGCTAAGATAGCAAGAACACTTTCTACTTATTTTGTAAAGAGTTATCGTTTTGTCCCAAAGAAATGTGTGTTAGTAAAGCCAAATTAAAACATATAAATGGTTTAGGTTAAATTATCTGTACAGCTTAAATTGATATTCCTTTCCCCCAATGCTATCTCATGTGCAAAAAACTTAAATACAAGAAAGATTAAGGACCCAGCAACTAAGACCCCATTCCTGTCCTTTGTTGCCATTGCCTCTCAGAGTGTTGTTAAAAATTGGCTAGTATGTACATTAATTATGTTTAATTGCTGTATTGCCACTTTACACTAACACACACACACACGTGTGCAGATGTGCTGTAATGGTAAATGGCATTTGGAGCTGGATGACAGAGAGTCCAAGAATAATAGCAGGATATGGTGTGATAGAAAGAAATGAGGAGAAAAAACCAGACACTTAAGATGCTACCACACTGAGGCTGCAATCCTATGCATGCATACATGGGAGTAAGCCTCAGTGGATGCAATAGGATTGTACCGTGGGAGTGCCAAGCATATGGCTGGATTTGTGGAAAGCTGTGCCAGTCCTGTGCGGAGTCACACACAAGACAGCATGGAACCTTGTCTTCTTCATGAGCAATCCAGCCAACTGGGTAAACATGGAGAGAGATCTCTTGTATTTCTAATGCCACTGCTGGATGAGTCCCATAATATACAAGGAGACTTCAGAGCCTGAAGCTCTGAGGTCTCCTTGTATATTAACCGGTCTAGCCCTGTGTCGGTTTAATCCTGCGTAAATAGCACTACTGTTTACTTGGATGTCAGGATTAATCAAATGGTTTGGGTGCCTGCCAAGCCATTTGGATCAATGAGGTTGTGCTGCACATGTATTTACACCAGTGCTGTAAGGCTACATCATTCACGGAAATCACATTTATAACCCATCAAGGACTTAAAAGAAATAAATAAATCATGGAACTTCCCTTTTAAACACCCCCATTTACTTGTTCTTTGCAGTAATTCACCTGTTGCCCACTCTGTTATATTTAAAGTGAAGATTTCATGGATCTGGGGCAATGAACATCTCAGTCCCATGAGAAACTGTAATAGCTCAAAGAATGGCTTGCTAGCAGAGCCACGGTAGTAGCAAATCCCACTGGGCAAATTGGTGTTTGCTCTGCTGCCTGTTACTTTTAATCGTATCATGAAAGTTTATTACAGTTTATCAGGGATATGCAATTGTGCTGATGAACTTTAGGATGGTGTTTGTCTTATCTCTTGGCCCTGGTTTCACACTCTGCAGCATCCTGGGTTCATTTGCGATCCTGGTGCAGTATTGGGAATTATAATGTCTGGTGTTGGGTCTGATCTGACAGCTTTCTTGCCAGCACAGCAGCTCATTGGATAGAGTGGTTTTCCCCTCTGAACACCAAGAAAGAGACAGCTCTGACCATTCTTGATACTTTATAGCAGAAGAGTGATGCCAAATTCTAGTTGAAAGTGTATGTGGAATCTGGCTTTACTCCACTGAACTCAATGGGCATGCAGTCAATTTATATAAATGGAGCATATGGCCAGCCATCTTCCCAGTTACTGAAGTCAAGTTACTATTTTCCTGTCTTCGGCACGCACGTAGCATATTCGTCTCTCTCATAACTAGCAACATAATGACAAATTTTGTGGTAGTTTGGTATGCATCGTTTTCTTGAGACGCAACATGCAGTCCCAAGCACTCTGCTAAGAAAGGGTAGCTGCTGTATAGAAAGGGTCTGGTTCAGACGTAATACCAAACCATGGTTTGGCAGAATGAGAAAAGTTCTCAAGGACCCTTGGAGATAGCTCTTAAGGACCCCTCCTCCTGCTATGATTACCTCCTTCCTTTCCTAGTTTGAGGCAAGCCATTGTTTCTTACTTCACCTGAACCAACAAACTATGGTTTGCACTAGCCCTGAAAGCTAAGGCTAGAAGCCAGGATCAAACCATGGTTTCCAGGGATGGTTTTCAAGGCAAACACACTCAAATCAGGAAAGGAGGGAGGGAACTGCTATGCTGAGGGGAGGAGGGAATGTGCAAGCCTGTGGTTTTTTGTAGGTTCATTTTCAGAGTACCTAATCGTGTTATGTGTGAGTCAGCCCCAAGACTGAGAGACTTAGGCCGTAGCTAGACCTAAGGTTTATCCCAGGATTGTCCTGGGGTCAAACCTGTTCATCTAAGAGCCACACAGGGCATCCAGCGCTCAGACAGTGACGAAGCCGGAATGATCCTGGGATAAACCTTAGGTCTAGCTACGGCCTAAAAGATAAGGGAAATGAAGTTTCTCTCAATTTACAAACTTACTTTATATCTTCCAGTATGTGAAAGTTTGGACAAGTAAATCTCTGAGCCGGAGCCTATAAATTTCCATAAAACTAGTGCTTTATTAAAAGCTATAGCTTTATGAAAATGTGCACTAGTTTATAAGCAAATCAAAACTCAAGTCAGTGTAATGGTATGCAGGTTGAAATTCAGTACCAAAAAATAGTGATTTGTATACACCCAGAGTAGCTCTATAGACAATACTAGAGCTTTTGCATGATTCCACCACCACCCCACTCCCAAGATGCTGTTTTCATTAAGAACAAGAAATCTTTCTTCCAAACAAAACTGCATATATTTCCATTTGTCAGAGAAGTTGCAGAAAGATTACTGACAATTGTCCTGCCCTGTTAACATCTATCATAGGATTTTTGTTAGTCCTGAGGTCTGCTGGAGCCAAAAGGCTCAGAGTCCCTTTTAGCTACTTCCAGAGGGTGAACATAGAAACCCTCTTTGCTGTTGTATTAAAATGGCTCACATGAGGAGGGAGACTGTGGAACAGTTGTCCGGCAACTGCTTGCCTCCCTGTGTAGGCCTCCTACTGTCCTGTGGCTTTTTAGCAATCAGTGCTAGAATAAGAATAGGGACCACAAAGGACTCATGTAGGATTCTTGTCAGAGACTGAACTCCTGGTGGTTAAGTTAATTGGCTTCCGGATCCAGACTTCTTGATCCAATGATGGGATAAGTAGTAGGGAATGGACTTCTGAAGGGATTTAGTTCTGTGAACAAATGCTGTATGGGAATCTAGGCCTCAGTGAGCCTAGATAGATAGATGTATTTCTAACGCTGATATAAAATGTGCAGACAGCATGGGTATTTGTCATACTGGAAGCTTGTAAAAGTTAAAATGGCATGGTTTTGATTTTTGATTTTGTTTTATTTGGTAGCATTGACTGTGCTGGAATACTGAAACTTAGAAATTCAGATATTGAGCTGAGGAAAGGAGAAACTGACATTGGGAGGAAGAATACTCGGGTTCGGCTGGTCTTCCGTGTTCATATCCCCCAACCTAATGGGAGAACCCTTTCCCTGCAAGTAGCATCCAACCCAATTGAGTGCTGTAAGTAACAGTTCTCTCTCATTCTCTTTGTCTCTGTCTCTCTCTGTGTGTGTGTCTCTCTCTCTGGCCGTTTCTACACCTGCCTTTCCCCCCTACCCCCGGGATCATCCCTGTGCATGCAAATGACATACAGGGGATCCCGAGAGCAGGCAGGGATGATCCCTCCTTTTTCCCGGGATAATCCTTAGGTGTAGAAAGGGCCTCAGTCTCTCTCTTTCTGTGTATGTATGTATGTATGTGTGAAGTGTCAATACGTTGCATTTGTCTGTCTTGCTAGATTTCACAAAATATGGGTTGTATATGTGTGTGTGTATACATTACTTTATTTTGTACTGATTATAGCACTTCTCTTTTTAATCTTATCAGCTCAGAGATCTGCTCAGGAACTGCCTTTGGTGGAGAAGCAAAGTGTTGATAGCTACCATGTGATGGGTGGAAAGAAAATGATACTGAGTGGACATAACTTCCTTCAAGACTCCAAAGTCATATTTGTGGAGAAAGCTCCAGGTATTTAAAGCACTGGCTCTATAAAGATGATTGCAGATGTATTTTCCTGTATTGCCAGTATAGTCATGAACTGTGATGTTGCACTGGAATAAAAGCCTGAACCTAAATATGCTTACTTGGAAGTGCAACTTAATTCGCTGTGTTTGCAACTTAATTTGTCAACAAAAAGTGCTTTCTTTTCTTAAATGCATTTTTTTAAAACTTTGTGAATGTTGCTATTCTATAGAAAGTCTGCCCTGGCTTAATGGCACATTTACCTATTCAACATATGCATTTCCAGACATATTTCCACTGCATCCATACATTATCGTACATTTTAAAAAAAAAACCCAAAATGGCTTAGATCGAGAGAAATGCTAGAGAAAGGGGCTGAGTAGGAGATGACTTTCCTCCTCCTCTCCCAGCACCTTCCATCCCACCAAAAGCTTCTCTTTAGGGGAAACCTCCTGAATTGGGTGGGATTTGGGGAGAGGGAAGGGAGGACTGCTGAAAATTGGCCAGAGGCACCTTCTGTGAGGAGGAGTCCCTTTGAAATATTTTTTTTATTGAAGCATATTGACTTTAAGGTCAGCAATAGAGTGCCCTGGGAAACTGATATGTTCACCCACTAGTTTAAGACATTTTGATGTTAAATTTGGTGACACCAAAAAAAGAAGAAGTTAGATTTGTATCCACCTATCTTCTTTTGGCCTATATATACAGCAGAAAAACATTGTTGTCAGCTGATGGTATCTATGGCATTGAGGATGTGCAGATTAATGAGCCCTTGGCTGATCTTATTAGGCCAAGTAATCTTGTTACCAGCATAGGTAGGGATTTGAATTGGTACTGTAGTTTCCCATAGGGTCTAGTGCAGTGTTTCCCAAAGTGGGCGGTATCGACCCACGTGGGGGCGGTGGGATTGGATAGGGGGGCGTTAAGAGGCAAGGGGGCAGCAGGGGGGCACTAAGAGGCAAAAGGGCAGCAGGAGGGCGCTTGAGGTGGTCTTTTCCAAGAAGCGCCTCTCCAGAAGGTCTTAAAACCAGGGACATTTTTATGGGAGAAGGTAGTTTGGTTCCAAGCCATATAGGGGAAGAATCCACATATGTATTAATACATGTATTAGTCCTTTTAACGGTGAATTGAAATGTTTCAAAAGCACCAAAACGTGAATGAAGAGACATATCCTGCCTGGTGTGCCCCGCTCCGCCGGCTGCAAAACAGAGGCGTTTGCTATCTTTTCCCTCCCTCCTTCGGCAAGCCTGCGGCAGGTGCTTTGGATTTTGAATAAATATTCCATTAATTGTTACTGTTTTGAATTTTATTATTATCTTCCTTAGTGGGTCGTTGAAAACCGCTATTCTGAATAATGATTTTTATAGTGTAGGGTAGGGAGGCGCTGGGCATGAGTTTGTGGAACCAAGGGGGCGGTGACCTGAAAAAGTTTGGGAACCACTGGTCTAGTGTAATGCTACCGCCCAGATGAACAACAATTTGGACATCTCTTCTTGAAAGCACCCTTAGGGCTAAACTGTATATGACATGGGAAACCTATGCTTGATGTTCCTTTTACCTAAAAACAGTCCCAGGAAGGCAGGGCTGGTCCAAGACATTTTGCTGCCTCAGGTAGTGCACTCTCCCATTCCATATAGAACAGCCAAACTGGACTGACTCTTAAATACTGGTGATGATACAGCATTCTCCACCACACCTGAGCTCAGCTTAGAAGTCGAATAGTAGACCGCATGACACACAGTTCTCTCCTCCGAAGCCTTGCTGCTGCCTGCCAGGATCTGCTGCCTGAGGCGATTGCTTCACTCTGCCTAATGAAAGGGCCGGCCCTGCAGGTGGGCTGTGAACTGAATTGGAGCAGTGGTGCAGGGATAAGGAGTGTTTAATCCCTGCATTGTTTTTCTGAAATACACCAATCCACCCCCAAATTAGGAATTATTTCAGAATCTGCACAGTATGAAATTTGTTTTGGACTTTATGAATCCACATTATACAGGATAACTAGGGAATCAGACTACCTTTTCCTGGAAGTTTACCGACTGCATTGAATCCTAAGATATAGTTTTCCAAACTCTACAGTTAAACTGTATACTCATATAACAGCGAAACGACATGTAATCATTGGCACATAGGTATGTATTCGTGGACATGCAATGGAAGCCTATTTACAATGCCTAGATTAAACTGGGAACAATCAGATTAAAACCATAGAGCGGAGTTATGGAACCTTTTTGGATCTAGGGGCTGAACTGCTCTCCAAGGGAACACATATTCATCTCATATATAAATTGGTATTTCGGCTGTTTTCCTTGTATGGTTAAATATTCTTCTCCTGGTTAAATCTTTTGTCACTGATGGATGCTAGTGCAAATGGCGTAATTGCACAACATGTTTATAATATTTCTGGACAGAAGTCTACAAATAATCTATAACTGAGTCTCTGGGGATATAGTTGATCTTACTGATCCTAGTTAGTGGAAGTTTATATCACACGTATTATAGATGCTTTCTTTCAATTCCGTTTTTTTTAAATGGTGGAAGTGAGTTTCTTTTTTGCTTCTTGCTGATCATTTTTGTTTCATGATTCATTTTCTTCTTAATCATTTTAATCATTAGTTGTCAAAATGCACTATTGACAGCAAGCACTTGTTGAAAATCTCTTGCAGTGCAGCAGGGGATGTAAATTCTCATTGCTACAGAAAATGTGAGACATGTGTAGTAATTTCTTAGGTGCTCATTTAGGGACGATATCACTGACAAAAAAAACACCCCACACTGTCTTGGAACGGTGCGAAGAAATATGTTTCCAGGAACAACAAACAACAAAGAAGCGTAATTTTATTATGTGTCCTTTTTATTACCTGACATTCATTCCTATGCCATTTCTGAAGTGCTCTTGGCTCTTTATTAAGCCACACAAGGCTCAAGGGATGTGAAAACACTTGACACCTTGCAGGATCTGGTCTCTCTGCCACTTTAGTCTCAAGCTGCTACAGAGATTGGAAGTCAAGTAAATATACAAACAAACTAAGGACCAGATAAAAAAGAGTGGTTCAGATGGACGGACAGATAGGTAGATGTAAAAAGACAGGGTCAGTGAAGGCGAGAGTGAAGGAGGAGGAGCCCCTTTAAAAAAAAAAGAGCTTTCTTGTTTTGGAAAGGGTTTCCGTGGTGCTGGCACAAACCAGACATTCCACAGCTGCTTGCCTGAACCCCCTGAACTTCAAGCTGTCTCCTGAAATTCTCAAGCACTACACTTCTCCCAGCCATTCCAACGAAGGCTTTGATAATCGTGACCGTTTAACCCTCAACATTCACGGAGTTCCAAAGCGATTGCCGTTACCCACTCTGCAATCTGGGACTGTCTCTAATGGTACAATGCATTAGAGGCACATGTGCTTTTGCTGAGTAAGGCGGTCTCTTTCGAGTGTCAAGTCGAGCTGCAGTACCGTTTCAGGGATGCAAACTGACCGGGTCAAACGAATGCCCTCTCATAGCCTCTCTCACTTTCTCCCTACTCAAACACAGACTGAAGAAGTGAATAAAGATATCAACAAGGGGGCGTTCTTCAAACTGTGAACTTGAAGCCAGTGGAGAGTGCCATCTGGAAAAGAGGAGCAGGAAGGGACAGGTTTAGGTAGATAGCTCATGGTTGTCCAGCAGCTACGTAGCTGCGGACTGTGGAGAATGGATTGAGAGAAAAGAATTCAAGCAATGTTTTCAGAGAATAAACTGCAATAAAAACACAAGGATTTGAAGTATGCAGATACGGGATGCCTCCCACCCTCCCACGATGTGCTACAGTACCTAGTTGCTGTGAGGCACTTCCTGGGAAAATAAATACATTGACTTAATTATAATATTTCTAGCCACGCAATCCTATGCAGATATATTCAGAAGTAAGCACCATTGAATTCAGTGGAACTTACACCTAGGGTTAGTATGATCACAGACCCAAGGAAGTATTATAACTGAATGCATACCTTTTATCATTGTGAATGGTTTTGACAGCACTATCCCTAGTGGGTATTTTCTGTTTTTACCACTGTAGCTGATGGCATGGGTAATGATAAGGATTATTTTTCTAATCATGTGTATATCATTTGACCATCACGCACTAAGCTTGCAAAGCTGAAACTTTTAGGCAGAAACTCCAGGGGTAAGGCATAGGCCTATGTCAACTAATCTGAACTATAAATACGATATATGTTTATGTAAAGTATTCCAGTCCATTGTAGTTTTTTGTATGTTATTCTAAGCCCAAGTCATGAGCTATGCCTGTCTTTAAGGGCTAGCTTTCAGCTACTGTGATCTCTGGAGGAATAGTATTTTCCTTCCATGGAAAGGGGTGGGGGTGAGGATTTGGCCTATTTTAACAATGACTCAAATGAAAGGGAATCCCTGAAGAATGATCAAGTCCGTTCTTGAACTTGAAGTCAGCAGCAGAGCTGTGCTCTCAGCTTAAATCCCTCATCGCTGCTTTTCAGCAAACAACCAAGAGAAGCCATCTGAAATGTTAACATCACCTACAGCAGGGCTCCCCAACTTTTTTTGGACACATTTGGGAGTTTGAGAAAGTGCTGTGGCCACCATTGCAAAGTGGCATCCACAGATGATAAGACTAGTCATGTAATGGCTGCCGTGGGGGGCTGGCTAGTCAAACGTGAGCTAAAGAGGTGGTGGTGGGAGAAACAGTGAGGCTAGGAGGGAGGGAGAAATAGCAAAGCAAAAGGGGAGAGGAAGGCTAGAATGGGAGAAAAAGAAGAAGGCTAGGGAAGGAGAAGGGGGCGAAATAGTGAGGGAAGGGCTTGGAGGAGAAATAATGAGACTAGAGACCAGGAGTGGGGAGAGAGAGAGAGACCAAAGGGGAAAGGTCTGTGTGGGTGGAAGATTGGGCAGGACCAAGAAGTAACTCTTTCTTTCTCTGCCTGCCCACCAAAAGCTGATCTGCAGCAAGTTCAGAAAAGAAGGTGAACCTGGTGCCCTAACATTCGCCAAGGTTTTAATTTTAAAAAAACATTTTTTGAAGTGGAGTAGAGCGCTCCATATATGCCATGTTGGGGACCCCGATCTAATGTGCTCTATGTCTGTTGCGCTGAGTGGAACGGCTAGGCAGGAAGATTAGTTCCTTAAAATACCTGTTGTTGTTGTTATCATTTTATAGTGCCTCATAGCCGAAGCTCGCTGGGCAACAAAGATTAAAACATTGAACATTAGAAATCAATATATCTGGGGTCAATTACAAACTCAGCATATGCTGTTAAATGTCTGGGAGAAGAGAAAAGTCTTGACCTGGTGCCAAAACAATAACAATGTTGGCACCAGGCTTGCCTCGTCAGGGAGATCATTCCATAATTGGGGGGCCACCACTGAGAAGGCCTTGTTACCATCCTCCATGCTTCCCTATCTAAAAGAGGAGAAGTGTCACACAAAAGGGCTTGTCTAAAAGCAGAATTAATTTTTATACTGGGAGCACCAGGAAAGTGGGGGCAGGAGGGTGTTGCTGTCCTCACAAGAAATGTAACTGTTTTCTTCAGAGGCGTGTTATAATTTGCTTAGAAGTTTTATATGACCATTTTAAAAAACCAAGTTTTGAAGTAAACTCTTACTTCAAGGGGATTTGTCAACAGTTTATTGCTTGTGAATAAAGCTATATTTTCCAGTGATGAAAGTCAATATTAAATGTTTATCCAAGACACTCAGTCACAGAGTTGTGTGTGTGAGAGAGAAAGGGTGCCAGCTATGTTCTGAAGATTCAACTTTCTTAAATTCAACATTTCCTTATAGCAAGTGAGTTCAGTAGTTTCAAACTCCTGTTTGCACAGTAAGAATTCGGGTTTGGCTCTGTTTTACCATTTCACCTGCTGTTTTAATTTGGGGTAGAGTTGTATCATAGCATTCAACAAAGAATTTCAAGAGCAGTAATGACTTTGTTCTGGGAAGATGTTAAGACCTTTAAAGATAACATTTAACTACATTGGCCAAGATATATGTGTGTATATGCACAAGCCCAAAGAAATGTGAGTACATTATCTTTGAAACATGCTGTATGCTTTTAAGGAAACCACAAAATTCTGAAATTAATAGCCAGTTCTAAAACCATCTGGTAAAACATTCTATCAAATGTGTCAATTGTATGGTTTGTTCATAGATGCTATCATAGATGTTCACAGAACCATGTTTGGGGAAAAAATGATGGGAATCATTTCAGATGCCATCTTATGGATGCCTAAAGTCATGTCAAAGCATTTCAGCTGCAGAATGTCCCTGTGAGGGTGATTGTGGCTTATACTGTCACATTTTAAGCACTTACATGCTTGCTAAAGATATTTTCAAATTGAATTCACACAATCAGTTTGAACTATATCAGTATGAGCACAGTTTGAGCATGTCCTAAGCCTGACTTACTTTCCATTTCAGGTAATGTCCTGATGTAATGAGTAAGGTGTGGTCCCTCATTGCAGTATAAGATATTACAGATAATAACATGGCAGCTATAGTCCAATGAAAAATAATAATATTTCGCCCATAAGATCAAGTCATATGTTGCTGATGAACGGAGGTGAGTTAATAATGTATTGAATCTAGATTTAATCATACTTAGAGTATACCCATTGAAATCAATGACACTTAAATTGGTCATGACTAACTTATATGCAATTTATTTCAATGGGTATACTCTAGGTCTAGATCCAATCCAATGTGTTTTTAAAAACAAGTATCATCACCTTCTCTGTTCTCAAATTCAAATTTTCTCAAATATATTGAGTGTTTGAAATAACAGAATGGAATTGCTAGATAATTATGTTTATTAATCACCAGTCAATTTCAGTGACTTCTGTTCCTTGCTCTTCTATGTGAGTTTTTCTTTCCATTAATAGGATAGATATTAATTTAATATTGTGTGTTTTTTTACTGCTTTTTGTTGTTGGGAGAAACATCTACCTTGAGAAACATATTTCTGGTACAGTTCCTTGTGGGAAAACATTTAAAAATTGCTTTTAGCAAACAGATTGCATTGGAACCATTTGTGTTTAACCACATGAGTTTTCATAGAAAATCAAATTAGTAAGGTTTGGTAGATGATGCCACTCCTAAATTTTATTTTTTATTTTTTATTTATTTATTTATTGCATTTCTATTCCACCCTTTAGACAAAAAAGGCTCCCAAGGTGACTTATAAAGATAAGAAATAAGACCGTCCTTGCCCACAGGTTTGCAATCTAAAAACAAGACACAAAAGGAAAGGGGATGGGGAGGGAGGAGGAATAAAGCAAATTTAGGCACTAGATTCTTAGGGTGCAAAGTTCAGCAGGTCGTGCACACAGTGGATTCCTTTCCATCTGGCATTCTCAGCAACAATAGTTGGTAGCAGGAGGGAGGGGTCTCTCAGCTGGAGCTGTACCAAGACATGAGCAGGGTGGGGGAGCACAATGCCTGACTGCTTCTTCCTCTCTCTCTCTCTCTCTCTGATGGCCTCAGCAGGGACAGTTGATTACTGGAGGCAGGGTACAATTTGAAGAATCTGGAAGGTTTTAATGCTCTGTTGTGTAGCTGTAGTGGGGAATAAAAAGAACGTTATCAAGTTTGAGCATTTCATAAGAACATAAGAAGAGTCATGTTGGATTAGACCAAGGGTCCATCTAGTCCAGCACTGTTCACACAGTGGCCAACCAGCTGTCAACCAAGTGCAACAGCACCCTCCCACCCATGTTCCCAAGCAACTGGTGTATATAGGCTTATTGCCTCCTATACGGGAAGTAGCACATAGCCATCAGGACTAGTAGCCAGTAATAGACTTCTCCAGGAATTTACCCAGCCCCCTTTTAAAACCATCAAAATATTCCATTCCCTGTTCAGTGTAGCTAAATTATATGGCTTAAAAATTTTTTAAAGAATGCTTGGGTAGGGAGACTCCAATAAAAAGATAAATATTTTTTAAAAGATAATAACGATCCTGCAATTGACGTGTCCCTCAGGCACTTTAATGGCCTTTCGATATGGGCTTAACTACTGTAGACGTTTCATTTTGCACTGCTGCGTTTGAAAGCTCAAGGTTTGGTGTCTTGTTTTGATGAGATGTGGAGACTAGTGAGCAGACTTTTGGCTGAACTCCATTTGGTAAAAGATCTTACATTCTCAGAGATCTTTCCATTGGTCTTTCCATTGCCAGTAGCAGTCACAGTTTGAGGGGCAACTGGCCAAGAAGGGGTCAAGTTTCAGACTGGTAGTCAAGCTGTAGTTCACGTAATAAACTAAGTGGCAGAATATCCCTCGATCACATGCTGTGTGCATAATGTTGTTTTCTGCGGCTGCCTCTCTACAGAGGCTGACACACCCATGTCACTTGCCACCGTGTCGGTTTCTGTGTTAACTCATTTGCAACAAGCCTGGAAGCTTCTGCCAACAAGAGGGCCAAAAAATGGAGAGTTGTACATATTAACACAAGAGTTAATATGAAGGTCACTTGTCCCTATGTCCTGGACTTGTATTTGGTGTATAAAAGGGTGCCTGGCCACTTACCAGAAAGAGATATCTTTAGCAGGGAGTTTCATCAGATGATGGAATCATGGCTCTGTGGAATCCTTCCGCACGCATACAGTAGTTGTGACGTAGCTTGTAGGAAATACATTTCAGATTTTCCTAACTCTGCCGCACAGGAAAAGGTAAAGATAGTATGGCATGCATTCCATACACTTAAGACGGTATCATCATTACCGAGTCTCATCATACAGTATTTCTATTGGGGCTATTAAGGTCAGTAGTTCTTTTAAATACGTGTGTACAATTTCAAAGGTTTTGTTCTGAGCCAAAAGGGTGATTTATTTATTTATTTATTTATTAAAAAGAGGAAAAAAATATTTGCACCCTGTATTTTATATGCACAGCTAAAGCAGTCAGATGCATGCTAAATGGTTGTTTATGGAAAACTGAAGCTGGAGTATTTACATAAGAAGAATTAATTTGTGAATGGAGCCTATAAATGTCCACTGTATTAAACTTTATATTCAAAGCTGTCTCCCTACTTCTGCAGTATGGCAAAGGGCTGCAAAAACAGAGAGGCACTTTTGGCACTCCTGTAGAATTATTTGTTATAGGGAAATGGATCAAGTTTTTCTTTTTTATTATCATTATACTGTGAGTACGCACATAATCCGTTATTGATGTTATACTATCCAGAGTTTCTATTAGAAGACAAGTAAAGTAGAACCCAAAGGAATAGTGGAATAATAACAGTGGACCTGGGAGAACCCCTCACCATAATGACAACAGCCAGAGTCTCTTTCACCATAGTAGCAATACTTCTTCCTTCTTTGCTGCTAACTTCAGCCTAAGTCTGCCATAGAGATGATGAGGGCAAGATACTTGGGTGAGATGTTAAGTCTGTTTATTTGTCCTTTCATTATACCTGTCTTCTTTTTCGTGCTGCTTTGCTGTTCCACCTTTGTGGAAGGGATAAGACAGGCCTCGTGGGTGAGTGCTATCCAACCTGCATTTGAGCTATGTTGCTCAGACCAGAACATGTCCAGGTTCTTTCCCATATATATTATAGAATATTATCCAGCATGTTGTGCCAATGGCTTTAATCTGATGACTCTGCTATTTTTTTATACTTGTGAGTTTAATGGTGGGGTTTGTTTTTTTAAAATTGTCTTTTGTTGTCTTTTACTGATTATTGTAAGCCAACCTGAGAGTGTTTGTGTTGAAAGGTAGGGTATAAATCCTATAAACAAATAAATCACTGCTGTCCTGGAGACATTGGGCAAATGTAATAGAGATGTCCTTCAACCATACATAAGCTGGGCATTTGCCCCCCCCCCCCCCAAACCAGAATTCTGCATGACCATATTAATTATCCAAACCAATTCTTATTTAATCACTGTTTTCCTTGAGCTGTTACATTCACAAACAGAGGGTATTTTAAAGATTATTCATACCCAAATGGGTCCATCATCTTTGAAAGTGTAAGGTCTCCTGACATGATCATCAAACAACCCGCCTTTCATTAATCATGGTGGAATTGTTGTCTTGTAAATATTCTTGCAGAAGTGAATGGCGTCTGCCTGTGTCCTCTTGAATAAATCTTTAAGAAACAGAATAGATTTGAGAGCATAGCTCTTTTCCCGCATTACTCATGGGGAGGATTCTCACACGTAGGGCCCCTGACTTCTGTGCTTAACACATGGACTTCAAAGGTAAGACTAGTCTGACAGCACAGTTTGGGGAGTGGGGCCTATAGAACAGTCCTACCCCTGGTTCTAGGCATGACTGCCCTCCGTGCAAATAACATGCAAAGAGGCCTCATGTTTTTCATGCATTAGAACTATTCCACGATGGTTGTTGATTGTCAGTAATACTCTCACCCACTGATGTAGGAGTTGGTCTCATGATAAAGTAATTAGTATGCTTGCAACTATAGACTGTGACCATCGTCTGGCAGCAAGAAGCCGATCTAGTTTGATGCCATATGCATTGGATGTTTTGTGAAAAGTTCATGCCATAATAGATGTATTAGACTTCAAGAGGCGCCTCATGTCTCAGTGGAGTTTGGAAGGCAAAGGTAGCACAGTTCCTATGACTGACATTGGCTTAGGTACTATAATGCCTTGGGCTAAAGGAAGCTTGGGTGACTCTTACCCTGGACTTGAGAACCATGGTGGGTTTTGAACGAGTGGTCTGGCGCAGAGGGTTCTGCATCAGTAAAAGAGATAAAAACTCAGGGAATAAGCTTCACCAATCAAGAAAACCTCCTTGCACTGCATCAGGTGATATTCTCTGACGTCTCGGGTCAGACCTGTTCACTGTTCTGAGCTATGAAGCAACCTGCTTTTCCTGTTACAGGAACAGGATTTGGCCTTAGAATTTGAACTCCATGTCCAATGAGCAAATTTCCTTTAATTTAACAGCATATTGCCTGGAAACAGTGCTTTGAAATGACATCTCAGGCATCATTTGAGTGGTTTAGGAAGTTTTCAATAGGGGGAAAAATACCCACTTGCTGCTCATGGTATATAGAGGGCATTTCAACAGTACAGCCCCACGATGGCAGAGTATATCATCATCAATAGTGCAAGCACTGCTTCTAGCATTAGCAATGCTCTCCAATCTAAGCACACAGCTGATCTAGCCTCTTTATCTCCTGAGAACTGATGGTATCTCAGAGCACTGTTGTCATGGCTTTATGATTTGCTTTCCAGTTTTAATGTCAGTTCACCTGAGAACCCTTCCTTTCCTTCAGGATTTCACCACAAGACTAGAACTCATCAGGAAATGAGATCAACAGAATTAAAAGAGGTGGCTGCAGCTTAGGAGCTGCATAAGTCCAAGAGCTTTGGAAGGGAGCTGTCTACTGACAAACAAATGCACAAAAGGCTCCCCAATATGTGATTTATGTTGCTTAAAACACACTTGGGGGCTGTCTAAATGCACGGAAAGGCCCAGGGTGGGTGTGCGGTGGCACTGCGTCGATTATACGATGCAGCAACTGCTCCGCACCCACCTTGGGGTTTTCTGGCAAAGCTGCGGAGAAAAGAAGTCAAGGACTTACCCTAACTTATTTTCTCTGAAGTGAGGCAAGTACGACACACCTGCCATCTGTCATCCCTTGAAGTCACAGCAGAGGTATGGATGGGCTGATGGTGACCCATGATTGGTTGCCACCCACCCAAGCAGAGGGCAGAGGGCAGTGGGCAGTGGGCAGGTCCAGTGAGCCTAATGGCCTCCAGAAAGCCTACGCTGCCTCCCTGCATCAAGACTACTCACCGCCACCCTGCACCAGCTATACTGTGGGGCTTGGCGGTAGAGTGGCACCAACTCAACGCCATTAAGACAGCACCTTGGATCAATGTAGACATATCTATGCTCAAAAGATTAAACGTGAGACTAGTACTGTCTACGGTAATTTTGATGGAGATTCTCATTTACACGCTGATCAGGAATGGATAAACATTTGTATCTGACGGCAAAGGTGGGGTTAGTGACTCACCGAGACATCCTTGCTGGTTTCTCCTCTGGTCTCATGCAGTGGCATTCTACCCTGATTTATACGCTCGGAATACAGATCTCTGGATAAGACATTTTTCAGTGTTGGTACAGACAGAACAGCTGTGCACGCAAAGCCCTTACAGCATGCACAGCCTAATTGTTGGATCATGGAACTTGCCAATAATCATCGCAAAGTTAAGCTGAAGCACGTGGTGAAAAGATTGGATCCACAGGAGCAGAATTCAAATTCCAGCCCAGATTAAATAAATAAGACAAATGTTGTTAAGCAAAGTTAATAAATGAATAATAAATTAAGCCAAATTAATTATTTTGTTTTTAATTTCACTTTTCTGTAACAACATATTCAGGTCTCTAATACACATCATAAACAGCAATTCCTGAAACACAATTAAAACAGAATAATTACAAAACTTATGCAGTATAAGATAAGCACTTCAAGAGGCACCAAATCATTAAGCATCAAAAGCCAGCTTAAAAATGTGTTCTAAGTGCCTACCTGAATTGGGAAAGGAAGAAGTTTAATGGCTCTCCCTATGGAGAGCATTCCATAATGTTTGCACCTTGTAGCCAATCTAAATGCATGGGCAAATTCATTAAGTACATTGGATTCCATGGTTCTATAAACTCATAGCTACGCAGTCATGAGGTATTAGCATATTGCAATTAATTCCTGTAGTTAAAATCTGGAAAAAGGAAGCCGGCTGATGCGGTTCTGAAAATAGGACCAAGAAGCCCTGGGTTCAAATCCCAGCTTGTCTATGCTAGGTAGGCTTTGACTTGTCACTTGCTATCTCTCTACTGCAGGTAGAGATAATTTGATAATGACTTGATGTCACTTCTGCTGAGGAGAGAGTGAGACAGCACTAGGCTTGGGATAAAGCACTATGCACACTATATATACTAAGTGATGTTAATTGAAGCATAATCCATGACAACTCATTCATTAGAAATCTAGCCTGCTTGTTGTGAAACCCCTTTCTACTACTTAGACGTTAATCAACATGAAGAAAAACATTGAGCTTAATAACCAAGAATAATACAACACTATATGGAAATAATCAAGGTGGCGAGATTTACCCAATGACTTTTTGCTTTTGCTGCTGCTGTGTTAGAACAAGCCCACAATGCCTTTTTTATGTGGAAATCTTCTTGATGGGTGTGGTGGGGAAGCCGTTTCTGTGACTCACACTGCAGGGAATTCCCTAATGGTTTTAGAATATTTTTACTTTTTGACTTCTGCAGAGTTTCCTTTTTAGCTCTGCAGAGAACAGTTGATACAGAGTGAATTACAAAGGCCCATTCAGTATGGAGCCATTCCCTTTCAGAACCCTGCTTATATTTTTAGCAATTCAAAACCAGCCTATATGGCAATGAGGTAGGTGTGCAGAATCGCCCGCCACTGTTATCAATCCCCAAATGTCAGGATTTCTGACAGAACCTCTTTGCCTTCATATGAAAAACACAGACTGCTATCCCTGAAGGATGACTAATTCACCTCTGTCCTTCCGTAGAAACATTCCTACATGTTCCACGCAGCAAGGAAAAGTTACTGTGGCTGATAAACAGCTCTTATTATTGGGGTTCATCTACACAGTCACTCTATGTGCACTGTTTTCTTTTTTAAAAAAATACCAAGTTTCTTCATAACATGGCTGTTCCACAGAGCACATATAAGTGCATATTTGAAGGAGTTAATTGTGGTTGGTTCTGGTATCACACCAACATGAAAGCAGCCTCAGAAATGCTTTAGGTTAACCCCTTAACACATGTGTGAATCAGAGAAAACATAGATACAAAAATTTGAGGGTTTGGGGACATGGAGTGAACATGTGAACTGACCCTCAATCTGCATTGTTTTCTGTGGTACATTTTATTGAAAAGCCCATTAAAGTGAAGGTGGAAGCCTCAAATTATATCTGTGGGCTTTACTTGTTCTGGGATTTCCCCCCACTCCCCCTTCAGCTGTACAAACAGGAAATCTCTGCTGCTGTTTAGTGAGTCTGTTTCCGTTAGGTAAGAAAAGAAGCTAATGATCAGCTTCAATGTCAGCAATGAAGACCTAAACCCATGATGGATATACTCTTAGAACTGATTCTTCTGTCCAGAAACAATTCAAGAATTTTGCATTATTTTGAGCACTTAGAGGCAAGTGATAAGCAAGGAGCTTGTTTAATTGTGAATATGCTGATTTTAATTATTGGTTTAGAAATTTGTTTTCAAAAGGCTGTTTCAGCTTTTGAACAAAATCTTAAGCTAAAAAAAAGTTAAAACTAATTCTACAGCAGGTTTTGAAAGTATCAAATATTAATTTCTCCAATACAGAAAGTGACAATAGTTCATCAAAGATACAATTATACATCCCCAAAAATATTCCTGCGGATAGAAGTGGGTGGGGTAGAGGTGGGTGGTTTGCTAGTAGTTTTCCTTTTTCTCATTCTACATATATAAATAAACAACAAAATAAGCAATTTGGAGAGAATCGGTTGAGTGAGTTAAACTTTAAAGGGAATGCCTGAAATGTGTCTGTTTCAGCTTTATGTTATGTCTGTAATTTGAATTATTTGCATTTTGGAAAGGTATAAATTGCTCTGGTGTACTTTTGTTGGACTTTAGCCAGTCAGGGAGTTGCCTTCGGCTGTGAGTCAGCCCGGCTGATGCAGATGTGGCAGCCTTACAATGGAAACTTTTGTGGTGTATCACTCCTCACTCCTCCGGCACATTCTGACTAGAGAAAGCATCTTGCATACTTGGGTAGGATACTTGGCAAATGCTGTACTGACATAAGACCTTTTTCTCCAGCATAAGCAAGTCTTTTAGCGTTTTGAGACCCCTTAAAAATTCTTCCATCCATCCCATCTTTTTTAAAAAAATAAATTAAAAAATTAGCTGATCCATATAAACCTACAAAACATGTTTACTGTAAGAAGTTGACGTAGTGGTCTAAGGTTTCTCTGCTGGAGTTGATCCCAGTTCGTGGGTGTAGAGATTTCCCTCTTGGTTCACCAGACGTAACATGAGGAATTGTCTGCTTTTTCTTTCTTTCTGTTTTCTCCTTTTACTTTTCTTTTTTTTCCTCCTTTTTGGTCTCTGCTTCATAACAATTTCTCCTCATGTTTTTGTTAAATGAAATGTCACTAACTCTTATTGAGTCATCTGTTCCCCTCTCCTTTTTTGTAACAGAAAAAGTCTGGACATTCTCAAGAGAATTTTGTACTGGAGCAACAGTAACCCTTGTTACTTTTCAGATAACTGAGGACTCAATACATTCCCTATTCTTGGTTTCTATTTATTTGTTTTTAATAAATTCTAATATAGCACCTAAGGGCCTTTTGTGAACACACACGCACACTTGTAAGCAGCCTAAAAACTGGGAAAGCAAAAATACAAACAAAACACTGCAGCAGCACTCTAAAATAATAATAATAATAATAATAATAATAATAATAATAATAATAATAGAAATGTTAAATTACTCTTTTTAAGTTGGCAGGAACTGAAAAATAGAATTTATCTTTCAGAATGGATTAAACATGCAAAAAGCTTGTCGTTCTGGTAATTCAATTAAAAAAGTGAAAGGAACTCTTTTTCTTACCAGCTTAGACTCTTCTAGGTATAACACTTTCATCCTGTCTTACTGTCGTGGAGCTCAGGCCAGTATACATAATTCTTCTGTTCTCCCCGCCCCACCTCTTCCCCCCCCCCCCCAACAACCCTGGGACCAAGGTTAAATTGAGAGATAATGACTGACCCAAGCACACCCATTAAAGTTTATGGAATTTGATCCTGGGGTCTCTCCAGTTTAAGTCCACCGCTGTAGCCACAGCTACGTGGGTGAGAGGGAGAAGTTGAGTTCCAGGCCAAAAAAGAACTTGGGTGGGGATGTAATGGTTGCCTTGTATTTGAGATGAGCATGCCATGCCCAAGTTATGCATAACTGAGTGTGCTGCAGCAATGAAAAATGCAAATTCAGTGTTAGGAATCATTAGATAAGGTACTAAAAATAAAATAGCCCATGTCGTAATGCCATGTATAAATCTGGCCTGCAGCCACATTTAGGTTATATAAGGACAATAGCTTTTTAGAGACTTGGAAGTGGTATTGCTGAGCTGTTATGGACCACCTATGCAGTGCTGGCCCGGGTAGATATTTTTCCTGATTCAGTCAAGGGCCTGAGCATGGGTTTTAATTTCCTAATCAGTTAGGGCTCCTTCTGACATTAGCTTCTCGACACAAGGGAGCCACTGTAGCATATGTCCATTCCCGACCATTCTAGTGATATTAGAAGCCTGAGCTCATTTAGGAAAGCTGGCTAGCAGTGTACAAAATTATGCATGGTGTGGAGAAAGTGGATAGGAAGACATTTTTCTCTCTTTCTCATGATACTAGAATCATTAAGCTGATTGGTGGGAGATTCAGGACAGATAAAAGAAAATACTTCTTCACACAGCACATAGTTAAACTGTGGGATTCACTACCACCACAATATGTAGTGATGGTCACCAATCTGGATGGCTATAGAAGGGGACTGGACAAATTCCTGGAGGATAAAGCTATTGAGTTCTGATGGCTATATACTACCTCCAGTACCAGAGGCAGTGTGCTTATGTACACCACTTGCAGGGGAACTTGAGCAGGAGGGTGGTATTGCACTTGTATCCTACTTGTGGGCTTCTCACAGGCAGGTGGTTGGCCACTGTGTGAACTGAATGCTGGACTAGATGGACCCTTAGTTTGATCAAGCATGGCTCTTATGTTAGTCAATGGGCTGGTTCTCACGATCGTAAGGCAGCTAACAAGCCACCTATGGTTTATTAAACATGCTGCTTGTGCCACTCACATGCCAGCCCAATTGCCTTAACTACCCTCACTGGCACAACTTCCTGTGAACCTGGCAAGTGTGGGCTATTGCCATGGTTAACAAACCACCTCAGAACCCTAAAACAGCTCATGAGTTCTGGGTGGTTTGTTAACCATAACAACAACCCACCCTCTCTGGGTTCGCACAACACAGTAAACCACACCAGCAAGAGTAATTAAGGAAATCAGGCCAGCTTGTGATCAGTAGGCGTAGTGTGTTTAACAAGCTACCATGGCTTGTTAACTGTACTGGCGATTGTGCGAACTCAGTCAGTGCCTTCTAGTACTGCATCTTCATTCTGGAATTGGTCGGTTCCAGGATGGGAAGGAGTCATGTTGTAGGCTCCTCTTTCATGGCCTGGAGGTTCTGGTATTACTGGAGCAGTACAGGGTGCACATAGCAACAGTTCTATGTCTCTAAAATAATGCCAGGGAGATTCCTTCATTGGACAATAGTCCACCTGTTCTGTAAAATGGCTCCTAGCCCCATTGCGCCATCTGTAGAAACAGACCAAATTTGACAAAGGTTTCACTACATGATGTGTATCATACAATAGCATAATATCAGGATGCTTTCAATACAGCTCAGAGAAGTTGATGAAACCAGACAAACATCTGTATTATATGCATTTTTTAAAGAGGGTTCAAATACGTATTTCATATAATCCAGAAGCAATCAGGAGAAGATAGTTCCACAGCCATGTTCCTTTTGCAGTAAGATTGCTTTCCATAAGGAAAAAAAAGTATTTCGGTAGTTGTATTTCAGACAGCTCTAGATGGCTCATTTTTATCCTGGAAAGTGAAAGTAAAAAGAGAAGACAAAGACTCTTCACTGTTGCCTTGAAGAGAGGCTTAACATGCAAACGTTGACGTGGCCAGAGGTTTAAAATAAATATTATTTGCATTTGTACTTCACACTGCTGTAATAAATATACAAATAAGGTTTCCTCTTGCAGGTGTCTTTGCTGCAAATACTGGACCAATAATCCCCAAATCGTGGTTAGGCAAAATGTTTATGTATCACTCACTAGGCACACATCAGCAGGTCTCAACAGGGAGCTAACTAGCATGCATAGTTTCAGACTAGCTATGGAACCAGGACTAATAAATGGGTCTGAGCTTTTTTTCAAAATTCCAGCAACTGAACTCTGTCTACTTTTCTTTTGATTGAAAATTTGTATTTCTGTTAACTCCCATAAAGTATTTCCTAGATTCAGCTTGGAAGGCCTGATTGCACTGGAAAAGGGCAGATTGAAATAGTGTGAAAGAAGACAGGAGTCTTCTTCAAATTCATATAATGTATTTTAGCGAGCATCTAAAAATAAAATAACTCATTTCTGGCACCTTTGAAAGGATAATAAAGGAGTAGAATTAGACATCTTCTTTTCTTGTTCTTGTTTTTAGATGGTCATCACGTGTGGGAAATGGAAGCCAAAACAGACAAAGAATTGTGTAAGCCAGTAAGTATCTCCTGTCCCTTTGAGAAATATCATTTTTCTGTGGATGAATTCATATATGCATCTTCATCATTCAGTTACTGCAATATCCAATGTTGACTTGGTATACGTGTAAAAGCTGGATTAAAAACAACAACCGCCTGACACTTCCCTAAACACTGTTGTGGTCTTTCTTTTTTTGCTCCTTTCATTACATTCATCTCACAGGAAAGCGAAACATCAGCCATTCCTCTAAACAGAACTGCCGCCAAACATGTGTAATAGCCATTCTAGCTGAAGTTATGGGGGAGCGAAGTTGAGGTTCATCTGCCACTTCCAAAGCCAGGCCAACTTATGCCTGCAAGGGTGACTCCCTAGGGGCTGGGTTGGATGTACCTTTTTTGTTGTTCCTGGTCATTGTTCATTCAGTTGTGAATCACTAAGTGATTAGGCATTGAGAAATCATACATTATACATGTGTGTGTGAACATACAAAGTCCCAGGCTGTTCTGTACTTAATACTAACATCTCCTGGAAGACATTTTGTCTTTTTAAACAAGAGAGTAAACAATATATATATATTTTTTAAAGAATTATTTTTAAAAAAATAACTTTATGTTGCAGGGAGCCAGCCTGTATTTTTAATCTTACAAAGCTGCTATTATTATTATTATTATTATTATTATTATTATTATTATTATTATTATTTTAAATGTCCCTTACAAATTTCTGGGTAGGAGAGATGGGGAGTTATTGCTATGTTTCTTTTCTGCTAATCAAATTGGCCTGCCATCACTTCCATTGAGATTCATTACTTTCAAAATCTAAAGTGGGTAAAAATACACACCTTTTGCGTTTGACCCTGACAGTATAGATTCTAGCTGGCTTTTTTAAAAATCCAAGAAGGGCCCTTCAGGAATTGTGGAAAATAAGCAGTTGCAAAGGTATATTCACACTCCTGCTTTCTGTCACCTGGCTTTCAATAGGGGATTCATAAGTTCATTTCTTGGGTGTCCTAGAACGCAGTGGAAAGTGGCGGCATGAGTCTATTTGTTCTGCTTTTGGCTGCAGTTTGTAATGTGTGCAGCCACTCCAAAACTATGTATCAGTTGTGTTGGCAGAGTTTGAAGACAGGACAAAAGAGCCTGTATGACAGGGGAGCAGATTTCTGTGTACTTCAGTCCAATGCCAGTGGACTTCAGTCCAATGAAGGGTGTTCAAGGCAAGGGAGAAAGGAAAGATTTGCCATTTTTTGTGTCTTTCATGAGAAAGTTCTGCCCTAACTTCAGCACTATGCTGAAGAGGTGAGGAGCCTGCATGAAGATGCTCAAGAGCATTGCCTTTTCGCCAGGGTCTAAAATGTCTGTCAAAGTGCTTAGGGAGACTTAACTGCAGAAACTTCAAACTCAAAATCTTGGATGAAATGGCTTGTTTTTTGTTCTTTTACTCAGGTATAATATCTAAGATATTATATACTCAATACATCTCTGATTTGAAGCATGGAGAAATGTTCAGGCTTTTAAAATACCTGTGAGTGATGACTTGGGAAAGGTTCAGGATGGAACTACACATTATGAGGAAAACACGAGGTTCACTTTGCTGTTGTTCTCCTAAGGCAATGTGGAGTTAGGAGGGGGAGGACTAGCATGGAGAATTGTTGGGTGGGTGGGGGTGTACTTAACCCATCCCTTGCCTACCCATTCTCCCCTGCAAATGACACCCCCTGTCAATTTTAAACTTCCCCCCACCCCTCAGGTGAACACTCACAAGTAAGAGTGAACACTTTTGCTTGTGAACGCTCACAAGCAAGACATGCAATAAATAAATAAATGCATGTTTACTTCATATCTAATGCATCTTGTACTTATGTATAATTTTAATTACAAAAATTAAATCTCTTCTCAAGATGTCCAGATTAGCCCACTGTAGGAAAACCTGCCATTAAGTGTGCAGAAAATATTCTGACAGTATATTCCTCATACTTGTGTATAAATGTGATGAGCCTATGCACCTTTGGTTTAAACCATTGTTTCATCAAGCAATGGGTGTGGGTGTTTTTTTTAAACAACATTATTTTAAACATTTTCTTTTAGACTTCATTGGTGATTGAGATACCGCCGTTTCGCAATCAGAGAATTACAAGTCCTGTCCAAGTTAATTTCTATGTCTGCAATGGAAAGAGAAAGAGAAGCCAGTACCAGCTTTTCACCTATCTTCCTGCTAATGGTAACAACATATTTCTAGTTTCAAGCTTCAAAAAATAAATAGTGCATGTATCATCTGAAAATTATAATGAAGACATTCATTGTAATTCTACAGCACTCTTAAATAATTAAGGGCTTGAACCAATGCCCCCATGTTAAACTGTGGAATAGCCTGGGGGAAATGTTTTGTTCTATATAAATTTTCTGTTGTTTCTTTGGTAGGAGCATAACAAAAGTTCCATTTCATTGAAATTGAGCAATATGTAATGTTTCTTACACCCAACTGTCTTGGAGAATGTCTTGAATAATGCCAAAGCATAAAGAAGGGGTGGGGAACTTGTTGCCCTCCAGCTGTTGGACTGCAGCTCCCATTCTCCCTGTCCTTTGTCCATGCTGGCTGGGGCTGATGGAAGTTGGAGTCCAACAATATCTAGAATGCTACAGGTTCTCCATCCCTGGTATAAAGAACAGATGTTATTCATGGAACCTGGTAGACACAAGTGGTTATCTTATGGGAGCATGCTAGTTTAGCACTCATTTTCCCTGCTCACCAGATGTTGACAAGAGGGTATTTCAGGCAGCCTGAGGAGAAAGAGAGAGGTCAGCCTAGGCATATTGGCAACTTAAAAAAACCCAGCCCTATGTTTGCTATTCATAAATATAACAAAATTATGCATAGGCTGAGAAGTATGTCAGAGTAAGGAAATCATGATTTTTGCTTTAGCATATATTCATAATATGTATAGGTTTTTGTACGAGACACAATAAAGGCATAATGTTGCTTGTCGCTGACTATACTTCCTCTCGGGTGCTTTACTTCCAAAGCGCTCCTAAAGAAGACAATCTGAGACAAGCACATTACACCAACCTAGAAGATGGTAATACAGATTGCACAACCAATGGCTCCTGTAATGCATGTGGCAGGACTTAATTTCAGCCTTGAGGCCTGTATTCAGCTCTGCAGCATGTAAAGATGAGAGCTGGTGCGGAGTTTCCTTTCCGTTCCCACTGGTTTAGTCCAATGCCTGCTCCTGCACATTTGGCATTAGAGAAGTTGGACTACTGAGTTAGAGAGTATGGATTCCAGACAGAGCCTTGGGACCTCTCTCTTGGAAGGCATGAGCAGGGGAATCAGAGCAAATTGAAGCCTTGGAACGTGGGAACACATCCAACCTCCAAAATAAGTCATTTTCAGATGCATTCTAAAAGGAGGAGGAATCTCAAGCACCATCCAATAAACAAAATGGCAGCACTCACGCCTGTCTTACGATACGCTGCCTTCATGCTCTCTATCCTAAGCAAATATTATAATGGTGGTCTAGACCTACAGTGTGAGTTGCCTCTACCATTCTGTCTTGCTGAGGTTGAGAGACAGTCCAGTCCAGTCCTTCCAACAATCTACAGGGAGTTTGTAAAATTCAATACCCTGCATTTTTAGTTGAAAGCTTTGAGTTAGTTGTGTAGAAGAGCTCACTCAAAACCATTGCCCTACTAGCTACATTTCCAAGACCAGATTATGGCATGGCCTGTCTGGTTGCAAACCCGGGATCCCCTCCTGTCTCACAGGGAGCAGCAGCATTCTAAACCCACTTCCAAAATGTCACGGATGTGGGAGGAACCTTACAGCACAATATTTTGTTTCCTATGTTTTATTACATGATCTCTGTTCTCTGCGCTTACTGTTGATCTGCACCAAAAACATAAGAGAGAGTTCACACTTTCTACTTCGGAGTCCTTTAGCCCGAGATAGGCTTGGTGGTGCATTCAAGACCCTTTTAAATAAACAATCCATTTTAAGTAAGAACTCTGTCTTTGATTTATAAAAATTTGGGGGTCACTTATGCTGACATGTATGCTTCTCCTATGCAGACATCCACACTCAACATGGGAACATTAGGGGTGGGCCAGGAAAACTGTGATATCAGGAGCCAGCAGTACGGTCCTACAGTCCTTTGCACTCAGTGAGACCACTTCACATGATTAACACATGAAGCATGGGGGGGGGGGGGGAGAGGTCAGTGTCTTTTGCTTCCAGAAAAGCATGGAAAACCATGTTCAAAAAAGCATGTTCAGCTAAAACAGCCTGCCTGAACTTGGTGCCCTTCAGCTGTTTTGGACTACAGCATTCCTGACCATTGGCCATGCTGGCTGGGGCTGATGAGAGTTGACATCCGAAATGACTGGAGGGCACCAGGTTAGGGAAGGCTTTGTATCCCAGTTGCTGGGGAACATGGGCAGGAGGGTGCTCTTGCATTCATGTCCAGCTGGTTGGCAACTGTGTGAACAGAATGCTGGACTAGATAGTGCCTCTTATATTCTTAAGGCTGCATTAATGTATGGATTGGATCCAGGATCTGCCTTCCACAATAAAAATGGCTCATCCATGAAATGAAGAGCTCCACCCTTTAAAGATCCCTCTGCCTGATTTTTGTCACTACACATATACACCATAGCTCACCCCATTCAATGGGGTCTCCTGATTCTCTGAGTAGTATTTTCAAAGGGCTGGAGGGGGCAGGATATCCATCAACACAGCTGGTCCAGCATGAATCTGGATTCAAATCTATGTATGTACCTTTCACACACATACACTGTTGAATATAACAATGTCACGTGACTGAGCTCAGAGTTGGGATGGAGTAGGGTGCTCATTATAGACCACTAGTCCGGGGCCCATTGTGGCATTGATCCAGCCCTGAAAATTCCAGGTGAACATTTACAGTGGTGCATCTTAGCGATACTGTTTCTGAAGCTTCTGTGGCTCTCACAGCTATTCCATATGAACTTTCTGTTGTATTCCCACCCACCCCGGGAATATTCAGTTTTTCTAATTTTTACAAGTCGATAACTTCAGCCTGCAAACAACCAATGCAGCTGCCAAAGAATATCTCTATACTAGATGGTATTGTGCTATGGTCTTGGTTACAACAGTAGGTCACTATTTTGTGGCCAGTTTCTATCAGTCTCAGTGTTGCCCCCATAGACCCTTTGCTCAGCCATTCCTTCCTAAACACTACATGGAGCCATTTTAAAACACTAGTGCCAAATTGTTTAAAATTTATTTTTGTGCCTATGTATACGAGTGCTGAACAGAATGATAGAACATGGAGGTAATAAACCTATATACACTAGTTGCTGGGGAACATGGGCAGGAAGGTGCTGTTGCACCCATGTCCTGCTTGTGGATTCCTGGTAGACAGCTGGGTGAACAGAGGACTAGATGGTCCCTTGGTCTGATCTAGCATGGCTCTTATGCTCTTATGAGAACTGTGTTAGTGCATACTTCGTTGGCTTGAAAGGAGGGTTTGGCTTGGAGGAAAGATTTCATGGAAGACTCCCCCCCCCCCCCCGCGCGCTCATCTTTTTTCATCCCTTTGTTTGCCACCTGTTTGTAGTGCTGGCAGCAGTGGTGACTGTGTTCCCATGTGCTACTTGGCGGTATTGGTATGACAGAAGCAGCACAGGAGGACAGGAAGCATGGAGTGCATGAGAGCAGAGAATGGGTTGACAGGGAGGGTGTGTGTGTGTGTGTGTGAGAGAGAGAGAGAGAGAGAGGAGTGGATGGGTGTGTGGGTGAGAGTGTAGGATAATGATTCTCTCCCCCCCCCCCCCCGCAAGAGAGGGGAGTGGTGATGATCTTGAGAGGGAGTGCCTGTGGCTCCACCCACTGCCAACATGTGACCCCTGACACAGTACCTCCTAAAGAATGCAGCCCTTGATTGGGGGTGGGGAATCATCACACCTCTTTTAAATGAACATGACTCATGTTTTTAATCAAAGGAATCACCTTGCTTTTTCAATTAGTCAATATATTTCCATAGGATTTCAGTAGGGGAGAAGACATTTTGTGCCAAGGGCCATAAAGGGAAACCTGAAATGTCTGCAAATAAAATTGTATGCAGTTTTTAATCTCATATCATTCTGCTTAAAGGATGTTCCAGTTTTAGCCATAATATCAAAAAGGAACAGTCTGTTACTTTTTCCTGTCCCAGGGGTGTAGACTATAAACATGGTATCCTATCATGAACATGGTAGATCCATATTCAGAATCAAAATATTATAACTTGCCTCTTCCCCTCCTCCCCCTGCCCCAATCCCCAAGAGAATGATATTCCCACAGAAGTCATTGGGGCTGCTCCAGAGGAAGTGGCTTGAGAGTTGTAGCCAAAATATACTTAAGGAAAAGAGAATGCGAAAATAGCAACCGTAATTATATACAGCAGTGCCCTGTTAACTGTGGGGTGCCTTTGTGATGGTTGAACTGCACCCAAATATTTTTGGGTATGTGTATATGTCTGTGAGAGCTGTAAAGCAAAAGGGGTTAGGCTTGGCTGATTTAAGCAGCAAAGTTCCAATGATCTGTTTGAACCCTGCTGAGAGTGAGTGTGAGGTCCAATAAATAGAGTAGCCCATGGGCTTGCAAGGTTCAGGTCCTACCTCAGCCATGGGACCATTGGCAATCTTGGACTAGTCCCTATTCCTCAGCCTCGTTTTTCCACCAAAAGAGTAGGAACAGCAACCTCCCTAATAGGCATTGTTGTAAGGGTATACCTGAGATCAGAGTGCCCATTTACAAACGAATAGTGGGCTGTTTTTCCAACAGCAAAACATCTTTCCTTTTGTCAAAATACCCAGGTCAGATGAAAAAGGGAAGCGAGGAGAAAGGAAGAAGGTTCTTTCTTCACCATCTGTGACCATTTATAATGCAAGCCACTTCTCCCTGCCATGTAGCTTATGATCTATGATGTTGCTACCATTCAAATTAGTACAGCTGGCCCCTGTCTATATGACAACGGGATTGCTCTGCATTAAATATGAACCCAAATTTTCATTGATTCGAATCTAGGTAAAGAGCGTCACACTGCAGCAGCAGCAGCGATTTCTCTCCTTAATTTTTTTTTTTTTTTTGTAGTGCTGTTATTAATGTGCACTTGCGCATTATCGCATATACGATACTATGGAGCATAGAGGAGCGAAGCTATAAATTTTATCTGCGGAGCTCCGCAGATTCATAGAAGAGGAAAACCGAGGGCTTAAAGAAATTAAGCAGCAGAGGATGTGAGAGGGGGACTGAACACATCTCCTCTCTCTCACTGCCCATTCCCCCCCTTGTTTTAATTTTAAAAGCTGTATCTGCCCATTCCCCTTATAGGTGGAAAAGCGAGTGAGGAAAGGAACGAGGCAGCAGACAAAGATGCGAGCAGGGGACTGAACACGTCTTCTCCCACTCGCTGCCCATTCCCCCCTCTTTGTTTTAATTTTAAAAGCTCCATCTGCGGACCTCCGCAGATTCATATAGTTCAACATGAAAATGGCAGCCAGAGGAGGACGTGATAGGTGGGAAGGTGGGAAATTGGCCAATCACTTTGTCCTGCCTTCAAAGTTATGCCCACATGTCAAAATGCAATTTAACTCCCCCAAGGACACATACATAACTCTAATACGGTGCAAACTTGGACATTGATCAAAAGTCACGGTAAATCGCGAATGCGAATATGCTCATTATCACGTTAAAAAAACAGCACTGCAGCGAATGGACAGCTGCATCATGTGTCCTAAAACATGAATCTGTGCATTTACGTCGGGGTAAAGAAGCGGTATAGACAAGCCCCTGGTCTCATTCTCTGTATCTGTTTCTTACTTGCTTCATCATGGCAGCAGTGGCCTCTCTCTCACCATCATTCTGTGGCATAGCAAAGAGCAGAGTCAGCCCCAGGTTTCTAGGCCTGGGTGAAGGGCAGCACCATAGAGATGTGTGGGCTCTCCCACTACTTCACAACCCTTCATCCAAGCTGCCGCCATCATTGTCATGATGTGAGCAAAGTACGGTAGAGTTCTCCAAATCTACTGGAAGAGGAAAATGAACAAAGCTATCCTGCAGTGGTTCACATTTGCCTCCCATCATTTTGATAGGAGTTTAACTACTGCTATAATAATGAGTAATTTTAGATCATTCCCTCTTAGAGTTTCGCCAACGTGAATCTAATTTGGTTTCTAATTTTTTTTATAGAACCTCCAACCAACATCTGCTTTAAAACTTAAATTTAAGGCCAAATGAAACCTCTCACTCTGTTTTAAACCTATGCCAGTGGTATGAGTGACAGCTAGAACACTGCCAAGTATATTTTTTTCCAGATAACAATACTTCTTTCTTTTTTTAGTTCATTTGCTTGTAATCTCTTCTGGCAGTGTCCATTCTTATTAAATACTGGGGCCTATTTCTTCCATTTGATATCCTGATCTTATGCCAGCATTATACCACTTACTAATTTCCTATCAGTGCCATTTTAATGACAGTTCCATGGCTCAAAACTTGCAAATCAGGAAGCAAAGACGATTAAAATAGGACACAGAATGTTTTATAACTGTGTTGTGCTGAAGAAATACGTTTACCATGATTAGACCTGAAAACCCACCAAAGATGTTCAAGACGTTGGCCAAACTGATCAAGCCTGTCAACTAAGCAGAAAGCTGCCAATTTGGAATTGGTAACAGGGCTACAATCCACAAATTACTTAAGGCTGGATCTTGTGATCTCTTTTCCCAATATGTGAGCAACCTCGACCATCTATGGGTACACACGTATGTGAGAATATAATGTGTGAACTGGCAATAAATTAGGGGTGTGCATTGGAGTCAAACAAAGCCCGATACCAGAGCAGAGTGAGCCCCCTTATGACCGTTTCTGGTGCTTCGTGAGCCAAAGTGGGCTTCACTCTGAAGCCACCAGAATGAGGCTTTTTTTACCAACTTGTGCTTGGACATGCAGGCACTGATCTAGTGAGCACAATCAAAATAAGCTACAGTGGCTTATTTAAATTGTGCTGTGAATAATCACCACATGGACGCGGCTTGTCATGGTGCCTGGACCTGGATGGTTTGTTGGGAAGAGAAACAATCCTCCAATAACCCATAGACTATTGGAGAGTTATTAGAGGGTTGTTTCCCCCTCCAACAAGCCATGCTGTCCAGGTTCAGCCAACATGACAAGTCACGCCCAGGTGGTGATTATTCAAATCGCTCCCTGCACATACCTGGCACATGTTGTGATTTAGAGTGTCATCAGACGAGCATTTTATCACTACTGCCCATTTAGGATGTTCGCGTGTCCTTTAGACGATGACGTCCAGCTCCCCTGTGCCTCCTGCTCCTTCCACTCGTTTTTCTGTCACAAAATAGACTTCTTTTAATCCGTCTTTTTAAAAATAATAATAACAGGATGTGCCACCATTTCCTGCTGTGTGCAGGGAAAGTGGCGCAATATAAATGGCTCCTGAATGGGCCACATGGTCATTGCTGCTTCCTGTTTCTCTTCCCATGTAAAGAGACCATCACTATTGTGGGACAGCAGCAGGAGGCCATAGCGATGGTAGGGAAACACAAAAAAGGGGAAGAAAATCACTTCTCCCAAATTTGAGCACTCCCCTTCCACAGGAACTGCTGCACCAATCCTTACACTTTGCTGGTTTCTTACTTAGGGAAACCTCTAGGCTACCTGTCATTTTTACAACAACAATCTATAAGTGTGTCCTCTTTGGGATACCCTTAAATTAGCAGGGCTTCTCTTGTGCAAAAACTATTCATCTGAAACTTGTTAGGCAACTATCCCTGCAAATACTATTGAATTCTGCTAAGAAGTAAAAACATGATCAGTAAAATGAAATCAAAATATAGAGGCATGTAGCACACAAAAAACCTGGACCCATTTTTTCTGATAGTTGGGAAGCTTACTTCCCTCCTACAAGGTTACTCTGTCTGCAAATACCATCCGATTCTGACCAAGAAAGGTTATAGCCATATGGTCATAGTTATAGCGAATGGGAAGCACAAGGCCTCAGGTTTCCTGATTTTGGCTCAAGTTTGGTACTTGGGTCGAAGGGGATGGTTTCCAAATTGCTCCGAGCACTGAATTGGGACCCAAATCAAATCCAGGGGTCAGTGAGCACTGCTGCAATAAATAGATATCCATGTTGTGCATCTTGAGAAAGCAGAAATCGTGCACTGCGCAGTTCATACTTTTCCCCCATGTGATGGTCACTGTACACATTAGGGAGAATGGGCCAGTGGCCTAGCTGTTTGCATGGCAGAAACACCCGTTCATATGTCCAGAATGAAATAACGATGCTTAGTATAGCACTTTTCCTAATGGCTCAGCAATCTGTACAGCTACCCTGTACAGTAGGCTGTTTGTACTATTTCAATACATTTTGTACTATTGGTATGGTAATAGTACTAATATAGTGCAAACAAGGAGAAGGTGGGAAGCCAAAGGCCACCCTGTGACTTCATGGCTGAACTGAGATTTCAACCAGTGGCTTCAACTCATGTTCTTACCATTACAAATGTCAGAAGATGCAAGTATATGGACTGCACAGCTGTCCCTCGCATGACATGATCCGGGCCTCCAACTGGCACAGTTCATACTGGGTAAAGTTCAAAAATACCTCAAGACTGCTTCAGATTAAGTGTTTTGCAGTACAAGTAATCTAGTTTCCTGCAGAGATTCCCCTGCCTTCAAAATATAATGTGATAAACAGCCGTAAATAAAAACTTATTTGCACCTTGGTGGGCTGCATGTATCCCAGAACATTTAACCTATTTTCAAGGGTTTATAGCCCAGCATATTACCCTTTGTGAAGTCAAAACTTCAAATGCATTTAGCATTTGTGGGAGCGCGCAACACTAACGCTGATTCTCATTTATGCTGTTGGGCCTGACCTTTTAATTTATAGATTTAACCTTCTGATTACCTGATTGATGCACTCCAGAAAGAAAGTGATGATGCTTCTGAAAATAGTGAGCAGGGGCTACTTTTGTCAGCTTGGGCTCTACTTCCTGTTCTGTGTCTATAATTATCTCTTGACTATTTGCAGTGATAGTTTTCTAGTGATGACATTTAAGAGCCACGCTGCCTTTTTGCATCCTCTCTCCACCCACTGTTAGCTCACTTTCTAAACTAAAATATTATGCCAGTCTAACTAGGGGAAAATAGTAAAACCAAGATGCAGTATGCTATGTTATGACTTCCTGGATTGTGACACACATCTCTGTTTTTTATTGCTGGTCTCCTGACATGTTTCAGATTTAAATCTTCATGCTAAGTTGAGCAAACTCTTTAAGCTTGCTGGGTCGGCAGAGTGACTTGTCAGTTGGAAGGGAGGGGGGAAGTGACACAATTATTTTAGAAGAACCCCACCGTACAGTGATTTTTCAAGGTAAAGGGGGTATCAGTGCTTTCAGCTGAAAAATGGATTCTGTGAAAGTGGTTTGAAAGCCATGACAGTGTTGCAGGACCATCCTTGCTGGGGACATTAGAGAGGCTGTGAGGACTGACCCAGTAAGACAGTAATTTTGACAGCAAGGCAAACTGAAGGCAAAAAATGGAAAGTAGTTCGTCAGTGGAATACCATATAGCAGGACAATCTGTTTGGTCCAAAGCATGTCCCCAAACTATAAGTTGCCTTTATTTTATATCAGACTAGCTGATATGCCCAGCATTGCTCGGGGGCCCTAAGATACATGTCTGCGAGGTAATCATCTTAAAGTAGTAGGCTGGTGCTAGGCCTGTGAGTTAACTTTTAAACCAATTAAATTCATATCTTTTTTACCTCTCTCATCCTCACAACAACCCTGCAAGGTAGGCCGGTGCTAGACCTATGATGCAACTTTAAAACAAATTAAATTCATTTCTTCTCTCTCTTCCCCCCCCCCCCCAAACAGATGGGGGTGTCAGAAGTGCCACAATGATTTTCCTTGTCCCCACAAAAACTACAACTCCCGGCATGCCTTTCACCGTGGTGCCAACTTGCCCAGTGGGAGTCCTGCCACTGAGTCCAGCTGACTGAGTGATGGTTAGCTCAGTCATTGCCATCAGTGACAGCCCTAGAGCTGTGTCCTCCTTCCCTGCTGCTCTCAATGGTGCCTAGTGACCAAGGTAGCTGGCCCCTTCGGGCACAGAATGGCGAGTCACTTCCAGATGATGGCTGCCAAAACCTGATAAGTCTTCCCTCCCACCCAAGACATGCTGGGAATTGTAGTAATAAGCCTAGGTCTCTGAATAACATGTTCATCTTTGAACACCGTCTGTGGTGTGGTAGCGGGCCTCCTTAGTTGTGGCACCCTGCTTATGGATTTCTTCGCAGGCAGGCTTGCATAGTGACTGCATTAATGGCTTTTAAGTGCCAAGTGAATAATTATTATTATTATTATTATTATTATTATTATTATTATTATTTTCCAAGGCCTTTAACTTTATGATTTTTTATGCTTCACTTTTCTTTTCTGTTATAACTAAACCACAACATTCCAAGGCAGATGCAGAAATTACTGAATAAAGTTTTTGATTTTTATATAAAAGCCTGACTATGGCATTGAAACAGAAGAGTGAATGGAGGAATGACTGACAGCTGAGGCTAGAATGGAATGGTGGGCGGAGTGAGTGGCAGTTAGAGAAAAGTCAGGTAGAAGGAGTGAGAGGTCAGGGAAGTGGGAGCTGACTTAAGACTGAGAGTGACCTGGTTTGCACATAGGGACCTGGTTTGCCAACCCATGCTTTATTTAAAATCAGGCACTCTGCATGCCAGTACTACACCTCCCAGCTTGCCTTTGGCAGCCCACAGTGCCTGTGTCCTCTGAGAGGCGCTTCTTTCCTTTCCTTGCCAATGCCTCTCTTCGATAGAGCATCAAGGAGTAGCATTGTCGAGGAGGGGAGGTAAGCAGCTGTCAGTGGACGCGCCCAGCTCCAGCCAAGTCTTGCTTGGACTGCCTCAGGCTGCACTTCTTGCTCACCAAGTGCTCCACCAGGAGCCTGTAGTGAAGCGCCGGGCACTTGCCACCCTTCATCAGGCCTGTTTCTGGGCATGCACAAAGTGCCTCCACTTCCTTTCTCCCTCCCTCTTAAGGGCGAAGGCTGCATACGCACTTCCCCCAGATTCTGAGAAAACAGCGATATCAGGATGAGCATATTCAGAGTTCAGCCTCTCAAAGTCATGCTGTTGCATCTAGTTATGATTTTAAATTCACGACCGGTGGGAGGAGGCACCACAAATGGATACAGACCATTTATGTAGGTTGTTTCCTTTCATGTTAGGGTGACCAACTGTCAGGATTTCCCCGGATTTGTCCTGGTTTTTGTTCTTTCCATGGTGTCAGGGGGGATTTTCTATAATTTTCAATAATGTCCTGGAATGACACACCTTCCCCTTTAAGGCTGCCATTAGCATGGCAGGAGGGAAAGACATGCTTTCTTGAGGCACATCATTCCCCCACCCCGAGCTCCAATTGAGGTCTTAAAGGGGAAAGTGGGTCATTCGTGGACATTATAGAAAAGGCCCCAATTGGAGTGGATGATGGTGGTGCAGAATGAAATCCTTTCCCCTCCTCCACTCCAATCGGGTTCTTTAAGGTGGCGGGGGAATAACGTACTTTCTGCAGGGCTCAGAAAGCTGCTTCCACACACACACACTAGGTGTCCTCTTTTTTGGTTTCCCAAATATGGTCACTCTATTTCATGTGGAATTGGGTTGACTGCTCGAGACCAACCTTAGGAGTCTGGGTTGTGAAAGGCACATGCCTGTGCACTCACAATGGCTGCCAAAGGCTGGTAAGTTTGGCCTCCTGCTGAAAGCATGCTGGGAGTTCCACCCAAAGCTTGCTGGGAGTTGTAGGCATAAGCCTAGGTTTTTTATTGAATTCTTTAAAAATACTTAAAACCAAAATTTTCATGTTTTTAGATTTTTCTGGTGCATTGTAGAGGCATACCTATCAGCATGCCAAATTTCAAGTTCCTAACTCATCTGGAAGTGGGTAAACATCTCCAAACAGACATATCGGTTTGCCATCCAAATGATGTATACAAGTTTTCAGGGGTGTGATTTAATGTATGGATGCGCTCATCTTAGGTTAGAATGTTTAGACAAGAACAGTGAATTAGTGCTAAACAGGAGGGAGGGACCTTCAGGACTTCTACCAAAGGACATCTGAATGGCCTGATAGCCATCTGGGCTGATGACAGAGGAAGAGAATACCGGAATGTATGTACAAAAAGTAGAGACTTGAACATGTCCAGCTGAGCCTTGCCTTCAGCTTTAGTAACATTGCTCAGATGGTGACTAATTCATGTTTGTCATGAGGGCTACAGAAATAATGTTCTGACAGGCTGCTTGGCATTCTGGGTTGTATTACATTATCCTTCACCATTGGACGTGCTGGAGGGAGCTGATAGGGATTGTAGGCCAGAACATCTGGAGGGCACACAGTTGGAGAAGGGTATGGTAGTGCAAAGCTTCTACCTTGTATGGGAATCCTGTTTTCATCCTTGTACAAGAGTACAATCCAATACTTCAATTCAGTACTTCAAGTGCTTGCATGAGTAACTGCCAAAGTACTTTCACAACTCATTACAACTTCATTATGCTGGGTGTTGCTTGCACTAGTTCCACTAGCGCTTGAACAACTTCTAGCGGAACATGCAACAACAACAAAGCACGTGTACATTTTCCACCAACATTACATTTGATGCAACCCTCTGACTTGAACTTTATTTAAGTTACTCTTCTGCTTTTCTAGGTACCTTCTCTGCATCCTAATTTCATGTGGCTCAGGGCTTTGTCTTGCCTCTTCCTTACTCAGCCTTGGGTCATTAGGCTCCACAACACTAAAAACAAAACAAAAAGATTACTGCTAAACTATCTGTTAATCTTAAAGAGGAATATAAAGGAAAAATACCCATATGTTATTCCTTCAATATGTGCAATCTCTGGAATGCAGTCAAACACAGGCAATCGTAACAGCCAAAGTGTGAATCTATTTGGAAGACTTTAGCAATGTAGTTAGGCTCTTTACTCTACGGGGATGCTGGCGTATACTTCAATTTCAACTATACAACATGGAGTCCGATATACAGAATATATATAAAGAGTTTAAACAATTTAAGATATGTACATTTAAAATTGATAGTATACTTGTGGATGGAAGCATGTTAGGCCGTTTCTACACCTGCCTTTTTTCCAGGGATCGTCCTGGGATCATCCCTGTGCATGTAAATGACACACAGGGAATCCTAGGAGACGATCCCTCCATTTTCCTGGGATAATCCTTAGGTGTAGAAAGGGCCTTAGATTCCAAGATCAGTTAGTGTACCCTCTGATTAGCAATACACAAACAGAGGCACTTTTCATAAGGAGCCCAAACAAGAATATGACGTGTATTCTTGAAGCACTTCTGTTACAATGGGTAGCATTCTGCCATTTTAAACATAAGAAATTAATCTAGCGTCCACCCTGAATCATACAAGCCTTGCTACAAATAATTAGTCAACTCTATCCCTTTTTCAATGGATCGAAAGACATCAGCCACACAACTAAGGTCTCACACATCAGCTCATTTTCTAATACATGTATAACATATTATAGTAATCCAATCCAGAGGTTTCCCACCCCCACTTTAATGGAACTTATTAGAGAAGACAGTACCTGAATCTGGGTGCCATGACTTAGAAGGCCCTATCTGTAATTCCCACCTGCCATGCTTCTGAAAGCAAGGGGATATAGAGCAAGAATTCCAGTGATGACCACACTGTATGGACAGGTTTATATGGGAAAGGGCCATGCTTCAGATACTCTAGATGCAAAATGTTTAGTGCTTTTAAGGTAAGCACACATTCTGGCTATAGTTTCTAAACACTTTTCAGAAGCAGCCCTACATAAAACATTACACAGAGTGGCCATATGAAAAGGAACACAGCACTTCTGTATCTTTAACAATTGTATAGAAAAGGGAATTTCAGCAGGTGTCATTTGTTGTATACCTAGTGAAATTCTCTCTTCATCGCAACAGTTAAAGTTGCAGGAGCCCTGCCCTCTTTTGTATCTGATCACTCTAGCTATACTAAATTTATACTAATGGATGCCACCTAAAGGGTAGAATCAGCAGTTCCAAAACTGTGAAACTCATCCTTAAGCGACCAGCAACCCCATCTAGAACAGGTTGAATTTCAAACCACAACTTATTTACCTTCAATTATAATATCATTAGCCAAACTGATTGGCTATGTGGTACTGTGAAGTTATTGTATTCACTACATAATCCATGGTCGGCAAGGATCACATGACAGAGAAGTACTTTTAGTTGTTTTTTAAGGTGCCAGAGCAGCAACAGATTGGTAACACAATGGCTATAGGTGTGAAAAAATGCATGCAAGTGTTGAAAGTAGACATTTCTCTTGCTCCCCGCCCCCCAACTTTCATATCGAAAATCAGACATTTAAAAAATGTCCCAGCATTTGAGTAAACCCAAATATAACATCTGTTATTTAAACCGCCCAGAGAGCTTCGGCTATGGGGCTGTATATAAATGTAATAAATAAATATAAAATAAATAAAAGCTGCAAAGATTATTAACAGATCATGTTATAAACTCTGCTATAAACTCTAGTGATGAGAAGAGGGTGGCTCTTTAGACAAGATGTAATTGTTAGTAATCCTGTGAGTTTTGTTCTTGAATGAGGTTTTCTATATTTCCAGTTATGCAGTTAATCCACCATGGTAAAGGGGTTAATGGATTGTTGGCATCATTATTGATACAAGATATCTAAAAATGGTTAAATAATTATAGATTACTATCTTACAAACAAGATACTAGCATGGATGGCACTCATTCTCCTTTTTCTAAAAGTTTCTCAAAATGAGCCATTAGAAAAGTTGTAATATATTTGAAATTGAAGGTAAGGTGTAACTCATGGAAGAGGTGTTGTTGTTTTTAGTATTCCCTATCTTGATATTTTAATTTATGTGGTTTAAATTATATTAGATTTCAGATAGGCTATTTAATATATATACACACACAGCTGTTTATTATTTATGCCAGGTATATATGTATGACTGTAATTGGGATTTTGCTGCAGATGGCGAATACATGACTTACCCACTGATTTAGTGTTGATCCTGACATCCTGCTGAAGAGACTTGAATTTTGCACAGTGTGGCTTAAAGAGTAAAACTGCGTAGTTGAAACAGGAGAATAGTCCAGCTTTCCCAACGACTCAAGATTCTAGCTACGTGGGCCAAACAAAGTCTTCCTAATGGATTTACGCTATTCTCTGTAACAGTGGTGGATTTATAGACTATTTTGACAGCATTTCAGAGGCTGCATCAACCATATCACTTCACGGAAAACCCTTTGGATATATTTTAATCCTCGTTAGTATTATTATGTATTAGTTTTGCATTAGTTGCCTCTTCTGGTATTCATATGTTTTGCATTTCATTGTATTTTTTTATTGTTGGTGTTAGTATACATGCACACATATATACTACATACATGTTTGTAGTAATCCTTTGATTTTTCTTTGGTCATCTTTTGTGTCTCAGGCAAAAGCAGCATGCTGGATGCAATAAGTCATAAGCATATTATCTGAACTAACAGCCTTTAGCATAATTCTCTTAACAGCTACATGAGAAGCAGGATTTCAGCAGGAGAAGGTTTTCCGGGCATGGTGATGCAGTAATGGGAAAGGGGTCACCTGCTTGAATCCCTATATATCACATAGCTGTTAAAGGCACAGTAACCATGTTTTTAGACCCTCTCATGCCTTTACACAATAACTGTCTTTACTTTAGCTAACATCTCTGACAACTGAAACCCCTTTGGTTTCTGGATATAACTCAGAACTCTCCTTTGTATTTCCAGTCTCTTCTTTATAATTATATGAATCAGAGACACTTAAAATGGAAGCTGATGTTGGGTTTCCAAAAGTAGTGTGTAGTTGTCATTGTTGTGCTTCATTGTTCATTCTGGACCAAGGGACAACCAAGGGAAATGCATTTTGGAAACATTGAAGAACTGGACAAAGTAATTGTTTGTTTTGTTTTTTGTTTGTTTGTGGGTGTTTTTTGTTTTTGTAGTTTTTGAAGGGGAAAGGAATGGTAAATTGTTTTTCATGCCCTGAAGTCTTCTTTAGAAGAAAATGAAATTAGGACTCTTCACCCTTTTCAGAATTACATTATTAATATCTTGTGATGGGAAATGAATCATTTCTTCTAAAACATCTTAACAACCTAATGCATATTTTAGCTTTATTAGTTGTACATAAGCAAATCAGGTACTCCAGGATTTTCCTCTGAAAGAACTTCAATGTCATGGATCTATAGTGTCTTGTCTCTTCTATTTATTGAGAAGCTAAACATTATAGCAGCAGATGAAAAGCACTGCATGATTGATTGATTTGGGAAGAGACTGCAGTTGTAAAAACACTGAGCAATTTGAATTACTTGGAAAGTTAATTATACTTTCTAAAAATTGTAGTACAAGATACCCCAGACCGGATGTATCACTTTGTGTCGGTATTAGGCTTGGCAGTAAATATATCATAACCAGTAAAGTTTCATTATTAATTGGAATGACTCTATCTGCAAAAAGACAAAAATCTGTTGTGGCCCTAATTTACTACAATATGCACATATAATGAAATAGGCTGTTGCCTATGGATGGTCTTGCTGCAACAATCTCTAGCAAGACTTCAGTAGGACACAGAACTTTTGGTTGTCTTTTAACTGCAGTCACCTAATTAGTAAGGGGATTGCCAGCTGGATGCATTGTAGTCTTGTTTTTTGAAATATGTATCTTATTTCTTACTCATCCTAACAGCCACAGGCCAAAATAGATAAATTATAGAAGTGTGAAACTCTGGATTTCTAACATGTCACAGCAAACTGGCTTTAGCAAAGTCATTTAAAAAAAAGAAACAAAGAAAACTCATACTTGCCCTCTCTCAGCAAAAGTGATTCATTAGTTTTCATCAAGATTTGATGTATTTTACCTGTTCAGAGCTTTTCATTTCAGCTTGTATAGCTGAAATGACTCTCCCCACACTCAAATTCACATAGAGGCTCATTGTTTTTATCCAACTGGTCTCGGTGTGATGTCATCACATGGACTCCTCTCACTACAAACAGGAGACGCTGCTGATTTATAGTTAGCATCACTCCAGAAATGTGGTTCTAATGGTAAACTGGCTGACAGTGTGACACATTTGTTAGCCTAAGGCTGACATTGTTAGCTTGTATTAAATCTGAGTCTAATTAATTTGGAATGTCAAGTATTATTGTTTGTTAGCAGAGTTAGGAACACTGTATTAAACACTAGCGAATGTTAGTATACTGCAGGGTGGCCAAAGTTCTGAAGCAGAAGCTCCCCCCCCTTCCCAAGACACCCCTGGTTTATAGGTTGAAGTGAATAGGTGAGTTTGTTCATGGGTGCCCTTACTGGGGTGTTTTTTTGGGGGGGGACTGTAGACAGTATTACCAGTAACCATTTTCAGTATACAAAATATTTTTAAAAAAATTATCATATTCTGTCATCACAGCAATTTTATCAAGTAGGTTAGACTGGGCAGGACAGCGGCTTTCCTAAGCCACACACTGAGGGCCGCTTAATTTTTTTAATTTTATTTTTTGTACGAGGATATGGAAATTGAATACACCAGTTCTCCATTCAATACACATGCATAATAATCAGGGAAGGATTGTAGTTCTACTCACATATATACCAGTTTGTACTCTCCATCCATCCCTCAGGGGAATTTTGGTTATTATCTGTTGCTATTGTTCTAAATACTCTATGTATATATCTCTTGATTTTAAGCTCTTTGAAAGATAGTTTTCCCAGAAAACAAATTATTATTATTGGCATAGTATGGGGTTGGAGGACTTCTTTCTTTGTTACAATGTTTTGATTTTTGTGAGGAACATCTTTAGATAGCAATTAGAACGATGCCTACTCATGAGCCAGGCATAGGCACTTGATAAAGCAAGATATGTAAAGCAAGATAAATAGGCCAGAGAATCATGATAATTACTGGTGGCATTTTTACGCCATGTTGTAATGATTCAGTGCTTCATCAGATAACCATTCTTTACCACTTTCAAACACGACTTCCACTTCTTAGTATAGTGCTAACAATCAGAATGGAAGAGATGTTTATTATATAGAAGGCTCATCTAGTGAAAATGTCTCGCTCTCAAATAGGGTGGCCATGTGCCCTACTTTTCAGAGGAAAGCATCCTCTACTTGGACTGTCTGGTTCAAGTCAAATTTAAAGATAAAGACCATAAGGGAGAGCAGAGCCTTGAAGTTACCCATCAGTAGTTCGCACAAAGATCACCTGGCCGCAGTCTTCCCCATTATGGTGTGATGTATTGTATTCTTTATAGTAATCATTTCTAAATATGCATTACATGTGTTCTTTTGTCCTTATTTTTGGTGATGCGTAAGTGGCCACTCCATACCTAAATTCACTTTGTATCTCCCGAGCAGCCCAAATGTCTGGAATGCAATGTAAATAGGTGGGAAATGGTTCTCAAAGAAATAATAAACATTTACATGAATCTAAAGTTGCCATTCTTTGATTTACCTTGTGATTAACAGCGTTATGCACAGTTTATTTGCACCAATGTGCTTGGAATTCCACTAATTTCAGCCCAGTTTCACATTCACCAAATGGGTGGCGAAACGAACCAATAACCATTACTAGTATCGAACCTGCAGCAAAGCCTTTCACCATGTGCTGAGATAATGGCTAATCATCATGAAACCTTCCAAGCCTGTTTTGTGGCATGGCGAACTTCACTTTGCGTTTGTGGGCAAACAACCAGAGGACCACTTTGCTATGAATTCCATGCTCACCATTTAGCCCTGTAACTAGCATCTTCCTATGCTAAAACAACTTTGGGGATCAATTGAGCAGCTCACAGTTATGGGCAAAACCATAACCACTTAAGCAGATAAAAGTACTGGATATACATTTCACTTTAACTAAAGCAGCAATCCTCTGAACATTTATTACGAGTTAGACCCACTGAACACAATGGGATTTAAATTTCTTCTGACTAAAACATACATATTGATGGCACGTATGTTTAACAGCACAATCCTATGTGTGCTTCTTCAGAAGTAAGTCCCACTGCTGTTAATGGGACATATGCTCAGCTGAGTGTAGACACAACTGCAAGCTAAATCTTATAATTTAGATTTAGCTGGGTTGTGGATAAAACTGCTGCACATAAATGCTATCCGAAGCTTCAGTTGCAGCATACATATTCTAATTTGAAATGAACATGAGTGAAGAATGAGTGGTGGACTTCTTGAAAATGTGTGTGGAGAGGCATAACTTCCATCTTAAAATCCTTCTCTCCCTGGTATTTTTAGAGACTGAGACTTCTTTCCCCTGTCTAGCAAGTACAGCTGCAATAAAATATATGACAGTGGAAGCAGTTGTGTTACAAACAAGTGGAATGTAGCCTGTACTTGCATGATAGAACATAAGCGAAAGTTTTTAATAATGGTTTCTAATGTCCTGAATCAAGTAAGCGGTGGTCTGATATTCCTTGCTGAATTTTCATGTGTGCTCTAGTATGGGCTACAAAAACGACATGAAAACACTGTTCCATTGTCTTTGTTTTTTAAAAGAAGAAAATATAGGTTTTAGCTCATTCAAGGGGGGGGAGAAGCCTTATGATGAAATGCGTAATTTTTCATAAGCTTGCTGTTCTCCCTGAAGTTTTGTTTTGGTGAACTCTGAAAGGCCCTTTTTTGAATCCCCATGCTTGAATTTACCCATTGTGCAGACATCTATCAAATGGGCCATCAGTAGCACTAGACATGTGGTAGTACATCCAAGTTAAGAAATTTCCTTTGATTACTACAAATCCATAGAACCCTTGGGTCCAGAGCTTCTACTGCAGCGCAGCTATTTGCAAATAGATTTTTATAGCACATTAGAGCTGGAGGAGAGTCCAAAGAAAATAGTCTTTTTCAATATTAGAACCAGCTGTGACTTTCTTGTGCGGATGACTCATTCATATTTTTTATGGGGTGGGAGAACCAGGCAAAGGACACACAGAGTCTTATTCAAGACGTTGTTTGTTTTTGCAAAGGGTATCCTAGCCACAAGCCAACTTGATCATACCAATGTGCAACTCCATGTTTATTCAAAGCACTTTCTTTTTCTTTCAACAGTTCCAATTATAAAAACAGAACCCACTGACGACTATGAGCCTGCTCAAACCTGTGGACCAAGGAACCAAGGATTAAGTCCTCTCTCCAAACCATACTATAGCCAGCAGATCATGATGCCTCCTGATCCTGGCTCGTGCCTTGTGGCTGGCTTCACTTCCTGTCAGCAGAGAAACACTGTGATGTCATCGTCGCCCAGCTCAAGTCCTAAGCTGCATGATCTTTCCTCTCCTGCTTACAAGTGCATCACCAACCCAGGCCACAACCACCTAGGACTTCAGCAGACCGTTGGAGGTGTCCCCACCATACAGGAAGTGCCAAGGTCTATAGTTGTGCACCCAAGCTCTCCAGATCAGTCATCTCACATCATGCTGCAGCCGCAGGTGAGTCAACATCTGAGCAGTAGCTGTTCCCTTGGTTACCAACAAACACTCTATCCCAACAGTCCCTCCTCTCCAGTTCCATCTGTAACCCAAGAGTCAACCTATTTGCAGTCCTGCAGTCCAACTCACTCATCCATAATGGGTCAGCAGCAACTGCCGAATGTTCAAAGAAATGAATCTCCAGCAGATCAGCCACTGCCGTTGCCCGAGTTGCGTGAGGACAATAATCATAATTTGGCCCCTATTCCTGTAACGATCAAGCGAGAGCCTGAGGAATTGGACCAGTTATACTTGGATGATGGTAAGTCTTCTGCAGATGTAGAGGTTTGTGTTCAACCATTTTGATGTGCCATTGAGTTCTTTTAATCTCCTTAAGCGTTCTGATGGGGAAATCTGCCAATTAACAGCCTTGTGGAATGGTGCAGAATTCAGCTTGGGTGACATCTGTATGGGAAAGATTTCTTTTAATGTCATCAGCAATAATGAAAGTGTATAATCTAAATGGTAAGAGCTGTTAGTCATTGTTGAAGTATCTGCATGTCCAAAAGCTACATTGCAATAATCTTAACCATATGGTCTTGGCTTATGCTATGCCAGTGGTTTGCAGAATGGCACTGAACTGATTTGAAATTGACCCACTGTCCATCATATGCTGCAACTTGAAATATGTGAGCCTGCTAACTGAAATTAAATGACAAAACTGCTCTATTTCAGCTAAGAAAGTCCACATTAAAAATCAAGACATGACTGACTCTCTGGTCTCTGAATTTAAGGCGACTTCCCCCACCACACCTCCAGGTCCCTTACTTTATATTGTAAATGTCTAGTTGGCTTTTTATTAAAAAGTTTTTTAAAAAGTATATATCTAGTTCTGCATGCAGCACTGCAATGTTAAAATGCTACAATGAGCTTGTCAAACTCCCATTGATTTATTCGTTTAGCACAATAAAGGGTGAAATCTGGAATTTTATAGTATAACCTCACTGAATTGTGGTATGGTGCTTTCAGCCCTGGTAGTTCTTATGAACGTTTGCCTTATGCAGTTAATGAGGTCCCTTTCAATAACGGCATAGCATTCTATAATGCCCTACAGTACATGACAAAAGAAATACCTTTGAACAGATCTTGCTTTCAATGGATATGATTGTCTTATAAAGGAACCCAATCAGAAAAGATAATTTATTGTTTGTTAGATTTGCTTTATAAAAACAACAACACCTAGTACTTAAAGTATTGTATTCCATTTTAAACAGCATGACCCCACCTAAATTCTGATTTTAAAACTTAGCATTTTAAAGTTGCAATTTTATGTTCTCTCATAACATGGCTTTTTTTAAAAGCACTCTGCTCAGATATGTTACACATCTGAAAAACAACCCAAAAGGAATTCATTTGTTCAGAAATGTTGTATAACTAATACCAAATTATCTACAATTGTCATTAGTGTGGTATTTATCTGGACAATGAAAAATTAAGAATTAATTTCTTGAAGTCAAATTAACATTAGCCAAAAAGAAAACCCCAAAGCCCTTAGTTATGTTGAGCTCAAGATCATGCTTTAATGTGTATTCCTGCATTGAGCAGGAGGTTGACTTGATGGCCTTATAGGCCCCTTTGAGCTCAACTATTATATGATTCTATGTATTTATCCCAAAATATCTGATGAGTTCCTTACAGTTTTAATGCATTAGTGCCCTCAAAAGATATATTCTTCCCTGCTTACTTTTCTTCTTTTCAATGACTAACTGCAATTGGAGGTTAAAACACTGGTGTGTGCAGAACAAAGATATATACTTAAAAATACTTTTTAATAAAAAGCCAACAATAAAGGACCTCGAGGTGTGGAGGCGGAAGATTTGGAGGTTAAAAGCAGGACAATGGCACTTCATCTGGAAATTTTCACCTGAAACATGGACATGTTTAAAATGGCCTTTTCCGAAATTATATCAAAATTAGCCACTCCTAAATATAAGAGGACTACACATGCCCATGTGCACACCAACATGGTCACCATATCTCTTCTCTTGCAGCTTGGAGGGCTGTTGTCAGTTGCTAGAATATTCCCTGGACTTAATGGACCACCAAACTTGTTTTTGAAACTGGAACGGCCTTTGGTACTATCATAATGTCACAGCTTTATTTATTTATTTTTTAAAAAAAATCCTTTGCCATGCCACACAGAACATGTGCAAAATGTCTGACGATTCCCATTTTGAAAAGTAGTAATGGTCCTTTTATTATCAAAGGGAGGTTATTTTAGGTTATTAATCTTATTAATGTTCCTTCTGTATATTTTGATCTTAACAGCACAGTGTCATTCAATTATGAAGTTATTTCCTGCCATTAAAACATCAAAGACATTAGTATGGGTTATCAATAAATGTTATCTCTGTAAGCGACAAGGGAACACGTCAGTACCAACAGGAAGCGACTCCTGGAAAGTAACTGATGAGCCAACTTTTCTAACAAGAAGATATTATTAGTCAGTGTTTCATTGAATATGCTGATAACAGTATTTCAAGTGTGGGGATGGGGGAACCAACAACAAAATAATGGTGGACCTTTAAAGCAGAGACATGTATGGTCATTCCGGTTTAAAACTTTTAAAGATGCCCTGAATTTTGGCTGGCAGTTTAAAACTGGTTTCTGTAACCTGAACCTTGATTCTAAATTCAGGGTTGCAACATTCTTAAACTACAAACAAAACCATTTAAGAAGTTGTATTAAAGAAGAGAAGAATATATTCCTTTTTCTTTCTTACTTTAAGAAAAAACAAACTATGGAACTAATAGAATTTATTTCTTACTATGTGTGCTGAAGATCATTGACTTATGGCAAGGGTGGGCAACTTGTGGCCCTCTAGATGTTTTGACTTACAGTTTCATCTGCTCTAGACAGCTTAGCCAATGGTGAGAAGTCCTATAGGTTAAAAAATTTGGGGATCACAAGGCTCAAGGACAGTTCAGTCATTTAAAATATCCCTACAATATGCCCCAACGTTCCTCCTGGTGATGCCTAGTGATAGATAACATGTGTCCTGATCCATCCTTCCTGGAAGTGATGGAAGTTATGCTATGTCTATGGAAATCCCAAATCGCAATTTCTTCACAATAATACTTTCCTAGGGATAAGCAAGGCGTATCGTATGGCAGCTTTTTCCAGCTGCAACTCCCATAGTTCCTGACCATTGAACATGTTGAAATGGGGCTGATGAAAACTGAAGTCCACAACATCCAGAGGGTACCAAGTTGGGGAAGGCTGCTGTATGGGGGGGGGGGGGAAGTTCGGATGTTAGGACCATATAGAACTAAAAAGGTGTGATTTTTCTTTGACGGTAGTGTTGCTGTTACTGTTTTGTTCTTGTATTATGTAATAATGACAATGAGAAGGACATTTAGTTTTTACTTTCGGATAGAAATTTCAGGACCAGTGCAGCATTAAATTGACAATGGATTGATAGAGAACAACAAAGACTACAAAATTATTTATTTGAACAATTGTTACTCCAATCTAATTTAAAATTAAAAACCACAGTAATTGGCAAGAGAAGAATATATTCCTTTTTCTTTCTTTCTTTTCTTTTAAAGGAAAGATATACACTACGACTGTTGTTCACATAACCCTTTGTCCTGAAGGGGTTAAATCCAATCCAACACAGGCATGCTTAATCCCATTGATTTAAATAGGTTTAAGCATGTGTGACTCTACGTTAGATTGTTTTGGCGATTGAAATATAAATGTCAATCATCTTTAGTGAGAATACCAGGATGTTTGAGATCAGAGTTTTTAGGAGAAGGAGGCTGAAATTACCTGTTAGCCATAACCCTGGAGCAGTCCCATTCAGTTTAACAAGACTGCTCTGATGTTGTGGATTACACCTGCAGTTACCTAACTCCATAATCTTTCAGTACAACCTTGGTGCCTGAGTGCAACTTTTGTTTCTGAAAATCTAGCCAGAGTTACCTGAAATAAATTTGGAAAATTTAGTTCCAATTTAGGAACTAAAATGTTTTATCTCTTTCACTGCACTGTGTATTTAGTTCCTCCCCTTCCTGGGCATGATTTGATGGCATTATCAATATAAGGGTATATCCCACAAGCAAAGTGGTGCCTGGATTTTTTATATATGGCTGACAGAAGATATCAAAAGCACCTCATCAGCATCTATTCAGTGCTAGTCAGCTTTTGCCCCTTGTAATTGTCTCTGCACAGCTGTGATTTTTATAGCATTTTGCCCATGAATGCATACATTTCAACTGCTTTCTTTAAAAAAAAGAAAAAGAAAACGTAAATTGGGAATATTAAACTCTCGTGTAAGTATGTAAAAAAAAGGCAAAACCACAGGCAAAGTGTTATTGAAAGCTGCAGCCTAACCAGCCCTTTTAAAGGTGTCTCTTAAAAATAACTTTTGCAGTAAAAGCTGGAACTTATGGAGGTAATATGAGCTATTTCTAATGTCCTTCCCATGAATTGCTTACACTGTTGAACTGTTAGATGTCTGACATGTCCATATTTCTCTTGTGCAGCATATATTAAATACTGTTGTCTCTACGCCATATTTTCAGCAAGGGGGTAGTGTGTGTGTGTGTGTGTGTGTGTATTTCAAATTTATATATAAATTTGAAATGTGCATGATTTGGTCAGATAGTTTATTTGAACAGGAACTATACCAGACAGAATTATTCTTGCGTTGAAATGTATCCTTTTTCATGCACCTCGGCCTTGTGATTAAAGTGATTGGCTCTCGAGGCATTAAGTTTAGTCTGCTGCTGCCACAATTATGCCTTTTAAAAACTTCTGAGTGTGCTCACTGATTTCCAGTAGTCCAGATGTCATTAGAACAACATGCAGGTACTCTACAAAGCCCAGTAATACTGTCAACACACTGGCCTGGATTTCAAGCTCCCCGTCTTCGCCCCTCCTACCCTTCCCCTCCCACCCTTCTTCCCTTTTGGCCTAGACAAGCTGCTCTGGAGGAAAACAAAAGGTTTTCCTCATGGAAAGTTTTAGTAAAGCTGGCCATGTGCCGAGGTTGAGGACCCCTCCTCATTTATAATGATGATTGAAAGTGTACATACGCCTGTGGTAAGACACGCCAGGCCGCTAACATTGGGGATGAAGGTTAGACGTGATGGGTAGGGCGGGGAGGAATAAAGAAGTCAAATAATTCATTAGGGTCAGACTTTTAGTGGACCTTCATGTCTGCGTTTGAGTGGTGGGCCATTAAATGAAACCACACTGGGTCAGGGTCACAATATTAAGATTTCATTTCTGCTGCAGTTACAAGCTTTATAAAGGTACTCTCAACAAAAAGCTTCCCAAAGTGCCATCTTTGGTGGAGTCAAAGGCGTCACAAGGGTGCAACAATTTCATCCAAACTTTCATATCTCCTTGGCTTTCTTTACAGTGTGTGTGGGGGGGGGGGGGTATCAGAGCTATATGAATATTCATAAAGCGTTGCAGCCATATATTTCAACATGTTTTGTATGTACACTTGGTTTAACTAATCAGAATATAACGTTGCTTGGCCAGCTGTGCCATGCCCCATCTCATATCGCATTCATTTCCTCTGCATCCTGTTGCCATAACAAAGGCAAAAGAAAAAGCAGGGAGGGGAAAATTGTAAATAAGGAGGGAGAAGGAAATAGGAAAGACAAGTGGACACTATCCAGTTCCTCAAGATGAAAGGAGAGAGGCTCATTGCGCCTCATAGCATTCTGTCATATCTAGAGCTGTTCTACACTGGAGATTGTTCCTTACGATTGTTTACAGGTTCACTAGATGATGTCATCACCCTCTAGTTGCACTTCTCTTTTTTAAGAGTGGTTTCCAGTTGTTGTTTTAGAGTGGAGGAAATGGAGTATTATTTCTGAAAGCAATATTTTCCAACTTGGGCAATTATGTTATTCCGCTATTGCACATTGCCACCTACAGGTTTTATAGTGGAAAAGCAGGAAAGGAAAAGCTCTTTGTGTAGACCTTGGATCTCAATTCTGCAGTGAAACTGAGACTAGATATAGCGGATTAACAGCTTTGTGTAGAAAAGCTCTTAATCCCCTATAGACCCCCTTTCACCTTGGCATTGTTCTATAATGAGTGGCAGAAAACTTTGAAGCCTGTGGAATAAGAATCCTAGGTATTAATGAGCCTCTCCCTGGGCCAGCCCAAATCATTTAGCTGCCTGAGTTGGCACCTCCCCATTCCCTGTTCAAAAGACAATTGGCAGTGAAATCTTCCTTCAACACTGGTGATGAGCCACCATTTGGTGGCACAAACAGCTCTGCTCACTCTGCACCCCCTCAGCATTTGCTACCTGATGCAGGTGCCTCGCTCTGCGTAATGGTAGGGCTGACCCTGGGCTCTCCAGATCCTGGTACCTTCATTGTTGTCTATGTTTTGTCACAGTTCAGTTGCAGTCCCTTATGTTAGTCGAGAAGGGGATAGCACAAGTTAAATAAGGGCAAGTTATAAATGATGGACTGGTGGAGGAAGAAGTGAGGGATTCATTAAAGAACCATAATAACAAATGCCATTTCGTTGTTCTGTCCACCCTAGTGTGTGAAATCTAATAAAATAATAATAATAATAATAATAATAATAATAATAATAATAATAATAATAATATGCTCATCATGAATACAGAGGAGTTTTAAAGGTAAGGAGGAGTTCATGCTCCATGAGAAAGGGGATGGGAATCCAGGGGACGAGATGTCAGTCTGGGTGTCAAATGGCCTGAATGATGAGAGGGATGAATGATTTTAGCAGGTGTGACAAGATTGGCCTGAGTCAAAAAGGTTCCCATCTTCAAGGGGGAAATGCATCAGTTTTAACTGAAAGAGCAGCTTTTCACAGTGTTGTGCAGAGAGAAGTCACATAAATTGTGGACTGATCCAATATGGGAAGCAAAGGAGAATGAAGAATCTGAGATAATGCCAAGGCTTCATGCTAGGTAAACAGAATCGATGATGATGATGATGATGATGGCATTAGTGAGCAATCAAGGAGAAGAAATAAAGGTGAACATGCTAAGTTTGAAATGATAATGAAACATCCTAGTGGAGATCTCAGACAGGCAAGTGAAGATGCAGAATATGCTTTCACATTAATCCTGAAGCAATGGTTTTCAAACTGTGATCCTAGAAACCAAGAGTTCCACAGTGAGAAGACCCATAGCACTGGACAAGTTGATGGACAACCCACTTGTCCATTATTACTAAGAGTCTCTTGCAATATGTAGTTGCAGGAGATTGTGGGTCAGATGTTCTCACCAGATGAGGTCTAAGGGCTCATCTACACTAAGCAGATATTCCACTATGAAAGCAGTATATAAAAGGCAGGAGCCACACTACTGCTTTATAGTGGTACTGAAGTGCACTGACAACTGTTTTGGCCCATTGACACAGACCATATACTGCTTTCATAGTGTCACATCCTGCTTGGTGTAGTTGTGTCATGGGCCCCAACAATTGCCAGTGCACTTCATTACCACTATAAAGCAGTAGTGTAGATTCTGCAGTGCACTTCAATATCACTATAAAGCAGTAGTGTGGCTCCTGCCTTTTATATACCACTTTCATACTGCTTTCATAGTGGAATATCCTTCTTCGTGTAGATGAGCCCAATGTCCAACATGCTACATGGCACGTGCTAAGAAGTACATATCCTAGAATGTACCACAGACTCCTCTGTAATGCACAGGGAGTCCGCAGTGGACAGATCAAAGTTGACTGGTTCCTTGACGATAAATTGGAATTCACTGCTCTAATCATTAAGTGTCTAACGATGCTGAGCTTTTGAGTGAAGGCTGAGATTCTTTAGCTCCCCTTTGCACTGACAGTGTTCAAGGCTTTGGTGTGGGTGACTAGCTAAGCTTCATAGAAAAAGAAAGGAAGAAGTGCACAGTAACTTGCAACCCTGTAGAAGCGATGAAATAAGATGCACATAATGTGTTCCTTTTGCATTACACATTTTAATTAAGCAAATGTACTGATCCATATGACATTAAAAGCCAATTTTGTAATTTAGCCCAAATATCTCTTTCACAAATAAATGGCTATACAATTGAGAATTGCTTCCACATTTTAGTCTTCCAATTCCTTCCATAATACCATTCTAAGTAGGAAGGATTTTTTAAACACACACACACACCATAATTTGCTTGGTGGATAAGGCCTACTGCATATAAGTTATAGTAACATTTGTTTGCTTATAAGCCTGGGCTGTTGCCAAAGAAAATGTACATTGTGCAGAAGCAGAGCCGTCTTTCCTGAGAAAGCATTGTTCAGATGCTTGCATTCATCACTGGAATATGATCTTCATTTGAAATATTTCTGGGGAGTGTCACTGGAGAGCTGCGCAGTGTTGGCAGATCAGTCCACAGCCACTGTGGGAGCTGCTTAAACTCTCGTTACTCTAATGACCTGGCCTGTGTTGACAAAAATGCTTCTGGAGAAATTATTTTTCAAAAAGTAGGCCAGTAGCCAAGGTGGGGCCAGTGAGAGGCTTTGTCTCTTTCATCAAGATTTTGGCCATCCCTGATAATTGCGTAAGTTTTGCAAATGTAGGGAGGATGAGCAGTAGTAGTACGAGTGGCACACTGTTTTATGAAGAGCAGCTCAGAACATCATGGGTGGCCACTGGCCTCAGTGGGAGGAAACAGAAACGTTTATGTTCAGGAATACATTTAAAGTGTCGGGTTGCTGGGCATTTGGCTGGCTTCGGCCATACTGAGACCTGAGGACTTCAGGGCTAGTTTATTCTGGATCAGGGTAGGTAATCGCTTTTGAATTGTGGGGAGGGCGGCAGTGGTGTATGTGTGTGTGTGTGTGTTGAAACAAGCATTTCCTAAGAAGCAGGAATACTTGTAATGAGATGGCAATGGTTGAGTCCAGAAAAGTAGTCTGTGGAACAGTGTGGTGCAGCAAAGGATGTGGGAAGACACCAGAAGAGTCAGAGGAACTCAGTCAGGAGGAGATAAGTAGGAGGGAAGACAAAAAGGCTGACAAATTGCCAAACTGAATTTTAGAAGTCCAGGTCCGGGCCCGATTCAAAGTGCTGGTATTGACATTTAAAGCCCTAAACGGTTTGGGGCCAGGTTATTTGAAGGAACGCCTCCTCCCATATGTACCTGCCTGGACCTTAAGATCATCTACAGGGGCCCTTCTCAGTGAGCCCCTGCCAAAGGAAGTGAGGCAGGTGGCTACTAGGAGGAGGGCTTTCTCCGCTGTGGCACCCCGGTTGTAGAATGAGCTCCCCAGAGAGGTCCGCCTGGCGCCTACACTGTACTCCTTTCATCACCAGCTGAAGACTTTTTTATTCTCTCAGTATTTTAACACTTAATTTTAACTTAAATTTAAATTTTACTGTTCTAACTCTGTATTTTAAACTTATATCAATTTTGCTGCGTGGTTTTATCCTGGTTGTGCTTTTTATACTGTATTTTGTATTTGTGCTTTTAACCTGTTGGTTGTTTTATTATGGTTTTAATTTTTGTGAACCGCCCAGAGAGCTTCGGCTATTGGGCAGTATAAAAATGTAATAAATAAATAAATAGAAGTGCAAGGAATCTGGGTAGGAAGAGCAAGGAACCAGGAAGGCACCTGCAGGAATGGAATGCTTTGCTTAAAACTGTATTGTGGGCTTATTCGATAGACATCAAGTTCTGTGACATTGGACAACCATATTTATATAAGAGAGCTAGATAATCTTGGCCCAGGGTATATAGGAGAGCTTTATAATCCTGGCCCAGGGTTTACTGCACTGGAAAATGGAGCTGAAATATACACTTGGAAGAGCCAGACTTCCAGACATGAAATTAGTGTCTCAGGCAAGCACAGTGGTTCAGGAAGTAGTAGCTGGCCCTAACATTGATGACTGGGAGGACTTAAGGAATAGTGGGACTAAGAGAAGGGATGTGCACGCCCACTAAGCCCCTATAACAGTCATTTCCCCCCAAAGACTGTATGGCCTTGGCTTCATACAAACTAAACAATCCTTACCTTAACTTACTTATTCAGAATCCTGTCATCTGTCAGAGCTTGATTTTGGTCATCTTCCACTCCTTTTGTTTTGTTAAATATGATGATGCAAAGGGTGACCTTGTCCTAGTAAAAAACAAAGGTCCTAGTAAAAAACAAAGTAGATCCCACAAATCTAAAGCCTGCCCACATCAGTTCTACTGCATAGCTACTTTAATGTTGTAACATTTTTTCACTAATGTTAATTGGGCCTGGGTGGGGTGGGGAGGGGACTAGTACCTTTAAAAAACAAACTCCTTGCTGTATTTATGTATTGCTGAGAACTTTTCTTCTCGGTTACTTGCAAGACAGTGTGTGGTAATGTTAATGTGTGACTGCAAAATACATAACTGATTTTGCTGAATATTCTCCAGACGTCTATTGAGTAAAATTTCTGAGAAGGATGAGATCAGGCAAAAAGGGTTTCTGAAACAGTGCTCCAGGGTGGCAGCTCTGAAATCTAACTACAGAGTGTTCTATAGCATTCCCCTTGGTTGCCAGGACATTTTTCCCCATCTAACTGTTCCCCATTTCACTCTTACTTTCCTTTTTTTTTCTTTCATGGAAAACACATTGCTGAGGTTAATTCTCTACCATTGTTAATTAATATTTGAAAATATGAATTTAATCTGTGAGCCACTCCAAAACCTTATCTTAGACTAAGCTATGTGGTTGACATCGCTCTCACCGCAGACTTTCTGAATTATCCATTAAGAATTGTTTCAGACTATAACTACTATAGCCTGTGTAATTATGGCCCAAAGGGAGCCGGCACCAGCCCCCTTCGTTTGTGCTGCCACCACCTTCCCAGAGGCTCCCTAGCACCCGAAGCCTCTGGGGAAGGACACCAGAATACTGCCCCCCAAATCCCTGGATTTAGCTCTGACCCAGATAACAAAAAGATAGCAGCATGAATAGCTGAGGTAGAAGGAGTTTATTTACAAGTAAGGGTAGGGGTCTAATGGGAAGAACATAAAATAAAACACAAGTACAGGCATGCATAGTAACCGTAAAAAAATAATAAAATCTAACTAGACTACTTACTCCAAAGTAGGGCTTTACCAACACAGCAAACATGAACCCCTCCACACCTACCATGAGGAGGGGCAAGACAATAGGCTAGGGGAAAGCCCCCCCCCCCAACTTTATACCCTTCAGCTCCCATTCCTCTCCCAGGCTCCCTCCTCCTTCTGGTGCACCCCAGAGCCCTGGTTTCACACCTCACCAGCTGCAAGCCCTCTTCCAGCCATCCTTGATGGTTTATGGCCTTGAGAACTGGCCAAGGTCTTCCCAGCATGTCCGTTCCCATCCCCAGGTGTCCTGCTATAAATGTGCAGCTCGGCGCCCTTCTTTCTAAATGTGACATGCATTAAAAAGTGTCATGCTAAAATTACCCCAAACCCCTTAACTTCTAATTCAGCACTGCAGGAGCAGTCTATCTGACTGACTGCTTCACTGCCAGCACTGCCAATTAACATGAAGTGGGCTTATTTGATCCAAAAGGGACTTATGTCACATTTTAAAAGGTATAATACATATGAATCACTTCAGAGTTCCATATCATCATCATCATCATTATTAAATACACCAAAATATTCCTGGGGAGTGTTAATATTCATTATGACACAACAGTCCCCTTGGTTTGAATGCTATTTTTGTTTGTTCAGACACAGCATGCTAAACATGCTCTATGAGGCTGTATAGGAAGCTATCTTATCCCAGGCCAGACCCTTGATCCTTCCTCTATTGTTTTGTTTATATTGTCTCCTGTCATTGGAAACAGGGGCCTAATCTACACCAAGCAGGATATTGCCCTATGAAAGTAGTATGAAAGTGGTATATAAAAGGCAGGAGCCACACCAAGTGGGATATAGCGGTATGAAAGCAGTAAATGGTATGTGTCAATGAGCCCAAACAGTTGACAGTGCACTTCATTACCGCTACAAGGCAGTAGTGTGGCTCCTGCCTTTTATATACCGCTTTCATACTGCTATATCCTGCTTGATGTCAATTAGGCCAATGTTTCGGGAAGAGGCTTTTCCCATCACCTCTTACTTGATCCCTTTTCTTTCTCAGTGATTGAACCTGGGGGAGATGGGGCAGTTCTACCACGGAGCTATGATCTCTCCCATAGCACCACTTTCCTGAAGCGTTCAGTAGTGGCACTCAGCACTGCAGGATGTTGATGGATGGGGAGGAGATAAAGCCTGCACCTAAGCACCACTCTGCCCCACCGCCACTGTTAAGAGAGATCCCTGATGATATAGCTGCCCTGGCTTTCAGAATTTCCCAAATCTCTCAAGATCAAGATTAGGAAAACACTGTGACTGCTACAAGGCAAGGCTTGTACAGCTCATTGAGCGATTGCTGGAGTGCATTTAATGTTCAGTCTGAAAACATGTATGCTTAGGCCGCATCTTCATCTTGTAAAAAATCTGAAGAGTTCCATGGCTTGTAGGACAGCTCCCATAGTTTTCATCAATGCTCCAGCAATACAGAGATTACAAGGAAAGGGATTGAAAAGGATTTTAAAGCATTACATGTAATGCAGGAAAGCTTACAAATGTTTTCATAATAGAAGCGAGGTTTGGGAATAGCATCAGAGGGCTCAGAATTTAAGAATAACATAATACCAGTAGGTATTGCAACTGAATCTCAAAGCAAAGTCAAAAGAGCAGATAGACATCTTTCACAAAGTGGATAAGTCAGCAGGGATATAGTGGCATGTGTAACTGTTACCACTTTTATTTAATAAGAAGACTGGTTACAAAGTTGACCACAGAACAGATCATCAGCTTATCATGAGAAATAGAAATAAGGAGCCCTGTTCAGTGACTGAAATCTGTTAAATTTCTAACAGTGTGATCCTACACATGTCCAATCAGAAGTAAGTCCCACTGAGTTCAATGGCGCTTACTCCCAGGTAAGTGCATCTAGGATGCAGTCCAAGGTTGTTTCTCAAGTTTCCCTAAGTGTTCACAGATCCCTTTTAAGATTTCCTTGCATATAAAGAGAAAGGGAAAGTTGCAAAGAAAAGACTATCTCAAGGAGAAAGAAAGAAAATGTTTTAAAATATTGAGAGGCAGTGTAGTATTGTGCTTAGAGTTAAAGACTAGGCCCATAGAAAGCCAGGTTCAAATTTTCACTTTTCCATGATGCTCACTAGATGATCTATCTCTCAGATGTATCAATTGGCCCTCGTCTATATGACAGCGGGGTTGCTCCTCATTAAATATAAACCTGATTTTTCGTTGATTCGAATGTAGGTAAAGAGCGTCACACTGCAGCAGCAACAGCGATTTATCTCCTGTATTTTTTTGTAGTTCAGTTATAAATGCGCATGTGCGCATTGTCGCATTATGGGATATATGATCCTACGGAGGCAAGTGAAGTGATACAGTTTTTATGTGGAGCTCTGCAGATTGATATAACAGCTAAACCGGAGCAGGGGGAAAGAAACGAGGCTGCAGAGGAGGTTGGCAGCGCATTTCTGCCTCTTTGTCTATATGGAGCTCCGTAGGATCAAATAGTTCAACTTAAAAACGGCCCGAAAAAATGAGCCAACCACTAGGTGGGAACGCGGGAAACTGGCCAATCATGTTCTCCTACCCTCAAAGCTCTGCCCAACTGTCAAAATGCGAGTTAACTCCCCCAATGACACACAACCATAACACGGTGCAAACTCGGACATGATCAAAAAGTCACAGTAAATCGCCGATGCAAATATGCGCATTATCGCGTTTAATACACGATGTTAATGCGAACGGATGGCTGACTCGTGTGTCTTAAAATGAGAATATGTGTAGCTACGTTGGGGTAAACAAGCCATATAGACAAGCCCCTGGTCAACATATTGCTGGCAGAGAGTGTTGGAGATTATTTTAATTGGTGGATTGATGGGTATGTATAAAATACTGAAGCAGTTAATGTTTTGCTGCATTTTGTATATTGCTATCTCGTATTGCATCTAGCGTTCATAGATTCATAATGGGAGGAAAGCCTGTGCTAACACAACAGAAACTGAAAGCAGAAAATATAACCACCCACACAAGTTTTACTGCTATGTTTCATATTAATTCGGGGAAATACCTGCACCAAGTAGTTTTCAGACAGATTATTAAGTACCTCCAGACCAAAATCACTGTAGTGCTACATTGAGAAACATCTTTTTTAAAATAAGAAAGAAAGCTGTTTGTCTTATCCGTCCACTTTAGTGGTGTTTGTATACGTAGGATAACTGTATCAAAATATCTTACTTATTAACTCTTTTTTCATTCTGAGGATTGCAGCTCTACTGTTTGAGAAAGGATTAAGAATTAGGAAATGTCCTCTTTTATGTGCTGTTCCTATGAAAGATGGCTCAAACCCAGAAACTGAATGAATAAGAACAGGATTGCTAAGCGGAAATGCTAAACAGTTTTTATTAAGCTTGAATGGAGTTTCTTCCTGTTTCATGCATCTATATATTTGAGCTACAGAAATGCAATTTTTGAAGGCTTGGAATTTTTTCTTTCTTTTTTTTTCTTTTTCTTTTTACATTATACATAAATCTAGTTGAGACTAAATCTTTGGGTAGAAATAGGAACGGAAGTGTACCATCCTGTTTCCTATCCCAACGACAAATGAAGCAGGGGCTGCCAACTTCTTTTTCTGTTTCTTGCAGCCTTCTTAGAACATTGTTAGTGAATATTATTGTATATACTGGAAATAGAACACATCTTATTTTTATATTATTACATTATTATAATTTTGATATTCTCATTCTCAATCTAGTCCCCCACTCCCAAGTCAAATTGTATCCCAAGCCATTCTTTTACTGGGTCTTTGGATTGGTTAATTGGTATGGATCCTATTGGTAAGAGTTCATTTTCTTTAGGACCAAAGGGTAAAACCAGTTCCCGAAGAGATAATTGCTAGGAAAAAAATGGCACCTCCCTGACTTCCAGAGCTACCTTTAGGTTTTGGAACGGCCTGAGTCAAGGGAGCTTCAATGGCAACCTGTCTCTCCCTCAGTAATCCCTCCTCTTCACTGCTGTTACTGCTGACTGCTCCTCTTCCTCCTCCCCAGTGCTACCATCCTATCCATTGCCAGGAAGAGATGGGGGAGCAAACAGGTAGCAGCAGCAAGGAGAAAGAGCAGAAAGGCCAGGGTACTTCTGATGATGGACCCATTGGCCTTGACATGTGGCCAGGTATCCAACCTCTCTTTATGGAGTTTATTCAGAGTAGCCCACATATCAAGAGGAAGGGAAGGATAGCAAAAGTTGTAACATGTGAAACCAACTCATTGACTAGTGGTGGAGTTGAAGCATTTCTTATCTTTACATGATCGGCATTCATCTAACTAGGTGCCCCAACCCAAGAGCACTGTTACAACATGCTCAGGGATGTATTTCTTTGAACCCTTAAACTGACCTTGATTGCTGAGATTTACTTGAACTTGTCAAATGAGAATATACCTTCAGAACAATACTTTGGCTCTTGGGCATCAATTGCTTGGGAATGACATATGTTTGACCAGGGCATGAGTGATGGTGGCAGATCTGTACTGCCCTTCACGCCAGCTTGAGACCTGCTATGGGACATTACCATGGCAATTAATGGGAAGATTCTTCTGCATTTCATCACTGCTGCTTTTGCTTTTGCATGAGGCAGGTGAAGAAGGGTGTGGGTGAAAGTTTCCTGAACTATTTGTGGCTTTCATCTTTGAAGTAGGAAATGAGATGCCTTCCCCAAACTTCATACTAAAACTCCCAAGCAGCATTGCAAGAATGTGCATGCTCAAAACCTTGCCAGCCCATTTAAAACTCGAAGAAGAAGAAGAAGAAGAAGAAGAAGAAGAAGAAGAAGAAGAAGAAGAAGAAGAAGAAGAAGAAGAAATAAATATTTTTCAAGCAATTGACAGTGCTAAATACAAGAGGAGGATTGCTGGATCACCCCAAAGATCTTTCCAGTCCACCAGATACTTCTTAGAAGTCTACAAGAAGGACATGGAAGTAATAACTATGGATGCCACTGAACCTTGAAATTTAGCAGTTCATTGACAGAAACTGTTATGTTCATAATGCCCCCGTCTAAGAACTTCAGTATTTTCATTATTCAAACCAAGATTGATTACGAGTTCATAATTCTGTTCTGAGCCTGTGTGGTCTGTATGACTAAGCATCTAAACTCCGCTATCTCTGTGCATGTCCTGATGTTGGTTGGCTGAACCCTTGACTTCCTTAAAGAAATGGAAATGTCTCTTTTGCATTGCTCATGCTTAAAGCTTTAGTTACTATTTTACAATGCAATCAATGAAAAGTTAGGGTTTGAAATCCTTCAGCAAACCAATCATGATTGACAAAACAGACACATGGGTTAGTATCCACCCCTTGTTCAACATTTCTTTCTCACTTGTGGCTTGGTTTCCTTTCTGTGTCCAGCTAGTCAACTGACACCATTTCTCTCTAGTATCGGACAGGTGTTTTTTTCTTCTTTGGTAAGTAAAAATACTAATACTGTTAGAGATCAGGGTGAGCGGGTGGCACTATGAGGAGATACTGGAAAGGAGATCCAAGGAGAAGTAGCCTGGAATGGGATTAGCGCAGCCTGGGGCGGCTGGCAGATGAGGAAGATATCTGGGCTTCATCCAGTGGAGGTACCTCTTCCATAGCTCCTGCGTGTGCCATAAGCACTCATGCTGCAACACTCCCTCAAGCTCCAGCATCTCCATACTGCTTGCAGGGTAAAAAAGTAGCGCACATAAAAACAGCCAATCAGAGGTGGGAATATAATGTAATGACCCATGACATCATGATCCATAGTGTGATGCCATATTACAGTTTCCAAGATGCACTGTGTTGATATGCATACTCAACAATTCGTATATATACGAGATCTTGAAATAATGGAGAACTTTCATCTGAGTTTGGACTGAGGAATGAATAACTTGAAGAGCAAAGTACAATTCCTGTTGGGGTAAGTTCGCCCATCTAGCAATAACTCTGTCCTGTTGTTTCTTCCCAGTCACTGGTACTCACAGGCATATTGAGTGGACATTTCTCATAGCCATCACGGCTATTAGCCACTGATAGACATGGCCACATCTTCTGTTAGCAAGTTCCATAAATTAGTTACATTGGGTGAAGAAGTATGTTTGCCTGCACTGAATCTCCTGCCAGTCAGTTTCATTGGATGATTCCAGGTTCTAGTATTATAAGAGAAGAAAAATACTTGTCTCTATCCACTTCCTTTACACCATACAGGAGTTTATCAACCTCTCTCATGTACCTCCTTAGTCACCTTTTTTCTAAACTAAAAGGCCCTAGATGTCATAGCCTTTCCTCTTAGAGAAGGTGCTCCACCATTTTGGTTTCCCTTTTCTGTGTCTTTTCCAGCTCCATAATATATTTTTTTGAGATCTGGAGACCAGAACCTTATGTCTGGTCTTTCAAATGTGGCTGCACCATGTATTCTTATAAGGATATTACAAATGGAAACAACGGAAGGTTGTACATCACTACTTTGTATCATTGTCAACAGAATAGCAAACTGATCATCAACGGCATGGCAACTCTACCTCCTGGCTCTTGCCAACAGCTGGTGGGTTCTTCCCCAGAATCTGGAAATCAGTGGCCTAGAAAATGTTGACAACAATATTGTTTAAAATGCTTCATTTTTTCCATTGAAGCTCATGCTGTTTATTTGGAACCCTTCTGAATTCTGCAACAATTTTCTCACAGGCAACCCTTCATTATTGGAAACATACACAGCATTTTCAAACAGCCACAGTCATAGTAAAGAAAGGGCATGAAAGCCTTTGAGTCTGAGTCATTTATCGTTCCTTATCTATCCTTTGGAGACATTAGCTAATCAAAGGTTGATATTCAGTACAATAGGACAAGTGCACTGTGGCTCTCTCTGTTATCCTAGCCAGCATGGAAACTTATTATTCCCATGGTCACAGCACAGGGTTTGCTTTGCTTCTAACTTCATTGCCCACAGCCTGAACGGCTATCATCGGCAACAACAAATCTGATGCCATATGTGTACATGTGTTATCAGCTCCCTAAATAAATGTCTTCTCCCCCCCCCCTTTTCTTTCCCACCCAATTTGTGAAAATTTGTGCTCTGGGATGCTTCTCTATCAGGCCCATGCAGCTGCTGTTGTTTTAGATATGGCAGGAAGTAGGACCGGAAAATGCTTAGTGCTCACAGCCCTCAGAAAAATCGAGAAATTCTTCTGATTTACTCAAGGCTCTGGCTCCAATCAAAGCCAGTGACCAAAAAAAAGGTGGGGGGCGTTCAATCAGACAACTGTGTCTGGGCTGCAAATGTCAGAACTGAGGTTTTAGCCATCACCTTCTTGCAGGGTACTCCAGAGATATTTGATACGGCTGTGTAAATCATGAAGTACTTGGCTCTGAGGAAAAAGTTCCACTTCAGTTAACATTGCAGAAGTGGGGCTGACACGTGTGCAGTCGGCACAGGCAAAAGACGTCTGCTTGCACAGTTTTCAGCCAGCTGAGGAAAGCCCCCCTTTTAAAAATTCTCTGGGGACAAGAGCTTCTATAAAGCCCCTCCATTTTATGCTATCGCTTTCTCGTGTCCGGCACATACATAAAGATCACCTCTAAGGTTTGTTCTCTGTATTTCTATAAATGCTTTTAACAGCACCTGGAAAAAGAGAAGCTAGCTAAAGAAGGCTCACAGAAAACACAGAGCGAACTCACTAAAGCTTAAAATGTACTTCATTATTTGTTCAAACTTAGGGTAAGATACTACTTAATCTCTTCTCTGCAGAATAGCTGAAGCCCTTAGCAGAACATAGCGGTTGTAATTATAAAACCATCCAAGTTAGAAGCAAATACATATATATATAAAGTGATCAGCTCCGGCTTCCCCCACCCCCTCTTGTGGAATAAATGGTTGCTTCTTCCAAACTCAGATCTTAGAAGCCACCACAAAGTTGTTAAGGGGGAATCAGCCCCCAGCCACTAGCAGTGAAGGTGCGCAATTCACAAGAAAACATTGTTGCCTGTATAAGCATGACCCCCGCGTCTCCTAAAATTAATAGGAGATGTGCGACAGAACAGTGCTACTTCGTGGATTGCCTCCCTAGTGAACATCTGTAAATGTTTTGCAGAGAGAAATTACATATTAAGACATTTCTCTTTTAATTACACTCTCCAGATGAGATTGGTTAAGAGCAGAGAAATGTATCCCATAGCGACTGATGTCAATAAGTGAGCAGTCCCCAAAGCTGGGCAGAACTGGGAAAGCTATGCTTCTTGCTGCTTTTGGCTTCGCTCCCTGCTTTATAATGTCAAACTTAGAACTGCCTTTATATACTCTTTCAATTTTTTTTCCACAGTAGCTCTTGCCAGCAAGCTGTAAACTACCGTATATCACTCAGATTTAAGAACCTAAACTTTAAAACAAATTAAACACTTGTTGACATTGTAATAAAAATCAGAACCGAACTGAACAGCTCAGTAAAACTACACTTCAATTATTTTATGGATTTAAGATTGTTTTCTAGGATTCCCAGACTCCCAGTGCAGCAAAGTTATTTCCTCTTGGCAGATAGTTGGAAGAAGAAGTCACTGAATAGATCAAATTCTGCAGCAATGAGGAGGTTAAAATCTTGAGGAGGGAAGCTGGTGTCTCTTCCCCCAACCCCCAAATCAGACAACAATTTGCCCTGTCCAAGCCAGACAAAACTCTATTCTGGATTTCCCCAATCTGGTACCCTCCAGATATGTTGAACTGCAACTCTCATCATTTTGGCTGGGGATAATGGGATTTGTAGTCCAAAGCATCCAGCGGGCACCAGGATGGAGAAGCCTGGTCTAATCCTTTAAGAGCACAATCCTATGCAAGTTTAGTCAGGGGGGGAAAGCCTACAACTCCTATCATGGAGCATGCTGGTAGTTGTAGGCATTTTTCTGTATAAACTTGCATAGGATTGTTCCTTAACTTTAAGAAAAACAATGATTTAAAACATCCATCTGCCCAGATCTCGCTGTTAAGAAATATTTACATGTTTTGGTTAGAGACAGACAAGTCAAGGTTTAGCCCTGCCTTTACCCAAGGGCAAGTATCTGCATGAGTTTTGCCTCTCTCTAGTCTTTTCTTATCTTCCATCTCCATACTTAGCTGAAACATTTGATGTTCTTTTTATAACTCCCCACCCCACCCCTCTTTCTTTGTGAAGTGGAAACCACTTCTTCCCTGTGTTGAGTTAAATGCCAGGTTTCCACTCTTCTTCAAACTTCCTTCCAAAACAGGTTGGAATGAAAGTATTTCAGAAATGTGTATAGACGGAAGCTACGCTAGGTGATCATGTGTTAAATGCTGTGTTTTCATAAAAGGTGTAATGCGGGCAGGAGATTCTTTTCAAATTCAAGAAGGCTATAAAGACTCTTCCAGCAGGTCTACCCAGTCAAATTTTAAGATATTTGAATGTTACTTTAATATTGTATTATTATTATTATTATTATTATTATTATTATTATTATTATTATTATTTTACTTTAGTCCAAGCAAAAAATCAGAATGTAAAATGTTTAATCAAAACTTTTAAACAAACCACCCTTTAAAAAGATCTATACCTAGAACATTTAACTGTTTTTAGGCAGGGCCAGATTAACAACGTAATATAAAAGGGTAACAGTCCCATGACTCCTACCATTTTAAAGCACTCCTACCTCAACTTCTTTTCTAAAAGACTGCAATCCTACAAAACTGCACATGCACAGAGGAGAACCACACAGTCAGCCAGATGTGTCTTCGAGGTTTCTGTTACAGCTGATTGTATTACTGAGCAGGCAGGGTATTCTTTACATTTTAAATGGGCTCGCCTGTTCAGCTGTGTGAATTGCCATAGTTAAAAACTTCAATGAAACCTTAAGGCAGCAGATCCAGCATTTCCCTGGTCCTTCCCCTGGTGTTATTCCAGCCCAGTTTTACATCTCTTTGTGCAGAAATTAAAATGTGTTCCTAACCCTAGTCCCAAATATAGCTTTGTAGGATTGCAATGTAAGTCTCTACCCCTCAAGTGGCTGATGAGTCCTGAAGTATCAGAAGCCCGAGGAAACTCCAGAACATTTCACAGATGAAAACCTAGCACTTTTTCTGTTTAAAATCACTTAGGGTGCAATCCTCAGAAATCCAAATGAATTTTAACTGAAAGCCAATAAAATAGTTTTAGGATTACTCAAGCCAAGCACATGCAACTTTAAACTCTGTGTATGTTTGTAACAAGTATATTGCTTCTCTTACATCCTCCTCGATAAGTTTCTATAGTAAATATTGCTGAATGAGTTTAAGGCTGCAATCCTATACCCATTTACCAGATAGTATGGAGTAAATCCCAATAAATTCAGCAAGGCTTATCTATGAGTAGACATTATAGGGTTGTGGTATAAACTGCAATTATTCTAGAATAAGTACAACCAGATTCATTGTGGAATTAAATATTCACTCTTTTCAACAATCTTTAAAATATTTTTTCTAAACTGTTACATTTGCTAATGCGCCTTGCTTCAGAAAGGCAGTGCAGAACAGGCTATTATAGACTAAACAATACAACATACAGAAGGCAGAGAAGAGACTTCAGCTGGATTTAATGGGCTTCATCCCACCAGCCTTATATTATGCTGCTGCAGCGAATTCTGTGTAATGGACTCAAATAACGCTGATATTATAGTCTGCTTTCCCTGCGAAGGACTCAGATGACGTGGACTATGCCCTGCTGTGATTTGTGGTTCTTCTGCCCTGCATAGCGAAATATTTTGGTGTGTGGAAAGTCCAGTTTTTATGGTCAGGTGAAAGCACATTGCTCAAATTTCAACATGTGTTTTCATCCATCGTTTTCAATGCGGTGTCCTGTGGGCGTATTTTCAAAGGGCGGTATTGCTGATGAACAAGAGGGGTGTGTCAATTCAAATCTTTTCCTCCTCCTGCTTCCAAACTCCCCCGCTCCCTCTCGACAGGGAAACAGGAGCGGCTAATCCCCGATTTGAACAAGCAAAAAGCAGCAGCAACAACCCTCACCCACATATATACAAATCAAGTGAGACAGGACAGCAAGGGAGGAAAGAAAGGTGTGGGGGAGAGACTCTTTAGCTCTGTGTGTGTTTTTAACTGAGCCTTTGCTTCAATGGAAGTCACAGCAGGCAGCAAAAAAAAAAAAACCTTAAAAGAAACCCAACTCGCTGGTTTCTGGAACCTTAAACCATTTTGCACAGCAGGCAGCTCAGGAGCAAGCAGTCACACGCATCCAAGGGGGGAAAGCTGCAAAGGTTTCCCTTCCTGCATACCCTACTGGCTCCTGGTCATTCTTTGTATTGATTTCTTGCCTGCTTTGGGAGTCCAGTGGTATACACGCCACTCAACTGTTTTTCACCATCTTCAATGCAATTTCTCTTTTGCAATCCAAGAGAATGAGCCCAGGTTGCATTAAGAAGGGAATAACTGCCTCCTCCTGAGTAGGCAATTTCACCTTAAAAGAAATGTGAAAAATGCACCCTCCTTGCCAGCAGCACCCTCATTTTAAAAAATAAAGATATCCAAATTGGCACAGTGGCAGGTCTTAAGTAGGTCTTTCAGCATACCAAATTTTAATCAGATTGGGTCATCCATTGATTTGCTATGATTTTTCAAATGGAAATTAAACAAATGCTTACATCTGCATAAGTTTTAAAGATAAAGAGATCCAAATTGGCACAGTGGCAGGTCTTATGTAAGTCTTTCAGCATACCAAATTTTAAACTGATTGGGTCATCCGTTGATTTTTTATGATTTTTTTAAAATTTCCCTCTCTTAAACCCTTGGAGTTTATCGTTTACCACTGTGAAGGACCGTAGGAACACTCTTCAAAGCAACGCGCTTCAGGCCAGGCTGGTGGGATGCAGGGCAGTTGGAAGCAACCTCTCCCATCCCTTCCGCTCCCAATTTTGATCCTAGACAAGGCTGGTCAGTTTCACCCAAATGTCCAGTCAGTTACCTACTTCCCTTTCAGTCTGGCTGGAAACCTCTTTTGAAACAGGCAAGGACTTGGAGCAGGGGGGAGGTAATCAGCAAGAGTGAGACGGGGTGGGGTGGGGTGGTAATCAGACTTTCCTGCCCTCTCCTCCAACCTCAGTTGGGAATAATTCACACAAAATTCAATTGTGCATCTTCAAGTTCATGAACTACAGATGTGCTGGTTCCCTTACTCAAAAGTAAATCACATTGATTGCACGCTACAAAGTCTCCAGGCATGGTGAGGGGAACGGCAGTAGCCTATGCAATGGAGGGGGAGTTGTCCAACTTCCAACAAGCAATAAACTGTAGGGGGAGGTACAAAGGAGATATGGGGGTGAGGATGTGCTTCTCAATGGGAAGAGGGGCGGAGGTGATGGTGAAAACAACTATCACAGCAACGCACTACAGCAGAGGTGTAAAGAGGCTTGGTTCCTACAAGCGCACAGCTGTAAGTTTGCAAGGTTTCATACCCTATGTAAATGCTATATAAGCAAAGTGGGATAATCCGAGGCAGAACCAGAAAAAAAGTGGAGGTGGAATGAAGCTTAATAGGGCATGTGTATCTGGAAATACTCAGGTTGGCACAGCAGGCATTTTTGTGTCAAATTACAAGTGGGACAAGGACTCAAGGATATATCTATTTTATTCCTTACTTGAAGAGCTTAGACCAGGGTGGGCATATCATGGCCTTCCGGGTGTTGCAGGAACTGCAAATCCCATCATCCTGGGATTTGCAGTTCCTGGCATCCTGGGATTTGCATCATATACTGGCTAGGGCTGATGGGAGTTATAGTCAAACAACATATGGAAGCCTACAAGTTGCCCACCCCTGCCCTAGACACAAATTGTTATGCAGTATAAGATCAGTACATAACAACAACAAGTCCTTGATCCCTGTGTAAAGAGATTGGGAGATACCAAAACCAACATTACAGTTCTAATGCAAGCAACCAGTTTTTCCCAGTGCAGGTCTTGTATTGCTCTTGTATGTTCATGATTTGTACAGTTCTTTTATTATTATTAACTGCCTCGCAGCTGACCAAAGTGCCGGGCTAAATTTCAGATTAAAACCGTTATGCGCTGCAGAATCACAACCCTAGCCAGGATGATACATTATAACTTTCCAAATACCAATATAGTGAGGTGTTCTCTCTGGAAATTTAAGAGAGAACAGAAAACGATTGCAGCGGCAGATTGCTAATGATTGCTTTGAAAGTAGAATGCAAAATCTTCTGAGTCATTCCAGCTTTTGAAGTGGGCTTAAAAATGAATATTCCTACTTTTTCCTCATACTGAACACTCTAACAATCAGAATAGCTCCCTTCCCAAGGGAATGGAGTTGGGAACAAACTGATTGGAGCTTATGGGTATTTCCTACTGCTGGCCATGAAAGTAGCTGCCCATTTTCTTTCTTTTTAGAGAAAAAGTGAATAGTATATTCAAAGTGTTTGAGTAATCCCAGCATTAAGTGTGCATGAAACATGAACATCCAGTTCCCTGTAGCTTTCATCTTCACGGTATTCTGTCTACTCTTCTGTAGTGGGGCTTTTCCCAGCACAATGCTTTGAGAACTTGAACTTGAGTATTCACATATGGCTCTCAAAGCCGGGAAGCTGTGAAGCTAGTTTGTAACCTCTCAGGTCTTTCAACAGAATATGGCACCTCTCCAGTAAAGAGGAGTGTATAGAACAAAATTTGAGGGGGAGCAGTTGTCTAGTTGGCTGATTCTAACTGATCTGTTGAGATGAATTGCATGGCAGTGGTTCCACTACACACTAACATGCATGCTACTCTCTTCCCACTATTTCCCACTCCCTGTTCATCCAAGTAGCAACAAATTGATGGAAACTCAGGTTTTCTACACAAGGCATTTATTGTGCACTTATCATTCTCTACTCACAGTTGTTTACAGGTTCTTTAGATGATATCATGACCCTCCAGTTTATCTTATGTGTCTAAAGAACGCTTTCATCGAGTTTTTTTATTTGTGAAAGCAATGCCACTTGTGTATTTGTGCTATTCTGTTATACCACAATGCCACCTAGAGGTTATGTAGTGGAAAGGCAGGAAAGGAAACACGCTCAGATCTTAATTCTGGGATGAAACTGAAAATAGATATAGCACATTAATAGCCTTGTGTAGATTAATAGCTCTCACTAAAATCTACTGGCCTACTGCCACCAACTTCACTGTTCTGTCTGTTAATTTAAAATACACTGTATGCTGTCTTCTGTGTGGCAGATTCAGGCCTCAGGCTGCGAGTTGCTATTCCTTAACCCATATAGTTCAACTAACTAGAGAGTTTCTTCCGTGGTGAAAGATTGTGGTGTTTGAAATTAGTTGTATGAAACAGCAGAAAAGATGTCAACTGAACTGTTTCCTATTTTTATTAATTAAAAATGGTAAGCATCTATTTCTTCAAGTTTTGGACAAAGGTGTAATTAGTTGGTACATTTAGTGATACCTGCATCACTAATGAACTCAGAAAACTGCAGGTACCATCTGGATGGGAACCGATATATTCTTGATACACACAGAGGTGGAATGTTTCATTGGATTGGATCCAAGAAAGAGATGTATTCTATACAAATATTAATAGAATGATAATGGTTTGGATCCAGACTTAGCCATGCTTAGAATAAACCGACTGAAATCAAGGGGACTTCAGTTAGTCATCGACAACGATGGAGAGTGGCCGTGTGTGTATATGTGTGTATATGTGTGTATATATTTTATTATGTATTACAATATTTATTCATCATCTTTATGACCAAAGGGGCCTCAAGACAATATAAAAGTTTAAAAACAAGCTCATATGTATGCACATAGAAAGCAGTATTGCTCTCACAAAATACAAGAAACATCAGAACTATTTAAGGTAAAACATCAGCAATTATCTTTGTAAAGTATTGACTATGAAGGTTGTTGGGGAGCCAAATAGGGCTAAAAGTTGGTCTTGATTACAAAATTATGAATCATTATATAGTATTTTCTGACACTCTAGATAAAGAGCAATTCATCAGAGAATATTAGATGCTATTGAAGTTTCATACAATAGAAAGAGGTCATTAGGTTTCTTGTAATTGCACATTACTGAAGCATTAGTTACTTCTAAATCAAATCCACAGGCCACACATGTATTCTGTCTAATTGATTTTATGTAATAACAAGTGTGGGCACCAGCTATTGCAAGGGCTAGAATAATCTGAAATCTGCACCCTTAAGTACCAGGTTAAAAGGGTGGTTTGAATAAGTGCAGAGGCCATATCAAGAGTATAGGAACAGCTATTAACAAGGAGTAAATCAGTTTAATGTGTTTTAAAGGACCATGTTTTGCAAACGATTCATTATGAAGCATTCAAGGAAGTGTTACGCAGATGAAACCATCTGGTTTTATTTCAGCCACAATATGTTAATTATTTAAACATAGTGAAATCCTAAGAAACTTATACTATTTACATTGCTCTCGCAACAGTTTTCTATCAGGATAAGAGCACCTGCTGGCATAATTATCATGAATCAATTAGAATCAGGCAAGGATAGAGGTTACTTAGGCGATATCCACGCAGAAGCATCCTGTTCTCCATGTCTAACTGCAGGGTACCATCTTATACTTTTTTCTTTTTCTTTTGTCCTTCCTTTACGTGGAGTATGCTATTCGACATCCGTAGGCATGTTCTTTCGAATGAAAGTCCCAGTGATTTCAATGGAAACTTTACAATTAAGAGTATATATGTGCAGGAACAATATTTGGGATCAGGATATAGACAGAGAAGATGCTTAGGAGGGTAACTGAGGCCAGAATGTCATATTCTGCAGGAAACAGATGTATGGAGCCCTTGGCTGCCACATCTCTTGAGAATGGTGCCCTCCTGCCTAGAACTCTTGAGAGAAAAGTGGCTGAGACAAGTTGTAGAGGGAAAGTGGCCGGTAGAGGAAAGGTTAGGCATCCTTCTTCCCACCTATTGTTTCTGTCCTGCAAATAACATGTGTCCTCCCATCAGCAACTGCTGTTTTGCAGAGGACTAATTTAGAAGGCACTTTCCAGACACGAGTGGGCTGATAACTAGGTTGAAAAAGTATTAGATCAAGTAATCATTTATACAACAGTTAGGCTGCAATTCTGTGCACATCAGTTCCCACTGAACTTGTGTAGGACTGGACTGCATGTTACAAGCATTTGGCCTTGAGAATATGTCATTCCTTCTCCCCAAAAGGAATTTTGAGTGAAAACTGGAAATCCATTAAAAAAAAAAGTAAACTCTTATGTTTTGCTGGTGAGTACAAAATGTCTGCTGACAAGTGATATGTCTTAAGTGTCATGTGACAAGGTTTGGTGTGAACCTATCATTGATACCAGCTGTTTGCAATAAGATGACGTGTCGTTGACCATAATTTGAGCTATACTTAATTCCATCTGGTTTTATTTTTACCGCAAAGTGTCAATTCGTTTAAAAATCCTACAATTTTATGAAAACATTATTATTTAAATTCTGCTCCCACAACCGTTTTCTGTATCAGGACCCGAATGCCTGCTGCATATCCTTCATCAATCAATTAGAAATAAGAAAGATAATTTAGGCCATGCATCTACACAGGCATGTCTCATTTTTCCAGTTCACCTTACAAGGTTTTGTCTTTATTTTATTTATTTATTTATTTATTTATTACATTTATATACCGCCCCATAGCTGAAGCTCTCTTCCTATCGGTAGATTTGTTTGTTTGTTATATTTATACTCCAACTTTCCTCCAAGGAGCCAAAGGTTATGTACATGATCCTCCTCTCCATTTCATCTTCACAACAACCCTGTGGGTTATACAACAACCTACAACCCTGTAGGTTAGGCTGAGAGTCACCCAGTGAGCTTCATGCCGAGTGGAGACCAGAACCTGGGTTTCCGAGTCCCAGTCCAATACACTCTAACCAATATACCACAGTTTGGAGTTCCATATTTTCAAGGATCGGATGCACTGATTGAGAAAATCAGAGCTTCCTCTTCTCCAGTCCCATGCAGATATGCCCTTACATTACAGCAAAGATATGTCATCTGGGCCAGTTCTACACCAAGCAAGATAAAACACTTGGACAACGTTTTGAAAACTGCATATGGAGTGTGTCATGGGCCCCAACAGTTGTCAAATCTATTATAAAGTTAAACCATTTTAAAGCAGTAGCATAGATCCTGCCCCACTCTAAGAACAACTCGGCAGGCTTTTGGTGATCCAGCAAGTGTCTATTTGAGTTTTGATGACATACTGAGAACTCTGTAGAAGAAATGTGTGGTGAAAGGAATATGTACACTCTCCCAATTGGGGGAGTGAGCAGTTTGGGGCCTTCCTTAACCATTTATTTATTTATTTATTTAGGTTAACTCCTGCAACTGTGGCATTGTTTATACACTAGATATGGTCCTGAGGCCTACAGTACATTGCCTTAGAAATACCCAGTCTTCTCCAACTTGTGACAGTACACAATGGTGTGCACAAAAATGAGCTTCTGTAACCCCCACAAAACCTTCCCAGGGGAAATTACAGCACTGAAATCCTGTAAATCTACTACACTTGACTACAGTTTGAGGATAATCAATACTAGGAAATAAAACAGGTAGCACTAATTAATAGGGCCTACCTCACACCTCTTTCCCCAGTACTTTCAGTTCCCTGATTTAAACATCAGCATTTTTATTTAACATATGGTAACACTGGGTTTGTTTTTTGTGGTATGGAAATTCTGTTTTACTTTGTTTCACTTACTTTGAGTTACAATGTGCCTCCCCCCCTTATTTTTTCTCTGTGAATGTCTGTGTGTGATAGTGGTTAAAACATACATTATGATAGGCAGCAGTTTGTTTATATGTTGATTAATTAAGAAACTCTCTAAATAGGACAATTGTCTCCCAAAAAGGGCAGTGGAAACTTCAATATTGCTTTTAACTCCTTATTCTGTATTGTTGTTTTTAAATGTTGCTATTCTTCTATCAAACATTTACAAGTCAACACAACATAATTTATTGATGACATGGTGGTCAGGAGACACCAAGTTCCAGGACACTAGTGGTTTTCAGTAATCGAAAACCAGAGCTCATTTGCAGCAAAACCAATCCAAATGTTGTAGGTTTCCATTTGTGTTTGACAGAAAATATAAAGCCAGTGAGACTTGCATGATGTGAACAGATGAATCTTGGAATGGGACTGACTTGGGATTTGAACCTAGTCCAAGAGTTCTAGTCAAATGGTTACTACACACAGCTGTCACCTCACTTCACTGATGAAATTTTCCCTGGTTAACTCTCCAAGGTGTTCCATAATAGAATTTTTGCAGGCTTTATTTATTCGTTCATTCATTCATGTAGAATATTTATACCCCTATCTCCTCCTCAGTATCTGAGATGGTTTCCAACAGCAAAATCTCAAAATCTTGGAACTTATTGCAGTACTTAAAAGTCTCATGTCCTCTCCATTATAGCCTTGTTGCCCAGCCCTTCCACCTCCACATATCGGAGGGCAAAAATCTTCAGTGGGGAATTTGCTATAGTCTTGTAGGATCTCTGCACAATTTAGAATCCTGATTCTAATCACATGGGGACTTTAACAGATGAATAGGCCTGCTGAAATAGTAATAATCAGAATGTAAATATAACAACCCCTCAATGGAGTTAGGTGACTTTGGCCAGATCTACACCAAGCAGGATATGACACTTTGAAAGCTGTCTATGGAGTGTGTCCTGGGCCCCAACAGTTGTCACTACTGTTATAAACTGTTTTAAAGCAGTAGTGTAGATTCTGCCCTAGTCATCTGCACCCAGGAAGCCTACTGCAGAAAGATTTTGCATTTATTTTCAAAAGGCTGTGGCCCGGTACATTTCCAAACTCTCACTTTAAAACCCATTCTATAGCCTTTCCATCCCACAATCAAGCTAATAAAGAAAAGGCCACTTCAGGTAGGAAAATTATTTCACTTTAATGCCTGTCAAACATCACTGCCAAAAACTCATTCACATATGGGAGGATCATGTTTTATTAATACCTGCTACTCGTTGTCACTCACTTGATTCAACCAGCCTTTTCTCTTGTTCCAAAAATGGTATGCCCTGGGGTAGTGGCTTATTGTGATTAAAGAGATAAAAAATAAGTTAAGGTTTAGACACATCCAGAATACCTGAGGTAATACAAGATCCGTTTCCTTCATGGAATGTGTGGTTATATTTTCCATTTGCTCTATAAGCCTTTTGTTGTTGTTGGTTAATTGTTTTTTGGTTTTGTTTTCAATCCTGTGGCTTTTAAAGTGATCTGTTGTACATTGCACTCTTTGTGCCTCAGGAATTAAATATTGCTAGTTTCTGAAATGTTTTTTCCACCCATGGCAGAACTGCTGCTGATTTTCCTAACAAGAACAATTTTCCTTTGTGGTTACAGAATATTCCAATTTGTACCTTTCTTGCATAAGAGGAGAGTGCTGTGTTTTAATTAGTAGTGAGTGGACACTCTGGCAGTGTAAGCCATATTGTAATGCACTTAGGGATTTTCTTGTGTTGGTGGTAAGGAAGCCCTTACGTAGTAATTGGCTGAGGTCTCAATTAGCCGAGACGATGGAAATCAGAGGTTGGAGGAGGAAGAAGGCTTTTGAATTGGGACTGTGGCAATCAGATTGGATTGATCTTTTTCCCTGTGCTGTGTCAACACAGCCATTGAAAGTACTGTTCACCCTATTAGAGAAAACATGCATGTATATTTTTCCAAACAAGGCCAGCAGAAGCTGGTTGGGAGTGAGGGGGGATGATTTAGGGAAATGACACAGTGGGGAAGTTTAACCCAGGTTTGAATGGAATGGATGGGAAAGCTCCTTTTTCTCTTTACTAAATAAATAGATGGGGGACCCAATCACAGGTCTCCAACATCCCTTCTAGCTGTCTTTATGTTACAGAGGGATGAGGCAAACAGAAGTGTCTCTGTCCGCCATTGGCTGAGCTGTTCAGTCAAATCTGAGTAAGGGCAAGGCAAGTAGAACAACCTAAAAGGAATGGCAAGAGGATTCTAGGAAAGAATTGAGCTGGGTATCTCAGAACGCCACAAGCTGGAAGAAGGAGCAGGGATGTAGCCTGGAATGTTGTAAGAAAGGCATATCCAAAAGATAAGGGCAAAAAGGAGAAGGCAGAGAGAGAAAGAAAAACTGGGAAGGGATAGGCAGAGAAGAAAGAAGTACCCGTGACTGGGAGCAGCAGAGGTACAAAAGGCTGCAGTTAATATATCGATTTGAAATCATGAACCAGATCTTTGGCTGCAGCCTCTAGTATGATGATCATATAATGCCATTTTATTAGATTCAGCCTAGATGTTCTAGGTCTTTACTAGCTGACTATTGGAGGGAAGTCCAAATAATCTACAACTACATATGTTTGTCTACATGTATATGCAAATTTAATGTGTGGGGTGTGGTTTTTTTCCATTGACAAGCAAAGCAACATCAGGGAGCCAAGATAGAGTTGTAGCAATATATCACTGGCTAAGTTGAAACTCTTTTGGCTATAGGCACAGTTTACTAGGGCACCAGCTTGGGGAAGGGTGTAATAGGACCTTCTGCTGTGAAAGAGAAAAGTGTGCTCATGTGCCCAACTTTTTGGAGAGAATCTATCTGCATTACTTACTAGTTTTATAGCGCTCCCTAAAGCCAGGGTTGAGTAACACAGGTTTATTTCACCCTGACGACAGCACTGTGAGATGTTTTATGCTGAGAGCTCTCAGCTAATATGGATGAGTTTTCCCTCTGTTCCCGTATTGTTCTGTGAGCCTTGATGAAGCCAACAAAGGCGGCACTGTGTCTTGCAGGATGTGCCCCTCCTTTGAGGAGGAGCTCAACTGAGCATGTTCTCACGCTCACTGTCATTGGGTGCAACCTCAAGGGATGATAACACACGTGTAAAACAGCCTTCACAGATGAAACACGTCAGGCCTAGGCAGATCTTGTCACCTCTTCCATCACCTCAGCCACAAGCCCCTTGCAACAGAGGCAGCTCACGCCTTCAGCAGTAAGTCATCAAGTTACAAGATACCAAATGATGTATATGCAAGTATGAATCAGCCCTCAGAAGGATGCGGACTTCTCACACTTCATTAAGGATGTTGTACTCCCACGGAGAGCTGTAGCACTGGAAATAATGCCATCTTGTAACAAAGCGACCTGAGTAGGGCTGATTGATTCACTTGTGATAAAAGCTGCCCTTCGTAAAAAATATTGAGTGTTGTGTATTGTTGTTTTGAGGATTTGACTTGTTGGTGTAGTTTTAACCCTCTTTTCTACCTTGTTTAATAGCATGACTATCTCTGTTAGAGTGGAAAGGGTGCCTCTTATTTTACAACACTACGACCAGTATCCAAGCCTGCCTGTGCAGCAGTGGGAAACCACCACCCCTAATGCCAGGGGGAGCTAGCAATCCTAAAACCAACCTAAACAGAGCACAAACACTCAGTTCTGAAACAGACTTGTCCAGATCTAAAAACAAATGTTTCGGCCTGTTTCCAGGGTTGCTTTTTGAACTTCTGCATGAGCACTGGGTCTTGCTAGCGCAACTGAATGAGTAGGAGCGGAGCAGCAGTATTAGATATTGCTCTATGTTGTAGCACCGATTCTTTTGCATTGTTTTTCCCCCCATTGGTAATACTAGGCCCAATCCCTCAGGATATTAAAGAAGGAGAAGGCTCTGGACAGACATTATAAATAACCCAAGCAAATTATAATTTAGATAAAAATATAGCCCAGTGGGCTGAATTCTGTAGTGTTATTGGCATAAATGTCCACCTGTTCTATGGCTGCCATTTTTATGATTTGATTGAGAGTTGGTCATGGATTCAATGCTGTAAAAAGCAAGGAGCATTTTATCTCTCCAGAAAAGGGTTTACAATATATTATGAATTCAGCTCTCAGGAGGACCAGACAGTGGAATATCTGTTTAGTCAAGTGTTCTATTGATATAATTTTTGTACATGAAGATCCATTGTTAAAAGATATAGCCAGTGAACTCATTTTTTATGAAATGCATTAAAAGATGGAAAGATTATCTTCTGTCCCAGGACTGATAGAAGCGAAACATTTTACTGTAGATCAGTTCCACCTGAAATAGCATCTGCATTTTCAAAATGGAATATACAGGACATTGTCCAGTGAAAGCCAACGCTGTATTTTAAATGTTGCTGGAGCTTTTCTGCAGAAAAACCTAGGAGCAAAATGCAAAAATGGTAGCAGTGGAGCATGATAAATGTCTGTACTGTCACCTCTGCCAGTCCATGGAAGTTTGGGGAGTTCCTGGACACATAATGACCTAAGTTGTGGAATAAAAGGGCCCAGCTCCAGAGGCCTATAGCAACGTGTAGAGACGAGCCCTTACATAGTCCTTCATTCTCTTTATTAGTGGTGTCTGTGGTTGAGTGCCAATTCTTATGTAGCAAAACCAGCAATGCTCGTGCACAAGAGGGAGGTAACAGCAGGCTTGAGGGAACCCCAAGGTTTGCACAGAGAGAGAGAGAGAGAGAGAGAGAGAGAGCACCCCTTAGGATTGAGCATGCTCAGTAGCTATGGATTACTGAGGGCATGTCTAGACCAGGGGAGGGAGGGGGGAAGATCTTGTGATATGCTGATCACGAGATCCTCCCCCTGGGTTCACATGCAGTGCGTGATGTCCAGGAGGAAGCAGGACGTCACTCCTGCCATTTTTTTAAAAAAATGGTGCGCTCCAGCGAAAAAGTGTTGTTGTTTTAAAAAGACTCAAACCCGCTCCCTGCTAACCCTCAATGGCCCTGGACTCCCACCAGCTGGCTCCTTCCCTCTGATGACACTCACTACTCGCGGGGAAGAGGAAAGAAGCAGGGATGGGCGGCCACACCACCCTCTGTCCTCGGGATCATCCCGGGGCTGTGGGGGGAAATGCCAAAAAAGTGCATGCTGATATCCCAGGAAAATGGAGGGATCATCCCTCCCTGCTCCCGGGATCCCCTCTGCAACATCTGGATGCACAGGGACGATCCTGGGACGATCCCCGGGATAACGCCTGGTCTAGACATGCTCTGAGTGTCTGTTAGAGGAGGGAAATATGAACCCAGAGGAGGAATGGAATGGAGTATTCTAGAAGAAGGCCTGGCTGACTGGCTGGAACCCTAACAAGAGCTGCAACTTTTTTTTGCAGGTCCCACTTGTAACAGAGTAGTAGCAACCTACATTGTACTTGTCATTGTTCTCTGCTAATTAAACAGGAAGACTGGAACCCTTTTACTTTAACTAGGGTGGGGGGTGACTTTATGACACTACTTTGCTCCTTGTCCCCCAAACCTCCCACAGCATCGTGGAAAAAGTCACCATATATCAGCCACTTTTAAAAAGTGCAGATTCCGGCGAAACGTCTGGTGTGAGTTGGTAGCTGGGTCATATAAACAACACAGCGCCAATTCACAGCCAGAACAGGTTAAACAGGGCGTATAGACAAACCCTTGGAGATATGGCAAAATTAGAGAATTCCTGATATAGGTTGCATAGGAACAGTGTGTCTTTCATTGTGCCCATAATGAGGAAAGTCTGTTCATCTTGAGAATGCACAGAATGCATTTAGATATTATATTTCTACATCCAAGTTATCAGAAAGAAAGAAAGATGAGGCAGGTTCTTTTAAAGTTGCTTGTTGCTTGCCTAGATCAAGGAAATTAAGATATATTAAAAAGAAAGAATCCTGTAGCACCTTAAAAACTAGCAAATATTTTGTGGCATTCGCTTTTGTGGGCCAGAGCCCAATTCACCACACTTTATGTAAAAGCATCACATCTGATTGTTGCTAGGACAGAAATTTACACAACTTTAGTTATATAGGTAGCTAGATTGATAGACCATATATCTGATTTAGTGGTACAGAAGGTTAACGGGGCTTTCTGCTTCCAATTTCTTTCCAGGATTACAATGGGCTCCTTTACATGGCAGACACGTGATTTGAGTTTAATTGAACTGAAAATCTCCTTTTTCTATCTTTTCCATTCCACAGCACCATCTAGTGGCTGAATTATAGTGCAGTGCTGGCATTTCACACAGCCAATTGATCGGAAATGCCCCTTATTGCATTATCTCCGATCTTTTTGAAAGCAAGATAAAGGACATAAACCACAGAGGGGGCCCTGGATGTTGACAACATCATGTAAAGGATCCACAAACTTCAATGACAACCAACCTGGTTCCACGATACAAGCCCTGTATAAAAGGTTTCACAGTTTTACTCAAGCAGAAGTTACCCCATTTGCTTTTATTGGCTCTGTGCATATGAGTATCCCCATTATTGAAAGCAGGAGCAAAAACAGAATATTTTCTATTTCTCTGGAAGGGCAGGGGGAACAAAAAGTAAGAATGATGTTCGTTATGCCTGCCACGCAGGGGCTGTCCATATGTGCCCAAAGCCCCACAATGGCTGTGAATCTGTGCTGAGTCAGTCTCTTCCAGCAGGCCTACCCAGATTAATTTTAAACCTAAGAATTTTAAGACGTTAATATTGTGCTGAGTTTATATATTTATTTATTTATTTATTTATTTAAGGATTTTTATGCCGCCATTCAGCCAAAAAAGGCTCTCACGGCGGCTTACAAAAGTATTTCTTGACAGCCCCTGCCCACAGGCTTACAATCTAAAAGACATGACACAAAAGGAAAGGGGATTGGGAGGGAGGAGGAGGAGGGGGAAAAGGAAAGCAAATTCAGGCACTACAATCTTAGTTGAAAAGTTCAGCAGTTACAGTTGACAACAGGAGGGAGGGGGCTCTCAGCTGGAGCTGGACCCAGGCACGGTGGAGAGGTGCCTGGCTGCTGCTTCCTCCCTCACTGGTGGCCTCTCCAGAGACAGTTGGTAGCAGGAGGGAGGGGGCTCTCAGCTGGAGCTGGACACAGGCACGGTGGAGAGGTGCCTGGCTGCTGCTTCCTCCCTCACTGGTCAAGTATATATATGCTCTTTTAATCAGTTTTATGCATTGTATATTGTATTGTGCTTAATGTTGTTGCCTGCCTTGATCCAAAGGGAAAGGCATTTAAGAAATAAATCTATTATTATTATTATTATTATTATTATTATTATTATTATTTCCCTCGAAAATCTGAAGAAAAAAGTCAAGGACTTACCCCAACTTTTTTCTCCAGAATGAGGTGAATATGTCATATCCACTGTCTAGCCTAGTGACGGAATTGCAACTAGCTACAGTACTTTTCCAATGTTACTAGCTCAAGAAAGGGGCTTTAAGACGGACTCCAGCCAGGCTGGCCCAACTTGGGGCCCTCCAAACCTCCATATTTTATTGGACTACAACTCCCAGCATTCCTGACCATTGTCCATGCTGGCTGGGGCTGATGGAAATTGAAGTCCAGTTCATCTGGAGAGCACTAGTTTGGGGAAGGCTGAATTAAGCTAATAAGGGACTCTTTCTTCACACATTCCTTAATTGATTATTGGTCAGGGACAAGCCAAAAGGTGTAGACTCCTAAATCTACTATCTCAAGTGACTTAGGAAGAATTCACAGTAGTATTCTTATGAGGAGGCTCGGAAGAGTGTATAGTACAGTGGCTCATTAATTTAAACAAAAAAAATCCAACTCAAAAACCTAGGGGCCAGTTTTCAATAGGAACATTAATCTTGACTCATAAAATTGCAAAATCAGCTTTTCGTAGCCTGTGCTTTAAGCTCTTTGGTTCCTCTGCTGTTTTACAGTCTCCATTTGACTTCTCCGGTCTTTAACTTACACTTACAAATGATGTATAGCATTGTAAAGTCATAGCAGATCTGAATGTGCATTCATTTATGCACCAAAACATTCACCAGCAATGACTGCATGAGAATTTCCTTCTTTTCTCTTTTGCCAGTGTAACTCCTGTTTGTTTAAATGGAGCTTTGTTGGCATCAACCAAGATTAACATTTTAGGAAAGGTTTAATCTCTGGATAAAAGGGCTGTGCTTCAGTTACATTACAATTAACAGATGGTTTCCTATTAACTTCAGTAGGACCAGGATTACATCTATAGGTCTTCTTTTCTTTCTTTTTTTAATAACAAGGGATATGCTATTTCCTACTTCCAAGAAATAGCCAATTTAATATAGAGGGGAGGAAAGATTGGGAAAGATTGCCCTTTTTTACATGTTATTTTTTGGTATCACAGGTCGATAAATGTTGTATGTTACTTTTGAGAACTGTATCTGCTTAACTATCACTGTCCCTCACCTTAAAGAAACAGCAACAGAAAACCAGAGTGTCAGTAATATTATTTTATTTACTAAAACAGAAGTTTCCATGGCAAGGTCATTTTAAAGTTAACTATAAGAAGAAAAGCTCCTTATAAAACTAAATTGTGGTGTAACAGCTTGCCACATCCTGTTGCAGTGGCATCTGATGTGTTTAGCAACAGAAAAGTTTCTTTTTTAGACCTCTCTGACAGGTAGTGTGGTCACATGATAAAACTTTCTTAATTCTTACATGAGATTTTTTTTTTCTAATGCATGATGTCAGTGGAAAAGTGAGCCTGACGGTGGAAACTCTTGGTCTGACCAGTTTTAAAAATGGAGAGCATATTGGGAAACTGTGGGTGTAATTGGCAAGTTCAGCAAAACCTTGTTTTTAAAAAGGTATGTGAACTATCTCTACAGGAAGGACTCTGCTCATTTGCAGGAATATTTTGGTCTAAGGCTGCGAGCCTATACACACTTACCTGGGGATAAGCCCCAATGAATTTTGTGAGGCTTACTTCCAAGTAGCCATGTATAGAAGCACACTATTAAGTATATCCTATATTGAAGCCACTGACTTGAATGGCAGCTTAGCCACAAACTGGCCATGTGCTTTTGAGCATCCCAACTTTTCCCCTATGCCCCTAAAGGGCCAAAACAGACATTAGTTTCTATCCATATCTAGCAGCGTTTTTTCCCCCATACCAGTTTTTACTCTAGAGTAAGCGCAGGGCCCCCAGTCTGGATCAGGACCCTAGCATGGAGGGTAAGAGAGGTTTTTAGGATTTGGATTGCACCTACTAGCAGACATAGCTGCTAGATATGGATTTAAAATGATGTCCGCTTTGACCTTCAGTTACCCCACCTATAAATGAGGGTTAGGCTAGGAAGCCATTCTCAAAGGGACAGGCTGTAGCTCAGTGGTAGAGCACCTGCCCTACATGCTCAAGGTTCCAGGTTTGATCCCTGTCATCTCCAGATTGGGCAGGAACCCTTAAAGCCTGGAGAGTGCCTGCCAGTCAGTTGACAATACTAGGCTAGATGGACCAATAGCCTGACTCAGTATGTTCTTATATCCTATGTTCCTAGATGTATCAATTTATTATTTGTAAAGGCCAGAAGGACCTTTAGTGGCAGGCTTCTGTGGAACTGATAATAGGTGTTTGTTAAATATTTTTATACTGTGAATGGATCCTTTACATCCTAACATTTTGGAACCGGAACCCAACGCCCAAGTTTACTCCAGAAATGAAAATCAACAATAAACTGACGCATTAGTTACTGTGCTTTTTGCTTCAATATATATACAGCCATCAGTTAGCAGCTGAACCACATTTTACATTCCAGAAATGTTCATAGAAGAGCATTACACATTAAACTGTCTAAAATGTGATTTTTAAAAAGTTGGAAAATGTAGTGAAAACATACCCAATTGGGTTAATTTTCTCTATTTGTTTTAAAATTGACTAGGGCTGCAATCCCAGACCTATTTACCTGGGAATAAATCTCTACATTGATCTCTATTGGACTTCGCTTTGATGCATTCAATTGCACTGTAATTTTTCCAGTTTTCAGGCAGTTGTTAGAAAATGAATTCCAAACTTGAAATGTTGCTTTCTTTTTGAAAAAAAGTCATTTTTCGTGTAAAGGGGTGCTTGAAAGTTTTTTGTCATCTCTGTCTTAAATTGCTGGGAAGAGCCCAGTTATTGCCCTGGAAGGACTGATGCAAACTCATGGGGTTTATTTCATGTGCATTTAGAAGAGGAATGCATTAGTGTTCCAAGGCAAACGGGGGGGGGGGGAGTATTTAGCTGTGGACCCCAATTAAATAAACAAACTTGAATTATTATTTTTCTTGCCCTGCTTGGGTCTAGAGGATTCCCTTCTAGTATCAAGTGTAGGGATACGTTAACTTCAGTTTTTAGTACAGGTGGAGGCAAAAGCAAAAATTAGGAGCCTTAAAAAAAATAAAGGAAATACAAGAAAGCCAGATCGGAGTTCTGCTGATGCTGATGCTGACTTCCTTCCTTAAGGTCCAGCAACCAGACATCTGAAAGGGAGTGACTGGATACTGATAATTCAGGCTTCTTATTGCATGATTTCTGGTGTGGGAACTCCTGCACCACTCCATGTGGGAGGGGCCCTCACTGGTTCCATTTCTGGGGATGGCAACATCAGTGTGCAGTTGATTTACAGCGTGGATTCATCCCATACGGAATAGACTTCTGATGTTACTTTGGCAACATGGGAACGAGCCATATTGCAGCAGGTTCCACTACACGAAGGTTACATATAAGTGGCCCAAAGGAGCTCTTTGCTACCCACAACGATGAAGGAAACTGCAGTGTCATCATCAGGGCTTCAAATACCAATGGAAAGTCAGGGGCAGAACATGTTGCTCCAGGATACCAAAGGTACCCAGGCCCACGTATTAGCTGATGGTCAGCATGCTGGCCCCCAAGGTGATATTGAATGTAGAGAGCTTTGACTACTGGGCTGTATAGAAATGTAACAAATTAATAATAAATAAATAGATTAGGGATCTTCCCCAACCAGACATCTGATCTTATTAGAAGATTTGATGGGAGGAGGATTTTTGTCGTAGCAGCACATGCCAAAATTGCAATATAATATGCCACATTGCTAACTTCCTAAGGTTGTTGCACTAAGTACTTCCCACTGTAAGTGGACACACAAGGATTTACATCAAGGGATAGAAGTCCAATTCAGTAAATCTACACAGCACATTCATTGTTACATTTTTAAAGCATTGGTCTAATATGTTAGAAAGTTGATTGTGTGCAAACAGAAATATTCCCCGTTGCACCCTATCAGATCAATCCTACTTTTGTTTAGTGTTCCCTAATTACTTTCTGTCACATATTGACTGTGTTGGTTGTAGCATCATTATGTGCTAAACTAATCACTCTTCTTTCCCCAGCTCTTTTGCATGTTTGGGTTCCTGTGACACAAACCCTGGATTGACAAGGAAGAATAAAATAGGCATAAAACATAGCTATCTGCATTATTGTTCCTTATATGTCCAGTGTATTCTACGAGGGTATGGGTTTAAAGTTATTTCCATTGGATTCAAATAAAAAGTCACTACTGTGTGCCTCTTGGAGCCATATTCCCACTGCTTTGTAGTTTTGGAAGAGAAGGCATGTCATAGCTGGTCAGGTCTTGGCCAAGCTTGGAGGCAGCCCACTGCTGAGAGTTCGGTACCCTGGCAGAGGCAGACAGAGGTCCAAAGGGACAAAAGTGGATGACATGGTCAAGGACAGCCTAGGGGTCAGGTTCCGGATCAGGAGAACAGGACCAGAGGCAGGAGAAGCCAGGCATTGGGTCAGGCAAGGCAATGCAAGGAGCATCGCTATTTGGAACAAGAGGTTGCTCAGATTAAAGAACGAAGCCTAGAGCAAAAGTTTATTTATTTATTTATTTATTTATTTATTACATTTTTATACCGCCCAATAGCCAAAGTTATACAGAGCTGGTCAGGCCCCCATTGGAGCCTTGTGCCACTAGAGCCAGCTGTGTTGTGGAGCTGTGGTACCTTGTCTGGCCTTTTTACAGGTGGTGCCACAGCACGTGAAAAGGCAAGCCATAACTCCTTCAGCTTGCAAAGGGAATACGTTACCTGAGCCCTGGTGCCCAAGTCCCCCAGCACCTTGCATAGCTTTTTATAAATGAAATGGCATTTTTATATTGTACCAAGCACTCACCGCCTTGCTACCCAGTTTCTCATGTGCCACTCTAGACTCTCTGATTTACGTTGCCTTCTCTCTATAAAATGTGCCATAAAGCTGAAGAATGTTTGAACAAATGCAACCGGGCAGATAGGCAGGAAGTTTGTTTTTGATCAGCATGGCCCCTCTCTTGCACAAACACATGGGATTATCTAAGCAGGGATGATCAACAGTCCACAGGCAAGGGGAAACGTGGGCTTTTCCAGGCTAGTTCCATGACGTGGGCATGTGTTTCCCCTTCCCTGTGATGTTAGGAAAGCTCCAAAGTGGTGACAGCCTTACTGATGACATTTTGTCTATCTGAATGTAAATCGAGCAGTGGCAGTGACCACAGGGAAGCAGGGTGGAAATAGAAGGGATGTTGTGCAGCTCCCTGTTGATGGCCTTTGCCAGGTTCAGTCATTTCCTGTCCATCTGCCAAAAATCACAAGCGATAAATGGACATAACGGGAGTGTGGGAAACAAGGCAGCCCAACAGCCCATCAGGGAAGGAGGGGAACGAAAGAAGGATCACGCGAGTAACAAAAACATTGTACTGTCAATCCCACTTTGCTAATGCTTAGATTATATACTTCATTTACTTCTTTCTTTAAAAGTCTGGGAGGTTTTTTTGAACTCACTGCCTTGTCCTCAGAAGTTTTCTGATGTGGAAAGGGTTTTACATTTTTGCATGCTGTTGAGGAAGCTGTGCTGATTTATCTGTTTTACAAATACCAGTTGTGAGCATGCGAAAACACCAATTTAGGTCCTTTCCTTCTTTCATCAAATCTCCCACTGCGGAAACATTAGCATATGGAACCATATCCAGCCGAGACCCAGCAATTTTTAAGCATTCAAGTCAGCCCCCTGCAGCTTTGTGTGTTATGATTGCAAACTCTGGTCAGTTTCTGTGCAGTGCATCTGTTCTTCTATAGACTTCCTCTGGTTTGTCACTTTTGCCTTCAGAGCCAACCCAAATGTTTTCAGTATGTAACTAATTACAGAGATGGAAGATGTGTGATGCAATACAATGAAGTCCAAGGTGCTGCTGCATTCCTAATGGGAATGTATGCCTGTTCCTTTGGGATAATGCTGTTCTTCTGCACTTAGACCAGTTTTGATCTGCTACTTACTTGCATTTTATGTTTAACAACCATTATTACAAGGAAACTGACAGCACTAATTCAAGTTTCTTTAAGTGTTGCTTTCAGGGGGTGTGGTAAGAGTTCACTGAAATAATCCTTCTCTACTTGTGTTTTCTTATTTGCAGTAAACGAAATAATAAGGAACGACCTCTCCAGCACAAATGTCCATTCATAGCTGGCTATCTCAAAATCCAGTTTTAAGCTTAGCTGAGACATCGGCTTCAGATAAACAGAAGATAATCCCTGGTACCTCTCCGCTCTTCCACTTTGCTGAATGTTTGGAATAATTACCTCTTCCGTGCTTGTGTGTATGCGTATGTGTGTGTGTGTGTGTGTGTGTGTGTGAGAGAGAGAGAGATACACACACACACATATACACACACACATTGATTGGCTGGCTTCAACGAAGAAAACAACTCCTTTTTAAAACGTCATCTCAAGGAAAATGGATGAAATGAACTATAAAGTGATGTGTTTCATGGGTTGAAATAGGAAATGTAACACAACAGGTGACTGGCTCAAAAACTGATTGTATTTCCCTTTGGGCTTTACTGGACTACAACCCTGGAAGTGCCTTATTTTGCTAGATTGTGGCAGCATCAGGACATTTTATTGGCAGCTTTGAATTTGCTGCCATCCAAAGTATTTCTAGGCACAGAAACTATCAAGCATATATTGGAACAATGTGTTAAAAGACTGTCTGCTGGTATGGGTAGGGGAAAAAAACCCTACTGAAAGTAAAATATGTGTCTGAATTCCAGGATTCTTCAACTTTCCCCTTGAACTGTTTTTGATATCCTGTTGCCTTATTCCTGATGCATTTTTTTTTAAAAAAAACCAAATTGTCATCTCAGCTTTATCTTTTCTCAGCCGTCACAGGTCTTTGCTCATGAATCTTAGAACTGTTAATCATGCAAGCATGTTAATATTTTGACTTAAACCTGGCTTCAGACATAGCACAAGAAAATGGAACAGCACGAAATATTTATGGTTGATGGACAAAAACATTGAAATCTATCTTTTCCTCAATTGATTTATGTGTATGCATGTACATACAAACTAGCACATATGCAGATATACCTAGTTGCCTTGTGAAGGCTTTGACTTTAGCAATAACTTCTGCTTTTGAGAATGCAGTCCAGATCCCAAGTAAATGCTCTTGCTATTTCTATGTTATGCGTTCATTATGTTTAAGACAATTATGCATTTTCTTTCCTCATGCTAATAAGCAAGCACTTTAGACAGTCAAGAAGGATGCATATGAAATATGTATTAATTACCAAATGACAAAGGATGAGTTAAAGCAATTGTAAATACCGCTGTTGAAGAATGTAAAATATTTGTTCAGTTATAAGATTATTATTCCACTGAAGCCTTATAACTCTCTGCTATGTGTACAAGAAATATTACCAAAACCAAATGTTTTAATAAGCAACGCTGTAAGGTATGCTTTCAGAGTAGCTTCATGTTTATAGAGTGCATATAGACCTTAAGCATGTAATGTAGTCTTTAGCATTGTATTTTGTACCACCTTTCATATTACCATGTAGCTAGCAATGGCATATTATTTCACATAAAACAAAACAAAAAAAAGCATGGCTTCATTTTTAAAGCATTTAGCATTAATATTGTGCCTTAGGGAATATACGTGAACTATGCCACCATTACTAAAGTGGCACAACTAAGTGCAGTGTACAGTTAATGTAAACTCAACAGGTTTCACAAAAAAGTGAAACAGTCCTAACCATTTAGAAATATTACTCTGTACAATTATGTCTTACTTCCTCTCTTTTTTAAAATTGAAAAGCCATATTTGTAATATTTGCACATTACTGTGAAAACTAAGGATATAATATGGCTATATGTAAATATTATTACATTACTAGTCCTCCTAATTGGCTGATTTCCCAACTGTTTAGCAATGGATATTTATCCTGTACTTAGCTTCGTAGACGTTGCATGCATTTCTTCTAAACTGCCATATTATATATATTAAAATAAAATTGACAGGTTTCAGCTAAACTTGAAGCTAGAAAATAAAGAATAAATAAAGCACAACTTCCCACAGTAAGCTACTTTTAGAGTGGTTCATTTCCCCCCCCCCCACTCCGGGGAGAGAGTTTAATAAAATGATAAGCTTTTTATGCGATATGTTAAATATCTATATTCTGTATATTGCTGGCACTTCTGTTTCAAATAGCTTTTAGTCTGCTAATATAATCGTTTTGCAATCCACCAAGATCTGCTTCTGTATAATTTCCATTCATTGCAATGGGACTTGTGCTCGAGCCGCACTCGGTGGATTATACCATATTTTTTAAAGTATCTTGCCAACAGAATTGCTCTTTTTTATGTTTTCTACATTTAAAAGATGTAGCTGCCAAGAAAGAAATGGAGATCCAGTGTAATTCTCAGATGTTCAGTTCTCTTAATTTTCCTGAAATGTCAATAGAGTGCAAATCAAGGAACCTCTGGGTATGCCAAAGGATTTTTGACTCAGATACAGAAATACCTTGGGTGAGGCTCTGACCACACAAGCACCACAATGTTTGCATTTCAGCAATAACTTTAGCAAGATAATCATATGTATTGTTCCCAGTCTGTCACACCTCCTCCTTTGTCAGTGTTTGTTTTTATTTTCTTCTTTTAAGCTGTTTGGGGATTTTGTTACATTCAAGCCTAGCTCTAAAAGACCATGCATCTCTCGTATATGTATCCATGAATAAAAACTGTTATCAGAAACCCAGCTTTGATTGGAGTTTTGCGTTCATTTTATGGTGGTTTGCATATAGAAATGTTGCTGGTTTAGACTGGATAATCGCCACGTGCACCAGAATGCGGTTAGAATAAAGTGGTAGAACTTTGCAAGGGTAGAATGGGGTCAGGGCCAGTGGCAGACTCCACTGGGCCCCCGGCCTAGTGCCACCAATGGGCCCTGGCCAATGAACCCCACCCAATGCCACCCATTCTCCAAAGCCCCAGCGTACTGCCCCCTGACAACGCGCCGCCACCACAGGAGGCCACGCTCTGCTCAAAGTTGCCCACTGAAGCTCCCTCCCTCCACTTAGTTTCGTTAGGTTGGTGTGGCAGTTGTGGTTGCTGCTCTTCCTCTTCCTCCCCTAACCTGGCTGGCCTTGCTGGCAAAGTGCCGCAGCGCACACTTTTAAAAGAAGAAAACTTACTTACATTTTGAGGAACACCGCTCTGAACCAATCAGACACTCCCTTTGAGGAGGGACTTAGTCAATGAGGGCACCTGAGTGACATAAAAAACTGTCCTGCGCCCTCATAGGCCATGCCTTCCCCCCAAAAGCTGCATCTGATTCGCTGCTACTCGAAATTTAAGGGTTTTTTCCCTTTTCTTTTAAAGAGAAGCACCATGGGGCCTGCACACTTGACTGTGGTGCTTCCTTTTATCAATGGGGCCAGACAGGAGGGTGAGGAGGAGTAGGATTATAGCAGCTATGGAAGGCTGAGGGGCAGGGATGAGCTCCTCTGAAATCCCTAGGCCTTTCGCAACTGTCTGCCCATGCTGACCCCTGACCCGAATAGACTGCACCACTGCTGCTGACAAAGGAACACATTTTTGAAGCTCCCATAGGAAGGCAGGAAGGCTCCCCTTGAGAAGAAAACTAGCAGGCCTGGGTAATCTTTCTGATATGCTTGTTTTCTTCTGTTGAAGAGGGTTTTTTATATGGAGAAGCATCCAAAAACTATATTTGCATGCCTGTATTCTGAACTTGCACTGTCCAGTCTCCTACTTCATTCTGCTGCCTGCATAAACCTTTTCCTTGGGGGAAAATAAACATGTATAAATAAACATGTATCAACTTCCCAACATATGTACTCATGGCAACATAGGCAAATTATTCTCCCAGGAAAGGGCACATCCCCCCCCCAAAGATAAAGATGATTGTGCGGAATTCAGCCCTTGAGAGATATGGGACATTCACCATATTCACACTATGAACAAGCTATGAGCTTCTCTATATTAAGCAAAAAACCAGCATCCTTACTGGGGCTTTCTGCTTTGGGTTTCTTTGCAGAATTACAATGGACCTCTTTACATGGCGGACATGTGGTTTGAATTGAAGAAAGGCCTTCCTCAGCAAGTTCTATACATTTCTGTGTGTTTCAATTAACAGTCAGTAGATGGTGCTGTCATTGTAGTGCTACGCCAGCATTTCACAGAGCTGATAGATTGGAATAACATCCCTTTTTGCATTATCTCTGACCTTTTTGAAAGCGGGATAAACGGTAAAAAGCATGGGAGTCATCCTGGAGGTTGATGACATTGTGGAAAGGACCTGTTAACTTCTGTGAGTGACCAATTACGAGTGAGCAATAAATCGCTCATGAACGAAAAGCCTTGTGAAATTCCTCCAACTAGCATGACTGGCTAAAGGAACCAGAAATTGTTTGTTTAGCACATCCCAAACAAGTCAAGATTCAGAAGACAAGAATAAAACTTGGTATTTTATCCTGGCTTGTAAAGGAGGCAATAATGATCCCAGATTCAGAAGACATGCTAAATAAACCAGAAGGTTGTTAGAATTATAGCCCTCACCCTGCCTTTAGCTTCGAGCCTTCAGACAGCCTGTAATTGTGTACTCATCTATCCTTAAGCATGAATGCCTGGTATTCTGCCCCATCTCATTTACAGTTTCTTCAGGCTACTTATTGGGGCATTTTCCCCCCAGGATAGTTAGTCACAGGTTAAGGCATTAACACTCCTATTTTCGTACTGCTCTGTCAACACATACTGGGTTGAATACTAGCCATATTAGTAAGAAATGCTCAAACATTGAGTCAACATGTGAACAGGAAGCAGAGCCGTGTAAACTAGCCTCACCACTGATGTTACACATGCTGGCTTACCCTGACCCCTGATGTCCACACATACAGTGCAGATGACTGCAGTGAGGAAAATCATGTTTCAATACCATTGATTTGCTTCTCTTTCACATTTGAAACAAGCTGAAATTACATGTGGAAGAGAGCAGCGACCACGTGACCCATACAGTTCAATGGAACATCACCCTCTGGTGGGTGTTTTATAGTGGAACTTCGCCTGTACACGGCAGCAAATCCTGACATATTTCAGAAGAGTCAGGTTTTCTGAGGCTCATTTTTAACACTAAAACTGGGAAATGGAGCGGGAGAACGTGTAGGAGGCTCATGGCAGTGTCAAAATTACCTGCGATCATCTATGAGTGGCCAGTCCCAAGTGTGCTATAAATTGCTCGTTTAAAGAAGCCAGAACATTCAGGAACAGTTCTGTCCAATCAATTTGTGAGAACTGAGGCTGCTACCAAACTTCAGTGTGTTTAGTCAATGACTGAAGTCAAAGCTATATCCACCATTTGGCTGGAAATAAGTGTAGAGTGACCAAGGGACGTCCTCGCTCATTTTGAACCCATTTTCTTTTTGGTTTAGACATGGAGAGTATTATTTATTTATTTATTTATTTATTTATTTATTTATTTATTTATATATATATAATATTTATATTCCGCCCTATATCACTAAGATCTCAGGGCGGCATACAGATAAAAACATACAGTATAAAACAATAAATATACACAGTTAAAAACAAATTAAACCATAATCCAAGTTAAAACAATATATAATTTAAAAGCAATAGATGCAGTAGTGATTACTACCAAGAGAAATTTGAGAAATCCCAAATTTTAGTGTGGCTGTGATTAGGCAGTAGCCTGTCCAGCCTAAAACGATAGGTAGCAGGAATGATAGCAGTTCATGCTCTTTCTAGCTCAGATCTTATTTCATGCACACACACACACACACACCACCCTGCCAATTCAAATAAAGTCTGCCATTAAGCCTATAGCCTATATTGGGGGGAAGGGGTTGCAGGCAAGGGGAAAGAGTGGCTAGTCCATGGTTGTTATGCCCATAGTGTTAGGAGGGGGAAAGAGTAGGGCATGACATTACTGCAGAGCAGTCCAGTGTTGTTATCTAGTCTGTTGGTGGGCTAGAAAACGCAGCCTGTGTGAGGAGCTCAAAAGAGACCTCGGAGGATGTTTGAAAAGAATTTAGTAACAGTCCAGTCCTCTCCATATCTACCCCGAGGAGTAAGGTCCCGTTGAGCTAAATGGGCCTCAGTACAGGTTATATCCTTTACTGGGTACAAGATATACTCTCTTACCTGGGAATAAGACTAAGTTAAAATGTTAAAAATGTCATTTTAAATGTTTTAATATCTAAATATATTTAATATATTTTAACTATGTATATTTCTATAGGTTTTAAGTGTATATGTTTTAAATTTTGTAATGCCGCCTTGAGGCCCAGCATTGGACAAAAGGCAGGATATAAATAAATCAAATAATAATAATAATAATTTAAATTTACCTCTGGGTCTTACTTCTGTGAGGAAACATATAGAGATTGGGTTCTCTTGTTCCCTCTGAGCTCAGCTTAGCTGCTCCACCTTAAATAATCCATCTTAAAAGTACGCTGTACCAATCCCACTGTCTCCTCCCATTCTGGGTCTTTCATGAGCCATTAAATTTTGCCATCCCATCCCAGGAGGCTGTGTGTATGGACATGGGGAATTAGAAATGTGGTGACTCTTTGAGTGTCATCACCTGGGGGGAAATTGCATTTCTTTACCGTTGCTTCTCCGCCCACGTGTTTGCCCCTCATTACTTCCTCTTTCAAAAGAGGAAGTAAACAACATGCACGTGGACCATTCAGTGGGCCGTTTTGATCGCACTGCTTCTCCTACACACAGCAGGAGATAGCAGCAAGTTCCATCTCAAAAATAAAATAAAAATTGTCACTCAAAGAAGACTAGAAGGGGTGGGAGGACCCTCGAAAAGCCGTGAGTGCCCAGTAACAAGCATACAATAAAATGCTTGCCTGATTACCCTTTGTGAGCTTTTTGCTGGCTATTGGTGGTGGCAGTGGTGTTCCCCTGCTCAGTATGCCCGTCAGCTACCCCCTCCCTTGCATAACCCTAAAACAGCCCATGGATTGGGGATCCCTGGGATATAGGATTACTGCCTTTATCACATGGTGGACACCTATCAGAGAACCACATTTGGTTGGCCTTTCTTGACACATGTGCATTGACAAAGTACACCATGGCACTTGTGTACATGCAGCAAGCATCTGCATTGTCAGGTTTGGCCCAGCCCTCCTCAATTTTATTCAGAAACAATGAAGAAAGAGAAAAATCTTCATTGTAGTTAAAAAAAAGCAAAACATTATTCTTGCAAATGAAAGACATTGACTGAGTTCAGTCCATATGTTAACCCACAATGGGTTAAATAAACCATGATGGTGTAGCATGTCATCTATGAACTCTTTTCCCATCTATGGTGGGTTATTTCCTTCAAATAAGCCACCCTGGGAACCCACACACACACAGTTCCAAACAATTTCACTTGTGGATAAATCCTCACTTTTCCATGAAAATGCAAAGTTCCCCATTTATCCATTAGAGCATGTGGTAGCTTCCCATAAGAGGATGCCAAAAAAAGACCAAAGGCAAAGGATGTTACCTATTATAAAACCAAATGCATTTCAGACCCTTGGGTTCTTCCCCAGGGTGATTACACAAAATGCAAGGTATCTCTTCTATTTCATACCCCTCAGACACGTATGCTCTGTTGAGGAACCTGTATATTAAATTTCTTTGCATTTCTGAAAACGTTCATGGAGTTGGATGCACCCCCTTTTTTGTTGCACAAAAGGGACCTTGCAAAGGCTTGGAAATCCACAAAGGAAGCTGGGATACCTAGCTGGCCAGGACCACAGGGGGGAGAGGGGAAATAAACAATGCTGTATAGCTTATTTGTCCTATCATCTGTCAGGGTACAGTGGGCTATTTGCAAAATCTGCTACAGGGTTTATAAACCACCATGGATTAACATGACGTGTGAACAGGCTTATTGTCTGGACCCCTTGTAAAATTCCATGAATGAGTCAGGCCGATTTTACGATAAAAGCCTCATCTGGAAGCATCCAAGGACAAGAAGTAATTTTTAAAATAATTATTATTACAGGAAGGCAGAGTTGGGGTAAATGTAAGGACAACTTTACTAACTGTTAAAGAAAGTCAACAATGGGACACTCTGCCTAAAAGAAACTTTTAAAAAATGTTTTCAAGGAAACCTCAACCGTCACCTGGGAACTGCTGAGCAGAAAATGGCCCTGTTCAGAAGACGCCTTAAACCATGGCTTTAACCATGGTGAACAAGGCAAAAAGTCTTATTCACCATGGTTAAAGCCATGGGTTAAGGTGTCTTCTGAACAAGGCCAATATCAGAGAGTTGGCCTAGTTGATTCACAGGATCCATTCCCACTCAACTATTAGAGGTCTAAACTGTTTTATTACTAACAGTGTGTTTCTTCAGAAGATTAAATGTTCCTTATACAAATCAGATGAAAATGCTTAGAGCCTTAGTTTAGGAGATTGGTATGTCATGGTTAGGACTACTACATAAACAGATACTATTCATTAAGTACAAAGGTACTTTACAGTGTCTTGAAGGACACCTAGTACTCCAATGCATGTAGAAGAGACATAAAGGGGAAATATGACAGCAGACTTTGAATACCGAACCAATGGGTGGAAATTACCATGAAACAGATTTCAGCTAAATGTTAGGAGAAAATTCCCAAGGGCGCAATCCTATGTATGTTTAGAAGAAAAAAGTCCTGGCTGGGGAATGCTGGAAGTTGTAGGGCTTTTTTCCTGTCTAAGCAGGCGAAGGATTGTGCCTGTTTATCAGTGAAACAGACTGCTATGGGAGGTGGCAGGCTCTGCCACGTTGGGACTATTTAAGAGCCTGCATGGCCATCTGTCAGGGATGCTGTAGTTGCTTCTGCCAGGGGATTAGACTAGCTGACTTCCACGTTCCCTTCCATCTCTGTGATTTTACAAAGGGGGGAAATTATAGCCACCTTGCCCCAAACCAAACTGTAAGTCCATGTCTGATTGTTTTGTCACAAGACCACAAGGTACATATTTTGTTAGAAGTAACCCCAGTGTTTTTTGGGATTTCTCTGTGTGCAGTACCCTTTGGTTTGGGGGGTAAAGTTTTTGTTCCTGGGAATGTAGTTTTCCACTTCAGAAGCAGATTTCTAAGAGAAAGGGAGCATGAAGCAAACATCTCTCCCCCGACCACCATACACCCCCACCCCCACCCCCACAACATTTTGTCCAAATATGCATCACTGCCCAGAAAGTATCATTACCTGTCGGGCTCGGATCTCCCACTGCGGCAATCTGTGTTATGCCTAGAATGGATTCATTCTTCCTTCCCTCTTAGTCCAGCCAAATCAATCATGTTAGGAGTGGAGTATTTCTAGGCCACAGGTTCCGGCCATTAATGGGTTGCATATTGAGATAATCATTTGATGTTTTACATGACCAAAAAAATATATGATGCTGGGTGTAGTACTTAAAGGATATAAACCTCTGGTCTACAACAAAGGGCTCATCGGTCAGAGTAGCTACCTATAGGTCTGGTAATTGACCTAAAACCTTAACATTTCCCTTTCCCTCCCCACACCCAGAATCACGAGATTTAGGAATAATAAACATTCCATCCATTTTCAACTGACGCACTTCATCCCAGGAGTCAGATTACAGCGTAAACCCTGCAAAATATAACATTCATCACTTCTGTAAGGTGACATAGTGAGGTTATTATTGACCATGTCAACCTGATGTTTATCTGCCTAATGCAGTCGAACAATTTGAATCAAAATGGAAGTCACCAAGCAAACCCGAACTTAGTTTTTAGTAGTTTTGTCTATCTCTGTTATGTTTTCAGGTGGAAGCTGATGATTCCTGGACAACACCAGATTTCTGGCTGACCTCCCCATACCTCTGTAGGAGATCTACAGACAGATGCTTGAACACTTTTTTTTCACATGCAGTGCAGAGAAAAATGCGAACTTGCACATTACAATCAACACACGGCTTTCATGCTAATTACTGCATCAAGCTAGCTTCTGTGGAGGAATTTAGGGACATGAAGTGGCCGTCAGTGTGGATTAAAGAATTTGAGATTAATAACATCCTCCTGCTCTGAGGATGACTAATATAGATTTGGATCACCATACCATTATTTAATGTGCATTCTCAAAGTCATTTAATAAGGAATTATGCCTCAAGCTATCGATGCCCATTATTCTTACAAATCCCTCATTCTTCCTGTCACTCGTCTTCCAGATTTGCCTTTAGTGGTACCAAGGCTGCAGCAACTAACAGAAAACACTGGGCTGGTTCACACAACACAACAGCCCATTGTGTGAGCATGGGTTAATTAACCCCATGATATATGCCAGACTCCATTTTGAATAAATAACCCCTGGTTCGTGGGGGGAGGGGTTTGTCATGGCATTGGGCCATTGGGGTTTTTAATAAGGTTTTTAAGAAGAACCTCATCCATCACCTGAGAAATACTAAGTTGTTTAACCTTTGCATAAAATCACCAGTGGCCGTCACAACAACCCCAATTGGCAGTTGCATATGCAAAATGGCACCCACGGGCAGCATGGTCCATCATGGGCTAAATAAGCCACAGTGAGCCAAAGCATGTCATGTGAACCATGTCAATGGGAGGCTTGAGAAACAAACAAATTTTACTAAGCAGCTTTCTCTCTCTTACATCCACCAATGAGAGCAATATAAAGAGAAATAGCGGCAGCCACCAAAAAGGATCACTGCAGTTTTCCACTACTGACAGCAGAAATAATTCTGTGTTTGGCCTTTACTTTGTTTAGTTTGTTGTTGGATTAAACCATCAGTACAGGTTTGCAATTTACACTAACAACCTCTGATCAAGTCAATCGGAGATTGTTTATAGAAAATGGAAGCAGCTTTCACAAAGCAAATGTTCCCACAAATCATGGGTTAATTAACCCACAATTTGCTACCAAATACTAACAGCCTCATTATCTAATGAGCTGCAGATTCCCCACTCCATTTTTAAACAACAAGACAAGTTTATTGCAGCATAAAGAATGCAATATACAGCAGAGAAAAGGCTATAGGATGTGTAATAAGGTAGGTGGGCTCAAGGATTGACCCTTTGTGTGTGGTTGTGGGTGTTATGAGTACACAAATGTCCCTATTTTCATCTGTACTATATTAGAGGGTATGCAAATTGGATATATTTCATGGCTAGTGGGGCTGAGGGCAGGCCACTGGCAGAGGCGGAGCCAACTGGGCCAACTACACCTAGTTTGCTACAAGATCTCCTCCATTCCAAGGTCTAAATACACTTAAGTAATGCATAAATAAACTGAAGAAGAGAGTGCCTTACCTTGATTCAGAATGTCGAAGGCCTAATCTACACCTGCCAGTTATCCCAGGGTCAGCTCGAGGTCGTCCCAGAGTCAACTGGGGACGACCTCTCTGTTGTCCCGGGATAACCGGGACTGTGGTTTTCCCTATTTTCCCCACAGTCCCCGGACAACCCCAAGGACCACGGGCAGTGTGGTAAGCGCTCCCGGGTCCTCCCTCCTCCCCGTGATAGCAGTGCTCTTCAAATGGGCATGGAGCTATGTGGGGTGGGTGGGTCCATACCCATTAGGGGTGGGGGGCAACATTTTCACCATGCCTGGGATGGCTCTCACTGTGTTGTTTTCCAGTGGGTTTTTTTTTAAAAAAAAAAACCTCACTGCGCTGGATCAGGGCCTTGTCCTCCTAAAAATAAAAAACATGCCGCCTCAGGAACATCCCTCTTGACTTCTGGGACAGCACTCTGGCATTAGATGCAAGGAGACAATCCCAGAAGCAGGTAAGCCTGGAATCTCACCCCCCTCACTGTCCCAGAAGGCCTCAAGGTGTAGATGGGGCCTGTCTGCTGTCACACTTGGCTCAGCTGGGAGAAAAGACATGTGACCTCCTCCTTCCTTCCTTTACAGCCACCCCATCTTCCACTTAAACTCACCATAGAGAACTTTGGGCATGGAACTTGCAAAGACATAGCTAGTCCTCTTCTGCAGCTTCTCTGGAAGACTCTGCCTGGAAGATGAGAATTGGAAAGGAAAACAGTTAGGGGGAAATGCAAAAGAAGTGGGTGTGTTGTGCAAGTGTCAGGATCACACACTTGTCCTTCCCCTTTCCTCCAGTTCAGCTGCAAGTAGGAGACTGGAAATGTTCACTTCCATTTTTTATTAACTGGACCTTGGTTTATGAAGCCATAGTTAAGATTAACCACAGTTTAGGGCTTGGGCTTAATGCTAAACTGCAGTTAATGAAAGATGGAGAAAGCTTTGGATCTCTTCCTCACAGCTGCACTGAATGCAAGGCACACAAGCCTAAGGCTCACTGCTAGGGTGACCATATGACTGGATTTGCCCAGATTTGTCTGGGTTTTTGATGACAAATCCAGGAGGGGGAGGGGAAATACGGATTTTTTTCCCCAAAGGGCAGCTCTAATGGGAATTAACAAAAATGCTTATAACTCCGTCATTTTTTAAGATAAAAACATAAAACTTGGCATGATGGTAGCTCTTAGGAAGGGCTTTAGTCATACCAAACTTGAAACAGATCCATTCATCCATTGATTTTTAAGGAATTTTTTAAAATTGAGGTTTTTAAATTATTTTTAAAACCATCATTTTCAAAGATAAAGGGCTGAAAGTTGGCACCATGATAGCTCTTAAGGAGAGATTTAGCTATGCCAGGTTTGATTCAGATCTGTTCATCCATTGTTTTTTTAGGATTTTTAAAAAAGTTCAAAGTTTTAAAATTATTGTGTTTTAAAACTGCTGGAGCCATATCCTTCAAACTCAGGTTGTCAAACCTCCTCTTTGGGGTTTTGCATATTGAACAGTTTCAGCCCTTGGCATTAAGGGGATCTCCAGTCTTTAGATAAACTGCCATAACACCCACCCTAATGTTAGAGTAGAGAAACTTTTGTCAATTATACACAAGCTTTTTTAAACAATTGAAATTAAAAAAAGCCAGCCATCCAGCCGGCCAGTAGCAAACCCTGTTAACAACAGCAGCAGCTTGCAATGAGTGAAGATACAGTCAGAAAAGATATTTGAGGGAAGGGGAGACTGTATCACACAAAGCATAGCAAAAGCTTCAAAGTACAGCAAAACCTACAAAAGTAGGAGTGAGTGAAGTTAATTTCAGATACATTGAATCTCTCACATTTAATCTCTACATAGATGCTATGTAGAACAGATTTGTCTAAAATGTGTGCTGTAAAATCAGACATGTGACCAAGGCTATGTTCGGGTGGGCACGCCCCCTTGGTGCTGGACACGCCCCCTTGGGGGCCGACCATGTTGTCCTCCTTTTTGGTTTCCAAAATATGATCACCCTACTCACTGCAACTCATTCCCATTCATCGGAATCATTCACTGTTTGTGTTATAACTTAGCAAGTTGTCAAATGACATCAGATTATAAAGTAAATTGTATTTTAGTGCATCATATAGATTTAAAATGGAGACATGGGATGCGTTCCTTGGTTGCATGGAGCATATAGTGCCAAACGGCTAAATCTGAGGTTTTGTGGTTAGCCCTCCCTCAACCCTGTTTGTTTTTCTTCCAGAAACAAGAGTCTTTTTAACTTATCTGGTGGGTTTTTCTATTACTTGATCTGTTTACTGGGTATGGAGAGCTGTTGCTGTGTTGGACTCATGGAATAACTGATACAAAATAGGTAAGATGATATCTTTCTTTGGGTAGCTACCAGAAGTGACTAAAAATATCTGAGTTGGGAGTAACTTTGCTCTCTGTTTATATAGATGACAATCATTTTGCTTGACTTCTGCATAGCTCAAGTGCTTGTTTACTCTCTACATGCACAGACATTGATTCAAGAAAAGTATCACTGTATCTATTTTGTGTTTATTGAGGCCAGGAGAACTTTTAGCTCATGTGCAAAGCTTGGTTAACAGTTACTTTTATGAAATCAGTAAGATTTGGATAGTGTGTAGGAGACCAAGAAAAAACGATTAAGCTGTTTCCATTGGACAAAAACTTGGACTATATTCAACCAAATGTGGCATGATAGAACCCACTGAAAAATGAACTGTGCAATAATGGTGGCGGCAGTAAAGAACTACTTCTTCTCCAGCACTATTATACATACCGAATGCCAACCAGCCAAACCTTTCCTGATAGAAAAAAGGGCTGTCTGGCCAGACTACCCAAAATAGGAACCATATGATCAAGCTTGGTATCACAAATCAAGATCTGAGCTGGAGATGTCAATTGCGCCACCTTGCCACTCGGGGTGTGCACGGACCCCCCGCTCCGCTTCACTTGCAGATCCGCCATTTTCCAGATCGGGCCGCTCCGCCCCCGCCCCGCCCACTTCCGCTCCACTCCGCTCGGAGCTCCGGATCCAGATCCGGAGCTCCGTTTTTCCCCCCCCCATAGGCTTGCATTGAAAGCTAAAAAATTATACAACTTTTTTTTGGTTCAAGTTAGAAACCTCACGTTTGGCACCATGACACCTCATGGGGGTATACACACGCACGCCAAGTTTCAAAGCAATCCCATCATCCCCTGATTTTTGGGGAATTTTTGAAAATCGGGCACCCCATTCACACCCCTTCCCATAGCTCCGTCAATTTGCACGTTAGAAACCTCAAACACGCCACCATGAAAGCTTATCCAGGGATACATACGCACGCCGAGACTCAAGGCAGTCCCATCATCCCCTGATTTTTGGGGAATTTATGAAAATCCAACACCCCTTTCCATAGCTCCGTCAATTTTGCATGTTAAAAAAAACCCTCAAACTCACCACCATGACAGCTTATCCAAGGCAGTCCCATCATCCCCTGTTTTTGGGCGGGGCTTAAACCTGCAAAATTTGGAACTTCCAAAACTCCAAGTGAGCGCAGGAAGGACTTCTCCCCTGAGTCAAAGCCACACACACACAACATCCCTGCGAGGTGGGCAGGGGAGGAGGGAGGGAAGGCAGGCAGGCATGCAGCTGGCATTTCTGGGGGCATAAGGAAGTGAGCCAAGGATAAGCCAGTAATGCATATAAAATGGAATAAATCAATAAATAAACAAAGGAGGGGTGGAATTAAAAGCAGCAGTGTTGCTCAATAAACAGAAAGAAGAACTTTTTAAAAAAGGCTATATCTGTCTTTTACCAGCAATAGGGGGACGTGCCCGGGGGAGGGAGAAGCAGCTTGCAGTTCAACTCAAGACAGCCACCAACAGCTCTGAGATTAAGAAGTAAACGCTCACTTCAACTCATAACAGGCATCGCTCCACCACTAAGAAGTAAACGCTCACTTCGACTCATAATAGGCATTGCTCCACCGTTTTACTCTCTTTGGAAGGCTCTAATGGCCTTCCAGTGCAGGAGAGAGTGGGGGCACGTCCACGATGAGATGCCCTAGGGGAGCTCATCCCCTTGCACCACATCTTTTCAGTTGTTCCCCAAAGTTAGGGTGGGTAGCAGTGCTGTGTTTCTATCTCTTATTCTTGGCTTAGTATATAATTTCAGGTTGTGTTTGTGCATTTGGTGGGGCTACTGTTTTAAAAAACACTGGGAAAAGCCCGTTCAGATGAAGAAAGAGAAGTTTCCCAGAATCCCAAGTTACCCGTTTTGCCTATGCCCTCCTCTAACTTTGGGATCATGTGATCATGACCGGGAGCTGACTCTGCCCCTCAGCCCTTTGAAAAAGGTATTTTTCCCGCCGATTTTTTAAAAACTTCTAGCGCGCGACCTGCACGACGCAGAAAGTTGAGAGTAGTCTCAAAATGACCCCCATCCACGACTCTCTGTGCACAAGAATTTTCAGAATGATAGCTTAAAAACCAACCCAGTTATGCCCGAGTCTTTCCCTCAATGCAATCCTATGGGCGAAAAGCCGAAAACGCCGTTTGAGTCGCGCGGTTGACCCGATTTTCAAACAAATATAGCACGCGACCCACACGACGCAGAGAGGTGAGAGTGGTCTCAAAATGACCCCCATCCACGACTCTCTGAGCACAAGAATTTCCAGAACGATAGCTTCAAAAAGAACGTAGTTATCCGCGATTATTTGCCGCAATGCAATCCTATGGCGAAATGTTTTCAAGATGGCGACCGGAGCGCTCCGCCTGAACTAGGAGCTCCGAAAATGGGCGCTTCTCTTCGCCTTACTTCTAGGGGTCCGCGGTCCGCTCCTACTCCGCCTCTGGGTAAGGCGGAGCAGGCCAATCCGCTACTGCTTCTACGCTCCTAATCGGAGCGGATCACACCCCTACTTGCCACAATTGCCTTGGCCACTTTCTCGTTGGATGTTGAAGGGAGCAATGCATTAAATTCTTGCCTTCATTGGTTGATTGAAACTTTCTGGAAGGACACAGTGGTACATTCAAGGGATTTCATCAATGCTTCCCTGAAGCAAGAAAAAGGGTGTGCTCTAAGGAGCTCACTATTCAACCCACCTTTATTTTAAAAAATAACTAAGTGTTGATCCAATCAGTTAGCATCCAACTTGCAGTTTGGGTTAAAATGGTTGAACATGTGGATACTTAGTAGCTCTAGGTATTCCTCAATTGTCCATACTTTTTAAAACCATTCCAAACAAGAGTTTAGGACCAAGCCTTCAGTACTGACTCCAGGGGTGGGGTTTGGGGGGTGCTTGGGCAAGACACCCTAAATGGCCCCTTCACTCAGGACTTCACCATACCAGGCAAAAATCCTGCATCCTTACTGGGGCCTTTGCTTCTAGATTCTTTGTGGGTTTAAGATTGGCTCATTTGAATCAACAACACCCTTTCTTGATAAATTCGATATATTTTCTACACATTTCATTATGTGTAGATGGTGCTACTGATACATTGGATAAACTTTGTTTATTACGTTATAGCTGATCTTTTTGAAAGCGGTATAAAGGGGGGGGAGTGCGGGAGACATCCTGAAGGTTAACGCCTTCGTGTAAAGGGGCCAAAAAATTCCATGAGTAGCCAATCATGAGCGTGCAATAAATTGCTCATGTAGAAATGCTCCAAGTCAGCCTGATCCCTCACTGCCTCTATTGCCAGCTGACGCTTCTCATTTCTGCTTACTTGCCAAGCAGAGAGCCAGTGAGCAAGCAGGCAGTGGCAGCTACCACTATTCCTTCTGTTTGTTTGTTTGCTTGCTTGCTTGCTCACTCTGGCTGAGCCTGAGCAATGAGTGGGTGAACAAACAAGTTGCAATGCTGAAGTGGAGGAGCATCCTAATAAAGTGTGCCTCCTCGGCAGATACCTAACCATGCCGAAAGTGGATGCTGGCCCTGCATGCTGTAATCGTCTTGGTAGACGATTGAGTCCAGTTGCCCTCTGCCAGATCCAAATGCATATCTCTGTCCATACCTGGAATGTGTCCTACATGGTATTCATCCTGCTCTCGGTCCATCGTTCAGTGGTAGCACTTATGCTTCATATGCTAAAAGTCCCTGGCATCTCCAAGTAGGGTTGGGAAAGTTCTGAAACCCAGGAGAGCCACTGCTAGGCCATATAGACAATACCGAGCGAACCGGACCAATGGTCTGGCTCAGCGTTAGGCAGCTTCCTGTGTTCACATTCAGCGTAATCTAACCCATTAGAAATCCAAAGGGGGTTGGATAAATTCCTGGAGGCAAAGGCTATCAACGGCTACTAGCCCTGATGGTTGTGTGCTATCTCCAGTATTCGAGGCAGTAAGCCTGTGTGCACCAGTTGCTGGGGAACATGGGTGGGAGGGTGCTGTTGCATCATGTCCTGCTTGCTCATCCCTGGCCGATGGCTGGTTGGCCACTGTGTGAACAGAGAGCTGGACTACATGGACCCTTGGTCTGATCCAGCATCAGGGCTCTTCTTATGTTCTTATAAATTAGAATGAATTTCAGGTCAATGTTTTGGCTACTACTATTTTAACATTTAAGAGCAACTGTGTCTCCCACCCCCCACCCCCCAAGGACTACCAATGAGCAAGGTTTAACTTTTACAGGTGCAGGAAGCTTCGAATTTGAAGTGTTTTTAAGTAGGGATGGGCAACTTGTGACCCTCCAGAGGTTTTGCCTACAACTCACCCTGGGCTATGCTGGCTAGGGCTGTTGGAAACCATAGGTCAAAATATATGGAGGGCCACAAGTTTCCTGCCCCTGTTTTAAAGGGATGAGAAAGTTTTGTGAGATCCATTTCCCCAGCTTTATTAGTAAGGGTCAGTACTATTTTCTTCTTCGTCTCTTTGCCCATGGAATGAAATTTGCAACCAGTAGGTTTGGAGTGCTGCTGATAATGCCGGCACTTCAAGCCCTCTGAGCAGCGACAGCAGTTCTTCAAGACAGACGATCATCAATACCTGAAGCCACTTTGGATTGCAGGAATGAGGTAGGTTGTCAGGTTTTGAGTAAATGGGAGTCAAATATGTATTGAAGTCAGACTCACTAAGGACGGAATAATCAAAGTCATCAAAGCTCAGCGCATAATGGTTCAAGACAAGAGCTCTGGCAAATAACGTTCTAATATCATCATAACCACAAGGGCTACTCGGATGTGGTTCTTAAAGACATTTAAATTAGCAAAGAGTGCTTGTCATTAATCTTTTATAATAGCTTCTGGAAGGAACAGTTCATTTAAACATTTTACATTTTTATTACTTATGTATGCGGGGCAGCAATTAAAGCTGTCGTGGTCACATAATGAAGACTAATGAAACCAAGAGTATGGTAGATTTTTATTTGCTGTCAATCTGAATCATCCGTCTCTGCCCAAAGTGTGTGTGGTGCAAAAGGCCAGAAAGTCAGCATCACCACAACTCTGTGAATGCAGATTGAGCAACCTGATCGCCTAGCATGGAATTAGAGGATCCACCAATCATGCAAGCTAATCCAGTTTCACGTTTCTCCACTTGATAACTACCACAGAGAATGAAAGAGAGACAGACAGAGAAGATGGCATGAAAGATCTCTGCCTGAGATGCCAGAAAACCACCGCTAGGTACGGTAGACCAGACTTCCCCAATCTGGTGCCCTCCAGGTATTTTGGACTACAACTCCCAGCATTCTTGATTATTGGTCATGCTAGCTGGGGTTGATGGGAATTGAAGTCCAAAAAATTTGGCTTGGAGCCATGGTGCAGGGGAGAGGGCTGGCCCTCCCCACATGCCATTTCCATGACTTCCATCACACATACAAACTGCAAAGCTGTAGAGTGTCTGTGGCTAATATCAATCTTGTGTGTGTGTGCTGGTTTGCACACACTGCAGCCCACCATGACTTATTTAAGCCACGATGGGCTATGGTGTGTGCTGGCAGCCATTTGAATATTCAAGCCATGCTGGGTGATCACTGTGGCTTGTTGTGTCATGCAAACCTGGAGAGGGTAGTTTATGCGAGGATTAAACAACCCTTGCATAACCCATGGGCTATTTTTGTTTATCCCTCACATATGCCACCCTTGCCAGGTATGCATGACACGATAAACCACTGTGCCCACCTGCCGCAGCTTGAAAATTCAAAATGGTTGCTGACAAGTGCCTCAACCCACCATAGCTTAAATAAGCCACAGTGGGCTGCAGTGATCGTGCAAACTCAGGCTGTGTGTGCATGCTACAAAATATCAAAAAAGTGGACAAATTAGGGTACCAATTTCCATAAAATTTGCATATGCTAAGTTAAACATATAGATGCAATTGGTCAGGAGATGCCTTCGAACAGAGGACTGTCCCCTGTAAAACAGGACACATGACCACCCTGGGGTGTGTGCACTGATGGAAGTGAACTGTCCTACACTTTCCTTCCCACAGAAGCCCTTCCAGCCCTCTGAAATAATATAGAAAGGGGACCTTACTCATTGGTGCGAGCTGAGATGTTGGGCAGGAGCATGATGGCCAAAAATGAGCCAGAGGGACCTTTTTTGAAGGCAGATCCTGGATCCAACCCATTGATCACCTACATCACGTTTATTTTGGCCTGTAATGGTTCCAAAATCATTGTATTAGTATTGGTGTGACAGAGCAGTGGGAGTATTATAGCACATGTCAGGGAGGAGAATTTTGTAACAGCCACTACTCACCTAGTCCCATTCTTTTTGCAAAATACATACCATTGTATCTCCCTCAACCACTTCTCAGAATCACTTCAGTTTCCCCACAGGACACAAAATACATTTGCTCTGTTCTTGAAAAGATTCATAAAAGGGAAAATTCCACCAGGTGCAGATTCTCTTGGGATCACAACATGATGATGGGAAAAGACACACGTGGTGAAAATCTCCCTTCAAAGGTCTGGAAATCCTAAGGGGGCAGAATGGGAGCTGAATTTAACAAATTGATTTGAACTAACAAGTCAAATCCACAATGGAGAGAGAAATGGGAAACAAAACTTAGGCCAGGTTGGGCTTAGGTCACTATAGCCCACGGGAGACCAGAGAAGCCAGTATAATAAGTGCAGCGACAGGTGCAATTTGCCTCTCTCCCTCTGAAGAGGCAGCAGCTGTGACCTCTGAGAGACACAGTTGTCACTGCCACTGAGAGCCACCTACACGTTATGCTAACCACGTAGAACTTAGTTAAGGGTTAGCTTTTTCTTTACTCTAGTGTAAGTTGCATGGCCACAATTCAGATCAGGGCCACTGCACACTGGGAGGAGAGGATTAAACCTTCCACAGACACTGCTCACCAGTTCTTCCCTGAAATTTCCACATACACACACATACACAGTTAAAAACAGGAAATTGATCTCCATTGGCATTAAGGAAAGGTGATTCTCCCCCCACCCCTTCAAATTTGATGACACTCTTACTGTAATGTGTACTTAGGCCTTAGCTAGACGGGGTGAGATCCCGGGATCCCCTGTGCATCATGTGCGTCCCTTGCCCTGGGATCTCTCCCTACACTTTTAGGCCCATTTTTTCCGTGGTCTCAGGCTGAGCGCGAGATTGCAGAATGTGTGGCTTCACGGTTTGTCCCGGTTCCTCAGGGTTCCTCGCAAGGAGCCGGGAGCCGCACACGGGGCACAGAGCTCCTCAGGAGCACTGTGTCCATTGGGGCTGGGGTGGGAGCAGGGATTTTTTTTAAAAAAAATTCTTCTTCTTTAAGAAAAAAAATGGCAAGCACGACACCTCTCCCTCTGAGGTCATCGCACGCCACGTGTGAACAGATGGGGAGATCTCGTGATAAAAATATCATGAGATCTTCACCCCTTCGTCCCACTAGACTGCTAAGTCTAGCTAAGGCCTACTCTCAGGGAGTTTGGCAAGGTGAGAGAAAGCCTGGTCCCATCTCTCAGCCCTCTTTCTGGGTACAGCCCATTACCCACAATGGTAGCCTTGGGCTTCTGTTACAAGTGTAATAATGCAAGAGCATTCTGTATAGCATATCGTGTGTGTGTGTGTGTGTGTGTGTGTGTGTGTGTGTGTGTATTTCCTTACATTTCTTCTGCTCTATCTCTGTTAGTTGAATCTGTTCCAGATTGCAAGTCCTTTGAAGAAGGATGTGGTCATTTGTTTTCCTCCTGTTTTTATGCCGCGCCAGCCCAGAACTGGGGTTTTATTCATTTTTTAAAATTGTCATAATTCTAAGGTACAGAAAATTCCATTCAATGCCTTGCAAAGTGGAGTGTTTTCACTGCAGGACCAGAGAAGAGATAACAGCATCCTCATGATTATGTTTTCTGGGGCACTATGAAATAGAGTTTTGGAAAGAAGATAGGAATTAGTCATCCCACAATTAGTCATTCTGCAGTGTAGTTTGATCCATGAGAGATCTGATCTGTACTTCAGAAATGTTGCGCTGTGACCAAAGACCAATTTTCAAAGTTGCTTTTTTTTTTTTTTTTTACTGTCTCATGTTAGAATTAAGAAGGATTTGGACATGAAAAAGTTGACTGTTGCAGTTTTGGGGGCTCTGCTAAATAGGTCAAAGGGAACATACACCGTATCCACTGCTCTGTCTGAGTATATATTTATTACATTTCATTTGCATCTGTATCAGTTTCACATTTCACTTTTTCCTCTACTTCATCTTTGTTCCCTTTTCTGGCTTTTAGAGAGCTATTTAAAAAACAAAACAAAAACCCCACCACCCACGGAATGCACTTACCCACGCTTTTCAGTAATTTTTTCCCCAATACAATCTTTTCTACTTCCCTCTTTTTCTCTAAGATATTCTGTAACTGAATTACTTGGCTAAATTTCTCCCCATTCCCTTGGGTTCTCTCAGCCTGGGGCTGCATCATGGTGGATTAGCCATCAGAACATGCTATTACATATCCATTGCTGTGGAAGGAAAAAGGACGCAGATATCAATACATGGGATTAAACAGACCACAACTTTATTGAGGGAATGTGGCGTAATGCTTCAACTAAAATGTAGTTTCAGCTAAAACCAAGGGCGAGAGGTAGTTCAAATCCTGGAACCTCTAACATGGTGTCCTTGGGGATAATGTGCTGGAAGATACCTCCCTTGTGGCCTGCCAGGCCCCCTGCGATTTTCACTGGGAGACGGGCATGTTACAAAGCAAAGTGCTGCCCTCCAGAACCATCTTTATTAGGGTTCAAAAGAGTGGCTTTGTGTTTTGGAGCCCAGACACCACCTCTAGGTGGTGCTTGGGTTCTTGGGCAAGTTATTATTGATGCTTTTCTTTCAATCTCACCAGTTTGTTTTCTGGAAAATTAGTGTTTTGTGACCAGCCTTGTCCATCATGGCAGCCATTTTCTGAGAGTGCCCACAACACTCTCTCAAAATTCCAAATGAGCCCACCAATCCAAAAAATGTTGGGGACTCCTTCAAGTAGCTCAGGAAGACTGAGCATGGGTGGGAACCACAATAGCCTATGGCACCACAGAGGGCCTTCCTAGACGGGGCTTTAGCCCGGTGTGAGCCCTGGGCTCACCCCTGTGCGTCCAGATGACGCACACGGTATCCTGGGATCAGGCAGGGGTGAACCCTCCCTGGGCCCGGGGTAACCGGCACCACTTGAGGCCCGGTTTTTCCTGCAGTCTTGGGCTGAGCCCGAGACCACAGGCATGTAGCCAGGCCTGCCACTTTTCCTGGCTACCGGATTTACTCCCAAGTAGCCAGGGAAAGCGGTGGATGGGCCACAGCGCTCCACAGGAGCTATAGTGGTGACATGGGGGGGGAGAAGCAGAGGCCGGAGAGATCGGGGGAATCGCAGCCCAGGGGACATTGGGGGGAATTGCGGGTGGGGGACATCGGGTGGGAGATCAGACATTGCAGCACAGGGGACATTGGGCAGGGGAATTGCGGGCAGGGGACATCAGGCGGGGGATCGGACATTGTGGGCAGGAGGTGGGCAGGGGATCAGCCGTCGTGGGCGGGGGGACATTGGGTGGGGGAAGGAGAATGGGGCTGGAGGGCGGGCGGGGGATCGGACATCACAGGTGGAGGCGGATGGGGGGAAGGAGAACGGGGCCAGGGTGAGTGGGCAGGGGATTGGACATCACAGGTGAGGGGGGCGGACAGGGGGAAGGAGAACGGGGCCGGGGGGTAGATCACGGATGGGGGGAAAGGATTTTTTTTAAAAAAAAAAAATCCTACTTACCTTTCCTGACTCCTGCGCTGCTGCCGCCACTTTAAACATTAAAAAAAATGGCAGCCACGACGGCTCTCCTACACTGAGCTCTAATGGGTGTAGCCTACCTTCAAAAGCTTATGCAGCAGCCCAACTCCATCAGCTGTTCCAATTCTGTGTATATGCTTCTATTCCTCCCACCTCACCCCACCCCACACACATCTGCCCTGACAAAGTTTTCCTGAGCAGCAGAATGTTATAGTCATTTTCCACATCCACACTGGTCCTTCTGCCAAAGTTGTGACAAAAGGAGAATAAAGTAGACCTAGCCAAAGCCATTATTTTAAAGTTTGCAGCACTACATATAAATTTGCTTTTGCATATTTTATGTGAAGTTGTGTCCTATTTTGCCCCCTTTATTTTGCTTATGTAAAAGTGGCCATCCTTGTCATAGAAGGGAGAGTGAGGTAGAGGTAGAACAATTGGAATAGGTTCAAAACTGGAAGTGAATTTAAATTTGGTTATTACTTCTACATATCACTTCTGATGTACAAAGTTCCATATCATTTTTATCTGCTTTGCTGTCTCAATAACCCAGTTTTCAAATTACAGAAAACGAACTGAGGCTAAGGCCAGATGTACACCAAGCAGGATATTGCACTATGAAAGCGGTATGAAACTGGTAAATAAAAGGCAGGAGCCACACTGCTGCTTTATAGTGGTATTGAAGTGCACTGACAACTGTTGGGGCCCATGACACGTACCATCTACCACTTTCATACCACTATATCCTGCTTGGTGTGGATCCTGCCTCTTATATACCACTTTTATACTGCTTTCATAGTGCAATATCCTGCTTGGTGTAGATCTGGCCTGTGAGATATTAAGGAAAGTTTGGCTCAGGTAGTTAAGGCTGCAATTTTATACCCACTTATCTGGGAGTACCTTCCATTGAACTCAATGGGATTTATTTCTGAGTAGACACATATAGGATGGTGTTGTATGTTTGGTCCAGAGGTGTTGCTATCTTCCAGAAGTACAGCTTTGCTCTTAGCATGTTTACTTAGAGGTAAGTTCTATTGATTTCATTGAGACTTACATCCACTGAAGTACACTTAGAGCGTAATCCTATGTGTGTTGACTCAGACGTAAATCCATTCAGTTCAATGGGACTAACTCCTAGGTAAATGTGCATAGGACTGAAGCCTTAGGAATGTAGCCATTATAGCTAAAACAAATGATTTTGAAGGAATCTGGAAGCAGTTCCTAATATTTGTGTTTTCTAAGGGAAGTATGTACATTGATGGTGCTATATAAATAAATAATAATAAAAAATAATAATAATAAGTGGGAAACCACCAGCAGAAGAAAGTAAGAGATTTTGGAACCAGGAATGAGATCCTGAGGTGGGGGGTGCACTTATATGTTAAGTTTGATTATGTTATATAGATAAGATACTAATGTTAATTAATAATTATGTAGTGTATATATATATATATATATATATATATATGTGTGTGTGTGTGTGTGTGTGTGTGTGTGTGTGTGTGTGTGTATATATATATATAAATAAATTGTAATGGTGTATGTTTAAGTATTGTAGAAAATAAAAAAATTATAAAAAAATAAAAAAAAAATTATTAAAAAAAATTATAAAAAAAAAGGAATGTAGCCATTATTCTTCTAATACACATTTTTTTCTTAGAGTCCAAATGCCTTTAATTGTGCTGGATTAAAGAAGCGGCCCTGAAGGTACAATTTACTTGAGAGTCACCTTCCTAGACTCTTTTTTTTTTTTTTTTTTTTTTTTTTTTTTTTTGTAGGAGGAATAAAACAAACCTGTCACACAAGATGCATTGTTCCCTATTCAGATACTGCATGACTATGGCTCTATCACACCTATTTTTTTCCTCTGGTTTACCTCCGAGTTTATTACCTCCATTTCAAGCACGTCAAGGGTTCCATCACACACGGTCCCTTTCACGTGGGTCTTCGCTTCCTCCTCCAGTTCATTGGTTGTGGTACTCTGATTGGCGTGGGCTCTTTCCTCCCCTCACTCTGGCTTTGTTATCTAGCGATTACTGATCTAAGGTTTCATCTGGGTTCTGTTTCTGTGGGCTATGGGGGAGGGGGAGCACTAAAAAGTCCATTCAAATGACTAACAAGTCCCTACGATGACATGCTGGAGGAGGATAACCACCCCTTCCTTCCCTTTCATCAACAAGACTCCATAAGCACATGCCCCCTCTCTGGAGAAAATAACCCAGACTTTCCCTGCACCAAAATAAAATGCAACGGGGGGGGGGAGGGGAAAGATGAGTGCAGGCCAGGGATGACGTCATGTGAGTAACGTGCTGCAAATCCACATACCAGGCATGGCGTGTGTGTGATAAATCACTGGTGTGATGGAGCTCTAAATTGCAATCCAGCAAGAAAGGGATGAAAGCACAGACAAGGCAAAGTGGATGAGATAACAAGATCAACCTGTGACCAGAAGTTCAGAGAATGTGAGTTGGATTGGCACATGTAATATAGGGAGATACACAATGATTCTCAGCTGCACCTCATGCAAATGCTTTAGGTACAGTGTAAGTTAACATTCAAATTATATTAAGATCTATGTGTGGCAAGGCAACATTGCAGACACATCCCTTTTTGCCTTTTCTCTTTTCTTTGCAAATTGTGGAATTTATATGTCAAACATAGAGCTTTTCTACATTAGTCTGTTAATCTGCTGCATCTACTTTTGGTTTTGTCACAGAGCTGGGCTTCAAGCAATACATGAAGAGTCTTTCCATTCCTGCTTTTCCACTACATAACTTTTAGAAGCTTTTCTACACAAGGCATTTATTATGTGCTCATCATTACTTAGTTGTCCTTCAGATGATATCATGACTCTCCAGTCTCACTTTTGTTTTTAAAGAGCACTTTCAGCGAGGTTTTTTTTTCAACAGGGAAAATGTGGTATTATTTGTGAACACAAAAAAAGCATGTTTTTTCTACACGAATATTTGTGTTATTGTGCTATACCACAGTGCCATCTACAGGTTATGTAGTGAGAAAGCAGGAATGGAAACACTCTTCATGTAGTACTTAGATCTCAATTCTGTGACAAAATTGAAAGTAGATACAGCAGATTAACAGTCTCATATATAAAAGCCAGAGGTGGCACTGTGGTATAATGGAATAGCACAATTAAATAATTGGAAAAAGCATTTTCTTTCATTTTCACAAACATTGTATTTTCCTTGCTCTGAAAACATGCTGTTTGAAAACAGAAGGGAAACTGAAGGTCTGACATCATCTAAAAAACCTGTAAACCACTGTGAATATAGGAAATGATGAATGCACAATAAATGCCTCAGGAAGAAAAACTCATAGTCTGAGGCTGGAGACAGACAATCGCTTTTAAGAGAGGTGAAAGAAGCATCCTTTCCTAAGATGTCTGCCTGTCTCCTCCAACCTGGCCCTCCAGATGTGCCAGACTACAATTCCCATCACCCCAGCCAGCATGACTATTGTGGCTGTTGGCTGAGAATGATAGGATTTGTAGTCTGAATTGGTTTATGTACACCATATTTGACCAGAGGATACATTTCTTTTGGTCCACTGCCTCCTCCAGTTGAACCGAGTTTGCAGGATTTTGTAGCATTACAAAACCCAGAAAACTTGAGAATAGAGATTATATGATGATTTATGGGCTCACCATGAGGATCTATGTCTCTGCCATGCTACCTTCAAAAAACTATAGCTCAAAAAAAGTGCAATGATTAACCCTTTCCCACTCCATTGATTCATGCAATATTTGTACACTTATAGCTGTGTATGCTGCACACATACATATCACACACACACACACACTACATAACACAGGGCTCTTTCTTAATAGACAAATATGTCCAAAATACACTGGTGCTCAGAGAACCTTCCAGGGTGAGTCATTCACAGCATTGAGGAGTTTCAAGCTTTTCCTGCTCTTCCCACTCTGGATATGGAGAAACCATTTCAGCAAAGGAGTTTCCTCTCTTCTGTGCCAGGGGTTTTCCTCCCTTTCACTTTCCCCCTCCCAAGTGCCTTCCCTAGTCCAGGCTACAGAAGTTGTCTGCTGAAGCAGATTCAAGAACTTACTGCAAGAGCACACACACTTCCAGACTTAACCAAAAGGAATGGGAAACCAAACCACAGCTGTTCAAGTGAAGCAGAATCCATGAGTTGGCTCTTTAGCCAATTGAATCACCCCGCCAGCTAAGACCTCCCCCTCCCCTTTAGCTAAATTGGGCTATTTAACAGCTTTTCCAGACTGACTTGGCAGCTGTTGTGGAAGCCTAATCTATACTATCTTATTGCTGCTGCTGCCGCCACCGCCTCTCTCGCTCACACACACTCACACAAACAGAACTATTTGAACAGAAAGAAGCATGTCTAAAGAAAACTTCAGACATGTGTCTGTCACATAAAATACCAAGCCTTTATATTAGCACTTTATTAATTAATGGCTTGCTAAATGGTAAAGAGAGAGAGCCCACTGGACATTTCTTTGCTATATCCAAGATCTAATGGTTGTATTTATGTATATGTGCACCAATATGGCTCATCCCTGAAGAAAAGAAAATCACTATAATGACATACCTTGAGCATGGCTTTCAAATATCCTGTAACAAGCTGAAACCTGACCAATGCTATTTTGCACTAGAGGTTAAAAAAAGAATTGATTCTTCTTACAGGTACCCATGGTGAGTCTTTCTAAGAGCTCCAACAGATGAGCGTTTTACTGCATGCTCATTACTGGGCACTCACGGATTTTCATGGGTCCCTCTCATGACATCTGCCTCCAGCGCCCCTTCCTCCCATTCTAGCCTTCTTTGCCCGACAAAAAAACCCAGCCCGGCTTATTTTTAAAGATGGAAGTTGCCGCTATCTCCTGCTGCATGCAGGATAAACAATGTGATCAAAGTGGCCCACTGAATGGGCCACGTGTATTTTGTTTATTTCCTCTTTCGAAAGAGGAAGTAATGAGGGACAAACACACAGGCGGAGAAGCAACAGTAAGGAAATACGATTTCCCCCAATGTGATGACGCTCTAAGATGTGATAAGCCTATATACACCAGTTACTAGAGAACATGGGTGGGAGGGTGCTGTTGCATCATGTCGTGCTTGTGGGTCCCTGGTCGACAGCTGGTTGGCCACTGTGTGGACAGAGCGCTGGACCAGATGGGCCCTTGATATGATCCAGCATGGCTCTTCTCATGTGATTCAGAGGATCCACTTTCCCTTGAGCACTTTTTCTTTTGGTTTTGAATCCAACCACTTTAAAATGGGATTCATGTGATTACATGAGCTGTTCTTCACGATGGGGGGAGTGCCATAGGACATAAAATGTGCAGTTTTGGGTGGGGGAGTACAGTTGGAAAGCTGATAGATGTGCAGTTGAAAAATGGGGGGAGTAGACTTATGTTATGCATATATGTTTATTAAGAACTTAAACAGGCAATATCAGGAACAGCATGTAACACAAATTATGGAAGGGCAGAATGCTCTGTTTCCATAGTTAAAGCAAATGGCCCAGATTTCTTTTTGGCTGAACCTCCTCTTCTTCACCTTCATCTTTGGGCAGGTAACACTTCATCACATCGTTATAAATACCCTTAAAGTATTCCTGTTTTTGCGCCTTAGGCCTGTCTGGGACCCTATGTTCCTTCTTCTGCAACTGATGCAAACAGCTGGTCTGGAATCTCAGTTGGTCAATGGAGGCATAGTATAATGATTCTACAGATAGAAGTTTTCTGTTTCCACAGATGCCAGGCCTTGCTTTGGAGCGCAACACTGGCACTTATGAGCCTCTCAATGTTGGTGCCACAGGGCTTGGCAGTAGTGGCAATCTAGATCATTTCATATCATTCAGTTCTCTGTGGATTTCACCATGTGATAGATGCAAAAGAAGAAAAGGGTTATACAGTATGTCAAAAAGCCATTGTATCTTGCATGATATCTCAGCAGACTGAAATGGGATGTGGCTGCAGATACTCTAGATAATCCTCAGCTGCAGTCCAACATGAACTTTCTTGAGAATAAGTCCCAAGTAAACTCAGGGTTTACTTGTCTGAATAAATGTGCTTCAGATTACATTTCATGTCTGCTGCTAGTTTACGACTAATTGTTTGGGGCTAGATGGACTGTTGTGAAATGTAAACCACAACACTAATTCCTTCATATTATGAAAACTTGTTTGATATATGTATGCATATGATTTGTTTTTGGGAAATTGTCTTTTAGAATTCATGTTCGGCTGCATTGTGCAATATTCAAAACCCCGTTATGTGTATGTATAGGTGTGATTATAATTAACCACTTATAAACATGAGCAAAGCTACAAATTGTATCTGACGTTGTGTGGATAGAAAAATGTAAAAAAAAATCTTTAGAGAAATTGCACGCCTTATAAAATTGTTTAAAAGGTGAGGCATTTTTTTTTCATATTAGAAGCAGTGTGTACATTGGAAATGGTTTCTCTTTGAGATCCTGCAGATGTCCATATGTTTGGGGGTGGATGCCTCTGGGAGTGGTTGGGGCAAAAACAGTAACGTTCTTTTTCTTTTTAATACAAAAAAACTCTCCAAACACTTCTCTTGCACACAACTACTTTATTGTGCTTCTGAGACCTCAAAGAATGATTCTCTTTTTTCAGCTGCAGTAGAATTGTCAAGTACAATATGTAGCAAAATACTTCACTGCACAAGTGATTCCATGATTTCCTAAGCCAGATATTTTGAATTGAGTACACTTGTTTTCAAGATACATAATTTATTTCAATCTTTAAAGTCCAGCCAAAGTTGAAGCTATACCCGTTGGATAAATTTGGCTTCAGTAAATTTAGCATTGTTCTTACCCTTCTAAATCTTCAAACTGTCTTGTTGTTGTTGTTGTTGTTATTTATTATCATTGTAAAGCTACTAGCCTGAGAATGATTGGATGAAAATGTGTTTGGGCATTTCCCTTGCGACTAGAACAACTTTCAGGAAGCATTTCCTTCTATCCCTTCCTCTTCCTCTGTCAATTTAGCAATTACGTTCTGCATCAGCTTCTCTTCACCCCAATAGTCCCAGTACTGGGGAAAAGGTGGGATAACAAGAACAACAACAACAACAACAACAACAACAACAACAACACAACTTCTTCACTATACATTAAGGCAAGCCTCCTCCCAACCTAGCAAACGAGGTCATCCAACCCACCTCCCTCTTTCTCATTCATCCATGCAATTAGCCTCCTTTCTTTAAATAAGAACCCCCTTCCATTACATCAAAGCATAGACAGCCCCAACCGCTCCTCTGTTGCTGGGAAAGGAAGTGTTCCAAGTCCCCATCCAGGAAGCCCCATCTTCACGTGGGCCTGAAAAACAAAAGGTGAGACAGGGAGGGAGAGAGAAGAAAAAATGCCACCTTTTTCGCCTCTACCCTGAGCTAGAGCCATCCAATCTGGCACCAGTCTTGTGTTCTGCAACATCACCTCTCTCTGACACACACTTGGAGAGTCTTCCACCAAGAGTTTTATCACACACTCTTTACTACCTACTTATGGATGTTCGCAGGTCCTTTTGACGATGCCATCTGCCTCCCATGGATCTCCTGGTCCTTCTGCCCTTCTTTCTATCACAAAATAGACCCCAGTAAATCCAATGTTTATTATTATTATTTTGGAAATGAAATGTGATGCCATTTCAGCCTGATAAAAATGCCCACTGAATGGGCCACGTGGTCATTGTTTACTTCCTCTTTCTTCCCCTGTGTGAAGAAAGAGGAAGTATCATGGGACAGAAGTGGGGGGAAAGCAATGGTAAGGAAACACGATTCCCTCCCATATGATGACACTCATACACAAACCCTACTCACACACAAGGCACCACGGGAGCAGCAGCAGGAAATCCCTCCTCACTCTCTCATTCATCCAGTTCAAATAATACATTCTGAAGGGGAGGGGGAAGCGTGGCTGTTGCCCCTAGCAACCTCCCCAAGGCCTAGCAGCACCCCGTGAAGCCTGCCTGTGAATCAAAATGAATAAAAACAAACCCAAACAGAAAAAAGAAGGTGGGAGGATGCAGGTAATGGAGGTTGAAAACATATGATCTCAGATCCAGCGCTGTTTGGCATGTTCATTTTAAAAAGATCATTTAGATTTTTTTTTTTTTTAAGTTTCTTGTTGAAAACATGTGATGTCAGATCAGGTGTTGTTTGGCACAGAGCAAATAAGCTGGCACTGAACTGTAGAGCAATAGGAGACAGTTCGGTGTGGAGCAAATAAATGTACTGTTTTGCTATTAAGATTGAGCTTTGAACTTTTTTGAAGTTTTTTTAACATTTTCGACGTTTCAACATTTTCGGCACATCTACACCGCTCAAAATTAGCAAAATCAGTCTGGTAAATCTCTAGTAATAAGTGTGAATTTAATGTATTTTTATATAGATTATTATTAAGATGGTTTCTAACTGTATAACACCATTTGGGTTAAAGGTTTATATGAATACTGCAACTTCAAGCCTTTGCTAAGCATTCTATACACTGCAGTGCTGGAGTGGAACTTCCAACATTGTTAAACCCTGTTCAATTAAATCTGAGAGGCCAACAATAAGCACTATCAGGACCATTCTAACCACACTGAAGGCCTCTGAGTTGGAAAGTGTGAAAGTGGATTCCACAGAAGTATTGGGGCACACAGACTATACTTCCTGGTACTCCTTTGCATCTCAAGATGTTTATGAGCTGATGTCAATAGCAGCCTTCATAGATTATTATAGATATTTTGAAGGAAACGTCCTTTTATTTTCTTTTAAGAAATGAGCTGGAAACAACAGCATGGCTGTCCATTGCCCCCATTCTGGGAAAGTCGATAGACCACACTTCACACTATTAACAGTTTGTGTGAATATTTTACTACGTGTACCATCGAGTTAGAGCATGAATCTGAATAAGCCCTAAGGGTAGGGTACAGATGACTTCTTTAAGATGCCTTTTTAATAATGTGCTGCTTTTAATAACGTATTCGTTTTAAATATTTTAATTAGTTATATGTATTTTATGGAGTTTGTATTTGTGTTGTACCCCACCTCGATCCAGAGGGAGAGGGGGATAACAAATATTATTATTATTATTATTATTATTATTATTATTATTATTATTATTTGTTCTAGTTTCTAAACATGAAAATGCACAAGCTTGTTCCCAGAGAATTTAACATCATGTACTACCTACAGCCTATAGGTGCAACTGCTGAAAACAAATTTGAAATTTAATTACCTTTTACCTAATATGTTTTGCAAGTACACCCCCTGCTAGGATCTGTGTCATTGTTCTGCTTTGTTCAGTGCGATGTCTCTGTCCAAAATTATATTACTGTGTAATGTGAATCAGAGCAGGAGTGAGAGACATGCATAACTGAAAGATTATGAGCCATTAGAGATGGCAGGAGGTGTCAGTCACACACCTGCACAGTGATTATTCTTCAGAAACACCTCTATCTCCCATTATCATGAGGAACAAAAAGGTGAAAGTAATAAATGCTCGTAAAATGCACTGCTTTTTAACAATTTAATCAAAGGCTAGCCTTTTGAACCTTCCTGTGAATCTTGCCCACTCCTGGGCAGGATCTACACTTATGGGGAAAAACTTTAAGGAAAGGTTACGCTAACTCACTGGGACACAAGACAATCGTTTTGTAACGTTTTTTCATCGTTGTTTTTCCCTCCTAACGTTATAAATGTTTGTTTCTTATGTTTTAAAAGCGTTGCATGAGGTGGCATGTGTCCCCTTCCGTCATTATCTCTCTCTGAGATTTCAAGCTTCTTTGTTTAGCCAATCGTTGTCCTGAGGGCATGGACATTAGATATCAGCACCTAAAACAACTGCTCTTCCTGCATTTCTCGTTGTGTTCCTTAGCTCACCCTGGAGCTGTAGCAGTTATTTCTCGGGGAAGATAGCTGGATGATCGTTTCTGTTATTTCTTTGAAAAGGGGGGGATGGAGAAGGCAGGAGACCAGGAAGTGGGCGGATCACAATATTGAGCGAGGAAGAGAAACTCCTACCAACAGCAACACCAGATACAGTGTGTGTCCTGGTTTAACGAAGAAATAGTGGGAAAACGAAAGGTAAGTAATGCTACATTCACCGAGTGTGACCTGTGACATATAAAAGCAACCCAAAATGAAACGTTACAAGTTGTAAAAAAAAAAAAAAAACGTTGTAAGCACTTGTGTAGATTCACCCCTGTTTGAAATGTTTTTTGCTCCTGCACCTTCCCTTACCTAACATGGTGCACCTGATCTCTGCTTATCAGGTTCCTTTACTTTCTTTGCTGCTATGTAGTTGAAAAATTAAACCCCTCACAATGCATTTGGTTGGATCCAGACTTAGGGCTCATCTACACCAAGCAGGATATTCCACTATGAAAGTGGTATATAAAAGACAGGAGACACACTACTGCTTTATAGCAGTATTAAAGTGCACTGACAACTGTTGGGGCCCATTGACACTTACCATATACCGCTATATCCTGCTTGGTGTGGCTCCTGCCTTTTATATACCGCTTTCATAGTGCAATATTCGACTTGGTGTAGATGAGCCAACACTTAGTTCCCATTGCCTAAGGTTTCACATTGATTAATGAGACCTAAGTGCAACTTTCTTTGGGTGGTTCCGAATGAGTTTTTTATTGTGCAATCATACATTCACAGAATTTTAGGAGGGCAGGGTTCAGATGATGTTGTCTACAACTTTTAGCCCTCCCCCACTGCTTCTTCCGTCTTTTTTTCTTACCAGAAAAAAAATTGTTAAAAGTGGGGGGAGACAGAATAACTGCACAATGTCTTTTGATTGTTAGTGCTAGGACCCCTCCAACTGAAAGCACCCACTGTCTGGATTTAAACCATATATTTCACGCATTTCTAGAATGCTAAATAAATGGCTGGAAAAAAGTATTGTTGATTTCTTTTTTGATGTGAATGTGATATGCATCCTTGTCAGAAGTCTTTCACTTAGCAAGTTAGTGGCCGGGTTCACACAATCTGCAGAGGAAATTACAAAGTACAAGTTGTTTCCCCTGCTCCCACACATGCCTGACGGGTTGCCATATCTTCCAAACCCAGCACGCGGCAAGGGTGGCTTCTAACCCACTACACAACCCCTACTACAAGCCATGGGTTGTGGGGTGGCTTCAAAGACACCCCAGCCATGCCATGCCAGGTTCGGACAACACAGCAACCCGTAGCAAATGGCGGGCATGTGCAGGGGAAACAACCCATATTGTGCAGTTTATCGCTCTGATTGTGTGAACCCAGCCACTGAGTCCTTTACTCAGGGGGACATTGTTGGGGTCCTTGTTGGAAACACCCCATGGGAAATTAAAATCCACAGGAAATATATATGGAGTTCAATGACATAGCCCTAGAGCAGATGCTAATGTGCATGAACCGCATAATTAGAAAAGGACAAGAACATTCCTTTGTTTTTTACTTCTACAAGTGAGGCAGGTGGCTACCAGGAGGAGGGCCTTCTCTGCTGTGGCACCCCGGCTGTGGAATGAGCTCCCTAAGGAGGTTCGCATCTACATTATATGCTTTTAGACGCCAGGTGAAGACCTTTTTATTCTCCCAACATTTTAACAATTTATAAATACATTTTAACATGGTGTTTAAATTTGTAATTTTGCATTGCTGCTGTTTTTATCTGGTTGAACTTTTATATTGTATTTTATATTATGGTTTTATACTGTTGTTTTATACTTTGAATGGTTTTAATTTTTGTGAACTGCCCAGAGAGCTCCAGCTATTGGGCGGTACAGAAATGTAATAAATAAATAAATAAATACAAGGCTGTGTGAATTTTAAATGAGCTTGGTTTCTCATATTGCACGAAGTTATGCACAGAACAAAACATCAGCAAGTCACTCTATTCACCCAATTTATTATTTTATTATATTTACTTCTGAGTACCCTTGCATAGGATTGCACTGTCTTAGTTGTCTCAGCAGTCTTCTTCCCCTTCGGCCTTTTAAAAATTTTATTTAGAGAAAGAAGTTGAACATAGAAACCTACCACACAAAGTAGCAGAATTATGTGTTGATCAGCAATGCATGTTACAAGAAAGTCACTGTGGTAATTTTCTATTTCCATTGCCTGTTAAAGGTAACACAAAGGCTGGTTGTGAAGCAATGCTGACTTCCTTGAAGTTTGCTAGTAGCATATATTCTCTTGGTCATGTATAGAAGCCCATGTATATTTTTGCATGATCAACATGAACTTGTAGCCGCTCTTAAAATGGATGTTTCACTGGGCCTTGCAGTCTACAAATATTTTGTAGGCACTGGTAAATTTTGAATTGCAAGCACTCATCATGACTGTCTCCATAGCAATGTCCCCAAGGACAATCCAAAAATTCAGGCAGCTGTGTTGATCCATATCCGCAAATCAGTTCTATCAGTTTTCATCTCCACCAGGAGGAAGTATTTTGTAAAGCTAGGGTGACCATATGAAAAGGAGGACAGGGCTCCTGTAGCTTTAACAGTTGTAGAGAAAAAGGATTTTCAGCAGGTGTCATTTGTATGCAGACAGCATCTGGTGAAATTCCCTTTTCATAGCAATAGTTAAAGGTGCAGGTGCCCTCCTCTCTTTTGTATCCGGTCAAGAGGGCAGGACTCCTGCAGCTTTAACTCTTAAGATGAAGACAAAATTTCACCAGCTGCTACATGCATTCAAATGACACTTGCTGAAAATTCCCTTTTCTACACAACTTTAAAGATACAGGAGCCCTGTCCTCCTTTCCATATGGTCACCCTAGTAAAGCTAATGGGTTTTCATTCTCCATTCAAGATAAAGGCAGCCCGAAATACTTTATGCTAAATCAGAGAGCAATATATTGTTGCTGGGAAAATTCATTCCCCCTCTCCACTCGTCCCTGGCTACTGTGACAATTGCAGCTAAACTCAGAAAAGTATTAGGGAGGTGGCAGATGACCTCATTGTCCCTGTTCATAAAAAAGTGACGGTGCTGCATCCCTGCAAGGCCATGTGCCACTACACCACTGCATGCAAGATTTCTGAAGACAGCGTGGTTTTTTGCAGTGTACATCATGGAAGGACTCCGTTTAGGACTGTACATTCATCTTAACTTTTTGATGAACTGCTTTTTTTAACCCATCCTGGCTTGCTTTATATATGGTTGCTTTGGGAGAGTGGGCAGGGCAGGGGAGGAATAAATAAACAAACTGACTTTTCAGTCAAAGACGGAAGAGAAGGGAATGTGATTCACATGTGGCGCAGCTATTCACAACAGTGTTCATTTTTTAATGTTTAATATTACAGAGGTGCAAACTCTGATCTCCTGCCCCAAAAGAGACGGCTGCTCTAGACCTTAACGTCACTGACTTCTTTATTTTGTTTTCACCAGAGACTTTCTCCAGTCTTCCTTTTATGGCTTTATGTAAACTCCGGGGTCCTGCTGAATGAAAGTGCTCTCTGTTTCTCAGCCGAGTTGTGGCTTTTGGATTTTACAGCCCCCAAAAATTACTTCATGATGATCCAGTGCACACATCACAGCCCAGAAACCACACGGGAGTTGTGTTGGTAAAGGAAGCTGAGAGTTGCTGAAGTAGCCAGACTGAAATTTATAACAGTGACCTGGGCCCTGTCAGGCCTTTATGACAGTGTATAAAGTGAATTGCTGCTTAGTCACCAATTTGGTTGGCAAGATCGGTTGGATTAGGAAATACATAAAAGGTCAGACAGTAGGAGTTTGTCTAGACATCCTATTTTGGATTCTACACGGCACTACGTGTTTCTGTGGCAACCCCTGCAAAACACTCATATTTCAGCAATATTTTAAAAAGATTATACATAGGTGTGTGTTTTCAGTAATAAACTACATCGGTTTTTTTGAAAAAAAGGAAATTAGCTTTTTTATTTACTCTGCTCAGCTTGTCACTGGCAGGCAACTCCAGAAGGGAACGTAACTCACAGTCATTCTCTCTCTTTCTCCAGCCTTTTGGCGATTCAGTAATGGAAGGCGAGGTGATTCCCTCAGGGAAGACTTTGTAACTTGGAGGAACTTGTGGAAATATCAGCAATGAAAAAAGCCAAGGAGGAGGAGCTGCATGTTTTCTTTTGGCCACTAGATTAAATTAATTTACAGTTCTTCTGCTCACAGTTTGCATAGACAGGATAGTGACCTTTCCAAATGGGAGAGATAAAAAACAAACAAGTATGTATGCCACCAGATTCCCCTCATGTAAATAGCAAATCAAATTTGCTCAGTTAAAAATGGGAGGAAATGGGGCACGGGCCAAAATTTTACAAGAAGCAACAATTTCATATTGGGGTATTTTAGGAGTATGAAGGAGGAAGAGGAGGAAATAAAAAACTAAATCTTGAGAACAAAATATTACAATGAAGGAGGAAAAGCAACCTGCCAAGGAAAATGGACTTAATGGACTGATATTTAACTTCTATAACATTTTTATTATTGTGGTTGTTATTACTCCTTTCCCTCCTGCTCCCTTCCTTAAGTGAAAAATGGGAATATCTCCAAATTCAAGCTCCTGTGCCCCCCCCCCAGCATTTACATTAAACTGAAAAATGTATATCTAAACTCCAACAATTTCACTGACATTAATTGGAGTTGCAGCAGTTTTCCAAGTTCAATCACCCACACATGCCAATTTACATGAAATAAAATGTAGCAACGAAATGTCTGCTTTCAAAACCAATGTCAGATTTACATTGTCTACTTGAGTCAAAATTAATGAAAAATGAACACTTTAGACAGAGCTCTCAACCATGCTGGGTTAAAGTTCAGAGCACATGTTATTATATCATGATGCCTGTCATAAGGTAGCTAGAAAACAAGCTCTACCATAAAAACCAGAAAAACTTAGTATGTATTTTTTCATGGTTGTTCATAATTGTAAATCTTCTAAATAAGTAAATAATCAAGCCCAAAGGATTCCTCATGTCCATCTGTTGACAGAAGCCACCTGAGGTCATGTGGTGATGTCTCATCTGAGCATAATCTGTTCTAGAATAATAGAATATTCATTAAACAAAAAACCTATAGTTTACAAAACAACGTTAAGACTCTACAGTTTTCAACTAAGCACCAAAAAGCAGGGAAATCGGGAGTTAAGACTCACAAGCCTTAACGCCACATCCTCCCTAAGGAGGCAAAAATTGCAAGTGAAATTCTTATTCTCCCAAAATAGATAAACCATGAGGAGAGGATGGAGAATAGGATATGCAGAGGTGACTGTGGGGTTGTGGAAAACTGGTGACAAACAACTTAGGCCACCTACTTCTTTTTTTGTGTAGTGCAGCCCTTCCCCAACCTGGTGCCCTCTGAAGGTGTTGGACTACAACTCCCATTATTGCAAGTCAGTATGTCCAATGGTCAGGAAAGCTGCTAGCTCTGATTACCAGAGGAGGGTTTAAATAGTTGGGATTGGTACCAGTGACCGATTGAGATTGGTACCAGTGACAAATGATGTAGCATCCCTTGTTAAGGCCCATAAGCAGTCCAAAATAACTAATTTTTTCCATCCTAATTCTGACAAAAGAAAATTACCAGTTAATGAATGACCAAACATTGAGTCCAGGCCAGCTGGTGAGATTTTGGACTGGTCATTGGGCCCTCGTTGTATAATGAAGCCACTGGTGAGAAATGTTACTGAGAATTTCCCCTCCTTTCCAACACAATAATCCTACAATTAACAACTTACTCTGTGTGTGTGTGTTCTTTTATTCTTCATTTAATCATTGCTGCTGCTTGATTTTCAATTCAATCCAACACATGTCTACTCAGAAGTAAATTCAATTGCATGCAATGAGTCTCACTTCCATGCACTAATTTGAAGGTGTGTGTGGATTTTGTTGTAATTGTCTCTGGAAGTGCTGTGTATTTAGGGACCATGGCTTTTTGTGAGTGAAGCTTCCTCCCCCCCACCCCAATTTCTTTTTTAAAAAATCCCATGTATTTGATTTTTAAAGGGATTGGTATTCCTTGAGTTCCTATCTGACTTCATAGTGAATACAAATTTACCCCCTGCCCTGAGTTCTCGCACTTATGAGCTACACCCACTTGATAATCCAAACTAATGCCAGGAAACGCTGTGGTGACCTTGGAGCAAATCAAAAAGTCATGGTAAATTGAGACATTGAAAATGTGCTGTTTCAGAGGTAAAGCCCATTGTGGGTGTTTTATATAAACAACGCAGCGCCACTGCACAGCCACTATGGGGTTAATAGACTGGTCTCTTCTGGCAGGCCTACCCAGATGAATTTTAAGATGTCTGATTGTTAACATTACATCAGTTTTATATGTTTTTAATCAGTTTTATGCATTTTATGGGTTTTTTGTATTTAATGTTGTTCCCTGACTAGATCCAGAGGGAGAGGTGGGTAAGAAATAAATTTATTGTTTTATTTATTATTATTTATTGCATTTGTATACTGCCCCATAGACGAAGCTCTCTGGGTGGTTCACATAAGGTAAAAACACTTAAAAACAATATACAAACATTAAAAACCACAAAAACATGCAAAATGCATATACATTTAAAACTAGGGCTGTGCAAAGACCCCCCCGATCTGCTCTGGATCCTGATCTGGATCGATCCGGACCTCTTCTGAACCGATCCGGATCTGAATCCAGAGTGAGATCCAGAGGTCTGGATTTCCCCCCATAGACTTACATTGGAAAAGAAAAACACCTATAACTTTTTTATTTTTCAAGATACACACATGTAACTGGGCACTATGGTAGCTTCTAAGTAGATCCTTAGTCAAGCCAATTTTAAAGCAAATCAAATCATCCCCTGATTTTTAGGGAATTTTTAAAGCTTCCAACCCCTATTTACAAAACTGCATTTATCTCCGTCATTTTTCAAGATACACCCATGTAACTGGGCACCATGATAGCTTCCACATAAGACCTTAGGCATGGCCACATTGAAAGAAATGGGATCATTCCCTGATTTTTAGCGAATTGGATTGAATTGAAAATCAAGCAGCAACAATGATCAAACGAATAAAAGAACACACACACACACACACACACACACAGAGAGAGAGAGAGAGAGAGAGAGAGAGAGAGAGAGAGAGAGAGAGAGAGAGAGTAGGTTGTTAATTACTGTGTTCCCTTTGCACTGTGTTCCCTTTGAAGTGCTAATGTTGTCCTGAGACACACTTTCATTATCTCCTTCCAATACACATTTTATTTCTGAAGGATTTTGTGGTTGAGGTTTAACTTTAAAAAATTGCTAAAAATCAGGGCGTGATCCAATTTCCTTCAAAGTCAGCATGCATAAGTTCCTATGTGTAAGCTGTCATGGTGCCCAGTTACATGTGTGTATCTTGAAAAATGACGGAGATGAATGCAGTTTTGTAAATGGGGGGAATGCTGAAATCTTTAAAAATTCACTAAAAATCAGGGGATGATCCCATTTCCTTTAAAGTGGCCATGCCTAAGGTCCTATGTGGAAGCTATCATGGTGCCCACTCACATGTGTGTATCTTGAAAAATGACGGAGATGAATGCTGTTTTGTAAATCGGGGTAATGGTTGAGGGTTAAATCATTAAAAATTCGCTAGAAATCAAGAGATGATCCCATTTCCTTCAAAGTAAATAAATAATAAAATAAATAAATGACCCAAATTAGAACAAAGGAGGATGTAGATTTGCATAAAAATGGCCTATGAGGATATATATGTATAGATGCAAATTTAACAATAATTATAATAATTTAAATCAAAATAGAACATATCTCATCACTGCACAGAAGATTGTGACCAGGTAAGCTATGTGTTTATGTTTTGATAGGCAACAAGACCCTGATCTCCTCACTTATGGATCTTTATCTTTAAATGGGACTCGAACTGGACAGCTCTTCAAATAGAGGTTGCCCTCAAACAGAGGTCTGTCCTCTGACAACCCTTCAATTAGAGGACTGACCTCTGTAAACCAAGTCTTGCCTGACTTGATTTGACCCTTGGTTACTTTTCAACGAATTCTGCTTGTTCCGCGCGCCTGCCAGTCTGCTTGAGTCACTTACTTGCCATGCACAGATGTCACGAAAGAGACAATACCTAAAGCACAAAAGTGGTGTTTTCTGGATGGCGGGTACATACGCGCTTACATATGGATGCACTTAGCTGAAATACTCTGGTCATTTGGCATGGTGATACAAAAGTAATTGCAAGCAAACAAGCCCTTTCTTAGTTTGCCGAGACTGCCAATTGGCAGCATTTGATTCAAGTTATTTCGAGAAAATGAAATCAGAAATTACAGAAAAGTAGCCAAGTTGCACATGAGCAGGCAAACACCTTCCTGTTTCCAAATTGTTTTCAGGCATGTTGCTTCTTTTGTGCTCCGCTAGTATATGGCCTGTAAAACAAGAGCTTGTTTTTGTTGAAAAGAATAAAATGCACCATGAAAGCTGTTGTGCAACCACATCAAATGTCTCTAACTCCTTGCCCAAATCTGCTAGCTATTATTATTATTACTCGTATATTGCTGTCTGGGGAGACAGTGCTACAAAATACAGTTTATCAAACAAGCATCAACACTATGCCCTGAAGAGCTGAATGTCTAAGGCCTTTTTGGCCTTGTTTTCAAAGGTTTTGACCATCCACAAATTACATGGACAATAGTGGGAGCTAAGTGTTCAACACCTTTGAAAATCGAGCCAAAATATGAATAAATATACTTCTTTCATGGGGAGCCTGGAGGTTATTTCTACTTCCTAATTAAAGCCAAGTCCTAGGGTCTTTCCGAAATTGTGTTTATTCATTTTCCATGTGGGCAGGATCATTGGCTGAAAAGGGCAAACGAAAAACAAAAAAAACCCTAAGCTTCAAAAAGATTAAATCTCAAAGGGTTTTTTTTTTAATCCCTTGTTTCATTTAACTAAATAATACAGCTATAAAAGAAATTCACTCAAATGTAGTAGATTTCCCCGATTTATATCAGCCTGGCAATTTGGTTTCTAGCATCAGCAACTGGGCAACCTTGGCTGCTGAACAGGGCACCAGGTGATCATAAGGAATGAACATGCTCCCTATTAGGCAGGCTGTATCTAGGTTTGCATCATGTTGGTTGGTCCTTTGTCCACATAGGTCTTGCCATGTTAAGCCGCTGTTGACTTCGCTGGTCCGATGTGTAAATACTTTGGAGAAACAACTATTCCCTGTACTTTTTGCCTTATCTGGTTTTTCTTCAGTGAATGCTTGTAGGTGAAATGCGGATCTTAATCTTTACTAGCGATGGTGCCCAGGAAGCTGTGGGGAATGCTTTATGCACGTAAATGAGTACTGAGTACAATACTGTGAAAATGAAAATAAGAAAATAGAATTCCCAACATTGGATCCAGATTGCGAGCTGAACTACATGTTATGCTAATGGTGTTGCATTATTATTATTTATTATTATTTATTACATTTATATACTGCCCCATAGCCGAAGCTCTCTGGGCGGTTTACAAAAGTTTAAAAACAGTGAACATTAAAAAGAAATATACAAAATTTAAAATCATAAAAAGCATAAAATACAAACAAAAACAGACAATATCCATCTATTTAAAAACAACTATTCTGGGGTCAGTTTAAAAACTCAGCATATGCTGTTAAATGCCTGGGAGAAGAGAAAAGTCTTGACCTGGCGCCGAAAAGATAACCATGTTGGCGCCAGGCATGAAGCTGAGGCTTGTGTTTCGTTTTACCTAGCTTACATTGTTTGCACCAGTAAACCATTGCCTGCAAAAGCTTAAGCAAAACAAGAACCATCTGTCTGGATGACAGCTTGCACTTCTTGGAGGCATCTGCAGTGCGTGGTTTCCCTCAAGCAGTGTGGGGCCCAATCATGAGAAAGAAGTTAGTCATACTTAGTTCCATTTAAACTCAACAGAAAGTAGGCAAGTCCCAGACATGACTGCTTGTCCCATCAATTTCAACAGGACATTCACACAACTAGCTTTCTCTGGATTGGAGCCAAAGAATGAACAACTGATTTGGAATTTTTAATAAGAAAATATTTGTTAAGGATGGCATGGAGTAATCAGAAGCATTTCAGAGACATTGCTCTAATGTTACATAAGCTATACATTCATTAGTTCCACATGATATGACCAGGAGCCAAAGAAACAAGTTTGTAAGGCTACCATATCACTTCGTAAATATATAGATTCCACACACATCTCACTACTCTTTTCCTTTTATTTTATCATAATATTCATAAACACACAGTAGAGTCTCTCCAACATTATCAGATTGTCCTTCTGCTCTGGTGGTGGTGCCACTAAACAGGGGTTGAACAACAGGATGAAAAGCCTTTGCATGCATGTTGAATAAATAAATAAATAAATATAATGAGCAGCCCAACCCTATGCTGCTGCCTCAGCTAATTAGTGCATCAGGGTGTGGCACCAGCATAATACCACAATTCATGGTGTGTTGTGCCTACAAGTTGACCCAGTTACTCTGCTGATGCAGCACCACCAGTTGATTCCACTACTGTGCCAGCAATAACAATCACGATCAGAAATGAATGAACGATGGGTGATAGCTAGAGATTATCCCTCGCACCATCTCAAAGGCCTTTTGGCCATCATGCAGCTAACATTGCTTTAAAATCTGTGCCCCTTCACATACAAACCTGCCCCAAACTGAATCAGAACATTGGTCAATATTTTCTATCCAACTGGTAGCAGCTAGGGTGGCTGTTACCCTGTTCAGAAAATGGTGGTGGTGGTGGCATGTAGTGGACAAATTAGAATGAACAAATTTAGCTTGTTTCCAATTTGTCCATTCTAAGTCTCTGTAGTGGCTTGCAACCGAATTTCGGTGGCAAATTTGACTCCCCATCATTTTTGCTGATATTCAGCAGCACAGGGCAGCCTGAACTAGTTCTGAGAGGGAGGTAAGTCTGCATACCACTTAAAGTTGCTCACTTCTGAAGTAGAGGATGCCTTCAAGCAGAGGACTGTCCTCTGTAAAGTAGGACACTTAGGGCTTGTTCAGATGACACACTAAGCCATGGTTAGGCCTCAAACCCTTTTGCAGCAGATGGTTAGTGAGCACGTTTAAACCATGGTTATGCAGCCACCATGGTTAGGAACGGTTCACATGACACATTAAGCCATAATGTTTAGCTCAAAAGGCTTAACCACCATGGCTTAACGTGCCATCTGAACACGGTCATTGTATCAAAGGTTCTCTATATTGGTTTATGTAATTTGTCTCCTCCCTAATAAACAGTTTATCTACCTCTAAGCTAATGTGTTTCCTTCTGAGTAACTCTTGGTGCTCAGTCCAGTGCCTACCAGCCAAAGGGGAGAGCTGGTTGGCTCATTGGTGAATGCAGGGTGAATGCTATGCTCTGCACTCTTCCTTCACACATATGAATTAGCATATACCAATTTTATACAGATTGGTATCATTTTGTGTCCTTTTCCTTGGTGATGTATTTCCACTTTGGGGGCGATGTATAAGTGGCCACGCTAGAAGGACCTTTCCAGGGTTTCAGCAGGGATCTGTCCTTTATAACTGGAGGTACTAGGCAGCTTGAACCCGGGTACTTTCCATGTGCACTTTGTCACTGAGCTATGTTCCTTCCCGGCTGTAACGATGGAGATGAAAGTGATGAGAAACAGAGTAAAATGGACTTGCCTCATTTGCATAGGATCCAGCATCAGCTATGACAATGTGTACGCCACGCTGTGTACCACTACAATCCTAAAAGATCAGAGGTGACCTTAAGTCAGTTTTCATTCATGAATAACTAGCTGGTGTTTTGGATATTAATATCGGTACAGATTTTTGACGCAGGGGACATTAAAAAAAACATGTTACATAAGATACTGAGAATAACAAAATTCCAAGTTGTGATATAGATTTTTCATAAAGCATATATTAAAAACAGTTGATTTAACTCTATACTTAAAAGCAAATTTTCTGTTGTGATATTATTAGTATGATAATTAGCAGAGGCCACCAGTGAGGGAGGAAGCAGCAGCCAGGCACCTCTCCACTGTGCCTGGGTCCAGCTCCAGCTGAGAGCCCCCTCCCTCCTGCTACCAACTGTCTCTGCAGAAGCCACCAGTGAGGGAGGAAGCAGCAGCCAGGCACCTCTCCACCGTGCCTGGGTCCAGCTCCAGCTGAGAGCCCCCTCTCTTCTGCTACCAACTGTCTCTGCAGAGGCCACCAGTGAGGGAGGAAGCAGCAGCCAGGCACCTCTCCACCGTGCCTGGGTCCAGCTCCAGCTGAGAGCCCCCTCCCTCCTGCTGTCATCTGTAACTGCTGAACTTTACAACTAAGATTATAGTGCCTGAATTTGCTTTCCTTTTCCCCCTCCTCCTCCTCCCTCCCAATCCCCTTTCCTTTTGTGTCATGTCTTTTAGATTGTAAGCCTGTGGGCAGGGACTGTCAAGAAAAACTTTTGTAAGCCGCCATGAGAGCCTTTTTTGGCTGAATGGCGGCATAAAAATCCTTAAATAAATAAAATAAAAATAAATATTAAAGATATTAGTTTCAGTCACTATTAACAACTGTTTGCCCATCTTATTTGCCTTTCGCCAAGGGCAGTTAGGCTGGTGAATGCCGGAGTGATGGTCTTTTCACCTTCCATCAGGGTTTGTCAGGGTTCCCCTTCTTTGCAAGTCTCCAGGAAGGCTCTGAAAACGCCATTCTTTTTGCTGGTCTTCCTATAACCTGTGGCCTGCAGCTTTTATTGGTGTAATCTGCTTTTATTGTGCTTTATGTTATTTAATTGTCTATTTATTTGCCTGCTTGTATACTTTTGTGGGTGTGTTTTTAAGTCCTGTACCCCACCTTGAGAAGGTTTTGCCCTTAAAGATGTCCTAAAAATAATTTAAAATAAATAAATCATAGAATCATAGATTTATTTATTTAAAATTATTTTTAAATAATTTTTTAAATAAATTATTTTTAAATAAATAACTCTTTTCCTGAATCAGAAAGATAAGGGGAGTTGAAGTTGATTTACCTTGTTGGAAAACACCCCCTCCTAACCAACAGCCCCCCCATCCCCAGTTCTATCCATGGACTTAACTGTGAGCCAAAACCTTAGGCTTCTAAAGTAGAGAATAAAAAACCTCCGGGGACACAATGGTTTCTTGGACTGCAGATGAAGGATTAAGGGCTCTATTTTTTCCATTGAAGGTAATGAATTATATTTAATAATGTCCTGATGTTGCTGTTGGCAGCTTTCTGGATGTACCCTGGCTATTTGCAATCACTAATAGATGGCAGAAGATGTGCTCAACTGTTTGTGTACATGTTGGCTAGTATTCCACGATGCACAAGGCGTTTTATTAGACTATAATAAATGATTTCACAAGTCTCTCTCTCTCTCCCTCTACCTATTTTTCAATGTAACTGATCTCTTATCCTAGGATAAAAAGAGACAGTTTAGCAGCATGTACCAGCAGCCATTGTGGATATTCAAGCTGCAACCGGCGGACACGGCGGCTTATCATGGCATCTGAACCCAGCGAAGGAAGGTTGTTGTTGTTGTTGTTAACAAACCACCCACAAAACATGGGGTGGTTTTGGGTTGGGGTGGTTTGTTAAACGTAGCAACAACCACAACCCACTCTGCACCAGGTATGGATGTCATGATGAACCATGGCAACTGCCCACCATGGCTTGAATAGTCACAGTGGCTGCCGGCATGCACCACAACCCACCATGGCCTAAATAAGCCACGGTGGGCTGCCGTGATCGTGCAAACTGGCCCACTGACTGTTGGAATAAGCAAGTAAATAGACCTAGGTAATAAGGTACGCATGCCATAGAGGCATAGTCTATGGTGGCCACTGACACATCTCTCCAAAAGGAAATGAAACACCAAAAAAGAGTACAAAAGATGGTATGAATTTGCATAAAAATTGTATGTTCTAATCTATATGTATAGATGCAAATTTAGAAATAATTACTGTTTTTTAAATAGAAATTACTGGTTTTTTAAAAAACAGAAAATACATGTAGCCTGGGGGAGGGAGGGTGTGGGCAGATGAGAACTATCTCTTGTTCTTGTATTTGGCCAGAGCATAAATACAAGGACAACTACACTTTCCTCCAATCACTTTGGTGCAGTTTTTCCCCAATTCTAAAAGGGTGAAATCCCTCTCTTTTTTTGTATATATTTTTTTATTTTTATAACATACAGAAATAAAAAACAGAAATAGAAATAGAAATATAGTCATAATTATCCCACCCTCCTCCCCTCATAGGAAATCAATGATACTATTATATCTATTACAATATTTATCTATTACAATATATGCATATATAAATATACAAGCACATATGTATCATTCTTCATCTCTTAAACATTTTCTTCTTCTTTTTGTAAGTCAGAAAAATCAAAGATAAGGTAAGTTAACCCATCACAAAAGATGTATCATTCATTATGACAACAAAAAGGATTTGAATTCTTTTGGAATGTTATTCTCCCATTCCAATGAGGTTGTGTATACTATGAAACTATACCAGTCTTTATTAAATGTATCTTTGAATCTTGTTCCTCTTACTAATCTCAATGTATTTGTCAGTTTCTCCATTAAGGCTACATGCCAAACCTTACTATACCAATTTGTTAGCGTAGTGCCAACCAAATCCCTCTTTTAAGGCTAAGGTTTTCTTACTGACAGTAAGAGCTTCAAGCTATAGAGCGTCATCAGACGAGCATTGTATAGCACGCTCGTTACTGGCCACTCACGGTTTCTTTTCATGCTGCCATCCACTTCTTGCACGTCTCCTGCTCTTTCTGCTCGTTTTTCCATCACAAAAAAAGACCCAGGAAATATTACTTTTTGGGCTGTAATGAAATGTACTGCCCTTTCCCGCTGTGTGCAGGAGAAGCAACATAATAAAAACACCCACTAGATGGGCCATGTGGTCGTTGCTTGCTTCCTCTTTCTTCCCCATGTGAAGAAAGAGGAAGCTGTTTGTCCCTATTGTGGAACAGAAGCAGGAGGCAAAGCAACAGTAGGGAAACATGATTCCCTCCCCCCCCCCTCGCCGTCTGATGACGCTCATAATATGTTGATATTTTGGGTATTTTGGCTCAACCCCTTTTGCCTTCAATCCCATCCACCACCGGAATATGCTCCCACCAAGAGCTTTTCTAAAACTGAATTTGGCCCAGGAGCTGAAAGAGATTCAACACTTCTGGTAGCAGACAAGAAGCTCTCCAGGGTTTCAGACAGGGACCTTCCCAGCCCTATGTGGAGATGGCAAGGACTGAACCTGCGACCTTTTGTGTGTAAAGCATGCGCTCTATCACTGAGTGACAGCTGTTCCCTAATGTGACAGGACCTGCTCAACCATCAATTTTGGCTGGGTGCAGCTTTAATTAACTCACCCACATCAAATGGCCACCCACAAACTGAAGCACCAACCCTAAAGCAATTCAAATGTTTGGTATCTGTACGTAATGCTGTTTTTTTATTTTTTGAAATTTTTAAAAGTCTATAAACTGTCTCCTATTTAAGTGAGCAGATCTTTATATATGGAGACGCAACACAGACATGGGTATAAATCCAGAAATTTGACGGCTGTGGAAGGTACATGCCCAGCTATTCACTTCTTCCTACCGCTTTGCTTAGCAAACGGGAAATCATCTCTCCAGTGATTTCCGCCTTTATTCCAAGATCATCAGGTGAAGCAGAACAGCTGTTGCAATCCATGTCAGAGGCCCAAGTTTTTTATTTAACACTTTGCCAAAATATGATTGGAGTCTTCTGAGTACGTGCTTAGCTGTAAATCTAGTTCACTTCCACAGACTTACTCTGGAGTAAATGGCTTGAGGCCTGTAGTGTAGCCAAAATCAGTATTAGCAAGAACCCATAAAAACACACTTAAACAATAGAAATATAGAAATTAAGAGTCCCCACCCACTGTGCTTAATACATATCTAGTGAGTCATATCCAGAGCCAACTGTGAGAAATCTGTGTGGGTGTATGGTTGTTCTTTTTGATTGCTTGGATGTTTATCTCTATCTAATAACTATTGCACTGTGGGATAATAAACGCAGGAAACAAAAACTTCAAAACCAGCCCAGGCATAGGTGCTACATCTAGGTGCATAACAAACACAAAATGTTATAAGAGCATTACTATGCTGATGGGTGCATGGCTTCCAATGCCACCTAACTGGAAACAGATGGTCCCTTGCCATGCAAGAGCTGCTTTGAATGTTGCCATGGGACAGCTTTGTGTCTAGAGGCAACCATCAGTAGCATGAAGTTGTGCCATGCAGCCGCACAGTAAGCCAGACATGCCTGCCCTCCTGCAATTGTTGGGAAATCAGGTTGTGGATGTGTGGGTAGCGATGTTGGATTCTCGTGTTGGCAATGTTACAGGTGCAGCCAATTATTCACCCCTCCTCTGCCTGCTGCTGTTTCTCTAGCAAACTATGTCCTTCCCCTCCCTATATTTGCTTTCTATGGCCCTTTTTACACCATTGGTTTTCCCTGGGGTTGCCCTGGGGTCATCCCTGTGTGTCCAAATGATGCACAGGGGTTCCCAGGGTCAACTGGGGATGACCTCGGGAAACTAGAAACCAGGGATTTCCCAGTTTTTCTGCCATCCTGGGACTATCCCGGGACCACAGGAGATGTTTGGGCACCTGCCCCTGCTTCATCCCACCTCCTTGTGAATAAACACAAGGAGGCGGGAAATGGGCATGGGGCACAGAGCTCTTCAGGCACTCTGTGCCCATTGGGGGGAGGGAAACAGGCTTTTAAAAAAAAACTTACATTTTTGTTTGGAGCGCAATTGCGCTCATCTCCCCTATTTTTTTTTTTTTTTAAGGAGGGCGTGACATCCCTCCTTCCTCCCCGGGATGTCGCGTGCAAGTATGGTTCCAGGGGGAGGATCTCTTGAGCAGAATATTGCGAGGTCCTCCCCCTTCCCTTCCAGAAGGCCGGGAGGTGTAGAAAGGGCCATGTTCCTAATCCCTTTTTGCTTGTCTACTTGATTGTTAGACCTTATGCAGTCCGAGGTGAGGATTAATAATATGATGCCATCACCATCAAGGTGATGGCTTTCTATTACCTTTCGATCTCTGAGCTACTTCAGCCACTGGATAAGCTGCCATGTTATTACAAAAGCCCAGAGGAGGGTTGATGAAGCAGACAAAAGAGAAAGATGGGGACTTGGATGGGAGAAAGGCTGAAAAGAGACCTGGTTGTCATAGATGTGACGGAAAATGGGGTAGCTCAGTGGTAGAGCATATGCTTTGCATGCGAAAGGTCCCAGGTTCAATCCCCTGCATCTCCTACAGTAGTAGGGTTAGGGGGAAATCCTGCCTGGAACCCTGGAGAGCCAGTTCAATCAGTGTCAACAATAATGGGCTAGAGGAACCAAATGGGACTAGCGTCCTATGTTCCTATGAAAAGACCTGGGAAAGAGGGAATAACTGAAAGGAGGAAGGATGCATTTTGGAGACAGGGTGCTGAGAAAAGTGGAAACTGGGAAAAGGAGAGGGAAAGAACATGGCTTTGCTGGCTTGATATCACGTGAGGAAAAACTTCACACAGGATCTAAAGACAGAAAAGGCTGTGTGCTGATTGTGGGAAGGCCTGTATCAATGGGAGGGGCAGGGAAAGCCTATGCATGTAGAGCAGGCTCCCCTCTTCAGATGTTCCCTTCTAATGAGTGGGTGTTGAGAAGCAGGGCTGGAGAAGCACAATGGCTACCAGCTTGGCTACCAGGCAGAACCCAACTCTCTTCCTCTGCATGAGTACAACTGCATGTATCAGTAGGGGGCTTAACAATGATACGGGATTCCCTGGTGTTACAATGAGTCCCCTCTGCTATCTTGAGATATTCACAGTTCACTGCTCCTCTTAAGGGAACTTTGAAGTTCAGAGTTTCTGCACGCTAGAAATATCTGCCCTGTTTACCTGATCTCTCTTCTTACCGCAAAAATGAGACGCGTCAAGAGTTCCTCATTTTGCTTTATGTTCCTGGCATATTTTAACCCCTGAATGCATAAATAAATAAATGCTTAAAATGAGTCAATGGGTTTATTATCGCAAGATTTAGAATAACTGTTTATAATATTGTCCCTTACAGCTCTTCTCTGCTGCTGAGACAACAAAATGGCTGCAGCCCTTCAAAGACGTGATGGGACCCCATGTAAGCTGCCTCTGCCTACAGTCACTGGGTTGGATCTAGGATCTGCCTTCCATAAGATGAAGGGACCTTCCTCTGCCCAATTTTTGGGGATCCCCCCTTTGTCACACACCACAGCTCACCCAATTCAGCAGGGTCTCTTGACTCTCAGCGTAGTACTTTCAGGGGGCTGGAGAGGCTACCATGGGAAGGAAGGGACAGGGATCTCCACTTCCATTAGCGCAGTTGATTGAACATAAATCTGGATCCAATCCCTTCGGTAAGATATATGAGGTCACCTGACTGTGTTAACACCTGACTCTGGGATAACTATTCCACACAATCCATTGATGTTTTGATGCTGCGATGACTCCAAGCAACACACAGGAGTTTCCTGCTTTGCAAGGAGTTTTCTATCTTATGAAATGAAGAGGTGTATGCAACCAGGAGTGTATGTGTTTGTGAGTATGCTCTATTATGCCCAAGAGCTCCATATCTGCATCACAGTACACATGAGACTCTCAGCTGGGACAAATGTATGTGCATGCATCTGTAACAGTAAGCTTTTCAACTGTGCTTAAATTTATACATTCACATTTCTAAAGGGGTCCATTTCAATTTTGTTTGTTTTCTCTCCGTATATCTTACAAGTGGCCTTTCTTGAGAGGAATGTTTCTTGATTCAAGATCTTGAGTTTCAAGACTGTCCTTTTTCTGCTGAAAAACTTATTACAATCTTGACTTGCTTATGAGGATAAATAAACAATGTCACCATAAATAGTTGAGTGTGAGGTGGAACAGTAAGGTGGGTCAGATAAACTCTCCAAGAAGCTCCATTGTTATTAGCTGCCCTCCCTGTGACCCCTTCACCACCTTACAGAGTTTTACAATCACCTGCTTCTTTGAGTATAACTGGCAATTTTAGTCTCCATAATAAATTCACTAGACAGACACTACACAATGTCTCTGAACCAGTATCTACAGTCCCAGGACTCAATTGCAGCTGGAGCAAGGTTCTTGTTAGTGAGGTGATAAGTTTAATATAGTGCCTATGAGAAGACGACAAAAGTAAGATGGGCCTTTCCAGGGTAAATGGTTTCAAAGCAAGTATTGTAGCAGTCATGCTGGATAGTCCTCAAGGAGATTATTGGGTGCTATTGGATTGGTATGATGAAGTCTTTTCCCCCCACATCGCCCAAGTCTTTTAAACCATCAGATCACATTCCTAACATATGTTAGCTATACAAAGTTCAATAGTTTGATATGAGCCCCCATTCTGAAGTTACTGGCTGCTTAAGTAGTTATATCAGGGGGCATTTTACAGCAGGGCTTACATTTGCAAATCACATTGGCCTCATGCTCAAAAGCACATAAAGTGGAGCAAATACACATTAATACTACTAGAAACTGCATGCAGTGAATTGAGTCAGTGACCCGGTTCACACAATCAGAACAAGCCACCATGTCTTAAATAAACCACAGTGGCTTGTTTTAATCCCCGGTGCATATTAGCGCCTGCTGGTGCACCCCAGGCACCATTTCCCTAATTACCTGTTCAGGTGTGGTTTGTAGCGTCATCCAAACCTGGATGACATGGCTTGTTTGAGGGGAAAACATGGTCTGTTGTAGGCTTATTTGAAAGTTGTTTCCCCCTCAAAGAAGCCATTCCAGTTTGTGTTGGGTTTGGACAACACAAACTGTGCCCGGATGGGGAATTAGGGAAATGGTGCCTGGCACGCACCGGTAAGTGCTGTGGCTTAAACAAACTGCCATGGCTTATTTAAGCCATGATAGTTTGTTTGTGGAAATGGGCCCTCAATGTCTCAACAGAAGTCAGGATGGTCAATAAGTTAATACGGACTTTGAAATACCTAGTATTTCACATCGTCCTGATATAGCAAAGGACTTCCACACCTGGCAATAGGCTTTTGTGCATGGATTGCCTTTCTGGGTTAGCTCCTGCATGTGCAAATGTTCAGCGACTGGGTCTCCTGCCCAAGGCATGCATTTGTGAGTGGGGAGTTTCTCTCTGTATGAGTCTAGTCACTATCTTCAGGAGAGGTTCTGCTCTGTGTTTTATTTATTTATTTATTTATTTATTACATTTCTATACTGCCCAATAGCCGGAGCTCTCTGGGCAGTTCACAGAAATGAAAACCATTCAAAGTATAAAACAACAGTATAAAACCATAATATAAAATACAATATAAAAGCTACATGTTACTACGTGTCCCCCCACCAAATAATATCTGCAAGAAAAGACTTTTCAGCAATGACCTCTTTCCTCTGTTGTGTGGAACTTCCTCTCAACGGAATCCCTCAGTCGGTCCCTTGTATCCCTTGACCTACATCACCCTTCTCCCAAACTAGTGACCTCCAGATGTTTTGGACTTCAACTCCCATCATCCTCAGCTAGCATGGCCAATGGGCAGGAATACTAGGAGCTGTAATCCAAAACATCTGGACTGGAGGGCATCAGGTTGGGGAAGGCTAGCTAAAGCTTACATCCTACCAGCGTTGCCCTCTGGAGGGAAATCAAACTTTTTAAACAACAGACCTTCTAGAAAATGTTGAAAACTTTCTTTTCTTTTTTTAAAAACTAACTGTTCTTAATGTTTAATAATGATAATTTTCCATTGTGTTTTACATTTCTGAATATGTCTTAGTGCTTGCAAACTACCTTGATTTCAGTTCAAAGGATAATTGGATAAAAGGTCAATAGCTGTTACGATGACTGGTCTAAGCAGCAAAAGTAGGGCTCTCTTAAGTATTGCAAACCTTTCTACTGTTTTTCTGTAGAAAGGGATTTAAAGTCTGAGTTGATGCTGAGCTGCCTGGACTCGAACCAGCTACCATTAATAATCTTTAGACTGACTTTAATGGGAGTTCTATTGACCCCTTTCATAAAATGTGCTGAGGGATCTAGGTAGAATGTACTCATGTGATTACACATTTTTGAGGTTGGGAACATGGCCCACAGTTCCATATGATATAGTGAGAAGAAGTGGTTAACTAGCTCATTCTTTTGCAGGGGGAAAAAATGAAATACGTGAGTGTAAATACCACAGAGGCAAATAGAAAAGACCGTTCAAAATATAAATTAAGAGAAACTCCTGGCTTGAGTGATCTTTGAGTAAAGAATTGCATTCTTAACGGAGACTACAGTGGGCCCAAAAACTGAAGGAACAAACAATGGGCAAGAGAAAAAATGCCACAATTAATGGCAGGTCTTGGCAAAATGATTTATATATGTAGAAAAGACCACCTAGAAAACTCCAGGCACCGACAGAGAAATTTGCCACGTCTCCTATTAAATGTTTTATAGCTCTGGAATGGCAATATCTTTCCAAGATTTAAATATCAACAAGTTTTCTTTTGTCCAAATCATTCTGTTATAGCGTAGGAAGTGATCTACTTTAATTTGGCTTGATTTATGAGGCTAGCATGTCACAACTCAATACATTATGAAGTCATTTCATTGTCACGTGGAACTGAAATAAACAGCCGATAGCTTACTGGAAAAAAAATGCACATGTGTTCCTCACAACACCAACACAAAGTGCACACCTTGTTTTACAAAGAACTGTTACAACCCATTGCAAAAAGAGAGGTTTTCCCCATGTGGAAACAGAGAAAACTTGATTAAATTATGTATATCAGCAACTGCCTGCTTAGAATATTTAGCCAGTCATTTCAAAAGAAATGCAGGAGGTGGAGTGGTGGAGGGGTGTCCCTTACTGAAAATAAATACATTGAATTGGATCCAGACCTAGGTACATACAACTGGGCAGGCAGAATTGGGCTTCCTGCCCCCTTCTCCCCATGGCAATCCCTCCAGCCCCCTGAAAATGCTACATGTTGAATGCTGAATGAGGGCATGTCTACACCTACGGATGTAGAGGGCCGGAAAGGGGGCGATCTTCTGGGATCATCACCCTGTGTCTACACGCAGCGCACGATGTCCTGGGAGGAAGAGGACATCGCACCCGCCATTTTGTTTTGTTTTTTTTATCAAAAAAGAGCACATGAGTGCTCCAATGCAAAAGGTAAGTTTTTCTATTAAAAAAAACACCTGCTCACCCCACCCCTCCCCTTGAGGAACTCTGTGCCCCGTGCTCAGTTCCAGGCTCCTCATGTTTACTCGTGAGGAGGTGGGACAAACCAGGATGGCAGCTTATACCTCCCGCGGTCTAGGGATCATCCCAAAACCATGGGAAAAACTGGGATTAAAGTGTAGGGCCATATCCCGGGGAAAGGGAGGGATCATCCCTCCCTGCTCCCGGGATCCCTTGTGCATCATGTGGACACACAGGGATGATCCCGGAACGATCCCCGGGATATCGCCCCATCTAGACATTACTGGGATGAGTCATGGTATTGTGGGGAATAGAGGTTCCTGAAAATTGGGCAGAAGCAACTTCCATGAGCAGCTCTTCCATCCACAGAAGGCAGATCCTGGATTCAACCCAGTACTGTAAATTAAGAAGGATCTAACATCTTAATTATGCTGCTAGGACAGAACTTTTCAGCCACATATGAGGACAGAGCTGAATGTTTCCAGCACACTTATGAAGCTCATTGCTCATCAGCATAATAGCCTGGAGTATGACAGAGTAATCAAAGGAAGAAAGATCATTTGGAGGTTGGGGAATACACTGAGTTCCAGCAAAATTAATGGACAAAATTACTTTTTCATTGTCCTTTGCAAAGGAGGTGACAGCTGGTAGGCTATAAGACTAGAACAAGTACTATCCTCCCTACTTAAATCCTCTTTGCGGATGGTGCATATTTTGTTCTGATGGCTGTCTCCATCCAGATTATCTCATCCACACAGATAGGTGAGATATAAGCCCTGTCCAGGCGTTAAGGACATAAGAAGCTTCCTTCCAGGCCATTGGTCCATCCACCCCAGTATTGTTGACACTGGCAGTGGCTCTCCAGGGTTTCCGACAGGATTCTTTCTCCAATCCGGTGAAACCAGGGGTTGACCTTCTGCAGGCAAAGCAAGTGCTCTACCACTGAGCTCTGGCCCGTCCCATAATTTACCACACACACAATTATAATCGTGTGAGGGGAAAGAGTGGGGGCACATTCTTTGGCCTTGTCCCCTCCGTGTTCCAGCTCTTGGCTCCACCATCCTCCACACGTAGAAGGAGTAAAGTCTGCTCTACTCCTATAGGCTCCCCAGCTCAGGATTCTCAATCGCACAGGGAACCTAGAGGAGAAGAGCAAAATTTCCCTTCCAACGTCACCTGAGGAAGATGAGGAATCCAAGCGACAGGAGCTTGATAGAGGCGGTGGGGCCTTGTTCTCTCCCTCATGCAGTTCTAATTGTTAGGAGGATGAATGCCTGAAGAAGAGGGCTATGAAGTGCTTAATTTTCAGAAGGCGGGAAGGGCAGGATGTCATCTTCTGTTCAATTCTCCATCATTGGAACTGTGAGAAGGTGGAATTTATGGCATGGCTCTGCTAAGTCAGCCATATGCACTTGCTGTAGGCACTGCCCTAAGTTTTACCTAGACAGAAAGACCCTTTGGGGGGTTGCCAGGACCTGCAGGGCAAGGGAGTGGGGCCGAGAAAGCCCGATTCTGCAAGCAGAATCCAGGTCTCACAGTGCTCTGAATCTAACCCATTATTCCCAAAGTTTTGCTTTTTAAAAATATTCAGAGACATTATTAAGGCTTTAAATTTAGTAGTAGTAGTAGTAGGGTAACATTTGCCAATTGTTTTACTAATGGGTCTCCAAAAATATTTCACAGTCCATGAAGAAATGTTACCAGCCTGCCACAATATGGCCACAATAGCTGGGGCATTGTGGGAGTTGTAGGAGGGAGCCAGGGGCTTGCCTATACACCTTGTTTTTCCTGTACTGGCTGCACAGCGGCACCGTGTTGTTTATATGACAGAGCCACCAACTTGCAGCCACATCAGGCTTCTGCACCGAAACTGCACTTTGTCGCGGTGTCGATTTACTGCAATTTTAAAAATTGCTCCAAGGTCACCATGTTCTTTCCTTCATTTGTTGGTGGTAGCCTCTGTTCGGGTTGAGCCAATGGGCATTCCTGGGGGCGGAACAAAGCCCAGGGTAGGTCTAGGTAAACCAGGAAGGCAGGACAGAAGGCAGGGGGCGGACTCAACAGGTCGAATGGCTGCCAGCACTGCAGCTTTTCTGGCCGGATAGCCCACGTTCCCTCCGGCCATCAGGATTTATCATTCGCACCCTGCAGCTGCAATGCTGCAGGGGAGTTGGGGAACCAAGCAGCAAAATGGTGTCATAAACACCCACCCACATTCCCCAGGTCAGGGAAAGGGTGTTCTACTTATTTCAGTGGAGTTTGCAAAGGATATATTCTTTCCTGGTGATCAGGAGTGGGAGAGAAAGAGAACCAGAAGAGTTAAATGGAACAACATGACAGTGAGCAATGAAAAGATGCTCTATAATTAATTATTAATTTGTGAAATAGTTTGAAATTGGTCTCCAGAGTGAGGCTGCAGCTGCATTAAACCTTTGATTTTTATCTGCCTTAGCATGGGGGCGGCGGGGGGAATTGTATCAAAAATGGAAAATTAATTTCTGGGCATGGAAGGCTAGAATCTCCAGAGGCAATTACTTTCCATTTCTTTACCTGTGGTTTGCTTTATGACAGGTTTTACTGTTGTTGCTGCTGCTGCTGTTGTGTTTTCTCCTTGTCGGGGTCAGAGACTTCTTATCAAAACTAAACTCCAAACCAGACTTAGGAGTGACTGAGAGAAACATAGGCAGCAGCACTGATATCTTGTACTGCCCACACTAGTCCCAGCACAGAGTGTCCAGTTTGCTTGTTTAATTTTTTTTAAAAATGAGAGATTTGATTGCTACATAGAGAACTTTATGTCACGCAGCTTGTAAAATCCTCCCCTCCCCACCATCCTTTCAATGCGAGTCAAAATGCATACCATATGCTTAAAACAGTATTCTTTCCCTTTCAAAGAAGAGTATCTTAGGCCTAATCTACACCAAGCAGGATATTGCACTATGAAAGCAGTATGAAAGTGGTATGTAAGAGGCAGGAGCCACACTACTGCTTTACAGCGGTGTTGAAGTGCACTGACAACTGTTGAGGCCCATTGACACATACCATATACTGCTTTCATACCGCTTTCATAGTACTATACCCTGCTTGGTATAGATTAGGCCAGTATCATTCACATCAGCATTCCCCAGATACATTGGGATTACAACCCCACCATCCCTGGTAAGACTGGGGATCATGGAGTTGCAGTCCAGCACATCTGGAGGCTGCCAGGTTGGGGAAGGATAGTTTACCCAGTGCAGGAAAAAAACTTTATGTTAAGGAGGGTCAATCAAATCCAAGGCCGGCATCAAGAGTAGGCAAAGTTGGGCACCTGCCGTAGGCCCACACCCCAGCAGGGGCCCACTGACTAGAGCCTCCTGTAGTTGTTCTTCCATTGGAATCATTGTTTATTCACTTGCCTCTCACCACCATGGTGGTGGTGAAAAAGGAAGAGCAATAGATGCCCCTGCTTCCTTGCTCACTGGCTCTCTGCCTGTCAAACAAGCAAGTAGTAGCAACGATGAGAATGAGGAAGAGGAGCAACGGCAGTGAGAAGGTAGAGTCACCAAGGCAGGGGCCCATTGAAGGTGTCTCACCCAAGGGCCCACAAAAACCAGGATCTACCACTGATGTAATGATGTTGGGATCTTCCAGCATAGAAAGCAAGCTTAACTTGATCTTAATACTGAGTTCTATGAAAACAGCTCCCTATCCCCCCTGGCAACCTTCTTGTCCTCCTCAGGCAACCATTAGGCCTAAAGATTCCCACTGCAATAGTGGGGCTTCAAACAAGAAGCAGAAACAGGGGCTATAAGACCAGCGCATACCTAAGGAACAGCAGCCTCCTAATTCTCCATATACACCCACACACACCCCACCCTGAGAGTTTGGGCTGGATAACATTGGAGCTGACAGCCACTTCCTGGTGCGGGGCTGATCGCTTGGCTGGCCCTAGGCTAGGCAGTGGTGGTCACAAGTGGCAACCAGGAGCCACAAGTTCTGTTGATTCTGGGTGGGTGCCATTTCTAAGGTGTGCCGTGGCATTTTGGAGTTTGGAACGGGGCCCGCTGGAAGTAAGGAGGGAGAGGGAAGGAAAGAAGTAATATGGTTTCTCCTGACATTTGGCTGGCAATAGTGGTTTTTTCCCAAGCCTACGTCACATTAGCAAATCCGAAATGATGAAAATCCAGTTTTAAACAGAATTGCCTCAGAAAGCATCTCCATGAGAATGGGGCCCAGGGTACATGTTGCTGAACACTATGGGTATTTCCAGGTGGAGGGATCGTAGTGCTCCCAGTCAGAAGGCATTCTACAGCTATTCTATCTTTTTTTCCCCTAATGGATTTTCTCTGGTAAGAAAAAACACAGAAGTGGTGGGGGAACATGGGAGGTTTATGAGTGGAAGATGACATTTTTACAAGACTCTCTTAAAATTCTATAAAAGCCTAATCTGGATATACCCAGTGAGAGTGAATAGCATATGAACTTGCATGTGTGTGTGTGTGTGTGTGTCTGCGTGTGTAATCTTAGGGAGATGGAGAATTGGCAGGGCTGGAACCAATTATGAGTCAAGCTGTGCCAAAAATATCCCGCCCCCATCACCATTTTCATGGGACAATTTGTCCTCCATGAAAATCAAAGGCGGGATATTTGGCTGCTTTGGAGGTGGATGAGCAACCTTTAGAAATAACAGGGGGAGTGGTTAGGCTTGCCTTACTTTGATGAAGTGACTTGAGTGGATTTTTCTGTGGTATTTTTTTTAACCTTAAGAAAAGACTTATCATTGCTCATGAGGGTCTCAGCATTTTCTGGGTCCAGTATCAAAGGCAGCAAACCTATGTACACCAGTTGCGGGGAAACTTGAGCGGAAGGGTGCTGTTGCACCCGTGTCCTGCTTGTGGGTTCCTAATTGGCCACTGCGTGAACAGAATGCAGGGCTAGGTGGAGCCGTGGTCTCATCCAGCATGGCTCTTATGTTCTTTTGTCATGCCCATGGGAATGATGCTACCAGAAATACAAATGAATAGCATGAAGAAGATTCCTGCTGGACCTGCGATGCAGCAGCAGTCAAGCACCCACCCTGGGGCTTTCTACCGAAGCTGCAGAGAAAAAAAGTCAGGGACTTACCCCAACTTTTTTTCCCTGGAGCAAGGTGAGGATGTGCAAGACAACATCAAGACAGCCCCTAAGCCTCGCTCCAGAGTCGCAGCAGAAGTGTGGCCAGGGTAGATGGTGACCCTGATTGGTTGCCATCTGCCTGGGAAGAGGACAGGGGACATGACCAGTGCCAGAAACCCCATGCTTTCCCTGAGCTGACAAAATTAGTTGCTGCCACCCCGCAGCAGCGAAAATGCAGGGGTTTAGATCATTGCGGCGGCAACCTGCCACCATTAACACAGCCCCTGGCGAGGGGCTTTTCAGCTTATCTGTTTGTAGCACAACAGGAAAGACAAGCAGGAAAAAGTTGACGAAACTGTCTAGCACTGTCGTCCTCCTATGTGAGTAATAAAAGACAGACCTCTAACATATACACAGGGCCAGGTGATATGATATTGTGACCCTCTCCTCAATAAAACTTTAGAGCTTTGGACCCCTTAACCATGCTACCTTATGAGCCAGCACTACCCCGGATGCCGGCTCATATAAACAAAGCCACAGATACAAACAGCATCTCTCTCTCTCTGCTGCTCCTACGAAGCCCCCTACTTTTGGTACAGACAGTAAACAACACCCCCAACAGGCATGGAAAACTAAATAAGATGCCCCTTGCACAACTCTATTCTGGTACTTTTTGTTTAGCTAATGGTTATTAAGCTAAGCAAAATAAATGCAGGTTATTTAATGGGTGAGGCTCCAAAATATGATTTAGGATAGGCCAATATATCATTTTGATTGGCCTTGCATGTACATTAGAGGATTGACTTTTATTACTGATAAAGGAGAATTGCACTAGATAGGGTTATCACAGTCCCCATAGGAGTTATCCAGCAGAAATCTCCCCTGTACTACACATGTGGACAGGGCACATGCAGTAAGGGGGGATCTACACTACTGCTTTTAAAGCGCTTTAAAGCGCTTTGAAAACGTTTTGAAACCTGTATATGCAGTGTGTCCTGGGCCCCAACAGTTGTCAAAACTGTTATAAAGCGCTTTAAAGCAGTAGTGTAAAAAGATCCGGGAGTAGAAGAATACTTGTGCTACACTTCAGCTCCTCTTTCCATGTGAACAGAATCAGGCATAAAACAAGTTAAAATTTACAGGCCTGAACGTCATATTTTGCATGAATGCGGTCGTTTCTGTGATAAGGATAGAAAAATTACTTCTGCAGACCACCTCCTGTAAAATGATATATCAGGTAGTGGAGAGGCCAATGCATGCTGGAGGAAGAATTATTCTGAGTTGCACCAAAGGTAGAGTGTGAAATAGGTTATTAAGCATTTCTTTATTTTGAACTCTGTGCAACTGTCCTATTGCCTCTTTATGCTGAAGTACTAGCAGGGCCCCTAGTGGTTGTCTCATGCCTGTGCAGATGTTTTGGTACTGATTTGAACCGTATATAATATATGCACGCACACAATACTTGCATGTTGCATGAAAGCACTGAATTGCAGTTCTTCTACTCCTTTTACTTTTTCCTAATCCGTAGCATTTTACTGTGTAAGTAAACATAAGCAAACTTTCCATGATTAAAACTGCACCTCTTGCTAAAATGGTCAGGTGGCCTGCAACATTTAAACCTCACTCTGTGATTAGAAATATTGATGAATATGTGACTCTTAAAGTAGGTTTGCCTGATGTGCATGAAGTCAAAAAATTTGCAGATTTTGAGCAGTGTGTTGATATACTCTAGAAGTGACAAGTGCAACTAACATGATAGTTTTACAGGCAATTTATATAGGATATTGATTACAGTATCCTTATGGATAGGTTTGGATGCTTATGAGGCAAAAAAATAAGGCAATATTTCTGCTATACAACAGCGATTAATTGGATTTTGTTCTTTAACATCCAGAGACAGAACAAGCACAGGACTTAGATGCTACATGTACTGGGTAGTATCTAATAGGGGGCAAGTATCCATGGCCAAACCTGCCAGCCCAGGTCCCCACATGGCCGCGATATCGTGCTTCCAAGGGCAAGACCCAATGCAAATGAAAACACTGGTTTCTGGAAGGGGCATGAGCCCCTTCCAGAAACCAGCATTTTTGTTTGTGTTGTGGAACTTGGAAGTGTGATATTGCTGCTGTGTGCAGACCAGGGCTGGTGGGTCTGGCTGTGCACATATGGCTCTAATGGATACTTCCCAGTGTTTTAAATATACAAACGCACACACAGAGTACTTCACATGTAAGACACATATATCAACAGGTGGAAAGTCACTGGTGATGAGACTGTGTAGAAAGCACCTCCTCATGTCGGTGTGCTATGTGCCTGCCGTTGTGTTTAATGTGCTTACTAGAGAGCTTACTGGAGAGCAAGCAATAGTCTATTCACATGAAGTGTGGCCCTGCCACAGAGGGGTGACATAGGAAGCTGTCTGATAACAAGTCAGACCATTGGTCCATCTAGCTCAGTCTTGTCCACACAGACTGGCAGCTGCTCTCCAGGGCTTCCCAGAGGCGTCTTTCCCAGATGTATGTGGAGATGACAGGGACTGAACCTGGGATCTTCTATATTATTATTATTATTATTATTATTATTATTATTATTATTAATTTATATAGCACCATCAATGTACATGGTGCTGTACAGAGTAAAACAGTAAATAGCAAGACCCTGCCGCATAGGCTTACAATCTAATAAAATCATAGTAAAACAATAAGGAGGGGAAGAGAATGCAAACAGGTACAGGGTAGGGTAAGCAGGCACAGGGTAGGGAAAAACTAACAGTAGAAAGTAACAGTAGAAGTCTGCACAACATCATACATGCAAAGTATGCGCTCCATCACTGCAGCCTCTTCACTTCCTAGACCTAATGTGGCCCTGGAGCAAACACTACTGGCATGCTAATATTGTACACAAACACCAGGTGCTCCCAGGTGAACCTTTTAGTGTGCAACTGCTCCGCCTCATTCATGGAATTTTATGGGGGTTCTGTTGATAACTCTCTTCCACCCCTCATGCTTTCCCACAGCTTCTTCTATGTTTTTCATTAGGAAAAAAAATCAATTAAGGACAAAATGACAGAATAGCTGCCTTTTGATTGGTAACACTAGGGGCTCCATCACACCTACTTTTTAATCCAGTTTTCATCCACAGTTTCCCCCTCCGTTTCCTTAGCGAGTCGAGTGCTGGGGCACTTTCACGTCTGTGCGTTTTTGCACTCTTTCAGCTCATCTATCTTTTCACCTGGAGCGCTATGCCCATGAAATCTCAAGCACCACCCCTTGGGAAAGGAGGAGGAGCGAAGGTTTGTTTTGCTAGTTTCAAAAGGTGGGCTGATGAAACCCCATTGAACAGAGAGAGACTTCTGAGTAAACAGAAGTAAGACCTCAGAAGTAAGCACAGGGTTGCAGAGCACTTCTTTCCACTTTGCTGTTTTAGACTTTAAAAAAAGCTTCTGAGTGACCACACTATTAAAAGTTAGTTCTATAAGTGTTTACTCAGAAGTAAGTCTCTCTCTGTTCAATGGGGTCTACTCAAATGCATCTGATTTTAGTATGACTTTAATGTAAATGCAGTTGAAATCAATGGAATTTACTCTTGAGTAAGGGAACAAGCAGATCTCTACTTTATGAACTGGGAGATGCACAGCTTCACATGATCAAAGAAAAGGAAGATCGATCCTTCGCACTTGTGGACTACCAGGAAAATGGATTTAAGGGGGAAATTTAAAAATTCCTAAAAAAACAAGATATGAACCAATCTGATTCAAACTTAGCATGCTGAAAGCCCTCCTTAAGAGCTATCACTGTGCCAATTTTGAACTCTTTATCTTTACAATTTACACAGATGTGAGCATTTATTTAATTTCCATTTTAAAAATTCCTTAAAATCAAGGGATGACCCAATCTGATTCAAACTTGAGTTGACTAAAGCCCTCCTTAAGAGTTATCACTGTGCCAATTTTGATCTCTTTATCTTTAAAAATGAGGGAGCTGCAGGCAAGGAGGGTGCATTTTTCGCATTTCTTTTAAGGTGAAAATGCCTACTCAGGAGTAAGAATATAGAGTTAAATGGGACCTCTCTTCCTCCCCCTTCATGGTTGAGTAGAGAACCTCCCTGCCCTCCTTTTTTGTTAGTGAGACCACTCTTAGGCACACACACCTCCAACAAAGAATGGGATGGTCAGATAGAACGTAACAACAGCAATACACGGGAGAGAGGAGTGCGTTTATTTCTCAGGGAGGGAAAATAATCCATACTTTCCCACTCCAAAAAGAAATGAAACATGGAGGGGAAGAAGTGAAATGAGTGCAGGACATGGACTACATCATGTGAGTACTGGGCTGAAAAACTGCATACCAGGCATGGCGAGTGTGTGATAAATCACTGGTGTGATGGAGCTCTAGGAGCTCTCCACCTAGAAGTTGCCAAGGTATCAATGGAACAAAAAGGGCTAAAATCCCAAAACATGTTAGATCCAGACTTAGCCATGTTTAGAGTAGATCCATTGAAATCATGAGATGAATTAGTCACAACTAACTGTAGACCCATTCATTTGAATGGGTCTACTCTAAGCATGACTAAGTCTGAATCCAACTAATTGGTTTGGCAGCACTGCCAACAATCAGACTATATACGTTGACAGGTTTGAGCCTCAAAATACCAATTTACACTGAAGAATCTTTCACTTCACTGAGTTGTGGGATTGAACATCTAGAAATACAGCCCTTCCAAAGTCTCTCAAGTATCATATGAATCCCCATTTATTAGAAGGCTTCATGTATCCCCATAGACTTTTCTATAAGTAGAGTTGTATTGCAAAAGCCATCTGATGTAAAAGGAGAAGCCATTTTTCACTTTTTTAATAAATAGAGATACTGTTTGTATGAATAAAAGGAAAACGTTCTTTCCCCTGGATGCATTTAAAGCTTCTAAAAATAGTTCAAAGTCTCAGCCAGAGTTAATGTTACTAAACATACCCAGGAGAGCATCAGGATGTGGTACCACTGTGTGAAATTTTCTTGCTTCCAGCCAAAATAATGGGAAATCATATTTTGGTGGTTTTATAATGTAGCAATATATTTTGTGGCCTTACCTCTATGACTGCTTCCAGACAGAGGACTCCAAGTGCTACCAACCAAAAAGACATGATGCAGCCATTTTGCGTCTTCTTCTTCTTCTTCTTCTTCTGTTGTTGTTGTAAGAGAAAAGATTGGGGAAACAGTGGGGAAACGCGGGAGGGCTACAAGTGGAAAACGTCATTGTTTGGCCCCTCCTGTAAAATTCCTTGAATGAGGCAGGGCAATTTCACAATAAAAACCTCAACTGAATGCACCCTAAGAGCCTTGCTAGACCTGCCGGATAAGCCGGCAGGGAGGCGGGGCGACGGCGCGCTAGAGGTAGCGCACGTCGTCGCCGACTTCTAGATGTCAACACGCAACGGGGCAAGGGGAAGCCCCGCCGCGTGCTCCGGGTTTTTGGCCCTTAAAGGGCCATGTGCGCCAGAGAAGGTAAGTGCTTTTTTTAAAAAAATAAAGGGTCCCCGCTCCCCCTGCCCCTGATTCCCCACACACAATTCCTGATGCCCCCCTACCCACTTGCTCACCTGTCCTCCCCCCATGCCCGATACCCTGTCCCCCGCTCTTCTCCCGCCCCCTTGCCATCCCCGATGCCCTGTCCCCCACTCTTCTTCTCCTGCCCCCTTGCCATCCCAGATGCCTGCCCTTCTCCCCCCCCTCCTGCCGGGTCTGGCCTTCCCCCGCGGCCCCTATCTCTCCCCCCCCTGGATCCCCCCCGGCCCGATGGGCACAGCACTTGTATAAGCGCTGTGCCCAGTCCATGGCTTCTCCCGGCTACTCGCGAGTAAGCGAGCAGCCACAAAAAGCCACGGACTATGCCGGTCTAAGGGAGGTTTTAGTGCAGCCTGACCCCGGATTCCCCTGTGCATCATCTGGATGCACAGGAGGGAAACCGGGCCTCACACCACGCTAACGTCTCATCTAGCAATGGCCTAAGTCTTGGCTGCTTTGTACAAAAGAAGAAAAGTCCTTTCTGTGACTTCAGAAGCGATTATTTTTTTTGCTGGAAATGTACAGAAATAGAAGGATTGGTGCCTGTAAGTTTTCCCTTCTGCAGCTATAGTTGTTTAAGGGGGAAGGAGAAATGTGGATTGGGGCTGTGGTGTGTCAGGAAAAGTTTAGATCCTACCCACCCCCTGCCCATGCCGTGGCCCCATTCCAAATAGGGGGGAGGCCTGTGTATCTACTCCTTTTAGGAGATGATAATTATATGGAGAGACCCAATCATGGATCTCCACTGTTACCTTTAGTTTGGTCATTAGGACACCCTAATTAGGTCCCAACCACCATCAATGGCAACTCCATGCATTGCATACACACACAGAGAGAGAGAGCATTTATTTTCTTGTGTGTGCATTTCCCCCTATAAGTGGTGGTTTGGCATGCTGTGAATACTGAATAAAGTGTCTCCCCTGGGTAGCCTTTTAAGAGTGATTATGTAATGTGGAAAATATTGGGCTGATCAATACCTAAAGTAAAAAGGAAATATAGGAGCAGGTTCCTGATAGCTCTACTCATGATATTTATGGTGACCTAGATGTTAATAATATATGTTGTCTGGGGGCGCCTTATAAATGGTGTTACCAAGCCCTTCAGTTGGCTGCACACTATGTTTTTAAAGCAGGAGAAGAGAGGGGAAAGTGGAAAGAACACCCATTTTAATAGACAATAATACATTTATTAATACAAACATAAAACTGCAAATAAATTGTCTTCGTACTAGTGAGCTACATATAATTTTCTCAAGCACGTACAATTGACTCATTTTGCTAATGATGACTCAGGGGGCTATTGAGTTTATCAAACTGTTTATGGTCTGTTTCCCTAAGCTTCAAGCACTGGCGAGTTGCAAGCTTCAGCAAATCCTTACAGGGGAAATTGTGTGCAGCAAGGGTGAGAGAAAACACACTGGCCGTGTTCAGAAGACACCTTAAACCGTGGCTTTAACCACGGCGAATTAGGCTTGCCCTAGTCACTGTGGTTAAAGCCGTTGAGAATGGTGGTGGTGGGAATCTGTCCTACATATGTGCTCACAGTTCTCTCAAGCTGAACTGAAATAGCTCAAGGTATAGTATGAAAGCAGAAAAATTGCACCCTGGGTGAATTAGGGCAGAAAGATATTTGTATTGCTATCACTGCAAAGTACATTTTCTATCACTTAATTATTGTCAACTTTTTTGGCATGTACAACAGGATCCATCTCTTTTTTAAAAAAAACAGAAACAAAAACATCTCCATTTTGTTCTGGGAAGTGGTTGTAGCTCAACAGTAGAGCACAATTTTTACGTGCAGAAGGTCCCAGCTTCATTCCCTGGTATATCCAGATAGACATGGGAAAGAGTCCTGTCAGAGACTCCAGGGAGACACTGCTGGTCAGCCTAGACAAGATAGAGCCAGGTGCACCGAAGGTTCGTCTCTTAGGGTCATTCATTGTATGCCCTCCTATATGTTCCGCTGCTGACCAACCACAATAGAGGTAGGAGTGATTCACACTACCATCAGACTTCTGACAATGGCTGGACATTGCAGCATGCATCAGTTCTTGCCTACAGACAGCCGGTCAGGTGCAGGATTGAGCTTTTGGCATCCCAGTCCAAACAACAATCCAAAATGCAAGATGCCAACATTTGCTGTGTGAATTAGGCTTTGCTCTTGCTCATTGTTTTATCACAAACATAATGACTATCTATAAACATAGTCATTATAAGAACTAGCATGCCCAAATGACCTGTCTCTCCATATTTATTTATTTATTACGTTTATATACCGCCCCATAGCTGAAGCTCTCTGGGTGGTTTACAAAAGTTAAAAACAATGGACATTAAAAACAGATATACAAAATTTAAAAACCACCAAAAGTATCCATTTAAAACATGAGACAGCGTTTCTCTTGGCTCTTCGCTCTCAGACCTTTTGCCAGTTCCTACCCACCTTCTACATGCAAATCTCATCTATCGAAAAGAGCTGGAGAATGGAAAACTAGGGGCTGGAGGGGTTGCAAAGCTCGGTCCATTATGAGTTCTCCACAGGCCATCTGGGAAAGGATCCCATCTAACCACTGGTCTTCCTGGGGCTGGTACAATTTCCTAATCTCTGTCGACTGTCTTTTGTCTTTAGAGGCACCAGTTGGAAGGAGCGACGGCTGAGACGCACCATTCTGAACAGGGCTCAGGCTCCTTAAGGCGTTCTGGGACAAGCGGGTCCATAGAAGCGGGGGCTTTTAAACATTGTATTAAGGGGACCCACAACATCACCTGCCAGGGATGGGCAACAGCCATGCTTTTTGGCAGCATCCCAGTGCTTCTGCCACTGCTGAAAATCATTGGAGTGGCAGCTTCAGCCAAAGAAAAAGAAGAAGAAAAGCTGCAATGGGTTGCTGCTGAAATTTGGCAGCTGGGTAGTGGCAAAAACGGACTATTTTGCAGGAGTGCAGTCACCAGTGGGGTCCGGCTGACAATGTGGCCCACTCTAGTTTGGCTCGTTGTGATATATAATGCCAGTAGCTAGTGACCCTACTAAATAGTTCCTGAGCCATGACCTAGGGATCTACTATTCCTCGATTACTATATTCAGTTGCTTGGTTCTCTGGCCATTCTCTGTACCCCCAAGGAAGTTGTAAATTATTTACTGGGCCTGAGCATTAGGTTGTATTTTTCCACTCACACATTGAATGTGGAATAAACGTTCGGTGTTTGTCTCCATGGTCGGATGCATTCTAACAGGAATGTTTCTTCTCACAGGAAGGCATTTGAATAGATTTTCTGTTTAGTACTTCACAAGCTAAAGCAGAGATTCTTCTTATGTGTCTGCCACCCAGTGCTTGAAGTCAGGGTGGGATGCCTCCTATTATTATTATTATTATTATTATTATTATTATTATTATTATTATTATTATTTCTTACACGCCCCTCCATTTTGATCGAGACAGGGAACAGCAGTAAGTATAAAATACATAAAAAACTGATTAAAAACATAGTATACATTGTTAAAACATCCTTTAAAAAATCCTAAAGGCATTCTAAAAGCATCATAAAATAACTGTCACACTTTTCAGGTTGAGCAGCTCAATCAACTCCCAGTGGTCCCGCCCCCCTCTCAAATACCACTACCACTCCTAAGAGCATCATTCCTGATTCTGCTAGAACGGCCAATATCGTTAGTGAGAGAATGTACTATATTTAAGCTGCATCACGTATGCTTGTTGTACTAGGAAGGTGTTGCTTTGGATTCAGTTTAAACATTTCCAGCCATGAGTGTGGAAATGAGCATTCTATTTAGCTCAAACACACAGTCTGAACAAGAGATCCTTGCTTTTCTTTTACTTTTTACCCTGCCAAATTCAGTGGGACATTTTGCTGCACCAAGCATGATTCACATTGTCATCCAAGGAAGGGTACCCAAGGATCCTTTGCAATAATTCCAGAGGATTCTGGGCAGCAACTCTCAGATTCAACACTGCTTCTTCACAGGCAGCCCTAATTGTTAATATTCTTGTAGGTTTCTTCTTGGAAAAATTGGATGTATTTTTTCTGCTGATTGGGAATGTTGCACTTGTAGACTTTTAATTGTAAAGCTACTTGGATGGCTTAGGCCAGCCTTCCCAAATCTAGTGCCCTCCAGATATATTGGACTGAAATTGCCATCACCCCTAGCCAGCATGGTGGACAAGCTGTCTGGGAATGATGGGAGTTGCAGTCCAACACATCTGGAGAGGACCAGGTTGGGGGAAGCTGGCATAGGCTGTTAAGGGAGGGATAAGTTCAAAAACAAACTTGCATTCCCTCTGTGGGCCATATTTTTGGGAGATTCATGCATTAACCAGGACTACTACTGAATAATAATAATAATAATAATAATAATAATAATAATAATAATAATAATAATAATATCATCATCTTTTGGCAAAAGAATTTACTGCAGAACATTTCTGCCTGGTTCCCTTTTATTTTATCTGTTGATCCCTCAACATCTTGTTTTGTACTGGTAAATGTAGTTTCCAAACCACAAGCAGGGACTTTCCTTGGCTGAGTCCCCTTTACAAAGTTCTGTCCCCTTTACAAAGGCATTGTATTGTACAATGCTTTTAAGGGGGAAATGGCACGTTTAAAAGTAGATGAAAATAGGCATGGCTGAACCAAACTTCCCGTTTTTAAAACTTGTCCCTGCCATATTCTGAGGGAAAACATGAATGAATGCAGAATGCATCCTGCCATATGGTCTTCAAAAGGAAGACTCATGTGCCGAAAGTAAGCAGTAAAGGACCATGACCAACCTCTCCCATTAGTCACTGAGACAGACTTCTTGTTTCTGATCAGGAAGGACACAGTTTCCTGGGCATCAGACTCATGCTGACAAAGCAATATTTCCAGAATTCAAGGTGCATGACTAGTTTCTGGACTTAATTTAGTGACCAGTATTTGCAGCCTAGAAATGAAGGGAGAAGAAGCAGGGGGCGGAGGCGGGGAGAGAAGAGCATCCTCAAATTAGATTATAATAATCCCAGGACAAAAAGTATATATGCCATAGCAGCTTTCAAAAAGTGCCCCTGCAATTATCCTGTGGCTACAATGCTAAGTCAGCAATTCTGAAAATCTCGAATCTATGCATTAAGGTTGTGCAGGTGCCAAGAGTTCTTCCAGGATTCTCTTTAACAGCCACCCCCACCAGACAAACAGGCAACATTTTAATTTCCACATATTTTCTTATCTTTTTTCTGGGGAGTTCAGTGGGAACTGCTTCATTTATACCAGGACTGCACAACCTGAGACCCAGGAACTGCATGTGATCCTCCAAAGTATTAACTGCACCTCCCTACCAGGGGGTCCAACCGCTACTGAATTCTACCTCTGCTGATTCTTGCCAATTATATTATTGCTACCAGTAATACGGATTGCTCTTTCAAGCAAGGAAACTGGGCTAAACAGACAAATAGGGCGTCTTTACATTAAGAGGAAATCGCATTAATTACCGGGGGCATTTGTGATTCCTGCTTTTTGGTGTGATCGTTATGCACTTCATTTCACAGGCAGAGGGCTTGTTCAGAAGACACCTCAAACTAGGGCTTTAACCACGGTGGTTAAGCCAGTTCAGAAGACACCTTAAACCATGGCTTTAACCACAGCGAATAAGGCTTTTTGCTTTATTCACCATGGTTAAAGCTGTGGTTTAAGGTGTCTTCTGAACACGGCCTGGCTTTCTGGCTTAACCACTGTGGTTAAAGCCATGGTTTAAGGTGTCTTCTGAATGCGGTCAGAGAAGGGCCATAACAAGGTTTGAATTGAATACTTCCCCTCTGTTCAGTTCCATTCAGTTCCACTGAGATAGCACCATCTAGTGGTGGAAAACCCTGCTTTTTTCAGATATTGCCACTTTGAGCTCCTTCAGACGGGGTGGGGGGCAATCCCATTCCCTTACTGTGGCTCTGCTTCCTGCTTCTCTTCTGCATTTGCAAGGAGCTGTAATTAGACAAGGAAGAGAGCAGTGACCATGTGGCTTGTATAGCTCAATGCAGCTGAATGGGACAGCACCCTTTAGTGGGCATTTTATAGTACAACTTTGCCTGCACACAACAGGAAAACCCGACAAATATCGATATATCCCAGAAGAGTCAGTTTTTCTGAGGTTTATTTTTTAGTGCTAAAACTGGAAAATGGAGCAGTAGATGCACAGGAGGCTGACGGTGCCATCAGAATGACCCACAAACTTCCATAAGTGGCTAGTCGTACGTGTACTATAAAACCTTTGTTTAAAGAAGCCCTTTAAAGCGGTTCTTTTCATGACGGAATTTCCAACAGATTCTGCAGTAGACGTCCTGGTTGTTCACAACATCATTTAAAAGACCCTCAAACTTTCATGAGTGGCCAATCACAAGCGTGCAATCAATCGCTCATTTAGAGGAGCCCATGGTCTCATCTAAGGCCACTTCTTATGTTCCTATCTTTCTCATGCAGGACAACCATGATTGTATTGAAACTTCTGCTGGATCATGTCAAGGATGTGCTGTTTATCCAGACTGATTGACACCCCCTCATACACACACTTCTCCATAACACAATGTGTGAATTTGTGTTCATCTGACAGTAATTCAAGCATAACCAGTCCAAATGAGGCATATCATCCATAGTTCATACTACAATCTCGGTGATATGCTGTGTGATTTTTGTGTCTAACATGAAAGATGCTACCATTACTGAGAAACTAGGCCTACGGCTCTCCAGATATGGAGACAGAGCTAAACAGTGACCTTGAACCCTGGAACCACGGAGGCTCTTCTCCTCAGATCATAACCCTCCATGAGTATGGGGCAACGGAAACACACAAGGTGGGCAGCAGGGCTAGAGTGCTCCTTCTCATGCATTGAGTAATGCCAAAAGTGACACAGGTGAAAGAGGTCAGGTATATCCATTGTCAGTCTGCATTCACCAAAGCACCTGAACTTGTGGCAGCTCAAATCAGAGCCAAGAAGATCACACTGGCATCAGGACTCATCCTAATACAAGATCCTAGAAGATTATGCTTTCAGCATCTTCATGCACTGGTTTATGATTATTTTCCTAAAATGGTTTATGTTTTTAGAGAATATTATTGATAACCAATGAAAAAATGCTGCTGCAAAGATTTAAATGTAATAAACAAATAAAAGGATGGTCTTGCTGAAGTAGCAGGGATGTTTATTTGAAAAATACCTATAATGCTTCATGTCCAGAATCAGTTATGCATGCTTAAGTCTCAGTGATTTCAACATAATTTAAGAGCATAACTTTTTCCATTATTCCTACTGCTTGCAACCCTGTGCCTGGTTGACCATACTTGTCCCACTAGTTTTGATGAGAAATTAACAGGACGAAGTGGTTGCAGGAACTGAACTGATGTAATTTACTTGATACACAAGACCTTGATTCTATAAACTGTACTTGTAAATAATTCCTTCTTTGTTACTAAACGCCAAATTACCCACAGGAGTAAAGACTTGAGAAAACCAGGCGTGATTGGGCATTTAATCGTGGTTGTTTAAAAACCTGCTGCCTGTTTACCAGATCTAATATATAACTTGCTGCGGTGTTTCTCATCCAGACATTTGTAAGAGAGCAAAAATTTCCTCATCCATTTACTTAATGGGAATATATGCATCTTCTACCACATAGGAGACTGCATTCATTTTATGGTTGACTAGTTCTTGGCCACACTGACAGTATCAGAATATGATTGCCCAAGGAGACAAAGATTTTAAACGCATTCTGCTAAATGGAGGGAGGGGGAAACATTCTCCTCTTGCCTTATCCTGTGTTATTTGACATTTTTATTGCTATGGTATTTATAGGAGTAAATATTGTTGGAATCTAGAAACACCTATGCTTATGTGTTAAATAGCTGTGATTACAGATATCTCATGCAGAATTTGAAAGCTTCATCAGAATAACTCACATTTCCTCTTTAGAAATACGTTTGTAATGCTTATTATTAGGGCTAGAGCTACACTACTGTTTAAGAGCAGTATTGAAGTGCAGTGATAACTGTTGGGGAACGTTACTCTTTTGTAAAGCTCCATCACATCTGCCCCCTGTTTTGAGTCCACGGTTTCCCCCTCCATTTCCTTAGTGAGTTTAGCACTGGGCACTTCCACATCTGTGCGTTGTTGCGCTATTTCAGCTCATGTATCTTTTCACCTGTATTGCTACTGTGCTAGCAAAATCTCCTGCCCCACCCCCCATGTTTTCCTTCCCCTGCAGTTAATTTTTTATATATTTTAATATGTTTTTTATTTCCGTGCAAATACAATAGTACAGAAGCCTGAAGCTGCACAATTATGGTAAAACAACACACTATGCTTTCCCCTAAGTTCATGTTAAACAATATAAGTGAAGAGAAAGTATTACAATTAGTTTTTGGAGAAGTTTGTGGTCAATGTTGGCAAGGCAATGGGAAGCCGACATTATTCTGGTCAGGAAACCTAGACATGCCTACTCAGGAGTAAGAACCATAGTTTTTACTGTGAAGTACTCCCATGCAGAACTGACGTATTTTGGACTCCTTTAAGAACATCTTTTGTTGTTCTCTGAGCGGCCACTGGGGGTGCAGAAGGAGGATTTGATTTTTTAAAACTGCAAATTAAACAATTACTTACATCTGCGTAAGTTTTAAAGATAAAGTCATCAAAATTGGCACAATAATAGATATTAAGGAGGGCTTTCAGTATACCAAATTTGAATTAGATTGGGTCATCCAATGATTTTTTATGATTTCTTACATTCCCCCCCCCTTAAACCCTTTTCCTGGTATGCAAAGGATTTTAGGAGTGCCGTCGCCTGGGGTGTGATTTAGCTAACAACAACAACAATGATAGCTTTACACTATGGGGATAATTTGAGGGAAACGGGTACATGGGATGAAGCTCTTTCTGTATCTCAACTTTCCCCCTTGCATATGCCTCCCCCAAGCAGCAAGCCTGTCCGGGGGAAACAGCAATGGGGATTTGTAGGCAGTGGGGATTAGCTGGTTTAGGAGGGATCAAGTACCCTTCGCTCCTGCATACCTGCAGGGCAGGAGGAAGGAGGTCCACCCTTTGCCCCTGCTCCTCATCCCCAGTCCAAACCCTGCCCCTCACCAGTTTATTTTTGTAAAATAAAAAGAAAAGCATTCCATTCTCAGAACTCCCACATCACATGTAGTTTGGCCCTGAGACTCCCCCTACCCCACAGCACTGCATACAGCACTGCTCTTACTTCTACAAAGTGCCGCTTGGACGTCAGAGGCCTGGGGAGGCATCACCACATGTTCTTATTTGAGGCACAGCTATGGCTGGGATGTAGCACAAGGAAGGCAGCTGAGCAAAGAGGAAACGTGGTAAGAGAGGGCAATACTGGCCTCTAAAGGGGCCCCTTCAAATATTTCAGGGGTGTAGAACCTCAGGCCCAGGGGCCAAAATTGGCCCTCCAAGGGTCCTGATTTGGGTCTCAGGGATTCCTCAAAAGGCTATGAGCCCTTCCCCTAACTCAACCCCTTTCCCCCAACTACCAATTGTTTGGTGGTTTCCTGGCTTTTGTACAGTTCCCCCCCCCCACCAATCCTAAAAGGTTGAGATGCCTCTTCTAAGGGTCAGTTACTGGCAGTAAGAGCTTTGAGCTGGTGTTTTATGTATTTTGGCTCCTGCCCCTTTTGGCTTTGATCCTAGTGAAATGCAGCCCGAAGATCAACTCCAAAATGGAATTCAGCTGTTGGACTGAAAGACGTTCTGCACCCCTGATACATGGATTAGGCAGGACTGAGCTGAAGATTCTCATGAACGGCCGCTATAAAATGGATAAGAAGTTACTGGATCTTTCCCAGCACACATGAGGATCTATATATGGAGCACAGCAGCATGAAATCTACAACTGTGGAGAGGAACTGCTGCCATGAGATTGGGCACCTCGTTAGTGACTTTTGAAATGACCCATACTAGACATAAACAATAGATTTCGGCTTTAATCCAGCCCAATAACTATGGTTTTAAACTTCCAGGCATTTATTGTGGAAGGTCTATTCACTAGCCAATATATGCTGTGCCAAGTACAGTTAGGCATTCATTTATAACATAAATGAAACTAAACTATAAAAATCTATACAGGGATGTAATGGATTTCCACTTAGATTCTAAACCTAGAACAAATGACAACTAAACAATCATTTACTTTTCTCCACAGGTATGCTTGGAAGTTAATGGCGGTGTAAAAAAATCAGATCTTGGAAGAAGACAAGGAAGATATGCACATTGGTGCTGACTTATGCCTGTACATAGGAAGAAAGATGAGCCAATGATAGGAGAAGGGAATGAAGCTATTAGTGAATTGTCAAGGGGAAAGAAATACAGGATAATTGGTCATGGGAACAGGGGACTGATGACCAAAGATAAAGGTTATATTGTAGAGAAATGGAAGCATTCCCTTTCTTTCCAAAGAATCTGGGGGAGGGGAACACCCCTAAAAGTACTCACAATATCCCAGACAAGTACAAACTCTGACTATGCTGAATGTTATTTAAGGAAACTTAAAAGTTCTTTGTCAGTTCCAAGCAGACACAAATCATGAGTCAATCCAATGTTTTTTCAAAGTCATTAAGCTATTTTTATTTTATTTTTCGTTTTACCATTCTTATTCTTTTTTGCTAGAAGAACCACACTATATGTCCCCCTTACTCCTTTCATGATCCCACTTAATAGCATGTACATTTTAAACATGATTTACATAATCAACATTAGACTCAATGACCCACTTTCAAAGGAACTATATATCTTTGCTGCTGATGCTATTATATGTATACATTACTTCTTCAAATCTCCATTGTGGCAAACACCTACTGTATTCTCTCTCTATTCTTATGCAAGATCTAGTTTCTGTGTGTCAATTATTGAATATTATATTTAAAATGTATATCGAAGCCCTTGAAATAAAACATTCCAGGGCAGCTATACTGTTGCTTGAACGTAATACAACTACTTTTGTACCCACAGTGAATATCTGCAGTTTATTTGCAGTGGAGGTCATTGTGAAACCATACTGGTGTTCATTATTTCTTCCAGAAAATAATCTCTTACAGATATCGGGACTTAAAACTTAAGCATGCAAAGCCAGCCCAGAAGATAGGCAAATGTGATGGAAATTCAATAACCATTTATCGCCAGTTTAAATGGCTAATGTATTGCTTTCCATCCAGTCCGATCCACAACCCAGTTAAGCCAGAGCACTAAATCATTTTCATTCCAAGTGCTTCAATTTATCAAGGTTTGTCAATGGGGATGGTTAGTGAAGTTAGAGTATGTGTACTAGAATTAATAGTATTAGTACTTAGTAATAAAACTTAATAATACTTAGTATTTGTACAATGCTTTTGAATGTTGAAAGCATCTGGCATACATTGGTCTGGTTCAATTAATACCTGTAAATCATGGTTAACAAACACAGATATCATATCATGGTTCCATCCTGGCTCTAACTTCATTTAGTAAGAACAGACCACAGTTCCCTGCGTTCATACATAATGGAAACTGCGGTTTGTTCTAAAGTGAAAGTGTGTGAGCCCGAGGCTCATGCAAGCTGAGTCTCAGTCATAAACTATGGTTTAGACCAGGGGTGGGTGGAAGGTAGATGTCCAGATATTTTGGACAGAAGCCCCTGCCAGAATGGCCAATGGTCAGGAATGCTGGGAGTTGAAATCCAAAACATCTTGAGATCTATTTTCTGCATACCCCTGATTTAGATGAACAACTGAAATGGGCCATTATCTCAATATGCGCATGGAGAAATTCTACCATGGAAAGGTTTCTAAGTCCCTGTTCAGCTGATATGCTAAACCACAGTGATAAAGCATTTTGAGCTAAACATTATAGTTCATCTGAACAGACTCTAAGGCCGCTGCTAGACAATGGGTTAGCCCAGTGCAAGCCCCGGGCTCACCCCTGTGTGTCCAGATGACACACAGGGGATCCTGGGCTCAGGCAGGGGTAACCCTCCCTTGGCCCGGGATAACCGGCACCGCTTGTGGCCCGGTATTTCCTGTGGTCTGAGCCCAAGACCGCGGGCGTGTAGACTGGTCCACCGCTTTTCCCGGCTACTGCAATTACTCACGAGCAGCCAGGAAAAGAGGCGGACAGGGTGCAGTGCTCCACAGGAGCACTGGGCCCATCGGGGCAGGGGGAGAGATTGGGGGATGGGGAGATCACCGGGGGGAACTGGAGATGGGGGGAATCGCGGCCGGGGGGAGCGGGGAACCCTTTTTTTAAAAAAAAAAATCTTATCGGTCAATGGTCGCTCCTGCGCACCCGACCCTTTAAAAATAAAAAAATAGCAGATGCGACGGGTCCGTCCTGCAGCCTGTCGTGTCTGACATGTAGACTGGGGTGACAGCCCGCACTACTTGTAGCGCGGGCTGGCCCCTCCTCCCACATGGATTATCAGGTAGGTCTAGCAAGGCCCTTTGTCTTAAAACTCAATAACATATTTTAAATTGTGGGATTCCCCCCTCCCTCCTTCTTGGTTAACTTGCAGTTACATTTACAAGCATTTATATTACAGCTATACAATGTAGTTTCTATATTATATTCATCATTAACTACATGCAAGGAAACCTAATATCATGAGCCTAAACATCTTATACTGTCGGCAGTTCTCAAGTTACTTTATTGTTTTGTGATGTCATGCTAGTGTATGGGTTAATATTTTGCAACTTTATCACATATTGGTTGCACCAGCATGTTTTAGGGTTAGGACGTCAATATCTGCAAACAATCTGTGCATAATTATCCCAAATGTGTAAAGAGAGTAGCCTATGGCTAAAATCCAACAAAGATCTATGTATTTATCAGCCCAGTCCTATGGATGATGATGATGATTCCGTCTTTTGCCCAATGCTGGGCCTCAAGGCAGCATCACAAAATTTAAAACGTATACATTAAAAACCTATAAACCTATATACATTAAAAACCTACATATACATTAAAAACCTATAAAGTTACTGCTTTTAAATTATATATTGTTTTAACGGTTCATGGTTTAATTTGCTTTTAGCTGTGTATATTTATTGTTTTATATTTATTTTTATTTTATTTTATTTTATTTTATTTATTACATTTTTATACCACCCAATAGCCGAATCTCTCTGGGCGGTTCACAAAAATTAAAACCATAATAAAACAACCAACAGGTTAAAAGCACAAATACAAAATACAGTATAAAAAGCACAATCAGGATAAAACCACACAGCAAAATTGATATAAAATTAAAATACAGAGTTAGAACAGTAAAATTTAAATTTAAGTTAAAATTAAGTGTTAAAATACTGAGAGAATACTGTATGCATTTATCTGTAAGCTGCCCTGAGATCCTAATGATATAGGGCAGGATACAAATGTTTTAAATAAATAAATAATAAATAGAGATATACAAAAATTAAAAGTATATTAAACATATTCCAATATTAAAGCATTTTGTTTACTCAAAATGAAGTCCCAAGCAATTCAATGGAACATTCCCAGGTAAGAATGAATAGGATTGCATCCTTAGGCAGCAAGCACTTTACACACTATTTGGGAGAAAGCCCTACTGAACTCAGGTCCCATTAAAATGAATGACATGGGCAGCCCATTCTAATGGCATGTTTACTTAGAATCATTCATCACCTTCTCACCATCACCACCAAAGTTATTTCAACATACATCAGTTGCTTGTATGGGACTTAAGTGTGTTTGTCTATATGTCTTCTAGGTCCCGCAGTGGCTGCGCTGTGGCGCTGAGTTAGTTATACGACGCAGCCTCCGGCTCGCAGCCATCGCAGGGCTTTTAATCGAAGCTGCATGGTAACAAAAAGTTGGGAACTTACCCCAAGGTTTTTCTTCAAAGCAAGGTCACCACAGCACTTCTGCCATGTGACCTTGCTCCGGGGTCGAGCTGGCGGTGGATAGCGACCCCATTGGTTGCTGGAAGCTAGGCAGAGGGCAGGGTTGTGTTAATTAACTTCGCTGGTGCTGCATTAATTCACCTCAATTTATTTCCCAACCTGCACATTTGTGGAAGAAGCTTTTATCCTTTACTTTGCTGATGCACAGCTGTGCATCTCCAATTTATAAAAATAGAGATCTGCTGTGTTTCCTGACGGTTTGCTCTAATGAGGTGAAATTGGGGTGGGGGGGGAGAATCTCATAGGGGGAGAGCACCCACCCACCCATTTCACTCCATTCCAGCAAACTGTCAGGGATCCAGCAGATCTCTATTTGTATAAACTGGAGCTATTACTCCCCCGCCCCCGCCCCAGCAATGAAAATCCGGATTTTAGGGACAGCTAGCTCTGCCATATAACACTGACAGAGCACAGCCAATTTCATCATACTGTGGAGAATAAGAGCAATGCCCTTTCCTCTCGTGCTCAAGATGAAGCCCTAGTTGGACTGTGGCTGAAGGATGAAATACAGCTATGCTCGCATAGGTTCAGTTGAAGTTACAGCACATTTAAGTAGGCTCTGGATCACAACGCACACCTTTTGTGATTGGCAATTGCGGTTACACATGGGAGCATCACTGGTGTCATACTCATCACTTTTGACCTAGCCATTGACCCCATGAACACTGGAATTGTGCAGCCTTATTCCATTTATATGCTTTCCCCCATTACCGACTGTAGGAAGAATAAAATGCAATTAAAATGCTGCTGAAGTGCATTTTAAGTGTTTCAGCCTTCCTTGTAATGGAAAGGCCATTCTACCATTTTGATATAGTCATCAGTGGTAGTGATGGTAATTTCATCATTTACTTTTAATCATGTTTTGTTTTCAGTGTACGTAGCTCAGGATGGAAACCTGGAAAGGATCAGCTTGTTACAGAAAGGTTCTGCATACAAGCAACATGTGCTGTTGTCTCATATATTTTGAGATGACTTTGCTGCTGGTGGTGAGGCGGTGACAAAGCAAGCAGAAAGCTGTTACTGTAATTTCTTACTCTGCTTGTCTGAAAAGTCATCTTGTCTTGATGTCCCCCTCCCCAATGCTAATCTCTTACTTGCTTGCTTTCCCTTCACCATGATAAATTAGACCAATCTTCCTGGGGATTAATGTGATAACCACACAATTCTCTATTCTGCAACAGATGGCCCTCAGCTGCCTGAGTGTACTTTGCTCTAAGGTGCCAAAGCAGAGGACTCTTGTATTGTTTTTACTGTAAAAGGCAGGCATGTTAGCGGTTGAATCACTACCATTTCTCCCTGTCTGGTGAAAAATTCTTCTAACATAGAAGATTTTAAAATAAGACTATCTGAGTAAGTTGTTGTGTCCCCGGTTTGCAATCAGTGAGAGGTTCCAGGGGACACAGAATTTCCAGACCTAGCATGCTACCACTGGAGGAAAACCTATAACATTTTATAACATTTTCTTTGCAATGTTGAGTGTCAGTGTGGTGTAGTCGTTAGAGCATTGGGCCGGGACTTGGGAGATCCAGGTTCTAGTTCCCACTTGACCATAAAGTTCACTTTGGCACAGTCACTGACTCCCACCCTCACCTACCTCACAGGGTTGTTGTGAGGATTAAAAAGAGAAGAGGAGGACATAAGATAGGGTGACCATATGAAAAGGAGGACAGGGCTCCTGTAACTTTAACAGTTGTATTGAAAAGAGAATTTCAGCAGGTGTCATTTGTATATGAAGAACCTGGTGAAATTTCCTCTTCATCACAACAGTTAATGCTGCAGGCGTCCTGCCCACTTTTAAATCTGGTCACTCTAGTATAGCTCCTGCACCTTTAACTGTTGTGATGAAGAGGGAATTTCACCAGGTTCTCCATATATACAAATGACACCTGCTGAAATTCCCTTTTCTATGCAACTGTTAAAGATATAGGAGCCCTGTCCTCCTTTTCATATGGTCACCCTACATAAGAAGAGCCATGCTGGACCAGATCAAGGGTCCATCTAGTCCAGCACTCTGTTCACACAGTGGCCAACCAGCTGTCAACCAGGAACCCACAAGCAGGACACAGGTGCAATAGCATCCTACTGCCCATGTTCCCCAGCAACTAGTGTATATAGGCTTACTGCCTTCAATACTGGAAGTAGCACACAGCCATCAAGTCTAATAGCCATTGATAGCCTTCTCCTCCAAGAATCTATGTAAGCTGACTTGGGTTCATGCTGCCCAAATGTTCTTAGTTATATCCATCCATGCATATATCAGGACAATGCTGCCATAAAAGCTATCAATCCAACTATTACCAAATTCTCCTGATGTGGTTATGCACCTTCCATTTCCAAAAGCCTGTTTCTTGTCTATTTACCAGGCCTGGGCTAATTTTTCTAATATCTGCTTGTGACATAAGAGACCACTTTACAGGAACTCGGAAAGAAAAGGCCTTTTGAAACTATTAGTAAATCAGAAACTTGGAGAGGCAATGAAAACTATCAGATTGGCCTCAGTATGAATTTGTATTGCAATGTGTTCAGTACTCTACTCTTTGATATAGACAAGTGTTTAAAAGCAGTGCTTTTGAGACACCAAGTGAAATACACACATGTCCAAATCAGCTTTTCACCAAAACATAATATGAGAATTGGACTCAGAAAGTCTTTGTAGTGCAATGCAGGCCCAAATTCTTGTACACATAGAAATGACAGCTTCCTCATTTTCCTTTTTGACAATAATTTTTTAGATATGCTTCATGTCAGAGAGGTCTATACTTTTCACCATTTTAAATTTTCAGTCTAATTACATTAATATATGAACCCAGAGACAGCAACGTGCACATTCAATTGGTAAGGCATAAAACTCAAATCTTGCACTGCCATCATGTGGTGAAAGAAGGTTTTCTCCGGGTAACACAGAGGAAGGAGTATTCCACAAAATTCTTATGATCTATAAACAGAAAGGGAAAGACTTTGGACTTACATTTAAAAAGATATTTTATTATTATTATTATTATTATTATTATTATTATTATTATTATTATTTGCATTTTTATACTGCCCAACAGCCGAAGCTCCCTGGGCGGTTCACAAAAATGTTACTCTGAGTTTTGTAACATTCCCTCAGAATCAGGCAACCTTTTTGGCCCAGGTGCACATTTGGCAATTGGAGAAACTATCCTGGGCACCACCACAAAATGGCTGGCAAAGGAGGCATGGCAAAGGACCAGTAACCTGTCCAAAATTCTGAGTGCAAGGTAAAGGTGCAGTCTGAGCCTCAATAGCCAAAACACCTCCTTTGAACAGAAATCAGCTGCCAGTTAGAAAATTTATTTATTTATTTATTACATTTCTATACCGCCCAATAGCCGGAGCTCTCTGGGTGGTTCACAAATGTGTTAATTTATTTTAAAGTGGAGTAGGGCACTTTGGTGGGCACCAAGAAAGATGTCAAGTGGCACATTGGTGCCCACGGGCACCATGTTGCCTGTGCCTGCATTACCTAGCTGCTATATTAATTAGGTTCTTTGGTGATCATTAAATCAATGAGCAAGCATAGTACTAACTAATACTAGATTAATACAATTTTAAAACTAGAACCCAGGGTCATTCAATGGGTTAGGCTACTTCTTCACACAGTGCATACTTAAACTATAGAATTTGCTACCACATGATGTAGTGATGATGACCACCAACCTGGAAGGCTTTAAAAGGGGATTTTAAAAAATCATGGAGGATACAGCTCTCAAGGCTACTTGTCATGAAAGCTACACATTACCTCCAGTAGCCGAGGCAATATGCTTCTGAATACCAGTTGTTGAGGAACACAAGCAGGAGGGTGCTAAACTGCACTCAGGCTCCTGCTAGTGGGCTTCCCGTAGGCTGGCCACCGTGCGAACAGAATGCTCAACTAAATAAGCCGTTGGTCTGGTCCAGCATTGTTCTCATGATGTTCTTATCCCACACCCACATACCCAACCTCTTAATATTAGTACTTTTGTCACATCAATGCAGGACCGTGTCGCTGTTTTGCCTCCCTCTTGATGAGCTATAATTTTTAACATCATGTCTGCCCATTCTACTGCTGGCATTTATAAGAATGTGCACATGTACCTTTCCTCATGAAAAACGAAACTCTTGTTTATCTTTTCCTCAGTTGCTAATGAACATCCTGTCATCATCAGCCTTGTTTCCTCTTCAGTTAAGACCAGATGCACTTCTATATAGTCCTCTGTTCTCTTTTTTTTCACTACAACTGCCTTGATCAGAGTTGGCCTGGCTTTCTTCATGTCTTTCTGAGAATTATAACTCCTCCATGATTAAAGGCCTGTTCCTAGCACCAGACCACAGACCCTTCCCTTTACTTCCTCCTTAATTTATTTTCTTTTGGTTTTTAAAAACTTTCCATTGTTTCTCTGCCCCCACCCCCACCCCCTACCACTTGAGGCATCTTGAGCAAAATTCCAAAATCTTCCCTTCCCTTTGATATAGTTTTTAATCTCATGTACTTTTTGACAAACTTGCTTCATAACAATAGAACACAACATTGTGTCAGTCTCAGTTATTCAAACCTGCTAATGTTGAATGCATGGTGTGGGTCCCATTCCTCCATCCTCCACTCCATGGGGCCAAAAGTAACATATGTGAAAATAACATTCCTTTAATGTCTGAAGTGTTCTGATTATGTAGACTTCTTTTATGTCTGACACAATGTTATGAAAAAAGCAAGAACAGCTGTACTATATCGAGTGTCTTAAGGATCTGCCCTATCCTTTTATTATTTCCTCATTCATTTGTTTCGATTTCGAGGCCACCTTATTCGAAGGGATTGGTCTGGACATTTTGACTTTATCTGTCATCTTGTTCGATGAGGTTGCCAAAGATTGTGAAAAATATCGCATCACATGCATTTGCTCCCTCCCCCACCCCCCAAAATTGCCTGTGTGGCACAATGTACGCAAAGCTGAAAGAGACCCAGTAGTGCCATCTTGTGGATACAGGGACTACACAAGCCACTGTTTCTTACTGCATTATTGTCATACGGTACGAACGAATATATATTTAGCCAGATTATAAATCCATAGCTCATGAGCTAATTTAAACTCCTAAAGAAGACAACCATCACCTTTCAATGGATCTCTGCACCACGAAGCTGTGGTGGGAAGGACATTCTGTGAAGTCCTGCACTAAGCTTGATTTCTATAGTTTACTCTGCTATAGCATGGCATGATTAAACAGGCCAATGGGGTGAGTTTACATGTAGCTTTGGCTTCCATATATTTACCTATTAAATGCTTTGGATTGATGACAACACAGTGACCCTGTTCAGATGACACGCTAAGCCGCTGTGGTTAAGCATTTTGAGCTAAACATTATGTCTTAGTGTGTCATGTGAACCATTCCTAACCATGGTGGCTACAATTACATACAGTAAGTGCAGTTTAAACACACTCACTAACCATTTGCTGCAAAAGGGTAAGCAGCCTAATCATGGCTTAGCATGTTGTCTGATCAGGCCCAATGTGGTTTCTTTCCATAGCAGCAGCATGTGCTAGCTCATAGGAGCAGAACCAGGGCTGGTGCCACACTATTTTGCACCCTAGGCAAGGTGAGCTACTTTCACTCCCCCTCCCCAAAAATGCCAACTTTGATTTTTAAAAACAGATGTTTCCTGGAAAAAATAAGAAGCACAAAACTTGAAACTGCTAAATTTATTTTAAAGTGCAAGAAATACGTCATGCCAATTATAGCAAACAAATTGGAAAGGAATGTCTAAGGGTCTAAAATGCATTATTTAATAGGAATATCACCATTCCTCCAACTCACACACGCGCACACACACACACACTCAATATCACTCACTCCAAACAAACACACACATGACACATGCATTCACTCAAAGACCCCATGCACCCCATTCACCCATACATTCTCTCTCTCTCTCTCTCTCTCTCTCTCTCTCTCTCTCCCTCTCCCTCTCCCTCTCCCTCTCTTCCAGGCGCGTTCCGGAAGTCTGAACGTGGAGTGGAGCCGCCCCACCTCCACCCCAGCGTCCCTGGCTTCACTTTGGCTGGGCAGGCATGGGGTGCCATCTCACCTGCCCAGGCCCAGCTGAATCCTCTGGCCGGACCGGCTCACAGCCAATGCGCGTGAGTGCTGTGCTGTGCCCGGCGCCCCTCTTAGCTTGGCGCTCTAGGCGGCTGCCTGAGTGGCCTCTATGGTAGCACCGGCCCTGAGCAGAACCCCAGGCCTGGACTCCTAATCCAGCTCATGTGAGGTCCCAAAATGGCCCTCCGAGGTTCTCCTGACCACTGATCATTTGGTTGTTTCCTGGCTTTTGTGCAGTTTTCCACATTCTAAAAAATTGAAATGCCTCTTCTAAGGCTTAGTTACTGGCAGTAAGAGCTTTAAAATAAACTATACTGTTATTTTGGTATCTTGGCCCTGTCTGGTTTGCCTTGGCCCAGCTCCCTTTTGCCCACCATCAGAATGCATCCCCCAGGTTCTCCAAAATGGAATGCAATGTAAGAACGTAAAAAGAGCCCTGCTGGATCAGACCAAAGGTCTATCTAATCCAGGATTTTTTGACATAGTGGCCAATCAGCTGCCCATAGGAAACCCACAAGCAGGACATGAATGCACCCTCCCGCCCAAGTTTCCCAGCAACTGGTGTACATTTATTTATTTATTTATTTATTTATTACATTTTTATACCGCCCAATAGCCGAAGCTCTCTGGGCGGTTCACAAAAATTAAAACCACAATAAAACAACCAACAGGTTAAAAGCACAATTACAAAATACAGTATAAAAAGCAGCAACCAGGATAAAACTGATAGGCATACTGCTTTTGATACTGGAAGTGTATACAGAGCATCTCTACATTAAGGGAAAATTGTGTTGCTTACCTGGGGTTTTGTGCTTACTGGTTCTTTGGCGTGATTGTTATGGACTGCATTACACAAGAGGGGATGGTGCCTATGTGCTTTGAACTGAATACTTCCCCTCCCTTAACTTATATTGATTCAGCACCATCTAGTGGCAGAAGTTCCTGCTTTTTCCCAGATATTACGACCTAAAAGTGGCTCTTTTCATACTGGGATTTCCAGGGGATGCTGTGGGAGATGTCCTGGTTGTTGACCATGTTATGTAAAGAACCCAAAAACCTCTGTGAGTGGCCAATCATGAGCATGCAATAAATCGCTTTTAAAGGAGCCCATGGTTAACAGAACTAGTAGCCGGCAATAGTGTTATCCTCCAGGAATTTGTCCAATCCCCTTTTAAAGCCATCCAAATTGGTGGCCATCACTACATCTTGTGGAAGCTCTTTGAGCCCGTGGGTTGAAAGAATTGTAACATCTCTGTAGTAGGTTATGTTGGCATGTAGCGTAGCCATAGGATTGCTCATGTGGTTCTACTTTCTTATATTTCCAGTGCAGCATAGGACTGGGCCGTGGGAATGTCTCCCACACTACAAAGTTATATATGAATCAGGCTTTGCTGTCTAGTGAAAAGTCATATTAAAATTGAGTATCCATGAATCAAAAATCCCAAATACATTACCAGCAAATTTTGGATTTAAGTTTGGCCCAATGTCCCATCAGCACCCTGAGTTGTCACTTAGACATTATACAAGCAGCTAGTTCATCTTTACAGCTGCCATGATGACAAGACTTGTTGTTGTTCATATCCACAGTCTCCTGGGATACATTGGTTCATGAGAATGCCAAGGATGGTCAAGATTGCACAGGTGCAGAGAGAAACATATTAAAATTTTTAATATAAAGTAATACTGGAAACAGTAATACTGAATGGTGGGATATAAATCTTGGTGTGTGTGTTTTTTAATTTTAAAAAAATCCCTGATTAAATAAAGGATAGAACTGATGGTAGAGAATAATAATTTAGCAAGCTGAAATCCAGTAAATTAATTTAGAATATTCATCTATCACTCTACACCTAAATTTTGCAATTTCTTTAAGGAATAAGAGGGAGCTCTGGCCCACTTGCCTAATCTAGCCCATGGAGGTTCCCCATTCCATAGGGCAGGGCTTGGCCTCCAAGCGAGTGCTGTGCAGAAAAATTCTCACTGTTATCTCCAATAACAGATCGGAGATAACAGTCATAGAATCATAGAATCATAGAATAGCAGAGTTGGAAGGGGCCTACAAGGCCATCGAGTCCAACCCCCTGCTCAATGCAGGAATCCACCATAAAGCATCCCTGACAGATGCTTGTCCAGCTGCCTCTTGAAGGCCTCTAGTGTGGGAGAGCCTCCCTAGGTAACCTCCCTAGGTAACTGATTCCATTGTCGCACTGCTCTAACAGTCAGGAAGTTTTTCCTGATGTCCAGCTGGAATCTGGCTTCCTTTAACTTGAGTCCATTATTCCGTGTCCTGCACTCTGGGAGGATCGAGAAGAGATCCTGGTCCTCCTCTGTGTGACAACCTTTCAAGTATTTGAAGAGTGCTATCATGTCTCCCCTCAATCTTCTCTTCTCCAGGCTAAACACGCCCAGTTCTTTCAGTCTCTCTTCATAGGGCTTTGTTTCCAGACCCCCTGATCATCCTGGTTGCCCTCCTCTGAACACGCTCCAGCTTGTCTGCGTCCTTCTTGAATTGTGGAGCCCAGAACTGGATGCAATACTCTAGATGAGGCCTAACCAGGGCCGAATAGAGAGGAACCAGTACCTCACGTAATTTGGAAGCTATACTTCTATTAATGCAGCCCAAAATAGCATTTGCCTTTCTTGCAGCCATATCGCACTGTTGGCTCATATTCAGCTTGCAATCTACAACAATTCCAAGATCCTTCTCGTTTGTAGTATTGCTGAGCCAAGTATCCCCCATCTTGTAACTGTGCCTTTGGTTTCTATTTCCTAAATGTAGAACTTGGCATTTATCCCTATTAAATTTCATCCTGTTGTTTTCAGCCCAGCACTCCAGCCTATCAAGATCACTTTGGAGTTTGTTTCTGTCTTCCAGGGTATTAGCTATCCCACCCAATTTTGTGTCATCGGCAAATTTGATCAGCATTCCCTGCACCTCCTCATTCAAATCATTAATAAAAATGTTGAAGAGCACTGGGCCCAGGACTGAGCCCTGCGGTACCCCACTCGTTGCCTCTCCCCAGTTTGAGAAGGTTCCATTGATAAGTACTCTTTGAGTCCGATTCAGTGGGGGACTACAGAGAAGGGCATACTCCCTGATAGCCCCTACTTTATAGAATTCCCTCCCAGGAGATATATAGCTCGATCCCTCTTTGGAAAAAAGGGATTTAAAGAAATACTTCCTTGTGGCTTTTAATTGAGAAAGTTTTATGGCATTTGCTGCTAATAGCTATTTGAAATTGTATTTTATTTTATCTGACTTGCTTTAAAATTGTTTAAATTTAAGGTGCTTTTATAATATGATACTGAATTTTATTGTTTCATATTGTAAGCAGCCATGGGAAGATTATGGTCTTGAAAAGCAACTAAGAAATATATTAAATAATATTTATTTATTTATTTATTATTAATTACATTTCTATACTGCCCAATAGCTGGAGCTCTCTGGGTGGTTCACAAAAATTAAAAAAACATTCAAAGTATAAAACAACAGTATAAAACCATAATATAAAATACAATATAAAAGCTCAACCAGATAAAAACAGCAGCAATGCAAAATTACAGATTTAAAACACCAAGTTAAAATTTATTTATAGACTATTAAAATGCTGGGAGAATAAAAAAGTCTTATACAAATAAATAAATAAAAATTAATTGTTGCCTGATTTTACTATTTATGTTGAAGTTTGGATTAAAACATTATGAATGAATGAATGAATGAATAACAATAATAAACAAGCATGCCTTTTTCATATGATATACTTAAATATATGGTGTGGTGACAGAAAGCAAGAGAAAACATATGTTTCTTGATGTAAACCATTTGCTTAATGGTTTCATTGTGGTATTTCCACACAGACAGTCTGTGAGGTAATGGTGAGGAAAAGCAGCATCCTTTAAATATTTCCCTTCCTTCTACCATATATAAAAGGAGCTAGGGAAAAAAATAAGAGACTGGTTGGGAGATGGAATTTGTGTATGTTTGTACAGTCTCCTGACCGTTGATGCAGGCTGCACAGAGATATTCCATCTACCCAAAGCTTTCCTGTTCCAGGAGTATATCAGAGAAGATGATTGGGGAACAGGGAACGACATCAAGAAACCATCCAGTTTCCTTTACTGCATAGGCCAGCATCTTCTCCTGCTTTGATGCTTTAGAAGTGACAAAGTAAAACTATTTACTGGTGACCTGGGGACTGTCTTCACAGTGCTGAATTGGCACCGACTTCCCCCCAAAGCTCACAGTTTTACTTACCTGGGGTGGCCAATGAGGGAGCGTAGGATTTCTGGTGGTCATCCGGGTACCAGAGCACCACCACTCCGGCCTTCTTCCTGGTTTCTGGTGACCAATCACCAGTCACTCATTCATTGAATATACTAATATGGCAGTACATGGTTGGACAGTACCTGTATGTTATAAATCACTATGGTTGTTGTAAATGTTTTGATATTGTTGGTTTTCAAAAGTTGGATATGCCTTTGAAGGGATTTTGTATTTTCTTACTTTGTAACTCGATCTAAGGGCGGGTAGAGAGGGAGGGAAGTATTGTAGAATATTGTATTTTGTAAAACAATAAAAAAGATTTTTTTTAAAAAAAAAACACCAATCACCGGTCACATTCCACCAATATCAGCCACAGAGCAAGGTCAGATGGTGGAAGAGCCATATATCTGGGCAAGTCCCTGACTTTTTGTCTGCACAGCTTTGCGGGAAAGCCTGTCGGTAGCTGCGAATCTACGGCTACGTCATATAACGGATACTTTGGCCTCCTATAGACAGCCCACAGCAGAGGCCCCAGGACTTGTAAACTTTATCCCCTGGTCCTCTTGTTGTGAACATTCAGTAGGCCCAGTGTTAGGGTGACCATATGAAAAGGAAAACAGGGCTCCTGTATCTTTTTACAGTTGCATAGAAAGGGGAATTTCAGCACGTGTCATTTGTATGCGTGAAGTACCTGGTGAAATTCTCTCTTCATCACAACAGTTAAAGCTGCAGAAGCCCTGCCCTCTTTTGTATCTGGTCACTCTAGTATAGGTCCTGCAGCTTTAACAGTTGTGATGAAGAGGGAATTTCATTAGGTGCTGCATGCATGCATGCAAAAGACACCTGCTGAAATTCCCTTTTCGATACAACTGTTAAAGATACAGGAGCCCTGTCCTCCTTTTCATATGGTCACCCTACCCAGTGTACCTGACTGGAATGGATTCCAATTCAGACAAATGGGCAATAGTTGGATTTCGCTATGCAATCTGATACCATGTACCTCTTACATTTGTTGCTGGGGAAATACTAGCTGAAGTATATGAGCTAGGTTCACAGTATACCAGTGAAGAACCAATCTGATTACATTCAGACCAGTTTCATATCAGAAATTACAACACTTCTCCTTCCCCCCTGAAAACAAGAATCAACAAATGGATTGAACTGGTGTTTCTTTAGCCAAGCAAAACAGCCAAGAGGGCTAGGAAAAAGTAATGCAACATTTTCTCCAACCACCTCAGCATTGTTAAATATTTCACTTGGGCATCCTTTATGGCACTAATTACAGAGGGGCATCAGTGCAACAAAGAATCTAATTGCAAACAGCTTTGACTGGTTTATTTCCTTTTGTTGCTGAGCTGATACTTTAGCAAGAGAGGTTGGCTTGACTTTTGCTACTTTAATAGAGAGCTTTGCTTTGTTAGATTCCATTCTTTTTGGTGCTATTTCTTTCATTTTATCTCTACTTAGGTTTCTGTCATAATGCCCCCACGCCATGTTTATATGAGGCCTATGTCAATTCCCCTCCCGCATATCACATTCTTGATACTATAGCTATATTTACTGTGTTTTATTTGAGTTCCCTAATGCAACTATCAGGGGTAATGCACAGCCAATGTTGCAAGCAATAAAAGCTTGGATCACTATCTAGGGAGCTCTGTATGGTCCACCAGAATAATTACTGACAATGTGAAGATAGATAAATAGTCTAGGCAAGCTATCATTACATTTATTTAGGAATATCTTATCATAGATGGCGAAAGGTATGTGACTTCCTGCCAAGAATGGTCAGTTGAACAGAGCTTATATATAAAGTCTAAGCATGCATGTTCTGGGTTTAATTTGGGGGACTTGGACAGAACAAGAAATGGATAAAGACTGAGTTGTTTGAGGACAGGCATGCAGTTAAATCTAGACCAAGGCAGTAGCTAGACCTAAGGTTTATCCCAGGATCATCCCGGGTTCGTCCCTGCCTGTACTTGTTCATCTGTACTTAGATGAACAGGTTTGACCACAGGACAATCCTGGGATAAACCTTAGGTCTAGCTATGGCCCAAGTTAGTCACAATTAGAAATCTTTGAAATCAAAGTGAACATTTTTTATGATTTCATTGGGAGCTAACCTGGTCTGGATCCAATCCATTACTCTTTAATGACCTAATATAATATTGTGGAGTAGAACTCCCCTAGGTAAGCATTAGTGGAGTGAAAGTGGAACAGGCTTGGCTTTGGTTCAACTTTAGCCTTCCTTTTGTTCACTGTCCTTCAATTAATTTGGCTGGCAACAGGAGCAGCACCAGAGTGGGGAGGGGGGCAGGTACCTCCCTAAAGAAAGAGCTCACCTCCCCACACTCGCCCACCACCCATTGTTGGACACCTGTCATTACTTGAAGGAAAGACACTTTTCACATGTACAAGTACATTCATATATTATCATCTCTATAGCTCTTCTACAGTTCAGCTGCAGCTCTTGAGCCAACAAAGGCTACACATTTTGCAGTTACTGACATTCTTTTCAAGATGTCAACAGACCAGTGGCAATCTACTGCGGGAAAAGGAGAAACATCTGGCATGCAGGAGAGAGAATTAACTTAATGTACTATTTATATATGGGGTGCCTAATAGTAAAAAAAGAAGAAAAACAAAAGAAATTCTAACCACAAATTATTATTTTTCAGAATTAAAATTAATTTCCCCTTCTGTGATGTAAGCCTAAAGTAACCCTTTCTCCTTTTATTTCACAAATAATATGTTTAGGATGGAAGTTTGAATATGAAATATACCATTATTTTTCTTTCAGAGATCTTAACAAATGGGACAGATCTAGCCTACCTATAAATATACTTTGCCACTTCTGTGCACACCCCTGCCCAGGATTTTTTTCTGGTGTTGCCACTGGCTGGAAAGCCTTTGGGATAGGCAATTATTCTTATTTCATATCAAGAATATTGTTGTGCATCCTGAGACTTCAGTATAGGATCATTTTAGATTGGCTTACTCTGATGTAAGTGTGCACATGATTGCAATCTTACATGAAAATGAGTTGTATCCAACCCTGTCTGCCAGCAGACTGGTGTGACAGTTCCCCCCCTCCCCGCCCCCCATGTGCTCCAGAGGATTAGGAGACTGTCTGGAGCAGATTTAGGAGGTGTGCAGGAGACTGTAGCAGGGAGGAGAGCAAGGGGAAGTCTGCTCACGCAACATTGGATTTAAGCCAATAGATGGAAGCCGTTCTGTTTGGGGGTATTGGTTAGGTTTTTGCAGTGGTTAAAATTGCAAAATTCGTAAAAGACATTTTCTGGTTTCATTTTCACATTGGTAACTTTGAATACTGAGTTGTTTTCTCAGCTTTCTGAAAACACCATACTCTATACAGCTGCAAAGTAGACGGCATCTTAAATATTGTTATTCCAATGCTTAAATATTATTATTATTATTTCAAATATGTTCTAGTTGAACTGAAGTTAAAGGCAGAACTTAAACCTCCCGGGGCTAAATGGTTAGCATCATAATGCTGAAAGATATCTGTAGGGTTCATAAGTAGGTCGATTCCTGTGAGTTGGTTTATAATAAGGATCTGTTTCTATTGTGCAATGTGGCATTTTCAGCATATGGGGGGGGGACTTTTTACTTTCACATCCTTCCCAACATACCCATTTACCTTCACAACATTCCCAAATTGTAGAATTAACCTAGTCTGGTTATTTGGCCCCATCTTTATGTAATGTGCCATCCACTGATAAATGTACTGATTCTTTAACATTTGCACCCATAAACATAGATTGGTGATAGTAACAGGGCATGGTCTGAGGGCACAAGATGTACTGTAGCTACGTTGCCACAGCTAAGCAGGTCTGGGGCTGGTCAATGGCTGGATAGGGAATTGCATGGGAATTCTATGTACATTGCTTTGAGTTCCATGATGGAAGAAAGATGGGATATACATCTACCTGCTAAATAAATGAGTATTTTATGCCAAATCATATCATCCCAATGGGATGTAAAGCTTTCACAGTCATTAAAACTATTTTTTACTATTGAGTCATGCTGTGCTACATTTTTACAACATTTGATTTTGTTACTCTTTTGCTATGTCCAATACTTTTACTGAAAGAACAGACACCTCTTGAGAAAAAGCATTTTGTGTGTGGAAAAATGGCAGCTCAGCAGCTCCTATCAATACACCTTCCTTCTTCCTCCAAAACCCCTCACACCCACCAATAATCCACTCAACCGTCCATAAACCCAATGTACATAGCATATCATGGGTGCCTTATGTTAGGCCAGAATAGTATTATGTCATCCTTGAGGTAGGGTGACCACATGGAAAGGACAGGACTCCTGAATCTTTAACAGTTGTATAGAAAAGGGAATTTCAGCAGGTGTCTATGTCATCTGTATGCATTCAGCACCTGGTGAACTTCCTTCTTCATCTCAACAGTTAAAGCTGCAGGAGCCCTGCCCTCGTTTGTATCTCGTAGTATATACTAGAGTGACCCAATACAAAAGAGGACAGGGCTCTTGCAGCTTTAACTGTTGTGATGAAGAGGGAATTTCACCAGGTGCTGTATACATACAAATGACACCTGCTGAAATTCCCTTTTCAATACAACTGTTAAAGATACAGGAGCCCTGTCCTCCTTTTCATATCTTCACCCTATGTTGATGAAGCTACTATCCCAGACTTCCACACACAGATATAAAGTCTTCGATTCTGGACAGGTGTGTTTACACTGAGCATAAGTTGGAACATGAACTGAGAGAAACTCCTGGCCCAGCACCAGATGAGGACACAGCCACCTCCTACGTTGGTCCTGGAGGTGAAAATTATTTCTGTAAACTAGCCTTCCTCAACCTGGTGCCCTCCAGATGTATCAGACTGAAATTCCCTTCATTCCCAGAGAGCAATATGTGTGGCATCAGTTTTCTTCACACACTGGGGATTATACTGGATTATATTAAGAGGGTTGTCACAAGTCACTCTCCCTCAGGTCAAGCATCCCTTGCAACACCAGACACATCTTAATCTCTCTCTGTACACTGTAACTCCCTCTGTTACTCTGTACAGCACCATGTACATTGATGGTGCTATAAAAATAAATAATAATAATAATAATAATAATAATAATAATAAACCCATGATTTCTATATACTGTCAGCGCTATTACTGACCTAAGCATCCGTTTATCACATCCAAAGAACTCCCGTCATAGTCATTAACGGCAAGCCGTTGCGCATGCCCCCAAACTGCCAAACAATTGCATGCTGGGACTCGTAGTCAACATAAGACAAACTTCGCGGGCCCTGCATCTTTATCCCACAATCCCCTTTGCCGAGGCAAATAACGTGGGTCCGTATGTTATGCATTCCACGCGGAGGGGCGGTTGAGTGGGCGCGCACTTGCGTCACTACTGAGCCTGCAGTGCGCGATGCCGGAAGGAACCGGGGAGGCGTGGCTAAAACTTCGCTTCGTAGAACTGGAAGTGTGTTGAGCGCCTACTTCACTGCCTTGCCCCTGGGCGGGTTGAATTTTGTGCTGCTGTCCCTTTAAGGCTACGCGAGCGCGAGGAGGAAAAAAAGGGGGGTGTCTTGCGCCTGCGCACTGGACCGTTGACCTCGCGCTCAGTCGGCGCTGCTCGTGACTACTTCTTGTTGTTATTTTTTTTTTGACGGTGGTAGTTGGTGAGGGTGGGGGGGAGGGAAAGGAAAAGATAACGCCTTGCGTTCGATTCCTATCTCTGAACCGGTAGTGGTGCTGCCGTTGCTATAGCGACCCGTCCCCGGGCGGCCCGGCCTGGGATAGAGCCCCAGTAGCCGAGGCCATGGAGGAACCGGGAGCAGCCTCCGCCTCCGCCTTAGGAGGCGACGGCACCGCGTCTGAAGTGACGGAGATCCGGGTCTCCGGCCCGCAGCCCCTGCGTCTCTTGGAATGGAAAGTATCGGCAGGGGCGGCCGTGAAAATCGGCTCGGTGTTGGCGGTTTGCGTACCTATCCAGGTCCCGACCCGGCCTGGGACGTCGCCCGCCGAGACCGGCACACAGCGCGCGGCCGAGCGAAAAGTCAAGGCGGAGCGGCCCGGAGTGGTGCGAGAACTGTGCGCTCAGCTTGGCCAGGTCATCCCGTCCGGGTAAGGCAAGAAGGACGAAAAGGCGGCGGGGTTGGGGAAGCGGGTCGTGGGGCTGAGCCCCTGGGAAACGCCGGCTCGGGTCCCTGGAAGGGGAGGAGGGCGGCTGCTCTGCCGCTGGGTTTCACCGCCGGCGCTTGGAAGCGTCTCGCACCGCTGCGACGGCTGCCCGAGGCGCTCCGGCGCCCCCTCTGCCTCAGCCAGACTGCGGGATCGGGATGTAAGACGAGGAGAGGCAGGAAAGCGCGCGAGGAGCAGCCCGGCCCTTCCCCGCCCTCTTTGAGCTGCGGCGCCTGTGACAGCCGAGCTCTGCCGCTCCTCCTCCTCGGTTACAGCCCGAGACCTCAACAGGCACCGCGGGGCGGTGATTTGGCCGGCCAGTCGGGCCCCTGCGGCGTGCCGGTCTTTCACCTCAAGAGGAGGATGCCGTACGTCGACTGCGGAAAGGAGGGGGAAAGAACAAGAGAGCGGAAAGAAAAGCGAAACTGCCTTGTTAATGGGCATCTGCAATAGCGGGAACTTTTTCCTCCCTCCTCGACCCCCATTTCATAGAGCAAGAGGGAGGAGTGAATAGGAGGGGCGAAACGGAACGTAGTAGTTCAGGTGGATGTTTCTAGCCATGCTGTCTGGGGATGAGGAGAGTTGCATCCCAACTCATCTTTAGGGTACCAGGTTGTGGAAAGTTGTTCAAGACCATACTCTCTCTTTTCAATCGCATCGGAAGGAATTTTCTTGTGCTTCCTTTCAGTTTCAACGCTACACTATATTAAGGAAGTCCTAAAGGGTTGCATTCAATTGTGTTCATTCTGCTGGCAGACATATGCCCCCCCCCCCCCCCGCAGACTCTCCCTGCCAGTGCAATCCCTGAATCTGTTCCATAGGGTTGAGGAAACCCCTAGCAGATTTGGAGGGTTGCCAGGGGGAGGGGATGTCCTGTTGCACAGGTTCTCTGATAGGACAATGAATAGAACCCAGTGTTATCAAAGAAGAGCCTAATTTAGACAGTTCCAGATAAGCCATCAGCAGCTATCTGGAATACTAAAGTGGGATAAAAATGTTTATATAAAATATATTTGCCTTCGCCTGCACTTTACTGACTTCTCTATCCTTACAATACCACTACATAGTTCAATTCTTTTGGTTTTATTGGGTGATCTGTTCCAGCGTAACAATGAGCGTCATCACATGGAGGAAAATTGTGTTTGCTTACCCTTGCTTCTCTGCCTGCATGTTTGTTCCTCATTATTTCCTCTTTCTAAAGAAGTAAACAACATGCACGTGGCCCATTCAGTGGGCCGCTTTGATTGTGCTGCTTCACCTGCATACAGCAGGAGGCAGAGGCAACTTTATTTATTACACTTATATATCGCCCCCATAGCCAGGGCTCTCTGGGCGGTTTATAGAAATTCTAAAATTAAGATAAAAATGAGTATACAAAATTTAAAATTCTAAAACACAGAACATACACACATAAAGCATTAAAAAGTGTTTAAAAACTAAATATGTGGGTGATTAAAATGTGCTGACATATGCCTGGGCAAAGAGGAAAGTCTTAACCTGGCGCCGGAAAGATAGCGGGGAGCCTCATCAAGGAGATCGGTCCATAGTCTGGGGGCCACCACCGAAAAGGCCCTGTCCCTCGTTGCCACACTCCGAGCCTCTCTTGGAATAGGCATCCGGAGGAGGACCTTAGATGTTGAACGTAGTGACTGGGTATAGTCACGTCAGAATATATATTCCGCCTTTAAAATAAGTTAGACATACTGGGGTGGTTTTTTTGTTGCGCAAAGAAGGCTAGAAGGGATGAAAGGTGCTCAGGAGGCAAATTACGTCATGAGAGGGACCCATGAAAATCCATGAGTGCCCAGTAATGAGCTGGCAATAAAACACTTGACTGATGACACTTAGCGGGCCCTGACAAGCAGACATTTCATATCTGCTCTAGCTATAGTTGAGCTGGTTGCTCTAATGCAAGTGTAAGCAGCGTAGTACCCTCCATAAGTTTTGGCCCACAACTCCTGTGAACCCCAGCTCAGGGATTGTGGAAGCTGTACTCCAAAACAGTTGGAAGGCACCAGGTTGCCTAGTCAGCATTAGGCTAGCAACTGAGTGTCAGAATGGACTCTGTGAGCTTTTCTGTCAAATTAATCTGCATAACTATTTACTACACAGCTTAGGGTTCAAATGAAGAGCACTGTTTGATTATTTCAGTGGAAATAACTGCTTTTGGTATGTGATTATTAATGGGCCAAAACATATAGACATAATATGCCAAAATATAAGGCCATACCATTTATTTACTTATGTACTTTATTTTTATAAAGACAGACAATAACATTGTCTGCACAGTTTAATAATAATAATGATGATGATAAAAATGTATTTATTTGTTACCCGCCTCTCCCTCTGGATCAAGGCGGGATACAACACAAATGCAAACACCATAAAACACATATAACTGAACAAAACATTTAAAACGAATACATTATTAAAAGTAGCACATTATTAAAAAGGCATCTTATAGCATAAAATGATAAAGCAAAATTAGATGAGGGCCTTCTGCGGCTGGTTGGCAATGGCAGCACACGCAGTCCATACCGCTGACATTCACAAAGTAGCGCTTCTGGCTGGAAGTGCCGCAATCACCAGAAACACTGGTTTCTGGGCGTTGTGATGCTTCCTCCTGGAAGCACTGCATCATGGCCACCAGTGGTAGGGGCTGTATGCACACTGCCAAGGCCACACACACACTGTCATTGACTCCCCTGGACCACCTGTGGAATGCCCACATTGAATACTATGCACAACCACAAAGTAAAATTTTCCAGTTTACAGAAGAATAAAGTTAACAAATTTTGTTCCTGAACACTAAAACACATTTTTTTAAAAAGCAGCTTGGGAGAATAAAAAAAATGTCTTCACCTTGTGCTGAAATTTCTATAAAGAAGGCCTCTGTGGGGCCGGACATTTCACAACTGGGGTGCCACTGCTGAGAAGGCCTGTTAGTCCTGGCCTCCTATAGGGACTACTTCCCCTAATAATAAAAGTAATTAATAACAGTGCTCTTGATGTATAAGGCACTTTGCAGAAAAGTGTAAAAAGATTTCTTCTCTGAAGATCTTAAGTAAAACTTTGACAGTGAGAGAGATCATAAAAGGTGAGAGATGGAAGAAAAAGAGGAAAGGAAAACAAATGATGACAGACCCATAACACAGTGAAATGAGCTATAGATTTAGGGAGAGGTAGTTTCTTGCCATTGTTAGAGTGTTAGGCAAAGAATGGGCAGATCTGATTTCAAATAGCCATTCATTTACAAAGCTTATTGGGTGACTTTTTGCCGGTCGCTGTATTGTAGGTCTGTGGGATAAAAAAAAATGGTGGATAAGTAACATAGTGTGTGTGAATTTAGATTTGTGGTGCATCCTACCCAAAAAGCTCAACGTGAGCAAGATAGCTTCTTTTAAGTTTTGTTTTAACTGTTTTTATTCTGTTTTTATTTTCATTTTACCTTGTACACCGCTCTGAAATTTTTCAATGGGGAGCTGTATATAAATATTCTAAATAAATAAATAAATAAATACTCTATGTTTAGAGAGTAAATACTATAATGTTGGGTTAATCTTAAGGCAGAGTTGCAGTCATAGACTGTTAAGAGAGCAGAGTTTGATAGAATGGCAGAAGAAATTCTAGAATGAAATATTCTGGACTTTATCACTTGAGTTCAGATTTGGTTTTACGAGTGTAATTGCTGCTTCAATAGTCATATTGAAGATATGTTAGATAAGTCTGTTACTTACTGATTTGTATTAACACACACCAGTTCAGAACACTTTTTTGCTTTACCAGTTAAAAAACCCTAATGATTACAGTAGTAGTTTCTTAAGTAATTTTATTTTATGCTGTATCAAAACAAAAAAAGACTGAAGTGACGGATATGTTTTATAAATATAGATTAAATTTGTGTATCAGTACTGGAGTAAAGTGTCCAGAGATATTTGTGTTCCTCCAGATTTTGAGTTGGATAGTAATTTGCAGTTGATGACAGGTGCAGATGGTGAACTGCACTACTTTCATGTGTAGCTTGTTGATACCAAGTTGTGCACGTGAATGGTCTTCCTGTGGATTAGCCCTTTTTCTTCCCCATGCAGCAGGATCCAATGTTGCCCTCACACACAGAGCAGCTGATGCTCTCTGCAAAGCTGTGTCTCTGTGTGAGGGCAACATTGTGTGGAATCCTATTGGTATCCTATTGGTGGATTTGGTGTCTGTCTTTGTGCTCGGTTTTGTAGTGGATAGAAATATTCAATAGAAATAAGCTTAAAGAAGTCTCTTAAACGAGCTGTAATGATTTCAACAACATATGGAAGATGTACAAACAGTGTGTTAATCTTAACTGGGCATTTGAAAGCTCTGAAAACGGAAATTATGCATCTTTAGCTTCTGTGCAATGCTTCATATCTTCATCATTTCATTTTTGTTTGTAGTGAGTTTCTGTCTCGATTTGCCAGGATTTTCAAACTCTGCATTTTACTTTATTCCATCTTAATAAAATCATGTATAGAGTCATTGGAATTGTCTTCCTGTGCATTAAGGACCATTGTAATTGCATACGATTGTAAACAATCATAAGCTGTCAGTTTGACCTGCAGAGCAAAATATTATGGAAATATCTTCTCATGAAGCTCTAATTACTTTTTTATTATTGAAAATTGCAACTGTGGAGTATTGCTTCCAGAAACACTTTTCCTTCAAGTGTTTTAGCTCTAAATATATCAGTTGATTATTAAGGAAACTTAAGGACTGTAAAAAAATAGTTGTGCTTCACTATTGGGAAATTGTGCCGATAACCCATTCGAAGAAAAACAATGGCTTTGACTTCCTGTGATGTTATTGGTCTTAGGGTGTCTAGTTATGTGAAATGCTACTTATGTTTCTTTTAATACATTTGTGCTGGGAATTATTTGAGTTGAAGCTATTACTGCTATTGAAGAGCTTATGAACATTGATAGTCATGTATGCCTGGAGCCTTGCAATTAATCAGAAAGCCTGATTTGAGCATCTAATTTTCATTCTTAGTAGTTATTGCTGTTCAAAGGGGAATAATGGTATTAATATTATACCAAAGGTATTCTATACTGTGAAGTTGATGTGATCTGCTTAATTTCAGTTCTCCTCCTTCCCTTCATGAAATCTTGGTTCAGTTCTCCTTCATGAAGGGTCTTGGTCAGTGCCTGCAATATTGAGTCCTGCAAGCCCTGGCCAAGTTGGGCACCTCCTTCTCACCCTGCTCACACCTCGAGCAGGAAACAAGCAGTGCAGGAAGTGACTCAGCTAGAGCTTGCAGTGCAGGGGCATCCTATTGTTATTTCTGATGAGAGATAACTCTGTACAGCACCATATACATTGATGGTGCTATATAAATAAATAAATAAATAAATAACAACAACAAGGGAATACTGCCGGGGCAGGAGAGGGAGGAAATGAAACTGCAGAGGGTGTTCAACATTCCTCAGGCCAAGTTGGGCAAATTTGTTGACCAGATTGGGCCCATGGGCTGGAGGCTGCCCTCCCCTAGTATATTGTGAAATTAAGGTCATCTTAATTTCAGTTCTCATCCTTCATGATATTCGTTATTATATAATGACATTTATCTATTTCATGAGGGCCTTAATCTTAACATAAAACGGTGTCCCCCTGCCAGAGGGCATTCTTTTGTTCCTGAAAATGCCAGTTATGCTAAATTTCTATGCAATGCCTCGTTCTGGTTGGCACATTGGTAATGCTAACCTTGATTAAGGGATCAAAAACTGGATCATGCATTCTCTTATACCAAATAAGAATGTTAAAAATAATCAAAATCATTATATCTATGTTCATGTAGAGCTGCACAAAATTTATTGTCTAGACTTGCAAGCTATATGTTTCCCCCAGTATTCAACACCTAGTTCATACATCACAATAGATAACCCTTTTAAAAAAAAACTTGGGCAGTTGTGAGCAAGCATACATTCACTCCATCCCTGGGTTGTTTAGGGTTTTGCTTGAAACAGTAGCTCTAGCTCACCATGGGTGAAACAACACAGAGTTAGAATCCAGTTGGAACGCAATGCTAAACAACTCAGGGATGAAGTGTTCCTGGTTTATTTGGCTGCACCCATTTGAAGCAGTAGTGACCAGGCAACATGCGCCACTATGCTCACTCACAACAAACCAGGGCTTAAAAAAATACCTTAGGATGTCATGATGTCCAAGCTGAGCCAATGTGACAATCAGAGAAGAGGGAAAATAAGAGTTTACAGTTATGCTGTAGATTTGATACAATATAACATTTAAAATTAGTTTTTCTCTAAGTCCGATTTTCCTTTCTTTTCCAGAGGTGTTCTAATGAGGCTGGAAGGATGCAGCCATCCTGTTGTTATGAAAGGTTTATGTGCAGAATGTGGCCAAGATTTGACACAGTGAGTACTGTTGTATAGAGCTGAACCTCTACTGATTATAGTGGATCAAAGCCGAGGATTGTTGAATAGTGAACTTCCAATGTATACCTGTTGTAAGCCCAATAGGGCCAGAGCAAACTTAATTGTTGCACCAGCATAACAATGCAAAATATGAATAAGACGTAACTTGAGGATACGCAGTGTGGCATTCTACATTAAATCCATGCGATGGACCAAGCGTTTGATAGGTATAAGCACAGGTATATTGATATTAAGTCAAGCTAACAGAGTAAAAAGAAAAACTAGCCAAATTGCTGGAGTAATAGACATGAATGTAACAATACTGAATCAAATGGGTTGCTAATTTTTCACCAAGAGAACCACTACTAAAGAATTAATTTTGTAGTGATAACCTTCAGAAAAAAATAGTTTTGTTAAATCTCTTGAAATAGTTGGGAGTGACTAGGGATGCTTCTGCCTGCAAAATCGTTCCTATTTCAACATCCTGTTTGTCCCCATTGTATTAACAAAGACCAAACAACATAGTCCGTATCTTAACTACTAAAAGAGACTGTTGGCTATGAGTATCATATGGCAGTTCATGTGAAAATGAAGGAGGGCGGATAAAAAATCAACCTTTTGAGGTCAGTCATTCTCAATATTGCACGCTAGATTAGGTGCCATATTTACAGCTACCTTTGGCTCTTCCTCATGTGAAACGTAGCAGAAGTAATTCCATCAGGCTGTGCAACAAGGGGAGAGATGAGAGAGACAGGGCCACTCCTTCTGCTTTGCTAAGAGACCAGCTCCATTTAGCTCCTCCTCCCTTTGAGCTGTTTTCATCCCTACTAGTCATTACAAGAACTGTGTAACTTTAAGAACTGATTCCTTAGATTGCTTTTTTCCTCCACTCTTCCCATCCTCTTTCCCTTTTATGTCATGTATTATTATTTTTATTATAAACCAGAGTACAGGGCCTTTTTAAAAACATTGATTTGTAAGTTTCCCTGGGATCCTTTTCAGCTGAAGAGTGAGGTAAAAATCCTTTTAGGGCACAATCTTACAGCAGTGCCCGCAAGCCTCCGAACATGGATCAGGAAGGCATCGTACATGGAACAGGAAGAGCAGGTGGAGGCGATCTTTACATGCACTCTCGTCCCACTCTGCATTTTGACTAGACAGGTTTTTTTCAACTAGCTGGGTGGCATCAATGTGGAAGGAAAGGAGGCTGGGGAAGGCTTGGAATACATCGTATCCAGCTTCCTCTCCCTGTCCACTGGCATGCCCATTTACCCCTTCTCTGAGATTGCCTTCATGACCTCGGGGAAGAAGCTGGTGTGGTTCTCTCTGCACTGACTGCAAGTGGGGAGGGGACAGGGAGCACGGATTCCTGGATCTGTGGTCAGAGTGCTGCCTCCAATTTCGGACTCAGGAATCCAAATGATCCTATGGCCCTCCAGACTCTGTCTAGGGGCCATAGGATTGCTCCCTAAACTATTGTTATTTGCTTGATATTGTGAGTAATCATTACAGCTCTTGAGATCTAGGTGGTAACTTCTAGGTGGTAACTGTTTTAACTGCTTTTACTGCTTTTAAATTATATGTTGTTTTAACTTGGTTCACGGTTTAATTTGTTTTTAACTGTGCATATTTATTGTTTTGTATTGTATGCTTTTATCTGTACGCCACCCTGAGATCTTAATAATATAGGGTGGGATACAAATGTTTTAAATAAATAAATAAATGGTTAATGCTTGTTAAATGCCTAACCTTCCTCACTATAAACATAGAAATTGATCCTAACCCTTTCTTGTTAGTTAGTTAGTTATTACATTTTTATACCGCCCAATAGCCGAAGCTCTCTGGGCGGTTCACAAAAATTAAAACCATAATAAAACTACCAACAGATTAAAGACACAAATACAAAATACAGTATCAAAAGCACAACCAGGATAAAACCACGCAGCAAAATTGATATAAGATTAAAATACAGAGTTAGAACAGTAAAATTTAAGTTAAAATTAAGTGTTAAAATACTGAGAGAATAAAAAGGTCTTCAGCTTGCAACGAAAAAAGTATAGTGTAGGCGCCAGGCGGACCTCTCTGGGGAGCTCATTCCACAGCCAGGGTGCCACAGCGGAGAAAGCCCTCCTCCTAGTAGCCACCTGCCTCACTTCTTTTGGCAGGGGCTCACGGAGAAGGGCCCCTGTAGATGATCTTAAGGTCCAGGCAGGTACATATTGGAGGACGCTTTCCTTCAAACAACCTGGCCCCAAATCATTTAGGGCTTTGAATGTCAATACCAGCACTGTTTCAATTTGCTTAGTTGGATCCTGAACAGCAAACACTCATATGCTATTTGCAACTGATAATTCTCTGTGTATGTATTACAATTTAAACTTGGGTACTTCTTACCTCATTAAGAAGTGTGACTCAGCCCTCAGTATCTAAGGTATGCTGTTTGTCCAGTTCTCAAATTATGAATGTTTATTATTCTTCCTGCCAATTTAACATGATGTCAATTTGTGTAGACTACTTGTTTTGTTCATGTGATAAATAAGGTGGTTGTCTGAAATTTCATGCTACAATGAACTAGTTAATCCTCTTAGCATTTTTCAAATTTTATTAAATACATTTGTCTAAAATTGTTGCTTACTTTCACTCCATTATTAGAATACGAAGCAAGAATGGAAAACAGAACATGCCAGTATCTACAGCAACTGTATCGATGGTTCATAGTGTCCCGGAATTGATGGTTAGCTCTGAGGCAAGTATACTCCCACTCACATTTTGGGAAGATATTCAAATTTCAGCAGATCTAATTTGAGAGATTCCTTCATTATGCACATATGTAATGCAGTGTGCCTATCTTAGCCAGATTTGAAGTCAAAAGCAGCGGATGGAATTCCAAGCCACGTATATTTCTCATAACAAAATTCAGCTGTTGAACATAAAGGTCCTATCTGTTTTCTTCCAAAATGATGTCAGTTATGAGCGAGTTCTTTGATAGTTCCCATCTGGTACAATGCTTTCTGTCTGTATCATTTCAAAAGAAATTTACACAATTGTTGCTGGAAAAGTTAATGGAACATTAGATAATTTAGGCTGCAATCCTGTGCTTACTTTCTTTGGAATAAGCCCCATTGAATTATTCTTGGTGCACACAGTTTAAGACAAGATTTTAGAATAGAAAAGGTATTTCTTGTCTATAAATAAAAAGTTATACTTTGGATGACCAGCTACTTCTGTATATGCTTGGAGTAAATGAAGAAGCAGGGATAATAGTCTAGACAATAGTGTTGCACAAAATGATTATGTAGGAAATCATTGTCTTTCTCTTTTGCGTGTTGCATCTGCCGCATACCAGAAATAGAAAAAAAGGCACTTACTGGAAATAGCATAAGTTCATATAATGAATTTATTTTGTGTTATTGCTAGGATTTGGAAGGCCTAAGTGGCAACCTTAACATGTTGTTCTACTTCTCTCAGTACACAGAGTTCCGCAAAATGGAGGAAAGATGCTACTTTATCGTGGTACAATGGATGGCAATGATTTAGTTTTTTTCCTTTGAATTACTGTGCTTCTAATGAGATCTGTTCACTGCTCATGTTTAATTTGGGCTTTACTCAAATGCACTTAATATTTTAATATCTTTGTATTGTAGCAAGCAGAACAGTTGGGAAGAGAAGACCAGGAGAGGCTACGCCGAAATCGGAAACTGGTGCTAATGGTAGATTTGGACCAGACATTGATCCATACCACAGAACAGCATTGCCAACAGATGTCTAACAGAGTAAATCAATATTATTGATTATAATACTCTTTGATTAGTTTTAATGTATTTGGTAATGTTTCAGACTGAAATATTTATAAAGAGTAGTTTTGAGTAAAGTTGACTTTGGAAAAGAATTTTTTTCAACAGATGGATGTGTTCCAAAGAAATTCCCACCCAAATTGATCATAGTCTGGTCTTTGTTTATGAACTTAGGCCCAGTATTGGGCAAAAGGAAAGGAAAGTAACCTCTTGTGCAAGCACTTGAATCATAGAATCATAGAATAGCAGAGTTGGAAGGGGCCTACAAGGCCATCGAGTCCAACCCCCTGCTCAACGCAGGAATCCACCCTAAAGCATCCCTTACAGATGGTTGTCCAGCTGCCTCTTGAATGCCTCTAGTGTGGGAGAGCCCACAACCTCCCTGGGTAGCTGATTCCACCGTCGCACTGCTCTAACAGTCAGGAAGTTTTTCCTGATGTTCAGCCGGAATCTGGCTTCCTTTAACTTGAGCCCGTTATTCCGTGTCCTGCACTCTGGGAGGATCGAGAAGAGATCCTGGCCCTCCTCTGTGTGACAACCTTTTAAGTATTTGAAGAGTGCTATCATGTCTCCCCTCAATCTTCTCTTCTTCAGGCTAAACATGCCCAGTTCTTTCAGTCTCTCTTCATAGGGCTTTGTTTCTAGACCTCTGATCATCCTGGTTGCCCTCTTCTGAACACGCTCCAGCTTGTCTGCGTCCTTCTTGAATTGTGGAGCCCAGAACTGGACGCAATACTCTAGATGAGGCCTAACCAGGGCCGAATAGAGAGGAACCAGTACCTCACGTGATTTGGAAGCTATACTTCTATTAATGCAGCCCAAAATAGCATTTGCCTTTCTTGCAGCCATATCGCACTGTTGGCTCATATTCAGCTTGTGATCTACAACAATTCCAAGATCCTTCTCGTTTGTAGTATTGCTGAGCCAAGTGTCCCCCATCTTGTAACTGTGCATTTGGTTTCTATTCCCTAAATGTAGAACTTGGCATTTATCCCTATTAAATTTTATTCTGTTGTTTTCAGCCCAGCACTCCAGCCTATCAAGATCACTTTGAAGTTTGTTTCTGTCTTCCAGGGTATTAGCTATCCCACCCAATTTTGTGTCATCTGCAAATTTGATCAGTGTTCCCTGCACCTCCTTGTCCAAATCATTAATAAAAATGTTGAAGAGCACTGGGCCCAGGACTGAGCCCTGCGGCACCCCACTCGTTGCCTCTCCCCAGTTTGAGAAGGTTCCATTGATAAGTACTCTTTGAGTCCGATTCTGTAGCCAACTGTGGATCCACCTAATAGTTGTTCCATCTAGCCCACTTTTAGCTAGTTTGTTAATCAGAATGTCATGTGGTACTTTGTCAAAAGCTTTGCTGAAGTCAAGATATATGACGTCCACAGCATTCCCACAGTCCACAAGGGAGGTTATCCTATCAAAAAATGAGATCAAATTAGTCTGACAGGATTTGTTCTTGACAAATCCATGTTGGCTTCTAGTAATCACTGCATTGATTTCAAGGTGTTTACAGATTGACTTCTTTATAATCTGCTCCAGAATTTTCCCAGGGATGGATGTCAGACTGACTGGTCTGTAGTTCCCAGGTTCCTCCTTTTTGCCCTTTTTGAAGATAGGGACGTTAGCCCTCCTCCAGTCGTCCGGCACCTCACCCGTCTTCCATGATTTTGCAAAGATAATAGACAAAGGTTCTGAGAGTTCTTCCGCTAGCTCCTTCATTACTCTTGGATGCAGTTCATCGGGCACTGGGGATTTGAACTCATTCAAGGAAATTAGGTGTTCTTTGACCATTTGTTTATCAATCTCAAACTGCAATCCTGTCCCCTCAACTTCTGCTTCACTTTTTCCAGGGGGGTCATAGACCCACTTTTGGGAGAAGACTGAGGCAAAGTAGGAATTGAGCACTTCAGCCTTTTGTTTGTCGTCTGTTATCAATTTGCCATCCTCATTAAGCAGTTGAACCACCATTTCTTTCCTCTGTCTTTTACTACTCACATATCTGAAGAAAGCCTTTTTATTGCTTTTAGCATCCCTCGCTAATCTCAGCTCATTCACAGCTTTAGCCTTCTTGACGCCATTTCGGCACTTCTGCGCCACTTGTCTGTACTCTTCTTTTGTAGCCTGGCCTTCCTTCCACTTCCTATATGTATCCCTTTTTGTTTTCAGTTCATCAATAAGCTTTTTGTGGAGCCACATTGGTTTCCTCTGTTGTCTTCTATCTTTTCTCCTTGTTGGAATTGTTTGTAACTGTGCCTTTAAAATTTCATTTTTTAGATACTCCCACCCATCCTGCACTCCTTTTCTTTTTAGGCTCCCTTGCCACGGGACCTTACTTATTATAGTTCTGAGTTTATTAAAATCAGCTTTCCTAAAATCCAGAGTACGTATATGGCTACACTCAACTTTTGTCTCCTTCATAATCAAGAATTCAAGTATGACGTGGTCACTTTCCCCCAGAGTTCCCGTAACTGCCACTTTATCCACTAAGTCATCCCTATTGGTCAATAACAAGTCAAGGATTGCCGACCCTCTAGTTCCTTCCACCACTTTCTGTAGGAGAAAGTTATCACCCATGCATGTCAGGAATTTCTTGGAAGGGCCGCTTTTGGCAGTAATGGTCTCCCAACAGATATCAGCAATGACTTGAGTCATTGCTGACTCCTAGAGGGACGCCTGCTTTCGCTGACATTTTCTTGGCAGACTTTGTAGAGGGGTGGTTTGCCATTGCCTTCCCCAGTCGCAGTTACCTTTCCCCCAGCTAGCTGGGTACTCATTTTACCAGCCTCGGAAGGATGGAAGGCTGAGTCAACCTGAGCCGGCTGCCGGAGAACCAGCTTCCGCTGGGATCGAATTCAGGCTGTGGGGAGAGTTTCAGCTGCAGTAACTGCCGCTTACCACTCTGCGCCACATGAGGCTCTATTGGGCAAAAGGTAGGATACAAATAATAACAACAACTACTTATACAAAATAGACAACTTCACAAGTTCTTCTTCAATTCTCTTGCTCACAAATGGGGAAGGAATACACCAAAATCACCCAGAAATAAACAAACTTTTGCACTTTTATCATTTTTAAAAGTTACTTTAATATGTTGTAGAGTTTACTCTTTGTCTTCCGAAGCCTTCAGGATATTATTATTATTATTTACATTTATATATCACCCCATAGCTGAAGCTGTCTGGGCGGTTTACAAAGATTAAACCACTGAACGTTAAAAACCAATATACAAAATTTGAAACCTTAAAAAGTATAAAAACAGATTAAATACAATATCCGTATACAACAACTATGCTGGGTCAGTTAAAAACTCAACATATGCTGTTAAATTCCTGGGAGAAAAGAAAAGTCTTGACCTGGCATCAAAAAGATAACAATGTTGGCGCCAGGCGAGCCTCATTGGGGAGATCGTTCCATAATTGAGGGGGCACCACTGAAAAGGACCTCTCCTTTGTTGCCATCCTCCAAGCTTCCCTCAGAGGGCAAATGTGAGTCCTGCCTCTCCTGCCCTGGCTCCCGCCCCTGGGCAGCCCACCCTAGTGGTTGGCTGTGGATGCATTTCCTTTTTCTTTTCCCCCATGTGGGGATAGGTGGGGAAAGAAGCGGCTTCTCTACATCCCCTTGAGCAGTACATAAACATGGAGGCGGCTGCTGTGAAGCTAGGCGGTGAGGACGACAACGAGGTGGTGATGGTGGAGCCGCTGCAGCAGCGGCGGAGCCCCACGGGCAATGGCGTGGGGGCTCCCGCCGACTCAGCCATGGACAGCTACTTGCGCTCTCAGGGACTGTACCACAAGCGGGTGGCGAAGGACGGCTCGTGCCTCTTCCGTGCCGTGGCGGAGCAGGTTTTCCACTCTCAATCTCAGCATCTTGACATTCGGATGGCCTGTATAAACTACCTGCGGGAAAACAGAGAACAGTTTGAAGCGTTTATAGAGGGACCATTTGAAGAATATTTGAAGGGTCTGGAAAATCCACAGGAATGGGTTGGACAAGTGGAAATAAGTGCCCTTTCTCTTATGTACAAAAAAGATTTTATAATATATCAGGAACCAAATTCCACTCCTTTGCATGTCACTGAAAATGGCTTTCCTGACAAGGTACTGCTGTGTTTTTCAAATGGCAGCCATTATGATATTGTCTATCCTATAAAATATACACTTAATGCTGCTCTTTGTCAGTCTATTCTCTATGAATGGCTGTATGAGAAAGTGCTTGATGTCAACATGAGTCAAATCATAGAAGAACTTACCCCTCCAGATGTGACTAAGGATGGCAATGGGGACAGTGAAGCCTCTGTCTCAGAGGATGAAGGCACAGAAAGTGAAACAGCCACACTAAGTTATACAAATGGATTGAAGCTCCGTGCGGGCAAGAAGCTTCACAAACATGGAAAATCCAACCCTATTACCTTGCCTAAAAATGTTCTTCGGTCACTCAATCCATCAGTTTACCAAAATATTGAATATGATGTCTGGCAGCAAACAAAGCGAGATCAGCAAAAACGGGATTTTTCTATTGCTGCTGGCATGCAATATTCAGTTGGAGATAAATGTCAAGTCGGTTTAGACCACAATGGAAGGTTTTACAATGCTCACATCCAAGAAGTTCAGTCTGCAAATGGGCCGGTGGTGGTCTTTGTGGAAGAACTTGGTGCCAAGCATTCAGTGTTGTTGAAGAACCTTAATCCACTTCCACAGGGAGCTCCTCTGGAGAGCTGGAGCACTGTGCTGGGAAAGAAAATAAAAAAAAACTGCTCCAGTGCATGGGCAAAGCATTCAGACGGATGCCGACTGCAGAGAGTCAAAGAATCCAAACAAGCCAGTGAGAACCCCCTTGGCGCTGCCTCCTCGGCTGCAGGGCCCAAGGCAGCATCACTTGTGCAGTCCCGGGATACGTTCGGAACAACCCTCTCCTGAGCACAAAATGCCAGTCCGAAATCCCTCGCAGGTTGCAAGAAAGGCTGATCGTGAGAGAACAGAAGAGTTGGACTCCGCAAATAGGGATTGTAACTATTTTGGCCTCTCCAGAGGAATGCAGAGAGAAACAGGAGATAAAAGAAATGCATTCACTTTATGTGCTTCAGTTACGGGATGAAGAAGCCTTTCCTGCACTTTCGAACTCCTCAGTGTCTCAGGTAGCTACTCAGACGACTGATAATTCTGGATGGAGGAAACCCCTAGTTCTTAACGGGAGACGAGCTAGAAGTCTGAAAGAAGAAAAGGAGGATGCAGAAGCCGTGGAGGAGAAAGCACCCAGTCCTGGGCAGACCCCCTTAGATCAGATACTTGAGCCCAAAATATCTAAGAACAGTGGGGTAAATGTCGCAGAGGCAGGTGCATCACCTCCCTCAAGTCCTGGAAGCTTCCCTCATAGTAGGCACCCAGAGGAGGACCTTAGATGTTGAGCATAGTGTATGGGTAGGTTCATGTCAGGAAAAGCGTTCCGTCAGATATTGCGGTCCCAAGCCATGTAAGGATAGACAGGATTAAATCAGTAATGTTAAATCTGCTTGAATGGTGAGAGTAGAAACAGTAAAATTAGTAAAATTACTTACCCTCACACTAGAATTGCGTAAGTATTGGGACTTTTCATGAACCACCCCATTCTGAAAGCTGCTTCAGAGTGGAATTTGATAAAGGTGGAAGGCACAATTGGCTATCCACATGCACACTGGCCTCTCAAATCTAGCCATGTTTTTTTAAAATTTTTTGTTTGCAAGTCTCTCCCTGTTAGCGATACTAAGAACACTGAAGTTATTTAGATGTCTCCCAAATATTGTTCACTAATTTCTCTCATGGATAAATGGTTGATACTTTCTCATCCCAAAGTGACTATTTTCAGATACTCTGTAATATTTATGGCATTAGCATAAATATTGGACAAAAGAGCCATATGTCTCTTTTGTGCAATATATGATGTATATTTATAAATGTATGCAAACTGTTCATATTCATTAGCCACTTCTTTACTACTCCTTATAGTAGTCAGCACATAGTTGAAAACTAAAATCTGTCATGCTGGAACACATTCTGCCTAAGCTGGAAAATGTTTCATTTGCGTATGAGGCCTAATTTGTGTCTTACCAGAGTCCTTTCTCTCCCTTAGGGAATATTTCATTATCAGTTAGGTCGAGGGGAACCTATGCTGCATACTCGGTTACGTCCTCATTGCAAGGAGTTCTTAGAAAAGATTGCCAAACTGTATGAACTGCATGTTTTCACCTTTGGGAGCAGGCTTTATGCACATACTATTGCAGGTAAGTAATACACTATAGAATGCTAAATATTAGGTGGTTATAGGTCTGTTAATACTTTGCTTTTCAAATCTATTTGTACAAACTTCTATAAATTATGAGATTATCCAAAGCTGCCTTCTCCACGAATGAGGTCTGCCCACCACTTGCACAACGGAGTTTTAGCACTTCCAGGAGCAAGTCATGAAATGAAGCAGCTCACTCCCTTATGTGTGCTCTGCTGACCTGCCCCATCAAGAAGCAAGTGCTTCTGCTTATTTCGGATTGTCCCTGGAAGTACAAAATCTCTGTTCTGTAAGTTGTGGTTGCCTCGTGCACAATGGAATCGGTGGACCTGGCCACTCACGGGTTATCACCATTGGATACTGCCCTAAAGCTACAATTTTACACACACTTTCCTTGGAGTAAATCCTATTGCATTCCATAGGATTTACCTCCCAATAGATGTGCATGGATTTGCACTGTAAGTAAGAGCCAAAAAGCAGTACATGTTAGTGTCCAGAACCCTATACTGGTACACATTAGCGTGGGAATTATTTGGTAAAGTTCTGTGTAACTAATTGAGCCTAAACTTCCATCGATAAAATACATTGGAAGCATTCTTACCTTACTGCATTTTAGTTTCATCTGCACTCTTTGGCCTTTGGCCAATTTAAAGCACTCCATTTTACAAAGTTTTCTTAGCTAAAAAGGCTGAAAAACCTACCACTTCACAGTTTTCAAGCCAGCATTATAGTTCACTGTAAAGCAGTGCTCTCAGATTTTTTTTTATTTTGCACCTCCCTTCCAAACTTGCACTACCTTTCTGCAAGACAATAACAATAGTCTATTTCGCAAGTGAAAATGCAGAAGACTTTCATGTTGTTTGTATGCAAACTAGTGTATGAAAGAATTGGAGTACTGTAATCCAGTATGATCAGAATAGAGGACATGTATGTACTTTCCTAAACCCACACACAAAGAACTATAGCTAAAACAAACAAACCAAATCGGATTGGAATTACTAGGGATGCAGTCGGCCTCACAGATCCAGTGTGGACCAGTCAGAGTCCTATGCCAGTAGGGTTTCCATGTATTTAGTGCTACCTAGTTTTCAAATGATTGGGTTATTGGTTTTTGTGTTAGTGGCTTTGAGTATCTGTGCTGGAGGTAAAACTGTTTCTCTGTTGGAGAGGAAAAAAGTTTGTTGTTATTATTATTTTATTATTTCAGTCCATCTGGTTATTGTCATGTGGGAGAGAGAAAGGCTCTACTTGCCTTGAGATATTCTTCTTCTCTGGAATGTCTCTTCACCCTCTCTGGGGTTGCCCCACATTTTGAGAATTACTTTTGCAAGGTGACATTTGCAATTGTAACAGAATAATAAAACAAATACATCTGAAGGATGGATGGCACGTGTCTGACTTGTTCAACAAATGGGTGGCTATGAAGTTCCTGTCTGTTTGATTATTTATTTATTTATTTGTTGCATTTCTATATCGCCCAATAGCCGAAGCTCTTATTAACTTTTTAGCATTCCTTCTTTGACGTATTTCAAGTTGCCTTTAAATCACTCTTGTAATTTTAATGTGAATTTTCTTCATACAATGTGAGATGACTAAGATGTATTTTGGTTTGGCATGTGCCATACCCATTTCCTCATTCAGAACCCTACTGTCACTGGATGCCATTTAAAACACTCTCTTGGTTCACCTGTTTATATGAAAGGCCAAAGTTCACAGATAGGTAGAAAACACCAACGCAGGCATTCGTATTCAGTAACTTATCTCCAAACATTCCACAGCTGTACTATTGAAGTTCCATCATATGTAGAATACATTGCTGCAACCTCAGAAGAGGTTGGGGGTGTGGGGGGTGACTCCCAGTTGTTTAATAATAGCAGCAACAAAGTTACTCCCTTCCCCATTGTCCTAAATTATGCTGCTGAACTGATGAAAGCTTGGGGTAACCAGGAATGGATTTGTGTGTGGAAGGATTGTTAGCTTCATTCAGTTTTGCTACTCAAAACAAATTCCTAGACTTAGAATACTTTAAATCTCAGGGTATTTCCTTTGCACCAGGCTCTGGTTAGATTTCAAGGATTTTATTAAAAATAAAGTAGATTCCACATGTCTGAAGTCTGCTCGCCTCTGTCATAGTGGATTATGATGAAAGGCAAGTAGGAAGAACTGGGAGAGAGGCAGGTGGGTGGAGCCTGTAAAAGGGACTGTCATTGGTGGCTTACCATATATTAGCCTTCCACCACCCCCCAAATACATACACAGCAGCTTCAGAGAATCATCACTGTCTCCCCCGCAACTGTTTACGCTTCTTTCAAAAACAATAAGTGTGCTATCATCTCCCGAAAAACACTTGGTAAATATTCTGAAAGTGGTGTGGCTCAGCTCTTTGCCCTTTCACGATAAACCTGAGATGGCAAATAAGATGCAGTTGCCCTGAGAAGATGTAGGAGCATGTGATCTGGGAAAAGGGATTCTCCTCTTGCCTCCCCACATGTACCTGGGAAACTTCATCGGTGAGAGAAGGAAATTTACTCTCCAGCTACATATGTAGTTGTAGTATTGGTATAGCAATAAGTATATATTACAAACACAGGGTGGCAGTATTTTACAGAAAAATACTTCTATAAAGACTTGATAAGAACGTGTGAGATATTCACTCCAAGGATTTGGGGGCGGGGGGGGGGGGGGATTTACCCAGTTTGCACCACCTGGACCTGATTTAATTTGTGGTAGAAAATCTGCATATTTCCAAGCTTGCAATGCATTCCACAAAAACAAAAAAAATATTTAACGTGTACAAATTTGAAAAATGTGCAATGAAAAATGCATACATTTGAAAAATGTACAGAAAGCCATTTTACCAAAAGGGTGCATATGTTTCATAATGTGCACAAAGACGCCTGCATTACAAAATTTCCATACTGATTTTTTAAAAAAATCTTATGTGGAAATGGGACAGAACAATCTTGAGCTCAGAAAGCAAGAATCTTGGCAACTGAGATTAACAGATTCATCCATCTCTAAAATATAATTTGATCTTTTTAGGGAACTTTAAAACACTTGCTGCTTTCAATTTATCCCCTTATAAATAAGATCTGCCTGGGACAAGGATAGGGTGTTTCCTCAGAGCTGCTCCTAATCTAGGATGAGGAATGCTTATTTATTTATTTTTAAGTAAGGAGCAGCAGCAATAAGAGCCAGAATATAGGTCTCCCATCTTTGTGACTCACTCCCACTGACTTACCATAGGTTAGTTGGGAGGATCAGGAAGGCTGCAGTCCTAAACTGTCATTTCCCAACTGCTGTTTTCCACCTAGCTAGTGGCGGAACCGGGGGGGGGGGAATCGGGGGGCACAGAAAGGGCAAAGCATATTTCTGGGTGGGCAGGCTGCGTCCCACATGTTAAGATCTCTGAAAGAAAAATAACAGTATATCTCACATTAAAACTGCCATCCTAACCATATATTTTGAAATAAATAATATATTGATTAGTTTAGTTTTTTTAAAATATAACATATATTAGCCAAATTCAAGTTAGTGTAAGGTAAAAAGCTTTCAAACAAGGTAGAGTCACTACACAAGCATTTCCTTGATATACAGATTAAACAGACAGACCACTTTCTTTAGAAAACAGTTACTTTTGAACTAGTCCGGGCAGAACCAGGAAGGTAGACTCTTAGTGTAAGGAAAGTAAGAGCAAACTGAGACACCTGGGCCCTGTACATCTAGGAAACCTAATGCATTTGAAGTAGCAGTCTAAAGATCCAAAAGATGGAGTTTTTGAAGATGAAGCTGGGTATTTTTATTGCAATCCATTGCCTTTGTAATATAGAATAAAAGAAATAAGATATATTGAATATGGTGGCATTAATTTATGAGTAAACATTCATAGGCTTGCACTGTGAGTAAATTCTCCCACCCACCCCGTTCCTGTCCTAATTCTCTATGGAGAAAAAAGGAAGACCTGGAGAAGGTACAGATTAATTATTTCCTCCCCCTCTCAATTTTTCCTGGCCTATTCTGAGAAAAATAGGAAGAGATCCATGGAATAAACAGATTAATTCTTCCAAGGGTGTTCTAGCTGGCTCTGGCTGCTGGTTCCAAAGTATAGTTTGGAGAACTGCCAAGAATAAGTTTAGGCATCAGGGGTTTTAAGTGTGATGCAGTTATGAGTGCCCCCACCCCAAACTTCAGTTACCTAAGCCTATTTGGTGGGGTGGAAAGTGGTTTCACTGGAGGCAGAGCCAAGGGGATCTCCCCCTTTCAGAAACCTCTCCAGAATTAACACAGAGAAAGTCCAGCAACTGGGGTGGCAAGCTCCTTGTTGGGGGGGCACTTGCCCCCCTCCACCACCACCCCAGCACCGCCACTGATTCAAAGCAATTGTCTGTCCCCCCCCCCTTCAGTCATCACTAAGCAACTACTACACAGGCCTTTGAAAATAACAAAACAAGGCCTAAACCTACTTAGATACATTGTAACCACACAGAGGCCGCACAAAGTAAACATTACATAGCAGCAGCAGATACCCTATTTCTTCAGTTCTAAGACGCACTTTTCCCCCCATATAAACATCTCTAAAAATGGGGTGTGTCTTAGGGGGGGTTTTTTTCTGTTGGTGGTACTGAAATTAGTGTGCATCTTACAATCGATGGCGTCTTACAATTGAAGAAATATGGTATATACTGGGCATTTCTTTACAAAACCATGTTTTGATCGAGCTGAAGCATCTGCATAGCATCTAGGGCGACATAATTGAAAGGCTGCTGTGAAGTTGTTTTGGGTTTTTTAAAGTTTGTCAGACTGGCTTGGAGAGTTTCAGTTTATTAGTGCTGAAGAAGGCAGCACCTGCAAGGATATGGAGAAGCTTGGAGGGCTTGAACAGCCTCTGTCCTATGAGTGTTCTAGCTGGCTGGTGTAAGTAGAATGGTGTTGGCTGCCACTTGCGCATTTACTCTGAAAATGATAGGTCTGGTACAACATCCTCTGATAGAGAGTGAAATCTCTTGAATTGCTGCTGGGAGGCCTTGAAAGAGGCTGAAAAAGAAATTGGGATGACCGTCCTTGCAGCAGCCGCATAGGGATGGGCAGCTGTAGGGGTGCGTGGAGTAGCAGAGACAGGTATTTCTGTTTTTGACAGTCAGTGTGGACATGGAGATTCCATCTCCAGGAAAGGAGGTAAGCCACTCAGAATTTCTTATCTCTATAAGTCTTTGAAGCTCCCAGATCCTTGTTGAGCCATCTGGATTTGTTTGTTTTTAATCTTTTGCTCTTAATTCACAAACTTGTATAGTTATGTTCATCTAGGAAAACCATTATTTTTGAGTGGCCCTGTTTACTTCCAAATTGTTTACTTCTTTTTGCATAGGGTATATTTCTGAATTGGCCTTCTAAAACTGGTGCAGTACCATCCGTTGGCATCTAAGTAAGGTGAAGGCTCATCTCGCAAGATATAAGAATAGAGAGTTTTGAAACATATGATTAGTCTTTTCGCAGGTCCACTTTCATGTTTGCCAATGGATCACTTTGCATGTACACATCTCAGCACCTGCAAGCCTAGAACCATGAAAACAGCTTCTAAAAAGCCACAGATCTGAATTTCCTGTTCTATTTCCTGATACCAGGACTTCTTATTTGAATATCTTAAGCCTACTCTGCAGTGTAGTTTGGAGAGAATGCCTTCCTTTATTGAGAGGATCGTGAGCTAATTTAGAATTATGAGAAATGGCTAGACTCCTACTTCTACTCTTAAAAATAAATAAAAAGTCCTTGCAAATATATATCTGGATCTATATAATATTAATCTCAGTAAATTATTCTGAACCATCTCAAGGTACTTCTTTGTCTGCAGAATCTTAGGAATATCGTAGACTTGTCTTTCTCCATACTGTGCCCAGGAAGAAAATTTAGATTAATTTTGGGATGATAATAAGCTTTTACTTTGTCAGATAGCCTCTTTGGGTTTTTTAAATGCAGAGAATTGTATGCCTAAACAATAATATGCTTTAACCACTTTGACCTCATGTATGTGCTGCAGAATTTTCCCCAAACACTACAATTTCAGTTTTTAAATATTTTATTAAGAGATTGGACTTTTCAGCTTAGCAAATTGATAGTAATAGGGCAGCTTTTATATACTAGGACTTGGACAGTAGTTGATGGTTTGGCTAAAAAGATGGGATTTGAGCTATGTATGAAAAGGAAATAGGATTTACCTTAGTTGAAAGGAAAGCAATTTATGCCACTATTTATTTGATTTGTCGATGTTTTTGGTCTTTAAAATGTTTCCATTTAGCAAATATATAGCTTTTTTTCCTTTTGCTAATAATGAATTGGAGGAAATTCTCTTACCTATCATATAACCAGTATTTGTTACTCTGAGTCTGTTGCTGATGAGGCCTCTATCTCCAAAATGTCCTCAACTAATATTTGATTCTCATTTTCACTTTCTCATTAGCCCTACGCATAGTAACTTATGTAACCCTGTATTACTACATGTAGACTGTTAAATAGTAGTTCATTGTCAGATCCACCACATGGATGACCAGGTATGCAATCAGTGTAACTATTTTTCCTTTATGCTGCTGCTGCTAGAGGTCCTGCCTGTGCCTACAGGAAAATACATAATGTGAACCCAGTCAGCTTTGAGGAACTCTGTAGCAACAAAAGGAAGGGAACAAATGTTGGGCTAGATTTAGCCACTGATTAGTCTAGGTGACAAGTATTATTTGATGTTGCTTGTGTAGATTATGCATATTGAAGAACAGCAAACCATGTATGGAAATCTTTTGTTACTGTAATGCATTATTTTAATTAGAGCCCATTTTTATTTTCCAAACAAAGTAGCTTATTTCACCTTAGTAAGCCTATGCATCTTTTTAAGTTTACTTGGTGATGGTTCTCTCTAGCTAATCCTTTCAATTCATTATGCCTAGGTACTGCAAGGGTCCCACAACAGGGATGATCCTGCATGAATTTGCTGAAATTCTTAAGCATAGTCGGGTGAGTTAAGGTTGAACTTCTATCCTTAACTCTCAAATTTTCTTGCTTTCATGGGTTTTAAGTTATTCATGTAAGAGACAATGGTTTTGGCCCACGTGTATCAATTTTAATAAGTGACCAGTAATATCACGAGGTGTATCATTAAAGCATTTGACAGGGATTTCTAGAAAGTGTTATGTAGTCAGCTATGAGTATCCAGATCCCTCAAAGTGCATTGCGTCAATAAATCATCTGTCACATTTGAAAATGGAATCTGTAGAACACAGCACATGTCACAATATTAAAATAAGGGATTTTGACAGTGTCTGTTTGAAAATCAAGTTTGTACTGGTCAACTCCAGGATGTATAATAATTCAACTTTTAAACCAAGTTGAATGCAGCCCACCAGACGTATTCTGACCTGCCATGTAAGTTTGACAACCCTTTAATTTTTCTAGTGCCTGGCAAGTAGCAAAACCAGGAGGCTTATCAGCTGTCATATATGATTGGGGAAGTTGTGTAGGCTATGTTAATAGAAAACCTGATCTCTTCCCCAAAACTTTGCTGAAACTGTAGTTTGTTTATATAACAAACAAATGCATTATTCCCTTGATTGTGACAAACTGTTATAGTCCTTCAAAATCAGTTTTCTCAAGGCAATTGGCAAAAAGTCATTTCAAAAATAGTTGCACTCTTTCAAGATAGCTCAGAAGTATTTATGTAGAAATCTTACAAGTATAACTTAAAACCTGCAACTGCAAGAATGTCTGTTTAAACTTTCCCTTAACTTGCCCATTTTGCTTAAGCATTGTAGCATATTTTCCACTGTTCTAGCTATTCGTAGTCCCAAGGCATAGCATTGAACAAATGAGGGAAATGGTTCAGTCTTGAGATGTGGTATGAAAGAACAGCATATTGTTAACTTCCCAAAACACAATGTGATGCTAGACAAGCAGAAATTCTGGCTCAGATATGAAGGATTTGGATGTTTGCTCATGAAGGACTGACTATATGACTTTATACATGAGCTTCAAACCTTTTGTTTTCATCCCACACAAAATCTCATTTATCCCACTGAACTTTTTCAGTCATGTTCCAGCTTATCTTGGTCAGTGTTTATTACACATCTCTTAATGTCTTCAAAACAGTTTCTTGAATTATGCACACTATTCATAGTATTTAGTATTTATGTAGTAGATGGATCTATTTTGGGATCTCATTAACAAATTTGATTTATGAACAATAACTCAGATTAAAATATATTTGTGGTTGAAAGGATTGATCCTTTAGTATTTCAGAGAGTATGGTGCAAAGTATGATTATACTTTTGGAAAAATACATAAAACAATATTCAAAAGATATTAATTCAAGACTTTTTTTCCTTAAAAGCATTCTTGGACTCCGAAAAGAAGCTTTTCTCTCATCGAATATTGTCAAGGGATGAATGTATTGATCCATTTTCTAAAACTGGGAACCTTAGGTATGTATTGGGAGTAGAATGTTGCTTGTGGAAAGTATGGAGGGATACTGCTGAAAACAACAAATTAAAAAAATATGTTGGATATTGCAAGAAGATTATATCTTCCCAACCTGCCACCCCAGACCATACACAGAAATATATCGCAATGCCTGTCTATTGTAAAGAAATTGAGTTTATATCATAACTAGGTTGACAGAAATCTATAACAAGATCAATTGCCACAGCACCTGTTTTGCCTAACTATTCCCTTCTGAAATGATTTCCAGGTGGCAGAATCTATTTGTAGATTCTGCTAAAATGGTTGGGCAGAATCTGATATCTTGTGAGGGGACTTCAAATTGCATGACAAAATAGTCTTCTTTCCTCCCACTCCACCCTCCCAGAATCAGCTCTGGAGGATCTCCCAAGCCTCTGGGAGATTCTCCAGAGGGTACACAAGGGAGAGGGGGAATAACCGCCTCCTCATTCTGCTGATGGAAGTTGTTCTGTCAACAGGATGAGCTAATTGGATTTCACCCATCATATAGATGAGGGCAAATTTTTAAAGAATCAGAATTACAATAGATTTATATGACTTATGTTAGTTAAACAAGCATCCTGAGAGTCATTGTTGTACATTTTCATTTTTGTTCTCCTATGTTCTGATTTGTCAACTCACTTGTTTTAAAAGACAAGTCTAGTATAGCAAAAAGGATGCTCTTGGTGAATCTGATTTGGATATAGATTTAAAATTAAAGGATTTTTATATATACATTTATACTTCTGTCAATTTATATTATGGTTTGTTATCCCCTTCTGTCAGCTTCTGGAAGGTTTTAAGCAAAACTCATTGATAGTTATCATTTTGAAGATATAGATGAAATGGTAGCTGCTTCAAAAAATGGATAATGTTAAGGACTCCCAAGTTCACTCATCTTAATAGTAATAATTTTAAACAGTTATCTAATCAGTACATTTATTGACTCCCTCTTCTGTTTCTAGAAACTTATTTCCTTGTGGAGATTCCATGGTTTGTATTATTGATGACAGAGAGGATGTCTGGAAATTTGCACCTAATTTGATAACTGTGAAGAAATACGTATACTTTCAGGGCACAGGAGATATTAATGCACCACCTGGATCAAGGGAAGCTCAAATGAGAAAGAAAGGTAACTATATGTTAATATATACACAAGTGTGTGTGTGTGTGTGTGTGTGTGTGTGTTCCCATTTGCTTTGTTATCTTGTCTATGTGAGTCTTCATCTTTTTTTAAAAAATGGTTTCTGAAAACCAATTGAACAGGAATTGTAGCTTCCAAATCACCCAAGTCTGCTAGGAGGATGAAATATTATTACTTTTCAGAAAAGCTGCTAGAATACTGAACCTCCTGATGGATCTATAGAATTTGTCTATATCAATATTCAGCATTTGGAAGGACTTTATTAGGTGGTGTAAAGGCAATTTGTGCACTTAGCATGTATCCGTAAGCTCAAAGCAAATAGATATGAATAATAAGAATTGAGTCCAAGGATAGGTATACATTCATGTTTTGAACACAATTGGACACAGAATTACTTAATATAGCTTGTCCCTTAACCATACAAACTTAACTGTACAGAATTCCTGGTAATCTATAAACAAAACGAAATACAATTTCTTAAAAGGAAATCGCTAGTTTGAAAAAACTAACAAGGATGTAGAGTTGAAAATTGTTATGTTTCTAGTGGATCTGATCTGATCATGTATGAAAATTCTTAGATTGCAGTTATTTAACATAACTTTTGGGGAGGTTTCCTATACAGTACAAAAAGCTGTATGCTCAACTGTGGATTACCCTGACAACAAATTCATTATCTACTACATATGAGACAGTGAGACTGTTCACACAACACGGTAACCCACACTCAGTGGTTGACTGTGGGTTGCTTTTTAAATTGGGTTAGCATGTTGCCTTAACCCTGCAGTGTGGCTTATTTTCTTGAACGAGCCACCTTGAGAACCCATGATTTGTTGTTGGGTTGTTCAGGGTGGTTAATAAACCACACTGTATGTTTAACAAGCCATGATATTGAACGCACCATTCTCTCTTAATTGCTTCTCTACTCCTTTAGTACATCAACAATAACCATGTGTGGCATTGGGAAGACATTGTGCTGTTGGGCCCTGCCCTGTCACCCTAGTGACAAATCCGTGGGCAAGTTAGCCCTTACAGCATTTTGTGCTGAGTAATCCACCACAGTATATTGCCCTTTCCATTGTGAAGACAACAGAAGTGAGACATGGGGTTGAGTGGAGAGTTTGTATTTGAGAGAAGGTTCTACTACCTGGTGTTCTTACCCTGGATTTAATTTATTTTGGGATTCAGCAGTTGTTAACACCGTATTTGTGATCCAGTGGAAAGATTTGCATTAGAATATTGATTCTTCTCCTGCAAAAAGGAATGAGTCAGAGGTGTTTGGGCCATTTTATTGATAGGTGGAATATATTGTTTGGTGTTCACCAGCAATGGTGACTATACTATCTCCTATATTTCCAGGCAAGCCCCCATCATGCCCTGTGGTTTGGTAACAGCCCCCTCCTTATTGCCAACAGCATAGTTACTCTATGTCCTACCTACTGAATGTGAGAGTCAGGTAGCACATATTTGAGAGAAGGTAGAAGGACAATTTATTTATTTATTTATTTATTTATTTATTTATTACATTTATATACCGTCTCATAGCCGAAGCTCTCTGGGCAGTTTACAAAAGTTAAAAACAATAAACATTAAAAACAAATATACAAAGTTTAAAAACATAAAAAGCATAAAAACAACAGTATCCTTATAAAAACAGCTATTCTGGGGCCATAACTATTTGTTCTGTATTCGGTGGGCAGAGAATGGAGTTTTTTTGCTTTGAAGAATGAACTCCCCTGCCCTGGTAGGCCCTCTCTTGATTACTTCTATGAAGAGTCCTGTTGTTGCAATGAGTTATGTAGAATAGAACATTTTCCATTATTATATTTTTTCTGTGGGAACAGTGATAGTGAAACTGAAGGTGCTCTTAATGAAGGTTAAAGTTTCATTGAGGTATTTGCTGAGGCTTCTGGTTTAAATAAGGATAAACTTAATTGGATTGTGTTTCAGCTGTTAGGCTGCAATCCGAAACCTATTTGCCTATAGTCCGTGGAATTTACCTTTGAGTAGAAATGTATAGGATTACACTGTTAGGCCATAAGGGATACATTTTTGTTTTGTTTTCTGTTGGTAAGAATTTTAGTAGCATTCAAAGATTGATTTTTTAAAAAATATGTGATTGTTTTTTAATTTAGCAAATCATTCCTCAAAAGTAACTGAGGCATCTGATCCAGCAGTAGTCTCACGAGAATCTGAAGAAGTAACAAATGTTGAAACTGTAGAAGAACAAAGCAATGGTATTGGAAAATCTATAAAGGAAGTAAACGGCAGTAACTCTATCAGCAATGAGACCTCTTCCTGGGATTTGAATTCTAATAATAAAGTTAAAGTAAAAGACTCCATAAGTGATCCTGATCATATAACAGATGTTACTAATACAAATGATCTGACGAGTGCCAAGGAATCTCAGGTGTCTTCAGACTATGATAATAGGACAGTTATAGGCAAGCAGCAGATTCAAAACAAGGCCACAAATTATTTGGACTTTGAATTGTCTAGTGATAGTGAAAGTGACAGTGGGTTAGATGCTAGGAAATCATCTTCGTCTTCTGCCTCGGATAGTGAAAATGAAGGGAAAAGAAGCTGGAGAAAATCAAAGCAGTCTGTACAGGAAGAAAATACAATGCTTCTGGGAACTGATACTACCGTAGAAAAGGATGGACAGTCAAACCATTCTGGAGACCCAGTATCCTCACCTAGTATCAATCCCCATTCCAAGGCATTTGATCTGGAAGCACATGAAGAGAGTGAACAAGATAGTCTTTGTAGTTTAGGAAATGGGTGTGTTGACAAGAAGGAGGCTGAGACAGAGTCTCAAAACAGTGAGCAATCTGGAATTACTGTGGGGGAATCTTTAGATCAAAGCATGGAGGAAGAGGAAGAGGATGATACAGATCAGGATGACCATTTAATATATCTTGAAGAGATTCTTGTTCGGGTGCACACGGATTATTATTCAAAGTATGATAAATATGTGAAAAAAGAAACAGAAGAAATTCCAGATATAAGAAAAATAGTGCCAGAACTGAAACGAAAAGTATTGTCAGATGTTACGATATTATTTAGTGGACTATACCCAACAAATTTTCCCATTGAAAAAACACGTGAGCATTATCATGCTACTGCACTTGGAGCTAAGATTGCAAAAAACCTAGTATTGAACGAAGATGACCCCAATAAGCCAACCCACCTTATTGCAGCACGAGCTGGTAAGTGTAATGCAGAGTGGATCCTAACCAAAGTATGTAAAAATCATAGATTAAAACCACAGCTTTGTGTGACTAGATGGTCACCTGAAGCTTTAAGCAATGGAATAAGCCTTCAGGACATATTTCTGTGCATTAATATTTTAAGAGAAGTCCAATTTTCAATGACTGGAGAGATCTTGAAGTACGTTAGAGGCCCATTTTGGGGACATTCCTCCTTTATCCTAAGTTGTATTACTTACCTGAAATGGTATCTGGAATTGTGAACAATTGGCTAAATTCATTAAAAAAACAATAATGCTATATGGCTCTGTTGCACTAATCATTGATTATTCTGGGTGACGCTGATGGGGGTTGCAATCCAGACATCTGGAGGGCGCTAGGTTGGATAAGGCTGCACTAAAAAATTGTGTTACCTTTGCAATTGGATCTTGATTAGTAAAAGATTTAATGTTGTTAAGGCTCCAAATCTATAGTCATTACTACATTAAAGACTAATTCCTTTTACAAGGAATTTTAAAACAACAGGAAGCAGTCCTGAGAAAATTAGGAACATCCAAGTTGAATTGAAATCCATGTTGTTTTAAATGTATTTTTAAGCTATGCTGATATCAAGGGAACTTAGGTGTCCCCTATAAACCTCACCCATAGACTGGCTTATTGCAAAGTGTTTCCATCGTGAGCACTAATGTTTGGTTGTTTAAATAGGCACAGAAAAAGTCCGGCAAGCTCAGAACTGTAAAAATCTCCATATTGTAAATCCAGATTGGTTGTGGAGCTGCTTGGAACGTTGGGACAAAGTAGAGGAGCAGCTGTTTCCTTTGAAGGATGATTACCTTAAAACACAAAGGTAAAAAAATGCTTTAACTGAATCCAAACCCAAATTTGCATTGGGCTGGCTTCTTCATTGTTGACCTTGATCAGATAATTAGATCTGCATATAAAACGTAATGTCCTGGCTTTTAAAAGGAATACTAAAGAAAAAAATTACAAAGCACAGCACATGGAAGTATATGAATTAAAGGAATAGAAGATGTGTGTTTTCTCTCCCACTCTACCAGTGGGTTTGAAATTTGAAAAATGCACCATTTAGTAGTAGTAGTAGTATTTTATTTACATTTATATCCCACCTTTTTTCCTCTTTCCAGGAACTTATAGTCATCCATCATCCTCTTAATTTTATGCTCTCAACAACCCTGTGAGGTAGATTAGGGAAAGAGTCAGTGACTGGCCCAGTCATCCAGCGTGCTTCATGGCCAAGTGAGGACTAGAACCTGGATCGACTGAGTCCCAATCCAACACACTAACCACTAACTGAAATTCTTTAGTTGTAAAATAATCCTGTTGGAAACTTCCTTCAGGATTTGACTTGACAATGCAGTAGACATTATTCCTCCCCTCCCTACCTGCTGAGATTTAGAGATCTCTGGTAGTTGGAGCCTCTCCCATCCCCCAGCTATCCCCTTGGAAATAGCTGTTGCTCTTCTGCTAACAGTAGGAAAGCCCCGATCTTGGAACTGAGATTGGGGAGGGTAGTTGGGAGGGGATTTAACCTCCCCCATCCCTGCTGATCTTGTAAATCTCTGTTTTCTGTCACTAGTAGTTGTGGTAGCAGGGGGTCAGGGCACCCATGGGGGCTGCACCCCAGGCTTTGAGGAGCTAAAGATTATGCACCCCTTTTTTAAATGAACTAAGCAGGTCTGACAACTGTTGGAGCCCAACCCAACAACTTGAATGGAGAGGACTTTAAAGGCACAGCACTCTAGAACGGAGTTGTGCACTGTGGGTTGGAGACAGAGTGCAGGAAAGACCATTAAGAGTGGTGAGCTGATGAATTAGAATTTTTCACTCTTCGTCTAAGAAGTTTGAACCACTAGTCGTTGCCTAACAAACCATCCAGCTCAAAATTAATCTCAAGCAGGTTTGAAGCATTTCTGGGGTGGGACCGTCTGTCTTCAAGTCACAATTGGAAGGATCCAAGGCACATATATATTAGCAAGTTGAAAAACTGTAATATTTATTGATCTGAAGTTTTGGGCCACAGGCATAGAAGGATCGGGCCCATTGATTAAAGATATCATATGTTGCTTGACATGAATCAACAGATTTCTGTTTTAATGGATGGGTGGGGCTTTTTTAGCTTTATTAAATAATATTTTACAAGGGCAAAGCAAGGATTCTTCAAACCAGTTCCATAATTTCAATACAATACATGTTTTCTGAAGTTTGAAACATTACTTTGGTCTTATTTAATGTAAATGACAAGTTTTGTTTGGTGCAGTCTACTATAAAATCTGATAAACAAGATTGAATTGTTGTGGAATTTGCTATTCTGAGGCTAAACTACAGATGTGGAAATATTTGGAAATAATGAAAGCAATTACATGCAGATTTTATCCATCAGCAGAAGGAAAGTACAGTTCAGTCTAATAGTTAATCATATGGCAGCTACTGGTAAGAATGTTATAGGGGTGTATATATTAGTAAAAGATAATAGTAGTTAAAAATGATTAATAAAAGTTATAAAAACTAGTGAATAGCATATCAACTTCCTTTGGGTAGTAACTACTAAAACTAGAGTGTCCTTGTTCTCTTTTGCACATTTTTTGACTTTCCCTTTTTTAATACCTTGTGTATGTGATTCATTGTCAAATTAACCATGCATTATGAAATTGTCCCCGTTGCAAATTTGATTAAGGAATTTGACCCTTTAAAAATTGACTTAGAGGTGGAATACTTGTTGAGTTTTGTGCCACAAAATCAACCATACAATTTTACGTTGCTTCTGAATCTGTTTTTCTACATATTTATTCTTTACTAGATTTCAGATCAACTTATTTTATAAGCTCAAGACCACTATGTGGATTACTAACTTATATCTTTTAAATATTTCATCTAACAGAGAGAACAGTCCTGCCATGTTCCCAGATATACACAGTGCTTTCCAGACTGCTCTTTTCCATCCAACTCCTATTCATCCAAAGTGTCAGCCTGGTCCTGAAGTTCGGCTTTATGATTCCAACACTGGAAAACTAATTAGGAAAGGATCTCAGAATTCCAGCCAGCCGCTCTATATTCAGCCACCAGCTCCTCCCCTTACTCTACCAGTCCATGGGGAGCATTCTTTATTCAGGTACGTAAACAGATAGCACTCAAATGACTTTCAAATAATCCAAAATGTATTTTCCTCTTATTGCCAAATTATATTTATAGGTGCTTTACTTGAAAAACTGAATGCTACTTTTAATTTGTAATATTTATTAAAGTTTTCATAGTAACTTATGTACAAAAAAATTAAACTGTGGGTGTATCCAATTTGATACTACCACTAATGTAAATTATGTTGCGGTAGTGTAAGTGACTTCTAGCGCAACATCAGTAGTGTTTGCTGGTGTGACCGATTTCCCCAGAAAACCTGCCATGCTAGCAAATGCCATTGGCGTTGCACTGGAGTTCACTTAAACTAGTACGACATAATTTACGTTAGTGGTAATATTTAATTGGACAGTGCCCTCAGTTTTTCTACTTGTATTTCTCTTCCAGACCAAACAATTTTAAATATGAATGTCAGGTTTAAATAATAAGCATGAAATGCTATGGACATGTTTGGCTTCCAGATACAATTCACAAGCAAAGTTCATTTTGAATATCTGTTTCTATTTGTTACTTGTAACCATGCAATTTTCTATTTTCAGGATTACAGGATTACATTTTAATGTGGATTTTAAGTGCATACTATTAACTAGGTTTTCTTTTTGCCCAATCATTGATCAATTAAAGACTTGTCCGTACGTATTTTCATTTAAAGCATACAATCACAGTTTAAAGCAACCATCATTTAAAGCTACTCCAGAGGACATAGTGCTTAGCTGCCCAGAAGGGAAATCATAGAACTGGTAGAGAGAGACAGATAAGAATATGCCTTTGAGATCTCCTACCTACAGACATTTTTTTCCTATGGGAGAATTATATCCAACCCTTGCACTACTAGATAACACTACTCAATTGGAGTTCTATTTATTTTGTATCAAATTAATCTCCAGGAAAGGGCTATCGCATTTCCTCTTTTCCCCCCTTTTTCTTTTTTCTTCTTTCTAAGAGAACTGTAAGTTCTGGTTAATGCCAGAGACAGATTCTGATAATTGCTGATTTAAAAAAATATGTACATCTTTTCATAGTGAGAGTCACCTTTGTTTCTCTATCTCAGCATGTCTCTGTTTTATTCAGTATCCTTTTGCATAAGGTTCGGGTCTTAACCTAATTTGTTTTTCAGGGGAATTCTTCATCACTGGCATAAACGGCAGACAGAGGTCAGCGCTATGACCTTTTAAAACATCTTTTTCGCCCTTACATCATACCTGAGAAGGAATTATATAAAATTCAAAATTTTATAGGTAGATTGGTAGAGACATTGTTCCCCCAACCCCACCCCGCTTTTACTACTGTTTTGATTATTGAACTTTCATACATCTTGAACATGACTCTTAGAAGACTCTTATTTTTGTAAGCTATCTTGGGAGGGCTTCTGCCCCAAAAGGCAGCATAGAAATAATTTAAATAAATAAACATTTTTGGTAGTATATTTTACTTGGACTTAACTCATGCTCCAAGTTCCCGATAGGTTCGGATATGCCATACATAGGGATTTATTTATTTATTTGGTGCAAGCAGAAAGGAAGGAGAACTTCAGAATATTAGAGTCCATTTGGCTCTCTAGCAATAATATAATATTTTTTCCATTTACAGCTTGGAATTGGGGATTTATAAGCAGTATAAATGACAAATGGAAAGAGTATGATGGCTTACTCCTGCCTGCCTAATATAAATGCTGCTTTTCCTACAGCAGGGGTGGGTAACTTTGAGACTGGCTTAATGTTTTTCTTGAACTACTCACATTTTTTTAACACAATTAACTGATGCCTTTTTGCACTACAAGACTAGAATACAATGAATGATTATATCCCCACAAAGAACTGCTTTGTGGGAATATAGCTTTTGTTTCCTGATTTTCAAACAGTCAAGAACCAGTGTAGTTAAAAAGTGCTTGTGCCCAGCTGCGCAGTATTCTACACACCACAGTACTTCAAAATATCTATGGTTAAGAAGGGCTCCATGTAAGAGGTATCTGAACTTCTACAAAACACAAGGGGGAAAAAACCTGTATCAGAGGTCTCAAGCCCTTTTGAACTATTTCTCTCCCAGGTCCAGAGAGATCTCTTGGGGATGCATTCTTTTGCTTCAGCCCTGCAACATGTATGGCAAGGCAGTATGAATTAACACTCCAGATAGGGTTCAACAACTGCCGTTAGCCAAGGGACTGCTATGGTGCTAGAAGAAGAAAGTAACCAAGCTTTCTCTTCCACCAGCCACTAGGAATGGACTGCATGCTGCCAGAGCTCAGGATTCTGCCCAATGTATAACATTCACCATTTTCCCTAAAAGCCCTGTACTGCTGCAGGTCTGTCCTTCGGTACCAGCAGCACCTGACTATCTAGAGTTCTGGTCAAGGAAGCTCGTAGTCTTGGCTTCATATTTGACTCATCACTCTCCTTTATTCCTCATATTGAGGCAGTAGCTAAATCCTGCCGTTTTTTCCTGTATAATATTGCCAGGATTCGATCATTTCTGTCTATCTCTTCTGCCAAGACGCTTGTTCATGCACTGGTTATTTCTCGGTTGGACTACTGCAACCTTCTTCTCTCTGGCCTTCCTTCTTCTCACATCAGTCCGTTGGTTTCTGTCCACCACTCTGCCGCTAAGATCATCTTCCTGGCTCGCCGCTCTGATCATGTTACTCCACTTCTGAAATCTCTTCATTGGCTTCCAATTCACTTCAGAATCCAATATAAACTTTTCCTGTCGACCTTCAAAGCTTTTCACGGTCTAGCTCCTTCCTATCTCTCCTCTCTCATCTCACACTATTGCCCCGCTCGTGCTCTTCGCTCCTCTGATGCCATGTTTCTCGCCTGCCCAAGAGTCTCTACTTCCCTTGCTCGGCTTCGTCCATTTTCCTCTGCTGCCCCTTACGCCTGGAACGCTCTTCCAGAACATCTGAGATCCACAAGTTCAATCGCAGCTTTTAAAGCTCAGCTAAAAACTTTTCTTTTTCCTAAAGCTTTTAAAACTTGATGTTGTTTGGACTTTACACTGTTAGTTTTACCCTACCCTGTGCCTGTTTACCCTACCCAGTGCCTGTTTACATTCTCTTCCCCTCCTTATTGCTTTACTATGATTTTATTAGATTGTAAGCCTATGCGGCAGGGTCTTGCGATTTACTGTTTTACTCTGTACAGCACCATGTACATTGATGGTGCTATATAAATAAATAATAATAATAATTGTTGCTGTATAGGCAAAATCAGAAGGCGAGAGAAAAGGGTCCAGCTCAAGCAACTACCATGAGGAATACTGTCAAAACAAGGCAGATCATCATCAGTTTAAGTTATAGTTCTCCCCAGAGCACATCTTTTAGATGCTATGTTTTATCCACTCTTCAGATGATTCATCCGTGTTGTAAACTGCCTTCTGTTGAAACCTTCCTCCACCCAATTTAATGCTCTAGTTGCATTTCAAAAATACCACGTTGAAAAAAGTGAACAAAAGGTTGTAGAAAATTTAACTATGATCAAGAAGATTGTTCATTAGGCTGTTAACCTACTGTTGATTTTTAAAAAAAAATGTTGCAGTTTTATTACCACTATTGTATAATCCCTTGGGTGCTGTATGAAAAAAGTGGGAAATAAATAAATATACCCCGTGCACAGCCAGCATTTCTTTTTGACATTTCCTCTACAGCAGCTTTCATTGCCAATGAGACAAGCAACTGTTTAAACTCAAGAGCTCCGGCTATTGGGCGGAATAGAAATGTAATAAATAAATAAGAAGAGCTTAGAGTATTATTTATTTATTTATTTATTTAAAATATTTGTATCCCGCCCTATATCACTAGGATCTCAGGGTGGCGTACAAATAAAACCATACAATATAAAACAATAAATATACACAGCTAAAAACAAATTAAACCATTAATCAAGTTAAAACCAGTATATAATTTAAAAGCAGTAAAAACAATTAAAACAGTGTGTGAGCTTGGTGAATTTAACCATCAAAGACTTTGTTAAAAAGCCATATTTATACTTGGCGCCAGAATAAAGTCAGCGTTGGCACAAGTCGGGCCTCCAAGGGGAGGGCATTCTACAGTCGGGGTGCCACCACAGAGAAAGCCCTCTCCCATATCCCACCATAGTGTATGCGTTGGTGGGATGCAAAGGAGGGCTCCTCCAACAGATCTCAAGTCTTGGGCAGGCATATATAGGGAGAGGCGCTCCCTCAGGTATCGAGGTCCCAAGCCATTTAGGGCTTTAAATGTCATTACCAACACCTTGAATTCCGACCGGAAGCATATAGGCAGCCAGTGCAATTCCTTTAAGACTGGTGTTATGTGGTCTCTGTAAGATGTGCCTGCCAGCAGTTTAGCTGCTGCATTTTGCACTAGCTGCAACTTCCAAGTCGTCTTCAAGGGCAGCCCCATGTAGAATGCAATGCAGTAGTCTAATCAAGAAGTTACCAGTGCATGCACTACTGTGGCTAGGTTGTCCCTGTCCAGGAAAGGCTGTAGCTGGCGGATCAGCCGAAGATGGCCCCAAGTACTACAGGCCACATTGTCTACCTGGGTCTCCAGTGGCAAGGATGGATCTCGGAGTACTCCCAAGCTACGCACCTTCTCCTTCAGAGGGAGTGCAACCCTCTCCAGAACAGGTCGCTTATCCAATTCCCAGAATTGGGAACCACCAGTCCACAGAGCTTCAGTTTTATCAGTGTTCAGCTTCAGTTTTATCAGTGTTCAGCTTCAGTTTGTTGGCCCTCATCCAGCCCATCTCCAGGCACTGGTCCGGCACATTCACCGCCCCAGCTGGCTCAGACGACAAGGAGAAGTAAGCATACTGAGTAATGGAGAGAAAAAACTTAAAGGGAGGTTTAGGCTATGCATGCAATTTCTTGTACATAGTTTCTTTGGGTTATAACCATTATGAGCAATATATCAATCTGTATGTGGTACTCTATAAAACAATAGTTTCCAGAGTTAACACCAATCCTTCAAGGATGATCCTTTTGCATTTGTTCCTGCTATGCACTCGCTTCACATAATCTCCACATAATACATCCAGGGTTGTACATATAGTCCTCCTGTGCTAATTAGACTGTTTACAAAGAGCCAAACAAATGTTCAATATTGTTGGCTTTATCAGTGTCCAGTCAACTGAAATTGACAGATGTGTGTATTCTGAAGAAAACGACCTGCATGCCGGCACATAAGAATCTTTTGGATGAGAGTAACATTTGCAGTACTGGATGAATGCAGTCAGAATGCTTGCTCATTTGGGCACTACATGAATGTTACAGAGTTCAGCAGTGAAAATATTTTTTGTTGTGAGACCTGCCCTCAGCCCTCTTGGTGCATGCTCAAAGGGGCATGGTCCCTTCCTTCTCACTCAGTTCCAGCTTGATTGCTGCAGCAGTTGCACCTTCAGAACTTCTCTCTTTAGTAAATCCCTCTGTGAAAAGGGTCCAGACCCGAGACCCACCTCGGACTCCAACCTGCAACATGGGACCCACTATTTTATTTATTAATTTATTTATTACATTTCTATACCGCCCAATAGCCGGAGCTCTCTGGGCGGTACACAAAAATTAAAAACATTCAAAGTATAAAACAACAGTATAAAACCATAATATAAAATACAATATAAAAGCTCAACCAGATAAAACAGCAGCAATGCAAAATTACAAATTTAAAACACCAAGTTAAAATGTATTTATAGACTGTTAAAATGCTGGGAGAATAAAAAGGTCTTCACCTGGCGTCTAAAAGCATATCATGTAGGTGCCAAGCGAACCTCCTTAGGTTCTATCACAATTTTCTCAATGCAAGACATGGTGGCAACAACTTTGCCACGACCCATCAGGACTGCTCTTGTGACCAACTTTTGGGTTGCGACTTACCAGTTGAAGACCACTGGTCTATTACGCTAGCATAACAGAACTAGTGGAGGTGCAAAAGCAATATAGGATACTGCCCTTTAATAACTTAAAAATGTAGTGTTGTACTGCTACAGAAAAATTGGACCCTTTTTCGTGGCAAAACATAAGTTTTTTCTTGTGTCTCTTTGTTCGTACACGCTTTACATTTGGGTAGCGTTGTCTGATGGGGTGCAAGACAATCATATGTCCAAGTGAGTTTATAGGGGCACAAAACACATATCTACTTGTACGCATGCACACACACAAGCTAGAATCTTCTATAAAGACTCTTGTTTGGATCTTCTAGTTTTTAATCTGTTTTCACATCAAAGTGGACAGTTCCCAGGCTTTTACTGTAGCTTTTGTTCTTGGTAGCACAAACAGTGCCAAAGGGATTTGGGGGTCATTGATGAGACTTGCTTTTCTAATTGACAAAGCTATGAATTCTGAATTATTGTAAAAGGGACAGAGGACAATTGAAATTGAGCACCAGAATTAATGACAAGTTTTCCTATTGTATGAGTTTTGAAATCCTCACACTGAATGCAAAATTCTGTTAAGTTCTAGTAATCACATTTTTGTAATTCAGAGTTTTTGAAATGTTTCAGAGTTGTTCAACCTCATCAGCTTTTTGATGAAGAGGAGATGCCAGCAAGTGAGACTGAAGAACCTGGGCCATCCAAAAGGAAACGCCAGCCAAGTATGTCGGAGACAATGCCACTATACACCATGTGTAAAGAAGATTTAGAAAGTATGGATAAAGAGGTAAGCTAAATTATTATTTTTTTAGGATTCAAACTGTTAAACTGAGTAATGAATTCACATGCCACATTTTAGTGTGATAAAGGTAGCTTAAGCACTAACCTCTAAGTTTTGGGAAGTGGTCAGAGGAGGAATGACGGTTAAGCTCAGAGATAAGCTTTTTTTAGCTTCCAGTGATAAAGTAGATTGTCATCGTGCTTCAGCTGGGAACTCAGTTGTATTAGCTGTGCAATTTCTTTGTCTGCTTCTTAGCAGATCATGTAACTTTAAACAGGTGGCATCTCTTGGATTTTTTCATTCCAGTGCAGGGAGAGGGTGTTAACTAGCTCTCCAACATTTTGTAAATTACCTATATATAATAATTATTAAAATGATTTGAGAAAGCAATGCATAATTTACCACAGATTATTTGCAGTGCTGGTAGACCTGGCAAGGAGCTAGACATTCTTCATTTCCTTTTCTGGTAGACTTTATGTAACAGCGTATCTGCCAGCCGTGACTACATAATTTAATTTGTGTTTAAAACATTGTTCTTCTAGTAGTGGTAGTCAGTATGCTGCAACTTAAGTATTTTTAGATGGGTGATGTTGCTAGTTTTTGGGTGTTTAGTGGCCCAAACCTGTATTTACAAATACTTTTGTCTTTATTTTTAATGTTACATTTTAGATTTGAGCCTTTAATTAAGGTAGAATAAAGAAGTAGAGAGATTGGTTCAGTAATCTAAATGTTCATGAACCACATTATTCCTGAGTTTCAGCAATTGAAAGCTGGTCCTTCTATACGCCTGAGTACTTTTCTATGTTTTCATATGCTTAGATTCTCTAGCATATTATCTATTGCACAGCAGGTGTTCTCTGTTGCCAATCCTTATTTTATTTAGCTGTCTCCTAGCATTTTATCCTAGTGAACCTTTTTTCTCTATGTAATTTACATTGGTTTGGAAGCCACCAGTTCATGTTCACAGAATAAGTTTTTCATGCCTCTCCCTTCCCACTGCAGCCTCATGAAAGTTTGTACCTTAGGGTTAGGAGACCCTTGGAAATGGTGATATGTTTCCAAAGGCTTCAAATGAAAGGAGGGAGCTTGTGGAAATTTTACCATCCCTTGCATGAATGGAAAAGCAACTTAGGATCCAAGCCACTATTGACCCCATATTTTATCATTCAGTTTTAGTCAGACTAGTAAGACAAATAATTTGTCACCATTTGTTTCTGTTTGTACTTCAATATGTGTGTTTTAAGGCATTGCTTCATTTAATTATATGGTGGGTGTATTTAAATGTCCATTGGTTTTACACATCCATGTGGGTGTGTTTAAATGTCCATTGGTTTTACACATCCATGTGGGTGTGTTTAAATGTCCATTGGTTTTAAGGAGTATTGCATGAATGAACAAGACGTCAGTGTTCTTGTTTAGTGACAATTGCAATCCAAACATTTAGGGGCTAGTGCAGGCACAATGTTAAACAGAGTAAAGGGAGTGACTGCCTGGGGATGCCCAGAAGCTTGCTTTTAGAGCCCTGTTTTAAAGCCAATGTTATGCATGTTTGCTAAGAGAAAATCCCACTGAGGCCAATGGGACTATTCCGAGATAAATGTGTGCAGTCTGGTTCCTGTGTGTTCATGCTTCTCTCAGGTTAACCTGGCTTGATCAGGGTAAAGTGAAACATGGTTAAAATGAAAGGCTGCATATTCCTTCTTTAAGGAGCACATTCTTGCCCTTGTAAGCTTTCTTTCTAATTACTTTTCTAATAGAAGTGGGAGCAAAGCAATTTCAGATCATTTGGCTCCAAAGTAACTGTCTATGAAAATAGGTAAAAATGAGCATTGTATTGTGATGAAAAGTATATGGAACTAGATCAAGGAAGGAATATAGCACCCATTAAAATTCTCTTTGACAAGACAGAACTCTGCAAAATGAACAAGAATTCAAACTAAAGTGTTGCTGTAGCATTTATTCTCTTTGCCAGTATTGTGACTAGGGTTTAATCATAACTAAATAAAAGTAAGTTTTCCATAATGTTTAGGTCCACTTACCATATTACTTTCAGCAAACATTGGTACACATGCATACAAACATGGTGATGTTTGCTTGTCACTTTAAGCCATGAGTTATGGATTAATAAACTGGAATGTGAACGAGCAGCATGCTAGTACAGATAAATCAGCAAAAGGAGATCTTTGCATAATATTCAAACCTGGGATTATGGTTTAATGCTCCCAAGCCAGAATTTTCACCCAACGTTCATCCAGTGTTTGTTCTTTTTACGGTTCATTCTGTTTGGGCATAAAAACCCATAATCCCAGGTTGGGGTGTCATGCAAAGCTCTCCCTTTTCTGGTTTGTTTACCTGCTCACACAAAGGGAGGGGCAAAGTGGAAGTGAATGGGCTGTGTGTACCAGAATGCTGCTTGCTCACATTCTGATTTATTGAGCTGTAATTCAAGGCTTAAAGTGACATGCAAAGGCAGCTAGTGAAGAAAAAAGAAGGTAAGATACTATCCCATTTCTGAGCAAAGATTCTGCTTTCAGACTTTCTTCCAGAGGTTTGATCACAACACATTGTCTCAGAAAACATTGCTTAAATTAACTATCACATTATTTTCACACATTTGAAGATGTTGGCGTGCACAGAAATGGTATGGCAAGTGGCTCTTAGAGGTGTTGAGTACTCGTACGTTTAAAGACATGGTAACATGTTTTTATAAGCCCATTTTGCATATAGGTTCTAATTCTGCTAAAATATGGATGATAGTTGCCAGATATTCCTCTCATTTCCCCTTATACATTACAATCAAAACATTTGTCAAAATGATTCTTACATTACCACATACTGCTTTTTATCTCTTTCTGAGTCTGTAGAAGAATGCAAGTGTTTGTGCCTCATACTTCAGAACTTATCACAGAACCCCATGGTTTAAGCACAATTAAAAATGAAAGTCAGGGACTCTCTTGAATCTCAACAGACAGAATAGAGCCACAGTGCCCTTTGGAGGATGACTTTCAGGTCCTTTCTGCTGTATGACTGGACATGAGCTAGGAATAAAACTTCTGTATTTCACCGATACAGGAGAACTGTTTTTTTTTTCTTGTTTGTTACTTTAGCTAACATTGATTTGTTTCAGGGGGAGGATGTTTGTGAAAACTGCATGTTCCAGAGAAAAATATTTCATTGACTTCCAGCTACTCAGCTTTTATTTCTCTGCATGGATTGCAGAAATGCTGTCCTGTACAGGCAATTACGAAGAATACTTGCAGTTTGCGTAGACTTATTTTTTAATAAATAGGTTGAGTCTGGAACCCCCACTGCTATTGAGAAACTGCTAACAACTGGTAGTCTGAAAATGAATAGCCTCCCAAGCAACTACACTTAATTGTAACGGTGGAATAAAAAATTCCCCACAAATGGACATCTATGCAACCATTCCAGTAGTCAAAAGCACTGCTTCAGCAATTCCTTTCTTAACAGCCCAGATGTGCTGGGTGCTTCAGCCCTATGTTGGTCTCCTGCTGGTGCATCAGTTGGAGGCAGAATGGGTTTGTGAGCCACAAGGCTGCTGTCTCAGAATGAGTACAAGGACATCCTGAGGTTAAAGCTATCTGCTCTTACTTATGACATAGCTCATGTTCTTATGGGTGCCCTGAAGGAGTATAGAGGCTGCTATAATACAGACATTTTCCAAGATGAAATGAAACTGGAATAGTTGTAGTAAAGGAAAAGGAAAATTATTTATATTCTATAGGAACCATGGATTAGAACACTCTGTAAGTCAACCCAGACTGTACCCAGCAAAGGCTGAGGTTGTCAATGTGCTCTTATTCCTTTTAGTCAAGATCCTTTCCCTAGCGGCAGCCCCATTTGGACACTCTGGATCATCCCAGAGTGACACAGAATAATGGGCTCAAGTTACAGGAAGCCAGATTCTGGCTGGACATCAGGAAAAACTTCCTGACTGTTAGAGTAGTACGACAATAGAACCAGTTACCTAGGGAGATTGTGGGCTCTCCCACACTAGAGGCATTCAAGAGGCAGCTGGACAACCATCTGTCAGGTATGCTTTAAGTTGGATTACTGCATTGAGCAGGGGGTTGGACTAGATGATAGGTCCCTTCCAACTCTACTATTCTATGACTTTGGAGTGGCTGTACTGGCAAGGGGAAAGGGGAAGTGAAAAAAGAAAGAGCTTGCAATCAGAGCAGAGATGGGGACTTGGCAGCAGATAAGACGGGTTATGCTGCCAAGTCCCCTCAGAGGCTAGGTGGAGCTGGCTGGAAGACTGGGGAAGGGAGACAGAAACAACCAATGCACTGTCGGCGTGCTCGATCATCTGTTGGGCATGCAAACCACACACTGTGGGTTGTTCACAAAACAGCCTACAGTGCATCTCGATGGATTGGTGTGTCGTGTGACCGCACCTCTGTGTCTCAGCTGCTCTAAAACATAGATTTAATGGATAGATTCTGCCCAACGTCTGGTTCCTTTAGATTAGGGCTGTGGGAGCTGCCCATAGAAAATAATAGAAATCCAGGATTTTAAAGGAGCTGTGATGGGCAGGAGTGTGTACCCCGTATCTCTCAAATAATGTAGCAAAGACAGCTGTTTCTGTCTTTGACAGTCAGTATGGATCTAGAGATTTCATCTCCAGGAAATGGGGTGAACTATTCAGAATTTATCTCAGAGTTGCTCCATATTTTTCCACAGTGACTTTTACCCGCAAGTTCTGTTGTGGTAAACAAAAACTATGAGCACAATAGCAAATAATACCACTGTGATGTTTCACTGTTTTTATTCCATATATCTGTATTGTAAATGCTGTTTGGACTTCATATGGTGAAGATGGTAAGTGGTTAATTATGTTGGGAGGGGGAATAAGTGCATGGAATGTTGGAATGAATGCTGATTGGCTGTTGGATTCAAGTGTGTGAAAGAGAATGACGGTTGACAGCAGTTAGGAAGTTGAAGTGAGTTAAGAGTTGGGAGTGAGAGAGAGTTGGGGTTTGTCTGCTGAAGGGAATAGATAGTGTAGGGTACTTCATTTTTGCCAGGGATGGGGGGTGACCATAGACCTGCTTTTGGGATAAGACTGAGCCAAAGTAGGAATTGAGCACTTCTCTTTGCCATCTGTTATCAATTTGCTATCCACATTGAGTAGTTGAACCACCATTTCTTTCCTCTGTCATTTACTATGCACATACCTGAAGAAAGCTTTTTTGTTGCTTTTTGCATCCCTCACTAGCCTCAGCTCATTCTCAGCTTTAGCCTTCCTGATGTCATTCCAGCACTTCTGTGCTACCTGCCTGTACTCTTCTTTTGTAGCCTGGCATTCCTTCCACTTCCTATATGTATCCTTTTTTGTTTTCAGGTCATCTCTAAGCTTTTTGTGGAACCACGTTGGTTTCTGCTGTTGTCTTCTATCTTTTTATTTATTTATTTATTTATTTATTTATTTTTATTTATTTATTACATTTTTATACCGCCCAATAGCCGAAGCTCTCTGGGCGGTTCACAAAAATTAAAACCACAGTAAAACACCCAACAGTTTAAAACACAATTACGAAATACAGTATAAAAAGCGCAACCAGGATAAAACCACACAGCAAAATTGATATAAGATTAAAATACAGAGTTAAAACAGTAAAATTTGAATTTAAGTTAAAATTAAGTGTTAAAATACTGAGTGAATAAAAAGGTCTTCAGCTGGCGACGAAAGCAAGCGGACCTCTCTGGGGAGCTCGTTCCACAACTGGGGTGCCACAGCGGAGAAAGCCCTCCTCCTAGTAGCCATCTTTTTTCCTTGTTGGAATTGTTTGCAATAGTTCCTTTAAAAAAAAAAAAAACTCCCACCCATCTTGGACTCCTTTTTTCATTAGGGTCACTTGTCATGGGACCTTACTTATCATAGTTCTGAGTTTATTAAAATCAGCTTTCCTAAAATCCAGAGTACGTGTATGGCTAAACTCAGCTTTTGCTTCCTTTAAAATTAAGAACTCAAGTATGATGTGGTCGCTCTCCCCGAGAGTTCCCGTAACTGCCACTTTATCCACTAAGTCATCCCTATTAGTCAAGGATAGTCGATCCTCTAGTTCCTTCCTCCACTTTCTGTAGGAAAAAGTTATCAGCCACACATGTCAGGAATTTCTTGGAGGGGACACTTTTGGCAGAAATTGTCTCCCAACAGATATCAGGCTAATTGAAGTTCCCCATTACTACTACATCGCACTTTCTTAAAACACTGGCAATTTTGTTTCTCAAAAGTTTCATCCTCGTCTTCTCCTTGATTGGTTAGTTGGTAGTAGATTCGGACTACCATGTTCCTTTTATTCCTTGACCCATTTATTTGAAACCAGATGCTCTTGATGGGGTTACCAGGCTCATCCTCTTGTATTTCTGTGCAGAGATAAGTATTTTTTAACATATTTATTTATTTATTACGTTTATATCCCGCCCTATATCATTTATTTTATTTTATTTATTTATTTATTTATTTATTTATTAAACTTATATACCGCTCCCATAGCCAGGGCTCTCTGGGCGGTTTACAGAAATTCTAAAATTGAGGTAAAAACAAGTATACAAAATTTAAAACTCTAAAACACAGAACATACACACATAAAGCATTAAAAACCAATAAAAAACTAAACATGTGGGTAATTAGGATCATTAAGATCTCAGAGCAGTGTGCAGATAAAAGCATATAGTATAAAACAATAAATATGCACAGTTAAAAACAAAATATACCATGAACAAGTTAAAACAATATGTAATTTAAAAGCAATTAAAACAGTTAAAATAATGTGCCAGTGAGTTTAACCATCAAAGGCAACTCCACCTCCCTTTCTATTTCTTCTGTTTTTTTGAACAAGTTATACCCTTTAGTTGCTGTATTCCAGTCATGGGAGTCATCCCACCAAGTTTCAGTTATACCTATCAAGTTGTACCAAGTTTCAGTTTTACCTGTCAAGTTAGTTATATCTATTTTGGGAGTATCTGCCTGGTCTGGGGGTAATTGCAGATCACCAGGACTGGATTCTGTACAGGGTTGTATTGAGGACGTAGGTTTGGGTAGTAAAAAGGGGCTGGATTCCGTACACGGCCCTTTAAACTGCATGCATCACTAAAAAAACGGGGCAGATTACGTGAAATGGCGGCCACCATGGCTGTATTAGAACTGGAGGTATGAGGGGCAGAGAGTCCTAGGCTGGTTAGGGTGCTACCTCTATGCTTTTGCCCCCTTAACCACAGCTGCATCACATATGACACCTTAAGCCAAAGTTAGTGCCGCTAACCCTGCTGCAGAACAGGGTTAGTGAAGTTGGCCACAATGTGGTTAGCAGGTGTACCTGGTTAAGGAAAACACATTGCACATGACACCTTAAACCCTGCTGATTAAACAAAACTGATTCAGTTATGTGCACATTAACATTAAATCTTTCTTTTTTTAAGAAATACTTTTTGGAGGATTATTCAGTAAAGTCAAGGAGTATGAATATTTACAGCTTCAAGCAGCATTAATTATCTTCTACCACACATTCTCTGTCAGTTACATATTGGTGCAGTAACCTTTTCCCCCTATCATAGTATGGAAAAGAAAATAATAAGGAAACATTGTGAAAATATTTATGGAATCAAATGAAGCCATAGTGTGGGTGACAAGAAACAACACAAAGTCCTAGTTTGCTCATATTAACAACTCATTAGTTTAAAAAATGATGTGTTGTCGGGGATGTGCAGAGACACTGCCTTGCAGTGCCCCTGCTTCTTTCACTTTAGTGCACAACCCACAATCGACTCCTGCATAGATTCTGCAGCTTGTGTGAACCTTGACCGCTGGCTTGCTTGGGGCTAAACAACCAAGCAGTTAGCGGTCCATCCAGGTTCACACATGACATTCTACAACCTACGAAGGAGCTGATTAAGAACATAAGAAGTGCCATGCTGGACCAGACCAAGGGACCATCTTAGTCCTGCACTCTGTTCACACAGTAGCCATCCGGCTGTCGGCCAGGGACCAACAAGGCAGGACATGGTGCAACAGCACCCTCCCACCCATGTACCTCAGCATCTGGTGCACACAGGCTTACTGCCTCGAATACTGGAGATAGCACATAACCCTCAGGGCTAGTAGCCACTGATAGCCTTCTCCAGGAATTTATCTAACCCCCTTTTAAGCCATCCAAATTGGTGGCCATCACCACATCTTGTGGGTTGTGAGCTAAAGTAGAAGTGATAGACACAGTAGAGGCAGTGTGTCTGCTGGTGAATGACAAGCCATCCGGTTTTAAACTGATGGGTTGTCATTACGTGCGAACAGCCACAAATTGTTGATTTAACCTGGAGCATTTTACTGAAAAACTGGTTTTCTCTGAAATGGTTGTTAGACATCAGCTCAATATGAACTGTGTATTTATTGACTTAATCACATAGCCTAGAACACATTAAAGAAAGGCCTGAAAGAGATACGTGTTTCAGTGAAGTGAGGTGGAAATTTTTCCAGTGCTTCATTTTTCATTTCATAAGTTCCTTAGTAACAACAAACAGTTGCCAATTGCAAATACAATATTAGGCAAACTCGGCAGTTTCAAAAAGTATTTAAGGTTTTTCAGATTATTATCCCTAGCAAGTATGTCATTGAAATTTTATTTATTTGAAGTATTTTTATGCTGCTCCTCAGTTAAAAAGGTTCTGAGAGCAGCTTACATATAATCAATTACAACATACAGTGCCTGCTCACAGGCTTACAATCTGAAAAGACACAACACTCAAGGAAAACAGAATGGGGAGGGAAGTTGGGGTGGGTGGGGTGGAATAATTATTTTAACAGGTCTGGAGAAATGCCCCTGCTTCTCATCTCCCTCTGTGCATCCTGCTGCAATTGTTGAAGTGTGTGTGTGTGTATACACAAACACATAGAATCATAGAATAGCAGAGTTGGAAGGGTCCTACAAGGCCATCGAGTCCAACCCCCTGCTCAATGCAGGAATCCACCCTAAAGCATCCCTGACAGATGGTTGTCCAGCTGCCTCTTGAAGGCCTCTAGTGTGGGAGAGCCCACAACCTCCCTAGGTAACTGATTCCACCGTCGCACTGCTCTAACAGTCAGGAAGTTTTTCCTGATGTCCAGCCGGAATCTGGCTTCCTTTAACTTGAGCCCGTTATTCCGTGTCCTGCACTCTGGGAGGATCGAGAAGAGATCCTGGCCCTCCTCTGTGTGACAACCTTTTAAGTATTTGAAGAGTGCTATCATGTCTCCCCTCAATCTTCTCTTCTCCAGGCTAAACATGCCCAGTTCTTTCAGTCTCTCTTCATAGGGCTTTGTTTCTAGACCCCTGATCATCCTGGTTGCCCTCTTCTGAACACGCTGTCACAATGTCACAATGTGAATTGGAACTAATAAGTGGTGACAGCGGAAGTGAAGGTGCCCCAGGAAACTTGGCAAAGGGAGTTGAACTATGTTGAAATAGATGAGTGGGTGTCAGGATCAGGCCTGTTCTCCCTAGTGTGGGGGAAGGGGTTTCTGGAGGTCAATGAGATGAAGGCAGCGGAGGAGGGAGATCCTCCAAGACTTCAGGAGTCAAGAAGAAATATTTCTAGGAGTTTATCAGGAAGAATGATCAGAGCCCATCCTCCCACGGTCCCTGGGAACTCAGCCACTGTTGAAGGGGGAGGAGACTTCAGAGTTGACAGATCCCAGAGTCTGCCACAGGGTCAAGTGAGCAGAGTTGGAAGCAGGTGAGAGGCGGTCTAATAGGCTAGCCACTCGCCAAAGACCTCTCAAGAAAGACCCTCCCTGAGCTAAAGTGGCTCTTGGACTGCACCGAAAACTCTCCCTTTTAGTTGAAATGGCAACTGCCTAGCTTAGATAGCCTAATTAAGCTTAAAGGAAAGCTTCTAGCATTCTCACTTCCTTCAGGTGTGAAGAGGTGTTGATTTGCCAAATAAAGCTTTGTGGATTATGTGGCAGACCTCTTTATTGTCTCACATCTCAGCGGGAGGGCTTTGAATCACAACTGTGGTTGTCAGTATATCGTGCATAGTTCTTTGGTTTTCTCAAATTAATTAGTGCAACCTTCCCCAACCTGGTACCCTCCAAATGAATTACACTACAGCTCCCCGGGACTGGGAATGATGGGAGTTGTAGTCCAATTATCTGGACTACAAGTTGCAGTCCAAGTTGCAGAGGCTGATTTAGTGTGTCAACAATTGCCAGTCATTTTGCTTTTTTCTTATATTTAAACAATGTAAGGAAAGTGCGTGCTATTGTCTTTGAATTTTTACAAGTATTCTAATAAAAATTTCTACATAGTCTAACATTTAAATCACATTAAGTGTGGTTAATGTTTCCCCTCAAGGTCAAATACTTGTTGTATATTGGGACAAAAAAAAATAACCTGAGGTATTGTGTTTACTAAATACAAGTAAAATAAACATGCTCAATTAAATCACTCCCTAGGGCATCTGAAAAATTTCTAATGCAAATTAATCTATGCAAGTCAGCCAAATTTGCATAAGAATTTTTTCCAACTCAACATTTTTCAGAAAACCCACATCACTTATGTGTTTAAGACCAACATGAAAGCCTACACTGAAGGAGCCAAGTTTTAATCATTTATGGAATCAAATGAAGCCATAGTGTGGGTGACAAGAAACAACACAAAGTCCTAGTTTGCTCATATTAACAACTCATTAGTTTAAAAAATGATGTGTTGTCGGGGATGTGCAGAGACACTGCCTTGCAGTGCCTCTGCTTCTTTCACTTTAGTGCACAACCCACAATCGACTCCTGCATAGATTCTGCAGCTTGTGTGAACCTTGACCGCTGGCTTGCTTGGGGCTAAACAACCTAGCAGTTAGCGGTCCAGGTTCACACATGACATTCCACAACCTACGAAGGAGCTGATTAAGAACATGAGAAGTGCCATGCTGGATCAGACCAAGGGACCATCTTAGTCCTGCACTCTGTTCACACAGTAGCCAACCAGCTGTAAGCCAGAGACCAACAAAGCAGGACATGGTGCATCATTTAGAAGTGACCTGTTAGACCAGGGATGGGGTACTTCCACCAGGCTGGCCCACCACGTTCGCCCATTAGGTCTCTGACAAGGACCCTCTCTAAAGCAATATAGAGGGGTATGTAGGCCAGGACAATTGAGAGGGGAAGTGGTGTGCAGGAGAATCCCCACTGTTATCTCCAATAAGTGATCAGAGACAACAACAGAATTCATCTTCCCCCTAGCTTCATCTAACCCATGTCCTCCCTAAAGCTTTGCTGGCCAAGGGATTGGCTGAAGGCCGCAAAGCTGCCCTAAACAAAGCACTTAATATACCACAGTTTATTAAGACAGGAACATTACATCTGAAAAGACCCAGTGGGATAATATGGAGTTTGAATAAATGCTTTGTAGCCTTATACTGTTGCTTGCTAGGTTCTAAATTTGCCTCACTACAATGTGCATTATCATAGAATTTCTCAGGAACTGAAGTGGTTTTTTAATGTACAGTATGTTCATTGCTACTATTAATTCTTAAGGGACTAACAGCATAATTCTCCAATTAGGGCTATTTGTTCCAATGGGGAACTTGTTCATGCATTGCTTTAATGTTCTACTGCTGTGCAGGCATGTTTCTGTATATTTGTCCTAGCATTGAATCACAGCCATTTGCATTAATGAAGCACCCTACTATAAAAATGAGAAGAGGAGTGCTGGATCTATTGGGGCAAGAGACTTGAGCATTTTAGTACAGAGGGAGTAGCTATGCCTCAATTGTCGTAATTTCCTAACTCATCACATGGAATGCACTTATAAGTTACTTGCATTTAGTGCTGTTGCCACTCCAACATGGTTATTCATTTGCTTGTGTTAGGTCAAACATTCATATAATGTTTGGTTTGAATATTAACCTTCCCTTAAAATAATCAGTGGGCCAGCTTGCAGAATAAAAATAAGATATAATTTATTCTGTAAATAAGTTGTAACTTTCATAATCTAGGACTAAATGAGTTCTAATATGTGTAAGAATACATTGTAACACTTCATGTTCTTCTGCTTATGCTATCAGTGTCTTTATAAGAATACAGTAGTGTAAGGCTTATTACTAGAGATCTAGTATTTTTGTTTTAAAGTGAAGCTTGAGCAGTGTAGATGTGCAGAAAAGTTTGAAACTTCAGTAAAGTTCAGAGCTTGAGCTTTGGGCAGCTCGCAAAGGAAAAAGGGAAAGGAATGTGACAAAGGGGAGGTTAATACATATGCCCCATACTCTGCATGTAATGTAACATTAGGACACAGTGTGTATCTGCACTTGTAATAATGCTTAATCCACTGAGGTCTTAGAGCGCTAAGCCAATGAAAGAATAGGCACAGAATGTTGGGAAACAGGCTGAAAGAAAGCCAATTGGTGATAGAGGAGGAGAAGCTGAGGAGAAAGGGCTGAAAGGATACTAGAGGGAGAAGAGAAAAATCTCACATCGTGTGTTTTCAACCTCAAACTTCAAAAAATTGTAAATTATCTTTTTAAAAATAACATCATTTTTTTCATCTTTGCTAACTTACATTTATATTAGAAGTGTAAAGTTTTCAAGTCGCAAAGGAAATGGGCAAACGTATTTTTATCCAGTCATTCTCAGAGTACTAGCCCGCATAGCGACATGGGATTTACACTAGTAAACCAGAAATCCTGATTTGATCATTTTATAGTATGCTGCTTTATTTGTTGTAGGCTGCTTTAAGTCAATGTGAGAAAAGCTGGTAAACATTTTTTACATAAGTGAAAATATATATTTGAAGAGTTATACAAATATGAAGGTGGTAGTTTATAGTAGTTTATTTTTGTAATTTTATTCCTGTTTAACCAGTGTGGTGAAAGGAAAAGAGATACAAAATTATCAACTACCCAGTTCACACCTATGTATTTATGGTTGCAACCTCAATGGAGTACTACTAATTTAGACAAATACCCTTTACTTATTGCTGTGCTGGTTTGCTCTGTCAATCCCAAAAGTTGGTGCTTTGAAGTTTTTCTGATTTTCTCATTCAAAGATTCCTACAACTTGAAAGAAAAGGATGCTTTAGAAGTGGTGAAGGATAAACTTTTTTCAGAGCTTTGTCAACCTTATCTCTACTTTCACCCAAGAGATGAGACACAGTGCATATGTTTGCTGCTTCTGTGTTCCAAATAACATTATCCTTCAACCTCTGCCCTTTTCCATTTACGATTTGAAAGTTATTGAGGTAACCCAATAAGCATTCTCTTCAATAATTGTTAAATTGTGGGGTTTCAATAAATAATATGGGCATATTGAATCTTCTCATACCTAGTATTATAGAAAAGCTTTAAGTCAGGTTGATATGTTAAATCAAAGCTCAGTACTCTTTCTTTGCAAAGGACTTTAGTGGTGAATATTCTAGTTTTTCATGTGACTTACATTCATTTATGTTTTGCATTATGCTGCTCTAAAATGCTTGACAGAAAGCTGGGATTTAGTGACAACATCAGATTATTTAGGGAGATTAAACAAAAAGAGAGGTTGCAAAAAGCTGTAACATGGCTTCTTCGAATTGGGGGAATAGGCATTAAAATGATAAATGCAAGTCAGTAAGCTGGTGTAAAGTATCTTTACACCAATAAGGCCCAAAAAATCCTAACTTCATGTTTACACTTGAGGGGCATGGCATAGCTGGTCTGAGCTGATGCTGACTGACCCAGAAGAGAATCTTGAGGTTATGTTGGATAGTTTAATGAAAGCGTCAACCACTAGTATATGGCTGCTGTTAAAAAAAAAAAGAAAAAAGGCAAGTGCCATGTTGGGGATTGTTAGAAAATAAAAATAAAACAATATATTGCCCTTATACAAAAATTTGGGGTGATCATACAGTTCTGGTCACTGCACCTCAAAAAGGTTGTTGTAGTGCTGGAAAATGTGCAGAAAAGGACAACCTAAGTGACAAATGGGCTAGAGCAGCTCCCCTGTGAGAAAAGGTTTGAAAATATTGCTTTATGGAAAAGGCAAGGGAAGGGTGGACATGATAGTGGTGTATAAAATTTTGCATTGTTTGGAGACAGTGAAATGTTTCTCTCCCTCTCTCATAATAGTAGAACCTGGGGTCACCTAGTGAAGCTGAATGGTGGGAGATTCAGGACAGATGAAAGGAGCTATTTCTTCACACTGCACATACTTAAACTGTGGAATTCACTTCCACAAGATTTACAGTTGGCCACCAATTTGGGTGCCTTTAAAGGGAGAGTAGACAAATTCATGGAGGGGTAAGGCTTTCAGTGGCTGCTAGTCATGATGGTTGTATAGTACCTCTGTGTCTCAGAATACAAGATGCTGGAGAACATGATTGCTAAATTGTGCTCAAGTCCTGTTCATCGGATCCTCATAGGCATCTTGTTGGCCACTGTGAGAACATTGTACTGGACTAGACAGGCCTTTGTTCTGATCTGGTACAGCTCTTCATATGTTCTTATGATAAAAGGCAATAACAAATGTGGTTCAGATCAAATATGTAAATATGTTTTGAATACTTAATTTAAAAAGATGTAGCAGAAAAATCGTTGATATTTAAATTGGTATGCAGTCATTATGTAATTGTTCTGCTGAACTGTTCAGTGTCACTACTAATTCTTGCTCACTTGGCAGGTTGATGACATATTAGGAGAAGGCAGTGATGACAGTGACAATGAAAAAAAGAAAGCTGAAGAAGGAATGGAAGTACCACAAAGTAATGCAAAAGAGACTTTAAATATAAAAATAGAAGAGAGGCCTGTTTCAACATCATCAAGTGAAAGAAGTTTGACAGGCAGCGTACCCAGGTATATGCTCTTTGGCTTGCTAAAATGAATAATGTCAGTGCATTTTATTTTATTCAACAGTCACCTCTTTAAAGTGGTTATTAAAGGTTTGCCAATATTTCATTAATGTGGTGGAGGGTGGGGGATGTATACATACATACATTGAGATAGATACTGGCTTAATATAGTTTTGGAAAGTGTCTTTTTAGAGATCTCCCTAAAGAATTTCCTCAATTTGTTATGGAATCCTAAAGTAATCTTCCAATTTGCATAGGAAAGGCTGCAGGTCATTGAGACTGGATGAAACAGAATGTGTAGCAGTCATACCAAAATGCATAATTCTCTTCTTGAAATATTCTCCACCCATCAAAGTTCTGCCCTGCGCTCTACAGTATTTAGCATGTCCTCTTCTAAGCACTAGAGCTAAAAGAGAAAGTGATTTCATGAGATTAAAACATATACTTATTTATAATTTATATTCCACCCTGCAAAAAAAAATCCATGGCAGTCTGCACAGAATTCATAACATAGGCAATCGTATTATATAATACAGTACAGTATAACGTCTCACAAAATTAATGTTGGATTCTGGAGTATCCACAAACTCACCATGTTATTTTTGTCATGGAATATTGTTAGTTTTATATCACATTTTAGCTACCTTTTGTATTGTGGATATAAGCATGGAAATTAACCTGCATTCTTGTGCTGATGTAAGATTGCTTAGTCCCATTCAAATCAATGATTAGGGACAGGACTATAGATCAGGGAGTAGAGCACATGCTTTGCATGCAAAAGGCCCATGTTCAATCCCCAGCGTCGCCAGGTAGGGCTGGAAAAACTCCTGCTGGAAACCTTAGGCAGGTGCTGCCAGTCAATGTCAACATTACTGAGCTAGATGGACCAGTCTGACTTGGTATAAGGCAGCTTTCTATGTGCCTAATGATCATCATCATTTGCATGAGTATAGTGTTTTTTGAAGGTTGAAAGCACATCATATGCATTTTAAAAATCAGCAATGCATTGAATATTTTCCAATCCTCTATTAAAGAGGCTAATTGTAGTGTAAAGATGCAATATCGCATTTGAGTTCTTTAAGAACTTATGGGGGAAAGGTTGCTCAGGTAATAACATGAAGTACTTGCATACTGGAATGTGTACATTTAACTGTATAAGCTCAGTATTGAACCTTCTTATACATATACTAATTATAAATCTAACCCAGGTTAGAGTTTGTTAACCAATCTATAAGCACTTTCATGAGAAAATAAGCAGTATGTGGTGGTGGATATTTAAGATATATGGGAATATGTAAATTCCTCATGTGTAACTGATGTTTGTGAAAGGTCATGGTGGTGGAAAATATTTAGAGCTCTTCTCAGCACAAATCTACACATTTGTGTGGGTAATTCTTCCCCACTCCTCTATATTCGAGATCCATTGCACAATTGTATGCAGAATGAGAGACTGATGTCAGGTGAAAGAAGGTTGCCTCATGAGAACCACACAAGCATCCCACACAATTATGTATGCATGCAGTTTCAGTTGTCACAGAATAGATTAAAATGTTGTTTATAATTACAGTAAGTAGTATCTAATCAGATCATGAGTAGTACATTAAAAGAGACTCTCTTTGTCAGAAAGGTCAAAGAAGGAGATGAAAAAGAGAAGACTGATGAGTTCCTCTTATGCATTTCTATGCCAGTGGTGCTTATCCCACGAGGCTACTATATATCCTCTAAAGGCCACTTCAAGGAAGACAAATGTCTTCCACTAGAACAATTTATTAACTTCATCATGCCTGTTATCTGTCCATTTTTCTTTCTATCACTTGACGCTTTTCATAAATCTACAAGAACTTGATAGAACACAAGCTCATGAATAATACTGTTATGATTCACTGAGCATTAAGCTGCAAACACTCAGTTTGGACCACATGTTTTATAGCACTCCTTTCAACAAGCATTGTCCTACATACCACACTGCAGCAGACTCTATTTTTAAAACATATTCTGCAGTCAACATCAGTATATGTTTCATTTTTTAAAAAAAAAGATTTAATGCAACCTTCCCAAAAGTAGTGCCAGTGATCAGGAATGATGGGTATCATAGTCCAAAACATCTGGAAGGCACCAAGTTGGGGAAGGCAGGTCTGACATCACTCTCAAATCTAAACAGCAAGAAGTAGCACTAACTTGAGAATAAGACGGTTTGAAAATATATTTCAACTGTAGTTATCCAGAGAGATGGCAGGAATAAAATATTAATTTGAGAGGCCAATTCTGTAAGTTAAGATAGTTGGACACTTTGCATCCTGGAAAAAGGGCAGGAAGCTGTTTAGAATAGTGATGTTTTTTATCCCAACTTTCCTTTAAGTTGCTCAGGGCAGTTAATATTATTGTCACCCTCTCCCCCTTTTCTATCCTCACGCCAACTTTGTCAGATAGGATAAGCTGAAGATTAAACTAGATTTAGTATTAAATGTGTCTTTAAACTTATCCTTGGAGTTCTCCTCATATTGATAAACTAACAGCAAGTGCAAACCCTGATCTGCATTTGTGACCTTGGTATATGGGTGGAAGTGGAGGGGGATCTATTTTCCATGCTCTTTTCCCACTGACTATCCCCTTCCAAAATAAGTTGCTGCAAGTTGCTTGGAAGAGATTTTAAGTGGGAAAATGGTGACCCCCCCTCCCCAACCCATAGTGTCAATGTGGCTACCATAAAAGAATGTCTTCTCCCATATGATCCTGCCGGGGTCTTAAGATCTTCAGGAGAGGCCCTTCTTTCAACACTGCTCTCTTCAGAAGCCTGTTTGGTGGTGACACTCCTTGCAAAGAGAGGTTGGACTCCCTCCCTCTCTGCTATTATTTTGCCAGCAGACAAAGGTCATTTTTACACCTGCCTTTTTTCCCAGGATCGTCCCGACATGCAAATGACACGCAAGGGATCCCAGGAGCAGGCAGGGACAATCCCTCCATTTTCCTGGGATAATCCTGGGATAATAGAAAGGGCCAAAACCTGCTTTATTTAAACGGTCTTTTAAAGCCTTATTCTTGTAATGCTAAACTATAGTTTATTGTCATATCTGAACAAGCTCGGTATGTCCTTCATTCTCCATCGAGAAGGAAAGGGTTACTTTTGATTGGTTAATAACTTTCCTGGAAAATCTGCTTTTTCTTTGTAATCTGAAACTGGGCTTTCTAATGACCACTTCTAATTAGCTTGAGAAAATTAAGCATGGAATTTTGCTAGCACAAATGTTATTGCACCAGAAAATTAATCAAAGGTACTGTACACAAAAGTCCCTACATGAAAGGCAATAGATCTACAGAATCTCTCTGTGTATGTTTGTAGTGCAAGAATTATGAACCCTGTATGAAATCTTAGTGGATACACAAATTCAAATAATTTTCACAGTTCATATTGGTAATGGAGAAACTGCTTTCTAGTTTTCTAACATGATACCGTTAAGGTGGCTGTATACAATGTTAAGTTCATTTTTTTCCAAAAATTTGGTCTTGGCACATTCCGAATTAAGCTGCATGTGGTGGTGGCACAACTCATGTGTTGCTGTAAAGGCTGTGCTGGCATCCTATAAATAGTTGGACAGTTTAAAGTGCAATGTGGGTGGGAAGGAGAGCTAACTTATTCCCCCACTAGTGGGGTTTTCCTTCCAGATGAGGAAATAACATTGAATTCTTTAATAGTATTATACATTTTTTTGCTACTCCTTAATTACATTATAGGGTGGGTTTTTATAACTACTTCTTTAAAAATAGGTTTCTTTTGTTTCTGCATGAAAATTGTCGATGCAGAAGGAAATGCTGTTTTGATTCCTAGATAAGAAAACCTTCTTTTAATTTAATAACAATATTCATAGCTTCTGTTCCATGGATTTTTCTCCCAGGTATAGGTTTATAGCCTAAAATTAAGATATAGTTTGTATCTTGTCTTGTATTACTTATCCAAGCAGCTCAGGACCCTTTTTGGCTGAGACAATGGCATACGATAAGAATACTTTGACTAAATAAATATAGTTGGGTACCTTAGGATACAGCAACTTGCAAATTCATCTCTCATAAATTGCATTTCATAATTATACCAAACAGTGGGTGTGTCTGTTCAGACAACACGTTAAGCCACAGTTAGGCTGCTAACCCTTTTACAGCAAGTGGTTAGTGAACATGTTTAACCTCCATGGTTAGGAATGGTTCACACAACACACTAAGCCATAATGTTTAGCTGAAAATGCTTAACCACCGTGGCTTAGCATGTCGTCTGAACAGGGTCAAAGTAATTTTATGTGCAAAGTTAAGCATTAATATATATTTATGTCTTTAAAGCAGTAAGCTTTAGGTTTGCTAAGACAATAGGTATTACATATACTTCAATTTATCCCAACATTCCCAGTTTTTTTTTCCCTTGGGCTGAGTGGGAAAAGCTGCCTTTTTCATAGTTCCAGTTACTGTAAATACCACACCTCTAACAGTACTTGGTAATTCCACACTACCAACATATAATGACTTTCTTCAACGAATCATTGAACAAACTGAAATATATTTGAGGGTTTGGGGGCAAGAATTAGCAATTAAGGACACAGTCCTATTGTGGAGGCTGCCAAGTTTCCAAGGCAGGGCAGGCAGAATATGGAGGGGATCCTCACTTATGTGCTCCAGCCTCCTTGCATTTTCACTAGATAGACGATTTTGCCCATCTAGTCACATGGTTTCTGAGCAGGAGGGGAGGGGGCTGGGCCTCACATAGGAAACTGCATAACCCAGTTTCCCCAGTATCCTCCCCACCCCCAGGACCAGCCCCTTTTCCTTGTCCCCATGCTTGGTTTCCAAGCACGGAGATGTAGTCAACGCAAAGAGGACCATGCCTGCTACAAGGGAGGCTGGGCGGTGGGTGGTGGCACGGTTTCTGGGCTCCAAGGTCAGAGGCCTGGTTCCAACCTCCAGAATAGATTTTAGGATTTTCCCCAAAGTGAGATACCCTCAGAGGTTTTTTATAGGAATTGTAGGAGGAACACGCAATTGAAATCTTTACAACACAATTGCCATTTTCCCCAATGTCTAGGCTAAATTAGATCAAATTATTGTTGTTGTTTGAATTTTGAGTAGGACTTGTCAATCTTTCATACATGGATTCCTACTTGAACTTTGATTTTAAAATTGCTAGAATTCTCCCAGGCATAACAACAAGCTGTTTGGCTGTGACTGATTTTGAAGTTTTATGGAAGCACAATGTAGCACTGACAATCATGTGATAGAGGTATTTCAGTGAAGCATTCATGCAGTTTCCACAGGGTTAGCTGTGTTAGGCTGTTACAGCAAAAACAATTGAGTCTTGTGGCACCATAAAAACCAATAAATTTATTCTGGCATAAGTTTTTATGCACACTGTTTTCATGTTGCATCTGATGAAGTGGACAGTATCCATGAAAATTTATGCCATGTTTAATTTGTTAGTCTTTAAGGTGCCACAAGACTCTTTGAAGTGTTCATAATTACCATATTATACATTAGTTTGTCTATTTATAAAATCCAGGTATGTTTCAGACTGTTTAGGGAGGGAAATTCTTATACATAAGAACATAAGTGTCATGCTGGATCAGACCAAGGGTCCATCTAGTCTGGCACTCTGTTCACACAGTGACCAACCAGCCATCGGCCAGGGATGAACGAGCAGGACATGGTGCAGCAGCACCCTCCTACCCATGTTCCCCAGCAACTGGTGCACACAGGCTTACTGCCTCGAATACTGGAGATAGCACACAATATAGAAAATCCAGTTAAGAGAGGTACACAGTATTCTAGAATGTGAGGCTGCTCCAAGCTACCCATCTTTTCATTTGCATAATGGTCCTAATGGGTAATTCATTACCATGTCTCTTTTAACATGGGAAATTGAAACTTAATAATAGCTTGTTCAAGGCCACCTAATGGATCCAAGGGCAGCTAGCATACATACATGTTTGCAAAGTGCAAACCCAAATTTCTATTCACTCTTTCTGATAACATTTCATTAAACACAATATATTATGAACTCCGGGAGTTTCTTAGAGACTGACACAAAATTAAGTATGGAAATATCTTCTCAGTATCTTTGCTATTATATGAAAAGCACAATTAAAGTTGTCAAAGGAATATGCTTGTATTTAACTTCATTGTGCTACGTAATTGGCATTGTTGCTCTTTGGGTTAATTATATTTCAAGAAACTGCAATGTCATATATAGTAGCAGTAGCCATGTGTTAAACTAATCTTGAGATTTTGACAGAAAATGTGTCTTTTAGAGTTAATTCTAGATTTTTTTCCCTCCATTTGAAATACTAGTCCAAACACTTCGATTAAATATATTTTAAGATTAACTTGCAACTCTACGCAACATACAATTAATTCATAGAACTGTATAACCAAATTTACAGTGATAAAACCAAAAACACAATATGCTCAAATGCACACCTAAATATATACCAGTAGAGATGGACAAGTGAATTTTTAGAAGAATTTTTTAAAACTACAAATGAAAAATACATACAAGATGCCTTAGAATATTTATCACTACTCTAACCTCACCATAAATACCTTGGCTTATCTAATATTCAGCCATGGTTTACTAGAATCTTTTCAGTTCTGCTGGCTCAAAATAAACCTCAAAAATAAGCTCATAAAGCATCTTGGATTTAAGACTTTGGGGTGGGATGTTGAGGACAGCTCCCCTCCCCTGTCAGTGCCACAGTACTTATTAAAGGTACTTCTGTGTTTTGTGTCGGCAGCCGTGTCCCTGCTATTTCCATGACCTTGCCCATCTCTTGGTCATTTTTTAGTGTGGCTAAGAAACATTCTTCATTTCTAATATAATTTGATCACAACCATATTAAATAAGAAACGCAGTGAGTACATTCTTATGTGCTATGATAGGGTGAACATAGCACCCCTCTTTCTACGTTATATTCACATGAGCATGGATGTTGTAGAAAAGGTTAATATTACAAAGAAAATCTATCATGATAATGTGACCTCAAGGTATAATTGTTAGTTCTATTTAAGAGGAGAGGGTATCATTTTTTCTGTATCAAGAAAGTTAAGGTAATAATGGATTTATAGCGAAGTTTCCATATTAAAGTAAAATACAAAAAAATATTGTCCGGCAAAGACCTTCAAAATTTATGTAGCACTTTTATATTGTATTTTTAACCTATGGTACATTGTGAGTGCTATTTCTATTATTTAAATTGTATTTTACTTTAATACGAAACTTCGCTATGAATCCATTATTACCTTAACTTTCTTGGTCTTTTAGCATATAGTGTTTGGTTAAGGTTAGCACCTGCTTTGTATGCGAGCATACATCACTTGAGCCATCTGAACGTGTTATAGAGTTCTATTGTTTGCCTTGTGGAGGTATTTTGAAATGAGTGGAGAAGCAAACACTTGAAAAGAAAGCTTGTCCGAAACAGGCATTCACATTTTCAGGAAATCTCAGTAAGTAGGTTACTAGATTCCAGTCACCTTGTTCACTGGGCCCTTCCTGTGATGTGCCTTGCTTTCTCCTCTCTTTTTATAGCTTGTTGTAATCTGTTTATGTGTCATACTGATTCCAAGTGCTGCAAGAACACGGTTACAGCAATATTTAATGTAGAAGGCTTTAATATCTATATGAAATAGCAACCTGATTTTAAAACTAGCATCAGCAGTCTGCAGTATACAAAAATAGTTCAGCAAATCAGAAATTCATCTAATCTAGTGTTCTCTGGTTTCCCTAATGAACTCTCAAAGTACTATTCAGCTGTTTGTAATAACTGAAGTGCCTTAATCCATACCACTGTAATATTTAATGGCTCTTTAGCACAATGTAAACACTTAAAACATCTGTACAAACTGCTGCTGAACAAGTTACTTTCACTGCAATATGTACTGAATTGTACTGTAGGGATTGACTGAAGTGAATCCATGCACAAGTAAGGTATTCTTATAAACGTTTTATAATAAAAATGTATAGCCTTGAGTAATAAATCAACACACACACACACAAGAAAAAAGTGAGAGAATAAGACATTTTGATGTGACGAGTTCTGAGAAACCCAAGAGATTAAATGACTTAACACAAAGTGTTTGAATAAGTAGGAGAGACGTTATAAATCTATGACCGCTATAAAATTTTAAAACATAACATAGGAGAGAGAGTGGTCTTTTAAGTCAAGGGTGGGCAACCTTTTGCCACTGTCCTTCCTTGCATTGCACACACACTGCAAATACTTCCCCATCACATCCACACCCTCTTAAGTATGTACAGTTCCCCCTCTCTCTTTTACAAACAGACATTTTCCACACACATATTCTGTACATAGAGAGAGATCCCATCATGCCCCCTTGCCCAGCTGATAGGCACTTAGAGCATGCTCCTCAGCTTTCCCAGCATCAAGGTGCTGGGTAGGGGGTGACACATAATTTAAGTAGGGAGAACAGTGCACACAAATAAATTGTGCTCTCCCAGTTCATCAGAGAGCTGAATGGTGAGCTAGGGAGAGCACAATTGGGATATGGGAGGTAGTTCTTTGGTATAAGCTTTATAATTTATGCATTTTATTTTTTCTATAAAGCAAGTTTAACTTAAAGGGAAGTATCCAACGGGCCCACTCTGCTTCCACTGCACTTACGGGACCTACCACTTGTTCAGTGGGTTTTTTGCACTTCTGAAAATATTCGTAGAAGCACTCGTTTCCAGATCACCAAGGAGAGAAAGCTATCAGAGAATCAGAGAATAGTAGAGTTGGAAGGAGGCTATAAGGCCATTGAGTGCAACCCCCTGCTCAATGCAGGAATCCACCTTAAAGCATTCCAGACAGATGGTTGTCCTCTTGAATGCCTCTAGTGTGGGAGACCTCACTACCTCCCTAGGTAATTAGTTTCATTCTCATACTGCTCTTACAGTCCAGAAGTTTTTCCTGATGTCCAGCCAGAATCTGGCTTCCTGTAACTTGAGCCTGTTAGTCCGTGTCCTGCACTCTGGGATGATCAAAAAGAGATCCTGGTCCTCCTTTGTGTGATGACCTTTCAAGTATTTGAAGAGTGCTATCATGCCTCCCCTCAGCCTTCTCAAGGCTAAACATGCCTAGTTCTTTCAGTCTCTCCTCATAGAGCTTTGTTTCCAGACCCTTGATCATCCTCGTTGCCCTACTCTGAACCCCCTCCAGCTTGTCTGCATCCTTCTTGAAGTGTGGTGCCTAGAACCAGACACAATATTCAAGATAAGGCCTAACCAATGCCGAATAGAAGGGAACTAGTACTTTGCGCGATTTGGAAGCTATAATGCAAGTTCACTTGAAGACAGCTGTTTTTCATCCTTTTCTTTAGAACAAGAACTGACAGGATGGATTACGCTTAAGCTTTCATATTTCCAAAGTTGGGAAGGCGGAAATAATAAATACAATGACATCTTAGTGCTGTACAAAAACTATTTTATAGAATGAAACAGCTCTTAAATCGGCTAACTGAAAATTTATTTGACATACAATAAAAAAGATACAGTCAAACATGAGAAGAATTAGAAAAGGCTGGTCTTGCCATTGTTGGATCCTGTAGACAAACTGTAGAAGAAAAACAAATTAAAACTAATGTGACTTCCTTCTGTACTCAAGGAAAATGTTAACAAAGCCCCTGAAAGCTGTAACACAGCTCTCATTCTTGGGTTGAGCTTTGAAGTGCAATACTTCTTCTCTGTGCTCTTTAGTGAAAGCAAGGAGGGTCTAGGGGATACATGACACTGCGTCTATCTGTGACTCTGTGTCTGTGTGTACATACACGTGTATTTGACGAGGGGAAGAGAAGAGTGTGTGCAGCCCTTGGGCAAAAAGGGTGCCCACTCCTGACCCAGACTACGGCTGGAGGCAGTAACTGACAAAGGAAGGCTCCTATCTGGAACACAAAGTTATTTGAAAGGCACACACAAACTGAGCTCCATACAAGGTGGGATCAGTGCTCCTTCCCTGTGACTATTCTGATATTCTTGCTGAGAAAGGACCATAGATGGGGCATTACAGGTGACTTCTCCAGGATCCTTAAAAACTTGACATTAGGCTAGCCTTGCTCTTAAGAGCCTCGTGTGGCGCAGAGTGGTAAGCGGCAGTTACTGCAGCCAAAACTCTCCCCAAGGCCTGAGTTCGATCCCAGCGGAAGCTGGTTCTCAGGCAGCCGGCTCAGGTCGACTCAGCCTTCCATCCTTCCGAGGTCGGTAAAATGAGTTCCCAGCTACCTGGGGGAAAGGTAACTGTGACTGGGGAAGGCAATGGCGTCCCTCTAGGAGTCAGCAATGACTCAAGTGCTTGCACGAGAGGTTCCTTTCCTGCTCTTAAGGCTTATGATTTAACAGAGTGGGTGAAAGTGCCATATTAACATATTTTAACATATTAAAAATTATATTAATAATTTTTCTTCCTATAATGTCAATTCATACATTTATAGATAAAAATTTGATGGCCATTTCTTTAGTATTTTGTTTTTTGTAGGCGTCAAAGGGAAGAGGGAGGCTGCTATGGAAGAACTGATGGTGATAAGTTTTATTAATGAAATATTAAAAGATCTTTGTAAAGGTGTTAATTGCATTCCTTGCACTGGATATTTCAGATGTGTGATAATGCCATTAATTCCTACACAGTGATAAAATAACTGATGTTAAGAGATTTTTTAGCATCTACCCAGTTACCTAACATGGTCATGCCTCTAGGTAATTGCAAAGCTACATTGGGAGAAAATATTTTCGTTTAGATATCCCAAGAAAATATTTCACTATACTTATCATGTATTTTATCAGCCTTAGAAAATGTACCCTGTCAATCCCCTCCTTTCATTGATTACGGTCATGCTTGGCACAACGATAAGAAGGTGGGAAAAGCAGGGGAAGTTTTCCAGCTCTCATTTTCCCAATGGGCCTGTTCACACAACACAGCAGCCCACCACAGGTTATTTAACATAGACTGTTTTGGGGTTATGTAAGGATTGTTTAAACCCTCAAATAACCCACACTTGCCAGGTTTGCACAGCATGACTGCAGCTTGTCATGGGTTAAACAACTTACTACGAGCCGCAACATGTCATCCAAACCTGGTCACTATCAATTAAGAGATAATATAGGGCTTCTTAGTGGACGTACACATCTGAAGGGAAAACGCAACCCACAGTTCAACATGGGACTCCTCCCACTGCATGCTGATGAGTAGCCAACCATTACAAGACAGAATTGACACATGCAACAGACAGATTTGGTGCTTCAGTGAATACTTGTAATGTTTGAAAGTAAAACTGTTACCTGTCCATCTATCTAAGTATCAAAATCTGCAGCCATTCATAGATCTGCAATATATCCACCCATGTTTTTATAGTCCCTCATTTTTCCCTTCAACTATTCATGTTCTCCAGGAGACACAAAGGAAGCAAATGGCAAATGCACCATTGAACACTTTTATTTTGGGGCCAAAACAAACATTACTTCAAAGATGTAGCTAGCAGCTACCGCTTACATTCTTTTCTACTGTAGAATAGGGTCAAGGAATCCCCGATCTGGATTGAGAGCCTAGCAAGGAGAGTGGGGGGGGCAGTGTCTTTAATCTTCCCCTCCTCTGCTTTGGTCCTGATCCAAAATCAGCCACAACTCCCTGCACCTGCAATTTCTATTGTAAAATAGGGGTCTATTTGTTTTATGGATCACTATTTTGCAATAGAAACTGCAGATTGTGCTCCATAGCAGGATAAAACAATTACAGCTCCCCTCCCTGCCACATAAAGGGCCCAATCCAGATCTGGGTCCCTACACCTAGAGTAAAAATAGAGCGAGGGGGGGACGACGACAGTGTAGCAGCTACGTTTCTAAAGTAATGTGTGTTTTTGGCCCTCAAGATATCAGTTTACTAGTGATGCATACATGGTTCTTGCTGAAGTTTCCATGTTTCTTTCTTATATTGGCAAGACAAACCTGTAGAGATTCTCTGGATTTCATTTCAGAACATTAGTAGAGCCACTTACAACTTGGCCTCTCTGTGAGTCATTAATTAGCAGTGATTACAGGTCCATCCAGAACAATTCACACTCAAGTAGTAAAGTTGGAACTGGCTTTCCATACCAACGTGATTGAAATAACTTTTCATAAAAAACAAAACAAACTTCAAGATTTCTCAAATTATTACTATTGTACCCATCCCAAATTGAAACACTAATGCACCTCCTTAGAATATTTAAATTCAAGGATAGTGTTTTTTCAGGAGTCCATTTTCTCAGAAAATTAATCTTCAGTAGGAATACTATAAGGATATCAAAGTAATTCATTATTGGCTCCTTAGACTTTGGACACTAATGTTGTTTAATTTTTACCTGGGCACCAGGGTTATGAAATTTATTTATTTCTGATTACATTTATATCCCACCTTTTTTCCCCTCTTGCAAGGACCCCAAGGTGGTCTACATGGTCCTTCTCCTCCATTTTATCCTCACAACAACCCTGTGAAATAGGTTAGGCTGAGAGTCAGTGACTGGCCCAAAGTCCCCCAGTGAGCTTCATGGCCTGAGTGGGGACTAGAACACGGATCTCCCGAGTTCCAGTCCAGCACTCTAACTACTACACCACACTAGCTGGAAAAAATGGCCAGGTCCCCATTCCATTGGGGGTACTGTGATAGGGTGAGTTTTTCTTGATTTTGGCACTGTCCTTGTTGTGTCCATATGGTTTTCAATTATATTTTGTGCTTTGCATTACTTGGCCTAGTTGCTGTTGCACCTTAAATGTCCAGGCTTCATACCATCTAGGAATAGTTCAATGAGGAGTAGAAGTACTAATTCAAATGTACAAAAGCAACAGGGTCTGCGCTCTCTGAAGCTGAGCATATCAATACTCCAGTATAGGGAAAGATCTGCTAATAAAATGCCTTTTGACAACATTTTTAGAAAGACCGATAGTTTTTAAGATATATATATATATATATATATATATATATATATATATATATATATATTCCCTTTTTGAGTTTAACTCCAAGTGCATCACTATACTGCAAGAGATGCCCATCTTTTGAAAACACAGTCCTGTTCCTTCATTGACAACTAGCTGTAGCAGAAGATGCTTTGCATGGGGAAGACTAGGACAAATTCCTAGTCTTCTCCATGCATAGAAAATTCCGAGGGCATGTCAGGGATAGATTGAGGGCAGCCTTGGATCTGCAGGAACATAAACCTCTCTGTTCTCCCAAAGTGGTCCAGAAACTGTGACCGCCCGGGAGATGCATAGTTGATCCTCCGTCTCATTGATGTCAATGGGAGAGTGTGTTATTTTAAAGGGCCGCAGTAGAGAAAAGGCAAAAGAAGTTCACCCCTGCCCTAGCTGCAATAAGCCAGCAGGGTATAGAAAACAGCAGAAGCTTTTGTCAAAGATTCCCTGTTCTGCTCATAGAAGCGCTGAAGGGAAGCACTTACAGGTCTCGGTCATTGGCCAATAGATTATGGGATGCTGGGTTGTGTGTTTATGTGTACTTAAAGGCCTGAGAAGATGATACTGCTGAGATGATGAAAGCCCTAGAATTGATGCCTGAATTGCTTGCTTTCCTCTCACATTTCTTTTTCCTTTAATTGCATCTATTAGATTGCAATCCCACAGACAAGGACTGTCTTGTCTTTTAATATCTTTTCAGCATTTGGAAATTTTATCTGGTTTATAAGTGAGTGCTAAATAAAATTAAACATATTTTTCTATATATCTTGTAAAAGCTTTCCAACCTCTTTTTGTAGCTTGTTTTCTTTCTTTTGAAGAATGTATACAGTTAGGTGGTAAGAACAGTGCTTTAATTGTGATTGTTCTCTCTGTCCACATTTGCAGGGGTCACAAGAGAAAGCTAGATGAAGACGATGGTGCCAGTGAATCAAGTAAAGGGTCCAGCAATGAAGATGAGGAGGGCAGCAGTTCAGAGGCAGATGAAATGGCAGCAGCCCTAGAAGCTGAACTGAATGACTTTATGTAACCTCCATAAGGGGGGTGGGAGGGGTGGAATCTGTAATTATGTGTTTCTTTTTGCAACCACTCAGAATTCCAGTGGTGGGCATTTCCTGTCCGCTCCAAAATATGGTGTATATTTTGCAAAGAAATACAGCAGGTGATAATGCATTATTTTACAAAACCTGAAATAGATGTTTTTAAGGGGTTTTACTAAAGGAATATATACTTTTTTAAAGGAAAAGTATTAAAGGGGGACTTGGTGTTATATGCCAAAGACATGTTATGAGCTCTGCAGAACCTTCTTCTATAAACATTCAAACAATATTGCCATGATGGCTTTGGGTACGAAGCTTCAGAAAGAAAGAAGACCTGAGGAATATATTGCATGGATGAGGTGAGGGATCCTGATTGGGATACATTTTCTTCACAGTGAGATGTTATCAAATAGAAAGGTTTTTTTAAAAATAAAAATAAAAAAAAATAAAGAACAATTTATATTTGTATAGGATCTGAGAATGCTATATGCAAGCTTTGTGAACTCTGCACTTGACTTACCTGCCACTTGCTTCTAAGAGAATATATGATGATTGACTTCTATGTTTTAAGTTACTTTGTGGATTAGTTGTATTCTTTAGGAGACTATCTAGATTTTTAACTTCTCTAAAAATTGCAGTTTTAGCACAGGACACTCTGTGCATTATTGTGCTGCCATAAAAACATATTCATTCATTTTGTGTTGTGTTTGGAAGGAATGGCTACAAGCTACTTCTAGATAGCATTTTATTTCTTTGAAAGAACAGATGTAAAGTTTTTGTACATTCTATTTCATATTTGATCTACAAAACAGATTCTTTTCATTAATAAAATACATTTTCTAAGCTCTGTTCTCTTCATTAGTTGCAGTGCTAATTTTTCTATTTTGGTTGCTTTCATAAGTTAATATGTACCTTTTCCAGGATTGCACTTCTAATGAATACAATTATCAACATCTTTTGGAATAGGACCAAAATGTCTTTGATGGAAATTCACTCATTCCAAATTTATAACTATTCCCCTTGTAAGACGTGCTACTTGCATTGATGGGGGAAACTTATAAACTGGTTTTATCACAGGATTATTATCTGATGTGTTTGAACAGATTTTGTTCTATTATTTTCAACCATGTTGTTCAAACAACATCTGGGTGGGAGAATAGCTTTGTTTTATTAACATTTCCAATCCAAGTGTAAATCAGCCTTCCCCAACCTGTGCCCTCCAGACATGTCCAACTATAACTCCCATCATCCCCTGTCAGCACAGCCATTGGACTTGCTGGCTGAGGATAAGAAGAGCTGTAGTATGACACATCTGGAGTGTGCCAGGTTGGAGAAGGTTGCCCAAGAAGGAACCTGTGGCCTCCAAATGTTGGACTAAACTCCCATCATCCCTGACCATTATGCTGGCTGAGGCTTAATGGGATTTGAAGTTCAACCACATTTGGAGGGGCACAGGTTGCCCATCCCTGCCCTAAATACACTTGCATATTGCTTTCATTACTGTGCTCCATTATCTTTGAAAGCAATATGCTGACTGAGTCCAACAAGAGATTAGGCAACTTTTGAAAATAACATAACAAATACTTTGAAAGCTCAGATTGACCACAAAGGAAATAAAGCCTCCTTCCAGGACACAAGTAATAAATGTGCCACTGAAGTATCTCCATCAATGCCAAACCGACAGTTTTAATTGAATGGCTGCAATCTGGAAGTCACGTGCTTGCATTAATAAAGGTTTCATAACTGAACATTGCCCTCTCCGAATTTCACCGCTGCAAGGCACTGCAGTGCTGGCTTTGTGCTTGGCAGCAAATAGCGGCTGTCGTGAGAAAAGCTGTTTATATAATTTCCCCTTCCTGTCCTTGTGCCTGGATGCACACTGTGCCTGATCACAAGGGAACCCCCATGGTGCTGTCCCTAAATGCAGAAACTTTCTGCTAACTCAACAGTATAAGGTTATTCAACTAACATCCTCTTTGGCTGTCACTTGAATTGCTGTCCTAGAAAACAGTGGTGGGTTTGACTATGTTGACTGCTGCCTGAGCTGTAGCCAACAAGTTGAACCAGCTACCTCGGGAAAGACGTTTTTATTCAAGCTTTTGTGACAAATACTCATTGGTATGTCCACACACCTTTAACATTTTAAGATTTACCAGGTATGTTTTTAAAGGTAGGAACTCCAAACAGTTCCTCCATGGGCATGTGATAACAGTGAATAAAGCATATCATTTATGGTGACCATATGGAAGGAGGACAGGTCTCCTGTATCTTTAACAAGTAGCATAGAAAATGCAATTTCAGCAGGTGACCAGATACAAAAGGGGACAGGGCTCCTGCAGCTTTAACTGTTGTGATGAAGAGGAAATTTCACCAGGGGCTGCATGCATACCAATGACACCTGATGAAATTCCCTTTTCTATACAACTGTTAAAGAAACCGCCCAGAGAGCTTCGGCTGTGGGGCGGTATATAAATGTAAATAAATAAAATACAGGAGCCCTGTCCTCCTTTCCATATGGTTCCCCTACATAAGCAGTGCGATCCCTATGAGTTTTCTCCATGCTGTGTCATGCTTAGGTTAGGGAGAGAGGCTCTGATGTAAGTTTTAGATTATAGTGTTCTGAACCAGAACACTATAATCATGGTAATGCAACTCCTCAATACCTTGAAAATATCTCAAACCTGCAGTGAGCAGGCGGGTTGCCAGTCACGATAGTATCCTGTCCTGAAAAATACTCTTGGATGGGTTGGCAGGGGGAAGCCCATCACTGTGGTGCGTTGTCCACCTAGCTTCTTTCCTTGCCTATTGCAAGCCCTGTACATACAGAAGGTAGTGAACAAGGTGGAGAGTAGATGAACCAGAACATTGCTGTCATATTAAAGGGCAAGTCCTTATCATCACTGCAAGAACTCCTGTGTATCTCAGAAAACTTGCAGCTAATTTATGCTTTGGACAAGGTTATTTGAAGGACTGTCTGCATCCATACAAACCTGTGTGGGCCTTAGGATGGGCCTCAGAGGACCTGCTTGTTGCCCCACCACTGAGATCTATCAGATTGGCAGGCATTAGAGGCAGGGTCTTTTTGGTGGTGGCTCTCTTAGCTATGGAATTCCCCCTCTAGGGAGGTACACATGGCCCCCACTTAAGTGGCTTTTAAATGGACTTTAAAGACCTTTCTATTTCAAGCTGATTTTAATCAATATGCAAGAGGCAGGTGACCAAGCAGGTTGCAATGTTGAAGAGGAGGAGCAACTCTAGGGGGCTCTTGTTAGTGGGTCCTTGCTGTGGAGGGGGCCCAACCATACCTACCCTTGACGCTGCCCCTGGCCTTGATGCTTCTGGAGGTGGCAGTGGTAAGGGGAAGTGAGTGGAGGTGGACAGAGATATCCTCAACCAGTATGATCTTTCCTAAGCATGGAGTGACGACAGTCCAGTCCTCCCAAGACTGTGCTGCATGCTTATAAAGATAAGCAGTGGTAAGGAACTGCAGCTGATGTTGCCATGAGTGTGACCTGAGTGGAAAGTAGAGGCAATGCAGTGGCATGAACAAGGCACCAAAGCATGTGACAAAACTGCCTTTTTGCCATGGTTTGGGTGGCGAGCTGACTCTCCCAAGCTAGTTCATGATGCCAGCAGCAACCTGTCCTCTCTCAGGGGCCCAAAGACTCTTCCAACCTGTTCAAGGAGAGAAGGACACTGGGGAGGGGGGATGCATAAAGAGAGAAAGAACAGCACTGGGTGTTGGCCAGATAGATCTGTGAGGCACTTGCTAAAATAAGGCTAGAGTTGAGGATCTAGAAGACAAATGTTCAGGAGAGAAGAAAGGGAGACTTCTCTACTTTGGAACTGTCTGTTTTTAGGAAGAGTTTGCAGGTTACGCAGTTCAGCAAAAGAGGAAGAGTAAACTGCAGGATGAGAAAGGAACTGGAATTAAGGAAGCACAAATTTGCATGTGTACATAAGTTAGCATATACACGTTTTATGCAAATGTGTGTCCTACCGCTTGTACCCTTAATCTTATAAGTACTTATCCATGCCCCTGATAAGTATGTTTACGATGGTGCCTTCTAGTGTAAACCTATAAATGTCTGCTCAGAATCAAAACTTACTGTGTTCCATGGAGCTTACTCCCAGGTAAGGACATATAATGCTGCAGCCCATATTTGCTTCCATGGTCAACCTATTACATTAACGTGGGCTAAAGCTAGAGTTTAAAATATCACACTCTTGGCAGCAGAGGCAAAGGAATCATTAAATAAATAAAAAGTGTTTTCTTGGGGTTTTTTTAAAAAAAATTGGTCTGGATGGTCAGAAGAAATGCCAATAGCTTGTTTTCTTCTTTAGCATTTTTCTTTATCAATACTAATTATTGCTGAGGCCACAAGAGGAAGAGGCAGCAGCAATTTCTCTGTTGTGTTTAGCTCTATCTCCATGACCTGCTGAATTATTGCCTGGCGTGCTGATGTGAAAAGCTAAACTACTGTATTCCTATCTGTCATTAGAATGTTTCACAGACTGTGGCATCAGATCATCCAAGAAGGGAGATGGAGGCAGAGGTGAATAAAGACATCAAGGCTGGGTAGATAGGCACAGTGGAGATGAATGGAAGACTCTGGGGCTGGGCTGGAAGTATTGCAAGTGGGATGCACTGTAAATAATTTGGAAGCAGCATGTCCCTGCTGCATATATGAATCCAAATGATGCTGCTATGTATATAAAATTAATTGTCATTTGTTGAAGCCAGCTTCACCTTGAAACATAGGCATATAAATAGTTAAAGAAATAATAATAAAAGAATGGCACCCACATTTTGTATCTCTGTGGTCACCACACAACTGCCAATATAGTATCTCCTGAAGAACAATTTAAGTTACCTTCAGCATCTTAGGGCTCCATCACACCTTTTTTCCCCTCTGGTTTGTCTCCATGTTTTTTACCTTCATTTCATAAGTGCGTCAAGGGCTCCATCACCCACGGTCCCTTTCACATCGGTTTTCGCTGGCTTTCTCTTCCACTCCATTCTGCCCTTTCTCCTTCCTCCTCCAGTTTACTGGTTGTGGTACACTGATAGGCGTGGGCTCTTCCACCCACCCACCCCCCGCTCTGGCTTTGTTATCTAGATGTTACTTTTAAGGTTTCATCTGGGCTCTGTTTCTGCGGGCAAGGGTGGGGGCTTGGAGCACTAAAAAGTCCATTTAACTGACTAACAAGTCCCTACAACGACGTACTGGAGGAGGAGAACCGCCCTCCACTCTCCTTTCGTCAGCAAGGCTCCATTAGCACACACACCCAACAAAGGAAAAAGCGAGAGGAGAAAATAATCCAGACTTTCCCCGCACCAAAATAAAGCACAAGTGGGGGGAAGGGGTGAGAACGTCGTCATGTGAGTACAGCCCTGCAAAACCACAAACCAGGAATGGCAAGTGTGTGATAAATTGCTGGTGTGATGGAGCTCTTACTGAGGATACATCCCCACAGGCATTTTCCATAAACATTTACTCACTAATGGCTGTACTAACATGTTATTTCCTTTCCTAACCCCCTTTCATTTTTTGCCTGAAGCAAGGTGCAGCAGGGTAGGGTTGCACAGGGAGAGAAAGTACAAGAACTACACATAGGACTGAATTGGAATAGGCCACAAGTTCATTGCTAACAGCTTCCATAAATTTTGCATCATGTGGGCACTGATACTCCAATGTGGCCGGCAGCCTGCCTGTGGACTTTTGAACTGCCCAGCCTGACCGCTCAGTAACCCAGAAGGAAAAATGGCTTAAGAGGGAGCAGTTGACCAACAATTTCTGTGGTGGATTTCCCTGGTAGCCCTAAGTTACCTTGGCTCCTCAAGTGGGCCTCTCACAGGTTTTTTTTTTTTCATCCATGCCCACTACTAAAACACAATTGTGACAGAGAAAATGCAAGAACAAATCACCATGACAACAGCCATATAACCAGAAGAGGAATCCATTGCTATGAAGAAATACCCATGGTTTCAGCCACCAATTGGAGAGATTCCTTTTTTTAAAAAAACCTGCCCAGCCCCATAAAACAGCTGCCAAACAAAGTCCACAGCAAATATACCCACACATTAAAATCATATTGACAGATGAGAGGAAAGACAAACTGCTTATGGTGCTTTCATCTAGATTGCCTACCCCCTGTTATCTTCTAGGTGCAGACCAGAGAGGTCTCTCCTCTCTCCAGTCCATCCTGGTGGCCCACCCCATCACTGATCTGATTTGTCAGAGGGGCTCTCCCTAAGCCAGCAGTACTTCTGGCCTACAGAGCCCAACTGCCTAACAGACCATCCACCAGCTGCACTGCCAGCCACCACATCCCCTTCACACACACACACACACACACACATCCATGTGAGACACAAATGTGCCCCCAAGTGAAGGCAGGGGTCTCTTCTTATAGTTTTGTGTGCTAAGTTTTATTTTCTCTTTGTTTAACTCTGCAAAATATTTTCCCATTAAGCATGCCGTTCTATTGTGTGTTATTAGGTAGACTTCAGCTATATTGATGCATTTAATATAAAAAAAGAAATAAAAACTGCCAACAATTTTACTTCACCAATGAGAGTGAATTCAACCAAAAAATGTCACAGACAGCTTTTTCTTTCTCCTATGTTTGCTATTGCGGTTGGAAACAAAAATATTTAGGGGAAGTTCCGTGTTTTGAACAACCAAGCAAAATAGTAACAAAAAGAAAGAAAGCTTGAATCTAAAGCCTTGAACTTACACCTTGGGGAAGAATTAGATATACCTCTTGCAGTGAACTATCAGAAAATGAAACCTGGAGATTAAAGTAGCTGCTCTATGAATCTGAACAGGGCTAGCCTGCTGAGGTGAAAGACAGATGGGACCCTCCCCAATTCCATGTACAAAAGACAACCTGACTGGTGGTTGTGTCTTAGGGATTCATCAACAAAGCGTTTAATCGCATGCTCGCTACTGCTGACTCATGGTTTTTCATGCATCCTTTAGATGAAGCCATCCGCCTCCCACTCCTTCCTGCCATTTTCCCATCACAAAATGGACCCCTTTTAATCTAACTTTTTTTGTGAAATGGAAATGTGCCTCTGTTTCCTGTGGTGTGTATGAAAAGTGGCACAATAAAAACAGCCCCTGAATGGACCGCATGGGCTTTGTTTACTTCCTCTTTCTTCTCCAAGAAGAAGAGTAATGTGGGACAGTAGTGGAGGTTGAGAAGTGATGGTAGGAAACAGCGATCCCCCCCCAATCTGATGACGCTCAAAATTCAACACTGGCAATGGAGCAGCATCTGTCCTCCGCTACACTCGAGAGCAGGGGCAGCAGGCTAGCTTAGATGGTGCAGGGCAGGATGTATAGCACACACAGCCCTGCCCTCTAATACCTCACCTATGCTCCCCAGCATCTGCTACCTTTTGTCAGCCAAATGATGTTTAGAAGAACACCCTATCCTGTCTAAGGGAAATGCATTACATCTGCTTGCCCCTTTTTTCTCTTTCTGGCATCTGGAACAATAAGAAAGAAATGTAGAGTTGTCTTTGGAACACTCTTCCCAGAGAGATACACATGGATCCCTCTCTGTTGCATTTTAGGAAGACTCTCAAGACTTTAACAAATCATATTTTCTGCTGGTATTATTTTATATGAGCAAATATTTTATGTTGAATGGTTTTGGTGTATTAACTGGTATCGGTTATTTTAAGCCACTCTGTTATTCACCCTGCTATTTAGGGTTATTGTAAGCTACCTGATATTGTAAGTCATCCTGGTATTTAGGGTATTCACCCTAAAAGGTGGGCTTTTAAATCTGTTTAACATAATTTATAAGTGAGGAAAGTTAGTTGTTGGTGAGCAATGTGGTGTGGTGGTTAGAGTGCTGAGTCAGGACTGGGGAGAGCCAGGTTCAAATCCCGATTCTGCCATGAAGTTTACTGGGTGGCCTTGGGCCAGTTATTCTCTCTCAACCTAACCTACCTCACAGGACTGTGATGAGGATAAAATGGAAAGAGGGGCCCATGTATGCCACCTTGGAGAAAAGATGAGATATGAATGGAATAAATGAAGATTAAGGACCAGTTTCTGCATTACAGCTTGTGGGGATGAGCAACTTCCCCCAAAAGTTGTACCATGTGAGCAGATTCTAACCAAGGGCTAATCTATACCTGCAGCCCTTTCGCTACAGAAGAGGGATGCTTCTGAATGTTCCCGCTTCTGCGATCGCCACTAACGGGACACACGTGTCTGATTTTTCCCACAATTACAGGAGTGCCGTTGTGGGAGCATGTGTGCCCCATTACAGCGCTCCCACATGTGTATCGGTAGAAGTGGGCAGTGGTAGGCAGATGGCTATGGGGCAGATTTTTTTTAATGACTTGTGAGGGATGTGCAGATGCACAGCAACACATGGAGGGTAGGAATTCCGTCAAATATGCACTCCTGCACAGAGATATATTTGTATTAAACACACACATACTCGGTGGGAAAACACTGTGTGTGTCATGGAAATGGTGGACTGGTCCACTCCCTCATACCTCCAATACCCATGCACATGCCCCTCACAACTGATTGGCTGTTTCCTGAGCCTGGAACTTGCAGTGAACAGCAACGACCTCGCAAAGGTGGGGGCACACCTCAATCATTCTTCAGAATGGACGCGAGAGAGCTGGAAAAACTGTGATAAAAGCAATCAAGGATATTCCAGGAAAACAGAGGTGGAGCCAAGATCACCATGGGAGCAGGTGAATGCCATGTGCCCCATAACTGACGACTCTGATACAATCCTGCAATAAACGGCTGGTGTATACACCCCTCCCAAGTCAGCTGATGGCCATATCAGCCTGTATGACAAGAAGCAGAATGAGGTATGAAGCCCAGCATTTGTAGTCTGTTTGCAATTAATAGAGCTCAGCCTCCTTTTTCAAGAAAAGGAAAATTGTATTTCTGCAGCTCATAAGCCAGCCTGGAAAACAGGAGGCGTAGTGTTAATTCCCCATAAATGATCTTTTCTCCCTCGTACTTCTGCTGTTTCTCAGACTTCCTCAGACTTCCGTGCTTTTGGCATGTTAGCGGGCTCTGTCTTTGAGCTCAAACGAGAATTCATGGCACTGCTTTGTCCAAAGACAAGGTTCCTGTAATAAAGGATGAGGTCATGAAGCACTGAGAACTCTGGCTTCCTCCAATTTCAAGGCAGATGGTTCATCTTCCAAAATAACAGTAGCAGAACTTGGAATCTCCAAAGGACATCATTTTCATGAACATACAGTACTTTATCATGGTCCATAACAAAAACGGCATGTTATTAAAAGAAGACAACAGCATAAACCTTCCTTCCGATTTAGCAAACCCTGGTAAATATTGTTATAGGCGGGTTGGGATGGGATGGGCAGTTGTCCTAGGTGCCAAGTTGAAGGGGAAGCCAAGCTGAGCTTGGTGAGTTCGCATTTATTGAGTATACTGTCTGCAGTGAGCCAGGGCAAAGAAAAGCAGTAAGTATATTTAACGTTTTTTAAAAAATGCTACAGGGTGTTTCGGTGCTAACTATATACATGAACTGCCATCCATTAGCTTTAAAGCAGATTCCTTTTTCAATTCCTAGCTGAATATCATTTGTTTCTTTCCCATACCTTCTACCTGCCTCTAGCCATGGGGAGATTACAGGGGCAATAGCCTGCAGTTTGAGAGAGACCCAAATGCCTGGAGGGTTAATTAACCCATAGTGGACTGTCTTGTCTGGTTCACACATAGCAAGTAGCCACCACGGATGAATTTCCCCATGGAGCTTTTTGTTGCAGTGGCGTACACCATTTTGAATATTTGGTTTGAGGCAGGGGCACACCATAGCTTCTTGTTATGTGCGAACCTGGCGAGGGTGGGTTGTTGGGGCAGATGACAAGCCATCTGCAACCCTAAAAGAGCCCATGTGAACCAAATCACTGAGAAAGACACAGCGTGGGTTCAAATAAGTATCAGTGGCTTCTTTTTCTTTCCTGCACGTGCCACTTGTGAGCTGCCTGGAAACCCCTGTAACAAGCCATGGGTTTTAGAGCGGTTTGTAAACCACCTTGACCACCCACCCTTCCTGGGTTTGGAAGTCACAATAATCCATGCCCAGCAAGGATAATTATGCTAATTAGGTGGCTTGCAACTGGCACGCACAATCAGGGGCCTCCACTGCTGCTATTTAGACTTCAAAAATTAAACACCTACCACAGCTACCTTGGCAAGGCCAGAAGGGACAAAGCTTTCCCAATGAAGTTCTTCATGTGATCCCATCCATGTAAGGTGGCCACTTAAGCTTAGCCAAAAAAGAGGAAATGCATCACCAGGAAAAGAGAGAAGACTGACTGGGTAACCTGTGTGCACCTGCTCAATCAGCAGTCCAGGTGCTAACAGTTGCTGGACAACCTCAGTGTGACTACTACCCCTCCTTCGGGTTCTTTGACTTTAAACCAGACTTGGAATGGACAACTTTTCAAAAAGAGGACACCTTCAAAGAGAGGACAGTCCTCTGCCAGCTCTCCAAAGGAGGGAACTGTCCTCTGTAAGGTAGGACACCTGGCCACCCTACATCCATGGGAAATAGCAACTGACAAACATATGCAAATGTCTCACATATAAAAGCTGGGCCTAAGTCTTAGTACAGCCTTCCTCAACCTGATGATCTCCAGATGTGTGGGATTACAACTCCATCTAACACATCTGGATGGCACTGGTTTGGGGAAAGTTGTAACTTAGAACATTAACCCAACATTCAAATGGTGCTGAATATGTGCCATCAGAAGCAGGTGGGGCTGTGAAATATGTGAAAAGCAACGGCAAGGAGAATGTGGTGTCTAATAGTGTGCATGAGTTAAAAGGTAGGAAAGTGAATATTGACCAATATTTTAAACAAAGTAAAACTAGATCTGTGGGTAGAAGGGACACCATATGGCTATGATCAAGATGAGGGACATTGCAAGACAACAGCATAAACTTTAATCCTAACCAATTCAAATATGGAAGACAGTGCATACAGTACACAAAGTTCTAATCTTAACATTAATACCCAGAAATAGAATGGGAATAGATATAGTAGAAAAGATAAGACACAGATTGTACAAGGTACCCATGCAGAAATCATGAGAAAAGTAGCAAGTACAGGCATATACGCAAGTTATAATTTGTTTTGTGCAGCAGCTTTTTGGGGGCCAGAAATTAGAGCTCCCTTTGTAAACCTGACTATATATCTGATGCACTGAAGTTAATAAAACCAAGGAGATTGGAACCTACATTCTGAAATGTAAAAATAGATATTTTTTCAGCAACTTACGTGACAGTGAAGGAAATCATGTGGGCAGGCTGTTCTTGAAAATGATTGTGGAATGATTTATTTAAGTGCTGCACACTTACTCAGAAGATGTCATTTTAAACAACATCAAAAAATCTTTCTCTTTTCTCCTTATTGGGGCCTACTGTGAGTAATAACTTTGTGATGTGTACCAGTTATTCTTCAGCCAAAGACCACTGGTCTGGTTTGCTTACCACCACGTTTCCTTACCTTACAATCTTCACCTGGGTTGATACTTGAAAGGCTTCATCAATTGTTCCATTTGTGACTGTGGTCCAACAAAGCAATGTGAAGGGAAAACGTGTCCATAACAGGTGTTTTCTTTGGGGTTTCCAGTGTAGCTCCTTGCATTCATGGAAAGGCAAGCAGCTTTTCAGTTTACAATTTAAATGAAAAAGGCTTGCCTCTTCAGCATGAGGTCAACATGCTCAAGAAGCCTCTGCTTATTCACCATTTAACTGTCACTATGGTACCTAAAAGGGGCACTGAATTAAAGTTTAATATCTATATACAGCATCCCAAGAATGATTTGTAATATATTTCCCCTTATAAACTGTTATAATAATAATATCTTCTACCAGAAGTAATTCATCATCATCTATTAAAAGTCATTCACCAATATTGTTTCACCCTCTGGGTGAAACAAATAGTTACATCATAATCTGATTAATTTGAACAGTCCTTGACTTTGAACTATGTAATTAATTTGAATCTCTTTTAAGTGTCCATTCTATTTTACTTAAAATTCAAGATTCAGCAAAGCATTTGAGTGTACGCTCAGTGGACTGACTTCCCCAGAATAACATTGTTGCATATTAAGATTCTCTTTAATTTGCTTCTGTGTGCTCCTCCCTACTCCCTCAGGGATTCGTACCAGCTATAACAAAGACCCATCTATTTCACAAAACATTGCAGCTAACGCAATCATTTGTGCAAATTAGGATAAATCCTGATGTCAGTTTGGAAGTGAAAGAAAACAAAAGCTGACAGACAAACCGTAGTAAGCTGCCTCAATTACCTAGAAAAGTTATTTCACCAGAAGACAACTTCTGCTGCAATATTCCTCAGAGAACTGAAAAATGTCAAGTGAAAAGAACTCTGGAGGTAGCTTGGTATTGGTAGAGAGAAGCAACATTAAGGCTTCAACCCTATAACCTTTTTACCTGTGAGTAAGCCCTACACCCAACTCAGTGGGGCTTACATCTGAGTAGGCATGGATGAGATTGTGCTGTATGTCAAAACATTGGTTTGATTAATCAATTCAATCTTTTGCTGAATTAAAAAATTGTTCCTGATTAATTGGCCTGCAGAATTTTTTTTGTCTAATTAAGTCATGTCAAAACAAGTCATTCCAAAAGCAACAGATTGGGGTGCCATCTTAGAAGAGGCAATTCCTCTCAAGCAGCAGAAAAATACTTCTTTTAAAATGGTGCCTACCGCAATAGATGGGCATGTTCTTTTCTTCAGAGCTATAGTTATGCATATGAAAGCCAGCATAGAGTGTTATACTGGGACTGTTCTAGTCCCTCTTCAGCTATGAAGCTCATTTGGGGCCAGTCACTGACTTTCAGTCTAACCTACCTCACAGGGTTGTTGTGAGGATAAAATGGAGAGGAGGATGACTATGGGGCTGTCTATACCCCCAGTATACCCCATGGTAGTGGCACTGCATAGTTTATTCAATGCAGCTGCCAACTCACACCCACCACAGGCTTTCCCCCAGAAACTGTGCACTTAAAAAGTTGCTGACTTACCATGACTGTTTGCTTTACTCCAAGGCCACCACCTTCTTTGCTAGTTCTGTTGGTGGGGACCTTGCTTCACACTGAGGCTGGGGTTGTTCCAGGGGTGGATCGAGGCCCACGGTAGGTCAGGGGGTCACGTGGGAAGGCTGGGCAGAGGGCAGGGGATGGGCTGAATGGCTGCCAGCGCTACTTGGAAAGCCCACGCGCCCTCCTGCCTTGGAGATTGGATGTTCCCACCCCGCAGCTGCAGTGCCACAGGATTTTAAAGGAACAAGCGACAAAGCGATGCCATCAAGATACCCTCAAGGAAAGCTGCTTTGGGTTCCTTGCAAGGGGGGAAAAAGGTGGGATATAAGTGTAATAATAACAGTAAAAATATTAGTAAAATTATAATTCGGAAGAAAAGTGCATAGTTAGATTTAATCAATTAATCTATTAACTTATTAAGGGTATGATCCCATGGTCCCTGGAAAGGTGTCCCAGGAGCCATTGGATAATGAGGAATCCCTCTCTGTGGACAAAGAGCCAGATCTGTGAGTGGTGGAGGAAGGAAGATGAGGATGTCTGCTGTTGGGAGCCTCCGCACTCAGATGTTGGAATGATCCACCTCCATTACTCCTCTACCACCATTGTGCCCCCTTGGTTGTTGCTCCTCCAGGCCCTGACAGTGGGCTGTAATGGTGGAAGAGGCTGAACAGGGGGAAGTGTAGGGGGGAAGTTCAGGGGAGACTTGGGATCTGCTGGATCCAACCCCACCCCAACCTCATTCCCCCACATGCCCCTGATAAGGAGGCAAAACTATGCCAACTTATTTTCCTTCTCATTTTGTGGTTCTTCCTCTCCAGCCTCCATAGAATTGCTCTGCCCAGCTCTTAGAATGAATCAATTATGAGTTCTTTCATTGGGAAATAGCTCTCGTCAATGTCTGTTAAGGAATGATAGCATTTAATCAGATTGTATATAAACCATTTGTTTTCCCTTTGTTTTCTATAAGACTGGAATTGTTTTTAAAATACAGATGCTATTGATGGCTAGCTGTATTATGCATGGATGCTTCAAGTGGGCTGGATTGCCAATCTACGGAAGCCTCCCCTAATGTGGTGCAGCCTCTAGATATTTTGGACTACAACTCCCAGCATTGTTGACTGCTGGCTATGCTGGTTAGTCCAAAACATCTGGAGGCATGAAAGACTAAAACATCTGGAGGCATCAGGTTGGAGAAAGCTGTTCTACAGCATTATAAGGTGTTTCATAGCCACAGGAGCACACCCATTGAACAGCTCCCATAAGCAGTGCTCTCCAGACAATAAGGTGTTTGGTGGCAAAGTGCCATAGCCCAATATGCTTTTTCTACATGGGATCCACTGACATCTTTTCAATGATTCATGAAGGTATTTCTTTCGCATGACTGTAGTTCGTGAACATTAGGGGGCCCAACCTGAAATATAGGCCCAATCTAGATCAGGGACTCATGTCATGCCTACAATTAGTATTCTAAAATTATGGTCCATTGAGAGTATTTTAGTAGTCATTTCACTGTTACAAGAAATCTCTGACAAAAGACCATTGTCCTTGTTGATTCTTCTCAGAGTCATTTCACATTTTCACTGTTTTTGTGATCAACAAGTAAGAATGCATCCAAAAGACATAGTCAATCAGGAGATTGAATACTTGCTTGATGCAGATACACCCTTCTTAATCTTAACACGGAGGAACGGACAGCACCTCAAAGTGCAAGGTAAGTAATTCAATGAAATTCACTGTGTACAAACATCCTTTTAGATACTACCTTTTAGGTAATACATCAGTAGGGCAGTTGTCTTTGCAGCAGTGAAGCCTTTGGACCCAATTGGCTGAAGGGGTGTGACGGCATGCAGTATTCACAAACATTCCAACTGCTCAATGCATCTTTTAAATGCCTCCTAAAAATGCACCTTTCCAGCCATGTTTTCCTTGGGATGTAACTGTTATTGGGTTTTACTTTGGCTTTACATGCTACTTTTAAAGTTTTTTATTATGTTTTATCTTGTGGTGGTTTTTATCATTTTAATTGTTGTGGACTGCCCAAAGCACCTCGGTTGTTGGGCAGTATAGAATAGGGTGACCATATGAAAAGGAGGACAGGGCTCCTGTATCTTTAATAGTTGCATAGAAAAGGGAATTTCAGCAGGTGTCATTTGTATATATGGAGAACCTGGTGAAATTCCGTCTTCATCACAACAGTTAAAGGTGCAGGAGCTATACTAGAGTGACCAGATTGAAAAGAGGGCAGGGCACCTGCAGCTTTAGCTGTTGTGATGAAGAGGGAATTTCACCAGGTTCTCCATATATACAAATGAAACCTGCTGAAATTCCCTTTTCAATGCAACTGTTAAAGATACAGAAGCCCTGTCCTCCTTTTCACATGGTCACCCTAGTATAGAAATGTAATAAATAATAAATAAATCTTCTATAATCCCATTCTAGATTCAAACTATTAGTCCCCCTTTTTCAAGATCTGCTCCATTTGCCACATATTTGCCTGTTTGCTACATAGAATATTTACAGAAAAGTAGCTGCATTCACTTGATGCAGAAAAAACAAAAGGTGCCACAAGAATCTTCTGCTGTTATCTTATTCACACTTACCTGGGAGTAAGTCCCATTAACACAGCAGGGCTTACTTCTGAACAGACTTATATAAGATTGCACTGTACATTATTTTGATAAAATATTTAGCAACCCTCTTCTAGGGTGACCATATGAAAAGGAGGACAGGGCTCCTGTATCTTTAACATTTGTATTGAAAAGGAAATTTCAGCAGGTGTCATTTGTATATGGGGAACCTGGTGAAATATCCTCTTCATCACAACAGTTAAAGATGCAGGTGCCCTGCCCTTTTTTAAATCTGGTCACAGTATAGCTCCTGCAGCTTTAACTGTTGTGATGAAGAGGAAATTTCACCAGGTTCTCCATATATACAAATAACACCTGCTGAAATTCCCTTTTTTATGCAACTGTTAAAGATACAGGAGCCCTGTCCTCCTTTTCATATGGTCACCCTACCCTCTTCGCCGTTCCTTTAACTTTTGTGCTTAATAATTAAAGTCAAGGTAGACCTCAAAAGCTATTCATCATTCTAGCTTTATATAGCATTTCTAAAATGTAAAAGAACGGATAAGTCAAACAAGAAGGCTAGACGAGGAAGCCAGCAGCACAAACAATGGAGTAAACCAAGGGATGATGGCTAGGAACAGTTTTGTTTTTTAGGCTAATTGTTTCTACTGCCCTATATGTGAACAGAGATACGGCTTTAGAAGAGCCATAGAATTTGCTACCCAGTCTTCAGGACATGTTCTTAATTTCTTTGAATAACCTCTGAGAGGAGGACTGCTTTGTTGTCTACTGCACACCATTTCCAAGAGGCAAAGCAAGTGGAGCGGTCTGCCAGAGCAAGGAGAGCTAAACTGCCTGACATTTACATTGGAAAGCCCCCGTTTTTCAAGAACTGCTCTGCAGCAGACTTCTCTACAGCGTTTGAGTCTTTGCTTAAACATACTTACAAAGCAGCCGTAAAATGCTGCTAATTTACAGCAGCAAATATTTTAGGAGCTAATTGGGAGCCATTACACTCCACATTAATTTGTATGAATCATTTATAGAATTTAATCAGGCAAATGACTTTTCTTCAGTGTTTGCCTCATTCTTTCCCTCAGCAACCCTGCCTGGTAATTAAATCACCACTATCTGTGTTTTAGATTTGGGGAGCCGAGCCTGAGAAATGACAGCATTCGCAAACTCATTCAGTAAATCTGTGACTGGGTTCGCATGCCATGATCAACTACAGTGGTTTATGAGCCATGTTAATGTCAGTATGGTTTACTGTGATGTCTAAACCTGGTGTGGGCAATTCAGCACGGGATATTTTCCCCCTACAAGCCACCCCGAGAACCAATGGCTTGTAGTAGGGTTGTTGAGCAGAGCTTGTTCTCAGAGTGACTTGTTGTGACATCTGAAACCAGCGCTGTCGCTTGTCCCAAGTGGCTACAGAGCCAGTTGGCAAGTATGGCAAAAAAGCCTGTGCCGCTCTTTGCAATCTTGCCAGTGCCGCTTCCAGCCTCCCTCGCCAGTGTCTGCCCCTCCACTGATGCCCAAATTGGAAGGATAATCTCTTGTTTGCCACTTTCTTTTTTGAGGATAGGAGGATCCTCAGAATAGCGCAAATGGGGTTGTATCTTTTAAATGATCATTATTACTTTGTCAGTCTTTCGCAAGTCCATAACAGCACAGATTCGGCTGTCCACTATGTGTGGTATTGCTTGGTCATTTTCCTTGTATATTTCAGTTGTCAAAGGGAGCACCAAAGTGAAGTAGGTAACATACAAGGAAATCGACAAGAAGAAGCTGTATGTAAGTTAATTTGTATACAGTTGCAAAGGACCAAGGGAGAAATAATAGCAAGAGAAACAAGGAACCTATTAGCACAATTCAGAAGCACAGAAAAGGGGGAGGCTGCTAATGTAAGTGCACCAAAGGTGGCAGGGGAGGGAACAATTTATTTATTTATTTATTTATTTATTTATTTATTTATTACACTTATATACCGCTCCCATAGCCAGGGCTCTCTGGGCGGTTTACACTCACTTGGTAATATAATCCTCGTGTTTTTAAATCTTGAACTGACACTTGTCAGTGTCCTCCACCCTTTCAACACTTCCCTGAATTATTCAGGGAATTGTTCAGCTAGTTCAGGAAGTCCATCTAGTCCTGCTTGTGGGTCCCTGGTCGACAGCTGGTTGGCCACTGTTTGAACAGAGTGCTGAACTGGATGGCCCTTTGGTCTGATCCAGCATGGCACTTCTTACGTTATTAGAAATTGAAGTTAAAAAAAAAAGAGGGGGGAGAAGAAAAAAAGAAATTGAAGTTATTGGCTCCTCCCACTTTATTTTAAATAGAATGTGATTGCATGAGAACGAATGAACGGGGTCTCATGGTGGTGGGTATGTGTAAGTACTGTTGGTACAGGTGCTCCATTTGCTCTGTTCCATAACATTCCTATAAGGTTTTTAAAAAGCACCTGCCAGGAATATTGAAAGGCTTGGAAGTAAATGGAGGGGAAATTTGCACAAGTGCAAACAAAATGGCATCCAGAGTTTCTATGGAGTACCCAAAACCTAATTTTCATTCTTTTGGCACTGTGTAGAAGCTGTGGATACAATTTTTAAATTATTGTTGTTGTTGTTGTTCAGTTTCTGGCACCGACTGGGAGGGGAGGCTGACCCACAGGGGGGGTTCAAGTGCAAAAATGACCTCCAGACCTCCTAAAGTTGCCTACCCCAGCGCAAGTATAAAACAATGCTTGTGCAACATCAATACCTTATGCTAGTGCAACAGGAAATTTGACAACAAAGGAGCAACAATAAAGGAGCTATTTTCCATGAAAACAAGGGAGGCTTCCAGGTGCTTGATTTTGCTTGAAAACAAGTTGTGACTGCCTGCATGCCTTTTTAAAAAAAAAGAAAGAAAGAAAGAAAGAAAGAAAGTGCCCCCCTTTTGCTACTAGTGCCAAATTTCCCATTGTATTATCAAGTGCTATTAATATTGCACAAGCATTGATTTATACTAATGCAACAACAAGAGCACTAGCACATAGACACCGCTGGATCCTTCCCTTTGTCTCAAAGTTGGGTCAGTTTTGGACCTGCTCTAGATACTTTGTGGGTTATTGGGTAAGAAGCTCTTAGTGGGGCCTACTCCAAGCAAGGAACCATTTCATTCCCCCACAGGACTTCGCCCTTTCTTTGGTGCTGCAGCTCTTACTCCACTTTCCCTGCTGGTGTCCCAAGTAAATAAAGAGAACAAAGTAGGTTAATTGGAGATTTTGTGGATGTACCATAAATACTGCGCCTTTACAGGGGATGAAGGCACCCACTCCTTGGACCCAATCAATCAATGTATTTAGAAACACTGCACTACTTGTGGTGTTTTGAAGCCACCAACCCTTCTCCTGAGTGCCAAGAGAGAATGGAGGCAGGCAAAGGTATATACTGTGGTTCGCTCCAGATGTGGAGCTTAATGGAGCCTTCAGATATCAATGACCTAGGCAGTTGTCCAAAATGGCTGTAGCCAGTGCCATCCATGGGTTACAATGTCACTCTCTACAAAAGGGTAGAATGACAGGAAATAACACATTTCTCTTTTATAGATCATGAAAATCTTTTTAGCATGTGCATTACGAACACAGGCTCCTGTTCAAGATTTGGAAGATCCCAGATATCTCTTCAGTTAAGAAAAATGTTCATTTGGCAAATGATGGGAAATACAGACTCTACCTGAGACCTGGGACAAGAGCAGACAAGAACGGGAGGAAGAGTTTGAGGTGATATAAATAAGCTTCCTATGTCCTTGATCTTCAGAGCTTTCCTAGGAGCTGACCCTTGCTGCTGCCTCCAGTCGTAAGTGTAGCTTCAACAGTTTCTTCATTAGTTGAAACAGTTGCCACAAACAGAAGGAAGTCCATTGGTTCAAGTATCTAAAAACTGACCAGAGCTCGGCCTAGGCTACAGCACTCTGCCCCTGAAGGGATCTGTCGTCTACCTTATACAAGTTCCGAACAAAATATCTTCTTAGTACATCAGTTTCCTTCCTTCAGTAAGTGCTGCACACAGGTAGGCAACTGTAAATTAATCAAGACACTTCTCTTCCAGGCTGCAAAGAAATAACAAGATTGCTATTGCTGTTTCTATTCTGGGTGCTGTAATTCTTGAGCACTGGGAACCACATAAGCACTTCTATGGATTGCATTATTACATCTCTTTCTGTTTTGACAAAAAAGCAACACTACTGGGCAAAACTGAAGCTTTTAAAGCTAGCCTCCCCACGCCTCCAAACAATAGCTATATTCACTAACTGCTTCAAACTTCCCACTTTTTTTTAAAAAAAAAGTGCCACATATCAAAAGATTAAAAAGACTTGTTAGCTCATGTGTTCCACTCCTGAGAAACTTACCATTAAGTTATTTCATTATAGTTTTTTTTTTCTGTTCCATAGGGATTTTATTAACTAACTGCAGTTTAAAATGCATTCAACTATTTTTTCTGCCAGAGGAAAAGCCCTGTAGGGTAGCAGGTTTATAGTGGCCCCAGTCAGACAACACGGTAAACCATGCTGCTTAACCACAAAATGATTGAGGGAGCATTTTGTGGTTAAGCAGCATGGTTTACCGTGTTGTCTGACCGGGGCCAGTATGCTTCTGTATACATTAGCTGTGTGATGATCTGCTTAGTGTTTAGGAAAATCCCCCAATATTTTTATGTAGCTCTCAGTGACATCCAAATGTTGGGATGATGGGTCAACAATTCTCAATGAAGTGGAAGACTATAACATATATCACAGAAGGAAAAGGTCCATCCCAAACTGGAGAGGCACCCAAAATTATTAAATGGTTTGAAAAATGTATTCAAATATACATGCTCATTGCTCTGGGAATGAGGCTGGGCAATTGCATGATAAAAGCCTCATCTAGAAGCACACCCTCTCTCAAAGAACTATTGGTAATCTCCACCATCCAACCGGTGAGACCTAGTGGGTGTCTATACGGTAACACATTGGCGTCTCATTCCCTCAAAACCCCACAGCATCGCTGCTGCGAGGTGTAAGTGATAATGTTAAGCAGGAGAAGAGAACGTAGGCTTTAAGTGACAGCGCTGGGGGCCATTCGGCTTGTTAAGCCCGCCCCCTGCCCTGACGAGGAAATGCTTACTGATCCGTCCACTTGTATAAGTCGAACTGAGGCCACCACTGACACACACAAAAACAATGTTGTGACCACAGAACAAAGGAAAAAGCCACCATAAATCAACATTTTTTAAAAGCACAGTTTCACGGAAAAAGCAAGTCATTGCTGCAAGTTGGCAGCTGCGTCATATAAAAAATGCAGCACCACTGTGCAGCCACAATGAGGTAAATTAGGGTGTATAGACATCCCACTAATCTTGGCTGCCTTAATCAGCCAGCAGCAAAACCACGAAAATAACACTTTGCCCTTATTTTTACGGCTAATGTTAAATATATGCTGCTATTTAGACTCAGTGGTTGCCTTTTCATTGTTTGTCTTCATTTTTAGGGGCAAGTGTTGAAATATTTTCAATGGATTCCTCTGTTTATTCCACTGACTAACATGCTAATCCACAATCCAGCATCTTTTTTAAAGAGAATTTGATTTATAGGCAAACTTTAATTCCATTTCTTCAGCTTAACAAACTTGTGGATCAAACTGTATTCTCGGCATCTAATTTTATATCAACTGCCTTATTCTGACTGACTTCTTTAAAACTTTGTGCTAAGGTTCTTTTTTCTTTCCTTTTTTAAAAATGTTATCTTTTTCTCTTAGTCATCACAGCCTCTTTAAATATCCCTTCTTATCTGACTTACAACATTATTATGCGATATGCATCAGAATTGGAAGGATTTCCTCCTCCACAAGTATCCCATGTTACTATTATCTGACTAGTAAAGTTATCAAAAATAAATGTGATGGATGCCTTCAAATATGGAGCTGTGCGCAGATAAATTTGACTACTATGTGGATTTATGCAGGCACTTGATATGTCTGGAGGATAATAATGAGAAAAATGAAACCTGAAGCCTGTATATTGGGTGCCTAGAATATGTGTTCCAAGTGCTGGCCCTATAATCAATGAGAACAAGCATACTAAAGTTTGCGAAATGAAGTGTTTGTGTGATTGTGGCCTAATTTGTGTCCATACTAATAGCGCATTAATTTTGCTATGGGTTTATCCCTAATAATCTGAAGGATTGAGTGCCACAGCAAGAGAGCACTTGTAGACAAAATGTGCCAAGGCAAATCCACGCAATTTATGCTAGTGAGCCAACTACAGAAGGCAAAATGCGCCACTCTCCCACCTGAAGAAAGAGAGAGAGAGATTTTATGAGGGAAAATTTCTCTCTGGCCTTGCATCAGTTGTAGCTTGATAGCAAGCTCTACCAACCTGCTTTAACAGAACATTTCCCAACTTTCTAACATTAAGATTGCCAACTTCTTTCCTGGCCCTGTATTTTTATATTTATTTATTTATTTAAAATATATAATTTGTAAAATATTTCTATAATCCGGGCCCAATTCAAAGTGCTGGTATTGACATTTAAAGCCCTAAACGGTTTGGGGCCAGGTTATTTGAAGGAACGCCTCCTCCCATACGTACCTGCCCGGACCTTAAGATCATCTACAGGGCCCCTGCCAAAGGAAGTGAGGCAGGAGGCTACTAGGAGGAGGGCTTTCTCCCCTGTGGCACCCCGGTTGTGGAATGAGCTCCCCAGGGAGGTCCGCCTGGCGCCTACACTGTACTCCTTTCGTTGCCAGCTGAAGACCTTTTTATTCACTCAGTATTTTAACACTTAATTTTAACTTAAATTTAAATTTTACTGTTTTAACTCTGTATTTTAATCTTATATCAATTTTGCTGCGTGGTTTTATCCTGGTTGTGCTTTTTATACTGTATTTTGTATTTGTGCTTTTAACCTGTTGGTTGTTTTATTATGGTTTTAATTTTTGTGAACCGCCCAGAGAGCTTCGGCTATTGGGCAGTATAAAATAGTAATAATAAATAAATAAATATTCTATAATTTGAGGGCAGTGCAGCCTGAAAAGACGGTCAAAAACAAAATCATAAAATATTAAAACATTGATATCTATCATAAAACATTAAAATAGCATTTTAAAATCCAAGTAAAACAGCAGAATCACTTGCAGGAATTTTATTTGTTTGTTCAAAAGATTTCTATAACGCCCTTCCCTATAGCTTTCAGGGCAGTTTCCAAAATCAAGAGCAATATCCAATGGAGCACTTATGCCCTCTCTGACTCTTTTATGCCTCACCAAGCCCTCGTCTTGACAACATTGTGTCTGCAGCCCGGGGCGCCGCACCACTGCATTGGCGCTCCTTCTGACCATGACAGTGGAAGGAACACAGTTGCAGGCTTTCCTGTAGGTGCCATCACAGCTGCGCCCGCCCACCCACCCGAGCACCTGGGGCACCTGGGAGCATCCACGGCCCCTCTTCCAAGGTTAGGTTTTTTTTTAATTTTGGCCTAAGTTTAGTTCTTTTTTTCTTTCTTCCTTTTTTTATAGCTGTAAATGCGAAGGGTCACATTTACAGATAAATTGGGGGGAGGAACAAGGGGGAGGAATGGGGTGCTCCCTCCCTCACAGAATATACAACCCCCCTTTAATTATTATTGTTTTTAACAAGGGTCCACAGAGGTGGTCCAGCAATCTTTTGGCTTGCTGGTCCACCCCCTTCCCTGGCCAGCCGATGGTGACCAATTAGTGGCCACTATAGGCTGTGGCACGCCTTGCAGCAGCTCCCTTGCAAGAGTGACAGATGGCAGATGCCACCGTTGCCTCACTCCAAACTTTAAAAGTCAGGGTAAGCGCCCTTCTTTTTTAGAGCGGAGCTTTGGGGCTTTCCCCCTGGATCGCTTCAGAATGGCGACTGCATCATGTAGATCGTGTGCCGGGGAGAAAGCACACGTCTAGACATGCCCCAATTCTTTTATACCTGCCAATGGCGTTGTGCAAGCACACACCCACTGCTTGTGCGACAGTGATTTTGTGCTCCAGGGACAACCCAAAATGACTGGAACCTGTCCACCAACCTGAACCACCAACCTGCCTCCTTCCAGAAATGAGCATTTCCTTTCATTTCAAGGATTCCTTTAGGAAGCACTAAACCTCCCTTGCCTTTGCAGTGGGTCCACTTGCACAACAGAACTGGCAGGATCCACTGCTTACGGAAGGGAATCGGCAGGACAGAAAAGAATATAGACGGGGGCATAAGTGGCCCATTGGATTCTGTCTTGAGATAAAATACGTAAATTAATTAATCATGTTTTTAAAAATGATGCACCAACCTAAACTGATGAAAGTCACTCCTTGCAAAAGAAGTTACCTGGGCCTCCAGTGACAAATCTGGACCTAAAAGATGTTCTGGACTATCAACTTAACCCTTTGGGGGGAGTGAAAACCAATCAGGGCACATTGAACACCATTTCTCTGAACAGGTGAACCAACTATCCACAGAATCATGGGGTTGGGTTTCAGTTTATTGATGTTAGGCTCTAGAGAAGCAGAACTAAGCAAAGCAGGATTGGAATCAGGCAAGGCAGAACTTTGGATAGCATACTGCATAAAGTGCTAACTGGAGTATTCACCCATAAGGAGCTATTGTCCCAGACAATGCGGATTTAATGGCAGATCAAGGTCCTAAAGGCCCCCAAACCACCACCTACTTGGGAAAATGGGGTGGAACCCACAACTAATTCTTACAAGTGGGCGTAGATGCTTGTAACTTTAACAAATCTCCATAGTATTTTAAGAACCACACTTCTAAGATTCTTAAGTTGGAGAATATATACCCACACACATATAAGATTCTTAAGTTGGAGAATATATACCCACACACACCCAAGCTCTGGAGCTCATTAAAAAGTATGGTCTATTGTTTCATCTTCTCTACTAACCTCATAGAAAGCAGAATCAGAACTTCTCAAAATAAAGAGATTGCTGCTAGATAAAGCTCTTACTCAAGACCCCAAACATAGCAACTTGCTGAATCTGACCACTTTGGTCAAAAATCATTCAGGCTGGAGAAAAAGAAACGACTCTTCTCCCAACAGGCCCAGATGCACCAGCAAACCCCGGATAGCTCCAGAAAAATGGAGATCTCCGGGGCAACTGGGACTGGGCCCCAATTCACCGGGGGAAAGGGCTGGAAGACGTGTTCCCGGACTTCTGGGAACACGTGCACCAGCCCTCCCAGAGCGGAGCCACTCTAGCCTTCGGCTGGGCGGGCACGATGGCACCTGGCCAGCTGAAGCCTAGAGCGGGGGGCGGTGCACACATTCCTGGACTTGCAGGAACGTGTGCAGCAGCCCTCCCAGCCCTCTTGGCTTCAGCTGGGCTGGCGCAATCACATCCACCCAGCCAAAGCCTAGAGCGACGCTGGGGCGGTGCATGCATTCTCAGCAGCCCCTGCCTCCCTCCAGTGCAAGAAAAGGGCTAAATCAGCCAGGGGGGTTCAGAGGACGTGTTCTGTCCTCCAGCTTCCTCCCCCCCCCCCAACGCAATCACCAGCCGAGGAGGAGGAGGAGGAGGAGGAAGCAGCAGCAAGAAGTAGCAAGAAGAAGCAAGCAGCAGGAAGGGAAGGAGGAGGAAAGGCAGCAGCAAATAGAAGGTAAGACTACTTTTCCATCATTACTACCGATCCAGTTTGATTTCACATCAAACCCAGCAAAGGACTGCTGACAACTGAGGCCTTAAGAAGGCTGACAGAGGCGTAGTCTTTTAGTAGCTCTACCATCGCTAGATGCGCACTGCAGCCATTGAAAGGCCAGTGGCTGTTTTTGTGGTCTCATGCTTCTTTCATGGCTGAGGATTAGGAGAAGCTGCAGGGGAGTGATCCTCAGAGCCAGATGAGGAAAAGATATGCATGGTTTCATTGAACTATCTGAAACTATACTATCCCAACAACAACAACAACAACAACAACACATATCCCTACTTTTGTTTGTAAAAATACGCAAGTGCCTAAGAACAAACACCAAAAATAGCATTGCTGTCACTATTTGAAGATATAAAGTGTGGAAAAGGAACTATAGAGCTGATATCGAATTTGTTGGTTGCAGCACGACTGATGGTAGCTAGGAACTGGAAGGTCCAAGGGGAATATTCTATTGAGGAATGGTACAAAGAAGTATGGGATATAGCCATTAATGATAAACTGACATGTAATATTAAGTGGAGAAAAGGCGTAACTAAAATAAATGAGTTCGAAGGAATTTGGAAACAGTTCCTAGTGTTTGTGTTTACTAAGGGAAGTGGGAAACCACCAGCAGAAGAAACGATTAGATTTTGGACTCAAGAATGATCCCGAGGTGGGGGGTGCACTTTTATGTTAAGAACGAAGATGTTGTAGTATGATAAGGTATATGTAATAGTTTTTGATATTTGTACTCAACAATCATTCAATATGTATGCAGCAGATATTTGATGTTTTTTTTTCTTATTGTGTTTTGTTTCAGTTATATTTTGCTAATGTTTATCTATGTTTATATAGTGTTGAAAATGAATAAAAATTATAAAAAAAAAAAAAAAATACGCAAGTGCCTAAAGTTGCCGTCTTCCGCTATCATTTCCATTTCTTCCTTCTTTCTTTTTTAATTTTCCTCTCTATCCACTTTAACCATTCAAATTGTTTGTTTCCATTTCATTGTTACTTTAAAGTCTTACTGAAAACTGGCTTTTTTGTAGAGTTATACTTCAGTACTCTGTGGTAAAGGCTCTCTAATGGATTCAGAAGCCTACAGCTAATAATTTAAAATGTTCGGCCAGTTTGCCTTCCTGCTCGCATCCCACACATAAACTTCCAAAGTACTTATGTCATTAAACAGAATATGGTTATAGCTATTAACTCAGTAGTAGCAGTTATGCAGAGTTGGCTAGCAGTGTGTTAATAATAGGCCTAATGAAGTACAAAATACTTTCCAGTGGACTCACACAAAAAAGAGATTTTGCTGAGGGGGCGGGTGGAATTATGATTATGACCCCGCATTATATGCCATATTTCCTGTCACTAGTCCAATCTAATGTAATGCTCTTAGCCTTGTAATAGTGGGTAGAAATCCCACTATAATAAAAACCCAGAAAAGGGCAAGTTGTTGGAGAGGCCGAACATTATAGCTAACAACCAACTACTCCTCTGTGGTTTAAATGCTATTTGGGTCATTAATGGGAGGCCTAGAATAAGCATTATCAGACTTCAGCAACACCAACCATTCAGCCATGTGATGACTTTTACTACCTTAATTTTGTTCTTCAGCCCCCAACCAGAGCAGCAATCTTATGTTCTGTATAACAAACAGGGCAATTTCCATATAGCCACTTGATTATTATGGTTTCCATTCAGGATTAAACCAAAGCTCCTGTACACAGTGCATTTAGAAATCTCGTTATATCTTTGGTCAGCTGGACTTCCAGAGTATTCTACTCTTTAAAAGCCTCTATAGAGAATGAAGCATGTTGTGCTAATAAAAAGTTAAAGTACAGGGAACAGGTTCTTTTCAACACTTGACAGGCAGGGGGCTAAAAGCATAGTTCTCCGACCCACCTTGAATTCATTTGCCTAAGAATTAATTTAAAATCACCTCACAGGAATTAGAGACAGAACAATTGCTTGGGGAAACTGTCTTAATGTTTGTAGGAAATAAGCAGATGACTTTTTGCCTCAGGCTATTGTGAACCAGTTTATTAAGTCCAGGTTTTGATAGCCATCCTTTTTGTTTAGGTTTGGATAATGACTACGTTCAACTAATAAAGGAATTTTGACTACCGATACTTGTTTAGTGCTGGTTTTCAGTCAAAGCCGGCCTAGTTATTTGGGCAACAAACAGATGCCTGAATCCATATCCTGGCTAAATCTACACTACTGCTTTATAGCAGTATTGAAGTGCACTGATAACTGTCGGGGAACAATTCATGTTCCAGGTACCACTTTCGTAGTGTTATATATCCTGCTTTTTATTCCACATTTGGAATGATTTGGCACAAGGTGTCGATCTGGCCGCTGTTGTCAGTGGTGCCATCAGGGCAGGATTTGGGGGCAGAGGACTGGGGCCCCATTCAACAAAATGAGCAGGAGGGCCCCAAACATGGAGGGACTGGCTTGTGACATTTTGAAGTAGGTGAAGAAATATGCATTACCGCCTATTGTTGCCCCCTGCAATAAAGCCATTAAATCCAGAGTCTAAAAATCACCTAACAGCACCACTGCTTCTTGCTTCTTCCTCCATATCTTGCCAGAATATCCTCATCCTAGTTTAGTGCCAGAATAACTTTGCATAGGAATAGAATGCATGAGAATGGCTGATGTTTGTCAAGGCTTCTACAACATATTGCTCTTTCCCCAAGCAATGATGGGCATCTCATTCAAAAACTCAGCGAGGTCTCCAACTAACAGAAGACCACTTTCTATATAATTTTTAATTGTATTTCCAAATACAGTCATTCAAACCAATCAAAATACTCCAACTTAACACCCATACAATATATCTAAGGTTGCTAGGTCATCTGGCCTAAGCCTGTTCAATAGTTTATGAACTTTTATTTAACTTTTTTGGAAAGTGGGACTGCCTTCTAACCATTAGCTTCCATTTATGAAACATTAACTAACCTGGACTACTAACCAAAAATCTAACTAACAAAGGGAATGATCAACCAGGAGCCATAACAGTATTATGTATTTATTTATAATGTTAATGATTTATTTATTAATAATATTTATAGATATTCCTATAACAGTCAGTATCTTTTTTCTTAGCTCACTGCCTTAAATGGTTCTTCCTTTTTGTTAGTTCATAATCTACTCTGCCTGGGTGCATTAAAAAAAAGACTCACTCTGAGTTCTTAAGAGCAACCCTTTTAGTAGTTAATTCTACTAAAACATATCATTTCCTTGTTTCTATGTACAATTAAAATGAAGCTTGAGACTTTCTTTCCTAAAACTACAACAAGGATAATTAGTTGTAATTGTCACAAAGCACAATTATCCTAACATTTTTAAGGCTTCTAAAGACTGTTAAATGGAAGTTGTTAACTTGAGTCATACATTGTAATAATGTTTGATCTTCAAGGTGGTCCAGTTTCTACAAAACCCAGAACTCTTTCCAATTTTATCAGCCCCAAATTGTTTTGGATTTACACCAGGAAACTGACACCCTTAACTACACTGTTGGTGAAATCCAAGAGAATTCTGGAAGGTCAATGTGGCATGCAGTTTGAAAGTAAGGAAATTATACTTATTTCTCAGCTGTCCTGTCTTGAAAATGGAATGATTTTTAGCACATAGATTGCTACATACATCTTTTACTTCAACAAAACAAAACCGCCCAGAGAGCTTCAGTTATTGGGCGGTATAAAAATGTAATAAATAAATAAATAAACAAACAAACAAAAAGCTCCAAGGAGATAAACTCTCTGGGCTTATCTTCTAGCTTAATCTCTGCAGTTTTAGCTGCCACCTGTATTATCTTAAAGGATCAGAATTTGCAAACATTTACATTGTACACCTGCTCTATTCTCATTGAAAAAAGTATCCTTCAAATGAGGAAGGAATTAACTTCAAATAAGGAAGGAATAATATAAAGCCCTAGTCTACATCCGCTTGATGACCTCCAGATGTTTTGGCCCACATACCCCATCATCCCCAGCTAGTAGCATGCTGGCCTGGGATGATGGGAGATGTAATTCAACACATCTGTAGGGGTCCAGGTTGGAGAAAACTGGTTAACGTGAATGCTGTCTCTTACAATGACTGCTGCAATTTTCTCCCTACTTGTTCTGACTACTGTTATTTCTCTCCTCATCACTTTAAAGTGTTCTTGCTAAAACAATCTCTTCTGTCACTAGTGTAATGCCATCCCTCTGTTAAAGACTATGAAGGCAATAAATCTGCTGAATCTACTTTTGGTTTCGTCACAGAAATGAACACTACATAAGGAATGTTTCCTTTCATACTTTTTTGCTACGTTACCTCTAGGTGGTACTGTTGCATACCAGAACAGCGCAAATAAACAAGAAGAAATCATACCTCCTTTCTTTTTCACAATTAAATGCTGCATTTCCCCTGGCCTAAAAAAAAAAAACTTGCTGAAAGTGCTGGATAGGCATAGAAGTGAAACTGGAGGGTCAAGTCATCATCTAAAGAACCTGTATACAACCATGAGTAGGCAATGATGACTATGTGATGAATGCCTCTTGTTGAAAAGCCCTATTTGTTGGATCCAAAGATTCCCTATTTCTGATGGAGGGGCTTCTTCGAATGATGGAAAAATTTCTACCAGAGAAAGTCTTCATTCAAAGGTTCCCTAGCTTTGGGTACAGCCCAGTGAAATGGTGTCTTGCTGCTTTCTGCATAAAGTTCAGTCCTTACTTTTAAAGACCAGCTTTTTTAAATCCAAAGGAAGAAGACAGAGCAGGAAGACATCCTTGTATCCCTCAAGTGCCTTTTCTGCTTGGTCCATTATAAAAGCTTAGTGTAAAAAACAAACAAACCAGGGAACATAATATTTTATAATTTGTATTCATTTAGATTTTGCTAAATACAAAAATAACATAAAATAAAAACATTTCAAGCAGTGCCAAGCTTTATGGCTGAACAATAAATGTAACTCTTCATTATTCTACTGCCTTCATTATCAATCAGCAATTTCCCATTTAGCTTGTTGGCAGCAGGTTTTGCATGGCCTTCAAGCAGAGATATGTAGCATATTAGGTTTAGCCAACTTTATTTTCATTAATGTTACAAGAACTAATAACAGTTCAGGTGTTGCAAGACGAGCATTAAATAACACACAGGGAAGCTAGCTTGTATCCTGCTTTGCTTTGACCTTTCAAGCTCAGCTTTTAGAAAGATTTCTTTTAATGTTGGGAATCGAGGGGGTAATATTGATCAAAGCATAGGTTAGGAGTCAGCAACCACAGCCCTCTGCTATCCACAGCTGCCAGCCCAGACACATTGCTGACATTATTTATTTAACATAGTTTCTAGACTGCATATTGTGCTATATGCTTTAATTGTGCTATAAAGGCAAAAGACTCGCTATATTTTGATAGCTATAGTTTTTGAGCGTATCATCCAAGAGGCCACATAAAATGATTTAGATAAATAATAATTAAATAAATAGATGGGGATGGGGCAGTGAGACAGTAATAAACATATCCACAAGAATTTATTCCACATGGGTGTTTGCCTCAAGCTGAACAACACTTTCTAAAAAAAATAAAAAAATAATAAAAGACATTCAATTTCCAAATCTTTGCCCCAAATATGCTCATGACTGTGCTCTTTAATGTAAACACAAACCATGGTTTGTCATGTACTACCCATTAAGTGCCATACAAAGTCAGCTTCCTCACCATGCAGAGCAGCATTTTTGTGTTAAATCTACAACAATAAAAGCAGCCACAGTAATATAACTTGGCTATGTTGATGTAGCCTAACAACACCTCCTGCTTCTAATTATGTTACTACTGAAACTCCTCAAACTAACATCCTATGTGTGCCTGTAGCTTTGAAATTTTAATGGGCTTGCCACACAGTGCAACGCAGCTCAGTGTCTCCCACTCCTCCTTTCCCCCTCTTTTTTTTTTTTTTAGAGTTTTGAATGTTTGCTCTGACTAGTCCATTTTCGCCTGAAGGAATACTCTGTGAGGATCAACAAGTCAGTCCAATTAGCAGCCACAATCGTCATGTCCACACACAGGCACACACATACATACTTCCTCTCTGAGCATTTTGAGGCACTAGCTTTTGCTTGGCTCATTTGTGCCATATGCCAAACCACTTCTTCTCCACAGTACCTTTAGCATCATAGCTGTAAATCTGAAGTGTGACTATGTGGGAGCTGCCACAAGAAGAGAAGGGGAAAACACTCTCCACATGCTCACTATTGCATGGTATTAAAAGTAGTTCTGTGGCTGAGCCCCAATGAACTCTCTAGCTCAGATGAAGTCTAGTGTGAACCTTGGATTCAATAAAATCTGGCAGATCAAACTAGGAGATGGATATATGAAAACAGCTGAAACGTTTTGCAAAGCCCTTATCACAAACTCTCCATGATTATGTTCCTGCATATTTTCACATGGTCCTAATATTAGACTGAAAACGGTTTGCTGCTGTTAAATGGTTCTTCATTGAAAAGCTTTGGTTTTAAATGGCTTTGATTATACCATACAAAGAAGAAAGAGAAAAGCTTTTAGTCAATGAGTGTTTCTAAACAGAAGGGAATTTTTAAGAAGCATCAATTTCTAAACTGAAGCATTTTCAAAGAAGCAGCAATCTGCTATTTTAAAAATTCTCACCTTTCACCATTTCCTTTTTCTCCATGATACTAATAAGTACCTGATCAGCCATTATTCCTAAGAAAACATTTCAATGGGCACTGTAAAGTCTTTCATCTGGATGTATAATGAGAAAATTCTCTCTATAAATACTTTGTCAGCATTTAACAAGAATGCCTAATTCAGAGCTGGCTGAATTTAAGAAACAGAATCTCAATTATATAAGTGGTTGTTAAATCCAGCACTAACTTAAGGTGACCATATAAAAAGTAGGGCAGGGCTCCTGTATCTTTAACAGTTGCATAGAAAAAGGAATTTCAGCAAATGTCATTTGAATACGTGCCGCACGTGGTAAAATTCCCTCTTCATCACAACAATTAAAGCTGCAGGAGCTATACTAGAATGATCAGATACAAAACGGGGCAGGGCATCTACAGCTTTAACTGTTGTGATAAAGAGGGGATTTCACCAGGTGCTGCATGCATACAAATAACACCTGCTGAAATTCCCATTTCAATACAACTGTTAAAGATACAGGAGCCCTGTCCTCCTTTTCATATGGTCACCCTAGCTAACTAAGCCAAATTAAATCAAGGCCTGGTCAAATCAAAAGTTAACTGTTAAAATAATACAGCCCATCTGCATCTGTGTCCAATTTACCTGATTTGTTCTTCAAGATAAAATCATAGGTTGATGATGATGCCAACCACCAATGAGATCCGCATCCAGTATTTTCCCCAGTTGTTATAACTTCAGATTTCACACCATACAAATAATTAGGGGTGTGCACGGACCCCCCGATCCGCTTCTCTTCCAGATCCGCAACTTCCAGATCGGGTCTGCTCCGATCCGCCTATAGTCTGCTCCGGTTTGCTGAAAAGCTCCGGATCCGGATCTGAGCTCCGCTTCCCCCCCCCCCATAGGTTTGCATTGAAATTCAAAAAAGCCTACAACTTTTTCCTGTTAATGTTAGAAACCTGAAACTCGGCACCATGATAGCTTATACATGTATACACATGCATGCTAAGCCTCAAGCAAATCCAAGCATCCCCTAATTTTCGGGGAATTTTTGAAAATCAGACACCCCATTTTCAGACATGGGCTTTTCTCCGGCATTTTGACAGATAAAAACTTGGAAGGAGGCACATCCACATTCATGGCAAGTTTCAAGCAAATCCCATCATCCCCTGATTTTGGGCGGGGCTTTAACCTCTAATGCATCACCCCTAACCCCAATTCACACCCCTTTCTATATCTCCGTCAATTTTCACGTTAGAAACGTCAAATTAGGCACCATGACACTTGATGCATGTATACACATGTATGCCAAGCCTCAAGCCAATCCAAGCCTCCCCTGATTTTGGGGGAATTTTTGAAAGTTTTTTTTTGAAATTTTTGAAATTTTTGAAAGTCAGATACTTTCCAGTATCTCAGGGATTAGCTGTAGATCCCCAGTATCTCAGGGATTAGCTGTAGACAGCTCAATGGGCTTTATTCATGGCCATTTCAAAGGAAATCCCAACATGCCATGAATTGGGGAGTAGATAACCTATGAATCTTTTTCCACACTTGAAAAATTTATTTGGAACTTCAAAAAGTCTAAGTGAGCGCAGGAAGGACTTATCCCCTGAGTCAAAGCAAGACACACACAAACCATCCCTGCGAGGCGAGCACAAGAAAGTGCAGCAAGGATTGCTTGTTTCTGTCTAAGCCAGCAGTAACGCATTACAAACCAACCCTGCGAGGCGGACACAGAGGAGGAGGACTGGCAGCAAGCATGCCAGAGGCTGGTGGGCACGAACCACAAAGCCCATCTACCAGGCACCAGGTGGGCAGAGGCAGGCAGAGATATGCCGTAGATCTATGGGGGAGGAGTCAGTCCCAGCAGATGCCCCACCACAGCAGCACCCTGGGGGAGGCGGCAAGGCAGGCAGGCAGGTGGGCATGGGCTGGCTGGCTGGCAGGCAGGCAGGCAGAGAGGCAGGCATGGGTGGGCGGGCCCAGAGGAGCTGGTACCTTGCACAAGTAAGCCATAGAACTCTGGGGGAGTCAGTCCCAGCAGATCCAGCTACCTCACAAGGACGGCTCCCGGGCAGGCAGGCAGAGAGGCGGGAATGGGCCGGTGGGCACAAATGAGCTGGTACTTTGCACAGCTTATTGAAGCACTTACTTTGAGTGTGGAAAATGATGCAGGCATCTACCACACTGTGGCTTGGAGCATTAACGTTGCTGGATGATCCACCTGTAAGTGTATAGCATTGCAGTAATGTGCAATGTGGAAGTGTCGGATGACCTGGAAAAATCAATCCTCAGCCAGCACCCTCCAAAGGGCAACCAGTGGACTGCTGGAGTTTTCCTCCTGTTCCCGGTGGCTGGGGCGGGTCTCTGCCCAACCATGGCGTACAGACAGAGGCTGTGCCCAAAACCCCTGGACTGTGCTCCTGCTGGGAGGGATACAGGTGAAGCAGCCCACTGCCAAAGCACAGGTGAAGTCAATGGGTTACATGAATTGAAGTGTCAGGTTGCTTCTCAAAATCATCTATCTGGATAACGTGCACTTCATCTTCTGGTAAGAGCTCTCCAAAGGGCAACCCGTGGACTGAGTTTACCTCCTTCACACAGGGGAAGTAAATGAATTGAAGTGTCAGGTTGCTTCTCAAAGCCATGAACCTGATTCACATGCACTTCGTCTTCTATCAAGGGAGGTCTCCAAAGGGCGACCCGTGCACTGCTGGAGTTTAGCTTCTCACAGGTGAAGTCAATGAATTGAAGTGACAGGTTGCTTCTCAAAGCCATGAAACTGGTTCACATGCACTTCATCTTCTATCAAGAGAGGTCTCCAAAGGGCGACCCGTGCACTGCTGGAGTTTAGCTTCTTCTCACAGATGAAGTCAATGAATTGAAGTGACAGGTTGCTTCTCAAAGCCATGAAACTGGTTCACATGCACTTCGTCTTCTATCAAGGGAGGTCTCCAAAGGGCGACCCGTGCACTGCTGGAGTTTAGCTTCTCACAGGTGAAGTCAATGAATTGAAGTGACAGGTTGCTTCTCAAAGCCATGAAACTGGTTCACATGCACTTCATCTTCTATCAAGAGAGGTCTCCAAAGGGTGATCCGTGCACTGCTGGAGTTTAGCTTCTTCTCACAGGTGAAGTCAATGAATTGAAGTGACAGGTTGCTTCTCAAAGCCATGAAACTGGTTCACATGCACTTTGTCTTCTATCAAGGGAGGTCTCCAAAGGGCGACCTGTGCACTGCTGGAGTTTAGCTTCTTCTCACAGGTTGCTTCTCAAAATCATCTTTCTGGATCACGTGCACCTCATCTACTATCAAGAGAGCGCTCCAAAGGGCAACCCGTGGACTGCTACAGGTGAAGTCAATGAATTGAAGTGACAGGTTGCTTCTCAAAGCCATGAACGTTACAGAGGAAGAGGGGTTGGATGAGACTGCAGAGAGAGCCTCGGCCAGCTGCTCCTCCTCATCACCCACATCCTGGAGGACAACCACCTCCAAAGTAGTGGCTGTGGTGAAATCAATGACTGCCATGAGTTGCAGTGTGAGGTAGCTTCTCAAAGCCAACACTTCTGGAAATACATTGTGGTAAGTGAGCCGAGGACTAGCCCGTTTGACTTTCACAGCGGGAGAGGCAGCCTGGCTACTGGTGGTGGTGCCAGGCATTGCCTTGCCCCCTGCTTGCACCTCACCCAAATACAAACGGGCGTGTAGTCATAGAGTCTTGAAAAGGCATTTGGAACTGGGTGGAAAACTATCCGGATGCTTGTGTTAAGCTGTGCAAAGCATCAACCTACATCAGCTGGGAAGACAATTCTGTCATTTTCCTTCTAGTGCAGTCCATGGTGGTAGATCTCAAGACTAAAATAACCGGGGTGCACATTGGGTGTTTTATAGAACCTGCTCTTCAACCCCAGCAAGCCTTTTTCGAGAAGCAACCAGAACGCAGACATAGACCTCATGATTGACTGCTTAGTGTCCTGCTTCCGCATCAACCCACACAATAACCAGCACTTCAAGACCTGCCTGGCACAGAACTCTCCATCAACATTTCATTATGTGCTGGTAAATTCACTCCACCGTATAATCACCAATGTAAGTTCTTACAGTGCTTGAAAAGACTAAATAATTGACTTCTCAAGGTGGCAGGGATTTGACTTGAACTGCAGAAGCAGGGTGTGAGCAGAGTATGGTGTGGAGTGGGCTTGTGGGCCACTGCGTTGACGTTCAGGGCAAGTGAAGTGGTTCAGCCACCTGAAACCCACCCTCTTAGTTTGCGCATTTTGGGGGCATTTTTAATGACGGTTAGTTAATCTCTTGCGATTTCATCAACAGTAGTAGATGTCAAATGTTTGTTGTGTTTAGGATTCGGGCAAACGTAACACTAAGCAGGTACATTGAATGGCTGAGGGGGTCAGGATTGGGCCCTTCCTCCTTTCCAATGTTGTTTTTAAGTTTTTGATGGTTTTTAAATTTTGTATACCTTTTTAATGTTTGTTATTTTTAACTTTTGTGAACCACCCAGAGAGCTTCGGCTGTGGGGCGGTATATAAATGTAAGAAATGAAATGAAATTGAGTGTGATGCTTTGCCCTCACTTTCTATGCTTCTGCAGTGTGAGCAAAGCAAACACAGTCACACACATACACACACACACACACGGTGACAAATTCTGCCTACAGCTTTTGCAGAGGCTCATGGTGACGCTGATGCCCACCAGGCATGAAGTATGCTCCTTTAGGGGAAGATTCTGCCTGCCAGTGCCCGCTATGACTACTGTGGTAGTAAGGAGGAAGGGACAGCCTGAATTTGACTGAATTGTATAAGTAGTACTATAACAGCCAGCCTGCCTGTAGGTAAGACGAAGAAGGCATCGCCTTACTGAGAGAAGAATCGAATGATTCAGAGTTGATTTTGTGAACTGAAATCCAGCCACTAAATAATAAAATGCTAAGGATAATAATAATAATAACAACAACAGCAACAACTTTTAAAAAGAAAAAGCCTGCCTGCCTGAACTGTAGTCTGCCTGTCACTCCCACGAGGGCTTGAGGGTGGGGTATCCCAGCAGAAGCAGATTGCTTTTCAGAAAGACCAGCTGCTCCACCAAGTCCGGCTCCAAGCAAGAGCGGTGAGGGGTCACTATGTCGCCCGCCATAGAGAAGACCCTCTCGCTTGGAACACTGGTGGGTGGGCAGCTGAGTTGAAAGCTGGCCACCCGTGCCAGGTGGGATGACCAGTAGGCCAGGGGGTCCATGGAGCACTCCTCCATGGGCTCTGCCAGGTAACGTTGCACAGCGGTTGCAGCGTCATCCTGGCCGGTGGCTGGGGAGAGTGTCTGCCCAACCACGGCGTGCAGAGCCTGTGCCCAAAACCCCTGGCCTGTGCTCTTGCTGGGAGGGATGCAGGTGAGGCTGCTGCTGCTGCTGCAGGGAGTGGTGGCCTGCTCCTCTGCCCCACCACTGCTTTCAGCACACCCAGCCACAGATGTGTGCCTGCTCCCTCTTCTCATGATGATAATAATATACTACTACTAATAATAGTAATAATATTATATATTTGGGGAAATGGAACAAGTGTATGCTTTGCCCAAACTGGATTTGAAATGCTCAAACTTTATTTGCTTTTTTGCACTTCACAAGCAGTGCACACAGCACACTCACACAATAACACACACACAGTCCAAGTAACACACACACACAGAGAGAGAGAAGAAATAGAGAATTTTTTTGGGGGGGGGTATTTTTTTTTTGTATTTTTTTTATATAGAAGAAAGAAGGAAGATGAAACACAGTCAGGCTTTAAGAGGGGGAAGGGGGTGGGGTGGGGAAACCAAACAAACACTCCAAAAATGAAAAATAAAGTTTATATAAAATCAAAGTAAGGGAAAAACACAGAGCAAACTAAGCAAACAGTCAGAAACAAGCAAACAAACACACACACAACCCAATCTAAATCCTAAATCTATCTCCTCCAACTCCAAACACAGCAGCAGCCACAACTAACTCCTCTCTCCATGAACACCAACCCACAAAGAGACAGAAAGCAGAAAGATCTCAGGGTGGTTCTGCCTTAGTCCCCCCTCCAACGTTGGGACTGGAGGATGCTTCATGAGGTGATCACTTCTCATCAGGATTGGGAGTTGAATCTGCCTGTCATCGCTTAAAAAAACCCCGCCACTTACCCCCTCCCGCTTTTTTTAGTCTATTTTTCCAAAAATTATAGCAAGCGAACCACACCACGCAGAGTGCTGAGAGTAGGCTCAAAATGACCCCCAGCCACGACTCTCTAAGCACACGAAGTTTCAGAAAGATAGCTTTAAAAACAGAACAGTTATCCACTAATCTTTTCCGCAATGCAATCCTATGGGCGAAAAAATCCAAAATGGCGGGCGGATCGCTCCGCGAAAAGAGGAGTGCTCTGCCTATGGTCACTTCTCTTCACCATGCTCCTCCAGCCCCCCAACTCGCTTTTCCTCCGCCTCAGGGCAAGGCGGATCTGCCCAATTCGCTTTTGCTTCTCTGGTCCGAGGAGAAGCGGATCACACCCCTACAAATAATCATGGAACTTTTCAGGTATAACTGATTTAAGGGCTACTCAATCTCATGCACCGGATAGCTCCTTTCTCTGGAAATCAGCTAGCACAGGCAATTACCTGGAGCTTGTCTGCTTGCTTCTGATACAATGCTGCACCAAGTTCTGTCAAACTGTCATCAGTATGCAATATGTATGGGCACTTCCAATCTGCAAACCATAAGGCTGGGGCAGCTGTCAGTTTTTCTTTTATGGTTTCAAAGGCAACTTGGCAATGATCAGTCCATTCATCCCACAATTCCTGAGAATGTTTCTTCTTTCTGTGCTGCCCATTTTTCCTGTTCTGCCTGCTAGAAGAGAAATTAAAGCGATAGCTGAATAGTTTTCTATAAAACTCTGATAGTACCCAGCAAATTCTAGAAATGTCCTTATTTCTTTTTGGTCTTGGCCAATTCTTCAAAGCGGACAACTTATCAGGATCAGGTTTTATACCATGTTGTGGGGTGACTTGGCCTCAATATTTAACAGGAGTTTGGAAAAACCTGCACTTAGAAGGTGCAAGTTTCAAAACATCCTCTACTAGGTCCTCGAAAACTTTCCTGAGCCTCTCTTTATGTTCCTCTAGTGTTGCTAAGAATACAATCAGATCATCCAAGAAGGCTATGGTTTGCTTGAGATTAATATCCTTCAAGACCCTTTCCATCATCTTCTGAAACATAGTGGGGGCACCGGTTAATTGCTGGGGCATCATGCAAAACTGCAAACTTCCATTGGTCTGGTAAAAGCCGTCTTGGTTAAGTCTTCCTCTGTTGTTTCAATGTAGCTCCAGAAAGTAAAGCTAGTGTTCCTTTATCCTGGGTAGAGGCTATGAATCCTTTCTGTTGATATTGTTCAGTCACTGGTAATCCACCACCATCCTTAAAGCTCCTGTCTTTCTCCTAATTAGGTCAGAAGCAGGGAGTCTGTTTGATTCTTCGCTAATACCACTGGCTAACAATTCCTAAAGATGCTAAGACCTCAAAATCAGCAGGTGAGACAGATCTTGTTCTCTCCTTGAAGGGCATCTGGTCTGACAAATTGATGTAAGAGTCACCCCTTTAACATGGTATATATTAAGGTCATTACCCCTATTACCTGAAATACCTCTTCCCTTGGGTGCAGTTTGTGATCTGCCAATAGAATTCCTGAGTGGTACATTTCACCTGTGAACCTATATCTATTAAGCAGTTACACTCAACTCCATCAATTAATACTTGGGTATGACAGGGTTCACCCACTAATTCCTTTAATACTTGCTTCCATCAACTTGACTTTGGAAGTTTCCCATAATAGTTCCAGACTTATAGCTATCTGCATACTTTCTGGGCAACAACCCTTTTGCAATGGTTTATGCTGGCTTCTAGAAATTAACTTTTTCTGCATTAATTAAGCATTGTGTGGCTCAGTACATAGAGAACTAGGATGCACATCTACTCCACAAGTATCCCAGAATAACCTTGAGCTGATGGGAATAGGATTCTTTATTGGGCTTGTGTCTGTATCATAATGGTGTTTGATGTTTTTAAATTTTGGGGTGATTTGTTTAGATGAATGCTTATCCTTCAAGGTAGCAGACTGGTTATCAACTTAACTATATCACTTCAATTTGATCCATGCACTTTCCTAATTTCCTGGATTTACTATCTGTGGTAATTAAGCTACATTCAGCCTCCATTCTATGACATGTGTTGTTACACCTAGGCTGTGTTTTTCCAGTTACTTTAATATCCTATGTTCAAGTTTTCCAGGTTTTCTTTTCTGTCTCAAGTTGTCAAACACTGTACAACAATTGGGAACAAGATACTTTGGGAGAAGAGTTGGTTTACAATTGATCTCCCAGATAGAGCTGTATGATGAGGGATTCATCCCAACATCTTCTGATAAATTACTTTAGCAGCTGCACCTGTGTTTTCTGGTAACCACGTCTTGTGCTCTATCACTTTCCTCCAACAACTAGTTAGCCTTCCTAGATACTCAGATGATCTCTCTCCAGGCTTCTGAAAAGACTCTAAGAACTCAGCATACAGCATCACTACTTGTTACAAGTCTATACTTCTTTTCCAGCATGGCTAAACACTCCTCAGCTGTTGCAGACTTTCCTACACTAAAATAATAATTTAAAGCCGGAGGAGATGAACTTTCTATTAACTTCCTCATTTGCCTTTGGAAGATATCTTAGAGTCACCCATGAGCTGTTGTATCTGTAGCTTCCATATCTCACTACAAGGTTGTGGAGAAAGCCCTGAAAAGCACTTTAATTTATAGTTCATATTATTGTGACTGGCAGTCCCATCTGAAGGCAGTACTATATGTTCTACAACCACCTTATGCACTCTCTCTGGGATGCTGAAAAGGGGTGTAGAGTGAGTGAGACCCTCAGGAGAAATCTATGTAAACTTGCTACCCCAGGGTTAAAGTGCCCGTGTAGACGAGCCCCCGGTCTCGCTTCCAACCTCATTTGGAGCTTTCTGTGGTACTGATCTCTTTCTGCCTTGATTCCTGAGAAACCTGATCCCTGCTCAAGATCTGATTCATACCAGAACTCTGCAATCCAAGCTACATCTGCAAGGATCATCAGAACTCATTCTGTAGCTACTGAGCATGCCTAAAGATGATGTAAATAATTTTAATTCCATATGGAAGAGACTTGTTGACAAATGTATTTTTTAAATACTTATTTTTCAATTATATCTCAGGAAGTCAAGCAGCATCTACCTTTTGCCTTGTTTTTGTTTTTAATTACTGTTATTGTTATCATTGATAATTTTATGATAGCAAAATTTCACAATATTATGCTTTCAGTACAACTGATAATAATTCTTCAAATTTATGTGAATGTCAAGACTCTCCCAGAAATACATAGCAGGAAGAATTTTTGCAGAGAAATCTTCTTTGTGGAATCCTGTACCAGGAGAAACAACAAAGAATCTTATAGCATCTTAAAGACTAAGACGTTTATTATGGCATGAGAGTTTGTTGAGTACAGTTTACTTCATCATATGTACCAGGAAATGTTCTACTTGCTGACTCCCTCCCTACTATGTAACTATGAGGTGCACAAGAGCTGTTTGGGTCAGGTATTGTCATTCCTAAATACTATAACAAATGGCTCATCACAAAAGTTCATTTGTCTTACACAATTGTTTACTTGCAAAAAAAATGCTATACGGGAAAACTATGAGGAGAACAGAGATTAAAGCAGCTACTTAAAACAATCTTCCCTTACTCAGCTCATTATTTGATGTCCACCCTGTATGGTCATGGTGAGGCACTAGTGTGTAGTGTTTTTTCAAAGTACATTGGCAGAATTCATTTACATTTTTCATATACACAGTTGGTTTCAAAATTAGCTAGTGCTTCTCAGCAGAAAGTCTTGATAGTAACTGTGAACAGTTCAGTGAAGATGTCTGTTCAATGTTGCAGCAGTAGGCAAAAATAAACCCCTGGTGGAATAGAAGAATTCATTTTTTAAGAAGCAAAAATGATATAAAACTGTCTTAAAAGTATTGCTCCGATTAATGCTTTGTCTGCATCTGATACACCTCAGTAGAAATGGTACAGGGTAAGTGCTTTTTATTTTGAGGTCAACAGTTGAACTCCAGATTATCTCAAACTCAACAAAATATATATATCAACATTCAAGACTGATGAGCTAAGCAAAACGAACTAGGACATTCATAACCACTATGCCTTAAAGACCTTGATTTCATATGAAGCTTAGGTAGCAATGGGAGGAACAGATAACCCAAGACAAATGTGTTCTGAGTAATGTGAGCCAGGGCTAAACCTAATAAAAGTGTTACTGTGAAGTGCAGACAAGTGATAAGAGAGCCTTCAGTCAGTTAGATCTGGCAATGAAATTCTTCCTCACATGCAATTCTCACAGGAGTCTAATCAACGGTGTTGCTAGGCCATGGCCCTGAATCTGTTCCCCAGTGCTCCAGATACATCCCTCAAACCCTGAGTGTCCACTGGTGAAAATGGAAGTTTTTTCTCAATGTAATTGCCATACAGGGAGCAATTTTCAAGTGGGATTCTAGCTAGGGAGAGAAGGATTAATTCTCCCATTCCCAAATGCTGCAACCCCACATCCCACAACAAAATTCCAGTGTGTTGCAATTAAGTTTAGGAAAACAAAATATAAATTGTGATGATCTGGGACAGAATACAAATTAATTGTAGACTTTATTGTATTTGAGATGATTTGGATGAGAAATTAATTGGCTGGCTATGCTACCTGTGAAATTTAAATAAATCCTAGTAATTATTTCTAAATTTGTGTAAATAGATATAAATTTGCAGATGCAGATGCTAGCAATGCCGCAGGCTCCAATCATCTGCTGGCCTACCAATGATAGCAAAAGAGACGGAGAATAATTCTATGCATATTTAGACAGAAAAGTTCCTACAATCCCCAGCATGGCCAAGCCAAATTTTATTCATATTTTATGCAATCTGAACTTCAGAAAGGGCAGCAGACAACAGTAGGTTATACTTGGACACTAATTATTTTCTTTGGTTTTCCTTTTATTTTCCTTGGTAGGAAGTCCTGTGGATCATTTCCAGAAAATATTACTTAGTTGATATTCAAGCCAGTGATGGTGTAGTGTGGTGTAGTGGCTAATTTTAACTTAAATTTAACTTAAATTTACATTTTACTGTTCTAACGTGTATTTTAATCTTATATCAATTTTTGCTGCATGGTTTTAGCCTGGTTGTGCTTTATATACTGTATTTTGTATTTGTGTTTTTAAACTGTTAGTTGTTTTATTATGGTTTTAATTTTTGTGAACCGCCCAGAGAGCTTTGGCTATTGGGCGGTATAAAAATGTAATAAATAAATAAATAAAGTGTTGGGCTGGGAGTCGGGAGATCCGGGTTCTAGTCCCCACTCAGCCACGGAAACCCTCTGGGTGACTTTGGGCCAGTCACAGACTCTCAGTCCAACCCATCTCACAGGGTTGTTGTGAGGATAAAATGGAGAGGAGAAGGATTATGTACACCACCTTGGGTTCCTTGGAGGAGAAAAGGTGGGATATAAATGCAATAATAATAAATAAATATGTGGAGGTGAACAAAAAGGGTGGCAAAGTAGATTCTGAAGGGCAACCCTGTTTTGCATATATGCACTGCTGCGAGGAGGGGGGTGGAAGATGTAGAACAGTCATCCATTCATTCAGCAGCAAGAACCCCAGGCCATAGCTAGACCTTCCATATTCTTGCTGTGAATTGTGGCTTCATACACATTTGTTCACTTCATACGTATTAGTTCACTTGGTAAACCAAAGATTAAATGTTGAAATCCTTGTTTAACACACATCAAATGATCTTTTCCTATTGTAACATCCTTCATATCCACATAACGTTTTGGTTTTCACTATTTACTGATACTCTTGGGTGAAGGTAGTTGTCATTTGCCAAATGTTCTGTAAAGCTCTAAGATTACAATAATAACCATAGTTTATTGTAGCTTTCATGGACTAGAGTCTATACAAGTTTATGTAGACTATACCCTGCTCCATCAGTATTATTATTATTATTTATATAGCACCATCAATGTACATGGTGCTGTACAGAGTAAAACAATAAATAGCAAGACCCTGCCGCATAGGACCAGGAGAAGTTCTGCTTGCTTAGTCCCTCCCTATAATGGAGCTACAAAGAGCACAAGATCTCTGTTTTGATAAGGAGTCACCATTCCTAAATGTAATAACAAAACACTTGTCACAAACGTTAATTAGACTTACACAATAATTTCGAATAGTAACACCCTTGCATGGGGTATTACCAAGAAGTTCAGATTTTTATACAGTATGTACAGTGGTGGTGTATAAATGTAAACAGCAAGGTCAGAAAGAAATGAAATTCAGAAAGTACTGACAGTGATAATAACATTATTAACAGTGATTATTTTATATAATTTAATATTGTATTTTATGCTGTATTTTGCAGTTTTGCTTTTTGTGAACTGCCCAGAGGAATTTCGGCTATTGGGTGGTATATAAATTAATCAATTATTTAATAAAATAATCTATCGTGTGTGTGTGTCTATCACTACAGGACAATTTGCACATCACTAAAATCACACCTGATAAGTTCCTGTAGAAAAAATGCACAGGATCCACATATATCCTTAGGATCTACATTTGAAGAGCACTGTCACACCCTCACTCCTTCATGCAAACTGAACATGTTATTAATGACTTTAGAATCATCTGTTATTTTTTCTTTCTTTTTTTTTAAAAGCAACAACATTAATTAGGCTACTGATGAAGTCAGTTCCATATTCTGGCTGTTCACTAGATAAAATAAGCACAAAGCTTGCCTTTGGTTTGAACAAACTGTTATGTCTTTTCTCACAGATTTCAGACTATATAACAAGGGGCATTCAAGTTCAATTTTATCACTAAATTCCTCATAACTGTGAAAGTGCTTTTTTTTCTTAAAAAAAAACTGAGTAAGCAAGATTATTGTTAGGCAGGGACTGAAGAGATTTATAGTGAACCCAGCTGCCCCACCTCTTCCTGGAACTCAGTCAGTCCTGATCCAGAATATGGAAGGGGAGACCTCAGGTACCCAAATGTGTGCCAGGATTCAGCAAGGTCCATTATTACCTCTGGTCCTGGAGGTGATGAGGGAGTTCTGTCAGGGGCCATTGGGGCCATAGCTATACCTATGGTTTATCCCTGGGTCGTCCAGAGGTCAAACCTGTTCATCTAGGTGACACACAGGGGATCCAGTGCTCAGGCAGGGGCGAACCCTGGATGATCCCAGGATAAACCTTAGGTCTAGCTGTGGTCTTAGTCTCTCTTTTTTGCAACCTCCTATTGAAGGCTGTTATCTGGGGAGGGAACCTCAGGATGTCCCTTAGATGGTGTTGACACCTCTTGATTCCAGCCTTGCTGAGGGCTTCAGTACAGTCCTGCTTCTTCTCTTTGAGGTTGGGCAGCAGCTAAGTCCCAACACTATGCCAGAAGTGGTATGAGAGCCTGGACTTGATCCCAGATCAGGGCATGGCAGATACCTCATCAACTGTGTGGCTCTAGTCTGCTGCCTGGTCTATTGCATAGATGAGGCAAACCTCTGTCTCATAACTTTCTGTTTATTTGTTCAAACTTCACCTAGATTAAATATAAGGCGATAGAAAAATATATAATATTACACCTTACTAATTAGCCACATTTTCACCAGCTATTAAATGATATTTAATGGTATTCCAAGCACTGAAGAGAAACAAGAGGAATTTTATTTAGTGTCATTGATGGATCATACAATTCCTATCTGAGTATAAGATCTCCCTACTTATTTTCACCACTAGAAATCCATAAATACTTTTCCTGTCATTGCAGCAAAGTTTGAGGTTCTGGGCATCACAAACACTTTTATTTCCAAAATAACACCTTTTCCTACTTGGCTTTTGAAATCTATAAACAGTCACAGCTCAGAGTTCCCAGAGGTATCTGATGTAATCCCACTGTCTCCTTTCAGTGATGCCGGTGGGGTTATGATCCTTGCCTCATGCTGGATATGTGACATGAGGAATGTATATAGAACAGCGCTCCCCAATCCAGGATGATGAGAGTTGTGTTGGAATACAACTCCCATCATCCTGAGCTAGTCCAATTGGCATGGTGGCTGGGGATGAAAGGTGTTGCAATCCAAAAGTTCTGGAGGGCACTGGATTGGGGAGGGATGATAGAGAAGTTGGGGGCAGCCAGGAAGAAGTGCAGGGCAGATGACAAATATATCCATTGCAATTTCCCTGTTAAGGGTGCAAGGCGAAACATCCAATATTTTTGTTTGGGGACAATTTCACACAATTTAGAAACACTAGGAATATAGAGAGTAGGATGGTTCTAGACCACACAAAGAGCTCATTCTCTGTCTGCTTCATTAAGTATTCCTTTTATAGCTACTTAATGAAACCCAACATTTAGGATATAATGATCTCTAAATATTTGTACTGGGTGGATGATCTATCTACCATGCTTCAGCAACATTCATGTATGCCAACATGACAACATAATGCAGGTATAGCCATTGGCATGTTCCATCATTAACCTTTATAGCACAAAACATGAGTTAAACATGACATGATTGTAGTTTTCACCCATATAATATTGTTGAGGTATGAAAGACTATAAACAAGCAATTGCAACAATTCTAGAGCAGATATTGAATTTATGCAATGAATTGTACTTAACAAGCACTGACATTTGCAATTAACATTTTGCAGGATGCAAGTACGATCCTACCGACTTTGCTCCACTCATTCAGGTAAAAGCTATTCTAGGGTGACCATATGAAAAGGAGGACAGGGCTCCTGTAGCTTTAACAGTTGTATAGAAGAGGGAATTTCAGCAGGTGTCATTTGTATGCATGCAGAACTTGGTGAAAGTGCATTAATCACAACAGTTAAAGCTGTATGGGCCTTGCCGTCTTTTGTAGCGCAACCAGGTACAAAAGAGGGCAGGGCTCCTGCAGCTTTAACTGTTGTGATGAAGAGGGAATCTCACCAGGTGTTGCATACATACAAATGACACCTGCTGAAATTCCCTTTTCTATGCAACTGTTAAAAATACAGGAGCCCTGTCCTCCTTTTCATATGGTCACCCTAACTGCTATTCATTCTTTCATTTGTTAGAAAATTGTCTTGTCCAGTAAACGTCCAGTTGAGTTTAAGAACCTTAGATACTTCTATTGCACTGAAAGTTTAAATTTAATTCTTGGTGTGATTGATCATCTACAGTGTTCTTATTCCCCCCACACACACACACACTTGCCATTTTTCATCTGGTTATTATTTAAAGGGCATTTCTGTCACTAGAAAAACAGCATTTTAAAGTAGCCTGCCATTTGATACAAGCCACAAAGACTGGCATACAATGATTGATTGATTGATTGATTGATAGATACACAGATCTCTACTTTTGAATGTGTGATTTGAATAAATAAAGATAAAGTGGGGGCTTTGGAAAATCAAAACCTGAGCAATTTAATTTTGGTATTGTAGGTGAAAATTGTATCTTAAGTATGATAGTACGTACAATTGCCAATAGTATGCCCTCTATTGCGGCTTTGATCAAAAATATTTACATCAATTTAGTATTCATTTTTGTTTCCATTTATGCAATATGTGTTGCCTAGGAGCAGGTTTTCATGTTAAAAGAGTCACAGTGCGTATGGAGAATGGGATTTGCTTAATTATCTTTTCTTCTGAATGGATCTCTTCAGAGAGCTTTAACAATGAGTTCAGCTTTAATGGGATGTGGGTTAAGTTCTGTTTGTCATTATCGTACATGCTAGCACAACACGATACAGAAAATTATACCACGTGATGACTCTCAGCAAGCTGGCTCTATGATCAGATATTTGCCAGGCATTCAGTGAAATATATTAATCTCTGAGAAATTTCAATGTAGATAGTTTTAGAAGAATTATTTGAAATAGTTCTTCTACAACTATTTTTAAAAGTTTATTTAAAAAAATCTATCTTAGCTAGCAATTTACATTGTTTATATATTGTTGCAAAAACATTACATTGTCTAAGTGCTGTGGAAAAGCACAAGCATAGGTACTGAATACTTTGTTCAGATACACACAAGTGTTGCTTGAAGGGATTGTAATATTGTAGATGTCAAGCTCCTTCTTTCAGGAATCTGTACATTGTTCTATGCATTGCTAAGAGCTGTAGACCTTTGTTTCCTCTGTGGTTTTAGTTTTAAGTTATTGCAGTTTTTGCACATATCTGGCAGAGGATGCTATATAAAGTTTATCCTGGCCACATAGTATCAATCATATTCTCAGGGACCTCTGGATTGAGAGTGCTCAGATTTCCTAGATAACAAATATGTTGACCAAACTGAGTTATGCATAAAGGATGTTTTTCACTTCTCACATTTTTACTGATTTAAATATTTTTTTATCTCTGGTTGCTACTGCTCTGTTCTGTTCTGATTATCATAAAAGCAGCCTGCTGTTTTTTTCATGTGTGGAAGTGAGAAGGAGCTATTATTGAACAGAAAATAAAAATTCTGAATTTCTTCAGATGATTATAAGCTGAGTGATTATGTATGATGTTGAAATGAGGATCAAATACAGAAAATATTTTTTTCCTTTTTGGTGGCCTGAAGTGTATTAATAATGTAAGTAAACCAGATGTGGAAGTTGATTTGCTTGGTGCAAATAACGTGGTCAATAGTTTTTCTGTCTATATATGTCCAATGTGTACTGTGAAATGTGCTTACTGTTAAGAGAGAAATTTCATTGGAACGCATGGGTTGGGGTTTGGAAGCAGATTGGGGAGGCTTGTGTGAGATACTGGGTGACCTTGGCTATAGTCCCTCAGAAATCTCAAGGATGAGTAATAGGTTCAGCAAAATAAGGGTAATGGAGAATCGTAAACATTAAATTAAAAAATTGTTAAAGATACAGGGGCTTGATTGGTGATGATGCCTCCTTATGGGCACATTGACATTAAGCTCTAAACAATATACTTTCTAAAACTGCCAAAGGTTGGGAGTATTCTTGCCAGCCCAAAGTTTTGATTTTCCTCATGGTAGATTTGCTCTTCATTCCACTGGGCCTGAAACTCCAGAAGTAGTTTAAACATGCTAGGGAACTGAAATGAAAAAGAAAGTGCAGAAAGATTATGGGGCAATCCTATTATTCCCCTTTGAGGGGCTCTAAAGGGTGGTTGGATATACCAGGCCTCTTTCTCTCTCTAACCACAAAGAGGGAGGTCTGACCATGGAGCTTTTCCCTGGACAGTTGAGAGCAGCTTGGGGGAGATCTCAGATCCGCCAAATGCAAAGCCCGTCGTTCCCCTGATACCCCCCACCCCCGAAAGGATAAAAAGTATGCCAGCTCTGAAACCAATGGGAAGGGAAATTAAAAGAAGGGAAAGCCAGTAGAAAGGGTAAGGGGAGAAAACCATCTGCCTTCACCTTCTGTTCTGGCCAGCACATGTTTGGCAGGGCTTAGGAAGTGGCGGTAACTCTAGGGTGACCATTTGAAAAGGAGGACAGGGCTCTTGTATCTTTAACAGTTGGAAAGAAGAGGGAATTTCAGCAGGGGTCTTTTATATGCATGTAGCTGTACTAGAGTAAAGAGATTCAAAAGAGGGCAGGGCTCCTGCAGCTTTAACTGTTGTGAAGAAGACAGAATTTCATCAGGGGCTGCATGCATACAAATGACACCTGCTGAAATTCCCTTTTCTATACAACTGTTAAAGATACAGGAGCCCTGACCTCCTTTTCGTATGGTCACCCTAGGTAACTCTGCCACAGATTCTCCCTTCTTCTTCATTAGGGTGACCATATGAAAAGGAGGACAGGGCTCCTCTATCTTTAACAGTTGTATTGAAAAAGAAATTTCAGCAGGTGTCATTTGTATATATGGGGAACCTGGTGAAATTCCCTCTTCATCACAACAGTTAAAGTTGCAGGTGCCCTGCCCTCTTTTAAATCTGGTCACTCTAGTATAGCTCCTGCAGGGGAAAATTGTGATTGCTTCCCATTGCTTCTCCGCCTGTGCGCTTGTCCCTCATTACTTCCTCTTTTGAGCAGATGGACCATTCAGTGGGCTGTTTTGATCGCGCTGCTTCTCCTGCACACAGCAAGAGATAGTAGCAACTTCACTTTATAAAATAAGTAGGACTTACTGCGGTGTTTTTTTTGTCCCGCAAAGAAGGATAGAAGGGGCGGGAGGCGTGTGTGTGCCAGACGACATCATGAGAGGGACCCGTGCTTCCCCTTCATGTATTGGGAGAAAACGGGGTGTGTGTGTGTGTGTGTGCTTCTGAAGAGGGCTAAAACAGAACTTTGAAAGAAACATAAAGTAGACCATTTGGAGGGTATGTACACATAATTATTTATTGTATGTAAAGAACTGGATTTACTGCACACGTTTAAAAGAGAAACATCCTTGGCTTATCTGAAATAAACAAATTAACAACAACAACAACAACAACAACAACAACAACAAATAAAGAAGTGTACAAAATCTGATAAATTGTTGGTATCCCAACTAGTAAAAAAGCAAAGGAAAAATATTATTTCCGCAATTAAGAAAACATTGGAATGTTAGCTAACAACTTGAAGAAATTAAAAAATGGGTTTTTTCTCTTTTACATTCACCTATCAGACAGAGTCTCCTCAAATTCTGGAATGTTTGTCCTTTTGAAACTTTGCAAATTACCAGGTTACAATTTTAGAACAATGAAAACTATCAACATTTTCCAGGATGTATTAAGCCAGGTAAAGAATGAAAAGTTAAATAAAGCTTCTGGGCTTCATATAATAGCTTATATTTTGACTGACACCTTTAATCCTATATTTTTCATAACATTATTCCACTGTATTGCATACAGTGGTGGTCCCTTTGCTGGTGGAAGGTGTCTGTGAGCAGAATGGGGAGGGAGTTTTGGCTGGGTTTTTTTAAAATCTTTCCTTCGAAGCCCTCTGCAATGCACAACTCTGCTCTAGAGGGTTGGGAGACCCTCTGGAGCAGATCGAGGAGAGACTTTGGAATGCCTTCCTGAGGGAGAGCATCTACTTTGCTATCATTTCATATGTGGAAAATATAGAAAATATGGAGACGTATGTAGTTCTAAAGAAATTGGATGTGCCAATTCTTATGCACTCCTGCAAAACGATTGACTACAGTTTCAAGGTCCAGGGCTTCAGATAATTTCTTTTCAAACTGGCTCCAAGCGACCGGCGCGTGCCGGGCGCGACCCACTCCGGGGACAGCGTCAGGTGGGGAGTTTGACTGGGTCATGAGACCTCTTATCCTGCACAGAAATACAGAAGGAACATGATAGTTGGGGTCTACTACCAACCACCCAATCAAGAAGAAGAAAGAGATAATAGAGATAAATGCCAAGTTCTATACCTAGGAAAAAGAAACAAAATGCACAGTAACAAGATGGGGGATACTTGGCTCAGCAATACTACAAGCGAGAAGGATCTTGGAATTGCTGTAGATCACAAGCTGGAGCATGTTCAGAGGAAGGCAACGAGGATGATCAGAGGTCTGGAAACAAAGCCCCATGAGGAGAGACTGAAAGAACTGGTCATGTTTAGCCTTGAGAAGACTGAGGGGAGACTTGAAAGGCTCACAAAGGAGGGCCAGGATCTCTTCTTGGTGATCCCAGAGTGCAGGACACAGAACAATAGGCTCAAGTTACAGGAAGCTAGATTCCTGACTGTTAGAGCTGTATGACAATATATAAATTATTGTTAGAGAAGGAGTTTAGAGAGAACCCAGAGAAAATGGTATGGGAGTCAGATTTGAAGGTACAAATAGGGCGACAGAGCTGGGAGGGACTATGGAAACAAAGAGTGTTGAGAAGTTTATCAGTGAGAATAAAGGAGAATTATTTTAAAATTTTATGGAGGTGGTACCTAACCCCGATTAGATTGAATAAGATAAATGATCAGCATTCAGCAAATTGTTGGAGAGGTTGTGGGGAAAAAGGAACGTATTTACATATGTGGTGGCAATGCAAATATGTACAAAGATTATGGAAGATGATGTTTTCAGAAATTGAAGAAATAGTGGGAATGAAAATAGAACAAACACCAAAGATTGCATTGCTGTCACTATTTGAAGATATAAAGTGTGGAAAAGGAACTATAGAGCTGATATCGAGTTTGCTGGTTGCAGCGCGATTGATGGTAGCTAGGAACTGGAAGATTCAAGGGGAATATTCTATTGAAGAATGGTACAAAGAAGTATGGGATATAGCCATTAATGATAAATTGACATGTAATATTAAGTGGAGAAAAGGCGTAACTAAAATAAATGAGTTTGAAGGAATCTGGAAACAGTTCCTAATATTTGTGTTTACTAAGGGAAGTGGGAAACCGCCAGCAGAAGAAACGATCAGATTTTGGACTCAGGAATGATCCCGAGGTGGGGGGTGCACTTTTATGTTAAGAATGATGTTGTTGTAGTATGATAATGTATAGGTAATAGTTATTCAACATATATGTACTCAACATTTATTCAATATGTATGTAGCAGTTGTTTAATGTTTTTCTTTTGTTATTATTATTACTATTGTAATGTTTTATGTATGTTTATATAGTGTAGAAAACAAATAAAAACTATATATATATAAAAAAGAGATGTACGACAATGGAACCAATTACTTAGGGGGGTCGGGGGTTCTCCCACACTAGAGGCATTCAAGACGTAGCTGGACAGCCATCTGCCAGGGATGCTTTAAGGTGGATTCTTGCATTGAGCAGAGGGTTGGACTCTTATAGGCCTCTTCCAACTCTACTATCCTCATCCTCACAACTTGCTAAGAAACAGTGGACAGTCTTTCATTGCTGGAAGACAGAAATTAAACAGGATAAGCATTTTATACTATGGAAATACAAAAAACCTGTGAGGTAGGTTAGTTGGAGTTAATAAATGTCCATAAGCAGTAGTTAAAGGATTCCTCCAAAGAGCACATGATAGAGCCATTATCTTAACAAAGAGACCGCTCTCAGCAATTCAACTTATGCTTCCAGAATTCCCCCACACACAGTCAAGCAATATGATTAAAAAAAATCTCCTTCATGCATTTCCTCTAACAATTCAGCATAAGCTTTTATAATCCTCCCACCCCACACAGTGTAATGATCCTTCTGCAGGCATGGCATTACTTCTCACAATTCAACATGAGCTTCCAGAGAATTTCATTCCCCCACAATTGGGAAAAATTGTAGACCCAGGCCTAAAGAAGGAAGGCTGAGGAGATCTTCTATTTCCCCCCCCCGTCCCCCGCCCCCACACTCCCTCCAGCCTCTTCTCTTAACATAGAAAAAATCCTTAAACAAGTCAAGGCCACGAAGCTTCCCCCATGCAAGCAAGCCTTCCCTTTCTCTCACACCCTACCTTAGTACTCCAAAAGCCCACCAGACAACTTAGGGTAAATTTGTTCTTTCACCTTTCACCACTCCCACTAAATTTTAAAATAAAAAAGACAAACAAGAAAGAAAGTTCTCCCCCCCACACACACCTTTTACCTCCACAATGAAGGATAGTTGTGAGATATTCCCCTGTACAGTATTGCCTCAATTCCATATGGTTAAAAAAGAAAATAAAAACAACAAATATAAAAAGGGGGAGGATAAAAACACTGTCCTTTCTTTCCCTTTCCTCTCTTTCCCTTCCTCTCTCTCTCAATTACTCACACACTCACATGTAAAATAAGTTAAAGGTAAGGTTGCTGCTAAGGCTTGGCTTGCTGGCTGGCTCTCTCCTGCATGTCAGATGCTTCCCTTTCCCCTCGGTGGATTGCTACTGGTCTATTGGCATCTTGAAGAGAATGTCAGTGCTGCAAAATGCATAGCCTTTGTTGGCTCAGCCAAGGGCTGCAGCGGAACTGTGCTATAGATATGTATGGAAAAGTGCCTTTCCTTCCAGTAATTACAGGAATCTAGAAACTGGGGTGGCAAGCTCTTTGTTCGGGAGGGGGGCACTTGACCCCTCTTGACACCCCCCCCCCCGGTGCCACCACTACATCATGCAACTATTTTGACTCTTTTTCCTTCACAGATTCTCTGCAGTAAGAAAAAGGTGGAAGAAGTGGTGATAAAACACGGAAGAGTTATGAGTGGAAGTTGTCATTATCTGGACCCTCCATAAAATTCTGTCACTGAGGCAAGGTGATGGCACAATAAAAGTCTAATTTGGAAGCACCCTCAATCTGAAAAAGCCAGAGTAATCAGGATCTCAAATGTTAACAAAAAAAGTATATTAAAAAAAACGGTTTTAAAAAATTCAGTATGCAAGAGTATTCCAGTGCTGGAAAGCAGTAAAGAAAAAAGGATATGTATGAGTGTGAATGAATCTGAATGAGGAGCAGAAATATTAAACAAACATCATTCAAAACAGAGTGGGGAGGCTTAAGAACAGAAACAGAAAGCCCAAAAAGAAGAATGTTACAGTAATCAATGCAGCAAATAATAAAATGAACTAAAATTTTGGTAATGTCTCTATTGAGAAAATAGTGAATTAAACTGAAAATGCCAAGCCTGGTCAAAGGGAGAAAAGGAAGGTGGGGAAAAAATACCCTAAGATTCCAATCCTGAGTGGAATAAATACCAACATAATCAAGAACAACAGGAAGTTATGTTGCAAAGGCTGAAATGCAGGAGAAACAAAGATTTTTAACACTGATTTTTAATGATCTTGAAGTTAATGTGTATGGCTCTAGCAACTTATTACTGCATAATCCTTTGGTGGCTATAATAAATTGTTTTTGGTACGATAGAAATCTGCTTAATAAAAATTCAAGGTTTTAGAAATTGCACACATGGAACATACGGTCCACCAGAGAAATGGGAAGGCTGTTTCTGCTGAATAGTTCAAAAATCGACTCTTATCTCACACTGGCATACCAATTGCAAGAAAGGTCAGAAACATCCAGTTACAATTTAACAATAAAAAAACCTCAGAAATCCTCTTTTCCATTATTGCTAATAGCTTTCATAAGTCTGACTGGATAGTTCCATGAATTATGAAAGTCTGTTTGTGTAATTTAATTTCGAGGGTGGGGGAGCTATTCTGTGAGATGGTGAGCAGCAGCAGTGGACAAGAGTAGGGTCAGTAACAGTCCTACAGTTAGGACTGAGGTGTCCACCTCAGGCAATGGATGCTGGGGAGCGGGGAGCAGCGCAAGTTGTTGGAGGACACAGCTGCTGTGCATGCCATGTTGACTGCCCTCTGCCCTCTAAGCTGCTGTACTGCCAGCAGATGCTTTGGAGGTTTCGCTCCTATTTTGGCAGTGTTGAAGTAAGATTCAAGTGCCAACCTGATTGGCTTCTGGACATAGATTGGAGGTGTTGGGTGGAGATGCTATCTTGTCCCTTTGCCTGAGGTGGAGAAATGTTTTGGGCCTGGTGAGACTACGCTTTAGTGAATAAAATAGTCTATTAAAATTTTGTAGGAGACCTTGAGGGCTGCTTACTACACTTTACTCTGTACAGCACCATGTACATTGATGGTGCTATATAAATAAATAAATAATAATAATAAGAAGAAGAAGAAGAAGAAGAATCCAACTTAGGTGTCTCAAACAAATATTTTAAAATTTGGCATCACAGGGCTCATCTACACCAAGCAGGATATTTCACTATTAAAGTGGTATGAAACCGGTATCTAAAAGGCAGGAGCCACACTACTGCTTTATAGCAGTATTGGAGTGCACTGACAACTGTTGGGGCCCATTGACACATGCCATATATCACTTTCATAGTGTTATATCCTGCTCGGTGTAAATGTGTCATGGGCCCCAACAGTTGTCAGTGCACTTCAATACCGCTATAAAGCAGTAGTGTAGATCCTGCAGTGCACTTCAATACCGTTATAAAACCGTAGTGTGGCTCTTGCCTTTTATATACCACTTTCATAGTGGAATATCCTGCTTGGTGTAGATGAGCCCATAGTCAAGCTGAAATGAGCATGAAGGAAGGCTGAACGAAGCTGGATCGGAATGAGATGTCGGAATGAGATGTGAAGGCAAAATTATATTGTGTTGTTTTGGTTCATTTTATTTATTCTACGGTACATATATTGCCTGCAGCTGCCCAGAAAGTTCAGGGCGCCCTGGTCAATTCTAGCGCAAGGGCCAGCGACACTCTTTCGGTCCTCCTCAGAGCTGAGGAGAAATTGCCAAAGCCTTCCTATGGCGCGGGGCGGGGAGGGGGGCGCGCGACAGGCGCAGCCACTTTCTCGCCCTTGTCGGCCTCCTGGGGCGCACGCAGCGCTGGTGCACTCCGCAGTCACCCAAACACAGCGGGGAGGGTGCTGCTGGTGCTGCCCGGTGCCGCGGGGAGAGGAGTGCAACTGAGGCGCTGCTCCAACTGCGAGGCGTTCGCGGCGCGAGGGGGGTGCAGAAGGCGGCGCCTTAGGCGAGGCTGCTTGCGCGGGGCGGCGTTCTTCTTACCCGCCGCGTTTCTTGGGCTGCCTTCTCCTCAGAGCCGGGAGCGTCGCTGCTAGCGCCCGGACTTCTGGTCGAAGGGACCGGGAAGCAAGCACCTGCAGCGCGTCGCCGAGAGGGTGCAGCCTGCTGGGGCTGAAGCAGAACGAGAGACTCCAGAGCCGGCAGGCTCGCCGCTGGAGCTCTGTCCGTCCTCTTCCCTCCCATCCATTTGCCCGCGGGGCGGAAGGGGAACTCTGTTTTTATTCCGAGAGGCGGCTATCGGAACTTGCTAGGCGGATGCGCCCGGTGGCAGCGCGCGGCGAGAGCGCCTTCGAGGGCTAGTGTGGCGAGCGAGCAAGAAGAGTTGCTTGAAAGCGGAGGTGAGCCACGGCTTGGGCTGAGGTGTTTATAGCGTGGCGAGCGGGAAGTTTGGGTGGGCGCTGCGGTCGGAGAACTGCCCTGCTGGCAGCCCCGGTTCCTCCGTCGTAGCAATGAATTGGGACTTGGGAGATCTGTGATTGACAACAGTCCGACTATAGGCATGACTACTCGGGTATAAGCAAGTCCTATTGAGTTGAGCAAGCTTACTCCCAGGGAAAGCGTGCATAGGATTGCAGCCACAAACGCTGAGAATATGGCTTAAGCTTAGCTAAAGCGTCTAGATACGCTTGAGTTCTAGTCTAACCTGTTTCTGAGGTTCCTGTGATTGCACTGCTGACTGAGAAAAACCCCATGGATTTCTTCTCCCTTATCTGGCTGCTGTTCTTGCGGGGTGCAACCAACTGGGTGGGTCTGCTCTACTGGCAGGAACTTTCTCTGCTCCCCCGCCCCCTCTCTTTCTTTCACTTGAACTCCTCTGATTCCAGCTGAGTTGATGCAGGTGGTTAGCCTGTATTAATCGGATTTTTCACCTATTTCATAAGTGTTGCGAGTTACTATGCCTTCTTTCTTTCCATTAACTTCTATTCCTTATTAGACGGGGGTGGGGGAACAAACTTCAGGAGGAGCATGTGTACTACACTTGACCTTTTGAGTTTCTACTTTCAAAAGCAAGAGCAGGCAAAAAGTGAGATTGTTTACTTTTCCTTCTTCATTTTAATTTAAAATCTTCTATGTTGCTGGACTAAGGCATGTGGAATTTGATTATGATGTGTTGCATGGTATGTTCATGGCCCTGAATTCGAGCGGGATGCCTAGTAGTTTCTGCAGTCTAGAACAAAGCACCAGCCAGGTTTTAATCACCACCTCCTGCCCTAACTTTAGTTATTGTTGCTAGTAGTTGCCAGTACTGGAAACCGATCCAGCTTGGGTGTTTTGGTATCCCCATATGGAAGCAGATTTTTCTGAGAGTGCAATAGGTAAATAAAAACAACAATAATAATATGATTTCTGTGTATGATATGCATCAAAGCTCAGTAATACAGGGTTTATGGCTCTTACATGATGAGAAATTAGTGGGTTTTATTTTGGAAAGAGAACACTTAAGTGTGTCTAAGCTGTAATTAATGCTCACTTTTTGGTTTTCAGATGCATTTGGCTTGTTCACTATAATACTGATTTTTTTTCTAAGTGAGTCTGCCTCTTTGCATGTATTTATGTAACTTAAACGCATGGATTATCAAAGGGGGGCTTTTGAATATTCTAAATTATCTTTTATGGAATTTAGGATAAATCAGTGGGCCTTAGCTCTTACATTCTCAATGTTTTTCAACAAGGAACTGTGCTTTTTAAGTTAATAACTAGATGCCAAAAGGCTGTTCATATTATGAGTAGTATTTATAGCATATACTTTTGGATAATATACACTGTGTTCATTGTACTGTGTGTAACAATTTAATTTAAGATTTCATCTCCATTGGGATCTATTGCTTGTAGTGTAGCTCTCATGATGCCTGGTGTTAAACTCTCATTTGAAATCTGATAAATAAGACTTGTGCTCTTACTGATGCTAAAACTTGATGTTTGTAGAGCCGAAAACAGAAAAGCCATTGCTTATTTATGTTCAGAATAGACTTCTTTCAGTTTCACTGTATATTGGTATGTATATTTGCCATGTTCAGATAAAGTTAAGGGAGTTTGGGGGTTATGTCTTAGAGCAGCTGGTTATGAAATGGCTCCTCATGTGAAGCTGCCACCATGCAGAGGCAGTTTCTAGCACTATGCTTGTGGAGCATCATAAAAATTGGTACCAAAGTTTGCTTCTTTAATTGTTTGTAGCAGATTCAAACCTGCCTCGGTTTGAAAGATGAGATTAAAATTAGCTGCAAGAAAGAAGTCAGCTTTCATCTAACTTTGTTGATTACTTTGCGCAAAGATAGTCTCTCCCTTCATGTCTTTTTAATGTAGCTTTACATGGCAAGCAACCTTGAGTTTCTGCTGGTATCTTTATTTCACTCTCCTTGATATTTCCACACACACTGCTAGAAAAATATGCCAGATCTCACGAAGGGATTGATCCCATTACTGGAGTGTGTGTGTGTTGGGGGAGGGGTTGCTATGAGATGAGACAAATTTTTTAATTAAGCAATAACTGTATATGATAGTTATGTGAGCCAGGATATATTTATAGTTTTTGATCTGTTAGGGAAAGGGTATTTTCTTTATATAGAAAACTTTTGGACATTATTCATTAATGCATTTTTATTAATCGCATTTATGTTTTGTCCTTTCCCCAAGGAGCCCAGGAGTAGTGTAGATTATTTTATTTTATTGGACTTTATCCTTGAATCAACTCTATGAGGTAGGTTAGGATGAAGCATAGCTGAGAATCTCCCAGTGAACTTCATATCTGAGCAAGAATCTGAGTCATATAGGGAACCTGGGTTTTTCCAGTCTGATCCAACACTTTAACCACTACCACTGGCCGTCTATTTATGTTCTTTATGTTTTACACCAGACTTCTGTCATAAGTACAATGCATTTTAATTTAATTTAATATATTCATTTAGTTTAAAATGTCCATTTCCATGAACATGAAAACAAAATTAACAGAATGACAGCATAATCCTATGCATATTTACTCAGAAGTATGTCTCATTGGTTTGGATCCTAACTAACGCACTGTCAGCAGGTGTGTCCCCTCAGCAAAGTTATGTTCATGGGACATTCCTACTGATAGAAGTGTTGGAAAACAATTTTCACCGGTTCCCCCTTTCCATACAGTCCCTTGAGTCCCTGAAAATCCGCTTCAAAGGGTTGGGGGACCTTCTGGAATACTGTGGGGGTAGTGCCGGGGGTGGGGGTAACTGATGAAAATTGCTCCTCTCTTCCTCCAATGGAAGCTTCCACTGACTTGGAGTCATTTTCATAGATGAAAGGAGCTCTTCTGTTTGCAGAACATTCGTTAGGTTCTATGACACTGAGTTCAATAGGTCACTCACAGCTGTGTATTTGTACATTGCAACCCATGTATAAGAACATGAGAAGAGCCATACTGGTTTAGACTGAAGGTCCATCTAGTCCAGTGTTCTGTTTACACAGTGGCCAACCAGCTATTGAACAGGAACCCACAATCAGGACATGAGCGCAACAGCACTTTCCCACCCGTGTTCCCCAGCAACTGGTATATATAAGGTTACTGCCTCTTCTATTGGAGATAGCACATAGCCATCAGGACTAGTAACCACTGATAGCCTTCTCCTCCAGGAATTTGTCTAACCCCCTTTTAAAGCCATTGATGGCCATCACTACATCTTGTGTAGTGAATTCAATAGCAAGTGAAAGGGAGGTTTCATCGGTATGCTGCGAAACCACAAACTCATGTGAAAGGGGCCATTAGCTTGACACACTAATGAAACGGAACTAGAAATTGCAGAGGAAAACCAGGGGGTGAAAGTAGGTGTGATGGAGCTCAGAATTTGTTAGGCAAGAAGTAGCCCTGTTTTATGATAATAGGTTGTAATGGGAGTAACAAGCCAGGATCCCCGAGTCAGATGACGTACTAAAAGTAATTTGTTTCGCCTGTTGCACTTACAACCATGTGGGAGAAAATGCTGTAATAAACCAAGATTCTCCAGAATCGTGGCTTATTGTTCCACATGAAGCCAGCCATTGTTTTAATGAGCTTGTCTAGAATGAGGTAGGAGTATCGGATACCAAGTGGTTCGTGCCTATAGCATCACCTTAGGTAGGTGAGACAGGTCCATCTCTTCTGCCCAGCACTATTCCAATGTAACTTGGAGAATTGTTATTTATCTATAATCTTCCTTTTGCTCTTCTTTGAGGGATTGTTTTACCTCCTTAAATTTCCACAAGTGGTGAAACAAAGAATTTCCTAATCTCTTTAGGAGACAGCTCTTTCATTTTTTGTGTCAGCTTAATCCAGCACTGGGAGACGTGACACATCAAATCACATTCCCCACCCCTTTCCCCAATCATCAAAACCAACCTAATACAGCAAACAGGATTGCCATTTCACAGTGCAGCTATGCCACTGTAGGAAGGCTATCCTTATGTGAGAATTGGGGGGGGGGGGGGGAGAGCGCTTTTTACACTGGATGGGGCTATTGCAAATACCTCACTAAGAACTTCTGAAAAGTGCCTTAGTTCTCCATTGATAAAATGGGATTTTTATGGATTTCCTTTGGAGATTGGTTGAGGAAAGTTACAGTGCAGTCTTATATGTCTACTTAGAGTACAGCTCATTGAATAGAATTGTAGCTTGAAAGTATTATGGATGAGATTCAGAAAGCTCTATCCTGCATGTATGGGGATATGTGGTTAATTTCACCTTCCACCAACTACTCCTCACATCTCATGGGTACTGCTCTGGATGGACCCTGACATTCAGGGTGCTTTTAGGTAGATGAAGTGTAGAGGGATACAGTCAGAAAGGAGGAGCTGAAAAACCTTTGTGCATACATGCAACACTGCATGCCATACTTTCGATCCCAGCCTATATAAATAATTGGTCCATGAGTATAAATCCTGTTAAATATTTTTATTTTTTAAGTATTCTGACATTTTTGGTTACTGTTCACTGCTCAGGAATTTATTTCAGATGTAGAGCAGTTTATAAATGTAAAATAAATAAACAATTCTAGGCTTATTTTGTATTGCAGTATGTTTTCAAGCTGTTTCTCTCTAATGCACAACTGTATTTATCAGGCAATTAAAGCCACTTGCCTTAGAGATGTAAGTCTCGTGCTTTATGATAAACAGCATTTTCTTAAGTAGTGCTGAGAACAGCTTTTAGTCTAAACACATCACTTCTGAATGTTGTTAATATGGGATAGAAAGTGGAAGAATGCCATTTTTAAATCAACTGTACATTTCTAGTCAATGTAAGCTTTATACTTGAATTACAGATGTAGAAAGTTAATAAATCAACAGAAACCACACTTATGAAAATGTTGAAAAGCTTCCAGTAGCCCAGGGCAAATCAATTCTCAGTTATGTCTTATATCGTGTTTGGGTTGCTAAGGCCTCACCACGGTACGTGTGTCAGGGAGGAAGGGAGAGAGGGTTGGTAGACAAGAAGGGAAGTGAAAGAGATGAGCAAGGGAGAGAACGTGAGAGGAAGCATGCATATGGATGACTGTTAAATGGTTAGGGTGGGCCTGACCTCCTGGCTCCTCTTGAAGATGGTAGAACTCAGGAGGCCATCTGGAGTCTCTTCACCATCCTTATGCTATTGCTCATTTTCACATATTAATTAACATACATGCATACATACAATCTTAAAATTTCTAGAGGCTAGCCATGATAGTCTATTGCAGCAAAAATTAAAAAATAGTCTTTTGCACAGTAAAGTGTAATGTTTATTCTGTCATATGCGTTTGTAGATGATAGCCCACTTCATCAGATGCATGGAACATAATAGAGTTTCAGGTTTATCTACAGAACGTATGGGTGTGGGAGGGGAGATAATTGTAAACGTCAGGCCAGAAGAAGATTAAATGCTGAAAGTGTTGACAGTGGTCATTCACAGTAAATTGTTGCTGATAAGTAGGGACATTGGAGAAATCCACAAGGTATTCAAATGAGTTCAGATTTCTGTGGAGCTGACTTATAGATTCTGGAGCAGACTGGTTTTTCCAAGTTGTGCGCGGACTTGCAGACCAGGGTGTTGTTGTTTTTTACTTTGGGGAGGGAATTTGCAGCAAGGAAATTAACACATGAAGTGTGATAACAAATCCTTTACCCTAGTTCAAGCTGATTAACCTTGCAATCTCATGCTTTGGGGGATTACACCCATATGCTACAATGCCATATCACTTACCTGGGAGTAAGTCTCATTGAATTCCATGGGACTTACTTCTGAGTAGACACGTATAGGATTATGCTGCATTTTGAAGTTTTAAAAAACATACACAACCAGGTGGCAATTCTAAATTAATGTGTACTGCTTCTTATTGGAATCTTCTGTGCAGGTTAAAAAGGTGATGTCCCCAAGAAAAAGGCATATACTATTTTTTGTTCGAGTTTGGCATGGTTCTAGAAAAGTAATGAGTGCTGTATGCTGCATGTAGGAAATACTAAGGGCAAGCCTAGTTCCCTGCTTAACGGGAGCAGTGAATTGTGAGGCGCGCTGGCCGGCAGCGAAGGGATAAAGGCTGGTGGAGAGCGGTGTGGTGGTACAGCCACCGCAGCAGCACAGACCCAGCAGCAGCATCTTCTTCCCAAGAGGGGACTGCTGAGCCAATCAGTGCAATGATGGGTGTGGCCAAAGGGCCGACCAGGCGGAGTTAGATCTCTCCTTTGTTCTGCATCCAGTTCAGTCTCAGGCAGTCTTCCCATGCGGCTCTAGGATTGCAGTTGCTGGCTTCCCCACCCACCCACTCCTGGTAGTAAGATGTCTTGCAGTGGCAGAAGTAGTCGCCAGTTAATGGGGCTGGGAAGGAATTTTACCTGCACAGCAATTGGCAAAGACTATGCAAGGTTTTTGCCTTCCCCACTGCAAGGTTAACTCTATTGTAGATAAGTTGATCTGGACTATCAGTATATTCTCTGTGGATGCTTCATTTTATAACATTTGTCACAACTTGCGTAGGTGTGATAAGCATTGGGCTGGATCCATTGGTGAGGGGGAGCGGGATTGGCCTCCCTGCTCCCCCATGGTGAAGATTCCCATGAGGGAGCTCAGGGATGTGGCGCCAAGACCAGACCAACATGGGGGCTGCGAGCTAGCCACGTCCAGGGAGATGGAAAGGGGTTCACATTAGCGGTCCATGCCGTGGTGTGTCCCTGGCCCTACAATCCACCACCAGTGCCCCTGGCATGCAGACCAGGAAGGGGAATCGGTCAGTAGGTGGGCTGGCCGATTACAGGATCCACTCCCTATGCTGCCACCAAGCCTATTCAAGTGAGTCAATAAAGTTGTGGCCCATTTATTATCCAGTTATGCCTGTGTGTCTAATTTGTTCTTGTCCCTTCGCCAACTGGACCCAATAAGCACTGCTCTCACAATGTCCAGATTGCAGATTGCTTGCTCTGCTTTCAATTTAATGCTTGCTAAAGTGGAAGACAATCAGGTATGTTGAAACAGCAGGTACCTATTTTTGAAGCATGATTCTTGTCATGCAGCCAGTCCCAGTCAACACTAAGAAAGATCACGTGCTCAAACTCAACTGTAATTCCATAGTCAGATCTCCTGATGTGTGGTTGTTGTTTTTTAAAAAAACTTTAACCAGGTGTAGAATGGCCATATGAAAAGGAGGACAGGGCTCCTGTATCTTTAACAGTTGTATAGAAAAGGGAATTTCAGCAGGTATTATTTGTTTGCATGCAGCATCTGGTGAAATTCCCTCTTCATCACCACAGTTAAAGCTGCAAGAGCCCTGGCCTCTTTTGCATCTGATCAAATAAAATAAAATAAATAAATAAATAAATAAAATCAAGAGGGCAGGGCTCCTGCAGCATTTAACAACTGTGATGAAGAGGGAATTTCAGCAGGTGCTGCATGCAGACAAATGACAGCTGCTGAAATGCCCTTTTCTATACAACTTAAAAGATACAGGAGCTCTGGCCTCCTTTTTGTATGGTCACCCTAACCAGGTGGGGATGGGAGGCAAAGGGCACTTGGGCAGTGGTGCTTCGTGCCATTTCCAAGATTATATTTCAACCCTTCCCCCTAAGGTGCAGGGGGTGGAAATACAGGTACCTTGTATCTGTGCCCCCTTTCCTCCTCCCCCCGTGGGTCTAGCAGCATTGAGAGCAAGTACTTCAATCAAGAAGGTGGTGCAGGGGAAGTGTGTAACCCCTCTCTCCTAGTGCTGCTTATCTGATTTTAAAAATCTGAGCTTTCAGTGGCTGCTTTAAAAAAATGCTGGGAAGTTCTAGCAAAGATTTCCTGCATCATGTATAGTTTGGTTTTCAGTGCCCAAAACTTTTCAGAAACAGGGACTTTTAGCTGTCATACATATTAATTACATGGAAAATTAATGTCCATGCATTTTGGTTGATACAGTCAAAATATCCATAAACTGGAAAATAACAGATACAGTATGTGTCTGCCTATGTTACATTTGTAAAACTTATCCTCAAAAATTATATTTTTTTGCCTAGTTCATTATTTTACCCAGAAAAATAGATTTTAATTCAATGCATTTGATCAAAGGTCATGAATTCAGTTTTAAGAGTTTATGACGTAGAGCTTAATATTTACATTAATGTATTATATTTAATTTGTATGATAATTTTAAACCAGGTTATTTTTCAGGTGTATTTGATGTAATTGATTTTTTTTTTTTTAGGAAAAAACCTGTTGTGTGTGTGTGTTTTTATAAAAACCTGGCATTTTATTTATTTATTTAAAATCATTTATTTTTGTCCCCCCTGGAGTGAAGATACAGGCCCTTGTGAACTGTGGGTCAGATGAGCCGTGGATGCATATCTGACATCCACCCACGCAAAGGACATCTTTACATCTTTTGCTTTTTGCATTTCAATAGATGTTCCAGTAATCTGAGAACCAGCATATTGTAGGTATGAACTCTTGCTGTTCTTCCTGTCCAGTAGTATATATAATGCTTTCATTTGCCATAGAGTGAAAAAGAACAGATGATCTCCTAAATTTCACCTACAAAAAAGTTCTTCTCATTCTATTTGTATGGTTCCTTTTTCTTTTTTTTTTAAGAAATACTTTCAGTTGACTTTTAAGTTAACCCCTCTCCAGGATGAATGGTACAACATATCTCTCGGGGTACGTTGAGTTATTAATAGTTCAAGGCTCTGTAAAGTTTTTACACATAAATTGCTGCATACAGTTACATTTGGTTTACTTTTCTGAAGTTTTCCCCACCACTGTAACATCTAGAGACTTAATTATTTCTAAGGATAAGCTCAGATGGTGAAGAACAAGGCAGTTGCTTCAGAGAAGTGCTGATACACTATACTGCCACGCACCGGCTGCTTCCGATCGCTTGTTATGCAAAGAGCAGAGAACAAGAAATACATATTAAAGGCAGTACGGTAATACTGAACAGATGCCTTGGGGAGACAATTTAGAATGGGACCAATCTCATGGGAGTGTTGCCTGTATTGGGACTGCAAGACTGTGCCCAGCAGCCTAGTCTTCTAATCACGGTGTCAGTTCTTAGACAATTTAGCAAATGTGGCAATCCAGGAATCTACAGATAGCCATTGGGAAGAGCTCATGCGATCACTGTCAGGAGTTTCTGTGTGTCCATCTTTAGCTCCACCCACTTTAGGCATTCAAACTTACCCAGTTTGTAAGACATTTCTGAACACCTATTGTTGACATAACTGCAAACCTGTAGCGTGAGGAAAACTTGTCTAACTCTACAGAGGTTGATTTTCTCTGCTAGAAAGTTACCCCATAACGTATGGCTAGTCACTGTTACAGGCAACATGTTGGGCTAGGTGGATCCTTGGTCTGATCCAACAAGGCAATTCTGACATTCTCTAGGGCCCTTCATACATCCTGTAATGGAAGATTGGAGTTTAAGACTAATTAGATTATTCTGTTGCATGTTTTTTGTTGAATTGTTCATCTTCAGGGACCTGCAACTGGAAGAACCCTCATAATCTTTTGCCTTAGTGCCATTGAAAACATCACAGACTATAGGGGTGGCATGGCTCTGCACTGAGCAGAGTACTTAGTTAATGAGGTCATAAATTTGGAATGAGGTTAGGTGGACATTTCTCAGCTGAAGATTTTTGTTTAAAGTATAGTAATCAAGCTGATTGCCTCTCTGACAACTTCAAATGTGTCTTTTGTCCAAAACTGACCTTTTGGGGGAATATACTAATTAGCCAGATTACTGTGTGGGGATACATGGTGTACCAGGAAATAAATGTTTAAATGGGGCATATGCATTACAAACCCACTGCAGACAATACTCTTAGTGCCCACCAGGCTCCCTGACTGTCCTGATTTTTATTTCCTTTCTCAAGTTTTGGTGTTTTTTTAAAAAAATGGGAGGCTGGCATGCTGCAAAGTGAAGAGCTGACCTCCAGCACCATCTTTACTTGGGTTCAGAAGAGTGGCTTTGTGTTTAGAGCTAATGCCTTACCTCCACCTTGTATTTAGGTTCTTGGGCAAGTTACCTTTTTTGTTTTTTTGTTTTTAGTCTCACCAGTTTACCTTCTTAGGAAATGTGAATTTTGTGATTGGCCATGCATAGCATAGCAATAATTTTGTGAGAGCATCTGAGACTCTCAAAATTCCAAATGTGCCCACTGATCCAAAAAGTTTGGGGACTCCTGACATTGGGATATTAATCTGATATTGCCAGCAGATACTGTTCTTTATGTTAAGCAGTGATTTGTATTATTAATTTTATTTGAAGACAAAATTATTCTACTCTTGTTCAAGATGAATTGCATCCTATTATTCCAGGTGACCAAATAATTTCAGTAGATCCCCAGTGAATTTTGCAGAAGGTTCTAGTATTGTAATCCGTACCCACCAACTTAACCTGTTTCATTAAAACAAATGGCCTTGCCATTGACTAAAATAGGTAATGGGAGCTTAACTGTAGACCTATACCTCTTGGCAGATTTTGGTAAAGTCTCTCCCCTCCTCTGTCCTTCTGCTGGTATCCCATCAACTGGAGTGGCAACCACCACTTTGGTCTATCTTGCCAGTAGACTGTGTAGCCGCCGAAAATAATCAGTTGTGTGCGACAAAATAGTCAACGGTACCCGACACATGACACGATAACCAACAGTTGTTCAAATAATCAATTCTGCACAGCGTTGGTTATTTGAATTGGTTATTTTGGCCAAATAACCAACCCTGCTCCCAACAGCCAACACAATAACCCACCGTTGACTATTTAACCTGCCATTGGTTATTGTGTCATCCAAACCAGTCTATGTTTTATTGAAATAACTACAGCTTCAAAGAATAAATATGGAAGTATAGAAAATTATATTATTCTACTATACAGACGTATTGTGTTTATGCTTTTTAGTTCCTCAAGAAAAATCTTTATACTGTCTGAAGTATTTTTAGAATATGATATAATAGATTTATGGGTTGTCTTCTTGGGATTAACCCTTTTTTTGTTTGGATTTGAAAAAGTTGAATAGTGTCAGTTCTTCGTTTTCTATTTTGTTAATGGATTTATTAGTAACAAACTTGCGCAATTTTAAGGGAATGCTTAAAATATTGAGAAGACTGTCATTATCACATCCTGAATGCACAGGTGCATACATTTTTATGTTAGGTTGCTGGCCCAGTTATAATAACTCATGGAGCCAACTCAGTTGTAGAATTCTCTTGCAGATTATTATTATTATTATTATTATTATTATTATTATTATTATTATTATATCTACTTCTTGCTCGTGACGGTTTTCCTAGATGGACATGACGGGCTTTGCCAAGTCATGCTGTCTTTTAAAGACTCCGGGATTTTCTGACAATTGAGCATGTTTTAATTATGACTCCCTTCTGGATGTTGGTTTGGATGTATTTTGGTAGGCCCAGTTTCTGGAGGTTTTCTATATAGTTTTTTTTTTTTTTTAATGTGATACCGGTGACTGGTGGGACTAATGAAATGATTGTGACTTTTTCCTGTTGGCATAGTTCTTTGACTTCTATGGCCAGTGGTATATATTTTCCTCTATTTTCCTCTTCCTTTTCTACAACGTTTTTTGACATTAGGTATTGCTACGTCAATGAAGTATGTGTGTTTTTCTTTTTTTTTCTTTTTTGTCTATGATCATTATGTTTGGTCATTTGCAAGGTATTGTCTCGTCTGTATAAATTGTTCTGTCCTAATACATTTTATGATCGACATTTTTCAAGATTGTTTCAGGTGAGTATATATACTTTGGTGTAGGTTGTTTGATGAGGTTGAATTTGATGGCCAGTTGTTGGTGAATTATTTTTGCAGCTGTATTGTGTTTGTCTGTATAGTCCATTCCTGACAGAATTTTACATCCTTCTGTTCCATGGTCTATTGTTTCTTGGAATTGATGGCATTTCCTACATAAATCTGTTGTTACATTGTTACTTTTTAGAATGTATTTTTGGCAGTTCTTGGTTGCTATAACTTGATCCTGTATAGGTATTAGGAATCTTCCTGTTTCTGGAAATAGTTCACCCTTCCTGAGCCACTCATAGGATTGTTCGCTGTTTATTTGTGGGTTCTGTATTGTGTTGTAGTGCTTCCCATGTATTATTACTTACATTTCTATACCACCCCATAGCTGACGCCAAAGCTCTCTGGGCGGTTTGCAAAGATTACAAACAGACATATCTATTTGTCTTGTTGGTTACTCTGTTAATAGCTTGGTTGACTGGTAAAATAGCTGGCTATCTTAGATCATTGATATAATTGTTCTGAGATGTCCTTTCCTATGTCTTTGCCAGAACATGCCTCCACTGATGGCACATGAAGCAGGAAGGAAGACAACTAGAGCACAAATGGTTCTCAGTTTTCTCCAAAGCTTGCCAATTACTACATATATCATTTTTAAAAGACTAAACTATGGCAGTGGTGGCTGCAAAGTAACCTTTCTCCTTGGCTGCCAATGTCTCTGCAAAGTCTAATACAGCAGAGCTGTTCTGATAAATGAATGAAAGGGGGGAAATGGGGCAGAACCAAACACAGCGCAGCAGCAGCAACAATAAATAAATTTTAAAAAATCAGATAAAGTCTCAAAACGGCACTGAAAAAAAATAAGAAAATGAATAAAATAATAAAATTCTCAATGTGTTTTGGTGAAGATGTTTAGGGGCACAAGAATACAATTTTCCTGAGAGATGTCTTAATAGGAAAACAGTATTCTCCTCCTGAAGAAGGTCTTTACCAAAATGCATTGGGCACATAATATTTTTTAAAATTTAATTTTTTTCAGTACCATTTTGAGGGCTTGCCTCTTTCCCCCCCTCTTTTTGCTGCTTCTGGTTGGTGAATGACCTAGTAAAACCTCACACTCTCCACTTCAAAGTTGAGTCATCATCCATCTGTTGAAATGAATTTACTGCTTATACTGCAGAAAAAATCACTTGTATTCAGTTCAGCTTGGCAGTCACAACTCAGAATACAGAGTATAAATGTCCGTCACCTCAGTTTTGTCCTGTTTATTTGGACCATTTTCAGTCTGCCCCTCTCTCTTCCCAAAGCGGAGTACACTTGGGTGTATTTGGGTGTATGTGTCAATTGATGGAGGCTGGGTGCTTTTCTTTCTGGGGTTATTCTTGCTTCATTAACAAAGAGTAAGATGTTAGACATCCTTAAATGTGCAGTTGTTCAGCTCCTGCCCAGAAAACCTGCACACCAGCCACTCCCCATCTCTAACCTTGTTTTCTTGTAAAAGTCTGTTTATCTACAGGCACTAATAAATTCTCTCAGGTTTCTAGAGCCATACCACTTTGGTTTTCAGCCTGGTTTTGGGATGCCTCTTGTGGCCTTGATTTACCATCTCCCTTAATTCCAAAATTAAATCTTGGAAGAATTTTATGTTAGCTTGCAGTAGCAAAAACAGCAGCTTTCCATGGCACTTTAAAAACTAACAAATTCAACTTTGCTGCTTCAGATGTATATCTAATTTTTTTAACAGATGTTTATAAGGGAAACTGCAATCTGTTCTATCTTCAGACTTTCCTGCAGCCTTAATACCATTTTATCATGGGGGATTGGTTACACAGTTGCAGGGCATTGTGGGCTCTGTGGCATGGTCCTACTTGTTCCTGGCTGGAAAAACCCAGGTGGCATGGGGGAATCTTCCCTTTAGGGTTTCCTGTGTGGCCTAAGGGTTCTATTCTGTAACATTCATGATCCTGACTCTTATATGAGGCTGCTGACTCTTATATGAGGCTACTGATGGTACCAGACTCCAAGGATATGGAGTCTGGTACCATCAGTATGTTCCTTTTCTTCTGATGTAGATTCTGCCTGAGTCATGGAATGTGGTGGGCTACAATTAAATACGGTTCTCATCCAATCAAATCAAAAACTCCTGATCTGTACTTTGTGTACACACTGATTAATACAGCAATACTTAACAAGCTGCCCATAGGCTTATAACAACTGACTCACAGGCCATACTACTGTTGTAACTATTGCCCACTTGTGTGAGCAGCCAGCAACCACACACCGAGTTCAGATCTAAAGCCAGCCTTGAATACTGATATCTTCCTTTCTTCTCTGAAGTGCTATTTTTTATTTTTTTGCATGAGCAGCTTATTCCAAAAATATTGGCTCCACTCAGCACAACCAGGCCTTGAGCATGCTCCTTTGGGACCCCATGAGAGGAACAGATAATGTGTCTGTTTTCTCTAAGCTGCCATTCCAAATCTATATAACTTTTACCATCTTCTGAGTCATCAAATGTCTCTAGTTGTGCAAGACATGTGGATAAGCAAAAGTACTTTGAGTATTTTTCTAAGGCTGCCTGTTAAGCTAGTTTTTCCAATCTCAGCAATGTCTTATCAGTTTTTTTACCTTCTGTATCAAAATTACATGCCCTCTGAAAATTAAAATGTTAGGCTTCCAAGAGCAGAATGTAATAAAATCACAGTGCTGGGATCTAAAACAATTTAACAAACCTTTTAGCAAACAGTTACGCAGCATTGTCTTTCAGCTTTCATTTTGTGACAAGGGAAGCTAAACTAATAGTTGGCGACAGTTTTATCAAAATTGAATTGCAGACACTAATCTAAAAATCAAAACATGTTGTAAATGGAAGCAAAAGAGTGAAAAATAAACTCCATTCACTGTCTGCTAACCTTTTGGTGTTTTGGTATAAACACTTTTACTGGATCTTTAATAAAAGCATGGGGCAAGCTTATGTGATGCTGTTTTTGTTATGGGGCTGGCAAAAGTATATCATTTGAATTCCCCTAAGTTATTTACTATCAACCCTTGTTATTTCTTCCTTTACAATCTCAGTTTGCCATATCACTACTAGTGGAGGCTGGGGCTTCGATTTCGGTGGGGTTGTGGGGTTTCGGTCAGAACCAGCCAGAACTCTAAAGGCACCCTTTTCTTCAGCTCTGGATTGCCTTTCTTGTCAGTATTCATTGCCATACTGTGCCTTGTCAGGGAGATTCGGAATTTTAACTTCATTATTTTATACAGGTTTGTGTAAATTTTACTTACTTTAGATTGAGATCCAGAATTTTGTGTTTATTCTATAAGAACAGGTTTTACATTATCTTTATGTAAATATATTTGTATTGATATGTAGTATTTTTTTGTTAAATTTGTTTTCTGATGGTCTGACAACTATATTCCAATAAAGAAATTTGATTCAGTCTTCTACTACAGCACCTGGCAGCCTGCTCAGTTACTGCTTAATCCCTTTCATAAAGATATTTGTATTGATATGTCATATTTTTGGGGGGTTAAATTTAATATATATGGCAACTATATACAAATAAAGAAATTTGATTCGATCCTCCACAACAGCACCTGGCAGCCTGCTCAGGTACTCTTTAATCCTTTTCATAAAGATAATGCACATATTTTTCACCCTTATATTATCTAAATAGTTGACGACAGTTCCTACAGGAAAATCAAGGGAGATGTGGTGGTTTACCCAATGCAAAACTCCACATCTACACTTAGACATACTGGATAGTTAGCAAATTGTTTGCTAAATTAACTTATTCATTCATTATTCCTGAAACATTATCAACAATTCATAATTGTCGAAACTGAACACAGCTCACCAGCTATGCACTGTGGTCTGTCAGCTGCTTGACAGTTCCTTTGTTTTGCAGTCCCAGGCAGGCAGCAAAACCAAGAGATGTATTGAGTCCTTGATGATTTGCCATACATGGCTGGTGGGCTACATTAGACTTGGTAGGTTGCAAGTGGTGTAGCCTGTAACATGAAAGTTAGATGAAAGAATCCAAGGCCTGAAGTTGAATGACCTAGCTGCATCAATGCTTATCTTGTAGTAATACTGGGATACCAGGGATGGAAATGTAAAAAAAAATGAGCTCTATAAGAACTGTTTTGCACCTCAATCTTCATGGGTGTAAGTTTGCACCCTTGGTGCTTACAATATAGGAAAGCTTTAAAATGTCTGATTTGGACTTTGAGAAGTATCAGGTCTTCCTGGTATTCTAAGGTATTCTAGTCAGAGATTCTGAAGTAGGAATGTTTGAATGATCGTTCTCTAATATGGAGTTGCAGTAAACAATGCAAATTAATATTGTTTCATGCTTCCTCTTCCTAAGCAGTGACAGCTTCCAAGTTAAAAGAGAACTGGAGATTTGTGGCATCTTTGTAACATTTGTTTTATCTACAAATATTATGAGCAGATCGTTGTTGAGACATCAGATGTCCAAAGAGAGCAACTGTGGTGTAGTGGCTAAGGTATTGGACTGGGAGTGAGTTGGGAGATTTGAGTTCTAGTCCCTTTGGGGCAGTCACAGACTCTCAGCCCAACCTACCCCACAGGGTTGTTGTTGTGAGGATAAAATGGAGAGGAGGAGGATTATGTACGCCACCTCGGTTTCCTTGGAGGAAAAAAGGTGGGTTATAAATGAAATAAATAAATAAATAAATAAATAAATAATAAAGAGAGCAACTGTGCCCTAAGGGGTATCAGCCAACACTCAGGCCACAGCTAGACCTAAGGTTTATCCTGGGATCATCCAGGGTTCGCCCTGCCTGAGCACTGGATCCCCTGTGTGTCACCTTGATGAACAGGTTTGACCCCTGGACGATCCAGGGATAAACCTTAGTAGTCTAGCTAAGGCCTCAAATCTCTCTGTCTCTAAAACCTCATACTGTTTTTCTGTTCCTTCCGAGTGGTTAAAAATTTCCAGTCATTAGCTTCCATTGGTGAAATATCACATCATTCTAGACTTACTACACCATCAGCTTTACAAAGGAAGCTCTTCCTCCTCCTGTCCTCTGACCCTGCATGCCCTCAAAATCAGTTCTGGCAGGTTGGGGACCCTATGGAACAGATTTGTGGGGGACTGCAGGATCAGAGTAGAGGAGGATAAAGTGCTAGTATGTGAGCGGTCATCCATTCATGTTACATTGGATTCCACCCTATGTGTTTGCATATAACTGTACCAAATTGAAAATAATCCTTGTGGAAATGGAACATTTATGAGTGCAATGGAAAATAAGAAAAACCTGCAAACACAGAATTAAGTCTTTTTATTTTACTTCCCTTCTGTGGAGAAAGAACTTTAAAATCAAATGCACAAGCCCATCCATGGATAACTACTCAGAAGTAAGTCCCACTGTGTACAATGGGGCTTAGTCCCAGTTTTTTGTGTGCATAGCATTGTAATATTAATTTTCTGGTCTTGGATTCTTTCATGTTACTCTGAAACATGACTTTTGACCAAGAATTCTTAACCCCTTTTCAAAAAATGCTTTTGATGACTTTATTGAATTAAAAAAAAAAACTCTCGGAAAGTAGAAAGAAATATCCTTAGGGGATGCATGAAAGTCTATTTAGTTTTTAATTTTAACACATGATATGCTGCTTTTAGAGTTGCCAAGGCTTCCAGTTAATGTATTTTCCCTCTGTTTAACAAGAATGTTAATAATAATAACTTCTATCAGTGAGTTGTAGAAGATTTACATATTTATTTATTTATTTATTTATTTTATTACATTTATATACCGCCCCACAGCCAAATATATTATATATCTGGGCGGTTTACATGCCTTGTTATATTTCTGTGTTACTGTTCATAGAGTAAATAGTGTTGTTACAGTTTACCGGCTGCAACTGAGAACTCTTCTCTACCCTCCTTTTCCTTAAAGGTGTTTCTGGTGGTGTACTGACTTACATTACTAGATAAAAATATCTAAGAGAAGTAAATAATCTGTCATTTTGTGAGGAGGTAATGAAGAAACTGTCATGGAGCAATCACTACCCAATATAGTTTAGATTTGCTGGGACTTATACCTTCTTCTGGGATAGACAGCTTATTAAGATGGTCTGCCCTAAGAATTGGTGAATCTGTATGGATTCCCAACTCCTTTGGGTAAGCTTCCTTTTGCAATGATTGGGGATCCTGTCAAAGGCCTAGTGGACCTTTAGAATAGGGAAACAGTTTGGGAGGATGATATAGTTCCTAAGTCGCCTATCCTACTTGCTAGAAGCTGCATTTCCTGGTTTTCTGGAAAACTGGGGTTGATGAAGCAGCAGAGACCATGACTAGAGCAGTGGTGGAGGAAGACACAGGGTGAGTCTAATCAAATATGGGCGACAGCCTGTTTTACGGCCTGCTCTGTAGTGGTGATGGCGACAAAGAAATAACTATTTCTTCACCACATCTTCCTCTAGTGAAGATTTGAGTGGTGAGAAATTGCCCTTCCTGACTGACTAAAAGAACCAGATTAGGACTCATCAATTGGATGGTGCAGATTAGGAATGTTTCCTTGAGAGAAGGTGAAATACAACGATACTAAAGGGATCTGTGGTAGGACATCAGCTAAAGAAATCCTCTTTGGAGCCCAATATTTTAGATAACTACTGGTGTGTTTCAAATCTGCCATTCTTGGTATAGGTGCTTGAGTGGATGGTAGCAGCCCTTCAGGTTTTGTTGGATGGTATTGATTATCTTGATCCTTTTTAGTTTTGATTCCATCCTGGTTTTGGGACTGAGACTACCTTGGTCACTATGGTGGATGACCTACAGTAGGAACTGGACTCTGTGTGTGTGTGTGTGTGTGTGTGTGTGTGTGTGTTTACTTACCTGCTGATTTTGCAGGACCTTTCAGTGATGGACTGGGGCCTTAGCTAGACCTACCTTTTGTTGCGGGGGAGAGGAGGGGAGACCTCGCACCGTGAATAATGCGAGATCTCGCCCTCGTGTACACATAAGGCATGACGACCTCAAGAAAAGAGGCGTTGTGCCCGCCATTTTTTTAAATTTTTTTTTAAAGGGCCGGCTGCGCACCTGTGCTCCATCAGAAAGGTAAGGTTTTTTTTTTAAAAAAAAAATACTTTCCCTACTCCCCCCACCCTAACCTTGATGAGCGCAGCACTCCTCCTGGCTCCATGCGAGTAATCGCGCGGAGCCGGCTCAAGCCGCGGCAACGGGCCACACCTTCCGCGGTCCCGGGCTCAGCCCAGGACCGCAGGAAAAGCAGGCCCAAAGTGTGGGGCTGTATCCCAGTGCCAAGGATGGTTGATACCTGCCTGATCCCAGGATCCCCTGTGTGTTATCTGGACTCACAGGGACGATCCCGGGTTCACCCCAGGATAAACGCTGGTCTAGCTAAGGCCTGGATGTGGGCTAACAAGATGAGACTTAAACCAGACAAAATAGAGGTGCTGTTGATCACTAGGAAAGCCAATCTGTGCTCATGTGTAAAGTTTGGTCTAGGTAGGATTGTGTAAAGCTTGGTCTAGGCAGGATTGGACTCCCCTTGAAAGATGAGGTTTGCAATTTGCTGCTGGATAGTCAAGTAGCAGCTGTGACCAGGCATGCTTTTGCACTGCTTTGTCTTGTTTGCAACTGTGCCCTTTTCTATAATATATGACCATGATCACTCACCTGGTCACACACACTACATGGGGCTACCTTTGAAAAGGGTTCAAAAACGTTTGCTAGTGCAAAATGTCCTCTTGGTCCCTTTTTACAAAGGAAATAGAACAGGCAGGTTTGAAGATGTTCATTAGATATGGAACTTACAGTTTCCACCTCGGATCTTGGGTTGCAATGATCTCTCTCATCTATCTATTTTTCAGCTAGCTATCTCTGTATATAGTGCAAAGAACTCTCACAGTAACTCAACACATTAAAAATATACTGGGGTGCTAAATATAAAAAACATAAAACATATAAAATAAAAAGCACATATAGAGCAGCAATCCAGCTAGGTCTATTCACTTTGATCAGTTTTAAAATCGCTTAAGACCAATCATCGCCTGGTCAGACTAAAGACCTGAAAGACAAGGAAAGTTTTTAAAAAATGAAACTTAAATGATGCAGGGAAAATAATTGTTACAGGACAAACATCAATTTAACTTATGGGAAGATAGCTCATAAGTAACCTTGAGGGAAAAATATCTTAAAGGAAAAGGTTCTGTGATAATCTGTCAAGGAATAACTGGGCAGCCATCTGTCCTGGATGCTTTAAATGCAGGGTATCATGACTTAAGAAAGAAGATGGTACCAAGCAGAGATGCCCAGCCATTTTTGGGTCATTGGACACATTTGTAATTTTGAGCAAATATTGTTGGTGCTGTTACAAAATGGCTGCCATGGGAGGGGTTGCACATTCATAAATTGGCTGTCATGGTGGGCATGGCCAGTCACAAAACATTCACTTTCCAGAAGGCAAACTGGTGAGACTAAAAGAAAAAAAATAATTTCCCCAAGAACTTAAGTGCAAGGCAAAAGTCTGAGCTCCAAAACACAAAATCACTGCTTTGAACTCAAATAAATATGATACAGCAAGATAGCACTTTGCTTTGCAGTATGCCAGCCACCCAGTGGGAAAAAAATTAATTAAAAAAAAACCCTGGTCGCCTCCAAAAGAGATATCACATCGGACACCACGTTGGAGATCCCAGCACCAAAGCATCCATAGTAAATTCCTCAGTACTCTTTATAATGTTTGGCATCATGATTATTATTATTATTATTTATTTATTTATATAGCACCATCAATGTACATGGTGCTGTACAGATTCCTGAGGATCAAAAGCAGAGATTCAAGCTTTTTAGTTAGGTAGTGGTATTTCTGTTCTTTTTTATTAAATGTTCACTGCATCGCTTAAGCCCATATGCTCTGTCGCCAACAAAAAAAGTGTTATCTTGCCAGATTTCTTTCTTTGATTCGCTGCATACAGCATATCAACTGCTTTCTGTACCAAATCATAACGGTATGGACTTTAAACTTGTGGAAGAGTTTTCAAAAGGAATAAATTATTTATCCAATCTCATAGCTGTAAATTATTCAAAACCCCTAAGGTTTATTATGCCAATAAGTACATTGAATGCTTTTAATAAGCATTGTATTTATCTAGGGTTTGATGTAGCATGCTTATTTAAATCCCGTAGCATACATATTTGATATAAACTGTCAATAAAATATATTTTAAAATATAAATAAAGTTTGTTATGCAACTATATATGTTGTACATTAAACTTTCATTTTAAAACTCTCTCTCATGGATACTATTTTGTCCTATTATCCAAAAATAAGCAATACACGTCTTAGACATAAAACTCACTTTAATATACATTTTAATGGGACTTGTGTACTGAGGTTTCAAGAGAAGCTATTAAAGATTTCCTAAAGGTACAGCAACAACAACGAATGCTATATTCAGCCAGGATACAATCTGTCTTGTCTCCTCATTACCCAGTACAAGAGAACTGCAGTATTCCAAAATCATTGTGTCTTGATTCTTGCTGTTTGAAAATTGTTAATGGAAGCTGGATCTTTCTCAAATAATAGTGATGAAAAACTGTATTAGCAAAGAACAAATATTTTCTGCCTCTACATATAAATTATAACAAAAATGTACAGAATCGCAGAGTTAGAAATGGCCATTTAAGCCATCCAGTCCAACCCCCAGCTTTGTTTAGGAATCCAGCTTAAAGTTTCCCTGACAGATAGTTGCCCAGTCTCTGCTTGAATGCCTCTGGTAATGGACGGCCCACCACCACCCTAGGCAGTAGCTTCCATTGTCTGACTGCCCTGACAATGAGGAAGTTTTTCTTGACTTTCAGTCAAAATCTGCCTTCGTTCCACTAAAGCTCTATATTTCATGTCCTTCAGCCTTGGATGATAGAGAACAGGGTGAGTCCCTGTTTTTTGTGACAACTTAAAAACCCTAAACATACCAAGTTCTTGCAATCTTTTCTCATAAATCTTGGTTTCTAGTTCCCTGATAACCTTCATTGCCCTTCTCTGAACTCATTCCAGTTTGTCTGACTCCTTCTTAAAGTGTAGTGTCCAGAACTGGACACAGTATTCAAGATGAGGTCTGAAATATTACTTTACATGGTTTAGAAACTATACTTCTATTGATGCAACCTACAATTGCATTTTTGCACATCAGACTGCTGACTCAGCTTGTGATAGACTATAACTCCAAGGTCCCATTCACACTTACTTCGCTATAGGTATCTGTGGCGTTACACCCCACAAGTCAATTCCCAAATGTATGTCTGCAGTTTGTAAGTCTGTGGTTTTTAGAATGTTGGCCTGAGTGGGCGGAGTTAGAATGTCTTGGGAGGGGGAGGAGTGATATATAAGGGAATGACTGAGGGGATTGAAAGATTTCAGGGGAGACTTGTTAGGTACTCTTAGAGTCTTTAGTGCTCTCTGTGTTTAGGGTACTTAAGTTCTGGGAAATTTGAGGTTCAGGGTAGAGAGTGGTGTCTTTAGAGTGTGGTGTGCACGTAGTTGATGTATATTAATCAATACTGATAATAAAGAAAGTTCAAGATTGATTGTGTGAGAAAAAGGAAAGCATGTATGTGAGTGAGTGAAAGGATTGTATGACAGGTTTCAAAAAGGTTTTTAAATGGTTTATTTGAAACAAAGCTTGTGTACTTTTGAAAATAAATTTTGATTGTTTTGTTTTTAAACTACCACAAAAATCCCACGTGTCTGTTTGGCATTTATCATCTAAAGTTTACTTATTTAACACCCACTCTGACAATCATTCACCTCAGCACATATAACTCACTGTTTTATTTTATATATTAAAATCCTTCTCCATTTAAACCCCTTTCTCCACATAGTTTGGAGGAAGGTGGGTTTTATCCCTTGCCTCAGGGGTATCAAGCGGTAGTGCTTGGCTTGAGCAGGGAGTAGCTGTGGCCGGGTCTGTTGTTCAGAGCCTGTGTCGTGGCAGTATCCCCATTTTATACTTGTGCTTTTGATTTCTTTTTCCTAAATGAAGAACTTAGCACTTGTCTTCATTCAATTTCTTTCTGTTATTTTCTGCCCTGTTTTCTAACTTATCAAGATCATCTTGAATTTTATTTCTGTCTTCTAAGGTACACATCCCACCTAATTTTGCTTCCTCTGCAAATTTGACATCCCACCAGCTACCTCTTCCTCCAAGTTATTATTAAAAGTGTTGATAGGTCAAGTGCCGAGGACTGATCCCTGCATCACCTCACTTGATACCTCCCTCCAGTTTGATGAGGAACCATTGACAAGTACTCTTTGAGCACAGTTCTAGTGGTGCCTCAAGCCCATGGTTAACTAGCTTGCTAATCAGAGTATCATTCATCAAAGAAAAAGAGGAAGGGAGAAAGAACATAGGGTTTGATGGGTTTGGTTTATGATCCCTGTGGGAAAGGACCCCATGGAAACAAAAGATCTGGAAAATAATACAGAATTGTCATACATAGTCCACCGCACTGCATGAAAATATGTGGCTGAGCACACTGCCTCTTCTCCCTTTTGAAAAGACCTGAGAACAAAGGTGGAAGAGAGCAGTTAAATTCCTTTATTAATTGCCTAAACCTCACCAGGGAGGCCCATCTTAATCTTTGAGGAATGGCACGTTGGATTTGCTCTTCTTCTGAACGTGCTCTTGGTGAGAATTGTTGGCTTGGATGAACTTACTTTACTGATAGAATCAGAAGGATGTTTCCTGGAAGGGTCAAATGTTAAACGTTGAAGTACTCTTCCTCCCCCTCCCCTTGATCAATCTATAGCACCTGTGGCAATTATTCTGTTCCGGTTAATCATACAAGATGTCCAGGAAGAAGAAGAATTTAAGTAGTCATCTATACATCAACTGTGTTGACTGGCCTGCAGATGGATGCAAATTTACATGAAATTCACATTGTTTTCTTGTAGACACTTGATGGAAAAAGTTAGAATAATGGTAAACTGTGGACCACTCTGTTTTTTAGTTCTGCGTGCCTTTTTCTAGCATAAAAAATTATTTGCATGAAAACAATCGGCCTTCCTTTGATAACATACAGTAAATCCTCATCAGCCACACCTGTGTCTCTTCTTTGAACCAGAATTGTAGTTTATCCCAAGCCTATTTGCTCTGGTAGGTTGGCAAGTGGAAGCCATTTGTTATTGTTCATTACTTAGAGACAGAGTCTTAATGCATTTTCCATCTATATTAGCAGTTAAATCTAAAATTATGGATTGTATCCATTGTTAGACCTACTTGGAGTAGATCCATTGAAATTAATGGGATTTAAGTCTATCTAACATTAGATAAAACCCTATGATTGCATTCCAACAAAATGCATTTCAAGAAAGAGAGGAAGAATACTGATAAAACCCTAAAATGAAATTAAAACATAAAACCTCTGCTAGTAAAATACATTCGTTCTGCAGATTAATTCACTACCCCCCCTTTTTTTAAACTAACACATTGTTCTCCCAAGAGAACACAGAGTATGATGACCCATAATAGGTTGTTTTCATGTACTGATAGCTTGGCAAGTGTGAACTTTATCTCTGTTTCCAAGAAATTCCAGATAGCTCACAGTCATCTTGCTGGTAATCTCTGGAAGTATCCAGCCTTGCAGTTAGTCACTACCATTAACTTCAACACAAAAGCTACAATAAACTAATAAGAGCCTCCTTAGCAGGGTGTGTTTGTTCCTTTCATTTGTCAATAACTTGCTTATTACTTGTCTACCTTCCTTGGCTTAGCTACATCAATCTAAACCAAATCTGTTTAGAGGAGACAGCATCTAAACCCAGGCCAAGTCACAAAGATAACTGTGATAGACAGAAATCAGGATTTACACATATTTTTCATTTTGTTGCAGAAGTGAACAACTTCTACCCTGTAAACAACTGACATTCCTTAAGAAGTTCAGGATGTTGTTATGCTGATTCCTGGCAAGGAATGACATAGAATGGATGGTAGAAATTGTAAAACCTAGGCTATTTTTCTTATTATGTGCAATAAAGAGAAATGTCTAATTTCTGCACCCCAAGAAATTGAAAGTAGAATAGAGTATTAAATTGAATACATGATATCTGCTTATATTCTTTTTTTGGAATTGCTGTTAGTCAAAAACAATGAAATGTTCTGTTTTGTTTTCTAGTTTTTTATATTGGTATTTTGTTTAAGGTTTTAGCTCTCTTGCTCCATCCTATTCTGTGACTGTTATTTAACTCCTGTTTTGTCAGAAATGTCAGAAAACTTAACTCTTGCAAAATACTCTTCACCAGCTGCCTGCACCACTCATACAGATGTGTTCTGGCTGCTCATACAATTGACTGTCCTGATCATAGGAATAGTTGTTTACTGACTTAGCACTGGTAATTGATTTTAAAAGTTTTTATGTAAAAAATAAATATTTCAGCAATAAACATTTGGGTATCTGTGATATCTGATCTCCTTACAGTGTCCTTCATATTGTACTCATTTTAGAGAGGAGCTGCACTCTCAGAAAAAGCATGTCTACAGAAGCCATTCAACCCATGGAGCCTGTGTTTTGCAGAAGAACATTAGGAGAAATCACATCTTTACTTCTCCATATCAAATACTCCCTGACTTTGGAAAGCTAACATGCTTGATATAGAGACAAATTTTATCGTAGCACTTTCACTGATGTGCTGGTTTTCTCTGTGCAGTGAGTTTGTGTTTGTTTGTTTTTGTATGAGGAGCATTTCAAACTCCCACCTAAAGTATGAAATATTATAGTCCCAGGAGGAGTTTACAAGTAGATCATATACTTTTGTTTTCTTATTATTGATGTCTTTGTATACAGCTATGTGTCTCTGAACACCTCTGCAAACTACTTCTCCATGTTTAGGGAGTAAAGCCTTCCAGAACATAGATGACTGGGAGAATTTAACTTAAATATCATTGGGGAACTTTTTCCCACTGCGACCTTGGCTCTGTTTTCTTGGAAGACAAGCTGCTGGTAGAAACAGACCGCATAAAAGCTATGCATGGGTATCATCTGGACCCTTTAGTCCAGGCAAGAGAGTATTTACATAAGCTATTCAAGAGGTGCAATGGCGAAGAGGCAAGGCTTTCCAGAGTTTTATTGAGGAAATAGAATAAATATAATAATTGAGCAATTAAATGGTTAATCAAGAAGGCTTCTCAGAAAGTGAGAGAAAAGGCGAAAGTGTTTGTGTAGTATGATCTGGGGGCTTGTCTAGACAATGGGTTTGCCCAGGGGTGGATTCGCAGTAGCGGCAGGTCATCCACATGTTGCAGCCACCATTGTGAAGCCATCCAGGGGCAAACCCCAGAAACTCTGCTGAAAATTTTTGGGGCACTTACCTGACTTTTTTTGTCTGCGGAGGCGTGTCACAGCCGATGGCACCCCCGATTGATTGCCATCGGATGGACAGGGAAGGAGGTCATCCTCCAGGAACTCAGGAGAGCCCCATGGTAAATTATATATTTAAAAAAAAAACACACCACACACACAGGGGGGGAGAGGGACAAGCCCCATTCCTCCCCCCAATTTTTTTATCTGTATTTGCAAAGCTGTGCAGATACAGATAATAATAAAAATTAGGGAGGAACAGGCAACCAGAGGGAAGTCAGCGAGAGGAGAGGTGGTTCGGGTGCCCTGCGTCCTCTGGCTGCCTCATTCCTCCCCCATCCCTCCTGGTGCTCAGTGCAGTGGCAGCTGTGCCAGAAAGTCCGCACTTGCGTTCCTTCCTGTGTAGATGCTGGGAAGGAACACAAGTACAGGAACTGGAGGCCTCGCGGTGCGAAAGTGCCGCCATCAAGATGGGGGCCAGGCTTCTATGGAGAGGGAGAGAAGAAGGGGGAATTCTCAGCAAGAAAAGGCAAGAGAAGAGATTTATGGAGGCAGACAGAGAATGCTACCCGTGCCTCCTTATCATTCTGTCTGGAAACCGAACCAGATAATTCCAAGGTGCATCTTGTCTTGCTTGTTTTTGTAACACAGCTGTCAGTTTCAACAAAATGTTCTTTACTTTCATCATAGTTGATATTTCATCATAATTTATAGTTCCAAACAGTTTTACTGTTTCTTCTTTTTCCATGTATCTTGCATTTCCCTCGGATGCTGCCTCATAATGTAATGCATTCTATGCAATAAGTTTGGGATCAGTTAGCCAAATGCAACTTAGGGGGGAATCATATAGGATTTTTACAATAATGTATAATGAATAAAACTACAAAATACTTTACATCTTGGCAACTTGTCTAACACATTTCACTTAAGCAGAAGGCTTTAGAACTAGGCAATTTGAGTATATATGTAGACGAAAACATGCACAGATTTCAATTTTTTAAAAAGTTTGCATGTAAAATAAAATAATGTTAAATAAACTTACATTGATAAAACTCTTTATACTACAAGAAATACGCTTAGCTTACAGGCCTTGTGGGTCTGTTTATGTGCATTAATCTACCATAAACGTTTTGTTCATTTGTGGGTTTTTTTAAAATAAAGACTGTACTATTACAATCAAATAAATCAATTCCAGCTGAAGCATCATATACCCTGTTTTAATGGCAATGATTCACACATGGAAACAAGCCTATGTTTATGGATCTGCTATTGTGGGAGTACAATGTGGGTTGGGTGTGGGAGAAGACAGTCCACAACTTGTAATGGGATAATGTGTGCTGAATCACATGCATTATCTCACTTGGATTTCTGTTCAGCAGTCTTAGGCCACGTTCCGATGTCACGATAGCCCAGGATGGGTTAAGAAGCTACTCACAGTAGTTTATGCTTTAAATAGCCCATGATTCCCCACCACACGAGCAGGCTAATAAGCTACTGTGAGTAATTTGACTCCCCCCTCTCCCCCTGTTCTGCTGCAATCTTCCTGCCCAAGCAGTAGTGCTATTTCACCTCTGAAGCCCTGGACGTTTGCTACATCAGAACAAGACTTCATACACAGCCTTCCTCAGTCAGGAGGCACCCAGTCCACCATGAAACCTCTGTGCAATCGCTTACCAAGGAGGGAAAATCCCGAGTTCACCAAAAACAGGAGAGGTGGCTGGAAAACCTTGGAGGTTTGCAGGATCCAGCCACACACAGCCCCTCCTAGTTGGGAGGCACCCAATCCACCATGAAACCCCTGCGCATTTACTCCATAGGATTGAAAATCCTGAGTTCACCAAAAAGGGGAAAGTGCATAGAAAACCTTAAGGGTTTGCAGGATCAGGACCAACCTCATACCCTGCCTCTTCTACTAAGGAGGTACCTGATGCGCTATGAAAACCCAGCACACTAACTGTGAAAGTGTCAAAAGTCCCAGGTGTACCTAAAAGCAGAAGATGCCTATAACACTTTGGGGGGTTGCAGAATAAGAACCAAGCCTCATACACTGCTGGCTTGGTCCCTTTAAAATGTTCCTCATCACTAAGCCAGCGAAGAGCAGAGCGGCAACTGTTTTGACTGCTCTTGCCACACAGCGCTGTAGCCAGCTAAAATAACCCATTGTTACCACCACACAACATGATAACCTATGATGGGTTAAATAACCTATTCTGTAGACTGGGTTATCAGAGTGGGTTATTTTGGCCAAATAAGCATTGTGGGTTAAAAAAAATTGCACTAGATGACACGATAACCCATGCTGAGTTAATTAAGCCATCATGGGTTATCATGATGCCTGAACCCAGCCTTATTGTGGATAGCCACACGGCCAGTAGTTGTCACACAGCCTTCTAACATGCTTATAGTTCTTTGAACCGGGCAGTTATATATTAGCTTGTGGGAGTTGATGTGGATACATATGCTCCGTATAATATGTATGTTTCCTATGAATGGGAGTTCCCATTAATTTCAGTGGAGGAAGTGGATCCTTGTGTGTATATAGCAATGTGTACAAGACTTCGCTCCCTCCAATAAAATTAAAAGGGAAGTTATTCCAAATAGATGATTTCTGGGGTGCCCATTCTAGCAGAAGGTTAGGTAATATATTCAGATTAAAGCACAAAAAAGAATTAATGTTCATCCATGTAATTTCCTACAAATTTCTCAGTCATACCATGATGTGGTGTGGTGTGTGGGTGGAACAGGAACAAGCTGGGCATAGGATAAAAAAAATTGCAAGTAATTTTTGAAGTATTAATAGTAGAGAAGAAAGAAAATATTGGATCAGTATGGAAGTTTTTAAGCAATAAATACCAATCATGTGGTGCTGTTGTTCAGAAAAGTGACTTCTGTGTTTCTTTATAGCTGTTCTATGGGAGGTTTCTTACAATGTGCTAATGTTTAGATATGTGTATGTAGTTAGATCCGGACTTAATCATGCTTAGAGTAGACTCAATAAAATCAATAAAACTTAAGTTAGTCAAACTAACTTGTCTCATTGATTTCAGCATGGCTAAGTCTAGATCCAAGTTGAGGAAAAAGAGGGGAAAAGCACCACGAAAAGGCTATAAGAAAAAGAGGCTACTGGCTCTGGTACTAAGAAATGTCAAAAGAAATTTCTTTATTTTTATCCGAATTATAAAAATTAAAAAATGTTCAAAACAACTTTCAATCAAACTTGTTTTGGATCCAGAGATCCTTTGTCAGGAGCTGTACAACAAAATAAATTACTTTTTGAAGTAATTATAAATTTAAAACCTTCTAGATATTTTTTACAAAACCGGAGTGGTGTTCATTCTGTCTCCATCAGCAGAACAGTTTGCCTAAGTCTAGATCCAAGCCATTATGTTCAGTTTATAATATAGAATTGTGTACTGTTAACATAATATTGAATAGATAGTGGCCTACCATTGTCAGGCTGACAAAATTAAGAGAGTGCAAATGTTTCTCCATTGAGCAATAACATGCTGGGCCAATGTGACTCTATAAGGAAATCTGCCCCTCCCCATTTCTGTATAAAAGGTATACTAAGCTAAGTACGGGAGCACTGAGTCTTGTCTTTCCTGTCATGGTTGAACCAGTGCTCACCAGAAGCCTTTGTTTTTCTTTGCACAACACGTGGGGGTCACAATGGTTTATTTAACCCATGAGTGGTGTGTGCCAGCCACCACTTTGAATGGGGTTGCCAATGAGGTTGCGGCATGTCATCTGAACCTGGCCATTGGGGGTTATGCAAGTGTTAAACAACTCTCACATAACCCTAACAACAACCCAAGGGTTATGCGAGTATTTGTTTAACTGAGGGTTGTTTAATCCCTCAGCTGTTTAATTCCCACATAACTACAGATGGCTGGGTTCAAATGACATGCTGCAAACCCAGCGAGGATTGCATATTCAAAATGGCTCTTGTCATATCTTGTGGCTCATCATGGCTTAAATAACCTACAGTGAGGACAGCATGTAGTACAAACTGGGTCAGGAAAGGGAATTCATCCCAGCTTATTGTATCCAGAAGGAAGAAAGGGAGATAAGCAGTGAGTGAATTCTTTCTCAAGATGGACTTTGCAAATAAATTAATGAATGGTTGCTTAACACTGGCAGAGGGATTCCATGGTACAGGAAGCAGTGCCAGCAACCTGGAACTACCCAGAAAGCATTAAGAGAACATGAGAACCTTAGTAATAATATCTGTATTGTTAAATAAATTTGTAATTTTTGGTTTCTGTAGTTGTTTAGTAATCACAGTTTGGTCAGTTTCTTATTTATCAACTATCCCTTCATGTTTGCTGGATTTTCTTATTAAATTTGATTGGATTTGAAATGATGGATGCTCCTTTGAGAGGGCTCCAACTCAAGTTCTACTCTAATTGCAGTATATAAGCGTTCATAAACTGAAGTTTTTAAAGTTTGAAAGCCAAGACAACTAAGCTGTTTGGGTGAGTATTATGGCAAGGCTAGCTATATAGTTCAATTTTGCTAAATTATGCTCCTATCTCTGCAACCCCATTAAAAAGTTTTGTACAGGTATAATGGAGGGTGTACATGTAGAGCAGTGAGGCAGCATTTGCAGAATTGTGATTGCTGAGAGTGATTCCAATTTGACCTTAAGATCCTTCAGGGACTTTGCAGAGATTAAGGCTGAAGAAAAACAAGCCGCTCTTGTTTGCAAAATGAGTGCATTTGATCTAGATATCTGTGAGACATACAAACTGTGGAACTAGATGCTATTTTTATGAAGCCATTTTCCAAACTATTATGGTGGTCTCTCAGATAAAACAGCATGCATCTAGCTTATAGGGGGAAAACCATTGAGTAAGGCTAACTGAGATATGTAGTGCCAAGGTTGCATTGTTTCATCATCAACAATGGATTGTTGTTTGCGTTTAAAAACCTTTCTGGATATCAGGAACATGATTAACGAGTTTCAGTGTGTGAGCTACAGTACGCCACCATAAAATACATGATATCAGTTTGTAAACAGCTTCACTGGCTCCCAGTTGGTACCCAAAATGCCAGTTTACTTTTTTTAGGCCTAATTGGTCTTGGTCTAGGATATCTAAAGGACAACCTTCTCCCATAATTGCATTTGATGGTTATCTTTAGAGAATCTGCTCTGGCTCCTCCTGCCAACTCAAGTATGGTGGTGTTAAGGATGAGGCCTTTTCAACTACGTACGAAGGCTTTGGAAATTCCTCCCTAGTGGGAGTTCTCCCCCACCTTCAGTTTTGTCTTTTTTCTTTTTTTACACTAGGCAAAGACCACATTATTCCATATTCCATGGGGGGGGGGAGCTTATTGCTCACTCCTGTTTTTTGCTTATAGCTGCTAAATTTACTGTTTTTTTATGCTTTGTTTTTAATATGTATTTGGTGTTTGTTTGTTTATTTATTTATTACATTTTTATACTGCCCAATAGCCGAAGCTCTCTGGGTGGTTCACAAAAATTAAAACCATAATAATACAACCAACAGGTTAAAAGCACAAATACAAAATACAGTATAAAAAGCACAACCAGGATAAAACCACGCAGCAAAATTGATATAAGATTAAAATACAGAGTTAGAACAGTAAAATTTAAATTTAAGTTAAAATTAAGTGTTAAAATACTGAGAGAATAAAAAGGTCTTCAGCTGGCGACGAAAGGACTACAGTGTAGGCGCCAGGCGGACCTCCCTGGGGAGCTCATTCCACAACCGGGGTGCCACAGCGGAGAAAGCCACCTACTAGGTATAATGTTAAACCTACTAGGTTTAATGTTGATGTTAGCTGTCTTATAGATGCTTTGGTTCATAAAGGTCAGATACACATATTTACAGATAGATAAGAAAGGATTTATTTAAAAAGATGTTAGGTGTCTTTATGTTATGCCCTTATGTTAAAACCTAAAGATATTGGCAAGTTTCCCTGCAGGATTTTTTTGTACGCTGTTTGTTTGATAGTACAATAGCAAAGCTAAATAGCAAGACTAAGAGATGAAAATTGAAAAGAAAAAGGAGTTTATGGATAGCAGTGAACTTGTGGTTTGGGGCGATTTTAACTACTATTCCTGCCTAGCATGAAATTAGTAGTAAGTTGGCAGGAATTGTCTTTTATTCATTGAATATAATTTGCTTTCTTGCTATCATTTCTTGCAATGAATAATTTATGGCAAAGGAATACATTTTCACTTAAGATATATATTGTTACACAAATATATTTAATAGAAAGTGAGTGATATATGGGTTAAGATAGTCAAGGCTCTGTAGGAATACATGTTGGAACCATATTTCATATTATGTTTTTTGTTCATTTCCTAATGAACAATAGGAAAACAATAATGCTGGATTTTAGCAAAGGAAATTGTAAGCAGTATGTGACAAAATCACCTGCATCTTAGGTTAATTTATTATATTAATATGAATGTATTTAGTTTTTCAGGAACTGTATATATAGGTAATAAAGGGTTAACTGGGAGGATAGGGCTTGAGTGTGATTGGCTGTTTTGGTTCTACTTTGGGAGAAGGGGTGAGTGAGTTCACCATAGGAGTTCACCATAGGAGGGTTCTTCTGAATTTTTCAATTAGTTTTGAGGGAGATAGTGTTTGGAGTCTGGCAAAGCACCATCTTAGTTTTAAGGGCCGATTTAGAGCAGTAGTGAGGCAGGCATAGGAAAATTGACAACATCTATGTAAATAATATAATATATATAGCACAGAAACAACATCTTGTAAATAATAAACTTTTATTTTGTGTTACTGAGAAATTTGTGTATCAGCTTGGTCTTTATTTACACTACCACATACATTAGAACATAATAGCTAGCAGCACTTCCCCAAACTAGAAATTATAGTAACAGTGATAAATCTGACACACTTGGCGGTAATTGTGGCAAGGTAAAAGGTTAGCTAAGTCAGTGTATACAGCAGATTTGACAGTGATGTGTCCCCCCCCCCCAGAGTAAGTTACCTAGTTCCAGTTTCTATTTTTTCATAGTGCCAGTAGTTTGCTTGTCTGTACATTTCGGGAATGTTTAAACAAACTACCATATTTTATCAGATTCACTAGTAATTACATTTGGGTACCTATATCTACTTTTTATGTGCAAATAGGTATTTGTGAAAGTAAATAGAGGTCTAAGTAAATGCAGACGAAAGAAATCTTATTTTCAATCTGTGCTTCTTAAACAAGAAGGTAAAGATTTCTCCTTAGGATACAGACAGTTTGCTCAGGTTCATTCAGTAAAAGATAACCCTCTTTCTATTACAGTTGATATAGAAGTGAAAGCACAGTATTATATAGGCAAATAATAAACAAGAAAGTGGTAGAGGTGTGCTAGCTTTCAGCGTAGAGTGCATATGTGAATGTGACATGACTCCTTTAATTAAGACTCTACACTTATAAATAAGCATTAGAGCAGGGTTCAGAACCTTAAGCCTGTGGGCCAAATCCAACCCACTTGAGGTCACAATCTGGCTCTCTGGTTTCTCCTGATAGCCACACCCCTCCCCTATGCCCTACCCGCTTTCCCCTGTTTTTTGGTGGGTTTTGTCCCATTCTAAAATGTTGAACTGCCTCTCCTAGGGCTTTGTTACTGAGTTTTAAGCTAAAATATGCTGGTATTTTGGCCCCACCTTTGTTGCCTTTTGCCTCACTCACCCAAGAACTTTTCCAAAATTGAATTTGGCCCTTGGGCTAAAAGAGGTTCAACACTCCTGCTGTAGAGTCTCTGCTTCAACCCAGTGCCACATGGGATTTTGTCATAAAACATAAACACACCCATGAAGACCTGATGATACCTTCAGCTGTCATTAAGAAGGGTAGTGTTTTCCCATAAAAAACACTTCCTCCCCACCCAACCCAACCCAAACTATGTTTCATGGTTTTGCCAAACACACCATAGCTAAAAAACACACATATGGGTATTATTTTTATTACCTGAGCATCTTACAATAGAGGTATAAGTACCTCTCTTTGTAACAAAAATAGTATCAAAAGAATGGTGTGTCAACTAAAGAAGTTATCTATTACATTCCTTAAAAAAAAGAACACATAATGTTTTTAATCTAGGATTCCATTTCTGGAATCCTAGATTTTGATTCTCTTCTAGACTGTCATATTATTCAGCAGCTGCTGCTGAAAAATTAAGATCAGAATGTTTCTGTTAGTTTCCTGAGAGTTCTGTGCTCTTAATACATTTTAAAACTGCTTACTCCCTAATAGGAGTCACTTGATAAGCTGAGAGCTAGAAAGCTGATGGTAGGTTTTGATAGTCTTTCTAATGTAAGGCGAAATCCTGTCTGGATAGTTGGCAGCTTCCGAACTCAGAGGATGCTGAGTATCCAATGCAGGATGGGAGGATAGAAGAGGCGATTGTTGTCTCCGCACTCCAGCCGTCCTGCATTTCTGCTACATGGGTAATTTCTCCTGTCTAGTGGCAGTGCCTCATAGGCGGAGGGAAGGAGGCTGAAGCAGGCATAAAAAAGGTGTTTTATTTATTTATTTATTTTTTTATTTATTAAATTTATATACCTCCCCATAGCGGAAGCTCTCTGGGCGGTTTACAGAAGTTAAAAAAAGTGAACATTTAAAAGTATACAAAATTTAAAACCATCAGAAATATAAAAACAACAGTATAAAACAACAGTATCCGTTTGAACAACAACAGTTCTGGGGGCCATTAAAAAACAAACAAACTTAGCATATGTTGTTAAATGCTGTTAAATGCCTGGGAGAAGAGAAAGGTCTTGACCTAGCGCCAAAAAGATAACAATGTTGGCACCAAGCGAGCCTCATCAGGGAGATCATTCCATAATTGGGGGGCCACCACTGAAAAGGCCCTCTCCCTTGTTGCCATTTTCCGAGCTTCCCAGCTGCCTTCCCTGGTTTCCTCCCATTTCCCCATCTCTGTGTTCTCTTTTCCGACCACAGAGAAGTTGCTGGTTTAGTTCTCTCTGCACCAGCTACAAGGGTTGGGGGAGAGGGAGGGAGCATGGTTTTCTGACTCTGAGTTCAGAACCCTGTGTCCGACCTCAGAGCCAGGAAACTGAATGCCCCCTCAAGCGCTGTCTGATCATGGTACCAATTTTAAAATGAAGCTATTTATTTTTCATTATAAATATGTTGGCCAAGTGTGTGACCTCCTTTTCCACTTCCAAAAAAATGTGTTTGCATTTCTACTATGTTAGATAGTAGAAAGAAAGAAAATGAGTTAATTGAGAGCATGCTCCACTGCAAGATAATAGTTCACATTTAATTACATGCTTTACTTGGAAATGCTTGATTATAGTGTGCACTTTTGACATTAGTGTCTGGGACTTCAAGAAGCAGACTAAGTCACTATTTTAAAAAGTCCATAAACTTAATAATGAAAGCATATGACTAGAAAAATCTCAGTGACAAAAACGAACTGCAGTAACTGGCACAATTTGATGTTAAAATAGTCTTAACTTCGTAATTTAACTTTATACTTCAGTTAGTTTTGCCACTGAATATGAAATGTGTAAAATATATGAAGTAGTTGACGAGCCACTATTCAGAGACAAAAAAGTTATCTTGAGTGTTCCAGTTACACATACGAGATAATGCCTTTAAAATCAGATTAGAATAAATGTTGCTTACTTTATTAGTACAGGTGGTAAGACTCTGTAGATGTGGTAAGGTGAATTTTCTGCAATATTAGAGATCTGGGGTGAGAAAGAGAGCAAACATTATAAAGTAGAATAGCAATGAATGGAGAAATTCTCTAAAATATATTTTACAAAATAAAAGGCAGTGAGTGCTTGATGAGGAGCACCAATTAAAACCTCTAAAGGAGCCTTCCAGTGTCCTGCCATCCAGGGAATTGTAGCCCAACACATCTTGAGGACATCATATTGAGGAAGGCTGCTATGAAGCGAGGCATCGAAACTGGGATTTTGTAACCAAATTACCCATGTGTCTAGAAATGCTTATGATCTTGTTCTACTGAAAGAACAAGGTTTCAGGTTACATAGGATCTTCTTCAAACATGGGTGTTCAAAGAAAAAATCAAATCAAATAATAAAACGTACTAAGTGAAAGGACTGTAAGTAAGCCTGATCACTAAGCATTCTTAGAACAATAATTTTTGTACGCCTGAACAGTAGAAGGTAGGATGAATTAGAGAGGAGGAAGTTTTCTTCATTGTAGAGGATGATACTGAGGCCTTAGCTAGACCAGGCTTTATCATGGGGCAAACCCTGGGATCATCCCTGTGCGTCTACATGACGCACAGGAGATCCCAGGATCAGGGAGGGATCATCCCTCCCTTGCCCCGGGATAGAGCACTCCCCTTTGGGCCTGGTTTTTCCATGGTCTCAGGCTGAGACCATGGAACGTGTGGCCCGTTGCCGCGGTTTGACTTGGCTCCGCACGATTCCTCGCGCGGAGCCAGAAGCGCTGCGCCCATCGGGGGTAGGGTGGGGGGAGCAGGGAAATGAATTTTTTTTTAAAAAAAAAGCACCTACCTTTAGCGCACAAGCGTTCGTGCGCTCCTCTTCCTTTAAAAATAAAAATGGCGGGCGCAATGCCTCTCTTCCTGAGGTCATCGCACCTCGCGTGTAAATGGAGGAGGGATCTCACATTAATTGCAACGCGAGATCTTCCGTCCTCCATTGCAGACTATCAGGTAGGTCTAGCTAAGGCCTGAGATTTGTTTGCTATACTTGGTTAATCATTTTCTCATCGTCCTCCACTGTTATTGAGATTTGGGCACTATTCACAACCTGCCAGTGTCTGACAGTTTGATGAAGTATTTCCTCTCCATGAAGACAGTTGACCAGGGCTTGTTGTAAATATTCGGACACAGATGTTTCCTAAAAAAAATAGATTTAGGTTAAGAAATTGCCCACAAGGGCAGTGGGAGGGGGGGGGGGGAATACAAAACTGAAGCCTTTCCAATGCTATGACACTAAAGAACTTGAGATACTTAAGTGCGCTTCTTTCCATCACCTTCAGACATTGAGCAAGTCAGGATGCATCAGAGAGCCTTCTTCGTGGTGGCCTCCTATACCCAAAACTCTCCCAAAGGAGACTCACCTGACATCATCTGATGTCCTTTCATGTTAAACCGCCCAGAGAGCCCCGGCTATGGGAGCGGTATATAAGTGCAATAAATAAATTAAATAAATAAATGTTAGGGTTGTGGGGAGGACCATTTTATGCATCCTGGTCTTGCTGTGTTTTAAGGTTGTTGTTGTTTTATCTTTGCTGAGACTTCTGCTCAGCTTTCAAGTAGTGTATTTTGTTGTTTTAAAATGTATGTTGTTAGCCACTTTGAGAGACTTTGGCTTGATAAAGAGAGAGACGTATTTTTAAAGAATAAATTGATATAAGGTCCAGCAGTTATGAATTGACTAGAAGTAAGAGGAAGCGAGAAGAGAACAATTCTTGGGTGTTTGTGCCAGGAATCTGCAGCTAGTGGGAGTGCTGGGAGGAAAAGATTGCTGTATATCTAACAAGATGAGGGAGAGGGAATAAGGGGTTTCATTCTCTCTCTCTCTCTCTCTCTCTCTCTCTCTCTCTCTCTCTCTCTCTCTCTCTCTCTCTCTCTCTCTTTTTCTCTTTCCCCCCTCTTAAACACACACACACACACACACACACACACATGATGAAAAGGATGAATGTTGTGTATCAGAAAATTAAAAGAAACTCCAAAATACATAGATAAAAGTCAAATTTCTGCAAGCTCCAGTGATATGTAATTTCCATGCATTTCTAAGGAGGTTGCATTGGATATCCAAAGTGTCTCAAGTTCATATTTTGTATAGGTTTTTGTAAACTTGCTTGCTTATTTGCTTGCTTTTTCTCTACTTAAGAAAGGATAATATTTATGTGTCTGCAACTGGGATTAAAAACAGGAATGAATGAGAAATGCATTTCTCATACCTAGTACAATCCTCATTTTAAGAGGTTATGGATTACTCTTAAAATGTCCTATATGGCTGAAACGATTAATACCAACATTCCTATGGCCAGTTCTACATGTTAGTTACATTGAAATACTCAGATGTCTTTAGTATGATTAAATTGGTTTTAAAAAGATGGCTTTGTATATTGTGAAAAAGGGATGTATTTCTAGGTAGAGCATAAAAAGGGGATTTGCATATATTCCTTGTATCGAATGCACATGTTCCAATGCCTTGCAGAGCAGATGTGCAAGTTCCCCTTCATTTGTTATCTAGAGCCATTTGTGTATTTTCTGTTTTCTGTTTCTCAAAAGGTGCAAAGTGGATTTGATTTGTGAAATGGAAAATTAGATATCAGATATTGGGGTCTTAAACTGTTCCATGGATACACTTATTTATTTATTCCATTTGTATTCTACCCTTTCCACAAGGAGCTCAAAGTAATATCTTAGTCAAACAACATCCTTGTGAGGAAGGTCAGGCTGAGAAATAGTGCCTTGCTCAAGGCTACCATTGGAGCTCCATAGCTGACCAGGGATTTGAAGATGACTTTTCCACAGTCTGGCAGAATCCTGCAGCCATTGCCCTATACTGAGTCGGTAACCTGCCATCCTGAGCTTTCAATATGTTCCTCTTCATGGTTGATCCATAATACATCCACCTTGCAAGTTTGTTGTTTTAAGTCAAAGTACATGTGCCACTTCTAAATGAGAGCCTTCCCCATGTAAAGTATATGTCTAAGGATGTACTTTAAAGGCCAAATGGGTGCGGGGGGGGGGGAGGGTGCTAAATCCTTCTTTGTCTGCTGGGCTTACTCCTGGAGCTCTTCCCCTCTGACATTTTCTCCCAACTTGACTCACTTCTGGTATTGCACCTTCATACTTCGAGCCCGCATTTAAAAATACAGGTCTGATGCCATTATTTGTAGTTTGGACCAAAAATTAACTACGTTTCGTTGGTTTTGGTTGCTCCTGGTACAATCCCGCACGACACAGATGAATGTTGGAAATTGGCATTACAAGTTTTGTAGTGCCATCCTTTGCAAGTCCTACTGAGTTCAATGGGATTTCTCCCAAGTAACCTCCATGCACACACACTTAAGTCATTGATTTTTAACGACTGTACTCAGTTCTGCAGTACACAAGATCTGTGGGAAGAACAAGCATGGTAAGTAATATGGATGCCTTAGAAGATTGTTCCTTATAGGATAGTACCTGTTGGCCTTTTTTTCAGTATTGCATAAATTCACTATCATGTAATGCGTGAAGCTTTTTCTTTAAGATTATGTTGACTTGTTAGAAACCTAATTTATGCAGAATATTCTCTGGGAGGTAGGGTTGGGAGGGAGATTTTTTTGTTTTCTTGTCAACTACTAGATAAATGCTACCACCAAGAATATATAATAACTGTGTGTTGTAATTTGCAGTATCTTAGTTGGAGTTATGGTCCCTGGAATTTCATAATTGACTTCAGTAGAGTGTAACTGTTATAGCTTGATCATAAATACATTTACTAGGAAATAAATTCTGCTGATTTAATGTCAAACATAATATAACCTTCATGTATATCATCTGTATTGTGCTAAGGATGTAGCTGCTTTTTCTTTGTCCATTTCCACTTGCTTCTATTCAAAAGATTTTCTCGCTGACACATGCTCCCTGGAGTATTTAATGAAATTACTTAGCATCATCCTCTCTGTTTCTAATTCAAGGCTTCCTGTGCTTGAGTTGGTGTAGCCAAAATGCAGCTACCCACACAGAGAAGTATCAGCAGATTCAGGGGAACCCTGAGTTTTGCAGAGTCTTAAAAAAAAATTTTATAAAGAAAAACCTTATTGGGGAGAAAATCCCAGAAACCCATAATGACACAGTGGCACAGAATATTGACTGACTGAAAGGGAAAAAATTGACAACCAGACAGGGGAGGTGATCGAAAAAAATGGCTGAAAAGGGAGGGTGGAAGAGACATGGGGATATAAAAAGGGTACAGAGATAATCATTTCATTATTTTGAAAGATCATTTCCTGGTTCACATGGTTTTCTAAGGGCTCATCTACACCAGGCAGATATTCCACTATGAAAGTGGTATGAAAGCGGTATATAAAATGTAGGATCCACACTGCTGCTTTAAAGTGGCATTGAAGTGCACTGACAACTGTTGGGGCCATGACACATACCATATACTGCTTTCATACTGCTTTCATAGTGCTATATCCTGCTTGGTGTAGATGTGTCAATGGGCCCCAACAGTTGTCAGTGCACTTCATTACTACTATAAAGCAGTAGTGTGGATCCTGCTGTGCTCTTCAATATCACTATAAAACAGTAGTGTGGCACCTGCCTTTTATATACCGCTTTCATGCTGCTTTCATAGTGGAATATCCTGTTTGGTGTAGATGAGCCCTTAATATCCCCACGGACAGAAGTTAGAGCTGTCCATAGAAATCAATGGAGAAATCCAAGATTTTAATGTAGCTGAGATTGGGCACAAGTGTGTTCACTGCACCCCACAAAACCCAAAAAATGGAGAGGAGGGGGGAAACATCAAATAGCCCAGTGAGAACGGAGCATACTCTGTGGGCATGGAATGCTGATTGTTAGAAGGGGGAAATGAGGAAAACATGGAAGGGGGAATGGAATGGAGCATCTGAAACTGTGAACAGAAAGCATGCTGCACTGCTGCACTTGTTCCCTGTATCTCTGATGTTCAGGCTGTGAGTGCTGTTGCTTACGTAAACAAAATGGCACCAAACATACACAAGAGAAGTTGGTATTAGCAGGCTTGGGGAAACCACAAGATTTACAGAAGTGCAGGGGGGGAAAAACTTTAGGGAAAAACCCCAGGGGATCGAGGAACTTAAAACACAACTCAACAAGGACTGAGGGTTTTTCTACATGAGTCTTTTAACCACCATTTTACCAGGGATTAAGATCAACTCCTTACGCATGCTTTTTTCGGTGTGTGTGTGTCTTTATGTTCTATTTCACAACCACTAGTTGGTGTTGTGGTATATTGGAATTTTTAAAAAAGCACCTTCTAAAATGGTTGCAAAGCATGAGAGAAGCCCCGGAGGTGAATGGCTTCATGTAAAGCACCAGCAGACTACCATAAGTGAGGAATAACAAGAGCACAATAAATGCCTTGCGTATAGAAGTTTGGAGTGTGCTCGGTGAACATAGAATGCTAACTGAATATTGGGTGGATTGGAAGGATGGAAAACTGCGGAAGAGGAGATGGAACGGGTAGAATCCTGAATTGGCAGCAATCTACATTGCAACATTTTGTTGCAGGTTCCTTTTATTTCTTTTTTATTTCCCTCCCCCTGCCCCCAACAGTGATCCTGGCTATAGTACATGACTAACCCCCAAATGAACTTGGCTTATTATCATATATTATGTAAAATATTCTACTTTGTATTTTTTTTTGTTAGCCACCAGAGGTTTAGCTGAGTGCTCTTTCTTCCCGCTCTCTTTTGCAGTAACTGCTTTTATCCACTGTTTACTTCCCTCATAGGTCTTGCAGCTATCATTTACCACCACCAAACATGCCCCTCTAAGCACTACGCAGAAGGAGCAATTTAATGTATGAGTTACATGAATGATAAAATATGGGGAGGCATTCGCATCCCCCCCCTTTTTTTTTAAAAAGGCAGGCATTTTAGCTTGCACTGTGTCTGCGAGCTTCATGATACACAGAATCAGAGTCAACAAGTTTTTGAGTACTGTTCACTGAAACAGGAGGGGGGTTACATTTAACAGCAATTGTCCCTTCTGTCCTTGCATAGGAATGTTCATCATCACCATATCTGAAGTTTATGTATCAGCTTAAGCTCTCCCACCTCACAAATCCTTTCTCTACCTAACTAATGCTCATCAGAAGCATGAAAGGGAAGCTTGCTGAGTCCTTCCTTTCTAGCAAGGGAGAGGTGGCGGGGGCAAAAGCATGATGAATACAACAACTATGTTCTCCTTGGATTTTCAGGTGAGAAGGAGTGCATTTGCACAACTATGTCTAGTGCATCAGCTGTGAAAGTTCCTGAATCAGTCTGATCTGGCAACGGCCATTCCTTAGTCACTCACGGTTAGACTGTCATAAGAGGCATTCCTCCCCCTTTCACTCACACAAGAGGGAATGCTAAGATTCTGACCGTTATGAAACATACATGCAGCATCTAAAAACAAAGGAAGTATTCTGTTTGCTTCAGACCTACCATTTACTTATATGCAAAGTAATACAAATTTACAACGTAAACAGATATATGTCTATTCAGAAGTATGCCCCATTCAGTTCAATGAGACTTAGGTCTTGGTGGATGTGTATACAACTGCAGCCTCTACGGATCAGTTAATATACTAATCAATTTTTTATTTATTTATTGCATTTTTATACCACCCAATAGCTGAAGTTTTCTGAGTGGTTTACTATTAAAACCCATTGATTAATTAAGATGTCTTTAATTGGTTGACATACAGCCATATGTTATTTCCACTGGTGACTCTCTGCTCCTCTGTCCCTCATTTCGTTTGTTGATACTTCCATCTAATTGCATGTGATCTTCAGGTTCATGAGAGTGTGGGTGCTGCTACGATCAGCTGAACATAAATTATGGCACACTTTTCTCAAACATTTGATTGGATAGGACCATTTATATCTCTTCCTCATCTTCAGACATCTGATTCAGGCATCTGCTCTATTCCAGATTGGCTGTATGTATGTATAAGCGGGGAAAGAAATTGGCCTAAATTTCTGTCCAAGCAGACTTCTGCCCACACAGGACTTCCCTCTCTTTCCCCCCTCCCTGCATCTCCCACTCTAAATATGCTCCAGAGGATTGGGGACCCTCCAAAGAAGATTTGGGGGTGCGCAGCGGGGAAATTTCAAATACCTGAAAGGTTGTCACACAGATGAGGGCCAGGATCTCGTCTTGATCATCCCAGAATTCAGGACACAGAATAATGAGTTCAACTTACAGGAAGCCAAATTCCAGCTGGACATCAGGAAAAATTTCCTGACTGTTAGAGCAGTACAACAATGGAAGAAATTACCTAGGGAGGTCATGGGCTCTCCTACACTAGAGGCATTCAAGAGGCAGCTGGACAACCATCTGTCAGGTATGCTTTAGGGTAGATTCCTGAAATGAGCAGGGGGTTGGACTCGATGGCCTTGTAGGCCCAGCTCTACTATTCTATGAAATCTATTTCACCAGCCAGCAGTTTGTCTTCTAGTTGTGGAAAGACACAGTTGGATTCAAGCCATTGTTTCTAAGAACAGTTTTTGAGACTGTGTAGTTTGAGACTTGCCAGGCCATGGTGGCTGAATGGATATATGCTTTTGAAACAAATTCCTCTGAATCCATCTATTTTTTAGATCATGAATTAGGCCTTATATTATGGGATAACATATCTCTTAATAACATCTGTTCAAAAGAAGGTGCTTAGTTGATTTTCGTTTGAAGCAATTGAAAGCCCAGATTATTTTTCCAATTGTAATAGGATTTTAAAAAATGACACTGCTTGATGGGGTGAGAGGAATCAAAACCTTGGCAAGCGTGAAGTGTGTCTGGGGCATTTTGAACTGACATACAGTGATTTTAATATGTGTAACAGAACAATATATGCTTTATGAGCAACAGCTTGTCTGTTGCAGCATGAAAATAAATGCTGGGAACAAAAACCTGTCACTCACAGTGATTTTTACAAAACAGCATCCATAATGGCTTTCCTTTTATTTTTTTAACAACAACAAAAATTCTGGCATTTTCATGTATGTGATGGCATTTCAGTGTAGGAGGTGGCAGGCAATTTGTCAGAAAAGTTACGTAGCTCTAAACAGTGGAATGCTCATCGTGTAGAGGGCATGGCCCCCTAGTAATACACCCTTGTAAATTATATGTGAAATGTGAATAATCAGTTTGTGTTTTGTGAAAGGTCCTTGTTATTTCTTGAACCAGAAGATTAGTTTCCAAACTCATCAGTTGCTCAGTAACCTTCTTATTTCAGGGGTCCCTGGAGAATATGACATGCTGGCAACTTATGCCCTGATGTAGTTGTTAGAATGAAGTACTTTTGTCATTTACAGCAACAAGGTGCTTGCCCAGAAATGCCTGCCCAAAGCATGATCTTTTGACATTTGGCTGTTGGCATTCTGCAGAAACACATCAGTGACCTCTTCTCACCCGTTTCACAAATTATTCATTAGCCGTCGATTCCAACTCGAGCAACTGTCCTAGTGTTGTTGAAACATGTGACCTTCTGGAAAGGGTTTGAATGGAATAAATTAGACATTGTAATATAGCAGTGTGCTATGTTTCAATATACCGTATTTCTTCAATTCTAAGACACACTTTTTTCCCCATATAAGCAGCTTTAAGAACGGGGTGCGTCTTAGAATCGCAGCCGTGTCTTAGTTTTTTTTTCTGTTGGTGGTACTGAAATTAGTGTGCGTCTTACAATCGATGGCGTCTTACAATCGAAGAAATATGGTATTGTAAAACCACAGTACAAACTCACATTTTATTCTTGTTGTTTTGAACATTGAATACCCAGAGTTCACAGCTCAACAAACCATGTGTACCTTTCCTCGATTGTTCATGGTTAACAACCCATAATTAAACCATAGTGCAGGGTTCGCACGGACTGACAACCCACACTTCAACAACAACCCATGATTCAACAACAACCCATATTCAGCCCACACTCTGGTTTGTTCTTTCATGCAAACCAGGCCTCCATTTCATGTTCTGTTTCATGGGTGTCTGATAGGCAGTAATTACTAATGATCCTGACAGCCTTATACTGCAGAGTGATGTCAGAAAAAGATCTGAATTGTATTTTAACTTGCAGTTCTAGGTATCCATTTTCTAAGCTAAATTTAGGCTGGTGGCTTAATAGAGGAAAATGGCTCTTGTATAAAGACATTTGCTCTGATCCAGCTTCCTTATATGCAGCTGATGCAGATGTGGCTATGCATCTGTATCCCATTCCAAAGTTCATTCTGGGCCCCACTGAACTGTCTGGTTGCATTTTTTGATGCAGATGAGAATATGTATGTTGCAAAGTAGGATTGTTAAGTTATAGTAAGAAATACTGTATGCACACTATATATACTATGGCTGTAGCTAGACCTAAGGTTTATCCCAAGATCATCCTGGGTTCGTCCCTGCCTGAGCGCTGGATACCCTGTGTGGCACTTAGATGAACAGGTTTGACCCCAGGACAATCCTGGGATAAACCTTAGGTCTAGCTACGGCCGAAATGTCGCAAAGTAGGTTAGGTTATAGTAAGGAATACTATATAGTTTAGAGGAAGAGTGACATAAGGAAGTTAAGAGGACAATGTTTTGTCTATTTGGTTTTAATTATATGCTTGACTTGGTTGATGTCATGCAGAACGATATAAAGTTGTTACTGCTATTTAAAAAATGAATTAAAATCATTGTTGCTTATTCATTGTGGCTTGGACAAATTCTTTTCCCATGTTATTTTTTCAAAGTGAACATAGCAGTGACCAAGCTACCTTTTTATACTTGATGGTACAAGGTAACGAAAGGAAATTCTTCAAGTGGTGGTAGTGGTGGTGGGCTGGTAATACTAGCAATAGACTTCTTATTCCCACAAGGTGAGATGTCATACCATATACCCATCAGAGGGTCTAGTTATGCATGATTGCAGATAGAACTTGGCAATATATTATAAGAGCTGGACTTGGAGTGAGGATGAGCAAGGGAGGCAAAGATAAATAGTTGGGGCAGTGATTATTGTTAATACATTGCCTCATGTACTGTGATATTCCTCTTTTAAAAAATCAGTTGAGGCATCATATTGCATAATGGTAATTTACAAAATTATGTCAACAAGATAATAAAAAATGTAAAATAAGTAACAATGGACTCATTAAATTCACAGAGTTAAATTTGGGAATGGGTGGTGGTGGTTAGCTTGGTATACAGTGGTGTATTTTCCCCTATATGATGGCCACCTACAGGTTTGTCCTTAAGGATAGAATCAGCATGTTAAATTGATCTACAACAAATTTATGGATGTTTTTGGTCTCTCCCAGATATAGTTATTCCAAGATTGAAATTTTCTTAGTAGGAGGAAGCAGTTCATGCAAGAACTACCAGAGTCCCCCCCACCCCAGATTCTCAATCTATTCTGGCTTTAAAATACAGGAACTGTGTAGCCTTGGGCTATAAATTGGGGGTGGATTTCCATTCCAGCTATTAGTCAAAAGATTAAATTTTACTTCACACATTTATATTTTAAGCCATATGGGGAGGAATATTTGATGCAGAAAACACGCAATTTGTAATAGCAATAAATGCTTCAGCAACTTGTAACATTTTCTATATTCATTCCTGTACCTATGTGTTTAAAATACTAAGAATCCCATTATCAATACTCTAGATCAGTCTTCCCCACATAGCATCCTTCATAATCTTCCATCCAGCATAGTCCAATACATCTGGAGAGTGCCAGGTTGAAGAAGGTTGCCCAAAGAAGATGTAAAACAATAAAAGTTGATAGGCTCCTATCATGATCTCAGCCTAAAGGCTCCAGATGTTTTGGGCTACAACTCCTATAAGCCCTAGTCAGCATCACCACTGATCTGATTATGGGAGACTTCGTCCAAAACATCTGCAAGGTTCCAGGTTGCCTACCCTTGATTTCAAGGGACACAAATAGGAAGTTAGGTGTGTACTGAAACTAAAATGTAAATATATTGGTGTTCAAGTTGAAACAAAAACAGTCTACCAAAATATTACTTTTTCAGTACTGACAGTGCTTATTCTAAGTATAAGGAAACGGAGAAAAAAATGTATATCCTGGCCAATAGCTACAAAGATTTTTGCTCGGCATGGTGTAGACACATGGTGCCCACATCTTCAGCTCTGAATATTTTATCTGCCAGACATAGCATTCAGTTGTGTTGACAGTGCCCTTTCCTTGTTCAAATTGTCTGGATTTGTTTACTACACTTTATTGTTCTCACTCACTCCTTGTCCCATACTTAGTGCTCTGAACTGTGTGGACAGGGAGGCACTAAAGTGTTTGGATAATCCAGTGGAGGGGTTGAGTTTTTGCCTCTTTCAACCCTTGTGATTCTATTTTATAAACACTTCTGTGTTGTCACAGTAACAAAACATGGTTTAGTTTAATGCAGCTAGACATTGTTCTTCAGATAGTTTCAGTTAAATTACTTAAACATATTTAAACATTTTCTGTACACATACAAATGTTATGTTTAAAAGTATAAACAGCTTAATAAAGCATCTCACTGATGTAAATCAGTAAAATAATATATTACTGGGCACATTAGTTTTCGTCATCTTTAATTTATTGTAAAATTACAGCTGTACTAGTTGAGTTAACTTCCTTGCCTGTCCTAATGTCCTTCAGTTCTGTAGTTCCAAGTTCTAGATAAGCGTTCCCCCAACCTGGTGCCCCCCAGAAGATTTGTATTTCAACTCCCATCAGCCCCAGCCAGCATAGTCAATGGTCAATAAATCTGGGAGTTGTGATCCCAAACATTTGGAGTGCACCGGATTGGAGAAGGCTGTTCTAGATGCTAACAGAGCAAAATCCATATAAAAAATAAAATCCAGTTTTTCAAGTGATGAGCCCATTGTAAAAAGACATTTCCATTTTTATCTGACCAGACAAAATTCAAATGCTGTCATACAACGTTTGTGCCAATGACGTTTTGTTTCCAACAAAAAATGAAAGTTTCAAGGAAACTTCAGATTTCTTTTTCTTGAAGAATATTGGCGCATGATTCTTCTGTAGCCTGAGGTTTCAGAATCCTGTCATCCCAATCCTTTTCTGTAAGAACAATAGGAGACTGTAGGAAGTGGGAAAGACCTCAACGAAGTTTCTCAAATGGAAACACAATGTTAAATAGATCAGAAAATGCATAAGAACCTTGTTTTGCCTTGATAAAAAAATACTAACTGGCACTCTTGCTTTATTGTTATTATTCTTTTTAGACTGGCCTTTTGTGTCCCCACCAGACAAGAATCTACCATTTCTTTGATTAGGCTGGGCACCCCCATGAACGTAGCAAATGTATCAGGAAATGGCACTGCTCCCTGGGAAAGCAGATCCCGAATTCACCTCCTACTCTTACAACAACTTGGAGACACTTTGCGAAGTGCAGACGAAGAAAGGGTTCTTCTACAAAAAAGCCAAACTTCTGCGTCCTGGGGAAGACTTGTGTTGCTTTGCCTGCCGGGAGGACCGGACCAGGTATGTGATCATCAATGTAGGTGGCATCAAATACAGGATTCCATGGACCACGTTAGAGAATTGTCCCTTGACCAGGCTTGGAAAGTTAAAATCATGCAACAACTTTGATGAGATAATGGATATCTGTGATGATTATGATGTCAACTGCAATGAGTTTTTTTTTGACCGCAACCCTTGTGCCTTCAGGACCATCATGACTTTTTTGACAGCTGGGAAGCTAAGGCTCCTCAGGGAAATGTGTGCGCTCTCTTTCCAAGATGAGTTGGTTTACTGGGGGATAGAAGAGGAAAATCTGGAATGGTGCTGTAAAAAAAGACTGAGACAGAAAGAGGAAGAGATGGCAGAAGCCGCGTTGTTTGAGAGTGAAATGGTAACTAATGAAGAGCCTCAATGTGCCTTTGAGGAGGACAGCAGCCGTTTGCGTTTGTGCATGAGAAAGCTCAGGGACATGGTGGAGAATCCTCACTCAGGGATCCCAGGAAAGATCTTTGCTTGCATATCTGTTTCCTTTGTTGCCATCACGGCAGTTAGCCTCTGTATTAGCACCATGCCAGATCTCAGAGAAGAAGAAGAGCGGGTAAGTGCATAATGAACAGAAACAATGTTTATACAATCATATTTCAAATGCCAGGAATATGCATAGAAACAAACCTCATAGGGTATGCCTCTGCACCAGCTCATTTTCATTCAGTCTGACACTGAAAATAGCATCAAGAGCAGGTGCAGTCTTTCTGTACCTCATCCCAAGTATACATTCTGATTCCCTCCCATTAATGTACTCATTTCTGTTTTATCTGTGTGAAAGTTAGCACCTTATTAGAAAATTGCTTGCTTAAAATTATTTGGGCAGATGCCTTATAAAATCCTACATCTTGGCCATTGTCCCACCTCTTCTGCTTCTATCAGAAACGTTGGATCCAACCTTTTATTTTTAATATTTTTTCAACTAATCTCATGCATAACCATTCGCTAAAGCCATCTCATTAATTATTGCTGCTAATATCTCTTTTTAGAGAGAAAGAAGTGTAAGATTTTGAGCCTTCACATCTCTGCTACTTCCTAGTTCTACAAAGACATCTCAGATTTTCCTGTTTGATTGCTCATAATATCAGAGTCATTGGTGTGTGTTTTGCTCGTTCCTAATGGGATTTGATTCTTTCAAGTCATTTTTGAGAAATTTCCCCTTTTGAAATTAAATGTGAGTTTGTTGTATGTTCTGAATAGTTTTCTACTATGTTTATTTATGTTTATATGTAGAATTACAGGCTTTTAGGTGGGTGGACAGTGTGGTGGGCTTTTTGGAAACAATGAGCCCTTTTATTTGGAGAACTGGCATTAAAGAGCTCTTTTTCCTAGGAAGCCAAGTCCCCTCGATTTAGGCTTAAGCCTGACTTACAGCTTGATCCAAAACATGTTTACTCAGAAGTAAATCCTTCTGAATTGAGTGGGATTTACTTTGTATTAAATGCACAGGATTGTAGAAAAGGAGCTCCAACTCCAGATTGTATTTCAATGTCTCAAATTAAAAAGGACTCTCCTTTTTAAAAAGCCTTCTCAATACCGTTTAGGAATTAAGAGTTCCCCATTTCTAGAAAAAAACAGGTTAGCCAGGAAATGCATACGTTTTAAAAATTGTGCTCATTGTTGGCTGATTTATAATACATGTTTTTTATATATTTTTCAATAGTGTATTGTTTCTTATTCTTTTTGGGGTACTTTTTCTCCCCTCTCTGTTTTGGACATCTATCTATACTAGTCATCTTTAGAGAGGGCATCAAGCACAGGACTCTCGTGGCCCACTCCATAAGGCACAGAGTTGGAAAGCAGGAGGTGGGAATTTGAGCCACAATAGGGGATGGTGTGAACATGATCCCACCTTTAACTGGTTAAAGAACAAGAAGCAAAGAGTAGTAATAAATGGGCAGGGATGTAAAAAGTAGATTCTCCCAAAGATCTGTATCGGGGCCTTGATTTCTTAGCTTATACATAAATGACTTAAAGCAAAGGTGTTGAAGCTCTTCCAGCCCAAGGGAGAAGTTCTTGGGGGGCGCTCAAAAAGGTGCAGAAAAGGACAACGAGGGAGGTAGAGCAATGCCCCTATGAGAAAAAGTTACAATGTGTGGGGCTTTTTAATTTAGAAAAAAAAAGTGAGTAAAGAGGGATATAGTAGAACTGGAGTCCCCAACCTTTTTTTATTATTCCTATGGCCCATTTGGAATTTTGGTTACATGCCTGGATGATGCATCCTGCACTAGTAACCACTATCTACTAAAGGCTGTGCATACGCATAAATAGTTGCGGGGTCCTGACACTCCTGTTCATACTTTCAACAGCCAGCTGAATCAAGGTGGATACAGTCTCCCAAGCAGGAAACTGATTGGGCTCATATTCCACCCCTTTTCCACCTGTAAAACCTTCTCCCTCCATGAAGATGACAAAAAGACTCACCTTGGGGAAGGGAGAGTAGATCGTAGGTGGAGGAGAGTTCCCCACAGCCTTGAAGTAGCTAGTGGGACAGCAAGTGATGCAAAAAGCATCTTTTCCCTATGGGTGAACCATGGGCTCGACTACGTGCCCCTTGATTCCCTGGCAGGAAATGATGCACACAGTGTAATTTGCAGTCACTATGAGGCCCACATGGAAGGGAGGATTAGCAAACGTTATCAGGATGTTGTGAGCATGTCTGTTGAAACACCACATGGGTGTCTTAATGGCTACAAATGATGCTATGCACTGCATTCCCTGATGGGGAAATCCTGGAGCACATAGTTCAGCTCTCTGAATCACTCACTGCTTGTCAGGGGGCCTGCCAGCAACTTCTAGGCCTTGGAGAGTCTTCTTCTGCCTGCTACATTTCCCCCTTCTCCAAGATATCTATTTTTCCTCAGAAAAGGAGATAGTTGAGCGAGTGCTTCCTGTCGCTGCTGGTTACACAGTTCCTTCTCTTGTGAGGTGAGGGAAACTACATGGGGAGGTGAAGGCACACCAAATCATTGGGTTTTGCAGGTATGTCTATCAAGCATCCACAAAAGTCCTGGAGATTTTATGTGCACTCAAAGAGCATGATTTCAAAAACAAAAGGGTTTTTCAGATGAACATGATGGTGATTGGCGATCCCTAGTCTCTTGTGATCACTGCAGTATTTTCATCATTCTGATTCAGCACAGCATGGTGTTCACAGTGAATCTGTTTCTTTTCACGATAGAAGTGGAATGCTCATTGAACCATTTCTCACTGGCTCTAGTCAGTGAGACATATGGTACAAAGCATATGGCAACTGAAGATGAATTAGAAGGGTGGAACTTAAGGTCAAGGATGTTTTTTCTTTAAAATGAAAATGTTGCACATCTATAAGTTTTGAAGCTCACAATTCATGTGTAAACAGAAGCCTGTTTAATTTTCCAGATCAGCAATCTCTTGACGAAAAAGGTGAATCATCACCTTCAACAACACTTTATTCAAACTCTGCTCCACAGTTCCATACAAATTTCTCCTTTGGGTGGAATTCCCTTGTAATGACTTCTCCTTTCTTTGCTTGTTCATGGAACACAGTAAATAATAGTGCTACTTTTAGAGCAAGATGGGCACTCAGTACCGTTTTGCTGAGTTAGGTGATAGAAAGGTCAAATCAATGATAGTCGGTATATCTGCAAACCTCACCAAATTCTGACAAGATTTTTCTGATTTTTTTTCAAAATTCTTACTTAAATGCTTGCAAAATTTAGATCTATATGGTTCCATACAATGCATACAGAAGGTACTCACTCTCACTAGTTACCTAATAAATGGAGATATCTTTATTTATTTTATTTATTTATTTATTACATTTTTATACCGCCCAATAGCCGAAGCTCTCTGGGCGGTTCACAAAAATTAAAACCACAGTAAAACACCCAACAGGTTAAAACACAATTATGAAATACAATATAAAAAGCGCAACCAGGATAAAACCACACAGCAAAGTTGATATAAGATTAAAATACAGAGTTAAAACAGTAAAATTTAAATTTAAGTTAAAATTAAGTGTTAAAATACTGAGTGAATAAAAAGGTCTTCAGCTGGCGACGAAAGCAGTACAGTGTAGGCGCCAGGCGGACCTCTCTGGGGAGCTCGTTCCACAACCGGGGTGCCACAGCGGAGAAAGCCCGCTGTGGCTTGTTCCTATCTTGTTCCTTTAACACATTTTAAAGTCTCGTCTATTTTTGTAGGAGAGTTAAGCACATGCTTAAATCTCTCCTATGAAAACCAGTGAGATTTTGAAGTGCTTAATTGTGGCTGGATCATGCCCAGTTATTCTTTCAAGGGCAAGTGTATTCTCTGCATATGTCATTTTGGCAGGCGATGGAGTCATATGTTTTTAATATCAGGTTATATACTTAGTTGTTTGCAAAGCAGCAGTCTCATTCATGGTTGCTAACCATGAGTGAAAAGTTTATCATGCTAGGAAAAAACATTTCTGATAGCTAAAAAGCATCCATCAACATACTTACTGTTTCTAGGAAGCAGATAAATAGGAACATGACATTGTAGAATACTTATCAATCTTACACCTTGTTCACTATAGGGAAAAATGTGCATGTGTAAAATTGTGTTGAAATGAATACTGCTCAGAAAATGCTCCAAATGGAATACATAGAGTTAAAGAGGGAACATCCCAAAATGAGTGAAAAATACACACATTGGATAGGATTACATACACCTATTACCCAAATGTATCAAAAAAAACCTTTAATGAACGAGAGTAAAAACACATACTTAACTGACATAGTCTATAGGGTCAGATTCTTGTGAAACAGAATAAATTATCATTTGAACATTGTGCAGTTGAGAGATTTGATTGGGTCATAACATAGTTTCTATCAAAATGTAAGAATAAATAAACAAATAAACATTAATTTCAATCACATGGATCCAGACAACCACAAGCCATCCATACCACAGAGCTCTCCCGTGAGAACTTGTTCCTGTGGTTTGGGGGACCCCTTGGAATTCCAAGGGGGAAATCAGTGAAATTAGGGCAACCCTATTGCACAAGCCAAAGTGCCTTTGGCTCCATGCAAGCAGCCCTTTAGATCCTAGTTTATGGAATTTAAAAACAATTAAATCTCAGGATGATTCCTTATTGCATACCACATTTGAGTCAATTTGCTATGACAAAATATCAGTGTCTTGATCATTATAGAGGGTGCTGGGGAGAGAATTCTGTTAAAATTAGGGTGATTATCGATGACCCTATAATTTTGCCACACATTTTACTACACCATGTGCCCATGATGTTGTGGTAAAAAGTTCCTTGCCACTTGGCAGGATGATACAAACCTCATGGCAACTTGGTCATCTGTATAGGTTCTCTTGTTATTTTCACTAGCTGTCTCTGAATAGTTCATTCCATCACTACACAGCTATAAATAAGAGTTACAGAATGTGATCATGCATTGCTTTTCACATTCCAACAATGATCTTATAGCATGGATATGCTCTTGCACAAGTCACGTTCAGTTCAGTGGAGCTTGCATAGGAGAAGTTACTGGTGGATTGTGTCCTTGATGTATCTCCTAATACCACCCCGCATTCTGCTTTGAGTCCTAATCATACAAATATGTGTCAGAGAAAGAGAAAATGATATTCTGATAAATCTAAAATTACGGAGAAAGTAAATCGGTGCAATGTCTTTAAAGTAAGTTACAGTGAACAACTCCCCCCTTATTTTATCAGGATTATTAACATATGATTTGTGTATAGTTAGAAAAAGAGCACTTACATAGTTGAAGCACTTCCGAAGTGAATGAGCTACAGTAGTCCTCAGGCAGGCAGTGCTGCCAAGACAGCTACAAAAAGTAATTTCAGGATAAAACAGATAGTCTAAAGCCTATGATTATAAGCTAGTGCTGAAATGTAATCTCCTTGAAGCAACATATTAATGTTAACTGGTAGTGGCAAGTGAAAAGCGCAAATAGTTAATTCATCAGAGAAATGATAAACTGCTTATTAATATGGCAATGCCAAAGCAATGCTAAGAATAAAGGAATATCATTTTATCACATATAGAAAAATCATCTTTGTGGTCTCTGTGCATCACACATAGGGGCTCTGTGCTGCGCGGAGCTCTGTTTGGGAAACTTCTATAGCTGAGGAATTTTTGGCAGGAAACCCTCCCTCACCATCCCAGTATGCATGTCCCTAATGGATTCCTGTCTATTCCCTCCGTTCTCCTTCAACCACCATTGCGGTAGTCTCATGGGGAACTTCTCTGTTCATTGGTACAACTACCAGGCTGTTTTCTTCTGCTGCTTTGTCTTTCTGGCCTCTCATTCCCCCCCCCCCCTTTCTTGTGACTTTTCTGCCTGTGAGAAAGGCATAAAGTCTAGTCCTGCTGTCATTGACAAGCTTTTAGAAAACAGTGAGATGTAATGGGTCTGACAGGCTGTGGGCTGCTTTGTGGAAGAAAGCCCTTGAAACAGTGGAGCCATCAGGGCAAGCCCACTATAGCACAGGTGTCAAAGGGCACACTCCCTTGAGGCATCAGAGACCCTTGCCCACTCACCTCACCCTTTTAAAGTTTCAGAGACTGCTTCCACCCCAGCTTGTGCCCTGAATATAGGCCATGCTAGTCTACCCACAAATAAGCAGTTGTTGAAGCTTACAGTAGTAAAGAAACTATTGGAAAAAGGCAGAGCGCACCAATCCTCTTCAGAGTCAAAGAAAAAGAAATTGGAAAAGTGGTGGTCAGGTCAGCTATTGGCCGTCTTGATCATACTGTTGACCATACCACCTCCTCCATCGATGCTCAGTTCACTGGTTCTCATTTCAAGCCTGCCTTAGGGAACGAGCTCTAGGGACTGATCCTGTGCAGGATCCTGCACTGATCACATCTACATCAGAAGATCAGATCAAAGAAGCATTGCCAGTTCCAGCACAGACTTGCAAAACTGTCTCATAACCAGGACTGATCTCCCTGTCGCCAGGATTATCGGTCTCTCAATCAGAGAGGTTCTCTGGATTCCATATTCTTGGGCTACTGCTCCTTGAGTCAAAGAGATTCTGGTTTTAGGTTATATGAGCATCACAGACACAGATCCCGGTGCCACTTTCGGATTGGGACAGGCGTTCAAACTGGCACCTACTGTCTTGACACAACAAGTATTGTACTCTGGGTATGGAGGGCAGACATTGGAGGAATGTTACTAAGATTGTCCTTGCCATCCAAGACACATCTCCCCTGCTTGGTACTGACATGTATTGTTGGCTACAGTTTCTTGGCCTCCTCCAGTCTGGGGGTCATTCCTGCCTCCTTCAGTCCTGCTTCTGTGGTCAATACATACTACGGCACCACAACAACTCAGTTGATATTGACATCAGTCTCGTGGGTGCTGACGTCTGTTCCTGGTCCATTGGTCATGCTGCCATCACAGCAGACACAGATTGTGATGTCATCCATTTAGCTGTTCTCCATGCTACTCCCAGGCTCATGCTTGGCCATGACTCTGAACACCTTGTTGATTCATATGCCTAAGATGTCAGCAGAATTTACCATTGTACATTCCAGGTAATGTCCAGGGGTGTTCCCCTAGTTGGTGACAGATTATTATCAATTGGAATTGGCATACTTTTCTTACCTTGTTCCTTCTTCTTCATCACCAGATGTAGCAGTGGGCAATCTAGACCCACCTTCCTAATCAGAGGATATGAACCCAATTTGGAGGCAGGTACTCCATATTGTACACAGCAACGAGTTGCAAGGGTGAAAGACCCTGTGTTCATTATGGTATACACAGAAGCGTCAATTCTGGTTGTGATCTTGCTATTACTGACCTTGCTACAAATTATGAAGCAATCCTGGAAGGACACCTCCTCTGTGGTTCCAGCAACAAAAAGACTAGAGAATATGCATTGGGTGCAAGAGAAGGACGCTAGCTTTTTGTTCATGCACCCACCTCCTAACTCTATCATTGTGGAGGATTCTCAGAAGAAGTCACAAAGAGTTCACTCTTCTCTTATGGATAAAGAAGACAGATGCTTGCATCTCATGGGCCACCTGATTTACTAATCAGCAGCACTGGACTTGTGCATATCTAATTATCAAGAGTCAATGTCATGCTACCAATTCTTATTGTGGGGAAAAGTTGGAGCCCTCTTTGAGCACCTCCCAGAGGACAAGGAGAACTTGGCAAAGCTTTTCCATAATGAAGCCATGCAGCTCTCTGATCTGTAAATAAACATAGCGAGACATCAGACTGACTATGATGCCAAGGTGATTGTTGAATCCATGACCTTGAAGCGGCATGCTTGACTCCATTCTGCCACTCTTTCTCAGAAAGCCAGGTCACATATCGAGACCCTTCCCTTTGATGGTGAGTGTCTGTTTAGCTCAAAAACAGACGAAGCCATTAATTCAGTGCAGAAAGTGAAAAATATTGCTCAGCATATGGGACTGGAACAACAACCTGCTTCATACAAACCATGTAGGTGGTTTTGCCAACTGTCCTATCAGCAATCATGGTCCCCGGCTTGTCAATTCTTTCATTAGCCATCAGCCTTGGTAACAAAGCTACAGTATTCACCTTCCAAGTTCTGCAGCAATCACAGGAAGCAAACGGCAATGGTAAATGCTGTCTTTGACAAACACACGTCTTTGTTCTTTTTGTCTGGCTCCTTTTCTACCAGCTTGGGCACATCTCATGTCGGACTCCTGGATCCTTTCCATAATATAGAACTGTTACAGGATTAAGTTCAATGCGCTTCCTCCATTAGTTTCATCAAAGTCAGTGCCATCACTAGCATTGTGGACAGAAGTAGAGGCCCTTCTTAGAGAAGGATGCCATAGAAAAATTCCCAGGTGCATCAGCTTCACAATGACTTTGTTCCTGTTACTTCATCATTACAAAAAAGGATAGAGGGCTTTGACCAATCCTGGATCTCAGAGACATAAACACCTTTATTGCCCCCAAATATTTCTGGATGATCATATTCTCATCCATTCTCCCACTCCTACAGAAAGGCGACTAGTTCACCCTGTGGATCTGTCATCAATCGAAAATACCAGTGCTTCCTCTAATTTCCCATTGAGCCCAACACCTACCAGTTTTGAGTGTTACCCCTCAGGCTTGGCACCATACCCAGGGTCTTTACTGAGTGCATGGGTGTGGTGGGAGCTCACTTTCATGTCCAAGGAGTGGCAGTGTACACCTACATTGATGAATGGCTGCTACTTTCTGCAGGACCTCACTCTCTACCTGAACTCCTACACAGAGAATCCAATTCATTGGGGCAGTCTTGGATTGTATGGAGGGTCCAGCATTCCTTCCTCCAGTCCGTGCACCAGTATTGACAATGCCATGCAAGAGAGTTATCCACTCAGACTGTTACCCGCATGGTGTACATCCAGCAGTGACTGGGACTGATGACAGGTTCTACCATGGTAGTGCCCTTTGCATGGTTGAGGATGAGGCTGTTCCAGAATTGGTTCATCTGGATATTCATCCCCCTCTGGGACTCCAATTTATGCTTGTTTTCTTCTACCCCAGGAAATGCTGAACACATTGGTATGTGGAAGTGGGTGTGGAACTTCCACTTCGCCAGGCGTCTCTGTCTTGGATTTTTACCTCAGAGGTTCCTGCCTATTTCCTTAGTTGTTTGAGACCATCCATTGCAGCCTCGGGAGTGAGCAGAGCGGAGAACGTTGTTAGTACTTTTAAAAGTAGTAACATGCAGAGCAGAGAATGTCCCTTTTCAGACAACACACTAAACCATGAAGGTTAAGCATTTTGAGCTAAACATTATGGCTTAGCGAATCATGTGAACCATTCCTATCCATGGTGGTTACGTAACCACAGTTTAAACATGCTCACTAACCATTTGCTGCAAAAGGGTTAAGGGCCTAACCATGGCTTAGCATGTCAGTTGAACAGGCCCAGTGTTACTACTTTTAATTTTTTAGAAGGTTGTTACTACTTTTAAAAGTAGTAACAACATTCTCTGCTTTGCTTGCTCCCGAGGGCTGCAATGGACCTCTTCTCTGCAGAGGCCACCAGTGAGGGAGGAAGCAGCAGCCAGGCACCTCTCCACCGTGCCTGGGTCCAGCTCCAGCTGAGAGGCCCCTCCCTCCTGCTACCAACTGTCACTGCAGAGGCCACCAGTGAGGGAGGAAGCAGCAGCCAGGCATCTCTCCACCATGCCTGGATCCAGCTCCAGCTGAGAGCCCCCTCCCTCCTGCTACCAACTGTCTCTGCAGAGGCCACCAGTGAGGAAGGAAGCAGCAGCCAGGCACCTCTCCACCGTGCCTGGGTCCAGCTCCAGCTCAGAGCCCCCTCCCTCCTGTTGTCAACTGTAACTGCTGAACTTTGCAACTAAGATTGTAGTGCCTGAATTTCCTTTCCTTTCCCCCCTCCTCCTCCTCCCTCCCAATCCCCTTTCCTTTTGTGTCATGTCTTTTAGATTGTAAGCCTGTGGGCAGGGACTGTCAAGAAAAACTTTTGTAAGCCGCCGTGAGAGCCTTTTTTGGCTGAAATAAATAAATGGACAGTCTCAAGGAATTGAGGGAATAGGCAGGAACCCAATAGGGACAAGCACATTATCCTGCGGCTCCTTCATTATCCTGCGGCTGCCAGAGTGCTTCAGTTTTATGATTAGAATCCAGATTCTGTTGTAAGGGAGCAGAATTCTGGAGTTAAAATCTTAATTGTTGCCCCAGACCAGTAGCAGTCATGGGCTAATGGCTTTGCTGTGCTGTGAAATTGTGAGCAAGGCTCCTTTGGTTTTAAAGGACAATGGGAGCCATCTTATATGAAGGTGGTGTTGGGAGACAAGTGGAAGGAATATCCACATCTCAGTGTTGTAGCAACCGCCTTGATTCCTTAGATAAATAGTAATGCCTTGCTTTGAGCAATATTCTGAATACTCCTTCACACAGCAGTTATGTAATTAAATATAGTTACCTGCTTATTTTAAAAAACAATATATATTTTAATGTACTAGTTCAATATGACTTTTGTCAATATTTGGCCTCAATTGTCTTTTATTTTTCAAGAAATATTCCCCTCTCTCTTTAGCTCTGAATAGTGGAGGTTAGATAAGAAGAATGCCTAAGTGACAGATGTAAATGGATTTACAGAAAAAACTCAGCATTTATTGTACACCAGTTTCTCATCTCAACTAAGGTTAAAAAGAAAGGAGCTGCCCCTCTGACCTATTGGGTATGCTGAGGAAGGCACTTCGTGTCCATCCCACCATTCCCATTTTTGTTATTATGGAAGCAGTGGGTTTTCTCACAAGTCACCTATCATGCGTTGTGTAATCACTTGGGTAACCTCTGTGCTAGCTTATAGACTCTCTTCTCTGTATTCAACTTACAAAGTGAAGGACTGCTGCAATTAAGAAAATGTTAATAGAATGTGTGGTTCGGTAAACTTCAGTTGGAGACCATCTTGGAGAAGAAAGATTAATAAATATTAGTCATTAATACTCATACAGGGCACTTGATGCTCTTAGATATTTTTGGTTTTAATTTACACACTTTTTATTCTAGTTTTTCCCATTTCTGCCTTCTGCAGGAGCTAGGGTAGGAAATGTATATGAAGACAAATTGAGAACTAGAAACCTTATTTCACAAAGCAAGCGTAAACCTTATTTCAGACACAAAAAGCAATTTCCACTTAATGGCTTCTGTTGTTTCTATATTGTTTTGATATATAGTGCACCTTCTAATGTGATTAAATGAAACAGCTAGCGGCTTCCTTTTTTGATACAAAAAAGCCAGAACCATGCCTCCATGCCCTCTGAAGTCATTAGATGTGAAGTGGACTTACGCTACAACAGACCCTTGAGCGCCTGGGCTGATACCCAGGCTCACCCCTGTGTGTCCAGATGACACACAGGGGATCCTGGGATCAGCCCGGGGTCAACCCTCCCTTGGCCCGGGATAACCGGCACTACTTTTGGCCCAGTATTTCTGCAGCCATGGGCTGAGCCCGGGGCCATGGAAGGTCTAGCCCGTTTCGTGGCTTTTCCCAGCTACGTGGCTTACTCGCGAGTAGCTGGGGGAAGCTGCACACTGGGTACAGCGCTCCTGCCCATCGGGCTGGGGGGTGGGAAATTGCAAGGGGGAGAGATCGGGGCCGGGGGGGGGGGGAGAGTGGAGCCGGCAGGAGAGATGGGGATGAGCGGAGCCAGGGTGGGGAGATCAGGGCCGGGGGGAGAGAGATTGCGGCTGCGGGGAGGGAGATCGCGGCCAGGGGGAGAGGGAGATGGGGGGCAGAGGGGGAGTGGGGAAAACTTTTTTTAAAAAAAAAGTTATCTGAGCACGCCTGCGCTCCTTCGCTCCTGTCCCTTTAAAACATTTTAAAAATGGCAGACGCAACGGGGCTTCCTTTACCCCGTCACATCTGATGTCTAGCTAGGAGCGACAGCCCATATTAGCTGCAGCACGGGCTGGCCCCTCCACATGCCCGGATTAACAGGTACGTCTAGTAAAGCCCTTGGTCCATCTAACCTAGTACTGTCATAAAACCAGCTGAATATGCTCTCATTTCTCAATATCCATTAGGAGATGAGCACGCATATTTTAAAATGGCTGTAGCTTCTTGATTGTCTTCATGGGCATGGGCAACCGTATAAGACATTACAATAGTCAATCCTAGAAATGAATGTATGGATTAATGTAGCTCCTCAACCTTTGCATCTCTCAGGTGGTAGTTATTACTCTCATTTGTCACAAGTAGACTAATAACCCCAGTATTGAGATTTCCTACCAGCATCACCTCCACCTTATCTGAATTGAATTTCAGCTTGTTAATTGTATACACTGTTCACCACAGCCCTCAGGGGCTTGTTGGTTGTTGAGATAGCTGGTCCTCGCTGTTTAATTAATAAAATATACAGCTGGTTCTGATGTCCATTCATGACCAATATGCTGACCAATCATCATATTGATGACACCCAATCCCAAAGCAATGGATGATCTCTTCCAGTGAAGAGATCAGTGAAGTAAAGCTCTCTCCATAAATGCACAGGGGTGAATTAACGCAGAATCAGGTGTGGGTGGGTGGGTTTGAGGGGGGGGAATTAAAAAAAATCCTAAAAGATGAAGGGATCTGCTTCAAACTTGGCAAGCCTAAAGCCCTACTTAAGAGTTATCATACTGCCAACTTTCGTCTCTTTTTCTTTAAATATGACAGAGATGTAAGCATTTTGTTAATTGTCATAGGCTGATGGAACAGCTGACTGTCAAACTTTTGATAGCTGAGCTGTCAAACTTAAAAAAAATCCTTAAAAATCAAGGGATAAAGGGATCTGCTTTAAACTTGGCGTGTCTTAAATCCTCCTTAAGCACTATCATCGTGCCAAGTTTCATCTCTTTATCTTTAAAAATGACAGAAATGTATGGATTTTGGTTAATTTACATTGATGATAATAGCGCAGTTCTCCGAAAATGGAGTTTTCCGACGAGTAATCTGGCAGTATGGAGAGATGGACCCCCTCTGAAAATCAGAGTGGAGAACCCGCTCAACAGTGCTTTCCCCCAAATTTCCGGGTTGAGAAGACCCACTCTGCACACCCCTAATAGCTACATAATAAGCTTACAAATGATCACTATCATGTGTGGTCATATACCACACAAGTCTTCAGCCACTCCTTTTCCATTTCATTGTTCCCAACTTTCCCACAAAGTGAAATGAAGTAGTATCCTACAAAATGAGGAGGTGAGAGGATGCCAGAAGCAATTCTGTTGATTATTCTGGTCTAGCACTTGTTCCCCAAGCTGAACAGGGCATTGACTGACATCAAACATGTTGCACCTCCAACATCTCTCCTCAAATTCACCAGAACATTTTGGAAAACAATTTGATATGTATGTATCTGGAGAAGGCTAATTCTAATAGGTCCCCTGGTCTTGCAGAGGTGACCAATCCTATCCATCCATGTCTTGATGAGGTGACCTGGCCATGGCAAAGGAATAATTTAAATGCCTCTGAACATCAAACCATCAGAACCCTGTTTAGAACAGTAAATCCAGTTGGTGACCTTGCACAAGTATAGTTCCCATAATAAACCGGGAGGGACGGATGGATGCTGCTATGGAAGCTGTTATGTTTGCTGCACCTGACAAAGTGGCCCCAGCATGAATGTTGAAGTCCCTCAATACTATGAACCTAAGCATCTCCAAAATTAAATCCTTAGGAAGTCTACTAAGCAGTTCAGCAGTGAGTAGGCAAGTAGAATCCCCAACCTGTTCCTGGTATCTATCACTGTCATGATTCCAAGCCATCCCTCCGAGATGTGAGACAATAAAGAGGTCCACCGTGTCATCCAGAAAGCTTTATTCAACAAATAAACAGCTCTTCACACTTGATGGGAGTGTGAATGCTAGGAGCTATCCTCTAAGCTTAATTAACCTAACAAAACCAGACAGTTGTCTTTCAACTAAAACTGGACAGTTTTCCCACAGTCATCAACGTGGCATTAACCGGTATCAATGATGAGACAAAATAATTGGGTAATAACAGACCTCACATCTCTTAAGTTAAAGCAAGGACTCGTCTCTCCACATGTCTTACCCAATTTCATCTCCTCTCACTGCCATATCTTCCTTGACCCAGCACCCATTTGGTGCCTGAAGGCTCTCAGTTTCTCCCCTGCTTCGCTGACAAATTAAAAGTAGAATACCATTCACTATTTTTCCACAGATGTATCCGTCTCAGCCTGTCTTCTTACACAGGAATAGGTAAAGCATGACTTCATTTATACATGTCCTAGTAAATGGGCATTTTTCTGCCCCAACCCTCATGTCTCACCCAAAGGCCACCCCAATGATTACTGCTCCATTGGTGGTGTGACATCTAGAGGAGGAGAGCCAAGATGCGGGGAGAGATTGGAGCAATAAAGAATGAAGGCAATGGACTTGGTATGCCTGAACCAAAAGGGAGGGAGTATGAATTTGGGGTGCAGTAGAAGGCAGGACTTTTAGATAGAGCCTTTTTGCTTCACCAAATGTAGGGATATAAGGCTGCTACTTGAGTTCAGTCAAGTTCCCTGGCTATTTTGAAGACTTGATTCTGGGTATTAGTTTTAGGCTATCACATGGGTGTTATGTTTTGTAGCTCCATGTGCTCCTGTCAAAAGTTCATGGAAGGCCAGCAAAACTGTTCAAAGACAATTATCCTGAGATTGGAAATTTGGCAGTGTTCATTGAGTGCAATTAAATATATTAATCTAGAGGTTATGGGCAGTGAGCCAAGAGGCAGATATGCTGCTCTTTGAATTACATTGGCCTGCCTACCTGCAGTCAGTTATTCAAATTGTGAAAATTCATTTCCGGAAATGGAATGATAGGAATACATTGCATCCAAAATCTAGGTAAGAATTGGGATAACAAGAAAATTACAAAGGTCTAAGTCTTCATATACTGAATATTAGTGACTGCCTTTATCATTTTGCAATGGACTAACTATATGGAATGTGGTTACATGAAGCCTCTGTTGAATATTGTTTTTGATGGCAATAGTGACAAGCTGCAGAACCTCCCCGTACTAGGCCCAAGCTATTTTGGGACACATACATACCACTTCTCCGGTATACATTACAATTGACTATGCGTTAAGCATAGGTTTTATTTATTTATTTATTGCATTTCTATACTGCCCAATAGCCGAAGCTCTCTGGGCAGTTCACAAAAATTAAACCATTCAAAGTATAAAACAGCAGTATACTTGTTACTTTTAAAATTTCCTGCTCCAAGGCTTAAATGATTTTTTTCTTTTAATCTACCTTGGCGGTTCTGCACCTCACCGCACCTCCCAGTTCACTGTGTGAAACACACATTTCCTTAGTATTAAATTGAAGTGGGAGACAGCATGACGACTATTCTGCTGCAGTACAGTGTACAACTGAGATATAGTGCTATGAGGCCTTGAAGGAATATTACATCCTGCTTAATATACATTTTCCAGATTAGGTGGAAAAGCTCTTTAGAGAGCCCAACAGTATAAAAGCAACTAAACTTAACTGGAACCATTCTAAGAAAATGGCAGCCTAACATTTTAGGCAAATGATTGCTTCGTAAGCATTTTTGAGAAAGCTCCTGTGAATTTGTCTCCTTTAAATATAGCATTAGGACTAAAAGAAGAGCAGAAGAATGCCTTAGCCAATATTGGCACAGATGGACAATCCAAAGCCAAACCTAGCTCTAATTGTATATTTTCAATCAAAATGATTAGTTGCTGCTTAGTTTCAAGCAGTAGGTCATTTGTGAGCCAGATGACTCACTTGAAACAGACTGTATCCAAGAGAAATGTCAAACGTCTTGTTCACTGGCAGGAAGCATGGCCCAGACATCCATAGAGAAGCCCCCTTCCTTCCTGCTTCAGCAAACACTCGAGTCCTGGATGCAAATAGAAAATACAAAGGGTGCACATATGTTTAAGGGCGACTAATCGTCCAAGGATGGAAAACAAGATTCCAATAGATAAAACAGATCTTTAATGCTATGGCGTTGCAGCTAACTGGAGTGTGGTTAACTGCACAGAAATGAAGTCTATGAGAGCAAATGTTTTCCTGAGATGGGTTTATTGACGCTAATCACTATAGTTCTCTCCTGCAATCAGAGGTCTTATTTTCGTCTTCATAATATACCTCCTCTCTTTGTCCACAAAACAATTGCCTCAGCCTTTCAGTATGAATATAACTGTGTCCACACACCACCAGTCACATTTCATTTCACTGGATCAGATATTATCTTTGCATGCTTCTGATATATATGGAATTCCATGTCATAAAATCATAGAATTGGAAGGGATCTTGGAGGTCATCTCGTGATTCTAGTTACTGCAATGCAGGATAAAGCTTCAGCATCCCTGACAAATAGTAATACAGTTTCTGCTTAAATACCTCCAGCGATGGAGAACCCACCACCACCTGAGGCAGTCTAATCCACTGCTGAACAGCCCTCACTTTTAGGAAGTTTCTCCTTATTTTTAGGCAAAATCTGCTTCCCTCAACATCCACCAGTTCGTTCTAGTTATGCCCTGTGGAGAAACTCTGTTGTCTTTTGCATGACAATTTTTCAAGTATTTGAAGATGGCTATCATGTCTCTCCTTAATCTTCTTTACTTGCGGCTAATGCAGTAAAATTAATAATTGTCTAGATCAGGGGTAGACAACCTTGATGGGCCTGTGGGCACATTGGGCAGTTTGAGAAACTAGCTTGAGCGCCACAATAACGTGGGTGGGTACCATGCGTTGCAGCTGAAAGCATCAGCCTGCAGTAATCCGCCATCTTCATTTCGTAAAATTGTCTTTGAGCCCCACACATGGTCCAAAGGCATTCATGGGAAAAGAAGATGGGAGTGGCTAAAGGCCCTCACTTTGCTTTGAAGTGATCCCAGTGGCCAGGATGACACTTTGATATTTCAAAAAAGTGGGGGAGTTGAGCAGCTCCATCTGTGCAAAGATGACCAAGGAAGCATTGGTGCCCATGGGCTCCACATTGCCTACCGCTGATCTAGATGTTTTGCATACTAGAGAAAATTTCCCATTTTTAAAAAATTAAGGCAGTGACAGTGAAGTGGGGAGGCAGGGATAACGGCCAGAAAAAAGAATGTTAGATTTTGAGCTATCTGAAAAGCACGAAAAGCTAGTCGTTCTTAACGTGATGCATGATTTTGTGTGTTCAGTGTTAGAGGTGAAATATTTGTCTATTTATTTATTGCATTTCTATAGCCAAAGCTCTCTGGGCAGTTCACAAAAATTAAAACCATTCAAAGTATAAAACAACAGTATAAAACCATAATATAAAATACAATATAAAAGCACAGACAGGATAAAATCAGCAGCAGGGCAGGAATACAAATTTAAAATGCAAATTTAAAACAGCAAAGTTAAAATTAATTTGATAGACTGTTAAAATACTGAGAGAATAAAAAGGTCTTCACCTGGCGTCTAAAAGAATATAGTCTAGGTGCCAGGCGAACCTCCTTAGGGAGCTCATTCCACAGCCGGGGTGCCACAGCAGAGAAGGCCCTGCTCCTGGTAGCCACCTGCCTCACTTCCTTGGCAGGGGCTCACGGAGAAATAGTAACAGATCCCACTATATTGCAAGGGCTGTGTCCCAGCCTCAGGTTTTACTTATGAAGAATGTGTCATGCCTGCCATGTTAGATTAGGCATGCCTACATTCAGATCTACTCATGACAGAACTACTGAGTCTGCATTATATTAAAACAAAAACACCAGGCTGTGCTGCTTCTCTGTGCACAGATATACACATGCAAACATAGCATTCCGGCATTCACTGCTGTAGGCTCTGTGGATTTCTTACGATAGTCGTGCTTGCAGGTTATCAGGATATCTGGGCTGCTTTTTGAACCATTAGTTTCTGTTGTATGAGCAATGGGTCCGATTTGTACAATAGATAGAGCAGGAGCTCAGCAGTAGTATTAAATTCCCCCCTTAGTCTGAATCTGGCCATTTTGCTCAACCCTTTCTTGAACTCTGCCTAGGTTCACTTGGGCAAGAGCCTTTCCTTGCTGTCCTGTTTGCTCTGTTAGCTTCCAGGAATGGATGGTCTATCTTTAAATAATGAATTATTTCTGCAGCAGTGCAAGAATGATAGAGTCCCAAAATCAGTTTTCTGAAACAATGTGTTTAATGAAGAGAGGATAATTAAAACCCTTTCTTCTTCTCAAAAGCTTTGTTGTGTTTATCAAACTCTTGTTGTTCAGCATCTTCTGAGGAAAAAAACCCACCTCTGTATAGCGTCATTGAACTTTAAAGCATCACATGTCCTGGATTTTGTAAATTGTTAAGCATGATAAAAGTTGGTCCAAAGTTGCATTTTCAATAGGGATATTTTTTAGGGTGCTGGCTAATGGGCTTTTAAAACTACATGCATATATTAAAGCTATAAGACTTATATTGCTGCATCAGACCAAAGACCCACCTCATATAAAATTCTGTCTCTGATAGTAGCCAGCAAGTTGGGAAACTCTCAAGCAGTTTGGTTGCCCCACCATTTAGTAATCAGAATGTTACTTCCTGTAAACATGGCTATTAGCCATTCTTAGCTGCAGTGGCTAATAGCGATTGTCAGACCTATCCTCCAAGAATTTGTCTAAGCTTTTTGAAAAAGTCACTTAGGGCACATTCATAGGCATGCTTAGATGGAAAAATGCCCTACATCCCCCAGGATCCCTCCAGCCAGCTATGTGTCCAACTCTGAACAGTTGTGTAATTTTGCTTAAAGGCTTTGCTGTATCAAACTAAGAGCTATTCCAACCAGTGCAAAGCTGGGTACATGCCCAAGTATAAAAAATAATATGGTATAAAAGTATAAAAAGGAAACAGATACAAATGAGTGGGGTACCACAGGGCTCAGTCCTCGGCCCGGTGCTCTTCAACATTTTTATTAATGATTTGGACGAGGAGGTGCAGGGAACGCTGATCAAATTTGCAGATGACACAAAATTGGGTGGGATAGCTAATACCCTGGAAGACAGAAACAAACTTCAAAGTGATCTTGATAGGCTGGAGCGCTGGGCTGAAAACAACAGAATGGAATTTAATAGGGATAAATGCTAAGTTCTACACTTAGGAAAAAGAAACCAAGTGCACAGTTACAAGATGGGGGATACTTGGGTCAGCAAAACTACAAACGAGAAGGATCTTGGAATTGTTGTAGATCACAAGCTGAATATAAGCCAACAGTGTGATGTGGCTGTAAATGACACAAATGCTATTTTGGGCTGCATTAATAGAAGTATAGCTTCCAAATCACGCGAAGTACTGGTTCCCCTCTATTCAGCACTGGTTAGGCCTCATCTAGAGTATTGCATCCAGTTCTGGGCTCCACAATTCAAGAAGGACGTAGACAAGCTGGAGCGTGTTCAGAGGAGGGCAATGAGGATGATCAGGGGTCTGGAAACAAAGCTCTATGAGAAGAGACTGAAAGAACTAGGCATGTTTAGTCTGGAGAAGAGAAGATTGAGGGGAGACATGATAGTACTCTTCAAATACTTGAAAGGTTGTCATACAGATGACGGCCAGGATCTCTTCTCGATCCTCCCAGAGTGCAGGACACGGAATAATTGGCTCAAGTTACAGGAAGCCAGATTCCGGCTGGACACCAGGAAAAACGTCTTGACTGTTAGAGCAGTATGACAATGGAACTAATTACCTAAGTTGGTCATGGCCTCTCTCACCCTAGAGGCATTCAAGAGGCACCTGGACAGCGATCTGTCAGGTATGCTTTAAGGTGGATTCCTGCTAATGAAGGGGGTTGGAATCGATGGCCTTGTCCAACTCTACTATTCTATGATTCTATGAAATCAAGATCTATATTCGCATTAGACAAAGGATACTTTTATTCAGTAGGGGGGAATTTTATGCATTACTGAAATACTTTTCAGTATTTACTTATTTTATTATACCTTAACTAACCTGAAATGACGCTAACATAAACAATGTAACATGGGAATAAAAATGCACAGCTGAGTTCCTTTTGCTTAAAGTGATAATTCCCACATCTAGAATTGGTTCTTTGTTATCAGCCCTATATACTGCACTTAGTATACATAGGTGTATTAATTAGTCCTCTGGCAAATTGTATCTGCTGAAGCTGCAATAATTTGGAAGCATTCCTTTCACTTCCCAATGCTTGAATTTTCCTTTCATTAGCATGTTGCATGAATATCAGTGAAAGGTTGCCATGACATAGCTATTTGTTGAAGAAAAATGTTTACACAAAGATACGTGGAAAAGTAATGCAGGGTATGGGTTCTGCGACCAGATGGGAAGCTAGACAGACCTGAGCTCTCAGGCTCCAGGCTTCCCATGACTGGACTGGGTTCTAAATCATCCTGAATTCCTGATCTCACTCTGAATCAAACTCTGGCTCCAAAGTAATAGGGCTCACAGCACTTGGGCATGGCCTAACCATGGCTTTAAAAAGAAGTTAGACAAATTCATAGACGATAAGGCTATCATTGGCTTCTAGCCCTGATGGCTATATGCTACCTCCAGTATCAGAGGCAGTGCGCCTATGTAAACCAGTGCTGGGGAATATGACTGGTAGGGTGCTTTTGCACTAATGTCCTTCTTGTGGATTGCAAACAGGCAGATGGTTGGCCACTGTGTGAACAGAATGCTAGACAAGATGGACCCTTAATCTGAGCCAACATGGCTCTTCTTACGTTCTTACATAATTTTCTTGAAGGAACACAGAGTATTATCCTTGTGCTATAAATGCTTCCAAGTCTCCATTTTCACTAGTGTCAGAATATAGTATTACATGAAATATGCTAGAGAAAACAACTCATGCTTGTCCTAATAGCCTGTATCTGTTGTACACTCTATTGACTTGCTAGAGGTGATTAACTCTCACAGGGAAGTTAATAGCAAAAAGGTAGTGGTGAATTGCAGCTATATTTGGAAGTGGAGATAAGCAATCAAAGAAAAACCATCATCATTATTATTCATTGTTGCTTAAGTGCTGTGAAGGTGAGTTTGTTTACAGACTCTAAAAGAGGGCTCTGTTAATTTTCCAGTGAGGAACTGATAATCACTCATTCAAACAATTCTCTGCCCCTAGAGATTTTTTTTTTAAATAGCAGTGATTAGTTTTAATTTAGATATTGGAGTTGCTTTGTAGAATAGGGCTTTGTTTGATTCTCATACAAAAGCAGCTTTTCAATAGCTCTCCATACTGTAAGGTAGTTGCTCTCAATTTTTTTACAAAGTATCAGGCCTCATATATCAAGTTCAATTCCTGACCTATACACGAAACTCATTACTTCTTTGTGCTGCATTGGCAAACATTGTAACAACCACCCCATTTATTTATTTTTAGTAGGGCTTTTCTAAAAATAACATATTACCTCTAGATCGAATTTGAAGAATGTGGGACAAAAAATAAAGTGGATAAAGTAGAGCATGTGAGGAAAAAGTCTGTTATCTATGCAAGTTCATACAATAATAAATTAGTTGGTCTCCAAGATACCACAGCACGAAGTTGTGTTTAGTTTGGCTTATACAGTTTAAAACACACATACACACAAACTCACTCTACATGATCTTTCTGAAAGTAATATCCTACACTAAAGAACATTTTTCCTGACTTGCTAAATGATTGTTTTAATTTTCTGCCTTCCCCACAGGGTGAATGTTCCCAGAAGTGCCATGACATCTTTGTGCTGGAGACCGTCTGTGTGGCTTGGTTTTCCTTTGAGTTCATCTTGCGCTCGATTCAGGCAGAGAGCAAGTGCGCCTTCTTGAAGACCCCACTCAACATTATAGACGTCTTGGCCATCTTGCCTTTCTACATCTCTCTGATTGTAGATATGGCCTCTACCAAAACCAGCAACAAGCCTGGGGGTGGTAGTGGTGGAGTTGGAAACAAGTATCTAGAGAGAGTGGGTCTGGTCCTCCGCACCTTGAGAGCCCTTCGTATCCTGTATGTCATGCGATTGGCCCGACATTCACTGGGGCTGCAGACTCTGGGTCTTACTGTGCGCCGTTGCACTCGGGAATTTGGACTACTACTCCTTTTCCTTTGTGTTGCCATGGCACTCTTTTCCCCACTGGTTTACCTGGCAGAGAGTGAAATGGGAGCCAAACATGAATTCACTAGTGTTCCCAGCAGTTATTGGTGGGCCGTAATATCTATGACAACTGTTGGGTATGGTGATATGGTGCCCCGTAGCATTCCAGGACAGGTGGTAGCCCTGAGCAGTATATTGAGCGGCATTTTGCTTATGGCTTTCCCTGTCACTTCCATTTTCCACACTTTTTCCCGTTCCTACATAGAGCTTAAAGAAGAACAGCAGCGAGCTGCTAGCAGACAGTTTCATCAGGTGGAAGAAAGCAACAGCATTCCAAATGATGATAGTTCTCAGGAAGAAGAGTCCATCTGTCCAGATGGAACTGAAGGAGAGATGATTCACACTGAGAATCAGCAGGGAAATAAGAATTGCTGACTCAGACCAAATTAAAATCTTGCAGAAACCGCGTGGAAAAGATGGGCAAGTGGATATTACATATCTGAAGTAACCACTGAACCACTGAGATCATGGAATTGCCACATACAGTAAAGGAGAAAGACTGCCTATTGAGCAATGACTTAAGTGACCAGTTGTGTTACTTATACTGAGGGGAATTCAGCTTCAGCATCCTTAAAACACAGGAGACTTTTCAGCACTAAAATGTTGCTGTATGCTCTTGAAAGAACAGCAGTTTAAGAAAGATTTCTACTGTGCACATGGGGGGAAATACCATTGTTAAAATACTTCTTAAAAACGAAGTCCCCCAAATTCAGGGTGAAGTACATGTGCCATTGACTACACATAAGATTGGAGCAAATGGTATATTGCACAAGAATTCTTTTCCCCAAACCCTGCACCACTGATGGATTTGTGTTGTTGTATACTCTCATGGACAGAAAAGATAAAAGGTGAATTTCTAAGGACAGGGATAAAGGGTCTTTTCCGGCTAACTGGCAAACGTATCACTAGTTTACCTCTCTGTTTCAGTTTTTTTCTTCAATAAAAAAAACCCAATACCTACAATTTTGGCTGCCTGCTGACAGATCTGATGTGTGCTTTAGCTCTTTATGCATTATTTAGTGAACATGCAGATTTACCACAGTAAGCTTTTGCATCCTAGCTTGGATGACAGACATATACAATCTGTTTTCCTTTGCTCAGACTTGAATGTACATTGTTTTAAATGACATTATTATGACTATTCTTTCAACTGGTCTAGTATCCTCCTGTACCCATGATTTTCAACTTGTAAGAAAGCATCACTAAGACTGGCTGGAAGAGGGCCAATAACCTCTGGTTCCCTTACAACCAAAAGGCAGAGTTAAAACATCTCCTTTTCCATAGCAAACACAGGCTGTGACCATAGGTATGGAGCTGCCTCTTTCCCAAAAAAGAACAGCCACTGAGTTGAGGCTACATAAGGCAGAGAGAACAGTCTGCACAAGTAATGCAGGTATAACTTGTGTACACACTTGACTCTGGGGCAGAAAGAAGAATGTGCAAAAATTCAGCTTCACGCATGAAGCTGCACAAAGAAACGCACAGGTCACTTTCACTTCCTAGTTTTCCTCAGTGTTACGCAACATCTAAAGCTGCCCTTAAGATGTAGAACCAAGTATCTGAGCAAAGGTTTGCTCCCCTGGATGTGAGAGAATTACACATACAAGATGAAATGAACAGAAGGCATCTGTCCAACCCCAGAGGTTGGATTACATAAGGAGCATGAAAATAATATCTTCAGGTCTTGCTTCTGAAAATGACTGCCTCAAGGCAATAGGAGCAGCAAAGAATGCCATGATGGAAGAGGAGTTAGCACAGCACAATGCCTCCCACCTGTATTCCCCTACAGTCAGGGAGGAGCTACTCACAGCATTTAGCTGTAGTAAGCCCCACTTCCACTACCCTAGACAAGCAGGTGCTTTAGATCTGAGCAAAAATGAAGATCACCACTAGCCTAGGAAAACTGGGTCCTAGCTGAAGAGAAGGGTAGTGAAGCTGATGTCCATTTTCTCTTGATTTATGTTGATTTCTGGTCAGCAAGGTTGTGAGGAAAGAACTACTTCCAGAACAGTGAGGACAAATGGAGGTTACTGTTAAATTCAATGTTTTGGCTGACAAAATAGCTACATTTAACAATAAATAAATAAATTTGCTTCTGTCCTTAATAAAGAGCAATTGATTATTTTAAACAAAGCTTAAAATTACTATTTCCTGTTTCTCCTTATTACTTGTTCCAAAATATTTCAAAATAAAAATGGCAAATAAAATTATCTTCAGACACACAATCTAAATCTTGTTTTCTTGTTTTACTTATTAAAGTCATTTTATATCACATATAAACCAGGCTTCCTATTTCTTGTCTATGTATGAACATAAGAAGAGAGCCATGCAGAATCAGACCAAGGGTTCATCTAGTCCATCACTCAGTTCACACAGTGGCCAAGCAGCTGTTGACCAGGAGCCCACAAGCATCAATCAATCATTTATTATGGTTGCAGACCATCAAAATCAATATAAGACATACAAAAGATAGCTAAAAAGTGACATAAAAACAAAATACAGCTTTGTGAAGTTCCTTCTCTCAGGAGGATTGCTTAATGATATTACCATTTAAAGTCCATTTGTATTGCTTCCAAGCCTTAGAGAACACCAAAACTTTCGACTTACTATAATTGATAGTCAAACTATTCTCAGAGCAAGATGTCCCAAATGCGGAGTGTAATCGGTTTAACCCAATTCTCGAAAGTGATAACAGTACAGCATCAGCAGCATACAAAAGTAAAGGTATCTTGGTGTTGGGACAACTTGGGAGCAAACCCACAAGCAAACCTTCTGGGCAGCCTCCTGAGCTCTAGCGGCTTTCATTTAATGTGTAGGGCAGTTCTACATATTCCAAGTACTGGGTAAAAGATGATTCATACAGAAAATGGTCTTTCATATGTAATTTTAGCAGTAATATGCTTCTACTGCAATTTGAAAAATAAAGCACAATATTCTTACACAACGACTTGGTTCACACGATCACCGCAGCCATGATGGGTTGCAGTGCTCACAGGCACTGCGTTGGCAATCCAAGCCCCTGCCACCATGGTTTCTTGTCATCTGATCTCAGTGAGGGTGGCTTGTTGGGACGGTTAACAAATCACCCCAAAATCCTACAATAGGCCATGGGTTGGGGGAGGTTTGTTAATTACCCCAGCAAGCCATTCTCGCTGGGTTTGGATGACATGAAAAGCTGTGCCCAGCAAGAGTAATTATGCAAATCAGCTGGCACACAGTTGACACATGCAAGGTGGTTAACAGCCACCGTGGTTTGTTAACTACCCTGTGATCATGCGAACTGGGTCAATGTGGGCATTTTTACCCTATTAAACCAGGATTTTAATGTAGGAAGGGTGAGACCAACCCACCCATATAAGCAGTCCTATTTATTTTTGGCTGCAGTATTTATATACATAATGCAGCAGAATGAGATAACGTGGAAGTAACATCTATGTGGGTGCAACCAACTGAAGGAGGCACTAATTTCTGGTCAAATGAGTTCTGGGAATGATGTTATGTGCCCACTTAAGGACAGCCTCTATTTGCAGGATGGTCCAATCCATTCAAGTTTAAAGATGAGGAACAATAGGAAGGGAGAGCAGTGGCCCAGCAACAGTTTGGACCTGGACAGCAGACTGAGCAGGCACATGGGCCACCTAGTCACAATCTTCCCAACTTTGGTGAGATGTATTTCTTTTAAATAGTAATTCTTTCTGAATTTGCATCTATGCATTTAAATTAGCATATACAAATTTAATGCAGTATTTCTGTGTTGTTTTTGTCATTGCGTATGTGGCTACCCTACGCAACATAGTCCTGTATCTTTGCTCTAAGGGCTACTTCATATTGCTTAAAGCACAGTGTAAAGGCTAAACAAACGAAATGGGTCGCCTTTTTTTAAAGATACTAAATAAGGATTTTGAAAGTGAACAATAAATAAATAAATAACAGCCAAGGCCTCTCAAAGCAGGGGAAGGGCCATAGGTCAGTGGTGAAGCACCTGCTTTGCATGTAGAAGGTCCCAGATCCAATCCCTGGCATCTCCAGGTAGGGCCAGGAAATCATCCTGCCTGAAACTCAGGAGAGCTGCTGCCAGTCAAGGTCGACAATACTGGGTTAGATGGACCAATGGTGTGACTTTGTATAAGGCAGCTTCTTATGTTCCTAGGATGGAGGGTAGTTGAAAATCCATGCTGGAGTCAGAGCAAGGTATGTGAAGCAGTAAAAGAGTGAAGGAAGAGAGAAACAGACCTCGATCCGTACTAGAAAGTCTCACTCCTGCCTCTGGAATGAGGTATGTCTGTACACAGACTAACTTGTTTCATGTGCCTGAGCTCAGTAGGAATAACGATAAAAGATGTGTGTGAACAGACAAGTCATCTCATTCGTGATGGTTTCATCCCCATGCTCAACGTTTAGGGTACCTACAATGATTTCTAAATGAGAGCGCTGGTCACTAGTATCCTACACAGAGCCCCTGTTGATTACTGCTTGCAGAAATAACTAGCAGGATCAGCATAGGGGAGCAGGAGCAGTGACATTACATTTAATTTCCAGGCTTAGAACCCATTAAATTTAGATGGTAAACAAGCATTACTACTCCAACTCTTCATTTTCGGCACCCTAGTGGCTCTCCCAGCCATGAGTTGCAATAGCTGCCTACAATTTTCAAAACATTTCTTAGCATGAACCTTGATTATCCATGTACGTGCAGTCCCTTCTTGAAATTCAATCACGTTCTGGAGCATTAAATTCTCCTTGCTTTCCTCTGTTCTTGTAATGTTAGGAACACTTGTTTTCATGCTTCCATGAGGCTCTTGCTGTTGCAGGAATTTAATAAAATATTCTGGTTTGGGGGGCATAATAGCAGCAGCTGCCACTTTAATCCATGCACTACTATGCCAAAGGGAGCCTTGGATAATGGCAAGTAGCACAAACAGCACTGTCTCCATTGCATTCAGTGTTTTAGATAAAAGAAATGTCATTTTCCTGTTTCATATCCAATAAATGTTGGCTGGATTAAAGGAACACAGTTGTTTGTTGAAAATCAAGGGAAGAGAAACAGCAGGCCATGTCACTTTATAGGCTGATTTTGCACTAGGCTACTTGGATCCTCAGACTACCAAGTTTTTGGAGAACATGCCGTCATACATAGAATGTATGTTTGGCTCACACTTCAGACCGTAACATCAAGTGAATTTGCCAGGGGCTGTAAAGGGATTCTAGGCCTGAGACTGGGCTGCAAAGGCAGCTTTAACGGATTAAATGAGGCTTAAAATGGTTGGAGACATGCCCGTGAAACGTAGCATAAGCTTTCATCCTTCTTTTAATGGAGCAGTATTTTCACACATTTCTTACATTCCTGCACAATTTACTGGATGAAATAATTTGACAAGTGTATCTGTTCTGTGATCCCAATTCTGACAAAGCGAATCATAGATAAGACTCATTGATTTCATCATGCCTTATGTATGACTCTATTTCAATCCTCATGTGTTGTTGAACACCATTATAAAGTATATTTATTTACATGAATAAATAACCCTCTGTACTCCATACTTCTAACCACAACTTATTTGCTGCAGTCGACATAAAGGAAGATAGCTAAGAGGATGCCTGATGGATCAGACCAAAGATATATCTTGACCAACATCCAGGGTGGGTCAGTGAATAGTATGAGTCAGAATGAATAGTGCATTGCTGCAAAGTCTGAAACTTTCAGCTAAGAGATTCAGCTTCATCAGCAAAATGCAAATTTAAAAGTGCTTTGGGAATGGTTACATAATTACTCTGATATTCTAGGAAGATTGAGACTTTAGTGTGAAGCAGATGATGCTGTTCAGGATATGAGAATGTCATTGTACCTCTCTAATACTGACAGCAATAAATAGCAAGCTTCATATTTTAACCTTAGGAAATCTGTCACTGACGACTGGTAAGTTCTGGTTTGTAAGTGCATGTACACATAACACACCCCAGCACACACATCCATTCTCATGCTCACCACTTTGTAAGATGGTGACACAAACTTCTGATTTCTACTGGCATGCTCACTGAACCCCCACCACACTTCTCCCCCATTTTACATTTGTAAAGAGCAATAACTAATAGGGCATGTGTGTATAACTTGTTTATTTTTAAAAGATCAATGCAACTGATAATCAACATGAGTGCCATTGAAATATCCCATACATTCAACAGAGAGATGCATTTAAATTTTAACTCTGATGTGATCACTGTTACACAAGATTTCTTTACATGTGAAAGGTTTTCTAAGTTTTTAAAGCAAGTGGTTCACTGACCACTGAGGTGCTCTTTAGTTGCTCTCCCAGATATATGGGAGCTGTTTACCTGGGAGCAATTCCACCGTGGCTCGTGGCTTAGAGAATGTTTACATGATCCAACCATGCAGGCAGGAGTTAGAGCGCCTTTTCTGCAGAACCAGCACTGCATGAGGTTGCCATTGGGGAAAAAACAGATTATCCCCCCCCCTCCAAGTGTGGTTGCTGGCAGATACGGTAAGTGGCATAAGTTTTAAAATGGCCCCTGACCCTTGCACTCTGAAATTCAGGAGAGTTCACAGCTTAAGTTCTCCTGCTTTCTATATCTCACAAATAAAAGTAATATTTTAGACACCAGTCTACTGACTTCTGTAATGGTATTTGCAGTCTTACGATGGTGCCTTGAGCCTATGTTTGGGATATTGACTGCAGAAATTAAGAACCTGTGTACAGCTTCCAAGAAGAAAGAAACAGGGAGATACTATTAATTTTACTTTAAACAATACTTGTTAGACAAAGTTGAGATGGGAATATACACAGGCTAAGCTAAAACATACTAGCTTAGTCCTGAATCCCTTTTCAACTGACAATGGGGCAGGGTGGGGGTTGGGGGAGAAGGAGAGACTGCCCCATACAAAAATAAAGCCTACCATAGCAAGTTATAAGAAATCCTGTAGTACAAGTAGAAATACAATCCTCATTACAGCAGCATACCAGGGAAATAGAACTATGATGGAAATTTATAATTTAAAAGACAAATGCCCAGATGTCCTAACACAGCCAGAACATTTGTGAAAAGGAGAGCAATTAAACATTCATATTCTGCCATGCCACATAACATCAGCTTGGTAAGGTCACTTCAGGCATAAGGGAGTAAGCATGGGAGCCAATCAATACGACAAAGTGTGAGATCAACTATAGCGCTTCACACCAAGCTCTGAATAAAGCAGCTTTCCTGAGGTTTTGTTTATATGCCAGTCAGGCAGAGAGAGATCCACCACAGCTACTGCAGAATGGGGATAGCCCTACCCTCTCCCTTTTGAAGAATAGACCGATTTCCTGTGCATTCAAGCTGCCACGTTGGCACAATTTGCCCTTCAGACATGGAGGGTTTCACCTGTAGAAGAGGAAGCCCAGCCAGTTTTGAGGTTTTTCAATACTTAACAGATGAATAATTTGGAAAGCAAATGTGTAAGTACAGAAGGCAAATAATTCTTTAAAAACAAAAATTCTGATAAGACTTTCACGCTGTTGCGATGATGAAATGTCCCTGTCTCTTCAGACAGAGATGATTTGGCACAGCCAAATGCACCAAGAAACAACAATGCCCAGCTGACAACATTTTTTGTGGATCAGACTTAGAGGTGCATAAAGTAATCTATTCTTTGGAACAATTTTAGGGAATAAAGGCAACAATTTTGACAGGTGTCTATGGCTGACCTAAAATGCCACCCTCTTGCAGGGTTTATCAAACAGTGAAGAATGTAAGTTTCTAGGCTATCACAGATGTCTTTAAATAGAACAGAACTGTTCTTGAAGCACAGCATGGCTGCATGTTTACCTCAAGGGGGTCAAAGCAAACTCCTTCTGGCAACTGGCCAAAGGCAAGGAGCTTGAAAAATAGAACAATTCAAGCTGTACAGGCGAATTCCAGACCAAGTCCTCAGAAAAGGCCAGATGCAAGTCTGAAACTGACAAACATACTTTATGTATATAGATCCTCCCTTTTTCTCATCTACCTTGCATATAGGTACACATCCCTAACTGCTTTCTCTCTCTTAGCATTTCGGTTGCTGGCTATGGTACTTGCTAAAATTAAGCAACCTGTGAGACCTTAATGGGCGTAGAACTACTATTTCTCTTCTCCAGTATTTGGCTACTGCAAATATCTCCCCCTGAACACAAAATGGTAACATTTGGCATTAAATAATACTCAGAAAAATGTCACACTTCGGCTTTCTTCTTAGAAAGGAGGACTGCCCAACACTTCCTTCTCAGAATGGCTCTCTCCTAGGCCAGTGTACTATTTCTTTCTTGGAGAAAACTTACTCAGGTAGTTTTCTTTAGTTTAAGATGCAATTATACTGACAGTATTTCCATTGATCAGTGCAGCTTAAGAATCAAATGTTACAAGACCTTTCACAGTGCCTACACTGGGAAGACACAGCTATGTAACTCTGCTCACTTTTCCACTGAATAAATATACTGCACAAAGAGTGTAGATAAGGCCTAAGCTACACATGGAGTTTCTTTTCAGCTTTCCCACTTTCACACCATTACTATCATAAAGCCTTCATTGGTTCTTCTAGCAATGCCTTTGCAGGATTCCTCAACCTGCCTGCATTTATCCTTAGTCCTCAAATGAGTGCCACTGTTTTGTAAAAAAAAGACTTACTATGTTATAGTAGACTCCTTACTTCCTTTTTTCTTTACATCAACAAGTTAATTTGTAGCTTCCATTTGGCCATAGCATTACCCACACCACAACCACTCCTCACTTTGATCTATACATTGGCCACACTGGTCCAGCAGTGTGCGTGTGTATATATATATATATATATGCATATATGCTTACTAAATACATTTATACTGAATAAAATACATTTCTTTACATCTTTCACCAACCCCTCTCCTCCTAGCTTCAACCTCCCCCACCCTTGATCAAGTGTAATCATTTAAAAAATGATTTTGCATTTTCACTTATGATGAATACATTGCCTTCACCAGTCAGATCCGAAATATAACAGATATTCCAAAAGTACTACCAATATACATATTTTATATAAATTAAGTAAAAGCGTCAGACAAAATACTCTGATTCTTGTGACTGAACATTTGTAAAAAATAGCATTGAAAACATTAACATCCAGCCCTTGTGATACACTCACGCATATGTAGAGAGATAAGTGAATAAGACTTAGGTATGTCCATACATACAATAAAAACTCATTGAAGCCCCCAAAGAGGAAAATCCATTTCAACGGGCATGCAACCCAAGGAAAGCAAATAATTAAAAACAATGCCAGATATGGTACCCATAGAGGTGTCCATGCTTGACTCTTCTATTTCCCGCCCATCAGAAACACATTAGTTGCAAGTAGAAGTGAAGCTGCAAGGCTGGCTCCGAACAACTTAAAGCTGCCTCCATCTTGTGCTTTAAAGTGCCTTTGTACTGACTGGGTGTGCTGCGTGTGAAGCTGGCTTCTGTGGGTAGCAGCTGAAGAAATAAACTTGCAACAGGATGGCCATGTCCACGAAAACCTGGAGAAGTCCACAGATGGAGAACTGGAAGGGAGCCTGGTTCAGGAGGAAGTACACGGTCTTGAAAGTGTCGCCACTGGTCCACATCAGCACCATCTTAACACTTTAAAATGGAGAGAAAAGCAAAACATTTTTTTAGAAGAGGAAAAATGGAAAACTGGAAAAAAAAAGAAATACAAGTTTAGTAGAAAACTGCAGTAGTGAAAACGTAGAGTTAAATATCAGTGCTGGCAGGGAAGGAGTAAAGTATTAATCACCAATCTTTTTAATCTAATGTAATGACTGCTAAAACTAGTAAGTTGGGAAATCTTTTGCTTACTCTTCTACAGGGTAGCCAGTCATAAAGCTATCTAGTTCATATTAAAATAATAATAATAATAATAATAATAATAATAATAATAATAATGCCACATGACTTCATATAACGCATAAAGGGTATTTTTAAACCAGTTTAAAATTTGTGATGTTATTACCTGCAGACAAGCCCACAACAATTCTGTGGCACATGTCATAATACCTATCTTACAGATGGGTAATGGAATATAACTAGCCCAACCCAAAAAACTGGCGGTTTTTGTGAACCGCCCAGAGTGCTTCTGCTATTGGGCGGTATAAAAAGTAATAAATAAATAAAGCCACAAGAGAAGAGGAGTTGATTCGGATGATAATGACCCTTTGGACATGCATGCAGCCTCCTTGTACTTCTTTTTGTGCAAGTGGCAATTAAACCAGAAAGTCTCTAATTGGACATAAATTCCTATTTCATCCAAATGGCTGCATACTTTGAAACAAACTAAGATTGGTTGAAAAGGGACACCATGGTTGATTAGAAACTTCCAGGTTTAGCTAAGGCTGGCAGCAAAGGGGCTGCACGCGCAAGTACCTTCTTCTTCTTTTTTTATTTTATTTTATTTACATTTGCTTATTTATCTTACCTCAAGCCATCAGACAATCAGACTATGTACACACCGAGAAATAATAGGTGCCTCTAAATATAGAAACAACTTATTGAAAGGAGGGGTACCTTAATAATTACTTTTAAGCCATTATTGTGGGTCTAAAGCACTTTCCTTTCTATTGAAGTGTGAGGAAAAAGTGAGGGGGGTCTGAGTTAGCTTTTATAATTTTTAAAATTAATGTTTTCATTAATGCACTCTCAGTAGTGAGAGTCGAAAACATTGCCAGTTTTTAAGTGCCTGTAACAATCTTAATGTATTATAAATGGACAGACTTTTTAATGGAATGATAAGGAGAGCCCAGTAAAAGCTTTGGAGTTCATTGTTATAATAACCTAAAATATATTATGCAACATGTATGAAATATAATTGAAAGCGGTGAGCACTTCAGTTCTTATTTACAATTAATCAGATGCAACCATGTGTGTGACAAAATAAGGGCAAGGCCCAGCATTTGTCTGACTCTAACCAGTGAGAGAAAAAAGGGAGCCAAATAAAGATTTTAGATGGGACAAAGTTTATACTCTGGTCAACAAACACCCACAAAATCGGAATGAGAAATGTGCACCACAACCCTAAGCATGCATGGTAACTACTAAGTAACTCCCACTGCATTCAACGGAATGTAATCCATAGCAAGTGTACTCAGGATCACAGTTTAAGTACAACAGTCAAACAGAGCTTGAAGATAGCAAAGATATTCACAGTTGTGCATTAACTTTATATGAGTCTATTACCACAAAATAATTTTCTGCAAGACGTACATATGTGATTAAAAACTAACAATCCCGAAAGAAGACACTGTTGATGCTGCAAGAGAGGTTTGCAATCTAGTCATATCCTACTTAAGGTGTTTTAAGATGTCACTTTCTCAGTGGTACTTGAAAATCCAGACGCAAAACTGGAACTACTTCAAAGAAGAGGTAACTTAGAGGGATTGGAGTTAATTGGTTGGATCTGGCTAAGTTAGTTGAACATGACATAGATTCCCATTGATTTCAATGACAATTAAATTCAACTAAATTAATTCTGGTTCCAGTCCACTACCATTGCTGGTGGCTGCACACACATAGTGTACATTCAGCTCTGATCTGCTTGTATTTTTGGATACTGCACAGTATCCAAAAATGACCAAGAGATCAGCATGCAACTGCACCAGCCTGCCACAAAAGTCTTGCAATTGCCACAGAAAGTCAGCCTCTGGGGGTGCTCTTAGTTCATACAACGGCACAATTGTGAGGACAGCATGGAAGAGATCTACGCATTCACTTAGGGCTTCCCACAGTGATTTTACCACACAAACTATCAAGCTGGCTTGTTTATAAGCCAACATGCTCACAAACCACAAATGGAGAAATTTCTGAAAGTCCTCAATGTAACTTCAAATCTCTTGCGTGACCAAGGGGGCTTAAGGTGTTCACAGATTTCTGCCTAAAGGAATACTGCAATTGTATCTGCCCAGAACATTTCCAACATTTTCAGAAATCTGCAAGCTCTGACACGGAATCCTGTGTGTGCTTTTAAGCTTTCATATGTGTACCAAAGTTACAGGATTGGGAGATCAATGCTTACTTGATGGTGTAGTCTTCTGACTAAAAAAGAAATCCAGCAGCATCCACACTTCAACACAATATTTGAGTAACATTTACTATGCATCCAATCCCAAACAATACATTTCTACGCTGAAGGCAATAAAAAACTTAGAAATTGATACATGGAAACCCAAATCTACTTTTTAACTCTAGAACAACAATAATACAGGTAGACAACTTGCAGCACTTTCCTTTCTTATAACTTTTAACTATTCTCTTTAAAAGCTGGTGTGGTGCGTGTTTTTAATGTTGTGTACCCCAAACTCCATAGCCCTGAGCTGTTGCACATAAACACAATATCTCAAAAAGAATAAGCAACAGTTATTAGATGATGTTTTAGAGCCTACATATTTACAATATGCTGAAGTCATTCTTACCCAATTATCAGTCCTTTGTATTTCAAGTCCACTTAAAAGGGGGAAAAAGACAAAGCAATACAGTTGTGACAGCCCCAATTTAATAAAATGCATTTTGGCCAGAGGGCCAGGAAAAAGGAGGGCAGTCTCCTCCCATCTCAGGAGCTCATCTGGTACAATTAATGTCACTGGAAATTTCTGCTTCATGTGTGTCCCCATTTCTGATATTAGTGTCTCTTCACCGCACAAACTCGGCCCCCTTCAGAATAAAAGAACTTTTGCATTTATCAAGGGAAACCAGACCAGCTTTGCAGGCACAACAATTTTTTCCTCTTGAATTATTTCAGAATTCCATACAGGAGGAGAAGACTTTTGTAAGCTGAATAAAATAGTGTCTTCTGTGAAGTCCAACAGCTGCTCAGAATTATTCTTATTTTTGAAGGAAAGAGGAGGAAAAAACAGTAAGAAACCCCAGATAGGCAGGAAGCTAGAAGTAGCACACAATCTGCCTGGAAGCAAGAAAGAAGCCAAGTGCATGGACAGATAAGGAGGATTTCATTACACAAAGGTTATTTTTCCCATTTTGAGCAGCTGTTCTGCAGAACAATTTCCCTCTCTATTAGTGGAAGAGGGAAGAGATATGCAACAATGCAATCATTTTATGAAAGATACAGAAGGCATTTTAACAAACTGGAAATATGCTGAGGAGACTTTGCAATCCAAACCAAAGACCACAGCTCAAAAGAACATGTGCAGAATATCTAGAAGTCCCACTTTATCCACCAACCATTTGGCACCTCGGTAATGTACAAGTCCATGTACACCAAACCTTTAATAAGGCTCTATTTATGGTAAATTCCAACAATTAAGCATTTGGCCTGATCCAAATGATGTTTTAACCAATAAACCAACATTTCAGTGTTGAACTATATAAGCCAACATTCCTCAACCTGGCTGGGGATGGCCATGTTCGCTGTGAATTATTATTGACAATATTAATTTATTTACAATATTTATATACCATATTCAAAATAGATTCATTCATATCTAAAGTAAATGTTATGAGTTATAATCTAACACACCTGGACGACACCAGGTTGGGAAAGGCTGATATAAATTGTAAAATAGAAGTACAGAACAAGGATTTTACAAGTTCTGCAACAGCAAAAACAAATAAATCAGCATTTCATGATTTACTGCAGAGAATGAGAGCTTTCACAGCCTATATGGTTTACACAAGGGCAAGCACCAGAACTTGGGAATTGCCATGAACTAGAATTATATTGGTGGCACACAAACCCAGTGCTTACACTATTCAACCCCACTAAATAAGAGTCCATGGCCCTTTCTACACCCAAGGATTATCCCAGGAAAATGGAGGGATCGTCCCTGCCTGCTCCTGGGATCCCCTGTGTGTCATCTGGATGTACAGGGATGATCCGGGGGGGGGGGGAAGGCAGGTGTAGAAATGGCCCATGTTTCGTGAAGAGCAAATAGTAATACAGATACATATTTTCCACAACAGCCTAAATGTATGTAATATATGCACTGATCACAATGTTGTGGAGGACTCTTCTCACAGAATCTAGTTTTTCTGATTGCAAAAAAGGACAGATTTTGATGCAGATCTCCCAGGGGTCTCTCCTGAAGTGGTCCCAATCTTTGGGTCACCGAAGGCCCCGTCAATTAGGAAAATGTTAATAATTTCATGGTTGTCAGGAAAACAAAGCAGCAATGCTAGACAGGAACTCAGGTGTGTGGTCAACCATGCTGCAACCTGTCTGGTTAGCTAGCAAGAGGTGTAAGAGTATCAGGTTTTCCAACAACACAAATGCCAGAGGGAATGAAGGGAGCAGGAGCTGCTCTGAAAGAGATGTTATTGCCAGAGGCTCAAGCAACAAAAATAGCACTTTCCAGCGATGTAATTCACTACCATGGTATCCAGTGACAACACGCCTCCCTAATACAAGTACCTTTCTTGTAGCTGAGCTTTTAAAAATTGCTAGTTTAAACAATGGTATGCAAATGCAACAATCCAGTTAGGCACTGCAGAAAACTGCATTTACAACAAACAAGGGGCTTTCTAGCAGCAATGCCATGAAAACTGAAAACAGGATAGGAGAAATATCTATTAAAACAGAATAGGACAAATTATCCTTCACTCCTTATACTTTGTGTCACATATTACAAATGAAACCTAACACCTGTTAGTTACATAGAGGATGATCTAACCTAGCCACCTCCAGGATTTTCTAGACCTCACCAAGACATAATAGATTCAGGGCCCCTCCAGACAATTCCCCCCACTCCAATGATGGACAATAAATACCAAACTGTTGCAGGGAAACCAAACATCTTCCCTCAAGAAATCACTTCAGCTACACAGCCATCACATTTTCCAAGCATTCAGCACAATATGTCAATGGAATATGCCGCTTCCAGCTAGCACGTATTGCAGGCACAGTTGGCCAGTGCCCATGTGATGCATCTGGGAGAGTCGAATGAATTTCCCTATTGGCAGAGCCTTTCTTTATAAGGGTTTCCTCAAAAAAGAATTACCGATAGGCTGCCACCACAGACTAATCCTCACGTGAACACCCCAGCCTGTCCAGTTGGAGTGTCCTTTTTTTGTAATATGTATATTGAGCATATATTTTGTAGTTGAAAATTTTGAAGGTTTAAGCCAAATTATGTTAAATAATTGCATTTTACCTATGGGGATGTTTTTGATGAGAACCTTGAATAACATCTGAGCTGGATATTGCGCAAATAATGAATAGTGTGATTCTAAAAAAAACTTGTTGAAAAATGGGACTGTACTGGATACCTGATACCACTCAAGTCTCCTGGAACCACTGTTTGTTACGCTTCCCTATATAATTGTATTATAGACATCATAATTTGTATTATTCTAGAATTTAAGGGTCTACATGTATACATCTTGAATTATATTCTTCTCGAAACCGTTAGATTATTTTAGATTTTGTCCACTTATTGTATCCTAATAGCTTGAAGCCCAACAGCTGCCCTTCAGTGTCTAAGACCACCAGGATTCTCCCCTGGAATACTGAAAAGGGAAGTAATGCTTCCAACGTCCAGATGACCAGGACTGAGACTGTTATACTCTAGAAACTTTGAACCGGTCATATTCTCTGTACTAGCTCTCCAAGGGTGACCAACACTGGCTGGACAAATGTTGGACATAATCAGAAAAAATTATACTAAGAATGGGGAGTATCACATTTAATTTCTGTAAACCGCCCAGAGAGCCCCGGCTATGGGAGCGGTATATAAGTGAAATAAATAAATAAATAAATCCAAGCGAAGATTATATGAATCCTCTGGAATAAAATCAATTGGATTATCCCTCTAATACAGACTTGTCTTTTAATGTGCTGGTTAGTCTCAAGCAGTACAATTGGGGAAACACTTCCAGTGATGGGATCTGTGGTGAAGTGATTGCAAATATTTCTAGTACCAGTGCTGGTAGGGAAAGGAGTGTTTGTCTTAATATCACCTGCTCCACAAGTTGTTTTGGCACTGGGGACTTCCCTTGGACAGTCTCAAGGCAGGCACATGGGTTGATACCCATAGGATAGCCACAGGCTTCTTAGTTTGTCTTGTGGCTGATGCGGACTCCAGAGACATCCTTTTTTTTAAAAAAATAGAAATCTCAGAAGAGCCTTCTGTATGACACTTCAGTGCTGACTTAGCTGGGAGTCAATAAGCCAGATACTGACTCAAAGGATCCTGTTATCAAAGGAGTTTTCAAAAAGCTGGCTGCGTACTCCCCCAGAAGATGAATTATTGGTTAAGCCCAAAAGCGCAAATCCTGCTGCTGCATTAGAATGCTGCTAGATGGAGGCAGTGTAGAACGGCGCATTGAGGGGCAGCTCTGAGAGACTTTGCTGGAGTCCGCTGCTTCGAGCATCTTCTCCCACAGGAGAGCATGAGGCCACATTGATCTGTTTGGTAAAAGTGAGACAAGACTCAACCAGATGATTTTCTTCCAAAGGAGACAAAGGTGGTGACCGTATGAAGGTAGTAATTTGCTGCTGCAAAAAGAGCACATGCGGAAAAAGGTGGTCTTTGAGTAATAAGCCCCAAAGGGCCATTACAGAAAATAAAACACAGACACATGAAAAAAATAAATGAAAACATAGTAGAACACCCCCCCTTGAGAAGATAGAAAGAACACATAACCAAAGGGAAGAGGAAAAAAAATTGATAATTTTAATTTGTTGTGATTTTCTCTCACCTAGAGCAAAGTCCCCCTGAAACCACAGCTGTGGCAGCCAAAAAGAACTGAGCGGGAAGGTGGGAGCCACCCCCTTGAGTCTAGCCTAGCTATAGAATTTTGCCGAATGAAATGGTCTCTGAATAAAGAATTAAGGCATTTTTAGCTTTAAGCATTACAAAGCCAGTTATGCAGACTGCACAAAAAGTATCACTTAAATAGTGATGTTATTCCATGGTGCAGATTGTCAAGGAATGAAAGGTGTACAAGCTTGGTGCATGCATACTGACTGATGTGGAAGAGTATCAACTGCACTCCAAAATCCATTCCAACTCCAAATGCAGGTGTGTTCTAAATCTGCTCATTTGTAGTTTAAACCACTGTTTATTGTCGTCCCATCAATGGCCCTGGGAAACCATAGTTGTTTTTCTCCTTTACAGTAGCCTATTAGTTACATGAAAAATGTTTCTAGGCCTCCTCATAATTTTATTTAAGAGAAACTGGGGGATCTTTCTGATTTGAAGGAACAGAGGACATAGTTTTCTGCTAGTCATGAGAAGGATTTGTTCCACATAGGTGGAAGAAAACCTATTCTACTGAAGTCACCATACTACAAAGATCTTACAAACTCAGGACAGTTCCTCAGTCAAAAATGATTATCCATTATTCAAGGCATGGGGGCCATTTTCTAAACTGTCACGACAAAATTAGGCCAACTGCACTACACACAGTAATCTGCCAAAGACAATGTTCATTTAAGGAGTTGACTCGGTTTTGCCCCCTACATAGCAATCATACATGCTTTTATTCGCTCAATAGCATGAATAGATCTAGCAAGTGGGGAGTTTCCTGTCTCTGTAATATCATGACTAGAAAAAAACTGCAACTGCAAACATTCTGCAAACACACAGGGTCAAAGCAGCTCTTCTAGGTCAGATTTGTGAACCTAGAGAAATTATTTTTGCCTCGGTGCATGCTTGTTGCGACAGGGTAATGGCAAATTGGTTCTACAATCCAAATTAGAGAAACATTTCCCCCCAAAATATACATGATCTCTAGTATCTCTCCCCCCCATGTTTCTCTCACACCCCAGCAGATACATCTTCCACCTCAGGTGGGTCATTACAACAGCGTACGTAAGCTCAGTGTCCAAATGTTATTTTACTAGTCTCAGACCTAAACATTTTACTCAGTTATAAGACTCCCAGTAGAAACGTCTCCATTATTAGTGTCATCTATCTATGGTCTGACTGCTTATGCTAGCTTGCCTCTGCCCCAAACAAGGATTTTTACCATTAATTCTTTGAACTTTCACTTAACCATTACTTCAGCTTTTCTGCTTGCTATGTTCTTAAGTCAGAAATGGACAAACAGTTGCAAACAGGGAGAAGCAAAGACAGTTGAAAATTATATAATGATTTCCTCTTAAAATTCCAGAATAGTTTTAGCACACATACCAGTACATACCTTAAAAAAATTAGATAAATGTTTCCCTGATGTACTTACGTCTTTACTATAATCCATTAACACTAGTACTAATTTTATTCACTGCACAATTAGAATGTCCAAAATCTTAAAAGGCTCTTTTTCAAAAGATGGATGTTGGTGAGTCTACATCAAGCATATGCTCTAATGGCAAAATGTGGTTTGTGCTGTGGGTCAACTTATGGAAACATTTCAAATTTAGGTATCTGGAATCTGAAGATTAATATTGTTGGTCTCATCTTCCAGAAAGAAAAACCACTAGGAAAGCACTTAAAGAGTGCTAGGAATACAGATAAGCAATCATTCAGCTAAGAAAATAATAAATGTTTTTATGGAAAACTTTGCATCCATTAAAGCTTGTAGCCTTAATAATTACATTACTGAATAAAAGCATCTGCTATGCACAAATTAATTCACTAGAAAGCTCACTTCATATACTCATCGCGTAACTTCCATCAAAGAAACAAGCTTTGCAACAATCTTAAGACTAATTTAGACAGTGGAAATCTTGCCCAATGGCATGGGGTTGAGTTTGATGGCTCACGGAGTCCCTCCCAGCATTAACAGCCATGCTCTCTGCTACTAGACTAATGGAATAATATTGGGATCGGGATTCCGACAAGACAGATGTTACCATGGAGAAATGATCAAGAATAGGATCACAATCCAAAACTCTGTGGGGCTCTATGTGTACATGGAGCTCCACAAGGGCAAGGCTGTCGCATTCATTGCAGTGCCGAAAAACATCCTGCATATACAGAGATTTATGCAAGGCACATATATTGGGCAGTCCTTCCTATGAACTCTGTGTGCATTGGAACACTTGCAACAGTAGACTTTGCTGGCAGCAAATAAAAACTCTACAAATAATAAATAAATAAGCCCAATTGGACAGAAAGGGATCCCAATTCTGCTCCATACACACCTTGTTTTCCAGCAGAATTGCTGGTATTGCGTGGAAGTGGGTTTGGTGTAGGAGCATCAGGAAGTGGATGGGCACTGCACAAATGGCTACAGTGAGTCACATTTGCCCCACCCTCTTTTATATATGAACACATACAGCATAAGCTTTCATCGTCTATACAGCTCATTGGCAAGTTCTTGGTGGTATGGGGATACCAAGTCATCTTGTCTGCCTCCTGAGGAATCTGTATAACAAACAAGTAGCAACGGTAAGAACAGACCACGGAACAACGGACTGGTTTAAGATTGGGAAGGAGTACGGCAGGGTTGTATACTCTCACCTTACCTATTCAACTTGTATGCAGAACACATCATGAGACGTGCTGGGCTTGACGAATCCAAAGCTGGAGTTAAAATCGCAGGAAGAAACATTAACAATCTCAGATATGCAGATGACACCACTTTGATGGCTGAAAGCGAGGTGGAGCTGAGGAGCCTTATGACAAAGGTGAAAGAAGAAAGTGCAAAAGCCGGGTTGCAGTTAAACCTAAAAAAAAACAAGATTATGGCAACCAGCTTGATTGGTAACTGGCAAATAGAGGGAGAAAACATGGAGGCAGTGACAGACTTTGTATTTCTGGGCACAAAGATTACTGCAGACGCTGACTGCAGCCAGGAAATCAGAAGACGTTTACTTCTTGGGAGGAGAGCAATGACAAATCTTGATAAAATAGTTAAGAGCAGAGACACCACACTGACAACAAAGGTCCGCATAGTTAAAGCAATGGTATTCCCCGTAGTAACCTATGGCTGCGAGAGCTGGACCATAAGGAAAGCTGAGCGAAGGAAGATAGATGCTTTTAAACTGTGGTGTTGGAGGAAAATTCTGAGAGTGCCTTGGATTGCAAGAAGATCAAACCAGTCCATACTCCAGGGAATAAAGCCAGACTGCTCACTTGAGGGAATGGTAGTAAAGGCAAAACTGAAGTACTTTGGCCACATAATGAGAAGACAGGATACCCTGGAGAAGAGGCTGATGCTAGGGAAAGTGGAAGGCAAAAGGAAGAGGCGCTGACCAAGGGCAAGATGGATGGATGATATTCTAGAGGTGACACTCGACCTTGGGGGAGCTAGGGGTGGCAACGGCCGACAGAAAGCTCTGGGGTGGGCTGGTCCATGAAGTCACGGAGAGTCGGAAACGACTGAACGAATAAACAACAACGAAGTCACAAAAACATATGCCATAATAAATATGTTAGCATTTGGCGCCAACATTGATTGCATTTCGACGCCAAGTAAAAACATGGCTTTTAACAAAGCCTTTGATGGTTAAACTCACTAGCACATTGTTTTAACTGTTTTAACTGCATTTATTGCTTTTAAATTATATATTGTTTTAACTTGGATTATGGTTTAATTTGTTTTTAACTGTGTATATTTATTGTTTTATACTGTATGTTTTTATCCCTGAGATCTTAGTGATATAGGGCGGGATATAAATATTTTAAATAAAAATAAAATAATACAAGACACTGTTGTTTTTCCAAGTAAACCCTGCATAAGATTTGGCTTTAATGTGTGGCTTTTCTGTAGCAAATAAATGATAGCATTACCATCACAAAAGGCAGGCTTGTATCCAGCAAGGAAGCTAATGCAGGGGAAATGTAAGGCATGAAATCAAAGAAGCTGTTGGAAATTTAATTGCAACCAAGAATTGAGACTGATACTAATGCAATTTATGCTCCAAACACTATTTTTATTAATATGGTACATTTTAAAGCATTAATAGTTTGAGTATTTTAAAATTAGATTAAGTTTGCACCTAAAAATATGGAATTCCTGAATAAGCAGGTAATAGTCCTTTAAAGGCTGATTGTGTAAACCTTACTCAACCATTAGGAGTTCTAAATTTGAAACTCATTCCAGCATGCCTATGCACACAACCTCTGGAAGGAATTTCTTATGTCACTTTGCAGCAATCTCTCTGGCATTACAGCACCACTGACAATCTCAAGAGGAAGCAATATGTCCAGCCCTCATCTATCACAAAAACCAGTTAAGTGGAATTGGGAAGGAAGAGCCCTGGCAGTTATTTTTGGAACTTTGGCATGAAGCAGAAACTATATCCCTGAGTAAATGGATAACATAACATGAGAGGTTTGTAACAGCCAGCTTTGGGGTTGGGGGTCTATATACAACCCTTCCATAATAATATATGATGGAAGTTCCACCGAGAAAGATGATTCCAGAGTGAACTCAGTGTTACATACACGAAGCAAATACATCATCATCTTGGAATGTGTCCATCACTGATGGACTTATTTTTTAATAAAATTAAGGTCAAATTTTTATAATAAAAAGTACAAGGAGCCTGCCAAGAATCTGATACACATGGGATTGCTCTGGATATCTAAACCCTTGTATCAAGTAGCCTACGTGTTTAAGCAGATTCTACTAATATATCAGGCCCCTTTCTCATTTTCAGGAGGTTTCCTTAATATTCCTAGAATTGGCACAAATTACCTGAGTGTTGCTTCACACAAGAAGGTCATTGCATAGGAAGACACACACTTGATCTGGGTCACCAGCAGCAACTTTGATCCAAAGTTACCACATAAAGGAGGCGTCCAGGCAACAGCAGTTCTGGTAATACCAATGTCATTTTTGCTACCTGCACTTCATAGAATCATAGAATAGCAGAGCTGGAAGGGACCTACAAGGCCATCAAGTCCAACCCCCTGCTCAATGCAGGAATCCACCCTAAAGCATCCCTGACAGATGGTTGTCCAGCTGCCTCTTGAAGGCCTCTAGTGTGGGAGAGCCCACAACCTCACCAGGTAACTGATTCTATTGTCATACTGCTCTAACAGTCAGAAAGTTTTTCCTGATGTCCAGCTGGCTGAACCATGCGGTCCTAAGACAGTCAGTACTTCACTCCCCCTTCACCTTCTCCAATCATGGAGGTCTTAGGGCTGGCTCCAAACTGAGCCACATGGTGACTTCACATAGGAGAGTGTTTCATGAACAAGTATCCATAATTTAATTTTTTATTCACAGAAAACCAAAAGCACAATAATTTTCTAATTATTAATATTCTAGAATTTTATGAGCAATTTAATGAGAGCTTATTATTGCTTTGGGAAACAATTCTTCTAGACAGAAGGTCATAATAGAAGCTACTATTATTAATATAAATTTATTTAATCCTTCTTGCAATCCCCTCAAGAAAATATGAATTTATAGTAGTAATAAAATATTTAAACTCTTCATTCAATTTAGCTGAGATCATGTCAATTATTAATATCTTTGTCTTGCTATACCAGCTCAATAGTCTATCCATACTATTTAAGTATTAGGAGGTTTTCAATTACAGCAGTTACCATGGAACTCTCTCTCTCTCTCTCTAATATTAATGATCTCTCAGTGTAACTTCAATATTCCCTATAGCCTGAATCAATTGGCTTAAAATACAATAGTTCCACATGAGAGACAATGAAAATACCCTTAGTTAATTTTCATGCCTTAATCACACCCTACAGCAAGAGAAAGCTTTTGCTACAGAAAATGTCAGGGACATATAACACTCAACTAATACAGTTCTCCTCCACTGTCTCTGTCTTCATCCATGGCCATCACCAGACACAGGAGCTTCCCACAGTGCATTGTTTCTGAAGGGCTCTTTTTAACTCTAAATTCCATTTAATGTTACCAATGTGATAAGCTGTATGTAGTTTGTTTAGTAAGTATATGCCTGTACATACCAAAATATTCAATATGATTAAAGGACAAAGGAACAAGAGTACCATTTTGTTTATCTGTAACTGTGGTTCTTTGAGTGGTTATTGATGAACTCACACATATGGGTTATGCGCCTCCGCAGAACAGTCATTTCGAACATTCTAGAGCTGAACAGAGTTTAGGCAGAAGTCCTGCCCACTTCCTCTGTGCATGCTCTGGACATGGCTCCTGCCTGCCTCTCAGTTCCTTTTTGTCTACCGCAGTGGCTGGGAGTGTTTGGAAAGTTCTCTGCCCCACAGGCTTTTCATACAAAGTTTATCTCAGGGTCCCCTCCTGGGAAATGTGCAGAGTTCTTTCTCTTATTTTTCTTCTTCCTCCTTTCCTATCTCCTTTGAGTTTTTCTCGTCCTTTCCTCCACATACTCTTCACATAGCAGCGCTCCAAGTCAAAACAGTCAAGGGGAGTTTGGAAAACCAAGCCCATAACCTAGAAGTAATGAGCTTCTGGGAGGGACAATCGGGCCTCTGCCACCAGCTAGGAGTCCAAGGCCCACAGGGAGTCTGCACCCCATATCTCCCAGGAAGAAAACCACTGCAAGGGGAAACTAGCCTGGCTCTATATGTGTGTGAGAGAGGGGGGGGAGTGTTTTGGGATTTTTACTTTATTGCCTGTTGTCCTGAGAAACATTTAACTGAAAAGCAAGATATAAAAATAAATAAATACCTTGCTAGCCTGTTTTTTCGCCTCCTGGACTCAGGTCCAGAGTCACAAAGTTAAATCCTCTTGAATTACTATTTAATTACTGGCTATTGCAATGGAAGTGGGATCCAAGTGACATCTGTGGCAGACATTTTTGGCACAATGAAGTGATAATATTTCTCAGCCACAGGTACACTGGTGCAGTTCAATTAGACATAAATTAAGACTGTACACATATGATACCCCCTTTAAAGGAGTTTTCTGTGTTTTTTGTGAACTGCTCAGAGAGCTTCAGCTATTGGGCGGTACAGAAATGTAATAAATAAATAAATATACTTGAACTATCACTGCCATTTTTGGTCCTCACCATAGTCTCTAGACAAACTAGTTTTGCCAGTTTTAGTTGAGCTTCAAGCAGAACCTGAGAGAAGGTGAAAATAGTTCAGGCCACCATAATTAACACTGCTGCAACAGACATATGTACTACTATCACAAGCATTTATTGATCATAGAATAGTAGAGTTGGAAGGGGTCTATAAGGCCATTGAGTCCACCGCCCTGCTCAATGCAGGAATCCATCCACCTGACAGACTGTCCAGCTGCATGTTGAATGCTTCTAGCGTGGGAGAGCCCATGACCTCCCTAGGTAATTGGTTCCATTGTCGTACTGCTATAACAGTCAGTCCTGTAACTTGAGCCCATTAGTCTGTGTCTTGCCCTCTGGATGATCAAACAGCCAGAACATCACTGTTGATGGAGCAAAACTCCCTCCACTCCCATTCCCAGAGAAGTTTTAAGAAGTTTTCCTCTTCACCATTTTCTATGATGGGTCAAGGACTGTGCAGATCAACAAGGCCAAACTAATTGGTGTTACCCAGGAATAATCACATGTAAGACAGGCCTAGAAGAGAAACTGACAGAGCAACACTTGCTCCCACCTAGAACAATACCAAAGTGCCACTAAGGATCTTCAGCCAATACTTCCAAGAGCTGTGCTGAAATTTCTAGCCTGACTTTTTCAGCACATTGTGGTGTGTGTGTGAGAGAAATGAATATCCCAGTGAAAGAAGGGGAACAGAGTTCCATTCAACTTTTAAATGTAGGAGGTGGCCAAAGGATCTTCTTTCAGGGTTTGTTTGTTTTAATTTTAAATAAGTCCCATGGGCTATCGAGACATTCAGAGCATCAGAGTAAGCTCCCAAAGTCCCAATCTTGCTATCAGGTGGCTATTTGCTTGGAGGCTTTAAGCCAGGCAGGAATGCTCAAGAGACTGTGTGGTCTCCTGGGCATTCCAAGAAGCTAAAAGCCTCACTGCTAGGAGCCCCACAGCACTATGATAGTATGCTGGGGGGGGGGGGGGTGTTAAGTAAAAAACACACAAATAACTCCCCCTACACTTAAAAGATAAATGAACCCTTCCCAGTGCCCAATGAGAAATTACATCAACATTCTCCACTTTCCTGCAAAAGAAACATAAAAAACAAGGCCTCTTTTGCAGGGAGGAAAGACTTCCATGAAAGTAGAGGGCAGGGTTTGGCACAGCAGGAATACTTCTCTTTCAGAGGCTTTGGGTGGTAGGCCTGCTCTTGCTTATGGAAAGCACTCCCTAACATCTTAGAACAGCTATTCAAGAGCAGCAACAAACCACATAACAGAGATACAAACCCAGGGAACAAACCCAGGTGCCAACTCTGTCACCCAATCTGCTGTTGCAACCCCATTACAGGACCTAAGCATGTCAGTCACAAAATCAACCGTTCATCTGCTCTTCTCTCTACATCTGCCAGAAACGTCCTTCTACAGAACGAACAGGCCAGAATAAACATCTGACATCAGTAATGGCAATGTATAGAAACCAATAGGAGAACATTTCAACTTATTAGATCACTCTCGTTACTGATCTTAAAGTGGCTAGCCCGGACCAAATGATATTCAAAGAGAAACTCTAGCATGAAATTACTGGATTGCTATTTATGAACAAGTTCAACTCTGAATATAGATAATGGTTTCCTGCCCCACTAGGTGTTAATTTATTCAGCAATGCTTACTATGGCTTAGTATGTTATCTGAACATGTTATTTGATGAAGTAGCCTGTAGTCTACAAAAGCTTGTGCCATAACAAAATGTGCTAGTCATTAAGGTGCCACAAAACTTCATTGTTTTTGCTGGAACAGATTAACAGGGCTATCTCTCTGAAAAACGTTTTATGCTGAGTCAGATTGTTGGTCCATCTCACCCAGTATTATTACATCTAACTGCAGATGCATAGGGTTACACCAGAAGGCCTTCTGCATGCAAAGCACTACCACTCAGCTCTGGTCCCTCCTCTTGCTAACAAGTTGCACCCATCTCTTCCCAAAAGTGTCACTTAAAAAAAAAAAAAGGAGAGGCCCTGCTGTAAGCTTGTTGTATTCACCTCCCCTTTGAACATGAACTCTACAACAGCCGCTTGAAGGAAACTACTGTATAACTCTGAAATTGTTCACATTATCTCCGTTTTCAGGCTGATGTAACACAAAACCAGATTTCATAAAATGAAAAAGAAGAAAAGAAGACTATTTCAGCTATTGGATTTCCCTGCATGTGCTGCCAAAAAACATTAAAACCTCTCTTACCCGTGACTCAACTCCTTCTGTCAGTGCACCTCATTCATAACTGCAGCCCATTCATCAGCACCAATATGGCATTTAGTGATTAAAAGGGCTCTTTTGTGTGTGTGCAGTTTTCCTTTAAAAGAACGTGCATGAAGTGATAAAAAAAAAGTAAGTCCCTCACCTTGCATTAATCCTTGTAGAGCTCAATCCTTTATCTGTTGCTATATATATAAAAAAACCAGTCAAAGCATTCGTGGGACAAATATCCATGCTGAAGTCACCCACAGTATAAATCAGAAGTAATCGTGGGAATATCGTAAAAGAATTTACATGGGCATAAGAGCTGTACACAAAAATACTCATATAAATTTTGAAAATATGTTAAAATTGCAAGACCCCCCACAAAATAAATGTCACCCCACAAGCAGTTTCTAACTGCCCAGGTATTTTTGGTCTTAGAAATTGCTTGTTACCAATACTGTTTCTCTCCCTGTAAAAGTGCAGTAACCAAGAATAAATCTTATACCTTTACTGATAGCATATGGAGTATCAAAGATCCTGTCTGCCCTCATTAGGCTACTGTTTATGTGGTGTGGCTACATCAGGGTCAAATTAAGCCACTGAACTAAACTCCATCCCAGAATCCCAAATATGTATACTTTTTCCCATTCAGTTGCCAGGCCCTAAGCTCCTCCACCAATTACCATAGTCCAAAGAGTCATCACCTGAAGAGGTGCTGCATTTGATGCCCATCTGAAGTGTGCCTTTTCCGCCTAAGAATGTCAAAAAACGCAGAAAGCCGTGCTCTTATCCCAAATGCTTCCCTATGCACTCCAACAAAGCCAGCAGCAAAGGTTCATGTGCTGACAGTGATTTAAATATGCCCTTTCTGTTCACATACTGGCACCACTGCAGTGAAGGAACCAGTAAGGAGGAAAGGAGCAGTGAATGTGGAGAGGCTGATGAAGGTGTTTGCATCGAGGTGGCAGATAAAGAGGCAGTGGAGGAGGAATGCTAGAAAGAGGACATGTTGATGACAGAGTCTAAATGTGGGATTCACGGAGCTTAAGAACGTAAGAGCCATGCTGAATCAGACCAAGTGTCCATCTACTCTAGCATTCTGTTCATACAGTGGCAAACCCAGAAGTAGAACATGACATGAGTGCAATAGCCCACTCCTGTAAATGTTCCAAGCAACTGGTGCACATAGGCATACTGTCTCTAATTATGGAGGGTAGCATATAGCTATCATCACTAGTAGCCATAGATAGCCTTATCCTCCATGAATTTGTCTACTCCCCCTTTTAAAACCATCCAAACTGGTGGCCATCCCTACTTCTTGTGGTAGCAAATTCCAGAGTTTAACTATGCACTGTGTGAAGAAGTACTTCCTTTTATCTCTCCTGAATCCCCCACAGCTTCATGGGATATCCATAATACTGGGTTCTAGTATTATGAGGAAGAAAAATGTCTCCCTATCTAGATTGTCTCCCTATCCACTTACACCACACTATGCATAATTTTGCACACCTCTATCATGTCTCTACTCAACCTTTTTCTAAGCAAAATAAGAACCTAAGAAGAGCCATGCAGGATCAGACCAAGGGTCTATCTAGTCCAGCACTCTGTTCACACAGTGGCCAACCAGCTGTCGATCAGGAACCCACAGGGAAGACACAGGTGCAAAAGCACCCTACCACCCATGATCCCCCTCAACTTGTGTATATAGGCTTACTGCCTCAGATACTGGATGCAGCACATAGCTGTCAGGACTAGTCACCATTGACAGCCTTCTCCTCCAGGAATTTATCTAACCCCATTTTAAAGCCATTCAAATTGGTGGCTATCACTACATGTTGTGGTAGTAAATTCCACAATTTAACTATGCACTGGGTCCTGAATCTCCCACCAATCAGTTTCATGAGATGATCCCAGGTTCTAATATTGTGAGAGAGGCTGGAAAATGTCTCCCTGTCCACATTGTCCACACCATGCATGATTTTGTACATGTATATCATGTCTCCCCTTAGCCTCCTTTTTTCCAAGCTAAACAGTCCCATTACCTCTTCTCTCGTAGGGGTGGTGCTCCACGCCTTTGATAATCTTAGCTGCTCTTTTCTGTGCTTTTTCAGCTTTACGATATCTTTATTTAGGTGTGGTGACCAGAACTGTACACAGTATTCTAAGTGTGGTCACACCATCGATTTGTATAAGGGCAGTATGATACTGGCAGTTTTCTTCTCAATTCCTTTTCTAATTATGCCTAACATGGAGTTTGTCTTCTTTACAGCAGCCGCACACTAGGTCGACATTTTCATCAAGTTGTCCACCACAACCCCAAGATCTCTTTCTTGGTCAGTCACCACTAGCACAGATCCCATCAGGTTATAATTGAAGTTGGGATTCCCCCGACCCCCAACATGTATTACTTTGCACTTGCTTAAATTGAAACAGTCCCAGATGTTGTTAGTTTTCCTCGTAAGGGAATTGCTCCTGCCTTTCTTTCATTCTAGCTGATTTTTCTGCACTTTTTCCAACTTTACAATGTCCCTCTTTAAGTGTAGCGACCAAAACTGTCGCTGCACTCAGCTTGATGGGTTGGCAGTGAACTTGAGGAAGGGTGAAGTGGGCGATGGAAGAGTTGCAATGGATGCGGGGTAGGCTTGGTAGTGGAGACAGTAAAGGAAAAAAGAAAGAGATTGCAGTACATAGTACTGGCTGAGGGAGAAGATGAAGATCTAATGGCTATGGATTTAGAGTAAGTAGCACTGAAAGGGGAGTTAAAGATGAGGAGAATTTGGTGATAAAGGACATTTTGGACATGAACAGTCAGCTTGAGGTTATACGATTATTATAATCTTCATTCCTTTTCTCAGATATCATTTCTTGTAACAGGTTAACATTCCAGAACTCTGAAATGATGCATTTATTTCCAGGTTCTTTAATCAGATGATGTAGAAGAAATTATATATAGCCTAATCATTAATCATAAATTGAATTCTTCTTTATAAAACAATTAGCTTCTATTAAAATACTCATTTATAATAAGAAATGACTGGTGACTTACTAGAGTCCTGAACTGAATAGAAATTAAGTAATTCTTTCTTTGATATATGTTGCTAATGTGCTATTTTGGGAGATCTACTCTACTACTTGGTAGTCAGGATTAGAATGGTCATTAATAGAATTATAACTTCACTGCCTAAATTCTCTGCTCCACAACTTATTCTATACCCAGAGAGCTCCTATTCAACAGCAATTGCAATGCAGATCAAGAAAAAAACCAGCTTATAGTAATGCAGATTTTACTTAGCATATTTTCAGAAAATATATTAAATTATTGGAAGGTACTCAGTTTGAGTTGTCTTAGCAAGCTTCAGAGACCTACACCATAGGCTTCAGTGGCTAGGGTAGTTACTATTCATAATTCATTTCATACACTTTTGCTTTTTGCTTTATTTCTCTTCCTGCTTTTGTCATAAATTTCAGGAACTCCCTGGCAGCTATGCAAAAGGAAATAGAATGGACCCTTTTGCACAACAGGCCTCTGATGCTGAGAAAACAATCAAGCATAATTAGATGATTTTTAAAAGAAGTTTCATTACACCTTTTATCTAGCAACTGGTTTTCAAAAATATACCCATTTCTCTTTCTCTCATTAAAGCTATCCTATTTATTCTTAAAATCATTATATTTATATCTATACCCCATCATTCCTCCAAAGTATTCAAGGGCAACATACACGGCTCCTCCCCCCATTTTATCCTCACAACAACCCTGCAAGGCAGGTTATTATATTATTTATTTATTTATTTATTGCATTTTTATACTGCCCAACAGCCAAAGCTCCCTGGGCGGTTCACAAAAACTAAAACCATTCAAAGTATAAAACAAACAGTATAAAAACATGATATAAAATATACATTAAAAACTGATTAAAACATACCATACATGATTAGATTGATAGCTAGTTCAACACTCCAACTGAAATATCACATTGGTTACCTGAATGATTCCCAGGGCCCAAGATGGGCCTACTTCTAAGAAAATAATCATTGTCTTTGCTGCATCAGACCAAATATCCCATTATTTCAATAGTCTGTCTGCAACAATGTAGAGGCAGACACCTCGCACTGCTGGCCCTGCCTAGAACATCAGACAGCTTCCCCAACTTAGCCCCTGATGTCCACACATTGAGCATGGACATCTGCAAAAGAGAGGCCCATAGACCTCTATGTGCGCAGGCTTCCACAGGATTGGGATCCCCTTTAGATGACTAGCATGTGCATGAGTAGCTACCTCTCTTCCCCCTTTTCAAAGTATGTTTCTTAAGGAGCAGATATTGATATTTAGACAGGGAAGAGTCTGTGAAGGTGCCAACATTCCTTTCGGATAAGAAATGACGGAACATTGGGAGGATTCAGATATGGGAGAGAAATCTTAGAATTGGCATTTTCTATAAACTGGGCTATAAAAAGTGTTTCCTACCAGCCAATAGGAGGTGAGTAGCAAGTGGCAAAGGGAAAAAGGGAAAGAAACATCAAGGAATAGTTGGGAGGAGATAGAGCAAATGTTGACTTAAGCATGCACACTCTAAAGGGGGTTATATTTTAATCTGAGCAGAAATTCTAGTATGCCTTGATTCAGCGCTCGCAGTGTGGTGGGATACCGTCTCACTTCTTTTCAGGAAGACATACTGAGTCTGGCTTAACCATTCTGCTCCTCCTGGCCCCAATGTGCCTGTAGTTAAATAGGTCATGTGTTCTGGAGCCTAAACTACAAGTTCATCATGAGCTGTATATAAACATCACAGTTCATTACAGGCAAGCCAGCAACTTCTGCTCACGCTGAGCTCATGAAGGTAAATTCAATGGACCTAATGTCCATAGATATCGTGGCGCTCAGCACAAATGTGGCCCTCAGAGCAAAGAGATTTTGAATTAATTGGTGGAATCAATTCAGTGGGTCTTGTTCAGGAAAATTCCACCCACAAAGCTAGTGGACTGGGTCCATTTTGGATAGATATGGTTTTTTAATTGCTATTCTTTTTCTCAGGCCAGTTGTTTTATTACTATGTTCCTCAACTGACATAATTTATACAGATAAGAAACTTTTTCTTCTAAAACACATGCATTTTAAAATATTAATTTTGTATCCCTGCGCTATGATGCTGCATAAGGAAACAAGTTGGCAGAGAGAGTTCTACTTTGCCTTTATTTAATAATACATATGGAAAACTGAAAGGGTATTATTCAACTCCCAACAGTGTTATTAAGAAAGAGAAACCATAAGGTTACAAAGTACTGAGGTAGTGAAAGGCATAATTAAAAGACATCATTGCCCTAAGTCAAATCTAGCATCGAGGTGACTAAGGGCTGACATTACAAATCATTACTTCTCTTAAAACTACAGAAGCAAAACAAACATTCAAGAGGCAGTGCTAAGGGGGTTACCAAATTTTTAAAAACTGCCTAAGGCATTATTGGGGAAAAGGAGAGGGAGCAATCCAAAACACCACTTCAAAAGTTTCTCTCTGAAAAGAAATCTAAATGAGTAACAAAAACATTCCCAAATGAGGCCTAAGAAACACTTCTTACAAACAAATATAGTCCCATTTATAGCAGGCAAATGTAATAATAAATGTAATAATAAATAAATAGTAGTTTGTAGAAGAACATAAGTACTCTGTTCAATGGCCAACCAGCTGTCAACCAGAGACCAACGAAGCAGGACATGATGCAACATGGTGTATCATATGCCGACAAGTGACACACACAGGACATCTGAAAAAATATCAGCATGTCAAGTCTGGTCAAAAGTCTTTGGGGCTGTTTCAAGCATGACACACTTCTTATATGAAAAGCACTAGTAGAGCACTGTAACGACCAGAAATACATCTATTTTGCACTGCATATACATGTGAGATCATTTTAACCAATAGTGACTTCTTCAAGAAGGTGTAGGTGCATTGTGCATACATGCAACAAAATGTGATTAGTATGCCTTTCCTTAAACAGAAGCACTACTTAGTGGTCTTGTGCCACTAAACATAGACGAAGCTATGTTGTCATATTAATATAGATTTCTTTGCCAGATCAGATAATTTAGAGAGAGAATTATTTTGTGCGGGCAGGTGTGCAATGCCCCTTGGAGGACTGCTTTTGTCAGCACTTTTGATGAGATTAACAAAAGAAGCCATATCTGAGACAAGATGAATTGCTATCCACGGTGAACAAGAAAATCTAAAAAGACTTTTCAGCAGTCCCCACAAGTGACTACCAAATAAAGTATATTTAAATTATATAGCGAGCCCCCATCTTGAAAAATTCTTCATAGTTCAACTTGTTCCATGACTAAGGCTTTTTTCCAATAAATTCGTTTATAGCATCCTGAGACTATTCTCCCTTTTTTGTGTTCATCTTGGATGTTCACCCATCTTGGATGCATGTCGCAACGATAAGAAAATGATTTTGGTTAATCCTTTGAACATCTTTCATTCTAAAGGTAGAATTCCATTTTGGAGAAGCTTGCGGGGGGGGGGGAGGGAAGGAGAGCATTCCAGTGGTGGGCAGGGCTGAAGGCAAAATGTTTGGAGCCAAACGTAAAAGGAGCACGACCAAAAATAACAAAAATGCCAGCATATTTCAAAGTTCTTACTATCAGTAACTAAGCCTTAGGAGAGGCATTTTGTCATGTTGTAGCTGGTTCAGGCTCAGTCCTGAGGCAGGCTACGGAGCATATCTGTCTTGAAGGTCAAAAGGTAGGCAGAGGTCAAAAGTACAGGCAAACAGTCCAATGGAAGCAGAAGCAAAGAAACAGGGCCTTATCAGAAACCCAGGAGTCAGCAGCACAAGACATCACTCCAAGGAGAAACAACATCGAGGAAGAAAGGTTTCAAAGTACTGGGAGCTGAAATAAGATGGGTGTTCCAGCAAGCAGCAGGTATCAAACTGAGTGCTTCTAAGCTGGAGCTTCTAGAGAATTTAGCAGCAGATTTCTGGAAGAAGTGTCCTTGTGAGGAGGGCTTTTCTTTGCAAGTGGGCCCTTCTCACACGGGTTGCACTGGCCTGCCTCTTGACACTCTCAGGCTAGGTGGTTGCTCAGCCTCTGTCTCAAAGGCGGAGCTCTTGTGGGGCTGGATCTTCAGCTCTCTCCCCAAAGGCCCCAGCAACTCCTGGTCTTCTGGCATGGGATCCTCTTTGCCTCTGGGAGCTTTAGCTTCTCCTCTGAAAAAGATTCCTTGAGCGGGGGCATGACACATTTCAACCTTTTAGAATAGGGAACACCTGGAAAACTACCAAATGACCAGTAATTCTGGAATGCAGCATGGCTATTTGGGGAACCCTGCAGGGCCAGGTTGGGGTCCCAGGTGGGCCAGATTTAGTCCCAGGCCTGAGGTTCTGCATCCCTAGTATATACCCTACACTTTAAGGCGTTTTTTAAAAATATGTTACCAAGACAATTTATATATGCAACATATATACACTGCAACAAGATAAGCATGCGTGCGTGTGTGTGTGTGTGTGTGTGTGTGTAATCATCTGTTTTGCTTATGTTACCATGGGGAGAGGTAACGAGCTTCTAATGCAGGACGCTGAAAGTTCCACTCCCCACTTGCGGTTCTGAAATTTTCCCAGGCGTTGTCCACCAGTCTATCTTCAAAACCATAACTAGTAGAATCTTGGTATTTTTAAATTTTTTTAATACTATTTGTATTGATTTTCAAGCAAGGACAAATACAGTAAACACACAGAGTAAAAGAAAACACTCAACAACAATATAAATGTTCCCACAGCACCACTATTAAAAAGCATGGGTGTTCATTCCTTCAATAAGCACTTGATACAGAAAAAGATGCAGGTTAAGTTAGAACCTCTGACCAAAGGGATTCCTGAGTCATTGGGGGTCTAGGTTCGCCAGGATTCATATTAATAAATGTGAAAAAGTCCAACCAGTTTTCCACAAATGTGTCTGATGTTATTTCTCCTCTTGCTAACCTGCTATGTTGTGTCAATTTATCATTTAAAGACAAAAGAAGAGCTGAAAGTCTAAGGACACTGAATGCTGCATCAATAAATTCACACATGTGCAAAATTCCAATGAAACAATACACCATATTTACTTATTTTGCCATTTCTTTTAAAAATACACTTTTACTTTCTCTTTCATGCACACATACACACACAGAGTTCATATATTATATTTTCCTGGATTTTCTCCAGCTTAACTAACTTTAACAGCTACTTTGCTATTCCTACTCTGGAAACAATCTTCCTCCATGAATCCTCCCTGCCCCCTAAATATTGGAGCTGTGCCAGAACTGTGATTTTATTTCCGTATTTTAATCAAAGTAGTCCTGGGGCTATAACTGAAGCAAGGAGAAACAATTAAAGATGTGAATAGAAACAGAAATGCAATCGAAATGTTTAAAATACCTACAAACAATATCTTACCTCATTCCTTCAGTTGATCTATTCTGATAGTTACGGTAGAGCTGCGGGATACCCAGCATGGCTTCGGTGAACACAGCAAGGAAGCCCAGTGTTTCAACAAAGACAATCGAGTCAAGAGAAAGGTAAGTGATGTATCCTGCTACTCCAGTGAAAGCCAGAACACATTGCGCATAATCTGTAAACTTGTTCCAGTGCCAGAAATAGTTCAAGTCAAAATCTGAAAGACAATGTTGATAAGTAAGAAACCCAAGATTTACAGTGTTACCAGTTCAGTTTACTACTTCTTACACTTAAAAGAGTAGAAAAAGTAGTATTAGATTATGTGGACAATGTAAAGAAACTATCACAAACTTTTGAGCTGGAAGACAAACTGAGAATGTAGATAATTTCACATTGATTAGCAATAATCATTAGTAAGAGCACTAGCAATGTGAGGTGGTGATAGTGGAGGAAATCAAGCAGATGATGACAGTTAAAATTGAAAATATGTCTGTGGTATATTGCAGGGCAAGACAATGCAGGATACTGAAATCTGTTGAGACATAATACTAAATCACTGTTTTGTGTTACATATATGAGCAGCTGCAAGCCTCAGGCTCACACTTTTTCCTCCCTGCATGCACCATGACCGGAAGCATCCAAGCACAGCTAGCAACAAAACAGGCTTTGCTACTGCCTCCAAACCTGGCAAAGTATATGCTTTACTTCAACTTGCTCAAAATATATAGTTCACTGGATTCAGATGCAACAGCCACTAACCACAACGAGAAGCTTCCAACAGTGTGTAACAAAGGGAGGGAGGATGCATGTAATGCTAAAATACAGCTTCACATTTTCTCTGAACAGCCTCTTTAACATGCTTCCCCCCTAAAAAAAAAAAAAAGTCAGTTAGAGCAACTAAACAAAGCCACATCTTGGATCCTGAGTTGCCCCTTCTGTTCACAAAGGCTTCCACTGGCAGAAGGCAATATTTGCCGATTTCCCCTTCCCTCTGCAGTCCCCAGTGTTATCTCCCAAGTTTCTCTGGACAGTCCCCCATCATAAGAACATATGTGCAGATTCTAGCTCTACAATCCCAAGCATAGAAAGAGGACGTGTTTGTCATTGCCTCATTCTCTTTATCCCAGAGTTACATTTAGCATCGCATCACTTCACATTGGTAGACCACGGGCTTTCGTGCCCTTCACTGAGGGAAGGGAATGCTAGGATAATTTATGCAGGGAGGGAATCAGAGTTATCAAAGTTATTCTAAAAACAATAAAATGAATCCTTAACTGTGCATTTAAACAGCTGTATTTTCTAAAAACAGAAGTCTATTTTGGTACATAATGATTTATTTTTTTGCTCTATTGAGGACATTGCCAACTATTTCTTGCAAGAACAAATAAATAATGTCATGCTGATGACCAGAAATTCTTCCACTGCCCCCTAATTTTGCTACCCTTCCTTCAGAAGCCTAAACTAGTATTTTAAAGCATCATATATACAGTAGGTTTTGGATGTTTTAGTAAGCACTTCTAAATAAGTCATGCTATCTGGTCAGATAATTACTTACTTACTTACTTATTTTATTACATTTATATACGGCCCCACAGCCGAAGCTCTCTGGGCGGTTTACAACAATTAAAAATGGTAAACATTAAAAGTATACAAAATTTAAAAACCATCAAAAACATAAAAACAGTATAAAAACAACAGTATCCAACCGTATACTTCTAAGGGCCTTGGGAAAGATATAAATACAATTATATTACAAGTAAAGAACAATCCTGTGAAATGTTGTTTCTAAAGCTTACCTAGTATCCATTAAATATATTTTATTATTACTGCTTCAGTCTAGATTTAGGATGACCACCTATCAACATTCCAGCTAACCCTTTGCTTCTGCATCTATGATGGCCAGCAATAAAGGGAGGAGCACAGAATTGTGATAGCTGTTGAAACCCTGGCTCCCACCTTCCCCTTAAACAGAGAATAAACAAAAAGAGAAGAACTCTGGGCAGACCCAGCCTTTTAGGGTAGGTAGAAAAATTGCTCCCCAAAGAAACAAATGTGGAACTTTTCACTTGCTTGGATGGAAATCCTTAAGTTCAGTTGCCTGCAGATGCTGAGGCAGTGAAAAGCATCATTCACAGATTAACTATCTTATTTCCTGAACAGATGAGTGCCACACCGTACTGCCACATCACACACAGCAACAAGAGTTTTCGCTCAGAACATTAAAAATGGAAGGAGTTTTATTTTTTCCTCTCTTAGAAGTTCTACATAGATGAACATTAACTTTCACAGAACAGCTATAATGAAACTCCCCGCCCTATAAGAGTCCAGTTAACAGCTGACTAGCTGCTCTAACGATATTTCAGAAAGCAGTATGCCAGACACTGTAGGCTTGTAATAGAAAACCAGGCTTAAGGGGTCTGGTGAAGTATCAGTCTAATTGTTGCCAAGCGGTCTGTGGTGGCAATGTTCAACACAGGGCCATGTACTTCTGCTTCAAAAAAAAGAAGAAACTGTAATGAAAAATAAAAAGAGACAATGAACTTTACATTATTAAAAAGGAATAAAAGACATTTGCACTGAAATCCTATCCCAAGTATAAGTGCATACGATCAGTGATTCAGAAGCTGGTTAAAACATCACTCTTTTCACAGTAAAGATAATTTAAGCAAAAGCCACCTCTACATATTGCAAACAAATATGCTCTCTGAACACATATATAAGGACACGCATATTCAGAGATTAACTAAAGGAACTTTTAATGTTGATTGTAGTGCGTCTTGGCAGATTTGTCCCAATGACGCATGCACACACACACACACACCCCAAATGGGGGTTATTTTATTAAACACAGAGGAATAAAAAAAGATACTGAATTATTACTTTGAGGATTAGCTGGTTTGTGACATGTAAATGCAGGTTGCTTACCTATAACCTTAGTTCTTCGAGTGGTCATCTGTGCATTCACACTTAATGGGGCTCTGCGCCTGCGAGCGGAATTTTAATAGCTGAGATTTTTTGGGGCGGGAACTCCGCCCCCACCGTCATGCGTACATAGTCGTGTTCCCGCCCAATCCCTCAGTTCCTCGAGACCGAGTCGGTCCCGAACCTTGGGATAACCTGTTAACTGACACCGAAGCAAGGACCGGGGGGGGGGGGGAGGTGTAGTGTGAATGCACAGATGACCACTCGAAGAACTATGGTTACAGGTAAGCAACCTGCATTTCTTCTTCATGGTCTCTGTGCAGCACACTTAATGGGGCGATTAGCGAGCTGACTTACCAGAGGTGGGTAAGGTGTCTCATTGTGGTACAGATGCCAGTACAGCTCTTCCAAAATGGGAGGCGGATCTGGTGTGTACATCCATCTTATCGTGCCTGATGAAGGTCGATTGTGATGTCCAGGTAGCTGCTTTACACAAGTCCGGGAGGGGAATTCCTCTGGCGAACACTGTGGAGGTAGCCACTGCCCTAGTAGAATGGGCTTTTACCTGGACAGGTAGATCCCTGTGTGCGGCACGGATTGCCAGCAGGATTGTTTGTCGAATCCAGGCTGCGATTCTTTGCTTGGCCTTGTAGAATGCAAGTGCCCTCTGTACATCTAGTGAGTGGAGTTGTCTTTCCAGGTTGGATGTCGGATTGGGAAAGATCGGTAGCAATATCGGCTCGTTAACGTGGAAGTCGGATGCGACCTTTGGAAGGAAGGAGTTGTCCAGACGGAGAGAGACTGACTCTTTGTGGAAAACCAGGTAAGGATAGTCTACTCAAAGGGCTGAGAGTTCGCTGATTCTTCTAGCTGATGTGATGGCTACCAGGAACGTTACCTTCCACGAGAAGAGTTGAAGGTTGCATGTTGCCATGGGTTCGAAGGGTTTAGCCGTAAGTGCCTTCAAAACCAAGGGAAGGTCCCAAGTAGGTGCTTGGGGTCTGAGAGGCGGTGCGAGGTTATTTAGGCCCCTGAGGAAGGATCTGACTAGCAGGTGACAGAATGTGGTATGCCCATCAGTGGACGGGCGTGAGCTTGATATGGCTGCTAGGTAAACCCTAATCGATGTTGGCTTTAGTCCCTTGTCGAAAAGAGTCACTAAAAATTGGAGGACATCAGTTATAGGGCCGTTGTACGGATCCAATCCGTTGTCGGTTGCGAACCGTAGGAAGGATGCCCACTTGGAAGAGTAAGAACGTCGAGTGGATGGTCTTCTGGACGCATCAAGTATTATTTGGACTTGGTTAGGAATCCGCGGTGGTGTCACGGCTGGCATATCCTCCAAGCCGTGAGCTTTAGAGTCTGCAGGTCTGGGTGGTGTACCCTGCCTGCGCTGTGTAAAATTCAGTCGTATTGGAGAGGGAGATGAAAGTACTGCCCTTGAATGAGTCGAAGTAGTGTGTGGAACCACGTCTGCCATGACCACCATGGTGTTATGAGGATTGCGTTCATCCGTTCCCTGGAGATTTTGGCGACTACTCGTGTCAGCAGTGGGAACGATGGGAACAGGTAGAAAAGGCTCCTGACCAGTGAATGGCAAACGCATCTCCGAGTGATGGCCGACATTCGCCTTTGGAGCAGAAGGTTTGGCAGACAGCGTTCTGTGGGGACGTGAAAAGGTTCACCATGGGCTGTCCCCATTTGTGGAAGATGGTCTGTAGGATGCGAGGCGCGAGTTCCCATTCGTGGGATGTCTTGGTTGAGCGGCTCAGCGCGTCTGCCAACGTGTTGGAGACACCTGCAATGTGTACAGCTGTGAGGTGAATGTTTTTGGGGATCATCCAGGTAAATATCTGAATGGTAAGGTTGACGAGGTGGGGAGAGTGGGTGCCTCCCTGTTTAAGTGCCACAAGACAGCTGTGTTGTCTGTGAGGATTTGAATGTGGTGCCCTGTGATGTCTGTCTCGAATGTGATCATCGCTTTCCATACAGCCAGAAGTTCCAACATATTGATATGATGGAGTCTCTCGGATGTAGAGCCCAATCCTTGGGCTTGTAGGCATCCGAAATGGGCTCCCCATCCTTTGAGAGATGCATCTTTGTTATGGTTTTGGAGTGTGGGGATGGCTGGAATGGTGTGCCTTGAGTGAGCTTGTGGATGTCCATCCACAAAAGGAGGGATAGTGCTGTTTCGGGTGGTACGATCAGTCGAATTCAACGACCGTCGGATTCGAAATTGAAGACTTCTGCCAGCCAAAGTTGTATAGGTCTCATTTTGAGTCTGGCCCATTCCACAACTGCTACTGTTGCCGCCATGTGGCCCAGTAGTTTCTGGACAGTGTGAGCTGTGGTGTTCCTCCTGTTGAATAAGGAGGTGGCCATGGTAACGATTTTGAAGGCTCTGTCTTGGGGCAGGTAGCTCTGTCGGTGTGTGTGTCCAGTTTTGCCCTGATGAATTGGATGGTTTGGGATGGCTGTAAGTTGGACTTCTCGGTATTGATGCACAGACCTAGTGTATCGAGGAGGTGAAGGGTTTGGAGTATGGCAGAGTTTAGTGCTTTCTTTTCGGGTGCGACGATGAGCCAGTCGTCCAAGTAAGGATATACTTCGAGGCCGTTGGTGCGAAGAAAAGCGCACACGGGGGCCATGCATTTCGTGAACACCCTGGGAGCTGATGATAGTCCGAAGGGGAGTACACACGGTAGGTCGGGTGGATTTGTATGTGGAAGTATGCGTCCTGCAGATCCACCGACACGAACCAAGTGTCTTGTCGGAGGAGCAGGAGTATTGTTCCAAGGGTGTTCATTCTGAACTTTCTGGAGGTGATGAAGTTGTTTAGGGGGCGAAGGTCCAGGATCGGGCAGAGTCCTCCATCGTGTTTGGGGACTGTAAAATAGCGGGAAAAGAACCCATTTGTGATCGGGTTGGTGGTGACTCGCTCTATAGCCCCTTTCCGCAGGAGAGTCGCGGTTTCCGCTAGAAGTACCTGGCTTCAGTTCGTGGTCTTTACAAATCCCAGTGGGGGAAGGGAGAGGAATTTGATTTGGTATGCATTTGCTATAATGTCGAGAACCCATGAATCTGTTGTGGTGGCAGCCCAGGCATGTTGGAATCAGGAGAGCCTGCTGCCAAATATGACTGGCACTGTAAGGTGACTGTCAAATGCGGTGGTTCGGAGGTGGTTCAGCACGGCTGCGTGGTGGGCGCAATTTGGTTGGTTGGTACTGCTTCCTTTGCTGTTGTGGCTGGTACCGTGGTAAGCAGTCGGAGTATTGCCTATTGTAGTATGGGTTCTGTGGTCGAAACCATCTGCAGGGCTTGGACGTTGATTGAGGGTGTTGTTGGCTGAGACCCATCTTTTTTGCCATGGAGCGGGCTTTTTGTACAGAGTCCATTTGGTCGTCAGCCTTGGCATTGAAGAGGCCTTCTCCATTGAAGGGGAGGTCCTCTATCCTGGTTCTAGCCTCTGGAGTGAGTCCAACTGAGCGTAGCCATGCATGGCGTCTGAGGTTTATGGCACCTACCATTGATTTGGTGTGACAATCGGTTTGGTGTCGCGCTGTATTAATCTGGTGGCGTGCCAGTTTTGTGGCTTCTGCCCGGAACACTCTGGCCAGTCCTCTCTGGTCATCTGGGAGGTTATTATTATTATTATTATTATTATTATTATTATTATTATTATTTATTTATTTATTTATATAGCACCATCAATGTACATGGTGCTGTACAGAGTAAAACAGTAAATAGCAAGACCTTGCCGCATAGGCTTACAATCTAGTCACAAAGCGAACTCATTTTATCCCAGAGAAAAAGTTGGTATCTGGACATCATTGCCTCATAGTTAGATACCTTGAGACCGAGTGATGCTGTAGAGTTTTCTTCCCAGTGCATTCAACCTGCGTCCTTCCTGATCAACAGGTGAACTGTGCTGTTTATGGGTTTTCCCCTGCGCCGACTCAACAATTATAGAATTGGGGCGTGAGTGCAAGAAAAGGAAAGATACATCTTCCTCTTGCACCCGGTATATAGACTCAAGACGCTTTGACGTCGGAGCCGTTGTGGAAGGTGTGTTCCATGTCTGGTGAATAGTTTGTAGTAAAGCCGGTAAGAATGGAATGGAGACTGGTAAGGATGATTCCGTATAGACTGCGTCGTATACTGGATCCTTTATTTGTTCGATCTGTTGTTGAGCCTTGATACTGAGGGTCTGGGCCATCCTGAGAACTTGGTCAGAGAAGACTCCTAATTCTTCTGAAGGGGATGCTCTGCCCTTGGGCATAACAGCGTCTTCTGGCGAGGGTAAGGATGGAGGGGGCAATGACGCCAAAGAGGAGTCTGACTCGTAGTCCTCTGGAGAAGCGGGTGAAATGTGCCGGGTGGTTCGAATTGGGGCCGGTTGCGAGTCTGGTGGTGGAGGTGGGAGTGGTTGGACTCGGAAGGGTGATCCTTTTGAGGAATTCTGAGGGAAATCCCTCGAGGTGGTACCAGGGGCAGCGGTGTTGGTTGGCGAGGCCGCGGGTGCGGAGACACAGATCCGTAGTAAGGGTCTCGGTGGCGAGGGCTTGGCCATTCTGTGTGGTCTCCCCAATAGTCAGAGTAGTATTGAGTAGGTGGATGGTAGTGTTCGTAGAAACGGTCCCAATCCCTATGTGGCGACCTGGAGCGAGGGCAGTAGTGGTCGTAATTGGAATGAAGGTGTGGTTGTCCCCTTCTATCCCTATAGTGGGAAGGGGGGGTGAACAGCTCGGAGGGCCGGTATGCTGGCTATGAGTTGGTGATGGAGAGCGACGGTGCCGAGGCAATACAGTATCGACGGCTTGGTTTGGAGGAATTGATCGGTCCGGAGATGGGTCTCAGAATCGACCGATAGAGATGGGAGGTTGCAATGGAGGTGAAAACTCTCTGACCTCTCCCTCTGACACCATTGATATTGGTTTGATGACCAATGGCAGTAGAGGGGACCGCACCAGTACTCGAATGGGGAATCGAGCAGTGGGGGAGGTGGAGGCTTTGTCTTCTCCTTCTTCTCCTTTGGGTGAGATTCACCTGCTTTAGCTTTCTTGGCTTTTTTGGTGATTTTTTTGGCTGCTGCCCGTGCTGTGGAATCTCCTGAAGTTGGAAGATTTGCTGGAGGGTTCAATGAGATGGAAGCGACGGGTTGGTTGACGGATGCTATTTTAGTTGTTTGGGCGAGCTCGACTGCTTGGAGCGCCTTTTGCCAAAGAAGTGCCTTTAATCTATCGGCTCTGTTTTTCCGAGCCTGCCTGGAAAAAGACATACAACATCTACAGGACTCTACAGCATGGGTTTCTCCCAGGCACAGAAAGCAAAGAGTGTGCCCGTCAGATGGTGGAAGTTTACTTCCACATTGGACGCATTTTGTAAATGGGGCCTTCAAGGCCATGCGCCTGAAGGACGCACACGGATAACAAACAGGGTTTTTTTTTGCTTTTTTTTAGGAGACGAACGTGAGGAGAAGAAGAGGAGAAAGGCGACGAAGGACGATGAAGGAGGATTTCTCAGCAATTGGTAAGTAGTAACTCTAATCCCAACGAGGCAACGCCGACGGTGGTCGAAGAGGAACTGAGGGATTGGGTGGGAACAAGACTATATATGCATGATGGTGGGGGCGGAGTTCCCACCCCAAAAATTCTCAGCTATTAAAATTCTGATCAAGGCTCCGCGCAGGCACAGAGCCCCATTAAGTGTGATGCACAGAGACCACAAAGAAGAACTTATATGATCTCCAAGGTGGAATTAATCAGTTCATTTACCACAAACGAACCTAACTATAAGAGAACATAATACAGGCAAAAAAAGAATACTCTAGACATCCATGCAGAGGGTTAGAATGGCGGGGAAATTAACTCACGGGCCTGTTCAGTAGCATAACTGAAAGCTGCTGGAAGATTACCCCATGTCTTTTAACCCTGCTGCTTAAACGGCATTAAAAGCTATTTGGCTTTCCGTGCAGACATCCACATCAACTTCATTCCACTCCTTTCATAAACACACCACCCCTTTTATTTTTACCAACTTTTAAAAACTGGTGCCTATTTTTTCCCCTTGCAGAGCAAACAGCAAATATATCAATGACAACAAATAACCTTCCTGAAGTTAGTAATAACCCCACCAACTTTCCTGCTTCAATTTTGATCAGTTATCTACTCAAGCCTCTATGGGCCAATTCTGATCTAACATTCTGTGGCTTCAGTCTATGCAAACTGGTGTATATATCTCCAGCTGGACATCAGGAAAAACTTCCTAACTGTTAGAGCAGTACGACAATGGAATCAGTTGCCTGGTGAGATTGTGGCCTCTCCCACACTAGAGGCCTTCAAGAGGCAGCTGGACAACCATCTGTCAGGGATGCTTTAGGGTGGATTCCTGCATTGAGCAGGGGGTTGGACTTGATGGCCTTGTAGGCCCCTTCCAACTCTGCTATTCTATGATTCTATGATTCTATATAGGATGATTCAGAGTATCAGTCTGCACGCTGTGGCTTTTCCAGCCCAAATTATACCATGCATTCTATGTGTATTGAATAGGTGATCTGACTCATAATATTATTTCATATCGAGAGATGAAATATGAACACCTGAGTTTTAAAAAATCATAAAGCTAAAATGGGTTGTTATTAAAAGTTTGATGTAATTGATTGCTGAGTTGGCCTTTTAAGAGAGAAAGAGAGAGCGAGAGCGCGCACACCAATCTGACTTGCTAAGATCATACAAACATTTGAACTTTAAGGAGCATTTCAACCAAACATCCCCTCCTCCCCACAAAACTACGGTTTTGTAAAATGGGCAAGCTACGAAAGGCTCTTTTTTCCCATCCAGTGCCACATCTCTGATATAGCAGGAAGGAGGGTAGGGGGAGAGAATGAAGTGTTGCAGAATGACCTGGTGGCAAACCCTCCCGAGAACCCTACACAGGCTGCAGTGAAGTCAAAATGACACCTTTCATCTTGCATCAGTATGCAACGAGGTAAAATAAACCTCATGTGGGTTGAGGGGATATACAGAGGGTTTTTTTCAGGCTGTTCATTACACAGCAATTTGAGCAGAAACTTCTCAGCATCATTTGCTCCTAGCAAAAAAAAAGAGCAACAAAAAGATGTAAAAAGCACACAGATCAGTATGAAAACTTGGAGAATTATGTAGCTTTATAACAAATAACCCAGCACAAATACACATAAAAACAACCAGCCCTCTTTAAAGAAATGCTGGTGGTAATTACACCCTGTATTATGAGAGGTCCCTGCAGGTACATCACTGTGACTACTTCTATGTAGAGATGGATGAATAAGTATTTCCAGGCCACATTACTTTTATATGTATTTAACTCATAAGTCTGTTCTGTCTGTTTTTTGCATTAATCCAAAAATATTTAAAATCCACACAAAAATGCATTTAAAATGCTTTGAAACAGCATTTAAAATGCATTTTGATCAGTATTTTGAGCCAAGAACTGCACTGAAACTTTGGGAAAATGCAAAAGTTGGTGGATAACCAAGCTGCAGCCAGAGTGCTGACCGGGGCTAGTTACAGGGAGCGTACAACTTCCCTGTTAAAACAGCTCCACTGGCTTCCAGTTTGTTTCTGGGCACAATTCAAAGTGCTGGTTATGACCTATGAAGCCCTATATGGCTCGGGTCCAGGTTATCTGAAAGACCTTATTCTCCCTTACAAGCCTGCCCATGGTTTAAGATCTACTGGGGAAGCCCTTCCCTCAGTCCCACCACCATCACAGGCACACCTGGTGGGAACGCGGGAGACGGCCTTCTACTGGTGGCTGTTCCAGTGCTCTGGAACTCTCTTCCCAGAAAAGCTAGACTGGCTCCCTCCTTGATGTGCTTTCGGAGGCAGGTAAAAACTTTTCTGTTCCAGCAGGCCTTTGGCGAATAATCTGGTCCTCCATCTGTGCCAAGGACTTTTGAAATTGTCGTTTTAAAAGTTTTAATGTTTTACTATTGGAATATATTTAATATATTTTTAACTTTTGTATATTTCTATTTATAGGCATTGAGGCCCAGCATTGGACAAAAGGTGAGATAATAATAATAATAATAATAATAATAATAATAATAATAATAATAATAATAATTTTAATTTCAATTTACAATTAATCTGAGAGGTGCAAATCAGGTCAACTTGTACCAGAATTCACAAAGATCTAATTCCTCAAGCACCTCTGCTTCTATGGGTTGTAAAATATGGGCTTTGCTAGGTTAACAATAAGTTCTTCCTTAACAGAAAAGAAAAAAATGAAATCTACTCTGGTACAGAATAGTGAAACTACAATCCCAAAAAAATAAAAGTTAAATGAGGCAAGCATGAAGTACTTCAGTGGAAATATAAAAACAGCTTTTATGAAAGCTAGATAGGCTTGTAAGAAGCAAAGGAACATTGGCAAACGTACTCACCAAAAACCTAAATAAAATATTATTCTAATTTTGCGAACATGGGGTACATGAAGCAGTCTTCAGATAGTTTACAACAAAAAAGATGCAGTTATTCATGCATATTTACAAGGGAAGCGGCAAAGAGTAGACATAGTACACAGGGGGCTGATCCGCACAATCAAAATAAGCCACCATTTTAATCAATTATGGCTTATTTAAATTGTGGCATATGCAGGGTTTCATTTCTGTAATCATTGCCCAGGGGTGGCTTGTCCTGTCATTCAAATCTGGGTGGCAAAGCTTGGGAAAACATCCCTCCAATATCCCACCATGCAAAGCAAGTCTGTATGTTCTTTTACAAGCCATCAGCCAAATAAATGGTAAAGATAAAGTCGCTCAGATTCGTCATGAATTGGACACCACACTTAATGCAGCTCCACTAGTAGAGGTGTTCAGAGCGCCGTCCGGTTCAGTTTTATTGGATGAGTTTCAGTTAGTGAGGCCCGAGGATGTGGACAAGGTGCTTGGCCAAGTCCGGTCGACCACCTGTGTGCTTGACCCTTGCCCCTCATGGCTCATTACATCAAATAAGGAGGGGATCGCCGGCTGGGTCCAGGAGGTTGTAAATGCCTCCTTGAGAGAGGGAGTGGTGCCGGCCTCTTTAAAAGAGGCGGTAATTAGACCACTCCTGAAGAAGCCTAATCTGGACCCGGAGGATGTTAACAACTATAGGCCGGTGGCTAATATCCCTTTCCTGGGCAAGGTGCTTGAGCGGGTGGTTGCAGGACAACTCCAGGCACTCTTGAATGAAACGGATTATCTAGATCCATTTCAATCGGGCTTCAGGCCTGGTTTTGGAACGGAAACTGCCTTGGTCGCCCTGTGGGATGACCTCTGTCGGGAGAGAGACAGGGGGAGTGCGACCCTGTTGGTTCTCCTGGACCTCTCAGCGGCCTTCGATACCATCGACCATGGTATCCTTCTGGATAGGTTGTCTGAGCTGGGAGTTGGAGGTACTGCGTTGCAGTGGTTCCGCTCCTACTTGGATGGCCGATTCCAGAAGGTGGTGCTGGGGGATTATTGCTCTGTGCCGTGGCACCTAAGCCATGGGGTTCCACAGGGCTCTATCTTATCCCCTATGCTGTTTAACATATACATGAAGCCGCTGGGGGCGGTTATCCGGAGATGTGGACTGAGGTGTCATCAATATGCGGATGATACCCAGCTCTACCTTTCCTTTTCATCAAACCCAGGTGAGGCAGTGGCTGTTCTGAACCAGTGTCTGGGCACGGTAATGGACTGGATGAGGGCTAATAAACTGAGACTCAATCCAGACAAGACGGAGGTACTGTTAGCGGGTGGTTCTTCTGTCCGGCGAGGTGATGTTTGCCCTGTCCTGGACGGGGTTGCACTCCCCCTAAAGGATCGGGTCCGTAGTTTGGGGGTGCTCTTGGATCCAGAACTGTCACTTGAGGCACAGGTGAACTCAGTGGCAAAGAGCACCTTTTATCAGCTCAGGCTGATATACCAGCTGCGCCCTTATCTGGACAGAGATAGCTTAGCTACAGTTATCCATGCTCTGATAACCTCTCGTTTGGATTACTGCAATGCGTTATACGTGGGGCTGCCTTTGAAAACGGTCCGGAAACTTCAACTGGTGCAAAACAGGGCAGCAAGGTTATTAACAGGGACTGGCCGGCGAGATCACATTACGCCAGTCCTTTTACAACTTCACTGGCTGCCAGTCCAGGTCCGGGCCCAATTCAAAGTGCTGGTATTGACATTTAAAGCCCTAAACGGTTTGGGGCCAGGTTATCTGAAGGAACGCCTCCTCCCATATGTACCTACCCGGACCTTAAGATCATCTACAGGGGGCCTTCTCCATGAGCCCCTGCCAAAGGAAGTGAGGCAGGTGGCTACTAGGAGGAGGGCTTTCTCCGCTGTGGCACCCCGGTTGTGGAACGAGCTCCCCAGAGAGGTCCGCCTAGCGCCTACACTGTACTGCTTTCGTCGCCAGCTGAAGACCTTTTTATTCACTCAGTATTTTAACACTTAATTTTAACTTAAATTTAAATTTTACTGTTTTAACTCTGTATTTTAATCCTATATCAACTTTGCTGTGTGGTTTTATCCTGGTTGCGCTTTTTATACTGTATTTCGTAATTGTGTTTTAAACTGTTGGGTGTTTTACTGTGGTTTTAATTTTTGTGAACCGCCCAGAGAGCTTCGGCTATTGGGCGGTATAGAAATGTAATAAATAAATAAATAAATAAATAAATAAATCTTCTGAACAATTTATCCGTTATTTGGTGTGGAGAAGCTGCTGGGGGTGGTGGGGAGCTAAACTTGGCGAAATATTGGCCCCAGTAGTCTATGTAGCTGCTACCTAGGAAAATAAATATAGTATAACCCTTGGGTCAGTACTCAGGGCCGGGTTCTATGTCTAGGGGTTGTTTGTTCTTCCCTTAAGGTTAGCTCAGGCTCAAGCCCCACCCAGGAAACCTGGGACACCAATTTAGAGATGTCTGAGTAGCAACCTCACCAACACACCTGAGGTATAAGTACTGGTATTTATTCAGTTTGACAACAAGCAACAAAAATAGAACATAGAAAACAACCTTTTGATCAACACATCTCCCTCCCAAGGTCTAGGAAGGCCGATGGAAGCCCATGTCCTTTAGCCTTTCTCACAACCCCAGGAGACAGTGAATGAATAGGGATCCTCCAGGCATGCAATAAGTTGGATGGTAGGTGGCAACAACAGGAACTGAGGTGCGCTGCAAAGAGAGCTTCCACCAGCAGCCACAGGAACTGGGGTGCGCTGCAAAAAGAGAGCTGATTCAGCAGCTCCAAACCAGGAACCACTTCCATCACTAATCAGGTCAAAGTTCAGCTCTTCTTTCTGCAGCAAGAGACTGTTGCATGCACAACACTATATGCAAATGAGCTCCTTCATGTTAGGGCAGCGGTTCTCAACCTGTGGGTCGGGACCCCTTTGGGGGTCGAATGACCCTTTCACAGGGGTCGCCTAAGACCATCGGAAAATACATATTTCCGATGGTCTTAGGAAACTGTATTGACTGAACTATGTCATGTATCATCTTTTGTATTATTAAAGCTATTGTTATGTATTATTTTCATTAGCAAACCATCCCATGACAATGGATCGTGTAGAGAAGAACGAAAATAATTTTACGGTTGGGGGTCACCACAACATGAGGAACTGTATTAAAGGGTCGCGGCATTAGGAAGGTTGAGAACCACTGTGTTAGGGCATGTTTTCCCTGCTCCCCCCACCCGGTGGTGTGTACTCATTTCTCTACTGCTTTACAATAGCATGATTATTAATTATTAACAGTAAAGTCAAATTCAAGGTGGGCACTGTGTACAGGAAGGCAGAGTGAAAATGTGGGACATCTACAGAGATCAACTTCTGTATTTCTTTGGCTGTTTTCAACTGTGATTCGCTCTCCCTGTCAGCTTCCAAACCTTAAAGACGCAACTTTACAGAGATAATAGCAATAGTTAATAATGAATATAAATAATTAAAACCAAGCATGAAAAATAGCTCAAATTCTGAGCCAATAGCATCATATTTTTTAGGAATCAGCCTTTTACATAGCTTTGGGGGAGTGGGTGGGAGTGAGGGTAGAGAATACTTGAACTGCCCAAACTATAAAAGTATAGGTAGCTGCTGGAAAGCTCTAGCTTAACATCCTGTCCTGCAAGTCTTTATCAAAAAATCTTTATAGCATCAACAATAGCCTCAGGTTCTTGTGCAATCACCTCTCCAGCTCAATCATACACAAAAGACATTACACTTGAGTTCACAAGCAGTTTGGTACTGAAAGCCAGATTCACTTACAAAATGGTTTAATGGCTTTATTTCTTTAAGACATTTATTCCCAACTTTTAAATTTCACAACGTATTTTCAAAGCAGTAATAACAATATTAAAAACAAAATTACGTATGTGGTTTTTGTTCTGAACACCGCTTAAAGTTTGTATTGCGCCAACATTGTCAAAGTGAAATTTAAGTCAAGGGGGATGCAGCCTACGATTGCAGGTGTGTGTGTGTGTGTTACCAGATAAGGTGTGTCTCCCCCCCCCCAAAAAAAAACCTTGGGTTTTCCTGAGTATGCTGATACCTCCCCTCTTATTTCTCAATGGCTGTGTTTTGGCTACAATCCTGTAAAGAACTCACCAGCTTGATATGCAATACCTGGTATAAAATATACAAAGAAAAGAAAATGTTCAGGATTTCACTTTGAAAAAGACCTTCGCATACATGGCTAGTAACACTTTTATTAGATAAGCCACAGTGTGTAGGAATTCTTAAATTATCATTCTGTGAATCAGTCTCTACACTGGGCAAATATAAGAAAATCAACAAGCTCAGAAGACCTTCACAGCAGCACTGAACTTGTGTCTATCCCTTTTCTCTAAAAGTTGGTAAGTGGAGAGAAAGAAAAGATTTGTGCTATCAAAGAATTTAAGGTTAAGAGACTACTAGCAGAATAAGAAGAAATACTTATCACTGTCAGTGGAAAAATAATTGGTAGCAGGGAAGAGTATATTTAAAATATTGGATTTTAGAGGGTGGGGAGACAACTGATAGGATAATTGTTTTTATCCTCCCGCAAAAGAAAAGAGCTTTATGTTACCTAATACACTTTAAATTAAAATAAATAAATACCCTACGCACTTGTGTACAAATTACAATGCCTCTCAAATTAATTGAACTGCTATGGATAACATTTCTGACTAACATATCTGCAAATACTTTCTGGTAATGGGTAAGAATTTTTATTCAGGAGAGCTTTTTTTTTTATTCAGGAGAGTGTTATTGATCTGTCAGCTTGCAACAGAAAGACTATAGAAGAAAACTCAAAACAAGTTTAAAAGAGAAAAAGAAAAAGTCTTTCCATCAGCTAATCAACTGTTTCATCAACTCGCTTGGCATAACAATAACAATATAAACATTAGCAGCCAGCACACAAGTCTGAATAACTGACCATTTCCTAGACTCTACCCTATCCTAGAAGTCCAGTCCCCTATTCTAGAGTTGTGTGAGCTATTGTGTGCAACCTAATAAAAGCACTGTAAATATGCTCAGAGGCACAACCCTTTTCATTCAAACCAGAAGGCCACAGGAATGTCTATGATGCAATAGTTAAACATGACATGCACACTTATTGCAAGACAGCTTTATTAGGGTGACCATATGAAAAGGAGGACAGGGCTCCTGTATCTTTAACAGTTGTATTGAAAAGGGAATTTCAGCAGATGTCATTTGTATATATGGGGAACCTGGTGAAATTCCCTCTTCATCACAACAGTTAAAGATGCAGGTGCCCTGCCCTCTTTTAAATCTGGTCACTCTAGTATAGCTCCTGCACTTTAACTGTTGTAATGAAGAGGGAATTTTACCAGGTTCTCCATATATACAAATGACACCTGCTGAAATTCCCTTTTCTATGCAACTGTTAAAGATACAGGAGCCCTGTCCAACTTTTCATATGGTCACCCTATCTGAATACCAAATGGCTCTTTTGGGACCCTACTGAAACTAACACATGGGGTTCTCACCATGGAGAAGCAAGGTGAAACAACTGCAAATGGAGAATAATGATGATTTTTAAAATGAACTAGCAGCTTCCTCAATGAGGAAAGATCTGGGTTGATTTTTTTTATAAATTATGCACAAATTTGTTATGCTTCTTACCCATATTTCCTTTGCTTCAGGGTTGGGAGGAGGTATCGCTGTAGATGTATTATTAGAAGAAAGATTTATGCACATATGTCTATTGTACACAGGATTTTAATTAGTCGTTGGAGGAAAAGACTATTATATTTCAATGTTAAGTTTCATTTCTTCAGTTCACTGCATAACTTAGTAACACGTTGTTTTATTGCCACATGCTTCAAAGACAGATGGAGGGAGGAATAATAGTGAAAATACACAAAGTTTGTTCAGCCAAGATGACCAAGAAAAACAAGAAAGGGTAGGAATTAACAGTGCAGTTCTATGCATGTTTAACTCAAAAGTAAGTACCACAATATTTAAGGGGGCTTACTCCCGAGTAAGCATTTTTTTAGAATTACAGCCTAAGTAATTTATTTCAACAGTCACATGTGCGGTATTTCAAATACCTGTAGAGTGAGCAAAAGATCTAAAGACAGCCACTGAGACTTTTCAGTCATTATCTGTGTAAGAACTTTATCAAATCTGCAAGGAAGAGAACACAGGGCCCAGAGGTTGGAGAAAAAATATTGCACACATAATACCATGCAATATCATGGAGCTAGTGCAGAATGCTGCAGCTCGGCTGTTGTCTGGAGCTGCCCCTTTCCAGCATGTAACTCCTTTGCTGAGGGAACTGCACTGGCTGCCTATTCGCTACTGGGCCAGGTTTAAGGTTTTTGTACTAGTGCACAAAGCCCTAAACAACTAGGGACCAGGATATCTGAGAGAGCACCTTCTTCCCTATGAACCTGCTTGGTCACTGAGGTCATCTGAGGGCATGCTCCTGGTGGTTCCACATAGACCCCCCCTCCCCCCTATGGTGTAGACATGCCCTGTGAGACCATAAAACTATAAAGACAAATGATTTGAACCATGTGTGCCTCAGTCCAAAGGAGTATGTGTGGAGCAGATGGGGCTGCTTGTGTGGAACCCTTGCAATAACCATTTGAGGACTCCAAGCAGCTGACTGCAGCACCCCATCTCAAACAGCCAACCACAATTTAACTTTTTTTCTTCTTCTTCTTTTTTTTTTTGCAGAGTTCCACACACATAGCCCCAGCTGCTTGGTTGAAAAGGGGAACTGAGCCCACAGCACCTGGTGATTTAGTGATTCCTGATACAAGCACAGGTACCTGCTTGCTTCAGCATGCATAACGCCCCTAACTGGATCAGAGTGATGGTGTACACCCACCTGTCCCCAACTACCAATTAGTAAAAGTTACTTTAAATGCACACATCCAATTTAGCAGCTAAACAAAGAAGATGTTAAAGAAATGTTAACAGTTTCACCAGGACAGTTGGTGAGCAAAAGTGACATTAGACAACCTTGAAGAGAAAAATGGGTGAGTGACACTCAATCCCAGATCCCAAACAGTGACAAATAGCATGGAATTAATTAAGTATTACAACCAATGACATGTAACAAAACCACAACAGATGCTTTCTGTTATGGAAGGGAGAAATTTGGGCAGAGAAGCAGCATGGAGAGGGGAACCCACAGGCTACAGATATGTGGCTCGCAATAAAAATATATGTCTGGAAGCCTGCAAAGGGGGGGGGGGCGGTAGGAGGAGTTGCAGCAGAAAGACACCACGAGACAGAAGATTAAGCACCCCATGTCCTCACCGTTCTCTGCTCTAAATCACTTCCTCCTAAAGCTTTTCTTAACAGGCAAGGTTGTCCTTTTACCAGCTCTCCTTTGGGTGTTTTGTATTGACTCATTAGCAATAATGATAAGTAATAGCACTACAAAAAGATGGGGGGGGAGCATATATTAAATTTATATGCTGATAATATTTTAGGTTATTTCCGAAACAGACTCTTCAAATGAAGTTGAGAATTATTTATTTACAAGTGGAGGCCAACAACAAAATGTTGGGGTATAACCCCAAACCCCTGTTGTACTATATAGTGCCAAAGGGCTCAGGATAAAGGCTAGCTGCATTGGGATATAGCAACAAGCAAAGTTTTTTCTAACCTCATTGTTATTTTATTTATTACATTTATATACTGCCCCATAGCCGAAGCTCTCTGGGCGGTTTACAAAGATAGCGTACAAACTGTTAGTGGCTCAATTTCCTCTGCTGCCTCCCATCTCATAAGAAGAGCCATGCTGGATCAGACCAAGGGTCCATCTAGTCCAGCACTCTGTTCACACCAGCTGCCAGGAACCGCTAAGCAGGACAAAGCATCCTACCGCCCATGCTCCCCAGCAATTGGTCTATAATAGACTTACTGCCTGGGTTACTGGAGTTAGCACAAACTCCCTCAATATCCCATGGCTCAAATGCCCTCATCCAAATAATAGCTAGACTCATGGAGTCTGCCCAACTTGCAGTTCCTAAGATCTGGGGGAAGAGGCAAGAGCTGCCCACAGAAAACAATGGAGAAATCCAGGATTTTGATGAAGCTGTGAATGGGCCATCTAAACAAATAGTAACAGCAAAGACAGAAGTTCCAGTCTTTGGCATTCAACAGAACTGGACGTCTTCTATGCCCTCAACAATCCACAGCTCCTGAAAGCTCCAAGGACTGTTTTTAATCTTTTCCTTTATACATTTACAAAATGTTAATGTTTTATATACCTAGTTCCCAAGCAAAGCACATGTGAGCATCAGGGCACCCTGGACATCTCCTTTGGCCTCTGCTGAAGCCACTGCTCCTCCCATGTTTTTTGTTTTGTTTTCATTTGTTTATTCTGTTTAAAATCGAGCAAGAGACACATTCTGCCTATTCACAGAGGATGTCTGTACCCAATTTTCTGTGGGCTCCAACATCCCCCTCAGCCCCTCCCAACGAAGCCCACCCCACTCAACAGCAACCCCCACCCCCACCCCAGCCTCAGGGAGCATTTCCAGGGAGCTCCAGAGGCTGGAGTGGAGACAAGGGTGTGGGAAAGTCTCTTTCCATTTGCCTCCCTCTGTGGATAGATATCTGGATCCAACCCCATAATTTATTTTATGAACTTGCTGTAACACAATTTGGGGAAATCAAATAAACCCAATTTCCCCTTTTTTGGGAATAAAATTACATTTATCACAAGGCACAATCAAGCCACAAAAATCTTATTAACTAAAGAGCCTTTCTAGCTTTTAAAGGTAATTATTTCCACTATTTGACCACGCTGAAAATCAAGAGAATATTTGATCATGGAATGGGGAAGGGTGGTGGAGTGCACTTGCAAGCAATGGAAATGCAGCCATTGTATGGCTGCATACGTATCTCCATTATGTAAACTGCATTAATTAAACTGAAGGAAATATTAAACTTGGATCACAATACTTTAGATATGTTTCTCCTCTGTTCATTCAGCATGATTTTTAATAACACCAAAAATCAACACATTTTGCCTTCAATATATTTTCCTTTAAATGTATGTATATTTACCCATGGTATTTATTCAAATGTTTTCAGTGTTTAATGACTGCATCTGTACATTTTTCTTGCTAATGTTCCAAACATGAGAAATCAAATCCTTTTCCCCTTTCATCTTTCCTCCTCCATTTTGTAATCCTAACTTTTGAAATGCTACAAACTTTACCCACCAATTACATACCACAGTCATAACCCTGGATACCCAAACAGGTTTGTTAAGTCATTTCTCTGCTCCATCATGCTTCATGCTATTTAAGTTTTCTCTTTTTAACTTACACAGCCTGACAGCAATAGTTCAAAAATCTACGAGCACCCTCAAGCGGTCAGATACAACCATTGCAGCTTTTCTAGCAGTTTAATTAAAATGATAGAAAATGAATATCAGAATGCAGATGTACTGGTAAGCCTCCCTAGGCTCCTACCGGACAAGAACTGCTATCTGGCAAAGCAAGAAAGAAAACAGCACCCAACTTTGCTCATTCATTATGGAGAAGCTAGCCTGGCTTCAACTTCTGTGCCACAAATATCAGGCATATTAATTGCAAACCATGTCCTATGCTTCTTTCTGACTCTGCACAGAGTCAAATTTGTCAATGAGTAGCAGACTATTTGAGTGTGGAGAGTAGAAGGAGCATGATTGGATTTGTCACCATATTCCAGGACAAGGACCTTAAAGCAGGTACAGTCACTAACGCAGCTGGCTAACCCATAAATATACTGCTTATCTAATGTCTGAAATGGGTACTCTCTGGGCTGCTCCAATCAGGAAAAAATGCAACATTAAAAAAAAAATCTAAGCACAAAAAGAACACAGGAACCTGCCTTATACTGAGTCAGACCATTGGTCCATTTAGCCCAGTACTGTTGACACACTGGCCATGTTCAGAAGACACCTTAAACCATGACTTTAACCTTGGTGAATAAGGCTTTTTGCTTTATTCACCATGGTTAAAGCCATGGTTTAAGGTGTCTTCTGAATACGGTCCAGCTTTCTGGCTTAACCACCATGTTTAAAGGCATGGTTTAAGGTGTCTTCTGAAAGGGGCCGCTGACCGGCAGCAGCTCTTCAGGGTTTCAGACAGGAGCTTTCCTGCCCAGCCTGGAGATGCAGGGGATCGACCCTGGGACCGTCTACATGCCAAGCCTGTGCTCTGCCACTGACTTTGGCCAGCCCTTGCACTCTTCTTTGAGTCCCTACTTCAATATCTGACCAAAGTATGAGGGGGAACTGTTAACACCTGCACTGTCTCTTGGCCTCCTCAATTTTTTATTTATTTTAAATTATTTTTAGGCTGCCTTTAAGAGTGAAACGTTCTCAACAGACAGATTCAGGGCTTGTCAGCCACTTTTGTCAAAACAACCCACAAAAAATAATCAAAAGGCTTTCTTAGGGTAAAATCAGTGTTTAGTGCTCCACAGAGGCCATAGCTAGACCTAAGGTTTATCCCTGGATCAACCAGGGGTCAAACCTGTTCATCTAGGTGACACACAGGAGATCCAGTGCTCAGGCAGGGGCGAACCCTGGATGATCCCAGGAGAAACCTTAGGTCTAGCTGTGGCCTTACTCTTTGTAAATCAGTGTTTAGTGCTCCACCATCATCTACACTTTGTTTGCAAATACTGAAGCTGCCCTAAGTGAATGGCTTTATTTGATAGGTGCATTCTCAAGAGGCAAATGGACTATGCCAGTCTGTGGTGATGGAATACATCAGCTTGTCAGAATTGGATGCTTACATAGTAGGAGATCTTGCCTGCCAAATTTCAGAAAAATCAGTGCTGGGTTGTTGTGCCATGCACCTTTATATTGTTTTGGTTTTAAAGGGAACAGCTGATAAGTTTATTTCTTGGCAGAACTGGATGAAATGTGTAGAGACAGTTACTCCATCTGCCAAGTTTCAGATGAATAGGCACCAGGGTGTTCATGCAGGAGCAGTCTTGGCATTTTGAGAGTATCCCAAATAGGACACACTTATCCCCCTATGTTCCTTGTGGACCATTGTTCTGAAAATGATAGACAGCCTAGAGATATTCTTAAATTTTTTAAAAAGAACCCTGTGAAGTTTAAGAAATATAGTGCACCAGTTCATGTAGAAAGGGAGTCATTAATATTTTCTTTGGAGGGGGGGAGAGAATGATTTGCTTCCCTTCCCTCCCCCCTCCATTTTTGGGCAGTTTTTTTTAATGAAAATGGTACACATCATAGAGATATCTGCAAGCACAAAACCTGCCAAGTTTCAGAAGAATAGGTACAGGGTCTAGGAGTTATGGTAACTGAAAACCGATGTAAGCCTTTTTTCATAGCCAAGCCTGGTGGTGTTGAAAGAATGGCCTTCCCCCATCTCATCTTTGATCTCCCCTGAAGCACAGTGATTGAAGCCCCTGGCAAAATTTAGAAAGTGAACCTGTCAATCACTTAACCACACTCTTCCCTCTCCCTTTCCCCACTCATCAGTGTTTTAGAAAATCGAAAACAAAAACACTATTTGGAGGGGAGACAAAACGTCTGCGTCTCTGAGCCCGAATCAGTAACAAAGCCTTGTTTCTGGCCTTGCTCATATTAACAAGATAATATGTTAATAAAATATTCAAACACCTGTGCTGATATTAACCAATTATGGTAGCCACTTCATTTCATATATCTAAGTGTGGTTTGCCTTCAGGCAGCCTGAAGCAGTGGTTCTCAGCAGGCACAAAGAATCTGACCTCATTAATCTGTAAAATGGTAACTAAATTAACATTCATAACTGGAGGTTGGCTGATAATTTCAGCAGATGGAGTAGAGGAATGAAAGGAAATCGCTGCAGGAAGTGAGGACCAGAGAGTTTTAAAATCCTGGAAGATGTGAGAGGAGCCACCTGTCTGATTAAAAAACAGTATGGCATTTTAGTTTGTCTGGATTTTAGCTCTGTGGTATTTTGTTTTTAAAGAGACCTGGAACACATATTTGAGCAACAGTAATTCCCCCACTCCCCATAGGAATATGTAGCATTTATTTTATTTTTTTAAAAAAGCCAAGTGAAAAGAATTAAGACACAAAGAAAAGCAATACCACCGCCTAAGTTAAAATAACAGATGTAGCCCATGGCTCAGATGTCAGTACACTAAATTCAATTATCACAAAACCTACTGGTTTAAGAGCAGAGTTAAATTTGCTTCATGCTGGCACAAGCTACACAAACACAAGAAACTGGAAGCTAAGACCAATGCTTCAACAGATGCGACCATGATGTGTAATGATGTTGTGCAATGTCACAAATTGTGCAATGCCACAAATTGAGCAATGTCACAAATTGGGCTCGCTTACAACTTATGCTCCACTTTTCCTAGGTCTTTTGGGCCCAGATCCAGATGGGGAGGATGGAATGCCTGGGACCAGCAAAGATTTGTGTTAAGGTATCAGCTCAGGCTTCCGATTTCCTGGCTTTGTCGAACATGACCAACATCAGATAGCCTTAACTCTGGTCTTAATCCAGCAGGTTTTTTGCTCATTGAATTTGCCTGGCTTTTAAAAAGGAAATTTATTATTGCAGTGTTCTGAAACACACACACACACAAACAAATCATTAATTGAGTAATGTGTACAAATCATAAAATCATAGAATAGAGTTGGAAGGGGTCTACAAGGCCATCAAGTTCAACCCCCTGCTCAATGCAGAAATCCACCCTAATGCATCCCTGACAGATGCTTGTCCAGCTGCCTCTTGAATGCCTCTAGTGTGGGAGAGCCCACAACCTCCCTAGGTAACTGATTCCATTGTCGCACTGCTCTAACAGTCAGGAAGTTTTTCCTGATGTCCAGCTGGAATCTGGCTTCCTTTAACTTGAGCCCGTTATTCCGTGTCTTGCACTCTGGGAGGATCGAGAAGTGATCCTGGCCCTTCTCTGTGTGACAACCTTTTAAGTATTTGAAGAGTGCTATCATGTCTCCCCTCAATCTTCTCTTCTCCAGGCTAAACATGCCCAGTTCTTTCAGTCTCTCTTCATAGGGCTTTGTTTCCAGCCCCCTGATCATCCTGGTTGCCCTCCTCTGAACACGCTCCAGCTTGTCTGCATCCTTCTTGAATTGTGGAGCCCAGAACTGGACACAATACTCTAGATGAGGCCTAACCAGTACCTCACGTGATTTGGAAGCTATGAATAGGTATGTCCCTGTATGCTCAGAATTGCTTACTTCTGAGTAAGTCTGCCAGGGTTCCAGCATAGCTGTTTCTTTTCTTCCTTCTCTTCAACAGTGATCTTTCAATCAGTGCCAGTGGCTGGGTTCACACAAAACACGCTAACCCACCCAGTGTGGGTTGTTGTTGAACTGTGGGTTATCATGTTATCTGAACCCATGTGTTTTCCAACATAAATTTGCCAGAAGTTGCAGTTAGAGGTTTTCATGCAGCAGAAAAACCTTGATAACATTTAAATACTGGTCAGGATTTCACCAAACCGATGAAATGCATATTTCCTCAATAAGAATGAATAAAATACATCAATAATTTCCACCCCAGAATTTGAAAGAAATGTATGATGTGCTGAGCCACCGCTTGGAGTAAAAAGTACTAATGTATTAATTTTCAGCACTTTTTAACTTTCTATATCTGTGGCAATTTGTGCTGGATTGGTTTTTGCACAATTGTAGACCTTATCAGGTAGATTATGGATACCAAGTTTTAAGTTATTAGCTGAACAGGCATCATTTTTATAAGCAGTAAAAGTTTGACACTTTTAATGGCGGAACCTTCCCCACCCCCTTTTTCTTTTTTCAATTTACTTTAACTAAAGCGGCAATCCCATGACTATTTAATACTTATGATCAAAAGATACAGAACTAATATGCCAAGTTGGTAGTAACCAATATGAACAATCACCCAGATAAGCCAGCTCTGAAGGGGAAAAACTATAATAGCTATTTCTTTGGGGAAGAAGTTCTGCTGAAGATAAAGAAGACTGAGGACTGGTTCCAAAATATTTGCCTGCCTTTGGCTGCCATCAAAAAGCCCTTGCTCATGTTAGTAAGCCATATGCAGCCAGCAAGGCCTCAAACCCCAAATGCATACCGAAGTAATTTTGGAGAGCAGCTGATTTGGGGTATGTTCATCTAAATACAGAAGAGGTCTAACATAAACCTCTATGTGCAGATTGCAAGCACAACTTTTGATGGCAGCCATGAGTAGGTATGACATCTGGATCGCCCCAAAGTATCCATTACAAGGTCTACATAATAAAGTCAACTTAGCTTCCCCAACTGTAGAGACTCGTGCTTTAGCATTCCTTGGCAATTACCAAACTCGAGGTTCCATACCTTGGCTCCCCAGTTTCTTGTAGACTACAAGTCCCTTCACCACTGCCCATTGGTGTGTAATCCAATATCTGGAGACCCAAGGCTCAGAACCATCTAAGCAGCTGGTCAGGATTGATGGGGTGGGGAGGAATCCTATAAAGTCAGTCCTGCTTAGCCATCAAGCAAAGTTTTTATCTTGGCTCTGATGCTAAACCACAACAGCATTAACAAATGATTAATGTATGTGTTGACAACACTATTGCAAACAGTTTATACCATTTCTTTTGAGTCAGCGAAAGATTGTTTTAAAATGATGGTCCAAACACATTACATACTTGTTATTTAAAAGAAACATCATTAACTATCTTCAAAATATTATTTGCAATGACATCAGTTAAATAATTGAATTATTAAAATCAAGGCAGTTCATAGAATTAAAAAACAGAATTAGCTCTGTAGATGATTAAGAGAAAAGACTTAATATGAACATTAGAACGTGCTCAAAATCATGTATAGTCATCATTTTTGCAACTGAACGCTTACTTTTCATGAAAATAAACAACACTAATTTGTTTCCATTTGAAGAACAGAAAGCTACCTGTTAAGCATAAGAAAATCTAGACAGGTTTCAGAATAAAGTGCCCAGATAAAAGCTTTCTGATAATTCTTCTTTTGGTGGCAGCAGAGAGCAATTAATGACATTAAGTGGTTTGCTGGATTGCTGACAAATACGCTCAAGAAGCCCCAGCTCAGTTTCTGACTTGAAGGTAATGCCAAATGACAGTTCTACTATCATCTATGAGGTTTACTGCACTTCTATTCATACAAACCCCTAGATAATGTTGTCACTCTTAACATTCTAACTAGTGTGCAATAGTAGTGACAGTTTCTAAGGATAACAGATATTCAGATTAGGAAGAGCACACCCTGTTTTGAATTTACTCTATTTCGTTGCAAAAAGATTTAACACCCAAAACTCTGCTTTAATCAGTTTGAAAAAGAAAGAAAAAGGAAGGAATTACGTTAATTTACATTGATGAAACACAGATTTTATAATGCGGTGTGAAACATACAGGTACAAATAGCCCCCACAATATTCATAATAAAGAATATATAAATCCACTTCTATTTATGTAAAATAAATGCTTCAAATACACTGACAAAAATAAGTTGTTGTTAAATAGACACAGAGCAGGGGATGGGGAGAAATGCTCCGAGGTATGACCATCAGTCCACTAACTTGCTGATCCTTGTTGCCTCTCTCAAATCCCAACACAGAAAAGCTTCTGTCACAGAAAGATCTTTGCACTAGCAACGGGAGACCTACACACTTCTCAAGGTGCTGCTATTTTGCTTGTGGAAGTGGCTAGCAACATTGAACATGTGGGAGAATGGTTAACACGGATCTGGATGGCATGGCAGCAAAATGGAAATTCTCTTAATTTCCTTCCTTTGTCTTTATCTATTCAGTGGAATACCCGTAGTTCAATAGGTAACTTCGCTCTCAGCTCACCCTCAGCAAAACCACTGGAGCTGAAGCAGTCAAGGCTTAATTTGAGCCAGGGCTCAGCTCCTTAATCCATTCTGAACACCATGTCACAGCAAAGGAATGAATATGAGAATGCACATGACACAGAGGCAGAGTAACTTTCCCCAGTATCAATGAGAATGAAATAAGTATATACTAAAAACAAATGCCACACACCAACACTTGTGAGAAGGTGAGCGGTGTTTTTTGTTATGAAGGGGCAACTTCTATTACTCATCCACTCTTTCAGCTGCTGAAGACTGGGCTTTCCAATAATTTGGTGTGGCTGTCATAAAACTCTCTAAAGGTTCCCATCTAAAGTCCATTGAAGGGCTTGTGCAAGCTTCGTGTGCTGAAGGTCTGAAAAATCAGCTGGTGGACAGGATCCATCAAATTAGTTGGTGGATAGGATCAATTAAAGATGCTAGTGCCAGGATTCTCCATGCTTTTCACTCCTTCATTAGCTGGTGCCCACTACTGCAACTGACTGTGCAAAGAGTACTTTCATCTCTGAGAAAAGTGGGTTCCTCCCCATCTTTGGGGCTTACATTAGGCTGCTCACCAGATCCTAGCTTGAAACCCTAATTGACATTACTGTTCTTTACCTTGGAACTCTACAAATCTAGTTCAAGTGAGCATGCTGAGAACTCAAGTTTACACGCACACTACACTTAATGTTTTCTAGCTATATTGTGTATTCATTTGAACTTGAAATAAAAATTAAGAAAACAACTTTAGATAACTATTTCTAGGCCACAGAAAAATCATCAGAATATTTCTTGTGCTCTTTCCTGCTTTACAACACAATCTCAAATTCAGTGCAAAGTAGGCCAAATCTCACTCACAAAAGAAGTCCATTTCAGTTTCATATAGACATTCAGATTCTATGTGCATAAAACAGTTTATCTAACAATTAGACTTTACTTGTAATTTCTTTAAAAAAGAAACAATTAGTGTGTTTACTTATTTACTTACAATAACCTTAAAGCACCCAAGATTAATAATCCTTCTTTGAACATATTAATAGGTTACAGTTTTCCACCATGCGCCACAAACAAGACAGGAAGCAAGAATGTAAACACCGAGTTAAGGAATTTCAACTCACTGTACAATCTGTACGTTAGTACTTTTTTTTTTAACAGCAAACTGGTGAAAATTACATGCTAATGATGAAAACCAAAGAACAAAAAGTTATTAAGATGTTTAGCAAACAAAAGTGCTTTGAAAAAAGATGCAACAGGAAATTATTCTTTGAAAAATAGAAGAATTAAACCAACCTGCATATGAGGAAAATGGTATTTCCTACAAACTCAAGTTGAAGGATGGGTCAATTGCATTTTTAACACATTTTTCAGTGAAGACCACCAAAGGCGAATTCCTTTAGTGACAACTTCAAAAAAGAAGATGGGCAGAAGGGCAGGATATAAATAATTAAATTTCTGAAGCTGAAGCAACCTGGCTATGGAAAACCCACACTTGTTCTTCACACATGAAATTACGCTTCTGAGTGCAATAAAAAAAATAGGAACATAGGGTAATTAGGAGTATAATCCTAAGGGATTGCCTCTTGATAGACAGGTAGTCCTGTGCCAAATGCTGTGTCTATCTCATGCCCTACCAGCAGGAGCCAGGGAGGGCAGGAGGACAACAGAGGCAAAAATATCTCCTATTCCTCCTTTTCTTTACATTCACAGCTAAACAAGCCTCCTGGCTCATCTAGCTTACTTACCTCTTGACCAGGATGGGCAATGGAAAGGCTTTAAGCCAGATTCTGGCTGGACATCAGGAAAAAAACATTTCCTGACTGTTAGTACGACAATGGAACCAATTACCTAGGGAGGCCATGGGCTCTCCCACACTAGAGGCATTCAAGAGGCAGCTGGACAGCCATCTGTCAGGAATACTTTTCCTGCATTGAGCAGGGTATTGGACTCGATGGCCTCATAGGCCCCTTCCAACTCTACTATTCTATGATCCTGCAGATCCTGGCCTCTCCTCCTCCCTCCCCTCCTTGCCCACCAGCACACATCCTTTTCTCCCTCTCTGATTTTTCTTACAAGGTTGCAGTTGCAACCTTGGAAGAGAAGCTTTCCATGGCAGCTAGGAGGAGGGAAGATCCACAATAGGATTTCCTTCTCCACGGTCATAGCTGTTTATGGCCTTGGAGGAGATCTGCACCATTCTTGGATCACCAGACACTATCTGGGAGACACAGGGTTGCTCTGCCTTAGGGTAAATCCTATGGTCTCAAATGTGGCCAGAAAACTAAAAGAGAGAAATATTTAGAGGATAAAAAGAATGAAAGTCTGAGGAGCAAAACTGAATGCATCTTTTTTCCTTGGCCATTTTTAGAAGTGTTCTGAAAAGTGGGATTTTACTATTAAGAAAAATATAGCACAGGCAGCCTTGTTGTAGAAATGACAATCATGCATTCATTTCTAACATGGCAAAAGCATTTTAAAAAAGCAGTGAAGAATGGATGGTGTTTCGAATGGCAACTTCATGCAGCATGGGTTTGTAAAGTACATACCCAGAAAGGATCTCTTGGGAGGTGTTTTGATTTCTTCATCTTTACTATCTGCAGCTATAGTCAAACATTGAAGAAAAAGCAAAGACAAAACAGACGGGATTGACTCCATGTAGTAGCAGGCCTCTTAAGTTTGTTTTAAATTAGCTCAGTGTTAGTATATCTTGCTGGGAATCATCATGCCAGAAATAGTTTTAGTTCCTGCACTGTCTACAAGACATTGTCCTGGATTCTGAAGATAGGTATAAAAGTAATGGAGTCACAATACATTGCCTAAAAGTATTGGAGAAATACCAGAAACATTTATGTACGTTATATGATCCATAGAATCCATAATTTGAGCAAATGTTTAATACCTATAGCAATACCAAGCACAGATTAGGGTGGGGCTGAAAGGTTTAATTTTTAAGTGCTTCTAGGCTTAGCTAAGTCAAAAGAGCATAAAAGAGTTTACCTTAGTATTTTGATAAACACAGCTTTACAATCAAGCCTACTATCCAAGAGATGATTATGTACAATGCACTTATGTTCAACCAGTGCATCACAGAATGAAATATTGCTTTCTTTGTTATTTCAATTCACTTGAGAGATATAGGTTACCCTCACTTCCTCACCAGTGCTATAATACCAACAATTGTTTGAACTCTATAGCCACGACTGTGCATATACCGGTACTAGAAACAACAGCTAAATTCTATCCAAGATAACCCAATTCTTTTGTGAACCACCCAGAGAGCTTTGGATATTGGGTGGTATAGAAATGACATAAGCAAATAAATAAGTAAATAAATACAAAAAAAACCTGCATTCTGGGAAAATATTACACATCAAGGAACTTTACATATGTTTGCAGAGTTCCCAGAAGTCATTTTGTTTCTAATAGTCTTGGGAAGGGAAACCATGAAGTCAAAGTTCAGGGCATTTAAGCTCTGGTCAACCCTGTGGCTGTATCCATCTCAGCATTGCCTGTGTGTTTTCAAGCCTAACTTTGTACCTTTACAACTGGACTAGAAACACACTTTAAAAAGTAGAAACATTAAAAACATTCCAGATACCAAATACTTTTCTTTTCTCCCAGGCATTTAACATATGTTGAGCTTTCTAACTGAACTCCAGATCAATATCCGTTAAAACGGATATTGTTTTTGTATATTATCTGTTTTATGGTTTTTTAATTCCGTATATCTGTTTTCTTAAATGTTCAATGTTTTAATCTTTGTAAACCGCACAGAAAGCTTTGGCTATGGGGCGGTATATAAAACTAATTTAAAAAATACAAAAATAAAATTCTGTACCCAGTGCAACTCTTCTGCACTAACTGTTGTAACATAGTCAGTAATCAAATCTTCATTGGAGCTTCCCTTAAAATGCAAATAGCAGCTTTGGAGAGGCAATTTTTGTGTTGATGGCCTCAGGGATGCCAGGATTCAGAAGTGAGGTTTCAAAGGGGATAAGAAAGAGAAAGGGAGAAAGACAGAAGGCTAGTTTGCACAATCATCACAGCCCAGTGTGGCTTATTTAAGCCATGGTGGGTTATGACACATGCCCAGGGCCATTCTGAATATCCAACCACTGCCAGGGAGTTACCATGGCTTGTCGTGTTATCTGAACAACCCTCAAATAACTCTGCAGTAGACCGTGGGTTATTTGAGCTTTGTGTATAACTCAAACAACTCCTGCTGTCCATTTGGATGTCATGACAAACCATAGCAACAGCCAGAAAGACAGAAAGAGAGGAGAGAGAGAGAGAAGCCAAAGAGAGAGCAAGTGAGCAGAGGGGAAGGAAGTCAGAAATAGATGAGGGAAGAGAGAAGAGAGAGAGAGAGAGAGAAAGAGAGAAGGCAGTAGGGGGGGGGGAAAGAGAGATGGGGGCAGAGAAATGGAAGGAAGGAAGGAAGGAAGGAAGGAAGGAAGGAAAGAAAGAAAGAAAGAAAGAAAGAAAGAAAGAAAGAAAGGTCAGAGTGAACAAGAAATGAAAGAAGAGTCAGAGAGAATGAAAAAGAGGGAAAGATAGAAAAGATGAGAGAGAAGGAGAAGCTAAAGTGAGTACTATACAGACAGTGTGCACATTCATGCACACACACAAAGATAAGACACATCACTCTACAGAAGCTCTTTGTGATGGTGCCCAGGGCATTTTTTTCAAATTGGCAAATGTGCCCAAGTGCCCCAAAAGTTTAGAAACCCCTGAAGTAGAAGGTGACATTTCAGAGGACCCTCAATTTATCACATTTAGTCAGCTCAAAATGGAGAAAGTCAGAATGAACTGCTCTTCTCATGCAACAACATGCAAAAGTGCCAGAAATGCAAAAGACACAAATGTATAGCTTTAAGCTATAAATCTTGTTTACTCTCATCAGCACATCCATCAAGGCAGACAACCTAGAAAAAGATCCATGCTTAATCTCACAAAAATTAATTCCCCTGATGCCATTTTATTTCTTTTGCAGTTAATAGACTGATTCCCTTCCATGCAGGTGGGTCTATATGAGTGACAAGAGGAATATACTTCTTCACAATGCCCACTCTGGACAAATGTTCATAAAAGCACATAAAAAAGCAGACATCTGAAAACACCCAAGAATAAAGATCAGGACTTGAAGCGATAACATGGAAGCTGTCCTGTTACAGAAAAGCAAAAAGGAAATAAGGGCAGTGTCAAAACTGGACAAGAAAGAAAAGAAAGGGTTGAACCTCAAACTTGTGCAAGATGGAGAGTTTATGGAAATGCTCAATGGATTTCAACAAGCATGTCTCTTCAAGGGAAGGCATTCTAAACATTACCTTATTTCAACTCTGTCTTAGGCTGTGTCTACACCAGCTGATCCCGCTGTGATCTTGCTCTACCACTCAGTTATTTAAGAATATCGCTGAGTGGTTTTGTAGCGGTTTTCTCAGCTCTCTCACTACAATACCGAAGTCCGCGGCTGGTGTGCACCCCCCACTCCGCAAAGCTGTTGCTGTTCAGCACGAGCTCCTGGCTCAGCAAACAGCTGTCAGGGGTGTGTGCATGGGCATCGTTGTGTTTCATCTCCGAGTGTTGTTTTTTAAAAACAAATATATCTCTGCGCAGGAGTGTATTTCCGACACAGTTACCTATCCCTTTGTGTTGCTGTGTATCCACACTGGTGTGCATCTCTCAAGAGTTTTGTTTTTTTTAAAAAAAAAATCTGACCCCTGTACCCATCTGCCTGGTCCTGCCCACAAGTTCTCCTGCAATGGCTCTCCTTTACTTGTGAAAAACTTCCCTCGCGTGTGCTTCATGAGCGCCAATCAAAGATCCGGGAAAACTCGCAACCATCCCTCCTCCCTTGCGGAATGTCAGTAGGTGTAGATGAGGCCTTAGCTGTCAAAAAGAGACTCTCTCAGCCTTTCCATTCTATTTAATAAACCCTCCAGCCAGCGTTGGTTTGAGATCAAACCCTCTATTTGCTTTCCCTGCTACAGAATAGGCATCCACAGATGCTTTGAGTCGTTGTCCTTGTGCAATTGTCTGTGGTGCCATGAATAGGCATTTTTGAAAGCCACAGAGCCCATGTAGAAATAACGGCATGACTGAAGCAACCCTAAGGCTAGAAGTTGTGCAGTTATCCAATCAGTAATGAAATGAAATACAAACTTAGGAGAATTAAGACTTCCACCACCACCAAAAAGAAAAGGTATCTTTGTATAGGTTGACATCCTACACACTGCGATAGTGGGGTGAGATGAGGGAGCCTGCACTCACAAGACTGCAAATATATAAGTTCAATCCAGAATCACAACTTTAGCTTTGTAACAGAATATCTTTTGTACTATTGTATTAGAGCAGACTGAACACCTACAAAAGCTTAGGTACTAGAAATATTTTTTTATATATTGACAATGATATTTACATGTACAAGCAACAGTGATACTGTGCCCCCATGTCCTGCTTTGAGGGTTACCTCTTTCAGCATCAACAGTGAAGCTTCTGGGTCGTGGTTGCTCTGCATGGTGGACATGGTGAGTTCTTTGCAACACAGGTCATCTATACCACACAGAGCTTCAGTGCTACTGATGTGGTTGGGAATGGCACAGAAACTAATGACAGGGGTGATCCACAAGATGGAGATGCATATGTTATCGCTTCTGAGCAGAACAGTGAGTGCAATGACGCCAATTCAAGTGGCCTCCACAAGACTAGATTTAGGGCGATCAGCATGATTGGCAAAAAACATATGAATATGCTAATGAGCTGCGACCGAATAGTGAAAAGATAATCTCTCCACAAGCTTTGCAAAAGGAAAAAAAATAACCACTCAATTTGCATCACATGTTACTGAATAGAGTTTGGCATACTATCAGAGTAAATATTTGATTTATTTTTAATAAAAGCCGTTTCCATTAGGTGAGCTGGACACTCTTTAAGCACTGGATTATCAAAACATAATTTGACACAGCATATGCCAAATTACAATTTAGCAAAAGGAAACCAACTAAAACCACAGGAGGAAAACAGTATTTCACAGCATCACTAAACAGTTATTTCAACCAACCTGAAAAGGATCGCCGTTTTATATTCAGCTCATTTGTCACACGTACTTCAGTGCACAGTTTCAGCATCAGTAACATTGTAATGATCATTATAATGCTCTGCAACAATAGGGGGGATTCAAAATGCCTCCCAAACCTAGAAAGAGAGGGGGGAAATGACATATATCAGATAGGGAACATCCAAGAACCTCTTATCAATTTAAACATGAACAGCACAGCTAGAGCTTTAAAAACTGCACACGTGTAAAGCAAAGAATTGCACATGGGCTGTGTTAATGCACTTCATGTTTGGTAATAGGTTAAGCATAACTCACCATCTCCTACCCAATAAAGTACATCCACTTGGTTGGTAGCCATTGCATGACAGGCTGCTGTAACACTGGGCCGGAAGCAAAACTTTATTCAACTTTTCACAAAATATCCCTTAATGCAAGAGTTTGCAAAGAATTGTAGAATCACAGAAATATGTGTGTGTGGGAGAGGGGGTCATTAATCCAGCCCCCGCACAATATAGGAAGCTAGAACAACCCCAACAAAATGGCAGTCCAGCCTCTGCTTGAAGATCTTGGGTGAAAGAGATCGCCCAGACAATAGGCTCCATTTTCCAATTGTTCTTACCATTAAAACTCTCTCCTAATGTTCAGATCTAGTCTTGGCCCCTGGGTGAGCAGAGTACAAGTCTTTACCCTCTTCTACAGAACTATGCATGGACATTGTTTAAAAAAAAACAGAAGTGAATTTCTTTCCAGGGGTAAGCAGATACATCCCCAGTAGAGATGGAAGGTACTTCAGGCTTCTCCTCTGTCTCTTTCTGGCCAGGAGGCAGAGTAAAATCTTGCCTCCTTCAGTTTACCGGAGGCTGGGTGTGGATTATGTTGCAAACTGCTGTCAACAACATTTGTTTATCTAATCCCTTTACCAAACACTGGATTTAAAAAACGTACGCCAAGCTGAGCACATTATTTTTTGTTAAACAAGGCCTGTGCATAGGTCTGTAGAAGTTACTTCAGGGGATGGATTTTTTTGGTGTTAACTGAAGCATGCCCTGGAACGGTATAACTATAATAGGACAACTTCTGTCAGTTGGCATTCATTGACAAATAGGATGTTGTGGGTATTTACAGGGAAGTGGATAAGATTATGTGGACAGTGTAGCCTATCTTCTGAGTTTCCTGGCCTTACATGGTGCAGATGATATTACAAAAAGATAATCATTGAGGTTTTGTTTTAAGCAAAGATTATTTTTGCCAGTGAATCTAAACTTATATATAGAAGTGAGTTCATTTACTCTCACACAAACCACTAGAGGGAGATCTCTTCCCTTGCTATACTTTTAAACAATAATTCATAAACACACACACATACATTCCACAATTTCCCAAAACACATCCTAAACACCTTGAATAAATATATCTCCTAATTTACAGGTAAGTTTTTAAAAAAAAGCTATACGAAAATGTACAATATTAATTTGCACTATTGTCCACAGATAACTGACTTTTATTGTATATCCTCTTTCCCAGATACCAGCACTAGTTTGTAATACTTGTTCAGCATTAGTACAATGTAACTGGCTATTTTGAATTACCACATAGATTGACAGAAGCAGTGGTATGCAACTTATAGGAAGTTCCATAAAGCAAACATAGCTAGAAGCCACGCCTGCAGGAAAGTCAGGGAGTCAGACAAGTGGGAATAGCTGTGATTACACAACGACAAGTCACATTCAGCCCTCTGAAAATCAGATGAATGCCTATGGTCAAACCAAACAAAACTAAAAAAAGATTACAGAGATAAAGATGTGCGGGTGCACGTACAACTGGTGCTGTATTACAGTATACATGAAATGGCAGGTTCATTTGTATAAGTTAACCCTTTGAATAAATCTAGAGTAGTAAAGGAAAAGCTGTCTGCACGTGCCCATCGCTCTCAGTTTCCTTGTATAACCCAATTCAAAGTAAGTCCTCAGGAAAGAAATAGAGAAGCTAGCCAAGTCATTTTCAGTGTGGAATGAAAAGCAAGTAGGGAATGAGGGAAGATTGGGGGAGGCTGACTTGATGTTCCCCTCCGCCCACCTTGCCTTTTGGGGGGTGGGGGGAATACACATCTTGCCCACTGAAAAGATAACAGAAGTCTCCATAACCCCCCAAAAAGTCTCATTGTGTACCAATGTGACATTACGTTGGAAGGAACAGTTATATAGGATTTGTGATATATGCAATTTTGTATGTACTGCATGTTAATGCACTTTATAATCCAGGAGGCTACCAGGAGGAGGGCCTTCTCTGCTGTGGCACCCCGGCTGTGGAACGAGCTCCCTAAGGAGGTTCGCTTGGCACCTACATTATATGCTTTTAGACGCCAGGTGAAGACCTTTTTATTCTCCCAGCATTTTAACAGTCTATAAATAAATTTTAACTTGGTGTTTTAAATTCGTAAATTTTGCATTGCTGCTGTTTTATCTGGTTGAGCTTTTATGTTGTATTTTATATTATGGTTTTATACTGTTGTTTTATACTTTGAATGTTTTTAATTTTTGTGAACCGCCCAGAGAGCTCTGGCTATTGGGCGGTATAGAAATGTAATAAATAAATAAATAAATCCCTAAATCCTGTTATGACTTGCAGCAAGACAAACAAACTGATACATGCCTGAAACCTTTATAACTGGGGGCTCCCACATTCAAAGCAAAATAAAACCCCAAATTGGGTTGTTGTTGTTTTACATCTTAATTATAACTATCTCCCTTATATGCCCATGCTTTCCCTCTATTTACTTTAAGTCAATGTGAAGAAACTGTGCTAAAAAGTTTAACTGTTATGTTCTGTGCTGGTGGCGTGGCAGTTACAGTTACCGTTACCCTCGAGAGAGAGCAATAAAGCCAGGTTTCTATCTTTATATATGGGAAGGTAGGATCGAAATTGGTACTACTGGATTGGAAAGTAACTGAACGTTCTAAAGGTGCGTATTGGTCCTAAATTTAAATTTATCTTTGCATTGCTGCTAAGCTGGGTTTTTTTGGGGGGAGGGGGTTACTTTTATTTTATACTGCATTTTTAGATTTTTAGATTTTATCATGATTTTAATTGTTTGTGAACTGTCCTGAGATCTTCAGTTATTGGGCAGTATAGAAATGTAATAAATCAATAATAAACAGAGGTGGTGTGGTGGAATGTTGGCCACACCAAAACGGATTGGCTGGAGGGTTCTGACTAGAGCAAATATAAAGCGCTGTTGAGAGGCGTTGGAGGAGTCTGCCTGGGGAGTTTTGCCTGAGGAAAAGTGCTGAGGGACCCGAGGAAGGCATCACCCAGAAAGAGGAGCACCTGCAAGACTGGAAAACCAATCTGTGAGCATGTGAGGTAGAAGTTGAAGAAAGTCTGCAAGTCAGAATAGGAAGACTCTTGGAGCAGCCTTGAGAGGAAAAAGCAGGAGCCTGGGTGTCAGCTGATGAGGGTGGTCACAGAGCAGCGGCTAGACCAAACTGAAGACTTCAGAGGAAGCCTGGTGAACAGCCTTAAAGGAGGAAGTCAAACCCTATCAGAGAGAAGACTGCCTTTCAAGTCATTATTGTTTGGCCTGTGAGTTAACTGGGGTCGACCTCGATAGGGGAATTAATTGGCTTAAGTTTGGTTAGGGTTGGGAACTGGGGCTTCTAACGCCTGATGCATCATTTCCCAAGATTCTATATTCTTTTTTAGTATTAGTGTGATTTAACAAGTACATTTCCAAGCTGTTTGTTAAGTTAGATATTACTAGAAAACAAAAATAGCTTATTATTATTATTATTATTATTATTATTTATTTATATAGCACCATCAATGTACATGGTGCTGTACAGATAACACAGTAAATAGCAAGACCCTGCCGCATAGGCTTACAATCTAATAAGTTGTAGTAAACAATAAAGAGGGAAGGAGAATGCGAACAGGCACAGGGAAGTGTAAACAGGCACCGGGTAGGGAGAAGCTAACAGTATAGAGTCAGAACAAACTCAATATTTGAAGGCTATAGGGAAAAGAAAAGTTTTTAGCTGAGTTTTAAAAGCAGTGATTGAGTTTGTAGTTCTCAAGTGTTCTGAAAGAGCGTTCCAGGCGTAAGGGGCAGCAGAAGAAAAAGGACGAAGCCGAGGGAAGTGGAGGTCCTAGGGCAGGCAAGAAGCATAGCATCAGAGGAGCGGAGAGCACGAGCGGGGCGATGGTGTGAGATGAGAGAGGAGAGATAGGCAGGAGCTAGACCGTGAAGAGCTTTGAAGGTCAGCAGGAGAAGTTTATATTGGATTCTGGAGTGAACTGGAAGCCAATGAAGAGATTTCAGAAGTGGAGTGACATGGTCAGAGCGGCGGGCCAAGAAGATGATCTTAGCGGCAGAGTGGTGGACAGAGACCAGCGGACTGATGTGAGACGAAGGAAGGCCAGAGAGAAGAAGGTTGCAGTAATCCAACCGAGAGATAACCAGTGCGTGAACGAGAGTCTTGGCAGACGAGACAGACAAAAATGGTCGAATCCTGGCAATATTATACAGGAAGAAACAACAGGATTTAGCTACTGCCTCGATGTGAGGAGTAAAGGAGAGCGAGGAGTCAAATATAAAGCCAAGACTACGAGCTTCCTTGACCGGAGTAAGCGTGACATCGTTGACAGTAAGAGAGAATGAGAGGTGAGGAGAGGGTTTAGGAGGAAAAACAAGCAATTCAGTCTTTGCCATGTTAAGTTTCAAACGACGATGAAGCAGCCAGGCTGAGATATCTGAAAGACATGCCGAGATAGCTAAGCTAATCCTTATGGCCTGTTTAGTTAGATACCTAACTTCAGAATCTATCACCCAAGTTTACAGTACAGAAAGATGCAGTAAGAGAAGTCTAGCTAGTTGCCAATGGATGTCACTTTCCTATTTTATATAACACAATACTTGCCTCTTATTGTAGAACATTGTGGCAGATCAGAACGGTTACACCATCAATCTATTCCGTATTTTACTTCAGCAAAACTCAGCTTCCCTACTCAACCCCATTTCATACTTTTTTTCTCAAAAAACCAAGTGCAAGTTGGGACAATCCAACTCAGTGTTAATCACAACAAATCCATTAATATCAATGGGCTTAGTCATGACTAACAAGGTTAGTCGTGGCTAACAGTGAGTTGGATTGCCCTAAACAACTTACTGCAAAAGTGATTCTTCGCTTCTGAGGTCCTCTGGGAAGAATTTACTTCAGTCAGTGAAAACTAGGCTGACAACCATTACCCAGAGGACCTTCTCTTCTGCCGCTCCCAGACTGTGGAATGGCCTACCGGGAAAGATTCGCCAACTTAACAGTCTTTCTAAATTTAAAAAAGCTATAAAGACTGATCTCTTCCAGCAGGCCTACCCAGTCGAATTTTAAAATGTCTGGCTGTTATTTTAATAATGTATTAGTTTTATGTGTTTTTAATCAGTTTTATATATTTTATAGTATTTTTATATTTTATGTTTTCCCCCACCTCGATTCAGAGGGAGAGGTGGGTAAGAAATATATTATTATTATTATTATTATTATTATTATTATTATTATTATTATTATTTTGGTAAATTGGAACTGAATCTGCTGCGTCCATGCTAAATGATTAACCTAATAATCGAGTGAAAAGAACTGAGGAGACTGAGTCCGACTACTAGTACTTACTACTTTAAAACATTTTTGTTTCATGATCCTGCTAATTAAGCACTGGAGACTTCTATCTCCAACAATTTCACAATCACAACATCATCTGTTGGTACTTTTAGCGACCCTGCTGCAACCAAAGTATGTCAACCAAAGATTGCCATCATCCAACAAAATCACCATGGGTAGGTTTGTAATAAGGACCAGCAAACAATAGGAAGACACTATAGATGAAAAGATTGCTCAGTTCATTTATGCCACAAATTCCCCTTTTCGCATTGATAACAATAAGCACTTCACCAATATGGTTAAGTCCTTGCGACCAGGCTACACTCCACCTGGTAGAGCAGAAATTGGTGGAAAGTTGCTACACACACTGTATGAGAAGAAACTTGAACACTGGGGGGGGGGGGAATTTGCCACTTTAAGCACTGATGGGTGGAGCAATGTACACAATAATCTAGCAATATGTCCCTATGTGACAGCAGAAGATGGGGTTGCAACATCAAAAAATTCCCACACAACTGAAAAGCAGTGGCAGTGAAAGCTATAATAAACTGTGGACCAAAATTCAAGTGTCTTGTGTGCAGTTTTGTCACAGCTGCAAACATAACAAAGATGAGAAGATACTTAGAAGAAACAGAAAGAACTTCCCTATTAACATATGGCTGCAGTGCTCATTTAAAGCATCTTTTAGCCAAAGGCTTCAGCACTCAGGAATAAAAGAAAGTGTTGTAGTCGCAAATACTTCTGTAACAATCATTTAGCTTCAGCTTCACTGAAAAGAGAAGGAGGATCCAAACTAATTCTTCCTCAAGATGTTCAATGGAATTCTATGGTTGTTTTGAACAATTTATTAAGACCAGGCCTATTCTCATTTTAAAAAATTGCAGGGGGAAATGTAATAAAATAGAAGCATCTCATCCAAAGTATTGGATCAAAGAGGACCATAGAAGATATGCTCAGTATACTGAAGCCTCTATCCATACCTTAGACAAACTACAGAGACACTGTTGCTGCCTTGCTGATGCTGTTGACATTTGGAAGGCACTTCAAGAAATATGGAATAAAGAAATACCTAACCAGAAAGTTAAACTGCAGGCAATAAAGAAGTAGATGGATCAAGCATTAACTCTTGCAAACATTCCCAACCCCACTTACAAAGGTAGATGCCTAACAGCTGAAGACAATGACTTTGCCATGGCATTGGCATCTCAAAACCACTCCTCTGTTTTGACATGCATAATAAATTTCAGGGTTGGAGGGGAAGCATTTAAACATTACATGCTTACTGATGATGTTTTAAATAAAGTCACTCCCCTGAAGTGGTGAAAATCATTGGTAAGATAACTTGAACCAGAGATATTTCAGTTGCTAAGCCAACTTTTCACAGCAGTAGCTTCCTTTGCAGGCATAGAGAAAATATATTAATCATCTGGCATGGTTCACTCAAAGCTAAGAAATCAACTGGGAGTTGAAAAAGCAGAAAAACTTGTATTTCTGTTTCAGTCCATGACTAAAAATGACAGTACAAGTGAGAAGACGATATCTAATTATACAAGTTTAAATGGCACTGCTGTAAGTGAGATGACTTGTCTGTTAAGAGTTAATAAAATTTGAAAATTAAAAGATAATTTAAGGCAGTCATCAGCTGGCAACTCAGGAGACTGCTGCGAATGCATGCTGTAATATTTAAGATTGTTTAATAAAATAAGTACTATTGTGATTGTGTGTGATTTAGTTCTTGCCATTCTTAACATAAAGCTGCTGCATCTGCAGCTTGACATAGCACAAGTAATATTATGCACTATTCCCTACATTATTAAAAATTATCTATAAACATACACAAAATATACCCTCCTTCTGTGTAAAACGCTGTATTTTGTTGTGAATTAACATGGTTTAGTAATCAGATTTGCATCACTGTTTCAGAAATATGTGAAGAACTATAAGTGACAAACTTGAATTAAATCAGGTTTTCACTTAGGTGATTTAAATCATGAATTTAAATCAAGATGATTTAAATTAAGGTGATTTAAATAGATCCACCCTGATCCAAACAAATCTACTGAGTAAGACAAATGGTCCATCTAATCTAATATCCTTTCCCTGTCATCAAAGGAAGGGTACAATAATAATGAACACTAATATGGCATTCAATTTCCAAATTTCACTCCTAACATTTATCTATATAAATTCAGGGAGGACCTTAAAATTTCCAGGTTTATTGCTCTGTTCAAATTAGCAAACCAATTTTGACTTGCCGCTTACCTTCTATAAATTTCTCTTGTTCTATAAAAACATTTTTTTAAAAATGTCTTGACCTTTCTTGAATAAGGAAATACTGTACATGTTAGGGGAGCAATGGATGATGTCAATGTTTTACAGAACTTTTAAAAAAAAGTCCTGTTGTCCTATAACTAGTTAGTAAGCCCCTACAGATTACTCCTGAGGGAACATAGCTCTCAGCAACAACAACAAAAAGTTTCCCCACCCCTCTGCTAAGAAGTACAGAAGTAGTATGCAGTTTTCTATACGCTGAAGTTACTGTAAGCATATGCCTATCAATACAATGGCTTGCATCCCAAAATTGACTTGGGTGGGTGAAAACACTTCTGCTCATTAATGAGGGCAGGGAGGAATGGGAAGGTACTGCTTCCCCACTGCAGCTCCTCATGCCCATGGAAAAGCCACTCCAGAGGGTGCACAAACAGCAATAGGGACCAATAAAGTAGTCAATTCCGTTTTCACTCACAGCATCTATCAAAATAATTCCTGGGAACACTCCAAAGTAGATTCTGTGGATCCTCCAGAACAGTGCATGATGTAGTGTATGTGCTGTGGGGAGGGACTGCCATAGCCTAGGGGCAGAGCAAATCAGTGCCCCCCAATGTCACAAATACCCCCTTTCCTAGGGAAGGTATTTGAGAGAGTTGGGGTAAAACAACTGCAGGCACTTTTGAAGGATACTGATTAGCAGACCAATTCCAGACTGAGTTTTGATCTAGTTAAGGGACTAAATCAGCCTTGGTTGCCTTGATGGATGACCTTTATCTAGAGAGGGGCAGGGCCAGTGCAACCCTGTTAATTTTCCTCAACCTCTCATTGGCTTTTGATCCCATCAACTATACTATTGTTCCAGATCAACACCATGGGATGGGCACTAGAGGCACTGTGTTACAGTGGTTCTGGTCCTAACTGTGGGGCCAATTTCAGAGAGTAACACTGGGTGATAAGAGGGCATGCTACTGGTGTCATGCCTAACCTCGAATAAGAGTCCTCTGAGGAAGAGGAAGAGAGCCAGCTCATGGTGCCGCAGCCAGAGGCACAGGGAGAGGTGGAGGCCCCGACCAACAGTGTTTTAGAGATTTTGCAAGTGCAGGAGGCAGAAGAACAGCCTGGCACATTGGGCTGCATGCCAGAGATGCCTGAGTTGCAGGAGGCAGAGCTGGTTGTAATTCAGCGGTGCAGCAGAGAAAAAGCAAACAGCTGGAACAGCGACAAAGGAAAAGCCAATCACAGCAGGAGCAAGCACTTAAGTACCACACCCAGTCTTGATGACCCAGCTGTGCTAATTAATAAATCAGACCAGGCCCAGACATACCTCGCTGAAGGTAAACTGTCTGTTTCCTTGGCTTCTTGACCTGCTGCATCATGACTCTGATTCCTAGACCCTCGGCAATGCTTCTGATACTGCTTTTCTGATCACTCCCTGACTACTTTGATGCTTGGATCCACAACCCCTTGGCAACAGACTATGGACTGACCTAACTACGCTTCTGCTTTGCGATAACTGACTGTAATTTCACGGAGAGGACCTGGACTGCTTGGTCTTCCACCCTGGCTTATGGCATGACCTACCTGTAAACAGGACAACTGGTGGGTCCACATGGATCTATGGACCAACTGGAGTCCACCACAACAAGACCCTTCGGTATGGTGACCCCTCTTTCTATGGAACTTCTTGCCTTTATAACTTAAGCAGGCGCCAACATTGTGCTGTTTCTGACACCTCCTGAAAACATCTTTATTTCAGGAAGTCTTCCTTGATTGACCGGCCACATTTTTATCAGAATTCTACTACTTAAAAATAGTAATTATTTTAACATGGTGTTTTATTCTTTTACCTATTTTGCATTTTTATTGTTCACCACTGTCTGGATATGGAGCGGTATACAAATGTTGCAAACAACCAAATAAAAAAATAAATGTGAGAAGAGCTTATTTTGAATCCAAAACCTATATTTACTAACCTTCAATATTAGCATTAAGATTATTCTTTTAAATACTCACAAGTCTGAACAGCAACTGAAAAAACCTGGGAGTCTGTTCTAAACTTGTTTGTATTAAGTAAACATACTGAGTGAATTACAAAGTCCCGGATCCCACTGGGAAAACAGACACACACCTCAATCAAACTTACATTGCAGGTAAAAGGGATATTTACATATTACTAGTTCTGCCAGAATATGGATGAGGATGTGTCTTTGAATGCACTTCCCTTTGAAACAATAGTGTACAGATAAGCTGTTTCAACACTTGGAAGTGCATTCCAATGTATGTTGTGTTTACTCTCACCTCTCTCGTTCCAGCAATATACACATAGAAGTCGGCTCATAACACACAGCACTAGTCACACAATCCATCTGCCCATTTCCAGAGATACAAAAGCATCTTAAATGTAATGAATGGATCTTCACAAATCCTAGCAGAATAGTAAGATTACTTTGAATAAACTGCATCTGAAAACAATTCTCCTCACCAAACATTTAACCTTGAGGCTATTTCTACACAAAGCATTTAGGGCTTTCTCTGCTGTGGCACGAGCTCCCCAGAGAGGTCCGCCTGGCACCTACACTGTACTCCTTTCGTCGCCAACTGAAGACCTTTTTATTCTCTCAGTATTTTAACACTTAATTTTAACTTAAATTTAAATTTTACTGTTCTAACTCTGTATTTCAATCTTATATCAATTTTTGCTGTGTGGTTTTATCCTGATTGTACTTTTATACTGTATTTTGTATTTGTGTTTTTAACCTGTTGGTTGTTTTATTATGGTTTTAATTTTTGTGAACTGCCCAGAGAGCTTCGGCTATTGGGCGGTATAAAAATGTAATAAGTAAATAATGTGCTCGTGATTATTCACTCATGGAAATTTGTGGGTCCTTTTCACAAGGATGTCAGCCTCCAAAGCCTCTCCCATTGTTTTCAAGCGGGAATCTGCCATTTTATAAGTCAAAGAAAATGCAGTAAACAATCTAAATCACAATGAAATATATGGGAAGGAACCAACAAAAACAAGGGGGGAAGCACATGTATTGTGCCAATCCTAATCCTGCAAGGACTCCAAAAGGCAAAGCCCGGTAAAGCTGTGGGATTTTTGCTTAATGTAGAGAAGTCTAGTATCTCTACTGCCTCCCCTTCCTCGTGTCCCTTTCCCTTCTCCAATCTCACTTTTTGGGATATTTCTAAAGATTGTAGGCCTTTGGGCATGCTTTGTTCTTTTAAGCCTAATTTTCTCTACCACACCTGAGCCTTTTGTTATTAAATTAGTAAAATAAATTTTAGGTCTGACCCAGAAGATCTTAATGAGCAAAACAGCAATTTATCAGATGTCAGGGTGTGACCTAGATCTCACTCTCACACAGAGAGAGAGAGAGCTAATGAGCAATAGGAGTTTCCCTTTTCCATGCCTGCACCATTTTATGATTTTTTGTCAAGTTTAAGCAAATGCATAAATTATCTAGGAGCGGAGTGTTCCCCTCATGAAACTCTCAAGCTCAAGAGTGCTCATGTAGCTCCTTCACGCACAAAAAACTGCTTCTTCTTTCCACCAGCTTCTATTTCACAGATCTTGTTTTTCTCTTTTAAAAAAAAAAGTTCCATGAGCAAATTTTTCCAAAGCTGGAACACACATCTCCCTTGTGTTTTCTTATAGGACAGAAAATAATGCCTATTCCCACTACCACCACCACACTAATGACCCTTTCCAATTATGCAGAGACAGGAAAGCAAATCAGGCTGGATTGGCCATAATGTGAACAGAGTGCTAACAACAGAAATCTGAGTATTTTGGCTATATGGAGCAGGCCTTAAAAATGTACTTTCTTGGCAGGAAAGAGGCATCTTCAGTTGTCATACTAAGTCCTACATCCCCAAACTTGCTTGTGTTTTTATTATTCTTTGTGGCTCTTTGCCTTGTCTTTTATTTGAGCCTTTCTTGAAAAGGCTACTTACCCTAAATTCTCTCCCAATCCTGCCTGCATCCTCCCACTCTACCTGCCCTAGTTTCCCTAGACTTCTCCAACCAAAACTGAATCCACTTCAGGTCCTAAAGCATCAAATGCCGCTCCTGGACATTCTTTTCCTTCTTCAAGAAATTCCTGAAAAGCCTAGTTTGTGTCTTCTCCACTCTATGACTCAAATCTTTCGACTCCTTCAAGGTTCTCCTGCAGTAACTGGGACAGTTATGCATACTGAACTAGTTAGTTTGGTGGTGGATGGGGTGAGGAGAGAGACGTTTAGCTCACATCTCTGTCAACCTGACAAAGGTTTAGCTGAGCTGCAGTTCATTCAAGCAAGTCTGTGAACCAGTTTTTTCAATTCAGTCTAGAGTATGGTTCATCTCTGTACTGATAACCCTCATGACATGAGAAACAAGCCTTGTGTGCTAAGATATAATTTCCCTCACCATCAGAACTTCTATAGTTTAAGTATAGGCATCACTTTCAATCATTATCAGGGACAGTTATACGTTCAGCAAAAGCATAACCTTGAGGGAAGATGTCTGGACTTTGCGCAACAGTGGGTCACAAATGAACATTTATTGTGCTGATTAAGAGCCAGTTTAGATAGACTCAAGAGGTAAAGCTTTCCCTGCGCTACACCATTACACGTTTAATTTAGGAAACAGCCTTAAATCAAGTCAGACCCTTAAACCATGTAGCTCAGTGTCGTACACTGACTTGAAGTGGCTCTCTAGGGTTTCTGCCAGGGATCTTTCCTTTCCTGGAGATGCCAAGGATTGAACTTGTAACTTTCTGCATGCAAAGCATGTGTTCTACGAGGCTTACACATTTAAATGCTCTCCTATGAAAATTCCTTTTTCACAGAAAACTGTATCAGGGAGAAAGCTACACGGACGTTGGGGGAGAATCATTCAAGCATGCTATCTCTAGCTGCTGGGCTCTTGTCCCTCAATAGATTGTTCCTGAGGAAATGCAACAGAAAGAAATAGGTTCCTCACCTTTCTCTTACAGAAGCCTGAGGTGATATTCTCCAGGGAAAATGTTACTGCTCAATTCTGCTGTTTTGATAAAACTGACTAGCTCTCAACTTAAGAACTTTAAAGGCACAGGTGTGGATGTCCAGTGTTGCACACAGCCCAACCATATTTCCTCAAGGTCATGCTTCATCTGTGGGGATAATTGCATTACTGAAACACCGGATTACCGAAACACTGGATGCACTATAATTCTTTCCCTAGGAATCCTATACCTTGCCCCTATACGTGCCCTTTATACAATATAGCAGTGGTGTGAGCGCCATGTTTGTGGCTTCATTCCATGGTGCTGCTGTAATATTTAAATGCCCAACACCATGTGGGCAGGACCAATTGCACAGGCCTTTCCCATCCAATCACCACCCACAATCTGGCTGCACCAGTGTTAAAGGCACCAGTTGGCTATTGTACTAGGACTAGGAATGTATGGGTTCAATTCCCCACACAGTCATAAAGCTCATTCTCTCTTAGCCTAACCTATTTCTTAGGCTGCATTCAGACAACAGGATAGTCAACAGTGGATTAATAATCAACTCGACAGTTGTATATCTAGAGGGTATTCCCCACACAACATAATAATCAACCATGTTATGCATTAGGTTCAGCGCTGAGTTGACTATTTGTCCATGCTGAGTTGACTCACTCATCCCCTGCTCTCTCTCTAGTATCCCATCAGCCATCGCTGCTGAAAATCTATCCTGCCAACTGGGCTAGAGCAGTAGCCACTGTTTTGACCACACTTGCCTTGCAACTCTGTGACCAACAAAATAACCAATGGTGCCCTCCACAGAACACGCTAATCAATGGTGGTTCAAATAGCCATCTCTGCAAAGTGTTGGTTATTTTGGCCAAATAACCAACTGTTGTTAAAAAACCTCCCTCCACACAACATGATAACCCATAGTGGGTTAAATAACCAACCACTGACTATTTAAACCACCATTGGTTATCGTGTTGTCTGAACCCAGTCTTAGAGTTATTGTAATAATTAGATGGAATAAACCCATGTACACTGTCCTAACATTCTGGAGCAGGGTGGCATACAAACGTAACGACAACAACAGCAACAACAATAATAATAGTGATCATGCATAATGTCATTAGCGAAGAGACCCACAACTCCCCCCCAATGCAGATTCCCCCAATATTTTGTGAATGGAGGGGTGCCATATGTCTTGGTAGTTGTGTATATATTCTATTATGAGCACTCCTCCAATTGGTTTTTGTTTAAGAAAGTTTCTACAAAAACATAGCTCCCCCACAACAAAACTGCTTCTCCCTCAGTGATATGGGGATAGGATCCGATAATGAATGCACACACTCATTGGTCAAAATGATTTATGCTTTTGACATATGTACCTAGTAAGCACAGGCCCCATTACTTTACAACAATAGCCATTGGTGAATAAAAGCAATATGCTGCTGACCAGGGATAGAAATGTTTCTGAGCAATATTCACACTGAACTGAAAAAACACAGGAATGGTCAATTGATTCCTCTCCCATTCCCCACCCCACATGGCAGCTGTGGTTGAAAGTATGGAGATTGTTTCTAATGATTCAAAAAACATTCAATACCCTTTTAATAGTGGATGTTTTTTAATGAAATTCTAACCAAGTTTTCATATTTTAAATATGTAACTAATGAGTTAATTCAGACCTACAAATACACACCTACAAAAGCAAACAGCATCCATATGATTCTCCATCAGGCAATGCAGAAAGAAGAATTTGGATAGCAGCCAGTTCTTTCTGAAGGTCAAATGCAGGATTTAAAGTACAATCTAATACAATCAACAGAGAAGCAGATTCTTCAGTAACATTTGGCTTGTGTCCAAGTTCCTGGTTCTGCATTACATACAAAAGTGCTACAGCAATGGTACCTAAATGATCATCCTTAAACCAGTTAAAATTTCGTGGAAAGGCTCTTGCACTAAGATTCATGGATGAAAAAAATAAATGGTCTCTTTACTTACAATAATGAAAACTGGCTAGAACATCAGTAATATGTTGATGGAAGAATAAGCTGAGAGCACTGTCCAAGAGTGCTTTACAGTTCCACTGGGACAGAATGGAAGTGACTTGTATTTATCTGTGGGGACTGAGAAAGGGTGGTGGTGGTGGAGGATTGGAGAGTTGCTGGCAGAGTGGAAGAATGGTGCTATTCCTACACGGGTGCCTCCCTATATTTGGCTGCACAGAAACTATGAATCATTTGTCACTTGATAGATGTCATCAAAGTGAAATGGGAAGGTGGGCCTTCTATTCCCCATGTCCTCTGATTTTAGAGTTCCCCAGTGGCTTACAATACCATGGCTTTCCCTTGTCAAGGGGGTGGGGAGCAGTGGAGAAAACTAAAATATAGGTTGTTGCGTACACTGGATCAGAAGAGTAGAAGATTGCACAAGGGTAATATCAAGGATCAAAGAGATGTCAAGCCCGAGAATGTGTTTGAAGTACAAGATTTCTTTAATACATTGCCAGGCGATTGTGCCACCTTGAAATACCTAGTTCTAAAATAGTGTGCCTCATTCTGGAAACTACACAGCTATAAAAGCATTGTTGGGAATTCAGATCATCAGTGGAAAAGTTTTTAGATGACTTTAGATGAAAAGTTTTTAGTAACTTAAGAACAACATGTTCTCAGAGCACTTCCTAAAAGCAGAATTACATAATACTGTCCTCATAAAATAGTTACACTTAGAAATAATTAGCAAAGATTAGAGTGATAACAGGACTATTGAACAGTAACAACTATTCTTTTGAGGTTTCCTTCATGTTATGAATGTTTCTGGTTTGTGATGTCTACATTTTATGCCACTGTACAAGGATTACATGTTGATTTAGCTTCCAAATAAAAATGCAAGTGCTCATATATGCAAAGGAATACATTTTTCCTTCAGAAAACTGCAAATAATCACAAGACTATAAGTTAAAACGGCAATTTTGTTATAAGAACAAATACTACAGCTAAGGCTTAAACGGTAAGCAATAAATGGACGCAGTGAAAAAAATACCAGACCTTCATTATAATGGAAATATGCTTACACATACAACATATCTCAGATATATACCAGAGTGACATGTGCCACACATCTAATGAGCTTTTCTTGCAGGGAAACCAAAGGAATCTTACCATAACAGATCAACACAACAATCAAACAAGATGTTTTATTATCTCCAATGAATAACTAATAATATCTTTAGGCTACAATCCTACACATACTTAACTGAGAGTAAGTCTCATTGAACTCAATGGGGCTTCCTTCTGAGTATATATGCATAGAATTACACTGTTAAAGTACCTAAATGGTGTTTTTTTTCCTTTCCAAATTTTGGTCCCTAGAACACTAAGATATCAATAGGAAGATTATGTGATCTGCTATTACAAAAGGATGCATCTGAATTATGGTAAATCAAGCTACTTTATACACTTTTCAACACAATTACAAGAACACAACATCTAAAAAACCTATCACCAGCACACACTAGTCAATTGCACTCATTCTCAGACTGGATCCCATAAAACGAATTGATATACACCTGCATTTTTATCAGTGCACAAAGCAAACAATACTTTAACCTTAAGAAAAGTTCATCACAAAAAGGATCAATTATGCTAGCGTTAAATATTAGAGGCTGTTTTAATAATAACAGCAAAATAACAGCAGAAGAGTGGCATCAGGAACTAAAAGGTGGTAGTATTTAATGGGAGGGTCACAAGTCATTTGGTGAATACTGCAGCCTTAAGTATTTTTTAGGATAAAACTGGATGGATCAACTATTAGCAGGAAGGCTCAGAGATTTACTACATTCCTTATAAGCACAGCCTACTAATAACTGTGCCAAAAGGTTCACATTCTGTGAACTCCAGCCTTTACAGAAACTGCATAAAGTAAAGCAAGAGACTATTTCAGAAGCAGACTGTAAAGAAATAGAAAACTAAGAACTATTAGTAAAAGTCTAAGATCTTGACACTGCAAGTATTTATACATACAATCCTATAAATTTCCTGCCAAATGGATGGGGAAAAAACATTAAAAGGCATAACAGAGGTATAAGGCATGTTGTGGCTCATTTGGACAGCAAGAGATCTGTAACACCATTTGTAACTCAATATTCTGTTTACTTTAGTCTCCAATGAAAACACTTTTTTAATACTGGGAATACAATTGAAATTTGTATTCAATTTAATGGGACGGTCACTGTTATTATTAAAACAGCCTCTAATATTTAAAGCTAGCATAATTGATCCTTTTTGTGATGAACTTTTGATTCCCAAACACAAGAGACACATTTAATATTATTTGGGCACTCTGAAATAACAGTCAGTGTGCTGCAGCTGAGAGTTGATTAGATTTAGGACCAAGAATCAAATCCAATGTCAGACACGGAACCCATTTCTACAATGGTTTCCCACTAATAATGTGAGATTATGAAAAGCTGTGGCAAAGACCAAACATAACCATTTTTAATTCTATCACACCAAAAATGATACAAAGATTATAATGTCTCTTAGGGTGCAGTCCTATGCAAATAGTCATCAGCCTCCAAACTCAGAGGCTGACGAGTATCCAGCAGGAGTGCGACAGCTCCGCGCTCCAGCCACCCTGCATTTATGCTAGAAGGGCAATTTTGCCCATCTAGCAGTGACACTTTGGAGGGGAAGGGAAGGAGGCAGGGGCGGACATAGGAAACAGTGTAATGTAGCTGCCCCGGTCTCCTCCCCTCCCCCTGGGAATCCCTCCTTATCCTGCTTCCGCATTCCATTGCTCTCTGTGCTGGCTATGAGGGGGAGGGGAATGCAATTTCCTGGCTCTGATCTTGGAGCTAGGAAACTGAAATATCCTATGCCCACCCCCACTAGACACTGTGTGGTAGGCATAGGCTTGCTCTCCTAGAAATATAAAATAAAATAGCTGAAAAGACACTTCAGTATAGGAAATCACATAACTGCATGTAGATGATAAAACAGAACAATTCAAACATATTAAGAACATAAGAAGAGCCATGCCGGCATCCGGATTACAATAGAAAAAATAAAATAGCAGATAAAAACAAATTGAAGGAAACAGGATTGACTCAGATGAAACATTTTTATGAACAACAACACTCTATAACATATGAAGTATGGAAGAATTAAGCACAAAATATGAAAATGCCTTAGTATGGGCACAAATCAGTAGATTTATAAGTATGGGAAAGATAATAAGGCAAAGTATAAGGGATTTAACGAATGGGAAAAATTTATAGAGAACTATAAGGTAGGAGATAAAGGATTAGTAACACAAATATACAAAATATTAATAAAGCAAGAGATTAGAGGAAATGTGACAATAAAACAGACACGGCAAAAGGGATATAGAAGAGCAGATAAACGATGAAGAATGGGAGAAAATATTTGAGAGATTCCCCTTTAAAACATCAACAAGAATAAAAGAAGGTGCTTTAAAATTAGTCCAGAAGTGGTACTGGACACCTGTGAGGCTGGCAAAAATCAATAAGACTTTGTCATCCTCCTGCTGGAGAGGATGTGAGGATAATGGATCTCAAATTCATATGTGGTGGGAGCGTGGAAAGGTAAAGAAGTTCTGGGACAGGGTCTTTAGAGAAATAGAAAAAAATACTTATCAAAAAGTGCATAAAATGCCAGAGTTGGATATTTTTGTTAAAAATATTTTTGTCAAAGAAAATAAAAAGATAAGAGAAAAAATGCTACCCTATTTCTTCAATTCTAAGATGCACTTTTCCCCCCATATAAACATCTCTAAAAATGGTGTGCGTCTTAGAATCGCGGGTGTGTCTTAGGGGTTTTTTTTCTGTTGGTGGTACTAAAATTAGTGTGCGTCTTACAATCGATGGCGTCTTACAATCGAAGAAATACATATGCTGACAGCTGCAAGACAACTAATAGCAAAAAATTGGAAGATGGCAAAGATGCTGACAGTAAGCATGTGGAAAAGGAAAATTTTGGAAATAGCAATTAGTGAAAAATTGACACAGAAGTTACAATTTCAAAGAAGAATAAAGCAAAGAGATAATTTTAAGAAGGATTGACAAAAATATATAGAATATATGAAGAAAGAAAAGAATAGAACAATTTTGGCAGAAGCTTATAGGATTCTCTGGGACTCCTGAAAAAGAAGTAGGGCTAAAAATAAACAATATAAAATAACACAAAAGAAAAGGAAGAGATAAAGAAAAATGATACACCATCCTAGAAAGAAAAATAGGGGGAATCTATGAGAGACAGGCAGGGGTGGGGGAGGGAACAGGGTAAAGGAATAAAAGGTGAAGCTTGAAAAGAAAGTAATTTTGTTAAAATTTCTGGTTGAAAAAAAAGTGTACTGTATTTTGTATGTTTGTTTACACATACATAATGGAAACTCAATAAAAATATTAAGAAAAAAAGAAGAGCCATGCCAGATTAGATGATGGGTCCATCTAGTCCATCATTCTGTTCACACAGTGGCCAACCAGCTATTGACCAGGGACCCACAAGTAGGACCTGGTGCAACAGCACCCTCCCACCCATGTTCCCCAGCAACTGGTGTATAAAGGCTTATTGTCTCTGATACTGGATATTTCTCACTGTATGTATGTGTATGACATATCTTCCAAGCAGTGATGTGGGGCAAAAAGTTTTCAAATGCTTTATTTTTCAGTGATTCCCCCCACCCCAAATTTCATAAGTTCACTAGTAAAAATGAATGTGTGCCAATTTCAAATACAATATTAGGCAAGACTGTTGTAATTAATGCTTTTCAAATGATTATCCATAGCAAGTATTTGAAAGGATACCCAATACGTGTCATTGAAATACATGTATGTCTCAGAATGAAAGGGAAATACTAAGTAGTGACAACGAAACTGAAGGTGCCCCAGTAACCTCAGTGGTAAAGAGTTGAACTCTGTTGAAATAAATGAATGGCTGTCAGCATATCATGCACAGTTATTTAGGCTGTTAAAATTAGTGTGTCAACAGTTTTTAGTACCACGTTTTTTCTTAAGTTTCAACAATGTAAGGAAAGCACACACTGTTTTTATATATTTCGATAAAATTGTCTACATAATATAGCATTTAAATTACATTAAGTGTGCTTTAGTTTTCCTCCTCAAATATTTCAAGTCAAATACTTGTGGTGTATTGAGACAAAAAATTAACATGGGGTACATTTTTTTTTCTTTGATGCTTACTAAACACAAGTAAAATAAACATGCTAAACTAGATCTCTCTAGGGCATCATAACTTTTTCTGCAAATAACCCTATGCAAATTACTCTATTTTACACTGGAATTTTTTTCAGAAAATCACTAGTTCCAAGAAGTCATAGTCAATCACAGGATAAAGAAACTATGATCTACATGTAGTTCTCATGTTCCTTCAATGTAGAAATATTGCAATATCCAAAGTGGCCCTTCATGCTATCTTATTTAAAGTATTTTTCACAACACATGTAATTATTCTTTTTGGAACTGGAATTTAATTATTATGTTTGCTAGTTTAGTTTTCCAAAAATGGCAGACCTCAAAGTGGTTAAGAGCTCCATAGCAAACTTCAAAATCTGTTAAACAGAAGTGTTTTTATTCAGGTTTATATCTTGCTCTATCTCGCAACAAAGGGCTGATAACACTATATTTTCAGTTCTATGAACTTCCATATAATACTGCAATTTGAATTTGCCCAAAGCATCCTCTCCAAGTTTAAAGTACATTTGAAAAGCTTCAGTGCAATTAAATCTGGCACCACATTAAAAGTATCTTCACATCAATATCCAAGAAACCGATTAAACATTAATATTTGGAGTCAACTTACCAAAACAGTATCCTTAAAATGTTTGCAACTAATAATACTAAACACACGTAGGTTGAAAAGCCCTCTGCATTCTGTGTCCTTTTAATATCTCGGTATTGCGGGATGTATGGCACCACACCTCCAAATACCATGGCTGCAGATGCACCCCAGGATATCAGCTGATGAACTGGAGCCACTAACCACTCCCAGCCATCTGCTTCCATGATGAGCAAGATGAAGTCCCTTAACATCAGGGCAGTTGTTGAAGAGGGATCTCCTTTCACTTCTTCCTCAGGCTTTATTGGTTTTTATTCATATTTAATCTTCTCCCAGGATGTGAGTCATTCTTTGTGCAACCCTAACAAAATAAAAAAAGGAGAAAAACTCAAACTTGGATGGAAGTATTTGAGCTCATGAACAGAAAGCAATCTCTTTATTACATTAAAAGTTAGCCCAACCACAAGCCCCAAGAAAAAGCCAGCTACTTAGTCGAGTGCTGGTCTGGAGTGTTTGTACTGTGTGTTGGGTACTCGAGACAGATTAGGGATTCTGCTGGTGTACCGTCCACCCCGCTGCCCCACAGTCTCCCTGCCTGAGCTGACGGAGGTTGTCTCGGACCTGGTGTTGAGGACCCCCAGGATGGTGGTTCTGGGGGATCTCAACTTCCATGCCGAGGCTGCTGTATCCGGAGCGGCTCAGGACTTCATGGCTGCCATGACAACCATGGGGCTGTCTCAACATGTCATCAGCCCAACACACGCAAAGGGACACACGCTTGATCTGGTTTTCTCGACTGGGCAGGAGGATGGTGATCTGGAAGTGGGGGAACTAACATCTACCCCCTTGTCATGGTCGGATCACTTCCTACTGACGTTTAGACTCTCGGCGGCCTTTGCCCTCTGCAAGGGTGGGGGGCCTATTAAAATGGTCCGCCCCCGGAGGCTAATGGACTCCGATGGATTCCAGAGGGCTCTAGGGGATTTTCCTGCTGATATGGCCGGTGCTCCTGTCGAAGCCCAGGTCGCTCTGTGGAATGCAGAGATGACTCGGGCGGTTGACACGATTGCGCCCAAGCGTCCTCTCCCTCTGAGCAGAGCCCGGTCAGCTCCTTGGTATACACCTGTGCTGAGGGCAATGAAGCAAGAGGGGAGACGGCTAGAACGCAGGTGGAGGAAAACTCGTGCTGGGTCTGATCGAACACGGGTTAGAGCTCACTATCGAGCCTACTCTGTGGCAGTGAGGGTGGTAAAGAGGCAGTTCTTTTCCACCAGCATTGCGCCTTCTCAGTGTCGTCCGGCGGAGCTTTTCCGGGTGGTTCGCGGCCTGTTACACTCTGGGCCAGGGCGAGAGATGGTGGAACCCTCGGTAGCACGCTGTGACGAGTTTGCACGGCACCTTGAAGATAAAGTCGCTCAGATTCGTCATGAATTGGACACCACACTTAATGCAGCTCCACTAGTAGAGGCGTTCAGAGCGCTGTCCGGTTCAGTTTTATTGGATGAGTTTTAGTTATTGAGGCCCGAGGATGTGGACAAGGTGCTTGGCCAAGTCCGGTCGACCACCTGTGTGCTTGACCCTTGCCCCTCGTGGCTCATTACATCAAATAAGGAGGGGATCGCCGGCTGGGTCCAGGAAGTTGTAAATGCCTCCTTGAGAGAGGGAGTGGTGCTGGCCTCTTTAAAAGAGGCGGTAATTAGACCACTCCTGAAGAAGCCTAAACTGGACCTGGAGGAGGTTAACAACTACAGGCCGGTGGCTAATATCCCTTTCCTGGGCAAGGTGCTTGAGCAGGTGGTTGCAGGACAACTCCAGGCACTCTTGAATGAAACGGATTATCTAGATCCATTTCAATCGGGTTTCAGGCCTGGTTTTGGAACGGAAACTGCCTTGGTCGCCCTGTGGGATGACCTCTGTCGGGAGAGAGACAGGGGGAGTGCGACCCTGTTGATTCTCCTGGACCTCTCAGCGGCCTTCGATACCATCGACCATGGTAACCTTCTGGATAGGTTGTCTGAGCTGGGAGTTGGAGGTACTGCGTTGCAGTGGTTCCTCTCCTACTTGGATGGCCGATTCCAGAAGGTGGTGCTGGGGGATTATTGCTCTGTGCCGTGGCTCCTAAGCCATGGGGTTCCACAGGGCTCTATCTTATCCCCTATGCTGTTTAACATATACATGAAGCCGCTGGGGGAGGTTATCCGGAGATGTGGACTGAGGTGTCATCAATATGCGGATGATACCCAGCTCTACCTTTCCTTTTCATCAAACCCAGGTGAGGCAGTGACTGTTCTGAACCAGTGCCTGAGCACGGTAATGGACTGAATGAGGGCTAACAAACTGAGACTCAATCCAGACAAGACGGAGTTACTGTTAGCGGGTGGTTCATCTGTCCGGCGAGGTGATGTTTGCCCTGTCCTGGACGGGGTTGCACTCTCCCTAAAGGATCGGGTCCGTAGTTTGGGGGTGCTCTTGGATCCAGAACTGTCACTTGAGGCACAGGTGAACTCAGTAGCAAAGAGCACCTTTTATCAGCTTAGGTTGATATACCAACTACGCCCTTATCTGGACAGAGATAGCCTAGCTACAGTTATCCATGCTCTGATAACCTCTCGCTTGGATTACTGCAATGCGTTATACGTGGGGCTGCCTTTGAAAACGGTCCGGAAGCTTCAGCTGGTACAAAATAGGGCAGCCCGTTTACTAACAGGGACTGGCCGACGAGATCACATTACGCCAGTCCTTTTCCAGCTTCATTGGCTGCCAGTCCAGGTCCGGGCCCAATTCAAAGTGCTGGTATTGACATTTAAAGCCCTAAACGGTTTGGGGCCAGGTTATCTGAAGGAACGCCTCCTCCCATATGTACCTACCCGGACCTTAAGATCATCTACAGGGGCCCTTCTCCGTGAGCCCCTGCCAAAGGAAGTGAGGCAGGTGGCTACTAGGAGGAGGGCTTTCTCCGCTGTGGCACCCCGGTTGTGGAACGAGCTCCCCAGAGAGGTCCGCCTAGCGCCTACACTGTACTGCTTTCGTCGCCAGCTGAAGACCTTTTTATTCACTCAGTATTTTAACACTTAATTTTAACTTAAATTTAAATCTTACTGTTTTAACTCTGTATTTTAATCTTATAATCAACTTTGCTGTGTGGTTTTATCCTGGTTGCACTTTTTATACTGTATTTCAAAATTGTGTTTTTAACCTGTTGGATGTTTTTTGTGATTTTAATTTTTGTGAACCGCCCAGAGAGCTTCGGCTATTGGGCGGTATAAAAATGTAATAAATAAATAAATAAAATAAATACTTAAGTCCCTTTTCTACCATGTTAATATTCAAGTTGCTTTGTTGAGTCCAAGTCTAGGGAAGCTTACCACTCCTAGAAATAAAATCCCTTAACAGAGAACACTTATCAAAACTTAACAGACAGGCTTTTTAGTATTTCATGAAATAAAAGTGCTCATGAAATGAATTGCTCATTCATAATGGTACTGATTCCAGCATACCAAGTTCTCTCAAAATTAGGAAAACAATGCAGTTATGAGTCAACACATTACTCCGTATTAATACAGTAAATAAGACTATGCAAGTTGTATAGCATGGAGACAGAGATTTTCCATTATTATTTACAGGCATAACATGTGGCCACTTTCACTGGTCAGTATAACTGTGTGAGAGAACTACTGTTATATTTTAATTCAGTGGCTCTTCTCTGGTTTAGAAAGAAGTTTCTCATTATTTCCATGGCTATGAGTGTAACATATAGACAACCATGCTGAGAAACTGATTCCCTAACTAAAGACACCACTCATATGAACATAAGAAGAGCCCTGATGCTGGATCAGACCAAGGGTCCATCTTAGTCCAGCACTCTGTTCACAGTGGCCAACCAGCTGTCAGCCAGGGACCAACAAAGCAGGACATGATGCTCTGTGGCTTATTTAGTCAATAGCAGTACAAACAAGATGGTATTTCATTATAATAGTTTGCTTGTTGGACACTCCACTTCACTGGGAATGGAACCAAAGTTGCTTCATAACAACTATAGATTTCTGGTCTGGACAGCTGTAACTGACTTAGTTGACATCAAAGCGTTCCTGTTCTTTCTAAATTACCAGAGGGCCAATCATACATTTTTTCCCTGGCTGCAGATAACATGAGACAACTTCAGCTGAAAACGTCTTATGAATGTGTCAACACATTTCCAGGTTGTGAGTTGATAAACCCCACTTTGGATTTCCCCCCCAGAAACTGTTATGGGCTGGATCCAACTATCGCACAAGCAGAAGTCTACTTGCACAACAGGACTTCCCCATCCTCTTTTCCTCCCTGCAACTCCCCTGGCATATCATCCAAATCTGCTCCAGAGCACTCCCAAGCCTCAGAAAAGGATGGTAGATTTTTCGTTTCTGATGTTAATCGTAATAAAAAATAGTTTAACAGATCACATACCATATTACAATGGTCTTGATACTTGGGCCTAGGAATTGGCGAGTCAAAACATGCTTTGGAATCCAGTCTCTGGCACTATGGAACAGTATTTGATATCTTGGTTTGACTAGTCACCATGTTCACTTAGATAACTGAACATTGCATGAAGACATAAAATAGGTGTACAGGGTTACCCAGTTATTGTGTCTACATACATGCAAGTATGGGCATTGCCTTACACTGAGTGTGAAAGCAAGGAAAACCACGTAGGGGAGTAAAAAATAGCCAAAGGCAAGGGCGGAACCAAGTAATCTTCTACATTATTATTAGTAAAAGTTTTATTAAAGTGCCAGGTGCCTATGCGTTTCTAACGTGGTTGCATTCTTCCTCAGGGCTTTATAACGTTAGTGCAGTTGTCTGCAGAAGCTGCTAGGCTAGCATGATACAGAAAGAAGTGCAATATATAGGGAAGGTCTCTTTTCCCTATATATCTCACTTCTTTCTGTATCATGCTAGCCTAGCAGCTTCTGCAGACAACTGCACTAACGTTATAAAGCCCTGAGGAAGAACGCAACCGCGTTAGAAACGCATAGGCACCTGGCACTTTAATAAAACTTTTACTAATAATATTATTGTACATTACTTGGTTCCGCCCTTGCCTTTGGCTATTTTTTACTCCATTGCCTTACACTGTCATAAAAAACCCCACACATACATCATGGGTTTGGTGAGCAGTTGAATAAGGATTAGGGATGTCACCTGATTAAACAAAATAAATATTTATTTTAATTATTTTATTTAGTATATTTATACCACCATTTAATTATATTCCCAGGACAACAATCAAAATGTTGATAATTATTACATAGCTATTTTATGGTGCAATCCTATGTTTAGTAAAAACAAAACAAAAAAACAGTCCTACAACTCCCAGCATTTTTCCAACCAGTCATGGGAGATGCAAGACTTTTTTCTGTCTAAACATGCACAGGGTTGAACTTTAATGTATTTAATGTTGTTTTGCTCATATGCTAAGTAATAACACTGGAGAAATAAGCATGCATTCTTTGGTTTTTAGATGATGCACACATTTGTCACAGCCAGCATAACTTTAGAAGAGGCATCCCCTCTTGTGTGTTAAAGAAGGGAAGGGAAGCCTCTTCTAAAACAGCACTTGCCTACTGCACTTTTTTATAACGCCTTGTATTTTAAATAATATATTTATTCTGTTGTCCAATAAATCTGGAGCCCTGTTAAAGTCAAAATTGTTTTTAATTACTACCTAACTGATGTATTAAACTTTGCAGCCTTACCTCCGATCCACACTACTGCTTTAAAGCGCTTTCTAACTGTTATAAAGCGCTTTAACTGCTTTAAAGCCCTATAAAACTGTTATAAAGCGCTTTAAAGCAGTAGTGTAGATATGTGTTTCGTGAAACCACATTCTCATACATCTAATCACAATAGCAATCGCTTGCCAAATGTAAAAAAAGGGGGGGAGATGCAGGAGAAAGAAAATGACTATTAGAATTAAAACGAAACAGAAGACTACCAACGGTAAGAAACCATGAGAAGGAGTTACTAAAGAGATGAAAGAAAAATCCCAACTGCTTCCAACTATGGCTGGATTGGGATCCACAGGAATGGCTCAATGCAGTTCTTCAAGATTCTGGTTTTGAGATAACCGATCAGTCTTGCCACATAGACTACATGATTGACCGCGAACTGCTGGGAAGTTACATTTCTCCGAGCCGTCCCGCCTCGAGAAGGCAGTGCTGGGGCATAGCATCCACCCCTCACTCTTGATGGCGAGGGCCACGCGCTGCCGTTCCCGGAAAGAGAGCGAACGCGCTTCTCACAAAGCCATTGGTGCTTGCTTGCTCCGGCACAAAGCCGACGATGCCACTCGAGTTCCCCCGCGCTCCTCCTAGCAACTCTACCGAACTCCCGCCCCACCAGCACCACCGCGGAAAGCAGCGAAGAGCCGCGGCGGCGATCAAAGCCCCATGGATAGAGGAACGCAGCGGCTGGAACCGCGACCCCTCCCTCACCTTGGCTCGCGCGGCCACTTCTTAGCCCGGGCTACGCTGCCGAGGGCCCCGTGGACCGAGACCCGCGCATTTCCTCTCGCGGCGGGAGCGGCCCCCAACCCACGTCGCCGCCGCTCCGGCTGCAGCTCGCGTTCACGCTGCTATACAGCTGCGCCTTCGCTTTTGCTCCCGCAACAGCTGCTGTCGCTTCTGTCCTCACGAGCGATTTGGCGACAATAAGCAGTAGCAGCAGCATCTAGGAGCAGGAATAATCAGCCCTGCCTCTGTGACATCACGATAGGCAGAAGCGCCTCCGTCAATGAGAAGAACCGCCCCCTCCTACCCTCCCCCCCCCCGTGTCTTCTGGGTCCTAGCAAGCAACTGGCTCCTTGAGAGAGGAAACGGTAGTCCACTTTCAGTTCGCTCCGTTCTGCAAGAACGGGCACATTCTTCTAGCAGCCGAGTTATGCAAAAATTGAGGAGTGTTTAATGGTGCTGGTTTCCCAACCACCCCATCAGGTATGACGAGTGAAAGACTTAGTAAAGTCTGAGCAAATATCTTAAAACGGCAAATACATCACTGTAGCATCTTGCTAAATCGCTCCGAAAGGAGCCGGTTTGAAAACGCTTTCCCAAAAATGACGTCATCACCACCACATGAAGAGCAAAGAAATTTTTCACGGGAAATATGCATGGGAGGGAAGATATTGCCTTTGTTAGTGTGTGCTGAAGACTAAAGATAGATATGTTAATATATTTTTCTGTAAGGTATTCAATTCTTGCTCCTAGGAGGCATTGCGATTAACTTCGGTTAATGCAATAAACTGATGCATAGACCGTAATTTTTTTAAAAAATAGTAGTAGTAGTATAGGGTGACCATATGAAAAGGAGGACAGGGCTCCTGTATCTTTAACAGTTGCATAGAAAAGGGAATTTCAGCAGGTGTCATTTGTATATATGGGGAACCTGGTGAAATTCCCTCTTCATCACAACAGTTAAAGTTGCAGGAGCTATACTAGAGTGACCAGATTTAAAAGAGGGCAGGGCACCTGCAGCTTTAACTGTTGTGACGAAGAGGAAATTTCCCCAGGTTCTCCATTTTTACAAATGACACCTGCTGAAATTCCCTTTTCAATACAACTGTTAAAGATACAGGAGCCCTGTCCTCCTTTTCATATGGTCACCCTATAGTAGTAGTAGTAGTAATATGCATTTATACCCACCTTTCTATGGAATAGTCAAAGGCAAAATCTTAAAACCAAACTAAATTAATATATAGAAAATTAAAATATAAATAGAAACACACCATCTTAAAAAAAAAACGCAACTGAGGCTGCTAACCTATGTATAATTTAGCTGAGAAGTCCCATTGAACTGAATGGCACTTATTTCTGACTAGACATATATAGGATTGCACTGTAAAGACACTAGCAACATAAGACAACTTAAGAACAGCATTCTTCACAAGCTCACTTAAATTATTTTCACTGCCCATCTAGAAGTGATCAGCAAAGGGGCCAGGACCTACCTTAGGTAGGACCAACCATATCCAGCACCATTTCTAATCCAGCCTTCCCCAACCAGGCACCCTCCAGATGTGTTGGATTACATCTCTCAGCCTCTCTGCTGGCTGGGGATACTGGGTGTTGCAGTCCAACACATCTGCAAGACGTCAGGTTGGGGAAGGCTGCATCTCACTCAGTGATGTCACTATTTTTCTTTCCAGCAGCTCTGTGCCTTTAACATGGGAGAGTGTGGGACTGGGGTTTACAATCCATATGCTGCAGACAAGACAGCAGATCATATACTGCAGAATTGTATTAAGTTTAACACAGCGAGGGAAATTTCTATTATAAAGCCTTGTGAGCTCAGCATCACAGATTTCCCCCCTGAAAAGTCTTTCTGCAAGACATTGGCTGAAATGTGCCAGAGTTAAAGAGAGTCTTGCAGGTAGGAGAAGGGGGTAAAGGGGCAACTAGTGGGCAGAGTGAGAATATGTAGTATACAAGCTCCCTTGGAAGTCCTTGAAAGAGCCAAAAGGCAGAAGATAAACCATTTGAATAAACTAATATAATATAATCAGTCCTGAAGCTGGAATCAGTTCCTTGTCCAGAATCACCCAGCATCAGCTGTTGGGCAGTATAGAAATGCAGTAAATAAATAAATAAATAAGTTGTTGTTCCTACTTAGAGCATCATCAGATGAGTGTTTTACAGCATGCTCATTACTGGCCACTCACAGATTTTCACAGGTCGTTTTCACAACACCATCTACCTCCCGTGTGTCTCCTGCTCCTTCTGCTCGTTTTTCCATCACAAAAAAAGACTCAGAAAATCCAGGTTTTTTGGCTGTAACAAAACTTGCTGCCATTTCCTGCTGTGTGCAGAGAAGCAGTACAATAAAAACACCCACTGAGTGGGCCATGTGGTTGTTGCTCGCTTCCTCTTTCTTCCCTGTGTGAAGAAAGAGGAAGCAGTTCGTCCCTATTGTGTTACAGAAGCAGGAGGCAAAGTGACGGGAAATGTGATCTCCCCCCATCTGATGACAATCTTAGAACCTTTTTAAGTTCTGCAATGCCATTAACACAAAAGCAACCTAACTACATGTAGATTTCCTGGTATGAGGATGTTCTACAGAGGAGGGGGTGGTGGAAATACACCTGTTAAATTTCTACTGTCATAAAAATAGACATAAGCTCTGTCCCAGAAATAACATGGAAAAGCTAGAAAACCATCCTCATTCTTGTCTCCTATCCTTTCAAGATTTGTAGCTGCATCCCTCTCAGATCCAGTAACATTACTTTCTACTTTCCAGATTGGGCTGAAGTTAGTTGAGGAACATATAATGAGACCATCTCACAACTCTAGCCATTTTTCCTGCATACACACTGACCTACCTAAAAGTGTAGCCAGTTAAGGCCTGAAGCTGTGAGAAGGGTGGCAGAGAAGGGTGGCAGCTCAGACAAATTCCTGGAGAAGGTTAACAATGTCTACTAGTCCTGATAGCTATGTGCTACCTCTACTATCAGAAGCAGTATGCTTATGTACACCAGTTGCTGGGAAACAAGGAATGGAGGGTGCTATTGTACCATATCCTGCTTGTGGGTCCCTGGTTGACTACTGTGTGAACAGAATGCTAGACTAGATGGTTTTTAGCATCAGTTTCAATGGATGCCTATTTCATAGAATCATAGAATAGCATAGTTGGAAGGGGCCTACAAGGCCATCGAGTCCAACCCCCTGCTCAATGCAGGAATCCACCCTAAAGCATCCCTGACAGTTGCTTGTCCAGCTGCCTCTTGAAGGCCTCTAGTGTGGGAGAGCCCACAACCTCCCTAGGTAACTGATTGCATTGTCGTACCACTCTAACAGTCAGGAAGTTTTTTCCTGATGTCCAGCTGGAATCTGGCTTCCTTTAACTTGAGCCCATTATTCCATGTCCTGCACTCTGGGAGGATCGAGAAGAGATCCTGGCCCTCTTCTGTGTGACAACCTTTTAAGTATTTGAAGAGTGCTATCGTGTCTCCCCTCAATCTTCTCTTCTCCAGGCTAAACATGCCCATTTCTTTCAGTCTCTCTTCATAGGGTTTTGTTTCTAGACCCCTGATCATCCTGGTCACCCTCCTCTGAACACGCTCCAGCTTGTCTGCATCCTTCTTGAATTGTGGAGCCCAGAACTGGACGCAATACTCTACATGAGGTCTAACCAGGGCTGAATAGAGAGGAACCAGTACCTCATGTGATTTGGAAGCTATACTTCTATTAATGCAGCCCAAAATAGCATTTGCCTTTCTTGCAGCCATATCACACTGTTGGCTCATATTCAGCTTGTGATCTACAACAATTCCAAGATCCTTCTCATTTGTAGTATTTGATGTTAAATATTCTGGTCTCCTGTTTCTCCTTTCTGTGGTTAAAGTTTGCATTCAAGCCAATTTCAGAAAAAGTTCCATTAAACTGCAGTTCAACACACCTATATCAGTCACCATATTATTCATCTGCAAACTGAGAACATCTGGTTTGTGGATCCTTGGGAGAAGCAGTACTGTTGCATTCCAGTTTCAAAAATTGTTCATCTTCAAAGACTTCTAGCATTGAACAGATATTATATTCCAATAACTATGTGAAACTGAATTTACATCCTTTATTCCGTGGTTACATTGCAGAGTGCTATTAGACAGAAATTAAACTCAGTAAGTTCAATATACAAGAAGCTAGACACTAATATGTAATTTGATGAAAAAGTAGTACCAGAAAACTGAAAAAGATCCAGAATGTGCCATGCATTTTATTTGAATAGTTTCTGATGTAGACACATGAAAAACATCTCAGTTATAAACTAATTAGTTATAGGGTAGGAGAAGCGTTAGAAAAGCCTTTGTTCCATAAATAGCTTTTTTATGTTAGCTTAAGTAACAGCACATACTTCTGAGTTGCTAGAGGTCATGCATCTCATGTGACACTCATCAAGCATCTTGTTCTAGCACACTTGCTCGTATCAATGCCTAAGTATAATGAAACCCCCTGAACTGCAGGCAAAGACTGCAGTTATTCCTGTTGTCACAGTGGAAGCTAACTTCAACCAGCCCCATAAAAATTGTCTGTTCCCTTTTCTCTCCTTTATCAATAGGGAAGAAACATCCTGCTGGAGATGAATATTTGTAGCCCTGTGAAGGAAGGAGATGAATGGTAGAGTACAAAATTGAAACTCCCTTTACAATGCCCCAACCTAACAAGCTAACTTCATCCCTCAATAACTCAATTAGTATTTACTAAGATACATAATTATCACATGGTACACACCAGCTATTGAGTCTTTGGGGGGGCAAAATAGATGTGATGCAGGATCTCCCAATTTAAAGACAAACAAACTTTAAGCAGCTGTGAGGGGCTCCAATTCTGATCACAGCTAAATTTTTATTTATTTATTACATTTCTATACCACCTTATAACCAAAGCTCTCTGGGTGGTTCACAAAAATTAAAACCTCAAGGTACAGCATAGAACAATATAAAATATAAAAGCTTAAAACTGTAATATAAAAGCACAACCAGAATGAAACGTAGCAGCAATGCAGGGATTCAAAATACTGATTTAAAACAGCACAACTAAAAGACTAGAAAGCTAAAATGCCAGCAGCTCAGCCAAATCGATAGGAATCAGATACTAACTGAGCCATGACTTTTCTGTGTGGTATGGGGTAAGTAATTCTTTCATCCCGACATTCCCTTCTGTGAAATGGAAATATCGACAATTAGTGATGTATGCTGTGAAGACAAATGTGATGGGGAAAGCAATCTTATGACACTACACAGTGTTTGGGGGCCATAGGATATTTCAGATTCCTGGATCTCATAGAATCATATAATAGAGTTGGAAGGGGTCTATAAGGCCATCAAGTCCAACCCCCTGCTCAATGCAGAAATCCACCTTAAAGCATCCCTGAAAGATGGTTGTCCAGCTGCCTCTTGAAGGCCTCTAGTTTGGGAGAGCCCACAACTTCCCTAGGTAACTGGTTCCATTGTTGTACTGCTCTAACAGTCAGGAAGTTTTTCCTGATGTCCAGCTGGAATCTGGCTTCCTTTCACTTGAGCCCATTATTCCATGTCCTGCACTCTGGGATGATTGAGAAGAGATCCTGGCCCTCCTCTGCATGACAACCTTTCAAGTATTTGAACAGTGCTATCATGTCTCCCCTCAATCTTCTCTTCTCAAGGCTAAACATGCCCAGTTGTTTCAGTCTCTCTTCATAGGGCTTTGTTTCCAGACCCCTGATCATCCTGGCTGCCCTCCTCTGAACACGCTCCAATTTATCTGCGTCCTTCTTGAAGTGTGGTGACCAGAACTGGACACAATACTCAAGATGAGGCCGAACCAGTACCTCGCGCAATTTGGAAACTATACTTCTAATAATGCAGCCCAAAATAGCATTTGCTTTTTTTGCAGCCATATCACACTGTTGGTCATATTCAGCTTGTGATCTACAACAATTCCAAGGTCCTTCTCGTTTGTAGTATTGCTGACCCAAGTATCCCCCATCTTGTAACTGTGCATTTGGTTTCTTTTTCCAAGGTGTAGAACTTGGCATTTATCCCTATTAAATTCCATTCTGTTGTTTTCAGCCCAGCGCTCCAGCCTATCATGATCACTTTGAAGTTTGTTTCTGTCTTCCAGGGTATTAGCTATCCCACCCAATTTTGTGTCATCTGCAAATTTGATAAGTGTTCCCTGTACCTCCTCGTCCAAATCTATATAAATAAAAATGTAAATGTTCGTTCGAAACAGACGTTATATCTCCGAAAGTTCTTCACCGATTGCTTTGAAATTTTGACACAACGTTGCATTCGAATACGCGAGCGTTGTTATGTAACTATGTTCTATATGGGGACAAAAGTTTTTCTTAAAATCGAAGAAATAGGCCTCCTCAAAACCAGTACTGCTGATCATTGTGACCGCCAACCAGTAGGCCAATCCACTGCCTCTGCCTCCTCTCCTATTTGCATGTTCTCTCCTATTTGCTCTTATAGGTCATTGTGACATCGCCAACCAGTAGGCCAGTCCACTGCCTCTGCCGCCTCTCCTATTTGCATGTTCTCTCACAATTGGCTGAGTGAATATAGATGTCACACCTGTGACAGTTACACGTTCTGAAGAAAGGTAACTGCCAAGAGTTTCCACTAACCTCTTCACCGTAAAAACATCCTTTTTAAAAAACCAAACAATCTGCTTTACTTCATTCAAATAATGCCTCGCAGAAGATCACACTTAGGTCGTCGTACTCGCAGAGCGGAAGCACTGTGACGAGAAATTGCAAATCAGACTGAGGAAGAACGGGCATCAGCACTGTTGTGGAAGCAGATGAAGCGGTTAATTATCCAACAGAATTTTTGAATTCACTCGATCTGCCAGGGATGCCACCGCATGTACTACAATTGAAAATCGGCCTGCCAATTATCATGTTGCGAAATATCAACCAGCCAAAACTTTGCAACGGCACGCGGCTTGCAGTAAAAAAATTACTGAGCAACGTCATAGAAGCAACAATCTTGACAGGACCTTTCAAAGGTGAAGATGTCCTCATTCCTCGCATTCCTATGATTCCAACAGATATGCCATTTCAATTTAAGAGATTGCAATTCCCAATTCGATTGGCGTTTGCAATCACCATTAACAAAGCTCAGGGCCAAACTTTAGAATTGTGCGGTTTAGATCTAGACACAGATTGCTTCTCACATGGACAATTATATGTTGCGTGTTCTAGAGTCAGCAAACCAGACAATCTCTATATCTACACAGACAATAGAACAACTAAAAATATTGTATATCCACAAGCATTATGAAATTAAACATATTAGAAACATCCGCTTTGTCTTTTCTTTCTTTTCAATTTAACCAGACTGAGCCACAGCAACGCGTGGCAGGGTACAGCTAGTCATTAATAAAAATGTTGAAGAGCACTGGGCCCAGGACTGAGCCCTGCGGTACCCCACTTGTTACCTCCCCACAAGATTGAGAAGGTACCGTTGATAAGCACTCTTTGATCTGAGGCCAGAGACAACACTCTGACCTTGGAACCATGAAACCGAGCTCTCCGCACCGGCTGCTTCTACAAGATCACAAATACAAGCTCATAGAGGGATGAAAGGGGGTATAACTGTGAAGGGAGGAGTCTGGGGATCTGAGCTATCCCCAGCTTTGTTCTGTCCCCCTCCCCAAAACCTCTGCTAGATAGTCAAAAATGCCCATCTAGCTAAATACAGAGTAGGAGGCACAACACACCTCCCCCTGTGCATGAGATACTCATAAGCCTCCAAATTCAGAGGGTTACAAGTACCCAGGGCAAATCCAATAGGATTGTGCCCATAGTTTTTTAAGCATCAGCCACACAATTATCGATAATAATTCTAATCTATAATATCTCTTTTGAAAATATGAAAATATAACCTAGGAAAATACTATCCCAATTCATCCAAAATTCCAATTATCCAGATGTTTCATGGATAACTCCCAGAAAGTTCAGAGAAAAATGGTTACAATGTAAAATACTGGTATAACTTGTCCTGCCAGTCCCTCTGACATGTTTTCCTTAATGAGTGTGAATCATCGGTGCACTCAAGAATGAGTAGGAACATCTGAGAGAATGTGTCACCCTTAAATTATAGTTGCCAGGCACTCCTTATTTAAATAATTCCTGTTAAGAGAATGACAGCTTTATTTAAATATTATGGCCTTTATTACTTGCAAACATTATGGTAAGATCTAAAGAACTGTGAAACCAGATTTATCAGTCAAAGAAGGCTTTAAACTAGGGCTATGCACCACTTTGGATCCAAATCCCAAATCTGAAGCAGAACAGGGTGATTCGGTCCTCTCTAAAACAGATCCGAGGTGGATTGGGGGGAGGTCCAAATTGATCTGAGGTGGATTGGATCGGTCCAAACAGATTCGGATCGATTCAGACGTATATTTTTTCATAGATTACACATGGGAATTTACAAAAATGCATTAATCTCCGTCATTTTTAAAGGTAAAGACATGAAATTTGGCACCACATAGCACCTAAGTAGGTGATTTAGGTGTGCCAAGTTTGAAGCACATTGGTTCTACCCCTGATTTTTAGAAATTTTGTTAAAGTTTGAAGTTTTAAAATTATTATTTTTAAATACACTGTCATTCTTAAAGGTAAAGACATGTAACTTGGCAACATGATAGCACCTACGTAGGGCTTTAGGCATGCCAAGTTTAAAGCACATCAGTTCATCCCCTGATTTTTAGGAATTTTTAAAAGATTTCCCCCTCAATAATTCCTCTCCCCATATTGCTCCCAGCCAGGTAATGTGTGAATTGCACACAGCATTTCCCTGTTTCTTATCTAAATGGGAAGGACGGGATGTGTTAATAGCTTCAGAATACACAAGACTCAGGGACAGTGTGTGCAGATTCTTGATTAGATAAGACACCTCCTGAAATTGCTCTTTGTGAGTGGCTGCTTTGTTTCCTTTAAAAATCACATTTTTAAAAATGTATTGTGACCAAAACCGCTGCACAGATCTCTCTGAAAATTTACACACATGACAAGCATGATGCCATCTGTTACCTCAATGAGTTTCATGTTTCTATCTTGAAAAATAAAAAGTTATAGGCGTTTATTTCTCCCAATGCAAGGATATGGTGAAAAATCATATTTTTAAATAATTATTGCAACCAAACCGCTGCATAGATATATATGAAAATTTACACACATGTATAGGTTGATGCCATCTGCAACGTCACCAAGTTTCATGTTTCTATCTAGAAAAATAAAAAAGTTATTGGCATTTATTTCTCCCAATGCAAGGCTATGAGGAAAAATGTGACATCCGAATCCCGATTCGGAGGTTCGAACCTCACTTCAGATCCGGGTCCAAGGTGGATCGGGGGAGGTCTGGATCAATTCAATGTGTATTGGGCCCGATTCTGAAGGTCCAAATTGGGCTCCGAAGTGGATCAGGGGGGTCCATGCACAGCCCGACTTTAAACTGGCCTTTTCTAGAAAAAGAGTTCTCCTTTCCCTGCCAGAAGAAAACATGCTTTTAAAATTGAAAGAAGTTTTTAAACAGTTTGTGTGATATAGCATAGGGAACAGCAATTCCAAGAAAAGATTTTTAAAATGCTACTAGCTAGCAAAAGCTGCTCTTTAGATTCTGCTTCTCATCTCCATACTATAGTGGAGGTATCCCAGCTCCACGCTGTCCCCTAGTTTTGAATTGCTAACTTTGATTGAAACTATATTTCTAGGGCAGGCAACATGGTGCCCTCCAGGGAAGCCTACCCCTCCTACTGAACACAATAAAATAACACAATTTCTTACTGGCATCTGGGATTGCTGTGAAATAGGTTTCTGCTGGTGATGAAAGCTGCAGATTCAAACGGATTGCTTAGTGTGTTGAAGCTCAGACCACACCTCTGCCTTGTATTCATCTTTTGAACAGGTTACTTGTCCTTTGTCACACCTCCCTTGGCAGCCATTTTGTAGTGGTGCCCCAGACAGTTTAACAAATTTCCAAATGTGTCCATGGCCCAAAATGTGTCCATGGCCTACCCCAGATATACTGCATTTCCCAACTTCATGTTATAATAAGGAGCTTTTTTTTTACCCTCTGGAAATTTTCATGTGAGTTCCTGGTATAATATTTATCTTTGGTACCAGTTGGCCCTTAAGGCAATTTATAACCATGCTTCATAACAGAAATTTAAATTTAAAAGCAAAACCAGCCAATATATAACAGGATAAAATATACAGCATTTAGGTGTACACAGTGCTTTGCAAATGTTGTCTCGCTAATCCTCAAAAGAACCCTGAAAGCTGGGCCCCTATTATTCTCATTTTATTGATTAGAGAGCTGAGGCACAGTTCTTTAATTCATTCACCCACCTATAACCATCATCAAAAAGTCCTTGTCTACACTATCAAACCATGGGTAATATCCAACTCTGCCCTACACTAGCACTAATGATGTGCTAGTGTAAACCAACATTTTCACAATGTAAGTAATGCTTGCTAGGACAATGGGAAAAAGCCATGAACCGTGAACAACTCGCATGATTCACTAATTACATTGTGCAAGCAAATCGCCAGTTTCACCCATTACTCTGTGTGGCCCAGGTGTTGGTTTACGGTAGTTCAACGTAATTACTGCTAGTGCTGGGGCACAAGTGGATACTTCCATATGTACAAAGGGTAACAGTTGAAATCTTCTACCCCATATACTCATCCAATCACGTGTGTCCTTAACGGCTGGAACTACATCAAATGTTATTCCTTCTCACATATGGCTTGCAAGTATGTTTCTATGAAGCTGAAGAAAGCAGCTTGCACAAGTTCATCCAGTAAATCCATAATTCACAGGTGAGGCAGCTTTTCAAACAAACAGCCTAAGTACCCACTAAACTGCAATGGTATCCAAGGGCATGTTCCAAATTCGTACAGTGCTTCATTTCTCTAAAAAGAGATGCAGAGGCTCAGCTGTGCCTCTCATCTGGAAGCCCTGGTACCCTCCAAGTCAACAGCCCCATCCAGTACAGCCAATGGTCAAGAATGCTGGGAGGGGTGATGTGAAATATCGAGAGGGCACCAGGTTGGGTGTGTGTGTGTGTGCATTGCTCAGAAGCACTTCCTTTCATTCCTAATTCATGATCTGCTCAAACTTCAAAAGAGCAGCCAGGGCGGAGCACTGCTGCAAACGAAACTCTGCATGCGTGCCTAACGATGCTCTCTTCAACCTGTTGTTGTTTTTTTAAGTGGAAGAAGGTTCTTGCTGTTTTTGCTGTTCATTGCTGAGCTGGGAATGAGTTCTCAAGGCAGAGAACAATATTAAAAACTCCACATTAAAAACATTCAAGCGTGCCTCGAGCGGTGGAAGTTAAGGAAGCGGGGGTGGGGGTGGGGAGAAGAACCAGGGCCTTTCCCATTGGCTGCCTTGCAGCGAAGGACGTCAACCCTGTCGCGGCGGAGGCAAGGCTCAACTGTCACCATGTCGTCGTAGGGCTGGGAGGGAGGGAGGGAGGCGGACTTGACTCCTTACCTTTTCTCTCGGCGGCAGGGCAGGCGGGAGGCGGCCGGTCGGAGCGGCCATTTGAGGAGGAAAGAGCGGGAAGGCGAGGAACGACGGCGAGGCTTCTCATCAGGAAGCAGCAGCGAGGATGGCGGACAACGACCCTCAGAGCGCCAAGGAGCTCTCTCAGTTTGTGAGTGCGGGCGCTAGGGCGGCGGCGGCGAGGGGGGGGGGGGAGGTTACTACCACAGGAGCGCTCGCGGCCGGTTGGGTTCGGGGCGGACTGCGCGTGCATGTATAGCGCGGTCGCTTCGCCAAGCCCGCCGGAGTCGGACGGATCGGCTGCATCTGCGGGCAGCGCCTCAGCCACTAAGTGTAATGCATCACTCGCGGCCGGAGACGGCCAGCTGTTAAAGAGAGGATACATCTCGTTGCTCCTTGAGCAGAAACCTACGCGCAGTAACGTGACGGTAGGGAAGGGGATGGCCGCTTCATAAACAGAAAGAGGGCACTTTCCCTCGTGACAGATGGTCTGAGCCTTTAACAGGTCGCGACAGGTGGAAACTCAACAGGTGAAAACTTCCCCAGGTTGCAGCTACAGTGGAGGGGGGGCTGCTTAAAGGTACACAACCTTTTCCTCTTCAAGGGAAAAAAGGCAGCAAGGCTTTTTTAAAAAACCTGTAAGTTTCCAGAGAAGTAGGCTATCTTAGTATGTTGCAGCAAAGTCTTGTGGCAGCATTCTGTTCACACGGTGGCAACCAGCAGTTGAACAGGACCCCGCATCCCACCCATGCTCCCCAGCAACTGGAATGCATAGGCTTACCGCCTCAGATACTGGAGGTAGCACACAGCCATCAGGAGTCCAGGACTAGTAGCCATTGATAGCTTTCTCCTCCAGGAATTATCTAACCCACTTTTAAAGCCATTCAAATTGGTGGCCATCAGTACACCTTGTGGTAGCAAATTCCACTGTTTAATTATTCGCGGTATGAAGTACTTGTTATGTGTCCTAAATCTACCACTAATCAGCTTCATGGGATGACCCCAAGTTCTAGTATTTGAGAGGAAGGAAATGTCTCCCTGTCCACATTCTCCACACCATGCACGATTTTGTACACCTCTTATCACGTCTCCCCTTAGCTTCTTTCCCCCCCAAGATAAACAATCCCAGCTGTTATAACCTTCCATCATAGGAAGGATGCTCCAGCCCCTTGATCGTTTTAGTTGCCCTTTTCTGCACTTTTTCCAGCTCTACAATCTTTTTTAAAGTATGGCGACAACTGTACACAGTATTCTAAGTGTGGTCGCACCATAGATTTGTATAAAAGTCAGTATATTGGTAATTTTATTCTCAATTCCTTTTCTTATAATGCCTAACATGAAGCTTGCTTTTTTGCAGTATCCACATACTGGATTGACCTTTTGCTTGAGCTCACCACCACAGCCCCAAGATCTCTTTCTTGGTTGATCACCACTAACTCAAATCCTGTCAGGTTATGCTTTTTTTTTTGCCCCAACATGCATCACTTTACACTTGCTTATATTGAATCATATTTGCCATTTAGATCTTACATTGCCCTCCCCTGCCATAGATGATGTCTACAAAGGTCAAAGCAGGTATCTTAGAAGCAGCATTCCCTCTTCTCACATCAGAGGGGATGCCTCTTAAGTTAATACTCGCTGTCTGCAGTTTTTGTGTTACATTAAATATATATTAAAAGTACAATCCTATTCATAGGATTGCACCTTTTTAGTTGATCATGTTTTTATTCATCTTTCAACTAAACGTTGCATACCTAATATCTGCCCATTGTTTTTCACTGTTCATACATAGAAAAACATTTTATTTCTTCACTTTTAATGGTTATAAAATGGGCCACAAATAACTGCACATTTGCAAATAACAAAGTATATTCTTTCTTATGAAGATCAACAATTAAGACTGCAATCCCTATGCACACTTACCTGCAAGTAAGTTCTATTACACGTAGCGGGACTTCTTTTTTTCTTTCTTTAAACATACATGAACAAGATCACACTCCAAAATACCTTAGTATTAAGGCCTGATAAAGGAAACTAACATACTTTTCTGCTACAGAATAGCATATTCAAGCAAAATATGCTTCTGTTTGTTCAGTTTTATTGAATGATGATTTATTTTTTCCAAAATCATAAAAAAGTTTGCTAACAATATTTTTTTGCTAACTATGTTTTTTCAGGCAGAAAACCTACTACAACAGGTACAGGAAAACTTTCAAGCACTGACTGACAAATTAACTCTAAGAAATATCCTTTTCTGTTCCTTCTCTAAAACTAATAGCACAAATTCTGCAGACTAACTACAATTATGAAGCCATTTGTAAATAATCTACTTGATTTATAACTAACACATTTCCAAAATTAGTTTGGCTAAAATTCTAATCATTTGATAAAAAAGAATTTAAAGATATAATATTGATAAAAATAAATCTGACAAAATATAAACAAGTTCTTACTAGTGGAAGCCCTCAAGAAAGCCTATGTAAATGCAAAAGGTAGCTCAACCAGACTGCTTTTTATAACAGATATTTTGTTGCCTATCATGTATTAATTAGGTCCAAATGGGAGAGGGCAGATTAAAGGACCAGAAATTAGACATACCAGTCAGTCTTACTGACCAGGTTCAAATTATACCCTGTGGTTCTTTGTAGGTTATTCAACCCAGGAAAAGCTGTGATGCCCATAACCGTGAAATTGCATATGCAATCCCTGCTATGGGGTTGTCAAGTCATGTGAACCTGGTGGGCGTGGGTTAAATAACCCAAACTCGCCAGTTTCAAACGACACAACAATCTCTGATTGGGGGGGGGTTCCATATTTGAAATGGCACCACATGCATCCCACATGTACCACAGCCTTACTGTGGGTTAAATTATCCTGACCCATGCCTTTTAAAAATACACACCGAGAAGTTTCTTAACAGGCACTCCTATAGATGTGTATTCAAAAGTAAGTCTTATTTAAGTTCAATGGAAGTGACACCCTGGTATGTATTGGGAGAGAGAGAGAGAAAATGAACACAGTAGGCTAAAAAGTAGGAGTCAGAAAGAAAGGTAAATAGGTCCTCCTTTACCAGTAAAGTTTGCTGTTCCTGCAGAATGCCTACTTTTATGCCACTGTCAAACTTTTTTGACAAGGAAAATACTAAATATAAGGCACTTTTATTCTAATACTAATCTGTTCTGTTAATGGTTGAATTAAAAAAACACATCACTGTCTGAGATTAACTTATGGTACCTCAATACATTTAAACCAAATCCAACTGATTTAATGCACTTAATTCACAGAAAATGCAATCAGAATTCATCCTTAGTCTTAAGATTCTCAAGTTGATAACTTTTAGAATATTGTCATAAGTTAGCTATTTGAGAATTATACCTATTTTTAGGAGACCAATAAATATTTCAATAAATATTTCAACCAGATTTATGTCAATATTGACCTCAATATATAGTGGTTAAGTACATTACATTTACCTCAGTAGAAACTGGGTTCCGATCTGGTTACGGGACTGAATCAGCCTTGGTCGTCCTGATGGATGACCTTTATCGAGAGAGGGACAGGGAGAATGCAACCCTGTTAATCCTGCTCGATCTCTCGGTGGCTTTAGATACCATCGACCATGGTATCCTCCTGGATCGACTCCGTGGGATGGGCATCGGAGGCACTGTTTTACAGTGGTTCCGGTCCTACCTACAGGGTCGTTTTCAGAGAGTAGCATTGGGTGACCAGTCCTCGGCCTCTTGACAATTGAACTATAGAGTGCCGCAGGGCACCATCTTGTCCCCAATGTTATTTAACATCTATATGAAGCTGTTGGGAGCGGTCATTAGGGGATTTGGAGCTGAATGCCATCAATACGCTGATGACACGCAGCTCTATCTCCCTGTGACAACTGAATCAGGTGAGGCTGTGCAGGTCCTGGACCAGTGCCTAGACTCAGTAATGGGCTGGATGAGGGCCAATAAACTGAGACTGAATCCTGGCAAGACGGAAGCCCTGTGGGTGAGTGGTTCCCGAGTCCGGGAGACAGGCTCATTGCCTGTTCTGGATGGGGTTGCTCTGCCTCTGAAAGAACAGGTTCGTAGTTTGGGGGTACTCTTAGACCCATTTCTGTCATTGGAGGCTCAAGTAGCCGCCACGGCTCGGAGTGCCTTTTACCATCTTCGGTTGGTTCGCCAACTACGGCCTCTCCTGGACAGGGATAGCTTGACCATGGTGGTACAGGCATTGGTAACCTCAAGATTGAAGCTGCTCCGGAAGCTGGAGCTAGTGCAGAATGCTGCAGCTCGGCTGTTGTCTGGAGCTGCCCCTTTCCAGCACATAACTCCTCTGCTGAGGGAACTGCACTGGCTGCCTATTCGCTACCGGGCCAGGTTTAAGGTTCTTGTACTTGTGTACAAAGCCCTAAACAACTTGGGACCAGGATACCTGAGAGAGCGCCTTCTCCCTTACCAACCTGCCTGGTCACTGAGGTCATCCGAGGGCCTGCTCCTGGTGGTTCCACCTAGATCCATCCTCCGATTGGAATCCACCAGGGAAAGAGCCTTCAGCGTGGTGGCTCCCCTCCTGTGGAATTCCCTGCCTCTGGAGGTCAGGCAGGCTCCGACCTTGTACTCCTTTCGGCGCCTCCTGAAAACATCTTTATTCCAAGAAGCTTTCTTTAACATGCAGCCTTGGATTTCTGATTTTTGCTTCTTTTTAAATTTTGTTTTAACTGTTTTATTCTGTTTTTATTTTCATTTTACCTTGTACACCGCTCTGAAATTTTTCAATGGGGAGCGGTATATAAATATTCTAAGTAAATAAATAAATCAACTATAAAGTCAGTTATATATCTTTCTACAATTCTGTATAATTGAGGTAGCACTGAGAAGTACTTGCAGAAGTGAGATTATCACCATGATTATATTACAATCCTGCCTCAGTAATTGTAGTTGAAAACAAATGCCTTAATTAAGCTCAGTTTTGCAACATGAAATGAAAATCATTATAAACATTTAATTCCGTGTAATATGCTATTCTTTTAGAGTACGTAATCCAAAAAGAGTGCACTACATAGGCCAACTTTTCATACCACATTGTTCTTAGATTGTTTCCTCATATTTATTTTCATTAGTATCATTGTGATTAGTTATTGATCTAATCCCACACTATAATAATCAACGTACTGTGTGTATTAGTTACTTCAAGACTGCTTTTTTGCAGTGGGAAGGAACACATAAATGTAAAAAGTGATGATAATGATGATGATACTATACCCAATGAAATAAATAAACATTTGAAACAGAGCAGTATAGCCCCTTTTCTCAGTACAATGCAAGCTTGGTTAGCATGTCACTCAAGTTCATGTCACTTTGAGCATTAGACACCAACTGGTGAAATAATGGTCTCTCTTCCTACTGCTACATTACTGTGGGGAATCTTATAAAGACACAAAAAGCAAACACAATGCTCTTTAACCATTTTACTGGATGAAATGGGTGAGCGTATAGACGATCTAGAGAAGCATGTCACTGGACTAATGGCACAAGCTGGAATAGAAAACACCAGTGAAGAACTAATGGTGAGATTCTGGTTCTGTAAAATAATCAAGTTATGATTTCAACAGCTATCTGCCTGCTGGGATAATGTATGTAGGAGTGCCAGTTAAAACAAGCAACTTCCTCTTTTTGTCTTGGCTGCAGTAATAGAAGTATGACTTGACAGAATAGCCAGTTCAGGCCAACTAATGAAATACTGTATTTCTTCGATTCTTTTTTCCTCATATAAACATCTCTAAAAATGGGGTGCATCTTAGAATCGCGGGTCATTTATTATTTCTTAGAATCAAAGCTTTTTTTTCTGTTGGTGGTACTGAAATTAGTGTGCGCCTTACAATCGATGCCGTCTTACAATTGAAGAAATACGGTAGTTCCAATGGTGAATTCAGCTACTGAGTGCTCAAGAGTTTGCTGAGTGGGAAGGGTGGCAAAGATAGTATTAATGCATAGAATTAGAATGTGGGTGACTGTAAGAGAGAGAGCACCTACCTGTATGTAGGAAAGGCATGCATATTTGTGTGCAGAAATGTAGTGGATTAAGCAAACGCACCATGTTGTAGAATAGTACAGCAGGTATCCCAAACTGCATACATAATATGCTGAGGAGGCATCCCCTTTCATAAGAAGTAAATATTTGGTATTTATTCGTCCAGCACAAAAAAAGTCAACTTAGAAAAAAATAATCTACTTATTTTCACTAAATTGGAAGAAAATGCAAATGTGTAGTGTAATATACAGTCATGTGAAAAAGAAAGACACCCTCTTGGAATTGTATGATTTTACATATCAGGACATAACAATCATCTGTTCCTTAGCAGGTCTAAAAATTAGGTAAATACAACCTCAGATGAACAACAACACATGACATATTACACCGTGTCATGATTTATTTAACAGAAATAAAGCCAAAATGGAGAAGCCATGTGTGAAAAAGTAAGTACACCCTTACTGCTTCCATAGGAATTAAGATGCTTAGTAGCAGACAGGTGCTGCTAATCAAATGCCTGTGATTAATTGATCATCAGCAAGTATAACCACCTCTATAAAAGCTGAAGTTTTTTCAGTTTGCTGGTCTGGAGCATCCAGGTGTCTGGAACATCCATTGTTAACACAATGCCAAGGAGGAAAGACATCAGCAATGACCTTAGAGAAGCAATTGCTGCTGCCCATCAATCTGGGAAGGGTTATAAGGCCATTTTCAAACAATTTAAAGTCCATCATTCTATAGTGAGAAAGATTATTCAAAAGTGGAAAACATTCAAGACTGTTGCCAATCTTTCCAGGAGAGGATTGCCACGACACAGGCTCCTAACAACAGACCCAGCCGCAGCTACTCCCTGCTCTAGCCAAGCACCACCGCTTGATACGCCTGAGGCAAGGGATAAAAAACCACCTTCCTCCAAACTATGTGGAGAAAGGGGTTAAAATGGAGAAGGATTTCAATATATATAAAATAAAACACTGAGTTATATCTGCTGAGGTGAATGGTTGTCAGAGTGGGTGTTAAATAAGTAAATTTTAGATGATAAATGCCAAACAGACACGTGGGATTTTTGTGGTAGTTTAAAAACAAAACAATCAAAATTTATTTTCAAAAGTACACAAGCTTTGTTTCAAATAAACCATTTAAAAACCTTTTTGAAACCTGTCATACAATCCTTTCACTCACTCACATACGCGCTTTCCTTTTTCTCACACAATCAATCTTGAACTTTCTTTATTATCAGTATTAATATACATCAACTACGTGCACACCACACTCTAAAGACACCACTCTTTACACTGACTCTCAAATTTCCCAGAACTTAAGACTCTAAGAGTACCTAACAAGTCCCTCACAATCCCCTCAGTCACTCCTCCCCCCTCCTCAGACATTCTAACTCCACCCTCTCAGGCCAACTTTCTAAAACCCACAGACTTACAAACTGCAGACATACATTTGGGAACTGACTTGTGGGGTGTAACGCCACAAGGATGTCCCAGCAAAATCACCCCAAGGTCAGACCGTGCAATGCTCAGAGAAATTGCAAAAAACCCAAGAGTTACATCTCAGACTCTACAGGCCTCAGTGAGTATGTTAAATGTTAAAGTTCATGACAGTACAATTAGAAAAAGACTGAACAAGTATGGTTTGTTTGGAAGGGTTGCCAGGAGAAAGCCTCTTCTCTCTAAAAAGAACGTGGCAGCACAGCTTAGGCTTGCAAAGTTGCATCTGAACAAACCACAAGACTTCTGGAACAATGTCCTTTGGACAGACGAGACCAAAGTGGAGATGTTTGGCCATAATGCACAGCGCCACGTTTGGCGAAAACCAAATGCAGCATATCAACACAAACCCCTCATACCAACCGTCAAGCACGGTGGTGGAGGGATGATGATTTGGGCTCGTTTTGCAGCCACAGGACCTGGGAACTTTGCAGTCATTGAGTCGACCATTAACTCCTCTGTATACCAAAGTATTCTAGAGTCAAATGTGAGGCCATCTGTCTGACAGCTAAAGCTTGGACGAAATTGGGTCATGCAACAGGATAATGATCCCAAGCACACCAGCAAATCTACAACAGAATGGCTGAAAAAGAAAAGAATCAAGGTGTTGCAATGGCCCAGTCAAAGTCCAGACCTCAACCCGATTGAAATGCTGTGGCGGGACCTTAAGAGAGCTGTGCATAAACAAATGCCCTCAAACCTCAATGAACTGAAGCAATGTTGTAAAGAAGAGTGGGCCAAAATTCCTCCACAACGATGTGAGAGACTGATAAAGTCATACAGAAAATGATTACTTCAAGTTATTGCTGCTAAAGGTGGTTGCACAAGCTATTGAATCATAAGGTGTACTTACTTTTTCACACATGGCTTCTCCATTTTGGCTTTATTTCTGTTAAATAAATCATGACACGGTGTAATATGTCATGTGTTGTTGTTCATCTGAGGTTGTATTTACCTAATTTTTAGACCTGCTAAGGAACAGATGACTATTATTATGTCCTGATATGTAAAATCAGACAATTCCAAGAGGGTGTACTTTCTTTTTCACATGACTGTAAGCCTATATAGATGCTGAAATCAAACCTGACAGTGTTATTTTCTTAATTTTAACTTAAACCCTGTGTGAACTTTCATTTTTATACAGCACTGAAGATGAAGGCATCAAGATGACCAAAAAACTCCCCCTACTACTCAGAAACAATGAAGGCTCTAAGTATGGTCCACAATTCTACAAAATTTAATATATTTTTAAAAACCTATCACTGACTGATGTGCAAACAAAATTCTATCTTTCTATGCCACATCAGTGGCTATAGTGGGAAAAACGGTATCTGGAAGATGTAAAATCGCTAGCATTTATTACTGCTATAATAAAGAAAAAAATGCTCTTATGACAATTTTGTATAAGGGTCAAACTAAACTTTGAAACATGGTTTATTATCTCTGAATCTCATGATAATTCATATATTTGTATGAATAAATGCAAAAAATACAATAAAGGGAAAGTTCAGTAGTTTCTACTCTGGTCTCTGCATTGGCAGACTAGTCTCCCTGTACTTACTGTTCTGAACTTTGACCATCACATCCCACTAGAGCAGTTCTTAAGATCACGGCAGGAATTAACCAGAACTATCCTGATTATGATTCTCAAGATAAATTCAGGAAATTAGATTTCTGAATGATGTCAAGTGTAGCCAAAAACTGAAGATGTACTCATTTGATACGTTTCAGATAGCTATATTTGCTTTTCTATAGAGAAGACAACTAACTGTATTATAAAAATCATGTTCTGAAAAACATTGGAGACTGGAAACTTTTTACATGTAAAAGTTATTACTTTATTTCTAAAATCAAACAGCTATTTGCCAAGAAAATTAAGTAACATATTTACATAAGTTCAAAATATATTCACAATGAGGTGAAAGCAAGAAATAATATTTTATACAAAGTATGAATTTATGAAGTTTAAGATGAACTTGAAGTATCCACAGACACACACACACACACACAAAGTATCAATATCTATATTTGGTTGAGTAGTCTTTGGGTGATACAACAAGACCTCTACCTTTACGTGCTCCTCTATAAACTGTTTCTATGATGTCAATCATCTCTTGCTTGTCTTCCATCGCCCAGTTAATTTTGTTGTTGTTACCTGTACCTAAATCAATCATTATGTGTTTGTTTCTTTAAAAGAAAAGAAAGAAAAATGAGGAAAACTGTAATGAGGAAAACTGTATCTTAATAAAATACTAAATTTTATAAAGTTATATATTAATGTAACTTCCAAGTTTTGCAATATATATTCCTCCCTATCTATCTCAATCTACATTTGTGTAGATAAGAAGATATTTAGTGTAATATTTATGCAGACTGCCCTTGGTACAAAAACCAAGTCAGAGTCTGGGATACCATTGTTAGCCTGTGCATGTTTTGTAGACAATTTCAGTAGAGTCAGGATTAATTATCTTGGTGGTTTGCATGTTTGAATCTCTATTCCCTTTTTCTTAAATTGCAAACATTAAATTATAAAGACTGCACCACAGATATAATTAATTCAAATGACTATTCTAATGTTTTTCCCGTGCCATTGTAGACACAAATAGAAAATAACTCCAGAAATACTTGCCATTTCAGATTTCTTATATAATAAGGTTTAATCTGAAGTTCTTAAGCCACAACACAAATTCTCAGAGGTAAGAAAAAGCTCTAATGTGCATATTTATTTATTTATTTGATGATTTACAGGCAGATCGTATGAGCTGTGGTTCCAAGGCTCAAAAGATCTGATGCAAGGGTCCTACTATTTCCATGAAGGGGTAACACCTCCCCAGGGCCACTGCAGCAGTCGCTATTGCTACTCCTGCATTTCTACTCACATAACAGCTGCTACACAGGAAAATATATAAAGCTGCAACCGTATGGTTACAAACTCTCCAGCAAACTCTCTTGCATGTTCACTTGGTCCCAGAGAATCAGAGGCCATCAAAAAAAGAAACAGTTGGAGGTATGCCAGCAGGCTTTGCCCCTGACAAAAGTACTTAGATGACATATCAGCTGTAGTGATACAAGTTAAAACTACTGTCTAGCTCCTTCCTATCTCTCCTCTCTCATCTCACACTATCGCCCTGCTCGTGCTCTTCGCTCCTCTGATGCCATGTTTCTCGCCTGCCCAAGGGCCTCTACTTCCCTTGCTCGGCTTCGTCCATTTTCTTCTGCTGCCCCTTATGCCTGGAACGCTCTTCCAGAACATTTGAGAACTACAAGTTCAATCACAGCTTTTAAAGCTCAGCTAAAAACTTTTCTTTTTCCTAAAGCTTTTAAAACTTGATTTTGTTCTGACTTTATACTGTTAGTTTTACCCTACCCTGTGCCTGTTTGCATTCTCTTCCCCTCCTTATTGTTTTATTATGATTTTATTAGAATGTAAGCCTATGCGGCAGGGTCTTGCTATTTACTGTTTTACTCTGTACAGCACCATGTACATTGATGGTGCTATATAAATAAATAAATAATAATAATAATAGTTGTATAGCAGCTTAAGTGTGTTGGCCTTAAGCCAATTGCTGCCCAGCAATTGCAGTTCAGTAGGCTTGGTATACTGTTCCTTCTCTGCACTAATGCACTGCTTTGCAGATGAGCCATTAACTTATACAGGCTCCTAAGCTAGCAACTGAGGCTGATTGCAATATCACAAATTCCAATATGGTTGCTTTTAGTTTAAAAGACTGCAGCTTAATTGGCACTACATAGCATGGGTAAACAATCAGAGAATCAGACAGGAATTATAGAAAGAGGAAAAATTCTATCAGTTGAAAACATACAAAAGATAGAATATAGGAATGAAATATACCTGAAGAAGAACATGACAGTACAGGGATCATACAGTTCATACATCTTGTTGAAGTCTGGCACTTCTGTGATATCCACAAGATAAATAACAGCAAAATTTTTCACCTATGGAAAAGAAAAATATATTTAAAGTATACTATACTCATAAGCAAAACTGATTTCACAATATTGTAAAATTATAAAGTATGGGCATACAAGTGTTAAGCTTTCTAAAAGAAACAAATGAACTGGCACTTTACCTCATTATTTTTAATAACAGAAAAACATTCACAACATGATGCCTGAAAAGTTATCCAATATGATTTTATTTTAGATACTTTAATTGTCAATGTTAAGTAAAAAAAAATCAATTTCCTAGTGGTGGTCAGAATTCAGCTGTCTTCTGCAAGTCATCTTTGGAAGTCTCAAGATGTTTCAGATTAGTTAATGCTTCCTCTTCACATCAACATATATACCTGTCTTTGCTAAAGGCTTCAAACTAGAAAGATATCTTTCTTTAGAAACTCCAAATATATCAAAATTTTATTAAGAATAATTGCAACATCTAAGAATTCTAAACGTTTTTACAGTCCCAAGAGGGAGCAAAAACATCCAGTTACTCATTAAATTCCCTACATATCTCTGCAACACACTATTTGCCAATGATGCTGACTCACTCATTCAGTAGTTTACAGCAACACCTACACATTGTAATAGGTCATCAACAATGGCAGTAATCACTAACAGTGGGACATACTTTTTAAAAGATACACCCATTGTTCTGCAATGGTTGATGAACATAATGCTTCAGATAAATTTTACATGACAGTTCAGAGCAGGGAAAGAATGGGGGGGGGGGGAAATGAGCATATATTCATTATTTAACATTTAGCCTGCATCTACTCTTGCTCACAAGATTAACACTTTGCAAAGTATTTCATTTTATTAACTTTGCCAAGTACTCCCAGGAAATAACTGATGGAACATACATTACATTAAAATACATCTAAACCTGTAATACATCTAAACACATAAAGTATTTATTTTGAGTACTCTGCAACATATGCTGGGACAGAGGATTAGATCCAGACAAGCCCCTTCCATTTGCAGAGGGAACCAAGATCTAACAGAGGCTTCCTGCAGGAGGATGGGCAGGACAACTATTTTTGCAAATTCCACCTTTCCTCTGCAGCCTCCAACATCTCTTGTGCAGTTTTAAAGGATCCCCCAATCCTGCACGGCAGCTTTTCAGGGGGCTTCAACAGAAAAGAGCAAAAATCACTGCCTCCCCACACCTTTTTCAGCACCAGTGAAACTCCACTAAGCCCAAGTCAATCCAACATCCATAATCATTAAAATAGGTCTAATCCATCTACAAGTCTTAAGAATTCTGAAAACAAACATTATGATATAGAAGTATTTGACCCTTGTGTTTACATTTAAGCCTTAAGACATCGAAGCATATCCTCAAAACTCAAAGAACAGGAAACAAAAAGTTTCACTATTTGAAGAGCCAATTTTCTATTTTGAACACGAGATTTCTAAATAAAAGGGGCTATCAATTATTCTAGCTTTTAGAGAAGATTTCTGACTTACAGCACACCAGAATGTATTTCCTAAAAATGAAATGTCAAAGTAAAAACGGACAAGTAAACTTGGCAAAACACCACCCTTCTCTTTAGTAGTACATATTGGTGAACTTTTCTCAATGGACCTGACAGGAAGTCTGTCTTGATGTCACCTTCTACACCCCAGGACAGGCACACATTGGAAACTGTGCATACTGAATCAGAGAAGGAACACAAATAGTGGAAGAAGGAGCTGCACTTACTAGAATTTCTATGCAAAAAAAGTGATCAGTATAGAAACGGGCAACTTGAATGTTCACTGTCAGCTAAATTTTCTCCCAATGTAGACTGCAACAGGTGTGAACAATGTTCTAGCATAAATATGCAGTACAACTGGAACTGTTTACTCACTCTGTACATCAGCAATATCCAACAGGACTCGTAAGCAAGAGGATGAGGAAGGATCATCCTCTTTAATCTGCTATTTCTGCAGAGGGAGATTTTTAAATAAAAAGTTATATTGTTCTTTACCCCCACATTAAATTAAGTGCCAATATGCCTGCCAAGTTTCTAGAAATCTAACTACAACTCGCTACAATAGTATTCCAAATAATATGTCATTTTCTCTTTGCTTGGCAATGAGGTAGTTACACCAGCAATGTTTAAAGTTTTGCCCATCCCACCCACACATACTAAAACAAAGTGATATTCTAATTTTAGCTATGTTTTCCTTTAAAATATCAGAAAAAAACAAGCTAATATCTATTTTAACTCAATGTTGGTACACAAACATATGGTATTTGTACTGATGTGTATGTAGTCAGTGTTCTTTATGATAAGCACACAATACCACAAGCTGTTTGATTACCTTTAATTTTTAGGTTTTATCCTTTACTTATTCATCAGATTTTTAAAAGTTATATATACTTATATCCTGATGTAAGTTATATCAGGATGGAACAAAAGTGCCTTTCCTTTGATGGAAGTGAGTCTCTCCATTCACAGACAGGCCTGGATCCAGCAGAACATCTGTAGATTAAGTGGTGGGGAGTGAGAGACTATTTTTGCTATTCTTTTTCCTTGCAGACCCTTCCACGCCATTTCCCACACTTCTAAAGAATCCCCCAACCCTCTAGAGCAGTTTTTCAGGGGGCTGCATGAGGAGCTGACATCCTAATGTGCCTTGCTCTATGAGCAAAACTTTGCTCACAGAACTCTCGATCGAACTCATAGATTACTATACACCCAGTTGCTAAAATCTCTTGGAAATAAACCACAATGGCTAGATTTTGTTTGTTTTATGGCTTTGTGTTTATTGTATGCTTCTGCCCTGGATATTTTAAATAAATTTATTGATACCAAATAATGGGAGATAAAACAGTTGACATGCATTTAACTGTATCTCCACTTCATGATTATATCCAACCACTACTGCCTTTTTAATTTGCTCCTAACCAAAACCTATAATTATAAGAACTCCACTTTTCATACTGCCCATACTTTGAGGCAAGGTGGATAGCAAGTTATGTCACCTCACTTGTGAAATCCACCCCCTCCCAGGCCATTCATTTAGCACTCTCTTTCCTGGCTTTCAGATGACAGCTGAAGACATGGGCCATGCTTGCATACAACAATAAGCCAGAACTCTGGAGAAAGACAGGTTGCTTACCTGTAACTGGAGTTACAGCCAAGAATCTTGGCTTACCAGTCATGAATAACATGCTAGTGCACACAGCCCTTTCAACCCTTTTCACTCCTCTGACTAGTGGGAGCACCTAAAATAACCAGGAAAGGAAAGTTTACCATGTCATCCAAACTGGGTCTCCTGGCTTGTTTTGCTCCATATAAGACAGAATCACAAACCAGGGTTTGTTCTTGGATTAAGATTCCTGGCTTGTAAGGAGTGTGACAAGCCAGGAGCCCGGTTCAGACAACACAGTAGCTTTCACAAGCCTTCCCCAACCTAAGACACTCCAAATGTGTTATACTACATTCCCTATAATTTCAACCAGATTGTCTTATGTGCTGGTGGGGATGATGGGATTTGTAGTACAACACACACGCAGCATGCAAGGTTGGAGAAAGTTGGTGGATGCTCCTGCAGGCAAGAACAGCCAAGCAGAAACTAAAGGGCCGCACGTACCAGCACAGAGCTAATAAACAATAACCTTGCATTCTCTGGAATTCTGCCTTGTCACTGCTTGCCAATGTGGCCACTGTAGTTAAGACAAGCTTTTAATGAAGTTTAAAATCCCTTGATTAGATTTTCCACTGCTCTTTTAAATGCAATTGTGAAGCTATTTTTAATAAGCTGTTTAAAATTGTTCTAAAATTCTTTTTGTCACTGCTTTTTTATATTCGACTTGTTAATTTTAATTGTTTTATAAGTTAGTAGTTTTAATTACATTGCAAGCTATCTTAGAAATTATGGTTGAAAGGTGGAATATACACTTTTTAAATAAATATAGCATGGACAGCGCTAATTTGAAGCTAACAAACAGCTGAGCAACTTCAACTGAATATTACCTGTATCCATCATGACTGAACAAGGATCAACGATGCAATTTCATTCTATTTAATTATCATTTGACACATATGCCAGATTTAGTTACAAGTTCTAAACTTTTCAAGTTAATCTAATGCACTACGCTTAGCATATTAGGTGCTTTAAATAATGCCACCCCTTCAATCACCACGGTAGTACTGTTTTTGCAAATGAGTTTTATTTATTTATTTATTTATTTATTTATTACATTTCTATACCGCCCAATAGCCGAAGCTCTCTGGGCAGTTCTGGGCGGTTCTTGTTCCTCTCAACAGTTTATAAGACTGTTCCTCAAACTGAATTATAAGAATCCTGGGATTTCTAGAAACTTATCAAGGGCTCTGCAATGCAAAGATCAATAATTGGAAATCTGTCCAGAAAGATAGCTTGCAAACCCACTTCAGCTGCAGAAAAAAATAGGGTTGCATTCAAGGATAGATCATTTTCCAGAATTCTCTTCAACAAAACAGTGATGCTGTAGCAGAGAGCAGTAAAGTTGATATGGAAACCACAAGTGTACAATAAGAAAGGATCACACATACACACCAAAAATAGAATAATAATAAAAAAAGAACCTACAGCTGCACATATATAAAAGCTATCAAAGGAATAACAACGCAGTATGGTAGACATACAAGAATTGCCTTGTTTCACTTCACCCTACTCTAGCTAATTCAATTTCAGTCATTATAGCCACAAAAACACAAATTTAGGAAAACCAGTATTCTAGAAAGAATCAAATATTCTTTCTATAAACACACAGAGCTTCAGCTATGGGGTGGTATATAAATGTAATAAATAAATAAACAAATTGGAAGATTATGTAATCAAAATGGATAAATTCTCTTGAAGAGAGCCTTTTCTATGCTCAGATTCAGTTAATGACTATTTATGTATACTAGAGTAAATTTAAAGAAATTCCATAGAACTTATCGTTTTGGAAACATTAGATCAAAGTTGTGCATTATCCAGAGATTACCTCCTTTCTTAGTGGTTGTAATGAATAAAAGTTAATTAGCTGTAGAAGGTCGAACAAGAGGTTTAAATCAAGCATTGTATTTCTGGTTTGTAGTGAAATGATGATTTACATAAATCATAGTTTGCCCCTTTCAAACAAATGGTAAACTGTGGCCAGAGGTTTCTCACCTTGTCACATGATAGGAGATAGGAAAAAAGAAAACATGCGAGCCCAAGAATTTGCTTGCTAGTTCTGATAATACCAAGCCATGTCTTGATGTTGCATCGGAGCAATCCGATATAGTTGCACCTCTGGACTTTTTCCTTAACTAAAGCCCACATTACACTTCTGCATTAGGTCAAAGGTCCATCAAATGCTGATTCCCACAGTGGCCTACCAGATACTTCTGGGAAACCCACAACCAGGGTGTAAAATTAACATCCCACCACCATCCTCATTTCTCCTCAGCAAGTGATATTCAGATATGTAACCATTATGACTAATAACCATCAACCTATCCTCCATTCATTTGTCTAATCCCATTTTAAAAGGCATCTAAACTAGCAGGTGGCAGTAAATTCCATAAAATATTTATGTGTTCTTCTATCTTATATTTTGACCTTTTTTTTACCAGATTAATGTATATTTTAGTCTGTAAACTGCTTAAATTATTTTACATAGTATATAGATTTGTTATGGCTAATAGCCAAAACAAGCAGCATTGAAATTTAGCTGAATAGTATTTTAGCTAGAGTTCTTGGGGTACAAAGGATTGCCTTGAGTCTTAAATGTTTTCCAGTTTCCCTAGAAAATCTCTTGCATAAGAACATCTAGTTGTGTCCTCTTAGATAAAATTTAAATACAGTAACTAGCAACAGAAACATACACTTTCTTTTAAGCTTGCATTCTGGGTTTATCATATTAATTTGGATTAAATATGTGTGATTCAAACAATATTAGAACAGCTTATTCTTCAATATTAAAATAAACCTATACCTTTTCGGCAATACTATATAAAACTTCATCCATTTTCATACATGTTGGATCCCAATCATGTCCAAAGCGATTGACCACCACACGATCTTCTTCTGAAAGAATGGCCTGGTCTACTTGCCAACCATTGTGTAAATGCGGAAGCATATACGACATTTTCAAAACTCGTATGAAACCTGTAAGAGGACAGAAGAGAATATACAATTCAGATATCTGCACTATTAATGTGCCTCAAAAGGGTTGACTCAAACAAGAAAGAGATTGGTTTTCTTCAGAACAGTAAATTCACATAAAATGAAATCTTGTATTAGGCCAACAAAGTGGGTTATTTATTTACGTACAGAAGAGGTGGGCAACTTGTGGCCTTCTAGATATTTTGGCCTACAAAATCATCATCCCTCACTATTAGATATGCTGGCTAAGGCTGAAGGGATTGTAGGCCAAAACACCTGGAAGGTCACATGATGCCCACTCCTGACTTACAGCATTTATATCTCATCCTTTAGCCAAATAGGCTCCCAAAGCACTTACAAAGATATTACATTTATATCTAATTTTTCAGCAAGTTTTATTTATTTATTTATTGCATTTCTATACCACCCAATAGCCGGAGCTCTCTGGGGGGTTCACAAAAATTAAAAGCATTCAAAGTATAAAACAACAGTATAAAACCATAATATAAAATACAATATAAAAGCTCAACCAGATAAAAACAGCAGCAATGCAAAATTACATTAGTATTAGCCACAAAGCAGTTTATAGTTAAAATCCATATAAAGGTACAATTTAATCAGTGATAAATTGGTGGGAGAGGTCATTCCCTTCTGGCCCATGACAGCTGTTAGCACAATTCAGAACCTTCCTTTAAGAGGGAGGGGACAGTTAGCCTTGCAGATGGATTCAGAAGGAAGGAAAGGATGCCAACCCACAGAAACAGACCTTCACCGGTTGGAGCAGTGTCTCCAACCTCACATCCAGGTCTCCGAATTATCCTATGTGTCATCGTCATCATCCCCCCTCCCCCAGTCTGTCTAGGGGCCAGAGGATTGCTCCCTAACTGAAGCAGCAGGATATAAATACTTCCAAAAAATAATTCAGATTGTCCTGATGGAGCTGCAAAATACTATACAATGATATGAAATAAAGCATTTTGAAAGCTCTATATAGACTAAATAATATTAATACGAATGAACTTTATTTTGAACAGCAAGTTATATAACGTATGCGCTATCTCCCATATTCGAGGCAGTAATCCTGTGTGCACCAGTTACTGGGGAACATGGGTGGGAGGGTGCTGTTGCACCATGTCCTGCTTGTTCATCCCTGGCCGATGGCTGGTTGGCCACTGTACAAAAAGAGTGCTGGACTAGATTGGACGCTTGGTCTGATCCAGCATGGGACTTCTTATGTTCTGATGTTCTTAATATACACCTGCTTACAACTCTTTCCCTCGTTCATATGCTTCAAAGGCAAGGCCCTACATATGCCAGTCTACCCCCTACCCCGTGAAGATTCCTCCTCTCTCAACTGTCACAACCAGCAGCTATTACAGCAGGCTGTACAAAGAGAGATGAAAAGGGAAGCAGGGCCATTCCACCCGCCCTACTGAACGCCTTCATTTTTTCTTCTCCCCTTCCAATCTCTTTTTCCTTGCATGTCTTTTTAGATAGTCAACCTGACGCACGGGGGTCTTCTTTTTATTGATTGCATGAAAGCCGCTCTGGAAAAAGTAGTTTAAATAAATAAAACGTTCCCCACCACCACCACCCCCACAAGCGACACTTCACCTTTGCCCCCTTCCTTTGCTCCGCCCACGGTATTCCGCCCACCCACCCCGGAGCCTGACTATATCTCATCAGTAGGGTTCAAGATGTCCTTCTCTCCCTCCCTCCCTCCAGCTACCGGTCTTCACTCACCAAACGCAAAGAAACAAACGACTTTAACGGCTCTCCGCAACCGCCACTAAGGACACGTGCGCGCTCGCGACCTAACAAACCTGAGGAATCACCAACGGTGGGTAGGCTCAGGGCCAAAACCACACGCGCATGCAAACCCTACAGTGTCATCACGGGAGCGTCGCAAGAGGAAATGAAGCTGGTTTGCCCGTCATTTCCGGAAGGTTCAAATCGAGACCGGAAAAGACGGTTGGGGTGGGGGGGGGGGGAGAACGTGCTAAACAAAACCTCAAGGTCTGTAGTATGAATCAGGGCAAGTCCATTGCAAGAAAGAGAAGGGGGGAGGGACACGTCTAGAGAGAGGCGTGCCAGCTAGGTACAAAGGGTGTTCAGCGCGTGTATTTAGTTTCAAATGTTATTAAACCCGTTTATGTGAGCAGGCGAATGGCTTTGGGATCGAGTCAATTATTGGGGGAGATTGTCCACCGAAGGCTTCTTGGCGGGGTTTTCGGTTTCCTCCTCTTCCTGGGAGAGTGTAGCGATCTGTTTGTAGGCGGAGAACAGGGATGGATTGCTCAGGCCTGGCTGTAGTGCTTGCCATTGCCCCCTCCATGCATAGACTCCCCTGGTTAGTTAGAGGCTCGCACGGGCTTCAGACTTCGCTCACGCCTCCCCCCCCCCCCCGCGGCGGAAGTGAGATTTGCATCTGCAGACTCCCGGATTTTAGCAGAACTAGGATCGTACAACAGGTGTTCATGCTATTTCTACTCAGCCCTTATTCCCTGTGCTCAGAATTACGTGGTTGAGTTTTTAAACGTTCAGAACTGGAACGTGTCTGCATGCAAGTCATTGGAGCAACAGGCTTCCGCGTGCAATTGAGGGGTGGATTGGGGCTGAGGAAGCGTTTGGGACGGCAGCTTAGGGCGCCATCCACCCATACTGACTGGGGAGTTCTGGAAGTTGTAGGGCTTTTGTCTGTCTAAATATGCATAGGATTGTACACTTAAATAGATTGGTTTTGAGGGCAGGCCTATGCATGTTTAGACAAAAATAGGTCCTACAACTCCCAGCATTCACCCTACTGGTCGGAGAATATTGGCAGTTATAGAATTTATTTCTGCCTAATCAGGTATCGGCTTGCACCCTTAGGTAGCTTGACTGTACCTCTGACTCCTGAAATATTAACAGTGGACTAAACTGAGGGATTATCATTAGCCACTCTTAACCACAGCTCTCCTAGCTTTCAATATGGGGACAATGTTTTGTCTTTTGTAAAGCCACTTTTGAAATGTTTAAAAGTGTGTCTTTAAGGTGCCTAAGGATTTTGGGTGCTTCTTGATGAGGCCTTTATCACACCCATCACCCTACCTCATCATGTTGCAAGTGGAAGACATTGTCTGGGGGTGGTCCAGGCAATGATATCTTCTCCAGTGTTTTCCCACTTCCAGGGGAAAAAATCAAATACGGAGGAAAAGACAATAGTTGCACAATGACTTTTGATTGGAAGTTCTAGGAGCCCTTGGAGGTACCTTCAGTTATAAAAATTCAAAAACACATTTTCTCATGAAATCAAACCTGAGCTAGAAGGAGTATGTCTTTGTCTTTGCTACTGCCTCTTATTTCTCAGTGGACGCACTGCTTGCTAGTCAGGGAATACATTTAGTCTTGGATTTTCTCATTATTTTCTAAGAGCAGCTCTCCTGCCCAGAGTTGGGAGGGCTTGAAATGACCCCAGAAGTTATGCTTCTAGACAATAGCCTCTACATTGTTGTCAAGTCTACTTCATTCTCAGTAGATTTACTACAATATATGCTGATTGCATGAAAAATATTCTGATGTGACAAATACACTAATATTTGGCTTCTTGCATCCCTACAATAGAGCAGTAAGTAACTTCTGTACAAATTGCTCCTTAGTGGCTGCTCCAATGCTCTGCAACTCCCTTCCCAGGGAGGCTAGTCTGGCTCCCTGTATGCTACACTTTCAGAGGCAGGCAAAAAGTTTTTTGTTCTGGCAGGCTTTTGGAACTACTCTAGTACTGTGTTAATGTATTGGATTCCCCCCCCCCCTTTAAGTTGTTACTGTTCCTAAAAAAATTAACATGTTTTTAATTTTACTGCAGGTTTAATTCTATTTTACTTTTTGTAAATTTATGTTTTAATTGTACATGTTTTAATCTTGTAAACAGCCTTGAGTCCCAGTACTGGGAAAAAGGCAAGATATAAATAAATATAATCATCATCAAGAGACTTAATGGAGTAAAAGCAGGGAGAGAGCCAAGTATCTGTTGGCTGGAAATGTTAAGTATGGTCTGCAATTGGCAGGATAGTCTGCTCATCCCTGTTTGCCAGAATAAGGGCAAAATCCTTCGATAGAAAAAGTCATACAACTCCCAGCATTCCTGAGCTAGCATGGTTGGAAGACTTTTTTTTTCTATCCTATACTTAGGATTAAACCCTTAGTCTTCTTTACTGTCTTGTTTTTGCCTGCAGATCCCAGGGAAATATTTTCAGAGGCTTTCCTGGTGGTCTACTAACTCATTCCAAGCCTGAGATTGGTCAGTCTCCTCCCGAGTAGGAGGAGCTTAATGAGGCGTAAGGAGAGACAGTAATTCTCTCAGTCAGAGCCTGGCTTGCTGCTTATCTCTTCCTTGAGTTCTCTTAAACTCCATGCTTTTTCGTGCTGGGTGGAGGTGGAGGTGGGGGTAAGGAAGAAAAGCAAATATTATGGTGCAAAGAAAAGGAAAGCAGGAGTACCATCAGCCCTCTTGAGAAGCCATCTTCATCAGGCTTTCCCTCTGCCTTTCACATATTACTTCTAGCCGCTGCACAGTAGAGATGTGTAGTACAGTCTACTCAGAAGAAAGTCCCACTGTGTTCAATGGGGACTACTCTCAAATAAATAGTCTTACAGTGAAATGCTATCTGGAGTTTGAGTATAAAACTGGAATAACTCCCCTTTAAGAATATATTCAGCTACTCTGTGAAATGACAGCACATAGGGAGTGGATATGCTATTACAAATATAGTTGATTAACATTCAGGCAAAATCAAGCCAGCTAAGGGACCTTTGAAGCATGAAGGAAAAGGGGACAGTACCATCTATACATAGCATAGGCTGCAAGGATCAGCAAATATTGTAAGTTTCATCCACTACCCTGCCAGAACTGATAAAGTAGTTATAGAAGAACTTGTCATTAATCTTAGTGTAATCCTTATGTTAAAGTTTGTGGAAATAATTTCTTCTGCGGAACATAAGTTTGCTGGTTTTTTCATAAAGAAGGGCTTTTAGAAGAAATGCAAGTTTCACCATCTCTGTATTCAGAAACTTCTGCTTTTACACTACAGTAAAGGGAGAGACTATATTTTACAGTCTCAGTGTTCAGAACCTACTACAATTTTCAGAACCATAGCTCAAATTGAAATTGTTGTTTCTTGGACAGGTGTTATCAACACATTGTGTTTAAGCATCTAAAGGTGAGGGATTATGTTCAGAGTCAAAGCCTTCTGCTTTGCACAGTCTCTTCACTTGGCTGCAGCTCGGGTGAAACTGGCTAATAGGAATTGGTCTAACTGGGCAAAGAAAAATATTGCTTGTGTGCAGAGCTACAGAACTGGCCAAAAGGCCACAGGCAGAACAGCGCTCAGTGCTTGCCAGGCCAAGGTGAGTACCAGAAAAAAATAAACTGTCTTGCAAAAATCTTCCTGTGTTAAGTGTTCGATGCAGTTCATAATAATACATATATTATTATATGTTAATAATGTTACAAATACCCCACCCTTCTAATAAAAGCAGCCTTGTGGCCAAACTACTTTTAAATTAATGTTCACAGCTGAGATATGCAAAGCAGCATATCCTGTCTTATAATGGATAAAACAAGCTTTTGTTTTTCTGGAAAAAGGAAAGCATATTAAACATACAGGTTTTAATCCTGTGGGCACTTCTATGGCTTGTTGCAGCGAATTTCTTTATATAGAAGCTCACACGCTCAGAGCTGGAATTGCTGATAAAGGGATAATCAATCAACATGAAGCATTCCCAAGTATTAGCCAGGAGCTCAAGAGGGACTGAAGCTCAGTGGTAAAGCTCATGGTTTGTGTGCAGAAGGTCCCCGGTTCAAATCCTGGTGTCTCCAAGTAGGAAAAAAATCCTGAAGAGCCATTGCCAGTCAGTGTTGACAATACTGGGCAAGATAGACAAATAATCTGACTCCACTTCCTAAGGCAGTTCCCTTCTGTAAGTCAGGGGTAAGGAACCTATTTTGGCCTGAGGGCCATATTTGCCCTGGGGCAGGGCCACAGCCCAAAGTGGTTGAGTCCATAGCCACCCCCCACTGCCCACCCTCTCTCACGCATACATGCACAACACACACACTCCATACCCAGACCTACCACTCACACATACATACCGGGCAGCGGAGGGAGGAGATCACGGAGGGGAGGTTCAAACCTCCTTTCACCATGCTTTCCCCTAACCCCACCCCCTACCCCAGTGAACCAGCTCTCCAGGCACTTTCCTGACAGAAAAGCCGAGCAAAGTGAGTGAGCCACCACCTCAAGGCACCAGGAATGCCTTGAAGTAGCAGTTTGGTTGAGACTTGGGAACCATCCCTTCAAGATGCTTCAAGTACCTTGCCACTATGGATCCTAACAGAGGCATCTCCCCACTCCCTTGGAGGTGTTTCGGGAGGGACCATGTGGGCTGGATTGGGGGAGGAGGCTAAATTCAGCTTGTAGGGAGGCTCCCCATCCCTTTATATGTGATGGATAAAACTTAACTATTACAATAGTTTTCTTTATACATGTTGCCCTTGGGTAATCTTATTCAATCTCATGGCCTCCAATATCATCTGTATGCCGATGATACACAATTATATCTTTCATCTCCGGATCTTTCTCCTGATGTTCACGATCGTATCTCGGCATGTCTTTCAGATATCTCAGCTTGGTTGCTTCATCGTCGTTTGAAACTTAATATGGCAAAGACTGAATTGCTTGTTTTTCCTCCTAAACCTTCTCCTCGTCTCCCATTCTCTCGTACTGTCAATAATGTTACGCTTACTCCAGTCAAGGAAGCTCGTAGTCTTGGCTTTATATTTGATTCCTCGCTCTCCTTTATTCTTCATATCGAGTCAGTAGCTAAATCCTGTCGTTTTTTCCTGTATAATATTGCCAGGATTCGATCATTTTTGTCTGTCTCTTCTGCCAAGACTCTTGTTCATGCATTGGTTATTTCTCGGTTGGATTACTGCAACCTTCTTCTCACTGGCCTTCCTTCTTCTCACATCAGTCCGTTGGTTTCTGTTCCCCACTCTGCTGTTAAGATCATCTTCTTGGCTCGCCACTCTGACCATGTTACTCCACTTCTGAAATCTCTTCATTGGCTTCCAATTCAGAATCCAATATAAACTTCTCCTGTTGACCTACAAAGCTTTTCACTGTCTAGCTCCTTCCTATCTCTCCTCTCTCATCTCACACTATTGCCCCACTCGTGCTCTTTGCTCCTCTGATGCCATGTTTCTCACCTGCCCAAGGGTCTCTACTTCCCTTGCTCGGCTTCGTCCATTTTCTTCTGCTGCCCCTTATGCCTGGAACGCTCTTCCAGAACATTTGAGAACTACAAGTTCAATCGCAGCTTTTAAAGCTCAGCTAAAAACTTTTCTTTTTCCTAAAGCTTTTAAAACTTGATTTTGTTCTGACTTTATACTGCTAGTTTTACCCTACCCTGTGCCTGTTTGGTGCATTCTCTTCCCCTCCTTATTGTTTTATTATGATTTTATTAGAATGTAAGCCTATGCGGCAGGGTCTTGCTATTTACTGTTTTACTCTGTACAGCACCATGTACATTGATGGTGCTATATAAAATAATAATAATAATAATAATAATAATAATAATAATAATAGTGTCTTATTGCTTTACTTCTACCAAGAGTAGGTGCATGATCACATATAAAAATCAGATTCTGTTGCAAGGGTCTGTTTTTAAAAGTCAGTTAAATCCTCCTTTGTCAAAGGTTTTTGCTTTAGTGTAAATACAGAAAAACTCAGCAGACTAATGGTACAATCCTATGCATGTTTAGATAGAAAAAGGTCTTATTACTCCCAGCATTTCCCGACGAGCCGGGCTAAGCTGGGGAGTGCTGGGAGTTGAAGGACTTTTTCTGTCTAAATATGCATGAGGTTACACCCTAAGAGACTATACTTTACATCCCTACATATTTACCAACAGGCTTTATAGAAACCTTCCAAGCAGCTCTCTTAACACTTCATTTATGTTTTCATTTAAATATTTCTCATCATCCTCTCTTTCAGATCATGGAAGAAAAAGAGCTGCCCAGTGTTTTGATCTTTGAAATAGGAGGTGCATTTGGTGTCCTGGAAAGCCATGTGGAGTTCCTCAAGAAACATTTTGATGTTATCACCATGAAGGAGTTTCACAACAGCAAGGAAGAACTGCGGGAAAAGATCAAGGCAATTTTTGTATTTGAGTGCAGACCCCTCATTGACCAACAGCTTCTTGAAAGCCTGCCCAGGTTAAAGGTGGTCGGAAACTCAGGGGTAGGAGTGAATCATTTGGATTTGAAACTGATTTCTAGCTTTGGAGTAAAAGTAACCAACACTCCACATGCTGTCTCTGACTCCACAGCAGACATTGGCATGGCCTTAATGCTGGCATCTGCCAGAAGACTAGTGGAAGGTAAAGTGATTTTCTCTTGCAGTTCCAAAATGTAGCAAATCCTCAGTTATTTCAAGCCTTAGTTGTCTGAATTCACCCCATCACCACTCCCACTTCCACCCTACCATTTGAACCCTATGACAGTAACACTCTTATGTATCCATAATGTTTTATTTATTTATTTTTTTATTTTATTTTATTACATTTATTACATTGTTACCCCATAGCTGAAGCTCTCTGGGTGGTTTACAGAAGTTAAAAACAGTGAACATTAAAAACAGGTATACAAAATTGAAAACCATCAAGAACATAAAACCAACAATATCCTTTTTAAAACAACTATTCTGTGGTCAAGTAAGGGCAAACAAACTCAGCATATGCTGTTAACTGCCTGGGAAAAGAGAAAAGTCTTGACCTGGTGCCCAAAAGATAACAATGTTGGCGCCAGGCAAGCCTCATTGGGGAGATCATTCCATAATTGGGGGGCCACCACCGAAAAGGCCCTCCCCCTTGTTGCCGTCCTCCAAGCTTCCCTCGGAGTAGGCACTCGGAGGAGGACCTTAGATGTTGAGCGCAGTGTACTGGTAGGTTCATGTCGGGAGAGGCGTTCCATCAGGTATTGTGGTCCCAAGCCATGTAAGGCTTTATAGATTAAAACCAGCACCTTGAATTGGGCTCGGAAACATATAGGCAGCCCATGCAAGCGGGCCAGAATAGGTCTTATATGTTTGAACCTTCTAGTTCCAGTTGTCAATCTGGCTGCTGCAGTTTGGGGCATATTTGAGTTGAGTGAGATTCATGCAGAACCTAATTTGCATTTTTCTGTGCGAATTATGAGACTACCCTTTCTTTAATCATCCCTTTAGGCAGCTGTAGTCAGCAGATCATGTCCTATTCAGATTACCCCCTCTCTACAAGAAGTTAGGATATTGGACATTATTAGGAGTCAGGCCATCTGCCAGAAAAAGTCAGGAGGTTGCTTCTACTGTTTTGGAAGGGTTGTAAGCCTTTTTTTCCAGCTCATATTTGGTTGATGTGATTTTGTGAGTTGTGTCTGTGCTCTGCTTTTATTGATTTGATTTTGATTTGCACAGAGATGGGGAAAAGGAGGTGTTCTTTGGAGCAGGGAGGGGAGGAGACTGCGTACATGGGGCTACAATCTATCCCCTTCCTTCCCTCCTCCTCCCCGAAGCCTCTGCTAGACAGGCAAAACCACCTGTAGAGCTTGAGGTGCACGGCACCTCTAGCTCTGCATTGGATACCCATAAGCCTCTGAGACCAGATGCTTGCGAGTAACCAAGATGCATCCCATATGATTGCACCCTTAACCATGTTTCATTTGTAAACATTCAAATGACTGCTTTAAGTACAACATGTCTTTAAAGACGAAAGCCCAAAACTTCACCTACATTTTGGAGAATTGACATGGCTCATTTTTTTATGAGCAAGAAGAGTTTGGCAACTTATATTTATTCATCTTTGTGAAGAGCCATTTTTCTCCATTTTGAGCTGCATGTTAGGTTTATTTTTCTTTGAAAGTTATGTAGTCTACCTCTCCAGCAATGAAACAGAAATCTGCTGCTTCTGTTTAAAATAGCAAATTCTATGAACAGGCTATCATACTATTGACATTGACTTAAGACTAGCACAAATATATAATGGAAGGTCCAAGCTTTTATCATTTAGTAAACCCTATGTTTAGATGAACTCAAATTTAAACATATTTCCTAAGCCCAGCTCCAGAACTGTGAATGGGACCACAGGGTTTCTCTTTTGTGGCTGCTTCTAGCACTGACTGTTGTTGCATGGCAGGGAGCTCCCTTTATCCTCTAGTGCAGCCTTCCCCAACCTGGTACCCTCCAGATGTGTTAGACTACAACTCCTACCATTCCCCAGTTGTAGTCCAACACATTTGGAGGGACTAGGGAATTAGAAGCCCATGTTTGATTGGTCGGTAGCTTCATTTTTACGAGTCTGTAAGTATAGCTTTAGCATGTTTATGATGACATTTAATTTTAACAAAGTTATTTTTTAAGTCAGAGAGAAAGTTAATGTTTTATTTAGGATGTTTCTTTAAAAAAATAATAAAAAGATTTAAATTTTAAAAATCCAATTTAATTTTTTAAAATCTAATTTAATTTTTAATCCAATTTTTTAAATTTTCTTATATAATCATTGAATTTTATCCACTCTGATCAGATGTATCAGCGATTAAAGCTGCTACTTACTGCATGAAATGTGTACATACTGTCACTGAGCTATGGCCCATATTTTTATGTGCTCACAGTATGACTTCAAAGTAGAAATATATGTAATGGGACAAATTCTAAACTGAAGAGAAGTTGTTTTCAGCTTTTCAACAAATATTCTAAATAATATAGACATCCTTTCTGATATCCCCATTTCTCACTCACTGTTGTGTGGCTTCTGTTTCTGTGTATTAGGTTGTTGTATTGCAACATCTCCAGCTACCACACATTTTGCTGTTGACTGGCTAGGAGTAGAAGTCACTCGGGCCACTCTTGGCATCATTGGGATGGGCAGCATTGGATATAAAGTGGCCAAGAGGGCAAAAGCATTTGACATGAACATTCTCTATCACAACAGGAACCGTAGGTAAATGTGTGTTGAGAGTATATGTTATAGTCATATACTTTCTATTAGTTCTTTAATATATTGACCTGGTTTGCACAACATGGAGCAACTCATTGTGTGTGTCTTTAGCCCATAATGAACTGCAACACCTGTGGCGCCACTTTGCATATCCAACCCCTGCCCAGGAGTTGTTGCGGCGTGCAAACCCAATGAGTGTGGATTATGCAAGGGTTAAACAACCCAAATAATGGTCTGTTCTAGGGTAACCCTCACATAACCTATAGTCACCAAGTTCTCATGACATGAAAACACCTTAGAAAGTGTTGGATATGCAAAATGGCTCCCACCCACACCGCAGCCTCATCATGGGCTATATGAGCTATCATGTCCTGCAAACCAGCCCATTATGTATTGGGATTTATATTTAAAACTCAGAAATACCTACTTGAAATTACAGATCTCTGTGCCATACTACAATGTGCCAATCTGCATATGATCATGGAAGGCCAAAACACTTTTTTAAAAAGACATCCATTGTAAAAACTTTGAACTTATTCTCATGTCCATCTTCAAGATGGAAAAGTCACTGTAACATGATTTTTTCTGTGAGTATTTGCAAACAGAAGTGGCAAGCTAGTGATTTTTAAGGACGTGGTAATTTTCTGTCTTACTACGTTGGCAGGAACATAGTAAGGCACACACACAACCACCCTCCAAAATTAAAATGTAAATCAGGATTTCTCAGACTTTGTCATTACCCTCTCATTGTTAAGCACTGTTTGAGACATACAGACCCAGTGTAAAAATACAAAAGGTGAAGAGCTGAATATGTGTATTCTTTCTTTTTTAAAAAGAACCCCAATCTGTTTAGGGTTTTCTGTTATTTCTGGAAAAGGTGCTCCTAAAGCTTTCAGAGTGTTGCTATCAGCCATTGTCTTACAGCAGTGCCCTTTGGCTGCCATTTTTGGAATGCTAGAGAGCTTGTAGCACCATGCAAGGATCAGCACATGTGTGCACATATACATTGCATTGAATTGGAAGGGGTGCAGTGGACTGGAATGCCACCTTGCTTAAAATATGGATAACCACAGGAAAGAATCCACTAGGAGTAAACATCTCGCCTATCAAGTATTTTTGCATCTCCCAAGCAACTCCAGCACTGAGAGCCACAAGTGTAAGTGATTACTCCCATATTTATTCCTTCCAGAAAAGAGGAAGAAGAACAAGCAGTTTGTGCCATTTATTGTAAAAACATGGAAGACTTGCTGCAGCGGTCTGACTTTGTGATGCTGGTTGTGAATCTGACATCTGAGACACAAAAACTCATTGGGAAAAGGGAGCTAGAGCTGATGAAACCCTCTGCTACTCTTATCAACATATGTAGAGGTATGAAATGCAGCTACCCAAATGTAAAGTTTTGGTATTCTGATAGTGGGTGTTTTAAAAAAACATTTTTTTAATCCCCACACAACACATTCCTGTTTAGCATAAATTCCAATGCATTAATAAAATAAAGCATTAGGCCAACTGCATATTCATAGATCGGGTTCGGCTGTCACGATAATGCATGATGGGTTAAATAAGCCACAATGGCTTATTTAATCCATCATGGGTTATCGTGTCGTCTGTTGGGAGTTTCTTAACTCACAATGCCTCTGATATTCCACAGTCTGCAAAGTGGGTTGTTTAACCTATCATGGGTTATCATGCTGTGTGGCAATCATAGTGGTCACCTACAAAGTCACCTGGTAAGAGCAGTCAGAACTGCTGCCACTACTCTCCTCCAACTGGAAGATCTCTTGTTTCCATGATCTGCCTAGCAACTGATTGTACTTGTACCCTAAGCCTAACTCTTTCACTGGCAGTGCGCTCTGCAGCCTCCCCAGTTGTCATATACCTTCCCTGTTGGGTAGCAGCAGCTGTGCAGGGTTGTCATTTTGCCTTGTGTGCATCCTTCATGTCAAGAATCAAGCTGGATCCTCTGGAAACCAAAAATATGGTGTGGAAAGCTGTGCAGGGAGATGCCCACAACTCACCGTTCATCCACAGGCCACTGTTTTCTTATAGCTATGTCCTGAAATCAACATATGCAGTATTTAGTCCTCTCATAACTTAATAAATTGCACACAGTAAAAAAAAAAAAGCACCTCATGATGCATCTGATAACAAAGAGTAAGCTGTATTAGATATTGTAGTTATATTGCTTTGCAGATTAGATTTTTTTTTTTTAAAAAAAACAGCCAGTAAGATACAATGCCACAGTCCACTAGCCACTTGCTATGGAACAGCTTTGTGAACTTTAACTGGGCTACTGCAAAGTAAATAAATTAAGGATTGCAGCCTTTCTGCAAAGTTCGTTTTTGAACCATAAAAACACGTGTTTGGTGAGATTGTGTAGAAAGGCCTTCAGTTACTAAAAAGTGTTCTATGGCTACAATCCTAAATTTGGAGTAAATCCTACTGAACATAGTGCCATTTACTTCCAAGTGAACATGTGTAGAACTGGGCTGACTGGTTTGTAATGGATATCTGTGCCTTCTTTGGGGCTTATTTGTCTTGATGTCGAATTTTTCTCTGCATTAGGTTCAGTAGTTGATCAAGATGCCTTGGTAGAAGCACTGCAAAATGGGGTTATTAGGGCTGCAGCTTTGGATGTGACGTACCCTGAACCATTGCCGAGGTAAAATAATACAAAACCTTCTGTCATGAATTAATCAAATCAATGAAATCAATAAGGTATCATTTCTTTGGGCCAAACAACCACATTAGGCATAGATTACGTCCATTTGCTGCCTCCCCTGTTTTCCCAGTGTCTCTTTCCTGAGTCAGCATGAATACCTGTAATTTTACAATGTCTGCATTGTCTCCTATAAGGGACATACATTGTCATTGGTTTTCTTCCTGGATTCCTGCTAATTATGATCAGGTTTTTTTTTAATTGTCTAGAGAAATATATGTGCATATTAGACATAGATGTGCCATCTATATATCTGGGTCAGTCATTTGCAGTTTCTTCTGGCTGACTGGAGTCCAAGGATTTACTATTAAAACAAGCTAGAAGTTCACAAGTCATCATGGGGAACCAGGAGATAAATGATAGGGAAACACACTCACTGAGTTCCGTAGTACAATAACACAATAGCATTCAGATCTCAGGCAGCCATCCTCAGCCATTTGTCCTTTACCCCTATTGTAGGTTTCAAATCTTGTCCTTTCTTATAATCCTTACTTCTTCTGCCCTTGCCACCATTTCTTTCTTTAGAACCACACCCATACACACTCCATCCTTATTCAAAAAATACCTTTATTAGGCCAACTCAAAAGGTCCTAAAAAGCCTGCAGTCTTTTCAAGATCTCCAGGCCTTGTCATCAAATGTTACAAAGGTGGTTTTGTGTGGTTTAGAGAATACTGAATTTTAGCCATTTCAACAACGAGATTCCACACTGGAAGAAGATAATTCGATCCCACCAGGTGAAATTTCTGAGGGCTCATCTCCTCTAATAAATAAAACTACCTAATTTGGCTTCTATTGACTTTTTTTAAAAAAAAATCTAATTCAACATTTAAAATTATCTCCAGCTTTGCTGATAGGAAAACTGCCTAGTTTCTCTCTACTCCTGTTTCCCACCTATCAAGAAACCTGTGTGTGAAATAGTTCCAGGCAATTTTATAAAAAGGGATTTCATTACTGTTTGTTTCTTCACCCCCAACAGACCTAGGGGCACTACCTTCCTGGAAGGACTGCCATGGAACTGGCTCAAAAGAGGAGCATCCTTTCACTGGCCCTGGTATTTGCAGGGCTCAAGGGGTGTCAGAGAATGATAGCACCCCTCCCAGCATCACCACTCAGGAAAGTGAGAAGGCCATGGCATTGAAAAAACTGAAATGTCTTAATTGGTCCCATCCTTCTGCTCCAGACTCACAAAGATCACTCCCAGAAACAGAGGCAGTAGCATGTCTGGACAGAAGCCTAGAGCCAGAGGTGCAGTGTCTTTTTGGCAGCACATCAAGTAGTCCTGATCCACACCTTTGAGGAAAAAGCATCCTCTGGATCCAGGACCTAATTGCCTGATGAAAAGATCTGGAGAGCTTGAAAGCTTGCAGATTTTTGTGACCTTTGAGATAGTTTAATGTGTTGCCCTAATAAGGATTTTCGATTTTTTTTTCTTATGACCCAATATGATTACCTTTGCTTTTTGTGTGTCTCTTTAATGGTGTGGATCCAATTGCAGTTCCTGTTTGCCACCTACTGTCACATGGAAAAATGTGTAAGCGATAGTGTAATGGAAGTCAACATTCCATTTTTATAACTGGAAGACTTTAACAATGCAATTTTATGATCTGTGTTGCCTTCCAGTTGATCGAACTGTGTCAAGTGGCCTCTAATTATTCTATCCTGACTTTCCCACAGAGATCACTTGCTGTTGCAATTGAAGAACGTCATCATAACTCCTCATATTGGAACTGCTACCGTGCAAGCCCTGCGTATGATGACAGAAGAAGCAGTAGAAAACATACTGACTGTTCTCGCTGACCTTCCCGCTCCTAGTGAAGTGATCCCCAAATGATTTAATGGAGAATATGAATAATCAATGACCGATCAGCTAAAGGACATTAACCTCTAAGTAACAATGCAATATGCCATCACTGTTTTCATATAAGTACTTTCATATTATGACTATTTTCTGTAATTATAATATTAATTAAAAGAAATAACGTTTGCTCCAAGGGTTCCTAGCACCATGGGCTGGTTTTGGATTTCTTCAGCCCTTTATCTTTTCTTTTTAAGTATTTTTATTGTTTTTTTCAAATTCAGCAACACATTAGGGGTACCAATCCTATCGGCTGTGCCCTTGATGATCATAAGCCCCTGAACCCAGAGGCTTATGAGCATCCTTTTCGGGGTGGGAGGAGTGGAGGAGGCAATCGTCACCTCCCTGTCCTCCCACCCTGCATTTTTTGCTAGATGGGCTTTTTTGCCCTTGTAGCTGTGGCACTTGGGAGGGGGAGGGAAGGAGTCTGGGGAGGCCTTAGGAAACATCCCCTTCTCGAAGATTGAGTTCCCAACCTCAGAGAGTAGCTGGCGTGGTTCTTTCCACGCTGGCTGGGAGGGGGATGGAGCTCCAGTTCCCCCCTTCAAGGTCAGAGTGCTGTTTCCAACCTCGAATTGGGGAATTCAAAATAGTTCATGGCCCCTCAAACACTGTCTAGCAGCATAGGGTTGCTCCCCCCATAACTTAACAATGTGAAATATTAGTAAGAACATACAGCTTTATCTTGATCATTGTTACATACAGTTGTGTTGCTTGTCTGATCTCTTATCTCTATCAGCTTGTACTCTGTTAACCCAATAAATCTTTCCATAAAAGAACATGTGACTGTGGTGGCTGATAGAGAGGAACCAGTACCTCATGCAATTTGGAAGCTGTACTTCTAATAACGCAGCCCAAAAAAGCATCTGCTTTTTTTGCAGCCACATCACACCGTTGGCTCATATTCAGCCTATGATCTACAACAATTCCAAGATCTTTCTTACTTGCAGTATTGCTAGCCAAGTATCCCCCATCTTGTAACTGTGCATTTGGTTTCTTTTTCCTAGGTGTAGAACTTGGCATTTATCCCTATTAAATTTCATTCTGTTGTTTTCAGTTCAGCGCTCCAGTCTATCAAGATCACTTTGAAGTTTGCTTCTATCTTCCAGGGTATTAGCGATCCCACCCAATTTTGTATAGTCTGCAAATTTGATAAGCATTCGTTGCACCTCCTTGTCCAAATCATTAACAAAAATATTGAAGAGCACTGGGCCCAGGACTGAGCCCTGTGGTACCCCACTCGTTACCCCCCCCAGTTTGAGAAGTTACCATTGATAAGCACTCTTTGAGTCCGATTCTGTAGCCAAGTGTGGATTCACATAATAGCTGTTCCATCTAGCCCACTTTTAGTTAGTTTGTTAATCAAAATGTCATGGGGCACATTGTCAAAAGCTTTGCTGAAGTCAAGATGTATTATGACTAATGTAGCATTCCCACAGACCACAAAGGAGGTTGCTGTTGTTGTTTATTCGTTCAGTCGTTTCCGACCCTTCGTGACTTCATGGACAAAGGACAAAGGAGGTTACCCGATCAAAAAATGAGATCAGATTAGTCTGACAGGTTTTGTTCTTCATCAAGCTCTCAAATGTCTTATGTGAAGCAAAAAGTTGTAGCCTGTAATGATACAATATTTTAAAATAGTAACCTGATGTTTTCAAATATAACCTGGTTTGCTAACATATTTTACAGACAACTTGAAAGCAAATGCAGCAGTACTGCAAACTATTGTGCTACTTTGGAATTAAAGATTTTTCTTTCACCTGCTCTTCACTATGTTTGCACAATTCTGAGTAATTTGTTAATATAGAAGCTATCTAGACAATTTCATTAAGGTTAAAATCCATTAAAGATATTATCATCCAATAAAGAAACAATGTAGTTTATTTGCAGTACATTGTGGGTGGGGTGGGGGTGGGTGGGTGGGAGTTAAAGGATCCGATCCAGCTAAATTCTTCTTTGGTTTACTAGTAGGGAATTAAGCATATACCTCTCTCCTATTAAAATCAGACTATTAAATATGCTTAAAGATGGCTGGATTAAGCCAATTCTTGGCAAGTGAATAGGCTTAAAAAGTAACTTGACAGATTCCAATGTTCAAAGTTCAACGTTAAGCATTGCATGTTATTTCATGAGATCCCATTCATCAACAGACCTTCTGCTCAGTTGGTAAACTTGTGTTAATTTTCAAAGTTTTCTTTTGCCTTGGAATAGTCACTTTACTGATAATCAATAGGAACGGTAGTAGACTTGAGGTTATGAGTACTATTATATAAGACTCGACAGTTTTAAGGTCCGGGCTTTGTGAAGTTTATATTTTAAAAGACGGATTCAGATGAAAGGCTTTCATTTCTTTGATAAGTTTGTGTTCTACTAAATTCTGTACGTCTGTTCTGCTTTTTGCTTTTTTGGCTGATCACAATAAAGAAAAAAAATACTGGGCAGTATATTGTTGTCTTGTAATATTTGTTGTAATATTTGTTGTCTTGTAATATTTGGCACTAGAGCAGACTATATTTGGCACTATTTGCCCACTATATTTTGTCGTGTCGTTCGCTAACAATTTTGAATATTTTGGGGGAAACTAATCTGTCTTTCTTTTGCAGATCATGGAAGAACTGGAGCTGCCTGTGCTGTTAGTAAATGAAATAGGTGGAGTCCTTGGTATCTTAGAAGCACATCTGCCATTTCTGAAGAAACACTTTCGCCTTATAACCATGAAGGAATTCCTTGAAAACAAAGGATATTTTAGTGCCAAGGTCAAAGCTATTTATCTCTGGTGGCATAAACCAGTCATTGACAGAGAGCTTTTGAAGAGCCTGCCTAACTTAAAAGTGATTGCAAATTCAGGAGTGGGTATGGATCACCTGGATTTGAAAATGATCTCTGGATTTGGAGTGAGGATGGCCAATGCTCCCCATGCTGTTCTCAGCAGCACTGCAGACGCTGGCATGGCCCTGCTGCTGACAGCTGCTAGAAGGCTAGTTGAAGGTAACATTTACCCTGCTGTGGAAATTCTGTCCTATTGCTACACTTGCTGCACTTTAACAAGTGGTGGGAATTTGGAGGCGTGCAACACTTCCCTGGGTTCGGTTTTCTTTGGGAAGAGGTCACAGGAAGCTTGTTGTCTTGTAATATTTGAGCTCACTTACAGATATGTAGGTTGCACATAGGTGGAGGCACACAGCAGAGACTCCAACAGAGAGTCACATCCACTGCTGCACACGAGATACAGAGGCTGTTTCCTAAGAAAGCTCTTCATTTTGAAGCATCCAAAAATGCAGCTCTCTGGGTCTCACACAAAACTGCAATCTCACCCTTTATTATTCCCTTTCCCAGACATATACACACACCTACATTCCATCATCCTTGACTGGGGTCTGCCCCCTCCCTCTCCCCACTTCTCTAATTGCTTTTTCCTATTTAGAACACCCCCAAGTGGTCCTGTATCAGGGAGCAACCATCTAACAATTAGGCCCCATTGAGACCAATCACCTGAATATCCCAGGCTATTAACACTCTTTTATTAAGTCCAAGACCCTGGTCAGGTATTGCCTTTAGGCAGGGAAACCTTTATTGCCCTGAGGATTGCATGTGGTGCCAGATGGTAGGTTGAGGACCATGTATGTGCACAGACAGACAGACAAACACACTCTTCCCACCTCAGTGTGCAGGGATGGGAAGCTTTAAACCTCCCCTCTCTGCTGAGTTGGGATCGCTTAAGGGTGGGGAAGTTGATGCTTCTCCCACTCACCGCTGATCTCCTTTGAGGTAGTTATTTTCCCACTGCCATTAGTGGCCACTAGTAGAGCAAGTCTGAGTATTTTTACCCTTTTGATAAGGAAGAAATCCTGCCCGACTAAGAGTAATCTTGATTCTTCAGGTTAATTGGACATGATCTATCTGCATTCAGATGCAACAGTAAGCCGAATCTTTTGGTTTATCATGAACGAGAATCACGGCTTTCTGTCCGTTCACTCCCGCAGCGTGGCTTTTCCTGCCAGCAGGAGCAGCTAAAGTAACCAGGAACTGAAAGCTTACTGTGTTGTCTTAACTAAAGCTCCTTGTTTATTGCTCCCCAATAAGCCACGAATCATAAATCAAGAACAGACCCTGGTTTATAATTCTGGCTTGTAAGGGGTGCATCAAGCCAGGAGTCTGGTTCTGATGACACAGTAAGCCTTCGATTCCTGTTTAGCTGCTGCAACTGGCAGGAGGAGCCAAGCAGAACTGAACATGCTGTGTGCACCATCATGGAGCTCATTCATGATAAGTCAGGATTCTCTGGAATTTTGGCTTTATGTTGTAAGCTAACGCAGTCACTGCTTTACAGTCTCTGCCAAAATTAACGGAATTGTTCTGATTTCTCTCTAGGATTCTATTTTTATTTGTTAATATCTCTTTTTCTCTGTTCCCAATCTCTTAATTGCTTAGGTTGTCAGATTGCTGTTTCCCCTGACACTGAATATTTCCCTAGTAACCGGTTAGGAGATGAAGTCACTGGGGCTACTCTGGGTATCATTGGAATGGGCAACATTGGATACAAAATTGCTCAGCGAGCCAAAGCTTTTGAGATGAAAATCCTTTATCACAACAGGAACAGGAGGTAAAAACCCACATCTTGATTCCATACAAAATAGAATATATGTTATCACTGAAATGATTTTTATTCCCCAATTTTCCTTTCTCTTTGAAAGTGTGTGTAACAGGATCTTCAGAAGTGAAAACCCCAGCTGGGATGCTTCCAGACAGAGTCCTAGCACAAACAATTAGAAGGCGTTGTACACCTCTTCCATCTTTTTCCAAAATGGATTTTCCGCTAAAAAAAAAAGAAGAAGAAGGTGGGAAAAAATGTTAGGGTTATGAATAGAAAATGACAACATCTGGACTTGCTGAATAAGGCAAACGAATGGCACAATAAAAAAAAACCTTAGGAAGAACCATGCTCTTTTTCTAATCCCGGTTTAGTGTGGTGAAGAAAGGATATAATAGCTGATTGCACTTGGTAGAGCTCAGCTAACCGCTGTGAAAAGTAAAGTTCCTAAATAATTATTAGGGCCATTTCACACTACCAAACTGCAATTTTTAATGAAGATGACACCACTTTGATGGCTGAAAGTGAGGTGGAGCTGAGGAGCCTTATGATGAAGGTGAAAGAAGAAAGTGCAAAAGCTGGGTTAAACCTCAAAAAAACCAAGATTATGGCAACTAGCTTGATTGATAACTGGCAAATAGAGGGAGAAAACGTGGAGGCAGTGACAGACTTTGTATTTCTGGGCGCAAAGATTACTGCAGACGCTGACTGCAGCCAGGAAATCAGAAGACGTTTACTTCTTGGGAGGAGAGCAATGACAAATCTTGATAAAATAGTTAAGAGCAGAGACACCACACTGACAACAAAAGTCCACATAGTTAAAGCAATGGTATTCCCCGTAGTAACATATGGCTGCGAGAGCTGGACCATAAGGAAGGCTGAGCGAAGGAAGATAGATGCTTTTGAACTGTGGTGTTGGAGGAAAATTCTGTGAGTGCCGTGGACTGCAAGAAGATCAAACCAGTCCATACTCCAGGAAATAAAGCCAGACTGCTCACTTGAGGGAATGGTAGTAAAGGCAAAACTGAAGTACTTTGGCCACATAATGAGAAGACAGGATACCCTGGAGAAGAGGCTGATGCTAGGGAAAGTGGAAGGCAAAAGGAAGAGGGGCCGACCAAGGGCAAGATGGATGGATGATATTCTGGAGGTGACAGACTTGACCTTGGGGGAGCTGGGGGTGGCGACAGTCGACAGAAAGCTCTGGCGTGGGCTGGTCCATGAAGTCACGAAGAGTCGGAAGCGACTGAACGAATAAACAACAACAAACTTATCTCTGAGAAAGTGAGCCAAGCACATGTTGATGTTTGTTCCATTCACCCAAATTCTTTTTCCGTATGTGATGTACTTAAGCCAACCTTCCGATTCCCCTGTTTTGGATTAAGAAATAGCACAGTTTTTAAGGCTGATCCTGATTTAAGTGATTTTCTAACATTGCTTTTGTTTGCAGTTTCACCTTCATGGTGATTTTCTAAGCAATGTTTTTGTCAAGGCAAAAACTAGACATTTAAAAATGCATCACTGTTAATGAAATCAACTGCGTGTACAGCTTTCTTCTTAGTAACTTCTAGTAGAACTTATATTCAGTCCTGGCATCATTATGCTGTTTCCCCACCTCCAATCAGAACATTAGTATCTTTTACTTTGATTTGTATTATTTAGCTGCTTAGATATAGTAAAATAACTTAAACAGTTCTTAATTTATTTCTTTGCTAGCCAGCTAAGTCAGAGGTATCTACATTAGTATGAACAGAATAGATTGAAATATGCTTGTGATCTGTTGTTCAGTTTTGAACTTGGCAGTACAGAATATTCTAAGTGTTCTTGCTTTTAAGAATACAGTTCCTTTTAACTAAGAATATAATCAGAATAAAAGTAAACATTAATTTCTTTTAGATTTCTTTAGTAAAACAGAGAAGGTTGTAGAGATGTTAGGACCAGAAAGAGGGGGTTAAATCTCTGTTGGTTGGATTTTACAAAGTGGGAAGGTATGACTAAAGGATGATCACTAAAGCAGGGGTGAGGAACATAAAGCCCAGGGGTCAAGTCTAGTCCACATGGCCCCCAATCTGGCTCTCTGGAGTTCCACAGATGGCCACAGGCCCTTCATCTGGCTCACCCCATTCAAAAAGGTTGAGATGCCTCTCCTAAGGCTTAGTTATTGGCAAAAAGTTAAAATATGGTGGTATTTTGGTCCAACCCCATTTGCTTTTGTTCCCACCAATCATTGGGATGCTCCCACAAAATCTTCTCCCAGCAGAATTCATCCCTTGGGCTGAGAGAGTCCCCCACCCCACATTAAATGATGATATGGTTAGTCAGTTGATCTCTTAGCCACTCACCAAGCTGTAATTCATTTTCCCAGAGACTGACATTTACCAAAGATTTCATTCTGATTGTTTGAGTAAGTCTTTAGAAGATGATGGTTCCCCATTGGTTAGAGGAGAAGCCGGATGTCATTTCTTCCAGGAAGCAACGGAAAGAGTTCTCGAACTGGTGTGCCTAGACTGTAACCATTATTCATGAAACTGTAATTTTTCTGTATATTAGCAGTTGTTGAACAGGACAACATTGTTATTTTTCTAACAGGAAAGAAGATGAGGAACTGGCTGTGGGTGCCTCCTATTGTGGTAACATAGAAGACTTGCTTCAGCAGTCTGACTTTGTGATGCTGGTTGTAAATCTGACACCTCAAACATACAAACTAATTGGGAAAAAGGAGCTGGAGCTGATGAAACCCACAGCTACTCTCATAAATATTTCTAGAGGTAGATCATAAATAGCTACTTTAAATAATTATTCACTTATTGAAAAGTCCCTTAGGTAGCCTTTCAGAGAACAGTAACAGGTTTATCAATGCAATATACTTTGCATAAAGACAGGAATATGTTTGAATTTACATATTTATATTTACAGTTATGGTGTAACCATAGATTAAAACTTGAGGGGAAATCTTTATGTTGTGTTCATGTCAGATGTGCTTTGTTTTGGAAATAGCTTTTATATAATAACTTTATCTCATTAATAGGCTATGAATGAACATTTAATGTTAGGATAGTTAGTCTTCATTGTATAGGCCTCATTGATTGGAAGGAGAATGGTACTGAAGCCACAGAGGAATACAAGTATTCTGGAAGTTTGTATGTCCTAAAACAGTATCCGCACACAACTCTAACTTAAATATTAAGATATGAACAACTTGAGCTGAACTATGACCATTTTTGTCATAGTGCTTTCTCATTGTTTTTGTTATAATTTTTTTTAAATCTGTAAATGTCTTAAAATACACCCTGCGATTTCTATGCAGGGGCAGTTGTAGATCAAGAAATGCTTCTGAAAGCTCTTCAAACTGGTGTTATTAAGGGCGTAGCCATGGATGTCACTTATCCTGAACCACTGCCCAGGTAAACAGCTGTTTATATAAAAATATTTAAATGACTATGAGCATACTGTGGAATTTGCAGAAAAGCAGTGTAGTGAATAAGAGCTAAAATTCAGGCTGAAAGCTTTCATGTTCTTTCATTCTGTTGTAATTAACATTTCACTTGCCACAGTAGTTGCATGGCCTTTATCACAAATTCCAGACTGAAAGCAAGAGGCAATAGAATGCTAGTTTGTGTACATGTGAAGTAAATGTTAAAAGTAAGGGCTGAAAGCTCTTTTCCATAGTTTACAAAGCAATCCTGTGGTTCTACTACAATCAGAGAGATGAGCCAGGTTTCACCACTCTGTGCTCCAGAATGGCAGTGTTTATCTTGGGAAGTCCTTCTCAGGAAAGAACTCCTCAGTACTAGAGATATGCTGCCTTTCTTTAGCGCTGAGTAATGAAGCCCCACTTTTATCTCCAGTCAGCCATTGGAGATAAGAGCTGAGTGTTGTCACTCAATGCTAGAGAGAAGTTGCCTTTTTCTATTGCTGGGAGAAGGGGTGGGGCCTCGAAAGGAACCTCTGTGAGCAAGATTCAGCCCTTAGACCATAAGTTCTCTGCTCCACAGCACCAGTGTAATATGGATGTAAACTTATGCACCTTTTGCCAACAGACAGGGACAGACAGGAAAGGAAGGAGTGTCATTGTACTCTCAAGCAGCCAATTCCATTGCTCAGTGGGTAGGGCCATACTTTCCATGTTCCCCCACCCTTTTAAGGAGCAGGACTTGTGGTTCACTGTGTCTCAGACAGTTGTTAAAATCTTCCACACAAGTACATATTGATTTCTTTGTGAAGCGAACAACCATTTTTCAAAAGAGAGGGCCACAATGACAAGGAAGAAGTGACATTTCAACAGCAAGTTCATAGTACACAGCATGAGGTGATGCCTAGTAGTTTAGTGAGAAGGAACATTGCCCTGGGAGTTAGGGGTTTAAATCATATGGGTCTTCCATTGACCACTATGTTAATGTTTTTATTTACACCATCTGCTTTGCCCTCCAAGTTTTTGGAGGGGAGATTCCAGGGAATACCATTCCAAGACCGCCTATGCCCCTGTAATAACGGGGATGTTGAAATGGTGAGGCATGTACTTTTATACTGTTCTTTTTATCGGGATCTTAGGAATGATCTTATTCTACCTATTTTATATAAATACCCGGGTAGAACTGCAAAATTTTATATTTCCTTATTACTCTCTGATAAGATTCCCTATATTACCAATAAAGTAGCTAAATTTTGTGCAATTGCAATAACATGCCGTACCTTTTTAGCCCCTGAGTGTACTCTGTGATTTTAGATGGATTTGTTGATATAATTGTTTTGAACTCTGACTCTCTAGATGTTGGTAGTTTTAATGTGTTAACATATTTTGTATAGAATGTTTGTTAAATGTACTGTTGGTATTGGTCAATGACCGTAATAAAATATATTCATACACCATCTGCTCTGCAATTGTAAGGTAGTGTAATGGGTATTGCCAGTGTCTAAGTAAGCATAGGATTCTGACTAAAGCTCTCTCCACCGTTACGACACAACCTTTGCCCATTTTGCTCTTCCTGCTGGCAGGAATAAGGACTGCCAAGTCATATAATCAACTAAAATCCTTTAAATGGCCCTAAGTACTTTTTTTCTTTCATTTATTTTAATGTCTATGGTGAGTATAAACCTACTTTTGGTTGGGTTTTTGTTCTTTCAGTGTTCAAATTTCAGAGCCTAAGGAACATCCTGCAGCTATAACTCAGAGTTCCACAGGTCAACCCTTTTCTGCTGCTACCAGTAATCTCAACATATTTTAAAACTTCCTAGTATTTTGATACAACAGTGCCGCTACTGCTTATCTTAATCCTGCTTTTTTATTCTATTGTTTCAGAGATCATCCATTATTACAGTTAAAAAATGTTCTCATAACTCCTCATCTTGGTTGCAGAACAACCAAAGCCTCCTATATGATAACAGAGGAAGCAGTAGGAAATATATTGGCTGCTCTTCGTGGTCTCCCAATGCCTAGTGAAGTGTTTCCTGACTAAACATACTGAAAACTATTGCAAGCAACAATAGAAAATTATTGTACAATTTTCTCTTAATGGAATAAAGATGTTAATTGTTATAGACGTACACATTCATACTTAATTTCATGTGAACATAGATCAGTCATCATTCTGGATGGAAAATCCAAAACAACATAGTAGTAGTTTCTTTATATTGCTAATTCCTTAACTTAGCAGGTTCTTTGCTACAGTTCCACAATTAAATGTCAATCAGTGCTTGTTAGCTAATATTAATTACTGTTCTGATTGGGTTTTTTTCTTTTTTTAATATAATAAATTTGCTTCAAAGTTTGCAAATTTGACTTCATTATAAGTTGTGACCAAACTGATGCTTTATACCAGGAATTGTCAACATATAGAGCTGTTTTCTTTCATGTATCATAAATATCCTGAAAATATGGCTGACTTGCCATTTCAAAGTTACTTTCTTTTGGAAGGTTAAAAAATAAATATATTATCTCCATAGTTTTTAAACTCAGAGAATTGGAGAAAGTATTTAAGAGTTTCATTGCAATTCTAAAACAGATTTGTGAAGTGCCTCCTCAAACCCACTTTTTCTGTGAAACCTTGGGCACAACTTGTAATTTCCATGCCTTCCCTGACCTGGTGCCCTCCGGACGTGTTGAACACTCTGGCTGGGGAAGATGAGAGTTGTAGTCCACATCTGGAGGGTACCTTGATTAATTGCTCAGCTGTACATCGCTTCCCTGGCAGAACAATCCGTTACTTCAATATGCCAGGGAGAAAAATATACCAGCACTATGCCAACGTGACACCTCCTTATCCTATATTTGATGAGCTCAATCCAGCTGTCTAAACATTGTCTTTGCCCCACAGTGGCTGCAAATTGGCGCTGCATCACTTATATGGCACAGCCACCAATTTGCAGCCACCGCAGGGCAAATAGATGAAGAGGCACAGCAGAAAAGTCGGGACTTACCTTGAGAGGTTGCTATGGCTCTCCTGCCATCTGACTGCGCTCTGGCATCATGATGGGGGTGTTCCCAGGCAGAAGGTGACCTCTCATTGGCGAGGGGCAGGCCCGGCGAGCCGAATGGCCGCCAGAAAGCCCTTCTCCGTGAGCCCCTGCCAAAGGAAGTGAGGCAGGTGGCTACTAGAAGGAGGGCTTTCTCCGCTGTGGCACCCCGGTTGTGGAATGAGCTCCCCAGAGAGGTCCGCCTGGCGCCTACACTACTGCTTTCGTCACCAGCTGAAGACCTTTTTATTCTCAATATTTTAACACTTAATTTTAACTTAAATTTAAATCTTACTGTTTTAACTCTGTATTTTAATCTTATATCAATTTTGCTGCGTGGTTTTATCCTTGTTGTGCTTTTTATACTGTATTTTGTAATTGTGCTTTTAACCTGTTGGTTGTTTTATTGTGGTTTTAATTTTTGTGAACCGCCCAGAGAGCTTCGGCTATTGGGCAGTATAAAAATGTAATAAAAAAATAAATAAATAAAGCCGGCGCTGCCTCTTCCAGACTGCCTTCGTCAAGATTACTTGCCACCACCCTACAGCAGTGATACCATGGGGTTTCGCAGCAGAGCAGCACCAATGTGATGCCGTGAAGGCAGGCTCCAAACTAGAGGAAGAAACACATTGCTACAAAAAACACAATAGAGGGTCAGTAACAATAATCACACAGCCCAATGACCATGGATAAAATCCAATGTAAGTCCTACTTAGAGTAGACCCATGGAAATTACTCTTACTTGAGAGTCATGACTGACTAAACCCCACTCATTTTGATGGAGCTACTCTAAGTAGGATTTTATACCATCAGGGCTCACCAATCATGGTCAATGTGATGATACTACAGTAACGGAGATGATGTGGCGAAGTTATGCAGATACCCCCATGACATCTGGGCACGTGAGCCAATCTATTCGTGGTGACCTGAGGATACCCCCATTATGTCTTCTCACACACCACTTGCAAGATAAAATGATGCCACAGCACATTCCACTGAGGCAAGCAAGAGCCATAGGCATCCTCTCACACAGAAGTTCAATTGGACACACTGGTTACAAGTACTGGTTTAGGACACACCACCCAAAGGGAAAGAAGGAGAGGCCATATAACAGAGCACCCAAATGGTTCCCATGGGAGGAAGCCTGCAGAGATCTTGCACAGCATTCCTTGGTACCAGGGTTTGAGAGTCACTAAGGGAAGAAAAGACTTTTGGCAAGCAGAGAAAGCAGAGGTTTGTGATAGGTAACAGGGGAAGCTACAGCCACTTGTGGTCAACAGCAACCTCCACTGCGCAGAGCATGGGGTTTGGAAATTGAAGATGTGAGTTTGGAGATCACAGTGTCCATTCATAATTCATAATCTTCTTAACTTAGAATCCTACAAAATAATCTTAGGGTATGTTGAGTCTTAAATTAATACAGTCAAACCAGTTGATAAACTCTGGGCCCTAGCCCCAGAAACAAATTATTGCATGCAATTTGCATAAGCTGTTTGATATGTATATACGCAAATTTAGAGTTACCAGAATTTAAATTTTCCAAAGGTAAACCAATTGAAATTTTCCAAAGACAAACCTGTTGGTAAACTCTGGGCCCTAGTCCCAGAAACAAATTATTGCATACAATTTGCATAAGCTGATTGATGCGTATAAATGCAAATTTAGAGTTACCAGAATTTAAATTTTCCAAAGACAAACCAATTTCCCAAATTATTCATTTTGCACCCCAAAACATTTCTTAAAATCTATTCAATTTCTCTTCAATTACTTCATCACCTCAAATTTATCTACCCAGATACTGTCCCAAATCACTTACTCTGTAGTACAGCATTAACAGAGACCCTCTTTAATCAAAGTGCAGATAGATTGCTAAAATTAGGAGGAAATGAGTGGTCTGTCTGTAAAAAGAGTAGGAAAACGTCAGGTGCTGCTGCTGGGGAGCAAATACTGGAGAGAACTATTGCCTCCGTGTCCTATTTGTGGGCTTTCCATAGGCATCTGGTTGGTCACTGCGGCAAACAGGATGCAGGACTAGAAGGCCCCTTGGTCAGCTTCAGCAGGGCTCTTCTTATGTTCTTACGCTATTCTTTATTTTGCAAGAATTTGGGCAATCCAGCATTCAGCCATTAACCACTTAGTTAATGGTGGGGAAATGACCTGACTTTGATTGCAAGATTGTGTAGGAGGAAGAATGTCTGGTGATGCTCCCAGAGGCCTCACCTGCCCCTGCCTTCCAATAATTTCATCTGAAGGGAGCACTATTAGGCTCCCTTGGGCTAGGGTGACCAACTGTCAGGATTTCCCCGGATTTGTCCTGGTTTTTGTTCTTTCCATGGTGTCAGGGGGGATTTTCTATAATTTTCAATAATGTCCTGGAATGATACACCTTCCTCTTTAAGGCTGCCATTAGCATGGCAGGAGGGAATGACATGCTTTCTTGAGGCACATCATTCCCCCACCCTGAGCTCCAATTGAGGTCTTAAAGGGGAAAGTGGGTCATTCGTGGACATTATAGAAAAGGCCCCAATGGGAGTGGATGGTGGTGGTGCAGAATGAAATCATTTCCCCTCCTCCACTCCAATCGGGTTCTTTAAGGTGGCGGGGGAATAACGTACTTTCTGCAGGACTCAGAAAGCTGCTTCCCCCCCACACACACTAGGTGTCCTCTTTTTTGGTTTCCCAAATATGGTCACCCTAGATTCATAGTCTGGATTTTTGAAGTGCCTCACTCAGCCAGCAGAATCCACATTTGTATACGTTTCATACCTCCGGGCTTTTATCTGCAGAGAAACAGATTCACTGATAGTCAGATGGATATTTGGAAAATTGAGGAGGATAAGAAGTGTTTCTTATCTGATGCTGAATATGACTGACTCACCTCAAGACAAACCCCTGCCTCTCCCCTGATTTCGAAAATCATACTCAGAAAAGGCCCTACAGCTATTCCACTTGCAAAAGAAAATGTTCACTGCCCAATGCCGATTGTGGACTGCGAGGCATTGATTGGACTGCCTGGAGAGTCACAGAGGTAAAAACAAAGAGAGCGACAGACACTGATAATGGTGATAATGAATGCTGATAATGATAATGGATGATGGTGATATTGATAATGCTGCTGCTGCTGCCAATGACGTTGGTGATGATAATGGTGATAATGACAATGCATGCTGATAATGATAACAGATGATGGTGATATTGATAATGCTGCTTCTGCCAATGATGGTGATGATGGTAATGGTGATAATGATAATGGTGATAATGATAATGAATGCTGATAATGATAAAGGATAATGGTGATATTGATAATGCTGCTGCTGCCAATGATGGTAATGATGATAATGGGGATAATTATAATGGATGCTGATAATGGTAATGGATGATGGTGATATTGATAATTCTGCTTCTGACAATGATGGTGATGATGATAATGGTGATAATAATAATGGATGCTGATAATGATAATGAATTATGGTGATATTGATAATGCTGCTGCTGCCAATGATGGAGATGATGGTAATGGTGATAATAATAATGGATGATGGTGATATTGATAATGCTGCTGCTGCCAATGATGGTGATGATGGTAATGGTGATAATGGTAATAGTGATAATGATCATGGATGCTGATAATGATAATGAATGATGGTAATATTGATAATGCTGCTGCTGCCAATAATGGTGATGATGATAATGGTGATAATGATAATGGTGGAAATGATAATGGATGCTGATAATGATAATGGATGACGGTGATATTGATAATGCTGCTGCTGCCAATGATGGTGATGATGATAAAGGTGATAATGATAATGGATGCTGATAATGATAATGAATGACGGTGACATTGATAATGCTGCTGCTGCCAATGATGGTGATTATGATAATGGTGATAATGATAATGGATGCTGATAATAATAATGGATGATGGTGATATTGATAATTCTGCTTCTGACAATGATGGTGATGGTTATAATGGTGATAATGATAATGGATGCTGATAATGATAATGAATGATGGTGATATTGACAATACTGCTGCTGCCAAAGACGGTGATGCCGATAATGGTGATAATAATATTGAATACTGATAATGATAATGGATGATGGGGATATTGATAATGCTGCTGCTGCCAATGATGGTGATGATGATAATGGTGATAATGATAATGGATGATGATAATGATAATGGATGATGGTCATATTGATAACGCCACTGCTGCCAATGATGGTGATGATGATGATGGTGATGATGATAATGAACGGTGGTGAAATTGATAATGCTGCTGTTGCCAATGATGGTCATGATGATAATGGTCATAATGATAATGGATGCTGATAACGATAATGGATGATGGGGATATAATATGGTGCTGCTGCCAATGATGGTGATGATGATGATGATAACGGTGATAATGATAATGGATGCTGATAATGATAATGGGTGATGGTGATATTGATAATGCTGCTGCTGCCAATGATGGTGATGATGACAATGGTGATAATAATAATGGATGCTGATAATGATTATGGATGATGGTGATATTGATAATGCTGCTTCTGCCAATGATGGTGATGATGATAATGGTGATGATGATAATGGTGATAATAATAATGGATGCTAATAATGATAATGAATGATGTCGATATTGATAATGATGCTGCTGCCAATGATGGTGATGGTTATAATGGTGATAATGATAATGGTGATAATAATGATAATGAATGATGGTGATACTGATAATACTGCTGCTGCCAATGATGGTGAAAATGATAATGGTGATAATGATAATGGATGCTCATAATGATAATGGATGATGGTGATATTGATAATGGTCCTTCTGCAAAGGATGGTTATGGTGATAATGATAATGGTGGTAATGATAATGGATGCTGATAATGATATTGAATTATCATGATATTGATAATGCTGCTGCTGGCAGTTATAGTGATAATGATAATGGTGATAATAATAATGGATAATGATAATGGATGATGGTGATATTGAAAATGCTGCTTTTGCCAATGATGGTGATAAGAGATGCTGATAATGATAATGGATGCTGATATTGATAATGAATGATGGTGATATTGATAATGCTTCTGCTTCTTACAATGATGGTGATGATGATAATGGTGATAATGATGATGGTGATTATAATAATGGATGCTGATAATTATAATGGATGATGGTGATATTGATAATGCTGCTTCTGCCAATTATGGTGATGATAGTAATGGTGATAGTAATAATGGATGCTGATGATATTGATAATGATGATGCTAATGATGATGATGATAATGGTGATAATGATAATGGATATATCAAAACAAAGACAAGAAATGATAGAAAAGGAATACAATCGAGCTTTATTTTAAAATAGAAGAACAGGATTACAACCAAGGCATATATTTTCATTCTTATATGTACTAACTATTATTAGGTTTGCATTAACTATGTTTTTAGCATTATATTAGCCCATTTAGTCCCCTTTCAGGGAACCTGCAGGCCATTGGTACTGTTGTTACACGTTTTAGGATTTGAAAGGCAGCCTAGTTGGGGGCAGTTTTCGGAGATTATTTACTCTTCAGTTAGTTGACAATACAGCTGGAGCAGACTTGGGCCACAATCAGGAGACAGCAAATAAAAACTGCATTATTGAGAACATGGCTCCCAAGTTCATCTTGCATATATTGCATATACCATTTGAGACATCACTTATGCAACTAGATATTACTTGGGAGCCAAGGTAAGATTACTCAATATTATATACTTTTCTGTAAGAGTGAGCAAGTTGTGGGAGTGTTGTTTTAATTATGCCAACTTTGCAAACTAATGAGGTGTCTTTATCCACTAGCTCTTGAAGACAGGAGGGAGTATCTAGTCCCCCATCTTCCTTGTTAAAAGTTTGAAGATTTACAAGAACCAACTTTGGGTAAATAATCATTATTAGAGTAAAATGTTGGGCTCAAAAGAAAGGGGGTAGGGCACCAATAGGCATTTGGCAATTATTTTCTCTTCGTTCTGCTTTTCAGGTCTGATATAAACTCTCTATATCTGGGGCATAAAAAGCTTTTAATATTTGTAAATATTTTTTTAAAAATCCACATATCCTTTTCCCACTGATGAAGACCTATTTCCTCACACTGGAAATATCACTCCAATGGTAAGTTATTGTAAAAACATCCCCACAGGAGAAATTTTAATTAATTAATTTACTATCAATAATTGTATCCTGCCCTTCCATGAATCATGTCCCAGGTGGGGATAACAACGATATAAAATGAAATAAAAACAATTGAAAACCAACAGAAAAATGTTACATTTAACTATGATGTTATGACATTAAGAAAGAGATGAAATGCTTACCTCACATTCTTGAGAACGGAAAGCAAAAATGGATTGCTTGATTAATTTCATGGGCGTATTATTATTTTCATTCCAACCTCAATCCTTTTAATTATTTCTGAAATTACTCCACATTATTAGTCTGATAGGAAATTCAGAGAGGAAAAGTTCTCCAGCTCCTTCACAGGGTTTCCCCCCCATTTCTCACCCACAAACAGAAGTCCTGCTTGAAAGAACATATTTGACAATCATTCTCACCTGTCATGTTCAGCTGTAAGTTTTCCATATTGCATTGGAGATCCTCCACTTTCAGGAGGGCCTGTGATCAGATTTAAGATCTGCAAATATCTTCTGATGCATTAGATTCTCTCCTCGCCCCCTTTTAACTGGAAAATCAACTTGATTAGATAAAGAATTCCTCCTTGAGAAAGAGCCTTTCTTACCGAGAGGTGAAAAAGGATCTACTTGAGAAAATCCAGGTGCATGAGCTCCACATCTTTTGACCTAGCTCCTCACACAGATCCTAAGGTCTAATGGTAAATTAGAGTCAAAACATAGGCACAGGAGTAATTTTAATTTATTAATTTACAATCAATAATTATATCCCTGCCCTTCCATGAATTATGACCTAGGTGGGAATAACAATAATAGTAATAAATACAAAAACACAACACAAAAAGCAATAGGGGGGAAAACACATTCACCTATGATGTAACGATGTTAGAAAGAAGATTCACTGCTTACCTCTCATTCTTGAGAATGAAGAGCAAAAATGGATTGCTTAATTTCATGGCATATTATTGTTTTAATTCAAGCCTCAATCCTTTTAATTATTTCTGGAATTACTCCACATTAGACTCTCAAACATCTCAACAATGCTTTGATTACACTCATCCTGCTTCATTCTTACATTTCAACTCTTAAACTTTGTCACCTCTTGATCTGAAGGAGCACTCACAATTATTTGCCCAGTAGCAAAGCCAATAAATATCAACCAAGAAAAGCGTACTTACAATAACAAAGTAACAAGACATTGGTGGACCACCTATATCCTCACCATCATTGAATAGGATGACCATCGGATTGCATCCAGTTACTCCATTATTATTCGGACAAAGGTTTCTACAGCACCTAAAAGATTAACAAATGTATGGTGGCATAAGCTTTCCTGTCCTGCTTTGTCAGAAGCATTAAATGATCATTTAAGCAAACAGGTGTAAATGTGTGTATGTGTGTGTATATGTATTTAAATAGAATCAACAAACCCCTGATATGGTTGACAAAAGGGAAACTTTTGGGGTCTATAGACTGAGACCTCTTAGTCTAAAAGGCCTTAATCTGGAGGACAAGCTGTAAGTATGATACCAATCATACCTCTGGTTGTTGTTGTTTTCCTTCTAAGCAATTTTCAACTCCAGGCATTCTAAACTGCTGCTCCTGATATCCTCTTAAAGGCACAGCTACTGACGAAGGTGGACGCTGAAACACTCAGCTTAAAATATATATTTCTAAAATACTGTCCTTAGTCTTTCCATCTTACTCATACGTTTTACCTTAAGACTGTTTGCATCCACAACAACTTCCTTGTTGTTTTGCTGTTGTGCCACTTCACAACCACATCTCTCTCTCTCTCTCTCTCTCCCCCCCTCTCTCTCTGTCCATATGTATGCCCTGAGTAGGGAGAAAATGGAAAAAAGGTGGCGTTCTAAAGTCTGTAATGTTATTTTCTTTTCCTTATTCATCTAAGAAAATGCTGTCTACTGCAATGGCGCATACCGTAATGACAAAGATATATCCGGATTTATAGAATCAGGAAAAGCTGGATGGCGTCCGGCTTCCAAAGCAACTTTCCCCTCCCTGTCCCCATAAACTATCACCCCACAACGCACTGAGCTGGCGATAGGGAACCTCAAGTGCTCACCTGGTCGGCTGCAGTGTCAATAGTTTGGCAATGGCAGGGCTGATCTACTGTTCCTTAGTCGCACACAAAAAGATGCCTTACTTACCTCACATTGCTTCAATGGGTGTGCGCGTCTGTGTTGTGCTACTCCATGTTACATTAGTTAAGACTTCTTTTTTCCCTCCTAACACCAGGAGCTTGAGCCCTGAACTCTGGGGAAATGCCCTCTAACTCCTGCTGCCCTCTGCCCATTTGGAACGCTCTTGCATCACAATGGACAACTAGAGCATATGTTGCAATCACTAGGGTGACCCTATGAAAAGGAGGACAGGGCTCCTGTGTCTTTAACGGTTGTATTGAAAAGGGAATTTCAGCAGGTGTCATTTGTATATATGGGGAATCTGGGGGAAATTTCCTCTTCATCACAACCGTTAAAGCTGTAGGTGCCCTAACCTCTTTTAAATCTGGTCACTCTAGTATAGCTCCTGCAGCTTGAACTGTTGTGATGCAGAGGAAATTTCCCCAGGTTCCCCATATATACAAATTACACCTGCTGAAATTCCCTTCTCTATGCAACTGTTAAAGATACAGAAGCCCTGTCCTGCTTTTCATAGGGTCACCCTAACAATCCCTGTGTCCTCTGATTGTGATTGGGAGGGGGCAGAGAGCCATTTCCTGGTGTTCTGACTGAGCCATAATGGATGGAGACTAAGCATTTCTGGCTAAAAGCACCAGAATCTGGCAATGTCTGTGGGGCCCTGCTCTGAGGAATTCACCTGTAGATGTGGCTTCCCTTGATATCTCTTATAGCCCTGGAGTGGAGAACTTCAGGGCCAACACTAACCCTATGGATTTCCCCACATGCCAGATCCCCTACCTGGGACTGCAGCCCTTTCCCCTAACCACTGATTGGTGATCTCCCCAGTTTTGTGCCGTTTCCTCCCCATTCCAAAAGGTTGAAATAGGGTGACCCTATGGCTTCTGTATCTTTTACATTTGTGTAGGCAAGGGGATTTCACCAGGTGTCATTTGTATGCATGCAGCACCCGGTGAAATTCCCTCCTCATCACAAGAGTTGAGCTGTGGGGAAATGCCCTGTAACTCCTGCTGCCCTCCTCCCATCCAGGTCACTAAGCGCATCATGCTAGACCACCAGGGCCCATGTCACAAGCACCATAGGTGAGGGTTGTTGCAGGGTGGGGGGGGCAGAGGGCCATTTACTGCTGCTCTCATGGAGCTATAATGGACCAAGGCTAAAGCCCCAGACACAGGGTGGCATGTGGGGCACTGCCATGAGGAATTCATTTGTTGATCGTGTGGCTTCCCTGAATATGACTGGATTTTCCCGGATTTGTCCGGGGTTTTGATGGCAAATCCGGGAGGGGGAGGGGAAATCCGGAATTTTTTTTTTTTCAAAGAGCAGCTCAAATGGGAATTAACAAAAATGCTTATTAAAAATTATTATTTTTAAAATCATCATTTTTAAAGATAAAGAGATGAAACTTTGCACTATGAAAGGATTTAGGTAGAGCTTTAGCCACACCAAATTTGAAACAGATCAGTTCATCCATTGATTTTTTAGGGTTTTTTTAAAAAAATTGAGGTTTTAAAATTATTTTTAAAATTGTCATTTTTAAAGTTAAAGAGATGAAACTTTGTACCATGATAGGATTTAGGTAGAGCTTTAGCCACACCAAATTTGAAACAGATCCGTTCATCCATTGATTTTTTAGGATTTTTTTTTAAAAATTGAGGTTTTAAAATTATTATTTTTTAAATCGTCATTTTTAAAGATAAAGAGATGAAACTAGGTACCATGATAGGATTTAGGTAGAGCTTTAGCCACACCAAATTTGAAACAGATCTGGGGCCAGTAGCAAACCCTGTTAACAACAATAGCAGCTTGCAATGAGTGAAGATACATACAGAAAAGATATTTGAAGGAAGGGGAGAATGTAACACACAGAGTATAGCAAAAGCTTCAAAGTACAGCAAAACCTACAAAAGTAGGAGTGAGTGAAGTTAATTTCAGATACATTGAATCTCTCACTTGTTATTTATTTCAGTGATTTTAACATTAAGATGTTATGTAGAACAGATTTGTCTTAAATGTGTGCTGTAAAATCAGACATGTGACCAAGGCTATGTTCGGGTGGGCACGCCCCCTTGGTACTGGACACGCCCCCTTGCGGGCGACCATGTTGTCCTCCTTTTTGGTTTCCAAAATATGATCACCCTACCTTGGGCACACAATGCTATTTTTACTTGGACCAGGGTTGACCCAAATTATTTACGGCCTGATGCAAAGCAGAAAATGATATCCCCCACACCGCCTCCACAAACCAAGCTGCACAGCATCCAAAGCCAGCTATGTTATTTTGGGCACATGACAGAAAATTCCACAAGCGCCTTTCCCCATCTCTGGCAGTAAAATACAAAAATAGTAAATGACTTTAAAAATTGCTGCTCTTTCATGATGCCCAAACTCTCTGTCTAGGGTGGCTTCCTCACTTTGCTTAATGGCAAGGCCAGCCCTGACTAGGACTTGGGAGTTCTGGGTTCAAATACCCACTTAGCCATCAAGCTTACTGGGTGGTTTAGCATGTTGTCTGAACCATGCCAATATTTAATATACGTATATATTTAACATTGCAACCTGTTTGTTCACTCTCTTCTAGTAATGCCAGCGTGGTGTAGTGGCTAAAGTGTCGGACTGGGAGTCGGGAGAACCGGGTCCTAGTTCCCACATGGCCATGGAAACCCACTGGGTGACTTTGAGCCAGTCACAGACAGATTCTCAGCCCAATCCACCTCACAGGGTTGTTGTTGTGAGGATAAAAATTGAGAGGAGGATTATGTATGCTGCCTTGGGGTCCTTGGAGGAAAAAAGGCAGGATATAAATGCAATAATAATAATAATAATAATAATGATGATGATGATGATGATGATGATGATGTGATTCGTTCTATGTACTACTATATCTGTAGCAAGCAAAGCTACCAAACAGCCAAGATGTTCTATTCCTATGATGAGTTTGGACTACAACCCTCATCTTCTCCAGCCTTGATGATGGGGGTTGTACTCCAACACTCTGGAGGGCACCAGGGTGGGAAGGTTGTCCTCGTTGAAAGCGACTGTTTCAGCGCCTTGATTTCACAGTTCAGGCACAAAGTCCATCCCGTGAACTCCTTCCGGGGCCTCAGAGATAAACGCTCTTGAGAGTTATTTCAATATTTTCTCGAATCTGAGCTCCGGCCAGGAATCCACCACAAGTAACAAACCCATTCTTCTCAGCAGCGACTAAAAGCAGTCGTTTCAACAAGGTAATTTGCATTTCTTTCGGGGAAGAAGAAAGATGCGCCGGGCAAACTTGCACTACTTGGCGATAGTATAACAGAAACGGGGGGCGGGGGAGAAGAAAACAATGCTAGCAGTTTTTTGTTTGTTCTATTTTAAATCTTCCTCTTTGTATCTTTTGCTATTTAACTGTGTAGGAATTACTGCAGGCAAAAACTATCGCCCGGCTAAATCAGCCCCTACCCTTAGCATTGTTCGCAGACATAAGTTCAGAGAGCAAGTTCAGTGGGACAGAACTTGTCAATTTACAACCAGTAGGATTGGTTGGGGCAAATTTAATAGAGGACCGCGTCAGAAGGGGTAGGGAGCCTTTGGGCTTTTTCGGAGAAGGAAGCAGGTGTTGCCTTTTGCACTATATTCGTGACAGTGGAGAGAACCGTTCCCATAAAAAGAAAAGGAGGAGAACCTTACACGAAGGGGCGGAGAGGAGGAGCTGTAACAGTCACATTTTGAGTTAAATTGGTGGACGGAGAATGGGTTAGGAAGCCATCGTGCGTCTGTTTAGACTGAAAAAAGCACTACAACCAGATCCCTAAGCCAGCCATGCTGGCTGGGGAACGCTGGGAATTGTAGGACTGTCTAAATAGGCATAGAATTGCGACCTAAAAATATAAAGGAGAATGGTTATCAAAGGATTGCTATGTTAGGAGAAACCAAGAGCATAAATTAAAGTTTTAATTGGGGAGGGCAAAGATTTAAGGGGGCGATATTTACAGCAGGAGTCCAAAGGTCAGCTCTTGGATATAGTGAGGATTATATTAAAAAAAATATCTCTTGATCCCACTGAAGCCACACATAGGGGGGGGGGGGGAGAGGAAAAAAACAGGTGCTCTTCCCAAATCACATTGGGATGCAGGAGCAGTCAGGGTGCTATCAGTCACCCTGCACAAATCCAATGTGGATAAGTGAGGCTCCAGTGCAAGAAGGCATGCAGTCTGTCCAGGTCTTGCTGGTGGGAGAGTAGGACACCTTTACAACCTTCCCAGGGATCTGCCCAATATGTGAGAACCACTGACTAAGCAATGACTGTAGAGACCTTCAAACAAAGATGAGCACACCTTAGCAATATGGAACAGAATATGTAAATTTATTTGAAATCCACAGTTGAGCAATACCGTTATTAAAACCAATCCAAATCCCACAAAATTGTGTAAGCCTTTGAGTTCCCCAGAACTCTTCATCGGGCTTGTTGTACCACCTAGACTGATGAAGAGTTCTTTAAAACTCAATTTTGTGGAATTTGGGTCAGTCGTAATAAAGGTATTGCCCAGTTATGGGTTTTGGATTTTTTTCTTCTTATGTACCAGCATGGCTAACTTTGTTCTATTTTTAAAATGTATTTGGTTATTACTTATTTCAACACTTTGTATTATGCCTTTTTAACAATTACTCAAGATGAATTACATCCCTAAACATCATTAAAAATAATACATACTTAACATTTTAAAAAGCTAACCGTAATATAAATCTTTTCCGTTGTACAATTCCAGTGATAGGCATTTCTTTATCAGCAACTCAGTTCTTTTTCCGTTTCTGCTTCTTTTTCCTGATACACCTTGCACTTTTCACTGTTGCATGGCAGACAGGAATTATGCAAATGCAACCTCTGCATCACTATCTCAGTTCTGCAAAAGCTTTACGTGTTTAATTTCTGCATGACAGCTCCTTAAGGCACTAGTGTACAATTAGGAAATATAGTTTTAATCCCTCCTTCACTTACTATCTACAACCAATAGGATGAGCAATTATTCTAATGTCTTTGATAGATGATTTTCAGTATTTGAAAACTATAAGCATCTCTGCTCTTAATGTTATTTTCTGTAGGTTATACATAACCAGTTCCTTCTGGATTTCTTCTTTGGTCTTCCAAAGCTTCTCTACATTTAAAAACAACAACACTGCTGCTTTCTGCTTCTGTTTTCATTCTGGGATTGCAATTGGCTCAATTATACGAGTGGCCATGTGTTTTGAATTGAATACTTCCTATCTCTGCTTTGAGTTTGAATTTCCATTCAAATCAATAAAACAGTGCCATCTAGTGGCAGAATTATAGTGCAACGCCACCAATACACAGGGCTGATTTGGCGGATTTCTTTTTTGCGGATTTTCTGACTGCGGGATAAGTGAGGGGGGGAAGCGAAGGAGATGTTCTGCCTGATGACAACGTCATGAAATTGACCCACAAACTTCTGTGAGTGGCCAGTCATAAACATGCTATAAATTGCCTTTATCCTTTTTCTAGCTTTTTCCTCTTAGCCCTTTTATGTTAATCCCTCTCCTCTTTTCGTAACACTGACTCATTATTTCCCCTACAGTGAGTGTGTTGGCCATGCATGCACTGTACATGCCCATGAATATGCTGTTCTTATCACAATAATAGTGGTTTGAAACCAAGACGTTTCTGGAGTGTGGAGCCTCTCTTAGCAACTGCTTCTTCTACCTAATGAGATTATAGGCAGCACCCTGGCAACTGAAATGGTATACATAGAAGGATAGTGTTGGATGAGTACTGAAGTAAACTATGTTCCATAATCAGGGATACAGAACTATAATTGGTGGAGGCCAAATTGCCCACCACCACACCCCTCTCGGGGCCAGATGATGCCCCTCTCCAATTGTGAGGGGGAGTGTGGCAAGCAGGGGAATCCCCATTTTTATCTCCAATTTGAGATTGGAGACAATGGCAGGAATTCCTCCAGGGAGTAGAAGATTGGAGGTCGAGCCCTGCCTTCTCCGTGGAGGAACTCAAGGAGGCTTCATGGGTTGGATGTAGAAGTTCCATGGACTGGATTAGTCCTCTGGGGCCAAAGATTCTGCATTGCTGCTCTACACCCTATCCAATCCTACATGCAGAATCAAGAAACATTGTAGATGTGCCGTCTGATCATATGTAATTTCTCAGAAATAAGTTCCACTGAGTTCTAATCTCACCAATTAACCGTGCATAGGATTGTAGCCCATGATTTGTAATCTTGTCTTCCTTTTTCTAGCATTGTGTGGAGTACCCGCATAAAACATCACCTAGGGGAAGTTGAAATAACTGAAAGGACAAAGTTCGGCAGATTTATGAAGGCTGCTCTCGCCTAATTTTGGAGTCATTATTGTTTTGCTTAACTATATCTGTTGCAGATCTTGATATTTGAACTGCATAAATCCTTGAGAGATAACAGTTCATAGAAAGTAAGGTGATTGCTGAAGGAAGCTATGCTGCTTGCATTTGGTAAATATTTGCAAACTGTGTGGCCTTCAGGCATATCTAATCCATTTTTCTTATTAGTATTGATCTATGCTAAGCATAATCGATTCCTGTCAATGCACCAGTGGTGGCAGAGAGTACCTGAGGGATAGGAGAATATATGAGCATTAATGGACACTTTCAGTCTGATCTTATGGATTCTTTCTCAGAAGTAGGCCCCACTGAGTTCAGTTGGGTTTACTCCCAACTGTGGATGCATAAGATTGCAGCCTTGGATTTTTAACTCTTAGGAGTATTAAGTGGAAGTCCTAAACAGGGCCTCCCCAAATTGTAGCAAGGTTCTACCTGTTAATCACACTGAATGAGACAAAACATTGAAGTGTGAAGTCTTGATACCTTCTCATTAGTAAATGAGAAATGAGTCATTGCTCGCTCTCTCGCTCTTTAATAGACCATGGAAGACCAGGAATATCCCTATACCCTAATAAATGTTATAGGAGGTACAGATGGAATATATGAAGAACATGTGGAGTACTTGGAGCAACATCTTAAGCTCATCACCATGAAGGAATTTCTTGAAAACAAGCAAGTGCTTAGTCAGAAAATCAAAGCAATTTTTATGTGGATCCATAAACCAGTGGCTAACAGAGAGCTCCTGCAAAACTTACCTAACTTAAAGGTTATTGCAAATTCTGGTGTTGGAGTGGATCACTTGGACCTAAAACTGCTCTCCAGCTTTGGTGTGAAAGTGGCTAACACTCCATTTGCCGTTTCCAACGCTACAGCAGATTTGGGGATAGCTTTGATGCTGGCTTCTGCTAGGAGGATTGTGGAAGGTACCATTTCTAATTAACTTATTTTTAAAAAATACGTGTGAATATAATAGATTATGTATGGGATGCTATGGTTAAAATCATACAATAATCCAATAATAGAAATTTTCAAATTAGCTTGTCAATATAAAACATTTCCAAACAAATCTATCCTAGAACACATTATCAGCCTTAAAAAGCACTTTCTATTAGATTTTGCACAGTACTCTATTAGATTTTGCAAAACATATTTTCCTGATGTGCTACACCTCATTATGTAAATTAGAAGCAGTCTGTCTGCAAAATATCCAAATTGTCAGCAAAGCCTCCTGTGTGGGTTGGAAAATTGTTAGTTTCACACGTAAAGACCTGGACCAACCTGTTCTACATTGTTTCTATTATACAATATACAGTGTAGAAACTGATGCATTGAAAGTGGATCAGAAACAGTCAAATGTCCGTGGGAGTGCATTTAAAATGCACACACACTTGGTACTTTTTGAAGGATGTGCTAACAGTCTAATCTGTCTTGGAAGGTAGTCACACAACTTCCAATTGAAACATGTTCCCACCAATGACACCTCTCCTGGAAGCAAAACTCAGTTGATGGGTTGATCCAGGTGAGAGGCAGCAGCCCTTCAAGTATCCTAGTCTGAAGAAATTTAGAGCTTTATAGATACCAATCAGCATGTTGAATTGAATCTAGAAAGAAATTTGTAGCCATATAGTTTTATAAATAGCAAATGGAGTGCAATGTTCTTAAATATTTGAGTTAGAATTTGTAGCTCCAAGTCTCTTATCTGGTCCCAGTAGCACTTTGTGAGATGGAGCTAGCGAAGATGTAGGCACTTATTCCTGTCCTTAGTCAACCCATGCTGAGCTCCGTGTTCAACAAAACCATGTGCTTCACTTCTTGATGAAATTATACAAGGCTGCAGGTAGACTTACATCTGAATGCTGCCTCACGTTAATCCCTACGGCTCTCTCCATATACACAACTATATCAGGGGAAAGGTCTGGCCTAGCCCTCTCTCTGGCATCCTAATTTTCTGTACATACAGAGTTTTGGCATGGGGTGCATTAAACTCTAATCTGTTGCCTCCTGTCTGAAGTGGTAGAGCCCTAGAAAGACATAATTGCAACATTTTGCTGAATGTGTAGAACGGACCTGAGAATAATTCCTAAGACAATGCTGCCAAGTCTCTCCCATCTCCAAAGCATTTCATGGCAGACAGAGGAAAATAAGTCTCCCCCCGCCCTTTCGAGTCTAAAAAAGGTTATTGGAAACAATGGCAGGCAAACCAGCTTCATGCGGCTCAATTTTAGCATTCTTGCAGAGCTTCATTTGAGTCTGGATTTATCATTGCCTTTGAACATGTGCTGAGGGTCCTTTCCTAACCACTGATGAGTAACTGCATGTAGCCTCCACACATCCGGATTATGAAGAAGGTTTTCTAGTTTGAAAGAGTGTACCTTCTATGCAGATCTGAGACCTAGTACCTAGTATTTTACAAATTAGGGCACTAGGTGAGTTCTTGCTACTTTGAGATATAGCTCAACCAATGCAATTTGCCACATTGGGATGAACACTGCATCTTCTTTTTTTTAATTGTTGGCTGATTTCCTAAAACACCATTCTCACTTCTGTTTATTTCAATGTCCAGGTAATAAGATTGCAGTTTCTCCAGAAACTAAATATTTTAATGCTGACTGGCTGGGCGAAGAAATAACTGGCACAACTCTGGGGATCATTGGAATGGGCACCATTGGTTATAAGGTGGCCCAGAGAGCTAAAGCTTTTGAAATGAAAATTCTTTATCATAACAGGAAGCGGAGGTAAACATCTCTCTGATCAGATTGTACAAACAGTGAACTTGTTTTTACTCTAGATTTTTTCTCCCTGATTTTTACCTTTCTTATAACTTCTGCATTAATTACTTCACTTCCATTCTGCACACAGGTCCATTGTGATTTAACTATTACTGTCTTCCCCTGATCTGCCAGGAATGTGCACCTCAGATCTATAGAAAATGTCTTGGGGCCATCCTTAGACATGACAATAGAGACCTGTGGGGTGGGAAAATGTAGCTGAGATGGTACAGGAAAATATGCAGGGTAGGGAAACAACTGGGGGAACAGAGAGATCTGTGGATGAGGAAATATGTTCAGGATTACATCAATCTTACTTTAAGCTACATAAACTTTAAGCTACACAATTGTCGCTTTTTTATCATGAATAGTAGTATACGCAAAGCCCTTCAGTTATTTTTGATGGACAGAGCATCCTGTTCTCTAACTACATGGCTGGGGAGTGGGGAGATACACCACTGCTACGCCTATGAGGGCAGGGGGAGAACACACAACCAGAAAATACAAAAATGGCATTAAAGCATCCCAAGTAATACTGCCAGTGCCCCTATGCAGAGGGAGCCAATGAACTCAAGATGATGAAGACAGACCCTCAGCACCCCTTTATCACAACACACACAACATGCAAAGTGATGACAGAACAGCTCCAGTCTGTCAGCCCTAGTGGTACAGCCACCAGCCATTCTGCTACGGTCAATCCCCAGTCATCCATCCAAGCAGAGGTTATATTGCTCATGAGCATTCTTTTGGAGCACAAAACACATATGTGAGGAAGGAAGGCCCATGCCACATTTCACCCTGGGCAGGAGGCCTTCAAAGAGCAGCCCTCCTAAGAAAAGGGTTCAAGTCTTAGTCAGGGAGAATACAATCTTAATAGGAAGTACAGTCCCAGCCAGAACTTCCTGAACATTTGTTCCTAGACTAGCAGTTCCACTGACCAACAGCACTTCCATTTTGTTTGGATTAAGTTTCAGTTTATTAGCACATATCTAATCCTACACAATGGTTCAGGATTTCAGCAGACCTCCTGGATTTAGATGGAAAAAGGAGATAGAGCCGAGTCCTCCTCTGCATATAACAAAGATCATTTCCTCAGGTGACCTCTGCCAGTGTTTTTTTGTGTAGATGTTAAAGAGCAGCTAAGGCATCATTTATGTTCAATGTTTAACTAGAGCTAAATGTTTGATTCCTGCAGAAATGAGGTGGAGGAGCAGGCCGTCGGGGCTGTTTATTGCCAAAAGATGGAAAATTTACTTTGCCAATCTGACTTTGTGATACTAGCAGTGAACCTGACACCTCAAACATGCAAGATGATTGGAAAACAGGAGCTAGAGTTCATGAAACCCACTGCTACTCTTATCAACATCTGCAGAGGTAGAGTATAAAATGCTGTCTTGGCATTTATCACAACCACATTTTCTTTCAGTGCCATGAAACTAATGTCTGTGTGGCAGCAACATCAGTAAAATCTTATGTGGAAAGATGGCCGATACTTAAACACTTGTGACTCTTACGTACTTAAGGCACAATCCTATACTGCAAATCCATCAGCTAAGAGACAGTAGATTTGGTAGAAGCCCTACTATGCCAGCAGAAAATCAGATATGCCGTTGCCATGGCCAATATGCTGGTGGCATGGCCTGGATCAGAGGTGGGCCATTTCAGAGGGTATGGAAACCACTTTCGACTCCCTGGACTTCCTCCCACAGGTTGCACTCCCCCCCCCCACTTTGTTCAATGTGGTGGCGGGAGTAAGACTTTTGGTGGGTTTCAGTGGCAAACTACTACACAGGAGTTAAAAGGTTAGTTTTAGCTTGTTTTCAAGCAAAAATGTGATGTTTTTACCCCTCCAAGGCAGTTTGGGTTTTTTTTGCTGCCCATGCTACAAATTTTAGTGGCAGGGGAAACACTGGGGATGTTGGGAGCCACATGTGGTCCTTGGGCTTCATGCTGTCCACCCATCCTAGATATACCAGTGAAGCATTCTTGGGAGGTTGACCCGGGGTGGAAGTGCTACCAAAGTGTTGACTGACAAGGCTAAACTAACAGGCTAGTTGGTGCAGGTGGAATGGGTGGGGATTGGTCCAACGGGTTGTTCATTGGGTCTGGAGGATGGGGTACTTGTGTACAGAGTGTAGTCTTTGTAGTCTCTTGGGCCTCTTGGGAGTTGTGTTCCTGCTGCTTATGCTACTGGGGTTTATATGCTGGGGGCATTGAGGCATCATTGTGTGCATGTTTTGCATGTTGAGGGGGCATGGTGTTGTAATGGCCACCTCCTCCTCTCCAGGGTTGGCTCCCTCCGTTTCTGAGTGGTGTGGAAGAATCATCATTATCCTGTCCTGGGATTGGTGGCTACTGGCTGTGTTGCCAAGGGCACTGGGGGCATGGCTGGCATTTCTGCAACATGTTTATTTCTGCCCAACCATGTCCCCCCACCCCACTGTGATCCCACCCCTGGGCTGAGCATATATTGGATATGGTAACTGTTCCACCAGTGTAGCAATGGTGTATCTCCAGCAATATAGGATTGTTTTGCTCACCATATGGTAGAATTTAGCGAGGAAGTCACTGTATTGCTGCTGGAGAAAGAACGTAAGGGAATAAACAAGCATTACCTTCATTTAAGCATGTAACAATAATAATTTATATGTACTTCAAAAGTAAAACCAACTACATTTTCAATTATGTTCCTATACTACGTGTGTGTTTTCTGCAGGTGTTTGGTTAGAAGCACATACCTGCTACTGGTTGTCAGATCAGTTAAATATTACACTCACAATAGTTTTACCCTCCTCTCCCCAGAGAAATGCCCTGTCATTGGTAGTCATGATGGCTATATATATTATCTGATACTGGAGGTAATATATAACCATCATGACTATCATAGATAGCCTTATTCTCCCTGAATTTGTCTAATTCCCTTTTAAAGCCATCCAAGTTGGTGGCTGTCAGTACATCTTGGAAGTGAATTCCATAGTTTAACTCTGCACTGTGTCTGTCTTGAATCTCCCACCATTTCTAGTATTCCTGTTCCCTCTTCACTTTCTCTGCACCGTACATAATTTTATACACTCTCTCATGCCCTGCCTTACTTGCCTTTTTTTCTAGACTAAAAGCCTTGTAAGTTGTAACTTTTCCTCAAAGGGGAGTTTTTCCAGCCCTTGATCAATTTGATTGGCCATTTCTACATCTTTTCCAGTTCTTTAATGTCCTTGTTGAGGTGCGGTGACCAGAGCTGTATATAGTATTCTAAGTGTGGTTGCACAATAGATTGTACAAGGGCAGTATGATATTCTGTTCTGTGTTCAGTTTCTTATCTTATGATCCCCATCATTGAATTTGCCTTTTTCACAATAGCCATATGCTAGGTCGACTTTTTCATCCAACATAACCCCCAGATCCCTTTCCTGGTCAATCACTGGCAGCTCTGACTTCATCAGCATATATTTGTAGGTAGGAGTTTTGTGCCTCACTTTACACTTGCTCATGTTGAAACAGATTTGCCATTTTAATACTCATTCATCCAATGTTGGGCTGGGTTTAGCCCCAAAATCACCGCTGAGAACAATTGGCATAACACACAGTGGCCTTTGCAGCGGGTAAACTGGGTCCCTACCACTTATTTATTACATTTATATCCCACATATTTTCCTCCAAGGAACCCAAGGCAGTGTACATAATCCTCCTCCTCTCCATTGTATCCTCACAACAACATGTAAACTGCTCAGAGAGCTTCGGCTATGGGATGGTATACAAATACAATAAATAACAACAACAACAACCCTGTGGGGTAGGTTGGGCTGAGAGTCTGTGACTGGCCCAAAGTCACCCAGTGAGCTTCCATGGCCAAGTGGGGACTAGAACCCAGATCTTCTGAGTCCCAGTCCAACACTCCAGCCACTACACAACACATCAGACTAACATATATTGGATGAGGGGGGATGTTACATCTAGCAACTGTCCACTATACCTGTTTAAGTAGACCAGTCTCCCACTTTAGACATGGTGGAGCTAGATGGACTAGATATTGGACAAACATAGTTTAGCAAAAATCTCTTGGTAGAATTTTAAAGCCTTTGATCTCTTAACTTGCTGTTAAATAATCAATGTTTTAGTTCAAGAAAATTATTCTACTTTTAATCTAGGTCAAGTGGTTGATCAAGATGCCCTGGTGAAGGCACTTCAGAATAGAGTTATTAAGGCTGCAGCTTTGGATGTGACATACCCTGAACCATTGCCAAGGTAAAAATGGTTCAACACAAAATGCTTAAGTAAAATTTAAAATCAATGCTTGTGTGTAAAATTTTGGCTTTGCTTACCCTGCCCTTTGGCATAATCTATCTCAAAATGTATTCCGATTCACTTAAAAACAATATACAAAAATTAAAAACCACAAAAACATGCAAAACACACATACATTTAAAACCACTATAATAACTTTACAAATGATGAGCCAAAAAATAGACCCAGGCTCATTACATATTGCTAAATGCCTGGGAGAACAGAAAAGTCTTGACCTGGCACCGAAAAAACAACAATATCTGTGCCAGGCGGGCCTCGTCAGGGAGAGAGTTCCACAGTTGGGGGGCCATCACAGAGAAGGCCCTCTCTCTTGTTGCCACCCTGTGAGCTTCCCTCGGAGTCGGTACCCAGAGGAGGACCTTAGATGCTGAATGTAGTGTTCGGGTAGGTTCATGTCGGGAAAAGCGTTCCATCAGGTATTGTGGTCCTAAGTTCCCAGTTCCTTCAATCTCTCTCACTAATGTACATAGAACATTGTGAGCCATCAGCTTAAGAAACTCATTCACAATAGCTGGTGAAATCCATTTGTAATTTTGACAATCCAGACATGATGTCAGTAGGGGAACATCATCAGCACAAAGCAGCAAGTGTATAATAAGGTTTTATCCTTGCTCAACGTGGCCACAAACTGCAAGTCTGACAGGCAAGATATCTTACAGAGGATAACATTTTCAGCAGTGCCTAGCTTCTGGCATTTGCTTCTGTTTTCCTTCCGAGCATGACATGAACATTTACCCCACCTTCAACAGCAGCTAAAACTTGAACAGCTACATGGTGTAAATTTGAGTTTTGATGGCTATGGAATCTTTCTAGAGCTTTCTTCCAATTTGAGAAGCCTGTCTTAACAAAAGCTTCATATGCACCCGTCTCTTATGCTTTTGGGAAGAGGCGCACTCATTCCACTTGCTGTGCGACAGATGTTGCAATATGCTTTGCCCATTTCATAAATGAGCCAATCAAAGGTTCTCTTCCAAGTGTCCTTGTACTGGCGTCCTGCTGGCTTTCTTTTCACATCAGGAACACTAATATCTGAGGGTGTGTCTGTAGAAGTTAATGCTTCCTCAACCTGGTCCTGAAACATATATTCTACATTAAGTCCAGAGGAACTTTCTCCAGTGGTTATCACAGTGCCAACCATAGTACTCCCCCCCTTTTTCACAAGAAACCTCTCCACAGTGATGATTGTGGCCAGTAGTTCAACCAAGGAAACTGCAGGAAAGAAAACATGTTATATATTCATTCATTGAGAATGAATGAATACATAAATATTCCCTTTGTGTATGAAAACCTTCTCTTGCCTCCCCACCCCCAAACATTTCTCCCACATGGCTAAATATAAAATGGAGATGAGATGGAAATCGCCCCCCCCCCGGCCTTAAAACAGAACCCAGGGGTAGCAGAATTCCTCTTTCTTGATTACTTTTTTGCAAGAATATTGGAATTACTACCACCCTAGCTGCCCAGCCAACCCATGATTCTCTCTACCGCCTCTTTACTTACCCAGAGTGGTGGTGTTTCAGGAGCAGCAGAAAAATTCTTCCCTTCAATTTTTCTGCTAGCAGGAAAGAACTGCTCTTCTGCTGCCAGGGCTGGTCTTCTGGAGCCCAGGCCTCATTGGTGGGTGGAGTTCAACAGCCCTGTTTTTTCCCTCCCTCCAGGTCATTCTTCTCCTTCCATTGTTTCTTCATAAAGATTTCCCCCAGAAGATCCCCCTGCCCCTCCCCTTCTTATCTATGCATAAACAAGCAAACAAAGCCAGTAGGGTGCCTCCTAAGAACCAGCTGCATATAGACCACTGGAGACTGATAAATCTGCCAGTCAGGCTATGAGCTTACTGATGTTACCTGTGTTATGCTCCTGCACCCCATTCCTGGGAGGGGTGAACTCGCAGGGGCTTCAGTGCTTGCTCGGACTTCGGGTTTCCTAGGAGGACACTGGAAGCTTGTGGTGTTTCTCTTATGAAGGTTTATTTACAGAACATTTGAGAACTACAAGTTCAATCGCAGCTTTTAAAGCTCAGCTAAAAACTTTTCTTTTTCCTAAAGCTTTTAAAACTTGAATTGTTCTGACTTTTATACTGCCTGTTTGGTGCATTCTCTTACCCTCCTTATTGCTTTATTATGATTTTATTACAATGTAAGCCTATGCGGCAGGGTCTTGCTATTTATTGTTTTACTCTGTACAGCACCATGTACATTAATGGTGCTATATAAATAAATAAATAATAATAATAATAACAGTAACCCAGCTCCAAGCAAACCCTGCTTCCCCCTCAGCTGCCCAGCAGATCTCTTTTTGCAAGATAGAAGCCACTCTTCCTTTTGTGTCAGGTTCAGCCTCCTCCAGATTCATCTCCTCCTACCCCCTCAGGCTTTGTAGGACAAAAGGTTGCTCATTTAGGAATTACAGTGTGAGGAGGGGAGGGGTATCCTTAATCTCTTTTACTCAGAGACACTGAATTATATGATGTACCTGGAGGTAATTTAGACTGACCCCACACACACATAACACCTGGTCGCCTGAAGGGGGCATTGCCCCCTCTGGGAAATCCTGTAGGGGGCTTGAGGGGCCCCCACCCCGTAATTTGTGCCCCTGCCTGAGTTGGCCTTTATTTTATTACCATTATGTTTGCAATATTTGCTTAATTAGAACTCACTTAACTAATAGATATATGGCCAGCACAATTGCACAGGCAGCCCAAATGGTCCCTTGAAGCAGCAACATTTGTAGGGACAGCAATGAAGGAGGGGGCACCCAAGTACGGGAACCTGGAAAATATTTTTTAGATTGTGTGGTACAATTTCTTGGGGTTGCAAAATACCTTGTGTGGTACAATTTCTTGGGGATGCAAAATACCTTGAGCCAGCCCTTCCTAGGTAAAATATTCCCTAATTATTTTTAGAAATGTTGCTGATAGTTATTAATGGCTTTTGCAGGAACAAATGTGCTCTCTAATATAACTTTGAAACAACCAAGCCTATATTAATATCTGTTCAAGTCCGTAAAAAATTGTACTCAAAATAGTGTGATACGTTTCACTAAGATTTTAAGTAAACTTGATTTCTTTTTTTTCTTCAGAGACCATGCTTTACTACATTTAAAGAATGTAATTATAACGCCTCACATTGGAAGTGCAACTTCACAAACCCGACGCCTGATGATGAAAAATATGGTTGAAAGTATTCTGGCAGGTGTAAATGGTCTCCCAGTCCCTAATGAAGTACACGTGTAATGTTGTGCATATGTTGCTAGTGAAATGTTAGCTCTGTGTACATGATTCTGTATCTGTCTCAAAAAATATATATGAAAATGATGAATTTGCACAAATATTCCTCAGGTTTGTAAAAGAAAAACAAATAAACTTGTTTATCGTTATTGTGTCTTTGTTGCTCAGATTGTTCTACAGAGCTTTGTTAAACAGAATAGAAAACAAATCTGAATAATAAAAGTTGCAATATTTGCTGCCCTTTGCCAATTAAGAAATGTTTCTAGATTCTAGCGCTGGCATATCAAATGGATTTGCTGCCAAAAATCACAAGGACTTTCCCCAAAGGTGCCCATGATGCCATGTGTGTGGCTACAATCTGTGGAACATACTGCATTTTTCTTAGGTACAAAAGTTTGTACCTTGAGGATTCGGAAATGAAATATGCCCCACATGAGAATCAATTGATGGTCCTACTGAGCTTAATGGGATTTACTCTCAAGCAAAGGAGCATAGATTTGGGCTTCAAATATGAAGCCACTAAAAGACAAAAGTAGCCTCACAATAACTCTTTCTAAAGCAGAGGCTGAAATATATTTTGAGATATCTGTGTGAGAGCAAAGTTTGTGGCTAATGATCTGAAACGATGCTGTGAATGCGGTATTGTAAGGAGGAAGTATCTTGCTGGCCCTACCATTAGCAGTGAGGCGACCATGTCAGGCAGCTGATTTGAAGTATCATTAAAGGGATGGAAAATAATCGTTTATTTGATTATTGTTCCTTTTTTGCTGCCAGGGAGGATGAGAAAATTTAGATGTTTCTTACTTTTGAGTAAATACACATAGGTCTGATCTATACTTATCGAGACAGAAGTAAGACCTAGATTTCAAACTTATGCCCATTTTCGTGGGAGTCACTAAATTCAGCAGAAATTAATTCTGGATAAGTTTCATAAAGTATGGCTCCAATATTATTTGGGAAATAGCTTTATTAGCCCAACTAAAAGTCGCAAAATAGTGTGCAAGGTATCGAATTCTCGAGAACTTTTCATCAGGCAAGATGGTAAACCAATCAAAAGTAGGGGGAGAGGTAAAAAAAAGTGGCTGATATTCAAGCTATGTGGTCATCAAACACCTACCCCCACCCCTATTGCTTTTGGAATATGGAGTTTTGGATTATTTTTCTTATGCCCCACCACAGCTACTTTTTGCTTTTCAAGGTGTTGTTGTTTATTCGTTCAGTCGTTTCCGACTCTTCGTGACTTCATGGACCAGCCCACGCCAGAGCTTTCTGTCGGCTGTCGCCACCCCTAGCGCCATAAATACGTTCGTGGTGGGTACTCTGATCATTCCCAGAAAAGATGTTTGGAACTAGCAGGTTGGCAGCGGCTCCGTTGCAGAAAGAGCGCCTTATGTCCGCCAGGGGCGCTGTGTAAGAAGCCATTTGGCGCAAGCCTTCTCGCTGAAGCCTGACGGTGCGAGCGAGGGCCTGGAGGAAGAACGAGGCTGCCCGCGACGGGTCGTTTGGAACGAAAACCCCCGAACGCTCAATGTGGAGCGTTCGAAATGGATTCGCCTTCGCCGCCGCGGCCCAAGCGACTCCGCCTCGCGGAACAGCGAGGGCTGCAGCCTCGTGGTGCTGGTGGCGGCGGCAGCAGCAGCAGCAGCAATGGCGGCCTGCTCTAGTTGGCGGCCTGCTCCTGTTGAAGTGCCCCGGCTGCCGGGCTCTGCACTGCTCCTCCGTGCTTTGCGGCTCCAGGAATCTGCTCAGGAAGTTCCTCTCTAAAAAAAAGTGAGTGGGGCCCCTCCCCTCTCCTCCAAACGGGAAGAGCGGGGCTTGAACCCGCGGTAGGAGCGCTTGTATGAAATGAAAGCGGGCGGCGAATACAGCCAGGGCTGGCAACCGTGTCGTGGATTATTAACATAGACCTGTAACCCCTTGACCATCTCTATATAGCGAAGGTCGTTTCGGAAAGGTCCACGGAACGGCCTTCCCCAAATTCCGGATGTATTGGACTACATCTTCCATGGTTGGTTGGGGCAGTCACAGACCAACACATCTGGAGGGCTCCTGGTTGGAGAAGGCTAACATAGAGGCATGCTTGCTCACATCCATTCAGCTCTCATAAAGCGCCAGCTATGTGCGTTAGGTCCTGTAGACATCATCTGTGGCTTCAGTTTACAAGAAAGTTTATAAATTCCTCCTCTGAATTTTGTCTTTTCTGCTTGTACAGGTTTGCGGCTACTCTTAGACATTTTCTGTTGATGAATATAAGCCGTTTTACACTACGATCCTATGAATGTTTACTTTGGAGTAAGCCCCCCACTGAGTTAAATTGGGATTTACCCCATAGTATGTTCAGGATGCAATAGTATGTTCAGGATACAGTCCTTTGAATATTTATGTAGAAGTAGGCACCAGTGAGTTCAGTTGCACTTTCTCCCAGGTAAATATATTAAACCATTGCAGGCTGCATCTGTTTATGCTGGGTTTATATTGCAAGTCGCTTTGAATAGCCTATAGCCACCTGTCAAGAACCTTTTACCTGTCCATCAGTACTGGGTGGACCCAAATCCTTTAGGAGTAAGGCATTAATCTATATTTTTGCTAAAGTTACTCTGCTGTGATATCTCATTTATAACAAAGACAAAATAAACAATTTAAAGATCATATGATATCTTCCCTTATATACACCAAACCAACCCTTTAAGATCTTCAGGGGAGGCCTTGCTGGTCATTCCACGACTATCAGTGGGCCTTCTTGGTGGTTGTGGTGGACACCCTTTGGAAAACCCTCTCTTGTGATGTTTGAGAGGCAGAAAATGTGAAATGCTTCAGACACCTCCTGAAAATGGACTTGTTCACCCAGGCTTGTAATTAATTGCATTTAATCATATGCTGCTCCATCTTACTGTCCGTTACATTGTTTTGTATTGTTATTATAGATGAAATTGTTTTAATAGTATATTTAAGTGCATTTTTATTATTACTGTAGTTGAAATTGTTTGAATTGTGTATTTAAATATGAGTTTAAATATTTATATGTAAGTACTATTAATAAATAAACAAAATCTGACTCAAACTATTGGGGAAATTGGCCAAATGGAGACAGGAATTCAAGTTCTTGATCTTACAAGCATTTGCTCATTATAGGATCTTGTCAGAACTAAATGCACAAGAATGAGAGGTTTATTTATTTATTACATTTCTATACCACTCAACAGCGGTATGGAAGCTCTCTGAACAGTTCAGAAAGCAAAACGTAAAACCATAAAATAATACTGAGTAAAACAATATAAAACTTTAATTTTTTAAAAAAATAAACCCAAAATATAAACCAGCAGCGGTTTGGAGGACTACAAATCTTAGGAGAATAAAATGTTTTTCACCTGGAACTGAAAAGACTGCAGTGTTGGCTCTAGGAAACCATCTCTGGGGAGGGCATTCCATAACTGGGGCGCCAGTTATGGAAAGAACCTCTGAAAATGATCTTTGGGTAGGTATATAGAAATAAATGATCCTCCAGGTAATCTGGCCTCAAGCTGTTTATGGATGTGTAGGTCAATGCCAGCATTTTGAATTGGGCCAGCAGCCAGTGCAATTTATAATCTACTGGCGTAATATGATTAAATTGGCCAGTGCTTGTTAATAATCTCGCTGCCCTCATTTAGACCATCTGAAGTTTTGGGACAGTTTTCTAAGACCAGCCCCACATATAACACATTGCAGTTATCCAAATGTGAGGTTACCAAAGGGTAGATAACTGTAGCTAGGCTGTAAGATGGATAAGTGTAGATAGATGGTACCTGATATGTTTCTTTTCACAATAATAAATTAGTATTTATGTAGTGTTTTAGCAGAGTATCTCATTCATATAGGCCTGGTTCACAGGTCATGTTTATTTAGCCCAGTGCTAGTGGTGATGCAGGTTGGGCATGTGGAGCTGCCATTTTGACTATGCAACTCCTGATCAGGGCAATGTCTTTTGAACTTGATCATTGTGGGTTATTTGAGGGTTAAACAAACCCTGCTATTAATTGAGAATTATGCAAGGGTTGTTTAAGCCTTGAGTAACCTACAAGGACTGGGTTCTTGCATCATGGTGCAACCTCTGATTGCCCCAGTTGGGGATTGCATATTGAAAACCCATGATGACCCAGTGGTGTCATGTGAACCTGGTCATACATTGGCCTGATTTGCATGACATGTTGGAATCATCATGGGTTATTTAACCCACAATGAGCAGCAGCATGTACCGGGAATCATTTTGCCCTGTTCAAACCTGGCCATTGGGAATTATGTAAGAGTTAGACAACACTCGCATAACTCCTGATGGTTGGGATTAGATGACGGGCAGCAACCTTAACATTGGGTTGCTTATTCAAATGGTACTTGGCATGTGCCACAGTTCCTCATAGGTTAAATAAGCCACAATGAGCCCGGTATGTCGTGTGAACCGGGTCATTATCTCAGTCACCCTTACAACAGTCATGTAAGGTAGGACAGTATTATTACCATGTTGCAGATGCGGCTGATGAGGGGATAGTGGTTTACCTAAAGCTACTTAGTCTTCCAGGTGGAGGTGAGTTCTGAAACTGCAATATCCTTGTTCACTGCCCACCCACCTAGCCATTATATTACATAAGCTCAGGCAGATAGAGGTTTAGAACCTGACTGATCCTAGCAGTCCCATGAGAAATAAAAGTAAATTATAATGTCAAGGTACATAGACAAGCCATATTTGTACAGCTCATGAACATTCATGAATGTAGAACATTATTTCGACTGGCTGAAGCCTTGCTATTTTCCAAGTATGCAGATTAATATAGACACAATTAAGCATGAAAAATAGCTGTAGCCTCTGAGTCATGGTATGTTTCTAAACTGGCCTCTTTCAATCATGAGCAGCACTGTTACTCATTGATTTAGGAAAATTATACAACATCTTCCTCCTAAAATAATGCTTAAGGTGCATTTTTCACAAGTAAAAGATGCACATGTAAAATGTTGGTGTGTTATTGCAACCATTAAATGCATAATATTAATATATGATCCTCTTTTTTTCCCAAAAGGAAGAAGTTTTGGTATGATAGTCCTACACTGGGCTCTCACCTGGTAAGAACAGTCAGACTTTTAAATCTTGTTCTGTCAGCAAAGTGTTGCTGATTTTTAAAAGTTTTCTTTTATAGGCACATTGCACCAGAACACATATGGGCAACCCTGCAGGCCACATGCAGTCCTTGAAGGCCTTCTATGTGGCCTTTCACAACTGTCCATGCTGCCACCGTCCTCACCACCAAATTCCCCACACACTCGCACTGCCACTGTTGTGCTGAGGAGACGACTCCTCGTGTGTCCTGTTCCCCAGCACAGTTAGGTAACTGTTCAGCAGGCTGTTGGGAGTGCAACTTAAACGAGGAAGACAGTGCACAGGGACTTATTCCTATGTACCGCCTTCTCCATTTAAGACATTTGCTTCCCCCATGTGGGGGAAGGCACGTATGGCTCTCAGTGGGCAGGGAGGTTTAAATCAAATCTTACATGGTTAGGGGAAGAGTGTGTGTGAATGGAATGTACGTGTGAACCAGGACATACACAGAGAGACTGTTTCACATGACATGCCAGGCTTATTGGGGGTTGTTTAATTCCAAATGAGCTGTGGTATGTGCTGACTGACATTTTGAATAGACAACCCACACTTGGTGTTTGCCATGTTGTGTGAACTTGACAACTGAGGTTTATTTGAGAGTTAAACAATTCTCGCATAACCCTTGGTTTGTTGCAGGGTTATTTAACCCTCAAATAATCCTCAGCTGGGTTTGCACAAATGTCACCTGGCACATGCTGCAGTTCATCATGGGTTAAACATCCCCCAATGAACCTGGTATGTTGTAGGAACTGGCCCAAAGTCTGGGTTCACACAACATGACAACATGACAAGCCAGAGTATAGGTTGAGCATGGGTGGAGTATGGGTTGTTGTTGAACAGTGAGTTTTTGTGTTGTATGAACCCAACCATGCTAACAAACCATGGGTTTTTAACCATGAAAAACCCACAAAGAGAACCCATGGTTTATGGTTGGGTTATGGCTTGTGGTTTGTTAGGTTAAATAACCTAGGGTGACCATATGAAAAGGAGGACAGAGCTCCTGTATCTTTAACAGTTGTATTGAAAAGGAAATTTCAGTAGGTGTCTTTTGTATATGTGGGGAACCTGGTGGAATTTCCTCTTCATAACAACAGTTAAAGCTGCAGGTGCCCTGCCCTCTTTTAAATCTGGTCACTCTAGTATAGCTCCTGCAGCTTTAACTTTGTGTTGAAGAGGGAATTTCACCAGGTTCTCCATATATACAAATGGCACCTGCTGAAATTCCCTTTTCTATGCAACTGTTTAAGATACAGGAGCCCTGTCCTTTTCATATGGTCACCCCAAATAACCATGTTTTGTTAGCACAGCTGGATTCACACAACACCACAAGCCATGGTTCAGCAACAGTCCACACTCAATCCATACTGTTGCTTGTGTTTGTGAAACAGGTCACACTGCACTTTACATCTGAATTAGAAAGAACTGTCTAATTTACGATATTTTGTATTTTCTGCCGTTTTGTAATTTCATCAGCAGTTGGCCTAGGACAGAGATAAGACCACAAAAAGAGGGAGATAGCACTAGGCGCTGATTATTATTATTATTATTATTAATTTATTTATATAGCACCATCAGTGTACATGGTGCTGTACAGAGTAAAATAAAAATAGCAAAACCCTGCCTCATAGGCTTACATTCTAACAAGATCCACAAGAAATTCTAGAAGGTACACAGAAGGTTTATTGAACTAAATAAGTATTTGATATCCCCATGTATTTCATGCTGTAAAGCTTTTCTTCAAGGGGAAAGACTTATATATAAAAAAGTTAATTGTTACAGAGGAGTCTTAATAGCACATTTCAAATTAGCATCCTGCAAAAGGCCGTACTCAAAATTTATAGGTGTATAACCTTGCCTCCCCAAATCTATAATCCCTGTTTTATTGAGGAAATCCAGGATGGGTGGTGGTGGTGAAGCCAGTATACTTTGAGAATGGTTCTAGCATTGTGTTATATTTGGCCTCCAATGTGGAGGCAAAATCCTTTTATAAACCTTTGGTAACATGTAAAAATTGGGGAGCTTGTGAGATTCATAGAGCTCTGTGCTGAAGCTTTCCTTAACTCTTGTCCCCGTGCTAAGAAATGGGCCCTCTTCAGAAGACACTTTAAACCATGGCTTTAAAAGCCTTATTCGTCGTGGTGTAAGGTGTCTTCTGAACAGGGCCATGCTTTATCTTCTTGATTATTATGCGTCAGGCTGCTATTAGAAGCACGGGGGAATGGGGAGAATAAGAATAAAAGCGGGCAGCCCTACTGGGTCCTAAAGTACATGACCTCTCCTCCTTAAGAAGTTGACTATGTTCGGTGAACAGTATTTTCCCTCTACCATCTTTGTTTTAAAGGTATACAAGCCATCCAACTTGGCAAGTGTATTAAAGCTTCCGCCACCAAAAGCGAAGAAGGAAGACAGTATACGTAAAAGGACCCTGGATAGCCTGTTGTTTAAAGCCGTGAGAGATGTGCTGAGTACCTGTGATGCTGGCCAAGAACTTCATGATCTCAGATTGGAACTGTCTAAGGCAAGTACAAGAGGTTTCAACCCAGCAAAGTCACGAAGGGGACAATCCTATGCATGTTTATTCCCAAAAAAAGTCCTACAACAACCCCAGCCAGCATGGGTGACTGGGGGAAAGCTGGGAGTTGTAGGACTTTGTTGTTGTTTTTGTTTAAACATGCATAGGATATTGCCCTTAGGCTGTTTTTCTGTACTCACTTACTTGGGTGTAAGCCCACTGAATTCAATGAGCATACATATAAGATTGCATTGTTAAGTTGTAAGACAGAAACGTATTAGAACTCTGAAGTCCCTATTCTGCAATCTGTCCTACGGATTTTACTATTGTATGTTGCAGTGTGCCTCTGAGATCCATAATACAGAATTGTGGGTTTATATTGCAGTTCTTAGACCCATTATTGAAGTGTTTTGCACCAAAGCCTCAGAAGTTCAAGGAGGTAAAGGGAGAAATGTGTTTTAAAGAGTTCAAAGAAGTCAGAATTTAGGGTGCAATCCTATGCATGCTTAAACGGAAAAAAAGACTCATGAATGACAGTAATGTGGGTTTTTAGGAAAATGCTGAATTAGAAAAAAAAAACCGGATTTTTTCTCAGTGGCTGGCTGGGGAATGCTGGAAATTGTGGGACTTTTTTCTCTTTAAACATGAATAGGATGGTGCCCATAATTCCTTTTGTAAACTGCCTAGAGAGCTTCGGCTATGGGGCAGTGTATAAATGTAATAAATAAATAAATAACAATAGATAACAGCAATACTCTTCGGTTTCCCTGTTTTGTAACAGCATTATTTTCATTTCCCCCTTCCAATGTCTTGAATTTTTTTTAAAAAAAATCTATCACTGTTCTTAAATTGTTTAAAATGTTTTTAATTTTACTGCAGGTTTAATTCTATTTTGACTTTTGTAAATTTATATTTATATGTTTTAATTGTACATGTTTTAATCTTGTCCCAGTACTGGGAAAAAGGAGGGTTATAAATAATAATAATATTCCATTGTGTCAAATGTGCATTTAAAGCAGGTATTTTGAATTTCTTAGGCATCCCTTACATCAGATTTTTCAACATGCCGTATGTATTGGAGGACTACTGGCAATACAGAACAGGATGATTATATTGACAACGTTCTGCAGAAGAGTGCTTCACGTATAAGGTACTACTATGCTGTATCAAGAGGTGGACAAACATCATTGCCTATAAGCCAAGGGTGCTAAACTGTTTTTTGGTGGGGGGCTGGATTGCCCCCTGCAGGCTGAATGACATCGGGGTGTGTGGTCCTCCCTTGATGTCTCATCAGGGTGTGTGGCCCCACCACTTGATCTCATCCTTGCTTTTTTTCACCATGCTGGAAAGAAGGATGGAATGGTGCCTCCTCCCAGCATGGGATCCTGCATCCCCATTGCAGTCTTGGATCTGAGATGGGAGAGAGCAGTGGGGATGAGGGGCAGTGGGATTCATCTGTGTGGGAAAGAGCAGTTTCTCTCCCCGGTGCAGGCAAGTCCTAACACCCACTGCCACCTGTGATTTCTGATCAGAGATAGATAGCAGTGGGGGTTCGGCTGCTAGAACATGCCAGCAGGGGAATCCCTGCGGCTATTTCCAATCTGACATAGGAGATAGGAGTGGTGGGATATGTCCTCTGACTTGGAGCATAAGCACTGGTCTCTGGAGTAACTCCAGGAGGAAGCATGGTCTGGATTGGGGTGATCCATGGACCTGCGGTTCTGCACCCCTTCTATAAGGCCATATGGGTAACTTCAAAAGGACCAGTGTATGCTAAGAGTATAGATCTGCGTGTTGTAGGGTGGTTGTACCAGTCAATTGACCATTTTTATTATTTCACTTTGGTGAAATATTCCCCAAAGCCCAAATGCCATGGTGTAGGCCTGGAGGCTCCAAAGTAGCACCCATGGCCAATAATGGGCTGGCAGGAACCTCTCTTGGTGCTCCCTGGGCTCCCTGTCCATCCTGATCACTATAACTGCATGCATCTCCAAACCGGAACACGAATCATCGTTGGTGGCAAATGTTCTCAAGTCAAAACGAATGCTGGTGATGCTTGAGCACTGCCTACTTAGTGCCATAGCCTTTAAAAACATAGGCAATTTTCATAGATGCTCTTACTTCAGTTTTTCGGTTTTAATTCCAAATTTTTATCCTATAATCATGTGATTGTGGGCTGACTGACCATGATGTTCCTGGATAAAAGCCAGAGAAATGTTCAGTGAATTGTTCACATTTATAAAATCTCTAATGTATCATTGTAAAGATCATCATAATTCATTATACACTTTAAAAAGTCATTTTCATTGTTTCACAGTAACAATTAGCTAATTTATTTTTGTAATTAATCATGAACTGGTTTGACGTTCATATTAAAGTATCTCTAGTTGATGCTTTCAAAATACTTCACCAATATTTGATTAGAAAATTTACCAAATCTTCTTTAAACAATAAGAAGCCCAGCCTTAGTTTGCTCTGTTGAATACTTAGGATAACATATACTTCTGCACACTCAGCCACATGTATGTACTACTTGTCTTCCTTCAGATAATTACATTCTTGTACAAAATCCACAGACAGACAGATATGCATACAAGTTTATTCGCTCTCATGTAGGTGTGCAAACTCATGCTCACTTATGTACACAGAGATATGCATATAATATTTTGCACACACACATGTAACATATTTCCCTTTTCCTTTATTAGCAAACTATTTGGCTGCTTGGCTGGATAAATACAAAGCAGCTTGTTTCTTAAAATTGGCTGACAGGGTGCCGTGGAAAGGGTCTGGTCACAAACCAAGATTAAAGTGGCCCTACCTCACACTTTGAGAATTGTGGATAATTGTCCACAGTTCTACATAAAGCCAAAACTGAAGTTTTATTTTTACTCAAGAGTAGGCACAATGAGCTTTATTCAAATTGAGACCCTAGCAAGAGAGGTAGGAGATTAATTATTATTTTTATTATTATATTTATTTATATCCCACCTTTTTCCCACTACTGGGACTCAAGGCGGTTTACAAGATTAAAACATGTACAATTAAAATATATAAATATAAATTACAAAAGTTAAAATAGAATTAAACCTACAGTAAAATTAAATATATGTTAATTTTTTAAAAAAACTGTAACAGGTTAAAAGTGGGGATCCAATACATTAACACAGGTCCAGTATAGTTCCAAAAACCTGCTGAAACAAAAACGTTTTTGCCTGCCTCCGAAACTAGCACAAAGGGAGCCAGCCTAGCTCCCTGGGAAGGGAGTTCCAGAGCCTTGGAGCAGCCACCGAGAAGGCCCTCTCCCATGTACCCATCAGGTGTGCCTGGGATGTTGGTGGGACTGAGAGAAAGGCCTCCCCAGAAGATCTCAGAGCATGGGCAAGCTCATATGGGAGAATATGGTCTTTCAGATAACCTGGACCTGAGCCATAGAGGGCTTTATAGGTGATAACCAGCACTTTGAATTGTGCCCGGAAACAGACCGGAAGCCAGTGAAGCTTGTATGCTCCCTATAACCAGCCCCCGTCAATAATCTGGCTGCAGCTCTTTGAACCAGCTGAAGTTTCCGAACAGTCTTCAAAGGCAGCCCCACGTAGAGCATGTTACAGTAATCCAATCGGGATGTAACTAAGGCATGTGTCACCATGGTCAAGTCCGACATCTCAAGGAACAGGCACAGTTGGTGCACTAGCTTTAACTGTCCAAATGCAGTCCTGGCCACCGCGAAAACCTGGGCATCCGGGCTAAGGGCTGAATCCAGTACACCCAAGCTGTGGACCTGTGTCTGCAGGGGGAGTGTAACCCCATCCAGCACAGGCTGAATCCCTGTTCCCTGATCTGCCTTTCAACTGACCAGGAGCACCTCTGTCTTGTCTGGATTAAGCTTCAATTTATTTGCCCCCATCCAATCCAGTACTGCCGACAGACACCGGTTTAGCCATTCTACTGCCCTTTCTATGGGCTTGATCCAGACCGGGAGCCCTGTTTCTCAAATTTCTGTTGCAAAATGGTGATCTATAAACTAAATGGATCACTTAATTTACATGCAGGCATGTGTGTGTGTGTCAACAGGGGGAGAAGGGTGGTGATTTGGATTGGGCTCCTTGCACCTCGTCTAGAATAGAAACGAATGCAAAGTGTAGCTGCTAGCTACTTCTTTAAAGCATTGTCTGTTTGGCCCTTAAATGTTGAAGCTGTCGGTTGCATTTTTAAAAGAGGAGCTCTCTTGTTTCCTCATATTTTCAAACATTTAGCAAATATTTTAGCTGATTTAAATGTTAAATTTATTTATTTATTTTATTACAGACACATTCTGATTACACATCAGGTCCTGGGAAATGTTCCTTCAATAGTGTTTCTTAGAGATAAAGAAGATGCTGCTGTGAGAGAAGTAAGGAAGAGAGTGCATAAATATTATTTGTTAATAGGAGTAGTAAAGTAATTGTACCATGGAGCTGGGAAACTTCTGTAATTCCTCCTATACAACTACCACAAAAAAGCCAGAGAAATCATTTGGGATGCATTCATAACAACCTGTTGAAAGAAATAGTATTTTCACACCATGTGTTAGGCCTTGTATGGAATATACAGAGCAAAATCCAAAATGCTGTCAGCAGTGTTATGCTCATACATTCAGCTCCCTCCTAACTTCCTTATTTATGTAATTACTTAAAAGCATTTTTAGCCCCCTCCTCAGCCAAAAGGTCTCCCAGAGCAGTTTGCATACAACCAATAAAAACAAGACTTACATGCTGCGTTTGGATGAGATATTAGGCAACGGAGGAGTGAAGAGGCAACTGCCCATTCGTTATTTTTGCGGTACTTCCTATACGGCATGTTGCCTCCCCCCCTCCCCCGGTCGCGTGGCTGAAAGTCCCAGCGTCCTTCTGGTGCTCCTCCATCAGTCCTCCCAGCCCTATTCCATCATGCATTGTAAGTTCTGCTGGCTGTACAGAAGCGGCTGGGGTGCTTTCCGTCACTCCTTCTGGAGAACTCTATGACCTTCTGGAATAGTGCACTCGATGGGGGAGATTACATAACGGAGCCTGCCATACATTTTAATCAACGGTTCTCTGGATAAGCAACAGAGCAGCTTGTTGTTTCCCCCCCCAGTTGTTTAAATTGACAAAATAACATACTGTGAGTTGTGTGTCTGTTGTGTGTCCCACCACCACCACAACACAATAATCAACACAGCGGACAGTTCTCTCCCCCCCCCCCCCCGGCTGATTATCATATCATCTGAATCAGGCCACAATCTAAAGAGACACGACATGAGAAGAAAAGGCGATGGGGAGAAAAGAGAAAAAAAGCAAGTACACTTTCAGCTGGTTGATTCCGGTCAAAATGTTATCATTTTTTTAAAAAGAAAAACTCAAGAGTTTAAACTGGGGCCCCATTCAGAAGACACCTTAAACCACAGCTTTAACCATAGTGGTTAAGCAAGAAAGACAGGCTGTGTTCAGAAGCACATTTGGCTCACAAGCTGATGTGTGGACGCTCCTTAGAATGGAATAAATATCACAACGCCTGCAAGAAAATATAAATACGTATATTACTTAGTTATTTCAAAAAACAAAGAGAAATTGGTAGGTCTACAAGAGTATAGAAGTAAATGCAATTTTGCAGCACAGTCCTATGCATGCCTGTTTAGAAGTAAATGCCACTAACCTCAATGGGATTTACACCCAGGTAAGCATGTATAGAATTGCAAACTTATTTATGTTTCTTAGGAGTCTTAGGCCACTCCCCCAAACAAAAAATCTTTTTTAAAAATCCTTGTGGGAAGAACTAAGATTTCTTATTTACCAATGGAATATAGTATTGTGGGAAGCCAAAAATCATCCTACTACTATAGAAGCTATTTTCAAAACATTTGGAATGTATACTTTAATTGTTGATAAAAACAAATATTCTATCGTTGTAGGAGATATGTCATGCTGGAAGGCTGTACGCGCACACGAAGTAACTGGGACAATGGGCAATATCCAATGTGACGCTAATATAAATTACATTGTGTTAGCTTAAATTACCTCTAGCACAACAACAATAGTGCTTGCTAGCACAATGGGTCATGCCATCAGGTGCTATTGGCATTGCACTAGAGATTGTTTACACCAGCATTGTGGTAGTGTCTCACTGGATACTACCCTTAATAACCTATTCAAGTCTGAATGTGAACAGAATTACTTTATTTTTGAACATCTTAAACATGGTGTGTTTTTTTTAATTTTCTTTATTACAGATTGAGAAGTTACTGGCAATTGCTGATTTTGGGCCTGAAAATGAAGAAAATGAATTGGTTCAAAATGATTTCAGGTAGATTATACACTTTAGGCCATGGAGAAATTGTGCATTTTGGGGCATTTTCCTTATTTTTGCGTATTTTCCAAAGGTTTATTTGTGCCACTCCTTATTTGGTGCACTCAGGATTTCCCCCTCCCCTTGGTGTAATTGTGCAGGGTTTTGAAGGTGGATCAGGTGCCTCCCCACTAGGGGAAGCAGTGTATGAAGATTCATCCCGATCCTGCAAACTTCCAAGAGTTTGTTGGAGCCATCTCCTTTTTGGTGCACCTGAGATTTTCCCACCTCAAAGTGTAATTGCACAGGGTGTCCTTGTTAGATTGGGTGCCTCCTGACTAGGAGAGGCTGTGCATGAGGTGTTGCCTGGATCCAACAAAGCCCCAAGGTTTTATAGCCCTCTCCCCCTTTTTGGTCCACTTGGAATTTTCGTTCCTGTGGGGTAATTGTGCCAGGTTGTCTTGTTGGATCAGGTGCCTCCTGATTAGGAGAGGCTATGTGTGAAGTTTTGTCCTGATTCTGCAAAGCCCCAAGGTTTTCTAGCCTCCACCCTCTTTTTGCTGCACTTGGAATTTTCGTTCCTTGGTGAGTAGCTGCAGGGGTTTTTGATGCTGGATCAGGTGCTTCCTAACTGCAAACTTCCAGCACTTTAGAGGTGAAACAGCTTCACTGTTTGAGCAGGAGGGGATTGAGTCAAATTACACACAGTGGCTTATTAGCCCATTTGTGTGGCTGGGGATCGTGGACTATTTCAAAAATAAGTGACTGTGCGTAGTTTGCTAACCCCTCATGGGTTATTGTGACGTCCAAACATGGCCAGAGGCAATGAAAGTGTCCTTTATTGGAAAAACTAGTTTTTAAAAGTGTGCTTTCAAACTACTTTGGGCATACATCCAGACTAATGCAAGTGAAGGGTTGCTCATCCAATGTTTTGTTCCCCATTCCTCCGCCTCAATGCAGCCTCCTGTGCTTCTCAGAAATCTCTCTGTTGAATAGCGGGACCCTCCTAAATGGCATGGGTGGCAGTGGAAGAGGAAATGGCAAAGTCAGACAAGGGCAAAAACATCAGATATGTCAGAGCTGTAGATTTTACTTATTTTCTGCCTTTGTTGCAGTGAACGAAGATCCACCATGGCTGACACAACTTTGGACTCATCACACTCTGGCATCCACACTAATCTGTTTGGAATTGATCATGAAACTTTAAATCAGCAAATAATTGAATACAAAAACTTGAAAAAGGTCAAGGAAATTGAAGGGATTGGACTGTCAGAGCAACAACAGCAACAGTTGGCTGAGATACAAAAGCAAAAGAAATTGAGATGGAAGAAATCCAAGAAACCCTCTGATGATGATATTACACCTCAGAAATATCTAATGGACAAATACTATGAAGATTTTTCAGACAGTGAATTTGCATCCTCACAGGAAAATGAACCACAATATGATCCAGAAGAAATAGAAAATGAACTGGAAGTAGATAATAGAACCACAAAGCTTAAATAAACCTGTAAAACTGTGTTTCAGTTCAGACATTATATTCTAAGTCGAGCAAACAGTGGGCTGTATTGTACAGTCATGAGCGTACCCCATCCCACTTTCCTTCACATATATGGATTTCTTTCTCCTTTTCTTGCTTGCACAATCATAGTTTGCTAGGACATTCAACTAAGGGCTAAACAGGAATGATCTGGAAACCCACTTCAAAGCATAGTTTGAAGATAGCTCATTTTGCCTTGGGACATCATGGCAAACTATAGTTATGCCAACCAGAAAAGGGAGGAAGAAATCCATGAGGGGAACCTATGGCATGTTCCTGGTCCTCTATAATATGACTTGGAAGATAGGGAATATAGCAGAACATTTGCGTTTCCTGAGACAATTCTTTTTTTAATTGTTAAACTACAAAAGTGATTAGATGGTTACCCTTGAGCTTTATTAACAGTTTTCTTTCCTTCAATTTTTAGAATGCAATAGTTACCACATTTACAAGGAAAAATGATGGTGACATAATGATTTTGGAATAACATTAAGACTTTGTTTTAAGAGAAAGATACAATGAACCTATATCTTCTGGAATGTGGAGATATCTAAGCCAAAACACACATTTAGGTATATGATCCTATGCCTTTCTGTACAATAAGAGGACAGCATATAATTGTACAAGGGGCTCCCAGTACTGGTCCAAAGAGACACCTCTAAAGGAGTGGTGGTTGCCACCATTCACACTGGTGCTGAGGAAAAGCCCCTGTGCAATGCAGAGCAGTGCATCAGTATCCGCCAAAGGGATTTAAAGAGGGATTAGGTAGGGGAGTGATGAAGTGTAGGGTGAAGCACATCTGGACAGTTCAATTAGAGTTGCCTTGCATAAGTAGTAATCTTTGTTAGGGATAGATTAAGTAAGATGGGTTACCAAAGGGCAAACATACAGGAAAATTTGTGTGAATTAATTACATTCCATAAGCTCTTGTTCTTTGCCTTTATGATCACTAGGATGGAATGGTTTAAAATGGACTTCCATCAGATCAGAATTGTATTCATGCACTTATTTGCTTCTCAATGTGCTCTTTTTGGGCTGTAGACAAAGGTCTAATTCATATGATGCCAGCAGCTGTGTGGGAGCCATTGCAGTATGACTTCTCTGGTATTGCATGAAGGAAGCAGATCATGTGGGCAAAGCAAATAATATTGTTACTTTTATTGCTGAAGTCACCAGAACCTTGGGATGCGAGTCTTACTCCCTTTCAATATTACAATTATACTTTAGCAAGTTAACAAAATGAATTTTATGCTTAAGAGCTACTTGATAAGAATCTTGCCTGGGGAATTCTTAATAGACATTCTATATCTGTAGGAAATGCCTAGTTTAATGTCTATAGCGGGATGGACAACTTCAGGGCATCTGTGGGCCACTTTTAATGCCCCCACAGGTTGTACTGCCACCGCCGCTAGGGATGTATAAGAAATTTGTTTTGAATTTGTTCCGAGCCTGCAATGTGTTTGAGGACACAACACACACACAGACGTGTGTTCCACAGCATGTACACATTTGAGAACTTCATGAAAAAATGTGTGCTTTTAAAAAATATGCACAAATGTGTTTAATAGGAAAAGAATGCATACATTTCAAAGATACATACATTTGTTAAAATTACATACAGATTTTCATGCAAATAGAAAATAATAAAGCTTTCTGCCCACCCAATCAGATACCCCAATCCTACAACTGTCCTGCCGCAAATGAGCAAGAACTTTAGGCTACCTTTGCTGTTTGAGAAGTTGCTACCAAATACTAAGTATCATAGAGTTGTGCCAATGTAGCTGGCTCTGTAATATATCCAATATTACCCCCTACCCAGAGTAGACCCATTAAAATGAGTGGAATTTAAGTTAGGCTAACACTGGATACAGCCCAATGAGTTTAAAGTTGAGCTGAGATTTATAGGAGACTAGATACCACAAAAAGGATAAGAGGACATGACATGACATGACATTCTACAGTATGTGAGAGACAGCAGTGGCTCTATCAGGTAAGACCTGTGGGTACCCTTCTGTCACCAGAAGCAGCCACATCAGATATGGTCCTGAGTTACACTAGAACCTTATGCAAAATGACACATTTATGCTATCACTTTCCTAACATAGGAAGGTGCTTTACACACAGTCATATCATAGGCCCTTCCAGCCCAGTATTGTTTACTACACTGGTGCACAGTAGATCTCCAGAGCTTCAGGAAGAAATTTTCCATGCCTACCTGGATTCATGTCCCAATCTACAGGTCTTTATGCACACTAAATCAGTCTGTATACATGAATCTATGTGGGTGGTGGATTTGGTACACTAGCCTGTGGCAAAGACAAGTAGGTGGATAGAGGCTCCAAAGGTGGAGTTAAGTTCAGAAGGGAGTTGAATTCTTGTTTTTATATTGCATTGTTAGACCATGTGCCACTCTGGATACTTTAAATTGTTAAATTAGTCAATAAATACAATGGATTTTTTTTTTACTATTTGCTCCGGGGGATTGCTCCCCACTGCAAGTGCAGGGGGTGCTGCTGCAGAAATTAGTCAGGGAGTGTTCTTGGCAAATAAAACCACAACATGGTGAGAAATTTAGTCCCAGCAAAGTCTATTGTGTACTGGGCATGGCCAGATCTCAGTTGTTTTATTAACATACCCTATTTCTTCGATTCTAAGACACACTTTTTTCCCATATAAACATCTCTAAAAATGGGGTGCATCTTAGAATCGTGGGTGTGTCTTAAGTTTTTTTTTTCCTGTTGGTGATACTTGAAATTAGTGTGCGTCTTACAATCGATAGTGTTTTACAATCGAAGAAATACAGTTAATCCAACAGCTACCACCATGTTTCATTAACATAAAGCACTTGCAGGCTTTAAAGGTTTTTTTTAAGGTATACCCAAACCATCTCCCTTAGGCAGTAAGTGAGATAGGCCCCTCCCACAGACGTCCCATCCCTTTACTAAATCCTGAGTCTCTCCATTTAGCCTGTTACTCATATACAGCTATGAACTGGGAAAAAGATTTGGACTGTCAGTAGAGTCAAGTTATTAACACTCATGGCAAAAAGCAGAATAAAGGGTTGTGAGGTATGTTATTTCTTTAACTTTTTCAAGAATGCTGTGGCATAAAATGACCCTTTATCAAGGCCATTTCAAATCCCAAGCGTGCTAGTGAAGTAAATGACCAAGGACTTGCCATTTAACAGCACAGACATGCATGCTGTTAAAACTAGGGTAGGCTGCAGTCCTAATCTCCTTTGCATGTCAGTTCGGTTGAACTTAATGGAGCCGGGGCCGGGGCCTGTAATCTAGAAGTTGGTCCACAAATACCTTTTTTACTTGCCAATTTTATCACATGCTCTGGGAGAAACATGTCATAAATTCCTCACAACGAATTTAACTTTGTATCTACTAACTGTGCAATTCTATTTTGTTTCCCCAGAAGTAAGCCAGGCCCGGCCCCGGCTCCATTAAGTTCAACCGAACAAAGCAAAATAATAAGGTATCAGTTTTAGACTCTTTACGACTATAATACCTGCTTGAAGAGCGAACATCAAAGCCAGACAACGGTGAATTCTAAGTTCTTTTAAGTGAGTGGTGTTCAGGCTTGGATTGGCCGAAAAAGTTGTGACGTACCAGGTTTTGAGAACCGGGCTGGGTCGCCATCTGCTGGATGTTGAGTTAACCCACGTGTTTGCTGGACCGAAAGAGGCTGATAAGCGGCTGTGGGAGTGGAAAAGTTTGTTGCGGAACTCGTAGTGGCGCCAAATTCTCAGATCGCTAGCTGTCGTTTTCGTGAGTTGCTTCTCCCTAATGTGCGTTATGATTCGAGGTGTCCCCCCCCCCAACCACGGATCCCGGGCGAGGGGACTGCAGCTGCGGCCGGCAGCGATCCTCTCGACCTCACGTGCGGTGCTTGATTACCCCTGTGATCAAGTTCCCGACGTGCGCGCCTCTGTAGTGTGCACGCTGGTTCCGTGCAAACAGGGGCTGACTCGTTCCCCCGAAATCTGACTGAAACTGGCCCCCGATCCCCCCCCGAACGCTTTTTTTGTCTTTTGCAGGGCTGCGACCGCCTTTTCTCCGGTCTGGAATCGCATTGGGAGGAGATAGGCGCAGCCAGGCGGTGACTACAACGAGCGAGCGAGCGAGCTGGGGGGTGGTGAGTCGAGCGCGCCCGGGCGATAAAATTGCCGGAGGGAACGAACAGCGGCCTTCCTCTTTAAATAACCCGGGTGTGCGAGCGCGGGATTGGCTGGGATCTGCGTAGTGTTAATTTATTTATTTATTATTTATTTATTTAAAACATTTATATCCCGCCCTATATCATTAAGATCTCAGAGCGGAGTACGGATAAAAACATACAGTGTAAAACAATACATATGCACAGTTAAAAACAAACTAAACCATGTTAAAGCATCCTTCCCCAACTTGGTGCCCTTCAGATGGTTGGACGCTCCAGGGGATGATGGGAGTTGTAGTCCAAGCTATTTGGAAGGCAGCAGGTTGGGGAAGGTGTATGTTTTGAAGGGAACACACTGGCATGGCTCCCCCCCTTTCCTTTCCTTTTTTTTTTAAAAAAGAAAGGTGATCTGCACCAACAGTGCAAGTTAAGAACCGCCCAGAGAGCTCCTGCTATTGGGCAGTATAGAAATGTAATAAATAAATTGTACCAATCCTTTTTTCCAAGGCACAGTTGAATCTAGTTTTGCTTCCTTTAATTATGAGAGGGTTTTCTCGGTGCTGGTCCTGGAGGACCAGCACACCTCTCCCTCCTCCCACCCGGGCTCTCCAATAAGTACACAGCACGTGGACTTTCCAAAAGTGGGGTGGGGGAGAAGGGTGACGATTTACTTCGTGAATAGAGAAAAGATTCCTCAATGTTGTTGCTTATTCGCAAGTTCTTCGTGCGAGATCATGGAGCAACAGTCTAGTTGCCATAACCTGCAGATGAAAATAGGCAACTACGCTTATGGAGGCTTACAGAAAAAGTGCATGTTGTGGTACGAAGCATGTTGTGGTGAGGTGATCAAGCTAGAGGAATCACTCCATTAAATCAGTTTGTAGAGAGTGTAGGCCGACCTTTGCTTAGGAAAATTTACTTTGAGCCCCGCTCTCCCCAGTGGGACTTACTGCCAAGTAAGTGTTGCAGGACTGTAGCCTTGTAAGGCCTGATCCTATGCATATTTATGGAGGAGAACACCCAAGTATATGTGTATGCAACTGCAACCTTCCATTGCACTCCTATGCATATTTATTGAGCAGTAAGTCCCACTAGGTTACATGGGGTTTACTCTTATGTAAGTGCATAGGAATATAGCCTTACACTGTAACCCTAAACACACCTAATATGAAAATGAGTCATTGGAACTTACTTCTAAGTAAATAATCCTATGCATACTTAATTGGGTATAAGCCCCTTCAAACACAGTGGGACTTGCTTCCTAATAATAATGCACTGGCCTGGCTGCATATGTGTTATTATTAATACATATTTTTCTTTGCCTCCAGGTTTTAGAAGCGCCTTGCTTTCACATTGAGATATCACAGATGTGCATATTTTTTCAATGTGATATACGAGTATAATATCAAACCTATAATTTTAGTGTCTGTTTTAGTGGCTAGAGTGTAAGATTTGCATGCAGGAAACTCAGATTGAAATTCTGTAAAAACTTATTATTATTTACATTTATATACCGCCCCATAGCCGAAGCTCTCTGGGTGGTTTACAAAAATTATTAGATGAACAAATATTGGGGGAAAGTAAATATTGAGGGCACTTGATAGTATTCTTCATATACCTGAAGAGCTTTTGAATAGAAGAGGGCAATGATTTGCTGCTCCAGTGACTTGGACTAGACCCAATGGTTTAAGTTACAGGAGGGCAGACTGTGGTTGAACGATCAATTTACCAGTGGAAAATAGGCTTATCCTTGCTGGAAGTCTTCAAGTCTGGGCAGCCATCTCTTGAGGACACTTTAGCTCTGGAATTTCTGCATTGAGTAAGGAGCTTAGACTAGATGGCCTACAAGCTCCCCATCCTCCCACTGTGATTTTGGGCAATGCCAGTACCACTTTGCAAATAAGCCCGTAAATACCTATGTAAGGTATCACACATACCTATGCTAACCATTTAGTGGTATATCAATAGGCTGGGGGAGGAAACAAGCCCCCAACATTTCCTGGAGATGATTGGACAGCTCAACCTATGCAGGTTTGCTTGGAAGTATGCCCTTCTGAATTCAGTGGGACTTACTCCCAAGTAAGTGTCAATAGGTTTGTATCCTTACTCTCCACAGGCGACCAGGCAAGTGTTTACAAGCTTGCACCTTTTTCTCATTACCTATTTCCCAGGATTCTTTCGCAGGTAAAAGTACATGTGAAGAAGATACTGAGTTTACAGGGAAACACAGAGGTGTGGGCCGGTGAATACTTTGATTGGGAGGCGGGGGTGGGTGAGGAGCAGCGCTGGTGGGCTAATGGTTGGCCATCCATGTCCTGGTTTCTGCCAATAGATCTCCACTGCCTTAAATGATAAGCAACGAAAAAAGATAAGCAATTTCTTGAAATATAGGTCACTTTCAAATCTGCGTATTATGTGACTTGATACTTACTCTTGTACAATCCTGTATGTTCTCCCATTAAGCTCAGTTAAAAAAAACCCAAAGAGTCTTGTGGCACCTGAAACTCTAGCAACTGTTATTCTAGCATAAGCTTTCATGGACTGTTGCCCATGGAGTGGTATGGAGAATTTCAGTTTTATGTACAGTACAGGGGGTGGGGGGGGGGAAGAACTATAAAAAGTGAAGTCTTCCTCCTACCCCTCCCTCCACCCCCATCATATAAAAACTCTCCATAATACTTCATGTGTCTGATGAAGTGGACTGTAGTCCACAAGAGGTTATGCCAGAATAAGTTTATTAGCCTTTAAGATGCAACAAGACTTTTAAAGGAAATGATTACGTTCAGTGTGACTGCAACTATGTATGCTGCAGTATGTTAGGACACTTGTACAGCTTGACCTAGTGTCATTGATGGGCTTGTTGATTGTCTTTCTAGATTTTTCGCTCTTAGGACTCAGTTTTGTTAATTAAAACATTTATTTATTTATTTTCTTTGCAGGCAAACAAAATGGCAGAAAGGCCTATTTGGGAGCAAATTGGAACAAGTTTTATACAACTGTATTATCAACAGTTTGATACCAATAGGGAACAATTAGGCGCCCTTTATGTATGTATCTACATATCTTTATTTAAACTATTATTTTGTCATTGGGGTATTGGATGGGTTATTGACTTGGAACCACCTTCCCCAGAATGTTTTGGATTTCACCTCCCATCAGCCCAAACTATGTTGGCCAGTGTAAAGGAATACAGGTTGTGGGGATGCTGACTTGGCCTCTTTGTTATTTTTGCAAAAGTTGACATGTGGTTCATGTCCTAATAATTGTCTCCTAGGTTATTGACAAACAGTCTTGAGTGGGACCAGTAGAGAGCAATGAGTTGGATCTACCGCACCAACCCTGCTGGCTCACGCTGGCCAGCGCAAAAGCGGTGTTGGGGGGTGGGCAGGTGCTGCATTTTGCCAGTTTATTTAGATTGGCAGATTTTACAAGTTCCTCCTACCCATTGACAGCAATTGAGCAGGGGGAGATTAGCTACATTAGCTTCTAAACTTGTGTAGCAGAAGGCCTAAATTGGGTCTATCTGAGCAGCTCCCAAGCTGGCTTCTCTCTGCCTACATAACTCCCTATTTTGGGGCTTTCCACCTGCTTCCACTTGGACATGAACTGCTGGTGGCAGCTTACTGCCCATCTGGGTACAGTGGAGCAGGGGTCAGAAGCCAGCAGAGAGGAATCACTGTACCATCCTAACCCCCTCCACCCTTCAACATTGGGGCAGCAAGCGGGGTAGGATTGCACTATGAATCTGTTTTTACTTTGTAAATTCAGATTCTTGGTTGTTGCTTTTCATTACTCTTAGCTATTGAAAGTACAGTACTTTGCAATAAGGGTTTTCTGGATATTCAGATACAAATAGTGTGCATTTTTAGCTGCTACACAGGTGGGGTGTGTGTGTGTGAAGTGCTTGCAACTTGGACCAAGTGCCCAGAAAATACTGTCAGCTAGTTTGCCGCTAAGGTTCTGGAGTGCAGTCAGTTGTGGGAAGCTGTCTAAGGTGGGTGTGGGACTCGCTAAGAGTATCTTGCCAGGGGGTTGGACCTGGGATTATTCATGTGTTTATTTTGCTTTCTTTTGATATTTTTATCTGAAACATATACCTTTTTGCAGACAGATGCTTCCTGTTTATCATGGGAAGGGCAGCAGTACCAAGGAAAAGCATCAATTATGGAAAAATTGATGGTACGTTACCACTTAGTATCAGTAGTTAAGAAGCTTTGCTTATTGTACTAGCATTCTTTGCAATTCTTTTGAATGGTTAAACACAATCGTTTGATTGGATAAGAGAAAGGAGAGTGCTGGCGGACTGACTTGTTTCATAAGTTTGTATGATTTCTATTAAAGTAGCAGGTTTCATGTTCTTTTTTTCTCTTTGGGAACAGAGACTCCCTTTCCAAAAAATTCAGCACAACATTACATCCCAAGATCATCAGCCAGCTCCTGACAACTGCATTCTTAGTATGGTAGTTGGTCAGCTGAAGGTGAGATAATTATTTGCATCTTTGGTTAGCATATGTCAAAGCTTTTATGTCTTTGGGCAATATCCAGTACTGCCTCTCTGCCTATGCAGTGGACGTAGCAGTTGTGGAAGTGACCTCTAGCACTACATTAATAGCATAAGTTGGTGCAATGGGTTTTATGGAGAAACTTGTGGCACCAGCTTACACTATTGTCAGATGCTAGAGGTCGCTTACGCTATTGCTATGTCAACTGTTGGATACTGGCCTTTGATTACCTGAACCTCTTAAAGCTGGAGCATTAAAGCATTGAGACAGAATTTTGTGATTAATTAAAATATTATAAATGGAGCAGTTAAAGAAAGATAAGTGTTTGAGTTTATAATATGGTAGCTAGAAACAGATCCATCTAAAAGTCACACAGAGTACAAACCAGTCAAAATTAAGTATTGCAAAATCTCATTGATTTCTCTCTCCATTGAAATCAATGAGGCGTAAAACTGCATTAGAGGAAAAAGTCAGATTTTTCCTCTAATGTTTTAAACGACTGCAGATTTTATTGATGTGATGGACACTTTTAACACAGGAGCTAAATTTGTCTTCTTTTAATGTAGGTGGATGATGATCCAGTCATGGGATTCCATCAGTTGTTTGTTCTCAAGAATATTAATGACAAATGGATTTGTTCGAATGACATATTTAGGCTGGCTCTGTACAACTTTGCTTGAAACTTTTTCTCCAGTGTGCTTTTGTTTATCTCAAATTCCTGACTAAACAAAACTTGTTTTAAAACTTGTTTGAATTCTTCTTTATTCCGAGGCTTTGTAATTGAAATAATATGTATAGCCTGTTACGTTAGATGAATAATTTGGATGGTCACTCTATCACATACAGTATATCTATACTTCTTCCCTGCTTATATGTAGCATAAGACATCCAATGTATACCATCTCGTAAGAACACTGCTTGTCTATTTTAACTGCATTAAACATGCTCAAACATATCACATTGATTTCTTATAAAAACAGCATCTGTAGCAACAAAATAACCTCCATGCAGTCTTATTAGTGCACCTGAGGGAATAATTGCTATTCCTAAATGCTTTTATTTCACCTAACTCATGTTTCATATTATGTTATCAACATGGTGAAGTCAACTCAGGATGAATTTCCCATGTCCATTGTGCATGGCAAATATATTGTTTGCATGAATCCTCACATAGCTCAGACTGTTCAGTGAGCCTGTACAGGCAACGCTGAAGGCTCTGTGGTTAGCTTAGCACTAACCACAAGACATATGGTCACACATGTCACTGTAAACCCTGTCTGGGTCCTGATTTCCTTAACCACAAACCTATTAAATGAGAGCTTGAGTCCTCCGAATGCTCTATCCCATCAGCTTTTGCGCTGCGGGAGCCAGCACTTGTGCCCACCATTTTAGTTCAGTTTCTGAAGTCACCCGTCATTACTGCTGTAACACAGCCCTTGATGCTTGTGATCACCGTGTTCTGTGGCTGTAATGCCAGATGCCATTTGGGAATATTGATCCCCACCCTCTCAACGGCCAGGAGTTACGCCTGCAGATTTGTTTACATGGAAGGCGCTGTGGTGCCATCCTGAGCTTGCTGCCATTTTGGGAGTGTCTGCCATTATCCTCGATGTGGTTGGCCATTTTGAGGAGGCACCTCTGCTGTCCTGAGCTCGCTGCCATTTTGGGGGTGTCTGCCTGGTCTAGGGATAATTGTGGATCACTGGGGCTGAATTCTGGACAGTGTTGTATTTGAGATGTGCCTTTGGGTAGTAAAAAAGGGCTAGATTCACTACACAGCTCTTTAAACTGCATGTGTTGCTCAAAAAACGGGGCAGTAAGAGAGCCTGCAGGATAGACCAGCATAGATTATTTAGGCAGCTAAGTACTGCTAGCTGTATGGTTTTAAGCCAAAGTTAATGCCGCTAACCCTGCTGCAGAACAGGGTTAGTGAACCGGCCACAATGTGGTTACCAGGTGCACCTGGTTAAGGAAAACTCATTGTACATGACACCTAAAACCTCTTAACCAGTAGGGTTAATAGTGTCATCTGAATGGGCCCACAGTCAGAGCAGGGCAACCCCCTGAGAACTACGGTGTGCATGTGTGGAAAATAAACTGCTACAGCTGCATACAAATAAAGAATCTCCTATGTGAAATTGATATTGTAAAATCCTGTCACAATGACTTCACCACATTAAAAGGAAACATGATAATTGGGTCTTTCTTTGCATATTACAAGCTGTTGACAGAATGAATGTTCTATGTAGAAATGTAAAGCTTTTATCCCAGACCATGAGCCATGCTATGGACAATCTTTTCAGAGAGAAAAGTACTGGCTGCACTTCTTTCGATAGTGTTGTTTGTCTAAAACAGAGAAGAGGAACCTTTGGGCCACTTTCCTGAAACCCTTCTCTCCTCGAGTAGGGAAAACCTCTTATCTCCAGTCAGGTCATGATTGGAGATAAGAGTGTTCACCTGTTCAGTACTGAGAAAGGCTTCCTTCCTCAATAGGAAAAAATGCTCCCTTCCTGAGCAAGGAAAATGTCTCCCCTCCCCAGATGATCTGCATGGATCAGCTGAGGAACGCAGCTGGGAACAGTGTGTGAGTATGAGTGAGAGAGACAGACAGACAGGCAGAAAGTAGGGATGATTACCACTTTTGGCTCTGTCCAAACCTATTGCTGTTATCTGGTCCTCAGGACGTTTCCCTGGCAGTAATCCATCCCTCAGTTTGAAAAAGGTTCCCCATCCGTGGTCTAATATTAACTACATAATATGTGGCTATTTTCAGAGTGGAAGCAACAAAAGGGATTATGTAAACTAGGCTAAATGCATCCAGTTCCTACCAGTACCTTTCTACACAGCAACAACAACAACAACAACAACAACAACAATAATAATAATAATAATAATAATAATAATAATAATAATAATAATAAATTATTTCTTACCCGCCTCTCCATTTGGATCAAGGCGGGGAACAACAATAAGTATAAAATACATAAAACTGAAATAAAAGCATAGTATACATTATTAAAACATCCTAAAATTCCACTGGATAGGCCTGCCGGAAGAGATCAGTCTTTATAGCTTTCTTAAATGCTAAAAGACTTTTAAGTTGGCGGATCTCTCCCGGCAGTCCATTCCACAGTCTGGGAGCAGCAGAAGAGAAGGTCCTCTGGGTAATACCTGTCAGCCTAGTTTTGGCTGGCTGAAGTAAATTCTGTAGGCATAAATAAATTTTAGAGAGTGGTATATCTTCTATTGTTCTCAAAACAATACACTGGTATCTGTCATAGCATGTACGCATGTGGGGTCCTAAGTGTAGGAATATGAATATCTTCAAGTTGCACCGAGATCGTATTGTTATGCATACCCCAATTCTATTGAGCAGTGAGAAGTTTTAGGGGTACAGCACATACCTAGGTTTGGTTTCCTTTAGGAGGAGGTCATTGGAGGCTTATTGTTATTATTTGCATTGATTTACAAATATAGAATTTGAGCAGAGGTGGAGGCAGAGCTTAAACACTCAAGCGGATAACTACAATCTACTGCTACCACATCGGATCTCTAGGGAGACAGCAAGCATCCTAAGATGCCCCCAGAGACCCAAAACCCGGTTGTATCTGAGCCTGTTCAGATGCACACAGTGAGTTAGGTTGGTAGGTGAACCACGGAGAGGGGAGGGTTAATGGAACCACAACAAGCAGACCCGCCTCACAATCGCAGAACCATGCTGCACCCCACGCCCTCTGTGGTTAGGTCACTTACTGCCACACGGCTTAACTATGCATTCTCTGCTTGCTGAACGGCTGGCTGGCAGCACCGTTTGGAAAATGAAAAAAAAATATGGCCGCAAACCATAGAAAATATCTGTAGCTGCAAGAGGCATGCTGGAAGTGGCAGTTGCTCTTGCTCAATTTATATAATATATTCAAGTAGCAAGATAGGGCATGGTTTAGTACAAAATTCTATATTTCCTTTGCTGGGAGAAACTATTATTTATTAAATTATGTATTTGCGGATTGACTTACACAAATGCAGAAATCCAGAATTAATATACCAGAAAAACAAAACAAAATCCATGTAAACCATAATCAGCACAATAATAAAATACAAAAAACCCACTATAAAAACATAATCTAAACACAATAGAATACAAAAGGGTTAATACACAAAATCTCTTCACAAAGCCTGAACAGCCTAGAATGAACACCACAAAAGCAGCCCACAGCCGTTGATTAGCACCAAACTGCTGACCGTGTTGGTACCAGGTGAGCTTCTTTGGTGAGAGTGTTCCATAAATGGGCTATCACACAAAAGGCTGGTTCCCCCAGCCACCACTGTCTAAGCTTCTCTTGGACAGGGCACACAAAAGCTGACCTAAGGGACAGGATACTTTCATGTGGGAAAAGGTGGTCCTTTGAGGTATTGGGGCCCTGAGTCACGTTAGGTTAAAACAAGCACCTTGTGTTTGGCCTGGAAGGAATTTGGCAACCAGTACAGGAAAACCAGTGCTGGACATATATGTTCACATTGCCTAGCCCTGGTTAACAACCAGGCCACCAAATTCTTCACTAGCTTCAGTTTCTGCACTGTCTTTCAAAGGCAGACCAATACAATGTTTTACAGCGATCTAATCTAAAGATTACTGCTGATGCCCAGCTATCCCCATCCAGGTGAGGTAACCAGCTGAAGGTGGTAGAAGGCACTCTGCTCCATGGAGACCAGCTGAGCTTCCAATGACAATGATGGATCCAAGAGTATCTCCAGCTGCGTTCCTGCTCCTTCAGGGTGGAGTGTGACTCCATCCAGAGCCATTTGCACGTCCCCCCAAATCTGGATTGAGTTACAAGTCGCCATCAGAGCCTCAGTCTTGTTTGGACTGAGTTTATTGGCTCTCATCCAGTCCATTGCCAAGGCCAGACACCAGTTAGCTAGGGAGCCTTTTAGTGGGATTGAATGTAAGGAAAGATGCTTGGCATCTTATGCTTGTTGCAGTCCAATCCTAATAATTTTTACTCAGTTCAGTGGGACATCTACTAGAAAGTATAGGGGTGTTCATAAAGAACACTCATTACACATTGATGGGTGGGGGAGAAGCAGAGCCATGGTTAGTGGGCAGACATGCCCCCTACCAGCCACACGTTCAGCCAGTATGTGAAGTGGCCACACACGTGTACTGACCTATGTACATAGATTGCCACTATGTAAGGGAGCTGCTGACTGTCCCAGAATTTCCCCCTCGTGCGGAGGCAAATTATGCATGTTGAGCTGGTTTATGCTCCGGCTAAATTCATGGCTGGAGGAGGGCTTCAGCCAGCAGATGTGACCACCCCCAACTCTACCCATCAACATGTAAGGCACGTTTGTATGAAGATCCCTTGTGTTCCTGGATTACAGCCTTGTTTTTAATCTGGACAGTTCTTCTAATATCTTTCCCTTCTCATTTCTATTTGCCTTCCAAGTGAATCATGCTTTCCTCACAAGGGCCAGTTCTTGCTTCTCTTCAGTTCTGCTCTTCATTGCACGTCTCAGAAACAATGGGAGCTGGGCCAAAGCACCATATCATTTCTGGTGGCTCAAAGTTGCTTGAACGTTCTGTACCTCCCTGGAAATGAATACAACACACATGCACCAATTTGGGAAGACTGGGCACAGGGGGGCCCCTAAAGCAGCAATAAACTAGCAAACCTGTTGGCTTAATCAATTTTTTTAAAAGTATAGAGGGGTTGGGGTTATTAACCACTGGGGAGCTCCAATTGAAAAAGGCAAAGTTAAAAGTACAGAAAATGTCACACAACGATTCACAATACTGTTTCTACAATTGCATAGCCACCCATGCAGGCTGGTTCATAATTGGTCAATCCAAAGATTCATGAGACAAATTGTTCAGAAATCTGTCATCTACTAGCCATTCCACCTGGCTACACAGCAGAGGAAGACAACACAGCCCACTCCATTGGCTCAGCTGGGGAATAGCTGCCATTTGGCTCCTTTTCCCTGAACTCTCTGTCAGTGGCCATTACAAAAAACATTTGTGTAACTTTATGAAGAACTAGTGCCTGAATTTGCTTGTTTTCTATGCCCTCCCTCTTTTCCTTTTGTACTGCGTTTATTGGATTCTAAGCCTGTTGGCAGGTTCTGTGTTATTGAGTTTTTAAAAATTATTTGTACAGTGCCTTGAAAACTATAGGTCCTAAATAAATAAATAAATAAATTTGTGCTAGTGCTATGTTAGCTGCAGCTACCAGAACTACAAGAAAGAAAGCCAGTGTAGTGTAGTGGCTAAAGTGTTGGACTGTGAGTCAGGAGATCTGGGTTCTAGTCCCCACTCAGCCACGGAAACCCACTGGATGACTTTGGGCCAGTCACAGACTCTCAGCCCAACCTACCTCACAGGGTTGTTGTTGTGAGGCTAAAATGAAGAGGAAAATTATGTACACCGCCTTGGGTTCCTTGGAGGAAAAAAGGTGGGGTATAAATGCAATAATTAAATAAATAAGAAATAAGAAAGGCCACTTTCTATGTATCACTGTCCTGAGACTTTATCCACTCCCATTTATAGTACTAGCCACTACAACTCTGATTTGTGTAGTGGTGGAGCAAGCAGTAACCTCTCCCATCTACCACGTGGATGAGGATTGTAACTTGAGCTGATTGTTCCACGTCAATGACATCTAATCGATGAGGAGGCCCATGTCACATGATTTCTCTGCCTCATAAAATTAGCCAGACATTGTATGCTTCATATGTTAAAATATCTGAAGCAGGAAACTGCGTGCAGTCCTCTGTACTCTGTGGGCTGGTTAGCATGTTGTGGCAAATCATGGGTTAATTAATCCATAATTTGCCAGGACGTGCACTACACACAAGCTGCTTCTGTTTTCTGTAAACAGTCGCTGATCGGCTTGACTGATGGTTATCAGCATGACGTGCAAACTTGAACAGATGGGTTAAGAGCTAAATAAACCAGTGGTTAACCCAACAACAAACCAGTCTAGGATCACACATCCTGCTCCAAACCTTTGATTGGGCCAATTGGAGGTTGTTTACAGAAACCAGAAGTACCTCACAGATGGCATACATCTCCATAAATCATAGGTTAAACAACCCATGATTTGCTGGTCTATGTTTAGGGTAGCTTTCTTGTTTGGTTTTGTTTAAACTGGTCAGAATTTTATATCTGCATATATTTAAGATGAATTAGCATTGCTTAATGGGTACCCTCCCCCAAACACACACATATTTTTCTCTCTGGAGGTGCACACAAATGTCTGCATAATGCTGATACAGTTATCCTTTTTATTATTTATGTTATTATTTATTTCTTACATTTATATCCCACCTTTGCCTTCAAGATGCCTAAGACAGCATACATGATACTCCTCTTCGTTTTATCCTCACAACAACCCTGTCTGGTAAGTTAGGCTGAGCACACTCACTCAATGAGTTTCATGGCTAAGTGGGGACTTGAAGCCAGGATTCCCAAGTTCAACCCTCTAACCACTACACCATACTAACTCCCCTTTAACTACATCATTATTGCATAATAAAGATGTCTAAGTAATAAAAGGATGAGTTTACAATTTAAACTGAAGCGGGCTTTCAGTTTTTTTGATAAGGTGATACTGAATACAAGGGTATGGTTTAATTACAAACTTTGTTATGCTTTAAGAATTACGTGGGCACTGGCTGCTAACTGTAATTTAAGATATGGAACCTTTATACGCTGGCAATATTCCAAACCTTTAACAACACTACAGTTAAAGATTGAACCCAGCTATTAAATTGTCCACATAAATTGTAGATAAATCATCCTTTTTCTTCTAGTGCTGCATTTTTATTTTGATAATGACTTCTTCCTGTTGCTGTTCAGATGAAATTGAACTGATCAGTAACTGAAAAGTCTTCTTTTGAGAAGCATATCACAGAACTGCAGTAAGAGATTCATTTAAAACCTGTGTTAGTCAAAACTAGTCTCTGCGTAGGAGGAAATAGAAGGAAGCAAAACAGTTGATGGCACAGAAAAGCATATAGAAATATATGTGAAGGTATCTAAGAAAAATATTTTAAATACATTGGCTAAAAGAAGAAGATTTCTACAATATATTCATGAATGAAATACTCATCGCACTTATTACATACAAGAAGATGAAGAGTGGTGTTTTACCTTCAAAACAACCCTATAAGGTAAGTTAGACTGAAAGTTAATAGCTTTCTCAATGCTACCTAACGGGTTTCATAGCTGTGAGGATTTGAAAGAAAGCTTCCAATCCTGGCTCTATTTCTTATATATATTTCTGCCAGCACCGTTCTTCAAGAAGATTATCCACTTTCCTTGCTCCAATAGTTTGGAAGGATACATTCTCAAGATGAAAAAAATGCTCTGAGGTGAAAACTTGTAAGCTTCTCTTAAGGTAACCAGAGAAAATGAACACATCTCATTTTTAGACAAAAAGAGTTTAACTGATGAGCTGGTAACTAATGACAAGAAGGCTTCCACAGCTTGTAGTACAAGACATAAAAAATTGATAAGCATTGATTGTAAAATGAAAGTTGAAGGAGTGAACATCTTCCTATGTATGAAAGATTTATTTGTTCATTTTGCCAATGTACTCCCGCTGTCAGAGCCGCCTGTTCCTGCCCAGCGGCCGCCGCAGCCACCTCCTTCTCCTTCTCCTCCCGAGGCTCCGCTGCGAGCAGGTGAGCCAAAGTTCAAAATGGGTGACCCAAGAGACCTCTGTCCTCACCTTGATTCAATAGGTGAAGTCACCAAGGATGATCTCCTTCAGAAATCCAAGGGAACGTGCCAGTCCTGTGGAGCGGTGGGACCCAACCTTTGGGTCTGTCTTCAAGTAGGCTGCCCTTATGTTGGTTGCGGGGAATCCTTTTCTGACCACAGCACCCTTCATGCACAGGCCAAAAAGCACAATCTCACAGTGAACCTGACAACGTTCCGGGTGTGGTGTTACGCCTGCGAGAAGGAGGTGTTCTTGGACCAGCGCCTGGCCTCCCACCCAACAGCCCCATCTGCAAAATTCACAGAACAGGATTCTCCTCCGCCCGTCCATCCTCTCAAAGCTGTACCGATTGCAGTGGCTGATGAAGGGGAGTCGGAATCAGAAGACGACGATCTAAAACCAAGAGGCCTTACGGGAATGAAAAATCTTGGGAACTCTTGTTACATGAACGCTGCAGTTCAGGCCCTTTCTAACTGAGGCCACCAGTGAGGGAGGAAGCAGCAGCCAGGCACCTCTCCACCATGCCTAGGTCCAGCTCCAGCTGAGAGGCCCCTCCCTCCTGCTACCAACTGTCACTGCAGAGGCCACCAGTGAGGGAGGAAGCAGCAGCCAGGCACCTCTCCACCATGCCTGGGTCCAGCTCCAGCTGAGAGGCCCCTCCCTCCTGCTACCAACTGTCACTGCAGAGGCCACCAGTGAGGGAGGAAGCAGCAGCCAGGCACCTCTCCACCATGCCTAGGTCCAGCTCCAGCTGAGAGGCCCCTCCCTCCTGCTACCAACTGTCTCTGCAGAGGCCACCAGTGAGGGAGGAAGCAGCAGCCAGGCACCTCTCCACCGTGCCTGGGTCCAGCTCCAGCTCAGAGCCCCCTCCCTCCTGCTACCAACTGTCAACTGCTGAACTTTCCAACTAAGATTGTAGTGCCTGAATTTCCTTTCCTTTCCCCCCCCCTCCTCCTCCCTCCCAATCCCCTTTCCTTTTGTGTCATGTCTTTTAGATTGTAAGCCTGTGGGCAGGGACTGTCAAGAAATACTTTTGTAAGCCGCTGTGAGAGCCCTTTTTGGCTGAATGGCGGCATAAAAATGCTTAAATAAATAAATAAATAAAAATGTACTACAAAAGGAAGGGAAGGATCAGTCAACAAATAAGGGAGATAATGGAACTTACATATGCCCTTTTTGAAAAATCTTTGCTTTCTTCATTGAGTGGGACATCACAATCAAGAGTAACACTTCTTCCCAAGTTTAGACACTGTGAGCATCTCTACATTAAGAAGAAATTGTGTTGCCTTACAGGGGCTTTGTGCTTCCTGCTTCTTTTGCATGCTTATGAACTGCATTACCTGGGCAGAGAGGGGCAGAGAGGGTTTGAATTGAATCTTTCCCCTCTAAGCATGCTCCATTAACTTCCTCTGAGACAGCACCATCTAGTGGTGGAAGGTCCCACTTTTTCTGGATATTACCACATTTGTGGTTCTTTTAATAGTGGGACTTCCAGGGGATAACATGGGAGATGTCCTGGTCATTGATGATGTCGTGCAATGGACCTGCAAACTTCTTTGATCGGTCAATCACAAGTGTGCAATAAACAGCTTGTTTAGAAGAAATCTGTAAAAGTAGAAGATATGAAGTTCCTGTGCATTGTGAAATCAATGGATGCAGTGCATTTCATCAGCTTTGGGATAGTAGGGACCTATCACAAAATACAACAGATCTTTAAGATGGTAAGCACCTTTTTTCTTTACTGCTTGCAGCTCAATATCAATTGGTCTTTCCTGATTTGATTAGTGTAAATAACTTTTTGAAATTACAACTGAGAACAGGTATGCAGTACACTTTTTGTTGCTAAATATTATGCAACAATAATAACATGATTCACTAAGAGAGGGGAAAGGCTACTGTTCTAACACCTTGAAAAAAGGTTTGCTTTTGTTGTCATGCCCCAGCCTCGAATCAATACAGTACTCATTTGTCAGTTCTTAATGTTTTCTTTCTCCCTTGTTTTGCCCATCTAAGGTTCATTGTAAGTATAGGACCTAGTACAACACTGGTGCTAAATAGAAATTAAATCTATCAGTAGTAACAATTCAAATCTCAAGTCAATTAAGCCCTATGTACCCAACTAAATAATTTTAATAATACAAGCTCTCTAATGCAATGGGATTGTATCCAATATGAAAAGACATTGCAGGCAGAATGGATTTCTTCTCCCCACTGCAGCCCACACAATTCTGCTCCAGATCAGATTTGGGGGCATGTGTGGGCATGCAGGGGGAAGGAAGGAAAGTCACATTGAGCCTGTCATCAAATTCAGGTCTCACAGCACTGTGCAATAATATCAATATCATAAAAACATAATAAGTGGCAGAAAATAAAACCACAGAAACAATGCAGAAGCATCATGTACATTTACATAAATATATTCATAAATATACCAGATAAACAAAAATGTCTTAGCCTGGCATCTAAAAGCTTGTAAAGAAGGTGCCAGGTATGCTTCCTTATGGAGGAATATTAGAGATCACCCAATTAAATTAAAGCACAGAAGGTCTGAAATAGGAGGAAATATCTTTTTTTTACCCAGTGCTGGGATGTCAGAATCCTCTATGTTATAAGTACTGATGACTAACATTGTGAGTGTTGGAGTGGTGATGAACCTGGACAGACATGCTGTTTATCCAAGCCATTTTGTCCCTCAGGCCAAAACAAGGAGGCATGCAGTGACACACGAATGCCCACACCTCCCAAGGGGAGAAACAGCTGCTAGGCAATCCCTTTCTTTAACGGGTTCTTCGGCTTTTACCACTTTCGACCATTGTTGCAGGATCAATGTGACCTGCTTCCCTAAATGACTACAGACGCGGCTCCAGTGGAACACTGGTCCAAGTTCCTGTAGATGGAGCAGTATGATGTTGGTCTCTCTTGTGGATTGGCAGCAGAAGGCACAAGAATGCAGATGTACATGCCACCTAGGTCATATGTGGTGACAAAGAAAGATGCCAAACTAGAGACAGAACTTGGACATTCCTACAGTAAAATTTAAGACTGAGGATGATTCGGAAGTGTATTTGATCATCTTTAAAATTGTATCTGCTCCTTAGTTGGCCCTGCGGCTTACACTGTAGTCTACTGTGACCTGTTCGCTGAGCAAGCACAACCTAACCATCGCTTAGTGTATTAACAGGCCCTATGACGACACAGCAATGGCCATTTTGTATTGGCTAGGCTTAAAATATGAAATGTGTGTCTATAGATCCACAGGTATTAAATGGATGAGTGATGCGGATCCATGAAACAGTTCAGGATCACTTTAAAGAGTTCAGGACCACTTTAAAGAATTGGCCTGGGCCTGCCAATTGCTGTAGACATGACTGAAACTGAAGAATAAGATAGGGTGCTTCCAGGAGAGGCTCTTATAGTGCCATCACCCTGCCTCGTTCACAGACTCTTATGGAGCATCCAGACAACAATGTCTTCTGCTTGTATCACCCCACCACCCCATGTTGAGAAGTGCCACACATCAAGAAGTTAATGCTATCAGAAGGTAGTGGAGTCAATATGAAGAACCAGGGCTATCCAGGGAGGTTAATTCCAGGAAGAACTCCCCTCTCTCAACAGGGCTAAAACATTAACGTTAAGAATACGTCAGATCCTATGTTGAGCAGCAACAATTCATTGCAAAAAGTAAGCCATAAGATGTGAATGAGGAACCCCAACCTGTTCATTATCAAAGATCATAGAATCATGGCAGAAGTAACATCGGGGCCTGCTCCTGCTGGACTCTTCCCCCCCCCCCACAGGGCAAACTGCCATCTTGGCCCTGTGGGGAAGAAGGACCGAGAGGACTGGAGCAGGCAGAAGTAACATCGGGGCCTGCTCCTGCTGGACTCTGTCTCTCTCTCTCTTTCTTTCTCTCTCCTCCCTCCCTCCCTCCCTCCTTGACTCCTTTTCCTTGTGTGTCATGTCTTTATTAGATTGTAAGCCTGAGGGCAGGGACTGTCTTTTTTCCTAAGTGTAAGCCGCTCTGAGAGCCTTTTTTGGCTGAGGAGCGGGGTATAAGTATGATAAATAAATAAATAAATAAATAAATAAATAATAGAATAGCAGAGTTGAAAGGGGCCTACAAGGCCATCAAGTCCAGATCTTTCAGATCTCTGAGCCTCTGAAAGTGGCAGCACATGCAGCAGATATTGACTACTGGACCTTGGCAATCAGGGAGCTTGGAAATAGGTTCACCATCAGATAAAGAAGAACTGGGCTACAGAGAACTTTAAATGAAAGAACTAGCACACTGATTGGGAACCAGACTGGGGACTCATGCAGTATTGATGGTCCCAGTGGCTAGTGCCCATTAGCTGTCTTGCTTATGCATCCTGGTGAAACTGAAGTCTTAGAACTACTTTCATGGGCAGACTAACGTACAGTGCACTGCAGCATTCAAGAGGTCTCTAAGGCATGTACAAGTGTGACAAGGTCTTCTTTTTCTAGGAAGGGACAGATTTGATGTATCAAGTGACTTGATAGAATGCAGTCTAGGCAACAGCCTTCCTGGTTGTGCTTTTATATTGTACTTTTATACTGTGTTTTTATACTGTTGGTTGTTTTATACTTTGGATTATCTCCATGGTTTTAATTTTTGCAAATTGCCCAGAGAGTTTTGGCTATTGGGTGGTATAGAAATGCAATAAATAAAAAAAAATGAGAAATCAAGAAACCCAGATCTAGGAGCACTCCCAATCTGCGAACTTGCACTTACAGAAGAAGTGTTATCCCATTCATGGCAGATAAGTCTATCATTTCTCTGACTTTAGAAACACCTATTATTAGTAACTCCATCTTCTTTGGAGTATTTGTGTACCCTGATCTAGTCCCATTCTGACAGCAAGCAAACATTCAAGGATGATACCTGAAGAACTCCACGAGAAAGGGCTTATGAGAAAGAACATCTTTCCAGCACCATTTTTTGAACTCCTGGTGGACTAAGCGTGGAACTACTGAAAAAAAGTACTCCTGGAAGTACTCTGATCACTGGTATCAAAAAAGCCAAGAGCTCCAGGCCCATCTATATGGCAACGGGATTCCTCCTCATTGAATATAAACCCGAATTTTCGTTGATTTGAGTCTAGGTAAAGAGTATCACACTGCAGCAGCAACAGCGATTTATCTCCTGAATCTAATTTTTTTTTTTTTTTGGTAGTGCAATTATTAATGTGCACATGCGTATTATCATACACGATGCTATGGAGGAGAGACAAAGAAAGCTATACATTTTATATGCGGAGCTCCAGGTGAGGGGAGGAACAAGGCAGCAGAGGAGGATGCAAGATGAGGAGAAAGCAACGTGTTGCAAAGAACAACCTTCCAAACAGAAAAGGCTTCCCAAAGGCAGGATAAGTGCAGGGAGTTTTTTGTCCACCCATGCCCTGCGCTTCTCCTGCCTTTGGGAAACCTTTTCTGTTTGGAGGGTTGTCCTTTGCAACACGCGGGTGGAGAGGCGGTCAGCTCAAGAGAGAACAGCCTCTGCTCGGGAGTCTTTTCTCCAAAGGGGACTGAACACGTCTCGACACTCTGGCTGCCTGTCCCCTCTCTTTGTTTTAATATTATAAACTCTATCTGCGGAGCTCTGCAGAATCATATAATGAAAACGGCACGAAGGAAGGGAGCTAGAGGAGACCGCGATAGGAAGGAAGGTGGGAAATCAGCCAATCACTTTGTCCTGCCCTGAAAGCTCCGCCCACATGTCAAAATGCAATTTAACTCCCCCAACGACACATAACTACAATGTGGTGCAAACTTGGACGTGATCCAAAAGTTGTGGTAAATCACAAATGCGAATATGCGCATTATCGCGTTAAAAACCCGGTGCTACAACGAATGGACGGCTGTGTCTTGTGTCCTGAAATATGAATATGTGCATTTGGGTCAGGGTAAACAAGCTGTATAGACAAGCCCCAGGGGAATCACAGAATCACATTCCTCCTGTCTCATGCCAAACAAGGTCAACAACCCAGTCAACCAAGATGGTCTCAGTTCAAGCCCTAGCCATTTGTGATGATCATGCTGCTTGGTCCTCAAGTATTCAAAAATGCACTTTCCTGCTCTCTGAATCAACCTCAGATGTCCAATCCTTATTTAAAGCTAATCATTTCTCAGCCCCAACTATCATCTGATGCAAATGTTACCTCTGAAGCATGAGAGCTTCTGCATAGTCTAATCCTACACTTTAGCAACATTTGTAAACATCATATGAATGTGAGGCAGCATGGGAAATGATCCATGTAGTGCTCCATCTAAAGTGATTCAGTGTTCCATGTTCCGAACACCACTTAGCATGTTGTTGCCATTAAAACATGTAATAATTACCATGGCACTCATTTGCTTACCTCTTCCCATTATGAAAGTGGCTCACATATTGATACCATGTTTTAATTTTTTTTTTAAAAAAAATCGCATTTTTATATATAAAAAATTGCCAAGACGAAAATTATGAAACTCCTATTTTTGAAGATCTATCAGATCTTCAACTGATCAACAAATTTAGTTTGTAATCAAAAGGAGAATGGGAGCGTATATATTATCCACATTGGTTTTATCTGTTGTTGATAGGTCCTTGGGAAGATCTTAAATAAACAAGATCAAGGCATTAAGTATAAAATTGTTGAGTAAGAACTTTCTACCCAGCTGAAATTCTCCATAAAGCTTTATTATTTATGCTGATATCCTCCTGTATTATTTGGAACCTCCATTGATCATATGGAAGAATCCTCATCAGTATTTTAAAGCAATTTCTAATGACTTCAAGCAAACTTCATATGAAGTTATGATAGGTTGCTATTTTGAGGATGACCCTGTTAATTTAGCCTTCTTATTATTCTTTGAGGGAAACTTAAGATCTTCTTGAGTTGATTCTTCTATGAGGAACACATGATTTGTTCAAGGAATAACATCCTTCCTCTTCTTGTTGTTTCAAGGTATATGAGTTATTGCAAAGTGTGAATCTTATGATACACTTTTTCTTAAAGGATTTGGTGGTTCCTTCTTCCAATGGAAATCACAGCTTCTTGACATGGCTGGATTTCATTGGCTGTTGGATGTGAGGGGGGGATTTCAGAAACATGCTGATGGAAATGAGGCTTCCACAACATTCTATGCAAATGAGCAAGAGAACTGCTGCATGACCACGTGATAGCATCACATGGGATGACGTCACCAAGCCACACCCCTCAACGGTGACGTCACAGCATAAAGTCACGCGGGAGTGTCTACTTTTTGTATGTTGAAAGGTGCCAAACTACGAAAGAGGGAAAGTTGAGGTAACAGGTGAGTAATTTAGGGGGGAAAACTCTAAAGGACTTCTAAAGCGCTCCCCAAAAGCTACACTTCTTAACACCAACCTTCCTGGAGAGTTGGTGCTGATGGAGGGAACCAATGGGCGCCTTGGATCTAGTATCTTCTTATTGGTCAACTGTCTGATATGCAAATGAGAGTGAACGTCACTTCCTGGGACAAATCGAGCGCCATTTTCTCTTTCTGGTTCTGGAAGGAGGGAGGAGCAGCCGGAGGTGGGTGGATGGAAGCGGGGGTCTAGTGGTGCTGAGGGGAAGCCGGGTGCGATACTGCACGGCCGGGCGGCGGCGGCGGCTGCCTGGGCAACGATGCTGCTGCTCTGGCCGCCGGTGCCCGTGCTGCTGGGGCACTGAGCGCGGGCTGCAGGTCGAGACGAGGAGGAGGAGCCGGGCGGGGCGGGGCGGAGCGGCCGCTGAGCGAGTGACCGGCCGACCAAGCGGCGGCAGACAGGGGAGGAGGAAGGCGGCGGCGGCTGCAACGCGGCCGCGTGCCTCAAGGAGGCGCCAGCGAGGACCGAGTGGGCAGGCAGCGGGCGCCCCCTGCAGCCCGGACAGGTACGTGCAAGACCCGCGCCGCCTGGCGCGCCCTTCTGCTGGCGGACCGCGTCGGTCTCCATAGCACAGCCAGACCCAGAAGGCGCGGCGACTCGCCGCCACTTGCGGCGGAGAGGAGTCGTCTCGCCGTTTCTCTCCACGCACCTTCTCGGGGCGCTGCCGGCCAAGCCAGAAGGCGACGGCAGCCTCACGGGGCGTCCGTTCTCCCTCCCTCCCTCCCTCCTTCCTTGGCGGGAGGAGAAGACGCGGAACCGCGGAGGGACTAAAGGGCTTCCCCTTTCCCGGGGCTGCGCTTCGCTGCCGCCGGTTCCGTGGTGGTGGTGGTAACGGGGCGAGGAACGCGGCAAACGGGCTTAAATGCCGTGAGGCATTCGGCTTCCCTCATGCGCTTGACATCTCCGCTACCTCTTTCATGTGCAACTTCAGCGGCTGCAGGAAACCCCCGCAGACTCTTGGGGAGGGAGGCGGGAAGCGTCTGTATTTTGCATTGGTAGCAGCCGGAGAGCCATTAAGGGAAAAGAAGAAACTGTTGGCTTAACTGGAAAGGGGCCATAAGATTTTAAGGGTTTCCAGAAGGAAGCCTGCCAATCGATTGCAGCGAAACCAACAAAGAGTCTTGTAACCAAGTTATTTTTTATTTATTGCGTTTTTATACCGCACTATAGCCGGAGCTCCCCGGGCAGTTCACAAAAATTTAAACCATTCAAAGTATAATACAAACAGTATAAAAACATGATATGAAATACAACATAAAAGCACAATCAGGATAAAATCAACAGCAGTGCCGAAATACGAATTTAAAATACAAATTTAAAACAGCAAATCCTATAACAACATATACTATTTATTCTGGCATAAGCTTTTGTGGTGGGCTATAGTCCATCAAACCAATAGTTTTTCTAAAATAATTTTGTTAGCCTTTAAGATTTTAGAAAGAACATGACGGTCAAATTAAATATGTGGACTAGAATAAGCTGCCTGGCTGTTCATATGTGAGTTTGCTTAACTGTTGTGACACTTTCCTGACCCCCAGGGTTGTTATCACATAGTTCACATTCTTGCTTGGTAGATGCAAGGGTCTACCAAGCTAATGGTCACTAATGGAAGCCATTCTACCTCACGGAGGTGGGTTTCCTCTGGCTTTTTCCCATGCATATGAAACTATTCATATTCCAGCATGGCTTAATTTGGTCCAGAGTCACTATGGACCTTGGAGTTCAGAACCAAAGTTATTCCCAGCTGAGTTTATGACAGCCAGAGAGATCATGACACTTACTGATGCGTCTCCTTTACAAATGCAAATAAGGGATTTTATTTTGTCTTCTAGTTTTGTTTTGTTTTTGTTTTTTGTTCTGTGCTCAAAGAAAGTAGGTTGATGGGTGACAGATAAAAATTACCCAATAAAGGAAAGTAATTTTAAAGACCCACTGTGATATCAGGGTAGATCAGGAGACTTGATCATCAAGGTGATCCAAGATAATCAAGGAAGGCAGGGCAAACAAAGAAGGAAAAGTGAAGAGTTTAGAAGGTGAGAGTGGTGACACTTTACACTCATCATAGATACACACCTTTCCTATAAGTTGATGCTGCCAAATACTATATTCTTAGTTGCCTTTGTGTATGGAGAAAGCCTCTTCACCTTCTCAGTAAAGAACCCATGGGAGACTTGTGGCTAAACCAAATAATGTATCATGCATTTGAGTTACTTTCCATTTTAGTTCAATAATTTATTATGTATCCCATCTTTTCACCAAAAACTGGCACTTGATGTAACTAATAATAAAAACCAGACTAAAAACAGATTATAAATTAGTTCTCTCCCTACAATCATGTAACTGAATTATATCACATGCCAGTAAAAGAAGCAGTTAAGTATTTGTAAGACATCCATCTCCGTGTAGAGATGAACACTGAGGCAGAGAATGAAGCTACTAATCCAAGGTCAGTCAGTGAATCCATGATTGACAGTACATATGGGGACTGGTTTGCTCCTAGAATAATGTTTTATGGATGAACTGAACTGAAACTTAGAGGTGGTTGCTTGAAACATTATATAGAACACATGTAGGCAAACCCCAGTCACTGTGGCACATGGGGTGCCTGAGCCCTTGCCCAATTTCTCTCAACTGCACAAATCACACCACCCCAACCCGCCAAACAGTTGTTTAGCAGCTGGGGTGGTGGTGAGCACAATTGTAATGAGGAGGATGGCTTTTGGGAGTAGTGTGACTTAAATTGGGGAGGGGGAATAGCAAGCAGAGAATCATCCCTGAGCACATATGTGTACACACACACACAGAGAGACAGATTGGTGCTGGGAAAAGCAGTTTGGGTAATAGGGAAGAGGGGAAGCCATGATACATGTACATGCATGTGAAAGGAGAGTGGGGGTTGGCTGTGAGAGTAGGGATTGAGTGAGCTGGTGATTCTGGCCATGTCCTCTGTCTGCTCCAACTATGGCCAGCATGTGGCCCCCAACCCTGCCTCCTCCCATTGCTTGAAGAGAGCAAGAAGGTTGCCTATGCCTGATATAGAAGATAGTGCAAATCTACAGTGTGGACCACTCCATAAAAATTCTATCTATGTAGCAGCCCTAAGTTTTCACAATTGGTAAAGCTATTTAGCAAGAATGGTTTTGGAAGTATCCAAAACCATTCTCGCTAAATAGCTTTACCAATTCTAAAGGGGTCCATAGTTTTGGCTGATCTCAGTAACAAGCCCAAATTTATGATCCTTGGAGTACTACATTGATGGGAAGACCATCTTCCCAGAGTGCAGGACATGAAATAATGGGCTCAAGTTAAAGGCAGCCAGATTCCAGCTGGAAATCAGGAAAAACTTCCTGACTGTTAGAGCGGTACGACAATGGAATCAGTTACTTAGGGAGGTTGTGAGCTCTCCCACACTAGAGGCATTCAAGAGGCACCTGGACAACCATCTGTCAGGGATGCGTTAGGGTGGATTCCTGCATTGAGCAGGGGGTTGGACGCAATGGCCTTGTAGGCACCTTCCAACTCTGCTATTTTATGATTCTATGCTAGAAGGGGGTGAGATCTTGTCTGATGCTTATAAACTGCTGAGCAACTATGGAGATGAGTCCTCCCTTCTGTGCTGAAGTGACCACTTCAGAAGATGTGGTTCCCACAAGTCACCTAGAGATCCAGTTTTGAACGTCTGTATATGCTAATTCACTGCTGTTCCAAAGGTGTCCAGAACTTCAACACAATTATGAGAAGGATGATGCAGCATGAGCTATTTCATCTCACCTGCTGTTGCCCAGCGTAGCCTTTCTTCTCTCTCACATGAGCTAGCTAAACCACGCATACACAGCATACACTTTCTCGCGTTCACACGTGCATACCCAATAAACATAGATAAGAGAAAACAAAGGAGAGAAAGTGTTTAGTTACCCTTGCAGCAGCAGTAGCCCTCTGCTAGTCATGTCAACATTGCCCTACTGCACACCCACTCTTAATCTCTCTGCTCCCTGGCTATGGAAGCTCAGGCACCCCCGGAAGAGAGTTCTAGACTACCTGGGCAGACAGTTTGAAACACAGAGCAGGCACTTGTGTGATAGGCTGCAGTGTGAGAGGGCTGCTGCTTCTAGTGAACTTTGCCAGCTCCAGCTGGAGGCAGGAAAGTATTGGAACATGTAGCGGACTTACAGGCTAACGATAGCCTTAGAGTCCTGGGGTGGGGACATGGAGTAGGAGAAAGTAATACATTAGCCTATCCCCATGCTGGCTGGCTGGGGATGACTGTAGTTGCAGTCTAATACATCTAGGGTGCCTGATTGGGGTCAGCTGTAGTACATGTATGCTCTGAGATATGTTTTGAAAGTTTTTAATGCAGTAAGTTGCACAGTTGAGCTGGTGAGCTGGTTTTAAATAGAAAACTTCAGCCAGGTGATCAGCAGCACATTTCTCTCCCGATCGCCCTGTGGCTATCTAGAATCGTCTTCTTGTCTCTGCAAACATCCAGTCCTCAACATAAGTGCCATGCTGGATCAGACCAAAGGCCCATCTAGTCCTGCATTTTGTTCAGACTGTGGCCAACCAGATGCCTTTGGGGAGACCACAAACATAATAGGAGTGCAATAGCACCCCGGGCCTCTGATTACGCAGCAAAGGTCTTTTTGCAGTACTGGGTTACTTGAATAGTGAATTATGGCTGTCACTAAACAAAATTGAAACATCTGATAGTTGATAGATGGTCTTAATCATGCTTAGAGTAAACCCATTAAAATGAGACATGTTAATCATGACTAACTTAAGTTCTCTTTCTTTCATTGGGACTACTCTAAGCATGTCTAAATCTTGGTTCATTCCAGAGCTTATATAAAAATGAATGGAGGAAAAAGGAGCTCAGGGCTGCCTGCTGAAATTGATGGTACTAAGTTCAAGAGAGAAATAAATACTCTGTACAACACATGCCTAACATTTTGAATTCACTACCACAAGATTATGATTGCAATGGAAGAGGGGAATATATGTCTTCTAAATAAAGAATAAGATTGGTGATGGCTCCTTTAAAAGGATTGGATGCTTTCATAGATTTTCATGCAGGCTTGCATGTGGAGGTAGGAGTGGGCATGTTTTAAAAGCTGTTCTAGGTATACATAACATTTAAAGCGGGGGTGTTGAACCTCTTCCAGCCCAAGGGCTGAATTCCATTTTGGAGAAGCTCTTAGGGGCTGCTTTCCAGGGTGGGGCAAAAGCAGTAGAGCGGAGCCCAAATACCAGTATAGTTCGCCATAAAGCTCTTAAGGGCAGTCCCTAAGCCTTTAGAGGAAGTAATTCAACCTTTAAGAATGGGGTTGTGGGGAAACTGCATAAATGACGGGAAATCAATGGATCAGGGGTTGGGGAAGGGGTGGGGCCAGAGGAAGGGGCCAAGGCCTTTTGGGGACCCCAGGAGGGTTGGATTGGGATCCTGGGCCCAAGATTCTATACCTTTGAGTTAAAGTTTTTAATTCTGTTGTATTCTACCCTTGTGTATAATCTTTGAAGTTCTGAAGTTAAAAACATGAATTGTCAGACAAGAAGAATTATAAACAGTATTTATTATACAAGTAATATATTACCATGTTCAGCTGACATAGTTAGGGTAGATTACTAGACATTTAAATGTTTCCCACAATGTGATATCTAATGTTTCCAGACAACATGCGTTCCAACAAAATCAGATCGCTTCAAGGTACAAACACGTCCTTGAATATCCTCTAAAGTGCATGCAAGCTAGACTAGAAAATATGCTTTCTCTCAGGATAGAAATTTTACTGCACTACTTTGCTTTCAGCTGGCAGCATGATGCATTTCTAAAAGGCATAATCTATAAAGAAATATTCTTGGCTTTGTGAAATATTTGAACATAGTCAAATGGCAATGTGTCAAGTAACCAATGTCTCAACTCTATAGCTACCTTTTAAAAGTATAGTGCTTTCTGATACTTTTAGTTATGCCTAGAATATTTATATTTAAGCATACTCTAGTAAAAATAGTCCTATGGCATTGTCACAATACTTTGAATGGAATCTCCCCTTGGGAGTGAAACTCAGTTGGCTACCTTAGGTACAGTTCCTTATCTTGGCCAGATTACTAAGCATGTTTTACAACTCTTAATTTAAACATTAATGTACTTATTCGGAACATTTTTGGATTGCTCCTCCACTTGAGTGCTTGAGATGGTGTGCAAATATATACAATAAAAATAATAAAATACATTCGTTACAAAAAGTTGAACAACTTTCTGTACAATAAAATCAGGGGTTAATTATAACATCTGAGAGTGGCATTAACCATTAAAAGCTTGGCGGAACAATGTTCTTTTCACAAGCCATATAAATACAATAAAGAGGCTAGCCTAACCTCTCTGGGGAGGGAGTTCCATAATGAGCCCTGTCTTGTTTATCCACTGGCCTTGCTATACAAGGTGGTGCATGTAAAGGGCCTCAGATAATGAGCTCAAATTTGTGACAGGGTAATAGAGGAGGAGGCAGTCTTTCAGCTATTGTGGTCCCAAGCCATTTTGGGCTTAAGAAGTAAGAACCAGCACCTTGAATTGAGCTCAGAAACAAATTGGGAATCAAATGCAGCTGTTTCAATTCAGTGTTATATTGTCTATAAAATGCACACCAGATAGTAACATGGCCTCTGCAGTTTACACTAGCTGAAGTTTCTGGACTCTTCCAAGATTGTTTTTGGACAATCTTCAATACCCATGTAGAGCAGCTGAAGCTGAGCAAAGGCACTCCTGACCAGTTCCAGGTGCAGTGTTGGATTCAAGAGCATTCCCAAGTTGTGTAACTGGTCCTTCAGAGGGAGTGCTACCCCATTCAGAACAGGGTGTACTCCCAATACTGGGTTGGCCTCCCTATTGACCAACAATACCTTTATCTTATCTTTGAGCAACTCTGTCAGACAAATAGTTGCTGGAGTCAAAAACAGTGTTTCATGGTGGTGTCTGCTTACAAACATTTTCATATTTAATATTGATATTTCATTTGCAGAACAGTACTTCCCACCCCTTTCAGAAATAAAGAATTTGAGTTTTAGCATTCATGTAGAGATAGTTATGCATTTTTTTAAATCCTCAAATCTTGGAGTTGATCTGCATTTCAAGCAGCTCTCCATCAGTTTATGAGGAACTGCCCAGAGAGCTCCGGCTATTGGGCGGTATAGAAATGTAATAAATAAATAAATAATTGATGATGACTGTGGTAAATATCACTGTACACATAGTACTTGCAGTTTGCCACAGAAAGTGTAAATCGGCCCTAGTAAACTATAAATATGCCAATTTTCTAAAATAAGCACTAATGAAGGTCAAATTAATCTGATTTTTTTAAAAAAATGCACAAGTACATTCTGAAAGTATTTTTTTAACAAAATTACTTTAGTTGTGTCTTTTTCTGTCTTTTAGACAAAGTTCAACATGTTTCAAATTCCTGTTCAAAATCTTGATAATATAAGGAGAGCTCGGAAGAAAGTAAAGGGCATTCTTGTGGATATTGGACTTGATAGCTGCCGGGAGTTACTTCAGGTAAAGAAGAAAACATCTTAAATCACCATTATAACTATTTATGTTAATGTTTGTGGTTCTTTATACATTCATCTCATGAGTCTATAAGTTAATAAGTCTATAAGTTATTATAAGTCTATAAGTCTATTACTTATAGACTCTCATGAGTCTATAAGTAATTAAATTACTTCAATTACAATCTCCGAGTAGGGGTACATTTGACTATGTAGCAAGATGTGGCTTAGAGATCTTTCATTTTAAAAACTGTTTCACCTTACAGCTGTTGAGGTTTGAGTTAACAAAATGCTTGAATTGTAAACATGATCAATTGCTTTTTTAAAAACAAAACAAAACAAGAAAATATGCATTGACTGATTTGGTGCTGACCATCAAGTTTGTAAATGTAGGTTTTCATCAGCTGAAATGAGAAATTGAGTTAATTGTATAAATTAACCAAAACATCCCAGCTTTAAAAAAGATGAAAAAATCATAAATTCAGTTTATATCTTAAAATCAAGGTCAATCACAAACACCATCAGCCCCATTTTTACACAATACACACATTCAGAAAGATGGTGACTGTGGTTTCTTGCTAAGAAAAAACCCTCTTCAAATACACCAAAGCTTCAGTGATTTTTTAACTACACAATTCACATGCTAAAGTCCTTTTTGAAAGTGAAAGGATCTTAACTGTTGAAATAATTTTGACATACTGGTTGTTGGTCTGTAAGATGAAGAATGTCTTATGTGAAGGGTATATTTTCTGGCAGCTGTTTTGAATTTAGTTTATATCAACATAACGAAAATCTGATTTTGAAGTAGCTGCATAAAATTGGATTTACTTTTAATTATGTGCTGTTTTTACAAATCTTTGGGTTTTTTTAGACTTTGAAAAGTTTTGACCCAGGAGAAAAATATTTCTTCCACACTTCATGGAATGATGTGTCTCAGTGGGAGTCTATCACTAAAAGAAAGGTATGTACATTTGTCACAGTTTTCAGAAGACTTGGATCTCCAGAGCTACTTAAGTGGTTCCAGGGGTTTGGATATCATCATCATCATCATCATTATTAGCCCTTTTGCTTTGAGCAGTTGATCCTGAGTCATATTGCAAACTACTTCTGAGACTTCCCTCACTTTCAAAAGTTGGTGGGGGTGCTATTCTAGAAGCACAAGTCCAAAGCTCTGTGGCATATGGGATGCTCCACGTGCGTGTGGCTGTCATTATAAGGACTAATTATCTTTTTTCTTTCTATTGGTCAAAACCAGATGTAAAATAGCTGGCTACTGGTTGCTTTTTCAACCTTCTGAAACAGAAGGTTACTTCAGGTGTATAATGAGAACTTTTTCAACAGCTGCATATTTGGCCATGTTGAACTTTCACTGGGTATTGGCATAGTTGGTGTCTTCTAGGTCAAGTTACAGCTTTTGGATAATTTTCATTATTAAATAATGTCTTACTTACATTTTCTGTCTAATTCCATAGTCTTCCATGCAGATATCTCTTCTATTTTTCCTTTTCTTCACCCAGCAATGCTTATGGGAATTTGGCATTCCCTTTCATGTTGGGTGACATGATGCTTTTTAGATTAGATTTGAACATCCTCTTGTTCATTTATTCTCCTGGAATAAGCTGCAACCCATACTGCTGATATTCTTGTTGTTCTGCTGATTCTCAGTAGTACCAGTAATATACATCAAAGATCTAGCTCATTTTATGTTTGTATTATTATACAAGTATATTATCTATTAGAAATTGTATAGAAATGGATAGATAGGATCTTGATTTTTTTAAAAAATACCCAGTCAATTGAGCAAAATGTTGATCTCTTGAAGAAACTCTTATATCCAGCTGGCAAGAAAAATAGTGCATTGCTGTCATGTTTTTTTAAACCTCCCGCCTTATTGGGAGACGAGGTCTGCCATGTAATCTACAAAGCTTTATTCAGGCAATAAACTTCTCTTCCCATCTGAAGAGAGAGTAACCTCTAGGAACTTTCCTCTAGGCAAAACTATGCAAACTAAGCGAGACAATTGTCCTTTCAAGAAAAAGGGAAAGACACTTCCCAGAATGCTTTAACTTCAAGGAGACTGGTTCTTAAGAAGCCTTTGGCGAGAAGCTAGCCAAGCCAACCTTCTCTTGCCTTCCTTTAGCTCCGCCCATTTGAGGCTGCAGCGGACTCTAGGATCAGCTAGCTCTGAAGTGCCCTCCTCCTCTGTAGTGATAAGGTCTGGCGAAGGTTCATTCCCAGCTGGTGAAGAGCCTGTGACAGTCACTTCCCCCACTCCCCATGTAGGCTGGTACGTTTCTGGCGCTGTCTCTTCTGCTTCAGAATCTGATTCCAATTGATCGCCGGAAACTCCTTCCCCCAGCCTAAGGGGAACAGGCCTAGTCATGACACTTTCATTACTTCTCTGCTCTTACTCAACAGCTGACATAAACTTGCATTTTCTAGCTACCTGCTGAAGTAACTGTCTCCTTTTGTTCTTGTTTTGCAGAGATACAGAACAAATCCATTTTGCTGTAGTCAGTGCAAGTTCTCCTCAAAATTTCTTTCTTCTTTCAAAAATCACTTGAACCGTTGCCATGAAGATGAACTGGACCAAGAATTAGTTGTTCCTTGCCCAGAATGTTCATTTGCTTCTCATTCCAAAATAGTGGGAAGACACCTCCGGATGTTTCACTCCAAGAAAAAAATACAAAATTATAATGTGAGTGGTGGCATGAGACAGTTCCGGAGTGATTCAGTAAACTTTGTATGCCAGAAATGTCAGTTTACAGACACGCTATACTACAATACAAAGAAGCATGTATTGGTAACCCACTTTCAAAACCTAATAAGCACATACTTTGAGGAGAGTGAAGAGAATTTTACTGATCATTACTGTAAAAAGTGTAACGCTTTTGCAAACAGCCGGGATTCTTTAATATATCATGTCTTGACATCTGAAGTACACAAAGAACTGGAAAATATATTGAGGCCTGTAATTTTGGTACAGCCTAAGAAACCAGGACAAGCAAAGTCACTGCAGATCATTAATATTGCTCCCAAGCCTTCCACGCTCAGAGCCACGCCGCCACTAGTACCTACCACTGCTTCAGTGGGCTCAGCTTCTTCTACATCATGTATTTCACTTCCGCCAGTCAATCAGAATCAAAGTATGGTGCCAGCAAAAGCTGTTCAAAACACAGTTGGACCACTGAGTGTTTCAAGTGCCTCTAGTAGTCTGACACGTACATCATCTCCTACTTCGGTTGCCCAGTCACATATTACACTTATGTCTGGTTCTCGCCCAGGAGGTCAGAATAATGTGGCTCTTCAGTCTGCAGTTCCCCAACCGGTCTTTGTTTCCCATAGGCTTCCCCTAAAACAGCCTGTACGGCCTGGGGTTTTCTGCCTAAATCAGCCTGCTGGTTCCATAGGTAGAGGTGTTCCTCCAGGAGTCCTCTCATTCACTCGGCCAGTCCGCCCTACTCTGCTTCCTGTTAATCAATCAGTTAGGACCATTAGTAGTCCAGTTGTGTCAGGGGCTCTCCCTGGGACCCAGCCTGCTGGATCTCTGAATCGACCCATTGGAGCTGGCACTATTCCAGTCAACAGGGCTTCTTCACCTGGGGTCCTTGCTCTAAATCGGCCTGTTGGAAGTTTGAACCAGCCTAGTGCTACTGGGGTTCTTCCCATGACCCAAACGCTTACATCAGGGGTGCTTCAGTTTAATCCTGTCACTTCAGGGGTTCTTCCTGTAAACCAGTCAGTTGGACCTGGGATTCTACAATTTAATCAGCCTGTTGCACCAGGGGTCCTTCCTGTAAATCAATCTGTTAGACCTGGAGTTTCTCAAAATGCTACTTTGCTTACTGCAGGACCAATACTTAGACAGTTAATTCCAACTGGCAAGCAAGTTAATGGGATACCGACATATACCCTTGCACCCGTTTCTGTGGCTTTGCCTGTGCCACCCGGTGGTGGGGTGACATCAGTTTCACCACCTCAGGTGCCTGTTCAGCTGATGCAATCTGGCCCAGTTACGCAGTTGTCTCAGGCTCCAGCTACCGTGCCTTCCTCAGCTGTAGTAACTTCTTCCGCGAATACGCTTTCCAAGACTTCTCCAACTGCTTCTGCAATGAGCCTTGCCCTTAAACAGGCTAAGCAGTGGAAGACGTGCCCTGTTTGTAGTGAGCTGTTCCCATCTAATGTCTATCAGGTGCACATGCAAGTCGCTCACAAATTCAATGCAGCAAAGACAAAGGTTACTCTTGAAACAGACAAAGTTGCAGCCTGTGCACCTTTTCTGAGGTGGCTAAAAGACAAGACAGTCCGGTGCTTTTCTTGTAAATGTTTTCTCTCTCAGGCAGAGCTTATAAAACATATTTTCACACATGGATTAGCTTGCCTGTTTTGCACCAGTACTTTCCATGACTTAAAATGCCTTGTGGATCACACACGAACTGTGCATAAAGGCCAAAAGAAACTACACACTGATTATGATGACAAAGGGTTTCAACTTGAGAGTGATTCTGAAGGTGACCTGGTGTTTCCTCATTTTGATTTCAGTATAACTGCAAAAGAACAATGTGAAAGAGAAGTGCACCTAGCAGTACTTGCTGGAGTAAATTCAAGGACACTTATTCCTCTGTACATCAAGCTGCAACATGAAGCTGCTGGAACGAATAAAGGCAATAAGAAAGTTTCCACTTGCCCCTTTTGTTACGGTACTTTCATTAGCACAGAAACCTATGAGATCCATTTGAAGGAGAGGCACCATATCATGCCAACTGTGCATACCATTTTAAAGACTCCTGCTTTTAAGTGTATCCACTGCTGTGGCGTTTATACCGGCAATATGACTCTGACAGCTATTGCTGTGCATTTGCTCCGCTGCCGGAGTGCTCCCAAAGATAGCACCCCGACTGTAAAGATGCAGCTGGAACTCAGTGAGAAGAAAGATCTGCCACTTGTAAATGGTGAACAGCATGATGCTGCTTCTCCTTCAGCCAAGAGAAAACCATCCGATAATCTTTATCCTGTTGGAGAGGACCAAATGGATGATGACCAGCCATTCCTGATTATAAATAGTGGTACAGCGCAAGTTCCAGTAAAGGAGGTGACTTTTGTGGCTTCCAAACGACAAAAGATTGATCATAAGACTGAAATTAAGGGACAGCTCTCATTTGAGGATCTTCATGTTTTAGCACTAAATCCAAAGCCATTCCAGAATAGCTCAAATGAAGTTCAAAAACGGTTTCTTGCAGATTATTTTCACAAGAAGCCATACCCTACTAAAAAGGAGTTAGAATTACTGTCAACCATTCTGTGTGCATGGAAGGTTGATCTTGCATCATTTTTTGGGAGAAAAAGACACACCTGCCTAAAGGCAATAAAAAATCTTAAGCCATCTGTGCTTTTGGGCTTTAGTATGTCTGAACTTAAAAATGTAAAGCACAGTTTGAGCTTAAATTGTGTATCAGAAGATTTGTAATCCCCCCCCCAAAAAACCCTAATATCATGCAATTAAGATTGCATATTACTTCAGCAACTCTCACTGATTTAGTTTCTTGTGATATTAAACTACTAGGACACAGTGGCCACCTTCACACAAAACAAGTCAGCACTGTGCAAAATTCTGGCTAATTGTTCACAAGCAGCTTGTTAATGTATGTTGCCTGATGGCTCCTGAAAAGCTTAGTGTTATAGCTGAACCCAGACTCCTGATTTATATTCCGAACAAGCCAGGAATCGAAAACCAACTTCAAACTCTGGCTTTTAGGTATGGTAGGAGAGCAAACAAACCAGAAGTCTGGTGCGGTTGCAACGCTAACCTTTTCCTTCCTGGTGAATTCCTTACTACTGTTCAGCTGCTCCTGCTGGCAGGAGGAGCCAAGAGGGAGTGATCATGATACCATTTTGAACTTTACTGTTCTTTGCTAATGAGATTAATGCCTCGTTCAGATCGGGCAAGTGTTCATTGTGGCAGTGGGATACAGTATAGTATACCTGAGGCTCTGTTACTTTTCATTTTTTGTTTATGTTGTAGCTTTCTCTGCCCATGGGTTTTATATAATTGTGTTACAAATTTTGTAGTGTTTTTTTTAAAAAAGAAAACCCCAATTGTTTTTTTTTTAAATAAAGTGTATAGTTTTGGTAAAATTCCAAAACTGGTTAGATGGTCATAATAATAAAAAATACAATTCCTCCCTTTTAAAATTAAGATGGTTGGCTTCTAGCCTGATCTTCATATTGCCCTATTTTTTTAAAAAAACCACCAATTTACCAGTGGTAGCAGTACCAAATGCAACAATGATACACATCAGCCCAGGGGTTTCTTAACTCCTTTCCCAGTAAGACATTCTGAAGTCTTATGTGGTATCTGTTTTCCTGAAGTTTCAACTTTTGGTTTCCAAGTATTGATTTGCATCTTGGAATAAATAAAGCAAAGAGCTGCCCAATTTGAAGTAGACTGTAATGGCTACCTATGGATCCCTTCATTTGGTGCTACTGCTTGTTAGGAACACTCTGATATCATTGCATACCATTCCAAGAAGCAGTTAGCATTGTATGCATATGATTGCCAATCTCTAGCTGTCCTGCCGTTGTACTGGCATATATTCTAAAGCAGGGTATGGAATAGCCACATAACAATTCTCCATGTGACTATGCAACTTGGGTTTGGAGCAAGGGATCAAAGGCAACCTCTTCAGCAGTGCTAATGCAGGATGATTTTGCATTGGCCATTGTACCCCATCTGATACAGTACCTCACTGTGATTACAGTGATATTGAAATGTGTGAGAGAATACTTGCTATTCATAATAAGTTGCAGCTCAATACTTTAATAATTAAAGTAGGACTGCATAGCCCTGAGTCTATTTCAGTCTGATGTTATGTGTCATGGTCTTTGTATCAATGCTGACTGAAAGCTCTTGCTCTCTACAGTGGGTGAAATACAATTTAATGTGTTACTCAGCAGATGACAGCCTCGTCTAAAGATAGACAATATTGAATAAGCATAGTGGGTATTATTTAAAACTAAAATAGGGCTGAGAGCTGAGGCAGGTTTTGTTATTGCTGTTCTGCCTTTTATTTCTGGGCAATGTATATGCTGGCAGCCTCCAAATCCAGAAGACTAATGTTTAACCACTATGAGATATTTGGTGTGCTGACTTTACACTGTTTTCTAGTTACTCTAATGCCAAGGGATTTTTGTTTTTGTTTTGGTGAAACTGCATGTAAATAACTTGTGAAATTTAAGCAGTTGCATTGCAGGCTGTTCAATTTCTATAAATGTCAGAAAATTGTAAGAGGGCTTCATGGTTTGATTTCTGTTCTTTCATGCAGCCTCATCATTTGCCAGTAGAAATACCAGTACAAAGGAAGAAGTACTGATACGGGACCTGCAGATTATCCATTTGTGGGGTGTTGTAACCAGAGTGGTCAAATCTATGTTGGCATTGATATTTACACAAGTGCAGAAAGGGGCAAAAGGAATGGGCTGGTCATTCAGAGCAGGAGTGATTATTACTACTATTTCACTTTTGACCTTCATCCACATATATTAAAATAGTCAGAGGATGTAGAGCAGTACTTTTCCCACCTTTTCCCTTGCAGGAGCATTATGGGAAATACTAGGCTGTAAAAAAAGTGGTTTTGTTTTTAAACTCAATGTTTGAATCTACTTGAATCTAAAACTTCGACATGGGAGGTACAAAACAAATTGCTACAGACATTTAAGGATTTAGGGGGAAACACTTTGCTATGGAAAATGGTCAGCTATAAATTAAGGTAGACCAAAGTGCAAATTTAAGTAGGGGATAAATATATAAAGGACAATGCTTGTTCTGTTCTCCCACTACAGGGAATGTTTGACTATAATAGGTTTGACCTATGAGGAATGGAAGTGAACAGAAGTTGTCCAGTAGTGGTATTTCACTGAACAGCTCCCTATATTTCTTTATAAGTTCTACTTGAAGATTATAGAGGAGCAAGACAAGCACCAAAAAAGCTTAAGCTTATCTTTTCAATAATAGAAAACCTGATGCAGTGATATCAGGATTATTATTTTATCTACTTAAGATTGTTTTTTTTGGGGGGGGGTGTTTTAAATAAACGAAACTTTCACTTTTAAATGTGTATAGAGGATTTTTTAAGTGGGTATAATTGAGCAGAGTTCAGTCAAGCAACCCCTTTAATTGATGACTGTCTTAGGTATGGGTACTTCTGAGGCAGTTTACACAGCACAATTAAGTGGTAAAGCTATTCTGGTACGGTACCATTACAAGTATATTGGTACCTGTTTGACTAGACCCCCGTGTAAAATATGCTACTTTCCAATGAGAATGAATTGGGGGAGAAGGCTAGGCAGACCCTTCTCCCTGAGTCGTAGTCTTGGACATATAGCATGTTTTTTTTCTATGGGAAGCATTCAACCACATAGCAGATGTGCTTACTAAATTAAGAAAAATATTTTCTGCTTGATTCTGCCGAATGTACACAATGGGCCGTTTGTTTCTGCATGGGACTATACCAGTCATCTCATATTCAGGCAGGATAGTGCACACCAAGGCAGGGCTACCTTCTTTCCATACATCCCAAAAAATCCCTTCTACAAGGTTTTGTAGAAAGCAAGTACCAAGAAAATTTAAAAAGTGCTTGTTAGGGTGGCTGTTTCCACACAGTAAGTTTTTGGCAGCCTTTTGGTTATGTTTCTAAACATGCAGCATTGAAGGCGATATGCTAAATTAGTTTAAATAAAACCAGACCCTCTGCAACTCTACAAAAAGATTATGTATAACAAATGTACTGCTTTACTTTTACTGCTAGTAAAAGTAGAACACAGATTCCATTGCCGAAAGTGCTTGAGCAGTTTTGTACTAGTTTTTGCCTTCTAAGATGTTGAGCTTACTTGAGCTTTACATGCCATCAAATTGCTACTTTAGCATTTTTATTCATGATGATCAAGTACCCCATGCAATGAAGCATCCCACTTACCAGAATTTAGGGCATATGATCTTAGCAGAACTAGAAAATGAAAGATTTGATTCAAGCATGCTGAGATTGTGTTCTAGATTTCTTCCTTCCTTGATGAGCCACCACTATTGTGGGAGGTTATAGTTCTTGTGACTTTAAACAGCCCATTATTAGGGTTATGCTTCCCCACTCTCGGTTATTTGTTGGGTAAAATGATGACACAGCAGTGTTTCAGGTTGCATGGCTGCCATTAGTAATTATAACTTCTAGGTATGTTTCCTTGTGTCCTAATACAACAACCGTTTGTCGATTGTTACTGCAACAGTTGCTGCGGCTATAAGATCAAAGTGAATTTGCCTTCCTAATTGATTTAGCTCTGTTCTCCCCCCCCCCCCCCCCAAACTCAACTCTGGAAAAGTTTTCATTTGCCTGATAGTTATCATTGGGTGGGTGGGTAGGTGTTATATAAGAGTTCCTCAAACAACCATAACACATAAGGCTGATGTAACTTTCTTCACATGGTATTGTGATAAAATTGTCACACAAGGTAGATTAGTCTGGCTAGGGCAGGTAGGTACAGATATGCCTCATTAAGAACATGCTGGATCAGACCAAAAGCCTTAGTCCAGTATTCCAACCACATAATATCCAACCACATACCTATGAGGAACCAACAAGCAGAACACAATTGCAACAGCACCCTTCAACTTGTATTCCCTACCAGCTGGTAGTGAGAAGCATATTGCCTCAGATATTCTTTACAGCAAGAGCACAGATCATAACACCATGAAGTGGATGTAGCCCAATCATGGAGTGTGGGCTTGGCTATTAATACTCTACTTCCTCTTTTGTAATCTTAAGTCTTGAAAGGAGCAAGGTAAGTTTCATGCAAAGGCTTTTTCTGTTTTCAGAAGTCTGCAACCTCTGTTTTTAGGATTTGCCCTTGTCTCTGTGGAATGATGCTCTGATGTGTTAATAAACACAATCTAAAAGCAATTTCATGTTTTCACCAAACATTTCATGCACAATTATGCAGTTCAATTTCATAAACAGCTTAAGATTTCCTTAATTAGGTGGTACCCCTCTTGAAACACCTCAGGTGTGCTTGAAGATCAGGAACTGCAGCTTGTCTAGTTCTGTGTCCTCAAACAAGTGTCTATTCCTTCTTAAGATCACATTCGTAAATTGCAATCCAGAAAGATATGTGGTCATAATAAATTAGAACATCTAAAAATACCTGAACCCATTCACTGTATATGTTTGTAATATGAGAACAGGCTTTTTGTCTTGTTCAGACAAGACTGGCTTTAGCCTGATAGGGCTGTGACCTGGAACTACTTGCCCATTAACCCACATGGCATTTCCCCCTCCATGGTCCCAATGCAGTTGAAATTAGTACTGCTTAAGTCCATTGAATAAAATTTGTTACATTGATTTTAGGGAACAAAAATAATTACTAACTTCAGCTGGATTGTGGTTTGAGTTTAGTCTGTACTGCTCAAGCCCCATGAAAACACTGCACAAAGAGTGGAGTGAACTAGGGTGTGAGGATCCCCGAAAAGCAGGCAGAGACAACTTCCCAGAGTGGAGCCCTTCTGTCTATGGAAGGCAGAAGCTGAATTCAACTTCCAGTCTGCAGGCTTACAATCTGATCAAGGACAAGACCCATGGAAGCCCGTTAAACAAAAAATAGGTGACTTAGATATATTTCACTAGCAATGGATGCCAGGTGGAATGGCATTCGAGTGATCAGGAGCTGTAAAGAACAAGGGGGCACAGGCAGTTAATAGAAAATAAATTGAAACAACTAGGGCGATTGGTGAGGAGGAGCTACAGAAATGATACAGGTGAGGCAAGAGCACTTAGACACTTGAAAGCAACAGGCTAGTATACTATGAAGCAATAAACTGAAAAACAATATGGGTACCAACATTTGAGGTAATTGAGATGTTTGAAAGTAGATGGTTACTGTAGTATGAATGAAAATATGATACATTTTTGTCGGTGTCCCTTGGTAGTGTTTTGGCAGCAAAACAAAAGTGGCGAGCCAGCAGTAAAAGGGCCATTTTGCTTTAAAACGAGGTGCGCTTGAAGCACACACCATGTTTTCTAGCAAAAATGCTTCTGGGAGTCTCCTGGGATTGTGATTTTGCTTGAAAACAAGGTTTGCTCTCTCAGCAAACCTTTTTTTAAAGGAAACTTGTGGGGACTTGCTTACCAACCCCTGCCTTAAAGAGATGAGTGAATTCTAGCTATATCAATTAGCTGAAAATGACAGGACTGTAAACATGTAAAGAGAGAATTGGAAGTTTTCTTCCAAGATTCCAAGCCTAAGAACAAATCGAATCCAGAACAAGAGAAAGTGGAAGCAGGGTAAGGAGGACTCGGCTGTGGCATGGTTGTGTTTGAGAAAATGGGTCTTTCTTTACTGAAAGCAGAGAAGGCACAGGAGATTGATGTGAGGAGGAGAAAGATCAGGGAAAGGAATAGAGAGCAAAACATAGAGCTGGCATTGGAGACCAAGTAATAGAATCTAGAGAGAAAATAATTTGTTCTTTCAAGATCTCTTACAGAAAAGATGGAAATAGAACCATGAAAAACATGGCAAAACATTACCAAAGAAGAAAGAAATGAAGAGTCAGCTCTACCAAAAACTGAAAAAATAAGATCTTGCGAGTCAGATATGAATAGCTTACTTTGAAACAATTTACATTTTTATGGCTTAAAAATAAAGACTACATACAATCTGAAAAATCTTACTTAGATTTTAATTAAATTTTAAGTTATAAGAGCTTTGGTCATCACACTTTTGGCATTATATACAAACGTTTTAAGATATTCATCAAAAAAGACTTTGTCCGAGACAGATGCCTCTGAAATATAACAGCAATTAGCACATATTGCTATTTTTTATTTACTCCGCAGCAGTGTTTTCTCCTCTCTTTGAACAGTATATTTCTCCCCAACATATAGAACAGAATCCAGGCATTCATGAAGGAAATGAATGCATATAGTTTTGGTCCTTATTGCACTTAAATGTACCAAAGAACTATTTTAAAAACATCCTTGTGGTATCTGTGGGTTAGTACTAGCAGCAGCAAAACAATTAGATAAAAAAAGTAAATTTCCTCTAAATCATTTCTCTCTTAACAGAAATGGGCTTAACCAAGTATGTAATATAGTTTGGTAACTCGTTGCCCATAAGCCAATCCACTCCACTATTCCAGGCTGTTTCTTAGTGAGAGAAGATGGAGGTTAAATTCTATTGCTTTGCCTCGTGTTTCCCTCCTCCCTTTTGGCTTTCAGAGCCATTTGTGGCTCAAAAAACAAGGGATGAAGAACAGAAATACGCAGAAGACTACTTGTTTCTTCTGCCTTTTCATGTTGAAAAGGAAATGGGCACATGTGTTGCTCACATACATACAAGGAAAGTATATCTTCCTTGCATGTTCTGCTTCTGCCAATTTGCTTTTCCTGCCACTTTCTAGTTTGGAAAGGTAAAAAGTTGGGCGGGTAGCTTTCCTTTTGCATCCTACTCTCCCCCTTTCCTTGTGTCTAGTATCCACAGGTGAGGGAAAGGGCTAGCCTCATCTGCAGGACAGGTTATTGGTGTGTATGGACATGTGCTTCCTTCGCCCCCACCCCTTCAAAGTGACTTACTGATAAGGTTAGCTGACACTTTAGAAAGACTCGGGGAAAAAAAGTATATTCTATGCCAGACATAGCTGAAATAAAACATTTGAAGTTGGACTGGGACACAGGAAAGCAGCAGGCTGTGGTTTTCAAAGAAGTGCAATAATCTAAAGACCATCATGGACATTAAATTATAATACTATCTTTTAGATAATGTCATTGTCAGCTAAATCACATACGCTGTGCTTCACCAAGAAAAGGAAAGTAGTCTTCAGTCTTGAAGAGGTCAGGAGGTTCATAAAGGGGTTGATTCTGCCTTGAGGGAGACGATTTCTGTAATTAAAATCTCTATGTTAAAATACTTGCACACAACAGAGTAAGGTATAAATTTTAGAATCCGCAATTTTAGTGGTAGCTTGTATAAAAGATCTTTTAAAATCCATGTATCCTCAATCATTCCAGAGTTTGAATATGCACGCACACACACACACACGAGAGAGAGAAAACACAAATTAATTTTGGAAAGATTGAAACAGCTTTACAGATAATATTTTAGGCAACAGGGGTGCGTGTGTGTGTGTGAAAAGATGTATGAATAGCTACTCCTGAAACACAAAGCAGGTGGGATCTAAAATGGAATCAAGAGAGAAATAGAGCTGAAGATCTGCCATTCATTTCTCATGAGAGCAACAGACCACTCCAACTGCTTTCGGAAAGAGTAGATGCAACTTTCTGCAGGGTGATGTGGAGAAGAGAGGGTAAAGTGGCTAGTATGGCAGATTTATCAATTCAATGCTTAAGGTTTGTCTTCTGAAATAAAATAATACTTTTCAATCACAATATGTACAGATAGTTTCAATGCTTCAGTTGTCCCCAAAATATTTTTCACCTCAGAAGTGCAATAGGGAAGAAATTCCTCTGAAGGAAAGCAGCATGCTGTAAGCAAACATCTTTAAGGGATGTAACAATACAAGAAAAGCAGCTATAATACATTGTATAATTTATGCTCCACTTTTATGCGCATGCACCTCCTTCATGTTGACCATCAGGCCACGTCTCAACATTTGAGGAGAGATTGCCCTCCAAAGCTCTTATCTTAGGCACACAAACACATTCAGGGAGCTTAAATTCAGGATTCCCAGAGACAGGTGGGGAAGCTGTGGCCCTATAACTCCCATCAGCCCTAGCCAGCATGGATAATGATGAGGGATAATGGGACTTGCAGTCCATCATCTGGACAGCCACAGGTTCCCCACCCCTGCCATAGACTAATCTCTGAACTTACAAAAAGAGGTATCATGTGTATTGTTCCACAAAGTATTTTCATCATTAATGAAGAAAACTTACATTAAGAAAAGATGGCACGTTGATTGTGTGTAAGAATTTTTTAAAAGTATTTGGAAATGTCCCAAGATCTGATTCTGCCTTTGTGATCTGTTCCTCCATCCCAGCCACACTGTTTCCAACCATTTTTACAAAGGCCTGGTTCAAAAGGGAAAAGAGACAACACTAGATCAGCAATAGCAATGACCATATTTCCTATCTGAATTGAGCTATTTGCCTTTATTTTTAAAAGTAAGACAATAAACCCAATGTACATGAAATTGAAGAGCCACAATCCAATTTACTTTGCTTAATCCATGAATTTTAAGTACATTTAACTGTGGATCAGATTGTAGCAAAGCACCTGCATTTGCACATGTCCAAAAAATGGTTTATTCAAGCACTGAGTAACAAATAGCCCTTGTGGTTCATTTTTTAAAAAGAACAATTAATTTTCCATGCCTGTGTTAAAAAAGGAGATCCCAACCTCATAATTACGAAAAAGGGATTGCAGCACAGTAGATGAAGGTAAATGAAGGAAACCGCTCCCTTTTTTGAACTTCTAAACTCATTTGAAATGTAACTCATGATTTAAATGACATGAGATTATGATTATTTATTACATTTCTATACTGCCCCATAGCCGAAGCGGTCTAGGTGGTTTACAAAGATTAAAACATTAAAACAATATGCACAATTTAGAAATATACAACAGTACACACAGACAACATACATCTAAAAACAACTTTGAGCAATCAGCTAATTCATAAAATCTGCAATTCATGTATACATCTGGACATGACATGACAAGCTGTTGTTTTGAAGTAACTCACTACGCAAATTTATAATACAAAGGCACATTTCTCATCTATTATATGAAACCATAGGTATGGTGATCAAGAAAAGCTTCAAAATAGGTTTTAAGGACACAAAGGGGCAATTGCCCAATCCAGGAATCCATCACTATGAAGGGAAAGGTATGGATATGGAAACTTTCTTCTCCTTTCAGACAAGAATGTTCTTGCAGGTAGGGATATTCTGTACATATTTTGGAACTCAAAGGTCTGCAACTGATCGCTAGACTGAGTGCATGAGTTCTACACTGATAATGTTATGGGCTCAAAATAACAACACTATCACAACAAGGGAAAATAATATAGTAGGCAATTCATATTAGCCCTCTGTAAAGGACTGTGACACTGATATTAGGAACACATACCTCTAGTTTGTCAATTTTCCTATATAGCCGCCTCATTTCTATAGCCTTGGTATGAATATGTGGTACGCTTTCGTTGACTACTTGAGAAGAATCATTTCGAATCTAGAGAAAAAACAAAGTTATCTGCACGTTGGTGTGATCAAGTTGGAACAACAACTTTTGATAAATTCTAAACAATGGGTGTGACATTACACAGGGCCAGCCCAAGAAATTTTGCTTCCTGACAGAAAGAACAAGATGGTGTTCCCCTATTCTCAGTACAGAAGCCAACTGGACAGTTAATCTTACTTCAATACTGGTGATGGGATGGGGGGGGGGGGGCGCGCAGGGCAGGCCACATGGGATACACAGCTCTGTTGGCCAATACATCATTGCCACTCCTCAGCATCTCCTGAGGCAACTGCATGACTCTGCCTAATAGTAGAGCCAGCCCTGAGAGCAATCCCAACCATCATCTAAGTGAACACATATACTTATCGCCTGGTTTAAAAACTGGACATGGCTCAGAGCAGATTTGTTCATGCTTGCAGGCACAATTGGATACCCCCAAACAGCAGAATTTGACAGTTCAGCGTGAACTACCACAGATTTGGATAGCAAGTTACCAACAAGTAGAAGCTAAAGTCCAGAGCTGAGGGCCAACTTTTTTTGTCATTGCAATGGACAAATGTTTTCTCTTTTTATAAGGATTGCCAAATGGAGGTTTGAGACTGCTAAGCAATTAGTGAAAGGTTTGTTTGTGTTATTCGAGTAATGCTAAAGGCCTTATTTAAATTGATTCTTTGCTTATAGCCTGGACAGGCACCTGGTAGGAATCTGACACGATTTAGCATTTCACCTCACCTTTTTGTAAAAGCATGCCTGAAAGTCTTCTGATTTCAATTGCTGGCCCTCAACATCAGTTGTACCAGTTGTGTTCTTAGAGAAAATGGCTTCAACTCCACAACAAGGGTTGTTAACCTAGGTTAAGTCACACATTTTTCAATAGCATACCTACCATGTCTAGCATCCCCACAAACTCATCGACCCTGGTCAGCAAATCTTCCAGACTCTTATCTAAGGTTTCAACCTGCAAAAACAAAATTTAGAAATGATGCAAGAGTTGCAGCAATGGTGGCAAAAGCACAGGTGGAAGAGTGCAGACCTGAGATAGAAAAGAAAACGGAACTCAGAGGGAAAAAAACCTACAATTACTCCCGCCCCACAACCACTAGAGAAAATGCAAAGGTGAGAAAAATAGGTGACATTGCTTACAGATCACAGTTGCTGACCACTACCTATGTGGTGGTGGAGCTGGGCACAGCAAAGCAGAAGACAGAAAAGAGGACAGAGGACTGTTAAAGCAGAAAAATATATATCAGAAAATCAAAAGTGATTTTTAAAAACAACAACTGGATTTCATTTTTAAAGATGTAAATACTGAGTTTCTCTTAAATAATCACTAGGTTAACATGAACTAATCTGGATATAAGCATATTAGACATTCAGTTAATCTCTAAATCAACACCTCTAGCAGCTGTCCATATTTCTCAAATATGGATACCTACACTCTACCCAAACAGGTGTTTCATTTCCATCTGTTCTAGTCTGCCCAGTAACTATCAAACCTTGCTCTGGGTTGTACCTTCAATGATTGGAACCCCCTGAACTTGGAGGGTTCTGGTCATCCAATGCAACATGGGAGGAGCAGTGGAGGCAGTCTTTGCCTCCTTGTCATTCTGCCCTGCATTTTTCACTAGACAGGCTTTTTTGCCCATCTAGAGATGGCACTTCAGACAAGGAAGGAAGGCGGCTGGGGAGGCCTCAGGAGAGCTTGTAGCCCTTCTGGTCTCCTCCTCTCCCTGCTCATCGAAACGCTCCCATTCCCCCCTCTTCGAGGTCAATTTTTCAGCCTTGGAGGACACCTAGCACAGTTCTTTCTGTGCTGACTGTGAGGGGCAGATCTCTGACTCCCCCTTCTGAACGGGGGATTCCCCACAGTATCCTATGGTCTCTCAGACAATGTCTAGGGGCTATAGGATTGCTCCTTTAATTGTTGATTCTTAGTTTTTGTGCGGACAAGGCTGGGTCAAGACAGAGTGAAGCAGAAAAGAGCAACACTGGAGAGAAAACAACAGCATTGTCTGCTGTGCATCTTCCTGTATTCTCGTATTGATACTAAGGTTGCAGTCCTATACCCATTTACCTGGGGGTAAAGCTCCACTGAACCCAATCAAATGTATTTCTGAAAAGACATGTACAGCTTTGTACTGCGATCCTCAAACTATCATGCATACTGGTCATAAGAAAGACCCTATAGCGGTATTTTAAAAAGACATTTCCTCTATGGGCAAAAATGTAAAGTGTGCAAAATATATACAGTGAGACAAAGATGCAAAGCCTGCTTGTAAGAATGAGACAGAGTAAATAAAATCTATTGACTTCTAAATTAACATAGTTTAGTATTCAGATTTGCACCACTGTTCAGGAAATATGTGAAAAGGTTTCAATGAGAAACTCGACTTAAATCGACCTTTTTTCTTCCCGATTGAAATTAATCCACCTTGACAAAATTGCTGCTTGATATGTTCATTTCAAAGTAAGCAGCATAGCGTTGATAGGACTGCAGCCTTAAGTCTGCTTTTCAAACTTTCCTACCACCAGCTATTTGAAACGATGTTCCAAACAACTGATCACAATGGCAGGGTTAGTCTTAAACTAGAGAGAGGTACTAAGTACTTTGACTTATCGAGCATGGATAAGTGGGCTAGAGAAAGACAGCGAGCCTGCAGACCAGAAAGAGTAAAACACATTTAAAAAGAAAGTAAAGAAGAAGGAAGTACAATCCTATGCAGCTTACTTGGAAGTGTACGTGCCCCATTAACCTCGGGGGGCGGGAGCGGTGTTACTTCTGAATAACTATCTACAGCAGCCCAATCTGGTGCTATCCAGATGTGCCGGACTAGATGTGTTTGGTCTAGCCCCTCTGGAGGGCCCCTGGTTGGGGAAAGCTGATTTACAGGATGGCGCTGAAGCCTCCCATTTCAGGGGGAAAGTGGACGGGGGGCGCGAGCCCTGTCTGAAAAGGTCGCGAACTACCAGAAGAGCGCATGCGCCCACTCACCTGCCCCGCTGAGGCGACGCCGCCCAGCGGCGAAGGCAATAGGTAGGCGGCGTAGTCGGCCGCGGCGGTTGCCAGCAGCAGTTCCCCTCCGAAGGCGTTTCCTTCCGCCGCGTCTTCGTCCCCGAGGCCGGAGGTGTTGCTGTGGCTCTGCGAGACGTTGCCGCTGTCGCCGCTCAGCTGGAGTAGCGGCGGCGGCGGCTCCTCTGCGGCGGCAACCGCCTCGTCCATTCCTTCAACCCCACACTAATCCACGCTCGCGCGCATCTGGCAGCCAACCGCCCGTCGCCAAACCGAGAAGCTTCAACTGCCGGCCGAAGGGTCTTTCCCCGCTACGGAAGCCCAGCAGGGTCACTGTCAAAAACAGGGCTAATATGCTCGGGCTACGTAAATTCTATAATTAGGGGCGCGGCGAAGGGGAAGGCCTTCTGCGGGCACGTGCTTAGGTCTCGTGGGAGGAGGAGCCCCGCCTCCGGCCTTGCTCCTTCAAGCGGCGCGCTTCCTCCAGGTGCAGAAAGACGGGAGGTTTACATGGCGGAAAGAAGCGCCCTAAACTTCTTTTCGTCCCGACATCCCGCTGGGCTTCCCCACGCTTTTGATGCAGTTGTTAGTATACGTCCAACGCAAATGGCTGCATCAAAAATGTGGGAAACTGTACTAGAGGAGAAGTATTATTTAAAGCATCTATCCAGTCGAACTATTTACTACCTCCCCACCCTTAACCTAGTTCTCACTTACCTAAGACAAATGCACAAAAAGCATATGGCCCAGGAGAAAATAACAATCCCCAAATGTACTGTGAGCGATACCTTTATATTAGGCACAGCCCCCAAAATCACAAAATAGCAAGCTTTTAAGTTCTGAAAATCTTCATTAGGCTAATGATAAGCAAAACAAAGAACAAATAAAGGGCTAGGGGAGTGGAGAAGGGACCAACCTGACCTTGCAGAGGTGACTTCACCATCCAGTTACATTTTTACCTCTCCCCCCTCCCGCCCTTATAACATCTTGTCTGGTGGGGTTCTCGAACACTTGCACAATTATTTTGTGAGCTTTTGGTTGGCCATTATTACAGCAACATGGATTTTGAAAAAACCTTTAAAATGGATTTTAGGAGGAGATTGAAGACTTAGGATTCCAGCCTACATTTTGGGGCTACTGGATCTACCTTGCGAAATGCTGTTCATGCTGGTAAGATGTTGGTGCCAACAACTTCTTTTATTATTAGAAGTAATTATTAGAAGTAATTCCTTACAAATCATGATTACTTATAACTGAAATGTGAATAAAGTACATACATGTGAGTTTACTGTCCCATTGTCTACTGTTGCTCTGAGAGAAGATGTACCTGGTTCCCCTGCAAGCACCACTTAAGCTGCAATTTAACCAGAAGAAAAAACAGGCTACAATCCTAAACACATTTAAGAGAAAGGATGGTTGAAAGTAGTTGCAGGTGCTCTCAAGATAGTTAGGTTTTTTAAAAAATAAATTATTGAATTTGTTTTGGTATGCTGTTATTGTTCACGCACTGGTTATCTCTCGGCTGGACTACTGCAACCTTCTTCTCTCTGGCCTTCCTTCGTCTCACATCAGCCCGCTGGTCTCTGTCCACCACTCTGCCGCTAAGATCATCTTCCTGGCCCGCCGCTCTGACCATGTCACTCCACTTCTGAAATCTCTTCATTGGCTTCCAATTCACTCCAGAATCCAATATAAACTTCTCCTGCTGACCTTCAAAGCTCTTCACGGTCTAGCTCCTGCCTATCTCTCCTCTCTCATTTCACACTATCGCCCCGCTCGGGCTCTCCGCTCCTCTGATGCCATGCTTCTCGCCTGCCCAAGGACCTCCACTTCCCTTACTCGGCTTCGTCCTTTTTCTTCTGCTGCCCCTTACGCCTGGAACGCTCTTCCAGAACACTTGAGAACTACAAACTCAATCACTGCTTTTAAAACTCAGCTAAAAACTTTTCTTTTCCCTATAGCCTTCAAATATTGAGTTTGTTCTGACTCTATACTGTTAGCTTCACCCTACCCGGTGCCTGTTTACACTTCCCTGTGCCTGTTTGCATTCTCCTTCCCTCTTTATTGTTTACTACAACTTATTAGATTGTAAGCCTATGCGGCAGGGTCTGGCTATTTACTGTGTTATCTGTACAGCACCATGTACATTGATGGTGCTATATAAATAAATATTAATAATAATAAAAGTGGGGTATAAACAAAATCTGAAATGAAATTAAATGGATGTTATCAGTTTTATAGACCCCTGCTAGTTTGATTAACTTTCACAGGAGATCAACTACTTTTTAGTAGGAAAAGTGGGGTATAAACAAAATCTGAAATGAAATTAAATGGATGTTATCAGTTTTATAGACCCCTGCTAGTTTGATTAACTTTCACAGGAGATCAACTACTTTTTAGTAGGAAAAGTGGGGTATAAACAAAATCTGAAATTAAATTAAATGGATGTTATCAGTTTTATAGACCCCTGCTAGTTTGATTAACTTTCACAGGAGATCAACAGGAAAATAACATTTTTAGTCCTATTAAAGCATTTCTGCGATTGGTACTTTGATTATGAAGTTTTGTGTCTCAGCAGTGAGACTTGTCAAAGCCTCTCTCATATAATTCTGCTTTTTCCTGATAGACAGCTTTCCTGCATTTCTGTAGGGCTCCCTTCTGTCCCATCTCCCTTCTGAACAGGTATTGGACCACTAAGATTTGGAGAGAGATGCTATCTGTACACTGATGACTATCAGCATCCAGTATTGGGAATGTTTTTCCCATAGCATAATCCAGTGAATTGTTTTTCTCATCAAGCTCTCAGTGGCTTGGCTGAATTAAGAAATTACATCCAGCTTCCAATCAATCTACAATCAAACTCTTTGAAAGCACCAAAAGGTCTTTGTATTTAGATGGTTTTTGTAGCTGGGATTTGAATTTGGGTTGATGGTGGCATTTTTCAGTTAAGCAATATGAACACACCTACGTAATTTTATTCCAAGCTTAAGAATAAAATGCTTCTTATTAAACCTCAAGTGCGAAGGAAGCTGAGCCTGTATGAAACAAAATTAGAGTGTGGAGAGGGTTGGGATATAAATTCAACAAATGAAGCTCATTCCTTTAGAAACGCTTTAATACACAATACTACACAGTAAAAAACAAAGAAAACGACAAAGCTAAAAGTAGAAAAATACATCGTAAAACAATTATACTTTGTTCCTAGACATTTCATGAATATATTCAATTTTTTTCTATTAACCCATTTTAACAACTTATGGCATTTTATGGAACAGACAAGCAGAGCTGGGAGCAAAACTCTTTTTTCTGCAATAGTCTGTAAGGATGCAGCCCTATGCATCTTTAGACAGAAAAAAGTCCTCCAACTAAACATGTATAGGATTGCACCCTAATTGACTTACTTTATAGCTAACCATGATTATAACAATCCAAGAAAAATTGCTTGTTGAAACCCTTAATTTGTTGCTGAAGTGTAGCATTTTAGACTCTCAGGAAAAAAAAAACTAGATTAGGAAATAAAATAATATGTACCAAAAAGTGTGACCAGCTTTCATCATTAAAGACTCTGTGGATCCAAGTTAATTCTAAACAGTAAGACAAATTTAGATGAATTTCTCATAGTGCCTTAGAACACAGTCGTAACATGTATCTCAGCAATTCTATTATTTATTTGCTTTTCAGTATTGTTACCAAGATCAAAGTGAAACCAATGGCCACTGCAATTGAAATATTTGTCTAATAAATATTATAGTAATAAAAGGAGAATTTGTGATGTGCCTTCTCCATGCTGCCTGTTTTTCCACATACATGATCATACAGAAAGATATAGTTTATTCAGACAGTACTACCAGTGATCAGCAGGTGGAGCTGATCTTTAAAAAAAGAATTTATGCCAACAATATTCATTTCTATCCCACTTTAAAAAAATATAAAACAAAAATCATTTGGTCAGAGTTTTGTTCACTATCCGCCCTGCCTCCCCCCACCCCCCCTCAAAGTAAATGCAGCATCCCTTCAACACTATTGCCAAGGTAGAAAGCTGTTCCTTTAGGCAGCCCTTTCCAGATTTAGGTGCAATATAGTCAAGTTTTCTGTGTAAACAAGCTGGGGAGCAGTATCTATTCATAGAAAATCAATTCTCAAAATGTAACTAATTTAATAATAATTTCCCTCCAAAGCATAATTTATGAATGGCTGTTCCAAATTTTCTGTTTTCTGTTATTTATGAATCACCAAAGCAAAAACTAACCTTCCCCAACCTGGTGCCCTCCAAATGTGTTGAACTACAACTCCCATCATCTCAGGCTGTGGATGATGGAGTTGTAGTCTGACACATCTGAAGAATACCAGGTTGGAGAAGGCTGATATAAACCATGTACATGTATGTATGCAGTGTACCACCATACATGCAGGAGAAGTGTAGTTTATCTGTGTGAATCGTATTTCCTGTAACCTAGCCAGAGAATTTTCATGGGATTTTTTTAAAAAAGTTCTCTATTCTCTCATTCTGAACCTGGGAGCAGAAATTATATTTACACTTTTCCATGGGTTGCAATAGGCGACACTTTTATGTCTAATCATGAAAACCACCCTTCCTGGAAAGCAACACGTGTTTCACACATCAGAAAGTCCATGAGAATTAAGGTTCTCTTTCTTCAGTATGTGGATAGATTTGTTCCAGTTGGCACTTCAGACTAGAAACAACAAACTCAAACATCCACTAAAGCGTTATCACTGTTCCATCCTCTTCGATGCCTCCTTTGGGAATAACCAAACTATGACGAGGATCAGTTTTTAAGGAGCTTAGCAGTTTGTGAATATTGCCATTGCTTTCTCGTCCCAAGCTGTTGTTGAGTACCAGATCCCTCTGAAGTCTGTGGCTAAGACTGTTGCCATTAATTCGGGAAAGGCTACCAGAAGGAAGGCTGTGTGATTTTGGAATGGGCTGTGGTTCCAGACAGCCCTCGATTACAATGTCAGCGTCCTCATCGCTCTCCATTTCATCAGGGTGGAAGTTCTGCAGGACATGAGAAGAAGGCAAACTGTGGTGACTTGCAGCGCTATCTGTAGACTGGCCAGAGCTCCCAGACATCCGACTGCTTCTGATAATATTGTTCCTTTGGTTTGCTGGCTTGACGGTGATGATGAGATTGTGGCTGTTGGCAATCATCATGTCCGTTACCTGGTCAAGAGTTTTTCCTGCCACTTCTATGCCATTCACTTCCAGGACTTCATCGTTGACTGCTAGCAAGCCTGTACTCTCAGCTAAGCCACCAGGAACCATCCGAGAGATGAAAATGCCAGGTACCTTTTCCAGCCCATGAGGAGTTACTCTTACACTTGTCCCATCGCGGATGTAAAATCCTAGTGGCTTCTCACACCCATGTCGATACAATCTTACTCTCCTATGAGTTTCAGGGAGAATGTCCACATCAATGATGGACGACACCGGTCTAAAGTCCTGAGGCATGCTGATGTTAACGTGGCGTCTGCGAAGGTTGTCGTTCCGGAGGGTCACCAGAGCTTTCTTTTTCCTGGTTAAGGTGTTTGAACCAAAGTTACCGTAATCTGCCTCATCTAGAAAGAGAAGGGGGGGGGAGAGATTGGTTTCATAAGCTACAGATAAACAGGCCATTTCCAACAAGCAATGGAGTCTTATTTCCAATTTTTATGAAATGCAGACATCTGTGTATATTTGAAATTTTTGCTTCAACACCTTCCACAATTTCACCCTAATGGTGAATGAACCTATCAAAATCAAAGACACTTGCTACCATAGTTTGTCAAAGTCCCTTCAGGAATGTTTGGAATAGAGATTGGCAAATAGATTGGTTGGCAAATAGATTTGCCTCGTCTATGCCTTATTCACTTGCTAATGTTGCTTGCTGGATAAAACACCCAGAATAAGATGGCAACTGCCACTGGGGTGAGAAAGAGAAGGCAGGAAATATGTCTAGCTGCAGCAGATTTATTACCACCCTTTCACAAATGAGCATGAAGCAATTCATTAGAGCTTGAAGGCTCCCATTATCTGTTAAAAAGGCTCGGGCAAGTGACTGATAATGATCTATGGGCTGGAATTGGCCCATCAGACACTAGTTGATTTCCATTGGCCAAAAATATATGAATTTGGAATTTGAATTGGAACACAGGTGTAGTTAAACTAGTATGCCATTTCTTATAGCACCCATCATCATGTGTTTCCAAACAAGTACATAACTGCCAAAGGGCAACCAAGGAAAGATCCATATCTACACTCCTAATCTCCTAATACATTCTTCTTTTACGGAATCTACTCCCTATATGATTTTGATTTACAGATGATGCTAATGGTAATTTTATTGTGTAACTTAAAATATATAATCTATTCTCTTTGTAATGACAGTAATAGAAACACAGTGTGTATTAATTTACAAAGCACACAATTTAGAACTGATGCAGATTGTATGGCAGGGCAAACAACCTGGTGTTCAGATGTTTTAGACTACAACTCCCTTCAGCATGGCCAATGAACAGGGATTATGGAAGATGTAGTCCAAAACATCTGGAGGACAACAGGCTGGCTACACCTGGGAAAAGAGATAGAACTGATATGCCCGAGCTACTGGAGTCCCAGTTATGCTAACCATGTCACATACCACCAATGGCAAGATGGTGGTGCCAGAAACACTGGTGTGGCTGCTCTGAACCTAATTCTGACTTCAAACAAATTACTGGAAGAGAGCCATGAGAAGTTAGGCAAGATTTATAAAAACGGGAAGGTACTTGATTCTGTAACATCCTATAAAAACAGGGGAAGGTACCGGACTGTGTAACTTCCAAGTAAGAAACCATCCTTTTAAATAACTTAATCAGAACCAATAAAGGAGAGAAAGAGGTAGAGAAAATTGTGCAGTATACGTCAATTGTCAGCTAAAATGTTGTCTCTCTCATACACTCAAACACTTTGGTAACTAGATGTTGTTCTGGGGTGTGGGGGAAACTCCCAAGAAATTCACCAAGCAAAAGTATAAGCAATAAGATGGCCTCTTTTGGATGGAAGATTTGGAAATGTACCCTACCAAGAACGGGTATGTCCCTGTGAAATGGGTAAAGTGGAAACAGTAGGCCATGTTCTGCTGTATTGTTCCTTTTATCAAGATCTACGCCAAACATTTATAACCTCTATCCTGCAGTGAATTCCCGGTAGATCAGATGAATATTACATAAAACATCTTCTATCGGATCAGAATCCTCAGATTACTCTAAAAGTGGCCAGTTTTTGTGCGGCTGCCATAAGCCAACGGAAATTAATGTTGAAGAATTTTAATGCACCTTAGACTAAAGCTGAGACTGCCACGTTTTATGGATTTTATGTATGTATTTTATTGTATATTAGGGTTTTTATGGATTTTATGTATGTATTTTATTGTATATTGGAGTTTTTAATATTATTGTGATGATGTTTTCTGTTGTGCTGGTCTATGACCGAAATAAACAAACTTTGACTTTGACTCTTGTATGTTCAATTTAAGGCACAATGTGTCAGTCATTAAACATGTGTGCAAAACGTAATCCAAAGTAGTCCTACTCTCTTGACAAGGGCAAAGCTGGTCCCCCTTCCCACGAGCCCAAAATCAGAATGTGTGTCAAAGCACGAGAAGATGGTAGAGATTTCCTGTTACTGTTCCCTAGTTTCCTTGATGCCAAAGCCAAAATGAGCCATGAGTGCCAGAACAAGTTATAGCAACTGGTTGTGTGGGTGGAGATGAATTGATGACTAGTTGCAAAGCTACTTTGATTTATGGCTCTGGTTAAGCAACTGTGAGGTTAGGACACATCTATGCCTCAACCTGCCTATGGTCATAATGTCCACTGAAATATATTGTTTATCGTCACAGCTTTTGGAAAAGAAAAACAATATGCTTTGCTCTCTTGGTCTCCTCAGTTGCACTTTGTCCACCTTCTGAGAAATTCTTCTTGAAATGGACAACAGGAACAAACCTTTAAATTAAAATAGCATGGAAATGTTTGGAGGAGTGTGAAAGACATGGACCAGGCTAATGACGAATGTTCCAAGATTTCCTGAAGACGAAATCCTTGTTCGTCTGAACATATGAGGGCTAAAGTGTGTGGAAGTGGGAGGGGGTTGTGTACAGGCCCCACACCTCAAGAGCTCCTCTTTAGAAATTTGTGCTGAAAGAGGCTTCTAATCATGTTTGGTTGAACATGTTTTGAAGTTCTGCCTGATCAGGAACTCTGATAAGGCAGGGTTCCCAATCATGCAGAGGCTTCTAAGCACATTCACCCACACATAGAAGCCACTTTCAGACCTTTCACAGACACCCCCAGTTTTATCCTCATTTGTTCAGGCAAATGCTTAAACAAGCATAATGTCTTACAAAAATAGCAGATTCTGACAGGTGGGATTTCCTTGGTTCCTTTTTTAAAAACAAACAAACAAACATACATACATTCTGGTTCATAACACAAAGAAAATTTTATATAATATATATCTTTTTGGAAAAGAAGTGTTTAGCACACACGTGAAGCATGCCTTAAATATTAACATTTATGGTAGCCCTTGAATGCCACCCTAACTCTAAGTAATCTTTTCATTTTAACAACATGGGACCTGTGCAGAGGAATGTAAATACCAAGCATCTGATCCTGGGGGCAGATTTGGAGGAAGAAATGACTGCCTTTTCAAAAACAACACACAAAACACCCTAATACCAGAAGCACTGCTCCCATTGCTTGGACAGCTGCTTTTCATAGGAATTGCCTGCCAGATGAAATACCAAAGCATAGCCAGATAAGATTATGTAAACAAGCAAGATTCCACACAGAACCAGACTGCCAGGCTCCTATAGGAAGAATTCATTTTGGACTTTGCATTTTCAGTCTGCACACACTCCTAGTGTATTATTTCCTCTGGGAACTGTTCAACATTAGTTGACAGCTCTGGAAACTACATCAAAGACAGAATTACTTCCACTAAGAAGAGCAGCACTTCAGGCAGATTTGGGAATGAAGCCAACGACTCATTAAGAGCGATGGGATGCCCCTCAACCCCATAGATCTCCATTACCGAATGCAAACAAACAGAAATAACTTAAAACTAGGGAAGGTTTTAGGCCTCCTGTGCATCAGTCAGTTTACAAAAAAAAAACCACCCACCCCTTATTAAAAAAATCTGTATGGTGCACATGCTGCCTCCTCCACAGAGATCAAAACAAGTGTTTTTGTAAACTGATAAAGGGTGGCAGGGGAACTATTCCATCATTTGTTATAAAGTAATGGAACAGGCAGAGATACAGAAGGTTTGAAAGGAAACAGATATATAGTGAACTTTGACTTAGGCTGCTTCCTTTGCCCAGCACAGATATAAAGGAGCAATTTGGATAAGCAGGAAAGAAAAACACAACATAATATCCAACCAAACTTATTTATGCTGAAGTCAAGCATAGCAACTAAACAACAAAGCCTAAAAGAAACAGGTTTTTAAATTCCATATTAGGGCACTACTTTTATTAAGCCAACCCAAATATCACAAAATAGTAGCGTGTGCAAGCTTTTGAGGTCTTTGGAACCCTTTAAGTGGTAAACAAAGCGAGGCTGTGGATAGGGTGAGGGTGAGGGTGGGGGAAAAGGCTGTGGAGTCTGCACTTATTCGCAGTCTTAAGCTGGACTATAGAAGGAGATAGCAGCCATTCAACTTAGGCTCTACTACTAGGTGCAATGCAGGTTTCACAGTGCAGCTAGGACTTCTGAAATGAAGAAACAAAATGGTCGGTCTCCATTTTTGAAAGTATAAAACCCAGCTGTTACCCAGCTAGCGTGGTTGGTTGCTGTTGTTTTGCTTAAAATAACCTGCTTTTAAAATCCTACCCGTACCCCGATAAAATTGTAACACAAGTTCCGAGGGAAGAAAGCCTGACAGATCAAGTTACACATACAAAAATGATTAATCTGAGCTTTCCACGTGCACTGTAACAACGGGGGGTTAAGAATATGATGAAAAGATAAGGAATTCAATGGTGAAGCTGATGAACCGGCTCTTTCAAAAGCGTCGCCCTGTCCTTTCTGTTCATTCCTAGATTCTGCAGTTTCCACATTGAACTCACTTCTGGACCCAGTTCTCAATTCATTTGCCCTGCTCTTCCAATAGAATAACCAGTCCTTTAAGTATATTCATATCCTTTTTTTTTTTTGAACCACAAGGAGCTACAAACTGGCTAGCATTAAAAACCAAGTGTTAATCAATATACAAAACACAATCAACCAAATGATCAATCAAGCAGTAGAAACAAACAAACAACCCTAGAACTCTGAAGTCTTGTTTCACCCCTTTTCCTTTTCTACTGCATTCAGACATGCTGCTGTTTCCTGACTTTTCAACAAACTGCTCCCTTCCCTTGACCCATTCTCACTTTTGAATTACCATCTGGTTTCCTTTTACCCATTGCCCTTGAACCCTGGAGTGTGCACCCTATTCCCAAGGTCTTGACTTTGGCTTCTCCCTGACTGGACAATCCGGTTTCTCTCCTCTGTACCCTAATAAAGCTGCCTTCACCAAAGGCAATGATGCAAAGTGATAGTCACTGCCAAATGCAAAGGCCTCTACTCTCATTGTCCCTGATTCTTCTCCTAGGCCAGATCTACACCAAGCAGGATATAACACTTTGAAAACGTTTTGAAAACAGTATATGTAATGTGTCCTAAGCCTGAACAGTTATCAAAACCATTATAAACTGTTATAAAGCAGTAGTGTAGATCCTGCCCTAGCTTTAATACCGTTTGCTTCTTCTGTTGGACTGTCTTCATGCCATAGGTTTCCATTACTCTGTCTCAAAATGGTTCTCTTCATACTCGTGTAATCTTTCATTCAATGTTTCCAGAGGAGGAGGATGTTCCTTTGCCTCCACCAGCTTCTTTAGGATCCATAAGAACATGAGAAGTGCTATGCTGGATCAGACCAAGGGTCCATCTAGTCCAGCACTCTGTTTGGGTCCAGCACCCTTGAGTTCTGTTCTTGGTCCTTTAAGAATTGTCTTTCCACACTAAACCTGGGTGACCTCATCAAATTCCACAGCTTTACCACTGTCCATCTTGTTGAACAGACTCAAAGCTTTGTCTCCTCTGCTCTTATTCATTCTCCCCCCCCCTTTTTTTTTTTTAAAAAAGGAAAGGAACCTCTCGTGCAAGCACTGAATCATTACTTGACTCTTGGAGGGACGCCAGCTTTCGCGGACATTTTCTTAGCAGGCCTTATAGCGGGTTTGCCGTTGCCTTCCCCGGCTGTTATTACCTTTCCTCCAGCTAACTGGGTACTCATTTTACCGACCTCGGGAGGATGGAAGGCTGAGTCGACCCGAGCCGGCTGCCTGAAACCAGCTTCCGCTGGGATCGAACTCAGGCCGTTGGGAGAGCGGTAAAACTGCTGCTTTACCGCTCTGCACCACACGAGGCTCTTCCTCCTCTTATTCATTCTACTGCCAACAGTGCCATTTCCAGGGTTGGAGGGCCCTTGGGCAAGACACCCTCAATTGGCTCCCTTCCTCAGTGAGTCAACTGTCTTATCATCGTTGTCACCAGCTGCGATTGCTCCTCCTCATAATCATCGCTGCCAGTTGCCTGCTTGACAGGCAAAGAGCCAGTGAGCAAGTTGGCATCATCATCTATTGCTCCCCTTCTCACATCACCATTGTCTGGTCCAGAATGAGAGGAAGGTGAACAAGCAGCTTGCAATGGGGTGGAGGAGGAGCAAGTCCAGGGTGTGGGCCTTCCACAGGTGGCTGCCCATGCCTACCCTTGACACTGGGCCTTAGCACCAAGTCTGTCATTTGTCTCCCGTACAACATTGTGAAAGGACAGCCCTTCCACTATGCTTCCTCAACAAAAAGCCCTCTGGTTCATACTCTTGTCTAGACTACAGAAACCTTCTCTCTTACCTTCTGTTGTCACATCTTGGTCCTCTTACCTCCTTCCAGCACTTTACCCCCAAAGTCATCCATGCATTTCCCAGTAAAATCCCAGCTCCTCCTGGCTCCCATCACCCAGATATTCTACAGATTAAAGTGCCCCTAAGAACAACCTAACAATCTGATCATGTAACTATGTTACAACAAACAGGGGGCTGCTACCAAAAATGACAGCCCCATGATAAGCTATCCTCCCTTTAAGTGTCATGGGTAACAGCCCCACCTGCAAATCCTAACCCATAGTCTGACATCGTAGCATTTTGCATTTCCACCCCGAACCTGCAAGCAGCAGCCAATGATCTGAAACACACACCATGTTGATGACGTGAAATTAAACTTAACATCTATGTTCCACTGCATGCTATGGAGAAAGGGAGATTACTCCAGATGCTTCCGGAAGCCCTGTGCTCTCCATTGACTTGCATGCAGACTGGTTGTGCTTTTTGAATGCTCAAAAATGTGTGTTTCTAAAAATTTCACATGAAGTAGGGCCCAAATTAGAGCAAAGATTCCAGTATTTGATGCTCTTATGTTTTCAAGCCTCTCAGCCACAGGCTCAGGAATCACACCCCACACCAGAGGAACATAGGAAGCAGACTTATAGCGGGACAGACCATTAGTCCATCTAGCCCAATATTATTGACACTGACTGGCAGCAGCTTTCCAGGATTTCAGGCAGGAGTTTTTCCTGCCCTACCTGGAAGTATTGTGATCAAACCTGGTTCGTTCTGCACACACAGCATATGCTCTACCACTGAGCTATGGCCCCTCCCAAGACACTGCACCCGTTTTACTCCATAAAAGAATGGAGGAGGGACAGCTGAAACTTCCTGTTATTTTTCTCTTCCTACATGCCACAATGCCTTGTGTGAACAAGCCAGTATCTATTTGGTTGATCCTTTGTGGGGTGGGGTGTCTTGAAGGAACTATTCTATGTGGAATTAAGGAAACTCATATTAAAGAGAGACATGTTGCAGTTCAAAAAGTGACAAAAGTCTAACCTAAAATTAAGCAACTGACACTTTGATATAAAATATTTGGGAACATTCAATAAGCTCTTCTACCTATTAGAACAGGGGTGGACAGACTTTAGGCTTGCTTCTCCACGAGAAGCTCAAAGTCTATCAACTGGAGCCAGGTGTAAAATAGTGGCTCAGGAAGAGGGACACAGACTTGAGAAACAAGCTGTGCCTCTGAACACATGCTTAGCCCAGGAATTTGTTTTAGGACCAGAACTGGCATTTGCACACAAATCCTTTCAAACACAAATGGAATCCTGTTTCTTCTCAGGTTTTCTGGATTTTAGCAGGGGGATTTAAGGAGGGAAAGGGCCTTTTATTTGCACTACTGTCAAATCACTGGGAGTGAGAAATCCTTACTAATCTACTGCAGATCTCTTGGAGATCCACCAGAAGATCCTGACTCACCTTTTGCCTGGCCTTGTATTATAACAATTTGTTCTATACACACAAAAAGGGAGGAATGCTTAGGGGTTTTTTTTTGTTAATTTTACTCAACTATTTTATGAGAGTTGTCAGCTTGATCACATAAGGATTTTTTAAAAAGATAATCTTGACTTTAGAAGGGAAGTTTCTTCAGTGGATGTTTTCCGATTAAACAATGCATTTTGGGGATATTAACAAGTGATACATTTCTGCTGCAGTTTAAAATTTGGAAACTAAGCCCAATCTCTTCCCCTCTATATAAACAAATAATAAATAGCATTTCAGTTTTTCAAACACTTCAAAATCAGTATTAGCAGTTCCTGAAGATTGAGGCTTCAACTTTGCTTCCTCTAGTTCCACTTGGTGACCACCAGAGGTCACTGCTCAGCTTGTGTATATTTCCTAGTTCAGGGGTTACAAGTGAGAACGTGTGTGTGTGCTCTGCTTGCACAGCTGTAGAATGAGCCACTGAAATAGATGCTGGTACTTTTGAATTAACACATGAGTTTCAAACATAAAGCAATTTTCCTTGTAAAGCAATAGACACCACTCTTAGCCTTGATCCAAATATATAGAAAGGCCATGTGCTACTGTTTCACTTCAGAATGGCGTGAGAGGGTGGAGAGAAGGAAGCCATGTGTTCGAATGCCCCCTGTTTTAACAACTTCCTTGACATGGAAAGCTAAGGAGAAAATGAGGAAAGAACCTCTTTCCCGAATGTGCTAGCTTACTATATGCACAGAATTCTTGAAATGGGATAGCATGCAACCCGCTTTCTGAAGTGGTCGAGTCCTGGGAGATTTGTAAAATGTATTTCTGTAGAAACACAGGTACAAGCAGACAAGAGAGTGGCCAGGCATAAACAGCATCAGATTCTCATGTATTCTATGGATAGGCCTATATTCAAGTCATGGGGCCTACAATGTATTTCCATTTAGGCATGGGGTGAAAAGTAGGTTCCCTTGCACACTTCCTAAAGAAACAGTGGCATCTCTTTAAGCAATGGCAACCTTTCCCACCTGGGCCCTCCAGATGTGTTAGACTTCAACTCTGAGTAGACAAGTCTATAGAACTACATTGTAAAAGCCTAAAGCACATTTAAGGTGGACAGTGATGCTGAGCTAATAGAGCACATCTACCCTGTGCTATGATCCCCCCACAACTGTGAGCTACTTTGTATAAAAGCACACTTGTGTGCAATGTATACATTTCTACTGTGGAGCCAGGGATGTTGTTTCTGCTTTGAACGACCCCTTCCACCCCTGCACCTCCCTATCACAAGTTGTTTTATGCAGAACAGGGTGGTGGTGGTGGTAGTGGTAGTAGGCAGGGGACCTAGAAGGCTGGATTCAAGGTAAGAGCCTTTCCTTTGCCTAGAGGCGTCCATGCCACTCTTCATCTACAATATGCAGTGTTGACTAACAGAAAAAATAAACAGGAGACATGTTATCAGGAACACAGAAGGTTGCTGCACATTGCCAGCGATAGTTACATTTCTGGGGGGAAAATGGACTCGTGACTATTTCCTTTTCCTGTCAGTTAAACAAAAGGTTCAGAATGGTCATCATTCTTCCCATCTCTCTGGCAGGAGTTCTGGCAGATTTGTCACTATCTTCATAGTGAAAGTACAGCCAAAACAAGCATGCTGCTCTGGGGGAATCCCACAACTCTGTTCAAGGGGAAGAAAAAACCCCAAACAAATTTATTAAGCACAGTGGACATCAGAAACACATATTTTGAAGTGTTTTTCTACAGTTCATCAAAACCTGACAAATGAAATTCCAAGTCAATTTTCCTTAAACCTCCAAAGCCCTGTGCTATCCCTGCTGGGGGGAGGGCTTCCCCAATAGCTGACTGAATTATCGGGGTAACAGTATTATACACTGTCACTTACTAAAGTCAAGGATTGCTATTTCTAGGGCTTTATGAATTGTGCATGCACATGCAAAAGTGGAACTTGTTTTCATCACCTAAAAACAAATTTATATCCCTCATGACTGGAGGAAAAACCTGAAGTTATTTGATGTTTTTGCACAAACACACTTGCTTAACTTTCATATTTGAAGATAAAATCTCTGCAGCCTTGATACAAACAATTTTCACCAATGACTATGACAACTATATTCACACAAGCGACTTACTACCCGGGTCAGTAATGATGCACGCCTACCAGACAGAATCATGGAAAAAATACTGCTGATCTCCACTGTTGTCAACTTTCTTTTTTGAGCAAAATGGAAGTGGGAGGTCATAAATATACAAATCGAAAATTAAGCCATTAGATGCTGACACTAAAATCCACAGTGTCACAGAGATTCAGAAAAGACAAGCATATGAGATGAGGAAGAATGAAGGACAAAGTATATCATATTGCCAGGATTCGACCATTTCTGTCTGTCTCTTCTGCCAAGACTCTCATTCACGCACTGGTTATCTCTCGGTTGGACTACTGCAACCTTCTTCTCTCTGGCCTTCCTTCATCTCACATAAGTCCACTGGTCTCTGTCCACCACTCTGCCGCTAAGATCATCTTCTTGGCCCGCCGCTCTGACCATGTCACTCCACTTCTGAAATCTCTTCATTGGCTTCCAATTCACTCCAGAATCCAATATAAACTTCTCCTGTTGACCTTCAAAGCTTTTCACGGCCTAGCTCCTGCCTATCTCTCCTCTCTCATCTCACACTATTGCCCCGCTCGTGCTCTCCGCTCCTCTGATGCCATGCTTCTCGCCTGCCCAAGGACCTCCACTTCCCTTACTCGGCTTCGTCCTTTTTCTTCTGCTGCCCCTTACGCCTGGAACGCTCTTCCAGAACACTTGAGAACTACTAACTCAATCACAGCTTTTAAAACTCAGCTAAAAACTTTTCTTTTCCCTATAGCTTTTAAATATTGAGTTTGTTCTGACTCTATACTGTTAGCTTCACCCCACCCGGTGCCTGTTTACACTTCCCTGTGCCTGTTTGCATTCTCTTCCCTTCCTTATTGTTTTATTATGATTTTATTTGAATGTAAGCCTATGCGGCAGGGTCTTGCTATTTACTATGTAATCTGTACAGCACCATGTACATTGATGGTGCTATATAAATAATAATAATAATAATAATAATAATAATAATAATAATAATAATGATGATGATAGCCAATGGCCAAACTTTGGCTGTTTTCAGTAATAAAGTTTGGGAGGCTAAATTCTCATTTCCCAGTTTTTAGGGCAACAGTGCCCGGAACTTGTATGGTGAGAGCAACTCTTCTGTGTCTTGGGGGATAAGGCTATTAATGGCTAATGGTCATGGTGACTATATACTGTATTACTTCTAGCATTGGACACACTATACTTGTCTATACCATTTCATGGAGAACACTAGCAGGAGGATGCTATTGCACCCATTTCATACTTGTGGGTTTTCCACAGGCAGCTGGATGACCACTGTGTGATGGGAATACTGTACCAGATAGGCCTTTTGTCTGATCCAGCACGGCTGTTCAATTACTACAGCAATATGGTTTCAGCAAACAGCAAAGATGAGGTCCCCCCTCAGCGTAAGTTATGCCAGGTGTGATTTCTAGATTCTAGCCTATCATATCTTTATTAGCTTTGTAGCCCCCTCCTCACAAGCTAGTTTCAGGGAACTGCCATCTTGACTATTTAACTATTTTTTAAATTAGCTGGAGATTGCATACATGTATTAGCAGAAGAAACATTTTTTTCTAAAGAGGAAACATTTTAATGGAGTAAACGTATGGGCAATTCCCTGAGAGTAAGCCCCACTGAACACAATGGAACTATTTCTGAATAAACATGGTTAGAGTTGCCCTGAAAAACACTGTAAACACTGTCCAAACACCCTATGCATGTTTGGACAGAAAAAGTCCTGTATTTTCCAGCCAGCACTGGAATGCTGGAAGCTATAGGGATTTTTTTCTGTCTAAACATGCATAGGATTCCACCTTAACACTCCCAAAGAAACCAGCATCTCAATTTGAGCTTGATCAGGATATGTCTTTGAGAAAATCTAATCTTATATGCTTTAGGATGTTGTACTCTTTTGCTAAATTTACAAGTAAGATTTTATTTATTTATTTATTTTTGCATTTATATCCCACTTTTTTTCCTCCAAGGAAACCAAGGTGGCGTACATAATCCTCCTCCTCTCCATTTTATCCTCACAACAACAACCCTGTGAGGTGGGTTGGGCTGAGCGTGTGACTGGCCCAAAGTCACCCAGTGGGTTTCCATGGCTGAGTGGGGACTAGAACCTGGATCTCCCAACTCCCAGTCCAACACTTTAACCACTACACCACACTGGCACTCATGCCATAGAGCACTGAGCAGGGATGTCTGGGAATTTGGGGCTTGTTTTCGAATACAGTGCTGTCCCCGTTCCAGGTCCTAATGGGAAAATATCTACCCGTTACCTAGCTTGGACAGTAAAATGGGAAGGGAGATAAAATTTTGTATACACAAACCAGAGCACAGTTATAAGGCAATATTCACACTTTTCCAGATGTTGTGATGCAGCTCGCAAATTAAAGAATGCACACAAAGAAAGCATATATTAGGGGAAAGTGCAGGGAAAGACACCTATATTATGAGAAATGTGCAAGATAGGTATAAATTTTCATCCAGAATCTAAACTAATTGGCACCAAATTAAGAGTACATAAAAAATACAAATTATGAGAAAACCCAGCACTCTTTCAAAGTCACGACCTTTGGGAGGCTCCCAAACCTGGCTGGATAACATTTAGTCAGTCACAGGATAAACACTCATCAGGACACAGCTGTATCTTCTCTTTAATCAGTTCTACACAGCTGCTATCTAGGATACCAAGATCTTTTCCGAACTGGCAGGCTAATATGTCCACCTGTACATCAGAAGGAAAAATAGCGCTTCACTCCTAATTGACTTAAGGGCTGGGTCTGTCATTTATCATCTGTGTCATGATGGAACAGGAATTCCATCCACCGGCTTCTGTACATTTGATTCAGTTCCCAGTCACTCATTTCACAGGCAAACGAGTGACTATGGAGGCTGGTGGGAGTGCCGTGCATTACTCCAGAGCAGCCCCGCAGGGCACAGCAAGGAGTGGCACCAAGGAGCTCCAAAGGAGAGTCAGAGACAGTCATCCAGTGCTAGGAAAATGGCTGGTACGACTTAGTGCCTTTAAGACAGGGCGTATAGAGTATGAGAACACAGGAAATTCACAGCATATAAAGAAAAAGGGACCAGAGAGCTAGAACGGAAGGAGGGACACCAACATTGTCTATAGTGCATGAGAACTAATACGGGAAGCAAAAATTACTAAATGTTTCATTTGAGCCAAATAAAGCATTTTAAAAAACAACAACACAGCTCTACTCTACTGAATCTGATCAGAGTTTTCTTCTTAAGAAATACTTTTTTTGTTCCTCAGTTCTTTTTATCTTTTTCTGCACTTGAGAACAGGAAGAAATTTGATAGGTTCCCAGTTGGTTTCATCTATGTACCACAGATGAAGGAATGGAATGTAAGATAAGTAGGACTCCTCAGTTACAGACTTCCAACCTCCCCCCAACCCGTTCTTGGTAATGGCATAAGTGCAGATCCAAGAATTTGGCAGCAACAGTGTCCTGCCTCCAGAGCATTAGTCCTGCACTCCCCCTGCATTCCTAGAAAGATCACACAAAGTACCAACCTTGCCAGCCCTTCTCTACAGTTCAGGACAGCATACCATAGAGACAGGGAGATGCTCAAGACTTAAACGATCATTTACAAGCTGTTCCTTCATGTGAAGCCAAGCAATAAAGAACTTGCATACTTGATCCCTTTTCTTCTCCTTTTCTAAACACATTTATGAGATGTCAGAGTTTAGACCTCCAGATCATACAACTACTATTGATCTAAACCAGTATAGACACATTTAAAACTCTTGGTAGGGTCCATATAGGCTGAATAATAGTCTGTACAAAAGTGTACATGGCAACTATATCATCATCAGTGGTGGGGTGGGGAGAACTGCCCCTCCTTTGCCCACATGGCTATGTTATGCTTACTATTGTGGATGCAGGGCCAGCCCTATCATTAGGCAGCAGATGATAGGAGGTGGGGAGTGGCAGTGAGATATCAGAGGACAGGGCCGTGTGCACCATGTGGCCAGCCAGCTGCTCACCAAGTCCAGTAGAAAACACTATCCTGTTGCCAGTACTGATCTAAAATTCAACTGCCAATCCAGTGGCTTTTGTATATGGAAATGGGAGGGTGCACTATCTTGTCCTTTGCCTGAGGCAGGGCTGTGTGGATGGAATGTAGTGGGCTGTACATAAAAAAAATCCCAAATTGTGGATGTCAGTTGCAATTCTGCATATAGGTTACACCAAGGAAGGACAGTGATTGGGAAAGACAATGAGCCATCAGACTGGAAGCACCCAAGGTTAACCTTGAGGGAAATGTTGGTACTGACGGAGGCTTGGATCTTGAAATGACCTTGTATGGTGATAGGGAAAGGGGAATCAGCAAAAAGACAGAAGTTAATGAGATCAAAGCTGAGCAGGTTTCTAAACTCTCCCTTTTGGGGCTAATATTTTATCTACATGGACCTCATTGGCTCTGGAAATAGGTTCTTAATATGGAAGAACTAGAAAGGGCAGGTGTTCAATATTTATGAACACCTCTATGTAGTTAGAGTCTCACTACATTAGGGGAATTCACAACCCCCCTCATAGCAAAGATGTTTGGAATTTATAGAATAATCAGATTAAGCAGTCCTAATGTAAATACCCAAAGAACAAACAAACAACAACAATAATCTGTAGACAAGTTTGCTTAGGTACCCTCTAATTTTGGAAATGGGTGTTTTTAGAACCATCAGTGCAAGGCTAGAATGCTCCTCAGACTAGGTCGTCTTTTGAGGCAGCAACATTCACAATTGAAGCTTTTGAGAAATTACCGTGGTGTTTTGCTCAACTGATCAATTGAGCAAGATAGTTCAAACAGCATCCCAAGGCAGGAAAGGAGGGAGAAAAAGAAGACTAGTGAGAATAACATTAAATATTGTTAAAGCTGCCATAAAGAGAGACTAGAGAATCATTGTTCTCTATTGACCCTGAGAGCAGGACAAGCAACAACACGTTAAGTTACGGAAAAGAAGATTGGGGTTAAAAATTAAAGAGACACCTTGAGGGTAAACATTGCTGGACAATGGAATCAGGTAGATAGGGATCATATGGAATCCCCTTCTTTGTGGGGTTTTAAGAAATAGGAAAAGGTTGTGTGAGGGATAGCTTGGGAATAAACACATCTTTTGTCACTGCAGATCCGTTTTAAAAAATTACCAAATGGGATTTGCCAGCAAAATTCTATCTTTGTCTAGAACTCTTTGCCTTTTGTAGATGTTCCCATCCTATATGTTAATCCAAAAGTCTAACTACAGTCAACATTTGCTTTAGCTATGATAAAATAGATCTCTGGATACTTAATTATTCCCATGAATGGAATAGGTAGGCAATCTCTGCATGGATATAGGGTCACTGTAACAGGTCCCCCTTGACAGGTCCCGCACACCACCAGAAGTCAAATATAGTTACCATGAGGAAAAGAACCTCTCGTGCAAGCACTGAGTCATTACTGACTCTTGGAGGGACGCCAGTTTTCGCTGACATTTTCTTGGCAGGCCTTATAGCGGGGTGGTTTGCTGTTGCCTTCCCCGGCCGTTATTACCTTTCCCCCAGCTAACTGGGTATTCATTTTACCGACCTCGGGAGGATGGAAGGCTGAGTCGACCCGAGCCGGCTGCCTGAAACCAGCTTCCGCTGGGATTGAACTCAGGCCGTTGGGAGAGTTTCAGCTGCAGAAACTGCTGCTTTACCGCTCTGCGCCACACGAGGCTCAGTTACTATGAAGCAAGTCACTCCTGCGCAAAGGTACGTTTTTTAAAAAATAAAATTTCCCGTTCCCCCCACCCCAATGGGCACAGAGCACCTGAGGAGCTTTGTGCCCCGTTACTCGCAAGGAGCCGGGACAAACCGGGCCAGCTGGCCATATGTCTCCCAGTCTCGGGATCATCCCGAGACCGTGGGAAAAGTCGGGATTAAAGGGTAGGGCGATATACCGGGGAAAGGGAGGGATCATCCCTCCCTGCTCCTGGGATCCCCTGTGTATCATGTGGACGCACAGGGACGATCCCCAGGATATTGCCCCATCTAGACATGCCCTATGTTTCTGTGGGCCCTTGGGTGAGACATCCTCAATGGGTCAACCACCTCACCACTATTGTCAATAGCTGCTATTGCTCCTCATCCTCTTTCTCATCATTGTTGCCACTTGCTTGCTTAACAGGCAGAGAGACAGTGAGCAAGAAGGCAGTGACCATCTCCTGCTTTTCCTTCTCGCTATGAACACTGTCTGGGGCTGAGATAAGTGAATGAGCAGGCTGAAATGGTGAAGAGGGGCAACTCAGTGGGCCCTTGCTGAGGTGTGGCGCTTGGCAGGTGTCCAACTATGTTGTCCCTGCAGGGAATAGAGGAAGTCCTTAAAAAAAAAACAGATCAAGAAACATTTCTTCAATATTGAAAATGTTCAAGCCAATCTTTCTCACCGGAAAAAGGCAGTTAGAGCAAAACCTAGTACATTCTGTCCACCTGACAGGATCTACTTCTCTTATGGGAAAGGAGGTAAATGCCAACTACAGATTACAGAATGAAACAAAAGATAAGCGAAAAGGTCATATTTCACCATGTCTGCCCTTTTGATTTCTGAATATTGTTTGAAAATTGTGGAATTGCCAAGATCTTTATTTAATAAGGCAGAGTAACCATTGGAGTTTAAAATTTCCACAATGGATGCCAAAGCATGACAGAACACCAGACTTCCAATCTTCATAAATGAGTTTTGGGCCAAACTAGACAAGACAAAACTCTGTGTGTGAATTATACCAGAAGCACAATGATTTGGGAGGGAAGCTTAATCCTTTATTTACTCCTAATTAAAGTCATACAGATACATGTACACACCCACCCGCCACCACAGGACAAACTGCAGCTCTGGGCAGGGTGGGGGGAGGTTTAACTTGAGGCTTAATTCCTTTCTTCCTCCAGTGTGATGCTCTCAATTCACCCACCCACTCCTTGCTTTGTTTTGTTTTAAACCACAGAAGATCTTAAGCACCTCAGGAAAAAAGCCCAACCAACACAAACATGGCAGGGCATTAAGAATGTGGGATGGGGGCGTGGGCAAAGGTGTATAGTCATATATGCAACCTTCTGCCTGCACTCCACAATGGTGTAGGGCTTCCTACCACATACTCTTCCACCACACGTTTTGCATTGCTCGTCAGACGGTTGCTACAAATGTTGCTAGGCATTTTGTTATTTAGAATTTCTATTACTGATTACCGGGCAGATTAGAAATGTAATAAACAAATAAATAAATAAAATGTAAAAGTCTGATGGAGTCTTGTAGCTCATGCTGTTACTTCTGACATGACCTTTACTGTGATACCCCTGCCCCAGTCAGTCATTCAGGGATCAAACATTACTCAAAATTTTTGCAAGGAGCCTGACCGTTTCAAACACTTCCTTCCAAGCTTCTTTCTTCTTGAAAAATTTGGGAGGCTGCACTAAACCTGTGTAACCAGTCTCAAAAAGTCTGCGAGACTTGTTAGTGGTGTGGCAGTCAACAACATTCCAATCTAGACTTTTGCAGACAGCGATTTTAAATGCATGATGGATTACCCCCTCCCATCTGAACACTGTTTGCTAATCCTCACCTCACTCTTAGCCACCAACATTCCTATAAAGAAGTCTACATCTTGTCTTTGGCTACAGTAACTCAACCTAAACTTTTCTATGGACGTTCCCCTCAGAACTGATGCAGACAATGACTGGGCTTACACAACACAACTCACACTCAAGGCTGAGTGTAGGTTGTTGTTGAACCATAGTTCATTGTTAGGTTGTGAACTGTGGGTTATTCATGGTTAACGAACCATGGTTTGTTAGCGCAGCTGGATTCCGACAAAACTAGGGTGACCAACTGTCAGGATTTTCCCAGATTTTGCCCTATCCTGGGTGTCAGTCATCCCCCCCGCCCCGTGTAATTTTCTATAATGTTCTGGAATGACACGCTTCCCCCTTTAAGGCCACCATTATTGTGGTGGGAGGGAAAGACATGCTTTCTGGAGCTGCATCATTTCCCCCCCCCCAACACACACTGTTCCAATCAGGGCCTTAAAGGGAAAGCATGTCATTCTTAGACATTATAGAAAAGGCCCTGATTAGAGCGGGGAGGGGGACAGGAATGACATGCTTTCTGGAGGCCCCAGAAAAGTGCTTTCCTGCCCCCACCATTGGGTGTTCTCTTTGGGGTTTCTCAAACTTGGTCACCCTAGACAAAACAACAACCCATAGTTCAACCCATCATCAACCAGAGTGTGGATTATTGTGTTGTGTGAATCCAGTCCTAACACTAAACCTAACACTAAACAATAATTTGTTTAGGCTGACTTTGGATTGTTTGTACAACTGAACCTCACCAGACACTAACTATGGTTTGAGGCCAACAAACCAGGATCCAAAGCTGGTTTGAAAAGCTCAAACTCAGTGTGTGATGTGGTTTGTTGTTACATCTGAACTAGATACCTTTGTTTTGTATGTTACATTGGTCTGCCTGGCTACAGCAATGCAAGGGAAGAGCAACTCAAAAATGAAACTATTCATGTGGATTTTCACTGGTACATTCACAACCCTCCTCTCTCTGCCCAGAAACAGGCGCCACCCACCTTCTGCTAAGAGGTTCTCTCTCTCTAGTTCAGCTGCTTAGGGATGCAGTAGTCTTGCAATATTTATTTATTTTATTTATTTATTTAAAAGAGAGACCACAGGAGCCTTTGCACATATCTAACAAGGGATATATCCATTTAAAAACAACAGAAATTTTGTTTTTAAATGGATACTGTTGTTTTTATACTGTTTTTATGTTTCTGATATCTTTTTAAATTTTGTATACTTTTTAATGTTTGCCATTTTTAACTGTTGTAAACCACCCAGACAGCTTCGGCTATAGGGCGGTATATTAATATAATAAATAAATAAATAAATAAATAAATGTTAAAAGCACACCTTTGCTCTTAGAAAGCTCTACCAAGTGTTTGGCCTAAACTCCTCACCCAACCATCACCACCTGCTCACAGCCCATTAAATTCTGCTTCTGCAAAAATCCACTCCACCACCGCATTTCTATCCTAAGGAGCCAAGTTATTGCTACCACCTGTTATTCTGTTTACTGCCCAGTAAAGTTTTAGTACTGAAAAAAGGGTTTCATTGTTTTAAGAGTGGCTACAATGGAAACCATCTTTGTTTGGGAGGAAAGGGGGCTAACAAGCTCTATATAGGGAGCGTGCAGGAAGGCAGGAGAAGGCTTTAGGAGTGGTCCCCCACCCACCCAGGGAGAAGAGTGTTTGTGTTCCCTGCCCCTTTTCTTCAGCCAGACATCTGCAAGAGAACTGGAGATGTGGTGAGTCATTGCCAGCATTATCAGGCATTGCAAAGGGCTTCAGTTATAGCATCAGGGATAACACCAAACAAAATTGGTAAAAAAAACACCTCTGCTTTGTGTCTGTGACCCAGATATTCCTGTCTTCTTCAACAAGCCATGGTTGATGGCTTACCATTAAATCCAAATGCAATTATTGTTTAACTAGAGTTAGCATCAACCATGGTGTGTTGCCATAACCTTGGGTTAAGAACCCAAACATACAACAAAACTCAGTTCCGCTGCTGGAGGGCATGTATAAAGTAGTGCTACTGGAAACGACTTCTCATCTTGCAAATAGACTGGACAAGTGGGGAAACTATTTAACCATGGTTTATGCAGTGCATGTGCATTACTTAACTATGACAATCTTTGAATGGAAAGCAAACTATGTTCTGTTTGCAGTGTTTTTAAAATATTTATTCATAGCAGAAATAAATTTGGGTGATGCAACATTTGATCTAATGCAAGGAAAATAGCACCTAGAATTGTTAAGGTTAGCTTTTAGGCTTGCTGCCCAGAAATCATAGGCTTATTTAAAGAATACCCCAAAGTACCAAAACTATGAATTATGCGCCGGCTTGTGCAAAATATATTTAGTCTTCCTGGAAAAATCCAGAGATTCCCATACAGAGCACTGCTGTACAGCATTGCTTGGTAGCGTGCACGCTGTAGTTTGTTTTCTCAGAGCGATACGGTGTATTTGGGAAGACATTTAAGTCTTGTTTGCTTTTTTCAGTCAAAGGCCAGTGCAGCATAAACATGCTAGACTGCACATTTACTCCCTTCCCAAATGATAGCATAACATCATTTCAGCTGAGCTCTGCCCCTCTGATTGCTACGTTAATTAAAACACGTCCATACCCTACGCAGCCCACAGGAAGTGAGCAGATTCCTAGACTTGTAACGTTCTTAGTCAGTAGCTCCTGGCATTTTTGATCCAATGCTATGGGCAGAACAAAATCACCCTGGCATCCTCCCGCACTTTTGTCTGCTTGACAGAGTAGAAGACTAGTTGCATTTGTTGCAGAGTCAGCCATCATCCCTCCATAATTGGACCATCCACTTCCACATTCTCCCTAAAACACAAGCAAAGGTCCCCCTGCCCCCAAATAGCCTTGGCTCAACTAAACCTGGAGCTCTCTACTCTTATCCTAAAAAGCCTCAGAGTTTTGCAGGAAGCTGCTGTCTCGGTTAACTGTCATAGGGCTCCATTAAAAGTAAAAAGCTCAGTTGAGCTTTTACTTAGCTGAGAGCAAAAGCTGACAAAATGTTTGGAGCGTAACTGAGCAGACCAGACACTGTGCATGATGTAGTTTAGATCAACTTCACCACTACATTGATTTATGGGGCCAGAGGAAGCAGCTGCGATTAAGAATTAAGGGAAAAGACTTGCCCCTGTAGCCAAGTTATTTCTCTATTATGTTTGCATAGTTATCAAGTTACAGTTGCCAGATCAGAGCCAACACCATGGGAGACCTTATTCCTATTGCAGTTGTCTTTACACTGCCTGACTAGTGCAAGAGTACAACACAGGTGAGAAACTCACCCTACCTTTAACACTTCAGAGAATCAAGTACTTGCAAGACCTTGCACATAAGTCTCCACATATGGACAGATGCCCTTGGCAGCTGCTTCAAAACTATGGAAGTCTCTTGCAACAGAAATTTGCCAGGGACTATAGCCTTGTTTGGGCACTAGTCCCTCCTCACGATTAAGATCTCATAAAGAGAGCAGGGAAGGCAGGCCCAGCATGTGACCCTATTGCTCTTTCTCCACACATAGTCGTGAGGAGGGGAAAATGCCTGAAATGGGCTCATCATTTCTTGGATCAACCTCTGGAAGACAGGATTCCTTTTCTGCATGCTGTGTAAAGGCATATTCTACATCACCCTTCCTCTCCAGATGTGTTGGATTACAAGTCCCGGAATGTTCCAGGCAGCCATGCTGGCTAGGGCATGCTGGGAACAGTAGTCCAAAACATCTGAAGGGCACCAGGTTGGGGAAGGCTGTTCAAAATAGTTAAGCATACTACATGCAATATTGGTACACATGGCTAATCACTAGAGCAATTATCTGCAAAAGGTAAGCATAGCCATGTTTACTACTGCTAGCAGGATCTGGCTGTGTTGCAAGCTATTCATCCAAGCAAATAATGATCCCTGCTTTCCATATCTCTGAAGTATCAAGGGTCCATCTGTTTTATTTTACTCCCAACACCTGTGCCACTAGCATACTTAGACCATATTGCTAGAAAGATCTCTTGAAAGATCACGTAGCTAGGAATGATAAACTGCAAGAATTCCAGCCACCCCTGTTGTCTATCTATTCACTTGAGCTGTGCTAGAGGAAATATCTGAATAAATTGTTGTGCCGATAATGGGGAGAAAGAAAACATTCCTGTGTTGTTACAGTTGGAAACTCATCTAGGTGGGGATTTCCCATTAGAACATGTGGTCACAAAAGGACTCAAAAGGATAAATAACTGGACACACAAGTTAAAGATACGCTCCCCAAACAGGTTAGGCATCATTATGGAACTGATAAAGATTAACAAGAGTACAATGGCTAACACTTAGAGAATATTACCCAAGGTAGACAGGCATTTAGGATGGGAGGAGATAGGAGTCACCTGGAACGAGTTCTGGAAATGGAATGCAGTTTTTATATTGCAGTTTTTTGCTTGTTTGTTTTTATAGAGGAAGCTGCCATCACACGGTCTTGCAAATGATGCTATAACAACTAGACAATCACAGCTTTAACATGTTTTAAAAACGGGGGTTCTCGAACTTTTATCTGAGTACAGCTGTGCACAAACGGCTGCTCAAAATTCTCTGTTCTATTTGTGGCAGAGATCATTTCACTAAACTTCTCCAGGAGGAGGAGAAGGAGAAATTCGGGGTTGTATCATAGTTTCTTTCTTCCCCAAGGGTTTTTGGTGCTGCCACTGCAAGTGGCAAGAGCAGTGGCTGCCTTGACAACCCGCCCCCACCCCATTTTTCATCTCCCATAATGCCCCATGGCTGTTGTTCTGGGACATTGAAGCAGGGGAGCTGGAGAAGAACTGATGAAGAAAATTTGGAGACAATTCTGCAAAATGCCCCTATATTTCTAGGTAGTAGGGAAGGAAATAAAGATCTCAATTTTTTTCTGAGAAAAATGTCATTTGAGAAATTTTGGCTTAGCTCCAGTTGTTATTCTTCGGGTTCCCAACATAATTTTTTAGGGGTGATTGTCTCCAATACACAAGCCGTGACTTTACTAAAAGCCCTGCAGCATGTGTGAAGGAAAGGAGTGTTGTGTACAGCTCCAGAGAAGAGCTGGAAATAGTGCTGTGCCCAAATCTGTCCTCCAATTTCTTCCATCATGAAAGATTTCCATTTTTCTGCCTCATTCTCAGGGTGTTTATAATTTATTTCGAAATTCTTTTTGTAGTGTTTTTTAGTTTATATAATCACTGTGTGTTTTCTTTCTTTCTATTATCCATCCCCCTATTACTCCGCAGCATCCCCTGCTACCTGCACTTCCTGTTTTGAAAAAGCCCATGTGGGAGGAATTGCCTCATGTCTTCCCCTTTAATTGAAGTGTGGGAGGCTGAGTTGGTTACAGGCTGCCAGAGAGATGAAAGTACAATGAAAGATAGGACACTCGTGCATACTCCTTGGCCACCTCATTAGTAAGGTAAGCCCAGAAACCCTGAAAATAACCCATGAGAGTTTTCTTCTCCTGTGAATTTCTCCTGTGAATTTCCTTTTGGAAGCAATTTCTTTTCTATCACGTTGAGTGAGAATTGTTGAAAGAAGAAATTTTCAGCACAGAACTAGTAATGAGTCTCACGCACTGAAAAAAAGGGAGAAATGGACTGTGGAGGAGGGCTCAACCCCAAAGAAAACAGAGACAAGTAGGAAGTGGCACATTTATCCCAAGCAGTGGAAACATTTTAAGAGACCTTTGATAGGTAGATTAGGGACATTACTTGACCCAAGCAGCATAACCCATTCCAAGGAGTGGAAAAGTGAGGCACAAATGTCAAGCAATTCCCATCCATAAGACACTGTGAAGTCATCTTATCAGAAAAAGATTGCTGCGATTTCCTTCTGACTTTCAGCAGGTTTACAAAAGCACATGCCAACATGCCATACTGCTCTGCAGGCAGAACGACCATTGAGGCTACTATGGTGTGGCTTCACCTGCAGTGCTTGCCAAATTGGGTGCTCTTCTCCCTGGTCTTTAGCTCATGCTACCAACCACAGGCAATTATGCCAGCTTTCTCTAGATCAGCCTTTCTCAACCTGGGGCACTCCAGATGTGTTGGACTGCATCTCCCAGAATGCCCCAGCCAGCAGAGCTGGCTGGGGCATTCTGGGAGTTGTAGTCCAACACATCTGGAGCACCCCAGGTTGAGAAAGGCTGCTCTAGATGTTCTGCACTATGGCTCCCATAATTTAAGACCATTGTCCATGTTAACTAGAGCTCATGGGAACTGTAGTCCAAAACAGGAACTGTAGTCCAGAACAAGTTGCCTCTCTCTTATTAACAAATAGGTGTGTACATGTGTGTGTGTGTGTGTTTTAAAAGAAAGCTCACAAATCAACAGTTTCCCAAGCCTTTAAATATTATATGTGCCCATGCAGACCCCCAACCTTCAACACTTGGGGCCCAAAAGATCACTCACCTTGGCTTAGAAGCCTTAGAGCAGGGATGGGAAACGTGTGGCCTTTAACTCCCCTCACCACTGGCTATGCAGGTTAGGACCAGTGGGAACTGTAGGCCAAAGCGTCTGGCGTGCCAAAGGTGGCTGATCCTGCTCTGAGGCTTCTAAACAGACCCTGGGTGTGTTTTTAGCACATCGTTTTTAAAGTTGTTATAGTGGTTTTAAATGTATGTGTATTTTGCTTGTTTTTGTGGTTTTTAACCTTTGTATATTGTTTTTAAGTGTTTATGTGAACCGCCCAGAGAGCTTCAGCTATGGAGCAGTATACAAATGCAATCAATCAATCAATCAATAAACCAGGGGTGAGTGAACTTTTTGCCACCAAGGGCCACATGCAGTGGTAGGTTGGGGGCTATTATGTGCACCCTCACACTATTTTATCCACCCACCAGCATGCAGGATGGGGAAATTTAAAATCACCCCTCCCTGGGATGGAGTCACTGAAGAATACAGTGATTAAAACCTCTTCCACCCATCCCAGCAATTCCCTCCAAGATTGCTGTTTCCCCAGTTCCAGGATCACTGGAGGAGGATGGGAGAGGCTATAAGAGATCACTTTTAGGTGGGGATGTTACAGCTTCTCCCAGCCCAAGAGATTACCTCTGAGATCGCCATTTCCTCACTGCCATTAGTGCCAGGGAAACAGTGATCCTGGCTGCATTGGGATCACTGAAGGAAGGGAGATAAAGCATCTTCCCCTGCTCCAGCCATCCCAGTCCCGGCACTCCTAATAGCAGTGCCAGAGCAATAGACTTTTCCTTGCAGCCCAGTGAGTGGGGCTCCCCGAGGTTCACAGGCTGCACGGAAAATGGAGGAGGGCCTAATGGGCCCATGGGTTGTCCAGCCCTGCTGGACACAGGATTGTGCTGTGACACAGATTGTGCTGTGTTTACACTGTGCCTCTTGTGTCCCAAGCGACAAGGCTGTAAAATAGGGGTGGAGAACATGTGGCCCTCCAGGTGCTGTTAGACTTCAACACTCATCAGCCCAAGCCAGCACAACCAATGGTAAGGAATGATGGGAATTGCAGTCCAACAACATCTGAGATGCGAAACATTAAGAGCCGCCTTCCCCAACCTGCTGCCTTCCAGATGTTTTGTACCGTAACTCCAAACATCCCACACTATTGGCCATGCAGGATGGGGGATGATGGGAATTGTAGTCCAAACATCTGGAGGGCACTGGGTTACAGAAGGCTGTTTTAAAGAAACCTTCTTGTAAACAACTTAGCACAACAGGACACTGACCCCTCCCTAATATTATATCTATCTGTCTGTCTGTCTGTCTATCTCACTCCCTTCTTTCAAGCAGATCAGGATAGCATACATGGCCCCCTCCCCATTTTATTCTCACAACAACCTTGTGTAGTAGGTCAGCCACCCAAGTAAGCTTTATAGCTGAGGAGAAATCTGAAACAGTGTTTCCACAGTCCTAGTCAGATCCTCTAATCCAGGAGCAGGCAACTTGATGTCCTCCAGATGTTTTGAACTACAACTCCAATAAGCCCCAGCCTGCATGGACAACAGTCAGGGGTTGTGGGCGTTCTAGTCCAAAACATCTGCAGGGCACCAGATTGCCCATCTGTGCTCTAACCTAACCCTCCCCAATGCACGCTGATGTCCCCCAGAGATGTATTCCAACATCCCTGGGAAACATCAGGTTGGTGGAGGCTGCACCAAAACTACACCACAGAGGGGAGAAGGAAAAACACAAATTAGCTGCTGTTCTGGATTCGTTAAGGAACGGGGGAGGGGAAGGATGAATGGAAGAAGTTAATACTTTGTATAAAATGAAGATCAAAAGCACCAAACTAAATTTAGAGGACAGGCTACACGGATGTCTCATCTGTTTTCTGTCCTGGATTAGGCTTTTCGCTTTGGTCACTTATGTCTAAAATTTACAAATGAAAAAGCAATTGCACACAGCACAAGAGACATTTTAACTCCATACTTTGGGAGGCACTCTTGCTCTACGAAAGGAATTGAAGATTTTTTAAAAAGATACCTCATTTCCCTCCTCCATCACTGGATTTTCCAGCTGGGTTTTTGTCAGAGGCAGAATCACTCAAACCTGAGGCACTGCAGCCAGCCATGCCCTGGCATGCCTTCGCCATCCTAGTATGAGCCAAGCAAGCCAGCCAGTTAGCAAAGCAGCATACAAAAATTACTTCTGCTTTGGGCTTTCCTGAAAAGGATGGTCTGGTTTTATTTATTTATTTATTTTATTGCATTGTATTTATATCCCGCCTTTTTTCCTCCAAGGTTCTTTGTACCAGCTCTTTCCCCTCTAGGTGAGATGACAGAAGACAGCTCTGTCAAGAAAAAGTGATACGGTTTCTCCTGCAAACAGAGAGATGAATGGCTACAAACACAAAAGACAAACCATGGAAACTCAGAGTAATGGACATGTCCAGAGGTGTGTGCCTTCTGCAACGTCACATGAGCCCTGCTCAAGGAAGGAGCAAGAACTATTCTGCCAAGGAGGACACCAAACTCATGACAAAGAATGTCTGCAGTTTCTCAAGCCAAGATATTAGAGATGAGGATACAAGCAAACATGAAAAGCTCAGAAAGTCAACATCCAGTACATTTAATTCAAATATAAAGAGCAACAAAGCCCATCAGGGGGAAAAGGCTTTTCAGTGGAAGCCTGGAAGCTGTGCCACTATTATTGTTTTGGTGTAGTAGTAGTAAGTAGTAGTAGTATTTGCCACCTTTCTATGAAAAAATACCTCCAGGCAACTCAAACATATTTTAAAATACAACTCATGCAAGATAAGATTAAGAACTTTATCTAAAACAAACATATATTAGAATTGAGGACTGTATAGATAATTAATATCTTAAACAACTGAACTTTTAACATCCCTATAATTTGTCCTCCATACTGCATTACATACTAGAGTAAAAAGTTTTACTTCAGATAAAAGTTAAAGGCAGTTTAGCACAATAAAGCTAAATATGACCTGTTCCTTTCTGTTGGCTCCCAATACATTTCATCTATAAATAGAACTACTGTCAAAGAAATTAGTTATGTACGGAGTAGCTTTTAAATATTTAGGCTGGTGATTTTTTCCCCCTGCTGAAAACATTTTATTAAAAAAATCTTTCAAGTTTCCTGAAGAGCTTGGGAAAGAGTTACCCTCTTGCACGTGATCTGTTTTCATTTGGCTAATACGGCAGATTTTCTGCTTCATTCTATGAGGAAAAAGGCTTAACATTAACAAATAGCTCTTTTGTTTTAAAAAATTTGTAGTCACCATGTCATGCCAAAACATTTTTATGTTTCCCACCAGCAACACTGACCTGAGCCAGCAGAGCTCTGGGAAAATATGATATATGAAAGGAAGAAAAGCTCATTGTTGCTACAGAACGAGCTGAGGGTGCATAAAACTTTAGTTGACCGCACAAAACCCTGAAACTATCTCTAGCAACCACAAGGAATCTGGGATAGCTTTCTTTACCAAAATTTAGCATCATTTTAAAGCAAAAGCAAAGAAAACCAAATTGTAGTTTACCCTTTCAAATGGGTTCAATAACCAAATTAAAGCAAGCTAGAACTAAGCCAAGATATAATTAATGCCTGCAGCCATAGTAGATATTGCAGACAAGATATACATTCAGGTCACAACACCATTCCTCTGGGCCAATTCCGGCTTAGCAATTTTCTTCCATGGAGGAATGCTCTTAAGAATTTGCTATAATGCAAAACCCATGTGAATTTTGCAGGGAAGAAACTAGATACCTGCTCCACATAGATTTTAAACTCTTCCCCACATTTTCCTCTGTGGATGAGAAAATGGTCAGTATCAGCAATACACTATCATATGAAGCACACTTTCCTACAGAGTAGTTCTAGGAGTTGGCATTTCCAGCATGCTTACTCCTGGAACATAGTGACTTTAGAATTGGACTATGACAAACAATACTCATTGGGGAAAAGGTGATGCACTTCAGCATGCAATAACTGTTCGCTGCCAACTCTTGAGGACACCAAATTATTTGCAGCTGAATTGAGCACACCATAGCGAGCTCTTACAAATCAGTAGCCACGTTCAACTCAGTGGAGCAAAGTCATTCACCGACCTCTATAGGGCCCAAAAAAGCTGCAGACATAGCAAAGATTAATCCATAAAATGAAGCTCTAAACATCCTGCTAGGCCACATAACCCATAAGAGAAAAGTAGTAACATATGTTAACAAAATTAAAATCTATTTCCCCTCCAATGGATAAGTTTTCAGCTTCCTAGCCGTACGTACAGCAAATACCAGAGCATGCAAGACTGTCATTGTGTGGTTTACAAGCCAGAGTTGTAAGCTTAGAAAGGATGAAAGGTTCATATTTAAGGAAATTGGAGTGTTCGGTGCCAAAAGCGGAGGTGGCCAGTCTTGGGCATTTTGGCAACATTCCTAGGGCTAGTAGTCCATTGTGCTTGGTCCAGGGGCTTAATCAAGCCCCAACGAGCCTCTTTGAGCACCACCCTCATTGCCACATCCTCACCAAATACACATTAATTGCTACGATCCTCAGCTCAACAATGGTCCGCCTATCACAAGCCCCTGATCACACTGAACTGCTGATGATCAACCATTTATGTCCTTTGGCTCTAGCGGCACCAAATGTAAGATTATGATCTCCTCTTTCTAACACATCATAAACAGTTACTACAATATAAGCAACCCAAAGTGGTTCCAACGGTAGTGCATTAGGTACTTTTAGACCCTGGATTTATGGGAGGGGAAGGGGGCTTTAGAGAGACGTGTGTGTATTACTTCAGTTGTGAAGTCAACAACTAACATTTCTCTTCCACACACAACCACCATTCCATGCTTTACAATAGCTTCTACATTCCTTATATGTTAGAACAACAACAAAACTATTTGCCAACACTGATATAAAAATAAATACTCTGGGCATGTGCAGTTTTGCATATTAAACTCACTTAAATCATAGCACTATTATAACTACAGGAATAAAATGGAGATTGCGCCTGCTGCCTTCATCACCTGCTCCTCTCTGTGTGGTCACTGAGGGGGCCCATTGGCTCCAGGGCCCTGGATGTTGGCCCAAAGGTCCAGCCCTAGCTACAACACGGTAGCCCAAGACAGAAAGTATCTGCAGAGAACCAATTTCCTCCTCCTCCCTCCCAATCCCCTTTCCTTTTGTGTCATGTCTTTTAGATTGTAAGCCTGTGGGCAGGGACTGTCAAGAAATACCTTTGTAAGCCGCCGTGAGAGCCTTTTTTGGCTGAATGGCGGCATAAAAATCCTCAAATAAATAAATAAATAAATCACAATACACTGGACTAAATTCTTTTATATACAATATACAATTAGTATTAATAATTAGTTTTTCAACCAACATTATCGGAAAGGATGTAATTAAACATTTTCACTGCATATTTTACAGAGGGGTTATGCCAGGAGGGGATGAGGAAACAACTTTGTACTACAATACTCATGAGATGGAGAACATCCCAAATGCTAATTGCTGTGGCAGGTTAAAAGGAACGAGAGCCATGCCTGGAACATATGCAGGGGGGATGGGTGGAAAACTCTGTTTAGCTCTAGAATATTCTGGATGACTGTTCTGCACAGGCGCATAAGCATTATGTGTGAGTCAGAGTCAACAAAGATTTCTAAAAATCATCACTGGAATTAATGATTAATGATGGCGACTACTTAATTATCATTAATTAATTCAATTAACTCCCTTGGAGTTCCAGTTAATAACTTGAAAACAAATAGTAGGTGGTAATTCCGCATTGTCTTTTCCCGAGGATGTAGCGCCTGTTCAACTTTAATAAAGTGTTTAGAATGTAAGAAGTCAGGCGCTCAACACATGAATCAGTCAACTATAAACTCTCCAGACAATGGAGGTAACACTAGATTAGGGGTGGGCGAACTCGCCTGCACTCGCCTCAGCATGCAGTTGCCCCACTGCTGCCTGCCCCTGCTCAATGGGCTGCGTGAGCCTTGTTCGAGGCTTGGCTTGGCCTGGCAGCCGCACGCACATACACTGCAATCGCACACTTCCCCTTCCTGGGTCAGTGACGACCACCATTGACGCAACAGGGGGAATTGCACAGTTTTGGGAGCCTCGGTAAATTGCACACTCCCCCCCCCCACCGTGAATGGCGCACCCGGCTGGGGAGGGGATGGATGAGGGGGGCCCATCGAATTCCTGGACTCACTCGGGCACTTGTGGCATCCCTACTCTAGATTTGCATTTTTTATTCATACTTAATAATAAAAAAGTGATATAACATTTGTGAAAATACCAAGAAGAGTTTACAGATCTGTCTGTGTAAATTATTATGAAACTGAGCTTAAGGTTAAGGTGAACATAATCTTTTGTTTTCAGTGGAACCACAGTAGCAGAGGGGGTGGGGAGAGAAAGAGCCAGCCTGCCTTTTCCCCCACATTGACCAGGGCTTGACGTCTGGTCTATATGTGGCAAAATTAAGTGACAAGTTGGAAGATTTCTGAAGTAGTAGAATGGACTGTAACATTTCAGAAAATGTTTCTGCTGGTCACTGCGTGATACCATATATCAGGGGAAGGCAACATCTGGTTCCCTCCAAATGTTTTGGACAACTCCTATAATCCCTGACCATTGGCCATACTGGCTGGGGCTGATGGGAGCTTTAGTCCAAAACATCTGGGGGGCACCAGATTACCTGTGGGTATTTATAAGCTTGCCATAATACAAATGAAATTTCAAATTTTATTTTTATAATCAAAGTGTGGGTCTGTCAGACCAAACAAAATTTATTAAGGCAGAGCTTATCAGCTCAGCCTTTGGAAACTAATTAATTCCAGGATTTAGCTTCAGTTAACAGGCAAATCAATAACAGAGACAAGAGCACATGTGAGCATGGGTTAAACCATGGGTTACTGTTATGTGCGAACCAGGTCCATGCCTCCAAAACTTTTCTTTCCCTTTGCCCCACCTTTGGAGACTGCCTTCTCCCCTTACTGACATACTTCTGATCTCATTCGAATTTCATCAATCACAGACACCTCTAATTGTTAATTCATGACTAAGACAAAGCCCAATACAAGACAGCCCTAGGCCTCCCCTTGCCTTCTTTCAACCACTCAACATCCCTTCAAGATTGAGGCCATGAAGCTCTTAAGGAGGATTACAGAACACAGTTTGCTTTTTTTAAAGTCAAGGAGCATCAACCAAAGGACAGCGACAGATATTTTTATTCTGCGCATTTTAAGACCGACCAGAAACACTACCTGTATCAACACCCTCCTTGCCCTTAAAATCTTGTTACCTTATTTTCTATTGGCAGTAAGCACGAAAAGCTCATTTCAGGCCAGGCTGCAGCTTTAATTCTACAAGATCACAGAAAGCTGTGCAAAAACATATTCCAGCCTAAGCTTGTTTAAGACAACAGATCTCCTTACTGCACCCTTTGGAGCAGCAAGAATCTAGTATAGCTACACTCCCTCGATTGAAAGCATGTCTGTTCAAGTTGGACACTTTGACAGAGCCTACTTTAAAAAACAACAACTGTGTATACTTCATTAATAGTCAGGTGAGTGCCAGCTGGCTGATTTTACCCCAATCCACCAGCCTTGCAGCCAGAGACTGACGAGTCATCACTCTGAGCAAACGATTAAGACTTTCATGTTTAGTTACACAAGTTTAATTATTACCCAAGAAACGTGTGAGCCCAACTACACACACCAGCGAAAGCTCAACCGTGCAGGTTGCTGTCTTGCAATCCTATAATACATGCTCTTGTGTGTTCTTTCATATTATGTTAAAAAAAACACACCACAATTCAAGCCTCAAATATCCAGATCCACTCTAAGTACCTGATTATATTAACTGTTTGGCTAAGATGCCCCCCCCCTCCCCAGGCTGCCTTGGAAGCGTGCTTGCACTGTGCAGAGCAACAAAGAAATAGCAGGCTTACTTCAGAGATCTCTTCTACTTTTTCAAGACATTAATATCCTGCTCTTCCTTCATGGAACTCAAGAGGGTGTACGCGGTCCCTCTGGAAGAGAGTTTCTATCCCACTTCTAAAGCCACATATGAGGGATTTTTTCTCCAGAGCTGTGTCCACCTATGAGGAAATGGGTCCTTTATTGGGCAAGCCTGTATCGTTTGTTAATTTTTAGCAAATGCTTATATTTTAGAGCCAAAGGAATTCTCTGACACTATAACTTAAGAGTTCCACAAGCTGACCATTTTCTGCTGCCACCATTTCTCTGAGAATACTTTAAAATGTCCTAGAAGCCTGGTATAAAAGGCTTAGCCAACGGTCAGGGATGATGCGGAGTTTAGTCCAGCATCTTGGGAGCTGCAGGCTCCCTACTCCCTGCTTTTCAGAGTGCATAGAATTGTTGCAGCTACCTTTACTATTGGCCCCAGAAAAAGAAAGCCCCGAGGGATTTGGAGAGCCATTCAAAACAAATCTGCAGATAATCAGACAAAAAGACCCATTTCCTCCTCATAGAGATTGGGAATCTTTCTTTGGACACTGGAGTTATTTCAAGTAGCTACAGAGAAGCAATTTCGCTGCCACATAGAGCCAAAGCAGACAAGACAAGCGGCTCTTTTGTTTTACTCTAGTAGTAAGCACAATGGGCCCAATCCAGATCGAGACCCTAGTGTGGGGGGGAGGGCGCAGGGGAGCTTTAAATTCACACCCTGCACTGCAGTCTTGCTCTGTATGAGAAAAAATAGAGAGAAGATGCCCTCAACAACGGGCTACACTTTAAAAAGGTATGTGGAAATGCTGCCCCCCACCCCAAGGAGAAAATTCTCTTGAATTCTACCCCTCCATTTGAAAGAGGCAGAAAAAACAATGCCTCTTTCCCAGGAAGAGAACAAGTTCCAGAAAATAGGGCATGATTTGGCACAGCACTAGTTGAAGGAGTACCTGGCATACAAGTTTATGCAAAGGTTGCTTCTATTCACATTCATTGCTTTCAATCACTCAGTTCTGTACTGATTAGAAGTTGCAACATAATTTACTTTAGCAAACATCAGATTTAATCTGCATGCATGGGTGCTTGGAGCGTATCACTTTAAGCCACAAGTTGTATGTGTGTTAAGCATTTTCCTAAAAACTGTTCCCACATAATTTGAGGGAATAAAAATAGTACTTCTCCAATCTTCCAGACTGGGCTTTAACATACCTATTGGAAACTGAAAACACCAAGGTTGCTTCTATTGTTCTCTGGCAAACATTTCCCCTGCCCAAGGCACTGAGAAGGGAATTATTTTGCACTCCAAGGTAAAATCAAACAAACAAACAAAACTGGTTATCTTTGAGACAACAAGACTATAATAGAGATGGAAGAAACTTTGCCAGATGGCACCTTAAGTCATATAGGAAATGAGCACAATGCAAAGTCCTTTCTAAATTTCTATCTAGCTGCTGTGTACAAGACATATGACTAAAGCTCTGTACATGGGATTTGTTTAGATTTCCACTGCAAGGTGAACTGACCAATACTAAAAAGCCAAGGATTGCCTTTTTGTATTGATCAGAGAGAAGTTATTTGGCAGCAAGGTTACTAACAGGGACTGGCCGGCGAGATCACATTATGCCAGTCCTTTTCCAGCTTCATTGGCTGCCAGTCCAGGTCCGGGCCCAATTCAAAGTGCTGGTATTGACATTTAAAGCCCTAAACGGTTTGGGGCCAGGTTATCTGAAGGAACGCCTCCTCCCATATGTACCTACCCGGACCTTAAGATCATCTACAGGGGCCCTTCTCCGTGAGCCCCTGCCAAAGGAAGTGAGGCAGGTGGCTACTAGGAGGAGGGCTTTCTCCGCTGTGGCACCCCGGTTGTGGAATGAGCTCCCCAGAGAGGTCCGTCTGGCGCCTACACTGTACTGCTTTCGTCGCCAGCTGAAGACCTTTTTATTCACTCAGTATTTTAACACTTAATTTTAACTTAAATTTAAATTTTACTGTTTTCACTCTGTATTTTAATCTTATATCAACTTTGCTGTGTGGTTTTATCCTGGTTGCGCTTTTTATACTGTATTTCGTAGTTGTGTTTTTAACCTGTTGGGTGTTTTGTTGTGGTTTTGATTTTTGTGAACCGCCCAGAGAGCTTCGGCTGTTGGGCGGTATAAAAATGTAATAAATAAATAAATAAAATGATGAGCAATGAAAAGATGTTCACTTTGTGTGCAAGCTTCTCCAACGTCTATAAAACTAGCAGTCACAACCTAATGTGCACTGTCGTATGTTTAAGTTCCACAGAAGCTAATGGGACTTGTCTGTAGGCCTCTCAAGAAATGGGTACAATCCAGGAGCACAGTTAACAGAACAGGGCAGAAGAACCCTTAGGGTTTTCCTTGAACACAAAATGCACACAAGCAGAAGGCTCTTCCCTGCAAGGCTTGGAATAGTTCAGGCTGGCATCAGCACCTAGTAGTGGATCAAGGAAATCTGCCCTGCACCCCCTTTTATCTTGTTTTCCAGGTCAGCACTGTGAGGAAAAACTAGCCAGTTGGCCCAACCCACCATTTAGATTCCCAATGCCCTGATGTAGCATCCCTCCAGGTCACTGTTGTAAATTAAAATGGCAGCCAGAGTCAGCCACTCAGCGTTGCTCAGAGTACTGCTGCCATTACCAGTAGATAAACTCAACAGGTCCTACTAATGGAGGTGGCGGCCCATCAGTGACCACTTTCCTCAGGCCTTGCTCCCCTCAAAACTGGTGCCAACCCTGAAATGGTTTGTTCTGACACACTTTTGGGGAGGATGTGTGTGGAAGAAACCAAACAAATGCATCCATGCTTTAGTATTTACTAATTTTTGCCTCCCATGTCACAGAAACTCTCGCCACTCTATTCTGAATGTTTTGGGAGTGAGCGCCATCTTCACCAAGAGCTGCAAGTTGTAGAAACAGTAAGACTCCCATTATTCTTGTTAAATTAAAAATACACCACACACACACACACACACGTTCACATGCAATCTATAACAGAGAGAATGCCATGTAAGGTTACACATTATCCTAGAAATGTGAATCCCAACAGCTTAGAAATAAAATCTAAACATTCTACTAATTTGAAACCCTACCCCATTTTCTCTTTTATAATATGTCACCTGAGTAAGCCAAGCCTTGGTTCAGATTTGTTTGTATCATTGCTGCTGCAGTTAACAAGCAGGTTTAACACTTATAACCATACCACTTAAATGATCCTTGTTGTCAGGGCTGTCCCTGATTTGAAGTTAATTGTTTTAAGTTGTCCCTCAATTCCCAGGCCGAGTCTCAAGGTTTCAAACAATTCCTGTTTTACCACATAGCCTGCATTGTCTAATACCTGCTGGAGGCCACCGTGTTGCAATTTCCACCAGACTACCGTAATAACTAAAAGGGGGGGGTCACTCAGAGGCTTAGGTGCTTCCCCCTTAAATTATTTCAGTAATCTTTATAATAGGGATGTATGAGACATTTGTTTTTGAACAGAATTAACAAGGCACATTCCAGATGTGTTGGGATGACACCTCCCATAATCCTCAGCCAGCATGGTTGGAGATGGTGGGAGGTGTCATCCCAACACATCTGGAATGTGCCAAAGTTGAGAAGGGGTGACCTACAGTCACTCAGCAAGCTTTGTAGCTGAGCGGGGAGAGTTGTTCTTATTGATTTTATTTATGTGCAGCATTTTAACTCCACTTTTCAGCTAAAAAAGGCTCTCAGAGTGATGTACAAACGCAAATATTAAGACAGTCTAGTACTCTAGCCACTACACCATAGTGACTCCCAAGAATTGAGAGATATGCCCACAGGTAGGGTTGCTCCTTCCTGATGAAGGCTTAGCTCCTTTAACAAGCTGATATGCATAAATTGAACAGCTGCAGCTATCTGCAGCAACACAACACAGAACACACCTCAGTTCCTGAATGTGTGTCATGCAGTTGGTTAAAGACCTATAGGCTTTGTTGGGAAGAGGAAGGAGAAATAAACTAACCCACAACTATGGTACTTCTATAAAACCAGAGCTTAAATCATTTGTTTCTTCTTTGTAATAAAACCTATAATGACGAAGTGCCACACTGCAAGGTTAGCTGAACATGCAACTGTTGAACAAGGCCTCATTTCTTCTCAGTCGCACAGTGAGAAAAAGCATTTCATTTCTAGCTCAGCAGCGGTAGCAGCTCATGTTCACAGAGTCCAATGGGCTGAAAATGGCTATACGTTTGTGCAACAGGGCCTGACTGAAACTAGCAGTTGAGCCACAGAGACCTTTTCAGACACAGGCCACAATTCCACACCCAGCAATGATTTGAAGACTTCACCATTCAGAGTCCATAAGAACTGCAGTTTCCTCTCTAAATATTTTCTCCAAGTGGGGAAGCACTGGTGAGAAGGAAAGAGAGAAAGGTAGAGTTGCTACCTTTCTCCCCACCCCACCCCACCCGCTGATGAAGGCTATGTTTAATAAATGCATTGTGGTAGAAATTCAAGTGAATTAGTGCTGAATTTGTCATGCACATTTATTTTCTTATTTTAAAGAGGCAGCAAGCCTGCCACCCATAAAGCAGCTCTAAGGAAGCCCTCACTTATGACAGGGGAGACAGATTTGTGTTGAAACAAACATTTCCCACCTAATAGATACCCAGGAGCCACAACATTTTTAATACACACACACGCCAATTTCACTTGAACTACCATCACAACTCTCCAATTCTACTGGAGACTCTCCAAGAGCACTGAGTTCTGGTGGCTGTCATTTTTCTTTTCTCCATAACGCCCCCAGAACCATGCAACATCTGGGGCATTAAAGGAAAAAGAAAATGGTGGGTACTGGAAGGCCACACATCCTCTACTCCTGATAATTTATTTTAAGGAATAAAACTGAACATGTGCTTGACCTGGGGAAAGAAGGGGAAGAATAATCTGGCAAGACATTCCTCCCTATGTGTTTCAATGGCAGCTTAAAACAGTAAGACTTCAGCCACCATCCAAAAAATATGAACCTAAGCGTTGTAATCCTTCAAATAAATAACTAGGTGCTCACAGCACAACTCCCTTAGAGTTTGCAACCATGGAAGCCCAGCTATGAAAACATATAGAAAAGTAGGAGGGAAAGAATCCAATCCAGAAAACAGTGTAGAAGCAAGCAAAGAAGAGAGCTGTGAATACTTATAGCACAACATAATAAAGAATATGACCCATTCAAGTTAGAGCAATGCAAGAAGTAGATTTGCATCCATGTACTCTAGGGGTGAGCAAACTTCAGACTTATCAGATCTACTTTCAAGATCCATCAACTAGAGCCAGGTGCAGAAGACACACATTTAAAGAACAGGGTACCTCTGAATACAGTCTGAGTCTAGGAATATCAATTTCTGCTGCGTGGTTTTCTCCTGGTTGTGCTTTTTTATACTGTATTTTGTATTTGTGTTTTTAGATTGTTGGTTGTTTAATTATGTTCTTCATGGTTTTAATTTTTGTGAACCACCCATAGAGCTTCAGCTATTGCGTGGTATAAAAATGTAATAAATAAATAAATAAATGGAATCTGTTTTCAGTAACAGAAGTGACCTGAGGTTACAGTTCCTTCACACAAATTCTAGTCCTGGCTACCTTTTCATCATTTTAAATAATCTAATTCAGGTGGGGGAAATCATTTTGTTGTTGCTAATGTTAAGCAATTGGGAGTTAGGAACCCTTGCTAATCTACTTCAAAACATCCAAGGAATCAATCAATCTCTTTATTATGGTCCGACACCAGCACAAAACATCCAAGGATCTACCAGCACATCCTGATTTACTTTCTGCCCACAACTCCGGTTTACTCAAACAGCAATTTATTTTGTTTTAATTAGAAGAGTTCACTGCTCATACCTTCCATTTTAAAGAAAAGTGCTTTCAGATATTTGTTTTTTTAATCACAGCTGTACATTGGCTCAAACAGTTTATCTTGATTTATGGAGGCTCTGTATGACAACTCTTGAGAAACTTCTTCCAAACCATTTCACCTGAGAGCACCATATTACACATAAAGGTTTTACAAAGTATCATTTCTTCTCAGGGGCATCACCTGAAGTTTTCACAGAATGAGCAGTTTCACACAGGCAGTGTCAACACTACAGCATATCTGGATGTCAGCCTGTGTGCTGACCATAAGGACATGCATGTTGAGTTGTTACCCAGGCTAATCAAAACATTTTCTGCTCAAACCTGGGTTGAGTAGTTTACATTCCTGCAAGTGGAATGTCATTCTGGTTGCAATCCCAATGGAGCTGAAATAAGTCACCACTAATGATATATTGAAAAACACCCATAGAGGAGGGCTTTTAAAAGTACCCTTTCATCCCTTATCTTGACAAAGTGACCTGTGCAGTATGAGCTGGCTTGTATCAAGAGACCTGTTTATAAGTTCTGAAATACCGGCTCGCACATAATGACAACTTCTGCATAGTTTAACCCAGGATTTGTCAGGCCAAGCAGCAAGTGAATGTGCTGCCACCTGGGTGCTTGCTGCTTCCCCTTTCAATCAACCCAGGAAGTGATCAGCATTATAGGTTTGTACAGGAATTTAAAAGCGCCCCTTGCCAAAAATCAGCTGGGGGCGGAGGAATCCAGTGCTCCACCATGGACCTTTGGGGCAAAAGAGTCCATGGTGGGGTGTTGGATTCCCTCCTCAGCTGATTTTTAGCATTTTTTTTTTAAAGAAAATAACATTTGTGCAGGGGCAAGTGCGGAAAAAAAATCCCAGTCACTTTTTTTTAAAAAAAAAAATTGCTCTGATCGCAATCAAGATTGTGAATAGAGTCAGGAAGGGGGACTTGGCAGCGTACAAGACGGGTCTGCCGCTGGGATTCTGGGTGGAGGACTGAGGAGGAGAGAGTTGGGACAAGAAGGCAAAAAAGCCACACACTTTGGGTTGTTTGGCTGATCGCCTGGCAAGTGTGCTAAACACACACTGTGATTGTTCGTGAAACAGCCCACAGTGCATGGCTAGTCACCCATCATGGGCTAGTGTGCCAGGTGAAGACACCCACAGAGTTTTTGCTGGGGCAATACTGCACATGCTCAGTACGTTCCCCCTAGCTAGCAACGAAGTTTCTGCAAGAAAGAAAGAAAGAAAGAAAGAAAGAAAGAAAGAAAGAAAGAAAGAAAGAAAGAGTTTGCTCCCCTGCTCCCCAGGTGCCACTGGCAAGCCACGACTGTGTGCCGCCCTCATATGGGCTGTACCCCATTGTACAGGAGACATTGTACGTTTCAATGCATCCCACATTCCTCACTTCAAAAAGGTCTTAGGGTGTGCTGCTAAAATTACACACGCAGGAAGTTATTAAGATGAGGACACATTCAAACATGCAATCCCCTACATTCTTTTCACAATGGTACTGTCATGTGAGGGTTGTACTAGATACCTTCTCTGAGCATTTGAACCTGCTCCTAGCAAGTCTGTATAAAGCACTCTAATGCAAGCATTACTGCCAAGAACGAAGATCCTCAAAACCCTTATCAAAATCTTTTAAAACCCAAAAGGATTTTGAATAATTTTTAGCTCCATTTACTCTTTATACAGCATTGTGGTACTAGGAGACAGGATTTACGCATTATTTTGAAACAATAATTAAAGCACAAGAGACACCCGACACTTAAAAGCTCCCACAAATTGCCATTTGTTCACACTAATACTCAAAAACGTACATCAGGATTTCCTTACTACAGAATGTATTTTCTGAAGTTCAGATACCTAGTGGATGTTAAGGCAGCCTTGTATATATAACATGAATTTAACAAGTTAACCTGGTTGAACTCCTTTCAAATCACAGCCCTCTGATAGTTAAAAATGGGTGGTGTGGGAGTCTATGGCTAGCTGCCAATCTTGCTAATGCTCTTACATAGCTGGCTGAAACATCTGCTTTAAAGGACCATTGCAAGTGGCTGATCAATTGAAGTATTTGCTTGAAAAGAGAAAGGCTAAGAACCCGCCTTCTTATCTGTTACTCCTCACAAAATGGGAGACACACACGACTCATGCCAAATGTACCAGGCTGCCTTTGAAAGGAAGAGAAGACATATTTATTGGTTTCTCTGAGAAGAAAAAAAAAAGAAGAAAAGGGGAATGGCTCATAAACCCAGGCTGAGAACTGCAAGGATTCAACTCTAATGCAAACTTTAACTGGAGCAGGTTCCAAGAGACCCTCCATTTTGTAGCATAGTTTCAAAGCTTATCCAAAACTGACAGAACAGTTCAAGCAATTAGCAGAGAGCCTGTTGTACAATCCTCAGGCCTGTTGACATAGTTATGGCTGCTGAAATGTTAGACTACAAAACTTTTAACACATGTGCTAGCCAAAAGCGCTTTAAAGACTATAAAAGGGCCCATGAAGATGATGACAAACACAATGACCTCAAAAGGAACTAAAAAATTTTTTTTTCATACGAATCTAGCCTTTTATGTAGGAACTTAAGAGCAACCCTTCTGGACCAAAAGGACTTCTTTGTTCAATCCTCTTTCAAAACCATCCAAGTTGGTGGCCATCACTACATCTTCTGGTAGCAAATTCCACAGTTTAACTATGTGCCATGTGAAGAAGTGATTCCTTTTATCTGTCGTGAATCTCCCACCATTCAGCTTCACTGGATGACCATCAGTTCGAGAGAGAGAGACAGGAACAGAGAGACAGAGAGTATGACTGGGTTCAAATGACACAATAGTCAACGGTAAACTAAATAGTCCACCGTTGACTATTGTGTCATCTGTTGGGGGGAAAACCACATCATGTTTGGCTATTTCCCCGAAATAACAAACACCAATAATCAACAGTGTGCAAAGATAATAATAATAATAATAATAATAATAATGGCTATTTCCCCGAAATAACAAACACCAATAATCAACAGTGTGCAAAGATAATAATAATAATAATAATAATAATAATAATAATAATAATAATATTTATTTATTTCTTACCCGCCTCTCCCTTTGGATCAATTTGATTATCTGCTAAACTGTTGACTATTGTGTTGTGTAGCAGGCTATGTTGATTATTTCTGCTGCCTACAGAGTCGCTAGGCAAGAGCAGCAGAAATCCCAGCAAGGCTCTATACACAGGGGAAATAATCCTGTCTGAGAAGCGCTTGGGGAGCTGCCAATCGTGCCATCCCTTGGTGGGGTGCTGTGGTCTGCGGTTCTCCATGCACTTCCTGGGACAGGCACATGCTGTCCCTGGGTGGGGCACTGCCAATCGCGCCACCCCACGTGTTCCCATGGACATGCACGTCCCTTTCCCCTGCCCTCCCCCCCCCCCGACACAAAAGGAAATTGCTGGTGACTGGGAGTGGGGGATGCTAGGAACTCCTAGCGTCTCCCATCGCCAACTGCCACCACTTCATGGTGAAGGCAATTTGTTGCTATGCTGGGGGGATGGACGACACACACATCATCTCGCTCTGCCCTCAGCATAGCAACAAATGGGGAATGAGGCATTGCAGAGGGATATTGACAGGGGGAGGAGATCTGCCCATTGGTTCTTGTTGTGGCAGCAGCTGCAGGACAGGAGATCAGTCCTGCTGCAGCAAGGAGAAGATAGGGGACCATCTCTCTCGCCCCCTACCCACAGAATGGCGGCACCCTGATAAGGTAAGGGGGAACCAACACCTCCATTTGGTGGGGAAGGCGGAGAGAGCAATAGCCAACCCTGCCCTTATAGCCTATTCCACGGATTATTTATTAGCATGTCGCCCAAGCACGACATGCAAATAGTCATCCATGGAGTGGACTATAAGGGCAGGGTTGGCTATTGTGTTGTTTGAACGCGCCCTATGTATATGTAATACACACAGAGAGAGAATGTATGTGTATATATAAATACAGAGAGAGAGAGAGAGAGAGCACACTCTTGGCACAGCAAAATCTAATTCAAGCTTCTCTTCTTCTTCTTTAGGCAACATCCCTGCTGAATACAGAGTGCTTTACAGCTACTCTGATTTATCCTCACAGCCACCATGCAGAGTAGATTAGGGTGAAAGCTAGTAGCATGCCCAGGACCATCCAATCAGCCCCATTACCCAGGTGGAGATTTGAACCTCCCTGACATTCAGATCCAAACACTCTTATAGCCCACTGCACTATGCTGGACTCCCTTTATTGTGAAGCAATGGAAGCCTACAAATAGGATTTAAAAACTTCAGTCTTCCCTGCCAATCCATCAATGATAAAAGCCAAGGGAGCTCTTGCTGCCCTTGCTGGCATTACATCTGAGCATTGCTTAAGGTGACTTCAGCTTAGGAAAAAGTGACTGTGTACTTTATTTTCATTAGCAAGGCCACATTTTAAGGATCCTCGAGAGCAGACCCTATCTTTAAAACACACAACATTTTCAGAAGGCATCAGGAGAGGCCCATTCAAAAGAGAGAGTTTGCCCTGTGGGGTCACACTTTTTCAAGCAAGATGTGAGCCATTCAGCAGCTGATTCATGAACTGCTGCTAGTTGCCAAGAGCCTACACAAGCCATTTTAGATAAGAACATTCCTGTTACCCTCCACAGCATCTTCTCATGCATGTTGCCTGATCTAAATGGCTAGCGTGGATGAGTGGGCTGTGAGAGATGGAATGTGTAATTTACTAGTAGAAGGACTGCTGACGACAGTTGTTTCCTTACTCTCCTCCCTAGACAGCAGTTCAAAGTTAAGTTCGATGAACACGGCTGACACGGTGGCTCTAGTACAGGCAAGAAAATAAATCCCCCTCAGAAGCGTTATGTTTGGATTTTGGCACTAGCCTTTGGATAGACAACTGTCTATAAAAAAAAGAAGAAGACTGTGCACAAACAGGGAGTGATTTCGACACAGATAGCGTAGGCTCAACAGGAGGAAGCTGCATGTGGAGCTTGGCGCCTCCAGGCTCACTCTTCATGTGCAGAGAAAAGTAAGTTTCATTGGCAGCAGGATGCCTACATACTGGCAAAACTGGATTTACCCATTCTTTCAATATTCATTTATTCAAAATGGTGGTTAGATCTCCACCGCCTTGAAGGTAGAACCCTACCAAGACAGGATGCAAGATAAAAACAGTGCAAAACAAATACAAGAGAAAAACCAATCAGTAAATATTTAGGAAAATGCTATTAAAACAGCTAACACCAATCAAACCTGCAGCCCACAGGCAAAGGAAAGGTTAGCAAAAACAAGTGGTTCTTCAGAGCCAATGCAAAGACTTGCAAAAGAAGAAGCTTGGTGAATCCCTTTTCAATACAGGTTTATGGGGGAAATGAGTATATTCCAATTTCTGGAAAGTGATTTCTTGAGTTTGGAACCAAGGGCTGACAGCTGTTGTAGACTGACTAATTTTTTAAAAAAATTAAAAATGTGTTTATGTGTATATAGTGTAGGAGGGGGGTAGATAAGGACGGTATGAGAAATGAGTCACACTCACAAATGTTGGGGATAGACTTTTTGGGACAGGATGCTACTGCTATATAAGCTTTTAAAAAGGAATTATGATGGTAGACAGGTATAACTTGCTGCATAATTTTTGTGAACCGCCCAGAGAGCTTCGGCTATTGGGCGGTATAAAAATGTAATAAATAAATAAATAAATAAATAGTAGACATGTTTGTTGACATACACACAAATAATTCTAAATGGTTGGTGAGGCAGGATGTCCTTATGTAGAAGCCACTGTTCATTTGTTTATCGTAAGCATTTGTATACTGTTCTTCAATTATATTCCCATGGCAGTTTACAAAAAGAAAACAATTAAAACAAAAATACCAAAAAAATTGATCTAAAAGCTACAATGTTATCGTGTAGCATAACAAGGACAGCAAGATTAATACTGCATCTAAAAAGCTCAGGAGGATAAAAAAGGTCTTTGCGTGGCACCAAAAAGACAATAATGTAGTTCCCCTGGTGAACATCTCTGGGGAGAGCATTCCATAACTGGAGTGCACCATGAAGGCCATCTCTCTGTAGCCACCTTAGTGGGTAGGAGCACTTCGAGGTCCCCCAATGAGAAGCTTAATGTAGAGAACAGTACATATGGGGACAGGCTGTCAGCCTGACCCTAAGCCATGAAGGGTTTTAGGACATAATCCTTTGCATGTTTAGACAGAAAAAAAATATTGGGAGTTGTAGGACTTCTTTCAGTCTAAACACACATAGGATTGACCCTTAAAGATCAAACCCAGTATTTTGAATTGGTCCCCAAAACTGATAAGCGTTCTAATTATCTGCATACCTGTTTTTGTTTACCCATGCATTTTAATTTGTTGTAATCTTTAATGAATTTTACTTAGTTTTATTATTGTACGTGTTATGATTATTTGTTATATGCCAGCATGAAAGCCAGAAAGGATAATGGGCAATATAAATATGTTTTAAATGTATATAACACTCATGCATACAACTACATTTTGCACTAGCGGCAGTTTCTGGATAGCTTTCAAAGGCAGCCCCATGAACAGCAGAGTACAGTAGTCTAATCTAGAGATTACCAGAACATGGATAATTGAGGCTAGGTTATCTCTGTCCACATAGGCTTATACATCAGCTGAAAGCCTATGCTGATAAAAGGCATTCTGTGCAACAAAAGCAACACGCCTCTAGCAACAAAGATAGATGAATGAGCACATCCAAGCCGCAAACTTGTTCCTTCAGGGGAAGTGCAACCCTGTCTAGAAAAGGATGTACCCACACTACCTCCATCTTATCAGGATTAAGCTTCAGTAGATTGGCCCTCATCTAGTCCGTTACCTTGCCCAGGCACTGATTTAGCATTTTCACTATTTTACTTGAATTTGATAAAAAGGAAAAATAGAATTAGGTGTCACTCGCCTATTGACGACTCATTTGGACAAACTCACTGAGCAGTTTGATGTAGATGTTAAATAGTGCAGGGATGGAGGGGGCAAAGAGAAACCTGCAGGACCCCATATTGCATATATAGCCAAGGGATTGAGCAGTAGTCTCCCCAGAACCAGCTGCTGGAATTGACCACTCAGATAGGAACAGAAGGACTGCAACGCAGTACCTCCAGTTTCCATCTCAGCCTGCTTATTCAGAAGGGATGGCCAATGGCCAAAGATGATGAGAGTTATAGCCCAAAACATCTACATGGCACCAAGTTGGGTAAGCTATCATAGAAGACGGTATCACAAGCTTCTGAGTAAGATTACATATTTGTAGTATTTAACACTTCATAGTCTACGGAAAAAGTATAAATTGCCAAATGCATTATGCTGGAGATGCGCTTGGGATTTTGCAGATTTCAGACATATATGGTGGGCCTACAAATATATAAGAGTTTTTTGGATTAATATAATTATGAGCACAGAAAAAAAGTACACAGTATAAATTGCATTTAGATGCAATGGTTTTATTATTAAGATAAATGGATCAGAAGCAACTAAGAATGAACGGATGATTGCAAGCATGTTGATTTCAGCCTGGGGACTAATGCCCCCCAAAATGGGGGAAAACAGGAAGTACCCACTCTAAGGGAATGAGAGAATTATACTTTGCAAAAAGTATGAATGCATAAGATCTCAAGCTCAACAACGTATGAACGGGCCAACCCTAGATTCTTCATTAAAAGCAGAAGCACACCCACTCTCTCCCACTCTTACATGACATCCCATGGGTTGTTTAACTCAAAGGCTGTTGTTATATACAAACTGTCCCAGTGTGTCACTAGCCCAAGGTCACCCAGTTTCATGGCTGAGAAAAAATCTGAACCCAGGTCTCTCCAGCCTAATCTAGGATTAAATCTATAGCATGGCACTGGTTCTCCATATTATGAATTTAATTTATTATCATAAAAGGAACAGCAAAGGGGTCGAGAGGGAATAAGTTAAGTAAAGGTTCAAAATGACGGTTGGATACTGTATGCAGCCATCATTTTGGACTTTCACTTACTTTGGCACATTTTGAACCTAATGCTTTATAGCAGGGCTGGGCAATTTTGGATGGTCTGGGACTGCATTTAGATCCAGATTTACCTTCTCCCCGTCCTTGTCCTACAGTGTCTCCCAATTATTAGCATAGAATAAGGGAACAAAAAGTTCAGATAACATGAACCAAAACTCTATTGTGAAAAGTTTGTGGAAAGGAGAGCATCAAGGCAGCAAAATTAAAATGATGGAGTACTTAAAGTGAAGTGGTATATATAAAGACAGAACTTCCTTCCAGCATGAAATGTTACCTACATTTCTTTTAGGTAAAAATTTGGACTCCGTAAGGCACTCCATAAAAAACATCTCAGATGGATGCAAATGAACTGCATACATGTTGCTCCAAAGCTGCTGGAGAATAGTGAGAAATGCAGAAAGCATAAAGCCAAGCAACTGACAGGTGTCTGAATTAGCGCATAGGCATGGGCTAGTACCTGGATTAAAGATTAGACTAATTTACTCCAGGTAAGAGAGCTCCTTGGGTGCCAAGATGCCAGCTGATGAGATTTTGTTTTGAGCCTCCTTAACAGAGATGCATCTATTTATGAATGCAGCAAAATTATTTTAAAACTTCTTACTGTAAGAACTTAACAAGATAAGAGAAAGTTCTATGAAACAGGGCTTCATCGTCCCTGGCTTATCCTACAGGAGCAACTGTAGAAAGTGACAGAGGGGGAACTGGAAGGGGGGAGGCAGAGAAAGAGGAATTAAGCTGACAATCTTATGTAATATACACAGTGGTTTGGATTCAGATTTAGTCACTTAGAGTAGACCCATTGAAATCAATAGAACTTAACTTAGTAATTACTCCTATTTATTTCAGTGGGTGTACACCTAAGCGTGACCAAGCCTGGATCCAACCCAATGACTGGACCTTGTTTGCAAAAGGGGAGAGGTCATGGTGGGACAAGAACCTGAGTACTATTGTAGCAGAAAGCAGAAAAAGAAAGGGGCAGTTTAAAAACTTTTCTGGGGTGGGTGGGGGAAGAAAAATTAAAAACCATGCATTGTGACAGACATGTTCCTTTCTCTACTTACTGAGAAGGGATAAACCCAAAAAAATGTGCTGGATGTTTTGCTTTGTGTGTGTGTGTGTGTGTGTGTGTTTTGAGGGGGGGAGGGAGGGAGGCCTTATAAATTGGATTAAGGGGTGTTAGTCACTCCTGGCTGCTTCTCAAACAGAAGTCAGACACTGAAGACTTCGCCCGTGTATAAACACTGAGCCGTTCTGGAAAAGACAGGGACAGAAGCAGAGGAGGAGGCAGCTCCTTCCTATAGTATGCTGTTAAAAGGGTCTACCTCTTTACTCCTTTCCACTTGTACTGCATACCCAACTGCTGCAAAGCGAACTGTCATCTGTGCCAAATAGAGTACGAAGAGTGCAATAGGACGCAAATTCAGCATTAAACATGTTCATAGTTTCCCTGTGAGGCAACGTTTAAAAACCTAACCACTCTTCCCAGCTCTTATGCAGCATCATCCAAGTGAAACTTCCTGTTGCTCCTCTCAAGTCAAAATATCCCTGACCAAGGATATTTATATTATGAGGAAAGCAGGCAGGAGCTTTAAAAGAAAGTGGGGGGAAGTAAGGAGGAGGACAAGGAGGAATGGAAGGCACACTGCTGTAAACGTGTCGTCCTCTCCGGACTGGGTTTATTCACTTAGTGGCTTTGCTATTGCAACTCAGCATACATTTAGACAACTCCAGTGTGGTTGCCAAAAAAGAGAGAGAGAAGGCTGTAATTGAGGTCACCAAAAATAACCTATTGGCAAAAAGGCACTAGCTATTTAACGTCGCCCCCCTCACCCGCCCCAACAATTCTCATGGTCATAATTCAAGAGAGGTTTTGCCAACACACCAAAGGAAGGGTTGTTTTTTTTCTTGCAGCGGGGGTGGGGCGGGGCGATTTCAAGACATTCCAGCATTAAAGAACAGAAAAATCGCAGCAGAGGGCTTAGCCGATTTAACACATCCCAACGGCAACAAAAAGGACAAGACTTCTCTGAACCCCTTCCAAACAACCCTTTCCCCCATTAGATAATTCAGCTAGCCTGACTCAGCGGTATAATAGGAATAACAGCCAGCCAGTTATGAAATACTAGCAATAGCTATTTTTCTGTGGGGCACACGAGACTTCGAGTGATAAGAGATGCCAAACAAAGCATTTTCACAAGCATCATCCAAGTGAGCTGTGGAAGAGAGGAGCGGCCACACACTTTCTTTGTATTCTAATGTGCAAAGAGGTTTGGCAGCGCACACATAGGCTGCGTTTGGATAACACAAGAGTCACAATAGGGTAATAATCAACTTGATAGTTGTTTATCTAGGGCAGCCTTCCTCAACCTGGGGCGCTCCAGATGTGTTGGACTGCATCTCCCAGAATGCCCCAGTCAACTGGGGTATTCTGGGAGTTGTAGTCCAACACATCTGGAGCACCCCAGGTTGAGGAAGGCTGATCTAGGGGGTACTCCTCACACGACATGATAATAATCAACTGTGGAGTGGATTAGGATAAGTGTTGAGTTGATTAGTCCATGCTGAGTTGACTCACTCATCCCCTGCCCTCCCCCCCCAGTCCTCCCACTAGTATCCCACCAACCATTGCTGTTGAAAAACTATCCTGCCAGCTGGACTAGAGCAGCAGCCACAGCTTTGACCGCTCTTGCCTTAACTCTTGCCTTAACTCAGTAGCCGATGAAATAACCAACAGCGCCCATCACACAACACGATAGCCAATAGTGGTTCAAATAGCCAACTCTGCACAGCGTTGGTTCTTTGCGTGGATTATTTCGGCTAAATAACCAACTGTTGGTTAAAAAAAGTCCCTCCACACAACATGATAACCCATGGTGGGTTAAATAACCAACCGTTGAGTATTGAAATTCATTGGTTATCATGTTATCTGAACCCAGTTACAGGCTTGTCATTCAGAAGCTTATTTCCCTTCCATTTGAAATGGAGCAAAATCACAGATTTTCTAAAAGTAGTAGCTTTCTTCAGTCAAGCCAAGGAAAGGGACAAGTTCTATCCCCACATCTACCTACCTTCCTAAAATCTTCTGACAAACAAAGTTACAGTCCTGAAAATAGACCTACCAAAGCTACTAGTCCACAAACAATTTGCCAGCCAACAGCACCAAAGTTAGTCCCTTATATCCCCACTTGGGGATCCCTCACTTCTTTTTAAAAAGCTTCTCTGCATTCCTTAGCACTATTTTCTTTAGATGCCATGAGCTACCAGGAGACATGGGTTATTTACAAGCCTGAATGCATCTGAATGAATTCTAAGGACTCCCGAGCAATATGCCATCATACACAAGTCCTCCATATGGCTAGCAATTCCCCTTTTATCCTGTCACTGAAGCCTAGATTTCCATACCTTGCCAAAATGTCTGTTAGAGAAGTATCTGCTAACTATATTTTAGAAGAACTGAACCAGAAACTTTCAAATGAGGATTACAAAACTTTAGCACCTAGCATTTTTTTGCTTAAATTTGCATAAAGCTTTATTGCTTAATGCTTGCAAGCAAACAATGACGTTTCTGCTCACCTCACTTATTGGGAAGGGGGGGAGCGGGTGGTCATGTGTGGGAGGTCCTCAGAAATCCCACTAGGCTGATGAAGCGTACTTTGAGAAAGGCAGCATCTCCCATCCTGCAGGCCTCAATCACACGCTGAACCAGCTGTCACTTCTCTGGCTAAAATCACTCAAGCTGGGGAAACAATCCTTCAGGGCAAACTAGATGGTACAACAATGGCACAACCAGTTACTGGAACACAAAATGTGCCCAAAAGCTATCAAAGAAGGTTTTAAAACAAGCATAGTGGTGAGGTGTTGAACCCTTCCTCACCCTGAAGTCACATCCCCAGCCATTTCTCTCCCAGAAGTTGACACTTCTAATTGAAGCACAAGAGAGAGAAAAGCAACCGGGAGGAGTGGGTTTCAGAAGGAAGTACAGTCAAGGAAAGAATCCCAACACAACACTCTGCACCCCAATTCTGTGTATTTGCATCATTCCTCTTTCCACTCGCTCACCCCACTTTGCACATGCATGCACGTACCCACCCCTACCTTGTTTTTAAACTCATACTAAAGAATCTTGCTGATGTACTAAAAAAGCATTTCAGGTTAACATAATTTAAAAGAAAAAAGAAAAAAAAGAGAACACAAACACACACATTTGTCCTCAAGGATTTTAAACAAATGTATGGTGTTTTTGTATTTCTGCAGTCAACAGTGGCCTGTATTTTAAGCCTGGAAAATGGAATTCCTGAATAATAATCTTGGCCATTCCGAGGCAGAAAAATAGTTCAAAGTTGCAACTTGGAAGTGCAACTGAAGCCCAATAAGAATACTGCATTCCATTTTTGTGCGTACCTTATGAATCAGCTTTGATAAAAGCTGTAGAGAGAGGTGCACATTTAACGGGCCTGTTCACACCCTTACAGCAATTGAGAGAGTCATACAAAAATATATGGCCACACACCCAGTTGTAAAGGAACAGGACCACAACTAGCTTTTTAAGGATGTTTTGCATCTAACGCTGCAACACTGTTGCAAGTACAAATGTATAGTTACCAGAGCGAAGACTGCCCGAATGGTTTTGGAAATCTGACAAGTTAAATCACAGTGCAGCAAGTGATCCAATCCAGTACTGTGAAGTGGAAGAAGAATGGGTCTTCAAGCAACTTAGAGGGGGGAAAGATGCATTAAAATTCACTAAAAGAAAGCGATCTTTTACAGCCCAGTTCACAAGCTTAGGGTGACCATATGAAAAGGAGGACAGAGCTCCTGTATTTTTAACAGTTGTATTGAAAAGGGAATTTCAGCAGGTGTCATTTGTATATATGGAGAATCAATGTACATTGATGGTGCTATATAAATAAATACATAAATAAATAAATAAGTAATAATAATAATCTGGTGAAATTTCCTCTTCATCATAACAGTTAAAGCTGCCTTCTTTTAAATCTGGTCACTCTTGTATAGCTCCTGCACTTTAACTGTTGTGATGAAGAGGGAATTTCACCAGGTTCTCCATATATACAAATGACACCTGCTGAAATTCCCTTTTCTATGCAACTGTTAAAGATACAGGAGCCCTGTCCTCCTTTTCATATGGTCAGCCTACACAAACTGTTTTGTGTAGCCTACACTGAAGCAAAGTTAATGGTTTTAAAAACAGTTTAAAAGTAAGTGCTTGGGTAGTAGCTCTTGCATATTTCACTTACGTAAAAATGTAATCAGCTTCATCAGGAAAGACAAGTGGACCAAGGATGAATATACAGCATATTCCCTAGGGATGCTCAAATCAATGGTGTACTTTGGAACAATCTGGACCCAACAAAACTCTCCCTTACCCTTAACTTTTGTGAACCACCCAGAGAGCTTCGGCTATTGGGCAGTATAAAAATGTAATAAATAATTAAATAAATAAATTACCCTACTATTAACAGCAGATATGTTTCTACTGACAACCTTAAATTTGCTCTCCATTTTTAAATGGCAAGTGCCAGTTCTAACATTTCTTTTTTCTGAGGAAACATTTAGATTGTTCAGCCAGCATAGCCAAATGGTGAGGGATGGTTGGAATGGTAGGCCAAAATATCTGGAAGGCTTCAAGTTGCCACCCCTGGCTTACACAGATATACTAGCTTTCTAGGGGCAGAGAGTTTTGCACATGGAAGCACATTCAGACATCCAATCCCATCTAAATGGACCCACCCCACCCCAAGGCTGTACCACTGGATTTTGCTGAGTATTTACTTGCCGGTATAGGCACCTGCTATTCATTTCAGCAACATCATCACATAACAACCAAAAAGAAACAAACCAAGAACAAAAAAGCAAGTATTTTTCAGTTGCTACCAGGCCAAGGAGCATCAAGCAATATAGCTACCCTCGCAACACAAAAATGTCCAAAGCAATTTGCAGTGTACAGGATATCAAGAATCCTGAATCAGCTTTCCTATATAACATACTTAGTTTTAAACCATACTTCTTTAATATGACACTAAGAATTTAACAAACCTTTTCTTTTAATCCAGTCTGATGCTAACAAATGTGTTTCTTTAGAGTTCAGATTACCTCCACCTCCCTGCAATATTAGTTCCTCCTGCACTGCCTGGTCAGGCCAGAAGTCCGAGATCACTTGGGAAGAGTTCACACTAATGTTAGCTCTCTAGGCAAGAGTATGAGTCATGGGACGGAGTTCTCCCACGACACTTCAGACTTCAAACATTATTGAGCAGCACAGGAAGGACCCAACATCACTCAAGGCAGTGTCAGAAGCAGCACTCACTGATGAGGAAAGCTGCATCCAATTCCATGCCTGCCTCTTGTGCAGCTGTTGAAAGGGACAAGGCCTCTGTCAAGATGAAAAGAAGTGGCAACCCTAACTAGAAACTCAACATGTGCTCCAGTCATTAAGTATTTGCTAGTGTCCTGATGAAATGACGATCTCCACATGTTGCCTGCATCATTTATTCCAAGGATATCGTTAGTGGGTGGTTAACTCAAAAGTATTTACTACATTTCCTGTTTAAAGTTTCTAATTTTAGCAGGTCTGTGTTCCTGGTTTTTTTAAAGCAGTGTATTGCTACTTCTGGACTTAATTTACTAAACTATCTAGTTGTCTGCCAAAAGATCTAGCAAGTTCCTACGCCTCACCGGAACGTTTTGGAAAGATAGTTATATAAATGAAGAATCAGTAACTATGGCTTTCCTCTCTCTCATATTCATTATGCTGATTGGTGGACACTGAATTATACCCATTTCTAATTTGCACACAGAGATGCAAAACGTATTAGCATAAATGCAAGGATCGGTTCTTTAAACAGGTGTGTGGGATGATCCGACAGTCTTTAGCTTTGAAAGAAATACACTCTCCTAAGCAGAACCTCCTAAAACAGATGGGGAAGTTTCTGCCCTTACCAAATACATCACCCTGACCAGTGACTAGGCTCATTAAACTGGTTTAGGTGTTTTAACTATTTCCTATTTCAGAGAATAGCCTGGTGTGTATGCTAAAAGGAAAAACTGATTAAGTCTCTTGTATGATAGCAGATCTTAGAGAGAAAGCGCACTTCTGGATTTACAAGCCTTTTAAAATTATTATTAACATTAACTGAGCTGAGCTCCTACAAGACTTCCTGCTTGATCAGTTCAGCTCTGGCAAATCTCATCTTTATGCTAAATAATCTTGTTGGCCGTGAATACCACATAATTTGGATTAAAATGTGAAGAACAAAGAGCACACTAGCCCAGCCCAGAAGTGGCTGGGAGCTCTAATGTTGGTAATTATCACCTTGTAAGGCTGCTGTAAAACTAGGTTTGCCAACTTCTCTCTCTCTCTCTTTTTACCAGCCTTACTTCTATTCCTTTAACAGCAGGCTGACCCACAAAATTAAGCAGGTGAAGCTTTCGCAAACAACATGGCAGAAGACTGTTCACCAGCTTAATCTCTGTGTCTGGCTGTTAATAAAGGCCCAGCAGCAATACTAGTAAAAGAGCAGGCAGCGCTATCTGAAAGCACCCATTCGAATGCAGCATCCATGTCTACAACTCATTGTGCTTCCTACAAACAGCTTTCTTACGGTCACCATCTTACACCATATACAACAGATTCCAGCGCAGCTATCAAGTGATATTTCTTTCTTGCACTACAGGAAGCTTTCTTAATAGCAACAGTCTAATTTCCAGGATCAGCTTCAGATATTTTGCTGCCTGAGTTCAAGCAGCAAATGGTGCACACTCCCTAAGTCAAGGGACATAATACCCAAGGCCCAACTATGTTATTTTGGCCCCTGATGCCGAAAACCCCTGATGCTTCTTCCCCTTCCTAGCAATAAAAATACAGTAATTAATTAACAATTCACTACCTTTTCATGATACCAAAAATTTGCTCACCCTGCCTAATTGTAGGGCTGGCCCTGCTAGATCCAAACCTATTGTATATCAAAGCAACCACTAAAACAGACTTACAGAAATTGCAAGTTCCATGGCACACAAAAGCCAAAATCAAAAGAACTTTTTCAAAGACGAACAAGGTCTTGCATGTGTGAGACATCTTAATTAATTAATTAATTAATTTATCTTGCTTTCTTCTCATAACGAATGCAAAGTGAGGCACTACAGAGAAATTGTGAAAAGCCCTTCCATCTTTGGGGGCAACTTGTCAAGCAAATGCCACTGTGTTGGGAATGCACTTCTTAGATCCCAGCCAGAAGGAACAAAAAGTTTACAAAATCAATTTTTCCTATATCTTAACCTAAAGCATGAAGCTCCTTTCCCCCTGCCCCTTCAGGAGGAGAAGAAAGTTTCCCACATCACTATCCCAATTTTAACACCATAATCTCTCATTCAGCAGACACTTATCACTAATGGACACATTTCAGATTTACAGCATGGCTATCTTTTTTTTTTTTAACGTGCTTTGGAAAATATTGTATTTAGCCATTCAGGGAAGAATCTACCACCAGGAGAAGATGTTCTATCACATAAAGAGGGAATTTGCATTGAGGGTTCCATGCCGGCTAATCACTAGGTAATATTTACAATTTGGCTTCCATTGAATTTTAAACCTAGTATACCACCCAAAATTAATCTCTAGCTTTGCTAAAATAAGGACTGTCATGTTTCTCTGCCTTTATGTTTTCAGAAATGGAGATCAGTCATTGCTTCTCTATCCTAAAACACATTGGTAGGCATAACCTGATACTTGCAGTACCTACCACTGACTAATTTATTCAGACTGCAAATCTCCATTTTGAGACTGGGCCTCTCTAAACTGCAAGCCTAACGGTCACAATATATGACCACATTTTTTGACTTTCCTGTTTTTTCCTCCATGCCTTGGCTTTTTGCATCACCTAACCTGATAAAGAGTTCTGGAGAACAAGAAAGCTTGCATAGTTTTGTTGAATTTTGGTTGGTCCCAATAAGATATTGCCCAACTGTGGATTTCACCCCTCAACTAGCCTGCCAGTGAGACATCAACATGTTCAGAACAAGGAGATGAGCCAAGGGCCTAACTTTTGAAACCAAGGCTCAGAAAAGCAAATGGGAACTATTTTTACCTCAGCTGATGCTTGCTTTTTATTCACTGTTTGATGTTCAGTTATGCAAGCATTTCCTTAAAATTGGTTAATAACACCTCTCCTCCAGGTTGCTATTAAAAAAAATCCAACTTTATGCTATTATTGAAGTTTGAAACAGGCTGTTAGGAGAAACCAGTGAAACAGATGCTTGACTGGTAGGTAGTTGCCAGAACAAATTGTGGAAGCTTTGTATATTGGGCTCTTCACATCTTGGGTTCAGGTCAGCACTTCTGGTGTATCCCAAAACACTGTGAATATCCACTTTGCATATGGAAATAATGCAGCCCAGGCCCCTGGACCAGCAAGAGCCTTACTTGTTCCAAAATTAAAAATCGCTTCCCACTGGACTTCTCAGAATGCTTTCAAACTGTTCTTAACAGCAGGTACAGGAAAGATTGTTTCAACACTGCCGAATCTAGCAGTGCAAACATTTAAGGTGTTCCCTCCCTCACACTGGCCTCCCCTGAACCCACAAGTCTAAGAGTTGTCAGAGTGTACTAAAAATTCACCTAGCTGGTTTCTCCACAGTGAGCATGGAAGTGTGCTGGGGGAAAACCATGGCTACATTTCATTGGAATATTGCCTTTACTCAACTGGGCATTACAGTGTTGAAAAAAGCAAAAGAGAGAGAAAAAGGTACCATTGGAGGAGGTTACTAGTCACATCCTACATCAATAAACACTAGAAGCTGAATGCAAAAGGAGAAATAACAGCCTATGCTGAAAGAGGACCAAACAGTACTCTTTGGTTGTGTGTAGTATTACTGCTAATGGAAGTCTGAAGGCATCTGGTATGGTTCTACCTGGGAAGGTAAGCAGATCTGGACCTGGACAGTATCTAGACAGGAGACCATCTATGAACCATTCTGACCTCTGGAAGGGTAAGAGAGCAAGTAAATAAAAAGGATAAGAAAAGGGATATGAGAAATACTTGGCAGCACTAAATGCTGTATAACTCCAACTTAACTGCTTTCTACACGGATTCCACTATTTGCACAGAGCTAAGGTTGATTAAGCACTCTTTGCACTGCATGACTGCAGCCTCTTCTTGTGATAAATGAGCCAGGAACCACAGGGGAAAAGGAGAGGAAAGAAAAGTAGAAGAGAAGAAAAACATGAGCCACAAATAGAACATGTTTTGTCCATTGGCGTTGGAAGAAAATAGATTTACACTTTGGTGAGCTCAACTTTTTCACTCATGCTTCCCTGCATGCCAGGGAGTTGGTAAAGCTACTATCCCTTCATCAACTGAACCAGGCTGAAGAATCTCCTTCCTGAGCGCTCTGCATCGCAGCCTGCCTAGGTGGTCTTGGGAAAAACAGCAGCAAAAGAGCACAGAGTCCCTCCCTCATGAGCGATCCAGCTGGTATCCAACCACAGAAGAGTCAGAGGGAGGATGGCTCACTTTTTACCTGGCATACATTTTTATTTAGCTATGCCCCCTGCTCTAATCCCCCAAACTCAACACAGATAACATTTCCTTTTTTATCACTAGGTGTGGGAAGACAGCATTCCCACTCTGCAGAGAGGAAAAGCAAAGGCTAAGTGTACCATCCAAGGCCATCCAACCAAATTCAGGTGGGATTCAAACCCAGGTCCTTATTTATTTATTTATTACATTTTTATACCGCCCAATAGCCGAAGCTCTCTGGGCGGTTCACAAAAATTAAAACCATAATAATACAACCAACAGGTTAAAAGCACAATTACGAAATACAGTATAAAAAGCGCAACAAGGATAAAACCACGCAGCAAAATTGATATAAAATTAAAATACAGAGTTAAAACAGTAAAATTTAAATTTAAGTTAAAATTAAGTGTTAAAATACTGAGAGAATAAAAAGGTCTTCAGCTGGCGACGAAAGGAGTACAGTGTAGGTGCCAGGCGGACCTCTCTGGGGAGCTCATTCCACAACCGGGGTGCCACAGCGGAGAAAGCCCTCCTTCTAGTATGTGTTCTATTAAGTTCTCCAGCTGTGAAAAATATTTGCTTCCATTGCGATTAGCAGCACTGATGGCTCAGCGTGCTTAGCAGAAAAAAAACCTAGAGCGGAACATCTGTGCACTTCCCTTGATGTTGAAATGAAAAGACGGCTATTGGTCCAAGATGGTAATCTAGTCACAACCTGCTCAACTGGAGTGTCAAGCGACAGCAGAAAGTGGCAAGGTGCATGGCAGACACTCATTTACTGCTTTAGAATTCTTGAGGGCTCTGGTCCCGGACACAAAAAGCAAAATGACTACTTGAATACAGCCAACAATAACAGCAACAATAATAAACTGCCTTTCATCCGCTAGGAATCACAGGGGCACAGTGTATACATAACATTACAAAATGACAAGTACAATGTAACAATAAAACTACAAACTATAAGAACAATTCAACCAGCAAACAAATGAATCAATTAAAAAAAATTAAATGCTTTGGCAAAAAAGCATGGTTTCTCTGCCATTATCACTCGCAAACGCACTCATGCTAAAGTTTAATATGTTCTTCATTTGAAGCTGTAAAGCAGAATATTGCAGCTGTATGGTTATAACAGAAGGAAATAAGCTTTCTTCCAACCAACTAGTTTTACTATTGTTTATGGGTTTAAGTGTAATATTCAACGTCCTCCAAAACTTAATAGTCAAATACATCACTACTTACTCAAAGCTCTTCAGCACTTATCCACTTTCCCACCCACTCCTCCTCTTCCCCTTGTGACTTTTTTTTTTTAATAAAAGAAGGAAGCATTGTAAATAAGAAGTATGGCTATTTTGCAAAAGATAATCAATCTGGAAAGAACACAAGGAAATTTGAATTGCCATTGCCATGAACAAGATGCTGTTCCTTATGATATAAGGATTTATGCAACTTGCCTATTCAAAGTTATTAGCCCATTTGCCAACATGTAACTATAATAGTTATTTGTGACCAGGAAACAGAATCTAGGACAGGGCCAACAATGTCACTGGGCCACATATCACTATACAATAACACAGTGCAATGCTTTTGCAGTGACACACTTTCAGACATTCCAACCATGAAAACCAGAGGACCCTACATCATAATTAAGACAAATTAAAATTTGTCTGTGTCTGTCTCTCTCACACACGTATATAGATGAACACAAGACAGACTCTTATCTGAATGCAAGAAGGTCCGCCCTGCATATTTGCCTGTTTGTTATTACTGCTACTGCTACTTTATTCTGTTCTAGACAGTTAATTCTCATTTGTGTTCCTCCATATATTCCAAATTAGTTATCTTAGAATGGCAGTAAACAGAGCCAAAGGGGAACAAAGTCATTGATTCTTAAATGTTCTTTAGAATACAGCCTGAGAAAGGTTTAGCAATCCAGTTTTGGATCGCTAATATGCTTTAAATAATTAAATTACAAAACCAAATAAGTTAGGCAACCAAACCACGTACAATGGGAACAACTTAAGTAAGAGTGGGCAAAATGTAGCCTACATGCATTGTTCTTTCCCCTAATAGCCAAGAGAATACCTGTTAAAAATTGTCAAAACCCTGCATGCTAGGATTTTGTGTAAGTTCCCAGATTTGATGGCTGCAGAGATAAGTTGGAGTACTAGTAGACTAGAACTGTGGAACATGCGGTCACCAATCTGAATATGCAACCCCTGCTTAGGGGTTGTTGTGTCATGAGAACCTGACAAGGGTGGGTTAAGGGAGGATTAAACATGGGTTGTTTTAGGGTTATATGAGGGCTGTTTAACCTTTGCATAACCCATGCTTGTGGGATTCACACAACATGACCACCCCTAAATGACTATTGCATGTGTAACCTAGCATCCACAGACACCATGGCTCATCGTGGGTTAAGTTAACCATGTTGAGCCACAGCATGTCTGGTAATTATTTCATTCTTCATTTTTTAAATTGCTAATTTATGTTTTCTACATAGAAGGGAAAACATTTCAGAAGACTACTAAGCACTTACAACAATAGCCTGGCACTTGCCATATTCATGAAATGAATATGCAAATTATTCCAAGAGCGTGCTATTAAGATATGCTGATGCACTGCCGTCTTCTGCCTCTTGATATATTTCTCCTGTTTCCCCAACAGTAGTTTACCGATGCCACTTACCTATCTTGGTTGAGGACCCAACAAAATATGGATTCCACTCTCAACTGGGACTTTCAAAAACTAGAAATCAGTTGGAAAAACAAGGACCTTACATTTTAGCAGATGGGTGACCATTTCATCTTACCTTGTTTTTGTATAAAAATCCTAAGCAGTGGGTTTGCACTTGAAACAGCCTTGAAGAAGTTGTCATCGTTATTAATAGGAAGAAGATCCCCATGTATATCTGCATATCCAATCATTACCTCCATATTGGATATGTGGTGGATGTGAAGGATAAGTTTGTAGAAGTCTTCAAATTTTCCTGGCTTGAAACGATCCAGAGAAAATCTTCGAAATTCTGCACCAAACTGCAATCAAGGGAGAGAGTGCAGATGAGCGGCGGTCAGGATTTTTAAAACTGCAGAAGTTTACAGGTTTGACATTTGCTAATTTTATTTTGAAGCAGAGCAGCTGCTCTTCCATACTATTATTCTACAGAATTTCTTTAGTGCTTTGTGCCAACTGTAATAGCTCAGAATCCAAACCTTGGTTTGAGTTTCCAAAGTACAACAGGCAAACCCTGGCTTTAAGCTGCTCTGCTACTTTCAGTTTACCATCCTCTGTGCCCTCAGCTCTGTAAGTTCAGTCCCATCTCCATACAGCATTCTCTGGAGGCAGAGTGATGGCTGTCACTATGGCTCATCAATTCAATCACCACATTAAGCCCGTGTTAGTGCAAATATAGACCTATTCAAAAGCAGAACTAATGCTATCAGAGTTGCTTTGCCTACCACTGTTTTGTACATCCCAAAGAAAATGCAGTGTTCTGACTTTTCCCTTGTTTACCCACTGTGCCTCATATTTCAGCAACTCCTTTTTGCAAGCCCCCCCATAAATTTATTTTTTATGGATTTCATTTCATTCCCCCCTTTCCCAAGACTCAGGAAGCTCAGCCACTCCCCACCCCCTTTGCAAGGTCAGTTTCCTTCAGGTGAGAGCACACTGAAGACTTCAAAGCACCTTTATAGAAATCTATTTGCAAGTGTACAGATTTGAAAGAATGTTGGCTTGGCACATGTTGATGAAAACAGAATCCCTAATGGGGCAGATTTTTTACTTCTGAACCCCTGTTTGAGATAATTTCCCTAAACTAAAGCCAGGCAATTGATGCAGACACAGAAGGGACCAAATGGGACCAGAAGGGGGAAATGGGTGAAATGACTGTACTTACTGCCCTTAGGCAAAACTAATTTGAGTTCAGGTGCTATTAATATAAGGGTAGTATAAAAAGAGGCATAAAGGAAGTCCACAAGAAGCATTTCTATGTATTTCACCTCAATGATATTTGAGGATATTTGAAATGGTTAACAGGGAAGCTGATAAGCACCCTCAACTCACTGCACAAGTAGGATTGTACATGGAAATGAAGAGATGTCAAGTACGAGCAGGTGAGTTTAAAGTGAACGAGCAATTCATGGAGTCAGGCCGGGAGAAGTATATTAAAAGCTTCAGCTGTCAAACACTCAGAAAAAGTTAAGGACCAATATGAAATCACTGCAGGAAGACAGAAAGAGAAAGGATTTGATGAAATATATATGACTGGATGCTATAAAAAAAATACAGGATAAGGAGGAGATATTTATTACATTTTTATACTGCCTAATAAAGCTTCCCACAGCCATTAATACAGAAGGGGTGTATATGGTACAGAGAACTGTGCCACAGGAAAACAATCCAATGCCCTTAATGAATTCAGAAGAAAACCTCTATGAAATGACGTTTATTCTGTAGTTAAGAAATTGTTAAAGGCAAAAGCACTTAAATCATAGGATTATTAAAAGCAACTACTTATTACACAAAATAACAATCATACAACACATTTCCAAATATGAATAATGAAGGGTTGTTGTTTTTAAGTTGTTGCCAACTCTTCATAGAATCAACAGGAAAACAATAAAAAAGGGAAGCTTGCATACCATTACAACAATCCAACAATTAAAAAGATGATAACCTTAACTAATCTCATTTTGCAAACAAACACAGCAGTAAATCTTAAGGACCTATATTATAAATTGAACACCAAGTAACCCCAACGAAGCAATATTCAGATATTTCCATGTGGATGCACAAGGTGAGGTCACAGAGACCTCTTATAGCTTAGCACCAAGAGCATGCAGTACTATGGTGGCAAGATAATCTATAACTTGAAGCATTTTCCTATGGCCCACAAGCAAAAAGAGAGGCAGTAGACTATTAGTTGGCTGTCCCTGCCTTTAGACTACTAAGGTTTGACGTCATTGTTTCCAAATGTTTTGCCTATTTAAAAAAGGTTATTTTCATCCTTCTCTATATTACAGTGGTTCCCAATTGGTGGTCCGCGGACCCCAGGGGGCCCACGTAATCCACCCAGGGGGTCCGTGGCACCATTCACATATTCACCATTCATTTCTGGAGTCCACTGACAACGAAGCATTTTTCAAAGAATATAGACTGGACCAATTCTGGGTGACGGTTTTTCCTGATTATAAGAAGTTAGGTAAAAAAGCTTTGAAACATCTAGTTCCCTTTTGTTCCACATATCTTTGTGAACAAACATTTTGGACATTTTGTTATATGAAGAACAAGCATAGAAATCGGCTCGATTTTGATCCAGATTTGAGATTAAAAGTAGGAAATATTGAACTGGATGTGGAAGGGATTGTTCAGGACAAAAAGAGGCATGATTTCTTCCATCACATTTAGGTTTAGCAGCTGCTAAACAAGTCATAATTTGTTCAATTGTAAACTAGACATTAGTAAAATTGTCTTTATATTCCTAACTAAATCATTGCCATTTTTGCATGATAATATCAAATATCACAAATTTTATGGTCTTTTTCTTTTAGTATACCTAAAATCCTTTGCTTATTAGGGGCTACCCTTTATTTTCTCCAAAAAATTGCTTCGCACAGGTAACTACCATAGAGATAACAATTTTTTCAAAAGTAGGAGGTCCATGGCTTGACATTTGAAAAACAAGGGGTCCGCAGTACTTAGCTAATTGGGAACCACTAATATATTACATTATCCAGCACTACACCAGGTCAAAGAGACAGAATACCTCAGAATTGGTATTCATCTCTAAGTGTCTTTTTCCGGTTCCTTTGAATCTTCCTATCACTACAGTGCTAAATGGGCTTAAAAGACTTGCAAGTTTGCCTATGACACAGACCACACTAAGACACCAGCCAGAACAATCCTTCATTATGGGTAACTAATCTACTTATTAGAGCAGTTTTTGAACAATGAAGTACAGTAATCTACTTTGACCTATTTACCTAATGCAAACATCCCGACTGACATTGCAAAGCTAAAGCAAGAGAAGGAAGGGCGAGGAGGGGGCGGGAGTTGAAGGTAATTTAGGCTGACAGTGCTACGAATGGTGACTAGCCAAATAGTATTACACATGCCTGCTCTCCAAACAATGGGCCCTCATCCTGAGTATCTCCTGAATATTAGTCACCGTCTGGTCGATTTGCAATTACGAGCAACAAAAGATATCCAAGGAATCAACCCAACTAACACAACAAGGATTCTTGTCTATTCCCATACTAAATCAATGTCAACAATAAAGAGTGCCAACTGGAATGTACAAAAGGAAATTGCTCTACATAGGCTCAGGCGATATAAACAACATTTACTGAACGATTTTGATCAAATCCACAAGCTTTTTTATATGGGCAAGTACTTGTAATTGTTTTAATTTGAAGTCTATGAAGAAGTCACTACTTTGGCACAAAACCTGATCTTAGAAAACTGGTTAGTAAACGTTAAGATCTGACAGTTCTGTTTTGCCACCACCACAGGTGGGAAGATATCAGAGACATTCACCTAGGATCTTCAGGGAATATAAGGTACAATAAAGTGAAGAGCTCAGCTTAGAACATGTGAAGGGGAAACGTTGCCAACCGACATTGCCATAAGGAAGCGACAAATTGGGTTACAGTACTCCGTAATATCTTGCTATGACTTCACAACTTAAATCAATTGAAAGAAAATATAGTAGGCATGGTGCAGACAATTGCTGGGCTCAGTTCTTAAGGAAGCAGGTGGTGGGCATTCAATTCCACTTTTCAAGTTATAAAAGCAGCTCAGGGCCAAACAACAGATTACATTAAATCCATAGCATGCAGCTGCCCCTCTACTTTTTATTTACTCAGTAGTAAGTGTACAGGGGCCCTGATCCAGAGCTGCTCCATCATTCACAGAGATCTTCTCTCAATCTGTTTCCATCTTAACCTTACCCCCCCTCCCACTGAAGGGGCTAAGAAAAAACCCTCATTAGCACCAAAGGAGAGTGCCTCTCTCCAAGAGATCCATGGGTATGGTTATAAATAAAACAGGATTTGGTTTGTTTAAAGTTCTCTCCATGGAGAAAAAAAGCTTAGGAGGCCAGTTAGGTCAAGGTATGTTTTCCTCATAGAGATGGGTCATTATTGTAACTTACATACTGATCCCAAGGTCGCATCCCAGTTTCTGTATGTTATGATGGACTACAAGATCAAAGCAATTATCAGCTGGTAACTGATTTGCTAAATCCCATTCATATAATTATCCCAAACCTTAAACAACATAGGTGGAAGTAGAACTTGATATTACAAACAGAAGTAGAAAAATGTATTTACTGTGCAATACAATTCAGAGAAGGAAAAGCTATTGGAGACAGATGAGAACTTCTTATCAGCCCATTACAAACTTGCAATGTAAAACTCATATGCGGTGGCAAGAGATTGGGCCAATAATGGCTGGTCAGATTACATTTCCATAAAGGTGCCCATACTTGTGAAACAAATGAGACAGCTATAAACAGTAGATGAAAGAGGAGAAAGAAGATTTAAACACAACAATGAGGTAGCGGCAGTCATTAAACATCCCACAAAATTTGGCAGCTTAACAGCTCAAAGGAAACAGGAACTATATTCAACACCCAGATGGTGTGTGATAAATGGGAACCCTCCACAATCATGGAATACCATCAGCTGTTGGATATACAACTTCAAATAAAATTCCCTGACTTGAGAAAGCATCCCTTGATGACTAGTAATAACCTTTTCCAAAGTAAAAATATGAATTCAGAGATTCTATCAGGACAAACCCTGCCAGGAAAGTAATGCTCCTGCACAAATCCCTCTGAAAAACTGATTTGTACGGACCACTCCTGGCAGAACTGCACTCACTTATATAAGCACCTATGATAAAATCCCAAAGACTGAGAGTTGAAAAGCTCAGTTCCAATATTTCGGGAGCAAAGTCTAAAAGAGACCCCAGACATTACAAGCAAATAAAGTCTATCGAATGCTGTATCAAAATTGTAAACATGCTTCCTTCTGAAGAAACTAAAATATTTGGTTGATTGAAATGATATCATCTCAGAAGAACAGGCAGGATTTAGGCAAGGAAGAAGCATGATCGGTCAGGCCTTCATACTTAACAATTTAACTGGCAAAAATGCCAAGAAGGGACCACAGTTTAAAAAAAGAAAAAAAGTCTCCATGGATCTTACAGCAGCCTTCAGCGGAACCCATTTAGGTAGATTTATAGTTTAAACTACATAATACAAATACTGGCAATTACACAATCAGAAATATCTACATGGATTGGGCAAAAGGCTGGATACAAATCATCATCATCATCTTGTTGGCCTGGGGTGGACAGAAGGTAGCTCTCCAAATTTTTGGACTTCCAACTCTCAGAAGCCCCTACCAGCCTGGCCAATGAACAAGAATTCTAGGAAGTCCAAAACATCTGGAAATATACTTCCTGCCCACCCCTGCAGTTGGCCACTACAGGGAAGTAGGATGCTGGATTAGATGGGCCCTTGATCAAAAAGAGATGGGGGAAAGGGCCGAGTTTCTGGAGAAAACCCTCTGGTCAGAAGTAAACAATAGGGCCATTTTAATAGCTCTATTCTTATTCAACTTATATATTAATAGCACACTCAGAATTACAATGTGCTGAAAATCTTCTAGCAGCAGCTATGTTATATAAAGTGTCTATATTACTGCAGCAGATGATATGCCTTCGTTATCATGTACACAAGTATGGTTTGCGGTGGCTCCTCAGAAATTACGAGATGGTCTGCCAAAAGGAACAGCTAAACACCAGTTACACTAAAATTACGAGTTATTTTTGGAGTACACTGTATGCGCTGCAAATGGTTGCTTGATGGTCAGGAGCTGCAGGTTCAATTTTCTGGGTGATTGGTTTTCAGAAAAGGGTCTTTCGAATATTCACCTAGCTTAGCTACAAGAAAGGTGAACGTTTCCAAATCTTTGCAAGCAATCTTGGGTTTTGTGATAACTTTAAAGGGGGAAATTCGATCTCACTTTTCTGTACAAGTGTGTTCACGAAAAGTGCTCCCTATGGAACAGACATATGAGAACTGCTAGATATTAATACACATTCTTAAGATCATTGCGAAGGTTGTTGTAAAGAACTTTGGCAGCATATTTTATAGTTAAAGTTGGTGTTATGCCAGTAGAAGCCCATATTTTCATAGCCATTTTTTCATATTATTTCCAAGTTATGTAAAACGGTACAAACCCAACTCCCCAAAAAGTGCTCTCTGGAACAAACCAGAATTGCCCCATACTTCTTTGTAAAAATAAATGCACAAAGACACTCCCCACTCCTGCCAAAGCTTAAATTGCTAAGGCCTTTCACAGTTATGGAAATAAACTGTGGGAGATATTCCACCAGGAGTTTATGGAACTGATCCAGAAATCTTGAGTCTCTCTATACTTGCATTATTTTAACAGTGTAGCGTATATTATAAAATTACTTTGACATCTTATCAAAGTTGACATCAAGCTCCCCGTGTAAGGCTTTTTTTTTCATAGTTCAGAGTCTTAATACCATCTCAAAATCCCAACAGAACATCTGGAAGTCTTGTGTAGTAGGTGATTTATACCATTTTGTAACATATTGTACGGTTTATACTGGACCAAGGGAGAAATTTATCTTATATTTGTTACCAAGGGTCTATCTAAACATGCTATCAAATGAAGTGAAATCTATTGAGCTTGCAGATACATACATTGAAAACAAAGGAGACAAATAGACAGGGGAGACAGATTCATAAATGAAGTACAGTGTCTGAAAAAAATCCTACTGAAGGAAAAAAATGGGTTTAACACATCATGCTTCCCATAGCAGTGATGCCTAACATTTCTGGCAAGTGTGCCAGAAGCAAAGTCCAATGTATGAGTTGTAATGTACTGCAGGGATGTGGAAACTCCAGCCTGCAGGCTTGATATGCCCCAGCAGCTTCTTCCTGCTCCTGGCCATTCTGCTGCAAAGGGAAAAGCACATATTTTGGAGATAAGAGCTTTTCTCCATGGGGCAGAGCCATGGGAGGAAACTACGGAGTGATTTAGTCCTGCTTCCTTATGAGTCTTGAGGTTTTCTCTGCTTACTTGTGAGTAGATTTGATGTGCATCCTTACTTGTGAGCAGACATGCAGAGAGGCTTGTCTAGCTTACTTGGGAGTAGACATGCTTCATACCAGAAATTGATAACAATGAAATTTGGAAGGATGTAGGATGTTTTCCAGCCTCGCCCACTTTTGTGTTTGGTTTTGCCCACTTTTGCCTTTGGCCCCTGCCACCACAGGAATGCAGCCCCCAATACCTCCTCCAAAATGAAATCTGACCCTCAGACAGAAAAAAAATCCCCAATCTTGAAAAACAGTACACATACATTTTCTCATACCTTAGTGTAGTTTTAAATCTAGCTGGGGGCAAAACTAGCAATGCAACACAGGGTGGGCCAGCACCTAAACCTGTATATTCCTATCCAGGAGTACCACAAATCCCCTCCAGCTGCATCAGTTCTGCTATGCATGGTAGCCAGGTGAAGTGTTTTTCTTTAACAATTGCCATCCAGTAGCTATTATTAAATATGTGAGGCTATCGAACTACAAGCCATAGAACATAAATATGTCCTTCATGCCAGAGGTAGGTGTACTAATTCAGATCAGAATTGATTATTATTGATTATTACATTTATATCCTGCCTTTCTTCCTCCAAGGAATCCAAGGCATCATAGATAATCTTCCTCCTCCTCTCCATTCTGTCCTAACAACAACAACCCTGTGAGGTAGGCTGGGCTGAGAGTCTGTGACTGGCCTGAAGTCACCCAGTGAGCTTCCACGGCTGAGTGGGGACTAGAACCCGGATCTCCCGACTCCCAGTCCAACACTAGTCATTACGTCACACGGGCTCTCAATGTCGAGACCCCTACAAGAACATAAATGTCTGGCCTATCAGTGCTACATGTAGAATGACATGCTTGACACTGGACAAAAGAAAGTGAGCACAGCACCTTACCACGTGCAGAAAGCCATATAGAGGCAGGCACACATAGTGGGGATGGGGTACTTTTTTTGACTTGAGGACTGGATTCTCAGGGAGGCCTATTCCAATAGCAGGTAGTTCCAAAGGCAAACATGGATGTGGCTATTTACAAAAGTAGGCAGGGCTGGAAAATGCAAAAGAGCAAACAAAAAACCCCACATTCCATTGTTACCAATTTATAATAGGAAATATATCTATTCAGAAGCAAGAGCAGCATGTCTACTCACAAACAAGCAGGGCAGGTCTTTGCAGGTCTACTCTGAAGTAACAAGAACTGAATCATTCAGAAGCATTTTCAAACAGCATAGCATCCCAAACATGAAGCCTCGCCATGTCTACTCAGAAGTAAACAGAACAAGTCTCTGAATGAAGCAGAACTGAAGCAGAAACATTAGCCTCCTCTCCTAACCCAGCATAGTGCTTTTCCCTGCTAAGCACTGAAAAATGGAGCCTTTCTTGGTGCTAAGCAAAGAAAAACACTTGTCTCCTTGATCAGCTGCTGATTGGAGATAGCTTTCCCTTGTGGGGAACTAGGAAAGCCCTACAGGATATGTCCCATCATATGCTTTGTTTAATGCCAAGTCGCTCCAATCATGCCGAGGCGACTAAGCGCTGCCCCTCTAGAAGAACTGCTCTGGTCCTGCACAAGCAACCATGGACTACTACATTGTAACTGATTTCTAGTAAAAAGACATCAGGAAGTATCCCTGCCCTCTGTCCCTGCCTTCTGTCATCAGCTTACCGACTGGGGCAAAAAACTTGTACAAACAGATACACCTTATGCATGTGTACTATTATTATTATTTATTTATATAGCACCAAAAATGTACTTCGTGCTGTACAGTATGTACAAATAAAACAGCAACAATATCCCACCAGAGGCTTACAATCTAAAATCACATTAAAATTATATAAGGGGGAGAGGTTACACAAAGACAGAATAAGGGAATAATTGAAGCATTGTGAACATTAAATCAGGCTAGTGTTCCGAAAAAGCTATAGAAAAGAGATAAGTTTTCAAACGCTTTTAAAAATCTAGGATAGAATCCGTAGTTCGTAGATGTTCTGGGAGAGCATTCCAAGCAATAGGGGATAGATGGGGTTATTCTGTAAAAACTGGGCATGCTACAGTGACCAAGTCAAAGAGTATGGCATGGTCTGACCTAACAAATGAGCACATGTATCCAGCTTCCACACAAAATTGCAACTTAAGCATCCAAGTCTGCTCACACAACCATTGTTTAGACAACTCCACAGTAATCCATAAACACATGAAATCAGAACTAAAGCTAGTGACTGAAATCTGTCATCTTGTCTTCATTTAAAGATAGCAGTGATATAAATGAATACAATATAAGCCTGCTTTGCTCTTTTAGTCTGGATACCTTTGTTTGACACTAGCCATGAGTAAGTGAATCAAGTGATTCTTACTGTTTTTGAAACGGTAAATGTTTTTTGTTTGTTTTCAAGGAGCTGCATCAGTTACCAATGAAATGATCTCGATCTGGGGAAAATTCTGAAGTATTCTGTTTTAACATGCCCCACTAGCCAAAGTATTTCTGGCAGTACATCATGATGGAACATTGAGAACTCAGAAAAGAGGTATCTCTCCATTTGTGAAGGGAAATATTTAAATAGAGTATTGTTACAACTGTTGTCATCTATTTAAAGCTGACATTATGCGAACTTTAAAATTGAAAGGAAATGGCCATTTTCCAAACCTTTGACTACAGACTAAACTATTTGAGAATGTGTTTTCTTTTACTCCTTCAAAATATTAAAAAATGAAATGTCTAAAACATTCAAGAAAGAATGGTGCTGAAGTGTCTGCAGAGAAATAATGTAGGCACGAAGGAACATTTAAAAAGTGCACCTTAAGCCCAGTCATAGTTCCAAAATGTAGGGTTTATGTTGGCAAGCTATATTAGTGCATTCACAATAATACATTATCAAGCAAGAGAAACCACAAGCTGTTTCAGTGTTGCTCCACCCTAGTAATTGTTGTTCATAGGACAGAATCGCCAGAAGACTAATTGACTTCAGCATGTGTCAGAAATCCAAACTACTGAAAAGCCAACAATATCCACAGTTTAAACCAGAACAATCTAGACTTTGTTGCATTGGAGGCCTTTTACCACAGAGAAAGGCTTAGTCATATATTGCATGAACTCCTCCACAGAATAATGCAGAAACAAAGCAACTAGAAATTGCCTGAAGAATTTTGTCTTTACAAATTCTAATACGAACTAACCCGTACCCTGACTAATTTGCAGTTCAGAATTTAGTTATCCACTGGATTTTGAATTTCCTGAATATGCTGATCCACTCATCTCAAAACAGTATCAAAATAAGTTTTTTTTAAAAAAAATCTCATGCAGGTTTTTTTTTTATATATATAGAAAATCACAAATTAATGTATAAATAGGATGGAACAAAGTTATGTGTGGGCACATGCAAAAGTGACATGGACCAGAAATAGTCTGATTCACCCTTCCCTAGTTAGTGTGATGTAGTGATTAGAGTGTTGGACTGGGACTCAGGAGATCTGGATGTTAGTCCCCACTTGGCCATTGAAACCCACAGGTTGACTTTGGTCCAGTCACTGACTTTCAGCCTAACATACCTCACAGGGTTGCTGTGAGGATAAAATGGACAGAGGAAGATCCTTGGACGGGAAAAGGGGTGGGATATAAAAGTAATAATAGATACATCCCCAACAGCGGCAAGACAAGATCCCATTGTTAAGAGTGTAGTCTCTCTCTCTCTCTCTCTCTAAAAAAAGAAAAGCAAAGCAAAATAATGCTACAATGGCATTCATGCCTGGCAGGAAGGAGAACTGGGCATGCTTCTTCAGGATTATGCTTCCAAATGTAAAGAAACAGCCCTATAAAATCGTATGGGTTGCCATGTCTTCCATGCTGGGAGGGCATGGCTAGATGGGGTGATATCCGGGGGATTCCTCCCTTTCCTCGGGATATCACCCTACCGTTCCATCTTGCTTTTTCCCTTGGTCTCGGGATGATCCCGAGACCACGGGACATGTGGCCTGCCATCGTGGTTTCCTCCCAGCTCCTTGTGAGTAACCGTGAGGAGCTGGGAACCGGGCACGGAGCTCCTCAGGAGCTCTGTGCCCATTGGGGATGGTGGGGGGAACGCGAGGTTTTGTTTTTTTTAAAAAAAAACTCACCATGTCATTCGAGCACTCATGCACTCCCTTTTCATTTAAAAAACAAAAATCCAAAATGGCGGTCACGATGTCGCATGCTGCGTGTAGACGAGGGGGGACGATCTCACAATCATAAAATTGCAAGATTATCCCCCTCAACCCCCCTCGTCTAGCCATGCCCGGAGTCTGCATAACTTCAAATAGTGGTTTGGATCGCAAAGTAACTCAGATGCCCTATTCAGACATTGCTGTAATAGGTACAGGAAAAAATCAAGGAGTGGGGGGAGGGGGCATGCTAGCCTCATTCCACTCCATCTTCACATTCAACACCCTCTAGACAGGGAAGGCAACTTCATGAAGAAGAGAGCCTCTTGTATCCGTGTGGGCTCTCCACGCAGTCAGGAACACTAGAAAATTAGCATTCTGAATTGTGTGGAGATCTCATGGATACAGGAGGCTCTCCTCTTCACAAAGTCACTTTCCACAAGCAGAGGCAATGTTTAAGGGGTGGAGCTACATGTTCCCCCTCCCTGCATGTTTGCTACATCCAGATCAGGAACACCTGAATAGGGCTAGAATATTTTTAAAATCTGGATTATTACTGTGGGTTCTTTCTCTGGCTTGATGGGAGAGAAACAAGCCAGAGTTCCTTGTTTGCACGTAACACTATCCAAACCATGAGCAGAAGGTCTGTGGTTTGTTTAGCCACTCCTACTTGCAGTGGGAGCAATCAGGCTGGGTGTACCAGCATGATGCCTCATTGATAATAAGCCAGAATTATTTTTAAGGTCTTGGTTATTGTGACATGTAAACCATGCCATTATCTCCTTCACATTTCATCATCCATCATCTTCCCAATATAGCAAACAACTTGTTAAATCAGAACAATTTAACACTAGCAAAACAGGCAGGGATGTGGCAACATCCCGTTACACCTAAACAAGATTAGGGGTTATCCTGACACAAGACTGTTATACTTAAAAGGTGAGATACTATCAAGTACACCTAACAATTATTTCTTCTGAAGGCATTCTTCAGGGAGTTTGATTTTTCAGAAGCCTACTTGAGCAAAACCCAATGTAGTTTTTATAAGCCCTTTGGTTCTGCCTGTTTCAAACAATAGCTCCGACAAAGCCTGCAGCAGGGAAGGGACCCTTTGACCCTGTTCAGACGACACACTAAGCCACGGTGGTTAAGCATTTTGTACTAAACAGTATGGCTTAGAGTGTCATGTGAACTATGACTCAGCACATCATATGAACCATTCCTAACCATGGTGGCTACATTACCACAGTTTAAACATGCTCTCTAACCATTGGCTGAAAAAGGGATATTTTATTTTATTTATTTATTTATTACATTTTTATACCGCCCAATAGCCGAAGCTCTCTGGGCAGTTCACAAAAATTAAAACCACAATAAAACAACCAACAGGTTAAAAGCACAATTACGAAATACAGTATGAAAAGTGCAACCAGGATAAAACCACGCAGCAAAATTGATATAAGATTAAAATACAGAGTTAAAACAGTAAAATTTAAATTTAAGGTAAAATTAAGTGTTAAAATACTGAGTGAATAAAAAGGTCTTCAGCTGGCGACGAAAGCAGTACAGTGTAGGCACCAGGCGGACCTCTCTGGGAGCTCGTTCCACAACCGGGGTGCCACAGCGGAGAAAGCCCTCCTCCTAGTAGCCACCTGCCTCACTTCCTTTGGCAGGGGCTCACGGAGAAGGGCCCCTGTAGATGATCTTAAGGTCCGGGCAGGTACATATGGGAGGAGGCGTTCCTTCAAATAACCTGGCCCCAAACCGTTTAGGGCTTTAAATGTCAATACCAGCACTTTGAATTGGGCCCGGACCTGGACTGGCAGCCAATGAAGCTGGAAAAGGACTGGCGTAATGTGATCTCGCCGGCCAGTCCCTGTTAGTAAACGGGCTGCCGTATTTTGAACCAGCTGAAGCTTCCGGACCGTTTTCAAAGGCAGCCCCACGTATAACGCATTGCAGTAATCCAAGCGAGAGGTTATCAGAGCATGGATCACTGTAGCTAGGCTACCTCTGTCCAGATAAGGGCGTAGTTGGTATATCAACCTAAGCTGATAAAAGGTGCTCTTTTAGTGGCCTAACCATGGCTTAGCGTGTCACCTGAACAGGCCCTTTCAGTCTGAGGGACAAATTCAATTTTGGAGAAGCTCTAGGGGGCTGTGTTGCAGTGCTGGGTCAAAAGCAATAGGGGTGGGGCCAAAAATACTAACAACAACAACAACGACGACGACAACCAGCGTATTGTAGCTTACAGCTCCTGCTGCCAGTAACTGAGGTTTAGGAGAAGCATTTCAAGCTTTTAGAATGGGGAAATAATTGCACAAAAGCCAGAAAACCACCAAGTGATTAGTGGTTGGGGGGAAAGGGGCATGGCTATCTGGGGAAGCCTACAGAAAGGTACAATGGTCAAGAACAGAATCAGGGCAGGAAGGTTTCTTCAGATCCCAGTTTAAATTCCACGAGAACTACATAAATCCTGCCTATTTTCACAGTTCTTTCAACAGGTCAGCCAGTGCCCAATGAAATTAACATTTTATTTACAATTCTAGATAAATCCCGATGCCTCAAGCAGCGCAACACTTTGCCATATTAAGCCAGCAGCACATTGCATGTATTGGGCCTTGCACGTGTGTCACTAGGGCTACAAGTGGTATGCGCTTCAGAGGCTGCTGCAAATTATGATTAAACAGGATGACCAGATCAACATTACAAAAATGTTGACCACATGCCAGTACAAGAAACGGTAGACTGGGTGGCTCTTTTTGAAAAGAAGCTACAGTTTCCAGAGAAAAACAACTAGAGTGGAGATGCAGCAGAAATGGAAGGCGTGCTTACAGTTTCCCCCACTTCTGGTTTCCCCCGTCTTGCAGATTTTTAAGCGCATGTTTGTGCATATTTTAAGTCCAGGGTGGAAAGGCAACCTGAAGCATGGAAATGGTAGGAACAGAAAGGGCTGAAAAGCCTCTCCACTCCAAGTCATCCCCTCCAGAAGCGGCTTCTCTTCAGAGAAGGCCATCAGGCTACAGTTATATCTATTTGCACGCAATGACCTGATTTGCACAATACAGCAAGGCTCATTGTGGGTTGTTTATTTAGCCTATGATGAGCCATGTTTGTACCACCTTTGCATATCCAACCTCTGCTCAGGGGTTGTCAAATTGTGCAAACCCGGCAAGCGTGGGTTATGCAAGTGTCTCTTAACAAAATGTATGTAAATGTCTATGCTGTTTTTTGCTGTTTTCTTTCTTTTTCAATAGTTTTGGTGAATGAATGGGGAACTCAAAATAGGCTATGTGACGGCCTCTTAACAAGACCTATGTGTCTATGCCGAACTGCTTTTTGCCATTCTCTTTCTTTTTCAATAGGCTATAGCTCTGGTGAATGAATGGGGAGCTCAAAATGTTACAGTGTTATCCCTGAAAGCTTTTAAAGGCATTTAAATGTTTCTCAGTTGACTCTGTTTTAGCAATACAAAACGAAATAAAACCACCTCTAACTCTGAGGTTTAAAGGCTATGCACAATTAAAACAAATGCCTTATCCTGTACAAGAATTTTAAAACAACTGTCTGTAGCCAGGAATAATTTGTCACTCAAAAAAGGGCTTTCATTACAAGTGTAGAAAAAATGGTGATTAAGCAGCATTGGGCAGACAGGAAAGCAACTGTCACTGTAGCTGGTTTGCGAGTTGAAAATAAAACACACGCACCTCTTTTATCAGCTGTAATGCATCCACTTCGGAAAATGGAAGACATAGCAGTCAACAATGCTAGAGAACTGCCTCTGCCAGATTATCGGGTGTTGTTCGTATACTGGTCCCACAGAATGAAGTGACAGAAGAGGTAGCAATCAAATCTTTTATTGGACAACTTGTTAGTGGACATGCCAAAATCGTTAGTGATCAGTGGGATTTAAGTGAGTCTTCAAGCTACAACAGAATGAATGCCCAGACTAGATAGGCACAGCTACCTGGTCTTCATAGTCACAGGAAGGCACACAAATAAAAGAACACATGTGGGTTCTGGGGGCAAGGCAGCCCCCCAGCCCCCAGCGGATGCTCAGCCCTGATTTATAAGCTTGTACTCTGCCTTTCTTTTGTAGAGGAAATCCAAAATGGGTAATCTATTCAAGTAACACAAACTCCAGTTTTTACATATGCATAAATTAATGCAACAACAACAAAAACTCAGACAAAAACACATAGCACCAAAGCCACAAAGCCATTGGCTAACAATTAAGTTGCACTATCTACAAAATAGCCATGTTATGCAATATTACTGAACTGTGGAAAAATATGGGTCTCCATAGTAAGACCATCACAGATCCATGCAGGTGATATATTGGCAACACAGCAGGAAGAGAGTGTGTTCAATTCTGCATTTGTTTTGAACAGCTGATCCCAAGATCAGGTGCATCACACAGAAGTTTAGCAAAAAGGACTTTTATAGGCACTGTATTGCAGTGATGAGAGAAAGACAAAAGAAACCCCTTCTGCTAAACATCTTGCAACACAGGTTAATAAAATTGTAAAGTAGCATCTATCCAAACAGCCACTGACAACCCTGTTGTCCCTAGTAGCTGGCACTCTGCAATATTAATCCTTTACAAATATTGTTTTTTCAGTTGCACTTTAATATGACACACATCATGCCTCACTGTGTTCTTTGTCTTACGCATTAAAATTTCTTTTATGTGGGACATTCTGATATAACCTATGATAGTTCAAGATGTTTCCCTGTCCCATCTAATTAACCAGTTTTATTATCTTTCTAGACTTTAATATGAATCTTTGGAATTTTCCAGTGGAAAGAAATCTTCGAACCCTTTGCTACCTGTTTCAGGTATAAGCCAAACAGGAACAGTCAAGGTGCCTGTTACGGCTGCACTTTTATACCCAAAATTCTGCAGCAAAGTTGGAAGGGCAGAATGTGAAATTGTATTCCATTTCTTGTAGGCACCAACAGGTATGTGATTATATTGCTCAGTAGTTTTGTGGAACAGAGATAGGCAAGATCTATTCCATATATAGTATAAAAACAATCCACTCTGCAAGTTGTTAGCAAAAATACCTTATTGCAGTGGTAAGAAGTCACTTGCCTCTTCCAGGCTGCTCAGTAAAGCCATTAGGGAGAATGTTCTCCAGTTGGCAGCTGAGGCAAACCCACACATGTTTTCATGACAGTGCCCTCCCCTCCAATAAAAAACTTATCACTGCTCAAAAAGTTTTGCTTTCTTCACAGAGGGCAACCACAGAAAGTATGTAAATGTCATGAACAGATTACCTGTTGCTTCCATTCAATATTTCTGGGCAGATTAGACTCACAGGACTAGAGGAAGAGCAGGTCGACAAATATTCCAGCTCAACTGATTAAAGCAGCCTACCCCGTCTCCTGACATTTTTTTGCCCACAACTCCCACTAATTGGCCATATTGATGGGCATTGTAGGCCAAAATCTGGAGGAACCAGGTTGAGGAAGGCTGAATTAAAAGCCTGATCTTTTTAGTTCTTGCTACCAACCCAACAGGTATACAGAGAACACAAGAACTTGTAATCACATATCCTGATATACAAAGTTACTCTGAGTTCCTTAGGAATTCAAAAGCTCATGATCTAATCAACCCCTTCACATAAAGCATTGCAATTGTGAAGTATTTGTTCTCTCCCAGTTTAAGCCAACCAACATCGACATTGTACTTTGAGACAGTTTCTTTTCTCAGCTGCTTCTTGAAAGACTGAGATTCAAATATGGAGCATATTATTCCACCCTTCCCAGGTCTATCATTTCTTCACCTTTCAAACACAACAGGAACACCAAGATCCCAACCCTATTACACCTGGAGGCCCAAGATGCTGGACTGCACCCACTCATAACCAATTCTTCCAGGCTAAAGCACGAGAGGATAAGCAAGCAAACAGAAGTTCTCATTCTCAACTTTCTAGTTCTCAAGACAGGTTTTGACATGTTTCGGTGCTTACAACACTGAGATCAGTTGATAACTTTTTTATTTTAATTTTTAAAGGATGACAGCATGAACATCTGCCAGGAAGAGCATCACATGCCAGGTGGCATTTTGACCTTCATCTGATCTAGAGTAGGCCAGATAAGCAAGATCATTTTCCCAGGCTTTTTAGTCTTAGCGCTTTTAAAGTTCTTTGCACTGTTTTCTGTTCCTAGTTTTATTCCAGTGTTGTTTAACTGTATTAGGATTGTATTGTTTAATATTTTACAATTTTAACTTTTCTTTGGGAACTGCACAGAGAACGTGTTTGCTTGATGGGGGGTATGAAAACTATGTAAATAAATAAAATGCTTGTAAATAGCCCCTAGCCTGTGGCAGTTAAGAACAGCCACTAGGGAGGAAGACATATATTAACTGGAAGTTGGGTCTTCTCTCTTCCAGACTAATAATTTTAGGAGAAGTTACTTGCAAGAATGATCTGACACTCTAGCACTATGTGGCCAAACAGTTGCCCATTTCATTAGGACTAGGCCTGAGCCCATCTAAATCTGCAGGGTCTCCCACTTCCTTAAAGAAATCACACACTTAACTAAGAAAAGCTTCTTGTATTACAAACACTAATTCTCGTCATCTCCTCCAAAAGATATTTTTTAAAAGAATCAAACTAAATGTGATAGAAGCATTTTCCGTGTGTCTGCCCTGCCCAATTTACATATACAGTGGGATGTGAGAGTGGTACTTTAAACATAAAAGGGAACACAAGAAGAATGCTACTGATCCCTCCCCATCTTCCTTCAGTCTGTTGCTCAAAAACAGCAACTTATCACCTGCTGCTCAAGTACTTTACGTTCCCACTCCACTACCAGAGGTGAGCTGGAAGGGAGAAAAGTGCCTCAAGAAACAGACTGAGAGGCAATCAGGTGCAGTGGGGAAGGTTCACCACTCCTCGCCTGTGTGTGTGTGTGTGTGTGTGTGTGTGTGTGTAAAGGGCCAAAACATAACAGCCACTTTAATTTGTTTCTAGCAGCTATGTCATTTCATTTTTACACTACAGAAGGTCCGATCTGGATCTTAACACAAATACACTCCCACACTTAAAATTAAAAAGGAAAGACATAACTGCTAGACACAGGTATAAAATAATGTCTATTTTGGCCCTCTTATCACATCAGTTGCCATAAGTTTCTTGTTCCAGACTATCAAACCACAAAGAATTTAAAGTGTCCTCAGATCAGGCCGGTCATATTTTGCTCTTTACAGAACTACCACATTGTACTTAAACAACCCAGTCCTATGCATGTTTGAACACAATAAGGCATCTTTCAGAGTAATCAGGTTTACTCCCTGGCAAGTGTGTGCAGAAGATGGCTACAAACCTGATAACCTAAGTGAGACCTTGAAAAGTTATAGTGCATTGTCCTCCTCACTTACAAAAATGACAGCTCACTCTCAATTAAATAAAATCCAAGTGTTACAGCTTCCTCAGAGGAAAGGTAAATTTCAGTGTTAATCCACCATTTGGGATTCAGTAACTACAAAAGACATAATCTGACCATTGACCAAGAGGGGTAGAGCTGATGGGAGTTGTATTCCAAAACATCTGGAGGGCACCAGGTTGTCTCCCCTTGAATGTGAACTATTAGAACAGCCTTGACACTCTCCCAGTACTAAATATACATGATCTAATCTAGAAGAAGAGTTTTTGCTCAAAAGGGGCCCAGCCCAGTCAGGTGCATTAAGTATAAACACAAGTTGTCTAAAGGAATGTTTCTGAAATAAAGCCTGAGTATCTCCAGAAGCATTATGACCAATGGATTCAGAGGTGGATTCTCAAATCAAAGCACGTAGAGACACAAGATTTCAAAATTTCATCTACTTTGTTTACCACAGCCTTTTCTCTACAACCAGTGCCTTTAACTTAAATATTTCTCAATACACCAAGAAGGAACACTACCACTGCCTGGAGAATGGAATGAGAACATGACATGCTAATCATAATAATCAGGATCCATTTACTAGGAATGTAGTTGAGTGGAGTTAATCATCCAAAAGTATGTTACTTTTGGTCAAAACAATCTTTTCTTTAGCTGTCTAAACAACCTCTGCCCTGCCTTTCAGGTAAGTCACACTGAGCAGGTGTCACTACCTCATGCCATTGGCGGCAAAAAGAAAAGTGCAACCAGCGTTCTTTTTATTTGTCCTATAGTCATTTTTAATATGAAAGTATTAACTCCATCAAGGCACACAATCTTACAATTACCACCCTCGACATACTGCTTGGTGTAGCAGAAGGTAGCACCCGCAGACAATCCTTAGGAATCATTATCAGCGGTAATGGAATATTAGTAGTAATTGATTGTGTATATAGTGTTGCTCTCTTACCATTAGTAACATGTAAGCACTTCTCACACATCACAGTAGTTACATTGACTGCTAACTCCTCCTTTTCAAGAGTGTTTGTTTAATCAAGTACCTGAGATATTTAACACAAATGGCATACCAGTATAACAGCCAAATCTTAAAAATCTAGCCTATATGATCACTGAGCAGGATTAAGGAACCGCATCTAGTTTATTTTATTACATTTTTATACCGCCCAATAGCCGAAGCTCTCTGGGCGGTTCACAAAACACTCCCTATAGGCACAGTGCCACAAGCAGGCCAAAGAGAATATAGATGTATTCACAAATTATATCTAATTCTCTGTACGAACCCTAGGAAACTAGTCTCGATGATCAGGATTAAGGGCAAATTAAGTTAGTACACACACACACCCCTAATACATTCCTCTAGAACTAGTCATTCAAAGGATGCCAAGTATAGCACACACGTCTTGACAGCATGGCCTTTATACTGCCAATTATCAAGAACTTGCACTGTGACTACATCTCAGAGGCCAGTGTCCTAAATGTACCAAGACTACAGAGAAGAAAACGCTAAGGGTGCAATCCTGCACATATGTAGACAGAAAAAAAAGTCCTACAACCCCCAGCTTGGAAGATCTCTATGCTGCTTTACAACAACCTTCTCCAATGGGATATGCTTCAGATGTTTTGGGCTACAATTTCCATCAGACTCAGTTCACATGGACCAGGGTCAGAGATTATGGGAATTGGTGTGCAAGTCATCTGGAGACCACCATGTTGGCATGGGGCTATGTTACTGTCTACCTTTTTCAAATGGCCAAACTGAGCAGGAAAAGACAATCAGTTAGGAACTAGCTCACTCAGTGACAAAACAAAAACTAAAATACAGATTTCTCTAACCAAAGCATATCTTGCCCTGAGCACCACTACCACCATTTAATATTTAGTTCAAACATCATAGTAAAAGCTGTTGTAGAGGATACAGGAGGGATGCAATCCCTGTCCAAAAGATTTGTTGTGGATCTTGCAGGTGTGAGAAAAAGTTGGAAGGAGAGGCCAGGGAGGGCCAAAAGAATAAGGAGAGTAGGTGGGGAAGTCAGGTGGCAGGGGTAATGCAGAGAAGGTGAAGCCAGCAAGATTCCGAAAAGGCATTAACAAAAATAAAAATATATCATGAACAAAGCCTGATTGACCATACAATCTTCATGAATAAGTTTCCTGGAGAGTCACAATTCAAGAGATCTCCATCATGCCAGAAACTGAGCTCATGCTTGGTCTCCAGGATAGCTGGTTCCCTGTTTGAACTACCTAAAATTATTTCTAGAACACCTTTAAGGGTGGAACCCTCTCAAGACACTGTACAAGATTAAAAAAAAACACACGAAGTAGATACTGAGTGTATGCTCAAATGTTCTCTGTAATCTCGATGGTGAAAATTTCTCTCTTGATCTCTGTGGTGTGGTACCTTAATATCTCACTAAAGTTCATGCCCAGCCAGGATATTCTATCCTTCCCTATGATCAAAGGGTTTAAGTACCTTCTCTACAAGGAAAGGCTACAGCATTGAGGTTTTTTTTTAATTCTGTGGAGAAATTTATGAATGATGTGATGAGGGTAGATAGAGGTCCTATTCTCAGTGACATTTAGTAGTACATACAAAAACAACAACAGGAAGTACTACTCCACACAATGCATAGCTAGCTTATGGAATTCTCTGTCACAGGATAGAGCGATGGCCACTAACTTACGTGGCTTTTAAATTACCTATTATTAATGGCAGATGGGTCTATCAATGCCTATCAGCTATGACAGCTAAATGGAACATCCATCTTCAGAGTCATGGGTGTGTGTGGATACCATGGGGCGAGGGGGAGGTTGACTTTCATGTCCAGGGCCGGGCAAAGCTGGTAATAGGCCTGGGCCAGATAGGAAATGTAGGCCCCATTTCAAACTGCTCATTAAGTATTTTTTTTTAATCAGTTCTAAATACATATGAACTAGAACGATTTATAAAAAAGGTAATGGCAAGCACTTTTATTCAAGATGCATATAAGACATCACTTCTTCACATTCAGAAATGCTTTACATGCTTTTCTTTGGGCAAATTCATCAACAGAAAAATCAAGCAACTTTGCCCAGGGGGACATCGAGTAGGCCCCCTCAAAATCATAGGCCTATGCCTAGCCCTGTTCATGTCCTGCTTTTGCTTCCAGAAAGCACCTGACTGGCCACAGTCCTCACCAGGTTTTGGTTTAGACCAGGATGGGGAATCTCTGACGCTCCAGGTGTTGTTGGACTCCAGCATCATCTGGAGTACCACAGATTTGCTAGCCCTTGCCTAGATGGGACCCTTGGACTGGTTCAACAGGACCCTTCTTATTATGATTCCATCCTTTTGCTGTGTTTTCTTGAAAACAGGAAGCACACTTAGAATATGACACTTAGTTTCAAGCATATACACACATCCTGTCACTGGCAGGCATGGTCCTAGGGCAAAGAAGGCAAACTTTGCTCAAGTACAGTATTCCCTAGAGGGCTCTTCAAAAAGCCAAGGGGAGTTAGGGAGAACACACACAACGTAAACAGGGCAGGATGCGCCTGGGTCTCCTCTTTCCAGGCGGAGAACCACAAGCTTGAGGGAAAGGCTTTTAGCGAGATCCCCTACCCGCAGAGCCCTCCACTCCCTTTACAACAAAGGAGAAGGGAGAGAGTTTCACTAGATAACCAGGCGGCTCCGGGAAAACGTAAGAAGGCTGAGAGGAGCAGCTCTTCTAACAAGTTTAAACACGATTAGCGAGCGAGTTCACAGAGCTGCAGATAGGCAAGGCTGCAATAGCAATGCCAGGAGAAGGTTCCCTTAATCATCAAGACGGCCAATATGGGATTTAATTGCAGGCTGACTGAGTCATTTAGAAAAAAGCACGTCGCGGGTTGAGTTCAGCCCCCGCCATGGAGAAGAGGAAGGAGTTTGAGGGGGGGGCGTCATTGGGCGAAGAGAAGTGGCGGGGGGGAGAGAGAGAAGAGAACAAGTATTATTCTCTCTCTCTCTCAATATTCCTGTCGTCCTTCCCGCATTTACAGAAATCTCCCCCCCCCCCACACAAAAACACCCGCCTTCTGAAGTAAGGAGAAACAATGGGAGATTTTAACAAAAGGCTGTCGAGCAGTTTTCTCCTTCTGGAATCACTCGTACGCTAGTGGCGATCAAGTTTAACTCGGTCTTGAGGGTGGCGTGTTGGGGGGAGTTCTGCTTCATCGGCGGCTGCAACAGCATCTCCCCCCCCCCCAACTCGCCCTTCTCGTGGCCTCTTGGAGGTTTACCAATCCAGGTCTGTGCGAGCCTTATACGACCTGCCCCCCTCCCCCTGCCACACTCACTTTGGAATCCAGGCTTGCGCGTTCCCTTTTGTTATGAACAGCCCACCAGCAAGAAACGTGCCGCAACCATCGTCTGGTCACAGCAGGCAGTCGAAGCGAGATTATAAACATTCAGGCGTCCAAAATCGATACACGAGAAGACAAGGCGAGCAATATGCCCAATCAAGAGCATTAAAGCCACCCCTCATGGCAATGCCCTAGAGATCTCGGGGCACGCTGCTTCAGAGCTAATGTGGGGGCGGGGGGGGGGGGAGAGAAGGAAAGAAACGCGGCTCAATGTACTCGTTGCTATTCCTTCATAAACCGAAAGCACATACGCGATTTAAAAGGTTGCTGGCCGAAGAAGTTTCTTTCCTTTGTTGGACAAGTAGAGAAAGATCGTTTTTAAAAACAAAACAAAAGTATCATGAGGGAGAGGAGGGGAGGAGGCTGTTCATTCATTTGAAAAGGGAATTAAGAGGAGGTGGGGGAAAGGTACCGAGAGAGCGATTGGGGGGGGGGGGGGTTAGGAGAGCAGGGTTAATGGAGATTGTAAGTAGCCATTCTGTTCTTACCTTACTTTTTACTTCCACCGCGCTATAAGCAAAATACCGCAGACTCTGAGATTTATTAAAACTCCGATTCATTTTCTCGGCCCCCAGTTTAACCCCCCCCCGTCTCTCGCCTCCTCTTCGCCCTCGCTCAACAAGGGCTGGAAGATCCACCGCCTCCGTGAGAAAGCGCCCCCCGGGCTGCCGCTCGTTGCTGCTGCTCCGACCCTGGAATGTAACTTTCTTTGGAACGTTCAGCCTCCCAAGATTCTTTTACTTTGTCCCAGCGCGCTAATCAGAACGCCCGCCTGGCTTGCTCTTCGGGCTTCTGTTTGTTACAATCGTTTTCAGGCAGCTTGCAACGCGCCTCTGACTCAATAGGAAGGCGGCTACAGCACGTACTAGACCCCGCCTCTATGTGAACCTCCCACTTCAATCTTCGCTTATTTCAAATTCAGGAGCAGACATCTCGGGGAGGGGACTTGCCGCCAGAGGGCGCACTTTGTGGATTTTTGATCTAGTAATGATACGATTTGCTTGCAAGTTGCTCGCTCGGTCATAATGGCCACTGTCTCATAAAGATTTAAAAAACAAACCTGCTATGTTAATTAGTATAAAATCACTTGTTTTTAAAACAACACAAAGTTGTTGTTGTAAATCATATAGAGTATGGCTGGCTACAAATTGCTTTGTTACTGTCTCCAGTAAGAATCTCAAACTTACTTGCAACCATATTTGTATGGGAGAGTCAAATATAGGAATATGGATCAGGATCTTGGCCAAAAAAAAGAAAAGAAAAGGGAAGATGTAATAAAAAGAAACTTTTGCAATGGAAGATACTTAGAAATGTTTATACTAGGCACATTGACACAAACATTTATACTTTGAATATTTTTAATTTTTGTGAACCGCCCAGAGAGCTCCGGCTATTGGGCGGTATAGAAATGTAATAAATAAATAAAATAAAATAAATAAACATATATTTTCAGTAGTAAGGATTCAACCAGCACAGACCCACTTTTCTGTCTCCTGTCTCATGTGAGTTGTTGCCTCAGGGAAGTCCTGATTTTCTCTACTTGGCAAGAACCTTTAAAACACAGCCACACCCCTAAACTGTACGGCTTCTTCTCAGATTTTTACATGCTGATCCTCTCTTTTTTACAATATTAGGTATTGCTTATAAAGTTACAGTATTAGGTTTCAATCCTATGCCCACTTGCATGGAAACAAGACCCCACTAAATTCAGTGGGCATACTTTTGGGTCAACATGCATAAGATTGCACTATGAAAGTTTTGGACAGCACACTCATTAAGAGCTGAAGCAAAGTCTGTAATGGATTAGATGCATTTAGACTTCATTGCACTAGCTATAGATCAACTACAAAACCCAGCTCACAGTGTTCCACAAATTACACTGCAGAAGTCAAAGGTAAAATAGCTCCAACTGACTCAAACCAATGAGCAGGCAAAAGAAAAGAACCCTTTCTCATTCCAGGCCATTAGCCAATATGAACTCAGGGGAAAAAAATCTTGCGTGATCCCAGTATAATTACCAGGGCCAAAATAGACATGACATAAATTGCGTGAATCTAATTAATGTGCAGATATTATTCTTTTGTGATAGTTGCTGTGGGAAAACCTGAACAACTTTGAGACGATGAGGGTGCCAGGTGTGGAGTGGTAGTTTAACCTTTTCTTTCCCTGCCACTGTTTTAACAAAAATCACCTCTCCTAAGCTGCTTTTTGCATTTGAAAGGAACCCTCCATTGCCACTATTAGAGCTTCTCTTGAAATGCAAGTGTCATTTCAATTGTTGGCCATTGTTGTTCATCAGCTCCATTATGACCAGGAAGGAAATAGCAAGACAAATCTTAGGAGCAAAGTATTCAGATGTTAATCAAGAGCCACTTCCAAGGGGAAATGTTGCAACTTTATTCCTCTGTGAAATGGTGCCATGAACAGAGAATGATTTCACTGCATTTCACCTGTCTGTACTTTGGGGTGCACTTTGTTAGTGCTCCTGATCAAGTTGTGGCATTGATCTTTCCCACATCTGTGTTCCCAAGGTTACGTCAGAAGACATTGGTGCCAAGGTTGAATCACTAGACATCTCAATTGTTCTGCAGGATCAAGTTCATATTTAGTCACTCTGATGCTCAAATGATACCATGATTTTTCTGTGTTGCAGAGATTACACAGAAGTATTAATATTATTGGTAATCAAATGTGTAGATGTTCAGTTTCCAATACAAATTACAACAAGAAGAAAAAGATGTTCACACGTAATGAGAAGCCATTGTGGGGTGACTTTCCCCACAGGAGTTCTCGTGGTAGTGGTGGCCATTTTGAATATTTGGGGCATGGTGGGGGCACATGGTAGCATCTTATTATCTTCAAACCTGGCAAGGGTGGGTTGTTGGGGTGGATGACAAATCACCCAGAACCCATGGGTTGTTTCAAGGTTGTGGGTGGCTTGTCAACCATTCCAACAACCCACCCTTGCCAGATTTGTAAGTAAGGAGAAAACTATGGCATGCCCCAAATATTCCAAATGGTGGCAGCTAGTGGGAGACCCAGAGACCCATGCTTTGAGCATCTTGGAGGAATAAATAGATTTACTGCCAGCTGGTAGGGTGGGAGTCTCCAGCTTGCTGTTTGTAAGTGCAGACCACAATGCTTTTCAGCTAGTGGAACTTATCACAATTAAGTGGGGAAACTATCTTTTGACATCACATGGAAGACTGTAGAATAGTGAAACTCTTTTTAATGAGGGATACACATTCCTACAATAAAAGCCAGAAGAAATTCCTAATCAATTACATCAGCGGTGTTTCTAGGCACTTACAAAAATTGTAGCCAAGGCCCATAGAACACAAATCTGCACAAAAACTTCATATGCTGATTTATATCTCAAATTAAATAAAATTCTTGAATGGGGACTGATATATATAAATATGGTAAATAAAACAAATAAATTATTCAGTTAATTTGCACCCTTACCTGGATCATTCCAAACTTATGGAACCCCCACCTAGTTTAATTGCCATGCAGGGGAAGATTTTGGGGTGAGTGTTGCAGCATATGGGTTGGGGGAAGTTAATCATTTGTTTCCCAGCTGCAATCCCCCTTGAAAATTACCCCCTGCATGGCAATTAAAGTGAGGGGGAGGAAACTTCCATTGACACCAATGGACAGTCAGTGCTCTGTGGAATAGATCCAGGGTCCTCAGAAAGAGATTTATGCCCAGGGCTAGCAAGGCCCTGATGACCACACTAGTAAGGTGCAAACTGCAACAAAATTTCCAAGTACATATCTGGGGGAAGCAGCCATTGTGAATATACCATATGGTTTGCTATGGCGGAACAAAAGTGTTTGTATCAATAGCTAGGAACACTGAATTGTCAGAAGACATAGACAGGATTAGGATGATCAGCAGGGAAACAACGCTGTGTCAGTGGTTTGCCCTGCTCCCGTGAGTGCTGGTTGCACAACCAGGATTGCCCTAATTACCTACGACAAGGGTTGCTGTATCATCTGACCTAGCACACGGTGCAGCTGTAGTGACATTTCATCCACACTACAACCCATGACTCACAATAGTGTTTGTAGGGCAGGTGGAAAGTCGCTATGGCTGTGCCGTGAGCTGGGTTCAGATGACATGGCAACCCGCAGTGTGGGTAATTAGGGTAATCCCGGTCATGTGACTGGCATGTGTGAGGGCAGGGGAAACAACTGATGCTGCATTGCTTCCCCCCTGATCATCTGAACACCCCCATGAAGTGCTTCTAACATTTTAGTAATATGCCCTGGTAATTCCAAGACATATGCCACCACTACAAATAGTTGGGATTGGGCAACTACTCAAACTGCAACAGAAATAAAGGTTCAATCTTATGAATGTTTAGACAGAAAAAAGTCCTACAATTTCAAGCACTGTTAAATCATGCATATAACTCATTAGTAAGTCCCATTTTACTAGCCTAATATGATCACTTACAGTTCAGTTCTATGCATGTTTACTTAGAAGGCCCATTCTGTTTGATGGGAGTGTAGTTAGTATCCAAGCCTTAAATGCTCCGTCTGTTTCAACATGCTCCATTGACATTTCTCATTTCTAATAAACTTTTTAAAAGTTAGCTGAATATTTAGCATCTTTTCTCTCTGAAACAAGTTGATACAACTGTTCCCCATGCTATATTCAAGTAGTTGCAGTCAGAGGAAGGATTGTAGTCAGATAGGGTGACCATATGAAAAGGAGGACAGGGCTCTGTCCTGTATCTTTAACAGTTGTATAGAAAAGGGAATTTCAGCAGTTGTCATTTGTATGCATGCAGCACCTGCTAAAATTCCCTCTTTATCACAAAAGTTAAAGCTGCAGGAGCCCTGCCCTCTTGACCCAATACAATCAGCAACTAGAATTATCACCACTTCATTGCTTCCACCATTCATTTCCTCCACAGTGATATCTCCAGGGTTTATTTATTCAGAAATGCCCTAGTTATTTGTTGTTGTTATTTTAATCATTTGTGGTAATGAAAGTATGCAAATCGTGAAGATTCATAGAACTCTTTGAACAGGTCTAATAAACACATCATCAGGCTTACTTTGTCTTTCACTTCATTATTCTTTATATCGTTCCCCATTCAAACTGGCCTTGGCATCTGATATTTCAGTGTGTTTGTATGCATCTTTTAATGTGGGTCTAATTAATGCAAAATATCAAGATCTACCAACTCAAGCTTTACTGGGAATGCTTGTCCCTTCGGGGCGAACATGTAAGAAAGTGAGAGAGAGAGGAGGGCATAGTACAGAATGTACTTCTTCTGTCAAGAACAATGCTTCAGCTTTCTCTTGCTGACGCAGTATTGAAACTGAGGCCATAGCTAGACCTGAGGTTTATCCCAGGATCATCCCGGGTTCGTCCCTGCCTGAGCGCTGGATGCTCTGTGTGGCATTTAGATGAACAGGTTTGACCCCAGGACAATCCTGGGATAAACCTTAAGTCTAGCTACGGCCTGCAACACCCAAATGTTTGCTTATTGGGAGATAACTGGTGAGCAATGAAACCAGTTGCCACGTTATGCTGTTCCTGCAGGCTATTTGTTTATTAGTGTGCATTCAACATATAATAACAATTTTAGGGTACAATCCTATTGATGTTTAGACAGAACAAAGTCTTACAACTCCTAGCATTCCCCAGCTAGCCATGGCTGTCAGGGGAATGCTGGGAGTCATAGGACTTTTTCTGTTTAAACATCAATAGGATTTCACCCTTAGAATCTCAATAATCCAGACATTGCCTTAATTCACTTTCATGCGGCTTGAATACTACAGGAAGTATGCCTGAGGAATCATTTTATATGATTTAAATTATTAAATAGAATGAATTTATTGAACTTCATTTCTGGGTTTTCCTTGCTTTGCTCCTATTCTTTAGTGTTGTTTCCTCATATTTTCTAAAATCAATAACATGGGTGTGAGGTAGGGGAAGATTGATATCAGAAAGCAAAGGGAGAGACAAATAGGATGTTCACATATTCACATAATTCTGTCCTAGACGACTGAATTAATGGGTCTTTATCTCATAATTGCCCTACCAGCTTCCTAAGCCTGAAGCACTCTGGGAAAGGAGATAGCAGGGAAAGGGTAATCTGTGCTACTTAATATATGTCTAACACCAAGGTGGGCCCTACCCTGAAGGTGTTGCCCAGGCAGCTAATTCTGGTGTCACAAAAGGGTAGCAAATAGATTTGGAGAGTAATCCTATGGTCCCTGGGAGAGCATCCCAGGGACCATAGGATAGTTCAGAGTGCCCCTCCTGAGGCCAGAGGCACTGCTACGATCTCAGCAGGGGGCTCTGAGTTCTGATCCCTCTTCACTACTCTTTTACAGCCACCACAAAAAGAACCATGCCAGCTGCTTCCCAAGCTTGCAAATGAGGCCATAGAGTGTCATCACATGGGGGGGAATTGCATTTCCTTACCTTCACTTCTCTGCCCCCACTTCTGTCCGTCATTACTTCCTCATTCTTTCCAAACAGTAAAGAGGAAATAAACAAAGACCATGTGGCAAATTCAAGGTCCGTTTTTATCACATGGCTTTTCCTGCACACAGCAGAAGATTGTGGCACATTCCGTTTTTTAAAAAAAGTCTGATTTGGGGGAATCTTTACGGAAAAATGAACAGAAGGAGCAGGAGGTGGACGTCGTCATCCGTAAATGGGCAGTAGTAGTAGCGAGCATGCGATAAAACACTCTTCTGATGAACTTCTCAGAGGGAGGGAAAAGGGGGCATTATAATGGTGGAGAGAAGGGGGAGACAAGTGCTAGGGGGAGAGGAGAAGGCACACCCAGCAGTGTGTCTTCTCTAGATGGGCTCAAAGGCCCATCTAGCGGGAAATTTTATAAAAAGAGGATGGAGAAGCGAAAATCACCTCTGTTGCTTCTCCTGCCTTGGTGGCAGCAGCCTGGCAAGGCATTAGATACTCTCAAGTATTTTTATGGCCAAAGAATGAAAAGAAGCACTAGTGGACTTCTTTTAATAAATATTAATTGTGCTTATAAGCCACCTTGAGTGCCATATTTTGGTACTCAAATCAATCAATCAATTTTCTGCTTCAGGTGCCAAAATAACTTGACTGGCTTTGGGTACTATGTGTAGTGTCCCTCAGGCATAGGGACCATACGGGTGAGCTTACCTGCTCAGCCTGCCACTTGCGCCTAGACTACCAGGCAATAACTTCAGAGTCTTTTCCTTGCTGGATTCCTTTATTACTGAAACCTCCTAGAACAGTGACACTCCAAACTCCCTCAGCAAGGCCCACACCACCAACTGGAAGAAACAGAGGCTCCGCCCAGGCCTTCGATGAGGACCTGGAGACTAGCTGCTACAGGCCTCTTAAAGGTACATACATCCACATATCACACTATGCACCTTGACTCGGTGGGGTGGGCACCATTTGCTGTTTCATCTCAGGCAGTAACATTTCTTAGACTGGCTCTGTCTTAATACTAGTTTAAAACTAAACAGGGTTTAATATATTTCTACTTCTAAATATGGCACTAAAGGCTGACGAGGGTTTCAGTGTTTGAAAAATCTTGTGTTTCTAAAGTATTCTCCAAGACATGTGAAAACGTTCTATCAAAGAAATTGTTCTTGTGCAGAGCTTCAGATAAAGCCTTGTGTGGTCTCCTTGGTCATTTTAGGCTTTATAATAAAAAAGTATTTTCTCCAGCAAATTCAGAAAATGCTTTTTGGGGGCATGTTATTTTTGTAACTGTAAACTATCACTGTGGATACCTTCTATTATCTGGATGTTTTTGTTTCCTGCTTTCTTATAAAATTCTGCTGTGTATTTTGTTGGCTCATAAAATTGATGAGAGGTAAAAATGGATCAACAACAACAACAAAAAAAGCCCATTTAAATGTCTGTGGAACCATTATAGAATTTCTGAATCTATTTGCTATCATCCGTCCGTTGCAGACTAATTCAACACAATGGTAGTAGTATACATTTAGAGTTGTGACATCATTGTTTAATGTGTTTCCATTTAACGTGTCCAAGTCTTATAAATTATTTGGTGAAGCAATAAACAGTGTTCCATTAGCTGTTACAGTCTAGATCCTGTGGATTTTTATGCACAAGTTGGCTCAGGAAGTTAAATACATGTAATAGACTTTTAAAAATTATGAGCTGTACTGTGTTTTTTATTGGTTTTAATTCCTTCTTGATGGGTGTCTTCTTATGTTGATGGTCAATACTTTTATAGGGAGCTGGGAGAAGCGGATACAGTGGTCGATAAAATGTCATTGTTATTGTTTCCCCAACCCTCATCTTACCTGTCTTTCTTTCTCTGCATGCCTGCTTCATGAATCCACTTTTGCAAGGGGAGGAGGACATTTAGATGTTCTGGACTACTGTTGGATGATTGCCTTGTGCATTCTCTTACTGCTTTTGGGGAAACAATAGAGGAGCACAGTGGGAGTGAGTGGAGTGGAGAAGAGATGGGGGAAAACAATGCAGAGTGGGTTCAAGTGACGGGAAGGAGGAAGCAGTGGCAAAGTTGGGACTGATGGTAGACGGGAAGGGGAAAGAAAGCTTGTTAATAGGCTGGTTTGAGAAAAGCCCCCTGTCCCAATATTTTTAGAAGGGCCTGACAACAGATCTGTCAATGGCCCCAGTCCAAAGGCATTTCAAACGCAGTTCTTCATCTGCCCTCTTAAATCTGATCACTCTGGTATAGCTCCTGCACCTTTAACTGCTGTGATGAAGAGGAAATTTCACCAGGTTCTCCATATATACAAATGACACCTGCTGAAATTCCCTTTTCTATGCAACTATTAAAGATACAGGAGCCCTGTCCTCCTTTTCATATGGTCACCCTAATCATGTCTCCCCTCAATCTTCTCTTCTCCTGGCTAAACATGCCCAGTTCTTTCAGTCTCTCTTCATAGGGCTTTGTTTCCAGACCCCCTGATCATCCTGGTTGCCTTCCTCTGAACACGCTCCAGCTTGTCTGCGTCCTTCTTGTATTGTGGAGCCCAGAACTGGACGGAATACTCAACATGAGGCCTAACCAGGGCCAAATAGATAGGAACCAGTACCTCACGTGATTTGGAAGCTATACTTCTATTAATGAAGCCCAAAATAGCATTTGCCTTTCTTGCAGCCATATCACACTGTTGGCTCATATTCAGCTTGCGATCTACAACAATTCCAAGATCCTTCTCGTTTGTAGTATTGCTGAGCCAAGTATCCCCCATCTTGTAACTGTGCATTTGGTTTCTATTTCCCAGATGTAGAACTTGGCATTTATCCCTATTAAATTTCATTCTGTTGTTTTCAGCCCAGCACACCAGCCTATCAAGATCACTTTGAAGTTTGTTTCTGTCTTCCAGGGTATTAGCTATCCCACCCAATTTTGTGTCATCTGCAAATTTGATAAGCGTTCCCTGCACCTCCTCGTCCAAATCATTAATAAAAATGTTGAAGAGCACTGGGCCCAGGACTGAGCCCTGCGGTACCCCACTCATTGCCTCTCCCCAGTTTGAGAAGGTTCCATTGATAAGTACTCTTTGAGTCCAATTCTGTAGCCAACTGTGAATCCACCTAATAGTTGTTCCATCTAGCCCACTTTTAGCTAGTTTGTTAATCAGAATGTCATGGGGCACTTTGTCAAAAGCTTTGCTGAAGTCAAGATATATGACATCCACAGCATTCCCACAGTCCACAAGGGAGGTTATCCTATCAAAAAATGAGATCAAATTAGTCTGACAGGATTTGTTCCTGACAAATCCATGTTGGCTTCTAGTAATCACTGCATTGATTTCAAGGTGTTTACAGATTGACTTCTTTATAATCTACTCCAGAATTTTCCCAGGGATGGATGTCAGACTGACTGGTCTGTAGTTCCCAGGTTCCTCCTTTTTGCCCTTTTTGAAGTTAGGGACGTTAGCCCTCCTCCAGTCGTCCGGCACCTCACCCGTCTTCCATGATTTTGCAAAGATAATAGACAAAGGTTCTGAGAGTTCTTCCGCTAGCTCCTTCATTATTCTAGGATGCAGTTCATCAGGCCCTGGAGATTTGAACTCATTCAAGGAAATTAGGTGTTCTTTGACCATTTGTTGATCAATCTCAAACTGCAATCCTGCTCCCTCAACTTCTGCTTCACTTTTTCCAGGGGGGTCATAGACCCGCTTTTGGGAGAAGACTGAGGCAAAGTAGGAATTGAGTACTTCAGCCTTTTCTTTGTCATCTGTTATCAATTTGCCATCCTCATTAAGCAGTTGAACCACCATTTCTTTCCTCTGTCTTTTACTACTCACGTATCTGAAGAAAGCCTTTTTATTGCTTTTAGCATCCCTTGCTAATCTCAGCTCATTCACAGCTTTAGCCTTCCTGATGCCATTTCGGCACTTCTGTGCCACCTGTCTGTACTCTTCTTTTGTAGCCTGGCCTTCCTTCCACTTCCTATATGTATCCTTTTTTGTTTTCAGGTCGTCTCTAAGCTTTTTGTGGAGCCACATTGGTTTCCTCTGTTGTCTTCTATCTTTTCTCCTTGTTGGGATTGTTTGTAACTGTGCCTTTAAAATTTCCTTTTTTAAATACTCCCACCCATCCTGCACTCCTTTTCTCATTAGGCTCACTTGCCATGGGACCTTACTTATCATAGTTCTGAGTTTATTAAAATCAGTTTTCCTAAAATCCAGAGTATGTATATGGCTACACTCAACTTTTGTCTCCTTCATAATCAAGAATTCAAGTATGACATGGTCACTTTCCCCCAGAGTTCCCGTAACTGCCACTTTATCCACTAAGTCATCCCTATTGGTCAATATCAAATCAAGGATTGCTGATCCTCTAGTTCCTTCCTCCACTTTCTGTAGGAGAAAGTTATCACCCACACATGTCAGGAATTTCTTGGAAGGGCCGCTTTTGGCAGTATTGGTCTCCCAACAGATATCAGGGTAATTGAAGTCCCCCATCACTACTACATCACACTTCCTTGAAACACTGGTAATTTGTTTCTCAAAAGTTTCATCCTCGTCTTCTCCTTGATTGGGTGGTTGCTAGTAGACTCCGATTATCATGTTCTTTTTATTCCTTGCCCCATTTATTTTAATCCAGATGCTCTCGACGGGGCTCCCAGTCTGATCCGCCTGTATTTCTGTGCAGGGATAGGTATTTTTAACATATAGTGCAGCTCCACCTCCCTTTCTATTTCTTCTGTTCTTTTTGAACAAGTTATATCCTTCAATTGCTATATTCCAGTCATGGGAGTCATCCCACCAAGTTTCAGTTATACCTATCAAGTTGTATTTGCCTTCATGTAATAAGAGTTCAAGTTCATTCTGTTTGTTTCCCATACTGTGGGCATTAGTATATAGACATCGAAGACCATGTGTTTTATAGTCTGGCTTTGTTCCTACATTGTTGCGGACACTATTTTCGGGCACTATTGGAGCTGTTCTCTGTACTGTGGTGCATTGGCCTTCAACCATTGTTGCCTCAAAGTTTATGTCTCCCGCCCCCATAAGATTCAGTTTAAAGCCCTTCTGATCAAGTTCTTCATGCTGTGGCCGAATACATTCTTTCCAGCCCTTGTGAGGTGCAACCCATCCCTTGCCAGCAGTCCATCTTCCAAGTAGTGTAGCCCGTGGTCCCAGAATCCAAAATTCTCACGTTGGCACCACCTTGGTAGCCAGTCGTTCATCCGGAGTATTTTTCTTTCCCTTTCTAATCCTCTTCCAAGAACCGGGAGGATGGATGAGAAAACTACCTGGGCCCCAAAGTTCTTCAGTTTCCTTCCCAGAGCTTCAAAGTCTGAAATGATTTTTTCATAGCTCTGCTTGGCGACATCATTTGTTCCCACATGGATGAGAAGAAAGGGGTATGTGTCCGTGGGCTTTATGAGCTTCGGTAACCCTTCAGTCACATCTCTAATCTGTGCTCCAGGGAGACAGCACACCTGGTGAGTCCATGGGTCTTCACGCCATACTTGGGTTTCAATCCCACGCAGCAGGGAGTCTCCCACAACGACTACTCTTCTCTACTTCTTGGTTGATTTACCTTCTGCCTCTTGTTCACTGTTGCACGGTGTCTCCTGTACTTCCTCCTCTGCAAACTGTCCTTCAGTCTCATCCTCCAGAAGCTGAAAGCAGTTGCTTAACTCTAATGGTTCCACCGGTGCAGAATGCCTTCTAGTTCTTCTGCTCCTAACTGTCACTCTTTTCCAGAAAGTTTCCTCTTCATTGGCTTTCCTCCCCTCAGCATACGCCACTTCTGCTTCAGCTGGCTGATGCTCATCAATCTCATGTGCTTGTTGTTGCTGTTGCAGTTCCACCATTCGGTCTAAGAACTCCTTGTCTTCTCTTATTCCTTGGAGGGTGGACATTCGCCGCTCAAGTCCTCTCACTTTTTCTTCCAAAAGTGCCACCAGCTTGCACTTGTTGCAGGTGTACGCCATGTTGAACTCAGGCAGAAACACAAACATTGCACACCCTTTGCAGGTCACCACCTCTAGGGACTCCTTTCCATCCATATCGTCTATTTCTGCTTTGTTTTTTCCTTTCTGATTATAGTGGAATTGCCTTTGCTTTGTCCTGTCCTCTCTGAAGGTACACAACTATATGAGTATGTCTTAAGAGAAAATAAGATTTTTTTGGTTGGGTTTGTGTGTGTGTGTGTGTGTGTGTGTGTGTGTGTGTGTGTGTTTTGGGGGGTCTCTTTATGTTTTTCTTTGTTTCCCCCCCCTTTTTGTTTCTTAGAGGCCTCCCCCTTGACCTCCCCTGCCAAACTCCCCCTGTCAAACTCGTGTTTGCTCTTCCTGTTAGCTCGCTCTCTGTTCACTCGCTTTCTGGGAACTGGGTTACTTTTCTAGCTTCTACTTCAGCTGGGCCAGCTGCACTTCCCTGCTTCTGCTCAGCTCCAAGTCAGGAAACAGAATGGATAGAATCTTTGGCAATGGGGCTAGGAAACTTCTCAAGCAGCTGGACAGACTAGAGTATATGAGGAGGTTCTGCTTCCAGATCTGTAACACCAGGATAGCCATTCTGGTTGTGTTCTATCCGCTATGGTTAAACTTAATGGGGGATGCTTGGTTTATGAGCCCTCTTCCCCCCCACCCCCGAAGCAGCCCTCTGTACTGCCAGACAAATTGCCTCAAGTTTGGCAGAACTTCAGAAGTGAGTTCTAAGGTAGCTTGAAGAGCTGCTGCTAGAGGTGGTGAAAATGAATGCACTCCAGTGAGTGTGTGCTTACGTTTCAGGACCAGGCTAACACAATACCATGGTGGCTATGTCAGGAACAAGACCTGGAATGTGCTTTGTCCAATCTCTTCAGGATTTATAATGTGGCTCAAAGTCAGAGATGAAGATGGAGCCTGAATAGCAGCTGGAATGCTGTCAGAATAGATCTTCTACATTGCTGACCTGGCAAGAGCACATACACAGGCTGCTAGTATTTATACCTGGTCCAGCCAAACCAGAGGCTGTAATAATGGTCCATTTGTTATTTTCATAGGGATGTTGTTGTTGTTGTCCCCAAAAATCACTGCACACCCTTTAAAATATAACTCTCAGGCTGTAATCTTGAGCCTTCTTAATATGAGTTTTCTTAAACTAAAGCAAATGAACCAGTTCCAAAGTAGTTAACACTGAGAGCCTATGAGGCTCAAAAAACTCAGAATTGGTTAGTGAATTTGCAAATGAAAAATTAAGAAGAGCTCTTTATTGTCCCCCCCTCTCTTTTAAGTCCCAAGTCTACGGACAGTGCAATCATATGTACGTCTAGATAGAAAGAAATCCTACGATTCCCAGCATGCCCTAGCAAGCATGGCTGGATGGAGGGACCCTGGGAGTTGTAGGACTTCTTTCTGTCTAAACATGCACAAATTGTACCCTAAGCTGTTTTGTTTTCTGTTCTTGTTTAAAACTAATATTCTATTAAAGGATGCCCAGATTTAGTTCTCAAATAACTGACTAGTTCTCAAACACTGAACATAAAATGGTACATTGATTTCTCATTAAATACCAATAAATTTTTAACAAGATAAATCTCTCGGGCTTATCAAATAGCTAATGGTCTGAGAAAGCCTAATTTGTCAACTCTTTGAAAGCAATTTTTTTAAAATGTCATGTTGATGGGTTTGTATGGAACTAAACATAGATTCAGCCCTACAGCCTAAGCTGCTTCTTAGTTAACTTGATGTTCTCCTAACTCACTTCTTTAAAACTAGATTCTGAGAATAATTTAACCTCTATTTTAACTTTAGTGAGCCCATCCCTGCATTGTCCATTCCCACTGATATGATGTGGTGAAACAGGTCACAGTAGAGAATGTACAAATTTTGCTAGGAATAATGTAGAATGAACCTACGTTGGGATCATTCATGATCATGTAGCACTGAAATGCTACTGCGACATCAGGAAATGGTTGGTATCTGCATTCAGACATAATGCTTAACTATGGTTTAGTGCAGGAACAGGGTATAATCAGCGTGCCAGCCTCATCCAGCCTGCACAGGTTTCCAATGGGATCACAAAGGATTGGGCACTCTCTGGCCTTAGCTAGACCTAAGGTTTATCCCGGGATCGTCCCGGGGTCATCCCTGTTCATGAAAATGACACACAGGGGATCCCGGGAGCAGCCAGGGACGACCCCGGGACAACCCCCAGATAAATCTTAGGTCTAGCTAAGGCCTCTGTGAACCCCTTCCCCTCCCTTCTCCCTTCACTTCCTGGCCTGGAGGCTTGGGGAGGAGGTGGGGGAGAGAAATACCCATGTTATCCACAGTCTTCCCTGGCACAGTTATGAGGAGACAGGAAGTCTTTGCTTCCATTTTTAACTGCAGTTTTGTGTTACGTCTGAACTCAAACAAACTGTTGTTTATTTTAACTGTGATTTACTAAAAGCCAACTTCAAATAATGATTTAAGATTAACCATAGTTTAAGGTTTGGATGTAACACTAAATTGCAGCTGATTGAAGATGGAAGCAAACACTTCCGATCTCTTCCTCACAGCCATGACAGAAGAGGATGGGAGAATGAGTGAGCCAAGGGTTTATGCATATAACGCTAAAATGAACCAGGCCACTGTATGGAGTCCGGAAAGATGTGGGGCAATGCAGATGGCATTGGGGAGAATTAGATTACACATCAAACGTGTTCAAATACAGAGGTTCAGGTGTTCCATAAAGTCCACTTCATACATGATATTTTTCCTATAAGGAATCTCTATGTAGGAAAAAACACGTATTCCATATCTTGTGAACTGTAGCTTGTGTTGATTTTCTAGGAGTCTATGGGTGAAAAAGCTTCACTGTGTATTTTCTGTCTGAATCACAGGAAAAGAAACAGTTCTGCCACACCATGTATTCAGTGTACACATTTCTTCTAATGTGAAGTTTATCTCTGTGTAGGACACACACACAATGTGTAAGTGGTTCCTACAAATATGTCAGTGTTGTGGCCCAGAAGTTTCAGGATATACCACGTTTCCCCCCCTACAGCCTGGTAACCTTCTGCTATATTTTTTTGACATAGGAAATGGATGAGACTAGATTCTGAAGGCATCTGATATACATATGCTGCTTAAGCTAAGAGAGTCTGGAGGAAGGGTTGAATTATATTAGTCCCTGCTGTCAGAGAGGAAGATGTAATCCTTCCTAACTCCTTATACTATTTTCCTATCTGAATTTTCTCCTTGAAGCTGCTGTTTTTTCAACAGGAGAAAAATATGCAGGTACCCGTATAGAGTGGGAGGATGAATTCAGACTCAGAAAATTGCATGGGTAAAAGAATTAATTTCAATTCACCAGCACCATGGTCCTGGTCCAATTCTCCTTGGTTTGTAAAAATAAAAAAGATACCCCAAGATCATGTCCAGTTTGTCCCTAAGACAAAAATAAATAAATAAATAAAAATAGAAAAATAAAAAATAAAAATAAAAGAATTGTGTTAAGACTATCTGATTTTCCAACCTAACAAGTGCGTAATTAACTATTACATTATTTAACCTATTATTTTCTAAGGTATTTAACCAAACAAGGTGGTGAAGAATTGTTATCACTCTGTATTTTTCTTGTGCTAACAACTGGGGCACTTTCATTTTGTTAACATTTCCCAGAGAACTATTTTCTTTATGGTTACATCATAGGCCTGTGCACCACTTCCCTCTTGTTTGTAAGGATTATTTCCATGAGTAACAATCAGACCCATCGTTTTAGTCAGCAGCGTAAGTGAAGACAAAATATTTTCCCAGAACGGCTTGATTTTACTGCATTCCACAGTCATGTGTGCGAGTCGGGGTTACCATCTGTTCAACAGCAGTTCATGCAAATCTGATTCCATTTACATTCCATCTGACTATCCAGCTGAGCGCAGAACATAAGTTTTGAATTGTGAATATGTCAGGTAAGAACAAATCCCAGGGATCACTGAAAATCACTAGTCCAGGTACTGATCCACAGGCTGTTTTCTTGCTACCCATATAAAATCTTCAGAATTATGCATGGGTGAGTCATTCACCAGTCCCTAGGCAAACCACCCAAATCTATGCCATTCAATGGGGATGTCTAATGTTACTATGCTGCATCTAACAATATTGGCTGGTGCCTGTACTGCTTATTAAGAGATGTGAGCCAGAAACAAACATATTTTTCTTGTAATAATGTAAGAAGAGGCATCATATGTGGTGTCAATGCCTGTTCATACAATGGACCCATATTATCTAGTGCAAGCCTTTAGGTACCTTTACTGTGTAAATAACTCATCAAAGAATAACAATCACAGAACCTAAAATACCAGAGATTCAGGTCTAATAGTATTTGTTTGAATTTGTGTCTTTCACTTGCATATACATTCTATGGATTGAATCCAGGAGCTACCCTGCTAACTGAGGTTCCCTCCATCTGAATTTTGGGGATCTCCCCTCCTTTCCCCCCAACACCACAGTTCACCCCGTTCAACACGGGGTCTCTGGAGACCAATCTGTGTAGCATTTTCAGGGAGCTCCAATGGAATGGAGGAAGTGGGGAAATTCTCTTCAGTGCCGTTGATCCAGTGTTATTTATTTATTTATTTATTTAATTATAGGCCTATCTATGATGTCCTTTGATATAAATGCTCTCAGGGGGGCTTACAGAATAAAATATAAAATAAATATCATACCAAATAACAAATGACCATTATGACAATTGTTCTGCAAGTAGAATTCTGACTGAAAAGGGGCACCCACATTTTAGGACTGGCCCTGGTGACAAGTGGGAAACAGACATGTTTAACATTCTTTAATCAAAATGTAGCCCTATAAGTATGGCTTCTTGATGGATCCCAGCAGAGAAATTGGTTCTTTTTTTTATCACTGAGAAAGAGACTGACCGTGCAGTCCTATGCATGTCTACTCATAAGTATGCCCCATTTCAGTGGGGCTTATTTTCCGATAAATGGATTAACAATTGCAGCCTAAGAGGCCAAAACAGACGTGGGAGATGTGTGATTTAGGCCAGATCTACGCCAAGCAGGATATGACACTTTGAAAATGGTTTGAAAACTGTATATGAAATGTGTCCTGGGCCCCAACAGTTGTCACTACTATTAGAAACCATTGTAGAGCAGTAGTGTAGATCCCGCCCAGATCTCTCGTCCGTTTTTGTTTGTTTGGTAACTTTAACTGTGGAAAGCTCTAATTTTGCTCAGTCAAGATGGGGAGGGAGTTTTTAACCCTTCCTCCACACCATTTCCCCAGTGTAAATCACCCCTAAAGCTGCTCTTTGTCCTCCTCCCATGGAAAGTCCAAGCATGAATCAAATATCTGTATTTCTGCACTAAGGAGACAACTTCCTGTTTTGTTTTGTTTTCTGTTCAGGTAAGGCAGCTTTGAGGGTAATGTAGACCAGGGAAACAGTATGGAAAAGGGTTAAACATCTCTCTCATTTTTGCTGCCTAGGCGAGTTGTTGCCTAAGCAAATTGGAAACACTGTATGAGCAGGGCTGGCCCAAGACATTTTGCTGCCTGAGATCGAATGGCATACAATGCCCCCACCTCAAAAAAACAAAAACAAAACATTTCAAGTTGCGCAATTTAGGGAGAAAATCCCGCAAGTGACTCGGCCTGGGAGTAAACTTGCAACAACAACAACGATAATTACATTATTAGTGGTGGCACAACACCATTGGATGCAACCTAGGAACTTCATTTATTTAATGATAACTGGTGCCAACGCTGTTATCTTTCAGGCGCCAGGTCAAGACTTTTCTCTTCTCCCAGGCATTGAAACAGCATTTAACAACGCTAAATTTGTTTTCTAACAGCCCCCAGAATTGTTGTTTTTTTAAAATGGATACTGTTGTTTTTATACTGTTACTTTTATGTTTCTGATGGTTTTTAAATTTTGTATACATTTTTAATGTTTACTGTTTTAACTTTTGTGAACTGCCCAGAGAACTTCGGCTGTGAGGCGGTATATAAATGTAATAAATAAATAAATAAATAAACAAATAAATAAAAGTTGCTTGGACAAGTCCTCCCACCCCTCCTTTCCACCCTCCTCTACTTACAGTTCTGGAGTGCCCCTTTCAGGATATCAAAACATGACTGATTCGATCTGAGGTCACTCCTTATGCTGGATGTCAAGATAGCAGTGGGAGACTAGTTTGGCCTTAATTGTTTTGTGAGGCGTCATTGAAGCTATTAGACTTCAGGTTTTAGTGGTTAGTTAGTTCCGGGCAGTTCATTTTCTGTTTATGTGATTCATTTGCAGAATTGGGGAGGGGAGAATCATGATTATCAGCCATTTGCTTGCTATTGGACAAGTGTATTTTTGGTTACCAGACATGCAGATCTAGACCTAGTTTGCACATAATGAGGCCATGCAGAAGTGAGTGAGGGCACGCCTCTGGCCCCCTCGCTGCTTCTGCTTAGCGTCCACTTTCTGAAACAACCCAAGGTTGTTAGTCATGATGTCTTAACCTGATATTCTGGATTGTTGAGGTGGAAACAACCTAGAATTTTAACTCCTAGGACATTTCTACACCTGCCTTTTTTCCTGGGATCGTCCCGGGATCGTTCCTGTGCAACCAAATGATGCACAGGGGATCCTGGGAGCAGGAAGGGATGATCCCTCCATTTTCCTGGGATAACAGGTGTAGAAAGGGCCATAGTTTGTTGTGGGGTTAAAATTCAGGGTTCTCTCCCCTTCAACAACCCAGAATGTTGGGTTTGCACATCATGCCAAACAATCAGGGAGTTCTAAACAGAATGCAAAGTGGAGGCAGCGAGTGGGTGGGAAGCAATGTGCTCACTCACTCGCACCCACACAGCCCCAACCAACCATCACTTTATTAACCCGTTTGGTCCTTATGTGCAAACCAGACCATACTTATGCTCTGAAACCCTACAAAAAAGGATGCATTTGATTAAAGACATAATTACTATAAAGACTCCTGCTGCCTTCTGACATTCAGAGGGGAACAGAAGAAAGTTTAGCATATTTGGCTGCAGAAACTATTGTATTTGCCTCTAGGATCGATTGTTTCATGACTTACAGCACATTCTCAGCTGTAAATATACCCTTTGTTTTAAAAAAAATATTCACAATCATCAACTACAAAAAGCCCAGCCCTTAGGTAGGATTATGTCCATGTTATAGCAGACATAAGAAAATACAGTTTCTTTTTCCAGGATCATAAGGAAAAGATATCAGTTATTCTTCTTGAGAATTTATATTGGTTCCTGTATCATTTCCCAAAGATTTCCGGCTGAAAGTCCTTCTTTCCCAGAATTGCCAGCAGTTGAAAGCAACAGTTCCATTGTGTGTGAACTCTTTCACCTCTGACTCTAGCACAATACAAAAACTCTAGAAATCAATGTCTTCCTGGTATTCAAACACTCGTTTTATGAACTCCTGGCATGCTGTATATGAAGGTACTTAAAGCCCTTACTGCCAGTAACTAAACCTTAGGAGCGGCATTTCAACCTTTCAGAGGAAAAAACACTGCACAAAAGCTGGGGAAACTACTAAACAATCAGCGATTGTAGACAATACTGAGTTAGATAGACCAGGGGCTTGATCTGATTTAAGGCACCTTCTATATTTCTAAGAGGCTCCTTGTAATTAGCTTTCTGCTGTTTCACAATGGCAGATGACATCCCACCCCAACACAGTATGAACTGACTTATGTAGAGAAATGTAGTTGTACAATATCACCTTCCAGTTCTCTTTCTGCTGCTAAGTTTTTATAAGACCGTTGTAAACAACAAATATTTGATATGGTGTTTCTACTACATTTGAGCACGCACGTTACAGACCTTGAGCTTATAAGGAATTTATTCTGGTTTCGCTTTAAAGATTGCAAGAAAAATTAAAGAGGGGTAATTGCAAAACTAGCCAGTAAATGGGCTCTTATCTTCTGAAAAGAGAGTTGAATGACAGTGGAAAGAAGAGTGAGGATTGTGAGATAAAGCAGGCTATGGGGGTGATTCAAATTCCTGGACCTGCCTGTAACTGGATTTTACAAAAGGAATTCTTTCACTTCCTAGTTCCACCCAGCATATTTTTTTTCCTTATGGTCTTTATTAAAGATTTTGATAGGATCATGCTGAAAGGCTGGCTGGCAAAACAAAACAAAAAAGTATAGGAAAGTGGAAGTTACTGCATCTGAAGTTGAAATGAAACAGAGCAAGAGAAATATACATTCTCCACCAAGCATTTGTGAATTTGATCGTTTTGAACAGAGGTATGACAAAAGATTGGTCAATCCACAGCAGGATCTTCGGCAAAGGCTTATCACTGACAAGGCACACCCCTCCCCTTCCTGCAGGACCACCTAAGCACCATGTGTGACATGGTGGTGACATATACTATTAGGTACACGGGCAGTGGCTGCACTGTTCTTAAGTCTGGGCTTGGTCCCAGAGCTGGTGTGAGGAGACAGGATGCTCCCTTGCCGTGGTCCTGGGGCCCTTCTGCCATATTATAGGAGCGACATCCTCAATGCCACAAAAGCTAATCATCAGCCATTCCCCACCCGGTCTGTCTTTGAGAGATTTAGCTGAGAAATGGAGGAAGCATCCACAATAACAAGATGGTTGTGAGCCAAGCTGTATGCAGCTGCAAGGAAGCTGTGCAGCTGATTATTGATGTATCAGCCAAACAAAGGGTGCCTGCTGTTAAAAGGCAACAGTTTACATGGCAACTGGGAGGGCTTCACCTCTTCTCGGCTCTGCTTTTAGCTTTTCGATGAGCACAAGCCTGCTTCTCAGCCAAAAGGCAAGTTCAATACAGAGTAGCACGCCATCCATCACGTTTAGAGCTGTGTATATAATCTTTGTTCTCAAGCTGAAAAGGGAACACATCTGGAAACCTCCTCCTCCAGTGCTATCGGGGAAACCAGCCAAGTGGGTGGATGATCTGAAGCTGCTGGAAAATATTTGAATATCAGCTATTGGGAAGCAAAATTGATAGCTTACTAGATCTCCAGGTCGCTGCTCCACTTTGAGCCTTAAGTAAACATCATTGAGCAGTTCAGAAATACCAACCATTCAATTAACACGGACCAAAGCTAAAAGTCCCACAGTGCTCTGCTCCCCTTCTGCAGAATGTTAATTCCTTCCCAGCTTGGGAGGCCACTTGCAAATTGCCAAAGAAGAGGACAAAACACAGATTTGCATGAAATTTGCACATTCATTTATATGTAGAGATGTACATTTAGAATGAATTATTATGATTAAAATAGAAATCCAGCACATCTCACCATGGTGTGGAAGACCGTGTAGGGTGACCATATGCAAAGGAGGACAGGGCTCCTGTATCTTTAACAGTTGCATAGAAAAGGGAATTTCAGCAGGTGTCGTTTGTATATATGGAGAACCTGGTGAAATTCCCTCTTCATCACAACAGTTAAAGCTGTGGGAGCTATACTAGAGTGACCAGATTTAAAAGAGGGCAGGGCACCTGCAGCTTTAACTGTTGTTCTGAAGAGGGAATTTCCCCAGGCTCTCCATATATACAAATGACACCTGCTGAAATTCCCTTTTCAATACAACTGTTAAAGATACAGCAACCCTGTCCTCCTTTTCACATGGTCACCCTACCTTTGTGCCTTGCTCGGTCTGCTGTCCAGCTGCTGTTGATGGACAGCAACCGCTGTGGCACCCCGGTTGTGGAACGAGCTCCCCAGAGAGGTCCGCTTGGCGCCTACACTGTACTGCTTTCGTCGCCAGCTGAAGACCTTTTTATTCACTCAGTATTTTAACACTTAATTTTAACTTAAATTTAAATTTTACTGTTTTAACTCTGTATTTTAATCCTATATCAACTTTGCTGTGTGGTTTTATCCTGGTTGCGCTTTTTATACTGTATTTCGTAATTGTGTTTTAAACTGTTGGGTGTTTTACTGTGGTTTTAATTTTTGTGAACCGCCCAGAGAGCTTCGGCTATTGGGCGGTATAAAAATGTAATAAATAAATAAATAAATAAATAAACTTCAAGGACCAGCTCTTCCTTCTGTTGGCTCTTTATCTGTATACAAGACCTGGACTGGACAGCTCTTCAAATGGACAACTTAAAAATAGAGGACAGTCCTCTGGCAGCCCTTCAACCAGAGGACTTTTCTCTATAATAGAGGACCCATGACCACCCTAGGAGTAGCATGGGTGCTTAGTTCCCAGTTTACTGCCTCACTGCAAGACCAGGATTGAACCATGGTGTGATAAATAGGATTGCACAGAGATAAATTGGGATCCAGATGCTTGGTGAAGCAATCATGCAATCACTTTGCAAGGAACAATGCCAGAGTATACATTTTCTCTGAGTGAGTGCACCACATTCCACCAGCTGTGGTTTGGCATATACCCCATTCATTCAAATTATATAAATTACATATAGCTGAAATATACAAATGAAGATCTCTGCCCTCTGAATCATGCTATGTTTCCAGTGCAGCTCTTAACACTTAAGAAAGGTGTTGCCCATGAAAGACAATGTACAGATTTCTGAATAATATCTTCTGATTTCACAGTTGGACAATACTTTTATTGTCCAAGATTCAACAAAAATGTGCAAGCTTTTGAGTTCTTCAGAACTCTTTGTCAGGCTAGGTGGTACAAAAAGCAGTGGACAGGAAGAAACAGCAACGTTCAAACATTTGGCCAGGTATTGCTGCCATGAGGTTTGTGGATACGCCCAGTCTCAAAATGGAGATCTGCAGGAAGATTTGTAAGTAGTTCTTAAAAAAATATGTTGGGAACTGATCAGATGTTTGTTCAAGTCTTACTGCTTGATGTGAACCTGCTTTTGAGAGCAGTCAGTGATGACATTCAGTATTTCCTCTGATCACTGGAACAAAGAAGTTGCTTCAGAGGAAGACAGAGCTGTCCTGACAGCTAGTATCAACCTGCTTTAGAATTTCACATCTTCACCCTCCCTTCCCTCTCCATTCACCCTAGACTAACCTGTTTGCTTACTTTTCACAGGGAACTCAGCCACACCGCATAACGAAGGAGGAAAATAAATTGTTGCTGCCATCTACAGACCAGTTGGGTATTTCAAATAGTCTCACACATACCTGGTTCTTAAGCTGAAAAAGTAGTGACAACGTTTTTAACTCACCCTATACCACTACAACAGGGGTGGGCAGATTTAAGGATTGTGGGATCTACTTTAGTTTTTACTAGAAATCCAAGATCCGCCAAAAGGAGCCAGGTGCAAAATATATTTACATGAAGAATTAAAGAATTCTGAGCCCATGATTTTGTTTCAGGTACGAAAAGAATTGAACTGCACACTCACAGACACAAAACCTCTACTCCTGGTTGCCCAAGCTTTCTTTGTTTCAGCAGTATAATTTAGATTTTTTTTTTTTTTTTGCTGTTATTGTTAAACATTTGGAAATCAGAAATCCTACTGCAGGTCACCCAGCAATCAATCAGTAAGTTCAGGTCTATCTTCTGCCTACCTCTGTTGTATATATACAAGGCATGCCATGATCTCATCACTTGCAAAGGAAGCTTTTGCATTCTTCTTGGAACCTGGTGAAAATTACAGGACAAAACCCATAGTTTTAGGCTTTGATGTGCGACCCTCTGAGAAGGTGCTGAAAGCATGGTTTTATTTTGTATAAACTGACATCATCTTCTTACAGGGCTGGCCCTGCCATGAAGCAAAATGAAGCAGGAGCAGTAGGCAGTGGATTATGGGAAGAGCGGCACTCTCCCAGTCCAAAGGGTCTGCCCATTCTTGGTCCTGCTGGCTGCTTGTGTGGCAGGCCAGCCGACCAGCTATGTTGGTAACTGGCAGGACCAAGAAGCAGCTGCCCTCTGGCTTCCTCGCACACTGCATCACACCGCCACTCCATTCAACTCACTGGCATCATCTGTTGGGCTGCCAGCCGGCTGGCTGACTTACTGTTCTTTGTGCGCTCTTACATGCACATGCGGCCACCTCTCCTATGCGCTGGTTGTTCTGTGTTTTCACCTTCAGGAGCTGCCCAAGTTTGGGAAAGTATTGTGAGAGGTCCCGGAAGTTCCAGGATCTCTTGTGATACTTTGCCTAACCCAGAGGCACCGGTCAGCTCCTGAAGGTGAAAACACCATACAGGCAGTGCATTGGAGAGGAGGTGAGTGCATGGGTGCACACAAAGAACAGTAAGCTGGCTGGCTGCTGAGGCACATGCACATACACCTCAAGAAGAACAAGCTTATAATACTTTGCAAATTGTAGTGATTTTGTATTGTACATCTCTCAACAACTATTCAGTCTCAGCTTGTGTTATACCAGCCTTCCTCAACCTGCCCCCTGAAACGTGTTGTACTACAAGCGTCATCATAGCCAGCAAGTTGGTTGGGGATAATGGGACATTTCATGGATAACATGGCATATCTCAGGGAGGGTGGGGGTGCCAGGCTGGGAAAGGTTGTGGTATGCCTTATAACAAAAGCTTCAAATCCTTCTGCAAAAATGGCATATGTTTTTGCTGAGCCAGAAAACTCGGCATACTCAAGCTCAGAATCACAATACATAAAGTCCTCCCGTGAGCACAATTTGCCTCTTATACCTTCCTTAGATTACAGTTAAAGCATATGAGCAGTTTTTCTCTTTCCCCACATGAGCTATTCATCACCATATTCTCATCTTCCTTGGCTATCCATGCAGTCCTTATTCTTTTCTGTCCTATATTTCGCTCTGTGAGAGTAAATTTCATGAGGTGTTGCTCATTATGGCTGCAATATAAGCACAGGTGAAGGGGAAGGTATCTGGAAAGTTTTATTTCAGATGATGAGCTGGCAAAAGAGATCTGGAAGGTTTTACTGCCTCCAAACTGTGCATCTTGTTCTCCCCTGCCTGAGCATAGAGCTCGTTAGACATTATGGACTAGGGACAATTTCCCTACTGGAGTACCCCAGTATTTACAACTGTTCCTCTGAAAAGGGATAACTGATAGGCTGCCACCACTAAGGTTGCCAGGAGTCAGGATGAACCTCCTGTTAACCATGGGGTGTCCAGTTCTTTGGGGAGTTTTTGAGCGCTATTGTCAAAGACCCCTCCCTTCAGCCCAGCCTAAGAAAAACAACAAGACAAGCACACTGGATGTTCTTGCCCAAACTTCAGCAACAAAGAACAAAATGTTGCAAAAATCCTAAGAATAGAAAGTTTTAGTTTTGTAACCATGTGGAGGGGAAAGAGTTTTTAGTGAGACATTCCTTTTTAAAACAAACATCCAAATATTTTAAAAGGGGTATATTTGGGGGCCAGGGAGGAAGGTAAATGGGGAAAAAACAAGAGAAGGCAATAAACACCCACCCACATGCAGAATGCCAAATAACATTAAAAAGGTCAATCTAAGTTGGCTAGTAACATCATGTTATCTACTTAGAGTCTTTGGGCAGTAGCCAATGCAACACTATTGCTAACATAAATTACATTATGTACTATGTAAATTACATAAATTACATAGTACATAAGTGACCTCCAAGGCCATTACTTGAACAATGGGGTGGGGAGGTGATCTTTGCAGATTCCCTCTACAGCCCCCTGCAGCGCCTCTCCTGCAGCTCCAAAAGGTCCTCAAGCTCACCAGAGCAGCTATTCAGGAGGCACAGTGGACTGTAGGGAAGGTGGTTTTTTTAGTGTGCACTTGGACACAAAATGTGCAGTTGGGGAAAAACGTGCAGTTGGAAATCTGATAATGTGCAGTTGAAAAAAGCGGTGAAAAAATAAGACACGTGTTATGTGTATGTGCTTATTAAGAAATTAACAATAGACAAAGTCAGGGATGTAACACAAATTATATAAGGATGCAGGTGAAAGAGCCCTTGATGGTGTGGCTGATGTTGTTGGGTCTTGTGACAGTGTTGCCTGAATAGGTGTGGGGGGCAGAGTTGGCACCTGGGTCTATTGCATGGTCTGGTCCCTCTGTCTCTGTCCTGTGTACTGTTGCTGGTGGTTAGCATCTGCTTCAGGTTGGGCCAGGACTGATCTGCCTCCCAAAGCTTGTGTGGGAGAAGTGTCTGTGCTTATGATGGTTGGAGTTCACTGATGATCTGTTGCAGTGGTTTCAATTGGGCACTGTAGGTGATAACCAGTGGTGTACTTCTCTTGGTCTGTCGGCCTTACTGGGTATCCATATGGCCCTGTCAATCTGTCTTTAACTTTAAGATGCTACTAGTGTTGGTGATAATCTGTCCAGTCGTGAAAGAGAAATAATGTGTTTGACTTGGGCAGGGGTGGGGTGTCTGACAGGGCATTTGTGCAGTTGGAAAATTTGCTTTTTTAAAAACCCTGCTGTAGGGAGAACATGAGCAGAGCTCCACTCAGTGCTGCTCTGGATCGGGCCCCTTAGGATTGCTAGCTCTTGAAATAAAATCTTAGTAGCTCCTATTTGTCCGCATGCTCTTTCTCATCATTGCTACCACTTGCTTGTTTGCCAGGCAGAAAATTAGGGAGCAAATAGGCTGTGGCGCCTACTGTTCCTCCTTCTCATTGTCTGGGCCAAAGCGAGAGGCAGGTGAACAAACAGGTTGCAAAGGTAAGGAGGAGGAACGCGTCCAGGGGGTTCTTGTCAGTGGGTCCATGCTAGGGTGCAGGCCCTTTGACGCCAGCCCTGAATGAGGAGAGTTGCTTCACCCTGTCTCATTGGAGGGCAGGTCTTTCTTAACATCCTTTAAGGTGATAATAAAATCAGGGTTTTTAAACCTGTTTCTTCAGGATATGATCTTACTTGATCTGGGGTTTATAAGACGATGACATTCATGATTGCAGAATAATGAATCTGAATATCATAATTATTCTAGAGTGTTTGAGTGTGTTATTAGTTCATAGCCTAGATATTGCACATCATCTCACACATTTTCACATAGATATACTCTCACTCTGTAACAGTCTCGATAACTGATATACACACAATTAATGTTCTCCTTTATCAATGAATCAACAAGGGTTGCATGGGGACGGCAACAGCACAAATAGTCATCGTCATCTTCTAAAAAGCAGTTGCATTGCCTCCCTTTATATCAATACCTCTTACCCCTGTATGAATACATTGCAATGAAAGATTAAGGCCAGGATGGTGTCTTAGGTTTACAATACTCCCAACCATATAGACAGCCTTTTCTTGAAAATTTCAAAGGAAGATTTCACAATCTCCTAGCCCTTAAGCAACCTTTATCGGATAGTTCAATGGCTTTTTCTAGTTCAAGTAGGAAATACACACTAAAAGGAGAAATGGTAATGCTACGCTGGACTTCATCGGTTGTAAGCGGTATGCAGTATTTGGCAAGACCTGTTGCAAACTTCAGTTCTCCCTCTATCCGGTAGGTGGCAGAGTGCAACTATCTGTGTTCCACAAACGTCAGACTGGAAAATGGCAAGAAAATAGAAAGCAGAGGAAAATGGGATAAACAAGATGAAACTGAAAATCATTTCACTGAAGAATGCGAGTTTCATCTTCAAAACTAAAAAGGCAGGACATTAACTGGTGGGAATGATAACAGCTTTCAGATGGTGATCAACTGAATGCCAGCAATGGCATCTCATTAGTTCCCACTGCCTGTCCCAAGGGTAGTAAGAAAACAAAATACAACACTTTGAATACTAGCCTTTCTGGTTTCCAGAGCTAAAAACAACCCCAAAAAACTCTGGGAAATGAAACATGAAATGCGATGCAGATGGAAATTACAAACAAAATGAACAAATTCAGTTGGGAAAAAACTTGCAGAAACTTCAAGGGTCACCACTTTCTATTAGCTCTTATGGCATCACAGGTGCTACAGCCAATGTCTTCAACGTGATTGACCCATGTGCACAGATGAAGGCTGGGCAATAGTATCTAACAATCAGCCAGCTCCCCTTCTTTGCCCCCAAGCGGTGTAGCTGGATTAGACTGGAGACAGGAGGAAAAGCCATTCTTGACTCTATTTTCATATTAGGACTATTCCCATTACCTGCTTGAGCCTGTAGCAGATCACAGGCATGCACAGCCTATTTCATTAGGGTGTGCATCCAGGGATATTTTTTTAAAGGTGAACATTTTAAAGGTGAGCGTGTTCAGAGGAGGGCGACCAGGATGATCAGGGGTCTGGAAACAAAGCCCTATGAAGAGAGACTGAAAGAACTGGGCATGTTTAGCCTGGAGAAGAGAAGATTGAGGGGAGACATGAGAGCACTCTTCAAATACTTAAAAGGTTGTCACACAGAGGAGGGCCAGGATCTCTTCTTGATCCTCCCAGAGTGCAGGACACGGAATAACGGGCTCAAGTTAAAGGAAGCCAGATTCCAGCTGGACATCAGGAAAAGCTTCCTGACTGTTAGAGCAGTACGGCAATGGAATCAGTTATCTAGGGAGGTTGTGGGCTCTCCCACACTAGAGGCCTTCAAGAGGCAGCTGGACAAGCATCTGTCAGGGATGCTTTAGGGTGGATTCCTGCATTGAGCAGGGGGTTGGACTCAATGGCCTTGTAGGCCCCTTCCAACTCTGCTATTCTATGATTCTATGATTCTATGATTTATTGAATACTCAATGATAAGGGACATTATTTTTATTCATTTATTTATTAAGCACTGTAGACGCTGATGCCCAACTTCATGTTTGGCTTGTCTGACCATTGGAGAACCGTTGCAGGTGAGGGGGTGGCGGAATGAGATGTTCCTCAATCCATAGCATTGGTGGGGCTTTGTGGTGACACTGGCTGGAGGAGGGACTTATGAGGCAATATTAGCCTTCAGGGTCTTCCTCCTGGCCTCTTTGAAGCGCAGCTCCTGGCAGAGATGCTCCCAGCAGAATGATTCTTTTTTGCTGCTGCCAGGAGCAACGGTGGTCTCTCAGAGGCAGCAGTTCTTCAGTGTGGTGGCAGAGCAGCAGGACGGCAGCCAGAGGACATTTCACACTGTGTCTGGATCCCCCTCTGGATCCCTGCTCAATGACCCCCTCAATCTGGTGCTTATTGCTTGAGAGGTTAGGATGTGCCTGGGCACACCCAGCACACCCCTTGCACATGCCTATGTAGCAGATGAGGTTTTGGCTACCCCATGATGAACTTCAGCCATATTGTGACACCTTTTGGCACTTGATCTGCTTTCAAGTTGAGTTGCAAATGATGTCATTGTCAGATATCATTGACAATGGCTAATATTCTGAAGTCAGAAGAGCCTGAAATGAGACTTATTTCTCTTGCCTCATAAATTCTCTCAGACTAGCAAGATAACAATATTCAGAAAGTATCTTCTCCAATGCCTGGATAGATTTTATGAGAACTGTCATGTTGAGGGCAATATCATCCACCTATAAATCTGAATTTATGGATGGGAGCTGCTTTGAGTACTGTTATGGCTGGAAAGCAGCATAGAGATATTGTGAAATGAATACCTCCATGCCAATTTCAGAATGTGTAGCTGGCGGTTACACCATCTGCTCCACCCAGAGCAGTGAGGCTGGCAGTTCTTGTGGGCTGAACAAAAAGGTACAGCTGCCACAGGCTCAGAATGGGTCATTTAGGGCACAATCTGACGCATGTTTAGACAGGAAAAAAGTCCTACAATTCCCAGCATTCTCCAGCCAGCCATGCTGCCATCCTTCTTGAGCACTGGCCTTGATGGATGGAGCTGTTGGGAGTTGTAGTCTCCAGCATCTGGAGGGCACCAGGTTGCGGGAGCCTGAAAGGTGTTTAAATCAGCACAGAGGACTGCCTTAGCTTTCATTTCACCACAGAATGACAATTGCTGGATTCACTGTAGTTATGACTGTTAGCCCACCCTCCGAGAGTAGCAGAACCTGCATATGTAATTTAATGAACACATGCAAGTTAAACATAGGCAGTTTTCAAATTGTTTATTGGCTTACTTACACTGACTCTGAACACACTCTTCTTCCATCACCTATATGTGGCAAAGCCCCACATAGGGCAATTTAAAAGTAGCTGCCAAATACATCAAAAGATTTTGTTTAGGGCATGTAGGGCACCAGAATGACTGAAATACCCGGGCATCTCATAGGAGGCTATGTGTCAGAGGTGTAACAGGCTAATCTATTACATATACTGTAGAACTGTTCAGTAATGATCAGCAGAGGCTGAGTGCTCTGATGTCAGTTGGGCAGCAATTCCACTCTGGGTTTGAAGCTCTGACTGGTTCTGACTGAAACCCAGAGTGGAATCACTACTCCAGTGCCATCAGAGCAACCAGCCTCTGCTGGTAATGATGCTTTTCTGGACTGAGGTGCTAACCAGGCTCAGAATGGCCAGTCAATGTCTCTTTATGGAAACTAATAGTTAGAAGATGGCTTCTAGATATAGGGATCTCTCTGGAATGTTTGAAATGGGAAAGGCCATCAGAGTTTGATCATGTTGACACATACACATGTATGTACACACACACACACTAGTAACTCTAGCTTTAAGGGGTCAATCCTATGCATATTTAGACAGGAAAAGGTCCTATGACTCCCAGCATTCCCCATCCAACACTGGGAGTTGTAGGATTTTTTTTCCTGTCTAAATATGCATAGGATTGCACCAGTGGCCACAGGAGACAATTATTTTGCTAGAGGAAATTCTGCAGATATTACCATCTAACAACCCCTTGAGGAAGGCCTAGAATAAAGAACAGAAGAATAGGTTGAAACGCATAAGACTTTCTGAAAATAAATATTTTGCATCCTGAGAACCCTTTTCTCTTCTTTTTGACCAGTTCTGAGTGCTTACCTCCTTTTGTTTTTAGCAAAACACAGCCACATGGCAAGTGACAATCCTAGTCACTCCACTAATAAAGAATTCAACTTCCTTAGCTTTGGATAGAATTGTATTTTGGTAATTGTTTGTCTGATATCCTCAAAATGGGGGGTGGCAGGAAAGACATTAACAAATAAAGGTGAGTTCTACCATATTTTGCTTTCACAGTTCAACTGCATTTTGATTTGGATTTTTGATAGGATTCTGGAGCGTAAACTATTCTCCTGTCTTCCCATACATACATCTTCTTGTGGACTTTAGCATCTTGGATATTTTGTACCAAAGAAGGGCATTGTAGAAGTCCAGATTTGCAGCTGGCAAGGTTAGAGTTACCTTTGTCATCGAAACTCAGCCCATCTGGATATTTGCAGCAACGCTCTCCCAAAGCTAATAAAATAAACAGCAGTTATGCAGGAAATGATATCAGTAACAGAGGCTTGAGGAGGCCCTTGCCTTATGCAGGGTTGCTGGGAGTTCATCAGACGTTCCGTGATCTTTGAACAATAACATAGGTTTGCTCCTTTTGTTTTGGTAACACATGAAACAGTCGTGTCCTCAATGACAAGGGTGATCTTTGGATTTGGTGGTGGAGGAAAAAATGTCGAAGAGGAGAATGGATTGAAAATATTACACGGTGACAAAGCGGGGCAGAGAAACAGCAAGACAGCTTTGATGTGGAGCAGATGTAGCCCTGCATTCCACAGGAAGAGAATGTCTGAGGCCCCTCAGAAAGCAAGAAGGAAGTAAAAAACAAAAACAACCAGCAAACATTTTAAAATTAGTTTAAGTGTAGGAGCGTTCCACCCAAAGCTTTCTGTTTGAAAAAACAAATATTTAAAAGAGTTTTTTTTAAAAAAAAAATCTAACAAAAAGTAGGGATATACAAGACATTAAAAATGGAAGGGGAAAGTTGCAATATAATACTGCTTTAACTTGTATAAAATATAATACTGCTTTAACTTGTATAAAACTGATTAGAAGAATCAGAAGAACCTGTGGGGTTTGTTTTATGGTTTCTCCACTCCCATTCCAGTGATTATTTAATGCAAACCATTTTTTAAAAAGAAATTCCAGTCCATCATTCCTCCCCTTATTCTGATGCAGTTATGTTGTGCTACTTTCATTTCTTTGCAAATACCTTTAAAATATTCTGTTTTGAATCATTCCTTGATTGGAAGAATCTTATCAATTTCCCAATATCAACCAATTATTCATTAAACTGCTACCCTTCCTTCATTGGATCTTTCAGTCTTTGCCCACTACAACCTCTAGTCATTTCTGTCAGACCACAAATGACAGTAAAGTCCAGCGCACTAGAATAGACATGTACAGGATTGCACTGAAAGACATCTCCCATGAAAGGAAACCAAAAATATGTTATTTCAGGCACATGCTCTCCCCTCCATAACAATGTATCCTTTGCATTCTGAATGTTTCAAAGGAAATTGATTTGAAATATACTGAAGAAATATCTCTGGCGAAGTAAATCCATAACTGTCTCCAGCCCCTCGCAATTATATATAGAAACTACAATTTGAATCCCCTGGAGGCCTCATTCAAGTAGGGCACTATCGCGTAGGTGAGAATATCAGAGCATTCAAAAAGGTTTCAAGATGGGTAATTTCTTTCATCCAGGATAAAAAAAAAGATTACATTGGGAGCCTGTCTGATGCGATATTTTTGAACAATAGTTCACTATGGTCTTCCCAACCAGAAAGAAGCAATGCAGTAAAGACTGACAAGGTAATTACAGAGGAACACAGCCATGGCAACTGGTGTCTGCAAATTCTAAAGTTCACATTGAACTTAATAAAAGATACAAAGAACGGGATGATTGACCCATGTGCACAGAGGGCAGTGGCGGCAAGTCACAGTGACAGGTGGTCTGTTAAAGGATTCAGAAGGGATGGTTAAGATTTGGTAAGGAATGGGGGGAGATGATGTAATAAGGCTTCTGCAGGAAGACTGGTGATTTGTTTCACTTTGTTTCCACATGATAAATGTTGGTAGCTCCTGCCGGTTACACAGCAGTGGTTCTGGATGGGTAATTACACCTCCTAAAGAGGTTGCCTTGTATGCATATTGAATGAGTGGTTCCAACATCAACCGCTATAAGACATGGCTGGGCAGACTTCAGGTTTGTGGGATGCACTCAGTGGAGGCTGGTGGCTCCTACATCAGTGGGGTGGTGAATCCGCTTGGGGTTTCAGTAAGAAATAGACAGAACTCTAAAGGAGCTCTCCAAGGTGTGGATTTGCCAGCCCACTGAGATCAGAGCCACCTGCCTCCCCTGGATGTACTTTGTTTTGGCTTTTGAGTAGATTCCTGAGATCTACCACCTGGAGCCAGGTGTTTGCTTAGTGCAGCCTTCCCCTAACCTGATGCCCTCCAATAGAATTGAACTGCAACTCCCAGCATGCTGAGAGTTGTCTTTCAACCCATCTGTGGGGTGGCACCAGGTTAGGGAAGTCTAGCATAATGGCACAGCCATGCACTTAGAATGAAAGAAGGGTAAAAGGTACCTGTGTGCCTTGCTTAGTCTGTTGTCCAGGTGATGCTGATGGGCAACTTCCAGGCCTAGCTCTGTTTTCTGATGGTTCTTTAGATATTTACTGGACTTGGATTTATTTATATCATTTCTATACCGCCCAATAGCCAAAGCTCCCTGGGCAGTATAGAAATAGAGGACAGTCCTCTAGCACCTCTTCAAATAGGGGGTTGCCCTCTGTAAAAGAAGACACATGACCATCCTACAACATATAGTGCTCCTAGGTCTGGAAAGTACGGAAACTGGAGTTCGTTTGTCATATGGAAAAGCCATGCTTCATTTGGAAGAAACAATACATTTGGAAATTGTCACAGGAAGCTCTTTCCAACAGAGTGTTCCAGCTGCTTGAAATGAAGGGGTACATAAGGGCTCCTCAGCACAGTGGGACAGCATTCACATTACAATGCTTGGAAACACGGACATTAGTCTAGTACACTGATTCTTTGGCTACCATCACATTTTCAGACCTTTTCTCTCCTATCCTGAATGCATGCAACTAAGATGAAATCCACATTGGTTGAGTTTTGATTTGCTACTGCTGCTGCTGTTGTTCTTACCAAAGGAGCAGTGAGAATCCCTCCCCCGTCTCTTGGATAATCCTGAGAGAAAATGGGAAACGTTCGTATGTTACATTGTAGATGATCTGCAGTAGAAAGGATTTAAGGGATGATGAGAGCAGGCCTACAGTCCTAGACAGTGTCTGGAGGGCCTCAGGATAGTTCAGATTCCTGGATCCAAGGTCAGAGTCTGAACTCCCCACCACCTCCCTCTCCCCTCTCACAACTGGCATGGACAGAACCATGTTGGGTGCCCCTCTGATGTCACAAAAAGCAAGCTTGGAGGGAAGGTGAAATTCCTGTGGGCGGGGGAGGGGAGAGGATGGGGAAGCTGTCTTTAGCTAGATGGGTGAAGAAGGGGAGGAGAGCCAAGACAAAGGTGGCCTTTGCTGCTCCCCGCCCTCACTCTGCCTTGGATAGCTGTAAGCCTCTGCGTTTGGAGATTACAGGCATCCCCACATTTGATTGATTGATTGATTGCATTTCTATACCGCCCAATAGCCGAAGCTCCCTGGGCGGTTCACAAAAATTAAAACCATTCAAAGTACAAGACAAACAGTATAAAAACATGATATAAAATACAATATAAAAGCACAAACAGGATATAATCAGCAGCAGTGCAGAAATACAAATTTAAAATACAATTTTAAAACAGCAAAGTTAAAACAGCAAAGTTAAAATTAAATTTATAGACCGTTAAAATGCTGAGAGCCAAAATAAAAATTTTTAATATGCAATGAAAGCCAAAATAAAAATTTTTCAGGAATTTTATCAGGAATTGTATAAGGGTAAAGAAATTCAACAAGAAAAGGTGGAGGAGTATATTGGAAGGTTTATAAAGAAGGGAATAAAATTAGAATATAAGGAGTTAATGGAGTCAGTAATAACTCAAAGAGAAATTGAAGAGGTTATTGATAAGTTAAAAGTTGGTAAATCACCGGGAGCAGATGGATTGGGTCCAGAATACTATAAGGTCTTCAAAGATTACTTGGTTCCAAAATTAATGGAACTTTATAATAGGATATTATTAGGAGAGAAGATACCTGAATCATGGGAACATTCAGTGATAATTCTGATCCCAAAACCAGACAAAGATTTGACTAATCCCGATTCTTATAGACCTATTTCTTTAATAAATCAGGATGCCAAAATTTTTACATCTATTATGGCTAAACGGCTAAATAAATTTTTGGCAGAATATATAGGAGCAGATCAATGTGGGTTTGTGGTAGGAAGGCATATGCATAATTTAGTGGGTAGAGTTTTAAATGTAATAAATGTAATAAAAAAAGCAAATATTAAGGCAGGTATTATGGCATTGGATATTTTTAAAGCTTTTGATTGTGTGAGCTGGCAGGCACTAAAGAGTATTATAGATAAACTGGGATTTGGAAATAAATTTAAAAATGTAATAGAACAGTTATATTCCCAAAATACGGCGGTAGTGGTGGTAAATGACGGACTTACTGAAAAGATACGACTAGCCAGAGGAACAAGACAAGGATGTCCGCTCTCGCCGGTCCTGTTTGTAATGGTTATGGAAGTTTTGGCGAAGGCACTAAGGGAGGATGAAGAGTTAGAAGGAATTGGAGAGGTAAGGGAAATAAAGTTAAACATGTTCGCGGATGATACTTTATTGACCATTAAGAATCCATTAAGAAAATTAGAAAGAGTTAAATATCAGTTGAGGGAATTTGAGAAAATTACAGGGTTAAAAATAAATTGGTCTAAATCAGAGATGATGCTATTTAACTATACTAAGAAGGAAGAAAAGGATTTGGCACTTAAGGGAATGGAAGTGAAAGTCAAGGACGAGATTAAATACTTAGGAATTAAAATTACCAAAAATTTAGAAAATTTAGAAAGGGAAAATTTAACGAAGTTAAAGAAGGAGGTATTAGAGAAATTGGAGAAATATAAAAGATTAAATTTATCTTGGTTTGGGAGAATAGCTTCGATAAAAATGAAGATATTAGCTAAAATTAATTTTGTATTTAGGATGTTACCTATAAAAATATCAGAAACCGAGATAAAAAGTTGGCAAAATATTATTAATAAATATTGTAATGGAGAAAAGAGAGCAAGAGTGAATAAAAATAATTGGTACCTAAGCCAAAAAAAGGGCGGAATGGGTCTCCCAAACATAAAATTATATTACGTAGCAAATAGATTAAGACATGTTGTAGAAGCAATTATGGGAGTAGGAGATTTATATTGGATGGAAGAAAAAAACATAAGTAAGGTAGAGATGAATTTGGAGAATGTTTTTTTTAAAGATGGAGGAAGAAAGTGGGTTGGAAGTATAGATAATCCACTCCTGAGGACTCAATGGGAAATTTGGAGTAAATTTAAAGGGAAGCTGCTTCCGAGCAACTCTCCCTTAGCACCGATAATAATGTTAAAGAATTTCCCAGAGGATCTAAAGGGTAGATTGTGTAAAATATTAAAAGAAAAAAATAAAATAAAATTAAAGGATTGGTTAAGTGATATTAAAACAAGAGAGGATATGGAAAATTTGTTAAAGGAGAAGAAGCTATCGTGGTTAGAATATGGTCAATTAGAACAATGGAATAAAAAGTGGATTAAGGACAATAGAAAGTGTAGAAAGATGACGAGGTTTGAAGAATTAGTAGTAAGTAAGGAGAAAGGAAAAGGAGATAGTATAGTCTCAAAAGGATTAATGAGTGAAATATATAAAATATTGTTAGAGAAGGAGTTTAGAGAGAATACAGAGAAAATGGTTTGGGAATCAGATTTGAAGATACAGATAGGGCGACAGAGCTGGGAGGGACTATGGAAACAAAGAGTGTTGAGAAGTTTATCAGTAAGAATAAAGGAGAACTATTTTAAAATTTTATGGAGGTGGTACCTAACCCCGGTTAGATTGAATAAGATAAGTGATCAACATTCAGCAAATTGTTGGAGAGGTTGTGGGGAAAAAGGAACGTATTTACATATGTGGTGGCAATGCAAATATGTACAAAGATTATGGAAGATGGTGTTTTCAGAAATTGAAGAAATAGTGGGAATGAAAATAGAACAAACACCAAAAATAGCATTGCTGTCACTATTTGAAGAGATAAAGTGTGGAAAAGGAACTATAGAGCTGATATCGAGTTTGTTGGTAGCAGCACGGTTGATGGTAGCTAGGAACTGGAAGATCCAAGGGGAATATTCTATTGAAGAATGGTATAAAGAAGTATGGGATATAGCCATCAATGATAAATTGACATGTAACATTAAGTGGAGAAAAGGCATAACTAAAATAAATGAGTTCGAAGGAATTTGGAAACAGTTCCTAGTGTTTGTGTTTACTAAGGGAAGTGGGAAACCACCAGCAGAAGAAACGATTAGATTTTGGACTCAAGAATGATCCCGAGGTGGGGGGGTGCACTTTTATGTTAAGAGCGAAGATGTTATAGTTTGATAAGGTATATGTAATAGCTTTTGATATTGTACTCAACATTTATTCAAGATGTATGTAACAGATGTTTGATGTTATTTTTTTTTCTTATTGTGTTGTTTTAGTTATATTTGGTAATGTTTATCTATGTTTATATAGTGTTGAAAATGAATAAAAATTATATAAAAAAAAAAAATGCTGAGAGAATCTGAAAGAATATAGTGTAGATGCCAGGTGAACCTCCTTAGGGAGCTCATTCTACAGTCAGGGTGCCACAGCAGAGAAGGCCTTCCTTCTGGTAGCTACCTGCCTCACTTCCTTTGGCAGGGGCACATGAAGAAGGATCCCCTGAGGATGACCTTAGGGTCCGGGCAGGTACATATGAGAAGAGGCATTCCTTCAGATAGCCTGGCCCCAAGCTGTTTAGGGCTTTACCAGCACTTTGAATCAAGCCTGGATTGCGCCCTTAGGTTGTCTTTTTCTTTAAGCTAATTGCTCTGTGGAGAGGGGAGACTGAGGGCTGGATCTGAAGGCATGAACTGCTGCAAGCTAGAAGTTCCCCACCAGTGTCATACTGCATGGAGCTACTGCACACATGAGGCAGGAGTGCGTTGAAGCCTGGCGTGCTGCATATCGAGAAGTGGGAGGGCAGAGAGAGTTTCCTTGATTGCTCTCCATAACATATGTTACCTCCATACTGGTAATTACTACAGAACAAAGAAGAGCAAATCAGACTCTTCGGATATGCTGTATTCTGAAAATCTAGTCATTCACAAAAAGTTCTGAATTTTAGCTTGTTGGATGGAGAGTGCTGCGATACAGAGACAGCTATTGCAGGGAGACACCCTCCGCCACTTATCTAGCTCTTGCCTCTAGAGGGAGTAAAAGCCAACTTCTAGACGAACTTCTCATTGGGATGCAAAAGAACTTCACTTCTATTCACAAATCATGTGAACATGTCCGGTTTGCAATCCCGAACACAAGCAGGAGCTCTTTCATTTTTGAGAAATGTTTGCAAATTTCCAAATTTATGAACATGTTTGAAAAATTTGTATTGAAATGTGCATTTTTCAAACAATACAAATGTTCATTCTTTACTTAATAGGGGGAAGAGGGGACTTTTGAAAAATGTGCACAAAAACGCACGCTTTCCCCATTCGTACGAACCAGAAACAGGTCAAAAATGAAAATGGGAGTGAGTCAAAATTACCCTTGAAGTGATTTTTTTGAAGAATTTAGGAAAGTTCAAAATCACTTGTTCTTATGTTTGGGTTTATTTAAGAAGGATATTCTGTTTTGTTTGATTTTGTATATTTGCAATGTTATAATAAATTTCCATTTAAAAAGAAATAAATTGTTGGTTCTCTCATCCCTACTCAAGGTTATTCTCACTCTTTTTTTCTTTTTCTTTTTAGTTTTTTGCATGTTGGTGCACTTGGCACAAAACAGGATTTAAGAGAGAGCTCGGATGGGTACCTGAAGTGTGGGGTGGGGGGACATTGTGCTCCATCACATCTAGGTAGAAATGCGCGGTTCCTGACGCTTCTCCGTTGTCACTCCAACGTCACTTCCTGAAAACAGGAAGTAACGAGACCCATTCAGTCTGGCAGCAGAGAGCAGCAACTAGACTTTTTCTGGGGGGTTTTGCGGTGCAAGAAAGGCCAGAAGGGGTGGAAGACGCGAGAGAGACAGATGACGTCATGTGAGCAATCCGTGAGTGCCCAGTAAGGAGCGTGCAGTAAAATGCTCGTGGGATGGAGCTCATAGGGTCTTGCTTTCCTTTCCTTCCAAAGAAGCCTCCCCACGAAAACGCCTTCAACCCACTGCGGACTGGGGGCTGTGCAAGCATGTTGCCATCATGGCAGCATGGAATCTGGAGAGCAGAAGCCCTCCACCAACTAAGACCACCAGGCGGACGGAAAGCAAACAACTGCTACATCCCTTCTGCTCTAGCTGGAGCCTTCTGCACGCAAGGAAGGTGCTTGGTTGGATGAGGCAGCTCTCTCTGAGGATGGTAGGGGGGAGGGAGGGGAAAAGGAGGGAAGAAATCTTCTATGCCTTGCTCCTTTTCTCTCTTCTATAACTTCACCACCCACCCACCCCACACAGGTCCACACTTCTCTTTAAAGTGGTATAACTCTGAGAACCAAACTCCATGTGATGAGATGCTAAGTTGCATGGAGCTCTTATATGTTTTACAAAAATAAAAATGCACCACAGAGGCTACAGGCTGAAGCAGAAGACCTGCAGAGGCTGGCGAGTGGCTTCCCAAACCTTTTAACTTCTGGTGGTTTTTCTGCTGAAAATCATGCCCACCCCCCACCCCCAAGCTGTTTCTCCCCTGGCAGAGGTGATTTATCAGCAGAAATAAGTACTAGGGTTAAGGCTTCCACCCCTGGTTGGTGACGTCCACTTCAGACTGACTGTATTTTCTTAAAGAAAGGAAGAGACACTATCAAGAAAACAAATGTGCACCCACTGAGTGCAAATAGCTTGAGAGCTATTTTCAGAGTTAAGACTCCCTCCCCCAATTGCAGATCTTTCTTTCAGATTGCAGTTCTTTCTTTCAGATTGCAGTCTTTGCTGCTGAATCCCTTTAAATACAAAAACATAGGGAGTGGGGTGGGGGTGGGAGGGTTACATTCAGGTTAGCATCTGGGGCAGCCCTAAATGAATACATAGAAGGAAGAATACCCCTTCTATGTATTCATTTAGGGCTGCCCCAGATGCTAACTTGAATGTAACCCTCCCACCCCCACCCCACTCCCTATGTTTTTGTATTTAAAGTGGACGTCACCTACCAGGGGTGGAAGCCTTAACCCTAGTACTTATTTCTGCTGATAAATCACCTCTGCCAGGGGAGAAACAAAATTCTGCAACACAAGGGTGTTAGAACTTCAACATAGGAACTGGTGAGTAGGAATGTATGAGAAACTAGTTTCAATTCATTTATGATCAGGATTTACCCAGTTTGCATGTTCCCAATTGAACATGGACTGGGGGCTTTGCTAGACTTGCTGGGATAAGCCGGCAGGGAGGCGGGGCCAAGGCGCGCTAACGTTAGCGCGTGCCGCCTCAGCTTCCAGACGCCGGACGCGCAGGGACAACACAAGCCCTGCAGCGTCCGCCATTTTTTTTTTTTTTTTAGTTTAAAGGGGCCATGTGCGGCCCGAAGACTCCGGAGAAGGTAAGGTTTTTTTTTAGTTAACCCCCCCATCCGTCCTCCCTCGCCATCTCCTGTTCGTCGCCCTCCGTCCCCCCTCGCCATCTCCTGTTCGTCGCCCTCCGCCATCCCCTCTCCTGCCGGTCCCCCATCTCCCCCCTGGATCACCCCCCCGGCACAATGGGCACAGCGCTCGTATGAGCGCTGTGCCAGGTCCGTGGCTTTTTGCGGCTACTCGCGAGTAAGCAAGTAGCCGCAAAAAGCCACGGACCTTCCTAGACGTTTCTCAGCCCCGGCCTGAGGCCGGGGCTGTGAAAAAGGAGCGCCATAAGCAACTTCGCTTATGGCGCATTAGAGGAGGCCTCAGTGCGGCCTGGCGCCGGATTCCCCTGTGCGTCATCTGGACGCACAGCAGGAAACCAGCCCACAAAGTGCGCTAAGGCCTCGTCTAGCAAGGCCCTCAGATGCAATCTGCAAGTGAAGTCCATACATTTCCAAGCTAGCAGTGTCATTTCTGGACAGAAAAAAATGCGTCCAATGGCGTGGGTACGAAATGCGCATGAAGAACAATGTGCATGAATTTAATCAATGGGAGAAGAATGCACATATTTCAAAGATGCTCACAACTGATGCATACATTTAGGAAAAAATGCATGACAATAAGCACAGATTTCCGTACGAAAACAACAACAACTCCAACTCACACTCTGATACGGACTTGCGTCACAAGGAGCTTCAAGTAGGAATTTGGAGAACTTCAGTGAGGTTGCATTTTGCTGATTTGCACATCCCTACTGGTAAGCTAAAAGTCACCACAAACTCTAGCAATCCTCTCCCTGAGTGTTGCTAATTGTTTTTGTTTCATTTTTTTTTCCTGGCAGGGCTTCTGTGCCTTAAACAAGCTTTTTGATGAGAATTTCAGTCAATGAAGCTTTCCCCCATCACCACTGCATCTGCAAGCCGGAGAAGCAGAATCTGCCAGACAGGAGCTATGCCAGGAGAAAACTGGCAACCTGGAGTTTCCATGAGTCATTAATACCATGGAACATAATCCTTGTATTATGTCAAGACTGCTATTGCAGTACCCATTAGCTTGACTTGTTCCTTAGTAAGATTGATATTCCAATCCACAAAAGTCTGCCAGTATATTTGAATACTGTGTTGGCATAATGCAGGTTTGGGCAACTTGTAGGCCAAAACATCTGGATGGCCGCAACTTGCAATGGGCAGCAGAAGCAGTGCCACCATGACTTGCAATGGGCAGTTGTGCGGCTGAGCCAAGTGGTCAGAGAAGGGACAGCCATGGAGTGTGGTGGTGGTGGCGGCGGCGGCAGGGCACCCTCACTCAGCTGTCACCATCCAAGGACAGCATCTCAGTTCACCTGATCTTAGAGCCAGCCTGTGTAATGGCCAGCAAGGGACCCTTCACACTGGATTTGAAACTCCTCTGTTTATTATTAGTATTTGTGCAAATATAACCTGATATGAGCAGAGATGGCTGCCTGGGTCTGGTGCTTTTTAAAAACATTCTTAAAGACGTTTTAACGGGGTCATCAGATGATAAAAACACTGATGGATGGTAAAGCAAACTGAGCACCCTTTCAATCTCACCTCCATCATCATCATCATCATGATTCCATCTGCTTCTACCCAAGCAAAACAGCAGCTCGCTCAAGTGAAGCAAAGGTCTTGCACTCAGTGGCCTCGTTTGCTGCATCATGTTTTGTTTTTACATTTGCTCACTCTACTCAGCCATAGATGCACTTGACGGCTGCTCAGCAACAGAACGGCTAAGTGGCCTTCGTGACAGATTGTTCTGTTTAATGTCCTGCTCTTCCCTTTCCATGAAGGAGAATGATCAAGGCTAGTGTATAATGCTTCATATGTTGAAGTTAAACTGAAACTTGGAACATAATGTATTTTTTACTAGCCAGGGGTTTTGAACACTAGAAAATACAAGGAGAGTTCATTACAGAGAGATGCATTGTCACGATCCTGTCATGCATTTTTACATGGGGCAGAGGGGAATCAATATTATGGGTGTTCAGGGGATTGTTCTTGAGTAGCTCTGCTCAATCCTGTCTGGGAAATGCTGCGGAAAGGATCCTTCAGGATCCCGGAATGATTCTGCCCATGGAGTCCTACAGGATCCCACCCTATACTTTATCAACATATATATGAAACTACTAGAGAGGGTATGGTGGTGATTTGGACTTCACACATAAGTGTATCTAAATTCTGATGTCAGTATTAATGTAACACCAACCAAAAGGTCACAAGAAATGTGCAAGCTTTCAAGATATCTTTGGAATTTTCTAACAGTCAACACAACTACTTTTACTTTCTATATGCTGATGTCACTCAACTTAAGGTTTCGTTATCATCTTGAGGTTTCTTTATCATCTGACTGGCTCTGACATACACACCTGGTTTTCACAACACAAGCCAGAGTATGGGTTGCTGTTGACCAGTGGGTTGAATCATGGGTAGTTGTTAGCATGGCTAGGTTCACCCAACACAAATCATGGCTTGTTAACCACAAACAACCCACAGTTCATAATCCAACAACAAACCATGGGTACTCTTTGTGGGTTGTTTGTGGTTAACAGCCCATGGGTTCACACCAGGGCTGGAGCCAGACTATTTTATGCCCTGGGCAAGGTGAGCTACTTGCACCCCCTCCCCTCAAAAATTGGCCTTAAAGATCTGCAGGATCCATCCCTAGAATCCGACATGGGGAGAAGAGGGGAAAAGAGGCAGTTGAGAGGCAGAAGTTTGGAGGACGCCTTAGCAAGTGCGGTGCATATTAAGCTGCGGGGGGAGGCGGGAGGTGGTGCTCGGGAGTACCAGCTCGGTACCTTCTCTGCCTGTCCAGCCAGCCTGTAGCACACCACTCCCGGTTCCAGTGGAGCCTCTCCGCCTTCCAAGTGGACTTGCTGAGTGGGTCCCCGCAGGCCAAAGGACCCTGAAAGGTCAGTACTGTGCCCCTCTGAGGTCTGCGCCCTAGGCAGCTGCCTAGTTGGCCTAATGGTAGCACCGGCCCTGGTTCACACAACACATCAATTCATGATTGAACACTAACCCACATTGACAACTCATACTCAATTTACACTCAACCCATATTCTGGTTTGTTCTGTTGTGTGAACCCAACTACAATGTCTGTCTGTTACCAGAAAACAGAGAGGAGTGAACTGAAAGAAATTGAAGATTAGAAGGCAAGAGATCAAGCCAGAAGGAAGGCATGCACACGTCCATTTCATAAATGAGGCCACTCATGAATGTAATAGGATAGTGATATAGATTCACACCCAGCCAGCCAACAGCGAAAATGGACCTTTCGATTTCAATAAAAGAAGAGACATATATTGGTGAAGACAAGATTTATTTAGGGTAGACCCACTGAAATCAATAGGACTTAAGTTAGTCATGACTAACTTATTTTCCATTGATTTTCATGGTATCCTCTTAGTATGACTAAGTTTGGATCCAACCTGGATGAAATAAACCCATAAGTCTTAGAGACTAAATAAGAAACATGTCCTTCCATTCATGACAATGGGCTTAATTAAATGCTGAAACCTTTTGGGTAAGCCCGTGCACAAAGGAAAGTGTTCCTCTATCTGGAATCCAAACCCCAGTCCTAGACCAGTCTAAATAAATCACCCCAGGATCACTACACTCTTTCTTCTCACACACCCAACATTAGTCTCATCGTATTTACATGTGGTGGGAATGCAAATTTATGCAAAAATTGTGGAAGATGGTGTTCTCTGAGAATGAAGAAATAGTTGGAAAGAAGATAGAAGAGACACCAAGAGTAGCATTACTCTCACTATTTGAAGACTTAAAGTGTGAAAAAGAAATTAAGGAATTGATAACAAATTTGCTGACTGCAGCAAGGTTAATTATAGCTAGGAACTGGAAGATTCAAGGTGATTATTGTATTGAAGAATGGTATAAAGAAGTATGGGATATTGCTATTAATGATAAATTGACATGTAATATTAAAGTAAGAAGAGGTATAGCAAAAACGAATGAATTTGATGAAATTTGGAAACAGTTCCTAATATTTGTGTTCTCTAAGGGAAGTGGGAAACCACCATCAGAAGAGGCGTTAAGATTTTGGAAACAGGAATGATCCCGAACGGAAGGGGGAGCACTTGTTGGATTATGTTATGGATAAAGTATTATATGTAAACATCTATATACTCAAATTTGTTATGTATTTGATTTTTCCCCCTCTTCTGTGTATGGTATGTTAAATTGTTATATTTGTTTGTTGTATTTAGTAGTCTAATAAAAATTTAATAATAATAATAAAAACAACAACAACATTAGTCTCATCATGAGATCCATATCAGCCTCCACATTTAGATCATTGTAGTTTAGATGCTAGAAATTCCCATCATGTTGTTCCCAGAAACTTTGGAGTGTAATCTTGCTGAGGTGCTCCACCACAGACCAAGCTTTCTTACCTAATTCTTACAATCTTTCATTTATACTCCCAGGTCTCTTTGTGCCCCTTGACACCTCAGTATGGAGGCTTGTTTCTACTAGCTACCTAGGTTGTTACTGGCATCTTTTTCTGCACTTGAATATACTTAAATTAACCCTATCCTCACTGTGCTGTCTGCAGGGGCTTCTACTTTATAGTACCAGCACTGACATTTTTACTGAATTGCAGTTCTTCTTTTGATCAGTAAATTATTCCCTTAATTAGTCTATGAATATTAATAACTGCTAAGCACACTGAAGACAGGTGTCCTGGTGCTGCATTTATTTCTTTTGGAGAAAGCTTGTTTCATTGGAAACATCCTTGTGTTGTTTTTTCTAAAGCAGATTTTAAATAAATAAATAAATAGAATGATGCCCACCTCTGCAACAAAGCTCTTGGAGAAATATGACCTAGGATGCTATATCATTTGACAACATTTTAAATCAAGAGAACACATGAAATAGAATGTGGAACCATGAGTCATTAATAGTTGTAAAAGTCAGTCAGTTCCAAATCTGGCACACATCGTGTGTGTGTGTGTGTGTGTGTGTGTGTGTGTGTGTGTGTAATTTGGAAATCTGGCACAAATTCTAAAAAGTAAGAACTTCCATTCGACAAATGATTTTTATTCCTCTTATTGTGTCCTGAAAACCAGCACAAATATAGAATGTAAGAAGAGCCATGGTGGATCAGTCCAAGGGTCCATCTAGTCCAGCACTCTGTTCATACAGTGGCCAACAGGCTGTTGACCAGGGAACTACAAGCAGGACTCAGGTGCATCCTCCCGCCCATGTTCCCCAGCAAGGCTTATTGCCTCTGGTAGGTAGCACAGAGCCATCAGGAGTACTATCCATTGAACTAGTCAGGTTTTGAGGCATATTACTATATGGTCATCTACGGATGCCTGGAGCACTGCCTTGAGATCCCATAAGTAAAGTGTTCTGTTACTGAAGGTTTTCATAGCCAGACGAAGAGAAAGGAAGAGCATGTGTGTTCTGTGACAACACCTGGAATTATACATACCTGGGAATGGGGGTCTCCTGTCAGGTCAGGGTGAGGCTTATGGTGGGGTAGGAAAAACATCTGCATAACATCCCAAACACCTGGGGAGGAGCCTGTTTAGGAACCCTTTCAACATTACGTTAACTACTGTGCAATAATCTCTGTGTATTGCAAATAACTCTGGAACATATTCTAGAATAGGAGTGGGCAACCTCTGACCTTCCAGATGTTTTGGCCTACATCTCCCATCATGCCTCACCATTTGCTATGTTAGCTAGGGCTGATGAAGTTGTAGGTAAAAATGTCTGGAGGGCTACAATTCTAGAGCATACAACCAATTCACCCAGTCCACATGCAGGCCCAATGGCTTCACTGCCAATTCATGAGACCTGAATGCACCATCCAGAACACATGTAAGTAGACTTCAGGCTTGCTCGACCCACTTTGTTTTTTTATGAGGTCCACTAGGTGCAAAACGGTGGCCTAGAGGCAGAGCCAATTACCTATTGTACCTGCATGTACAGAGATACATCTGAGTTACAATTGATCAGGGAGTCCAACAACCTAATTTATCTATGTGTGTGTGGGGACGATGATGTATCTTTTCGTTACTATTGTAAAAACAAATAAATGGGGAATTAGAAACCATTGTTGATTTAGTGCAATACATCCGATGATCTTCCAAAAGATCAAGATGTACCTTCAGCGTTCTGCTCTAGAACACAGCCAATACCCACCCTCCTTGTATCTGACCTTTGGAGGTGGTCTATTACCAGATCAGATAATTCATTTGGGCAAGTCGCCAGCCCTCATCTTAATTTCTTTTTCGTTTTTGCTTTTGTTTTGTTTCGTGGATCTAAAATTGGATCACCCAACACATGCCATCCTGTGTTCCTTGCGGGGAGGGGAAGTGAGCTACAAATGATATTTCTAGTAGCCAATCCACAATCTCTTTATGATTTACCGTTTGGGTAATGGGCAGTAGGAAGGAATGCAGAGTGAGATATTTATTTATTTAACCATTGAAAAGCTTGCTGTAGTCACCCTTGTGTATGTCCTTCATTCAGTGTTCTTCACTGCAAGGGCCAGGGGCCACTGGCAGCTCCCAGTCACCTCAAGTACTGCTCTTCGCCCCCTCCCCTCTCCAGCACTTGCTCACTCTCAGTAGGAGCTTTCAAGCTTTACCTTGCTGTTTGTTTTAATGGTGGGCCGGCTGCTCTGAACTGGACTACCAGAGGAGGCTTCCAGGGTCATCAGTTGAAGGGTGGGAGAAAGAGGAGAATGCAGGAGTAATCAGCCAATTAGTACTGTGTGGGAGGAGCCCCAGAGGCAAAGAGCAACGTGATTGGTAGCTCACTGTGCAGGTGTTGGGAGATGGAGGAGAAATTGAATGTGCAAGCGAGGGAGAAAGCACAACATAGACATGGCCTGCAAGATTTTGCAGCATTGAGTAGAGCAGAGCACTCAGTGATGAAAAAAAGAGATCCATCCCCATCCAAGGACTAAGTGAGCCTCTCAGACTTTACCTGCCTGGTGACCTAGGAACATAGAAAGCTGCTTTATACTGAGTCAGACCATTGGTCCATCTAGCTCAGTACTGATGACGCTGAGCGACAGCGGCTCCCCAGGGTTTCAGGAAGAAATTTTTCTTGCTCTATCTGGAAATGCCAGGGATTGAACCTGGGACCTTCTGCATGTAAAGCACGTACTCTTTCACACTGAGCTATAGTACCTCTCCACCAGTCTTGGTTACTGACTGAGACCTAGCTTGGACAACTTGGAGAAGGCCTCCGTTCAAGTTTGGTGCACAGCGCTGCAGCTGAGCAGGGAGGTGAGAGGAGAGCCCCCCAAGTAGCATCGGTGGCAGGGCCAGGAGTCAAAGTGGCTCCTGCCTGGAAAAAAAAAATGAAGATCACCCCCTTAATTCTTCAAGACTTCTTGCCAAAGTCCAAATTGATTATTAGATGCTGTACACCTGCAAGTTGAACCGCAAAGGCCACAGTGATAATTAAGGCAGGAAGTTCATTTATAGTCATTCATTTCAATACATCAAATTAGTCTCCTGGCCTCTATTCTGCTCTGTTTGCAATTATGAAGAACTAAACACTGGAACGCCAATGATTGCTGCCAGGTAAGGTGACAGATGCTGTACAAATATAAGAGCTGGTCGATTTCTTTCAGCACCATTTGCAACTAGGAAACCAAAACAATTAAATAGACTTGGATGAGAAAAAGAGAAAATGCATGTCATAAAACCAGGCCACTGTTTTTCCAAGCTGTTTCAAACTGTTACTACTTCTTACTGTTGCTGAATTAAGTGTGTGTTTCATCAGCCAGCTCTGACTGATTTAGAAGTGCAAAAATGAGATGACACCTAAATATGAAATTTCCATAATTTATTCTACTCTGGGCAAACTTTATAAACCTGGCTTTGCAGGGTGCAATTTTTTGTTTTTGTTACGATGTGGCAGATGGGAAAGTCTCTGTCTTTACAAGCAATTGCTCCGGCGCTGATTGAAATCAGTGGGCTTAAAATTTCACTTCGTTAAGCTGGCTTTGTTTGTGAATGGAGGAGTAGCATTTAATACCTGGGTGTTATCTTTGCATTCAACTAAGCATAGATGGAGAACTTTAATCCTAAATCATCAGAACATAAGAAGAGCCTCACTGGATCGGACCAAAGGTCTATCTAGTCTAGCATTATGCTCCCACAGTGGCCAACCTCAAGCAGAACATGAGGCAATGGCACCCTCCCACTCATGCTCCCCAACAGCTGGCATACAGCAACACACTGTCTCTGATACTGGAAGTAACATGTAGCCACTGAGAGCCTTATCCTGCATAAATTTGTCTAATCTTCTTTCAAAGCCACCCAAGTTGATGGCCACGACTACATGTTGTGGTAACAAATTCCATGGTTTGACTATGGGAAGAAGTGCTTCCTTTGCTCTGTCTTGAATCTCTCCCCAGGTGAGGCCTGGTTCTAGTAACAGAGGGAGTAACATCTCCCTAACCATCTATGCTCACTATCCATCTATGCCATTCTTTCTAGAACTGCATTGAACTGGGGCTCTCTCTAGTCAAGTCGTAAAACAAGGATTATTCCCTACAAAGTGATTCATTAAACTGGCACTGAATATAATTTGCTTAATAATTAGATCTAATTGCTAAATTGCAACCCCCCTCCCAACCTTGAACATCTGTTACAGAAGACCAAGTGAGAACTGTAAGGAGTTATTATACATTAGAAGTTGCCCGCTCAACGTGCTGTCGGCCCATCTGTTCTCATTAGTCCTCTGGTGAAGCATTTTTTTCTCACAGTCCAATCCATCACACACATTCAGTTGCCTCTCTCGCTAACACATTTGCCCATGCTTGTGTCAACATCTTTATTCACCGTGAAAGAATGCAACCCAGGGCTGAGTCGGACAACCTGCTCAGACTGGGTATTTAAGATAAAAACTCAAGTAGAAATCCAGTGTTACCTCCTATTGTACTGGTACGCCAAGATGAAATCTGGGCTGAATCCTGTGTGAGCCACATTGCCAGCTTCTCATGACTATCTCACCATGGACTGGCACCACTGGAAGTTAGCGTGACTGATTTTTGTCTCAGAGCTACCTTAGGCAGAGATGATCGTAAAAATCAATCCTCCAACTGAAACAGGGGCGGGATTATAGCTCAATAGGAGGAAGTAGAAAGCCCTGGTAAGGCTGTGAGTTTTTTGCTTAATGTAGAGTTCAACATTATCTTCCTATGTACGTACAACTTGCAAGTCCTGACTTTTTAGAAACTAAAGGCAGCCATAGGAAGCTGAAATATCAAATAGATGATGGAGGGGTGCTCAGTTTTAACCCTTTTCCAGCAATTTTCATACACAAAATTGCTCTTCCCCACTACTTTTCCAGCCGTAGAAGAAAAGGTGCAGATTTTTAGGGCTGTGCATAGTTCCCCCAATTCACCTCAGAGGCCAGACTTGACTCGGGGTGCTTTGGGGGTTGCCCGCCTCAATTCAGTGCGCAGCCAGCAGCCAGGAAAGCCAGTAGCAAGGCCGGCCATTAGTCCATTGGACTCACCTCCCTCTCCCCGCTCACCTGCCACTATCACCACCCACTACATTGCTGCCACATCGCTCCTGCCGCCATCGCTGCCCACCACAACCAAGAAATGCGTCACTCCTGAGAACCAGGCTGCAATTTCAAGATATTGCGGGGGCTCTGATTAGTACCTCTATGGCCACCATAGTTTGTGGTCATAGAGGTACTAATCAGAGCCCCCACGATATCTTGAAATTGCTGCCTGGTTCTCAGGAGCAACGCATTTCTTGGTTGTGGCAGGCGATGCAGCAGCAGCGATGTGGTGGGCAACGATGGTGGCAGGAACGATGCAGCGGCGGCGGTGATGGTGGTAGGAGTGATATGGTGGTGGCGATGGCAGCAGGTGATCAGGGAGAGCGAGGTGAGTCCAAAGGACTCATGGCCGGCCTTGCACCAGCTTTCCTGGGATGGCGGGAGGGAGGACCCAGTGCTGCTCTGAAGTGGCCCGAGGGCCCCCGAAGCTTCAGTGCCAATTGGCTTTGGGGTGCCTCAGGAAGATCCGGAACTGACCCAGAACTGAGGCGGGCCAAATCAGCCCGCCTCGCCTCAGTTTTGGGAATTTGGCCTGCGGCGGTGCACAGCCCTACAGATTTCATCATGGCATCATAGTGCTTACTTGGCCCATTAGTAAGAAGTTATTTGTAATATATTTAGGAAAAGGATTCTCTACTCATCCAGATACTGTTCTGTTCTATTGACTGATTATATCTATACATATAAATGAGCAGACGTGAATCAGAGTCCTCTTTTTTATTATGCATGTCTCCTTTTTTGGCAATTAGATTTACCAGTTTTAGAGATTTTCCTCCATCCTCTCCTTTACCCAATTAGACACAGAGGATTTCTGCATCCAGCACACCCACCTTATTTGTTCTGGAGGTTGTTACTTTCCCTATTTTTCTAGTGGCAGAACAGGATTAAGCTAGAGTGACCATATGAAAAGGAGGGCAGGGCTCCTGTATCTTTAACAGTTGTATTGAAAAGGAAATTTCAGCAGGTGTCATTTGTATATATGGGGAACCTGGGGAAATTTCCTCTTTATCACAACAGTTAAAACTGCAGGTGCCCTGCCCTCTTTTAAACATGGTCACTCTAGTATAGCTCCTGCACCTTTAACTGTTGTGATGAAGAGGGAATTTCCCCAGGTTCTCCGTATATACAAATGACACCTGCTGAAATTCCCTTTTCTATGCAACTGTTAAAGATACAGGAGCCCTGTCCTCCTTTCCATATGGTCACCCTAATTAAGCAGACTGTAAAGAATGTCTAAATGGTGCTCGAGCTTTAAGCTACAGCGAGGAGAAGCCAAAAAGAACTTGTGTTGCACTTTGCATGCAAGACTGAAAAAGGAGCACAGGGGTCACATGACAGAATGAGAGAGAGAAAAGCTTTACCAGAAAATGCTGAGCAGATGAACTGAAGGCGCTGAATAATGAATGAAAGGGACAAGGTAGAATTAAAAACAGAGATGTAGAACTTGACCTCCCATTATCTAAGTGTTAAGGGAGCAGAGAGTGAATAGGCTCTGAATGAAGTGTTCTTGTCCTAGCATCTTAACTTGGTTGTCTGAGATTCTCTGAGTAGACAGACAAGTTGGTGTTTCTCACATAGAAAGAGGGGGAAAACATGTACATAGTTCCCAATTCCACAGGAAACCTGGCTTTTCCTAGTTTAGAGTTAAAGGGTTGATCTTTATGCTTTAAATTAAAATGCTTAGGTAATCTCTCCAGTTTGCTGAGGTACCCATTTAATCTGGTGTGTGTCAGAGTATGTGGCAGGACCATAGTCTAAAGGAATATTCAGTACATAGAAGTTATAGGCAAAGGTCAGACCAGCTTCATCACATAAAATGACTATGGGCAAGGTTTATCCCGGGGATCATCCCTGTGTGTCCATATGATGCACAGGGGATCCCAGGAGCAGGGAGGGATGATTTCTCCATTTCCCTGGAATAACTGGGACCACTTGTAGCCCAATTTTTCCTGCACCCTCTGGATCGTCCCGAGACTGTGGGAAGTGTGTGGGTGCCCATCCCGGAGGTGGGAACTGCAAAAGGGTGGGAACCGGGCATGGGGTACAAAGCTCTTCAGGAGCTCTGTGCCCATTGAGGGTGGGGGGGGGAGTGGGAGCGTGTTTTTTTAAAAAACTCACTTTTTTGTTGGAGTGCACGTGTGCTCATCTTCTGTAAAAAAAAGAAAGAAAGAAAATGGCGGGCGCAACATCCCACCTTCCTCCTGGGATGCCGTACTCGCATGTGGACAAAGGGGAGGATCTCATGAGCAGAATATTGTGAGGTCCTTCTTCCGCCGAGCTCTCCAACCCGGGTGGCTCTTTCGCCGGCAGCAGGAGGCCGGCGGGGAGTTGGGCTCGGCGGCAAGGAAGCCGCCAAGCCCTGGGAACTTTTCGCCGCCGCCGCCTCGTCCTCCGTCTCTTCTGACCAGGTAGCTACACTAGGAGTTTCGGGGCGCCCTGAAGCGCTTTCGGGGCACCCCGAAGACTGTGTGTGGAAGCCCTCCAAGTGTGGAACATTAGAGAAATGTCCTTACATACAGTGGTCTCTCACTCTTGGTCTTTTGCCTTGCCTACTTTGTATTTGGGGCTTGTGTTAGAAAGTCTTCAATTAAACTAGAATTATATTAAAAAAAACCTCTGTTTACAACATAATGTTCCAGGTTTCCTTTCATACACTGGAGCAAATCCAAGAAATCTGTTGGGTTTTCGAGTCAAAACAATATGAGGAAAATAAGACCAAAACAGATTGAATGAACAGTGTAATGCAGTTTTTTGTTTTTTAAAGGTGCATAAAAGGCTGGCAGGAGATGTTTTGCTGTTCATTAATATCTAAAAGCTTTTAAGAAGAAAGCCATGTATATTTTCTAAGAAGCAAAATATTATGTTACACAGTTCTTTTCTGAAAATAGCCCCTGTATTCCAAGTAGAAGAGATGGAAAAGTAATCCTCCTAGAGACTGCAGTAAATAAAATACCCTTTCAAAAATAAACTGTAAAAGGAAAACAAATGTCATATGGGTATATTGGTACTTATGGTTCTTAAAATCAGCCACATTGCATGCATATTAATATTCCATACTATCTATCTATCTATCTATCTATCTATCTATCTATCTAATCATTAGAAGCCATAGAAGCAAATACAAAAATTACACAAAACAAAAATTTAAACAAAAATTTGTTAGTTCAGAGGCTATGAATCGCCTTCCTTTGATTTCTGAACAAAAGCCATTTCATACAGCAGACATTTTCAGTATGGTTTAGCATTATGTGCTTGAGCCTCTGCAAGCCTGAACAAATCCTTGGGCTGGTGTGATTCCTCTGTCCCCTCCCCCACTCTCCCTGTGATGCTGAGAAGAGGACAAAACCAGGATTTAGTTTCTACGGTTCCTGGTGCTTGTCTATACAGTTTGTTTACCCCAACCTAAATGTGCATATTCACATTTCAGGGCACATGACACAACCATCCATTTGCCATAGTCCCGGGTTTTTAACGTATAATGCACATATTCGCATTTGCAATTTACCACGACTCTTGGATCACGTCCAAGTTTGCACCGTGTTATGGTTATGTGTCTTTGGAGGAGTTAAATCACATTTTGACATGTGGGCGGAGCTTTGAGGGTAGGACAAAGTGATTGGCTGATTCCCAGGCTGCCTCATTCTTTCCTGCCGTTTTCATGTTGAAGAATTATTATTATTATTTATTTATTTATTTATATAGCACCATCAATGTACATGGTGCTGCACAGCGTAAAACAGTAAATAGTAAATTAAGATGGAGCTTTTAAAATGAAAACAAAGAGGGGGGATGGGCAGCTCGAATCCTCCTCTGCTGCCTCGTTCCTTTCCCCACTTGCTTTTCCTATTCTGTGAATCTGCTGAGTTCCGTAGACAAAATTTATAGCTTGCCTCATCTATAATCCATAGCCTCGTATGTGCAAATGTGCACATGTGTGCATATGAGCATTAATAACTGCAATAAAACAAAATAAATCGCTGTTACGGCTGCAGAGTGACGCTCTTAACCTGGATTCGAATCAACAAAAATTCAGGTTTATATTTAATTAGGCTCAATCCCATTGTTGTATAGACGGGGGCTTGGTTTATTGCTATGTACCAACCAGAAATAATGGTGTAGAGTAAAGTGCATTAATAACAATGGGATGGGGGAGGTGGAAGGAGATGAGGGGAGACGGGGTGGGTGGGACTGCCCCTGTTTGCCCTTGGCACCACCCACCACTGGAATCCTGCATCCATGAAATCCAGCCCTTGGGATGAAAAAGGTTCAACATTCCTGCTATGCATACTTATTTGGGAGTAATTCCCATTGAACACAATGGAGCTTTCTTCTGAGTAGACATACATAGGATTGTACTCTTAAGCATACTTCCCCCCTCCCTGGGTTTATTTGTTTGTGTTTATTTTAATTGTGATTCTATATTGATGTTTTTTCACTACCTGATAGCTTTACTGAAGTGGGTTCTTAAAATCTTTTAAATACTTAGAAAGAACAGGACGATGGGAAAGGGAAGCAGATCCATAGCTAGGATACTGCACTATAAAGGATCTAGAAATAGAGCTCTACCAGCTAAAAATATGTATAGTTTAGTAAGACTGCTAGATAGTTATTCATGACAGAAGAAGGCAAAATTATATCCTTGCCCACGAACATTGTGTAGAGAGGATGTTATATTTGGAATCACTTGGCAATGACTTTCCAAATCCTGTTTCTTTTGGGGAAGTTGAAAAATAAGGAAATGACATATGATGGTCACATAGGTGGGCTTCAGAAGAAATTTAAGGTCAAATAATGTCCTTCCCAGAGATTGCCCTCTATTGCTTGGCTAATAGCCATCATCATCATCGAAATTTCTTACATACCTTTCTCAAAGAACAAAAAAACCCACACTCCAAGGGCATTTCCACATGAGGCTTTCCTTCCCAGAACTGTATCACAGTTTTTGCTTCCTCTTTAAGTCACAGGCCCTTTACATTGGCTGGTTTTAACCTGGGACTTTCCATTTCTTATCTTTACACAGATTGGCAGCACCTCTCTTGAGCAGCAGCATGGTTGTGAGTGAAGACTTTATATGAATGTTTGACTCTCGCATCTACCTCTGTGGTTCACAGCCATTTCCCTACCACAAGCTGGTTATTGGTCAACCTGTTGTGATTGACACAGCCTTCCAGTATGGGCGATCGGCAGCCCAGCATCACTGTAAACAAAAAACCTCTACCCAGGTGGCCGTGCATGCGGAGGAGAAGCAGCAGCGGGAGAAACAGCATGCTGAAGATTCTCAGCCATGTCGTTACCTATCCTTGTTCAGCAATGGCCGTCCTGCTGACCTGCCAACGCAACTGCACACGGCAGAGCCAGAAAGGCCCAGAATGGGGAGGCGACACACAGCCCCATCATTGTCACAGACTCATAACCACACCCCTCAGTTCTGCCCACATAAAGCGATATGGCAACAATACATTGACAGGCAATGGCGGTTTGATGGCGTGAGTAGGAAAAACACTGCATTTTCCCCAGCGTAAAAAAAAAAAGAAAGAGTTAGGCAAGGGGAAATCTTGGGAAAGAAACAGTAGAATAATGCCACCATGTAAAGCTCCCAGTAAATTCCGTGCCTGAGGAACATTGATTGCACCACAAAATCATAATGTAGAGAAGCTCAAAAGCAACTTACAATAGAATTTAAACACACAAAATTTAAAACAGTTGTAACAATTACGTATTCAAATACAACCTTGCCCTAATGAACTGCAGATCCTTTCCAAGGCACCATTAATGCATCTCTGGTGTCTGGGAAAGCCCAAAGAATTACCTTAACATTATGGGTGTTTTTACATGAAGCATTTATCGTGCAGATGTTTGCAAGTCCTTTTCATGACATTGTCAACATTTGGTTCCTCTCTCATTGTTTCTTTAGGTTTATTCCTCCATTTTAAAAATTGCCGAAAATTCAGTAACAAATAACAACTGCCAGCGAAATGGTGGTGTAATTCAAGACTCGTGCCTTATTTTAGAAATCTTGTAGCGCCATCTACTGGCTTTATAAACATATGGAACATGCCCATATAGGAACCAGGAATAAATGGGTGGGGAGTGTGTATATTGTGCCCATTGTAAACTCACAAAGACTCCAGAAGCAGCAGCCCCGGTAAGGCTTCTGGATTTTTTCTTAATGTAGAGTAGCCCTATCTCTGTATGTGGCACCATTGTATGTTCTTGACCTAACTGACAGTGCAATCCTGTGCATGTCTATTCAGAGGTAAGTCCAATTGAGTTTAATGGGTCATGTATCCAGGTACATGGGTATAAAAATGAATTTGTAGCTATTTGTTCTGCTGAACAGCAGTCCCAATGCCCCTTTGAAGCAAACATGGTGTCTTTTAGGTTCTGGAGATTACTACACATGGGAGTACATCCAGATCCAAGCACTTGTGTGTGATTGTGCAAACTGAAAAATTTTCAGGGGTAAATCTTGCAAAGTTATTTTTAGTAGGTTGATTTGATGCTCTGGAAAGCCATTAGACAAATCATTTCTCTTGGATTACTGGTTTTGTTTGCAGGGGCAATTCATGGCACTATCATAGTGCAAAATGCTTCTAATTACTTATAAAGAGAAGAATGCACAAAGTTATTAAGACTGTAGTCCTGAACACACTTACCTGGGAGTATTATTTCTGAATAGATGTATATAGAATTGCACCACAAATCCACATAATTGTGCTTTAATTAGCCACATTTCAAAGAGTGGAACCAAGTTGCTTATTCTGGATTTCATGGTTTGTTGGACATATTGTAAAACACTGGCATTGCAATTAAATATCATTTCATTTTCTTTGGACCTTTCAACATTATGCCTTTTTGGCGCATTAAATGTGCCTGCATTTCATATTCGCTATGCTCACACACCTCACACTTTCCTTCAAGGATGCACTTTTGTTCTTGATAGCTCATTTTTTCTAGAACTCAAACTACAATATTTCATAGAATCATCAAGTTGGAAGGGGATGTTTAGGCCATTCGCTCCACCCCCTTGCTCTGACAGATGGCTGTCCAGTCTGTGCTTCAATGCCTCCAGAGCTGCAGGGCCCACTCATGGGCCCACCCATACACAGTTGGTTCCATTGTCTGACTGCTCTGATGTTGAGAGCTACATTCTTTAACACAGTGGTCTTCACAACCCAAAAGTAGGAAGATAGGAAGACCATTGGTCCATCTGGCCCAGTATTGTCACACTGACTGGCAGCAATGGAGGGGCGATATTTATTTATTTATTTATTTATTACATTTATATACCACCCCACAGCTGAAGCTCTTTGGGCAGTTCACAACAGCCAAAAATGGCAAACATTAAAAAGTATACAAAATTTAAAAAACCATCAGAAACCTAAAAACAACAGTATAAAAACAACAGTATCCATTTAAAAACAACAATTCTGGGGTCCATTAAAAACAAACTTAATGTTGTTAAATGCTGTTAAAATGCCTGGGAGAAGAGAAAACTCTTGACCTGGTGCCGAAAAGATAACAATGTTGGCGCCAGGCGAGCCTCATTGGGGAAATCATTCCACAGTCGGGGGGGGGCACCACCGAGAAGGCCCTCTCCCTTGTTGCCATCCTCCGAGCTTCCCTCGGAATAGGCACTTGGAGGAGGACCTTAGATGTTGAGCACAGTGTACGGGTAGGTTCATGTAGGGAGAGGCGTTCCATCAGGTATTGCGGTCCCAATTCATGTAGGGCTTTATAGGTTAAAACCAGCACCTTGAATTGGGCTCGGAAACGTATAGGCAGCCAATGCAAGCGGGCCAGAATCGGTGTTATATGCTCAAACCTCCCTGTTCCAGCTATCAATCTGGCCGCCGCATAAAATGTAATAAATAAATAAATAAAACTCTCCAGGGTTTCAGGAGGGATTCCTTTCCTTGCTCCACCTGGAGAAGCCAGGGATTGAACCTGGGACCTTCTGCACACACAGCATGTGCTGTATCACACCGAGTTATGGCAGTCCAGACGGGTTGTCACAAAGCTGTTGACACCATGCTGGGCAATTGCGAAATGGGGTCCCATGATGCAGATTGGGAGTCTGAGGCGGATCTCAGTTCTGGACCAGTTGAAGACCACTGCTTTAATAGTGGCTGCATGTTGGTGATGGGTGGGCCCAAAGCCAGCCGTGGCAGGGCCGTAGCCAACAGTGAGTGTGTCACCCTATTCTCTTTCTGCCTCTTCCTTCTCACCCAGCAGGCTGCTAAACAATGGTCAGGTTGCTCTAACCAGACGTCTGAATTGATTGCATGTGGAGAGCTTTTGAAATTACGCTGAGGATTACATTAAATTAGATCCTAGGTTGCCAGCTCCAGCATTTGACTAAAATAGTTTTGAGGCATGGTATGGTCATATTGAAAGGCCCGTTACTCATATAGTTGCATTGTCGTGTCCAAATCAGAAGAGAGTGGCAGAATTATGGCCTGTTTTGCAGGCTGCAATTCTTTCTTTCCACAAATACCACTTTTTACCCACTTGGAGATTTTGAAGAACAATCAGTGTTGCTTTTATGGGCCGGTAGACAGAGTTCTTTGGTAAATTGAGCCAGTCCTGCTGCCCACAAACAATGTTCCCCTTCCATACTCTGCCCCTGTTGTTGGCCTTCTCCAAGCATTCCTTGCTGGAAGATGTAATTGCTCATGGAATGAGTGAAAAAAATACAGGTGCAGCTAATGGCCGAATAATAATAATAGCCCTTCATTATCTGCTGGTGTCTCTGACAAAAAAAGAAGACAATAGGGGGTCTTTCATAGCTAGGGCCCACCATGTAATTACATATAACAATGCCCCATTAAAGGTTTCACTTCATCACAGCAACTTTCTGTTCCCAATCAGATGATTGTTACCATTAGCCGTCCATTTTAAGAGATAATACCGGTAATTAGGGTGTACCTCATGATGGGTTATTATTATTAGGCGGCAGATGCTAAGCGATACTCTTGTTGGCAGCTTTATAGACAATTACTTTCATTAGTGCCAACAATATTTTCTTGCCATACAAACACACACACAACCAGCCATGCAGTTTAATCAAAATATTGTAGCATTTTGTTATGTTTTTGATTGTATTTCTGGCTGCTATTCAGATTATTATCTTCAAAGAACTTAGGAGATACATTTGCGTTTATCCCTGTGTATGCTCCAACAGTCCCTATTTATCAGGGACACTCAGTGCTTTCTGGTCACGGTGACTGGTGAATCAGTGTCCTGATCAGGGCTTGGCCAGGACTTTTTGAAAGATGCCCCTCCCCATTTTCCATCTACACAAGCCAAATGGGCTGGCATTTTAAAATGCCATTCAGCATCCTCCACCACACCTGAGGGTAGCAAGTGAGTTTAGGGATGGCAGGGGAGACACATAACTCTGTCCTCCAACAGATGGGAAAGGCCAGAGGGAAGCTGCCACTACTGCCTTCCTGCCCCCCCCCCCCACTAGGGTGGCCACTTATGCATCACCCCAAAAGAGCCAGAAAACAACACAGCTTTACATAAAATGTGCATGTGCTAATTTTTATATAGAGATGTAAATCGAGAAATAATGACTCATTTAAATAGAACTAAAGGGCAGTGTCCTACTGGGCCACTGTGCTCCCACTGATTGTGTTGTGCTAGGGGGCATGACTGCTTGCACAACAGGCATTTAGCATTTCGAAAAGTAACCCTGGAAACACATGAAAATGCTCTTTTTGGGGACGGGTCAGTAGAGCTCCCTTCTGAGAGCTCCGCTGACCTGCCCTCTTCCAGAAATAAGCACTTCTACGCAGTTCAGGCTGCTCTAAGAAATATTAAACCCCTGTTGTGCCAGCAGTTGCTCCTGCTAGCACACAGGCACAATAGGATACTGCCCATAGTAAATCTCTCCCTTGTGGAGAAAACAGCAGCCAGATGTCCAGTGTGTTTGCTCAATTTGCAGTCCAGGTGACATGGCAAGCTCCAAGGCCCTGCCCTCCTTTCTTATGGCCCTTCATCTTTAAACCAGAGGTGCCAGCAGGGGTGAACAGTGTCCTGCTATGGTTGGGGTCAGCCCTTTAGCAAAGTGGGTGCAGATCTATTTAGCCAAGACAAGAAGAAAACAAATTGCAAAACACAGTATTTCGAGTCCAGGAAAACAGGTCAGCTTAAAATCAAGCCATCCCAGGAGTCAGCAGCACAACGCATCAATCCGAAGGAAGCAAAGATTTGGCATGGAGGGGGCTGAAAGAAGGTATTGTTTTAGCAAACAGCAGAGCTCAACTGAGAGTTTATAAGCTGGAGCTCCCAGAACCTCACCCAGGACTCAGCTGAAACACATCGGAGGGTTCTGAGAGGGCCCAACTCATGAGGTCATTGATCCAGATCCACCTCTTGTCTGTGAAAAGTTGGTGCAGGTGTATCTAGTACTGAATCACTAGAGAGCAGATGATTACAAGAGGAATGGTTAACACCATCAGTTTGCAGCAGCCCCTGAGGCATTTTTGCCTGGTCCGTAGAAACTTGTTCAAATTTGGATGCTGTTTCTTTTCAGGATAGCAAAGATATCTTGAAACCATAATGACAATGTTTGCTGGAGGCTTAGAAACCATGTAGTGAGAACACTTAACGCCAAATTAAACATGCTTCTCCTGCAACCAGAGCTTACAATAATGCGCTAGCAAACCCAACATGTTGTCTTTGTACTAGTATCTCATCTGGTTACTGTTTGATATTGTGAGAGGGTACTGCCCAAACTGGTCCACACCAAACACATGAGTTGAACACAAAAATACTGGTGGGATAAACTGACCTTGAAAATGTTGATTGACTCATAACCAAGCAACAGGATGGAGTGGGGAGTTATCTGCAATATGTGTGTGTGTGGGGGGGGGGGCGTGTATTAAATTACCTTGCCCAGAAAACAGATCTGGGCAGCAATAACTTAAAGCTCCATCACACTGGGGGTTAACATGCTCCTTACCTCACTTCTCCGCCCATGTTTTCCTTCCTCAAGTTACTTCCTCTTTCAAGAAGATGGAGTACACGAGGCCCATTTAGAGCTTCATCCCACGTACCCGTTTCCCTCGAATTATCCCCATAGTGTAAAGCTGTTGTTGTTGTTAGCTCTAAATCACACCCTGGGCAGCAGTGCTCCTAAGATCCTTTGCATACCAGGAAAGGGTTTAAGGGGGAGAAATGTAAAAAATCATTAAAAATCAACAGATGACCCAACCTGATTCAAATTCGGTATGCTTAAAGCCTCCCTTAATATCTATTACTGTGCCAATTTTGATGTCTTTATCTTTAAAACTTACGCAGATGTAAGCATTTGTTTAATTTGTACTTTAAACATATCAAATCATCCTCCTGCGCCCCCAGTGGCCGCTCGGAGAACAACAAAAGATTCGCTCCTAAAGAGGTCGCAAAATAGGTCGGTTCTTTTATATATGAAGCACAATTAAAGCAGGATGCATGGGAGTACTTCACAGTCAAAGCAGATTATAAGATGGAAAACTTCGGAGTCCTTTGCATACAATTTGCAGTGATTGCACAGTATAACCCTGGTGTGATGAAGCTACGAGTCCTCTATTCTAATGGCACTGCTTCTCCTGCACAGAGCAGGAGAGAGCAGCAATTCCATGTTTAAAAATACATCGGACTTAACGAGGTTTTATTTTGTTGTGCAAGGAAGGCCAGAAGGCGCGCGGGAGGCAGATGACATCATGTGAGGGACCTGAGCAAACTCCATGAGTGTCCAGTAACGAGCGTGCAATAAAACGCTTGTCGGATGGAGCACTTAGAAAGAGACAATGGCATGCCAAAATGCTTTAGATGAAAGATTGCACCTTTATAACCTGATTTCCAGGTACCATGTAAGTGACTTTACAACAGGGAAGAATTGGAAACAAAACACACATTTTGCACTGGGATCGTTTTTACAGACTCAGAGCGGGCTGCAGGCATAGCACTGCTTTAACAAAATTTCCTTATCCAGAAAGCAATGCTACGGACTAAAATCAAGAAGAAATTTTGCACGTGCTGCCGTAAGCATCCAAATAGCACCACCACCACCCCCAAAGCTCCAGAAATTATTGCTGAAAAGTACTTGTGTTCTCCTCTGATGAAGAAACATGATGCTTAAAAATATTGGGTGACTGAATTGCTGGAGGCCTGCTGGGTGGTAAAAAACAAAACAAACCACCGGCATTTAGAATGGCTGTCTAAATCGCATAATGGACGGAAGCTAGCCGGCTGCACCGCCACTTTCTGCAAGTGCTCATGGGGATAAAATTGCCAAAGTAGGTCTAGCTGTAACAATGACTAACTGAAATGCCTGGGGGCTGCTTGCCATAAGAATAAGAGTTTTTGTTTCTGCAGTAAAAAGTAGGGAAATGCCTGCTTGGCATGAGATCAGTTTTTGGATGGCTCACTTTGGAGGCCAATATGTAAAACAAAACAAAACAACATTTAAGTGAGGGGTAATGAACAACCTTCTGCCTATCTGACATGAGTAGCAAAGAGCCAGCTCATGGCATCTAGTCTTACTCAGCTTTGATGAATCCTTATTCTTGTGAAGATAAACCTTAGATGTTTGTACCAGGTTCTTAAAGTAGTGTTAGATTTGCTCTGGGAACTTACCCATTTTTCTGTTTGCTTTGGGAGGTGGTTAATGTAGTCTTATGGTATTTGTAATATGTCATTGCACTGTGCATATACAAATTGAACACAGGTGAGGTACACAGGATAAATACCAACACCAACAACCCCCCCCATCAGATCTCCATGGAGAGCCCAACCACTTACCCATCCAAATGCTTCCACAGCTTACAGCAGGGTGGGCAGAAGTTAGATTTGGATCTACTGGTAGATCTTGGAGTGATTTGCAGTAGAATCTCTGGCTCCCAATTGCTTAACAATAACAGCAACGTTCTGGATCTCAAAACCCTGGCTAGATCTACACTACTGCTTTATTGCGATATTGAAATGCACTGATAACTGTTGGGGCCCATGACATATTCCATATACCTTTTTTGTAGTGTTATATCCTGCTTTTTATTCCACATTCATAATGATTTGACACAAGGAGGTTCATGAAATGAACGTTTTATCACACGCTTGCTACTGCCCACTTATAGATGTGTGCATGTCCTTTAGAGGTTGTCGTCTGCCTCCCGCAGGCTTCCCACTCCTTCTGCTCGTTTTACCCCAAAATAAACCCCTTTTAACCTGACTTTTTTTTTAAAAAAAATGGAATGTGCCATGATCTCCTGCTGTGTACAGAAAAGCAGCACGATTAAAATGGCCCCTGAATGGGGCACATGGTCTTTGTTTACTTCCTCTTTCTCCTCCGGGCAGAAAGAGGAAGTAATGAGGGACAAAGCAGGGGTGGAGAAATGAGAGTAAGGAAACACGATTTTCCCCTGTGTGATGACATTCAAGGTATATATCTGGCCCCTCACATAACCCTCGCTACCCAAGTCAGATGACATGACAAGCAGTGGCCGTAGCTTTAATATTCAAAAATAGCCTGGTGGGCTGCAGTGATCAGGGAAAGGCAACGGCAAACCACCCCGCTATAAGGCCTGCCAAGAAAACGTCAGCGAAAGCTGGCGTCCCTCCAAGAGTCAGTAATGACTCAGTGCTTGCACGAGAGGTTCCTTTCCTTTCCTTTCCTTAATACCATGGAGTGGGAGCTTTGGCCTGCTTTTCTACCCCATTCAGAAGACTTGAGGAAGAGCCAGCTATTGAGAACAATCAGCCAGCAATTTCCCTAACAAAAGATGTACCTGGCAACTTTACCACTGACTATTACAGATATTTTTGGCAGTCCTTTTGGCTCCATTAATCATTTCCTGCCCAAACCCCCAATCTTATAAAATACTAAAGGGATGTGTGTTAAATGGCCCAATAGTGGAAAGAGGAAAGTCTACAAACCTGTGTAGTAGTTCCCATTTTTGCAATGAGCTATGAGTTTGAAACAGTTTCCCACCAAAATCATGCATGCTAGTTCCTCCTCTATGTAATATGAACACATTTCATAATGTACTAAGAGATCATAAGTCACCACTCCCTCTTAAATACCATTTCTGACACATAGGTATACCTAAAACTTAGACATCTACATACATCTGTGTCTTAGACTCTTGTCCAATCTGGCTGATTCTAGCACACTGGAATACACCATTCAGTTCAATGATGGCTTTGGGTAGTGCTTGCTTGACTTGATAATCCTAGGACCTGCTATGTGGCGTAGGGTTCTGCAAGTCTTTCCATGTCGCAGATCTATGCATAGCCCAGGGCAGACCAAACTAGTGACGGATCAGATGATCTGTGGTTTGCAACAGTTCGATGCACTGAGTTAATCAGAACCCTGGAGGGGGTGGAAGAGACACAACGCTGTGCCAGCATGACCAGAACCATCCCAGTCGATGTTTCTGGACTGGCTGCTTCTACACCTGCAGTTGATGATGGCATTTTGGCTCTTGATTGTGAAGGGTATGACTGCTGAGATTGTTCTGGGAAAGAGCCAGAACAGTATTTCAGCTTGCTTTGGCTTGGTTTTACAACGGGTAGCAATGTTGCCATGAGAACTCGCTTGGAGATTTTTGAAGGCAATACAGAAAATGAATGGAAAGTTGGAACGCGCTGTTCAGGAAACAAAAAAATGTCCTGCATTTTGGAGTTGCTCTGCATTGCAGGATAAAGCGTCTGTGTAGGAAAAACTTGCAAACAAAAAAGCCCTCTACAGGGGGCTCCAGTCTCATCAACAAAAAGCTCTTCGTTTTCTATGGTCTCTTGCTAAATTTCTTTTGTGCGCTGCAGATTTCTAATACCAAGAAACCAGGATAATTTCCTGTTTTAGTTTTTTGTGGGGAAATGAACTCAGCCAGATTTATTTCTCCTGAAAATACATATTTCTGATTCTGATTTTGAGTGGAGCTAGTAGAGGATTCTCTAGCAGTTTAAGGAACAGTTTTGTAAAATAGTCTTTTCCCCTCTGTTCCCCTCTGAAAGTGGAGTGTCAATATGGTTAAGCAGGCAGCAAATTGAACGTGATTTGAGGGTTCAAGGCAGCTGCACATAATTTGAATCTTATCCAGATCAAATGGCTGGTGGAAGCATCTCTCCTTAGCTACAGCTGCCCTCCTCCAAAAGTGACACGTTTCTGAGTTTAACTAATGTGTGTTGCTAAGGTTCCTTCACATGGACTTTGGAGATGTGAACAGTTACATGGGAATTAAGTGTATGGAACCAGACACACCTGCCTATATGCTGACTTACTCTCGGGTGTCTATAGGATTGCAGCCTCAACATATTAGGTAGGTACATGTTAGGTATGCATGCCAAAAGTGCAATGTCTTTTGCTATTAAAAACAAAAGAAAACCCAAAAAGCAAAGACAAAAAAAGGTGACTGGCCTGTATTAGTAACATTGCTACTGTTATTATTCTGCTATGGAAAAGCAAAAAGCAAACATAACAAATGCTTTTAATATATCCTGCGGTGAATCTTGTTCTCCTCTTGAAATGGTGCTCCTGTAGCATTTCTGGCTATCGAGGTTTTCTGATGCTCAGTTAATTTATAGCTGGAAGCAGTTTTCTTGAATTTTAAAAACTTGAATCCAACTTTAAAAACTTAAGTGTGTGTGTGTGTGTGTGTGTGTTTAAAGTAGTCGGTTTTGGAGGCATATGCTGAAATGATTTAAATATGACTCCTGTTTTCCCAGAGATAAAAGCAACTATATTTATTACTTACATTTGTTTTCCCATCCTTCCTGCCGGCAACAAAAATGCAATCTAAGTAAGTGAAGCTGAAGGACCGTGACTTTTGCCACAGGCCCTTCCCAATGAGCTTTTGAGCAGGGAGAGGGGAGATGGGAAGATTTGAAACTGGGGTTTGCCCATCCAGCTCAACTCTCTAATCTACTCTTCCCCCTTCCAGATGTGTGGGACCACAGCTCCCATCTCCCCCAGCTAGCATGACTAAACAGCCAAATCAACCAACCACATCACAGTTAAAGCCCACCCAAGAGAAATGAGCACCCTGCAAAGAAAATGAAGACATGCCAGCCCAATGGACAATCAGCATTAACAAAATAATTTTCTTTCCCGGTAACCAGCACAGGATGCTCCCTCCCTAAAATGGGTGAGTGGGTCTGGATAAGGCAGGAACTACGCTGTCAGAGCAAGGGGCTATCTATACACAGGGAAAGCCCTGTGGTGGCTGTCGGCCTGTGCTGCATCAGTTATATGATGCAGCCGCAGCTTCGCAGCCACCATGGGACTTTCCCATGAAGCTGCACATTGAAAAGGTCAGGGACTTACCCTGTCTTTTTCAATTGGAGCGAGTTCAGTAGACTCTTCGGCCATCTGATGTCGCTCCAGGGTCAATCTGGGGGTGGTCCCTGGTGGAAGGCGACCAGCGATTGGTTGCGTTCCACCAGGAAGAGGGTGGGGTGGCGGCTCCGATACTGGGATGGCTGCCAGAAACCCTGGACTCCCTCCTTGGTGTCAGGATTACCCAACACCACCATGGGGGAGTAAAATTGCAGGGTTTTGTAGTGGGGGGGGGGCGCGTCAACTCGGTGCCATGAAGACAGCCTCTTGTCTTATGGAATCAAAGCACAGCCTCAGGCTTTGTGACAGCCTTAGAAAAGAAGTGGGAAATTTGGCCCTTCAGATGTTTCTGGACCACAGTTTCCATCTTCCCTGACCGCTGGTCATGTTGCCAGGGGTTGAAGGTAGTTGTAGTCCAATACATCTGGAGTGCGCCAGGTTGGGTAAGGTTGCTTTAGTCACTACTCATATTGTTTCTCTTGCTGGCACAGCTTCTGTTCTAGAAGAATTAAACAAAAAATACTGTCAGATTGAGTGTAACATAAAGGAAGTGAAGCATATTTCAGTCCCATTAAAGCATTTAAATGAACAATGCTTAATTTTATCTGGATGGCAGCCAGTATACTTGGCTCACAATGAAAGCTCATGGAAGGTGGGGAAAAAGGTACAGTTGGCTATAGAGAGAAAGGGAATCAGTGAATAATAGTAATATGAAAAGAAAGCATAAAACAAAATATTTTTTCCATTCTGCTGGTTATGTTGGTTATAACTGGCTGAGCCAACTGGGCCCTATGTTTAAGTCTCCCATTTGGCATTCTATTTGCTTCTAGCCCTGTTTGTAGTATAACAACTCTCTTGAATGTTGAGATATCAGAATGAGATTTAGGAGACAATTCTGTCTTTCAAGTTCAAATATTATCTCATCTATTTTTTTGGGAGGGGCAGGAAAATATGAAAGCCCCAACCTGTGATGGCAAAGTCTGTGGAGAGGAGTGAGTGCTGGTGAGTACTAGCAGGTGGGGCGGAAGAGGTAGCCATCTTTAAGGCCTTGAAGTTGTGAGGTCCTGGCATATATCGCCTGAGGCGCAGTCCTACGGACTGCACCCTTGCTGCTCAGAAGCCCCTGAATCTGGAGACTTCCAAGATTCCTATGCTGTGCCAGAGGAGGTAATCTTTGTTTCCCTGTTCTCCTATCTCCTTTATTTTTTCTAGATGGACTTTTTAGTCCATCTAACAATTGTGCTTTTGAGGGGCAGGAAAGGAATCTGGAAGAGGCTCAGGATAACTCGAATCCTGGCCTCTGTGGTTCCTCCTTTTCCCACCCACCAAAACAACCCCTTTCTTCCTCGGTCGTTTTTCTGACCTCGGAACACAACTGACACTGTTCTTTCTGTGCCAGCTACAAGGGAAACGGGGAGGAGGATCTCTGACTTCTCTTTCCGTGGTTGGAGTGCTGACTCCAACCTCAGGTGGGAGTGGGGGAATCTGAGCCATTTTATGAGCTCTGGGACACTTGTCCAGGGACCCTAGGATCGCTCTCTCGGATTCTCACACGGCTTGAGGTTAAGCTTCGGTTCCGCTTGGATCAAGAGGCAGGAACAAGTTTATCAGGCACTACAATCCACACTCACCCATTTTACAGAGTGAGCCATATGGGTTTTGGATGGTCACTGGGAAAGATTTTGGTTTTTTGTTTTGTTATTAGTGCTGATTGTCCATTGGGCTGGGTAGCCATGTGTCCTCTTTCACAGAGGATAGTCCTCTAGTTGAAGGCCTGTCAAAGGACTGTCCGCTATTTGAAGGCATCCTCTATTTGAAGCGTTGACCAGACCAAGTTAGGTTTATAGATAAGTGACCATAAGAACTGCCGCCCATCAACAGCACCTAAACAGTAGATGGAAGAGACAGGCACATAAGTCAGCTGGTCATAATCTTCTATATTTGAGATGTACTGCATTTCTCTTATGGAAATTTTCATGTTTATATACAGCATATATTGTGCTGGGGGGGTGTTGGGGGCAAAATTGTAAACAATGAGGTGAGAAGGAAATTACATGCAGAAATTATTTAAAAAGGGAAACAAAGGAAAATATCCTCAATATTTCACAGCTGCATTTCCCTTAAAAATGACACCCACACACACCCTATTTGTAGACTAGTTAAGAAGTCTGAACTACAGTGCAGTGATATCATACACTGCTTTTCTTCCCAGCATGAAATAAGACCTGATTTAGAAAGAACATGACTTCCTGTAATTCCTGCTACCCATTTTCCGGGCTGGATATGCTACTGCCCAATCATAGTTATATTAAAATTCTGAATTTCATAGTTGTTTTCTATGGGCGTTAATCCATGAGAGTAGACCCACACACACACTCAAAAAAAAGGGGTGAGGACGAAATGAACCAGGAAGTCCTTTCTGCCGACAAGTCTTTACTAGACATATGTCTATGGCCAAATATTGATCATAGGAGAGACTTCACTCATTGGCTAAGCATGCTGAAAGGTGATACTAGGCACATTTCATACAAAACGAATGGACAAAATGATTATCCATTTTCCACAAAATAATTGGAAAATGCCCGGATGTTTTGCCTCATATCTTGGATCCTACAAGGGCTGTAGACTTGTACTTTTTATTTGAAAGCTGGGAATCTGGGCTAGCTCATGGGCTCCCTGAGATGTTGGGCCAGGGGCTACAGCCCTCTTAGCCCTGTGGCTAATCTGGTTATGAGGAAGTCAGTTGCAACAGTTTCATTGAAAATTAGTGAAACATTCAATGGTTGCATGTAATTGTCCCTGGACTGAATTATGCATAATATTTAGATTGGGTTGACACTATATACAAAGATACCCATAGGTGACAGGATTAGGATTGCCAAAGAGAAAAAGGCCTACGAGTCCCATGGTGGGAATAAGCAGGTCACATTAACAATGGGTTTGATTCTAGCATATTCTTGGAGGAGAAACTGAATCTGAAAACGCTTGTAAATATTAGAGGTGAGAGTTGTCATAGGCTAATCTATGGATTGATGCACACAAGAGAGATGGATTCTAGGTGCTGAAATGGAAGGCTACTAAGATCAGACCACTGCCAAAGGTCATCTCCAGGGGGCTGTTTTCATGGTGCCGAGTTGGTGCCGTTCCACTTCCAAACTCCATGGTATCACTGGTGTGGGTGGGTGGCAAGTAATCTTCATGAATGGAGGCAGCGCGGGCTTTCTGGTAGCCATTAGGTTCGCTGGGCCCTTTGCCTGGGTGAATGCCGACCAAGCAGGTATCACCATCCACCTGGCTACACCTTCACTGTGACTCTGGAGCGAGGATAGATGCCAGATACACCGCACTTGCCTTGCTCTGGAGAAAAAAAAAATCAGCCCCATCTTTTTTTCTCCACAGCTTCACCCCAAAGTCCTGGGGTGTGTGTGGTGATTGCTGTGTCGTATAATCCACGCAGTGCCACTGCGCACCCACCCCAGAGCTTTTCATGTTGTTAGACAGCCCCCAGGAGACTTGATCAGGGAACAGGCTCTATTCTGAGATGAGAAAGGCTTTTGATGTTTCTGCCCAGCAAAATCTCTGCTTTTCCAACTATGTCCTCCTCTGCCACTTGATTCTATGAAAGAGAGAAAGACACCAAACAGCCAAGTATAGCAGAGCCACCAGTCTGTGGAGTGTTACACATTGTAAGTAAATATGGACACCAGCTGTACTCTGTTTTCTAAACTGTTGCTTTTATTCTTATGCAAATACACTCAGCTGCCTCCAGTACTATAATGCTCGTATGCCTTAAAAAAAGAAGTACAGTCAGTTTCATACATCACACAATTGTCACAAACATGGAGCACTAAGAAGGAATACAGGGGCAGTAGTTTTAGGGATGTAGCCTGGGCAAAGGAACATAATCCGATGTCATGTTATGTAGCAGCAGTCCAGGTACGGTGACCCCATGCCCTTCTGAGAAACCACTTAGAAATCCCATAGGTAACTTCTCCTTTGGAACAGCATGGAACTAGTTACTGCTCATCATAACATGGATTCTGTTTGGCTGCAACCTTGTACATGAATATTTATATCCACAGTGAGTTGCCCCTATCTGCTAGGTTCAGCGTAACAAACATTATCAACACAGCACTGCAAATGTTCTACCAGTACCAGCAGGCTCTCACAAAAGACAAGAATTGGCAAACCATCGGAGAAGCACATTCAGGCCTATGGGGTAATTTTAATTCCCAGACACAAGGCAAGTTCAGATTTTTGAATTTTGCCATCCTTATTCACATCACAATGGTGTAGCAGGATCTGGCGGAACTTGTCCAGGTCTGTGCCGCTAATGCTGGGCTGAAAGGGAGGGAAAAGAGAAACAAAGAGAAATTATTGCTTTTAGAAGACAAAATATTCCTTCTCACTCAGGGATTACGTTTCTAATATCAAGAATTTATGAGGATCACTTATTTATGTATTTTTTTACTGTACTTTTAAACCACTCAATAACCAAAGTTCTGTGGTCAGTGTACAATACATTAAAAGCATAAAATACAAACATTAAACAAAAAATAAAAATAGCCCAGAATAAAACCTGCAGCAAAGAATAAAAGCATCTCAGCACATAATTTATGACAAAAAAAAAGCAATGAAGAAAAGCAAGTAAAAAAACGCCCTCACAACAGAACTGACGTTAATGAAATTATTTGTTATTGTGTCTTATAGTTTTAAGCTAGACAGGATCTACACTACTGCTTATAACGGTTTTGACAACTGTTCAGGCTCAGGACACATTACATAAACAGTTTTCAAACCGTTTTTAAAGTGTTGTATCCTGCTTGGTGTAGATCTGGCCCTACTGTACTAAGGCATTGACAGTAGGGTGGTCTAGTTGACCTCTGTGATTTCTTCAAACTCCTGGATTCTAAGCAAGTTTTGTAACAAGAACTATGAAGAACAACATGAAACTATTAGGAAGTCACCTTGACAAGTTCCATCATATCTTTTACAAACCCATCCACTTCTGGGCCTTCAAGTGCTCCTGTCTTGCTCTGGAATATATATATATATATAAATCATACATGGGTAGTTTTCTGCCTGTCCTCTTTCTAGTAGCATTGAGCCTGTTCAGACAACATACCAAGCCATGATTAGGCCACTAATCCTTTTGCAGCAAATGGTTAGTGAATGTGTTTTATTTATTTATTCATTACATTTTTACACTGCCCAATAGCCAAAGCTCTCTGGGCGGTTCACAAACCATGGGTGTTTAAACCATGGTTATGTAGCCATCATGGTTAGGAATGGTTCACACGACAATGCTAAGCCATAATGTTTAGCTCAAAATGCTTGACCACCTTGGCTTAGTGTGTCCTCTGAACAGGGCCGTTATCTTCAGCCTGGCAAACTATATGCCAGGGGTGTTGAACCTCTTTCAGCCTGAGGGCCAAATTCAATTTTGGAGAAGCTCTTCAGGGACTGCATTCCAATGGGGGGGGGGGCAAAGGAAGAGGCGTGAGGGATCTGGGGAACCCTGGAAGGCTGGATTGGGACCCTCAGGTGGACCATATTTGGCCCACAAGCCTGAGGTTCAACACTCCCTCTACATGCCTATGGATGTTCTATGTCAACTGAGAAAGCAACTGCATATTTCTTGAATTCATGAGAAGGGTCTCTCATGATATCTACCAGGAAAATGTCCATCAGAGCTGATTTAAACACTGACAGAGCTGTGCTCCTGCTATAATGCAGGTGGTAAACAATGTATTGTGAGATGAGCACTTGTAGCAACAGTTTCTTTTCATCATGTGGAATGAGACTGTAGTAGGTAGATTGATATATGCATATGTGTTGAAATACATTGGAGATAAACCAAATTGAGGGAAGAGCTAAAGACATCAAAATGACTAACTTCTGACATTCTCAGTTGCCGATCAAATCAAAGTTATGTAAGGTTTAATTGGTATAGTCCAGTAATTTAAAAGATCAATTAGTATGGGTTCTCTGAAATGATCATGGAACAACTTGGTATTTGTCTGCTACATCACAGGTTAAAAGTGATTCATTATTGATGAAAACCTTCCTCTGGATCTGGCAGAAATGTGTGCCTCTAAATTCTCCCCTTATTTCTGTCCTGCAAAGAGTACCAGATGCTGAGGATAAATATCCCAGGATGGGTATCAGATCTAGGGACAGGCAACTCTGGTGACAGGCAGCTCCAGAGAACACCTGTCATGGCTATCGACTCAACTGTTCATTCAACAGCTGAAACAAATAGTACAAACAATTCATCTTCATTTGTAAAGCTGACAGCACTGACTTGTATGGCCAGCACTGAGCTAATATTTGTTTTTTATCTTATAAGCAGGAAAATGTACAAGATTGACAAAAGATGCATGCGTGAGTGAGCATGACCAGATCCATGCATGTGCATTTTTCATCTTATATGTCAGAGATAAATCATGCATGCCGATTGTGCATCAAAGTCATGAAATGTGTTACCAAGTAAGACATTAAAAAATGAAACAAATGAAGGGGGGTAGGTACTCCTTACCTGGAGCACCATTTGGTCTAGGGCCAGCCCTGATGGAAGTCAACTTTGTGCCCTGAGCTTCCCAGGGACTTGTCTGGTTACTGCAGGAAACAGAATGCTGGACCATATGTCCAGGCCACCAAAGCGATTCTTTTATCCTTATGGATTGTTGAAGCATTAAATATCTCACATATAATACATGACCATCCACTAGAAGCTGAAGGTAGTCTAATGTTACATCAGTGCCCTTGGCTCAGTTAGGGTTGAAAGGCAATCTGGGGATGATTTGGAAGCCCCTCTGCTTGACTCGCACAACAACACAGCATAAATGCCTGTACAATATACTACTGCACTGTGTAAACATTAGGAAATTCACACCAATAGGGGTTGTGACAACGCAGTATCAATAAGATGCTTAAATATTATGCTAGACTGCATCACTCTGTAAGGCTTGATGTGCCGGCTAATCAGCAGTAATCCAAAACCCACCAAAACCTCCCCACAAACTTACAACATCATAGTGTGCAAAGATTTTCTCAAAATCTCTCTTTCTTTCTTCTGAACTACAAGCCTGAATGGAAGGAGGGGTGGGGGAGAAATAAGGAATGGTTAAAAAAAACACCTTCCAAAATGGAGGGAAAATGGTGACTAAGTGCACTGAAAATTACTGTACTTACATCTAGTTTAAACTGAAGGAGAAAATTTTCCTGAAGAGCCAGAATCCTAAATGGAAAGAGCCAATTTCATTATGTTCTCAGATATTATCACCTCCACTAAGATAGACAGTTCTGCCTGACAGATCTTGCAAAGGCGGAAGCTTGTGAGGAGTGAGCCAGCATTTTCAGAAACAGAAGCTTGCAACATAAATAGGATTGCCATCTTTTTTCCTGAAACATATATTCTGAGCCTTTAGCAGCTGCATGACAGGCAGAAAATCAACAGGTATAGCTTTTAAAATATGGAGACCTATTGATGAGGAACGCTACACTTGTTGAAGCTACTGCAAATTCCACAAGTCCATTCTGAAGAAATGGAGAACATCTACCTTGCTAGGTCATTCAGATCCAGTCGCCCATCTTTATTTTTGTCAAAGAGCTTCATCTAAAAAGCAAAAGGGGGAAGCCTTTGTAAAATTGTTAATATTAGGATAAATGTCAAAGAACCTGAGTATATAATCAATTTTTACTATTCAGAGTGGTATTGCCCATACTGTTGTGAGTCATGCAGCATGAATAGCTATGAGATCAGTTCTGCTGTGGCCTGGAGGTGCCATCGTAAGCCCACCCTGATTTCCTCTTGGGATATTTGGCCAATGCAACATGGCCACATTGAAAGAATGCTTTATGACCCTCTATCCGCCTGTTGGGCATTGAATATATGGGTGAGGATGATATAAATTTCTTTCCTTCCCAAATTATCTTTCTCTCCAAATACCCCACTGATGCAATATTTTGCAGTGTCTTTTCAGAAACCAAACTAAAGGCCCCCAAGGACAGAGCAAGCTAAACATGAAGGAAAATAAACAACAGATTATTTTGTAAGCCACTCTGAATCCTAAGGATAGGGCAATGAATACATGAACATTGTCAAGAAACAGTGGGGTTGAAACTCAGAAGACGTTGACATCCTTATGGGAACTTTTTAATGTTGAGGAGGGATACAGCACTTCCAAACAAAGTACTTTTGGCTGTCTCTTAGGGCAGTGGCCTAGTTCACACGACACGACAGCCCACCATAGCTTAATTTACCCATGTGGGCTGCTGCATTGCACTGGTTGCCTGTGGCTGCCATTTTTGTATGGCGCCCACCTTGCCACAGCTTGTCTGGTCATGTGAACCTTGGTGGTCAGGGTTGTTTGAGGGCTGGACCACTCTCAAATAACACCAAAGCAAGCCGTGTCAACAAACGTCTACAGGAGGTCTGTTGAATTTTAGGTGAAAGTTTTTTTACTGCCAGTAACTAATCCTTAGGAGAGGTATTTTAGCTTTTTAGAATGGGGAAAAGGTGTGCAAACACTGGGAGGCCACTGGACGATCAGTGACCAGCAAAAAGGGTGGGCCAGGAGAAGGGGCACGGCATTCTGGGCAACTTGCGGTGAGCCAGATTTAGTACATGGGTCTGAGGTTTGACACCCCTGGCATACAGGTTCAAGTGTTCTTGAATTCTCATTAGAAGACATCAACCAACAGAGGAACTATTCTTGATCTTCCTTCCTTCTGATGCACAGGTAAGAGAGCATTTTATCTTGCTAAGCCTCATGAATATATTTGGCATTGGCAAAAAAAGCTTTGCTTCTGCAGGAATAAGTTTGTTAGGAAATTTCAGGCCTGTCTTAGCGTCACGGCAGTCATCCTGATGAATATAACAAGCTTTTTCCTCTCTCTGCAATATATTCAGATTTTGCTTAACTCTATTCTGATTATTCCCTTCTGGGCTGATTTGCTTCTCTTTGCAGCTCCCCCATCATTTCTCAGCTAAACACTGTAGCAGGGCATAAGAAAATGGCCATCGTTTTTCAGAAAGACGGGGATAGAGGCGGGGAAGAAGTTGAATGGAGTAGAAGTATGAATAATTCATGCTAAAAGTGTGTTGAGGAACTGGATTTAATTTTTTAAGTGCATGAAGATGATTTGGTGTATTGCACAGTTTGGCTACAGTTCTAAAATATTCAGTACTGAGCTAGTGGTTAACCTTCCTTTTATTAATGTTATCCACTTAGTGATAAAGCTCTGAGAAACCCATGGTGAAGTGGTGGGAAATCTCCCCATTTCAGCTGCCCCCAAGTTTCAACTATTTTTTGCTGGAAACTCTCAGTATACACTTTCTCTGCTTCTTCCAAACTGCCAACTTCATTTTCTCTCCCCACCCCCACATACACACATATTTTCCATCTGCCCCCCCATTCTTCAGCTAGAGGGGATCACCTTTCTCAAACTCGGATGGGAATCTCATTTAAAAAATGAGATCTGAAAATACTAGAACCCCGGGTTATGCCATGAAACATATTGGTAGGAGATTTAGGACAAATAAAAGGAAGGACTTCACACAGCACATAGAAAAAATATGGAATTCACTACCACAAGATGTAGTGATGGCCACCAATTTAGATGGCTTTAGAAGGGGGTTGGATAAATTCCTGGAGAAGTCTATCAATGGCTACTAGCCTTGATGGTTATGTGCTACCTCCAGTATTTAAGGCAGTAAGCCTGTGTGCACCAGTTGCTGAGAAACATGGGTGGGATGGTGCTGTTGCACCATGACCTCCTTTGTTGGTCCCTGGTCAATAGCTGGTTGGCTGAACAGAGTGCTGTTCAGCCAACAGAGTGCTGGACTAGATGTACTCCTGGTCTGAGTCAGCATGACACTTCTTATGTTCTTATCCCCAACTATTTCCTAATTGTTAGATCCCAACGAAGAAACATCAATGACCATCCCAGACTATTAACCAACAATCTGTCAACCACCAGTCACAACATCTGGAAATGCACAGGATCTCTTCACAACAGATGGCTAATTGGAATGCCAGGCAGAACTGGAGCAGTAAGTCTTATGCTTTACGGGATGCTATGGGAGCCTTTCACCAATCTGTTTTAATACTAGTCATAATTTATTTATTTATTTATTAAATTTATATACCATCCCATAGCCGAAGCTCTCTGGGCAGTTTACAAAAGGCAATGTTGGGACACAAAAGTAAAGATGGTTTAGTGTTACAAGAATGAGCCTAGCCTCACCTGGGCTCATGCTTCTCCCACACCTCTCCTCTTCCAGCATGGTTATGAGGAGATTGAAAGCCTCCATTTCTATTATTTCATTAACCACAGTTTAGTATATCATCTGAAAAACTGTGTTTAATCTTAACTATGGTTAGAGAAAACAAGCCAGCTTCATAAACTATTGTTTGGCTCTGGCTTCTTTCCCTAATTATCGTTAACATTAACCACAGTTTGTCTGAGTTCAGATGGAACAACAAGCTATGGTAGTCTAAATTGAAAGCAAAACCTTCTGAACTTCTCACAGATATGCTGAAGGACAACAAGGTTTACACAAGCCTGAGTGGAGTCTAGACTCGTTATTGTAAGTTAAACTATGGTTTAGTGTTACATCCAGATTAGCCCAATATAAGCCGACTATTTTTTCCCATACATTCTGCATGAAATACTTTCTAGAATTTTCCACAGGTCTCATTTTCCCCTCTCAGTGGCCCCATTAATGCTAGTGGTGTGGGAGCAGCTTCCTTACATAAATATTGTAAATAAATAAAATAAAAAGTGTCTTCCCATCCCATGCCACAGTGGTAAATGTTTGAATAGCAAAATGACTTGCATGGTTTAATTAGAATCAGGGCTCATTACCGGAACCTGTTTTACATGCAAGGGATCTAGTAAGCAAAATTACCCATTTGGACAAATGTACTGATGGCAAGACTCTCAAGATTTAGGAAGCAGAGAGTTAATTCAAGCAAGCCCTCATGGAAACATAGCACATGGATTTTTCATATGCCCTGAACTGTCTGTTATTTGTTAGATAAAGGTGCTGCTTTATTCAATAGAAACATATTGTGTGGCTCAAATGAAAGCCCATTGCTGACAGCCTGACTGATATTATCATGACCTGCTATTCTAGCCAATGAATAATAATAACCTTAGTCCGGATGTGATTATTTTGGCAGCCTAGGTAATGTGATTTGCAGATGAATAAACCAGTAATGAGCTTTCCTTGCATGTGACATTGACAAAATGTAACTCTGTGGATTGCAGAATGCACACACACACACACACACACACACACACACACACACACACACACACACACAGGATTTACTAACTGCAGTAGAATCTAATATATCTGAATGACTCTGGGGGACATTCAAAATATTGGTAAAATTTTCCTAAACAAATTACATTTCCAAATGTAGATACATTTTGCAAGAAGTTGTATAATAACTAGTGACCTTTTAAAATTCAGTATAATTTCCCCCTTCCCCAGATGCATCAGAGATAGTTACAGCTAGAAACAGATTAGTGCTAAGATTCTAAGAATGATTTTTCTCTTCTTCTGGGGAACTTGACAGATGAGGTTTAGGAAGAAATTTTCACCTTGGTCAGATTGGCTGATCACTGGTTTTACTTTCACCTTTTCCTGCTAAGTGTCATGATGACTGGGCACTTGTATTTCATTTACTAAAGCTTTTCCTTTGCATATGAGCACTCCTGGCATGATGTAGTCTTCATCCTTTGATACCACAGACACCGAATGAAGTGCTTACAACACCCTTACAATACATGGTGTTATCGTGGCTCTGTCCTTCCTGGGTAAATGTTCTCAGGAGGTGGTGGTGGTGGACTCCTGCTCCATCCCATGACTATTGGCCAATGCAGTGCCTCAGGGTTCCATCTTGTCCCCTGTGCTTTTCAACACCTACATGAAACCACTGGGAGAAATCATTTGGAGCTTTGAGCTGGGAGCTCTACCTCTCATTTCCCTCTAATGTGTTGCTAGGGAAGTTGTTGAATGCCTGATCCAGTGTCTGAAGACTTAAGCCAGACAAGATGGAGGTACTGTGGGTAGGGAAACTGACCAATCTGGATAGTGGAATACATCTGGTCTTAGAATGTTTTAGGATGTTTTAACAATGTATATTATGTTTTAATTCAGTTTTATGTATTTTATATTTACTGCTGTTCCCCGCCTCGATCAAAATGGAGAGGCGGGTAAGTATTATTATTATTATTATTATTATTATTATTATGAGATTGAACTCCCCCTGAACAATCAATTGCGGAGTTTGGGAGTGCTTTTGGACTTAAAAATATTTTAAAATTAATAAAATAAATCAACACAACACAACCACAACAATAACACCCAATTTCTTATAATTATCCTTTGCTACGTAGTTCCATCCAGTACAATAAATCTTTAGGCTGCCTAGAATTCCAAAGAATTACTATAATAATGCATGTTGTAGATATTATATCCTCTGCTTACCATGGTGTCAGTATATTCCTGCAGCTTTGCCTTAGAAATTGTTTTTCCATGTTGCTGAAAAAGACCTTGCAGAAAGTTCTGTTGTCAGAAAAGAAGTAAAAGAGGCGGTTTTTACTATTTCAGATACATACTAAGAATTAATATGAAGGAATCAAGATCTGGCTCAGCAGAGGAGCTGAACACATATCTAGCTCAATGAACAGCTGAGATATTTGTTTGAATGTACTTAAATTTGTTGTAAGGTGGCCTTGCATACTCTTTTACAAATGATGGCCCTTTATTTGAAGGACTGTCAGAGGATTGCCCCCTACTTTGAAAGTGTCCCCTGTTTGAAGAGCTGTCCAGTCCAACTTTGAACCATCAAAGTTAAAGAACCATCAGAAGGAAGAGCTGGGACTTGAAGCCGCCCATCAACAGTACCTGGACAGCAGACAGACCATGACCAGATCACCTGGTCATGGTCTTCCACACCATAGATCTATGTACTGTGTTTCTATTTAAATTATAATAATTATTCATTAAACAAAAAACCTACAGTTTACAAAACAACATTAAGGCTCTACAGTTTTCAACCAAGCACCAAAAAACAGGGAAATTAGGAGTTAAGGCTCATAAGACTTAATGCCACATCCTCCCTAAGGAGGGAGAAAGTGCAAGTGAAACTCTCATTCTCCTAAAGCAGATAAAACATGAGGAAAGGATGAGGAATGGGATATGCAGCGGTGACTGTGGGGTTTTGGAAAACTGATGATGAACAACTAAGGGCTGCATGTACATTTCAGGAAGATCAGTGAAACATTTTTGATTTTATAAATCTTAGAATGACCAAGCCGCCGATTATCCCTTTATCACAATAGAATGCTTTGTTTCCTGTTGGACCTTAACTAAGGATGCATGGCTGTGTGTCCTTAAATTTCTAAATTTGCATCTATACATAGATGTACAGTATTGACCTCTTTTTTAGAGATTCGCAAGAGGCCACCATATTATGTGATCAAAGGATACTGATTGACTAAAAGTGCCATCTGGATAAAGCACAAGAAGACTCTCTAGAGAACTTACTTTGAGTTCACTGGCTGAAATGAAACCACTGCTATCAGCATCGTATTGCCGCCATATCTGCAGGGGGGCAATTAGTAAGATGTTATCCTTTAAGAAAAGGAATTGAAGAATATATATTACAGCATCATTTAGGAATGAGCTGAAGAACATATGAAGTGTGTGCTACCTGCCCTGTCCCCATCCCCCATGGCTTACCTCCCTGCTGTCCAGATCTTCGACATATTTTAATCCTCATCAGATTTTAGCATAGGAAGTGATGAAAAAGCTGATGAAAAAGCAGTGGAGTGGAAACAAGGCTATAGATGTGGGGAGGTAAATGCCAGGATCCCTTCATGCCTTTACCCTTTTTACTCTAAAAATCATCCTCCAGCTCCTGCTTTATAACACAATCCTGGTTCTAAACAAATGGGTCTGTTGCTGACACAGGCAGTTTGGGCTCAGTGTGTGCCCAATATACCAACCCAATAAAAAACCCAACCACACACAGCACGAAATCACACCCACCCGCATAAACTCCACACTGTTGTCCAAAGGTGTTTCTCTTCGGAAAAGCAGGAGAAAGTTCTCATCCTCCGACAAGATCATATTTGCAAGCTAAAATAATAGTAATATAAAAGAAGTGTTTACATTTCTGTAATGTGATCACTACTCTCAAGAAATGTACTATTTTGGTGTAAATGGTACATGGCTATATCACAAGGTTAGGCATAGGGCAAAGCAGAAGGAGAAACAGCAAAACAGCAGCAGCAACAAAATCTAAATCAGAATAAGTTGCTTCGTTAGAAGGATATTTGGACACGTGGTTCCATGCTGCATGATCTAATAGCATTTGTGACATTCCTCAATTACATATGATCTATTTTCTAAAAGTTAAAAATAAAAGACAGCCAGTACCTCTCGTATCTGTAAGCGTCCATCTGCAGTTACATCGTACGTGGACATAAAGCGTTTTTTCACCCGCTGAACTTTTTCTTCTGTTATGGTGCTCTGTGATATGAAAAGCAACAGACTGACCTTACAGTTATGGATAAAACCAATTTTCTGAGTGTAATACATTATGTTCTGTCTCTTTAAGTTCAGCCATGCAAGAACTGCAGTGGATGTATTCTTTATGCTGAAAGGAATGGAACTTGTAGTAAGAGCCATTTTGCTCTGGTTTGCTAATAAAGAATCACAGTTCAATACACTTTGCATTCTGAAGACTAGAAGACATGGACTGGCAGGCATACACCCACACGCACACACCCCCAGAATTACTATACAGAGAATCACAAGATGTATAACAGTCCAAGAGCACGAGTCCATTCCATCTTTCCCTGCAGATATAAAAAAGATTATTAGAAGAAATGACAAAGGCATGGAAGCTTGAATGTATCTTTATATCTATCATTAATTAGCAGTTTGGCTGAGAATGGGAGATGGTGTCATGGAAGGCTTAGAGGATGCAGCAGTCAGGAAGCTAGACAATAACTTTATTATCTCTCTTAAACAAGAATAAAACAGCAACAATAAACTGACTCCACTCAGATACAACTAAGTCCAGTGCCATCTAATAACTAAACTATATAATGATACTATCCATGGAGATGGAAACAGAGAGATTCCATATTGTATGAAAGGCTCAGGAGCAGACAAAAAGTGGAAGATGTTTAAATCATCTCCGAGGTATCCCAAGAGCAAACTAGGCTGGATGAGACCCTCAGCGATAAGGTTTGCAGCCTGAAATACAAGAGCATTCCAGGCAACAGTTGCACAAGGAGTTGACAGCAGGAGAAAACCACGCTGCGGTTCCTGAAAATATATGTTGAGGCATGATGCATCTGGACAGAGAGCAGTAGCATGTCATGCATGTGAAAAATCAAATAGCGTTGCCTCCTTGTGTAAGACAAACAACTTGCCTTACAGGTATAGCTAGGGATCCCTGCCTGAAATAATTTCCAGAGGGCTGGGCCTCTCAGTCTTTGGCTGTGAAAGCATATTCAAGACAAACATATGTGTTCTGGTGTAAGCTTCTGTGGACTAGAGCCCACTTCGTCAGATGCATGAAGTGTAATCCTCAGTTGACAGTTATACATATAGAATGGGGAAATGTTTTAAGCTTGAGTTTAAGGGCAATGAAATGCAAAAAAGAAAAGCATTGTCTGTGACAATTCACTTCTACTGTATGTATAGTCACCAACTGGAGATCACACTTCCTGCAGTGGAATCTAGTCCATGTAAACTAATGCTATAAGAAATCTGTTAGTCTGCAAAGGGCCACAATACTGCCAGAAATAGTGTATGAGCAATCTTTCCAAAGACACAGTGTCATCAGGTGGAGAAAATTCTAGCATATTGTACCACAGTATTCCATGCTGTATATAAGACGTATTTTTTATAGCACACTCATTTTCCAAGTGTGGATTCTTATGTAGACAAAATGGCATCAACCATGCAGAAGAGGGAAGGGTCAACAACTTGGGGGGAAATCCCAAGGTTTTCAGAAGAACAGCAAATATTTAGGAAAAGAAACATAATGGGGGGGGGAGCAGTCAAATTAGTACTGAGAATGTTCACTGACTGGTGTGTGTATGGGTGGGGGATGGAAAACTGGGGAAGAGAAATGGAATGGAATATCATAAAAGTAGGCATGGCTAGTTGGCTGGCTGGAATTCTGAACAGAAGCACACCATACTGCAACATTTTGTTATAGGTCACACTTGTTCCTAGAGTGTTCTGGATTAATAATTTGGTGACATACCACTGGAAGCACTGAAATCTGATATTGCGTTCATATCATTAACATAAAAGTGTCACAAATAAATAAACAAAAGCTTATGTTGTCTCCAGGGTAGAATCTGAAATCCTAACAGCAACAACGAGGAGGTGCAGGACTAGTCTTTACATTTTGCCAGTGCGTCCACTACAGCACTTGGAAGGACAGGATGCCTGCACATAGCTCAGCTGTGAGAACCAGCCACGGTCCAGAGACTCAGACATCAGCAGAACATTTTGAACATGAATACAAGTGGGTCCAAAGTGTGTATTCCTCAATGCTACAGAGACCTTTACAGAATAGTGTTATGCAGGAGCTACACAGAACAGTAGCCAGCCAGTAGTAAAGGCTTTGCTACACAAGGCCACCTGCAAGTAACTGCTGATGGGATATACTGTTGCAGTGACCTTACTTGTAACTGCCCACCTCTGAAGTTAAACCAGATAATGGTACAATCCTAAACATATTTAGACAGAAAAAAAAAGTCCTTCAACTGCCTGGAGCATCCTGGGAGTTGTAGGACTTTCTCCCTCTTTATACATGCATAAGATTGTTCCTTAAGATGTATAAAAAGAGGATTCTAGCCTTCATACGCAGATACAACTGGTGTGCTCACTGTGCTGACTGCATAGTTTCCTGCATAATTTCAATGGCTTCTCCCTGTCCATGTGGCACAACATCCTCTTCAGACCTTGGGATGACAATCCGGGGGATTCTGGATTTATAGGATGACTTGGAGAATTACAGCTTAGAAAAATGAAATAAGAGGGTCCAAAAATACGGTGGGTAGCGTTTAAACCTTCTCAGAATAAGATCAGAATCCAAGTGTTCATGTGTCAATATGGTTTGCTTATGCTCCAAATGTTCTCTGGAAAGAAGGGTAATTGAGAACCACAATGCTTTCAAAATATTTTTTTATCTCACATGAAAGATCATGTATGATTATTGTCTCAATTTTCTGACTTGAGACAACATGCGAAGTGTAAGACCGATTAAAATACCAGAAAAATATAATAAAAATTAAAGAGAGTAGAGAAGTATGTATTCTGCTTCCTTTAGTCATCTTCATCTTCTAAAGTTATGTTTCCTAAATTTAAATCTCCTGCATTGTAAGTAGAAGACATACAGCCAACCAAAATTTTCTCTTTGAGGTTTCTACGTGTGCCCTTGCTTACAAGAAGATTTGTGAGCTCTTGTTTTAATGGGATATCAGTGAAGAGAAATATTAAATTATGTTCTCCATTAAACCCGAAATTAAGTTGTAAACTTTACTACTACTGGACAAAACAAAACAAAAACCAATAAATAAAAAACACAACTGGAAAGAAGTCATCAGCCCCTGTCCTGCAGCAACAGCTATTCAAGATGATTATGGCATGCTTCACCTTGCTCATAATTTTAGGTCACTGGAAGCCAGGAGCAGTGGAGGCTGGTGGCACCAATGTCAGTGGAACATGAAGCTGCTCTGCGTTTCAGCCAGAATTCTGAAGGAGCTATCCAAGGTGCTGGGCCTATTTTGGGGATAGGATACAGCATCATAGCTTCCTTAGAATTCTGACTAGCTCTGACTGAAACCCAGAGCGGATTCACTGCCCCACTGACATCAGAGCCACAAGCCTCCACTGGCTTGGAGTGATTGCGATCCAACTGTTACTGACATACATAGTTATAAGTTCTCTTATTACACCCTTATGTCCACCCTGAGGAAGATATAACGGCATTTTTCAAACTGAAGTGCCAATTCAATAACAACAATGAAAAGTGGCATCTTTGTATCTTTATGGTGGTTGATCCCTCTTAAAAAGTCATGCACGAAATTCACAGCTCTCCTTTTGGGGACACACAAAATTAAGGGCAGGACTTCACGGTGCACCCACCCCGACTGAAAACAAATAATGAATCCCCATTTCCTTTGCCAGTGTTTATTCCTCCCTTCCCCCATTTTGCATGCCTGCTGGATTCTGTCATTCTATTGTTTTTCCAGCTGGGGTTGCAGGGTTTTTTTTGCATTTAATGTTAGATGAGAACACATCAGAGCAGTTGAGGGGGAAAAACACAGAGCTATAATGGTCATTAGGGAGAAATAACAACAGGGAGCACAGAGGTTAAAAACAATCATTATGAAACTGTTTGCTATTCAAACAGAGACAACTTTCAGAGCACATAATGCTATCGACGGTAGGATCTACACTATTGCTTTAAAGTGCTTTATAACAGTTTTGAACACTGTTGGCGCCCAGGACACACTCCATATACAGTTGTCAAAGCTGTTATAAAGTGCTTTAAAGCAGTAGTGTAGATCTGGCCTATTTTATTGCACTCTAAACCTTCTAAGCACAGAAATAGCAACTAATTCTTCTTCTTCACTATACACTTGTTAGATTGCTAAGTAAGCAAGCTTGTATGAGTCTGATGCACACAAAACTAGTCTGATACGTTGGCGAAGTCACTGTACATTGTGATAAGTCACTGTGACAAAATTGGAGTCTTACATTGCATTGAGAAAATAAGATAGATTCTATTCCATCCTCCATCTCTGTGCTCTTACATAATTATTCCACTCCTAGGGTCTACAGTACAGCAAAACTGTGGAAGAAATGTACATCAAATGCATGCAGAGGCGTAACTGACCAACACTAGAGGCATAGCAGAGGGTGCCCATTTGCCAAGATAATGTGGGTAATAGCATGGCATTTACAGGTCAACACCTGTGATGATGGAGGGGTGCTCAATCCCTCCTGTGCCAGCCACCTCTCTCCTGCAAATGTTCCCCAAGGCCTTTTTCTCTACAGCCAGCCTTACTACTGGTTTCAGAGCCTGGCAGTAAACAATAATAACCGGGTGGAGGGGGCAGGCAGGCAGGTGTCTGAGAGCAGTGGTGGATGAGGGAAGAGTTAAGCACAACCCCAACCCACATACCTCCCTGCAAATGGTCCCCCCCTCACCTGCCCACCCTTGCATGGACATTATTAGGAACTAGGATTGGGAGCCCTGTATTTCTCTCACAGTGTTCTTGAAATGGAATGCCAGTGCTGTCATAGAAAATACCATTGTGGGCAATGATGGGTCAGTACAATCAAGCCAGTATCATCTTGGCAGGCTTCCATTTTGATAGGAAGCACTTGGTGGAAACCTCAGAAGAGCTGGGAGTGCTCTGCTGGCAACATCACTGAAGTGTGGTGCTAGAAGCCATTCCCTCTTTTTGAATAAACCATGCCCTTGGACAGCCTTCCCCAACCTGGTGCCCTCCAGATGTGTAGAACTTCAACCCCCATAATATCCTTATGAGAATTATAGCCAACACATCTGGAGGCACAAGGTTAGGGAAGGCTGTGTAGGAAGTTTCCTTGAGTTAAAACTAATGTTAGGTTAACCTAACTCCGATTCATGTTAATGGGTCTAGTCAAAGTAGGCCTAATATTGGATACAACTCTTGTTCCCTCTCAGATCTCAGCTCCCACAGATGTAAATCTGCCCTACCTCCTCCAAACTTTTCTCATCACAGTGCTTAATCTTTGAAGGGATTGAACAACCTAACTTCCCTGAACACAAAACACCCACGGGGAAATACCCCACACTTTCTACTCAGTCTGGTTCAAGAGAAGCATATGTTGTGCCCTTATTTTGATATTCCTATCTCCTTTCCCTGTCCTCACAAATGTCTGGAAGGGTTTAATATAGTAGAACTTGCTTCCTGAAATAAGTGCTAGCAGAAATCCATTGAGACATGGACACTCATCTATTGTTCACACATTACAAAATAATTCTGTTTATAAACAAGAATTCTCAAACTTCAAGGGAAGAAAGAAGATTGTCTGAAGCAGCCTACAATAGTCACCATGAAGAATTAGAGCCCATTTGCACCCACTAGATGTACTACATCAGGTGTAGCCAAGCCAGTGTCTTCCAGGGGGCTGAACTGCAACTCCCATCAGCCCTAGCCAGCATGGCCAATGGCTGGGGATGCTGGGCATTGTAGTCCAAACATCTGGTGGGCATCAGAATATCAACATTAATTGGTTATCCCAAGTGGACACAGCAACACTTCAGAAAGAATTTCTCATCATTCAGGGGATTTCCTTTGCCCTTTAACTTAAGTTCTCTCTTATGACTTATCTTTTGATAGAAAACACAAATCAAAAGTTGACATGAGTTAAGGCATTATCAGAGCAAGACAATTAACAACATAAACAAGCTCACAGTAGTATTTTAGTGCTTCTTCATATATTTCATGGTATGGTAACCCTAAATAGAGAATCGGCAAAGAAGGCACATGTTGATGGTTATGTGGTCTTTTTCACTGTTTTGAACAGCAGGCAAACAAAAATAAAGGGACAATATGTCAGATGAAATGAATCAGAAGATGACATACATTTAATTGGGCATGCAGTTGACTCTACAGTTAGTCTTACAGCTGTTTCTAAACAGATCCCTTTTCCTAAGCAAGTGTAAATTAACCCTGGACAATGATGCATGTTAATTGATTTTGGAAGCCAGAATATTGCCTCTGCAAAACTAATCAGCCATTTTGAATAAGTACACACACACACACACACTGCTGTTCTCCTTCCCTTCATCCAAACTAATGTGTATGCAAGCTTCCTGATTCATTAATCTAACTAAATGTGGTGTGTGTGTGTGTGTGTGTGTGTGTCAGTTTGCCGAAGGAAACGGATTTGCTTTTTGCTGGAGTTATGTCCACTGAGTGGGTGGCAAGTGTGGAGACTCAGAACACAAACAGCGATAATGAGTTTGGTACACTTGTTGCAAAAATAACCTAAAGTGGAACTTTTGCAGCCAGCAGAAAACAATGTTCTTTCCTTAAGGAATTGCTAGGGAAACAAGTAGCCAGGGTGACAGATATGGTCAAACGCTCATCATGATCCAAAGCAGCAGGCAACTAATGGGCAAGACAACACCTGGGGAGTCCTTTAAACACACTACCCTTGCCTTCCAGCTGCTTGGCATAGAAGGAGAGAATGAATCCAGCCCCCAGAATACGGATTGCCAGCTGTTGGAGTGAGGAGAGGAAATTGAGTCCAGCACCCATTTGTCCCCAGGGTTCCTCATCTTGCTAGGAATATATGTGCTTCATGCTCATCCTCACATGCAGATAATATGATGTGGTACTTACTTCACTGCCCAACGTCTTTAGCAGGTGATGAAAAAAGTTATCAAGCTCCTTCCCCTCTATGTAACCATTGTCTAAAATCAATTAAAATATATATATTACTGAACATATGTTAATAATGAGAGTTGACTATAAGCCCAACAAATTGCACACACCATGAACATTTCATAAATCTATGAATGCCTTCTTTATTCAGAGAAACTCAAGTACATTTAACCAAACTGGCATGCGCTAGCAATATGTCTAAGTTGCAGGGGGAGGGGTTGTTTTTGTTTTTACATTAATCAATTTTTAAATAAATTAATTTATTATAGATTTTAAAATTAAAGATTCTTCTTTTTATTCAAATAAATAAGAGATAGAAACTTTGGGCAAAATTCACCAGAAGCTTCCCTTTTAACTGGAATGAATAGAACTGTACCAAATGTTTAAACTTGGTATTTATGCAGAGATCTATTTCACGAATTAGATTGACACAAACATGGGAGACTCTGGGCACTAGATGCAAATTACCTATTCCACAATAGATCTAGCAACTTTGGAGAGATTTTTGGCATATAGAACTTTGAAGTGAGTGAAAGAGGAGAGAAGGCTTTAATGAATGGGAAAACACACTATTCAATTAAGATTTGGATTTTAATTTAGAATAAATAGGTCTAACAGAAATCTAAGTATATGTTGAATTATTCATCTGAATGCAGATAATACATTCAGAGTGATATTTAATCAGAGGAGACAATTTAAATTGTAAGCCCCTTGGAGCAGGACCTGTCCTTTGCTCAGAAGTAAATCCCACAGAGTTCAATGGGACTTAAATCCCAGGTAAGTGTGTATAGAATTGTAGCCTAAATGGCTGAGTCAGACAGCAGCCCTAATGCCACTATCCTCTGTCAAGCTGTCTCCCATCTACAAACACAAGACAGTTCGAGATAATCACAGGAATACAAGTTTAATAAGCATATGTGGTTGGGTGGCAAAAAAAAATGCACAACATGTAGAGGCATCAGAAGAATATCTGCTAGATATTCATCAACTCCCACCATCCCCAGAAAGCATGGCCAATGGTCAGGAATCCTGGGAGTTGTAGTCCAAAACAGCTGGAGGGCACCTGGTTGGGAGCGTTGGTGCCCACTAGATGTGCCTTCCAGATGTGTTGGCTACAACTCCCATCATCTGGTTGGGGATGATGGGAGTTGTAGTCCAATATAATGCCTGGTGGGAGAAAGCTGTGCTAGATGGCACCAATGTAAAAACTGCCTTCCAAGCCAGAAGTGCGAATGTAAACTCCTATGAATGCTCATGCTCAGTGGAAGCTGGTGGCTCTGTTGTCGATGGGGCAGTGAATCTGCTCTGGGTTTCAGTCAGACCTTGAAAGGGGCTATCCAAAGTGCTGAACCCTAGCCCCCAAGTGGGTTCAGCACCTTGGATCGCTCCCTTAGAGTTCTGACTGAAACCCAGAGGGGAGTCACAGCCCCACTGACATTGGACCACCAGCCCCCAGTGCGCGCATTCCCTCTTATGTTCAACCTGAACCGCTGACACGTGTCTCCAGCCCACTTGCAGCCTGGTGCCCTTCAGAGGGTTTGGACTTCAACTTCCTTCAGCCCCAGACAGCATGGCCAATAGTTAGGAATGCTGGGCTTTGTAGTCCTAAACCTCTGGAGGGCCCCAGGTTGGGGAAGGCTGTCCTCGCCGGCCGCTTTGCCCCTTCCCCGTTCCCGGATCGCAGCGCGCTCACCGTCGGCGTCGAAGCGTTGCCAGAGGCGCAGGAACTCGACCGCGTCCAGGCCCTGCAGGGGACCGCTGTCCATGGTGCTGCTCAGCGCGGGCAGAGAAACCCCAAGCTGGCAAAGTTCAGGCCGAGCGCAGGCCGTTCTCTCCGGCTTGCTCCGGCTGCTGACCTCGAGTGCGGGCGAGGCGGGCGGGTTTTCAGAAGGCAGCCAAGCCGCAGACACGCCCCGCGCCGCCTGCCAGACTCCCACCTGCTGCTGCCTGGAGAAGAGGTCGGAGCCAGCCAGAAAGCCAAGCAGAGGCAAAGGCTGCTACCGCCGCCCCTGCGCCCGCCCGATCCAAGTTTCCTCTCACACCTGCTAGGAGAAAGGGCTCGAAAGAGATGTCTGGCGCCGGCTTTTCGCTGCAAATAGATCTGGTGCTCTCCAGATGTGTAGACTACAACACCAGCCCCAGACAGTACAACCAAATTGCCAGGTTGATAGGAGTTGTAGTCCAACACATCTTAAGGATGCCACGTTACAAGGACTGGATTGTACAATAACATTTCCTAGTTAGAAGGCATCACAGAGAAAAAAATTCAGGTAAATATTCTGGATAGAATTGTATTTTATTTTTTTATTCATTGTATTTTTTTATCCCACTTTCCAGACAATTTTTGTCTTCCAAAGTGTCTCAGATCAATAAGAACGGCAGCCCCCATCATTCTCTATGACAATAATGTGACCTAACGACTTCTAACTTGGACAAAAAGGCAATGCTGTGTATTGTGAGCGTTATTCTTAACAGTACAGCTACAGTTAGAAAACCTTGTTGCTTAGTGCTTCAGCCAACATGTTGAACAAAAAAATAAGAGCGCATCCCTTACGTTTTTTCTGGTTCCCCCTTTCTCCTTCCAGTATTCATTTTGAATTAGTGGGATGCCTTTATCAAAGGCTTAAAGTTAATGGAAAGACAATAAAAGAGCCAAAACAGCAATACAAAAGGTGCTTAAATGGAACCCTAGAAAAACAAAAGAATGCACACAATACAGTCATGTTTATCCAGCTGCTCCATCCATGGGTGTGCAAATTTGATATGCAAGTGTAATGTCAGTTTTACTGTATTTGGTTTTTCTAACTGAAATGAAGAATGCTGTGTACACCAGTCCATTTCTAGATAATTAGAACCTACAAATGGACTCAGAAAAAGCTTGTGTCACACTAAGTCAGTTAAGGCTCCAGAATGCTTTGTTGTTTTGCAGCAGACTAATACAGCTACCCCTCTGGAAATTCGTACCCAATCCTGATCCCTTTAGCAATTATTTATCTGCTTCCGGTTTGTTGTTTTTAGTGTGTAATTTAGCACCTCATAAAATAGGGACTAATCTGGGTAAGGTACATGCAGATGGAATCCTAAAATGTTTAGGCGAGCATTTTGCATTAATTCTGAGCATGCCATCTCACAGCCATTATCCACTCTTTCTGCACTTCCTTCATAGCTTCCCCCATGTTTTAAAGCTTTTAAATCAGATTGTTGCATAACAACCCCTATGATTAGATCCTCCCGCCTTTGCTGCTCTGTACAACTTCTAGCTACTTTCCAGCTCCATGACAGTACAGTTAGCTAAGGGCAGGTGTTACAATTGTGCCCCAGGAACCATGAGAGTTGTCACTCAGGGGATGGGGAAGGCCAAGAACTTGAACAATGTTTGATACCTTTTCAAAAAATATAATTCCTAGTGATATTTGGAATAATGATCTGATATTTATTTATTTTATTTTATTATTGCCTTTTTTCTTCCAAGGAACCCAAGGTAGGATACATAATCCTCCTCCAGTCCATTTTATCTTCACAACAACAACCCTGTGAGGTAGGTTGGGCTGAGAGCCTGTGACTGGCCCAAAGTCACCCAGTGGGTTTCCATGGCCAAGTGGGGACTAGAACCCGGATCTCCCAGCTCCCAGTCCAACACTTTAGCCACTACACCACACTGGCTTTCGTGGGGGAGTGGGCCCATATAAAGATGGGCCCAATGCTTGCATTACTGGGAATAGTGGGGAGGGGAGGGGAGGGGACCTGGTCTCACTATCATTTGTGCAGTCCCCAGTTATTATTTTTATAAGGCTCAGTGGAGGCTCATGGCTCCAATGTTAGTGGGTCAGTGAATCTGTTTCAGGTTGCAGTCAGAGCTCCCCAAAATAACCTCAGCACATTGGATAGTTCCTTTAGAGTTCTGACTGAAACCCAGAGCAGATTCACTGACCCACTGACATCGGAGCCACCATCCTCCACAGCTAAAGGATACTGTCCACATGCGCACTATTATATTGCCTCCTGGGAACTCTAGTTCAGTTTTGCTTAACCTAATCTAGCCTGTGGCACCATCTATGGTGCAGAGCTGATTAGAAATTCAAGTGACCAACCCCAACAAAATATCCAGAAACAAGAGACGGCTGTATATCTGTGTGGAGGACAACAGCAACCACACAAGACATTTACAAAGAACAAAATAATGAGAACCAAATGGAATACAGAAGACACTCACTTACAGAAACCTCTGAGGCTGGGTGGTTTAGTCTCATAGTTTACATCAGGGGTGTAGGATCTCTTTCAGCTAGGGGGACCAATTTCTTTCTGCAGAAGCTTTCAGGGAACACATTCCAGTCCAAAGCTCTAAATAACTTGGGACTAGGATACCTGAGAGAGTGCCTTCTCCATTATTATCCTGCCTAGTCACTGAAGTCATTAGGGAGCATGTTTCTGGTGGCTCCACATGGACCTGTGATCTGACTGGAGTCCACCAGGAGAAGAGCCTTCCGTGTGGTAGCCTCCTTCCTATGGAATTCTCTGCCTTTGGAGATCAGGCAGGAGCCAACGTTGACTCGCTTCTGGCATCTCCTGAAAACGTTGTTTCAGGAAGCTTTCCTTGAGTGACCAGTTGTGGTTTTATCAGAACTCTGTTTCTTTTTAAAATAGGTGGTTTTCTTAAATATGGTGTTTTTATTCTTTAAGCCCATCTGCTGTTCACCAGTCCAATTTTTGGAGGACGTGGAGCAGTATATAAATATTGTAAATAAATGAGCATATTTTAGTTTAAGGGCGCAATCCTATGCATGTTTAGACAGCAAAAGAGGCCCAGCATCCCCCAAACATACACAGGATTGCATTCTAAACCTTTTAGAATTGGGGAAAAGCCTGCACACAAAAGCCAGGAAACCATGGAATGCTCTGTGGTTGGGAGAAATTTGGCATGGCCACCTTGGCCAGATTGGAACCTCAGGTGGGCTAGGTTAGCTCCCAGGCGTAAGATTCTAAACACCTAGTTTACATCGACTAACAAGAGTAAGGGATTAGCTTTAAAAAGGAGGCTGCAATAGAAGGAGATGAGGGAAGTGATGGTATTCTATCATGGCTGGCAGGAAGCTGTAGTCCAGCACATTTGGTGGACACAAAGTTGGGGAAGGCTGTGCTAGCTCAAAGGCATCCTGGAAGCCCATGTTAAAATAACCAGGACTGAAAATCTTGGAACAAGTTTGGTGGAAGTTAGAGTTCATTTAGAGGTCCCATTTCCCACACACTTACCTTTTACATACTTTTTGATATGTCACTTCCCCTATATTAACATTTTCATAAATATAATACATAGAAATTCAATGAAGCTAATCTTAAGTCAATAAAACCACCAACCTTTTATGATAATCGAGCACAAAACATTTGGATGTGAAAAAGGCACTGCCACCAGAATAGAAGTACTTAATTAACACCATGAGGTCCTAAACTGACTAGAATCACTATTGTGCTATGGATAAAAGGTTTCTGAAATGTTCAAAGTGGTGTCTAGAATAAAAAAATGCTTCCACATCTAATGAATGGGCTTAAGCAAATCCTTTTATTACTCCCCCTACCACAATTTTCCGAGTGGGAGAATAAAAGCAATGAGGGAAGGTAGAGGGAATAAAGAGCAGTGGGCGGAGAATAGGGTGACCATATGAAAAGGAGGTCAGGGCTCCTGTGTCTTTAACAGCTGCATAGAAAAGGAAATTTCAACAGTTGTCATTTGTACATATGGGGAACCTGGTGAAATTCCCTTTTCATCACAACACTTCTAGTGCAGGAGCTATACTAGAGTGACAATTTTAAAAGAGGGCAGGGCACCTGCAGCTTAAACTGATGTGATGAAGACAGAATTTCATCAGGTTCTCCATATAAACAAATGTCACCTGCTGAAATTCCCTTTTCAATGCAAATGTTAAAGGCACAGGAGCCCTGTCCTCCTTTTCATATGGTCACCCTAGTGGAGAAGGCATAGGATCGGGCAGCCTGACTCCATGGCAATTCTTGGCATCTACAAATTTTTCTTTGCTTTACCAGCTATGGGACATCCACACCCATCCCTGGTAAAAGATTATTCTTCAGTTATCAGTTCAGCTAGATATTAAGGAATTGTACTGCAGTGCTTAGGTGTTCTTAATGCCATCGCACTGGAGGAGGATGGGGACAGAACTAGAAGTACTTGGCTCTGGCTTTGCCTGCTAGTATTGGCCACCTTGCCTTTTGTCCCGATGGTTCCAGCCCTACTGCAGAGGAGAGTTTCTTTAGGGAAACATGTCTTCCTCACTTTCCCCATTGAATTAGCATTGGGGCAGCCAGATTCCAAGAATAAGGTCTCCAGTTTGATGCTGGGGCTTGGATGCTTCTTTCCTACCATTTCTTCACAGCCCTCATTATTGCATTCTTCTATTAGCCGCTCCTCTTGGAACATTGCCTTGAACAGAATGTGTTAGAAGGCCTCAAATACAACAAGCCTCTCTGTTTATGGTGCTTGTAGCAGCTGCAGCAGCAGCCCTATATGTGTCCTATATAAAAAATAATTTATTTAGAGGGGAAATGAGAGCAGGGGGCCATGGAGAGGCAACAACCACATACATAAACAGAATTCAAAGTAAAAGTCAAAAAGTCAGCCTAACTTATCTAGTCACATTACCTGCTTGACTGTTCTTGGGTCTTAAACCCTATGTCAAGTTTATTGCAGAGAGGGTGTTCTCAGAAAGAGAGAGTGAGTATCTGGACAATTCTAGAAGGACTGAGGGGATCTTTTTAATGAGAATCTCTGCTTAGTTAAACCCAGCCCCTTTGCAAAGCCTCATAGTTGGTTTGTTCAATAACACAATAGCCTCCATTTTTTATGTCAGTAGTCTAGCCAGCAAATCAGAAAATTACCTAGTGCTTGGACTCACCTTAATGTCAATGACTTCCATCTCAAAAGCACAAGATGGTTAGAACCAGTCCAGCCTATTCGAGAAAAAAGTTTAAGGCTTTGTTCCTGTTTTGGAGAACAAAGAAGTGAGTTACGGAGCTTTATCACACCAGCATTATACTCTGCCATCGCGGCGAATTGCATGCAGAGGACTCCGATGTTGTCTACCTTATAATCTGCTGTCATGGCGAAGTACTCCGATGTCACAGTCCATGTCCTGCTGTGATTGTGGTTGTTCCCCCCTCTTAGTGATATATTTTGGTGTGTGGAAAATCTGGTTCTTCTGGTAGTGTAAAAGCACACCTCTCAAACTGCAACATGTACTTTTATCCCTCGTTTTGAATCCAGTGTTCTGTGGGCGCGTTTTCAAGGGGTGGAATTGCTGACAAAAGAAAGGGGTGTGTCTTATCTCCAGCAAGTGTTTTTAATTGCCAATTCAAATCCTTTCTCCTCCTGTTTCCTCCATCTTAACTCGTCCATTTTCACCTTAAAAGAAATGTGGGAAATGCACCCTCCTTGCCAGCAGCACTGTCATTTTTAAAGATAACGAGATCCAAATTGGCACAGTGGTAGGTCTTAAAGAGGGCTTTCAGCATGCCGAATTTGAATCAGATTGGGTCATCTGTTGTTTTATGATTTTTTAAATGGAAATTAAACAAATGCTTACATCTGCATAAGTTCTAAAGATAAAGAGATTCAAATTGGCACAGTGGTAGGACTTAAGGAGGGCTTTCAGCATGCCAAATTTGAATCAGATTGGGTCATCTGTTGATTTTTTAAATTTCCTCTCTCAAATCCTTTGGAGCTTATAGTCTGCTAGTGCAAAGGAACATAGGACCACACTTCCATTCCTTTGAACATGCAAAGCTGTGCATCTTTAATGGGATTTACTTTACTCAAAAGTAAATCCCATTTATTTCAACTGCTAACATGATATGCTTCCCCTTGTTCTGTGCTTGGGGGGGAGAGAAACGGCGAGGGGGGGGTGCTGGAAAGATTTCCCCTCTTTCCGCACCCAGGAGCTTTTCCTAAGGAGGAGCCATGGAGGGAGGGTGACTCCAGGTAGGGTTAGGGGAATGGCTGTAGCCTAGGCAACAGGTAATAAAAACGTAGGTAGGGAGGGCGCGGTGTCCAACTACCACCAACCAATGAACTGTAGGGGGTGGTACAAAGGAGATCAAAGGGCGGAAACGATGGCGAAAACAACAAGGTGTGTGAGTGAACCTCAATGGATCACAGCAATGCACTACAGCAGAGGTATAAGTTTGTAAGCTGTCATACGCTATGTAAACGCTTTATAACCGAAGTGGGATAATTTGAAGGAGAACCAGAACAAAAGTGTAGGTGGGATAAAGCTTACGGCTTGATAAAACTATCCAGGTTTTGCAGCAGATCAGATGCTCTAGGGGGCACTGTGGAGCTATATCAGAAATAGGGGTTTGTCATACTCACACCTAGCTTCTCATTTTAATCGCAAGGTGGGAGGGCAGCAATTTGATGGTAAAACCCATTTGATCATCTTCCATTCTGGCCTTGCTTTGGGTGTCTCAGCATACCTAGTGTTGAGAGGTATAAATTTCAAAGCAGGAGACACACTTTTTAGAGTCTCTCCTCATTTGGGCATCCAAGTGCAAATTGAGTCTAATGTACAGTATGAAACACAAAAGATAGTCTACATTTAGTATATTCTTTGTTAAATGTAAAGGTCTGAAAAGTGCATTTAACTGGATGGAAAGCAAAATATAATATTATGAGAGAAAATGAATAGAACTAATTAAATTGTCTGCATCTGTTTTTCACTGTTAATGATGTATTTTGTCTTCGTTATTATAAAGTAACACTACAAACAAGCTAGAATTCTTATACACTACTGAATGTGTTAACAAAAGTGACAGCAGTTGCTAAACCACTTTGCATATGCTTGCAGAAGAAAATGGTTGTTTTGCAAATGGATATCTGGCTCCCCCCTCCCCTGAAATTGTCAAAAGCTGTTACAGGTTTCAATGAGCTTTCTTCAAACCTACCAGCTGTAAGAAGTTGCTAGAAATATTGAATTAAGTATTTAAATGACTGCAAAACTATCAGGATACTATGCGAATAAACAATAGATGCAAATTTAGAATGAATTATTATAATTTAAATAGAAATACATCAGTTCTGGTGGCTGCTCCCGGTGGGTGGCTGCTCCTCTCAATGCTGGCTCAGTCCCCCACCACCCAAGTCCTCCCGGTTATCTCTGACTTGTCAATGGAGATACTGGGGCACAGGCCCCAGAGCACCCCTCACCCTCCCAGTTGGGAGGGGCACAGGTTGCAGATGACAATGGGGTGGTGGGTGGGGCTTGATGCAGTTGGATGCAACCATGCCCCATATGTCTCAATATGGCTTTTACTAATATTCAGAATACCAATCCTACTGACTAGGGTGACCATGTGAAAAGGACATTTTGAACAGTTGTTTTGAAATAGGAATTTCAGCAGGTGTCATTTACATGCATGCAGCACCTGGTGAAGTGCCCTCTTCATCACAACAGTTAAAGCTGCAAGAGCCCTGCCCTTTTTGTATCTGGTCACTCTACAAAAGAGGACAGGACTCCTACAGCTTTAACTGCTGTGATGAAGAGGGAATTTCACGAGGGGCTGCAGGCATTCAAATGACACCTCCTGAAATTCTCTTTTTTATACAACTGTTAAAGATACAGGAGCCCTGTCCTCCTTTTCATATGGTCACCCTACTACTGACAAACTTCTGTAATGCTCCAATGGAAGGTATATTGACTTCAGGCAGAGAGCCTATTAAAGCCAGTGTTACTCCATTCATTCATTCCATTTCTATACCACCCAATAGTTAAACCTTGCTGGGTGCTTCAGAAAAATTAACACCCTAAAATATACCCTTATTTATTGAACAGCTGCAATATCAGCTGTCAGTTGGCATATCTTGTGATCAACATTTTCTTGCAATACACCTTCACCTCCAGGCTGTACATTTTGGGCGCAGATTGAGAGCTGCTAGACCACATCCCTCCCATGAAAAATAATCTCATTAGTAGTATCAGCTCCCAGATGTGGCCCTGAAAGCTGGTTTGGAGTAGCTGTTACCAGAAAGAGCTGAAAACCAGGAAGTCCCTGGTTCATATCTCATTTCATCCAGTTGGCCTTAGGGCAGTAATTATCTCTGAGCCTCAGCCACCCAATCTGAAATAAAGGGATAATGCTGCTTCAGTTGTGGTAAGGATTACTGTCAATGTCTATGACGTCCTTTGATCATGTAGGGGGGGGGAACCCTATGTAAACATTAAGAACCATTAACTAGTCTGGGAAGGGGCTGGATGGAGGCCAGTGGGGCTTCTGTGACTCCACCACTAGAGTCCTTAACATTTATTTATTTACTTATTTATTTATATTTCTATACCGCCCAATTGCCAAGGCTCTCAATTATGGGTCATATTAGGAGTGGGCAACCTTTTTATTGCTGCAGGCCACATTTTCTTGTCAGAAAGAAAATTTCTTGCTAGATTCTCCCCACCCATGTATCCATTCACACCCTCTCCACATCCATACACTCTGCATGCAACTATTTGGATACACACATGCATCTATGCACCACCACCCCCAACACACATATCCATCAATGCTCACACATACTTCCACACAGCCATTCCTTCCATTCTTCACCCCACCCCACAGAGAGGCTCTACTCTTTCTGCCCAGCTGGAAGGGGCCACCACCTCCTCACCCAGGCAGGACATTAAACTATTTTTTATCTGGAATTCCTTAAAATTAGATGGCTACAGTTATAGTAACGGTACTCTGTAGTGCCCCCCTTCCCTTGGTGCCCTAAGCACGTGTTTATATTGCTTACAGGTTAATCCAGGGCTGCCCACTATAACCTTACTAGTTACAGAGGTACAATGTCCTCCAACAGCAGCAGGCTTGCATAAAGCAAGTCGCTTCAATGCATCCAGTGAGTAAAAATCCCCTCCAAATGGCCAAAGTAATCTCAGGGAGGTTCCACCCTCTCCTGTTGTTTTGAATACAGCTAGGCCTCCGTTCTAGCTTTCGTCTGGTGCTTGTCAGACTCCAGTACTGCTCCTCACAAGGGGAAAGGGGGAGCTGCTTCCACAGGAGAGGAGGGAGACACACAACTACAACCCTTCTCCATGTCGTTCTTGTCTGAACTGCTGATGGCGTTTATACCTTGTCACACTCCAACCAACCCTGGATCTCATAAAGGGTAGGGAAGGGGGAAGCTGCTTGCTCAGTAGAAAGAGAAAAAGCTGCTCTTGCCCTCCGCTGAGCTGAGAGGCTCCAGTACTGCTTTCAGCTGTCACGCTCCAACCCAGGGCCTTGGAAGAGGAAACTGCTTGCTGAGGAGAGGAGAGAGACATGGAACTGCCCTCTGTCCTCAGTTTCTTCATCATACCTGAACTGCAAGGTCTTAGTGTTGCCATTTGTCGACCCCATAAAGGGAAGAGTGATCTGCTTCCTCATATGAGAGGAAATGAAAGCTGCCATTCCATCTCTGTAAGGCAATGAAGAAAAAACAGTCAAGAGCAGCCACACTACAAGCAACAGTACTGAAGTGTCTATACACACACACACACACACACACACACACACACACTAAAAATGTGGGGAAACAGGCTATTTGCTCCCCTTTGGGGGCACTGCAGGTGAGCCCTCTTGGCATACATGGTCTCTAGTTGCTGCTAGATGCCACTCTGTAGTTGCTGAAAATATACAAAGCCATTAAACCACGAATGGAGCGCTGCCCCCAAACTGTGAATTCCAAGAGCTAACACCATTGCTTGCCTCTTCTACAGTTTTCAAACTGGTGTCTGTCTGTTGTGATGTATTGCGCAGTGCTCTGAGCACGAGGAGCCCCAGTGACAAAGCATAGGACATACACGAGTTAAGCAACTGGGCGAGTTTAGCAGCAGGGCGAGGAAGCCAGGGCTGTAAACTCTTCCCTTCCTTACTCACAGTAAGTAACTTAAATTAAAACAAACGAACAAGTAAACAAACCCTATAACAGCAATCATAACAAAAAACGGTTATGAGGGTAGAATGCCAGGAGGGGTGGGTTGCTGACCTGGAGAAGCAAAGAGAGGCAGAGTAGTTAACCATGCACTATGGCTTGTTAGCCACCCTGAACAACTCAACAACAAACCATGGGTTGTCAAGATGGCTTGTTTGAGAAAAATAAGCCACACTACATGGTTAACAAGCTACCCTGTGGAAAATGTTCTGGGTTCAGACAACATGCTAATCCACTGTTGGACAACAACCCTAATTCAACCACTGATTGTGGGTTAGTGCGTTGTGCAAACCCAGCACTCTCTTTTGTTGTGGGGTGGGGGTGGGGGTGGAGAAAGGAGGGAAGAATGGGAATCTATGCTCAGCTGCAGTCTACCAGTGATAATGGTAAGCTGTCCCTACCTGTCCCATTTTGTAAACCGCTTCAGCTATGGGGTGGTATATAAATTTAATAAATAAATAAATAAATAAACTCTGATGGCCTTGATCAAAGAATTGGCAACTACCCCCTAATGTTTTTATTTTCAAAATTAGCAAGATGGTACTAAAAAGGTGCCAACATTCATAGTAACTGAATGTGGGAATTCTCCTTTAGTCTATGAACACTGATAGATAATCATATCTAGTGAGACAGAACATGTGTAGCTGCCCTTTTCCCAACCTCCAGCTCTTTAATCAATATTGAAAATTGTATTTACTTCCACAGTGTTTTGGAGAACAGAATCGATGGGAAATAGGAAGAATAGACTCACTTCATTTTTATTGTTTTCACGGTGTCTTTCAGCAGAAATTAGAAAAGGTTAACTTTGCTCAGTTCAAGCAAATTGGATTTGCCCAGATAGCAGTTCCTCCCTTCCCCTTCCTGGTTTTTGTCAATCTAATTAAACTAACAATTCTTCTAAGATAGCTTTTATCCTTCTCTGGCTCTGTTCACCTCATCTTACTGGAAGAAGAAAAATGACTCAAAAGGTGGAGAGTCCAGGGTCAGTTTGATTTGCTCATCAGATATGATTAAAGACAACCCCCCTAAGATGACATTACCCAAATGATTCTTCTAAAGAAAGATGAAGATTTGCAGTGGCTAATCACTAGTTCACTTGGTCTGATTTATCCTTATATTAATAAAAATGGCCTTGGCATTGTTGAAGCAATGGCATAGTTGTTCAGTGCATTTCTCGTATGTGTTGAATTACTTTGTTGCAGGGATTCATCAAGTTTTTCACTTGCTTGGATTACTTGTTTACTTTATATTTTACAAAGTGAGAGAGAAGCTAAGCATGGATCCTCTAAATTCAGAGGGAAAGGCTACCCTAGGAGCAAATACATATTATATGTAAATTTCCTATCATCTTTACTAAAAGCATATGACCTTATACAATCAAATTCATCAAAGCCAGTGTGGTGTAGTGGATAGAGTGTTGGGCTAAAAGATGATATGGATTCTAATCCCCACTTGATCACGAATCTCACTGGGTGACTTTGGGCCAGTCACTGACTCTCAAGGCTAACCTACCTCACAGGGTTGTTGTGAGGATAAAATGGAGAGAAGCTGCCTTGGATTCCTTGCAGGAGGAAAATTTAGATGAGGATTTAAATGCAATAATAAATACATATGGCATTCAGATTGTATAGGGCTACAGTGGCCTGCACAGATGAGGATTGAAACTGAAGGATTTATATGGTGTGAATTAATTTATCAGCACAGGAGCCTTTTGCTGCCAGTTTACTAGAAAGTATTAATCTAGTTTAATTTGTATATGGATTCCTTTATTTGACAACAATCCAAAAAAGCTAAATTTACATGCTGAGACCCACCTGTGCAGCACACTTCTTGGAAGTTTCCACTGCAACCACCCATACTTTTAAAGAAGCATAGTGCTTTTAAGTTTAAAGTAAGTGGTGCTGGCAAGTGCAAATAAAACATGGAACTGACTTCTGGCTGTGAATATGAGTTGTTTTTGTTGTGTGGGCATATATAGGCTTAATTAGATTATGTTATAACATTGTAAAGCAATTCCTTTTAAAAAGAGGAGCAAAGAGGTTTCCATGAAAGAGGGCTAACTAGAAGGATTCAACCACTTTAAAAGATGGGTACAACAATCAGAGCGCAATTCAACCTGATTGCCACTCTTTAAATGTCCCTCGATCTTTCCAAAGCCCTACAATGGATGGAACAATGGAATGAAAACACTTCCTGCTCCACCTTATCATGTATTTTTCAGTTAGATGGGTCTCTTGAATCCCTTTTCAGGTTTTCCCTCCCCAAAAGACATACGGGGTGGGGAATTTGCATCATCCTAGGATCCCAGGTACCATAGGATTGCTCTGCCTGTCAAACACAATCTCAATTTACATTAGAAGAAGTTGTCAGGGTATACTTCATACTGGGGGAAAGTATTTCAAAGGTGCTTAAAGTTAACATTTGAAATGCTAAAATAGTCCTAAGGAATGATCAAGATGATTAGTGATGGATATGACACATTAAGATATTTGATAAAATTATATCACATTAGACAGCTCTGATATAGATTAAATGGACAGCCCCCAATATTAGAGGTACTTGCTAGTCTAAAATGTAAGCAGTACCCAATATTCAATTATTGTTTTCAAGTAATTTTGTGGTGTGTGTGTGTGTGTGTGTAACAGAAAGGTGTGGAAAAACACACACACCAAGACAACAATAAATGAAACAGATATCTTGTTAAGAGTCTCAAGACTAGTGGCTGAAAAAGCAAAGCTGAGAAGAATGCAAATACTAAAAATAGAATTTTATTCTAATAGAACAGAGGACATGGCCAGATCTCCGCTGTGGCACCCCGGTTGTGGAACGAGCTCCCCAGAAAGGTCCGCTTGGCGCCTACACTGCACTGTACTGCTTTCGTCGCCAGCTGAAGACCTTTTTATTCACTCAGTATTTTAACACTTAATTTTAACTTAAATTTAAATTTTACTGTTTTAACTCTGTATTTTAATCCTATATCAACTTTGCTGTGTGGTTTTATCCTGGTTGCGCTTTTTATACTGTATTTCGTAATTGTGTTTTAAACTGTTGGGTGTTTTACTGTGGTTTTAATTTTTGTGAACCGCCCAGAGAGCTTCGGCTATTGGGCGGTATAAAAATGTAATAAATAAATAAATAAATAAATAAATAAATCTCTACAGCACATTACATAATTATCAGGGGCACTGCTAGGCCTGGGCACTTGGGGATCTGGGCCCAAATCTATTTAACAGAACCCTGGACATCTTTTAGAGTCCTGAGTGTCCAGTGATGCTAATGGAAGGGATTTTTCTATGCCTAATTATCAGATAATTCTGTCCTCCCCACTTGCTACAATGGCCCATAAAATATCTTCCCCTACATGGCAATAAAGCTTAGGAAAATATTTTTCTGTTGGTTTGGGATGAATGGAGCAGGATGTAAATTAAATGAAGAATTTGTTTCATTTGAGATTATTTGAATGAGAAATTATTGGTTGGCTTTGCCTCCTGTGAAATGTAAATAAATCCCCATAATTATTTCTAAATTTGCAAATATAGATATAAATTAGCATATGCTGATTTTATGCAGATTTGCTGACTGACATAACTACTTGTAGTATGGTAACATCTGCACATTCCAGATATCAGTAAACCACATGTCACTGCCAACTGCATTCGCAGCACCACTGAGAGCGCACAGTGGCATGCAGAAAGCTGATCCATGCAGTTCAATGATTTTGCTATGAGATTCTGGCATGGGCAGCAGTTACTATGCCAAAATGTGACATGTCTCTAAGCCTCACTGGAATCCGTGGAACTAAAAGAACAAATAAAAATTTCTATTGATTTCAATGTGACTTAGGTGCAAATAATGAAAATCAGGAGTGTAATCCACCAAGTTCTATTCCTGCATGTGTCTCACTGAAATGAATGAGGTTGGTGTACAAAAGCAGTATATTATAGTAATATATACTAGTAAGTAACAGCTGACCTTTAAGAAAATACATTTGTGTGGGGGGGTCCACATTAACGTATCTCTTTTGTCACTACCTATAAAGATGAAAGTATGTTTATTATGTCTGGAAATGTTTATCCACGTCCACATGAGGTATAAGCTTGAAATTTGGCACACTGATAGGTCTTTGTGTACAATGTACCAGAAAAACCCAAATTTTGGGGGTTTAAGTATTTTTTTAAAAGAAATTATTAAAAACAACAACAGGCTTCTCCTACAACTCCCAGCTTGCCTTGGGGGGGAGGGCAGACTTACCAGGCTTTGGTGGTCATTGTGAGTGTGCAGCCAGGTGGGCGCTGCATGCCTTTCACAAGCCTGTCTCCTAAGGTAGGTCTCACGCAGTCAACCCAATTCCAAATCAAAGGCACCCAGTCCTGATATTGCTGTTTTCTCAGAATCTGCCTCCAACTCGAAGGGGGAAGCATGGCACGCAGCCTTGGCTCTTAAGAGGGAGTGAGGGAGGGAGTGGAGGCACTCTGTGCATGCCCAAAAACACCTCGTTGGCTGCAGCGGCACAGCATTTGAAAATGGCCACCTGCGGTGCCCCTTCATCTGTCACCAAGGCAACGGGGTCTGTGCTTCCGGCCACATGCCAATGATGTCATCACCAGTCTGAAGGAGCCCATGGTGGAGAATGGGGGGCGGCTGCAAGGCTGAGCAGCCACTGCAGCAGTGGGAGGCCAAGGGCAGTGAGGAGGCCAAGCAGCAGCAGCAGCTGGCGATGGCACCGGGGCACCATGGTGAGGGGCGGCTCGGTTGCTATGATACTACAGAGAGGGACCAGGAATAACAGTGAGTTATGTATAAAAATGTTCTGAAACAATTTCAAAATCTTGGGCAGTATCTGCTCTGCTTATACTATTGATGTACTGCTAGCATAAGTGACCTTACCTCTAGCAGTTATGCCAATAGCATAAGCTGACCCAATGGGTTTCCCTGGAAAACGTTTTGCACCACCTTACACTATTAGTGTGCCACTAGAGGTCACTTATGTTAGGGGCACATCAGAAGCGTAAGTGGATTGGCAGTGTTGGATACTGCCCTTTCTCTCTCCCTCTTTTATGTGCTTGAGTAGGAAACTATAGATTTAAAAATTATATTCAAAGGCAGCATGAGAATATATCTTAAAGATTAGACATTTCTATTCCAGTTGTAAAATCATTTTATTGGTACAAATATACATTATGAATAAAATTCCTTCAGCTTGTATTGCAAGGAGATGCCTATGAAATATGCAAAGAAAAAAATGCAGAATTGCTTTTACAGACAAGAAACTACTTTTCTTTTAGAAGTACATGTCAAAAGTTAGAGAAGATGCAGACAGACCCTAAAATGGCCTCTAGGAAATACCAATATTAATAAAATGTCCATTTCCCTCATTCCAATCAACAACATACATTTACTTATGGAAGTGGAAGCATAGCAAGGTGTTAGTAATTCGGTTTTCTTTGTTGTGCTTTAGAACAGTACACAAATGTAAGAGATTGTGATCTTATATACAGTACAACAAACAAGGAAAAAGCCTCCCAAAAGAAGAACATAAAAATCATATCCAAGCATCTAATATATATTATTTATACAAATTCTTTTTATTAGTGTGCTCTGTTGATATAATTACAATGTGCAATTGCATTCAGCAAGAATATATTTATAAAGTAAGTTGCGTGCAAGTTTGACACATTTACATTCAGCAGTACAACACCTCTCCTGCTGTACAGTGTGAGTTAGTGTAAGGAAATGTCCAGTTCATTTGCTTGGGTTTTTTTTCTTTTCTTCCAAAGCCCCAATGCAAGGCATTATTTTTGTAGCTGCTTCAGAGAAATTCAAGTAGAAGATTTGGAATAGTTGCTGGCTTTAGTAAAGGCATGAAAAGGAATGTCTGAAATCGTACAAGTCAGAAAAATTAGAGAACCAAATTCATGAAATGTGATTAACAGTGCAATCATTGCCTTTTTTTAAACCTTAAAATGCTTTTCTATAAAAACAGCTGATGAAAGAGAAGGGCAGTTGATAGCTATACCCTTATTATTACAAAAGACCTTGCACTGCCAAGCACATGACCAACCAATTAAACAAAAATAAAATCTTTATCTGCTTCTTCTCCAGAATCACTGGACTTGCTTCCTTGCTGGCCATCTTTACTTAAAGACCTCTGCTTTTGCTCCTGGGAGTCATAAGCCTGGTGTCCTGGACTTCTCTTTGCACCTGTATCAAAAGATAGAACATTCAAGCTGGGAAAACATGCTTGGATCATCAGGCACTCCCTGCAGACCAGGAAGATCTATTGATTCATTTGATCTTTTCTTGAATATCATCCTGAAAATTCTATGCATCTCAAAAGTTTGCATCCTGAATTCTGAACACTAGCTGTTTACAACAGAAGTTGCTGATCCAAACCCAAAGGGTTTCATATATAATCCTGGGCTGTTCATAGCTGGAATAGCCAGTTCTAATAGCAACGACCATTAAAAAATTTTTTTGAAGTATAGAACTGGTGCCAGTCTCACGCAAATGATGGGCACTGTTATGTTAGGTGTGGTAAAAGGATCCATGTTCAGCTTGTCCATGCTAGGTAACAGCAATAATCTCATTTGTGTGCGTGCATGTGTATGTGATGAGGGGTTGGGGGAGAAACTAAGACCCTTTCTACACCTAAGGAATAGATTATCCCAGGAAAATGGAGGGATTGTCTCTGCCTGCTCCCAGGATCCCCTGTGTGTCATTTGGATGCACAGGAATGATCCTGGGGAAAAAGGCAGGTGTAGAAACAGCCTAAGACTAGATCTACACCACTGTTTTATAACGGTATTGAAGTTCACTGATAACTATTAGCGCACATTACATATTCCATGTATTGCTTTCCTAGTGTTATTTCCTGCCTTTTATTCCACAACATACCGCAACAAATGTCATTGTATGTCCTACAAGATATAAATGTGCAAGAGGGATATAGCGTTACCTTGATGTGATCATAATAATTTGACACAAGGTGTAGATCTGGCCTAACTTGAAACCAACGAAAGGTGACAGAAGTATGATAATTTAGACCAATCATATAGCAGGGCTTCATATATTGAAGACATCATAGCGTTTATAATAAATGAGCCTATCAATTATGACAAAGGTGAAAGAAGAAAGTGCAAAAGCTGGGTGGCAGTTAAACCTCAAAAAAACCAAGATTATGGCAACCAGCTTGATTGATAACTGGCAAATAGAGGGAGAAAACGTGGAGGCAGTGACAGACTTTGTATTTCTGGGCGCAAAGATTACTGCAGATGCTGACTGCAGCCAGGAAATCAGAAGACATTTACTTCTTGGGAGGAGAGCAATGACAAATCTTGATAAAATAGTTAAGAGCAGAGACACCACACTGACAACAAAGGTCCGCATAGTTAAAGCAATGGTATTCCCCGTAGTAACCCTAAGGAGGTTCGCTTGGCACCTACATTATATGCTTTTAGACGCCAGGTGAAGACCTTTTTATTCTCCCAACATTTTAACAATCTATAAATTTTAAATAACATGGTTTTAAATTTGTAATTTTGCATTGCTGCTGTTTTTATCTGGTTGAGGTTTTATATTGTATTTTATATTATGGTTTTATACTGTTGTTTTATACTTTGAATGGTTATAATTTTTGTGAACCGCCCAGAGAGCTCCGGCTATTGGGCGGTATAGAAATGTAATAAATAAATAAATAAATAAATAACCTACGGCTGCGAGAGCTGGACCATAAGGAAAGCTGAGCGAAGGAAGATAGATGCTTTTGAACTGTGGTGTTGGAGGAAAATTCTGAGAGTGCCTTGGACTGCAAGAAGATCAAACCAGTCCATACTCCGGGAAATAAAGCCAGACTGCTCACTTGAGGGAATGGTATTAAAGGCAAAACTGAAGTACTTTGGCCACATAATGAGAAGACAGGATACCCTGGAGAAGAGGCTGATGCTAGGGAAAGTGGAAGGCAAAAGGAAGAGGGGCCGACCAAGGGCAAGATGGATGGAGGTGACAGACTTGACCTTGGGAGAGCTAGGGGTGGCGACAGCCGACAGAAAGCTCTGGTGTGGGCTGGTCCATGAAGTCACGAAGAGTCGGAAACGACTGAACGAATAAACAACAAAATCAATAAATATTAGATTAGAATCCTGGTGAAGGCAAGATGTTGGCAGTTTTAATCAAATAAAAGTCAGTTGTATAGCCGTTTCTTACAACAAGCCTTAAGAAGAAGCTAAGTTAAGATCAAGCCATCACAGCTGTACAGAGAATTTATCACCTACAAAGATAAATGGACTGAAACTAAAATCCTCTTACGCTGCACACACTGTCAAACTCATTTCATCATAGACAAAAGGTGGGTAAGTATAAGCAGGAGCTTGTGCTCCTGCGATTTAGAGCAAAATTATTGCCACAGCAAGGATATTATGTGATGTGCACAAATGAACAGTTAAACCAAGAATTAACAATCTTTTCTTAAGACAATAATTGAAATTGTTCTTGCTCCCTTCAAAGCTTTGATGGCTTACATACTCATATTCTCAACAAATTACAGAAAGAAATTGCTCCATATTTGATAGCTGAGTACATCTCATTATTCAGCATCAACCAAAATGATAATTTCACTTTAGTTGTCATTATTAATATGGGAACATATTCATGCAAAAGCTAAATAGAAGATTAAGATGCTTGAGTGAAATGAAGAAAAGGATTGAAAACCTATGTATTTTACAAACTAAAAATCAGATTTAAAATTTGATTGCTGACCTGCAATATACTGCAATTAGGTAATACAAGGCCCATTTATATCAGCATTGAATAAGTAAAATACAAAGTTTTATTTTTTTCCTGGCAGTTCTTTTGTTCAGCACATTTAAAAAGCGGCAGAGAGCAGAAACAACTCCTACCATAAAAAAATTGGAAACATGATTATTGATGATTGATTGCATTTCTATACTGCCCAACAGCCAAAGTTCTCTGGGTGGTTCACAAAAATTAGAAACTGGTATGAGCCGGTGTGGTATAGTGGCTAGAACATTGGACTGGGACTCAGGTGATCTGGGTTCTAGTCCCCATTCGTCCATGAACTTCACTGGGTAATTTGGGGCCAGTTACTGACTATCAGCCTATCTAAGAGGGTTGTTGTGAGGATAACATGGAGAGGAGGACGACTATGTAAGCCACATTGGGTTCATCACAAGAAGAAAAAAGGTGGGGTATACATGTAATAATACCGTATTTCTTCGATTGTAAGATGCCATCGATTGTAAAACGCACACTTATTTCAGTACCACCAACAGAAAAAAAGCTTTGATTCTAAGAATAATCGCACCCGCGATTCTAAGACGCACCCCGTTTTTAGAGATGTTTATATGGGGGGAAAAGTGTGTCTTAGAATTGAAGAAATACGGTAATAAACATTTACACCAGAAAAAAATAATCAGGAAAATATATTAGCGTTTTTACCTTCATGTGAAAAAGATCTGACAGCAGGCTGGGAGCTGCTTTGACTATCTTTTTCTTTATCAGAAGGAACTCTCTTCAAAACAGGTGGAAGCAGAGCGATTTTAGGGGAACCTGGACCAGGTGGAGACTCTGGGATGTCCTCTGTGGAAACACAAAGACAGACAAATTCTATTTCCAGTCGTACAGCTTCCAGGAAAATCGCCTACATAACCAACCAACTAACCAACCATGCAAAGGCATTTAATATCAGCCTTGATAATACTATTCGGATGGCCACCCATCCACTGTTCTGCTCACCTGCCTTTCTTTACCTGTCATCATGCTATATGGAAGGTGGTAGGCAACATGGTATCCTCCATATATTTTAGGCTACAATTTCCATAATCTCTGACCATTGGCCATGCTGACTCGGCCTTATGGGAGTTGTAGTCCACAATATCTGGAGGGTACCAGGTTGTTGAGTCCTGCTTAATGGCTTCTCTCCTTCTCTGTTGTCATGGGGTGGCAGGGAGCTTGTTTAAATCAGACACAAGAGAAATTTAGTAATCTTGGGGACCTTTAGGCAGTAGCATAATGAAAAGTTACTAATTAGTATAGTGTTTAGGGAAATCTCATTCTCTCTCATAATTTACCATTAAAATCCTATTTCTAGCATTTAAGAGATCAGTTAGGATTAGCAGGGAAGAACAATTAAAAAAATAACACTGAACAAAACAAACCAGTCACTTAAAAAAAATCTATTCAGGATTTAACAATTAACTTGTCACACATAAGCCACTGTTTTAACACTACTGTCATTTTAAAAGGTTTCTCACCAGTCCGAGAGGCAGACCGTGGCTTTTGAGGAACTGTTGGCCGGCCTGCTAGGCTGGGCTTTATTGACTGAAGGGGAGGCTTTGGACTGGTAGGTGTGCTGGAAGAACTTCGTGTCCTTGCCCCAGTTTCTGTCTTTGGTTCAGTTTTTGAATTTTTTTCTGGTGAGACTGTGATGGAGTCACCCTTACTCAGGGCAATTCGATTCTCTGGAGAGGAGTGATGAAGTTTGGTTACTGAAACAAAAAATGACCCAGCAAACACTGAGAACAAGGGTGCTACAGATTTAATTAAAAGTCTCTCGTCTCCATAGTTGCAGAGAAAAACTGATAGATACAGAGGAACATATGTGGAGTGCCAATAAGAAATGCTACTTTCTCCCATGTGCCCTTTGACAAGCAAGTCCAATGAGACAGCCAGTTCATTATCCTTCTCAATGGGCAGTATCTTATGCTGCCACTTCACCATTTACATAGCACTAGTGTAAGTGGCCTCTAGTGCAATGCGAAGAGCATACACTGGCACAATGAGATTCCTCAAAAGCCTGTTGCACTAGCATACACTAGAGGTCTCTTATGGTAGTGCTATGTCAATTGTATAACTGGAGCAGCAGGATCGGATACAGCCCTATCATAGCATTAAAAGGAGAACCTGTACCCTGATTCTTGGAATGCTTGGACCTACATTTCACAGCCCTGATTTCTGGAAAGTGCCTTGGAGGCACTGGGCATGAGTTCCTCCAGTAGGACAGAGGAGGCATGGATGACTTCTCAAAGGAGCACAGGTTGATTCTTTTAAAACATAGAAGAGTGGGGATAATTGGATGTGGTCCCCTTTCCACAGAGAAGCACCTTAGACAGAGGGATTTTCATTCTGTACAAAATGGTTTGAGGGAAAGATTTTAGGGATCATAGCCTGTACTACTACCTGGAACAGATGTTTGGGACACTTTGATGAAAACAGAGAGGAAGAATTTGTTTCCTTGATTATAGCTTGTATGCAGTAGGTTAAGGAACTCTCAAGGGGGCTGCTAGACAATATCAAATATTTTCTTCTGCCTTGGTACCAGTTTTTCTGGTGAGGTTTAATGGACCCCTGGATGCTTCCTTAAAAGGGATATTACATTACCACTTTGCTGCTTAGAACAGGCAAACCAGGTAGAACCCTAAAGCAATTAGACTCTATCTTTTGGCCCAAAGTGGACTGGAATCCCTTCCTGGTGAAGAGCTGGCCATGCAGGAAGGAGAATTAGGCATCCTACAAATGGGTGAATCCTAAAAGTGAAAAAGCTCCTAGCAAAGATCTACCTGAACTTGGCACCAGGACTTATCTGTTCCGGGTATGAACAGCAACCAATGATTTCCATGATTGGTGGTGTGATTACAGACATATAGACTCTGAGCTTTATACAATCAAGTACATTAACAAAAAGAATATTTCCTGTAAGCATTATTGTACATGTCTCAACAGCTTTATTCAGGCACAAAGTTTACAGGGGACCACCAGTGAATGTGCATCCCATGTCCCTGTGTGTTATTTAAGCTCCACTCCTTTGACTGCCTGTTTCGCTATGAACCTGTCTGAGTATTCAGATCTGCAGGAGAGGCCCTTTTGAGGGTGCGGAGAACCTTGTGCCATGAACTTTCTCATGTGTTGCCCCCAAATTATGGAATGCACTCCCATAAGAATTATGATTCCCCACCCCCGCTCTGTTGGCATTTAGAAAGTGTGTAAAGATGCAATTTAGCCTATTCAAATGCGTAGTTTTAAATGTTTTTATTGTTTTTAGGTTTTATTGTTTAATTGTTGTACACAACAGAAAAGGAAGTATATAAAAATTAATAATAAATAAATGAAAACATAAATAAATTCAGCTGAAGGGTGATTGTTCCGCTAAGTCTCCCCACGATTGGCAACCCTGATAATGCAGGGTTCCGGATCACTGGGAGGCTTCTAAGTGCATTAAGCTGAACTTACTCAGGGTCCCTCTTTAGTCCTTCGCACTGAACGAGTAAAAGTCAGGAATGGATGTAGGCCTGGCTGCTGCATATTTGGTGCCATCACGGGTTCAGGCCAAATGCATGAATAGGGCTGAAGTTATCAGAAATAACAAGCTTGCAGGCACTAGTTCCAAGTTAGTATGGTCTCATTTTACTAGCCTTACAGAATTCTTTAAGTATGTTAGAGGAACACACCTGTACCACCTCCATCCAGCCGTTCCGAGAGATCTGTCGAGTCTCTTGCATCATTCCCTAGTTTCTTTAAAACACAAAAATAGCAGATTCTTTTAAAATTATTTGCTATATAATCTCTTAGGTCTCCTTTCCAAAATAAAGCTCACAAATTCCATTTAAAGATGTTTATAGACCACCATGCCTTTGAGGAGTATTTGGAAACTCCCACTATTACAGAACATGGTAGCCTGATTGCAAACTAGGACTCAACTATGGAGAACATATTATGTTGATATTAAAAGGGATGTATTGGCTGCCAGTTTGTTTCAGGGCTCAAAGTACTGGTCTTAGCCTTTAAAGTCTCTTAAGGTCCACTTTCTCCTACACAAACTTGCCTGCTAGTTAAGATCTACTGCAGAGGCCCCTTCCAAGACGCCCCATCTTTTGAAGTATTAGAGGGTAGTGATTGAAGATTGAGTGTCACCACTGTAAGGATGCGAATTCTGTGCTTTTAATGGCTTTTAATAAGGTTTTAGATCCTTTTAACTGTCTTTTGATGTTTTAATTGATTTTATCAGCTGGTTTACTGCTTGCTATTGCTGCTTTTATTATAGTTTTAACATTTTTTGCTTTTAATTTTATTGAGGATAAATGTGATAAGGTAGGATAAAAAAACAGTTATCCCAATCTGGCAGCATGTCTCTATTACTCCTGCATTTTCTTCACTTTGCAAATATCACCTGTGGAAAAATGCTGAACAACTTTCCTTTCGGCCTTTGCATACTTATTTTATAAAATGCAATATAAAAACATGAAAAATATCCTTTTGCTATGATATTATAGTAACACAGGACCAAGTTAATTGTAATCCAATTAGAGCAGCTGAAATCCCATTTAAGAGGCTATTGCTGTACTGAAATAGATAGCAATATGGTGAACAGAATGCCTCTATGAAGGTATGTGAATTTCAGTTTTGCTTCAGATCACTACCACCTGCATGTCCCATCTTCATCAGATTTATGTAGTGTTAACAGCTTTTCTTGACAGTGTGCTATACCAGACCAAGTGTTAGCTATTATTATCATAGTAGATCCAACACATTATTTCAGTAGTCTCAAACCCTACAGAAACATTCCTATGTTATAGGATGGTTAGTCTAAATTCTTTGGTATGCTGTTGCCTTGAACACACTGGTTTGACATTCTGACATTCCTATACCCGTAGCAATTTCCACTCTAAGCATCCTAAGGATATAAAGACTAGCTCACAGCAAGGGATGTACTGCAACAGGGGTAAATATGCTTAGGATGAAGGAAGGTAACAATACTGATATTATGCTAGTCACACAAAGTAACATGGAACAGGCCGAAATGAAATGAAGCTTGGAAGAAATGAAGTTGCTTCATTTTCCAAAAACAAAAACATGACATGTACATAGCAAGGATACTCTTTACTTCTATGGAAGATTTAACTAAAATAAAAAAGCTAACAGAAAAAGAAAGCCAGTTAAATCCTTTGCGTATGTGGGCTCACTTATCACATCACTGCAACCACTTTACAATTACTAAAATAAATTCCAATCAACTTAGCTAGTAAGAAAAAGCAGGAAAATAGTTGCAGTCTATTTAAATGCAATTATATAAACAATGCAATTGTTAGCTTTTTCAATGTTTAACTTAATTTCCTGACTAATACGGGAAATATCATCTAAAACTGATCAGCCTGATTCCTTCTTGCTGGAGAGCTCTTAGTTTTAAACCCTTTGATCTGCTAATTAATCCATGCCACATGACCTTATTTGCATTGCATTTGTTTCTGGGGTTAATATTTAGCTCTTCAAACACTAGGTGGAGCAAGACTACCACCGAATATTTGCTTGGAGACTTGACTATCCCCATTCACTTATCTGTAGCATTCATGCAAATTCACACATCAAATTCAAAGCAAAACACACACACACACACACACACAGAGCATTTGCCATCTTTCATTTAGCACACACCTGCTCATCATCAGTAACTGTAATAAGACTATACTAGGTCATGCATCAAACAGTAAATTCCTTATGGCTTTGTTTCTACATCATCTTGATGTGAATTTAAACAGCCATCTGTACCTTAAATCTTAGACAATATGCTAATTTATCATAATACATATAAAAACATAGAAACTGTATGTCCTAAGGAGGATTTTGAAGATAACCACCAATATGAGCCACATTATTTAATACTATTAGAGGAATAATTCACTTATAAGAAATCACATTAACTGCTTAGGAACTGGCTTGGACCATTAAAATGAAAATAGCCCTCACCTTTTGTGCTGTTGCAGCTCTCCTCTCCTGCTTGGCTTTCATCTCTGCTAGAAGGCCACTGCCCATCACTTGCACCCCATACCTACGTCCTCCTTGAGGACTGCCTTTACTATCGCTCCTCTCAAGTTTTGAAGTATCCTCTGAGGGAGCCTCTTCTATTGATTCTGGTGTTTTTAATTCCTCAGCTTTTTCTGTGCCGCCATTCTCCTCAGCTGATTTAACCTCCTTCTTTGTAGTATCCACTGTGGAGCCTTTGACAAAACTTCTGGGTGGTGAAGGTTCCTCTGACACCAGTACAGTTTGAGGACGTTCAGTTTTGGACCTAGATTTGATTAAATTGAGAAAGCCACTTTTCCGAGAATCTCTTTTTTTCTTTTCCTCAGCTGCTTCACCAGATTCGCTGGCATCTGCGCCTTTTGTTGAGGGCCTCCTAATATATATATAAAAAGAGAATACATGTAAAATATAATATGGATGAGCATGGGCAAGCCTTGAGCTCTCACATATCTCTTCTCCTCTCCTCCTCTGGTGTGGCCATAAGGAGATCAGAAGTGTTTGCTTCTGGTTTTGACTAACAACAGTTTAGTGTTATGTCTCAACCTAAACAAACTGCAGTTAATCTTAACTATGGTTTACTGAAACAAAAAAAACCTTCCAACTTTGGTTTTAAAAGCTAGCTTGTTTCAATAAACCATAGTTAAGAAAGAATCACAGTTTAGGGTTTGTGCTATATCCAAACGTCACTTATGAGGGATTTAAAAAAAAAATTATTAGCATTTGATTTAGAGTTTCAAGTTGCTTCTCCTGGAAATAGCAGCAGTTCAGTGTAGTTTCTGAACAGCAGTTTACATCTCAGAAAACTAAAATGTCTGTCTGTACACAATTACCAAAAGTAAGCTACTTACCTTGCTTCTCTTGTCTCATATATTCAGGCCAAAACTGCCACCGAAGTAGCTGAACAGCTAGTTCTAAACATTTTTCTAAGTTCTATTAGCACAGTTATACTAATCCTAAACATACTTAATTGAATGAATTAATCTTAAATAGGAAGGGAAAAAAGTCCTCCCTGCTAAGAAACAGCTGGAGGGGTTGAAGTTTACCCACACCCACACATTCTAAGGACCCATTCAAGAGTCCTTGATGAGGGTGGACTTTGCCCTCTGAGCTTTTTTGTTCATTTTTTTTTTTTTTGGTTTTGGGCAGGGAAGACTCCCCCGCACCCCTTAAATATCCCTATTTAAGATAATGGACAGATCCATCCATTGGCTAGAGAAAGGAAAAGGCCCCCACCCCCAGGCAAAAATTGGCTGGAGGGAGGGTGGCAAAATCCACCTCCCACCAAGGCTTCCCCCTGATCAGTACAACCAGAGAATTTGACTAGAAATGGCCCCACAGTTAAAGGCAGCCACTGAAAACAAATATTTAGACACACAAAATAAACTGTGCAGTTGTTTAAGCATAAAACGCTGGTATTACAACAAATACAAAATAAAAGTGCCAACAAAGCTACTCTGCCTATTCAGCATATATCCACACTTTCAAGTTATTTCAATAGCCGTTCATCAAGAAAGTTTGGTCATACAAATAATTCATGCTAACATCGTACAATGACAGTTTGCAGTTTTTTATACCACCTTTTACACTCAAAGCGATTCTCATGCTTCACTCTGTTGATTTTCACTATCTGCTTGCAACTTAATGGCTATTATCACTTGCTTAAGTTTCAAGATATTCAGTAGTTTACACATGCCATTTTCTCAACACCGGTTTTTTAAGTGAATGTCAAACATGCATAAACCATCCTCTTAAGCAACTATAAATTCACCTCAGTCATTACACTTACATTCTGTTTGCAAATTTACACTGAGACAATGGCATTTTAGCATTTGGTTCTGTTAAGCATACATACAACTTGTGGACTTTAGGTTGGCTCCTTGTTCTGCAGGATTGTACTTATTTCCTACGGTTAAATCCTTAGACATGTTGATTATAAATAATGTATCTTTATATGCCCAGAGAAGTAAACCTTAATGTCAAAATATTTAAATGTGTTATCATAACCAAGAAAAATACATTCATTTTGGTCCCTGAAATAAGGATTAATGCTGCACCCTATTTTAATAACCGCCCAGAGAGCCTCGGCTATTGGGTGGTATAAAATGTAATAAATAAATAAATAGCTGCCTCAAAATCATCAAATTTGATGCGTGTATGTCTGTGCATGTCTGTGTGTATTTGCATTATTTCAATGCTGTTTGGCACACTTTTGTTCCACCGGATGCTGTTTCTTGGAACCTTGTTCTTCCTTTTCTTCCTTCACTCTCTTCAGCTTTGTTTGCTTAGGCTGCTCTTTATTCAAACTGGCTGTGGCCACCACTTACAATCACATGCAGCATCGTGACACCAACAAAATCATGTAGATCGCCACAGCCAATAGAATTAAATGGCAATGACAGAAAAGAAGGGGGAAATGGTGCAGAGAAGAAAAGTTTAGAACAAATGTGGATTTGTTCAAAAGGGAGTGTTGAAAATTGCCCCAAATGAGAGGCCCTTTTAGACACTCATGACTGTACAGAGCAAGTCGTTTTTAAAGAAGGGAGTACTACATGCCCACTGCTGTTATCCTTCCATGCTAGCAGCTAGCACTGGCGTGCCGAGGATTGCAGTGTTGGCAAGAGGGAAAGAGAACAAGAGGAAGACCACACATGCATGGGGTTCTGGATATGGGATCCATACCTCAAAGTAACCTATTGTATGTATGTATGTATGTATTATTGAATTTATATCCCACCCTTTTTCTTCCAAGGAACCCAAGGCGGTGTACATAATCCTCCTCCTCCTCTCCATTTTATCCTCACAACAACAACCCTGTGAGGTGGGTTGGGCTGAGAGTCTGTGACTGGCCCAAAGTTACCCAGTGAGCTTCCGTAGCCGAGTGGGGACTAGAACCCGGATCTCCCGGCTCCTAGTCCGACACTTAGCCACTACACCACATTGACTCTCACTACCTATTGCACAGGTAGTACAAGGTATTTGTGAAGGGAAGCCTCTTTCTGCTTATAGATCTTTCACACTGCCCTGGAACCATTGCCTCCAATCCTTAAAGGTCACAAAATAAGAGCATTGCTCATTACTACTATTTGACACAAACTGAGCTGTTCTCTCAATTGCTACCATAACAAATCCAAATGCAGTAACATGGTAGTATGCTGATGTAAACAACAAAAAAAGGCTTTTAGCATACATCATTAACTTTAAAATACAAGTAATTTCAATCATGCAACCGAATAGCCCAAAGAGCTTCAGCTATTGGGGGGTTAAAAATGTAATAAATAAATAAATAATTAAATAAACCGAACTCACTTGCTATTCGGCTTCAGCTATTGAGCAGCATAAAAAAAGTAATGAATAAATAAAATTCACTTTGATTTTTAAAAATACAAAAATCGTACCCAAAATGCTCCTGCATGTTATATAATTAAGAAGTGTACATCAGCTTCTGCTACTGTAACTTGTTTAAGAACTTGTTTTTCTAAACTTACTTTGAATCCATTTTTGTCACTTTCTTGGTGAAAAATTCGTCGACACCTTCATCTACTCTTCCTATCAGACCATTCTGTTCTCCATCTTGAGGAATTGCACTATTCACCTAATAAAAAAAGATAGTCTTATTTAATCTAGATGTTTGAAGGTTCACTATTGCTAGTTATGGCTGTCAAAACCATAATTGCCTATTGGTTTGAGAAGAAATAGTTTCCTTATGAACACTCTGACAGAAATCAGATATAGATAAGTAATATAATAACAAGGCAGAGTTTGGCTGTCATGCATCAAGGTCTGGCATTAAAGCTCAAATACATAAGGACTACAATGTCTTCAACAACATTTTCACTCACAGCAGCTTGTGTCGGTTGTTGTTTTTTATTCCTTTTAGGCCTTAGTTTTGTAAAGTGCTCCAGTTTTTTGCCTTCCTCAGAAGGTAGCTCCGAAATGAACCCAGATGTTCGTTTCTCCAGCCTCCCGGAAGAGAATGGAGGGTCTTCTATGTGGATAGGGACTTCTTCCAATGCTTTGTCCAAGTCAAACTCCATCTCTAATGGAAATATTTAAAGTTTATTAGGTTTTAATTTCTCTCTCAAGTCAGATATCTCAAGGTCCAAAACAGACATTACTTTAAACGTATGTCTAGCAGCTACATCTTTCTTTCTTTTTAAAAAATGGGATTGGGACCTTGGGGGATGGGAGGCTTTTATGATCTGGATTGCCCCCCTACTGTAGAGTAGAAATGAAAAGAAGACATAGCTTCTAGGGACACACATAAAGGAATGTATGTTTTGGGCCCTAAGACAAGCATAATTCTGTCAATGACCTCACTCAGTGGGAAGAGATATTTGTAAGCAGAGAAGTTTTAGCTGGTTTGGATCTCAAACTCTGGGCTACACATTCACTCCTCCCATACTGTATTTACTGGGTTGCAACAAACAAGAACTGGAAGACATGGCTTGCCCAGTTTGGATATAATGTGGAACTATGGTTTGTCTTAAACCAGGAGGTACAGAAGGAAATCTGAGCCCACGAAGGAAGGGAGGGGCATGCAAGCCTAAGGCTTAGCCATGACCAGACCTATAGCATCTAAACATTTTTTTCTTTCACAGTATCTTTAAATATAGACTTGCAAATCTCAAATTGTTTAGGTATATTCTTTGTAGAGAGGCAGGCTCGTGCAACACCCTTTAAAATACCTTGAACATCAGTGTCTTTTTCACACTGTTTTCTCCTATAAAGTTAGGCTAGAACAGAGGAGGCAATCTACAGATGTTTTCAACTACAATTCCCATATCTCAGCTCGCATGGAACGGTCAGGGACTATGGGAGTGTAGTCCAAAACATCTGATATTTTGGAAACAAAACATAACCAACACAAACCCTTCTGACTTACCATAGCATTCATTCAAGAGACCATATTTGTAAAATATCTACCTACTGATGACACACGAGCCATATATTTTGTGTGGAGACAGCATAAATGTATCAAGAAAACGCTTTCTTTCAAATGATTTTGGCTGCCAAGTTTTGGGATTTTCTCTCTCTATCTACATTTTAGTGGACCTTTTTGCACTTTGCCTGCTATGCCCCTCCTTCCTATCAATAGTGATTGCTCTCTTTCCTTTTTCTCCAGTCTGCCACCCTCCCTCATTCCTTCTCCCCCTTCCTATCTATAAAGTTGCCAGCTCTATGGCCTTGTGAGTGAAACTTCTACCCATACTTCCTCTCAGATGTAAACACAGGCGCCACAGTAAACTTTAGAACCCATTTGAAATGTAATAAATGTGATGTGATGCAAAGAGATGTATGCCAACATGACCTCGGATGAAATGTGAATTGTAAATAAGTCGATTGTCTCTACGTTTCTAAAACATGTAAGTGTCAATGGGTAATATCAAGAGAGGAGGGATGAGAAAGGCAAGGACGGCAACTTTATGTGCCCTGGTCCCGGTGGGAGGAAGGTGTGAAAGAAAGTGTATGGCCTTAAGATTCTGGGAAAGACAAATGAAGGGAGGAAATTCGATGCATACAAAGCACCCCAAATTCTCGGATGTAGCAAGACAGAGACAAGTCTGAAGGGAAGTAAGCCAGTTGTTCCCAAACGAAAGGGGTATATGACTCTAAGAACAACCTTGGGAGCCACAGAGGGGCTGTCAATCATGCAGCAAGCAAGCAACTTGTGCTGGTACTGAACATGATGAATGATCAACAAAGAGCATCTCAGGCACCCACCTCTCTTATGGCCACAGACCCTAATGAGAGGCAGAGGGTATAAAACCCTTGGCTTCCTTTGTTCAGGAGGTCGTGGCATTTCGGACGATCTTGGGTGCACCAAAGGATAGAACCTCCATGCACCGCAGCTCTGGCTTGATCCCTGGCCAGGACAAGTCACCCCTATGTGAGTATGTGTAGCGTGGATTTCATGGGTGGAATTCATCGTCCAGGTCAAAGATAAGGGTGGACCGTCTTGCTCTGTCATACTGCACTCTTTTGTATCAGATTATACAACCAGCTGAGGGGCAAAGGAAGTGCTTCGTTGGCCTGACTCCTGCCTGCCTGTTGGCAGGCGTGATCCAAAGGGCATTGTGTCCCAAGACTCAGCTGGCAAAGATTGTATAATACAACAGAGACGACTGGAAAAAACAGTGCCACGGTTGGTAACCGGGAGGTTAGGCTACTCCTAAGGGGTTGTACTACGAATTAAGGGGCGAGGAGGGAGTCCCTCTGGCATGCCTCTTGCTTGCCCATGGATAGCAAGTGCAATCCAGTGGGCTCTGCTTCCAAGACTTAGTTGGCTGGATTGGTACAACTCAGGGTTGTGCTACTGATCAGGAGGAGGGTGAAGGGGCCCTCTGGTGTGACTCTCCATTGTCCATTGACATCAAGTGCAATCCAGGGGGCTCTGTTTCCCAAATCTTGGTTGGCTGGGCTTCCACAATCCTAAGCATTTCTGCCTTCAGAGAGTTTGTGTGAAACACTGTAAATGTGTGAGACTCTCTGTGAATACTTGTGATTGCTTTTCTTATATTGCTTTATTCATTTGTATACCCCCCAGAGAGCTTCGGCTATGGGGCGGCATACAAATGCAATAAATAAATAAATAAATAAATAAAAATAAATTGTTATTTCCCGTCTCCAATTCCCTTAAACAAATCCTTTTGCTAGCTTCACAAATTGGTTGTGTTTCCTGTCTTCTCCTCATAAGGTCCAAGTTGTCTTAACCTGATCAACTAAGCAGCCTAGGGGTCATTTAAATCTCTTTTCCACATTGCGCCTGTGGCATAGTAGTGCACCAGAAATTTTAACTAGTGGAGCTAGTTTCCTATAAATCAAAATTTAAGGAAGTAGCTTAAAACATTATGGAAAAACAGGACTACCAAAAAAGAATCATACTTACCAAAAGCTCTGGATACAGGCCTCAGCATTCTGCTGTGGATACTCTTCCTTTTAGACTTAGGAGTCATCTACAGATCAAAAAGGAAGCAGAATTTAATGACTTCTTCCCACTTGTAGAGATAAGAAAGTGAACTGTACCATTTTATCCATTAACTCTGAATAAGACTAGAATATGTTAATCTATGAAGTCAACACAGCTGTGAAAGATGGAGCAAATTACATTGAATTCTGGATCACAAATCAAGTGAATTATTAATTAAGCTAACTCTTCAGAAATATTCATAAAGATTGCTGTGTTGGAAAGGATTCAAACTTGATGTTCAGAATACAAAATGAATTTGCAACATTTTAATGCTTTTTTTAATGGATTGAAGTAACATAAATAGTGAATACACAGAGAACAGGTAAATTCCATACTACAAACTGTGCACAGTGACATTCTTGAAAAGTTACTAAAGTCATGTTAACCTTGAACATGAAACTTTGTACGCTAGTTTGGTTGCTGCTTATAATAGACAAATGCAATTTAAAAATGCTACAATAAATAAAATAAACTTGGTGATGTCTACTTTGAATTCACCCAAAATTTACTCTTGTTATTATCTTCACTATCTCCACCCCACCCCTATGGTACTACCTATGAGTTACAATAATATATTAAGACCTAAGACTTTACAGCTATATCAGCCTAGTAAATTTACAATCTATTCATTTGCTTAAAGCTCCAACTTGGGGATTGTGCAATATCTGTCATTTCTCTGAAAATAGGAAAGCCTTCACAATGATAAAACAAAGCTCAAACACACAGAGTAAGAAAGAAGAAAAATAAAACAAGAAGTCTACACACAAATACATATTAATTTAATCTGCTATGGTTTTTAGACCTTTGCAAACTCTGAATGGGGAGTCTTTTCCTGGATATGCCAATCTGGTTTCCAGCTGGTTACCAGCTTAAAAGAACAAAGTAGCCTTAGCCAATGACCTTGCACAACTTTTTGTGTGCAGAACCAGCCTGATAGGTCTCAATTCTAGCTACACCCTTAACATACAACTATCAGTATCATTAGAAGGATATTAAAGGAACAGAAACGCAAAATGGATGAGATGATTCATACTCCTAATGCCAACCAGCTTATTAGGATTGCTTTATACCAGGGGGTTCTGACCTCTTTGGGAATTTTGAAAGGCTATCATGGGCATCCTTATGAAATGGCTGCCACAGGGCAGCTTGCCTATTCATAAAATGGCTGCCATGGTAGGCATGAGCAGTCAGAAAACACTAATTTCCCAGAAGGCAAACTGAGGAGACTAAAACAAAAGTAACTTACCCAAAAACTTACTACAAGGCAGATGTGGGGTCTGAACTCCAAAACATAAAACTAAAACAAAGATGGTGCTGAAGGATGGCACTTTGCTTTGCAGCATGCTGGATTCCCAGTTTAAAAAAATGTAATTTAAAAAAAAGGTCTTCAGAAATAAAATAAAAATCAGGAGGGGCATGGAGACAGGCAGGCACCAAGAGAGGTGTCCGTGGGCACACTGGTGCCCTGAGCACCACTTTAAGAGACCTCAGACTTAAACAATATTTGTTTTAACTAAATATGAGAGATAGATGGAAGAAACCAATATAATAGCTGTACAATAACTTCAGACAAATGCAATAGACTCTTTGGTTTGTGTTTAAGTTGTCACAAAATATATTTGAATAATGGAAGGCTGTGTTGATTTTAAGATATAGCCATTGACGCCATTGACAGAAGTGAACTATAAACAAATAGACATTAGTTTTATAAGATATAGTCCAAGGTAGACATCAATCCCTCTTGGGTGCATTTCAAAGTTCACTTTTACTAGCAAGTCAAGCAAAGTCTGCTGACCACTCTCCTTTTTAAATTGTTTATTGATGACGTAGTTCACTTTGAAAGTGATGCCAACTTCTCCCCCTGTCCCACGCCATCTCTCTGGGATAGGAGGACAGGCCAGCTACAGTTTAGCTTTATATGGATATTACAGAAAACACACCAGTACTGTACTCATTTGCATGTTAAAATAATGATCTCCTTATAAATGATAGTAATATAATACAAGAGCTTCATGTAACATAACTAAGTATGTATGTATGTCAGCATACTACTGTGTCAAACACTAAAAAACCAACTTAAAAATCAGGCATTCTATTTTTGTAACAGAACCCGTAAACATTTAGTTTCACTGTAAACATTTTTGTGAGTGTCATCATAGCAGCTCTACAAAAATCAAAGCATTCTACATTATGTGGCTTTCTTGCACATTACAAGTGCAGTTTTATAAACACACACACACTTTAGTAGGCATTATAAAAGAGGAACTGTTTCAGCACAGATGTGGCCATCCCTGTTGAGTTCTTCCCCTCCATAATATGCAATAAAATATACTAGAGTCTGTATATTTGCCAGCATGAAGTAAGGGTAGAGAAATTCACAGCATGATACCATCAGGACTTGGATCAGTTTTACTAATCATTAAAGCAACATGTCCCTCCAGGTTATGTGGACTGCATCTCCCATCATGCTTCACCATTAGCTATGCTGGCTAAAGCTGATGGAAGTTACAGTTCAAGAATGTCTGGAGAGCCACAAGTTCCTCTGAATGAAAAGGAGAGGAGGCAACTCAACAAGGAGATGTCATTTTCAACAGTAGCCCATGTTTACCATATAATGCGGAGTTATACTCTTAAGAGTGTGGTTCTCAGAAAGAAAATCCGATGTTTCTTTAATCATCCTGCATTCTTCTGCAGTGGTATAAATGATGGCACAAGTATTTCCCTACATTTAAATTTCTGTTAAAATATTTATTGCTGATAATTAGAATTTTTAGTTTTCGGGGGGTGGTAGTTCTTCTGTAAGCTTGTCGAGTGTAATGTCTGTCAGTTGCCTGGGTAACCAGTTCCTGAACCAAAATGTACAAGTTTTTTTTAAAAAACCACACTAAATGATTATAAGCAGTTAATTGGAATCTAAGGTACACCAGAGTGCAACAACTGAGAAGCACACCATGACTTCCCCATCACACGCCTCTTCCTTGGTCCACAGCAGTTTCTTTTGTATCACCTTGCTGCCGTGCAACACACCATGCCTACTTAATCTGCTTGCTATCCTTGTAAATTATTTTCCTGGTATGTTCCATTCCTCCTTTGTAACTAATACAAACATCCAACTACTGCATCCCCTCCTTGAATTCCTCCTTGAAACTACAGACATTATGCTTGCGATATGGAACTGAGAGGGGAAGGAAGAATGGGAGTCTATCTCTCTCTCCCTCCCTCCCCCTCATACATAAACACACACCTAGATAGGAGCAGGTCACAACTGGCATTGTTTTCACAGTTTACATAGTTTTGGTCCTAGGTTGTTAATGACAACGTGAATGATAACTGGAGGTAAGTCTGCCTGTGGGGTAAACCAAGGAGCTAGCATAGTCCAAGGCAGCAAAGTCAGCAACCTAGTGTGGCTCCTGAGCATTCTCCATTATTGACTAGTCTGTATAGCCCAACCCCACAAGGGGGTCCCCCTCATGGTGGATTATGTTTTCTGATACATCTGAAAGCTTTCCATTTAATTGTCAGCCTTTGTACGGTGGTGATCTTGGGTAATATTTGGTGCTAATTTGATCACCATACCATCTTCCCATTCACTCTTTCACTCTACAATGCCTCACCTCAGTCTTCTATTCTCAAGACTAACTGGTATATAGTTCCCAGGTTCCTCCATTTTGCTCTTTTTGAAGATAAGGACATTAGCCCCCCTCCAGTCATTCGGCACTTCACCCATCTTCCACGATTTCGCAAAGACAATAGACAGTGGTTCTGAGAGTTCTTCTGCCAGCACCATGTCCCTTTCTACCTCTGGGGAGTCTGACTTGGGACCAGTGGGCTGAATGAGCTTGTTTAATATTCTAGCAGAACCCAAACTCCACCATTTTTACCTTTGAAAATTTGTAATGAATGAGCAGAAACACTGTAAGTTTGTCAGCATATGATGGACCAGCAAATTACACTTATTCCTCTAAAAAGCAATCCAATTAGGACTGCTTTACAGACAACATTTCCCTCACTCTAGTGCAGAAGTTGGCAACATGGCAGCTGTAGGCAAAGAATAGCCAGCGCAGATCCCCAAATACACCTGGCAGACCCACTCAGGATGTTCTCTTCCTCCTCACTTGCCACCTGTCTCCCCCTGCTGCAGCTGCTGTGCTCACCTTAGCAACCCTAACAAAGAAGCAGAAGGTGAGTGTGGGAGTGACCGGGCAGGGGGAGGAGTCAAGTATGGTGCCCGGTGCCCATGGAAACATTTATGAATATGTGAAATGTGCCCATGATCCCAAAAAGGTTGCCTATCCTTGTGCTATTATTTATTGCATTGCATTTCTATACTGCCCAATAGCCCATAATGTAGGACGGGATGATAATACATGTGCCCATTTAGGCAAATATGTCTCTGGGAGTGCACTCTAAATAACAAATGTCCTAACAAGCATACTAAGTTAAAACAGACATGTATGCTTTTCACACATGGCACTATATATAACAGGTGCACAAATGTTTTGGCCCCAAGAGCCACATGTGATGCTGATTCGGAGCTTGGGGGTGACACACAATACACAGACACACATGAGCAATCGTGATCAGGGCATCCTTGGGGGGCTACAGTAAAGGCACTGGAGGGCCTCCAGTTGCATAGGTCTGGCATATTGGCGTTAACCCCACACCCCTGAATAGATAAAATATTTGCATGTGTGAAATCTCCTTTACTGTTCCATAACCCAATGCATTAAGAGAGTGCATACTAGATACAGGGCCATGGGGATCATAACAGTACAAATTAGGAAGCATAACAGTACAAAATTCTCTTGTGATGCAAACCAAATCTTCATGACTTGTAAAGAGAAGGTCATGTACTGCAAATGAGATCCACGGTAGAGATGCTCCAGGATTTCATTTGGTCCACATTTTTAAGTGAATTGTCATAATTTGCAGTTCCTGGACTAATACATGGATGTAGTGGCTAGAGTGTTGGACTGGGAGTCGGGAGATCCAGGTTCTAGTCCCCACTCGGCCATGGAAACCCACTGGGTGACTGGGCCAGTCACAGACTCTCAGCCCAGCCCACCTCACAGGGTTGTGAAGATTTGTGAAGATTTGTGATTTGTAATTTGTGAAGAAATATATTAAGAAATCCTGTGAATTTTCATACATTAAAAACAACACCACAGACTAATGTGGAAACAAAATGGAATGGATTTATGTATGAGCATATTGTGAAATTCACTGGCACTGGAAACAGACTGACCCACCCATCCATAGTTTAAGGGAGAGAAAGCAAATCCTTCCAAGTACAAAGTTACAATCTAACTCTAATGTAAAATGAGTGACCATGCTACTCTGGATTCCTAAAGTAGATTATGATGACTGTGTGTGTGTTTTTAACATGGGATCATCACCTCTAATATCCCAGTGCAAATAAATCATGCCTTTTGCAGTACTTGTATTTGTTGATCCTCCTTAAATCAAAGCCTGGCTGGCAAACTGTCAAAAACAGAGATGGAAGCTCAGAACTGCCAGAGGAAGCAAACAACTAAGAAAAACTGGCAAGACTCACCTATTGATTTTCCCACGGCCCAAGGGAAAAAACCTGGAATTTCTCTGTTATATTCTCTTATAACCAGAAGTGGAAATTACATTTTAGAACGTATAGAGAGTCAATCTTGGTTTTAAGAAATACTTTACATGCCACTGCTTAGCATAATTTGAGCTGAAATTACTCCAGAAGAGGTTAAATACAATACTTTCCCTGTTTCTGTTGCCACTTGAGTTCTGTTCCAGCCACACAAACTTGCTGAATGCATTTTCATTCAGATCAGATTCAGTTTGTTTTTTCTCTTCTCCTTTTCCTCTCCAAAGTAACAAATATAGCATATTTGATTGGCATTTGCCAAGCAGAGACAATTCAGTTTAACAGAAAATATGTCACCTTGCATGTCTATGCGTACCTTCTACTCCTTTAAAGCTTTCGTTTTAAGAAATTGAACTTAGCATCAATGCAAAAGTGAATCAAGAGCTTTGCTTAGGCATTAACTAGTGTTACGTGACTATTCTTCTTGGTTTTTCTCTCATGTCTTCTGAGGGCTGTTTTAAATTCACCACACGTTATGCTGGCTAAAACGTCCTGTAAAATCCAACTTCGCTTTGAAATTGTTGCCTATTTCTTTTAGTAACTGCACACTGATGATATTACATTCTCCCAAGAGATTAGTAAGGCTTTACAGAAGCAAATGGAGCAAGAAAAACAAAATAGGCAAGGAACAGCGAAGCTTTAAAAAAAATACTTACACTTGTACAGCAGAGAGTCTCCATGCAGCCAAAAGAGAAAGATAAAAGAATATGAATGGGCAGAAGATAAAGCAAGAGCAGTTTAGAAAGAGAGGGGGGCAGGGTGGGAGGGGAAAGCAGTGCTGAAATCTGGCAAATAAAAAATACTGAAGCAGAAGGACAAATAAAAGGAAGTACTTTTTCACACAGCGCATAGTTAAATTATGAAATTCACTACCACAAGAGGTAGTGATGGCCACCAATTTGGATGGCTTTAAAAGAGTGTTGGATAAATTCCTGGAAGAGAAGTCTACTAGCATTGGAAGTCATGGCTACTAGCCCTGATGGTTATGTGCTACCTCCAGTATCTGAGGCAGTAAGCCTGTGTGTACCAGTTGCTGGGGAACATGGGTGCGAGGGTGCGGTTGCACCATGTTCTGCTTTGTTGGTCCTTGGTCAACAGCTGGTTGGCCACTGTGTGAACAGAGTGCAGGACTAGATGGACCCTTGGTCTGGTCCAGCATCAGGGCACTTCTTAGGTTCTTAGAAGTACTGAAGCAGAGATATGCAAAAATGAGATACCAACCTTTTACATTAAGGAAAAATGGCAACAGCTTTATATCTGATGCATATAGATGTGAAACAGAGAAACCCTTTCTTTGTGGTTTCATTTACAGCCAGCTACAATTCCTTAAAGTGTGCAGTTATAGAACTGTTCTGATTACCAAAAACGGGGAGTGGAGTATGAAGAATTCTATTGTAGAATCTAATAGCATGTCCAAAAAAAACTCGAGAACCTTGATTTTTATTAAAGTAATATAGGTTTCTGGTTCAGATGGTAGAAATAGTAGTAATAGCAGTATTATAGCTCAGTGTTACATCATGTCCCAGGTCCAAGTTCCAAAAGCTGGGATACATAAAAGCTCAGAACAGATTCATCTGTTCAGTGCTTAAATGCCATTAACAAATTAACATAAAAACAAACACACTGACTGATAGCTCAAAACCTATGCATTTTACCCAGAGGAGAGTTCATTGGAATTTATTCCCAGGCAAGTTCATAGAATTGCAGCCTTAGCTGCCACAGCAGAAAAAGCGTGTTGCCGGTAATTTGTGAATGGCACATGTGGTAAGGGGACTTGTGTTTTCACTAAATCACGCTTTGCAATTTAGTTCATATACACACACATTTATTTTAAAAGAGAAATCTAACAGAGCATACATGAAGGGAACAGAAAGAGGAAATGCAAATATCCTTCAGCATTAAAAGAAATGCATTGGCAGATCACTTTTAATCACTTCTGTAATTTTCTAAATGACGATGGCAACACGAGGCATAGAAAATCACTGAAACCGCAACCTTCTTTATAAATCTTGTTACTAGCATAATTGATACCAGTTGAGAGCCAGTGTAATGTAGCAATTAGATTTGTACTCAGCAGTGATGGGTTCTAGTCCCCACATGGCCATGAAGCTCACTGGATGACTTGGGGCCAGTCACTGACTCTCAGGGCTCATCTACACCAGCAGGATATTTATTTATTACATTTACATTCCACTATGAAAGCGGTATATAAAAGGCAGGAGCCACACTACTGCTTTACAGCGGTATTGAAGTGCACTGCAGGATCTATGCTACTGCTTTATAGCGGTACTGAAGTGCACTGACAAGTGTTGGGGCCCATTGACACATCTACACCAAGCAGGATATAACACTATGAAAATGGTATATGACATGTGTCAATGGGCCCCAACAGTTGTCAGTGCACTTCAATACCTCTATAAAGCAGTAGTGTGGCTCCTGCCTTTTATACTGCTTTCATAGTGCAATATCCTGCTTGGTGTAGAAGAGCCCTCAGTCTAAGCTACCTTACGGGGTTGTTATGAAGATAAAATGGAGAGGAAGAGGATCATATACGCTGCCTTGTGCTCCTTGCAGGAAAGGCAAGATATAAATGTAACAAATAAATAAATAAATAGATCTCACAGTTGCTCCTATGCCAGTCATAGAACCTGTAAAGTCTACCACCATGCAGCTTTAGCTATCACACAAAGCAAGGGAAGCAAGAGGAAGGGCCATAGCACAGTGTGGTAGAGTCCTTGCTTTGAAAGCACAAGGTCCCCAGTTTGATCTCCAGCTTCTCCAGGTAAGTGAGGAAAGAAACCTGCCTGAAACCCTGGAGAGCTGCTGCCAGTCAGTGTCGAAAAAACTGGGGTAGATGGACCAATACTTTGACTCAGTATAAGGCAGCTTCCTAAGTTCCACTAAATCAAACTAGAGTTCAGCTGAAGTCAATGTAGCAGGGCAAAACAAAAATATTTAAATACCCTGTTCAGCTTTATAAGGCAACATAAAATAACTTAAACTACAACACTAATGCCACCACTATACTGGCCTCTGACAATGAAAGCCAATTCTCTCCTATGCCTACTTTGTAGAGTTTTATTTTCCTTTCCTCAAGCTAGTCCTGGCTAATGCTGTCTGAAGGTACATATTCATACAGAAAAAAGCCTGCATACACACACACCTTCTCTCCAAGCAGGTTATGATTTAATGCTGAAACTAAAGTGAATGAACCATGAAACACGGAGACAAGATAGAATGGAGAATGATCTATTTTTAGTATATAGTGTGAAGCCTCCAGGCAAATTGGATTGGCCTGAACAGCCTAAGAAACCTAACCCAGGCCAAACTAATCATGAAAGCATTAAGAAGGGTATGTGGAGGGGGCATACTTGAAAAAAATCAATATATAAAACTTCGGGACAAACAGTAAGTAAGCTTGCTTGATGTTAGATTAATCAAAGAGACATAGTTAATCTTAGAATACTGCAGTATATTAAATAGGGATGCCCTAATGCTATCAGGTCAAATGTCTTATTGCAAATTTGAGTGCTCCAAGATTTGAAGTGCAAATCACAGCAACAAATTTGATTACAACCAGATTCATAAAATTATGGTGCAGATCAGATTATGAGATCAAGGGGTGGGGAAATGGATAGAACTGAGAGAAGGAAGAAGAGATGGAAAGAGAAGTTCCCTTTAAATTACTGTAGAAGGGGAAGGAAGAAGATGGAATGGAGTCGGGACCCCAGAGTTTATGGGGGAAATGAGCAAAAATAGTAGTGATGCAGTGTCCATGGTCAAGACCAAAAAACATGAAATAAATAAGGGTAACAGTTTAGTCTCTGAACTCTTTTAGAGATATGTCAAAAACTCTTAAATACACACAGTGGTAAGATCAGAAACAAAGCATGGGTAGATTTTGGAAACAAATTTATAATTTCTCTCCCCCTCTGCTTCTCTCTCTGGAACCCCCTAAATAAAACCACACCCATCCCCATACATTGCCCATGTCAATTTGAGATCTCCAAACCTTGTGTATTAGACATAATATGTCAAAGCACAGTTTGAAAGTGAAGGATAATTATACAAATAAATCCTGAGGGAAATTTTATGTGTGTGAAAAATTCTAAGTCTACTATGCTATCAGATACTGCGAAGTATCTGATAGTATCTATGCTATTCTAAGTCTAGTATGCTATCAGATACTGAGAAGGAGAAACCCTTATACTTAAAAACACTACCTTCCCAGAACTGGCAATTGCAATGAGAATGCCTTTGAATGCAGGACTTTGATTGTAGGCCTTATCTTTTATTGTTCCTATGAACAGTCAAATTGTCTCTTCTTCTTCCAGCACCTGATGTGATTTTACCTAAACTTACATAGGCCTTTACTAGACCTTCCTTAAAATCTGCGACTGAGGAGGGGAGAGCCCGCGATGCAACTATCACAGGCTGTCGCCCTAGTCTAGACGTTAGACGCAATGAGCTAAAGAAAAGACTCGTCGCGTCCGCCATTTTTTTCATTGTTAAAGGGGCTTTGTGCACGAATGCTCATGCGCTCATGTAAGTGTTTTTTTTAAAAAAAAATTAACTTCATTTCCCCACTCCCCCCACCCTGCCCCCGATAGGCGCAGCTTCTCCCGGCTTCACGCGAGTAATTGCGCGGAGCCAGGAAAAGCTGCGGAACGGGCTACATGCTTGCGTTATCGAGCTCAGCCCGAGATTGTGGGAAAAATCGGGCTTAAAGGGGTAGGCTATATCCCAGGGCCAGGGAGGGTTGATTCCTCACTGAGCCCGTGATCCCCTGTGCGTCGTCTGGAGGCACAGGAGCGATCCCAGGTATCAGCCCGGGATATAGCCTGGTCTAGCTAAGGCCATAGTCTCTTTATGTGAAAAGGTAAATAAGTGAAGATCTAACATCATGTGCATTAGTGTTATCACTTCTGGTACAAGGAGTGTTTCTTCGAGATACATGAGATAATACCTAGCCCTAAATTATACATTAGAAAGATTTTAATTAAGAATATTACGCTGCTCCTTTTTCAAACCAGTTTCAGTTAATACAAACAGTTGTAACTGCTTGTTTGTAGTTGGACATACCAAAAAACACACAAAAAACTGCCAAAGGAATAATTGTGTTAAGTCTACCGCAGCAAAAATAACAAAGATTCCTGTGGCACCTTAAAGATTTAGATGGCACATTGTTTTAACTGTTTCGTTTTACTGCTTTTAAATTAAATTATATATTGTTTTAACTTGGTTCATGGTTTAATTTGTTTTTAGCTGTGTATATTTACTGTTTTATACTGTATGCTTTTATCTGTATGCCGCCCTGAGATCTTAATGATATATGGTGGGATATAAATGTTTAAAATAAATAAATAAATAAATAATATACATTGGCATAAGCTTTCATGGACTACAATCTACCACACAGGTTGTGAAAAAAGGTGGGGAGGGAAGGGGATATACAACCTACCTCACCATATGCAAAATAAAGTGGTGAGGGGAGGAAATGCAAAAGGCGGCACTCAAAATTCTGATAGCCTGGACAGGTATTTTTGACCACATTGTTGAAGCAATCAGTGCTTTCTGGACTGAACAACTGATTCATATCTTGTGTGTTCCATGTTTTTCTTTTTCAGATATAGTGGCCATTCTGACCCACAGGTACCTTATAACCTCTTGTGGTGGTGAGATGTTTATTAAATAATTATAAGCGTAGGAGGCACTACTCAGCGATACAAGTACATGGTTTGCATGAGAGGGTTTTACCCTTAAAGGCAGCCTAAAAATAAATAAATATCCTAATACCTGGCATCCCCAGTTATGAAGATTTGATGTGAGAGGACTGATAAACAATTCTGCCAAAGACTTGAGCGATCCTATGTCAAACAGAGTAGATTGTACACGGCAAGATGGGCCACTGGTACGATTCATTAGAAGGCAGATTCATCGGTTCATAAGGGTAGCTGGTATTCAGAAAGGGTCTTGCCTTGTCCTGTACTCAGTGGATTCTATGTTACCATATTCTGACATGTGTAATTACATTCTGCAAACCACCAACAGCTGCACCTATTTGATTCTGAACTGTGATGGAAAGAATATACACTAATTACAATATTTTTTGTTGTAAATAGCTTAAGAATACTGCAAGTTATGGAAAAAACGCACTAAATGGACATTTACAGTAGGCAAGTGAGCCAACAATACATTTTTAAAGTGTTCTTTTGGCAACGATTCCCTATTGTTACTAAAGCAGCAACTCCATAGGAAACTAGGTTATAGTTAACAAATCACTTCTATTCCTTCTTGGCTTCTTCAGAAATATTTATTTTATTACACAAAGTTTAATTCATTTAAAATCATGAACAAAAGAAATCAGCATTAACAGAAACACAGAACCAGAGACAAACAGAACCATAATTCTTATAGTCTTCATACAAAAAAATAAATAAAAAAATGAAAAGACCTAAATGCCCTAAAATCAGTGTGCAAAAAATAGTGGGCAAGATGGTTCTGTAAACAAATTGAATCATGTCCCAGGCAGAAAATTCTATTTTGTCGTAAGCAAAAGTTTGCTATTGCAGTGTGGCCCAATTTATCATGGCACATTTATAAGTAATACTAACACAGTATGAAATAAAAAAAATCATAAACAGATAAAAGAGATAAAGGGAAAAGGGAAAGAAGGTGCTATTCTTCCATTCGTCTACAATACCTGTTGTTTTTGACAAATTTTGGGCATGCTACAAATATTTAATAGTTCAGTTATTGGTGTTGATGTTATTTATTGCCTTTCTATAATGCCCAATAGCCAAATAATGAATAGCAGATGTTTAAATGAACTGGAGAACCTTTTAAATACTGAGATCTAGACAAGGGATAAAGGTGTCTTACCATGCATGTATCTAGGTCTTCCAAACGTTCAATTTCAGTTAGCTCCTCAACTGTGATGATGGAACGTTTAGTAGGTTTCTCCTCTGCTAGTTCTAATGATTCCTGGTGGGGTAGGGGCTTGCCTCGCCTGGTCAAATGATCAGCCTACAGGAAAGGTGAAAGTAAAAAAAAAAAAGCACTCTCTGTAAGATGGAAAGATTAATGAAAGCAATTCTACATAAATGTTGCCAAAGGTGATGTGTCAACTCAGATCTATGACCAATGCTTCATAGAATCATAGAGTTGGAGGGTGCCTTATAGTCCACTGAGCCCAACTCCTTGCTCAATGCAGAAAATCCAGGGTTAGAGCATTCACAAGAGATGGCTGTTCAGCCTCCACCTGAAGACCTCCAGCAAGGGGAAGCCCACCAACCAGCTAAGTAATTGGTTCCATTTTTTTTACCCGTTTTAACCATCAAGAATTTTTTTGGTAATATTCAGCAGAAATCTATTCTCCTGTAACTTAAGCTCATTACATCCAATCCTGCCCTCTGAAGCAACAGAGAATAAATCTTTGCTCTATTTCATGTGACAGTTCTTCAGGTATTTGAAGGTATTCAGGTATTTGAAGTCCCTCCTCGGCCTTGTCTTCTCCAGGCCAAACATACCCAATTCCTAACCTCTTCTATTAGGATTTGTTTTCCATATCACTAATCATCTTTGTTACTTGCCTCTGAAACTGTCCTAATTTTCCTACAACTTCCTTAAATTGTGACAACCAGAACTTAAATTGTGACAACCAGAACTTAAATTGTGACAATCAAGACGAGGTTTGAATAAAGTGGAATGATGACTTCCTATGACTTGTACAATTTTGTTCTATTAATGCAGCTTAGAACTGCATTAGCCTTTTTGTAGCCACTCCATACTGATGACTCATGTTCGGCTTGTGATCAACTAAGATCCTGAGATCCTTTCCCAGGTGTCTCCCACCCAATACCTGTGCATCTGATTTCCCCCATCCCCCAAATGCCTTTAGTAAATCCTTCTTCATGAACTCCCACCCATCTTGTGTTACTTTACCAGTTAATATATTTAGCCATGGAATCTTACCTTGCATTTCTTGAGCTTATTAAAATGAATTTTCCTGAAATTCAAGGAGCACATTTGTCTATGTTGAATTTTTGGCCAGTAGGCCTAACAGGGAACAGCAAAGTATTGTCCTATTTTGCTCCAAAATGACACAGTTTTTGTACATCCCATTCATAGATAAGAACTATTGAATAAGAGCATGGGTTCATTTTATCAAGGTTGTGCAACTGTTCCAGACCATAGGCTAGTTTTTAAATTTATATCCAATTGAGCTTTTTGTCCTTCTTAACACTGCCCAAAGTACAGTAGCATATAAATCAACTTGAATTCTACCACAATCAGTGAAATACGAACATACATATATTTTGGATTTTGGGGTCTTACTGAACATTGTGGCACTCTTGTAACTACAACATGTTACAGAGAGATGAGCATATATGTGGAAGCCATAGTGCAAGTGAGAACAGATAGTAAGTACATCATGCTGAGCTGTTATGATATCTTGAAATATTCAAACCTGTGCAAATACTCACCAGCTTATGATGACAATGTGACAAAGCATCAAGGATCTCATCTACTATTTGGTCTGAGAGAAATGAGGCAACTGTCAACTTCACTTCACTGTGTGGAGGTCGAAAATGAGAATACAAATTATTAATTCACACTAGAAAATCCTGCTATCCCTTACAATACTGTTGTAGGGTGTAAGAATTACATATATGTTCACTTTTCTCCAAAGAAAAACGTAGGAATATACATGGAGCAGAGTAGACATTTCACAAAAATGATTATTAATCTTAGTCTTTGAGAAATCAGGAAATGCTGCACAATCTTTCACCAAATGCATGAAATTATTTCTAACACCAGGAATAAAACATCTAGATGATAAATGGAATATAAAACATATGCTAATTGATTTATGCATTCAAATATGTTACAAGAAATAAATCTGGCTTGAAGTGAATTTTGATTCAAGAATTACATCTGGAATATGTTCCCTGCTCCCTTGTTCATAGCCTTCCATTTGCAACAAGGAATCTAAATTAGTTGCTTCTATACTATCCACTATCATCATTACTTGGCCCCACACAGTTCTTTTTACAATGTGATGTGCAAACACTTTAAATTGAAGTACTTCAATTCACAATACTGCAAAATCTTAAAGTGGCTTGTCAACATTCTTGTTGGGTCCAATTCTTCTTAGAGAGCTTCAAATAAACCACCAGTATTGATACATAGCTCATGGAGTCATGTCAATTCTATAATATGGCCTCAGCTCTAGCAAACACCTGCCCACGTCATTGGCATCAAGTTGCAAAATACAAGAAGAGTGTCCTATTGACTACTGAGCCGTGGATGCTTGGATAACTATGCACCAGTCTTATAGTATTTACAGGAGCAGTTTTCTGATATGTAGTAGAGCTGGACTATTCAGTTTCCCTTGAAAGAAACCAGTTGCTATGGCAGATCTGGTGACATTTACCTCTGCTTGTACTATTGCATTTTAATAGGATCAGGCTGTAGGTTGGAAAGTTTACATTTTTGTTACAACTAATCTCGTAGCTGTTGCTTTTGTGTTAAACAAGAATATATCAAACAGAGGCTAATTGGTGTAGTAAATAAACCACATGTACATAATATTGAGACAGTAAATCAATATTCTTTTTGTTAAGTTTGTATTCTGTGGAGGTTTCATAGGAATCTGTGTTCACCATCATGTCTAGGTATTTTTTTCTAATGCTGGTTGCCAACAATTCTGAAGAGGTCAAACTAGTAAACTAAAACAAAATATTGAAATTAGGTACAAGTTAACATTAACTATGGCACTATTGCTGGAATAGCAGTTGCTATGCTTCATAAGATTAACAAAGCCCTGGATGGATATTTTGCAGCACATCGTGTGTCTGCAAAGCAATCAAAGCAGCGTTAGCATGCCCAAAGCTGGACATATTAGAAACCAGTGTATACATTAGGACCTACCTAGGAGATGAGAGAAGAATCAAACAATTGAATATCCAGGGCATTAGTATTTGCCTTAGAGTAGATTTCTCCAACCTGGTTTCCTCCAGATATTTTGGACTACAACTCCCATCATCCATTGGCCATGCTGGTTGGGGCTGATGGAAATTGTAGCCCACAACATCTGGAGGACACCTGGTTGGAGAAGGCTGCCTTAGAAGGTAGGCAGTAACATAGGTCTAGAACAGGACTGCAGAACCCCTTTCAGTCAAAGACCTGAATGCCATTAGGGAGAAGCTCTTGGGGGTTGGCACATTCCGGCAGTGGGTGCGGCTGAAGACAAAAGGGGGCTGGGCCAAACAGAAAAAAGGGCAGGGGCAAATATACCAAATTAGCATACTTTAGCTTATAACACTTATTGGCAGCAACTAAATTAGGAAAGGCATTTCAACCTTTTAGAATGGAGGGGGGGATTGCACAAAACCAAAGGGGGCAAGGCCAACCCTGGGGTCAGATTCGGACCCCCGTTTGTTTATTTATTTACGTAATATGATTTTTTATGCCAAGATTAAGGATAAAGCCCATTGGCTTACGGGCCTAAGGTTCTGCATCCCTTGTCTAAAACAGCCTGTATTAACTACTGGCTACTCCACAGGAACATAGGAGCTGCCTTATACCAAGTCAGACCATGGGTCCATCCAGTATTTCTGACTGGAAGTGGCTCTCCACTGTTTCAGGCAGGGCTCCACGTACATGGAGATGTATGTGCTTCACCACTGAGCTATGGCCTCTCTGGATTCAAGAGCCTGCTTTCAACAGTGTACAATTTTAAGTATGTGCAGTGATTCCATACAAGAATTTAAGAAGCACATTGACTCACCTAATTTTATTAAGGATGTCAATACCAGACTGTTCCAAGAGAACATTTTTAACAAAGGTCCGTGGAATGGAAATCTTTTCAGTGCATGCCTCAATCAAGTCTTGCCTTATGTGTGCTTTCTTCATTGCACTCGGACAGAGGTTTTCAGCTGCATCTACCATTGACTCAAGCAGTGTCTGTAACAAAAAGTGATGGAAAGCAAGATTTTTAAAGAAACCATGTGGATCATGACATCATCTCATTCATAATACCACAAGAAGGGCATTTTATGCTTAAGACTGGTGAGACATACCTGCAACTCGCAAATTACAAAGATTTATCAAACTAAATGCCAATTGCCTTGACCACATTCTTCCAACACATGGTAATCCTGGCAATTGATCCTCAGGCAGATTCATATGAACTTATCTTTTGAACTTACTCAACATGTTACTGGCATGGATTGTGATACCAATTCTGGATAACTTCAATTTTGCATGGTGGCATTAGCTGAATAAGTTCCATGGGATCTCAACAAGAAATGATTGCAAAATGAACAAAGTAGCAGCACAAACATTTTTAATTAAATGCAAAATACAGAAGAGGGAATGATATTTAATCAAAACAAATCTGCCATCCAGTAGAAATATGAATGCTAGTTCACAGTTTCTTCAGTATTAAGAATTGAATAACATCAGAAGTAGCCTTCAACATTATCACTCATAACAAATGATGATCAGTGTTTGCTTTTTGAAGCATCTGACCACAATACAAATTTTGAATTAAGCAGAGTGCACTGAATTCTATTTGCATTCTTAAAAAGCCGAACACTGCTGTGTTACACATGTAAAGATCAGAATATTTAAAGGAGACACACTGAAATCAATGGGACTTAAGTTAGACTAACATAAAGAATGTTCATTTCAATAGATCTTATATGACCCAATCCAGAATTAATCCATAGTTTACAGAATTACTTGAAAGCTGACTTTGGTAAAATGGAAGTTGGAACAGAAATGACAATAGCTTGCAGGTACCAACGTATGATAATTTTATGAAGGTTTTTATATAAATCATATTTCATATAAATCCAAAATGCTTGGGTCCACAGTTGTTAACAACCAAAAAACAGAAGTGACAATTTTTACAGTGCTGTTGCCACTGTGGGAGTGTGCACAGTGTATTTAACATAAATGTACCTGAACTCTTCATAGGGGAAAAAGTTATGTACATTTATTTCAGAAGTTTCCATGGTGCTGATTGTATAGCAGCTGTGAATAATTAAGAATTCCCCATCCTCCAATCACCAAAGTAGTTATGCACTTAGAAAAACCCAATTACATTCCCTTTCTTGTAAAACAAGACAACACATGATGAATAAACTCACATATGGAACTTTTTTAAAAGGCAGGTAGGGTGACCATATGAAAAGGAGGACAGGGCTCCTGTATCTTTAACAGTTGTATAGAAAAGAGAATTTCAGCAGGTGTCATTTGTATATATGGAGAACCTGGTGAAATTCCTTCTTCATCACAACAGTTAAAGGTGCAGGTGCCCTGCCCTCTTTTAAATCTGGTCACTCTAGTATAACTCCTGCAGCTTTAACTGTTGTGATGAAGAGGGAATTTCACCAGGTTCTCCATATATACAAGTGACACCTGCTGAAATTCTCTTTTCTATGCAACTGTTAAAGATACAGGTGCCCTGCCCTCCTTTAAATCTGGTCAGTCTAGTATAGCTCCTGCAGCTTTAACTGTTGTGATGAAGAGGAAATTTCACCAGGTTCTCCATATATACAAATGACACCTGCTGAAATTCCCTTTTCTATGCAACTGTTAAAGATACAGAAGCCCTGTCCTCCTTTTCATATGGTCACCCTAGATAAGTCCACGTAAAGCAGGGGGAGAGGCAAGACTGACAGCTGAGCCAGCATTCAATTAACTGATTTGCACATCTGCCATTTCAGTTGGGAAGCCAGGAGAAAGCTGAACTCATACTTCACACAATGGTAGACTCATTAGAAGTCAAATCTTATACATTTCCCAACATTGTTATTTCGTTTCTTTATTAAAGTCCTCATAAAACATGTTGTCTGGCTATTGTTCAATGGTTAAAAACATAATAAAGTAATAGAAACCACAATAAATAGTTGAAAAGCATGGTAGTATAAAACCCCAGTACAAAATACAAAGCATCAGAAGCTAAAAACCACTTCCAGGGACTAACATAACAGGTTAAAATGTTGTAAGATATTTTTTGTAGTGATGCCGTAGTTTTTGGTACTCTCCCACATACTAGGTTTGGATGAAAGGCTTGCTCTTAAGAGCTTTCCATTTGGTGTTGCTGTGGTTATGACTTCATCAAGCTATATATGGTCCTGCCTTATGGAGAAAAGCTGGAAGGAAAAAGCCTTTCCAACTTTTTGGATTATCATATCTGAATGAACCTTTAACCCATGCATGAAGCCCCTTCTCTCTTAGCGGTATGAGCAATCAGACTAGGAAGGCTCTAATTAATTGAAGTTTCCTAATTTGGAAAAATGGGAAACTATTGTTACCAGCTTCAGGACACGGCAGAATATTAAACCACCTTCAAGCCATTGTTTAATTTCCTTGGTTGTTCACAAACTGATAACCATACAATGGGATTTACTTTCAAGCATCAATACATAGGATTGGGCTACATGCCTGGAAGCTCTATACTCTGAAATCTTGTGGGGACTTTGTTTATCCTAACACTTTGGCACGCTGCGATTTGAATAAAACTGATACGCAAAATCTTCATATAAAAAGGCTTAAAGGGAACTAAAATCTCTAAATTGAAACATTTTCCTCCTCATTAATTTCTTTAATTTAGACCAAAAAAAAAAAAAAAAAATTAGCAATGCTGTATTTCTAAAGTTCTTCATTACTTTCCCACTGACTAAAGCATTTTCTTTTTGTCTCACATGAGCAGAAGTCCAATCTGCAATTTTAGAGCTGCTGCTTAAGTTCACAAATACATTAACGCAGTTGAAAGGAGAACATGCTGTGGGAGAAATTTTAAGCTTTTCATGCATGAGGTTTTCACACAGATACTGCTGATGGTGAAAAACCTCCAGTGAATTTTAGGCATTGCTATGCTCATGACTGAGTAGATGATGCTTCCTGCAGTTTTCTAACTGCCCTTACAAGGTGATCTATGCTACTGCACTAGAAACCAGGCAATGAGAAAGAAGATGATACTTGAAATCCTAGTGGTAAATCTGATAATTATTTTTGTCTAACCAGACAATAGGAAATCTGATTTACTTTAAGGATGTTTAGCTGCACTATAAGCTGATGTTCTTTGGATGATACCTCCAAATGCTGGTTGATCCAAATGGCCCCACTGGTGTGGTATATTCTCTCTGTTTCCTAGGAATTTATTTTTATACCAAGTTATCACTACTTCTTTTGAATACTTTTTTAGTAGTGAATGATTTTCAGAGTGACAGGTTACCTACTCTCTCATTTTCAATATCAACCATGTCTGGGCCAGCATTGCTAAGCACTGCTGAGTCCCATACCCTAGCAGCTGCCCACTGCTGACCGTCAGAGACCTTGAGCTCTGCTCTTTTATCCTTGTTGATGTTGTCAGTTCCCTTGTCCTCTCCAAGTGTATGAGCAGTGACATGAGCAAGGAAAGAAGCCTCCTCCTCCCTTTGCCTAAACGTCTCCTTTTAGGCAGTAGCGTGGATTTGTCCAGAGGGAAAGGACAAGCTAATGCCCAATGGAAAGAAGATGGGCCTACCTTGAGCCAAAACTCAAAATCTGGAGCCAAAACTGAATGATATAATTGGGTTTTATAGAAGTCTCAGATCTCATGCCTGTTACACTCAGATTTACACAAACAGTAAAGGGTAATTGTGAAGATTGACTTCCTCTTCAGGCAACTTCCCACATTTCTTTTTCTGACACCAATTCTTTATTAGTCAATACCTTGAGCTGATCATCGACAACCCTGGTGACCTCCCCAGCCATTGATTCTAGAGTCTCCTGAATTGGATTGGATAAGGAACCATTTGGTCCTGCCCATGAAGCTCCACCAAGATGATACAGATTGGGTAATAACTGTAAAACAGATTGCAACAAATCAATCTGGCACTTAGGAACAATACCTACAAATACATGTTAAGCAGATATACAAAATATATTATTTTAAAAACGTAATACATATTAAAGTAAATATTAACATCATCCATTCTAGTAGAATTGGTACACCTGTGATCTGAAACACCTAGCACCACTTACTGTTTTGGAGTTCTTGGCATCTTTCATAAGTCTTTCTGCTGATTTCAGATCTTCTTGTATAGTGTCAATGCCACAGTTTCTTAATGAGTTGAGGTGGTCTTGTATTTTGACACATATTCTGTCAATCATCTAAACGGGAACAAAATGGCGAGGGAGCAGAACATTAGAAAACCTCAGAAAAGAATATATAAAATATTAAATTGTAACGTGAACAGAGCAATGAAGTGCTAATATTTTCTTGGGCTTCTGTCCACATGAACATTGTTATTTTGCATCCTATTTATATTTATCTATCTGATTTTTATACTGCGTTTCAATAAACAATCAACAGAGTGGTTTAACAGATATTAAAAATAGAAGAAAACAACAACAAAACATTATTATGCATGACAGATTGTGAGTTCTTCTTGGAATATAATAGGAGAACAAGTCTAGGGTCTACGGCTCCACACATTACATCGTTCAAAAGCCTTTGTGTCATCTTATTATTTATTTATTTATTTATTTATTTATTTATTACATTTTTATACCGCCCAATAGCCGAAGCTTATTTCCTTCTGTATGCTCATTGTAAAGAATGGTAAAACATATTCATTTTTAGTAAGTCAAAAAGGTCTCAGCAAGAGGCCAAGTTCATCAAGCAATTCTACAGTATCCATCTTGCTCCAGACTTTGAATGGTGGTGGGGAGGCCAGAACCTGATCTTCATTTGACTTCATTATTTCATTTATTACATTTCTATACTACCCAATAGCTAACATTCTGGGAGGAATATGCAATGTTCAGGATTATGCAATGCACTTGGAAGGATCCAGAGTTTTGCGAGTGGAGTTCCACTCATAGAATGGGACAAGCTTTGGTTGTGTCCCTCCCCTTTCCCCGTCAGGACCTCTCAAATTTGTTCCATAAGCTTGTGGACCCTCCAGAACAACTTGAGAGGTGGTGCACGAGGCTGAAAGTAACTTTCCCCCCATTGGTATTAATGGAAACTTCTATAGGATCAACATTCACAGAAGGGCATCTCTGGATCCAAAGCATTAAAAATTATGTTAATTAAAATGTAAAGAGCACTCACCTGCTGCGTAGTGCTAGTAACTATGCCCTGCTGAAGTCTATAAGCTTGCTCCTGTAAATATTTCCGGGTCTCATGATTGCGAAGTAAATAGTTTTCTATCTAAGAGCAGAAATCAAAGTAAATTCTGAATCTACATACCTGAGCATGCTGCCAAACATACACATTTTTTAATTGACAGAAACTAAGAAATGTAACTTCACACAGTTCATACAAAATTAATGCTCATAGCACAAGCCTATACCGGTCTACTCAGGAGTTAGTATTATTGAGTTAGTTGTGGCACATAAGTAGCATAAGATTTCAGCCTTAGTTTTGCATCAGAGACTGGCCGCCTATTCTAGACATATTAGACACAACTTTCTGCAATACAGCATGTTTAGAAGTGGGGTGAAAGATCATGACTTCTGACTTATTACAAAAACATGAAGTCCTACCAGAAAACAAAAGTTATAATATCCCAGAGAAAGGATAGACCAAGGTCTACTGACGTTCTAAAATGTATCCTGTTATTAGCTCATTATCATGCATTGTGTAGGCATATTCCTTGGTGACGTTTGAGTCAGCCAAAACACAGAACATCTTACACACTTTAAAAATAATGACATGCACACACACATATTCCTAAGTACCTAAGAATATGCACACAAGCATAATTATGCATTTTTATCTCTGTTAAGTACATTAAAAATTCTCACTGTTTAATTAGTACTACATAGGACTGTTTACTATTAAGCCATTGCTGCTGCTATTCTCACTTCCCATGCATCATGTGGAAAGAAACACATTTTCACGCTGTTCTGATTTTTGGTTATCTTAACCCCATAAACCATGCTCAGATGTGCCCATGGGGAAAAAATGATGTTCAATAAGTCCGCTGGAGAATTCTATTCGGTCAACCATGAAATCACAATCATTTCAACGTATTAGCTACTTTGTTTCTCCATGTCCACCCCAATTTGTGAATTGGTAATTGTAGGCAATACCTTCTGGAGTGCCTCTTCAGTTTTCTCAGGGCTTGTTTTGAGTGCTTGAGAAGCATCATTCACAGGTATAGGCATGAACCTTAGAGTATAATTCCTTAAAAACAAGTTTAAGCAATAAGATTAGATGCACACACACAAAAAAAACAACAACCCTGGTCACCTGGTCCTTTATCTGATACACACACACACACACACATTTGTTATAGTATTATACATAAACTAGAACAGAAATGATGATTCCAGGTCAACATTTCAGAAGTAATATTACATCTTTAATATACAGCTGAGATGCAATATGAAAAAGGACATATCAGTTTTGCAGGATACACAAATGTAGGATGTTTCTTAAAGGGCATTTCTTAGTCATAGCCCTTCTCTGTAGTTTAGATCTCAATCCTTCATATAGGTGCATGAACATAACTTTACTTTTTGGAAATTAAACTTGTTTAAGAAAGAGCTCCACTTAAATAAATAGAGGTTGCACAGCAAGTGTTCTTAGTGCTTTTGCGCCATATATAATTAGATTTGCTTTTGTTACTACACATATTGTCAGCAGGTTGTAAGGACTTAATGACAACAGCACTTACTGATTATTATAGTCAATGACTAATGAGCATGTCTATACATGATTTTGAAAATTAATTATAAAATGAACACCACAAAGTAATTTGCAATCCACTGTTTATTTTGATTGCAAAGTATTTGATTATTCTGTCTCACAGATACACACACACACACACACACATTTTTTTAGTATCAAGACTTATTTGCCTTCCACAACTGTGGGCTTACTATGAACTTTTACTCCTTTTCAGCTTGGGAGGAGTGCCCAGAACAAAAAATAGGCAGCAAATAGCCATTAAGATATCATCAGGATTTTATTGAACTCCCTCCCAAAAGAGGCCCACAAAAGTTCAACACTTTATTTGCCCAGTAAAAATCTGAAATTACCAGGCTAGATGTTTTATGCTATGATTAGATTGCTTTAGACAGGAAAGTAAATCACATGTTCTTAATTATAATTTTAAAATTGTATTCACTGCAAAATGTGAACATTGCCTTAATTCTATTTCTCAGAGATTTATTTATTTTTTAAAAATTTAAAACTTAATGAATGGGTTTTGATTATGCATAACTGTCAAGTTTTACTTTAAAAGCAAAACATATACATTAATAAAGGTAAGCATTTTTTAATGCATGCAAAATGAGTCATGCTTTTACCCCTTCTGTGGCGGATCTTTCCCAATGAATACTGGTGTAGGGTTGGAGAGAGGAAGAGCTCAATAGGGACCATAGTGTGTATGTGTGGAGGGGAGGGGGCTTTAACCCTTTGCTCCCACTGCAAATACAGTCTGAATTATAGCTCAGGTGCCTGCTATCTGCAATTGAAGGAAAGCTGTGACTGGCACCAATTGGTGCCCATGCTAGCCAAACAGCTAGCATGGACACCATGAATTGGATCAGGACCATGGCAGAGGCAAAGGCTTAAAGCCCCCCTCCCAACACACCATGTCCCTGATCAGGATCACTGCCCCCACCACTAGCTATTTATTGGGAGGTGGGAAATAGCCAAGCAAGGGCCAATGATGTGAGTTTGGTCCTGAGCTGCAAGCATTTAAGCTATTATCCATTTTGGACAAAGCGAGCCAAACTAGGTCTGCTATTAGACTTTCAAGTCTTCAATTCCAATATGTGAAATACTCCAATACGTGGAAATGTCTTTGTGACACTAGAGACTAGTACTGTCTGTCTGGACTTTTTCACACCACGGCCGGTTATTTGGCCGAAATAACCAACACAACTAACCAACACGGTGCAGAGTTGATTATTTGAACAACCGTTAGTTATTGTGTCATGTGTTGGATTTTATTGCACACGGTTGGTTATTTTTGGAGACTGCAGAGTCCCCTGGCAAGAGTGACCAAAGCGGCAGCTGCTGCTCTAGTCCAGCCAGCAGAAATCTCAATGGCTGATGGGATACCAGCAGGAGGACTGAGGGGGGAGAGGGCGTGGGATGTGTCAATCAAACACACTGTTGACTAATAGTCAACTCAACGCTGGCCTTAATTCACACCACAGTTGATTATAATCAACCTTGGAGTTGACTATTAACCCACCATTGTCTATTGTGTTGCCTGAACGCAGCCTATGAATACTTAAGTGTCACAAGCATTACAGAATCAATGTCTGAAGTGACTTGTCAGCCAAATCCATATCACACTTAACCCTAAACCTACAGACCATAGTGCACCACAAGCAACAAGCAGGTGAACTTCTGTGCTGGTGCTTTATCCAGGTGGTTCAACAAGCATCTGAGCCAAGGCTGTGAGGTGTATTGGTTAGTGCTGGGATTGGATGAAGGACACCCATATTCATTTAACTCCTCTGTTCAATTGAGCACACAATTTACTTTCTCTCAAAAATTCTGAGTTATGTTCAAAAGGATAAAGCATCAGCTCAGAAAGAAAACAGCTGCACAGATTGGTCTTTATCCACAATGATATTGATATATATATATATATATATATATATATATATATATATATATATATTCAAGGGAAAAATTATTTTCTCTAAATACAAACTGGAAAATATGGCATCAGAGGAATAACCAGCATATGCTCTACATTCAATGGGCAAAATCCATCAGAACGCTTATGCCCCCAACAATTCTTTTCCATCCTGCCAATTGCATTGAACAAGCAGCCTCCATCCCGCTTGCATAGCGGAATTGATGAGAACCACTGCTTGTGGAATGAAATCAGTGGAGCAGAAAGGAACCAGCACGGATTTCTTGGATTCTGCCTTATGTTACTGAAGGTACCATTTAGGGCAGTATCCAACTCTGTCATTCTGCTAGTGCAAATAAATGATGCTGCACTAGTGGAAACTAATTTCCAAACTATGCGCAAGAAGAGAATCTAACTGAAGTAACATTTGCGCAAGTCTGCTTGTGCAACTAGTCGTGCATTATGCATGCACAACTCCTTGTGTATTGTGTGTGCAAAATCACTTGTGCAATGGAAAGATCAGAGCTCTGCTAGTGCTATTTGAGTTTGCAGAATGACACTGATGGATAATGCCAATAATACACTGAGTGTAAAACATGAGGATAAAATGCAACTGATCACCTTAGAGGACGAGCCGGTTAAAAAATAAATACACTGAGTTTCTCTTATAAAGAAAAGCAGGACATACATTTTTAAATAAACAAGTCAATGAATACGCAAATAAAATAGAGCAATCTATCAAAAACTGGTGTATTTTAACAATGTTTAAATTTATGTTTGTTTAATATTGCCTTTTATTGCTGTATATTGTAAGATGCCTTAGGAAGACTATAGATTTGAAGGGGGGCTAAGAAATATAGTAAGTAACAACAAAGTCACATTATTGGGATATACAACAGGTGTACTGCCAACCTACTGAATTTGAGATTTTTGATAATAAATGTAGCAAAGAGCCCTCCATGCAGATACAACCTACCAACTGAGTTTTCCAATAGAATATTTTGGGATGGGGATAAAATTGCTCAAAGCTTCACCAGCTTTAACATTATACGTGCTGGAACTAGCTTACATTACCTAAACAAAAGATAATCTTTTGCGGAATTAACTTGAAAAATTCTTGATGTTGTTCCAGCCTCTTTCTATCTATATATTGATATATTTTTAACTGCTGTGATGCAAATCTATATGCTTGCAGCCTTTGTCTTTCGGGTTATAAATGTTTTTTTAAATGGCAAAGTACCCCCCACCCACCCACCCAATCATTAGCATTCTTTGAAAATGTGTTCTGAAAATTGGCATCATCATAATGCACAACATTTATCTCACCCTGATGTTTGACTTTGCATTTTTAGCCCAGCAGAGTAACTGTCCATAAATCACTCCTTATTGTACCAAGGTAATTAAGATGAGAAAATACAACACTCTTTGCTGTTCTTCATAATGGTATACTGATATGTTACAGCATTGGACATGATTTAAAAATCCCTTATCAGTTATTTTAATGTAGTTAAAAACAAAATGGTTATATTTCCTCTGACTTCTTTTCTTGTTGCCAAGAAATGGAGACGCTATGTTTTAGAATTTTTATTAATTTTATAAGACAAACAACCTAAGAGCAAAATTATTAGTCGTGTCATTTAATTTGTTGAGAAACATACAGAAGCTGTTTCCAATAAGGTTTGAAATAGACTGTATTATCCATGGTTGAAAATAGATTGTGTTATCCATGGTTGACAGGAAAAGCTTTCTTCCAAGTTTAGAGCGATCTTGATCATCAACACTATCTCTGGCTTTTTGAACACTGAATGAAACAGAAGATTTAGGAAACTTTAGGAAATCATGGCTATTGGATTAGCACCAACATTTCCACTTTCTGTCAGATACGTTCATTCTCAATGATAGGAAAAGATCCCTTTTTATCCATCTTGGCAGTAAGAAGAGAAGACAGATTATAAACAGGATGTTGTTGGGTTATTGTGCCAGAACTTTTCTCTCTCTGGAACTCTGTTTGTGCTCAGAAACAAACACACATCACGCAGGTCTTACACAGCAGAGCTGGTTTATTTCCTTCAGGCTTCTGTGCAGTCCAATTCAGATCAGTTCAGATCAGCACACTGAGGCATACACAGAGAGCAGTGATCATAGAGCAGTGATCAGTAAGCAGTGATCAGATCCATTTTACACAAGTGAGAAACTATATACACATCTTACACAATTGTTATCTACATTACATACAGCTGTGATGAGGCTAACTTAGAATCTTGGCAAGGTTCCCAGAACAGCCTCTATCTCAAGGTAATTGCCCACAGATAGACTTTCTCTGTTTAACCCTGAGATAGCCATACACACACAATTTTAATGACTAAGCAAGTATTTCTTTTCATATACTTAACAGTCCTCCTCTTGCGCATGTTGTTTAAATTGTGTTACAATCTGAGACCCAGCTTTAAAAGCATCTCTTTGTGTTTTACCATTGATACTGGTTTTGTGAATAAATCAGCCAACATCATTTCAGATGGACAATATTCAAGCTTAATCCAGCCCTTCTGAATTATATCTTTCACATGAGAATAACGAACATCCACATGTTTAGTTCTTGGTTTACACTTTTCAGATGTAGCCATACTAATACATGCCTGATTATCCTCAAATATGGTTACTGGTGTCTCAATTTCCAACCTTAGATCAGCAAATAATTGTTTATACCACTCAATCTCATTACAAGCCAGAGATAAACTGATATATTCTGCTTCTGCACTAGAGGTTGCTAAGAAATTCACCTCCCCGGTCCGTTCTTAGATTAGCTATAGGTTCTTTAAATCTATTTTTACTCCACTTAACAAACGCTTTAAACTTTCCAAAAGTTTCACTCTTCTGTTTTAACACATACACAAATCCAAATCTACTGTAATCATCAACAATAGACAAGAAAAATCTGTTTCCTCCTTGACTTGTCTCAAAAGGACCTGCAAGATCTGCATGAATTAATTCAAAAATTCTTTTTGTTGTTCTCTCACTATGTTTTGGAATGTTTGACTTATGACACTTGGTTTCACTGCATACATTACATTCTACATAGTTAGAACATGGTTTGATTTTCACCCCTTCACACAATTCTGGAATCTTAGAAATTATTTTATAGTTGGCGTGACCAAACCTTTTATGAGTTAAATGGATACACTCTTGGTGTGGTTTGCAATTGGCTATTGTTTTTGTTGTGACTTTGCTGGCTACAACTTCATTTTCTGTACAGGTATTAATCACATACAAAGATTCTTTCATTATTCCCTGCACACACACCTTGTTTCCATGTTTTATAGTACAATTTTCTTCAGTAAAACAAACCTCATACCCCATTTCTGTTAACTGAAACACACTTAGAAGGTTTGTTTCTAATTCTGGTACATATAAAACACTTTGTAGTTCAACTCCCAGACAATCAAAATATACATTACCCACACCACAAATCTGGATTTTTGTTCCATTTGCAAGGGTAACACACTTTTGCTCTGAAGTAGAAGTTTCCAAGGTTACAAATGAAAGTTTGTCTTTTGCCATACTTATTGAAGCCCCAGAGTCCAAAAACCAAGGATTCATTGTCTCTTTGACTCTTGCTAGAAGACACTTCTTTTTTGATTCAGCTTCATTCATGTTGTTTTCTTCTCTCCACTTTGCTGTCGGCTGCTTTTTCTTCTTCTTGTTGCAATCCCGCCTTAAGTGTTCTGTGGAACCACAATTAAAGCATTTCCTTGCCTTTAATGCAGCCACCACATCAGAAGATTTATGGCTTTGTTGAAATTCAGCCACAGGATGTTTAAAACTCTGTTGTTTTGAAGCTTGTCTTCTTTCATAGGTTTCCAGTAGTTTTCCAGCTACATACTCGAGGGTTAAATTTTTCTCCTCTTGACTTTCCATCATGGTGACAACCGCGTCGTACGATGAATCAAGACTTGACAAAATCACATAGACTTGGTGTATAGTTGTAAACTCCATCCCTCGTGCCCTGAGTTGATTGAAGATTTCTCTCATGCTTTTCAAATGGTTTGACATAGACTCCCCTGGTTTCAGCTTCATTCCATACAGCTTCCGGGTTAGAATTATTTTACTGCCCGCTGTTTCTCTTTGATATACAGCTTGTAGCGCATTCCAGCACTCTTTTGATGTATTCAAAAACTGAATGAAGGAAATTTGAGAGTCTTCCACAGCTAATGCAATAACTGCCATTGCTTTTGCATCGTCCTTAAACCATTTAGCATTCTGTGGATCTGCTCTATCTGGTGGATCCTCTGTGACTACATACCACAGTTCAGCCTGAATCAGATACATTTGCATTTTGTAAGACCATAATGCATAGTTAGAGTCATTCAGCTTTTCTAACAATTGATGCAAACCAGACATATTAGCTCCTGCCATTCCCTCTGCTTTAGGAATTGGTATCTCACCGTCCTCCTGCTCAGAGTCCTCCTCAGAGTCAGCCGACTGAGATTTTTCCTCACTTTGCAGCACTGGCTTTAGCTTGATGTCTTCCTTCATCAACAGTTTTCTGTTTTAGCAGACTCCTGGTTCTGATACTGCACCGTTCCCATCAAGTTCTGGTTCTTCTGCCTGGGTTAGGCTGGCGTAGGCTTCCTGGACTGGACTGGGCCCATAACCTTTGTTGGGTTATTGTGCCAGAACTTTTCTCTCTCTGGAACTCTGTTTGTGCTCAGAAACAAACACACATCACGCAGGTCTTACACAGCAGAGCTGGTTTATTTCCTTCAGGCTTCTGTGCAGTCCAATTCAGATCAGTTCAGATCAGCACACTGAGGCATACACAGAGAGCAGTGATCATAGAGCAGTGATCAGTAAGCAGTGATCAGATCCATTTTACACAAGTGAGAAACTATATACACATCTTACACAATTGTTATCTACATTACATACAGCTGTGATGAGGCTAACTTAGAATCTTGGCAAGGTTCCCAGAACAGCCTCTATCTCAAGGTAATTGCCCACAGATAGACTTTCTCTGTTTAACCCTGAGATAGCCATACACACACAATTTTAATGACTAAGCAAGTATTTCTTTTCATATACTTAACAGATGTTAGAGAGCCCTTTTCTGTCAACAAGATGTATGTCATCAGTCTGTAAAGGGATTCCTCTCCCCTGCACCCTAATGTTGGCTATTGACTTCAATGCTGTCTGTTGATTTTTCACTAACTGGAACTTCACCAAGATGCCATATTGAAGCATTAAGAAACAATGATAAACAAGCTGGATTTTATGTTTATTACACAAGACTCTTAGAACTGCAAGCAGTAATTGATTTGAAAACTGGTAGATCAAGCAACAAAAGCTTTAATAGCAGTATCAACTCGCCGTATCATCGATCAGTACAGTTGAGATCATGCAAACATTATGGGTTCCTTCAAGGGCTTTGCTGCCATTCAGTCCACACAAACAGAGCAGCTCAGTCTTCCCTGTCCCAAGTTTGATTAAGCCCTTAAACAGGAGCACTTTCCTCTGCCATTTGTATTTACAGCTAGCAGATTTTGTACTTTTAGTTTGATATGACTGTGGATTTATTTATTTATTTAAAACATTTATATCCCACCCTATATCATTAAGATCTCAGGGCAGCGTACAGATAAAAGCATACAGCATAAAACAGTCAATATACACAGCTAAAAACAAATCAAACCATTTCCTCTTAGCAAAAGGAACACAGGCAACTGAAATTGACAGTGCAGTTGAAATTAAAATGTCTCTAATAAACCTGGACTTTGAACAATACTGATGGGTCCTGAATTTGAAACCTTTTTGGCTGTGGTGCGTCACCATAACAGGAAATGTTCTATAGTCCACATTCCAAAATTTGACTATTAAAACATAGGGCAGTATCAAAGTCTACATGAGCACTATCATAAATTACATTGCGCTAGCATATAGGACCTCTGGCAAGACACCAATAGCATTTGCTGGTGTGACAGGTTTTCCAGGGAATCCTGTCATGCCACTTAATACTATTGCCGTTGTACTCGAGATCCCTTGAGTTAACACAATGCAATTTACCTTAGCACTTGCTTCATCTTGGATACTACCCATAGACAATCCCCTTTCTTTTATCAATAAATGATAGCCTTCTTTAACTTTATTTTTCCACATTTCAGAGAAACTGCCCTTCAGCAGCCAAAATAGGGCACTTTCATGGATCATTTGCGATAACTAAATGCATTTAAAAATAAGACATTGACAGCCGACTTAATTGTAGTGTTTAAAAATATTTATTTCCCATTTTTAAAGTAAAAAAAAAAATCTAGAGACTGGAAGTTTGTCTTATTTTCACAATAAAAAATTATTCCTCCCTTTATGGAATCTAATAAAGTTAAATTAACTTCTTAATTTAAACCATCCGTTTATTTTCTGAGGAATTAAATACTGATATATAAGCGGGAGGAAGGGAAACCAAAATGATTCAATTTCTGTTTATACCAAGCAATCTAATTTGTGCCAACTATACTGAACAACTGCATAGAACTTACTTTTCTAGTGCCACTGCTATATCCTGGAAGCCCTGAGCAGTGATATTATTCTTGTCCCAAATAACAGTTCTGTTGGGTAAATAGAAATTACAGAGATACATCAACGAAATTGTTAAAAGAAACACAAAAAACATGTTGAACTCTATCAGTAACAGGACATTTTCAGTGTTTGGAACTGGACAGAAAATTGAGCAGTAAAGGATAGCAGTATAATGTATTTTCTGGTGGAAGCATAACATCAGGAATAAAGCATTTAGCTATTTAGATCTTTTCCACCAATTTGTGATCTAGCTACTTTCTTCAGAAATTTCATTTCCTCCCTCCCACTCTAGAAACATCTCATGCTTTCAATTCCGGTCAATTTATTTTAAAAATGTGTATCTTGGCTTTTCTTGTCAGAAGACAAATACAGTGACTAACAACATGCAATCCCTAAAAGAATCAAACAATATTAAAAAAGAGAAGTACAGCAGAAAGAAACCCAAAATCACAAGCAATAGAACCCAGCAAAGAACAGTAACAGTACATAAAAATCTGCCCAGCCAAAACAGTGCTAAAACAAAGCTTAATTTAGCTCAAAGGCTTTCTGAAAAAGTCAGGATATGGCACGGCTCCTAAGCTGTTTGTTCTGTTTTTACACTGAAAAGCAGCTGCAGGGAACTGCCAATTTCTGAAGAGGAATGATAGAGGCAGGGGATGTTTAACCCTTGCCCCGCCCCCAAGCTGCTTTTTGTCCTCTCAGAAGAAAAATACAAATGAAAACAGTTTGGTGACAAGAGAATTGAATGGAAAAATAGCAAGAAACGAAAGGGCTATTCAGCCACAAATCCTTCAATCTGGACTACAGTTTCTAATGCTGCTTTTAAATAATAATACAAAATGTTTTGTGAACATAGACAATGTGAAACAAACATATGAAGAGTTTGACTTTGAGAAGGGCCAGGGTTCCTGGCATACAAAAAACAGATAATGCTCAAGTTAATAAAGATGGTATGTTTTAAAATGCAAATAGACTTCCAGTACCTGAGTTTGGTGTTTATCTGAAGAGCCTTTGCTAGCATCTTTGCTCCCATGTCTCCCATGCCATTTCCACTAATATCCACCTTTGTAAGAGATGTATTGCTACCCAAAGCATTGATGATGATAGTAAGCTCTGTCTTCAGCTTGGAATCTGCTAGAGATAATGACTGCAAGGGCTGTGGGGTAAATAATGAATAATATCACCACTTATGCTGGTCTGAAGGCTGGCTGGGGAGTGCTGGAGTTGTTGGGACTTTTTCTGTCCAAATATGCATAGGATTGCATCCTTAGTCAATTATTATTTCCACGGGGTCTGGGTATTCTATTGTTATTGTTTTAGCTGTTTCAGATTGTTTTAAATTTCTGTATGTTAAAGATTTTATATTGTGTTTGTTATGCTATATTTTAGGGTTCCGTTTTTGGTAAACTGCTTAGAGAGCATTGGGCAGTACAGAAATGTAATAAGTGAAATGAAAAGAGATTCTAGCATAGAATGCTAGACTTATCTTGCAACTCAAATCCATGAAAATCAATTGATGTTACATTAACTCTCCATAGATTCACCTATTCATTTTCCTTATCAAGTGACTGATTTGATTCCTATAACTTCCATGTCCTAAGAATGATGTGAACAGCCTGGGTTCTAAATTATGTGAGGAATCTACACTGTAGAAGTTCAGTCCTTACACATGAAGGCTTCTGGGGCTGAGAGGTTGGGAATGTGACGCTCTCCCTACATGCAATAGGAAATTCCCAAATAAGGCTTATACTAGAAGTGCATTCATTCATACATTTTTGGCTTAGCATATTAAGGTAAAGGTAGACAAACATTCTTAATGTGGTGGAAGTGGTATGAACACACAATTCACTGCCCTAAAATCAAATGCCTTACAATGAAGTGCACATTCAACCCACGTAGCTCTTTGTTTTTGAATCTGCAACTCACCTTTCAAACAAACAAAAATGTAGCAGTCTTTTTAGATTGCTTGCAAAAGATTATTAGTTCTTGCTGTAGCCATACACATTTTATGCAAGTTTTTAAAAACCCAGAGGGATGACTCTAAATTGGAACTGGCCATTATGCAAACTAGGAAGGCAGTGCACTGCGAATGCATAATTGGCAAGTCTGTCCTTGACAAAGAAATGTAAGCGTTTTAGTTTAAATGACAGCTATCAAATTACTATATTAATTCTCCTAATCTCCAAGTGCATCCTTACTTTATTCACCACATAATTTAGAGAGTATTAGCTTCAGATTAGTATGGTATTTGGAAATGGCAGCGAAAGTTTAATTGAGGTGCTTCATGCTTCTGAAAAAGAATCCAGCACAAAGCTGTAACAGTATGGTTCATCTTTCTAAAATACTAATCAGGTCAGCAGAACATGTTTACAGTGTACATGACAGGGCAAAACATTAAAAAAATAAAAAGGTAATCAGAACAGAATGCAGGCGTTTACTATCATTATGGAAAGAAATAAGCTTCTGTCTCCTCCATAACATGTACATCCTGTGAGTGCTTCCTCCTCTTACAATCTGGCATGTCTTTTTTCTAATCTCCTTTTTATGACTCAGTTTATAGTGGGGATACCATTTTAACCGGGGGTCACCTGATCTGCATTCACTGTCCTTGAAAGATCTTGGCTTGAACCCAAGCTACCTGAAAACTGCCTTCTCCCATGCAAGCCGGCCCAGTTCTTAAGAACTTCTGGAAAGGTCCTTCTTTCAAGACCGCCAACTTTAGAGGCATGTTTGGTGGTGACCCAAGAGAGGACTGTATCGGTGGCCGCTCCCAGGCTGTGGAAACTCCTCCCAAGGGGAGCTAGGTGCACTTCCTCTTTGTTGTCCTTCTGCTGGCAGGCAAAGACTATTTTATTCAAGAAGACTTTTGGCTTTAAGTGTATCTATTGGGTTGGGTATTGTTGTTGTTGTTGTTTTTATTTGATAACTCTTATGTTTTTATTATATTTTAATGTATTGCTTTATTGTTTTAATCAATTTTAATTGTTCCTGTAAGCTGCCTTGAGTGCTATTTTTTAGTAGAAAGGCAGGGTACAAATTAAATCAAATAAGTAAGTATATGGCTCCTTCATTCATTTAGTCTGCTCTTCTCAACTGGGTGATGACTTTGGTCATGGTGGCAGACAACTCAACCCCTTATACACAGTGCCTGTCCTTGAAAGGGAAATCTCTGGGCATGTTAATCTTGGGCCCAGGGGGAGGAACTGGTAGAGGCCCAATGTAATTGCCAAGCCTGGGGGAAGAGTGAGGCTCAAAAACATTGTACTGTCCCTATATGTCTCATCTTCCAAATGAGTACATTTTGTGTCAAGAACTGTTATATTTTTTCTACTTTTAAGAAACAGAAACACTGAATTATCATGGATGTAACTGGCACACTACATAATGAATAAACTAAGACTTAATGAGATGGTTTCTACTTAGTCAGGATTACTCTTTGAATTGGCACTTACACATGAAACTAGATGCTGTACATCAAATACCATTTCTGTTACTCAGGGTAATTTCTATGCCCATTTGATACTTGGGGGACCTTTTTTTGCCTCATGCTTATTAATAAGAGGTGTTCCATGGTCAATATATATATATATATATATATATATATATATATATATATATCCCTCTCAGATATACTATTACAAAATGAACGAGTTGTCTTTATCCTAGACTGCAAAGTCTTCCCCTCATAATTACTATTTTAAATAGTAAAGGTGGGGGGGGGGGGGCATCTCCAGTTCCTGAAAGATCTTTCCAACCTGGACGCCAGAATTTAACTCTTTTTTTTCAATTTTAGAATGCAGCTGCAACTGCCATCATCCACTCAGACAAATTGTTGGCAGCAGTAAAAGTATTCATCTGCATTAGTGCAGAAAATGCTATTAAAATGGGTTCAAAATAATTTAATTTGGGATGTTTTTCTAACTATCCTGTCTATCGATTGTCCAGTCAGAAGACTTTGGTTCCTTAATTAAGGCAAAGGCAAAGAACTTAAGCTGTTATTAAGATTGCCCTGCAGTGAACCATACTTTGATACAATAAAGTTCTTATGATGACAATTTAAGAGTGAAATTCTTGCTCTGAGAATCCAGAAAGCAAAAGACCTTGAGCTGTCATATTAAGGTCTGGAGATCACTTATCCCTGGAAAAGTGACCTAAATTATCATTCATTATTATGTATGATTATTAGTTCCAAGGGTGCTTTAGCATCCCTTTCAGTTATCTGTTTCAAATTAATTCTGTCCTCTGCAAAGACGATATCACTGGCCCCATTGGCCAAGGTTTTCAAATCCCCTGGACCGTGAGAATCATCTCCAAAAATTCACTTTCCTGAATTTAGACCAATAGGCTACAAAAACTGGGAGAAATCTGCCCCTGCTCCATTTCAAACAACTCATTTTGTCAAAGTAGTTGCATAAGATGTTAGACTGGGTTGTTGTTGCTGTTTTAAAAAAAAAAATAGAGAATTTTTTAGAGAATTCCTGGACTATCTTTTCTAGCCAGGCATGATACTCAAGTTTGAAACCTAATTAGTGTTATCACAGACTGCAATTTTAAATTGAAATTAAAATGTGTAATATATATATAATCTCATTAGTAGTGAGAAAACAAGGCCAGAAGCCTTGATATACCTGCTCCGTATGTAGGCCTCTTTATGTAGTTTGTTTCTGGCAAGTGAACAGCATGATGGGATTGGAATAATGTATGAGCCTAATGCTTAAACTGTTACATCAGAAAGGAAATGTTTAATTGGAATTTCTAACTGTCAAGACCTCTTGATATAGTAGAAGACAAATAAGCTAACTTGATAAGGAGGATTGACCATCCAGGAGTAATGGGCCATCTGTTGATAAGGTATAATGAAGACGTTTTTTTAATCTATTTTTGTTTTGCTTTATAACTTTGCTAACTGGTTAGGATGCTACTATATATAAATATACCTGTGTTTCACATTATCAGTTGATAAGCTCTTTGTAAGACTCTCTCCATACTGCTGTATTATGCTCAATAAAACAGATTTACTTTACAACCAAAGTGGATATTTTATCTTTGACAGTAGCAACAATAGTACTACCTATAATTTATAATATAAACCCCTTAAATTAACAGATTAAAAGACTATTCTCCCACAACAATCCCTTTGCTCAGATCAAACCAACTAGGAGAAAGTTAGAGGCCAATGCAGATGATAAAGAAGAAACAACTGTAATGGTGGCTCGCTTCACATGACACACTAGTCAACCGTGGTTTTAGAACTCTGTGGTGGAGTTTTTACACCACTGCTGAGAAACCTGTAATCTGGTGGGAAAACTCCATGCAACGGTGGATTTTTTTTTGGAAAACACTTAACACAGAATATCAACGCTGTGCTGTTGTGTCACATGTCATCTGGTGGGCTCCATGTTTTTCCCCATGTCTACAGAGTTGCCAGGCAAGAGCAGCAGAAACCCCAGCTGCTCTTGCCCAGTAGGGCTCTATAGGCATGGGAAAGAATTGGGGATGCGCTTGAGGAGCCCTGATTGTGCCATCCTTGGGTGGGGCACTGTGATTGCAACACCCCACATGTCCCCAGGGACGTGCACGTCACTTCACACACACACCTGACTTGTGTTTCATGTAGATATCGGCTTGAGGGGATGGAAGGAGCTCACCTGATGCTCTCAGGAGAGAGCCTGAGCTCGTTCCATCCCCTAGTGCCAATCTCCAAATACTTCCCAGAGCAGGGGGTGAAGAATGTCTCCCGCAGCTTGACGTGTATCATCAAACCACGAGAAATATCCCTTCTCTTTTCAGTGCAGCTACAGCAACCTGCAGTGGACAAATTGCTTTTTCTCCGAGGATAGCTTTTCCACCTGCCGCCCCTTTCTTCCTACAGCGTCAGCTGCATCGGTGATAGATGCACTCGTCGCCCCAGCAACAAGTGGTGGCACCTCACTGCAAAATGGTAGGTGGGAACCAGCGCCACCAATTGGTGGGGAGGGCGGAGGAGGGGAGAGAAGACTAGCCCACGCAGTGGGTGAACTCCACCCCATGGACAACTTTTACTGTGATACTTAAAAGCGACATGCTAGAAGTCCACACCACTCAGTCCGTGTCGTCCAAACGTGGCCTGTCTCTCAATTCCTAAAATAGCCTTGTACTGGTTAATGCGTATACTCAGCTACGTATGGCATACAAGAATGATAAAGTATTAAAACAGCCTGCACACCAAAGATAAAAATCCCCTTAAACAGTCAAGCAAACACCTTCATCTTGCACAAGTATAACCTTCAAGTTTCTCTTCTCCCAAGCATTTAGCAAAATGTAATGACCCCTGGGTCTGTTTTTTTGGCTCATCATTTCTAAAGCTGATATAGTGGTTTTAAATGTATGTAAATTTTGCACGTTTTTGTGGTTTTTAATTTTTGCATATTGTTTTTAAATGTTAAGAACTGCCCAGAGCGCTTCAGCTACGTGGTGGTATATAAATGCAAATAAATAAATAAATGTCCGTTGGTGTTGTGTTTCGGCTGCCGCCACCCTCCCCAGCACCAGCCCTTTTGGGGACCTTTTTAATCATTCAGTGTTGTTTACCCAGTCTCATTTCACCTTGGACAGAAGCTGTACCCTCATGTGGACAGCCAATACCTGAAGTTGTTTGGTTGTTGTATGTCTGGGAGTGTGAGGGAGAAAGCAGTAAAAGATAATCCAAGCATTGTTTTTCCTTCTAGCAGGTGACTGTCACTGTTACATACAACAATGCCAACCATCTGTTCAGCAGATGTGTGAGGGCAATTGAAGGTCACAAGCTTATGAAACTAGGTATCAATTAATTTTTTCAAAATAAAATAGACTTTATGCTTTGTTTAGCTCTTAACTAGGGTGTTTATCCAAGCTTCAAATCTGGTGTTCGCTTTCAGTATAAAGAATATGTTGATCAAGAGAGCACAGTCTGAACTGATGCTTAGCAGAATTATTCATTTATTTAATGCATTGTTTGAATATCTCTGGGTAGGATCCAGCTGTTTGTTGGCGGCAAATAACCATTTCTTCTCACTGCCCTAGTTACATTGCTTACACTGTTGGTTTATGCTACTGCAACATCATTAGCGCTAGCTAGCACACTATTGGATCCGACCCATTGTTTCCATGGTTAAGGTATTAGGACTTGCAAAATGGAACGTGCAACAAAATGTGGCAATGTATTCTCTTTTCTGTTTAGGGTTCCAGCCACCCATATTCTCCAAGCATGGTATTACAGTTCCAGCCACTAGTTTTCAGTTTTCTTTTTTCAACCAACACTCAACATTCTACGGTTACTGAGCCTGCTGCGGCCTCATTTGGTAGGGATTTTTTTTTTTAAAAAAAAACACCCTTCAGGTTCCCCTGAGCATGCTGGTACCTCCGTCTTGATTCTCAGTGGGCTCATTTTGGATCTATTTCTATTGGCATCACTACCTTTGTCATGATCAGAGGGAGTGATTACATCTGCATTGGCTCAAAGCAATTTACAACACACAAAAAGTTGAGTTGTGAACATTTTGTTTCTATGTGTGCTGATATGTATGTCTACATAAGCTCTCAGCATGTGAGGACACAATCAAAAAGGTTTTCCTCACAAATCGACACCGTAACAATTGAAAATTGAGGTTTGGCTCTTACAAATTGTGAAATGGGCCCTACCTATACTTAGAATTAAAATGTTTAACATTTTCAAGTCAGACTTTTTTTTTTTACAATGCTCATTTGTTGTATAAATCTGGACTGATTAATAAACATGAGCAATATCTTTACATATTAGTCAACACTTTACAACAGTCTTCCCCAACCTTGATGGACTGCAATCCCCAGCACCCCCAAGCAGCATGGGAGTTGTAATCCAACATATCTGGAGGGCACCATGTTGAGGAAGGTTACTTTAAAATAACTGACAGTGATAAATGGTGATGCTGAAGATGATATTAAAGTAGCAAAGATAGCAATACTCACTGAATCTTCATCTTGAATCATTTGTACTAAATTATCAAGTACAGGGGCCAGATTTCTGAAGGAGACAACAAGCAAGAGAAAAAGTGAAACCAGTGACTTTTACTTCATTTTTGTTCCTTTTTCAAAAAATTGAATAAATAAAAAATCTTACTTGGATTTCATGTTGTTAAAATTTTTGCCTAATGCCAAGTGTCTTATTGATCGGTTTTTACTAAGCCAGACTATAAGGGTTGAAAGGTCGGATTCTAGGCCTGTGAGGAATCAGATTACATACATAATTAAGAACAACAACATTCCCATGAATCTATTTTTGTCAGAGGAGTTTGAATCAACCACACTAGAGTTAGGCAAGTGACTAAATTAAGGTGGCCTTGGCTTAATAAACTAAGCACAGTAGCTTATTTTGGAAATAGTCCATAATGTCCCACCCGCCACACAACCGGGCTAATACGCTAGTGTACATCACTTATTAAGCTACTAGTCCTAACCTGACCCTTCTCCCCAGCCCCGGCCCCGTTGCAGTCCTCTGACCCAAGCAGTAGCGCTGTTTCACCCATTCTTAATATTGCAGCAGGGGCTGCAAGAAGCAAAATCATGCTGGGTCCCACTCGCAAGAGTGGAAAACCTGGGAGGTGGATGCTGTAAATTCTAGGAAGTCAGCAGGCTCAGGACCAAATGTCACCCACAGCCTGTTAGGAGGCACCCGATGTACCCTCCAAGCCCTGCACAATTGGACTAAGAGGACTGGAAAACCCAGGTACATCCAAAAGGGGCTGGGGGCTATACGTCCTTGGAACTAAGCAGGAACACAGGCCTGGTTCAGACAATACGCTAAACAATGCTGCTTAACCACAAAATGGTTAAAGGAATGCATGCATGGTTAAGCAGCATGGTTTAGTGTGTTGTCTGAACCAGGCCACAGCCTCCCCTATTCAGGAGGCACTTGATCCACCTGCACACTTACACCCCGAGGAGGGAAAATTCCGGATGCATCAAAAAGGGGGTGGCACAAATAAAACCGTATATTATTTTATTTATTTATTTGTTATTTAAAACATTTGTATCCTGCCCTATATCATTAGGATCTCAGGGTGGCATACAGATAAAACCATACAGTATAAAACAATAAATACACATCTAAAAACAAATTAAACCATGAACCAAGTTTAAACAATATATAATTTAAAATCAGTAAAAACAATTAAAACAGTTAAAACCATGTGCCATCTTAGTGAATTTAACCATTAAAGGGTTAAATTAAACTTGGAGGGCTGCAGGATTAGGACCAAACTTCACCTGTGCCTCCTCTAGTCAGGAGGCACCCAATCCACCTTCCAAACCCTGTGCACTTACACCCAGAGGAGGGGAAATCCTGGGTGCATCACCTTGCAGGGTTGCAGGAACGGGACCAAACTTCATCTGCACCCTTCCCTAGTCGCCTATTCTTCCCTTCACAGTTGTGTTACTGAAGCAACATAGGAACTTGAGCTGCTCTTCCGGCTATTCCTTGCTTCACAGTTGCACACTTAAGCAATTGGGCAAGTGTTCCCCCCCCCACCCCGTTTTTAACTGTATATCAACATATAATTTAAATCGAAAATTCAATACATCACACCATAGTGGGGAAGACTGATCAGGTGAGGTGTATTGCATTTCTATTTAAATTATAAACATTATTTCTAAATTTGTATCTATACATATAAATTAGCATATGCAAATTTATACAAATTTGTCTATTTGCATTTCCTCTTTTTTTTTGGATATTTGGGTGACACATTCCTTTTTTAAAAAATATTAACAAATTACCATCGACACCAATTTAAATACAATACTCTCATTAATTAGCATACAGGGTGAAAAAAGGGATACTACAATCCCTTATTTTCTCAGGGCACAACTGTACATTTCTTAGGAAAAGAAGGTTTGGGAAAGGGCAATTTGAAAAGGAAAAACAGCTTCTCCACTTCAAATTCCAACTTCCTGAAGACTGTTTTCCCTAAGAAAAGCAACCACTGCACTTTTGTTACATGCATATGAGTAGTTGGATGCACAGTATATTAGCTGAGATAGAGACAGCTATATATTTAAGCATTGGAAACCTCTCCCATTCCTCTGAGATTTATGACCACAAAATTTGGCTTATCTAATTTTAATAACTTTAAATCCCAATGTACAACATATTTTGGCATTTAGAAGTTATTATCTCTCCAACCATTTCATCAGTGGTTTAGAAATTGTGTCCAATTAAGTTTGAATATGCCATGTGAATAAACTGATGCAACCACTCTTTGGTTCTGTGTCTAAAATGGAAGAGAGTATTTGACAGTATCTGACAATCCAGTATCAGGCTTTCAGAGGTTTTGTGGAAGAACAAGGGTTTGTTTCTATTTCATATTTAAACAAACACCTCTCTAGCCTGCCTCTGCTCTTAGAGCTATGGGAGAAGCCAATCTTTGTTCCACCACTGAGAGGAGTACATTGAGTAGTGACATGAGGTACAGTCTCAGTTCAGACAACACGTTTCACAATGGTGGTTTTAGAACTTCATGGTGGAGTTTTTACACCACCGTTGAGAAATGTGTTGTCTGGCAGGAAAACTCCACCCCACAGAGGAGTTTTCTTGGAAAACACCCCATGCTGAATATCCACGCAGTGCAGAGGAGAGTTCCTGCACAACCGTTGTGTTACGTTTTGTGTGAATTTTCCATTGCATTGAGTTGACTGTGATTATTATTGTTATTAATTTCCCCACTGGCTACAGAGTTCCCTGGCAAGAACGGTGAAAGGAGCGAGTGCCACTCTAGCAGGACTATGGTTCAGAGCAGCTGATTGATTTCCATGGGATTTTTGCCAAATAATTGTTTTTAGGATTACCGACCCTATTCCTATTCCTATCGGCATGAAAGGAAGTCCCATCAGTATGTAATTTCCCCCCCCCCCCAAGTAATGATGCAAAGGTTCATGCCGTAAATGACTAATATCCCTTGATCAGTTCTCTGTGCACAGATTATTTTCTGGACCATCAGTACATCTTACCATTATCTGAAATGTCAAGGCTGGCGATATTATGTATTTCTGCTATGCATCCTTCTAAAACTTGTGCACCTCCTGATCTTAGCTAGAGGGAAAAAGAAAGCATTACACACTTAAATAGAGGGTGCTGAGAATGTGGAATTAGAAGCAGCAATTTTGCAAATTATGGGAACTAAGGTACGAATAAAGTTGGAATACCATGTGGTTTAATTCCTAGCAGAGAATAATAATGCCTCTTATAAAGTATATACCATAAAGAATAAGAATAGTAATACAAATAATAAAATTAATATCATCCTAAGTAATATCCTGTTTCTTTATGAAGTTCTTTAGGAAGCTTCCATGGGGTTCCTAATTTTCTCCTGAGCTAGCCAGTGTCCAGGTACACTCCCATGTAGCTTCAAAATTGCTACAGCACCGGATGCTCACAGACCAGTCCTAAATGTTTTTCAACCTGTTTGAGCCTCTTCAGGCTTAAGTTATAGACTGCATCGCTCTTGACCAATTTTCGACTGGACTCACAGGCAAGTGAAACAATGAAAAGGAAACAACCAAGGCTATAAAAATTTCAGGTGAACTTTTAGGTGCAAGGGTGGCATTGTAGTGAACCAAATGATTTGGTTTATACAGTGTTGTCCTTTTGGCTTCCAACATAACAAAGTAACACAAAGTGTGTGTTAGGACCAAGAGAGAAGAGAAGAGAAGAGAAGAGAAGGCAGAAAGCCATTTGCATTTTATCACATCGATGATATTGGCTTAACTGGATAAAAGTAGCAGCACCAAAGCTGATTCACGTTTGGAAAAGTAAGGTGGTCCAGCTCTTTTGCTCTGTTCTACAGCAGAATGCAGGTGGAGAGTTCATATACTTGAATTTTCTCCCATGTCAAGAGCAGCACACAGAAAAGCTGGTGTATGAGGGAGAATGTTATGCGTGTACCCTTGCTATACTTGTACCAGGCCATGGGTTATTTGAGGGTTGCTTTCCCCTCCAACAAGAGAGCTAAGGAGTGGCATAAAAACATAATAAATCAAATGAAATACCACCTGTGCCCAGGCGGTACGACAAGCCACCTTGGTGGGTAATTAGGCGAATGGCCGCTCTGCAGCTTAAACAAGCCACTGTGGCATGTTTAAGCTGTGGTGTTTGGTCATTAACTTCCCTTTAGCAGGGAATATCTGACCTGAGGAAAATTCAGTCATATGCTGAATGGGGAAGCACATGAGCATGTAAACTGTCCCCTAATTATTATGTACAATTTAATTCAGCTTTGTTAGCATCAACTAACAATAGTAAGCATGGCAATATGCTTGGCTCACTAAATACTAACAAATTATGTCCAAATATTACAAACATTTATCAGCCCCTTCTTTTCAGATGCATTTTTTTTTATAAGCCAAGGAAAATATTGGAGTCTAACAAGGTACTATTTAACATTCTTATGTTCTAATATTAAAACATAAAGAGGTCATTTCAGTTAACTGTGTGGGAATTAAAATAAGTATTCATAGTAGTTCATGGGATTATATTAAGTCCTTTCATTTTTAAAAAAAACCCCAAAAACTTTAATAGTTATCAAAATATAAATATATTCTAAAACCTCAAGATTGAAATACAACTTAGAGGTTAAATATAGATTTTTTGTGTGTGTGGTTATAAATTATATACAAAGTGTATGCTGATAGTATTGTCTCCCAGTAATATTTTTTTACCCTAAATTTTCAAAAGATGGCCCACTTAAAACTACTGGAGTGCCAGTTTGCAGTAATTAAACTGCTCTCTCGGGATCAGCATCGCTTTATGAGATTGCTATGTCTAGGGAGTGATCTCATAAAGCCGGGGAACAAAACTGGGGAGCAATACTAAGTTTTCATCAAATTCATTGGCATGTCCATTAAAAATACAGTGACAAATCTCATATTGGCCTTTAATCAAACTTTAAACATTCACCAGTATCCCTTAAGAACTGTGCTCAAGTTAAGATTACTTTCCCTGCATTAAAACCTCACTCCCACAAGTGCTTGACACCTGAAAGCAAAGCACAACCTAATGTTAAAAACTGTAATGGATTTTCTTTGTGGTACCTACAAATGGAGTCTGCCTCCAGTTGAGAAAAATAATGTATAGCAGAAAAAACCATGTCAGAAGAATACAGTCTATATGAGTAATGTCATCTACCTTTCTCAGGACTTCCAGGGCATGTCTATACCAGCGGAGGGAGCAGGGAGGATCTCGCGATATGGGTTCACACGTGGCACGTGACATCCAGAAAGGAAGCAGGATGTCGCACCCAGCATTTTTTTTAAAAAAAGAAGAGGAGCTAGAGTGCACTTGCGCTCCAGCAAAAAAAGTTTTTTTTTTCCAAAGAAAAGCCTCGACCCCACTCCCCACCCACTCCCAATGGCCCTGGACTCCCCCCGTCCCAGCTCCTTCCCTCTGCTGACCCCCGCTACATGCGGGGAGGAGGGAAGAAGCTGCCCACACCACCCGCGGTCCTTAGGATCATCCTGGGACCCTGGGAAAAAACAGGGGGAAAGGGCCTGCAGATATCCCAGGGAAATGGAGGGATCATTTCTCCCTGCTCCTGGGATCCCCTGTGCGTCATGTGGACACACAGGGATGATCCCGGGACGATCCCCGGGATAAAGACTGGTGTAGACATGCCCCCAGTCAATATTCAAGATTTTCTTGTATTTTTTTTAACATATATTTTCATATTTTATGTTAGGTTTAACTTAAAGGATTGAGACTGGATAAAAAGAATTTAACTGCAGAGCACAAATTCTGTACATTGAATATACATCTCAAAACTAATTTAAAATGCTGTTTATCTAAAGACATTAAACACATAAGCATTTTACTAATTGACCATCTTTCTACAGTTTTATGAACAGGTTGTTTAGCATGAGAAATACAATATGTATGACTACCAAGCACCTCTGAAAGAATGAAAGAAGGGGCTCAATCGAGAGCTTGATCAATTAGTACTTTGTGAGCATTGTATGAGAGGGATCAAGCCTTGGGTTCATAGTCACCCTCATTCCGCCATGCGCTCCACCACCTCCTTCTCATTAGTGGAACCAGCTTGATCCTAGGATGTTATATGTACTCAGAAACTCCCCAAACCTGCCATCTATTCTATTTCAAGACAGGGTGATGGACTGTGTGCAGGGTGATCCCAAATATAAACAAACAGTATTTAGCAGGGTCAGCTGAATACGTCTCTATCTGGGAAGTGGGGTATGGGGAGTGGACATAAGGCAAGTCTAGGGTTCTTTCCCTCACAGGGTGGTTCCATCATTTACACAGCAGCCCAAACCGCTGCAGATACACCATTGTTACATCCATGTTTTTTCCAGCAAACACTTAAAATCATGGATAATACATATGCACTGGGGAATCTACAGACTGTTTGGCATGTGGACATTTAAAAGCATGTCCAAAGTAACATCAAACCAGGCACTTATTATTCTTTGACATTTCGAATAATTCTGCTATAAAATAATCAAACCTATTCTATGGCCAAGTATCAGCAACCAGATCTCCACCAATTCAAAAGATGGATAGCAGAAGAAATACATGTTGTGCAGACTTATCCAACCTGGTACCTGCCCCCAGATGTTTTGGACTACAACTTCCAGCATTCCTAACCATCAACCATGCTGGCTGTGGCTGATGGGAGTTGAAGTCTAAAACATCTGGAGGGCATGAGGTTGGGGAAGGCTGATGTAGCCGTTAAGCAGGAAGTGCAAACGCTTTTGAGGTAATAGTTAAAAAGCTGCAAGTAAGGCATGATGTACTTACACAGTGACCAAGCTAATGGAAGCAAGGAGGAAAAAAAGGGAAATACATCAGTGCTTAGCAACTAAAATATTTTCTATATTAAAATCAGCAAAATAAAGTAATGAAACTTTAGTTCAGTGTTAGTAGGTCAGATATTTGCTGCTTGATAAAATTGAGGTGCTGAGGAAAATTAAATGTTTTTCTAAGCAGGATGAAGACCTGGCTCGGTTTGGACAAAGTGATCTGAACTAACAATAACGAAAAGAAAAGCTGGAAGCATTTGGCTCTCTGCTTGAAATAAGTGTATTCCTCTCAGGCTTTGAGATGGTCAATAAATCAGGAGCACTACTTTGTCTGCTTATTTACATGGCTTGGGACTGGCACCAGCGAAGTTATCGGCATCTCAAATTGTGCTGCTGATAAAATTGAAGCTCACACAAGCCAGCAAAGGCAACAACAGAGTCTAGCCTCATCAACACAAAACCCAAAATGAAACATAACTCCAAGAGAGCTTTTTTAGTTTTGCCCATGGACTTGTACAGACCCACTGAAAGTTTCTAGACTTTTTAATAGCAGGCCCCTATGTAGAATCAAAAACTTCATCCGAGGGCATGGCTAGATAGGGCGATATCCCAGTGATTGCTCCAGGATCATCCCATGACACACAGGGCATCCCGGGAGCAAGGAGGAAAGATCCCTCCCTTTCCCCGGAATATGGCCCTACATATTAATGCCGATTTTTCTGCAGTCTCGGATGATCCCAAGACCGCAGAACGTGTGGCCCGCCATCGCTGGTATGTCCTGGCTCCTCGCGAGTAAACGCGAGGAGTCAGGAACCTGGCACAGGGCATGAAGCTCCTTAGGGCTCTGTGCCCATCTGGGTTGGGGTGGGGGGAGGGGAAGTTTTTTTTAAAAAAACACCTTACCAGTCGTTCAAGTGCTCATGTGCTCCTTCTCCTTTAAAAAAAATCCAAAATGGTAGCCACAGTGTTGCATGCTGCGTATAGACGAGAGGGACAACCTTGCAGTCATCAAATTGCAAGATCATCCCTCTCAACCCCGCTCGTCTAGCCATGCCTTGAATCTCTCCCATGTCAAACTAGATTGCTATGTGTTGCTGCTGTTCAGAAAAACAACAATGCAGATGCGTGCATCTGTACATACACAACGTGATTCAGGTTCTGCAAGTATACAACAGGTTTGTAGATCAATTTCTTACTTCTTCAACATGATGGGACATGCAATTATATGGATCTCATACGTTTAAGGGGAAGAACAACATAATTATGACATTTACAGATGGTATTAGTAAGTATTTCCTACCTCACAGCTACTCAGATCTAGAAATACCTCCTTCAAATTTTGGTTACAAGCAAGACCCAGTAAGAGTGCTCTGAAAAATAAGTAAGAATTATTATGGAATCCCAGAATGAAAGTTACTGCATGAATAAGTCAGAGAAATCATTTCCAGTATATTAAAATGTTTTACATCTGGTATACAGCACATTATAAATTATTATTATTATTATTAAAAATCTGAAGGAATATGCTGGCTCAGTTATGACATGTAATGCCAAGCTGTGGTTCGTAGATTGGGATAGTCCCCAAAGGTTCTCACATTTTCTCTGTTCCTTCTGTACAAAAAATGGAAGCAAAGTTGCCTAAAATGGAAGCACAGTTTTGTAATTCAGATATCATGGCAAATTATGGACAGCAAAAACCAGGAAGTGAAAAGAGAGAACATGCATATCTTAACTGAGCCAACATATTAACATCTCTCATTTAAACACAATTAAAGTGAAACATTCTTTACACAAGTATTAAAATATCAAGCAAGCAAGTTTCAACAAAAATTGAAAGATCTGCTTGATTGCGCAGATCATAAAATACAAATCATAAAGGAAGAACACAACCCTACAAAGCAAACACATAGCCTTTTATCTAACCAAATTCACGGCACAATTTTTTTTTAGAATGTTTGTTTATGTTAGGGATGGGCGAACATGTGATGTTTGAACTCGTCGAGGTTTGCTGAATTCCTCTTAGAAGCTTGATTCACCTCACTCAGGTTCCTGAACACAAGTATCTACTTCTTCTTTTTTTGTAACAGGAAAATGCATATTTTCAATCAGGAAAGATGTGCATGTTTAAAACTGTGCACTCAAAATGTGTAATTTCCCCCATAGGCTAAAGCATGAAAAAGCAGCTTTTGCACAAGTGTTCAGTTTTGAACATGAACATAAGTTTAAGTTTGTGAAAAGGTCAACAATGCAGAATTAAATATCTGATATGTTCTATCAGTCTTTATTAGAATCTTTAAGACAGTTGTAATACATTAGCCCTATGTATGAATCTATCAGATTCAAATTTAGATACAGACTGCTGAGACGTTAATCCCACTCTCCTCTATGTATGGTGAGATCAAGACTGAAAATCCAGGGTCAAGACAATCCATGTTCAAACAAATGCTGGATCTCCCAGTTTGGCCACTTACTTCTGCATGCAAGGGCCAAATGACCACTCTCGGTCTCACAATGTATAGGGCTAAAGGTAAACGGATCCTATGTTCTATTTTCCTACCCACCTACAGGTTTATACAACACAATGACACCATGAAATTAGAACAATCATGTGACAAAATGTATAGTGCACTTACTTTAGAGGCTCAGGAGGGAGTTTAGTCCCTGAAAGGTTGATCTGCATCAAAGCAAATGAACTGCTGAAAAACTGTTTGAATGATGGGGGAACATCCTTGCCCTTTCTATAAAGCAGACAAACAGAACAAGTGAACATCTCCAATCCCCCAAAGAACATCAATAGATCTAGTGATTTATGTTTATTATTGTCCACGTAACACAGTAACAGTACTTCAGTTCAGATACACTTATTAAAGCTTATCAGAATACTATAATATTCGTTCATCAGCAATCTCAAACACCTGGATGAATTAGCATCACCAGCTGAAAACAAACTAGAATATCAAACCCAATAGTGTATAAGGTTTAATGCAGCGGTGGGCAGATATTTTGGACTACAAAACCCATCAGCCCTAGCCAGCATAGTCAATTGTGAAGGGTCATTGAAGTTATGGGCCAAAATATCTGGAGGGCCAAAAGTTGCCCATCCCATGTTTAATGGCACAGGTAAGAGAAGTAAGGATCAAAACAAGCATGAATAAAGGAAGTAGTTTTCAAACATTTTAAAATGAAAATGAAAAGCTGACATCCAGCTGTGCTGCCTTAATCATATTTGCATGTGTTACTTCTTCACATAGCCGTACTATTTGATACTAAATGTTCCTTTTTCAAGAATTGTTAGAGTCACAGAGGTAAGGCACAACAGATAAACACATACAAAAGAGCTACGTCATAATTGGTATTTCCTATACATGAAAAATTGCTGCATGTAACATACACCCCTCATGCTGCCTGGGAAATATTTGGAGTTATATGACTGTTGACTATCTAAACATTCATAGGAATATGACCTAAATTGTTTATTTAAGATCTCTCAGAATCAGAGTGTTTCTGCAAATCCTTCTCATGGGCACCTTTCGATTTCCGTTAAAGAGTAAATTATTGCTCTCAACAATTCTTTTGCTTTCAACAAATTTGCTTTGAAAGTTGCATATTTAACATAGCCAAATCAATACACACACACACGTATATAAACCCATATGTTGTTATGGGCCCCATTCAGACAACATGCTAAACCATGCTGCTTAACCACAAAATGGTTAATGGAATACATTAAGATGCATTCCGTTAACCATTTTGTGGTTAAGCAGCATGATTTAGCGTGTTGTCTGAACGGGGCCTCAGTGATGTTCAGTGACCCTTTTATCCCTCCAGTGCTGTTTCTTGTTGGCACTGTTTTCTTTCTTCTTCACCCTCTGAGTCCTCAGTTTCATTTGCCCACGCTGCTATTTAATCTGATTGGATGTACATACAACCTGTAGACTTTTGTTTATGGCCGGGATGCAGAACTTCAGGGCCAGAGGCCTGGGATTCTAGTTCATTCAGTTATGAATGTCCCCTTTACCTGTTCCCGTCACCTTTTTCCCAACCACCGATCATTTCCTGGATTTTCTGCATGTTTTTTTTCTTCTCCACAGTCTAAAAGGGCAGTATAAACTTTAAACTACAATACGCTGGTATTTTTGGAGTGTTGGCCCACCCACCCCTTTTGCACAACTCTTTTGCCTTTGTCCCTGCACATCACTGGAATGTGGTCCACAAGAGCTTCACTGAAAATGGCCCTCAGGCAATAATGGTTGTGCACGCCTGGTTTATGGGTACCTATGACATCATTGTGTGAGATATAACATTGTAATGAAATTGTTACGGGAGGGCCACAGCCAAAGAAACTAAATGGAAGTATGGGCAAATGTAGTCAGGGGTTGTAAGGACAAAGAAGAAAGAAAATGGCCCTGAGAAGAGAAGCAGGCGCTGAAAAACCACTGAAAACATGAGCTGCATTTCAATGTTCATGAAAAAGAACACAAGATACATTTAGGCCCCGTTCAGACAACACGCTAAACTATGCTGCTTAACCACAAAATGATTAATGGAATGCATTAATGCATTCCGTTAACCATTTTGTGGTCAAGCAGCATGATTTAGTCTGAATGGGGCTACTGTCATCTCAGCTCAGGGCAAGTTAACAGCAGCCTCAATTAATTTCAAGAATATTTATTCAAGGGGTTTGCATGGGCTTTCCATGCAATTCCCACTGAAATGAATAGAAATAGCTCAGCATCTCTTGTATGATAACCAATACGTTCCCCACTATGTAGAACCATATAATGTACATTAGTCTAAAAGAAAAGTGCGGCAGTACATTACAGAAAGATTACTATGTAAAGAAAGTTCTTTGAGATCTTGTGCATGTGAGTGTGTGTGTGTGTGTGTGTGGTGGGGACAGGTGGGGGAGAACAAATATGAATGATACAGCACCTAATTCACAATGAAAGTAGTATTTTGAATGCTGACCTGTGAGAGAAAACTGTCCTGGATAGGTTTAGAATGGCAAGATGCTGAAGGCAACCATGAAGAAGTGCTCCACACATCTAAATCATAAAGAAGAAGATAGTAATTTTGCACATATACCAATTTGGAATAAAAAAGCTGGAGTTCTCTTTAGTAGATAAATAAAATTACCATGTCTAATGCACACTCAGTATTGGATAAATCCAGATGAACAATGGCATTTGGCTGAGCCAAAAAGTTATACAGGAACTATAAAAGAAAGACAAATTTAAAAAGTTTTAGTTTTCTTGCGGCATCCAACTCTACTTTTTGAACTTCAAAGCAACTGCTGTTCTGATAAATAATCTTCATTCACTCTGTTATTATGACATGCAGGATCTTAAATACAAAATACCTTGGAAGTGCTAATGTAAGCATTCATAAGATCAAATAGCAATTTTGTATGTACTGCTTATTGGCTAGCAATGATGACTATTTAACTAAAAAAATAGATTAATCTCCCATCCACCTTTCAATCAATAGCATGAAATCCCCAGTCTATTTAACTTAAACCCTTACAAAAGGATAGCTATTAATTCATATTTGAATGCAGTAATTCATTCTGACCAGCATTTATATTAACACATTCTCTACCCAGAATTATAATTCCTCAGGGATTTCAGAAGCAATTTCACAAACCTGAAAATTTGAGACCTATGTACATTATTAAAAGGGGCTGACATTAACCATGTTATTTTTAAGCTTTACGAAGTCACAGAATAAAATAGCAGAAAGCCAAATGAAGTGACAAGCCTCTTTTATCTTTTGCTGAATGACTGCAAATCTATTTAAGGCAATGTAAAAAATTGTTTCTTAACACTACGCTACACTTTGACTGTCTGATAATGTCCATATGGTTGAACCTGGACCTAGTTATCCCCTAAGTTCAATTCTAGAATCACTAGGAGCCCAAGATCGAATAAGGCTCTACATGTGTTATCCCTATGGATTGGGGGGTGGGGGGAGAGGAATGAATCCATCTCACTTACTGGGTGTTCCTGACCCACTTTTATTCCTACACAACATCCACTCGTTCATTTTATTTAAAATATTTCTTGGCCACCTTTCAAGGCAATAGCTTTTTATACTGTATTTTGTATTTGTGTTTTTAACCTGTTGGTTGTTTTATGATGGTTTTAATTTTTGTGAACCGCCCAGAGAGCTTCGGCTATTGGGCGGTATAAAAATGTAATAAATAAATAAATAAATAAATAAGGTGACTTACAGCAATAAATACATCTAATGTTGTGTAGATGGATTTCTTCTTATTCAACAGCATTTCCCACCCTTTGTTCCCTCTGCTGCCACCCATGCTGGAAGAACCCCCCAAGACTCTGGAGCACTTTTGGGGATGAGCATGGATAACTGCAGTGGTGAGGGGGAATCTGCTTCGCTGGAAGATGCCACTCTGTTGGTGGACTGACATTGGTTGTCACTGTATATTGTGGTGGTGGTAGTGGTGGTGAAGAAACCAACTACAAACTGTGTCCCAGATGAGAGCAAGCAAAACTGGCCCCCAAACACAGTTCATTTACTTTTCCGCACAGAAATTAGGGGGAGTCACGGAGTTTCATGCAGTGGAGTAAACAGGCTGTAACAGTGGACAGAGGATGGTAAAACCTGCCTCACACCTGCATTCCTGACACAGGGTTGTCTCAGGTCAGATGACAGTGATTTTGCATGTGGTAGAAATGCATCTACCTCCACTCCTTCATCTTACATGATGGATATTTTGCTAGTATTGAATCAAGTGAATATTTCAAAGTAGTTATGGAAGATTCTCACATCTAGCATATTTTGAATGCATAGCTTTCCAAACTTGTATACAGCCATGACAGTAACTTTTCAGTATTAATAGTTAGTATCCATATACAGAACATGGCAAGTTATGATGTATTAGATGATAAACAGGGAGAACGGGCCTCTTATTTCATAGTACAAAGCAGATATTAAAGAGGAAAGGTGCTACTAAACACCTCATTCTCTTTTGCCATCTGTTTGTCCAATTAATATCAAAATCTCTGCTGGAATTTTTGGAGTCCTTGTTATTCAAAGAACAGTGAAAAAAGTTACCCCGCCTTATAATCCGTGGCTTGAACTGGTAAACATAGGGAAGGGAAGCATTTCACATTCTGTACAGGAATCATCAGTTTGTATGCCCTGGAAATGCCTTTTGCTGAGCATGTGGCCTAACTTTCTATTTTGTCTTTATTTCATTCATCACTTTGACATAACAGCTGAGATTAGGAACTGTAAAAATTAACACCTACTGAAAGATCATCACCCCGAAGAACGTTCCCTGAGAGATCAAGGTGGGTGAGCGTGGTAGCTAAGAGCTGGTTGGCACTCAGTGACTGTGAAAGGCTGTTCAGCCCTGCAACAAAATGGTCAACATTTACTTTTGTTGTGGTCAATGAAGTATTAGCAAACACTCTACTAGTATACAGTTTCTATGAAAAATTTCACAATGTCCTGTTCTGCACCTTATCAAAAAAATATAAACACAATGAATATTTAAGGTAACAGCATCATAGGCATGTCTAGACCATGCCTTATCCCAGGGATCGCCCCTGGATCATCCCTGTGCGTCCACATGATAATGTGGGAGAGATGATCCCTCCATTTCTCAGGGACAACTGGGAAAGCTTTTAGCCCGATGTTAGACAAACATTTCATTTGTAAGAAAAAAAAAGTAGCCAGAAAGTTTATTACAAGAATATTTGAACACTGTGAACTAGTACAGTCCTGTTTAAAGAGGAACAAACATTCCAGTTCTTGAAACAAAAGAAGAGGGTTGTAGGTGCTATGCAGGCTAGCAAAATGCCCCAGTCTCTATGCAACAGGCTTATAGGGTAAATGACACATTCCAGACAAATGTGGTGGGAAGAAAAACATCAATAAAGAGAGAGCTTGGAAGGCGGTTGGCAGATAGTTAACTGGCTGTACAGAACAGCTGAGGCTTTAGTGATCCAGGGAAGATACTGCAGAAGAATTGTGTTTTGATCAACTGATAAAGATGTAAACCTGCTTCAAGTTAGAGATAGCAGGATGAGAAAAGGAATAAATGGAAAAACGGAGTGAAAAGGAAATAGAACCTAAAAAACTGTTGCATCAGCAGAAAGGCCATTTATTAAGAGAAATCATCATCATCATCATCATCATCATCATCATCATCAGAGTCATAGTTTGCTTTTACAACTACTTCTATCATTTATGGTTACCCCCAAAAGTAAAATGAGATGACATTTAGAAAAGAGTAATCAATACTCGAGCAACAAAGCTTATCCCAACCATGCAGGTCTCTATCACACCAGCTATTTATCGCACACTCCTCATGCCTGGTATGCAGTTTTGCAGCCCGATACCCACATGACGTCATCCATATCCTGCACTCATTTCGGCTCTTATCCTCCATGTTTCATTTCTTTTTGGAGAGCAGAAAGTCTGGATTACTTTCCCTCCCTGCGAAATAAATGCTCTCTTCCCTCATGTGTATTTCTGTGGTTGCATTCTATCAATCATCCTGTTCTTTGTTGGGGGCATGTGTGTCTAAGGGTGGTCTCGCTAACAAAAGAGGAGGGCGGTGCAATTCTCCACTCAACCGTGAAGGGGGAGGGAGAGAGTTCCCATTTAACTCTATGTTCTTACTCCTGAGTAGGCGTGACCAGGGGTACATTTTCACCTTAAAAGAAATCTGGAAAATGCACCCTCCTTGCCCACAGCTTCCTGATTTTGAAAGGTAAAGAGATCAAAATTTGCACAGTAATAGCTCTTAAGTAGAGTTTTCAGCATGCCAAATTTGAATGAGATTGAGATTGGTCCATCCCTTGATTTTTTTAATTTTCCCCCTTAAACCCTTTTCCTGGCAGTCCGCAAGTGCAAAGGATCGATCCTTTGATCATGCTAAGCTGTGCATTTCCAAGTTTATAAAATAGCGATCTGCTGGTTCCCTTACTCAAGCGTAAATCCCACTGATTTCAACTGCATTTACATCCAATTCATACCAAAATCCCATGCATGCTTACCTTTGAGTAAACTCTGTTTTAGTAAATCTGTCTCTGTTCAATGGAATTTACTCAAAGGTAAGCATGCATGGGATTTTAGTATGAATTGGATGTAAATGCAGTTGAAATCAATTATATTTACACAACCCTGCAACCCTCTCCAGTTCACTCTCCAAAGCCTCCAGGCAGGGTGAGGGAAACCGGTGTAGCTTAGGCAATAGGAAATAGCTACGAAAGTACGTAGGAGAGAGACAGAGTTTTCCTGAAGTGAGTTCAGTAACAAGAGAAGCTACTTAAGGAAAAAGCAGTGCAAGACCAGCAGTGCCCCATGTCGATTACTAGGGAGGGCGAGGTGTCCAACTACCACGAACAATGAACTGTAGGGGGAGGTAAAAAGGAGATCTGAGAGTGCCTCTCAACAGAACAACAGCGATACACTGGTGCGCAGGAGAGGAGAGTTATAAAGATGAATGAAATGTAAAAGTAAAAAGGTGTAAGTGCTCAGGCTTTCATAAGCTATGGAACTGAAGGTAGATAATTCAAGGGCAAACCAGGACAAATGTGAAGGTGTGATGGAGCTCGTAATAAGATATTTGCCTACAAAAACAAGGACGAGAAAAATAAAGAAGTTGCACTCAAGATGGCTGAACACACATTTGATAACTGAGAGAATTATCTGAAAAAGGATTTTATGCCTCTAAAGTTTTAATAGGGATTCGCCTGTTGTATCTATTGTACTATTAGCAAAGCTGTAAGTTTAGTATAAAAGAAGTTTAATACATTGTGACAGAAGATTCAAGACATCTAATGAAATTTGAAAAAGATTGGTGGGGAAGTTGTTATGTAAAATCCAATGGAAATCTTGATTAGAAGTTAAAAATTAGATACACTTTTGAAAAACATGAATACCAAGTTTGCTTAAAACAGAAGGTCATTGTCCAGTAGTTTTTGTCACTATCTCCCTTGAAAAGGTGTGTGTGTGTGTGTGTGTGTGTGTGTGTGTGTGTGTATGACAAGCAGGGGGATTTCCACTTATATATTCTGCTGGGATGAGTTTTCAGGTGACAAACAATTTCTGTAATCTTTAATTTTTAATACAATTTTGCCTTTAGGCTCCTGATGAAGGTTTCCAACTGTGGCTAAAGCAATGAAGTGCTGTCTGCAAGCCTAAGGAATGTTTTAGAAAGTTAAGCTAAAAGCCACAAAGCTTTAAGAGACAAGATAGCTGAAGGCTCTTTTCAGAGAGCGAGAAATCACTGGTTGGTAGGGGGAGAAAGATCTCTCACACACTGACATAAATTCTCAGCAATACAATCATTTTTTTGCTAGAAGAGGCATTACAGTTGGATTGTATCTTTTTAGGAATACTGAAGGACTGACCTAATACAATATCTTAATGATAGCATAGAGTGTGGTGCACAGAAGCTTTGTGTTCCCCCAGTTGGGCAATTTTAATCTAAACCCAGAGTGCAGAAAGTCTTTGAAAAAAGCAAACACAACCCTGAATATATTTTACCCTGCAATTGTAGTTCCTTTGGCATCCACTGAATTGGAGCTCAGTTAAACCTGATGGCTATTATTAAGGTCTAGACTAGGGAATCTAGTGGGACAGCTGAGCATTTTTTAACATTAGTGATGTGATGCAAGATATGGTCCAACTCTTATGTTGCCTACTGGATCATGCTAGAAAAGTTATGAATGGAAGTAAATATTTAGGCAACAGAGGCCAAAAAGAAAGCTCCTGTTTTATAATTAAATACCTTTAGGTGATAATGAGGTTTTCGATAAATTTAATTGTTTCAGCCCCTTTGGTAGTTTGGCAAACTGAATACTTAATGAGGACACACCTGAAAAAGAACAAAAGAAAGCCCCACACCCAAAGTGGGGAACAGTTTACATCGTAAGTAGTCTTATATTTCTACACTGACAGGAAACAGGATCCAACTGACACTGCATTAGGCTTACACCTTAAAAGCTAGGCTCAAAGTACTGCTCAAATATAGACACAATCTGGCTTCTGGCAAGTCAGGTTTGTAAAATAAGGCAGTAACCTATTTTGCAAGGCTGCAGTGGGGCTAAGAAACATAAAAAGGGTATATTAGTAATAAAAGTAATGCCTTATTCTCATATCTTAGCTGTTATATATAACGCATTTACATCATAGACTTAAAAATAATCATTTTATTCACCTAGGTAATCCTGGGATCATTGTCCTGGGTGGGCTAAGCGTCTCTAACTAAGACTGATGAATTTGTAGTGCAGTGATGCCTTTAGGATATGATCCTAAGTGCATTTACTGTTAATACATTCCAATGAAATCAATGGAATTTAACTTGCAAGTAAATGAGTTTCCATGGCAAGTTTTCAACAGCAAAAACAATCCAGCTAAATGGGTTAAATGGCAAATTCTTAACAGTAAAGACAACTGTTCTTCCCCCATCCCCATAGAGAATGACATAGCTATTTAACTTTAATTTCTTACATGAAATAGGACTTTTACTAAGAAGAACACATACTAATACATAAGGAAATACATGAGAATTCCTACCCCTTGATATATTAAAAGACGTTTTAATTATTTAGATTTAAAAAAGCAGGAAATCAGATGATGGACAAGTATTCAGGCCCACTGAATCATTTAACTGACACTTCTCAAAGGTTAGACTGAATCCTGGGGATTAAAACATGATTCAGTGTGGTGCTATAAAGTGATAAGCTTATCATTCATTATTGTTGCACTGACTGGTTGCTCTAGACACTAGTGATACTGATGACTGAAAGATCCACCTCATTCATTAAAATATATGGTAATATTTAAGTTTTATATCATCAGATACGAACATATCTATTTACTCAAAACCATGTGAAATAGAGCACTGAAAAGAGGAACACCTCTCTCTAGGGTGAACGTTATGGAAGTTCAAAAGTTTTCTAATTTGTGGCCAAATTCCTCCCCCTCCATTCCAAACTATCCACTACTATTTTAACTTAAATGTTCATAACTTCAGTGAAACTAAAGCATGCCAATCTTAATTAAATTGATGGCCACTATAACTATTAACATTGCTTGGCTTGCACTCCAGGCTACGGGACAATAGCTGGACAAAAGAAGAGAGTTCTTGGTCATCTATGAACTAAAGATATTTACAAAGCAATTACACTAGGCAGAACGTTGTATTATTCAGACAATATCTGAATGAAAGCACACTAATGCTCTTATTAGGCTTGTATCAGTAGGGGGGAAAAGTGTTACAGTACCTCTGTCCTCCAGGGGGTTGCTAGCAAGGTTAATTGTATGAAGTCCTGAGTTGGGATTATGGGATAGGGCATTGGCCAGTTTCTGTGCAAAATCTCTTTAAGATAAGAAAAAAACACATAAAAAGAGGATTATATTATCTTTGTATCACATAATATTCAGGAGCTTGATATGAACCGATTACTTGAGAAGCATGTACATAGAATTAGGGAAGCTGTGGACAGTGTTGCAATCCTGAACCATTTCTCTTTTAGATCAAGGAGTGTGTTATGCATTCAGCTCGTTTTCTGTGTCATGCTGCACTAGTCATGGAGGGAGGAAAGTGTGCAAGGAAGATACCATGTCTATTTTTAGTAACAGACACTGTTGGGGTGGTACACAGTAATGAGAGACTAAAAAGCATTTGGCATTTTCCTTGTGTATATGTCTCTTTGTGAGGTAGAGTATACACAATGTATCAAGAAAACACATTGAAATACATTTACAAGGTTGCTCCAAGGCAGACCTATCCCCACAATAAAACAATCTTCTTGGCGTGATTGATGTTTACCCCTCTTAAGATTTCTCTTTAATTATTTACTACTCTTATTTACAGATCCGCCATGCACTTATATGAGCGCAAGCATTGTATGTTTTTAACTGCACTGCAAAGAACTTATATAGATGAAGGCACATTTTACATTTTGTACATTTTACTTCTACTCAGAAGTAAACCTCACTGAGTTTAATGAGGCTTACTCCTGGTAAGCATATATGTTATTGCAACCTCAGACTCACAGCTTCCTCTGATACTCTTGGACTTTACAATAATAATAATAATAATAATAATAATAATAATAATAATAATAATAATTTTATTTATTACCCGCCTCTTCCTCTGGATCGAGGCGGGGAACAACACTAAATAAAATATAATACATGAAATTAGTTAAAAGAACTTATAAAACCAATACAATATTAAAATAACAATCACAACATCTTAAAATTCTTATGTTTAAAATTCATCTAGGTAGGCCTCCTGGAAGAGACTAGTCTTTACAGCTGTCTTAAACTCAGAGAGAGCATTAAGCTGAATTCTATGATTTACTAAAAAAAAAAAAAAGACTTACGTTCTAAGACCAGCGTTCTCCAGTACTAGCTCTTCCAATCTATTGGATCTGCTCACCACTCTCAGGATCTGCTCACAAACATCAGTTGACTGTCATGACAATAGTGGTATAGTATTAAGTATCAATGAAAACATAATCATCGATCTAAGAATGTCGCAAATAACGGCCTGTCCCCATACATGACGTGGGTGTCAGAAACTGCTTTCATGTGGTTGGTCTCCAAACAAAGACTCTCCACATTAGAGACAGTATCCCATAGAAAGGCATGGATTGGTGAACATTTTAGATGGGAGACTGGGCATGCATCTCCATGCAATGAATCATTCACAAAACTTCACAACCCTAGTTTGGATCTTCCACCAGACTGAAAGCTATTTTTTTTAGTGATCATGCAGCCCACATGATGCAAAGAAGGAGCCTTTCACTTGATGCTGTAATAAAGAGTTGGGAGTAGTTTAGAATCGTGATGTGGCAAAATTTAAAAGAAATTTGTGGGGGAAATGTGGTTGAATTCAGTGAGCCACTATCCCTGGACAAATTCAGGTGTGGATGTTTTCACAGTTAGTCAAACGTAAGGTCAATTTTTGTATCCTTAACTAGACAAAATGTGGACACAGAATACAGTTACTTTTACTGTATTTATTTGCTAATTTTTAAAAAATCTGCTCATCTTGATCTTGCATTTAATATGCATTTCATTCTTCAGTAGTCCAGCTTAACACAGTACTTTGCATCACCCTATGCTTTTCAAATGAGGTCCAGTCCTTCTGTGTTACCTCACTTGCCATGAAAAAACACTATTATACAAAAATAATGTTAATATTTGACTTTTAAACTGCCCAATAAATGAAGCTGTCAGGGCAATGTACAAATAAATGTTAAAAACGTAAGATCGAAAACCACAATTTAAACAACAATACTAAAATAGCACAAAATAAAATGACACAAAGCAAAATCAGTGCAAGGGGTAAGAAATACAAATGAATTATAGACAGGAAGGGATCTGCACTATTAAATGGGCTTCTGAAGAACTCACATAGTTTTTTAGAATGCCAAGTAGTCAAGATGACACTACGGCTGGGACCCCTTTTGCCGAATTGTATGAAGTCATGTGCCTGGGGAATAGCCTGAAGAATCTAGTTGCAAGGTTATGTCATAGTCAGAATCAAATTACAAATGACTTTTCTGGATCTGTTCACTCGATGTAAGAAGAAAAAAAACCTTAATTGTTAGCTCTATCCAAACAAAGCCAATTCATCTCAAAATGACATTGGTACGCTTAAACAATAGCTTTCAAAAATTATTCCAGAATAGCTGCTCTTTTTGAGTACAATAACTCTAACAGTTTAAAATCACAGAAGGTAACTTTCTCTCAAATGAATTGCTTAATGTCCAGGCTGCTTAAAAAAAAAGGGGGGGGGGGGTTGCCCTGCTTCATTATCTGAAACGACACAGCTAAAAATGAGATGATTTATCAATTTTCACGAGTGAACTGCATTCAGAATTGCAGCAACAATATTTTCATTCCAATTATTATTACCTAACATCATAAATTCAATAAAATTAGGTTCCAAAAAGTCATATAATTGATAGTCACCCTTTACCCTAATACTTACTAACTTTAGGTCCTTGGAGGAAAGCTTTGTAAACCATTGATTGTATTCCAGGGCCGCAACTATAGGTATTAAGTCCCTAGGGGGGAAAAGTACCATATATTGAAAAAAAAAGCAAGGTATAAGTAACTTGAAGTAGAGGAAAATGTTGGAAAATATTTTCTAATCTTCACAAGCTGAAATGGTCTAGTAGACAAGCTTCATACAAATGTGGGAAGGAAGGATTAACTCTGCTAGATAATAAAAAGGTCCTAACCCTTTGGCCAGTAACGAAGTATCTATTGTAAATGTTTTCTCATAGGATTTAATATTTTCTCTGTTTGGAAATTTGTACATATATATTATATGGGTTGGATCAAGATTTAGTCATACTTAGAGTGAACCCATTGAAATCAATAGGACAAGTAAGGCATGACTAAGAAGTCCCACTGATTTCAATATGGGTACTTAAAGAATGACTAAATTTGGATCTTAACCAATGTTTTTGTTAAATACATTATTATTTTGAGTCAAAGTAAGCCTATGCGGCAGGGTCTTGCTATTTACTGTTTTACTCTGTACAGCACCATGTACATTGATGGTGCTATATAAATAAATAATAATAATAATAATAATAATAATAATAATAATAATAATAATAATAATAAATATTTTACAAATTTTAGAGAGTTTTGTAAATGTATAGATCTCTAATAAAATGGAAGTGGTAAGGTAAAATGCAAAAAATTTTGTTTAGTCTGATTTTTCCGAGCAGGCATACATTAATTAACAAATAAGCACCTAGTTAGGGAGGGATTTCAGCTACTGAATTACAGTTTAGTTTTTAAAAATCAGCTTGTGTCACTTTTAATCATCATAGTAATTATAGTTGAGTGCTAAAAGACTTTAGGCAGCCTGAATGAATCAGCCAACATCTCTCATCTCTCTTCGAGGGTTACATTATACTCTTAAGTATACTGGACACCTACAAAACAATAATACAACTATCCACCCATGCTCTCCTCTAATTGTAAAGGATATTTTACAAGTAAAATTATAGCATGGTTTTCTTTCTTTTAATCCTAGCCGCTTTAATTTGATATGCTGTCCCTCTGTCAGTTTATCCATTAAATTAGAGGCACATTGCTAAATGCTTGCATGCCAACCATAGTGAAATCTCATTAAGTGTTACCAGAGCATTTAGTATGCTACATAGCTCAAATATAGCTCATACAAATATATTTAACATTCTTGAAGCATACAATGGATTTTAAAGCAAAGCAATCACTCTGAAGCTCAAGCCATTTTACTACAAATTGTTATTCTTTAGAGTGCTTGTCTAGTTTCTTTCAGATATTTTATGCTCAAATTTCAACTAGAAAACAAAGTTTATTTTATATCAACTTAAACAAAAAATCAAATATATACAAATGTGGGAAATCTATACTTAAGACAGAGGAAACAAGATTTGGGTTCACGTGATCTATCCTTCCCCTCAGTACTTCCCTCGTGTGTTCAGATCTTTTTGTCTCTGGTTTGAGCAAACTACCATTTTCCAGTGATGTTCAAGTTGATCAAACTATGGTTTGCATGTTGTGAGGAAAAGGAAAGTGACCATGAGTATCCAAACCCACAATAGTGGTTTTAAGTTGTTTTACTGCCTGGCAAGAGAAGGTAAAGGGTAGACTTTGTTGTTGTTTATTCGTTCAGTCGTTTCCGACTCTTCGTGACTTCATGGACCAGCCCACGCCAGAGCTTTCTGTCGGCCGTTGCCACCCCTAGCTCCCCCAAGGTCAAGTCAGTCACCTCCAGAATATCATCCATCCATCTTGCCCTTGGTCAGCCCCTCTTCCTTTTGCCTTCCACTTTCCCTAGCATCAGCCTCTTCTCCAGGGTATCCTGTCTTCTCATTATGTGGCCAAAGTACTTCAGTTTTGCCTTTAATACCATTCCCTCAAGTGAGCAGTCTGGCTTTATTTCCTGGAGTATGGACTGGTTTGATCTTCTTGCAGTCCAAGGCACTCTCAGAATTTCCTCCAACACCACAGTTCAAAAGCATCTATCTTCCTTCGCTCAGCTTTCCTTATGGTCCAGCTCTCGCAGCCATAGGTTACTACGGGGAATACCATTGCTTTAACTATGCGGACCTTTGTTGTCAGTGTGGTGTCTCTGCTAAATCTAAATAGTGAATAAACTATGAACCAGCTATTATAACTAGGACCCAGATAACTATTTCAGCTGTACCAAAGGCACCCCCTAGGCACACTTAAGGAGATTTTCCTTTTAAAAAAGAAATCCTGAACTATATAACAATTTTTTGATAGTCCTCTCAATTTTAAAGATAGCCCTCTCAATTCCAAAGACAGTGGTACTGGGGGTTTGAGAAATACAAGCTCAAGAACCCCTTGCAACTGCAGAATCAGTTAATGGTTCTTTGCATCCTGACCTATGCATTTATTCCTCTGTAGACATGTAAGCTGTCAAATGGATTAATACGTTTATTTGAAAGTAGCACACACAGAAACTATAATCAATATTGCATTTGTATTGAGCCTTGGTTTTTGTGCCATGCGTTGTGTGTAGTTGCAACTAAATATAGAAGGCTCCTAATGTAAACAAGATGTAAACATGTTACAGAAGTGTATCAAATCTAGTGTTTCAATTCAAGGTTCAGCACTGAACTTATAAGGCACTGCAAATACCTTGTCATATGCTCTAAAACTGTCGAAAAGCAGCCTTTTAATAACATGGGTGCATCATATTTGTAGACTTTGGTTTCTTGGTGGCTGCTCTGCAGTTTGAAAACACTTCCCCAGAAGGTTATCGAAGGGCATCCATCATATCAAAAGTAGTGAAAATCCCTTATATCTGAAAAGGCATTTTGGTGCCCAGAAGCAAGGTTCTGACATATTGTAACTTAGACGTGGGCAAAAGGTAGGTCTAGATTTACTGGAAGATCTCTGGATAATTTGCAGTAGATCAGCAAGGATTTGTGACTTGTTAATAATAGCAATAAAATGACTCCCCTCCAGTCCTAAATTATACTGCTGACATGAAGAAACCTCAGGGTAACCAGGATTGGACTTTTCTATGTAAGGACTGATCTCAGTTCAGTTCTTCTTGTACTCAAAATAAATCCTTAGGCTCAGGATTCTTTATATACATAAACTTTGGAGGCATTTTTCCATGCCGCCACAAGTAACTGAGATTCTTTTCTGAACTGTTCTTCCTTTTAAAGGATTTTAGTGATCAGTTGTGGATAGGAATGTATGATCGTATTTGATCAGGATTTACCCAGTTCACAGCTTCCAGACCAAACGCAGACTGGAACGCAGTCTGTGGTCAAAGTCCGTACATTTCCGAGCTTGCAATGTGATTTGCAGATTTTAAAAAATGCATTCGACGGTGTATGTAAGGTTGGAAAATGAGCATAAAATGCATTCTTTTCAAAATTGCACAAAAGCACACTTTACTCAACGAGAGAAGAATGCATACATTTCAAAGATGTGTACAGTTGATGTGGGGAAAAGATGCATGGATTTTCATGTGAAAAGAAAAAAAAAAGCTTGCAATGTGATACAGACATGAGATGGAATGAGCATTTCCCCCCACAATGCCCTGTAGTGATGCTATGTTGGGCACTCTAGAGCATTGTGGGAAATTTAAAATGGCAGCTTTCCAGACCCAACTGTCCTATGCATGTATAGCAACTGTCCTATGTATGTATAGCAATGGTAGAACTTGCCAGGGCTCTGAGTCACTGTAGCTGGTGCTGGGTGATGACTACAGGCCTGCTTGCAGGAACCAGATATGTGTTTTCAAGAGCTTGGTTACTCCTACAGAGAAGAAGTTGGAGATGTTTGGTTTAAAACACAGATCTGGTTGCTCCAAGCAGGTCAGCTATCATCACCGATATTTCCATGTCACAGTTCTCCAGAGTGAATGCCCTACACAATACTGCTTCCCAGGCACTTACATAGATCAAAGAGAAGGTAAACATTATCACCACTATAACCTGATGACAATATCCTCACTGCAGCCAATATAACTACACAAACAGACCTGAGAACAAAGGCTAGTCTGCTCTCTGAAGAAGAATATTGAAACCATATGAAATTATCTTGTAAGCCAGTTGGGTATTCAAAAGGAAATCTACGTTTGAAAACCTCCCTGGATTAAGAAAGAGCTAGTGTTTTGCTCCACTGTGACAATAAGCTGTTGGAACTGATATGGTTTAACATTCCCATGGTTCCTTGGCTTTGAACAAGAAGCTACTGTCTGCCAGGGTCTGAAATGAGATTCGCAGTGATTTCTAATTACCTCCCAGCACACACACTTCAATATTTAATTTTTATAACCCATTTCCTATTTTCTGCCAAGAGAAAAAATAACTTTAGAATTACAGATGATAACTTAAGGGAAAACCCTAACTTACAGTTCATAAGTATGGCCAAGACTCAAATTGGCATGAGTGGCTGTTCTACACAAATATGGAGGTTTTATAAGCCGCCCTTCAAAGAGCAGCCTCCTATAAACCCCATCAAAAGATAAGGAGCCCTTTCCCCAAGTGGCATGCCATGAAGTATGGAAGGTTGTTACTAGAAGGAACTTCTGCCCCTCTTCAATGTGTGAGTAGGGATCTCACACTATAAGTGCAAGCAAAGGTTTAGGATGGCGGGGGGGGGGGGGCGTTTAAACCAGTAGTTACATCAGAGCAATACTGCAGATCATACAGTTATGCTGGCATCCTAGCAAGCCCCCAATGTCATGCCTTCAACATTTCAAATGAGTGGAAAAAGGAATATTTTAGAGATGCACAGCATACCAACTGGAGTGTAAGTAGCAGTTAATATTACTGGGGACATTATAATTACTGGTCATTTAGTTACACTTCTATAACATACTTCAGACCTAGAGCAATTTATAGAATATCTTAGTGTTTACCTGTGGTCAAGATGGCTAAAGTCTTGTAAATTCAATTCCCTGGTATCTTGAGTCAGATAAATTGTATCAACATCCTGGTTTAAAAAAGCACAATGAAATATATTTTACCGGAAAACTAGTTCATTTGGTTTTACCAATTGATAGCATGGCAGAAAGGAAGCATTTAGCTTTGGTTACTTTTTTTGATTTGTTTTGCCCCAAGTCCTTGCCCAGTTATCTGAAAATAAGGTCCACCAAAGAGATTTCTGTACTTACCCACTGAACTTCTTCCCTATATGGAAAACCAAGCCAGTCACAAACACAAGCATACATTTGAGAAAAACCTCCTAGAAACAAAAAAAGGAACACAAACCATTTATCTCTATCGGGAATAAGTCCTTAAAAGCCAATGCATATATCTTAAAAGAAATCTCTATTTTCCTCTCCTCTGTGCACATATGCTATGCTACAGGCACAATATGAAACTAACTGAGTCTACACCACATTTTTGTGTAATATACAGCAAGGTACAATAAAGCATAAAAATAGCATCTTCCCACACCCATCACAATGACACTCTATTCTAACTACACTTTAGAGATAATTATACTTTACCAAAAATCACAACTTGCACCAGAAATAGAATTAAGCTTCCTAGTACTGGTGATTTCAGAAATTACACACTTCAATCTGAAAAAAGCACACACACATACCACATGGTCCTAATTCTGCCACAGTTTGGCTGTCCCACAGTGTCTGGAGATTAGCCAGTCTTTCCGGGGGCTCCATAATTACTTTTTTCATGATTCTCCTGCATGCAAGAGCAAAATGTAGATACGAATTAGAACACCAGTTAAAACATAGATTACTATGTTAAAGTTATCTATATAAACTGCAGATTGCAGTGGGGCTGCAGTCCACGTTTTGCTTTCAGTCTCTCCTTTCCCATTAATGAATCCCCAGATTTCTTACACTATCACTTGCAGCAACGCAGAACTTGACATAATGATTCTCCGGGTGAAGTCTTCCTGTTTAAAGACTGGTTCAAAACACTAAAAAAATTATCTATATGAAGTGTCAAGTGCCCCCAGAGAAGTCTTGTGTAAAATTGATGACTACATAGGTACTCCTCTACAATACGTGTGATCGCAGAAATTGTAAAAATATGTGACTATCGCAAAAGCTGTTGATAAATACATCCACATTCACCTGATGCATACTACGTTTTCCCCTGTGTGCATTCAATCAATACTCACCTCATACTATACACACACACACACACACACGTGTGTGTATGTGTCTGACTGAATAACTGGATTTTGAACATATGCTACGGTTCTCCCAATGAATACCTACACTGGAGATAGACCAGGAAATATCCTCCTAAGGCATGTTCCAACGTGTGCCAATACTTCATGCACATCTTCAGATGAAGTCAGCTTCATAGAAATGTTGCATTTTTCAGTTTCTACAATCAGCTGCATAACAAAGTTAGTAAAATATGAGGTAGTATATTTAAACTTGTCTTTAAAATGTCGTCCCCCCGCAAATACCACTTCAGTAACAACTATTAGAAGGAATATTTAGTAATGCTATGCTAAACAAACAAACAAACAAATAATCCAAAAAGAATCACATTTCCTTACAGCAAGAAAGCAGTGGTACACTGTATCAGATTCCCACCTCCCAGAATTCCAAAAATATTTTGTATATTTTTAGGGCTCTGTCATTTGTGCAAATTGCAATTTGTGCAGTTTTGGTAGAAAGGATCTTGAAATTTGCTGAAATAGTGTTGCAATTTTTAAAAAATATTTTTAACTGCCTGTCTGCTATGTAGCCCTATAGAGGCATATTGTCAAAAACCTTGTCAATTCCATCCTTTCCATACACTACTGGGTTTAGCCCAGCAGAACCATATTCCGTACTTGTCAAAGAACATGTCAATTTCATGCTCCACTTTCACACTTTCTAAGCAAAAGAGAGTGTGTGTGTGAGTAAAATTGACAAGATGGGAATATGCCTGGCTATGTGGCAGAATTGTGATTGTGTGTAGTTGCACAGGATCATCAGTAACATTCTAAAAAATAAATCATGAAATCATTCGTGCAAATTTCAAGATCCTCCAAAATCTTTGGCTCAGACTGCTGCCATTAAAAACAAATAAAAAGAATCTGCATATTGGCTCAACTTCTTACAGATCAAGTCATCGCTAGTGGGAGGAAACAGACTGCACCCGCAGGGCTGAACCAGAAAAAACCCATCAAGGTTTCACCCCTCAAACAGAATTCCCATACATTCCGAGGTGTAGGTTTTGTTTGTGACAATCCTAGTTTGCTCCTATATCTGTACGGGGGCGGACGGGACTCACTTTTTCATCAAATCATGATTTGAAGTGGGTTTCAAATTATGGTTTGTAAAAACTTAGTTTTCCCAGTTTGGTGGTAATTGCAAGCTAGGGTTAGCCATGAACTAGTACCTTGGGGAGGGTATCTCAGGGCATAAATAATGGAGGGAGTGTGGGAGCCTGTGGCTTGGGCTCAATGGTCAAACCATGTTTTGGTTAATACATATGAACAATGTTTTCCTTGAGAGAGAAAAGCAGGTGGAAAAAGTATATACTGGAGTGTAAAAGGAACATGGACATTTAAAAGGAAATTCTGTAAGTAGAAGAATGGATTTCTGTCTCCTCCCCATTGAATATTCCTACAATGTTCTCATAGATTTTGCATTCAGAAGGCACATTTTTCATATTTTCATTGCAAATTACATTCCAAATTATAGTGGAATGATTCCTGATTTTCTAAATTATTCCTGATCTATATTTTGTGTTTCAAGTTACTTTTTATCTTCCTGTGAATGACCCTCCTTTTTCAAATTCAGCAACTGAAAATCTTATAAATAAATGGTTTTAACAGCATAATTCAAATATTGGTGGTATTACATCTACATTTCTTCCATAACTTCTTCATGTATTTCATCTAAAGGCACAATTCTATGCTTTCTGTCTAAGTCAGACAGAAAAACCTGACTAGGATATTTTGGGAATAGTAGAAGGGTTATTTTTCTGTATAAACATCATAGGATTGCATCCTAAAAGAAGGTTGAAGTGGAGGTGGCAGAGACTAGCAATCTAATTAACATATTTCTAAGCTTCTAGACAGCATTACCACAATATTAAATCCTTTTATAACTAAAATATTCACCTGGCCTGGTTTATTGCAGGTGATTCCTTGGATTTCCAAGTAGCTGAAAGTTAGTTCTAGCTGTAATTCAAACAGAGTAAGAAATATACATTAAGCAGAGATTAAGCCATTAGATAAATAATGAATACACAGCCACCTATTTTTATTAATTAATTAATTAATTAAATGAATTCCTAAAACGCCATCAATGTGCGTGGCACAGCATACAAGAGAACAAATCTCAGCCCTGATTAATTTATATCTAAAATTCAATAAATAGGGGAAAAACAGAGGAAGGGGAGAGAGATGAAAGAGAGATGGTATTTCAGTTACACATATTTAGGCTTAGTTACAATAGGACGTAAGTTATACTCTTCAAATACTTCAAAGGTTGTCACACAGAGTAGGGCCAGGATCTCTTCTCAATCCTCCCAGAATGCAGGACACGGAATAATGGGCTCAAATTAAAGGAAGCCAGATTCCAGCTGGACATCAGGAAAAACTTCCTGACTGTTAGAGCAGTACGACAATGGAATCAGTTACCTAGGGAGGTTGTGGGCTCTCCCACACTAGAGGCATTCAAGAGGCAGCTGGACAACCGTCAGGGATGCTTTAGGGTGGATTCCTGCATTGAGCAGGGCCTTGTAGGCCCCTTCCAACTCTGCTATTCTATGATTCTATGTCAACATCTTTCTGGAAAGAGTGGATTTTAAATAGGGATTTGAAGGAACTGAGAGGTAGCCCAACACGGTTGGTTTGGGAGGTAATTCCCGGCATAAGATTTTATTTATTTATTACATTTTATATTGCCCAATAGCTGAAGCTCTCTGGACGGTTTACAACCATTTGGAAGAGTTTGGGAAGGTTTGAGTCATTTGAGGGAGCCAGAGAGCTTCACACAGCTGAGGATGGCAGGCCTGAAGGGATGAAAATCATGCGCCGGGACATACTAGAATATGAGAGGGAAGAGATGGAAAGCAAGACTATGGAGGGCTTTGAAAGTAAGTGTGAGGAATTTTTTGCTGGATTCAGCAGTGGACAGGAAGCCACTATGGTGAGATCTGAGAAGAGTTCTGGTGTTCAAAACAGTAAGAGGTGAGAAAACCAGAAGGGAGAAGGTTATAGTGCCCAAACTGTGCGGTGAGAAAGAATAGTATTTTTGAAAAGTAAATGGAAGAAACAACATGACTTGGAAACACTCTGAATGTGTGACTTGGAAACACTTTGGACTGCAACAGAAACATGGTCCTTAGTTTGCACTGAAAATGGTTAAACAAGTTCCAGTAGAACATCTGAGAGCATTTCCTTACAAACAGCAGTTCTAATTAAATAAAAGATTCAGCTTCTGTTCTGCAATAACAGAAAAAGAAGCACTTCTCTTCCATGCCTAAATAGAAAATGTACTGCAAGTGTATTCATTTCGGGTTAAGTTTAAGGACAGTTTTGTGTTATTCATGTTTTCCTCTGGGGCTCTGTTTCCCCCTTTTTCTGATTTTCCTTCAGCTGTGGAAAAAAGGTATTTAGTAGTTTTCAGATTTTTCAAGCTAAATGCCAAATGTATTTTTAAAATTTTAACCATATCCTCAATGTAGCACATTTAACCTGGCATGTTCACCATAATTCACATTCTGCTAACATTACTGCACTACAATTTAGACTGTGACTAAAGCTTCTATATACGCTGCATATAATCAAGGAAGAGAAAACTAAGACCCACTCCTGTTTTATTTTGCTAGTTTTCTGGAGTTGTTTGCACAAAAGGAAAAATATGGACATCTGCCAACATCATGTTAGCCAGAGTCCATGTGGGATGATTATCTCCAGATACAAATTCATCATCTGTGAAAAGCAAAGACGTCTTTCCTCTGCCAAGACAATCACTTCCAATTGTCATGAGAATCAAAGTATTTCATGGAACATGCTGTTAGACAAGTCATAAGATGCAACTTCAGGTTCCAGAGAAAACAACAGTTACTACTTCACTGTGAATAAATAATGTAGCTATAGTAAACTAGGGAACATTCCTGTTTTGAAACTCCAATACAATTAAGAATTCAGAGTGGTGTGTGTGTGTGATATAACCCATTTGGGGGCTTGAATACGTCATCCCACCACACTACTGAGAAGGGGATATTCACCAAGTTCTATATTGAGTCTCCATGAATCCCATCACTTGTGCCAAGCTGGAGCAGGATGGAGTAATCAGGATGGAGATGTCTCAATCCTGTCAGACACCCAGTTGACCCAAGCTCAAGAAAAGACCCCTTCGGAGGAAGAAAGTTGGTATTCTTCAGCAAATCCTATTCCCCCAGAAGACATAGGGCAACCTGAGTAGTTTCATTGCAGAGATGTCTTGCCTGAAGTCTCAAAGAATCCTTTCAATCCTGTCACAAGTTCCAGACTCTCCTCCCTCATCCCATGGCCTACTAAAGCAATGACAGCTCAGAGTTGTCATTATGATGCCTAGCTGGCTGCCAGAAGACCCTTTTACCTAGGGTTTGCTCAGGAGCAAGGATTTACTCATGATGAGAAAGAAACAGACTGATGATATGGAAAGCCAGTATATGACCAGGTTCACACATAACACTAACCTATGGTTTATTTAACCCATGGTTAACCCATAGTTTGCTGCATGCCCAAGGTTTGTCTGGCAGATGATTGAACAAATTGTGAATTTCTTAATCCTTGGATTGTCTGATTTCCTCTTCCTTTGCCTGCTCCCTCCCTCTATCCCAAATGCCTTTGTGGCACTGCAGTACTGGCACATAGAGCTGCTGGGATTTTCTTTATCATGTTTGCCCATGGTCTCTGTAACCCAGTGAAACAACCCATGGTTCTGGATTCACACTTAATGAACCAGATGCACCATGGGTTATGTAAACCTGGCAAGTCTGGATTAAACAACCCTAGCATAACCCCAGATCAGAACATGGGTTATGCGAGGGTTATTTAACCCTTGTATAACCCACATTCACCAGGTTTTCACAATGCGACAATTGTCAAGCGGGAACTGGATATACAAAGTACTGCTTGCAGGTGCTGCAGCTTCTTGTGGGTTAAATAATCCATGATGAGTTGCACTGTGTTGTTTCAACCAGGTCAATGACTGCACATGGTTCACAACCCAAGAACAAATAATGGGTCTGTTTCTGGGTTGCTCATGGTTAAGAAACCATGGTTTATTAGCATGACTGGGTTCACACATCATGCTAACTGAGAATTCAACAACCATGGGTTAAGCATAATGTGTGAACCAGGTCTGTATAACCTCAGTCTTTCCCCAGACCTTTTCTGCGTTAACAGCTCTCATTGAGCTTCCTTGCTCCATCCATGGGCTCAGAGAAATCCACACTGTAAATATGGAAACAGCAGCAGGCCCTGGCATGGCACTAATGAAATCAACAGCATGCACCAGGTTAAGCCTATTAGAGGCTGATGTGACAGAGGACCTAATGGACCCTACAAAGTATCTGATCTCAGAATCTGTTCTCTCACAAATTTGGTAGAATAATTCATCCCCCAAATCCAGTGAGGATGATTGTTTGATAGAATTTTCTTGGATGAGTTTGTCAATTTGAAATAAAATCGCTTGCAAGAGTCGTTTCAAAGGCTAATAACGATGTCCATTGTGTACAGAAGATGAATTAGTCTTGTATCCTGCAGATATAATGCTGCTAGGCAATGGATCTTCTTAGGATTTTCCTAAAATTAACACTCACGTTTGATAGCTGTTCATTTTGTGCAATTTCCCATTCACACACGTCAAACAGAAATCGCAAACACGAGCGCAAATCGACAAGAAACGAGCAGCGAGGTGATATTTGGAGAATCTTGGTGAGCTCAAACATTGATCGTTTCCCCAACCTTAGAGGCAACTCAACTCATGACTCATCCAGCTTATCACAAACCTTCACACATCTATTCATGTTAACCATGGTCAGAGGACTAATATACATAGCAATGGGGCTGGCTTGTATTGAACATGTCTAAATTTAGCATAAATTGGCTTCTGGACACATGATGGTATATTCAGGTAACTCCATATTTAATAATAATAATAATAATAATAATAATAATAATAATAATAATAATAGTAGTAGTTACCCGCCTCTCCTTCTGGATCGAGGCGGGGTACAACACAACTAATTAAACTAATTAAAACATTTAAAACTAATACATTATTAAAAGCAGCACATTATTAAAAGACAAATTTAAAATTCAACTGGGTAGGCCTGCCGAAAGAGATCAAACTTCATGGTTTCTTAAATTCCGGAAGACTGTTAAGTTGACGAATCTCTCCCGGCAAGCCATTCTACAAACTGGGAGCAGCAGAAGAAAAGGTCCTCTGGGTAATAGTTGTCAGCCTTGTTTTTGTTGGCTGGAGTAAGTTCTTCCCAGAGGACCGGAGTGTGCGGGGCGGATTGTACGGGAGAAGGCCATCCCGCAGGTAGCCTGGACCCAAACCATGTAGGGCTTTAAAGGTGATAACCAACACTTTATACTTCGCCCGGAAACAAATTGGCAGCCAGTGAAGAGATTTTAAAATTGGTGTAATATGGCCACCCCTAGGTGTACCGGTGACCAGCCTGGCTGCCATATTTTGAACTAGTTGAAGTTTCCGGACTAGGCACAAAGGTAGCCCTATGTAAAGCGCGTTGCAGAAGTCAAGCCTTGAAGTTACTAGCGCGTGCACTACCGTCTTTAGGTCTTCCGACTCTAGGAAGGGGCGCAGAACAGACCAAAAAAATTATTTCCCCTTCCCAGCCCCTCCCCTAGATTGGGTAAATTGATTCCAAGTGTCGTATTTAAAAGACCCCATGGACAGAACAGGAAGAGATTTCATACAGAATATGCACTATTAAGCTAATCTCAGGTAATCCATGACCCCCATAGTTCATTACCATGATCGTAAACAGTAAGTTAGTTTAAAATAAGTGAACTTTAACATGATGTTAAAAAACAGTAGTGAAAAATTAGCCTTACCTTGGTAGGAATACGGGAAGTTAACAGAAAGGCCCGACATGATGTTAGCACCTACAAAATAAAGAGCAAAGGTTGAAAGCAATGTTCAGCTTTAAAAACAAACAAAACTTGAGCACCCTATACTCAGAAGTGTTTACATGCTTCTTTGTAACAGTACGCTAGATATACTTGATATGTGCAGGTAAACAAACTTGAATCCACATGAGCGTGCATAGATTTGCAGCCTTCTTGTCAAACAAGAAATATCATTCCATCTCTGATTTTCTCAGTTGACTAAGCCCTATGCAGTCCCTTCTGGAATAAGCTTGCAAAGATTCGTTTGAAAGAATATTCCCCAAACTCCACAACAGTCCTTCTTTAGGCCTAGCAAGATGTTACTGAAAACAAGTGATTGCCACTTACCCACGTATCTCCTGTGAGACCTATGGAAGGCATGATATGACATCATCACATTCTGGATTTCTCAGTCCCCACTCCTGGATGCCACTTTCAGAAGGCACGGAAATAATGAATGTGCTTATACTGCATCTTTTACTAATGTTACCAGGAAGATGCAGGTGTGGGAGACACTGGAGCCAGTAATAGCCACTCACTTAGGTAACATGCAGTAAGGCTGCTTTGTGCACTTCATTTTCAAACAGTGGTCATGATGTTACACTAATGAGTCTAAATAGTTAGAAGTGTTTATTTCTTATTAACCTCCAAGGAAAATTAGGCTTCCTAGAACCATTAAACATTTGCACAATCTCCCAAGTACATACGGTAAGAGGGCTGCAAGATGAAAATTTTAAAAATAAAAAGAATGCGAACTACAATGCCTGCACTATTTATTACGATAAATATTAATTACATTTTTGGTATTACCCTGTAGTAAAAATAAAGGTGTCCTGTGAAATTCTAAAATTAAAAAAGGGAACACATGCCACCAGCCAGAATCAGACATGTTACAATCCTCCTTCATGTGTTATTTCACATGAAGGTGGGCTTAGTGTGTTGAAAGGTTGGGGCCACACTGTTGACCCCTCCTCCTGACATTGAGCACAATGAATAGCTTCCCACCCCTACATGGCAATATCCATGCATTAAGTGTGGATGTCTGTAGCAGGGAAGCCTATATAGGCAGAGATGTAGGTGCATAGGCTTCCCACTGCAGATACCAACACTTTATATATGGATCTTGGAAGTGGGACTAGTTGGCACACATGACATCAGAACCCACCTTCTTGTGAGTAAAGCATGAAGGGGTCTTTAGACATGGAAAGATCTCAAAATGAACGGTTGTCCCATACTATACAAAGTAACTCTCCCACAATCCCCTAACCTCATGCATCAGATGTCGTGTAGATCCACTCCCACCTCTAACTCTTGTAGTATACTGGCCCAGCAGTCCAGTAATTTTAATTACAAAATCTTGAATTTTGTAATTCATATCTGGTCAGGCATTTAATCTAATCAATCAAATTCACTCACATACAATTCAGATGTAAAATTCATGGTCAATTGAAGAAAAATTAGGAGAAACAACTTTAATATGTCAAAAAAAGCAGGAAACATATTCCTCCTGCAAAGTCCAGAGATACACAGCAAGAGCCTACTCATTATAATTACACTGATTGCTCATTTCTTGTATTACGCATGGCTTTTGGTCTAGATGGAAACCTGACTGCCACGGTTTTGTAATAACAACAACAACAACAACAACAACAATAACAACAACATATTTATTTGTTACCTGCCTCTCCCTCCAGATCGAGGCAGGGTACAACACAAATGAAAACACCATAAAATACACATAACTAATTAAAACATTTAAAACTAATACATTATTAAAAGCAGCACATGTAGTCTGTATTCACTCTTAATCAGCATTTTAAACCAGGGTTTTGAAGCTTGTTTCAATCTCGAATTAAAAGCAACCCCTACTTAGTGTTATCCATGATTAAGGTCAGTGCTAACATAACTTTTAACCATGGTGGCGGAGGATAGGTGAATTCATGCAAGGAGGAGAAGGCAGCTCGTGATCTTGCTCCCAATTCCTTAACCATGGTTAAGCTATTGGGAGTGCTTCGTCTCCACTGGTTCCCAGCTTCAAACACATCAAAAAACTTCTGTCTTCTAATTAAATTAGCAACTGCTTAATCAGACAGAATTGCCACCCTAACCTTCCCCATCTTATTCCCAGCAGCATCTGGGAATCTGAATCTCCTTACCTTCAACATTACAATTCCTATTACACATTACACTAGATTGTTCATCACCATATATATATATATATATATATATATATATATATATAATGAATTTGTTGAATCATCTTAATTATTTCTCAATTCTACTGGCTTCCCTCAATTATTGAATTTGAACTATTTTTCAATTCTACTGGTTTCTCTCAAATAATGGGAAAGGCATTGATGTTCATATGACTACAAGTAGCCTCATATATAAACAAGGATAGCCTCCTTGCATAACAAGATTATGTGAATTCTGGATTGATGTCTAGCAACTGACCATCTGAGATTAAACTTGGTTGAAAAGCAGCAAAATTGGTTTATTGGGGGGGGGGGGAAGCATCATGACCAGAATTCTAAAAAAAAGTTACATAATTATCTGGAATAATTTTAAATGATAAATCTTCTACTGATTTTGTATAGTTAAAAAAAAACAGCACAAAGAAAATAAAATTATACAGGAATGTCCTTAGATGCTCTCAAGAGTATTTGGAAGGTTACTTGGGAGGGTACTTGCAAACACATAACAATGAGATGTGACCTGCATACAGAATGGCATATTTTATTGATGTCAATCATAAGTGACAACAAATGTTAGAAAGCAGCCAGACAGCTGCTTAACATCACAAAATAAAACTTCAAGCTGCTCTTCAGATATTAGCCCACCAGTAGGATAAAAAAAAATATCCAGTGGATAATTAAGTGTGTGTTTTTTAAACACGAACCTGAAACGTCCTTCTCTCAGCCCCTGAAAGACTACAGTGTGTTAAAAACAAGGAGATTACATCCAAAGTAATTATGATCGGTAAGTCATTATTTTCTTAATTTTTATTTATTATAAAATGGCTTTGGGCTGCATGTGTTCTCTCTCTCACACACACACAGACAGCAAGAGAGAAAGCCAATGTGGGGTACTGATTAGATTAAGACCTGAGAGACCAGGATTTACTGGGTGACCTTGGGCCAGTCACAGTCTCTGAGTCTAACCTATCATAGAGGGTTGATGCAAGTATAAAACGTACGGAGAGGAAGAACTATGTATGCCATGATGAGCTCCTTGTAAAAAGGGTGACATATAAATGTAATACATAAACACAAGATAAAACACCTCTTCTCTGACTGCAAGTTTAGCTCCTTCAATGGCAGAATCTTAAAGCTTAGATAGTTTCAAAGGCTATCAAAGTTTAAACACTTGAACCCAAATTGGAACTTACAGTCATTCTCATCTAGAATGTAGAACGCTTACATTGTAATGTTGTAGGCGAAAGTGTTAAAGCAGCAAGCCTGCCTCACTAATTGGTGATATACTGTGATATAATGTTTGTGAACAATCCATAACAACAGGCAGCTGAGGGAATTAAACAAATAGCATCTGTAAAGGCAACAGATGGGAGAAAGCTGAAGATGCCAGAGACATTAGAAGCTTTGATGGGAACGTAATCAGGATGAAGGTGAATTTAACCTTTTCAACCTCCATGTGCGTTGTCATGTTTACATTAACCCAGACTGGAAGGAGGTACTAGAAGAAGCACTAACAGTTTAATTTGTATTATGGATCATTATTTCATAGCAGAAATTGCAAGCGTGGCCCCACCGACCTTGATCAGGCCCATAGTGGGAGAGAACGGAGCAGGATCTACACTACTGCTTCATAATGGTTTTTTAACAACTGTTGGGGCCCAGGACACATTCCATATTATTATTATTATTATTATTATTATTATTATTATTATTATTATTATTATTTACATTTATATACTGCCTCATAGCTGAAGCTCTCCGGGCAGTTTACAAAATTAAAAACAGTGAATATTAAAAAGAAATATGTAAAATTTTAAACCATAAAAAGCATAAAATAAAAACAAAAACAGACAATATCCATTTAAAAACAACTATTCTGGGGTAAGTTAAAAAAACCCTCAGCATATGCTGTTAAATGCCTGGGAGAAGAGAAAAGTCTTGACCTGGCGCCAAAAAAATAACAATGCTGGCACCAAGCGAGCCTCATCAGGAAGATCATTCCATAATTTATGGGCCACCACTGAAAAGGTCCTCTCACTTGTTGCCGTTCTCCTAGCTTCCCTCGGGGTGGGCACCTGGAGGAGGACCTTAGATGTTGAGCGTAGTGTACAGGTAGGTTCATGTTGGGGGAGGCGTTCCATAAGGTATTGTGGTCCCAAGCTGTGTAAGGCTTTATAGGTTAAAAACAGCACCTTGAATTGGGCTCAGAAACATACACGCAGTGGCAAGTGGGCCAGAGTGAGTTTTATATGCTCGAACCTTCTGGTTCCAATTATCAATCTGGCAACTGTATTTTGCACAAGCTGCAGCTTCTGAACCGTCTTCAAAGGCAGCCCCACGTAGAGCACATTGCAATAATCTAATCTGATATAACATTTTCAAACCATTATCAAAGTGTTATATTCTGCTTGGTGTAGATCTGGCCCAAGTTAAAGCCCCATTACTCCCATGCTGGATTTCCAAAATGGATTGGGTCCCTTGGGAAAAACAAAAGACAGTAATGTCTGTTTTGGCCCTAAATTTGATGCTTAGTTGTCTGTATGCTGATCTTTTTGTTATTTTATTTTGTGTTATAAGTTATCTTTAAGACCTTGTGGTGGAAAGGAAGTGCAACACAGTCACATTTGACTTCAGAAAAGGAAATGTGTTGGATATGATGAAAATAGAAAAATGAAAGCTGAAAGGAAAAGTCAAGTGGGTCAAATCTCTTGAGAATGCTTGGGGTTACTCAAACTCACAATAATAGAAGCTCAGCTAGAATGAATATCACAGATCACGAAAGTCCAAAATGTCAACAACATGGTTAACAAGCTGTGTCAAAGAAGCTATTGGCGAAAAGTCTTCCTTCAGAAAATGGAAATCCTACCCAAATGAGAACAAAAAGGAGCACAAACTTGCACAGAGGCAAGGAGGCAATAAGGGATTCCAAAAACAGAGAAAAGGATTGAGGAGCATATTGCTAGTAACTTTAAGAAGAATAAAAATGTTTTTAATACTTTAGAGACAGGAATCTGTCTCGGGAGGCAGTCCGACTATTGGATGACGTAGGAACTAAAGGAATACTAAAGGAGGATAAAGAGATTGCAAAGAAGCTAAATTAATTCTTTGCATCAGTCTTCACTGCAGAAGATGTAGGGAAATGCCTAAACTGATGTTTTCATGAAAGGAATTTGAGGAACTTCAGCGAATAGCAGGGACAACAGATTAGGTTCTACATTTTATTGACAAAATCAAATCAAACAAATCACCAGGTCCAAATGGTATCCATCTGAAAGTTCTTAACTCAAATTTGACATTGTTGATCTTTAACATAAATATGTAACATGTCTCTCTAATCAGCCTCTATACGAGAGAACTGGAGAATGGCCAATGTAATGCCAATTTTTAAAAAGGAATTTGGAGGGGTGGGGGAAGGGGAGCCTGTTAGTTTATTGTCTATTTGGGGTAAATTAGTGGAAAGTGCTAGACTAGATGGAGACTGAGTACAAGGTTGAGCCCCACATCAAACCATTAAAGCCCCAAAACATTAGTTTCCTTTGAAGTCATTTCCCCTTCAGTTAATTTGTTCCCCACATGAATCAATATGATGCTGTCAAGAATCTGTAAGAGAGCAGTGGGAAGCAAACCCTGCAAACTCTTTTTATATTTATTTATTTATTACATTTATGTAACGCCCCATAGCTGAAGTTCTCTGGGCAGTTTTCAAGCACCAGTGCCAGGTGTCAACTCCGAACCTCAATAAATCATTTTTAAAAATCAGCTCACACATGTGAGGTAGCATAAAGGTTATTTGTTTTATCTGCACACTGATTCTTCATCAGGGTTGGTATCCCCCCCCCCACTTTTCAAAATATCAGATTTTAGTGCACTGTGAATGTAACCCCTAAGTAAGGTGTTCCAGGAGAAAAAGACAAGCAGAGAAGTCAGGGCTTTTGAAAAAGTTCGGGTATGCCACCTTAGTAAAATATTGTGTGGTTTGTAAGATAAAAGCTGTGAGTTGACAGTGAAAAAGCCCTGCAACTGGATCCTTCATTTATAGTCACCTACCCCTTATTTATAGTCTCCTAATTTAAGGAGGGGTCAACTTTGATTACTTTTGCTAAGAAGAGAAATGTCACTTCACTTGAAAATAACTGCTCCAAAATGTTTAAATCTGTCACAGAGGGTGCTCTCAAAAGTTTACCATGGCAGCATAATTAGGAAATGTCATCTTCAACCATTAAGACTTTTATTGTTAAACTGTATAATCCCAGGCATTTAAAATTCATCCTCTAAATTAAAGTTTTTTAATAATCCTTTATAAGTGCAATTACACAGAAACTATGGGCTTTGAAAATGCAATCACACTGTTGAATTCCTTTGTTTTAAAGTATATGGTGCTCAGTACATCAAGTAATGCCACAACCCACAACACAGCCAGCTTAAGTGCATTACCAGTATAGGCTCTTCTGTATACTGTAGGAAACATGAGGCATGTCAGAACAAAACTGGACCTTATTACCAGAAGCCATATGACACAGAGCACTTCACATTCCATTAGCCCTCTCCCTAGATACAATAGTTTCTTCCTTCTTTCTTCTAAGCAAGTCCAGAATATGCAAAAATGGGCTGTCACTGTTCAAATTGCTGCTCTCTCTCCTACTTTGCAGGCTATCCCCCCTCCCCTGTTTCTAAAAAGTATTGCTGGAGTAAATCCTTATTGTGTTCCTAGTTCATAAGATTATTATGGATATCATAATAACCTGGGATCGTCCAATGAAGCTGAATGGTAGGAGGTTCAAGACAGACAAAAGAAGTACTTCTTCACAGAGCGCATAATTAAACTAGGGAATTCACTACCCCAAGATATAGTGATGACCACCAACTTAGCTTTAAAGGAGAATTAGACAAATTCATGGAGAACAGGGCTATTAATGGCTACTATCATGAAGGCTATATTCTACCTCTAAATTGGGAGGCATCTGAATACCAGTTCCTAGAAATTTCAACAGTGAAAGAGGACTATTGTCCTCATGTCTTGCTGGTGTGTTTCCCATAGACATCTGAACGGCCACTGTGAAAAACAGGATGCCTTTGGTCTGATCCAGAAGGGGTCTATGTTTTTATCATTAACTGCAATTTTGCAATTTGCTTGATTCTCCACTCACTCTATCCCAGGGGAAACACCAGAAAAAAGGGACAAAGAGAACTAGTGTTTATCTGCCATTTTAGAGTCAAGGTGGGTGGGACAGACCCTTTCCAAATGGAAACCACCTATCTCAGAGTTTCCTTGCTAACTTATTCATTAAAATAATTTTAGTACCGAAGCTTGGAATCCTACATACACTTACCTGAGAGTAAGTCCAATGAAATCAATAAGACCTACTTCTGAGCAGACATCTATAGGATTGCACTATTTGTGTCTAATCCAAGATTCATTAAAAATGTATCGGATTCTTACCAATAGGTCCTATATTTTACTTTACTTGCTTCAGAACTTGAAACATATCTGTCTCATTTCATCAGCATGTGTGTTTTAAATGAAACACATCTAGAAATAACGCCATTTTCACCTGTCCCATCATTAATATTGGATAATTTCCAATTAAGGATCTAATCCTATATACACCTTTATCTGGAAGTAAATTCCACTGAACTCAATAGGACTTATTTCTGAACAGACATGCATAGGATTGCACTTAAAATGACTTTTATTGTATAATATTTATTGTCTGCGAATCGAGGTGATTCAGAATAAACAGGTAGAAACCCATCTCAACCTTGGAACAACACTGTTGCTTCTTCACTTATTTCAACCACGTATTTTTACCGCTTTTAGATAGATTATCAGCTGTCTGTCCTCATACCATATTGCAAATTTAAATTTTAAAATTCCTGAAGCAACAAGAACATCTACATTAAGCCTCCTCCCTATTACATTTTATTCTGTTGCCCCTGTTGTATGCCTCTTTATTTGTGGAAGTACTTCTTGTTCCTCATTTCTATCTATTTCAAATAGTTTAGCTGACGACTGCTCATTCCCTGTTGGCACATAGCCAAGATGCACATACACTAAGGCTTTGTCTAGACTACGGATATCTGCTACCAGGGCAACTATGCTGCTTTGCACCTTTACTAGGAAGATGTTGGGTGTTACTGACATTGTTGCCAATGTGCTCCTACTTAATGCAGGCTAACTCTGCCATATTAATATGTCATTTAAAATGGAGCTTATTCCAAGCTAACAAGTGGAACTTTGCTGAATGCATTTGGAATCAGTGCAGCCTAAATCATATTTACATGCAAACCGTATATCCTTAGATTTAATAAATTATTGAGTTGTTGCTTTACAACTGCCTGTTTTGTTATTTGTATTTAATTTTGAGTCTGTATTTTAAAAATGTGAATACGTATATATTCACATACGTATAAATAAATAAATATATGGTCTGAAGACTAATTCAATTAAATGAAATCATGATTGCTTTTCATAAGCAGAGAAAGTATATTTTACTCAGGACCTAGAAGATATTAATTATGAGTTTATATTTATGTTCCAGGGCATTTTGGTTAAACTTTCTGTCTAGGTTTGAGAGCAATTGACAGCTTTGACAGCAGGTAAGATTGAACACCCTCTCATCCAGACTGCATGAAGTTCTGATTCTGTGTAAAAAAAAAAGGGGGGGGGGTTCCTGCAATTGGTTTTGCTTATTCAGTCTTTTTTCCTCATTCCTTATTCACTCTGATTGGAGATGTCAGTTTCAATATTTTACAGACTACACTACCTTCTGAACTACAGACTTGCTGAGTTTTACATATTATGTAGTAGGCATGTGGTCAGCATGAGGTGTGTTTTTATACCTGCAGAGAATTTAAATGAAATCTGAAACTTCAAAGGGGGAATAGTTTAATACAACAGTTCTTTTAAGCCAACCCACTTGCTTTTTGTCATCAATAATATTATAAAATAGCCAATACAGTTTGTTGGTTCTCAAAAATCATACTGGTTCACCATGATCGGAGAACAAATCTTATTTTCACGATCAGATACTAAAGCACTAAGAAAACAAAGTTAATATTTTCTTGAAAATAGCCTCAGTCTCTAAAATTCACTTTTATAAAGTGGGTGAGTTCACATGACACAACAACTTACCCTGACAAATAAGCCATGCAATCCATGGAATCACCCACAGAGAGCCCGATAGATGATCGGGCTTACCGTGGGTTGTTTACCCCATTCCCATTATCCTTCAGCTGGCTCCAGGAGGTATTCCAGGGGCTTGGTTGCAGAACCTATCTTCTCTACTGCCAAGTCCCCCCTCCCTGCTCCGATCATGACCCCGGTCGTGTTCGGAGATTTTAAAAAATATTTTGTGCCCCAACATTTGTGCAAATGGGGTTGTTTTTATTATTTTCCAGCCCCAGGAATGTATACAAATGTCTTCCTAGTTTTTTTAGTTATAGTTTTTGACGAGTTTTCAGAGTTGTGCAGTTGCAAAATTCCAGCTGTCAAAAATATATAGGTTTGCCTTGTGTGCTGTCTTGTATATTTCAGGTGTCAAACATACAAGGTAACTGACAAGATGAAACTGTGCATAGGGGTCAAGAGCACCCTCCTAGCAAGGTGATACCCACGGTTTTAAGTACTGCCCTGACCCTTGTGGGTGCCCTGCTTCAAATTCCCACTCTCTAGCAAGCCTTTTTCACAGAAATCTACACACCACCCCCTTTTATCACCTTTTCACAATAACAGCAAGAGCCCAAGAGAATACATTTTCTTATTTGGATTCAACAGAAGAATGTCTCGTTAAAATACAGAGATGCAAAAGGGAAAGTCATATTATATGCAGGTCTCTTACTCAAACACAGGATCACTAGTTACAGCAGAGGGTGCAGAGAATTTAATTAAAGTCTTCTAGCATTCTTGACTATTTATTATTTCCAGTGGCTAACACTTCTTGTCGCAAAGGGCAAAATGTTTCCATGATCTATTGTCTCCACTGTATCTAATATTTTCATGAATATTTCTCATTTAATTATTTATATTTGAAAGCTGCCTCATAACAAAGTTGTCTGTGTGGCTTACAGTAAACTTAAAACAAAAACAAAGTATGAATAAAATCAAAAGCAGCATGAAAACAAAGAACAAGACTCGCATGAACTACAAAATTAAAATACAAATATTAAAATTGAGAAACACAGGCTACAATAATTATTTAAAAGATCTGGGTGAACAGAAAGTTCTCCACCCGGCATAAAAAAGACCACAAGAATACTGCCAGGTGAAACTCTCTAGGAAGGTCAGTTCACACAATTGTCGCATGGTTAATAAACCACAATGGCAGGAATTATGTTAATCTTCCTGCGTGTGCCAGGAAGATTAACATAATTTCCTGTGGCAGCATACCTTGCTGTGTTGTGCAAACCCAGCCATGGTGGTTTGTTGCCATGGGTAACAAGTCACCCCAAACCCTGTAACAGCCAATGAGATCTAGATGCCTTGTTACCCATGTAAATAAGTCACCTGAGTCAAGTTTGCATAATATGACACGCTGCACTACCAAGGGTAATTATGTCAATCCACCGCTAACCATGCCACACAACCAGCATGTACAGCAGGAGAAATAAGCCACCATAGCTTATTTCTCCATCCACGATCATGCAAACTGGGCTGTATAGTTGGCAAACCCAAGTGTAATATGGCCGAGTCACAGTTAGCAATCTTACAGTCCTATTTTACAGTCCTATTGCAGTTTCCGACATGTTTTTAAAGAAGGCTCTCATAGCAATAGTCTATGAGAGGCTCATACTGCAATAGTCTAAACAGGAGATCAGCAGAACATGGGGAAATTTAGTCAAGCTACCCTATTTCTTCCATTCTAAGATACACTTTTTCCCCATATAAACATCTCTAAAAATGGGGTGCGTCTTAGAATCGCAGGTGTGTCTTAGGGTTTTTTGGTTTTTTTTCTGTTGGTGGTACTGAAATTAGTGTGCGTCTTACAATCGATGACGTCTTAAAATCGAAGAAATACATTATCTCCATCCAGGTAAGGTCACTTTGGGCATATCACCTGAAGCTGCTAAAAGGTACTTTGAGCCACAGAGGTCATTTGAGGCTCTAATGACAATTCTGGATTAATAAGCAATCCCAGAGTCTGAAACTGAGTAGAGGTTTTGATCCTGTCTAGAAGAGACCGAACACCATCTGCCATGTGGTTTTTCTTCATCAATACGTTTTACAGTGGCTTCTGTAGCACAATTCTCTCTAGAAGCCTGAGTCAATTATAAATTAGAGAAGAGAGATATTCAAACACTGTTTATGCACAATAGCAATCCAATGTCCAGACTGCAAACCAGTCTAGAATAGGCATCTAGTATAGAACTGTCTTTAGCCTGGCTGAGAGTTTAATAATTGTTTTAAATGTTAGCTGTTTTTATAGTTTTATGGTTTTAAAATTTGTATATTGATTTTTAATGTTCAGTCTTTTAATCTTTGTAAAGAGCTTCAGCTATGGGGCAGTATATAAATGTAATAAATAATTTAAAAAGAACTGGTTTTGGAAAGGATTCCTCCGATCCAACTAGTTTACATCATGTAATAACAAGAGAGTTTATTCTGCTCTGAAACAAGCCGCAATTGTGAAGGCACCCCACCCCAAAAAATTAATTTCACGTTGGTTGTCTTTAATCCTGTGATGTTACATTAAAGTAACTTGTTTATAATCAGATCCTTGTGCTATTTAAATTCTTGGATTATGCAATAGTTTAAAAGTTGCTAATGGAACATCACGGGATCTATGACAAAAGATGTGGTGGGGTTTGCCTTCACAATTGTGGCTTGTTTCAATGCAGAATAAACGTTCTTGATATTACATGATATAAACTAGTTATTTGGTCTGTGGAGTCCTTCTAGACAGTCCTCAAGATCACAATGATGGCTTTCCCTAGAACAAACAGTGGCCAATTTTGGATGTATGGTATAAGATAAATTGTTAAGTAAAAAGTACTGTTAAGGTTTGCACATGCTCCATGTCAGTCAAGACATTTCGGTTCAAGTTAGTACAAAATTCAGAGCTCCAAAGGCAGACTTTTACTTTGGAAGTTTTTCAAACAGACCTTTTTTTGACAGCATAAAGGCAAGAAAATATGGTGGCTTGGGGGGCCAAAACGCAGTGATTAGGGACCATAGCTCAGTGGTACAGCACATACTTTGCATACAGAAGGTCCCAGGTTGAATCACAGGCATCTCCAGGTAGGGCTGGAAAATTACTTGCCTGAAATCCAGGAGAGCCTGTGCCTGTCTGAATAAGGCAGCTTCCTATGTTCCTATGCTTAGCTTTAGCAGGTCCAAGATACAACAAAGGTGAAAAAATCATTGGCATCAACTAATGCCCGTATCAAAGGCAAAAATCAAGCCTTCAAAAGAACACCTAAGACACACAAAGTTCTGCATAAATAAAAACTGAACACCAGTTCTTCAATTTTCAATACAATAGATAAGGTAGTATCTTTAATTGGACCACATGTGTTGGTTAAAAAGAAGAATGCAAACTTTTGAGCTTTACAACACCTCCTGCAATGTGTTGTAAGGTCAGTGGCTAAAGACAACCAAAACAGGAGAGTGAGCTCTTTTCACAGTATTCAAGCCACGGAGAGAGAAAAAGAACCTGTTCTCTCACATTTTCCTCTTTCAGGAAGGCCAGCACTACTCAGTTTTTATTTGGCTTTTGTACCCAGTTTCCTTCATTTTCACCCAACTTGTCCACAAAAAAATGACTCACTTTCCAAACAAACTGGGCACTGGCAATTTCCCATTAATGTTCAAGGAAGTTTATCCCATTTATAAAAATGTAAGTTTTCTGCCTAACTTTAAAAATCATTCAAATCTGATTGTTGCAAATAAAATAAATAAAAATTCTAAATGCAAGGTATATGTTTATGTAACTTCATTTGATTTCCCCAAATGTAATGAACAGTCTAGGGCTGGGATCAAAGCACACCAGAGTTTCTCCAGGTTATTTTCACATCATAGGTCCTTGTATTTCATTGGACAGATATCCTGAAATTCCACCAAATACTAGGAGCAGCTTGTAGCATAGAACAGAGGGGCTGAATTGATAAAGTGGCCCTCAAAAGCCTTGCTGCATGAAGCTTCTTGCATGACCCTTTGAATCCAGGCCACAGACAGTTTCATTTTCCTAGGGACTATCAAACCACTCTCAAGTATGCCATAGTAGCCCACCTCTGTTAAGTGAAAAAAATACTCCACAGAACCAATGAATGGCTTTAATTAACTAACTACAGTACTGTATACTGCCAAAAGCTTGAAATTTTGTCACTTCACTTCTAATATGTAGATGAATGTAAACTGTGGTTAAACCTGGCCCTTACTCCTATAGTTCTACAGGTATGAATCTGCTCTCACAACCACAGCTATTGTAAATTTCATGTCTCAGTTTCCCACCCAAGAGTAACAGGCAGAACCTGGGGTCAGCGGTGCACTTGACTGCCTTCATTCTATCAAAGATGACTGTAGGAAAAAAGAGACAGTGGCCCCGTTCAGACAACACGCTAAACCATGCTGCTTAACCACAAAATGGTTAACGGAATGTATTAACCTTAATGCGTTCCATTAACCATTTTGTGGTTAAGCAGCATGGTTTAGCATGTTGTCTGAATGGGGCCATTATCACAAATGCAGTTACCATCGGTACTGTGTATCCCACTGAATAGTCTACTCAGTTAAACTCAATATTCTACATCACCTGACATAGAAAGGAAGTGAGTCATGGGTCAAGTAGCACTTCAAAGGTATGCTCAACTTTCCTGGAATTGTGCTCTTTTATTGAAATCTTCAAACCAATTCAGCCAGACAAGATGAACAGATTTGGAACCATCTTTTTTTAAAAATAAATAAATAAATAAAGATATAGAAGTCCAAATTTCTCTTTTAAGATCTGAGACTGCAGCGTAATACCCAGTTATATCACCTTAATTCCCCTGAGATTAATGGCCTTAAATTCAACCCAACAGGGTACAGCACTGTAGCATTAGACAGCTAAAATAGTAAGAACCGAAAACCTGATATGCATCAAACCTTCGGAATCCAGCATACAAGATTATTTAAACCTGTGACTATTGTTTTTTCTATCACTGTCAACTAGACCTTTTTTTCCTTATGACCCAGATATATTGTTATTTGAAACTATTATTTTACAGTCAGTTCCAGTGTGTGATCTTAAGTCTATACAGCAGGCGAGATCCACAATGTGACATTCATGCTATTAACTAGCTGGCTTTATTTTTATGAACAGGTAATGTGACTCTCATTTCTGAATTATGTAATCAATATGTCTGAAGAGTGAACTTTGAGCTCACCACTTACACATGTTCCGTCACTCTAGAAACTACAGTCTGTGCAGATTTTGTAATAATAGGAAAATTCACACATTCATCACTTGAGGACATAACCCACGTTTAATCAAAGAGCTTAAAAGGCTAATTGGAAGAAAAGCAATATCGTTTTCTGAAGATATGCCAAGTTATGTTGGCATACACTGAAAGCCTATTAAGTCAGGCGCAGAATAAAAGAATGAGCTAACTTGCCCATTATCAGGATTACTTTATTATTCAGAATCACTTTGTGAAAAACCCAACAGGAAAATCCATCTAGTTAGTGAAGTGTCCAATTTCTCTCCCTGGCTTCTAAATACAGAGTGAGGTTACTCGTGCAGCACACCTCAGGTCAACAATTTTGAGTAGGGGTTGGCAACCTTTTTGAGCTGTGAACATGTTTGGCCATTTATTTATTTGTGTTCTTAAAATCTATTTAAGAAATAGTTCTGAGCACCACCACAAAATGGCTGCCATGGGAGGTGTGGCAAAGGACAAATAACCTGCCCCCAAAACTGAGTACAAGGCAGAGATGGGAGACTGAGCCCGAACATACTAAACAATTCCTTTGAACCCAGAGTTTTCAGCACCAAGAGAAAAGTTATTTAACAGTAATCCCAACTGTAGGCAAGAAAATGTGCTAATTCAAAAGAATAAATGGGAGGAGTAGAGCACCTTGATGGGCACCACCTTGCCAACCCCTGATTAGAGGAAAGCTCGGTGAAGTCTAAAAGGCAGTGACCTGCCTAACACAAGTTTATATCTTGCGGGAGAGCTGACCGTACTATAGTTTATATTAGAGCAGTGACTTGTTTTTGCACATCCATGAATAAATTGTAACCCAGGAAGCAGATATACCAATTGATCAACTGAAAATTAGCACGCCCGTCAAAAGCAAAATTGCTAATGCTTCTAGCTAGTCTACCACACATGAATTAATTACCAAAAGGGTTAGTCTGTTTCAGAAAACCTGAAGAATTTTATGGTATCTTAAAGGTGAACCAATGTATTGTGGTAGAAGTTTTTGTGGACCAGAATTCATTTCGAGATTTTGATCTATAATATGCACACATGTGCACGCACGCGCACACACACACGGCAATGTAAAGTGTGGGGCCAAAAGACTATGAACTGCATAAGACAGTTTGAAATTTATGTGCAAAGCTAGAATATATAAAATAAGTCAACTGACTATTCGCAACAGCAGTAATTACTGTTAACACAATCTTCCTAATTTTGCTATGCTAATTTAACATTTATGGTAGGACAAAAATACCTTGGACCCTATTAAGTCCTAAATAAATAGTTGACTACCACACTGAGATTGCTGTATTTGCAAATTAAGTCAATTTCACTTCTGATTTATGAAGAGAAGAAGGAAGTGAAAGTATGAACATCCAAAAACCTAGAAAGTTGGTCTTGAAGCTGAACTGCAAAGAGTCAAGAAGTAAACAAAAATAACCCTGATAAATTTACTGGGTGTTTTTTTAAAAAAAGAATGCAGTGGTGTGATCTTATTTGTTACTATCATATTCATTTTAAAACATAACTCATCAAAATAAAAGCAAAGCTTCAAAGAAATCCAACACCAATCCCCCCCCCAAAAAACACCTGCCTCTGTTTTGTTCTATGTTTCAAACATCTTATTAGCTATGGAAACTTGGCTGACCCAGGGTATGAGACCCTTGCATCAAATAAAAAGCATTACTGTCAACCAACCTGGCCGATCCTTTAAAACCCTACCAAATCTCAGTGTGTATGCATTTGAGAAAAACTGACAATGTTGCTAGACCATTGTAAAATATATATGTTCCTATATAAAAAGTGATATTTTTTCTTTAGATTAGACCAACAGTTTCATAATAATAAAATACTATTCTCTCAGTATTTTAACACCTAATTTTAACTTACGCTTAAATTTTACTGTTTTAATCCTGTATTTTAATCTTATATCAATTTCTGCTGCCTGGTTTTATCCTGGTTGTGCTTTTTATACTGTATTTTGTAATTGTTTTTTTAGATTGTTGGTTGTTTTATTATGTTCTTTATGGTTTTAATTTTTGTGAACTGCCCAGAGAGCTTCAGCTATTCGGTGGTATAAAAATGTAATAAATAAATAAACAAAATAAGATCCTTTGTATCTATTGTAAGATCCTATTGATCTATTGTAGGACAGCCCTACAATAGGCATACGAAGGCTGAAATCAACATACTGCCCAATGCAGCAGTGGGCAATAGAGGCTGATGGAGCTGTCAGCTGTGTCAGTGATGATCACATATTGCAGAGATGAGAAAGTCTTTCAGCTTAAGAGAAGTGGGTTGGGTCAAAGGGAAAAGGGGTGGACCCCAAAGCATATTTTAGTTTAAATTCTTAATGGCAGCAACTGTTACAATGGGTTAAAAAAAACCATGCAAAAGCTGGAAAACTACCAAATGATTGGCAGTCAGGGAAAGAGGCATGGCCATTTGGAGACCCCTGGATGGTCGAATTGGCATCCAAGAAGGGCCAGATTTGGCCAGTGGGCATGAGGTTCCCCACCTCTGACATGTTGCTTTGAGAGAGAAAGAGAGAAGAGAGATAATGGAAACTCCACCCCCAAAAACAAAAAGAAAATTAAGTCACAACATAGTTGATAAAACCAGCCATCTGTCAATTAAATGTATGTCATGACTAATTTGTCCCACTGATTTTCATGAAACCAAAGTTCAACTAAACATACGTAGTCTGGATCAAACTAATATCATTACTTGGGTCCAACGTAAGCCCTTCCAGGGAGGGTTAGGCATCCTTTGGCTGAAAGCAGCAAAGACTTAACAGTCCTTGTTAAATTGTTAAAATACTCTAAAAATTGAAATAAAGTGCTTACTAAAAACAACCAGTTTGACCCTCTAAACATCAGTTGTGTTCAGAAAGCAAAACAAAACAAAAATGAAAAAAATAAAAGCTTCCTTTCTCAGACACTCTTCTACAGTGCAGCTACAGCTTGAGGCAACTACAGGCTTCAAACACTCCTCGAAAAGACAGAATGACACTTCATTTTCTGCTTTGTAAGATACATAAATAAAATTAACGATTTCTGAGCCAAAACAGACATTTCTCTGGAGTCAAATCAACATATTTAACAGAACAACAAAAGCATATTGGTATTTATTTTATTATTATTTGTATGTGTGAGTTTCATTCAGGGCTATTTTGGAACATAAGGCTTTGCTATGTATTCAAAAGAAGAAGAAAGTTTCACAGGAAATACAAATATTACTAATTGTAGAACATATTTCTGCAGAGACCCATGATTAGTCCAAGTATACAGATATCTTTCTCAGTCCATGTCTGCGCTTAATATTTTAGATAATGGCTTTCCGGTGTATTAAAAACAAAGCAAAAAAGCAGAACCTGGAAATGAACTGGAATTTTAGAAGTTCACAAACTTTAAAATATTTTCTCTTTTGTTTACCCAGTTCTCCCTCACAACCGTAATAAACGGAGCGGTGGGGAGGGGTTTTGCACGCTGAGAGAGAGGTAGCAAAAATTACAAGCCAATTTTTAATATGGGTTAGCAATTGTGGAGAGAATGCTCGAGAGAGAAAAAAGGTCATATTTATTCAGGAGTTCTGTTTGTTCCATAATTGCTGCACATCCTCAATTCCGTTCCAGGACAAATGATGATAACTGGAATGATCTATGGTAAATCTTTACAGGTTGGCACAGATGTCCGGATCATGTGGATCTCCAACATACAAGCAGCTGCTCGCAAGTAGAACTGCTTATTCAGTCTACCACACTCAAAATGGGAAGTCGGGGGTGGAGCTAGCCCAGGAGCGGGATGTTGGGGGTCGGGCCAGGAGCATGGCCCTGCTCCTGGAGCTACACGTGATTGCCCTACGCACAAGTAGGGCAATCACTTTCTTCTCACATCAGTTCATTGGTTTCTGTTCACCACTCTGCTGCTAAGATCATCTTCCTGGCTCGCCGCTCTGACCATGTTACTCCACTTCTGAAATCTCTTCATTGGCTTCCAATTCACTTCAGAATCCAATATAAACTTCTCCTGTTGACCTACAAAGCTTTTCACTGTCTAGCTCCTTCCTATCTTTCCTCTCTCATCTCACACTATTGCCCCGCTCATGCTCTTCGCTCCTCTGATGCCATGTTTCTCACCTGCCCAAGGGTCTCTACTTCCCTTGCTCGGCTTCGTCCATTTTCTTCTGCTGCCCCTTATGCCTGGAACGCTCTTCCAGAACATTTGAGAACTACAAGTTCAATCGCAGCTTTTAAAGCTCAGCTAAAAACTTTTCTTTTTCCTAAAGCTTTTAAAACTTGATTTTGTTCTGACTTTTATACTGTTAATTTTACTCTACCCTGTGCCTGTTTGGTGCATTCTCTTCCCCTTCTTATTGTTTTATTATGATTTTATTAGAATGTAAGCCTATGCGGCAGGGTCTCGCTATTTTATTGTTTTACTCTGTACAGCACCATGTACATTGATGGCGCTATATAAATAAATAATAATAAATAATAATAATAATAATAATAATAATAATAATAAATGTCATTCTCTTGCAGTGTCACTTGGGAGCTAGAATGAAGGAGAATGCAGCTCACTGTCTAACCATCCATGCAATAATCCGGTTTCCTCCAACCTGGGGTCCTCAAGATATGTTGGATTGCAACCCCTATCATTCCCAGCCAGCATGGTTAGTTTTCCTATGTAAACTCACCTATTGCTGCCCTGAATACAGTACACATAAACATAGAGCTATGCAACATTACACAAGGACATTTCCAATTACATAATGGGAGTTCCCCTTTCCCTCCTCTCCCCTGCAGCCCTCTGTGTGCCCCCAAATCTGCTCTGGTGGGTCCCCAACCTGCTGTTGCAGATTTTAGGGACTGAGTGGGGAGGCCACAGGGGCATCCTGCTAGTGTCCATCCTGCTGGCACAGACACTGTTGGACATAAACCTATGACTATAAATATTGACTGAGTAACTTGTGGCCCTTCAGATATTTTGACCTATAACTCCTAAAACATCTACAGGGCCACAAGTTACCCAGCCCTACTACAAATAATTAAGCAACATGATTCTTGTCTCTGTTTCTTTACGTATGTACTTGTGTTTTATAAAGATATTCTGGTTAGGAAACATCTATAGCATTATGGGTAAGGCTGTAATTTCTAACAGTCTTAAGTTGCTGTATAATATGACATTTACTCAAACTCCAAAAATATTTGGCTTCTCCAAATCTTGGATAAGTCACAGTGCTATTTATGTAGTTATCCTCTACCGCAAGACAGCCTAGAGTACATCAACCTAAAACAACAGTATCAAATTGAATGAGGGCCCCCCAAATATTATTTACCTAACCAAAAATTCTATTCTTTCAGTTATGAATCATAATTAGAATTATTGCGTGGAAGTCCTTCCTGTCAAAATTCTTTATGAAGAGATGAGAAATCAAGGTGCAGCATCAAGTTCTAGGGAAGAAACTGTGTGAGAGAGAATGCAATGAAGCAGCAAGACGAGATTTAAGGTGGAATTGTGGGATAAAGAACTGATGTCTCTTTTCCACCAAATGCTGGCCATTGTATCATGAGTAATTTCCTCCATTTTCTCATGGTACTCAAAATGTCTGTGCATATCTGGAAGATGTGGCTTACTGCAAATACTAATATTGGCTTATCCATTTCCTTAACTTCCTCTGGATTCTTGGAGCAGCACTGAAAAGAGTATTATAAAATGTGGAGGAAAGAAGGAGATAAAAGCCAGCAGAGTCCTGCATTCCAGTGAAAACATCTCGCACATAGCTCTCAGACATGCACTTCTTTCAGCAATATTTTTGGTTTGGAAAGAAAATTACAGGTAGAAAGCTGGATATGACAACTAAGGGCAAAGATTTCAATAGGATACCGATACATATAATGTATTCATGTTCCAAACAACGCTGACTTCATCATATTACAGCATTTCTTCAGCAAAACTAAAACCAAAAACTATTCCATCTTCCCCTGCACCAATATTACTAGAACATTTTATTTAGGGCCTATTTAGGAGAAATATAAAGTAGGGAAACTTTTTAATAAGCATGCCATGTTAAATTTGTATGCATTATTCAGTTAGAAATGTTTCAGAATTTGTAACTATATGCACTTTATTTCACACATGCAATTTCAAAACAAGGATGGCACTCAGGTTAATTATTTAATTTGCTGGTCTTTATAGTTTGTAGGGACAGATTGAATCAAGAACACTGAAGGAAACCCATTACTCAACATCTAAGAAGACACGGGAAAAACAAATATGTGGCAGTGGGCAGAGAAGCAATTAGGAAACACGAAGGATACAAATATGGAGGCTCAAGCATAGATACCACTGAGTGAGCTACTTCCCAAGGCTTTCCCTAGAGTTTTCCCATTGGAATAAACTCAGAAAATTCTTTCAATTTGTGCCCATAGAACTCTTCCAAGTGAACTTATTCACAAGCAGCCTTGCATGAAGGATGCAATGCAGGACGAAATAGGGCTGCTTGTCATATAAAGTGCTCCCTAGTGTCATAAATGCTGTTGCAGTTTTTTAACTGCACCTACCATCTCTAGTTTGGCCCTGAAGCCCTAGCCCAAAAGAACAGTCTCATCAGGCTGCAGCCACATTTGGGAGCGCACCACATCAAAAGGTGATTGACCCACTGGGGTTGCTCTTTCAGATAGCTACAAGGCCAAGAACCAACCATATTTGCCTTCAGAGACCCCAGTGAAAGGATATTGTGGGGGTTTCTTTTGCTCACAGTATTGAGTTGAGATCAACTTATGAGTATATGAATAAGATATGAAGCTTAAGTTTTATTCTGTTTTGGACTTTTAAACTGTTCTGTCTTGTCTCTTTTTACGGGATATTGTTTTTGTTTTATTGCTTGTTGTGAGCTACCCTCAGACCTTTGTTACTGGTAGCCTACAAGTACTTCAAATAAATAAACATTATTATTATTATTATTATTATTATTATTATTATTATTATTTGTCATTTATCTGTTACTATTCTTCCCCATTTTATGTTTTGTTTGTTTGTTTGGGTCAATGCTCTATTACTTTACTATAGTTTATTGTTTGTTCATACTTTACAATTTTTTAATACTGAAAAGCAGTGGAGAAATTTCTTAAATAAAATGAATTTTGATAGTCAGAGGTTGTATATTTATTTGGATTGAGGATTTGCCAGAAAAAATCCTCAACCCAAATAAAGTGGGAAACCGCTATCTTTCATGCGGTTGGCAGGGTGAAATATGGTGGCAGCAATAGAATGAGACAGCATAGGAGAAGGGAGAACAGACATACGAATGCCATTCCCCCTTCTGGTTCTTCTTCAAGCCCATTACCTTCTGGTCATCTTGAAGACAGCCCTCCAGGTCTTAAAATGTTACTGTTAAGTGTTAGGTCAGTGAATGAGATGATCTATGCAATCCAGAATTTGGTCCTGGATGAACAAGCTGACTTGGCATGTGGTGAAGGAGATCTTGTTGGATACGGAAGGCGGAATCAACAAGTCTAAATTCTGTCCCACTACTTACCAGCAGGCAAGATCTGGCTGAGCAGGAATCAGAGTTGCAGTGATCTATCATGATTCTATCCTCCTCGCAAAGTGTCCTGCCTGATAGTGTCATCATTTTGAGTACATGCACCTGGTGGCAGGCAATCAAGACAGGACAGTTGGTGTACTGTTCACCCCACTGCCCATAATGCCCTACCTGAGATGTTGGAATTGCTCTCAGGTGTGTGTTTAGCCTTCCCCAGATTAATTGTCCTGAGGATTTCAACTAGAGGATCGGCAATCCTTGACTTGATATTGACCAATAGGGATGACTTAGTGGATAAAGTGGCGGTTACGGGAACTCTGGGGGAAAGTGACCATGTCATACTTGAATTCTTGATTATGAAGGAGACAAAAGTTTAGTGTAGCCATACACATACTCTGGATTTTAGGAAAGCTGATTTTAATAAAATCAGAACTATGATAAGTAAGGTCCCATGGCAAGTGACCCTAATGAGAAAAGGAGTGAAGGATGGGTGGGAGTATTTAAAAAAGGAAATTTTAAAGGCACAGTTACAAACAATTACAACAAGGAGAAAAGATAGAGGACATCAGAGGAAGCCAATGTGGCTCCACAAAGAGTTTGGAGATGACCTGAAAACAAAAAAGGATACATATAGGAAGTGGAAGGAAGGCCAGGCTACAAAAGAAGTGTACAGACAGGGTGGCACAGAAGTGCCGAAATGGCGTCAGGAAGGCTAAAGCTGAGAATGAGCTGAGATTAGCGAGGGATGCTAAAAGCAATAAAAAGGCTTTCTTCAGATACGTGAGTAGTAAAAGACAGAGGAAAGAAATGGTGGTTCAACTGCTTAATGAGGATGGCAAATTGATAACAGATGACAAAGAAAAGGCTGAAGTGCTCAATTCCTACTTTGGCTCAGTCTTCTCCCAAAAGCGGGTCTATGATTGCCCCCTGGAAAAAGTGAAGCAGAAGTTGAGGGGGCAGGATTGCAGTTTGAGATTGATAAACAAATGGTCAAAGGACACCTAATTTCCTTGAATGAGTTCAAATCTCCAGGGCCTGATGAACTGCATCCTAGAGTAATGAAGGAGCTAGCAGAAGAACGCTCAGAACATTTGTCTATAATCTTTGCAAAATCATAGAAGACGGGTGAAGTGCCGGACGACTGGAGGAGGGCTAACGTTGTCCCTATCTTCAAAAAGGGCAAAAAGGAGGTGTTGGATCCTGGAATTGATCAGTTTTACTTTGTTCCTCAGCTTTTTAGTATGCCCTCTGACTGAAGACATACTGGAAATGTCAAGGCCACCATCTGGACACTGAGATAATTAGTTGCTAGTGGGGTGGGTCTAATTGCAATTATTGGCTGGACTGATTGTACAGATTGTCATGTATATAATGCTCCTGGTTATGTGTCTTCTTTCTCTCTCCTGTGACCAATGTGAGTATGTGTATGTGCTGTATAATATTTGATGCTACGTGTGTGCTGTAAATATATATTTAATTAAACCAACCTATATTTCAGTAAAGCTCTGTTTGAAACTAAAACAGTTTGTGAGCTTTCTTGGTTTCTACTGTTTCTACTCGGAAGCGTCTAAAACTCTGCTTGCTCTTGAGGAGTACTTCCAACAGGAGGAACCTGGGAACTACAGACCAGTCAGTCTGACATCCATCCCTGGGAAAATTCTGGAATAGATTATAAAGATGTCAATCTGTAAACACCTTGAAATCAATGCAGTGATTACTAGAAGCCAACATGGATTTGTCAGAAACAAATCCTGTCAAACTAATTTGATCACATTTTTTGATAGGGTAACGTCCTTGTGGACTGTGGGAATGCTGTGGACGTCATATATCTTGACTTCAGCAAAGCTTTCGACAAAGTGCCCCATGATATTCTGATTAACAAACTAGCTAAAAGTGGGCTAGATGGAACAACTATTAGGTGGATTCACAGTTGGCTACAGAATCGGACTCAAAGAGTACTTATCAGTGGAACTTTCTCAAACTGGGAAGAGGCAATGAGTGGAGAACCGCAGGGCTCAGTCCTGGGCCCAGTGCTCTTCAACATTTGTATTAATGATTTGGACGAGGAGGTGCAGGGAACGCTTATCAAATCTGCAGATGACACAAAATTGGGTGGGATAGCTAATACCCTGGAAGACAGAAACAAAGTTCAAAGTGAACTTGATAGGATGGAGTGCTGGGCTGAAAACAACAGAATGAAATTTAATAGGGATAAATGCCAAGTTCTACATTTAGGAAATAGAAACCAAATGCTGTTACAAGATGGGGGATACTTGGCTCAGCAATACTACAAACGAGAAAGAACCGCCCAGAGAGCTTCGGCTATTGGGCGGTATAGAAATGTAATAAATAAATAAATAAATCTTGGAATTGTAGATCACAAGCTGAATATGAGCCAACAGTGCGATATGGCTGCAAGAAAGGCAAATGCTATTTTGGGCTGCATTAATAGAAGTATAGCTTCCAAGTCACGTGAGGTACTGGTTCCTCTCTATTCGGCCCTGGTTAGGCCTCATCTAGAGTATTGCGTCCAGTTCTGGGCTCCACAATTTAAGAAGGATGCAGACAAGCTGGAGCATGTTCAGAGGAGGGCAACCAGGATGATCAGGGGTCTGGAAACAAAGCCCTATGAAGAGTGACTGAAAGAGCTGGGCATGTTTAGCCTGGAGAAGAGAAGATTGAGGGGAGACATGAGAGCACTCTTCAAATACTTAAAAGGTTGTCACACAGAGGAGGGCCAGGATCTCTTCTCGATCCTCCCAGAGTGCAGGACACGGAATAACGGGCTCAAGTTAAAGGAAGCCAGATTCCAGCTGGACATCAGGAAAAACTTCCTGACTGTTAGAGCAGTACGGCAATGGAATCAGTTACCTAGGGAGGTTGTGGGCTCTCCCACACTAGAGGCCTTCAAGAGGCAGCTGGACAACCATCTGTCAGGGATGCTTTAGGGTGGATTCCTGCATTGAGCAGGGGGTTGAACTCGATGGCCTTGTAGGCCCCTTCCAACTCTGCTATTCTATGATTCTATGATCAATGCTGAGACCCCCCTTCATCTCCAGCAGCTGAGGATTTCATGGTCTCAATGACAACCATGGGCCTGTTTCAATTTCTGACTTTATCCATTGTGCAAGACACACTCTTGCTTTGGTTCTCACCAGACAGGATTAGTGAATTCCGGGTAAGCGAATTTGAGATGGCAAGGCGATTATGGAAAGATCACTAACCAGGTTTAAATTTACTGGGTTTCCTAATCTCTGCAGGCTTCATTAGGATGGCGAGCTAACAGAGACTGATAGATTCTGAGTCATAAGGAGCCTATTGCATCCTGGGCCTCAAGAATGAGAAGAGGCCCACTGTGACTAGTTTGAAAGGCACTTTGCTGATAAGTTTGCTCATATCCGTTCCTACAGACTCCACAGTAATATCAGGATCTATAGATAAACCCACAGCGTCTTGCTTGTCCTGTTTTGATGGATATGTTTGCATTTATTCAGAGTGAGTATGTGAACAGGTTGCTTGGATGCTTGAGGCCAGACTGACCCTTGCCCTTCCTGGCAGATTTAGGAAGCGATCCAGTTCAGTGGTGGAGGCTGTGAATGCTTCTTTAAGAAAGAGTGAGGTGCCAGAAAATTGAATAAAGTAATTTTAAGACCACTGTTAAATGAAACCCTCACTGGACCCCATCATCCTAGATAATGAGCAGCCTGTAATAAACATGCCACTCTTATTCTTTTATATCACATTCTTTAGTAAAATTTACTAAAGGAGTTTAGATTCTTGGGCATGGAGGGCCAGCAGCACAACCTACAGAACTGTTGGGCTGGTCTGAGTCCTTGCTGCCCTACTCCACTAAGTATTTTCTAACCGCTCCTAGCTTATTACCTCACTGGGCAGAATCTAACAGTCTCCAGCCGCTAGTGCTACTTACATTGCACTAGGGGAAACCAACACCAATATCGCTTGCTAGGTTTCCCGGGGAACCCATCACACTAGGAAGTTCTATCAACAATACACACGAGTTGGTTTCTCCTAGCATAATTCAAATAACACTAGCAACCAAATGGTGTTGGATCCCGCCCTGTTTTTATTATTGCTTTGCTTTTGTTATATATTTTATTTACAATATTTGCAAGCTTCCTTGAGCCCCAAAGGGGTAAAAATAATAATAATCTTATGAAATTAATTAAAAATTAAACCTGGCTTACTAGGCTGAGCAAGTATACTCTCTCCCTGAGGCTTGACATATTACATAGTGCTTTGAATAGCAGCTATAAGATATTAAGCACCTATTTGTACAAAATTATTTTTCAAAAATAGCCCTGTCCAGAAGCTTATAATAGGTGAAAAAACACATTTAAAGGAAATGATAGTGTTGACACTACTACTACAACTATATTATGTAAGGACATTTAATTTAATCTAGTGGACCACAGGGCCATTACCATCCAGATAATAACATATACAACAAGCAGAAAGCCGGCATATGAGGTCTAAAATGCCAAAATGGCTTAGAATCTATCTGGTAATAATACTACAAGATGGTTTTAAGCCAGTCAAAAGCATTGACATTGAAGAAAAGTACCTATCTGAAGTGCGGGTTTGACAGGTACTAAAAACTGAAGCTTTTCTACAAACAGTCACTTAAAATAAATTGGAAACTTGCAATATTGACTTTTACAAAGTAGGGTACAGTTTCTCAGTCTTAATCCTTTCAAGTACCAAATGTCATCTTAGTTTGGGAGCAGAGGAATGGAGAGGAAGGAGACATCAGAAATATTTCAGATGAGAAAATATCAAGGTCAGTTTGGTGTAATCAACTTGAATCTCTAAAACTGACCTACTCATTTGGAAGCAATTCCACCTCAATAACTATAGATAGGTTGGAAGCAGATATCCTGTGAGTGGAGTTCCACTTATGGAATGTTGATTGTCGACAAATCCCCCTTCCTCATGCTGATTGAAGGACCCTCTGGAACAGTGAGGAAGATGGGGCAGAAGGCTCAAAGGAAAAGTATTAACTTATGAAAATTGGAACCTACCCCATAAGGGCAAATTCCTCAATGGAATTTCAGCCCCTTCTGTGAATCCAAATCTATATTTCTCTATTATCCACCCACAGATTCAACATATTTTCTTGAAGGTAAGGACAATTTCACTGATGCATGTACATAACCTGATAGCTGTCGCCTGAAACGTGTGAACTGATTTAATTGAAGAGCCTTTGTTTGACGTGCCATGGGGTGATAAGAAAATGTGTGTTTGTGTGCAGTATGTTAGATCTGTGATGGGCCATTCCGACATGCATCATTCAATTTGCAGCCAAGTGATGAACACACATGTGAACAAGCCACAAGTCCCAAAGATTTTAAGGCAGCTTCCTTCCGAGCAAGGGCTCTAGAAGATGAGGAAGGAGACAGTTGGGCATCCAGTTCACACCTACCTGCTACACATTATAAGAGATTTCACCAATGCTAGTTCTTTGCTTGCTGTTCTAGTTTCTGCACTTTTGCCCTACTTTATTTATTTATTTATTTATTTATTTATTTATTTATTACATTTCTATACAGCCCAATAGCCGGAGCTCTCTGGGCGGTTCACATATACAAACATGATTAAAGAGAACTTATAGTTTAAAAATAAAACTCTAGAAGATATAGACAGGCAACTTTTTAATTACAGCGTGCATGTAACCACTTTGTTAGCTGGCATTGAGCAGGGGGTTCCTGCATTGAGCAGGGGGTTGGACTCGATGGCCTTGTAGGCCCCTTCCAACTCTGCTATTCTATGATTCTATTATCCGGACAAGTGTCAAGAAGAGTTTTACTATCACCATATGGATATAACAACACAAAATATGCAGCAAACCAGTTGTCAACATCATCCATAATCAGACTTCCATATTAAACATGTCTTGTTAAAATCAAAGGTACATATTAACAGTTCTTCCTGCAAAGGTACTTAAAGTGTCTTGAGTTTAGGAATACACAATACAAAAATGTAGAAGAGATCTATTGAGAACATTCCTGCAAATGCACCTTTCAAGTAATGCTTCCATAACTGAGTTTTGAAAGCCTAAACAAATGTACATGTAAATAGCCCTTTAAATGATTTATGTAGTAGTTTCAGAGAGAAGGCTGAGGGGGGAATCAGCTACCACAGAAAATACTTCTGGGCTGATGTGTCCAAAGGAAGATATGTTCTTTCACAACATCCTTTATCGAATCTAGGTCTAGGGACTTAACTGCCAGAGATGAGTCATGTACGCTACAAATGTAGATCCAGTCAAAAACAAAGGCCAATTTATGTTATTAAAAGAAATTTAACTCCAACAAATTTAATAACTTTCAAACCCAACCTTTGTACAGAAACACAGATTTTACTCCCTGTATTTTTTCCAATGAGACTGAGATCTGAACACACTTTATCCAGACTAGCTCACAAAAAAGGCCTTACTAATCAGGAAGTTATGAGATTAAGTCCTGCTGCCTTGCAATAATCACATGAATGATCTCTGTAAAGCACGCCAATTATACAGTGCAGAGATTACTAGAAAGAGAACCACCTACAATTTCTCATATGGAACAACCAGCACACTTCTGCTTTGTGCCTATCGGGCGGGGGGATGAGGTGGGGGAGTGGGTTTGCTGGTTTTGTTTTGTTTTTAAAAAACACTTATTTTTTGCACAGGAGCATTCCTGTGCGCTTTTCAGATTAAAAAAAAAAAACAAAATGTCGGGCGCGATGTCCTCTTGCTCTCGGGTCGTCGCACACCGCATGTAGACAGAGGGGGATCCCGCGATCTCCCCGCTCCCTCTCTCTACACCGGTATGGTGTAGACATGCCCTAGGTTAGAACATGCTAGTTTTCTACATGCAGGACCCCTCAATGTGGAGCATCATGTGAGCCCCCACCTGCAGACTGAAGAGATAAAGCTGAGATAAAAGCTTTACATTTCAGAAAGGATCATTTTTATTTTGTGGGCAGCTTACAATAAATAAGTGCAAATTTAAAAACAATAAAATTACATAAAACCATAAAATCAAAGCAGCATAAATATAACAAAAACCCCAGAGTTAAAACGCAGATTTTAAAACTGAGAGGCCAAGATTACAGAAGTTATTTAAAAGGCCTGAATGAATACAAAGGACCACAAGGATGACTCCAGAAGTAACTCCCTGGGAAGGCTGTTATAACTGCTGTGGCACATGGCCAGGTTCAGAGGTTCTTCCAAAATATGTTAACAATAGGTAGGCAACCCTGGATTACCTATTTAACCACACATATTTAAATGCCTCAAACAAAGTGATGCCATCTAATAGTAAGATTAAATTATTCACTCTAGATATACGCCAGAGTTTTTTATTTCCAAAAATCACCTTTTCAGACAAGATTTCCCTTTTGTTTCTTTACTATAAAATATCAGCATAACGATACTGCATACGAAGTTTATACGTGCATACATTCAGACATGATACATTCAATATCATCTCAAGTCAAAGCCTCGAAGTAAAGTAGAAAACAATTGTTAGTTTCAAGCTTACCAAGATGTCTTATAGGCAACACGTTGGAAGTAGCTGATCCAAAAGGACAGTTCCCAATGTCGTGTGTTCAAACACTTTGGAGGCTATAAAATATGGTTACCTTGCAACTAATAGTGAGGTTAAGAGGCGCTGAAGATGTTGTAATATGATTGGTTGAGGGCATTGGTCAGAAATACCTCACTTATCAACAAAAAGGTGTGTTTATACCAGTGGTTCTCAACCTTCCTAATGCCGCGACCCTTTAATACAGTTCCTCATGTTGTGGTGACCCCCAACCATAAAATTATTTTTATTCTTCTCTACACGATCCATTGTCATGGGATGGTTTGCTAATGAAAATAATACATAACAACAGTTTTAATACTACAAAAGATGATACATGACATAGTTCAGTCAATACAGTTTCCTAAGACCATCAGAAATATGTGTTTTCCGATGGTCTTAGGCGACCCCTGTGAAAGGGTCATTCGACCCCCAAAGGGGTCCCGACCCACAGGTTGAGAACCGCTGGTTTATACCTTTTACCTCTGGCAATCCCTGAGGGACTTTAATAAAGGCAGGGCCTTTCTTTCCCCCTGGAAGTGACAGGCTCAAGGAATATGCATGAATAACATAGCTGTCTTCTATGCAGCTGGAACAAACTAGAAAGGAAGGACAAGTAACTTAATGATTGCTTGGTGGACTGGAGAGGGAGGGGGGTCGAACATAGCTGGAGGATATGTGGGGGGCACCCCCTGCCCTTAATAAGAAATCACCTCTGTTTGGGGAGATAGGCACAGGAGAAGACACCCTTTCAAATAATCTGGTCCCAAGCCACTTAAGGCTTTACATCAGCAATTTAAATTGAGCTCAGAAAGGGACTGGGAGCCAGCACAGCCAACAAAACATAGTCACAGTATGTCCAAATAGCCACAGTCCCAGTTAATAACCTTGTGGCCTACTCTGAACCAGCTGCAGTTCTGAACTGTTTTTAAAGGCAACCCCACATACAGCACCTTGCAGTAGTCCAATCTGAGACAAAATCTGCTGGACCAAACCAAAGGTCTATATAATCCAGCAGATGCCCATAGGAAGCTCACACACAGGACACGAGTGTAAGCACTTTCCCACTCAAGTTCTCCAAGAACTGGTATTCAGGGCACACTGCTTCCAAAACTGCAGGCAGTAAGTAACAGCTTATCATGCTCTGCATCATGATCATCTGCCAGGATCACATATGTCTGCAATTCATCACATACATATGGGTGATTTATCCTGCTGTTCAGAAGACAAATTAAAGAAAATATTTTTTGGTATTTCCTTTGAAAAGGTGTGTGTCTAATCTAAGGTGGAGATAATCTATCACAGAAAATATTAAAGATCTGGCCGCTCAAATACAGACTTACCTCGGTAAGTCTCCTTCCATACATATCTGCTTCTACTTTTAAGGTCATCTGATGCTTGGAGGACGACAAGGAAGCAAGCTTTTTTGTTAGTGGCCCCCCAGCTCTGGAATGCTCTCCAGAGCTGGAAGCTATCTTTCTGACGCCAAGCTAATACTGTTCTCCCAGTATCTTTTTTTTTTAAATGAAGTGTTTTAAAGTATTTGTAAATATTTTAGTAATTTATTATTGGAAAGAGTAATCCTACGGACCCCTAGACAGTCTGAGGTGGGGAGATAGGACATTTCAGATTCCTGGACAGTGCTCTGACCTCGGAGCCAGGAATCCAAACTTCACGCCCCTTGCTGCTGATGCAGAGAACCTCACCAGCTGGTTCTCCGAAGTTGCAAAAGCCATATCCTGAGGCTTCTCCAGCCTCCTGGCCTCTTACTCCATAATGCCTCAATTGCCTCCACTGTGCTTCCACACTGGACTGGATCAGAGAACCAGAGAATAGTAGAGGTGGAAGGGGCCTATGAGTTCAACCCCCTGCTCAATTCAGGAACTGTCAAGTATCCCTGACAGATGGCTGTCCAGCTGCCTCTTGAAGGCCTCTAGAGTGGGAGAGCCCACAACCTCCCTAGGTAATTGGTTCCATTGTCATACTGCTCTAACAGTCAGGAAGTTTTTCCTGATGTCTAGCAGGAATCTGGCTACCTGTAACTTGAGCTCATTATTCCGTGCCCTTGTAAGCCTTCAAGCTCAGAGGCTTACGAATGTCAAGGGTGTATCTCTTAGTCCCTGTAGTGTTTATTACCCTTGTCCTTGCAGAATGTGAAATTACAGTTTGTGCTGTTGTTGGCATGCTTATTAGTTTTATATTGTTGGTTTTAGTGTAATTTTATTTGTGATTTTATCATTATTGTAAATTGCCTAGAGACATTTTAGATCACATGTGTTTTTTAAATATCAGGAAATATTCACATTTTGCAAGGTTTATGGTTCTTTGTCCATAGCAATTGGAAGGGACTAGTTGCAGTACAGCCCAGCTGAGAGATAGAAAGAGAAATATGGCTGCTGCTTGAAAACTATCACATGGAGGCAGCTAAACATGGTTGAAAGTTGTCTGAAGCGGCTCTTCCTTCAATACTGCTCCTATGAAACCCATTCCCACTTTGCAGTTCAATTATGCCCAAACTGTAAAAAGAAATGGGTTACACTGGTGCAGATGAGATCACCCTAAATGTGTAGTGAAGCACTTTGCATAAATTACTTCCTTTAAGAAGCTTTTTTGACACAATTGTGTTCCAAGCAGCAACCATCTTGCTCTTTTGCAGTGAAGCATATCAGAATTTGAAAGCTGTGCTTTTTATTTTCTGCAGAAAGTTGTTGACGTGTTAAACAGAAAGTGAATGGGCTGTTGATAGCAAAAGAGGATAATTACTGAGGATGGAGGAATTTAACTCCTAATCCACATATTCTCTTCACAGACAGAACAAAACCTAAGGGTGGAAATGCAGAACTCTTGTGTTTACAGATACATCCATGTATGTCACATTGCACAATTTGGCACAAAGGTGGAAATAAAAACAAACACATTTTAGCCGTATGGAAGCAGACTCGCAATATTTTGGGCACGTATGCAATCTCCCCCAAATGTAGCTCAAGATTTTGCAAGGTACGATTCTGTCTCTGTCCCAAAGCCATCTTCTCCCCTACCCTTCCACATCTCAGAGAAGTTGAAAGTTAAGAAAGCTTTGTTGTTGTTGTTGTTGTTGTTTTAAAAATAGTATTGCTTTAAAAAAAAAGAAAAGAAAAGATGGTGAACAAATGTTAGATCAGAAAAAGATACAAAGCACTTGAGGGGGTAGGAGAAACTACACAACACCCACACAACACCTTCAGGGGCATGGAGGAACAGCAAAGAGGCTATTTGGATTTGAGTTGGGGGCAACACATTTATTCTTTGAACAGTGGGGAAGAAACAAGAGCTCACCAGTGCAAGAAAATGCACATGCGTGCGTGCGTGTGCACACACACACATACACCTGCTCCTATATGCAAATATATCTGCATGTGGCTCTCCCTCCCCTCCCCCTCCCCCTCCCCCTCTCCAGCCAACAAATAGGCTGGCTGCTATGCAGCTACGAACTTACTATGAAACCAGATGTGGCTGTGTCTATGCAAACTGATTAAAATAAAAGCCTGTCTTTGTATGTAATTAGAGCACTGAAGAACTTGCTGAGGCACTTTCCAAAAACAGCTCATGAAAAAGAATTATTAATACCATAATTTGTTAGGCTCTGCATTGTTTTTGAAAGGCTCATTTCCCACCCTGGTGATGGAAAGCTGACTTCAAAATGTACTACTCTGATCCCCACCCCCAACCCAGATGAGCCTCAAATTTTGTTAACCACTATTAATCACACAAAAGTATTTTTAAAATAGCACATAAATTCAGGATAATAATTGAAGCTTAGAAATGAGAGTAATTAAAGATAACATTACAACTTCTCCTAGCTACACTTATATATCTCAATGCAGCTTCCCAAACTTGGTGCCCTCCAGATGTGTGTTGGTGCCTAGAGGGCAACAGTATGGGGAAGACCGGCTCAACATTGCATTGTGTTTTATCTTCGAAGCACGGGTGGGCAACCTGTGGCCCTCCAGATGTTGTTGAACTTCAACTCTCATCATTCCTGATGATCAACCATGCTGGCTGGGGCTGATGGGAATTGGGGTCTACCATCATTCAGAGGGCCACAGATTGCCCCTGACTAAGGGCATGGCTAGATGGGATGATATCCCGGAGATTGCCCCAGGATTGTTTCTGTGCATCCACATGATGTACAGGGGATCCCGGGAGCAGGGAAGGATGATTCTTTCCTTTCCCATGGATATTGCCCTACCCTTCCATCCCATTTTTCCCCACCATCTCGGGATGAACCCGAGACCATGGGAGGTGTGGCCTGCCATCCCGGTTTGTCCCAGCACCTCATGAGAAAACGCAACGAGCTGGGAACCGAGCACGGAGCTCCTCAGGAGCTCCGTGCCCATCAGGGTAGGGGAAGCGAGAGGATTAAAAAAAAAAAAAAAAACCTTACAGTTGCATTTGAGCACTTGTGTGCTCATTTTCCTTTAAAAAAAAAACAACCAAAATGGTGGCCGTGACATCCTCCCAGGACTTCGCGCGCCGCATGTAGACTGAGGGGGAGGATCTTGCAATCATCATATAGCAAGATCATCCCCCTCCACCCCCTTGTCTAGCCATGGCCTAAGGCTACAATCCTGTATACACATATGTGGAAGTATACCTCACTGAATTCAACTGGACTTACTTCTGAGTAAGGATTTATAGAACTGTACTGTAAATCTACTCCAGCATTCAAGACTTGACAATGCAATGTCTATTTAGAGGTAAGCCTTGCTAAATTCAATGGGACTTACTCCCAGGTAAGTGTGTATACAGGATCACAGCCTTAGGGTACAATCCTATGCATATTTAGACAGAAAAAAAATCCTACAACTCCCAGCATGCCCCAACCAGGAGGTTTTCCTGCCTAAACATGCATAGAAGTGTACACTTAGTCATAGCTAGGTGTTTCTAAAACCAACAGGTTTCAAATAGAGGAAATCTAAGCATGAGCTTAACTCACCCATTGAGGATTGTTTTAGGAATACTGGCATTGCAAGGAGAGAATATTACAGTTAAGTATAACAGAATTTGAAAGCTGTGCATCTCAAAAAAATAACGATAAACAGTGTGTGTGTGTGTGTGTGTGTGTGTGTATTTTAAGCCAGTTCTTTTAACTCAATTTAACAATCTTATACAATAATTTGTTTTTAAAACTATGGTTAAATAGTAAAATCCCCCATAACCTTTTGTTTTCTAAGCATCTGACTTCAGTTGTACTCTGATCAGTTGCATTTGCAGTATCACAGAGAAAACAACTGCTCTGAAGAAGGACCTCTATACTCAAGCTCCCACAAATTAGGTTTTACCCTTAAATTCAGCCTAAAAATAATTTTAAATAAATAAAATAAAATAAGTTACCTATTATCCTAACTACAGTATAATACCAGCAGAGAGAAGTGAAAGGGTACTCAGGAATTCATGGCTCCATGTGACTCAAGAAAGTGACCTAAATCAACGACAGGCCAAAGGTTGACCTTGCTACCAATTTTCCTGAACATAGATATAGCTGTTCCCTTGACTGTGCAAGCCAAGCAACAGTGCAGGTCATAACTACAGCTTGAGCCTAAATGCTATATTCCCACTACCTGATCCGTACTGGCCTTTCTACTACCTTCAAATGTGACCTCTGAAAAGACTCATAGATCTCGCCTGAACAATGGATATGATCTTCTCTGGCTGTCTCCATCCCCTGGTGGCCAATCTTGAGCTCTGAAGCACCTTGGTGTCTGCTGAATATCAGAGCCAACTTCCAACTAGGCTTCTCCTTGCAAAGGCCACAGGCTTGGCTGCCTCCAAGATACACGTACTGCTCAAAATTCCATACATAACACAAACACTGTAGTGGGCAGCTGAGCGTTAAGGAAAACTACTGAATATCCAAAAGAGAAAGCACAAACACATTTTGCACAAATGACAAAGCCATACTATCAAATACGTCATTTATTTATGTGCATCTTGAACTCCTCTGGCAGAATGACAAATACTTAAGATATCTTGTGAAAGGTCCCTCATTTTGTAAGTCAGGCTTGTCCATTCCGCCTGCAGTGGCTAAGTACAACAGAGAAGGACAGAACAGTGATGTTTTGTGCATTTGGATGAAGATGATAAAAGAATGAGAAAGTAATCCATTACCCTTGCCAGCCTGCCAGAGAATTACATTGGAATTTTCATTGGAGAAAAATGCATTATAGGACATGCTAAATCAGCAGCCTGACAATGATGGAATAGTCACCCCAGTTTCTGCACAAATAAAGTCCTATTCACATGCTGGCATTAGAAGTGGGCTACAGCAAAAATGGGAAACTATGAAGGGCTCCCTACGGTCACAGTTGTGATTTCCTTCTAGGAAAATACTACTTCAGAATACCGGGAGATTCTGGAGGGTAAGGCATGCATGTTCCTCTTCTACCATCTCATGTTGCTTCTGGACTTTTCCTAGAACAGGCAACTTATCTGATTGGACTGAGGGATGAAATAGAGCACACCACACATACAATTTTATTCATACCATGCTGCTATCAGCCAATATAGTATAAAGAAAAGCTAATACTTGGTAAAGAAAAGCATATGTATAGCTTTCTAAGAAATCCCATCAAACTTACTGCTCTACAGTTTAGACATTGACACAGATGTGTGCACACACATAGCAACTCAAGCATTCATTAACACAGCACATTTTTATGAAGGATCTGCAAAATAAATTAAGTTTGAAGGAAAGAAAGCAATGTTTATTTTGAAAACAAAAGATAGGAAAGCCTCCTTTTTTCTATTCTGTGCCCTACTACATTTCATCACCATAGAATTCCCATAAAAGTAAGGCCTTTGGAACAGAGTATAATCATATACACTGTGTGTTTGAAAAAGCACAGCTTAATTACTAATGCATGCATTGAGTTAGCCACAGAGGCCAGGAATCTGAATGCTGATCTAATTCCGAAAGATTTTAAAAAGCACTGCTACTGCTGATGTATCATTTTCAGTATGCTTAATAGGAGTCTGCAAGAGGGCTACAAAAGTTAGAAGAGCTGCCACAAGAAACAATTCAGAATAGGGATACATGATAAATTTATTTCAGTTCATTTTTTATTAGAGTTTAGCCACTTTGTACCTCCTGGAATCAAAGACAGACCTGAATGCGATCTGCAGTTGAAGTCTGTGCTTTTCCAAGCTTGCACTCCGCAGAACAACAAAAGTATTTTAAAATGCATACGACTGAAAAATGCACAAAAAAATGTGCACACACATATGTTAATATATGGGAGAAAAATTGGTACATTTCAAAAATGTGCGCAATTAATGTGTACATTTGGAAAAATATGCATGAAACTATGCATAAATTTTCGTACACAAAGAAAAAAACACAGCTCACAAACTGATATGGATATGAGTCGGTGGAATTCAGAGAACCTCAGTAAGTTCAGGTTTTGCTGATGTGTACATTCCTATTTCAGAACGGCATTCATGGTCTGTGTGTCACTCCTGAAATGTTCAGGAATTCAGCTTTTAAAAAACTATATGGCACAATCATTAAATGAGAGAATCCACATCCCCCTGTGTCACTATAGAGATTTTGCCACCAACCCAAGGTATCATAAATTTTCAGGGTTGCTTTAGAAGTTGCATTTTGTTCCTACATGTACTTAAGGAAGTATCCAACAGTGATTGGCTGGAAACACAACAGAGATTTAGCACTTCCTGGAGCAAACTGAAACGAGTGGAAATACTTGTTTCTGGAAGTGAGCACATCAGCAGAAGTCAATTTACTTTGCGAGAAGAGAAAGAAGGCACTGTAATAGATTTAGTGAAACTATTTACTTAAGTACCAGTAATTGAACTGTAGCCTGTACTTAAACATTAATGTCTGCAAGCACTTATAGTCTAAATAGCAAAGAACAGAAGTATACCAGACAGATATGTCAAAATATTTATAATATCATGTTTAGGATTACTTTTTCAGTGCACAAATACTATGGAATTCATCGTTCATTTATCTGCACAAACAATTCTATAAAACATAACCAGCAGCCTGCATCCAGCCATCCTGTGAACATCATATGGGAACCTCCCATATCTGCTCTGATAGTTCAGCACTCAAGTCTTAACTTAGGTTTTTGTTTTCTTTAGCTAACTAAAAGCTAAAATATTTTTGTGTTCATTTCTCATCTAGAGATTATGGCACCATACATGGCACATATATCTGATATTTCTGACACTAATATCTATTAGAGGCTTTCAATTCCTGCCAAATTGACCTTTACACAATTCTCCTCTCTGCAGATGATAAACTAAGAACTGTTGTAACTTTGGAGATCAGTTATCAACCTTTTTCAAAAGCTTGCTCACTCCAACTTAAGGTGTATTATAATGCTTCATTAGTTTTTAATATAGCAACATCAGTGTGCACTTTACAGAATACAAGAGGAAAGGTCCCTGCTTAAGAAGCTTACGATCTAAAATTCAACATATGAGAAGGAAGTTGAGGCAGGGTAAATAGGAAAAGAATTTGATTATTCCAGTTCAGCATACACAGAGCTTTTGTACATGAGGCATTTATTGTGTGCTCAAGATTCTTCATTCATGGTAGTTTGCGGGGCCTCTCTCATTCTTTGCAACCATTGTAGCGTATTTTTTGCCAATGAGGAAAATCTGGTATATCTGTGAATGGCAGCATGAAAGCCTGGTGTTTTTGTGCAGTTCCACTATACCACAGCACCACCTGTTTTTTGTTTAATGGAACATATAAAAAGGCAAAGAAAGAAAACCGGGGGGGGGGGGGGCATGTGTAAAGAAGCCAATCCTAATCCCACAAAGTGGGAGGTTAAAAGCCTCATATAGAAAAATCCTTAGGATTGGTTACAGATTTAATTGCAGTATGGCATACAAACTAGAGGCTTGTGTCACAGGTTTTAAGGAAAAGGTGAGTTCTGAGAAGGGATTTGAAGGAAATAAAGAGATTGAATCATGCCACTGTTGTGGGAAGCAGCACACGGCATAACAGGCAATAAACAATTTTTTTTTTGAGGAAACAGTGGAGGGTGTCCTAGCAAATGTCACAGGGAAGGATATAAATGGATATTGAAAACTAGGCACTCAAGGGGACAAGACTTTGCTCTACAGATGGTAATAGCTTGCTCTACAGTCAACTTAGGGTCTTCTAGAAGCTTTTCTTTAAGCTTGCTGTCTGAGATGCTGAAAACAATTTTGTCTCTAAGCATCAGGTCTGTGGAGGCCCCAAATTCACAATGCTGAGATTTTTCTCTAAGGGCTGTAACAAAACAGTCTATGCCTGCTTCCTCATTATAAGGAAGCTGCCAGAACTGGTACCGTTCAAAAACAGGGTTTCTCTTGGGCTCACAATAATTTTTGAATGCAGCAAGGGCTTCTTCTAGTGTCTGACCTTCAGGATCTGCATAGATATTAGGAATGGTGGTGTAAATTTCTAAAGCCTTTTCTCTTATGCAGTGCAGCATTACAGCAATTTTGTAGTCTTCTGACTCTTTCTCCGCTTTTGTAACTGTAAGGTATACTTGTAGTCTCTCAATAAAGCTTAGCTCAGAAGGAGGTTTAAAATGCTCTGTTTTATTCTAATATGGCGGCGGGCACTAAAACCCCTCTTCAAGTGGATTTCTGAAGGGGATATCCCACTTCTGACACCATGTAGTATCCCTCAGGCATAGGGACCATACGGGTGAGCTTACTTGCTCAGCCTGCCACTTGCCTTTAGACTACCAGGCAATAACTTCAGAGTCTTTTCCTTGTTGGATTCTTTTATTACTAAAACCTCCTAGAACAGTGACACTCCAAAACCCTGTAGCAAGGCCCACACCACCAAGTGGCTGAAACAGAGGCCCCGCCCAGGCCTTCGATGAGGACCTGGAGACTAGCAGCTGCAGGCCTCTTAAAGGTATATACATCCACATATCACAATGCCACTGTTGTGGGAAGCAGCACACGGCATAACAGGCAATAAACAATTTTTTTTTGAGGAAACAGTGGAGGGTGTCCTAGCAAATGTCACAGGGAAGGATATAAATAGATATTGAAAACTAGGCACTCAAGGGGGCAAGACCATGGGGGGCTTTGAAGGTAAGGATGAAGAGCTTGCTGTGGATCTAGGCGTAGATAGGCAGCTAATGTCAGGATTAAAGTAAGGGGGGTCACTTGATCAGAGCAACAACAGGTGAATGATTTTGACAGGACAGTGTGGAATAAAACATAAGGGGAAGACTGTAATAGTCTGGGCAAGAGATGACCAGGGCGTTTGCTAAGGGTGCAGAGAGGACAGTGCCAGTGGGGATAATAACACCAACCTATTGAAAATTCTATAAAATGCTATATACATAGCATTACAAGCATTACAATTTCAGCAGCCTTGGCTATTCCCAGGTTCAACTGGGAGTTGGTCTACTGCATGATCCATTCTACCATGCTCCTGTGAATAGAGTGGGGTGGCAGGACAATTTCAAAAGCCTGCAGTCAGGAATAAAAGGCTTACGGCTCTTTATTATCTGGCAGGGAGCTTGTGCAACTGGTCCAACCGGTTGCTTCAGTAAGCTGCTAGCATGAGTAGAATACAAAAAGGTCTAATGCTCCTGGCTGCTGAAACTGCCCTGTGCAAGCAAAACACCTGGAGCTATGATTTAAAGCCAGATCTGTGTATGTGTTTGAGAAAGAAAAGGGATAAAGGGAATGTGTATAGATGAATGGGACTTTGGCAAATCCTGGCTTTGTAAAAAAACAAACGAAACAAACCCCACCAACAGAAGTTCACATTTTATAAGTGGAACCATTACTCTTACCAGCAACTTTGATTTAAAGTTTAAATTTAAAGTTTAGAAAGAAAAAAGCAATGCCTTGATGCAAAACACAGAGAACTGTATTGAGTTGAAAGTGACAGAGAAGGAATCAAGAACATTAGTCAATTTGTGGAGAGCTCAACATCTAGTTTCAATGACGGAGCTTAATCTTCAAAAACGCAAAGAATGGGTGGAAGTGCTCCTGAGCAAGGGCCAATCCAAGGGATTTCACATCCAAGAGTGTTGATTCCAATTGAGAATCTTTTTCTAGAAATTAAGAACTAATCAAGAGATAGATTTAATATTCCCCTCTGGGGCTGATTTTGTTTCCGTTGTCATGACAACAAAGCAGGAGGGGGATAATTATATTTGTATCATATTGATTCAAACATCCTTATTACCATTCCTTACCTGCACAATAGCAAAGTGGCTGTAACTGGGCTGCAGTTACAGTTCGCTATAACTGGGCTTCATACCATTCCCTATAATGTTTGTACTCACAGCATTAATTATTATTGTCATCATCATTCACTTGCTTCACACATTTCTTTGTTTTATATGTAGAGAAAAAGAGAATATGAAGGGTGACCAGCATTCTGGATAATGCTTAATGTCATGTCTAGCCCTGCTCCCCCTGGGTTGGAAGAAGGTGTTTCAGGTGATCAATCAGAATCAGACTCTGAAGTAGAGGAGTCGGCGCCAGAAACAGGCCAGCCTATACCAGTAGGGGAGAAAGCTCTCACAGGCTCTTCACCAGCTGGGAGTGAACTCTCTCCAGAACTTATCTCATCAAGCGCAAATGATACAGAGTCAATGGGAAGCCAACATTCTTCCAAAGGAGAGAACACAGACAGGTTAGCCGATCCTAGAGTACACTGCAGAGTAAAATGGAAGGAGCTAAAGGAAGGCAAGAGAAAGTCAGCCCGGCTCGCATACCATCAGAAGCTGCCTCAGAACTAGTCTCTCTGTCTTGGGAAAAGGCTTTCCATTCTTCTTGAAAGGACAATTGTCTTGCTTAGTATACATAGTTTTGCCTAGGGGAAAGTTCCTAGAGATTAGACTCTCTTCAGGTGGGAAGAGATGTTTATTGTTTGAATAAAGCTTTGTAGCTTACTTAGCAGGCCTCGTTATTGTCTCCCAAGAATGCAAGAAGTTTTGAGAAACACGACACTTAAAATGTCTTGCACTGAAATGATACTCCGTTTAATTCAATGAGTTTGCTTCATTCTCGATCAACTGGAAATAAAACATAGAACTCCTGCTTAAAGAAGCCAGCTGCAAAAGAAAACAATTTACAAAAGTGCGCAAAAGTATACTGTTACTCATTTTTAAAAGTGGCATGGAAGCTCCAATGACCAGCAGTGGCCAGGACTGTAAATCTGATACCTTCATCAAGATACTCTTACAACTGCCAGCCCCCAAGCCAATTTATTTAGAGTAGCTCTATTTAAGCATATAACATTACTTCAGGGTAAGCGAATGAAGACTGCAACCTGCACACAATGAGCATAATTTCAATAACTGGGAAGAACGTGTATGGAATCACCAAATTAGGTTTATATCCTACTTATATGTCCCTTACAGCGACTCTATTAAGCAAGAATAGGGCAATGTGCATCCCAACTGGTGAGAATATTTGCTACATACTATAGCAAATGTATAGGTGTTCAGGACTATAACATGTCTTGTAATATTAAAGAGGGAGCAAGACTGATGAAAATGCTTCTCAGATTTCTTTTGATTTAAGCTGAGTGGTAGCCTGGATAAATGGATCTTATTTACAGAATAAACATATTGCCATGCACTTTGTTTACTTTCCACTTATTTAGAAAGACAAACATTTCCTAATATTTTGTTTTACTGGTTTTGTAAGCACAACGTATAATAGCCATTGCAGATTTATATACTGAATGACATAATTCCTTGAAGTGATGTGCATTTACACCTTGCATATTTGCACTGAAAAATTTTCTTGATGAATTAATGTACAACCCCCACCGCCCACCCTGATAAACAGCTGCATTCATTCCTTTGTTGGCGGAAGTAAATAGGAGAATGCACTCAAGGGTACCATTAGACTAGGGGCTAAACCTATTTCTTGCCTCTGGGAACCCCCAAGTCCCAAATCTTAGAGAATCAAGCCTGCTCCTAAATGCATAGCACCACCGTATGTTATGTGACAGCACACTGGAAACTGGCTGGCAGATAAATATTTTGTTAAAATACTCTGGCAGTAGTCAATGTTTTTTATTTCACTGACATGTGGATTGTAACACTTATTTTATGCTTTCTATTCTCATTGAAAGAAGTAAAAATATTATCAAATGTCAGCTGTTGCAGCAGTGTTCATTTTAGAAGTAAATATTAAAGCTGCTCTCCTAAGCATCCTTACTTGAAAATAAGCTTAAGTGACAACAGTGAGACCTAGGTAAGAGCTAATTACCCACCTGGAATGGCTTGTCATGTCATCCAAACCCCAACAGCATGGCTTGTTTGAGAGAAAAAACTACCTTCTAATAACCCAACAGCCATAGGATATTTGAGGGTGGTTTTCTCCTCAAAAAAGCCATACAACTGGGTGAGTAATTAGAGAAATGGAGGCTGGCATGTGCTGGAGATTAAATAAGGTACAATGGCTTGTTTTGATTATGTAAACTGGGTCAGTGACTGGACCCAAATCACTTGAACCTGTTTCTCCCCAGTCCAACACTCTAACCACTACACCACATTTGCTCCATACTAGTTATTGTAGTGAGTAGTTTAGTGTTAAGTCTTGAATTAGGAAAACTTTTTCATTTGAAAATAAAGAATAGGGGTACATCATTTAAAGCTTTCAAATATTAGCAGAAATTCCTTTAAAAGTTATCCCCTATTTTTTCAATAAACCGGCATGCAAACAATGTATCTTTGGTTTATTTGCATATATTGCTGTGTAATTAAAAATGTGACTGTAGATACCACCTCAGCTTTTACAAGTCTCAAAATACTTGCATTTCCATCTGGGAATGTTGTTATCCAAATTCAGAATTCTATTCCTCCACAGATATACAGGCTTGTTGTATTATATATGCAGAGCACTCAGCCGGTTTGAATGCATTCCCTCCAAGCTTCCTTTATCTTTTCCTTGATCAATATGTTGAACAGAGCTTCAATTTAGCACATATTCTCTAGCCTACAGACTTGCTTCCATATTAATGACCGACTCCTGCACACAACAGCTCATAAAAAAAGAGTTCTCAACATTCCCTGTTACAGCTTTATTTATCATTAGTCAGTCAATTCCCAATATATAGTTTCTGTAAAGCCTGGTCCCAAAGCAAGTGCAGAATGAGGGCCAATGCATAAACTGCCCTGCTTGGAATGGCTGTTTTTGCCTGCCCATAGCAAACAAGTAATTGATCTGTTAACTACAAACAAATCTGGAAATTTTGCACAACCCAGAAAATCACCTCAATGTGGTTTGAGTGGTGGCTTGAAAAATCCCAAGCTTCCGCTTGGAGTCAACAAATCAGTTCTCTTATTCAGGACAAGTAATCATAAAACCAGCCCTTTAAATAATGGGCTAACAAGAAGAAAAAACAGCAGAGGAGCAGGAATTTAGTGAACCTCCATAAATTTATTTATATAGCTTCAAAGCAGTGAAGTATGTACTGAAGCTCTTTGTATTTTTAATAGCGCTGCAATATTGTCTCATTTTAATGACAAGAACTTCAGTAGTATATTTGTAATAAGCACAAGTAAACCAGGACTTTACTCTGTGACTGCATATAATAACCTTTCCCAACCTGGTACCTTCAAGATGTTTTAGACTACTACTCCTGACATTCCTGACCACTGGCCATGCTGGCTAGGGCTGATGAGAGTTGAAATCCAATCAACTGGAGGGCACCAGGTTGGGGAAGGCTGGCATATGCTATAATTGATTCCAACACTGAAATGAATGAAAGCTATGCCATAACACTACTTGAGATATTGGTTGCATTTGGACAAGCACGTCTTAGGCTATTAGTTCGATATACGCACAAGGGATCTGTATTGGGACCAATGCTTTTCAACTTGTTCATAAAGGACCTGGAATTAGGACTGACTAGTGAAGTGGCCAGTTTGCCAATGACATTCAATTATTTAAGGTGGTTAAAACAAGAGCTCCAAAAGAATCTCTCCACACTGGGAGAATAAGCATCCAAATGGTGAATGCGTTTCAACATAAGCAAGTATAAACTGATGCATGTTGGGGCAAAAAATCCTAATTTCAAGTATATCCTGAAAGGATCTGAGGTATTGGTGACTGACCAAGAAAATGATCTTGGGACTGCATGGACAGCCCTACCAAAGTGTCACACAGTAGCCATTTCTACACCTACTTTTTCCCCCAGGATCTTCCCTGGATTGTTCCTGTGCATCCAACTACGACACAAGGGACCCTGGGAGCGGGCAGGGACAATCCCTCCATTTTCCTGGGACAACTCTTAGGTGTAGAAAGGGCCAGTGTGTGCCTGCTATAAAAAGGGTAAACTCCATGATAGGCATAATTAGAAAAGGAATTGAGACTAAAACTACCAATATTATACTGTCTTTATACAAATCTATGCTGCAACCACACTTAGAATGCTGTGTATAGTTCTGGTCACCACAACTTAAAAAAGATATTGTAGAGCTGGAAAAAGTGCAGAAAAGGGCAACTAAAATGATCGACAAGCTGGAGCATCTCCCCTATGAGGGAAGGTTACAACAGCTGGGATCGTTTAGTTTGGAAAAAAGGAGGTGTACAAAATTGTTCATGGTGTGGAGAATGTGGATAGGGAGAAATTTTTCTCCCTCTCTCATAATACTAGTAGCCAGGGTCATTCCATGAAGCTAATTTGTGGGAGTTCAGGACAGATAAAAGGAAGTACTTCACACAGCGCATAGTTAAATTATGGAATTTGCTACCACAAGATGTAGTGATGGCCACCAATTGGGCCGGCTTTAAAAAGGAGTTGGATTAGTTCCTGGAGGAGAACCAATGGCAATGTGCCACCTCCAATATCAGAGGCAGTAAGCCTATGCACACCAGTTGCTGGGGAACGTGGGTGGGAGGGTGCTGTTGTCCTGCTTGTGGGTCCCTCATTGACTGTGTGTTCAGAGTGCTGGACTAGATGGACCCTTGGTCTGATCCAGCATCAGGGCACTTCTTATGTTCTAACCCTTTGCCCATGCATGCAGCTCCTTCACCTCTCCCTTCCTACCAAACATCCATCCAGGAATTCTCCACTTAACCATAATAACCCATTTTGTTCAAACCTGGCAAACATGGTTCAGAACAAGCAAAGATCTTAAATCATGTTTTGAAGTTGGTTTAAGATTCTGGTGTATTCTGAAGCTGTTCAGGTGAAATGGGAATCTATAGTTAGAGTCTTACTGGTTTAATAGCAACACTCTAATTAACTAAGGACACACAAAGGACTGTGAGTGCAGCAAAAAGGCTTGTGCATATCTCAACTTAGTAAGTTGAGAATTGATTGTCTCAAATGGGCCACTGTGTTCAGAATCCCATTGTTTAGGGACAAGAAAAAGAGGCTGAAGAAAGTATCCCCTCAGCCCTCAAAAGAGCTTGAAAAAGGGGTAGCTGCTTGTAGAGTTTACATTCATCCCATGCTTTACTCTGGGAAAGAGGGTTGTGGGTTTGCGTATTCTTTTTTTAAAAAATGTTTGACTAGAGGTGAAAGTAGGATAAAAGAAATGGGAAGAAAGCGGGCTTTCAACTACTCTCAACTCTTAAAAATAATTGTTTCTATCCGCCCAAAGACAGCTCAGCTGTCTAACCAATATTTAAACAGAGCAAGATGTTGATTTAAAACTGGAGGGGGAATGAGGAGGGAGGATGTGTGCATGACATAATACATTTGAATCTATTTATATTGGCCATGTCTGTAAATTAGAAACATCAGTAGGGTTTGGGAGAAACGGAGAGTACTACAAAATAAAGTTTACAGGTGGTTGTATTTGCAGAAGACTCATATTCTTCCAGCAATATTGTATGTGGGCAAATAGTGTGAAAACATAATGGAATGCCACTAGCTAATGTGTTCTTGCATATTTACACTTTGGACTTCAATGACTAGCACAATTATTAAACAACTAGGAACAGATGACTAATGTGTCTGGGTGGCTAGCCTGAAAGATGTAGAGCAAAAACATTCTGAGAATAAAATTAACTGTTCCTGCAGAAGTCTGTAACTGCACTGAGCACTGGTTAGCTGAAAACCAACACATTATGCTGCTTTTCTCTAATTTTCTTCCCGGTTTAAGTAAAATTCAGTTTTATATACAAAGCAATATTGCACTCCATTAAGCCAGAGAGAGAGAGAGAGAGAGAGAGAGAGAGAGAGAGAGAGAGAGAGAGAGAGAGAGAGAGAGAGAGAGAGGCCTTAGCTAGACCTAAGGTTTATCCCAGGATCGTCCTGGGATCATCCCTGCCTGCTCCCGGGATATCCTGTGTGTTATTTACATGAACAGGGATGACCCGGGATGATCCCGGGATAAACCTTAGGTCTAGCTAAGGCCAGAGAGAGAGAGAGAGAGAGAGAGAGAGAGAGAGAGAGAGAGAGAGAGAGACTGTAACTATACTAGTGCAAAGTCTGTCAAATCTTACACTCACTCAGCCTAATACAGGAGGGGGGCGGGAACAAACTTCTCTAAAAAGCAGAAAATGGAGCAAGTGTCACATCCCAGCAACACTACCAGTGCTCACCAATCACAGCCAGTGAGGAGAAGTCACTTGAGATGACTTGGCAAAATTGTGATGTCATGGAAATGCCCCCATTTCAGCCAGACATGGTAGGAACCAATCCACCTTCATTACATTCTCCCATCCCACCCACACAACCTGCCAAATAGGCTACAGCTCTTTCCACTATGTGAGCCACTTTGGCACAGGCAGGAAGACACCAGAAACTAAGAGCCTCGGGCATCCGTCGTCACAAAGGTTCAATTCCCCACATACCTCTCACTGTTCACAAGTACTTGTTTATTGTTATTTCAACGCAAACGAAAGGAAGGAGAGGCCATATGGCGCAGCATCCAAACGTCTCCCTTGGGAAAAGACCTGCAAAGAACATGCACAGCTCTCCTTGGGACAAGATCTGAGAGGGGAAGACAGTCTTTTGCTAAGAAGGGAAAGGATAAAGGCAACAAGAAAAACCACAACCACACATTGACAGCAACAACCTCCACTACATAGCACAGAGGGTTGGGAAATTGGAGATTATTATTATTATTTATTTATATAGCACCATCAATGTACATGGTGCTGTACAGAGTAAAACAGTAAATAGCAAGACCCTGCCGCATAGGAGATGTAAGTCCGAGTCCCACTAGAAGGAATCTAAGCATGCCAAGCCACAAAAGTCGTGTCAGAGGCAAAAGACAGGGAGTTCCCTACTCAGTCAGCCACAGCAGTAGATTTAAAACAGCCACATCATGGATCATTTGTCACCTCTAGCCTCAAGTTCCTGCACTTTGAGATAGGATTTAAAGAAGTAATAGAGATAGAATTAGGGAGATATTCTTGGAGACAGTACAAGAGAGAAAAGGAGAAGCAATACACAAAAGGAGGAGTCATTTGATGGAACAGGAGACCTTTGGATGGTGGAGAGTGCTGGAGCAGAAGTCAGAGGCAGAGACATAAAGGGATCTAAAAGCAGAGATACAAGGGGGCACGTTAAAGTTAAGTTAAGTTAAGGATGAGGAGCTTGTGCTGGATCCAAGAGCAGCAGGAATACAGTGGGCCTGTTCAGCAGACACCTTAAACCCTGCTGGTTAAGGCTTTTGGTTTAGCAGCAGGGTTTAAGTGTCTTGTGCGATGCATTTTGCTAAACCCTGTTCACTCACTAACCACAATCGGACCATCTGCAGCAGGGTTAGAGGCTCTAACCATGGCTTAAAGTGTTGTGTGCAACAGCATGGCTTGAGGTTAGTGCTAACCACAGAGAACCACAGTTTTGCTAACCACAGAGGGCTCACTTAGTTAGAGCAGTGAGAAGTGGACAAGTTTGACAAAAGAGTGCTGGATAGACATGAGGGGACAAAAATGAGACAACAAAAGAAGAGTGAGAAGATTGCAGTAGTCTAAGTGAGAGATGACTAGGGCATAGACCAGTGCTTTTGTCAAGGGTTCAGAGAGGGAGGGACATATTCTTGCAATATTGTGAAGAGAATATTAACATCATTTGATGACAGACTCGATATGAGGAATAAAGCAGAGAGAGGGAGGAGTCAAAGATTACAGTGGGTAGTAATATTGTCCATGGATAAGAAGATGAAGGCTTGGAATGTTCAAGGAGAAGAAGGCTTAGAAGGGAAGATGTGAAGTTACGCCTTAGACATATTAAGTTTGAGACAATGATGAAGCATCCAAGCAGAAATATCAGAGAGGCAGTTAGAGATGCAAGTTAACTATGTGTGATGATTGTATAGGCATTACATCTTTAAGAGAGCTGGGATTATACACAGCTGAAGGGTGGCAGCCTATAAAAGGAAATTTGGATTAGTAATTGGGAGGCTTAGCCAGGTATACGGCTAGTGCTGCTAGCCTTGCAATGGATACTTTTAAATGAAGGATTTATATTTTTACTCTGCCTCTCTATGGATACAATACTTTGGCAATGAAGAATGGCTCTTTTACCACTGAACCCACCAGCACCTTTTCTTCAAAGCCCAGATGAGCCTCCAGTTGCATCCCCTGCTTGGATTTGGATGCTTGAAAACTACTTGTTGGCAGTCAGCAATAAGGAGCTTTCTCAAGCAAAAAAAAAAGGGTGTTGCTTACTCATTGCTTGGGAGTTGAAGGACTTGTTGATGATAAATATGAGGCTGCATGCATTGCTTTAAAGAAATTTTGGGGCCAAAAGTGAATTTGGTAGCTAATCGCTACAAATTCCGTCAGCGTAAGCAGAAACCGGGGGAATCAGTACTACAGTATACTGCTGCTTTGGGAGACTTAATGGGCTCATGTAACTTTAGAGATATGGTGGAAGAGATTATTAGAGACCAGCTAATTTGAGAAAACATCTCTGCCCCATATACGAGAACACTTACTTCTAGAGATGGACCTTACATTAGAGAAAGCTATAACTATTGCAACTGAAATTGAGGCAGCCCTGGAGGAAGCTAAACTAATGAGTTTGGATAAAGGATGTGTGGTGCAAGCGGTGGATCCTTGGCATAGGCATTCAAATAGAAGGAAGATAGATTATGAAGAGAAAGCTGATGAAAAGCAATCAAACCAACAGAGTCAAACCCTAATTAAATACTGTTTTCATTGTGGATCTTCACAGCATCTTGCAAATCACAATGAATTTCCGGCTAAGATGGTTCAGTGTAATTATTGCAAAAAATTGGAACATTTTGCTAAAGTTATGTTGGCGTAATAACCAGCAAGTACATGTAGTTACAATACCAGATGTTACTATTTTGAGTGTGGACTAGTTGCACGCACAGGGTAGAAAAAAGCATATGTACTGTTAACATTTCTGCAACAGGGTATCAAAAGATGTTGAATTAATGCTGGATACTGGCTCAGCAGTCTCTATATCGCCTGAATCATTTTATCGGCATTACTTTAGAGATATACCACTTATGGAACCAAAAATGCAGTTGGTGTGTTATCTGAAGAACCAAATTCCTGTATGTGGATGTTTGCCTGTAAAAGTAACTTTTGAACCATGTTGTGCATCTGCAGAGATTTACATTGTCCCTGATGGTCTCCTATCCTTGAGAGGGATGTATTTGCTGCACTGAACCTTGGAATAGTTGATGGGCATGTTGTTCCTCCCCAGTTAAGCGCTTTTGTAGAACAAACACCAGTTTCAGCTGTGTTGGAAGACCAGAATGAAGGAAAACTTGGCTGTGCACATGGGTTTGTTCATAAAGTTAAAAAGAAACCAAATATGATACCTGTATGCCAGAGGTTAAGGCATTTACCATTTGCAGTTAGAGATGCTATTTCTGAAGAGATTAACAAAACGGTACAACAAGATGCTATGGGTCTCACCTATAGTAGTGACAAAGAAGGAAAATGGTGACATCCATGTTTGTGTAGATTTGAGAAGGCCAAATAAAGCTATGGTGATTGATAGGCATCCCCTTCCACATATAGAAAAAGTTTTTGCAGAACTTCAGGGAGCAAGGATGTTTTCTACTCTTGATTTGCAGAGTGCATACCATCAATTTATGTTGCATGAAGATAGCAGAGACCTTGCAGCATTTATTACACAAGACAGATTATTTCGTTTTAAACGTATCCCCTATGAACTTGCATCAGCACCTAGTGCTTTCCAAAAAATGATGTCAATAATTCTTAAGAAGAAAAAGGGGGAGTCCAATGTTATCTGGACGATATTATAGTGTTTGGAAATACTCCTGAGGAACATGAAAGTAATTTGCAGGCTGTATTAGTGCAGCAGGCTTGAAGCATAATTTGGATAAATGTAAGTTTAGCCAAACTGAGCTTTCTTTTCTGGGACATATAATTTTGCCACAGGGATTGAGACCTGATCATGTGTTGGCAAAGCTAGAGGCACCTTCCCCAAGTGATGTACAAACTTTACGTTTCTTTTTGGGCCTTTCCTCTTGGTATGCAAAACTTATTCCTAATTATGCATCTATTGTTGAGCCCCTTTGTGAACTGTTAAGAGAAACATCAAGTTTCGTTTGGGCAGCAGATGCACAATCTAGTTTTGCAAATGTGAAAGGGCTGATTGTAAGCAGTCCTGCACTTGCATTGTTTAATCCTGCATTACCTATAATTGTGATAACGGAGCTTCTGTTATGGACTGAGAGCAGTACTTACACAGCTTCATGAGGCTAAGGTGGAAAAGACTGTTGCATTTGCATCAAGAACACTTATGAGGCTGAGAGGAAATATTCAACTATTGAAACAGAAGCACCTGCTTGTGTTTGGGCTAAAGAAAAGTGGAGGACATATCTATGGGGCCATGTATTTAAGCTACATACTGACCATAGGCCTTTGACAGCGTTGTTAACTACAAAGGGAGTGGGTTGAGTAGGAAATCGTACTGCTAGATCAATGGTTCCCAAACTTTTTCAGGTAACCACCCCCTTGGTTCCACAAACTCATGCCCAGTGCCCCCTGGCAGTCCAATGGAGCCGGGGAGGAGTTAACGGCAGCGGCAAGCCCCACGGCAAGGAACGCCCAGCAGGGCCAAAATGCTGCTGCAAGAGAATGCATGTGCTTAAAAAGCAGGTCAATCACAGCAGTATCCTAACTTTTTTAAAAAAAATCATCTCAATTTTTTGCAAACCTCTGCCAGGAGGCAGCATTCTGAGGAGGGCCTTAGATGATGAGTGTAGTATATTTGGGTAAGTAGGGTGACCATATGAAAAGGAGGACTGGCTCCTGTATCTTTAACAGTTGCATAGAAAAGGAAATTTTCGCTCTCTTTTCCCTGCCTCGACAAGCCTGGGGTGGGGGCTTCCCATTTAAAGGGGCTGCGCTCCTCTGGATTCTGCTGGTCTGGGCGCCCAGGCTGAGCAGTGGTGGTGGCCGGGCGGAGGAACTAAGCTGAGCAGCTGAGAATGAAAAAATTGGCTGCGCTGCGCGCGGCCCCTTTAAATGGGAAGTGCCTGCCGCAGGCTTGCCGAGGGAGGGAGGGAGGGAAAAGAGAGTGAACGTCTCTGTTTTGCAGCTGGCGTGGCGGGGCACACCAAGTAGGGTATGTCTCTTCATTAGCGTTTTGGTGCTTTTGAAACATTTCAATTCACTGTTAAAAGGACTCTTCTGAAACTATATCAATACATGCGTGGGTTCTTCCCCTATATGGGACCAAACTACCTTCTCCCATAAAAATGTCCCTGGGTTTTAAGACCTTCTGGAGAGGCGCTTCTCGCAAAAGACCACCTGCCTCCCCTTTGCCTCTTAGCGGCACCTTATGCAATCTCACCGCCCCCAAGGGGGTGGTACCGCCCACTTTGGGAACCACTGTGCTAGATGGTCAACAGAACTACTTTCCTTTACATATGGAATGGAGTATAGACCAGGGATTCAAAATGTGACTGCTGATTGTTTGTCCCACTTACCTTTGCCATCACCTGAGAATCCATTGGAAGGTGATGATGATGATGATGATGATGTAGTTGCTATTATTACTAGTGTACTTAATGCAGTTACACAAGAGCAATTTCTAGCTGCATGTTTGGTATATCCAATCCAACAAAAGTTATGGGAACTTTTTGACAGGCAGATGGCCAAATAAGAAAAAGCCTTATTTTAGAATACGTGACGAACTCTCCTACCATGATGGTGTTTTGTTATGGGGAGCACATCATTTATTTGTGTCAGAGGAATTGCAGTCTACATTTATAAGTTTGGCACATGATATCCAACAAGGGATTGTTAAAACTAAGCAAAGATATCTCTATTGGTGGCCAGGGATGGACTCTCAAACAGAAGCAGCTGTAAAATCATGTGTTACTTGTCAATTACATGATAAGACAGCAATAACAAGTGCATCACCATTACAGCTAGTCCCACTTCCAGATGCTGCATGGGAAAAGGTTGTAATTAATATTTTAGGACCTTTTGATGCTGCTCCAATTGATTGTCATTATGCTATCACATTAATTGATTATTATAGCAAATGGCCGGAAGTACCATTTACATCTCAAGTTACCTCAGCTACAGTTATTAGCTTCCTCTCCGTTGTTTTTAGTACAGAAGGAAATCTGAAAGACCCGATTTCAGATAATGGAGCTCAGTTCACCTCAGTGGAATTTGAAACCTTCTTAGAGGGGCATAATATTACCCATTGGAGATCATCTGTGTATTACCCTCAAGCTAATGCAGGGATTGAAAGGTTTAACAGAAGCCTGAAAGAGTGTTTACAAACAGCTAAGAGAGCTGGGCTTATACCCAGTTGAAGGGTGGCAGCCTATAAAAGGAAATTGGGAACAATAATTGCGAGGCTTAATCAGGCATACCTCTAGTGCTGCTAGCCTTGTAATGGATATTTTTAAATGAAGGATTTATATTTTTACTCTCCCTCTCTTTGGATACACTATGCTAATTCCTTTCTACCGTACCTGTTGCTAATGAACTAACAACATTTGCACACAATGGTAAGTCAGAATTTTGGGGACTCATAAACACGCTGGCATATGCAGCCAGTTCACATCCTCTTGTCTCCTCCCAGGGGTACAGAACCTGGCCCTCCAGATGGCCTCCCCCTGGCCCCACCGCCATCCCACGACCGCTAATCAGTATATGTTTTCCTGACTTTTGGGTGCTTTTCTCCCATTCTAAAGGGTTAAAATGTATCTCTGAAGGCTTAGTTACTAGCAGTAAGAGCTTTAAGCTAAAATATATTGGATGATGATGATGATGATGATGATGATGATGGGTATTTTGGCCTTGCAGCCTTTGCCCCTACTCATTTTACCATTTGCCCCTCCCACCCAAGAGCTTCTCCAAAATTGAATCTGGCCCTCAGGTTCAGCACTCCTGAGCGAAATAAACCAGAAATAGTTTTTTTTAGCGAGTCATCAGAACCCAGGATCCTAGTTTGTTGCTCCAAACAAACTAGAAATCATAAGCCAATAACAAACTCTGATCTGCGCTTCTGGCTTGCAACAGTAAAAATAAATCAGGAGACTGGGTTTGGCTAGCATCCTAAACAAAGCAATTTTGGATTTTTTAGCAAGCCATGCTAGCAGGAAGAGCCAAGCATGCACGATTCTTCAGAATAAACCAGGATTCTTCAGAATTCTGGTTTATAACTGCATGCGAACACAGCTATTGATTTGTCCATCTCACAAGCCGCTCAGGTTCAAGTTCCACTAGTTCAAGTTAGCACTAGTTCCATCTTTCAGCAGTCAACTCTCAACTGTGAGAACATGGAATTCAGTTTGTTTATACATTCCCTACTCTGCCTCTATGCTCTCAGATCAGGGGAGGGGGGGCAGCTGGTTGGAAGGGAAACAGTGGGGGAGAAAGACTGAAGATTGCTTCTGTCCTTTAAACAGAATAGGGGAAGAGAATGTTTATCTCAGATGAGAATTATATTGCACACTTTGCATCACTTTTTCCATTTCCATTTACCACCATAACACCTCTACCCATTTTAATGTAAGAAGTGGGAAATATAACTTGCTCTGAATTTTCAAATGCTTCACTAACATGTGACTTGGGAAACTATCATTTGAGTGCTCTCTACAAACCAAAATTGCAAACTATGTTGACTTGGAATGATGTGAATTACAGTTTAACATATCTGGAAGATACCAGGTTGCGAAAGGTTGGTATAGTGCTATCAACTTTCTTCTGGTAGAACTATATACCTCCCAAAATCAGCTGTACAACAGGCAGAAATGCAGCAGATGCAGCTTTTTTCTGTGATTGCATCTGTGTGCCACGAAAAGCTTCACCTGCTATATTTCTGTCTGGCATTCAGTTTCTAAGACACAAAAGCCCAACAAAGCAGGGATGGGGGAACATAAAACATTATCTCATAAAAAGCATAGATTAAAGATGCATATTTTGAGGGGGGTTGTTAAGCTAAATGCTAAAGTAGTAGGGAAAAGTAACATTTTGCTCTCCTTCCAAGGCTGCTTGCAAGAAGAAGCAAGATGCTAGAATGTAAATAGAAGTTCTTGAATGAACAAAAACCACAGATTGGAATGTGCTGACTGGCCAAGTTGGTATTAAAAAGGACACTTTAATATCAGCAACAGTGTTACCAACTGCCAGCATTTTTCTGATGGGTTAGCAAAATTCTTGTTTTCATGTAGCTTTAGTTATGTAATTAGGTCAGCCTTTACTAATGTCAACTCATCATGAAACACAGTTAAGAACAGTCAGCTGCCATAAAAATATAAATAATTTAAAATAATATCAATGCGAGGCATTAACATCCAAACACATACATAACCAGATGGTGGATTTGTAACATAAATATCACAGCACTTTGTTTATGGTACATTTCCATATTTTATGACATACTGACCAAATATTAAAATCCCACAAGATTAAATAGACAATCAAGATGAAGCAGCAGCAACCCACATAACTTTCACTAGAGGCAATATTCACAATCACCGTGTTGTCTCCAATAGTTCTTTAGATATACTTCAAACTGCATATTGTTTTGGTTAGGCACAAAGATAAAAAGCACTTTATCGCCAAATGTGTCCTTCGCTATACTCCTAAAATTCCTCAAAGCAGCATTAGGAGCCTATGCAGACGCAACACTTCATGTCCCTTAATATCTAAGAGGCGGGGGCAATTGGATCACACACTACCTCTCAGAGAACTGCTGCTCTCACCCCTAAATCTTTTCCACACTCAATCATTGAATAAGGTTTCTGTTGGCACCACCAATCACCATGGTTAATGTTAACCAGAGTAGGCTTTTAATGAGAATTTGAAGCATAACAGAGGTTAGTGTAAGCCAGGGATAAGCAACTTTTTCACAAATGAAGGTGCTTTTTTTCTGGATAATTTGTCATTTTAACTCCTGATAATAAGTTCTAAACTGGATGAGAATGAGTTCTTTTTTCAAATTGTTCATGTATGACAAATGACCAACATTGGTATATATGGCAGACAGGCTAATAACAATTTTATGTACTAGTAAATTCTGGAATTATTTACAAGGTTTGCCTTGGCAGGATTGAAACTCATCTCTTTCTGGTCCAAATCCAGCACTCTGACCATTCATGGTTAAGAGGACTAGGAATACTCTATGTACAATTGCCTAACAAGCCCCAAGTGTCCAGAACTTTCCTAAGTCAAAACTTTTCCATTGAATAGACCAGTGTTTTTCAATGAAATGTCCATGCTTCCGTGATAGGTACACACACAATAATATACCTGCCCAAACCCTAAGGCCATCTTGAGAGGCCCTTTTTCAGGTGCTCCCACCAAACAAGGTTAGTAGCTTCTATAAACATTCTATGCCAATTTCCTCCAGCTTTTATTTATATACATAACAACTCACCACCAGCCACCAGTCTGGTAGTTTATGTCATAGCTCTACTTTATTCTTAAGTCAACATTATCTTCGCAAAAAGTAGTAACAAAGTGAAATCTATGCAGAGGTCAAGAATTCCTCTAGTCTAAAACATAGATTTCCTGCTAAAACACTACAACTCAAAATGCATAGTTAGCAACCTTGCTGAGTCATCAACACCTCTAGAACATGCCACAGCAAATAAATGCCTTAGATCACCACATAATGCTCTCTACAGGTAAAGTCAAATTGCCAAATGAAATTAAAACACAGGCTGCATTTTGAGATGCAAAAACTGCTGACAGCAGAAGCAGGGAAATTTCTCTCTGTGGAAAAAGAAGAAAAGTGGAGAGTCCAAGTATAGATTCCTTCAATCACACAACTTTGAAAGGCACATTGTCGTGGCAGTGCATATAAATCTCAAGTCTCCTGAGATGTAGAATGAACGTTAGGTTTTGCAGGGTTTTTCAAAGCTTGTCACACTTGGACTAGGTTCGAACAACACATTAAGCCATGATGGCTTATTTTTCTGAATTAACCATGATGGCTTATTGTGTCATCTGCATGCTGTTTTCCCCAAACACGGTAGTTTATTTAGCCCCCCCCCCCAAAAAAAAGGCACCAAGAAAAGTCACAGTCTGCAGTGAGATTTATTTAAGCCATCATGACTTATTGAGTCTGGTGCTCCAGAGTAGTTTAAGCGCATCACCTACAGAGTCGCCTGGCAAGACTGGTCAAAATGACTGCCTTCATTATTCTGCTCTTTTCAGGAGATTTCTGTTTCTGAGATCTGCCTAGCAATAGATTACAGTCTTTGCCCTCACCCTTATCTCAGCGGTGTGCTCTGCAAACTTCCAAAGTCAAATCCCCATGTTTCCCACAGAGAGTTATAGCCACATAAGTTCTGCTTTGGATGCATCGCCATAATGGGAACCTGTGGGTGAAATTTGGCCCCAGTCCTGAAAATTTCAAGGGTTTAGAGCACCCCTGTTTGGGGTGCAGAAGCATAGCTGCACAGGGCTTTAGTTATGCATCGCATACATCCCCATGAGAGCCACGACCTCCATTTGCATGCAAAGTGTGTTTATAGATTCAAAGCAGTATTAAGGAAGCCGAGTTATATGATTTAATTTCTTTTTATCTTATTATTCCCAATACTTATTCCTGACAGCATTATAATCCTGATACAGGTACTCCCACGCCAGACCACTATTTGGAATGAAATGGTCACAAACAACTTGCTTGACCCCAACCCCAGTACCCTTCCCGCTGCATGCTCAGTAACAATTTAAACATCACATTGGGTGTGCATAAAAGATATAACCATACAGAGGCACATATTTCTGACATCATCTCTAACTAGGTTCACCTTATTTGTATGTGGAATTACCATGTCAGGGAATCGTAGCAAGTAATGCACTAGAGTGCTAATGTGGAACATACAGAAGTTGGCAATTCAATTTTGTTGCAACACTGGGCATATAGGACTCTAAATGTAAGATTTTCAAGGGTTTCTGGCATCGCTTTTAAAATCAGCCTACAGACTAGGGATTGCAAATAGAAAGAAGTTACAACACTTTATGAAATCAACCATTTTTTTAGTTCTAAATGTATTAATTAAATTCCAACCACACCCCAAATACAACATAACATTGCCCTAAATTACAGTGTAATACGGACTCCCATATCTACTGCAAAATTACAACAAAATCACTCTAAGTAATGATTCAAACTTCATAAACTGGCTTTTAAATTCATTGCTGCATACATGTTGGAATAACCCTCTGAAATGAGCACCAGGTAACATGCTCTGTTATCTGGAAACTTCAACTGGTACAAATTGCCACTGTGCCAGGTTACTGTCAAAGATTAATTAATAAACAGTGAGTATTGTTTAATTTGCACAAATTACCTGTTCGTTTCTGGCCTCAATTTACAGTACTTATTAAAGTCTTAAATTGCTTGGGACCCAAGTACTTTAAGAACTACCTCCTGCCACATGTACTTCCCTGCACCCTTTTTAACATCTGAGGCCCAAGGCCACCAATTCAAGTTTGGTGGATGCCTACTAGAATCAGAACCTTCCCAGTAGTTGCGCCAATGTTATGGCATGCCTCTCCTATGGAGGCCCACCGGGCCCCAACACTAAATGCCTTCAAATGCTAAGGAAAAAAAATGGTTCTTCAAGAAGATCTTTGTGCTCAATTTACTTTTGTGCTCAATTCTTTCCTTCTGTTAGAATAGGTTTTTATTTTCTCCCTTTAACAAACCAATTACTAATGTTTTCATTCTTGATCAGGCAATTCTATATACTTAATTATTTCCGTTTTCCTGCTCTTTATTTTGGTATATTGTTTTGTAGTTTGTATTATTGTTTTAATTATTGTTTAGTACTTTGAGTTTCTGGAAAGATAAAGTGCAATGAGGATTTTAAAAATAAATTACATAGGGCTTGTTCACATGTCACATTAACGCATAGTGGCTTATAATCAACGCACAGTAGCTTCTTTTGCAAATACCCTACTGTGCTCTGAGAGAGAATTGGACAAATAAGCTACACAGCATAGTTTAATTTTTCCCCTTGCCCATCCCCTCCCTGTAGTCCTCCCGCCCAGCCTGGTAAGTATCCCAGTCTCCTTTGTGGATTGGAAGGGGAGTGTTAACTCCTTAAAAGTGTGCAGAAATGGAACTAAATTCAATACACAAGTTCCCCTTATAGAGAACCACCACATGCATACTGGATAAATGTAGGACTTTGCGTTTTCATGGAAAAGTGAAAATTTATCCACAAATGAAATTCTTGAGGAACCACGCAAGCAGGGGAACTTTTTCAGAGACTGAGACACAGCTGAATGTGACTAGAAAACAAGCTCGCTCAGAGGTCACAGAGGCAGAGTTTTGGGGCACTCTTCCCAAGCATCTCTGTAGGCAGACTTGGAGCAACAGATGACACGCTAACTCACCATAGGTAAAATAACCCTCACTACAGACTGTGGGTTCCCAGGGTGATTTATTTGGGGGAAATAACCCATGATGGGTAGGAAAAGACCATTGTGGTTTATTTAACCCATCGGGGGTTAAAATGTCACTAGAAAACGTTCTTTTCAGTTTCACTGCTAAAGGACTCTTATGATGGCAATCATCTAATTCTACAAGAAGTAGAAATTAATAAATATTATATTGTTTTATCTCAGAAAGGACCTAAAGGCTAAGAAACAGCAACCTTTCTCAGGCCATGCCAGACGAAAGATCTGAACTAGAAATGTCTTGATTTAGAACTCAATCTTTTCAAGTAAGTTTCACTGAGTACAAAGAGGCGTACTCCCAGGTAATTGGGTGTAGGATTGCAGCTCTAACCACTCTGCTTCACAAGGAAAATGGTACAATGAAACAAGACACAAAGACTACCCAAAATATCCCTGAATACCCAAAATAAAAGAGGAAGGAAGCAGCTGCCTCTAAGAAATTTACATTACAAAATTGAAAGTAAAAATAGAACAAGAACTATTAATCCATCCCCTGCAAAGAATTGAAGGGAGAAAAGCAAAGTGAAATGTAAAGCGACATGGCAATTACAAAATAAAATGGTCAAAAGTTCTCCTGCATAGTTAAAACCCCACCTTCTCCTTAACATCTCATCATGATAATAACAGGCTGCACAGGGTAGCTTCTTAACAGAGTATGGTAATTATAACAGGTAAGGCATGGCTTCTCCCCAGTTCTGGAAGATCTCCCCATGTGACTGTCTGCTAAAGGCAAGGCAAGGCACTTTTTAAACATACAGAAGTATTTATTTAAGCAGCCATGGATCGGTACAAATGTATTTTATAATGCATCTTTCATTTTAGTATGCTTTATATGTGAATATCTTTTTTCCTTCTCTAAGTTTATTGAACAGATTAGACATAACTAAAAAGAAATGTAGCTACAGGTGAGAGAAATATATTGCTACGAATGGATGAATAAGAGGCATTAAGTAGGCGTAGCATTCTTCAGCAAGTACTGCTTAGTACCTAAATAGAGTTCCAAGGACTTCAGAGCACATGTCCCTTAGTCTTGATATACGTGGAGCATCTTTTAATATGGATAAGTTGGTCTAAAATTCTGCCAAACACAATGGTCAATTTTGAGATTTATTGATGCCTCAAGATGAATACATATGTGTGTGTGCATGTCCCATTTTGATATTTCCACAAAGAGTTTATAGAAGGTTCCCATCCTATTTATATGCTCCTACTACTTAGGTTTTCATTTAATAAAATATTGTCATCATGCTAGGAAAGGCTAAGTCCTGAAATAATATAATAGCTTTACTTAGTTCTGCCTAGGACAAAGCAAGGAGTTACTCAGGGTATTGAGAAGAAGCTGATGACAATGAGTTAAACAGCCTAGATTGTACATACCTTTTAATCATTGCCACCCAAGACAAATGTCACCTTTTCAGGTCATTTTTGCTTGCTTTCAATAGCAAGCAAGACATGAATAGCAGTACTAATAGCTAATAGTTGAGAAGTCAAATGGTTAAAAATAAAAGCTAGATGGTGAGGTTACAATTTAGTTGAAGTGGACCAGCGTAATCCTAACAGAAATGGGAGACATGTAGATAATTCACCCAAAGCCAATTTAAAATTGTAAAAAATTGAAAATAACTTACAGAAATAGAAAAGGGAGGGAACACGTTGCTAATGCCAAATGTAACAAGCTTATGGAATAGGCAGAGATAGGTACTACCTATATATTACACATCCATCAATGTTCATCCAAAGAACACATAAACCATTACTCAGCATACTGTTTGTCTGTTATGGTAAAAAAAAAAAGGGGGGGGGAGGAGGAGCATAGAAACAGGCATATAAATTGGAAATTTTTCTATCCCTTTTGCAGAATATGCAATATAATCAGTGTGACAACAGATTTCCCACAGAGAGCAAGCAGAAGTCTTAGGAGCTGTAAACCACATACCATAATGGTCAGTATATACATAGTAAGGCATTTTGGCAATTTTCTCTATTGCTTTCCTTTTTTGTGTTTCAGCTTCCTTTCACTTCTTCTAAAAACCTTATATTGTTAACAATCTTTTCCTAGAAGATCTTATCCTAAATAAATTTTTTAATCACCTAATCATCTGTCACCCAATCTTTCCACAAATACCTAGCTGTCTTAGTTCCTGTACTTTACTTTCTAAACCAAGTTATAGTCTCCCAATAAGGAATATAGTTACATGCAAATATAAATCTTCATCAAATTCTGAAATATATCAGAGTGCTGACTTAAATATTACAAGTCCTAGTGGAAGCGGAAAAGTGCTTCTCTGTGACACTATTCAGCTTGTCGGGATTAATATTTGGAAGTCCCCCAGTGCCAAGTAAAGTGCAGTATCTCCTGCCTTGTTTGGTGGCTGGTGCGTATGTGAGCGTACAATCATGCAAGTTACCAGGGATTACATGGAATCACTAAATACAACATCTACTAGACACCAACATCTACTAGAAGGGGCTTTCAAACCAGGTTGCGTGCGGCCACATGGAATCAATTTTTGTGCAGCCTCCATATAGGACCCAGCATTTAAGTCGTTTAGTATTAGCAACCTTTGCATATCTGAACTTCAACGCAGCTGGCTTATAACATATTCATGCTGGTTTTCTTTCTTAATCCAATCCCCCACTTCTAGTTAAGGTTCTTTTTATTTCCTTGAGTTAAATAGGCAGTGACATTGCAAAACAGCTTCCAAAATTTCTTTCCCTGAGGAAGAAATGCCTGGTAACGTTGGCATTTATCTAAGCCCTGTCTGAAACAGCTAACTGTTGAGAACAAACTGGAACAAACATTAGGGTACTTATTAATAACCTAAAGAAAAGCAGGATCTTTCAGAAACTGGGGAAAAAAGTGCTGGATGCCTAAACACTCAGGATAATTGCAATCAAAAGAATATCTTGAAGTGAGAACATTGAGAGTACATGAGCTATAGAAAATGCAGAAGTGAAAATAAGTTAACGTAGATTGGAGGAGTGTGTTGGTGATAGATGTTTTTGTGTGTCATGTTTAAAGCATTGGACTAACACTAGGGAGACCCAGCGCAGTATCTAATGCTGCCTTTCTACAAAAAGTGAGGACTGTGGCTTCGTTTCTGCGAGCAGGCAGCCCCACTGATTCTGATGCGCAAGTGGCACCCACTGATTTCACAACTGAGGTTTAGTGCTTCCAGGGGAAGCCCCTAAATTAATGGAAACACTTGTTCCTGGAATGGGACTGGTTGGCAGAGCTCACTTATGCAAGCTGTTCCAGAAACGAGCCTTTCCATTTGTTCCGGGCTGCCTCCAGAAGCGCAAGATCTCCATTGCGCAAGTTGTGGATGCCGCTTGAGGAACAGAATTGGTGGGACTGGCCACTTACAGGCGGTCACTATTGGATTCTGCCCAAAGGTCTAAATCCCATCCCATAAAGATCACTGGGTGATGTTGGACCTGTGACCATTACTTAAACTACCACAGCATGTGGTAGTGAGGACCCCCTTTATAAATAAATACATACATAAATATAATGTCCTTTTCTCCCGAAACTGTACATGTTCAGAAATATCCTGTAAAGAATAATTAAAGTGTAGCTACTGAAAAATTAAAGCTGCAATCCTATATACACTTACCTAGAAATAAGTCCCATGGAAGTCTGTGGGAGTTACTTTTGAGTAGACATGCATAGGAGTAGAAATGCATGGGATAACAGAAGATGGGATGGAGGAAACAAAGCCTGAATTGACAGAGCACAGGGATGCAGAGGTTTAACTCTCTTCACCAATACACATTATTTGATTAAAGAATCTGGCCTATACACACACTTTATTCAACAGGGCAAGCACATACTTAGATTGGCCCTTATTCTCTTACTGTGGGCTAAATTAGATGCTACCCACCACCATCTTTAAGGGAATTTGGAGGGCACTTTTGAATAGAAAAATAGCTGTGGCAAAGGGTTAAGTGCCATGTTTCCAACACCCCCACTTAAAAGCTAATCTCCCGGGGGTGTGTGTGTGTTGGTTTTGGTTTTAAAAAAAGGTTCAGGAGTGAGATATGGAGCTTCTCTACACCAGCGATTTTATTGCATGCTTGTGACTGACTACTCATGGAAGTTGCAGGTCCATTACATGATGTTGTCAGCATCCAGGGCCCTCCCACACCTTTTCAGGTTTATCTCTTTTCAAAAAACACTGGAGATAAGTATTAAAATAAAATGTGCATAAACCATAGTGTGTAATGTCAGTGTAGCACAATATTGTAACCATTAGATGGTGCTGTCTAATGAAAAACATAGGAGAGAATTGGAATGGAAGGTTTCAATTCAAACCCATGTAATGGAGCCGATTGCAATCCCACAAAGTGGGAGCAGCAAGCCCTGGTAAGGCAGCAGGGTTTTCCTTTAATGTAGAGAAGCTCACACACATCTGTGAATATTATGTGTACTCTAGCTCTCAGAAATAGAAGTGAATTCTCACCCATACTCCAATAGATGGCTAGGACCAAAAAGGTTGGACCAAGTTTAGTAATCAAGCAAAATACAGAAAAGGCATTTCTTTAATCTTTATGTTTAAAAGGAAGAAATGCAAAGAATGAAAGAAATGGGTGTTGGGCTGTGACTGCAGGAAAAACAAATAGTTCAAGCTCAATCCAATTTAGATTTTCCAAATGCATAATATGCTTGATTTGACAGGGACACACCAGACTACCTGGTGGATAGGAAAAGTACAGAACAGATGTTTGTTAATGGGGAAGTTAGTTACCAGAATTCAACACATGAACAAGATACTTAGATCTTAATGATTTTGGCAATTAGCCCAAGAAATTGGAACAGGAAGTTCTTGATGGGGTTTGATGAAAGGACGAGATTTTCTTCTCTTAAACCTTGAGTTGTGAGGGGGTGGGGGTGGAGATGGCTCACTTCCCAAAGAACTACTTTGAAATATATGGAGCAGATAACTATCAAGCTCTATTAGTTCTTGGTGGGTGTAGAAAGCCATTACAAGTCCAAAGGCTGAAATAACTTTAGATATTCATACAACCTTTCTTCATGAGAAGCACCCAGCCCAGAGGATTTCACCTGTAAGCAAAGGGCTTCTGAAGTACACAGTCTAGATAATTAGTCAAAAGCACTATTTTATTTTATTTTTGTCTGTAAATGCCCAAAAACATATTTTAAAAAATATTTTTATTTTCAGTATATTGTAAATCTAATTTACAAATGAAATTGACCAGATACTCTGTTGTTCAGAAATGATGACAGAATAAAAACTACAAAAAATATTGGTAAATAGTCAGATAACCCTCCAGCCTACCACACAGGTGATAGCCTTGGAAGGGTTGCCAAAGAGCCATATGTTACAAGCAACAAAGTTTCTTTCCCCTCCATCCAGATCCACAAAAGCAGCTGGTTTGAAATTAAAATGGCCCTGACATGCCTATCACATACACAGAATTGTGTTTACAGCTACAGAATCTATAGTACAGATAAATCTAGAACTGCTATCCCATAGTTCCATATTTCTAATCCCCCAAATAACCAAGATGTCTAATTTGAAAAGTGACAAACTTTTAACCCTAAATCTATGGTACAGTCGTTTATGGTCAATTGCTCTGGCTGAAAAATTTACCAGCAAAGTTAGAATATTTAAAGGGCAACAAGGTTCAGACTCTTTTTTACCAGTACCTGGTATTGCTTTATGGATTATAACAGGAATTAAGATATCAAAGGAATACCACTGACTTCACACATAACTAGACGGAAGAACTTCTTTATATAACTGAATCAATCATTAATTATCAGCGCTGCCTTTGTCAAACTGTATGCTGTCCCTTGTGTTTCCTTGTTGTTGCGTGTATGAATTTGTATTAATCACATGAAAATTAAATAAAATATTGTATTTTTTAAAAAGGATGAACAAAATTCACCCTCTACCACTCTTGTAATTGATAAATTACAATCACAAAAGTTGAATATTTACTAACCTTCATGAAATGGACAGGCCTAGAAGTAGCAGCAGCAATTTGTGGAGTAAACTATGGGAGAAAGTGGGTTGTCTCTAGCTGTACAGATTGATGGGGGAACACAGGCCAAAGAGCTTGTTTAGAAAACTTTCAGTGCATAGGGGTAGGTAACTAGGTGGGTTTTTTTTTATTATTTGTATTTGTTTATTATTGTTGTCGACTTTGGTAAGTTTTAAAACAAACATTTATTGCTATTCCTAAATCAAAATGCATGAATTACACAGGGATCAAACTGGACTTATATTTGAAGGGGGTTGTCATATCTCCTACAGCACCTGTCATGTTACGGACGAAAGGGTACAAAAGTTGATTTTACAAAGGCTATGCAATCCCTAAGGGTCAAATGACAGCAGAACCATGTCTTTAAGAAGGTGGTGGTAGGTCTAATTTAAAGTTCAAAACCTGTACACTGGCAAGCAGTGCAGAACCTTCTCCCTACCAGTCGCTAACTTCCTGAAATCCAGTTCCTACCACCCAGGTATTTCTCACTCAGCTGCCCTTACTTCCTATATCAGAGATCAGCTGAAGAAAGAGTGTTGTCAAGAGACAGACTAAAGAATGCTAAGCCACTTTAGCACTCGCATGAAATCAGACCCCAGGTTTAAATACATAGAATCATAGAATCATAGAATAGCAGAGTTGGAAGGGGCCTACAAGGCCATCGAGTCCAACCCCCTGCTCAATGCAGGAATCCACCCTAAAGCATCCCTGACAGATGCTTGTCCAGCTGCCTCTTGAAGGCCTCTAGTGTGGGAGAGCCCACAACCTCCCTAGGTAACTGATTCCACCGTCGCACTGCTCTAACAGTTAGGAAGTTTTTCCTGATGTCCAGCCGGAATCTGGCTTCCTTTAACTTGAGCCCGTTATTCCGTGTCCTGCACTCTGGGAGGATCAAGAAGAGATCCTGGCCCTCCTCTGTGTGACAACCTTTTAAGTATTTGAAGAGTGCTATCATGTCTCCCCTCAATCTTCTCTTCTCCAGGCTAAACATGCCCAGTTCTTTCAGTCTCTCTTCATAGGGCTTTGTTTCTAGACCTCTGATCATCCTGGTTGCTCTGGTTGTATTGTCATGCCATGTAGTTTTGAACCCTGAACTTTGAGGCACCTGTGGACACTCAGCATAGCAGATTCCTGAATGGAATTTCTTAATAAAGCAGATCTTAATAAATGAATTCAAGCTGGTTTGACCTAAAGGTTAAGAAAACATCAGACAAATCAAGACGGCAGCAGTGAATTGCCTTCAGCATAATCACAATTATTCTTGTTTAAAACTCCAACACTTTTAGAAATAACCTAAAAGCATTCACTATATAGTTAAACCATAACCTAGCTTAGCCATATATTTTAGAAGACTATGATAATACTCTTAAATTGACACTGGCAGTCAAAACCTAACAGTCTTGTATCTGCATGCAATATTAACTTTGCATCCCTTCAATAGCAGGCTCGGTATAAGAAGTTGATTTTCTGAGGGTTCACTCTACAGGGTTTTTGTAATGTTTACAGGCCTACCACCATGTGGATGGAGCCAATCACATGGGTCCTTATCACTCTGTGTCACCATAGCTGGAATCTAGTTTCAACAGTAGAGCTGGAGTGATTTTATGCACTTGTATGTACAATGTCTAGCTTGGCCCTTCGTGTCTGCCCCTTAACTATGGAATTTCAGCCCAGCAGACTCTCCAAAGCCTGTGCCTAATTAACTTCTAGAATCAGTACAATATTTGTAATAGTTTTTAGTGGTTCAGCATAGTGGGCTAAGGGATACTGATATTAACTGGCTGATAAATATATTGGTTGCATTCCCTAACCCTTTGGGATTAGGAAGGCTACAAACTAAAAACATAAACATAAGCCAAATAGTCCAGTGCCAAATGGTCTAATCCATCAAGCAGACAAATTCTTGACGTCTAGCTTGCTCTGCTCACTCCAGTTTAAAAATCCAATTATGAATTCCCACAGCTAAAAGCTAGATATTTAAGAGGGTTGTTAAAAGCAAAGAATTCACTCCACCATCAAGAATAAAGTTTACAATGCAATAAATGACATGGACCACTTCAATTTTTAACCACGTCACAAGCCACACATTTAACCATAAAGAAGGCAATGGCACAATCCAACCCCAAAGTATTAAAATAGGCATAGACACTTTCAACGCTCTCATGGATGGCTATACATTGGTATAAATCCTCAGCATTTAATTGGAGGTGGATGAAGATTGTAAAAAGTGTTATTAAAATGTAGACCTAGGTGACAGAGCTGGAAACATGGAGGAAAAAAAAATCTCCCAACTAGTAAATTTCTGATGTTTAAACTGGAATTAATCAAGTGAAGTCCACTATTTATTAATTATTATTTTTTAAAGAAGTCTGCTTCTCATCTGCTTCTAGCTGGAGCATTTTAAAGATCATTGTCAATGCTCACACAAATAATATGAGAACTAAGGGCCTGTGGATTTCAAGCTGGTTTCATTTCAGACTCTCAGCTTGTGTTGAGACTTTCTGGGAGCTAAGAGGCACAAGGAACAGATAAGCATTCAGGGCACAAAATTAGAGTTTCCACCCTCAATGATTGCAAGCTTCCTAACTCTTGAGGCTTATGATCATCCAATGCAGTGCAGGATGTGTGGTCCCCCCCCCAATTCTCCTTCTTTGCATTTTGCGCTAGATGGGCTTTTCTGACCATCTAGCTGGGGCTTTTCGGAAGAGGAGGGAAGGAGGCTGGAGAGGCCTCAGGAAAGTTTGTATCCTAGCTTATCAGGATGTCTGAACCTGGCTACAAAGTGGATTGTTGCTATGGTTAACAAATAACCTACAACCCATGGGCTGTTTCTGGGTTATGGGTGGTTCGTTAGCTACAGCAACACACACATGCGCATGCTGGGTTTGGACATCACATCTCAAGAGAATTACAATGGATCAAATACATATGCCATTGATATTAATAACTTTGAATAAGCCAGTCCCATTCTGCTACTTGAAATAATCTGCCAGTGAAATATGTAAACAATTTTAAAATAAATAGACCTCATCAACTAACAGGCACATTCCCAACCAGCAGCAGGGAAAATGTAAATTGTAGACCCTTGGGCCATGAATTTAAAAAAGGGCAGAGCGAAAAATCTTTGTGGAGGCACTACCCAAGAAAGATATTTGAAATTCCTTAAGAAGTCAATCTCAGAAAGGGGTAAGCTATTTATAGATACCCATACTCTTGAACAACTATCTTAAATGAAAACTAAGAGCAAAATGTTCCCATTCATGGGGGCAGGATGAGCATTTAACATTTAAGCAAAAGCTCATTGCCCCTTCCACACACCTGAACTGCAGGAGGGAATGGTGGAGATGGCTCACCACTCTAACAACCTCTTTGAAATATATGGAGAAGATCATTAGCAAGCTTTTTACTAGCTATTTTGATCTGGAATAAGCCCTGAAAATAACTAGCAGAGGAGCATGAATCTAGCAAAAATGGTTGTTGGCTTTCACCTTCTAATTTATCACTCACAGGCAAAAAATATCATCATTATTATCAAGAAATAACTTTTTCAAAATAAAGATTTTCATAACACAAACAGAATGTACTTACCAATATTTTGTTATCCACTTTGTCACTCTTGACTTCGAGCTTAACTTTCTTTTTCACAGAAATTTTTATCTTCCTCCCAATCACATCCTTGACACTTTCTGAAATAGCAGAGAACATAAAATTGCTTTCATTTTCAAGAAGCAAGGAAAATATGTAGCTATGCTATTATACTGCCAAGAAAATGTTTTTCTACCCAAATCATTTTAAGTGACATTTTTCTGAAATAAACTTTCCCCCTATTCTTATAAAACAACCCAAGTCAAATATACCAATATGACCTCTATTTAAAAAATAAAACCACCTTTGTGTACATGAGTTTATTAATGAAGTTTGAAGAGGCAAGCACTGGTTTACTTTCTCATCTCATAAGAGAAGCACATCTATGAATTAAAAAAAAGTCTGATTGATATAGAAGCACTCAAAGGCTTGATCTCATTCACTCACTCATGTTACACAACAGGCTCTCACATTTCAGAAGTCAAATAACTCCAATAAAAGATCACTGCTGTTTTAAAAGTAAGCCGGGTCGTTTCCTAAATTGTAACACAAGAACAGTTCCAGATGTTCTTATCTGACAGATGTAGAATGTCTCTCAGTCCAGCAAACAGTAGTTTGAAAAGGAAACATACATGCACAGGATACATCATCCACCTTTGAATTTCACACGAAACATTGTGTGGGCTGCAAGCATATTACGCTGCTGTACTCGAAGTCAAAGAGCAAGCATGGGAAATCTCTTGCTCAATGACCCTGTAGTAGTTTGACAAGCACTTCAGTTTAATATTGAATCTCCAAGCCAAGAACATGGAAAGCTACCATAGTGATATGCCCTCCACAGAACTATTACTAGCACAACTGCTGCTACACTTTGATGTTTAGTTTTGACTCAAGTACAATTTGTCACACATGTCAAAGAACTCAAAATACTTGCAGAGATTTTTATCTTGTTCTGGAAGGAACTGACCAGGACAAGACAGCCAGGGCCAGATTTAAGAGCAGGTAACTGCATGGGTTGCCAGGCTTGAGGAACATATGTCACAGGTTATCAACTCAACACCTGAAACAAATACTACAAACACTTCATCTTCAGTTGTTACTTGAGTCGCAAGGCAAGAGCAGTCAAAGCAGTGGCTGCCACTCTAATCTAGCCTGCAGGATAGATTTTCGGCAGCAATGGCTGATGGGATACTAGAGGGAGGACTGAGGGAGGAGAGGGGATGGGGGATGAGTGATTCAACTTAGCGTGGACTAATAGTCAACTCAACACTGATCCTAATCCATACCACTTGTGATTATTATCATAATGTGTGGGGAGTACCCCCTAGATAAACAACTGTCAAGTTGATTATTACCCCACCATTGACTATCGTGTTATCCAAATGCAGATTGATCTAGGACTGGCCCTGAACTCTATGCACAATCCAAGATGAAGACACTTCAGGAGCATAAGGCTGCTTCCATCTTGGATCCACCTTAATAAACACGATACCAGCATCTGTAACTCATTGTGATTAAGTTAAAATTGATCTCTTAAGGAAGAACTCTATTTCCATATCAATTTAAATATAATAACATGATGCAGAAGGTACCGCAGTGTCAACCAGGGCATGCAGATTAGAACAATTATTTTAATAAACATTACTTAACATGTTAAAATGCTCAGGTAAAATATTTTGTGACTCACATAATGCCCGAAAGACAAAATAGCATTAGGTGCTATACATCTCCCTACAAGCTCCAAAAGCATGGGTTAGTCTCTGGCTACCCACTCAGCTTCAGTCCCTGTCTCCTTGGCTCCACCTCTGGCTCAAGCTCCCCAGTCTCTTCTGTTCAGCTCAGAAAATACAGGAGGAGAAATGTGGTGGGGACTAGGAATATGGAGCAAGATACCACCACCACCACCCCATCTCACCAATTAAAGAGGGACCCAGTGCTGGGGTGAAAGTTGGAATGGTGTCTTTGTTCCCAGGCTCTCTGCTCAAGCGGCTCAGAGCTGCAGGTGGGTCCAGCCACCCACGCCCCCTATTTCAGAGGGGACCTGGAGCTGCGCATCTTCCTTTGGAGGGGAAAATACTAATCCCACTAGCAAGCAGGAGGGCCCAATTGCTCACTTTGGGGCTCCTGCCCTGTCAGAGCCTCAATGCCATGATTCCTACTTAGAGGAGACCTGATCCTTGGCTCCCCTCCTTGGCGGTCAGGAGGCAGCCACAGCCCACACTGTCCAGCCCTAGTCTTTTGCTTAACATCCTCTCTGCTACCACTCATGCCACTTCCCAGCCCTCAGGCTGGTGGCCTCCTCCTCGCTGCATCTACCACATCTCCTGGTCTCTTTTGGATCTCTGCCCATACTGGCTAGGAGCCCACACTTGACCCAGTCCAATATTGGGCCTTTTTTGACAACCCCCCATGTTTGGCTCACCCCGCCCCCCAAAAAGGCAAAGAAAAAATTCACATGAAGGAATTACACAAACATATAAGCATATACATATTTATTGTTCTGTTTTTAAACATGCAAAAAGCTTAAACAAGGATAATGCTAGGAAAGCTCCTTCTTTGCATACATTAGACCCCTGCTCGCCCCCGTCTGGGTTTTACTGTCTGTGGCTGGCACTCTGGCCTCTACACCCAGTGTTTCCAGTCTTGTTTGCAGCTAGACAGCCACAGGGCTCAGCCATTGAACTGTTAGGATGGTCTACTGGCTCAAAAGAGCCAGCAGGCTGGCTCAGGTTGCCTGCATCTATACAATCCACCCTGCCTCTCACTTCATATTCTACTCCCTTCTACCTGCTCATGAATACTTCATTCTTCTCCCCCAGATCTCTCCGAGGATAAACAGGCTGGCCTCAAAGAGGAATCTGAAAGACGAGAAAGGCAGGGCTGCTTTTATCACAATTTAGAGCATTCCGGGCTCAGGCAAAGGAATCACAAACATCATCATATATGGAATGTAGCCTCAATCAAGAACGTGAACCAGTCATGCCCAGGTCATGCAAATGGACCTCTAAGGCTAAGCACCAAGAGGTACCAGATAAATCTTCTTGGTTGGAATAACAGGTAGAGGCAAACCCCTTGGCAGAGAAGGGAGAGCTTTCCGGCTCCAACAATGAGGCCTCTCCTAACTCCTATCAACTCCTCTTTCCCTGGGCCTTTCTCCAATGAATGATCTCCAAAGTGTACCAGGAGATGGGTCTTTCCCAGGCAAATCTGCCAGAGGAGGAGGACACACCCAGTGGCTTTTCTGCACCAAACACCTCCACAGCATTTCCTTTGAATCCTAGCTTCGAGAAACAAGTCCTGCAAGAATGGCAGGATCTAACTAAGAGCTCCAAGCCTCCCAAATCATGGCTTTCCTTCTACTGCTTAGTCAAGGACAAGGAACCCCTCCTCAGCACACTGCTGGTGGATACAGCCACTGTAGCCCTGGGCAGAAAAGTTGCAGTCTCATTGGCAGCAGAGGCCCCGCTCAAAGATGCTTAAGACCGTAAGCTGGAAGCTCTCATCATGTGTGGCTTTGAGCTGTTATGCTCTCCTTCACAGCAAGCATCATGGGATCGTATGTGAACCGCCCAAACTTATATTTCACACCAGCCTGATCTTGGCTGGATGATCTGAAAGAGGCTTTCCCAGAAGCTCACATGCCAGCACCCACTTTCACCAAGATTTCTTTGTCACTCTTGACCAACATGTGCCTTCATTCCATCACCCTTTCAGCCAAGGCTGCAGGTCTAGAGGTGGCAGCAAGACAGAACCTGTGGCTCAAAAACTGGCAGGCAGTTCCTTCTTTGAAAGCTAACCTGATGAGCCTTCATTTTTTGGAAGGCTCATAAGGATAACATTGGATTAGAGTCTTCAGGACTTGTCTAAAAAGAACAAATTATCCCTGCCATTTTCAACCTCCAAACAGTCCTTTCATCGCAACAAATCTTCCTCCCATGGTCAATACTATTCCTCCTGGTTACCATGACCCTGATCACAGTCCCACAGACTTCATGGAGGTTTTAATTCCAGATAAAATCATGGTTCCAAGAAGCCCTTCCCACCCAAGAACGACTGACTCCTTTGCCCTCCCCGTCAGGGGAGAGCCAGTAGGCAGTCAGCTGACTCAATTTGTCCAGGCCTGGACTCACATTTCAAGGGACAGCTGGCTCCTAGACACGGTGGCAAGAGGCTAAGCCCTGGAATCTGTCCCAAGAAATCAGGACCGGTTCCTTTCCTTCGCCCTCCCAAGAGATCAGGAAGTTACAGACTGTATTTTGTCATGTTTACAGACCTTAAATGCAATAGAATTGCTTCCTGCCTCTGAAAGACACACAGGCTTCTACTCAACCGTGTTTCCTGCGGATAAAAGGAGAGGAGGGACATGCTTGATACTCAACCTGAGACTGCAGCCCTTATTTCTCAATCAAAAAGTTCCATATGAAGACACTGTCCACTATAGCCAAGCCATCCCTTCGGGAGCTTTCCTACCATCAGTGGACTTTCAGGATGCATACCTACACGTAGCCATCCACAGCCAACACAGCCGTTTCTTGTGCTTCTGTGTGCAGAACCAACACTGGCACTACCAGGTTCTCCCATTCAGCCTCTCTTCCAGTCCCCAGGTTTTTACCAAGATTCTAGTAGCAGTTTGGCCACCATCAGAGAACAGGGAGTGGCCAATTCAACCCATCTGGATACCTGCTACTCATGGCTCCCTCAAATCAAGAGGCCATCTGGACAGTCAACCTAACAGTAAGTCACCTCACAATGATGGGATCCTGGACATAACACAATTCACCATGTTTCTGGCTCCTCACAGTGAACAGACACTATTACAGGCTCTCTGGGAAACCCACTCATGACGATGCCTCCCTTTACTAATCCCTTCCCGCCTACTGGGCCTACTTGTCTCCTGCCTGGGAATTGTGCCATGGACAATGCTCGATCTTCAACCCCTCCTCTCCTTCCTGCCCCCTCTTCAGGATGAGATCTTAAAAGCTCTATAAATGCAGATCAGCTTCACATACAAGGTTCTCCAGTCGCTGGACTGGTGGGTTTTGACTCTACCACACACAGGAGTGTCCCCTCTCACGATCAGAGGCAGAACAGTAGTGATGATGGATGCCTGCCTGGAGGGTGGGATGCTGTGTACAGCTCCTTTTTCACACAGCAGCTATGAAACTAGCAGGAGAAGACCCTCCATATAAATGTCCTAGAGCTCCAGGCCATCCACCTCACTCTACTAGCAGTAGAACATCTGGTCAGGGGATGTTATAAGAGAACAAGAGCAGGTCCTGCTCTCCTTTAACCTCAATCCACAACTCCTGAGTGAGAAAGCTTGGTACTCCCTGGATTTGTGTAGGGTCCTCAAGATTTATATCAACCGTACAAGACCCTATAGAATAGATCAGGCCCTGTTCATCGTTTTTGGAAGTGGCAAGAGAGTCTCAGCCCCCGAATTTCAATAAGTGGATGAGGGCCTGTATTGCGGAGGCCTATAAGGAATCACAAACTCCTCCACCTACCAGGGTACTAGCTCATTTCACTAGACAGGCTTTCACTGCATGGGTTCTTCAGTCCAGGTTGTCCTGGGAAGAAATGAATGAACGGCCATGTGGGCTGCTAATCACCCTTTTGTTAATCATTATAGTATTCAGGAGTAGATCAACACCAGGGTGGCCTTCAGTCACAAGTTCCTTCAGGCTGTTACTCGATGACGCTTAAAAGGAGGTCCTACCACTCTTCAGAACTGTTGTTCCCCACTCTGTATCACTATAGCTTTGGTATGTCCCATACCTCTGGAGCTTGTAGGGAGAAGTCATGAGAAAATACAACTAAGCTGTTTTTGCCTGACTTCTCCCAGAGTAGCTCCAAGCCCACCCATTTTATGCATTGGTGGATGGTAATTGCTAGGCTTTTTGCCACCTATCCTTGTATTGCTTGTTGTTTGCTTAGCTTCTGAAGTCATGCCTTCCTGCATTACGCTTTCGGCTGAAAGCTGTCCACCTGTTGTTGAATGGTTCAATGCACGTTGTTCCACAATCTACTTTGTGTTGTTGTTGCTCTTCCAGATTGGGTTTTTCCTCTTGATGTGGCAAAGACTTGGGCTGAGGAGCTCGAGACGGAGGAGGAGCCAAGGAGGTGGTGACCGAAGCTTTCTTTGAAAATTTGAAAGGTTCTGCCAATCAGTGGGTAGCCAGAGGTTAACCTATACCTTTAGAGCTAGTCCAGGACACATCAAGGAAGAACAGCTCACAGTAAGCATAACAGCTACGTTTTTCATGACCATCTTAAAGCAGCTTAACTAATGCATCTTCGGATCATGTATCTTGTAACACATTAATTGAGGAAGGCAAGGTATCACTTTGGTAAGCTGATCCACCCAAAAGACCAAGGTGCGTGCACAGTGAAACTTGGGAGAAATTTTGCTACATCTTGAAGACACAGCAGGACCCTCAGAGCACACAAGTATTGATGATCAAGCTTTAATTCTGAACACTGACAGATGTTAGGGTAAGTGGTATTATATTAATCATTAAAACATCTAATTTATGTGTGCAATGGAAGAAAATTCAGGTTTGTTTTTCTAGATAAGCAATGCACTAATCTATCGTTGTTTATTAATTTCTATTTAAAATCCATTAGTCTGTGAGAAATTTTATCCATCTAAAAGTTGCCAAGAAGAGCTGAAATCAAATATGCCCATTTGCTTCTACACCCAGCTCTTCGCCATCCCTCCAGCAATGGTCACCCTTTTAAAGCAGCCTTCTCTTCTGGCACTCTACATTATTCAAAGCAAGTTCTTGCATACACTTAAAAAATATTCTGTGCATAAGAATTATTTTTCCTATCCATACCTTCAAATTCATTAAATACATAGCAAGGACAACTATCTATGCACTATCAGACTTTTCATGACATTTTCACAATCTACAGGGTTCACACAGCCAGTTATAACCATCTATTCATTGTTATGGCTATCTCACCCCAATACTCTTGGGAAGTTGTTCACATTTTTTCCACTTCAGCCACATCAGCTTTTAGTAACTTTAATATTCTATCAAAAGAAAGACACACACACACACACACACACACACACACACACACACACACAAATTTAGGGTTCTATTTCTGTGTTATAGAAACAAAATATAAGGGCAGAGCTGTACAGAAGAGGATTTTTAATAGATTCCATTGAGTTCTGAGAGACAAAGTAATGGGTTGCAATCTGGTACACAGTTGGCAGTCAGAGGAACCTGCCCCAAATATTGCTACTAGCAATAAAGATTTCCCAACTATTCCCAATGGTCTTATACAGTGGGCACCAGAGTGCTACCAGTGGAACATATCTACTGTTGTGAATCAGAAATTCATAACAGATATATCAATGGCTACTAGTCCTGATGGCTATATGCTACCTCCAGTATCCGAGGCAGTAAGCCTATAAACACCAGTTGCTGGGGAACATGGGCAGGAAGGTGCTGTTACATCTGTGTCCTACCTGTGGGTTCCTTGTCGACAGCTGGTTGGCCATGGCTCAAACAGAGTGCTGGACTAGATGGACCCATGGTCTGATCCAGCATGTCTCTTCTTATTAGGCATGTGCTCCGCTCCGATTAGAAGCGCAGAAGCAGGAGCGAATTGGCCTGCTCCGCCTTGCCCAGAGGCGGAGTAGAAGCGGACTGCGGACCCCTAGAAGCAAGGCGAAGAGAAGCTCCCATTTTCGGAGCGCTCCGGTTTCCGCGGTCTGATCTGATCGCCATCTTGAAACATTTCACCCATAGGATTGCATTGCGGAAAAGAAAAGGGGATAACTGTGTTGTTTTTGAAGCTATCTTTCTGAAAATTCTTGTACTTGGAGAGTCGTGGGTGGGGGTCATTTTGAGCCTACTCTCAGCTCTCTGCGTGCTGCGGTTCGTGTGCTAGAATTTTTTTAAAAACCGGCGGGAAAATACCTTTTCCGAAGGGCTGAGGGGCAGAGTCAACTCCCGGTCATGATCACATGATCCCACAGTTGGAGGAGGGGATAGGCAAAACGGGTAACTTGGGATTCTGGGAACTTCTCTTTCTTAGTCTGAACGGACTTTTCCCAGTGTTTTTTAAAACAGTAGCCCCACCAAATGCACAAACACAACCTGAAATCATATACTAAGCCAAGAATAAGAGATAGAAACACAGCACTGCTACCCACCCTAACTTTGGGGAACAACTGAAAAGATGTGGTGCAAGGGGATAAGCTCCCCTAGGGCATCCCATGTGGACGTGCCCCCACTCTCTCCTGTACTTGGAGGGCAATCAGAGCCCTCCAAAGAGAGTAACCCAGTGGAGCAATGCCTATCATGAGTTGAAGTGAGAGTTCTACTCCTCAGAGCTCTCGTGGTGAAGCAATGGCTTTCATGAGTTGAACTGGCAGCTGCATCCCCCTCCCCTGGGCACGTCCCCCTATTGCTGGTAAAAGACAGATATAGCCTTTTTTTAAAAAGTTCTTCTTGTTGTTTATTCAGCAACACTGCTGCTTTTAATTCCACCCCTCCTTTGTTTATTTATTTATTTATTCCATTTTATATGCATTACTGGCTTATCCTTGGCTCACTTCCTTATGCCCCCAGAAATGTCTGCTGCCTGCCTGCCTGCCTTCCCTCCCTCCTCCCCTGCCCACCTCGCAGGGATGTTGCATGTGTGTGGCTTTGACTCAGGGGAGAAGTCCTTCCTGCGCTCACTTAAGAGTTTTGGAAGTTCCAAATCCATTTTTCAAGTGTGGAAGAAGATTCATTTAGGTTGATCTCTACTCCCAAATTCATGGCATGTTGGGATTTCCTTTGAAATGGCCCCATTGAGATGTCTGCAGGTTTAAGCCCTGCCAAAAAACAGGGGATGATGGGACTGCCTTGAGTCTGGGCGTGCATGTGTATCCCTGGATAAGCTATCATGGTGGTGAGTTTGAGGATTTTAATGTGCAAATTGACGGAGCTATCAAAAGGGGTGTGAATGGGGTGTTGGATTTTCATAAATTCCCCAAAAATCAGGGGATGATGGGACTGCCTTGAGTCTGTGCGTGCGTGTGTATCCTTGGATAAGCTATCATGGTGGCGAGTTTGAGGTTTTTAACGTGCAAATTGACAGAGCTATCGAAAGGGGTGTGAATGGGGTGCCCGATTTTCATAAATTCCCCAAAAATCAGGGGATGATGGGACTGCCTTGAGTCTGGGCGTGCGTGTGTGTCCCTGGATAAGCTATCATGGTGGCGAGTTTGAAGTTTTTAACGTGCAAATTGACGGAGCTATCGAAAGGGGTGTGAATGGCGTGTTGGATTTTCATAAATTCCCCAAAAATCAGGGGATGATGGGACTGCCTTGAGTCTTGGCGTGCGTGTGTATACCTCCATGAGGTGTCATGGTGCCAAACGTGAGGTTTCTAACTTTCAAAGAAAAAAAGTTGTATACTTTTTTAGCTTAATGCAAGCCTATGGGGGGGAGAAAACGGAGCTCCGATCCGGATCCGGAGCTCCGGAGCGGAGCGGGCATGGGTGGAGCGAAGCGGCCCGATCCGCAAATCGCGGATCTGGAAGTGAAGCGGAGCGGGGGTCCGTGCACACCCCTACTTCTTATGTTCTTATATTAACAACAGTAGATTGTGGTATTTTAAACAGTATAATTTTTTTTAAAAAAAATACTTGATTGGATTTGTAAGAAATAGGAGATTAAACATTTAATATCTGCAGATAAACCTAACCACTTAGGCCCAGCTATTTCATAGAGCAACCACCATATATGTATCTGCATGAGCAATAGGACGTTCGGAGAGGAAGGAGAGTTGTGAATGGTGGGTAGCTCAGACAAAATGAGGTGCTGCATAATTTATTTATTTATTTACACAATATATATACCACTCTACATCCAATATACTTTAGAAGGACAAGAAGAGCTGCATCTTTCCTAGCTAGGTCACTATGGCCATGGCTAGACCAGGCCTATATCCCGGGATTGTCCCGGGATCATCCCTGTGCATCCAAACACCACACAGGGGATCCCGGGAGCAGGCAGGGACGACCCCTCCGTTTGCCTGGGATAATCCTTAGGTCTAGCTAAGGCCTATATCTCAAGCTACAATCTAGAAATATTTACTTGGGAGAAAGCTATACTGAACTCAGTGGGACTTACTCTCAAGTCAATAGGCAAAGCACCAGGCTATCAACTTCAGCTCCCTCCCTGGAAAGTGGGAACCACATGCATCTGCATTGTACATTTGTGGTGGACTAGGCAAAGGAAATATTGATATATTCCCCTAATGAGCCTTACCAATGTCAAACTTTATATTTAAATAAATATTGTTGTAGACTGCCCAGAGAACTTTATTATAGGGCAGAACATAAATGCCTAAAATAAATAAATCAAATGAGAGCTGAAGGACCAGGAACATCAGCTCTGCTAACCAACTACACACTTGCAAATCAAGACACAGGCAAGGGGCTTTAAAATATACCCAAGCATGAATAGCAACAGATGCTTCGCAAAGCCATCCCTGTTATGAACCTGATCAGTTAAAGCCCATTTGCCTTCATCAGCCTTCCCCAACCTAGCACCTCCAGATGGTTTGGACAACACCACCATCAGCCCCAGGCAGCATGGCCAATGGTCAGGAATGATCAAAGGTGTAGTCCAAAGCATCTGGAAGACATGACATTCTGGGCAGGCTAGCTTCTGCCTTAGCTTGTGCAAGGTTGAGAACAGGAGAACACTCTTGAGAATGAAAGGTTACAGAAGGAGATAACCTTTTTGGACTGTGGGCTCATGTTGAGAATCTGTCCTGGCCACCACCACAAAATGGCTGCCATGGGAGGCATGGCAAAAGACAAGTAACTGGCCCAAAACTGAGTAGATGGCAGGCATGGCCTGCGCCCAAACACTAAAAAATTCCTTTGAACTCACAGTTTTCAAAATCAACAGAAACATATTCATCACCAGTGGCCATTAAGAATTTTTAAAAAAAATAAGTGGAAGGGGTAGGGCACCTTGCCAGATGCCAAGAAAAGTGTCCATGGGCACATTGGTGCCTATGGTCACCATGTTGCTGATGGTCACCATGTTGCCAACCCCTGGGTTCTCTTTTCCTGTGTCTAAATCTGGATCTAGCAGCAACATCTTCTCTTTTTTTCATTTTTACCCCAGAGTAAGTATAGGGGAGCTGATCTGAATCAGAACCCTAGTACGGTGGTGGTGGGGGGATAGTTTTACAGGAGAGAACTAAGATACATTTAATGGGGTGAGAAGGAAGAAACCACTACGAATGGAGTTTCTGCTGGGGCCACACGAGAAGACCCCGGAGGCTTGAGCGATCCCAAGGGCTGCCAGCTGCCTTTCCCTCGGCTGAACACCAGCAGGGCAAAGGAGAACAGGAAACGTTGGCTTTCAGGAACAGGCAGCCTTAATCAACCCCGCCTCTAGGAGTTAATATCCCTTTCACTTAGTTGGTTTACAGATGCGGAACGCTCCGTACCTTTTGCCTATTTCCAAGGTTTTGAAAGGCTGTGCAATTTTCACTCCCCCCCTCACGCCCCCCTCCCTTTAACCCGTAAGCAAATCTCCTCCAGCAACAGGGGAGGGGGGAGATCGAGGGAAACTGCTCGGCTTTCGCCGACCATCACCACCTACCCTCCTCCTACCTTCCTAGCCGAGAAAACAAGTAACTACATTTCCCCTCCCCACAATGGAGCATTTAATGCAAAGGGCAATGGAACGCCTTGAATGCGGGGGGAGCAGGCACAGACCTCAGCTCTTACCTGAATATCTGTGGCAGGAAACGAGCCCTCCTCCCCATATATCCCCCATGCACTTAAGCGCTTGTTATTCACCCAGCAGGGGAGAGAGGTGGGGGGCGAAGAGAGGAAGAAATGCACATGCTTACCTAGCAACTCTTTGGGAACGTCTGAGCTCTCTTCGGTCATTGTTGCTCCCCCTTCTTTTCTTTTTTAGGCTGAGGTGTGTGTGTGGTTGCTGGTGACAACTACTCGCGTCGCGGACCCCTTCGTTTCCTCGCCACACGGGCGACTAAAATTAATTCCAAAATGCTATATATATATATATATATATATATATATATATATATATATATATATATAAATAGGAGAGGAAGGGAAGGAGGGGGGAAGGCTTCTGGCGCCCCTTACTGCCTGGAAGAGGAGGAGGAAGAGGAGGGCGGGATTAAACAGGCGAGAAAGCGAAGGGTAATTCCGAGATTATTGCTACATGACGCCTCTTCATTTCAGCCGCAGAGAGAAGCCCGGGGGCGGGGGCTTATTTCCACAGGCAAGACCGCAGCACAAGCTGCCTTCCCGTGGCACTAATCCTCTTCCCTGCTGGCGCTGCGTCTGCGCTCCTCGGGTTCGCTTTTCTTTCCCCTCTTCCTGCTGGCGGTCTGGCTTTCCTGCCTGCCTTCTTCCCGCTTCCCCCTGCTGCCTCACGCAGCCACCTCCTGGCCCGAGGTGCAAGCGGAAGGCGTGGGAGGAGGAGGAGGAGAAGGCGGTGGCGGCGGCGGCATTCCCGACTCCCAGAGAGCCCAAGCCGGGCGAGGGCTTCGTTTCATATACAAGCGCGCGCGCGCGCACCGGCCCCAGTCCAGCGGCGGCCTCTTCACCTCGCGAGAGCGAGTAGTTGCTGCCGCCGCCGCCGCGAAGCTCTTTCGTCCGCTCGCCGATGTGGCTGCCGGACGGAGACAGCAGCGGCCGGGAGGATTTCTTTCCCTCAGCCGCGTTTCCTGCCAGTCCTACATTTGCGCACACATTCCATGCGCACAGCCAGGCAGGGAGGAGGAGGAGGAATCTCTCTCTCTCTCTCTCTCTCTCTCTCTCTCTCTCTCTCGGCAGAGAGCGCTATGGAGAGAGATCGGGGGCCATCTACTGGTTTGAGGCGGTCTAAGCATGGGCGAAAGGGATCCTCCCTCTACCACCCTCTTTATTTTTTTCTTGTGGATCTTAAAGAAGGGAAGGTTCTTTGGAAGCTGCACTTACTTGGGAGTAAGCCCCATCGAACTAAATTTATGGGCATTGGGTAGTACCCAATGTTACCCCAACATAGAGTAGTCCCATTGAAATTAATGGGACTTACCTTAGTCATAACTAACTTGCTTCATTCGTTTCAGTGGTTCTACTCTACTGTTGGACTAAAGTTGGATACTACCCTTTGATTCCGAGTGAATGCACATAGGATTGGGCTGGAGGAAGGGGGTGTTCTTATGCATACTGGAAGTAAGTCTCATTTAACTTTAGAGATTTCTGAGCAAACATGCACAGGATTGAGCTCCAGAAACGGTTTTGCTTGGCTCCAACCCAATTCTGGAGCTGTGATCTTATGAAACATAAAGGAACCCATTACAAATGGGCCTCTAGCCAAGGGGTGGGCTAATTCTGGAGGGCAGGGGGTCACGTTGCCCTCCTCTGGAACCCATCAGGGGCCACCCCCACCCCCCTGCCACTGAATGTGCCACCGCAGCAGGAATTTTTGTGTGCAAGAAACGCCTCTCCTGATATGAACCTACCCATATACTACGCTCAACATCTAAGGTCATCCTCCAAGTGACTACTCCAAGGGAAGCTCGGAGGATGGCAACAAGGGAGAGGGCCTTTTCAGCGGTGCCCCCCCCCCCATAATGGAATGATCTCCCCGATGAGGCTCGCCTGGCGCCAACATTGTTATCTTTTCACACCAGGTCAAGACTTCTATCTTCTCCCAGGCACCAGAATAGTTGTTTTAAATGGATATTGTTGTTTTTATGCTTTTGATGTTTTTAAATTTTTGTATATTGGTTTTTAATGTTCACTGTTTTTAACCTTTGTAAACCGCCCAGAGAGCTTCTGCTATGGGGCAGTATATAAATTTAATTAATTAATTAATTAATATGTCCAGGAGTAAAAAAAGAAGAGTATTATGGTTTTATACTGTTGTTTTATACTTTGAATGGTTTTAATTTTTGTATAGAAATAAATAAATAAATACAATGGAAAGGTACACACAGTGCAGCTACTCTGACTCTTCTTATCTCCCACTGCTGCCACAAGTGCCAACATTCAACTTGGCAGATTGTTGGTTGTTTTTTATGCTCTTCATGGTTTTAATTTTTGTGAACCGCCCAGACAGCTTCAGCTATTGGGTGGTATAAAAATGTAATAAATAAAATAAATAAATAAATGATTTTTTACCACCAACATATTTGTTTGGAAGAGAAACCTGTCATCAACAGTCTTGCATTGAAGAGGGGCTTGGACTCGATGGCTACCCTTCCAAACTCAACTATTCTATGATTCTATGACATAGTGTTGGACTGTTCAGGATCTCCCAAAGACCAGTGCTGCTAGCCAATGGGCCAGCAGACTGGCTGGCTGGCCATGCACAGAGAAATGTTTGCTTTTTAATCCCTTGTTCTGTAGTGTTTTAACCTGAAATGAACTAAAACAAATCCATCAAATTGCTTTATTTTTAAACACCTTTATATTGAAAATCTGCTGCATTCCCAGTCTGATTTGGAAACACCGTACAATTTACCTAGATTTCCAAAGAAGTTCATTTAAAGTAATTTTTGACTTTTAAGCTATCACTCTACTCTGCCCTCTGCTGGTACATAAAGGCCTTGCTAAGCCTTTGCACAAACCTCTAGGGCAGGAGTGGGCAATTTGTGACCTTCCAAATGTTTTAACCTACAAGTCCCATCATCCCTCACTACTGTGCATGCTTGCTAGGGCTGATGGGAGTTGTAAGCCAAAATTCCTGGAGGAAGAAAAAAGAGGGAGGAAACCCAGATGCTAAAATAATATTTCTTTGTAGGCCTAGGAAGTCCTTCCTCAGGAGCACAAGTTCAACAATGACCCACCAAATTGCCCAACCCTGCTGTAGGGGTACGGGGGCACACTGATGACATCAGTATTAGTATGCCTCAGAAATGTGGTGTGAGGCCTATGCTACAACTTGGAGCCCTCCCCAATATACCCTTCACATTACTTCCTGAGGAGGCAAAGAAAATGGCTGGAAGCATCAGATGGTGACGGGCTTCTAAGAGGTGAACCCGTGGAGTGCATCCAGAGCAGCTTGACATCATGTGATCCCTTCCACAACTGATGTCCAGCTTCTTGGTCTAGTGCTCAGCTGCCCTATGACTGTGTAGGAGCAGTATCCAAGGCTTCCATAAAATCTAAAGTTCTCACATCCCTTTGTCTTCCATCATGCAATATGGGGAGTACTGGAGCAGGCCTTGATCCGGGGTGTGAAGGCCTCTAGGCCCTACCATACAGTGATGATATAATTCCTTTGCATCATAGCTTGGACTTCCAGACTAATTTAGATCCCATTTTGTATCCAGCTAGTAAAATCCAGTGACACAAATAAATGTGTGCTTTAAAATGTATGTTAAAAGTGTCTGTTTGGATGTCATAAAAATGCCTTTTTGAGTACATCCCCCAATTAAGTGTATCCTTAGCCTCCTCTTGGCTCAGGCAGGCTAGTCCTCAAGGTGCATGTGCGCATGCAAAAACACACACACACCTACCTTCATGCTGCAAAGTTCTACAGCTCCCTGTACATTTTTAGAATCATTCTCTTATTATTATTTCAGAATAACCATGGGATATTTATTTTAAAAAAGAATCATAGAATCATAGAATAGCAGAGTTGGAAGGGGCCTACAAGGCCATCGAGTCCAACCCCCTGCTCAATGCAGGAATCCACCCAAAAGCATCCCTGACAGATGGTTGTCCAGCTGCCTCTTGAAGGCCTCTAGTGTGGGAGAGCCCACAACCTCCCTAGGCAGCTGATTCCACCGTCGCACTGCTCTAACAGTCAGGAAGTTTTTCCTGATGTCCAGCCGGAATCTGGCTTCCTTTAACTTGAGCCCGTTATTTCGTGTCCTGCACTCTGGGAGGATCGAGAAGAGATCCTGGCCCTCCTCTGTGTGACAACCTTTTAAGTATTTGAAGACTGCTATCATGTCTCCCCTCAATCTTCTCTTCTCCAGGCTAAACATGCCCAGTTCTTTCAGTCTCTCTCCATAGGGCTTTGTTTCTAGACCTCTGATCATCCTGGTTGCCCTCTTCTGAACACGCTCCAGCTTGTCTGCGTCCTTCTTGAATTGTGGAGCCCAGAACTGGACGCAATACTCTAGATGAGGCCTAACCAGGGCCGAATAGAGAGGAACCAGTACCTCACGTGATTTGGAAGCTATACTTCTATTAATGCAGCCCAAAATAGCATTTGCCTTTCTTGCAGCCATATCGCACTGTTGGCTCATATTCAGCTTGTGATCTACAACAATTCCAAGATCTTTCTCGTTTGTAGTATTGCTGAGCCAAGTGTCCCCCATCTTGTAACTGTGCATTTGGTTTCTATTCCCTAAATGTAGAACTTGGCATTTATCCCTATTAAATTTCATTCTGTTGTTTTCAGCCCAGCACTCCAGCCTATCAAGATCACTTTGAAGTTTGTTTCTGTCTTCCAGGGTATTAGCTATCCCACCCAATTTTGTGTCATCTGCAAATTTGATCAGCGTTCCCTGCACCTCCTCGTCCAAATCATTAATAAAAATGTTGAAGAGCACTGGGCCCAGGACTGAGCCCTGCGGCACCCCACTCGTTGCCTCTCCCCAGTTTGAGAAGGTTCCATTGATAAGTACTCTTTGAGTCCGATTCTGTAGCCAACTGTGAATCCACCTAATAGTTGTTCCATCTAGCCCACTTTTAGCTAGTTTGTTAATCAGAATGTCATGTGGTACTTTGTCAAAAGCTTTGCTGAAGTCAAGATATATGACATCCACAGCATTCCCACAGTCCACAAGGGAGGTTATCCTATCAAAAAATGAGATCAAATTAGTCTGACAGGATTTGTTCCTGACAAATCCATGTTGGCTTCTAGTAATCACTGCATTGATTTCAAGGTGTTTACAGATTGACTTCTTTATAATGTGCTCCAGAATTTTCCCAGGGATGGATGTCAGACTGACTGGTCTGTAGTTCCCAGGTTCCTCCTTTTTGCCCTTTTTGAAGATAGGGACAACGTTAGCCCTCCTCCAGTCGTCCGGCACCTCACCCGTCTTCCATGATTTTGCAAAGATAATAGACAAAGGTTCTGAGAGTTCTTCCGCTAGCTCCTTCATTACTCTTGGATGCAGTTCATCGGGCCCTGGGGATTTGAACTCATTCAAGGAAATTAGGTGTCCTTTGACCATTTGTTTATCAATCTCAAACTGCAATCCTGCCCCCTCAACTTCTGCTTCACTTTTTCCAGGGGGGTCATAGACCCGCTTTTGGGAGAAGACCGAGGCAAAGTAGGAATTGAGCACTTCAGCCTTTTCTTTGTCATCTGTTATCAATTTGCCATCCTCATTAAGCAGTTGAACCACCATTTCTTTCCTCTGCCTTTTACTACTCACGTATCTGAAGAAAGCCTTTTTATTGCTTTTAGCATCCCTCGCTAATCTCAGCTCATTCACAGCTTTAGCCTTCCTGACGCCATTACGGCACTTCTGCGCCACTTGTCTGTAGTCTTCTTTTGTAGCCTGGCCTTCCTTCCACTTCCTATATGTATCCCTTTTTGTTTTCAGTTCATCAATAAGCTTTTTGTGGAGCCACATTGGTTTCCTCTGTTGTCTTCTATCTTTTCTCCTTGTTGGAATTGTTTGTAACTGTGCCTTTAAAATTTCATTTTTTAGATACTCCCACCCATCCTGCACTCCTTTTCTCTTTAGGCTCCCTTGCCACGGGACCTTACTTATTATAGTTCTGAGTTTATTAAAATCAGCTTTCCTAAAATCCAGAGTACGTGTATGGCTACGCTCGACTTTTGTCTCCTTCATAATCAAGAATTCAAGTATGACGTGGTCACTTTCCCCCAGAGTTCCCGTAACTGCCACTTTATCCACTAAGTCATCCCTATTGGTCAATAACAAGTCAAGGATTGCCGATCCTCTAGTTCCTTCCACCACTTTCTGTAGGAGAAAGTTATCACCCATACATGTCAGGAATTTCTTGGAAGGGCCGCTTTTGGCAGTAATGGTCTCCCAACAGATATCAGGGTAATTGAAGTCCCCCATCACTACTACATCACACTTCCTTGAAACACTGGCAATTTGTTTCTCAAAAGTTTCGTCCTCGTCTTCTCCTTGATTGGGTGGTCGGTAGTAGACTCCGATTATCATATTCTTTTTATTCCTAGCCCCATTTATTTTAATCCAGACGCTCTCGACGGGGCTCCCAATCTCATCCGCCTGTATTTCTGTGCAGGGATAGGTATTTTTAACATATAGTGCAACTCCACCTCCCTTTCTATTTCTTCTGTTCTTTTTGAACAAGTTATATCCTTCAATTGCTATATTCCAGTCATGGGAGTCATCCCACCAAGTTTCAGTTATACCTATCAAGTCGTATTTGCCTTCATGTAATAAGAGTTCAAGTTCATTCTGTTTGTTTCCCATGCTCTGGGCATTAGTATATAGACATCGAGGACCATGTGTTTTATAGTCTGACTTTGTTCCTACCTTGTTGCAGACACTATTTTGGGACTCTGTTGGAGCTGTTCTCTGTACTGTGGTGCATTGGCCTTCATCCATTGTTGCCTCAAAATTTACGTCTCCCACCCCCGCAAGATTCAGTTTAAAGCCCTCCTGATGAAGTTCTTCATGCTGTGGCCGAACTCATTCTTTCCAGCCCTTGTGAGGTGCAACCCATCCCTTGCCAGCAGTCCATGTTCCAAGTAGCGTAGCCCGTGGTCCCAGAATCCAAAACTCTCACGACGGCACCACCTTCGAAGCCAGTCGTTCATCCGGAGTATTTTTCTTTCCCTTTCTAATCCTCTTCCAAGAACCGGGAGGATGGATGAGAAAACTACCTGGGCCCCAAAGTTCTTCAGGTTCCTTCCCAGAACTTCAAAGTCTGAAATGGTTTCTTCGTAGCTCTGCTTGGCAACATCATTTGTTCCCACATGGATGAGAAGAAAGGGGTATGTGTCCATGGGCTTTATGAGCTTCGGTAACCCTTCAGTCACATCTCTAATCTGTGCTCCAGGGAGACAGCACACCTGGCGAGTCAAGAAAGCATGATGAGCAACAGTAGCATAATTTACAGAAGGTTTTTTTCCACAATTACCTCATGATGACACACTGATCCTGACAACAACTATTTAAAATCTGAATATGCTTTGGCCCATCCAAAGATCAGGTGCACATGGCGAGAAAGTGAAAAGGATCTAACATAAGTATTGGTAAATGGTCATTCTGAAAACCGTACAAGAAGTCTAACATTGTTTTCAAATAAAGCAGGGTGAATTCCAAATAAATTAGTGTACTTTTGTGGACTTATGGAAAAGAAACAGACTTATTGTATTTGATAATGAAAAATAATGGTAATAAACTATTCACCATATTTCATGCATTTCTCAGCTTACCTTTTAACTAGTTCCTGCTGGACCCCTGGACCAGTTTGCATAATCACCGCAGTATGTGCCAGTAACCTTTTTGAATATGCAGGCTGCAGTGGGTAGATGCTGTGGCTATAGCCACGGGAACACTTATGCAAGGATTAAACAACCCTAAACCAGCCCATAGCCAGCATGCACTGCAACCCACCATTACAGTGGTGATCATGCAAACCAGGGGCAAGTCTACACGTCGTTGTGAAGTCACTTGCGTGCGTCTCGAGTGCGCCCCGAAGCTCATCAAGACGCACAGGCGTACTTTCAAATAGCAGTTTCCCGGCTTTTGAGCGCTGTTATTTATTCCGTCTTAAGTCAATTTAATGCGTTCCTTCTTCCAATGTGTGTAACTTTGGAAACACAACACATTAAAGTGCAGTATGTATTTCCATACTAGTATTAATGATACAAACTTACAGTGTTGTTTTGTTAGCATAGGTGACTTTCAAAAGGAAACTATGAAGCAGCCATTATGCAGCAAGCAAAGAGTCATGTACGCGACTCTTTGTGTGTCTCCTTGTGTGTCTCCTTGTGTCTGTCTTATCTAACAACAAGAGCCTCAGCTCCAGTGCAAAAGTTAGCTTACAGTAGAGCAAAGGGATTGTTTAACAAAGATTAGCTATGCTCCAGTGTTACGTTCTGATTGGTTCATGCTGCTACTGGGCACTGCCCTTTGCAGGCTTCAAATGCTGTACTGAATTCCTTGCTTCTCTGTCTGACTGCTCGCTTTCAAAGAGACTCAGATCTTGATTATAATCAATAAAGCGCTTTTGAACCCTCTGTTGCTGAAGTGTGGAGTCGTGCTTTGGGGCTGATTGGATTTCGTCCCTGGGGCGAAGAACTTGTGCAAAAATTCTGGTGCCGTGACTCGGATCAAGCCCTAGCTTCGGCCTGTGTCTGCCAGTGGAATGGGGAGCCTTGACTGAGAGGAAGCGATCGCCGGGAGATTTCTTCCGCCTCTCAGTTGACGGGATCGTGCACTGTGCAGACCACGGAGACAGAATTGACGGGACCATTCGAGCCAAGGTTGGAAAATTGACTCCACCCAACGGACGGAAGGGAACCAGGCAGCAACAAATTGCAGTCAGACGTGACAGAAAGGGCAGAGACGGGAATTGCGGCTGTTTGGTGAGTAAAACCCCTTTCCCAGGGACCCCAAGTGATGGGGAAATGAGGGAGTGGGTGGTAACTCTGTAGACCTCAGAAATGGGAAGTTTACAGTCCGTATTGGAAGAGTCCCCAAGCCCAATGGGTTGTTATCTTTGTATTTGGAAAGCTTTCATTGAAATGGAGATTTGAAACTGTGTAAAAATGAGTTAAAAAGAGTTTTTGTGAGCATGAATGGACGTCTTTTTGTGTTGGATTGCCCCCTGGTGGATCGTTTGATCCAAAGTTAATTTCAGCTGTGCACGCTGTAGTTACAAAGGATGGTCATTGGAATCAATTTGTATACGTAGGTATGTAGTTAAGTAATGTACCATTCTTAGGATTGTCGGCTCCTAGGATGTTGAAATGTAAATTACAGAAAAGTAAGATGTTTGTGAAAAAGCGAAAGAAAAAGAATTTTCAGTTTGTGTTTCCACCCGGCCCAAGTGAAGAAATTGATACTTTTGTTTCCCCTCCTGCGGCTAGATCCCCCTCAGCGTTACTTCCCCCTCCGTCTCCTCCTTCCCGTTGTTTGCTGCTTCTCCTGTTTTAATGCGTGCCGTGGCTCGAGATAAGGGAGTAACTCTTTCCATCTCAGTGGAGAAAGAATGTTTGGTTTTTAGATGCCTTTATGTGAAGTAGTCCAAGGAGATAGAGTGACTTTGTGTATGTGCCTTTCACAACCTCAGATTTGTATAATTAGAAAACGCAGAACCCCACTTTCACAGAAGACCCCTTAAAGCTTACCAGCTCAATGTCTTTACTGCCTGAAGTTAAAGCTCAAATCCTTGCAGGGGCTAGACAAGCCTTCTTAAAACAGAATTTAAGTGCTACGGAAGCACAAATAGTGCAGACGTTTTGCCAACCGGAACCCCTGCCTGGAATCACATGCAAGATGAGGAGAGAGAGAGAAGGCTGCAGATGCGCAGAGCAGAGTGAAAATGAGAACCAGGGGCGGCTGAGAAAAGGTTGTTTTAAGAAAGTTGTTTTGAAAGACGTGATGAAGTTGAAAGAAACAGGAAAGTGTTTGAAGAGAAGCGGTGAAGTGATAAGAAGTTCATTGGCATGGTTTTTGACCAGAAGAGTGGAAAAGGGGGGTGAGGCCCCGCCTTGAAAAGATTTTGAAAGTGTACGCTTTATTAGAAGAAAAGACATTTGAAAGGACATTTGAAGCACTCAAAAGAAAGCAAAAAGCAGGAACAAGAGAGTGCCTGCCCCTGGTCAGTGCCCCAACTCAGCGCATGTTTTATGCCGAAGAGGATTGAAAGTGTCGGGGACAGGGGTGTCTCCTCTTGGGGCACCCAGCGGCAGAGAGAGGGGGAGCAGTGGTTGGAGTGGATGGACAATTTCAAAATCTTGACGTCTTGCGCCCTCTGCTGACTAAGATTAGAAATACTGAATTGCTATATTTTTTGTGTGTTCTGAATATTGTGTTCTGAATATTGCCCAGTGGCTCTTTTGGGCAGAGATATTCTTATTGCAGGCCCTAATTTCCTTTGGCCTAATAGAACACTTGAAGTGCTTTTGCCTAAACAACAAGGAGGCAACTACCAGATGGCCCTTTTTACCCTGCTCCAAGATGAATCTCCAATGCGAGAAAGCAATGAAGACATGCTGATCTCAGAAGTGGATGTATGGGACAATGCTGGGCCAGCCTGAGCCCTAAATGCGACTACAACTGAAGCCTGGAAGCACTTCTGTGTCCTTGCATCAGTATCCTTTGAAATTGGAAGCCAGAAGAAGCTATTTATACAGCTATTTATCGCTTTTTAAGAATGGACTCTTGAAATGATTAAAGCGTTTGAAGAACACAAGCTTGCACTCACCACCAGCACTAGCCTTACCTGATAGAAGAAAACCTTACCGACTGTACATCCATGAGAGGAAAAGAATAGCCTCAAGTGTGCTGTGCCAAAAAGTCAAGTCCCACCTGGAGACCAGTGGAGTACTACTCAAAAGTCCTGGACCCAAGGCTCACCTTCAAAGTGTTGGAGTCCTGAATTAGGACTGGTTTTTGTGATTTCCATATTTTTGTACAAGCCTGCAAAACCTGGAAGAAACTGAAGACTCAGCATCAGTCAATCAGCTTAAAGGTCAAGTTTGCAGGTGGACTTTATTGAATTATTGGGATGATGCAAAAGTCTAATTGTCTTGCCATTGCCAATTAGTGGTTTCATCATTTGTTCAGGGAAGTGTATATAAAGAGAGTTTTGGAGCTTTGTAACCAGATTAAAATATTCCCTCTCTACTGCTGTGAGCCCTGCTGTAACGTGTATGACCAAGTGTGTGAGTATGTTGGTGTAAATTTGTATTGCCATAAACTGTGTTATTTTCTATCAGTAAAATACTTTATTTTTGTACCAAACAAAACAGACTCTGTCTTGAAGTTAATTTGGTCTTTGCTGACTTTCATAGTTAAGAACCGCTGCTATTCTGCTAATTCACTGGTATAGTGAACAAAAGGGTTTATAAATAATATAACCCTCAAGAGGTTATGGGCCCAGTAACAGTCTGGACATAATTCTAGTTCTTAACAGAGAAACAGTAGGACCTGATAAGACAGAGAAGCCGTGCGTTGACTAATTGCCCTGGAGCGTTGCTTTTTCTAAAGAACGTTGGGATTTAGACAAAGGAAGAGGCTTTTTTGTAAAGCTTTTTGTCTTGCAAAGTCACACGGTGCCTGATAGAAGGCTATTTTTGAATTTGAAAAGGGATTCTGAGGTTGTTAAGCCGGTCAGTTCCCAAAAAGGAAATTCAAATAACAAAAGGGTTGAAAAAACAACCAATTAGCAGTTATGGCACTTCAAATAGGAATGAATACACAAATGGAACAACTCACAGACACAAATTATATTACTTGGTCATTTAAGATTGAAATGAGTTTAAGGAACCAAGGGCTGTGGGAAGTGGTTACAGACCCACCCGATAAAGATTTAAGTGCAGCTGATTTGAGAGAGTGGAATCGAAATGCAGAGAAAGCTAAAACCCACATAATCCTCTGTATGAGGAATGATCAGCTATTCTATGTTAATAGAGAGGATGCTGTTCATGTGATCTGGACAAAATTGCGTGAAGTATATGTAAGAGATACAGCAGGTTCTCGAATAAATTTAACACGCAGAATGTATAGGACGATGCTAAAAGAATCTGGAGATATTGGCAAACATTTGCAGGAGCTGAGAGAAATATTCCAAAGTTTAGCATCGGCTGGCTTGACTCTTTCAGAGGAAATGAAGTCTTATATTATTTTGTCTAGCTTACCAACGTCTTGGGACGTGTTGGTGACTACCCTAGAGGGAGTGACCGTCCGTGATTTAACCCTGAATTATGTGTGCGGAAAATTATTAGAAGAACAACAGAAAAGACATTCAAGAGAGAAGCCGTGAGCTCAAACGGCAAGGCAGACTCATTTCAACAATGGTCTGGTTCTGAAGGGGTTAAGACCGGGACTGTGAAAAAGGAGGAGACTGAATCTGCTTATTCAGTTTCTAAAAAGCACAAGCCACAAAAAACAATTGTTTGCTGAAATGTGGCAAAATTGGACATAAGAAAATTGACTGTAGAGTGAGATTACAACCTGAGAAAGTTTCTGAGCATCGCTGGAAAAATGCTTCTTGTTCAAAGAAGTCAGCACAGCTCGTTACAGCCGGAGTGAGCAAGATGTCGAAGGAGGAAGGAAACGGAAGCTCAGCTATCTGGCTGATAGACTCAGCTTGTAATTCCGTTATTTCTACTAGAAAGGAAAGCTTCCTGGACTTCAGAGTCACGTCTAACAGATTTATTTTCCTTGCTGACGGCTCAAAGCAGGAAGTGAAAGGAGAAGGCATTTGCCATATTCCTGTCCTTAACGAAAGCTTTGCTAATGCTATTTTTGTTCCCAACTTAAGTCATTCTCTTTTAGGTGTGTCAAACCTAATGGAGAAAAAGTTCTCTGTCTCCTTTGAGGAGGGGAAATGTTTTATTTCCAGGCATGGAGAACTGAAGGGGACTGCCAGTTTAAAAAACGCTTTGTTTTTCCTGGACATGAGCCAAAGTGGAGAGGAAGATATTTCTTCAAGAGACAATCCAGTAGTTTTACTAGATTTAGATTTTTTTAGTAGACCTGTAGCAACTCAGACCGAGCCAGAAGACAGAGAGCAACAAGAGGAGGAGGAGGAGGAGGTGCAGATCCCCCGCAGGTCTCAAAGACAAAACAAAGGCGTGCCTCCCCATAGGCTTGGAATACATGCTTGTAATATGAGCTGTGAGCCTAATTCTTAGTCTTCGAGTCAACGAGGTTTTTGGAGAAGAAGGTTTTGCCTCCGGGACAGAAGTCTTTAACTTGCCACTGAGGAGAAGTTTTTAACAGCAAGCCGCTTGTAAACAGAGTTTCTTAGAAACTAGTCGCCAAGGAATTTAGTCAGGATAGGGAGGGACTTTAACGTCATTTTCTCTACTGTGAAATCATATGCTTTACTCTTTGTGCTTATTCTATGTAGTAAAACAAATTCAGCCTGGAGTGTCTAAGGGAATCTTAAGGTATCTCGAACCTTGGAGCACTGGAGAAATTTTTCTGCAGAGGTCAGATGAAAATTTTTGTGCTATTTTGATTCAAATTGGCATTGGCTGTGCAAATGATAGAAAAGCAACGTTGGAATGTTGATATTTGGAAGTAAGCCAAAATCATGGAAGTTCCAAGAAGCAAGAGTTGTGTGGCGAATTACAAAAAGGCTAAGTATGGTGCTGGTGAGTGGTAAAGTTACTTGACTGATCCAGCAATAAAGGACTTTAAGGTCCCAGTGGTGAAGCCAGTGACTGTTAAAGTTTAAACACATAGTCTACTGTGAGTCCCAGAATAATTTGGCAGACGTCTTTACAAAACCGTTAGGAGCCATCAAACATTGGGAGATTTGTGAAACGTTAGGTTTCAGGCAGGGCTAAAAATGTGATTAACTGTACAAATGTTGTAACGTGGTGAAATAGTAGAAAACCCAAAAAGAAGGGGTGTTGGAGTCCTGAATTAGGACTGGTTTTTGTGATTTCCATATTTTTGTACAAGCCTGCAAAACCTGGAAGAAACTGAAGACTCAGCATCAGTCAATCAGCTTAAAGGTCAAGTTTGCAGGTGGACTTTATTGAATTATTGGGATGATGCAAAAGTCTAATTGTCTTGCCATTGCCAATTAGTGGTTTCATCATTTGTTCAGGGAAGTGTATATAAAGAGAGTTTTGGAGCTTTGTAACCAGATTAAAATATTCCCTCTCTACTGCTGTGAGCCCTGCTGTAACGTGTATGACCAAGTGTGTGAGTATGTTGGTGTAAATTTGTATTGCCATAAACTGTGTTATTTTCTATCAGTAAAATACTTTATTTTTGTACCAAACAAAACAGACTCTGTCTTGAAGTTAATTTGGTCTTTGTTGACTTTCATAGTTAAGAACCGCTGCTATTCTGCTAATTCACTGGTATAGTGAACAAAAGGGTTTATAAATAATATAACCCTCAAGACAAAGCCATTGCCTCATTGAATCCTGCCAGATTGATGCTTGAACTACAAGGAAAAGAAGATGTTCCAGAGCATGATTGCCTTGAAGCCTTGCAATTTGACACCTGAACCCTGCTTAGACCTGTATGATGAAGCTTTAGCAGATGCAGACCTTGAGTTGTTTACCGATGGATCCAGCTACAATTAAAGCTACTTAGCAATTTTTCTGCACAAGCAGCTGAACTCGTAGCATGCACAGAGGCCCTGAAACTTGCAAAAGACTAAATTTATTTGCTGATTCAAAATATGAATTTTCTGTAATTCATGCACATGGACAGATTTGGAAAGAAAGAGGATTTGTGACTGCCAGTGGGCAGCCAATGGCCCATGGAAAATTAACAACTGATTTGTTAAAAGCCCTGATGGTCAATTTGTAGTGCCAAGAATCATCATGACTACCCTGCTTAAAGACCTACATTCCCAAGATGGACATTCATCAGCCTCTTCAATGGTTGAAGGACTTTTGAGAACCATGATCAGTCAAGGAATATGGATAGATGCTCAACGAATTGCTTCTACTTGCCTCACTTGTCAAAAAGTAAATGCATCAAGAAAAGCCCCTGCAGCCATGGGAGGGAGGACATGGGCTTGTTATCCTTTTCAAAGAATCCAGATTGACTTGAAATGTAAAAGCTTTTTAAATACCTACTTGTTTTTGTTGACTAACTGACTAGTTGGGTGGAGGCTTTTCCCTGCCCAAAACCATAGAATCAGATCTAGACAGCCATTTTACTTCTTAGGTAGTGCAGAACATGGCAAAAGCCTTACAAATAGACTGGCACCTCCATACCCTATGGAGACTCCAGTCTAGTAGACAGGTAGAGAGAATGAATAGGACCCTGAAAGAAACCCTAACAAAAATTCAATTAGAAACCTCCTTGAAATGGGTGGATACACTTCCAATTGTGTTATCAAAAGTCAGAAAAGGTCTTAAATTGTCTCCTTTTGAACTAATGTTTGGTTTTCCCCCTCGGGTTTTAGTGGGAGAGTGAGAAGAAATTAAGTGGGAATTGGGGAATGATTTACTCCAAGAATATGCAATTGCCCTGCAGTTTTGTTCTCTTACAGCTCCATCGTTACGCTGCACCTTTCCAGAGACTTGAAGGACTCATCCACCTGTTCCAGCCTGATGATAAAGTCCTGCTCAAAAGTGGAATCCTGGAAGTGAGAAGGTCCTTACTGCATTGCACTTGTAAGTCATTCTGCTGTGAAGTTGTTAGGGACAAATAAATGGACACATTGTTCTAGAATAAAGCCCTTCCATCAGCCTCATCAGCCTCTGCCTCCCCTGAGTACCGGAAACTCAGAGGACACAGGCAAAGCTGAGAGCAACAGCCCTCTGCCTTCTGGTGCACCGGAAGCCACCAGAAGCACAGGTGAAGAAACCAGCACGGAGCAACCTAAGTACTCAGCCCAACATTTAGGGGGCACTAAAGTTAAATTTTATAAGCAAAACCAATGAACTTACATTTGTGTGAAGATTGTGTAGCTGTAATTTTGATAATTCTTATCCTGTTCATAAGTTTCTTACTTTGGTGGTTCCAAGTGCTTCTTTAATTGCCATGGCAAATGTCTTTAAGAAAGAATTTTGCCTATATTTGTGCCTTTTACCACTCATAAGTAACTTAACTTCACTCCACAATTGCCAAACTTTCCTTGCAATTGTGGAGTGAAGTTAATCACCCTCATCTTCCTGCCCTACAAAAGCTTGTGACAACCACACAAGCCCAAAACTGTTGATTTGTGAACAACTAGGGAAGAAAGATGTAGGTAATAAATTACTTCCAGTCCCTGTGCCCCTAACCTATTGGACTTCAAAAGTAAACACAGGATGGGCAGCTGACTGGGTTTTAAAAATGAATTACACACATGCTACCAGAGGCTTGTGGGTGCGAGATCCACGTTCAAAAGGACTCGTAGCCTACCAAGTAATACCTAATGAAATAAAACACTCAATATGCATAGAATCAGAGAATTCAACTGGCCAAGATGTAGGATGGTTAAAGGTTCAGAACTGTGCACACATATTATGGTTTTATTCTACCCAAGGACTTTTAGAGCCCTACGTTACTGATGAAAAGAAAGTTAACAAAGAAAAATCTACATGCAGTGGCACATATAGTTTTAGTGACATGCTCTCCTGTAGTCTTACCTATCCTACACTCTATGGTTTAAATTTCACATATGTCATTTGGAAAAATGAATCAGTGGCCTTATTAAACAACTCTGTGTTCTTTTTCAGCGAAAGTGGAGCCACTTTCATAAGTCTTTCATAAAACAGGACAACCACCCACTAATGATCTATTTAGATGGCTCACTAGTGTGGTAAGAGCCCTCAAATTGAGCTCTCTCTCTAGGATCATGTCTAGCCGCTGGAACCAAATAACAAATAGACATGGGGTAAGAGCAAAGCCTTGATCTTTCCGCAGCGAAAAGACTGCCTGCTTCAAATTTAGGAATAGCAGCAGCAGCCCTGAATGTTTTGCATCCAGGACTTTTATACTGTATTGCAAACAAGTTACGTATTAGGTCATACAGTGTCATGATTGGGTATATTTCAACAAGAAACTCATAGCATTGCGAATACTATTCTTAGCAGAAACTCACTGTGTTTTGTCTGTTGACTGAGCTGGGTCTTTCCAGATAACGCGCTTACCTCTTGACCTCAGCTTGACTCTTCACTTAGGCTGCATGTTTGCCTTGCTGGTTGTCTTCTGATAGAGAACAGCTAACTGTAAGTTAGCTATTATTTATATCACTAGTTAGTTGCCCAATATGGGGTGGTTAAAAGAGGGATTTCTTGCATTATGTCTTATTGTAATGATTTTGCTTATCCTTGCTTTCTGTCTTCCCTGTATTTTGTGTCTTGTGAAAAATCTTGCAAAATCTGTGATCCATGTATTTGCATTATGAAGCCTTAGCCATAGATGACCTAGAAGAAGCTAGCAAGCTTGAGTTTTAAATTGCTTTAAAGGGGGGAAATGTTAGCATAGGTGACTCCATTTTCAAAAGGAAACTATGAAGCAGCCATTATGCAACAAGCAAAGAGTCACGTACGCGAGGGTGTCTCCTTGTGTCTGTCTTATCTAACAACAACAAGAGCCTCAACTCCAGTGCAAAAGTTAGCTTACAGTAGAGCAAAGGGATTGTTTAACAAAGATTAGCTATGCTCCAGTGTTACGTTCTGATTGGTTCATGCTGCTACTGGGCACTGCCCTTTGCAGGCTTCAAATGCTGTACTGAATTCCTTGCTTCTCTGTCTGACTGCTTGCTTTCAAAGAGACTCAGATCTTGATTATAATCAATAAAGCACTTTTGAACCCTCTGTCGCTGAAGTGTGGAGTCGTGCTTTGGGGCTAATTGGATCTCGTCCCTGGGGTGAAGAACTTGTGCAACAGTTTCATTAAGTACTGTTTTTAATTTTAATTAATGTAATGCAACAAGTAGCTATGTACAGCAGTAGAAACTGCCTTAGCATTAAACTCACTTGTTTGTTTGTGTTATGCTGTAACAGCTGCATTTACAGTCAGGTTCTTAGACATGACTGAAATTTTTCTATAACAGAACTAAACTGCAACGAAAATCTAACTAGTTTTATGAATTAAGTAGGAAGTATTTAAAAAGCAAAATGGGTATATTTTCCTTAACAATAAAAACTTACTGGCAGGTCGCCTCTCCATCCAGCTTGGCTCCCCTGCATCCACCCACAGATTATGTAGGGCATTATAATGGGGGGGGGGTCTTAGATGATCCGGGGGTGGCCCTTCATGCCGCTCCATGGACTCAAAAAATTTCCCTTTAAGGGTTTTAAATTTGGTCCAGGCCTGTAGGGCACTTCTCGGATACCCTTCGGACGTTAGAGTCCGTGCAGCATTTTTAAATATTGAGATAGTCTCCAGGTTGGAACTTCTCATGAGTTGCTCTGCCTGGCCTGATTTTAGGAGCTCTTCTAATAAGAGCTCCACCTCGTCCCGTTGCCAGAAGGCCACTCTGCGAGCCATGTTTCTCCTGTTCACCAACAGAGAAGGATAAGGTTTACTTCCTGAATTGCGCCCCCTATAATCCCTTAAAAGTAATTACACATAATCGCACATGCGCTTTGATATTAATTGAAAAGGGAAGTGCAGATGCCAATACAAACGTTTTTTATTCCATATGAAACAACGTAACACAAAACATGAAGTCGCAAAGAGAGTGAACGAATATAAAGCAGCAACATTTCCATTATATTACACTTTAATTTTACCGACGCAACTCCCTATTATGCCACAAGTATGTACAAATAGCATCCCTAACTTTGATTCCCTCCGCTCCACGCTCGTTTTCATTATTAACATAGGGTTGTCCTAGGGTCGCAAGTGTTACACGGTTTTGTGGTCCGTCACTGTTAATGATTGCGTAACCTCTGCCTTCACAGATGTTGTGCATAATTACGCAAGCAATAATAACTGAGGGAACATTTTCCTCAGCCACTTCCAGCCGACCACTGAGGCACCTCCATCTGCTCTTCAGTCTCCCAAAGGCACGTTCGACAACGTTCCGGGCACGGCTAAGGCAGTAATTGAAGTGTGCTTGCAGAGGGTTAAGGTTACCCCCATAGGGCTTCATAAGCCATTTCCGCAAAGGATAAGCCCCATCAGCAACAATGAAAGGTGGCACTTTGACGTCCCCAATTCTCCAAACCTCATTGGAAGGGCAAAACACTCCAGCATCCATTGCCTCAAAGAGGGATGAATTTCAGAATACATGGGCATCATGGTTCCTGCCACTCCACCCCACCTCAATATGGGTGAAGCGGCCAGTGTGGTCCGTAGTCCCCTGAAGAATCATAGAATAATAGTTTTTCCGATTTATGAAATCGTTGCCTTGCCTAATGGGACATACAATTTCAATATGTGTTCCATCTGTGGCTCCGCAGGAGCCCCGGAATCCCAAAGCTGCAAAGCCATCCATTACCTGTATTAAAAAGTGAAAGACAATGTTTAAACCAACAGGAATGTTTAAATTGAAACACATAGCAGTTTGTCTCACATGTGCACGTGTACCGGCAACTTGGGGCCAAAGGGGAGGAAAAACCTTCCTATACATAGCACTAGTTCGTTCATCACACATGCGCACGTGTGCATCCAACTATGCGCCAAAGGAAAATAAACCTTCCTATATTCATAACAGGTGTTCGTTGGTCTCACATATGCACGTATACAGGCAACTTGGGGCCAAAGGGAGAAAAAAAAATCCTATACATAGCATGAGTTCGTTCGTCACACATGTGCACATGCACATCCAACTACGGGCCAAAGAAAAAAAACACCTTCCTATACAAAACACTTGTTCGTTCGTCTCACATACGCATGTCGACAGACAACTTCTGGCCAAAGGGAGACAAAACCTGCCTATACAAAACTCTCGATCGTTCGTCTCACATGCGCACGTGTACCGGCAACTTTGGGCCAAAGGGAGAAAAAAAAATCCTATACATAGTATGAGTTCGTTCGTCACACATGCTCACGTGTGCATCCAACTACGGGCCAAAGAAAAAAAATTCCTATATACATAACATGCGTTCGTTCATCACACATGCGCACATGTGCATCCAATTTAGCTTAGAAGAAAAAAAAATACCTTTCGAAAATCGCCAAGATAGACTGTGCGATGAAGAAGAACTAGCTCCATTGCCAAGCACACTTCAACGAAGACTTCGCCAACTGTCGAGCGGCCAACCCCAAACTGCTCTGCTGCATTTTTATAGAACCCAGGGTTAGCCAGCTTCCAAATACCAATGGTGACACGCTTTGCGACGGAAAGTGGCTTCCTCATGGCCGTCTGGTTCCTCTGTAGTGCTGGAGTAAGCTCAGCAACGATTTCAAACAGCGTGGTTCGACTCATCCTGAAGCTCTCGAGCATTGCCTGGGCAAGCGGCGCTCGCCTGCTTGCGAGCGGCGGCGGCGGCGGCGAGCAGTGCTCCCTCTGTCACCTGCCCCCCCTTCCCACCCACCCTCCCATCCTTCCCCCCCCCCGGTTTTTACAAAAACACCTCTTACCTTCACGAAGTCTTCGGGCCACCCGCGGCCCCTTTAAACAAAAAAAAAAAAATGGCGGACGCCGCAGGGCTTCCGTCCTCCCTGCGGCTCTGGCATCTGGAAGCGTGGGGGAGGTGCACTAACGGTAGCGCGCCTCGGCCCCGCCTCCCTGCCAGCGTAAGCCGGCAGGTCTAGCAAGGCCCCAAGTCTCCTGGAACAAGACAACGTCAAAGTTGTTAAGGTATGTTAGGAAATCTGGGTCTCTACTTTTGGATTTCCAGCCAGCAATGTTCCAGGACAGGATTTTGAGTGGGCTGTTGACATGCCCCAAGCGTAGTCAATCTAGTTCAAAAATTGTGTCTAACCCTTCCTTCTGATCTCCCAGAACACAACAATTGGATGAAAAAGCATGGATGTTGGAGGATGGAGCAATTTGCCTAGCAGAATTTTTGGTTTTTGGCGAACCAGTCTCTTTAGGGTTCAGAGACTGCATGGCAATCCAGTCCAGGGTGTTGTGGCTAGAGCATTTCTGCTTTGAGGGAGAAGGTCCTGCTTCTGTAAAAGTGTTCCCAGATGTGGTGGACGGAAACCCGCACCTTTCAGGGTTAGAAGGAGCGGACAGCTGGCCAGTCTTTGTTGGAGGTTTAACTATGATCTCAGGATTTAGAACTAAGGTCCCCTTGAGGTTCCTCTGATTGTTGTCTAAGGAATTATCTATACAGATTGTGCACCCCATCTTGGCCCAGATATTTTGCTTCTCTTTTGAGGGATCGGTGATGGGATGACAGTTGTTGGGTTGAGTGAGCTCATGGCCCTGTTGACGGCTGTTTGATAATAAAGCTGTCAAAGCTGATAGTCTGGACATGATCGCATTCTGTTCCATCGCCGGAAGGGCTCCAAAGCTCTCAATCAGTGATCTCTCCCCACCAAGAAGGGCATTGGTGTTGAATATTGATGGATTCTCAACAGGTGTAAATGTGTGGAGCATTCCATGATTTATAGTGTTCTTAGAAAACTGGGGAAGGAAATTAACAGAGGAATCTGAGGACATGCTGAGATCAATTAGGTCTCCAACAGGTGGTTCTACGCTACGTGCGTTAACAAGATTAGTACCTCCTCTCAGGTCTCGTACATAGAAAGCCGGGATTGTGTTGACAAAATGTCTATTTACAATTATATTCTTATTAAGTAACTCCTCTCTGGCACTTAAGATTTTTGCAGCAGTGACACAGGAATCGAAGGTTACTACAGCTCGGGCATTGGTGTAGTTATAAAAAAGGTATTCAACCTTTTGAATAGAATCAGAGTCAATCTTGATCTCTAAGAGATCGTATATGAGCTGCACAAAATGATTTGTGTGTTCCAGCTGAGTCAGCAGACCCTTGGGCTTAGGGTAATTGGAGAAAACCAGGTTTTGCTTTATAAGTTGTAGCTGCCAAGAGTTATTTGCCATAAACGGAGTCACCCTGTGATCTTTTGGGGGAGGCGTCAAAAATGAGGTGGGTCCCTTGTCATGAACTGTGGTAGTTGATGGCTGAGGGACTTGAGGGAAGACAGATAGTTTGTTATTAGATTGTACACCCTCAGTTTTGCCCGTAGTTGGTTCCATTTTTCCTTCTGCCCTTGCAGGATAGGCTATGCTCGCTGGGTGATTGAGGTTCAAACGATTCGACTTCATGATCATGGTCAATGCCTCCAAGAGCTCAACTAGAGAATTATATTCTGTTTTGTTTGGGCTCTCTTCTCTCCTCATTGCTGCCCCACCGCCCACCCCAGTTTGTACTCCAGCAAGAGAAAAGAAAGGGGGAATGGGGGAGAACTGCAATGCCCCCCAGGACCTCCTGGCTAAGGAGGGTTCATTCAGCAGCTCCTTTTTCAGAATGCTTGCTAAAACAATTCCTATCTGCCCTTGCTTATTTTAGGGTGTCCAACCCCTTTTTTCAAGCCATTCTTTTGGTAAACATGATATGTGTGTACCTTGTGTCACTTTAAAACAGAGCTGCAGCACAATCCTATGTATGTCTACTCAGAAGTAAGCCCCACTGAGATCAATCAAACTTACTCTGAGGTAAATGTGCATAGGATGCAGCCTGAAAACGAAGAGAGGATAAAAAAAGACAGGAGAAAAAGAATTGTAGAAATAGAATAGCAAGGTAACTGTGGGATATTTAACCATATTTAAAGACAATAAGTACAGTAAAATTAGTGCTCCTCTACTTCAGTCCCAATCAAATAATTACAACAGTGCAGTACAGATTATTTGTTAATTAAAAAAACACAGTTTACTTCAGTTTTCGTTTATTTCGTTTGTTTGATGAATGAAAAGAAGTCTTTTATTACTGTATATTCAATCAATGTTTACCTTAAAAAAAAATTCCTAGCTGAACCACCTAATGAAATGTGCTGTGCAAGCCTATGACAGTGCTGTGGACTGTCTCATAGGAGATTAGCCCCAGCCGTTAGTCTAGACGGTGCCTTTATACAGTACTTAGATTACATAGGTTGAGAAAAACCACCCCCTTATTAGGTAATACATATATGTGCATATGTGTCTCACATTTACACTGCACCTGTGTAAGCCTAACCTGCTTTGTGGTGTATGAGCCTCAGCTACAGCGACTCATCCCAAAAGAGGAACTGACCAGTCAACGTCTGTGGCTGCTGTCAGTCTGAGCCATAAGACATTTATTTTCAGAGTTTATTTAAAGCTAATTTAAAGAAAATCCCACTCCCCCCACTCTTTGGTCCAATAGGACAACCTTCTACTTCAGCAAGAGCCACAAAGTTCTGAATCTCTGCTTGCTCTTCTTCAACTTTTTGCATCTCATCCTGAGCATACTACATATAACCATAAGTTTTAGCTGTTTTAAGGTAATGGTGTTCGTGGTGGTGTTAAACCAAAGCTTTAAACAGCACAGTATCATTTGAACACATACAAAGAGAATCAAAAGCAGAAACAAGCTAAGGAATAAGTATTTCACTGCGCTACACAACCAGACTCTTACATTGGGGGGCCATGAAGTCACCAACTCCCTGGGTCACTAGTGGAATCAGGTGACACGTAGGGAACTTTACCTCCTCTCGGGCAGATGAAAGGTCTCACTTTACAAGCCAACTTTGAAAGGGCGTATCATATGTGATTTGCATGGTAGGGCTCAAATAGGCCACATAACAGGCACCTGTCCAAAGCCTCTTCTGGACTGAGATAGCTTGGCTACAGTGGTGCAGGCATTAGTAACCTCAAGGCTGGATTACTGCAATGCACTCTATGTGGGGCTGCCCTTAAGGCTGTTCCAGAAGCTGGAGCTAGTGCAGAATGCAGTAGTTTGGCTGTTGTCAGGAGCTGCCGCCTTTCAGCATATAGCTCCTTTGCTGAGGGAATTACATTAGCTCCCTCTTGACTACCAGGCCAAGTTTAAGGTTTTGGTACTACTGTACAAAGCTCTAAACAACTTGGGACCGGGATACCTGAGAGAGCGCCTTCTCCCTTACCAACCTGCCCAATCACTGAGGGCATTGGAGGGCATGCTCCTGGTGGTTCCACATGGACCTATAGCCCAATTGGAATCCACCAGGAGAAGAGCCTTTAGTGTAGTGGCCCCTTCTCTGTGGAACTCCCTGCCCCTGGAGGGTCAGGCAGGTGCCAACATTAGACTGCTTCCGGTGCCTCCTCAAAACCACTCTATTTCAATATGCCTTCCCTAACTGACCAGCCACTTATTACTGGTCCTTTATTTTAAATTGAACAATTTTAATTTGCTTTTTAAATCTTCTTTCTTTTTACAGTTTATACCTACTCTAGAAACTTTTTCTAAGACCAAAAACCCATGTAATTGGGGCTGAGTTTTTGGCTTAGGGTAGGCTAAAATAGCTTGAATGAGAGTTGGCTGAAAGAAGATGCCCCAAATACTCTACTTGAGGTTTACAGAACTGCAACTTCTGCTTAGACACTTTGGCCCTGTTCAGAAGACACCTTAAACCACAGCTTTAACCACAATGGTTAAGCAAGAAAGCCAGGCCGTGTTCAGAAGACACTTTAAACCATGGCTTTAACCATGGTGAATAAGACTTTCTGGCTTAACCACCATGGTTAAAGCCATGGTTTAAGGTGTCTTCTGAAAGGGGCCTTTAGCAGAGTGATGGTATCAGCATGGCATGCTGCTAGAGAAGGTTATGTCACCAGCAAGTCATCTACATATTGCAGTAGCATGGACCCTTCAGTTAATTTAACACCTGCAAGATCTTTAGTAAGCACTCAAGAAAAGATCACTGGAGCTTGGCAAAGTTCCACTGGCGTTACAATCCAACAGAACTGTTAGCTCTTATAAGTAAAGGAGAACAAATTCTGGCTATCCTCATGCAAAGGGATGGAAAAGAATTACACAAGTCAACTACAGAAAAACAAATAATATCAGGTGGCAAAAGAGACAAAATGGTGGCTGGATTAGGAACAACAGGAAATTGAGGTAAAATGGAGGTGTTAATCACATGCAAATCCTGCATGAATCTTCAACCTATGGGGAAGCCAGGTTTGAAGGTTTCTTGACTGGCAGGGTTGGGTAGGGTGACCATATGAAAAGGAGGACAGGGCTCCTATAACTCTAACAGTTGTATTGAAAAGGGAATTTCAGCAGCTGTCATTTGTATATATGGAGAACCTGGTGAAATTTCCTCTTCATCACAACAGTTAAAGCTGCAGGTGCCCTGCCCTCTTTTAAATCTGATCACTCTAGTATAGCTCCTGCAATTTAACTGTTGTGATGAAGAGGGAATTTCACCAGATTCTCCATATATACAAATAACTCCTTCTGAAATTCCCTTTTCTATGCAACTGTTAAAGATACAGGAGCCCTATCCTCCTTTTCATATGGTCACCCTAGGGTTGGGGTATTGTAGGGGCTTTTAATGGGCCTGATGATTTTGTGCTGCAACAGGTCTTGAATCACTGGTTCAATACCTGCCACTGCTTCCGTTCCCAGTGAGTACTGGGAAACCTTGGGCCCCTCAGCATCTGAGTTTAACATTTTTTCACTGGATCAGCTGATTTTATGCGACCATCTACATTTGTCCCTTTCTCCCACAAAGACTGAGATAGGGAGTCAAGGGCTGAGTCAACCTCTGGGCTTGAGGTTGGCTCAGGAATGGTTTGCAAAGCCATCAAAGCTGCATTGGAATTTGGGGTGGGAATGTCAAGGAACACGCCACCAGGGGTACAGCAAAAAGAAAGAACAACGAGTGTCCAAGCTGTGTTATCCACAGCAGCAACTTCCCTTGCAATCTGGTTCCACAACCTTTTCAGTTCTAAAGGCCTCATGCAGTGTCAGCCCGGGGAGGCGGGGGCTTTACATGCACATCCACTTGCACACACACACACAAACACGCACACACCAATGCTAATAAACGGTGTAGTTTTTCTGTGACATTAGCATGGGCTGCCTGTATGTTTCCGAGCCCGACTCAAGGTGCTGGTTTTAACCTATAAAGCCTTACATGGCTTGGGACCACAATACCTGACAGAACACCCCTCCCGACATTAACCTACCCATACACAACGCTCAACATATAAGGTCCTCCTCCGGGTGCCTACTCTGAGGGAAGCTCGGAAGATGGCAACAAGGGAGAGGGCCTTCTCAGTGGTGGACCTCCAATTATGGAACCATCTCCCCAATGAGGCTCACCTGGCGCCAACATTGTTATCTTTTCGGAGCCAGGTCAAGACTTTTGTCTTCTCCCAGGCATTAAATAGTACAGCTAGCACTATGAGCAATCTTGTGACTCATGCTCACTGCAAGGGACCATTATGAACTAAGCAACTGATTTAGAAAAACGTTAGTGACTGTTTTTGTAGTGAAATTAACTAGCCTTTGTTAAGGAGCTGCTCCATATCCAGCTGGGGGAACATGAAAGCAATTAAAATATTTGTCAAGATGTTTGTCTAATTTAGAATGCTCTACCCCTACATGTGACTTGCCTACTTGAAGTGTCTTTTCTAGCAGTTCTCCCCATGAGAGCTATTTTACCATTTTTAACTGTTGTAAACCGCCCAGAGAGCTTCGGTTATGGGGTGGTATATAAATGTAATAAATAAATAAATAAATAAATAAATAGCATATCTGATTTATGATTTTACAGTTTTTAAATTTTATATATCTGTTTTCTTAAATGTTCAATGTTTTAATCTTTGTAAACTGCCCAGAATGCTTTGGCTATGGGGCGGTATATAAATGTCAATAATAATAATAATAATAATAATAATAATAATAATAATAATAATAATAAGTGGACTAGGAATAGTATCATTTTTGGCAATTATTATGTATATGTACATAACTAAAAGCTAAGGGTTACCACAAACTGAGCCCACGTGGCCGCCCTGTCTAGTGGCTATTAGTAATAGTCTGCACACTCTCCATCCGTAGTGGAATTTTCTATTTATTTTATTACATTAAAAAAAATGTGTTCCTTTTGTCTCCATCTTCACTAGTATCTCAATTTAATAATTTGTGACCAGGCACTGAACTGAGTTACCATTTTATCTTTATCGTGTTAGTCTCTGTCAGGGCCAAGTTGACATCACTGATCAATAAATAAGCGGCTATTCTCTTGATCAAAGCAAGCTCTCAATTGTCTGTTCTTCTATTCTTGTCTGTCTTGACTACACCTAGAGCTTGTCTTTTCTTAGCAACTTTATTTTTATTTTTCATTCCCTCCCCCATGCATAATCTACTGCTGGCAGTAATCTCAGCAGTTCCACTGACAGCAAAATTATAAGGTGCTCAACACACAATGACAATTCTTTTTCTCTGGCACTAATTCATTTGCACCGCTGTCAAAGAACCACCATCAAGTTTTCAAGGCATTAACAGTTCTTTATTGATAGGAGGCATTAGTTGCACATTCTTTGCAGGAGGTCAAAATGATTTTGCGATATCCCGTTGAATTTTCTACCCTGGGAAATTCTGTTCGTTTCTAATATCAAATATCTGGACTGCCAGCAAAATTAGCACAGAAGGAAGACAGGTTTAGCAGAGTGTGAGACTCAAATGAATATAAACAGATCAGCCTTTTCACTAGATGACAGGGTCTGGCATTTGTGACACAGCTAAAAGTATTTGGATTCTCTTTAGAGCTGCTAAGAAAAGTCTGCCAGGATTCATTTGAAAGCACTGTAAATATTAAGGATGCACTCTCACCTTTACTTAAGAGCTGTCAACCATTTGCCCTACCAACATCACCATGACCAAAACTGTTTCTGTGTTGCTGGGTTCCACTAATATTCTCACTATTGTACCACTTATCCAACATCTCAAGTAGGTAAGCCTTCCTTACCTACTTGCAGTTAGTAGAATCCTGTTGTTACCGCAGGGTGTTTTCATAAGTACCACTAATCCTATACATGTCTACTCAGAAATCAGCACAATTTAGTTCATAGAGGGTTACCCCTAAGACAATGTGCTCAGGATTGCATTTAATATAGTGGGACTTCCAAGGAAACATGCATATAATTATGCTGTAAGGGTGGTCACTTAATGTATTGATGCCTTCCCCACATAAAGGAAATGCATCATCAAAAGCTAGGACAAAAGAAAATATCGATTTGCATAACATTTACTTGTGCTAATTTATATAGAGAGATACAAATTTAGAAATAATTACTAGGGGTGTGCACGGACCCCCCAATCTGCTTCGTGGCCCAATCCAGAAAATTCAGATCGGGCCCGATCCTCTTCGTGCCGCTCCGGCTGTCTCCCGCTCCGCTCTGCGGAGCGAGATCCGGCTTCGCCGCCATCACTATATGGGCGGCGGCGGCGGCGGCGCGAGAGAAACCACCCACCCACCCCACCCCCTTACCTTCCTCCGTCACGGGATTCAATTGAGGCCTCGGTTGAAGCCGGAAGAGGCCTCGGCCTTCACTTCCGGCTTCAACCGGGGCCTCAATTGAAGCCAGCGATGGAGGAAGGTAAGTGTCCCTCCTCCCTGCTCCTTTACCTGGTGCTGCCGCCGCCGCCACATGTAAGTCCCCCTCCCCCCACTTACCTTCAGGCGAAGCTCCGGATTGAGGCGATCCTCTTCGCCTCGATCCACAGCCCCCCTGACTCTCTTCGCCTCCGCCTTAAGGGTAGGCGAAGCCCCCCACTCCGCTCCTGCTTCTCCGGTTCGAGGAGAAGCGGAGCACATCCCTAATAATTACTGTGTTTTAAATAGAAATACATATATCTCATCACAGTAACCAGTATGCCTGCTCAGTCTACCATCCAGAGGCTGAACTCGGTGTGGATGTTACCATGAGGATCTGGCATTTATTTATACGTAAACTATATATACTACAGGGTAAGTGCTCTCCCAGAACATCTACGAACTACAAGTTCTATCCTAGATTTTAAAAAGCATTTGAAAACTTACCTCTTTTCCATAGCTTTTGGAACACCTGATTTAATGTTCACAATGCTTCAATTATTCCCTTATTCTGTCTTTGTGTAACCTCTCCCCTTCATATGTTTTAATGTGATTTTAGATTGCAAGCCTCTAGCAGGATATTGTTGCTGTTTTATTTGTACTTACTGTACAGCACCAAGTACATTGTTGGTGCTATATAAATTATTATTATTATTATTGTTATTAATAATAATAATAATAATAATAATAATAATAATAATAATAATTCTCATAAACTGGGTGTGGTTCAGGATGAGAACACAGCCTATGCTTTTCATATGATGTTTATTTATTTATTTATTGTACTTATATACCGCTCCCATAGCCAGGGCTCTCTGGGTGGTTTACAGAAATTCTGTAAATTTCTGTAAATGGCTGACTACCCAATGGCTGACTACTCAATGAGTAGGGATGTGGGCAGAAAGTGGTTTGGTTTGCATTTTAATTGGGAGTTCTCAGACCAATATGTGAACTGAAACACTGTTATCCTTTAGTGTCCACACTTCTCTGAATTTTGCAATGCAGTTCACCAATTAACAAACGTATACCAAAATGCATACATTTATAAAAATAACATATAAAAATACATTACATCAGGACAATACCGCATACAAAAATGCATATATTAGAAGAAATGCGCACAAAAATGCATACACATTTTTATGCAGTCTGTTTAAAAATAAAAATCACAAACCGATGTGGAAACCAGACAGAACAAGTTTGGAAAAATTTGAAACCAACGGAAATCAAAATTGACAGATTCAGCCATCCCTGCTAATGAGAAAGCAAAACATGCTGAGACATCCTTTAAAATAACAGTACGGTGGCCAAACTCCCAAGAGACCCATGCAGAACTTGTAGTAGATTGCTTTGTTAGTATTAGTGTGTGTGTGTGTGTGTGTGTGTGTGTGTGTGTGTGTGTGTGTTCGTTTGCCATAATTAATTCTGCACTGGGGGAAATTTTGATTCCCCCCACCCCCGCCAACAGCAAAATATAGGCTGTCTGCAGCTTGGGATGAGCATGAATACAATTAGACTCTTGGCAAAGCTCATTAGTATTTTATCTGCAGCACTGATGGGATTATTCAGTAGGGGGGAAGGTTGTTCTCACAAATTTCCTGGCTATGATTATAAAAGGAGGGAGGGGGAGAGAGAGAGAGAGATGGGAAAGAGCAATTACTGCTCTTGATTTTTCATCTCTCCCAGGCTTAAATGCATGTGACAAATCCATTAAAATGAAATAAACTACATCCAGTCTTTCCAGACAGGTGAGGCTCAACCTGTACAGTTTTCTCTCTTGCAAGGGAAAGGTGACAAAAATGATCTCATACATTATAGGGCATATCAATATATGCACTGACTGAGGAAACAGCACCATTGGCTGCAACGATTTGAGATCGTAGGAAGTGGTTTCTCTCTAGGAATGCCAGCAGCTCTGATTTTTAAGGATAATGTTTTAATTTGGAGCAGAGAAGGATGTTGTATTACAAGTTGGTTCTAGGATGTTTATTTCACACATGCACACACTCAAAGCTTAGGTCAGCTCCTTTAAAGTCAGTGGGTAAGACTTAGCCATGCTTAAATATACTGAAATCAATGGGAGTTAAGTTACAAACATCCAAACTCCCCATTCTCAGTGAGCAAATTATTTTGTGTGCCTCATCTCCAGAACTGAGATAATGGCAGAATTGATGCTTCCCCATATACATGCAAACCTTGCTCAGTGTAACTGTGCCTTCCATTTAAGTGCTTGCCCAGTGGCCATAGATCATGGCTGGGCAGAAAGTAGATCTCCAGATGTTTTGGACTTCAACTCCCAGAAACCTCTGCCAGCATGGCCAATGGTCAGGGGGCCTGTCTACACACGGGGAAAGCCCCGCAGTGGCTGTGGATCTGCGCGCTGTCAGTTAGACAATGCAGGTGCAGCTTCAGAGCCACCACAGGGCTTCCCCGTGATGCTCGGATTTGAAGAAGTCAGGGATTTACCCTGACTTTTTCAAAGGGAGTGACGTCAACATGGCGCATCTGATGTGTAACATCTGTCTGCGGCCAATCTGGGGCCAACCCAGGGGCGGAGTCTGGTGGAAGGCGGCCAGCAATTGGTTGCCTTCCACCAGGAAGAGGGCAGGGACGACTCCAGGACCCGGATGCCACCCAGGCCAGATCATAGAATCATAGAATAGCAGAGTTGGAAGGGGCCTACAAGGCCATCGAGTCCAACCCCCTGCTCAATGCAGGAATCCACCCTAAAGCATCCCTGACAGATGGTTGTCCAGCTGCCTCTTGAAGGCCTCTAGTGTGGGAGAGCCCACAACCTCCCTAGGTAACTGATTCCACCGTCGCACTGCTCTAACAGTCAGGAAGTTTTTCCTGATGTCCAGCCGGAATCTGGCTTCCTTTAACTTGAGCCGTTATTCCGTGTCCTGCACTCTGGGAGGATCGAGAAGAGATCCTGGCCCTCCTCTGTGTGACAACCTTTTAAGTATTTGAAGACTGCTATCATGTCTCCCCTCAATCTTCTCTTCTCCAGGCTAAACATGCCCAGTTCTTTCAGTCACTCTTCATAGGGCTTTGTTTCTAGACCTCTGATCATCCTGGTTGCCCTCTTCTGAACACGCTCCAACTTGTCTGCGTCCTTCTTGAATTGTGGAGCCCAGAACTGGACGCAATACTCTAGATGAGGCCTAACCAGGGCCGAATAGAGAGGAACCAGTACCTCACGTGATTTGGAAGCTATACTTCTATTAATGCAGCCCAAAAGAGCATTTGCCTTTCTTGCAGCCATATCGCACTGTTGGCTCATATTCAGCTTGTGATCTACAACAATTCCAAGATCTTTCTCGTTTGTAGTATTGCTGAGCCAAGTGTCCCCCATCTTGTAACTGTGCATTTGGTTTCTATTCCCTAAATGTAGAACTTGGCATTTATCCCTATTAAATTTCATTCTGTTGTTTTCAGCCCAGCACTCCAGCCTATCAAGATCACTTTGAAGTTTGTTTCTGTCTTCCAGGGTATTAGCTATCCCACCCAATTTTGTGTCATCTGCAAATTTGATCAGCGTTCCCTGCACCTCCTCGTCCAAATCATTAATAAAAATGTTGAAGAGCACTGGGCCCAGGACTGAGCCCTGCGGCACCCCACTTGTTGCCTCTCCCCAGTTTGAGAAGGTTCCATTGATAAGTACTCTTTGAGTCCGATTCTGTAGCCTACAGAAGCGCTTTAAAGCGCTTTATAACAGTTATAAAGCGCTTTAACTGCTTTAAAGCGCTTTAAAACTGTTATAAAGCGCTTTAAAGCAGTAGTGTAGATCCGGCCCCAGAAACCCAGCACTCCCTCCTCAGCATTGGGATTACCCGACGACGCCCCAGGAGAGGAAAAGCACGGGGTTGAGGAGGGAGGTAGCACCAACCTGGTGCCATGAAGACAGCCTACTGGGAGTTAATGTCCAAAACATTGGGGAATCTACTTTCTGCCTTCCCCTATCATAGGTGACATGCAGGCAAATGAATAGCTTGGCAAACCAAGCAAGCTGCCAGAGGAAGCAAGCCACCACCACCTCCTCTTCCTCTTCCTCTTCCTCCTCCTCCTCCTTCTCCTCCTCCATGACCAGCATACAAGTGCTGAGGGCTGCTGCAAGTGGGATGAAGTCATCTTTGGCCCTCCTCTGTCATCCCCCAATAGGCTGGAGATAGATATAGTTTTGGCAGGTTAGTAACTTTTGTTATTTACAAAGCTGCTGTATTGTTCACATATCTCTGACGTGGTGAGGAATTGTCCGGTTCAGACATCACAGTGACAATTCCTAGTACATTTAACTCAGGAGTTGCGGGGATGAGTGAAGCATGCGAGCCGCATACTCATAGTTCCTGCTTTTAATTAACAACCATTTCTGGATTTTTGTGTGTGTGAAACTGCGAGTTGGCTAAACAACTCAGAATTAATCCAACAACAAGCCATGGGCAATTGTTATGTTAATTCTGGGTTGTTTAGCCAATGAACTACCTAAGGTGTTCAGGTTTAGATTTCACTAAACTACCCAGGAATGGGGCCTTCCTGGGTTGTTGATTAAAAATGAAAACAATGAGCAAGTGGCTCGCATGTTCCACTCATCCACACAATTCCTGAGTTAAACTACGCAGGAACTACAGCCATGATATCTGAACTGGGTTTGACCACTTAGGGTTAAAACAGACATTACTTTAAATCTATATCTAGCAGCTGCATCTCCCCCCCCCCTTCATTTTTTTCTCTAGAGTAGGTGCAGGGCCCCCAATCCAAATTGGGACACTAGCATAGGGGTAAAGGGCTTTTGACAGATAAAAACCTAGTCTATTGTAAAAAAGGGGGGGGGAGCATCATTGCTAGATGCAGATTTAAAGTAATGTCTGTTTTGGCCAATAACCGAAATGACCACAAGACTGAGTTTGTATCCACTACTGTTCTTTCCCCCTGGTTTCTTTAAGGCAACAGTGATAGGGGGAGATATGCCCAATTAAATGCAAAATTCCAGAGGTTAGCCAGAAGAGATAAGGAATTATTTTTAAATAAGCAATGTGCAGACGTGGAAGAAGACAATAGAATAGGAAGGACAAGAGACCTCTTCCAGAAAATTAGAAACGTCGGAGGTAAATTCCAGGCAAAAATGGGTATGATCAAAAACAAAGATGGCAAGGACCTAACAGAAACAGAAGAGATCAAGAAAATATGGCAAGAATATATGGAAGATCTGTATAGGAAGGATAATAATATCGGGGATAGCTCAGACGGTGTGGTCAGTGAGTTAGAGCCAGACATCCTGAAAAGTGAGGTTGAATGGGCCTTAAGAAGCATTGCTAATAACAAGGCAGCAGGAGACGATGGTATCCCAGCTGAACTGTTTAAAATATTGCAAGATGATGCTGTCAAGGTGATGCATGCCATATGCCAGCAAATTTGGAAAACACAAGAATGGCCATCAGACTGGAAAAAATCAATTTATATCCTCATACCAAAAAAGGGAAACACTAAAGAATGTTCAAACTATCGGACAGTGGCACTTATTTCACATGCCAGCAAGGTAATGCTCAAGATCCTGCAAGGTAGACTCCAGCAATTCATGGAGTGAGAATTGCCAGATGTACAAGCTGGGTTTAGAAAAGGCAGAGGAACTAGAGACCAAATTGTCAATATCCGCTGGATAATGGAGAAAGCCAGGGAGTTCCAGAAAAACATCTATTTCTGTTTTATTGACTATTCTAAAGCCTTTGACTGTGTGGATCATAACAAACTGTGGCAAGTTCTTGGTGGTATGGGGATACCAAGTCATCTTGTCTGCCTCCTGAGGAATCTGTATAACGAACAAGTAGCAATGGTAAGAACAGACCACGGAACAACGGACTGGTTTAAGATTGGGAAAGGAGTACGGCAGGGTTGTATACTCTCACCTTACCTATTCAACTTGTATGCAGAACACATCATGCGACGTGCTGGGCTTGACGAATCCAAGGCTGGAGTTAAAATCGCAGGAAGAAACATTAACAATCTCAGATATGCAGATGACACCACTTTGATGACTGAAAGCGAGGAAGAGCTGAGGAGCCTTATGACAAAGGTGAAAGAAGAAAGTGCAAAAGCTGGGTTGCAGTTAAACCTCAAAAAAACCAAGATTATGGCAACCAGCTTGATTGATAACTGGCAAATAGAGGGAGAAAACGTGGAGGCAATGACAGACTTTGTATTTCTGGGCGCAAAGATTACTGCAGACGTTTACTTCTTGGGAGGAGAGCAATGACAAATCTTGATAAAATAGTTAAGAGCAGAGACACCACACTGACAACAAAGGTCCGCATAGTTAAAGCAATGGTATTCCCTGTAGTAACCTATGGCTGCGAGAGCTGGACCATAAGGAAAGCTGAGCGAAGGAAGATAGATTCTTTTGAACTGTGGTGTTGGAGGAAAATTCTGAGAGTGCCTTGGACTGCAAGAAGATCAAACCAGTCCATACTCCAGGAAATAAAGCCAGACTGCTCACTTGAGGGAATGGTATTAAAGGCAACACTGAAGTACTTTGGCCACATAATGAGAAGACAGGATACCCTGGAGAAGAGGCTGATGCTAGGGAAAGTGGAAGGCAAAAGAAAGAGGGGCCGACCAAGGGCAAGATGGATAGATGATATTCTGGAGGTGACGGACTTGACCTTGGGGGAGCTAAGGGTGGCAACGGCCGACAGAAAGCTCTGGCGTGGGCTGGTCCATGAAGTCACGAAGAGTCAGAAACGACTGAACGAATAAACAACAAAAACAACAATTTGGAGGCAAGTTTCCAGAATAGGATGTCATGTTATCTGCGGCAATGCTGTTTTGGATCGTTAGTATCCAAAAAGCACCACGATGAAGGCACAGAAAGAGAGACAAACTCTGGTGCTTATATATATCTGTATTCAATAAACAAAAAACCTACGGTTTACAAAACAACATTATAGGCTCTACAGTTTTCAACCAAACTCCAAAAAGCAGGGAAATTGAGAGTTAAGGCTCACAGGCCTATAACGCCACATCCTCCCTAAGGAGGCAGAAAGTGCCAGTGAAATTCTCATTCTCCCAAAGCAGATATAAACCATGAGGACAGGATGGAGAATAGGATATGCAGAGGTGACTGTGGGGTTGTGAAAAACTAATGACGAACAACTTAGGGCCACCTACTTCTCAGCACGTCCTCAGATTCCTCTGTTAATTTCCTTCCCCAGTTTTCTAAGGACACTCTAAATCATGGAACGCTCCACACATTTACACCCGTTGAGAATCTTCAATATTCAACACCAATGCCCTTCTTGGTGAGGAGAAATCACTGATTGAGAGTTTTGGAGCCCTTCCGGCGATGGAACAGAATGCGAACATGTCCAGACTATCAGCTTTGACAGCTTTATTATCGAACAGCTATCAACAGGGCCATGAGCTCACTCAACCCAACAACTGTCATTCCATCACCGATCCCTCAAAAGAGAAGCAAAATATCTGGGCCAAGATGGGGTGCACAATCTGTGTAGAAAATTCCTTAGACAACAATCAGAGGAACCTCAAGGGGACCTTAGTTCTAAATCCTGAGATCATAGTTAAACCTCCAACAAAGACTGGCCAGCTGTCCGCTCCTTCTAACCCTGAAAGGTGAGGGTTTCCGTCCACCACATCTGGGAACACTTTTACAGAAGCAGGACCTTCTCCCTCAAAGCAGAAATGCTCTAGTCACAACACCCTGGACTGGATTGCCATGCAGTCTCTGAACCCTAAAGAGATTGGTTTGCCAAAGACCAAAAATTCTGCTAGGCAAATTGCTCCATCCTCCAACATCCACGCTTTTTCATCCAATTGTTGTGTTCTGGGAGATCAGAAAGAAGGGTTGGACACAATTTTTGAACTAGATTGACTACGCTTGGGGCATGTCAACAGCCCACTCAAAATCCTGTCCTGGAACATTGCTGGCTGGAAATCCAAAAGTAGAGACCCAGATTTCCTAACATACCTTAACAACTTTGACGTTGTCTTGTTCCAAGAGACTTCGTGTGATGACCATATCTATGTAAATGGTTTTATGTCCTATTGCCTCCCCGCACTGCCAAACAAGGGCAAGGGCAGAGCCAGAGAGGGTTTAAGTATCCTGGTGTCTTCTTCCCTTGACACCAGGATAAGAGAACTCCCTAAATACTCCTCATCCATTCAGGCTCTGGCCTTGGAATTGGGAGATGTTGGGCTGACTTTGCTAATATTTAATGTTTACTTTTTTCTGACAGCTTGTAAAGAGACTGTACAGGCCAGATGGCTTCAAGCCGAAGGCTTTTTCTTAGAGCAGTCAGCTAAATTCCCCTCAGCCTATTCCATAATTGCAGGTGATTTTAATGCAAGAACTGGGACTTATCTCCTGGACACTTCCAGGAGCGGTGGTCTTTACACGCTGGGCAACAACAAACTCAGAGTTGGCCAACGTAACTCCAAAGACTCCTTTGTCAATTCTGCTGGAGTCTGTTTGCTTCAGTTTGTCTCCAGAAACGACTTATGTATCCTGAATGGTACCAGTGCTGACGACGTCTGGGGTGAATTTACCTACATTTCTTCTAGGGGAGCAAGCACAGTGGACTATATTTTAGTACACCCACAGCTTAAATCATGGGGATGTAATCTAAAAGTAGCAGTTCGTTCTGACAGTGATCACCTCCCACTGGAGCTTTCTCTTGACAACTTAGGCTCCTCAAAACTGTCCATTCATCCCTATCCTTCTCCTGGTTCTCTAAAAGTAAATTCTAACAGGATTAAATGGTCTCATAAAACCGGTATGGTTTTTAATAGGCTAATCAAATCACCTTGTCTTTTGGATGTTATAGATTCAATTTCCATAACCGCCCCTCCTAAACAGGGCATTCTAGCTTCTGAAAAGGTTATACAGGTTTTGAGTTCCTCCCTTGAAAATTCTGTCACCACAGCCCAAGAACCAGTAGGAATAATTGGTTCGACCGGGAGTGTATTAATCTCCGGAGTGGTATTCAAGCAGCTTACTCTGCTTATCGCATGAGTAATGACGGTCAACTCCCACACTCGTATTTTGTGCTTAGGAGAGAATATAAGAAATTGCTACAACTCATTAGCTGTGTTGGTGAGGGCTTATGGGAATTGTAATCCAAAACATGAGAAGCCAGGATCTAATTTGCAGTAGACCTAGAATCCAGTTTTCAAATCAGCACGAAGCCTAAGCAGTCTCCCCCCCACGCTTTTAACAGGGCAATCCTGTACAGGTCTGTATGAGGCTTTTTTCCAGGGAGGAATGCCAAGGCTTGCAGCCCCAGGCTTGCAGGAGGTGGCAGCAACAACAACAACAAGCAGCAGCAGGTTTGCTCGGCAAGGGAAAAAGGCCCTGCAACTCCCAGGGAGCTGCTAGACCAGTCTAAGGCTTGGAGATGCTGGGAGTTGTAGGACTTTTCCCTTCCGAACACGAGAAGGGCCAGGAGGTGAGCTGGATCCAGGCACTCATTGGAGGAGAACTTTCTTTAAAGTAAGCACAGGTTGACCCTGGAGACCTCGTGGCGCGCCGATCTCTCTCCCTCGTGCTCCCTCGTGCCGAGGCCCTGCATGGGTGCCTGTTTCCCCAGGAGAGCAGCCGCGAGGAGGCGGGGCAGCCGCTCTTGTTGTTGTTGGGTTGTTGCTGCTGCTCCGGCCCTGTTGCTCCTGTTGCCGCCGCTCTGGCTCTGCCTCTGCCTCTGCCTCTGGTCCTTCCATTCATTTCAATGGGTCTACTCTAAGTAGGATTTACCTTGGATTTTACCCTCAGTGCCCTTGTTGCCTAAATGGCAGAAAGAGGTTCGTTCCCCCTGGAAGACTGTGCCAATTTTATCCTTCAGAGTGGAATCAGACAGACAGACCTTCGGAGGATGCAACCCAACTTTTATTTCTCGAGAAAGACCAAACTCCAACAAGCTAGCACCCTGTAGGGTCTGGCCTTGAACAATCCAATGGTAATTCCTTATATTAACATACAAACAATGGGGATGAGTCACAATCATGTGAGGTTACTTCAGAGTCAAAGTTCAAATGCCACATTGCTGTTTCTGGGCAGAGTTTGCACTTGGCACCCAAAGTTAGCACCCTGCCCGCTGCTTTTGCACTCCTTACACCAGAGCTGACGGTCCTTATATGGTCATTCTTTGCACTCAGAACAGTGCAAAGAACTATTCATTCTCTCTACTTGGCCTGAGGATTCTGGTCTCCATGGAGTGTGGAATGCCCAATCTATTCCTAATGCCTCTGCTACACCTCTTGTAATTGTGGCTATAAAATGGGGCCCCTGATCTGATTCCAACATGTAGGGCAGGGAAAATCTTGGGACCACTTCATCCAATAATTTCTTAATCACCTCCCGTGCCTTACATGTTCGAGTTGGGAACGCCTCTGGCCACCCAGTTAGTTGGTCTACAAATACTAGGAGGTATTTGAACCCTCCACTAGGGGGCATTTCAGCAAAATCCATCTGGACCCTATCAAAGTGTCTCTGTGCCCAGGGCTGCCCTCCCATTGCTTGAGGCCTACTGCGGGCTGGGGCATTTTTCTGACAAACTATACATGCAGCTGCCTCTCTTTGGGCGTCCATATACAAACCGGGGCTCACGCAAGTTCGAATTATTACATCTCCCATTGAATTTCCTCCCATGTGTCCTTCTTGGTGCATCTTCTTAAGGACCTCCCTCATGAGTGCCCTCGGGACTACTAGCTTCCCTCCCGGTACTACATACCAGCCAGCAGAAGTTAAGGTGGCCTTACATGTTTCAATAAACTTTCTGTCTTCAGGGGTATAAACTGGAGGGGGATTGTTAGAGCCTAACCTCTATTGCCATTCCCTGCATTCCCCATTGCCCTGAAGCTGCTTCTTTTGATGCTGTATCAGCTAACTCATTTCTTTTTCAATATTCCGGTTGAGTCTCTTTTCCATGTGCGTTTACATGCAACACTGCCACCTGGCGTGGAAGCAGTAAGGCATCTTGTAACTCCAAAATCAAAGTTCTGTGGGCTATTTGCTGCCCACTAGAAGTAATAAAACCTCGCTCTTTCCAAATACTAGCATGACTATGAACTGTAGAATATGTATATCTACTATCTGTGAATATATTAATATCTCGACCCTGACCCCACCTTAGGGCCTCAATTAAAGCCCTCAATTCAGCTCCTGAGCTGATAGATTATTTGGCAATGCCTCCCCAAAGGTCCCCTGTGGTGTTACCACTGCATACCCTGTCTTTCTTATCCCATTCTGAACATATGAGGACCCATCTACATACACGTTCTCTCCATCTGCTAATGGGGTATCCCTAAGGTCTGGTCTGGGGTGTAAACCCTCTTGCAGAACCTGACGTGGTAAGTATAGTAATGCACTTTTTAAAGCTGGTGCAGAATGCAACTCACACAAGCAGAGTTTTTTAGGAAGTCCAGTGTCAAAACAAAGAAGCTGATCTCAAGATGAAAGACCACACAGACAAAGATCAGTGGTGCTCAACTAAGTCCTTTACTGTGCAGTATCATTACAGCATGGCAGTGCAGCAGTAGATATTTACATCAATATACACAATGACTTTTACTCTTAACCTAACCCTTCTTCTCCACACTATCCATAGTCCATATTCTTCTTTATAGTCCTTTGAGCCAATCAGTTAGTGGCATTCTTACCATGTGGTATTATTACATCAGCTTTACCATACTCTTTGTGAGTCAGCAAACCATTCCAGCTGCTCCTAATTAGTCACCTGACTGTAGGTGCAATAATCACTTTGGCCATGAAAATACCACCAGCTAATCTGGATTTCTCCTTATGTGTCATAATGGCAGAAAAACCTCTAGTCACTTTTTGGTTCACTCACCCAGAAACCTGACAGAACCTCCACACAGTCATGCGTATCCTTTCCTCTAACTTCAAGAAGGGTGGCTGGATTTAATGTTGCCACTCTTTTGAAAGTCAGGCTAGGATTCATGAGAAGGGCTATCTCATATCCTGACTGCCGGCTGGGGTTTAATATTTTCTCACCTTCTGTCCCTAATATCTGGGGAATCCCATGGGGTCCCCTTACTTCCATGTCAGTTCCCATTGTAATCTTTTGAGCTTCTTCTACTAGCATGGCAGTGGCGGCTACTCCCCTTAGGCAGCTTGGACACCCTTTAGCCACTGGATCTAACACCTGGGAATAATATCCTATGGGCTTCCACCCCATTCCCCTTTGCTGAGTCAGCATCCCAGATGCTACCCCTCTTTGTTCATGAACATATAGGCGATAAGGTCGCCCTGGTTCAGGTAAACCTAATGCAGGGGGGGATACCAGTGCTTGCTTCAGTTCTAAAAATGCTTTTCTCATTTCTTTAGTAAATTTCCACCCATCCAAGATACGATCTTTCTTTAAAGCTTCATACAGGGGTTTGGCCTTTCCGCCATAGTCAGGGATCCACAGCCTGCAAAACCCCATCAGTCCCAAAAACGCTCGCAGCTCATTGGTGTTAGAAGGGGCTGGAGTCTCCTGAATAGCCTGGATCCTATCTGAGCTTAGCCTTCTTTCCCTTTCCATTGTTTCATAGCCTAGGAAAGTAACCACGGTTTGAGCTAATTGGGCTTTCTCTCTGCTTACTTTATAACCCTTGTTCCCCAAAAATTCTAGGAGTCCTTTTGTTGCCTCTTGACATTGCTCTAAGGTGTTACTCGTGGGTAAGATGTCATCTACATACTGGATCAATCCTACCCCCGGAATCTCTTTCTTCCATTGACTTAAAGCCTATGCGGCAGGGTCTTGCTATTTACTGTGTTATCTGTACAGCACCATGTACATTGATGGTGCTATATAAATAAATAATAATAATAATAATAATCCTGTAACACCCTTCCAAAAATGGTGGGTGAGGCTAAGAACCCTTATGGTAAAACAGTCCATTTTAGTTGGACTTTCTTATTAGTATCTGGGTCTTCCCATTCAAATGCAAACAAATCTTGACTCTTAGGTGCAAGAGGTATGGAAAAGAAAGCATCTTTCAAATCCAGTACAGTAAAAAACTTAGCTTCTTTGGGAATTTGAGTTAATATAGTGTGGGGGTTAGGAACCACTGGGTAGGGGTCCTCTACAATTTTATTGACCCCCCGTAAATTGTGTACAAGTCTCACTCCTCCACCATGTGGTTTCAGGACCCCAATTATAGAGGTGTTATAGGGTGATGCCCCCTCTATTAACCATCCATATCCCTTAAATTTTTCAATGAGTGGCTTTAAAGCCTGCCTCATGGCTAGCTTAAGCGGGTATTGTTTAATCCTCACTGGAGTTGTCCCTGGCTTCAAGGAAATCTCAACAGTATAATAAGAGTGATAACACTCAAACCACAAAGACATCAAAACAACTTTCATAGATGAATAATTCAGAAACTTTACAAATGTACAAAGAACAGGCACATCAACAATATTTATAGGATGTTCACACTAACATTCACAACAAAGTCTGCAATATCAACATCTAATATACATATAGTGAACTATTCACATGAAGCGTCTTTTATACAGTAGTCCGGTACTAATTGCTGTTTTGAAGATTCTTCCTCAGTATGGCGCTGAAAAGTAATTCAAAAACACCATACTCAGCATTTATAAGCAATAACATATATTGTTATGCAATGCAAACAAAACAGAAAATATTGGCCTCACCAACTAAGTTTACAGAAGGAGCCACGGCTACACAATTAGAAAGGAACCCACCAGGGTTTATCTAAGGAAAAGATAATGAAATTTATCATTAAAAACAATTCACAACCTCAGTAAATGATGCACAACCATGCTGTAAAAACTATCTAAGCTTACCACCATATCATTCTCATTTCCTCAAGCCGACAGTAATGCTCTCAGTTCTTTAAAGAGTTTTCAAAAAAGCTCCCAGTTCTTATAGTATAGTTTAAGTGATTTAATTGGCTAATAAATCATCCTAAGGAAGGAAAGGTGTGAGCTCTAAAGTAGCATTTAATCTGAAAGGTTGAATACAATTAAGACGATGTATCCATTCAGCTTCCCTTTGGAGAAGTTCCTTGTTCAAATCACGATAATTATACTGAAGGGGAAAGATCCTGTCAATAACAAAAAACTGGAATTCGTTATAATGATGATGGTACTCAATAAAATGTTGAACTAATGGTGCCTTCGTTATCCCATTTCTAAGTTTTGAACGATGTTGAATAATTCGTGCCCGTAAATAATTCGGACTTTAACTTGTGCCAGGTTTCCATCTGCCCATACCCTGGGAGACACCCCCTGCAACCAGGGAACCTCCGGAGTAATGCCCTCCTCTTTTCCTTTTATGGCTGTGCCCAAAAGTGCCATTTGGTAATTAGAGCTCTGTTGTTTGGGGATTTCCAGAACCATTTGTCCATTAGAAAAGGAAATCACCGCCTGCAATTTAGTAAGCACGTCTCGTCCCAACAGAGCCACGGGGCAATTGGGGGACCATACAAAGCTATGTCGCAATTGACTATCACCTATTTTGGTCAAAAGGACTTTACATAATGCCAACATCGGTTTTTTTCCTTCTATCCCTTCCACCCACACTTTCTTATTACTAAGGGGTGGGGATTCTCCTGAAAGCATTGAAAAAGTAGCTCCCGTATCTATGAGGGCTTGATGAGGTATGCCCCCCACTTTTATGGTAACTATGGGGTCTCCGGCAGCAGTTAAGACTTGCCAGGTGGAGGGCTGCCCCGGTCCCCTTCAATCTGCTTCGCCTTCCCCTCCTTCTGCCCTCATAATTCTTTCTCCCCTTTCACCCTGTTCCATTTTCTTCCTTTCAGGACACTCCCGTCTCCAATGTCCTTTCCGTTTACATAAAGCACAAACATCCCGTGGGAGGGGCCCCCGTCCCCCTCCTCTTCCTCCCCTTGTAAACACATGCCCTCTCTCTCCTCCCTCCTTCTGCTGCCCTTCAAATGCTCCTGCCATCATTGCCATTTGCTTCCTAAACTTACACTCTTCCTTCTTATCCTCCTCTTCATCCCTACTCTGGTATGCCTTTTGGGCTACTTCTAACAAAACTCCAATGGCAGCCCTTCGTCCCCCTTCAACCTTATTCAACTTCTTCCGGATATCCGCATAGGATTGTCCAATAAACATGCCATTCACCAGCGTCTCATTAGCAACATCTGCTGGATCAATATGGCTATACTTTCGAAAGGCTTGTTGGAGTCTTTCAAGAAACGCAGCTGGGGACTCATTTTTTTCCTGCCTGACTTCATAGATTTTACCCATATTAAGGGTTTTCATAGTTGCTTCTTTCATACCCCTCACTAAGTAAGTCCAATAATTCTGGCAATTAACCCTTCCTCCCACATCTGCCCCCCATTTGGGATCATTCTCAGGGAAAATCACCCGGTGTCTCAGAGGCTGGTCGTGTTCACACAACCGCCTAGCTGCCGTGAGAATTCTATTTCTCTACTCATAGGTTAACAAAGTATTCATTAACACCTGGGCATCTGCCCACATAGGGCAGTGGGTAGTATTAACACTTTCAAACAGACTAATCATTTTCAGAGGTTCCTCCGAAAAGGATTTATTCTGATTTCTCCAATTAAATAGATCACTAGTAGTAAATGGAGTATACACATACATAGTTTGCCCTCCAGTGGCAGTAGGATCAGGGGCTGGCACCTCCTGAAGGGGCATCTGATAACCTGAGACGATGGGGGTGGAGGTATCGATGGGGGTGGAGGTATCGATGGGGATGGAGGTATCGGGCAACATACGGTATCTATCCCTGTCCTCCTCCCATCGAAATGGGGAACTATAAGGAGGCGGGTTTTCAGTCCTCCCCAGTGCCCTTCTAGCCTCTCCTATGGATCCTTCTACCTCCTGCATAGTTTTTCTCCCCAGCCGCCGGGGCTTCTCAAGTGTTGCTAGGCTGCTGCTGCTGTGAGGCCTGCGCTGCCATCTTGGGGCAATTGCCGGGTTGTGCTGACAGGGAAGGAGGGGCAGCGGCCACATTTTGTGTGTGCAGGACTGGGCAGCAAGCCCTCGGGCTGGCTCCTACCCCCGATAGCACTCAAGACAGGAGAGAGGAGGGAGAGCGACGCTACTGCGCGTGCGATGTGCTATGAGGCCTCCATTGACTTTAATGGGGCAATTTTTTATTATTAAAACTCAACGGAAGCAAATTTTAAAAAAAGAAAGGCCATTCCATCAACGAGGACTGGGGAACACGATTCCACCAATGGACTGGAGGGTAAGGGTCCCAATTCGGAGCTTTTCATGTGCAAAAAAATTGTCGCCAACCCTAGTTTTCAGTTTCACTTTTGAGTCAGAGAGGATTTTTTTTCTTTCGTCCTTTCAACTGCCACCCCCCCCTCAATATTTCACCAATCTTCTTGAAATTGCCAGGGTATGTAAAACCAGCATTTCTTTCTGGCAGGTCATATTTTCAGAAAGATTGGTGAAACATTTTCCATTTTATGAATGCTAGAATGACCCACCCCCCAATTTACAGGGTAACATGGTGGAATGCTCTTTTTACTGATCGCCTATAACACAGGGAACACGGCCGTGTTCCCTGTAATCTATATATCTTTAATGAATTCTTCTTGGATCTTTGCAACTAAAGCAGCTCCTTAAAGAAGTCCTATCTAAACTCTAACTCCGTGCTTTGCATGCATTTCACCCCTGGTAATGTACCATGATGCAACAAGCACCCAAAACATGTGACAATGGTAGCCCTGACTGTCATCACCTTGCCCGCTACCACAGCCAAGGCTTTGCCACTAACGAGGCTGTTAATCAGCTGTTAATCCACTGCATCTACTTTCGCTTTCATCCCAGAATTGAGATCTGAACTACACAAGGAGTGTTTCCTTTCCTGCTTTTCCACTACATAACCTCTAGGTCTCACTATGGTATAGCAGAATAGTGCAAGTACACAAGAGGAACTGCATTTTCTTTTTATTTCAGAATTAAATGCCTCATTTCCCCTGCTCTAAAAATATTCGCCATAAGTGCTGGTTAGATACAGAAGTGAAATTGTAGTGTCAGGTTCCATTCATTAAGATTTAATGCAATCCTCTAGAATCTTTGACAGGGGAACCTAGATCAGTGGTAAAGAACATATTTTGCAGCAGACAGTACCCTGTTATTTCTGTGGCATCCCCAATTACCCTATTTCTTCGATTCTAAGACACACTTTTCCCCCCATATAAACATCTCTAAAAATGGGGTGCGTCTTAGAATCGCAGGTGTTGTCTTAGGGTTTTTTCTTTCTGTTGGTGGTACTGAAATTAGTGTGCGTCTTACAATCAATGACGTCTTACAATCAAAGAAATACGGTAAAAGGATTTTAAGCGGTAAGGCTGGGAAAGACCCCTATTGGTGCAGCTAGGTAATTGTAGTCCCTGGACTTAATGGCTCCTTTTAGATGGCCTCATGAATTACTTACATTGTTAATTACACAACTAATATTTGTCTTCCCCTGCTCCCAATGCCATTCCATGCTTTCTACGGATGTGCTCCGCTCTGATTAGAATCAGAGAATCAAAAGCGAATTGGCCTGCTCCACCTTGCCCAGAGGTGGAGTATAAGCGGACTGGGGACCCATAGAAGCACGGTGAAGAGAAGCGCCCATAGGCGGAGCGATTCTCTTTATGCGGCGCGATCCAATCGCCATTTTGAAAAAATTCACCCATAGGATTGCATTGCGGAAAAGAAAGGGGGATAACTGTGTTGTTTTTTAAGCTATCTTTCTGAAACTTCTTGTGCTTAGAGAGTTGTGGCTGGGGGTCATTTTGAGCCTACTCTCAGCTCTCTGCGTGCTGCAGTTCGCTTGCTAGAATTTTTTTAAAATCGCGTAAAAAAGTGGGAAAAGGTACCTTTTCGAAGTGCTGAGGGGCAGAGTCAACTCCCGGTCATGATCACATGATCCCAAAGTTGGAGGAGGGGATAGGCAAAATGGGTAACTTGGGATTATGGGAACTTCTCTTTCTTAGTCTGAATGGACTTTTCAGTAGCCCCACCAAATGCACAAACACAACCTGAAATCATATACTAAGCAAATAAATAACAGATAGGAAACACAGCACTGCTACCCACCCTAAACTTGGGGAACAACTGAATAGATGTGGTGCAAGGGGATGAGCTCCCCTAGGGCATGTGGACGTGCCCAGTGCACACTCCTGTCCTTGGAGGGCCATCAGAGCCCTCCAAAGGTAAAGCAGTGGAGAAACAATGCCTGTCATGAGTTGAAGTGAAAGTTTGCTTCTTAAAGACTGGTCCCTAGACAGGGACAGTCAAATTGGCGCAATGATTCCCCCTCCCCCTGGGCACGTCCACTTCCCTCTTACTGGTAAAAGACAGATATAGCCTTTTTTTAAAAATGCTTCTTGTTGTTTATTCAGCAACACTGCTGCTTTTAATTCCACCCCTCCTTTGTTTATTTATTTATTTATTTATTACATACACCCCATAGCTTTTCCTCTTCAGTGAAGTCACACAGGGTTTCATTGTGGTTCAACTCCTTATTGTGGTTGTGGTTTTATTATTATTGCTATTAATATTAATTAGTACTGCTATTAACATTATTATTTTGTTGTTTAGTAATGGCTGTGATCACAGTGCAGTCAATCAACTCTGAAGCAAGGATCACAAAGCTTTACTCTTATCCTCCTAGCCTCCTAGTTATGGGATGCAAAAGAAAAGGCATCTCTCTGTGCTGCTCCCACCTCACAGGGATGGTTTGCATTACTGGCTTTGAAACTATCCTTGGCTCACTTCCTTATGCCCCCAGAAATGTCTGCTGCCTGCCTGCCTTCCCTCCCTCCTCCCCTGCCCGCCTCGCAGGGATGGTTTGTGAGTGTCTTGCTTTGACTCAGGGGAGAAGTCCTTCCTGCGCTCACTTAGACTTTTGGAAGTTCCAAATCCATTTTTCAAGTGTGGAAGAAGATTCATATTTAGGTTTATCTCTACTCCCCAATTCATGGCATGTTGGGATTTCCTTTGAAATGGCCCCATTGAGCTGTCTGCAGCTTTAAATCCCTGAGATACTGGGGTATCCGATTTCCATAAATTCCCCAAAAATCAGAGGATGATGGGATTGGTTTGAGTCTCAGCATGCATGTGTATCCCTGGATAAGCTATCATGGTGCCGAGTTTGAGGTTTCTAACATGAAAATTGATGTAGTTGTAGCATGGGACTTGATTTGGGGTGACTTAAAGGTTTAAGCCTCGCCAAAATCAGGGGATCAGGGGATGATTGCTTGAAACTTGGCATGAATGTGGATCTAGATGGCATCTGTGGGGGTGCCCACTATTGGAATATGTTGGTCTAATATTTACAACCTTATTTTAGTTATTGCCAGACTGGGCTTCTGGCCAATAACCTTATAACAGAGTTTTCCAGCAAATCAGCACAGACACAGATTAAGACTGAGACTTTCAGTAGGTTTAAACAAACCTTTACTGGCATATAAAAATATAATTTAGTTATGGCAATCACAAATACAAATACTTACATACGGTCAGTCAATACAGCTCTGATACAGTGATCATTTCTGAGTGATAGAGTGATACATGTACATGGGAATACAATCCTTTTTATAGGCTAACTGTACAATGATGCAACTGCTTGCAATCCCTTAATTGAAACAATCAAGTCACCAATTATTCAATCATGACATCAATGTCCAGGTGCAACGTTGACCTTTAAGTTTTCTGCTGAGTCTTCTGATTCCTCCAGCTCCTCAGCAATTAGTAAATCCCTGGAAACATATCCAGGATCCATTCCAGGATCCAACACCCCTTCATATGTTTACACTGGATTTAACAACACATTGTACAGTTATTCACATTTGTCCTCCCTGAAACCTAAAGTTTCACAAACTTCCCTGTGTTTGGTGGGACCTAGTGGCTTTGTGAACATGTCAGCAAGGTTTTCTTTGGACTCACAATAAACTAACTTTAAACTTCCACTTGCTATATGTTCCTTCACGTTTTGATACTTTATAGCTATGTGTTTGGATTTGGATTTGAACATTTCTGTGTTGGCCAAGCCTATGCATGCTTGTGAATCACAGTAAACTGTTATTGGCTTCTCTACCGGGGCCTTAAAGTCCTTTATTAATTGAATTAGCCAAGTAACTTCTCCACACAGTTCAGATAGCGCACCATACTCAGCCTCGCAAGACGATATAGAAACAAACGCTTGCTTCCTGGACTTCCAGCATATCGGTGCCTTTCCAAATGTCAAAACGTATCCAGACGTGGATTTGCGGTCCTCGACACAGCCACCCCAGTCTGAATCCACATAGCATAACAGCTTCTTATCTGCATCGGCAGATAACTTCAAGCTATGATTTAAGGTCTCTTTCAAATACCTTAAAATCCTTTTCACTGCTTGCCAAGCAGGCACAGTTGGTTTAGCAACAAACCTGCTTAAAATGTTGACAGAAGCAGACAAATCTGGCCTTGACCAGTTCACTAAATACATCAACATTCCCACCACTGAATGATACAAGCCTGGATCACTAAAGTCCTCTCCTTGTAGATTCTTTAGGGCTTCCAGTTCCATAGGGCTTTTTGCTGGTTTGCATTCAGACATTCCACACCATTCCAGCAAACTCAGAATTTTTTGCTTTTGACTTAGCAAAAAACTTCCATCTTCTGCCCTGTTGATTTCAACTCCTAGATAATTCTTTACAACACCTAGGGATTTTAAATTGTACCTGCTACTCAGCTGCTCAGCTATTTTGTTGATTTCAGCGTCACTAGAACAAGATATTATCAAGTCATCCACATAAATCGAAATAGCCTTGTAGGCTTTACCTTTTCCCTTTGTATAAAGACAAGGGTCAGCTAGGCTTCTTACAAATCCCATTTCACTCACCAGAGTATTATTCAGTAAAGAATTCCAGCACCTGGCACTCTGCCTAAGCCCATAAATCGCCTTCTTTAGAAATCACACGGTGTTGTCATCTGTTTCTAAACCTTCAGGCTTCCTTAAATAAATTTTCTCAACGATTGGTGCATTGAGATAGGCAGTTTGAAAATCATATTGCCTCACTTTAAGGTTTTCTTTGGCTGCAATAGTCAAAAACAAACGCAAAGTCTCTGATTTGGCTGTGGGGGCGAAAGTTTGGTCATAGTCGACCTCCTTAACCTGGTTGAACCCACGGGCGACCAGCCTAGCCTTGAACCTCTGCTCCCCTGTTTCTAGCTGCTTGAGTCTAAACACCTTCCTGCAGCTTAGAGATTTTTGCCCTGCTGGCAAACTCGTCTCTTCCTTAAGACTGTTTCTTTTCTTTTGCTCGGCACTTTCCCTCTGCTGCCTCTCTAAAGAATTCAACTTCTTTACTTCAGAGTACGAACTAGGCTCATAATTCACACAGCAAGCTTCAAAGCCGTACCGTTTTGGTGGTACGCCTTTATTAACTCTTTGACTGCGTCTTGGAGCTTCTTCCTGCTGCTGTTCTTGCCTTAACTCTTGAGTCTCTGCACTTTGTGGGTTAACCAACAATTCAGGCTCCTGCCTGCTTTCTAGTTCTACCAGCACTTCTGGGTTGCCGTGCACTCTTTTCCAATTCGCTTCACTAAAGTTAGCTGACCTAAAGACCACTATCCTTCCCCCTTCGCACAAAAACCTCCAGTTGTTGTGATCATATCCTACAAAGCGTAATGTAATTCCCTTTGGTGATAAATTACGTCTCTGTGAAATTGGAACATTTACAACAGCAAAACTCCCCCAAGTTCTCAAGTGCTTTAGATTTGGTTTCCTGTTGTAAAGCAAAAAGAAAGGAATGTTATTTATGGTCTTAGTCCAAGTCCTGTTACAAAGGTAATTGGCTGCCACAAACGCTTCTCCCCACAATTGTGGCTCTGCTTCAGCGTCCTTTAATAAGCACTCCATTTTTTCTTTAAGCACGCCGATGCGCCTCTCAACATTGCCGTTCTGATGCGGTGTCCTCGGGCTGCATAATTTATGACTTATGCCAGTCTTTTTACAAAACTGCTTAAAACGGGTCCATTGGAATTCGCCACCCCGATCCGTCAAAATCTCACGTATTTGCTTCTGGAGTTTTCTCTCTATGAATTTAACCCATTTGTTAGATCAATGTTCTTTTCACCCAAGGACGAGATCCAAACAGCCCTTAAGCACGACTCCACCATTCCAGCGACAGAGGGTTCAAAAGCGCTTTATTGATTAGTAATCAAGGCCTGGTCTCTTCAAAAGGGAGCAATCAGACAAAAGACATAGGGAATATGGTACAGTATTAAAGCTTTCAAGGGGCAGGGCCCAGTAGCAGCATTAACCAATCAGAACATAACACTGAGGCATAGCTAATTATGCTAAACAGTCCTGTAAACAATACCTTTGGCCTGACAGTAAGTTACAGAGAGTTAACTTCGACACAGACAGCTGGAGCCAGGACTCTTGTTTATATTAGTAATCAAGGATGCAAGGACGCACACAAGGAGACATTCTCATACAGGGCATTATGAGATTTTGCTTGGTGTGCAATGGAGATTTTACAGTTTCCTGTTAAAAATGGAGGTGGTTCTGCTAACATTTCCCCCCTTTTAAAGCAATTCAAAACTTAAGCTTGCTAGCTTCTTTTAGATCATCTGTGGCTTAGGCTTCACAATACAAATACATTTGCTGGTGGATTACAGACTTTGCAAGACTTTTCACAAAAAACAAAATACAGGGAAGGCAAAAAGCAAGGATAAACAAAAATCATTACAATGGAACAAAATACAATGCAAGAAATCTCTCTTTTAACTACTCCATATTGGATAACTAACTAGTGAGCCATCTAAATAGATAATCAGTGGGTGGTTCAACTGCTTAATGAGGAAGGCAAATTGATAACAGACAACAAAGAAAAGGCTGAAGTGCTGGGCTGAAAATAACAGAATGAAACTTAATAGGGATAAATACCAAGTCCTACACCTAGGGAATAGAAACCAAATGCACAGTTACAAGATGGGGGACACTTGGATCAGCAATACTACAAACGAGAATTGTTGTAGATCACAAGCTGAATATGAGCCAATAGCGCAATATGGCTGCAAGAAAGGCAAATGCTATTTTGGGCTGCATTAATAGAAGTATAGCTTCTAAATCACGTGAGGTACTGGTTCTTCTCTATTCAGCCCTGGTTAGGCCTCACCTAGAGTATTGTGTCCAGTTCTGGGCTACACAATTCAAGAAGGACGCAAACAAGCTGGAGCGTGTTCAGAAGAGGGCAACCAGGATGATCAGAGGTCTAGAAACAAAGCCTTATGAAGAGAGACTGAAAGAACTGGGCGTGTTTAGCCTGGAGAAGAGAAGACTGAGGGGAGACATGATAGCACTCTTCAAATACTTAAAAGGTTGTCACACAGAGGAGGGCCAAGATCTCTTCTCAGAATGCAAGACACGGAATAACAGGCTCAAGTTAAAAGAAGCCAGATTCCGGCTGGACATCAGGAAAAACTTCCTAACTGTTAGAGCAGTGCGACAGTGGAATCAGTTACCTAGGGAGGTTGTGGGGTCTCCCACACTAGAGGCATTCAAGAGGCAGCTGGACAACTAACTGTCAGGGATGCTTTAGGGTGGATTCCTGCATTGAGCAGGGGGTTGGACTTGATGGTCTTGTAGGCCCCTTCCAACTCTGCTATTCTATGATTCTTTGTTAACTTTCTTTTACAACTAACGTAGGGCTCTAAAAGTCCTTGGGTAGAATCATAATATGTGTACACAATTCTGAACCTTTAATTATCTTATATTTTGGCTTGTGTGGTGATCACAAGCTTTTGCAAGGAAGATAAGCGTTTGCAAAGAACATTTGGCAATTGTGGAACGAAGCCAAGTCACTTATGAGTGGTAAAAGGCACAAATCCTTTCTTAAAAACATTTGCTATGGCAATTAAAGAAACACTTGGAACTACTAAAGTAACAATTATCAAAATTGCAGCTACACAATCTTCACACACATGTAAGATAACTTTAGTGTCTTTTAAATGTTGGGTTGAGTACCTAGGTTGCTCCGTGCTGGTTTCTTCGCCTATGTTGCTGGTGGCTTCCGGTGCACCAGAAGGCAGATGAACTTTGCTTTGCCTGTGTCCTTCTGGCACAGGGGAGGCTTTATTTTAGAACAATGTGTCCATTTATGTGTCTATAATAATTTCACTTACAAGTACAAAGCAGCAAGGGCTTTCTCAATCCTGGGGTCCTATTTTTAAGCAGGTAGGCTGGAACAAGCAGGGTTCTTCTAACGACAATCTCTGGAAAGGTGCAGGTAACGATGGAGCTGGAAAAGAGAAAACTGCAGGGCAATTACATATTCTTGGAATAAAACATTCCCCAATTCCTATTTATTTTTTTTTTCTTGTTCCCCCACTAAAACCTGAGAGGAAAAACCAAACATTAGTTCAAAAGAAAACAATTTAAGACCTTTTTCTGACTTTAACAATGCAATTGGAAATACATCCACCCATTTCAAGGAAATTTCTAATTTGCTATGGTCTCTTTTCAGGGTCCTATTAACTCTATCTGCCTACCAGACTGGAATCTTCATGAGATGCCAGCCTATTTTTAGGACAAAAGTGCCATATTCTACACTACTTAAGAAGTAAAATAGCTTTTTAGATCTGATTCTATGGTTTCAGGCAAGAAAACCTGAACAAAAACAAGTAGGTGTTCAAAAAAACTTTTACATTTCAACAAAGTCAATCTGGATTCTTAAAAAAAGATAACAAGTCCATGTCTGCAGAGGCTTCTCTTTTGATGCATTTACAAATGAGGCCAGTAAAAACAATTCACTGAGCATTTATATTCCTTGGCTGATCATGGTTCTCAAAAAAGTCTTTCAGTCATTGAAGAGTCTGATCAATGTCCATCTTGTGAGGTCTTTAAACACCTGATCTTTAAACAGGGAGGTCATGATGATTCTTGGTACATCAGGGGTAACAAATCCCATCTTTCTGGGTTCTCGAAAACTTTGAGTCATTGTGCTAATTCCAAGTCTTCTTTTTCATAAGGTGGATTCAAATACTGAGAAATGGGCTAGCTCCAATTATGGCAGCTCGCTTGTAGACAAATTAGCCAATTCTTTTGGCAACATCAGGGCTTCTAACTCTCCATGGGTCACTGCTCCATGGGCAGTCACAAATCTTCTTTCTTTCCAAATCTGTCCATGTGATATTTTGAATCAGTAAATATAGTCTTTTGCCTGAAACAAGCATCAGGGCTTCTGTGCATACTACGAGTTCAGCTGCTTGTTGTACAATTGTAGCTGGATCCATCAGTAAACAACTCGAGGTCATCATATAGGTCTGGGCGAGGTTTGGTGCCAAGTTGCAAGACTTCAAGGCATTCATGCTCTGGAACTTCTTTGTAGTTCAGGTATCAGCGTGGCAGGATTCAATGAGGCAAGCCTTGGGTCCACGAGGAGGTTGATCTCATATCTGGACTGGCAGGCAGGGTTCAGGTGTCAGCTTCTTCCACTGTACTCCACTGGTCTGTGCCACGTTTTTGGCACAGCACACTTGAGGCTGGTAGTGCAAACACAGTAATGCAAGCTGGAGTTTTTAATTGCTTTAATCATTTCACAAGTCCATTTTTAAAAAGCAATAGCTGTGTTCTTCTTCTGGCTTCTAATTTCAAAGGATACTGATGCAAGAACACAGGGGTGCTTTTAGGCTTCAATTGTAGTTGCATTTAGGGCTCAGGCTCAGGGCTCAAAGCATTTCAAAAGTCCTATTAGGCCAAAGTTAGAATATCTCTGCCCCCCCAAAAAGGAGCCTCTGGGCAATTTTCAGAACACAACGTTCAAAACACACACAAAAATATAGCAATTCAGTATTTCCAATCTTCATCAGCAGAGGATGCAAGATTGTCCATTCACTAACTTTTTCAAGGCAGGGCTTCTTCACCCTCCTTTTCCTTCTGGTCAAAAACCATGCCACGTACACTAACCTTCAAACACTTTCCTTTTTCACTACATTTCAATTTCTCATCTTCTTCACTTCTGCTATTCACATACTTTACTCTTTTTCAAATCAACTTCACTTCAAATCAACTTCTTTTCAAAACAACCAAAACAACCTTTTTAAAAGTCTTTCAAACTATCTCTTCTGCACAGCCTTCTCTCTCTCTCTCTCTCCCCCCACTTTCAGCAACATACTTTTCTTTCTCCCATCTTGGCAAAACGGTTGGCAAAACTATTTGTGCTTACAAGGTTAACTCAGGCAGTGAATCTTCAAAGCTATGGAAGACATTTCTTCCGTGAAAATGGGGTTCTACATTTTCTAATTATCTGAGGTTTGTGAAAGACAAAATACAGAAAGTCTTCAAAATCTTTGGACTACTTTCACTGAAAATAAAACTGCTTATCTCTAGCTGCTAAGCATAGGAGGGATGTAACACCAATCTAGCCACAGAAGGAAAACAAAAACTTAACTTTCATTCACTTGGGCCGGGTGGAAAACACAAACTGACAATTTTTTTCCTTTCACTTTAACATAACACCAACTTTTCTGTAATTCACATTCCAACACTAAAGGGCGATCCTTTGAGAGGTACATTTACTCAATTACATTTCTATGTTTGCAAATTGATTCCAATGACACAGCTGAAATTAACTTTGGATCAAGTTCAAAAAATCCACAAGGGGCAATCTAACATAAAAAAGACATCCATTCACAGTCACAAACATTTTTAACTCATTGTTACACTGTTACAGTTTCAAAATCTCTTTTTCAATTTCAATGAAAGCTTTCCCAAAGACAACAACTTTAACCAATGGGCTCAGGGACTCTTTTCCAATACGAACTATAAGCTTCCCATTTCTGAGGTCAATTGTGAACACCCACTCCCTCCATTTCCCGTCAGGGTCCATGGGATTAAAGGTTTCACTCACCAAATAGCCGTCTCCCGTCTTCGCCCTTTCTAATCACGTCTGATTGCAAATTGTTGTTGCCTGTTCCCTTCCATCTATCGGGTGGAGTCGATTTTGTAACCTTGGCTCGAATGGTCCCGTCAATTCGGTCTCCATGTCTGCACAGTGCATGTCAACCTACTAGAGGCAAGAGAAATCTCTCTTGGCGATCACTCCTCAATCTAGGCTCCACTGGCAGGCATGAATCCGTCTTGGGGTAGATCCGAGTCAGGCGCCATTTGTTAGATCAATGTTCTTTTCACCCAAGGACGAGATCCAAACAGCCCTTAAGCACGACTCCACCATTCCAGCAACAGAGGGTTCAAAAGCGCTTTATTGATTAGTAATCAAGGCCTGGTCTCTTCAAAAGGGAGCAATCAGACAAAAGACATAGGGAATATGGTACAGTATTAAAGCTTTCAAGGGGCAGGGCCCAGTAGCAGCATTAACCAATCAGAACATAACACTGAGGCATAGCTAATTATGCTAAACAGTCCTGTAAACAATACCTTTGGCCTGACAGTAAGTTACAGAGAGTTAACTTCGACACAGACAGCTGGAGCCAGGACTCTTGTTTATATTAGTAATCAAGGATGCAAGGACGCACACAAGGAGACATTCTCATACAGGGCATTATGACATTTTGCTTGGTGTGCAATGGAGATTTTACAGTTTCCTGTTAAAAATGGAGGTGGTTCTGCTAACACATTCCTGCACCGTGTCTAAACATTCAGATTTGTGCTTTAACAAATATACCCACGAAAAACGGGTTTTATCATCCAGAATGACTAAAGCATATCTGGCTCCTCCATAGCTCTCTGGAAACGGGCCAGTCAGATACATGTGCACCAGTCCCAATACGTGTTGACTCCGCCAGTCTCTGACATGTGGAATATTCCTCTGCTTCGACTTTGCAACTTTACAAATCAAACAATCTAAAAAATTGTTGCATTTCTGAACTTTTAGACCCTCTGAAAAATTCAGAGTTTTGTTCAGAACTTTAAAACTCGAATGTCCAAGCCTCCTATGTAAAACATGGATGCAATTGTCATGGTTAGGAACATTTTCAAACGTTTCCATACAACCTGCTTGCACCTCTGGGGTTTCTTCCTCATTTGGATTGTCCTGTATAAAATACAATCCATTCTGCAGCTTTGCAGTTCCTCTTAGGAGTCCATGCTTTCAAATAAAGCATTTGTCTTTTTCAAAAGACACACAGAAACCTTTTTCTGTTAAACTTGACACTCCTAGAAGAGAATAACTTAAACTGGGAACAAACAATGCATTATCAAAGCATTCTTTCAAAAAAGGTAGTCTGCACGAGCCTTCGCCAGACACTTGAACTTTTTTGCCATCAGCCAGCGTGATAGATTTTTCAGAAGAGTCCCTGAAGTCCTGGAAGAAGTCAGGTCTATTCGAAATCACTGTAGAAGATCCAGAGTCTATGAGCCACTGAAAGCTCTTTTCTCCTGCTTGCTTGCAGAGCTGACTCCTTTCTTCTGCCGTCACTAGCTGCACTGATTTATTTTTCCCTCTGTCCTCTTTGTTGGGCTCTGATTGTAATTTAACTCTACAATCCTTTTGCAAATGTCCCAACTTCTGGCACCTGAAGCACCATAGAGGTTTCTTAGGTTTGGGCTTTCTCGAAGTTGAAAACGCTGACTCATTTTCCTCCTTCTTCACCAAAGCCTTAACCCCTTCATACCCAGACCATTTTGCAAACGCGTCTGGTTTATCGCCTGAACTGCTTTGGGCTGACTTTCTCAAAGTCCTCTTTTGACATTCTTCTATCAATCTGCCCGATATCAAATTTAAAGTCATGTCTTGGATCCTCATTGCTTCTAAAGTTGTCACCAGCACGTCCCAGGACGGTGGTAAGCTCGATAAAACCACATACGTTTTCATTTCGTCACTGAGAGGTAAGCCTGCTGCATTTAGACTTTCAAAACAGTCTCTTAATTTCTGCAAGTGGGCTTTTACATCTTCTCCCTCTTTCATCAGTGTGCGGTAGAGCTTTCTGGTTAAGCTTATTCTAGCTCCAGCGGTATCCCTAACATATACAGTTCTCAGTTTAGCCCAGATAACATCAACTGTGTCTTCTCTGCTTATATACGACAGTTGATCATTTCTCATGGACAAAACAATGTGGGCTTTTGCCCGGTCAGCGCGACGTCTCCATGCCTGTAAATCTGCTGCATTCAAATCTTCTGCTGGGGCATCAGTTACAACCTCCCACAGATCAAGATTTCTCAGGCTCATTTCTAACTTGAATGACCATGACATATAATTTTCGTCTGTAAGTAATTCCATAGGGACAGTGTTCCCAACGTTTAATGCCATACTTTCAATTTAACAGGTTGTTTCTGATATACAACCCCTTCAGTGGTTTAATTTCTTTTAGGGCCTGACCAGCTATACAGTTTCAGCTTCCTCAGTGCCCCCTTAAATTCAAAACCACTCTTGCCAGTTCTCTCCGTGTGATTTTTTCAGACACCAGCTATCCGAAATAGCTTTCCGGCTGCCTGTTCCAACGACTTTCAACAAAGACGCTCAGGAATTTAATCAACCATGGCTTAATCCTTCAGTCCTACTGTTCTTGCTGTAACCACTCTGCTTGCTGGTTGTTTTTGGGACCTGGGCCCATAACCTATTGGAATATGTTGGTCTAATATTTACAACCTTATTTTAGTTATTGCCAGTCTGGGCTTCTGGCCAATAACCTTATAACAGAGTTTTGCAGCGGTTTCCAGCAAATCAGCACAGACACAGATTAAGACTGAGACTTTCAGTAGGTTTAAACAAACCTTTACTGGCATATAAAAATATAATTTAGTTATGGCAATCACAAATACAAATACTTACATACGGTCAGTCAATACAGCTCTGATACAGTGATCATTTCTGAGTGATAGAGTGATACATGTACATGGGAATACAATCCTTTTTATAGGCTAACTGTACAATGATGCAACTGCTTGCAATCCCTTAATTGAAACAATCAAGTCACCAATTATTCAATCATGACATCAATGTCCAGGTGCAACGTTGACCTTTAAGTTTTCTGCTGAGTCTTCTGATTCCTCCAGCTCCTCAGCAATTAGTAAATCCCTGGAAACATATCCAGGATCCATTCCAGGATCCAACACCCACTTCCAATTTTTTTATCTGTCAAAATGTCGAAGAACAGTCCATGCCTGAAAATGGGGGGTCCGATTTTCATGAATTCCCCAAAAAAAGGGGATGATGGGATTGGCTTGAAACTTGGCATCCATATGGACACATGGATAAGCTGTCATGGGACTGAATGTGATGTTTCTGACATGCAAATTGACATAGTTGTAGCATGGGACTTGATTTGGGGTGAGTTAAAAGGTTAGAGCCCCGCCAAAAATCAGGGGATGACGGGATTTGCTTGAAACTTGGCATGAATGTGGATTTAGATGGCATCTGTGGGGGTGCCCACTTCAAATTTTTTTATCTGTCAAAACGTCAGAGAACACTCTATGTCTGCAAATGGGGTGACCGATTTTCATAAATTCCCCAAAAATCAGGGGATGATGGGATTGGCTTGAGTCTTGGCATGCATGTGTATCCCTGAAAAATCTATCATGGTGCTGAGTTTGTGGTTTCTAACCTGAAAATTGATGGAGATATCAAAAGGGGTGTGAATTGGGGTTATGGGTGGTGCGTTAGAGGTTTAAGCCCCGCCAAAAATCAGGGGATGATGGGATTTGCTTGAAACTTGGCATGATTGTGGCTCTAGATGGCATCTGTGAGGGTGCCCACTTCAAAAAAAAATATCTGTCAAAATGTCGGAGAAAAGCCCATGTCTGCAAATGGGGTGTTCGATTTTCATAAATTCCCCAAAAATCAGGGGAGGCTTGGATTGGCTTGAGTCTTGGCGTGCGTGTGTATACCTCCATGAGGTGTCATGGCGCCAAACTTGAGGTTTCTAACTTTAACAGAAAAAAGTTGTATACTTTTTTGGATTTCAATGCAAGCCTATAGGGGGGAAAGCGGATCTCTGATCCGGATCCGGAGCTCCGCAGCGGAGCGGAGCAGACTATAGGCGGAGCGGGGTGGAGTGAAGCGGCTTGATCCGCAAATTGCGGATCTGGAAGAGAAGCGGATCAGGGGCTCCGTGCACACCCCTAATTCTAACTGCTTCTACTACAACAACGTTTTTTGTCCACCTAAATTTGAAAAAGAAACACCACTCTGAGCATGTGCAGTTTTTCATTTTGAACTTGCTCAAATCATGGTACCAACATGATTACAGGAATAAAAGGGAGTTTGCTTCTGATGCCCTCATCACCTGCCACTCTCTGGTTGATCATTTGGGGGGAAGGGTGAGGGACTACAGGGGGCTTGGACTTTGGCCCCAAATTCCAGCTTTAGCTTCACTACTCTGCCTTTGGTCTGATCCATCAGAGATCTTCTTACGTTCTTATATTCTTAGAACCCCCTATCTGAGCCCTCAGAGAGATTCTGCTAGTAAGAATATAGAGTGTACTGGATTAGATGAACATATAACTCAATATATGGCAACTTTACATGTTCATGTATATCCTGGCCCCAAGTTATCCAACAACCTGGGAGCAGGTTATGTAGTAGACTGTCTTCCTTTATATATATCCAGCTGATCTTTGAAGTCATCAGAGGAAGCCTTGCTGGTCATTCTGAAATTAATGGAATGTTTCCATGTAATAACTTGTTCCATTGTAATAACTCCCATGTAATTACAACCCTTCTAGGTTGTAATGTATTATCTTGAAACCTTCTAGGTTGCAATCCCAAACTGCAACCCTCCCCCTGTGCAGTTTGGGAGGCAGAAAATTTGGCATCCTTCAAATGCCTCCTGAAAACACACTTGTTCACCGAGGATTTCCCTATGTTGTAATTAAATTAATCATGCTGCTCCTTGTATTGCTTTTATTATAATTGCAATTGTTTTTAATGTTCTGTTTTTAATATTGCATTTTAAATGTGATTTTAATATTTATATGTGCACCACTTACAGATTTTGTTATATTTAGTGGAATATAAATTAGGCATGTGCTCCGCTCCGATTAGAAGCGTAGAAGCAGGAGCGAATTGGCCAGCTCCGCCTTGCCCAGAGGCGGAGTAGAAGCGGACAGCGGACCCCTAGAAGCAAGGCGAAGAGAAGCACCCATTTTTGGAGCAATCCTCTTTCCGCGGTCCGATCCGATCGCCATCTTGAAACATTTCGCCCATAGAATTGCATTGCGGAAAAGAAAGGGGGATAACTGTGTTGTTTTTGAAGCTATCTTTCTGAAAATTCTTGTACTTGGAGAGTCGTGGATGGGGGTCGTTTTGAGCCTACTCTCAGCTCTCTGCGTGGTGCGGTTCGTGTGCTAGAATTTTTTTTAAAACCGGAGGGAAAAATACCTTTTCCGAAGTGCTGAGGGGCAGAGTCAACTCCCGGTCATGATCACATGATCCCAAAGTTGGAGGAGGGGATAGGCAAAACGGGTAACTTGGGATTCTGGGAACTTCTCTTTCTTAGTCTGAACGGACTTTTCCCAGTGTTTTTTTAAAACAGTAGCCCCACCAAATGCACAAACACAACCTGAAATCATACTAACAGATAGGAAACACACAGCAGTGCTACCCACCCTAACTTTGGGGAACTGAAAAGATGTGGTGCAAGGGGATGAGCTCCCCTAGGGCATCCCATGTGGACGTGCCCCCACTCTCTCCTGTACTTGGAGGGCCATCAGAGCCCTCCAAAGAGAGTAACCCGGTGGAGCAATGCCTATCATGAGTTGAAGTGAGAGCTTTACTCCTTAGAGCTCTTGTGGTGGAGCAATGGCTTTCATGAGTTGAACTGACAGCATTGCTTCTTAAAAGACTGGCCACTAGGACCAGTCAAATTGGCAGCTGCTTCCCCCTCTTCTGGGCACGTCCCCCTATTACTGGTAAAAGACAGATATAGCCTTTTAAAAAAAGTTCTTCTTGTTGTTTATTCAGCAACACTGCTGCTTTTAATTCCACCCCTCCTTCGTTTGTTTATTTATTTATTTATTTATTCCATTCTATATGCATTACTGGCTTATCCTTGGCTCACTTCCTTATGCCCCCAAAAATGTCTGCTGCCTGCCTGCCTTCCTTCCCTCCCTCCTCCCCTGCCCGCCTCGCAGGGATGTTGTGTGTGTCTGGCTTTGACTCAGGGGAGAAGTCCTTCCTGCGCTCAATTAGACTTTTGGAAGTTCCAAATCCATTTTTCAAGTGTGGAAGAAGATTCATAGGTTTATCTCTACTCCCCAATTCATGGCATGTTGGGATTTCCTTTGAAATGGCCCCATTGAGATGTCTGCAGGTTTAAGCCCCACCAAAAAACAGGGGATGATGGGATTGCCTTGTACCTTGGCATGATTGTGGGTCTAGATGGCATCTGTGAGTGTGCTCACTTCCCTTTTTTTTATCTCTCCAAATGTCAGAGAACAGTCCACGTCTGCAAATGGGGTGCCCGATTTTTATAAATTCCCCAAAGATTAGGGGATGATGGGACTGCCTTAAGTCTGGGCGTGCATGTGTATCCCTGGATAAGCTATCATGGTGGCAAGTTTGAGGTTTCTAATGTGCAAATTGACGGAGCTATCGAAAGGGGTGTCAATGGGGTGTTGGATTTTCATAAATTCCACAAAAATCAGGGGATGATGGGATTGCCCTGAGTCTTGGCGTGCGTGTGTATACCTCCATGAGGTGTCATGGTGTTAGATCAATATTCTTTTCACCCAAGGACGAGATCCAAACAGCCCTTAAGCACGACTCCACCATTCCAGCGACAGAGGGTTCAAAAGCGCTTTATTGATTAGTAATCAAGGCCTGGTCTCTTCAAAGGGAGCAATCAGACAAAAGACATAGGGAATATGGTACAGTATTAAAGCTTTCAAGGGGCAGGGCCCAGTAGCAGCATTAACCAATCAGAACATAACACTGAGGCATAGCTAATTATGCTAAACAGTCCTGTAAACAATACCTTTGGCCTGACAGTAAGTTATAGAAGTTAACTTCGACACAGACAGCTGGAGCCAGAGCTCTTGTTTATATTAGTAATCAAGGATGCAAGGACGCACACAAAGAGACATTCTCATACAGGGCATTATGACATTTTGCTTGGTGTGCAATGGAGATTTTACAGTTTCCTGTTAAAAATGGAGGTGGTTATGCTAACATTCCCCCCCCCTTTTAAAGCAATTTAAAAACCAAGCTTGCTAGCTTCTTTTAGATCATCTGTGGCTTAGGCTTCACAATACAAATACATTTGCTGGTGGATTACAGATTTTGCAAGATTTTTCACAAGAGACAAAATACATGGAAGGCAAAAAGCAAGGATAAACAAAAATCATTACAATGGAACAAAATACAATGCAAGAAATCCCTCTTTTAACTACTCCATATTGGATAATTAGTGAGCCATATAAATAGATCATCAGTGGGTGATTCAACTGCTTAATGAGGAAGGCAAATTGATAACAGACAACAAAGAAAAGGCTGAAGTGCTTAATTCCTACTTTGCCTCGGTCTTCTCCTAAAAGCGGGTCTATGACCCCCTCCTGGAAAAAGTGAAGCAGAAGTTGAGGAGGCAGGATTGCAGTTTGAGATTGATAAAGAAATGGTCAAAGAACACCTAATTTCCCTGAATGAGTTTAAATCTCCAGGGCCGAATGAACTATATCTAAGAGTAATGAAGGGGCTAGCAGAAGAACTCTCAGAACCCTTGTCTATTATCTTTGTAAAATCATGGAAGACGGGTGAGGTGCCGGACGACTGGAGGAGGGCTAACGTTGTCCTTATCTTCAAAAAGGGCAAAAAGGAACCTGGGAACTTGGGAACTACAGACCAGTCAGTCTGACATCCGTTCCTGGGAATGATTATAAAGGAGCAGATTATAAAGAAGTCAATCTGTAAACACCTTGAAATCAATGCAGTGATTACTAGAAGCCAACATGGATTTGTCAGGAGGTGTAGGGAACGCTGATCAAATTTGCAGATGACACAAAATTTGGTAGGATAGAAGACAGAAACAAACTTCAAAGTGATCTTGATAGACTGGAGTGCTGGTCTGAAAACAACAGAATGAAACTTAATAGGAATAAATGCCAAGTTCTACATTTAGGGAATAGAAACCAAATGCACAGTTACAAGATGGGGGACACTTGGCTCAGCAATACTACAAACAAGAAAGATCTTGGAATTGTTGTAGATCACAAGCTGAACATGAGCCAATAGTGCAATATGGCTGCAAGAAAGGCAAATGCTATTTTGGGCTGCATTAAGAGAAGTATAGCTTCCAAATCACGTGAGGTACTGGTTGCTCTCTATTCGGCCCTGGTTAGGCCTCACCTAGAGTATTGTGTCCAGTTCTGGGCTCCACAATTCAAGAAGGACGCAGACAAGCTGGAGCGTGTTCAGAAGAGGGCAACCAGGATGATCAGAGGTCTAGAAACAAAGCCCTATGAAGAGAGACTGAAAGAACTGGTCGTGTTTAGCCTGGAGAAGAGAAGATTGAGAGAAGACATGACAGCACTCCTCAAATACTTAAAAGGCCGTCACACAGAGGAGGGCCAGGATCTCTTCTCAGAATGCAAGACACGGAATAACGGGCTCAAGTTAAAAGAAGCCAGATTCCGGCTGGGCATCAGGAAAAACTTCCTAACTGTTAGAGCAGTGCAAAAGTGGAATCAGTTACCTAGGAAGGTTGTGGGGTCTCCCACACTAGAGGCATTCAAGAGGCAGCTGGACAACTAACTGTCAGGGATGCTTTAGGGTGGATTCCTGCATTGAGCAGGGGGTTGGACTTGATGATCTTGTAGGCCCCTTCCAACTCTGCTATTCTATGATTCTTTGTTAACTTTCATTTACAACTAACGTAGGGCTCTAAAAGTCCTTGGGTAGAATCATAATATGTGTACACAATTCTGAACCTTTAATTATCTTATATTTTGGCTTGTGTGGTGATCACAAGCTTTTGCAGGGCAGGAAGATAAGCTTTTTGCAAAGAACATTTGGCAATTGTGGAATGAAGCCAAGTCACTTATGAGTGGTAAAAGGCACAAATCCTTTCTTAAAAACATTTGCTAAGGCAATTAAAGAAACACTTGGAACCTACTTAAGTAAGAATTATCAAAATTACAGCTACATAATCTTCACACACTTGTAAGCTCATTAGTTTATCAAATATAACTTTAGTGTCCTTTAAATGTTGGGCTGAGTATTTATCCGTGAGTATCCGTGCTGGTTTCTTCGCCTATGTTGCTGGTGGCTTCCGGTGCACCAGAAGGCAGATGACCTTTGCTTTGCCTGTGTCCTTCTGGCACGCGGGGCCAGGGGAGGCTTTATTTTAGAACAATGTGTCCATTTATCTGTCTCTTAATAATTTCACTTACAAGTACAAAGCAGCAAGGGCTTTTTAACTTCTGAGGTCCTACTTTTAAGCAGGTAGGCTGGAACAAGCAGGGTTCTTCTAACGACAATCTCTGGAAAGGTGCAGGTAACGATGGAGCTGGAAAAGAGAAAACTGCAGGGCAATTACATATTCTTGGAATAAAACATTCCCCAATTCCTATTTAATTTTTTTTCTTGTTCCCCCACTAAAAACTGAGAGGAAAAGCCAAACATTAGCTCAAAATGAAACAATTTAAGACTTTTTCTGACTTTAACAATGCAATTGGAAATACATCCACCCATTTCAAGGAAATTTCTAATTTGCTAGGGTCTCTTTTCAGGGTCCTATTAACTCTATCTGCCTACCAGACTGGAATCTTCATGAGATGCCAGCCTATTTTTAGGACAAAAGTGCCATATTCTACACTACTTAAGAAGTAAAATAGCTTTTTAGATCTGATTCTATGGTTTCAGGCAAGAAAACCTGAACAAAAACAAGTAGGTGTTCAAAAAAACTTTTATATTTCAACAAAGTCAATCTGGATTCTTAAAAAAAGATAACAAGTCCATGTCTGCAGGGGCTTTTCTTTTGATGCATTTACAAATGAGGCCAGTAAAAACAATTCACTGAGCATTTATATTCTTTGTCTGATTCAGGTCTTTAAAGAGGGAGGTCATGATGATTCTTGGCACATCAGGGGTAACAAATCCCATCTTTCTGGGTTCTCAAAAACTTTGAGTTATTGTGCTAATTCCAAGTCTTCTTTTTCATAAGGTGGATTCAAATACTGAGAAATGGGCTAGCTCCAATTATGGCAGCTGTTTGTAGACAAATTAGCCAATTCTTTTGGCAACATCAGGGCTTCTAACAGATCAACTGTTAATTCTCCATGGGTCACTGCTCCATAGGCAGTCACAAATCTTCTTTCTTTCCAAATCTGTCCATGTGATATTTTGAATCAGTAAATATAGTCTTTTGCCTGAAACAAGCATCAGGGCTTCTGTGCATACTACGAGTTCAGCTGCTTGTTGTACAATTGTAGCTGGATCCATCAGTAAACAACTCGAGGTCATCATATAGGTCTGGGCGAGGTTTGGTGCCAAGTTGCAAGATTTCAAGGCATTCATGCTCTGGAACTTCTTCTTTGTAGTTCTTTGTAGTTCAGGTATCAACATGGCAGGATTCAATGAGGCAAGCCTTGGGTCCACGAGGAGGTTGATCTCATATCTGGACTGGCAGGCAGGGTTCAGGTGTCAGCTTCTTCCACTGTACTCCACTGGTCTGTGCCACGTTTTTGGCACAGCATACTTGAGGCTGGTAGTGCAAACACAGTAATGCAAGCTGGAGTTTTTAATTGCTTTAATCATTTCACAAGTCCATTTTTAAAAAGCAATAGCTGTATTCTTCTTCTGGCTTCTAATTTCAAAGGATACTGATGCAAGAACACAGGGGTGCTTTTAGACTTCAATTGTAGTTGCATTTAGGGCTCAGGCTCAGGGCTCAAAGCATTTCAAAAGTTAGTCAGAATATCTCTGCCCCCCCCCCAAAAAAAGAGCCTCTGGGCAATTTTCAGAACACAACGTTCAAAACACACACAAAAATATAGCAATTCAGTATTTCCAATCTTCGTCCCTTTTCCTTCTGGTCACCCCCCTTTTCCTTCTGGTCAAAAACCATGCCACGTACACTAACCTTCAAACACTTTCCTTTTTTCTACGTTTCAACTTCTTATCTTCTTCTATTCACATACACTTTACTCTTCTTCAAATCAACTTCACTTCAAATCAACATCTTTTCAAAACAACCAAAACAACCTTTTTAAAAGTCTTTCAAACTATCTCTTCTGCACAGCCTTCTCTTTCTCTCTCTCTCTCTCCCCACTTTCAGCAACATACTTTTCTTTCTCCCATCTTGGCAAAATGGTTGGCAAAACTATTTGTGCTTACAAGGTTAACTCAAGCAGTGAATCTTCAAAGCTATGGAAGACATTTCTTCCGTGAAAATGGGGTTCTACATTTTCTAATTATCTGAGGTTTGTGAAAGACAAAATAAGTCTTCAAAATCTCACTTGTACTGGAAAGTGAGATAGAATCTCACTTGTACTGGAAAGTGAAGAACTGTGAAAACTTGCTATTTAGAGTGAAAGTAACTCAGACACAAATTGACTGAATGACGGTTGCTAATTGAGTCGGGGGGTGGTGCTTTGCAGTTGTGGACTGTCAGCAGCGTTTTGAGGGGAGACGGTCGTCTGTTGATTCGGGACTTTGTTTGTGTTTGTATCGGTCTCCCCCAGTGAATGCTGTTTTGATGTGTGGTGGAATTACCCCCCCCAAAGAAGAAAGAGTGATTAAGTATTGGAGCAGAGAGAAAGAAAGAAAAAAACAGTTTGCTAGAAGGGAGCTGGGGCTGGATGAGATTTATACCCTATGTCTAACATCAAAAAGAGGATTAAGAAAGAATTTCAAAAGTTAAGTGTTCAGAAAAAACGACCAAGTAATCATAACCTTGCCCACCTGGAAGAATCAGCTTTAGAAGGAGAAAAGGAAGACACAAACCCAGCTCTTTTAGATACAAATCCAGTTAAAGAAGAAAACATGGCTGAAGGGGGAAAAGAAACTTGCACTCAGCCAGCCTCCATAGCTGAAATCCAAGCTGTTGTTGCAGGAAATAACGCAGTCATTTTTAAAAAAATGGACCAGCAAACGGACAGTCTTAAACAACAGATGCGTGTCCTGGCGGATAAAATTATGCAGAATTCCAACGCAATCAAAGATTTGGAGGCAGGAGCAGACCTGACCCAGAAGAAGCAAGAGGCTTTTGAAAAATCAACAAATGTGTGATTTAATGAACACGAATTAAGGCTGATAGCTTTGGAGGATCAATCTCGCCATTCATCAATTCGAATAAAACATTTAAAGCAAACACAAGGAGAGGATCTCAGAGAAATAATCCTGAATTGGTTCAAAGAGTTGATGCCTGATTTGCAAATTGACGGATTTGAAATTGATAGAGTTCACAGAGTGGGCAGGCAAAATTACAAAGGGGCTATTAGAGACATTTTGGTGAAATTTGGTAATTATTATAAAAAAGAGCAAGTCATGAAGAAATTGAGGTCTATGGCCCAGATACAGTATAAAGGCAAATCAGTGCAAATTTACAATGATCTTTCTCAGCATACATTGAATTGGAGGCGTAGTGTTAAGCCAATAACTGAAATATTAGTGAAGAAAAAAATCACATATTCGTGGGGTTATCCTGTTTTTTTAAGATTTACATATGGAGGGGGGGAGCACAAAGTAACCTCTCTGGATCAGGGTAAAGAGTTGTTGAAGAGCTTGGGTCTGTCTGGGGAAGCAAGTGGGATTGGAACAGGTGGGGGGATGAGGCTGGGGCATCTGGGATGTAACAGAATTGTTAATTGTATTATGAGATAATTGTAGTCAGAAATGTTAAGCATAGAAACCTTGCCGGCCTGGCGCAGCACTGCCTCCCCCCTCCCCTTAAAGTAGATGGCTGGAGTATTAGACTCACAGGGATGTGGGGGGGAAAGAGTTGGGGGGAGGGGAGGGGGGAAGGGAGGATGGTAGGGGGTAGAGTAAGGGGAATGAGGGTTATATTTTGGTGTTTGTGTTTTTTGTCTGTATGTAAATTTGAGTTTCAGAGCACAACGGATCAAAAGAGACTCCAAAAGGGTGAATATGGATAAAAAGATAAAAGTATCAACACTCAATGTTAAAGGTTTGGGGGCAGTCGTGAAAAGGAGGAGAATAGAACAAATGTTTAATAGAGAAGGATCTGATATTATGATGATCCAAGAAACACATCAAGGCTTTGATAATGTGAATATGATAAAATTAAAGTGGCTAGCTTATTATGAAAAGTCATTGGGGACTTCAAAAAAAAATGGAGTGGCCACTTTGATTTCAAAAAAGAGTGGATTTACATTAGAAGATATAAAAAAGGATGATAGTGGTAGATATCTTATGATAAAAGGTAAAATGGAAGGAAAGACATATACATTAATTAATGTTTATGCCCCAAATGAGAGACATAGAGAGTTTTTTATAAAATGATTTAAAGAAATAGAAGATTTTAAGGAGGGGTATGCTATTTTAGCTGGGGACTTTAATATGGTTATGGATAACAGATGGGACAGGTCGAACCCCACTAATGTTGAAAAGAGGAATAATAGAACTATATTGAATAAATTAGTAAAAGAAAATGATTATTTGGATTCTTGGTGTTTACTCAACGGGGTTAAGCCTGGGTTTTCATATTTTTCCCCAGTTCATCATACATACTCCAGGATAGATTATATCTTTGTTTCAAAAGATTTGGCAACGAAGATTTGTAAAATGGAAATGGGGGTAATAAAGGTAACTGATCATGCTTTGTTAAGTTTAGAATTTGCAGTCAAGAAGAATTACAAAGAGGCGTACAGATGGAAACTGAACGCAAAAATATTGAAATATAATAAAGTGGTAGAAAAAATTCAGAAGGAATTGTCAGAGTCATGGGAAATTAATGAAAAGGGAGGAACAGCGGGGTCAGTCGTTTGGGACACCATGAAGGCTGTAGTAAGAGGAATTTGTATTAGAGAAATGTGTAGCTTAAAAAGACAACAACATGCAAATTAGAAGTTTGGAGGAAGAATATTGGCAAGGTAAAAATAAATATAAATTAGTGGAAATACAAGCTAAGAAGAAACAATTAGAAAATTTAAATTTGGAGGAGGTTCAAAAAAATTTAATATATATGAAAAGGGAATACTTTGAAAACAGTAATAGGAATTCTAGATTGCTTGCCAGGCTCACACAAAAAGAAAAAGGGAGGAATGGGATAGAAACATTGAAGGATAATAGGGGGAATTATTGTTATACAATGAAAGATAAAATAAAAATCTTTCAGAAATTTTATCAGGAATTATATAAGGGTAAAGAAATTCAACAAGAGAAAGTGGAGGAATATATTGGAAGGTATATAAAGAAGGGAATAAAAACAGTACATAAAGAGCAAATGGAGAAGGTAATAACTCAAAGAGAAGTTGAGGATGCAATTGATAATTTGAAAGTGGGTAAATCACCAGGAGCAGATGGGTTAGGATCAGAATACTATAAAGTTTTTAAAGAGTTTTTAGTTCCGAAATTAGTGAAACTTTATAATGATATATTATTAGGAGATAAGATCCCAGAATCATGGGAACATTCATTGATAATATTAATTCCAAAACCAGATAAAGATTTGACTATCCCTGATTCATATAGACCTATCTCATTAATAAATCAGGATGCCAAAAAAATTTCATCGATTATGGCTAAACGGTTAAATAAATTTATATCAGAATATATAGGAGAGGATCAATGCGGATTTGTGGCAGGAAGGCAGATGCATAGTTTAGTGGGGAGAGTTTTAAATGCAATAAATGCAATAAAAAAGTCAAATACCAAGGCAGGAATTTTGGCACTGGATAGTTTTAAGGCTTTTGATTGTGTGAGCTGGCAGGCATTAAAGATTATTGTAGATAAAATGGGATTTGGAAATAAATTTAAAAATATAATAGAACAGTTATATTCCCAAAATACAGCTGTAGTGGTGGTAAACGACGGACTCACTGAAAAGATACGACTAGCCAGAGGTACAAGACAAGGATGTCCACTCTCGCCGGTCCTGTTTGTAATGGTTATGGAAGTATTGGCGAATGCATTAAGGGATGATGGAGAAATAGAAGGAATTGGAGAGGTAAGGGAAATAAAGTTGAATATGTTTGCAGACGATACCTTATTGACTATTAAGAACCCAATAAGAAAAATGGATAGAATTGAATATCAATTGAGAGAATTTGAAGAAGTTACAGGGTTAAGAATAAATTGGTCTAAATCAGAGATGATGTTGATTAATTAATTATACTAAGAAGGAAGAAAAGGAATGGGAGCATAAGGGAATAGAAATGAGAGTTAAGGAGGAAATTAAATACTTGGGAATTAAACTTACAAAAAACTTAGAGAATTTAGAAAAGGTGAATTTAACGAGGTTAAAGAAAGAGGTATTAGAAAAATTGGAAAAATATAAAAGATTAAATTTATCTTGGTTTGGAAGAATAGCACTAATAAAAATGAAGATTTTAGCTAAAATTAATTTTGTGTTTAGGATGTTACCAATAAAAATCTCTGAAAATGAGATAAAAAGTTGGCAAAATATTATTAATAAATTTTGTAACGGAGAAAAGAAAGCGAGGGTAAATAAGAATAATTGGTATTTAAGCCAAAAAAAGGGTGGATTGGGTCTCCCAAATATAAAATTATACTATGTAGCAAATAGATTAAGACATATTGTAGAAGCAATAATAGGAGTAGGAGATTTACATTGGATGGAGGATAAAATTACAAGTAATGTAGAGATGAGTTTGGAAAATGTCTTTTTTAAGGAAGGAGGGAGAAAGTGGGTTGGAAGTATAGATAATCTACTCCTGAGGACTCAATGGGAAATTTGGAGTAAATTTAAAGGGAAGTTGCTCCCGAGCAACTCTCCCTTATCACCGGTGATAATGTTGAAAAATTTCCCAGAGGATCTGAAGGGTAGATTATGTAAAATATTAAAAGAGAAAAATAAAATGAAATTAAAGGATTGGTTAAGAGATATAAAAACAAGAGAAGATATGGAAAATTTGTTAAAAGAGAAAAAATTATCTTGGTTAGAGTATGCGCAATTAGAACAATGGAATAAAAAGTGGATTAAAGATAATAGAGTTTGTAGAGAAATGACGAAGTTTGAAGAGTTAATAGTAAATAAGGAAAAAGGTAAAGGAGGTAGTATAGTCTTAAAAGGGTTAATGAGCAAAATATATAAAATATTGTTAGAAAAGGAGTTAAGGGATAGCTCAGGGAAAATGGTATGGGAGACAGATTTGAAGGTACAAATAGGGCGACAGAGCTGGGAGGGACTATGGAAACAAAGAGTGTTGAGAAGTATGTCAGTAAGAATAAAAGAGAATTATTTTAAAATTTTGTGGAGGTGGTACCTAACCCCGATAAGATTGAATAAGATAAAGGAGCAGCACTCAGCAAATTGTTGGAGAGGTTGTGGGGAGAAAGGAACGTATTTACATATGTGGTGGGAATGCAAATATGTGCAAAGATTATGGAAGATGGTGTTTTTTGAAATTGAAGAAATAGTTGGAATGAAAATAGAACAAACACCAAAGATTGCATTACTGTCACTATTTGAAGATTTAAAATGTGGAAAAGAAATTAAAGAGCTGATATCGAGTTTGTTGACTGCAGCACGATTGATGGTAGCTAGGAACTGGAAGATTCAAGGGGAATATTCTATTGGAGAATGGTACAAAGAAGTATGGGATATAGCTATTAATGATAAACTGACTTGTAATATTAAGTGGAGAAAAGGTATAACCAAAATAAATGAGTTTGAAGGAATCTGGAAACAGTTCCTAATATTTGTGTTTACTAAGGGAAATGGGAAACCGCCAGCAGAAGAAACGATCAGATTTTGGACTCAGGAATAGATCCCGAGGTGGGGGGTGCACTTTTATGTTAAAAATGATTATGTATGGTGTGATATTTTATAGTTAATATCTATTCAACATATATGTATTCAACATTTATTTAGCATGTATGTAGTGGTTGTTTGGATGTAATCTTTTATTGTAATGTTTTATTGTATGTTTAATTAATGTGGAAAAGCAATAAAAAAAATTTTTTAAAAAAGGAGTGCCAATTTGCCTCCACTTATGCTCTGGTCTTGTATTCTTTTACATAGACAGTCCTCTATTTGATGGGCTATCAGAGGACCATCCTCCATTTGAAGGAGTCATCTATTTGAAGGCTGACCTGCACACAGGTCACCTGGTCATAACAGTTCTAAACTATAGTGAGATGTACTATATTTTTCTTAAAATCACAATAATTATTTCTACTTTTGTATCTATACACATATATTAGCATTCTATGCAAATCACCATCCTCCTTCATCTTCTTTTTTAAATGATACAATTGGTCGTCGTCATCATCATCATCATCATCATCATCATTGTCATCAAATTGCTAGCATAACAGTGATCTTAATTCTGTGACTGCCAATCTTTATGTAGACAAACCAGCATCAGCAGCACACAAGATAGAGGTATCAGCAGATTTGGTGGAACTACAAGTTTTGCAGAAATACCCCCCCCAAAAAAAAAATGTTTAGGGGGGGGAAACTTTCAATTGAGAGCCAGTGTGGTGCAGTGGTTAGAGAGTTGGACTGGGACTGGGAGATCCACTTTCTAGTCCCCACTTGGCCATGAAGCTCACTGGGTGATTTGGGACCAGTTACCGACTCTCAGCCTTACTTACCTCACAGGGTTGTTGTGAGGATAAAATGAAGAGGAGGAGGATCATGTAAGTCACTTTGGGTTCCTTGCAAGAGGAGAAAAGGCAGGATCTAAATGTGATAAGTAAATATAAATTGGGGGAGAGGGCAAAACTGCCCAATGAGAACTGAGGCATGGAATGCTGACTTTCTGTTGTGGGATGGAATGGAAAACAGGGGTGGGGGGTGGGGGGTGGGAAATAGAACAAAGCAGTTGGAATTCTGAGCAGAGAGCACTCTGCCTTGCCACGTTCTCTTGCAAGTCCCATAAAGAAAAGAGATTCTTTCAGGACGGACTGGCAATAATATATAGACGTACTATATAAAGTGCCAAAAAGGCACACAACTACTCCAAACACCAATAAAAGGTGATAATTATCAAATAACCCATTTATTTACAATTTATAAGGATATATAAAACCAACTGATGTGTCTCCAAGTGGTTAACAATCACAATGCTGGGTACTATAACAACCAATCATATATATCATACATGCAAGAATACAAATCTAATACAGTCCAACAATATTACAGACTTTTATAACATTTAGCACCTGAGACAATACCTACCATCAATGATATAAGTACAGAAATAGGGTTTCTTCTTATTTTCTATTTTTATCTGCGTTGTCAATACATGACAGGAATTTGCAATTAAACTTCCCGTTTACGCTGTTCCAGCTTCATCGGACTCAACGCCATATCAGGTAATACCCTCATAAGAGCTGTTTCTGTCTTGGGGAAACAATCCCTCCAGTAAAACTCAGCTTCATTTGTTTGTTCTAGTCTTCAACAGACCGCAGGGACTGTTAAAGTGCCAAAAAGGCACCAAACAATAAATGAAATTCTCCTCAATTCTTGCCATAAAAAGATTAGCCACACTTGGGGCAAAAGGAATACCCATAGCTACCCCACGAGTCTGTAGAAAAAAATCTTCATCAAATCTAAAATAATTCTTTTCCAGTATGATTTCAGTCAGCTGTAACAGAAACCAAGTGGGTGGGTGGTGACTCTCCCGTTTGTTCAAATACCATTCGACTGTCTCCCTTGCTTCATCATGTGGAATACTTGTGTACAATGAGTTGACATCCAAAGTTGCCATAATGGATCCCGATGGTATACTTCTTCCCTCTACTTTATTTATAAAATCAGATGTGTCCTTCAAAAAAGAGGGCATTTGCATTACAAATGGTCATAAAAAATGATCCACATATTGGGATAACGGTTCCAATAGGGAGTTGCATCCTGAAATTATCGGGCGTCCTTTTGGAGGGAAATCTTGTTTGTGGATTTTTGGCAGAATATAAAACACCGGTGTACGAGGATTAGACTTCTGGAGAAAGTTAGCTGTTTTTTTATCTATATGGCCCCAAAACATAGCTTCATTACTTACAACCTTTATAATGGATGCAATATGTTTTGTGGGGTCACTTCTGCAAGGTTCATAACAAGAGATGTCCTGTAATTGTCTGTTAAAGACTAGAACAAACAAATGAAGCTGAGTTTTATTGGAGGGATTGTTTCCCCAAGACAGAAACAGCTCTAATGAAGGTATTACCTTATATGACGTTGAGTCCGATGAAGCTGGAACAGCGTAAACGGGAAGTTTAATTGCAAATTCCTGTCATGTATTGACAACGCAGATAAAAATAGAAAATAAGAAGAAACCCTATTTCTGTACTTATATTATTGATGGTATTGTCTCAGGTGCTAAATGTTATAAAAGTCTGTAATAGTGTTGGACTGTATTAGATTTGTATTCTTGCATGTATGATATATATGATTGGTTGTTATAGTACCCAACATTGTGATTGTTAACCACTTGGAGACACATCAGTTGGTTTTATATATCCTTATAAATTGTAAATAAATGGGTTATTTGATAATTATCACCTTTTATTGGTGTTTGGAGTAGTTGTGTGCCTTTTTGGCACTTTATATAGTACTACTTAATAACTACTGCCTTCCATTACTTGTGTAAAAATATATAGACTACATGAAAAAGGAATCAAATAGAACAACTTTGGCAGAAGTCTATAGAAATCTGTGGGACTCATAAAAACCAGATAATCAACAAATGAAATGGAAACTTAAAAAACCACCAGGGGGAAAAATGAAAAGAAAGATGTAAGAAGGAAACTCTGTAATCGACCAAGTGTGTGTGTGTGGGGGGGAACGGGGTATGGGGAGGGATATAGAATAAGTATTGAAGTGTATAATTTTATGTTTTATGTTTATTCTTGTTTTTAGTGTTCAATGTATTTAATAAAATATTTTTTAAAAAAGAAGAAAGAAAATAAAAAAAGAAAAGAAATTGTTTTGGTTTTTTGAAAGTCCCATTTGTCATACTATATCAACTGATTCTGGGCAACTTGTTCAACGGATGTAAATTATGGACAAGAGTAATTAGAAACTTTTGATCAAAGCTGGGTGATGTTTGCATAACTTGTGCATTGACAGATACAAGAGCATCCTTAGGCAGCCATGCAGCACATTTTGTCCCTGTTTCTGCCCTGTTACCTTTCTGCTCCTGTTCCACCCCCTCTCCATTCCTTATGCAGCAGTATAACTATGTAATATTAGACCCTGGAATTAACAATCTTATGGGGGGGGCCTTTAGAGAGCCATGTATATTTCATTTGTGAAGCACACCACCAACATTTCTCTTCTTCCCCTGCCCACTTGCAATAGACCATTGCAATTCGGATTTCGGTGGGGCTTCGAATCTATTCTGGGTTTTAGTCAGAACCAGCCAGAACTTTAAAAGAGCTAACCAATGCGCTGAACCTATTTTGGGGTCTCCACTGCTGTCAACTGTCGCGGAATTTTAGCTGGTTCTTTTGCTGTGCCCATAGGTATGGGAAAATGGCCTATCATCCTTAGCTATAGTTCATAAAGTTCATGGCTTCCTGTTCCTTTAAACCTTGTTTTTAATGCTGCAATTGCTTTTGCTTTTAGAGTTAAGTTGATGCTGAAACTATGTGACAACATAGGCGTTGTCCACCCCGGCAGTCAGAGGGTGGAAGATGCCTGCAAGGAAAGATAACCAAGAAAATAACAGATAGAGATGTTTTGCTGTTTTACTGTAACTGTGATATCTTCTAGTCAGAGAAGCACTCATACTCTGTACATGCCTAAATGCTTAGCTTCTTATTGGTTGTTGCATTTTCAGAACTGTATTATGATTGGTGAGAAAGTTCTGCCATGGTATCTAAGGGGAACTGACTCTATAAATATGTTGACATTTCCTGAAATTATTGGGCAGTTTCCTCAGACTGCCACCTTGCAGCGCTGCTCGTAATAAACCTTCTAAGAAGAGAGAAATTGTGTCTTGAGAGTCTTTGACCACCACTCAGCGAACCACACAGGAACCCGTGGTTTCGGGTTCCACCACAATTTGGCGACGAGGACGGATGAGTGGTACACTGGAAAGCCTCTGCTCATGGAGACCTGACACAGGAAATCCTCCAACGTGCACACAGATCACAGATCCTCCAACGTGCGCACATTAAAATCCTACAACAGGAGGACTTTCCTTGGTCAACTCTCCCTGTGGCTGGAGTTTTCTAGCTGTAAGTGTCATGTAAAGTCAGTGACGCCTGTTTTAAGGCATTCTCTTTCATTAGAAGAAAAAAAAAGCAGGGAAAAATTGGGATCCAGAGATAGGTTGGGGAGTGAGACTTGCTTGAATGTGAATGGCACTGGGAAAACCCGTCACTCATAGTGCTAGCCCCACCGGAAAGCATTCCACACTTTACAAGTGCTTCTACACTTTTGATATGTTAGAGCAGAAAACGAACAAACTAATAGGTTGCCAACTATTTTTTTCTTAAAAACTCTGAGCATGTGCAGTTTTGCATTTTAAGGTCACGTAAATCATAGCACCACTGTGAGCATTGGAATAAAACGTAGTTTGCTTCTGCTAAACACATTTACTTGGGAATGAGCACATTTTTTTCTGTACAAAATGATAATGTATTTTTTAAACTAAAAATGAGCTTCTGCAAGCATGTGCATGCCCAATTGCCTACCTCCTGACTATAAAATGTGTGGCTGTTGTTGTTTTAAATAAGGAAAGGAAAGATGCTGTGGCGAGCAGAATCAGCCCAGTGGGCATTGGCATGTCCTGTTTGTCACTGCCCCCAGCAGCTGTCATTCTCTGGGTGGTCATGCAGGGGAAGCCGGGCTAATGAGCCCTGGACTTCAGCTCTGAAGCTGCACCAATGTAAGATAGTGTGCCTGGGCACTGTGAGACTTTGTTAATGAAGGGTGCAATCCTATGCAAATTTAGACAGAAAAAAAATGTGTACTGCTGGGGAATGATGGGAGTTGTAGGACTTTTTCTGTCTAAACTTGCATAGGATTGTGCCTTAAATAATGCTTTGGGAGACAGGAGAAAGGATTTTGTTTTTCTCCCTGTGTGGGGGTGGGGGAGATTGTTGTTCTTTTACTAGAAATTGATTTTCTGATTCTTCAATGCTTTAACATACACACCTACTTCTGTCAATACTAGATTTAGGCACAGGTTAAATAAGCTACAGCTTAGGGACTCACATTATGAGGGGCTTCAGAATTTTTAAAAATGACTAAATTTCACATTTTACATAATTGGTTGAAAAATAAAGAAGAAGCTGGGGGAGACTCTAAAGCAGACATTATCATTCTAAGATTTTAAAAAATTCACTATACAATTATTTAGCATATTGACAGCTCAATCCTATACATATCTATTCGGAAGTAAGTCCAATTGAGTTCAATGAGACTTATTCCCAGGCAAGTATGTATAGGATTGCAGCTGGAGTGTATAACTCTGTGCAGAAATACCTATACGAAAGCAACATTTCATTAGAACAGGGGCTAGTTTTTCAAAAGTCTGGAGAAACCTCTGTCTCTCCTGCAGCAAAATAATTCCCCCAAGTCTGGAGCATCTATGGAAAAAGTTAAAGAAAATATTGTTGAGAGTGTGTAGTTTATTACCAATTATTTATTTGTTTGTTTACTTATTTACAATATTTATATACAGTTCCCCATTCAGAATTTCAGAGTGGAGGACAAAATAAAATAGAATAAAAACAGACTAAAACACGTTAAAAGTGCATTTTAAAAGAAACAAAGTGCAAAATAAACCACAGCTGGTCGTTAAGGGAAGTGTTGAAGTTATCAACACTGAAATTCTATGTATTTTATTACCAGGCATTGAGGCACTGTGATTTTAAATAATTTATTGCCGTGCATGTACTACATATTACAACACTACTGTGATTCTGCATAATTTATTAAAAATGAAAGTCAAAATCTACTATATGTCAATATCTATTGTTTTAGTTATGGAACATGATCTTACAAGGTCAGTATGTTACTACACAGTTTGAGAACCTAATTTGTTGGGGAATAGAGGTGTTTTGCCTAGAGCACAACCATTTTTGACCCTACTGAGGTGCCATAGGAGATTTTGAGGAGGAGTCTTTTGTGAAACAATTCTGAGGGAGTCACCAGCTAGAGAAAATGGGGAAGTCACAAGTCCTTGCATAGCCTTTACTCAGCGGCAGCATTAAGGTCAGAAAGTGGGAGGCTGAGGCCTACAATTTCATTCCAGCCCAGGGCTGTGTGATAGTAGGTAGGTCTCAGCCTGACAGAGCGCTCATTGACAAGAGAGAGTACAGTGACCATACTTACGGTTTGGCCCAGACATGTCTGGAAATGGGGAGCCAAACTGGGTCCGGGGGGGGAATCCTACTTTAGTCAAAATTGTCAAGGAAACACGCACTGTAAGGCCATCACAGGCTTCCATCTGGGCCTCTGTTTGGTCAAGAGTAGAGGCCCGGGAGGAAGCCTGTGAGGGCCTTAAAGCGCCCGTTTCCAAAATGCAGAAATGCACGCTTCAAGGCTCTCCCAGCCTTCCATCCGGGCGTCTGCTTCAGCGATGTCACTGCGCCGACCAAGCAGACGCCCAAACGGAAGACTGAGAGGGCCTTAAAGTGTTCATTTCCGCATTTTGGAAATGGGCGCTTTAAAGCCTTTCCAGCCTTCTGTCTCAGCCTCTGCTTGGTCGGCGCAGTGACATCGCCCAAGCAGAGGCCCAGACGGAAGCCTGCGAGGGTCTTAAAGCACTTCCGTTTGGGCATCTGCTTGGTCGGCGCAGTGATGTCGCCCAAGCAGAGGCCCGGACGGAAGCCTGCGAGGGCCTTAAAGTGCTCGTTTCCGCATTTTGGAAATGGGTGCTTTAAAGCCGTCCCAGCCTCTGCTTGGTTGGCGCAGTGACGCGCACTTTAAGGCCATTGCAGTCTTCTGTCCGGGCCTCTGCTTGAGCAGCGTCACTGCGCTGACCAAGCAGATGCCCAAACAGAAGCCTGCAAGGGCCTTGAAGCGCTCATTTCCATGTTTCGGAAAGGCACACTTTAAGGTCCTTCCACTTCCAGCCTTCCACCGCTGCCGCCGCCAGGTGCATCTGCCACCAGCAGCATCTTCATCTGCCATCAGCTGCAGCAGCCACCAGCTGCAGCCAGCTGCAGCACCAGCCAGCAACAGCAGTAGCCACAGCCACCACCAACAGCAGCTGCAGCAGCCACCAGCCACCACCACCAGTAGCAGCAGCCACCAGCTGTCAATAAGGCAAGTTTTTTTGGGGGGGTGCTGTTTTTTACTGTTATGTCTTGTTGAAGTTGAAACAAGCTAAGAGGTGCTACCCTTTAATCCATTTTGTCCCATGGCTAATGCTTGCAGGCTAATAGTAGTTCATACTCTTTCTGAATGCTTGTTTGCTGTATTAGATTTTGTGAAGTCAGACATGTGACCAAGGCCATGTTTAGGTGGCCATGCCCCCTTGGGGGCTGGGCATGTTGGTGGGCACACCCCCTTGGGGTGGCCATTTTGTCCTCCTTTTTAGTTTCCAAAATATGGTCACTCTAAGAGAGAGGTATGCTGGAGTCCTGTCCAGGCTTTCTCACAAGTAAGCCTTTCTGAACAAAGGTCCTTTCTACACCTAAGGATTATCCCAGGAAAAAGGAGGGATCATCAATGCCTGCTCCTGGGATCCCCTGTGTGTCACTTGCATGCACAGGGATGATCCCTGGATGATCCCTGGAAAAAAGGCAGGTGTAGAAATGGCCATAGAGGAACAAATATATTCATTTCCGCACATCTACGTAGTTAATTACTTCTTTGTGTATTTTCTTTGTTCGTGTTTCTTTTTCAGAACACCGTAATGATAAATTTACTTCTCAAGAAATCAAGGAAATTCACTGATAGTTATTTAAAAGCAAAACAAAAAACCTGTTAAGTTTCTCACTTTTAAAAGAAAAATGAACAGACGGTTCATTGAAGAACAAACAAACTGGACTGAATAGGAAAATGAAATTAAAACACATGATCAGCCTGCGATGGAATCTTTAGCTCTAATCCAGTTTAGTAAAGACTTGACTATATTGTTACATTCCTCCCATCTTAATTTGCCACCCGAATAAAGTATTTTCAAGAACTAGGAACTCTCCTTTCTCTCACTGAATAATGCCTCTCCTTAGGAGAGACTTCTGCTCTGCACTGGGTGTTAATCTGTCCCTCACTAATACCTATAAGCTCCAGATGGAGAGATATAGGGTGACCATATGACAGGAAAAACCCAGATTTGTCAGAATTTTTGGTAACAAATCCAGGAAGGGGGGATTACATAATTTGAAGAAAAATTCTGATTTTTCCCATCCTCCCCAGCCAAATGACAGCTCCACTTGAATGGGAATTAACAAAGCTGCTTATATATCCATCATTTTTTAAGATAAAGAGATGAAACTTGACACGATGATAGATTTGAATCAGATCTGTTCATTCGTTGATTCTTAAGGGAAAAATTAAAATTTGAGGTTTTAATTTTTTTAAAAAAAAACCTATCATTTTAAAGATAAAGAGATGAAAATTGGCACCATGGTGACTTTCAGGCAGAGACTTAGCCATACCAAATTTGAATCAGATCCATTCATCCATTGATTTTTAGGAATTTCTTAAAATTTGAGGTTTTAAAATGATTATTTTTAAAAAACTGTTATTTTTGAAGATAAAGAGATGAAACTTGGCACCATGGTAGCTTTTAGATAGGGCCTTAGCCATACCAAATTTGAAACAGATCCATTCATCTGTTGATTTTTGAGTGCTAGGTTTTACACAAACACAAAATACCTGCTGTTAAATTATATAACTGTTACAAATTAAAAAAAATAAATACATTATCATTATGGAAATGTCAAATTCCCCAGACCTTTGCACATGGTGAACATCCTGGCAAATTGTGGATTCAATAATGCAAATGTTTTAAATAAATAAATAAACAACCCATGAATCACTGCCATGATGTGCCAACAAACCCATATATTCTGATATAGATTCATCTTCCTTCCTCCTGCTGATACAGAATTTGAAACATTTCACAATTAAACTAGACTTTGGAATATAATGTTCATAAAAGCTCTTTTGCAACTGCTAAATTTTATTCAGTTGGCTTTTATGACTTTTATTGCTTGGCTTTTATTACTTTTCAACAGGGCATAATTTTGACTGTCACGCACAGAGAAATAATGTTTTTTTTGTTTTTTCCCCCATGAGGGATCTCATTTGTAGGAAAATAGTGGCCCAATCTTTCCACATATTGCTGCTAGTCCCCGGCCTCTGGATTAAATGCCTCAATTTTCCCATTGTGGGGAATGTGGAGTGTGGGAAATAATGAGGTGGACACAAAATTGCTGGGGCAATACAGACTGGTGGCTCACATATTGCATGCCATATCTGTCCTGCTGCTGTACTTTGGCATATCAGCTAATACACATCTGTGAATCGAAGACTGATGTGACAGTTGTGCATCTTCGATGATCTAATACGACAAGAGTATTAAACTTAAGAACGGCTGGCATTGCACGAAAGGACTTAGAATCCCCTCCGTAAACAGCTTACACACTGTTCTGTGTGAAGCCAGACACTGTGGCTATGGGGCAGCCCAGCCAGGCAAACTTCAAATGGCCCAAATGGTATGTAGTTAAGCCCCCCTTGCCAGAATGAGCAGGAGACATCCGCATGTCCTACCAAGAACAGAAAAAATATTCCAGTACTTTTTACTGAATAAGATTTGGCCAACAGCGGCAATTCACACTCATGAGGCCTTGCCTTGTTGGTTGGTCTTAATCACCAAATTATCATATTATATATTATTATATTATTATCATAAAGACTGCATCCTTGGGATACACAACGTTTTGAACTGGAAGGGCACTGACTAGATCCGCTATCCTTCAGCCTATTGCTCAGGCTCTCCAATGCACACATGAATGGTGATAATGCTGTGGCATAGCTTTTTTTTTTTTTTTTTGAGCATTGTGTTTATTTAATTTGTTTTTTTTTAAAAAATTTTTATTTTAAAACACAAAATAAACATCTTACATAAAAGAAACAACACAACATACTACATACATTTTGAGTAAATGTTGAGTACATATATATGAGTAAATATTATCTATAACCTATCCTATCATACAATATAAGCATTTTTAACATATAGGTGCACCCCCCACCTCGGGATCTATTCCTGCTTCCAAAATCTCCTGCTTTCTTCTGCTGGCGGTTTCCCACTTCCCTTAGAAAACACAAATATTAGGAACTGTTTCCAAATTCCTTCAAACTCATTTATTTTAGTTATACCTTTCCTCCACTTAATATTACAAGTCAATTTATCATTAATAGCTATATCCCAAACTTCTCTATACCATTCTTCAATAGAATATTCCCCCTGAATCTTCCAGTTCCTAGCTACCATCAATCGTGCTGCAGTCAGCAAACTCGATATCAATTCTTTAATTTCTTTTCCACATTTTAAATCTTCAAATAGTGACAGTAATGCAATTTTTGGTGTCTGTTCTATTTTTATTCCCACTATTTCTTCAATTTCAAAAAACACCATCTTCCATAATCTTTGTACATATTTGCATTCCCACCACATATGTAAATACGTTCCTTTTTCCCCACAACCTCTCCAACAATTTGCTGAATGCTGATTATTTATCTTATTCAATCTAATCGGGGTTAGGTACCGCCTCCACAAAATTTTAAAGTAATTCTCTTTTATTCTCACTGACATACTTCTCAACACTCTTTGTTTCCACAGTCCCTCCCAGCTCTGTCGCCCTATTTGTACCTTCAAATCTGTCTCCCATACCATTTTCCCTGAGCTATCCATTAGCCCTTTTTCTAACAATATTTTATATATTTTGCTCATTAACCCTTTTAAAACTATACTTCCTCCTTTACCTTTTTCCTTATTTACTATTAACTCCTCAAACTTCGTCATTTCTCTACATACTCTATTTTCTTTAATCCACTTTTTATTCGCTGTGGCATAGCTTAGAGAGAGTTTAATCTGACATTTGCACCATGCAGAACAACAAACCAAATGGGCAGCAGTTGAACAGAACACAAGATTAAAGTATGGGGAGTGACATATAAATCCCTAACTTTGGGAATACTTAATTCAGCCTCTTTTTGAAAAACTTTTTCTGAGTACTCAACAGCCTAGTGATTGGGCCACTGATGAAGACTAAGGCCTTAGCTATACCTAAGGTGTATCCCGGGGTCATCCCTGCCTGCTCCTGGGATCCCCTGTGTGTCATTTACATGAACGGGGATGACCCCAGGATGATCCCGGGATAAACCTTAGGTCTAGCTAAGGCCTAACAAGTCGAAATGTGTATGGCCAGAGTCTAATGAGCCCTGTGTGTTTTTTTATTACTTTATTTATAAATGTACAAGAGTTTTCTTTGAAAGTATTAATAACTTAATTTCATTTGTATTCATTTGAATTAAATTTTAATTCATACTTATATACTTAACTTCTTTTCTTTTAATTGTCTGTTTTTGGTTAAGGTTAGAACCTTGTTATTTGTGCTCTTTTTCTTTTTACACCTTTGCCAAACAATTGTACTTTATCTGTCTTTTTGTACACCTCTGGCTGTTTAACACACAATTTGTGTATTTGTATAAATTGCTGTGTATAATTGTCTCTGTTTGGGAGTTACCCAATATAATTACAGTTGTGTGCTCTTTAGCCCAATGATCAGCCATTTCAAAGTTCACCCACAGTGGGAGTTATCACGATTTCCACGTAAACAGTTCAACTCCAGTACCAACATGACTTCCCTTTTGCCAAGATATGGCTACCACACCTCCATGGTACTGAGATATTAATGTGGGAAAAAGAGAGTTCCTCAGCACCCTATATTTACCACCCAAAGTAGGACTACAAGGTTCTCACCTTTAAAAGACCTGTTATATCAAAGCAAGATTTTTGTGGCCTGTTAAATGGTAGATTGATCAAGAAAGGCAGGAGAGACAAAAGGAGGGTCTTGGCTGGAAGGGTCCAATAGGTGGAAGAAGAGAGGTTTTTTTTCAAATGGAAGACCTTGCAGGACCTTAGGGCTTGGCAGGTGACAGCAGAGTTATCCCCCACCCCCACCCTGCAAAAAAAAGGCAGGAGAGAAAGGTAAAATTCAGCTCAATATATGCAGATTGATTAGCATAGGATGGAGGAATTGAATGGTGAAATCATAGTCTAGTCAGCCAATTTCCAGTCAGAATTTTCAGTCTCTGCTTTTGCTGATCAAATATTAAGGTATCTTTTTTAAAAAAAATGTGACTGCTGCAGCAACTCTTGTTTCTCAGTCTATTGCGTATGTAATTTATATAATTATGGGACTGATACTGATCTGAGACGTGGGAGAAATCCCCATTGAATTTCCTCAGGGGGAAATTTTTCCCTTACCTCTCAATGCTCTGCTGTTTTCAAGATGTTTCTCTTCAGCCTTGATCTAATACTAAAAGTAAGCTGGTATGGCGAAAACATCTTAAAGCCAAGAAGTGTGGGAATACAAAACAACAATAATTGCATCCCCCTTGTACTCCTTTTAGGATTAAAACTTAGGTCCCTGCCTCCACTTTACTGTTGAATCTGCGATTGTGTGGGTACTAAACATCTATGCACCTGGTTTGGCCCTTCTGGGGATGGGCACACTGGTGTACAATCTTAACTATGTTAAAATCTGGAATTTTTCCATTGATTTCTGTGGGCAGCTCTTTTCTGCCCTGGGGAAATTTAAAAATGACTTCTCAGTGGGGACCATTTCCCACAATGAGATGGTTCTCTGATATTTTTTCAATCTCTGTGAGAAAAGGTGATGATGTGGAGACAGAGACTGAGGATGATAACTACAGCCTGGGAGAATATCCATGCTGGATGGGTGAAGCATCTGCGGAAACTCTTAGCAGAAGATCTCTATCAGCATATTGTGGGGAAAAGGTAGCACTAATTATGTAAAAGAAGAAGTACTGGAATGGTCTAAGCTCATGGTTTCAAGCACTCTCACAGTAGTAGACTGAAATGAGCACAGCTTGCGCCAATGCATGTTGTGTGAATTGTTGTTGCACCAGTGCTTCCAATCCACTGTAGTTTTTCATAGGCAAGGGAACTTAACTCCACTTCATTTCTTAATACCAGTTGCTGATATCATGGACAGCAGCCATTTTTTCCAGCCACACCTGTGAACTCCACAGGTTCTATCAACCTCAGGATATATGAAGTTACATGTCACCTCTTATTTTTGGTTTTTTTCCAGATGTTCACCATTGTCACTTCCAACTGCTGTGGGTGTTACCATTCAAAGTCTATGTTTTTCTAGCAATGCTGTGTCAGTATTTGTACTTCCCTATAGCTTTGGTACAATGCCAGCTTCAATTTACAAGTTTGTTGTCCGGAATTGTCTTATGTTTGTGAGACAGAATGCAAATTTAGGATTTTATTTTTGTTAATAGGAGTTCAACATAGTTTCTCTCCTCTATTTTCCTATCTACTATGGAAAAAAGGTAAGATTTTTATATTCATTTTTCTTCAACATATATGCATGTAGAGGACACAGGAGGCATACAGAGTAATTGGAAAATTATATTGTGTATTTATTTCCAAGATTATGGAATTGTGACGTATGCAAGGAGTAAGTAAGTTTTATAACTTCACTTTCAGAAAATCTTCCTAAATTGCCATTTTTCACTATCAGTTCTAAACTCGAAATAATGCTGAAAGGAAATCACAGGGAAGGGGGTGAAATGAAACTTCTAGAGTTCTGCTTCATAGGTGATTACATTATTAAAAATGATGCTAAACTCAAAGCCAAACTAGACATGACGATGCAGCAACATTTGTGGTTCTGTTCTTTATAAATGCCATTTTCACATATAAGGCATAGGATGGGGGTGCCTAGTTTTCACATGACATAGAGCATGTGGGAAAAGTGAATGACACTCTCCCCTTCTTCCACTTTATTGCTTGAAAGTGTTCCCCCCACCCAGCCTGACTCAGGTACCAGAAGTGAGTTAGGCTGAGGGGAAAATGTGTTCGCAAGTGACTGTGTTGAGAAGGTAAGATGGGGGAGAAGGCTGGGTCCAGTCCCCTGAAACATGCATAGACACTTGAATTAATTTGGCCCTAGTTCAAAATACCAAAAGCTTCATAAAAAAAGCAAATTGGCAGAGATCGTTAAAATATTTGGAAGATGTCAGCACCATGCAAAATGTTTTAGTTAGTTTTCTACAACTTATCTTAAAGTTGGAGTGTAGCATATTAATGAGAGAGGCTTTTGCTGTCATAGTCTGAATTAGCTTTCAGTTAAAGGGGCATATCGTCACTAACTATTCACACATATAGTATGCTATTTTTATAAGGCCATATGAGCACCACATGAAACATAAGTTTTCTACATAGTTTTCTATATAGATAATATTAGGTAAAAGTCAATTAAGACTTCCTAGCTATATCTGTTGGCTGTTTCAATAAAAATGTTACATAGAGTTCATATGTTGTATTTTATGTATATTAACTTCCATAAAGGCTACAAATGGCTACTAGTCCTGATGGCTATGTGCTACCTCCAATATCAGAGGCAGTATGGACTTGTGTCCTGCTTGTGGATTCTAAGATAATAAAGAAAGGGAAAATACATATAACAATGATGGGGGGAAAACCAAATGCTTCCAGCAGTTAAATGAATAGTTTCAACAAACAGAAACGCTTATATCACAGTAAATCTATTGAGGTCCTGTCTCTCCTTCCTCCAACCTCCTAGTAATTTACATAAACTCACTAAACTTAATTATCAACTGCTTTACAAACAAATAGTAAAAATACACAGAGATACGTATAAACTGAAGCTAACTTGGTTACGGAAAATCAAAGCAACTAAAATGTCCATTTTACTCAAAATGGCATTTTTAATTCAGGTGTCACCTGTTAGTTTAACTGATCCATTTATTTATTTTTTAAATACCAGCAATTATTAAACAATTTTATTCACTCAGACAAACGGCAAGACAGTTAAAAAAAGGGGGTGCTTAGCTATACCAAATTTACAACTTTATTACGCTGTGTATCAAAGTAGACAAGAAACAATGAATGAATTTCACAGGGAACAGAAGATGATAAACATAGGGAAGGTTCCGGAAAAGTCAGAGCCCTACCATTTGTATGGCGCAAAGTTAAGAAAACGAACCTGATATTGAATCCCTTCTTAAAGAGCAACAACATATGTGCCTGGAAAGAACTATTTAAAATTTCCTTTCCTTCTCCTTTCTTGCAACACCCACTTTTTTTAAAAAAATAATGCTGATGATAACCTAAAGCAGTTTGAACATTGAGATAATTATGAACTGTATAGATTGAGGGACCTATTTGAGGGAATTAAGCCTGAACAGGAGCCCAAATCCATGCTCAGTTACAAGAAAGGGTGTCTCCTTTGTTGTCAATCCACCAAATCATTCATTTTTCCTCTAACAAACAGGTTAGGCCACTAACACTAATAGAAGCACTGATTATTGAAAGTGAAAAGAACGTAAAGGATCTGGTCTCCAAATTATATGGCTATTGGGTGGAATAGAAATGAAATGAAATGAACAAATAGATAAATTGGTGGAAGTTCCATTTGGAAAAACACATAGAGCCAAGATTTCCTGGGAATATGATTTGGGGGTTCAGTTCACACAAGTAGAAAATAATGCTATTTGGAACATAACACCCTTTAAATTTGTTTCATCTAGCATAAGGGTAAACATAGGGTGACCATATGACCAGATTTGCCCAGATTTGTCTGGGTTTTTGATGTCAAATCTGGGACGGGGGAAATCTGGATTTTTCCAGAGAGCAGCTCTAATGGGAATTAACAAAAATGTTTATAACACCATTATTTTTTAAGATAAAGACATGAAACTTGGCACAATGGTAGCTCTTAGGAAGGGCTTTAGTCATACCAAATTTGAAACAGATCTATTCATCCATTGATTTTTAAGGATTTTTTTAAAAATTGAGGATTTAAAATTATTATTTTTAGAATCGTCATTTTTAAAGATAAAGAGATGGAACTTCGCACCATGATAGGATTTAGGTAGAGCTTTAGCCACAACAAATTTGAAACAGATCCGTTTGTCCATGGATTTTTTAGGACTTTTTTTAAAATGGAGGTTTTAAAATTATTATTTTTAAACCATCATTTTTAAAGATAAAGAGCTGAAAGTTGGCACCAAGATAGCTTTTAGGTAGAGCTTTAGCCATACCAAATTTGAAACAGATCTGTTCATCCATTGATTTTTAGGAATTTTTTAAAATTTGAGGATTTAATTTTTTTTAAAAAAAAATTATTTTTAAAGATAAAGGGTTGAAACTTGGCACCGTGATTGCTCTTAACAAGGACTTTAGCTATGCCAACTTTGAAACAGATCTGTCCATCCATTGAGTTTTAGGATTTTTAAAAAAGTTTGAGGTTTTAAAATTATTTTTTAAAAATGACATTTTTAAAGATAAAGGGCTGAAAGTTGGCACCATGATAGCTCTTAAGGAGAGATTTAGCCATGCCAAGTTTGAATCAGATCTGTTCATCCATTTTTTTAAAGGATTTTTTTTAAAGTTCAAAGTTTTAAAATTATTGTATTTTAAAACTGCTGGAGCCATATCCTTCAAACTCAGGTTGTCAAACCTCCTCTTTGGGGTGTTGCATATCGAGCAGTTTCAGCCCTTGGCATTAAGGGGATCTCCAGTCTTTAGGTAAGAAGTTCTGGGCAAGCAGGGCACCTTTCCTATTGCAGATTTGGTGTGCAGTCGGGTACCTGGAGCTTAGCAGAGGCAAAGCATCCACAAATCAAAATGTGGGAAAGGAGAGGTCAGTCAAAGGGCAAAAGCCACAGGGCAAAACGGAATGGGCCAGAGGCCTTTTCCTCAAATTTCCACATCATGGGCGATGAAGGGTCATCTTTAGAGAAAAACTCTCACGACCAACAGTAGGGTGCCAGTCAAGAGAGAGGCTCTCTTCTTTGTGGATGCCCTGTTGCTGCAAATGTTGGAACCTGGCATATCATTGCTTTGCTTCACTACCACTTCCCTTCCACTTCACTTTGTACACTTGTGAGCTAGGCTCTGACTGCACTGCTGGAATGCAATGCAGAACATTTGAAATGCATACCAGAGAAAAATAGATAGATTTGTGGCTTTGGCTGGCTGGCATATCTCTTAGAGACAGAGTTAGACTGAAGCCACAACTCAGAGATGGCTGTAGCTGAGCCCTGAGAGGCTGCTTAAAACACAGAGACTTTTTAAGAGTGTCTCAGAGGCTAGTTTTGGTGCAGGCAGAGGCGGCTAGTGGTGGAGTTTTTTAAAAAAACAAGAGTCACCGGATGCAACCAAGCCATAAGCTGTTGCCCTACCCCCAGCCACAGGGTACAAGCACACAGCCTGGCTGGACCGTTGGGAGACTTTGGCAGAGAGAGAGGAGGATTATTTGAGGCTGGAAATGTTAGCAGGCTGGCATAAGGCAGAGAGAGGCTGAAGGCAACCCAGATGCATCTGTAGCTTGGCCCTGAGGCTGGCTTGCCATGCAGAGTGTTTTAAGAGTGCATCAAAGTTGTGCAAGAGGAGAGGAGGTGGAGGCGGCTGGTGGCAGAGGTTTTTAAAGTATTGGGCAAAAGGTGGAATATAATAATAATAATAATAATAATAATAATAATAATAATAATAATAATAATGACCAAGACATGACCAAGCAATAACCTGCAATAAGCAATATCCCAAGCCACAAGTGTGCAGCCTAGCTGGACTATTGGGATATTTTGCAGGTGGGGGGAGAGAGAGAGAGAGAGAGAGAGAGAGATTGTTTGAGGCTGGAGGCTTTGGTTTGTCTGCAATGACTTAGAGTGAGAGACAACAGAGGCTGCACAGACAACCCAGAAACATCTGTTGTAACTTAGCCCCATGGTGCTGGCATGAAACGCAGGGCATTAGGAAGAGAGTCTCAGAGTCGCATGTTTGTGCAGGAAGTAGACAGGAGTTCAAACTCTGGATGTGCGAAGTGGTGCCGACACACAAGCCTTGAGAAGCTAATGTATATAAGTGAGAAGTGTGAATGGGCAAAGTAGTGTTCGCTGCCACAACACCCACCCTAATGTTAGAGTAGAGAAACTTGTGACAATTATACACAAGCTTTTTTAAAAAAATTGAAATTAAAAAAAGCCAGCCATCCGGCCGGCCAGTAGCAAACCCTGTTAACAACAATAGCAGCTTGCAATGAGTGAAGATACAGTCAGAAAAGATATTTGAGGGAAGGGGAAAATGTAACACACAGAGTATAGCAAAAGCTTCAAAGTACAGCAAAACCTACAAAAGTAGGAGTGAGTGAAGTTAATTTCAGATACATTGAATCTCTCACTTGTTCTTTATTTCAGTGATTTTAACATTAAGATGTTATGTAGAACAGATTTGTCTTAAATGTGTGCTGTAAAATCAGACATGTGACCAAGGCTATGTTCGGGTGGGCACGCCCCCTTGGTATTGACACGCCCCCTTGGGGGCGACCATGTTGTCCTCCTTTTTGGTTTCCAAAATATGGTCACCCTAGGTAAACAGTTTAAAGGTACTGCACAAATGGTGTCTCATCCCTCAGAAGGCAAGCAGGATTTTTTTTTATTTTATTTTTTTAAAAGCTGTTCTGTATGTTGGAGACAGTATTCAGGGAGAGGGTCTAATGGGTCAGACTTTTACATGTCCCCAGTATTGGGGTTGTAAAAATTTGTACAGTGGACAAAAATCTTCAATATAAGAACTTGTAACATGGGAGGTGCAGCTAAAATGGAAATTATGGTTCATTGGAAATCAGTCTTGAGGGGTATTATATTTATAAACCCTTTTGTTCACTATACCAGTGAATTAGCAGAGTAGCAGCGGTTCTTAACTATGAAAGTCAGCAAAGACCAAATTAACTTTAAGACAGAGTCTGTTTTGTTTGGTACAAAAATAAAGTATTTTACTGATAGAAAATAACACAGTTTATGGCAATACAAATTTACACCAACATACTCACACACTTGGTCATACACGTTACAGCAGGGCTCACAGCAGCAGAGAGAGTATATTTTAATCTGGTTACAAAGTTCCAAAACTCTCTTTATATACACTTCCCTGAACAAATAATGAAACCACTAATTGGCAATGGCAAGACAATTAGACTTTTGCATCATCTCAATAATTCAATAAAGTCCACCTGCAAACTTGACCTTTAAGCTGATTGACTGATGCTGAGTCTTCAGTTTCTTCCAGGTTTGCAGGCTTGTACAAAAATATGGAAATCACAAAAACCAGTCCTAATTCAGGACTCCAACACCCCTTCTTTTTGGGTTTTCCACTATTTCACCACGTTACAACATTTGTACAGTTAATCACATTTTTAGCCCTGCCTGAAACCTAACGTTTCACAAATCTCCCAATGTTTGATGGCTCCTAACGGTTTTGTAAAGACGTCTGCCAAATTATTCTGGGACTCACAGTAGACTATGTGTTTTAAACTTTAACAGTCACTGGCTTCACCACTGGGACCTTAAAGTCCTTTATTGCTGGATCAGTCAAGTAACTTTACCACTCACCAGCACCATACTTAGTCTTTTTGTAATTCGCCACACAACTCTTGCTTCTTGGAACTTCCATGATTTTGGCATACTTCCAAATATCAACATTCCAACGTTGCTTTTCTATCATTTGCACAGCCAATGTCAATTTGAATCAAAATAGCACAAAAATTTTCATCTGACCTCTGCAGAAAAATTTCTCCAGTGCTCTAAGGTTCGAGATACCTTAAGATTCCCTTAGACACTCCAGGCTGAATTTGTTTTACTACATAGAATAAGCACAAAGAGTAAAGCATATGATTTCACAGTAGAGAAAATGACGTTAAAGTCCCTCCCTATCCTGACTAAATTCCTTGGCGACTAGTTTCTAAGAAACTCTGTTTACAAGCGGCTTGCTGTTAAAAACTTCTCCTCAGTGGCAAGTTAAAGACTTCTGTCCCGGAGGCAAAAACTTCTTCTCCAAAAACCTTGTTGACTCAAAGACTAAGAATTAGGCTCACAGCTCATATTACAAGCATGTATTCCAAGCCTATGGGGAGGCACGCCTTTGTTTTGTCTTTGAGACCTGTGGGGGATTTGCACCTCCTCCTCCTGCTCCTGCTCTTCTTGCTCTCTGTCTTCTGGCTCGGTCTGAGTTGCTACAGGTCTACTAAAAAAATCTAAATCTAGTAAAACTGACGGATTATCATGTACCGATTCCCAATTCTGCTCAGCAAAGGAAGCAGATTTTGAGACAACAATTCTTCCTCCTTTGTGCAAAAACCTCCAACTACCATTTTCATAACCAACAAACATCATTTTGACTCCCTTGGGTCCTAGCTGTCTTCTTTGAGCTAAAGGAATATTCACAATTGCATAGGATCCCCAGATTCTGATGTGTTTTAAACTAGGATTTTTGCCAAAAATTAAGGAAAAAGGAATATTGTTAATGGCTGAAGACCACGTTCTGTTGCACAGATAGTTTGCAGCCATAAAAGCTTCACCCCAAAGCTTGGGTTCTGCTTTGGCATCCTTCATTAAGCATTCCATTTTCGTTTTCAGCACGCCAATCCGCCGCTCCACATTCCCAGCTTGCCAAGACGCCATGGGATCTGTAAACTTATGAGAAATCCCATGCTTTCTGCAAAAATCAGCAAACTCTAGACTTCTAAACTCGCCCCCCGATCCAAACAGAAGTTCTGTATTTGCCTTTGCAAAGATCTCTCCACCTTTTTAACCCATTCCTTTACTTTGGCTAGACACTGAGACTTTTGCTTTAACAAATATACCCATGAACGTGTTTTGTCATCTAAAATGACCAGGGCATATTTAGCTTTCCCATAACTCTCTGGGAAAGGACCAGTTAGATCTAAATGTATTAGACCAAGAATGTCCTTATGTCTCCAGTCTCTTACACGTGGAATATTGGCTACATGTGATTTTGCCAACTTACAAACGGAACAGTCAAGGTAATTCTGGCAATTTTTTACTCTCACATCTTCAGCAATCTTGAGAGTTTTGCCCAGAGATCTAAAACAAGGATGTCCAAATCTCCTATGAAATAAATGTAGGCAATTGTCATGGGGAGAAATGTTTTTGTAAGTTATAGAACTTGAAGAAATATCTTCCTCTCCATCTTGGCTCTTGTCCAGAAAAAACAAACCATTTTTTAAACTGGCAGTCCCCTTCAGTTCTCCATGCCTGGAAATAAAACATTTCCCCTCCTCAAAGGAGACAGAGAACTTTTTCTCCATTAGGTTTGACACACCTAAAAGAGAATGACTTAAGTTGGGAACAAAAATAGCATTAGCAAAGCTTTCGTTAAGGACAGGAATATGGCAAATGCCTTCTCCCTTCACTTCCTGCTTTGAGCCGTCAGCAAGGAAAATAAATCTGTTAGACGTGACTCTGAAGTCTAGGAAGCTTTGGAATTACAAGCCAAGTCTATCAGCCAGATAGCTGAGCTTCCGTTTCCTTCCTCCTTCGAAATCTTGCTCACTCCGGCTGTAACGAGCTGTGCTGACTTCTTTGAACAAGCATTTTTCCAGCGATGCTCAGAAACTTTCTCAGGTTGTAATTTCACTCTAAAGTTAATTTTCGTATGTCCAATTTTGCCACATCTCCAGCAAACAATTGTTTTTTGTGGCTTGTGCTTTTTAGAAACTGAATAAGCAGATTCAGTCTCCTCCTTTTTCACAGTCCCGGTCTTAACCCCTTCAGAACCAGACCATTGTTGAAATGAGTCTGCCTTGCCGTTTGAGCTCACGGCTTCTCTCTTGGAATGTCTTTTCTGTTGTTCTTCTAATAATTTTCCGCACACATAATTCAGGGTTAAATCACGGACGGTCACTCCCTCTAGGGTAGTCACCAACACGTCCCAAGACGTTGGTAAGCTAGACAGAATAATATAAGACCTCATTTCCTCTGAAAGAGTCAAGCCAGCCGATGCTAAACTTTGGAATATTTCTCTCAGCTCCTGCAAATGTTTGCCAATATCTCCAGATTCTTTTAGCATCGTCCTATACATTCTGCGTGTTAAATTTATTCGAGAACCTGCTGTATCTCTTACAAATACTTCACGCAATTTTGTCCAGATCACATGAACAGCATCCTCTCTATTAACACAGAATAGCTGATCATTCCGCATACAGAGGATTATGTGGGTTTTAGCTTTCTCTGCATTACGATTCCACTCTCTCAAATCAGCTGCACTTAAATCTTCATCGGGTGGGTCTGTAACCACTTCCCACAGCCCTTGGTTTCTTAAACTCATTTCAATCTTAAATGACCAAGTAATATAATTTGTGTCTGTGAGTTGTTCCATTTGTGTATTCATTCCTACTTGAAGTGCCATAACTGCTAATTGGTTGTTTTTTCAACCCTTTTGTTATTTGAATTTCCTTTTTGGGAACTGACCGGCTTAACAACCTCAGAATCCCTTTTCAAATTCAAAAATAGCCTTCTATCAGACACCGTGTGACTTTGCAAGACAAAAAGCTTTACGAAAAAGCCTCTTCCTTTGTCTAAATCCCAACGTTCTTTAGAAAAAGCAACGCTCCAGGGCAATTAGTCAACGCACGGCTCTCTGTCTTATCAGGTCCTACTGTTTCTTTGTTAAGAACTAGAATTATGTCCAGACTGGGTTACTGGGCCCATAACCTCTTGAGGGGTATTATATTTATAAACCCTTTTGTTCACTATACCAGTGAATTAGCAGAGTAGCAGCGGTTCTTAACTATGAAAGTCAGCAAAGACCAAATTAACTTTAAGACAGAGTCTGTTTTGTTTGGTACAAAAATAAAGTATTTTACTGATAGAAAATAACACAGTTTATGGCAATACAAATTTACACCAACATACTCACACACTTGGTCATACACGTTACAGCAGGGCTCACAGCAGCAGAGAGAGTATATTTTAATCTGGTTACAAAGTTCCAAAACTCTCTTTATATACACTTCCCTGAACAAATAATGAAACCACTAATTGGCAATGGCAAGACAATTAGACTTTTGCATCATCTCAATAATTCAATAAAGTCCACCTGCAAACTTGACCTTTAAGCTGATTGACTGATGCTGAGTCTTCAGTTTCTTCCAGGTTTGCAGGCTTGTACAAAAATATGGAAATCACAAAAACCAGTCCTAATTCAGGACTCCAACACCCCTTCTTTTTGGGTTTTCCACTATTTCACCACGTTACAACATTTGTACAGTTAATCACATTTTTAGCCCTGCCTGAAACCTAACGTTTCACAAATCTCCCAATGTTTGATGGCTCCTAACGGTTTTGTAAAGACGTCTGCCAAATTATTCTGGGACTCACAGTAGACTATGTGTTTTAAACTTTAACAGTCACTGGCTTCACCACTGGGACCTTAAAGTCCTTTATTGCTGGATCAGTCAAGTAACTTTACCACTCACCAGCACCATACTTAGTCTTTTTGTAATTCGCCACACAACTCTTGCTTCTTGGAACTTCCATGATTTTGGCATACTTCCAAATATCAACATTCCAACGTTGCTTTTCTATCATTTGCACAGCCAATGTCAATTTGAATCAAAATAGCACAAAAATTTTCATCTGACCTCTGCAGAAAAATTTCTCCAGTGCTCTAAGGTTCGAGATACCTTAAGATTCCCTTAGACACTCCAGGCTGAATTTGTTTTACTACATAGAATAAGCACAAAGAGTAAAGCATATGATTTCACAGTAGAGAAAATGACGTTAAAGTCCCTCCCTATCCTGACTAAATTCCTTGGCGACTAGTTTCTAAGAAACTCTGTTTACAAGCGGCTTGCTGTTAAAAACTTCTCCTCAGTGGCAAGTTAAAGACTTCTGTCCCGGAGGCAAAAACTTCTTCTCCAAAAACCTTGTTGACTCAAAGACTAAGAATTAGGCTCACAGCTCATATTACAAGCATGTATTCCAAGCCTATGGGGAGGCACGCCTTTGTTTTGTCTTTGAGACCTGTGGGGGATTTGCACCTCCTCCTCCTGCTCCTGCTCTTCTTGCTCTCTGTCTTCTGGCTCGGTCTGAGTTGCTACAGGTCTACTAAAAAAATCTAAATCTAGTAAAACTGACGGATTATCATGTACCGATTCCCAATTCTGCTCAGCAAAGGAAGCAGATTTTGAGACAACAATTCTTCCTCCTTTGTGCAAAAACCTCCAACTACCATTTTCATAACCAACAAACATCATTTTGACTCCCTTGGGTCCTAGCTGTCTTCTTTGAGCTAAAGGAATATTCACAATTGCATAGGATCCCCAGATTCTGATGTGTTTTAAACTAGGATTTTTGCCAAAAATTAAGGAAAAAGGAATATTGTTAATGGCTGAAGACCACGTTCTGTTGCACAGATAGTTTGCAGCCATAAAAGCTTCACCCCAAAGCTTGGGTTCTGCTTTGGCATCCTTCATTAAGCATTCCATTTTCGTTTTCAGCACGCCAATCCGCCGCTCCACATTCCCAGCTTGCCAAGACGCCATGGGATCTGTAAACTTATGAGAAATCCCATGCTTTCTGCAAAAATCAGCAAACTCTAGACTTCTAAACTCGCCCCCCGATCCAAACAGAAGTTCTGTATTTGCCTTTGCAAAGATCTCTCCACCTTTTTAACCCATTCCTTTACTTTGGCTAGACACTGAGACTTTTGCTTTAACAAATATACCCATGAACGTGTTTTGTCATCTAAAATGACCAGGGCATATTTAGCTTTCCCATAACTCTCTGGGAAAGGACCAGTTAGATCTAAATGTATTAGACCAAGAATGTCCTTATGTCTCCAGTCTCTTACACGTGGAATATTGGCTACATGTGATTTTGCCAACTTACAAACGGAACAGTCAAGGTAATTCTGGCAATTTTTTACTCTCACATCTTCAGCAATCTTGAGAGTTTTGCCCAGAGATCTAAAACAAGGATGTCCAAATCTCCTATGAAATAAATGTAGGCAATTGTCATGGGGAGAAATGTTTTTGTAAGTTATAGAACTTGAAGAAATATCTTCCTCTCCATCTTGGCTCTTGTCCAGAAAAAACAAACCATTTTTTAAACTGGCAGTCCCCTTCAGTTCTCCATGCCTGGAAATAAAACATTTCCCCTCCTCAAAGGAGACAGAGAACTTTTTCTCCATTAGGTTTGACACACCTAAAAGAGAATGACTTAAGTTGGGAACAAAAATAGCATTAGCAAAGCTTTCGTTAAGGACAGGAATATGGCAAATGCCTTCTCCCTTCACTTCCTGCTTTGAGCCGTCAGCAAGGAAAATAAATCTGTTAGACGTGACTCTGAAGTCTAGGAAGCTTTGGAATTACAAGCCAAGTCTATCAGCCAGATAGCTGAGCTTCCGTTTCCTTCCTCCTTCGAAATCTTGCTCACTCCGGCTGTAACGAGCTGTGCTGACTTCTTTGAACAAGCATTTTTCCAGCGATGCTCAGAAACTTTCTCAGGTTGTAATTTCACTCTAAAGTTAATTTTCGTATGTCCAATTTTGCCACATCTCCAGCAAACAATTGTTTTTTGTGGCTTGTGCTTTTTAGAAACTGAATAAGCAGATTCAGTCTCCTCCTTTTTCACAGTCCCGGTCTTAACCCCTTCAGAACCAGACCATTGTTGAAATGAGTCTGCCTTGCCGTTTGAGCTCACGGCTTCTCTCTTGGAATGTCTTTTCTGTTGTTCTTCTAATAATTTTCCGCACACATAATTCAGGGTTAAATCACGGACGGTCACTCCCTCTAGGGTAGTCACCAACACGTCCCAAGACGTTGGTAAGCTAGACAGAATAATATAAGACCTCATTTCCTCTGAAAGAGTCAAGCCAGCCGATGCTAAACTTTGGAATATTTCTCTCAGCTCCTGCAAATGTTTGCCAATATCTCCAGATTCTTTTAGCATCGTCCTATACATTCTGCGTGTTAAATTTATTCGAGAACCTGCTGTATCTCTTACAAATACTTCACGCAATTTTGTCCAGATCACATGAACAGCATCCTCTCTATTAACACAGAATAGCTGATCATTCCGCATACAGAGGATTATGTGGGTTTTAGCTTTCTCTGCATTACGATTCCACTCTCTCAAATCAGCTGCACTTAAATCTTCATCGGGTGGGTCTGTAACCACTTCCCACAGCCCTTGGTTTCTTAAACTCATTTCAATCTTAAATGACCAAGTAATATAATTTGTGTCTGTGAGTTGTTCCATTTGTGTATTCATTCCTACTTGAAGTGCCATAACTGCTAATTGGTTGTTTTTTCAACCCTTTTGTTATTTGAATTTCCTTTTTGGGAACTGACCGGCTTAACAACCTCAGAATCCCTTTTCAAATTCAAAAATAGCCTTCTATCAGACACCGTGTGACTTTGCAAGACAAAAAGCTTTACGAAAAAGCCTCTTCCTTTGTCTAAATCCCAACGTTCTTTAGAAAAAGCAACGCTCCAGGGCAATTAGTCAACGCACGGCTCTCTGTCTTATCAGGTCCTACTGTTTCTTTGTTAAGAACTAGAATTATGTCCAGACTGGGTTACTGGGCCCATAACCTCTTGAGGGGTATTATATTTATAAACCCTTTTGTTCACTATACCAGTGAATTAGCAGAGTAGCAGCGGTTCTTAACTATGAAAGTCAGCAAAGACCAAATTAACTTTAAGACAGAGTCTGTTTTGTTTGGTACAAAAATAAAGTATTTTACTGATAGAAAATAACACAGTTTATGGCAATACAAATTTACACCAACATACTCACACACTTGGTCATACACGTTACAGCAGGGCTCACAGCAGCAGAGAGAGTATATTTTAATCTGGTTACAAAGTTCCAAAACTCTCTTTATATACACTTCCCTGAACAAATAATGAAACCACTAATTGGCAATGGCAAGACAATTAGACTTTTGCATCATCTCAATAATTCAATAAAGTCCACCTGCAAACTTGACCTTTAAGCTGATTGACTGATGCTGAGTCTTCAGTTTCTTCCAGGTTTGCAGGCTTGTACAAAAATATGGAAATCACAAAAACCAGTCCTAATTCAGGACTCCAACAATCAGATGCTAAAATGGGAAAATAAAGGCAAAATCCCACTAATCATGTTTTAACTCCCATTTTCTTTTTTCTTCTTCAGTTTTTTTATTTCCACACAAAGCCAATTAAGAAACATACAGTACACAAGAAAGAGAGAACAATTACGAAAATAACAACCATACAATACACAAAAGAAAGAAAAACAAAAATACAAGTTAAGATGAACTTCCGATTTTCACAACAAAAATAAGGAACCATATCTTCTCTTCCACCATAGTTACAGAAATCCACGATCTTCAATAGCCATTCATCCATAGTTGGCAATATAGAGCCTTTCTATTTTTGTGCATATAGTAATCTCACTGCCATTATCATATATAAAAATGGAGTTCCATGGCTCCTTTTCAACTGATAACTCCCATTGTTTTCTATGTGAGAATAAACCATTATTCTCTCTTGGGACCTAAAATTGTTTAATATTAGATGGATTGTTCGCATGCCACTTAGTTACAGTAATAAATATTAGTATTTTGCCACAATAGAATATGATCTAATATCTTACATTACTTGATTTCATAAGTCAAACATTTTCACTTATGGTTGTTTTATAGTAAAAAGGCAAGCAGTAATAATGTGTTTGATAAAACATCATTTATTCCTTCTACAAAATTGTTAAGTGTAAACATCAGCATGTTTTGTATTAAATCAGACTTCCTTTTGAACCAGTCTATTAAAGAAATAAACAATTCTTCACTCTTTGGTTTCAAACAGTGTGGAACAAAAATCCAAAATACTTCTCTCTCTCACTCCTGCTGAAGTTGCTGCTCTCAAGGAAGGAATAAATTTCCTAAGAAACAAAGCAGATGGAAAGAGTTACATCTTGTACAAGGACACAGATATGCTGCGAGCATGCAAGAATATGTGCAAACACCAAGGAGGGTTGTTTATTGCAGATATTGAAGATCTAACAAAAACGTAAGTCAGAATTTATGCCCCATTTCGCCCTTGCTTCTTTCCCCATCTTCCTGCAAGGGGCATGGAAAGTAGTAAGAAGGCAGGTAGACCACTCTGTTTTGGGGGTTAAGTTTTTGAGCTGCTTAGTTAGATCTGAAGCTATCTGTGACAATGGATGAAGGACAGCAAGTTGCCCTTTAGCCCATGGAGAAAGTGAAGTTATCATCTGACAAGAATCATCGATGAGTGTAGATGAGGTGGTCTTCACTGGTCTTCACTGTGATGACTAGAAACCAGACCCCAATTCCACAGACGACATGGCGGCACCCCCTTCCAAAACATTCCCCGGATCACCTCCACAGGATTTCACCACCAATGGGCCTGGTCACAGATGGCTCAAAGGCAGAGCATTACAAAATGCTTAGGCATTACAAAATGCCTGCTTAGGCATTACAAAATCTAGATGCATCAATTAAATGAGCATATTTAGATGCATATGATTAGGAGTTATTAAAATATTTATACAGTATTTTTGCCAACCCCTTCCTTTAACTCAAGGGTGGGAATCATATCAGACTATAACTCCCATCAGTCCTAGCCTGCATGAGGAATGGTGATGGATTGCAGTTCAACAGTATCTAGAGGGCTAGATGTTCCCCATCCCTGCTTTAACTTCCTCACCACCTTCCTCCTCTTCTATCCTTTCTGGTTCTTTCTCTAATATTTCTTTAAGGCAATCTATGTAATTATACAATAAATGTATCATATACTTTATGTATAAATGTAATTTCTTGTGTAATATTTTCAATAACAAGTATTACACATGTAACACCAATTTTTATAAAGAGATCCAGGGGATCTGGGAAATTACAGGGCAGTTAGCTTAACATCTGTTCTGGGTAAATTAGTTGAAAACATTATTAAAGATAAAATCAGTAAGCATATAAAAGGACAGCCTTATTGAAAAAGAATCAACATGGCTTCTGCGAAGATAAGTCCTGACTCACTAACCTTTTATTTATTTAATTAATTACATTTATATACTGCCCCATAGCCGAAGCTCTCTGGCCAGTTTACAAAAGTTAAAAACAATGAACATGAAAACAGATAGACAAAATTTAAAACCACTAAAAGTATAAAAATAACAATATCCATTTAAAACAACTATTCTTGGGTCAGTTATAAAATCAGCATATGCTGTTAAATGCCTGGGAAAAGAGAAATGTCTTGACCTGGCATCGAAAAGATAACAATGTTGGTACCAGGTGAGCCTCTTTGGGGGGCACCACTGAGAAGGCCCTCTCCCTTGTTGCCATCCTCCGATCTTCTCTCAGAATAGGCACTCAGAGGAGGACCTTAGATGTTGAACTTTTAGAGTTCTTTGAGAGTGTCAACAAAAATGTAGACAGGGGTGACTTTGCTTACTTGGACTTCCAAAAGGCTCTGAGCACGAATGACTCCTGAGCAAACTTAGCAGTCTTAGTTTGGATCAGTAATTGGTTAAAGAGCAGAAAGCAGACAGTAGGAATGAATGGTAAATCTTTCCAAACTGGGGGAATGAGCATCCAAATGGCAAATGAAGTTTAATGTAAGCAATGTAAACTCATGCATGTTTGTGGGGTGGTGGTGGTGTAATTCCAATTTCAAGTATAAACTGGTGGGATCAGATCAACCAAAAAACAGATCTTGGGGTTGTGGTGGACAGTTCAATAAAAATGTCAGCCTTGTGTGCGGCTGCTGCAAAAAAGGCAAACTCCATGTTAAGCATAATTAGAAAAGGAATTGAGAATAGAACTGCCAATATCATACTGCCTTTATACAAATCTATGCTGCAACCACACTTGGAATACTCTGTACAGTTCTGGTCACCACATCTAAAAAATGGTATTGTAGAGCTGGAAAAAGTGCAGAAAAGGGCAACAAAAATGATCAAGGGCCTGGCGCATCTTCCTTATGAAGGAAAGTTACAACAGCTGGGATTGTTTAGCTTGGGGAAAAAAGACATGATAGAGGTGTACAAAATTATGCATGGTGTGGAGATTGTGGATAGAGACACATTTTTCTCCCTCTCTCAAAGTACTAGAACCCCGGGTCATTCCATGAAGCTGATTGGTGGGAGATTCAGGACAGATAAAAGAAAGTACTTCTTCACACAGTGCATAGTTAAACTATGGAATTCACTACCACAAGATGTGGTGATGGCCACCAATTTGGATGGCTTTAAAAGGGGATTATATAAATTATTTGAGGAGAAGGCTGTCAATGGCTATGAGTCCTGACAGCTATGTGCTACCTCCAGTATTCAAGGCAATAAGACCATATACACCAGTTGCAGTGGAACATGGGCGGTAGGGTGCTGTTGCGCCCATGTCCTGCTTAAGGATTCCTGGTTGACAGCTGGTTGGCCATTGTGTGAACTGAGTGCTGGACTAGCTGGACCTTCGTTTAATTCGGCATGACTCTTCTTATGTTCTTAAGTTGACTTTTCAAAAGTAAAAAACCACCTTTCTCTGCAATTCTTGGAGTTTTGCTGGAGTTTAGTCCTGGTTCCAGCCATCAGCTGCCAAGCTGGGAAAGATGGCATGGCCATGTCACGTGTCATTTTTTTAAACTGTAGCTGTGACTCATGATGCAATAAAGCTCTGCTTCTCCTGCAAGGTGCCAGTTCTTGAGCCTGTTTCCTAGATCTTCTTGCCATAGGACACCCTAGTGATGTGCCTCCAGGCCTTGTTTTACACTTGCTGTAGGCCTCAATTCTACATTTCTTAAATATCTGCTCAGCATTCTGACTTAGGATGCTATCCTAAAACATTGGCCAACCGTGCACTGACTAGCTTTATAGTACTAAATACTGGTGATAGTTTTTGCTTGAAGAATACGCATTTAAAATTTGCATTGGCTCCAGCCTTTTCTGCTGCTTTCTTTTTAACCTAGGTGTGTACGTTGCACGAAGCATAACTGGAGGCTGGATGTGAGCACAATGAAATACGTTAACCCTCCAGATAGCTTCTGTCAAGATGAACTAGGTAATGTGAAGTCTTTCACAGTTTTTAAATGTGTGTTATTTTATAGAAGTCTAGGGTGACCACATGACAGGAAAAAACCTATGCTAATGAGGCTAATAGCACTTCATAAGCTCCTCCTCAGTCCCACCAATGCTGGGGTTTGAGGATCATCTCCTCATTCACACACACACTCATTCAATGGCCTTCCCGCTGTAAAGCAAACCAAAAGTGGAGTAGGGCATCAGTGTCTACAATATATATATATATACCGTATTTCTTTGATTCTAAGACGCCATCGATTGTAAGACGCACACTAATTTCAGTACCACCAACAGAAAAAAAGCTTTGATTCTAAGAAATAATAAACGCACCCGCGATTCTAAGACGCACCCCGTTTTTAGAGATGTTTATACGGGGGGAAAAGTGCGTCTTAGAATTGAAGAAATACGGTATATATATATCCTTTATGATTGAATATTCAATAAATGATCACCTTTTTAAAAATAAATCCTTGGGTGCATACCCTAATGAAACATGCGGTGAATGCCTATGCCTCCTCTGCACTGAGTATCCATTAGTACCTCTGTGACCTCTGCATTCCACCAAACCCCACTCTCATCTCAGACCTATTTGCTTGTATAGCAACCAGCAGATATAACACGAAAGAAAGGGTGAAGTATTCCATGCTCAACAGACCTCGGGGAAGTTAACAATGAAGATGAGTAAGGCCAAGCAACAACCAGAATATATTCCATACATATTTCCACCATTTGGTGCAGATTTTGCTGGTTTCATATATTTTCAAGAATATGCAGAACCCTGAAAAAGCTAAGTTCCATTAATTAATGTGTACCTACTCAGTACAATCTGCCTTGTATTTCTGGGCACACAAAAAATCATAAGGTGTCAGGATCTGTCCTGCAGCACCACCTGGTGGCCGCAGTGCACCTTGCCGCCTGCAGAGTAGTTGCTGGACCCAGGCCCATATCAGCCGCACTCCCAGATGAGCTGATGCAGACCAGCTGCGAGCAGCCAGGAAAGGGCTATATAAGAACGGCATTTCCACTGCAGCCTTTGCCACAGTAACCTGTTTCTGATGTCCTGTGATTCCAGGCCTTCTGCTTTGCCGGACCATGCCTTTTACCCTGCTTGAAACTTGTTGCTTCTGCACTCTGAACCCTGAACCCTGCTTGTCTCTGGACCATGCCTTTTGCCTCTGGCCCTGCTTGGACTCTGTTTTGCTTTGGACTCTGAACCCTGCTTGCCCCTGGACCATACCTTTCACCTCTGGCCCTGCTTGGATTCTCTTTGCCCCTTTGGACTCTGAAACCTGCTTGCTCCTGGAACTTGCCTTCTGCATCCAGCCCTGCCTGGACTCTGTTGCTGATTCCACCGCCGTCCATCCTGGCCCCAGCATTCCTGCGCTGAGGCCTTGCCACCCACGCCCCGGACCCTGATATAAGGGAAATAAGCAGTTTCCAAAAGTTCTATATGGAAGAGAAAGAGAGATGCAATGTAGTTGAATATGCAACATAAAATGCATCTTTCATGTTCCTGTTGAGTCAGCCATGCCTGGGTCTGGAATACATCCCATTAAAACAATAAAATGGAGTGTGTGCAATTCTCAGCTTGCTTAATTATAGCATCAGGTAATCCTATGGTGTCTAAAATAACTGGATGGCACCAAGGTAGTCAGTGTGCAGCTGTGACAGGTACCTGTCCTGTTCAAATATGTTTGGATGAGCAACTTTTACAATCCAGCACAAGACTGGATTGTGCTTGTATGCCCTGTGTCAATTTGCACAATGCTCTCTTCTTTGCCTGTCTGGCCCAGCAGTGTTTGCAGTACACCCACACTTTTACTAGATCATGACAATTTTGTCAGTGATCCTGCATTCAGTGACCATTGGTGAAGCACCTGCAGAGAGGCTTCCTGGGATGGGGTCTTGGATATTTAAGGAGCTGCATTAGTTGTGAAGTTGTTTTTAGAATACACTGTGACAAGTGCCTAAAGCAATGTTTGATTTAAGCCAGTTTTCAGAGATTTTCCTAAGATGTGGAAACGAAATATCTTGCTAGGTTACAGATATTCATTATTTCAGTTTTATAGCTTTTCTACATAAGTGATTTATTGCACATTCATGTTTGGCCATGCATAGAAGTTTGCAGATCCTTTACATGACACCATCAACCTCCAGGACATCTCCTGTGCTTTCCCTTGGTAATCTCACTTTTTAAAAAATTGGAGTTAATGCATTATCATTCAGATAGAGCTTTACATGCACACGTGGCCCAGGAAAGAGGGTGGGGCCAGAAAATGGGAGCATTGCTTCTGGGGATCCCCAGAGGGCTGGATTCGGGCCTGAGGTTCAGGGTACACAGTTTGTGAGGAGTTTCCCATAAGATGAATAATTGTGATAAACCAGGGCTCACGTAAAATCCCGGAGAGAAAACTGAGCCACTATTGTAGCTAAATGACAGACAAGGAAACAAACCTATTAAAAATGCTGCAGTTATCCATATATTGAGGTGGAAACGTTCTTTATTGCTCAAGACTAGCAGGCTACTGCAGTTCAGGACAGGCTATGTTTGTTTTTTAAACAAACTAACCATGCCATCACTTATAATAATACTTTCTTTCTGACTTGCCCATATTGTATTGGCATGAATCACTGTTTGTTGCAAGCAATGGGATGACACTTTTGCATGGGGTGTGGTTACTAGGAAGCAAAAGGCTCTGGGTCATGGGTTTCCAGTGGCAGAGATAAAGTTGCCATTAAGGAAAATGAGAATCCTCTATATGGCCACAAGGAAGAGGGCCCTCTCGGTGATAGAGCCCCCCCCCCCAACTGCAGAATGCTCTCCCCCATGAGGCCTTCTGGGACTCAGGGGGAGGATCTCGGGCTTTAACACGTCCAGGAAGGTCGGCTTCACATTCATAGTAGCTTATTGTGCAAAAGAATGGCACAGGAGCACTTTGGCAGCTAGATCACAAATAAACTTTTCCTCTTGCAGCAATAAAATTATTTCCTTTCTAGTTATTGAATCAGATACAGATAATGGACTTGTGCTAATTGAACTACAACCGCCAAATCCATGGGACTCAGAACCTCGAAAACCTGAAGATCTGGCTTTTGGAGAGGTGCAGGTAAAGAAAAGTCAGTGACATTTGCCTTTGAGGACTTGTCACACTGACAATGAGCCTTTCTACATAAGGCATTTATTGTGCTATTGTGGTTTTCCCCCCTAATGAGGAAAGACTCATATTTCTCTGAATGGTGCCATGAAACCCTGGCATATTTGCATAATTCCATTATACCACAGCACCACCTAGTGGTTGTGTAATGGAACATTCAGAAAAGCAGAGAAAGAACACACACACCCCAGAAAAAATATGTGTAAAGGAGCTGATCTTATTCCCACAAAGAACCTGGAAGCAGAAGCCTTGATAAAGTGGAGGGTTAAAAGCCTCATGTAGAATGCCACCCTCCAATCGTTCCATGTGGCCAAAGTATTTGCTGTGTTCTGTGTCAGGCAATACACTAGCAGTGCTTCCAGATAATGGCTCTTTGCACTATTTTATTATTATTTATTATTGCATTTATATCCCACCTTTTTTTCCTCCAAGGAACCCAAGGCAACATACATTATCCTCCTCTCTATGCAATGGTAAAGTTACATAGGGTTTTTGGAACAATATGGTCCCCTTTTGTAAACTATGTTAAAGATTCCATTGACTGAATTAAACCCCTAGAACTTTCCTGAGAAAGAAATCCATTGATTCAAAGCACATATCTGCCAGTATAAAGAATTCCTGCAAAGAATCTGGAAGCAGAAACCCTGATAAGGCTGCAGGATTTTGGCCTCATGTGGTAAAGCCCATAGTCTTCCCTTCATAACGCTCCCATGTATTCCCACTGCTTCATGAAGAAGAAAAGAATATCCTATTTCTTCGATTCTAAGACACACTTTTTCCACATATAAACAATTCTAAAAATGGGGTGCGTCTTAGAATCGCAGGTGTGTCTTAGGGTGTTTTTTTTTCTGTTAGTGGTACTGAAATTAGTGTGCGTCTTACAATCGATGGCGTCTTACAATCGAAGAAATACGGTAGTAAACAATGCCTTCAAACTGGTGATTTTCAGGTACACAGAACATGAGAACATTGATCAGTCCAATTCTTGGGTTTCTTTCTATTCCTAGGTAACTTATCTAACACATGCATGTATGGACCTCAAACTAGGAGACAAAAGAATGATATTCGATCCATGGCTAATTGGTCCTGCCTTTGCCCGTGGCTGGTGGTTACTTCATGAGCCACCCAGCGACTGGTTAGAAAGGCTTTGCCATGCAGATCTTATCTACGTCAGCCACATGCATTCTGATCATCTCAGGTAACTATGCACATGATAAAAGAAAATCAAGGGCTATGGCTTATGCCAAAAGCAAAGGGGAGTCGTGTTTGATCATAAGAAAAAAAATCCAAAACCTGTATGTAGACAATAACTTTATTAGGCCAACCAAATGTGCGGGGGAAATAGTGTGCAAGCTTTTGAGATCTTTAGAACTCTTTAGGCTAGTCGACAAATAAAGCAAGGCTTGGAGGGAAAATGCTCCGTGGCTTCAACGCCAGCTAGCTTTTTTCCTCCTCTCTCCTTTTGTTTACCATCTAGCCTGCTAAGGAGTTCTGGAGAAATTGAAAGCTCATGCAACTATTTTGAGGCATTTTGGTTGACCTGATAACGGCTTCTGCTGTTATCCTTTGATGTACAGTCTTTCAATGACAGCTTTTACCTTGTACTTTTAAGCTTGCTTTCAAGTCCCAGTTCTGGACTGTAGGATTACAGCCATTAATAGCTGAAGGAATTGTTCCAGTGTGTACTTGCAAGATTGGCATCCACCACGAAGTTGTCACAGCTGCTGTAGTTATTTATTCTGACATCTATTGTTTTTCCTCAGGTATATTTGTATTGACTACTATTAAGGTAACTATTTTTCAGAAATTGCTCCAGATGAAGAGAGATACTTTGAAAGGCACACAGCACCAGATTTCAGAATAAGTAACTTACAGCACCTTTCTTGCAGTGGATTCCTGCTGGTGCCTTTTTAGAACTTGCAGGAGTGGCCATGCAAATAAAAAATGGAATTTTCTGGGAGTGAACAATCAAGCAAAATAAATATGTGTTAATAAGCCTAGAAAGAGTCAGTGTTGAGGTACATAAATGAAGACATAAACTTGGGAAATCCAGGCAGTATGTTTGGATGAATATACTGTTATATTTCATATTTCAGTTCCTATTCGTGTAGTATTTTACACACACTGATTAAAAGTTTATAAGGAACCATTCTCCCCATCAATGTGGCAGCAGTAAGGCCTATGATAGCAAATTTGGTAGAAACTGTAAGCCAGAACCCAGATAATTCTCAACGAAAACCTTAGAAGGCAATTGTTCCCCACTTGCAATACTAACACAGATTAGTAGCAAATAACTTACTCTATACTTTGAAGCAAAGTAAAGGAGAGAACTGGAGCTAAGAAAAACTTATAGCTAGGTGTCTTATTTACACATGTGTACTCCAAACTAAAATTTGATACATCAATGTGTATCTCTCGGTTCATCCAGAATATCTTCAAAAGCTACCAGTGTGACAAAATATCAAATGCCTATTCCCAGTCTGAGTTTGCAAACATTTAAAAACAGTGCACTGGCAGAGAAAGAATTTATAGGCAAAAATAATCTTTCATATGACAACTGAACTGTTTTACATATAAGGTTATAATCTTAGACTCATCAACATCCAGGATGATCAGGGTTTTGGAAACAAAGCCCTATGAAGAGAGACTAAAAGAACTGGGCATGTTTAGCCTGGAGAAGAGAAGATTGAGGGGAGACATGATAGCACTCTTCAAATACTTAAAAGGTTGTCACACAAGGAGGGCCAGGATCTCTTCTCGATCCTCCCAGAGTGCAGGACACGGAATAACGGGCTCAAGTTAAAGGAAGCCAGATTCCTGCTGGACATCAGAAAAAACTTCCTGACTGTTAGAGCAGTACGACAATGGAATCAGTTACCTAAGGAGGTTGTGGGCTCTCCCACACTAGAGACATTCAAGAGGCAGCTGGACAAGCATCTGTCAGGGATGCTTTAGGGTGGATTCCTGCATTGAGCAGGGGGTTGGACTCGATGGCCTTGTAGGCCCCTTCCAACTCTGCTTTTCTATGATTCTATCATCATCATCATCATCATCATCTCCATTGAACTCATTGGGACTTTACTCTGAGTAGATATGTATAGTTCATGCTGTAATAATGTAATTAAAATACCTGATGTATTGTTGTGGGATTTATTTCAGTAAGTGGAGACAGAGGATCTTACTTCAGGAAAAGGAATGTAAATTTAGCTTGCTTTATTTTGAAACATTGGTTGATATACAGCATAGCATAGTATTTTAATATAGTTGATATGGCACTCTTATTTGAGGGCCTTCCACACTCAACAGTAAATTCATTTGAGGATCAGGCTATTATGTTGGGGATTTCCTAGTTGAGCTTTTTCATGTTTCCCCTTTCCTACTCTCCAGTTACCCTACGCTGAAGAAACTTGCTGAACGGAAGCCAGCTGTGCCCATTTATGTTGGGAAAACAGAGAGGCCTGTGTTCTGGTACCTTGACCAGAGTGGTATAAAGCTCACCAATATTAATATTGTTCCATTTGGAGTTTGGCAACAGGTGTGACATCTTCCTATTTCTCAAGTGATATTTCCTTCCTGGAGTATTTGCTTTGTCCGACAGAAATAATTCAGAAGTGTCTAATCATCAGAGCATGATTAGAACATGACTAAGAAGAAAAGACATTTAAAGTTCTCCCCCCGCCTCAAACATAAATTAAACTTTTCTCCTCCATTTGACTATAATCACAGAATGATACCCTGAATTCCCCATGCGACCAGTACTAGACAATAACAGACGGAGGATTCCTAAATAGAGTGGAAGGTGCGATCCACAATAGAGCTGCTGCAACATTTAAAGCCCTGTTGGCTGAGGCGCAGTTAGGATGGGAGATATGGGGTGGGGTAGTGGCTTTTTTTGGCCAGTTTTCTTTTGTTTTGAAACTTTTCTCCCATGGAAAGAGGTTCCAAAGCAGCCCCTGGAATAGTGTGGTCACTTATGAATAGCCAAAGGAGAGGACATGCACCACCGGAAAAGAGGACAGTGTTTTGCATAAAATTTGTATATGCTAATTTATATGTATAGATGCAAATTTAGAAATTATTATTGTTTAAACAGAAATACAGTATAACTCACCCAGTGTGGAAACCTGTGACCGGGTGACCTCTGTGCCTGTTCAAACTGCTGTTCCTGTGCTAACTATTAATGGACTGCAGTTTTAATTATTCTTTGTCTTTACATTGGAATTGGATAGGACAGCTCTTCAAATAGAAGCCAGGGCCTTGCCTATATGAGGGGAAAGCCCCGAGGTGTCTCCGCAGTAGCGGCACGCTGTTTATATGACGCTGCAGCCATTGCAGAACCATCCCAGGGCTTTCCTTCAAAGATCCGAAATTAAAAGGTCGGGGGCTTACTCTGACTTTTTCCTCTTCCAGCGAGGCAACGGTGCATCCCCAGTCTGTTGGCATCTTCCAACTTTGCATTGGAGACATTTCCCAGCCAATAGCGATCCCTGATTGGTCGCTAGAAAGCCTCCGGTGCAGCTGACAGCTCCCTCTCACTCCCCCCCCCCCCCCGCCTTGCCTCATATTGTGGATCTCGCCCCTCACTCACCAGTACCTTCCTGTAAGTGCTGGCAAGTGCCCTGGCAAAGCGAGGGGCAGCAGCGCCGCACTGGGGGCCACGGAGGGGAGAGGCGGGGTTGCCACTTCTCCAGCCACCTGTGTGGGCAGATCAGCCTGTGTCCTCCCACTAGGCTGATGCCAGGCTGGGGCTGCTGCCTTGTCCGGGCCAGGAAGTGCGTCACCTTGGCTCTGCTGCTGATCTGCGTGGTGAAGAGCCTTGCAGTGCCCACCAGTCCGGAATGGACTACAGTCCACCCCATCCTCCACCACACTTGCGCTCCTTGCCGTGGGGACTACCTGGCATGAGAGCAAGTGCGGGATAGTGGAGGCTCAAGGTGCCTCGTATAGACCCACCCTGTGTGTCTTGCAAACTTCCCAAAAATGAGAAATTGCTTTATATTACTTTCCCAGAGCAGTGGCTGCCCAAAAATTGAGAAGAAGATTCATAGAGGTCAATATGGTGAAGTAGTATTAACTTTTACATCTATGGTCCTTTTAATGTAAATTCTTAATGTCTTATTTTAATTCTTTGTATCAAAATTAACTTTTACATATTTGTGGGCACCTTTTAATGAAAACCTTTTTAGTATCTTTTTGTATTTTATTCCCTTGTATTGTAAAGTTTTTGTTTGTGTTTACCTATGCATGTGTAAAGTTGATATGACCATGATGGTTGAAACAACAAATAAACAATTACAGATCATGTGTGTAAGAGGAGCATTGATCATGTGACACCAATTTATGTTGGTGAATGGGCTAGATGAGGTCAATAAATCCTGACAAGATGGAGACACTGTAGATTGATGGTTTCCAGATCTGGGAATTGGATAGGTGAGCTTCCTGACATGGGATTGCACTCTCCCGGAGGGAGCAGGTACATAGCTTCCCATTCTACATGTAGAAGCAAACTAAAACAATAGCTGAATCTTGCCTTCACCACCATTGAGGGCAACAGGCTAACTTAGGGGGGTGCAGGACAGGCTGCATAGCAGCAACAGTTCTGGCTACCAACAACTCACTGCTACCTCCCACCCCACCCAGCATCTGCCATCTGAAGCAGCCGCCTCTCTCTGCCTAATAATAGGGCCGGCCCTGCATTATGTCCCACTTAGTCTTTTTTTTTCCTAAAACAAAATGGCCCAAAGTTGGCTTGCAGTCCTAAAGATAACAAAATGGAAGGATAAAAATTGTTTGTCTTCATATATAGCGTGGAGATAAAAGGGAAACTGTACTATATTGGATTTCAACAACACCTTCTATAGAAATAAATGCTGTTTTCCTAGGACAGAAATAGAATGAATGTCCATGTTAACATGAAATAACTCATAGTAATATGTGGTCTCATTTATTTCAAGGTGGACCAGAATCTTAGATTCATGATATTGATGGATGGTGTTCATCCAGAAATGGATACTTGCATCATTGTTGAATATAAAGGTATGTGAATGTAACAGTAATTAGTCTTTTTTCCCCCCTTTCAAATAAAAACCTGATATAATTCAAAGCCTTTGTACAACTTAGCACAGTTGTTCTATTTTCCATGTTTGACCTATTTTGATTTTATTGATCCCCATGTAAAGAAAAACAATTCTTTCTCCTTTATAGTTCAGAGGTTTTCCAACAAAAGGTTCATCTTGTGTGTGTTTTTAATGATGTAATGCATTGCAATAGCCTTCCCCTCCAAATTTTGATATGTTTGTTTGATTTCATACCATGGATTGTACAGGCATAGCAACCAATATGGACTATTAGACTCTATCCTATGCACATGTTCTAGCACATTAGGATCAGGCCATAAATAATTGCATTAAAGATGAGTCATAAATGAAAAAAAGCTCAGTTCCCAAACCAATTCTACCAGATTGTACAGACAAATCCAATGTATTTCTTCTGAAATCCAGAATAATAAAATCTGATGCAATCACCTATTAGATGACGATGAATTAACTTTTAAGAAGACAAAATGGAAATGAATATCAAAAATACAAGAGCATTTGGGAAAATACTCAAAACTGCCCAAATGTGCAAATGACAAAATTTGTACTTGTTCAATAACAGAGAAATAGATCTTCTATTCCTGCCACCCCTGCAGTGTGGCTCAAAATCCTGCCTAACCAGCAGCCATATAGTGCGTCAGTGATCAGGATAGCTGTCAAGCAAGAAATCACAAGAAAGTCAGCAATATTAGGGTAGGAACTACGCTACTGGTTTGTAATGGTATTGACAACTGTTGGGGGCCCTGACACATTCCATATGCCATTTTCAAACTGCTTCCAAAGTGTTATATCCTCTGGAAGTGGTTTGAAAATGCTTCCAAAGTGGTTTGGTGTAGCTCTGGCATAGATATTGTTTTAGCACTGACTAGGCCCGAGTTGACAGCTTTATAGCTGGCACTGTGGGCCCACCCCCTGCTGGCCTGTGCTGGAGCACATGAGCAATCTGGCTTCCTGCTCTTGGATGGGATTCAGAGATAGCTGACCTTATGTTCTCAGGTATAGTGCTTCTCTGGTTCAGTTTTCTGTTCAAACTTATTACATCTATGCTCCTGGAGTCCTGTGTATGATCTTGGGCCTGAAGCAGAGGGAGGGGTGGTGGTGGGACTAGACATGGTGCATTGGTTTCTGCAGGCCTGTGGCCTTCACCAGTAAGGTATCTTCCAGAGTGGTGATCTCTAGATTGGTATCTGGTAAGTCTTCTATTGGTATTGATATCTGCTGACTCCCCTTGAACCCTGTAAGTACTGGTGGTAGTATAGGATCATCATCCTCTTCCCTGGCTTCATCCAGTTCTGGAGTGAACCTGCCAAAAGGGTAGTGGAACACGTCAATAGAACCTTTATTGGATTTCTCCTCTTCACCCAATAAGCAATTAGTGGATAGCATAATGACATTTGAGATATTAATTGTATATCTATTTTTGTATAGGGCATAAAATCCTAAATACAGTGGACTGCACAAGGCCTAATGGCGGAAAGCTTCCCGAGAAAGTTGACCTTATGATGAGTGACTTTGCAGGTGGAGCATCAGGATTCCCAATGACATTCAGTGGAGGAAAATTCACGGGTAATAAAACAATACCTTAATTTAGTTATTTTAGAATATTTTGAAGCCTCCATTGGTCAATGCACTCATTCTAAGCCAATATGCTTATTTCGTGAGAGACAAATGAAAGCCAAAAAGCAAAATACACTGTAATCCCTTACATTGACAAGGGAGAGGGACCTTTGTACAAAGAGATTTTTGGTACCTGAGGTGGAAATAAACTTTCCTTTTGAAACTGCATCCGGATGCCTTTTTATTTGATTTAATTGGGTTGTAATCCACAATTAAATACAAATTGACATTGGTAGCTACTTCACTACCAATTAGACTTAATGTTTTAGAATTGGAATTGGCTGCTGTCGCACCTTAACAAAAATAGCTATTGGTGTCTATCTTCCCACTTACTGCCTTTCCTGGAGGAGTCAAGTGTCCAGGCCAGATTGTCTGAGAGACATCCTTCCAAACCAATTCTGGCATCAATTGCTTCTGGTTGATGTTGATCTTGGTTGATTTCTTCTTGACAAGCAGCAGCTGCCTCTGCCTGTACATTTGGCTTCAGAGCATCTTAAGACAACTGAGGCCTACTCATCAATCTGTATCCAATCTTATGACACAGCAGAACAGTAACTGTGATGGAAATTGACACTGACCTTACTGAATATACCTGTAGTGTCTATTTTGTAGACACTACACTTCTTATACTGTCATTGCCAGGTAGCAAGACTAGAGAATTCTTTAACCTTAAGTTTATATTAGTTAATGAAACATGAAAAGAGGATCTTAAAAACCCCTACCCCTGACACGAGTCCCAATGCGGAATTAAAGTAATGTCTACTCTAGAGTGACCATATAAAAAGGAGGACAGGGCTCCTGTATCTTTAATAGTTGCATAGAAAAGGGAATTTCAGTAGATGTCATTCGTATACATGCAGCACCTGGTGAAATTCCCTGTTGTTCATCGCAACAGTTAAAGCTGCAGGAGCTCTGCCCTCTTTTGTAGAGTGTCCAGAGACAAAGGAGGGTAGGACTCCTGCAGCTTTAACTGTTGTGATGAAGAGGGAATTTCACCAGGTGCTGCGTGCATACAAATGACGCCAACTGAAATTCTCTGTTCTATGCAACTGTTAAAGATACAGGAGCCCTGCCCTCCTTTCATATCATCACTCTAGTAATGTCTGTTTTCACTGCACCTACTGCCTGTTGAAACCAATGGAAATGAAGAGTGCCTCTTTGACTGGTCCAGCCTGGGTCTTTTGGAAGCCTTTGCAGGGAAGTGCAAAATCAGCCCCTGTACCCACAATGAAGCAGACAAACAATTGTTTCACTATCAATATATATATAAAAAAAAACACTAGGTGACAATAATGGCAATAAATGGTCTGTGTGCGTTGGTCTAAAGAGCTTGTTGAAAGGCTCCAGTTCTGGCATTTGCTTTCATGCCATCTTTCTGTTTTCCTCTCCTAATGTTAGCAAGACAGATTCCCTCCACACTCCTATTTCCTTCACTTTTCATTTTCTTCTTGTCCTGATTTCTCTTACTCTGCTTAAAGCGTGTGAGAGGAATAATAACAACAAATGCATATATTAAAATCCTTGTAGAGCAAATAAGATGCTTTCCTGATAGATCTGATAAGTACTTTTGCTTTTCAGAGGAATGGAAAGCAGATTTTATCACAAGGGAAAGGAAGAAGTTGCTGAATTACAAGGCCCAGTTGGTTGCTGACCTGAAGCCAAAAATCTATTGTCCTTTTGCAGGATATTTTGTTGAAGCTCATCATTCTGACAGGTACTGTGTTCTGGTTCACTCACAACACACTGCATGTATTATAGCAGTTTTCTACCAATACCGTAAGGTCAGGGAACTGTCTGGGTGCAATGTCTGTGCCTAGTGTCATCAAGAGCACTGGTGCCATCTAAAAAACAATTGCTTCCAAGTCAGAGGCATTTTATTTCATAGTAAGTACAGGAAATTTGCCTTGTAGGTGAGAAAGAATCCTGCAAGTAAGCACAAAAGGTACAGTGGGTGGCTATGGTGGGGGAGGCCTCAGTGGTAGTGCCCTGGTATTGGGATGCTCTCCCCAGAGAGGCTTGCCTGGTTCCCGACCACCACCCTGTTGTCTTCCACCAGGCTTTTAAGCTTTTACTGGTGTGTTTTGTTCTGTCTTGCATATTATTTTATACTGTTCTTTTATACTATTATTTTATGCATTTATACAGAAATGTATGCAGTGAATCCAACATTTTAAAAAAGAAAAGCAGCCTCAGAGGCTTTGCGTTTTGGCAGAGCAATAGTGAAGAGAGGGAGTGATTCACCCCTTTCTATATTGGCTGTTTTTGAGCTCAGAATGCTTTTCCCCATCAGGTCTTTCTCCCCATGCAGCTTTCAGTTGCTTTGGATAAGGGAGCAGTTTTATTTTTGATATAATTCCTGACTTTTATGAGTAAGGTTTATACACTGCCCAAACAACTATTAGAATATAATATAATATAATTATATTAGAATATAATTCTATAAGGACCTGATGGGGAAAAGCATTCTAAGCTGAAAAACAGCCAACATAGAAAGAGCAAATCACCAAAACTCACAGCCTCTGAGGCTGTTAGGGTTTTTTTTTTTCTTTTGAAACAGAGTGACACAGTGGATTCACCCTTTAAACCTATGAGCTGGAACAAATTTCTTACACTATGTTTAAGGATGAGTAGCTTTACTTTTTCATATTAGCAGCATATGAACAACTTGTATTCCTTTCATACATACAGTTCTAAATTACATTCTTTTCCTCTGCAAAGAATCCTTTTTCCTTCTTTCCTTTGTAAAAGTCTTTCTTGAATACCTTCAGGCTGAACTTGCTTGAGGTCTTCGTTCTTGCAGCCACCGAACGACTAGATAACAGCTTCCCAAACAAACTCCCACAGCAGCATGTACATTCCACCTCCTATTCACTTCCGCCCCACAACTCTGTTTGAGACACTCCCCTATTTAAATGGTTAACAGGCTGACACTGAATGATTCAGCGTTTCTTGTGCCTTAATTTTAAACACCTGCTTTTAGATTGGTTCAATCTTTTGCCTAATTCATTCTTCAGTGAATTTATTCTTTGTAAAATTACACATACAATACAAATACTAACAGAGGCTGCTTTTCTTTTTTAAAATGTTGGATTCACTGCATGCATTTCTATATAATTTGTAGTTTCCCCTTTACTTCCTAGTAATGTGCTTAGATTGAAGCCTAAGAGGTAGAACCTTAAATAGTGCTGAAATTGAAATCTTCATCTTTTTTTTCATAATTTGCATCATGCACAGAATATACCAATTTATTATCAATCTGCATTGAGTTGGGGCAGTTTGTGGATTTTCTGTATTTTTAAGTGGCACAAATTACAACTGAATTTGGGCAAAATGCAGCAAAAAATGTTAAAATATGCAGATTTGCTGAAATTATGCAAATTGTGACTGAATTTGTGCAACGCTGCATTTGCACCAATTACAGATCACCACAATAAATGTATGCAAAAATTCAGGCTCAACCCACAAATGCAAACTGAGTTGGGCACATCATGGAAAAGAAATTGATTTCATAGCAACAGACATCCCTAGCCCAGGGGAAGGGGGTGCTGTAAGACTGTGCTGATTGTCTGTTCTGGGCCACATTGGGCAAAGCAGGGACCACATCAGGACCTTGGATAGCACATTGCAAGAATGTGTTTTCCCAATAAAGGACTACAGTCAACAGCCCCTAAGAAGGCTGGTGGAGCCTGGTGTTTCAATGGTTCTACAGCTGATAGATGCTGACTGTGAGTATTAAAGGCCCTGTATCTTTTTTGTGGCCTCATGTTTCCATATAGTTGAGCGACATGAGAAACTGCAGGGGAGTCATTGTCAGATGGGAAGGATCGTATACAAGAAAGGCTCCCTATGAAGTGGAGTGATCTGAGACCCATTTGAATCCAAGTTCTCCTCGGACTAATGCTCAGTCTCAGAACCAGGCACATGACAATAGGTGCCCTCCCTCCTGAATATAGAAGGCAACTTCTGCTCAAGGAAAAGCTGGGTTATATATTACATTAGTTTGCTTTTTAAAAAAAAATCAAATCCAAGAGGTTCTTCCATTTGCACAAGAGCTTACACCAGAGGCTGCACGTATCTTTTCCAGCTAGGCCTTGGGGATCACAGGGAAAGTTAAATAAGGCCATTACAGGAAAAATCTCTTCTAGAAAGGTCATACTCAATAGAGTCACAGTAAGCAAGGTCCCAGCAGATAAAGTCAAGTCTGAGATAGGGATGTTGGAGAAATCTGCAGTGGATTCAAATGAGTTCGAATTTCTATGAATCCGACCTGTGGATTCCACAATGGATCAGCTTTTCCCAAATCACACAGATTACATGAATTTGCAGAGTGATTTTTCAGTGGAGGGGGCAGGATTTGCCCTAATTAGCACTAATGGAAATTAGCCCAAGCAGAATTAAATTTTGGTTTAAAAAAATCCTATTTCATAAACAAGCAGAAAATGGAACAAAAGATGCCTGACAATCCGTGAAACACAGATAGAATGGATTTAACAAAATCTGTAAATCCCTAGTCTAGGATCGTGCAGCACAGTTTGGATACATTCATATTCATGCAGGCATTATCAGAACCACACAAAACTCCTCATGAGCTCTATTGTGAGTAGTGGAGGAATGTTGCTTCAGCAAAGAGCTGAAGCCATCTGGAACCATATGAAGGCTGGCATGTGAGCCCATTCTTTCCAGAGGAGCTTGCTGCATTCTTTAAAGGGCCCTTGGCTGGTTCTGCACCTAGGGTATTTTATAAGGATGTGGAGATGGAGGAGACTCATTCCCAGACTCCATGGATGGCAGAACGCCCACAACCCTGGCTAGGAGGGCACAGAGGAAGCAGCTGAAGGTTCCTCCATGAGTGGACAGCCTGTATCTGTTCCTTATCTGAGTCCTTCTTGGAGCATAGAGGCCCAGGCTCTGGGGCCATGACAGCACAATTTCTTGCAAAAGAAGAAGCCTGCAAGCTGCTATAGAACCTACCTATTTGCAAAAGCAAATAGTGCTACTAGTGACTATTTTCTTTCCACCCATGATTCTTTCTCTCCAACCTTATGAAAACCGTGAATTGTGTCTCTTTTCTTAACCTAGTTATATCAAAGACACCAACCTTAAAAATGACCCAGATGAGTTGAACAGACGAATTAAAAACAAATGCAGTGGAGTTTCGACATGGACACCAAAACCTGGAGCCACTTTGGATTTAGGAAGGATTCTCAAAGATCCAAGCGACAGGTGATTCTAACTTTTAAAATAATAACTGTATATTGATTTTATATAATAATGTTTCAAAAGTTTAAATGCAAGCAAGCCCTTCTGCTGAACTGCTTTACAGCTGTGGGCAGGGAAAGTACCCTCAGAAAGCTGAGAGGTCCATCTAGTTCAGTGTTGTCTATTCTAACTGGCAGCAGCTTCGATCTTACAAGGATCTTTGCAGCTGTACTACCTGGTGGTGTCAGGGACTGAAGCTGGGATATTCTGCATGCAAGCATTGGTTGTAACCAATGTTAGTCTAACTTCAGTCCCATTCATTTCAACAGATATACTCTAAGTAGGGCTAGATCTACATTACTGCTTTACAGCGGTATTGAAGTGCCCTAATAATTCTTGGGGCACAATCCACATACTGCTTCCATAGTGTTATTTCCTGCTTTTTAATTCCACATTCGTAATGGTTTGGCTGTAGGTCTGATACAACCAGTGTTGTTTATCATTGAGTTGGGAAGCACTCAGTGGTTTCTGTCTGACCACTGTGAGAAACAGAAAACTGCCCTTTGGTCCAGTCCAGCAAGCTGGTTCAATTCTTAATGCTTCCCAGAACAAAATATCCTCCTGCAAGTAGAAAACTATCGGGGTCAGGGAACCAAGGGTTTGGTTAAGCAAAGGCTTTATCACTTGCTTTTGCTGATTGCATACACTAGCTCTTAGTTTTGTTTTGAATAATTGTATAACACTATAAAGTAAAATTTACAGTACTTTACATTTTAAAATGTGCATACAGAAGTATGGGAAATATATGCATCTATTGAAGGGGTGCAGAACCTCAATCCGAGGGACCAATCCGTCCCTCAGGGGTTCTTCATAGGGCCACATCCTTTCTCCTGATGGCCTATCATTTGCTGGTTTCCCGGGTTTTGTCCATTTGTCGTAACCCCTCCCCCATTGTAAAAGGTTGAGATGCCTCTCCTAAGGCTTAGTTACTGGCAGTAAGGGATTTAAGCTAAAATATGCAGATACTTTTGACCCTGCCTCTTTTGCCTTTCCCCCCAGCATTTTTGCTTGTGGCTTCACCCACCACTGGAATGTGCCCCCCCCCCACCAAGAGCTTTTGCGAAATGGGATTTGGGGCTTCAGGGTGAAAATGGTTCAACACTCCTGATTTAGGGGCTGCCTTGATGGCACCACATTGGCACCACATCCCCCTAAACCCTACGGTTTCAGGTAATCCCCATGCCAAGGAGGGGGCACAGGATTTCCAGTGGTCTTCTGGGAAGTGGAGCCACCACCCGCCCTCTTCCTGGCTTCCAGCGACCAGTCACCAGGTGCCACCCTCCCAGAACAACCCCCGAATTGGCCATGGAGCAAGGTCAAATGGTTCAAGAGCCAGGGTGAGCTCTCTCCCATCAAAAAAGTCAGGGTGAGTCCCTGACTTTTTATCTGCAGCTTTGCGGAAAAGCCCCCCGCGGTGGCTATGACTCTGTGGCTGCATCATATAACTGACACAGTGCCAATTCGCATCCACCACGGGGCTTCGAGCGCCTATAGACAGCCCCCTAGTTTATTGAGGCAATCAAATGTTACTAGCGATCAGATAGCATAAGCCTCTTTCACTTCAGTGGGCCTTTTGTCAGTAAAGGGAGGAGATTCATCAGCTTGACAGTCTTTTAGCATTCAAAAAAGCTATCAAGACTGATCTCTTCCGGCAGGCCTATCCAGTAGAATTTTAGGATATTTTTAGTATGCTTTTAGGATGTTTTTAACAGTGTATACTATGTTTTTAATCAGTATTTTATGTATTTTATGCATGCTGTTGTTCCCCGCCTCGATCCAATTGGAGAGGCGGGTAAGAAATTGTTGTTGTTGTTGTTTGATAACCTGATTATTACTTACAAACTCTATTTTCTCTCTTTTAGTATGGGAATTGTGGATCCTCCAGCAGGAACAAAAGTTTTCAAAGAATCATGGGACTTTAAACCATACCTATACACTCTTGGATCTGCAGTGGATTATGAGATATTTCTCTATCCTTCCTGGGTGAAAGAATACTATGCTTGGGCTGGGTTTAAAGGCTACAACCTTGTGATAAGGGTAGGTTGGTCTAATCAAGTATTGCTCAAAGGAAAAATAACATTCCATTTTTTCAGCTATTTTAGCAAAAACAATAGACACCTGTAGCACCTTAAAGACTGACAAATGTCAACACGCTAGATTTCGTCAACACCCTAGATTTCATCAAATGGATGAAGTGGACCGTGATAATACTGGAGATATCTGTGAACGTCTGAAATGTAATAACGTTAGTGCTGTTACAGATTAATTTGGTGTTGTCAAATATATTTTCCTACTTTTCAGACATAGACCAATGAATGTGAGAGATGTATTTAAATTGCTATCAAGCTGGGCCATTGCTAGGCCCCAGGTCTCTTATTTATGGCCCTGGTAGGGAGCATCTGACTCATCTCGTTTTTAATCTCATTCACTGCTGCTGGGCATGGCTAAAGCCTGGTGGTTGCAATGGGGAGCCCAAAGCCGGACTTTAGAAAGTGCTCTCCAGAGCATCCACCCTCTAGAGAGTGATGTTGGTCAAGTAAGCTCTTCAGAAAGCAGCTGGCCAAGCCAAAATGCCTGACTCTGACGGGGTCCTTTCTCAGGGCCAGGGATTATGGGAGGGGTGTCCCAGGAGATCTAGCCAATTTGCAGGATCCTTCACAATTTACTTCAAGAGTGAAAATCCTGATAAAATAAAATATGACAAAATTTATGTTAACTTTTCTATCTGATCGGTATATATAAATGCAAAACCATTTTGAGCTCCCTTTTCCTCTGCAAAAATTCAAGAGAAGTCTGTTCACTTTATGAACTGGTGTGGTGTAGTGGTTAGAGTGTTGGACTGGAACTGCGGAGATCTGGATTCAAGACACCAGTTGGCCATGAAGCTCGCTGAGTGACTTTAGGCCAGTCACTGATTCTCAACCTAACCTACCTCACAGGTTGTTATAAGGATGAAATGGTGAGGAGGAGGATTCCCAGCCAACCCCAATTTAAGTGCGGGCAAAAGCAAGACCTTCCTCAGCTGCTCCTCCCACTTACCCCCTCTCATCTCTCCCCTCTGCCCATTTCTCTCTCTCTCTCCTTTTCCTCCCCCCTCCCTGACTCAAGCAGATGCCACTGGGCACCAGGAGGCTGTTCTTGGCTTGCCCTCCTCTCTCCTCCACATGCCTCACTCCTAACTGACTCAAGCAGTGGCAGCAGCTGCCACTGGGTGTGGGTTCCCACCTCCCCCTCTACCGCTGGGCTGAAGGCTCTATGGCAGCCCCAACATCCCATCAAGAGCTGTGCCCTGCCTTCCTCAGTCATCACAGTCACACAGATGGTACAGTCTGAATAGGGATGGAATCTTCATCGTAAGGCTTTTTGCAACATCCGGTTTATCACAATTGGAGACAGAATTTGGATCAGACAGGCAAACAAATTTCTATGTTATTATATTAAAAATGGTGGCCAAGGAGTCTTTCTCGTTAAAGAATGATGGCTTTCCCCCCTCAAACCAGGCTTGGCAAAAGTGTAGACAAAGATGTCAAACATGTAAACGATTGACCTGACGGAACAGCAATCAATAATGTTGAAAATTGCAATAAGGGATATTTAAAAAAAAATTAAAGCACCAAGAATAAACGGGGAGAACAAGAAAAACTGAATAGTTTTTAGGGACTACATAATCAGTCTTCAACTTGTTCTTTAACAAATATATACAATATATTGTGAGTTATTTTGTTACTGTTTATCAGAGCCCATCTACACTTGTCTAGATGAAATGTAACAAGTTGGCAGAGATGACGTCAGCAGTCACGTGATGCTGTTGTTGTTACGTTTCTTCTGACTTTTAAAACTGTTCCACTTTCTGTTAAAATCGTTTTAAAACTAACAATGTGCCCCAACCTTTCGTTGTATTCAATGCCGTCTTTCAAAGTCATGTCTCGTGACCATGGTCTTTGCTTCCTGATTAGGACAAGTGAGGGCTTTTCTAGGGGAGGGAGAGCTGGCACAACGCGACGAGGGGGAGGGGGAGGGAGGGCGGTGAAAGAGGGGACAGAGGCTTAATTTTTTTAAAAAACTGCTTATCTTTCGGGGTGCACATGGCCCCTTTAAGACGCTGCAGGGCTTCCCTCGTCCCTACGCGTCACCCCGCCTCCCTGCCGGCTTATCCCGGCAGGTCTAGCTCAGAGTCACCGGAAGAAGGAGGTTTACTTCAGAGCCGGTATGAGCATAATGAAGAACGTTCTAAAGAAGAGTGTGCCGGGGTAAAACGATAGAAGAAAAGGTATTTCGATTGACTGGGCTCAAGTTGCATTTTGTAACGTAGCAAGGGAGGACGCAACAATGCACTTAAACAACGGTGTAATGAATAGTGTAGATCCTGCCCTAGTGTTATGGAAAAATAACTGATTTCCCACTACTCCCTTCGCCCATCTCTTCTCTCCCGTCCTTCTTCCAAGATCCCTCATTTCCCTTTCCCAAAATGCCACCCTTGGGTGATTTCTAAGTGATTTAGATGAGTAGAATAGACCCCCTACTCCCAGGTAGGAGAGAAAAATCCCATTTACCTATTTGGGTAAGGTTGCTTACTCAGGGGTAAGGACGAGCCCTAGCTGCTGGTTAAATCACCAGGCGCTTGACACACACACACCTCTTATTTCCTTTTCCCCACAGCTCAGTGGGAAACCAGGGAGAGAAATAAGAGGTGGGAAGCTCGCCCATCGAAAGGAATGTTAAGTGCCAAGGGAGGGTGAAGCAGGAAGGTTTCTGCCACGTAGGCAAGGTGGGACAGAAATGTCCCAGGGGACATTGCGAGGGGGGGAACCAGGGAGGGAGTGGTGGACAGGGATTAGTTAAAGACAATGGAATACGTGACAGGAAGGTCCCAGGATTCATTACTAAGGGAATCATGTGATAATGGAGTTTGCAAAGTCAATAGGGTCTCTCACCCATCTGGGCATGTCAAGAAAACAGGGAGGAGGATCAGCTGTGACAATCCGAGCAAGCAACCAATTATTTGCATACAATGTTTCCCCCCTGTATAAAATGAAACATAAACTTCTGTTCCCGGCCTTTTCCCTTACATTGACAAGGGAGAGGGACCTTTGTACAAAGATATTTTTGGTACCTGAGGTGGAAATAATCTTTCCTTTTGAAACTGCATGCAGATGCCTTTTTATTTGATTTAATTGGGTTGTAATCCACAATTTTTCTAACACTAGGTGATAGAAACTGATGATGATTTCAATCCTTTGCCTGGAGGCTACAACTACTTGGTGGATTTTTTGGACTTATCATTCCCAGCAGAGAAACCAAATCGTGACTGTCCATTTGAGGAAGTAAGTTGCATGTTTGCAATACATGTGTACCTTCACATGTTCTCCCCCCCCCCCCCAAAAAAAAACCTGTTACTGCCTGTTAGTGGCCCTGATGCTTTTAGGATGCTTTTAAGGATGTTTTAACAATGTATACTATGTTTTAAATCAGTATTTTATGTATTTTATACTTACTGCTGTTCCCCGCCTCAATCAAAATGGAGAGGTGGGTAAGAAATAACATTATTATTATTATTATTATTATTATTATTATTATTATTATTATTTGTGATATGGCATGAGGGCTTGCTCTTCCAAGATTAAAAAGACCTGAATTGGTCTTTCGATTCTACCTATTGCTTATACCAGTCTTCATCACCCTGGAGCCCTCCAGATATGTTGATTATAACTCCCAGCAACCCCAGCCAGCAGGGCCATGCTTTGCTGAGGCTGATGGGAGTTGTAGTCCAACACATCTCTGGGTGCAAGGTTGCAGAAAGCTGACTTACACTGTGCAGGAAAATAATTGATGCTGGATTTTAGTGTATATATGGCTGTTTTGTCTTTTACTACAGATAAAAGCCCGAGTTAATGTTATGAGGTATGTAGTGATGCATGGATTGCTCTGGGACGATCTGTATATAGGATTCCAAACTCGGCTACAACGTGACCCTGATATATATCATCATCAGTAAGCTCCTTGTTTCTGTTGTTGCCCTTCCAATTGCCAGTTGTCATAAGACTCTGTCTACCATCCCTTGGAAAAACACCTCTAGGTACAGATAATTACAAAGGTGGCAGTTGGCATAGCCCAATTGATTACAATAGTCCCATTTCTTATGCCTCTGGAGTACTAAATAAGCAACTTTTGTGAATAAAAGCCTGTGCTGAAGCAATTCACTTTGTAACTCATAACAGTTATTTATGTATGTAAGATGCAGAGGCTCAGAACATTCCTAAGTGGAGCAGGTGAGGCAATGAAATGATGGAATAACCGCCAGTTCCAAAATGCCAGCCAGGATAGGCAATCTCATCTTTTTACTTCTCTGGTGGATCTTTTAGAGGCAGGGAGTTCTTCCCCATTAGTTTCAATGGGAAGGAAAATACTTAAACCAGGCTTGATTCTGGTGCCTTTGGGAGGAGTAAAGAGGTCATGGATCCAGTGAACTAAGGCTGCCTCCACTCCACTCCTGGAAAACCCCATTTCATGGCCTACCACTGGCAGAAGCTGGCAGATCTTTGTCCACTGTCCATGGGCATACTGGGGGCCACTGGGGCAGATATTCTTACTGCATGTGAACCGCCCAGAGAGCTTTGGCTATGGGGCGGTATACAAATGCAATAAAATAAATAAATAAATTCCTCCCTCTAGTGGGGAATATTTTAAAATAGATAAATACATAGATAGAAGGACAGATATAGTAGTTCATTTTAACAACGGCCTCTATAAACTAAGGTTTCAACAGTTATAATAATATAAAATGCACAAATTTCCTTCAAAAATTTCCCAGCAATTCATAAGGAAGCACAATATCCTGAAACAATCTAAACTGTGCCATTATCCTGAAACAATATAAACAGGGATACAAACATACGTGGTTGTGATGTACTCTTCAGTCCTGGCTATGGCTTCTCCTATGGTTCATGGCGCTGCTCAGATTACTCCTGCTCAACAAAGCCCTGACAGCAACCATCTATCTAAAGCAGCGGTTCTCAACCTGTGGGTCGGGACCCCTTTGGGGGTCGAACGATCCTTTCACAGGGGTCGCCTAAGACCATTGGAAAACACATATTTCCGATGGTCTTAGGAAACTGTATTGACTGAACTATGTCATGTATCATCTTTTGTATTATTAAAGCTATTGTTATGTATTATTTTCATTAGCAAACCATCCCATGACAATGGATCGTGTAGAAAAGAACGAAAATAATTTTATGGTTGGGGGTCACCACAACATGAGGAACTGTATGAAAGGGTCGCGGCATTAGGAAGGTTGAGAACCACTGATCTAAAGTGACTAAAATATCTGCATCTGATTTTTTTTTTTAATGCAAACATAGCTCTGGTAGCTATTTTCCATTCTCCCTAGTGCAAGTTCTGTGTAACCAAAAACTGGCATATTCTTACCACCAAAAAAGCTGGTCCAATAAAATTTAAGGAATTATGAATTTTGTATCTCAGTCTTATGCCTTGTGCATATGCACTAAAATCTGCCATGCGGAAGGCTCCTATAGCTGCAGCCACATAGAGGAAGCAACATAAGGGCTGATAGGACTATGGAGCTTCCTGGTGATCATCTGCATGAGGATATGAAGTTAAGATGGTGTTCAGAACCTGTGTGATCCCATTAGCTCACTAGAGAAGCTGTCATAGGAAGCTGTCATATGCCAAGTTAGATCCATCTAGCTCAGTGTTAGTTACAGTGATAACTCTCCAGGGAGTCAGAGGCCAGATCTACACCAAGCAGGATATAGCACTATGAAAGCGGTGTATGGAATGTGTCATGGTCCCAACAGTTGGCAGTGCACTTCAATACTGCTATAAAGCAGTAGTGTGGCTCCTGCCTCTTATATATTGCTTTCATACCATTTTCATAGTGCTATATCCTGCTTGGTATAGATCTGGCCAGAGAGAGGTGCCAGGGGTTGAACCTGAGATATTTTGCATTCAAAGCATGTTCCCTATCACTGAGCTACAGCCCTTCCCTAAGTTAACTGGGTTAGCTGGGTGGGGCAGATTTTATTGCCTGTCGACTGGGTCATAGAAAATAATTGAAGTTAAATGTAGGTAGTGTCCTTCCATGCATAACTCTTTCTTATATTTTTTAAGGTTTTGGAATCACTTCCAAATAAAACTTCCTCTGACACCACCTGACTGGAAGTCTTTCTTGGCACAACACAAAACAATCTGAAGTAAAAAATGAAAAGGAACTCACTGTGCAGCCAATAATGGAAGTTACAGACAGAAATGCCTCCCTACCAATGCCTCATTTCCTCTTTGATCCTCTATGAGAAAGTGTAATTAAAATGTAATTAAGCAATCTACCATAGTTATTGAATAATTGTTATTTCCTCAAAAAATCATTTATTTTTTAATTTTTTAAAAATTTTTATTTTGATTACATAATACAATTACCACATCAGAAAAATAAAATAAACAAACTTACATCGCTTATAATTCCAAATTATACTTATCTAGTTTCCATAATCACATAACATAACATAAATGCTCCCCACCACCTTCCGGAATCTAATCTTGCTTCCAGAATCTCATAGTTTCTTCCGGTGGTGATTTTCCACCCCCCTTAGAGAATACATATTCTAGGAACTGTTTCCAAATTCCCTCAAATTCATTTACATTTGTTATACCTTTTCTTAACCTTATATTGCATGTCAATTTATCGTTTATAGCTATGTCCCAAATTTCCTTATACCACTCTTCTATATGATAATTTCCCTGCACCTTCCAGTTTCTAGCTATAATTAACCTTGCTGCTGTCAACAAATTAGTTATTACTTCTTTAATCTCTTTATTACACTTTAAAGTACCATATAGTGATAGCAATGCTACCATAGGTGTCTCTTCCAACTCTATTCCCACAATTTTTTTATTTCAATATATACCATTTTCCACAATTTTTGCACACATTTGCATTCCCACCACATATGTAAATACGTTCCTTTCCCTCCACAACCTCTCCAACAATTTGCTGAATTCGTCTTATTTATTCTATTTAATCTCACTAGGGTCAGATACCACCTCCAAACAATTTTGTAATAATTTTCTTTTATTCTCACAGACATATTTCTCAACACTCTTTGTCGCCATATTCCCTCCCAACTCTGCTGTCCTATTTGCACTCTCAAATCAGTTTCCCATACCATCTTCCCCATTCCCCCTATCTCTCCCTTTTCAGCCAATATTCTATAAATTTCACTTGTTAAACCTTTTATCCTTTTATAAAAGGATAAAAAATATCCTTAAAAAATATCCATAAAAAATCATTTATGATGTACACGCACACACACACACACACACACACACACACACACCCCAATCATAGAATCATAGAATAGCAGAGTTGGAAGGGGCCTACAAGGCTATCGAGTCCAATCCCCTGCTCAATGCAGGAATCCACCCTAAAGCATCCCTGACAATCATTTATTTAAATTGATTATTTGAAATCAAGGTGGCATCATCAGCTTTTTTGCTATATGGAAATACGGGTGTAAAACAATTTAAACGTAATTTATCCAATCAAAATATGTCAACTGCACTATACCTTTTATTCTTTGTAAGATAGCTACAAATAAAATGGAAAAATGAATCCTATTTCATAAAGGTTGTCTGTTTTCATTGCTTCCTGTAGGGAATGAAGATATAGCTGCTGGAAGAAAGATATCAACTGGGTATTTTCATGCAATTAAAAGTAAACCATTTAGCAGACTTGCTGGTTCATGTTTTTAGTATATAGTGAAACCAGTATACAGTCTCTCACTGAAGGCCAAATTCTGATCATGTGTCTGTGTAAGCTTTACATCAGAATCATTCCTAGCAGGATTAAAAACATCACCACACAGGATGGATGTATAGAGCTTGAGTTCTTTCCCACAGCCCCTTGAAAAAGCCAACTAAATCCATGGCATTTAGTAAATACAAGATGAGATGCCAAAGTCAAATAACAATAACAATAAAAGACCCACAGGTAAGCTTAAATCCTTAGAAAATTGTACCTGCAGATAAAAGAATATAAATGTTTGGTCTCTGCTAAAATGGCGGCAACCAGACTCAGATGGTCAGTTCTCCCATCCCAATGGAACAAATGGATAAAAGTATATGATATTCTATGTCCTGAGGAAGTGGCTTTGCAACCAGCCACTTTTTAACTTATCTACATGGGCTGTGTGCCCAGACTGGGAAGACCACCAGGTACCAGCAAACACACCAAATGAAGAGATAACACTTAATTTGTATTTCTCACACATTTCAAAACATAAAGAAACAGAACAGTCTTTCTGTGCTTACGCCGAAGTCAAAGCCAGTCCATAAATCCATCCAGTCGTCATAAAGGGTCCGGGAGAGAGGGTCACGAAAGTCCACAAAGCCAGTCCAAGTTCTAAAGGGCAGGAGAGAGTCACAGAGTCCAAGAAGTCCATAGTCCAACCGGTATAGCAGAAACACGACAAGGCCAAGGTTTCAAGGTCCAGAGCTTTCTCAGGCAAACCAGATTAAGTCTGACAAGATCCTGGCCTGCGCACTGTTACTTAAATACCCAAGCCCAGAATCACAGCTGTTCCCTGTTTATCTGGCGTTTAGAAGCAATACGCTTGGATCTGCGTAACGCCTCCTTCTCCGCCCTTTGTTGTTTGAACGATGGCACCGGTAAGATGTTTGTTTGCTCTTCCTCTAAGGCTGAGCTGGAGGGAGCCTCTGCTGGCTGCTGCCCAGCCATGCTGGTACTGGGTCCAGCCTGTGGCTCTTCCTCCCCAGACTCCTCCTCATCAGATACCTCACAGTTCCTAACATTCTAGTACGAACCAAGATGCTTGTGATGATGATGTCAAAACTCAAAATAACAATGCAACTGAGTCCAATTAATTAATGCCATTATTTCCTACTTGTGCATGTTGTTAGAAACTATTGTTATGAATACTTAACTTTTAAAAATAAAAACAATTACAAAAACTAAAACCAGCGCTAGCTGGGATTTTAGTATTTTAAAATGTGAACATATCTTGTTCACTCCTCTATTTTCCTGATTTCCTTGAAACAAACAACTACAAGAAATCATCAATATTTCCAAACCTATTGAGGTGGAGGAATCTAGTATTATTATGGGGGGAAATCACAGTGTTAGTTGATGTCTCCAAAATCCTGCTTCTAATGATAAAAGTTGTTTTATCAATAAAAAAAATTCCCCCAAATGAGGTTATAATAAAGAATTGTCACATGTTTATTTTATTTTCCTCCACCAGTAAGGTAATCTAACCATGCCATTCAGCACTGTTCAGCTGCTAGGATAATTGAGGTAAGATCCTATGAGTGACTACTCATTCATTAATTCCAGATATGCAGCCATATAGAAATACACATTGGTAGGGCACATGTGGTTACATTCTTTATAAAATCAAGCCAAGCCTGATTCATGTAATGGCCTCCCCTTTGATTCTGTAAAATTACTAGAGTCATTATGCATTGTTGAGCATAATGTGTCAATGACGCAAATTCTCTCCGGCCGATTTGTCATTTCTTAAAACCCTGAAAACCCTTATTTAATTTACTTTGCCTTTTTTATGTCAAACCAAACAGAGTTCATTTTAGAATAACTTAATTAGTCTTATTTTAGGATTAAATGTCCACTTTATGTAATTGACTTTTTCTGGAGCATCTTGTGTTGGCCACTTGAATGTAGGTGTGGATCTAAAGGACCACTCTTGAGATATGGTTAGCACAGTTTGGCTCTTACAGGATGGTCTATAGACAGTTTACAGATGATGACATTTAATACATTGCAAGTAGCTACAAGTGTTTTTTTTGGGGGGGGGAACATCAGTTGCAATTTAATAATAATTAATTGAAATCTTGGCTCTTTAAAGGCAGTTTAAACTAAAAATAATATTGCCCCTTTGAAAAGTAAATGTCAAGCTACCACCTGAATGCTCAGCCATTCAAAGGCAAAAGGAATTTTAGGACAGCCTCCTGACCTGGACACATTCTTCTGGTTTATGAAAAATATATTTTTGTTGTTATGCCAATACTCAAAGATTAATGTGCACCTTGGATTTAAAAATGGCCCAGATTATCCTGTGAAAGAAATTATACAATATCAAGGTTTATTCATCCAACAACTTCAGATTCTGGCAAGAAAAAATCTAGGCCACTTCCAGCCCATGCAAACCCATTGTAAGTTGATGGTGAACCACCTATGATCATATGCTGCCATATTTTGAATATAGTTTGAAGTCCATTATGGCATAGCTCCTCTTATGTTCATTCCAAAATAAAAGCCCGGCATGTTGCTATTTCAGTCCATAGCTTGCTCATGGGTTGAAATGGGATAGATTTCCATAGGCTAAACTTTTCCCATGGCTATTCCACACTGATGCGGTTGCTCCAAGTGGAGCAAGCATTTCAACAACAATATATAGCTTGCACAAGGTTAACTGAGTGCAGAATTTTGCAAGTTATGTTCACAATGCTCAGTGGACAGCAAAAAATAAGAAAGATGACCTTACAGTCTGCTCATACATTATTGTATGCATTTTTTTAAAAAAAAAAACATTATATTGACAAGGCTAACACAGAAATGTGTGTTGACATCATATTAAACAATATGGAGATTGGCCAGTAGGTGGCACAAGAACAATGCTATATGAAGCTAGATAAAATGCATATCAGGTGGAATCTAAGTAACCATGTCTGTTTGCCACAGTAACATCGATTTTAATGATGTATTTAATGTTGTTTAAATAATTTGGTTGATTTTATTTTAGATTTTAGTTGCCCCACCCCATGATGATGTAGATCAGGGATGGGCAGCGTGTGGCCCTCCAGATGTTTTAGACCACAACTCCCGTGATCCCTCTCTATTGGCTATGCTGGCTAGGATGGGACTTGTAGGCCAGCAGATTAGGCATCTGTTGAAGGCCTGCTGATAAGAGCCCCCTGGAGATGTTCTGCCTTTTCACCTCTGCATCCTCCTTGGTCACCTCTCACCCTGGCCCAGGCAAAGGCGGTGGTGAGAAGAAGGAGCAACTTGGGGCATGTCTAGACCTGCCGATATCCTGGGGTTCACCCCGGGTTCATCCCTGTGCGGCTTCAGTTTAAATTAAGAGAGTGATCATAGTTAGGGGGCAGACCTCAGTACAGACTAGGCATGAGAATACAAGGCAGTGGGCAGACTCCAGGTGAGGGTTTAATAATGGCTGCCAAGGTGTCATTAAAATCTCATTTTGGAAAGTAAGTAAGGACAGTTATGATGTATAACGCATAAACGCAATGAACTGAATCAATGAACTAATGCATAAACGCAATGAACTGAAGCAGCGCATATGCGCAGCCAGAGGCTTTCAAAGCTATAATGTTGTGCAGAGTTGCCAGAAAACAAACGAACAAAATGCTTTTGAAGGTTTTCAATCACTTTGCTGCCCATTACCGTGCCATGTGACAATGGTGCTGCAAATTTTCCTGGCTGGGTAGCCTGCGCTCACTCCTGCCATTTAACCCTATTTATGCCGCTTCGTAGTGGCAATATTGCAGGCTTTGGGGGAAATTCATAGCAGCAGCAGCAGCAGCAGCAGCCACATAGACACACACACATACACACACACTAGTTTTACTGCTTTCCAACATCAGCTCCTGCCTCCTCCAGTGCTCCTTTCCTGGATTCTAGTGGTGGCAACATTTGGCCACTCAACAACTGAAATGTGGGGGCTCCTGCATGTGCCAGCAGTTGCTGCTAGGAGCCAGTGCAGAAGACTTGGCCTGGACTAGGGAAAGGCAGACTTCAGGGTGGCTTGTGAAATACACTTTGCTTTCTTTGCTAGAGTCCTGAGATCCACTATCCAGAGCCTGGTGCAAAATATGTACATTTAGATATAAAGAATTCTGAGCCCAGGAATTTCTATTTGAATACCCGAACCGAACAGAGCTCACTGTCCTTCCACATAAAAATCCACTTCTGGTGTCCCTAAGTTTGTTTCATTTCAGCAGTATAATTTAGGTCGGACCGAGGACTCATTTTATTCCTGCTGCTGTTAAACAAGTGGTAGTCAAAAACCCTTGCCAATTTACTGCAAATTACCCAGACATCTACAAGTAGACCCAGATCTATCTCTGCCCACCCCTGGCCTGAGCAATACAGATGTCTTTGTGGTTTATTTGTCCAAAAGCTGTCACTATAGAACAGCCTTCCCCAACATGGTGCCCTCCAGTTGGACTCACACTTCCCATCATTTCCAGCCAACATATCTGGAGAGTGCCAGGTTGGCGAAGGCTGCTACAGAAACAAGAAGGTCTGGCTGCTGTGCTGTTTTCCCATGATGCTTTCATCTCTTGCAGGAAACCCCTCTTTTAGTTTGGGCCTGGAGAGCAGGTTCAAGCAGTTCTAGGTACAGTTAAACCCACATATTACTTTATTACTTTCCATCTGGGGAAATCAAGACAGGGAGAGGCCAATGATGAGAAAGACTTTGAGGAGCAATAGCAGCTGGTGTAAATTACAGTGAGAAGGTAGATTCACTGAGGAAGGGGGTCCAAAAGGCCCCCCAAAAACCTGGAGCCCCCCAAAACCCGGAACCAGGATCTTTTGTTTAGCAACATCCCAGTTGTAGAACACCCTCCATGGGAAGTTAGCCTAGCATCCTCCTTGTGTCCTTTAGACAACTGGTGAAGACAATATTGTTCCGCCAAGCTTTTAATAGTTAACACTGCTTTCTGTTTTATCATTAATCCCCAGTCTTAAAATATTTTTAAAGTTTTTGTATTTTTATATATTTAATCACTGTATTTTTATTGTGCATTGCTTCAAGCACTTATTGAGCAGAAAGGTGATCCAAAATATTCTAAATAAATAAATGTTTTATACAAGGGATTGTTTTACTTGCTTTCCCACCCCCCCACAAACGTTTTAATACAGTAAGAATATTAAAAAGGAGCTGGGAAAATAGCAGCACTTGCAAAAGTTTGACAAGTGTTGCTACCTAGCAATCCAAAGTTTTCTATAGCCTATTTGAGTTTCAAAATAACTGGGTGTGACTTGGCTCAGCAGTTTGCATTTTTACTGTGTAATTTAAAGTCTCTTTCGCCACAGTAATATTTCAAAGTAAAACTGTGGTGAGAGAACATGCTGGTGTTCTTTCTTTTTATTCTGACACTTTACATTCTTTTATAGAAACATGAGTTGGTAGCAATATGAGAAGGGAAAATAGACTCACATTATGCTATTCTGAAATTCCTTTTTGCACTCTGCAACTAGAGTATTTAATGCACATCACCTATCAAAACCCTTTTGTGTTATAAAATATAATAATACGGCTTGGTGCAAACTGCGTATTGGATCAGTAGCTTCTGCCTACACAAAAGTAAAATACATTGCTTTTTTCCACAACTTAACTTGTATTAAAAGAACAAAAAACGGAGGACAACAAGCAGTAAATAGCAAGAAAACATTCTAGCAGTTTGCTGATAGTGTCACATCCACATGGACATGCTTGCATTCTCTATAATTTTGATTCACCTTGACTGTAAAACCTGCACGGGAATGAGGTTGTTAGACTCCTAAATGTTGGTTCTTGAATGGGTATTGGAAAAATTTCTCACCTTTTGTCCCATTTTCAGGGCTTTTCAAAAGCTCTGAAATACATACAATGTGCAACTTCAAAAGAATATTTGTGTAGTTCTAAAATTCAAGGTAATGCAACGGTTGCATTCTGTTAGTTGATATTCCACTGAAAACAGTGGGACGTCTGAGAAAACAGCCTTAGGATCATCCTGCAAGTATAGCATCCTAATCCACCATGTTTAATATCTACTATAAAGCCACAGGTAGAATGCTACTCAGTATTTATTTTGATATATTTTAATTATGTTTTCTTGAATATTTGTTCTTTTCTTTTCCCATGGCTTACTCCAATTTGTTGCCAAATCCCACACTGCCAAGACCTTCAATGTCATATAAAATTTCATGTTAGAAAGGGCAGCTTGAGAGGTACAAAGCTACCTGTACATAACAAGAAAAATGTGCATAGACTCAAGCTAGCTAACTCTAGGATGTTTGTGGGAGCAGCAATTACTATATATAAGCCCCAGAGTAAAATCTGATTGATTTTATCTCCCATCTATTATATAGTTTCCCCAAGATATTATGATAAAATAATATTAGAAAACATTGGTTACTGGGCATATGATATTATTATTATTATTATTATTATTATTATTATTATTATTATTATAATAAAAGTGTCTTAACAGCAAAGCATTATACAATGTTTACAACCTAAAAAAGGCAAGCTTTCTGTCTAGAAGCACCCAAAGAAAAAGAGAAAAAGGGAGAAGACACAGAAGGAAGAGAAAAGGAGATGGGGAGGCAAATATTAGAAGTCAGAGGAATGGGAAAACATTATTTGAAAACAATTGGAAGGAGAGTCAAGTGAGGGATCAAGAGGCAGGAAGTTCCAGGGGGGAAAAGAGGCAGCAAGAAAGAAAGGTTGGGGAAATGAAATAGAAGATGTTTGCCAAGAGCAAAGATGATGAGAGGGCAAAAAAAAAGAAAAGAAAAAGAAGAAAACATAGATAAGAATGAGCCGAAGAATGAGATATAATAACAAAAAGATCCAATAAGAAAGAGATCTTAGGGTTGTGGTGGACAGTTCAGTAAAAATGTCAATCTAGTATATGGCTGCTGTAACAAAACAAAAAAGGCAAATTCCATGTTAGGTATAACTAGAAAAGGAATTAATAATAATAATAATAATAATAATAATAATAATAATAATAATAATAATTTATTTATTTATTTATATAGCACCATCAGTGTACATGGTGTTGTACAGAGTAAAACAATAAAATAGCAAAACACTGCCGCATAGGCTTACATTCTAATAGAATCATAATAAAACAATAAGAAGGGGAAGAGAATGCACCAAACAGGCACAGAGTAGAATAAAACTAACAGTATAAAAGTAAGATCAAATCAAGTTTTAAAAGCTTTAGAAAAAAGAAAAGTTTTTAGCTGAGCTTTAAAAACTGCTATTGAACTTGTAGTTCTCAAATGTTCTGGAAGAGCGTTCCAGGCATAAGGGGCAGCGGAAGAAAATGGACGAAGCTGAGCCAGGGAAGTAGAGACCCTTGGGCAGGTAAGAAACATGGCATCTGAGGAGTGAAGAGCACGAGAGGGGCAATAGTATGAGATGAGAGAGGAAAGATAGGAAGGAGCTAGACTGTGAAAAGCTTTGTAGGTCAACAGGAGAAGTTTATATTAGATTCTGAGGTGAATTGGAAGCCAATGAAGAGATTTCAGAAGTGGAGTAACATGGTCAGAGCGGTGAGCCAAGAAGATGATCTTAGCAGCAGAGTGGTGAACAGAAACCAACGGACTGATGTGAGAAGAAGGAAGGCCAGTGAGAAGAAGGTTACAGTAGTCCAACCGAGAAATAACCAATGCATGGACAAGAGTCTTGGCAGAAGAGACAGACAAAAATGATAGAATCCTGGCAATATTATACAGGAAAAAACGACAGAATTTAGCTACTGCCTCAATATGAGGAATAAAGGAGAGCAAGGAGTCAAATATAAAGCCAAGACTATGAGCTTCCTTGACTGGAGTAAGTGTAACATCATTGACAGTAAGAGAGAATGAAAGATGAGGAGAATGTTTAGGAGGAAAAACAAGCAATTCAGTCTTTGCCATATTAAGTTTCAAACTTATTAAGTTTCAAAACTGCCAATATCATACTGCTATACAAATATATGTGTGATCACATTTGGAATACTGTGTACAATTCTAGTCACCATACCTAAAAAGAAAAAAAGGTATTGTAGAGCAGGAAGAAGTGTAGAAAAGGCAACTAAAATTGTAAACTGCCCAGAGAGCTTTGGCTATTGGGCAGTATCAAAATGCAATAAATAAATAAATTGATCAAAAGACTGGAGCATCTCCCTGTGAGGGAAGGTTACAACAGCTGAGATTGTTTAGCTTGGAAGAAACGAAGTTAAGGGGAGATATGATAAAGGTGTGAAAAATTCGGCATGGTGTGGAGAATGTGGATAGGAAGACATTTTTCTTCCTGTCCCATAATACTAGAACTCAGGATCATCCCATGAAGTTGATTGTTGACAGGTTCAGGACAGATAAAGGGAGGTATTTCTTCACAGCATATAGTTAAACTATGGAATTCACTACCACAAGATGTAGTCATGGCCACCAATTTGGATTTCTTTAATGGATGGGGCTAGAAATATTCCTGAAAGAGAAGGCTATCAATGGTTACTAGTTCTGGACTCCTAATGCCTGTGTGCTACCTCCAGTAACAGAGCCGGTAAGCCTCCTGGGGAGCATGGGAGGGTGAGTGCTGTTGCAGTCCTGCTCTGTTTGTGGATTCCTGGTCAACAGCTGGTTAGAACAGAATGCTGGACCAGATGGACCCTTGGGCCATAGCTAGACCTAAGGTTTATCCCAGGATCATCCTGGGGTCAAACCTGTTCATCTAAGTGCCACACAGGGCATCCAGTGCTCAGGCAGGGACGAACCCGGGATGATCCTGGGATAAACCTTAGGTCTAGCTATGGCCTTGGTCTGATCCAGCAAGGTTCTTAATAATGAAATGGAAGCCAATGAAGAGAATATAATAAAAGGAGAAATATGGGCTAAATGAGATGCAGAAAAATAAACAAATGAGCAGTAGTTAAGAATGAAGGAGAGAAGGTAAAACTGAGAAATATGCAGATTAGAAAGAAAAAATGGTAAGAATTACAGTAAAGTTGGGAAAGAATTTGAATAAACTAGTGTCATGTGAGTGACAAGCATGTAGGGTTGCTCAGCACAGTCTCAAGCATCACAAATCCTGAGATACAATTTAACATAAACACACAAACCCAATGAGTATACTGATTTAATCACTTTCACAGTTCTTACCTCCCCTTTCCTTGTGACTGATCTTGTTAAAAATATTGCAGGCAACATTTCATGATAACATGAACAAAATAAATAAACCATACCTGTCAACAATCCTAATTACGGATCCATTTTTATCCTCCGCTCACACACACCCGCGGTTACGTTTTACTTATTAATGCAAATTTTGTATTCTGAAGCAACTATAAGTGAATTATGGAAGAGACAAAGACTGCCACAGTCCTAATGAAAGAAATTTCACTTCATGCATGTAAAGTTCCTTTTGCCTTTCAGTCAGGGCCTTTTGAGCTTGCTTTTAGTATGGATGTCAGCTGCTCAAATTCTGAAAAAGATGAGGGAAAGGATGGTGTGAGTCTCAGCCACATACCAGTTAAATTATTATCCGTTTATTTGTGTAGAGCTATCAATGTGCACAGTATTTTACAGAATAAATTAAGCAAAAAAAGGTTGGCCCCTACTTTGAGATACTTGCAATCTAATTTTTGACAGTTGGATTGGATGGGGAAAAGCTAGTGTAACTAGTCTACAGTGGCCAGTTGCAAGAGAGGACAGGGTTCCTGCAACATTAATAGTTGAGTAGAAGAAAGGCCTTTCTACATCAGGCTTTTATTGTGTACTCCTGATTGCAAGTCTTTTATGACATCCTCCTCCTCCAGAGCCTTTCCCATGCTTTGCAACCAATATCGCGGGGGGCGGGGGGCGGTTTAGATCAAGGAAAGTGCAGTATTTTGAATCCCGCTGTATTTAAAGTGTGCAATTCCGTTATACCACAGCGCCATTTAGTGGTCGTATAATGAAACATATAGTTAGGCAGAAAAAGAGTTCACCCTTGGAAGAAAGCATGTGTAAAGTTCTGAATCCGGAAGCAGAAGCCTTGGTAAAAGAATCATAGAATCATAGAATAGCAGAGTTGGAAAGGGCCTACAAGGCCATCGAGTCCAACCCCCTGCTCAATGCAGGAATCCACCCTAAAGCATCCCTGACAGATGCTTGTCCAGCTGCCTCTTGAAGGCCTCTAGTGTGGGAGAGCCCACAACCTCCCTAGGTAACAGATTCCATTGTCATAATGCTCTAACAGTCAGGAAGTTTTTCCTGATGTCCAGCCGGAATCTGGCTTCCTTTATCTTGAGCCTGTTATTCTGTGTCCTGCACTCTGGGAGGCTCGAGAAGAGATCTTGGCCCTCCTCTGTGTGACAACCTTTTAAGTATTTGAAGAGTGCTATCATGTCTCCCCTCAATCTTCTCTTCTCCAGGCTAAACATGCCCAGCTCTTTCAGTCACTCTTCATAGGGCTTTGTTTCCAGACCCCTGATCATCCTGGTTGCCCTCCTCTGAACACACTCCAGCTTGTCTGCGTCCTTCTTGAATTGTGGAGCCCAGAACTAGACGCAATACTCTAGATGAGGCCTAACCAGGGCCGAATAGAGAGGAACCAGTACCTCACGTGACTTGGAAGCTAAACTTCTATTAATGCAGCCAAAAATAGCATTTGCCTTTCTTGCAGCCATATCACACTGTTGGCTCATATTCAGCTTGCAATCTACAACAATTCCAAGATCCTTCTCGTTTGTAGTATTGCTGAGCCAAGTATCCCCCATCTTGTAACTGTGCATTTGGTTTCTATTTCCCAAATGTAGAACTTGGCATTTATCCCTATTAAATTTCATTCTGTTGTTTTCAGCCCAGCACTCCAGCCTTTCAAGATCCCTTTGAAGTTTGTTTCTGTCTTCTAGGGTATTAGCTATCCCACCCAATTTTGTGTCATCTGCATATTTGATCAGCGTTCCTTGCACTTTGTCTTCCAAATCATTAATAAACATGTTGAAGAGTCCTGGGCCCAGGACTGAGCCCTGCGGCACCCCACTCGTTGCCTCTCTCCAGTTTGAGAAGGTTCCATTGATAAGTACTCTTTGAGTCCGATTCTGTAGCCAACTGTGAATCCACCTAATAGTTGTTCCATCTAGCCCACTTTTAGCTAGTTTGTTAATCAGAATATAATGGGGCACTTTGTCGAAAGCTTTGCTGAAGTCAAGATATATGACGTCCACAGCATTCCTACAGTCCACAAGAGAGGTTACCCTATCAAAAAATGAGATCAAATTAGTCTGACAGGACATATTCTTAACAAATCCATGTTGGCTTCTAGTGATCACCACATTGATTTCAAGGTGGTTACAGATTGACTTCTTTATAATCTGCTCCAGAATTTTCCCAGGGATGGATGTCAGACTGACTGGTCTGTAGTTCCCAGATTCCTCCTTTTTGCCCTTTTTGAAGATAGGGACGTTAGCCCTCCTCCAGTCGTCCAGCACCTCACCCGTGGGATGAGTGGGAGAACAGCCTCATGTAGAAATGATCAAAGATGAAATATCACCATGTGTAGTTTCTCAACTATTAAAAGTGCAGAAGTTCGGTCCTCTTGTGCATCTGGCTACCCCAGACATAAGAGACCTGGTGGATTAGACAAAAGGCATCTTAGTTCAGCATCCTGTTTTCCACAATGGCCCTCTGGGAAGCCCACAAGCTGGGATGATAGCAATCTCAGTCACTGCCAGCTCAGATCAGGTCAATGTATATAGGCTAATCTATACCAATCAGGATATTGCACTATGAAAGCGGTATGTAAGCAGTATATAAAAGGCAGGAGCCACACCAAGCAGTATAAAGCACTGTGAAAGTGGTATGAAAGCAGTATATGGTATGTGTCGATGGGCCCCAACAATTGTCAGTGCATTTCAATACCGCTATAAAGCAGTAGTGTGGCTCCTGCCTTTCATATACTGCTTTCATACCACTTTCATAGTGCTATATCCTGCTTGTTGTAGATTAGGCCTATGAAAAGTTTGGATTTTTTTGCCCCAATCCTCATCACTTTACACAACTGTAAATACATCTCCATAATACATTCAGTTTTTCTGCAGTCTCCTTAATTCCCTTTAGCATACCTTGCCAACTAACGCGACTGCCTACCTCACTGCTTCTACCCTGACACTAAACACATTTGGTTGGGAATAGGCATAAGAACATAAGAAGTACCATGCTGGATCAGACCAAGGGTCCATCTAGTACAGCACTCTGTTCACACAGTGGCCAACCAGCCATCGGCCAGGGACCAACAAGCAGGACATGGTGCAACAGCACCCTCTCACCCATGTTCCCCAGCAACTGGTGCACACAGGCTTATTGCCTCAAATACTGGAGATAGCACACAACTATCAGGGCTTGTAACCATTGATAGCCTTTGCCTCCAGGAATTTATCCAACCCCCTTTTGAAGCCATCCAAAATTGGTGGCCATCACTACATCTTGTGGTAGTGAGTTCCATAATTTAATTATGTGCTGTGTGAAGAAGTACTTCCTTTTATTTGTCCTGGATCTCCCACCAAGCATCTTCATGGGATGAACCCGGTTTCTAGTATTTTGAGAGAGGGAGAAAAATCCATTCTCCACAACATGCATAATTTTGTACACCTCAATCATGTCTCCCCTTAGCCTCCTTTTTCCAAGCTAAACAATCCCAGCTGTTGTAACCTTCCTCCATAAGGGAGATGCTCCAGCCCCTTAATCATTTTAGTTGCCCTTTTCTGCACTTTTTCCAGCTCAATAATATCTTCTTTTTTTAGGTGTGGTGACCAGAACTGTACACAGTATTCTAAGTGTGGTCGCACCATAGATTTGTATAAAGGCAGTATGATACTGGCAGTTTTATTCTCAATTCCTTTTCTTATAATGCCTAACATGGAGTTTGCCTTCTTGACAGCGGCTACACACTGGGTGGACATTTTCATCAAGCTGTCCACCACAATCCCTAGATCTCTTTCTTGTTCAGTCACTGCCAGCTCAGATTCCATTAGGTTATACTTGAAGTTGGGTTTTTTTGCTCCAATGTGCATCAACTTACATTTGCTTACATTGAACCGCATCTGCAATTTCGATGCCCACTCTCCCAACTTGGAGAGATCCCTTTGGAGCTCTTCACAATCCCTTTGTGTTTTAACAACCTTAAATAATTCACTGCTCACTCCTAATTCCAGATCATTTATGAATAAGTTGAAAAGAATTGATCCCAATACCGATCCCTGTGGGACCCCACTATTCTCTCCATCGGGAAAATTGACCATTTATTCCTACTCTCTGTTTTCTGTTCTCTAACCAGTTACTGATCCATAAGAGGCCCTCTCCTCTTATTCCATGACTGCTAAGTTTGTTCAGGAGTCTTTGGTGTGGGACTTTATCAAAAGCCTTTTGGAAGTCCGAGTAAACAACAGCCACCAGATCACCCCTGTCTACATGTTTGTTGACACTCCCAAAGAATTCTAGTAGATTAGTGAGACAGGACTTGCCTTTGCGGAAACCATGTTGATTCTTCTTCAACCTCAAATGCCTGAAATCCAAATATTGGCATACTACAGTGTTCTAGATTGGGCTGAATTCTTGTTATGAGGCGGGTCAATGTATGCCATGTGGCATAATGTTGAAAATGCAACTGTGTACCTCCTCATTATAATACAGAAACAACAAATGGACAATGGAGCTTTTAATGAACCTGGTGTGTGTTTCTTGAAATGAAAACTGAAGCCACTCAGGAGTCTGTGATGCTCTCAAGTTTCACTGGTAACATTCTGCTCAGCTCAACAGTTTACACTGCAATTTTAAATGACTTTGAGAAACAGGACATTGGGAAGAGTCTTAGGGAGCAATCCTATGCACATTTAGACAGAAAAGGGTGCTACAACTCCCAGCATTTCCCAGTCAGCATGACTGTCTGGGGAATACTGCAAGTTGTAGGACTTTTTCTGCCTAAATATGCATAGGATTGCACCCTTATAGTATGTGGTTTTGAGAAGTGCCATTCTTTGTACAATCAAACTATGTAGGTAGCTTACGTAAAAGAAAAGAAACAAACACTTTTAATTACCTGAATATTAGAGCACGATATTAACAATTACATTTTCAGATAAATGTACAGGTAAAATGCTTGCTCACAATTTTAGGGAGAGGTTTGGATCTACACAAGGCAGATTATTTTGTTCATAGGTACGTATCTTGTGCTACTGTCTGGAGGGACATTTGGGACATTTTATTCAACAGCATGATACATGATGTACTATTTTTCACACACAACTGTGTCACATTATTACTCCTTCAGGCTATAATCCTATCCCTGCTTCTCTGGGAAGTAAGACTGTGGATGACAGTGGCTTGTCTAGGGCCACATAGTGAGTCTATGGTAGAGATTAGATTTGGACCAGGGAGATCCTGATGCACAGCTGTCTCTTAGCCACCACAGTACAGCAACTCTGTGAACAATACAGAACCCTGCCCTATGGGGCTTACAGTCTCAAAGCAGATGGTGGTGAGAAGGCTGAGGGAGCAGAGGCATAGGATCAGCTCTCACTAAAGATTGGGTTGAGTTATTGTCCACTGTACTTCACCTAATGTGTATTTGTCACCCTGGCAGTCCATTTAATGTTTTCTGAGCACAATTCAAGGACCCATTTCGCATGATTGCAGTGTGCTTACCAAGCCACTTGTTTGAGGGGACAGTAATCCTTAAATAACCCATGGGCTGTTGTCGGGTTATTTGATGGTTGCAGCCCCTCTCCCAAGCAAGCCAGGTTCAGAGGAAATGACAAGTTGTGCCAGCGCAGGTAATTATGAAAATCCAGGTGGCTCGCAAGGCAGGGGAAATAAGCCACCATGGTTTATTTCTGTCACTGCAATTGTGCAAAGTGCCCCAAGGTGTTCGTCTTAACCTTTAAAGCCCTAAAAGTGCAATTATATGCATGTTTAAAACGGGGAAAAAAGTCCTACAACTCCCAGCATTCCCCATCTAGCCATGCTTAGGGACTCCCACCTGTCTCACTATGGACCTGCCTGGTTATTAAGATGTGCAGGAGAGGTCCTGTTCAGGGCACCCCAAACTATGGAATGTGCTTCCTCAAGAACTATGACTGACCCCCACTCTCTTTGCTTTTAGAACAGGCGTGAAGACGCATCTTTTCACTTTAGCATTTTGAAATGCACAGGATTTTTAACATTTCAACTGTTTAATATTCTTGTTTTTCTTGTTGCAAGGTTTTGTTTTAAAATATTGTTGTACAAAAGCTGTGATGGATTTTTAGCAGAAAGGGCAGTATATAAATGTAAATTAATGCCTGCGATGAAATGTTTTGTCAAAATTCAAAACTCAATAAACTCCTTACTGCTATGCTGGTTTGGCACTTCCTTGTAACGTCTGCTTATGGGTGTGACTCAGTGGGGCTTCGAATGCACACACAAACACAGGTGAATATTTTTTATTTAATTCACTGTATGCTCTGGATGGAAAATCTTTACTGGTTTAGAGGTCATTTTCACATGCGAGGTTTAAATTGATTTGCTCTTAAGCGGTCAATACGCAACCTGACATTCATTGGCAATTTTTTAAAAAATGAAATACTTATTTAAGCATTTATAAGTCACCACTTTCTGTATAAAACTGGCATCCTATTCAGCACAAGCTAAACACTATTCACTCTGCATTCTTCTTCTCCTCCTCCTCCTCCTCCTCTTTATTTATTTAACAAAGTTTTCAATAATACAGGAACCTGCCCGCGGCCTATTCTTCATTAACGTCCACACGAGGCACAAAGAGCGGGAGAGCAGCTTAAAGGTGCCTTTTAAGTGCCTGGAGATTCAGTTAATGCAAAGTAGAGCGGCTCCTGCCTCCTCTAGTAGCCCATCTGAGGAGGAGGGGGGAGGAAGACTGGCTTTGGCCCTTTTGCTAAAAACTTGCTCAGACAGGAGGGCGCGCGCACATACACGCGCTCCGAGAGGTGGGGTGGTGTCGCTCTCCCTGCCGCCGGTAACCTGGAAACTGCACTTTCCTGCACACCCGCCGAGCCTCTGGGCTGGATGAAATTACGCGCCTCTCGCCCTCATGCATAAAACATGGCAGCAACAGGCGGAGCCGGGAGCCGGGCTGCCCTGTGGAGTCCAGCAGCTGCCCTCCGTCCCCACTCTTGGAATCTCCCAGAGCCACTGCCGGTGGGCCGCGTGCCCCACCGGCCAGAGACCAAACTGGGGGGCTACGCTTCTCACTGGGCGCCGCTCGTCTCTCCACGTGGATTTACGTCGCGACTTGGCCGCCGCCGCCGCCGCTATCGCTTCAGGCTCCCTCCGCCTCCGCGAATGACCATGGAGCTCTCTCCGCGCCTGTCGTGCCGCTGCCTGCTGCTGAGGAACAGACCTTGGAGGCGCAGAACCCGGCGCTGGCCGTTCAGCAGTAAGTGGCGGCGTGTGAGGCGGCAGCGCCCTGCTCTCCCCCACGCAGTGCGAAGGAAATAACTTCGTTGTGCGCGGGCTCCTCGCCTCCTCCCTCTCCTCTTCTCCGTTCTCCTCCTGCCTTTCTGCTGCCCTCGATACTCTCAGCTAGGGCCGGTTCCAGCGTGTGTGCGTGTGCAAACTTGCCCTCAGCGGGGGGCGCCATCCTTTTCCTCCCCGTCTCAAATCCGCAAGTCTGACTCTCCCTGATTTCAGCCATGTTTTGCCCCTCTCCAGTTTTCCCCGAAAAGTAGTTTCAAAAAAGGGTACCAGAACAAAAGGGAGGGGAGAGGGACCACACACACATGCACACACCAGTAGGAGCACCTTGTCCTAATTGCACAATGAGCCTAATTAGAACTTTTTGGGCTGGGTTGCCCAAAAAGTGAGAGCATACCAACAGGTGAACAAGTGGAAGCATGGGTGCCGCTTGTGCAGTTTCTGTCACCGCTCAGCCGTCCATGTGAACCGGCACCTCCAGAGGTGGAGGTGGCTGTCCTCAGGTGGCATGCAGAGGAAGAGCTTGAGCAGAGATGGGGGGGCCCCTTCCTGACAGAGGAGTCCTAGTGCTACCCATTAGAAGGTGTTGAACAGGTAATCCACCTTTTCTTCTGTAATGGATTTTCCACAGTAAGAAAAAACACAAGAAGCGGTGGAAAAACACTAGGGTGGGTGGGTTTACAAGTGGACCTGAACAAGGCAGGGCGATAAAAGACTCATCTTGAAGCACCCATGGCTCCGCCCAGCAACGTCCATCTCCATTCACTTGTTAGCCCCCCTTCATTCACTCTCTGGGTGGTGCTGTGGTTGAGATTGGATCAAGCAGGCCAAATTCATACAATGAGTCTTCACTGTTCTGCTCATGCTGTAATAATCATCCTATTGTTAATGAGATGTAAGCACTTTCAGACATCAAAGAAATAGTTCTGAGAACCACCACATTTGGTCATATGGGTCTCAGTTGAACACAGGTTAGCTGTGTCCTTTGAACACTGCAGCTACCTTTTTGTCTGCAGCATGGAACGCCATTCCCTTAACTCATTTACTCAGTGAAGGAACATGCTGTGAATTCTACAGTTTAATTAAATACCAAGGGATAGATTCAGATGTCCATTTCACCCTATCTAATTTAGTGGGGATCCTAGAGCTTATGTTAAGAAGTTCAGTGTGGCCAGCGTTGGCTCCACAATTTGGACAAGCTTCAGAAATCTGTCTTGCTGGAAATGTGTTAACCATCATCCATTGGACCTTTTCAGACAACTAGTTCCATAGGAATCCCACTAGGTGGCGACTGTCTCTGGCTGAATCCATTCTTAGAAGGAATCAAATTGACCCAGCAGCACATTGACCTGCATATTTTTCTGCAAGTAAAGCCCACTGTGTTTAATGGTGCTTACTCCCTAGCAAGTGTGTTTAGGATTGCAGCCTTAATAATTTACTTGGGCTTTATTGGGACTTCTTGTGAGCAAGTGGTTTCACAGCTATGAACAGAACACAGCAAAACAAATATGTTGACAAATACTTAATTGTGAAAACCTTCACTATACAGGTCTGGCACGTACAAAGTGTTCTTGACACTGTAGGCAATGGAACTGAACAATTTATTGGTCTTGTAAGAGTCTGTGTTACACCTAATATGCTCTCTGCCAAAATGATAGAAGTTGAACAGATGTTCAAGACACATCTGGTCTAATTGACCATGAGCAACAGGCCAAGCATGGAATCAGGTGAACAATCAGAAAAGATTAAGAGAGGAGATTAATTAATTATATTTCTGTCCCAAGTTTGAATCCTGAAAGATCCCCAAAGCAGCTCACATTAAAAACAGTAACATACAATGACACTGGGGCTTCTTCTGTCCCTGTCTGATTCACCCTCTGAGCACTGTCAGAGAGTGCTTCCAGATGAAGGATTCCTAGCGCTACTAACCAAAAGTCATCGTGCAGCAATTCCATCCTTTCCCCCTAAATGTTTTGTGGGTTTTTTTCCTGTAAGAAAAAGCAGAAGAAATGGTAGGAACATGTGGTAGAGTTACAGAGGGAGAGGATGTCATCTGGAACACACACATACCGGTAAATTTGAGTGTATGAGGCGATAAAGGCCTCATCTGGAAACATAATTTGGTAGATGACACAAATTTGGTGGATGAATGTCATGCTAAAATTAAGATGACTAGAACATTACTACAGAATTCAGTTTTAGTTTTGAATGGAGCAAAGGGACTGAGTGTGGCTGCTCCATATTGTAACATTTCAGGAATTTTGTGATATTTTGGATGGAAGGTGCATAACTCTTATAATGGATTCCTAATCTTAGTGGGTGGGAACGTGTGTAGTAGTGTTTTAACAGAATGCTATTTTGAAGGGGAAATGGTATTTTTAACCAGAGAGAAAAGATGGGGCTTTAACTCAGTGATAGAGCACATGCTTTGCAAGTAGAAAGTACCAGTTTTAATCCCTGGCATCTCTAGGTAGGGCTTGAAAATGTCCTCCATGACCCTGTTCAGAAAACACACTAAGCCGCAGTGTTAAGCATTTTGAGCTCAACATTATGGTTTAACATGTCATGTGAACCATGATTTAGCATGTCATGTGAGCCATTTCTAATTATAGTGGCTACATAACCATAGTTTAAACACGGTCACTAACCCCTTGCTGCAAAAGTGTTAGCAGCCTAAAAATGGCTTAGCGTGTTGCCTGAACAGGCCCCATGAGTCCTTGGAAAGCCACTGCCAGTCAGTATTACAGTACTGGCCTAGGTAGACCAATGGTTTGACTGTATAAGTCAGCTTCCTATGTTCCTTTGTAAGGAATATGTGGGGCACAGAGGAAAATTATAAATGTATTTGTTAAGTAAACTCAGATCAGCATGCAAGTATTAAGTATGAAATCCAGAAATATTCCAGGTGCTTAATTGGTCTAAGATGGTTGAATAGTTAGGACTACACTGTTAGACTGCAGTTCTAAGGAAACATGCTGCTAAGTAAGACCTGATTCACACGTAACAACAACTCAGAGTACAGATTAAATTGTGAGTTGTTGTTGAATCGCGGGTTGTCATTATGTGCAAACCCTGCACTATGGTTTAACTATGGATTGTTAACCATAAACAACCCAGATTTCATAACCCAACAACAAACCATAGGTTATTTTCCTGAGTTGTTCATGGTTAACAATCTATACTCAACACTTTGTGTTGTTGTTATGTGTAAACCAAGCCGTTGTCTCATTGCATTCTGTTGGTGAACATGCTTAGGATAAAGATACAAGAGGTCTGTCATATGTTAAAGACTTAATGAATGGGAATCCTTCAGCACAGTGGTCTTCAGCTTGCCAAGAACTAGGACCCAACTAGAATACCAGCCTGCAACATGAGATCCTTTTCCAAGATCCACGCTCAGCCGTTTTAAATTTTGTGAACCGCCCAGGGAGCTTTGGTTATTGGGCAGTATAAAAATGCAATAAATAAATAATAAAGCCATAAAGAGATGGAGCTCATGCACCTGGGGGTGGAATCCACAGAAAAATCTATATAACATATGTGCTTCAAAGGTTTCTGCCACCAAGTAACATCCATATATGGTACTAGGCCAACACAGAATATCTTTCCAGAACAACTGGAAAAAATATGTACTTATTTTACAGATGGGAAATACAGAAGCCAAGAAATTGTAGTCCAAAGGACTAGAATGTATGGCAATTTATTATTGTTATTTATTATTGCATTTATATCCGCCTTTTCCCCTCTTGCGAGGAACCCAAGGTGGCGTACATAATCCTCCTCCTCTCCACTTCATCCTCACAACAACAACGCTGTGAGGTGAGTTGGGCTGAGAGTCTGTGACTGGCCCAAAGTCACCCAGTGGGTTTCCATGGCCGTGTGGGGACTAGAACCCGGATCACCCGACTCCCAGTCCAACACTCTAGCCACTACACCACACTGGCAAAGAATTCAAAACTCATACAAAGCATAACCCTCAAGGAAGTAAGCCAGGTCACATATCTCAAAAAGCACTTGCCTCCTGCTCTTGCCACTGTGAAAATAACCTGCCACCCCAGTTCTATGCAGAATTGTTCTTCCCTAACTCTGCATAGGATTGGGCTGCAATCCTCAAAATACACCGTCATCTGGCTCCTGAATTTTACTGGCCAGATTAAAAAGTGGGGGAAGAGGAGAGCCCATGATTCTTCTTTCCTGGAATATAGTAAAGCTAATTCTGTGCATGTTTACTCAGAAGTAAGTCCATGGTATTCCAAGTATGCTCCTGAGGCACTTGTGTTCACCAACCCTCTCCTAACCATCTATCAAAGGCTGCTCTCCTCACAGAACAAAATGGCAGTGACAGCATTGCAGCAACAGGAGGGGAGAAATCTTTGCCCTTCCCTCCTCAGTGCCCCCCCCCCCATGCACCATGCATAGCAATTAGGCTGTAAAAAGGCCTCTGTTGGCACCAATTGCTACAAAGGGAAGAAGAGGGGATACAGCAGTCCAAATGGTGAGGCAATATGGGCCAAATGTTTAGTAGATAGATAACCTGTCCTCATTCCTGCTGTTTGGGGAAAGGGACAGGAGTTACTAGAGAGATATGCAAAAGTTTCATTTTAATATCAAAGTTTTGTAGTCTTTAGACTTAAATCTAAACCTTGATGAAGAAAATGAGACAAACATTTTTGTAATTTTCTTAGGTATTAGGAAAGGATTGTAGAGAGATTATTTCTGGACCCTTTGCCATGAAGATTTGGTTAATACATAGAACAAGAGAAAATTGTTAATGAGGCAGCAGCTGATGGGCGAAAACAGAATATTAGCTATGACAGGCTGACTTAAGCTTGAGGCAATCATTTGAGCTGATACTATGAAATATACAATAATTGCCAGAGAGAGCCAGCATTAACCTACTTATCCATGGTTAAATGTGGTGCTGAAAAGACTTTGGGGTCTTGAGATGGAAAGGCAACAAAATGGGCGTCTGGATGTGGATTGGCTGCTTTATAAAGAAAGACTTAATTGTTTGGAAATGCAGTACAGGCTGCAACTTCATTGATTTCCAAACATGTAACCCAGAAACGTCAGACAAACCTGTAATAGAAGACTCCTAAGAAGAATGCAAATGTGCTTTGGCTTCTTTGTAATTGCTTGTTTTCCTTGTGTTCTTGTGATAAATATAGGCTGGGGAGGGACCATAGCTCGGTGGAAGAACACACAGTGGTGCGGCTAAGTAATTTTAGACCTTGGACTTAATGGTCTTGAGAGGGCCATATTTATTACTTGAGTTGTGAAGCACACAACAAACATTTCTGAACCCACCTCACATGCTTTAAAATTGTTTCTACATTCCTGTTATGCTCGAGCAGGGGGGGGGATTTCCAACTCTGACAAAAAGCAAATACTCTGAGCATGTGCAGTTTAGCATTTATACTTACTTAAATCATAGCATGACTACAAGAATAAAGTGGAGTTTGCTTCTGCTGCATAGATGCTGAACACATTTACTTGGGAATAAGTAACATTTTGTTGGAGGAAAGAATCATATCTTTTTAAAGTAAAAAAAATTGTAAAATGAGATTCTCATGTACAGGCTCATATAATTGTCCCCAGCTATAAAATGTTTTTAAAAAACTAGAAGAAAGGAAAGGATGCTGTGATGATCCTCATCAGACCTGGCATTCCCATCCCACCCATACGCTGACTCTGGGCCTATTTGTTGCTGCCCCCATCACTTGCCACTGACTGGGGGCTCCTCTAAACAAGGGATTTAGTGCATGCTCATGATTGGTCACTCATAATTGGCCCATTACATGATGTCATCAATGACCAGGATATCTCTCGCTGTATCCCCTGGAAATCCTGGTATGAAAAGAACCAGTTTTAAGGTGGTACTATCCAGGAAAACATGGGCTCTTCCACCACTAGATGGTGCCGTCTCAGTAGAAGTGAAGAGATTCAATTCAAAGCACACGGTCACTCCTCTCCTCCCGGTAATGCAGGTCATAACAATAGCACCAAAGAACCAGGAAGCACAAAATGCTGGGTATGCAACACAATTTCCCGTTAATGTGGAGATACTCTGGGTTTGCACAACATGCTAACCCACACTCAGTGGTTGAGTGTGGGATGCTGTTGAACTGTGGGTTGTTGAACCATGGGTTAGTGTGTTGCTCAGCCCACAACATTTTCCACAGGGTGGCTTGTTACCCATGCAGTGTGGCTTATTTTTTCTTGAACAATCCAGCTTGAACCAAGCGATGGTTTGTTGTTGGGCTGTTCAGGATGGTTAAAAAGCCATGCTGCATGGTTAACAAGCCACCCTGCACAAAATGTCCTAGGTTCAGACAACGTGCTAACCCACAGTTCAGCAAACATCCAATGATTCAACAAACAACCCATAGTTCAACATTCAATCACTGAGCGTGAGTTAGCATGTTATGTGGACAGGTTATAGGGGGGCTGAGCAGGGAGCCCCTGGACATTTGCCCCAAAGTCCAGCCCTAGCAGCACTACGAGAGCACTTATTTTACACGCAGTTAAACTGCAGGTTCAGCCCCTGGCATCTCCACTAAGAAGGAGTGCTGGGAAAGAAACTTTCTCTGCCTGATACCCTGGACAGCTGCTGTGAGTCACAATAGCCAGTCACATTTCTTTACATTAAACAGAGAAATAGTCTGACCTGGCATAAAGCAGCTTTCTGTGCTCTCCTTCCACCCACCCCCCCATCTAAAATAGAAACTAATTGGGAATTGGATTGATTACACCCAACAATTGATTCTTTAGTCATCATTTCATCTGCATAATTTTGTTGTTTTCCAGTTCCTTTCTTTAGGTTCCTTTAGGTTTATATGAGTTGCTAGAGCCTTTTAAAATAATACAAATTGACTGTTCATTGTTGCTTAGGCTCCCCCTCTTTTCTTTCATTGTGTTTACTATTTCCATATAGGCAAAACTGGCTTTAATTTAAAAAGATGAGATATGGCTTTCATCTGACATATTGTTTACAAGACATAATATTGTCTGCTTTTGTGAAGAGTTTTTGTATTACTTGGAAACCTCCTTGATATCTATTCCAAACTGTATGCCAGATTTAATAGAATAGAATAGGTAAAGATAGAGAAGAGTAGTGAGATATTTTCCCACTATCTATAAGGTTTTAAAATCAGCCTGCATAATCTGTGAACTACTGAGTCAAATGCAGCCCATTGGCCATGTTTGATAACCCACTTTATACCAAGGACTGTTCAACACAAGTCATCAAATGCCTGGTGTGCCACCCAATCCCTGGCAAGCCCCAGTACATGGCTGGTGGGTTGTCTCCAGCTGGGTGACTCAGAGTTTCTGTGTCGGGCTCCTTTAAAATGTGTCCTTGACTTAACAGAATATGTCATTACCATTCTCTTCTACAGAAACATTCCTTCCTCTGACAAAGCTGCTCACATTGCATTCGGCTTCTGTTGAATAGGCTTTGTTACTTTTCATTCTCTTGAACTCAAAGTAGTGCATCTGCTGGTTGCCATGACAGCTTAGACTAACAGCCCTCACCACCCCTTGGGTGGGTAATAGGACAAATGTTTTGTGCAATTAAAGAGAAACTCTTTTGCAAGAACAGCAGCCTCAATAACTTTCTGTCATAAATTCCAGCAACATGTGTAAGCTTCCCTGAATAAGTATTTAGAACACAATACAAGGAAAACTTAGTATTTGGCTAAATGTCTCAGCACACGTGAATTATCTATCCTCTTCCTGCTTAAACCTTACTACAAGTGTTCATGTTCTCATGCATTTATGTTTCAGTTCCCAATGCATTTAACTGACTGAAAAAGAGCCTTCCTGTTTCCTCTTCCAAATTGCTTTGGCTTGCTTTCTTCTCATTCAACTCCCCAGTTACAGTTGTGAATAAAGACATAGGAATATTTTCCAAACATGTTGCCCCATCATGTTTTTCTGAAGAGCCAGCCTTCCTCAGCCTTTCCCTCAGATGTTTTGCACTTCAACTCCCATCGGCCCCAGCCAGTATGGTCAGTGGTCAGGAATCCTGGGAGTTGTAGTCCAAAACATCTGGAGGGCACCAGATTGGGGATGGCTTCTCTAGGGCTTTGATGGTGCTGCATTGCTTGCTCCCTGTCTCAGGAGGGCCTGGAGTGGAATTCTAAGGTAAGCCTCCACCGGTGGACCATCAGTGTTTAGAACACAGGCTGAGAGGTGAGCCAAACAAGCACATGACAACAAATCTGAGGAGTTTTGGAGGCCACTGAAGTCTATTTAATTGTTTATCTCTCCCCCTCCCCCCCTCTCTCTAACTCTCTCTCTCTATATATATATTTATGAGAGAGAGAGAGAGAGAGAGAGAGAGAGAATTAAAATAAAAAATATGAACTGAAAGTGAATTTTCTAAATAGCATTTCTCCTTCACATTTCTATTCTGTCCAATAGCCAAAGATCTCTTGGTGGTTTACTAAAACCTTAAAATGCAATATAAAATGCAATATCTTAAACATTTACATACAAAAACAATTTAAAATAATCAACAATAAAAATCCCAGGACCGGTTAAAACTTTATCATATGCTGGGAATTGCCTGGGAGTAGAGGAAAGTCTAAACCTGGCATCAAAAAGCTGACAATGTTGGTGCCTGACAGACATCACAGCCGGGGAGTCGCCAAAATTGGGTCACCATCAAAAAGGTCCTCTCCCTTGTTGCTATCCTCTGAATCTCCCTTGGAGGAGGCACTTGGAGGAAAGCCTCACTTGATGATCATAGTCTACAGGTAGGTTAAGATAACACAAGTAAAAAGTTAAATCCCCAAGAAACCTCCAAAGTAATAAGCATTATATAGACTGGGCTCACTCTTTAAAATACCTAGAAAAGGGTACTGGGCAAATTCTCACAATCATTTTGAGCCACAGTGGCTTAAATAAGCAACTGTGATTTGCAGCATGTGCCAGGGACCCCTGGGCATCTGTTCCACAACCAAATCCCCTGTTCATAGATTGTCATTTCATCCAAACCCAGGAGGGGTGGGTTGCTGTCGTTGTGGTTAACAAACCACCTAGAACTGTTTCAGATTTGGCTGAAAATGAGAGTGCAAGCCAGTCACTGTCTCTGCTATCTCTTGCAACCTCATTGGATTGCGACTGATGTATTGCAATTGTATAGCCTTAAGGAACCAAGAAAAGTGTAGCACATTTTCCAGCCTGAATGTGCTCTTTCTGACCTGGGAAATGATGATTACAGCAGTCAGTGCAAGAGGGAATACTGTCACTCACTTACAGGCAATTGGTATCCATCATAATCAAGCAAGTGCCTGACTGTACTTCTGTGACAGTGCAGACCCAACACAAGTCTTTAATAGGACAGATGCAGTATTGGTTGCTCTGGTGGATGCTTTACACTGGCAGATGGACAGGGGGTTCCATGTCTCTGATGTTCTGCTGGACCTCTCAGTGGCTTTCAGTGTCACTGATCATGTAGTTCCTTTGGATAGACTGGCCAGGATGGGGTTTCAGGACACTATATGAAGGTCATTCCTGAAGCGACAATCTCAGAAGGTGGTGCTAAAGGACTACCGTCCAGCATCTATGGGCTGTGTGTAGTTTTGCCACCTCTCCTCTCTAATGTCTTTTTATTGCCTTGTTAAGTTGTTCCTACTTCACTGAGCTTTGGGCTTGCTGAATTGAAAAGGTTTGGGGTTTGTTTTTGTTTTTCACACATCCCTTGATTTATGTCTTTTTTCTTGCCTTGACCTGTCTCCTCATCTGAAACTTTTAATATTGTTTTTAGAGGTAAATGTTGTTTTGCTATTTTAAGTATGTTGTGAGCCACCATGAATGTCCTGTTCATAGAAAAAGAGGATATAAGTATTTTCATGAATAAATTTTAAAACGATACTTGGATTATTATTATAGAATAAGGGGAGGGAAATATTGTTAGAAGCCAGGGGAAGAACCATAGCTCTATGGTAGAACATTTGCTGTGCACGCATAAGTTTATGAGTTTGATCCCTAGCATTTTTAAGGATCAGGTAGAAGTTGAGGGAGGGAAGCTCTCTGTGCCTGAGACTTTGGAGAAGCTGTAATGCACCACTGGCTGAGATTATGGGAGTTGTAGTCCCAACATGTCTGGAGGGCACTGGGTTGGAGAAGGCTGGAGTAGACAATACTAGGCTAGATGGACATATAGACACATAATGCTAACCTATGGTTTATTTTACCCACGGTTCTTGCATTCTCAGTTGACATTATGTATGAATCCACCCATGCTAACAGACTATGCCTTGCTATCCATGAACAACCCAGAAAAAGAATCAAGGTTTGTCATTGGTTTGTAAACTCTGGGTTGTTTAAATCATGTGAACCCAGAACCATGGGTTGTTCATGGCTTCTTTTACCAAGCTACAGAAGCAGCAGGCAAGAGTGCTAAAAACCACCACCACCTGTCTTTGTTCCAGTACTCCAGTGCCATGAAGGCATCATGGATATAGGGAGGGAGCAAGCAAAGGAGGAAGGAAACAAACAACCCAGGGATTAAAAAAATAAACCATGTTTTGCCGGACAAACTCTGGGCATGGCAACAAATCATAGGTTAAATAAACCATGTGTTAATGTTATGTGAGAATCAGGTATAAGACAGTTTCCTATGCTGGTACAGAGAACTTCCCCACCTTACTTTATTTTCTTTGCCCCCTCCCCTTTTGGGCATCCATTAGAATTTTATATAAACTAAGGTACCCAACAGGGAGGTTATGACTGAGATGCTATTTTAACAGAATAAAATTTAATGCACCAGAGAAGCAAACAGGACATTATATGTCAGCATCCAGCAGAGAGAAAATTAATCAGGGATATAATATTATTTGAAGTTGGGTCTAGGGGGCTTAAATTAGGGAATGATTCCATCACAAATGATCTGGAGTGAAACTCTAGAGGACCCATCTGTAGTGATAAATTTTGGCATTTAAAATTCAGATAATCATTCTTCACTTTAAATCACTTCTATTATCATGTTTTATCATGTTACACATGAGCTCAATATTATAAATGATGCAGAAATTATCATTAGTATCTCTTCTTAATGTCTTTGGGTGCCAGCAAGGCTTCTAGCTTACATTCAGATGATTTAAAGAATTTAATTATTGGGGAACTGCTGAGTTTACACAGATGTCAAGTAAATTCGAGGTTGGTGCTTTTAATTTAGCTCATTTGTAAATGAAAACCCATAATGAAAAATATATTGCTAATTTATTTCTAGTATCTCTCTGAAACAAACAAAAACAGACGTATGTAAATTGATACAGCGCATTCTGACCCAGTCAACTGGATAGTGTGCCATTTGCTTTTTTAGTGGAACATTTCAGTTGTTTGAGCATTCTTCTGTAAAGTGGGTGACATATTTTTCTGCCATCTGTATTTGACCTACTTAAGTAGATTACATTCAGATCGGTGAAAAGGGATTGCACAAGCTCTCATGTTGTGCATAATGTATACTAGGATCTAGGTACTGAAACACCTACATAGGATGGCTGCATGTACCTAGGTCTAGTGTTCAGAAATATTAAGTAGAGACATATCAGCAGGTGAAGAATAAGGGCAATTTAAAAGCAAAGTGGTTGAGATCCTTTGACATAAAAAGTATTACAGGGAAATCCTGTAGTTTTGCTCTGCTGGCAGCTACTAACATCAACAAGAATATTGTCAGGGTCCTATGCAATTCCAGAAGTGAAGTCAACAGTAAAATGATACCACTTTAAACAAGAAATAACATAGCAGCACCAATAGACATTCCCACAGGGTCAATTCATGGTATTGCATACTAACAATGCCCCCACATTAGGCATGCATGGAAGGTGATGGCAGAATAACCTCATGATGTCACCACATCAGCTCACCCACAAAACATAACCCAGCAGGCATCAAGGCAACACAGTGCACTATCGTTGTACATGAGTTCAGCAACCGATACACTCCAGGGCTTCCTACAGATAGGGATTGAGTCCTCTTCTAGCACAGATTGCAAGGATGCACATTTTTGTTATTGTTATGTGATCTATATACACTGTGGTTTACACAGAATGGGTAGACAAGTCCCTGCCCCAAGTGGCTTACAGTCTAGACTAGGGGTGGGCTACACACAGCCCATGGGCCGTATGTGGCCCTATTGGTCTTAAGTGTGGCTCCCACTGCCCCCAAATTTGCTGCTGTGGTGGTTCTTGGCTTCCATCATCCTGGATCACTGAATGTGCTGGCAGGAGCTGATGGGAGTTGTAGTCCAAAACATCTGGAGAGCTCCAGGTTGGGGAAGGCTGTAGTAGACTATGCTGAAATAAATTGTCAGTAGAAAATTCACACATTTAGGTGCTTCGTGAATTAAGGAGTTTCATCATGACACTTAGAAATGTGTAAATGTATTTTTTTAATTCATGAGAGTGAAAAATTACTCTGCTGTATAATTTCTCTGGGACAAGTGGTGATGTGATATGTACATACTAAAGGAAAATATGGGAGTGGGGAATAAAACATTAATATCTGTACTGTCCACCAAGTGGCAGTGTGATCAGACTTCCAAAAATGATTTCCTTGTATCGTCCATGCCATAAGCGAAAAGCAGAGAATAAGGGCCACACAACAGATAAAAGTGGTAATAGCCCACCCTTGCCAAACCCACACATTTGCTGTGCTTCTTGCACTCTCCTGAAATGCTTTGGAGCATTTACCTTCCACCGATGTGTCACAAGCCATAATTGGATTGCACCATTATCTGAAGTGGATTACACTGGTGGTACCAGTAACATTCTGTGTGCGTGTGCGTGTGTGTGTGTGTGTGTGTGTGTGTGTGAGAGAGAGAGAGAGAGAGAGAGAGAGAGAGAGAGAGAGAGAGAGAGTATGAAAAGAGAAAGATTGAGAAAGGGGAAGTGGGGTAGAAAGATGGGATAGAGGATAGAGACAGAAAGTAAGATGTATAGATACTATGAAAAAAAAACTGGGTCCGATGGTGCCGGTCTTAGGTCTAAAACAATTGAACGTTACTGCTACAGAGTGCTATGTTGGGAGAGCTCTGTATTAAAACATGAAGGGTGTTAGTGGAGAATGTTTCATTGGGCATCCATATTTTACTTTTGGCTTTGCATCCTGAGGCAGACAGAACCACGGTGAATACAGTGAATTCACGATGAATTCACATTAATACAGCATCCTAAATCTGCCTGAATATATAACACACAGAGAGAGAGAATGAGCATTCTATTCCCTGTACTGGCAGGCGATTTGCATTATAAGTTTCCACACCACTAGGAACAAGGTCACTGCTTCTCTTCCATGCAGTGAGAAATCATCTGCTATATCCTGAGCCCAGCAAAAAGGAACATAGATCTGTGTATCACAAAGAGCCACTCTTACAATTGCACTACAGGAAGAGTTCCAATTTGATGGGGTTGTTATGTGGTAGAGTTTCCGATTCATAGCAAATATCCTTTGTCTTTACTTAGAGGGGAACCAAAGGCAGGACTCAGGATTATATAGCTGCATGATATCTTTAAATGCTTTGGGGGCATTTCAGAGCCATCCATAGCAGCCTTCCCCAACGTGGTGCCCTCCAGATGTGCTAGACTACAGCTCCTATCATCCCCTGCCAGCATGGACCTCTGACAATGCTGGCTAGGTGGGAATTGTAGTCCAACACAGGTTGGGGAAGGTTGATCTGCAGTAATGCACTCCCCTACACTCCCGAAATATAATAGTATCTGGCCATAATGAGCTTTCCTTTAACAGACCGCATTACAAATCATTCCCTGCTTGAATGACACAGAAACCACACTGTATGCAAGTAGTTTTGGTATCTGTGCCAGCATAATGGTTAATAAAGTCTTTCTCCCATACAATCCGCCCTGCATACTCAGGTCCTCTGGGAAGAAGCTACTTCAGTCAGCAAAAACTAGATTGACAACTGTTACCCAGAGGACCTTCTCTCCTGCTGCTCCCAGACTGTGGAATGGCCTGCTGGATGAGACTCATCAACTTAACAGTCTATCAGCATTTAAGAAAACTAATAAGACTGATCTCTTCTGGCAGGCCTATCCAGTATAATTTTAGGATATTTTAAAAATGATTTTAGGATGTTTTAACAATGTATATTACGTTTTAATTCAGTTTTATGTATTTTATATTTACTGTTGTTCCCTGCCTCGATCATAATGGAGAGGCGGGTAAAAAATTATTATTATTATTATTATTATTATTATTATTATTATTATTATTATTATTATTATGTGAATATTGTCTTAGTACAGGCATTAGATATATAGAGTTCTAGTTTGCTTTACCATCTTTCCTAAGTTTTGATAGTGAGAGATTTTGTGTAGTAACTTCTATTCATATTTATTCATGCACAATGTCTTATTTCTTCTTTTATTCACTTCTTTCTAGCGGTTTTATGGACACTTTTTATAATTCTTACCTTTATGTGATATTGAAGGAAAATAGTTACTGTGCTGCAAAATTACTCTGATGCTATCCCTAAGGCAGAGTCTCCTGCTTATACTGACTGTTTTAGACCTTCTTTGGTATCTCCAAGCTCTATATAAATGTGACAGATGAAAGCGATAGGAGAATTCCAGTAAAATATGAGACTTGGATACCCAGACGGGTCACAAAAACAGTTGTTTCATTGCTAAGCATTTATATGCCCTGAAGGATTTGTAGAAAATATATGCTTTACAAGCCACTGAAATGAGTACTTTGTTCTTCAGAAGAGCAAATACTTATGAAATTCAAGGGGTGGGGGAGGCTACCCTTGAATCAGTTTTGGTTTGCACTCACTTTGTGTGTGTTCCATAAATATACCACACACAAAAAGTCAAAGTTCTCAAACACTAATTTTACATATATAAAGATGATTCCTTGGATAGGTTTACACTTTAATGTGTCCAAAAAACAGAGCTCAGACTGGAGGTATGCTTCCTTCACCCACTCTCTCGCTGTATCCCAAATGACTTAGCAGTACTGCAGTACTGGCATATACAGAGGCTGGTGTTGTTTTACCTCTCCTGCCTGCTGCCTTTGAAGCCTGGCAGAACAACCCATGTATAATCTGTGGTTCTGGTTTTGCACATACTAACAAAACATAGTTAAAATTCACAACCCAATAACAAACCATGGTTCTTTTCCTGGGTTGTTCGGGGTTAACAACCCATTCTTAACTCAAAGTTCTGCATAATCCTAGATAATGACAATCTAGGATTCAACAACACATACTCAACCCATAATCTGGGTTGTTACATATGAACCTGGTCCATGTGTGGATGGAGAGTGAGATAATGCTGGTAGCCAAGCCCTTGATATCTGCTTATTCAGTGGAATGTCTGCAAAAAGGGAGGCTTGCAGCCATTTGCAGAATCCTGCACTGAAATAAATCCACACAGTGGACATTCCATCTTTTGAACAAAAATGGCACTCAAGGTGGCTAGCAAGTGGTGCTCGAGGCGGCTATTGTGACACAACACATCTTTTTTAATTGTTTTTATTTAATAATCCATTTGACTGGGGCTCTAACCCTAAAGGTGACCTATAAATAATTTTAAATGAATATTTGACGAGAACCCATCTTCGACAGTTCCTTTGGACAGTGATAACAAACCCTGAGCAGTTGCCTAGATCAGGATACACAGAAGGTAGATTGGAAGAGTGATTTGCAGTAAGATTATCAAGGTTTTCTGACCCCCAATTGTTGTAACAATAGCAACAACAACAACCCCTCCATTATACTGCACTGCTAAAATGAAGAAAGCTAGGCTAGAATGCCAACCAGGAATGGGATTTTGTGCGGAAGGACTGCAAGTCTGTTTAGTTTTGATACTCAAAACAAATTCCTAGGCTGGGAATTATTTAATTTTAAGTGTATGTCTTTTGTACCTGATTCTGATGGGTAGATCACGGGTTTCTAAAAATACCCTAATTTCTGCAAACCTGAAATCTGCCTTCCTGTGGCCTAGATTACCCAGAGGTTCATGCCACCTCTCTCTCTTTAATTTTTAATTACTGTTAATTATGAAAAGGATGATGTGTCTAGAAAATTTGTCTTATTCAAAAGTGTGTGTCATACTAATGGTTTATTTTTATTTATATCGATAGATTCTAATTTGAGTTGTTTCGTTACAGTATCCCTTTTATCTAAAACTTCTCGCTATCATTATCTGCTTGATCATGCTAGCTAGATTGGTAGAGAGCAGATTTTGGAATTTGCCAATGCTCTTACCAATTCCCAAAGAAACCTGTTGCTTTTGGATTCTGTTGCCTTTCCAAGAGTACATATATGGTGGTACAATGAGTATCTGAAGTTGATAGGATAGCTGCTTTCTCCAGTGGTAGAAATACCTTACATTCCAAGTTAGAGGTTTGGCATCTCAACTTCCATTCATATAAACTTTCAGCAATTTTCAGCTGTGCTATAAACAGCATCTGTTTGGGAGCCTAGGAGTTTCAGATGCCTGAAGGAAACAAACATTGCTGTGGTGTAGCTTCACTGCCTGCCTTTGTTCTTCACTGCTATAATTTAGGGCTTGTCATCTTCTTTCATCTACAGAAGGTTTAATTGAGATGGTAGGGAAAGCTAGCACACATCTACAGCTTAATTTGAAGAACTGATATTCTTTGTGGTGTGGGTGTGGGTTCTTATTTCTTTTTACAAGCTGTTATGTATACTGTATGTAAAGGCCCAACAAACCATTGCAGTTAAGCCAACATGCAGGGTAGTTTAATGGAAGAGTTGAATTATATCTCATAGTTTACCTCACACCTCTCCCTCCCCTCACATCCACCAAGACTGTGAATCAGCGATATTTTGAAGCCCTGCTAGCCATATGAGTTACTTCCCCAGTACAATTCAATTATGACTATCACTCTAATGCGGCACTGCACAATTGTGCAATTACATGACTGTGAAGTAGCAATGTTAAAGCCTCCTTTCTACACAGAAATGAAACAGGGCAACTTAGATATAGTACATAGTAAAAAACAACAACAGGAAAGGCGAGCAGAGAAATAGCGCTGGAAAATAGGAAAAGAAGCTGTGTCCGAAATGGCTACTGCCAATGGTGGTGGGGGGAATAGGAATGGGGCGAAGGATGGCCCCACCCCTTGACCAGGTCACAGGCAGGTTACAGACACACTCCTAGGCATGCACAGTACACAAAATTAAATTTGTGCAGTTCCCACTGCAGAGGAACTGCACAAAAGATGCATTTAAGGAAAAGACTCACTAAAATGTTTTTGCAAAAATGCACCTTTTCCAGAGGGAAGTTGCATGGTTGCTGTGAAGTAGTGACAATGTCATGTGTCACAAACGACCCTCGTGTGCTCTTGCTCCACACTAAATCACTGTGTAGATTGGGCCCAGGATTAAACCAAGACAGTTGTCTGCAACTTTAATCAGGAATTGTCACGGATATCATTAGATGTCAAGACTGGTGGCAGCTGGCTAGTTCCTAAGTCTTCTGTGGATAAGGGACGAGAGGGGCAGGATGAAATGGTTCCCCGATGGGGATGACTAGAGGTATAGTCACAAGTGAAATCAAAATAACAGGGCAATTGATCAAGGTATCCATGCTGGTGTTCATCCTTTTTTTTAATCTTTAAAAAAGGAGAGTACCCCTGGGCATGGACAGGAGGAAGGACTGCTACTCATCAAAGTGACATCATAAGCAGTAGGTTATATGATACATGCACAGTCCATTTCATGCAGCCATGGCAACTACTGCCTGTGGGTAGAATAATATTTTACAGAGACAAAATGGTTAAAGTAGTGGAAAATGCAATATACAAGCCTGGATTTACTTTTAAAATGTTGATGATATATAACCTGCATGTTGAGTCTGAAATCCCATATTGACTGGGTCATGGAGCTGCGCTATAAGCTGAGCAGTAAGAAGATCACCACAATTTCTGCTGAGTGTCTGGGTTACCAGAGTTCCCCATCCTCTCCCACCCCTCTGCATCCCCCGTGCCACCAGATCTGCCCCAGAGCATCTCCTAACCTCCCAGAGCATATTTGGGTGGCATGTGAGGGGACAGTATGGGAAAGTGGAATCAATTCTGCCGGGGTGTCAACTCCACTGGGAAACAGACACCATTGGATACAACCCTCTTCATGGTCAACTTTATAACAGTTACACAACTCTTCTTAATTAAGTAGCATTTATTTCTCTATGAAATGTAAAAGTACAGGCAGCTCATTTCCCCATCATTTAATCTCTGTTCCCAACAGAATTAGATACACAATGGAGTCAACATTCATCATTCCTCTAGCAGACAGGATGTAAAATATGAATGAATGACTTTTTACTGAGGCCTTAACTTCTAAATGAAAGGAAGATTAGTGAAATACAAAAGGATTCAAGATAAATTAATTCTAGATGATTTTGGATAAAAGTGTTCCAGCCCTTATCTGAAACATTCAGAACTTAATAAGGATCTGGATAAATCAGTGCCTCTGCCCCACCAAATTAGAATGTATTATTATTATTATTATTATTATTATTATTATTATTATTTATTTATAATATTTATATACCGCTCAATTATCTAACACAGATACCAGAGTGGTGAACATAGGTATATACAGTAAAAGAAAGAAGATTAAAAAAAATCTCCCCAGGTTTACACAAACTCCTCAAATTTGCACAAATTTCCTACTTTGTGCAAATTACAGTGGGCTGATCCAGTCTACTGAGGAACTTTGTGCAAACTTGGAAATGTGTGCAAAGCAAACTGGGAATCAGGAATGAGACAAATGTAAGCACGTGTTCGAAAATCTGTGAATATCTTTGGCAGACATGTCCTAATGCATGTGCCCATGTTTGGAGCTTCAAAAAGGGCATGGCCACATGCTTTGTGAGCAAAACCTAAATAGTCATACATCCTGAGCTGGAAGTCTCAGGTTCAGTTCCCTGCATTTCCCGTTAAGGCTGAACAGCCACCCATTCCCAGAGAGTGAAGTTGTCTTAGGAGGTGAATCAGTAGGGGTCCTGTAACAAGAAGCACCCAATTCCAAAGAAAAAGTCCTCAAGATGTATTACACATTGCCCATAGATTCCCTACATAAGTGGATGTTTTACATATAAATCTTGATGTGTTATGAATATTCAATAAACAGTTATTTCACCAGCCAGTTGTCTTGGACTGAAGATAAATGAAAGCTGCAGTCTGGAAAGCAGAGCTACCTATCCTAAGAAGCCAATGTAGCCACCCAGATGCCATCAGGCTGCCTCCGTGGCCTCAGCTAGACCTATGGATCTAGCGCGACGGAGGGGTGAGGATCTAGCAATATTGTTATCACAAGATCTCCCCCTCTGCTTACACGCGACGCGCAACAACCTTGGAGGAACAGGACGTCACGCCCACCATTTTGTTTTGTTTTTCTTAAAGGAGACAAGTGCAAATTGTAAGCTTTTTTTAATTTAAAACTATTTTCCTGCTCACCCCACCCCACCCCCGATGGGCGCAGAGCTCCTAAGGAGCTCTGTGCCCCATGCACAGTTCGCAGTTCCTCGTGAGTAACTGTGAGGAGCCAGAAGAAACCGTAACACCCACCCACACTCGGGATCATCCCGGGACTGTGGAAAAAGCGGACTACAGATGTAGGGCCATATCCCGGGGAAAGGGATATCGCCCCGTCTTGCCATGGTCCACGTTCCATGAACCACTGTAAATTCCATTTTGTCTCAGTGCAAAGGTACATGGGATACTCCCAACTAGTTTTCTCCCCAACTTGAGGGCAAAGCATAGAGCAATGGTAGTAGCTTACTCTACAATAAAGTTGCATTGTAGAGTTTACTGTACAGCGTAGACAATACAGAAGTGAAATACTTTACTGCTGAAAGAAATAAACTAGTGCTCTTTTTAAAAACAGGTATGATATAAATGCAGCTCAAAAATAGTCACTTGTAAATTCTGTTGAGATTGATGTTTAGAATTTGATCATTCAGCTTCATCTCCTGCTGTAACAGAAGAAAGATTGCTGTAGCTGTAGAATCAGATTCAAAGAGGTGTTTTGTAATTCACAGCCTGCAGACTTGTATGCAGTATATAAAAATAAAGGTGGCAATGAAACAGTAATAAAGAAATGTAATACAGAGATGTTCTTACTGCTACAAGGAGGCTATTTGCCCAATCTAGAAACATGACCTATTTTTTCCTAATCTTTAGCTAAGGCATAATAGGAATTACAAACCATGAGGACTGAGGGAAAATGCAGATGTCATAACATCATGCTCTGAGCTTGATGTAATGTTTTGGAAGAGCTGTTTTTTGTCCAAATCCTTGTAATAGCTCCACATCTGAAGCTGTGAAAACATGGGCTTCCTATTTGGGGATTATGAATTCTGATGACAGGTTCAGATTCCTGAGAGGTGCATTACCTTAGGAATGCAGCTCTTCCTGTTGGCACATTTTGTATCAACTCAGGACATACAGTATATGAATGAACTGCAGTTTTGATAGTAAATTGCCACTAATAAGTTTCAAGATGAATTAACTTTTTAAAAAGACTAATAATGAAAGGGCTTGCTCTATTTTTAAAAGCTTAGAATAGCCAAATTTAGTGTTCCCAAGTAATTTCCCTAGTCTCTTTCACTTAGTGCTGTTACAGAAAAAGCCCTGTATCTTGTTCCCGTTAACCTCACCTTTCTTGGTGGTGGAACACGCAACAGGGCCTCTGATAAAAAATTCAAATTGTGAGCAGGCTCATATGAGAACTATTTGTCCTTCTGATATCCTGGGCCACAAGCCATTTAGGGCTTTATAGTTGAGAACTAGCACCTTGAATTGGCCTCAGAAACAAATTAGAAGCCAATGCAGTTAGTTCAAGACTGGTCTCTGGAGCGCATGCCAGGCAACAAAAGTCTGGCCACTGCATTTTGCATTAGTGGTAGTTTCCAAACACTTTTCAGGGGCAGTCCCATGTAGAGCACTTTACAATAGTCTAAATTAAAGGTAATTAAGGTATAGATCACTATAGCCAGATCTACCTTCCCCAGGAAGGGCAGGCAGTTGGTGCACCAGCCAAAGCTGGGCAAAGGCTCTTCTGACCATTGCAATCACCTGACACTCCAGGAGCAATGCTGGATCCAAGAGTATTCTCAAGCTGAGAACCTGGTCCTTCAGTGGGAATGCAATATTATCCAGAACAGGCTACTGACCAACAAAACCTCAGTCTGACAATTTATTCAACCATATCCAATCCGTTATTGGATCCAGTCAATGGTTCAGGACATTCACAGCCTCTTTGACATCAGTTAAAAAAGAGAGATAGAGCCTGGGTATCATAGGTATAGGGCTGAGACCCAATCCTTCAACTCCAGATGACACCCCCACCCACCCAGCACCTTCATGTAAATGTTAAAAAGCGTATTATATTCTCCTTTGGTTGTCTTTTTTTTTTGGTCTACCCTAAAAAGCCCCCAAATATTGTAGCCTTCAGTTTATTTGGACTTTCCTGTGCATTGTGTATGCACAATATCATTTTAGAAATAAGGCAAGTAGTGCTATCCATCGTATTCTATGGCCACAGCTAGACCTAAGGTTTATCCTGGGGTCATCCAGGGTTCGTCCCTGCCTGAGCACTGGATCCCCTGTGTGTCGCCTAGATGAACAGGTTTGACCCCAGGACAATCCTGGGATAAACCTTAGGTCTAGCTACAGCCTAAATGTGCCTTCATCATATATAAGGGTGTCATGTACTGGATGCTTTATTTTGAATCTCTTTCCTAAGATTCCCTTGTATAGGGTTTATCATTTTTCACTGCTGCTGCAAACTGATGTTTTCATTGATGTTTCTATTATAATCTCAAGATCACTTTCCTATTCCTACAAAGAGATGATATTGTGAAATTTTACATTTCTGTTCTTATCATGGCAGCTATTTTGAAAAGAGGAACGCCCTGTCCATAATGTCTGCTTCTGCTTTTCTTTCTTCTTTTCTTTTTAGCATCACACCTGAGTTTTAAATGTTTTTAAATGCTACTTATTTCATGTGCTGGGGACACAATTTTCAGCTGTTTAATGCTGTTCTTGTTCCATATTTATTGCACTGTTCCTACTTCTGCCTTGGCAGGCTTCTATTTTTAAGTGATTTTTAAGTGTTTCCCCAGAACAACTAGGAAGTGGGATGCTTTTCTTTCAGACCTCTTTAAATCCAGTGCAAGCCCTTTACTTAATTTATTTTTTCCCATTGTTATTTTTTAACCCAACCTTTCTAAAAGTAAAAAATAACTTTGAAGCAAGATGCACAAAGAGAGAACCTATGCCTCTTAACTAGGGGATTGTGTGTGTGGCATACATGTCTGGTGAGGAAGCGCTTGTGTTCAGATGTAGAAAATACATTTGTGAGTTCTGAGTAAGCATAGTGCTGTTGGCTTTTCCCCCTCTGAATCAACTGCTGGGTCTCTTCCCTCACAAACATTATGGCTTTGATCAGTTATTGCTAAAGTGATTGTCGGTACAGGTGGATGGTGTTAGATGCTTGATTCTCAGTAGAAAAGAAGAGGGAATGAACATAAATCAGTTTGGCTGCCACCGTGAAATCCTTGCAATGCAGACAGGCTCTGGTTACATGTCAGTTCAGAAATCCCCATCCTGTGGTTTGGAAGCCAATTACACCTTGTTAATTATTTGTGAAGCAACAGGCTGTAGGTTCTCTGGTTCACATTTTTCATATAGTACATGTTGTTGATAGGCATGCAATATGAGAATAATCTCTTTTCTAATAGAAGGACCAGCGTATGAAGGACCAGCATCCTCCAATTTGGGCATTTTCAAGGGTATGACATAATCGTTCTAAATTAAGTGTTGTATACTGAGAGGAGAGCAATTGGGGGCTTTGCTGCTGCTGCTACTACTTCTACATGGTAGCAATCATGCAAAGCCAGAGAATGAATGGGCCATTTCTCTCCACTTCTGTGGAGGAATGCAAGTGCTCTTTTCCGACTGGCTTAATAGAGGAGATAATAGCATTGTGTCAATGAAAAATTGCTGTCACAAACAGAAATGCTGATAACTTTCTGAGGGCTCATCTACACCAAGCAGGATATTCCACTATGAAAGCGGTATGAAAGCAGTATATAAAAGGCAGGAGCCACACTATTGCTTTATAGTGGAATTTAAGTGCACTGACAACTGTTGGGGCCCATTGATACTTACCATATACTGCTTTCATACCACTTTCATAGTGTTATATCCTGCTTGGTGTAGATGTGTCATGGGCTCCAACAGTTGTCAGTGCACTTCAGTACCACTATAAAGCAGTAGTATAGATCCTGCAGTGCAGTTCAATACCGCTATAAAGCAGTAGTGTGGCTCCTGCCTTTTATATACCGCTTTCATACTGCTTTCATAGTAGAATATCCTGCTTGGTGTAGATGAGCCCTAAGACTTCTACTTTGAGACGCTGTTTCTGTCCCCTAATCAAGCTTGAGCCAGCTGCCTACATGACTATTTCCAAGAGAGTTGCAGACCTCCTTTTCCTCTCTACACTGTGCCTTGAAATGGTGTTGACTGTAGCAGTGCCAGGCCACAAACCTGACTGGAGTAACTTTTCTAAATGGAACATCATTCAGGAGATATGTAATATGAGGCAGAGGTGAAGAACTAGTTTGAGGTTCTGAGCCTTCCATGGACCAGGTGACACCACTGCTGGCATCATCGTCCCAGCCCCACCCATCTTGCCTTTTTCAGCGCTGAGAGAGCTATGGGGTGACTCAGCCAGCACTAGGAGGAGCAGCTCCTCCTCCCAGCACTGGCAGAGCCTCTGGTGGCTTCACCCCCATTTCGAACCAGGTGAAGATCTTTCCTTTCTCCTAGTTTTTATGGCTGCTTGTCTATATTTTATATATATCTTGTGATGCTTATTTTTTGTATTGTATTTTATTCATTTAGCTTTTTGTAATGCACGCAGAGAATATTAGTTATAGGGTGGATCTAATATAAGATAAATAAATAATCCTATTTTAGGTGCAAGGCAAAACATAATAATTCTATTTTGAAAAGCCTTTGGCTGATGGTAATGTATAATTGTGTTTAGCTTGCGGGCTGGTTTGGGTTTGTTCTTGAATCCTGATAAAGGAAAGCAGGATATAAATAACAATAACAACAACAACAACAGGGCCAGTGGCAGCCAAAGAGGCTGTGACACTTTTGGCTACAAAGATCCACTATACTATCACAAAGATTAGCCAGTGGGCTAAGGGCACCATCCTGGGGGGGGGGGAACCTCCTGGAACTCCCAGCATCCCACAGCCAGTATAGCTTACTGGGGGATGCTGGGTGTTCTAGGACTTTTCTTTGTCTAAACATGCATAGGATTGCACCCTAAGAGGCTGAGGAGACTGCAAATGAAGAGATTAGTGACAGAGAAGGGAAACAGGGCCATCATCCTTGTGTGTGTATGAGCTTGATTTCATAATAATAATAATAATAATACTTTATTTCTTACCCGCCTCTCCGGGCCTTGCTAGACCAGGCCTTAGCGCGCCTTCCAACCCGGTTTCCCTGCTGTGCGTCCAGATGACGCACAGGGGAATCCGGCGGCAGGCCGCAGTGAGGCCTGGTCTAGCGCGCCATAAGCTAAGTCGCTTATGGCGCGCTTTTTCCCCAGCTCCGGCCTCAGGCCGGGGCTGGGGGAAGTGTGGAGACTTCCGCGGCTCCTCGCTTACTCGCGAGGAGCTGCGAAAAGCCGCGGACCTGGCACAGCGCTCATAGGAGCGCTGTGCCCATCGGCGGGGGGGAAGAGAGGGGAGGGCGAAGGATGGGAGGTTGGGTGGCACGGGGGGAGGGCGGGTGCGATCGCGCCGCTCGCCGCCCGAGCAAGCAGCCGAGCGGCGCTAGCCCGGGCAATGCCGCCCCATCCCGGGCAAGCGCCGCTCGGCTGCTTGCTCGGACTGCGGCGGCGCGATCGCACCCGCCCTCCCCCCGTGCCACCCCCCCCTCCCATCCTTCCCCCCCCCCCGGTTTTAAAATAAAAAATAAAAAAGCCACTTACCTTCCCAGGGTCTTCGGGCCACCCGCGGCCCCTTTAAACAAAAAAAAAATGGCGGACGCCGCAGGGCTTGCGTCCTCCCTACGGCTCCGCCGTCTGGAAGCGTGGGGGAGGCGCGCTAACGTTAGCGTACCTCGGCCCCGCCTCCCTGCCGGCGTAAGCCGGCAGGTCTAGGAAGGCCCTCCATTTTGATTACGGGTGAACAACAATAAGTGATTAAATACATAAAACTGAATTAAAACATAATATACATTGCTTAAAACATCCTAAAACATTCTAAAAACTTCTTAAAATTCCACTGGATAGGCTGCCGGAAGAGATCAGTCTTTATCTCTAAATCAGTGCCTATTTCTGTTTTGTGGTCACCAAACCACTACTTTCCTATACCATTTTTCTTGATAGAAGTAAAACTTCTCACATCTTACAAGTAAAGAGGGTCTAGGGATAAAGGGAGCAACATTATGGTTCGTTCCTCTTTTTACCTTTTAGGTGTGGTGATGGCCACATTTCTGTATTCCCCTTTGCTTCACCACATTTCAAAAGAGTCTTGCAGTATATATTAATTAGAATCACTTTTGCGGCTCAAACTCTTGAGGGTGAAGCAATGCATCTTTTAGGATTCCTACGACTCTGAAAGTTAACTTTTTCCAGCACATTTTTTTGATCACTGGCCACTTTATCAGAGTGGATGTTGAGCAGGGTGGGCATAGTTTGTGGCCAGGCTTTCCTCACCACAGGTTCCGTTCCCATGTGTCCTCTTGATCTTGTGGTTTAAGAAAAAGGAAGTAAATTTTGCTGTTGAAATTGTTCAGAAAATTCTCTGCACAATTGATGTAGCAAGTATTGGTTAGTACAGGGAAAGGACATTTTGCACAAGAGCCACCTGGAAGTCAAGTACAAATATTAACTAAAGGCCTTTAGCCATTTACTCCCAAGATAGTGGCAATGAAGTTAATGGAACTACTAGGATTTGGGGAAATACAATTTTGTGATATAATGCCACAACCTGCTCCAAAGGTATTAAATTCATCTTATTCCAAATAAAATAATTGAAAGAAAAGAAAAGCATAAGGAATGGAAACCAAAGGGAAGGTAAACAATTTTTGCAAGGGGGGGTGTTTAGAGAGTATAAGCCCATCAGATTAGCCCTGCTAGAACAGATCAAAGGTGCATCTAGGGCACGATCCTATGAACGTTTAGACAGAAAAAAGTTGTAGGAGTGTTTTCTGTATAAACATGCATAGCGTTGTGCCCTTAGAGAGCAATGTTATGGTCCATGGAAGAGAGTCCCAGGGACCATAGGCTTGCTCATAAAATCATTCCAAGTTCAGAGAGAGCTCTTTGACATCAGAAAGGGGAGCCAGAGATACAACCACCTTCCCTGATCCCTCACAGCTTCCACGGAGAGAACCACACTGGCTGCCTCCCTGAGGTTAGAAACTAGACAAGTGGACATGGAGGGGAGGAGACAGGAGAAGCCAAGGTATGATTTACTCTGAGCCAGGCTCCCTCTCTGAAGTGCCCTTGCAAGATGGGGTAAAAAGCCCATCTAGCAAAATCTGCAGTGTGGAAGGTTAGGAAGAAGAAGATCGCCTCTGCCACTCCTCCTGCCCTGCGTTGGGTGATCAGGTGCCTCCCAAGTTTTGTGTCTTCTCATCACCAAGGGTACAGTTGATAGAATTGCATCTTTAGTCTACTTTCTGCTCTTTCTAACTCCATTCTAGACTCTCATTTTTTTTTTCTGGAGGAGATTGCCCTTTTTTCTGCCCCCATGTCTTGTTTAGAATGTTATTGAAGTTACGGGTAACTTGCTGTTGCTGACGACACATTTATTTTAAAAAGAGTACAACTATGCAGTTTTGATTTCATTATAATGGAGCATCTGCAATGAGTGAAGGTAAAAGAAGAATGATGGGAAATTCAAGAGAAAGGCAGAGAAATGTGCCTTTTGTGGAAGTAGGTTCCAGATTGTCCCTAGCTTCTTCAGTTACAGGGTCTCAGCAAGCAGGACTAGGAAACTCCCTGTCTCGGAGACCTTCTGGTAAGAGAAAGCAGCTTTCTCCTACCTGGTGCCCTCCAGATGCGTTGGACTATAACTCCCTAGATAGACCAAGGATCTGATCCATTATCTGGCATCTTCCTGTGATCCTTGAGGTGGAAGAATAGAAACAAACAAAAACAAAAGATTATTTGAAACTAAAAGAGGTGTGGGAACAGCTTGAAAACAGGAAGCACTTGGGGCAGCTTACAAAACAAAAATTTAACCAGGATCCAAATCACAGTCACTAATGAAACGAACAGACCAAGGAAAAAGACAGGTCAGCATTAACCAATACTGATAATTTTCAAATGGGAAACTTGTTTCATCTCAATTAGAGACCTCTCACATTCCACACACACACACACACACATATCTTTGTGAGATACTTCACAGCTGGTTATCGTGCAGGTGAGCCTGCCATTTAAGTGGTGAAAGGGAGGAAATCAGAGAGACTTCTCTTAAGGGCCTTTGAAGTGGAGCATTATTATTCATCACCAGGCTAGTTTGTGTGCTCATTTAGGTGACAGTTGTTTTCTCAAAAGAAAACAGCCTTTTGATGCTTTTTAATTCATGAAAATAAAAGAAACAAGGGCTGTCAAGGGAACAGGCATCCGGATGTGGTGCTTTGAAAGCAGTGCATGAGGAAACTGATTTAAATCCACGGGAAAAATTGAGTGCTGTAAGAGGGAAAGAGCCAACAAGAACCAAGTTGAGTCATTCTTTAATGCTTCAGGAACAGTGTTAAATGGCTAAATACTTCTATGCTACATTTCTAAATGATGCACACTGACTGTGCATCATTGCATTACAGAACGAAGAAGGTAAATGCTTTTCCTAACTGTGAGCCTTACCATGGTACCTTTAGAGTAGAGTGATTACAGCATTAATCAGAAAGGCAAAGACAAAGGCACCGGATTTGCCTTTGAAGATGTTGGCAGCCCACCCACTTAATGGCTGGTGTAGGAGTTCCCAATTTGTCTTCTAAGGCATCCTTTTTCAGAAGTTAGGGCCAGTGGATAATGTATTGGCAAACATGGATGCAAGTTTAGACAACAACCAAATCATGCTTAAGGAAGCCCTGGTTAGGCCTCATCTAGAGTATTGCGTCCAGTTGTGGGCTGCACAATTCAAGGAGGACACAGACAAGCTGGAGCGTGTTCAGAAGAGGGCAACCAGAATGATCAGGGGTCTGGAAACAAAGCCCTATAAAGAGACACTAAGGGCCTTGCTAGACCTACTGCCAAATCCGGCGGTGAGGAGGGGCCAGGCCGTGCTAGAAGTGAGACGCGATGGAGCCGAGGGAAGCCCCATCGCGTCCACCATTTTCTTTTTACTTAAAGCGGCTGCGTGTGCAGGAGCGCACCAACGACCAAGGTAAGGATTTTTTAAAAAAAAAACATCGGGACCCCTGCCCCTGATTACCCCCACGACCTCCCCTGGCCTCCGATCCCCCCCGTCCCCACATCCATGTCTCGCCACCCCCCCCTGTCCCCACCTGCTGTGTCATGCTGCTGCCACCAATGTCCCCAACCGCTCTGTCCCACTGCCGTCAATGTCCCCTGCCGGCGTTTCCTGTTGTTGCCATGTTCCAGGATCGCCATGTCCTGCAGGCCGGACATGGCAACAACAGGAAACGCCGCCTGGGGACAGTGGCAGTGGGACAGAGCAGCTGGGGACATTGGCGGCAGCAGCAGGACACAGCAGGTGGGGATGGGGGGTGGCGGGACATGGATGTGGGGACGGGGGGATCGGAGGCCAGGGGAGGTCGTGGGGGGGAATTGGGGGAAGCGGGCGGGAGCACTGCAGTCCGTCCGCCGCTTTCCCCAGCTACTTGCGCGTAAGTGCGGTAGCTGGGAAAAGCGGCGGAACGGTCCACACACCCACGGTCCCGGCTTCAGCCCGACCTGAGGCTTGGACCGTGGGAAGAACCACACTACAAGCAGTTCAGTTAGTGCGGTGCCAGGGCGGCTCGAGCCATGGCTGAGGCTGGGATCCCCTGTGCGTCATTTGGATGCACAGGGACAAGCACGGGCTTCTCACCGCCCTAACCCCTGGTCTAGCAAGGCCCTGAAACAACTGGGCATGTTTAGCCTGGAGAAGAGAAGATTGAGGGGAGACATGATAGCACTCTTCAAATACTTAAAAGGTTGTCACACAGAGGAGGGCCAGGATCTCTTCTCGATCATTCCAGAGTGCAGGACACGGAATAACGGGCTCAAGTTACAGGAAGCCATCAAGAAAATGGCTGGACATCAAGAAAAACTTCCTGAAAGTTAGAGCAGTACGACAATGGAACCAGTTACCTAGGGAGGTTGTGGGCTCTCCCACACTAGAGCATTCAAGAGGCAGCTGGACAACCATCTGTCAGGTATGCTTTAAGGTGGATTCCTGCATTGAGCAGGGGGTTGGACTCAATGGCCTTATAGGCCCCTTCCAACTCTACTATTCTCTGATTCTCTAATTCTAAGCTAAATTGTGGTTTAGTGTAATGTATGAATTGACAAACTATCGCTTATAAAGTGGGGTTGTAGTCTTATATATCACCCTTCAGCAATACTTCCAGGTTGGTTTGCAAAAACATAATAAAATATAAAAATCAAAATGAAATAGAAATTGCGACATGTTAAGATAACTCAATACGGTAGAACCTTCATGCCCCTAACTCAGACTATTGAGAGTGGAGACAAGAATAAGAGCCGGGGGGGGGGGATCACCAACTTGCCCTTTTTATGGGCTCCCAATACAGAGGTGTGGGAAAGCATCTCAATGGGTAGATGGTCTCACCCTGCAAGGCAATTCTTATGGAGGAACCTAACTTTTAAAGCAGAAGATTATACTAAATAATCTCCGGCTTCCTGCAAGTACCACATTTATTGTCTTTTATAAGAACTGGGCTCTATTTCCATGTAGGAAATAACTTGCAAGCCGCATGGAGACAACTGTGTGTAGGATTTTCATGGCAAGAGCATATGATTGGCTATCGCTTCCCAGCATATGTATGTGCCATTAAAAAGTGCACTCACTCCAGGGGGATGTTGCATGGGGGGGGGGGACGGAGGCAGGGAGGAGCTGAAAATAATTTCTGACATGGAAATGCCTTCCATGTGAAGTGGCCTTACATGCTGTAATACACATGAGCATTTTTTCTTTGAGAAAGTGCAAGCTTTTGAACTTCACGGAACATGAAAGACCAAACGTTTCTAATCAATGTGGGAATGCAGAATTAATATACCCACACTTTCCTCCTTTTAAACAATGCATTAATTATGTAACTGAGCTCTTTTCTCTAGAGCCTTTTAAAAGTAGATTACCAGAGTGAAATCAATTCACTGTGCATTCTGAGCCCAAACAGTTTGCATTTGCCCATCCATTTTTGTCCTTCTACATAAAGAGAAATACTTCACTTCAAACCACAAAAGCTACAGATGAGGAGAGAAAAAGAAAGAAAAAGAGAAGCTACTATGTTCATGTAAATGAGGCGGAAGCTGACACCAACACCACCAAAACATTTAGGAAGCCTGTGCAAGGAAATAGCCCTGCTGTAATATTGAAAGGAGTTTTAGCATTCAGTTCAGTAGCTGTTCAGCTTACTCATGGCCATGATGCAACTGGAAGAGGAAGATGTGGCTGTGCTTGATGAAGCAGAGGATATCTTCTGTGAAGGTAAAATCATCTCTTACAAAGCTGCTCCTTTTGTGTGTCACAGGCTGAAGATAGGGTGTCAGCACATTATTTTTTCTTGAAGTAAAAGGATCCAGTTTTCTTGAGACCCAGGGAAGTTATAGGGACTAACTCACCACAAAGGGATGCCTTCTCCCTATTAAATAAAGGAATGAAAGAATTGTGGATGCAATATAATAATGAATAAGATTCATATTAATTACAGAGGGAGCTCATGCCCAAAAAAGAGCAATGGACTTCTTGCCGTCAAATCCAATGAATGTTTACTCAGAGCTGGAACCCGTTGCGTTAGGAAGAGTCACTCTCTATTCAGTCTGCATAGGATTACATAGGATTTTTAAAGCGACATACTGTAACAATGATGTGAATACTGAAGATCTATAGTGGCATGCAGTCCACACATCATTAAAGCAGTAGTACTGACACTAGCAAGCCCTGGTGATTTCATGTTCAGGATACAAGTAGGAAAAATTAGAGCAGCTTCAGTGCAACTCTGCTGGCTTAAGCAGATCATGTCTCTGCAATTTCAGAACGAAAGCATTTTCCAAGTGACCCACATTCATTTTCAGCTAGATTACAAAAAAGGTGGCAACAATGGAGAATGGTATCTATTCTTATCATCTCCTTTGCTGTTCTGTCATAGTAAAATGTCTTAAAATATTAGGATTTGCATAGAATGTCAGTATAAAACTCAAAGCACTTTGTGGTCTAATGTGTCAGAAGCTGCGGTCCCCAATTGACATCTCAGCTTGGTCATGAACTTACTGTGGGGCTCTAGACAAGCAAACCACTGGCTCTCAGCTTTTGTCTCCCATCTAAGCAGCTAATAATACTGGCCTATAATTTATAGCAGCTTTCCCCAACCTAATGTCCTCCAAACATTTTGGACTTCAACTCCCAGCTGGCATGGTCAGTGGCAATGGATGGTGGGATTTATGATCCCAAACTAGCAGGGAAGCTGCTCTATATTGTATCTGCAGCACTTAGGGGAAGTGCTATATTAATGCCAATTTGTATATAAATTGCTTTGAACGCTTGAATTTCTCCATATAAATGCAAAGCAGTTTTGTTTGAAGGATCTAAATTAAAATGTGATTCCCTTTAACACAGAACCTGGGCATTTATTTGTAAAGAAATTTTGCGTGACCCACATGGATGAGCAAATTCACAAATGCTATAATACTTCAGGATTTTCCAAGCCGATATGCTTCTTATCCTTTGTTAAGGGGCCACAAGGAGTGGTGACAGCTCTCTTAGATCACAACAGCTTTGGCTTCAGGTGAATTAGTATGGAAGGCTACCAGTTGCAACAACTGTAAATTGACAGTTGTAATTTACTAACTCATAGGGCTTTGAATTGGAAGGACTGGCATCAGGTTGCAGAGGGCTTGAGCAAAATTCCCCAGCAAGTTTACCAGGGGGCAGAGGGGTGGGCATTGGTGCTGCAGACAGCAGAAGGGGTTGGATGACCTTGGGCAGTCTGGTGCCTACCACCATCAATAAGAAAAGTGCTAGGTGAAGAAGTTACTGCCACCATCTTAATTGCCCCAGAATGCATCAGAACTCTTCATTGAGGCCCAGAGGCATTCTAGGCAGATGAAGATGGTGGCAGCTGCTTCACCCAGATGTTTTACCTAAAAGGATGCCTGTGTCAGTCCAGGTGGGTCCTCTGTGGCCCATGGGCCCTGTCCTTTGCCCTGCCAAATCAGGTGTGGACATCACATGTGTAAATATCTTATTATTTATTATTATTATTATTTTATTTATTACATTTTTATACCGCCCAATAGCCGAAGCTATATCTTAGATAAAAGCCAGTTACAAACTTTCTCAGAAGTGAGGCCACTGCATTTATGAAAGTAAGTCAATTAGTACAATTTGCATCAATAATATACAGATTTGTAAACACTGGGTTTTATAGTGATGCACTGACCAATAGGCTGTTCTGAAATATTTCAGAGTTTTGCTTGGCAATATCATCCTTAACATGGCGGGTTTACAGAGGAGTCTTGGCTCATTCACAGGTGGACAAATTCAGTCTGACAGGGCCGGTCTGAGACATTTTGCTGCCTGAAGCAAAGGACAAGATGGTTGCCCTCCCTTCCACATACATAAGCCAATTGGATTGGCAGTTGAATCTTACTTCAATGCTGGTGACAGGATAACATCCTCCACTGCATCTGAGGCAGAAGTTTAGGGAGCCCAGGACAGGCTCTGTGGCAAACATAGCTCTATTCTCCAATAGAGGAGACTAGCCAGAGGGGCAAGAGGGACATTAGATGCTGCTCCCCATTCTGCCTAATAGTAGGGCCAGCCCTGGCCAAGAATTCAAACAATTCCTACATTTCTTTATTTGAGAGTTAGATAATCTTGAACTGACAGAGTTTTGCAGCAGCCAGAACTTTGATGGACAAACAGTTTCCATCAAGATTTTGGTAGAAATTGTCCTCAATGTAGATGTGCATGAGACTCAATTCCATGCTGCAATAAGAAGCAGAACTCTGGTGTATCAAATCTTTCATACAGCAGGTTTATATACTCCTGTATGAGGTATGACATATGTCGTCTCTCAATTTGTGAAGCCAAGTCACCCACCACTACTGCAGAAGGTGGTGGTAGGGAAACAGTTTTCACAGGTGGAAGTGTATGCTTTTAGTTACTGGTTTGTTATATAGTTTATTCATGCCAAGGGATTCGGTGCCTCTACATCTTTATTCTCTTTAGTCATATATGCTTAATCCCTAAGAATTCAAATTATACTAACAACTTTGTTCTACTTCCTTTTGAGCAACTGATGATGCCTTTTCTTTAGCCTGTTGTCAAGTATGTATGTATGTATGCATGTCAGTGAGGGAGATATGAAATGAAATAGTTGACAAAAATAAGCCCTTACACAGCTGGATAGGAAAGGTTTGTTTCTAATTGCTTACTCTGAATTACTTTGCCCATCAACAAAGTGCACTTACTTCTGGTTTCAAACCGAGCAAATGTCAGAAGTGAAAACACCTACACAAGTCAGTAGTTTGGTACAGGAACTGAAGAAACTGCAGGAGGTAATTGCTCAAAGTTTTCTAAGGGTTTGTTATCGTGTGTGTGTGTGTGTGTGTGTGTGTGTGTGTGTGTTTCTATCACCATAGAATTCTGACAGTCACCAGAGAGTGAGGTACTATTGAGAGAGGTACTGTCTGATATTTACAACAAAATGTACTAAACACTTCTGTACTTCTCTACTTGGCAATTTAAATATCTCTAGGTCAAATTTCCACATGTATGGAAATGCATTGAGCAATGCCCGTTTTCATATCCTTCTTGTAAGCATCAGGCCGTTACATTTTTTATGTTGGTGAACATTTGTTAATAGGCTCTGCTCTTGCTCAGAAACTCTTCTGTTAATTCACATAGCTAAGCACAATGAGACCCAACTCCAGACCTCTGACATATCTATCTATCTAGATATATAAAAGGCTTGGGTATGCAGGTATGTTTCCGTGAAGATTCCAGCGTTGCTAAGCAACCGCGGCCCCCACTGTTACAGCTCAGCAACTCAAACGCAGGTGGGGAGTGGTGGGGGAGGGAGGGATGACGGTTGGGACTCGATAAGACCCAGCAGCCAATCAGCAACCAAGCTGAGGCAGGCAAAAAACAAAAAAAAACCACCCTCCCACACCCAGCTGCATCACACTGCATGCCCTCTTGCTCTTTTCCCACCCTTTTCACACTTGAGCCAGGAGCAGCTCTCCAGCCTTCGCCTCAGTGAGCAAGCGAGCGCCCGGGTGGGTGGGGCGAGTCGCCCTCTCCCACTCGTGTCGCTCCCTCGCTCGGGCTGCCCTCCATATGTTGCTCTCTCAAGAGTTTGATCATTGATTTCATTAAGTGTTGTATCTGAGAACAACGAGATTGTAAATTGTGTTTACAAAGAAATATATGACTGAATAAAGAAATAAAATGCAATGATATTTAATGGCGTATGTTACGCCGGGTACAGCTAGTTACAAAGAAAAGGAAATGATGATAAAAGTATTCTAGTTATCTGTGGGGATGATTCCTAAAAACACATACCTTAGTTAATCTGTGTTAGTATTATTAGACTTCTGTTAAGACATAGAAATGGATTAATATTAGACCTTAATTTATAGCAATGATTGCAATGCCTCTGAGACAGCTACACAATACCAGGCCTATACTTGCCTGTAGGGCATTAATTATTCCCATTCTTGCCATTTTTCTAGCTGAGTAACTTGTGTGGATGTTCTTATGTTACATGACCCGTTTTTCAGCTGTTTCCATGATGATGACACACGATTTCCCAACATTCCAAAATACTCTAGGTGTTTACATCAAATATATTTGAGGAAACAATTAGGCTGTAACTTGCCATCAGAAATCCCAGAAGTATTTTCATTTATTTATGTATTTTATTTAATATTACCAGTATCTTGCTTCTTTAAATTAATTCAAAGCATTTTCCAACATTCCTTCTTCAGAATAATCAGGAAGACATGAATGCCTACCCCAAAACATGTCTTTTTAAAAAACTGCAATGTACAATAGGATTTTGTGGTGACTGTGGTGACAAAAGTGTCTAGCAGTGATTTGCTTGAATGTCTATTTGCCAGAGGAATACCTGTCATTTCCATTGGCTTAGCTTCTCTAAGGCATAATCTCTACCAAACATGATATTGCACTATGAAAATGGTATGAAAGCAGTATATAAAATGCAAGAGCTGCACCAAGCAGGATACAGTGGTATGAAAGTGGTATATGGTATGTCAATGGGCACTCAACAAAAAGTTAAGGATATATATACAGTGAAACCATAATATTTAATATACAAAAATAAAGGTTAACAATAATATTGCATTAAAAGTGCAACAACATATTGCACAGACCAACGTATAGCTAAAACAACATAGAAAAAGGCCAAACGCGTTTCAACAAGAGGTCTTCGTCAGTGGCCAATGTGGGCTGCTGTGTACTCCCTGAAGATTTATTGGGGCTAACTTTACAATTCCCACAATTATGTGGTATAGGGTGTCACTCCCCTTTGAAAATATGCCGGCCCTCAGCCTTTTCAAACCGCCTAGGTCTTTAGAAGAATGGTCTTTAGAAGAATGACAAACCAGAAAAAATAGACAGAGAGAAGAGGTAGATATGCCTAGGAGCTACAGAGCTAAGAAACACTAATAATTGCATTATTGATTTGAAAAACTAGATCTTTGGCTGCAGGGCCCTGATAAACAGATAATATTCATAATCTGATAAAAGTACCCAATAAATCACTTGTATAAATTTAAAGCATTTTGAACCAGGAAAGTTTTTACAACTTCTGAATGCCAAACGTTGAACATGTATGGTCCCCTTGGGGTGGGTGTTCCAGAGGACTCTGGGACCTCCTCCTAATCCCCACAGGTAGTTTATTGCCTGGAGCTGATTTGCTTATTGGGTCATGCAGACATGTTCTGCTTTGCCTTCTATTGAGAAGCTTCCCCCCCAGGTCTGTAATTTGGATGGTATGGTTTAAAAATTTATAAGTTGTTTTTTTCTTTTCCATGTGTTATAAATTCGTTCTTTGAAGCTCAGTAAGTATTCTATAGGTTGAGGCCTCATTCTTGGATATAAAAGGCATAAATAGCTTTGCCATTAAGACAGTGAAGAGTCCTTTTACTTTAAATTAGTGGAAAAGATGTGAAATACATAATGTGATCACTGGTATATATATAAACTGGTTGTTTGCGAAGATCATTAACATTTCATGAGGTTTTAAGAAAATGTAAAGAAGTGCTCTTCAAAAAGTTCAAAACATTTCTATGTTAAAGATTTCATGTTAAAAGAGAAACCTTCAATAAATATAGAAATGCACAGAAAGATAACAGAAATAATAAGCAGGCTTTCCCTTGTAAGTGACCACAAAAACATAAATAATGTATGTCTATATATATCTTTTCTCCTCTAAGACACATTGCATGACCCAGTAATGGCTGTCTGTCTTTTTTAATCCTCGAGAGAAGTGATGATCAACGGCAGCCTACAGGCCAGCCTCCTTGAGCATTTTTATTATTTTTCCCCCTGGTGTCTCTACCAATTTTTAATTGAGGTGCAGTTTTTAAAAATACAATTTCATTTGTAAAGATGAAAAACATACTGCGATTCTGAGTGTAATTTATACGCATTTTATTGTAAGCCCTTCTCAAATGCATTCTGGTAAGGCTAAAAAACATTGCTGATCTGTCTTTTGGGAGGTTTTTTCAGCTCCCGTCAATCAATGGGCTCATGCCTTCCAGATGTTCCACACCTGTGAGGGCCATACTGGTAGGAGATGCCAACTTTCTTGTAGAGCCTAACATTCCATGAGGAGATTTAGATTGTTCTGGCTTTGGGCTAATGTTCCCACCCTCCCACTGCCACTTCCTGTTTTTAATCCAGAAGTGGAAGAAGGATATTGAGGGAATTGCAGCTTTGACAAAGGAGCATGCTGGTAGGCCACTTTGAGGGAAGCAGGCTGGGGAACAGGCACACCACTCCCGCACAACTCTTTCTCAGAACCATCTGTTGGCCAAGTGAGTTGCTGACTGTGATCTAGAGAAATTGACAGGACACTAGCTGAAGTTAATGGGTTTCCCCTCTGTCTTCTTACAATGCAATCCCATGAATTACACTCAGATGTCCCACTGTCGACAATGGGGCTTACTTAGGTTTGCAGCCTAGCTTATTTATTTCCAGTTCAGATATTTAAACTTGTCAGAAATTCGTGATGGTATTATAAACCCTGTAGAGACCAAGCTAAGGAGTATTTAGGCTGATTTTGCTGAGCATGGAAAGGATTTCGATTTGAACTTAATCAAACCCAATGCTTAACAGATGGCTTCTTTTCAGTACCTTTTCTGTAGCCTTGCTTGGGTGAACTTTCTTCATCTCCAAAACAACAGAATCACCTGGGTCTCAAACTGTTCCTCCAAACAATGATCAAGCAAGCATCTCATCAATCAATGTTTAACCCCTCCTCCAAATTTTGCATTTTTCATGATTTAAAATGCATATAAATATTTCAGATTCTATGCATTTTGTGAGAACTTGTGTTAAGTGTTATTTTTTTTAATAGGCACACCTTCACATTAAATTATTCTATCATCTTTCATTCTCTCGAGACCACTGGAATGTTACCATATATCCTTTGGCATTGATTCTATGGCAGTCCATTGTGAAAATTATTCTACTTGATGGGAGGCTGAGAGCAATTTCTCCTGAAAGCTTTCACAGCTCATCACCATTCTGCCTAACCCTTTATTTTATATCACATACCCAAGGAACATGAATGCATATGGAACACCCTGGGCTCCTATGAAAAGAAAATGTTCTGCAGTTCATTACCAAGGCAACTGAGATTTCCTGCAGAATGTGCTTTTCATAACAGATTTTTATAAGTCCCTGCTGAATATAGGCCCCTTGAGAGAAATCTGGAGCTCTGGAGAAGGCAATGTTCCTCTTTTAGGACTTTCCCACTACCAGTTTCAGAGTATCTTCCTGTACTCTCTTCCTCTTCCTTCCCACAGAGTGAAGATATGAAGAAAGCCCTTTGTGGCTTTAGCTAGACCTAAGGATTATCCCAGGCAAATGGAGGGGTCGTCCCTGCCTGCTCCCGGGATCCCCTGTGTGTCATTTGGATGTACAGGGATGATCCCGGGACAATCCTGGGATATAGGCCTGGTCTAGCCATGGCCTATGTCTCCCTGCCTTTACATACACTTGCTGGGAAAGAGGCTGGTCCTTGAGGGGGCTTTACATGCATACAAACATAGACTTTCTTCAAAAAATGTCTTTACAAACTTTGTCCTGCTTCGTATATCACTTGTGGTCTTCATATTGTGGAGGAATGATACACTCCTCCACAAACATGGAGATCAATGTGCTGTCTGAGATTGTGTCTCCAACTGATTGCCAAGCCGCATGGAGAGAGACTCTACCACATAATTTTTCACACTCAGAAAGGGCAGAGAAATCCCAAAATTGGGTTTCTGCATGATTAAGCATTCAAGTAGAGGCCCCAACTCATAACATCATATCATCTGTGTAATGGAGGAGAAAACCTTAATGCAGCTTATCTCAACCTGGAGCCCTACAGATGTGCTGGCCTATCTCCCATCCTCCCCATCCATAATATCCCTGCTGGCTTGGGATGATGGTAGTTGTAGTCCAACACATCTAGAGGGTTTAGGTGCCCCGGGATATAGCCTGGTCTAGCTAAGGCCTCACTCTAACCTACCTCACAGGGTTGTTGAAAAGTTAAAATGGAGAGGAGATTGACTATGTAAGCTGCCTTGAGTTCCTTGCAAGAGGAAAAAAGTCAGGGAATAATTCATAATAATAATTAATAATAATAATAATAATAATAATAATAATAATAATAATAATAATACAGAACTGGGCACAGTTCTCTGGCTGAGGTCTGAATATTTCAAAATAAAGTGGAACTGTTTCATCTTCTGACTTGGAAACTGTGGTTTTATTAATGCAACCTAAAATTGCAGTAGCCTTTTTTGCAGTTGCATCACATTGCTGACACAAGTTCAGTTTCTGATTGACATCAATTTCAAGATCAAAAAGTTCTGACAAACTCATATGGTAGGAACATTCCCTTAAGTAGTATGAACTCAACCCATTTAGAGAATTAAAGACAGTAACCAGCAATTTGATTTTTTGCCAGGAATCAATTGGTTTTCATATTTCTGGGGGATCTTTGGAGTTAAGTGGTGGTTTGTAGCTTTTCTCTGTACCTGTGACCTTTAGAGTCTTCTTACTTCGTAAAATGTGATTATCAAGGATGCTACTGCTTATCTGAGAAAGTTTCAGGTTGAATTAGTGGTAGGAGATATGATGGAATTCTAAGGAAGGTGTTAGACCAGTGATTTGCAGACATCTGATCTGTGTTATCCTTTTTCTGAATTAAAATTGGAGGTGCACTTCACACTCATACCTGAAACATTTTTCTTTGTAGAATCTATATTGTAAGAATTACACTTACTCCAATCCCCTGGATCTCTGCATCAGTCAATGCCCTGGGCATGTCTTCCTACAAGAGCTTCAGAGATGCACCAGTAAGCCTCCCTTTAAAGCCATATCATTCTGTTGCATATTTGCATCAGGACTGATTGAGTGGTCTAGTGACATCCGGTAGAAAGACAAACCAGAATTATAGCTCCAGCAGATTGGAATGGGGGTTATTTAATTAATTTATCATGGCACACTAACTGTTATTTTACTGCATACTAATGTGCCCTTGCAGTTTCAGAATTACTGCTTTCAGTTGTCTTTTGGGAGGATAAACGTTCCACTGATATGTCTTGGGTGTAAGTTAGGATTGATGTACACTTTACATCTATTCCTCCTCAGGGCAACATGTGGAAATGTTGGCATGTTGGAAGAGAAGGCTTCTATGCGCATAAAGGACATAAGAAGAGCCCTGCTGGATCAGACCAGGGGTCCATCTAGTCCAGCATTCTGTTTCCAGCAGTGGCCAGCCAGATGTCTTCGTGATACCTACAAGTTTGGACATAGTGGGCCAATTTGGACATCATGTTTCCCAGCTTAATAAGCAATTAAACTTAGGTTCAACATTGTTTTATTATGATCTTAAACTAGGATCATATCATGATTTAAGATCCTGGTTAGTAAACTGACATTAAACTACTGTTCCTTGTTTCAGATGTAACAGGGAACTGTGGTTTAAAGAGAACAGGACCACTGTGTCAAAGCTGGTACACAAAAGGGAGAATGAGGGAGGAGCACAAGGGCCCAATGCTTATTCCCAGCATCATCAGTCATGGTTTAGGAAGCTGTGAACTTTATGTCCAAAACAGTTAAGTGTCTGAAGTTGTTGTAGATAACCAAAAGTCTTGGAGTCTGCAATATTTTTGAGGTGTGATCTTAATAAAGGAGGAATAAATGCCAAGGGAACTAGAAAGAAACAAAAAAGGAGAGACAGAGCCTTAAGAAGATAACTGGGAATTGAAAATTTAACTTCTCCATTCCAATCATGTTTTTAATTTGGCTCACCACCTGCTAGGTATCTGAAGCTGAAATTCCACATAGCCACTTTCAGTGCAGTGAAGCCATCACTAAGTTATCTTACCTCTTCAATTTCAGTGGTAAATAGATTTTATGGATGATCCTCCATATGTTGACAGCTGATATTTACCACATAAGGAGAGTGTTGGTCTTGAAGCCTTCCACCTGACATTGTAAATGTCAAAAATGGAAGCGCATTGATTTACATGTTACCGACAAAGTAAAACCATCTCATGTGTCATGACCAGGGTGTGGGTATGGTAGCATCTTCCAAGATTCATGTGTGGTGGGAAGTCTCCTCTGAGAAATCCAAAAATATAAGTGCAATCTAGCTTACATAAATTGCAATGGTGTTGCAATATGTACTTGTGCCATTGCTTGCTTTTTTCCCTTCCTCTCCTCTTAGCTAAGAGGAAGTAACACAGTGACAAATTTGTGCAACAAGTTCAGTGCTATGTTGAATTCTAGTAAAGTCCTTTTGCAATTAACCTTCCCCAGTCCCTCCTTCACCAATAAATTCCATGGTGTAATAGGAATGACCAGTGCAGAATGACAATCTTGTTACATATGATTAGTTTACTCCAAAAACAACAATAACAGGTAAAAATGTTTTGTCTCTCCTTAAAATATCCTCCTAAAAAAGTCCAGAAGACTAACTATTCACTTCCAGTCTGAAATAGATTTTTCTTAGGAAATTTTCTGAAACGTGATTGAGGTGGTAGTGACTTCACTTTTGAAAATTCCCACCCATCCCAAACATGTGAATGTATACTGGTAACTCAGGAAACAGTTCATACATCTGATGAAGTAGTGGACTGTAGTCCACAAAAGCTTATGCCATAATAAATGTGTTAAATTATTAAGGTGCTGCAAGACTCTATTTTTGTTACAAAAAAAGTGACCCAGCTAACCCTCTGGAAATAATTCCTAAATTGTGGTGATTGAATCTGTCTCCTTCCTATTAGACCATTATCTGCTAATGGAGTATTATCTCCAATTCCCATTACCAAAATATGCTTTCAGCCATTACTAAAGAATTCCCAAGTCTCAGAACCCTAGACTTTGAGAAAGCACTTGTCCTCTTAGCATTGAGGAATTGTTCCACCACTATTGGCCAGGATTGGGTGAGAAGAGACTTTCTCAGATTAAAATTAAGGCTGGAATCCTATACCCTCTTTTCTGGGAGTAAGCCCCATTGAACTGAAAGGGACTTACTTTTGAGCAGACATGCATATAATTGCACTGTAAGTGGGATATGAAGTAAGCCAGTCCACTGCTCAACAAGCCTGATGCTGTTTCTACATGAGACATTTATTGTGCACTCGTGATTGGTTACTCATGGATGTTTATGGGTCCTATACACAACGTCGTCATCCTCCAGAGCACTACTCGCTTTGTTGCGTTGTTTTTCATGATGATGAAAGTCTGGCGTTTTCCCTCCTCCCACTATGAATGGGAGGTGTATTGATGAAACGGCGCTTTTTCGCAAATAATACTATAGCACTATCTGATGGCTTTAGAATGAAACATATAGAACTTTCTGACAAAGAAAAAAAGAAAAGAAAAAAAACATGTAGAAAGGAGCTAATTGTAATCCTGCATGGAATCCAGAAGCAGAATCTCTGGTAAAGTTGCAGGGTTTTAGCCTGGTGAAGAAATGCTCAGAATCAGGGTTTGCTTGGCTTAGTGGTAGAACTTAACATATATATGGGATTTTAAAATGGGACTTACTCGTTGTATTTAAAATATCTAAAATTATTTATTTATTTATTTATTTATTTATTTATTACATTTTTATGCCGCCCCATAGCCGAAGCTCTCTGGGCGGTTCACAAAAATTAAAACCATAATAAAACAACCAACAGGTTAAAACCACAAATACAAAATAAAGTATAAAAAATCACAACCAGGATAAAACCACGCAGCAAAATTGATGTAAGATTAAAATTCAGAGTTAGAACAGTAAAATTTAAATTTAAGTTAAAATTAAGTGTTAAAATACTGAGAGAATAAAAAGGTCTTCAGCTGGCGACGAAAAGAGTACCGTGTAGGTGCCAGACGGACCTCTCTGGGGAGCTTATTCCACAGCTGGGGTGCCATAGCAGAGAAAGCCCTCATCCTAGTAGCCACTTTTTGGGGCAAATGCCCTCCCAAGGCAGTTTCCATGCCAATGCACATCAAAAATAAAATAGAAAAATCATAACAAAAATCATCATAAAACGAACCAAAGACATAAACGCATCAATGTGAACCAGCATAAAATCATTTAAAACTAGCAAAGTCTTAAGACAATAAAAATGTCCACCTTCCCTTTTCATTGTTCTTAAGTGTTTGGTTGATTTTCAGGCAGCCCCCAAATCGTTACATCTGCAACTTTTTGATATTATGAATGTAGAGCGAATCAAAAGGGTCAGCTAATATATATAAATCGAATACATTAAAATGCTACATTGGCAGAGCATTTGTGAGTGGGGCCAGTGGTGAGTGATGAGGCAGCTCTCCCATCCTGTCTCTATCTCTGCTGGCTCACGCCAACCAGGTGGAAAGTGGGGAGGCGATGGCAGACCCTTGAATTTCCAATTCCCTTGCCACTGAGTTAGGGATTGGTGCAGATGATTAGATATGCCAGCGCCAAGACTGTTGCATCTTACAGGCCTGGAGTGGATTCTTCTCAGGAAAATCCTTCTCTGTCCCACCCACAAAACACTCTGTTTCAGGCCATTTGGCTTGCTACCAGCTCTGGGACAAACACGACCAGCGGCAGCTGTCCGCTCACCTGGAAGTGGTGGAGTCTCCATCATGTCAGCAACCCTCCTTGGTAGCAGTCCTCTCTGCAGCAGAAGACTGTGGATGGGCACCAATGCATCCTCCTAACCTCCTCTAGCCATCAGCTTTTGGGAGTTAGGGTTGCAATCTGTTTTACTAGTAATTTAAGAAAATCATATACAGAGATGTGAATATTTTTATATACTTCTCTTTGATTATGCTGCACATGTACCAAACTGTGCTGCTTGCCACCACATTTGACTTTTCTGAGCTTGTGCTTAATGCCCGTCAAGCTGTAACATGTGCCTTCTTGAGATTTTCAATTAAACTATGTTTTCAGATTCAATATTCTATAAAAAAAAATCCCCATATGTTTATTAAAAGTCTTTGAGTTAAAATCCTGAGGAATGAGTATGTTTAACATAAGTAGGCCATATAATAAATCCTCTTTCACTCTTTAGCCTTTTTCTCTCTTTTTATTTCACGGCTGTAGAAACACCCTGAGTAGAGTTTAAAAAAGTAAAGATGGAAAGATATGGTTTAAGTAATTAAGATAAGCATTTATAGTTAATTTAAAAAGTGTGCCTTAATCATCTTACCTAGCATCTTGCAGTATAATTTTATTATCTTATCTTATGGATATATTAACAAGCAAATGGTTATTTTTATCTGCGTTAGCTCAACATCAAAAACCACTTTCTTAGTTAATTAGGTTGCATAGTTCTAGTTGTAGAATCTTTACTGCTGAAGATAAATGGTAAAAAGAATTTAAAAAATAAAAAGGCATAAAGGTACAATCCTATGCATATTTCAACAGAAAAAAAGCTCTTCAGCTCCTAGCATCCCCTAGCGACCATGGCTGGCTGGGGATGCTGGGAGTTGTAGGACTTTTAACACACTTTTTTGTCCTCATAAACAAAATTGTGGGAATGATTAGAAGCCTCTGAACTTAGCTCAGAGGGGAACAGACAGCTCTGAGGAGGTTGGCAGATGGCATCATTGTCCCTGCTAATCAAAACACCTCAGCATCTCAACCCTACGAGTCCTTGCTCCACCTACACCACTGGGGATACACCATTTTTAAAATGGTTGAGGGTGGTCTGATTCAGCCAATCACTGTTCCATATGTACATACTCATCTCAGTATTCTCTCTGAGTAAGTAGGCATTGCAAGTATTTGAAGCACTACAAAACCTGCTTATTAGACATGACATTGGAATGTGAACGTATTTCATACCCCCTTCAACTGTCTGCAAAGTTGTTTTCTGCCTCCAAACCCAGTTTGCCCCCCCACATACTAGCATTCCCAGACATGTAGAGAAAAATGACTCCTCATGCATACCAGCTTACCTAGGGTGAAATGGTGTAGCCTTTATTTATATAGTTTAACAGACCACAGGATAGTATAATTTCACTAAGCAATTCTCAGTGTTTCTCCTCATAGGTCCTGGGGGCTATCCATATGCACAGAAAGCCCCCGGGTGGGTATGCAGTGGCAATGCATTGATTATATGATGCAGCAGCCACTTCATAGCCATCACAGGGCTTGTGAAGAAAAAAAGACAGGGACTTACCCTGACTTTTTTGTCTGGAGCGAGGTGAGTACAGTGCATCTTCCATTTATCCCTGTTCCAGAGTTGTAGTGGAGGTGTGGCCGGACGGATGGCGGCCCCTGATTGGTTGCCATCCGCCCAGGCAGGGGGTAGGCTTGGCCACCGGAAATCCTGCACTCTTGCCGCTGCATTGGGATTAGTTCCCGCCACCCCGAAGCAGCAAAAGCACAGCGTTTTACTTATCGCAGCAGCAACCCCCTGCCGTGTAGGCAGCCCCATTGTCTTGGTCCTCGTACTATACTGTACCAGTTATGCTAGCCTCCCTTCCACTAATAGGAACATAGGAAGCTGCCTTGTAGTGAGACAGACCGTTAGTCCATCTGCTTCCATAATGCCAACACTGAGTGGTAGTGGCTCTCCAGAGTTCCAAGTAGGAATCTTTCCTGCCCTACCTGGAGATGCCAGGGATCAAATCTTGGACCTTCTGCATGCAAAGCATATGCTCTACCACTGAGCCACAACACCTCCCATTCTCCTCCCCAATATATAGCCAGCTGAATAAAGCATCCATGCTTCTTCTTGCCTTCTCCTCTTTAAATGTCTCCTTCCATTCCCACCACTTATCATAAAGCAAGAAAGGTTAGTTTAATAGGAACGCAAGCTGATGATTAGCATAGTGGTTGCTGACACTAATCGCTTCAAATGCTGATAATAGCATTGGGGTCATAAGTTAGAAAAGTGATTCTATTCATCCATGCCAAGAACATAAATAACATGGATTATTTCAAATGCTGCCTTGTCTATTCATTTATTTTTAATCTCTTGTGTTCCAACAGGTAAAATGACGTCATTGTATGCAGTGTCACTGTATGGAAAGCTTTGATAGTTTAATGCATAGCTGTGGGCATATTCTGACTGATTTTCTTTAAAACCAAAGAAAGTAATAATGAGTTTCTCCTAAAAAAAGAATTGGGTGTGTTGTACCTGTACAACCCTCTTCCATCTGGAGCCCCTCGTCCCCTGACTATGCTGAAGCAAAGACAAATGTAGGCCAACCATATGAATTCATTAAATTTGCGTTCTTAAAGGCAAGTTTAGAGCAAAATGAATAAGAGGTGGAGCCTAAAACCCTTCTGTGCTAAAGCAGTAAAACATGAATAGTTGTTTTAAATGGATATTGTTGGTTTTATGCTTTTGATGGTTTAAAATTTTTGTATATTTGTTTTTAATGTTCACTGTTTTTAACTTTTGTAAACTGCCCAGAGAGCTTCAGCTATGGGGCGGTATATAAATGTAATAAATAAGTAAATAAATATGTCCGGATACCAAAATGCCAGTACTAGAAGTCATCTAGCAGAGAGCTCTTTTCCCTTGTTCCAGTGTAACTGGGCATTGCAATTTCCTGCTGCACTAAATACTGCTCCAGTTCTGTGAAGGAACTCTTATGAGGCACGTTGCAGGGGATATTTTCAAGGTGGAGTTGGGGGCCAGGCAACTGCCCCTGTGTTGAGCCTAATCACAAGTACTGCAAAGTGTCTGCCTACCATTTAATGCTGTTGCAGGCTTGTACCAGCTAGGCGCTCTGGAAAGGGTATTTTCCCTTGTGGTAGACTTAAACAGGGTGGAACTATCCAGTTGTTCCACTACCACACCACCTGCTTCTGTACACAGAGATAAGAAGGGGGGATAGGACTAGGCTTTTTTCTCTTCAACAATTTAAGACTAGAAATTGATTGAAGCAATCGAAGCATATACTAGATCTGAAGTGGTGGGGGAGATAGTACTCTTATAGGATTGGTGTGCTCTACATATTATGCCACTCATGTGGGAACTACTTGAAATATCCTCCCCAAGGTGTCTTTTTAACTGCAGTCCTGCAATGTACCTGGAGCATTCATGGTGTGACTGGTGTACAAACTCCCAATGCAATGCATCAGAACTGTGTGGAGAGCAGTGCTGCATGCTACTGAGAGCATTTCTACACTAGGGAAAATCCCACAACTTTTCTGCAGTCCTATGATCAAAACATGCTCCCTTTACATATTTCGTCCTATGATCACAACATGCTTCCTTTACATATGCTTCTCTTCCCCTCTCCCCTTTAGCCATGAATTCTACATGTTTCATTTATACAGTCACAAGATGGCACTGTGGTTTTTCTTATAGCAAAATTTCCTCTTTTCATGCTGAAACTGAAAATTGGACCTTTTGTTTCTAGTTTATTTCGCTTTCAAATTAAGCTGTGGAAATCCTTGGAAAGTACAAGAGAGGCACTGGAGGTTGACAGCGTCCTGTAATTGACCCGCAAAACTTCTGTGAGGGGTCAGTTACAAGCGTGCTATAAATCACTAATTTAGAGAAGCCCTCATCCAGAATGATCACATGCAGGATGTTTCATGCAGCCTTCATTTCACAATAGGCTCTCAGTTCTACTGAAAGATTGTTGCCAAGTTTAGTTAATTCTGTTCTCGGTTTCAGAATCTCAAGCCAAGGGAGAGATAGCATGACTTCCCATAATGTCTGTAGTTAACTGTTGTTTCTTTCTCTTGTAGTTATTACTAGCAGTGTACCACCAGTAGTAAGTATACTGTATACATGAGAAAATAAAACCAGTAGTACCACTTAGTTCTATCAGAGAGGCCAGAGTGATTGCTGATATTTAATATTATTTCATTGCGTTTTTCATCTCAGTTCTAAACCTATTTTTTCCTCCTTTCCTAAACATCTCAGTTTAGCCACATTATTCTAGGCTGCAATTCTGTGCATATTTACTGGGAAGGAAGTCCTATTGAATTCCGGAAGAGTTCTCAATAGACATTCATAGGATTGTGCTGTTAGGTACCTTGCCCATTGGTAATTTATAGCCTTGCAAAATTGCACTGTTGTTGTTGTTGTTTGCAACAACCTGCTAGGTAGAAAAGCAGGACAGAAGGGAACAAGCAGCACCCAAGACGAAATGACTAGGAAGATTGCAATGTTCCTACCACTGTATCCTTCCATCAATCCCTTAGCATCTGCTTTCATATTTTCAAGCCTTTTCCTAGAACCTTGCGGGCTAGAATCTTACTTGTTTTTGTTGGGTGGTGCTGAGTTATTTTTAAAAGCTGAGATTTTCAAGGCTTGGGGATCTATATGATTCTGTAATATATGCCATGCTCAGAATAAATGGTCAGAAAACACACAGCCCTGATTTATATAACTCTGACAGAATGAAATACACAGCAAAAGGCTTCCCGGAAGCTAATTATATACACACAATGGAGCAGTCCTCTGCTTCTTCCAGGGGAAGAAAGATGAGGATTTAGTACCTGTAGCATTATCACTTGCATTGATAAGCTTTATACATATCTGACTTTTGACGCTTGAAACAAAACATAACAGGTCTCCAGATGCTTTCTAGGCATATTAATTAAAGAACACTCACTCACTCTACACAGAGAGAGAGACACACACACATAGTGTACAAAGACTGCTCCAGCCTTCTCTTGTTGCTAAGCATTACAGAAATTGGAATGTACGGTTCTATCAAGCCCACTTGTGAGTTCTTTTCTTCTGCCATAAAAAAAAGTTGGGAATGGGGGAGGAGAAATAGCACCAGGAATGGCCAGTGACACAAAACACACTATTTGCAACTCCAGTTAATTTGAATGACTTCATTCATGTATTGGCAGCAATGGGAAACAAAAATGGTGCACCATAAATCACAACATTTTAGTAATTTTAGGGGCTTTAGTGATGGTTCATCCTTTGTGTCTGCTTTTTCTTTTTCTTTGTGTTTTTACTGCATTTAGTGACAGTTGCATTTTATAATATTGTGTGAAGTATCAATTGGTGAGGGTAGGCTGTGCTATAAATAAATAAATAAATGTTGACAGTATTTATTTTTATTTATTTTATTTATTTATTTATTACATTTTTATACCGCCCAATAGCCGAAGCTCTCTGGGCGGTTCACAAAAATTAAAACCACAGTAAAACACCCAACAGTTTAAAACACAATTACGAAATACAGTATAAAAAGCGCAACCAGGATAAAACCACACAGCAAAGTTGATATAGGATTAAAATACAGAGTTAAAACAGTAAAATTTAAATTTAAGTTAAAATTAAGTGTTAAAATACTGAGTGAATAAAAAGGTCTTCAGCTGGCGACGAAAGCAGTACAGTGTAGGCGCCAGGCGGACCTCTCTGGGGAGCTCGTTCCACAACCGGGGTGCCACAGCGGAGAAAGCCCTCCTCCTAGTAGCCACCTGCCTCACTTCCTTTGGCAGGGGCTCACGGAGAAGGCCCCCTGTAGATGATCTTAAGGTCCGGGTAGGTACATATGGGAGGAGGCGTTCCTTCAGATAACCTGGCCCCAAACCGTTTAGGGCTTTAAATGTCAATACCAGCACTTTGAATTGGGCCCGGACCTGGACTGGCAGCCAATGAAGTTGTAAAAGGACTAGTAGTTAGTACTAACAATAAATGTAGCAGTAGGAAACATAATAATATATTATTAAGTTTTGTTGTTGTTGTTGTTGTTGTTCTGGGGAATGTTAGCATATATTTTCCATGCCTTTGCTATTCCTGTCACACATTTCCCAAAGTTTAATGAGAATTAATAACAAGTTGTTGCCCCAGAGAAAATAATGTGTTGGATCCTAAGTTACTTGCATTCAGTTCTCATGAAAATCAATGGGCTTGCTTGGATGTAATGGTAGGAATTATTAATTAATTAAACCACAATTTCCTGTGGTGCATTTTGCAAACATACTACCACCTATATTGAACCTCTGCTTGGACCAATCAGAGGTTACTCCATGACATCCAAACCCAGATACTATGGGTAAATCATGGGTTAAACAACCCAAAGTTACCCTAACAACTAACTGTAGGTTAACTTTAGTTTGTTTAATCCACGATTAACACAGAGTGCCTAGGTTCAGGTGACAGGCAGCAATCTCTGATTGGGCCAATCAGAGGCTGTATATTTAAAGAAATAGTATCATGTACCTTACTGTGTGCCACAGCAAATCATGGGTTAATTAATTAACCCACGGTTTGCTGCCATTACTTGTTAACTGGGTCAGTATAAAAAGTTAGTTGTGATTTAACTGAAGCTCCATTGATTTCAACGGGACCTAATTGCAACAAACATAACCTGGATTCAACTCCTATTATTAGTGCAGATGGCAAAGTCTTAGTGTAGGATGCTTTTGGGGACTGGTGTGATTGAAGGGGCAAAGCATTCAAATCTTGTATCGGTAATGTTAGCATAGAAGATCCCATTTGCATTAATGCAAATGTAATATAGTTCAGGGTTAATTATAACACAGATTGGCTTTGGCAAGCCTGCTTTCCTTCAGTTGCCCTAGGCAAACCATGCTTTCGTGTTTCTCACTACATGCACTTGGCAGCATTCTTGGTGACCTATTTTTAATGCAATGGCAGATTACTCTTCAATAGAGTGAATAATTCATAGGTATAGTAGTACTATTACAGTAGCAATACAATAGGAGCTTTTATGCCTGTCTAATTGTGGAGAGAGGCAGCATTTTCTGGCATTTTCTACTGAATTAGCAAAACAAGATACATGTGAAATGAGTGATTCTTTCAAATGAAGCTCTCTGTTGGGAACACTGAACAGCAGGTTAGGGCTAGTCAACATTGCATCCAGATGTTTGTTGCAGAGCTGTTGAGGCTTCTTGGACTTTGACAGGATGCAACTCTAAAGAAAGGGAGCAAAGGAAGAAACAGGAGTATTGCTGTTCTGCATTTGCTACTGCAAAACTATACTGATCGCCCCACCCCAGAATACCTTGTAGGTCATGCATTCAGGTAGGATAGAGGCAAAGTTGGGAGACAAACAGCACTACCATTCCAAAGCTGCTTGAAAGATGAGTAGTCCAAGGAAAGTCTGTACATGTTGGATACATGCTGTACAAGTCAAATAGTAAATTGAGGCATATCAAGGCACACAATTAGCAGCTTTAAAATGTCATATACTTTCAGCAGTCCCACAAAAACAAGCCTGCCAGAGCTTCTTTTATTAATGGAAGCAATGCTTTTAAATGACAAGAAAGTGGTTTTAAGGTTAGTCCAGAGCTAAGCTTCTTCATGATCAAACATGCCCCAGGTGTATTTAAGTTTTGATTGAGTCTCCTATGGCGATCTTTTTATTGGCAACAGTTTGAAGGGGTTGGTGCCCCTCTTCTAAAAAAAATCTGACTAGATGAACACTCTAGTTTAGGAGAGTTAAAACATAAAATAAATGCAAGTGTAAACAAACAAGGCAGGGCTAAAGGGGAGGTTAGCCTTATTGTTGCTATTAAAGCATTGGCAAGTGAACACTTCTGTAGTTGGGCAGGACAATACAGATTTTGGAAGATGTGTCTTTTTCATCACTGTACACATCAAAATGCACATCAATGTGAGATCAAAATACACTTCTGTTTTGAAGGGCACATGTGTGCATTGAAGTTTGTTTTAAAAACAACACAAGGATATATCAAGCAGCCAGTGCTTTCACAGTCACTACTTATAATACTTGAAAGACCATGCTGGATCAGACCAAGGCTATTTCTACACCTGCCTTTTTTCCTGGGATCGTCCCAGGATCATCCCTGTGCATCCAAATGACACACAGGAACTCCCGGGAGCAGGCAGGGACGATCCCTCCATTTGCCTGGGATAATCCTTAGGTGTAGAAAGGGCCCAAGGGTCTATCTGGTCCAGCATTCTGTACTCATTGTGGCCATTCAGGTACTTCTGTGCATTTTAAAGAGAGAAGTGGGTGAGTAATGTGTGTATGTGTCCTTTACAACTGCTGTGGCACTCATGGATTTTGTACTGAGAAGTGCAGTTGTTGCGCACAAGTTAGCATGTTTTCCCTGAAGAGTGCACTTCTTCTGTGGAGTCACTGGGTTAAATCCGGTCCCAAAGTGTACTTCCCCTTGCTCTACCTCCAGTGTGTATTTGGTGGGTGCTCAGGGGGCTGCAGAAGGCAGGGGAAATCCTTTCCGCTAGCAGTTTCTGTTCCACTGGCAGACAGCCACCATTGAATCCCACCCACTACGTTTTCCTAGCACTCAGACTATAAATTAAAAGGGAGAAAAGTTCTCAAACCACTGTTTCTTCCATGTGGTTGCTTGTTTGTCTAAACTAACTTCACTATGTTCCCAAAGAACTAGAGGTATTCTTGCTGTCCTATAATCAATAGTAATAGAAAGTTACATTAAAGACACTCTTTGTTCAATGGACAATTGTTCTATGAAGGCAAATGCTGTGTACAATCACTAGGTACCGTTACAATGCTGTTGAAGGTAATGTTAAAGCAAACATTATGGTGACACTAGTGACAGAATATAAGCACAACAAGTCATGATCCAGATTTAGTTGTGCATAACATGTGACTAGCTGCACTAGTTGTGGGTGATAATACCAAAATGCACGTACTGCCGCAACCTTCTGTGGTAATAACTTCCAGAGCAGTGGCTCTGTTAGCCTGTTGAAGCAGAAAGAAAGAGTTTCATGGCACCTTAAAAATTAACAGATTTATTGTAGGATATGCATTTGTGGACTAGAGACCACTGTGCTACAACATTCTTTGTTGTTTGTATTACAGATGCATACTCTGATGTGAATTCTGATACTCTTTCAGTCTCTGTTACCCCCCCTCCATCTCTTCTTCACTTGAATTAGTAAAGGTTGTGCATTCCCCCAATCAAAAAATAATAATCAGCTATAATTGGACACAAGGAAGGTTTGAAATAATTGTCTGCCTTCACCACTGGAACAACAATGTCTGCGTTGGAAATTTAACTTGGCGGATTGCCGTGGCATCCCCTCTCACCAGAGTGTAAAAAATAAACTCAAGGCTCCACTGAGATATGGGGTGGGGGAGGGTGGGGTCTGCATTACATAAATATTTGCAGAGGAAACAAGAATTCCGGGGTGATCAAATGAAGGAAAGGAAAAGCCCTCCTCACCTATAGCAGCTAGTTAATTCTCTGACAAGCAGCTGTTTCACTGATCTTTATAGTCACAGCACAAATGACGCTGGAGACAGAAACTGCAACTACCCCGACCCCCTTGTCTCTCTTGTCTCTCCTCACACACATTCCCTCTCCTCGCTACTGTAACTTTACCAGGGTAACAGAATCGCTGATGCTTCTGCTGGCAGAAGAGTGAGTCAGAGCAGCTAATGACTGAGCACAAGCTAGTAAGTGCTGCTCTCTCTCTCCTCTTTACCTCCCTCCCAACAGACACCCCCCCACACACACACATTTAAATCAGAAACACAAACTAAACCAGGACTGGCTGCAACTAGATAGCGGTACAGACTGCTACTCAGATCCTACTGCTACTTTTATGAGGATCGACTGTAGAAGAGGAACTTTGGGGTCGCAAACCAGTGTATTCAACTTCCCTACTATGACTGTGAATCTGTGCATTTAGGTGGGTGCCTTTTTCCCCCCCTTCTCCCCGCTTAGTTTTCTGACTCGTGAAGACTAACGTTCTTGCATGTTCCTTTTAAATATTGTAGTATTGGATATTGTCCTGTGCTGTGGTAGTATTTTGTAGCATCTCTTCCTGGTTATAAAATTATTACAGAATGTTTCAGTTCAACACTGTTCATTGTGACATTTGGATGTCAGTTTCTGTAAGGGAATAAAGTGTGGAAATATTGTCACTGTGGCATAGCATGTGTTACTTAATTAATCCAACATTCTAAAATCTTTGATATGATTATTTTCTTTTGAATGTTGCAGAATCATAAGTCTTATGACTATTCTGAGTAAGAGCACGTATGTAAGAGTAAAATATGGACATATTTATTAATATGAGAAGAAATAGCTGGTGTTTAACACTAATAATTTACATAGTTAATAATGTAACAAGATTCTGCTGAGTTTATCAAACTTGCCTTTTTACATTGAACACTAGCTAGTGGATACTTGGATAAGCCATTTTGCCTGGAAGCCCAGGTACTATGTGAAGAAAAAGAAACAAATATTTGAAATCCATATGAGGGGCAGTAGTAATCATGACTGTATTTTCAGTGTAGATTCCCACTCACCCCACCATCAACAATTATGTTGTATGTGGCTGCACTGATAAAACTGGCTCTTGTTGTTTCAACCCATTAAAGCATTGCCAGATGCCCCTTATTATGTCAAGTAAAAAGGCTTGTTCCGGACTTTGGAATGTTATAGTCTTGTAAGTGTAATTGACAGGTCCTGGTTTGTTTGCTGTTTTTCACAAGTCCATATAACAGAAACCTCTTGCAGCGCTCCGAGTGCCTCTTGACAACCTTGTCATTATCAGTAGCACACTAATGGTATTTGAAAGAGCTTGAAGAAACCCTGCGCACAGTTACACATTTTGAGCAAAATTCACTGAAAAGTTGTCCTGCTCCCATTCATTTCAGCAGGATTTGAGCAGCAGAACATCTTAGTGAATTGTGTCTTGGCTGATCCTTGGAGAAGCCTCCTCCATACCATATGGTTTCTCTGAAAAATCAGTCTGCTTTTGTAGGGAGAGATATTTGAATCATGCCTTATTAAATGGAGATTTTTAATTATCCAGGATTTCCTTAGGTTTTTGTCCCAGCAAGCTTTTATGATATTACCAGTTAGGATGTGGATAAAAAGCCATTCATATGTTTCCCCATTCAGTTTGAAGGTACCATCTGAGCAGAGCTGAATCAAAGGCATTGCACAGTAGAGTCACAATATTCTTTACCTTTAAATGAACATTACAAAACACTGAATCTTATGACCCTGCTACTCTTTCATTGTTTTGCTTCCTTTGGGAAAATATGTATGGTGGCAATGGTCATGGTCAATGTGTCTTTCTGAAATGCCAGTAGTCTACTTTTTAAGCTGTATATCTTTAAACCATTGTAATTCACATTATTTAGCTGCTGCCACACACCAGGAGACCTAAGCAAAGAACAGCCCCAATTAGAAGCATTATCATTTGTATTTGTCCACAACTAATTGGGATTCAGGAACAAATCTTCCTTTCTGAAAAACAAAAACAAAGACAGGGATGTGCTCACTGAGGGTGGCATGAGAAGGGGAAGAGTCCCTTTCCGCTTAGGGAAACTGTTCTGTGTGAACTGCCAGACCTGGCTAAGACACCGTGCTGAGTTAGAGGTCCCCAAGCGACACCTTCCTGATTTACATGCAGGGCTGGCCTTAAGCTAGGGGTTAGCAACTCTTGGTTCCTTAGCCAAATCCAACCCCCTTAGTGGTACGAAATAACAACCTGGCAGCCCTCTCTTCCTTCTACCCATTCTGCTTGGCAGGATTACAAGCAGGGAGAGAAAGGAAGAAGAGCACACACATAAAAAGAAGGCCCCTCCTTATCTCACTCCCCTGTCTCTCCCTCCTTCAAACCTTCTTGAATTGAATCAGTTTTGCTGAGCATGATAAAGAGGAAGCAGGAACATGCTGGGTAGGGAATGCTCTTTTCTTTGCTTGAACCACATGCTCTGCAGTCATAGAAACACAAGATAGCCAGTTTGCACAATCACCACAGCCCAGTGTGGTTTATTTAAGCCAGTGTGCATTGTGGCATGTACTGGGGCCATTTTGAATATGTAACCTTCAGTGGGGACCTGCCATGGTTGTGTCATCTGAACCTGGGCAGCAGGAGTTGTTTGAGGGAGAAACGGTTATTTAAGCCACCAAGGGCTGTGGTGATTGTGCGTACCCAGTCAGAGAGTAAAGAAGAAAAGGGGAGGGAGGAGGGAAAGGAGAGGGTTTTGGGCAGGCCAGCTTGGAGAAGAATTGGCCCACCCACCCCCATCAATCATCCAAAGCTAATGGCAAAACTAGAGTAAAAATTTAAGAGCACTTCCCCACAAGCCACTTAATTCAATGGCTCTACCACAATCCTACACTGAAAGCTGGATAACTAGGTCGTGAAGGAATCTGCGCTTTGCTTTGGGTAGCAGAAGATCCATGATGCTTTGAGAAAAAGGCCTATTTGTTCCTCTTAAAACAATTTTGAACACCAAGCGATCTTAACTATAGCAGTGTACCTTGAACTAAATGAGCCTCGAACTAAACATAAACCAGTGTATTATATCCATGCAGCATGTAGTTATTATACTGCAATTATTCCACTGCCTACTGCTCTAAAGAACAAAATACTTTGAGTGGCAGCTCAGAGAAATAGCCTTGACCATGTTTGTTCCTACATGTTGACAGATCTTCCTACTATATCAAGATGAGTAGAACTGCTAACACTATGATAATGTACCTGCACCAGCAACCTTTCTTCATGGCTTCTAAATAAGAAGCAAGATCATTTTCACAAGAGTTAAGCAGAATAGATGGCTGTCACGAGTGACTGCTTGGATCTGAGAAGTTGAAGTGATAGGAATAAAAAGAAAATAGGCATTTGATTTTCCTGGCCTTTCTTCCAAACTGGTGGCTAAGGGAGAACTCACTTTAATCATATGCTTTGCATGCAGTAGAGGCAAGGAATACTGTTCTTTGGTGAACAGTTTATGTGTTGGGGTTATTTTCATTTGCTAAGCTAAGCTGTTCTGCTTGGCAGATAGAACCCTTGTGTTTGTGGGCATTCAACCGGCAAAGAATACTAGCTGAAAATAGACAATGAAGGAACTGAATGTAGTAGCACCCTCCAAGCAGGCTCAGGCTAGGTGTTCCTCGAAGTACACTGGGAAGTGTGCAGTAGCTTCACTGAAGCAGTTCTGACGTTAGCCTCAGGGTATTTTCTCTTAGTGGAGTGCAGGGGATTCTGGGTACCCACCCTTCAAAAACAAAGTCAAGAAACTCCAGGTTTTTCTGTCAAATTCACTCAGTTTCATTACTCATCTCATATCTTTTAAAGAAATCATAGCTTGCTAAAGGCAAGATTTCCCTCTTGATAATACCAGCACATTATAATGGATGGTAGCTTTAGTTTAACCAGAAAAATTCCTATAAGAAAAATGCAAAAAGTGTCCTATGGAATGCAGCAAATGTATTGCATCTGACCTCTTTGTACTTAGTGGAAAATAAATAGTGAGGTGGAGAGAAAGCCTCTGGGGAGGAGAGCAATTGGAGCAGGTGAAGAAAGGGTGAAGTTCATCTTCCGCTCTGCTTCTGATTGCCCCTGTGGGAACTGACTTTTCCATATTTAAAGGGTTCATCAGGCTACAGTTACACTCTGTGTGTGTATGGGGCCCATCACACCTACTTTACCCCCCAGGTATAATCCGCGGTTTCCACCTCCATTTCATTAGCATGTCAAGCGCTGGTTCCTTTCACATGCCTCCCTGGTATCACTACTGTATCAGCGAAATCTCTTTTCACTTGTTCACTCTTCTGCTATTGTGCCTTCCCCACCTTATCCCCTTCTCCTTCCCCCTCCAGTTCCTTGGTTCTTGAGGTTGATGGACATTGTGATGGGCGTGGGAGCCTTCCCCCCTGGTTTTTTTGTCTAGCATTTTAGTGTTTCATCGGCTGAGCACCATTTCTGCCTTTAGAGGTGAGCTGATGCTCCCTTATGCGCAGGGTCTTTGTGCCCTCCCTCCCCCTTCCAGTTGAGCGATTCTACCGACTGGAGGAGAACCGCCCCCACCCTCTTTCGTCAGCAAGACCACCCTTCAATGCACCCCCCCCAAGAAGGGACGTTTTGCTACATAGCACGAAGATAGCAATACACAGGATGGAAGGGCGGTTTTATCATGTGTGGAGAGAAAAATTGCACTTTCCCAACCCTAGAAAAACACAGAAAATGGAGGGGAAGAGGTGAGAAAATTGCAGGACAAGGACGACATCATGTGAGGATCGCTGGGCAAAATGGTAAACAAGTCAGGACAAAAGTGCGATAAAACGCTGGTGGTGTGTGTGTGTGTGTAAGTAAGTAATAGAGCCTCAGTCTTTACAATGAAAATCAGAGTTTAATATACAATGGACCAGTTCAGACATGGGAGTTGTAACCAGCACATCTCAAGGCACCAGCTTGCAAAAGGTTGGGCTAGACTATGTTTTAGCATTATGTGAACAAGCTTGCATGAGTCTCAGGTTCTTGTGCTCCCCCTCCCTTCCCCTCCCCTGATGCGGTTTTAAATTCACCGAAGCTTCCTGTTACATCTCAGAGGGAATTGTGATTAGTTTAAATTATGGTTAATGAACAAGGCAGGATCAGAAGCCATGGTTTGATCCTGGTTTATTTGAAGTAACTGCAGTTTAAACTAATCACAATTTCTCAGAGTTCAAAGTTTTCAGACATAATGCTATACCATATTATGTGCATGAGGCTTATGTAGGGTGACCATATGAAAAGGAGGACAGAGCTCCTGGTATCTTTAACAGTTGTGTAGAAAAGGGAATTTCAGCAGGTGTCATTTGTATTCGTGCAGCACTTGGTAATATTCCCTCTTCATCACAACAGTTAAAGCAGCAGGAACTATACTAGAGTGACCAGATACAAAAGAGGGCAGGGTTCCTGCAGCTTTAACTGTTGTGATGAAGAGGGAATTTCACCAGGGGCTGTATGCATACAAATGACACCTGCTGAAATTCTCTTTTCTCTACAACTGTTAAAAGATACAAGAGCTCTGTCCTCCTTTTCGTATGGTCACCCTAACTGGCATGTGCATGTAAAGCAAAATCACAGCTTAACATTAAGTCCAAACCAGGTCTCTGGGTGGCTGCCCTTCGTTTAAAATTGGAAGTAGAAGCTTCCAATCTGATAGGGGCTGTGCTTAGGTAGAGGAAATCATGTTAGCTTAAGGCTCATACAGACTCATTCACATAGTACTAAAATTTAGTGACTGAAGGTGCAATCCTATGCATATTTAGACAGAAAAATGTCCTACAAATCTCAGCATTCCCTAGCCAGCTGGGAGTTGTAGGGCTGTTTTCTATCTAAACATGCATAGGATTACACCCTAAAATATATTTTAGTGTTATATCTAAAAAGGCCTAATGTGTTTGACAGAAGAGGTTATAAGTATATACTTTCGCACATTTACATTAAATTCAGACACCATTTTAAAACAGGATATTTTTTAAAGAAGAGACGCTGATAAAACAATCCTATACATGTTTAATGGGACTTAGTCCTAGGAAAGTGTATATAAAATTGCAGCCGCTTTTTAACTAATTTTTATTGGTTTGCATAATAAATCTGATGGTTTAAATTAAAGCCACATCCATAATTAATTCATCAATTTGTTTTAATTAAAAACACAGTCTGATGTACTGTCCCCTATGCAGGAAGTTTTTTAAATGCAGTAGCTAAGTGCAGGTTTTTTTTAGTGCAGTCAGGACATTTTCTACACACAACGCTTTTTGCAACTTTGAGGTGTAGTGACAAAAATACTTGATCTGTAAGACACTGTGATTACACATACTCATGCACCATTATACACATGATACTTGCAATGTGGAGAGATGCCAACAATGGCGTGGAATTCAGAGCAACCTCTATATGACAGCTTTTTCATATAAACCAGCACTTAGTGGAACCCACATAGTTCTGAAATTAGTACAGCTGTATGTAAACCCAAGATTCTCAACTTCTCCTAACATAGAGCACAAAGACAGCAAACAACCAGTACAAATGTTGTACGTAATGCCTGCTTTCAAAATGCTGAAAAGAAGGGTTAGCTTGCACTCATTAATGCCTGCAGTTCAACCATCAAGAAGTTATGGTGAAAGGCAAGAAATATAAATTGCTTTTAAAACTGCTTTAAAACTCTATGTTTTGCCCTAGCAACTGAAATGCATTTCATGTGCTCTTAAAACTGGTGCCATTCTCTATATTATTATTACTATTATTATTATTATTATTTTCAGAAGCAAAAAGTTAAATAACAATGCACTGGTAGTTTTAAAACTCTTATATTGTTTGCATTTTGTCTCAAGAGTTGCTCTGTGATTTTGTCCGTCTATAAATACATCTGTAAATGATTTTGGCTCCTAGTTTCAATAGAAGAAGCAAATTAAAATGTATGGTTTTCTAGAACTAGTGCAGTCTGTGTTCCAATCGGGCACTAGTGCAAATGTAAATTATGTTGTGCTAGCATAAGGGACCTCTAGTGCCAAGCCAATAGTATTAGCTAGCTTGATGGGTTTTCCAGGAAATTCCATTGCACCAGATAACGCTATTGCGGTTGATCTGCAGGTCACTTACACTAGCGCAATATAATTTATGCTAGTGTTAATGTTCAATTGGATATTGCCCAACGTCTTTTTCTCTGCCAGCCTTTTATAGTATGTCATACCTATAGTAAGTGGATGTTGAATGGCAGCCACAATGCCCCAGTTACCGCTCAATGAAAGTGGTTGCTTGGCACTCAAAGGTACAGATTAACTACATTAGCCAAAGTTTGGGAGTCTGCCCTACCTGCTGCTAAGCTATTAAGGAGCATACTTTTCTCCATCAGAAAAGGACCTTATGGTCTGTCAATTGTGGTCTGTAAAACATCATTCTATGCTTATATGTTACTCATAGAAAGAAAACTACAGGAAGTTTTTTCTTAAAAGCTGTTTCTATTGATAACTCCTTAGTTCTAAGGGGGAGAAGAGAAAAACCTGCTTGGTTCATACAAAACATAGTTTGGCTGTTCGTGCCTAAACCTGGGGCTCATGCACCACCACCCCATCCCTTCTCTCATGCACTCTCATCCCCCCCTTCCAACTTTATGTTTACATAAACCATAGCTTTCACTTTCAGCCAAATTGGGCAAATGGTGATTTGTGTAATCCGGTATTAGAAACCACATTTTAGCATTAGTGCTTTCAAATCTTAAGAAGAGCTTCCCTCTTCTGGGAAGCAGTGTGGTTAGTAATGATAATCTGAATGCAGCCCCAACCTATTATCAGGCTGTCAGGGTGTGCGGGCTGCATGTTCTCCATCAGAGATTGGAGGCCCAAAACTGGTTACAACAAAGGGTGTGATAGCCCTAGATTTAGGCTGATCATTAGCCTACAGGGAAAGATGCAAGGAAGCAAATATGGGAAAAATTTATGTCAGCATAGCCAGTGTTACTTTTTCCTCCCTTTCTGTCATCTCTTGGTATGATGCTGTTCTAATCTCAGATAGCAAAATAAGTACCTGGAAGATTATATAGCACAGAAGCATCCAAGCTTGTGATTTGCATCAAGCTTTTTCATCTTACCAGCTTGTTCAGAAATCCGTCGGTATTCAGAGAAAGGAGGGAACTACTCTCTGGGTGAAATATGACAGTGTGTGCACCCTTAAGACATGCAGTAATGTGCATATTTAATGTTTGCTGTTCTATTTGACCAAGATGTGTCATGCTGCCATGCTGGTTTCATAGAAGAAAGGACACTGACTAGGTCAAGGATTGTACCACCCATAAGTTTTCCATTTGATAGAGGAAATAACAATTATTATATTATTACATTTATATCCCACCTTTGTTGCATGAAACTCATACAGAGGATCAGTTTTCCATCCAAGCACTGACCAGACACAGAGCTGCTTAGATTTAGCAAGGTTGCTATATTGTGTGCCTTCAGGCCATCATTTGGGGGCCACAATAACTGTGGACTACAGATATAGAGACTTTAGAAAGTTCTGACTATTCTCAGCAATGGATAATGACTGAACTATAATTGAGTAGTGCTGTCTTCCTAAGCCAGATGTACACCAAGCAAGATACAGCACTATGAAAGTGGTATGAAAGCGGTATATGGTATATGTCATGGGCCCCAACAGTTGTCAGTGCACTTCAATACTGCTATAAAGCAGTAGTGTGGCTCCTGACTCCTATATATCGCTTTCATACTACTTTCATAGTGCTATATCCTGCTTGGTGTACATTTGGCCCTAGTATATTTTGGAATTGAATCCTGCCTGTGTCATCTCTTTCTTTGAATATAGAAAACTTTTTATCAGGTTTCTACATGATTGATGCAGTCTGAAGTGTTCCAACCTGGCAGGTCTTCCCTGTGCCATCCATTCACCCATTTATACAAGGTCAGGCAAACCCAAGAAGTGTAGATGCTATTACTACTGTTGACGCTGGTAGTCTGGTTGGTCTCAACAAGGGTTTCCCCCCCCTGCCATCCAATCCCGTTCATCCTGCTATGGCTCCTCAGAATGTGATGTCGCCTTAATTTCCTGGTACCAACTTAGTTAACAAGATGCCGGATTTTGTTGTGTCTTCTGTCCATTGCAAAAATGTTCCATAATACCTGGCCAAATTAGGGTACAGGAATGTTTCTGTTTGCTAAGCTATTATATACTGTACTTTCCTGTGTTTTTCTGCTATAAGACCTATGTTCAGAGTTACCCAGTGCTGGCTAATCAAAAAATAATCCAATTTCTTTTCATTTGCCCTCTGCATCTCTGATGAAAAAAAAAGTGTGTGGTTTGAATGGTTGCAAAAATGTTTTACTCTTCTAAAGCTGGTTCAGTGTTGTACTCTATAGCTACATGCTTTGGTTTCATTTACATGTTGAATTTCCTCTGTAGTATCTGACTTCCCAATTGCTGAGTAGACGTTTAGCTAACACTGGAACAGCACTAGTTCCTACTCCTGAATAATATTCCAGGAGGGACAGCATGAGAAAGTAATAAATCCTATAATATTCCAGGAGGGACAGCATGAGAAAGTAATAACTCCTATGCAGACTTATTTGGGAGTAACACCCACTGATGTCTGTGGAACTTACTCTTGAATAAACATGCCTAAGGTTGAGCGATCCATTGCTTTTCTTGGTCTGAGCACAGAGTGAGGCTCAAATGTCCTTCCTCCCTCCTTCTCTCCTTTCCTTCTCATGCAAGCCAAAGATTACAGGATGTACTCAACCCATGGCAATTATAAATGAATATGATTGAGTGTTTTGGCTATTGGGCAGTATAGAAATGCAATAAGTAAATAAGTAATACGCAAAAGCAGGAGCAATTGATGGCCAAGCTACATGAACAACAGACTCATATATATCTGTTGACTGGACTGTGCCAATTCAGATGACAAGTGAGACTACGGCCTTAGCTGGACCTACCTTAAAGTCCGCAAAAGAAGAGGGAAGATGTCGTGTTGTGATTAACACGAGATCCCTCCTCTGTTTACTCGTGAGGCGCGACGACCTCAGGAAGAGAGGCGTTGCGCCCGCCATTTTATTTTTTATTTTTAAAGAAACAGGAGTGCATGAACGGTCATGCACTAAGGTAGGTCCTTTTAAAAAAGTAATTTAATTTCCTCGCTCCCCCCACCCTACCCCCGATGGGCGCAGCTCCCGGCTCCGTGTGAGGAATTGTGCGGAGCCGGGTCAAACCGTGGCAATGGGCCACAAGTTCCGCGGTCTTGGGCTCAGCCCGGGACTGCAGAAAAAGCGGGCCCAAAGAGGAGAGTGAGTTCCCAGGGCAAGGGAGGGATCTTCCCTCCCTGATCCCGGGATCCCCTGTGCGTCATGGGGACGCATGGGGACGATCCTGGGGTTCACCCCAGGATTTCGCCCAGTCTAGCTAAGGCCTACATCTCCACAAAGAAAGAAAGCATGACAGAGAGAAGATGTCTAGATTGGCCTTTTCCTTGTCATGTAGACATCCTGATCTCCACTTCCAGTCAGAAGTGGTTCAGTCCAGATTTCAGAAACAAATGGATCTTATCAGTGTCTTGACCATGCATCTCAGTTGTAAGGGGAAAGGAAAGTATGGACAGAAAAGAGATGAGTGGTTCTCAACTGGAACATTTTCAGCTGAAAATCATGTGAAATTCTTTGACAATGGAAAGAATATTGTCCATAGGAAAATGGTTTCGCTAAAGCTTTCTAGGCCTCTCTACTTTGCAGAATCCAAAGAATATGATGTGTGTGTGGAATAGGGAGAAATAGGATTGGCTGTTATAAATTCATATTCATTTAATAAAAGCAATGAAAGCAGATAAAGGATCATTACCTTGCCATTCAGCAATAACGAATGCTGTCAGATCTGGTTAATCCATGCTTCATTTATCTTTATGTCTCTGTACTGAAAAGACTTAAGTGATTACTAATCCTGAAGCATATGCAGAATCCACTTCCAGCATCTTCAACTTGAAGGGGCTTGTAAATCTGCAATGCAAATGGTGTTTGTTGTTTTGAATTAACAGGCTTGAGCATAATTACTGAATCAAGGACCTAATCACGTCCTAAAAGACACATGCCCAAATACTAAATTCAAGAGAAATTAAAACACAGAAGTCTAGCTGGTTACATTTTAAAAGGCTACAGTGATATAGATTATGTGTATTAACTCCCATTAGCTTGTAATGAAACTTAGGTGCTTTAGATTCCATTTTTGCTTTTCTATAGGCCATTAGCACACTATCCAGTGATGTACAGGTAATAGCACTGTATCTTTAATTATTTCTTTTTATGCTTCTCCCAGTTCCAGACTCTGTAAGGAGAAAGTGTGGCCTGCAAAACGAGGAACATTAAAAGATATATAATAAACCCCACCTCAATTAAAAACAAATAAACAAATACTCTCATTTACAAGTCTTGGAATTGAGAGTATTCAATCTGAGTTTGCCTAGGGGAACATAGGACCTTCCTTTGCCATTCCAGCATGGCAAGTGCTTAAATTGTACCAGGTGGTTTAGTTTTCTTGACATAGCAACGAAGCCAAACTTCATCATCTTTAACCTGCAGACTACAACTAAATCAGACAAAATGTCAATGACATAAGAAGCCAATACACATAATTTACGTTATTTAGCATGCCAAGATATGCATATGTGGAAAAATATAAGAAAAGGGGAAGATGCACTTGTTCGTCCCTTTATTAGTCCCGGTTATAGCTCAAGGTTTGATATTCTGATCTGCCTTGTTTCTATGGCCGTACTAAAAACCAAAAGGAGATAATGCCACATTTTCAAAGCATGCCTTATCTTGGTTTCTCTCCTTATTAGTTGCTGATCCAGTCACACCCTGTTTTTTTCCTACTTAATCTATATGTAAATCAGCTTTGTTTTACCCATGCACTGGCTGCTAAAGCTGATAAATTCACATGCATTAGCACTTTTACCCAAGGTGCAGTTTTCTTCCTGGGAAACAAGGCATAAAGATTTCTCCCTTTTCGTGGTTGCGCCTGTTTTCCATAATCACAGTTAATTTTCCTGTCATTTACATATTTAACTCCCCCCCCCCCCGGCAGTATATGTTGAATGAATGCCTTGATAAAGAAATAATCTTCAGAGTCCCAAAATATTGTGTTTTGGTGACACTACCATTGTCATAACATTGATGCAAATCAAGCAAGGGGAATACTTGACGTATGGGAATACAGGCATGTATGTGTGAATGTCCACTACTCTGTGGAATCCTTGTCATAGAACTTTAGCTGCTTTTGCAAGGAATACTAACTTTGACATCATGTGGACCCTGCTAATTTTTCTTAACAGCCCACAGTGCATGTAGCATATTCCAAAAATTTTGAGCAGATAGAGTTGATGTATACAAAATATTCCCTTTCTTTTGGTGAGCAGCCTAATCCCGGCATGTGCTTGCATGAACAAACTTGCATAACGTATGAATTGTGGACATGTCTGACAGAGACTCCATGATTGTGTGAGCATCTTTTTCCAGGAGCAAGTCTTGGCAATTGCTACTGGCTATATCTGTGACTTGCTCCTTGTATTACATTTGCCCACTGGAATTCATGTTGTTGGTATTGCCCACCTATTGAAAAATGCGTTGCGTGAACTGACCTGACACCCACTGTTTCCTAATGCAGGAAAGGCCATTTTTCCATGTCTCCCTATTGTTAGGTTTCGCAGTGATATAATTTCACAAAACGTATTGGCTAAATCATCTGTGGGATGTGACTACTATGTTGGATTCAGTAACTACTGCAGGATAAGTAGTTGCAGTGCTATGGATGTGGTAGCACAACAGAGAAATGGATGATAACATAGCATAATGGTAGTGAGAAACTGAGTTCAGTTCACTCACACACCCATTTCATTCAACACAATGCCAGGTACTCAGCACAAGGTGACACATTTAGTGTTTGTGCCAGGTTGTGAGACTAAGGGCTCATCTACACCAAACAGATATTCCACTATGAAAGTGGTATGAAAGCAGTATATAAAAGGCAGGAGCTACACTACTGCTTTATAGTGGTATTCAAGTGCACTGACAACTTTTCGGACCCATGTCACATATCATATACTGCTTTCATACCACTTTCATAGTGCTATCTCCTGCTTGGTGTAGATGTGTCATGGATCCCAACAGTTGTCAATGCACTTCATTACCACTGTAAAGCATTAGTGTAGATCCTGCAGTGCACTTCAATATCACTATAAAGCAATAGTGTGGCTCCTGCCTTTTATATACCGCTTTCATTCCTCTTTCATAGTAGAATATCCTGCTTGGTGTAGATGAGCCCTTAGATTCTAATTGGTTGAATTTTGACAGGTCTTCTCCACTTGCCTCAGACATGATGTCACCATAGTTAAGCTGGTACATCCTATTGTATGTACCTTTTAGTAATGCATGTATATCTTCATAAGTAATCAATGTACATCATACACGGGTGCAGATTCTGCCTGTTGTTTGCACATATGCAATACTAGGGGAAAGAATTATGGACCAGCTATCAGTTTGAAGTAAATGCAGAAAACTAAATATCAAGGCTAGTCATACTAAAGCTTTTTTCTATGTCTGGAAGCTATGTAGTATCCCGAATTCTTATATTGCTTGAAACAAATTTTAGGTTAACTTGCATTTTTACTTTATATATGTAAAATTTAAAACATGAATGCCAAGGGCTGGTTAAGTGTAAACTCCTCAGCACAGAGGCTCATAGACATCTGCCTACATCTAGAGAGGGCAGAAGGTAGATCCAAACCTGCTAATAACATACCACATTTGAATTCACAAGATTATTTCTAATTTTTGCAGCAGCTGCTAAGCCACTTGGTCCTTAGATATATCATTGTACAAGCTCAAAGCCCCTGTAAAATCACAGTGACAGCACTCCTGACACATAAATGGCCACAGTGGAAAAGTTCAAAAGAATGAAAAATCTTCTCCCAAACCTGTTCTACCTCTTATTAAAGTTTGCTGAAAAGGACAGAGATGCTGATAACTTGCACAAGAATATATGCCAGTGTCACAGCTCTGTGGCCTTTCCTTCAATGAAGTGGGTTTTCTTGGAGGATCCTCGAAGGGGAATCATACATTTCCTAGCTCATGGTAAGACTGTTTTTTTATTACACCTCAAATATGATAATGATCAGGTTCAGATGTTATACCGTGGCTTGTTCTGGGTTATTTAACAAAGGATGCACAATTGCTGGGCTCACACAACTCGACAGCTCCTGAGTCCTGATACCATATATAAATTGGTATCTTCAGGCACCGTGGCTCATCATTTGTTAAATAACCCATGTGGGTGTTGCTTATTCAAAATGGCAGCCGCACGTACCCCTGCATATGCCGCAGCCTCATCATGGGTTAAATAACCTATGGGCAGCCCTACTGTATTATTCCTGAAGGAATGCAGTTCTGCACTACTAATGTTCAGTTGCAATTTATGCCACTGCTGTTTGGGGATCTTCCAGGCTTTTATTATCATGACATTTAGTAGGATTAGTCCATCTCCTTAGAAGCAGTTTGGTGTGACTGTGTCATGACCACTGTGATGGTCATGTACACTACTCAGTACACTACTGAGTGTACTCCAGAATGCATTTGATGCTCCTGTGTAGGCCTGCTTTCCTAATCACTTCATTTGAGTAGGCAACTCTGCACACACATCCCATTGCACATTTAGAATTGACCCCTCCATTCATGTGAATGAGAAAGCTCTTGCAGACCGCTGAACTCCAGAAGGACACTCTTCAGCCATTACAGACTGTTGGATTGTGGTAACTCTTAAAATACAGCTAGGTTAAAATTCTAGTGCAGTTCAAGAATAATGGTAATTCAGTAGTTCTCAGCCTCAGGTTCCTAGATGATGTTGGACAACAGATATCACTATGCTTGAGCATTGGCCATGAAGGCTGGGGCTGATGGGAACTGGAGTCCAATATCTGGGGACTGAGAAAAGGGTTGGAAACCATTGTGCTATATATATGATGAAAGAATACTGTTGTATAACCAGTGGATTTATTATTTTCAATACTTCAAATCTCTCAGAAAGATTTTATTGCACTGACTTTGACTTTTGTAATTTTGCTAATTAGCCTGTAATCAGCAGAACATAAACATCTGCATAAGTAACGGATCAGCAGAGCTGCTTCAATTTATCATATTAAATCACTCCAGGGGAAAAGGATATAAATCCATTTATGAAACAAATCCTTTTCTCAAGCTTTCCATTAAGTAAATGCACTAGTGTGGAAACTGAAAAGAACTGAGAATTAATATATTTGACTGTTTCAGAGAACTTCACAAGCTGAACAGAAAGCTACACAAAGACAGAGAATCAGATACAGCTGTAGAAAAAGACACCAAAAAACAAAAAGACCCTTTATCTATCTATATTTATTTATTTATTGCATTTTTATACCACCCAATCAGTCACTTGCCACATTCTGTATCACTGTACATCTTTCTTGGATATATCTAGGTATATTCAGTATCATTCTACAGTCTGAGTTCTGTGTAAGCATCTATACTGGGTATAGATACATGCAGTTATCAAACTGCCCAGCTTATAGTTGGCAGGAAAGCCCCATGTTAACCTCATAAGGCATTTAAACTTAGTCTATTTAAGAGGCTACCAATATTCACTATAGGCAACTAAGTAAGTTGCTATTTGCAAGCCTGCATTAGGTTTGCTACAAATACTCTTTCACAGGGTTTTCTGTTGTCAAAACAAAATGGTTACTTCAGTTAAATCAGCCATTGGCTCTAAGGCACATTATAGGTGGTTTGTGCCACCCGGATCTTGGATCCTTGATTGCGCAGGGTTCCATGATCTTGGGAAGCCTGTGTGCATGAAGCCCTGCCTACATAGGCCTACATAAAGGCTTCCCTACCACATATATCCATGCGAATGCAAGAATGGGGGAAGCCACACTTTATCAGGAATAGGGCCAGAGCCCTTCAGCCCTTTTAAATGTATTACGTTACTCATACAAATAATGTAAAGGAGTCCAAAAGTGTCAGATATACTGCTGATCTGGTAATCAGTGTACAACCCATTCTGGGTAGAGTTGCACTACTGAAAGACCACATATGTGGCAAGGCCAGATCTACACTACTGCTTTAAAGCGCTTTATAACAGTTTTGACAATTGTATGGAGTGTGTCCTGGGCCTCAACAGTTGTCAAAACCGTTATAAAGCGCTTTAAAGCAGTAGTGTAGATCCAGCCTTGGAGGTACTGCTGGATCTAGCTCTGCTCCTGGATAGACAGGTGGTGACGGCCTTCCCTAGAGAAATTAGCACTGCCAAGGAGTTCCAAAGTCTACTACTTTGCTTATAGCATCATGCCACTCATTTAAAACATTTCAGCTTTCTGAATACAAAAGCCAACGTCTGGAGCAGAGATCATGGGTTCTCTAGTCATTATTGTAATATGAAACTTCTTGCTGATCAGTTGGAACTGAAAAAGACATTACGCCATTATCTGTCAGATGTGACTGACCTTGCTCTCCATGCAGCTCATAACTCAGAAGCTTTCCATTCTGCTAATGAAGAGTTCTGTGTAACTCAAGCACCTGCAGATTTCTAACCATTATAGGTAGTTCAAATGAAAGCTGTCCCTTTTCGGTTTTGGTGGGGTGGGAGTTCATAAATGATAGTTAAATGAATCAGGATGGTGATTATTTCAGGATTTATTTCATAGGAATTCATTATGTGAAACCATGGGACCAGGCAATTTGAAAGCCCGCACTCACCCATATGAGCCTGCCCAGGTTTTAAGATTTCAGGAGAAGCCCTCCTCTTGGTCCTATCACTATCAAGGCACACTTGATGAGAGCAGGAGAAAGGGCCTTCTTGCAGTCTGCTTTGGAACTCCTTGGCAGCGCTAAGGGAGGCCAGACTCCCTCCATCTCTGTTATACTTCTGCTGCCAGGCAGACATTTTTATTCAGGCAGGCTTTTGGCATCTAAGCTCATTTCCTGCTGAACTAGTAGGTGCTACTTTCTTATGGCTGTGCATTTATTTGTGTTTTATTTGACGTGTTTTTATTGGATGTGTTTTTAATGAATGGCTTTTAAGATTTAATTATAATTGTCATTGTTGTTAGCCACCTTAAGTGTTATTTTAGTGGAAAGGTGGGATATAAAGCCAGTGTGGAGTAGTGGCTAGAGTGTCAGGAGATCTGGGTTCTATTCCCCGCTCAGCCATGGGTGACTTTGGGCCAGTCACAGACTCTCAGCCCAACCCACCTCACAGGGTGGTTGTTGTGAGGATAAAAATGGAGAGAAGGAGGATTATGTACACCGCCTTGGGTTCCTTGGAGGAAAAAGACGGGATATAAATGCAATAAATAAATAAATAAAATATAAATGAAATAAAAATGCATTTCTTTCTTGAATAGCGAATGCATCCTAAATTTGAAAGGTTTATATTATTGTTGTATATCACATTTCTTCAGCACTCAGAATTTCTTCCTGATGTTAAAATCTGCAATTCATTTTTAAACCATTTGGCATCTTTTGAAGTCTTCTGGGATTTGTTCTTTTCCCTATCCATATCAGCGATTAAAAAAACTTGTTAACTCAGCAGGGAATATTCCAAACATAACTTTGTGGGTGCTAGAAATGCTCTTATGGTGCCTATATGCTTATATATTCTGTGGTTTCCTTTGTATGCTTATATATTATTGTAATATAGGAATTTTATCCTAGCTTAAGCAAGAAATATATCAGCCTGTGATGTCTGAGTAGGAAATCTAGTGTGTAAATGGCAGTGATTTAAAATATGCAGTGTTGATCATCCATCTGGGTTTCTCTTGTAAATGCTGCTTTATTACACCATGCCTTGTTTCTGGATGAGTTGCTTTCTAAAGGTCTTTGTGTATTGCTGAAACTACAGGATATGCACATGTTTAAGTTGTTAGAAGCTCACCTTGGTAAACGCCTTGCATGGTATGGAGAGTTAAGTGTCTGAACTGACTTATTATCAATTTAGGTGAAGGTTCTCAGTTCTGCAGTTCCTCAAAATGGGCACAATCCAACCTCTGTTTGCAGTCATGGAGGGCAGGGTATGCAAGCCTCTTTGTTAGTGTGCAGACCCTCCTGGAAAAGGCAGAGGAGAGCCCAATTCACCAGTCCCCCACTCTGCCGTCTGAGGTGGGGGTTCACTTTGCCTCATGGGAGGGCCGGCCCTGCATAGCTCAGCGGTGTAGAACACATGTTTTGCATGCAAAGGTCCCTGGTATCTCTATGTAGAACTGGGAAAGACTCCTGTCTGAAATTCTGGAGAGCCATAGCCAGACAGTTTAGATTGGAGATTTCCAACTCTTGTTTTGGAAGGTGAGATTGAGAAACCCCCTGTAACATGTCTTGCTATCCTATGGAACCCAAACTTCTCTTCTTGCCCCAACCCAAAAGTAAAAAACAAAAACAAATTTAAAAATTTAACAAGTAATTTATTTAACAAATACAGAATCCAAAGGCAAAAGATTGTGCTAATCACTAATGAATGAATAATTAAAAAAGGCAATGTGCTTGAGTTGGGAGGTTGTCAACTTTCACAGTATCCCTGCAAGATATTCGCAGAAACCAATAATTCCACACAACCCTGGCTGAAAAATCCTGGTGTAGCCAATATTGAGCTAAATAGAACAATGGTCTGATAGTATGAGCTCCCTAAGGAGGTTCGCTTGGCACCTACATTATATGCTTTTAGATGCCAGGTGAAGACCTTTTTATTCTCCCAACATTTTAACAATCTATAAATACATTTTAACATGGTGTTTTAAATTTGTAATTTTGCATTGCTGCTGTTTTTATCTGGTTGAGCTTTTTTTATTGTATTTTATATTATGGTTTTATACTGTTGTTTTATATTATGAATGGTTTTAATTTTTGTGAACCGCCCAGAGAGCTCCGGCTATTGGGCGGTATAGAAATGTAATAAATAAATAAATAAATAAATAGTATAAAACACTTTCCTATGTTCCGAAGGATACAAAAAAAGAGAACTTACATAATCCTTAATTTTTGTAAGTGATTAGAAAATTGCAAAGCCATAAATTACATAACTGCTAATTTCTTATACTCCCCCCTACTGGCCAGCGTTAAGGTGATACAGTTGATTATTTACCTTAGAATTTTATTATGGTGAACACAGCAGCAGCGGTATCTATATAGTGGTAACTTTTTGAACAGTTATTTTCCAACAGTGTCCTGGTGAATTCTGGGACTCATTGAAAACTTATCAGGGGTCCTTCAAGCAAAGAAGTCTTATTAATTTGAATGGAACGCTTCATCTGTATGGGGATGACTTCTTTAACCAGTCTGGTCACCCAGAATTTAAGTTCCCTTTTTCTCCTAAACATAATTAAGAGAAAGATCTGTTGGAAGAACAATTTATCTTGCCAACATCTTGTTTCAGATTGCCACACATATGCATACCACAATAACAGGGAGCTTTTTTGCACCTTATGTGCATTAACAAGGACCTGATGGAATATATTATATTATGTTGGCAGTGTGTTACTTTATTTTGACAGGAAAAGGCTTTTGGCTGTGAAGCAGCTCATCCTATGCAAATTAACTCATCATGACTAATACCAGTCCTTGCTGTCCTTATGCTGTTTGATGTGCTGTAGATTGTTTTGCTATTGAACCCATATGCCTGCCAGTGAGCTCTTTCCTTCACAACTTTCCCGAGTTTCAGCCTACATTTCTCATACAAGCCAGCCGAAGGCTCAGCAATTATTAGTGTGTGGCCCCATCTCCCCCTGCTGCTATTTGGAGGACGAGGCTAATAAAGGTGTGAACCAGAGATGTTTAAAAATTGATTGCAAAAGCAAAGCCAATGCAAGTTATGATAACCGAGAGCTCCATCACACCTACTTTTTTTCAAGGTATGCATTCGCGATTTTGACCTCCGCTTCTTTGGCACGGCAACTGCTGGTCCCTTTCGCGATTGTAGCTATACCAGGGGACTCTCTTTTCACTTGTTTGCTCTCCCATTATTGTCCACACCACACCCCTTCTCGTTCCCCCTCCACTTCATTGGTTCATGTTGGTTGATAGATGTGGGAGTCTCCCCCCACCCCGGCTTTGTTGTCTAGCATCTTACTGATTCAGCATTTAATCAGCTGGGTGCCATTTCTGCAGGCAAGGAGGCAAAGAGGGAGGGGTTAGAGCAGCAAAAGCCCATTCACTAGCTCAGTTCGTTCAACACGGTGTGCTGGAGGCGAACTGCCCCAGTGCCCCACCCTCCTCTTTCGTCAGCAAGCACGGTTTCAAAGCACACACCCCTAAAAAAAGGAAAAGCACGAGGACAGCAATACGTGGGGGTGGAAGGACGCTTTAATCCCGCATGGAGGAAATAAACCAGACTTTACCCGCTCCAAAATAAGATGGAAAAGGGAGGGGAAGAGGTAAGATGAGTGCAGGACAGTGACAATGTCATGTGAGTACCGCATTGCAAAACCACAAACCAGGCATGACGAGAATGCGATAAAACGCTGGTGTGATGGAGCTCAGAGTTGCCATTTCATTTCTAGCTAGCTCTGAGAGAAATCTGAATGCTTTCACTCCCAGGTCCAATCAATGGTTTGGCTTTCTAGGGTGTCCAGAAAAATGAGCTTGATCCTGACTTTAAGCATTGAACTGGGGGAACTGTAAATAAATAACAGAAAGAAACAAAGAGTATAGCATTAGATACAAAAGAGCAAAAACGAAAAGAAAAACAAGGGAAGCCTTGAAAATGGTACTGAAAATTGTAGGACATGTGAATAAAATAGTAAATAATATAGCACATTTCACTGAAAACCCTCTTTAGGGTCATAAAAATTCAATTTGTTGAGTTATTGTACTAAAGGGGAAATAGTAGATTTACTTAATTTACTAGAATAGCTCAACAAATTTAATTCTTGTGGCTTATGGAAGAATTCCACCAAAATGCACTGACCAATTTACTATTTTATAGAAGTGCCCTACAATTCTTTTTCCTTTTTTTTTTTTGCTCTAATGGAAATAAATACAAGTGGACTTTAATTTAAATTGCTACCAACAGCGTGATCCTAACCCCATTGGGTTGGAGTATAGAAACACAACTACATTCCTTTGCATTGATTGAATGAGAAGCTACACTGGTGTAGTAACCCTATGGTAGAAGGACACCACCAGGTTCAAGAAAGAAATCTGGTCAGTTCATGGTTGAGTTGAGCTGGGGACTTCCCAATTTATAGCCCCTGCTCTTACCCATTCATTCCCCTGCACTAGCTCACCCAACTGTAATCTGCATTTACTGATAAAGATCCCTGACTGAGCGCCTTTGACCTTCTCAGGGTTTCTATAGCTGAGCTGGCTGAGGAGCCAAGTCTAAATGTGCCCAGCTGAACATTCAAGCCACAGCACCATTCATTTATTCATTACAGTACATACCCTATAGCAGGTATTAAAAACATTGCCACAATCTTGTTGTATTGTAATGCCACAACCATATTGCTAAATTTGGATTGTAGGCTGAAGGTAAACATGATAGAGAAATAAAAAGGTTTACCATTAGGAACACAAAAGAGTTACCTTAGATTAGTCACCAAGAAAAATCTAGATTAGGGACAGAAGTCCTAGATCTAGAAATATATTTGTGCGATATCCTGCCTCTTCTAGCATAATGGATGCTTTCTGAAGTTGCATAGAAAATTCAGAGCAACCCCAGCAGTAATCAGTTTTGTAGCCCTGTCCTGAACTTGCTTTCTTATAAGCCCTTTTGAATTTGATGGGATTTTCTAGTAAGTATGCTCAGGAGGGAAATCTAAATAGCTTGAAATACATATTAAGATGCATTGGAATTACAGATGGAAGAACAAATAGATTCCACATTATTATCAAGGGCAGATTCGAATGCAGCACCCATCATCGCTTCCATGCTGTGAGCAGCCAGTGTCATGATTCCCTTCTGCAAGCAGCGTCCACCACTTGCAGAATGGAGATTTAAAGCTTTTGGGGGCAAAATGAGCAGAAATGCTCTTCTGTGATCTCTACCAACAGCATTTCTGCTCATTTCAGGTTGGCCCTAAAATCTCCGTTCCGTAAGTGGTGGCCTCCACTTGACGAAGGGAATTGATCAAGCTAGTAGGTCCGGGCAGTCTCCATCGGAAACTACCCCAAGTTTGTTTATTTATTTATTTATTATTTATTTATACTGCTCAACAGCCTAATTCACCACCCTAAATGAATCTTTGCCATAAGCCTTTGAGCTGTACAAACGATACTGCCTCCTTAGAGTCCCAATATTTACCGTATTTCTTCAATTGTAAGACGCCATCAATTGTAAGACGCACACTAATTTTAGTACCACCAACAGAAAAAAAAACCCTAAGACACACCCGCAATTCTAAGATGCACCCCATTTTTAGAGATGTTTATATGGGGGGAAAAGTGTGTCTTAGAATCGAAGAAATAGGGTATTACTAGTTATACCCAAGGCAATCCAAATCCTGTACCAAAAAAGAGCTGGATTATTTGACAGCTATAAATTATAGCCATTGAGTATTTTTGCATAATTTAATTTTTTCTTTGCTAATCATGAGGTTTGCTGATCACTGAAAATCTTATTCAGACACCTCTCGGGCTTTTGAGATTCCAGCAGACACACGTATTCTCACACATTCAGGCATACATTTGCAATCACAAATCTAGAAAATCACTCCTTTTTAATGAAGGAAGATGAATTCTACACTTACTACTATATTCTTTGACTTTTCTTAATTCCTGTGGAAATGCAGGACACACAACACTGGTTATGTCAACAGTACCCATCTGAAAGGCTCCAGATATAACAACCGTAACAACAAGTTGTTCATGTAGGCAGCATTAAAATGGCCTGTGCCCAGGATTAAGATTTTGTCCATCAAATCCTCTGCTCTGGATTTACTCATTATGTTTTGTGCATCTATTTTTCACTAAAGCATGGAAAAAGTTTCCAATCTGATTTTATTCCAGAAGTTATAAGGATTCACTGCTAGGGTCAGGTACATCAGTACACAAGTGATTTTAAAATCAGCAAATGCAAAATTTTCTTAATGCTCCAAAAACAGCACCGTTATCTAAACACTTGGGATGTACATAATAATCTCAAATTTTTATTTTTATAAGTAACTCCAAGGGCTTAAAATGTACCAATGTACCATATATCACTGAGGGTGCATTTCTATGCACACACATTTGAGAGTAAGCCCCATTGAACTCAGTGGGACTTACTTCTGAGTTGACATGCATAGAATTGCCCTGTAAGCCACAATTTTGTATGAGTTTTGTAATCCTGAGCTTTTGATTTTAAAAAGATTATGGGCTTCTGCTTTCCTAATTACTGGAGGAAGGAGTTCCTATCAGTTTGCACACTTACATATGGTTAATTAATTAGCACGTGAAGAACAAAGCACCTTTCCAATCCCCAGACTACTTTTCAAACACCCATACTATCCTCATTCGTTGTAATTCATTGTTGTAATGGCAAAAATATTTATGTAGAGCAGGAATGCTGATGTAATTTGCGAGGTTGGATTTCTTTTATACAGATATATATTGTCTGCTAGTGTGGGCAGTTATCCCAAACCTTTCTTATGTATGATTCTGTCGTTTGTGTGTGTGTGGGGGGGGAGAGGATTCAGAAAACTTTTGCGCAAACTTTTGTACAAGCTTAATGTGCATTTGAAATGCACTGCCAAATGCAGTTGTCAGTCCTGCATTGCTTTCAGTGAAATGCACTTTTCAGTGTACATTTGGATGGGCACACTCATCAGCCAATAGTCCAATGAGTTGACATGGATGTTCTGGCCCATCACTATAAGGCACATCTGGCCCTCATCTTTACGGAGGCACTTTGGCACCCACACTTGCCTTCCTTGCTTGCATCAGAGCGCTTCGGCTATTGGGCGGTAAAAAAATGTAATAAATAAATAAATAAGTGTGATTTTTCCTGCCTGGCGCCTCTTGAAAAGGTTCTTTTTTTAAAGAGATGTAGGGGGAGGAACGGGGCCATTCCTCTGAGAGGAAGAGGGAAGGAATGGGGCCGTTCTCCCCCCTCTTGTTTAATTTATTGAGCCCTATCTGCGGAGCTCCGCAGATTCATATATGGGGGGAAACATATCCTCCATCTGGCTGCCCGTTCCTCCAAAATTGTTTAAATTCAATAAACTCTATATATGCGGAGCTCCGCAGATTCATATAATTAAAAATAAAAATGAGAACTAACGAGGCAGCCAGAGGAGGACGCGAGAGGGAGTGCAGACCGAGCAGCATTGGAGGTTGCCCGGTCCTCCCCACCCATCCACATTTATATTTATTATTTGTTTCTGCGGAGCTCCACAGAAATGGCATTGTTCCTCTGCTCTCCCCCCCCCCCATTTTTATGGTTTTTTTTTTACTTTTGTAGAGCCGCGGAGCCACCTCTGCTGCCAAAAAAGTCAGGGTAAATGCCCAACTTTTTTAAAGTGGAGTTTCCAGGGTTTGACCCTGCATGGCTTCGTCATGTGTCCTAAAACGCGAATGCGCATTTATGGCGTTATAAACAAGAGTGTAGACATGCTCCAGCTTGTTTAATTCATTCTTTGAGGGATAGAGGGAGAACGACAAGAACCCTGTCTAAAAGCAAACCAGTTGCTTGGAAAAGCTCTGATATCTGAGACACCGTGCAGATTTTCTACGAATGCCCAAGAACGTGGAAAGGAAAGGCTAAAAACAACCCCACAGAAATAAAAGGATAGGTTTATTACTTCACTACTGCAAAGATCCCTCTTCTTGTTCTAAAAAATGAGTTCTAGTGGGCTAAAGAAACTACAATGTCAAAATTCAGAGATTTGAAGATCTTTAATAAATTTCATGACTGATATCATTCGTTTTACCTTTGATTGCTTGGAACAAGAGTTTGGTAGGCTGTATATCTTAAATCTGCCTGTAACTTGCCATTGCAGCTGACCTTCTTACTGTTTTCTTACAGGAATATCTCCCAGGTTCCCAGAAATCATGTCAGTAGGATCACATTCATTCTCCCCAGGAGGCCCTAATGGGATTATTAGAAGTCAATCCTTTGCTGGCTTCAGCGGTCTTCAAGAAAGGAGATCCAGGCAAGTAACATCTCCAGAGCTAAGCTGTAAACTCTAAAGCAAGCAAACATGCACACACACACACACCCCTTGGCAGGGCCGGCGCTACCATTAGGCCAACTAGGCAGCTGCCTAGGGCGCAGACCTCAGAGGGGCACAGTACTGACCTTTAAGGGTCACAGTTTTAAACAAATTAACTGTTTTAAGAAAAAACAATAAAAGGAAAATATAATAGTTCGGAAACTCTTCTTGAACAGCTGAATCGAAGTTGGCAATTTGGGGGGGCGGGTGCGGGTGCAAGTAGCTCGCCTTGCCTAGGGTGCAGAATAGTCTGGCACCGGCCCTGCTTGGCCCTGGGTATCTGTTGTTGTTTTTATCCCACTGTTAACTACAGCAAAGGGTGCCTCTTTTAGAGATCTGACTATCTATCTATGAACAAAACTTGGGCTTGAACACATGGAAGGGAAGGGAATAGCCCTAGCTTTATCAAAGGTTATCTCCTTGACCTGTTCTTTCCTTCAACTCCAGTAAACTTCTTCATGAGCCCTACAGTGTGTGTGGTGTTAATGGTGATGTTGGTAATGCAAAGGGAACCATCTTCTGTCCTGCCCCACCTCCCACACTATAGCCTGAGTCATAGGGCTCATCTACACCAAGCAGGATATTGCACTATGAAAGTGGTATCTAAAAGGCAGGAGCCACACTACTGCTTTATAGCGGTATTGAAGTACACTGACACCTGTTGAGGCCCATTGACACATACCATATACCACTTTCATAGTGGAATATCCTGCTTGGTATAGATGTGTCATGGGCCCCAACAGTTGTCTGTGTTCTTCAGTACCACTATAAAGCAGTAGTGTAGATCTTGCAGTGCATTTTAGTACCGCTACAAAGCAGTACTGTAGCTCCTGCCTTTTATATACCACTTTCATACCACTTTCATAGTAGAATATCCTGCTTGGTGTAGATGAGCCCATACAATCTGATTGGTTTCAGATCCTATGTACTTATTCAGTTGACTTGTATCCTTTCTTTCCACCAAGAAAATGTCACTCAAGGCAGAAAACAATCATAGGAACCGAAACATTAAAGCACAAATTTTAGAATACAAATTTTATGTGTTCTCTTTATTGCTAATGAAGCAGTAGGTTCCCATATGCCATTTCTAGCCTTATTTCTCAAGGCTGGGCTAGTGAGCACAGGCCTTCTTTGGGCCAGATTGTGGGGGTTTACATTTATTTTTAACAGGTAGCAGTGTAAGTCAGGGTTAGGGCAATGACTTTGGGTCAGACCGTAGCCCATTTCTTTGCCACCTAGGACCAGGATCAGCACCTAGCATCCTTGGGCACTTGCTGAGCCCCCAGCTTCCTGGCAGAGCCCACCGCTAATGCCCACCCTGAGCCCCCAATTAATCCTTTTTTGTGCTCTGTTCAGTACTGGTCAGCTGGGTTTAGCTATTGTTTTAATTTCCCACAATACCCTGGAGTGACACTACAGCACTGTGGGAATTTAAAAGGGTGGATAGACCCAGAAGCATTTCTGCCTGGACGCTTTGCTTAGGGCCCATTTAAACTGGACTCGCCCAGCCTATATCACATTTTTAAGTTCCCTATTGGCTTTCCTCTTGACACCCATCTTGCGAGCTCTGCAATTTATCTACAACTTATACAACATACAGTAATGATGCTCGGGGTAAGGCTAACATGTTTGTTCTTTTCAGCAATGTTGCAAAAAAAGATTTAGGCCAGTTTCTGTGGCCAGGGTTAAGCTCATTGCAGGCTGAAGTGGTTTTAAGGCACACTCCACCACGATATTCTCTTGCAAAAGCTCCCTTCAAATGAACAGGAAGCTGCTTACCTCATTTTGGTTGTGCCTTTGTTTATAATAATTTACATCCTCCTCTAAAATAAATCACAACTAGCAAGATCCACAATGCAATAACCAGTAAATACCACTGAATTACCATTATAAGCAGCTGAGTAAATAAGTAGCTATTCATCAGCTTCTTCCCATTTCTCTCTTCCTTCTTCTCTTTTTTAGCTTCATTTATTTAGATCTGCATGTAGTACATTTTAAAACTATTACATATATTGCATATTTACCTGCACTGAGCTTTTGCAAGGGGACAGGTGACAGATCTAAATAAATCAAAGAAATTGAATTATAAAGGTGTTGGGAGTCGTCTCAGCAAGTAGAATATCAAATGCTGATAGCCGAGTGTCATGTTGACTCAGACCTATTAACCTACAAACATTTAGCCCTTTGGCAGCAGAGCTATAAGCAGATTGCTTTTAGCCAGGAAAGATTTAAGTTAGGGTAAGCTCCTTAAGTGATGCTCCTTTGAGATAACAACATAATCGTGACTTATAGCTTTTCCTGCTCACTTTGTAGGTGCAACTCCTTTATTGAAAATTCCTCTGCGCTCAAGAAACCCCAGGCCAAAGTGAAGAAAATGCACTACTTGGGACACAAGAGCAACAGCACTGCTAAGGAGCCTCAGCCTGAAAGAATGGAAGAGGTTTACAAGGCCTTAAAGAACGGACTGGAGTAAGAACTTTTATAACTCTGGAGCAGCACTAAAACTGCATTTGCTAGTTTACAAAGAACACTTGATTCCCCTAAAGTAGGTTTAACTTCTTATGTCAAAGACAGGCTTACTAGCTCCCAATCAGCAAGTTGTTCCTTCTTCTCAAATAGCTCAAGGTTGATGCGCACAAGCCAGCAACATCGTCTATTTATTTATTATTTTATTTATTTATCATATTTATACCCCGCTCCTCAGCCAAAAAAAGGCTCTTGGAGCAGCTTACACTTAGCAAAAAAGACATTCCCTGCCCTCAGGCTTACAGTCTAATAAAGACATGACACACAAGGAAAAGGAGTCCAGGAGGGAAGAGGTAAAGAGAGAGAGAGAGAGAGAGAAATTAAGTGGATCAGGAACAGGGCTGATGGGATTGTCCTGCTCCCGAAGGAGAGGAGTCCAAAAGGAGCAGGCTGAGATGTTTCCTCCACCTGCTCCTGTCCCCATGGCCTTTCTTCTTCCCCACAGGGCCAAGATGCTGCCTGGGGATGAGGGCGGGGGTGGGGGCCTCTTTTCATATCCTCATGGAAATACTTAGCTTATTATTTATTTACTTATTTAAAACATTTGTCTCCCGCCTTATATCACTAGGATCTCAGGGTGACATACAAATAAAATCATACAATATAAAACAATAAATATACACAGCTAAAAACAAACCATTAATCAAGTTAAAACCATTATATAATTTTAAAGCAGTAAAAACAATTAAAACAGTTAAAACAATGTGCAAGCTTGGTGAATTTTAACCATTAAAGGCTTTAAAAGCCATGTTTTTACTTGGTGCCGGAATAGAGTCAGTGCTGGTGCCAGTCGGGCCTCCAAGGGTAGGGTATTCCAGAGTCAGAGTGCCACCACAGAGAAAGTCCTCTCCCATGTCCCACCATAGCGTTTGTGTTGTGCTGGTGGGATGCGGAGGAGGGCTCCTCCAACAGATCTCAAGTCTCAGGCAGGCATATATAAGGAGAGGCACTCCCTCAAGTATCGAGGTCCCAAGCCATTTAGGGCTTTAAACGTCATTACCAACACCTTGAATTCTGACTGGAAGCATATAGGCAGCCAGTGCAATTTCTTTAAGACCAGTGTTATGTGGTCTCTGTAAGATGTGCCTGCCAGCAGTCTAGCTGCTGCATTTTGCACTAGTTGCAACTTCCGAGTAGTCTTCAAGGGCAACCCCAGGTAGAGTGCATTGATTGACTTCTACCTATTTCAGCCCATAGTAAGATGATTCTCTGTGTTGGTGTGTACCACTGAGGATTAAATTGTACATTTGGCATATCACCACTGTCCCTCATTTAGTGTGGTTCATAGTAGCATAAAGAAAGTATATTGCCCATGGTGGTACATCTATATAACCAACTTGGATGAGGCAGCTGCCATATGCCTAAATTAGGTGTATATGCCCAACACTTTCTTGGGCCTGTGTGCACATCCGGCAATTTGAGGAAACTATCCTGGGCACTACCACAAAATGGCTGCCATGAGAGGTGTGGCTAGTCACATAGGACTAGTAACCTTTTAAAAATTAAAACTGGGAGTGATAGGGTGCCAAGGAAGATGCCTAGGGATCATTGGCATCCATGGGCACCCAATATTGCCCACCCCAAGCCGAAGTAATCCTATGGACTGAGCCTTACTTAGCAGTCCAGAATCAAGATTGCTTTTTAATAATAACTTTTGAATACTTTGCTATGATCACGTTTATTGTTTATTGCTAAACTTATTTTAGGTACTTCGGCTTGATCTGACCATGTGACAAAAGACTGTACTCTTGTAAGGGTTATTCTCAGTTGACTTTAGAGAACCTTAAAGACCTTCCTATCTGGCAAGCATTTTGTGAACAGGGAAATAGATTACCTTTTTTACCAGCTAATTCCATTGATAGTAATAGGGAATGTGCAAGAGTGCTGCTGTGCTCAGACTCAGTTGGAATGCAATCCTGTATACACTTATCAGGGAGTAAGTCCTATTGAACTCATAGGGCTGAGTAGATAGGTATAGGATTGCACTGTTAATTAAGCATGCTTTATTTGCTTAAACAATTCATGGCACCTTGCAAAACAGATTTTCTTTTCACAGAAATCAGCACCTAAATATTGAAACATAATAACAGAGCTGACGTTTCACTTTTTGGCTTATCTTTATAGTGAATATCTGGAAGTGCATCAAACAGAACTGGATAAATTGACTGCTCAATTAAAGGACATGAAAAGAAACTCGCGGCTGGTATGTCTTGTCATAAGAGTCAAACATTAGGGAGTTGTTTACTTCCTAAGTGGGAGAACAGGATTGTGGTGTCAGGATGCTGCATATGAAAAATAAGGACTAGTTTAGACCTCCGTAATGAAAGTGCTACAGTCCTCCCATGGGGACCACACTACCTCAGATTTCAGATTTGGAAGAGAGGTGTAAGAAATTTACTAGCTAAAGAAAACGTTTTCCTCAGTTTAATATTGTTTTGAGGTGATGACAGTTTTCACAGAGGAGATATTTTTTAAACAAACACCTCTCCACTAAAATACAAGGTATTAATAGTTGTAGCCTGAGGACTGCACCAACTTGACTGTGCAAAACTGAATTAGGCCCTTACACACAGAAGTGCTGCCTGACCCATACTTGAGACCCAGCCTCGCTGGTTGTTTGTATTTGCTGCTGCTCAGTGTTGCTATCCATATGATTGCTCAAGGTGGATCCATGCTGTCACTTTCTCCCTGTCTCTTGTAGTAAGTGCCTTTAGTAGAGACTGGTGTGGCTCTCGCACGACTAATTCTAAGGCAAATCTAATCTTACTGGGCATGTAGTGATGAAATAACCCAAAATGTGCTGAATTATTACATGTTTTCCTTCCGTGATTCTAGCTCAGGCCCATGTCAGCACCTGCTACAAAGGTGCTGACATGCTACAAAGCACCTGCTATTGCAGGGAGAAAGTGTTTACGTGAGTCACTTTTCCAATGTGAAAGAAAACCTGGAGCGCATGAAAGAAGGGGAATAAATTTACTTTAGCATTACTAAATAACAGAGACTATAAAAGGATTTAAAAAATAAGCAATTGCTCACCAAAACTTTATTTACCTTGTGTTGGTCAGAAAATCTGTGAAACTGTGTATGATAAGGTGTTATGCGCACATCTATCTTGGAGAAAAAATGTAACTGGAGCAAAATTCTGAAAGCAATTATAGGGGCATATATCTTTTCTTTGAGATGAAGAGATCTGTGATACATTTTTATTAGACAAACACAGCTTGTTTATAAAGTGGGTTGAACAATGTTTGTCTTTCTAACATGGGTGGTCAGAGCAAAATTAAGAAGTCATTTCATTTACTTGTGTATTACAGTTATATGCTCCTCCATAACCAAAGGTTCTATGGACATCTTAAAAATGAATGTATGTTCTCCCCAGGCTGATAGGATTAATTAGGCCAGATTTACAAGTTGTGTCAAATCATCACGAATGTGGAATAAAAATCATGATATGGTACTATGAAAGCAGTATATGGAATGTAGATTGTGCCTCAACAGTAATCTGCGCTTCAATACTGCAATAAAGCAGTAGTGTAGATCTAGTCTTAGTTGCTCTGAGTAACTTCATATGTGTCTGTCCTGTAAGACAAGTCTTTATTGTATTTTTTTTAATTTCAGTTCAATTGAACTAAAGTCCTGTTTGTTGCAGCATGATATTTCCTTCCTTAGAGGAATGTTTTGTTTTATGTTCTATTCATATTTTATTTTTATTCATTACAGGGAGTGCTGTATGATCTAGACAAGGTATGTTTCCCCAGTGATGAATTATCTGGAAGCCTATCATGCAAAAGATGGAGCAGAGGGCAGGACTAGAACCAATGGTCAGAAGTTGTGGGGAAGTAGGTTTCAGCTAAACATTAAGAGAAACCTTCTAACAGTGAGGCTGTTCAGCTGTGGAACAGACTACCTCAGGAGATGATGGGTTCTCCTTTGCTGGAGGTATTTAAGTAAAGGCTCAATGGCTATTTGTCAGGGATGCAGTAGTTACATCCTGCATGGCACAGCCTGCATTGAGCAGGGAGTTGGACTACATGATCTCTAAGATACCTTCCAACTCTATGATTCTATACTGCAATAAACAAAAAAAGTGTAGTCCTGTGTAGCAGTAGAGCATAGCTGCAGGACTCTGTGTAAGGGAGTCCTTCTGATTGTGCCACAATTACAGAAGGAGATAGATAAGGCTGTCCATCAGTTCTTCTCTAATCATTTTCAACAGCCACTTTCAATCCAGATTAATTATTTCAAAGAAAGTGGTTTGCTGACTGTGGTCTACAGTGATTGTAGTGTGGCCTCAGTATTGCTCTCAAAAAGTACTTGCATGTTTGATACAGCGTTTGTTTTAGAACACAGTTATACTATTTTTAGGGGAAACATGAGAGAGTCTGGGAATGTCTTGACCTAAACGCCTTCTCTGTTCAAAACATCTGTGATTTCTAGATTTTTTATTTAGGGTACTAGAATGAAATTTGAGGTACATTAATCTGTTCTTGATTACACAGAAATACCTATGAAATGAAAAAAAAATCCACTTCTTTAGGAAAGGCAGCGTTCCTTTTGAATATCAGACTGCTTTGACATGAGAGTATGAAAGTCCTGCAAAAGTGCAAATCAGTTCAACTAATCTCAGTTGTCTGTCACTCTTCTCATTCTAATCATTTTTAATTTATTTTGCAGCAAATGAAAGCAATTGAAAGATATATGAGAAAGCTGGAGTTCCACATCAGCAAGGTAATCAGCTATCCTTTCATCTTGCTTCTAACTTTGTTCCTAAGCTTTTTTATCAAAAGCCCATCTCGCAGTATCCAGAATTCCAGAGAAACTTCCTCACAAAGCACTTCTTCACATAGATTTAGGCAAGGGCTTGCAGTGTCAGCTACAAATGAATTCTATGGAGATCAAATGCCACCTGCAAGGGAGTTTGCAGGGCATTCCCTGTTGCCGCTGCACAGGAACTCAGCCTCATGTTGCCCTGAGGTATGTTGTAGGGGGCCTAGAAAACATCCTACATACATCAGTATTTGTGCATGCTATAAATGCTGTGTCTGGTTCTCGGCCTTGATGCTAGACAGAAACCATGCCATAGGGGACAATCCCATCTGACTTTATTTCTTCCAGGTTAGTATCAGACTATTAGTAAAAATTCATAATTCCCCCTTTCTCATTATGCTGTTCCCATTTTTAATAGGTGACTAATATAATACTAGTAAATACTAATTTTGAATGGGTGAGGTTTGTTGAGAGAATGCGTGTTCACGGCTACAATTCCTGATGGTGAGGTGCAGTCCATCCCTATTCATGGCCTATAGAGTTTGTGTCATTGAAAGCTGTATCAGTAAAGGTCAGGTTATCATGTTGCCCCCAAAAAGGCTAGTCTCCCTCCCCTCCATAGTTCACAGCTTGATTGGGGCAGCCCTGCAGTTGGTGTTTTAATTTCTGGAAAAATGTATATAACTGAAAGCAATGGATTTCAGTGTAGTTTGGGCCTGTGTCAGCAGTGGCATACAAGTTGTACCCACACATCAGTTGTGTCTTCCCTCTCTCCTGTAACAGTAAATGGCAGTTAGTGGCCATTTCTACACTAGCCCAAAATGCGGGCTGGTCACGGACAAGTCCCTGTGCGTCCAAATGACACATAGGGTCTCCCGGGAGGAAGGATGGACGAGAACAGGTTTTCCCAGGGATAAATACTCCCTGGGAAAATCCAATTCTTCCCACAATCTCGGGATCGTCCCGAGACTGCAGGAGGTGTGGCCAACCGTCCTGGTTTCTTCCCTCCTCCCCGCAAGTAGCAGGGATCAGTAGAGGGAAGGAACCGGGCCAGGAGGAATCAGGGGTGGGGGGGAGTGGGGTCAAGGCATTTTTTTTAAAACCCTCACATTTTGTTGGAGCGCACATGCGCTCAGCTCCTTTAAATAGAAATGGCAGGGGTGACACTATCCTTCCTCCTGGGACGTCGCGTCCGAATTTAGACTAAGGGGAGGATCTCGCGATCAGGATGACCCAAGATCCCCCTCCTTCCCTTCCTCTACACCAGGCTGGTGTAGAAATGGCCAGTGTAGATTGCCTTTCTGATTTCAATGAAACCCTTTATTAGGGCAGCCAGAAAAATAGACACTTCTTCATTATCCCCATACCCACAGATGAAATATTCATCAAGGAAACAGATTCCAAAATAACATGTTCCCTGCCAGCAAAAAATCATGCAGCCAGGTACTTTCTGTTCAGGTCCCTCCCACTCAGAACAAAGTGATTTCAGTGTTTGAAAGAGGAGTGACTTGCTACAAAGCTCCATCCACCCTCAAATTGTTCAGTATATTAATTTACTGTTCTGTAACCCATGGAGACAAACAAAGGGAACTTCGTGTGAAGCAGGGTTTTATAAGGCCAAAATGTAAGCAACTGCTCATGTAAACTTTTTAATAGAAAGCAGCAAAACTTTGATGGATGAATGCATGCTGGTCTGCTGGTCTTCCATTGACAGCTGTGTCTTGAAATTAAGTTCTGAACAGGAAACGAAGCAAGGGAAACAGGAAATGTGGTAACTAGTGGCAGCTCTGCAATGTAGTAGATGGGTTTGTGGTAACTGCTCAGGCAAATAGAGTCAGAGACATGAGGGCGGGGCGGAGAATGCTGTACCACACCCTTGCTTTCAGAAGGAAATGACAGCTATATTTAAAAGCCCTTTACAATGGAGACAGGTAGCCTGACAGTCAAATACCGTAGCAGACTGCCACATAGCACAGTTATCTATATTTTATTTATTTATTACATTTTATACTGCCCAGTAGCCGAGGTCCTCTGGGCAGTGCACAATTAAAACCAGCGGGGTGGGGGGGAAGACCAGATACAAAAAGGGGCAGGGCTCCTGCAGCTTTAACTGTTGTGATGAAGAGGGAATTTCACCAGGTGCTGCATACATACAAATGACACCTGCTGAAATTCCCTTTTCTATGCAACTGTTAAAGATACAGGAGCCCAGTCCTCCTTTTCATATGGTCACCCTAATTTTCATCAATCCCCCCTTCTACTGCAGATCTCTGTGCCATATCCCTTACTGTTCTAGAGAGTCTCCCAACCATTAGGAACAGCTTTTCAGGCAGTCTGGTGTGTGTGTGTGTGTGTGTCCACGTGCGTGCGTGCAGTGGTGGGGTAATCAGCTAAAATCAGGCTTTGCATGAGCAAAAGTCCTTTTCGCTAGTGCAAAGCCATCATCGGATGCAACCTAATGTGAGAAATTTCATTTGTGCTGTTTTGTTTGTAAGAGATCTATTGTACCTATGTAGAAATAGATACGTAAAGGTTCTTGAAACTGATGAATTACTTAAGTACTGATACAAAACAGCTCTACACAAAGTTGTTTTTTGACACTGAATACACCAAGGGTCTGTTCAGAAAACATGCTAACCCACACTCAGTGGTTGCATGTGGGTTGTTTTGAACCATGGATTGTTTGGTGAACTGTAGGTTAGCATCTTATTTGAATGCAGCTCATTTTCCACAGGGTGGGTTATTGTTTTGTCTGAATGCAGCCAGGGTGGCTTGTTAACCATGCAGGGTGGTTTGTTAACCACCCTGAACAATAAAAAAACAAACCATGGGTTCTCAAGGTGGTTTGTTCAAGAAAAATAAGCCACACTGCATGGTTAACGAGTCACCTTGGCTGCATACAGACAACACGGTAACTCATGGTTCAACAAATAACTCATGATTCAAAACAACCCACATTCAACCACTAAATGTGGGTTAGCATGTTGACTGAGCGGTCTCTGAGAGTATCTATGGCTGCAATCCTTTGCACAGTTATCTTGAAGTGAACTCCATTCAATACAGTGGTCTTACTTCTGAATAAAAATGCATGGGATTATTCTGTAAAACAATGAATCCATTAGGGATGAAGAGATTTGGGCTTTCATTTCTAGTTTTTGCCCAGTCCGTCCAACTGGCCAGTTTAAGTATGGGCATTCAGGAAATAGTATTGCAAAGATTACTTGGGACTGACAGGTGGGCCTTGCTCCAACTGATGCAGAAGCATGATTATTCACTTTTTCTTTATTGTGAAGCAGCCTCTTCAGTATAATACAGTGGCATGCTACTGCTGACTTGTTTCGTATTCTGAGAACTAATTCAAGGTGCTGAAGCTGACAAGCAGGGATTTTTTTGATTAAGAGTGACTTCATTTTTAAAGAAAACTTTAAAGGTTTGCACAAAAACCATCGAAACATAGGGCTGTAATATTTAGAAGCCTGAGAAGTTGAAGTACAAATTCCTGACAAACCCTTTGTGGTCGACAGGAGATTTTAAGAGGAAGATGCTATTTCCACACTGAATTATTTTCTATATAAAGATCTGGCATCAGCACTGAAGTTGTTTACCTACCCATCACTCTAAAGAGGAAAAAAAATCTGGACTTCTGCATTTAAGTTCCTTTCATTTCTCTTTGATCTTTCATTTTCTTTTTTTTAAAACAATCTCAATGGGCCATTGTTGTTCCTATCAGGTAGATGAGCTGTTTGAAGCCTACTGTATCCAAAGACGGCTCCGTGATGGTGCCAGCAAAATGAAACAAGCGTTTGGGTTGTCCCCTGCCAGCAAAGCAGCTCGGGAGAGCTTGTCGGAAATCAACAAAAGCTACAAAGAATACACAGAGGTACACAAATATCTTTTTTAAAAACTCAACTCAACTTCCCCAGGTTTATGGAAGGAACATGGGATGAGTGGTAGGGTGCTTCCAGACAGAGGGCTCCTACTGCTAAGAGACAAAAGCCATTCTCTTCACACGCTGGCCAACCTGTTGTTGATCAGGAACCCACAAGCAGAGCATGGGTGCATCAGCACCCTTCCACCCATGTACCCCAGTAACTGGTATACATAGGCACCTCCTGCAGGTGCCTACTCCAAGGGAAGCTCGGAGGATGGCAACAAGAAAGAGGGCCTTTTCTGTGATGGGCCCCCAATTGTGGAACAATCTCCCTGATGAGGCCCCGCCTGGCGCAACATTGTTATCTTTTCAGCGCCAGGTCAAGACTCTTCTCCTAGGCATTTAGCAATATGTAATTAGCCTGGGTTTGTTTTTGTATGTTTTTGTGATTTTAATTTTTTGTATATTGTATTTAAGTGTTTTTATCCTATATAAACCGCCCAGAGAGCCTCAGCTATGGGGTGGTATACAAATGTAAATAATAACAACAACAACAACAACAACAACATGCTTACTGTCTCTGCTACTGGAGATAGCACATAGCCAGTAATGGAAGTAGCACATAGCCATATTGCTTGTTTCAGCCTCGCCTTACTTCTGATGATGTCAACCTGTCTCTAAGGGTAATGGGGAAAACTTCTGGGCTCTTGATTCTCTGGACAGCGAAGAAGAAACTGGCAATTTCCAGGGACATTTCTCATCTTCACCATTTTTCACCTACCTAAGAGCTCCTTCCTTTCCCCCTCTTCCAGGCTATGCTTTTGAGCCCCTGCCTCAGAATTTTCTGTCCCTGGATGCTTCCAGATGAGGCTGTTATTGTGCAATTGGTCTGCCTCGTTCTCAGAATTTTATAGGAAGGTCTAGACATCATCATCTTCCATTTGTAACCCCTCCCATGTTTTCCTTCTTCTGTATTTTTTCTTTCCATAGAAAATCTGTTAAGAAAAGATGAAACAGCTGCACAGTGCCTTTTGATAGGTATTGCTAGGAACCCTCCATCTAGAAACATCCCTAGTTACAAGCAAAACAGTTATAATGCATTTTAAGCTGTTTTGGATTATTGATCTGATATTAGTCTTCTCTTTTTCCATACAGAACATGTGCACTATTGAAGGAGAACTGGAAAATCTAATGGGGGAATTCTGCATCAAGATGAAAGGTAATTGGCTTGCATTTCATTCCTTTTTCTGCTCAAACATCGCAGTGAGAATTGTGTGTGTGTGTTTCTCAAAGCACTGAGAACCCAATGAAATTTATATAAGAGGTTTGTTTTCTTTCTCTAACCACATTAGTTATGGAGGCTTCAAAAACCATGTCTGTCTCAAAGCAACCAGCATGAACTGTGCATATTGAAATATCAAGCATTTACAGCAAACATTCCAGAGACTTTCCTATTGTTTAGGAGCATGTGGTTTAATTAGATTTGTTTAGGAGCATGTGGCTTAATGAGAGAAAAAAACAAATGTGTGCTGGGGGAACACATCTTTTATTACATTTTCTTATGTCTGAGAGCAACTCTGCATTAAGCAAAAAAAACCAAAACACCCTGCATCCTTACCAGGACTTTCTGCTTTTGGTTTCTTTGTGGGATAACGATGGGCTTCTTTACACAACGGACTTGTGGTTTGAATCAATGAAAGTCCTTCCTTGGCAAGTTCTATATGCTTCTGTGTGTTTCAGTTTACAACCACTAGATGGCGCAGTCATTATAGCCCTTTATAGTGCTACACTGGCATGTCACAAAGCTGATGATCAGAATAACATCCCTTTTCATGGTATCTCTGACCTTTTTGAAAGCAGGTTAAAGGGGGGAAGCACAGGAGATGTCCTAGAGGTTGACACTGTTATGTAAAGGGCCCACTAACTTCCGTGAGTGACCAATCATGAGCATGCAATAAATCACTCATGCAGAAAAGCCCTTAATCTCTGCCTCTGCCATAGGTTCTGAATAGTGAATTATTTCCCTGCTTTTCTAAAACTTGGAGGGGGGGAACAGAGGTTTTCAGCATGTAATAAGTTTTGTTTTTCTAAACTGTTATCCCACCTATCAAATTAATATGTGCTTGTGGAATGGAATTATTTTTTAAAAGATAAACATCTCCTTTTTAATCCACTGTAGCAAACCACCAATTATTCTGCCACCACCACTGCAAATTTCAGTGATGCAGGGGCCATACCAGAGTGGGGGGGGATGCTTGTCGCATATTATCTAGGATATATTAGGATAAAATCAGAGAAGTACGTATGAGTCTATGTTTTCAGAACCTGGAGCTTTAATCCTAACAGCGTATGACAAGATTTGATATAAAGTATTAAGCTTGGGGAAAACTGGCCTGCAAACTAGACTTTTAGTAGGCTAAAATATCTACTGGAGCTTTCCACTCTGAGCTGATGCAGAATCCACTTTGGCCCATCTGGAAAAATGCAGAGGTCTTATTTTTTTTTCCTCCTGCTTCTGTTTGGTTACAGGTCTTTGTGTTTACAGCTAGATGGGCAGCAGAGATCAAGTTGTCGTATTAAGGCATCAAAAGGGAGATAGAGCCAGCAGCAGAGTGCTAGTAAATTTGAATTATTTATAAATAATAAATAAATTAGAAAGTGGGAGGTAATATGAACCTGACAGGGCCTTGCTTTGTTCTGGTACCTGGAACCGTGTGGGAGGAAAGGAGAAAAATGCATTGTATGTTCACAGGCAATGGAAGAGATCGCAATAGGAGTGGAGCTACTGGGCATAGAAGTGTCAAGATATGTTAGACCAACCATTAGTACAAGGGTGGCATTTACCCAAAGTAATGTTCCTTTAGCAAATATTATGTGACAGTCAAAAGGAAATCAGTTCCCATGAATTAACCATACTGGGACATGGGAGACCTGAGTCCTATTTCTAATTTGACACAGAATTTCTGTGACAAATATTTCTTTATTGAAATATTTTATTATTGAAACAGTATCTTCTTCTTTAAACTGCTGTGATGGTACAAGACCATTTCATAATATTAGTGGAGCTTGTGCTGCTGTAGTGTTTTGACAGTTGAGCTCTTTGGAGATTTTTCTGTGCTTGTACTCAACACTTTAGATCAAAATGACTGCATATTAATTTCTGTATTAACAATATTGCCGCAGTGCCATTTACACTCGGCATGGTAACTAGTTTATTCTTTCTCTTGTTGGCCCCTATACTGTATACACGGTGTGCTTTAAAAACAGCACCAAAGGTAATTATCCCATGCTCGCTTTCTAGAAAGTTTATGTAAGAGCAGAGAATTCTCAGTCCTCTTTAGCCAACATTAATTTTTAGGCCTATAGATGAACTCTATTTCAAATCCCGATTCAACTATAAGGCTCACTGAATGGCTTAGGAAAGTCACTGTCTTTGTTCAGACATAATGGCTGGGTTTAGACAACCCACACTCATTACATACTCAACCCTTGAGTGGGGGTTATCATGTTGTGTGAGCCCAGTCCATGGGAAACTATGGGTTCCTGCAGTGCAAATGAGCTGCAGCAGATTTGCAGGCTATGTGACACCCCCTCCTTCTCTTTCACATGCCAGAAGAGGAGATTGAAAGCTTCTGTTTCCTATTTTAAACTAACCACCGTTCCCCATGCCATCCAAACTCAAGGAATGGAAATTTGTTTAAATTGTCATTTTAGAACAGGCATCCTGGCTTGTTACACCAATCATAGTTTAAACAAACCACAATTCCTCAAGTTTGGATATAAAGGGGAACTGTGGCTCATTTAAAATTGAAGTGGAAGCTTTTAACCTCTTCCTGTGGTAAAAGAGAGAGGAGGAGAGGGAAGGGGAATTGTGTGAGCTCAAGGCTTGTGCAGGGTTGTTCGTATAGGGCCAGTTCACACAGTCACTGCAGCCCACTATAGCTTATTTAAGTGAGTCCTTTTTAATTCTCTGTAGCAAACCACCAATTCTTCTGCCACCACTGCTGCAAATTTCAGTGATGTGGGAGCACCGCATGTGGATGGCCATTTTGAATATTCAGCTCTTAGTGGGGGTTGCCATGGTTTCTTGTTTCATTCGAACCTGGGCAGCAGGGTCTGTTGCTGGAGGTTAAACAAACCTCAAATAACCCTACAACAGACCATGGGTTATTTCAGGAGTGTTTAACCCTCAAACAACCCCTGCAGCCCGAATTCAGAAGACATGACAAGCCGCAGCCATGGCTTGAACAGGCAACCCAGTGCCCAGGGATGCTGTGGCTTGTCGGGGCTTACATAAGTTAAAATGGGCTGCAGTGGTCATGTGAACCAGGTCATACTGGGAAACTATGGTGGTCTTCTCTGTCAGTTTGACTTAACTCAAAGGATAACTGTGAAGCTAAAATAATGTAATGAGCTCCTTTGGAGGAATGGTTGGATGAATTATAATAAATATACAAATAAGAGTCATTATGTGTTGATTTCAATAAAGAATGGCTACTTATAACATGGTAATAAATGTAACTGTAAAGTACCAAGACGTATTATTATTATTATTATTATTATTATTAGCCATTCATCCATTGAACTCTTAATTGCCAAAGGCATGTAAGTGAGGTTACTCCAGAGTAATTTTGTTTTTGGAGGGGTGGGGATAGATTTCAAATGAACACTTCTAAAACTTTTTAAATATATGAATAAAGACCTTAGGTCAACAGAGTTTGTGAGGAACTGCTGCCACCTACAGATGGAAAGATGAATGCTTCACAGTAACCCTTCAAGTCAATTGGCTTTCCTTTCAACCCCCCATATGGGCCACTGTCAACCCATAATCAGGGGGCGGGGAGTAAATATCAAGGTTGACAGTACTGCTCAGATTACCATGTACCAAAGCATCTATGCCATCCATTTTATGTTGATTAAGCCATAAACATGAAGAAAACGTTATGTGTGTGAACTGGGGTGTGGCTAGTCATTTATGGACACTTTCTGTGGCACATAACAATACCCCAACAGTTTAAAAATCGTTAATCTTGCTGCCGTTACATGTGGACTGGGTCAGAGAGTTAGGAGACCCCTAGAATGGGGTGAGCTGTGGTGTGGTGTGTATGTAGGATTCCCAAAAATCGGCAGACGGACCTTCCATGAGCGGAGACCTTCTTCTCCTGGAAGGTCCTTTCCTCTTGCGGAAGGCAGGTCCTGAACCCAACCCCTACTTTTTGCATTTTACACATTCAATAATAATTTGCTGTATCAACTGGTATCCTGTTTACTTCCATCAAGAGTTCTGCCATTGGGTAGAGTGAGGTAGCAGCCTCAGTCAGCAGATGATGGAAGAAGGCGAGCAGTAGTATGATGTTGGGGGGCAAAGCTGTCTGCACCATGTGCACACACCCAGCTGACGGCCCTTTTTGTTAGGCACCAAAATGTTTTGGGCCGATCCTGCCTACGAGCCTTTCTACACAAGACAGTCATCGTGCACTCATGTTTCCTCACGCATTGTAGTTTGCAGGTGCTTTACACAACATTGTCATATTCCAGAGCCTCCCTCAATGTTCACAACCATTTTACCATTGGTTTTTTTTTTTCCCCAACAAGAAAAGTCTGGTATATCTGTGAATGGCAGCATGAAACCCTAAGTGTATTTGTTCAATTCCGCTGTACCACAGTGCCCCTAGTGCATGTGTAACGCAACATATAGAAAGGCAGGGAAATAAAAACCTGGGGGAGGGGGGAATGTGTAAAGGAGCCGAACTTAATCCCACAGCGAATCTGGAATTTTCTTGTGAATTGCCAAGAAACTGCCGGTCATTGGGCAGAATAGAAATGAAATGAAAATGGAAGCAGAAGCCTTGGTAAAGTGGCCTCATGTAGAAAAGCCCTAGTTCAGCATCATAAGGCTTTAAAAAGTTAATAGAAAAGCACTCACTGTGCTTCATCTATTATTAGTTGGGTTTAATGTGCTGTCTTTTTTTTAAAAAAAAAAAAGCCTAGTAAAGAGGAAGCTCTTTCTGCTCAAATTATAGCTACATAATGTTACCCATTTAAACAGATTGATCTGGGCAAAGCTTGACAAGAGAATTAAAAATGGCAGAACTCTTGATGGAAGTTTTTGTGAACCGCCCAGAGAGCTTCGGCTATTGGGCGGTATAAAAATGTAATAAATAAATAAATAAAATATATTAAAAAAAAAGATGGTTGCAAAAAAAAGATGAGAGGAGATGCTTTTACTGTAACAGGGTGCTGCCAAATGTAATAATAAATAAATAAAATGCATTCCCTATTTGAAGATGCTTGAGCTGAAGCTTGCTCTCCTTATCTGTCTTGGAAAGCTGCACTTAGAATCATAGAATCGTAGAGTTGCAAGGGGCCTATAAGGCCATTGAGTCTAACCCCCTGCTCAATGCAGGAATCCACCTTCAAGCATCCCTGACAGATGGCTGTCCAACTGCACCTTCAAGGCCTCTAGTGTGGGAGAGCCCATGACCTCCCTAGGTAATTGGTTCCATTGTCGTACTGCTCTAACAGTCAGGAAGTTTTTCCTGATGTCCAGCCGGAATCTGGCTTCCTGTAACTTGAGCCCGTTATTCCATGTCCTGCACTCTGAGATGATCAAGAAGAGATCCTGGCCCTCCTCTGTGTGACAACCTTTCAAGTATTTGAAGAGTGCTATCGTGTCTTAAAGGGCTTTGTGGCTCTGGTAAGAAGTCAACAGGTAAATCTTGCCAGGACCAGGGAGATGGCATTACACATTCCGAATTCAAAAGAAATGAATCCACTAACTATCCAACCAATCTTCCCAGGCATCCCAATACCCCTAGTAACAGGAACAATAAATTGGGCATCGGTCACTGCCGTGTTCAGAGCAGTAACAGCAGCAGCAGAAGGGTTGATGGAATGGGCAGCCTTCATCCTCTCAGTTGGTGAGGGAAGAAGGAAGTGGGAGTGCAAAGTTGCTCTCTCAATGCCATCAGTGCTTTGGCAACACTGAGGAGTGCTGGTATACAGTCGCTGATATAAGAAAGAGAGGGCATGAGCATTTCTTCTGAAACAGGTCTCAAATGTTGTTGGCTCCTAGGTCTGGCTGGCTTTGCTCGACTTTGCCCTGGAGACCAGTATGAGGTGAGTAACTTTGCAAAAATGTCATTTCCCATCATGTTCAAAGGGTTCTACAGGGTATTTTTTCCTGCTCTCAAATCCTGTACTACAAGAAAGGTCCCACTATTCTCTATTTATGGATGAATGCACTCTGAGCCTTTCCCACATAAAGACTATGAGATTGGTCCCAGAGAGCTGATTGATGCCTAGCAAGATAACAACAGATCTTTCTTTAGCTTTGTTTTGGAAGGGTGTCAGCATGTCTCTCAATATTTTGTTCTTGGCATAAGTTTTCTTCCTCTTGTGGCTCCTAAATCCAGCCAGGACAGGCTGACAAGAGCAGATCAATTAGAACAGGGCAAGTTGACGTCCCCTCCCTCGCCCCCTTCCCCCTGTCCCAAGACAGAAATGTAACTTTATCAACAAGTAGGCTGAAAACTACAACAGATTCACTGTTTCTGCCTTGGCCTCTGTGGTCTGTATTCATGTAGCGTATGGTGATGCTGCATGAAACATTTGACATTCAAGTTCTGCAAATGGCCATAGCATCCCTAAACAAACAAACCAAAAAAGTGTTTTCTGCTCTTTCTAACGTACTGGAAAGGTGTGGTATAAATCAATCCAGCTTGTTCTCTGAAAGGCTCTGAGACATGTGGTTTGCATTATTTTAAAGATGAGGTCAAATGGGAAAGCTCATCGTAATAGTGTGTCAGCATTTGTAGTACCTTGTGTGCTTGCATAGCAGCAGTTGCCACCCTCCATTAGACTTGCTGAGATTCATTTCCTCCCCATTATGGTTTGTTCAGAGGGAGGGAATGAGAGGGGGAGAAAGGCAGGACAAGTATGTGGGTGGTGAGAGCACAAGATGTTTCTTTCCCACAGATTTTCATGCGGTACGGCCGTCAGAGATGGAAATTGAAAGGCAAAATAGAAGTCAATGGCAAACAAAGCTGGGATGGAGAAGAAATGATCTTCCTTCCTCTTATTGTTGGGCTGATCTCCATTAAGGTATCAACTAAACGTTAACTACACTGCTGGCCTATAAGTGATCAGCAATTCCATCCAGATTTCTCAAAATTAATTGAATATATGGATACCTATCATTGGTATATGTCATCCTGCAGTATTCTATGTATTGAATAAAAGCCAGTCGGGTAAGGAGTCTAGTGGTCAATGTCTGCAGCACTTCTCCATTGCCCCAATCTCTACCATGTTTTTCTTTGATCATTCTTTCTACAAAATGGAATCACGTCTAATGATTTATAATTCAGTGGACAAAAAAGTGGAATATGATGACAAATGGTTAGGGAATAAAGGGAGGCAGTCATTGGGGGCTAAAAATCTGTTCAAGTCTTATTAATTTGACCGTGTAGAAATAGCTGCCTTAAATACTTCAGCTTAGATGAGGAGTCTTTATGCTGTACACCAGCTTACCCCAACCTGGTGCCTTCCAGATGTTTTGGACTACAACTCCCATCATCCCTCACCATTGGCCATACTGGCTGGGCCTGATGGGAGTTGGAGGGTACCAGGTTGGGGAAGGCTGGCATACAGTTATCTGCACGGTCTTTGCATTTGCATCCTTTAGTATATGACTTGCATGTATGAATAAACCATTGCAGATTAAAGAGCACATATAAAGTTTCATGTCATTTTGCATCATCTCAAAGACAATGCTTTTCAACTGAGCCAATTTACACATTCTGATGAATCATAAAGCATTGAGGAATCAAGTAATGAAAGATTGGATTATCTCTCATCATATATTAAGACCTTCAAATATAACACAATTTGAATAAGATGTCCAGTTTTATGAAGCTATCTCAGATGCAGTACGAAATTTTATCCTATTCATGTATTATTTGCGCAAAAGGCCTGGCATGTTGAAGGAGGAGCAAAGTGGAGCTTTTAGCTCCACTTCTGACATCATGCATCCATCTGCACATTGTTTGTTTGTGAAGGAGACTCAACCTGCAGGAGCTCCATGGGGTCAGGATACGAGCCGCGCACTGAGATTTTTTTTGCAAACAACTGCACTCCACATGCTGATGGATGCATGGCATCAGGTGGGGCTAAAAGTGGGGCCTGCTCCTCCTTCAACATGCTAAGGCCATCATGGGAGTAATCCATGAACAGGATTCTAGTCTTAAACCCTTTTTATATCCCAAGTTCCAAATCCAAATACATCTTGTTTAACTTATTTTTGGACCAGGCTGTAAATGTAAAAGAAGCGCCATATCTGATGTCCAAAACCACAAAGGTGGTAATTGCACTTGGATTTCCAGTTCACGGAGGAGAAGGAGAAGATCATGGTAGAATATTCGCTGTATCTGATGTGGGAGAAAAGAGGGGAGGGGGGGAACCCTCACAGAATGAAGCTGAGAGCCAAAAAGTAGCTCCTCCCATGAATGGTTAGCGAAAACAGCCGTTTTTGGGGTGAGCATTATTTTAATCCAGATTGCTGTCTTGTCACAGAGCAGAAATTCATAGACAAAAAAATTGTTCCTTTAAAAGGCAGGTTCTCACATAATCATACACAAGTATAACATTTAAGTATTGGGTTCCCCGCCCCCCCCCCTCTTCAAACAGTGTGTCATGTAGCAACCCTCCCGTTAGGGAAATACAGAATAGTTGGCTCTGAGCAATGCTACTGAACTAATGAGCAGTTAACAGATAGTTATTCTCTCCCTAATTATTAACACTTGTTCCTTTTGAAGGTCACAGAAGTTAAAGGCCTTGCTACTCACATTCTGGTGGGAAGTGTTACCTGTGAAACAAAAGACTTGTTCGCTGCTCAGCCTCAGGTTGTCGCTGTGGACATCAATGACCTTGGCACAATAAAGCTGAACCTGGAAATCACGTGGCAGTAAGTAAAGCTGACTTTGTGGAGGGTCAACATCATTTCAAATAAAGTGGGTACCTACCCATGGTCTTTGGCTTCTCTGGCAAGGAGACGTAAGAAAGGATTGCTCTAAATAAGAATAGTGATACAACAGAAAACAACAAGGTTTAATAAGATCTATATGTACCAACATGACCGTAATATTATATCAGATATACAGATTGCACCTTTTTTATATATCTAAAAGGTCATGGAATAATATAAAATTTTTAATGGAACACTGTCTTATATGGTTAGCCGTTCCTCTTAGACACTCAGTGCCCAGCTGTTTATTGGTAACTGAGACTGGGTTCACATGTCATGATAAGCCACGGTGGGTTGTGAGCCATGTTAGTTTCCGTGTGGCTTATTGCGACGTCCAAACCTGGCACAGAACTCATGAGCTGTTTATAGGGTTGTTTAGGATAGCTAGTTCCCAGGGTGGCTTGTCATGACATCTAAACCCTGGCACCATGGCTTGTGCCAAGCCATTACCAGTGCCATCTCAAGCCTCCCTCCCCAGTGACTGCCCCTCAATGGCACTTTGGATGGACTGTCACTGGTTTGTCAGCTTTCAATTAATTTTTTTTTCAGTGCCTCAGAATTGCATAAATGGGGTCAGAGAGTTAGGAGATACAACAATCATTGTTGTCATCTTTATAAAGATTATATCTTTCATCTTTAAAACAACCACTGAAATCTTAAGTTTGAGGTTTGGGTATCTTATATCTTAATATGCAAGTGGTGACAGCTTCTGCATTTCTCTTGAAAGTAATCACTGTATTAATAGCAACCTTTTTTAAAAAAAAAATTATGGTCTGTCAGCACAAATACAGGAATAACCTTTTCAGGAGTTGCATTGTATCAGAAGACTTTAAAAGTGCAATCATTGTATTGTGGTCTATGGTTATCTGTCTAGGACTTCTGTGTTCAGGATACTCTTTATCAGCATGTCATTGTAGATAGAAGTCAAAGAGTGGTTAAAGGATGGATTTTCAGTCATGTTTTCAATAAACGCATTCATTTCCTGAAGGCTTCTAATCTGCTTTAGGGCTAGAACACGAATTACAGTCACAGTTGAGGTGCTGATTCTCACCTGACCCCTAACATTAGGAAGCCCTCAGGGTGTAGAAGTTAGCCGCTGTGTTGTAAATTTCCATTCCCCTCCACTATGTTCCTAGTGACTATCAAGAAGAGGTATGGCTTACACTAGTGTGGTGTAAAGAGAGCCAGTGTGGTATGGTATAGTCGCTAAGGTGCTGGACTGGGAGTTGGGAGATCCGAGTTCTAGTCCCCACTTGGCCATGGAAATCCACTGGGTGACTTTGGGCCAGTCACAGACTCTCAGCCCAACCTACCTCATAGGGTTGTTGTTGTTGTCAGGATAAAATGGAGAGGAGGAGGATTATGTACGCCGCTTTGGGTTCCTTGGAGGAAAAAAGGTGGAATATTCATGAAATAAATAAATAATGAAATAAATAACAAGCTCTACACACAGGCTGTTGCTATGGAAAGGTCATTTCACCTGGCGATTTTCATGACAACTGTAATATGTATTTTGTCTTTCGGGGTTTTTACGTGCTTTACTACTGGATTGTATGTATTCCAGATTAATAAACACAGAGTACAAGTCTTGAGTGTTTACAGAGCCTCACTAGGAAGAGACTGGATGGTCCCTGCTCTAATGACCTAAAAGTGAACAGAAAACAAGTGTTCCTTGTAACAGTCATTCAGTTCTAATGAGAGGCATACATTTTTGCAGCCCATTTGAAGTTGAGGACATGACCCCATCGACAGTCAACACGAACAAAGCATCTGCTCTCCAAAGAAGGATGTCCATGTATAGTCAAGGCACTCCAGAAACGCCGACCTTTAAGGACCACTCATTCTTTGTAAGTTAAATGTGCCTCTCTATTATTTACTAAAAGGAAATCTTCCGTGGTTGAACAACCACCATAGTCAATACTTATTTTCACACCATTTTGCAATTACACTGGTGAAATGTTGAGGTCCCTCTAAGCTTTTTAGTAAAGCAAACTTACTAAAATGTGCATACTAATAATTGTGATTAAAAAACTGTTTCTTTTCCCCCATTAACTATGAAAGTGGCTGTTAATTGATCCCCCTTATTGAGTTGTACTAATATCTTTGTACGTTTTACTTTAATTTGTTTATATACAAATGAGAATGATTTTTAGCATGTAATGTTTTCAAATATTGGAGGGTCAGACATTTGTTCTAAAGTGAAGGTGGGCTGAAGAGGCAGTAGCACTAAAAACTGTTAAATTGTGATCATACGTTTGATAATGTAGATCTTAAGACTACTTTAAAGCTTCCCATAGGAGCCTGCCCAGGTTTTCAGATCTTTGGGAGAGGCCCCTTTCTTGATACTGCTGCCATTGTGGGGTCACAAGAGAGGGTCTTCTTGGTGGCTGCTCCCAGGTGTTGGAACTCCCTGCCAAAGGAGGCTAGGTTGGCCCTCTCTCTGTTGTCCTTCCACCAGCAGGCAAAGATGGTTTTAGTCATATTTCATTCATAAAGGCTGTGTTTTTTTAATTGGTTAGTATTGTTCATTTATTTTATTGTTGTTTTTTAATGTAATTAGTTTTATGTTATGTTTTAATTAAGATTTTGTTTTTAGCCTATATTTTACTGTTAGCTGCTTTGAGTGCCATTTTGGGGCAGAAAGGCAGGATCCAAATGTAATTAATTTATTATTATTTAATTAATTAATTATGAATAATTAAATCAATTGGGTTAGAGCCAGAATAACGCTTAGTAGACCTCTGCTTATGCTGTAGAAAGGGAGGGAGGGAGAAGGTTTTCGCAATTCCTTCTTCCCCCTGCAAGTCCCCATGCTTCCTGAAAAGTTGCTCTGGAGGGGCTGGGGGACCTTCTGGAGCAGCATAAGGGGTGGCACAGGCAGCCATGGGGGAAAGGAGAATTGGCCAAAATTGCCTCCCTGCCCAATTTCTCCAACTGGAACACCTGGATCCCAGTGCTGGCCATGAGTGAAAGGAGCCCTTTCATTCAGGGAACTGCAAATCTGGATCCAACCCACTATTTTTAGGAATGGAATCCTCTATTTTCTTCTTCCCAATAAAGGAACTCTTGAGACTGATGCATTTCCCTAGACAGGCCTTCAGCATGCTCTGGTTCTCAAGAGTTCCTTTTGATTCCTGTATTGTACAGTCACATATAAAGGGTGATCTAGTTGACTAATTGCCTCCTTTTTGCCTTAACGTGCTGAAGAAATGGCGGCATCCTTCACAAGACAGGCTCCAGTTTTCCATTGTAGATGCTCTGCAAGACACTTTCTTTGACAAACTGCGTCGCAGTCGCTCGTTTAGCGACCTGCCGTCTCTCAGGTTGAGGCCTAGAGCAGGGCTAGAACGCTATGTGAGTCTGGATGGTGGGAGCTCTCTTTGTAGCAAATGAACTCACTTCGTTTCTGAAGCAGTTCCTCTGTGTTCATGCATGCCCTGAATCTGATACTTCTCAGTGAGGTATGTAGAGTTTGCAGACCATGTGTTGAGGAAATGGCTATAGGTTCAATTTTGAGTTTTTGATGTCAATATCAAAATTCTGATTGGCTTTAGTTTTGCAATCTCTTTCTAGACAAGAGGCCAAGACAGTCCACGTGAACCTTTTGAAAAAGATGTATAAATACTAACTTGTATGGACTGGTGTCTTGTAAACAATATACAGGCAATCTATATCCAGGACAGAAGTTTAAATGGGAATCAATTGGATGAAAGGCACAATAGAAATAAAGTAAAATTAATTGGGAGCAGTCTAGAAGTTAAATTTCACATTTAAATTCCACTAATTTCAGTGGGATTTAAGCCTGCTTAATTTTCTTTGTGCTATTTTGTTTAAAACTTTTTAAAAACTTTCAAAATAGCTGAGCTATGAGAGCAAGATAACCTCTAGAACCTTAATCCTATATCTGTCAACATGTAGTAATACCAACCAGGTCATGCCACATGATATTTCACTGGTGTGCACTCTATTCCATACCATTAGTTTCTAGTAGATAAAATCTGGTCAGCAAAATACAAGCCTTTTAGTTACTCTGCTTTCTGCATGAAATTTAAGTGAATTTGCAGTGCCTCTCACAGAACTTTAGTTCCAGATTGATGTAGAACCTTCTTATACTCAGTCTGGACCAATTCTGATTATTCCTGTTTGCGGGTTTTTAATAGCCATTTGATATCTTCCTCTTTCTTTTTAAAATCACTATAATAAAAAGTAAATTTCTTTCACAAATCCTGAGGCTTGGGTTTACATCAGACAACAAACTTTAATCTTCTTCCATTTTCTTTTTGTAGCTGCTTAAAATTATTGTTGTTTCGTTCTGTATGGAAAGTTCCTCTACTTTCTAGCTTTAACAGCTTTTGTTATGTTTGCAGCCAAATTCTCCCGATGATGTCTTTGAAAATGGGACAAGTGGAAATGAGAAAAGGTCATTATCTTTCAGCTTCAGTGATATTCCCAATGGAGACTGCAGAATGTCATCAAGTTCAATAGATTCTTCCTCTGCCATAGATAATTCTAATCCTGAAATTACTGTCACACCCCCAGAACACAATTGGCAAAAGTTATCAAAAACTCAAACCGTGGACAATATCAGTACAAGCTCATCTGTGGACTCCACAACTGAATCCAAAGACTTAAAGTCACAAGAGCTTGTGCTAATTAATGATGAGAAGACTTCAAGTGTAGATTTTGAAGTTTGCCAAAAGTCTCCATGTTCAAGAAGCAACAGCTTGTTCTTAGATAATAGTACCCCGGTATCACTCCTTCAGGACACTGATGAGTTATCAGAGCTCAAACCAGTGGAACTGGATACTTTCGAAGGCAACATCACTAAACAGCTGGTTAAAAGACTGACTTCAGGAGAAGGCCCGATGACACCTGAAAAGCTGTATTGTGAGGGGTCAATAAGTGGTGAATCTGAAGGTTATAAATCCTGTGTTGATGGAAGCCTAGAAGAAGCATTGCAAGGGCTTATTCTAGCACTTGAGCCTCATAAAGAACAGTTTAAAGAATTCCAGGATTTGGACCAAGAAGTAATACACCTGGATGAAATCTTAAAGGTACATTCGGCTCCTGAATTTGGAATTTGCTTGCCTAATCATCCCAGTATCAGAAGAGCTTATGTCCCATAATCTCTTTGATGGCATGAACTACACCAATCTAATATGTCATAGCTGTTACCAACCTTCTGATTTATAAAAATGCAACCTAGAAAACTGAGGCCCCTGTTGAACCAAATCTAAATATGTGATAATTCTGCCTTTCTTCAAAAAGATTAGAATTATATTTCGCAGTATCCAACCCATTGGAATAGTTAACCCTATTGGCATTGTGCTAGAAGTTGCTTACACTAGCGCAGCATTAGCGGTAGTCTTGGATACTGCCCAATATTTTCTTGCTTGTTGAAAACACTTTATAGTAAGCATATATGTCAGTAGAGAAATACCCCTGTACTAGGTGGTTGACTCACATAAACTGGTAACTCAATAAGATTAGGCACAGGACTTTTTGTGCTACGGTAAGATTTTGAAGATTGAGCAATAGCAGAAGTTTCTACAGCTGTAATCAGTGACCACACAGGTCAGTAGATTACTCTGAGTGTGGGAAGACAATAGTGGAATGTATCCTATAAAAGGAAGCCCTGATACAAATTAGTATATTCTGTATAGGTATATTCTAAAACTCATTATAATAAAAAACAAGACTATCAATTAAAAGCCCTTTCTTTGGCTGACAATCCTACTTCCAGACAGTTTAAGAATTTGCAGGGCCAGGAGTATGTCACATATTGTGGGCAATTGCATTTATTGTAGACTCTGATCGCTCCAGGAAAACCCAGAGTATTGTTAAATGATTATTTTAAATGCATGCTTTTAGAGAAGGAAAATGAAAGTGTAAATCTATGATCTCCCCTGTCTGCAATGGCTGCCCCATTCATTTCAATGGGGCGAACACCTGTACATTTAGAAAGGAATGATAAACAGATGCTCCTTCCATTGAAATAGAAGGAGACATCTACCCACATAGATGCTTCATATATGTGTACTAGAATACACATGAAGATTTGGATTGAATATTAGGATGTTGTAAGAATCCTACAGCCAGCCAAGTCTAAAAGCCGCCACGCAAAAATGAGCCTGCTGTGATTTTTCTCTGGGTGCATTAAAAACCTAAAGCTACTTAGGGCTTTCCACAGGAAGGATGTCTTCATTAGCAGAACTCAGTTCCATCCCACCTAACCTGCATTAGATAGAGTCTGTCCAGATTCACTGCAGCTACATCCCTATTGCCATTGCCCAAATAATGTTCAACATTCTTCTTTTGCGGATTCCTCTTATAATGTGTAAAAAGCGAAATCCTAAAATCTGGGGAAAATATATAAGCGCAGGCAAATCTGGCAAGTGCAGCTAATTCATTCCATGGATATGAAGAAAATATAAAACACCCACTTTAATTGGGTTGAACGTTCAAGCCTTAACCAAAGGAAAGTACACTGTGCTTAAAACCGTACTTGGTTCTCACGGACTCGTTTTGCCTTTGCTACTGCAGTGCAGACCGACAGTAAATCACAGCAGATCGTCTAGCTTGAGCCTAACCGTTGAGAGTGCATTGGAGAGCTTTGATTTCCTCAACACCTCTGACTTTGAGGATGACGGTGGTTCGGATGAGCTTTGCAGTGGTGGGCAAGGTGCAGACTCTGTATTCTCTGACACTGAGGTTGAGAAAAACAGGTAGGAATGCCAATATTGTGTGCTTCTTATTTACATCAAGCTCCTGCACCTTTTAGTCAAAGATCTTGGTACACACCTGTCATTCAAGGAAGATGAAACTAAATATTGGGGGGGAAATAATTTTATTTATTTATTTATTTATTACATTTCTATACCGCCCAATAGCCAGAGCTAGATTGGAGATTTCCTATGTAGAGCATTGAAAAAGAAAAGATTAAGAGAACTAAGTATAATGTTGCCCACGTGTTGTTTATCATTTTGCTGAAATGTCACCCGTAAAATAAGAATGTAAGCAACTGACTAGCAGGATCACCAGGTCATCAGCCCTCTCTTTTTAAATGCTGTCTGAGACAGCTGAAAAGAATAAGGCTGTTGCCCCATCTGCCCACCTTCCTCTCCTGCCTTCAATAATGACAAAGACATTGGTGTAGCTCTGCTGCAAGCATAGGAGGAGGGTGGGCGGAGGAGAAAGGGGTCATCCTGAGACCATGGGAAAAGTCGGGATAAAAGTGTAGGGCCATATCCCGGGGAAAGGGAGGGATTATCCCTCCCTGCTCCCAGGAACCCCTGTGTGTCATGTGGATGCACAGGGGTGATCCCCGGTATATTGCCCTGTCTAGACATGCCCAAGATCTCCCTAAGAAAGTAAATGTGTGTGTTCATCCTGTGTTACAGCTAGAGATGAGGCAATGGGCATCTGAGAGCCTCACTAAAGCACAGGAAAGCAGAAAGGTACCAATACTGAGGGTGATACCATGGTGGGTTATATCTCGAAGCAACCTTCTAGGGGAGGGACATAGCTCAGTGGTAGAGCACCTACCTTGCATGCAGAAAATCCCAGGTCTGATCCATGGCGTCTCCAGATAGGGCAGGAAAAATTCCTACTTGGAACTCTTGAGAGCCGCTACCAGTCAATGTCAACAATACTGGGCTAGTTGGTGTAACCTATCATGGCACTGCCATACCATAAGGGCACCGTCAAGTGTAAAAGAGATTACTATCATTTTGTCATCACAAAGCTTGCCTGTTCCTCAGCTTTTCCTAGTTTGTATTCAAATAGATACTGTTATTTCTGAAACGCCATTATAGGTGTGATCCCTGCTTTCCAAAGCAGTTCATCAATTCTGGTCAATGCAGGGTCAAGCCTGATGGAAGCACCTTAGCTGAAGAGGCTTAAATAACTCGATCTTGTTCCGATGAAGATGCCGAAATCCTGATAATATATCCCTGTTGCTGATTTGAACCACCCAAGCCTATTACATTGTTCAACTGTGGACCTTCTTAACCTTTCCTTCTCAGTGTTCTGTCATTCACATTTCACTGAGGAATGCTGAAATAATCAAAGAGCAAAATAATTATTTAAACAGTGAGATTTGCGTTATTTGGTGAATAAAAGAAACAGTAAACCTGTTTTTGAGTCCTGTGCCTGAAACACCAAATGCCCTCTGTTCCAATAGCTTCCCGCTTTTTCCTTCCTTGGCTGACAATTAATCATGAGCCAGTAAAGCACTGACAGATTAAGTTTTAATTGTATAACTTTTGAAAACCACAAATCTATAATTCAGTTAAATCCACAAAACAGTTTGGCAAAGTATGTTGTCAACAGGCCAGGGTAGATGCGTGTGTGTGTGTGTGTGTGTGTGTGTGTTTTAAAGAAAACAAGTTCTAATGAAGGCTGATTTCAAAGACTTCATTGCAAGAGCTCTTTACAAAAGGGTCATTGTTTCAAAGAAACAAGTAGTCCACTGTGGAAGCGATATATCCTTTAAACGTGGACACTTATTTGGCATTTGCTACCTTATGCTACTGCCAATTTGAGATATGATGTATTCATTAAAAGGTTTCTGGCCTACCAAGGGCTGTTTGGTTACGGGCCGGTGCTTTCAACAATCCCTTTTTTTTTTTGCGTGGCGTTAGTCATGTTGAGCCGACATAAAAAAAGAAAATCAAATCGCTCACTTACCTCCCGGCATGAACAGTTACAGGTCAGAACACCCAGAAGCCAGAGGGCACCTCAGTGAAGCATTGACAGAAGACACAGGAGTTGGTACCAGTGTAGCTGGAAGCCCTCTTCCATTGACCACAGGGAACGAAAGCCTTGACATCACCATAGTGAAGCACTTGCAATATTGCACACAGCTTATTCAGGTACCTCTCTTTATATAGGTGTGTGTATGTGTGTGTTAATAACAGATGTTAATTGGAGACATGCTTGTGCCTGATTTGCAGGCTGTGTACACACCACTGGCCTCTTTTCATACTTAATTTATTTTGTATTGCTTTGTCCCTCCTCACTCCTTTGTTTATTTTTCTTGTCCTTAGCCCATTTGCAGATCTCATGTACTAAGTTCACTGTAGGAATAGCAAGGGACAAAGCAGTGTCTCTGCTGCCATGGAGAGGCTGACAAGTGTACATGCCTGTAGAAGCAGCAGACTGTATTTGGCCCTGATCCAGAGAAAGTTACTCATGCGTAAATGCCATTGAGACGTATTTTTATATTTTATTTTATTTTATCTATTTCTTAGCCAAATTTCAAGACCATAGTCTTCCCAGCTTACAGCATAAAATAATAATGTGATTCAACAAACATATTAATAAAATTATTGATATATGAAATAAAACCAGTCACAGTAAAATACAATTTCAGAATATCCATCAGCAGCAATTATCATAAAAAGTTTCAATTCAAAGCCAGGAAGAACAAATTAATGACTAACATGTGTGGCTAAGGGCACAATCCTATGTATGTTTGGACAGAGAAAAGTCCTACAACTCCCAGCATGCCCCAGCCAGCATACTACAGGACTTTTTTCTGTCTAAATATGCATAGGGTTGCACATTTAGGTTGTAATCCTGCATACTTAATAGGGAGGAAGTCCTATTATTGGAAGTAAGTCTTGTTAAACTTAATCGGTTTTTCTGAGTAAACATGAATAGGGGTGAGCTATAATTTTCTCTGGATAAGGGCTGAAATAGGAGGAACTCATAGCAGCACAATAAATTCAAAGAGATTATATTGTCATAAATCTAGTATTCTACTTTCTCTGAATTGTTGGGGAAAGGATCCCTGCAAAAGATGACCACAACTATGACATACACAAGCATTAAATTATACAGCCCTATATATTAATAACAAACTCATTCCCTGGATTTGGTCCTTATGTAGCCCAAACAGCGCCATCCACACACAAGAGGAAGTTTTTGGTAGGCTTGGGGGAACCCCAAGGTTAGCAGAAATACATAAAATCTTTGGAGGGGAATATGAAGGGGGGAAATATGACAAAAAATAATCCAGTGAGGACAGAGACTGCTCAGTGAGGACATGCTGATTGACTGTGGGTGGGTGGAACCAGGCAATGAATGGCGTATTCTTGAACTGGGCATGGCTGGCTGGCTGGTTGGTTGGAATCCTGAACTGGAGTACTCCATATTGTAAGAGTTTGTTGCAAGTGCCACTTATTCTTCCACGTTGTTTATTTCAGCAGAATTTTTTATTCAGAGAATTTACTGTATATAATACGCGCATGTATTCTATTGTATATAATACACACATATAATTTTGATTTTTCTTGGTTGTTTTACTAGCAAATTGTGTTCTCCAACAAAACTGTGTTTCTAACAAGATACCTCCTAGACAAGCTATCTCAGCAGATTCTAGTGATTGAGAATCTTACAGATATCAGCAATGAGAATATGGGGAACGTCAGACCTATAAGTGAAGGTAAGAAATGGCAAAGGCAGTTCCCATTTGGAAAAGAATGGTATATGTTTCAATATTCTGAAAGTATGATGTGCAATGCAGTCTTATGCATGTTTACTCAGACGTGAGTCCTGCCGTGTTCAGTGGGACCTATGCCGTAAAGCTGCAATCCTAAATATGTTTACTTCGGTGAAAGTCCCATTGATCACAGTGTGATGTACTTCCAAATAAACATGCCCGAAATCAGGCTGTAAGACTGCGATCCTGTGCAGACTTATCTGAGAAGAATTACTATTGAATGTAACGGGGCTTACCTCTGTGTAAACATGCATAGGATCAGATGGCACGAGGAAGGACCATAACATCTGTGCTCCCATGCCCAATCCCTGGCATCTCCAAGTAGGGCTGGGAAAATCCCAGGTCTGAGACCCTGGGCAGGGGCTGCCATTTTGTGTAGACAGCACTGAGTTAGCTGGACCAATGGTCTGGCTCGGTCTAAGGCAGCTTCCTGTATTCCTCAATAGCACCCTGTTTGTCATTGTCTAGCAGTGGAGTTTGCTTTGGGCTCTTCTTTTACAGTGGCACAATTAGGGGTGGTCTTTGGGAGCAAAGTCCAGGGTCCCGCAGTCCAACTGGGCTCTGATGACTACCCAGATAACAGCAGGTGATGGGGACAGTGGGAAACAGGCCTACCAGGGCCAACACTGCTCCCCTTTCTTACTTTTTTTGTTTTTTTGAGGGGAAAAATTGTCAGGTGTCAGGCTGGCCAGGCACCTACATGGTTACAAATGCCTGTTTTATTATTTTTACTTTAAAAATATACATACTATCCTTTTCTACAACAAAATTGGTCTTCTTCCCAGGTAAATGTAGTTAGCATCAGGGCAACAGAAGTAAACCCCCATTCAGTTTATTTTATTTATTTATTATTGCATTTATATCCCACCTTTTTTTCCTCCAAGGAACCCCAGGTGGCATACCATTTTATCCTCACAACAACAACCCTGTGAGGTAGGTTGGGCTGAGAGTCTGTGACGGGCCCAAAGTCACCCAGTGGGCTTCCATGGACGAGAGGGGACTAGAACCTGGATCTCCAGACTCCCAGTCCGGCATTCTAGCCACTAAACCACACTGGCTCCTGCAGTCATGATAGTGCTATGATTTAAATGGGAAACTGGACATTTGTAAAATCAGGGTTGGCAAACAGCTTCTCTCTCTCTAATACATTAGGTATGCCTATCAGTTACTTCATAACTGAAGTAATACACGTTTTTCTAAACTGCCCCCTGTGAGACCATTAAGTCTAGGGTGTATAGTTACCTAGCTGCGCTGCTGTTATCTTGTCTCATTCCAGCTCTTTAACCTGAAAGTGTTCCATTAAAGAGGAGAGGGAGCAGGCAGCCCTTGAGAAGGCACCCAATGTGGGTCATTTTCCATCTCAGGAATATTGTAGTTGTGGGAAGGATACTTTCTGAGACTTTGGCTGCTTTCCCAGGCCCTGTTTATTTTGGCTTATGAATTTCCTGTAGCCTTTTAATAATACTGCACTAACCCACATTTTGCAAGTTCCAGCATTTTTTTGGCCATTTACAAACACCCATTTTCTAAAATGTTATTGATTTAAACGTTTAAAAGCATTTATACTCTGCCTTTATCCGCTGCTTAGCTTTCGAGGCATTTTACTACTAGTAAAAACAATTAACAATGAAATCCAATTAGAAACTGAAAAATCAAAACTACAATTTAAAAGAGAATAGCAATCGAGAGCAGCAACAAAGATCACGGCAAAAGATCATGAGCCCTTCTCTCAGTCCCACCAACATCACAGGCACGCCTGGTGGGAACGCAGGAGAGGGCCTTCTCGGTAGCTGCTCCGGTACTCTGAAACTCTCTTCCCAGGGAAGCTAGACTGGCTCCCTCCTTGATGTGCTTTTGGAGGCAGGCAAAACTTCTTTGTTCCGGCAGGCCTTTGGCGAATAATCTGGACCGCCATCTGTGCCAAGGACTGTTAAAATCGTCATTTTAAATGTTTTAATATTGGAACATATTTAATATGTTTGTAAGTTTTGTATATCTCTATAGGTTTTTAATGTATATGTTTTAAATTGTTGGCAAAAGGCGGGAAATTAATAATAATAATAATAATAATAATAATAATAATAATAATAATAATAATACAACAACAACAACAACAACAACAACAACAACACAGGAAAATAAAGAGGGCTCAATCTTAATGTGGTGCTAGGAGAAACCTGCTAATGTGATGGGACTTTATCACTCCTTCCTCCCCACTTCACCGTTCAAAGGTCTGCTCCTGAGGGTTTTCTTCTTCCAGTTCAACTGAAGGAACTGCTTCCATCAGTAGAATAACAGTGTTGGATCCAACTCAGAATGTTTTAGCTGTATTTACTTGGTGGACGGGGAAAACACTCTATAGCTTTACACATTTATTTCTGTGGTAAAGATGCCACCAGTAATGTACTTCTTTAAAACTTCATCATTCATAATAATTGGATAATTTCATGTCCGCTATATCATTCAAATTAAACAATCTTATTTGTAGGGATTATAATTCAGATTATCAATTTCAGTTTGCCTAAACCGCACCAACTATTATCATACAATGACTTGATTTGGATAATCATTGTAGACAGAACAACGGACGATGGCTTGTTTAAGAACTGGCACATGCCAGGTGCCATTTGCAAAATCACCTGCCCAGCCGTGGGTTGTCATGACGTTTGAATCCGAACAGCAAATAACCGTCAAATAATTCAACAGTCCACATTAAACAAATTTTAAAGACCGAAATGAGTTATTTGCATCACAAGTGAAAGAAAGCATTTAACAAACACTTCCTGTACATTTTATAATGAATTATCAGTGAGTTTCTCTGCCACCATGTAGTCTGGGAGATTACTTCTGGAAGACAGTATAATGTGAAATTTTCAGGAAGCCAAATTCCTTACTATGGTGAATGTTCTGCACTGGCTGGCTGAAGAATAGTTCTGGCCCTAGGATCTCGAAAATGATGGTTGCAAGCATATATGGGGAACAATCTGGCCAAAATTCGGCTGCAGCCCTACACAGTGCCAGCTTTGTTTTTGCGGGCCCATGGGCAAGGCACCCACAATGCCCCCCTCCCACATTGAATCTACCTTCTCACCTGTCACCAGCTGCTGTTGTTCCTCATCCTCTTTCTCATCATCATTGCCGCTTGCTTGCCAGTGGGCAAGTAGGCCATGGCATCTGCTGCTCCTCCTCCTCCTCCTCACCACCACTATTGTCTGGGTTAGCATGAGAGGCAGGAAAGCAAGCAGGTTGCAATGGGGGACAGAGGAACAAGTCCAGGGAGCACCTACCACTGGGCCCCTGTCGGGGTGTGGGCCTTCAGCCGGCGCCTGGTTATTATTATTATTATTATTATTTATTTATTTATTTATTTATTTATATAGCACCATCAATGTACATGGTTATGCCTACCCTTCGCACCAGCCCTGACCCTACAGCCCTTCAGCCAGGCTGCAGAAGTTTGTGGAAATGCTGCTCCGCTGGTAGGGTGGCATTTATATCCCCAGAGCATCTAGAGCTCCACTACACTGACAAAAAGTTTGCTGGTGTAGGTGTAATGCTGGTGGTCTTTCTGAAGTGGTAGTGGTGGTGTGTGTGTTTTAAAAAGCATTGTATCCATTTCCCCTCCTGTTTAGTGTCAAAGAGAGGGAAGAAATTGAAAGGCCAAATAGGGACAGTAAAATCAGGAAAATACCCCCCCCCCCACTGGCTACCTTCTTCCCTGGCTGTGGCAAAACCAGCAAAGGGTTAGAAGTGGTGGTTTCTGCACCATGGGATCCCTCGCCCTGCCCTCCACCCCCATCTCACCACTCAGGATTGCTCTGTTTACATTTATCAGGGTCATGCTAAACATATAAGTGGTAACTGAATGTTTTGTTATCCTTTTTATCCAGAACAAATCTGCTTTTGCCATTTGTATGCTTTAATCTGTCAAGTAAATGCAACCCTTTACCCGTCTCACACGAAGCTGGCGTTTTCTGCCAACTTTAAGGAGCTTCTTAGGTTTTGCAAATGTCACTCAGTTGTGATTCAATTTCTCTAGCCCTAATCTTTCTTCCCAATAGATAAAATAATGTCAATTTCTTTCACGTTTCCCCCCCCCCCTCAGCAATTCCAGATTTTCAGAAAAAAATCTCCCTACTTTCCTTCTGGAATAAATGTACCAGTTCTTCTGGGGTGTATCATACTTCAGCAGACAAGATGGTCAAACAACTGGATGTCAGTTTTGCTGCAGCTGTGAATGACGAGTGTCCAGGACTTGCAGAAACAGGTGCAGTACTGCAATGTGTTTCCCTAGTAGCAACAGAGAGGTTCCCTGTGTGATCTGTTTGGATGGCCCCCATCAGTTACATCAACTAATTCAAAGCTGTTAGCTATTATTTTCATGCTGAAATATTTTTTTCTATTTTCCCTAAACCAAAACAACATATCCAAAATAAGAGGCATTTGAAGCCTAAATTTGTGTAGATCCCGCTAGTCAGAATATATCCCACAGTTCCTCACCTTGGGTTGGATCCGGATTTACACCGGATGAACTGCGCTGGTGGAAGTGGACTTCCCCACCCCCCGGGCCTTCCCATAGTTTAACCAATTAATCTTAACAACTGACTTAGAGCACAATCCAACACAGAAGTTAGTCCTACTGAGTTCAGTGGAATTTACTTCCAGTAATTTTGTATAGGATTGCAGCCTAAAATTTGCACTCCACCCCCAAATCCTAAAGTCAATATTGAAAGAGCTGTGCATGCATTTGAATGCACACATAGAGGCACTCTTTGAACACTCCTACAGTGGACTCCGCTCCAAATCCTACATGGAAAACGTCTTAGAAAACGAAAGTAATTTTCAAAAGCAATATTTCTAATGGAGCTCTTTGGGGGTCATACCCATAACAGACAAAGGGCACAATCCAACCAAATCTGACAAGTTTAAAGTTTCATTGATTTCAGGTCATAACTGTAGCTGCTCGTGCAACTTTGATGTCACATGGGTATAACTGAACAAAGCATTTGATCTTGTGTTTAATTATGTTTTAGAGCACTTTACCCTTTCTAAAAGCTAACGCAATGGGGAGCAAACATGTTAAATGATCAGGTGCAATTAAACACAGTGCCTCCAGTAATTTCATTTTGCTCTTTGCAATGGCTAATTGGTTATTTTAACTTCTTGTACTCAGTATTCAAAACCTTGGTGTCTCACATCCTGGACCGAGCAGATCCTGTCCTCTCTTCCAGTCTGTCCTTGGAAGTCATCACAGTTTTTCAGTACTACAACTATTTTGCCAGTAAAAACGTTAGTGATCTGGCAAATTATTTGCTTCAACTTGCAAGAGAAGGTAAGGAAGATAACTTGGTTGCCCATAGCTTTTGAGAGCAGGGCTTGAAAGAATTCTTTTCACTACTCAAATGAATCCAGGAAGATTCTTAGTTTTAGAGTCATGTAAACATGAACATACTTGCTATGAGCTAAGGTGATGGTTAGGGAAAATGACACCTATAAATTATGAAAACCACCTCATAGCAGGATCTGTAACTCTTCAATTCACATACAAGCCATAGATTATCACTCACATCAGACACACACACACACTTCTATTATCCAACTGTATAATGTGGCACAAGCAGAGAGAATAAGCAAACAAGGTATCCTGTGTCAAAGATGTTAGAAAAGCATTTAGGGCAACATCCAGTATGACACGATTGCTAATGTAAATTACAATATACTCGTGTAAGGGGCCACTAGCACAACACCAATAGCATTAGCTCATACAATGGGATTTCTGGGGAATTCCTTAGTGCCACGCTATTGCCATTGTGCTAGTGCAAGGTAATTTACATTAGTGCTGATGACATGTAGGATGATGCCCTTAGTTTTTATATTATTGGTATTTGCAATTGTTTTTAATTTTATAAGCCATAAGAACATGAGAAGTGCCATCTGGATCAGACTGAGGGTCCATCTAGTCCAGCACTCTGTTCGCACAGTGGCCAACCAGCCATCGGCCAGGGATGAACAAGCAGGACATGGTGCAACAGCACCCTCCCACCCATGTTCCCCAGCAACTGCTGCACACAGGAGGTAGCACATAAGCATCAGGGCTAGTAGCCATTGATAAACGTCTCTAGGAATTTATCCAACCCCCTTCTAAAGCCATCCAAATTGGTGGCCCTCTGCCCAGAAAGCCAGTATATAAATACATAAAATTAAATTAAAAAACTAAAATAAGCCACATGGTTGAAGAAGGTAAGATGACCATGAATCCAGTTGGATTACGAGGTTGCTCAAAAAGCGCCAGGCTGTAGTCATGGTGTGGTGGCAAGGGGGCATGGAACCAGGCCTCTCACATATTCTTTGCATGTTGAATTTTCTTTTAAAAAATAAATAACAATTGCAATTCTAAAGCCCAGATCCAATGGCTGGAGGGGCTCAGCATGCTGTGGCAGCCCTTCTCCACCTGAGGAGAGGGGTCCTGCCAATGCAGGCATCTATCCCAAAGCCCCAGCTACACTCATGTAAGTTCCGTGGGCATAAAGCTACCGCTTGCAGTATTCCTGCCAATGGAAGGCCCTGAAACAGTGCATTCTGGGGACAGGATGTAATTTCCCACATGTTGGAATCAGTGAGAAGGTAGGGGAAGGACCAATATCCACAAGGGAAAAAGGTGACACACACACACACACACACACCACACACCTCCTGCCCTGGCTGGTTGCGTGTTCCTGCAAGGTTCTGGATTCAGTGGTAGCTCTGGGCTTGGACCAGGTTAGACTTGCTCTGTAAACTTACAGCCTTTGTACTTATGAAGATTAAAAGAAAAGACTACAGGTAGCATTCTATCCAGGTGCTCAGCAAGAAGCAAGACTTCCTACTGAAACTTTCCAGTGTCCTGAGGGCAAATGAATTGGAATAACCGACAAACGCCAAAGCAGGGGCACAGAACCTCAGGCCTGAGGGCCAAACCCAGCTCTCCTGGGTTCTCCAGACGCCCACACCCCTTTCTCCAAACCACCAATCATTGGGTGTTTCCCACATTTTATCCTCATCCTAAAAGGTTGAAATGCCTCTCTTAAAGCATAGTTACTGGCAGTAGAGCTTTAAACTAAAATATGCAGGTATTATTAGCTCAGTCCCTTTCTCCATTGGCCCTTCCCCCCTTTTGCCTGCAGCAATGTCATCAGATTTATTTTATTATTATGCAACCCTGTAGTCTGTGCAATTATATACATGTCTACTCAAAAGTAAGCCCTATTGAGTTCAATGGGTCTTACTCCCAGAGGAGCGGGCATTGCAGCCTAATATTTTAAAATAATTTAAGTTAACATACTTTAATTCAAACATTGTTAAAATGTATTTGCATTTTAGCTTTAATGGTGCAGACTCTACAGTCCTTAAGAGATGAAAAGTTCTTGCAGAACAAGATCGCCTTAACCTCCATCAGCCTCCCACCTCAGCAAGAAGTGCTGAAATCATTGGCGCTGCTCCTTCTGACTGAAAACAAAAGGGAGACCTACGAGGCTGTGGTATCAATATTGTCAGCTGCAGCAGCAGAAGACAAGCACTTCAGGGAAAAGGTAGGAAACTCGTAGGAATTGCTAGCTTTCAGCTACGACTTTTCTCTGAGGCCATCAAAGCTTTCTAGTCAGAAGGAACTTCGGGGGCTAAGCAGCAGTTCTGAGACCTACAGACAAGATTCTTGAAAACAATATTAAAGAAAAATAAAGTGAATTTAAATCATGTTAGGTGAATAAGACTCATACATTTTAAAAAAAACAAAGAGTCTTGTGGCACCTTAAAGAGTAACAAATTTCTTCTAACACGTTTTTGTGGTGTATAGTCCATTTCATCAGATGCATGGAATAATATGGAGAGTTTTAAGGTCTTCTATACAGTACCTATAGGGGGCAGGGTGGGGGGACCTGTAAACAGTGAGGTCAGAAGGAAATTCAGTGCAGAAACTACAGTGGGCATTTGCAGTGCATCCTTTGCTGGTAAGAAACATCCTGGCACTTGGTAAGATGACAAAAATATGTTGTGTGATAAAACTCCTTTATTCCAATTCAAGCCTCTAGCGGTAACCCAGTACCTTGTCCTCCATGGCAGGTTATGGAGTTTTACACACACATCTTGTGCCTTCTTTGTAAACTGCCACCACCAACACCTTGTTAGGGTTTCTGCTAGCCTCACGCTTGGCTAGCATGGCTTAGTCACTAATTAGGTCCTGGGACTTTTGTGTGTGTGTGAAATATAGTTGCAGCCGCCTCTTCCTCCTCTTCAAAGCCTCTTTCTTTTTCTCCCAGGCTTTAATTTATTACTGCGAAACCCTCGCACAGCCCAACCTCCACCTACAGAAGGCGGCTTGCTTAGCACTGAAATGCCTCCAGGTAAACCTCTGCCTTCTTTGCTTTCCCAGGCACAACAAAAGGTCAAGGAACGACAAGGGTTTCAATAGCCCCTCTTGAGCAAACAGCCACAATAAGAGCATTGTTATTTTGTATTTGCCATCCAGATATTACTTTACAAATGTGGGAAGATATTTTTTTTTTAATGTAACTTAGGACCTTGAAATTTCTCCAAGACCGGAAGGATGAACTGCACATGAGAACTCTGATCACAGAAGGGGATGCCAATAGGACTTACTTGTAATTGAAACATTAATATTTGCAAAGGGCAAAAAAAAAAGTATGGCCTTCTTTATGTATATATATATATGGAAAACATTGGAAGGAAAAGGGGGCACCTCCCAGCGCAGTAGTATCAAAAGCTGCTTTTGCATCCAGAATCAGACTAGGATCTGCTTTGATCACTGCTGTGTTGTGGCTTTGCGCTCCTTAGAAAAGGGGCATATAGCCTTATAGGCTTTGTTGCTGGTGCATTGGGCCATATAGTCTAGCACCATTTCAGTTCTCAAGTGCTGTAAATTTGGCTGAACTTGCAATTAAAATTTAATGGAAGACAGCAGCTGCCCTAGTCCAGGGGTCGGCAACCTACCCCGCCACCCTGTGGGCCCCAGTGCACCCCCTTGGCCTCCTTTCTTGGTGTCTGATGTGGTGCCCTACCCCACCTACTTTTTAGTTATTTATATTTTTAATAGCAAAGTTTCTTACTGGCATCTGGGATTGCTGCAAAAAAAAGTTAGGGCGTGTACCTGTGCCCATCTTTATTTCCCTTGAAGATGCCAGGTAGCTGCAGGACGATAATTTCATCTGCAACCTGGTGATGCCCAGGCCAGTTTCTCAAAGGGCCAAATGTGCCCACGGCCCCAAAAAGGTTACCTAGTCCTTCCCAGATCCCAAGGAAGACAGAATTAAAACCAGGACATAAAAATAACATTAAATTTGCACATAGAAACTGACCTGTGTATGCTTAAAGTAACTGCAAAATGCTATTGTAGGCTGGAATTAACTATCTTCCAAAACTTTATTAATAACCTCCTACTTTATAGCAAAGGTGGCCCAATGTGATTCTTCTTGCACAGTAACAGTTTAATAGCAGTAAACATTGTGAACTATGATGTCATAAAGAGTGTGTCTATTCATAATATTCTGGATGCATAGTGAAGCACAAGTGAACAAAACTTATTAAACAAGTATTAAAGATAACATCAGAACTATATCAGCAGAGACCCAGAAGGCAGGAGCTATGGAGGGTGCAGATCTGTCTACACAGTCTTTTTGCATTTGGCTCTGCTGCCTCCATTGAGAGCTACAGCCATAGCTCTGTAGGCACGTTGCACTGCATATGGGATTCTGGGTAGTATCTGACCATGCCCCAACACTCGTCTAAACCAACATGTGCACAACGCAACTATTTCTTGCTAGGGCAATGGGAAAAAGCAGTGATTTGCCACCTCGTTTTCAACAGCAGATCGCCACTTTTTCTCATTGCCCTAGCAAGTACTAGTTACGTCGTGCAACTGTAGATTTACATGTCATTAGCGTTGGATACTATCATCTGGATTTGGACAATAGACCCAAATGAGCTCATAAAATTTGTAAAATTTCATACAAGTGTGAAGAATTGGACAGAGAGGTGAGAATAAGTGGCTATAATAGGAATTTTGGAATAAGGTTGGAAAAATATCTTTTTTTTTTTTTTTTTTTTGGTACAGGCAACTGAAAGTATTAAAATGCTGGTGACACTTTGCCAGTCTGACAATGAAGATATCAGGAAAGTAGCCTCTGAAACCCTGCTCTCACTTGGTAGGTTGAGGATCTTTATGTTGTCCCTATAAAAGTTATTTTATTACTACAGAGGAAAAGCTATCTTCTGGGGCAAAAAGGAGAAGGGTGAAGATGATAGAAAAGCGACAAAGAATGGAAATGAGGTGGCATTCCTACTTTTGTAACATTTCAGAAGTAACACCCTAGGTTTGAATGAGGACGGCGTATGCTATGTCAAGTAACACGCTAAGACGTCATAGGAACCCTCTGGCTTCACTTTCACTGACACATTGTCATAGCGAGTTACCAGAATTTATGGAAAGTATTGTATATGCTTGCATATCCACGTGCAAAGTACATACTGCCAAGCACTGCACACATGGGATCACACAGCTTCTGACAAAGTGGCAATGGAAGCTTACCCCCCCCCCAAAAAACAACAACAACTAATTGTGTGGTGAGGTGTGTGTGTGATTTTCCTCTGGGAAGGAAAGAGAAAGAGCTGTGGGAAGGTACAGAGAGAGATGAGTACAGGCGAGAGAGAAATGTGTTCATTGCCTCTTAAAAGAAAGGTTAATGATTCTGGGCAGGAGGTCTTTCTCCAGGTACTCCAAGTGTGTATTAGATACTTTTTCTTTCAAGGCATCCTCCAGGTAATACTGGAGCTCCCACAAAAGGAGGATTCTCTCATTCCAGGAAATGCAGTGGAAAAAGCCTTCTGGCTTCACAGGTTTCCTCTGCTCTCAGCTAGGACATGGCTCAGCCCATGACTAAAACAGAAGGCACAGTTTATTCCCTATCCATATCTAGGCTGATACCAGCTCGGCTCCAGGAACATATCTGAATGCCAGGGTTCAATTCTTGAACCTGTGAACTACGATACCTTCCCTCAACACTTGGAGTGACTATAATGATCCCATTGAAGGGTGGAATTGAAGATAAGCCTTTTACGTTAGAGGACATGGTTTCCATGCAGCTTTGAGCCCCTTTTTAGAAATAAAATTCTTTTTTTGTAATAGACACAGACTGCCACTGTTCAAAAGGATAAGCTTGAGGGGAGTAGCAGAGAAGCGCTCTTAACCATCTAGGTCTCCATAAAGGTCATCTGCCTCAGTTGAGATCCACAGACACATTATTATTATTATTATTATTATTATTATTATTATTATTATTATTATTATTTATTTATATAGCACCATCAATGTACATGGTGCTGTACAGAGTAAAACAGTAAATAGCAAGACCCTGCCGCATAGGCTTATGTATTCTGCTTCCCTTTTTGTGTGTTTGTGTGCTCAGGAGAAGACGGACGTCTGGCATATGAGCAACTAGATAAATTCCCCCGAGAATTTGTTAAAGTTGGCGGACGACGTGCAACTGAAGTGGCCACAGCCTTTTAAATATTTTTATCTGCTGGTCAGCTGAAACATGATGGTGCTGTAGCTGAACTGCAAAAACAAAAGCCACTCTTCTGAAGAATGCTTTGAAACTTAGCCACTCACTGACATTCAAAGAAGAAAGAATATGGAGGATCTTATTTGTAGGACGCTATTGGCTTTTCTCCATAGCTTTGTAGCTTGTCATGAAACAGCTGTTTGTCAAAGGTTGTGATTATTTTGCTTTTGAGTGAATCTATGTGGTTGCTGTAACTCAGCCTCAGCAAACATGAAGAGGTTTTGAAATCATCATTGAGGTATTTCCAGCAGAAGTTGGTGCTTGTTTTGTGGGCATTATTGTGTCAATTTGAAACATGTGATGCTCCCCTAGACATTTCAAAGCAGTTCTAACTCCTTCCTGTGCTGAGCCTCTGCTGCCTTCAAGTATTTCCCTGCTAGGTTTAATGATTAGTAAGCACATTTAGCATGAACAGCCCTCAAATGATGGCCTGCCTCCGGAAACAGCAGGATTTAAACCGCAGGGGAGGTGTCAGTTCTTTGACTCATTCCAGATTTCCATTCTTGCTTTTTCCTGCCCTCCAGTAATGAACTCTCATTAATCCAAGGTTGTTGTTTTTATTATTATTTTTGAGCAGTTGTATGGATTGTATAAAATAAGTGGAAGGTTAAGCATACTCCTTTCTCCGGAAAGAGCAAATGGATGCAAGTTACTTTTATTATGTGAAAGCACAGGATCCAGCTTCCTCCCACAAAGTTTTAAAAAGTTTGTGCATTTATATACAATAACTTGTACTTAATTTGTTATAAAGGTCTTTAGGACTGTTTAAAATCAGGGTATTAGCAAACACCTCTCCTTCATACTATATACAATGATTTGGCTGACAGACAGTGCAGGCTTACAGAGAAATAAATCCCCTTAAATTCAAAGAGCCTTACTCCCAAGTAAGTATGAGCAGGACTGCAGCCTGAACATGTTTCATTAAAGCCCTTTTTACTGTTCCTACAGGGTGATAGTTTTACAACAGCTGGATCTTCTACAACTCTTGGGCTTCAGGTAGAGATGGGGGGTGCTTGCAGGTAGGAATGCATTAGCCATCATTTGGCACATGCAGATTTTGAAGGTTTTGTGTAATAGAAGCCTCCCTTTTTTCTTTTTGCAAATGCTTTGGCAAGCATTTTGATTGTGAATGTTGCAACACTGTATATATCTGTATATTTATAAATTATATATAAATATGATCTGATCAAAAGCTACATTTGTACAGTCTCTCCAAAAGGTTTACTGAAGGGGGGGGGGGGAAGTCTCTTATGCCATGTGAAATAATTATGCTTTGGTTTTTACAGCACATTGCTCCCACGAGCCCGCAGTCTTTCATGGTCGTCTTTTGTACTGACTTTTGGCTTATATTTGCCTTCTAGTTTTGTGGTATTTGTACTTCTCATATTTACTGCTACCTTTAAGTTATAATAAAGATTATTTTTGAATTACTAAATAACATTAGCGTAGCAGGTGTTTGATTCTTGCACTGCTGTGAGGCCTTAAAGCAGGGCTGGGGAATCAACACCCCTGTCAATGTAGTTGGACTTGGATCAGCCCCAGCCATCATGGCCAGTGGCCAGGGATGAGGGGCTCCCATCCCTCCCTTATAGCCTTGATCCGGTGCCTTCCCTCCGCACCACTGTGGGCTAAACCTCAACCTTCCTTTGAAAAACTTTTCGTTTTCATCAATATCACTTGCTAGTTATAGAGAAATGAACAGGAGCCATTCAATGACCATGTGCTCTGGTATCCCCCATACTGGTACTCAAACACTTTTTGTCTATGGTCAGGAGAGAAGAGCAAAGAAGCTATTTCAGCACCAGGAAGGAAGCAGCAATGCTGTCTCCTGGGCTGGGTTTTTTAAAGCTACTGGCAAGATCCACAGATCAACTGAATGGCTGCCTGCAGCAGTTCATTGCCAAAGGTAGTCTCAAAAGGATCTTCAGATCGGAAGAAGGAAACTCTCTTTTGCAGTTTAGTTGGGAGGCATTTATTTATTACATATCTAAACTGCCCAACAGCCAGGGCTCTCTGGGCAGGTTGAAGGTGGGGATGTTTGAATTTACTTTATAGGTGAAGATAGATCTGTGTTAAAAAGGTGAGATAGAATGACGGAGAAACTATTGATCATGGGTGGTTGTAGAGGAAACAAGCTTCTCTGTCTTCCCATAAGTTAGAGCCAACAGAGAAGGATTAATCTCACTTAAAAAGAAAAGTAGAACTATAAATGTTTAACCTACCATGAGTTTGGATTCCATAGGTATGAATCTACTTATGACATCAACAAGCGCTGATGCTGCTTCCATTTTCCATTCTATTTACTTCATCCATTGCCTAGCTACGGGCTTTGTGCATTTTGAGTGAGTTATGTCAGTTACCAGCCAGCCGTATGAGCAAACTGCAAATCAATCCCTTAGCTTTCCAACAGTCCCCTCTCTGACCTAGGGGAATACAGCTTTATAAAGAAACACAAGATATTCTTCTTCAAGCAACATGGGAAGTTCATTAGACAAGTTACAAAACTGGTATGATAAGACTTTCATGCACACAAGGGAACCACCAATCAAGCTATTAGACCCCATCTTCCACAACCACAAAATCAAAACCTATGGCCTTGCGCTGAGAAATGCAGAGCTGCCCTTGGAGGAGAGAGCTATAGCTGCACTATATATTGGACTGCTAGCTTACACAGGTATGCAATCACAAAGACACGCTGAAACACAAGAGGCACCAACTAGGTTTGTGACAGATTTGTGATGAATTCAGGTAGTTCCTGCTTCACCACATCTGCTTAAATGCAAAGTGTTTTAAGGCCTAAATGTCATCATCTTACCTAACATCTGTACTAACACAACTGAGCACCTTGCTTTAACTGTATCTTAATAAGGCCCGTTTCAGGACACTGGATCCCATTTGCCTAGTGGTAGCCTAGCACCCTAGTCACACAAGCAGAGTCAGACTCTGTAGTTGCCTGGATCATGTAAAATTACACAACAGATCAGTTCTCGTGCAGAAAAGGCAGCTTTCTCCCAGTTCTATGTGAAGTTGCACTGGGTGTCCCATTTCCCCCCTACATCAGATATATATTGCTGGGCTAGTTCATATCTTGCCCCAGTTTTGAAGATTAGGCTCTCGCCATTTTAGAAGAATGCACTCACCTACATGGAAATGTGCACTTTGTCATCTGAAAACAACAGACTTCCAGAATGAAATAGTAAACCAAACTATAACAGAACAACTTGGAGCACATTTCAGATCTTAATGGTCATATTGCTCCCATTGGATCCAAGGGTGACTTGCATAAGCAGAAAAAATATTCCTGCTTATGAAAGAAACCCATTTTTCTCCAATTCTCTAACACATGCAGATCAGTTCCTCCCTTGCACCACATCCCATCATCATTATTATTCCCAGATGAATTTTAAACCTAAGTATTTTAAGATGTTATGATAGTTATATTAATATTGTATTGGTTTTATATGCTCTTTTAACTAGTTTTATGTATTCTATTGTGTTTAATATTGTGCCTCGCCTTGATCCAGAGGGAGAGGCAGGTAAGAAATATATTATTCTCATCATCATTGAGATCACTTGACTGTCAAGAGGGACTTTTCAGGGACTGAAGTGAGGAGAAAGGGCCCAGAAAGCTCTTCCTCCACAAGCAGAACTCCACTCTTGCTTCTCTGGATATAGTTTCAGATAACTGAGTGATGTTCAGTGATTAAACTACTTGAACAAGATCCTGTGATACAAATGGAAAGGCAACCTACTGTCTCAGCTTCTAGCCCAGTGGCTTACCTTTTCTATGACTGGGTAGTGTATTAGATTGCACATTTTGTGAATTTTTTACATAATGCAACAGGTGTGAGAGAGTTGTAGGTGGTAGCAGTAAGTACAGAAAAATGCAATACACAGACAAGGAAAGAACCATATGACAGATGGTTCCAAACAAAGACAACGTTCTTAAGATGAAAGTTAAGAAAGCCATTAAAAAAAATCAATAGGCTTCTAGTACAAACATAGTGGAATATTCCAATGTAATATAATGCAGTGGGGACAACCTTAAGCAGGGGACCAAATCCCTCCCTCCCTAGATGGCCCACCCCCTTTTGCCCCAAGCACAGATTGGTTGATGGTTTCCCAAGTTTTGTGTAGTTTTTCCCCATTCTAAAAGGCTGAAATGTTTCTAAGGCTTAGTTACTGCCAATAAGAGCTTCAAGCTATAATAGGCTGGGGAGGGGTTGTATTTTGGCCTCCCCCCCCCCCCATTTCCCTTTGGCCCCATCTACCAGAGGAAAGGAGCCCACGAAGGTGTCTCAGTAATGGAATTTAGCCTTCAAGTTGAAAAAGTTACCCCAGCCCTCTACTTCAAATTTGCTAGCTATTGGTAAACTGTATCACAAGTTAAGAACAATTTCTTCCTTTACAGGTGGTATCACTGCTGCTGAGCTCGCCTCACAATATATTCAGGACATGATTGATATTCTGATCATGCCAGACACATCTGGGAAAGTAAGGATCGCTATGTTAAAAGGTTTATGTGGTGTATGTTACATCAACTATGCAAACCAAAACAAAGCCAAAGAAAGCCACCTAACTGAAATTCTCATTTCCTACCTGGATGAAGATGAAGACTCCCCAGAAGCTGATCCAGATTTAATCATTGTGAAGTTCTGGGTTTGTTATCTTATGACTATTGTCTGCTGTAACAACATCCCCTATATTAAGTTATTTCATGAGGTGGGTGGCCAAATGCTACAGAAAAGGTTGGAATCCCTATCTAATATGGAATGGTTTGGCTGGCCACAAAACTATGCCACATTAATGTCTGTGCTTATAGGATATCAAAGAATGCAACCAAACAAGTAGACCCAGAGAAAATATCCGGAAATGCACATTAAGGTGCTGAAATATTGTATATGTACCACAATATTACAAATTTCCCTTCTCAGAAGTTTGAGATGGGGAGAATAAGGACTTTTTGGGGAGTGTAAACACCAAACTCTTACTTGTAATTTAATGTAACAACATCACCATGCATTATCAAACATACTTGTTATCAAATTTTGCTTTGAGACTATTCCTGAAATTGTTTCGTCTCAGTCGCCTTCAAAACTTGTCTCCAGTAGTCTGGTAATGCCTGATATAACAGGACTGCTAAAATTAAGCAGGAATACACTTGACAGAAGACTACTGAAGGGCCCAAGGAAGAAGATATAATAAAAATTTTTAAATATTGAAAAGAAAACCATTTTTTTTTCTTGTCAGAGTGGAGAAAAGTCTTATGTTCTGTGCAATAAGAAAGTAGATTTCTACTCTATGTTCATGATCAACATCATTCAGCTTAGATTCAAGGCCACTTTTGTTTCATTCAGGATGATTTAGATGTACTCACAGAAGAGTCTTAAGGAATATAAATTAGAATGGAAACATTAAGGGAGAACATCTGTAACGTTTTGGTTTTTTAATACATCCTAAGCCACAAATAACTCTTCAGAATCTTCCAAGGGCCAACCACTTCTAATGTCCTCCAGAGCCATTTTCATATAGAAATGCAAAATCCCTGTGATTAATACATCTGACAATTGTACACATGCAGGTCTTCTGATGCTTTTATGCACACTGGAAACTCATTCCCCACAGATGTAACATTTAAGGGCTTACTGTATATACAGTTGTCAGACATGGCAATCTATTTGTGCCAATTCCTACATAGAAAGATACATCTGTGTAGGAATTTTGTTACTTTGAAGTGGACTACACATGTCAGAGTTGCATCCAGCGACACGCTAGTGAATATCCACTCTCCCTTCTCACCTCTCCACATTCAGCCAGTGTGCTGCCCTATAATCTGCTCCAATTGCTGATTTTCTTTCTTGCACAAATCAATGGCAAACTTGTTATGTCTATTGCTATTTGCGCATGAAGTTTCTTGTTCTCCCCACTGGTCAAATCACAGCAAACACTTCAATGTTCAAACACAGAACTTCCTGATAGAAGTTTACCTAGTTAAATGCCTGCTATTGTTACCTTCTACTGTGAGCTCTGACATAGTGAATTGGAAACACCCCAATACCCTATTAATGTATCCATCAGAACTGCCACCTTAAAACCACACGGTAAAATTGTCCTGCGATTTCCTCCAGTTGTTTGTAGAGAGCCTACCTGTTACGTGGAAGTCAACCCCATTAGTTTAAACAGAATTCATTTCAGGCCTACATTGACTGCATTTTTCACATAGCTACATGAAGGTTTGCTGCTAGTCTTACTAGCGATTCAGGACAATTTTGGAATAGGGGTTTTGAACCATAGTTGCATCTGAAGGTGACTATGATCTCAGCTACACATGCTTATTTCTCAAGGACAGCGTCCTCATGGATTTTCCTTCACCTGGATAAGCACTGAAAGGCGAATGGTTTGCTATCAAGTCTGTCCATTTAAGATTTGACTGACCAGCTTTCCCATTCACTGGCAGAGGCTGAATCAAGAAACCCAATTCTAGAATGTAATATTTGAAAACCATGCCTCAATTGTGCAGGTAAGTTTATTTGGCAGTTACATATATCTCATACCACATGAATAAAAACTATTTACAAACTGAAATACATAGTATTTCCATTTAATGGAATGACCAAATGCAGTCTAAAATTTCAGACAAGATAGTTACTTGCACTGCTACACATTAGCCAAAACCAGCCCTCAAATCTTAAGTGCACCTTCAGTTCAGAGGATTCCATTCTTTCCCTGTTCCAAAATAGGATTCCTGGCAGTTCACTTCCCCTTTATATGCCTAATATGTTCACAAACAACTAGCTGCATTTGTAAGATCTGCAACATTTTCTGTAGAATTACTTGAGAGCTGTAAATATTCCCCTTCAGATTCGCCATCTAAATAGTTCTCTGTAGAATCACTTTCTCCATATGCCATTTCCTCCAGGTCCAAGTTTTTTAGCATCTCTAGGCTTTCAGGTGCCTGTCCGGTTAGTCGCTAGAGAGGTATAAGGAAGTAGTGATACTGTCAGAACAGTGATAGGATTTAGCTTTCATCGCTTATTATTACTTTATATTGTAGTAACTCATCTTAAACAATACTATTTTATCTCAGCTCAACAGAATTGCATTGCTTTATGCAAGTGTCTCAAAAGCATTTAATATATTCCCTTAGTAGTCTTTACCACCATCTAAGACAGCACTGTGAGCATATTGAATGTCTGGTGGGGGTGACAATGCAGAGGCAAGTTCTGGATGAGGAACTTGCAAATTCAAAGCTTAGCAGTATCCTACACCACCTCTAGTAGTCAGTTTGTATAATATTTTGTTCTTGATTATTCAAGTTAAGACCACAGATAATGCAAAAGTTTGTGGGTGTGATCAGTAGCACTATATAGGTGATGTTTACTTCTCCTATGGTCTACTTCGAACAGAGGTTTGAAGCCAGGCTGGAAATGTCACAGCACTTGGACTCCAAATCAGGGGATTTTAGGCATGCTCTCTACAGGACAATTTTCTGAATACAAGTCAAGGTTTACAGGCTGAAATATAAAACATTTAACATATAAACTGGCACTGGTATTAAAATGAAAAGTCAAGTAGAACACAATAAAATTTACATTTAATATTTTGTTTTCAATAGGAATTAATGCCTGACTGAAGTTATATTCTCCCTTACACGGAAGTATGATGCTGGCAAAATGCGTTGAAAACTTGACTGAGCAACTTGCTACTTTAGATGCTACTCTGTGGCATTATGCTTATAAATGTCCCTTCACTTCTAAGGTGAGGAAGCCACCAACTGGCGTTCAGTTAACCTGCTCTCATCATTTTCCCAATGCAGCAGTTTGTGAATGAGCCAAATCCTTTTCTTGCCAATGTTTTTCACCCTTCTTCTATACAAGGACAACAGAGACCAGGAATCCTTCTTCCGGCATGCATCAACCTGCCCAGTCCTCAGACTTCGTTAAAAAGATCAATACCAGGATGCATAGGACTGGGTCTTTCCCTCATTATCCAGCTGCACAACCAAATGTATTCTGTCTGGGCTTGTCAGCAGGGAACGCAAAAGTATTTGTTCCTCCACTCAGTTAAGCTTTAATCCCAAGTGCAAAAAGTATCACTTGTGCAAGATTAGACGCTTAAAAAATATTTTATCAATGTAATTTGTTTACCTCTATCATGTTTGCCATGTATTGTACATGGCCAGCTAGCTCCACAAGCTCTTCATTCTCTTCTTTCAGATGAGCAATTTCACCATCTTTCAACTCGATTTCTTTATGCAGCTGAAAAAAGCAGACAGATTTTAAGCAGTGCCAGCATTCAAAGGCAACTGTTCGTCTGCCTAAACTACTTAAAGTACCTTTTCATTTTCTTGCAACACCTCATACAGAGCTTTTCTCCTCTCCTCAGCCAGTTCCTTCCAATATCGGGATGAAGGATTGCCTACAAAGAAATGTAAGAATTGATACTGTATCCAACAAGTGATTTTTATATTTATTTTTTATTTAGGAATATTCTTTCTTACCCCCACCCACTCTCTACATGTGATAAGACAAACATATCAATAACTTTAAAAAATCAAGGCAGAAAACTACAGAATAATTTGTTCACTTGAACCAGACAATCCAGTACGCTACAGGCAGAGAGTTATGAAATTGAGTGCTATCAACATTCACAATACATTGATACCAATCTACAGAAAATGCATTGTTTCTACTTTCTTTTGCCAGTTGTAACTTATGTTAAATTTGCTGTTATGGCAATCTTCCAAACCCGAGTCCACAAAACATCCAATAAAACTTAGGTCCTTCCAAAATTGAGCAATGAACTGTCTAGCTGCCACCAACATAAATCCAGCTAATGGCTTGAAGAAGCGACTTCTATTATTTCCTAGAAACAGTCCTAGAAGTGCCAACTCCGGTGTTCTCTCCAATTGCTGTCCAACTAACTTATCAATTTCCCCAAAGACTGCAGTCCAAAGCTTTGCCACTTTTACGCAAGACCACCACATATGCTTGGTGGATCCTCGTTCCTTGCATCCCCTCCAGCACAATCTTGACATATTCTGGTAGATATCTGCTAATCAAACAGGGGTTTTGACTCAAGTCACATCCCACATTTTATATTAAAAGGTATATCCTGCCCTTCCATTACTATCACAATATTCAAATGGTTTTAATTTAGAGACATGCAAAGACACAAATATTTGTAATACTAATTACTAATCTTCAGAGGCAGCATGGCACAGAATACAATTTGCTCAGTGCAAATTGTAGAAGGGCTGCGAGGTCTTGGCTAGCCAGTGTAGGAAGCAAGATGCTGGACTAGATAGACCTGATCCAGTAGGATTCTTTTTCTCTATTAGCATCCATTTTCAGCAGATGCAGATTTATCTCTGAAAGTGGGAAGAGCTATGAATTGACAAGACTAGAAGCACTAGGAAGGCAATGTAAGCTTACAATGAGAATATGAATGTGCAGTGGGACTGCTATTAACCTTGACATTGCCCACCCCTGAGAAATACACTTGGATTTACATTTTAAAGATGTTCACCAGTTTGAAATTTACTTGTGCTCCAATATACAAGCCCTTAGAACAGCCTTTACAGGACTGGTGTTTCAATCAATGCTATCACAAAGTCACCAAAGAAACTATAAATGGCATATTTATGGCTGCCACAACCAGGAGATGTTCCCACTGACTTACCTACCACAACCAAGTCTGTCTGTTCATGGCAGCAGCATATGCTAGGTTTTGCCCCAGTGTGTTTGGCTTTATCTGACTTATACAGAACTTCATTTACCATTTTGTTGCCCATTCACATGCACACAGAAGTAATCTGACCAGATAGTCCAGGGAAGCAAGCTGGAAGGAGAGTCTCCTTCCCTCTTTTTACCCATTCTCAGTGAATCACTGATAAAAAAAATGGAAAATAGAGAAAGCAATGAAGGAGAGGAATGGAAGCAGGGGGCCTTTCCCTCCATTTTCACCACATTTGCCCTGATTTCTCATGGATCTCAATTATTTTCCAGATTATGTGTTAGCATACTGATAATAGTGAAACAGACAAATTCTACAGGATAAAACCATCAATGGCTTGTAGCCATGACAGCTATATGCTAACTTCTAGGTTCAGAAGTAGCATGCCTCTAAACACCAATTGCTGGGGAAACCACTGCAGGAAAAGTGCTGTTGGTGCTTTCCAGATACATCTCATTGGCTACTGAGGGAAATTGACTACATAGGTTTTTGGGCAGTGCTCATCTTATGATTCACCAAAGTATCATTTGATGTTTACATCTATCTCCAAGTTCAGTACTTGGATGTTCTTTTAAAAAAACCCGCTCCCAATCCAATTAAAAGGCAACATACCTTTTGCTGTAAGATCAGAAGTTTGGACAACTCCTCTTGCATTTCTATGTTCTGTTTCAACAGAAGCTTCAGATTTGGAAGACTTTGAGGTAAGATGATCACTCCAAACTTTCCTCTTGATTGATGATTTGGCCTGTTATAAGTTTTAATAGTTGAAAAGTATGAAGCAGACATTGCTTGACAAACCAATCTTCCTTTGTATTCAGAAAAACTTACAACTGAGAGGCTAGTTTTCATCCTATAACAGCATTATGAGCTCAAATGACTGAAAATCAGTCTTCAGGATGCACTCTCAATTAACATTCAAACTCAGTGGTCTACTTACTGTAAGTCTACACACGCACAAACTAGCAATGTAATTACATATTTAACAGTATAATTAACAGGCAAACTGCAAATGAAGTATCACTCCACACTTAGTAAAATTGTTTGGAAGCTGTTAAGGGTGAAATCCTATGCATGTTTAGACAGAAAACAGTCCAACAATTCTCAGAATTTCCAAGGCAGCATGGGATTGTGTTCCAGCAGCTGTACATACCTCATTTGCCCTGCCAACAAGACAACCTGTAATAGACGGCTGTATCATCTTAAGGGTCTGCCTCTGTGATGTACAGTTTGCATTACTTGTAGAAGCCTGTTTGGAAAGAATACATTTAGGGAGTCCATTCACATTTTAAAGGTAACCTGCATAAACATTTTAAGAGCTAATGTATACTTCAGCCTGTATATTATGATAACTTGAAGTTATAATGCTTTATCAGTACTGCTAAAATTGCATGAATAAGAATAGCCACACAGGTCAGACCAATGATATTCCTAGCCCTGTTCTCTTGTGACAGACATCAGAACTCAACACCAGCAGAAGCCATAGATCCCATGGGATTTGGTAGTTTAAACTTAAAATCTTGTGTCATCAACCTTTGCATTTTCACTATACCTAACGTGGAGATTAAGTTTAGGGTAGCTCTGCTTAATGAAATTTCACCAATAATAAAGACTATTGAAAGCACCCATGAGAGAGACACATATTTAAATGGACAGAAGTAAAATACTTCACATGGCGCACATTTCCTTTGATTTGTGGCAGGTATCTAGTTGCTATGCTTGGGACATAACATACTGATCCAGCCAGGGTATTGTTTTGGGGTAACAGAACGTCTATCACCTTCCTTGTCATTTGTAAATACCTATTTCCTGCATTAGTTCCTTTTTAAAAAGTTACACTACCACCATGAGATAGCAAACAATGGTAGATAATCAAACAGGGATAACAGGAACATAATGTCATACTAGCGTGAGAAAGCTAGCGATTCACACTGTACTTCACATGACAAGAGCTCACCTTTCCCACGGTAAAGTTTCTGCCGCCAATTAAATTACTGTTGAACTAGAGGACAAGTGCCAGCTACTGTGGGAACCAGCATTGCACTTCGGTTTATGCTTACTGCTGAAGCTGTCAGAAATATTCATGGGCTATCACTTGCTTGGATTAACCTATTACTTTTAATATTTTATGCTTAACCGAATAGCACTCACTGAAGCTCAAAACCAGACAGCAAGTACAAATTTAACAGTGAGAACCTTGATGCTTTGTGGGAAGGGAGTAGCAGGGCCAAGACTAGATGGCTAGGAAAGATGTTGGCCTCTCACCCCTTTTTATCTCTATTCAATTTAGATTCCCTCTTCAATTGACTTTATTCTTCCAGAATGAGTAGCATTGCTCTCTGGCAGGAGTCCACAAAATCACTTGCCATGGTCACCATGGTGCGTACCCCTCCTCATTTGGCAAATGTCAACCTGAGCACAATGGGACAACAAGCCACTGCAGTCATCTTGGGCCCAAAGACACTCCAAGCACCTTTGAAGCTGGATGTAACAGGGAAAGCTCAGAGCTGGGAGAAGGGCAGGGTTATACACCCACTGTTGCACAGAACCTTCAAAGATGCTCCACAGGCCTCCAGAGCTAAGCTTAATGCCGGAGATGAGACCCATCCTCTCCCATTCTTGGTGAGGAGAAAAGGGGTTACTGGTGAACTTTTTTTTTTTTTTTTTGCTAACTACTAAGCCCAGCCAAGATCTGCAAATAGGGAGCAAACTATGCTTGCCCCTTCCGCTATCTCCACACTACCCCATTTGCTTTTCCTAGCCCTTTAAGCTGAAATATTTATTTTTTCATTACATTTTTATACTGCCCAATAGCCGAAACTGTCCGAGTGGTACACAATTAAAAACAAAGTACAATAAGCATACAATAAATTCAAAACATTAAAAGTTTAAGAATGCAATATAAAATCAGATAAATTACAGTCCAGGGAACGCCTGCATTTAAGGTTTTATAGGATAATAACATAACCTTGTATACGGCTCAGCAGCTAACAGGCAGCAGCCAGTGCAGTTCTTTTAACAGTCTTTACATGAGCAGAGCTAGGTGTCCCTGTGATTAGCTGCAGCTTCTGAACCAGACATATGGGTAGTCCCACATAGAGCTCATTACAGTAATCTAATCGTGAGGTTACCAGTGGCTGACTGACCGTGGCTAAGCTATCCTTACCCTGAAACAGGCATAGCTGACGTACCAAAGTTGATAATAGACGCTCTGGGCCACCAAGGTTACCTGGGCTGCCAGTGACAAAGCTGGATCCAGGAGCACTGTCAAACTACAGACCTGCTCCTTCAGAGGGAGTGCAACCCCATCCAGAACAGGCAAACACCCCAACTCCCAGACATGGGAATCACTAACCCACAGGGCTGAAGCTGAAGCCTGTCTTATCAGGCTTCAGCTTCACTTTATTGGCCCTCATCCAAGCCATAACTGCATCCAGGCACTGGTTCAGAATGTGCCCAGCCTCTCCCGATTCAGATGTCACAGAGAAATAGAGCTCAGTTTCATCAGCATACTGGTGACACCTTGCCCCAAATCTGATAATCGCTCCCAATAGCGTCATATACCTATTAAATAACATTGGGGACAGGATGGTGCCCTGTGGTACGCCAAAGTTCAGCTGCTATGAAGCTGAAGTGAGTCACCCAAAGCTATTCTCTGGAACCAACCCCGCAGGTAGGAGTTGAAAGACTGTAGAACAGCGCCTCCAACTCACGAAGCCAGCCCAGGAGGAACAAGCTACAGCTTAGGGTCTCACATTAAAAGGTGCCTCATGTTAGAAAGAATTGCCACAGGGAAACCTTAAACATCATACAAAATGAAGATCTCTTTAGAATAGTGTTATGTGTTTGACAAACTCCTAAATAAATAATGTGCACACATAACTTGCATTTTTAATACCTATATTAGACCATCAAATTCCATTAAATTGTACAGCCCATATTTTGCATTTTAAAAAAATATTATTTGTTGAAGAGGGAAGGGCCTCACTCATGTTACAGCTTAGGGCCACAAGTTTAAATCCAGCCCTGCTGTTGAGAGATCAAGAAGTAGTAACACAGTCGCACTCCCCCTGTCTCTCTCCCAAAAATCATCCATCAGGGCAACTGAAGCCGATTCAGTCTGAAAACCAGGCCTAAATCCAAACTGAAGAGTATCTAGATAATCAGTTTCATCTAAAAGCACCTGCAGTTGAGATGCCACCACTCTCTCTTGAGCACCTTACCCAAAAATGGCTAAGATGGATATGATATGCAGCTAAGATGGAAATAACAAAAGGTGAAAAGGTACAGGGGCGATAATGTAGCAAATAGCTATTTGAAAATGACAGACTATGAAGTACATTTTCATTTTATATCTTGAAGCTAATAACTCCATTGGCTTTAGAAGTAGTTTCCCTTACCTCTAAAGTACACAAATTAACTGTTCAGGAGAAGGATCTTGAAAGTAGAGGAAGGTGGTTTGCTATCACCTGGACAACCTACTGAAAATATAGTATTCTTAAGTCTTTATGCCCAAGTTCTAGTCCTAACTTTGGGCATCTCAGCCTCTAAGTTATTCTCTTTTTCTGTGAATTTTGGGGCATGCCCTCTGCAAACTTAGATAATAGAAGAAACAAGCAGTAAGTTATTAGGAGGTTCTTTTTGCCATCATGCATCAGACGTTCTTTCAATAATGCAAGAAACTCCTCTAAGACTTTAGTTCAAGTCTCATTCCCAAGATCACATGCAATATTTGTAATTGAATCTCACATTGGTTTTATCTCATGTCCTCAACTCGGATATGCAGCCAAGGAGGAGTTCCTAATTTGCTCATAGCAGTGGGGCTGTGGATATTAGGCCTTTCCCCAGTACAATTCCTTCCCACATTTGAGATTATTGCCTTCATCAGACTGCTGTTTGCCTCATGGGGAAGGGGACACCAGCACTTCACTAAGCAGCCTCAAGAAATCAAATCATGTGTCTCCTGGGTAACATGCAGTTTGGTTCCAAGAATTAAAATCAAGTTTAGGTCTCCAAGTTACAAGTTCACTAAGCAATAATCAAGTACCAGCCTAATATCTTTGAGCTCTGCAAAGATTAAACCTGATAACTATACATGCAAGTATACAACCATAATGCCATTTGAGATTGCATCTCAGCTAAGGCTGAGACTTCGAATTGCCCGGTTAATACTTGTTACCTTTGTAGCAAGGGGCTTCTCAGCATCCACTTTCTGCTTCATCCTTGAATTCATCTGTCTGCCTTTAAGCCAAAGCCTACATTGACATAAAATGTGCAAGAGATACATTAAAGAAAATAGTTATCCTGTGTTGCCACAAACTCAACAGTCCCTTTCGGCTCATACACTAGAACTTCATGATCCCAACACAGACAGCAGGTTTTCACTATAGGACGGAATCCAAAGGGACTTGAAAGCATGCTGCATGAAGAGCTTACAGATAGCCATTATTGAGGCCCTCCAGTAACGGTTTATCAAGAACAGTTTTTGTGAATACCAGAGAGCATTTTCCTTTTGCCCTAACTTTATTTCTTTTACTGTTAACACCATATGCCTTCTGGTCATAAGACATGGGCTAAGAGGACTGGCAATCACAAAATCAATAGCAAAGTTGATAATCTATACAATAGAACCCATTTTGTCCTGACATTTACTGATGAGCTGAATTTATGCTAGAGATCTCTGCCAACTTAATCCCATTTTATGTTAGTATGACTAATCTGACCTAAGTGTGCTATGCCAAACCTGCGGTCCTGTCCTCCTATCACATGTAGCAGACTGCAAAACTTACTTGCCTAATTGGTGCTGCATCCACTGCTGCAAAATAGGCTCACTGCTGTTTTTAGCTGGTCTGATTTGTGTACCACCTGTAATGGAGCATTATGACCATTTTCTGTACTACAGTGGAGTCAAGTCCATTTTTTCACCACAACATCTTTTGGCAATGTCCAAAATGTATCCATACCTCTAGAAAGAATGTGACAAATATTGTCATAGGCCATGTCTTAGCCTATGTCTGGCCAAGACAAATGCCCTCCAATCTTTCCAGGAGCAACATAAAGGATCATAAGATCTACAAATGAAGAGATTCCGGAACCTTTAACACTTTACAGTTTCTAAGGCTCTATGGACACAATCAGGCCATCCTTGCAATTGTCAGGTTACTGAATTTCATTCCTTTGCCATTCTTACTGCTGAACTACCACTACTAGTTTCATACGGATACAGTGGAGACCGTACACTAAGTATGCACCAGGACAGAGAGCGCAAGCTACCCAGCTATCTTTTTACTACCCCAAAATACAGTAAAACAGGGGAAGGAAACCCAATGCCCTTCAGATGTTTTGGACTACAACTCCCATAATCCCCAACCACTGGTCACGTTGGCTACAACTGGGGGAGTTATAGTCCCAAACATATGGAGGACAAATGGTTGCCAATCCCCATAATAAAGTATGGCAAGAAGTGGTTAATTTTCAATAATATATGCCATTAATGTTACTTCTTTCTCTACAGCAGGATGAGGAACTGGCAACTCTGATCTGACAGCAATGCAGCGGGATTTCAGCTCATATTTAATCAAGGCAACATAACATTTTGCTCACATTTGAACTCCTGAAGGTTACTTTTAAGTGATGAAAGAGGACTTCACTTTTGCATTGTTTTCATTTCTATATATAACTTAGCATCACTTTAGTTAAGCTGTCTGAACAGTCACATGGCTGTCAGTTTGCGTGACAAATTATACTGACTGCCGGATTGCTGTTTGGATAATGAAATGTGTGTTTCTTCCTTCCCCCCCTCCCCCAAATAATAGAGGCACTGTCTAAATAGGGCAACTAATGCAATTTGGTTTCTGAGGCACCATTCAAAACACATGAAGAACTGAGGTATGTGTTTAAAAAGGGTAAGCTAGAGTCATGTTGCATCTTGTGTCAATACCTTTATTCTTATAATTGGCCCCAAATAGCTGGAAGCAGCCCACAAACAATTCAACACCTGTAGCTACAGGTTTCACTCAGATTTAAGAGGGCTACAACTGAAAACAAAATTAAAGGCTTGTTGAGGTGTCAAACACTCCTCACTAGACTCTCAAAATGACTTACAATGTAACCTACAAATGTGTACTCAGAAGTAAGACCCTCTGCACTCATGCCACATCTACATTTATTTGTAATAGTTATATGCCACTAACCATTTAAAAAATCCAAAGTGGTTCACAACATATTACAAATACATCATTAAAAGTACAACACTTAAGTAAGTCAATGATTGGAAAAAGCTGGGGTAAGCAAGTAGGTTTGTAATCATAGTCAAAACAACATGACTGTGGATGCTTGAAGAATCACAGAGGAAAGGTCATTCCAGATTCTTTTAAGCAGGAACTCGGCCCCAGAACCATTCTGAAGGGTAAACCCAGAACTTTAGTTTTTAAGGCAACAACTAGCATTGTAGTAAGCCCGGGGGTCTTTGCCTGCTCGCTTGGAAAGCAGCATTAAGGCCTTCCAAGTGGAAGGAAGAAGCCCCCGCCCCAAATGCTCACAGTGGAAAGTCACGAGACTCTCGCTCTCTCAACCCCCAACACACGTGTCGATCATTTGGAGGGAGGGGGAGCCCTCCCGCATCGCCTCAAACCAGATGCCTCTCGATCGAGTTCGGTCACACATTGAGATGAGTCATTCAGTAGAAATTAAGTGGCGTGGATCCACCGTCTCTCCCTTCCGAACCTTTTAAAGGAGGAGGTGGAGGGAACTTTCCCCGCCTGAGAAAGGCCCGAGCCCTTCGCACCCTCTGGTCGGGCACCAACCGCTTCAAGCCAGTCGCGGTAGCCGAGAGTCCCCGTCAGGAAGCGCCGCAAGACGCCATTTGAACGAGGCTACGTTTCCCGCCACAGACTCAGCGAGACGAAGCCAGCCTTGAGCTCATACCTGCCTCAGCAGCCGCTGCGAACGACGCTCCACGGGGCCACCAACGGCCCCTCTCACGCGCAAATCCCGCGCGCTCGCTTGAACAAGGAAACCTTTCGCGCGCAGCTATAAATACCTCGCTGCGTCGGTGGGCGGGTGTTGTGACGTCAGACGGGCGCCCCGCCATTACCCATGCGCCGACCGAAAGTTCTCTAGCCAGTCACATTCTCAGCTCGGGAAAGCGGCAGCCAATGATTGCTCCGCAACCCGTCCTCCCCCCCACCCCGCGTGAGTTGAGTCCCTTTCCTACAATAAACTCCAGAGGGCAAAGCATTGATTGGTGGCGATTGGCAGAGTTGGAGCAAGCAAGAAAGAGCGCCGTCAGTGATAGATTTCCACGGAGAAGCCGTGTTGGTCTGTTGCAGTAAAAACAACAACGAGTCTTGTGGCACCTCAAAGGCTAACACATTTATTCTGGGTTAAGATTTATTCTGGGTTAAACTGGTTTAAGATGCATGGAGTGTCATAGAGAGTTTCAAGTTTATATACGGTACATATGATTGGGGGTGGGGGAAACTGTAAATCTTACTGCTTTTAATACTGCATGTGCATGCAGGCACACACCACCATATGTACTGTGTATAAACCTGGAACTCTCCGGAATGCTTTGAATCCCAGTATTGGGGAAAAGGTGGGATATAAATAATGGTAATAATAATGGTAATAATGCTCCATTCATTTGATGAAGTGGGTTATTATTGATAAAGAGGTGTTGATCTAAGAGAAGCTGCCTTCCTTTTGTGTCATGTCTTTTAGATTGTAAGCCTGTGGGCAGGGACTGTCAAGAAATACTTTTGTAAGCCGCCATGAGAGCCTTTTTTGGCTGAATGGCGGCATAAAAATCCTTAAATAAATAAATAAATAGTAGTGCTTGAGCGCACAACACGATGCATGCTTACCCAGATGTAACCCATATGTAACCCATATGGAGCTACTGGCAAATAAAGTGTGTGGGGGTGGCATTGCACCCCCCATTTTCCATTCTTTCAGAGCAAAGGGATCATCGCAACATACAGCAGGGGACTCTGTTTTGATTTTTGAACATATATGCCCACTTGCCCACAATGCTGGTTTAGCCACATACTGAGAAATAAAAAGAGATGAGAGAATTATCTCATTGACCTGGTTTGCATGACATGGTGGGCTCATCAGGAGTGTGAACCCAGACACCAAATATTATTTGAAGGCTAAACAACCTTTCCATAATCTTACAACAAACTGAGGGTTGTTTAACCCTCAAATAGCCCTTGGTGGCCAGGTTCACATGGCACAGCAACCCCCACTTGGGGTTGCATATTCAAGGTGTTGCCTGTCATGGTGAGCCAGCCGAGTTGTGCAAACTGGCCTATTGTCTAGATAGGCCACAATCCATACATTTACCTAGGAATAAGTCCTCTTGAACTCAATGGGGCTAATTTCTGAGTACATAGGTTTAAGCACGATCCCTGGGGAAGGTAATGGCAACCCACCCCAGTATTCTTGCCGTGAAAACTAAATGGATCAGTACAACCAGAGATATGTCGGTATACCATCGGAAGATGGGACCCCCAGGTCGGAAGACGGTCAAAATACTACTGGGGAGGAACAGAGGATAAGTTCAACTAGCCCCAGATGTGATGACGCAGCTAGCTCAAAGCCGAAAGGACGTCTAGCGGCCGACGGTGCTGGTGGTGAACGACGAATCCGATGTTCTAAAGATCAACACACCATAGGAACCTGGAATGTAAGATCAATAAGCCAGGGCAAATTGGATGTGGTTATTGGTGAGATGTCAAGATTAAATATAGATATATTGGGTGTCAGTGAACTGAAATGGACTGGAATGGGCCACTTCACATCAGATCACCACCAGATCTACTACTGTGGACAAGAGGATCACAGAAGAAATGGAGTAGCCTTCATAATTAATAATAAAGTGGCTAAAGCAGTGCTTGGATACAATCCAAAGAACGATAGAATGATCTCAATTCGAATTCAGGGTAAGCCATTTAACATCACAGTGATCCAAATATATGCCCCAACCACAGATGCTGAAGAAGTAGAAGTAGATCAGTTCTATGAGGATCTGCAGCACTTACTGGATAATACACCAAAAAGAGATGTTATTTTCGTTACAGGAGACTGGAACGCCAAGGTGGGTAGTCAAATGACATCTGGAATTACAGGTAAGCATGGTCTAGGAGAACAAAATGAAGCGGGACATAGGCTGATAGAATTCTGCCAGGACAACTCACTGTGCATAACAAACACTCTCTTCCAACAACCTAAAAGACGGCTTTATACATGGACTTCACCAGATGGCCGACACCAAAATCAGATTGACTACATCCTTTGCAGCCAAAGGTGGCGGACATCTATACAGACGGTAAAAACAAGACCTGGAGCTGACTGTAGTTCAGATCATGAACTTCTTATTGCACAATTTAGAATCAAACTAAAGAGAATAGGGAAGACCCACATATCAGTTAGATATGAGCTCACTAATATTTCTAATGAATATACAGTGGAAGTGAAGAATAGATTTAAGGGACTAGAGTTAGTAGATAGGGTCCCGGAAGAAATATGGACAGAAGTTTACAACATTGTCCAAGAGATGGCAACAAAAAATGTCCCAAAGAAAAAGAAAACCAAGAAGGCAAGATGGCTGTCTGCTGAGACACTGGAAGTAGCCCAAGAAAGAAGGAAAGCAAAAGGCAACAGTGATAGGGGGAGATATGCCCAATTAAATGCAAAATTCCAGAGGTTAGCCAGAAGAGTTAAGGAATTATTTTTAAACAAGCAATGTGCGGAAGTGGAAGAAGACAATAGAATAGGAAGGACAAGAGACCTCTTCCAGAAAATTAGAAACATTGGAGGTAAATTCCAGGCAAAAATGGGTATGATCAAAAACAAAGATGGCAAGGACCTAACAGAAACAGAAGAGGTCAAGAAAAGGTGGCAAGAATATATGGAAGATCTGTATAGGAAGGATAATAATATCGGGGATAGCTCAGACGGTGTGGTTAGTGAGTTAGAGCCAGACATCCTGAAAAGTGAGGTTGAATGGGCCTTAAGAAGCATTGCTAATAACAAGGCAGCAGGAGACGACGGTATCCCAGCTGAACTGTTTAAAATATTGCAAGATGATGCTGTCAAGGTGATGCATGCCATATGCCAGCAAATTTGGAAAACACAAGAATGGCCATCAGACTGGAAAAAATCATACCAAAAAAGGGAAACACTAAAGAATGTTCAAACTATCGGACAGTGGCACTTATTTCACATGCCAGCAAGGTAATGCTCAAGATCCTGCAAGGTAGACTCCAGCAATTCATGGAGCGAGAATTGCCAGATGTACAAGCTGGGTTTAGAAAAGGCAGAGGAACTAGAGACCAAATTGCCAATATCCGCTGGATAATGGAGAAAGCCAGGGAGTTCCAGAAAAACATCTATTTCTGTTTTATTGACTATTCTAAAGCCTTTGACTGTGTGGATCATAACAAACTGTGGCAAGTTCTTGGTGGTATGGGGATACCAAGTCGTCTTGTCTGCCTCCTGAGGAATCTGTATAACGAACAAGTAGCAACGGTAAGAACAGACCACGGAACAACGGACTGGTTTAAGATTGGGAAAGGAGTATGGCAGGGCTGTATACTCTCACCTTACCTATTCAACTTGTATGCAGAACACATCATGCGACGTGCTGGGCTTGACGAATCCAAGGCTGGAGTTAAAATCGCAGGAAGAAACATTAACAATCTCAGATATGCAGATGACACCACTTTGATGGCTGAAAGCGAGGAGGAGCTGAGGAGCCTTATGATGAAGGTGAAAGAAGAAAGTGCAAAAGCTGGGTTGCAGTTAAACCTCAAAAAAACCAAGATTATGGCAACCAGCTTGATTGATAACTGGCAAATAGAGGGAGAAAACGTGGAGGCAGTGACAGACTTTGTATTTCTGGGTGCAAAGATTACTGCAGACGCTGACTGCAGCCAGGAAATCAGAAGATGTTTACTTCTTGGGAGGAGAGCAAGGAGAAATCTTGATAAAATAGTTCAGAGCAGAGACACCACACTGACAACAAAGGTCCGCATAGTTAAAGCAATGGTATTCCCCGTAGTAACCTATGGCTGCGAGATCTGGACCATAAGGAAAGCTGAGCGAAGGAAGATAGATGCTTTTGAACTGTGGTGTTGGAGGAAAATTCTGAGAGTGCCGTGGACTGCAAGAAGATCAAACCAGTCCATACTCCAGGAAATAAAGCCAGACTGCTCACTTGAGGGAATGGTATTAAAGGCAAAACTGAAGTACTTTGGCCACATAATAAGAAGACAGGATACCCTGGAGAAGAGGCTGATGCTAGGGAAAGTGGAAGGCAAAAGGAAGAGGGGCCGACCAAGGGCAAGATGGATAGATGATATTCTGGAGGTGACAGACTTGACCTTGGGGGAGCTAGGGGTGGCGACAGCCAACAGAAAGCTCTGGCGTGGGCTGGTCCATGAAGTCACAAAGAGTCGGAAGCAACTGAACGAATAAACAACAACAACAACAGGTTTAAGCTTATTTGCACATTGTCAATGATTGTGGCAGAAGCTGAATGAGGATTCAGCAAACTAGCACTCAAAAAAAAAAACATACAAAATTTCTATGGGGCAAGGACTGTTAAGCCACATACCTATTTTTGTCTAACAGGTGTGAGAGAAATTGACTTTGGGGAGTGCGATGAAAAGGTCAGAAAAGTAAACTTTACCTATGCCCTAATGAACTCAGTGGGGCATATGTCTGAGTAGACATGCACATGATTGCACTGTTAGTCTATTTATAAAACATTTGCAGCCATGTTGGTCCCTTACAATAAAAACATCAAAATGTCTACAAGAAAGAGATCTTGGGGTTGTGGTGGACAGCTCAATGAAAATGTCAACCCAGTGTGCAGCAGCTGAAAAGAAGGCAAACTCCATGTTAGGCATTATAAGAAAAGGAATTGAGAATAGAACTGCCAACATCACACTGCCTTTATACAAAACCACACTTAGAATACTGTGTACAGTTCTGGTCACAATACCTAAAAAAAAAGATACTATAGATCTGGGGGGTGGGGGGAATGCAAAAAAGGGCAACAAAAATGGTTAAGGAACTAGAGCATCTCCCCTGTGGGGGAAGGTTACAACAGCTGTGATTGTTTAGCTTGGAAAAAAGGAGGCTTAAGGGAGTCATGATAGAGGTGAATGAAATCATATGTGGTGTGGAGAATGTGGATACGGAGACATTTTTCTCCCTTTCTCAAAATATTTGAACTCGGGATCATCCCATGAAGCTGATTGGTTGGAGATTCAGGACAGATAAAAGAAACTACTACCTCACACAGTGCATAGGTGTAATGATGGCCACCAGTTTAGAATCATAGAAAAGCAGAGTTGAAAGAGACCTACAAGGCCATCGAGTCCAACCCCCTGCTCAATGCAGGAATCCACCCTAAAGCATCCCTGACAGATGGTTGTCCAGCTGCCTCTTGAAGGCCTCTAGTGTGGGAGAGTCCACAACCTCCCTAGGTAACTGATTCCATTGTCATACTGCTCTAACAGTCAGGAAGTTTTTCCTGATGTCCAGCTGGAATCTGGCTTCCTTTCACTTGAGCCCATTATTCCGTGTCCTGCACTCTGGGAGGATCGAGAAGAGATCCTGGACATGCCCAGTTCTTTCAGTCTCTCTTCATAGGGCTTTGTTTCCAGACCCCTGATCATCCTGGTTGCCCTCCTCTGAACACACTCCAGCTTGTCTGCGTCCTTCTTGAATTGTGGAGCCCAGAACTAGACGCAATACTAGATGAGGCCTAACCAGGGCCGAATAGAGAGGAACCAGTACCTCATGCGATTTGGAAGCTATACTTCCATTTATGCAGCCCAAAATAGCATTTGCCTTTCTTGCAGCCATATTGCACTGTTGGCTCATATTCAGCTTGCGATCTACAACAATTCCAAGATCCTTCTCATTTGTAGTATTGCTGAGCCAAGTATCCCCCATCTTGTAACTGTGCATTTGGTTTCTATTTCCCAGATGTAGAACTTGGCATTTATCCCTATTAAATTTCATTCTGTTGTTTTCAGCCCAGCACTCCAGCCTATCAAGATCACTTTGAAGTTTGTTTCTGTCTTCCAGGGTATTAGCTATCCCACCCAATTTTGTGTCATCTGCAAAGCATTCCCTGCACCTCCTCATCCAAATCATTAATAAAAATGTTGAAGAGCACTGGGCCCAGGACTGAGCCCTGCGGTACCCCACTCATTGCCTCTCCCCAGTTTGAGAAGGCTCCATCGATAAGTACTCTTTGAGTCCGATTCTGTAGCCAACTGTGAATCCACCTAATAGTTGTTTCATCTAGCCCACTTTTAGCTAGTTTGTTAATCAGAATATCATGGGGCACTTTGTCGAAAGCTTTGCTGAAGTCAAGATATATGCTGTCCACAGCATTCCCACAGTCCACAAGGGAGGTTACCCGATCAAAAAATGAGATCAAATTAGTCTGACAGGATTTGTTCCTGACAAATAGCTTTAAAAGGGGGTTAGATAAATTCCTGAAGGAGAAGGCTTTCACTGTCTAGTAGTTCTAATGGTCATATGCTGCCTCCAGTAGCAGAGGCAGTAAACTTACGCACACTATGGGGAACATGGGCAGTAGGGTGCTGTTGCATTATGTCATAATGTCTATGTAAATATAGGAATTATACCAAGCCAGACCACTGATCTATCTTATTTTGTATTGTCTACACAGACTGGCAGCAGTTCTCCAAGATCTCAAACTGAAATTTATCTCAGTCGTACCTAGAGTAGACAGGGGTTGAAACTGGGACCTTTGCTACTGAGCTATAGCCCAGCCTTTCCCAACCAGGAATCCTCCAGATATGCTAGACACAACTCCCACAATTCCCAGGCAGAATGGCTGTGCTGGCTGAAAATTGTGGGAGTTTTAGTCCAACATATCTGGAGGATTCCAGGTTAGAGAAGGCTGCTATAGCCAATCCTCACTTTCATTATGAATTCCTGTGTGAGTAAATTCTAAGATCTACATCTTGCAAACTGTAATGAGGTGGTGACACCAAATCTAGATGGCACTACTTCATACTGCAAATGTGAGTTTGTTTGGTTGAATACTTCCCCTTGGTGAGGAGGGACCCATGCCCTGCACATAACAAATCTAGCGTATCGGCAGGAAAACTTGGCCCTCGTCTATACGACAGCGGGATTGCGCCTCATTAAATATAAACGCGATTTTTCGTTGATTCAAATGTAGGTAAAGAACGTCACACTGCAGCAGCAACAGCTATTTATCTCCTGTATTTTTTTTTTGTAGTGCAGTTATACATGCGCACGTGTGCATTATCGCATTATGGAATGTGCAATACTATGGAGGCGAGTGAAGTGATATAGTTTATATGCGGAGCTCCACAGATTGATATAACAACAAAACCAGAACCGGGGAGGGGGGGAGGAACGAGGCTGTAGAGGAGGATGGCAGTGTGTTTCTGCCTCTTTGTTTATGCAGAGCTCTGTAGGATCAGATCGTTCAACCGAAAAACGGCATGAAAAAACGAGCCAGCCAATAGGTGGGAAAGCGAACAATCACGTTCTCCTATCCTCAAAGCTCCACCCACGTGTCAAAATGCTGTTTAACTCCCCCAATGACACATAACCATAACATGGAGCAAACTGACATGATCTAAAAGTCGCAGTAAATCACTGATGCGAATATGGGCATTATCACAGTTAAAACGCGATGTTACTGTGAATGGAAGGCTGACCCGTGTGTCCTAAAATGAGAATATGTGCAGCTACGTCAGGGTAAACAAGCCATATAGACAAGCCCTAGGCTACAACTGTTCTCCCTGATATTTGGGGTGATTCCAGATGGATGGCTCCTAATGCTGCCAGCCCAAAGGCCTATGACCAGGGTCTTTTCACATATCAGAAACCACCTCCGATTTATTGCTGTGAACAAGTTCCATCTGTGTAAGTACTGCAATCATTTAGTTTAAATTTGCAGAATAGACTTTTAGAAATCACCAAGGTAAAAAGATAACTTTAATGTAATAAACCTTGTGTTCTGTTTATTTTTCCTTTAATCTCTCCCTGGCTGTGAATGTGTTGGCCAGGTGTTCAGAATAATGGGACCACTCCTTCTTAACCTGATGAAAAAGTTTTCCTATTGTGCACCATTATGATTCAGTCAGAGTTCTTAATTGCTTCAGCTTGGAGGGATTTGTAAAGAATCCCTTGCTTTGGGTCTGAAAGAACTTTCTTTCAGTAATTTAGATGATAGGCTAATTTGTGAGAACTACCACATATAAATAATGCCAGAAATCCAACGGAAAGGCTTCAAGTTACATCACTTTATTTCAGCCCATTGAGCACAAAGGTCTGGTACACTGAAAAACATGTTGTGACATTTGCGTTCATTAAACATTTTGCAAATCTTGATTTTTCTTTTCTCCAGTTCTGTATACCCAAATGGTGTTCACTTTGTCTGTTCCAAAACAAATTAATACTCCTGGTGTTATGACCGTTTGCACTTCAATAGATACTTGAACAAACACTGAGGTTTCTCATTGAGTTCAGCCAATTTGTTTTGAATGTTTGCTGTGCAAAAGAATGCGTTATTTAAACATTTTTTAGAAGATGTGGCAAAGAAAATGTTCTCTTCTTTTTTTCAGAATACAAGAACTGAATCAATTGTTTAGAGTAATAGATAGTATCGACATTCCCATTGTTACTGTTTCTAGTGGCTATAACCAATATCTAGTAATATGATGAGGCAAAAGCAATGTTTCAAAATTTCTGAGAGAAAGTTCTTTTCAAATAAACTCATTCCAACTAGGCTTCAGCATTTTAAAAGAGATCCTATCCAGTGGATGGACTGGGAGTCATGGGTTCATGTGCCACTACTGCCATGGACTTTCTAATGAAGCTGGGACTACTCTGTATGTAGCCATGAGTTTGGGTATGTGGTCTGGAGGTTTCCTCCTTGCTGCCGTCACCACAACAATGGGCAAGCAACCTGCCAACGTTCAATTATGTAGGGCGGAGTGGGCAACGTGTGGCTCTCTGGATATTGCTGGACTGCAATTCCCATCAGCCCCAGCCACCATCACAAATGGTGCTGCATAATGGAAATTGCAGACTAATAACATTTCGAGGGCCACAGGTTCCCTAACCCTGATGGAGGGGGAGCCAAGGATACCAGTGTAGTTTGCCCAGGGTACTCCAAAACCTGAAGGTGGGCTTGATGATATGCAAAGCTGTCGGTTTTAGGTTAACCTTGGGAGGCAAGCCATCACAGCTATGGCAATTGTGTACATTAGCTCTCAGCCTCTTGGCACTCTAGTTCTTAACCCATTTACTTGGAAGTAGTTCCTTAGGGGAGGATGTTTCCAAGTACATTGTCCTTGTAACTGCAGCCATATAATGGCATGGATCCTAAGATGAGTAAACAGTGAAAGGTTCAAGAAATAAAAGATTATTCATCCCTTCCTGTTCCCTGCAGCTTTCTCCTCACTTCCTAAAAAGACAGTCAAGGGACACTCCAGAGAGTCATGGGGCACTTCTGAACCAGGCTGGATGGAATACTGTTGGAATTGCATCAAACTGGACAGGCATCCTAAAAATAACTCTTTCTGTGACTGCTATTTACTTCAGGACGTGCTGCTGTTTGTAGTTAGCAGTGTCACTGGTGACAAGGAGAAGCAGAGGGAACCTTATCAGCAGAAAACTGGTGCAGTGGCTCAGTTCCAGATCAGGGCCCCACAGCTTCTTTTTCTTCAGAAAAATCTGGCTCATAAGGAATATTAATCTAAGAGCTTAATCCCTACTTTTTTTCCTAGTATGCATCCGCGATTTCCACCTCTATTTCATTAGCGTGTTGAGCCCTGGTCACTTTCACATGCATGCATTCTTGAGCTATTATGTCTGTGCAGGCTTGCACTTCCTGGTATTGTCACTGTGCTTGCCCCACCCTTCCCCTTTTCCTTCTCCCTCCAGTTCATTGGTTCCTGTAGTTGATGGACATTGTGATGGACGTGGGCACCTCCTCCTGCTCTGATTTTGTTGTCTACTGTTTTAACAATTTAGCGTTTGATTGTTTCTGCCATCGAGGGGAAGAAATAGCAATGAGAGAGCAATGACAGTGGGGTTGGAGCAGCAGAAGTATGTTTGAGCAACTCAGCACAAGCCCGGTCATTACAGCGACTCAGCACACCCTCCTCTTTCATCAACAAGATTGCCCTTCAACACAGACGCCCCCAAGAAGGGAGGTTCTGTGACATAGCGCGAGGACAGCAATACATGGGGACAGAAGGGCGGTTTTATCCCGCATGGAGAAAAAATGCTGCACTTTCACCACCCTAGAAAAACACGGAAAATGGAGGGGAAGAGGCGAGATGATTGCAGGACATTGTGTGAAGGTTGCGGGGCAAAACGGTAACCAAAGCAGGATGAAAGTGTGATAAAACGCTGGTGTGATGGAGCTCTAAGTTGGATTTCAAATAGATTTTAACATCTTTTTTAACCAATGATTATCTAGCCTGAACTTTTGGGATGGGTCAGTTTATAAATGTAAACAAATATACAACCCTGCATGCTCACTGTGGGGTAGGGTGACCATATGAAAAGGAGGACAGGGCTCCTGTATCTTTAACAGTTGTATTGAAAGGGGAATTTCAGCAGTTGTTATTTGTATGCATGCAGCACCTGGTGAAATTCCTTCATCATAACAGTTAAAGCTGCAGGAGTCCTTCCCTCTTTTGTATCTGGTAACTCTAGTTATACTTTAGCAGCTTTAACTGTTGTGACAAAGGGGGAATTTCACCAGATGCTGCATGCATACAAATGACACCTGCTGAAATTGCCCTTTCAATGCAGCTGTTAAAGATACAGGAGCCCTGTCCTCCTTTCCATATGGTCACCCTACTGTGGGCACTCCAGATCAAGGTTCTCTAATCAAGAGGCATACATACTAGTCAGTGGAAAATACTTCCTTTCTTTGTCCCAAAATTTGGATTAGTTACAACAGGATCTCACGTCAATGGCAACCTTTAAATTTCCACTAGATGGCAATGTAACATTAACATTAACTGCAGAATTCTTAGCGAAAAGAATGCTGGCTGAGGGACTTAACTAGGAATAAGCTCCATTGAATTCAGTGAGCTTAATTCTGAGTAGGCATGCATAGGATTGCACTGTAGGGTACTAGTAACAGCCCAGTCTCATGCATGTTTACTCAGACGTGACACTGATGCAGTGGGACTAGAACTCAAGCATGTGTATAATGCATGTCAAGTTTGGACTGTAAAGCCCAACTCATAATTATTTGGCATCAGTGGGATACGAGGCCATTTCCCCTCCCGAAGTCATAGAAAACAGAAGCTGTTACGTACGTTATTTATTTATTTATTACATTTCCATACAGCCCAATAGCCGGAGCTCTCTGGGCGGTTTACACGAACACGCTCTTATGTAACAAGCGCAAACTAGATTCTTTGTTGTGTTATCCTAAGTGTCACGCTCTAGTCACGTGTACCGCTCTTAGGAGATCGGTTTGGTGGCCACGGTGTAATGACGTCAGAGTGGGTTGGGGGAGTGGTGTGCTTCGCACGACTCGGGTTAAAGTCGAGAGAGAAAGGGCGGGGAGAGGGCATAGAGTCTGTGGCTGAGTTTCCCATTCTGTTCCTATCATCACCCCCACCCCGTTGATTAGTGTGTCGTCAGAACTGGGCCTGTCTCTGGGCAGAAATTAAGTTTCTTCCTACTTCGGTGGAACATAAGAAAGGGCGCGCACTTCTTTAAATTCGTCATGACGACGAGGATTTTTCGCGCTTCCGCTTGAGCTTTAAACAACGCAGTTGCTTATGATAGGGTAGCTGCTGCTGGAGCGAAAACACGCAGTGCGCAGCCAGCTCACATGGAGAGTACTAAGGGGAAGAACAGAGCCGAAAGGCGTTGATGATAAGAGTTCTTCTTGAGAGACGAGCAGCTCGCTGTACGTCATGGAAACCGACAGCGACGCCTTCTCTTGTATGGAGGAACAGAGAGGTCACTAAGCACTCACTGATTAGGGCCGCCGAGTAATATAGTCCATTTAGGAGGGTGTGGTGTATGGACCGAAACAGCTGCTTCTTAGCTGCTGAGTTTAGCAGATGTTGCTAGTCGTCAGGAGAGAAACAGCGTTCACACACACACGCAGCCCCTGTGGCTTCCTGTGTGTACTTAATAGGAATTAACCCGTGCGGCGGTGTGTTGCCATACAGCCCTTAAAGGTCTAGAGCCCCTGGGTTGTATCCAATGTTCTGCTTAGAGTAGACCCATGGAAGTGAATGGGGTTTAGACTAACGTTGGATATAACCGCCTCCCGTGGTGTAAAGTAAGTTGGAATACTGACTTTTTCTCGAAATTCTCTCAAGTGTCAGCGTTCGAGAGAAGGCAGTTGAACAGAGCTTTTCATTCTCCAGCTTTCTTTAGGCGACCGTTTTATCAAGTCTGATTGGTCTTTGCGTAATTCAAAAACTCAGACCCCTCCTACAGCTCAAACCTATGCACGTTTACTCGGAAGTAAAACTTTAAATGGGGGTAATCCCAGGTAAATGTGCATGACAGGTACGATTTAAAAGCGCAACTATCCCCCTGTTTAGAGGTATATAGTTGGGATGAAACTATTTTTTAATCTCACAAAAACAATTAAGCAAGCTGCGGGAATACAACAGCAATTACCACATGTCTTTAGAGAAGCTGCAGTAGAAAAGAGTTCAAACGCCGCCAAAACCGAAAGGGAGGGTAGGCCAATATCCTCTACTCAGTATGTAAGACAAACCAACAGTTACTCCAGATGCACTTTAATCTTGATCTCATTTAACGTGCTTGTAATATTTTATTTATTGCGTCGGGTGTGTGCACTTATTTACTCGCAAGTAAATCCAATTATATGAATCGGACTTATTTTCAAATAATCCTGCTTGAGGGTGACAATGACAGACGCTGACCGCCCCGTGCGGGTATCAGCCCGATGCAGGCCCAAGCCATTGTTTGACAGCGCAACCCTGTGCATGTTTACGCAGAGAGGCAAGTCCTGCGGCGTTCAATGGGGTTTACACACTGGTAAGTATGTTTAGGACTGCAGCCTTGAGGCAGTTGTAACTCTGTACAGGTTCAGGCTGCCAGGACGGAGTCCTACGCACATTTTGCCCCATTGAAGACACTGGGGAAAAACACACAGGAACGGTTTGCGTGGAAGTCAGCCCTCCTCCCCACTCCACCGTCGCCTCTCCTCCTTTCCTTCTCCCTCCCCCCTCTTCCAGGAATGGTACAGTCGACTGCAGAACGCCTGCGCAGCGGCTGACGGGCGGAGCCTGTCTGCGTGTGACTCAGGCAGGGAAGGAGAGGCGGCGGCTGCCATTTTGAGGGGTTTTCGCTCTGGTTGCAGCTCCTGCTTCTCGTCCTTCCTCCCGCGTCATCCGGTCCGAGAGACTCCTCCGCGCTATCCTTCCCGTGAGAGGGGACAGGAGGGGGAGCTCCGGTCGCTCTCTTTCCTCCTGCCCTGTGGGTTGTAGGAGCCTGTAGCGCAGGGACTGTCCGGCCCGGCCTCGCTTCTTCTTCTTCGCCGCCGCCACCTCCTCTTCCTCTTCCTCCTCTCGTCGTCGTCGTCCTCCTCCTTCCGCCGCCGCCACCATTTGCCCACCCCCGGTGGCTCCGGGGCGCCGAGCTTAGGCTATGGGGACCAGGCTGCTGGGGCTGAGCAGCGGCAGAGCGGGCGGCCCGGTCGTCGTGAACAGCGCAGCGGGGATGGGGGAGCTCGACGGCTTCTTGGTGGCCTTATCTTGACATGGCTTCTGCCTGTGCTGCTAGCAGCGCCGCCGCCACCGCCTCCACTGCTCCGCCCGCGCCCGCCGGCTGCGGGTAGCGAGCCAGTCCACGCCACAGTCTCCGGTCCGGTCTGGTTTGGTCTCTCTTGCCGCCTGAGCCTCCCGCTGGGGCTAAAGGATAGTGTGAGGGAAGCTTCTTATTTTTATGAGGGAAAGCTGAAGGGGAGGGGGGGTCTGAAAAAACAACAACTTGAACCTTTCCCAAACAACTCCTAGAGGGGAAAGGCATCTATTTTATTTTTATTTTATTTTATTTTTAAAAAATTGATCTGAAGTGTTTGCTCGCAAACGCATTCTCGCCTCTCCCTTCTAAATATATTTAAGTTTGCAACAACAAAAACCTCTGCAAACTCTTGTCAATTTTTGCAATTGAAATCTGTCGGCGTGTTCTTTTCCTTTTCTTTCCTTTTCTTTTTTTTTTTAAAAAAAGAACCCGAGTTGATGACTATGAATGCAAGAGTGAATTCCGGGCCGTAGACTGAGTGCCCCCGCTGCGCTGAGCACAGGCCCGCCCCTTCCTCTTTAGAGTTGAGCAAGGAAGAGAACAACTCCAGCAAGGAGGCCAAGCGCATCAGCCATGCCCAGCCCCAATTAAACCGCTTTCCTTTGCGGTGCCAGGCGGCAGAGGGAGGAGGATTTTCGCGCTATCGGTGGGGTAGACGGAGGGAAGGAAAGCTATTGGGGGATGTCGGTGGCTCTCCCTGCTCGGGGAGAGGTAGATTGAGAGATCGGTTTGGGATTCAAAGCATTTAAGCCCGATACTCTCCCATAGCTTCCCTCCACTCTTTTATCAATGGCCATCATGATCCTTCTCTCTAACAGACACAGCCTCAGGGCGACCATGTGCCTGATGATGAGCAGGATGAAGTTAGAAATGACTCTGCTGTTTTCCAAACTCCTTGCTCCTCTGCAAACCAGCACCGTGTTGTCTGTGGTTGATGATTTTGTTGTTGGTAGGGAAACGTCTTACCTCCCAGGACATCCACTCCTGTTGTGCACTCCCTCCTTTGCTTTCTACCAAGTGTAATAATTCTTTAAAAAAATAAAGCCAGGCAGCATAGCAATAGCAGAAATCTTGTTAATAATCAGCAGAGTCATGAATCTGGGTGGGGTAGAACACTGTCTTTAATTTCAGTTTTTGTTTGGGGGAGTTTTGGGGGGTTGGGGCAAAAAACAACGCCCAAATGGATTGGGTCCATGCCCATTACTGCTTTTTTTTATACACACAAATTGTGATAAGATTTTTTCCCCATTCTTGCCCATTTATTCCCGTGGTTTAAACTGTGTATATCAGTGTTTTTTCTTCAAATTCCTTTGGGCTTTTGATAATACTGTGCAAAACTGTCCAACGATGGTTGGACTATTACTTATTTTGTTTTATGACCCCTCTAATAAGACAGTCTCGTAAAACAATTGCCTGAGGTGCATTTTTGGGTTACGCCTGTGTTTTATTGATTCAGTGGTATGAGCAGGAATAAAATGACTTGTTTCTGTTGTACTCGAGTCTTATGAAAAAAGGGCCCATAGTTTAGTGACGGTTTCCAAAGGTTTTAGTACCACCTGTATTACAAAATGGGGGACCCAAACTCCCGGAAGAAACAAGCTCTGAACAGACTTCGTGCTCAGCTTAAAAAGAAAAAAGAATCTCTAGCTGACCAGTTCGATTTCAAGATGTATATTGCCTTTGTATTCAAAGACAAGGTAATCTCAATTCTGCTTGTTAAAAGAATTGTGTGTTATGACTTCAAAACTGTCGTTATTAACACTCTCAAAATTATGATCAAGACCAAATATAGAGAATACAAGTAAAAATCCATTAGACTCATGTTTTCTTGGTATCAAGCTTGGGTTGTAGCTTTGATATTGTTTAATAATGATCTCAAATCCATACTTAGTAGTAGTATGATAACACTACTCTGTGTTAAGTTTTCTTTGTTTATAGAAATGTTTGTACGAAGTACAGTAACAAAACCTTACTACAGGTTTTAAAGTGTGGGAGGGTGACAGTTAATACTATGCACTAAGGTTGGGCACAAATTTGAAGAATAACCAGAATGGAATTTAGAGACATATATCCACTGCAGCCTAAATTCAGCTATTTTTGGTTCTCTTAATTTTAATGAGAGATGTAGATTTAAGCATGTGCATAAATATATTTCATTAAAATCAAAAGAACTGAACTTTGACTGGATTACACACTGTATCTAAATTTAGTCTTGGGAGTTCCCCATTTTTTGTGTTGGAAGTTCAGCTGTGATTTCTTAAGTGTTAAAAGCATCATAACTACAGACTGCTCAGAAATGGATGAAGTACAACATTTTTATTCCTCTTACTTTCTTTAATTAGAGGAAAAAGTCAGCGCTCTTTGAAGTGTCTGAAGTGATACCAGTCATGACCAATAATTATGAAGAAAATATCCTGAAAGGTGTGCGGGATTCCAGCTATTCCTTGGAAAGTTCCATAGAGCTTCTACAAAAGGATGTAGTACAGCTGCATGCGCCCCGCTATCAGTCTATGCGCAGGGTAAAGTAATTCTTTCTTCATTCTATTTTATGATGTCAAAAGGTTTTGTTAACAGTGTTTGTTCCAGTTGTGCTTCTCGATCAAAAATCTAGGTATTGTCAAGTAGGATTCAAAGCATCCTCTATGTGCTGCCAGTGCCTTGCATGTGCTTAATGAGATTTTTTTCATGTTGAACAGCAAGTTTCTCCCATGCCATGCCCTAAACTGATGTGGTAACTGATGTGGTGTAGAGGAGGTAGCTGCGTTTTCTCTTTAAAAAGTCAGTGGCCTGGTTCAGACAACATGCTGCTTAACCACAAAATGGTTAAGGGAATGCATTAACCATTTTTTGGTTGAGCAGCATGGTTTAGCATGTTGTCCGAACCAGGCCACTGTGTCTTTTGACAAACTGAAGTGCATGGGTTTTTTTGGATCCTGCCTGTCAAGAGGGAAATCTATACTGGGATATTTGGTATGCTTCATCTAATAGTTCTTATTATCTTGCCCCCTTTCAAATCTTTTCCAGTTTGCCCTTTTTTCACACCTGTGTTTAATGTGGTACAATCAGTTTGTCAAAATGTTAAAGCACAGCATTGGAATGGGAAAAACATCTTAAGAGTAATGAGATTGCTTTTATATTTCCTGCAGAAATTAAACACATAGGCTTAGCCACTGAGTTCCCTTCTGTGAATAGAAAGAGCCCTTCTGTTCACAGAAAGTCTTGCAACCCAGAGAAAAATCCTGCTGGCAGAGGTGACTTTCAGGGGTTTCCTCATTCCCCTGCAGTTCTCAAACCCTCCAGAGCAGTTCTTTGAAGTGCTGCAGTGGGAGGGAGAACCATCAAAAGCTTCCCCCCCCCCCTCTTCACCTGCAGGAATGCCCTGTGAGTAGTATACCACTCACAAGATGCCCCCACTAGCAGAAGGGAATGCCAGGTCCAGGCCATACAAATGGGCCCCTCCTGAAGCAAAACATGGAATAAATTCTTTAGCTATAAGTAGTAATGACTATAAACTGCACAATTTATTTAAATAGTCTTGATAAAGGCAGCAAAATAAAACATGTAAATGTAAAAAAAAGTGTACTTGTATTGAAACTGGACTTCATTTGCTGCTCAACATTTAAACGATTACTCTAAGGTCAACATTTTAATTCAGGCCGGGGGGGGGGGGGCGTTTAACCCTGAAAGTTTGCTACTATGATGAAAGTTAATTACTTGGATTGGGTTCTAAGTTCCACACTAGAAATGTTAATTACTCTCCATATAGTGGATAGGCATCCTGTATTATATAGCCTGAGGAAAAAGTCAAAAGAATAGGTGAAAGAAATACTATTAGGCATATATGATAAAGTTACACATGTAATTTGAAGTATGGTTATTAAGGTTTCTCCACAAACTAGTCTGTATGTGATTTCACAGTGGATTGATGTGAAAGTGCATTGATGGACATGCTTGTTTTTCTCCTTACAGGATGTAATTGGCTGTACACAGGAGATGGACTTCATACTTTGGCCTCGTAATGATATTGAGAAGATAGTCTGTCTTCTGTTTTCTAGGTGGAAGGGATCGGATGATGAGCCCTTTAGGCCTGTTCAGGTATGATGTATGTTTTCAGGTTATGTGATAATAAAACCCAAGTAAGCTATTGCCATTTTCAATGAAATTCCACCTTTTCTTTATTCTAGTCATAAGTGACTTCTGGAACCTTTGTTGGGGTGGGTGGGAAGGTATTGTTTAAAGCGTTGGTTTGACAAGGCAGGTTATTGTCATGTGCAGACATGCTTTGGGTCTGGATGGCATTTAGGATTAGAAGTGATGAATACTAATTGGGTAGGTGTTTTATTTATTTTATAAATGATACTTGTATATTGCTTAATATTCAAATATTTCCAAGCAGCTCACTTACAAATATTAAATACATTTAAATACATTTAAATGTTATTAAACAAAATGAATAAATTTAAAACATAATATTTAAAACTACAATATCAAAATAATACAAAAACAAGTAAAGTGGTATGGCATATGATCTGTTGCGATGATTTACAAATCAGAGAAACCTGGGTAAAAAAGTGCATTTTCAGGAGGCATTTGAAACATACCACACTTTCTGCCTCCCAAACTGCATACGGGAGGGTTTTCCAAGGGTTGGGAACCACCACTGAGAAGGCCCATCTTTGAGATATTACATGGAACATTCTGTCGGCCATGGAATGACCAGGTCTTATCTGAAGATCTTAACCGCTGTCAGGGTATATATAGGTGAAGTCGGTCTAATTATTCTGGTCCCAAGTTTTTTATGGCTTTGTATGTCAACGACATTAGCTTGAACATGGCTTAGTAGCTAATAGGAAGCCAGTGAAGTTCTTTTAACACAGATATTTAAGGGGCCATAGCTGGGTGTCCCAGTGAACACAGTAGCTGCTGCATTCTGCGGCCCCACAAAGTGCACATTACAGTAGTCTAATTGTGGGTTACCAGTGCATGGATTACTGTGGCTTGGCTGTCCCTATGCAGTGCACCAACTAAAGTTGATAATGGGTGTTCTTTGACACTGGTCACCTGGGCCTCCAGTAGCAAGATAGATCCAGGAGCACCCCAATATAGGTTTAATCCGTGAGGCAGACTTTAGTTGACCATTTTGTTTTTGAATCAACCTCTAGTTTTGTTCATTTTGTCCCTAGTTCAGTGAACTTACTAAAGTCTTTTACCAATGCAGTATTCATACTGTATCTATATGCATCAGAATTGTTTGTTTATTATATAAAGTTAAGTATGGATATACTTTTCTGATAGGCTGTCCTTCGAAAAGAGGAGATATGCTGTTAAAATTCAGTGCCATTTCAACAACTGCAAATCTTTAGTAGCTCTAACTTCAAGTTGTCTGTAAATTTCATCTATTCTGTACTTCAGGGATGTGCAGAAAGTAGATCTGAAGGTGATTTGCAGTAGATTGGCAAAAATTTCTTGCATTTTTTTAAACAATAGTGACAAAAATAATACTCCTGCCCTAAATTATAATGCTGAAATGAAATGAGCTTGATAACCAGGAGTGGATTTTTATATGGAAGGACTGTGAGCTCCATTAAGTGCTTAAGTTCTTGTGCTCCCAATTCATTAATACCAAGCACTGTTTTTTGCACCAGGATATATATATATATATATATATATATATAAGTTCTTGTGCTCCCAATTCATTAATACCAAGCACTGTTTTTTGCAGCAGGATATATATATATATATATATTGCATTTTTATACCACCCAATAGCCGCAGCTCCCTGGGTGGTTCATATCTCTATCTCTCTAAATAGATCCTTTAAAATCAGCTCACCCCTGTTGTACTTGGATCTATTAGTGAAAGTTAGCTTTGGATTAACATTTCTTATACATCTTATTTAAATTATTTTCATTACCTATTTTATTTCCTTCAGGCCAGGTTTGAATTTCATCATGGTGACTATGAAAAACAGTTTCTGCATGTACTGAGCCGAAAGGACAAGACTGGAATTGTTATCAACAACCCTAACCAGTCAGTGTTTCTCTTCATTGACAGACAGCACTTGCAGGTAAACATCTTCCAATGAACAACTATTCTCCTTATAATTCCGTTGCTTTATTTTTTATTCAACAGCTGTTGTGTTAGTTTAGATACAATAAGGGATATTGCTAAAAACCAACTGCCATAGCAGAATCCTGAATCTGTTTAGATATCAGGGTTCCTTTTTATGGCATAATGTGTAACTTGCACTAGTCATAATAACATCATGGGATGTAGTGAAAAGCAACTGGCTGTTTTGGTTGCTCTGCTTTGTGCAATGAAACATTCAGTGGCTATATTCCTGTTAGGCTATGAATTGAGAGAGTGGGGATCTGCCCGCGTGCATCAATAACGTCATTCATTGTGGCACAGATTCCACTGAACTGCCACTTTTGAAACATAATGACTTGTATTAGGTCTCAGAAAAAGACTTGGTACAATCCTTCTGCTGGTAAATGCAGGATTCAGTTCTGTAGTCTGCTGGTTAAGTTCTATATTCCACAAGCAGCACCGCATGAGGGCTAAATTCTTTGTGATACTCTTCTGTGGACTGTCCTTTACTTCTGTGTGTTCCTAAAAGATAAGTTGAGAGATTTGTGAAGGTCTTTTTTTCCAGACAGTGCTGTTTATAAAAATTATTTGGTTCTGAAATAGATTTATGTATCTCTTTCCAGACTCCAAAAAACAAAGCTACAATCTTCAAGTTATGCAGCATCTGCCTGTATCTGCCACAGGAGCAGCTCACCCACTGGGCGGTTGGTACCATAGAGGACCACCTCCGTCCTTACATGCCAGAATAGGGTACTGGCCAGCAAAATGGGGAAGATCACAGAATGCAGGAGTGCAGTTTTCACTTTTCTTGCCATTTATTCTTTCGGAATAGAAGAAAATGGACACATGTTCAGAACACTATCCATCGTGGAACTTGATCATCCTGGATTATTTTCTTTTTATCATTTGTATCTCAGAACTTTAAATTTTTTTTAGATGTTTTCTGCATGGACCTTGTGAAAGAGAATGCTCTGCATATTTCTGCATTGCATGAGCATCCTACCAAAATGTGAAATGAAGGGACTGTTATACACTGAAAGAAATGTATCTGAGAGCACAAAGTGATCATTTATGGTGGTGTTCCCATTTGTGCTGGTCATGTCCCCCCAATATCAGTATTCATAGGGTGAGAAGTGAATGTAATGGTGTAAGAGCCTTATAAGCTTTGCTGTTAACATGATTGTATCAGAGCTGTGCCAGATTCATTCTGATGAATAGGTCTATGGCTTGTTACAGTAGATGGCTAACCATGGGAAAGAAATCTTTTAAGGAAAAAAAGCATCTCATTTGGTGTAGGCATTAATTGCCTCTCTTATTTTGCTTGGCCATGTTTGAGTTTACTGGCATTCTCATTTTTGGATCTCTTTCCCCAGTTTGCTGTATAACTAAATGTAGAGTGTTCTGTTGAGTTGAATACATTTTTACAGACTTGGAGTCTGAAGTAGCCTCAAGCAGCTAAATTTAAAATAGCAGCTGCAGAAACCATGTTGGCAGAGGATTATTATTTTTTCCTGAGAGTTGACTTGTAAACTTGCTGGTGAACTGTGTAGGAAATGCTGGTTTCCAAAACATCTCTTAAGGAAAACTCTCTGAGGTTCTTTTGGGTGGGGGAGGGGAAGAATAAGATATTCTAAAGCAGTTGTGGATTTAATTGTAAAATATTGTTTTGAGTGTCAAAGTTGGTTTTGACAGAACATATTTTGTTTAAGATTGTGCAATGAACATAAGGAAGACTACTGTATAGTTTTGGCAAAGAATGCTTTGCTTAAGGATTGAATAATTTTACTGAAGTAAATCTGTATAAGCCTACTCCCTTTGGGTAAATCTAGTGCTTATCTGTTTAAAATTTGTATTTAGCTTTTGTTTGGAATTGGAAAAAATTGGAAATAAACAAATTAGTTGAACAATGACTTGCTATGTTCATTTGTAAAGGCCATGTATCATACCTGCTTGTAAACAAATTTGTTACATGTAATACACTGGGCCTGTTCAGACAACATGCTAAGCCACGGTTAGGCTCTAACCCTTTTGCAGCAAATGGTTAGTGAGCGTATTTAAACCATGGTTATATAGCCACCATGGTTAGGAATAGTTCACACGACGTACTAAGCCATAATGTTTAGTTCAAAATCCTTAAGCACCATGGCTTAGCATGTCTTCTGAACAGAGACAATTAATCTAACTCTAGACGAACTTAGTCCTTGCACATTACAACAGTTAGATAAGTTTTGCTGTATCATATGGAACATAACAATTAAAAATGCAATGTGTGTCATAGAAATACATATTCGTAAGATACAGACTGATATACCAGAAGAACTTTAACATTCAATTACAGGTCATATAGCTTGAAAGCAATCATGACTGCTTTGGATCTATTCATACCTATTATGGAGCCTATACAGCTAAAATTTATTTACGTTTTGTTCAGCACTGATCTGCCAAAGCAGCCTAGGCAGTCTGCAGATTAATATGGTAGCTTACTTACTAAGAGACATAATGATACAAAAGAGAAGGTAAACAAATCCAGGCACCAACTTGAATACTGTGACAGGTGGAATGGTTTCTAATGAAGACAGTTCTGAGAAAGGAGGAGCCAAATGCCATTTGGCCCAGGTAAGTCAATTGAGGGAATCTCACTGTGTTGCCTCTTCCTCAGAGGCAACCATGACATTCATGACAACCCATATCACTGAATGAAATCATCTACTGCATGAAGTAGCATTTGCCTGTGATTCAAGTACACGGAGGGTTGTGTTCTCATTTGGGGCTTGGTCATCTGTCACCCTGCCAAATGGTAAGGTACAGCTGCAGAGAAGTGGTAAAATTATTTGTTTCTGCTCTTCTTTTCAAGTCGCATCTGTGAGTAGAAGCCCGTGAACTTTGAGCAGCAGCATTGTCTCTTTCTAGACCATGGGAGGGCAACTTGTCCTCAAGATTTTTTGGCCTAAAGCTCCCATCCTTCATTATTGGGTCTGCTGGCTAGGACTGATGGGAATTGTAAGCCAAAACATCTGGAAGGCCACAAGTTGTCCACCCCTGTTCTAGATCTTTTTTAGCCCTTTCATTTGTGTGTAACCAGGCCAGGAAGAGTTGCACAGAGTCTTCAAGGGATGTGTTAATTGTATTTATTGTCTCAATAGTGCTCTAGTGCAGTGGTCTTCAACTGATCCATATCCAAAACCATCTCAGATTCCCAACCTGCAACATGGGACCCACTTTCACAATTACCCAGTGTGGCAACACATTTGCCGTGACCCAGTTGGACTGATCTTGTGACCCTCCAGTTGAAGACCACTGCTCTAGTGCATCTTGCAGCTTAGAGAAGCTAGGGTACAGTCTATAAGCTATTCTTGTGTGTGTGTGTGTTCCAAAGACCCCCAAAAGTTCATATTCAGCTTAAGCTCTGTCATGGTTACCCATAGTAATTATTGAATTTGGACTCCTCTAATAATGCACTGCTTTCTCAACTAATATCACAGTAGAGAGAGAGAGTACATAAGCTGCAGGGGGCCATTGCATTAGGTTGAGATTGTAGTCTAGATAAAAAAAATACACAACTCTGTAACTTAAGGAGGGTTCGCTCTGAAACTAACCACATCCACCATATCAAGAGGTGCAGAACTTAAGGCCTGGAGCCCAAATCCGGCCTTCCTGGGCTCCTGATCCAGGCCTCTGGTGTTCCTGGGATGGCCAGCCCCTCCACCCCAACCATATGTTAATTTTCTTGGTTTTGTGCAGGGTTTTTTGTCCCATTCTGAAAGGTTGAAATGCCTCTCAAAAGGCTTGGTTACTGGCAATAAGAGTGTTGAGCTACAATAGGCTGGTATTTGTGGCCACATCGACTCTGATTTCAGCCTTGCCCAAATTGCCTTTGCCTCCACCCACCACTGGAATGTGGTCTTCAAGTACTTCTCAGGAATTTAGCTTTTGGGCTGAAAAAGGTTCAACATCTCTAGACTAGACAAAATCAAGTTATAGGAATGGATCCAGAAAGAGGGAGCACAGTATCAAGATCCAATGATACTGGTTTTACAATTAACAAACTACAGTATCAGGCCAATAGCAAAATCAAATGAATCAACAAATATTAGCTGCACTCTTGTATTCAGCTACGTTTCACCCTTATAATACCTCTTGAAGCAGCAGATATTTTCTATCTGTATGGTCCTAGTCCATTCATTTGTATCCACAGCCATTCCCTATTGCTAACTATTTGATAGGCTTCCCTGTAGTTTTGCTTGTCTTTTTCCCCCCCTGCTCTGATTGAGGTTCTTTGAAGTTGCGGAACGATTAGATAGGTAGGTGCCATTGTCAAAGCAGTAGGTAGCTGTTTCGTTGTGTGAATTGAAGCACAGTCTGCTCAGGCAGTCCAAATTCTATAAAACTTTTAACAGGAATGATCACTCTTCTGCAGGAAGCAGCAAAGAGCTATTTCACCCCCTGCTAGTTTACAGCGGGGCATTTACAACAATCTGAGCCAGATAGTTCAAAATAAGTCCAGCTGACATGCTGCTGAAATAATTCAGGCACAGTTATCTTCTTCCACAAAATCCCCCTCTCTCCCTGATTTGCATCCGATATCTTAATAAACTTGAATGGTGCCCCATTGTGTTTGAAAGACAAGCTAAATGCAGAGGAATCGGTCAATAAGGGTAAAATGTGACGGCCACAAGTATTTGGGGCAAGTCAGTATTGGGCAAAAGGCGGGATACAAATAGATATAATACTAATAATATAAGTCTGTGCTACAAAACTAAAGCCACAGCTAGTGAAGGGATCTTGGGAATTATAGCTGCTTGAGCATACACCCGATGTCTAAGAGAGAATTCTCACTACCATTAATTAAAAAAAATACAAATACAAAGGCAGCTGTGTGGGCTGTTAATCTGGTACTAAAAGGGCTAAATAATGTGCTAACAAAAGACTAAAGAGGTCACTTCAAACTGAAGATGGCTAGGTTAATCTGTAATGGTGAAATGATCTGAATCAGGGTTTGTGGGAGACATACAAGAAGACCCTCAGACTCATATTTAAGGAGAAACCATACTTATATTCCAGTCCCTTGGCTCATGGGAAAGAAGGCTTTGAAATCTTCTATGCTAATTTATGTTATGATATTATAATACCTTTAACTAAGAATTTACAAGGCTGGCTTTGAAAGAGGAAAAAAATGCAGCTGCGGCTTCCACAGAGCAGAGCAAAGTCAGGGCTCTGATATGATGAGCAAAAGAACTGAACATGCTCAGGGATGTCCATGATTCGGGGAAAGAAAATCAGTGCTGGACATCTCGTGTTGCACACATACAGATAAGAAAATGTCTGACCCTTATTGAGTGGGGGAAGTCATAACGAAGATTACAAGCAATAATTGGGAGGAGGCGTTGCCACGACACAGGCTCTTTACAACAGGCCTGTCTGCGGACACTCCCTGCGGAAGCTAAGCGCCACTATTTTATGAGCCTGAGGTGAGGGACAAACACTACTTTTCTACAAACTATATGGAGAAAGGGGTTAAACAGGAATAATTTCAGGAATAAAATAATGCACTGTGAATTATATGTGCTGATGGTGAATTAATGTCAGAATGGATGTTATATGTATATAACTGCAGATGATAAATGCCAAGGAGACACGTGAGATTTTTGTGGTAGTAAAGCAAACTGAATAAAATTTTATTTCAATGTTCACAAACTTTGTTTCATAATAAAACTTTTCAGACCCTTGTTAAAACCTCTCATCCAGTCCTTTCGCTCTTCTCATGCATGCTTTCCTTTCTCTGACACCTTCACTATTGAACTTTCTTTATTATCAGGATTGTTTAATATACGCCAACTATCTGCACACTACACTCAAAAGACAACCCTCCTTACCCTGATCCTCTAATTCTCCCTTGAACCAAAGTACTTTAAAAACACCTCCTATCCCCTCAGTCATTCCCTTATATATCCTTCTCCCCCATCCTAAGATATTAAATCTCCACCCACTCAGGTCAACATTCTAAACACAATAAACTTACAAATCATAGACATACATTAGGGAACTGACTGGTGGGGTGTAACGCCACAGGCGTTGGGGTGGATATAACAGGAGAGACGATCAAGACAACATGCCCAGGCCTAAAATATTCCAAAACCATGTTTTCACAGAATGTCATATTATTGGAGAAGGTAGGTAGACATCTCTCTTCTAATTGGTAAGTGGATGATCTAACAACCCACACACCCCATTTTGATAGGAATATGTTTGCCTTATTGCTCGTTGGGGGCCCACCTCTGACCATGTGTATAAAAGCACAGGTAGCAAGAGGTCTGTCCTGCTACTGCTTCATTTTGCTCTCTCGATGCTTCACCTCTGATATTCTCTGGACCACCATTGCCAGATCTACACCTTGTGTCCAATCATTATGAACAGAATAAAAAGCAGGATATAACACTATGAAAGTGGTACATGGAATGTGAATTGTGCCCCAACAGTTATCAGTGCACTTCAACACCGCTATAAAGCAGATGAGTAGACTTAGCCCATCTTTTAAGGTACTTAGACTTCAGCATTTTAACCCTTTTCACATTCTAGAGGAAATTAGTAACGTTTTAGCATTGCTTATTATATTCAAGTAACGTGCCGGGGAAAGTTAAAGAGAGCTTTAGCTATTTTAGTATGTTTTCGTTTCACTTTAAAACACAAGTACTGAGCATGGGGTGTGGAGGAAGAATCATAATGTTAGAAGCTCAATTTGTTGTTTGCTACATTTGTAGTGCCAGCTTTGTTGATTGCAATTCTTCTGGTTAATCGTACATTTTCTTTCACTGGTGATGATGTTGACACGCAGGGCCCCATATTGCATGTGGAGACAGTATAAATGCAATATGAGTATATTTTCTGATTGATAATTTTAGCTGCCTAGTTTTAGGATTTTATAATAGAATAGAATATTTATTTCTTACCTGCCTCTCCCTCTGGATCGAGGCGGGGAACAATAGTAAATACAAAATCACCATAAAATGCATAAAACTAATTAAAAACATATAAAACTGATACAATGTTAAAATAACAATTGGACATGTTAAAAACCATCTGGGTAGGCCTGCCAGAAGAGAGCAGTCTTTATGGCTTTCTTAAAATCAGCAAGACTATTAAATTGATGAATCTTTCCCAGCAGGCCATTTCACAGTCTGGGGGAGGCAGAAGAAAAGGTCCTTTGGGTAACAGTTGTCAGCCTGGTTTTGGCTGACTGGAGTACATTCTTCCCAGAGGACCTGAGTGTGTGTGGTGGATTGTACAGGAGAAGGTGATCCTGCAGGTAACCTGGACCCAAACCATGTAGGGCTTTAAAGGTAATAACCAACACTTTATACTTCACCTGGAAACTAATTGGCAGCCAGTAAAGTGATTTTAAAGTTGGTGTATCTTCCCTTTTGTGGACCTTCCTGCACTCACCCTGCTGTTTCCCCCACCTTTTCCTATCAATAAAGATTGCTTTTTCTCTTCCCCCTCCCCCAGCCTGCCATTCCCCCTTTCCTCTCCCCATTCCTATCAAGAAAGGTTGCTTATTCTATGACCTTGCAAGGGGAAACGTCTATCCACGCTTTCCCCTTCAGATGTAAACATAGGCGCCACAGTGAACTTTAAACCTCTATTTGAAATGTAACCAATGTGATGTAAACCAAAGAGAAATGTACATAAATACCTTGAATGTACCAGTGTTTTCAAAACATGCAAGGGTCAATGAGTAATATCAAAAGAGGGAGGGGGAAGGAAGCAAAGAGAGCAACCTCACGCAAAATGCCCTGGCTCTGATGGGAGCGAAGTGAGAAAGAACGTTAATGGCTTTGGGATTCTAGGAAGGTCATGTGGAAAGTATTAAGGGATGTGCCAGGAACCCTGAGATCTCTGAAGTGGCAAGGGGGAGATGAGCCTGCGAAGGGGTTTGGCAGTACCAGATGTTTTATAACAAATAAGTACTTTATGACCATGGAAACAACCTTGGGAATGTTGGAGAGTCAGGAGATATTGTCAGAGGTGTTGTCAATTTTTCAATAAATAAGCCACTTGTGCTGGAACTGGACATGATGTATTAACAACAAGTATCTCCAACACCTCCTTTGTGGCCACAGAACCCAATGAGGGGCTAAGGGTATAAAACCCCTTGGACTGCCAACAATCAGGAAGGGCATGGCATCTCGGATGGTTCTATGTGCACATAGCGCCAGTACCCTCATCCATCGTACATGCACACTGACTTCCTGGCCAGATTTCAGTTGAGCGAATCGATGTTTGGGGTGAATTCTGTGGGTGGAATTCATCATCCAGGGTATAGATAAGGGAGAGATGTTGCTGCTTTGTCATACTTCACAAATTGGTTTTTCGGGTTATGCAACCAGCTGAGGGGTGAGGAAGAGGGTTTCATTAGCATGCACTGCCCCGCCATTTGGCGGGCGTGATCCAGCAGAGCTCCACATTCCAAGGCTTGGCTGGCAGGAACTGTATAATCCAAAAGAGACTAACTCTATTTTTAGTCAAATACAGTACCATGGTTGGGTAAGCCAAGTTTGCACTGAAGTTTGTAGCTAGGAGGCAAGCACCCTAAGGGAAGGTGTTCTTGTTTTCAGAGTGTGCAACTCTTTAAGAATGCTAGGGAAATCAATCTGTGACCCAGGGCATTCTCCGAGTTCATTTGTAAATGTTTTCTGTTTTATTACTAATAACCTTCCCTATTTCTCTAAATAAATCCTTTGCTTGCTTTACAAACTGGTTGCGTTTCCTGACTCCTCCTCCTAAGGTCCCAGTCTGATCAACTGGGTGACCTAGGGGTTATTTTATATCCTTTTCACAATGTAATCACAGAAAAATTTCTAACACTTATAACCACCATGCTATCTTTTCTTAATTTTTACAATGTTCTTAAAGCATTTAATGGAGTTCAGTGCACTCTTTAGTCTATAGCCATATTTGCCTGTTTGTGCAATAGCTTGGTTACTCACCTAGAACCCACTTGGTGCAGGCTCTGAAGTTAAACAGGACCAAACTAACATTGGCCATAAGAAACAAATCCATATAGTGTAGTGCCTTTATTAGGCCAACTCAAAGATCATAGATGTGCAAGTTTTCAAGATCACCAGATCTTTTCCTCAAGCAAGAAGTTACAAAAAGCAGTGTGTGGGGGGGTTGGAATATGAGTGTGAAGGGGGAGGAAACTGATTGGATGTTGCTATCAGGAAGTCTGCATAGCAAGAGTCCAAATTAAAAAGAATGCACTCTTTAAAGAGGACAGTACAGTTGACAAAAGACATGGGGGGGGGGAGGGACACACCTGCCTTGTGGATTTCAGTTTTGGGTAGATGTTGAAAATTCTCCAATTTAGAACCTTGATTATATAAGACAGAATGACATCCCAAAATCCCACTAGCAGAAGTCACAGCAATATGCTGTTTTTCTAGCAAATTGCTGCATCTTTGTTCTCTCTCAAACACACTCACACACACACATGGGCACGCACGCACACTACCGCACTGGACAGGTTTCCAGATGTGGTCTTCAGCCAAAAAAGGCTCACCTGTGCAGCAGGAGGATCCTAGAAGTAGACAAAATGACTGTCTCACACTTAATGATGGAGCGAGTTGCTTACATGCCTCCTAACCACTAAGTAATGCTACCCAACTTGGCTTCTTTTGACTTAATGCACCACCTAAAATTAATCTCCAGCTTTGCTTATATAAGGATTACATTTTTCATTACTTTTACTCTCTGCCTTATGATGAACCTGACCTGCAGGTTCTATCCAATGTTAGTCTAACCCAAGTCTTTCTTTTCAATGGATCTACTCAAGTCGAAGTAACATTGGCTACAACCCTGTGTATTCCAATTAGCACTAGAAAGATCCAAATAATTGCTAGCATTTATCTCTTCAAAGAGAGATATCAGAAATGCTTCTGCAGGACTGTAGTATTGCATGTAGAGCAGCTGGTTTGTTTTTAGCACTCTTCTGCCACCTCTGGAGTCTGGTGAAACAACCCACTGTTCTGGGTTTGGACATAACATCAACCCATGGTTTAAACAAACCAGAATTCACAACCCAACAACAAACCATGTGTTCTCTTTCGGGGTTGCATTCAACAGCCCATGGGTTAAATAAACTACAGATTAGTGCTATGTGTGAACCAGGTCACTGTGATGGCTGCAATTTAAATTTGCAATAGTAGATTAGTGTGATGTACGCTGGGTCCTCCAGTGTGTGTAGATGGCTACTTAAGATGTGGTAAAATCTTAAAGAGTTAAAATTAGGATGATAAAATGGGTCAAAACATTCGATGTGTAATTGCAAAACCTGCAGACTACGCTGCAATGTTTAATTGTTTTTGTTACCCTGTATTTATGGTACATACATAATTTTGGATTGCATTTAAGCGATAAACAAAAATGATGTGTATCAGTCATTTGCATGTTTATGGGAAGCATTGCTGTATCCATTGCAGCTGTGAATACCCTAGCAGCTTCTCTGGTATTACTGAAAGGTTAGGCATCCTACTATTGGTGGCGCTCATATCTAGGAGATCATCAGTAAATTCTAACTTTTAACAAATCTGCTAGGTGATGGGGTTATTGGCTCTGGGAAGAAATGCAAGTTCCAACAGAAGAGATGTGCAGCCTGAACCTGAGTGAAGTGGGCCCCACAAGTTTACAGAGAATGGCACTGACTGCTATACATGAATTATAGTGTAAACAAACACATTTTTGCAAAAGGAAAAAAAGGGTTAACCTGCCACTACACATCATTGTACTCTGTGGGACGAACGCTAGACCTTAGGGGACCCTGAATTATTGCTTTTTTCAGACCTCCACCAGTCCTAAAGTTGGCATTAACTAGCTGACTTTAATCTACTGACCGAACTGTATTATCCTTCTGCCAATAAGCTTTGTGGACCTTAAGGACTACCAGACTAGTTATTAATAAGCTTGTATGGACTAGAGCCCACTTCAGGTACATGAAGGGTATTCCTCAGTTATCATAAATAAGTCTGTATATATACCGTCCAAATATAGTTGATAAGCTAGCATAGCAGAGCTAGAAATGTGGTGTTATCACAAATCACTGTCACGAATGATCTCTATATTTATTTAGCATATACATTTGAGCTTTGCAAAGGGATGTCATAGAATGGACCCGAAATTACCTTTGGACAGAAAGTACTCTTATTGAACGTAGGGTGGCTTACTTCTGAGGAGACATGTATAGTATTGCACTGTATGGTACTCTCATTATAAATGTCTGCGATGGCACATTCAGGCAAGCCTATTTCAGGACAGAGTTTCACAACAAACATGCCACAACCAAGAAGGCCCAGCCCAGGTATAGACAGATCTAACTGGAACATAGAGCAGGGACTTGCCTAAAGATCTTAATAGGGATAGAGATTCATAAAGTATTGTTTTGACTCTACATGAGATAAGAACATGGGGAGATTTTCTGAAAGATTCACAAAGGAAAAGAGTTTTTAGAATCAGAGAGCAACAACACCTGGACACCCCTGCTTTTAAAAAACGTATTTAGAAAACTTGCAGCGGCAAGATATAAAATGGGTATTTTCATTGGCTGTTCTCTGCAGTAGGCTAGACTTGAAGAGAAGCTTCTACACAAAAACGGAAGCTTTACAAAAGCAAATAGTAAAAAGTGCAAAATAGTGATTCTATTACAATACTGAACATCCTTTAGTTAAACATTCACACTTTGGAGTTGTTATTATGGAAAGAGTAGTGCCTTTCAAAGATCTTCACACTGTTCAAAACTTAATGAATACTATTCAATATCTTCCAAGAAAATGGATTAAAGTAGTAGTTTATGTTTAATTAGTCTGCCTTCGATTCAACACTGGATTCAAAGTACAGTCAGCATGTCAGTCTTTTGGCTCCAAAGACTTTTGCTGATGGGAGCAATGACCCCATTTGGGGTTGGATCCAGAGTTGCCCTTCTGTAATCAGAAGGGCTCCATCCATTCGCAAAAAGGACCGAGATTCAGAAGATGCTCCAGCCAGAGGATGCAGATGAGGGGGAGGCGGGGGGCAGTGATTTTCGTCAATTTCCCAGCCCTTAGCGCCACCGCCATGCTGTTCTGATGGATTCCCCCAACCCTCCAGAGCAGCCTTCCAAGGGCATGCAAAGAAGAATCAATGAAAGTTGCCTCCTTTCTCATTCTTCCTGCAGGGGGTCCCATAAATGGAATTCCACTTATGGGGACTCTGGATCCAACCCAGTTGTCTGAAGCCACCGGCATCACCATCACTCTCACAAATGGTATCCAAAGGAAACTTCCTTAAGTTCAGACAGAAACACCCACAGCTTTCCTTCATATCCTTTCCTGTAGAGCTTCAGGAATCAAACTAATATGATCAATGCCACACATTTGTTTCTCGGGAGGATACATTATTAATTATATTTATGTCCTACTTCCCAGCAAAACTCTCCACTTCCAAAGCTAATTTACAATAAAATACATACAAAGTAATAAATATAGATAATAAATTGGACTTCAACAGTGATGAAATGTTACTGTCTGAATCCTACTTAATGTTCATACCCAGTGGTTACACCTCAATTTTGCTTTGCTGTAAAGTTACTCCATTCTAGTTTCTCAAAGCCCCAAGCTTCTCCGCTCCGTTCTTTTTTCTCTTTTTTAAATAAAGCGACCACTTCCTTCTATCACTGTCCCAGGTGTTTGGTATGCCTCCCTTGGGCTATCAATTTTCCTGTTGCCTTGTTTGTTAAATCCACATTGGCAAAGGCCAGACTTCTTCCTTGCTTCAGAATCTCAGCAGTGATGACGATTTCCTCTCCGATCTTAGCTGGTGACATGTAGCTTGAAGTTGGAAAAGGGAAGGAAAAAAACCAGTCTTACACTTATAGTCCACTTTCCTCCAAACAGATCAGGGCAGCACCCATAGTTCTCTTCCCTCACTTTATCTGCACAACAACCCTTTGAGGTAGCTTAGGCTGAGAGAGAGGCCTGTTCACATATAAGCCATGGAATCGTAATTGACCCAGGATTTGCCAGATGCCCCTTCCACTTTGCATAATCAAACTCCGATCTTAGGTTGTTGCATGACATGCAAACCTGGACACTTTGGTTTGTTTGTAGGTTAAGCAACTGAAAGTTAACCTAAAAACTAATCATAGGTTGACTTTGGGTTGTTTAACCCACGGACAACCCAAAGTGTCTGGGTTTGCATGTCATGCAAGAACTTATGATCAGGACAATCAGAGGTTGATTATGCAAAGTGGAAGTGACTCATGCACAGCATGTGACTGCAACGCATAGGTTCATTAGCCCATGATCTGCCACTATTACATGTGAATTGGGGCAGAAAGTCACTAGTCCAAAATCAGACAGTGAACTTTATGGCTAAATAAAATTTTGCACGTTACGAAACCAGAAACAAGAAGTACTGTGGAGTAGCAGATAAAATATTGGACAGATGGGTTCAAAACGCCCAGTCAGCCAAACTTACCTCACAGGTTTGCTGCAAGAATAAAGTGGGAAGATGAGATTGTCTATGCCAGGAAGGGGGGGTGGTGGCTCTGGAGGCCATTTCCCCACCCACCGAACCCATTGCCTCTGAATGTTGGTGGCGGTATGGACCCTGCCCTGCCACTAAAATTAATCAGCAAGCCTCCAAATTTTTACTGCCATGGCAAATCAGATGGCTACAATGGGGCACAGTGAACAAATGGCCAGAGGGGCCGCATATAGCCCATGGGCTATGTGTTGTCCACCGCAATCTACACCTCCCTGAATTCTTTGCAATGAATACTAATAAAAACAATACTGATATAGAGGGAACTGCTGGATTCCATATACAGTTTGTTTGATGACTGTAAACAGAACGCTGCTCGGGCTTCCGAACAGGTAGAGAAGGGAGTTTCGGGAATCTGAGTTCCCACCCCAGCCCAGCCCCTGACTATATGAGGCAGCCTTGGGAACGATCACTAGCTCTGGGGAAGGGCCATAGCTCAGTAGTAGCCCACATGTTTTGCATGCCCGGCATCTCCAGGCAGGGTTAGGAAAGACTCCTGTCTGAAATCCCAGAGAGCCATTACTAGTCAATGGAGGCAACACGGTCTGCCGACAGTATAAGGCCAACTGCTTTTGATTGCAGTTACCCTACATGCAAAATGAGAAGAGTAATTACCCATTCCAAAGATAGTGAGGAAAAATAAAGCAGAAATAAGGGCTGTGACACACTTTAAAAAATCTAAATTCCCAATGCTTCAAGCCAAAGTGTAAAAAGATATTATTAAAGCAACCAGACAAATCATTCACTAGTTTTCAGACCCTGGACATAAGTATAGTATTTCTACAAGCATATTAAATGCAACAATCAAGCATTAAAAAAAATTCCTTGTAGCTGCTAACAGCATCTCAGCACCTGATAAATGATTTAGAAACAGAACCTCTTTCAATTGACACAAACTGTTATCTGTTACATTTGTTGTAGAATTGAGTCCCAGTTAAATGGAAATCACCATTTCAGTGAAATACATGTCACATCTTTGATATGTACCTAATGTTCATATCCACACTGACTCCAGGTGCTCCTCTTTCAGTGTTGAGTAAAGCCGCGGTTGACACAACATCTACAAGAGTTGCTGTCAGCCCTCCATGCAAAGTCCCTCCTCGGTTTGTGTGCTCTTCTTCCACTTTCATTTCACAGACAACTTTTCCAGGGCTGGCAGAAAGTACGGTCATCTGGGAACACAGTGAGGGAAGAAAACTGAAATCCAATTCTGCTAAGCCTCAGTAGGTTTTCTATATGCTGCTATATTAGAAATCCAATGGCTGTTTTTATTTAACACACAAAGTTTTTCTGTCTGGCAACAGGCCTCCAGAAATGTGGGACTTACAGCGAAATGTTGCAGAGTGGAATCCCCCTGTTCAGGGTTCAGCCAGCCACGCCCTCTCCCAGATTACTCCATTCCAAGTGGCATTTAAAATGGGAATAGCTAAGCCTTTGCCCCTGTTTCGTAAGGGATGTTTTGAAATACTGTAGTTAAACACTTTGGACACTCAGAAAGGCAATAGAAGTGCCACATTTAACAAACAGAACAATGACCTTGGTTCAAATCCTGACTCTGCCACAAAATTCAATAAAAGCCCTTGGACTAGTCTCTCTCTTAGACTAACCTAATTTAACAGAAGGCAAAATGAGCAGGGTGATCATGCTGTCTGGGGAATGCTGGGAATTGTAGGACATTTTTCTGTCTAAACATGTATAGGATTGCCCCCTATGTGCCCTAGGAAGTTCTTGAGGGGCTTCCAAGTAAATGTCTGGAGTAGTAGGTGTGTTGGGGTAAGGGCCAAGAGAGTAAATAGTGATTATTTGGAAACCGCAATTCATTTATTCCAGAGTAGTTCTGTGTTCAAGAAATTTGTCATGGAGAAAATGGTTTGCAACCCAAAGTCGTATTTCTACTGAGGGTCTTTCACAGACTCTGGTTGGGGGATGCTGGGAGTTGTAGTCCAACAGATCTATAGGTTGGGGCAAGCTGGGATAACCCAATGCTTTTTAAACTCGATTAGTAATCCACTCGCTGCAGGCCTGACGAAGGTCACCTTGGAAGGTCAGTAATACGAAAGAAGCAGGGAACCAAAGCCAAGCTCCCCTCGCCGGTTACTATTACCTTATTTAACACCCGATCAAAGCCGGGCGACTCCAGAACGGCTTTCATCACTTCGCGAAGAGTCCGGATGGTGAGGTGACTCATGGCTGCTCAGAACCGGATTCTCCTCTGGAGCGAACAACTAGCCAAGCCGCTCTCGCTCCCGCACCAGATGCTATCGGGCTAGGAGGAGATCTTCGAAGGACGGAGGCACGAGGTGGCTGCAAAGCAGCAGGAGGCGCCCACCGCGCAGAGGGGAAGGCCGCGGCTCTCAGCGCCGGCGGAGGAGAAGCGGGGGTTTTCCTCGCACCCAGCCGCCGCCTCCCTTCGCCAAGTCCCAAAACCCGCCACTCTACATTACATCCATCGAACGTCCGCACCCTTCCCGAAGCCACGCCCATGGCAACTCGTTCCTCCCCCGCCCCCGAAGTTCCACAGTTTCGCGTCATTGCGCCTGCGTGACATTTCAACTTCGAGTTGGGGGGCGTGGATTTGGTGAGGTTGGAAAATTGGTGGGGATCCTGAAAGGGAAGCGGGCGCTGTGATTGTCTCGGGGTGATGGACGTGGGTGATGCTGCGCGAGGGGAGCTGCAAGCGACCCCGGAGGAGAGGCAGCCGCCGCCGCACTTGCAAGAGCCGCCGGAGGAAGAACATGAGAAGCAGCAAGAGGAATTGGAGAAATACCGGACGCTCCTCTGCTCCGAATTCGCCTCTATCAGCGGCAGCGACGTCGCGGTGGCGCAGTGCTTCTTGGCAGAGAACGGCTGGGATTTGCAGGTGTGCTGCTCGCTTCTCGTTAGGGCGAGTGCTTTCTGGGACTCGGTGCATTGTGGATGATCCCAGTGGTAGCTCTTTTGGTCTTTTATTTTTTGCAGACAGCACTGAATTCTTACTTCGACCCGCCTCTTCAGGAGGAAGACATGGACGCGGTGGACCAGCCTCTGCCTACAACGGAGCCAGTGTAACTCCCAGCATGACTGGATGGGGGATGTTAGGAGGGATAGTCTTAACACAAATGCAGAGTGTTTCGAAGTTGGTGGACTGCACCCCACAGGTTCAAACAGGCTCTGCTTCCAAAGAAATTTAGGGCCCAATCCTATGCATGTGTGGTGTAGCGGCTAAAGTGTTGGACTGGGAGTCGGGAGATCCGGGTTCTAGTCCCCACTCAGCCATAGAAACCCACTGGGTGAGTTTGGGCCAGTCACAAACTCTCAGCCCAACTTACCTCACAGGGTTGTTGTTGTGAGGATAACATGGAGAGGAGGAGGAGGATGTACGCTGCCTTGAGGTCACTGGAGGAAAATAAGGCGGGATATAAATGCAATAATAAAATAAATAAATAATTGTTTAGACAGGAAAAAAAGTCTTACAACGTGGGAGTTGTAAGGCTTTTTTTCTTGTCTAAATATGCATAAGATTGGGCTCTTATAAGTTTTATTTATACAAAGACTCCTTATAGCCTACTCCATGGATGAATTATTAGTATGTCACCAAGCAAGTCATGCAAATACTCATCTGTAGAATGGACTATAAGGGAAAGGTTGGCTATTGTGTCATCCGAATGCACCCAGTGGTTCCTCAGATATGGGTAAGTACTGTACCACATTGATGGTTTCTACTTCAGCTTTTACTGATCCCTCCATGGCTTTTGGTAGGTGTGCCCAGCTCAGGGTGTCTGCTACCCCTAGGTCTCTGCTAGGGCAGTAGTTGATTTGTATATCATACTTCTGCAGACGCATCATAGTGCTTTGTAGATGCTTTGTTGCGTTGTAGATGCTTTGGTGCATTGAGTAAGGTTTTATTTCCAAATATTTTCCAGAGGATTATTATCAGTCAAGACATCTGCTTTGTGCCCATATGTGTCCTGATGGAATTTCTCTATTCCAAAATGTATTGCAAGTAGTTCTTTTTCAGTGTAAGTTAGTTCCTTCCTACCGTGCCTCCATTTTTCATCATAGAAGCCAGGAGTTCTTTTGGGTTCTTCCGTCCCTATCAAACTTTGGTCCCAAGTGCCTTTTCACAACCATTATTTCTAGTTATGAGAGTGAGAAGAATTAAACTTGACATTTTTAGTGTCAGACTATGTACTGAAAGTTATAAGAGGAATCTGTGGCCCTCTAGATATTATTATTAATTGCATTTATAACCCGCCTTTTTTCCTCCAAGAAACCCAAGGCAGCGTACATAATCCTCCTCCTCCACTCCATTTTATCCTCACAACAACAACCCTGTGAGGTAATAATAATAATAATAATAAATATATTTATTTGTTACCCACCTCTCCCTCTGGATCGAGGCAGGGTAGAACACAATTAAAAACAACAGGTTGAGCTGAGAGCCTGTGACTGGCCCAAAGTCACCCAGTGAGCTTCCATGGCCGAGTGGGGACTAGAACCCAGATCTCCCGACTCCCAGTCCAACACTTTAGCCACTACACCACACTGACTAGATGTTGATGAACTGCCACCCCCATCAGCCCTCACCATTGGCCAGGCTGACTGGGGCTGATGGGAATTGTATTCCAACACTAATTGGAGGGCCACATTTCCACAGCCCTGGTGTACTTGATACATGATTCCATGTGCATAGTGGCACACATACAACCCTATCTGTTTAATTAGTATGCTCCCATTGGAAGCTGCTAACTTTTTCTCCCTCTGTGCCTTGACTCATCACAACACTGTACATCAGTTCTAAGTTCTCTTGTGCTTTCTTGCCTGGAGTTGTCCAGGGGATTGAATGATCCACAGTGCAGACTAAAATCTCTAGATCAGGGCTGGTTCCATGTTTGAGTGGGGGGCTGGCCTTCTGTATCAATTCCCCCCTCCTCGTAAGATCTTAGGCAGGGGTGATGGCATTTGTGCAGTTGGCACTGTGTGGTCCCCATTTTCATGTCTCCCCAATAAAGTGCCACTCCAGTCCATTGTGGCAAATGAAAGTGGTGGGTCTCACTGGGAACTACCACTTTAAATTTCCCAGTATGTCCCAGAACTATTCTGTAATGGGGGCATTGTTGGGAAATTAAACATGGCTACTGAGCACTGGCAGTGGGTGGGATGAAAGTGGGCATCCAGGGCAGGTGTCAGCAGTGGGCCTGCTAGGTGCCTGAGGATGCTGCGTTGGTAATGATGCCTAGACCTGCTCCAGATGTCAATACAACTGCCATCACCTCATATTTGACATGCCTGGGATTGCCTTTGACTTTCATAAACACTGTCAAGTTAAAGTAGCAGTTTTCACATTTGGGGATCCTCCAAAAATACCCTTTTAAAAACCCCAGTATGAATAAACAGTTGTTTCAGAGAAAATTACTTTGAGCTAATAAGTTTGACTTGTATATTTGCTTTCTAGTGTTGACCTGACTGACGATTCAGCTAGCAGTAGCACAGCAGCTGCTGTGGGCCTCAAGCCGCATCTCCCACGAGAAGATGATAGCTCATTTTCTTTAATCACCTGGAATATAGATGGTCTAGATGAGAAAAACCTTCCAGAAAGACTGCGAGGAGTCTGCTCCTATCTAGCTTTGTAAGTACCTACAGCAGCACCCCGTGAACACTTATTAAGAAGTAAGTCTTATTGAAAATAATTGGTGCTTACGTTAGAGCAAGAGCATGCTTAGGATTGGGCTGCACATTTTTTCCTTTACTATTTTTTCCCCTTTACACTGTTGTGAAATGTAGAGCTCCCAGGAATATTTAGGGCGCAATCCAATAGGATTGCTGCTCTTTAGACTGAATAGAATCATAGAATAGTAGAGTTAGAAGGGGCCTATAAGGCCATTGAGTCCAACCCCCCTGCTCAAAGCAGGAATCCACCCTAAAGCATTCCTGACAGATGGTTGTCCAGCTGCCTCTTGATTGCCTCTAGTGTGGGAGAGCCCATGACCTCCCTAGGTAACTGGTTCCATTGTCGTAATACTCCGAGCTCAGCACCCTCTGCCCATCCGAAGCCCTGCAGGCATGGTGGAACGGCAGGGGAAAATAAGGAATATTTTAAGCTAGATGGGCCTCTCAACCCGTCTAGCTTCCTTACCTCTTGATGGGCAGGACAGGCGACGGAGAGACTCGTGGATCTAGCCGTTCCAGGTCTTTCTTCCTCCCCAACCCTCTTCCGAGGTCACTGTTGTGTCATAGGGTGAAGAGCTGCAACAGAACTTTCTGCAGTGACTGGGGGAGCAGGGAGAGAATCCCTGCTCAGATTCTCCCCACCCCCCACCCCACGTCATAGCTGTGTCTGCATACCCTGGGGGTAGGGTGGAATCTTACAGCAATGTACTATGTTGGGGTAGCCCAATTGATCAGGACCAATTAAAGTGATTTGTGCTCCTTAATGTTATGGTATATTGCTGTGTTCTGTTAGAAATTCTTCTTTTTCATTTAGGTACAGCCCAGATGTGGTATTTTTACAGGAGGTTATTCCTCCAACTTTGAGCTATCTGCAGAAGAGAGCAGTCAGTTATACAATTATTCCAGGTAAAATGAAGTTACAATAATTGCTATATGCTTGATGCAGCCCTGACAATTACAACTCTCCTTTATTTTGTTTGTTCTGTGTGATGGCACAGTGCAGTGCAAAGCCTTCCCTTAACAGAGGATGAGCTAGCTGTACCAGCTCCTGAAAGGACTGTACTTGTTTGTACTTAGTTCTAAACTGTGGTTTGGCGTTACATGAAAGAGCATCAGTGAGGTTCATGCTTGTGCACTGTTGAGCTCCCTTCTCTTTCACTTGCATGGTCACGAGATCAGAAGATTTTGCTTCCAATTTAACCTAATCACAGTTTAGCATTCTCTCTGAACCTGGACAGACTGTGGTTTGCCTTAACTATGGTTTACTGAAACAAACCAACTTCAAACCATGGTTTATGAAGCTAGTTTGTTTCAATAATCTATAGAGTTCAGATGTGATGCTAAACTGCAGTTCATTGAAAATGGAAGTGAAAGTGTGGGACCGAGGCTCACCTAGACTCGAGGCCAGTATTTTGTGTTACATGGAATTTCTGACTGAGGTGTCATTGATGTTGACCTTTGCTTTTTTGTCCGTATCTCTCCCTCCCTCCAGGTAATACATGTGTATCTCCCTATCCAGATGATTATTTTACTGCCATAATGTTAAAAAAATCGAGAGTAAAAGTTTTAAAGCATGAAATAATGCCTTTCCCTCAAACCGTCATGAAGAGAAATTTATTAACAGTACACGTGAGTGCATTGTTTTCCATTGAGTTTATGGACAAAATAATTCGCTTGATATTTAAAGATCTCTGAAGAGCAGGTGAATTGGGGCATAAATAGGAACTGTAAATTCTTACTACCTTCAATCCATCCGAATAGCCACCAATTGCTATTCAACTAAAAACACCAAGGCAAGAACCAGTCTGGCCCGAGGTGCATTTAAATGCCCGCTTATAGCTCACCACTGTCTATTGGCTTTGAAAAATTGATATTTCTCCTCTTCCTTTCCCCTCCCCTCCCCTTCTTTTGCTTGTCTTGTCTGTTTTTCGTTTGTAATCCTGATGGTATGGCCTCTCTCTCTCTATCTTTCTGTCTTTGATGTGAGCCACTTTGGGAGACAATCATTGTCTGAAAAGTAGAATAAAAATACAGCCAGTAAATAAATAAATAAATTGTCCATATAACAATTTTAATTCTGCCCTTTTAATTGGTTAATCAGCTAACTTTCCATGTTACCAAAATTTCAGTTTAGTTGTTTTGAGGGAAGTTGGAGAAAGTGTGCGGACAGACAAAATCTAGTGTTCATTTGTTAGAAAGAGAGACTGTCTTTAATTCCCCCCCCCTCTCTTTTTCGTTCCCTTATTGTGATAACACACCAGAACGGAAATAGCATAAAAATAAATATATAAGTATGTCCTTCCTTACCTCACAGCTCCACAGATTAGACCAATTCCACTCTGGATTAAAATTTGTTTCCAATCAAGCTATTAACAGAAGTGTTGATTAATCCACTGAGAAAACCAACCAATTATAGTTTACAGCCATTTTGTTATAATTTTAGCATTGCCAATGAGGTAGGCTAGGCACTGTAAAGAAAAAAACAGAATCCATATGGTCTGGACCCAGAGGGTTTGCAGTTCAAGGAAATGTCCAAAAGTAGACAGAAAGATTTGATGATTATGGGAGACTGGGCTAGTATTGTAAAGTGAAATCCTATTGTACTAGCACTTGGCCACAAGCAGTGAATGTAGCTTTATGCTTGGTATCTTGTTCTTCTAACAGGCAAATGTCTCTGGCAATGAGCTCTGCCTTATGACTTCCCATCTGGAGAGCACGAAGAAGTTCAGTGAATCACGCTTAATGCAGCTAAAACTAGTCCTTGCAAAAATGACAGAGGTACCAGAGTCCATGACTGTGATCTTTGGAGGAGATACAAATCTGAGAATCAAAGAGGTGAACTGGAGCAAAAATTGCTTGTTTTTTTTAATTGTTATTTTTTTAATAGTCCTTGTCAACTTTATTTGCATCTCCTTTCCTCCTGTAAATAACAGTGAATTTCCTCATAGATCACCTTTTTTGTCGATAGATTATTCACAGTTCCCTTTTATCAAGTGATAAAATGTGTAAGGGTAGATAAATATTGGTTGTCACATAGCTGTTTACTCCTGAAAACTTTCCCCCAAATTAGAACAGCGTTGCTAGGGATGGTGAGTTCTAGCCACACCTTTCAGTCTGGTTGATCACTGGTGCTTTGATGACAAAATGACTGGCTAACTAAAAATGATTTTGATAATTTGTGTTAATAAGTTTCCTTAAGCCTAAGTACATTCAGTTTCAAAATGAGGATAGGAAATTTTCATTTTAAGGATTTACTCTTCTTAACATAAATGAACGAAGTCACTGAAGGCCACTTATTTCCTGACTTATTTTCATCATTTATTAATTGAGATTAAGACAGAGTTCCCAAGTTTGAACATAATGGTGAACTCTGTCTTAATACTACTGTAACACACTAAGGCCTGGTTTGCATGTAACGACAAACCAGGGTTATCTAATCTATGGGTTGTCAAGGCTGTGAGTGAGTTTGCTGCTTCTGTTTTGAATCAACTTTCATCAGCAATCCAGGAAGCCACAGGTGGTTGTTGGGCTAAAACTCTGGGATGTTTGTCCCTCAACACTCCAGAGTTCCTGGTTCAAACTTCAGATCAAACAACCCAGGAATGGGTCATTCCTGGGCTATTCCTGAAAGCTGATTCAAAGTGGAAACGCTGAGCGAGAAGCAGCACCCTTGCTCTCTCCAATGCAGCCTTGCAAATTCATGGGTTGTTTAATCCATGAATTGATGTTATGTTCGAACCTGTACATGTGGGGTACCTTTATACATGGCCTGAAAGCTGTAGCTAGTGCAGAATGCTGTGGCAAGGTTCTTGTGTGATGTGTCTAGCCACTGCCATACAATACCACTGTGGAAAGAACTGCACTGGCTGCCAATTTTCTATAATTATTAGTAATACGTTCTAATACACTATTAATGCTCTCCACTTTTCTCTCTATCAGGTTGACAAACTAGGTGGCTTACCTAACAATGTTCAGGATATTTGGGAGTTTTTGGGCAAGCCGAAACATTGCCACTACACCTGGGATACAAGCCAAAACACTAACTTGAACGCACGGTACAAGTGCAAAATGCGGTTTGATCGCCTGTTCCTTCGAGCTGCTTCAACTGGAGGACAAATTCTTCCTCGGAGTTTGGATTTAATTGGCCTGGAAAAACTAGACTGTGGCAGATTTCCTAGCGATCACTGGGGTCTTCTGTGTAATTTTGATGTGGTACTATAAGAAAAAAAATACATGTTTAAGGACTGCACATTGCTTTTAAAGTAACTATGCTAACTATTCCTGGGTGTTTTTTTTCTCCGCATCTTGCTAAATTTAAAACCAATTATAGATTTTGTTCAGGTTCACAATCCCATGAGAGAATTCACTTGTTCAGTTGTTCCTGGAATTCATACGTTGTAAAAAAGGGAAAACACCTGATCGTATACTCATATCTTCTTCTGTTTGTATGCTCTCCAGGAAGAAAATGTTTGATTCCTATGCAAAATAAATAGTCTGAATTTTTATATATTTCATATTATTTCTCAAAAGTTAGAACAGACTTGTTTGATAATCTTAAAATAATGTTTTACTTAAATAATATTGCACTTAATAAATGCGGACTTTAAGGATTCTTTTTTGTGTGGTGGCGTTTTCAGGTAGTTGAGATGGAAAAACTGCAACACTGGGAGTCGGGAGATCCAGGTTCTAGTTTCCACTCAACCATGAAGCTCACTGGGTGACTTTGGGCCAGTCACAAACCCTCAGCCCAATCTACTTCACAGGGTGGTTGTTGTGAGGATAAAATAGAGAGGAGAATTATGTATGCTGTCTTGGGTTCTTTAAGGAGGGGAAAAGGCAGGATATAAATGTGATAGATAATCCATCTTGCACTCCTAGGGCTACGGCTGTATTGCTGAGGTGTTCTATAATTCCCTTTCTGTGAAGAAAGGAGTTGCTGTGGGGATAAGAAAGGCTTTGGAGCAGAGGTCAGCATCATTGGGCACTGGCTCATGCCCCAATAAGAGGGCTACCACCTGACGCGCCAAGCCCTGGAGCCTCTTGGCCCTGCTGTTGCTACCTGTTCACACATAAGGAGGCATTGAGAGGAGCCAGGTGAAGGAGCACATCCTCTGCAAGAATTCAGGAGATTCTGAATTCTTCCTACTCTGCATAGTGAAAATAATTGTGCTACTGTATCAGCAAGTGTGCTGTTACATATTATCACAAGTGTTTGTCCCAAGCCCACCTATTTGTCCTGATCCCACTTATTTACCCAATTGGCTTTTCCTCACCTCTCCAACTATGAATTCACTGCAGCCAACCTTGTTTCCTCCCTATCTGTTTCCTTTGGAGTTGATGTCATTTGTTTGCTCACTGTTAACAGAAAATCTTGCTGCCAAACTTAGATTCTAGTGTTTACTGCTTATACTCCTTCCTTTTTAAAGACCTGATTTGAGGGTTTTTTCCTGACTTTGAATGGAATTTCCAGTGTGGATTAGCAAAGCACTATTAATATGCAAGGCAGGAGTGAGCACAGTACCAGTTCCTTATTCTTTTCTGCTGATTTTTGCTATTACTGGCAAGGGTACACCCATTTGTGAGTGGCCCAAAGTACACAGAAAGCTTTGGCCCAGCCATGATTGAATGCCATCTGATAGAGCGCTCCTGGATCTGTGGCTGTACGATTGGAGATGGTCCAAAGCTCATTCTGGAGTGCACAACAGCACTCTACCTATTTTTACTATTCGTACAGGGTGGCATGCTTGACTGTACCCTGTGCATAAAGAAAGCTTTGGGCTAGACAGGACTCAATGTCATGTGGTCGAGAAAACTCTGCTGGACACATGATTTCGGGTATCTAAAGCTTATTATCCTGTTGACCTGCACCAGTTACTTATTAAATTGTCATCTTTGGTTATCATAGATTTGTGTGTTGTGCAGAAATGACTGTTTTGGTTGGAGATAATTGTTCCCTTCAAGATAAACAATATCACTGTCATTGGGATGTATGATATAGGTTATCCCTTAGGTAGGGTGACCATATGGAAAAGAGGACAGGACTCCTGTATCTTTTAACAGTTACATTTTAACATGGTGTTTTAAATTTGTAATTTTGCATTGCTGCTGTTTTTATCTGGTTGAGCTTTTAGATTGTATTTTATATTATGGTTTTATACTTTCAATGGTTTTAATTTTTGTGAACCGCCCAGAGAGCTCTGGCTATTGGGCGGTATAGAAATGTAATAAATAAATAAATAAATAAATAAATACATACATACATAGAAAAGGGAATTTCAGCAGGTGTCATTTGTATGCTTGCAGCACCTGGTGAAATTCCTTCATCACAACAGTTAAAGCTGCAGGAGACCTGCCTAGCATGACCAGATACAAAAGCGGACAGGGCTCCTGCAGGTTTAAATGTTGTGATGAAGGAATTTCACCGGGTGCTGCAGGCATACAAATGACACCTGCTGAAATTCCCTTTTCTATACAACTGTTCAAGATACAGGAGCTCTGTCCTCCTTTCCATATGGTCACTCCAGGGTTAGTTTGGGATGCAGGGTTATTTAAATACTTGGTGCTTTTTCACTTTACTGCGGAAATAAGGAACTGGGAACTAGCAACCAACTTCATCATGATGATGTTAAAAGTGTTCTAATGGGCAACTAACATTACAAATTTATACTACCTACTCAGATGTCAACTCCATTGCGTTCAGTGGGTCTTAACTCCCAGATAAGTGAGTAAAGGACTGAGTCCTAATTTTATTTACAATATTTATATACTGCTCCCCATTGAAAATTTCGGAGAGGCGCACAAGATAAAATAGAAACAGAATATATTTTAAAAGAAGCAAAATGTACAGTGGTTAAGAAAAGTCTTCCTGGAATAAGGACGTTTATCAGGAGGCGCCCAAAGGAATACAAAGTTGACACTTGCCTGACCTCCAGAGGCAGGGAATTCCATAGGAGTTGATATTTGTGTTGATATTCACACATTTAAACCTTGCAGCTAGCTCCCTAGCTCCCATGCCTCGTCCATTCTCTTCTTTCTGCAGAAGTCAGGGAGTTTCGTCTCTCTCTCCCCTCCCCACAATTCATGTAATCTCATTAGTTCAATTTATAAGTCCTGCTAGAGCTGAAGCTCTCAGGACAACATATATATAATAAATCCTCCAGGGGTAGCAGCTTCATCAGATGCAGCCAATATTAAAAAAGAAACAATAAATAAAATAAAACAGACACATCGTTGATTAAAACACACACAGGACAACTAATACCATCACTTAAAAAGGAATACAAAAGCAGCAGCAACAGTTATTAGTATGCGCTTCCTTTTTGTTGGTCGTATATTTAACTGTATTTCAAAATCAAATCCCATGTTTTTCCTTTTTTAAAACACAAAACTTTCTCTTCTGCCTGCGGCCCACAAAAGCCACATTTCAGCGATCCCTAGGAGGCTTCGGGGCGATTGCGGCGCTGCGTTCTCGCCCCGTTCCCAGCTTTTCCTTGCGCCTTCCTGGATAAGAGATCTGGGTGGAGCTCCGGCATCGCCCCCTAGCAGTGGGGCTGGGATTCAGCGCTGGGGCTGGGAGGGGTCGCTGTGCGGCGAGTGCGCGCTGGTGCCGCCGGCGGAGAGCCAGAAGGGAGGGAGAAAGGAAAAACGCGCTGCTGTATCTGTTTTGTTTTCTTTGGGGAAGCGGCGAGCGCAAAGATTTCCAGGCATCGATCGCCTGTCCTTTTGCTAGCTTGGCCTATTAGGGGTGTCCACACCCACTTTTTTTTTTTTTTGGCTCTTGGCAAAGTCGCCTTTCTCCATCCGCTGCCGATTGCAAATCTTCGGGAAGACGACGCAGCAGGAGGCGATGAGGCCCCGGCGCTGAAGCGGCAGCCGTTATTACTGGCGCCGCCAGATATCTCTCCCCCCATTTCCGACATACACCTTAAAAATCAGCCAACACCAGGTAGGTAAGAAAATCCGAGCTGCGCCCTCCCTCCACCGTCGGTGCTACTGGCGACTTCGTGCTGCATGATTGTCGGAAAGCCCAGCAATCGATGGGCGTTTTGAATAAGCGGGCGATGGGTTGGGATGGGAACCCGGGAGGAGAAGATGCGTTTGGTTCGGTTTCTCTCTTTTGTTGGCACACAGGGTCGGTTCTTGCGCATCCCCTTGTGTCTAGCAAGGTGATCCGCGTCGGATCGGATGTTGATCAATTCCCGATCGGATCTCTCCATAAAGACGTTTTGAAAAACAGAAATGCCAAAGCCATCACAATGTCATGGTCCACCTCTCCACTCCCCTGCAGAAAATCCCTAAACCGTTATTATATTAAGTGGTAGAGAAGTATTACTAATAAATAAATAATGCATGATTGTTTTCTGAGGGGAAATGCTTTCTTCTTCTTTTTATTGCCTAGCAATTTGCAAATTTGCAAAAAAGAAAAGAAAAGGGCTTTACTGTGTCTTATATACCTCCACAGAACACTTAATGTGCTTTGCATCTTGTACTCGCTCACTAAAATCGATGTTGGTAATTTTCTTTCTGAAACATGGAATTTATCATCATCATCAAATGCATTCATTTTGTGACAACAAGGAATAAGATACACAGATCTGCCAGTCTTATATTTTCATAGTGTGAACAGTGGGGAAACGGTTCCCTTTTCCCAATGAGCAACATGATGCTGAAGTTGAAGAAAGACTGAACAGAAATGGTTGGTTGCATCAGGTGATGGGGACATTTAATTAAAATATCTTTCTGAAGGGTTAGGAGTAGCATCTGTACTTCCCAGGTACTTGCAACCTTTTGGCTAAGGGGCTCTCAATGCAAAAGACTTATTTTCTTGTTTGTATGAAAGGTATTCAACCATCTCCCCTCCCCACTGTGCTCTTGATAAACTAAATACTAACAAATGCTTGTGGGAAATGCAGATTGGAAAGTAACTGGAATTCTGGAATGGCGATATCCCATTTTAAGATTAAATAGAATAGGATTAGGATAGAAATAGAGTAAGCTATAATGTGTGTGTTTACTTTGGACAGCTGCATACGCTCTAGAACAACTGGCAAGTCTTAATCCTATACATATCTGTTCAGAAGTAGTAGATATTTACAGCACAATCCTATACATATCCACTCAGAAGTTCCATTGTGTTCAATGGGTATAGGATTGAAACCTGAAGTGTTTTCACAAGTAATGGTTAAAGCTTGTTGTTTTTCATTTCTCATGATTTGACTTAGGGATGACCAAAATGTGTATTGTCTACATTTTCAATTTTAAAATAGCTCTCTTCTGATGTGTGTATCACACTAACTGCATTCACAAATGCTGCATCCAGACTACAAAGCATTCTTAGGAAAAGATTTTCATGCTGTATCTTATATCACTTCTATGCAATAGGAGGAAGAAAGACGATGAACACATAAAAGGAATCAATTGCTATGCATGCCGTGTATTATATATTCTTTATGTGGAATACTTTTATATATCCAGGGACGGTATGTTAGCTCAAAGAGGATATCATCTAGGCAAATAACTGTAGATCAAAGGTGTATGTTGAAGCTAAATAAAGACTGTGGCTGCAATCCAGTGGGTGGGATGTGGCTACAATGTACATGTGGTTTCCTCACTCACAAGGGCTTCCCCATTTACTTCAGAGCTGGTGACAGCTATTCCCTCTATTGAAGTCAGTGGGAAAGCCCACTTTAGGAGTTGCGTGAGTGTTGTCAGATTGCACGAGATCTATAGATTGGAGGCTCTCCTGCCATTTTTACAGCTACCATATTGATCTTTGTGAACATTAGCACTAACAGTGCAATGCTATACATGTTTGCTCAGAAGTAAGTCCCATTGAATTCAGGGGAACTCACTCCTGAGTAATTATGCTGCAAAGATAGCATAACTTTTGCCATCACATGGTGAGCCACCATAGACAACTACACTCTTATCTCCTTGCAGCTTGGCTTCCATGTTTGCCTGAAGTAATACCCAGTAGTTCCATGGAGGCTGAGGGTCGGTTCACACAACCGTTTAATAAACAAACAAACCCAAATTAGTTTTGCCAGTACTCAACTGGCTATACATTACATTGGGTAGAATCCAACTAAAGTCCAACTTAGAGTAGACCTATTGAAATGAATGGAACATCTACTCTAAGTAGGAGTTTAGTTGGATTCTACCTACTGCTCCCCATCTCTACATTAGGGGAAACCATGCTACCTTACCAGGGCTGCCCCTTTGAGTAATTGTGATGGGCTCCATTACATGGGTGGACAAAGGCAATCACGTTGTTTGAATTGCCTACTATGTGGTTTCTAATTGAAAACTTCCCTTCCTTTCGGTACTCATTGCAGGTGCATTGTAGTGCAACTTTGGCTGCACATGTTAGGAAATCCCGTGATATTTCAGAAGTATCAGGATATCCAGTTTTTTTTTAGAACAGGATAATTGGGGGAAAGCACAGGAGCTGTGCAGGAGGTTGACTGCATCATCTAAAGGACCCACACATGTACGTGACTAGTCAATCACAAACGTGCCATATATCATTGGTGTAAATCGGCATGGTACCGAAATATATGGTCAGTGGCAATATCAGAAAAAATAACTCAGGACTTGCTTCTAATCCAAGGAAAAACATAACCACTATCCTTTTATGCTATATGGTGGAGATTTATTCAACATACATCACAACTGGACCTACAACAATATATGCCCGCTTCAGCTTTGAGCATTTGGACATTATAACAACAAATGAAGATCATCATACAGCACACATTAATTTGTTTATTTAATTATTATTTTGTCCTCCCTTTTTTTCTTTTCTTCTTTATATTATTCCCCCCTCCAAATTGTATTAATTAATTCTATATAACAGCTGTTTAGACATTAGTTGTTAGGGGACTGATCACTTGGTTACGTTAAAATAAAGTTAATTAATTTTTTAAAAATTAATATATGTATTGTAGGTATAAAGATGCTCCAACTTGTATTGCATTGTATTGCGCTGTAGGTGGCTCCTAGGGCATGCTAGCTCTTTGGCTATCTTAATTCTACTGCTGTTCATTTGCCTGTATAATATTCTTCAGCTTTTAGTGATGGCCATATATTAAGTTCTGCCCATTTTGTCTCTTCATGGGGGTGAATTATGTGGAGCACCTATGGCCCAGGTGATGTTCTGCTCAGATCACATTCTTGTCAGGTCTTACGATAGACCAGCTTTCCCCAACCTGGTGCCAACCAGATGTCTGACAAGGGTTGTGCCATTGAGAGACCAATGTGACTTACTATGTCTGGGTCATGTTGAGCCTTCTTATCCCCCAGCATCTGCTTTGCACACTCAAGGATGGATGTAGACCTACAGATGTTTTTCACTCATGGTTTGTTCCTTCGTGCAAGTGTTCATATATATATCCTGAGTTTTTCAATACAGTCTTGGTAAAGTCTGGCATCAAACATGGATAAAGCAAAGATCTAATCTTCATGGATATACAGGGATTTCGACAATGTATAGTTGTTTGTCGTGGAGGAAAATCTTTTATATTTTCAGTCAAGCCATCAGTACCAATGTTTTCATGTACTCTGCTCTGTTACCCTTTAATAAAGGGTAGGATGCATCATGCTCCTTGTCAGGTGTTAATTTTCACATTATAAGTTGGTCTGTGACAAAGAAGATCATTGTTTATCTTCATGATGAAAATCAAATGCATCAGGAGCAAAGTGGTTATTCTTTACTATGGTTGATGCTGGTGAATATTAATGCAATATTTTTGCTTAATTCAACAACCACTGAATAATGCTTTCCCTGGTCATAGTGAGAAACCTTTTGTGTGTGTGTCCATGTGTTTGTTTTACAGATTACATAATTGGTTATCCAGGAATGATAACCCTTATACTCTCCCCAGTTTCTTGCTATGTTTCTAGATTCAAAGGGCAAAGAGGTTTTGGGTGAGTTGAAAGTGAACACGTTGTTGTAGGTGTGGACGCGCTGGACTCACTCCTGTTTCATTCCAGAATGAATGATGTATAGCATGTCTGGTCTTTCAGGTGGGTGGAGTTCATAGTTCCTTCAAGAAGCATGTTCTCTTCTCAGAGGTGGGCAGAAGGTAGATCTCCAGATGTTTGGGAGTTCGATTCCCAGAAGCCCCTCCAAATACAGCAAAAAATGGTGGAATTTGAGCTCCAAAACATCTGGAGGTCTACTTTCTGCCCACCCCCAATCTAAATAATTCAAAATAGTGGCTGAAATGATGTGAAACTATGGTTTGTGTTGACATGGGCTGCAGTCCTATGAGAGTCCTGCACTATTTGTAACCTGCTAAGCCAAACATGGCTCATCACCCATTTATTGTGGCCAGCTATGTGTGTTAGAGAAAAACAATACTCCTGTTTTTCCAGTCCTAGGTAGGTCCCCAGTAGGCCGCCTTGCATGGCTGGTAGGCTGCGTTCCACTTGGAGGATCACAAGTTGTGTTGGTCTGTCCTTGAGTAGTAATAAACAAACGAGCTCTGAATATTGCCTATGGAGTCCCACTTCAATGATGGAGAGAGTTCTCTGCAAAAATGTGATACTTAACCTAAGTGGCACATTCATTGCTATTGTGATTGCTGCGTAAGTGCAGTCACATGACTGTCACAGGTACTTTACTGTATTTTTGATTATTACTTTTTAAAGATATTTTATTTTATTTTTATTTATTTAAGGATTTTTATGCCGCCATTCAGCCAAAAAAGGCTCTCACGGCGGCTTACAAAAGTATTTCTTGACAGTCCCTGCCCAGAGGCTTACAATCTAAAAGACATGACACAAAAGGAAAGGGGATTGGGAGGGAAGAGGAGGAGGGAGAAAAGGAAAGCAAAATATAAATAGTGGCAAACAAGTAACATTGCTTCTGAATGTGCAACACAGTTTTATGCATGTTCTTTTAAAAGTTTAATTAAAAATGAATTGGAGCACACTCCTTGGTCTCCCTATGCATTGATCTCTGCACATGGGGAAGGGACCACCTTAGGACTTAATGGAAACCTTTTAACTCCTTTCCCCCACTGATTATTGGTTGAGTGCATGCCTAGTGCCAGTGCACTGCTAAGTGTCTGGCCATTTACAAAGGAAGACTCATTGGCACTCCTACAATGAGATCCAGCAGAGACCCATTCATCCCAAGGACCTGGTATGTGTGCTAACTCATGCTTCAAGCATCTTCTGCATCATGTATAACTTGTGAGCTTTCCAGGAACATCTGAGTCCTGGACTGTTCTTTATTACATTTATATCCAGCCTTTCTTCTGAGGAACTAAAGACAGTATACATGGGGCTTCCTGACGGGTCTCTTAGCCAGACATGGACCAGGCCCAAACCTGCTTAGCTACAGTAAGACTGCTACATCATGTACTTCTAGGTCATGCTCTCCATAGGACTAGATGGTGATGTATTTTGGTTCAGCAAGGCAATTCTTACAAAATGAGGTGAGGAACTGATGGGTACTTATGCTTTTCAGAATATTGAGATCTGTGTATTCCAGGAGTAGTCCTGAGATTTTATAAGCCTTTTATAACCTAAATATTTCATATTGACAGTTGTAATTGCTTTTCTTTAAAAATAGACATTTGAACTAGTAGTCAAAGAGAATTATCTTTGAGATCAACAGTGGCTTTCTAATACAATTTCTGTTTTCTCTCTCTCCCCTTCCCCCAACTATGCATATGAAAAATATAACAAATATTTATCAAGAAATAAGCAACAAGGTCATCTTTGCACTGTAATGTCACTTTTGTAAATATGGATAACCAGGAAGAGGCATGCATCGATAGATATATGAATAAATACATATATAAATGAAACTGAACTTCCTGTTGCCTTCACAAACAATATTGTACTTATGATGGGATTTCAGTCTTCCTCTCTTTGGAACTTCCTACTAAGTGTATCTGAAATGTACACTTGTGGTACATTTGTTACCATGTGTATTAAGTAATGTTTAGAAATGCGTTTGAAGCTGGATGGCTCGTGAGGCATCCGGTTGTCTTGAACAATGGGGGCCAATTTCTGCTTACCATATGTGTCACGATATGGTGTAAATCTTCTTTATAATCATGGCATTTTAACATCTCGCCAGAGCAATTACACTGTTCATTGGCTTTTAGAGTGATTGGCTCTTGGAACTGTGTAACTTGTTCGTGGTGGCTTCAGCAATGGTTAATACAGACGTTTGATTTGGCAGCTGTCATAAACTGCTTAATTATTCCATTGCAAAGTGCCCTTTTAAATGAAGCATCGTTATTATTCATTATCTAGCAACTGAGAATTTGGAGAACATCTCCTGGGCAGGCGGTCCATCTAAAGCATTATGCAATAAGAGTCTTTTTAGCTGTGTAGCTTGATTGGTTTTATTTTCCCCAACCTCCCACTAAATTACGGTATCAGGATTATTTGCTGTCTGTGCTCTCCATGTAACTGATTTTATATATACCTGCCTGGACCTTATGGTCAACTTCATGGGCCCTTCTTCAGCGTCTTAAGCCAAATACTCAGCTGCTAAGGAGAGGGCCTTTTCAATAGTGGCATCCCAGGTGTGGAATGCTCTCTCCAGAGAGCCTTGCCTTATGCATACCTTGTGGTATTTTCCATGCCAGGTGAAGACCTTCTTATTTTCCCAGACTTTTTCATCTGCAGGAATTGTTTTCTTTTTTTAAAAAAAAAAATCTTAGCATGTTTTAAGATCCTTGCACTGTTGCTGATTTTTACGTTTGTTTGTTTAAGTCTAGTATTATTTAGGGTGACCATATGGAAAGGAAGACAGGGCTCCTGTATCTTTAACAGTTGTGTAGAAAGGGGAATTTCAGCAGGTGTCATTTGTATGCATGCAGCACCTGGTGAAATTCCTTCTTCATTACAACAGTTAAAGCTGCAGGATCCCTGCGCTTTTGACCAGTTACAAAAGAGGGCAGGGCTCCTGCAACTTTAACTGCTGTCATGAAGAGGGAATTTCACCAAGTTCTGCATATATACAAATGACACTTGCTGAAATTCCCTTTTCTATGCAACTGTTAAAGATACAGGAGCCCTGTCCTCCTTTCCATATGGTCACCTTAGTGCTACTGTTTAAACTTGTAAATGTCTTTATCCTGTGTTTTATGATGCTATTTATTTTATGGTTTTTAAGCCTTGTTTTGTGGCCTGCCCAGAGATCTTTGGTTAGTGGGGTGGGTATAGAAATGTAATAAAATCAATGTTTTCTAGAATTAAGGTCTGGCATGTCATAAAGCCCCAATTGACTTGGGACCCAGAGTCCTTGAAGAATTGCCCTCTCCCCTCTGATTCTGTCTGACTCTTCAGATCTGCCTCAAATACTCTTCTTCAGCTGTGATGGGGGGAACTTTTCAGTTGCAGCCTCTAGTTTCTGAAACACCCTCCCCAAGCATATTTGAGAGACTACATTATTGTCTCTTAAACTTTAGATTAAGACCTTTTAAAAACAAATTCTCCAAGACTTTTAATAACTGAACTGTCTTTCTGCTGGTTTTATCGATTTCCTGGTTTTTATTGACTGCAGTCTGCTGCTTGCGCATTCTTTGGTGTTGTTATTTTTATTTCAGTCCTGTATTTAACCACTCATCTTGTCACCATTGACAACCAGAAATTTGGCACAGGTGAGTGTGTGGCATTATTTTCAGGCAAGTGAGCTGCTGGTAATGGAGCAATAGAGCATTCTTGTCCATTCTTCACCAGCCCATTTGTCTTCTGCGCTCCACAGAAAATAGAAACATGTGACTCCTTGACCCAGTCCAAGAAACTATGGTTTGCTGAAACCAGAAAAAGTTTCAGGGTCAATCAACCCCTCTTCCTCTTCCCTCCTCTCATATGCTAGCCTTGAAAGGATATTTCTTGGCTTGTTAAACTGCATTTCCCCATGACATCCAAACTGAAAAGCACCCCTACAAACCAGAACTACATGTTTTGAGATTTGTTTGCCACCCCTGGCTTGTAGGAAATATGGACTCCTTGGAGAAACTGTGATTTAACAAACGGGAAGTCTCCTCTGCAGCTAGACACACAAGAGGAGAAGGGGGTTCTTGAAAACAAATAGGTTTGTGGACCAGGCCCTTAAGTGTTACCCTCCTAGTCTAAATAACTTATGGCCAATGGTAGACATCAAAAATAAGACAACCTCTGTGGAGGAAAACTATTCTGCCTGTGTTTGTTGTGTGAAGGTGTTCATGATAGGTGCATAGACAACAAACCTCATTGTTGCTATTATTTTATGATAATGTTCATGTGTGGAAGGTTTTCACGGGAGTTCCTCTGCATATGACTCCCTTGACAGGTACAAATGATCCATTTTGTCCTTTTAATCTTCATATTTTTTCCTAGCTTGTTCCTTCTGCCACTGCAGTCAGGGGGAATATTTGTACACTCCTATCCATCTGCTTGCTCTGTGACATTCTAATTAATATTCATGCAAGGCCTGTTTTTTCTCCCCCTTCTGTTTCTAGCCCTGCAGGGCCTCAGCTGGACATCAAGCAGTATTGGAAGAAACTTGCAATAAGCTTTTAGAATATCCAAATTGCATCCTGGAACTGGGGTTGGTATTGCCTGCTTAAGGAAAAATGTCTCTTGGGCTAGGACTAAGTGCCCTCTGCTTACTCTTGGGGGCTTTAACAGGTAGGACTGTGCTCTTTGTATTCATGCTATAATGAAAACAAACCATTAATTTGCCTCCGAGGCCATGTGGGGAAATAAAAGCCCGCATGGCCACGATGCTCCATTCTTCACCAACACCTTAGAAGCCAGATAAAATGAAGGCTTTTGGAACTGGATCTTTTTTTACTTTCTTGGCTCCCAAATGGCTTAAGTAATGAGTACGATGTGATTGAAGTAGGCTACTAAAGGCGCAATCCTATGCAAATTTAAATGGAATGAAGTCCCACAGCTCCCAGCATTCCCCAGCCAGCCATGCTGACTGGGGAATGCTAAGACTTGTAGGATTATTATTTTTTATCTGCAAACATGCGTAGAATTATCCCCCTCATGTAGGGTGACCATATGGAAAAGAGGACAGGACTCCTGTATCTTTAACAGTTGTATCGAAAAGGGGATTTTAGCAGGTGTTATTTGTATGCATGCAGCACCTGGTGAAATTCCCTCTTCATCACAACAGTTAAAGCAGAAGGAGACCTGCCCTCTTTTGTCATTCTGGGATAGGTCCTGCAGCTTTAACTGTTGTGATGAAGAGGGAATTTCACCAGGTTCTCTGTATATACAAATAACACCTGCTGAAATTCCCTTTTCTATGCAACTGTTAAAGATACAGGAGCCCTGTCCTCCTTTCCATATGGTCATCCTACCTAATGCCCTAGAATCAGCTGGAGAATTTCAATGGATGTGGCAGTAAAACATTAATGTAAATATCACACTGGCACTGTAAGGGTTGGGTGCTGCCTGAATTGCTATTTAACCTTCTCTTTTTTTCTTTGTACAGACTACAATTTGTTCATTTTGTGCAGAATGCTGTTCAGTTTATCTCCTTATTGAGGTTTTACTTTGATTTAATTCAGTATTTTCCTCCCCCCTGATTCGTCCTTCCTTCATCTGCTAAATCTGCAACATGAAAGGGTGTTCTGAAGTAGATGCTGGTTTTTTCCTTCCTCAAAAGACTTGCAATATTTCAAGGAGGCGGATAGGTATTTTGATAACATGAAAGTAACCCACAGAGAGAATGAAATCATATTCATTATGTACAGGAGCTTAAAAATGAATGTAGTGCACTGCCATGATTTTGGATGAAGTTCTGACTTTGCTTGGGGAAAGATTTTCATAAGCCTCAGCAAAGGTTGCCAGAGTTAAACTTTTGTCACATTTAGTTTATAAATCCTTCTTTCCCTGTCACCCTGCCTCAGATGGGCATAAATCTGGAAGTGAAAATTGTCTCTTGTTACAATTGAAACTGCTAGCTTATCGCAGATTTGGGAAAGGTTTTTCCCCCCTTTTCATTCTGTCGGGTGCCACATGCCCTCATAATTAATCTGTTAGGGGCCTTGCTGGCAGTGGGCTAGAGGCAATGGTGGGCTGGGCCACAGCCCAAAGTAGGTGGTTCCAGGATTTTCTCTTTCTTGTCCTGCCACTCACATCTCACCCAAAATGCAGAAAAGGACAACCAAAATTATCAGTGCAGCTGGAACAACTCCCCTATGAGGAAAGGTCACAGAGACTGGGGTGGGGGCTGTCTATACACAGGGAAAGCCCGATGGTGGCAGTGGATCTGCGCCACATTGGTAAGACGATGTGAGCACAGCTTCGCAGCCGCTGTGGGCTTCCCCGCGATGCTGCGATTTGAAAAAGTCAGGGATTTACCCTGACTTTTTAGAACGGAGTGACATTAATACAGGTCTTCCACTGTGTGATGTTGCTCCATGGCCAATCCGGAGTCAGTGTGGGGGTGGATCCTGGTAGAAGGCGACCAGCGATCTGTTGCCTTCCACCAGGAAGAGGGCAGGGCTAGCTCTGGGACCCGGTTGGCTGCCCAGAAATCATGTGCTCCGTCTTGGACGTCGGGACTACCCACCGCCGCCCCGGGAGACAGAAAGCGCGGGGTTGAAGAAGGAGGTGGCGTCAACCCTGCACCATGAAGATAGCCCTCGAGGCTATTTAGTTTAGTAAAAAAGCAAGTAAGGGGAACCATGATAGAAAAGTATGCATGGTGTGGAACAAGTGGATAGGGAGAACCATTTCTCCCTCATTCATAATACTAGAACAAAATTCATATCATGGTAGTCTTCAGCATGTTGTTTGCCCTTTAGCCTATGTTTTTGCTCTGTAGAAGTGGGCTTGTAAAACAGGCTTTGTCAACTGTTTAGTATTTATTGGTCTCTTACAGGTGCCAATTGGAATTACAGCAGCGATACACCGAATAAATTTAAATGTTTATTAGCTTTCTGCTTCCATTCATGAATTTCTTTTGATTTTTTAAAACAGGTATATATTTATTAATACTTCTATCACACTACCACTCTCTCCTGTTGGGGTTAATGATCAGGTTTGTGTGCATTTAGCATCAGTAATTCTGCAACGTGTGTGTGTGTGTTTGTTACATTTATATCCATTCACACACACTCCAAAAGAGCCCGAAGTGGTGAACATGATCCTCCTCTCTATTTTAACCTCACAACAATCCTGTGAGGTAGGTTAGGCTGAGAGCCTGACTGGCCCAAAGTCACCCAGAGAGGTTCATGGCTGAGTGGGGGCTAGAACCCAGATACTCCAAATTCTCTGCTGGATTTGTGGTAGAGAAGTACCTATGTAGATTCTTAGAGTATCTGATTAGATATATTTATATTCGCAGTAATGGACCCAATATAGGATAGAGAGGGCAGTCTTATAAGGTTCAAAAGAATACTTGGGATGACACTTGTTTCATATGCATTCATTCATGTCCCAAATAATGCACTTGTTTCGTGCATATTGAAAAGATAGGTGTCTGTGTCACATGTTCTGCTGATTCATTCACAGCAAAACATAACAGCCACTGTGTAAAAATCAGGACTTTTGCAGTTATGTTTTATTGAGAGATTTGAATATGAGAAATGTCCTGCTTATGGACTGTCCATAGATGGGAACAGGATACTGGGCTAGATGGACTTTTCATCCGCTCTGCCAGGGTACTTGTTTCGTTCACATTAAGGAATAGATATTGGATGCAGTGGATAGAACTAGAGGGCAGAGAAGAATTTATCTTGGGGTGGATGAGTGGTTTTGGCTGGATAGCTTTCTTTTTGCAGTCACAGAACATAATTGCTGTAGTTGAAAATTGGAGAATCCTGCCTTGGGTTCACCAAATCTGGGTTCACCTTCTTGGTTCACCGAATCTGCAAGTCATATTCTGACTATATTGTCAGTTCTGCAAACCCATTTTCTACAAATTGTTTCTACAGTTTTATTGGCAGTGTCCCCACCCGCTCCAGATGTAGAGTGGCCATAAATGCGATGGAGCCAGGATGGTACTAGATATTGAGATGTCTAGGGCAGGGCCCTGTTTTCTGCTTCCTCATCTTTCCCATATGACCCTCCACCTTTTATTTTGCATCATCCCTCCACTTACCTCAGCCTTGTGCCTGCTCCACTTGCACGCATCCAGAGCTGAGTGGGGTCCACCCCCCTGTAGGGCAGTCATACACAGCTTGGGACAAGGATGTGTGTGTATGTAGGGCTGGCACCAAGGGTAGGTGTGGTTGGACACCTCCTGAGGGCCCACCCACCGGCAAGGGCCCGCTGACAAGAGCACCCTGGAGTTGCTCCTCCTCTTCACCATTGCAAGCTGTTTGCTCACCTGCCTCTCATTCTGGCCCAGACAATGGTGGTAGTGAGAAGGAGGAGCGGGAGATGACCCCTGCCTATTCTCAGCACAAGCCAGCTCTTGTGCAAGGTTCACAGAGGGTAAATCCTCATTTGAGCAATGTGTATAGCCTTTAAGATCCAGGGTCCAGTCTAAAATGGAATTTTGGGAGTCTGGGGCATCTATAACCCTATCAGCAGCCTCTTCTGTTGCTTTGGGCATATAAAATTGTGTGATTTTTTTTTTTTTTGAGGAATATTCCCAGTGGAGGGAGTGATACCTAATACCTGATATCCCCTTCTAGTGAGCACCATTTCAGTACAGGAGATATCAACACTGATGGAAAGGTTATAAGAACGAATATGAATCCCTGAATGTCAAGGGGAGACTAACAGCCATGAAAGAATTTGTTTAAAATGCTTTTTTTAAACAAAAAAAATGTAAAAATATTTTTGTATTAATTTTATATATATATATATATATATATATATATATATATATATATAAATAAAATATGAAACAGACTAAAAGCTAAAAGTATAAAAACATTCTGTAACTGGGATTGTTCTCTGTGGACCCAGAACTTTAGTTGCCAGAAAAGGCTATTTTACTCTTATCTTTTCTGAAACTGTATAATTCTCAATGCTATAATTCTAACTAAGAAATAAAATAAAATGTGGGTGCATATGGTAGTTAGGTCTAAAATAGTAACCCCAACAAGTGAGGCTAGCATGGCAGCTCCTTCCCACCGGCTCTTCCCCAGCAGTTCCTGGCAACCCTGCCTTAAGTACAAATAATCTTGCATATAAAATGCAGGTACAGCATAGAGTTCAAAAAGAATCTGTTCAGTCCATTTTGTGTTCCATTACACAGGCAGGAATACAGTTCAGAAGCAGAGTCATTAAGCAGTCCAAAAGGCACCAAGCACAGGTACAGTTCAGGATACAAGGAAGGATGGCCAAAATTGTTCCAATCTCTTATAGGGCTTGATTCTGAGGAAGAACTTGGCACCAAAACCCACGAATGACCTAAAAAGAAGGGGAGAGGGTTGTCATCATGTAGCTCTTTCAGACAGGGTGTGTGTGTGTGGAATCGTGTTTCCTTACCGTCACACTTGCTTCCTGCTTCTCTTCCGCAATAGGGATGAGAAGAATCTCACGGGATGGGGGTGGGGGAGAAAGGGGAAGAAAGCAGCAACTATGTCCCATTCAGCATAGTAGGGCAACGCCCTCTAATGGGTATTTTATAGCAAAACTCCTGCACACAGCAGGAAATAGCGACAAATGTTGATATATCTCAGAAGAGTCACGGGTTTTTTGAGGACTATTTTACAACAAAAAATGGCAGAAGGAGCAAGAGACCAGCGGGAAATGCGCAGAAGGAACACGTCAAAATGACCCACAAACATCCATGAGTGGCCAGTCGCAAGTGTGCGATAAAACGCCCTTCTGAAGAAGCAAATGGTCTTAAAACAACAGTACTGCATCACCTACTGTTAATTAGTTATTGCGTTCTATCAATCAATCAGTCTTTATTTACAGTCAACAGACCATTATTATAGCATATAGGTACACAGACATTAATAAAAAATACATGATGGTAAAAAGAAAGGATACAAAATTTGTAAAAATGCAATCAGTAGGTTTAAAATAATGATCAGACATTCCATGAGTGGTCTAATGAGAATAGCCAGATTCAGAAATTTGGCCACTTGCTCAGTAGTAGGCTTATTGGTGCCCTGAAGTAAAATAATCATAACCCAGAATCTTGGCTACAGGGACCCAGCATCTTGTGATTTCCAGAGTCATACGGGAGTCACTGGCCTTACCGACATGCCATGATCATAGCTCCAATCCAAACAAGCTGCTGTCTGCATTGCTTAGTCAGCTCATCTGAGCACACCACCTCTGACTTCTGTCAGAATTAAACTTAAAAACAAAGCAGAAAAGGTATTTAATTTTATCTCCTTCCAAAATAAGCAAAACGGTTGCAATGATACAGTGATAACTTCCAAAATAGCGGTGGTAGGGGTGTAGAACTCCTAGGCTTTTTCTACACTTGCCTTTCCCCCCAGGATCATCCCTGTGCATTCAAATGACACACGGGATCCTGGGAGCAGGCAGGGACGATTCCTCCAATTTCCTGGCATAATTGTTAGGTGTAGAAAGGACCCTAGTCTTTGGACTCTAGTTCGAATATAAGCATTTGCTGCCTGCTAGTCAAGAGCTCTGAGATATGATTCAAGATGTGATTTATGGTAGCACTTTTATAGCTCTCTGCAACAGCCTCTCTCTTCCTTATATTCTCCAAAGTAAACGGGGCTGCGAAAGAAGCAATTATAGCACAGTTGGTGAAGAAGGGAAACGTATGAATCAGAGTTTATCCTGGGGCCGTGACAACCTTGTGTGAACAGCCCATCGTGGTGTGTTTATGTTGTACAAGAGCTGTTAGTTGAGATTTGTGTCCCTGTGAACAAATTCTCCCTAGAAACGGAAATGGGATGTGGAAGCATTGAATCCTCTCTGTTTCCTTGTTTTGGAACAAGGGGTTTTGTTTTGCCTTTTTTAAATAAAAAGGACAAAGGCTCAGTTCGGACAACATGTTGGGCAATGCAGCATGAAAACTCCACTCAGCGGTTGAGTTTCTAGGGGATACTTCCCACACAACATGATCTAACTCTGCTGTTGTGTGACTGTGGGCTACTGTGGAGTTGAGTAAACGTCAACGCACCGTTTGATCGACAGTTCTTCCGCCCTCTCTCCTCGCCCAATATTTCCGATGGAATCCCATCAGCCATTGCTGTGAAAAAGACAATCCCTACTTAGAGTAGAGCTATTGAAATGAATGGGACTAAGTGTTTCAATGGGTCTTCTCTAAGTATGGCTTACATTGGATTTTGTGGAAGGGAGACTTTAACCATTTGCCCCTGTTGTAGCTTCCTTGTGGATTGGGCCCTCAGAGCATCCCTTTCCTTTTTGTTTTAAAGCATCATTGCTGAATAATATCCATTTTGTCCTGAGGCTATGTTCATTGTTTATGTTAGATAAAGCTCTTTCCTTTATATTGAGGGCGAGGAAGGATAAGGAAGTGAATCACACTTCTTGTTTACATGTTTCGGGGGCAATATGTGAAGTGGGCGTTGTGGGTTTCTGGAAACCTCCCCACCTCCCCAGAGAATGTCACCCCCAGGGGCATGACTTATGTGCAGTGTCTGATTCCATGCTTTCATGTAAGACAAGGTAGAAGTGATTTTTGTCTTCTTAGGCTGCTGTCCTACTTATTTGGAAGAAAGTTACACACAGAAGTAAATTTTAAGTAGTAAATGATTCAGGTCATTTCATGTAAATAATGTGAATATTCACTAGATTATGGTAAATGCGATAAAAATGTAACCCAATAGCTGGTGTTTTTTAAAAAATAAATTGGAATTTGGGTTTTTTTTTTTTTGCAATGTTCCTGTTCTCTTCCTGATATCAGTGCCTATTATTTCAGGGTGTTTCTGTGAACAGTGCAGGGAAGGGGCCAAGTACTCTGATGCAATCATATCGCCCAATTTAGAAACGACTAAAATTATGCGGGTCCCCCATGCTGTGTCAATGTCAGACTGCACTGCAGCCTGTTGTGATCTTTCTGACTGTGACTTGTCCTGGATGTTTGAGTGGCATTGCTACATCGTCAATTGTCAACACAAAGGAAACTGTGAGCCCAAGAAAATGGAGAAGGTGAAGTCTTATTTGACCTTTGTGCTAAGGCCTCCCCAGAGACCAGCGGCGTTGCTAGGCTACGGGCAGATGCCGTCCACCATGATCCGCTCTATGACTCTGCAGGATGACCCATCGGAGGAAGTAAGTAACCTGAAGGAACTGTCCTTCCTTGGCAAAGAGCACAGTCTCGAGGAGGTACCGGACTACCCAGATGAGTATGGGGATATGGACCAGAACCCCTTTCAGCTGAGCATCAAGCAGGAGGAGAAGGAGAATGTTAACTATGCCGACTGGGGCTTGATGTTAACCACTGAGAATGGCTTCAACTCTTCAGGGCTCAGTAACGGAGATGAACATGCAGAGGGGGCAGAACATGAGGACGAAAACGTTAATTTGGAAAAGCCAATCAGTATAAACGAATCTGAGGGGAACTCTGTCACAGAACATCCTGGAGAGGTGCTAGATGTTACTTTGGCCCCAATGGAGAAATCTGCAAGTGAATTTGATTTTCAACCACCTCATGAAGCCAGCAGCACTTGGCGGGAAGAGGTAGGTGTGCTACCAAGCATAGTGTTGTTGTTATAGGTCAGGGATGCTGAACATCTTTCATCCTGAGGGTGGAATTTCATTTCGGAGAAGCTCTTCGGGGCTGCGTTTTGGTGGTACGAGGCTGAAGGCAAAAGGGATGAGGCCATCCCCCCCCCCCCATACCAGTATATTTTAGCTTAAATTTCTTATCGTCAATAACAGCTCTGGCCTTAGCTAGACCTAAGGTTTATCTCGGGATCGTCCCAGGGTCATCCCTGTTCATGTAAATGACACACAGGGGATCCTGGGAGCAGGCAGGGACGATCCCAGGATAAACCTTAGGTCTAGCTAAGGCCTCTGTAAGATTGCTCTGTAGTATTAGGGGTGGACAAGTGATTTCACAGGCTACATAGAGGCTATGAAGGTGTATTATGCATGTGCTGTGTTCCTTTTGAAATTCTTAGAGAAAAGAACTGTTTTAAAAAATTCAAAACAAGTTTCTAGCTCTTATGGCTGAAGAGATATAATTGCATATGTGATGGCCGAAAATGCTCATTGTGTCATAGTCCATACTTAAGCTGTGACTAGGGTCACCATATGAAAAGGAGGGCAGGGCTCCTGTATCTTTAACAGAAAAGGGAATTTCAGCAGGTGTCATTTGTATGCCTACAGCACCTGGGGAAATTTCCTCTTTATCACAACATTGAAAGCTGCAGGAGCCCTTTCCTCTTTTGTATCTGGTCAAGAGGGCAGGTCTCCTGCAGCTTTAACTGTTGTGATGAAGTGGGAATTTCAACAGGTGCTGCAGGCATACAAATGACACCTGCTGAAATTCACTTTTCTATTCAACTGTTAAAGATACAGGAGCTCTGTCCTCCTTTCCATATGGTCACCCTAGCTGTGGCTGACTGCTGCCCTAAGGGGAAGCTCTTCAGTGATCACCTGCTAAGAAAGGCTGCTTTTAAAAAAAATCTAGACCTGCTGGAGTTGCTCTGCAATCCGCTTTGCAGTTGCATCATTTAAAGACACCGTGAACTTTTCCACATGAGGCATTTATTGTGTGCGGTTTTTTATGCGTTCTTTAGATGACATCATGATCCTCCAGTTTGTTCTGTTTTTTAAGAGCACTTCCTAGTTTTTTTACAGCAGGGAAAATGGAGGTATTATTTCTGAAAACATTGTTTGTAATTGTGCGTTTGCGTTATTCCGTTCTAGCACAGCTCCACCTAGAGGTTATGTAGAGGAAAAGCAGGAAAGGAAACTCTCTTTGTGTAGAGCTCAGATCTCAATTCTGCGATGAAACTGAAAGTAAATACAGAAATTAACAGCCTCGTGTTGAAAAGGTCTCTGATTTCTGCCAATTAGTAAAAGAGGAAAGGAAGCAAGAAGCTGAGTGTGTGACCAGGCTTGGGGATATGGAATTGTATCTGAAGCACTGACCACCTTATGATAGATATATCTGAGTTTGAAAAAAAACTCATTCCTTTGGGGTCATTGAAGACACATTCCCTCCAATACCAAACTTGAACAAACAAACAAACAATTCATCTCAAAATAAAGTTTGTGATCGCTACATACGCAAGAAATTCCTTGGTATGCAGAAATATATTAATTTACAACTTGAAAAAGAAAGAAAAGAAAGAAAGAAATATTTTATATGCCAAAAAAAACAGCCAGACAAGGACTTGTGAGTTTCCAGGTCGAATCATTCTTATTTGGCTTCTCTTATTGGGGGGAGCAGCTAAATCAGGCTTCCCCAACCAGACACCTTGCAGATGCTTTGAACTATAACTCCCATCATCCTCAGCCAGCATGACCAATGGTTAGGGATTGTGGGGAATGTTCAGAAAAACTGGAGGGTGGTGCCAGTGTTACATCAGAACCAGAACTCCTGATTTGTCACTCCCCTAAAAAGCAAGAGTCTGCAACCCTGGTTTGTTGTTGGTTTCAGATTCCTGACATGTCCCAGGAATTCTAGCTGGGAATTATGGGAGTTGCAGTCCAACACATCTGGGGGACACCAGGATGGAGAAGGCTGGAGGGCACCAGTATAATGGAGGAAGGATTAGGGTCAGCCAGGTGTACATGTGTGGTTCTAAAGATAACTGGATGCTGAAAGAAAACCACAGGAGTGACCGTCACCATTGTGTTCTGCTTGAGAGCTTCCTAGACTCAAGGCAGCCTACAATTAGTTGAAAGTAAATAAAATCAAAATTTAGGAACTTATGAAGAACAGCAGAAATACAGAAACATCTACTGTATAAGTAGGTTTAATAGTTGTCATTCCTTTTCCCACTGGAATGCAGAGAAGTGAGGGCTCTCTTAACGGGATTTCCAACATCCTCACCAAACAAAAATTCCCAGGATTCTTTGGTGGTGGTGAGGAAGCCATGATAGTTATTGAGAACCGTTTGTATGTCCCACCGATCTGATGTATGGCCTGATCTAGCAAGATAATCTCTGTTCTTGGTAGTTTAATTGACTGTGGCCATGGCTAGACCAGGCCTATATCCTGGGATTGTCCCGGGATCATCCCTGTGCATCCAAGTGACATACAGGGGATCCCGGGAGCAGGCAGGGATGACCCCTCCATTTGCCTGGGATAATCCTTAGGTCTAGCTAAGGCCTGTGACTCTCACCTATGTAACCAATAATTGTTTTTAAGAACCAATCCTGAGTTAATATGGAAAATTAGCAGTAGCCTTTTTTTCCCTTTATGAAAGATGGCTAATGATATTTTTGGTTAACATTTGGTGTCTTCTCAGTTGTTTTGTGTGTCTTGGCCAGTTCAGATGAATGAGACTTCACTGAACCATCTACTGCTGAAGGATGGAACTTTCTGTTGTCTAAACAGAAGCATTTTATAAGCATTTTTAAAAATCTTTAATGTATTCCATATAATTACTTCTTCCTTCTATAGCTGTGAGAACGACTAGTGAACCTGTGCCATGTATTGTTTCCATTGGCTTCAGATGGAATTAGTTTGAGGAGTTTGCATAGCTGTATGTTTCTTTATCTCCAGTGTTCTCATCCTGTTTCTGTTAATTTGTTGTAATAGAGCTGGAAACAACCTAGGCATTTGGTTGCCTAGATACTTAAAATATTTGATGCTAGGGTTTAGGAATGTACCATATTTTTCCATCCCTGGTTGAGAATGTCATTGATTCTAGTTATAGCTGAATTTTGAACTTGGATCTTCCAATACATTCTTAACATTGTGTATCGGACTGTGAGAGGAAAATATTCACAATAACTATATATCCCTGCAATTCGTCTTGTAGGTTCTAACACCTTCCCATAATCCTCCTCCTTCAGACATCCTGGGATTTCTCTCCACCGCTGCAGCACAGACTCAAACATCTGACCTTGGTAATCTCATACAAGATGAAACCACATCTGTTCCCACCTATGCTCTCACCACTCAACCCTCTGCCACAAATAAAGTGCCATTTCCCACTGCTGCTGCTAAATCAGGTAATATGAAGTTTGGGGAGTGAATTTGTAATACTTGCTCCTTAAGCTGTGGCTTCAATCAAACTTGTAGATGGTCATTTAGTGGAGAAGAATGATCCCTTAAAGTCCTTTGTGCTTTGGGAGCTGAATACTTGAGGGATGTCTCCCAATTTAATCTGTCAGCTGAGGTGAGGCAGACAGTGACCAGAGAGAGAGAGGGCCTTCTCGTTTGTAGCACCATCACTTACGGAATTCTCTCTTTCTGGAGGCTTGCTTGGTGCCTACACTGATGTTTTTTAAGTGCCAGTGAAATAGCTTTTTGATTTCTCTGGCTTTTAACTTCTGATGCATTTTTAAAAATTATTTTGATGACTTTTTAGAGTTTGAATTGTATTGTTTTATTGCTTGTGGCTTGTATTGTTACTTTACTTGTAAGCCACTTTGTGATTTGTTATGAAGAGCATTATATAAATTAAATAAATAAAAAATAAATCTATGACTATTTTTAGTGCCGCCTTTTAGTTTTGACAACTGTTGTTTTCTTAATTGTTGCTGTTTTTATTTTTATTTCTATTTTTTATTTTTTATAAAATACGAAATATTTTGTATTTTATTTTTAACCTATTGTAAATTGCCCTGGTTAATTTTAATGGAAAGGTGGTATACGAATATTTTAAATGAATAAAATAAAGCATTTCCTCCAGGCAGATAGAGCGCTTGGTCTAAGCATGCAGCAGAATGTGGTGGTAGGTTCCTGAAGTGGTAGAGTAGACTGCACCATTTCAGATTTCAGTTTGTCGCTGGGGTTGTGCCATTTGTTTAATGTTTCTCATGTAAAGAATTAACGCAGCAAGAAGGAAGGTTCTAGCCCAGCATGCTCCATAGAGTCCCTGCATTTCACTTGTTGGGAGGTTTTGTTTGTTTGTTTGTGTGGGGGAGCGTTAAAAATGTGATCCCTGGCCTGCATACTGAAGTGGTACTGATTGGTGGGAGATCCAGGACAAATAAGAGGAGGTACTTCTTCACACAGCGCATAGTTAAATTTTGGAACTCACTACCACAAGGTGTCTTGATGGCCACTAACTTGGATGGCTTTAAAAAGGGATTGGATAAATTCCTACAGGAGAATGCTATCGATGGCTACTAGCCCTGATGGTTATGCGCTACCTCCAGTATTCAAGGCAATAAGCCTGTGTGCACCAGTTGCTGGGGAACATGGGTGGGAGGGTGCTGTTGCACCAGGTCCTGCTTGATCATCTCTGGCTGATGGCTGGTTGGCCGCTATGTGAACAGTGTGCTGCACTAGAGGGACCCTTGGTCTGATCCAGCATCAGGGCACTTCTTATGTTCTTATGTACCTCAGATGTCTGCCATCTTGTTGTTACTTCATTCTGCCACATGCATAGACCAGATCAGAGTAGCGGTAGAAAATGTGGTTCTTTGTTAGGCTACAAATGTGTGTGGACAAGCAGGTTGGTAAAAGTATTTGTCAGCCAGTAACTTTTGTGAAGGTTCTTGCCAGGGTAGTTGAAACAGAGTGAAAGTGCCCAGGTGTTACACTCAAACTGGGAGCTACTCAGTCATGGAATACCTGGCTCAAGAGAAGGAGACCTGCATGAGTTATGGCTACATACCTGCAAAAGGAGAACACCTGAATGTGCAGTACCTTAGACAACTATGTGACTTGAAGAAAAATCATGCTATGTATTTAAAACATTAATTTTGCACTTTCTGCTTCAAGAGGAAGATTCATCAAGCCTTGGTGAGAAAATATCAGTCCTTAGCTATTATTACTAATATAAATTTTCAGCAGCAGATGATTCTTGCCAAACTTTACTCAAACTTTATGGATAAAAGTTTTCTTTGGTTTTAAAATAACTTTCCTCCCTTACTTGTGTGCAGTAAAAGAACTCCTGGTGTCAGCTGGAGATAATCTTCAAATAACTTTACCAAAAAATGAAGTTGAATTACATGCATTTGTAGTTGCACCATCACTTTCAGGTAAGTTTTTAATGAGAGAGCTTCTCTACATTTTTTAAAAAATCCTGCTGCCTTAACAGGTCTTTCTGCTTCTGCTTTCTTTCTGGGATTGCAATAGCTCAATTTACATGGGCGGCCACATGGTTTGGATTGAATAGTTTCCCTTTTCATGTGCTTCGTTCACTTCCATTGAGACAGTTCAATCTAGTGGTGGAATTATTGCACAACGTCAGAGTTACACACTGGTAGATCCCGTTTTTTTCTGGATAGTATCACATTATCTGTGTGTTTCTTTTAATAGCATGATTTCCAAGGGATAGCACAGGAGACATCTTGGTCATTGTCAATGTCTTGTAATAGACCCACAAATTTCTGTGAGTGGCCAACCACGAGCGTGCAATAAATTGTTCATTTAGAGGAGCCCTAAGTTAGTTGGAGGACAAAAGCAAATCAAGTTTCTAGCCCTCATTCAAGTGGATGTAGTCTGTAAGAAATGACTGCCAAAGGTAGATCCTGGTTTGATACTCTGGATTGTGAATAAACTATAGTTTGCACAAACCAGTTTCTGTATTTGGAAGAAATGGGAAACTGCGTTTTGTTGCAAAATTCAAACGAAAGCTTAACCCTCCCTCTTGCACATGAAGAATGGTGGAGGGGAACAGTGTGTGAGCTTAAGGTTCATGATGGTGTGCACAAGGCGTAATTGACAAATCATGATTAGTTGTTTCACCTGAACACCGGGCGTGTTCTTTTTCATAGTATTCAAAGTTAGGTAAATATTAAATCTGTGAAGTTAAGACACGTATGCACAATAGGAGAATCTGTATAAATATTGTCAGCCAACATTGGTTATGCTGAGTACTGACTTTTAAGCTTGACACTGACTTTCCATAAAAAAAGAGAAACGAATATTATTCACTTTTTAGGAAAAGGAAGAATCAGGCCCAGGGAGAACAAAAGGGGGAAATAAGGATAAAATGTTGAACTGATGTGAAAAGTAGACAGTTATGGCATTTTAAAGTCCGTTAATGCTATTTGTGGGGGAAAGGGGCAGTTGCCAGACCTCCTCTCTGCATATGCTGTAACCCTCCCAATGGGTCCCAATGTAACCCAGGTCAGATGTCATTGTGACCTTCACAAGGTGAGGTCCTCTTCCCCTCCACCACACAGATGGGAAGTCAGGCATCCTGTGCTGGTGGCCACGTGTGCGGAGGGCCTGCTTGTGCAGTTTCTGCCCTTTGCAAGGGAGGGAAGAGAAATCACGTGTATGGACATCACCGTAGAATGCGCTGATTGTACCTTACATCGGAGTGGGCGACGCCAGGCCACATGTGCTGCCGTGGGCCAATTTTGCAGCCTTCCCTCCTGTCGTTACTACTGAATTCGCCTAGTGGTTTTGTAAGGAAACAAAGCGCATGGGCGGGGCTGTGCCGAGACATTTTGCTGCCTGAGGCAAAGAACAAGATGGCGTTCCTCCCATTCCACCTACAAAAGCTGACAGGCCTGGCAGATTAGTCTGTCTTCGCCACTGATGGTGGGACAGCATCCTCCACTGCTAGAAGCAGCAGGCTAACATCGGAGGCACAGAACAGGCACCCTGTGGCACGCAGGTCTTCCCTCCAACACCTTGCTCCCACTTCCCAGCATCTGCTGCCGGAGGTGACAGCTTCACTGTCTAATGGTAGGGCCGGCTTTTCGCGTGGGGAACATGCACTTTGTGTGCAAGCAGATGACTCCTGGGAGTGCAGTTCTACCTGCAAACAAGACACTCGCTTCCTGCATGCCATGTTTCCCTGCAAAATGCTGCTGCTTTTTATTTATTTTTTGTAATGCTGCCATGGCCACAGCAGCAAATTTGGCAGGAATTTCAGCAACAGCAGGTGTAGCAATTTTGTCAAGGGGGTGGGGCTGCCCCTCATAGGATCCAGGGGGGCAAAGTAGTCCCCCCAACTCCTGGAAGGTGCCTCTCCTTGTCTTATGTGAAGGAAGTGGGGGGGGGCTGCCGCTCCTCTACCCCTTGAAAGCCAAATCAGTATCAGAACGGTGGCCATGTCTCTCTTCCAAATAGGCAAACAGTAACCAATCGCTGTGCTGCTGCTGCTTCCTTTTCAGGAACAGCCTATCGTTATGAGTGGAGCTTGATCAGCCACCCTGAGGACTATGATGGTGAAATGGAGGGGAAGCACACAGCAACCCTGAAAGTTTCTCAAGTAAGTGAGTGGCCATCTTGTCAGACTTGACTCGTATTCAGCACAGGGTGTTCCGAAGTGTACTGATTTATCTGCTTATGGGTAAGGCTCCATGAAGGGCTTTAGAGCTGCTTTCCTGTTCTTACCACGACTGCTGCAAATGCCTCTCCGTCTCTAGATTACGGTTCCTGTCTACATGATGGCTGGAAACAAGTTGTTGTATCCATCGGTGTCCTTCAGCCAGCAGAATGGACCTCACTAGTAGGGTGATCGTATGAAAAGGAGGACGGGGCTCCTGTATCTTTAACAGTTGTATTGAAAAGGGAATTTCAGCAGGTGTCATTTGTATGACTGCAGCACCTGGTGAAATTCCCTCTTCATCACAGTTAAAGCTGCAGGAGCCCTGCCCTCTTTTGTAGGGTGACGAGATACAAAAAGGGCAGGACTCTTGCAGCTGTAACTGTTGTGATGAAGAGGGCATTTCACCAGGTGCTGCAGGCATACAAATGACACCTGCTGAAATCCCTGTTTCAAAACAACTGTTCAAGATGCAGGAGCCCTGTCCTCCTTTTCACATGGTCACCCTACTCACTAGAAGATTGAATTCTTGCTTACCCCCTCCTTGCAGCCCCCAATGTGCTCTGGAGGTTTAGGACACCCTCTGAGCAGATTTGGCGGGGAAGGGGGAGACGTGGGAGGGCTGCAGAGGAAGGGAAAACTCCCATTGCATGAGCAGAGCTCCACTTGCATAACACTGAATTCAGCCTAGGCCAGGTTCCAGAACATATAGCTACTGCAGCCCATTCATAAGATGGCTGCCATACTGGGCATGGCTGATCACAAAATACTCATTTGTCAGAAGGCAGACTGGTGGGACCAAAAAAACCCAAAAACTTGATTAAGAACCTAAGTACAAGGCAGAGGTGGGTGCTGCGTTCCAAAATACAAATACATCCTTTTGAAACCAAATAAAGGTGGTGCTAGTGGGCAGCCCTTCACTTAGCAGCATGCCAACTTTCCAGTTAAAAATATATATTTAAAATAGAAATAGTAAGAAATGAATTAAAAATCAAGAGGTGCAGGGAACTGGTGGGCATCTAGAGAGGAGCCTGTAACCATATTAGTGCTCATGGGCACCAGGTTGGAGATCCCATGTATCATGTAGCCCCTTGATCACCTGCATTCTGATTACAGTGTTGCAGGTTTAGTGATGTTATCCCAGTTTAAACCAGTTGCAGAGCTGAATTAACTCATGAAGAATACAGAATAGCTTCTTTTTGCCATTTTAAAAAAATATCCGATGAACAAATCACGCCTGTAAGGATATAATGACTGGGTTCAGACAACAAAATAATCTGTTGTGTCCTTATTATTTATTTGTTATATTAGGACCAGGAGTCAGGCTTGGAGCTTCAACTATACATCTTTATTAGGAAGCTACTGGAACAAAACAGTAAAAGGAGCTTGCCTGGTAACTGCTTGCTGGCAGCCCCGAACAATCAAAAGAGGAGCAATTGATAGTAGGCACAGCCAATCAATCAATCATAACAAATACATTACATAACCAACGGTGGTTTAAATAGTAGACAGTTGGTTCTTTAACCCACGGTGTGTTATCATGTTGTGCGGAGGGATTTTTTTAACCAGCAGTTGGTTATTTGGCCAAAATAACCCACACAAAGAACCAATGCTGTGCAGAGTTGGCTATTTGAACCACTGTGGAGGACAGTGTTGGTTATTTCATTGGCCACAATTGGTTATTTTGACAGCCACTGAGTCACAAGGCAAGAGTGGTCAAAGTGGCAGCTGTTGCTCTAGTCCAGCCGGCAGGATAGATTTTCAGCAGCAGTGGCTAAAGGGATACCAGCAGGAGGACTGAGTGGGGGAGAGAGGGCAGGGGATGAGTGAGTCAACTCAGCGTGGCCTAATAGTCAACTCAACACTGATCCTAATCCACACCACGATGGATTATTATCATGTCGTGTGGGGAGCATCCCCTAGATAAACAACTGTTGAGTTGATTATTACCTCATCATTGACTATGGGGTTGTCCGAACACAGCCAATAATGGCCATGGTGGGAGAGACCAAAGATTCTCCCAGCTCAGCTTTCTGTCTTTGACAACAGGGGCCAGCGATGCCTGAGGAAATCTCATAGGCAACTCCAGCTGGTGATAACCCATCATGCCAGATATGCTCCCAGGCTTGGCCATGTTCCCATGTTTCTGCTCTGAATGTGCCCAATGCTACTTAGATATATTACATTTCCCCCCTTAAATGCTTCTTATGGTAGGCATAGTTGCTTTCCCACCCTTAAGTTGTTCTGGCTGGTGGCCAAGATCTTAGGGCGTGCTCAGCCAATTAACTCGACACACTTCTTGGCATTATTCATAATGTGCCCTCATGAAGTTCTACATGTAATTCAATTTATTTTATTTTGAAAACCCTCTGTTCCAGCTGCCAGTAGGTGCCTATCTCTTCAAAGTGACTGTTTCGGCTGAAAGCGCATTTGGAGAAGGATTTGTCAATGTCACTGTCCAGCCAGGTAAATCAATTTTCCCTGATGGTTCAACTCCTGACCTCTTCTTCCACACCTGCACGCTGGTTCAATGCATGATGCTTTCAGTATTCTTGAATTTCTTTAAATCCTGAATAACCGTAAAAGGTCTACACTTTCTATCTCAAATTCTTTCAGGATGATAGATATTCAGGTCTATCTAGCCTTGTCATTTTCTACTTGCCAGATTTGGAGAGAGGTGCCTTGGGTGAGCACTTGGGTTGCAAATTCCACCTGCTTCACACAGTTTTTTCTTTCGCTTGCTACACATTCGGGCTCCACAGCATTACACTTTGAGCCTAGAAGGGAAGTCGAGTTGCCCATGCAGGTGGCTTATTACTGTGCTGGGTGTTACTGACCTGCCTGGATGGGCAATTTTGAGTTCTTTTCCTGCACGCTGCCCTTTTCCCTTCCATTTTGGACCATTGGTTATAAAATGTGAAAAGGTACAAGTGTTTGTTTGTTTTTAACATACTACTGTAGGCCTCATAATCCTGCAGCACAGGAAAGCAAATAAAAAACCCCCCAAAACATACACAATTGGATTCAAGATCTATTGACTGTAGCCGTCCATGAAAAGGCATATATTGCACCAGATTCCTAAAAGAAAATAAAGTCCAACGAATATGGAGAAATCTTCTTGAATTACACGCAGAATAATATGATCCACCGCAAAACCAGTGCAGGCCAGCAAAGAAATGTGCCTGATGCAACCCTTTTCTTTTCTTTTCTTTATTCCGATGTAACAGTTTATTCATCTAATTTTTGCTGAATTATTTTACTTACAAACACAAAATCTTTAGTCTTTAAAAACAAGATGATGTGAAAAAGGGAACGGGGGAATCTAAAGGAGGGGGTTATGGGGCTGGAGAGGGGGGCAAGAAGGGGAAAGGGGTCACTGTTTGTATTGTATTAGAAAATGAACAAAATCTAATAAACTGTTAATAACAACAACAACGTTATGCCAGGCTTCCGTTGTGGAGTACTTAACGTATTCATTGAAATATTCACATATCCATAAGACTGAAATATTAACTGCTTGTTGTGACTTTCCTGAACATTTTAATTCACCAAGCTGAGCTTTACTTTTTAGATTTCCTCCTCCACCCCTACCCTGGTACAATTTATCTAGTTGGTTTTGTACCAGATGTGGTTTTGTTGTAATAATTTACAAGGATCCATTTTTATCTTTGATATCACTCGACATCTATTTTTTTTTTTTTTTGCCTACTGCTTATATTAGGGATTTAATCTTGTTCTGTGCCTAGAAAATGATGTCTGATTGTAAAATAAGCACAAAGCTTGAGTTGCCTGGGATGGATTTATTTAATTAAAAATTGTGTTCTGTTTCTCATCTTTGCACAGCAATTCGAATAAATCAGCCACCTCTTGCTATTGTATTTCCCAAAGCGCAGGAGATTTCTTTCCCTACCACGTCTACTTCCATTGACGGAAATCGTAAGTACTAGGCAGCGATGGTTGTTTCGCCATACTCTCAGAGATGCTAGCTTATTAATTTATGATTCTAATATATTTCCCTTGAACACAGAAAGTAGAGATGATACTAAAATAGTGAGTTACCACTGGGAAGAAATTGAAGGCCCCCTGAGAGAAAAGAAGGCATCAGCCGATACACCTGTCTTATACCTGTCTAACCTCGTTCCTGGAAATTACACTTTCAGGTAAGTGGGCTACATTCTTGCTTCCGGTAGGTGCCTCAACAAGTCTGGGAGAGCCAACTTCTGTATTTCCAGAAACCATTCCATTCTCCACACATCAACCTAGTTGGCACATAATGCTAACCCATTTATTTAACCCAGGGTTTGTCTGGCAGACAATCGAACAAACCATGGTTTGTATTCTCAATCCCTGGCTTCTTTGTTTCCTTCCTTCTTTGCCTACTCCCCTCCTGTATCCCAAATGCATTTGTGCTGCTGTAGTACTAGCATTTAGAGCAGCTGTTTTTTTGTTTTGTTTTTACCACTTTTGCCCACTGCCTCTGGATCCTGGTGAAACAACCGATGAACAGCCCATGGTTCTGGGTTTGTATATAATGTTAACTGATGATTTAAACAACTCAGAGTTCACAACCCAACAACAAACCATGAGTTCTCTTCATGGGTTGTTCACAGTTAACAAACTATTGTTTGTTAGTGTGCCTGGGTTTGTAAAATACAACTCAGAATTCAACAAGTATTATGTGGGCACTGGCGTTGGTTCCCATGTACAGAAGGCAGGAGAAACAAATTCCCAGGATGCAAATGTTTTTATTACAAAGCCCAACGCATTTCGGCCTGTCAGAGGCCTTCTTCAGCGAGGTTGTTAGAGGATGACTGCAGAATTCTCTCTAGCAAAATAATTGTCTCATTGGCGACTGAGTGAATTCTGCAGTCATCCTCTAACAACCCCGCTGAAGAAGGCCTTTGATAGGCCAAAACACGTTGGGCTTTGTAATGAAAACATTTTCATCCTGAGAATTTGTTTCTCCTTTTTTTCTGACCTGACTTGGATGCTCTCCTCCTTTTTGGTCATGAACAGAAGGCACCAGGATCCAAAGGAGACTCCCCGCTGGAGGAAGGGGGCAGGGAGTTGATCTTTGCCAATCCTCCCTTCCGGCCTCGCTAGTGTCCAACCCATTGGTCTACTGCAGGGTGGAGGGGAACTTGGGGCTCTCTACAACTCCCAATTCCCTGACAGTTGGCCATGCTGTCTGGAGCTGATGGGAGTTTGAGTTCAATGACATCTGGAGGGCCAGAGGTTTCCCATCCTGGTCCATTGTTTAGATCTCTGACTTTACAGATACAGTAGTATAAACACTGGGATGGTATTAGATGATCTGTGCAGGTGGTGAGATAAAAAAAATGTGCTTCTTGAAAGATCCCCCTTCGGAGGCAGATTGGCACTGGCATTTTACTTTTCTCAAATGTGTTCAAGATCATCTATATTTCAAGAACATGCACTGAGACACAGTTATTTTTCTTTTCAAGTATGGCTGTGAAGAAAAGATTTTACCATATACCTTGATCCATGATTGTTAGGGCATTTCTATATGAGGCCTTTATCCCGCATCTTTACCGGGGCTTCTTCTACTGGATTCTTTGTGGGATTAAGGTCGGCTCCTTTACGTATACTTCTACAGCCACTAGATGGTGGTGTGTTATAGCAGAATTACGCATTTACACGCTATAAATATAATACCATCCAGAAAATACTGCACTTTCCTCAATCTAAAACCCACCTGCAAGCACACAATAAAAGCCTTGTGTAGAAAGGCTCTTAGAGTGGGTGGGGGAGGGTCGGGTAAAATTGGTATAAGGACCAGATGTTGTCCAGCTAATCATTTATAGTCAAAACTAAAACCATGTGATTTTATGCATGTCAACTCAGAAGTTCAGTGGGGAGTCTTTTGTAATGTTTATTTGTTTGTTTTGTTTGTGTTTTGGAAAATAATAAAACATTTAAACCGGAAAAAAAAGTTCAGTGGGGAGTCCAATGGGATTTACTTCCAGGAAAGTGTGTATAGAATTGCGGCCTAGAAAGCATATTGCCCACTAGTTGGTAGACATGGTTAAATCAGAGGAATCCAATATTCAGTGGAATTCTGAGCACGGGAGAAAGCGTGCATTCAAAAGTATGAATTGCCTACATTTCTCTTCTTTAGGCTAACCGTCATTGATTCTGATGGAGCAGCTAACTCCACCCTAGCCTCTTTGAGAGTCAACAAACAAGTGGATTATCCTCCTGTTGCCAATGCAGGCCCAAATCAGGAAATCAATTTGCCCCAAAGCTCCATCACACTGAATGGAAACCAGAGCAACGATGATCATGAGATTGTCAGCTATGAGTGGTCCCTCAGCCCCAAAAGTAAAGGCAAGGTGGTAGCGATGCAGGTAACTGGGAAGCATCTTGCTTAAGATCAGACCATTTGTTCTGAATTTCATAATGTTTTGGAGCATGGATCCTGTGGTACATGCTGAAAATGGGCCAAATCTGGGACTGTATTGAACTATGTAGTGGTCAGGAAAGGATGAGCATTACTTTGAAATGCTTTCAGTGCCTTCTACCCCCCCCCCTTAACTAGCAAAAAAACCCCAATAACAAAACAAAAACTCATTTGAGTTTAAGCAAACCATTGCTTTACAAAGGAACAACTGTACATTTTGAGCATACTGATCACATTGATTTCTTAGATGTTGACTCTGGAACAGAGTTTTGCAGAATATTTGCAGGTGTGTTGCTGTGGTTGAGAAATAATTGTACAAAAGGCCGAGAGGTCCCCAGCATCAGATGTAAGGATGTAACCACCTTGCTAAAGCTAAGCAGGTCTCGGTCTGGTCAGTGCCTGGGTGGGAGTCTACCTGCGAACCTCTTGTACATATCTCACGTTGAGTTCCATGACAAAAGAAAGCTGGGATATAAATGTACTAGATAAACGAGTACAGATCTAGACAAATAGTTTTAGCTTACAGGCCCAACAAATGTCAAGCGTTGATGAAACTGTTAACATACCATGTGTTTAAAAAAAGCCATTGCTCCTATGCTCCTATGTCCTGCACTTTGATCATTTTCTGAAGCTTTTGAGTACTGAACTTACAACGGGGCAACGGATTTATTATTTATTTATTTTTACCATATTTTGTGGTTTAAATTTTTGTAAACCACCCAGATTGCTTCTCCTATTGGGCAGTATAGAAATGTAATAAATAAACAAATAAATCTTATTAGGCATGGCTTGCAGTTTTATGTTCTCCTGTCTTGAGCTGATTTTGCATATGTCTGTCTGCTTTTGTGGTTAGTCCCCAGAGAGACATTGCATGACCTGGGTATGTCTTACCAGCCACAGTGGACTGAGCTGTATCAAGATGGCAGGGGGCATTACTGCTGGCCTATGTTAGGAAAAGACAGATGGTCACAGCTTTTCACAATAGTCATTGTTTAACTCCATTAAAGGGTGAAGCAGCAATTGGCACTTTGGCATAAATCAGCATTCTCAAATTCAGTTGGAATAGTCTATATGAAATTTGCCTCATGCTTTCGGCTTGATATCCATTTTAATTTCTTTGTACTAAACGATCTGTTACTGTGTCATTATTTCTTAGGATGACAGAAATGGTAAATACGTTTTTTAAATGGAAGAACTCTTTGTACTATTTACTATTTTTCTCATCTCCTGATTTTTCCTCCCCCATCCTATATAGGGAGTGAGAAGTCCATACCTCCAATTATCTTCGATGCAAGAAGGAGATTATACCTTCCAGCTGACTGTTACTGATTCTGCTGAACAGCAGTCCACAGCGGAAGTCACAGTCATTGTCCAGCCTGGTAGGCAGATTTATAGTATGGTTGACTGAACAGAACATCCTTCAACCGGCCTGTTTGTGAAACATCTTTGTCCATGAGCTAACAAATCTAATTTGCCCTTTAATGTTAAGTAGGGGAGGAGGGAGAGACACCTACAGCCTCCATGACTTGGGCCTGTGTTGCTTACGGAGGCTGGCCTGTGAGAGTTGAATGCACCTACCAATTTCCCAGTCTAGTTGTAAGGTAACTGCCCTGTGTGAGAGACCTGAGTCAGGGTAGGCTGAGTCCCTCAAAACCCTGTAGCATTGCCGCTGTGAAGTGGAATCGAGAAAGCTAGACAGCAGGAGGGTGCACGGCCTATCTGGCCAGGGAAAACCTCAATGCTGGTGGCCATTTGGCTTTTGAAGCTCACCCCCTGCCCTGCATTCCCAGGCTTACCCAGCACTGGGATCTGCCCCTAGAAACGCCCCTGAACCAAAGCCACCGGAGACAGATGAAAAGAACAATGTGGTGGCATCGGAGCAATTGGAAAAGTCACAGTAAAGCGACACTGTGAGAAAGCGCAGTTTCGGGGGGGGAAGCCTGATATGGCTGTGAGTTGGTGGCTGTGTTATATAAACAATGCAGCACCACTGCACAGCCACTATGGGGTTAATAGAGTGTACAGACACCCCCAGGGAAAGGTGTCATCACATCCAAAGTTCCTGAATAAGAAGGACTGTGTCGTCCATTACCACAGCGCTGATTCCTTGACTAGTGTTAATGAGCTAGTAGCCCTTTCTTGCATGGGGAAGGGGATAACCCTTGGATTTTGAACATTTTTCTTGTTGTTGTTGTTATTGTTGTTACAGAAAAGAATAGGCCTCCAACAGCCGTGGCTGGTCCAGATAAGGAGTTGATGTTTCCTGTCCAGAGCACTATTCTTGATGGAAGCATGAGCACCGATGACTTAGGCATTGTTTACTATCACTGGGAGAATATCAGGTATTTTGTAGGAGTGGGGAGAGGTACGTATGCACGCTGGTGGGGCCAGCCTAGTGACTGCTGCTGAGTTATTTGAAAGGAACTTGAAAAGCTGAGGGGCACAAGTGTTGTGGGGAGGAAGTAGTCTAAACAGAGCAAACTGGTTGACACGAGATCTGAACAGGAAATCTTTCAGCCGAATTAGGTGTTCCCATATTAACAATGCAAAGTCTAAGGGTGGTTCCGGTCCAGGTTTTGGTTGTGTAATTGCCTGGCCTAATTCACGGAATTTTATGGTGGGGTCCAGATGATGGCATCTTCCACTTGTCACTCTCCTGTGTTTTCTCATTTCTTCTTCTGTCTGTTTTTCTTACCACGGAAGATCTGTTAAGGAGGGGAAAGCTGCATCACATCATGCTTTTTGATTGGTACTGCTAGGAGGCCTCCGTTGGGGAGCACTTCAGGTTTAGATGTGATCCATATTGTTTGTGCAAAATATTGCCCCCTTGGTAAAATGTGAATAATTATCTGCTAACTTTGCTACATTCACAATGACCCAGTTCAGAAGACACCTTAAACCATGGCGAATAAAGCAAAAAGCCTTATTCACCGTAGTTAAAGCTGTAGTTTAAAGTGTCTTCTGAACATGGCCTAGCTTTCTGGCTTAACCACCGTGGTTAAAGTCAAGGTTTAAAGTGTCTTTTGAATGGGCCCACTGTCAGAAGAAGAATGGGAAAGGGGAGTTGTCATTTCCATGATTCCAATGGGGACAGATTTCCTTTCCTCCGAGATTACTGTTTGTGGAAAGATCTTGTGGGCAATTAGTTCACCCGGCATCCCCATACAGATCCCAGGAATCTCCCACACAGCCCCTCTAATTCTTAGCATTCTGTGCTTCTGGCAAGGAGGTGTAGTAAGAGGAGATACACCATCATCATCATTGTTGTGCTATGGTGACATGTACATGGAATAATGGGAGAGTCATGTAGCCAGGATTTCAGACACTCGCAACACAGTCCTGTATTATGTCAATGGCAATTAGTCATGATGGCAAAATGGTACCTCCAGTACCAGAGGCAGTATGCCTATGTACACCAGTTTCTTGGGAACATGGGTGGGAGGGTCCTGTTGCACTCATGTCCTGCTTATGCATTTCCTGTGGGCAGATGGTTGGCCCCTGTGTGAACAGAATGCTGGACTAGATGGGTCCTTGGTCTGATCCAGCAGGGCTTTTCTGATGTTCTGATGTTCAGTGGGGCTTTCTGCCTTGTAAGTGTTGTTTGTTTTGGTTTACTGCAGCGGACCAAGCTCTTTGCAAATGGAAAATGTCGACAGTGCAGTGGCAACCATCACAGGTCTGCAGATTGGGACTTATCATTTCAGACTGACAGTAAAAGACGATCAAGGACTAAGCAGCACGACCACACTTTCTGTGACTGTTAAGGAGGGTACGAGTTTTTGCCCTGTCTTTTGAAGGAACTATTTTGAATAACAAGTGGTTCATAACATTTCCACTGGTTTCTCTTCTGTGTTTTAACCACTCATGACTTCCCCGCAGTTTCTCACATGCTGTGTTTTTCCATAAACCTTGTTTTAAACCATTCAGTTATTTTTGTGTCTTCATCTCGTCTTTCTTCATTTTGTTCTTCCACATGTTCTTGAGGCTTCTGTATCTTTAACAGTTGCAGAAAAGAGAATTTCAGCAGGTGTCATTAGTATGCATGCAGCACCTGGTGAAATTCCCTCTTCATCACAACAGTTAAAGCTGCATGAGCTATACTAGAGTGACCAGATACAAAAGACGGAAGGGCTCCTGCAGCTTTAACTGTTGTGATGAAGAGGGAATTTCACCAGGTACTGTAGGCATACAAATGACACCTGCTGAAATTCCCTTTTCTGCGCAACTGTTAATGATACAGGAGCCCTGACCTCCTTTCAATATAGTCACCCTACTGTTGCATCCATTTTCATCCTGTTCTTTGATCAAAACTCTCCCTCTCTTACTATTCTGTTGTTTAGAAAGCAACCATCCACCCAAGGCTCGTGCAGGGGGAAAACACCTCCTTGTTCTGCCCAATAACTCTATTGCTTTGGATGGTTCACACTCTACTGATGACCAAGGAATTGTGTCTTATCTCTGGATTCGGGATGGCCAGAGTCCAGCAGCTGGAGTAAGTACGCTAATAGTTTAACTAGGCCATACTGAATCTTTTTAGACATTCCTGTCAATGTACCCTTTATTTGCACCGTTGCTATGTAATTGATGCCGATAGGGTCCATTGCTGGGCCCATGGGCAGTACTCTGCCCTGAGATATCTCTCTTGGGATTTACCAGGCTCCCTGCCCCGCCTGGTTTTTACTTTGTTTTAAAAGATTTTTTAAAAATAAAAATAATAAAAAACTGGGAAGCTGACATGCTACAAGTGCCAACTTTGTTTCCAAGAATGCCTCTGGGTCCCAAGTCTCTCATCTGCCACAATTTGCCTTCTGTGAAGTGAATGTTGAAGCAGAAAAATGTGGGCCATGTGTTTTGAAATTCAGACCCCCCCTCCTTTTCCTGTGTGTGAATGGGCAAGTGCCCCCATGACAGCCATTTTGTTACAGCGCCCACATCACTCTCTCAACATTCCAAATGTAGCTGTTGACCCAGAAGGTTTGGGCTCCCTTGGTCCTTCAGATAGAGAGTTTGACTTGGACAAGTCAATTTGAGACTTGGTTCCCCTGTCTTAAAATAACAATGAAAGAAACCAAACGCATGGGTTTAAGAACACGCATATCACCTACGTTAGGGGTGCAGAACCTCTTTCAGCCTGAGGGCCGAATTCCATCTTGGAGAAACTCGGGGGGGGGGGGGGCACATTCCAGTGATGGGTAGAACTGAATGCAAAAGGGGGTGGGGCCAAAATACTGAAAATACCAGCATATTTTAACTTAAAACTCTTACTGTCAGTAACCAAGCCTTTGGAGTGGCATTTCAACCTTTTAGAATGGGGAAAAAACTGCATAAAATCCAGGAATATTTGGTTGTTGGGGGAAAGGGGTGGGGCTTTTGGGGTGCTCTGGATGGCCAGATTTGGCCCCTGAGCCTCATGTTCAACACTACTGACCTACATCCCTATTTGCAAGGCTCTTTTAATCCAGTTTTGTGGCAGGCAGCTGTACAATTATTGGCCTGAGGTAAAAATGGATCTGAAGTGCTGACTCTTTGACTTTTCCAGGATGTGATATGTGGCTCGGACCACGAGGCGGTATTACAGCTTGCCAATCTTGTAGAAGGGAACTATATTTTTCACTTGAAAGTCACCGATGGCAAAGGAGATTCCGACATCGACACAGCTTTTGTGGAAGTGCGACCCGGTAAGATATTTAAGTGGCTTGTTGCCAGAAACTCAGCTAAAAACTTTTCTGTTCCCTATAGCTTTTAAATATTGAGTTTGTTCTGACTCTATACTGTTTAGCTTCACCCTACCCAGTGCCTGTTTACACTTCCCTGTGCCTGTTTGCATTCTCTTTCCCTCCTTATTGTTTACTACAACTTTATTAGATTGTAAGCCTATGCGGCAGGGTCTTGCTATTTACTGTGTAATCTGTACAGCACCATGTACATTGATGGTGCTATATAAATAAATAATAATAATAATAATAATAATAATAAGAAGAAGAAGAAGAAGAAGAAGAAGAAGAAGAAGAAGAAGAAGAAGAAAAAGAAAATAAGTCACCCTGTGGAAAGCGCTCTGGGTTCAGACAACATCACAATCCATTATGGCTGTCTGCCCATGATGGGTTGTGGTGTTGTGTGAACCGAGTCGAGTCATTGCAACTTTTTAAAAATATCAATTTGGAACTTGCATAGTTTTCTTTTTGTTCCTAGGAAATGCTTATTTAAAAATCTGTCAGTTTAGAAGCCTGACATCTACGTGCCGAGACAGCATTCAACACACACTGAAAGATGTGCGTTATTTTTGCCTTCACAGACTCTATGAAAGATAGCCTGGTGGAACTGATCTTGCAAGTTGGCGTTGGCCAGCTGTCTGAACAACAGAAAGAAACTCTTGTGCGACAGCTAGCAGTCCTCCTGAACGTCTTGGATTCAGACATTAAAGTTCAGAAGATACAGGCTTATTCTGATATCAGGTACAGACAGATGCCTAAATCAGTACAGAGCAGAAATCTTCATTCTGGTGGCAAGTATTGTAGGTAGAGAGATATTGACCAGGGTCGGATGAAAGAACAGCCCCCTCGTGTAACCCACGCTCACCTGGTTGGCACGACACAATCCCTGAGTGGGGGTTGTATATTTTAAATGGCGGCTGCACGTGCCCGGCATGGGCTGTCGTATCGTGCGAACGGCCCGCATGTGCCATAATGAACTGCGTCATTTTGTAAGGACTGCAATCCTAATAATAATAATGATAATATATTTATTTCTTACCCGCTTCTCCCTCGGGATCATAGACACCAGTGATGGGGAAACTCCAGCCTGCAGGATAAATTTGGCCCACTGGGCTAGCCCATCCAGCTCCCTGAAGGGTCTGGATGGAGAGATCAATCCATGCTGATATCTGGTTGGAGAGAGCCACAGGGAATCCCTTAGTGTGCCCATGCTCACACTCCCAATAGGGAGAGAGACTGTCATGCTAAGGGCTTCTCCTCTGCATCCTCTCCAGTGGGTGAAGGTGTGGGGCAGGCAAAGCCACCCTGACCAAGAGGGCAGGAGGACAGGCACTCCTCCAGTCAGTGCCCATCAGGGTGGTTTTGCTGCCTGAGTTCAGGTCATGACCCTCCCCCCGATGGTATCTGGCCTATGGAGGGCCGGGTGGGTGGGTGTCATTTAGCCCCCCCCCCCAATTATATTTTAACACCCCTTCTATACACCTGCATGTAATTCCCATTAAACTTAATAGGACTTACTTCAGAGTAGACATGAACAGGGTTGCACTGATTGCATATTAAAACTGGATTCACGTGCTGAGCAACTTTGTATACCCCATAGTGGCTGCGCAGTGACGCTGCATTGTTTATATGACGCAGCTGCCAACTAGCAGCCACCACGGGCTTTTTTGACAAAACTGTGCGCTTTAAAAGTAGCCGACTCACCACGGGTTTTTCCTTTGCTACGAGGTCACTACCTTCTTTCTGCCATCTGTCAGTGGTGAACTTGTTTTGGGTTCAAGCTGGGGGCGTTCCCCGGGGTGGATTGAAGCCCAGCATAGGATGTGGTAAGCTGGGAAAGCAGGGCAGAGAGCAGGCTCAACCAGCTGAATCGCTGCTGACGCTGTGGCTTTTTCGGCTGGAAAGCCCAAGCACCCTCCTGCAATGAAGATTAACTTTTCCACTGTGCAGCTGCGATGCTGTGGGATTTCAAGGGAATGAATGGCAAAGGCATTGTCCTCAAGTCATAACCATAAAGAAGAAAGCTGTTCTGCAATTCTGCATTACTAATTGAGAAATTCCCCATGAAGACATGATGCTTAAAATAAAATTCATCCCTCTAGTGCAGGAGTGGACATCTTGTGGCCCTCCAGATGTTTTGGCATTTACAATCTGCATAATCCCTCACTATTGGCTATGCTGGCTAAGGCTGATGGGAGTTGTAGGCCAAAACATCTGGAGGACCACAAGTTGCCCACCCCAGAAAGTAGGACACTCGTGGACTGAATAAAATCCTGGGTCTCTGGAACGTCGTGCTTTATGGCTTGTAGTTTGATTCTTGAATTTCATGGGAATCTCGGCAGTTAAATATATACTAAAACGAGGTACCATTATAAGGAGGAGAATCCTTGATAAGGTGTAAGCAATATAAAGGCCAAATGAGAAATTCTGATTGCAAGAATATTTCTTACAATTGAAAGGCTAACACATTTTTAATGCTGTAAATATAATATAGGTCTTTCATATATGCATCCTCTCTTCAGCACAGCTGTTGTGTTCTATGTTCAGAATGGACATCCTTTCAAAGAGATAAAGGCTTCAGATGTTGCACAGATGCTGCGTTTGCAGCTCTTGAAGGAAAAGCCAGACTTTTTGCTTTTTAAAGTGCTTCGTGTTGACACTGCCGGTATGTATGTGTGTTGTAGAGAAGAGACATCATTATCTGAATGCCGAATCCCTATGCAATATGAACAATGTCAGTTGTTTTGTTGTTATAGCTTGCCTCTTAAAATGTTCTGGACATGGACGTTGTGACCCCATCACCAAGCGCTGCATTTGCTATCAACTGTGGATGGAAAATTTGATACAGCGGTACCTTAACAATGGGGAAAGTAATTGTGGTGAGTTGGGAGGAACTGAATGAAGTGTTCCAGGAATAGACGCAGAATAGAGCAGATGTGTACAGTGAATATCTTGAACACGCAAGTGTATTAATGGCGCCTCTAAATCGTTCTATGTCTGTCTTCTAGAATGGAGTGTACTTTACGTAACTGCATCTGCTTTCATTCTGATTGTGCTGCTGGTGGGGTTAACCTGGCTCTCCATTTGCTGTTGCAAAAGGTAATCGTCGTCATCATCATCATCATCATCATCATCATCATCATCTGTTCAATTGAAATGAAGCATGATACTAACACACCTTGGCTCTACACTCACAGGTGCAAACATAGATTAATCCCAAAATCCCATAATAGTGTAAGACCAACCAAATTGGGCCAACCAAAAATGTGCAAGCTTTTGAGAAATACAGATTTCTTCATCAGGCAAGATGTTAAAAAAAAGCAGAATGGGAGGGAAAAAACTGACTTGATGGTGTAGTCACAGTGTCTGTATGTTCTGAGAGCCCTTCTACATGAAGTCTTTATTTTGTGATTCCTCACAGTAGTTTGCGGGTCCTTTTCACAATCCTCCTCCAGGGCTTCTCCCATGCTTCGCAACCATTTTAGCAGGTGTTTTTTTTTCTAACGAGGAAAGTCTTGTATTATTTCTGAATGGCAGGATAAAGCCAATTGCGCAATTCCTCTATACCACAGGAGGGGTCTGCATATGTGATCAAATTAGGGTCTGCAGCTCATGCGATTGTTACAGGTAGATTAGAATCCCTATTTTGCACATAAATCTGTAGGAATATCCACCCTTGAATCACTCTGTGAGTTTGGCCAGGGGCATCCAGTTAATCTAAAATGAAGTCTGCTTCGTATATAGAGCCATCCATATTTGTGGCTATTCATAACACAGTGGTGTGGGTAGAGCTTTATGTGTGGCCACCCACAGTCCTAGCAGAATTTTAGCTGTGTTGGTACATCCTCCTTCGTTTTGGCTGCTTGTAAAATGGCTCTTCATGTGGAGCGGTATCCCCAGGTTTACATCATGAGAGGCCACACGTGTAGCAGGTTGCATTTTTTAAAGTGGGCCTGAATAAGATGCTCAAGTGAGGAGCTGCACATAAAGTAAACCCTGTATTTGGCTTGTTCCTAAGGAAAGAACATTTGTGGGTGGGAAATTCATACTTGGTTTGCCAGCCATGTGTGCAAGATTATTTTTGTTCACTTTTTAGCAGAAAGAGGACCAAAATAAGAAAGAAAACAAAATACACTATTTTGGATAACATAGATGATCAGGAGAGAATGGAGCTCCGTCCCAAATATGGTATGACTTTCTTTCTTTTTGTGCCTTCCAATCTGTGCTATTATTAGTATGGGACTTTTTAACTCATACATGACTTCTACTTTTCAAGCAAATAATACACAGGTGAGGGGAGAATCACATGTGATGGAGCAGGCTGCCTACAGAAGTTCTTGCCATGATAAATGTGGTCTCACTGATGCTGAAGAATCACTTGTATTTTTCCTAAGCCACCCAGCCATTAAATTTGTTTGTGTGTTTTCAGTTATTTCTGTCATGCCTTTCTACACTAAAAAGTGTTTTTCGTTCCTGTTTGGGTTCAGCTCCTACTGAAGTTATTCTGTTTTAGCTGTGGTTATTATTATTATTATTATTATTATTTATTTATTTATTTATTTATTTATTTATTTATATAGCACCATCAGGACAGAACCTCTTAAAGTTCTCTTGTGGGCAGAGAAATAGGTGGGTGGTGGACATTTCACTGAAACAAAGCCCTATGAGGAGAGACTGAAAGAACTGGGCATGTTTAGGCTGGAGAAGAGAAGACTGAGGGGAGACATGATAGCACTCTTCAAATACTTAAAAGGTTGTCACACAGATGAGGGCCAGGATCTCTTCTCGATCCTCCCAGAGTACAGGACACGGAATAATGGGCTCAAGTCACAGGAAGCCAAATTCCGGCTGGACATCAGGAAAAAAATCCTGCCTGCTAGAGCAGTACGACAATGGAACCAATTACCCAGGGAAGTCGTGGGCTCTCCCACACTAGAGGCATTCAAGAGGCAGCTGGACAACCATCTTTCAGTGATGCTTTAAGGTGGATTCCTGTAATGAGTAGGGGGTTGGACACGATGGCCTTGTAGGCCCCTTCCAACTCTACCCTTATATGATTCTATGAATTGCTCCGGGGAGTGGGGAGAAAGAGATGTTCCCTACAAGTTTCATGGTGAGGAGGAGGGGAAGGGTCACTATTAGCAGTGGTAGCAACACAACGCCTTTTCCACACAGGGTCGTCCCCACCGCACTGCAAATGGCAAGAGCACAACCATGTTGGTAGCCTTGCTACCAATTTGCATCTTCCACAATGCCCAGTACCTAGCTGAGGGCACTGAAGTTGTGTGAGAGGGTTTTTTTTTAGGGGGGCAGCTGCCACCCAAAGGAGGTGGGGAGAATATATGGAGAAAATTCTTTAATATCCTTTCCCAGTCCTCTGTTGAATCACTGCAGAGGACAGTTACATGACTTTGTAATACACAACTGCAGTTACCCTTGTCTGATTAGCCACTGACTGGAAAAGACATGGGGAGGCTTAGGGCATTTCCAGATCAGGCTTTTATTGTGCAATTGCATTGCACTGCCTCATTCACTGAATTTTAGAGTTTTTCCATATTAGGCATTTATTGTGTACCTGTGATTCTTTACTCTCAGTTGTTTATGGGCTCTTTAGACAATATTATGATCCTCCAGTTTCACTTCTGTTTCTTAAGAACACTTTCCCAGTATTTTTTAGAGTGGGAAAAATGGGCATATTATTTCTGAAAGCGAAAAGAAAGATATTTTCCGAGTTGTGTAATTGCATTACTCTGCTATAGCACAGTGCCACCTAGAGGTTATGTAATGGAAAAGCAGGAAAGGAAAAGCTCTTTGGGTAGAGCTCAGATCTCAATTCTGCGATGAAACCAAAAGTAGAAACAGCAATTGACAGCCGCTTACAGGGGGTCTGTACAATGTTGTCTTCCATTTGTAGCCCTGCTGCTTCTTCCATCTCTTTTCTTACCAGAAAAATCTGTTAAGCAAGAAAAAATGGAGAAGCTACACCACACCTTTTGATTGCTAGGGGTAGGAGACCTCCACCTGGAAGCAACTTTAGTCAGCTGTCTCAAAGGAACCTGGCAAGGGAACTGTATTCCTCTTTAAAGAGGAGCAGAACCCTAGTTGCCCCTTGGACACTGGTGGCGCTTTGGATCTGAGCAACTGTTTATTGTTGCCTAAGACGTAACATTACTTCCCAAACTTGATGTTGTGAATGAGATAATGTTGCTGCATTGAATCATAAAACTAGACATGCTAAAGGCATCTTCTGCTCCCCCCCCCCCCCCCGTCCCAGGCATAAAACACAGAAGTACAGAACACAATTCCAGCCTGATGGTTTCAGAGTCCGAGTTTGACAGTGACCAGGACACCATCTTCAGCAGAGAGAAGAGGGAAAGAGGGAATCCAAGGAACATCATGAATGGCTCCGTCAAAAATGGCGTCACCTTCAGCTACAGCTCAAATGACAGATAAACAAGCTGCAGTGAAAAGACTTGTTGATCTGGCACACTAAGGAAATGCTGGACCTCCCTCCTTTATTTTCCTAAAACTAAACTGGTGGCAGATGGAACAATAGGCTTCCAGCATAGCAGAAGGGGGAATGGACATGGCAGATTTCTCCCTTTTGTTTCCTTGACAAGTAGATAGCACCTTTTAAACTCACTACTGGGATTGGCAGAAAGACCTACATTGCTGGAGATACTATTCACATATCTCATGGACATCTAAAGGTTACTACTACTCAAGTCGCAGACAAGACTGTTACATTATGAGGATCACATATGAAAGCTTCCTTATATTATTGTTTCCCATAGAAAACAGTGGCTATACATCTATATGGAGTCCTTTACGTCAGCCTGCAAATTTACCTTCGTTATTAAAAGCAGTGTGTGGCTACATCTCCAAATTCCAGACATAACTTTTAATTGAACCTACAGGGCTGGAATGGGAAGCATCTGTCTGATTACAGCTCCCAGTATTCCTGGCTATTGGTCATGCTGGCTAGGGCTTATGGGAGTTGAGAGTACCAACATCATCTGGGGGGGGCACCACTCATCATGGGGTGTGATGAAAGGGTGTTGTGGTACTTCATTATTCTGTAGTATAGTATATCCTGGGGTAAGGCAATGCAGTTGTATTCATTTTATAAATGGTACCAGGGCGTGGGTCAGGAGGCACATGATAAAGTAGCCTTGCTGAAGCAAGGCTGGTCTAGGTTCGTATCTGCAGAGGAGACTACCTCGAAAGCCTGAGTTTATGGGGGGAAAGACAGGCCCTAAATACAATTTCTACTGGTCTTACAGTGCAATCCAAAGTGGATTGTGGGATGGGGGCAAAGCAGCGGATTTATGACTCCATCCAAAGCTGTGCTGGCTTTGCCAGGCAGGGCAGAAGTGGGTGTGGGAGTTTTTTGTTCCCCCACCCCAGCTGTGCAGATTTTATTACTTCCACTGGTTACAATCCGTAAGTGGGGATGTAGGTTTGTTTGGTGAAGGGACTGCAACTATACCTTGCTGGCTTCCTCTGGCCAGAGCAGAAGTATGTATGTGTGGTAGTGATAGTGTTTTCTTCTCCTAAGGACAGGTGTTTTTTTTTAAGTTTTCTCCCATTGATGTGGTTCATGCAATGCACTATGCCACTCAGTACTTGAGTGTGAGTTGTTTGTTAAACTGTGGGATAGTGTGTTGTCTGAACTCAGGACATTTTCTTTAGGGTGGCTTGTTAACCGCGGAATGTGACTTACTTCCTCGAACAAGCTACCTTGAGAATCCCTCGTTTGTTGTGTTGTACAAGCCACTCTGCAGGAAATGTCCTGGATTCAGACAACACGCTAACCCACGCTTCAGCAGACTACCCAGGGTTTGACAACAACCCACACTCAACCACAGTCTTTGGGTTAGCGTGTTGTGTGAACATTAATTGCAAGGCTGTGAGGAAAATTAACTACAGTTGCTCCAGGGCTGATGTGTTTTGGCTGGTTTAGGGCAGAGGAGGCTTGGGGGAATGGGAGGGCTTTGGATCCTGCTGCTCAGAGGCTGGCCTTCTCCCGTCCCCCCAAACCCTTCTCAATCCCTGCCACCGTTGGAGCATGACAGCAAAGGAGTGATGGGGCAGAGGTTTCTGCCCCTGCAGTGAAGTGGCGCCTCTCTCTCTCAAACCGCAGAGAAAGGAGGCCTACAATATAGGACTGCACTGATAATAAAAGTGAAACATGCTTGCGCTCTACAGCAACAGCCTGTGAATACACTCAACCCCACTGTGTGTTGCAAACAGACTGCTGGACTAGATAGGCTGTTGGTCTGATCCAGCAGAGGTGCTCTTACATTCTTAAAGGGTACACCTAGGAACACCTGTGGGACACAGACTAAATTGGCCTTCTGAGAAAGCAAAAGTTAGCATCAAAGGCAGGAGTCCATGCAGGTGCATTTTATTTAATTGATTTTGTGGTTTTGAACAGTGCACCCAGCCAACATGCAAGTCAATGCTGCATGTGGCGTCTGTGTGGAATTGAGCACTGAATTTGGCCTGGGAGATCTGCTGAGGCAAGTTAAGTAGATTGACCTCAGTGTGAACTACACTGCAGGGTTGTCATAAGCCCCAGCACCTTCCAATCTGCAATACGAGAACAATGAATTGCATTTGCTTTGGAATGTTCACTTTTTAAAAAGATCTCATATTAAATACAGTTAAAAAGAATAGGAACTCTTTTTCTCTGCTGCTAGCTTTTGAGTCCCCAAAACTGCTTGAGAAGTCAAAAGAGCAGCTGTGGACATCAAATATGGCTGCCTTCACCCTGTCTAATTTGGGTTTAAGAATTTTTCCAGAGCCAGCCACAATAAAGAAATAAGATATTTAAGAACTAGATCTTTGCATTTATTCAAAGTTTACGTATAAGATGAGTTTGATACTTGCCTACCATATGTTTCCCATTACGACTAAAAGAGAAGTGTATTTTGTCTATATCAATTAATTGCAAATATTTACTAGAGGAACTGAAGAATTTCTAGTTTTCAGGGACTTGCAAGAATGTGTTCTAGTTGTTAAATTATGTCTTAGGGGTTCAAACATATGGTCAGTTTACATCAGTGAAATTAAATAATCTTGCTATATCAAAAACGATCATAAATCATGATTATTGAACAACAACCAATTGTGTCAGTGTGTGTGTGTATATATCTCTAATCAACAGAAGTGGATCTAATAAAAATAAAACCTTATTCTGTGTCTTAAACTTCATGCAAACATAACAAAGATTTCAGAGTCAATAGGCTTGCAAATCACCACAAATTTGACAGTCAATATAATGTCCACCAATTTTAAAGGAAAACATTCATTATATTAACAGTTCTTTCTTTAATAGACATGAGAGTTAACAAACTTGCTAGGAAAAAAACAAGCCAACAAAGGTAAAATGTAAGAATTCAAGTATCTCCTTCTATTAAGGGATCACAGTATAAACACTTTAATACATTCACATCAAAATTGGTAAACATACACACAAAAATTATATTTAACCAACCTGATCCAGCCCTAATTTCTTAGGAAGACTATTAGTATTTTGTTACACACTGTGAACAGTTTGTGCTTCTCATAGATGGTTTGTTTTATTCTCCTAGGTTTAAAATCTTGACAAGCTTTTGATTTATAGAGTTTTGAGTTTTTAACCGCCTTGAGTCCCAGTGCTGGGAAAAAGGCAGGATAATAATAATAATAATAATAATAATAATAATAATAATAATTATTATTATTATTATTATTATTATTATTATTATTAATTTTGGGGTGTTTTGTCTTTTAAAAGAAATCACTATTTTTTCCAGTCACATGCCAAATCATAGCCATTACCTCAAGGAAAGCAAAATTTGAGAATGGCTTCATGGGCAGAATCCAACGGGGGGGGGGGGGGGGGCTTATGCCCCCGCCCCACCTTCTGCCCTACTGATTTTCTTCTACAAGCAGTGGGTCCTACTGATTCCATTGTGCAAGTGAAATCCACTGCTTACACAAGGGAGATCCAGCACTTCCTAGAGGAGGTCCTTCCAGAACCCTTATGCAAGCTCTGCTGACCTGCTCCTTCCAGAAACGAGTTTTTCTGCTCTTTTCAAGCTGCCCCCAGAAGCACGAAACCTCCCTTGCATGAGCAGTGGATCTTCCTGGCAGAAGGGAATCTGCAAGGTGTAGGAGAATTGGCAAGGGGCATTAATGCTCTATTAGATAATGCCTCATCTTCTATTTTTTAAAAATTATTATTATTATTATTAGCTAGTTTTCAGCAAATGTTTGGTACAGCCATGTGAATCACTTGGCCATCGGAATTTACCTTCATATGTTGGGCTGAAACGGCAGGCAATATTTACAGATGTTTCTGCAAAAGCTGAAGATCAGTCTGTGTTATTAACCTATAAAGCCACAAAAGGCAAAAAAAGACACAAACCCCAAAAAGCCTTCATATTATACATTGTAATTTTTATAAGTTTTCCCTCAACCCCACCTGGCACAATGATTACTTCATAAACTACTCAGTTTGCTGGCATAGCTATCAAGCATTAGGCACAACATGCTTGATTTTCTTCTTCTTTTTTTTGAAGAGTAGCAGTTATTGCTACAAAATGTGCTTTTTAGAAGTGCCAGGATTTGGCCTATCTATTCCTAATAAGTCAAAGCAGAAGCAATAGCTGTCTGGTAGTACAAATTAATTCAAACTAAGCTCAGCTGAACCTTGTCAAATACAGAAGTTGGTGAATACACAAAAATCAAAGGAACCATACAATGAGTTCTATGTCCCCAAAGGAGGTCTGGATTTGCACTTCCTGAACAGTAGACTCTCATGTACATTGCAGGCGATTTCTGAAGACTAATGATGTCTCTCAAAAGCAGGCTGTGATATGGTAGAGCAGCTTGCAGTTCAAGAACAAAGACATTATAACCCCACCTGTTCAGCCCTTGGGTTCAACTAAAGCAGCTCTTTGGATCTTGGACATATCTGATAGGTTTGAATATATCAAACTTCTCTTAAAAATATAGTGCAGAACTTCAAATGAAGTTTTGCAATGTAAATAAAGTGCATGTTCCATTTAATGCAGCAGTGTTAATATGCCACTGTTAAACAAGTATTTTCATCGTCTTCCAAATGTACCAGTAGCTCATACTAAAAGGATCTGATGGAACATCCAACTTAGGCTAATTGATGTCAGCAGGAAACACAAGAAACTCAACAGCCAGAGGAGGCAACAAAGTGCTCTTATTTAGGTATCCTCTTAAACCAAGAGAAGGCAACCCGGTGTCCTACAGATACTTCGGACAACCAGAATTCTTATTGCTCATGCCTCCTACATTTTATGGGAGTTGTAGTCCAAAACATCTGGAAGGCACCAGGTTGCCCATCCCTGTCATAAATGGCGATAGTAAATTAAATGGAAGAGAAATAACATTTGGTATACCAAGTGTACAAATAGGTGTTACTCAAACTGTAACTCAACAGCTCCAGGAAGTTTTAAAGTCCTCCCCCATAGATTTTCTTTTGCCTCCTCCAAGCTTGCAAAATGCTTGTCTTGCTGGGACTAAAACTACGTACACTGCCTGCTTTCCATATATCTCTAGAATGAGGGGCAGACTGGCCTTCCACCGAGGAAATATAACTTGGCTGTGAGTAATATCTGGGGATTCATGTGTAGGAATAGACATAAGGGTCAGAGTGATATTATAGTGCAATGGGTATATCCAGGTTAAGGAAATGTGAGCCCATGTATTGTGCCACTTAAATTAAAAAGTGATCTAGTTACACAAGGTGACAGTCCACTCTGGATTAATTTGCTTGCGTGGGCTGTTGGGCATCCATGGGCACCATGCAAAGATGGTGGCCATGGGCACCAAGCACAACATGACAACCTCCACCAATAAATTAACCCATGATGGACTTTCATGTTGTGTGAACCAGGTCATTTCTTCCTTATAGGACTGCTTACCCAGTCAGGTCTGATTGGGTCTATTGTGCATTTGTGTTCATCAACACAATTAATGACTACCTCCAAGAATATCTAAAGCATCTTTCCCCAACCTAGTGCTCTCCAGATGCTTTAGACTATGCCTCCCAGTATGCATGACCATTGGCTATGCTGGCTAGGGCTGATGGGAGTTGAAGTCCAAAATATCTAGAGAAACCCAGGCTGGGACTGTCTTTTCCCACAATGGTGGTTGCTCAAATCTTTGTGCTGTTGTATAAATGTATAATATTTGGTCACAAGACTCACTTACTAGGCACAAATCACAAGTGTCTCCATAAATCGTAAGTCACAGGAAGGTATTCTTTCGGAACTCTACCTATGCCTGCAAGGACATTTGAGCTCCAGCCAACAGTTGAAGAATAATATGAAAAAAGTGGAATATTCCTTTGCATGACAGCATTAAATTCTTCTAGAAGTTTCAAGACAGACAACCAGAAAAGGCAAGTTAGAAAGAGAATCAAATTCAATATTTGGCACAATTATTCAATATACCATCACTTCCATAATGCTCCACCTGAAAGAAAAAATCACAGAGAAGCACCTTTTTGCTGCTCTGTTAATTAGTAAAGATTTCCTAATTCCTCTGAAGTAAGATCAGTAACAAACATGATCTGTCCCTGCATTATGATTAAGATGGATAATTCAGGTATAAGCAGATCTATATTCTTGCCATTGATATTACGGTTGGGCAACTTGTAGCCCTCCAGATATTTTGACCTACAATTCTCATCAGCCCTAACCAGCATAGACAATGGTGAAGGATCATGGGAGCTGTAGGCCAAAGCATTGAGAGGACCACAAGTTGCCCACCCCTGATCTATATACACAAATGTAATTCCAAAGTCGTTGGTTTACAAATATTGCCACAGTGCTAAGTAAAAACAGCTCCACACATAAACATGATTACTCCCATTTTAAGAGGGGAGGGGGCGAACAAGTGATCTTGCTATACAAAGCTTATGAATATTCTAAAACACTGTTTTCTAGCCTTGCATTGGTTAGAGACTCCTAACAAATGGCTATTGTAAACCTCCAAAACAGACATATTTTATTTCCAAATATTCATCAATACCATATTTTGAACCTTCTCTTCCTAGCCCAGATTGCTTTACGCCACCAAAAGGGCACTCCGCAGCAGATATAATTCCTTCATTAACACCAACCATTCCAACCTCCAGCTTCTCTGCAACTCTCCAGATTTGGGCAGGGTCTTGAGAATAGAAATAGCCTGCAAATTGCATCATTGATTAGAATACAGAGTAATAAGACATTTTGTAACTAAAACCTCTTGGAGGGGGGGGGTGAAAAAACCCCTACTTCTTTCCCTATGTTTGAAATAACAAAAAGGTCAAGGTTTGGCCTGCAAACCTGAACCATTTAGACTGCCTACAAATTAAGAGAGCACATACCTGCTAAACCCACATTGGCTGAATTTGCAATGGCAAGAGCTTCTTCCTCTGTATCAAACCTGCAAACATAGGGAAACAGCAACAACAGGAGACATCAATAACAATTCCTCTTTTTAAATACTAAAAGCAATGCTTCGTTGGAAATGGTATGAAATTAGAAGAGTCTTCCACAGAAAATGTGTAGTGTTATTCTTATTATTGTCCCATGTCCCAAACTCCTGTAAGAGAAATTTCCATAATTTTCCAAGAGTTAAGCCAGTATAAATGTAGCTTTGTAAGTCATGTTTTCCAGCATCAGTAATACATTTGTATATTTAAAAAAGTTACATCTTGGGAAGTTTCATCAAATTAAAGTAAACCAGGGTGAAGGAGCAGAGAAAGAATCTTCTATGAGAAGAGGGTTGAATATGTCTACTCAAGAAAGTATACAGGTGTAATTTCAACTAGCTTTTAGTTGAGTATAACTAAGCAAATTCCAGTGCCAATGTCATTATGTTTATAGTAAGGTCACTCCATGGGGTAGTGAAACATACTGGAAGGGCAACACCATGGTAAGGGGTGAGTGCACATAACTTCAGAAAATTCCTGTACTATCCAAAGTCTCACAGTGAGCAAACATTTCCAACATTTTAGCACTCCAGACTGTTTCTGTCAGGACATCATTGGGAGAGCCAATGATTGGCAGTACCATCAATTGGGAGTACCATCAATCCTAGGCCTATAAAAAAACCAACAACCTTTTTGAAGAGACAAGACACACAAGGAAAAGGCGAAGGAGAAGTAAGAGGAAAAAAATGAAGTAGACTGTCAGCAGGGAGATGGCCTGCTCTCCCCTCCCATCTCCCGAAGGAGGAGAGGCAATCCGACTGGAGCAGGCCATGATGTTCCCTTTGACTGCTCCTGTCAATGTGCTATATGGTAAGATAACATGGGTCATTTCATATCCAGGCCGCAGTTTAAGAAACTGCAATGATTACATAGAAAATGACAGTTTATTATGCAGGTCACACACTATCTTACTTGATAACTGGAGCCAAAGGACCAAACGTCTCCTCTTGTGTACACAGCATGTCTGTTGTGACATTACTGAGTAGAGTTGGCTCAAAGAAATTCTTCCCGTAGCTGTGCCTTTTTCCTCCTGTAACTATGGATGCTCCCTGGGAAACTGCATCATGAATGTGTCTTTCAACCTAGGAACAAAACAAACCTAACTTAGAACATGATCGCCCACAAAAGGACTGTTTTCATTTCCACAGTGGATTTTTTTTAGTATGTAATATTATGCAGGCAGAGACAACAAACATGACTGCATAGAGTATGCTGAGACTATGCCATAATACTAAAAAATAAACTTACTTTTTCCACAGCTTTTTCATTAATGAGCGGCCCCTGGGTAGTCCCTTCATCAAACCCATGGCCAATATGAAGATCTTTCTTAATGGCTTGTGCAAACTTTTCTACAAATGCATCATGGATCCCTTTTTGCACCAAGAAACGATTTGAACATACACAAGTCTGGAAGCAAAGAAAAAAAAGTTTGCTTTCTGTTTATTACCCACTAGTGGATTGTGATTCAATGAAAAATAGTGGGATTATAACTATTTTAATGGCGTCCTCCTTCCTCTCTGCCCTGATGCATCCTTCGGCTGTGTAGTTCTTCCTTCCATCTGAAATAGCCGTCCACCTACAGTGGATGAGCTCTCTTTGTGCTGTTGCACTTTCCTACTCCTTCATCTGCCATATAGCTCTTAGTATTTCTGTTCTTGTATTTTTATTCCACAGGACAGTGGAGATTAGTGCCGTTTAAATGTAAACGTTTGGTGTCTGCTTTCATCAATAACACACTGGTATTATTTTAAAAATGCCGAGGATAGAAAATTTCCCATAGAAATGCAAAAGAGGTTTAAAAGCAAAAATGTAGGTCTTGTCATACAAAATATTAAAATGTTCAGTCTGTACATCCAGTGGTTGCCTTTTGCTTCTAGTGTCCCAGGATTGGACAGAGTCCAACCCACCACAACTAGTAAACAACAACAAAAACATGGTATCCAAGGATGCTTATTTGGAATTAAATTCCACCTAAATCAATAAAATGAATGTAATTCTTCCACTGAAATCAATGTGACTTAAGTATACTTAATTTTGTCTGGGCTGTGTTCTAAATTACTACTACTACAGTGTTTGTAGATTGAGAGTGATGAGCAGAAATGTCTTAATTTGTTTTCCACCAAGGACAAGCCACAATCAAAATCATACAGTAACAGTGCTCAAATTAACTGCAGGTTCATAGGGGGAAAAACGTATGTTCCATAAGATTAAACAAAGTAGGGCAATACAGCTCACCTGGCCTGAGTTTCGGTATTTAGAAATGAAAGCTCCTACAACTGCTTTGTCTACATCAGCGCTGTCAAACACTATGAACGGAGCATGTCCTCCAAGCTCCATGGAGACCCTCTTCACAGTGCCAGCTGCATGGCACAGCAATACCTGCAAGAATACAGTAGACAAAGAAAGCTGTACACTTACAAAGACAAATATCTAAACTACATTCTCCTAAGGCTAAAAGTAAACTGTGTGATAGAAGCTACTAGCTCTCTACAAAACCATCCACTTATCTCCATAGTGAACAAATTTAGAAATCAAAGATGTCTGGACTTTTTTGCTTATACTTCACCTAAACTCACTTTCATGTATTTCTACTACTTTGTTTGCCTCGGGTGCTGTATGTCCGATTAAAAAGAATGTTCTTTAATGTAATGGACATGACTACTTGAAATCACCCCATTCACTTCATTATCACTATCTATGCATTAAGAAACTGCTTTCCGGGTGCTTCCAGATGGAGGGCTCCTACACAGCCCCTCTTTAGTTTTCTCCTTAACATACTTTTTTCTCGGTATGAAAAAAGACCAAAGAAGGGGTAGGAAAACACAGGAGACTTATGAATAGAAGATAACATCATCCAGACTCCCTGTAAAATTCTGTGAATCAGGCGGGGCAATGAAGTGATAAAAGCTTCATCTGGAAGAACATCCAGATGAGAATATTCAATTATCTGAGTCAAAAGTGACTACTGATTTCAGAAGGCTTCGGACTGAATTTTAAGAAAGGACAAGGTGGATTCAAAATGCCTTTTGAAACTCTATTCGATAGCACACTGCAAGCCCCAAGCCACTGGCTCCAAGCAGATGCGACTGGTATAGACAAAATGGATATGGTTTCTGTCTTCAGTAACATTTATTTAGCTCTAGAACCAATACAACTAACAGTATCTTCATAAATTACTAGACCTCCCTGAGCTTACGATATAAAACCTTCACATCATCAGCAAAATATCCAGTGATAGAACACAAGCATTGTTCTATAGTGTTATTTGCTACTATTGAAGAGTGGTAATTTTACTTGAAAAATCTGTATTTATGCCTTGATCGGCTAAAACTGCCTTCCTCATCCTGGTTCCCTCTCCAGATGTTTTGGACTACAACTCCCAGCATTCCTGATTATGGGCCATGCTGGCTAGAGCTAGTGGGATTTGAAGTTCGAAAAATCTACCTTCTGTCCGCCCCGATTTAGAAGTTACCATGATTCTTGAAAGGAACGACGAATTCCATCTACCTGAAAGACCAGCCATGCTCAAACATGTTTTCATATAAAATGAAAGGGTTGGGAAATCCTAGAAGAATGAACTGATACTAGGAAACCTTTCCTAAATTTAAGAAATTTGAACTATGCAAAACATGAAAGGCTGTGCACTTTTATTCCAAAAAGCCTTTTAGATGCATGATAGCTACAAACTTTGTGAAGGTTCAAAAGCCTAGAGCGCCAAACTTCAAATACACAAAGCATACCTTTCCTGTAGCCGTTGAGCCAGTAAAAGAGATTTTAGCCACCAAGGGGTCAGTGCACAACACTTCCCCAACCGCTGCTGCCTGTTTTCTAGAACACGGAACAACGTTGTATACTCCTGCAGGAATTCTGGCCTGATTTGCAAGCTGTAGTGAAAAACAATGCGTGTATGGCATGAAACTGTAAAATATTTATCATGTCATGTGGTATTTTAATTACAGGATGAATGTAGCGCTTGGCTTCGTCTCCTCACAACTATGTCACAAACAGGTGAGAAACAATGAAGTGGGATTTCTAAATGCGCTTAGAAGATATTGAAGGAAAAACTGGGGTGGGGTGGGGAGAAGGGATACACCTAATAACATCCAGAAAATATAAGTTTGGTCATTTCCTCTCAGCACTCTAGTTCACTGCAAGTTGAACTTCTATGTTAATAAAAAGCTGGCAAAGAACTTTTTATTTGAAAGCCACACCAAACTGCCCACGTACAAGAATCGTATTGTGAAAAACATCTCTACAGCTCATCAGTATAAGAATCTCACCTCTGCAAGTGCTAAAGCAGATAAAGGTGTATCTTCTGCTGGCTTCACCACCACTGTACAGCCAGCTGCCAAAGCAGCACCCACTTTCCTTGTAATCATAGCACTTGGAAAATTCCACTACATTGAAAAGATAGAGGTACACACTTAAATTCAGTAGAACATTTGACACACTGAAATAACTGGCAAATTCTGACATTCCGGGGGGAAAGTAACTTGGAGGATCAATCTGAAGGACTGCCTGCACCCATAAGGACCTGCCTGAGGTCCTCAGAGGCCCGACTCTCTGGCCTGCTATTAACAACCATCAAATTAGCAGATACAAGCAACAAGACCTTTCCTGTGATGGCCCCACTTGTTTCTTTCCCTAGAAGGGGTGTATGCCCTCCTTGTTTGTCAATAACTTTTAAGTAAACCTTAAAACCATTTTTGCCCTTAGTTTACTACTGAACTGTGTTGATTTTGTGCTGGTTTGATAATTGTTTGTCATGGTTTTTAATTTTAGCTGTTTTAATTGCATCTTAAATGAATATTTAACTTTATTTTTGCAAGCTGCCTAAACTAAAAGATGCAATATAAATTAAATAAATTTATATCCTGAGCATGCTCAACATGCTACAATGTTTGAACATGCTACAAGAAACCAAAAAGAAGATTGCATAGAGATTCCAATGGACAGAAGAGCAATGTTTCTGTAGTTTTCACAGCTACTAGTTTGGTTTACCTTGTCATTTATCCCAGAGCCCAAGCACAAATATTACAAATTAAGGAGGAGGAGGTTAAATCACCACAATATTACAACATATATTTTGTGAGCAAAAATTGGGGTTTTATTGCAAGAATGTTACTTTATTGAGCTTAAAGCGCTGCTTATTCCGCCTATTCTGACTACTAAGAATAAAGGTCTGACTTAAAGAATCAGCTGAACTCACGGGAGTAATGATGGCAGCAACTCCCACAGGCTGCTTCAGTACCAGGACTCTTCTGTCTTTTGCAGAAGATGGAATGATGTCCCCATAAATGCGCCGAGCTTCTTCAGCAAACCATTCCAAGAAGGAAGCAGAGTAAAGAATTTCACCCTGTGCTTCCTTCAGTGGTTTCCCCTGTAATATGTTCAGAATGGAGAAATCCACATGCAGTGAGCTATAAAACATCTTTTAAACAAAATGATTACAATGAAGAATGATTACAATGAAGAATTCTCCGCTGTGGCACCCCGGTTGTGGAACGAGCTCCCCAGAGAGGTCCGCCTGGCGCCTACACTGTACTGCTTTCGTCGCCAGCTGAAGACCTTTTTATTCACTCAGTATTTTAACACTTAATTTTAACTTAAATTTAAATTTTACTGTTTTAACTCTGTATTTTAATCTTATATCAACTTTGCTGTGTGGTTTTATCCTGGTTGCGCTTTTTATATTGTATTTCATAATTGTGTTTTAACCTGTTGGGTGTTTTACTGTGGTTTTAATTTTTGTGAACCGCCCAGAGAGCTTCGGCTATTGGGCGGTATAAAAATGTAATAAATAAATAAATAAAGAAAGAAAGAAAAATATGCTTATGGATTTATATTTTCATATTTTAAAAATTCCAATGTGCAATTAAAAAAAAATCAAATTTTGTATAAGCATATGGCCCTGTTGTCTTCCCAAGTGTTGGTACGGATCTTTAAAGTCTTAATCAGTCTGATACAAAACATAAAGATATTAGGTAAAAGCCAAACTAAGTCCCACTTAAAGTAAACCCATTGAAATGAATGGACTTATATTAGGACTAAGTACCATTTATTTCAATACGTCTACTTTAAGTAGGAATTATGTTGGATTTTACCCAATGGGACAGTTTGTGCGAAACGACAGCCCACCATGGTTATTAACTGATGGTAAGGCTGTGGTGTGTGCAGTTATAATTTTGCATATCCAATTTCCACATGGGGGTTGTCGTGTCATGTGAACCCATAAAACATGGGTTATGCGAGGGTTAAACAACTCTTGCATAATGCTAGAACAGACCATGGGTTATGCGAGGGTTGTTTAACCTTTGCATAACTCATACTTTCTGAATTTGCATGGCATTGGATATGCGAAGTAGCGCCCACAGGTGCCATGGTTCATCATAGGTTAACTATCCTACAACAAGGCACACCTGCTGGATCTTGCAAACCAGGTCAATGTCTCACACCTATAGGAAGGAAGTGGCAGAGTTCAGGCAACACGCTTATCAACCGGGGTGGGTGGGGAATAGGAGCAAAATGGAAATCAACTGTTGATTTGCTTGTCGTCTGAACTCAGTCAGTATCTCAGCAAGGGTGGGTGGGCACAGATCTCTATTTGCTTAGAAAATGCAAATCACAAGAGGCTTGCAGAAGAAAATTGGTGAGTAGAGTGATTAATGCCTCCTGTGTCTAGAACATCAGCTGCCTGCAAGGTGATTGCCCTATGGAATAACCCCGTGTTTGCTTCTCTTTTTCTGAATCCTCTATAAATTATGTAAAATCCATCTATTTTAGATGCTGTTTGCTGGTGTTAATTTCTGGGGTGCTTAAAATTATGAAACCCACAATTTAAAAATAAAAGATTGTAGTTTAAATGCCACACAAATCATTTTGAACTCAGCAAAATGTTTTAAAGAAACACTATTAAGTTTGCAATCCTATAGAAACTTTTTAGAAGCAATTGCTTTAGAATCACATCTTCTGTAATTATTTTATTTTATTTATTTATTTATTACATTTTAATACCGCCCAATAGCCAAAGCTCTCTGGGCAGTTCACAAAAATTAAAACCATAATAAAACAACCAACAGGTTAAAATTATACCAGCAAACAGCAACTTAAACAAGCCACATCAGAAAGATTCTGTATTCATCAAGGCAAGGGTGGCCAGACTTCAGGCTTCCAGGATCTATGCTCTCCTTTTCTAGAACCTCAAGAACTACCAATGGAGTCAGGTATAAAATAGTGGCTTTGGGTGACTAGGTAGACACACATCTAAAAGAACTAAGGAGCAGGGTACCTCTGAGCACATGGCTCAGCCTAAAAAAGTGTTTTCTGTATCACAACTGAGCTCACAGTTCTTTCACACAAATATCCACTCCTGAATTTCAAGCTTTCTTCAGTTCAGCAACCTAATTTAAAGGTGGGGAAAGCTTTTTAGTTATTGTTAAACAAATGGAAGTCAGAAACCCTTGCAGATATATCACAAATCATCCACAGATCCACCAGTAGATCCCAATCTAATATTGTGCAGTAAGATACACAGAGGTATCTGGACTATACCCATGGTTGCTTCAATCTTTCTTTTGGGCAAGGCTCTTGTAACCAATCTTAATTTCAGCCTCACAGAAATATGCTTTTCTTCTGTTTATACTTACATTCTCTGCTGTAATGATCTTTGCAAGGTCATCTTTATTCTCTATCATCAAATCGTACCATTTACGAAGTAAAGCAGCTCTTTCCTGAATAAGAAGAGTTATACTTTAGCAGGGTTATCTTTATTCAGTAAGTATGAGAAGAAAAATGACAGCTGATCCAGTATTTTTTATTACTTGCTAACTACTTTTAAAGATACAAAGCACTTTACAGCACATCCTGCCAATCTTATACAAACAAGACAACAGGCTCATAGCCAAACATTTTAGGCATGAGGCCTAAGAGACTATGAGAGATAGGAAGGCATTATACATTAATAACAGAAAAATACAAGGAGACAAAATTAAATGTAATAAAAATGTTATAAAACAAAGGCTGAGTTCTTGTAAGTAATTGACAGCATAATCCTATGCATATCTATTCAGAAGTAAGCCCCACTGAGTTCATGGGATTTACTCCTAGGTAAATGTGTATTGGATTGAAGCCTCAAGGTGCAATCCTATGCACTGTTAGATAGAAAAAAAATCCTAATGGGAAATGCTGGCTGGGGAATGCTGAGAGTTGTAGGACTTTTTTCTGTCAAGGGTTGCATCCTTAATCTCTCTAAATGGAAAGTTTAGAAACAATTTAAGATGAATATCAGAGAAGCACATGGAGTACCTTGATGGGCCATCTGTCTGCAGCCTTTCCCACAGCTACTGCTCTACAGCAATTGTATATGTGATATATGCAGGTTACTACCTTTGTGTAAGCTTTCCCCCATGTTCCTTACATCTTGTACAGAATATCTCTGTAAATGAGAAAGCAAATAAACTGCCAATAAAGTATTTCCTTTAATTTCAAGGTGCAAGTTGAATGTATATGACTACTGGGTTGTGGCATAGTTCTTCTCTCCATAACTGATGTGTCTGTATCTTTACTTTTCTCACCCCAGTGTACATAGGGAGCTTCTGCTATTAGGCGGTATAAAAATGCAATAAATAATAATAATTTATCAAATGCTACTATGCAGGTTGGCCCTGAAAACATGCACTCAATAATAATAATAATCAAATAAAATAAAAAATAAAATAAATCTCTTTGGCTCTGAATTCCAAGCAGTAATACTTTGGACCAGCCCACTAAAATAAACATGATTTGTTAGTCCATAGATTTCAATGGGTCTACTCTAAATATGACTAAGTGGATCAAATCCTAGATGCTGTAACCCTAAAAACACTAGCTAGGGCAGGGGGTGCCCTCCAGATATTTTGGCCTACATCTCCCCAAACAGTATTGCCAATGAACCAGGATTATGGGATTTGTACTCAAAATATCTGGAGGTCTCCAAGTGGCCAACTCCGATCTAAGCTTTACTAAACAATGAGACATTCTGAGCAAACATGCACAGGAACTGCAAAGTAACGCGTGGCCTGTGGTGCCTTGCCGGTTAGATAAAAGCAATCTACACATGCTCAGAGTCAATCTTTTCTTTTACTCATTCCTGGGAACAAACTCCTGCCTCTGTTTCTCCCCCTCTTGGGGAAGTCTCTTAGCTGCGCTGGCTCCCCTTCCTCTACAGCTGATCGGTGCCCCGCTGGCTAGATTTCTCTCATCTTGCCTTTCGGTTGAGGCATTCTACTATCTTAGTCCTCCCAAATATGTGGGGCTGTCTATCTGCCTCCCCTACTAGCGGAAGTCGCCGGGGGCGGGGACCTATGCCTTGGAAACTCTCTCTCTTTCGCATTCTCGCCCAGGACCTTCGCGGACGCAGAGAGGATGGCGCCGGGGTGCCTTTGCCTTCCCTCACCTTAGCGGAGACTGCGCTCCATGCAGCTCCAGCCTCGTAGGCGGCCCTCACCGCGGCTTGAGCCTCGGCCACCCCGCAGTCGGCCACCTGGCTCAATTCAGCGCCGCTGGCCGGGTCCCGCACCGGGAAAGCGGTTGCCGCCTGCACCCAGCGGCCTCCCACGAAGCCTTCGGAACGCACCAAGGAACCGGCCAGCGCTGCCATACCGGGCCCGGCGCTGTTGAGGCGGCTTGCGAAGGGACGCGCCGAATTCGGCCCCGCCTGAGGCGACTGCAGCAAAAGCCGGGGGCGGCAGCGGTGGTGGGCCAATGGTGTTCGGAAGCTCCGCGCCGCCAGCCGAGTCGCCATGGCCGCACCGCCAGGGACGGAGGGTGGAGCGTGGGGCGGGCTAGTGCAAAGGGCCCGCTAAGCGGTCGGGCAGCGCCTCTCCTTGGCTGCTTCGCCAGCGAACTGCTCAGGCGCTGAACTAGGCCTATTGCAACCGCAGCAGCAGCGGCGATATGACTTGGGAGTCCCTTTCTAATGCTGCAATACTATACACACTTACCTGGGAGTAAGTGTAATGGAACTCAATGGGGCTTGTCTGTGAGTAGACACATGCATAGGATTGCACTGTAACTCCGTTAAAATACAGTGGTGCGGGGGAGGAGGGTTTTTAGTTTTAAATCCGAGGGCACAATTGGAATTTTAGTCATCCTGGAACCATCCTGCTAGGACCGATTTGCTGTTTGCATAGAGGAGCCTTGCCCTGGTGCCCTCTGGATGTTTGGGACTTTAACTCCCATCAGCCCTAGCCAGCATAACTAATGGTTAGGAATTCTGGGAGTTGTAGTCCAAACCATCTGGAGGGTACAAGGTTGAGGAAGGGTAATATAGGCTGTGCTGTACAGTGGATATGCAACACCCATACCATAGCTATGAGTAGTCTTCAAGCTTTTCAGATCCAGACCCCTATGTATTTATTTATTTATTTATTACATTTTTATACTGCCCAATAGCCAAAGCTCTCTGGGCGGTTCACAAAAAGCTCTCTGGGCGGTACTATGTAGTAGTACCCTTCCCCAACCCAGCTGTGTCCTGTTAGCTAGGAATTATGAGACTTGCAGTCCTACACATCTGGAGGGCACTGTGTTGGGGCAGATTGCTCTGCTGATCCCAACACATCAGCTGAAGACCAGTGTTACAGATGTCCAAACTAAGCCAGGATGTGAAAGGAACTCTTTCGCCCTGGGATAAGTGGGTTATCTGGATCATTCTATGAGAAAGGTTTTGCTATAGCACAGGCATAGATGTTTGAATCAGCAGCAATACCTGCAATTCGAGTCACTGCAACGTATATGAATTTCAGTAGCTCACAATATTGAAATTCCATGGGTACATTTTACTAGGAACTCCTAGTGTTAAGTGTTAAGCACACTTTAAAAACAACAACAGTGTGCATAATACTGCCACTTTTATTTTGATGGAAAAGCAGCTGTACAGCAGCTGGGGTTTTTTTGTGAGGAGAGATGTTTAAAGAATAAACCGCATTCCCTTTTCCCTACAGCAGCGGGTGGTAAAGTGGGGGGGAATCACTAGCCAGGAAGCCCCCTAGAATCTCCCCCTTCATATTTTCTTCACTGAGCTCTGCTGCTATTCCTACCCTCTCTCACACACTGGGGCAGGGAGGATCGGGGCCATTGTGCACCTAGAAAAAATCAGAAACAGCTGCCTCTGCCTGCTCACTTGCCTTCTTTAGATGGTGCAACATAGTATAGACGGTCAGTCATGGCAAGTGCAGCCCCTCATTGGCTGAGTTCAGACGACATGCTAATCAAGGATTGCTTCCCGTTCTGTTCCCAGTTGATAAGCGTGTCGTCCAAACTCAACCATTTTCTCACCTGCATTCTCCTAGGTGATACGGTGATGGGGTTGTGAGGGAGTGAGAAGATAAGCTGTCTGCTCCTTCTATGACCAACCCGCTGCGCTGCACTACCCAGAGAGAAAGGGGGCGACTCCATGGCATTTATGTTACGGAGTCCCACAGGGTTCATTCTACTCCCATGCAGTGTAATATCTATAGGAAGCCTCTGGAACTTTTCTAGTTGACACTTTAACACTCTGTTCCTACTTCCGATTTTCATGCAGAATTAAAATTGGAGCTCTACATAGAATATTTTTCTTTCCTGCCTTTCCATACTTTCTGTTACATAACCTCTAGGTGGAGCTGTCATATAGTGGAATAAAGCAACTGCACTAGTGGGGACTAGTCCTTTGTTTTGCTTTCACAAAAAATACTGGATTCTCTGTGCACCAAAAAACCCTGCAAAATTGCTTTTAAAAGTCAAACATGAAACTGGCTGGTGATGACATCATTTAAAGCACCTTTGTAAAGAACTGTGAATGAGGAATGACGAATGCACAATAAAAGCCTTGTCTATTATTATTATTATTATTATTATTATTATTATTTATTTATATAGCACCATCAATGTACATGGTGCTGTACAGAGTAAAACAGTAAATAGCAAGACCCTGCCGCATAGGCTTACAATCTAATAAAATCATAGTAAAACAATAAGGAGGGGAAGAGAATGCAAACAGGTACAGGGTAGGGTAAGCAGGCAGTGGGTAGGGAAAAACTAACAGTAGAAAGTAACAGTAGAAGTCTAAAAAAGCTATGGGGGAGTTCATCTGAAGATTTGAAATGAGGTGTCATCACTATACAATATGACATTCAACTCTATTTTCCTCTGACATTGGACACAGGAGAGGCTGTGCACTTACTGAACCAGTGCTTGGATTTGGTAATGGACTGGATAAGGGCCACGAGCAGTGGGTAGGCAACCTGGTGCCTTCCAGGTGACAACACCCCTTCTCACCAGTAAGTGTTGACCTGGGTGTTTTACTGATACCACTACTGCAATAGTAGACAAGGGACACTTTCAGACAAGTCTTTTATTACGCAATTGCTCTGCCTCATACATGGAATTTTTCAGGAATTCAGACATCGTTCTTTTCCATTTATAATTCTCTGTATTTTCCTATCACTTCTTTTTCCTTTCTACAGAAAATCTGATAAGGCGGGAAAGATGGACTAACTACCGTATGTAGTGTGTTTTGATTGATAGTGCTAGGGGCTCTCCATCTGGAAGCACCCAAGGGCTCAATGAGTAGTGATATGCTGAGAAAGTAGGAAGGAAGATAACATATCTTTTTTCTGTTCTAGGCAGGATTTCACATAAATCAATGGAAAATAAAGTATTAAGTTTCAGCTGGGCTGATTCTTGTCTGTAAAACAAGACAATCCATCAGCTGATACAGAAAAGCTGGCAAACATGACATTTCAATCATGAGGGCTTTAGCACTTGTGCCAGTGACATATTTGATTAAGAAAGGCACTGTAGCCCATATTTCAAAGGTCGCTGTTGTCGTATTGAAAGCATTTTCAAACTGGTTTATAGTCCAGAGTATCAACAGCATGGAAGCTTTCAAGTTTCTCTCTATTCTGGCTGTATTTTGCACGTTTTGCCAAAGAGCTACGACATGTGGCTTGTCAACACACATTGAAATAGGTAAGATACAATAATAATAACTGCATGAGTATTGTAAAAAAAATACCATAATGAATAATTTATTTAATCTTTGGCAAATAATTTATTTAATCTTTGGCAATGACATACACACCTATAAACTAAGTATGACTTTAATGGTGCAAATACGAAGCAAATTGCTGAATAAAATACTGTATTTATCACATTGTTTTAAACAGATAGCAAAGCTAGAGCTGGATGTCTCTAGAGGTAGTTAAATAAGCCATGATATTAAAATAATGCAAAACTGACATTTCTTATTAATAGTCAATAGAGAGCACATATATGCTATGTACTCAGTCATCTGTGCTGAATGTCAATGTTCTGGATTTATGTATGTTTGCATGCATGAGGTGCTAAATGTTTTTTGTGGGTCTAAGCCTTTCTTTTGCAAATTGTACACATCTTGTGGTTTATCCAACATTTCAGAATTTTTTTGAAATATCAAATGTGGAAAGAATAATTGAAAAATTAGGCATTTCTTTCAACATGGTATTGATATAATTGTGTTTATCTCCAGGTATTTAGGAGTTTTTTATTCATGTTTTTGCTCTGGTAATTTGCATAAGTATGCATATAGTAATTAAGTATTTAATTATGTGAAATTAATTTAAACAAGATCGACATATTTAAAGATCTGAGCATGATAAAAATGATAATAAACGGGCTACCAAGATTATTATTTTTGTTTAAGAATTTTCCATTTTCTTTTTCTGCACAAATATTGGTATTATGGCAAAAATTATATTAGATTCTGTATGGACAGGTAAACATCAAAGAATTCCTGCTGATATGCTTTATAAATCAGCAAATAAAAGTGCTTTAGTCTAGGATCTTCCACAGACTCCTATTAAAAAAAAGATGTGCAGACAATCTTGAAGTTTATATGTGTTTCAGACCAATATAAGAAAACATTTAACTTGGGTAAATGCCCATTCTGGGTAAATGCCATTCTTGTGCACAAATTCTGTAGCTGCCATTTCCCAAGAAGGTTGACAGGTGAATGGAGTTACGCAGTAACTCATGAACAAATGCATGTAAAAAACTAATGTTGGTGTCAAAATATAAGATTTTTTTTTAGTGAAGATTAGTAGAAGTATCCCCTTGTATGATCTAGTGAACAGAATGCTGGACTGGGAGCAGGAAGACTCGAGTTCAAATCTCTGCTCAACTGTGAAGCAAAAGGATGTACTTAGTCAGTCACCATCTTTTAGCCTAACCTACCTCAACAACGCGAATGTTTCTTATGATTCAGTATTCTGAAGTGGATTCAACCAGTGGCATACATTTTTGACTGATAATTGCAAGTACATCTCTGAACTTAGGTTTGTTATGTAAAATGCATTGTGAGACAGCTTTTCACACTTGCATAAAGTACAGCATATCACCAAGAACCGCTTGCACGTGCACATTCTCTAGAAGCATGTTTTGCACCCACACATGCTCATCAGTTCTTCTAGGAAAGACAAGACACCCACAAAATATCATCTTCCTCCCAACTGCAGTCCAGCAGATTCAGCATTGCATAGTCATCATGATCCAACTAGTGGAGGACTAGTGGCCCTCTAAAATCCAGGTGACATTGGGGTGTGGCCATGCTCCCTGATGTCATTCAGTCTCTGGCTGAAGCACTGAAGAGTTGCTCTGGCCAACGCTTTGGTCAGGGACTTAGCTTTTGGTGTACGTGTGCTTTCCCTGGTAGCTACAGAATGCATGCCCCAGGATAGGCATATCTAACCAAGTTAAATATTTTCTTACATGGAGCTGAAATATATACAAACCAAGATTCTCTGCACGCTATTTTTACAGGGGTCTATGGCAGATCGAGGACTAGTTTGGCATTTCCTAGTATTAATAGATATATTATGCAGTGATTGCCTGAACACATTAGGGAATGGTATATTTCACAGATAATTACAGGGAAACACGGGAGTGTTTCCCTGTGTTATAGGCGATCAGTGAAAAGAGCATCCCACCATGTTAAGGCTGAAATTGGGGGTGGGTCATTCTGACGTTCATAAAATGGAAAATGTTTCACCAATCTTTCTGAAATGGAGACCTGCCAGAAAGAAATGCTGGTTTTACTTACCCTGCGCGTTTCAAGAAGATTTGTGAAATATTGAGGGCAGGATGGCAGTTCAAAGTACAAAAATGGGGAAAACCTCTCTTGCTCAAAATGGCCTACTATTTCCGGGTGGCGATGATTTTTTTGCTCACTAAAAGCTCCGAATTGGGACCCTTACCCTTCAAACCAGTGGTGGGATCTTGTCCCCCTGTCCTTCTAGTTGGTGGAATGGCTTTTCTTTTTTCAAAATTCGCTTCCATTGTTTTTCTTTGCCCCATTAAAGTGAGTACAGACTCATAACTCCTAAATGGAGCATGCTCAGTAGCGTCGCTCTCCCCCCTCCCTCCTGTTTCAAATAGATTGGAATGTTGGAAATAAGATGGCCGCCTGGCTCATTTATTAGGAGCCATTTCCTTCTGCAGATAAGCCAAGGCCCTGTCTGGGCCCTCTCCTTCCTCACAGTGCTGTGGAGGCCAGGGAGGGAGAGAGAAACTATATCTGCCTTGCTTGGAGGGAGGCCCTTCCCTGGCCTCCAAGGTAAAAGAAAACCTGGCTGGCTCAGGTAGGGGTTTGATTGACTTTGTTGTGTGTCTGTGATTGTGAAGAGGGAGGGTGTGTGTGTGTTTGAAGTGCTGGTGCATGCTTCTTAATTCAAAGTAAAGAATATATGGCAAACTTTCCTTTGGGGTGGCAGTTCCTCACCCAAGCCTCTTAAAGTTTAAACTTTATGGAAATGTTATGGAAAAATAACTGATTTCCCACTACTCCCTTCGCCCATCTCTTCTCTCCCATCCGTCTTCCAAGATCCCTCATTTCCCTTTCCCAAAACGCCACCCTTGGGTAATTTCTAAGTGATTTAGATGAGTAGAATAGACCCCCTACTCCCAGGTAAGAGAGAAAGGTCCCATTTACCTATTTGGGTAAGGTCACTTACTCAGGGGTAAGGACGAGCCTTAGCCACTGGTTAAATCACCAGGCGCTTGACACACCCACACACCTCTTATTTCCTTTCCCCACAGATCAGTGGGAAACCAGGGAGAGAAAAAGAGGCTGGAGAAGGATGGTTTATACTTGGATCCTATACATGTCTTCTCAGAAGCCAGTGCCACTGAGTTTACTAGGGCTTCCCCCCCAAGTGGTATAGGATTGCAAACTAATCTCATCTGAAAGGATTTCAAGACACCCAAACTAATCTTTTTCTGTTCCTCTGTCACTCTCATGAGATGATGTATTGTGGAGGGATTGTGGGGAGTGAACAGTATATTTTGTATGAACACATTTTAAGAAAAAACATTGGTTCTTTGAAGGGCAGGGTATTTACCAAAAGCTGAAAGTGCCAGCCCTTTCTCTGGTTCTACATCTCCAACAAATAGTGCCCCTTCTGTTATCAATCGTGCTGCTCTATGCGAGATGTGTGTGAGAAAAAAATATTGCGTAGCCCCTGTATTTGGTAAGGATATAGAACAGCGTTCCCTATCCTGCTGTCCCAGCTTTCCTGACCATGGGACATACTGACTTGCAATGATGGGAGTTGTAGTCTAACACCTTTGGAGGGCACCAGGTTGGGAAGGGCTGCTCTAAACAAAAAAAGAGAAGTAGGTGGCCCTAAGTTGTTCGTCATCAGTTTTCCACAACCCCACCTCTGCATATCTTATTCTCCATCCTGTCCTCATGGTTTATATCTGCTTTGGGAGAATGAGAATTTCACTGGCACTTTCTGCCTCCTTAGGGAGGATATGGCGTTATAGGCCTGTGAGTCTTAACTCTCAATTTCCCTGCTTTTTGGAGTTTGGTTGAAAACTGTAGAGCCTTTAACGTTGTTTTGTAAACCGTAGGTTTTTTGTTTATTGAATATTAATCAAGAATGAAAAGGTCTTTCTGTACTTTTACAATGCATTACCTTATACTGAGGAGGAAAAGTCACTGAAAAATAATCTAACCCATGTATGGAGGAATCTATTCTATCTAGTAGGAGTTCAAGTTGATCTTTAGTCCAGTTTTATTACCACTATGAGCCATATTAAGTAATAATTAGGGAAATTATGGGCAGCAGTGAACTTTGTAACATTCAGTGCAGTTGTGAAGGTTTGAGGCCTACACAGGCTTGGGTTTGGTTTAAACCTGAAGGCCCCAAAATCTCCTGATTGGAGGGGGCATTCCTGAGTTTCATTTCCCCGCTAAAGGAGGTAAGTTTCATTTCCCCAGTTTTAGGTCACCTGATTGTATATTTTCAGTTCTGGGGGAGGGTATAAAAGGGGGTGGAACTAACTGTATGCAAGAGAGAGCCACAGAGAGAGACTATGAAGAACAGCCCTGAGAAGGCTGGAAGGGACTCTAGGCCAAAGCCTACAGGTGAAAACGTATCTAGCCTAGAGGAAACTGCAGTTTTATTTCTATTATAAATGCCCTTTGAAGTCTAAAAGCTCTATTTAAGTAAAAACCTTAGTTTATGTGATTTTGCCATTTTAAATAACATAGTAAATAATTTGTTAAACCTGGTTGTTTGGAGTGTCATTTACACCACATCTAAGGCCTAAAACCCATGTTACTGAGAGGGGAAGGTAAAAGGTAGAAACTTGACATCTGAAGGAAAGAAGGGCTCTTAAAGAGGCAAAATACCTTTCAGGAGCTGATGAAGGGGTCCAAGTAAAGGTGGAACCTTTACAGCAGGATTATGGGATGTAATGGAAGGCACTAATAATATTATTATGAGATTGTTCTTTCCATGAGACAAAGTTTTCCTATCAGCACTTTCAAGTTAGATGTGCTTTATATGTGTTATTGAGAAATTATGGTCCATTAACGGAAATGTCTAGATTTGAATTTCTAATCACAACTAATAACTCTAAAGGACTAGTGAGTAAATACTATGAATTAATTATTGTGATTTGATATCACAGTAATACCTATCAGAATAAATGGGAAAGGGAATTAGGTACTCATCCTGTTAACAAAGCCTAAAATTATGATGTGCCAGCCTAAAAAATTACAGTGTATTTGAATCACTCAGAAAGGGTAGATAAAATTAAGTATTTCTGGTACCTTATACCAGCAAATAAAATATATGCATTTGATAGGGATGTATGGATTTTGTTAAATCCTTTTCATCTGTGTTTTATGGATTATCAAGTGTCTTTTGTTCTGTTAACAGTTCATTTATGGAATTGGTTTTTTTTAGGGATGCACGAGAATTTCATTCTACTTGCACAATGAGCACTAATTTGCCCTTTTACTAATGGACACTTGTGCAAGTGCGAATTAACACACTAAAGCAAATCCCTCCCAAAAGTGAAAATACAGTCTCAAGTCCACATGACTCAAAAAACCCGATCCACTGATGGGAGTTGTGGTCCAAAATGTCTGGGAGGCACCAGTTTGGGTAAGGCCAGACTAGGCAATAGCTGACATGAAATGTGCTATAGAAGAGACATTCCTACGGTAACGTGAATATATTGTGTTGGAATATTTTAGGATATATATATATATATATATAGACACAGATACATACCGTATCTCACCCCATTGATTTTTTCCACCTTGGAACTTATATATTATAATGAGATATGCCTGATGTACTGTGATGTTATTTTTCTAGCTCACAGAGCTTTGGAATTTTTCACGATACAAGAGGGAAATGTTGATTATCGTAAGGTAAAAAGCTTATTATAATATTCAATAGCATTTTAATACGCAATATGTTTCCCATTCTGAACCTTCTGTCTGCTATAGGGTTGAGCTATTTCGATTTATTTGTGCTATCCTTATTCAGGCTGTGGATCATGTAAAGGAATGTATAATTTATTTATCCCTCCCAGCTATTTAAAACCCAGTTATGATTATGTTTAATATAGTTATTTAGAGGAATTAATAGGTTTATATCTCATATACCACAAGGAACATGGCCATTTTGTCTGTAACAGGGTTATAACATGGAGCAGTTGTAATAAATTGTTGCCAATTGTTATGAAATGCTATCAGGATGGAAGTCTCTGAATTCAATAATCATTTATTTATTTATTTATTTATTTAAGCACTTTTATCCCGCCCTTTAGCCAAAAAGGCTCTCAAGGCAGCTTATTTATTTATTTATTTATTTATTTATTTATTTATTACATTTTTATACCGCCCAATAGCCGAAGCTCTCTGGGCGGTTCACAAAAAATAATAGCTTACAAAAATATTCCTTAAGACAGTCCTTGCCCACAGACTTACAATCTAAAAAAAATGACACAAAAGGAAAGGGGATTGGGAGGGAGGAAGGCAAAATAAAATAATCATAATTGTCAGTGTGCATTGGTGCCCATTAGAAGCCTCTGAGCTTGGAGGCTTCTGGAAATCTTATGCCCTGCTGAGCTGTTGCAAGCAGGGCAGGAGGGGGACAGGTGATTTCACCTCCCATTCTTCAAAAACAAAACAGCTAGGTAGGCCTTTGAACCTGTCTAGCTCACTTATTAGCAGTGGGTGGGGACAGGCAATGGAGGAACCATAGGATTCTGCAGATCCTGGACTCTCCTCTCCCCTCCCTTCCCTGCCCATTGGAACACCTTCTTTTTGATCTCTGTTCGGTTGTCCGAGGTCACAACAGCCGGTGTGGTTCTATCCCTGATGGCTACAAAGGGGTGGGGTGAGGATTTGATGTTGGATTCCCCCTCCCAAGGTTGTAGGAATTTTGGGGACCTTGAGAAGGAGAATCTGGAATATCCTAGGCTTGCTTTGCCCTTTGGTTAGTTGGCATATGCCAAATGAGGTATCCGACGAGATTTGGTGCTATCTCCTTCCAAAAGCCGACACTCACAGCTAATCAAATTTTATCACCCTGCTTAGGATTGAAGAAAGCTATGTTATTTGCTGTTTGGGGGACTTGACAGATTCTACAGAAAGGGAAAAAAATGATGGTTTAGACTAAGCTACTTGTTTCATGCCTACTAAAAATGTTGGACGTAATTATATAATTCATTGCCACAGAATATCATGAGTGGTTAGCATAAAGAATATAAAGATATATTCTTGCAGGATAGAGCTAGCCAAGACAGCTGAAAATTGGACCTCTGTTCAGAAGAACTCTCATGGGATGACTTACCTCAGTCCTGCCTGTGGTGGTGGTGGTGGTGGTGGGTGAAGCCCAAAGGGGCAGGGCCAAAATACAAAAATGCCAGCATAGTTTAGCTTACAGTTCTTACTGCCAGTAACTGAGTTGTAGGGCAGTCATTTCAACCTTTTAGAATGAGGGCTGAATCATCTGGAGAATGCTGGAGGGCAGATTGGCACCCAGAGGACTGGGCTGAGATCCTGCATCCCTGATAGACACAATTGATTTTGACTTTACTAATACCTAAATGTGAGCATGGCTATGCCTGAAATGCTGGTGATAATATTCTCCTTTAATGCTTTGATTCCTGTTTCTTCATCTTCCTTTTGCCTAGTTATTACTTACCCACCAAGATGCATACCAGGCTGGAAGCCTTTATCCTGATGCCTTTTATTCTAGTGTCTGCAAGAATGGTAAGAAATAGCATAATGGATATTATTCCTGGAAATACATACATACATGCATACAAATAATTTCATGTGTTTTATTTCTATACTGCCCAATAACCAAATGTTTGTGGGCAGATCAAAAAATTGTAAAACATAATATAAATGTTTTTAACATACAAAATTTTAAAACAATATATACTGTAAAACTCATGACTGAAAGCAGTAATTCTTATTTGCATTTAGGCTAATTGGCCTTATAGGTAAATCACAATTAGGTCAGTGGAGAGTCAGGAGGGGGACTGTCATTGTTTAGGAAATGACTGCCCAGGAAAACTACATGGGAACAAGCAGCCAGACATATGACAAGTATATAGATCTGGGGTGTGAAACATCTTTCAGTCCATGGACCAAATTCAGCTTTGGAGAAACTCTCAAGAGCCATATTTGTTGGTGGGCAGGGCCAGAGGCAAAAATGCCTGTAAAATTGTAACCTTTATGTGCAGTAAACACATGATTCAGGATTACATGCTCCATGGATTCACTGACTGTGTCTGGATGTAATTCTAAATTATGGTTTATTGCTGTGTGAACGAGCCTCGTGCTGTGCACTCCCCTCTTTTATCTCCTCCTCTGATAAATCCAGGAGGCAGTGGTTGAAAGCATTCTTCATTCAGCTAAACAGGGTTGGTTATTATGCTTGAACTGGGACAAACTGGTCAATTTTAGTTTACAATCCTAGTTTGTTTGGATAAATCATAATTGAAACTAACTGCAGTTCCAAGGTTGGACATAACAACAAACTGTGCTTACTTGAAAATGGAAGCAAACACTTCTGATCTCTGACTTTTATAAATGCCAGAGGAAGAGAGCATTGAAGAGGAGCAGGCTGATGTACTTAACATTTAACTATGGTTGAGTTACGTCCAAATCAGACTACTCAGTTTGCTAGCACTCTGTTTTACTCTACCAGCTTTTTCCATTGGAGTACAGGACTTTCTTTCTTTCTTTTTGTTCATCTGTCTTTCTTCATTCATTCATTTATTCATTCATTTTATGATTTGCCCTATAACAAATCTCTCATACATAATAAAAGCAGAAACTCGCAACATACGTAATCAAAGCAGAAATTATGAAACTAATGATCAAGTCAACAATAAAACACATTAAAAGTATTATTTTAAAAGCAGCAACAAAAAAACAGCATTTAAAGGAGATAAATAACTGAGCAGCTAAAAACAGAGAAGATCATTTTAAAATGCAGCATTACACCTATTAAAAATAAAGTAAGCAGCAGTTAAAATACTTTTAAAAGGCCTAGGAGGATTAAAAGGTCTTTGCTTGGTGCTAAAAAGTCAACAAAGTCTTTGTAATGCATGTCATCTCAAATACATTGACAGGGTTCACACTATTGAAGGAAAATCAGCCACCATGACTTATTTTCCCGCCCTACATGATCTGGTTGCATGCCACTGAATTACTGTAATTTCTCTTGCTGTATGCAGTTTGTCATGTCATCCAAACCCAGTGAAGGTAGGTGATGGATGGGTTTACAAACCATCCCAGAATCTATGGCTATTTCTAGGGTTGCAGGGTGGCTTGTAAACCATCCTTGCCACCCATCCTTGCTGGGTTCAGATAAGATGACAAGCTATGCCTGGTGAGGGTAAATATGGTGATTTGGCAGTGTGAAACTGGCATGTGCAGGGTGGGAAAATAAACCACAGCAGCTTATTTTCCTTCTCAGATTATGTGAACCCACCCATTGGATGTCGTGTCAAGCTGATTCTCACTTCAGATTTCATTATATGGTAATTATTCATTATGTTTTTCATTATTAGGGGTTCAGTATTATATATTTGTTTTGGCAAAACATACCAAGATATTTTCTTTAACGTTTTGTCACAAAATCTGTTAACTAAATGTTACTGCACTGAATAAGAAAAGAAACACATGGAAGAAATAAGAGCTCATTTTATAATGAAATCTTATGGCCCTTTGGCATTTCAGGACGATTCCATCAAGTCTCTGAAGACACTCATTGGGCACCTTTTCTCAATACCAGTATCCACTACATCAGAAAGAACTATCCACTGCCCTGGGGAGAGGTAATAAATTCCACATAACTGGCTAATGCTGAAGGCCTTGGTACCACTAATTCCATAGATCATGTTCCTCTCATAAATTATTTTACTCTTACTCGGTCACTCAGGCGTACAGAAAGAAATTGAAAGAAAAATTATGAAATGAATTTTGATCTTTCTTAATGAACAGCTGTAAAACAAGGCAGCATATTAGCTTCAGGTTCTGCCCTTATTCTCTCTGATGTGTGAAAGTATTATTTATGTGCACTATTAACTTTAGTGAACTATAAATTCACTGGAAAAATATGCATCAGTTACTTTAAAGAACTGCAGCTGTGGATTACTTAAAGACTGCAAAGGGGCCTTCAGAGGTGTATGAACATGTGGCCTTTGAGATGATCTAAGGATGCTTTTAATTTGGCCAATGCAGTTTCATCAATAGACATTTTATTAATGGCTAATTGGTAGAAGAAACCCTCTCAAATCAAATGGGTCCAAATTGCATGTAATGCCACCTTTCTCTTCTTTACATTCCTTCTCAAAATTGCCTTTTCCATGAAGTCTTTTGGATAGTCCCTTAGTTCGCTTTGTCTTCTGAGGTTAACCTTAATAGGTGTAACTTGAATCCCCATTCTTCCACTATTGACCCTTGTTGCCTCTTCTTCCTCTTCTTTTACTGCCAACTCTGATGAGTTTTAGATAAGTTCCTTGTGGCAGTGACTGGCCTTTTTGTTGTTTTTCTGTAATGTGCCATTCAGATTGATGGAACTATATAATTAACGCCTGGTTGTGGTGAAAGCATAAACAAGCTCTCATCAACAAATCAGCTAAAAGGTATCACTGGGTTGTATCTGATGTTAGTATAACTTAAGTCTCATTTATTTCAAGGGGTCTTTAAGTAGGACGAACAATGGATGCAACCTACCGTATCTATTTTGTGTCTCTGAATCATTTTGCAAGTGTGTTTCAATAAAAACGACTGTAGGATCATGCATGTTTATTCCTGCTGTTTAGGCTACAGAGAAACTGGTGGCTTTCCTTTTTGGAATTGCTTCTCACATGGTGGCAGATGTGAGCTGGCATAGTTTGGGGATTGAACAAGGATTTCTTCGGGCCATGGCAGCTGTAAGTTGTGCCGCATTTTATTTATTAGGCATAGGCATTTTCTTTGAGGCCAAAGCATACCACAATCATATTGACTATTTTGTTTTTATTCTTCCTCTTCACTGACACAATAGCGTAATGTCCTGTCTTCACATAAAGATTGTGGTAGTGGGGAGAAAGAGCAAAAGAACCTTAGTGATGTTTACCTTTTTTAAAAAAAACAATGTTTGGATACTTTCATTAGCATGAGAAAGAATGGAATGGGGGACACAAACCTCAAATAGTCTGTTGAGTGAGTTCTGCAGCAGCCTTCCCCAACCTGGCACCCTCTGGCTGTGACATTATGTGAGTTGTACAGGGCAGAGGGAAGCATTTATGTCAAGCAGCCGATGCAGGGAGATGGGTGCAAGGTGCTGAAGGAGTGACCTGTGTGCCATGTGGCTTCTTCTGTGTCCCCTACATTAGCCTATTGTTTCCTGACGCAGTAGAGTATGCTGTTCCACCATCAGTGCTGAAGACTGATTAAACTGCCAGTCTAGTCAGCTTTTGTAGGTGGAATAGGAGGAACGCCACCTTGTTCTTTGCAGCAATGGGAGGAACGCCATCTTGTTCAGGCAGCAAAATGTCTTGGGCCAGCCCTAGAATTGTAGTCCAACACATCTTGGGGAAGGCTGGCCTCAAGCTACTCTAGGTTACTCATAATGCAGAAAACAGATTAGAAAGCAATGGTCAGTGAGTGAGGCACCTGAGGAAACATTTTGTCAATTTCACCTAAACTTGGTTTTAGCTAGACTGATTAAGACAAGATGAAATTGACAACTGAGATGCTTGGGTATATTGCTTGCAAGGGCAGTAAGCCTTAAACGTTAAAAGATATGAGAGGAGATTGTTGTGAGAAGCACTTTGCCTGTTTGTCACCACCACACAGCAGCTCATATTGGCATCCCAATTTGGAAAGGGAGGGAATATTTTCATTGAGTTGTCCTGGCTACCTAAATTGTCCTGGCAATGTTTCATTCACACCTTCTTCTGGACAATTCAATGTCCAGATTGAGCATCCCTGTATGATGGGCAAGAACAGCACCACTACTATTTCCTAAATCATTCCTCATTGATTATCAGTATTCTGGGAATGAAACTTCCAGAAACAGTACAGCAATGTTTCTCTTTGTCTAGCTTTTGAAAATATATATGTAATAATCACTGATTTTCATAGCTGAAATGTTGGGGAGGGATAACACATCCTTACTGCCATCCACGTTTAATTATTTTTCTACACTTTGCCTTTTCTTTAGAATTAATACTTGTGGGTTTTTTTAAAGGATTTTACTATTTTTCTTGGTCTGAATGGTTTTATAAGTTGCTTCAAATGGGAAGGATATAATTTTAAAATAAACAATGTTGCAAAGCTATTTGGATGTGAATATGAAGTTCTTTCAAGGCATTTATACAGCTTGTAGCTGAAGGGGTTTGATGGATGATGGCTATTAGCAAAAAATAAATAAATTATGGTAGCTTTCTCCAACCTGGTGTTCTCCAGATGTGTTGGACTACTACTCTCATCATCCTCAGGAAGCCTAGGTTGGGAGACTGGAAAAATGAGAAAATGTATTTCTGTTCACTTTATAACTCCTCTGGTCCTAAATGAATTATGAACTGTAAATTATTTGTTTCTTTTTAATCTAGGTTGATTTTCATGGCTCATATTCAGAAGCTCATGCTGCTGCCGATTTCGGTAATTTATGTATTAATGGATTCTAGAAAGTTCTCTCCCCAAATTTCTAATGAATTGCCAAAGATTCTTATAGGAAAATCTGGTATCATGTAGGGTTCATCAGCCTAAAATAAGTGATTAATTAACAATAGAACTGTTTTTTCTCTGCATAGGAAAGGTGATTTCTATATCAATCAAGGCTTAATTATCTGAGATGATTGAGTCTTAAGGGCCTTACTTAAGGGCACCATGAAACTTGCTCAAAATAGCTTCTGATTATAGGCAAAGTAAAAACCTAGAAGTATATATCTGACAGGATATATATATATATATATATATATATATATATATATATATATGTGTGTGTGTGTGTGTGTGTGATGGCAAGACATTTCACCATAAAAGACATTAAATCATGACCTGGTCTGAACTCATGCACTCTTCATCAGAGGAAGACCATGAACTATTTTTAAAAACTTTCTTCTTCAACAGTCATCATTGTACTCGTTAGATCTCAGATTTCTGCTTTGGGATTTTGTGTCTTATTTTAAACACTTTTAAAAACATCCACTTACTATTGTGGAGTTTTCAAACATCTAGAACAGCCTTCCCCAACCTGGGTGTCTCCCAGATATTTTGATTTCTATTCCCATCAGCTTCAACTAGCATGGTCCAGACTCCTGGGTCAGGAATCCAGGGAAGTTGGAGGGTACCAGATGTTATCCCACTATGGCTATGGTGTGTGAGGGGGAGAGAGGGGTGGGAGAGAGAGAGAGAACAGCAATCAAACAGGTCAGTGCCACTCACAGAGGAAAGGCCCATGTAATTGATTCGTCCCACATCATTGCACGCACGCGCACACACACATATCTGCATGGAAATCCATAGTAGAAGAATAGCTGTCTCTGTCTGTATGTGTGAAGACAGATCATGTCCAAAGCCTCGTTGTGCCTGTGGAATTCATTCTCATCGTGTTCTGAACGGTCTTCATCTGAAAATGCTCTAATAATAATAATACAAAATGTAGGCAAAACTTTTATGCTTTTAGTTATAGTAATTTTGTTTATTTATGGTGAATTGATGTCTTATTCTCTTCTCCCTTGAATCTTAGGCGGAGATGTGTTAAGCCAGTTTGAGCTTGATTTTAGTTATTTGGACCCAAGATGGTAAGAACCACTAAAAGTGCTGTTGGGTTTTTAATGCACACACACAACCAGGTACAAGGAACGGGCAAGATAACAACAGGGCCTGCTTCAGTTGAACCTCCTCCTCCCCCACAGGGCTAATGGTCATCTTGTCCCTCTGGGGAAGCAGCAGCAGTGAGGGAGATGGGAGCAAGCAGAGAACATCAGGGCCTGCTTCAGTTGGAAATCCTGCCCCCCACCCCGGGCTAACGGTCATCTTGACCCTGTGGGGAAGAAGAAGGAGCTGTTGGTTTGCTCTCCATTGGGATATGAGAAGAGGGAGCAGGGCCTTCCTTTCAGTCCTGCTAAACAGTCTCCTTAATTTCTTTTTCTTTTCTCCCTCTTCCCTTCCCATCCCCTTTTTCTCATGTGTCATGTCCTTTTTTTTTAGAATGTAAGCCTGAGAGCAGGGACGGTCTTCTTTACTGATGTATTGAAAGTCACTCCGGGAGCCTTTTTGGCTGAGGTGCAGGATATAAATAAATAAATAAATAAATAAATAAATAAATAAATAAGATAGTAACCTTGTTCAGACAACACGCTAAGCCATAGTGGTTAAGCATTTTGAGCTAAACATTATAGCTTAGCGTGTCATCTGAACCATGACTTAGTGTGTTGTGTGAACCATTCCTAACCATGGTGGCTACATAATCATGGTTTAAACATGCTCACTAACCATTTGCTGCAAAAGGGTTAGCAGCCTAACCATAGCTTTGCGAGTTGTCTAAGCTGTCCCAGTCACTAAAGGTTCATGACTTTCTATACCTAGCCAGTATGATGCTGAAGAACCAATGCGTGGTAGTAGATTGGGTTGTATCTAAATCAGGGAAATCTGGATTGAACTTCCCTCTGGGAAACTCACTGGAATGTAGGATGTAGCCTTATACCAGGTCAGAATGTTCTCTACTATGACAGGCAAAGGTCTTCCATATCACCTGCTATCTGAACGTTTAATTGGAGATTCCAGAGATTGAACCTGAGGCCTTCTGTATGCAAAGCATATACTGTCCACTGGTTGGTCTTGGTCTTGGATCTTCCAGCCTAATCTCATAGGATTGTTGTGGGAGCACAAGGAGAAAACCCTGTGAAGGCCACCTGAGCTCTTTGGAGGAAAGGCTGGTATGCACCTGTGATCTGTGTTCTCTTGTGCCATTTTAATAACTTGCATAGCTGAAAGATCTGTCAGGATGCCCCTCACCATTTTTGTTCATAACTATTTATTTATTACATTTTAGACCACCACTAATGTCCGGGCAGTGTATAAATTTAACACATAAAATGCAAAATAACCACAACAAGATGGTAAAACAAGTCAGTTAAAACAGGATAAAAAGACTTTGGAATATGATAAAACCAAAAATAAAAGCAGCAACAGGCCTAGAATCATACAAAAGATCTAAAAAGCACTTCTTCTTGCACCATAGTGTGGGCACTAGGCATTCCGCAGATGGGGCACCACCACTGAAAAGGCCCTCTCTGTTTTAGCCACCTGCCTCCAATAAGAAGGCTTTTGCCTGCAAAACCTCATGCCACAATAAGTATATGGATTTTAAGTTGCCCCATGTTATTTTGGCATTTTTACTGTAAGAGCAAAACAGAGCTATCCTTTGTTTGTCTCACTTTCTCGTACAGCACCTTATGGGAACAGATACTGAATCAGATCTTGGACCAGCTCAGTATTGCATACCCAGGGCCTGTTTGCACAATCAAATTAAATGAGCCACGGTAGGCTGTGCCATTTGCTGGTGATCATTTTGAATATTCAGGCTGCAAGTATGGTCTGTTGTGTTGTCTGAACCCGGTGGGGGTGGGTTGTGTGAGGGTTAAAAATTCCTCTCAGAACCCCACCGAGTTGAGACAACATAACGACTTATAGTTGTGGCTTGAATTTTCAGGATGGTGCCTACAGGCACTGCAGCTCACTAGCCCTTAAATAAACCATGCCGAGCAGCGGCGATCATGTGAATCCAGTCACTCACTGGGAACAGGTCACAGGCAGGAGCCTTCGCCAGGCCTGGAGATGTTAGGGATTGAACCTGGGACCAGTTGCACTCAAAACATGTCCTCTACCACTGAGCTACAGCCCTTCACACTTTGCACATTGAGTACTTCTTAGATATGTAATGTTCTACTTCTGTAATAGTTCCAATATTTATCAGGGAATCTGGAGGGGTGGGTTTGCTTTGGGCATCTCATTATGCCGATGAAATCTTTGTTGGCTTAAGTCGTGTTAAGCTCTGGTGTTAATACATTTAGGTATGTACCTGTGAAAGATTTATTGTCAATCTATGAGGAATTGTACGGCCAGGAAATGATAACTGAAAATGCTATTGTTGACTGCACATACCTGCAGCTTCTTGAATTGTAAGTCAAATTGAACTTTTGTGTTTTCATTTCATAAAGCAAGTGAGGAAAGACTGTATAGATTGCTGAATGTTTGATCATTTTGGATAGTAACTACTAGGTTAGGAGAATGTTGGGTCTAAACAAAGGTAATTCATTATTGATGGTTGGACAAGCCAAATAAGGAAGGGTGGTTTAAATTTTAATGTGGGTTGAGGGTTTTTAATGGAAATTGTTTTATGTTTTATTGTAAAGTGCCACGATGCCAGAAATGGTGAGGCGGTGCTATAAAAATGTGAATAAATAAATAAAATAAAAGTCAGAAAAGATACGGTAAGAAAGAGGAGAATTTACTCAGTAGGTAGAAGGAAAATTCGTTTCGTGATTTAAGGAAGGATAGGGATAGGAAACTGATACAAACCAAGGAGGAGATTATTATTTTTAAGTAAGACTCTGTGAGCCTATTGAATAGTACAGGTATGTGTATATACTAAATATATTTTAGAAGAAATGTTGTGTCGTGCAGCAAGGCAGGCACATGTGGGTGCCATGCAAAAATAGTGTCCACAGGCACCTGACACAGCACGACAGACCCTGTGGGTAAATTAACCCATGGTGGGGTGTCAGGATGTGCAAACAGGCCTAGTATGTCCAAGTCTGGACAAACTCTGGTTAATCTTAACTACAGTTTACTGAAGCAAGTCAGCTTCAAACCTTGGGTTATGAAACTGGCTTTTCATAACACTAAGCTACGGTAAAGCAAAAGATTCTGATCTGCTCCTCGTGGCCACGCTGAAAGGAGAGAAGGGGGGTTGCATGAGCCTGAGGTTTGCTGCAGCTCATTCCTGTCATGATAAACCATACTTTATCATTCTATCCAAATTCAGTGGAAGTTTTTTATTTGTATTGTATTTCTATGGGTGAAATCCAGTGTCACACGAGTGGACTTTTGTCTGTACAGTGGGACTTTCCCTTGCTCTCCTCCCCACTGCAGCCCCCCCCCCCAATATCTGCTCTGGACCCAACCTTTTGGAGCAAAATTGCAGGGAGCTATATACGGAGGCAGGGAAATCCATTCTGCCAGTGACGTCTGTTCCGCTGGCAGATGGGGAGCATTGAATCCAGCCTTATATTTTAATAAAAAATATATATAACTGGAACTTTACAGGGTGTTTTAGATTAGAAAACAACTGTAATGTATTATGCTTATTTTAATATCTAAACTGTCAACTGTCTTTTTATAGAGGTATACAAAAACAAAGTATGTAGGTATATCTTAAGTAGCATTTTGTGCATGGAAATTTCTACAGAGATCATAAATAATCCACGTTTTTCCCTTGTCCAGGTATGGTGAAATCAGTGTTGTTGCTAAGGTAATGGTTTTTTCTTAAAAGCAATTTGTTGAATGCTAACCCTTGAGATGCCAATCCCACTAATTAAACTATGTTTTGATTTTCATAGCTTTACCCCTTCTATGCCGGGAAGTCCCCATTTTTGGTGGACAAATTCCATGAGTATTTTCTTGGTGGTGTGGATGATATGGCATTCTCATCAAATAACATTTTCCAATCAACAAGTCAAATGCTAACAAATGGGACCAGGTGAGATGCTGGTTTAATGTCTCTGGAGTAAGGTGTACTGCTCTGAAACATTGGACAGATACTTCTTGTCTAAGAACTTTGGTTGAAATAGGTGGTGCAGTGAGCTATGAACAGGATAATAATTTCCGTTTAATAGCCAGCCACCTGTTAGCACCTAACATCCATTTTGCTTTGCAAATTATGTCTGAGAAAATTGAAGATGAATTTGACAACTTAGGTGCAGTTCTGAGGAACTCTAAAACAGACATTACTTTAAAACAGACATTACTCTAAAATAGACATTACTTTAAAACACATTTTAAATGTCTGTCTAGCAGCTACTTCTTCTTTTTTGCTTTAAAATAGGCAGACGGACCCTGATTCCTATCAGGACCATAGCATGGGTGGGTGGGTGATGGGATTTTAAGACCTGGATCAGACCCCCTACATCTATTCTAGAATAAAATAAAAAGACAGGTGGTAGATACACATTTAAAGTAATTTCTGTTTTGGCCCTGAGAGTTGTATTAGATATTCAGGATGTAAAATTATATCCTTAGAATAATTCTTTTGAATTGTTTTTTTCTTTAGTGATTGCTTTATTCCAGAGAATCCTCTGTATATACAATGTAAAGATGAGCAGAGGACTACTGTTGGGTAAGAAAAGACTTCATGTATTAAACCTAGTTTGCATAGTTGTGTGAATAGCCTCCAAGCTGTATATTTCTTTTTATGCTCTTTTCATTAGGCAAAATTTCAGGCCATCTACATCATTTGGTTCTTCCTGATGTGGTTAGGATTCGTCTACCTAGATCAGAGAAAAATTGCCATGTGCATGTCTTTCCTATATGAGAGCTGGACGTCGATGTGCTAATGTCACTTTTCTATCTTTTCCAGAACTTGCTCCCAAATCCCCAAATTGGGATCAGTCTCTAAGGGAATTCTGGCACTTTGTAGCAGAACTCTCTCCATGCCTTAGTTATTTTTCTAAATTAAAATGAATGCAAAGGATCAGATTTAGGGCATTTGGGAAACAAAGGTTGCTGATAGTTGATTATCATAAAAAATAGTTTAGCTGTAAAATTGCAGTTAGTTGTATCCAATGTTGTAAAGTAAATGCAGCATCTTATTCTGAGGGTTAATTATATTTAGTTCTACTTTCAGCCTATATCACCAGAATGTATACAATTTTGGTTTATGATTCCATTTCGCCTATGACTGAGTACCGTTTGAATTAATTTTGGCTCTCCTGAAACCAATGGCAGAATTACTTCGTTTGAATCAGGAATGTATCCCTGGCCTTCTACAAGATTATCCTTGCAGCGTAAATAGAAATTGCCTTTTCTATGGTATTTGCATAAGGTCTAACTTCTTTGTCATAAAAAAAAATCTGGCTTAAACTTGTCAAAATAAAACAAGGAGTTTGTTTCACAAAAACTAAAACCTTAAAAAGTGAACGACACCCGAGAGTGAGTGAAATACAAAATAGGACTAACCAAACCTTTAAAATATAAATCCTGATGCACAGGATTTTTGAGACTAACCATAATACAAAGTCAGAAAATGGGTAGGTTCACACAACTAACCCACTTTGGGTTACCATGTTCTCTGAATGCAGCATATTTTCTGTAGGGTGGGTTAATGTGTTGTCTGAATGCACCATGTTCTCCACAGGGAGGGTTGTTAACCATGCAGTATGGTTTATTTTTATCAAGCAAGCAACCCTGAAAACCCATGGCTTGTTGTTGGTTTTATCAGGGTGGTTAACAAGCAACACAGCATGGTTAATGAGCAACCCTGCAGAAAATGCACTGCATTCAGACAGTGGATGGGTTGGCATGTTGTGTGAACCCAGTCAATGTATCTATGAAAAACCTTTGTGGCTTTACATCTAAGTCGTGAGATGGTTCCAATATTCTGTTTCACTGAAGTACTTATCACATTGCTGTCTCTGGTATGAAATTTTGTCAGTGACACTTACCCTACTTTTATGGGGCCATGAACAAACTTTATACTTAGAACTGTCTTTTTTCAATAGGTTCAAACAGTTCAAAACTGAGCACCACAGAAAATTAACTTCTTCACTGACCAAATCAGTTGAAAAGAATGTCAGCTATACAGAGAGAGGAGTTTATTTTGACACTCCACCTTGGGCAATAGTAAGTCTTTGTGGCACCTAGACATTATTGGTAAGAAAGAAACAGAGACAGATTTATAGACAGATTGATTTTCTTTGTTGGATATGGGCAGGGCTGTACATGTTTTTCACCCCAAAATATTGCCCAAATGAATTACATAATATAAGAAGTACTTTGTTTGTTCATTTGTATAATTTATACTAACTCCAAAATTACAGTTTTGAAAGCATTTATATTTATCTGTTTTGGCAAAAGCTTAGCTGGGATAGGTGGATTAAAAGAGAGAGAGAGAGAGATGGAGTTTGCTGATGGTGGCTACTAGTGAGGAAGAAAAGGGTCAGTGGACACTAAGAAAGAGGTCCAGTTTGCATTGAGATTTCAACTTGCTGAGAGCTGGCAGCTTCAGCAAATCCTTCCCAGTTTTTGAGCTTATCCAGATGTCTCTAATATTTTCTAAGCAACTGTAAAGGCTAGAAATACATTTTCCCCCAATGAAAGCAAGAGTCTGAGAATGCTAAATTCAGTGGCAGATATTGGATTTCACCCAAGTATAATTAGAATTATAGACTTAAGGAATTTCTCAGTTGTGGATACGAATCTTCAGATCTTAACAAATAATTTGCTTGTATGCAACTATGATTGCAAATGGAAGAAGTGTCTTCAGCTATCTCTGGACTGCTCAGAAAATTATTTGATTTACAGCCTGGTCCTATATATGTTTACTCACAAGTAAGGCCCACTGTTTTCAGTGAAGCTCACACCTAGATAAGTGTTCACTGTAGTCCTCAGTTTGTTTAATCTATGAATTATGTATTTATTTTATTTTATTTATTGCATTTTTATACCGCCCAATAGCCAAAGCCCTCTGGGCGGTTTACAAAAATTAAAACCACAAAATTTACCTTGATATTAAGTTTGTGGTAAATGAAAACAAAACAACCCTTTTCATGCATACTAACAGACTCAGTGAACATTTATTCAACAAAAATCTGAGGCAGTTCAAATCTACAGACATCCTTTGAGTATCTTATAGGATTATTTAGGGTCTGTTGAGTTTCCCAATAAATTTGGCAGGCCATCAACATTAAAGTAAGGATTGCATGTCATGTCATGTACAGTGCTATTTTTAAGCACTTAAAAGTTAAGTTTTTTAACTTTTGTAATCTTTCAGTTAGATAACATGACTTCATGCAGCTTTAAAAAGTCAATGCAATTACGCAGTCTATAATAGTCTTAGTCTGCAATCCTATACACACTTATGAGCAAGTAAGCCCATTGAACACAGTGTGATGTTTGAGTAGGCATGCACAGCATTCAACAGCATGTGTCACAAATACTATTATGCTTAAGTCTTAAAAGCCTGGCCCCAGGGCCACTCAAAAGAGTGGTGAGGTGAAACATTGCTGGACCCCAACACTGGTGTTGAGCCTATTCTTCCAACAGCTGCCTTTCTCAATTTGCATGGATAATCAAAGGTGCAGTAGGAGCAGCCCCTGAGCAGAGTTCCTCTCAGAACACTCCCAGTGGTTTTCCTTGCCCTGTATCCCCAAGTACCACTTCCCCCACTGTTCCAGTGGGTTTCCCAACCCTCTAAAGCAGGTTTTGAGAGGCATGGGGTGTGTGTGCAGGAGGAGCAGGGAGTCAATAAAAATGACCTTCTCCCCCATTCTACCAGCAGAAATATTCAAATGGATCAAAAGTCTTCCATGGATTGCTTTAAGGAAGCCTTCCATCCATGGCAGGGAAATTCTGGATCCATCCCACTGGAAAAGAATGTTCCATTTGCACATTTCACTTCTTCCAAGGGATCTTAAAATACTTATGATCCATCACGGAGAGAATCTGGAAATGTAGTGTATCGCCTGTAAAGTGCTGTTGATACAGGCCCAATTGAAATCATCAGTAGTAGTGTACGAGTATAAATGCACCCATTCATTGGAGTGATGCTTACGCAAGAATGATACTAGGTAAATTGCACCAAATATAAATCGGGTCCCGAGCAATCAACAGATGATTATTTTTTTCCATATGCATTTCCCCCTCTAGAATTATCTTCAGTTCAGGAATACTGTCACTGCAAAGAATTTGAGGAGTATGTGGGGAGTTCTAGAGCAACCGTCTTCTAAACACATCACCCAGCCCAGTGCTTCATATTTTCTGAAAACTGCATATGCTAGACTTGGCTGGTGAGCATTGATTTCTCCTTTCATTTGATAGGTCAGCTTGCATTGATTTGATACTGCTGCTAGGATATTGAGAAATGTTATACAGGTTCAAAAGTGATCTCAGTATAGTTCAGGGTGTTTTCACACAAACCCACTTCAATTAATTTTCAATCTGTGATTCAAATGTAATAACCTTATATACTTTGCATTTCAGTGAGGAAGAGCAAAGCCATATATTGGATCAGCTTTAAAATTTTAAATCCAAACAATTCAGCTGCACCCAGAACAAAATTGAATTAATAGAATTGAAGTCTAAGTTGGCTTAGATTTGTTTCAGATAAGATAAATTTCCTATATAGATGTAGGAAACTCAGCTTTATGCTATAACATTTTTGTGTATGTATCCTATAACGTTACACATTCACAGCTGTTCTTATTTTATGCTATCTGTATACTTTGTAAAACACCTTGTCTGAGACAAGGCCACTCATGGATATTCGTGGGTTCTTTTGACAACGACGTTTGCCTCCTGCACGCCTACTGTTCCTTCTGGTCTTTTTTCCATCAAAAAATAAGACCCAGAAAATCCGTTGTTTTTTTTTAAAACTATAATGAGACCGGCCACCATTTCCTGCTGTATGCAGGAGAAGCAGCATGATAAAAATGCCCACTGAATATGCCACGTGGTCGCTTCTCACTTCCTCGTGTGAAGAAAGAGGAAGCCGTTAGTCCCTATTGTGGGACAGAAGCAGGAGGCAAAGCGACAGTAGGGAAACGCAATTACTGATCTGTAATCTGACTAATTACTCTGGTGTAATTAGTCAGTTGGGGACATAGATGAATGATGTGATTCTTTAGATAACCAGTGTCAGAACCTAAATCTGATAGATTACTTTCATAGCCTAAGTCCCTAATGCAGTGCCCGTGGGTGCCATGACACTTGTGGGGACCTTCAACTGCACCCACAAAGCTCCCCCCTCCCTGCCCCCTTCAAAAATTATTTTAGGAAAACCTGTCAAAAATGTTTGGGCGGTCTTCTTTGGTCTTGTATTAGCCCCTAGCCTGGCTGTTTCTCCCTCCTTTCTGGCCTCTAGCTTTGCTATTTCTCTCCCCCACCCACGGCCTTTAACTCAGTTTTGACTAAGCGGCCCCCCACTGTAGCCATTATGCGATTAGCCATATCCATTTTGTGGTGGTGCCCACAGCAGTTTTTCAAATTCCAAATCTGCCCACAGGTCCAAAAGGGTTGGAAACCCTTGGCTTAAGTAGTTTTATTTCTTGGATATGTATACTTTCATATGTAAATGCTCATCTGTTACCCTTATATATTGATGTTAGTTGAAACCTGACAATTCTGGTTTATTTAGTTCGAGAAAGGAGACCTAAGGATCAAGAATTTAAGCCGTATAAAACTAAGTATGATCCTAAATTATTCAGTTACCTGTTGTGGCAATAAGTTAGAAAGCTTTCAATGTGCACAGAACTCTTCTTCAGACAAACAACAGTTCTTTGCAACTTGCAGGTTTGTTATCCTGCCAATCCAATTGGTATAATAAAAGCTGTAATTAGTACCTTTTTGGAACCTGCCTGTCTTTCTTCTGGACCACTATGGCAACTGGAAACTGACTAGTCCCTTTGAAATCTGAAAAGGAAAATATGGATGTTTTCAGCAAAAGTAAATCAAATAAACATTGGAATTATTTTATTTGGTGTGCAGGGCGATGAGTTCAGCTGACCTGAATCAGGACGGATATGATGATCTAGTAGCTGGAGCCCCAGGCTATAGCCAACCGGGACACATTCAGACAGGACGCGTATATATTGTTTATGGTAATCAATCAGGTTTGCCTCATAAAGACTTGGACCTAGACCAGGAAGCAGATGAAATACTGGAGGGGAGTCAGGTAGGAAAGCAAGACAAACATTGGTAATTGAAAACCCATTTTTTGGCCAGCACCATTTATTATTTTCTACCAGCAGCACCATTAATCTGGTTTCTGAAGGAAGTTGGTACATATATATATATATTCAGTTGTAATTTAACACCATGCTTTATTCATTGCTATGCAAAACCAGTAAGGATTCTTTGTTGAGATCAGTGAATGAACTTTCCTCTGCCTGCTGGTGGCGACAGTCTAACTGCACAGCCGCAGCCAGGGCCCACCTTTGCACCACACCAATTGGCTGAGCAGGGCTGTTCGTCATCCCGCTCGTGGAGGGGCTGCCCTGCCTGTTTGACATGGAAGAAATTAATTGCTCTTAGTGCTCAAGCTTTGAACTCTTTCAAACTTTCAAAATTTTCTGCAAATCTACACTGCTCAAGCGTCAGTTTAAAACAAAAATCAGCAAAATTGGTCTGGTAATCTTAAATAGTAAGCTTATATAAACATATTCTTATATAAGATGTTGGTGTTTTGAGAGAGAAAGGGCATGGACACAAGATTCCATAGCAATTTGAATATCATGCCCCTAAGTTGCCAGTGGCCTAGTCACACACTGGTTATCCCAGACCGCATAAAATGTCAAAACTGAAGTAGCAAAATATGGGGTCTTCTCATTTACTTTCTATGCAGACATTGGTGTCTAACCCCTAAACATTTATCTTTATTCTCTCAAGAGCATGGAAGACCAGGAAAAGAATGGGGAAAGATGTCAGGGGAGCAGCAGTTTCAGGAATTATTGCAGCTACTTTACATCCCTGGCCTAAAGCTTACAAATTAGGTCAATCTATATAGATATCTGTTGTGGGATACATTGAAAAATGTGATGGAATATTTGGTTCTCCTTGTAATGGTGCTTGAGATTCACTGGTGGCCTGAACTTTTGAAGTAGAACTAGCAAGAAGAGTTTAGTAGTCCCTTTAGTAAACAATGAACACGACTTGATCTGAAGAAGCAAAATGTATTATTTATTTTATTTATTTAAAGCGTTTTTTGGGGCTCCTTTGAGGGCAGCAGCAGACTCATGTTAGCACTTATACATTTGTGCTTGATGGGTTAATACATCTTTAAAGAACACCTTGTCACTTTTTTTAAAGTTAATATTAAACGTGCAAAGATGTCTAAGTATTGTATTGGACATGATCTGAGTAAATATTCTTTAAACAGACAGACAATTTTTAAATCACTGCTTGGTCACAGGAATGATGTATAGTTTTGTTTTTAGCCTTCAGGAAGGTTTGGTTCTGCCATCGCAATTCTGGACTTCAATGAGGATGGCGTATTGGATCTTGTGGTGGGAGCGCCATCTGTAGGATCGCAGGAGCTCAGTTATAAGGTAAGAATGAATCTGAGTTTGTAAAATTTCAGTGTAAAATGCAATACAGGTTAGTTTGTTGTACAGGTGTATGCAGTTTACTACATTTAATATTGGCACTTTACATGGCTACACTTTTTGACATTGCCCAAAGCGAAATAAGTCACAGGAAGAATGGATACATCAGCTAGCTGACAATTTCTGGACCATCCTATTTTGCGTATGCCAATATCTGTACATCTCAAAAGTATTGACTACATTAGTCTGGACTGCAACAGTATGCCTGGACACACATTTTAATGTGATGATGAAAGACTGGGGTAAATTTGAATTTCATATTTTAAAGTAAAAGGCTCTGATTTGTATCCTCCTGAAGTTTTGTTTTCTGTTATTTAGGGCTCTGTATATATATACTTCGGCAATAGAGGAGGAAGTTTCCACAACCTACCAAGTATTACCATAGTTTGTCAAGTAAGTTTGCTAATTAAAAGACAGCACTTGCCCATCTGAAATTAAGTCAAGAAGAACGCATAATTTTACCTCTTATGTTGAGACGTTTCATTGGGGGAATTCTGTTTCGGCAATGGAGTGGCCTGTTCTCTTATCCAGAAACCAATATATTGCCCTTTTCAGGAAATCTACTGTAATCTTGGCTGGTCACTGCTGGCAGCTGATGTTGATGGAGATGGAAATAATGATCTCGTGGTTGGCTCTCCTTATGCACCTGGCGGTGGAAAACAAAGAGGATTTGTGGCTTCCTTTTATTCATTTTTCAACAGAAGCAGCCAAGGTGACTTTTGCCATAGTATTTTTTTTTATTGTGTCTTACTTTACTTCCCTTTCAAATCCTTCATAAAACAAAATCAGAGTAATAATCTAGGTCCGTCTCCAAGTTCATGTGCAGTGCCACTGATAATAAACCTCAGATGATACCTTTAATGGCAGAGGGCCGTGAGTTTAAGGACCAAGGCGAACTCATGCAAAAGATTACAGTGCCATTCACCACCAGCAGCCTGAGCTGAGGGCAATGGTAGTGGGAAGCAGGGCCACTCTACCAGCCCTGATAAAATAATCCCCTGCCCCGCTCTTCCCTCCCCAGACCACTTTCCTTCTGTATTGTGCCTGTTTAGATTATAAACCTGTTTAGATTAAAAACCTGTGATTATAGGTAAGCTTTTTTGGCTGTGGAGCTGCATGAAAATACTTTAAATAAATAAACTAAAGAAAGGGGCATACAATCAAAATTGTAATTCAATTTTCTCATAAACCATACTTGCTGGGTTCACACAACATGACAATCCCTGAGTGGGGGTTGCATGTGCAGCCTGGTGGCCCTGGCTGCACGGCTCATTGTGGGTTAAATAACCCATGACCAGCCATAGCATGTCATCCAGACCTGGTCATTGAGGAACTAGCAGTGCTATGCTATGCATGCCTGTTCGGAAGTAAGTCCCACTGAATTCAGTGGGGCTTACTCCCAGTTAAGTGTGTATTGGATTAAAGCAGCATTACTGAGCTGACCCACCCGGCCCTGTTGGCATCATTGTGGAGATAATTTAAAGCTCAAACACCACATTTAATAAATAAAAAAATGATCCATATTGTACAGTGAGATTTGGTAACGCAAATGTTCTTGGTCCTTATGTAAAATACGTGATATCTTCTAGTTATCCTGCGTTTATCGTTATTTGCTTTTTGTTTGATCTGGCAGACCAGCTGTTCGTATCAGATGCTGACTGGATAGTGAAAGGAGAAAAGGATTATGCCTGGTTCGGAGCATCACTCAGCAGTGTTCAGCTTCAGAATATGACCTTGCTGCTTATTGGCAGTCCTTCTTGGAAAAGCTGTTCAAGGTATCTTGCACTTAGCCTTAAGAGGCTACATGTGATCATACCTAGCCTGCCTTCACAATCTGCACTTTCCCACTCTGTAAACTACATATGAAGCGGATTAACAATGTTCCTCAAAGTGTACTGTTTTAATATCTGTACTAATTAGAGGACACGTGAAATTGTTGTTCTTCATATATCACGCTCTTGTCTGCATGTACCCCTGATTGTGATGATAATTATTTAAACCAAGATTAATCAATATAAAGCCTGAAAGCAGTGTCTGACCCAGCAACAGGTTTCCCCTCAAGCCTTCACAATCCTGCACTGGTTGGCTGAGGAGCCAGTCAACATGGCAGTACGATTCGGCTGAGCACATTTTTGGGCAACGTATCAATGGCCTGAGATCTCCGCAGGACTGCCAGCCAAAACTGTGGGAAACTCTCCCAAAGATCCATCATTAAAATTGCTCCCCCAGCAACAGTGATGTCTCCACGACACCATAGTTATTCTTAGGTACCCCCTCCACAGACACCTTCTTCAAGTTCAGTCGAGAACATGAGATCATCTAGAGTATGTCCTGCCACATGCATTGCGCCCAATACAGTTTGAGATAAGGCCCATAGTTGTCACGGTGGTTGTTATGAAATCTTGAACTGCTCCAGACAAGATAGCCTGAGTGTGTATGTTGAAGTCCCCAAGATCAAAAGCCTTTGGGTCCTCAACACCACTTCCAGGACCACCTCTGTCAGCTCAGGCAGGGAGACTCTTAGGAAGTGGGGTGGACAGTACGCTAACGGAATCCCAATCATGTCTACATTTCCCAGCACCATGTACAGGTACTTTAATATAGTAGACTGTTGGACAGGGCATCTGATAGGTCCCTAAATTGACATATGGGCAATGTCGTGGTTCAAAGATGAGGATTGCAATAGCTGGAGAAGGGATACCATCTTTGTGTGTGATTTCATAAATATAATTCATTTTCTTTTACTTCGCCTTCTCTGTCCTAAGCACTATGGGGAGGTCACAGTGTTTTCTGATCCCATTCATTATTACCCTTAATCCTGCAGGTAACTTTGTTCTTGTGATTTCCATTCTATAAATAGGAAGCTGAGGCTCAAATCAATGAGTCAGCGCTTTTGAGTGACTGCATGTTCCATAAACTGAGCTTCTGTTCCAAGATAGTGACCGTAGTGGTGCTATGACTCCTTTGCATAAGCATTGTAATTTTAAAACCCATCACTATGCTCCACTATGTTTTGACTGTAACCATCATGTGCTCTAGTCCAGGCTGCTATTTCTCCCAAGATACCAAGCAGGCTGTTGGAAGGGTATATGGCTATATCCCACCAAGCACACGAAGCTGGTTTACTTTAACTGGAGACAGGGTAGGTCTTTTTGGTATCCCTTGAAGAGCAATATTGCAGGCTTTTAAAAAGGCCTTGAAAACATACTGTTTTATCATGGTCTTCTCGTTTTATGACTACTGTTGCTGCTGCTATGGGTGTTATTGCTGTTGTTCGTGGTTTTATTGTTGGCTTTTATTGTTTTTATTGCTATTTGATTGTGTTTATGTTTTTATTGGTTTTAATATTTTAGCTGTTTTTATGTATTTTATTGTCGTAAGCTGCCTTGTAGGAGCTTCTGCCTTGACAGGCGTCCAAGAACTATTTTAAATAAATATTAAAATATCCAAGGAAGAATGCAACTGTCTGTGGATAACTTTCCTTTTTTTAATTAACACACAGGACAGGGGGAAACTTGGTTCATCTTTGGCTACTGGTTTCCTTTCTATAGAAGGAATCCCTAGGCAAGTGTTGGTCGTTGGTGCACCCACACAAGGTAATATTGGGCTTGGGGCAATATTTCTTTGCAGAGGTTTTATTTTAGCAATACACCAAATAGATGATAGATAAAGTGAGCTTCATCATAGTAATGTTTGTCAACTATGTAAATTATATGCTTTACTTCTCTACAACAGAAAGATTTTGGGACCACATCTGGTCAGTCATTTACAGGAGGGGCCTTCATGCCTCGTATACCCATCTACCATACTCAGTCCTGTTCTTGCCTTTATTCATAAAGGAAATAATATAGGCCCTTTTCCCACACACCCCGTTCCTTACTCTCACCCAGCTCTTTATGAATTACATATTCCCCAGTATTTTAACATTTAAAATTTAAATTCATTACCAATTAAGGATTTTAACCATATCACCCTGGACATCTAAAAAGGAAACCAACTTGGATTCGATCCAGATTTAGACATATTTAAAAGTAGACCCATTGAAATCAATGAAATTTAATTTAGACTGACCTGAGTCCCATGTAAAGGGTCCCATCAGCAAAGTCATAATTTCCACATACTCGTGTTTTCGGATAGTCACACTACAGCAGCAGATTAATGGAATTCTACGTTGTAGCCTAAACAACTTAACACAGGGGATGATGATCCGATCCATTGTATCCTCCTAGCATGTCTGGGAGTCCCCCACTGTTACCCCACCCACCCCAATCTCAGCAGCCTTCCTGATCCTGCATGCAGATGGCTGTTTGTGAGGTGGCTGCATGTGCCTGATGTGTATGTGATTGACTGGATTGGGCCATGTTGAGTATATAACAGGAATGTGGAACGTATGGCCCTCCAGATGATGTTGGACTGCAACTTCTATTACCCCTGTGTCTGTGCTGGCTAGGGCTGATGGGAGTTGCCATCCAACAACGTCTGGAGATCACACATTCTCCAGCCCTGGTATATAACGAGCTGCTTTATAGTGAGTTAGAACACTGATCCATCAAATATAAAATACATTAAACTGAATTAAAACATAATATACATTGTTAAAACATCCTAAAAGCATCCTAAAAGTCATGCCCCACCTGCTTCCTGGGATGCTTTAATGGTTGGGACCTTAGGCATGCAGAGCATGTCCTTCCCCACTGAGCTGTGCCCCTCCCTCTGCTCTGTAGCCTTCAGATAAAAGACTTCCTACCTAACTGAATTGAGAATACTGCTGACCTTAACACATTGTAAGACATACACATCATCATTCTAAAAGCTGACCTTTCTTATTGCAGTTAGTACATTAGTTCATGCTTGCTGATGGACTTAGTAGGGACCATGTTTCCTGCTGTCAATTCTAGTTGTAACCTTCTCTCATGAACAATGCCCAGCCATTAATACCACTTACTATAGCCATCTCCCAGGAACACTACAATGACCCTGTCATCTTGCTTGATTTCTTTCAGACAGCAAATCTAGGGTTACTTTTATAACCTCAGTGCTGTACCAAGCAGGAACTGCTCTGATGTATGGTTTGACGGAGAATGGCAAGCCTTATCTGCTCAGCACTTTCAGCGGGGACAGGAGATATTCACGCTTTGGAGGAGATGTGCACTTACATGACCTGGACAATGATGGACTTGGTAAAAAAAAAACCACCACAGAAACAAGAGCATCATACTCAATATCATGTTTCTTTTGTGAAGCACCTAAAATTGCAGAGTGTTGCTCAATAATTTCAAAAACAAATCCCCAGCCAAAGGCTCGCATCCAAAGGTCAGCAGAAGAGGAAGTGTAAAGGGAGGGGACCAAGAGGAAACATGAAACAAATTCTGAACCAAGAATTTTAACAGTGTAAGGGTTTATAGAACAGAAGGTAGCATAGAACAAGTAAGTTTTGAAAAGCCATTAAAAAGAAGTAAGAGAATAGGGCAGATAGGTATTGAGAGACGAAGAAATCCAAAGCACAGGTCAAAATAGTCATAATTCAGTGCCAACAACTTACTTTGCAGGGTTCCCAGTGCCAGCTTTTCAAGTTACAGAGAACATTTCTATAGGCATCATGAAACAAAAGAAGCATGGTCCAAAGACATATGGTGCAGTTCTATCACTGAGGCTGAGCAGTACTGGTCCTGCAAGCTGCCTGAATGGGGAACCACTTGGAAATTAGACCACTCTGGAGTCTATGAAGGAAGTACAAGCTATGCGTAGCAAATAAACATATTTTAATTCTCAGTCACTGATACCGCAAATATTCCAACTTTAGATAGTTGCCAGTTAAAAATAAAAAGTACACATAATGAGATACATTGACTAACGGAGAATAAGTTATTGCTATCTGTAACCCACAATTCATATTCTCCTGTTTTTCAGCATACCACATTTTAAGTGTTTGAAATGTTATTTTGTGATGAATTTGCTGATCTTAAACACTGTGGTCACTATCCAGTTCTAGTTGTGCACAACAATTAGGGTGCCCAGGCGGGTATCAGAAATGCATCCAAACAATTCAAGAAGGTCGCAATTGAGGTTTTTGGACCAAGGCAAAGTGTGGCAAAAGCCTGCTTTTGGGTGGGGGAAATCTCCCTTTTTCAAATAGGGTACTTAATAAAGTGCCACTGATGCTAGTGAAACTGACTTCTTCAGAAAATGTCATGTCATATATTGCAAAGAGCTATGTACTTGAAATGACTAGAAATGACTGCATTAGTAAGTAATTATACAGTCAATATAGTTAAAGAGTAAATGCATTTCCTCTATACCTGATGAACAGTTCTGGGTAACTCAAAAGCCTGTAGGACCTAGACCAACTGAAAAAAATCCAATAAATGACAACATCTTGCCAATTTTGTAGTAGCTTGTGTTCAGTTAAGAAACTGTAGCGTAAATGGCATCTTGTATATCCAAGAAAATAATTTTTATTACATTGTCCAATGTATGTATTTTCTCCTGCTATGAACGGTTGCAGATGAAATCATTATGACGTCACCTCTTCGAAGTAAACACACAATGCCTGTACTGTTTGAAGAGGAGGCTGCACGTGTTTACATATTTAGTGGAAACCAGACCACCTTGGGTGATGTGACGGACCACTGCAGATCATGGATTTCCCCTTGTCCTGAAGACTGGGTAAGAAAACATTAGGAGCAAGGACAGCAGATGCTATTGCTGTTGTGGGTGATTGCCTGTGTCTTTTGTTACACCCAAACTTTTTACAAATTGATCTAAATTTATATTTGTATTGAAAACAGTATTATGTTGTTCTATTCGGCGGTATGAATTTCTACCAGATGCATTTTGTCAATTCATATATCTTTTGAAAATGTTTTAAATTGAATATGCAGCTGTAAAAGACAGAAGTGATATCCTCATTTTTGTTTCTTCCTTCCTTCCACAGGCAGAGTATGTCATAATTTCTCCTGAGGTAAGCAATAAAACTCTGAAGGGTCAAAGAAACTGCAGGTAGACCTAATGGCTAAAAATTGACTGTATACATATTTAACTTGGGAATTAGAAGGGTTTTAATTATTGTCAGTTGACCTGAAACCACTAGAACAAACTTCTTTTGGTTAGAAGCACAGATATAATATATGTCTTGCAGTTTCTACTGTAGTGCCTCACTTATGATCCACTGGGGAAAGGAAGTGTCCCTTAAGACCAAACAGTCGCAATTAAGGATAAAATGTTGATTGGCTTAGAAATGTAGGTTTGGATCCAGACTTCGTCATGCTTAAAGTAGACCCATTGAAATCAGTTGAACGTAGTCATGACTAACTTAAGCCTCATTATTTTCAATACTACTTCTCTTAAGTATGACTGATTTCAACCCACTATTTCCACAAACGTCATTTTAGAAATGTGTGGCCCATTCTGTTGAATTCAGTCTGATTGGGGCTGTATAAGCATATTTAGGACCAGGGTGGGCATATTCAAAGGACTTGTAAAGAATGTCCAGTTGACTGCAGAGCTGAGGAGTTTCCTTCCTGCACTATCGCATGGATTATGTGCAATCTTCCGTTTTATAACATGGAAAAGCTTTGCTCATTCATTTAAATAATTTGGAGAGGGTTTGCTCACCAGGCATCTTTCTGCAGTGCACCTATTCTCTGGTTGTAGCACATGGTGGTCAGGATTGCCCTGGTTAATTTATTTCAGGGGAAGCATGATGTGGCCCTGCCCATGAGTTGTGTTAGATGATCTTTAATCTCCCCTTTCCCCACAATCAGTGGTGAAGGAAAAACAAGCAGACTTTTTTTAAAAAAAAACATTTATCAACACGTTTGAACATTCCCAGTGCATAATTGGGCTTTTTTTATTATTATTGCAGGAAAAATCAAGATTTGGGAGTGCTGTGATTACAGTACAATCTGGACAAAAGGTAATTAAACAATCATTGCTAGTTTTGACGGTGTTCAGATGACACACTAAGCCATGGTGGTTAAGCATTTTGAGCTGAACTTTATGGCTTAGCGTGTCGTGTGAACCATTCCTAAGCAGGGTAGCTACCTAACCAAGTTTTAAACAGACTAACCATTTGTTACAAAAGGTTTAGTGGCCTAACCATGGCTTAGCATGTTGTCTGAACAAGACCATTGTCAGGTAAGAAAAATGTCGGACCAGCGGTTGAATAATTTGCTGCTTACTTTAACATCATCCCTAGGCATCTTATAATATTGAAGGAAATTGCCAAATGTGTTAGCTGCAAAAGGCTATTCCTTGTCTACGTTTTTCAGCCACAGAACCTTAGGGAAGTAACTGACCCTTTCTACATAGTCCCATAGATTAACCCATGAATTGCATTTGCTTTGGTGAAGGTGCACTTACTCTCTTGGCTGAAGGAAGAATGGGGACAGCAACATCACCTAACTTTCCCAGGCCTAATGCCAGTTGCACACAGGGTAGCTAGTCAATGTAAGGTCACAACAACACATTATAGCTGGCACATTGTGACTACAGCTGTAAACTGCAACCCTGTGCCTTCAGCTTTCCTCTTAACCATAATGCAAAAAGGCATGGTCTAACTTCACGTTGAGAATTCCTCTTCCCATACTCCCATTTCATTGGCTCCCTGGAAACAAAATCATCAGGCCAATAATGTTATTGCAATCCCTCCCCACACACAAATGCGGCTGGATTCTGCAGTATTAATGGCTGTTTTCTTTCTTTGCAGAATGAAGTAATAGTAGCTGCTGAGAGAAGTTCAGTAAAAGCACGGCTTAGTGGAAGGATTTTTCTCTACACCTTTTAATTGCCACACTTCCTCATTGGGTCTCTTTTCAGCAAGAAACTATAACATATACTCTGTTGAACTGACATGTGAACAACACTGACCTTTTTAATTAATGAGAGCTGAGATCCACCTCTTAAATTAGTGTTGCCCTGTTTATATTTCCATTCTAAAGGCAATAATGAACAAAAGTTAGAACTTCATTTTGTGGCTTTTCACCATTCGCTGTTTCAACTGCTGCATGAAAACCCGCATCACATATACAGCCGTATTTTTTGCAATATACTGTACAATTTAGTGCATTGGAGAAGACCAAATGAATCCAGAACTTGTGGAGTTACACAAAAAACAGTTTGGCATAAATGACACACATTCCCCCCTCCCCTTCTGCAATTAATATTGGCCATGATTCAAAAATAACCAATCCTTCAACCAGTGCTTAGTGAGATGGTTTCATTTCAAGTTAGACCAAACTCATTTACAGATGTCTGAAAAGAAGTGGGATGGCATCACACCCTAGTTTGGGCACTGTCTTTCCCTCGGTTATGAAATGGGTCCAAGTACTACCATTAATATGCCGGTAAAGGCAGTCCTTGAGCATCCCTGTTATCTGCGCACCATGGGGTTGAGGGAGTATTTAACATGTTCTCCCCAAAGCTGAACAGGCAGTTGATGCTGCTGTTTCCTAATGTACAGGGATTTTTAAAGCCACTAAATGCAGGCCGTGGTATTTCCTATTCTATAAGCTATCTGACAGTAACAAGGGAATTACCTGTATTAAAATACTTTCAAAACACTTAATGTATGGAACTGCACATCAGGTATTTGTTAAATTCAACAAGATTTGGAAGTTGACTCCAAGAATATTAGCTATTTAGAGAATTCCTGCGTTTCTACAACTATTTACATAGCTTCTGTAGCTCAGCGATAGGGCACAGGCTTTTCGTATCAAAGGTCCTAATTTTAATTCCCGGTATTTCTAATTAAAGGGATCAGGCAAAAAGATCTTTCTGCTGGAAACCCTTGAAAGATGCTGCCAGCCATTACAGATAATACCAGGCTGGATGAACAAATAGTCTGATGTGGTATAATACAGCTTTCTATGTTTCTATTCAATTGCAATCTCAATTTCCTCTACACGTCAAAAGTTGTTCAGATTTTCTGTTATTTAGGTTAATTATTGATGTACTACAATGTGCTATCTCTAAAATTCCAAGACAATGTCTGAATCATTACCTCATCCCATGTTTAATGCAAGTAATAAAAGCTGACATTCCTGTTTGTGTAGCATTTTACAGCCATTCTGAACTATGCCATTGCTCTAAGTATTATCAGTAGATTACAGGGTAGCTAACTATACAACAGATGGAAGTTTGAAGCTTTTTTCTTACACCCCTCTACAGAAGCGTACCCATGGAGCGCTGTCAAATGGCCAAAATCCATTCAACGAGTGGGGACTTAATCCAACCCTCTGCTACAGGGGATGAATGTAATTTTGACATTCTTTTACGGGGATCAACATATATTGCTCTGGCAGACCTGTTCAACACTTCAACACACCTCTACAAGCGTAGCAGCAGTAACTTCATTGGGGCATCAGTGGCTCTGCTCAGTGTTTGAATGATAGGAGGGATGATTTCCTTCTGGGTTCTAGATCTTAATAATTACAAATACAGTCAAAAGTATTACAGTAGAGGGAACATTCTTTTGGTTTAAAGCATCATTATCCATTGAAATTAAGCCTACAAAGTGTAGTAGCTTACATATACAGGCAATAGTTTATCTACTTGGCTGTAACAAAACAGTTACAGTACTTCTAACCTCTATTCCCCTCAACAAGGTGGAGGCATTTTTAGTCTCAAATTCCAGCAAGATATTACTTATGTCAGAGAAAATGCAACCTTCGAACGTGTCAAAAGGAGGAATATGCTGATAATTTAGTGAGCTGTTTAAGCCTGTTCCGTTAGAATTCAAGTTGGTTGTTCGATTTTCCAGACAGAATTTTCCAGACATGGAGGATAATACTGCCTATTTTTAAGTAAGGGAAGCACACTGCTTACAGTCCATTTTCCCCTATATTAAACTATGCCCATGAAGCAATAGTAGTCAAACTGTTAAGTCACAATGTAAGCAATAGTTCTGGACTAGACTTTGCTTCCATGAAGGGCAGCCCTTAGGTTTTTACCATTCATAAGGGTTACACCAAAACAAAACTTCCACAGGCGGCATCACTTGGAACACAGACTTAAAAGTAGACTATGTGGTTCATGAGTGCTGGAGATTTTCTGCTTTAGTTTGCAAAATTTTGCTAGGTAGGTTCTCTTCTCCTTTCCAAACTTGCAGATTTTCGTGGTTTCAGGTGCACGTCTTTGGCATATATTAAAATCAAATGATAAAAACAGCTACTTTTTTTTAATAGAAAGAAACACAAGGTGACCGTTTAAAGTTCAGTTGTGCAGGAAAAAACAGAAGAGCCCTGATCATTGGTTAGTCACTGTGCTTCTGCTTGACCCAAGGGGCTCTGTTTTGAAGTCACTTTTAAATTCCACTTTCCCACTAGGTGGCGGAGTTCTTTTCAGTAAGGCAGGAATCTAGGGGGGGGGAAACAATGGCATTATCACAAAAGAACACTGGTTGCACTTGTGTGACATAGGTCTCATCTACACCAAGCACGTTGTTGCACTATGAAAGTGGTATATAAAAGGCATGAACAGGATATAACCAAGCAGGATATAGCGGTATGAAAGCGGTATATGGTATATGTCAATGGGTCCCAACAGCTGTAGTACACTTATACTGTTCATAGTACACTTCAATACTGCTATAAAGCAGTAGTGTGGCTCCTGCCTTTTATATACCGCTTTCATAGTGCAATATCCTGCTTGGTGTAGATTAGGCCATAGAGGGCCCCAGTGCATCTCTACAGGCTATTGAAGTTTTCCTCAACTTTGTGCCCTCCAGATATGTCAGATGCCAGCAAGCCAATGGAGTTCAGGAATCCGAATGAAGTTTGTAGATCAACATCATCCAGAATTTAAGCTAAGGTTGGAGCAGAGATTAGGGTATGCAGAAGAACCTGGCAAACAGTTGAGAATAATAGATGCTCCAGGGATATTTAAGAGTGAAGTATCTTCATGGGTGGGGTCTCCCCCTCAAAAGCTATTAAGGGGTAGGGACTGCATCCAATCTTTCACCAAGGCAGGACAACTCCCTTCCTTTGGTTTTTAAGTGATGCATTTTACTACAACCAAAGTACTGGTTTCAACTCAAGAGCCACTGGTCCTTCAGCTTGGACTTAAGATGTTCAAAAGGTGACATACTTTACAGATGCTCCCCAACACGACCTACATAATAAAGCTGCTGCATCTCATGTAAAACAGGCAATATATTAATGCTTATAGCCATGCTCTCCCTATTTATTTCATGCCTTTTCTTAGCATTGTTTACACTGGTATGCCTCAGGTTGTTTCTATACAAACGTGCACAGGAAGATTCTGAGAAGTAGGATGGATATGAAGCAGGCAGGAGCTGAATGTTAATTTTAGCCAGGTCATACTCACTGGTGGGGGTGTTGAAGGTTCTAGATGTCGTCCAAGGAATGAAAGTAGACGCCGCCAAATTAATCCACTGCCTAGGAACATAATTCCTGTCACCAGCCAAAATATTCTGCGGTCCTAGCCAGGTAAGGAGACAAAATGAATGATTCAGACCTTTTCTTCAAAGGTATTCCCTCTCCACTTACTTCATTTCTTTGAAAAGCAACGTATTCCTCAAGGTGAGCTTTTTTCAACTGAGGGCAACTGGAAAGACACTTTAAAGCACTAAGAACTAGATTTACTAACAGCTGTTATCAAGGGAGTAAGAATTATATGCATGCTTTGGTTTCCCTTTTCTCCTCATTCCCAAGGGAATGGGCATTTTCCAATCTTAGTTGATCCTTGAGCCTAGCATGGATTTGACCAACGCCGCTGATCTCTAAAGTTGAAACAACAGGTTTTGTTGCAAGACTTCAGCTGAGGATTGTATAGAACTGCACTACACAGTCATGAAATACAGCATAAAAAGGTGATGTAGTTTGTAAGCCTGGGAGAAAGATTTAACACTGTTTCCTAAAGATAGAGAGCTCATCTACACCAAGCAGGATATTCCACTATGAAAGTGGTATCTAAAAGGCAGGAGCCACATTACTGCTTTATAACAGTATTGAAGTGCACTGACAACTGCTAGGGCCCATTGACACATACCATATACCACGTTCATAGCGTTATATCCTGCTTGGTGTAGATGTGTCTTGGGCCCCAACAGTTGTCAGTACACTTTAGTACCACTATAAATCAGTAGTATAGATCCTACAGTGCACTTAAATACCACTATAAATCAGTAGTGTGGCTCCTGGCTTTTATACACCGCTTTCATAGTGGAATATCCTCCTTGGTGTAGATGAGCCCAGAGTCCTCTATTGAAAACACTGACATTTTGGCACACTATAATCCTACAAACTGGAGGCCCCCCTCTCTCTTTTCCTGCTTGACATGATAGTTGAGAAGCCACATTGACAGAACAAACAGTACATCTGATGTGATTCATACATACAGGCCGTTGCTAGACGAGGGTTTAGCCCGGTGCAAAGCCCGGGCTCCCTGCTGTGCGTGCAGATCCCGGGGTCAGGCCGGGCTAAACCCTCCCTTGACCCGGGATAACTGGATCCACTTGTGGCCTGGTTTTTCCTCAGCCCAGGGCTGCGGAAGGTCTAGCTAGTTCCGTGGCTTTTCCCGGCTGCTCGCTTACTTGCGAGTAGCTGGGAGAAGCCGCGACTGGGCACAGCCATAGGAACGCTGTGCCCATCGGGCTGGGGGGGGGAAGATCATAGACGGGGGGCGGAGGGGGCATCGGACATGGCGAGCGGGGGGGTGGACATGGCAAGCAAGCGAGGGGGGCGGGCGAGTGAGCGGACGGGCGAGCGAGGGGGCAAACGGGGATGGCATCAGACATTGTGGGGGGGAAATTGGGGGCAGGGGGGAACCCTTTTTTAAAAAATAATAATACCTACCTTTGCGTTGGTGCGCTCCTGCGCACATGGCCCTTTAATTAAAAAAAAATGGAGGACGCAATGGGGCTTTCCCTTACCCTGTCACGTGTTACATCTAGCTAGGGGCGACGGCCCGCGCTAGCTGCAGCGCGGCGGCGCCCTACTCACCAGATTATCAGGTCTAGCAAAGCCCACAGATGTGTTTGCTCTCGTTAGTTATAACAAGCCTTTTCCAGAGCGGCGCCTCACCTCTTCAAATGATGATTCCAAATTCATGCCAAAAGCTACTCCAATCAATCCAAAGAGTGAGAGTGAGAAAGTACCCATGGTCAACTGCAAGTTCAGCCTCATCATCACATTACGGTGGCTAAAGAAGAGAAATATTTAATCATGTCAAAGTGAAAGGTTACTTGCCAGTTAATACCTGTTTCACTGAGCAGAGCATCTTTCGAGAGTACCTACCCTTCTCCTTACCCTAGAACTCACAGACATGACTGGAAATCCAGATTAGAACAGGATTCTGTTTAAATATACTAGTGGTCCTGAAAGACATCCCTTTAATGGTTTAGTCCAGCCTTCCCCAGCTGGTGTCCTCCAGTTGTTTTGGACTACAACTCCCATCAGCCACCATGGCCAACTGAGGAAGGACTCGATGGCCTTATAGGCCCCCTTCCAACTCTACTATTCTATTCTATAATTTAGTCACTCCAGACACCTGTGCTCCTCTAGATATTGTTGGACTCCCAATTCCCATCAGCCCCACATCCAGAGGGCCACATGTTCTCCAGCCCTGTTCCAGAGCAACAAACCCTTGAGATTACGTATGAGGAATTGTCTATGTCTTGATTTACAGAGATGGAATTTGTTCAATTCATTTCTCAGTAGCAGAGCTTTTCTACAATAGCAGAGCTTCCTAGAGGCCTCCTACATCAGAACATATTTTTCTTTGAACGAACTGTACTTTAATGATCACATTACACAAGGTAACAACTTACAAACCTAATAAATAAAAGTGAAACATTTTTAATTTTCTACTTGTTTAAGATAGCATTTAGGACAGGAAGATTCATGACCTATATATATATGTATGTATATATATTTAGAGAGAGAGACTGGGTTTAGACAACACGATAACCAACAGGTTTAAATAGTTGACAGTTAGTTATTTAACCCACTTTGTGTGGCAGGAGTTTTTTTAACCAACGATTGGTTATTTGCCAAAATAACCAATGCAAATGACCAACACTGTGCAGAGTTAGCTATTTAAAGCACCGTTGGTTATTGTGTTGTGTGGTGGGCACAGTTGGTTATTTTGTCATCCACCGTTGGTTATTTGTGCTGGCCACTGAGTTGGAAGGCAAGGGTGATCAAAGCAGCAGCTGCTGCTCTAGTCCAGCTGGTGGGATAGTTTTTCAGCAACAATGGCTGATGGGATACTAGCAGGAGAACTGAGAGGGGGAGAGAAGGCAGGGGATTAGTGAGTCATCTCAGCATGGACTAACAGTCAACGCTGATCCAAATCATGGTTATTATCATGTCGTTTGGGGAGTTGATTATTACACAACTGTTGCCTATCGTGTTGTCTGAACACAGCCATAGGCTTAATTAGTTCCTGAAGTTTGAAATCAAACATTGTATGATAGATTATTGAAGGCATCTGACACTTTATCTTTGCAGAAAAATGCCTATCTGGAAACAATCTCTTTGGATCCAAGTGACATAGAGTTGGAGCAACAGAGAATCCCATTTCTCTGTTTCAAGAGGCTACAATGCTTTAAAACACTGATGGACATGAAGGAAAACTATTTTGTGAAAAGGGTCTTCCAAACATGGTACATTGTCCAACCAATACAGAGTAATTGTGCTATTTCACAGGGGCGAGAGTTAGCTGATTGTGTCAAAAAACAATTATTAGGAGGTAGGTGATGCCATAGCCTCTATCAACAGAGTCAAGTTCATATGAGCAAAAATGTAAGAACAGGTTGTCCTTAACCTAGATGAAGAAATACAATACACTTCACTATTGTTGTACAACAGTTTCCATTTGGAGTCAACCTATGGTTTGTTTTAATGTGACAGTCCCCGTGGATAAATTAAGCCACAGTGGGCTGTTGCGTAATATGAACTAGGTTATTATCAAGCTGGGATCTGAAGAAACATCTGTTTTTTAGGCCAAAGGGGGTGTCTGCTTTTGTTTTGAAAAAACTAGGTTTTGCATCTGGACATAAAGAACGTAAGAAGAGCTATGCTGGATCAGACAAAAGGTCCATCTAGTCCAGCACTCTGTTCACATAGCAGCCAGCCAGCCATCGGCCAGGGATGAACAAGCAGGACATGGTGCAACAACACCCTCCCAGCCATATTCTCCAGCAACTGGTGTATATAGGTTTACTGCCTCTGATACTGGATAGAGCAGTTTCTGCTCTGCAAAGGTCACAATCTCTCTGCCACTGAATTCCTTTGGTAAGTACTGACAGAGTAACAGTAAAAGTTCATGGATTTAATTAGGGATTTGCATTTATTTAGCTTCTAAAATGTATACATGTCAAACTAATTTACTGTTACCTTGTAACAATACTTACAAAAGGAGTAGAGAATCAGAAAACGTTGGGGAGTGTAATGCAGGAGCATTACGGCACTTTAGGTATTCAGCTCTTCAGTTAAGACTGTTCTCTGACTTCCTGATTCTCTCTGAAATAACTTCCTTCTAGAGGAGAAAAAGAGTCTTTACACTATATTTGTATGCACAGTTAGCACTTAACTGCAGTTTAAAACAAGATTGCTTTCACTGTTGACAGAGGGTTACCAGCGCACCAGTAAAGAAATACTGCCTTTTCCCCAGAAGATTACTTTAGTTCATCAAGCTCAAACCTAGGAGATCACAAGCCATTTACAATGTTCAATAAAATTGACAGTTATTCTGGTTTAAACGCATTGCCACATGAATTTTAGCACCGATAATGGAATGCCTGGATGGCACAGAATGCAGTTTATTGTAATAAGGCTTTTGCATGAATAAAATGCAATTCATTCATTCCAACTGAATGGAGCTCCATAAACAGAAACAATAGTGAACCTAAGTTTCAAGTACTTTCCGAAGTTTTAGAAAATAGTACGTTAAGTATAGCCAACCTGTCTAAGTTGATAAAGATGATACTTTCGGAATCATCAATCAATACTCGAAGTTCACGAGTTTCATTAATAAGATCTTCGGCCTGCCTGTAGTAGTTCTCCAACAGCAGCTCCATCTCCTCTGCATGGTCAATTCCAGAGAGACTCTCCTCACTGTAAACAATAGTAACTTTTTTTCTAATTAAAATGCCAGAAAACTGAAGTTGCAATCCTCTTTAGACAAGTTAGTTCCTCTCATCTCTCACTAGGAGGTTAACTGAAATAGTTGCCACACGCCCCCATGATGAGAGGGCAACCCAAGCTGCTGATAAAACAACGTTCCAAATGCTTTTTCAACGTGAGATCAGCACTGTTTTCGTTGGTATGGCTCTGCTACCTACCAACATTCCTCACGGTTAGTCCTCCACTGCACAAACAAGATGCTCTGGAAAATTAAACAATTTACACAAATGTAGACAATGCTGCTTCCACCCACATAATTTTGTGAAATTTGAACTATCAAATACAAGCTCCCTGAATCTTCCCACCATAAGTATGCCAACATACTTACAATACTTGTGGGTCTGTCCATTTAGTTAGACACAGCTCTTCTATTACTTCTTCCTCATCTAGGATTTCCAATACTGTCTCTTTGAAAACTTTAAGATCTGTTTCTAATTCTGACAAACTAAGGAAAGGAGAGCAGGAATAATAAAGACAACATCCACACAAAAACAACACATTTTACAATTGGTGTTTTATTTGGAGTCTTGTTTGAACATTTTAGCTTGCTTTGTTAGAGTGCTTGCTCTGTCAAAGACCAGTGAATGAATGCAGTCACTCTTGAAGCCTCTCCCTAGTTAAGCAACAACTACTGGGGTTCAGACATGATAACCCACACCCAAGGGTTGAGTATAGGTTTTGGTTGAACCATGAGTTGTTGCTGAAAGAGATTCTTGGATTCCCGACCTCGGATCCAAGAATCCCAAACATCCTATGGTCCTTCAGACGCTGTCTAGGGGCCATAGGATTAATCCCTTAATATGCTTTATGTATTTTATGAACGTTGATGATGCAAGCTACTTTGCAAATGAGTCCAGTGGAAAACTACTACATGAATATTCTAATAAATTAAGATTAAGTATAAAATCTGATATTTCTACTATTCAAAGGTAGACTAGGGGGATGTCTAAACGCTTGGAAAGCCCTGGGGAGGGTGTGCAGTGGCGAGGTGTCAATTTTACAATGCAGCAGCAATCGTGCACCCACCCCAGGGCTTTCTGCCGAAGCTGCAGAGAAAAAAGGTTAAGGACTTAACCCAACTTCTTCCCTCTGGAGTGAGGCAAGGACATACAAGATGACATCAAGCCAGCCCCTAAGCCTTGCTCTGGAGTCGCAGCTGAAGTGTGGCTGGGCAGGTGGTGACCCTATTGGTTGCTGTTTGCCCAGGCAGAGGACAGGGGACGTGACTGGCACCAGAAATGCCACTCTTTCCCTGCAGCGTCAAGATTAGCCGCTCCCACCCACCCCCACAGCAGCGAAAGTGTAGCGTTTGGGATCATCACGGCAGCAACACGCCACCGTAAAGACAGTCTCTAGGTAAAGTTTCACTTTATTTTAGGTAGCATTTTTTTCTCTCTGTTTCACCTCCTCAACCATCACATGAAGGAGTAATTTCCAGTGGGCTGGCTGCACCAGACTGTGGCTGTAGCAAAAAGAAGATTACAGTTCCCCTTCTACAGGTGGGAGAACTGGGGTTGAACAAGCCCATTCTGGATTTGGGATTTGAACCTATAGTGCCTACATCCCAGGCCATTTCTTTATACAGTGTGCTGCAGTGCAAGGTTCAACTGTTACATAGCTTGAGACTCTTAAGAAATGTATAACTAGGTAATTCAAAAGAAGGGTAAGGGAGGCTTTCTTACCTCTTTCCATTTTGCAATAAGATGTGGACTTTGCTCCTATCCACAGACAAAAGCTTAGGGTCCACTAAAGCATCCAGCGTCTCAAGAATCTGAGGTTGCAGATTGTTAAGTCTGCCATGTAGGTAGCTGATCTAGATAACAACATGATCCTTCATAAGAATTAAAACAATCTTTTTTAGAATGCCTTGGGTCACTGAACCCTCTTACTGAACAAAGCAGTCAACAGTCACATGCTCCTGAAATTCCTGAAGCTGATGAGCATCCCCCAGCATAATTGGTAATCCAGAAACACATATATCATATATATTGGGCAAAAGGCGGGACACAAATATTATAATAATAATAATAATAATAATAATAACAACAGCAGCAGCAGCATTATTAAAGACAGCAGGATGCAAGTCAGCTTGAATACATATTTCTGCTTCTATTATTTAACAAAATTGCCTAGCTCTATCCCTGAACGGAGAGGCTTGGTCGTTGGAGGGATGTTGATAGGTAATGCATGGCATTTGGACATTGTGTCCTCTGTTTGATGGGTGCCTGGGGAGCCCAAATATCCAATAAGACGGAAGTGGGAACTCTTCCTCATGATAGTAATAGTCTACAGCAGATCGATATTTCTTTCTTTTAAATCTGCCAGAGTTCAGAGCGACCCATCGGGCTGCTAAGCGGGAGGGGAGGACAGGAGAGCCTGTGCTTGGCTAGCTTATATGCAGACCATATTCCCATTCAGTTTGTTTTTGTAAGGCCACTATTATATGAACTGTATGTGCATTCTGCTTATATCTGCAGTAGCAATTGTTTCAGACATACACAAGTTGCTACACTGTAATGACCGAAGGATTTTAATTCTTTTTTGATGGTCTAAATCAGCCTCATGCCCTTTTTCTTTTCACCCTCTGTGCAGAGATTTACTTCCTCTGTCTTATTCCTTCTGCTTGTGCTATCCTTTATTCTAAGGAAGCAAGATCAGGGAATCAGCTCAGAAGCACCGTACTCATCTAGGAAACAAGCTAATGAAGTGAGCCCTTTGCACCCTCTTTGTGAAAGCGTCCTTAAAAACTGGGAGGTAGGCAGAAGCCCTTAAAGCTTTATGGCCAAAGAACTTGCCTTGCCTTGAAGATGCGCCCAGGGCAGGCAGAAGGATCTCTTGGGAGATTTCTGGGTGGCTTAACAATACTGATAACAAAATGCCTTCCCCCCCTCCTAAATCAGACTGCTGAGCTAAAGAAAACCTGGGGTGTGGGGGAACAACAGTAGATTTGTGTGTAAGCTTCAGTTCTGGTAAGGAAAATTAATTCCTGGGCTCAGTAAGTGCTCAGGGGCACCTGGTTCCCAAATTCTAGCTCCGCCTTCCAAGCCACTATTTTATACCTGGCCCTGCTCGATGGAACTCGAGGTTTGAGTGAAAGAAAAAGTCGATCCTGCAAAGCTGAAGTCTGCCCATCCCTGGTTTAGGCCATGCTTAGGATGCTCAACAACCACCTGCTAAAGCAACTCCTTCTCCTAGGTTGTTATTTGGGTAAGTGGGAAGGATTGGGAGCCTAAAAGCAGATGCTGGTGCTCCTTGGCCGATTTTTGCTAAGGGATCACTAGATCATTCAACTAGACCGTGATTGCTTTAATAAAATTGCTTCCATTTGTTTAATCACAATTCTAGTTTCTACCAGTTTTCCTCAGCACATGTTCGTAACAAACTATTACTCTCAGTACAGCAAAAAGCAGGCTTACCCAGTACTGAAGTATTGCTTCAATAGCTCTAAATTCAAAAGGTAAAGAATACGTGACAAGTTGACCTTCTCCAGCTAGCTGAGGTGCCAGTTCGTGGATCAGCCAATTTTCCAAGTTTAAATTGCGATAGTCTAGGATTAGAAGATACTCTGGCGTTACCACAGCCTTCAAAAACTAGAAGAAGCAGAAAATAAAATTAGTCAGGTATTTCATGAGAGCTCACTGCTATTTAAAGCTTTGTTGGTTGGGGCACCAGTTCTGTGGAACACTCCACTCCCCCCGGCCCCCATCAGCCCTAAACCTATCCTTCAGCTTGCGCTGTCGTCAGGTTAAAACCTTTTTAGGCACTGACAGTGCAATCCTATACATGTCTACAAGAAGTAAGCATGGCTGAATTCAATAGGATTTATTCCCAAACTGAACTCCATGGGACTTATTTCCCAGTAAATGTGCATAGGATAACACTATCAATGCAGCAATATGTGGTTTTTTAAAATTTGACTTGCAGCCAATAAAATGAATTCATAACTTGATTTTTAGTCTGGATTATGTATCCTTCTAATAATCCGTCTGGATTATGTATCCTTTATTCCACCAGCTCTTTCTTTAACAAAGAATAACTCTCTCTCTCTCTCTCTATATATATATATATATATATATATATATATATGAGTGAGAGAGAGAGAATTTAATATAAGATTCCAAGAGATAGTCACCTGAGGTTTATTAAAACACTGAAACTGCCCCATTTGCCTGGCACTTTATCCATTCCTTCAGTCAATTTATGAAGCAATGCATTTTCAACAAACAAACAGGAAACTCTTCCATGGAAAAATCTCCATATAACTTTGCCTTACAAAATGTTTTCTGCTCCACCTCATTCAACCATCCCTGATGAGTATTTCAGCTGAACTCACACAAGTAATATAAACAAGTTCCTCTTGTGAGAGATTTCTGCAACTTAAATGGCTCTAGCTGGTACAACGGTGGTACAAACCCTTTTCTTCGGAGTAGTGTACGTGCTGCTTCATACCCAGCTATTTTCCGACACAGAAGTGATATGCATGTAGGAAAAGCAATGTGCAGTATCATATGTAAAGAACCCATACATAAACAGAGACTCCCACTTACCTCCATTCTTATGATAATCCTGTTGTTCCTGGGTGCTACGCTTACTTGATGCTGAAATCGTAGATCTCGTGCTTGAAGACTTAGTTCTTGGTATAGTTCTGTTTTCTTTCTTTCTGCCAAAAAGAGGTTTTAAAATGACGTGAAACAAACACAGACCACATTGAACAAGCAGACTGATTTTCAAAGTCATCACTCCAACTATCACAAGACACAGAAAAAGGAATAGACTCTTCATAGTCTGAGAGCACATGATGCAAATGCTTTGCTAAAACTAAGCAGGTTTACCAATACCTGGATGGGAGACTTCCAAGGAATCCTGTATAATGCCTTGAATTCATTATTTTTTTGTAGATTAGTACCCAACAACTAAATTGCAAGCAATGGTGCTCCTGCACCACCACGTCTATAGAATGTCACCTTTTTGTTGAGTTCAAAAGTAACAATAGCTTAGAGTTCAACCTACCATAAGAGCTTACATTGCCGTCTTTATCAAATTTCATCTAAAAAGTAGAAAAGAAAGATGGTATTGGAGGTTTGATTTTATAAGACAAAAGCACATTATAAACAGACTTGAAGAATGTACTAAGGTAGTTATATCATGTAGCTTTCTGTTAAATTTCTAGAGGTAGCATTTTGGTGCCATGCAGATAAATATCCAGTTTAATTAATACCTCAGTTATAGTATCCTAGATATATGTAATACTTTCATTCCACGGCACAAATTAATTCTTAAATATTCAGAAAAGTTGACGTCATTCAGAGATAGAGGAATGCTGATCAAAGATTTTACTTTTGAAATCCACAACTCAATACATGTTCTTCTGTAAGGCACACTATCCTCTACCATGCATGAGGAGAGGCAGATGTGGACGGTATTATATTATGAACTAAAAACAGTCAACACAAACTAACAAATAGATCAGTTAATAAAACAATAGCAAAACAGGTAAGCAGTGGCAGACTGGCAGTGGTGTTAATAAACGAAATATAGCCAAATTGCTATATCTCTGTGACAGTCCTTTCAATGCAATCCTATGATTATTCAGAAATCCCACTATATTCGGTGAGGTTTATTCCCCAGTAAATTTAGGATTGCAGCCCCACTCTGATCAGATTTGTTGCTTTATGTCCACTTTTCCTCTTCTCTCCAACATCTTGTCTATACAGGATGAATTGTTTCATCTCTCTCATCTTTATTTTAATGGACTGTTGTTTTACTGTATTTTTGTTGTTATTTTCTCTTATATTTGTACACTGTCCTGGAATCCACTTTTAGGAGTAAAGGGAGGTATAGAAAATTTAAAAATAACTAAATTTAAAATAAGTAATAATGAACATACGCGTTCTCCTCTCCCCACCCCATCTTCTTCTTCTCCCCGAGGTCCCTCCTTAGTAGCTTTTCCTTCCCCTCTGTTCCTAACCAATTTCTCCCTCCCTCTTAGGCATGGTGGGACACCTGCAAAGGCCCCACATCTTAGTAGGGGCCTACTGACAAAAGTACCTGAAGTTCTTTAACCTTTTCACTCTTGCAATCTGGTTGTTTAACTTCCTCTCACTCTGGCTCAGACAACAATTGTGGTGGTGGTGAGGAGCAGTACATGCCACTGCCTACTTGCTCACTGCATCACTGTCCATGAAGCAAGCAAGTAGTAGCAATGATAAAAAAGAGGATGAGGATAAATAGCAGCTGGTGACAATGGCAGTGAGAAAGTAGACTCACTAAGGGAGGCGGCCCATTGAGGTTTCTTGCCCAAGGACCTTCCAAACCCTGCTTCTATGCTCCTCCTCTTACTCTTCCAATAGGATGACTAAGGACTTACCACTGAAAACACTGGGGCCACACTGGCTAAAGTGGCTTGAGACGCCTCTGTAGTCAAGCATCTAGAAAGGTTGTCTACGTGACAATAAAGAGAAAAAAGTTGTAACTGTTGTAAATAGTTTATTTGCAGATCTGAATTATCAATAAGGATGTGAAAGTTTATTCAGTAACCAGTGCCAGATAAAAAACATCATAAACCAGTTAATCTATTCATTTTTGCCACGATTAACAATATGCATAGTGTCTGTAAGTCCTCCACTAATGAATAATTTTACAAATGCCAGATTAGACTAGGTCTTCACCAGCAAATAAACTATGCTGGCTATTTCTAGCATTTGCCTCAAGGGAGCAGGGTGAGACAGGAAACACTTGCATAAATTACTGTCCCTCTCCTCCAAATTATTTTATTTTTCAACTTGCTCACAGTCCATATGATTTGCTGACTCAGGATGGGGCAAACCAACTACTTATAACAGTGCAACAACAGTTGCAAACCCTGAGGTTAAGTTAGAGCTGAAGGAAGGGAAGGTTAGCGCGTGGAAGGATAGAGTTAACAACTAATCAAAATAAGATTCCCACAACTACTTTAATGTTTTTTCTTTTTTTAAGGAGTTGGGAGATCTAGCAACTTATTTTCTGAGGACATCTGAAAACTCTACTTATAGAAGCACGCATAGATTAAGACACGCAAAAAATTATGCCAAATATCTCAAATCACAAAGTTAAGCTAGTTGTCAGAATGTCAGTTCAGCATTAGGGAGCAATATTCAACAACAGAAGTTAGTTCTAATGATATCCCAGCATCAACATTTCTAAGTGAGCAGTGGAATGTGGAGGCAAAAACAAACAATAGTGCAAGCCACAGCACTTACATACACTTATATGGGAGTAAGACCCATTGAATTAAATCGGGCTTACTTCTGAGTAGATATGTATACAATTACAGTGTTAACCATGTAAGTGTTTCGAGTGAGCCCTGGCCTTTAAAGGTACTCCCCATGATCACCACTCCCTTAAATTAGCAAAGTAGCTGCACGTCTACCTGGGATCAGAGCCAATATAAATCAGCAGCTTACCGCAACGGCAAGTTTTACAGTTACATTGTGTATTCAGGAAAGGCCAAGTAGCACTTTTAGTTTGCAATTCTATACATAGTTACTTAGGAGTAAGCTCAACACAGCGGGACTTGCGCATAGATCGAACCTACATCTTATAAAGATGCAGAACATTTTCATCCTGGGCAACTTCACGACGCGAGCTTGTTCACCTATTATTTACGGTGGTGTAGCGCGTAAAGACTTCGGCTTGCTAAACGCGAGGAGCGCTGGCGCTCCTCGCGTTTAGCAAGCCGAAGTCTTTACGCGCTACACCACCGTAAATAATAGGTGAACAAGCTATTGGGAGTAAGTCCCAGTGAAACTAGGGGGACTTACTTCTGAGGAAGTGTAGACAGGAGCGGGCTGCGAAGCCTGAACATCCCCAGAAGAGGCCAGGAACGGAAGAAAACTCGCGTCCGCGCAAGGCCCGAGCAGCGCCCGGCTTCCTTGCACCCAGCAAGCTCAGTCCGCCCAGTCTCTGCAGCCGGCATTTCGTGGGCACGCGGGCAGCCGCTGTCCCGCCGGCCGCAGCCTCCAGGAAGCGCCAGGAGCGCTCTCCTTGGAGCAGGCGGCGCGAGTGACGGCTGCAGCACCCCCCCGTGCCAAATACGCACAGTAAGCCCGGCCGCAGCCTCCACACCCGCGCGCACTCCATCGGGAACAGCGCCTTGCCGGGGACGCCCGAGCGCGGCGCACGTCTAAGGCGCCCCGCTTCCGGCGCTGACACGCGGGGCAGGGGCGGAGCTGCGCCCGGGCTTCTGCTCTCCAGGCCAAGCCTTGCTGCGACAGTGAACGGCTGAGGCCGGACTCATTGGTAACGCCGAGGGAAGCGGCGGAAAGGCGGAGCACAGGCAACCAGAACCTCAGGAGGCGAGAACGGGACTTCCGTCCTAGTCAGGCAAAATAAGCGCGGCTGTTGCGGTCAGAGCGGAAACACCCAAGAAGCGTGTGGAACCTTAAAGACCAACAAATTCATTATCTTCGCAGAAACTTTACTGGGCGAAAGCCTGCTGTTTTGCTGCAGCACAGACTAAATAGCTAGGTCGCTGGGAGATGTTCCATAAGTGCTCTCTATAATTTTTACTTTGAACAATTACTAGTTCTTTGCTTTCTTCTAAGTTTGCTGCTGGAGGAAGTGATGATAGTGAAACTAGCAAACACTGATGAAATTTCGCATTCACAGCACAATCCTATGCATATTTCACCAAAACCTTTACTACAGCTCTCCACTGGTGCCCTGACACACTGGCGTTTCTACATGAGGCTTTTATCCTCGACCTGTGTAGGGCTTCTGCTTCTGGATTCTTTGTGGAATTAAGATCAGCTCCTTTACAAGGGATTTCCCCCCAGGTTTTCTTTCTCTACGTTTCATTATACAGCCACTAGATGGTGGTGTGGTATATTGTAATTGCACAATTACACTAGGCTTTATCCCACCATTCACAAATACCAGAATTTGCACTAAAATGGTTGCAAAGCACAGGAGAGGCCCGGAGGATGGCAACATTGTGTAAAAGACCTGCAAACTACTGTAAGTGAGGAATCATGAGTGCATAATTAAGGCCTCATGTGAAAAGCTCTACCTGAAAGCAGTGCTCATAAGAAAACCCTTGTGCAGAAAGTCTCTGACAAATCTCCCCCCACTCCTTGCAAATTTCTTCACCACCTTTGCTCTCCACTCCCTCTCCAAGAGATCATAGAATAGCAGAGTTGGAAGGGGCCTACAAGGCCATCGAGTCCAACCCCCTGCTCAATGCAGGAATCCACCCTAAAGCCTACCTGACAGATGGTTGTCCAGCTGCCTCTTGAATGCCTCTAGTGTGGGAGAGATCCTCATGTACTCCTGGTTTACACTTAATGACAATCCTGAGTATGAGTTGTCATTGAATTGTGGGTTGTTGTTACATGCAAATTATGCACTATGGTTTAAAGATGGGGTGTTAACCATGAACAACATAGAGTTCACAACCCAACAATAAAACATGGGTTTTCTTCAATCCATAGTTAAACCACAGTGCAGGGTTCACACATAATGACAACTCCTGATTCAACAATAACCCATGATTCAATGACAACTCATACTCAAGGCTGTCATTACGTGTGAACCAGGCCATAGAGTTCACTCTTTTCTACCACCGAACCAAGGAAAACAAGTCAATTTGTTCGCCCCACTTTTTTTTCTTTTTCAAGAGACATAACATTCAGTGGCTCCTAGAGGTGATTGAGTATGATTAGCCCTCATTGGGCTGTTTTGTGGTTGTTATTGTTGTTCCCCCCCCCCCTTAAGTTTTTAAAAAACCATTTTGTACTTCTGCATACCTTGAGGTTCACTTGAGCATGATGATACTTCCCTTTTGTTTATCAGTAGTCGATTTGGTTCCAATTTGGTCAGTACTCAGGCACTTTAGTTTGCTATTAGACGCAGTGATGATACTGAAGTCAGTAAACCCTGCTGAAATTTCAGATTCAATGCACAATCCTATGCATGTTTACTCAGAAGTAAGTCCTAATGTGTTCAGTAGTGCTTACTCCCTAATAGGTGTGCTGGGATTGCAGCTTTATTGCATATAACAGCCTTCCTCTTCCATTTTAGAGTGCAATTCAAAACTCCCTTCAGGTCAATCAGCTCTTGATTTAGTTTTGTGTGCTTGCAGCAGGTGGCAGTATATAAAATTATAAAACTACATTTGAGACTTTTGGATGCCAAGGATACAGCTTCAAACAAAAGACATCAATAAGAGGCTGAGCAGAAAAGCACAACTAGCTGCTGTCTTCCAGGCCTTGATCCTGCAAATACTCTGGTGCCTATTACTTTTGAGCATAAATCAATAGGACTGTAGATTAAGTATTTTCTTGTTTTTATCTAAATGATAAAAAATAAGGTATTTTCCCCTATCAGGTCTAACAGCAGCTGGGAAATTTTCATCCCACGGACCTGCTTCCCTCGGATTATCCCCGTGGCGCTAAGCTTTCACGGTTGTTGTTTTTGCTACTGGGCAACAGTGATCCTTTGCATACCAGGAAGTGAGTTTAAGGGGGGGAATGTAAAAAATCATAAAAAATCAACGGATGACCCAATTCAATTCAAATTTGGTATGCTTAAAGCTCTCCCTAATATCTATTACTGTACCAATTTTTGGTGTCTTTATCTTTAAAGCTTATGCAGATGTCAGCATTTCTTTAAAATCCTGCTCCTGTGCCCCAGCAGCAGCTCGGAAGATACGCTCAAAATATAGGGGCTAAATACGGCAAATCTTTTTGCTTTATTGCACAATTAAGGCAGGATGCATGGGAGTACTTCACAATCAAAGCAGATTATAAGGTGGAAAACTTCTGAGTCCTTTGCATGCAATTCGCAGTGATTGCACAGTATAATGCTGGTGTGATAAAGCTCTTAGACTGGTGTGGGGAACGGGCTAAGAAAACTCTGGGAGCTCCATTATGGTTTTTTGTTTTTAATATGTTCGGTCCTGATAAGTATCGCCTTGCTGGGAAAACAGATTTACTTAGGTCAAAGAGATGGGATAGATGAGAATTTAGCTGACTGGCTAGACATACAGCCTAGCATGTGTTGAGGTCAGAACAGTGGAAAGATAATTTATGGTCAGGCCTTCCAGTCTACAACTCAAAATGGTAGAGAATGCGGCCAGAGGGAGATTTTTCCTGAGGAAATCTGGTCTAAGCAGGGATAGAAATTCTATCTATGAACAACCAATCAATGCACAGTAACAGACAGTGGGAATTATCCATCAAGGCATTGTGCCTCCACTGATTCTGTTCCTCAAGTGAGAACTGCAACAGAGATTTAGCGCTTCCTGGAGCAACTGGAAACAAGCAGAAACACTCATTTCTGGTATGGGACAGGTCAGCGGAGCTTACATAAGAGAGTTCCATTGACCTGTCCTAATCCAGAAAGAGCATTTCTGTTCGTTTCAGGGCTTACTATAGGAAGCATTAATTTTCAGTTACGCAAGCAGTGGGTCACACTTGTGTAATGGAATTGGCTGGAGGGGCCGCTTATGGAATGGCCCTCTTGGATACTGCCCAGTAAGTGTGATAAGGTGTTGATTAATCTATAGAGAGGAAATTAAAGCAGTTCTAAATGCAGTGACTTGGGGCATTATAACAAGTAAAACAACTGGGGTAAGAACAATAGCTGCAGTGGCAGGTTGAAAGGTTGACAATCCTTTATGAAGCATTTTGATGGCATTACAGAATGTTACTGTAATAAAACATAATACAGATGTGTTATATAATCATGATATAACACAATTATGTAATAACATAGTAAAGTGATCTAAGAAGGCATATTAAATGGTCAAGATGAGACTAGTTACTATTATTCTCATGTTATAGATTGGGAACTAAACTAAAAATTAATTATTTGTCCATCACTGAACAGGGATTGAACTAAGGAATTGTAGTCCATACTAAAAATGGGTGTCTTAGATATGCCCTTTAATCTATTCTAGAAAAAGGCCCATCAAGTTTGATGGCTGACAGAGGAGGTAGGGATGGAGAGTTCTAGTCTGTTCCCCAAATCTATTCCCGTATTTTTCATCCCTCATTTTCCACTATCCCATTCTTCACTGAAGCCATTGCTTCAGACTAAGCAGCAAGTTGCTGGTCATGCCTGCTTTCCAAAACTGCCCTGGCCTCTGATATCCCAAATGCAACCATAGAACCAAACCACTTTACTGTGTAGTATTCAGTAGGAATTCAGTTTTAGATCAGGGCTGGGAATGGGAATGTCTGGCCATCCAGATGTTGGGACTGCAGCTCCCATAATCTCTCACCACTGGCTATGCTGGGTAGGGTTGAGGCCCAGTATTGGGCAAAAGGTGGGATACAAATGTAATAATAATAATAATAGGGTTGATGGGAGTTATAGTCCAACAACATCTGGAGGGCCGCATATTCGCCACCCATTTTAGATAGATGGAACTATTTCACACCCTCCCAAAAGTGGAAGGACTGTGTATGTATGTGGGTGCATGTTAACAAATATTTGTCTCAAATCAGGTTAAATGTTTTCTGTATTATTAGGCAGAGGGAAGGGGGATATTGTTTCCTTCTCAATGTACAGTAATTTTATTTCTGTGACAAAGGCTGTTGCTCTTCACATTGATCTTCTGAAATATATCTCAGGAGATTGGCCTTCACTTAAAAATAAAACAACAGCCTATTGCTAATTAACAGAGTTAGTAGGGGGTGTGGCTAAATGCTAACTTCTTCTGTATTTAACAATTTAAAAACGCTGGTATGGCTTTAAAGTGTTAATTGCCTTGAAATTTTATGAGCCCCTGAAATAGCTGTGGCACAGGTTTGAAAATGTACAAACACCATCAGTATTTCATTTGTTCCAATTAGCATTAGTGAAGCTGAAGCACCCAGTAATGAGTAATTCGAACTGTCACTGAAGACAGTCCAATTATTCTAGAATTATTGCAGGGCATAAACCAAATGCCATTGTTTTGTTTGTTCTTAGACGCACAGTGATGATTGCTGTAATTCTAATTTAAATCATGACTGGACAGTCTATTTCACAGAAAGCACATAACCCTTCTATTGGAAGCTTTTAATTAACACCTTATTTCAGTGATGTTTGTTTAATTGCATTATTATGTGTAAAATCTGATTTGGCATAAATGGAGGACAATTTATCAAATTCCTCCATATGCAGTGAAATGTAATTGTTTTGCAAAAGTTTACTTCAAGACTGAATTTGGCTCATTTACATTCTAGATGTCTCCCATAAGGCACTGGGAAACTTCCTGTATAGTCAGTCCACCACAACCTTGTCAAGAAGAGCCACTGTAGTACAATTGTTTAAACATTACTACACAGGTTACTGAGAAGTTCTTGCTGATGGCACACTGCATACAGAAGTAGTAATACTAAAATATTCCTTATCATGTCCATATGCCTGCCATTCCCAGCACTGGCAGTGGTGCTCACGTACAGATCAAAATGCAATCCCAAATGGTTCTGTGTATGAAGCTAGAGTAAGGGTTTCCCTACCAATCTTCAGATTCTACTGGCAGAAATAACTCTGGAGTAGATCTAGCGAGTGCCCACTTAGCTAAGTCAACATTTATTGCCTACCAGAACATATTGTATGTGCAACAATTTCCAGAATTGTAATTAAAGAACACCAACAAGAAGTACGGTCTAAAACCCTAGTTGGAGTGCTGGAATTTGGAGCGCTGCTCTGATTCCATAAACTGCTATGGTGAAGTAGCTCACAGAATCAACTTCCAGGTCCCAACCTTGGACCACTAGCCCCTGCACCATTGGTAAAGTCTAACTGAAGGCCAAGCAGTCTGTACAGTAGCAGCCATGGCCATTTATGATCCCATATCTTCTCTTTTCTCTATGAGCTCCATCACACCAGCGATTTAGTGCACTCTCACCATGCCTGGTGTGCAAATTTGCAGCATGGTACTCAGATGATGCTGTGCCTGTCCTGCTGACACTTCACCTCTTCCCCAGCCTTTTCCATCTTTTCCTAGAATGCCTAAAGTCTGGATTATTTTCCCTAAATGTGTTTTCCTTTGTTGGGGGCGTGTGCTGTGACGGGATCCTTGCTGTTGGCTTGAATGGATTGCATCAGGTCCTGGCAGGGAAAAGCAATTTCTCCCATCAGCGGGCTCCAAGTCTCAATATAAAACCCAAACCTGGCATCCCAGGCTCGAAAACAGTTTTTTTTAAAATTGTACAATGCTTGAAACTCTGCAGAGACAAGATTGTACTCCTTCGATGCCCCCAAAGAACCAGACTAAAGGATCATTCCATTTTTGTCGGGCGGAAAGGTGGTCTGGTTGAAGTACTCATCTGACAGGATCTGTCTTGTTAAAGGGGGGAGGAGCAATCAATGAACTGGAAGGAGAAAGAGAAGGGGTGGAGTGGAAAAGCAAACAAGCGAAAGAGCATCGGAGGTAAAAAAAAAAAACACGGAGAAAAAGCAGGAGAAAAATATGTGTGATGTAGCCCTGTTTGGCAGAACTCTGCCATTCAAAAGACATCAGATGGGGGAAAAGCAGAGCATGAACAGAATTAGCACATTTCTCCTTAAGGGGTATTTTAATGGCTTTTCATTGCTCAGCAATGTAGTTTTAAAAAAACAGTGGTGTAGATGACATCTTTGTCCACCACCTGTCAGAGTGCCAACTACAAAGATTGGGCTGCCTGTCCAATTGGCTTTATTTTATTATTTAATAGATTTATATACTGCCTACCATATTTGAAAATCTCTCTCAGCAGTTTATAAGAAAATTTAAATATATTGAAATACATTGTGATATATATAAAAATACAGTTAAATACACAATAATTGGTAAAAGTTTCATATAAAACATCAAATAAAAAACAAAGATAGCACCATAATTACAAACAAACTGGGCAGCACAATCACTTAGGCAAGGCTTGGATAAAGAAATTGGTCTTTAATTGGTGCCTAAATGATGCTACAGTTAGTGGCTCCCGAATACCAGAGTAGAGGTCATGGTGGGAGGAGCCACCATGGGGGAGCCTGCTTCTGGGTTGCTGCTAGATGGCAATCTTCAGGTTGTAGTACAACCAGCAAGACCTACTCCAATGATTTTAATAATTGCATAGGTCTGTACTGGGGAAGGTGATTTGCTAGGTAACCTGGCAAGCTGTTCAGGGCTTTATATGCCAACAGCAAAAACTTGTACTTGGCTTAGTAGCTAATTGGTAGCCAGTGCAGTTGCTTCAACACTGGTGTAATATGTGCATGGCCAGGTACCCTTCTTAGCATCCTGGCTGCCGAATTCTGCACCAGCTGTAGCTTCTGGACCAAGCATGAGGGTAATCCCACATAAATCTCATATTTTAACCTATATTAATTTTAATCTCATATTTTAATCTATATTAATTTTTGCTGTGTGGTTTTATTCTGGTTGTGCTTTTTATATTGTATTTTGTATTTGTGTTTTAAATTTGTTGTTTTTATGCTCTTCATGTTTTTAATGTTTATGAACCGCCCAGAGAGCTTTGGCTATTGGGCAGTATAAAAATGTAATAAATAAAATAAAGCACATTGCAGTAATCTAAACATGAGCTTACCAATGTGTGAATAACAGTTGCCAGGCTACCCCTGTCCAGGAAGAGACACAGCTGACAAACAAACTGGAGCTGGAATAGGTGATCCTTGCTATAGAAGCTGCTTGGGCCTGGCCTTCATCCAACCCATCACTGCATCCAGGCACCAGTTCAGAATATGCATGATCTCTCTTAATTCAGTTGTTACAGAGCACTAGAGCTGGTTGTCATTAGCATACTTGCCCCAAATCTCCTAATAATCACCCCAACAGCTTCATATAGATGTTAAATAGCATGGGGGACAAGATGATACACCTTCCACAACATAATTGTCAAGGAGCCAAGGTACAGTCCCTCAGTGCCACTTTCTGGAACTATCTCCACAAGAAGAAGCAGAACCACTATAGCATAGTGCCTCCAATTCCCAACTCGCGGAGATGATCCAAAAGAATACCACGGTCAAAGGTATCAAAAGCCGCTGAGAGATCAAGCAGGATCATCAGAGTCTCATTCTGTCTCTCTATATCAAGAAGTCATCCATCAGGATGACCAAAACCGATTCTGTCCCGAAACCATGCCTGAACTCAGACTGAAATAGGTCAAGACAATCATTACCCTCCAATAACATCTGTAATTGCTCAGCCATCACCTCCTCAAGCACCTTGCCTAGAAAAGCGGTATTAGTCACAGGGGGGTTGGGGGAAGGTGCTATAAAACTCCCGATCCAGGGAAGACATTTTCAGGAGTCGACACACCATCACCTCCTTCAGAAGTTTGCAGACTGCAGTATAAAAAACCAGTATATTCTAAAGTGGTGCTGCTGCACTTTCACATGTATTAATTAGGACAAAATTGAAAAACACAACCAGTGTTAACCAGTAACAGTAGTACATCAAATGCTGCTTCCATCCAAATTACTTTTTTGTAATGGTTAACTACCTTCTTTGTAGCTCACAGCAGGGGGACATTTTTTTCCTTCCTGAATGCTGAGATAAAAAGAAAGGAAAAATTCCTATGTGCTTTTATCATAGTATGTGTGTTGAAATCAGCCCTGTGTTGTTGTTTTTAAAGATAGATAAGCAACATAGCCATGGGGCTTTGCAAAACACAATGGGCAATGTGAGCCATTTATTGGGCAGTACAAGCCAATAAATGAAATAGTACTAATGTTTGATATGTATTAATGTCTGTCAGGTGTAATCACTTCTGCTACCTAGAGTGTGAGGAAGGTCTATTAGGTTAAAATCTTAAGATGGTTATGAGCTATGATCTTTAGTGCAGATCTTTAAATAGAGAGAAACTTAAGAGCAAAACAAAAGATAGTTCATTTACTATGTTCCATCTTGGAAGTAATGCATGAACTATGGATTATTATTATTATTATTATTTATTTATATAGCACCATCAATGTACATGGTGCTGTACAGAGTAAAACAGTAAATAGCAAGACCCTGCCGCATAGGCTTACAATCTAATAAAATCATAGTAAAACAATAAGGAGGGGAAGAGAATGCAAACAGGTACAGGGTAGGGTAAGCAGGCACAGGGTAGGGAAAAACTAACAGTAGAAAGTAACAGTAGAAGTCTGCACAACATCAAGTTTTAAAAGCTTTAGGAAAAAGAAAAGTTTTTAGTTGAGCTTTAAAAGCTGTGGATGTATGAAGTAGTGAAGTAATGTAGGAACTAATGTATGAAACTCTGGTGATTCATGGTAATTTACCTTTATATTTTTTAGCAGTGTGTTTTTGTTTTTGTTGGGCATCTAAAATAATTATTATAATGTATGGACTGGTGAAGTACAAAAGGGTTAATCATGAGAGAAACTGCAGAAGACTCAGAAATATACTTCAGCTATTTCTGAATACATTTTCTTTTTATGTGTCTGAAGCCCTTCACTGAAGAACCACCTACAGTGACTATATCTGACCTTTCCTAAGGTAAAACATTCCATAACACTGTCTCCCACTCGGCTGGAGCCCTCCTGTCTGTGTACCAGCTACAGCACTGCAATGCCAATGGGAAATTCCAGACACTATCATGTTTTTTTTAATAATTATTCCAATAGTTGTTGTTGTTACACAGCCAACTCACACCCCACACCCCCAAAAAGCAAAGGAAGCCATGATGGCCCATAAGGAAAAATAAAAAAAATCTACATTAGTGTAATACCTTTCCTAGGAGGACCAACCAAATTTTCACAAAATATTGAGCAAGATTTGAATTCCCTAGAACTTCTCACCAGGCTGGATGTTAAGCAAAACAGGGGTGGAGGGAGGAGAAAAAACCTAACTTGTTATTAAAGCCATAAAGTCAGCATTAGTCATACCTTGAGATGAAGGGTAGGAAGAGGTTACAGAGGTTACAGACTTTAGCTAGATTAGGGGTCTCCTATATGCAGGTTTCACATCACATCTAAGGATGACTTTGTTCATACGACATGCCGGACTCACTGTGGGATGTTTATAGTTTATGTGAGGGCTGTTTAACCCTCTAGTCACTGTGGTTGGGTTTGGATGACACGCTGCAGTCCCATTAGGTTACATATTCATAATGGCAGTTCCATCCGTCTGGGATGTATCACAGCTCACTGTGGGTAAAACAAACTACAATGGGTAGATCTATGTTGAGCTGTTTAGTTGGAGTGAGTGGCTAACAGTGCCTTCCTATATTATATATGTCTACTCCATGAAGTCACAAAGAGTCGGAAGCGACTGAACGAATAAACAACACTCATATGTTTACTCTCAGGTGACTGGGTAAAGATTGCATCGTAAATCACATAAGACAGGCTCAGTTAAGATAAAAAGCAAAACAGAAATCTATTTTTTTAATCTAGTCTGTAGTCTCTCTTCATTAGTGTGTTGTGGTTCGCCCTTTTGCCTGTGCTGTCTCGTAAAAGTCTGTTGTTTTTTAAGCCTCAAAGCTAATCTTGCTGGGAAAGGAGGACTGGTAAACTTGCCAAATACAAATAAACAGAGTGGTTTTGAGGTTTTCCTTGTTAAATCTTTCCCCATTGTAAAAATTTCTAAGGCTCCCATCCAAAGCATTCTCATACAAAGTAAGCACTGAAGTAAATAGGATTAATTTCCTAGTAAATGTACTTGGTTAGTGTTTTAGTGACTTATGGGTCTCCAAACTGAAGCAAATGTAACTTGACCATATTAGAAGACAAATATACACAGCATTTTGCAATGCAATGAAAATCATAAGGGCATTTAAAGAAAGCAATGTAGACCTCAAGCCACTTAAGCCTCTCTAGCGATCAAAATTAGTACTTTTTATTGTGCCTGTGAGGAAAAAGAAATTCAATGTAGATCTACCTTGACCGTAGGTACCATGTTTTCCCAGTGACTCATAACTATCAGAGGACAAGGGGAAGTCATTTTCTGCCTTAGCTGTATCTTCTGAATTATCTTAAAGAACAGCACAGAACGCAATAGTGTAGTGAGGTTTTTGGATTAAGACAGGCATGAATTATGGTTGCCTGATCTGAATATGACCATTTTATTATTTATTTCATTTCATTTCTATACCGTCCATAGCCAAAGCTCTCTGGGCGGTTCACAATTCATAAAAAAATACAACACCACATTACAAAATATAGCATTATGATAAAAAACTCAAATTTTGTTTGACATAAACAATTTAAAATAAACAGTTAAAAACAATTTCAGTAAACATTATTTTAATAGAGCTGTTCAAGACAGCAGACATATGTCCCATCATATGCCATTACATGCCTGGGAGTAGAGGGCAGTCTTAACCTGGTGCCAAAAAAAATGACTTGTTGCCAGGCAGACCTCAATGGGGAGCTCATTCCATAGCTGGGGGCCACTACTGAGAAGGCCCTCTCCCTTGTTGCTACCTTCCAAGACTTGTTTTCCCAGAGAGAGCTGGTAGATTGTTATATTGGCAGAATTCTGTAAACTGTATTTCAGTATATGAGATTTTGTCCTCCTGCTTAACTGCCAGCCTCTGACTCTGTGATAACTGTACAATATATCCTAGTGTACTGTGTAGGTGCCAAGAAACTAAAATTTAATGGAGAACTTACTCCATCCAGAAAAGATAATTCCCCAGTGTTTGGATATGATAATATCCACTTGCAAAGACAGAAAAAAGAAAACGCCGCTGAGTAATTCTAGCTGTAACAGGCAAACAAAAATATATAAATAGCATGCAGTGTACCTGCTACTATAGTAGTTGTGTGTGGTAAACTGTAGGAAACAGAATTTGAAAAATCTGTTTTTCTTTACACTCCTAACACCAGGAGCAGAATTTGCAGTGCAACCCTATACATTTTTACTCAGAAGTATGTATAGGATTGCTGCCTTACAATGCGATCCTAATACACATCTATTCAGAAATGCTTAGAGTAGCTCTGCTAATTTTTTTTTTTTTTTTTGGAGAGGTAGCTTTAAGCAAATTATTATTTTTCAGGCAGAGGTCCCTATCAAGAAATCATAAGGACCAATCACCTACCCCACAGGGTTCTTGTGTGGATAAATACAAAAAGATTGTCAAATACTCTGCATATCTGTGAAGGCTACTACCATATATCTCACCTAAAACAGAGGTGTAGCAAGGACAAATACAATAAAGGCTATGAAGTTATCAATCTAGATAGCGGATGGCCAGCCTGTGGTATGGGTGCTACAAGTTGTACAGGAAGTGGTGCTTCTAGGAGAGTTCCTGACACAGGAACAATCTTACTTCAAGGATTTTAAGGGGATTAATTTCCTGTGTGGCCTGTTTCTGCATTAAGCCAATATAGATGATACACAGGAGATACATGTTGTTTCCCTATGTCCTGTCCCCCACTTTTAAATAAAATCCAGCTGAGATCAGGAGTGGAGGAAAGTTGGGATTTCTTTTCACAATAACAGTACCTGTCAGGAATCCTTTACATGCATCTCCTTTGTAGCTTGGTCCTAAATTTGCCATCAGAAGTTGGATGGGTCAGTGAAAGGTTCTGTCGCCTTACCATTTTCTTTGGTGCTCACTCAGTCTGCCATAAATAGCACCTTGCCTATTTCCATACAAGATGTATGGTGGCACTGAAGTTCTCATAATCAAAGTCTAGAGGGGGTGTTTGTCTGGTTTTCACAGACTGTCAGTTTCTTATAATCGTCACACAGAGTCTAGCAAACTTTAGGCACTTTATAAAAATGATGATGATGATAATAATAGAAGGCTGACTCTTCAATGGATGGCAGTTAGGAACCCAAGTCCCTTTTGGAACTCAAGGGCACCAGTGGGGATGGCCCAACCGCCATGTTTGTTTGCCTTGAGGAAACCCCCCCCTTGCATTTTTATCGGCCACAGGAAGACCCACCAGGTATCCACTAGCAACTAGCCCTGCCTAGATCCTAACTATATGGGCTTCCTTTCTTCGTCCCTACTACAAGTGCAAGATACTCCCCCTCCCTCGCCTCCCTCCCTCCCTCGCCTTCTAACTCTCCTCACTTTCTATCACGTCCGTCTCGAAGAAAACCGGGGAAATAACATTGCCCCGACGCTCCCTGGGGACGCCCCTGAAAGCTGCACCGGTGCGGCGTCTCCCGTTTTCTTGCACTGGCTGCTCTGCCCCCCTTGCTCTTGAGCTATGTGTGTGTTGCTATGGAAACGGCAGGGTGGGGAAAAATAATAACAGCTTTCTCCTCCTCCCCTGGGAGCAGAAGTTCCCCGAGCAGCAGCAGTAGCAGCAGCAGCAAACCAAGTGCAAGAAGCCTGCACTTCCCTCTCTGTTACCCTGGGGAGGCCCAGAGTGGAGAATGAGTCAGGTATTCTGGGGCAGCGACAGCAGCCACAGCCGCCGCTTACAGACCTTTGGTAACGCTCATGGTGCTAAAAGCTGAGCCAGTGCTAGGTGGAGAGAGGGCAGTCCGATCCAGAGAGAAGAAGGATTTGGACTTGGCTGTGCTCAGGTGCTGTTCCCCTTTCTCCTCTCTCTGTTCTCTACAGAAACTCATTCCCCTCGTTTGCACTGTGTACTGTCTTCTTTTTCCTGGTTTGTGTCTTTCGGGGCATTCTCGCACAGTATGCCACTAAACGCGCGTTTTGTAGTCCACAGGTCATGTGAATGTAAAGTCGACATTGGCTAGATTCAATGGGCGTTGTGGTTGCAAACTGCCTCTTTATCCTGCACTAAACACGTGGACGCAAGCAGCGTGGCTGCTTTTAGTGCCGTGTGTGTGTGTATTTGGGCCGGGGGAAAGGAGGAAGACACTCATTTGAGACCAACCTCTAATCGACCTGCGTTTCCCAAACTGTTGGTGAAATGCAGAGAGCCTCATAGAAAGAAGTAAGATGAAGTTGCGGGTGGGGTGGGGGCGAGGGGAGGCACTGAATCTGTTTGGAGCCATTTGAAAGAAAAGGGAAAGCAAGTGAACACGGTCATTTCTGTTGAAGGCACATGTAGCTACAAAAGGCATGATGATCCCTTAGCAAAAGTTGAGAAGGGCATGCAAAATGGGTGGCTATAGCAGTCCTTGGATGTTGGGAGAAAAGTTGTGGGATGCTTAATAAAATCTTACGTCCCCAACTCCCCTTTCCACAACTTTAGCCATATCATGACCCTGCTTAGCCTTCTAGAAACAGCTGGTGGGGGTGGGGAGGGATCTCAAAAGACAGAGGCCAAACTCTCTTTGGCCTTCCCCCCTTTTTTCTGGTAATGTCAGCATTCCATGGTCCATTGAAGATTGAAACTGAATTTAAATCAGTTTCATTTGAGAGCCAGTGTGGAGCAGTGGCTAGAGTGTTGGACTGGGAGGCAGGAGATCCGGGTTCTAGTCCCCACTCAGCATGGAAGCTCATTGGGTGACTTTGGGCCAGTCTCAGATTTTCAGCCCATCCTATCTCACAGGGTTGCTGTTATGAGGATAAAATTGAGAGGAGGATTATGTACATCACCCTGGATTCCTTTGGGGGGGGGGATGTGGGATATACATGTTAATAATAATAATAATAATAATAATAATAATAATAATATAAATAAATAAATCAGAGCTCATCAGAATCCATGTCCTGGATCATATCAAGTAGTAATACAACGAGAATGCTTCTGTGCTTTCTCAGTCAGTAGCCACAGTCAAACCCCATACATCAGATGCACATAGCAAGGGTTCCAGTCAGAGGGTGTGACTTACCCTTGATCCCTGGGACTGATTGCTGTAAAAATTAATCACTCATATATCAAGTTGATGGAAGAGTGCCTGTATATTGGAGGACAAGTATGTGGATGAATGGAATGTGATGGAATGCGATAGTGGAAATGAGATATAGCATCTTGAAGTGATAGAATGAACTCTATCCCTTCGGACTGGAAACTAGCGAATCACATTTTTAACGCTTCCCTATGTTAAAAAAGGCAGAGGAAAGAACCACACACCCCTCCCTATGAGTACAAAACTAGCTAGGCTAAAACCTTTCTCTCCTGATATGCTAATGCTCTACTTGCAGGGATTTCTTTGTATGTTGGGGCTGTTGACATGGTATCCTTTACCTGCAGTCTGAAATGGTACAGCCCCTTCAGCCACTGTAGAACTCTACTATTCTGTTCTGTGCTGCATCTGAGGTAGAAGGGAGATTCAAGAACACAGAGCTCTGCATGTGCCAGCTAAGCAATAATTAAATAATTTTAAAAACTCTGCTGTGTCTCACACTCCTGGGTCATCTTTGTTTCCCATCTCTTGTCCCATTGAAAATGTTTCTGTTAAGGTATTAACAGAGTTTGGCAATTAAAAGTCGCTGCAAAAATTGTAATAATTTAGCATACATTGTATCCTTTCTGGCTTCTACTATTTCCGTTTTCTGCCTGTTTCCTTTCCCTACTCCCAGTCAAATGCTGCCAGCTGAAATAAAGAATGTTTTTTACCTCCAATATTTGATAATCTCCTCCTCTGCTCTATTTATCTTGCTATATCTGTGTTGTTGCTTTCAGAATAATTTTACTGTGGCCTTGCAGGCCTCCTCATGGCTGATTTTGAGGATGAAGGAGAAACAGAAGATTGATGAAGAAGGTGGGGGTAGGAAAAATATGTGGAGGAAGAACATGGCTAGGTGCTATGGAAGTTGTGGTTTCTTTACTATGCTCAGTCACTTTTTCTCTTTTGCAGCCGTAGTTTGTGTGAGTATGTAGGAAAAGAAACTCATGATGATTTTACCATTCTCGAGAGAGTGGCAAGAACTGGTTGCCTAGCAGAGGGTGCTCTTTAAACTGTATTGAAATTGAAACCTTAGGGAGAGTCTCTCTGGTTCTTTTAGGGAGAGAGATACCAGTGGTGGTGGTCTCAGTGTGTCAGCCTTGCTGTATATCTGTGCGCAGTTCATGTATTGCAAAAGGAATTTGATCAAGTCTGCTGGAGAACGACTCTGGGGAAAAATAAACCTGTTCTTGTTGAATCAACAGGTGTGCAGACAGAAGTGTCCCTTAGAAGCAGGAACCAGAAGAGACAGGTTGAAGCTCAGCTATGAGTAGTCCCAGCACCAAGCCAACATGTCTGTCACAGCCAGTGGTGAAGAGTGTGATGGTGTATCGCAATGGAGACCCATTCTTCCCAGGGCGACGTGTGGTCATCCATGAGAAGAAGGTGTCTAGTTTTGATGTCTTCTTAAAAGAAGTGACAGGTGGAGTGAATGCTTCTTTTGGGGCTGTGCGGAATATTTACACACCTCGTGGTGGGCACCGCATCCGGCAACTAGATGACATTCAGAGTGGAGAGCACTACGTTGCCGGTGGCAGGGAGGCCTTCAAAAAACTCAAGTGAGTAGTAGAAACTGAGCTATGTTATCTTTTAAACTGTAGTATCCAAGTGCCTTGAAGTTGAGCAGGGAGGTTGGACTCGATGGCCTTATAGGCCCCTTCCAGCTCTACTATTCTATGATTCTGACATTGATATACAATCCTCTTTTGTTCTGGAAATATAAAGAGAAAGTTAATATTTATTACCAACTTAAAAATGGAAGGTTTTTCCACTTCATCTACCTGGTTTCCCATTCCCTTCAAGTATTTCTATCATCTTCCATAGAATAGAAGGTAGAATTGGTTGAAAAACTTCTGTTCTATCATCACTGATGGAACATGTGAGGCTATTTTGTGGTATTTTTACTGGTAATTATAGGAGATGTTTTTGTATCTAAGGCTGCAATCCTATATACACAAGATGGCCAGATGCAAAAGGCTCCTGGACCTTAAACACTTGTGTAGAAGAGGGCATTTCAGCAGGAGCAGCTTATCATGTAAGGTATGGCTGCTGAGATTTCCTCTTCTATACAACTAGTAAACCGCCCAGAGAGCTTCAGCTATGGGGCGGTATATAAATGTAATAAATAAATAAATAAATAAATAAAAGTGCAAGAGCTTGCTCACTTTTGTATCTGGCCACCTAATATACACTTACTTGGGAATAAGTCACACTGAACTCAGTAGGATTTACTCCTGAGTAGACATATACAGGATTTCACATCTGAATAGACATGTATAGGATTGCATTGTTAGGTTCTATGTGTTTTATCTCTATGACATAGACAAACATGGACTACAGAGAAATGGAAGTAAATCTTTTTTAAAAATAAAATAAAATAGGGCTTTCTTCCAGATAGATATGCAGAGGATTGCAGCCCTAATTGCTTTTCTAACTAAGTCTGTTAGAATCTGAGCTCTAAGACCTGGCTTAAATGCTAAATATCTGCTGTTACCTACAAAATATAAGGTGGTTTAACAATCATTTCTCCTACTAGGAAATCCTGGAAACAGTTTTGCTCTGAGGGGATTTAAAGTTCTTTAACAGAAAATTTTCAGTAGACACACCAAACTACAACTCCTAAGATTCTTTGGGGAAAACCATGATAGTCAAACTAATAGAAACCTGATACATGTTTATGGAATAAATATACCCTGTAATACTCTTATTCGTTCAAATTGTCTGTTATTGGTTTATAATATAAGTACAATTTACTTAATGCAACATTTGTTAGGACCTGCAGGATGTTCTTTTTTAAAGAGCAGATCTGTTCCCTTTGGTTAGAAGGAAAACCCTTTTGGGTTCTTCAAATTAATGCTAAGAAACTAATGCCTGATATCATTTGTCACTAGGATTTTTTGTCACTCAGGATATCTTCTCCATTACCAAATCTGCTGCCTATGCCCTTCCCTCATATTTAGATTCTTATTTAATCAATTTACTAAAAATAAAAAAGTGGTACCCAAAATCCCAAATTTTTCATAAATGCCAAATTATGCAAGTGGAATATATCACACAAATTTACAAATGATAGGTGCATTGCATTTGCCTCAAATTGTGATTGTATTTTTATGTTTTATGTTTTTTATTGTTATTTGCTAAAAAATAGATATTCAAACCATTGTACAAAATATAAGACCCACAGGCTTAAAACAAACAATTGGATATATGTTCAACTCAATTGAGTTGCAGAATTTGGGTTTTCAGTTACAGAATTTTGTTCAGGCATAATATAATTTTTAACATAAAAATAAAAGCTAGTTCAGGCTTAAACTATATGGCAGTTCTATCAATCTGTAATGTTAACTGAGTGGCATAGCTATTGGTTCTTAAAAGTATGTTTGATCTCCAATGTAAGCAGGAGAAGCTTTAGCTGAACTGAATGGATCCTGCAGACAACAGTTTCTTAATAGTGTGTTCTTAAGAGTATTGTAGATAATTGCATTAAGGTTCATTTTTATGAGAGGATAAATATGTGCAAGACAGGGAGAGGTTGTGGAGCCTTTGTAGAATGAGAAGCTTTTCTACCTATAAAGACGTTCTATTTTTATGTCCACAGTTCACAATCACAGGCACTGGGGACTAAGAAAGTTTTGAAATGTTTCAGAGCTTCAATGAAAGTTTTAAGGAAGTATCAAGTTCCATCCACTTTCCATTTATCTTTAGCTAGTGGGAGAAGATGCTACTTTTAAATACAGTTATATGACAAAGTTTTCTGCCTGATGATAAATATTAGCACATACATAAGATATAATCAAATTTTGCCTTGCACTGAAGGAAATGGAGAAATAAGGAGGACCATTTTGTCCTTGATTGCTATTGTACATTACATTAGTATTTTGATTTCTATTCCGGGAGATAAATTTGTATTTGTAGAATATAAATTAAAATACTGATGTAAAGTACAATGGCAATCAAGGACAAAATGGTCCACCCTATTTCTCATTTCCTTTAGTGCAAGGCAAAATTTGATTATGTCTTATGTATGTGTTATGTGTTCATCATCAAACAAGCAGAAAACCTTGTTCTGATATGTGATATATCTGCCTGCTCCCTCTGTCGAAATTAAAGGCAGTTAATGCTATTTAGGCTGAAATCCCATACCCACTTACCTGGGAGTAAATCCCATTGAACTCAATGAATCTTTCTTTTGAGTAGACATGTATAGGATTGTGCTGTAAATAATGATTCTTTTTAACAGATATCATTTGGACCATTCCCTAGAGTTTATCCAACTTGTGTTCATTTATTGAATATGAGGAAGTGTCACAATGCAGTTATATTTAGCTATCCTATATACTAAGAGCAAACTCATTCTTCAAGTGTTGATCCGAATATGGCACCACCTATGCATAAGAGGGAGGAATCAGAAGGCTTGGGGGAACCTCAGGGTTTATAAAAGTACAACAAAAAAGTTAGGAAAAAAAAAAAGAAGAGGGAAAATTTCCCCCAAAGGCCATGCTCCGTGGGCATGGAATGCTGATTCATTGTTTGGGGTGGGTGGGGGCAGAAGCAGAGGACCAGGGAATGAAAAGAGTATTCTGGAAAAGGGCATTGAAAGGTTCCACCTGTAAGTAAACTGTATTCTTTTGTTGATTTTCAGCTACTTGGACATTGGGGAGCTGAAGAAAAGGCCTATAGAAATTAATAATGAGGTAATGTAATAATTTATACATTTAACGATTAGTATCAGTGTGTGTTACTCTTCAGTCTAGGGAATACAGACAAATCAAACTGTTATTGATTTAGTCTGGAATTCTGTACTCAGCTGGGAGTAAATTCTATTGAATATAAAGGGGATTACTTCTGAGTAGACATGTAGAGGATTGCATTGTAAGAGTCACTTCAACAGCTCGACAGAGGTCGAAACAGAATAATACAGGCGCTAATAACTCAAACCCATTTGCCCTGAAGTCTGCTTTTCCCCTCCTTTTCCAAGAGTTTCCATTTGATTTCTGTTAAAAGAGCAGTAAGATATTAGGAACATAGGAAACTGCTTTATATAAGTTCATGTAGTTCAGTATTGCCTGTGCTCCTGGGTTTCACAGAGTAGTCTTTTCTAGTCCTACCTGGAGTTGTCAGGGTCTGAACCTGAGACCTTCTTCATGCAAAGCATGAGTTCTACCACTGAGCTATGGCCCTTTCATTATCAACGATCAATGAACACAAATGTTTGGGCAGACTCTACTTATTTCTCATATTTAATGAACAGAAACAGTAAGTAATGTTTATTTGAGAATAATTAAACTAGAATCAAAGAATGTATCTCACTAGTCATCTTTTGGACTTCTGAACTGGGCATGTTTATCCTGGAGAAGAGAAGATTGAGGGGAGACATGATAGCACTCTTCAAATACTTGTACATTGATGGTGCTATATAAATAAATAAATAATAATAATAATAATGAAAGGTTGTCACACAGAGGAGGGCCAGGATCTCTTCTCGATCATCCCAGAGTGCAGGACATGGAATAATGGGCTCAAGTTACAGGAAGCCAGATTCTGGCTGGACATCAGGAAAAACTTCCTGACTGTTAGAGCAGAACAACATTGGAACCAGTTACCTAGGGAGGTCGTGGGCTCTCCCACACTAGAGGCTTTCAAGAGGTGGATTCCTGCATTGAGCAGGGGGTTGGACTCGATGGCCTTATATCTTCCTTCCAACTCTACTATTCTATAACTCTATGAACCTAGTGCAATATTGGGGCTTTTCTTTGAAGAGTAAAGTCCTCTCTCTCTCTCTCTCTCTCTCTCATACACACACACACACACACACACACACTTGTATTTCACTTTCTCTTGAATATCTCAGAGTGGGTTACAACCAGATTCTGATCGTGCATCTCTCCACCTGCTTACCGTCTATAATGTGACTGCATTGGGTGGCACCACAACAAACCAGCTTGTGCTTGTATGATTGGGGAGAACTCAAATAAAACACAGAAAATGCATTATTTGGAACTTGCGTTCTCTGTCGTTTTACTTTAGCTGCCTCCTCCCTCCAGTTCTGTAACACATGTAAATTATATATGACTAAAATGGGGGAAAACTAATTTCAGACGTCTGTAGTCTATATTTTTAATTAGAATCCCATGATCTACTGATGGGTTTTAAATGTACAAAACAGGAGTTCATATTCAGGATCTCTTAACTATTAAGGCACAACTCCTGAGCATGAACTCCTGAATAAAAACATAGAAAGTGCCTTGCTGATTCAGATCAAAGTCCAGAGGTAATTGATGTACCACAGTCTGCCTTCTATCCACTTCTGGCTGAAATCTGTAGGACAGATAATTGATGGACAGCTATACACTGACTGGTATACACTGGCTGCATTTTGACATTACAGAAAGCTGGGCTTGCTTGCTCCCTCTTCCTCTTCTCACTTCCTTTGTGTGCAAGAGCATGGTGATGGCTGTCTGCAATCTGTCCTACAGATTTTAGTCAGGAAATATTATTATTATTATTATTATTATTTATTTATTTATTTATTTATTTATTTATTTATATAGCACCATCAATGTACATGGTGCCGTACAGAGTAAAACAGTAAATAGCAAGACCCTGCCGCATAGTCTTACATTCTAATAAAATATTAGAAGCTTCCCATTGTGGTTTGCTGCAAACCATAGTTTTTCATTTTGCTGAGACTTGACCAACTATGGTTTGTTCAAATTGAAGTTTGCCTGCAAAACAGGATCCTAAATCATTATTTGATTCTGTTTTGGGATCCTGATTTTGCAGACCAATTATGACCCTGAACTTCTTTCCACACATGCAAAGCAGGGGGCAAGGGGAGGACTGAGCACATAAAATTGAGGCTCATACCTCCTCACTCTTGTCTTAGTCCTCTTGTTGTTTCTTTGGCTTAGTTCAGATCACATGCTAGACCATGGTGTAACATCTGAACTGAGAACCGTGGCGACCTGCGTTTGTGAAACAGAGTCATAAGTCATGGTTTAAAAGTTTGCAAACTGTTTGCATGATTGGCAAATCATAGTTATGGTCATTGCTTTGCCTCCAGAGGCTTCTGCAAATTCATTTATTTATTACATTTATATACTGCTCCATAACCAAAGCTCTCTGGGCAGTTTAAAAACAGTGAACATTAAAAACAAATATACAAAAATTTAAAACCATCAAAAGCATTAAAACAACAATATCCATTTAAAACAACTATTTTGGGGTCAGTTAAAAAAAACAAAACTCAGCATATGTTGTTAAATGCCTGGGAGAAGAGAAAAGTCTTGACCTGACACTGAAAAGATAACAATGTTGGCGTCAGGTGAGCCTCATCGGGGAGATCATTCCATAATTGGGGGGCCACCACTTAAAAGGTCCTCTCCCTTGTTGCCATCCTCCGAGCTTCCCTTGGAGTAGGCACTTGGAGGAGGACTTTAGATGTTGAGCGTAGTATACAGGTAGGTTCATGTCGGGAGAGGCGTTCCATCAGGTATTGTGGTCCCAAGCCATGTAATTAGAAACTCAAGGTCTGAGCTGATGGAAGATGAAAACATAGAAGCTCTAAACTATGGGTCCTGTATGTTTAGAAGCTCCAGTTATGCTTTGGATTCCTATTAATAATGGAAGCCATTGGTTTTGTGAGGTATGAGTTGAATCTTTATAAATAGTTTATATCAACTTTAGATGTATTCTGAAGTTAAAATCCAGTCTCTTCTGAATTTTTGTTTGTTTTTGTTTTTTCTTTGTTGCTGTGGATCCCTTGTCCTATTCAGGGAATCTGTTTCCCTAGAGCAAAGACTGGAAAGAAGAGTGAAAGCAAGGACTGCTTAGTGAATAGAATTCTCACTGTAGTTGAGGTTATTTAGCACTGATATAAAATAGAACATTAATATTACACAGTGATTATTTCCTGCAAGTCAGACAGACTAATCATATTGTCTCAATAATTTTGGTTACAGACATCAGCATGTCTGTAACCTATGTTAGTGGAATCTTTGAATGAACTTCTGTGCCACAGAGAGCACAATTTTTGATGGAGAATGAAGACACCTGTTCTTAGGGAGCAATCCTATGGCCCCTAGACAGTGTCTGGGAGGGTGGGCGTAGGATACTTTGGATTTCTGGATCCAAGGTCAGAGATGGAGCTCCAACCTTGAACCCAGGAATCTGTGGTCCCCAACCACCCCTCCCCTTCACAGCTCGCATGGAGATAATCACATCTGCTGCCTCTCCAAGGTTGCAAAAGCCACCTCAGAGGGGAGATAAAAGGGAGTTCCAGTAGGTAGGGAGGAGAGAGGTCTGGAGAGGCCGGCTTACAAGGTATCCCAAGCCCTCTCCAGACTCCTTCCCTTCCCATCCAAGATGCCCCAGCTAGATGGGTGAAAACCCCCCATCTAGCTGAAATGCAGAGCAAGAAGTGAGGATTGCCACTGCTGCACCTCCTTCTCTGCATTGGTTACTTGAAAGCCTCCAAGTTCAGAGGCTTATGAGCATCAAGGGAGCAATCTATCGGATTCAAACCTTCTCCCATTGATGCTCCCTAGCAAGTGGTGGTCAAAGTCATATTGGCTCTGAAACTGGAGGTTTTATATAGTCATCATGATTAGTAGCCATTGAAATTTTCCTCCATGAATTAGTCTAATTCCCTTACATAGTGATCTAAGATTGTCGCCATCATCATCGTCTCTTGTGGCAGTAACTTTCATAAATTAATTATATATTGTATGAAGAAATACTTTCTTTTGTCTATCCTGAATCAGTTTCTCCACATCAAGCGTTAGTATACAAGCGTGCATCAAGAACAGATACATAACATAAAATATGGAATATGCTTTCAGTAGTGTTCAGATTTTCCTAATTAAAATGCTTTCTTTAAGAGGCTAGTGTAAGTTTTCAGAACAGGAATCACCATTACTTACGCTGAAGTAAACTGGTAGCTGAAGTAAGTAAAGGTGATTCCTGTTCTGAAAACTTACACCAAACTCTTAAAGAAAGCATTTCAATTAGGAAAATTGGAACGCTATTGAAAGCATATTCCAATGGATCATTCTGTAAAGTGATAAATATTATGGCAACCAACTTACTTTCTAGGATAAGAAAACATTTTAAAAGCAAGGGACATTAAAACCTGTAACGCTTGTTCTATGAAGCTTTTGGTTTCTATAAAAAGTGTCATCTGTTATGTGTTGAGTGGCTGGAGAGTTGTAGAATAAAAGAAAAAATAATAATAAAAAAGAGGTTTGTTATTTCTCATTCTGGCTGAAAAAACCCAGCTCCTAAAGCCCTGGATGGATGTCTTAAAGCTCTGGAATAGCATCTCACTAAGTTGTTTGGTAGTTAGTGTCTTGGTAACCTAATTAGCTCAACAAGCCATACAAACACTGTTATTTTTCTGAAATGAATACCTTGAGGATTCAGTGTGCTGTTGGCCAGCAAGCCTGAGAAAACAAAGCCAATACTTTCTAGTTTACACATGTACTGCTAATTGCAACTAATCCTTCACAATGATAACAGCCCAGTCACAGCGTTGAGCACTCAGATACTATATATACCAACAAAAGCATTTCGGCCCATATAAGAGGCCACACTGATAAAAGGGTGAGATGTCTGTGTACACCAACACACCTTCTTGCCCTGGGATTCCACCAGTCTGCATACTATTGTACAGACACACTTGTCTAGATGGACTGGTCCTTCACCCATATCAGCCTGCCTGTACTTTAAAATCCAAGAGGCTCTTCTCATTTGCTCACCTGTGGGGCAATTAGGTGGGTAATCACATGTGAGAGGGCCTTCTCTGCAGTGGCCCCACAAGCTCCCATTGGAGGTTTGCCATGCTCTGTTTTTTCAGCTTTTAAGAAGGCCTTGAAAACATATTATTTTACTGTGGCCTTCTAATGGTATTACTGTTGTTGCTGCTGTTGCCATTGTTGTTGCTGGCTTTATTGTTTTTGTGTTTATGGGTTGTTGTTGTTTTGCTATTTTATTGTGTTTATGTTTTTATTGCTTTTCATATTTTAACTGTTTATATGTATGTTATTGTTGTAAGCTGCCTTGTGAAGGCTTCTGCCCTGAAAGGCAGCCAAGAAATATTTCAAATAGATACATAAAAGTAATAGCACATCTAATCATGTGTGTTCAGAGGGGAATAGGCAGTGGTAGAATACAGGAAATATATAGGGAAAAAGGCTTGCCTGGTTCAAGGCAATAGCATGGTCCTAGGGGCTGGAGATGTGGGGGCAAGTGTTTCTGTACTCTGTCAATGTGCATAGATCCCTATTTTCTCCCCTCCCACCACAATCTTCAGTTGTAAGCCTTGCCACTGCAGCAAAAGACTTCCTGCCCGATTGTATGTCTGAACTTTTCGATATACCTGAAATACTGTGCATGTACTCACAAAAGGTTCTTTGTGATTCCAGGCAGGTGCTGGAGTCTCCTTCATATAGGTAAATGTAAGATGCAAATTGCTGATAAATGGCGCTAACTCACATACCAATCTGTAACATTCTGAGCCAGTCATAAAATATTGGACTTTTGCACCCAGTGCAAAGCAACCACATACATGATTATTGCTTTGGGATCCTTTCTAATCTTATGTGAAGGATGGTGATTTCATAAATCTGAATAAGCTTTTCCTTTGTTCTGGGTGTTTTTTTTTTTTTTAAGAACTTTGATGCTAGCCTCTCTTTGATTTTAGCTACTGAACCTTGAATGTCCTTTTCATTTGCCTGATAGCCTTTGAACCTGATAGAAAGAACTTGCACTCAGACTATTTGCTTCTCTTGACCCCAGTCTGCCCTAAGGCAATACAAATATTTATGCTCAGTTTACCTGGGAGGACTGAATAGAATAGGCCATTGTACTGAACTGGCTAGGCCATGGTACATTGAACAAACTGATCAGCTTAATATCCACTGCTGTGTTGAAATCTTCAAAATATAAAAAGGTTTAGTCAGAATGTTTTTATGAGGAATTGGATTTTGGATTTGAGTTTCAGGTTAGACATATGTCATGTTATTCGAGGAAAAAGAGAAATTGTTGAACAAGTTTGCTGTTAGACTTACTCTATATCAAGGTTGGGGTTTTGTAAAGCGTTTGAACTGTGAGGTGTCAGGCATAATATGACAATGTGAATTAATCATTTTTGGGATCCTGAGCTCAACGAAACGATAGGCTCCTATGCCCATATTCACAGACAGAACGTGGCTGGATCTTAAGTACTCTTTAACATTAACCACATCTGATGAAGTAGGCTATTATCTTTCAAAACCTTATGCCAGAATGATTAGTCTCTCAAGCTAATTAGTAAGGGGCTATAATACCTTTAGTCTTTTGGCTTCTAATTTTCTGGAGAATTAACTATAAGCAAAATCTTATTGTTTTGGGTCATATTGATCTGCCCTGCAAAATAAAAACATTAGCTCTATAGGCTTCTGTTTCTAGAGCTGGGAATGCAAATCACAGTTACATGGGGGTGCGGGTGGGGTGAATAAGTGTTCTACCTATGTGTATATAAGGAGCAGGAAAAAAGAAGAAACAAAAAGAAACCATCAGAAAAAGAAGAAACAAAAAGAAACCATCAGAAAAAGAAGAAACAGTGGCTCAGTTCAGACAACACGTTTCTCTATGCAGTGGGAAAACTCCACTCAACAGTTGAGGTTTTAGGAGGTACTCACCACACAACATGTTCTAACTCCACTGTTGTGTGACTGTGGGCTCCTGTGGAGTTGAGTAAAAGGCAACGCAAAGTTTGATTGATAGTTCCTCTGCCCTCTCTCCTCCCCCAGTCCTCTTGATGGTATTCCATCAGCAATTGCTGCAAAAAACCCAAGCCCAGTGGCTCTCCTAGAGTGAGACTCACTCCTTTTGTTGCTCTTGCCAGGGAACTCTGTAGCCAGTGGGAAAAGTCAACTCAACGCAGTGGAAAACTCCACGGAGCCCTCCACACAACACAACGGTTGTGCAGGAACTCTCCTCTGTACAATGTGGATATTCAGCATGGAGTGTTTTCTAAAAAAACAAAACTCCGCCATGTGGTGGAGTTTTCCCTCCAGACATCCCATTTCTCAGTGGTGGTGTACAATCTCCACTGTGAAGTTCTAAAACCACCATTGAGAAATGCGTTGTCTGAACTGAGCCAGTTTGAGTCTGAGTTTTTGCATCCGGCAGGCAAGAAATAAGCTTGCGGGACTGCGCTTGGGAACTGCACTTTAGGAACATGGGGGAATGGAATTCTGAAAAATGAAAATAAATATTCCTAATGAAAGTGAAGAAACAGGACTTCAAGAACTTCTGTGTAGAAGGGCTCAGGTGTCAAGTTCAACACAATAATCAGACTAGAATTTCAGTTTAGACTGGAATTTATATAACTGTTGTGAAACTACACAATGTCAGTGTTGGCATTCAGCAGTCCTGATTTGTAATGCATCTTTTATGTAGATCTGTCTGGGAAAAGTAAAGGAAGTAAGGACAGATGTTGAATAAAGATACTGTATTTACTTAGTTAATAAAAAAAGTGTTAGCTGACATGTTTCTGTGCATGTTTAACAGCAATGTAGCAAGTGTCACTTCTGATTGACATGTGTGTTTTAACCATAGCAGTCCCAGTGAGCTTAAATGGCTTAGTATGTGAAGTGAAGGAGTTACCTTGAATTTTAAAGAGAAACATATAATAAATACATTTAATTTTCACTTTGCTCAAAGGATAACAGGCTACTCCAAAATTGGTTGTCCTGATGAAGGCTTTTTTGAGTTTGATCCCAATATAGCCATGGCCTTCTGATCATTCAAGGGGTTATCTGTACTGTTTAAAGACCTTACCTAGTAACGAAGAAAGAAAGCTTTATGTATATATGTATGTAAATGTAAGGGCAATTCCCATCTCTGTGCTACGAAGTACTAAAGTTTCTTATACTAATTACCACTCTTGATGGTAATTAACCTTGTGGATGAAAATATATTGACCTACTACATGTCCAACTTTCACAATATGGTGCTTTGTTTTCATACCTGGAAGGCAAGCCAGTGGTCTCAGTGTGCCTTGGTTGTCATGAATACTTAATGTCATATTGGGCTGTCACTGTCAGCAGCACTAGGACAGGGCTTGAAAAAGAATGTTGCTGATAACTTGTCAATCAGTGAATAATTCATTTTTAGACAGCACTTATTGTGTGAGCATAGGCTCATTTTGTGGATTGCTTTCTACTTGTGGCGTTTGATTTGCAACTTCTGGATATTTATGGAAGGTATTTGCTGCACATAGCCAAATCTTTGAAGAAGATAGTGCTTTGTTTGCATGCTGTCGATTTTGGGACAGAGCCTTAATGGAAGTCATTGCCATATTGTCTTTTTGCATGTTAGTGTGTGGGTAGTAATACTTTAAAATACATGTGACCAAGCTTAATATATCTGCTTCTGAGTACTAGGTCACCTCATTCATTTATAGTTAAACACCTTAGTTTAAAAAGAATTGCAAAACCTATTGAAAATAAACAGATGGCAATTAGTTCGACGTAATGTTTACTATATTTGTTGCTGTATTGTCAATTTATAACTTGGCTGCTAAACATGCTGTTTTGTTTTTTGCCAACAGTTAGCACTGGAAGATGTAAGTACCTGTATTGGATATTTGTGTGTTATGTGTGTATTGTGTAAACATTTCTGAATAATGCTTATTCTATTATAAGAATTAATGTCTGATAAGATGTCATTATGCCAATGACCCTGATGCAGCTATGAATATGTGCAGAAGCTGAATGGTGCATGGGCATTTAGCTTAGTCTCTAATCCCATTCAGCAACAGAGGCCATGGCTAGACCAGGCCTATAAGGTGAGGAGAAGGGGAGACTGAATTCAGCCCTATGCTTTCCACTCCCACACCCTGGAGAAATAATCACTGCTGTTATTGATCGTATGACTGAGGCAACACCTGCAAATCTCCAGCATGTAGTATCCATTTACACATACCATTTCTCATTCAGCTGCAGATACGTGTATGCAAACATTATTTTTTGGTCAGAAATTAGTACTTGGATGAGATTTTTAGCAGCGTCTGTGATTACCTATTTATGATTCCCAGGTCTCCCGATGTTCAGACCCTGAGACTAAGAGAGTAGAATCTGGTTACTCAAGGTGCTTGTTGGCCAAAAGGAAGAATCTATTGTCTCATTGATTTTCCATTCCATCCCCAGCACCAACTTTCTGTTTCTCTTTCCAGCTGGCATTCAACATTCTGTAGCTACTGAGGATGTTCAGCCTTCATTGGTCTGGGGTGTGTTTGTGTGTTGCTCCCTTAGGTAGTCTTTACAGACTTTTTAACAGATTTCTCCAAACTTTGGAGTTCCTCAAGTATGCTGATACTTCCCTCTTGTTTCTCAGTGGCTCCACATTGGCTTCCTTCCTGTTGGCACTCACCAGCTGAGTTAGATACCCAAGTATGCAGTGTAATTTATGAAATATTTAGTTTAATTAGTTGGAAATCTTTAAGAAAATATTCCTCCTTTCTGTAGGAACCAGGAACTGACTTTACTAACATCCCTTTGTGTGGATATGATCCATTAGTAATTACAGTTAGAATTACAAGCTTTAGGGCACACCCCTATACATGTTTAGGCAGAAAAGAAGTCCTACAGCGAGCATGCTGGGAGTTGTAGGACTTTTCTCTCTCTCTAAATATAGATGGGATTGTGCCCTAAATTGGTTTATGTTGCGGTCCTATACACACTTAACCTGGAAGTAAACCCCATTGAAACAATGGGGTGTACTTCTGATTAACCATGCACAGGATTGTGCTGTTAATCAGTAGATTCATTAATATCTATTTAAAAAATCAATAGGAGGAGGCCATTTTTTAATTTGTGGTACTGCAGATTGAGGGCATACTTGTTTATCTTTTTGACTCTGACAAGTTAATTGTGGTAGGGAAGTATTATTATTATTATTATTTTATTACTAAGAATGACTCTTCCTTCTGCCAATTGCTGGTACTGTTTGGTTATTAACAACACAATCCTATCTTTGACAACTCAGAAGTAAGTCCCATTGTAAGTGGAACTTATCCTAGGTAAGTGTGTATAGGATTGAAGTTAAATTGTAAACAATCTTACATGTCCTGCAGTATTTCAAAAAGTTAGTTGTACTGAGGCTTTGGTCATCTCAACTTGTATTTCTTTAATCTTATTGATCAATTAAAAGGCAGATGATTCTAAACGTTCTTTAATTACACGACAGCTGCAGTTATAGTTGTGGGGAGTAAAGATTTTACCTATGGATTGTTTTTTTCTTTTCTTTTTTTAGCAATGTTTATATTTCAGGGCCTAAGAAACTTCTTGTCACGATAACTCAGAGTTCTCCAAGTTGATCCTTTTCTGCTGTCACAGTTCTCTTGGAATACTTTAAAATCTCCTAGTAGCTTGGTATAAGAAGCTTCAGTGGGCGTCAGCACTAGATACAGTTTGAACAAGTAAACTAAGAGGTTTATTAAGGGATATTTTGTACATAAGGTAATGAAGTGTTGTTCATATTATAGGATAGGAATTCTTAAATGTACCCACCAATTATCTCTAGCAATCTTTCTTTTCTTGGGGTTACTTTCAGTTTCAGAGCCTGGCCAGACTGGTGGTGGCTTTTGCAGGGATTAGTCCATGGCTAGAGGAAGGTTAAACAAACCCCACACCCCTCTGCTGAATATCCACTGCAAATACCTGCCTAAGCTTTCATATTAGCATTATGAGGGAAATATTAGGTTGGGAAGCCCATGTTTCTCTTATAACATCTAATTTGGTCCTGAGAGATCCTTAACATGTGTGCAACCTGCTGTGACAATCTCTGGATTACAGCCAAGCAATTTCAGAATTGAAGAAGTTGTAATTCTAAAGTCATTTGAATGCATACAAATCCCATTGATTTATAGACTAGTGTTTAAAGTTGAGTCTGAGTTGAGTAAATTGGATCAATGTCAGCATGCTCCAAATGACTTACCCCCAGCAGGAGATTTAAAGGCGATGGTGATGTGAGCATAAGTACAATTATTTTCCCAAGATGCTGCTTTGGTTAATATATTACTTTGTGGCTCCTGAGAGGATCATATGCTGTGATATTGTGGCATTTTGTACATATGAGCAGCTGAACTATAAACCTGAAACTGGATCTTAAGGCATATCTGCACAAGAGCTTCCAGTTCAGTAACCTACCATGCGGCAGGAGATTGGGAGTCAATACCACCAAGAAGGACCATAGTCCTCAGGGACTGGAATATGTTTTGATGGTAATTCTTTTGTCTGAATGCTTTTTCTGTTATACAGATTCTGTTATACAACTCTCAAGATTTCAGCCTTCTGCGGGAGCTTTTCCTTAAATAAAAATCTTGGGGAAAAGAATCATGCAACTGATGCAACTAATAAAAATGATTGATGTCTAAGCAAATATTTGCTTATTCAGCAAAGGTGCAGAGTTACTTAAAGAATATCTTTATTAAGACTAGCCAATATCACTTTTTTAGGCTACCAATGAGCGCTTGTGGGGGTGGGGGAGGAAGGAAGGGAGAATGGTTCTACATGTTGTCCCCACTCCTGACCTCTGCATGATTATCTCATCTTCTGAATGCAGAGCTATGTGCATATAGCTTGCAGGATCTGTTCAGAAGATCAGAAGGATGTGCAGATGGATTGGGGTCTGTAAGCATGATCTTGATCTCTCCCTTCACATGTTCACTGTTTATTTGTAGAGGGATAAATTTACAAAGTTAAAATGTAAGTTCATAGATGTCTAAGTAACATTGTGGTACCACAATGTGGTAAGCCAGTGTCAGAAAGCACAAATGTAACAGAGCTATGTTTCCCTGTCCCAGCTATGGGATCATGGTGGTTCAAGTGTTTTCTCACGCTCTTCAGTGTATACAGCATAAAACTAGTAAGTAACTATTCTGAGTCATTCTCTGAACACCAGAGTTACAGACTTGTTTGTGTGGTTTACTTTAAAATCCCTAACAAAATGGCTTTTAAAAGGATTGGGAAATTCATGGAGGATAGGTCTACCGAAAGGTAGCTCTGATAACAAAATTGATCGACAGTGTACAGAAGCAGTCTGCCTGGGCCCAGTCGGCAAAGAAATGCATGCAGAAGTGTTTTCAGCTTTTTTCTGGATTATCATGGAATCAGATTTGATCCTTCAGTGGTACATGAAGCAAGCAAAGCAGAGTATACACTGCCTAAAAAACAGCATTCACAAATCATACAGAGCACTTTAAACCACCTTCCTTTAGGATTGGGTAGGTGGAGTCCCGCCAGATGAAGTGAACGTCATCAACTGCCGAGATGCTGCTCAGCAAATGAAAGAGGATTGTTCCCACTCTGTCCATGCTCCACATACTGGCTGCCTCTTCTCTTTCCCTTCTGTTTAGTCTTTAGTTTTCATTATATGGCAGTAACCATATTGCAAAATTATTATTTATTGCATTTATATCCTGCCTCCCCCCCACAAGGAACCCAAGGTGGCATACATAATCCTCTCCATTTTATCCTTACAACAACCCCGTGAGGTAGACCCAAAGTCACCCAATGGGTTTCCATGGCCGAATAGAGACTAGAACCTGGATCTCCCGACTCCCAGTCCAACACTTTAGTCACCACACCACACTGGTTCTAAATGCTGTAAATATACACATTTGTATACTTCATACTCAAGATGTGGCTCAAGATACCAAATGTCTTTCAAATTATTTTAAATATTTTAAAATTATTTAATAGATTCATATACGGCTGAGCATATTTGAAAATATCTCTAAATGGTAATGTACTTTATTCAGGCTTGTCAAGGAAGTATGCCTTTCATTGGTTTGGTGAAATTCTGAGCAGCAGTTTAAAAGTTTCACAGCAACGGCTGGTAAAGTTATGTTGGGCATGCTCCGTTTCACTCTGAAGCTAGAATGCTACCAGTGTGCCAGTGTTCTGAGGAATTCCACTATTCCTTTCAGCATTCTGACAGTTTGGGGAGTGGTAGCAGGGAACTGGCAACAGAAACAAGAGTGAGGTAATTGTAAAGGCTGAGGGACTGACTGAAAAATCACTGCTGAAGAGAGGAAAAAGCTATGTTGGAATCCTGTGCAGGCTTACTCAGAAGTGACAGTGACATATCCATTTGTACACTGTCATACAGTGACAGTGACATATCCATTTGTACACATCTACTTAGTTAATGACTTATTTGCATTACCCCTCCCCCCTGGAAGATTATAATAGGTTTCCTTTTTGAAAACCAGGGAAATTCAATGATTAAAAAACTTGCCAGTTTAGGATCAGAGTTAAGGCTATCTCATGTTGCCTCAAACATGTACCTTAACACATGTGCCCTGTGATCAGTTGTGCAATATCAGAAATTGTACTTGCTTATAAGCAATAAGCAGGCATGGATCAACTCACAGTAGGACTTCTCTAGCAATACATTAAGATGTTTCATAAAGTAATACTGGGCCGGGACAATGTGAGACATCTTTGCTGGTCCCAGACACTCCATCCTCCCCGTTTGGATTTGGGCCTGAAAGACCTAGGAAAAGTGTGGGTGCATGGAGGGTAAGTTGTAAGCAAGCACAATTAGTGACATCTGTTAAAGCATTGCCCTTAGATTCCAATTTCTTCTCCTTGTGGAACTTGAGCCAACATGAGATAGCCTTAACTCTAGTCTTAAACTTGCAGGTTTTGGGGGACGTGTGTGTATTGATCATGCTGCATTTAAAATTTTGAGTGAATTATTTTGAGGACTGTAATATGATATAATTTTTAATTTTAATATAACTTTTCTTATCTAAACCTTGTTTGGTTGTGTTTTGGTTTTTTTTTTTTCAGTGTGCAAGAGGAGACATATTGCACAAATTAGCATTACTTTGTAATTATTCTCAAAAGAAATGCCTACCTCGCACCATACATTCCCAAATGAACAGCTTATTTTAGAATCGTATGTGTTGTTTTCCAGACAGACCAAAGCACATTAGAGATTAATCTAAAAGGCAGATTGTTATGCTGTTTATATTTGGATGATACACAATTTTTCAAATACCATATAACCTACCCACCCCTTCACTGTCTGGATGGCTTATTTCCACAAGGGCCCAGAGCAGGGGACAACTTGTGGCCCTACAGATGCTTTGGCCCACAGCTGCCATCATGTCTCATCATTGGCTAGGCTTGCTAGGGCTGATGTGAATTGTAGGCCAAAACAACTGGAATGGCAAAAGTTGCCCATCTTTGGCCTAGAGTATGGTCTGTATGCTCTACATCATGGTGTGCTTTTGAAATGCTTTGATAGGGTTCATCAGCTTATAGAAACTAATTAATTGCACTTTCATGCAAATCTCCTTTAGGTCTCTAGCATAGAGGGCAACCATCCTTTGAAGTCACATACAGAAAAAGCTGTGCTTTCAGACCTGCAATATATGTTCTTCTCATTAACAGTCCCATGTTTTAATGTAGTTTGGTTACTAAAGTTCTTCTTGGGGTAAATGTATTCAGTGTCTATCTTAGCTACTGATGGTTATTGAATGTCTGCATAACAATGAATGCAAGGACATGTTGACAAGGAGGTTTTAAAAGGTTCAGAAGTGCATTTGATGTGCAATTGAACCTTGTAGAATGCATGTGTAGAAGTGCTGACACTGTGTGAGTTTCCCCCCTTTTGTTCCTGGAACTACTCGCCAAAGGAGGACGTCAGCCAGGTATGCATGCACTGTGTAGTCTGCATGACCAGCTTTCCAATTCCAGAGAAGAAAAAAGTCGATGTTAATGACTTGATGACGGCAAAAACTATTATGGCTTGCATATGTGAAACAGACATTGCCAAGCCACAGAGTGTTCATATTTCGTCACACACAATACTTTTCACTGGAGCTAGGGTGTGTGTTCAGCTGTGAAGCACTGACTGATCAAGGGAGTTTCAATCACACAGCTCCAATAGTTATGAGCTATGGAGCTAAATAGTGAATGGATCTGTAATTACAAGGGAAAATATTCAGATCTGCCTTACAAAGTTTTGTCCCCTAGATTACTGTGCACATTTATATTTCTTTCCTGGGGAAGGCAATGGCAAACCACCCCACTACAAAGTCTACCAAGAAAACGTCAGCGAAAGCAGGCGTCCCTCTAGGAGTCAGTAATGACTCAAGTGCTTTGCACGAGAGGTTCCTTTTTTCCCTTTATATTTCTTCTAAGTTCAGAAATAAGAGCGATGTATATTTTCAAGGATTTTTAACATAGTGTTCTGATTATTTTCAAGGATTTTTAACATAGTGTTCTGAGCCATAGTCCACCATCTAGTGGAACCCAGGAGTCAGAATGACACACACACACGTGTGTGTGCATATATACACAGGTGGTCTCCAGGGCCACCTTGTCTCCAAAGAGCATGCCTGGCTGATCTGTCTTAGAAGATCACTCCCTGGAGCAGCTGCCCCTTAGAAAGCCCCTGTTCAGAAGACAACTTAAACCACGGCTTTAACCACGGTGAATAAGGCTTTTGGCCCTATTTACCGTGGTTTAAGCTGTGGTTTAAGGTGTCTTCTTAAGCTGTGAGGTCTGGCGGCGGCAGCTGCTCCAGGGAGCCCTGCTGGCCACACTCCCATGGATGTTTTTGCTGCAGTGGGAGCGTGGGGCCATTGAGGCAATAGTAGGGGCCTTCCTGTTGGGGTGTGTGCACTTGATTCACCACGCCTCTCAATCCGCTTACAATTCTCACTGTTCCTTAGGATTCACTATGCTAGCTAGGGTTGATGTGAGCTGTAGTCCAAAGCATTTGGAAGGCCACAAATTGCCACACCCTGTGGTAAGGACTGTGCCTATGTTCTCTGCTCTTGGTGGTTGGGTGTTGCCTTCAATTAATCATTAATTAATCATAATTTCCTTTAAATGCGAAGTGGGAAACTATGGTTATCAGATTTGGAACAAAACCATCTAAAATCATCATTTGAACTCGGTTTCAGATCCTGGTTTATTCTAAGTCTGGTAAACCACAGTTTGCTACTTTGGACATAATGGGCAACTATAGTAAATTAACCCCAAAAGTCTTCCATCATACTCAGGTGGAGGAACGGGGCATGAGAACACAAGGCTCAAGCACATCTCAACTTAATAAGCTGAGATATATTATGTCCAAACCAGGCCTAAAACTGACTTGCAAAGTATTTTGGCAATTTTACATGTGAAAAGCTTATAAAGAAAAATAAGACTTTTAAAAGCCTACTAGTATTTGGCCATAGTATCAAATGAGAGATGTATTTCTTTCCAAGCCGCTGGGCATGAACTATGAGAAACAGCTAAGATATTAGAAGATGGCAACACGGGGAAACCAGTGTTCCTGTGACTTGGCAACCCCCACTAGCAAATTAGTTAGGACACTAATTAACTTCTGAAGTTCAGGTCAGTCGTGGCTAGAAATACACAGTCACAATGAAGAGGAAAAATAAAGAGATTGATGAGTAAGGAAAAACAAATTCAACAAAAGCACATATAAGACAAGTACAAGTGCAGGGTGCTATGAAATGTGCTAAGTTGATGGAGGTACAATTTATCTTAAGGTACTGTTAGAAAAAATGGTATTGGAGTAAAATAACAGAAGATTATCAAAACTGTCCTAAAGCCAAGTTAATACAGAATAAATCCATTTGTTTTTTGGTTTTTTTTGGTCTTCAGGTGAAGCCAGTTACTCACAGTAGAATCAATGTGTCTGCACGATTTCGAAAGCCACTTCAGGAGCCATGTACTATTTTGTAAGTAGTATTTTCTGATAGGCAGTTTGATCGGTGTTGTTTTGCAATGCACCCAACTGCTTGTAACTTTCTACAATCTTTTCAGCCTGATTGCTAACGGTGACCTCATAAGCCCAGCGGTGCGTCTTTTCATCCCAAGAAAAGCACTGAATCAGTGGGATCATGTTCTTGAAATGATTACCGAAAAAGTTATACTCAGAAGTGGGGCTGTGCACAGGTAAGACAAAGTTGCAGATTGTGGCTATCACCACTCTAGTTTTCTCATTATTCCGACCAAACTGAGCAGGGCCAGGTTGCAGTGGTGATGAAATGGGCCTCCACTCCTTTTGGTAAGTGCATGAACCTTCCCGATGTACTCCCTTGATGCTCAGCAGCGGCACCTAAAAGTGGTATTTATTTTGTGGTCTTGCATGGAATGCTACTGGCTAATAGAGTCCTGTAAGTGGCTCTCCATATAGACAGACTACAAAACCCATATGTTACTTTGTTATTAGAATGGGTTTGCCATATTTGTAGGGTTTAAAGCAGTGGTTCCCAAATTTTTCTGTTAACCGCCCCCTTGGTTCCACAAACTCATGCCCAGTGTCCCCTACCCTACACTATAAAAATCATTATTCAGAATAGCGGTTTTCAATGACCCACTAAGGAAGATAATAACAATAAAATTCAAAACGGTAACAATTAATTGAATATTTATTCAAAATCTGAAGCACCTGCCTCAGGCTTGCCGAGGGAGAGAGGGAAAAAAGAGCAAATGCCTCTGTTTTGCAGCCGGCGTGGCGGAGCACACCAAGCAGGGTATGTCTCTTCATTAGCGTTTTGGTGCTTTTGAAACATTTCAATTCACCGTTAAAAGGACTCTTCTTAAACGGTATTAATACATGTGTGGATTCTTCCCCTATATGGCTTGGGACCAAACTACCTTCTCTCATAAAAATGTCCCTGGGTTTTAAGACCTTCTGGAGAGGCGCTTCTCGCAAAAGACCACCTCGAGCGCTCTCCTGCCGTCCCTTTGCCTCTTAATGCCCCCCCTGCTGCCCTTTTGCCTCTTAATGCCCCCCTATGCAATCCCACCACATCCAAGGGCGCGGTACCACCCACTTTGGGAACCACTTGTTTAAAGGAACTTGCAAGTTAATCTGGCAAAGTTGCAACTATCCTGTTTCAAAATCCTAAGTTAATTGTGGCACAACGCTTGGGGTAAAATCATATTGTATTGGATCTAACATCATGACTAAACCATGATTTATTAATTATAAACTGGTTTGGGGCTCCTGTACTTCCTCCTTCCCAACCTTGCTCAAATTCTCTCCCTCAGTTCCTTGTGTCACCTAGTTTGCTGTGACATTTGAATCGGGCAAATTATGGTTATTGCAAACCATAGTTTGCTGCTATACCAGACTTGGAAACCATAGTCTGACCTGGGTATCCAGTCCTAATTTGGAGGTAAGCTATGGTCTAGTACAGGGGTGGGCAACTTATTTTGGCCTACAACTCCCATCATCCCTCAGCAGTCTTCCATAAAGACTGATCTCTTCCGGCAGGCCTATCCAGTTGAATTTTCAGGTGCCTTTTTTAATGGTGTGCTGCTTTTAATGATGCACTGGTTTTAAACGTTTGAATTAGTTGTATGTATTTTATGGTGTTTTTATTTGTGTTGTACTCCGCCTCGATCCAGAGGGAGAGGCGGGTAACAAATAAATTATTATTATAATGATGATGATGATGCTGGCTAGGGCTGATGGGAGCTGTAGCCCTCCACGTATTTTGGCAGTCTAAAAGGAGAAAAGTTTTGTTTGAAACCCCCACAATATTTTATGTGGTTCCTGATTGTTTGTTAGACTTCATACAGAATGTGAGACATTTGAACAACACATTTTGAAAAATATCTTCTTGGTTTCTTATAAATCCAGCTTTTGTATTCGCTTTCTTAACATGTTAAGAGAACAGACTAAACAAGTGAGTGAAATGTATCATTGTTTAATAATTAACAAATTAGCTACTGTGGTTTATGGTAACTGGACTATCATTAATCAAGGTTCCAGTAAAGGCTGCTGTTACTGATAAAGATAAAACTCTTCATTAAATAAATGAATACAGTATTAAGGATTCGGTACAGCCAAGACTGATCTGAACAATACAGTGTGGTCTTTCCCGTCAATTGCACACATCAGTAAGTGTAATTTAGAGGTGGTAAGACATGTGCATGACATTTCCAAGGCATAGAAAGAAACAACCAATTCACAGCATCACCACCATCACCATGGAGCAGCAAATCTTTGGTCAACATGAACCACAGTACCCAAAATTCTCTCTCTCTCTTTCACTTATCTATCAATATTGGCAAATCCACTTGTTTAGTTTATTGGATAGGAAAAGGAAAATGTGGAGCAGCCCCCCCCAACCCTTTTGAGCCCTTGGGCACTTTTGGGAAGTTGAGAAACTGTTTTGGGCACCACCACAAAATGTAAGTACCAAAGCAAAGCTCCCTGGCCACTGTGACTTCTGCAACCCAATCTAAACAGGTCCTACCACTCCAGAGCTTGCTACAGAGATGTGGAGTCTACAGGGATGAACTCAGAGCTCCGGCTATTGGGCGGTATAGAAATGTAATAAATAAATAAATAAATAAATAAGGATGGAATATTTCCCATGGACAAAAGGGAGCTGCCCTCAAACATAAAACGTAGGGTTGCTCCAGCTTCTGCTGCCTGTGCTAGTTGGTAAAAATACAGGGAGAGTATCTTCCATTCCCAACCTTAATATTAAGCTTCATAAAAAAGAAGCAGTGGCAGCCTCGGAGTCTACCACCAGCTTCTTCTATAAATATCACTGAACAAGCACAATAATGCCAACATTCTTCGATATTGCCTGTCAAAGGACTCAGCGGTATTCCTCATCTCCAGTTCCAAGACTTGCATTTCCAACTTCCTATAAAGTCTTACTTGTCACCCTAGTTCATGTAACTTTCAGACACGCCACACCAGAGGTTCCCAAAAGCGCCATGGTGCCGATGGGGACCTCTAATGGCCCCTGTGGGTGCCGTGGTGCCCACAAAGCTCTCCACTCCATGCCTCTTTCAAAATTTCATTTTTAATGTCAAAACTTGTTTACCTTCCTGTTCCTGAACCTGCCACTGATGAACTGTTGTGGCAGGCAGGAAGAGAAGGAAAGAATTGCTTTCTAGCCATCCCCAATCTTCTTCTGCCCACCCAGACCTTTCCCCTTTGCTCTCTTTCTGTCTCTTGCCACTTGCAGCTGCTAGCATCTCCTAAGTCCTTTTACTTTGCTCTTTCTCTGCTCTCTACCCCTTTGCCTTGCTATTTCCCCCTCCTTCCTAGCTTCTAGCCTCACTACCACCTCTTTCCCCAGCTAGCCTCTAACCTTGCTCTTTCACTATTTACTCCTTCCTCCCCATCCCTAGCCTTGCTCTTTCCCTCTCACCTCTTTATCTCACTAGTTCTTCCTCCCAGCCCCAAGCCCTGCTCTTTTTCTCTCCCTTTCCAGCGCCATCACCCTGCCCCCACAGAACACCTTTCCGGGCATGGGCTCTTATGGCAGAGTAGACATTTTTGGAGCTGGGGGCATTTGCCTTTCCTTTGGCGCTGAATGTGGATATAATGAGCAGAACAATCCTATGTAGGTCTACTCAGAAGTAATTTTCATTGTCTTCCATATAAACATGCATAGAACTGAAACGTTAAATGTGCATTTTGTTGTGCTTCTGTGGAGTGAAATATGTGGTTTGGCTTTGGAGTTCATATCCTTCCTCTGCTTGTACTCAGTTTCTCAGTTCTGACTAACCAGCCACCTACAGTAGCCATTATATGACTAGCCATATCCTCCATGGAGCCATTTTGTGGTAGTGCCCACTGCAGTTTCTCAAATTCCTAGATGTGCCCATAGGTCCAAAAAGGTTGGGGACCTCTGCTGTAATGAGTTCTGTGTTCTGCATGTGAAACAATAATTGTTCAATTGTTGTGAACTACCCAGAGAGCTTTGGGTGGCACAGAAATGTAATATATAAAAAATTCAGCAAACTGAAATCCTAAGTATGCCTACTCAGAAGTAAGCTGTATTGAGATTAATGGGAGATACGGCCAGGTAAATGTATATAGGATCACAGCCTAAATGCACAATAGCCTGCCCATGCTATAGGAATTATGGTAAGCTCTAGTAGTTAACAAATCCCTGTGTTCTATATAAATCTGGCAAGTCCTAAATGAAATTGGTTTATATCTATGTTGATTTCAGTTTGATCAGCAGACTACTGAATCCTTAAATTGCACCAATTTCCCATCAGCATTTTTAAAAAGCACTATAAATAAGCTGGACTTACATCCCATCTAGTGGTTCTTATTTAGTGGTGCAAGTATGGAGCAATTTGGTGAGCTAGAAATTATTTACTTAGCATAAGAGATACAGTAATTTTGCCTTTTGATTGTTCTAAAGTGACAGGAAAATGCTGAAGCCAAGGCTGGTTTTTTGCAAATGAAAGAATGCAGGCGCACACACAAAAATAGGGCTTCTAGAAAAACTGAAATTTTAGAGGTTTAGGGAGGAATAAGTCATAGATTAACAATTTACACTTTTATGCATTAAGTAATATTTGCAATAGTCTGCTTCTCTAATTTTGTTTAGGTCTGATCTTATTGATGACTCCGCTTTTAATCATTGTTGTAGAAAACGGGCACCAGTATTATAGTTTGTAGCAAAAGGAGAAAAGGACTCTACATGCTGAGAAGCACTGATAACAGACCACATGAAAAGTCACTGAAAAAGTCAGCTTGTAAAATTTAAATGGATAGATTAGGCTAGTTTTCTGCATCAATTTTGGACCAAATTCACTGAGAACTTCTCTTATACAAGCTTCATTGAATGAATGGGAACAAGACACCACTGGGGGTGTCCCTGCTATTGGTTCTGCTAATAATTACTTCCTATCTAATTGACATTGTTCCTATGGTGGGGAAATAATTTCTCTCTTGGAATAAGAGTCACAGTATATCACTGGGCTTGTCAATTGATCTGATGCAATGATTCGTTTATTCTTTGGAGCGTGGGGAGTTGCATTTCACTAATTAAAAAGCATTTATTAAAAAGCTCAGTATGGAACTTATGTATACATGCATTTTGCAGGCTCTACACGTTAGATGGAAAACCTGTTGAGAGTGGGTTGGATTTGGAAAATGGGCAATTTTATGTAGCAGTTGGGAGAGACAAATTTAAGAAGTTGCCCTATAGTGAATTACTCTTCAGCAAGTCAACAATGAGGAGATCTTATGGGTAAGTTTATGTATTTTTGTGCTCGTTATATTTATGAACAAAAATGTCTAGCACAATGTCATCAATCCAAATACCTGCTACAGCAAATCACAGATATTGGCATGTTTTGTCATAAATAAACTTCTACTAACTTTAGGGTGCTGTAGGAATATGAAAGACTAGACTGTATAGTGCAGCTGTAATTGCTGCTGATATTTGTATCCCTGATTGCCTAATTCACATGTTATTCCTGCCATTATGAACATGTACCTAGCAATGGTTGGGATTACTAGTGTGGACAAAGAATGTATTGTATCAGTTGGATCCAAGTCAACAGGTTAGGGTGATAAAGAACAGCTTTGCTTTTTCTGATGGACTGAAGAGGCACCAAAGGTATATTAAGCCACTTGCTCCGTTTAGACAACATGTTAGTCAACGCAGGGTGAAAACTCCAATCAATGGTTGAGTTTTTAAGAGGTACTCCCCACACAACAAGTTCTAACTCCACCATTGTGTGACTGTGGAGTTCAGTAAAATCCATTGTGACATTTCATTGACAGTTCCTCCACCCTCTCTCCTCCCCTGGTCCTCCCAATGGTATCCCATCAGCCATTGCTGCAAAAAACAAAAACAAAAAACAACCCACAATCCCAGTGGCTTTGCTAGAGGGGCACTTGCTCCTTTTGCTGCTATTGCCAGGGAACTCTGTAGCCAGTGGGAAAAGTCAACTCAATGCAATGGAAAACTCCACGGAGCCCTCCACACAATGCGCAACACAACGGTTGTGTTTTCCAAAAGAACTCCATCGTTGCATGTTTCCTTGCCAGACAACACATTTCTCTATGGTGGTGTAAAAACTCCACTGTGGAGTTCTAAAACCACCATTGAGAAATGTGTTGTGTGAACTGAGCTACTCTAATCTCCGTGGTTCCCCATGGAATCTAAGCTTCCCCTTTGAATAACTTGTAAAATCAGGCATTCTCAGTTCAAGAGTTTCTACATTCAGGTCTCTATTGCGTCTTGAACAAATGTATTTTGGCTCAGTTTAAAAAGTCAGTATCTTTCACAACGATCTTCCTTAGACCACCCCAAAAAAGGTCTTTTTACTAGCACTGCTCTTTAGCAGTTTGTTTTTTAGTACCATGGACTGTGGATAGTTGGAATTCTTTATAGCATTTCAGTTATTTCATATATGTCACAGAATTTATTCTGCAGGGGCTTTGCACCTTACCAGCAATTTTGGGGGTACAGCCCTTCTCCCATGCGAATCAGTGCAGACAGTGATGGGATTTTTAATCATTTTATATTTAAAAACACACACACTCTAAAAGCTCAGCCCACTTGGGTTGCTGCCTGCTTGATGGAAGCCTATCCTGCAGGCTTCCAAGTATCGGATCTTGGAGAACCCCTCCCAAAATTGTAGCAGTTTGGGGGGAGCTTCCGGAGGAGAAATCCAAAAAACCCTATGGATGCTCTCCAAGGACCATAGAATTGTGTTCTAATGCTTTTCCATTTAAGTGCTATTGCAGAAATATTTTAAAATGTTATTTTACAAAATATCAGTGGAAAAGTGTTTTTTTTTTTTTGCTAATTAAAATATTGGTAATAATAATAAACAGGATAGAGTGACACCTGACTGGAAAGGTACCAATGAAGAAGTTCACCTGTTCCATATATCATTGTACAACGCAAAAACAATACCCTTGCAAGTGTGGTGTCTTTTTAGTGCTGAGGTCATCTACATCTGCAGAGATTATTGAGCATTGCCTGGTTAACACATACATAATATAACATATAAGACTAGACTTATTATCATCTTACTAATGCAGAATTTAACTAATGTAGTGGTTACGTTTCATAAGATTTTACTAGATTTACAACCTGCTTTGGACAGGGTATGATAATTCTTTGGTGGACCATTTAAAAATATATTGCATAATCATTTGTCTTCCCAAGATGCCTGGAAGCATGCCATGAACTTTGTTGGTAATAGATGTGCTATTTTAATATAGCAATTCATGATACTGAGAATGTTTTGAGTGTTTAGAACTTAAATTATTATTATTTGTTCCTACAGTCCTAAATCATCCTCACTACCTCCTATCGGTGGATCTGGAAAGTCTAAAGGGAGCGTAAGTATCAGATATAATACACTATGTTTATTTCCATCATATGGGTTGTCATTTTCCTTTGTTGGGTGCAAACAAAAGTTCTTCTTCAGATATGGCAGGAAAGTACAAAAACAAGAAGCACAAAACCTTTACAATCTGTTTGTGCCAATAAAACAGTGGCTGGTCAGTTGGGGAAGGCTTGCTTAAATGAAAGCATCTTCAGCAGGTACCAAAAATGAAACAGTGTTGGTGTCACAGGAGAATAGTCCACCCACCCCCATCTTGGAAGTGGATTATTGAGCATGGTCTAGGTAATACATTTCAAGAATATTTGATAATAGAACAGCATCTGTATGTGTGCATTTGGAAGAGATACATGGAAGCTCTTTTTCAAGTTTTCACAAATTAAGTGAACTACTGTTTTTCTTCTCCTTTCGTCTTATTTGATGGAATGATCACACCAGTCAAAATCTACTGACACAGGTGACACAGTATCCTCTCCTCAGCCCCCAAAGAGAAAGGAAAACCGTGGACAAAATCAAGAGTCTAAAACCCCAGCAAAATCAAAAGAAAATGTAAAAGCAGTGACCAAATCTTACATTCTCCCAGATAATGGTAAGTGCCTGAAGTCCATTATCCATTGATTATATCTTGGGAAATAACAAAGCTTAAGGGAAGCTTAAGAATGGCTATCATAAAGCTATTTGTGATTCTTGTACTTCAATTATGATCGAGCATGAATTTTCCCAAAGACTGCTGTTTCTAAACATGAGCATCTTAACTTAAAGTTTTTAAAAAGTTTTCCCCCCTCGACTAATGGGATAATTCCGTCCATGAGTTAGACTTCCCCCTCCCCCTGCAAAGATAGGATTGCTACTAAACCCCCTTGCACCAAAGAGCTCAGAAGAACAATGGGGCAATTTTACACTACTATTACACTGAAAATTCACCAGCACAAAAGGAAAAATCAGAGTCAACAAGAGGCAGGGGAAGAATGGAGCTTAGGGCAGGGTGAGGAATGTGTGGCTTTACAGCTGTTGTTGGACTGCAATTCCCATCAGCTCTAGCCAGCATAAGTAATGGTGAAGGATAAAAGGAGGGCCAGGATCTCTTCTCGATCCTCCCAGAGTGCAGGACACGGAATAATGGGCTCAAGTTAAAGGAAGCCAGATTCCAGCTGGACATCAGGAAAAACTTCCTGACTGTTAGAGCAGTGCGACGGTGGAATCAGTTACCTAGGGAGGTTGTGGGCTCTCCCACACTAGAGGCCTTCAAGAGGCAGCTGGACAACCATCTGTCAGGGATGCTTTAGGGTGGATTCCTGCATTGAGCAGGGGGTTGGACTCGATGGCCTTGTAGGCCCCTTCCAACTCTGCTATTCTATGATTCTATGAGTTTCTGTCCAACAATATCTGAAGGTACACACATCACCTATATCTGGTTTAGGGTTTGGTCTCTTCCCCTTCTGTCATCTGCTTTCAATTACTAAGGGCTTTGCAAGAACAGAAAGGGGAGCAACCCAATTTTTATGTAATAATGGCCAGTCCACAATTAATATTGTTCTATAAGAGCTGTGTCTTTTGTTTGTGTCTCTGCTCATATGATGGTTAGCTGATATGGATCCCTCCTTACTTGTTACTCCTCTTAGATGTCTTCATATTGGGACTCACCATGAGAGGGGGGTCAGTGGGTTCTCCACCGTAAGAACCTACCATGGGCGAGGGTCTTCATCTTGACCATTGACATGCCACTAAGAACACCAGCAAAGAAGAATGGGGGTGCTGGTGGTGGGGCTAAACAGTTCAAAGTCCTCCTGAGTCCCTCCTCCCCATGATTATTGCAAGTGTGAAAGACAAGCAGTGGTGCCTTGGAGAATGGGGTAACTGATCACAGGATCAGCTTGGTGAATAACCATCAGACACTGGCGAGCAGCCTAATGAATTTGGGGGAAGCGCAGCTGGATAGGATGTTGCTCTTTGGAATTTGAGGCTTTATTTCTGATTTGCTGCCCTCCCTTTGGCTAGGTTTTGTTTTGTGGAAGCCCCATTTACATCTACAAGTGGGACTCGAAGCCATATCTTCTGTTTCCCATTGCATTATCATTCTGCCCTTGGCCCTTGAGCCTCCCAGTCAGGTTCAAGTGCTGTCTCCTAAGCTTGCCTCTGATGTGTCCATTCTTTATTGTCCATGTGGCCCCTGTTCCTCTCTCATTGTGCGTAATGTTCTAGGCTTTGCAACTGTGGAATTCTTGGTACTGAAGTGGGACTTCTTCTGAGGACCCTCCTTAGAACAGTCTGATGGTGGTGATTAGGATGGTAAATCTTCCTTTCTTGTCTGGCTTGCGGTTTTTCCACAAAAAAACCAGTTTGCAAACTGATGATGATGGTGTTTGGGCTGTCAGTGGATTCAATCCCTTGTGTGAAGGGATTCCCTGAGCTTGTAGCTATGGTGTTGGTTGCTATCCTTACTCCCGCTGGACTAATGGAAGTCCCTATGAGGGAGGTGCTGTGAGTTGATCCTGGAAGCATGCTTGTGCACTGGGTATGGGAGAGGGAGCGGACTGGGCTGCATGGTGCCGTTGTCTCATTCTTGCCTTCACCACCCATTGGGTCCTTTTTACTCATGAGTAAGGAGGGGTCATCCTTGGCATGCAACAGTATGATTGGTGAGTGATTATGGAGTTGTAAAAGCTCTGCTTTTAATAGAGTGGGATTGTAGGATCACCCTACCTTTCAAGGGATAATCCAGCTCCTGCTAGATCCTCCCTTCTCCTTCTCATGTACTACTCAGTGTGCAGGAATCACCTATGGCTGTCCTTCTCTTACCTGCAGGAGAGTTGATGTGTCCAATAAGGAAGAGGTTGGATCAGACTCTTAGGGCTAGTCTACACCAAGCAGGATATTCCACTCTGAAAGCGGTATAGAAAAGGCAGGAGCCACACTACTGCTTTATAGTAGTTTTGAAGTGCACTGCAGGATTTACATTACTGCTTTATGTGGTACTGAAGTGCACTGACAACTGTTGGGGCCCATGACACATCTACACCAAGCAGGATATAACACTATGAAAGCGGCATATGGTATGCATCATGGGCCCCAGCAGTTGTCAGTGCACTTCAATACTGCTATAAAGTGGTAGTGTGGCTCCTGCCTTTTATATACCGTTTTCATACCCCTTTCATAGTGGAATATCCTGCTTGGTGTAGATGAGCCCTTAGTTACAGAGATGCAAAAAAAAGAAAGGCTTGACTCAAACCTAGTGTTTCAACGAACTTAAAAAGCAAATGGGGAAAGTGAATTGATTATTTTCTAAACAAGGTAATTTTTATGGAAGACATGGTATTCAGTCATTTAAAGGTCAAAATGTGAGTTGTCATTGAATCCCCAGGTGACATTCACAGCCTTGGTTCACTTTATCCAAGAGAGAGACAAAAAGAAAGATGGATTATATCTAGACTAAAATGAATTCAGATTACATGCAGACCATTACATCCAAGATTAATTTGTTCCAATGGCCTTGTCTCTTTCAAAGGCCATTATGCCATTCTGCTAGCCACCTGGTTCTGTTTACCATAAAGAGAAAGGAGAACCAATTCAGAATTGTAATTAATCAGTTGCCACAGAGACTACAGCACATTTTGGGCTCAATTTGCTTCCTGGTAACATCGGAGCATCAATTCAGAATTGCTGAGGGATTGTTTTACTGTTCAAATGTTATAAGCAACATCCTACAGCCAAAAGAATAGGCAGTTATATGTAGATATTCTTGAGCCATGAGTGTTTGTGCTATTTCTGAACATCCCAGGTATTATCAACATACGTATATGAGGTTCATATAATTGCCTATTGGGAGAGAAAGGTCCGTGGCTTTTTTCACTTTTCCTGGAGGGTTAAGGGGAAGCAGTTAATGGGCCTGTTCAGATATCATGCTAAAACATGGTTAGGCCATTAATCCCTTTGCAGCAAATGGTTAGTGAACATGTTTAAACCATGGTTATGTAGCCAGTATAGTCATGAATGGTTCACACAATACACTAAGTCATGGTTCACACAATATGCTAAGCCACAATGTTTAGCTCAAAATGCTTAACCACTGTGGCTTAGTGTGTCATCTGAACAGGGTCAATATCTAATTTTATTAAAATATTTATATATTGCCATATCCTTTCCATTTACAGAAGTTCTCGTGGTGGTATCGTTTTTATCAGCTGAGGAACTTGGGCTTCTACTAGCTTTGGACTTTTCTTGAAATAGTTTTTGCCTTCCTGAACATTGCATCACTCTGAGCTATACACAGTTTTGATCAAAGTTGTTTATCCTGATCCTTAAAAATAATCTCAGGTAGATCCTTGTGGGACCATGCACATCAGTGGCCACTAGTACAGTGGCAGACTCCCAGCATGATCTTCCAGGAGATGCTGAAGAATCTGAAAAATATTCAGCTGTCTTTCATATATCTCTGAAATGCGCAAATAATATATCAAATATTGTCTTATATCCCGTGCCTATTTCTACCCAAATATGACATTTCCTGCCAAACCTCTAATTGTTTATCTATTGTTCTGTTACAATCAGTTCTCAGTTCCTAATTCTTTTGTGTATGTAGATAGGGGGGAAAAGTATTGTGCATATTGTATGATAAGAGTTTTCTCTTGTATTTTTAAAAGAACCATAGTTTTAACCAGGGCAGGTTAATACCTGCATCCAGTTTTTAGATATTATGTGTGGCCTTTTTTCTTTATTCCTTTTTTTCTTTTAAAGAAAGGATTTATTTGAAACAGATTTAATTGGAGATTTTAAGCAGCAGGTGATGAAATGTTATTTTTCTCAGAAAAAAATGTGTAATGATTCCTAAGTGGCTTGAAGAAAATGAATTATATATTTTTTTCTTTTTCACAAGTTCTTTGAAATAAGGGTTTTTACTACCTGCAGGGTAATAGCTTTCTTTTGCCATGTAAATGCAATATCAATCTGATTTGCTATAGAAATTGGGGTTTTAGTGTCTTTCTGTGCTCTTCATGCTGTGATGAAGTTGATAAGTTTTCTTCTGAAAGGTGGATTGTAAGACATTTGTATTTAGAGTAATTTTCAAGAGCTGCCATTTATATGGCACATGTATTTATTAATGCAAAATTCTGATAAAAGGATAGGAGCGTCAGGAAAGAGCAAAAAGTAACTCCACTCATGTTGTCCTGACTTGCCTGTTTCTGAGCAAGACCCATAGGACAGGGTTGTTACTGTTTAAAATCTGGATGCTCTCAAACACCTTGGACTCAATCCATCCATGGATGAGAGCTGTGCCTATGGTGGTGTAGATTGAGTTCATTGTTATGAGGAAAACGTATTTTGCTGCTTACCTATCATCAATTTTTATCTCATTCCTATCATACTCAACTCATGGTAAATTAATGGCCCTTTGCTTCAAAAGATGTATGTGCTTTTTCCAAAAGAATGTAGCAGGGGCTGCCATTTGTACACAGCAAGGTACCATTTCTGTGACAGATTTATAACTCCCTTAAGACATTTTAAAATTGATTCCTACCACAATGCCAATTTCTCCCATGTTTTTACTTTTATCTTTTATTTTACTTTGGTGAAGATTAGAAAACAATCCCTTATCCTCTTCATCCCTTTTAGGTATCTGCTGGGTTTAATGAGCAATACATTCCTTATGCTGCTTCCCCCCCCTTTCTCCCCCCCCCCGCCTTTATGGGGCAGCATCTGGTAAATTACATTGAATATTTTTGGTAGTTACATTAACTCCCATGCTTACATACAGAGCTTATAGCTCTGTAAATGCCCCCGATTTCCATAAAATATTCAGGGCAGACTGTTATTACCATGATTATTTTCTCCCTAATGCTGAACTTCAATCAGCTTCAAATTTGAAATGCTTTAAATGGCTATGCATAATATCATTTGTACTGTAATAATTTTTTTTATGGTTAGTGCTGCCTTGGAAAGGAGCTTATGTAAGAAACGTTAATTCTCTGTGTTTAATTATTTAAAGTATATTGATTTCTTGTTAGTTGTTTGGATGCATAACTCGTTCACTCTTTAATATAGTCATGTAATTTTCTTGTTTAACGAAGAGTTTCTGCCAAGCTGATAGATATACGGAGCAGGATAAAGCAGGAAATACCTTTCAGTAGTTTCAGGCACAGGAATCCAGCAACCTTTCAGAATCAATATATATATATTATTATTATTATTATTATTATTATAATATTTATATCCTGCCTTTTTTCCTCCAAGGAACCCAAGGCGGCGTACATAATCCTCCTCTCCATTTTATGCTCAAAACAACAACCTTGTGAGGTAGGTTGGGCTGAGAGTCTGTGACTGGACCAAAGCCACCCAGTGGGTTTCCATGGCCGAGTGGGGACTAGAACCCGGATCTCCCGACTCCCAGTCCCAACAGTTTATCCACTACACCACACTGGCTCTCAAGCATAGGAAGCAGTATTGTTCTCCAACCTCCAAATAGTTCCTGTCATATTCCCATATGTTCTACCCTTGCTGGACACTTTACACAGAGGTTCAAGACACCCCTGTTTCCTGCTGCTTCTTCCTGTTCTACCACTTCAGGCAACAAGACCCTCCCCCTCCATGCGCTGACCAACTCTTGGCTAGGATACTATTCTCTCCTGCTTTTCTGATTGTTATTCCTGCCTCTCCAGTTTGGCTCAGAACGTTGTGAAGTCCAAGGTTTTCACCCTTGAAGTGACCACTTTCACTTAAACTCCAACAATATTTCCTCCCTAGTTTCCATTCAGTGATCTTCTTGTCTCTACCCCACTCTGCACAAGTTTGTAATTTTGGCTTCTTCTCTCACTCCCATTTTGAGAACTACTGAGCTGTGGACTAGACCTGGTAAATCCTTCCCTGATAAACCTTTCCTCTGCCATGTACTGGAGGAGGAGAAGGTGGTGGCGGCGGAAGGACTGAGGTTGCAGGGGAGGAAGCGGAAGGAGCCGGAACAGTGGAAAGAGGGCTTAGGAAAGCTACTTTGGGTCAGCCTTATCCTATCTGCAATACGGGGTCAATGAGAACCCGTGTGGTGTAGTGGTTAGAGTGTTGGACCGGTTGTATTCCCCACAGTCATGAAATTACTGGGTGACTTTGGACCAATCACTGACTCTGAGTCTAAGTTACCTTACAGGGTTGTGAGAATAAAATGGAGCGGAGGAGGTCTAGGTAGGCTGCCTTGTGTTCCTTACAAGAGAAAAAGAGGTGGGATATAAATGTAATAACAACGTTTTCAAAACATTGATGTACTTTGCTGTGTCATCATAAGTGTTATGGAGATGATATGTGTGAAGGACTTTTGACATTTCTTGAGAGTTAAGCAAAACTTAAGTATTATTATTACTAGAAAAATGCCCGTTGTTATGATGGGTGCAGTACTTGTAAAAGGAATGTGTGTATATTGCAAGGAATCATTAGGTGGTTCAGCTTGCTTGAAGGATAAGATTTGTTCTCAGCACACCTAAAGGTCAAGCTGTTCCCTATTTTCTAAAGGCCCACTACTTTTGTGGTCTCACCTTTAACACACAAACATACAATTATAATATAATAAAGCACAATACATTAAAATAAAACAGGAATATCAAAACATGTAAAATAATCAGACAAAACTAGCAGTCAACTAAATAAAAACCATGAGCAATGGCAGGGAAGCGTTCTCTGCTCAACAGGCTAAATGGCTGCCTGAACAAGAATCTCTACAAATGTTGGTGGAAAGCCATGAAAGAGGGTGCTTTGGAAAGGGAATTTCAGAACGTAGGCGCACCTGCTGTGAAGACCCTCTCATGTCCCAACTGAGTTCAAAAGCAAGAGGCAGAATTTACCAATGTTTATGTTTACAAGTATTAGTTCTTGCACCTCCTTTCTAAACTTGGGTTAGCTACCAAATAGATTTGTCATTGGTGTTACATTCATTAATTGCTGTTTCTTCTTTCCTGCCACACTATGAATCTCTAACATTTGTATTTCCATTGTGAATACTTCTCATACATATGACACCCCATTTCTGATTTTTAATCATTAACTTAAAATATGTAATAATTATCATTTCCACTCATTTTAATTATGAAATTGATTTTTGAATGGAGTAGGGCACAATCCTAGGCATGTTTGGACAAAAAAAAAAAAAAATGCTCTACAAATCCCAGCATTCCCCAGCCAACATGGCTGGTTGGGGAATGCTGGGACTTGTAGGACTTTTTTTCTGTCTAAACTTGCCTAGGATTGTTCCCTTAGTGACACATGTTACTTTCAACTAGCTTAAATCAGGGTGGATATAGAAAATACCAGTTGTTATCCATAGTGAAAGAAAACAAATGAATAAAGCTTTGTTGGGAGTGGAGACCTTTAAGGGTCTAAGTTAATGTGACGCTGCTGAGAAAGAACCTCCCCATTGGTAAGTCTTTAATTTGGTAACACTATTAATGTACATGTGTGTGGTATTTTTATTTATAAATACCTGCATTTGAAGTTCAGAACTGAGCAAGTGAGTACATTCAATAAAATATCAGGATTAGCTAATTTTGTTCTCCTTCCATGTCAAAATACTGATGCACCTATATAGCAAATGAAAAACCAATGGACACAATGTTTCTTAAAGCCAAAGAATTAAATGATGAGTGAGGAGTAGCATTTGGAAAGCTATTTTCAGGCTGTTGTTGGACGCACTTCACTCATTCTACCACACAGTGTCACAATTGGACTCTGCTTTTCTCTGCTTTCAGAAGAGGGTATTTACAAAGCTGGCAAAAAGCGGTCTGAAATGCGGGGGGCTGCAGAAGTCCAGGAAGATGATGACACTCAAACCGAAGTCCCACTTGACCAGGTAATCTATATGGTTTGAATAAATGACTGCACTTGAAAATAAACCACCTCCTGATTATTACCTTCTTCATTGTGCCCTTTGGATGTCTACAGATGTGGAATGCGGAGGCTGCAGAAGTCCAGAAAGGAGGAGATACGGAAACAGAGGTTGCATTGGTTTAATGTGGCAACTCATTAACTCTACCATGTTATCATGGGGGTGGGCAGAGTTAGGAGGGGCAAGAGATGTTTGGAGAGCACTGGCTTTTTACCAGGCTAGGACTGAGGAATTCAGGCAATCGCTTCAGGTTTTTCCTTTGCTATGGGGGAAGAAAGAAGGGTCTGCCGGTGTCATCTCCAAACTTCGCTTCATGGGTGGTACAAGCAATCACCCTTGCCTGTAAATGGCAGGATTTGAACTGTCGGGACCAATCCAAGCCCACTCTAGGAGAGCGATGGTAGCATTAGTGGCATTTGAGAGAGGTCTTTGCTGGCCAGGTGCAGAGTGGAGCCAATCCCTGCCTCTACACTTGAGAAGAGATGCCGAACAAAGAGCTGGCCCAGCTGCTGATTGTTGGTGCCATGACTAGTTCTGCACTTTTGCCTACTAAATCTGGTCATGTTGGCAACATAAATGTAATGTTAGTCTTTTTATAAATCATATCTAAATGGGACCTCTGAAATCCTACTTGGATGTTAGTGATTTATGCAGATGCTGGTACAAAGATGATATGACTATTTAAAAAAAAACATTTGGCTCTTGCAATCATATATATGCTAAATTCAATTCCAAACAAATCATTCCTTCCCTCTTTAAATGTTAGGTTTTGTAAACAATGGCAGGTATTCCATTGTCGCTTAGCAACCCTAACTGGTTTGGGTACAAAATGTTTCTTTCGGTTTTGGAAAACATTTGGTATATAAATGAAATACCGTATTATTCACTGGGAAATAGCAGCTGTATTTAAGAGATGCTGGCTTCTCTGCAGTCAAGCGCTCACGGAAGTTGCATTCATGTCTTGCTGTTAGATTTGTTGTTCTTGTTGCCCCTCTTTTGCCTGTTCTGTAATATTCATAGAGAATGTCTCCTACTTCTAAAAGGGTAAATGCATGTAAGAATGTATTTACATAAATGCATTAATTAGCTACTTTTAAGCAGATACCTTTTGGAAGTGTGTTTTATGAAAACAATGGTTGTTTTGCACTTGGGTTACTTTCAGACTGAGTGATTTTACCCACACACTCTAATAAATGGGATGATCTGTGCTTGTTTTAGCCATCTGAAAACAAGGGCTGTTTGAGAATGATACTGATAATCCAATACAGAAAACAACAACAACAGGCTAGCTGTCTGGTTGAATTGCTGTAGCTTTTGGACATTCAAAATAGGGTCAGCTGTGTCTCTTGTTGATCGCAGAATTGAGCTGCCTGAAACTAGTAAATCGGAATAATCTCGGTCAATATATGAAGAGCTATTTAAGATGTGTTGAAAGATTTGCATCTACTCAGTGGGATCCCCCCCTATACTTTACAACTTTTATGAATTCATGCCATTATCAGAAGTCGCTTTTAAAATTCCCTTTAATTTCAAAAGCAGCTTGCCATGTGGCTTGCAGGGCAGGGCTGCTGTTTAAGAATTTAAGAAGAGCCCTGTTGGAGTGGTGCAAAGGGCGTTCTAATCCAGCAATCTGGATCCAACTGTGCCCAGTCAGGTTCATCTCCCCCATGCCATTTCTCCTGCCACTGCTTGAGCCCAGCCGGTACTTGTTGTCTCACAAAGAAAGATGGAGGAAGCTGAAGGAGTCCCTGGATCTGGGAAGCAGTGTGGGGGGAGGGAGTCTTCCTCTTTGCCATGCTGTTCTTCTCTCCCTCTTTTATCACACAAACCCCACTTCTTTGTTTCATGCAATTTTCAAAGCACATCCGTGACTTCAGAGTAGGTATGTCCTGTTTTCTAGGGCTGTGTTACTTACAGCCACTTAATAAGATTCACGCAAGTTATTTTATTTATTTATTTATTTATTACATTTTTATACTGCCCATCAGACAAAGCTCTCTGCACAATTAAAAACCATAAAATACAAGTATAAATTTAAAACATTAAAAGTTTAAAGGGCAATATAAAACCAGCTACATTAAAGACTAGGGAAAGCCTGTGTAACAGAACTATTGAGAGATTTGTGCCTCAGTCCTAAACCCACTTTCTTGAAAATAAGCCCATCCATTTGAATGGAACTGAATTCCAAGGAAATGTATTTTGGATTATGATGCTATGTCAGCGATATAGTAAGTAGTCTACTGAAGCAGCCTTCATAGGTGGTGATGTGTAGAGATCTTGCTATGTGCATTGTACATATCTACAGACATATTTCCAGAATATTTTTGCTGTTTTACACATTAGTGGTTTCAGTTAATGACCATGTAGCTAGTAGAGTGTAACATGTAGATTGTTTGTAACTCTGTCAAAGAATGTGGTTTTTGATTTATTTTTCTGTTTTGCTTTCGTCTTTGCGAAGAACAGATCAGTTTATATCTATGTATGAATGTACACAAACACGGTCCTCAGCCATTGTTATGACCATGATCTGGTTTCTAACTGAGGAGGAATTTACTGTAAAATAACATTAGTATGAGAGCTTATATTATAATCATAACAGCTCGTATAATATATATGTACTTTTCAGCCTTTTATTTAGCTCATCATCATAATTCTACCAGTAATATTTTGATCAAAAGAGCTGAGCATAACACAGTTTTGTTTTTGCTTCCATCAGCAGCCAGCAGAAACTGTGGATGAGGAAGAAAACATGGCGCCAGAACACAACGCTCAGCATCAAGGAGAATATTCAGCGATGAATGGGGAGGGTGGAGAAATGGGGGAGGAGAAACTGAATAACCATTATGAAGATGAGCAGCAAGGGCAGAGCCTTGACCAAGCAGCACAGGAGGAGCTTAGTAGTCATGCACATGGTGAAACAAATGAAGAAAATGGTGAAGAAATGGATCACAAAAGTCATGAAGAAGAAACAAAAGAAGGTATTGATGATCAAACCCAGGTAACATGTCTTTGCTCTTTTGCTGTGCTAATGCTTCCATTTGTCTGCTCTAGCAATAGGTCTGTCTGCAGCCAGCATTCTCCATCCTTGGGGTTCACTTTTGGAGCAACTGTTAGCTTCCTCATCTTCGCTAATCCTAGTGATATTACTTTCAAAATATGGATGTCTGAGAATTCCATTTGGGGAATGAAAAAATGATGGATTCTCCTGGTTTGGACCTTGCAGATTTCATTCTGTTTTCCCCTGCTAGCAGCGACTCAATCTGTAGTGATTCAATCCAATACTTGGATTCCTTTTTCTTTCTTTTTTTTAAATGTTGGCAATTTGCACAAATTGGAATTTCCCCTGCGTTTACTTTCCAGCCCCTAAATTTGTACAAATTTAGAGGCTGGGAAGTAAATGGAAGGGAAATTTGTGAAACAGCAGTAACTGCTCCAAAAAGGAGCTGCAAAATGGGGAGAGCCAATAACTCCCCTTTCTGGACCTGCTGGAGACTTGGGAAAATTCTGAAAGGTAGGAGGTGCCTGACAAGTGTTAGTTCAACTCTTAAATAGTGAGAGAATTACATTGCCAACTTGGAGATATTGTCCCCCGCACACTTTTGGTGCACTTACTTTGTTTACTTTCCACCCCCTGGTGCTTCTGAATTGTGCAAATGGGTTCCTCCTTTGTCTTACTATTTCTTTTCCAGTCCTTTGCAACTGTGTACAAATTAGCCTATATACAGTCTTAGCTTGAAAATTTCCTTGTATTTTACCTGCTGTGTTTCTCCTCCCTTTGACAGTTGAAACATACAAGCAAATCGACCAGGCAAAACTACACACATCAGACAGGTGAAAGAGCACATCCAAAAGACCAAGGGATTTTTTTTTTAAAAAAATGGTCCCATTTGCACAAATTTCAAAACACCCCCCGCAAAGAAACCAATTTGCACATATTACCATTCACGCAAATGGGAGAACTGCCCTCCGCAATAAATCCACAAAACATTTCCGTAATTAGAAAAAAAGTATCCACTACAGTCCACCACCACTTAGCAGAATGGAAACACTGCGGAATCCTTTTGGGCTCAAATGGAACAGAATTCACAGCACATCCCTGCTTTCACATGGGGGATGGAATATTGTGAGATTATCAAATCTGATTTCCACCATCATAAGACTGATGTGGTTTAGTTGACAGTTGTTATCATGGAATTTCCCAAAATAATTTGTGCCCTGTAGATGGAGCTTAAAAAAGAAGATGCTAAAGTCACTCATGCAGACGCTCTGAGGTGAAGTCTAAGCAAGGATGGGAGTAGAGAGTTTGTTTTTTTTAATCATGCTGCTAATTGTATACCCCAACAACTTAAGAAAGAGACCCTTTATTTGTGCAAGCTAACCAGGAATGTGGCTTATTCACTCTTATCATTTAATGTTTTTGAAACACTATGTTTCATACATAGGAAGAAAATTTCTGTTGTTGATTATTCAAACATATTGCGGGCTAAATGCTTTTTTACTGGACTGCACACTTTGTGATCTATCAAGCCAAACCCAGTTCACTAGCCATATGTGGTGGCCTATCAAGGTTTGATAAACCTTCTACATTTGCTTCTTTTCTGGAACAGCAAATCAGGTGGGTTGCCAAAGCATTTGACGTGGCTGATGATCTGCATTTGGCTTGACAGGCCTCAAGGTGAGCAGGTCTGCTTTATCACGTTAACACATACAAAAGAAAAATCCTTGCCATATGACAAGTTAAAATACGGGTTTCTTTCCCCCTCTAGGCTGATTCCAATTATGAAAAAACGTCAGCTCCAAGAGTCACGATCACCAGTCCACAGGAAAGTGAAAAAAATGAACAAACCAATGAATATGCAGCAGTAGCATAGGCATATTTTAAAGGACATAGAGTTAGCCAAAAATGAAGGATTTTATATTTGGAATGCAAAGCATCTTTTTCTGTGATTGATTAATTTATAATGTGACAATATGATGGCGCTCCATCCATTGAGCCCTGATGTGATAATGTGGTATCCAGTACTTAGATAATTAAATGATGCCTGTTAAGAGGAAGATTGAATTATAATCCCAAGGTTTGGCCTTCCTCTGATGTGAATTTTAAGGGAAAACATAGGTGTTAATTTAATAAATATTGTCATTACAAAATGTTGAATATTGGACTCGCTCCCATATATGCTTACAAAAAAGATGGCTAGGCTAAAAGCAGTTTGTTTAGAAGAGTTAAATAATATTTTTGTGACTTTAAAATTGAGAAACTGATATTTTTTAAAAAGATGAATAAATCTTTATGTATATGATAAGCTGTGGTGTATTTCCAGGTCCTATTTTAGGATTAGAAACCAGATTCCCAGTTTGTGATAAGGAGAGTGTAACCAGAAAATTTCAGCAATATAGAAATATGCCTTGATCCAGAGCCCTGTGTGATCTCTGCTGTGCACAAGGGGCTCTTGCATGCATGGGCTTTTATACCCATTTCAAAGGAATGTACACATAGATGTATTCTCTCCATTGAAATGAGTGGGGGACGTCATTGCATGTGGGTGAATACCATGTGTTGAACAGAGCTCCCATGTCTGGAACTGACTGCTGGATCAGGGTGACTGAATGTGGCCTCAAGATGAAGGACTTCTACTGCATCAGTTAATAGTTTCAATAATACAAATAATAATACTACATTATTAGTGTATATTATTAACCTCCTCCTTTTTACTACGTGGTAGTAAGTCCCATGGATCTTGATGGATCTTACTTCTAAGTAAATATGATCTCACCCCAAATGTGTTTGATACAATTCTGCTGTGTGTTCTCTGCAGGCCAGACTCATTTAGTGGGCAGTATCCAATGCTGTCCTTGTGTTAGTAGGAGCAACCGCTAGCACAACAGGAAGTGCTTGTGCTTGATAGCGCAACTGGAAAGTGACCCAAAGTAGCACTTCCGGAAAGGGACAAGTCAGGGGAGCTCGAGGAAGGGAGCTCCACTAACTTCTCCTGTTCTGTATCTCTCGTTTGAGCTAGTTTCTCAGGTTGCACTTTGAACTGCTTGTTTCCCATTAGTGGTTGTTCCGTCTAAGGATGGGGTGGGCAACTTCAGGAGATCTGGCATCGGCCACAGCCTGCGCAATAACCCCTCAGAAAAGGATTTTTAAAAAGTTGAGGGGGGGGAATGGCATCTGTAGCTGTTACAGAGTGCCGAAAGGGTCAAATTTAGCTTACTTGGAAACTAAACTGACTCTTTGGGCACTCCGTAGCAGTTATGAGTAAAATGTAATTTGCAAACAAGTGAAATTTGACCCTTTTGGTGCTTTGTAGCAGCAACAGATGTCACCACCCACAATATATTTTTTAAAATTTTGGGGGTCATCCCCAAATTTGGTAGGATGTTGGGGGTCACACCAAGGGGGGGCGGGGAAGACATGTTGCCCATCCCTGTTCTAGCACAATGTAATTGGCACTGCCGGATTGCCAGCATTGGATACAGCCCAAAGGACTTTTCAGTGGACTGGCCGCAGGCAACAAGTTGAACAATCAGGGCAAATTTCTATATAGAATTCATACTTGATGGCAAGTCTCACTTTTTAAACCTAAGGATACTTCACCAATCACAATATTATGGTTTAGTAATACTAGGGGAAAACATTATTTAAAACTTATCTTCAACTCGCAAATTGTGTTCTCTCATTGGGTTAAACTTCAGCTCATGAGAAACAGACCTATTCAAACACGGGGTCACAAATAATGGTGGTAAATGGGCATAGCATGTTAAATGTGTTAGATTGATGGATTCTAGAAAAAACCCACCTGTGATTGTTATGGGAAGCAGCACTTACTGAGGCCATAGGAATGTTTTATGTGAAATGTATAATTCTTATTATTTCAAAATTTTGCTATATCCCTTATTTTAGCTAGGTCTTTTTAAAAATAGGCTGAATCTTCATTTTGGTTTGTAGCTCTTGATAGAGAGTTCAGCCATCTTAAACATTTGTTTGACTTGGTAATACTAATTCCTTTGTATTATATATGTCAACCTCAACTTATATATTTCAATGTTAATTTAAGTTTTAATTCTTTGAATATATTAAAAGGTTTGCTATTAAAAACTTTAGAAGGCTAATGGGTAAATTGCTATTAAATTACTCAGTTTCATCACATATGAAATCCAGTGGTTACAGTTTCCAAGCCCCTGACAGGGACCTGATAACGTTCCAAGGGGAAAAAATGTCATATTACAGTGTTGTCAGGATAAACACATAAGCTGTGACACTATTAATCCCTTCCTCGGTGATAAAGTAAGTCTGATCATACCAGCAGACTTCTGGGCTTTAGTCAAGAATTAAATTCTGAGCGATTCTTTGTACCTCACAGTGTTTAAATATTGTCATTTGGTCTTTGGGCAGATCAGGAACTATGTTCAGACAACATGATAACCAATGGTGGTTTGAATAGTCAACAGTTGGTTGTGTGCAGGGAGGTTTTTTTTAAACTAACATGTGGTTATTTGGCCGTAATAACCAACACAAATAACCAACACACTACAGAGTTGGCTATTTGAACCACTATTGGTTATCGTGTTGTATGAAGGGCACCGTTGGTTATTTCCTCAGCCACAGAATCACAAGGCAAGAGCGGTCAAAGCAGTGGCTGCCGTTCTAGTCCAGCTGACAGGATAGATTTTTGGCAGCAGTGGCTGATGGGATACTAGCAGGAGGACTGGGGAGGGAGAGGGCGGGGGATGAGTGAGTCAACTCAGCATAGACTAATAGTGAACTCAGCGCTGATCCTAATCCACACCATGGTTGATTATTGTCATGTTGTTTGGGGGAGTAACCCCTAGATAAACAACTGTCAACTTGATTACCCCACCTTTGACTATTGTGTTGTCTGAAAGCAGGGTTTGTTACTTTTTTAGCAATTTCCAATAAAAGCCTGTGAGTTGGGTTGCTGATGTGTTTATGTATCTTCCAGGCCCAGAACAAAAGTGCTTGACCCTCACATGATGAATGTAATATCAAGTGATGGCTAGCAGGTGTGAAACAGTCATGAAGCATCAGATGTCAGAGACAGTCCCATAATATGACTTAAGTAGCTCAGTCACCATACTTTTCAATGGAATCAGCAGTACACACATTCAACTACAAGTTATCTTAGGCCATAGCTAGACCTAAGGTTTATCACTGGATCATCCAGGGGTCAAACCTGTTCATCTAGGTGATGCACAGGGGATCCAGTGCTCAGGCAGGGGCGAACCCTGGATGATCCCAGGATAAACCTTAGGTCTAGCTGTGTCCTTAAATAAGAAATCAAGGGAACAGATAACAATGTTATAGTTGCAAATATGAATGAGCCCTAAATAAAGCTCTTCAGCATATTTTAAAAGGCAACTTGACTTCAGTAAGTTTTAAGTTTACATGTGAGATTTAACCCGTATGGATTTTTTTTAATCTTTAAGAGCCAAAGTGCAAAAATAAATGTTTATAACTGAAAAAGTAGTGTCATATTTTTTGATGTCACACCAACATAGCTGTCCTAAGTGTTGGTTATTGTGCCAGAACTGATGTGTTAGCATGGCACAAATCAGCTTGTCAAAAAACTTTAGCCCTGCAATTCACAGATTGTTATATGTTTCTTCTGCTTGTGCTTCTTATTGGGATTTAGACTCTAAGGGCCTTGCTAGACCTGGTGGAAAATGCAGGGGAGAGGAGGGGAGACCTCGCGTAATGAATAATGCGAGATCTTGCCCTTATTCACATGCGAGCCGCGATGAGCTCTGGAGGAGAGCTGTCGTGGCCGCCATTTTTTTTATTTTTAAAGCGGCAGCAGCAGCACAGGAGCCAGGAAAGATAAGTAGGTTTTTTTAAAAAGTTCTCCTTCTCCCCCATTGGCGATCTCCCCCTCTGGCCTTGTTCTCCTTCTCCCGTCCATGATCTCCCCCTGGCCCCGTTCTCCTTCCCCTGCCCACCCCCCGCCCGTGATGTACAATCCCCCGCCTGCTCCCCCACCCGCAATGTCCGATCCCCTGCCCGATGTCCCCCGCCCGCGATGTCCCCCTGCCTGCAGTTTCCTCCCAGATGTCCCCTGGGGTGAGATTCCCCCCTGATCTCCCCAGCCTCCATTCTCCCCCCCCCCCCATGTCCCCACTGTATCCCTGATGGCTGCAGCACTCGGGCTCAGCCCGAGACCGCAGGAAAAACCGGGCCTGAAGCCATGCCGGCTACCCTGGGCCCAGGGAGGGTTCACCACTGCCTGAGCCTGGGATACCCTGTGCATCATCTGGACACACAGGGGTGAGCCCGGGGCTCACACTGGGCTAAAGCCCCGTCTAGGAAGGCCCTGAATGTCCCCCTACAATTCTGGAAGTATAGACCCATGTTACTTAGATTTACTTAGGCTCTATAGTCTTCCATAGATGTGCTGTCATAGTTAGCATTCACTAAATGCATCCTCATTTGTGTCTTGCAGTGGCTAGCTAATTGCAATTTTCCCTAGTCCCCAATCTCTTTATTAAGAGAAAATATGTTTGGGCAATTAACTATTGTGCAGCATAAAAGGGTGCTTCCACTCCCCTCTACGACTCTAAGCTCTTTCTAAAATGCATAAATACAGTTGATCTGCCTTTTTCCTTTTTAATTAATTCTATTTAGGGTGGAATTAATGTAGCTTGTAGAGTTTCACTGTATGATGTCGTTTTTATAGGTAAGTAGTACCATAGTTATCTTTGACAAACTGTGGTTCAAGCCCTTCTCTCTTCAAAATAATAATAATAATAATAATAATAATAATAATAATAATAATAATAATAATAATTCTCACTCTGATATAATCCCTATAATCAATACAATGTTGATTCCTCTGCTGGTATTGGTGATAAAAAAAATCCCTTTTTGTACGTTTCTCATTTCTTGTGAGATCAGTGACAATATGATGTCTGAAGGGAAAGATGACCTTATTAACAGAACAGTTTGTCTTAAGGTCAGGATTTCTCATGTTTCTGCAACCTCTCCACCCACAGCTCATAAATGTGTGCTGAGTATGCTTCCCCAAATAGAACTCTGTTCAGTTTCTTCCTCATTTTAGTCACCAATATATAGCTTTCCATTGATTTCTAATATGTTTTAAGATCATTAAATGCAGATTCAAGGACAACTTACAAGCCTGACAACTTATTCTGAAAAAAACAACCTGTTAAAATATTGGTATGCACAACCGCTACACATATGGCATCTCCCCTCCCTTTCCTGTTCAAGTATGGCTTGCAATAAACTTGTGGTTAAATGGTTTTCTGAGTAATTTGACATGAGCAGAGATGTCAGCTCTTTTCAATGAGGATTCAGCAGTAGTATGCTAAATTAATCTGTGCTTTGGATGATTCTTGACCACAAGTACAGCGCAGGAAGTAGGCTGAAGTTCTGCTGACTCCCCATCAAAACAAAGAGGACCCAGGTACACACACATACTGACATGTGAATAATCCTTTAATTGTTACAAAAGGAAAATTAGGTCAAGATTTTTTTTATTTTAAATGTATTTATTGCTTATACCAGACCATGTCGTGCTTGTTCATCCCTGGCCGATGGCTGGCTGGCTGCTGTGCGAACAGAGTGCTGGACTAGATGGACCCTTGGTTTGATCCAGCATCAGGGCACTTCTTAGGTTCTTATACATTGCTGTCATTTAAAATAAATAAGATACTCTCTTACCTCTATAGATCATTCATAGTCTTTAATGAATCTTCCCTTTAAACAGAATCAAATGTTCTGTGAGTGCAATAGTGATCTCCTTCCTCCTGCAAGAGATAATTGATGGGAAGGAGGTGGTCAGGACTATTCTCTTCTTCCTCCTCAAGCAGAGGGGGGTGGTTAATGGCACATACTACTCCTGATCCTTGCCTGGATCCCTAGATTGGAACTTCTTCCAGATGTCTGCTAGTGTAAGGGATTGGGTAAAACATTCTAGAAGCTGCTCTGCATTTTCCTTTTGGGTGGTAATCCTCCTGAAATCCTTTTGAGGCAGACCTATGGACAGTTGGGTTTTATTCAGTTCTAGCAGATAAAACTTATTCAGTCTTGTATTGCATCTTCTCCTTGTGTTATAACTGCGTCCAGAATAATGCTGTTCTAGCTGTGGAAAATAGTATAGTCAGGTGACACCATTTTAGTTTAGAGGAAGAATCTAGTTCATTCCAACATATGTCCATACAGTTTGGGTGTAAATTCCTAGAAACAAAATTTGAGATACACTGACATAATACTGAGCAGATGACTGTGTAGATAGCCAGTCTTCTTATGTTCCTGGGAAGGAACAGCGCAAAATACTAAAATAATTCTACTTGGATACCCACGTTCTTGGTATATATATATTTCATTACACCTTAATATTCATACACAGGTTGACCTTTGAAAACATTTGTCCTCTTTTAGGCTCTGGCTCTATTCCTTCCTGCTTCTGCTTCCGTTGTATTGTATACAAGGTGGGTGAGTGGAACCAGCATTTTGTATCTGGCCACAATATCAAAGCTTTACTATATTTTTTAAAAAAGAAACTTTAAATATGCTTTGGAAGAAAAAGAAAAGATGTTACACACTATATTGTAAAATCTGTCAAATACATTTGCTAACTGAAAAATTAAAAATACCATTACATGCCCTAATTCCATTTGATGTATGTTTATTTCTCATCCAGTGGTCAATTCTGTTGTTGTTTTTCCAGATAAATTTTTGAAACCTAAAGGTTAGTTAAAAGTCTGATTCAGGGTTTGTTCTCATGGAATCATAGAATAGTAGAGTTGGAAGGGGCCCGTAAGGCCATTGAGTCTTATGACCATCTCATTGTATGGCAGCCATAGGAATATGCTTAATTCACCAACCGTAACAGCACAGGGAGATGAAAATTTGCAGGACTTCCTTGCCAATGGCTTATGATGCTTAAATATGGCACAACCTGGGCATTTGATCTACAGTCGCTATGGAATTTTCTACATGAGGCTTTTTATCCCACTACTTTACTCAGGTTTCTGTTTCTGGATTTTTTGCAGAATTAAGATTGGCTCCTTTACACCTCTTCCACCCCCAGGGTTTTATTTTCTTTCCTTATGTTCCATTACACAACATTAGGTGGCACTGTGGTATAGTGGAATTGCACAATTACACTAAGCTTCACCCCACCATTCACCAATAATACCAAACTTTCTTCATTAGAAACCTACCCCTAAAATAGTTGCAAAGCACGGGAGAGGCCCTGGAGGATGACAATGTTGTGTAAAAGACCTGCAAAATACCATAAGTGCTTCATGTAGAAAAGATCTATGTGAAAGTGGTGCACATGAGAACCCTCTTACTGGTTTGATGTGTATCTTGAAAGAGAGTAACCAAGGCTGCAATGCTATACACTAGGACCAGCCGGAGGTGAAGGACAACTAGTGATGTAACATTTCTTGAAATGTTGAGGACATGGGAAAAAACCTTGAGTTTTTCCAGGTTTTTCAGGGTGAAATGGAAAAATGTGGAAACAAGCAATATTATTTTTTAGAGCTCTTTACAGATGTAATGTCATTTTGTTGCTTTGAGACAGCCTTCCCCAACCCGGTGCCCTCCAAATATTTTGGACAACAATTCCCATCAGCCTCAGGCAACATGGCCAATGCTCAGGAATACTGGGCATCAGGTTGAGGAGGGCTGCTTTAGGAACATAAAGCAGCCTTTTCATTCCTAAAGTTATTTTTAAAAGTAAACTTGTTAAATTTGTAATTATTTTCTGAATAGACTACATTAAATTACTGCTACAGCATCAGAAACACAGGGCTCTATAGAACAAAACACCAACTGTCAAGAATGCACAATGGTGATGATACTCACATATTGGGAAACTGAGCATAAATGTCTATCAATAAAATATACTTTAGATCAATAATTTTAGTAAGGAATGAAAGAAATAACAATGATTGGAATCTTACAGAAAGTATTTAAAAAACATTTCCCCCCATGGCTTTATTATTTCTAGACATTTTACATCTCTAGTCTTTCTATAAAGGTGTTCTTATTACATAGTTTTTTGAGAATATCTTGGAGGGAGTAAAGGCTGGATAACAATATATAAATATTTTGTTTTAAATACTAAAAGAAAATATTTCATAATCCAAAGCTGTTCAATTTTTCCAGTGTTTCATGGAGAAAACGTTCCTCAGAAAAAAATGGGGGGGGGAAACTTTTTTCCTTTTTTGTGTGGGGGGGGGGGTTTCCAGGCTTTCACATCTCTTCCCCCAGTTCCATGTATAGAAGCTGACGGGACTTGTGGTTAAACGTCAGTTCAACACTGGCAATGGCACACCATCCTTCACTGCAGCTGAAAGCAGCAAGCTAACTCAAGGGTACAGAGGAAGCACACACAGCTCTGTCCTCCAACACTTTACTAACACTCCCTACTCACCAGCATATATTGACCGAGGCAACTGTTTTACTTTGTCTAATAATAGGGCCGGCCCTCCTATACCCATTCACTTGGAAGTAAGTTCCATTGGACTTAGTGAGTGGGACTTACTTCTGAGTAGACATACATAAGATTGCACAGTTAACCTGGCACAACTCAAAAGCTATAGAGGTCACCTTGGCTTCATGCTAGGTAAAATTATTACAAAAACAATAGCAGTGTTGGTTGTTTTGTTGTTTTCCTGGTGAATGGAGTTCACAGTTCCAGAGAGAAGCACAATGGCCTGCAGAGGACACAAGATAATCACCAATGTGAAAAATAAATCATTTTTTGAGTTGAAAAGGATAATCTGAATCTAACTTGTTTAAACTGCCACGTACCTTGCTGCAGTCAATAGCACACCTATCAATGTATAATTCAATGCCAAATAAGATGTGTGTGTGTGTGTGTGTGTGTTTCTGGTTCACATTCACATGGCTCAACATATAAAGAGGGGTGGGGATATCTAATTTTTACAATGGGACTGTTGAGACAACACACTAAGCCATGGTTAGACTGCTAACCATTTTGCAGCAAATGGTTAGTGAGCATTTTTAAACTGTGGTTATGTAGCCACCACAGTTATGAATATATAATGTTTAGCTCAAAATTCTTAGCATGTTGTCTGAACAGCGTCAAAGAACGGTGTATGTAGACAAGGAGAGGTGATTTTTTCCCTTTCCCCAACACAATGTTCCATCATTATAGGCTCTTTTCTCCCAGCCTGGCTCTGATACTGGAAATAAGGCAGGCTGGAAAGAAAAGTACTTTTAGAGATGGAGCATAGAGAGGTGAGTGTACCTTGACATGTGTGTGTGTGTGTGTGTGTTTTGAGGGGGAATAACTTGCTCCACATGTAGCAAAACATCTTGGGATGGCCCTGGCCTGCTTTATATGTTGGTGCTTAGGAATAAACCACCTCCTCCTCTATGAACCTATCCATACTTTAGGATTATCTGATGAAGCCCTTCTCTGCGTTCTTCCATCTGCTAAAATGAGTCGGGCTGTGGCTGGGAAACTGACCTTTCCATGGTGGCAAAATTGTTGATAAAAAATTGCAATTTTTACCAGTTTACCTACTATTTATTTTTATTTATGTATTTCTCTCATAAGCTGGCTTGAACGACTTTGAAAAGGTTTTAAACAAATACATTTGGGGATGATGCCAGGCCGGGGGTGGGTGGGTGGGTTGCAGTACAACATGAGGGTCATATTGGGGCTACTCCAGAAACCATAAAAGCGAATCTGCTGTCAAACAACTAAAGAAGAGGACATACGTGTTTCACAGCCTTGAATGTGTGACTCACTGCACTATGGGAACATTAATAGCAGCAAAAAACAAAAACAAAAAGCAAGGAGAGAGGTCAAAGCAGTTCATAGAGAACAACCAGATGGCTGGAGTGAAATGGATGTGCAAATCAGAGGGGAAGCAGCAGGCACAACCATAATATAATAATAATAATAATAACAACAACAACAACAACAACAACAACCTGCCTCTCCCTCTGGATCGAGGCGGGGAACAACACCAAATACAATATAATACATAAAATAAGTTAAAAGAGCATATAAAACCAGTACAATATTAAAATAATCACAGCATCTTAAAATTCTTAGGTTTACAATTCATTATATGGGTGGGTTCATGAACACAAAACAAGATCAAAAGCAATGATCACTAGGAGTGTGCACGGATCCCCCGCTCCGCTTCTCTGCCAGATCCGCATTTTGCGGATTGGGCCACTTCGCTCCGCCCCCGCTCCGCCTATGTCCGCTCCGCTCCGCTGCGGAGCTCTGGATCTGGATTGGAGCTCCGTTTCCCCCCCATAGGCTTGCATTGAAAGCTAAAAAAGTATACAACTTTTTTTCTGTTAAAGTTAGGAACCTCACGTTTGGCACCATGACACCTCATGGACGTAAACACACGCACGCCAAGTTTCAAGCCAATCCCATCATCCCCTGATTTTTGGGGAATTTATGAAAATCGGGCACCCCATTCACACCCCTTTCGATAGCTCCGTCAATTTGCACGTTAGAAACCTCAAACTCACCACCATGACAGCTTATCCAGGGATACACATGCATGCCAAGACTCAAGGCAGTCCCATCATCCCCTGATTTTTGGGGAATTTATGAAAATCGGACACCCCATTTGCAGACATGGGCTGTTCCCCGACGGTTTGACAGATAAAAAAAATTGAAGCGGGCACCCTCCCAGATGCCACCCTAATACTAATTATAATATGTATAAGAATATAATACGAATACTAATAATAATATGTATAAGAATATTACTAATACTATATGTGGGGAAATGGGACAAGAAGTGTGTATGCTTTGCCCAAACAGGATTTGAAATGCTCAATCTGTGGCTGTTGCACTTCACAAACAGTGCACACAGCACACTCACACAATAACACAGTCACACACACAGTCCAATTAACAGAGAGAAGAAATAGAGAGTAATTTTTTTTGGTATTTTTTTGTATATAGAAGGAAGAAGGAAGATGAAACACAGTCAGGCTTTAAGAGAGGGAAGGGGGGGGGACAACCAACCAACCAACCAAACAAACACTCCAAAATTTAAAAATAAAGTTTATATTAAATCAAAGTAAGGGAAAAACACAGAGCAAACTAAGCAAAAAGTCAGAAAGAAGCAAACACACACACACACACACGCCAAGCTAAATCCTAAATCTATCTCCAAACACAGCAGCAGCAGCACCTAACTAACTCCTCTCCCCACGAACGCCAAAACCCACAAGACGCTAAGAGCTCAAAGTTCTGAGGGTGCCTCTGCCTTAGTCCCCCCCTCGAACGCTGGGATTGGAGGATGCTTCATGAGGTGATCAATTCTCATCAGGATTGGGAGTTGAATGTGCCTGTCATTGCTTCAAAAAAACACAAAAAACGCCAGTTTACCCGCTGTCCCTCTTTGTTTACCTGATTTTAAAAAAAATTATAGCAAGCGAACCGCACCACGCAGAGAGCTGAGAGTAGGCTCAAAATGACCCCCATCCACGACTCTCTAAGCACAAGAATTTTCAGAACGATAGCTTCAAAAACAACATAGTTATCCCCTATTCCTTTCCGCAATGCAATCCTATGGGCAAAATGTTTCAAAATGGCGATCGGAGCAGTCCGCGGAAAGAGGATCGCTCCGCCAATGGGCGCTTCTCTTCGCCTTGCTTCTAGGGGTCCGTGGTCCGCTTCTACTCCGCCTCTGGGCAAGGCGGAGCAGGCCAATTCGCTTCTGATTCGCCGCTTCTAATCGGAGTGGAGCACATGCCTAATGATCACCACTCATGCTATGCCAAATTTGATCTTGGCACAACTTGCAAGAATGATTACTCTTCTGTTATGTGGCTTTTGGGCTTTCAAATCCAGAAGCAACGCGGAATGGCTTCTGAATCTGCATAAGAGGCTGATATGAGATGTTTGAGGGAGAACACAGAGCATTATTGTATGTCCCCCTCCTCCTGTCCCCAGAGGAGATATGTCCTTAATAACGTCAGGGAAGCAATGGGGAGATGAAGACAATTAGTGTAAAAGCTTGGCTTATGGCACACATACAGAAGCCAGATTTCTCCTGACAGGGCTTGGGAACAGCATTCTCTTGAGCACCACAGCTATTTTCCTCCTATTTGAATTGACCTTCCCATTTTTCCTCAAGCTGGTCCTTCTCAGTGTTTTCTGTCTTCTTTCAGCTTAAGGAACTAGTGGTGGGATCTCTTGCAATCTGACTGCTCAGGACTCTTTAGGATAGGAAGTCAGAACAAAACCCACCATTTCTCCCTAAGCACAGAAGGGGAGAGATAATCTGAACTGTGAGTCTGAAGACTGAAATGGTGCCACCCCTCCCCCCATTTTACTGGTGGTGTGGTTAATCTAAAAAAAGATGACATGCTTTCCCTGTTGCGATGAGGTGGATCACAATATGATTAAAACCATTACAATAGGGCAAAATTAAAAGCTAAATTAATATACCCCCATACTTGAGGCCTAATGACCAAAAGCCAACTCTCACCGCCCGCCCCAGTGTTCCCAAAGGACTCATTCAGATAGCTGTGCATGCACTGAATGCCAAAACGGATTGGGCTGCCATGTTAGTATTTTGCATTATCCAGTGACTGTCATTTCAAATTGTTTAGAGAGCTTTTCTTCCTTGGCCAGGTTAGTACAAGATAACAGTTGGATCTACTCTTTTCTAAGCAATAATTTTCTAGACATCTTTGTTTATTCCTCCAACTCCAGAAATGGGCATAAATTAGATTTCCAATCTGATTCCAGAAATAATGTTGTCCAGAGGGAAGTGCGGTAGATGGAGGGGGACTGGTGGCTATTGCAACCATCATTTTAAACGTCCTTCAGCCAGCTGCACTGCAAAACTCAGAATGTCGTATTTCTGCTCTTCACAATCTTTAATTAAACTTCAGATTGGAAAGGTCACTGTGCCCCGTCTTGCTGCTGCCCCCACACTGCTAGCTTGACAGCAGTGAAGGAAAACTCCTGTAAACAAGATTTCTACCAACATGAAAAGAGCAAGATGAAAGTTCTATTGTTATGTTTTGACATTGTGGTTCTAAAGTGTGTAATAATGAGAGGATGGCAATTTAGAGAGTGCTGCCTCTAAGCATTGCAAGTGCATTATTTCGATAATTCTCACAACAGCCCTGTAAGGTTGGCTGACATGAATAGCCTCCTAATGCAAATGTGGGGAAAGTGATGCTGGGAGATAATGGCCTTAGTTATTATTATTATTATTATTATTATTATTATTATTATTATTATTAATTATTTATTTATTTATTTATATAGCACCATCAGTGTACATGGTGCTGTACAGAGTAAAACAGTAAATAGCAAGACCCTGCCGCATAGGCTTACAATCTAATAAAATCATAGTAAAACAATAAGGAGGGGAAGAGAATGCAAACAGGTACAGGGTAGGGTAAGCAGGCACAGGGTAGAGTAAAACTAACAGTAGAAAGTAACAGTAGAAGTCTGCACAACATCAAGTTTTAAAAGCTTTAGGAAAAAGAAAAGTTTTTAGTTGAGCTTTAAAAGCTGCGGTTGAACTTGTAGTTCTCAAATGTTCTGGAAGAGCGTTCCAGGCATAAGGGGCAGCAGAAGAGAATGGACGAAGCCGAGCAAGGGAAGTAGAGGCCCTTGGGCAGGCGAGAAACATGGCATCAGAGGAGCGAAGAGCACGAGCGGGGCAATAGTGTGAGATGAGAGAGGAGAGATAGGAAGGAGCTAGACCGTGAAAAGCTTTGAAGGTTAACAGGAGAAGTTTATATTGGATTCTGTAGCTAGACCTAAGGTTTATCCTGGGATCGTCCCAGGATCATCCCTGTTCATGTAAATGTTCATGTAAATGACACACAGGGGATCCCAGGAGCAGGCAGGAACGACCCCGGGATAAACCTTAGGTCTAGCTAAGGCCAATGGCTGCTTAATGCCTCCCAATGAGCTTGTGGCTGAATTGAGATTTTACCTGGGAACCAAACATCCAATTTATGATTTCAACTTGTGCTGGGATGAAGCATTAGGCCCAGTTGAATTTCATAACTTTCAAAAAGTGTGTGTGTGTGAAAATGCCCCCTGAAGACTGATCTTTGGGAGAGGGGCAAATTTTAACATTTTGTAGTGGGGCCAGGGGAGAGGTTTAAATTTATAGATGAAGCTGCAGAAGATTTCCCCCTGTGGGCTGTGAAGGGTTGCTGGAGACATGTCTGCTTTTCTTACACCATTTTTGTATTTTCCAGTTGTGTGTTTCCCCTTTCGCCTCCTGGGCTGAGTATATATAGAATATGGTGGCCATTCCACCAGCCTAGTGGCAGTGTATGTCCCCTGCTCATGGACTTCTGCAGGAAGGGGGCAAGGGAGTCAGTTGTACCCTCCCAGATCTGCCAGATTCTAAGCTTTAATTAAAACACCCCAAGCCTCTAGCCCTTGTAGAACCAAAATGCACAGCTACTATTCTGTTTGTTTTGTAGGCAAAATAGTCTGCTCCTGCCTTCCAGGGTTTTTAGCCAATGAATGAAGTCACAGCAATGTTTTACACACCCTCTAGAAAAGGAACTGCCTGGTTCTCTTTAAAACCTTGTGTGGGGATGTGGTCTTCCCTGGAGGAAAGTGATTGCTCCTCAAAAAATTTAGACATCCAGGATATTAATGTAGCTCAGATTGGTGTGTCTACCCACAAAGAAAAGGTAGGATCAAAGAGAGGAGTTCTTTCTAATTCAGGATTTAAGATTTGCAATCATTTAAACTATTACCCTGATAATTCATGCAGATGAAGTTCATCATTATTATATCTTCATTACAGGAGTCAGGGCTGCAGCTGCAGGAGTGTGGGTTATGTCAGACTTGCAAAGCCAGTGTTGTTATTCCCATCGCTCCTATTTTACTGGGGTATGGGAGGCATTAGACTAGTGTATGGCAACTGTGCAGTGTAGTCCAGTGTTGGTACGCAGTCTCCTAGGAAAATGTAAATATAATAAATAAATAATAGTATGTTGGGGAAATGTAGTGGGGGGCTGTGAAATTACTTATAGTAGCAGTGTTCTAGATTAAAGTCTAGAGGGGTTGTTGGTATGTATACATGTGTGCATGTGTAGACACACTTTTTATGCATTTGTGCAGTTCAAAATTCAAGTAATGCAAAAATTGTATCGTTAGCTGAAAAAGCGTTTGATAACAAAATGACAAGTAGAGCAAGTAGTCCAGGCTCTTTTAGGAGTCTAGATCCTGCTCATCTTACCTGTGTCTTCTCCCCCTGCCAAAGACATTCCATACAGATGGCAATATGATCTTCTTTAGTTAACTGTACTGTGTTTGTGCATCTGTTTCCCCTCTTCGTGTGTGTGTGTGTGTGTGTGTGTGTGTGTGTGTGTGTGTGTGTGATATAACTCCAAGTAAAGGGTTTTTCTTGGAGTTCATGATGCTGCTTGTGTAAAGCTTGAATAGAACACTTCTAAATTAATGTTGTCAAATTGCTAGGATTTTCTGCCACTCTGTGTAGGCTTCTAAACATCATGGATCATGACTCTAAGCACACACACACACAGAGAGAGAAAATTCACAGGTGTATTGCAGTGGCATGTGCTATGCACATGTATTTCTTCAATCACATACCACTGCAGCTTTGCCACCCCACCCCCCATGTGCAGACATCCACGTCAATATCTCCTAATCCTATGCCCATTAGGAGATTCAGCTCATAGTAGATGCTTGAAAAAGAAATGTTCCCATCGACAAATCCAGTTCTTAACAATTTTATTTAATCCATTCAAAAAAATAGACAGAACCAGGGTGGGCACATATTGTCAAAGAATACAAAGTTCACATCTTTTTATACAGTTTTCTTTTAGATCCATAGATTAAAAGGATGAGGAGAACTGCGTCTTTTGAGACAGAGATGATTGATACCTTTAGTGAAAGGACAAATCTGTAGGTGAGCATTTACACAGCTATACTCTGATTAAAGATAAGCTTTCTCTATTATCTAGAAAAATAGAAGTGTAACATTTGATAGTTTCTTTCAAGGTCAGGCAATCATGTTTAAGGAAGTAAGAATATCTCAGGTTTTAAAACAGGTATGATCCACCTAGAATTTTCCCTGCACCTGTCCTACTAAAATTAATGGCAGCTGAGCAGGAATATTGGGAGAGATGTCCTGTAGATATATACTGGGACGGGCACGTTTGGGTGGTCGGGGGGCACTTTCCTCACCTTGACCCCACTGTGAGCTGCACTCCTGCTGCTGCACCCCCCCCCCCGCACAATATCAGTGATTTGATGCAGAACTTAGGGGGCCAACTGCGACAGAGGCTTAAAAAGGGCAAAATGAGCTTGTTTCAAGCTAAAATTATCCCTTTTAAGCCTCTGTAATTATTTGCTGGTGAAATTTGGTGACAAGACATCAATTTTTTTTGTCACTACTGCTATAAGCCAGAGGGTGTATGTATGGTACAACCATAAACTTTCTCCAACCAGAAACGTCCTGTGTGCATGGGGGCTTTGATGGCTTCTGCAATGACAGTAGGAGATTTACGCATAGGTCTCTCCCCTGCCCTCTCTGTACATTTGCTTCCCCTCTGGAAGTGGGAAGAGGAGCCTGAATGTCCCCCCAATGCCTTAGTATACTTCAAGAGCAATCTATGTACACATTGCAGTACACATGAAGCACAGAACTGAACTTTTATTGTCTATCAAAACAACAACACAGGTTCACTTTGTTTTTTCTAGTGAGTTTTTTCTAGTTTTTTCTTTGTTTTTTTCTAGCCTGGGGATCCTCACTTGAGGGTCGCTTGACATTCGTTTCCTTTTAAAAACAAAATTGACGCCTTTCAAAATTGCACATCCCACTACTACTGAAATGCAGAATTCAAACAGAAAATAAGGCTGTGTGGGCCGAGGGGTTAAATGCGCCACTCAGGACAAGCCATTTTTCATTGCAGCGTAATACGGAGAGCAATATCTTCTGGCGATTGGGGAATAATACGCTCAGCCATTTAGTTGCTGCAGGAATGGGTGGGATTCTTAGAATCCAATGGGAGTTTTTCTGTGGTGCTCGGATAACAAAGAATAATTGATTTCTTTACAAACAGGAGCTATAACTCTTTTATAAGGGGAATGGAAAAGTATAGATGGCCAAGTTGACTATCTGCCATTTATACTAAAAAGAAACTAACAAGAGATTGAGGGCATTGGCCCTAATGTAATAAAGCTCTATGTGCATCTGGAAAAGAACCGTGTACAGGGGTTGATTTCTTTTAGGTTTCTGCCACAGCAGCTTGTGCTGCTGACAAGCTGCCTTTCAGTTTACAATGCAGCAGGCTTCTCCAGCAGTGCACACAGGTATGGTGGAAATGTCAAAGGACCCTCCTGCTGCTTCTCTCTGACCCAGCTTTGTTTGACTTTGGCTATCCTTTTTGAATGGAGCATAACTTAAGCTGTGCACAGTAAAACAGGTATAAATTTGTCCATTATCTGGACACAACAAGTTGTTTGACAATGAAGCCTGGGGGTTGTGGTGGGGAGAATAAAGTAGTGGTGGTGGGGGAGAGAAATTAAACTGTGTTTGCAAGACTTTTTTCAGACAAAATATTTCAATGTACCTTTGGAGGGAGGGGGAAAGCAAGATGTCTATATAAATGCTTTATTCAAACCACGAATGGCTGAGCCTTCATGTTCTTGCCACTCCTTTTTTCCTACCAAACTAGTTTCTCAGTCTGCTCCTTTTCCTACTAGGTGTAGAGCGCAGTGATGCTGCACTGCAAACCCAGATTCATATGCTAGCCAACGCTGAGCTTTGCAAATTCACAAGATGGATAAGTTAGGAAGAAGAAAACATCAGGTTTCAGATAATGGCTGAACATTTTGAACTTTGGACAATGTGACGGGTATCTTGGATTCTCCAGGTGCTGGGGCCTTTGTGACTGGGTGTACATGGGCTTTTATGTCTGCTATTCTCTCCTTAAATTTCTGCTGCAGGTACTTCTCTTCTTTGGAATAGCTTTTAGCAAATGCAGACATGAGCAAGCAGGCTGCCATTGTGGTCCCTCCAATACAAAATAATATCGCTCCTGCCAACTTACATATGTCAAGCGCTCTGTTAAACTGAACAGCACGTGTATCCACCACCACAAAATCTTCTACTCCAAGAGCTTCAATTTTGAGAGGTACAAGAAAACCTACTACCAGGACTATTATCCCTGTCAGCATAAACACTGTCCCCAAGATGAGTCCGACCTAGAAAACAAAGATGTTTCAGAAATCAGCAGAGTTGTTTCATTGTTTTCGTCTTCACCATTAAATATATCTGACATGTCACTGACATCTGTCATCACTCCGATGAAACATGCAATGCTACAAAGTCCCTTAAGGCTTCCATCATGTATAATTTGAGTAGGCAGATGATTTTTTTTGCTGCGTTAATTGTACCAACAAGTAGTTAATGGATACAACAGCAATGATGGTTCTGTAGGGATATGTGCAGAAACAGAGATTTAACCAGAGGTCTGTAGATTTCAACCTAAGAGGAAGTGAGGGTATAATAAAAAGCCAGCGAAGGGGATTGCTTCCCATTGTGTTCCCTTTGTCTCTCTCTGGACTTGATGGCCTTATAGGCCCCTTCCAACTCTACTGTTCTATGATTCTGCGTATGACTGTGTGTTCATGTATGCAAGTGCAGGTTACAAGATTCACAGCAAGATTCAACGGTCTTCTCTTTGATACATTCAAGATGAAAATGCAACAAAGCACTGTAATTCAAGACCATTTGTTCCAGTTATTTTCTTTCCCATCTACCGACTATAACAATGATTTATTATTACAACAGCCACTCAGTGTAATGGGCAGAGATAAGGGTCCCTGAGGAATGTGATCTGAACAGTAATTGTGAGGAGGTGGCAGGGCAACTGGCATTGAATTTGAATTTCTGTTAACTGTCTCCTATGACCCTTAGAACACAGTGCCTGATCTACCAAATGGATAGATTTTAAAATGACAGACATTTGACCCGCCTACTTAATTTTTCATGACATTATTTTTTTCTGATGCACGTTTGAACTTTAAAGTTGTAAAATTCAAAGTCAAAAAGGTATCTCTGCCTTGCAGAGAACCAGAAAGCTTTCTAATAACTTGATCCTCTCTTACTCCGAAGCAAGTTTACTAAACTTCAACAAGACTTCCTATCAGGTAAGTGTGTATAGGCTGGCATCCTAAGTGAATTTTCAGTTTGGAGGATCTGGATGCAAATTGCTGCATGAATTTGTTGGGAGCTAAACACCATACTGCATTAAATGGCGATGACCCTAATTTTCTGTTTTACTTTAGTGTAAGTGTATGGGCTCCTGGTCCAGACCACCGCTACATGTGTGTAGTGATCAAACCTTCCCATCCAGCTGTTCTCTCCCCTAAATCCTCCCCATGTGGGGGCTAAAGAGAGAAAAAAAAGTTCATTGGCACTAAAAAGTAAAACAAAAGGTTTGGATCACCTATACACTACGCCTTTAATGTGGGGTGTAGTTTAACCCATAGTTCTCTAGCTATAAAATGTGGGGTGATCTGCTTTAGGTATTTGCATCAATTGTTAAGATAAAGTTCATTATCCAAACCCATTGCAGAGTGACAGTTTCCTAAGCCCCATGAAAATCAATGGGGTTTGAGCAGCTGAATAACCTAGTATAGACAGTAGCCTAAGGTATTCGAGGCATGCTAAATACAATCCTATCTTTCTGTTTTATTTCAAATATTCAAAACAAAGACTACCAAGGAAATCCAATTAAGGGTGCAATTCTATGCATGTTTAGACAGAACATCTAAACAATTCCCAGCACCCCCCAGCCAGCTATGAGAAAAGAAAGCCAGCTATGATGGCTGGGGGATGCTGGCAATTGTAGAACTTCTTTCTCTCTAAACATACATAGGATTGCACCTGACCTTGCTGGGGCAGGGGGATTCTTTCCATAACAATGTAATATTAACCTGGTAAAATTGTATGATTGTTTTTAACAGCAGCAACTTGTGGTCCTCCAGATGTTGCTGGACTGCAACTCCCATCAGGCCTAGCCAGCATAGCCAATAGTGAGGGATGATGGAGTTGCAGTCCAGCAACATCTGTAGGGCCACATGTTGCCCATCGCTGTTATATGTCATCAGGGAGGAGAGAGAAATGCTTCACGTTTCAAAGAGTGACCCTCCATTTTGTTAGTTTTAAAATCATGATGGGCTACATCAGGGCAATGAGTGGCTCTAAGCTGCTTGGGTCAATTCATTCTGAACAATCTGGATTGCTTTTGGCCGAGATTTATTTTGAAAAACTGGTCTGTTTGCTTTTAACATTCTAACATTCCAGAGTCATTGACCCCCTCCTCCAAATATAGTATGCCTAGTGCAGATCTCCACAACTTGTGACCACCACCAGGAAATGTCTTGTTCTGCTGCCTGCCTGAGACAGCAACGACTATAGGGAGAGGGTGGCTTATCCAGCTACCAGACGGCTGCATTTGGAATTGTGGATCACACCTGTGCAGATCGGCTGCCTGCAGGACAAACCCTTGGGTAGCTGTACCTTCCAGAATGCAGAGCTCCACCTGCTGGGTGATCTCTGGATCTGAAAGTCATCATCATACTCCCAAATGGACGCTGTGCAGTCCTCATAGAACTGATGCAGGTACGAGCGAACTCCATAGCGCTGGTAACCACCCTCAGGGGTCCCCTGCTGGGCCTGCTTGGATGCACAGATGTCAGCATAGGCACTCATCCTTCTCACCTGCAACGAGAGAGATCAGACAGTGGGATCTCCTTGAGCAATGGTACGGCTCCCACAATCAGGAAAAAGTTATGACATCTTGATAGAGAAGGAGTCCCATGTGCTAATTTTGCCTGAAAATGGGCCAACACTCTTGCTAAATCCAATTAAACATGTCTGGGCTTGCATGGAATGCTTTTAGAAAGTTTGCGCTTTAGCCATGGACCACATTGCTGTTTCATCCCTTAGAGAGCTTACAGCCACTACTCATAATATGGATGCCATGGGAAGGCCAGTGTCACCACATGTCAAGTTCTGGGTTTGCATGCCAGTTCATTGGGCAGATTGGTGGGTTTCTCTCTGCCGCTTTATGATCTGTACTTTTTTTTAATAGTTGCCATCCTAGTTATCACAGTAACCTGTCCCAGTTCAACCAAACTCCTCTTACCCTCCTAAAGATTTCTTTCTTCAGAGTTCTTGAAGGTGACGGGGCTGTAGGAGAACCTTTTTTTTTAATATAGTTTTTATTTTTCCCAATACTTACACATACATCAATACAATAAAAAGAAACAACATAATACATAAATGTTGAATAACCTTAATAGCATATTTTCTAATTTAATCTATTAACATAATCATACTTAACATAAAAGTGCACCCCCCACCCCGGGATCATTCCTGTTTCCAAAATCTCATTGTTTCTTCTGGAGGTGGTTTCCCACTCCCCTTAGATAAGACAAATTCTAGGAACTGTTTCCATATTCCCTCGAAATCATTCGTTTTAGTTATTCCTCTTCTCACTTTTATATTACATGTTAATTTATCATTAATAGCAATGTCCCATATCTCTTTATACCAATCTTCTATATGGTAATCCCCTTGAACCTTCCACTTCCTAGATATCATTAACCTTGCTGCCGTCAGCAAATTCGTTATCAATTCTTTTGTCTCTTTATTACAGTTTAATTCTCTATACAATGATAACAATGCCACTATAGGTGTCTCTTCAATCTCCATTCCTACAATTTCTTTTATCTCATTAAACAACATTTCCCACAATTTTTGAACAAATACACATTCCCACCACATATGTAAATACATTCCTTTTTTTTGACACCCTCTCCAGCAATTTGCTGAGTTCGACTTATTTATTTTATTTAATCTCACCGGGGTTAGATACCACCTCCATATAATCTTATAATAATTTTCTTTTATCCTCACAGACATATTTCCCAACACTCTTTGTTTCCATATTACCTCCCAGCTCTGTTGCCCTATTTGTACCTTCAAGTTAGTTTCCCAAACCATCTTGCCCATACTTTCTGTCTCCCCCTTCCCAACTAGTATTCTATATATTTCACTTGTTAACCCTTTTATCATTTTATTTTTCCCTTTCTCCATTTCTTTTTTTAAGATCAACTCCTCAAATTTCGTAGGAGAACCTTAAGACAACCAAGCATTTATTTCCAGTTCATTTTTAATACATGTTTTTTAAGAAAAAAGAAGAAGTAAATTTCTTCAGATTTGGGATGGGAGAAACTGGAGACAATTATATATTTTTTAATGAATTTAGGTGAAAGTGAAATGTACAAATGGGTCCAACCGTCCCAGGGCTTTGCTTGCCTAGCTTTTAAAAGTCTGATTTGGAAGCCCTTTGTATTCAACCATGTCACACAGAGGAGGGCCAGGATCTCTTCTCGATCCTCCCAGAGTGCAGGACACGGAATAACGGGCTCAAGTTAAAGGAAGCCAGATTCCGGCTGGACATCAGGAAAAACTTCCTGACTGTTAGAGCAGTGCGACGGTGGAATCAGCTACCTAGGGAGGTTGTGGGCTCTCCCACACTAGAGGCATTCAAGAGGCAGCTGGACAACCAACCATCTGTCAGGGATGCTTTAGGGTGGATTCCTGCATTGAGCAGGGGGTTGGACTCGATGGCCTTGTAGGCCCCTTCCAACTCTGCTATTCTATGATTCTATGTTTGTAGTACTGAATTTGGGTTCTCAAAGTTCCCCCAAAGTTGGATGCTGCCTCCCCAGCCACACATAAACCCTATTTCTTTAGCATTCTGTCTTTTGCCAGCACTCACCACAACATGGTTTGCATGCAGAAGGTCTTTGGCTTATCTGATAGCTGGACTGGGAAAGATGTCTGCCTAAGATTGGTGGGTCAGTTTTGCCCTCCTGGTGTTTTGCCCTATAATTCCTAATTGCCCTAGCCATGATAGTCTAAGATCTCAGAGTGCCAGTGCCAGTCAGATATTCCTGGGCTATGGTCTGACTCAGTTTAAGGCAGAGCTTTGGCTATGGGGTGGTATATAGATGATGATGATGATAATAATAATTTCATTATCTCCCACATCAAATCCTTGCATCCTTACAGGGTACTGCACTCAGTGGAGGCTGGTGGCTCCTATTTCAGTCAGAATGCTAAAGGAGCTATACAAGGTGCTGAACCCTATTCCCAAAACCAATTCATCACCTTGTATAGCTCCTTCAGAGTTCTGACTGGGTCTGACTGAAACCTTGAACGGATTTGTTGCCCACTGTCATTGGAGCCACCAGCCTCCATTGACTGCCCTCCCACACCAGCTCTTCCCCATAAAGATCTTGAACTGCTGTTCAAGGATCCTGGCTGAATTTCCTCATAGCCTCATAATATGGTAGCAGCACCCCAAGAGAATGATTAGGCCCATGGGATAGAATCTGCTCAAAAATGTTTGCCAAGCAAATTCATACCTTTGTTGTCCATAAGCAGATTCTAGATTGTAAGCCTATGCGGCAGGGTCTTGCTATGTACTGTGTTATCTGTACAGCACCATGTACATTGATGGTGCTATATAAATAAATAATAATAATAATAATAATAATAATATTTAACTGCCCTTAAATAGTGAACTAGCTTATTTACCAGTATACGTGTGTGCCTGTGCACATACAGTAAAAATCTACATATGTTAATTCAGGCAGAACTGAGAAGCAACATTGATAAAATGATTGTAGTTGCAGCACAGTACAGCTGTTATAATATACTATGCCACTGAGCCATTGCAAATCGTTATTTCTGTTGCATGGCTTGACTTCTTCCTGTTTTGCATTTAGGAGGGTTTTATGAATAGGAAAGTGTGAGTAAGATCAGCATCAACACAGCCTAAGTGTGCCTGGCTTTCCCAAAATAGACTGTGATTTCCTTTTTATAGAACCCATTGATACACTTTGATGTAAAGCAAGGTTTCTTCTCCGCACCTCCCATTTCGAAATGTAATTTCTTATAGTGCGGTTAGGCTTCAAACTCCTTTCCCATTAAGTCATTTCAGCACCCAGCTCTGCATACATTACCTGTGATGAAGAGGAGCTCTGACCTTCTCATTTTAATTATATAGCAATCAGTAAGAAGGCACATTAAAATGACAGAAACAGGCACAGACTTTTTGCTACTGATATTTTCATCACTATGACAACACTTGCCAAATCCCCCAGATTACATTCTTCCAAGGTTTTGGGTTAAGGAGCTTTATGTATTTTTCCTACCTGCGGTGAGAGTGGTATTTTTTTCCTACTGGCTTAGGAACGAAAATGCTTTATGAAATTTTGTTTTTCTGCTCTAAGCCCTTCATGATTTTTTCTTCATGTGCAATCAAGGAGATCCAGTATTCTGGATTTGGAACCCTCAAAGGGTGGAACATTTCACAGACAAGAGACAGCTAATTTTATTCATGCAACATTTTAAAAGCTGTGGGTAGATAGGATTTGCTGCATTGTGACACCACGGCATGCGTTCCATTACTGCTGTCAGTTCAATGGGCAGATAATGTGTAGTTGTACTTGGGTGCCAGTCCGAAGGTGCAAAGAGGGGAGGCAGGAACTCCAGCAACTGGGCAACATTATGGCCTATGTATCACATGGTGTAAAACAGACAAGCCAACTTGCTTGCCTGTCATTTTGGAAAGATTTATGCAGAACAACTGAAGAAAGTCCTTTCTCTTTTGGGGTGGGGCTTAATGGCAGTGCGGTCTTCTTTGGCTACTTCTGTTCATTAGCAATAGCCACAACCACTAGATGAGCTTAACCTTGGCACTGCAAAGCAGTGATTGGCACAGAATTGTAGTAGACGCCAGTGGGATGGAGGTGGGACGGAGAGCACTCAGGAGTCAGAGAGGCTCGCCTGGCACCTGGTTTGGTGTTCTTTGGGCAGATTTCTCATTTTCCCAGGCCATTTAATCTGTCTTCACTTCATGCTATTTTCACTCTCTGCAACTGGTTTTATGCTATTTTTATACTTTTACTGCTGTTTGTATTGGTATTGAATTTCGAATGGTTTTATTTCTTATTGTGAGCCAACTTGGGAATTTTTTTTGTTGCTCTAGTTTAAGCATGTGGGGCCTTGATCTGGAACAATACCATAACACATTGGTAGTGGGGGCAGGTGCACCTTCCCACCCAGTCACTTACCCTTCTAAATTCACCCCTTAAAGAAAGGGAAAAGTTGCACTGGGTGCTGGGACAGGCCCCCCCTTTCTTTAGTCCTGATGTTGGGAAGGGGGCAAATTAGCACTGGAGAAGGGGGGGGGAGTTTCCAGCTCTGTTGGCAATTTTGGTCTTAGCAGTCCTGACTGTGGAAGAGATAAGCCACTAATTAAGCCAAACAAAAGCTTGTCTCTTCAGTTACGGGATCTACTGTCACAGAAACAGCAGACAAAGCTCTTGTTGCGTGCACTATTCACCCCTCTACATGCATCTCCCTTGTTTGAATCACAGCCCTAATTGGCAGTAGTAAATTAAAAAATGGAATTACTACTCAGAGGAAATATAGCAGAACAGAGCAGTTCTACTCAACTAATTCAGAATGCTGCTGCAGCTGTTTCAATTACAAGTCTTTTGCTCAATGGAACAGCCAAAGCTATCTTTTACAATCTGAAGGCTGGATGGAACATCCTTGGAAGACAAAGATATCTCATTGAGGATGAGGAGCAAATGATTAATTTAAAAGGTCAGTTTGCTCTTCTCCTAATACAACATCTTCTCTCCCCCTCCCCTGCATTGGTTACCTTAATTCAATTTCCCCATGCCTCTGCCCCAGATAGGTGATGGTGTGGATGCTGACAAAGATAAGAGCTCCAAACATCTGTTTCCTACCAGTGAAGGCTGGTGGCTCCAGTTTCAATGGGGCTGTAATCCATTCTAGATTTTAGTCAGAACCAGCCATAACTTTAAATGAGCTCTCCAAGGTACTGAACCTGTTTTGGGAATAGGGTTCAAGGCCTTGGATAGCTCCCTTAGAGTTCTGGCTGTTTCTGGTTGAAACCCAGAATGGAATCATAGCCCCACTGAAATTGGAGCCCCCAGCCTCCACTGTTTTGCCATTGCCTGCATTCCTATTCTAATGCTTGATGTGACAGCCAGGGAGGCAGAAAGCAGTTAAGACCATCACACAGCATCATGCAGGCACTGCTGGTCAACGGTCAGTAGCAGTACCTACCTGCCTGCTTACCAATGCACTGACTGAGAGGCAAAGGAGGACTGAAAAGTTTATCTTCAGGCAGGAGGCAGAGCCCAGGACTCCAGCCCAAGGAGGATAAAAGGCCTTGGTTGAGCACCAAACATGAGCTCTTCACTGTTGTCAGTTCTACTTGTCTCTGAGCCTCATCAGTTTTCCATCTGTAAAATGGATATTGGAGGAGAAAATGGTGGGTTCAAAATAATGTCACCTTTATGGGGGTGCTCAGACCCTTGTTTTTGGGTTCTTGGGCAAGTAATTTTCTTGTAATCTCACCATTTTGCCTTTTGGGAAATGGAAGCCATTTTGTGAATCGGCAAGTCCCCTGGCAGCCATTTTATGAGAGCATGCAAAACTCTCTCTCTCTCAATATTCCGAATGTACCCATAGGCCCCCAAAGATTGGAGACTCCTGTTGTGGAACTGCATGGAATCAGGGAGTGAGGCCACATATATGTAGCTCTTCTCGTGACATCATGAGCGCCAAGTAGCCGCCCCTACTGGTGTCTGAGTGTACCGTGTTAACATCTGCAGGGGCTTGGATTCCTGTGTGATCACAGAATTGCTGGAGCAGGTTATATACTCATTGAGGTATACTTGAAGCTACCCATGGTGCTGCAAGTCCAGCCTGATGCTTCCTGCCTATCTGAGCCCCTCTCAGGTGCCTTGAGGATTCCCACGTGTGATCAGGACAAATACAGACCTTTTCAAAAGAAGTGAACCAGGGGAGTAGCTGAATTTGGAACAGCAAGTGGATTTTTTCTGAAAATACTTTGCTTGGGATTGGCAAAAAGGATTTGCCAAAAGAATTCCTGCAAACCCATTCCTTAAACAACCCCCAAGCCATTTTTTGTAAACTTTACAAACTTTCATATGTACATATCACCTTTCATCAGTAGGTCCATTTAAAGCTATTGTCTTATGCTCTTGAGCCAACACAATATAAGCTGTCAGCACCAAATAACATTAGTAAGTTTAGCAGGAGAAAGTTGAAAGATGAAGTAGAGTAAACACAATCCACAACAATGACGGAGGAAGACGGCATCAGCAAGACATCCATTTTTACAAGATAACTATTACATGGATGTTAGCAGATGACAGAGTATTTGCTAGTAACTTATTTATTATTGAATAAAATATCTAACATCAACAACAAAAATAAATAAATCTGAGATTGCCTAAGGGGAGACATTAAATGTTTCCTTTAAGATTTCCCATGAATGGAAAGTTATAGCTACCACTGAACATTTTCACAGCAGAGCGGCTGCATCTGTATAATGAGTAAGGTCATCAAGAAGCAAAGAAAATGTACAATCAGATCTTTGGAACATGCAGCTGCAAAGTAGGTAATCCCTTAGCAACTTCTGTTGCCATGGTAAAGGCTGCCTTGCATGGCTTTTGAGCGCTATTACACTCCAGCAGGACATTGCAGGTGTGATCAGATTTGTGAATAGAAAAATTAAATATCAAGAACAGGGCTGAAGAAAGTACTGAATGAATCTTTAATCCATTTCATGATCTTTTTGCAAGTAATTGAGAGAGTGAACCAGCATAATGTGAATGGCAAGCTAAGGAATGAAAAATAAGGATACATGTCTCAGTCAATCCAGGCACATATGAAAAATTAGAGATCTTTCATATAGTGGCCTCCTAATGTCAGCCATGCCTCTCTTTTCTGATCTAAGATATAATTTTCTGGTCATAGTCTAAAATAATCTTCACAAGCAGTAACTTTTAGTCCAAATCTGATGCACATCAAAATTCACAGAATGATTCTTCTAAGCAGAACAGATGCAGATGCAAAAGATCTGTCTTGAGTCACAATTCATATAAAAGCAAAATTAATCTTGACATGGATTTTAGAGAGTTTTGGATGGATTTCTATGCACACAGGACTGTGCAATTTACTACACAGAAGATTGATTGTTACAATCCTTTTTATTCCCACAGAACAAGAGTGAACTGAAAATTGTTGGCCCAGTCAGATGTTTAACAGTTTCTAATTTTTGAACATAATATGAGCTTTTCTCCTATAAAGTTCAAAAGTTTGCAGCTTTTCAAAACAAGTGGTGTGTGTGTGTTTTCAGATGGTAATGCATATTCTATTCCGAGAAAATTACCTAGAAATATAAACATAATTTTATACATGCTCTTCTTGAGAAAAATGATTTGTTCTTGTTTTGTTGTCATAGTTACATACAACATGGAAATTATAATGACCTTTTGTTTTTTATTTGTTTTTTAAGCTAAAGAAAAGTTGAAGCTAATTTCCTTAAGCCACATGGCTTCTGTGAGTACAACTGTCACCCAAATGAGGAGGAGGGCTTTCTTTTTGTTCTTAAATGGTGGGTTATTCCTTTTTGTACTGAAGAGAGGAGCCCACAGCATGAAAAGAACAGAAAAGGATTTCCAAAATGGCAGGGTTATTGCAGAGGAGACAGGAGCTTTGCTGATGTTCAGAAGCATGACTAGTCCTTCACTTTAGTGTTACATCAGAGAGACCTGCTGTAAGCCTCAAACAAAGTAGAACCTCACCCAGTCTTCTCCAACCTGGTGCCTCCAGATGTTTTGGACTACAGTTCTCATCAGCCCCAGCCAGCCACCTTGATCAGTGGTCAGAATCCTATGAATTGTAGTCCAAAACATGTGGAGGGCATCAGACTGGAGAAGGCTGGCCTAATCAAAACATGCAAAATGTCCTTGAGGCCCAACCTGCCTTGGTTAGGGACATGTTGATGCCACTGACTAAAAGCTGCTCATGCCATTTTTCTCTACCATGTTCTCCACTGCACTTACCACCACGATGGAAGTGCTGGTAGAGAGTGATCACATTTTCTCAGCCTGATGGGTTTTACTGCTGGGAAAATGCAATTTCCTGCAACAGCAGCACTTCCTCAGCGGTTGAAGAGTCTCGTGTTTCTCTCCAGGAGCTGATCTGAATAAGGCCTTATTAGCCCACTGCCACTGAGACAGATTAACTATTCACACATTCACCTGAATACGTGTTAGAAGGCTTAGAAGACAGATGCAAAACTGTGTGAAAGAACATCTGCCTCAAATGTTTAGGCATGTAACTGAACAAGACGGATCATTATGAACTGCCCAGAGGGCTTCTGCTATTAGGTGGCAAAAATGTAATAAAAATAAATATATATAAATGCATTTATGCATTATACTGTTACTGCATTATTAGGGTACTGCATTACCTTAATAAACCAGTGTGAAAATAAAGAAATACTTTTTGGATTTAATATGCTACTCCCTGCCTCTACGTCTGGCCATTTTAGAACATTTTTCAAATGTTCTAAAACATTTACTAAATATTTCTTTGTCAAGGTATTTAAACTAAATAGAACTAAAAGCCATGTTTTAACAGAGTCTTCTTTTAAAACAACCACAACAACCACAACCCAAGAGAATAGGTTTCACTTTTGGCAAGATTATATACGTTTGATTGGCAGCCTTTACTAATTGAGGGCTACATTTTCCTTCTGCGTCTAGTCCACAGAGCCAAGACTGAAAAGGCGTGTGTGTAAATCATCCTAACAGGTTTAGAAGACATGGGCGGTGATATCCAAAGCTATTGCCCTCTGGGCAGGCGGGCAGTAAAGCGGATAGAATGCAGAGAGATCTGTGTTTTCTTTTTGCCATCTTGAGGCTATGAGTGACGGGCGTATTCCCCTGCTGCTGCTGCTGCTGCTGCCCTTCCGCTCGCCCCGTTGCTTCCGCGAGGCCGCTCTCCAAGGTGCTGAACGCCAGCCAGGCACCAACCAACTGTTCCAGCGTCCCAGGCAGGCACTCTCTCGAGTCTGCAAAGCAAACTCATTTCTCCGTCTACTATCGCTCAAACGAAAACACGCGAAGAGCCCAGCCCACGAACCTCCTCTTCGCCAACTGGATCTGTAATTTTTAACCGCTTTGGAAGGAGCTCTCTCTCCCTCCCCCCAACCCCGCTTGACATGGCTATCCCACCCCTGGTTCCTAACACTTGGTCACCCTAACCCCCGGTCGTCTCCCCTCAACGCAGTTTGCCCTTTGGAAGCGAAGGATGGCAGTCTGGAAGTGAAAATGCCCGCTTACAAGGAAGGCTCAGCTTTTCCGGACAAACGCACCCCCACGCCGGTTGCAAAGCGACCCGCTCCTGTAAAAGCAGCTGCACCCAGGTCGCATTACGCCCCCCCTCTTTCCTTCTTGTGACTTGTGCGTGTGCAAATTGCATAGAGTTGCAGCAGCACGCACTTCGCACGAACTCAAACACGCGCGTTGCAAAAGTGACACGATTTCACCCACCCTCCCCGGGCCCGCCGCTCTTTCCTTGGGGCCAGCTCTCTTCCAGACGCCCGGATTTGCAAGCGACCCGGGGCCAAAGCAAATCAAGCCCAGCTGTCCTTGACGAAGCGCCGGGTTACCTGCTCCGCCCGCTCCTCCTCCGCCACCTTCCTGGCCGGGTGAGCAAATGCAGCCGGGTTAGCTGCAGATCTCTCGCTCGGTTCCCATCTCCGCTCTGAGCTGCTCCAGCCTCAGACGCCACGTAGTGTTGACACCCCGGGAGCCTGGCGCGACCCGTGCCTGCGCACTGAGCGCAGCGCCGCCGCCCGCCCGCCGGGCTCTGCGGCGGAGGAGGAGCCGCCGCCGCCGCCGCTTCCGCGGGCTGCTCTGGCTCCGCAAGCCCCGCTTCAGGGGCGACGCGGAGGCGCCGGGAGGGAGCCGGCGGCGAGTGCTGCCGTGCAGTGCTGCCCTCGCGTTCACCTTGGCGCTTCAGACATGGCCGATCATGACCAGCTCCAGGATGTAGGGGGCCCTTGGCCAGATATGTCCCTGGTCCCCATGCCCCTTGCCCCTCCACCCTGCAAATGCGCCCAGTCTTTCACACTGGGCCGCCCAGAGAGAAAGGGGTGACTAAGCAGGCAGAGGTGGGGGGCAGGTCAGGGGGGCAGTGAATCTGCTCTGGGGCGCAATCAAAACTCTAAAGGAGCTCTCCAAGGTGATGAATCTAGTTGGGGGCAGCACCTTGGATAGTTCCTTCACCGTTCTGACCGGTTTTGCCTGAAATCCAGAGTGGATTTCCCCCTCCCCCCCAAGTGATATTGGAGGCACCAGACTCCACTGGCTGGATCGTGCCGGCAGTGTGGAGGGACTGAGTTCCCCTAGGAGAGGGAAAGAGAAGGGGAGAGAGAACGGTTACCTGCTGTACCAATTTTCTTGCTCTCTCTCTCACTTTCTCCTTCTGAGTGGTGCAGCACGGTCAGTTTGGTCCATTGGGCCCAATCCTCCTCCCCATGGCACCCAGCGGGAACAAGGGAAGCTGCCCCTTGGTCCACCTAGCCCAGTAGTGTCAACACTGACTGGCAGCAGCTCTCCAGGATTTCAGGCAGGATTTTTTCCTAGGTTTATCCGGAGAAGCTGGGGATTGAACCTGGGGCCTCCTGCATGCAAAGCAGCTGCTCTGCCGCTGAGCTACAGAGTGTGTGAGGGCAGAGGGGGCTAATCTTCTCAGGCAAGGAGCAAATGCCTCTCATCCTCTGGCTTGTTAATTTTTGGGTACGTCACCGTGGAAGTAGGTGCAGTGAGTTAGCGATGGCTGGTGGCTCCAATGTCAGTGGGGTTGTAAATCCACCAGAAAAAGCCAGAACACCAAGAAGCTATTCAAGGTGCTGAACCCAATCACCCTAATAATTTCAGCACCTAAGTTCAGCACCCCAAAGCTTAGTCTTGGGTGCGCCCCCTCCCCCTGTTCCTTATTGATTTCTCCATACATGGTGCACTGCTGTCCAGGGGGCACCATTCCTGGCAGTGTCTTGTGCCATGTTCAAACAATGCATTGTCCACATCCTTCTTGGGGGAATGTATGCATGATTTGGGGTGGGCAAAAGTTTAGTTTGAGGCACAGAACCCCTGTCCTTTATTTGTAGTCGTCATTTGCAGCCATCACCCATTAAAGAGTTCAAGTGAGTGTAGCTCGTGGCCTTGTAAAAGTGTCATGGAGACTAATAGATCAATACAAATGTTCTGCTGGTACTTGAAGAGGTCAGAAAATAATCCAGTGTTTTTTCAGATTGTTCTCAAGCATCATTCAAAGTAATAGAGTACAGCCAACACTTCTCTGTTCATTTTGTAAAGATGCCTTAAAACATCCCAGGGCTTTCAAATTGTTCCTTGGAAGATTTTTTTTTTAATTTAACCCAGTAATATTTCTTCAGTGTCAGACCAGGCATACAAATAGACCAGAGCTTTTTGGGCCGAGAAGATGAATGGATTGATGGAAAGTGTATTTGCTTCCAAATAAAATCTAATTCTGCTTTGCCTTTTAGTTGGTCATCCATCAAGCCTAGTGATTCAAATTCTCTCTTTCTTAGGCAGTTGTAAGAGCCCAAACCTATTTAAGGCTGGAATTCTATGCATGTTTAGATGGAGGAAAAAGTCCTACATCTCTCAGCGTTCCATAGCCAGCCATGGGGATGTAGGACTTTTTTCTGTCTAAACATGCATAGGCTTTCTCCCTAGGTTTATGAACATCCCAGGATTGCCACCTGCTTCAGTGCATTCTGCATTATTGGGGTTAGGGTTCGGATCTGATGTCACTGTTTTTGCACATTACATTTTTTTATATCACCCTTCCTCAAAGGAGCCCAGGGTGATATGCATAGTCTTCTCCAGCCCCCATTTTATCCTCACAACCCTATAAGGCAGGTGAGGCTGAGGGAGAGTTATTGGCCCAAGGTCGCCCAGTGAGCATCATGGCTGAGTGGGGATTTGAACCCAAGTCTCTCTGGTCCTCATTTAACTTTCTGACCCAGGAGTGAGCAACTCCAGAAGTTTTGGTCTATGATGTCTTTTGGGCCTCACCACTGGCTATGCTGGCTAGGACTAATGGGAGTTGTAGTCCAAACATCTGATCTAACCACTACCTGACCCCAGAGCCAGTCCTGAGGTGAAGAATAAGATGGCACCCCTGCCATTCCATGTACAAAAGCCAACAGCATGGGCAGTTGAACCTTTTGTCAACACTGGCAATGGGACAGTATCTTCTATCATGCTTAAGGGTGAGGGTTAGCTTAGGGAATGCCAGCATGACACATAACACTCTCCTCCAAAACCTTGCTTCCGCCTCCCAGTGTCTACAACCTTAGGTAACTGCCTCACTCTTCCTAATGGTATGACAGGCCTTGCCTGCCCCTACCAGTACTGATATTTACTATAACATTGTAGGAAATGGCACCTAAGCCAGAGGGCAGCCCCCCCCCCAAGCTTTTTGGACCCATGGGCCCATTTGGGAATTTGATCAACTGCTGTGGACACCACCACAAAATGCCTAATCTGTGGATCATCACTTTGGTGTGTACCTGTCGCATCTATGGATCTTAGGCTGTGTCTTAGTCAGCAAAACTTTTTATGTCATGTCTATTAGACACAGCAACGTGTCTGTAATAAGGGATTGTTTAGTTTGGCTAATCGCTGGTGGTGCAATACAGATAATGCTTTTTTAAAATCTATATTTCAGCAATGTCCTGTTGTTGCTTCTTTTTGTGGGGAAGTTATTACACAGATAAATGTTGTATTGGAACAGTTTTTAATATTCACTGATATGCGTGCTCTTTTAAATTACGTACCTGCTTCATGGAAATTAACGAATGGTCATCATAAATGGATTTTCTGTGCCCTTTTGACTAACAGGGTGATATTACAACATTGGAACGGTAAACACTCACTTCCTATAATGCAATGGACTGAGGACATTTGAACAGGTGGCTTATAGACATCACCTTCAAATTTATAAAACTCCAAAACATGGGAGAAAATGCCCATCTAGGCAGTCTTGCTTACTAGGAAGTGAGTCCCACTGACTGACTCCCCCCTCCCCCCCAAAAAAGCATGTTTGGGAATAGACTGTTATGGTGTAATTGACTACATGTCTACTCAGAAGTAAGTGTCATTTAGTTCAATGGGACTTATTCCCAGGTAAATATGTATCTGGAAGTTAGTTCTGTTGAACTCAATGGGACATCTGAGTAGACATGCATATAGGATTATGCTGTTGGTGATATTAACTTAAGAAGCCCAGTTGTGTAGCTGTTTAAATGGAGAAATTACTGCCAGTGCCCAAAATTGTCTCATATGAGTTGGCTGTTTAAGGACACTCAACGTGTATTCAGACTTTTAAAGGGAATATTTTATTTCTTTTTAAAATTAGGTTGTTTTAGAACAGTGGGATTGCTGATTCAATGACTGTACCTTGGTGTTAAGTGAGGTTACTTTTTGAAATAGCTCTTTCAGAGTTTCCTTTTGCCTCCAGTCAAATTACTCATGAGGGGTAAAAATGGTAAAACATTTAGATCATTTTGGCAAGAGCCTTGCTGAGAAGAAATATTGAAATTTGAAGAAAAAAAGTGATGGTAGTTTGAGAATGTCTAGTTAAGTATGAGTACATGAAGCAATTCCCTTTCATCAGATCTGTAGCACCAAAGGATACAGAAATAATTTACATATCTCTCTCCAATGTAGTCCCAGTGTGTTACATAAATGGTCATCTGATTTTTTTTTGTATTTCCAAGATGATGTCTCACTGCATGACATTATAAATGTTTGGAAGTTACTTTTCCATAGTTGGTCCCTATCTGCTATTTCTGAAGTGAGGAAGTTGTGGCACTAGATGTTGGACTACAACTTCCATTATTGCTGAGCAGTGACTATGATGGCTGGGACTGAGGAGTTTCCAACAGCATCTTTGTTGTATTTATTTATCTATCTATTTATTCAGGCATTTATATCCTGCCTTCCTATGATAAAGTCAAACTCAAGGCAGTTTAAAATCATCATCATCATCATCATCATCATCATCATCATCATCACAACAAACATTACAAACAAACCTAACAATAAAAACTAACAAATCTACATAGATCAGGGATTCTGACACATCGTTCAAAAACTGGCCAGCAAAGCTGACCTGGTCAAAACCAACCAGTTAGTACTCCTGTCTTACAGATGAGGAATACTGAGGCTGAAAGATAAGCAGTAAGTACCCAGTCAACCCTATGAGAAGTTTAATGTTGTGGCTGCACTGTGTTGTTTTATCCCTTGACTTTCATTGAAGTCAGAAACTCTTGGGGATCTACTGCAATCCACTTTGAGATTTACAAGCAGATCCCAATGTATGTTCTGCTTGCCCCTGATAGATTCTGGACTCACTTTCGGCTCATCTACACCAAGCAGATATTCCATTATGGAAGTGGTATAAAAGCAGTATATAAAAGGCAGGATCTACACTACTACTTTATAGTGGTATTGAAGTGCATTGACAACTTTTATTTATTTATTACTTTATTACATTTCTATACCGCCCAATAGCCGGAGGTCTCTGGGCGGTTCACAAACTTTTGGGGCCCATGACACATACCATACAGTATTCTACTTTCATACCACTTTCATAGTGTTATATCCTGCTTAGTGTAGATGTGTCATGGCCCCCAACAGTTGTCAGTGCACTTCATTACCATTATAAAGCAGTAGTGTAGAACCTTCCTTTTATATACTGCTTTCATACCGCTTTCATAATGGAATATCCTGCTTGGTGTAGATAACCCTCTTCCTCACAACAGTTAAAACTGCAGGATCCCTGCCCTCTTTTGTATCCGGTGGGAAGCATCATCATGTAATTCCTCGTTCTTGTAGGAAGAGATTACAATCTCAGGATCCCTGTCCTTAAATAACAGTGATTGTAAACTCAGGAAAATGATCTGATGATAAAAGACTGACTCTGGATGGCTTTTGAACTATTAGGCCCCAAACAGGCAAGGCAAGTGAATTGCCAAGAGTGGGCCTGTATGTAGGGCACTCTAAGGGGTAGATTCTTTCTAAAGTCTAAAGCAGCCTGTTTTGGACTAAGACTCCCAGAATCTCCATGTCAGCTATGCTGCAGTTGTAGTCCAACACCTCTGGAGGACACCAAATTGGGGAAGGCTGCTCTAGAGGTTTCTGGTTATCCAGCCCTTAGTGGGATGCAGGGAAAAATCTTCTCTCCCTATAATAAGTCTCCTGGATCTGAAGAACTTTAGATCTTTCTTTTTAGAGCCCTGGAGCAAGACAGTCTTAGAGATAACAGGTAATTCTGCTTTTATTTTGTTAGTTTCTTCAGAGAGTGTCTCATTTTGTATTTGGTTTTTTCCTTCCCTAGTGGAAGGTACTAAATGTCACTTTATAAGAATTAAGCCTTTGCTAAATAATGAATTAGTGTTTCAACATTTTTCCTTAATTGCCTCATTTCTGTATGGTGAATCGGTGGACTCCACAGAGAATGTAATTAAATCCCGCTGCTTGAGGGCCTTTTATGTCAGGTGATTAATGCAGTGGCAGTCTTTGACTGGGTTAATGGTTATATACTTACTGTACTTGTTCGACAATGGAACCAGTTACCTAGGGAGGTTGTGGGCTCTCCCACACTAGAGGCATTCAAGAGGCAGCTGGATGGGTGTACTTTAAGATGGATTCCTGTATTGAGCAGGGCGTTGGACTCGATGGCCTTATAGGCCCCTTCCAGTTTTACTATGATACTGCAGCTCCTGTGTTGTGAGACGCTTTGGGCAAATCAATGTGGACAAGTGGAAAATTAGAATAATAACAATAATAAGATGTTGCTGAGATAGGACCCTTTCCCCCATCATCTAGTTTTCTATATGGAGTGATTGGGGGGGAAATACAGAGGAGCATTACACATCTGGAAGAATGCCTAAGGCCTTAGCTAGACCTAAGGTTTATTCCGGGATCGTCCTGGGGTCATCCCTGTTCATGTAAATGACTCACAGGGGATCCTGGGAGCAGGCAGGGACAATCCCGGGATGATCCTGGGATAAACCTTAGGTCTAGCTAAGGCCTAAGTCAGGGATGCTGAACCTCTTTTAGTCCAAGGGCCAAATTCCATTTCCGAGAAGCTTGGGGGCCTTTCCAGTAATGCACCATGTACATTGATGGTGCTATATTAATTAATTAATTAATTAATTAATAATAATAATAATAATAATAATAAGACCAGTATATTTTAGCTGAAAGCTCTTACTGTCAGTAACTAAGCCTTAGGAGGGGTATCACAGCCTTTTTGAATGGGAAAATAATATGCAAAATCCAGAAAACCACCAATTAGTGGTCAGGGGAAAGTGGGTGTGGCCATGGGAAGGGGTGGCGCCATAAGGGTAACCCCAGAGGGATGAATTGGGTATGTGTGTTCTGGGGGGCAAAAATGGCCCCTGGAGCTGCAGTTGCCACCTTTAATTCTAAGTGCTCCCGCTACAAGGGTCTTTTCTGCAAAGATCTTTTCTACAGACCTACCACCTCCCTACTGGCAGGATGCCTTTTTCGTGCAAAAGGCCCTCTGTCCATGCGCTTGGATCATTTAGGCATAGCTGTGAGCCATGTGGGATCTGTTCATCATATGCGGCTCCTGTGCGTCCGGAAGGATGTTTAAACTGCTCATCTTGGGTCTCATAACATTTGTTCTTAAGGCTGTAGTCTTAAACCTTGTTACCAGGGAACAAGCTGTATTTGCAATTAGTGGAATTTACTTCTGAGCAAACATGTTTGCGGTTGCACTTATAGTCAAACGTTTACATTAGTTTCCAGTTTCACATTTGTAATAGTTGCAAAAGCAAGCCAGTTTGATGCATTTCATTACAGAGAATGAGTAGGCTGCTATTCCATCTCTCTGCTGTTCACAACAAAGGTTGAAACAATCTGCTAACTTATTTGATTAAAAAACAAAAGTTTCCGGAAAGAATTGCACTCCCCATCACTCATTCCTTCTGTTTTCCAGATGAAATATACTAGAAGTGTCTGTACGATCTTCCATAGGTTAAAGAAGAAATTCTTTTCAGAGGCTTTGCTGTTTCAGCCTGCTGCAGAAAAAATAACAAAGTCTTGTGGCATCTTTAAGATGCATTAATTTATTCTGGCATATGTTTTCATGGGCTATAGTTCACTTCATCAGATGCATGACGTGTTAACTTCAAATTGGCAGGTTGATACACACATATACATATCCACATCCTGGGTGCCTGGTGGGGAGACGTGAACTGTGTTGCCAGTGGGAATTGAAATGCAAAATGTACGGAGGGTGATGATTACAAACGATGAGACAATTAACATATGATTAAAAAGCCCAAACCATTCCTTCATCCTTGTTCAAACCCAAGGAAATAAGAATCAAATAGAATAGAGATTCCAGAGAGCCCTCTCTGTTTTCTTTGCTCTGCTTCTGCCCTGGGAAATCCTCTCGCACGCAGTTTCAGGGAAGGCACGGAGGCTGTACTGTCTCATTCTTGCTCTAGCAGATGAGACAATAAGCTGTCAGGCCTTTGGCTCCTGGTCAGGCAATTGCACTGTGATTGCTTTATTTGGTAGTTTGACAGTTTCCCCACATCTACCTCCTCTCTGGAAATGTTCAGGAATTGGAGATAAATTTTCAGATACTTTTGTTTGAAGGTGCAGCTAGGCCTGGACCTGACTTGGGGCCAAAGTCCAGCCACCCATGGGATGGCCCATATCCAAAGAACAGTGTCAATAGATCGTTGAAGGTAGCTAGCTTTTCTTTTCTCTCCCCCACTCTGCTTTGCCATGTGTTTTGTGTACAAGGTAGCTGGCTGGGTTCCAGGGAGACAGGCCAGAAGACGATAATATGAAAATTGTGTATATAAATAGCAGCCTCTCTTGGCCAGTGATGTCTCAAAAGATCTTCATAGGGATGATCCAGGGGAGAACACAGAAGAGAAACTAAGCCAAGATGAAATCTGTCCCATGACAGTTGGCAAGGGAGTATAGCTGACATGCGCTAGGACTGTTTGTTCTTGCAGATAGGAAAACCCTGAAATAACCCACCATTTTTTGATTGTTTAAACAGGGCCATGGGAGGAGAATGGGCTTTTATGGATCTGGTATTGCCATTATATACAGAATAAATATTCTGCAATAACAACATTTCCAAGTAATGTGCTTTCTAAAAATGCCACAAAACTCACAGAATATATGAAGTTTAGAGGAGTATTTGATAACCATTCTTCTGAGTGGTGAAAATTTAAGTTCTGAGGGAGAAGGTTGTTATTAAAAATAGTATTATTTTAAAAATAAAATGTATAAACCACATTAAATTAACTATCTCTGTTTAGGTAGTCTTATCAGCATACATAGCACACTAATTCTACTCACCATGTGGGCAAATGCTACAGATGACCAGCTTGCTGTATTGGGTCATGCATTTATACTTGGTCAATGGTAATCTCTTTTCCCATGGCCACAGTTGTTGTGTCACTGTGTGGAACCCATTTTCTGTGTGGAACCCATATCATTAGGATATGGGCCCAGAGTAAGGATTTATGTCTTAGTTTTAAGGGAATGGGCTGAGCACCACTAATTGCTGTCTTTCAATTACAACCATGTTTTTTTTCTTTGATTTTCTCTTTCCTCTCTGTTTCATTGTAGCCTGATCCCCAAATTAACCTCTAATATTTAAGGACTACCACATGGTGGCAGAGTGGGCCTCTACCTGTTGGTCCCACCTGTTGTGTATGCATTAGCTGCTAGCCATACACGGGTTTTCCACACAATAAGTAACCCTCTGTTGTCAAGGTTTCTGATGTTGTGGAACTCCTATGCACAAACAGCTGCTCATGTGAAGCTTTCTATTTTTCAGTTGCATGTTGGAGGGTGAAGCTTGTGTGGGCCTCAAGGCAGGGCCAGGAGGCAAGGTACCAGTCCACTGTGCACAAAGACACAATGGCCAAAGCTCTTTGGGCAGTTCACAAAAGTTATAGTCCAAACTACAACATAATGAAAACATAATATAAAATCTTTAACACCAGACATTGAAAAACAATTTTAAAAAGCTAAAAACAGTTACAATAAGATATGGCAGCCTGATTGAACTACTGGCATGAAAAGCCCCATCCCATCCCATCAAATGCCTGAGAGTATATGCGTATCTTCCTGTGTTGAATCAGACTCTGTGTTAGAGTAAATTGTGGGGCAAGCCAAAAGGCCAGGCAACTAACAAGCAAGTGGTCATTATTTCAGTCCCATATAGGATCAGGTTAAGGCAGGTGTAGTCAAGATACAACCAAAGGTCAAAGCACAGTTAAGCAGTCAGATACAATACACAGTGCAGAAAAGAGTCAAGCAGGAGTCCAAGGGTCAATCATAAGACAAGGTCAGGAAAACAAGGCACTGAAGATGACAGATATTGTTCCAGCACTAGCTAGGCTAAAACTGAAGGCTTATATAACCAGAACTTCCAGAGCCCCACCCAAGGCTCAGCTGTAGTGACTTACAGGCCCTCTGGCAAAAGTCCTACTCAGGAGGAGGGCCTTGGTCCAAGGAGTCCTTGCCTCCTGAGGAGTCATTCATTCACTCACTCATTCATTATATTTCTATATCGCCTCATCGCCGAAGCTCTCTGGGCAGTTTACAAACTCCTCCTTTGTAATCAAGCACTTCTTCTGAAAAGAGCCCTATGGGCCTTCCTCTTGAGGAGATGATGCTCTCAGGAGCTAGGTGGGTACCAAGCCTTTGAATCTGAGGCAGGTCCTCCCTCCTCTTGTGAGGAAGGACTAGCAGTGATCTCCCCTGAGGGCCCAGGTTCCCCCAGATCTCTTGATATGGGTGGCTCCTTGGTGTTATCCATCTCCAGGAGCTCTAGCTCCTCCTCAGAGGAGGATTCTGCCAACAGGGGCATGACAATGTGGATAAAAGTTGTGAAACAGTATGCATGCATGTTTAAATTTGCTGTTTATGGCTTCAATTCAATTAAAATTCACCCTAAAACCCATAGAACACTTCCCCCCCAACTTGTTGCTCCCCAGATGTGTCAGACACATCTGGGCTTGGGACACATATGGGCTTGATGCTCTCCAAATGTGTCCCATGATCCCCAGCCACATGGCCAATGGGCAGGAATACCCAGAGTTGTAGTTCAAAACATCTTGAGGCGCCAGACACCAGCTTGGGGAAGTGTGCCATAGAATTTAAGATAATCTTTTACCTCCAACTGTCTAGTTTCAGTCAAGACATGTTTTTCAGAGCCCTATCACTGGAAACTCCATTTCCCCAAACACCCCAATAGAGGCCCTGCCCACCTTTTCCCTTATTTTTCTTTTCTTTTTACATTATACATGGTTACAGCAGCTAAAACTGAAGCCCAGCATAACTGTCACAAATCTTCTATATGATTGCAGCAACTACAATGGTTTATGCAAAAGTATTGGAAAACAAATTGGATATTGAGATGCAGAGAAAAGTATGTCAAATTATGCGATGCAGCATTTTTGAAAAATTGAGTTGGGCTGTTTGAGCTAGTCAGGAAAATGTGGACTGGTGCTGACTTTAAACAAGAGTGGAAATATTCACATAATACTACAAAGACAAGGACATTGCTGGGCTTGGCAGTCCCTTCTCCTCATATAAGGAAACTCCTTAAAATAAATTGGATGCAGTTGTACTAACGAAACCAATATGGGCATTGAGTGAATTACCTTGGGTGTCTTATTTGGAAGATGTACACAAACAATTTCTGTGTGGAGTGTTGCAAGACTGGTAATCTTGATTAATCTTACATCTGGATGGGGCAAGTTAAATGGAAGGACAAGAGAAAAAGTTGAGAATCCTTTCTTCTATACAGGGAGCAGGCAGGGACGATCCCTCCATTTTCCTGGGATAATCCTTAGGTGTAGAAAGGGCCCTAGTTATCTTGAAGTAAATGGGATTTACTTCTCAGTAGTTAACAGGACAAACTAAGCAGACATATGCTCTCAATAAGGCTGACAGCACAGGCCGATACATGTGGCCTCAAAAGTAAGTCCCATTGAGTTCAGTAGAACTTACTCCCAGGTAAGTATGCTTAAGATTGCCACCTTTATCTTGGCCAACTTTAGCTAGAGTAGCACCTCTGCACTTGATCCATTTTGAAATTATATTTCATAGTTTTATGTAAGCTACCTTAAGGGTTAGATTGAGATATCTCACGTGAGGATAAAAGTTGAATAATAATGGATCATGCCAAACAAGTGTCTGTTTAGGTGGTGGATTGCTTGTTTATAAAACCAAGAGGACAGACCTGCTTTTGAAAGGCTGTCAGATGATGGACCTCTGTTTGAAGGGATGTCCAGCCCAAGTTCTCTTTACAGAGAAAGAACCATCATTGCAGGGGTCTTGGAGTTGCCCATCAACAGTCAGCGCCTGGGCAGCAGATAGAACAGGTAGACACATAGCAGGTCTCCTGATCTCAGTTTTCCCACTATGGTGAGATGGACTCTCTTTCTACTTAAATGATTGCAATAATCTAGAGATTTGCATCTATAAAGATAAGTTGGCATATGTAAATTCCATACAAATTTGTGTCCTCTCTTCTGAAGATTTTATCTTTTTCTCTCTCCATTCATCGTGGACTTTGTATGCAGCCACTTCACCCTTACAGTCAATGGCTTTTTAATGAACCATTTCAAGTTCTGGCATGATATGACAAACACAAACATATTCCCCTCCACAAAAGTTTGAGGATGATGGGAGTTGCAGCCCATCGCATCTGGAAGATGGCTGTTATTACACAACAGGGATTTTAAAGAAGAGTAATGAATGGAACTGCAGAGTTTTTCTTAACTTGCCAGCCAAGCCTTAATAGGAGTCATTTTTCCTCCCTTTCCACCCTGGGAAGTGCACACACAATGGCTTGGTGATGCATCCTTTTGCCTGCCTCCCAGAGGCTATAATTGGTGCCCATTTCCTACTTGCTGACTCATCTGTGACCAAAATAAAATGAACATTGCCTTTTTTCTAGGCCAAGGGAACTTAAATCATTCTCCTCTTGTCCCCCCTTTAAAAAAGTTTATTTTTCACAGAATCAGGATTCATACTTTTTTCACTGACTCCACAAACCACCCCATCTCATAAATTGCACCTCTCAAATGAGTTGCTTCCAGTAAAATCACAGGACTGATCTATTCAGCAAGCCTGAATTCCCTGAAATGGCTGGTGACTATATTTTAATATTTTTGCAGCTTGGTGCTAAGGAAATTCACTTTAGTTCCATTGATTTCAATGGGAACCAAGTGCAACAAAGCTAATCTGTAAACCTATACACACTTACCTGAGAGTAAATTCCAGTGAACTTTATGGAAATAACTTCTAAGAAGACATTGAATTGCTCTGTCTGGATCCATCCCAAAAGTTTTATTTCTGAATGCTTTATACCCCTTTATTGCACAAAGTGATGTCCAGTAAAAATCATGACAAAAATAATATAAAACAAGAAGTTCAGAAAGCAGGATAACCACTAGAACACCTAATTTCAAGTCTACAGAGAAAGCAGCTCACACAGGCTGTATTCTAGAGCAGCTTTCATTTACTTCTTCACAAATGTTGGACCCTTATTTCTCGGTTGTGGTGTTTCCCTCCAGCATTGTCAGTGCTACTTGAAGGAGGTCATTGCTAAGGTGCAGAAAAGTACAAGAAGTCTTTGCATTTCTTTAATGATCTAGTTCCTACTCTGCTGTGAGGTTTTAATTAAGTTCTTCAATGTAATTGGGTTAGGATTAGAGAGCTAATTGTCTACCAGGCTTTTAACACCTTTATCAGATGTCCAAAGGCAGCTCTGAGAGGCCCACTCAGGAATAAATGGGCTTTCTTGGCAGAATTTAGGGGAAAACATTTGTCAAAACAAAAGATAAAACCCACCCCTAAATCTATGAGCAGAGGTTTAGCAGCAATCTTGAGAACAAATACAACTTAAAAAGAATATATATCCTGATCCCCACCCCCAACAAGAATTTGCTTCAAAATAGATTTGGCTTGAAGTGTTCCCTTCACCTCAAATGCAGTAAGTGCTGAATCATAGAATCATAGAATAGCAGAGTTGGAAGGGGCCTACAAGGCCATCGAGTCCAACCCCCTGCTCAATGCAGGAATCCACCCTAAAGCATCCCTGACAGATGGTTGTCCAGCTGCCTCTTGAATGTCTCTAGTGTGGGAGAGCCCACAACCTCCCTAGGTAGCTGATTCCATTGTCGCACTGCTCTAACAGTCAGGAAGTTTTTCCTGATGTCCAGCCGGAATCTGGCTTCCTTTAAGGAAATGTTGAGGAATTGTATGACCTGGAAAGTTCAGGTGGGCACAAGAGTGAACTGTGAGGCTGGACGGTGTAGGTTACATTATAGAGATGTATATACCAAATTGTTAAGAAAGAAGTGTAATGACTGGCATTATCATCATCATCATCATCATCATCATCATCATCATCATCAAATACTGCCCCATAGCTGAAGCTCTCTGAGTGGTTTACAAAGATTAAAACATGGAACATTAAAAACAAATATACACAATTTTAAACCATAAAAAGCATAAAAAACAGATTACATACAATATCCACCATTTCTGGGTCAGTTAAAACTCAACATATGCTGTTAAATGCCTGGGAGAAAAGAAAAATCTTGACTTGGCGCCGAAAAGATAACAATGTTGGTGCCAAGTGGGCCTCATTGGGGAGATTGTTCCATATTTTGGGGGCCACCACTGATTATGGATGCTTATTTGGTATTCCTGTCTAGATTGTGGCTATAACACTGTATTTCTGTAGTGATTGACCATAAAGACGGCCAGCAAGAGTATCTGCCACTTCCGGTGATGGACTTGCTGGCATGGACTTTATGGGCAGGATCACCACACATTGGATGGAGCAGGCGCCGGAAGCCTGATCCTGCTGTGGTGGCCATTGGGGTGCATGGGTACCATACGTGGAGGATCACAAGGTAACCATGGAGGATGGGTTGGTACAGGAAGCACATGGCACCATGTTATTCCATGGTTATGTGACGCACCCCCTTGCAGTGGTTTGTGTCCCACTACCCACCACATGGTTCCCATACCCATCCCTCTCTATTATATGCATGTGAACAGATCCCATGGATTCTCAAGGTGGCTTATTCCAGAAAAAAAAAAGCCATATTGAATGGTTAACAATCCAACCTGTGGAAAATGTCCTGGGTTCAAACAACATGCTAACCCACAGTTCAACAAACAACCCATGGTTCATTGACATGGTTCACAATCACAGGGTGGTTAATAGGTGGCTTGTTAAGTATGCTGCATGTGCTAGTCACATACTAGAGTTTTTAGCATAATTACCCTCAGCAGCATGGCTTCCCGTGTCATGTGAACTCGGGCAGGGTGGCTTTTTTTTGCCATGGGTAACAAGCCACCCAGAAACCACGAGCTGTTGTATGGTTTTGGCATGGCTTGTTATCCACAGAAACAAGCCACCCTGGATTTGGGCCAAAGCTTCTGCAAATTCAAAGGTTGCCCCAGCAACCCAACCCTTCGGCTCTTTTGTTCTACAGAAGGCAAGACTAATTTCCTGTTTGTCAGCTCTAAATGGATTCATTTTGTAATATGCCAATCTATCAAATAATTGCTACCAGGGAAGAAAATTGGGTTGTTTTGCCTATGCTGTGTCCCTCAGTTTAATTTACATTTTATTTTGTTTATCAGTATTTGATCAGTCGAGAGTATGCTATTGGCTTAACATAAGTGCAGCAAACCCAAAGTTTACATTTGAGCCCATGATGCTCTGAGGGGGGTGAGAGATACAGTTCTATGCATTCCTGTAATGGAAGCTGATAGTGAAGCCGTGCCATGGTGTTGTAGATTTGATATATGCAGTGCTTGGCATGGCAAACGTCAAACAGTTGATCCAAAATCTGTCCCCTGTTCTGTGATAGCTTCTACCTTCACATGTCTGCTTGGCTGTAAACCCCACTGTGTTCAATGGGGTTCTCTCCCTAGGAAGCATGCAGGCTTGTAGCCCCAACATAGTTAGGGGTAAGCAGAACATAGCTGTTTCTTCTGCATCTACTCCAAGGTACTCCATCAGACATCTGTGGCTCATCTTTTTATTTATTTATTATTTATTTATTTATTGCACTTATATACCGCTCCCATAGCCAGGGCTCTCTGGGCGGTTTACAGAAATTCTAAAATTAAGATAAAAACGAGTATACAAAATTTAAAATTCTAAAACACAGAACATACACACATAAAGCATTAAAAACCGTTAAAAAAACTAAACATGTGGGTGATTAAGATGTGCCGCCATATGCCTGGGCAAAGAGGAAAGTCTTAACCTGGCGCCGGAAAGATAGCAGCATTGGTGCCAGGCAAGCCTCGTCAGGGAGATCGTTCCACAGTCTGGGGGCCACCACCGAAAAGGCCCTGTCCCTCGTTGCCACACTTCGAGCCTCTCTAGGAGTAGGCACCCGGAGGAGGACCTTAGATGTTGAATGTAGTGACCAGGTATATTCACGTCGGGAGAGGCGTTCCATCAGGTATTGTGGTCCCAAGCCACAATTATAGGACATTGTTGGTGAAAGTTCCCTTCAAAGCATGTCCTTCATCTTTCAGTAAGAGGAAAGAAATTAGTTTTGTTTAAGATTGTAATCAGTGGTTCTTGTCTTTGATTGTCTTGTGATGATCTTGACATAATGTCATGGCGTTTCTGCTCATGTATCTAATTTATCTTTTTCTTCTTGTTGTGCTTCATGGTTTCTCAGCCTATGAGCTACTTCAGATGAGTGTTTTATTGCACGCTTGTGACTGGCCGCTCATGATTGTCCGCAGATCATTTTAACGGTGCAGTGATTCCTCTGCGTGTCTCTTGCTCATCTCCTGTTTCTTCCACCATTTTTTCCATTATAAAATAATCCTCAGAGAATGCGACTCTTCTGAGTGATAGCGATATTTGTCACTATTTCCTGCCATGTGCAGGAAAAGTTTCACTATAAAATGCCCACTAGAGGGCACTGTTCCCCTAAACTGAATGGGCCACGTGGTCGCTACTTGCTTCCCCTTTCTCCCCCATGTGATTCTACTCATCCCTATCATGGAAGAGAAGCAGGAAGCAAGAGTGACTGTAAGGAAATGTGATTTCCCCCCATCTGAAAGACCCCTAAATTCTTCTTTAGAATCTAGCACCATTTTTGAATATTCCTGTAGTGGGGCTCTGTTTTTGCTTTAGGCATAATAATTCAGGCTTGTTGTCCATTCTATCAACATTTTCGGATAGAAAATGTCTCTGATTTCAGGCCTGACAGGTCATCTTTCGTGATACTACTACTAATTTAAAAAACAAAAAACATCTGCTCCAGTTGAGCTACACCTCAATTTGGAATCCTCCTGTTCTCTATCGCTTTTGGATGGAGACCGTGTACCACCAAATGTGAAGCTAACAGTCACTTATTCTGCAATGGTAATGAATAAAAAATAATCTTGCAGCTGCTCAACCACAGCTCTGATTCTCTTCCCCCTGCAAATCTGTTACATGGATTTACAGATTAAACCCATTGTGTTCTTTACATACCTCTTAAAATTTTGGCAGTGACGTGTTTCCATATTTTAGTAACCTGTATTGCACAGTTTTGCTTCATCATGCTCATGTACATGAAGACCTAACATAGTTTAAGGCAGTGGTGGGCAATGTGTGGCCCATGGGTCATGAGAGGCTCTCGCTGTGGCCCTTGCACCCCCTGCTGCCCCTCAGAATTGGGAAAAAAGGGCATTTGGAGTGGCCATTTTGATCCTTTTAGTGCTCCTTAGCTACTATGGAGCACCCAAAGGGTCAAAATTAGCTTGTTAGCTGCACAACCGCTCTGGGCAGCTTTGAAATGTTCTTTCCCCCTGGCGTCATGGTGAAGGGGAGCTGTGCTCCAGGAGACCCTGGATCTCCTAAAATTGCCCATCCTTGGTTTAATGGATACAGTATTGGGGAAATTGTACGTTTGGTGTGGGTGAGTGGGTGATCAGTGCCAGTTCCTGTGCAGCCTGGGATGTCTACCTGAAGCTGCAATTCTATGTACACTTACTAGGAATTTTGTGGGACTTACAAGTGCACATGTTTAGGATCATGCCATCCATTTTGGTTTCCCTTCTGTAAAATGGGAATACCAATGACTTTCCTCGCAAGGTGGATATGAGGATCATTCGATAACTATTGCAAGGCACTTTGAATGCTAAAATTACTATAGGGATGTTTGAGAATGCATCGTTTTCATTTTGTTATGGGAAGTAACCTATACCTGCGGTGTGGAGATACCATGTTTAAGAATAACTGTGGTATGTTAAATGAACATGTGCATCCACTCCGGGTTCCTAGAAAGGAGAAAGACGGGTTCCTTTTCAGGTGGAACATGTCATGATGTATAATTTATATATTGAAAAAACACACACACCTCTTTAAGCTGGCAAGATTTCATATCAGGAGAGGTTTGCAGAACAACTGTCTGGCCCTGTTGCTTTCCCTCTGGGCGTTACTATGGGCACAGATGGAGAGAAACAAACACCAAATATCAGTGCGTTGAGAAGATGTAGAACAACAACCTGGATAGTGCAGTCTGTGGCAGATGTAAGAGGAGGTGCTGCTTTTGTGACAAAGGCAAAATAAGGATGGGCACATCCCTTGGGGAAAAATATGTTTGTTCTGGGAGGAGGAGGAGGAGGAGGAGGAGGAGGAGGAGGAGGAGGAGGAGGAGGAGGAGGAGGAAGCATATTTTCTTATAATATGGACTTATTTTATAGGTTTGAGGCTATCAGATATTGCAGTCTTGTAGACCTACCAGAGCCCATGGACAGAAGAGAAGACCCACCAGGAGAAACTTTTCCCGGGATACCTTCATACCTGGAGTCTGTCTGATTTCCACTCTTGGACAGATGTTTCAGCCAGACAAACATTTTGCATTGCATGAATCCAACACTAGAGTGACTAGTTCACATCAGAAGAGGGGGAGAGACCATAGCTCATTGGTAGAGCAGCTGCTTTTCATGCAGAAGGTCTCAGGTTCAGTCCCTGACATCTGTAGGTAGGGTTAGGAAGGAAAGGGATCCTTGTTGAAACCCTTGGGAGTGGTTGCCAGTCAGTGTCAGCAATACTGAACCAAATGGACCAATAGTCTGACTCAGGGTGAGGCAGCTTCCTGTGTTCTTGTCTTTGGCCTCATCTACACCAGGCAGGCTATTGCACTATGAAAGCGGTATGACAGCAGTATATAAGAGGCAGGAGCCACACTACTGCTTTATAGTGGTATTGAAGTGCACTGACAACTGTTGGGGCCCATTGACACATACTATATACACTTTCATACTGCTATATCCTGCTTGGTGTGGCTCCTGCCTTTTATATACCACTTTCATACCACTTTCATAGTGCAGTTTCCTGCTTAGTGTAGATGAGGCCTTAGTGGGATCAGACCAAAGGACCACCTAACCTAGCATCTTGTTTCCAATGGTAGCCAACTTTTAGCAATCCATCAGCAGGGTAGGAATGTAGAATATTGCTCCTCTGCTGCTGCCATTCCCATGATTATTCTCTGGCATATTGCCTCTTGTATGACACTTCCAGTTAGCCATCATGGCTAGTAATTAGTGATAGACATTCCCTCTGTGACTGTGCCTAATTACTTTTCAAAACCATCTGGTGGCACTGAATTCCATACATTATTTATCCAATATGAGAATTTCTGTTTTTGTCTGTTCTGACTCTACTCGGCCATTCCATGTTGTTTTCAGGCAGGGGTGCAGAAGTATATTTGGGTGGGGTGGTGGTGGACTGCCCTCCCAGGCCCTCTGTAGGCTGCACCCACTGATGTCACCCTTCCACTCCATTTTAGCCTTTCTTCATGCTGAGACAGGCAATGATTTCTGTGCCTCTCTGGGCACAGACAACAGGACTCATTTGTGGCTGGGAGGAGAAGCCTCTGAGATCCGAGATATTCATGGGGATTTCTCCAGGGGGTGGGATTTGGAAGCCAAGCCCCCCCCCCCGGAGGTACTCAAAGTGGATCTGTGGGCCAGGGGTTCTGCACCCTTGCTTCATGGTATGGCCATCATAACAACATAGGAAGCTACCTTATTCTAGATATTGACTAAGAGCCAAGGGCATTTCTAGGGGGAGGCAAAGTGGGTGCTTGCCTAGGGTGCCAAGAAATCCCTAGATGCCCCCAGGTAGCAGCAATAGTGGCCCAGCAAGGCTTGGCATTAGTGGAGGCTGGTGGCTCTGATATCAGTGAGACGATGATCTTCTCTAGCTTCCACTACACTTATAACTTTTGGGGGCACTTTATGTATTCTGTCGACTGCTTTTCTGGCATTATTTCCTGCTTTTTATTCCATATTCTCCAAAATATCAGAACACATTGTCATTGTGTTCACTATGAGGTTTAAATGCACAAGAGGGCTGTGATGATGGGATTGTATTAATATGACAAAAGGTGCAGATCTGTCATCTGTCTAAAAGTTAGTCAGTCCTGCTCCTAGTCTTACAGAATCGAGTCTTCATAAACTCCACACTTCACCATTGTTCTAACTGATTATATGAGAGGTTTTGTTTTTGTTTTCCCTCAAGGAAGAACATTCAGACTAAGTAGTTAAGTTTTGCTGACCTGGGCTTTCCGCCAGAACAAGAGAAAGGCCACAATCAAAGCTGTCATGTACAAATCCTTTAGTTCTCATTTTGAGGGATCATGTAAAATGCCTTACAAAAGTTATCCAACCAAGACCCAGATGTTTTAAAGCCTCATTAGTTAGTTTTGGTTTTGGACAATTAAGACCTGTATCTTGCAAAAATTGGTGGGCTCCTTAATCATTGGAGCATGGAGTGCAGCATTAGCTATATGGATTCTTTGTTGTTGGTCTGATTATACAGTGGTGACTCTGAAACCCAGACTGACCTAAAATGACTAAGTATCACTTCATGACTGAAACTTGTGCCCTTTTTGTAAGAAATGGGAGAAAGAGAATTTAAAACTCTAAAGACATCATATTCCCAGCCTCACAAGATAAGGATTGCCAAATTAAATATAAAGCCTTAACCTAGTGGAAAAAAACCTTAATTGGGAAGATTTATTGGCTTGTTAGTGGGAATGATTTTTAATTTAAAATGTCAGTGTATTCCCTGAAGGGAAAAATTATTTCAGTTGAAGTCATAATTGGACAAGGGTATTTTATACTGATAGCAAGAATACAAGGAGTTGATAGGTTGTAAAAATGTCAGTTACATCATATGTACATAGAGTCTAGGAAGAAAGTAAATTGTGGTAAGTCACACAGACAAATGGGTATAGGATTGAAGAAACTGGAGAGTTCAGAGTGGTGCAGGACTTAAAAAAAAAAAAAAAAAGCTAAAAGCCTAGGCATTTTTTTTTTAATGCTGGGGTGTGTCTATGTCCGCTTTTAAAGCAATGGTAATGAAATTTGTAAAGGTGATATAATTATTATTTGAAGGCAATGCCTTATAATAAGTAGTTTGGGCTATTTATGCATCACCCTCCAAAGAGGACAAATTTGCATAATGTTTCACATGCTAACTCTCTCTCTCTCTCTCTCTCTCTCTCTCTCTCTCTCTCTCTCTCTCTCTCCTCCAGTGTGGCAGAGTGGTTGGTATGTTGTTCTAGTCCCTACTGAGCCATGCAGCTCAATAGGTGACTTTGGGTCAGTCACTGACTCTAAGCCTAACCTACCTCACAAGGTTGTTGTTAGGATAAAGGGGAGAGGAGACTACCTTGGGTTACTTCCAAGAAGAAAAAGAAGGTGGGATAAAATTATTATTATTATTATTATTATTATTATTATTATTATTATTATTATTATTTCTAATTTAGGATTAATTTCTATAATTTAGGAATTATAGGAGGGCAGCCATGTTGAATATTCAAACTGCAACTGTGGCTTGTCATGTCATCCAAATCTGGTGTGGTTAACAAACCACCCACAACCCTGAAACAGCTCATGGGTTCTCCTGGTTTGTTAATCTCATGGACAACCCACCCTCACCAGGTTTAGTTGATACAACAAATTTAAGTAGAAATATAGTGCCTCTCATTCCTTTGTGAACAAAAAAAATGCTTCCATTAACTTGACCCTTGACAAGTCAAGGAAGACAGAAAGAGTGTTCTCTAGAGCAATCCTCTTTGGACACAAAGAGTCAGATCCAAGCCTCGTGTGAGCAAAACTCCCTTCCCCCCGCAATGGGACTTCCCCATCCTCTCTTCCCCCATGTTCCCATCCAGCATGGCCATTGACAGGAGCATGGAATGATGAAAGTTGTAGTCCAACACATCTGGAGAGCTCCAGATGGGAAAGGCTGATCTATGCTGTGATTTAAAAACAACAACGCAGATGCTAGAAAAATTGCTGTGACATGAGCCTGGAATGTTGATCTGCCAGTGGATAAAAAAAAAATGTTATATAAGAATTGTCAGGGGGGAGAAGGTAAGCTGAAGTGTGTGTGTGTGTGTAAATCTTCTGGTTTGGTACTTCAGGACCCAGATTCAATGTAGCTGTTAACCAACTCTCATTGCATCTGACACAGTGGATTTCATGTCAACCAATTCTATATAATCCCCCCCCCCCGCCACACACAATGTGTCCTAAGTAGCATCTGTTAGAATTTTTCTGGCAGTTTCCATAGCAACCAATGCCCTACTGGTTCAGTCACAGGTTTAAAGAGATTGAAAATGCACCAACAGCCAGAATCTATTGGTGTGTGTTTAAGTTCTGGAAGTCTGCTCTGTTCCCCATACAGTGAATTGGTTTTTACTCTTCTTAAATAAATTTCAAAGGAGGCAGTCTTGTGAATTCCTATATGTTAATGCTCTTAGGCTGTCGTTTTTTCTCTGGCCAGGCTTACCTTAATTATAACCTTCTTTGCTTATTGTCCTCACCACTCCAGTTCTGCAACTGCAGAGATACCACTGGTAAAGTAGCACAGCAAATGCAAACCACATTTTGTAGATTACATTCTTTCTGCAAAAAGAGGCTACCATATTGGTGGCAGTTATCTTTTGAAGCAAAAGAACACGTGGGCTAAAAAAACACCTGTAAAAGGTACCCATGGAGCTGGACAAAGGAAACCCCATAATAATCACAACTGCAAGGATGCTTGATTTCATTTCTAGCTGCACTGAGGTCAATGGCCCAAGTAACTATGCATAGGATTGCAGCCTTATAGAACTTCTTACAAAGGGCTCGACATGTTGGCTCAGTTCAGACAACACATTAGTCAATGCAGAGTGAAAACTCCACTCAACAGTTGCGTTTTTAGGAGGTACTCCCCACACAACATGTTCTAAATCCACCATTGCCTGGCTGTGGGCTATTGTGAAGTTGAATAAATTCCATCATGACATTTGATTGACAGTTCCTCAGCCCTCTCTCCTCCCTGGTCTTCCCGATGGTATCCCATCAGCCATTGCTGAAAAAAACCAATCCTGGTGGCACACCTAGAGTGGCACTTGCTCCTTTTGCAGCTCTTGCCAGGGAACTCAGTAGCCAGTGGGAAAAGTCAACTCAACGCAATGGAAAACGCCACAGAACCTGCCACACCACACACCACACAACGGTTGTGCAGGAACTCTCCTCTGCACTGTGTGGATATTCATCATGGAGTGTTTTTCAAAAAAAAACTCCACTGTTGCATGGAGTTTTCCTGCCAGACAACACATATCTCAATGGCGGTTGAGAAACTCCACTGTGGAGTTCTAAAAACCACCGTTGAGAAACATGTCTGAACTGAGCCGTTGTCTCACAAAACCAGTGGAAGGTAAAGTAATATTACAGATTGGAGGCCAACCTGGGTGAGCTGAGTTTTGAACTGGGAGTTTTCACCTCATGTGCCTAACCACTATGTCATACCAACTTTGGTTGGTGCCATTCTTTATTCTGCTTCAGTGTAAAAACAAAATGAGCAGCCATCTTGCATTTTTTCCATTGATTAAGGGAGTACTGAGGCCTTTGTCATTGCATTTCCAATGTAGCTAAGTATTACAATGTAGAACAGTCTTTCCAAAAGTGGTGCCCTCCAGATGTTGACTGGGAATTATGGGAGTTGCAGTCCAACACATCAAGTGTCACCCTTCCACCATTTGTGGAAGAGTGACATAGAAGGACAGAGGTCCTTCGCAAGGACAACTGTTTGCATTGGCTTTCATAATTTCTTTTGTGTGCTTTAAAAGGAGTGGCCACAGCCTTGGAAAATGTTAATAGTCTCTCTTTACTCACTATTTCAATCTTTTTCACAGAAGTCCCTTCTGTAACCTAGTAAGATTCTGTTGCTGATCTCCTGCGTCATAATCGGATGTTTCCAGTTTCAAATAATTCTTTCTTTCACACTGAGCTCTTACGCTGAAATTATATACAACACGAATGACCCAAGAGTTTCAACATTATATGTTACAAGTAATGATCATATTTCAGTATCAAGTGCCTGAATGAAATCATCAGTCTCTTCTTCCAGTTGTTGGTGACGAGTAGTATTTTGCCATCCTTCTTATCAATGACCTTTGTACTATTATTTAATTTGCAGAAAGAATTTACTCCAGAGAAACATGTGCATTTTTTAAAATCATGGTTAGTGCAAATAAGATATGAATCCAAAATTATGACATGAGGAAGAAAATATTGTAATCCAAGTAGCTTACTGTAACACTTCTTCTCTTTAAAATTTAAGACAACTGCAGAATTCCTCCAATACCTTTTTGAGTTTCTACTCATTATCAAGGCTATTTCAAAGATATAGTGAAGTAAGATTAAAATCTTTCTTGTAAAGGAGATGTCAATTACCTTGCTGTACGTTAAAGAAGAAACCAGATAGCTGGGAAACATGTATCCCATTGTTTTTTTCTTATTATACTCTCCTATTGGTAGTAGTCATTAAATAGATTAAAAATGAATATAAGAATTATGATTATTACCCTGTGTCTTCCTTTAGCTGTCTAATAATGTAAGGATACAGCATGGGGTTGTATTCAATGTTTGTCTAACTTATGTCCTGTTCATTTCAGTCAGTCTATAGTAAGTAGGACTAATATTGGTACAACCCACTCTCTCCTCTTGTACTATACCTTTTTTTAGGACTTAGGCTCCTCCCAACAGCTGCTACTTCCTAGCAGAAATTAGCGCCCACATGCTACCTGTATTATATTAACCGTGACCCAGAGAGAATGACCTTTTTAGCGTATGGCCAAGGGACCCTGAAATCAACTAGCTGGCTTTTTAACAGTTCTTCTTCTCTCTGGTGAGTTACAATTCTGCTATGCCAGATTTCTAAGGGTCAAATTATATCTTGCGTTAAATGCCTGTTTTGGCTGCGTATGTGTGTGTTTTAACATTACATGGTAGCTAGGGGGAGTATCAGTGTGATAGTTCTTTATAGGACAATTGGAGATAGGTATTGGACAAACTCCAGTAGATGTTCGCAATATTTATAAATGTTAAGAGAATTACAATTTTCAGAAACATTCACTGCCAAACAGAAAGTACTCTAATATCCCTGTACTCTCCAATAACCCTTTAACTATTGTAGCAGTTCACTTTCTGGCTGTCCTGGTCATTGAAGATCTGTATTTTGTTCTTGAACACATCTGGTGATCTTTGTCTTTCTCTGTTTTGTTCTTTAGCTGCAGACCTCCTTGTCTTCTTGCTCCAGACAGCTCTTCCATCCCATGTCATTCTCTCCAAAACCAGTTTTGTTTTTTAAAAAACCTGTCCACAGTCCTTTCCAAATCCAGTTCTTTCCCTGTCCCACTGACCAACACAGGACCTTCTTTACAGGACCAGGCTTAACTCCTCCCTCTTTTCTAACCTGTCCATCCGCCTCCTTCCCAACATTCCATTATCAGGGGAGACCTGACAGAGGTGTACAAAATTATGCCTGGTGGATAGGGAGACATTTTTGTCCCTCTCCCATAATACTAGAACCCGGGTTCATCCCATGAAACTGATTGGTGGTGGTCAGGAGGAGCAGCAGGAGATGCCACTGCCCTCTTGCTCACTGTCTCATTGTGACAGGTTTTACCAATTTATTAAGGAATCTCAGGTGATCAGGCTGAATTTCCCTGGACATTTAGAGACAAGAGTTGAAGAAGCACACCAAGTTTTCTTGTTTACAAGACAGCAGATGGTGTGGAGATGCCACGACACAGGCTCTGAACACCAAGCCTGGCTGAGGCTACTCCCTGCTCAAGCCAAGCACCACCGCTTGATACGCCTGAGGCAAGGGACAAACACCGCCTTTCTCTAAACTATGTGGAGAAAGGGGTTTAAATGGAGAAGGATTTCAATATATAAAATAAAACACTGTGAGTTATATGTGCTGAGGTGAATGATTGTCAGAGTGGGTGCTAAATGTGTAAACTTCAGATGATAAATGCCAAACAGACACGTGGGATTTTTGTGGTAGTTAAAAACAAAACAATCCAAATTTATTTTCAAAAGTTCACAAGCTTTGTTTCAAATAAACCATTTAAAAACCTTTTTGAAACTTTTCATCCAATCCTTCCAGTCATTCACATACGCGCTTTCCTTTCTCTCACACAATCACTCTTGAGCTTTCTTTATTATCTGTATTGATTAATATACATCAACTATGTGCACACCACACTCCAAAGACACCACTCTCTACCCTGAACCTCAAATTTCCCAGAACTTAAGTACTCTAAACACAGAGAGCACTAAAGACTCTAAGAGTACCTAAAAAGTCTCCTCACAATCCCCTCAGTCATTCCCTTATATATCACTCCTCCCCGTCCCAAGACATTCTAACTCCACCCACTCAGGCCAACATTCTAAACTCACCACAGACTTACAAACTGCAGACATACATTTGGGAACTGACTTGTGGGGTGTAACGCCACAGCCACGCATACCTAAAAGAAATACCATAGTGATCACTTAACTACTCATTTGTACTGACACATGTACAACACAAAGCTGGCCAAACCAGGGTACAATGCAGGGGTGAAGGACCAGAGTTCTGGCATGCGCACTCTGTCCAGGGGTCTGCTGTATTCTCCAACTTGCTTCTTCTTGCTTAAGGTTTATTATGCCTATGGGTCTCCATGGGGCATTCTCTCTAGGCCTCTCACTCAGTTTGTCAAATGTAGCTGACTTGTAGCCGGCTGAAACTGGTTATGGGGACTTGCAGCTCCATGGTATCTCAGCAGGTGTGGCCTGGATGAATGGAGATATCCTGTTGTTTGGAACATAGAGCTTCTCCACATGAGCAATTTATTGCATGCTCATGATTGGTCACTCATGGACATCTCTGAGTTCCTTTCATAACACCGTCAACATCTCATGCTTCCTCTTCTGCTGTTATCAAGTGGGAATCAGCCATTTTATAATATCCTGAAAATGCGGTAATAAATGGAAATTGGATTATAAAGTAGTGCCATCTGCTGGTGTTAAAATGAGAACATATGGGAAGAAACTGGCAAAAAAAGTATGTGTGTGTATGCGCATGTGGAGAAGTGTGTGTGTGGAGAAGCACGTGTATTGTGCTGATAGCTAAACCCATGAAGAATCTGGAAGTCAAAGCCCCAATAAGGCTGTGGGATTTTTGCTAAATGGAAGACACCCATGGATATTATTTGCCTGACGGATCCATATCTCTCAGTTCCTCTTGAAATCCTCTCCTTTATCTTAGGGCTTGATTGTTGTATTTGCACACTTTTTACTCTAGGCTAATGGAGAAAATGAACATACATCCATTCTCACAGTTATTTTTTAAATTAAAAAATTTTTTTTTTGAAATTTTTGTAAATTAATACTTCCTCCACCCACCCCCTACATGCGATAGTCCAAGCATTCAGTAATTATAATAAATCAAGGCAGAAAAATACAAAACACATTATTCATATGAACCAGAGAGACCGATATGCTACAGGCATAGGCGTGCGCAGCACATTTCATTAGGTGGTTCGACCAGGGATTTTTTTTTTAAGGTAAACATTGATTGAATATACAGTAATAAAGGACTTTTTTTATTCATCAAACAAACAAAATAAATGAAAACTGAAGTAAACTGTATTTTTTAAATTTACAAATAATCTGTACTGCACTGTTGTAATTATTTGATTGGGACTGAAGTAGAGGAGCACTAATTTTACTGTACTTGCTGTCTTTAAATATGGTTAAATATCCCACAATTACTTTGCTATTATGTTCCTACAATTCTTTTTCTCCTGTCTTTTTTTCATCCTCTCTTCATTTTCAGGCTGCATCCTATGCACATTTACCTCAGAGTAAGTTTGATTGATCTGAGTGGGGCTTACTTCTGAGTAGACATACATAGGATTGTGCTGCAGCTCTGTTTTAAAGTGACACAAGATACACACATACCATGTTTACCAAAAGAACGGCTTGAAAAAAGGGGGTTGGACACCCTAAAATAAGCAAGGGCAGATAGGAATTGTTTTAGCAAGCATTCTGAAAAAGGTGCTGCTGAATGAACCCTCCTTAGCCAGGAGGTCCTGGGGGGCATTGCAGTTCTCCCCCCTTCCCCCTTTCTTGTCTCTTGCTGGAGACCAGACTGGGGTGGGCGGTGGGGCAGCGATGAGGAGAGAAGGCACGCAAACATGCAGCTTCTCTCTCTCCCTCTTTCTCCCAAACATTACAGTACCTGCAGGGCTGATGGGGAGAGGAGGGCAGCAGCTCCGAAGGGGGGGAGGGCAATCTTACTACTTACAGAAACAGCCCCCTCCTCGGCTCCTCCATGTGCTGCTTCCTGACCCCAGCGTGGCTGCTGCTCACACCTTGTTCAGCAACTGTCACGAGAGGTCAGGCACAGCAGCAGGGAGCGGCTGAGTGAGTGAGTGAGTGAGTGAAAGAGCGAGCGAGCTGGGGTGAGGCAGCGGCTGCACTGGTGGAAAAAGCCTTCCAGAGGAGGAGTGCGGTGGGGAGCAGCTGAATTTGTCACTCTTTCCTACAGCTAGCACCAGCCCTGCTACTGCAACATGGCGGCAGCGGTGGATTAGGGTGTTCAACTGAACCCTTTGAATCTGTTGTCCACACGCAAAATGGCTACAGGCAAAGTGTTATGAAATTGAGTGTTACCAACATACATAATAAATGGATACCAATCCATAGCGAATGTATTGTGTTCCCTACTTCCTTTTGCCAATTGTAACTTGTTTGTTAATTTTTCAGATCAGGCAATCTTCCAAACCCGAGTCCACTAGTCTCACAGTTCTAAGCAACGATTAGAGCAAGCACATGCAAGGCAGGATTGAAAGAAAACAGAGGAAAACAGAAGGCATAACAGAATGCAGATACATTTGGTATTGATCCTTTTGTCTCATCCCTGTGTGTGTGGTAGCAAGGAAGTGGTAACAATGATGAGAATGAGGAGGAGGAGCAATAACAGCTGGTGACAATGGTGGTGAGAAAGGAGCCTCACTGAGGGAAGGGGACCATTGAAGATGCTCAATAGGCCTCAACTGACACTACTAACGAATGTGCTTCAGGGTGTGTCTGAGCATCATCACATGGGGAAAATTGTGTTTCCTTACCATCGTTTCTCCACCCCTGCTTTTGTCCCTCCTTACTTCCTCTTTCTGCCCAGAGGGGAAAGAGTAAGTAAATAAAGACCATTCAGGGGCCGTTTTTATTGTGCCTCTTTTCCTGCACACAGCAGGATATTGTGACACATTTCGGGTTTTTTTTATAAGTCGGGTTAAAAGGGGTCTATTTTGCAATGGAAACATGAGTGGGAGGTGCGCAGGAGGAGGACGTCATCGTCTAAAGGACGCATGCACATCCCTAAGTGGGCAGTAGTGAGCATGTGATAAAATGCTTGTCTGATGAATCTTAAAATCCCTTTTGTTGGGATGATGGCATAGGAAGCTCACTGCCTATGCCACATTTCCGTTCTTGATTCCCCCCACCAGGCACCTGCTATTTCATGTTTTGGAAAACAATCCCTATTGCCAACCAAGGCATTTCAGCTAGAGTGTTGTTTGGCAGTCACACTTTGCTTTTTATTCTTCCCACCTAACCTTTACAAAACAGCCTCTCCTAGAGAGTGGGTTTGGTTTCAAGCTGGGTAGTAAAATGCCGTTTGCACCAGCCACTTTGGAATGGCTACTGTGTTAAGATAATATTGCCTTAAGTGGTTTGAGTAATATAAACTTTGTCGAAAAGTGTCTGGTTAACTATATTTTCAAATGAGGCTGTTGGAAATGAGGGACTTGGACCAGGAGGCAATTTAGGTTTTTTTTGTGTGTGATCAAATCCAGGCCTAGGATGGACTCAGCTTGAATCCTATATTTTGAAATGTTTGAATTCTCTCCTGCTTCTTCAGGCATCCAGAGTTCATATTTTAACAGACTCGTGCTGGGAAATAGCAGCCATCAGTAGAGCAATGATTTTGCAAACAGCTTTCCTGTAAGCAATCTCTCGTGCTGTTTCCCAAAATTTGAATGAAAGGTATGAATAGCAGGGGGAAGATTTTATCTTCTTTTTAAGTTGTTGCCTTGTAAAATGGAGTCACTGGATTTTATTCTAAAAACAGCTTCAAATGTGCATGACTGCTGAGAGGATAAACTGCCCTGGTAGACAGTAGACAAAATAGGACTTTTCTTATGCTCTCTGTTTTGTGGGAGCCTGCTCTTCTTTTATGACATGATCATCTTGTACATTTTAATTTTTATTACCTGGAGTGAGGGGATTCTCCCTCTTTAAACAAATAAAATGATCAGAGCGCAATAAGGGAACAAAGGAAGCTGCCTTACATTGACTCAGAGCACAGGTCCATCTAGCCTAGTATTGTTGACACTGACTGGCAGTGGCTATCCAGGGTTTTAGGTAAGAAATTTTCCAACTATAATTGGAGATGCTGAGGACTGAACTTGGGGCCTTCTGCTTACAAAGCAGATGCTTGTCACTGAGCCACAAGACCTTGGTTCTAAATGCATTTACTTAGGAGTGAATCTCATTGAACTCAATGGGACTTATCTCTGAGTAGATATGCCTTGGATTGCACTGTAAATTGCTTAGCTGTTATGTACTAGAATAGACTGCCATTGGGATCCCTCAACCCTTGCCTTGCTGCTAAACTTAGTTTTATATCTTTCGATTTTCAGCTCAGTGGGCTGGTTCTCACGATCGCTGTGCCTGGGTTCTCACATCATGCTAACACACACTTGGTGGTTGAGTGTGAGTTGTTGAACTGTGGGTTGTTTGTTGTACCATGGGTTAGCCTGCTGTCCGAACCCAGGACATTTCCCACATGTGGCTTGTTAACCATGCAGCATGGCTTATTTATCTTGAAAAAGCTACCTTGAGAATCCAAGATTTGTTGTTGGGTTGTTTAGGATGGTTAACAAGCCATCCTGTAGAAAATGTCCTGGGTTCAGACAACATGCTAACCTACGACTCAACAAACAACCCACAGGTCAACAACAACCCAGTGAGTGTGGGTTAGTGTGTTGTGTGAACAGCTCCCATGTGAATATTCAAAGTGTGGGCAGTTGCTGCAGCTTATTTTGACATCTGAACCTGGTGCAGAATGGGTTGTTGGCATGGCTAACAAACCATCCCCAACCCAAAAAGCCCATGGATTGCAGGTGGTTTGTTAACCATGGCAAAACCCCATCTTCGCTGGGTTCTGATGTCACAAAAACCCATGCCGAGTGCCTGCAGCTTGAATATTCACAATGGCTGCTAGTATGCACAGCAACCCACCATGTATTAAATAAATGATGGTGGGCTGTGGTGATCATGTGAACCAGGCCACTATCTCTACCATCTCATCTTAATGAGACAGTAATTGTTTTACTTATTTTTTTCAGATTCCTAGCATGCTCCAGTCCCAAAATACTTGGATTCTGCAGCGATGAGTTTAAATCCATCTAAAACAGTCAGTTGAAATGAACAAAATAAATGAGCTTTTTTAAATCATTAACACGGGGTACTGAAGAGTGAAGAAGCACCTAAGAGTCCCTACTAGTAATAATAATGACTAATATCATCCAGAATCTGTGAAATGACTCGTCAATTACCTGCTGTGGCTATTTATAATGAATACGTCTTTGTAATTTAATGTTGTTGCTGACTGGATATGTGTGTTGCATTTAATTAGTGGCTGCAGAAATGAGCACCCCAGGAAATTGCCATTTCCTAAAATATGTCAGTTGATACTTGGAAAATTATCTTCAGTTGTTCAAGTGTTGGCAAATACTGCAAATGAGTTGATTTTGAAAAGTAGGAAATCTGAGGCACAAAAAACAGCCTAGTCCCCTTCATACCTGAAGACTGATCTAGTTCACATGTAAAACAACCCTGATTATGAGTTGAATATGGGTTGTCATTGAATCATGGGTTATTATTGAAGAGTGGGTTATAATTACATGTGAACCCTGCAGCATGTTTTAATTGTGGGTTGTTAACCAGGAACTGCTATTTATTTATTAAGACATTTGTATCTCGCTCTATATCACAAGGATCTTTGTTAGATGTGATCAACATCGAGTGTGCAAGAAACTCAGTCTGAATATAATATAGTGCCCCAGTATAAATAAACCTGAAACTCTCTATAAGATTCCTACATTGGCAGATAATTAATTTAGAAGAACATTTTTCTCTCTAGTTTGGCCAGCTGACTGTTCCCTGACTTTAACCCTCTGTGAACAGAATAAGTCAATTATTTTCCATTCCAACCATGGGGAACGTAAGGATTTCTAGCCATTTGTGCTTGCTATTAATGTTTAATAGCCTGTTCCAAAAATGCTAAAATCTAATGACTCACCAGCTTGGATGGCAAAGGTATCAATAATTTATTTTTCCAGGGATTGAGGGGGAGAAGTATTTTGGAGAGGGGATTTCTTCAGAAACATTGCAAACATGGAGAAAGGATGCAAATTAAAAAGGTACCCCATGTTGAGTTGGGTTCTGGTCCTGCGAGATCCATGTCATCAGTCAGGTTCTTTTGATTATGAAGATGAAACAAGCCACTTGTGCAAAAAGATGACAGTTTATTGATGGGAAATGGATGCCAAATATATACATATTTGCAAGGATATATTCTGCTTGATGACTTGGACCTGGCAGAACCAGAACCCATCTCAACACAGGGTACCCTTTTAAGTGAAAGGAAATAACTGAATGAGAATTTATATTAGTTTTCAATGCATTCTAACTTGTCACCAAAGCAGGTCAATGTAAGCCGAAGAGTTTCCTTCTCTTTGACCCAGCAGCAGTGTCTGCTACAGGAGTGGGGTTTGGGGGGAAAAGGCTGGTAGATCTGCATAGCCATGCCTGCTGAGAAGCATTTCAGGGAGCTTGGCTCTTGTAGGGCTGATTTTTCAACTAGCGTTCCTAGCTCTATCTTTAGTAGTACCTGAAGTGTGAGAAATGTTTGTTTCCCTGCTGTGAAAAGCTTCAGTGTTGATTTCTGAATTCCAAGACACCATAGCAGGCCTGGCTGTTCCCCCACCCCCTGTTCAGTTAGCAATTCTAATCAGCGGGTGTTGAATTGGCAGAACATCCGAGGCTGGGACCAGTGTCCTCTCCAAGACTAAATCCAATAGTATTCAGAGACGGGTAATCACATCACTGGTTTGTGGTCCACATTGTTTTCTGGACATGTAGATGCAAGTGCATTCAGCTACTATGCTGAGACCTAGCTGGGCTGAGACTTAGGTAGGCTGAGACTTAGGTAGGCTTAGATTTTGGAGCCCAAGTCCAGGGCTCCACCTTCTAAGCTCCTCCCCGCCAACAACCAACCAGATGATGGAGGATGTCAGGTGATGAGGACATCAGGGCAGTAGAAGCAAATTATATTTAGAATCATGATGTGCTATGATTTAAGTGAGTTTATAATGTGAAACAACAGATGCTATATTAAAGGTCGTTTTTGCAACGTATCAGGAATGTTGAACATGTTGTCAAGTGTGGAATGGGAGTGGGAAATGTTGTGTGCTTCACAACTGAAGTAATCCACATGGCCATCTGAAGTGTGTGTGTGTGTGTGTGTGAGAGAGAGAGAGAGAGAGAGAGAGAGAGAGAGATGTGCAGACCTGGAAAAAAACCCAGAAAAATTCAGAAAAATTGCTTTTTCTGTTTTCCCCCAAAGCCTTTTTTAAATTTATTTTTTCCAAAAAATTGGAAAAATGGAGAAAAAAATGAAGAAAAAATGGATTATGGAATGCTTTATTTTAGCATGATGAATAAAATGTTTTAAGACAAGATGTTCATATATTTACTTCTCCAATTGATTTCTAAAAACTATTTACAGTATCAGATCATTACAATTTCTGTGCACTGAGGACAAGCAAGTCCTAGGCTACAAACTGAGACTACAACTCCCAAATTCAAAAGCAAGATGCATTTCTGCCTCTAGGGGGCACTGCCATTGAAGCAGGGACTGAAACTGATTGTGATAGCTATAGCTCAGAAAATGAGGCTGATTTAATTTCATGCATATTCATCAAATCTTGGTCCCCCGTTTTTCTTTGTTCTTTATTTTTTTTTATGGGAATGGGTGCTTTATGTCTGCTTGACACTGTGGAGAACTAGTGGAGACATAAATAATTTTCTTTGTTACTAATGTTGTTAGTTTCTTCTGGTTTTTTAAATTGTTTTTTGCCTGCTCTTCATAAACTGGCAAAACCGAAGAGGTTCCTTACAGTTCAAGAGCTTGTAGCTCCATTTGTTACAGAAAAAAAGAGTAAAAATTTAAAAAAGTAAATTCAATTTGTAATAATTGATTGAATACACTGTAATTTTAATATACCAAATGTGATAATTTTATACCAAATCAACTTGTACATAATTACATTTTATGTTCCTAAAGTAACAAAGTGACCTTCAATTTGTAAAAAGTGCTAATATTACATTTCCCCCATTTCCCCCAAAATTTCCATTTTCCCCTGAAAAAAACTGGAAAAAAAACCACATTTCCTCCCCATGGCTTCAAAATTTCTGAAAATTCCACATCTCTAGTGGGAGACCAATACATGCAAAGTCTAAAATTACCTAGCTGCACCACTGGGTGTACTATGTTAAGTCCACTGTAACCACATATGCACTCTACAGCCAGTCTTTCCCCACCTTTGTGAGCTTGCATGGTTATGATACTCTTCTGGCTTGTTGCTCAGTTGTGCCTTGCAGAAGGGATTTCCATTTATGGAGCATTTGTGCTGGGGTGGTCATGGTATGAGGTAACCGATGGAGGAGTGGAGGTGCTAAGAAGATCCCCTTAGGGATGGGATGGGTCATGACCCTTTGACTTTCTATAATGCATGTAAGACAGCAATCCAATAGCACCTATATGAAGTTCACATAAGCCCAACTATTTTGGGTTGGTGTATATGTTTGGAATGTTGAGAGAGTTACAGGCACTCTTACAAAATGGCTGCCCAGAGTGGGGGGTGTTGTCCATTCACAAAAACCTTTGGGTCTCTGGAGGCCGGTTGAAGTTACTTCAGGTTTTGGATCCAGCCACAAGCTGCATAATCCGGACAACTTTGATTTTACCATTCCTCATGGTATAGTATTTTTTGTTTTTTTTTTATTATTTATTTATTTATTTATTACATTTATATACCACCCCATAGCTGAAGCTCTCTGGGCGGTTTACAAAAGTTAAAAACAGTAAACATTAAAAAATATACAAAATTTAAAAACCATCAGAAACATAAAAACAACAGTATAAAAACAAGATTGCTGGATGCTTTCATTCTTTTATGCATGTCAAAGAAAGATTATTCAAGTGTTAGAGATGTCAGAAGTAATTCGCCTAAACTAATATTCCCCAAACAAACTTTCAAAAGGCTTTGACGAATTGGTATAATATTGTCATTGAAGAATGAGTGGAGTTATTTATTGTACTGGGTGGTTTTTCTTTCTCCCTCCTTGCAAAGTATGGATGACTAAGCTCATAAAAATGTGCATAATCAAGTACTTCAAATGAATCATCAAACGCCATGAAAAGTCTAAGCAAAAATTATTGCTCACTGGACAGAGTCATAGGAAACATTTTGTATGGTGATTTGCAGTTTGACATCTCTCAGCATAAGAAGAAAGAAAGAAAGAAAGAAAGAAAGAAAGGAGAAATAACAAAGATAGTTCTTTCAGGTAGTCTTGATAGGAAGGGTATCTAAGCTAACTAGCCTTCAGTTAATTATTAGCTAACATTAGGGATGCCGGAAAATTTCACTTGGTTTGTATTTTTAAGTGAACTAACCTAATTCCTGGGCAGGATCTACACTACTGTTTTAAAATGGTTTATAACAGTAGTGACAACTGTTGGATCCCAGGACACAAGCCATATACAGTTTTCAAACCGTTTTCAAAGTGTCATATTCTGCTTGGTGTAGATCTGGCCCTGGACTAATTCGCAGAACACAGTTATCCTTCAAAGTACACACTTCTTTGAATTTTGCAATATGTTCTAGGGTCCAAAATGCATAAGAAATGTGTATTTTATGGGAAAATGCATATGATTTAAACCTAGTGCCAGGATATGTGTACGATGGGCATGTCTACACCAGCCCTATATCCCTGGATTGTCCCTGGATTATTCCTGTGCATCCAAATGCCACACAAGGGATCCCGGGAGCAGGCAGGGACAATTCCTCCATTTTCCTGGGATAACTCTTAGGTGTTGAAAGGGCCTAAGTCAGCAACAACTGCACTGTAAAGGGCCACATTTAATAATATGGTTGTCACCATCAGTACTTTCTGCATTTCCTTCTGTCCTCGCTGTTTACAATTCTCCCCCCTGCTCCCTACCATATGCACAGTATAAAAACCTGAAACTTTCCATAATACTCCACTAGGGTGACCCATATGGAAAGGAGGACAGGGTTCCTGTATCTTTAACAGTTGTATTGAAAAGGGAATTTCAGTAGGTGTCAACAGGATGCAAGTTTTCTCATCCATCCTCCCGGTTCATGGAAGAGGATTAGAAAGGGAAAGAAAAATACTCTGGATGAACGACTGGCTATGAAGGTGGTGCCGACATGAGAGTTTTGGATTCTGGGACCATGGGCTATGCTACTTGGAAAATGGACTGCTGGCAAGGGATGGGTTGCACCTCACAAGGACTGGAAAGAATGTGTTCGGCCACAGCAAAATAATTTGAGCAGCTGTGCACAAGTGGCCGCCCAAATTTCTCCACCCTATTTGTGGGTAGAGAAATTGGGGGGACAATTTCACCGAATTTTTCCCGGGGGAGGAGAAATTCTCCAACAATTTCTCACAGGTAGGCATCACCATTGGTAAGGGTTGAATAACAGCTGCTTCTTCTTCTTCTTCTTCTTCTTCTTCTTCTTCTTCTTCTTCTTCTTCTTCTTCTTCTCCTCCTCCTCCTCCTCCTCCCTTCCTCTTCCTCTTCCTCTTCCTCTCTCTCTCTCTCTCTCTTTTTTCCCCTAAGCATTTTTGGGTTTGTTTCTTTTTGCACTGCCACTGCAAGTGGCAACAGCATTCGTTGTGTTGGCAGACTGACCTCCACTCGGCATTCTCCATAATGGTCCATATTCTTATTCTTATTCCTATTATTATATTTAATTGTATTTCGCCCTTTGCCCAATACTGGGCCTCAAGGCGGCCTTACAAAATTTAAAACACATACATTTTAAAACCTATGAAAAGAAATATACAAAAGTTAAAAATATATTAAATATATTACAATGTTAAAACATTAAACGTTTAAAATACATGTCAATTTCAAAAGTCCTTAGCATTGAAGGAGACCCTGCCGGAACAAAGAAGTTTTTGCCTACTTCTGAAAGCACATCAAGGAGGAAGCCAGTCTAGCTTCCCTGGGAAGAGTTCCAGAGCACTGGAGCAGCCACCGAGAAGGCCCTCTCCCATGTTCCCACCAGGTGTGTCTGTGATGGTGGTGGGGCTGAGAGAAAGACCTCCCCAGAAGATCTCAGAGCACAGGCAGGCTCATATGGGAGAATACAGTCTTTCAGATAACCTTGACCCGAGCCTTATAGGGCTTTATAGGTCATAACCAGCACTTTGAATTGTGTCCGGAAACAGACCTGAAGCCAGTGGACCTGTTTTAACAGGGGAGTTGTGTGCTCCCTGTAACCAGCCCCAGTCAACAATCTGGCTGCAGCTCTTTGAACCAGCTGAAGTTTCTGAACAGTTTTCAAAGGCAGCCCCACTAGAGCATGTTACAGTAATCTGATTGGGATGTAACTAAGGCATGTGTTATCTAGCATCACTCCAGGGCATTGAGGGGAGGGAACGCAGCCACCACAAAAATTAATGGTGAATAAAATGTGAGAAAATTCTGAAAAGTGTCCTTTTATTTCTAGAAGGTAAGAAAAGAAAAATCCCAGGAATTTCCTGAAAGTTTTCTTTCCCCATGAAATGGGCCTCCATTTTTCTGCTTCATTCTCCGGGCAGTTTATAATTTATTTTGAATGTGTTGAAGGTGTTTTTGACCTTAACTAATCATTGTGAAGTGGTTGAGGGCACTGTCTGTATTTTTCTTTCTATTACACATCTCACTATTGCTCTATAGTTTCCCAGGCTGCTTGCACTTCCTGATCTGAAAAGACCCTAGGACAGGTATACATTTATGATGTCTTTTCTTGGGTGGGAAAGACATAATCTCTCTGTCGCAGAGATGACTGTACAATGAAAGTCAGGACACTCATGGGGTCATCACAATCAGCCGCTATGTATAACGCCGCAAAGGGCGATTTTCTCAAGGAAGTTTGCTCATCTAGCCAGCAAAGACAGCACACTTTATATTCTTAGCCTCTGCATTAGTGCCATCTGGTGGCCGGGAATAACACCGCAAGTCACATAACGTAAAATGATTTTACGTCCTCCTCATCATCTCTCTTTTCTTGGTTGACGGGCTTTTCCAAGGCATGCTTTCTTTTACTGATTTAGAAATGTGATGATAATGATGATTTAAAAGCACTTTGGTTCTGGATCCACATAAAGAATGACAAAATTTATGTGGGAGCGCACTTTCTGTAAGAAGAAAATGGTAGGGCTGGTTAAGACCTCTGCTGTCATCAAATCTGACTCCCTGTCTTGGACCTGCTCAACTTCTCTCTTTTGTCTAACTGTTGAAAGCACAAGAGCTTGTCTTGTATGGCAAACTACACCAGCCCTCTCTGAGTTGGTGCTCCTCCAGATCTGCTGAATTACAATGCCCATCATTCCCAGGTAACATGGCCAATGGTTAGGACTGCTGGGTGTCCCAAATCCCTATTGGGCATCGAGCAATCAGGGCAAAGTTAAAATCCAGATAGTTTAGAATATGAATTTTCCCCATTCAAACAAAAGCTTCATATAATTTGAATTCAGGGCAGCTTGCAATTGGGTTCACTCCTCCAGCTAAGGGATTGTATGAGAAATTTGCTTCAGTCCATTTCTGATGCGGGTTTTACCTTGTTCGCACCTTCCAGAATGAACACGGACTCAGATGCGACCTGCAGTCAAAGTCCGTACTATAATTTAAGTGATTTTGAAATGCAAAACTGCAGTCTCGGATTATTACATTTTTAATCCAGGTTGGCAAACAGTGTGGTTGTCATAGAATCATAGATCGTAGAATAGTAGAGTTGGAAGGGGCCTATATGGCCATTGAGTCCAACCCTCTGCTCAATGCAGGAATCCACCTTAAAGCATACCTGAGAGATGGTTGTCCAGCTGCCTCTTGAATGCCTCTAGTGTGGGAGAGCCCATGACCTCCCTAGGTAACTGGTTCCATTGTCGTACTGCTCTAACAGTCAGGAAGTTTTTTCCTGATGTCCAGCTGGAATTTGGCTTCCTGTAACTTGCGCCCATTATTTCGTGTCCTGCACTCTGGGATGATTGAGAAGAAATTCTGTGTGACAACGTTTCAAGTATTTGAAGAGTGCTATCATGTCTCCCCTCAATCTTCTCTTCTCCAGGCTAAATATGCCCAGTTCCTTCAGTCTCTCCTCATAGGGCTTTGTTTCCAGACCCCTCATCATCCTCGTTGTCCTCCTCTGAACACGCTCCAGCTTGTCCTAACACATCAGGAATGTAGAGCAGTTTTAAAACATGGAATGGTGGTTTGAGTGGGCAAGAGAAATGTTAGATGTGTACTTCACAACTGAAGTAATATATATGGCCATTTAATCCCCCCCCCCCCGCCCCGCCAAGAGGAGGACCATTAAGCCCCTGGGCTTAAAATTACCTAGCTACACCACTGCCCACCAAAGAAAATTCATGCTCTTGAGCATGCACATGTTTGCAAATAATAATAATAATAATAATAATAATAATAATAATAATAATAATTTTTACCCGCCTCTCCATCCTGATTGAGGTGGGGAACATACTAGTGATCATACTAGTCTATATTTTAATTTTAATGCCCCCTACCCCTGTTGGTTTTTCCCCTCCCTCCCCTGTCTGTTACTGTGATTTTAGATTGTAAGCCATATGGCAGATTGTCTTGTTTTGTTTTATTCTATACAGCACCATGAACATTGATGGCGCTTTATAAATAAATATTATTATTAATAATAACAAGTATAAAATACATAAAATATTGATCAAAACACAGTATACATTGTTAACATTTCCTAAAAGCATCCTAAAATTCCACTGGATAGGCCTGCTGGAAGAGATCAGTCTTTATTGCTTTCTTAAATGCTAAAAGACTGTTAAGTTGACGAATCTCCTCCGGCAGGCCATTCCACAGTCTGGGAGCAGCAGAGGAAAAGGTCCTCTGGGTAATACCTATCAGCCTAGTTTTGGCTGGCTGAAGGAAGTTCTTCCCAGAGGACCTGAGTGTGTGGGGTGGATTGTATGGGAGAAGGTGATCCCACAGTTAACTTGGACCCAAACCATGTAGGGCTTTAAAGGTGATAACCAACACTTTATACTTCGCCTGGAAACTAATCGGCAGCCAGTGAAGAGATTTTAAAACTTATTGTTAAGAGATCTCTTCACTTATGGCAAGATGTTCTCTGATTTTAAAGTTTTTGTTGTTGTTGCTGTACTTGTAAACGGGCTGGAAAGCTACTTAATCCGTTTTTTGTTCTGAGTGCTCCACTCCTGTAGGTACCAAAAGAAAATGTCTAAAATCCAGAGTAAGGGATGTGCGGTAATTGCATTTGCCAGCCATTTTAAATAAAGAAGATAGAGAAAGCTAAACACGTGTGGCTAATTGTATCTAGAGGAACCTTTCTTCTCTCAGAGCAGTTCAGCAAAAGATTACTCTTTCCTTGAAGCTTTAAATGGCACGGTTTTGCCACTGACTGCAGCCGAATGTCAAGTTTTATATTTATATGGTAATAGTATTGCACACAGGTGCTGGTTAGAAGCAGTTTTGCACGCACAGAGTATGGTCTTAGTCTTTCTTTATTTTTTTACTGGAACTGTCAAACTGTATTACTTACATTAGATCTCAGTCGCTGATGGTAATAAAGCAGCCAGTTTGGGCACTCTGAAAAGGGACATTCAGCTTTAAATTAAGATAACAATGTGACCTACTGTGCTTAAGATAAGAAGTGTGGCTTGCGGTGCCTGCAGTAACCCATACATATATTTATTTTGTATCGGTTTTAATCTTGGGAAGTTTCAAAGCAGCAAATTCAAGCACACATTGTTTCCCAGACGTCTTTACAAACTCAAAAGTCTGAGAAGCCGTTTTAAAGCATGAAATGGTGGTTGGAGGGGGAGTAGAAAGAGAAATATTAGTTGCGTGCTTCACAGTCGAAGTAATAGACACACTACGTAGTCTCCGTGCCTACATTCTTTGGCTGCTGTTTGAGGTGCCAATTATATACTGGTCCTACTCCAATTCTTCCAGACAGACAGCTCCTAGCACAACCAATCAGAAGGCATTTTTCAGCCTTGTGTTTTAGGTTTACGGAGAAAAATTGTGCTGGAAAATTGTGGTTGATGTTGAATTTAGTTGACAGTGATCGGACTTGGGCCTAACGTAATATGCTTAATATGAATTTAATGCGAATTTAACGTTAACTGAAAGTTTTCTGACAGCCTCTGAATGTGTCAATAGCTGCTGATCTCTTTGATTAAGGCCAAGCACTGACATTGACTGTATACATGAGTGTAAACACCTTATGTCGGTTTCTGTCTTTGTAACAGCGGGATGAATTAGTTCATCATTCACTGTTCAAAATGTAAGTGTCTCACTCTGTGTGCAATTAGTTTTTTTGCCAGATGGAAAGCTGAGCAGAGCAACACTTTATCTTCCCCCTCAAGAGGATATTACAACTTCAGTGGCTATTTTCCAGGGGAGAGAGCTGTTTCCAATGATTATGTCAGCAACTAATCTCAGGAAATACATTGGGTATTATCCAGTATCGGCCCTACTTAGATCCATTGAAATGAAGGAGACTGAAGTTAGTCATGATTGCCTTAAATCCCCTTCATTTCAATGGTATATGCTATGTAGGACTAACACTGGATACTACCCATTGTCTGTATATCTTATGGTTAATACATGGTGCATCATACCTCTCTGTGTATGTATATCACTTACTCACATTGAAACGTGTCCAAAAACAGTCGACATTATAAAACATGTAACAACCTTCAGAGGCAGGTAGCTGTATTATTCTATTGCAGCCAGAGCCGGATTAAGGCCATCTGATGCCCTAAGCACAGCCCAATAATGGTGCCCCCTTGACCTTCCATTGCTTAGCCGGCAAGAGATTAAGGCCTTAGCTAGATGGGGCTTTATCCCGGGGCAAACCCCGGGATTGTCCCTGTGTGTCCACATGATGCACAGGGGATCCTGGGATTAGGGAGGGATGATCCCTCCCTTGCCCCGGGATAGAGCCCTCCCCTTTGGGGCCGCTTTTCAAGGATGGCCAGGTGTCCTCTTTTACAGAGGACAGTCCTCCAATGGAAAGGCTGTCAGAGGGCCATCCTCCATTTGAAGGGCTGTCCTGTCCAAGTCCAGTTTAAAGCTAAAGAGCCATAAGAATTCTTGGCAGCAGACTGAACGGGCAGGCATACAGATCACTGGGTCATAGTCATCCACATCATGGTGAGATGAACTGTATTTCTATTTACATGATCATAATAACTTCTAAATTTGCATCTACCCATGTAAATTACCATACGCAAATAATATGCAAATCGGCAGCCTCTTCTGGCCTCTTTTTTTGATGATGCATTTCCTCTGCCCAGATGGCCCTCTTGTGCTCATAGGGTCCTGCCAGTGATGGGGTTACACTGGCTGCAGTCTGGCACTGGCACAAGGCACTGCTATGCTGGCATCTCCCCTTGCCCCCACTGTAGCATTGTGCTTTAGAAGGGGTATTAGGAACAACCCTGGGCTGCCCAGGGAGTGTAACTCCAAGCCAGGCTTGTGCTGTTAATTCAAATGCAGATGTTTTTTTTAAAAAATTACTCGACAATGTATTCAAAGCTTTCTTTTTTTCTTTCTTTCAGGAATGGTTGCATAATAGTACAGCTTGTTGATGACTCCTGCAGAGGACTCTGTGTCCTTTACTAAACCTCAAAGATTTCATATGACTCCATGCAACCCTTTGTAATGAAACATAAAAACCTACCGAGCGCATTATTTTCTGTGGAGAAATTGCACAATTGGATCAGGCTTCTATGGGCTTGGATTATTTTTGAAATGGGTTTCAAAGTGTTTCTCTTTTCTAGTGGTACCTTGAGCATTTTAAATGGGCTATTCCTTTGAAATGGGATAACCATTGTGTTATGTGTACACACACACACACACACACACACATGCAGGCACACACGCATGCAAGCACCTGGGTAATATCAAGGTTAATTTTGATGAGACAAAGGGTTGCAGAGGGAGCCATGTATTCATTTGCTACTCATGTTGACCAAAGAAGGTCAAAAGTTTTTCTCTTTTTTTGACACCCCCCGCCCCCACAATCCTAGTTTGAATTCTAGTTTTTATATATACAATTATCTGTTCTTTTCCCCAGGTTAGGCTATGGATCTCTTTAGCTTCTCATATAGGTGGAATTGCTCTCATCTTAATTACCCTCTGTAGCTAAGGAGATGCTGGGGTCATTTAGCCAGAGAAGAAGAGGAGGGAATGTATATTGCAGTTGGTCAATGGAGAAAGGCTTCAACACTGCACCGCTGCAATTAAGACTCCAGAATAATAATAATTTTTAAAAAAACCTGCTGCCCCTGGAAGCTCTTGGGACAAATCTGTCCCCTCCCTGATTGGGGCTGCCTAGTTTGCACTTGGTATGAAAAATGGGAAAGAGGTCTGTGGCATCTGTGGCAATGGTATTTGCTAATGTGCCACTTCGGAAGTGGTGGTGAGGGAACGGGGCCGTCAGCCATTCAGGTGTGCAGACAACGGCCCCATGGAGCTAAAGTTTGTAGTTACTGTCCCACTAAAATCAATGTAACAAGGTAAATGCAACTAACTCAAATCTTATGCATTCAATGGTGCATAGCCACATGGCTAACTTCAGCTAGATTTGGGCTAAGGTGTTCATTTTACTGATCCAGTAAACCCTTTATGTTACTGCAGAGGTGGACAACCTCTGGCCATCCAGATATTTTGGCCTACAACCCCCATCAGGCCTACCCAGCATAGTTAATGGTGAAGGACGATGTAGCCTAAAACACCTGGAGGATCTCAAGTTGCCCACTTGAGTTGACCCTTCATGTCTTTACTCAGATGTAAGCTCCATTGACCTGAAGAAGACAGATTGCCACATATAGGATTGCAGTTGGAATTGTGTAAAACGCTCTAGGCCAGGGCCAGATGTTTTAGACTACAACTCCCATAAGCCAGTCAGCATTCTCCATGGCCAGGGATTATGGGAGTTGTTGTTCAAAACATCTGGAGGGCACCGGAATGCTTCTAGATTGGGATGGGCAAGGATTTCATTTCAGTTCATTTTTGATAAGGATTTACCAATATCTGCACATTTCTTCATATTTGGTATGGAAAGAACTTGAGATTTATTTATTTTTAAAAAACTGAATATAGGAGAAACTGAAACGGAGAGATATGTCTATCCAGGACCAGGGCTTTGAGCGCTCAGCTCTTACAGGTCTGTGTATTCAACCATTTTAGTGCTGAATTGGGATCACCACATCTTTTTTTCTGACAGTTTCCTAATTTTTAATAGCTCTGTGACAGGCAGGCACATCATGATCCTCCCCATCCTGGGAATCGCTGTACCTATTGAATTTGGCTGAGAATTTACTTTGGGTTAGTTTTGAGAAGACTGATGGGTTCATTCTGCCCCAAGGCCTAGATTCTTAAAAGCTTGGCAACAGAGCTGTAAAAGCCAAGGAGAAGGAAAAACAAAGCCCAGAATGTAAAGTGGATAGGACCAAAACACTAAAACAACAACACCCAAATACCAGCATATTTTAGCTTGAAGCTCTTACTGCCAATAAATAATCATTAGAAGAGGATTCGAAGAGTTACATCACCCCAACCTTATCTCCAAAAAGAAAAATGGTCTAGGAATGGGCTTTATGCTTCCTGCCATAGAAGCTGCATTCCTAGAGTACCTTCAAGCACTGCATCCCAGGATGTCCAGGCACACTCTAGGAAAAAGAACCCTATAGAACCTGTTCCTAAAGTGGTTTTTCCTGCCCTGTTTTTGGGCAGCTGCTGATGGTCTGGAGGCCACCAGTCAAGGCCTGGGTAGGTGCCTGCAGGGGGGTAACTATCCCTGACTTAATGGTTAGGCACCCCCACCAACGGTGATATTTTCACAGAAGTCTCTGCTTGAACACATTTACTTGTCTTATGTGAGCAAGATGCAATATTTAGCAGTGGTGCCACACGAAATCTTAGCGCAAAGTCGGCACCACAACAAATGAAACAAGATTTTAGTGGGCATTCTGTGTAGCTGTTAAACGAGGGTGACCCTATGAGAAGGAGGACAGGGCTCCTGTATCTTTAACAGTTGCATAGAAAAGGGAATTTCAGCAGGTGTCATTTGTATAAATGGAGAACCTGGAGATCCCCTCTTCATCACCACAGTTAAAGCTGCAGGAGCTATACTAGAGTGACCAGAGCAGGGCACCTGAAGCTTTAACTGTGGTGATGAAGAGGGAATTTCACCACGTTCCCCATATATACAAATGACACCTGTTGAGATCCCCTTTTCTATGCAACTGTTAAAGATACAGGAGCCCTGTCCTCCTTTTCATATGGTCACCCTAGTTAAAGAGGGCCACCCTGTGCAATGTAAAGCTGCCAGAAGAGGCAGGGAGAGAGTAGGTTGCTGTCACGTGGAGAGGAAAGAAAACAATTTTGATGGCAGGCCCTGCCAAGATGACTCCCCCCACCCTGCTTTTGTTGCTTTGTGGCTGGAGAAGGCAGAATTCCTGGGGGGCTCTTGCCTGGCACTTGCCACCGCTGTCATTACTGCTGTCATTACTGCCAGGGGATATTATCAACCTGATTCTCTAGTTTCTGCTTTTCCTTCGTGCTCTCCCGCTGCGCGTGCAAGCACAGCTTGTGATCTAGTTGGAAATGTAATAACACTTCTGGGGCTGGAGGGAGGAGAGGGAAGCAAACTTCTTTGGAGAGCTCTGCAAGGAAATGAAGGGCTTTCTCTCCTTGCCTCATCCTCTTAACGTTTTCTCCTCTCTTCTCACAAGGCGCTCACACATTCTCCAATCAACTTTATGCTTTCCCTCCAGACATCATAATAATACAACGGGAGAAAGCGTCCTCATTATTTCCCCCCTCCTTTTATCTTTACCCATTTGCGAACAAAATAAAATGAAAATGAACAACAAGGCACAGCGCGTCTACCAGCAGGCGGTAATCTAATCATTCCCATCATGACTTTTCTACTCTTCCATCTCCTCAGGATAGCTTTGGTCCTGCTGTCCCAGTTCTCCAGTTCACTTTCTGAGCCTTTTCTCTTTCACAACTCTCTTTGGCATTTCCTTTCTTGTATCATGGTTGCATTGCTACCTCCCCATCAAGGGAGTTGGGTGTCTTTTGACTTTTAAGGATAAAACATTTTGTTGAATCTGACTGTCAGCCTTACCCAATGGAGCTCATGGCATCATTGCACAATCAGGTCTTAATCAGCCAAATACTGAGTCAAGCCATTGGTTCAACTCTGAGCAGTGTTTCTTGAAGTTCTCAGCCAGTGGTCCCTTTCACTCCTCCAGCATGAGGTTCGCTCACCTGAGGTAGAAAATGAATCACGTGCACTAGGAACGTTGCGGAATTTGGTTTGGTTTGTATTTTTAATTGAACTGAACTAATATGCGCTTCCTGGACCAATATGTGGATTGGAAAATAGTTATACTTCTGGCCACATATTTCGTTGATACAGTTCTTATCTCAGAAATGCATACAAAAAATCATTGGGGATAATGCTGCCCACAGGCCTCTAATGGTGCCTGTAAGCTCTTCACTCCCCCTGCCCTCTTGAAAAAAAAGTGTTTTAATAAATATATATAAAAAAATTGGGGTGCCAGGTCCTCCTTCCTAATCCTGAACCTGTTGCAGATCAGCTATTCAGTGGACGGGAAGAGAAAGCAAAGCAAACAGGAAGAGGCGAGAGAAAGACCAAGGCTAGGGGCTTGGAGGGGGAGAAATAGGGGGAGAGAAATAACAAGGGTAGAGGCAGGGAGTGGAGAGAAACAATAAGATAAAGGGATGTGTGGGGCAGAAAGAGCAAGACTACAGGGTAGGAAGGGACAGAAAGAAGAAGGGTAGGGGTAGGGAGGGGAGAGAAATAGTGCAGAAAGGGGTTGGGTGGAAAGAAATAGCTAGGCTAGAGACTGGGGCAGGATCTACACTACTGCTTTATAACAGCACTGAAGTGCACTGACAACAGTTGGGGCCCATTGACACATTCCATATATAGTTTTCAAACCACTTTCATAGTGTTATATCCTGCTTGGTATAGATCTGGCCTGGGAGTGGAGAGAAAGAGCAAAGGGGAAAGGTCTGTGTGGATGGAAGAAGATTAGGTGGGCCAGGAAGCAACGTTTCCCATTTCCCCGTCCCTCCAAGCCTCTGGCCCCACTATTTCCCTCCCACCCCTCGACTAGCCAGGCCCCCATTCTCATTGCTCTCACTGAACTGCAACTCCCAGGATTTTGTGCAGGAAGCCATGATAGTGAAACTAGTACAAGTGGATGTAATACTGTGCCGGAGTGGGGAAGTCTTACCATGGGAGTCTGGGAGATGCCATGCCTGGGAGAGACAGCTGGAGTCACAGACAGCCTGCCTGATGTGCTCCTGGAAGGCTGGCTGGCTTGCCTAGGAGGTGTTCTTTGGCTCGGTGTGTGTGTGTATGTGTGTGTGTGTGTGTGGTCCTTGGGCACTGTGGGTCCTTCAGGCTGCTTTGTGATGAAGGGAGTTTCTTTCTCTTTTCTTTGCCTGTATGTAGCCATGCTGGCTCTCCCTAGCTGCAGAGGCATTGCTAAGTTAAACCAGACACAGTTGCTAGGAGGACTGGCTGGGGTGTGAGACTCACGGGGCCCACCTACTACAAGCCCTCTTTATACTGGGAGACAAGGAGGAACCAAGGTGAAATACATGCGGACATGTGGCAACAGGACAGTTTGCACCCATGCGTATACCAGAGAGGTTTTTCGCTGAATAGGTGTTGGGCAAGCCTGCAGCTACCTATGATTTTTGGGAGGTGGGAAGGAAGAAATGACTTTCTCCCTTTCCAAGTCATCTTGTTTTAGCACTCTTGAGAAATGCGGAGGGGAAAAAATCAATCCTTTTTTTCATACTGTCAGAGCATTTTGCTAGGAAGGCTTGATCCAGCCAAAGATGCAGCCCAATCCTATAGGTGGGACTCAGAAGTCAGTCCCACTCAATTGCTCTGGGATTGGAGAACAGAAAGGATGCACACTCTGGGCTTTGCTACAAGCCATGGGCTATTGGGAGTTTCCACTTCTTGCCTCCCAGGAGGAGCATCATGGCAAGGGGAAGACCAGACTGGCTGCCGAAAACTGCCAGAGGAGGGGAAGTAGCAGGGAGTTTGTTTTCCCCACTCCCAGCCAGCCAGAAAGAACACTCTGCTCCAACTGCCAGTTGCCCAGACATTGCAGAGCTGAAAGGGAAGGTGCTGGGTCCCTTGGAAGTAAGGATCTAGTTCCACACAAAACTTAGGAGATGACTTCACTTGGCCAATCTAGGCCTGGGATGGATTATCTGTGCTTAATCCAGGTCATTAAGAGATCCTGACCTGGCTCAAGGAATGGGCCTATCACAAACACTGCACCTTCCATCAGCCTGAGAACCTAAGAACCTAAGAAGAGTCATGCTGGATCAGACCAAGGGTCCATCTAGTCCAGCATTCTGTTCACACAATGGCCAACCAGCTGTCGACCAGGGACTCACAAGCAGGACACGGTGCAACATCACCTTCCCGCCTCAGATACTGGAGGTAGCACATAACCATCAGGACTAGTAACCACTGATATCCTTCTCCTCCAGGAATTTATCCAACCTCCTTTAAAAGTGATCCAAAATGCTGGCCAGCACCAGATCTTGTGGTAGTGAATTCTATAGTTTAACTATGTGCTGTTTGAAAATGTATTTCGTTTTATCTGTCCTGAATCTCCCACCAATCAGCTTCATGAGATGACCCTGAATTCTAGTATTATGGGAGAAGGAGAACAATGTCTCCTAGTCCCTATCCATATTCTCCACATCATTTTGTACACTGTATTCAAGGGTGATGGTGGTGGTGGTGGTGGTGGTGGTGGGCTGTGTGTGTGTGTAATTGTGAGGGTTTTTGGTGGGTTTTTTTTGTATTTTGATCTGCCCCTTGAAAATCACTTGCTTGACAGGTGGGGTATATCCTATTTCTTCGATTCTAAGATGCACTTTTTCCCCACATAAACATCTCTAAAAATGGGGTGCGTCTTAGAATCGCGGGTGTGTCTTAGGTTTTTATTTCTGTTGGTGGTACTGAAATTAGCATGCATCTTACAATCGAAGAAATATGGCACATTTTCAAAACGAGTAACGATTCTTGTGTAGTTGTGCATGACATTGCAAACTTTGACCCCCTTGGATTCTCTTCAATAGGAAAAAAGAGGAGACACTTCTTCTATGCCCTTGCATACCTTCCTCAAGTAATCCATGTGACCCTTAACAAAGTTGCCTGAGCAGTCATGGAATAAGATGAGACATCTTAAAACAACAGAAATCAGAGAACAGGAATGAATGGTGTGTTCTTGCAATGGGGTTCCACAATGGAACAGTGGAGTTCCACAAGTATTTGTATTGGGATCAGTCTTTTTTTAAACTTGTTCATAAATGATCTGGAGTTTGAGGTGAGCAGTGAGGTGGCCAAGTTTGACAATGACACCAAATTATTTAGGGTGTGATTGCAAAGAGCTTCAAAAGATCTCTCCAAACTGGGGGAATGGGCATCAAAATGGCAAATATGATTCAGTGTAAACATGTGTAAAGTAATGCACATTGAGACAAAAAAATATATCCTAATTTCACAAAGATGCTGATGAGTTACAGGTAGTGTTGACTGAACAGGAAAGGGATGTTGGCGTTGTAGTGGATAGCTCGATGAAAACATCATCTCACGGGCACAGCGATTATGAAAAACACAACTTCCATGTTGGGAATGATTAGGAAAGGAATAGAAAATAAAATGCTAATATTGTAATATGTTATGCAAATCTATGGTGCAATCACATCTGGAATATTGTCTATAGATCTGCTTCCTCCTCCCACTTCAAAAAGGGTATTGTAGAACTTGAAAAGGCACAGAAAAGGGCAACCAAAATGATCAAGTTGCTGGAGCAGTTCCCCTAATAGGATAGGTTACAATGTTTGGGGCTCTTTAGCTTAGAAAAAGGGTGTGTAAGGGGGGGGGGACATGATAGAGATATATAAAATTATGCATGGTGTGGAGAAAGTGAACAGGGAGACAATTTTCTCCCACTCTAATAATAGTAGAATCTAACAAAGCTAAATAGTGGTAAATTCAGGACAGAAAAAAAAGGAAATACTTTTTCATGCTGTGCATAGTTACAACATGATGTAGTGATGATGGATACCAACTTTGATGGCTTTAAAGGGAAATTAGATAAATCAATAAGGCTATCAATGGTTATACTATACATATGCCACCCATCAAAATATCTTAGTTACTATATCTAAAACCAAGGTGTAATACACGTGGATTTCATACAAATAGAGTTCCTTGCTGTCAAGTCACCAGATTGCTGCAGAGTCAAATGGAATTTTCTGGCATATTTTGCAAAGCACCTTTTACCATAGAGCGGATACCTGATGGATCTCCCATAGATACCATTTTTCAGTCCAGTGTGGATATAGATCATTTGTGGATGAAGTTTGAACAGCAGCTTCATCTCAAATATCCAACTTAGATGGGGATGAGGAGATGGGTATCTTCATGAACATGACTGTACATTTATTTTATTTGCTCTACTCTTGAACTGGTAAGCATTCACTTTGCTGCTGTGTCTCGTGGGTGAGCTGAAGCATCAACTGCTCGTACCATTTCTCAGTGCACAAGCCGTCTCGCACCCTTAACAGTGAGACATTGGTTGCTATGGATACTGCCTATGAAAAGGTCATCTCCAGGAAATTCCTTCTGTGGGCAGAATGAGACTAGAATAATCAAACTTCCTGTAGGAGGGCTTCATTATTCAGGACTGTAATTATCTTGGTCTTCTTGATGACTTTTTACTGAAATCTGCTGCATATATGTCTGTGTTTACTGCTTTATCAGTAGGCCCCCAGATTCTCCAAACATCTGCAGCACCTCTTCTTCTGTGGGCATCAGCAGAGATCCCAGAGGCACATGTGCTGATATCCCTAATATGACAACCATGATAGTGGCATGTAAGGGCAAGCAAGCAAGTAGATGTAGTTCCTTGGGCTTTCCCTCAAATAGGAATAATAACACCCCTCTGCTCTCCCCTTCCAGAGATTATTGACATGATCATTTGCTTTGCATAATGGAAAAATGCACACACATGCATACAAATATATGTTTGTATGCATTTGTATGCATGTTGGAAAGAGGGCAAAAATGTGTACCAAGAAATGCGTACATGTTGGAAAGAGGGCAAAAATGTGTAACAAGGAAAGCTGAGAAACGGACCTGGGTAAGTTTTGCAAACTAATGTAAATGTGGAGAATGTTCTCACAGCTCCTGAGGAGGGAGACTTTCACTTAGGCTCTGGTCCTCAGAGCATTCCATGTGAGCATGGGGGAAAGTGGGGTGATGTATATGAGTGTGTGTGTGTTTGTGTGTGTGGGGATATGCTAGTGGAGCAACTGCAACATACATTGCCCTGCCATTCTGCTGTGGGCAGCATGGCTGAAACAAATGATAAGTGAGCTGGTGATACTATCACAGAGCCATGTGTGGTGGTGAGTTGTGGAAACCAATTTATTGAGAGTTATAACAGCTTTTGGAGCATTGGGAGAAAACTGTGAGGGAGGAAGACCTTGCCCTTCTTGGCTATTGTTGGGAATGGTGGTTGTGAATGGCAGTTAAGGGTGTGTGATAGTCTAGCCCTAATTTTTGAGGCGGTTGGCTGTTCTGTCATGGTCTTGCAGGCCCCTGGCAGGGAAGGGATACACCTCTTACAATGCTGATCGAGAATGCAAGAATGGAAGGAGAGCCCTGCTGGATCACACCTAAAGAGAAGGCAATCCAGAGCTACTAGTCCTGATGGCTATGTGCTACTTTTAGTATCAGAGGCAGTAAGCCTGTATACACCAGTTGCTGGGAAACGTGTGGGAAGGTGCTGTTGCACCATGTCCTGCTTGTGGTTCCCTGGCCGACAGCTGGTTGGCCACTGTGTGAACAGAGTGGTGGACTAGATGGACCTTTGGTCTGATCTAGCACTGCCCTTCTTATGTTCTTAAGGCCTATCTAGGCCAGGATTTGGCTCACACAATGGCCAGCCAGATGCCTGTGGGAAGGCCACAAGTAGAACATGCACTCAGTAGCCTCCCCCAGAATGGCACTTATGTAACCCAGCAACTGGTATTGAGATACTGGCCTCAGCAGCATACTACCCTCTCTGTTAAAAACAAAATGAATTTTTTTAAAAAATCTTACAACATAAATACACGATTTCTCCAGTGTGCCTACAGATAGGGATGAGTGAATGAGTGATGCTTGAAGTTACCAGGATTGTCCAAATACTGTCGTGCTACTCGTCTCAGGCCTGATTCCCATTCGTGTTTGCCCTGCTCAGATGGGAAACTTGCACAAATTGAGTAGTAATCAAATGGGAGATTTATGCAAATAACCTAATTTGTGCAAATTTCCTTCATAGACTAAAGTGGGGCTGATTCAAGCTGATTTGGGAATTTGCACATTAGGCAATTAGCACAAATTGAGCTGAGAATCAGGAACAAGACAATGCAAGCATGCGTTCGACAATTTGCAAATGTTTTTGGCAGACATATGCTGGCATTCATGTCTGTATTCGGCGTTTTGAGCAGGGCATGCTTGCCTGTTTTGTAAGCAAAACTGAGGACATGTCTTCATCATGCTTATATCCTGGGGCTGTCTCCAGGTCGTCCCTGTGTGTCCATATGATGCACAGGGGATCCTGGGGCAACCCGGGACAACCAGGGACTTGCCCCGGTATATCTGGGACCGTGAATTCCTTGATAGTTACGCGGTCCCGGGACCTTCCCCAGGAATGGGGTGGGGTGGCTGCCAGTCCCGGGTCATCCCTTCTTCCCCGCGAGTAGCGGGGCCAAGCACGGAGCTGCTCAGGGAGGCGCCATGCCCATGGGGGTGGGGTGGGGCAGCATTTTCACCATCCCTGGGATGGTGGAGGGTTGGGCGCATGTGTTTTTTTTTAATCTATTTCTGTGCGATGGCTCCTCTTCTGGAAAAAAATGGTGCCCATGACGTCCCTCTTCCCTTCCAGGACAATGTGCAGCCGCCAAGACACTGGGGGAAGATTGCGGAAGCAGGTAAATCTGGGATCCTCCCCCTCCCTCTATACCTTTAGTCATGCCCTAAAATTCTCATGCAGCCCTACACCTCTCTTGGCACCCTGACAGTCCTGATTTTTAATTCTATAGACTTTTTTTTAAAAAAAAATCTGACTGAGAAGCTGGTGTGCTCCAAAGCAGTGTTGCCCACCAGTACCATCTTTAGTATTTGGGTTCAAAAGAGTGATTTGTCCTTTAGAGTTCAGAGTATGACTCTGCCTTGTTATTTAGGACCTTGGGCCAGTTACTTTTCTTTTAGTCTCAGCACTTCTACTATGTACATTTGGAGGCCTGTACACAACATGTTGACAACAGTGAAAGAAGCGACCTCAGATGCAGACAGACGTAACTTGAATTTTGCAACAAAAATCACGATATACCAATACCTGCTGCTAGTCTGAACTTCTGTTCATGTCAGCAGTGCTACTAAGATGGGGAAAGTGTTTGCATTGGCTTGAATGCATAGAGATACCGGTTATATCTGTAGGTGGGGGAAAAAAGAAGGAAAAAGGCAGGATATAAATGCAATAAATAAATAAATAAATATCTAGTGTAGGTAATTTTGTATATATGTATACATATGCATGTTGCTACAATGTTGAAACATGGAAAATTATTACTGTTTGGGAATAGTTCACTAATGAAAATAAAATATACTACTGTGGGAAGAGGTACAAAGATCATAAAGTCATATATTTGTATGGTGCCTGAGCTGTTCCTTTTCTGCTTATAACTTGGCTATTTTGCCATGTTCTGGCTTGCATTTTAAAACCTTACCAGGCCTGTTTTTTTCTCACCCTTGTTGTGACACTGAGTTTAGTGATTGGTAAGTGTAACCTTTTCAGGTTTTTTTTTTTAAAACCATCCCATGTTAAACTGAGAACTGATAACAAGGAAGTTAAGTGCTGCTGTGGTATCTTCCATTTTGTTGTATATTGCTCCCATGGGAGGTGGATAAATGGAATGGGATATGCATTCAGTTTGCTTTGACAGGCAGTTAATCTTGAAGTACTTCTTGGTCTACCCAATCTCTTTGGTATTCTGACCCTATATATGTTTATGTGGAAACAAATTCTACTGGAAATAATAGACAAAATCCAGTGATGTTTTTTCATAGATGGAACCACTTCTGTAAGCTAAACCAGGCAGGGAGTGGGGGAAGGGGGATTTCCCTCGCCCAGTTCCCTGCACACCTTAAAAATTTGCTCTGGGGGATTGGGGACCTTCTCTGAAGCAGATTTTGGGAACCTGAGAAACTGAAGTGAGGAGGAAAGAGGGAGAAACTAATTCCATCCAGTATAGAATTAGAAAGACATATCAAGGCTGATCAAGAGAAAAATGTAAACTTCCTTAGGGCTTTAATCTCTAAATTTCTCATTTTCCCATTTTTTTTAAAAAAACATATTTATTAAACTCTATTTAACAAAGCGGCTCAAAAAAGCTAAAATACATATAAAAACATACAAGTCAGACAGCATTTCTAATAAATACATAAACACGATTTCTGTAGATGCTGAACCGAGCTTGTTTCCTTCAATTTACTGTGGTCAGAGGAAGATTTATTAAACCAGAGTTGGATGCCATATCTATACCATTGATGTAATCGAGAAAAGGAGACCATATTTCATTGAATGGGTCATAGCTAAGTTGGCCAGAAGAGACTCTGCGGTGGTAGGTTAATTTTTCAGAGCAGGCTATATCCCACACTTTCCCTTTCCATCCAGTGAGTGTAGGGCCCTTCGGATCCTTCCAGTGTTCGGCGATTTCTAAACGAGCTGCCGTAAGGAGGATAAATACCAATTCTTTATGGGTAAGGGAGGGGTTTAGAGCATTGGGCAGGGACAGCAGGGCCAGGCTTGGTTCTGGCAAGATTATCTGATCAGTGGCCTTAGAAATTATATTGAAGATAGTTTCCCATTATTATGTTCATTTCATCCTATTTCTGTATCAGTTTGCAATTTTTTTAAAAAAAGTCAGCCCCAAAATTTGTATGCAATTTCATGTGCGTTTATCCTTATATATACATTTAATGTAATTATGCATAATGTACCATTTTTTCATTCCATTTTCCCTAATATAATGACCCTTATTTTGTAGGCATTTTGACTGGAGAACTGGGCTGTAAAATTCAGAGATGGTGAATACTGAAAGATAGCTTTGTTTTGATTCACAGATTGGTTCAGGATGTATAGGTTAGGTAGGCTGGCATTAAAATGAGAACCAAACACATTCTCCCCCTCCTCTCCCCATCCTATTGGAGGCAGATGTTACTGTTACAGTAGAAAATGCCTACGACTGATCTGTAGGAGTAATAATCACACACACCCCTCACAACCCAACACCAAATTTGAGTTTTCCTGCATGAGTTGTTATTCTGGCTCTGCTACCTGATTTGGAAGGTGGCAAGACCGAAACAGTAAGGATGCCAGGCTGATAGCTGGAGAAGATGGACATATCTTTAAATCAGGGGTCTTGAACCGCTTTTCGCCCGAGGGTTGAATTCAATTTAAGAGAAGCGCTTGAGGGCCACATACCAGGGGTGGGGTTGGGGTGCAAAAGGGGCGGGGCCAAAATGGCGAAGATGCCAGCCTGTTTTAGCTTAAAACTCTTACTGCCAGTAACTAGGGTGACCATATGAAAAGGAGGACAGGGCTCCTGTATCTTTAACAGTTGTATTGAAAAGGAAATTTCAGCAGATGTCATTTGTATATATGGGGGAACCTGCTGAAATTTCCTCTTCATCACAACAGTTAAATCTGCAGGTGCTCTGCCCTCTTTTGAATCTGGTCACTCTAGTATAGCTCCTGCAGCTTTCACTGTTGTGGTGAATAAGGAATTTCACCATGTTCCCCCATATATACAAATAACATCTGCTGAAATGTTGTGCAGACTTCTACTGTTACTTTCTACTGTTAGTTTTACCCTACCCTGTGCCCTGTGAAGGATCTAGGCCAAAACATCTGGAGAACCACAAGTTGTTGCCTACCTCTGTTATAGTGGCTTGTTTTGACTTATAACCTGCAAATACTTCAATATATTTGTAGCAATATGAAAGAACTACTGGATTTGGCCTGGTTGGGGTGTGCTTCCTGGGAGGAGCCAGGAAGTAGTTGAGGACAACACCCACCGCTTTTGGCCTGAGGAGAGAGAAGCCACAGCTTGAGATTGTTCTGTAGAGGGGCCTTTATTACAGGGAACACAGTCGTGTTCCCTGTAGTTAAGGATGGTCAGTAAAAAGAGCATTCCACCATGTTAAAAGGAGTTACTGGGGGGTGGGTCTACCTAGCATTCTAAAATGAAAAATATTTCACCAATCTTTCTGAAAGTGAGACCTGCCAGAAAGAAATGCTGGTTTTACATACCCTGCGCATTTCAAGAAGATTGGTGAAGTATTCAGGGCAGGGTGGTTTAGTTCAAACGACAAAAGGGGAGAAAGCCTCTCTGTTTCAAACGGACTCATATACTTCCGGGTTGGCGACCATTTTTTTGCGCACAAAACGCTCCGAATTGGGACCCTTACCATGCAATCCAATAGTAGGATTGTGTTCCCCTGTCCTTCTAGTTGGTGGAATGGCCTTTCTTTTTTTAAAATTCATTTCCGTTTATTTTAAATTATTATTTTTTGCGTCCTATGTTAGTCTATGGGAAGCTGTTAAACTAACGCATGCACATAAGCTTCCCAGGAGGGTAGCCCGGGCCTGCCGCTGCCGGAGAAGGTAAGTGAAGTGGGGAAGGGGTTGCCTGGGCCCGCTGTGATGGGGGGCCTACCTTCTCTGGCAGCGGCGGACCTGGTAGCCCGGGCCCACCGCTGCCGGAGAAGGTAAGTGAAGTGGGGAGGGGGTTGCCTGGGCCCGCCACGACGGGGGCCTACCTTCTCTGGCAGCGACGGACCCAGTAGACAGGGCCCGCTGCTGCCACAGAAGGTAAGTGAAGTGGGGGGGTTGCCTGGGCCCACCAGGGGGCAGCAGCGGCAGGCCCATGTGGGATGGGAGGCACTTACCTGCTCCTGCGGTGGCAGGCCTGGGTTAAAATGGAGCCCCCGGCTCTACCAAGAAGAAAGGCCAAAAATTGGGCCCTTGCTTCCGGGTGGAGCCAGGGACTCAATTTAAACCCGGGCCTGCTACCGCTGGAGAAGGTAAGTGAAGTGGGGAGGGGGTTGCCTGGGCCCGCCGTGACAGGGGGCCTACCTTCTCTGGCAGTGGCGGACTCGGTAGCCCGGGCCCGCCACTGCTGGAGAAGGTAAGTGAAGTGGGGAGGGGGTTGCCTGGGCCCGCCACGACGGGGGCCTACCTTCTCTGGCAGCGGCGGACCCGGTAGACCAGGCCCACCGCTGCCACAGAAGGTAAGTGAAGTGGGGGGGTTGCCTGGGCCCACCGGGGGGCAGCAGCGGCAGGCCCATGTGGGATGGGGGGCACTTACCTGCTCCTGCGGTGGCAGGCCCGGGTTAAAATGGAGCCCCCGGCTCTACCCGGAAGCAAGGCCAAAAATTGGGCCCTTGCTTCCGGGTGGAGCCAGGGACTCAATTTAAACCTGGGCCTGCTACCGCTGGAGAAGGTAAGTGAAGTGGGGAGGGGGTTGCCTGGGCCCGCCGCGATGGGGGCCTACCTTCTCAGGCAGTGGCAGACCTGGTAGCCCGGGGAAGGGCTGCTCTAAACAAAAAAAGAAGTAGGTGGCTCTAAGTTGTTCGTCATCAGTTTTCCACAACCCCACAGTCACCTCTGCATATCCTATTCTCCATCCTGTCCTCATGGTTTATCTGCTTTGGGAGAATGAGAATTTCACTGGTACTTTCTGCCTCCTTAGGGAGGATGTGGCGTTACAGCTGGTGAGCCTTAACTCCCAATTTCCCCGCTTTTTGGTGCTTGGTGGAAAAGTGTACATCCTTAACGTTGTTTTAAAAACCGTAGGTTTTTTGTTTATTGAATTGAAATAAAACTTGGAGGCTTGTTTATAAAGCAGAGTCTGCTTGGTTCTGTGGCATGAAATCCACAAACTTTGAAAGAATATTTGCACCAGTCTTGTCTGCTCTTTCTATTGGATTAAAATGAACAGGCCCAGTTTCCATATCTCAAATGTCCTGAAATCCTAGCAATCCAGCCTGTAAAGGTGGGCCATATATGTTTGCGTGTCTAGAAAAAGATCAGAGACATCGTTATTTATCTTCCACATTCCTAGAAGAAAATGGAAAGGAAGAAAAATAAGGACATACACTGTCAAATGCTCCTGATCACTGCATTAGACAGCAATTAGAGAGCAATTGAGAGGCTGTGCCCTTTAACATTGTTTTGCTGGTACTTTCTGCAAATTAGTTCTCCAGAGAAAACTAATGGGATCTGAATTATATTCCAGTCTATCCTGCTTCCTTAAATTTTGGGATGAAATGTTATATTATTATTTTGTGGTCCATTAGAATAACCCCCTTGTAGCCTCATCAAGGAAGATTGAAAATTCTTGTACGTTTCTGCCCATTAGCCAAAGTAGCACAGCTAACATTAATCAGGAATGAGGCATAGCAATTTATTTATAAACATAGGGGGTGACTTTCAACCCAAATAGGCCCCCCAAGCTGACTTACAATTAAAACTTTGCGACAATGTAAGATTTTTTAAAACATTCTTTTTTTTTTTTTTTAAACTGTTTTAAAAGCAGTTAGAGTCGACATGCTGAACTGGCCTGCGTCGGGTCTCAATTCCAGGGTTCCTCAGATAGCCATGCCGCTTTGCCCTGACCACGAACCACTTGGTCTTTCCCAGCAATTTTGTGCATCCCCCTCTAAAAGGTTGAAATGTGTCTCCTACGGCTTTGTTACAGGCACTAAGAAATGTAGGCTAAAATATGCTGGTAGTTTTTGCATTTCAGCCCTGCACCCTTCTACCCTGCACCCATCACTGGAATGTGGCCCCTGAGAGCATTCTATGATATTTAATTTGGCCCTTGGGCTGGAAGAGGTTCAGCACCCCTACATTAGACTATGGTCTCATCTACACCAAGCAGGATATTCCACTATGAAAGCAGTATGAAAGTGGTATATAAAAGGCAGGATCTACACTACTGCTTTATAGTGGTACTGAAGTGCACTGACAACTGTTGGGGCCCATGACACATCTACACCAAGCAGGATATAACACTCTGAAAGTGGTATGAATGCGGTATATGGTATGTGTCAATGGGCCCCAACAGGTGTCAGTGTACTTCAATACAGCTATAAAGCAGTAGTGTGGCTCCTGCCTTTCATATGCCGCTTTCATACCGCTTTCATAGTGGAATATCTTGCTTGGTGTAGATGAGCCCTATGCCAGTGATGATAACAAGTACCCAAGCATCTCACAGTTGGGTTTTCATCCTCCTGGAATGAACAGAGCTGCATCTCTGGGTTGGTAAACAAAATCAAGGAGAATTGGGATCCCTTCCATGCAAAAAAAGTTGGGGCCAACTTCTGAAAGACACAGCTCTTATGTGTTGATGGCCATGGGCTTTTAAAAAGGCTGCTTAATTTGTGGCTGATAGGTCTGTCAACTGTAATTAGCCATAGTAGTTGTATAGACCTGAGTTATTACTGACCATTTAGGAGGCCCTTGGAAGCTGGCTGTTGCTAAGTGCCCCACTCTGCTCCCCAATTGATCTCCCAGTCAGCCATTAGGCGAATGGAATGGCAATAACTCCCTCCCTTCCCTGAAGGTAGGAGCAAAGGACACAAGTCATGGGGGATAACAGAGGATCCAAAGTGGAACTGGGAGAGAAGACCAACATGGGGGAATGTCACATAGAAGGAGTAGGAAGTGCTCTTATGGAAAAATACCTGGGCCTGCAATGAGAGGGACTGAAATGGCCAAAACTGGCACCAGACTGGACCAATACAGGACAGAGACAGGACAGAGCTACACCAAGCAGGATGTGACACTTTGAAAACAGTTTGAAAACTGTATCTGGAGTGTATCCTGGGCCTCAACAGTTGTCACTACTGTTATAAATTGTTTTAAAGCAGTAGTATAGATCCTGCCAGGGTCAATTTTATGCTAGATTTACCAAACACAAAGCAAACAGATGCTGAAGTAGACATCAGGGTATCAGGGAATGCCTTTCAGCCTGAGGGCTGAATTTTGTCTTAGAGAAGCTCTAGTGTTCTGCATTCCAGAGATGGGCGGGGCTGAAGGCAAAATTGGGTGAGGGCAAAATAACCAAACCTACCAGTGTAATTTAGCTTAAAGCTCTCAGTGCCAGAAACTAAACCTTAGGAGAGGCACAGTAGTCTTTTAGAGGAGGAAAACTGTGCAGGAGATGGGATGCTACTGAATGGTTGGTGGTGATGGGAAAGGGGGCAGGGCCATGAGAAGGGGGCATGGGTCTCTGGGGAACTCCAGAAGTCTGGATTTGGGCCATGGGCCTGGGGTTCTGCACCCCTAATGTAAGCCATTAATGAGAATTCCTTTGTAGACTTCCATGATGGTTGTCACACCCTTGTGTCTCTCATGATTCTTGAACAAAGATGACTTCCCTTTGTCGTTACTTCCCTGGGATATTTTGACTATCCCAGGGCAGGTAGGTGGGTGGGTGGGGGCAGGAATACCAAGCTGTGTATTACCAAAATGCAAACTTCATTCTTCATCAGAGGATATAGTCAGAGGATATCCTTTGCTCCTCCACAAGCAGGTGAGATGCTTTCAGTAGCCAGTAGCCACCAGCTACCAAGTCACCCATTAAGTGGTTCAAAAGCGAAGAGGGGGGCATCTTTTCATAGGACACACAGTGCACTAGGATTTCCACAACAGTACATTGCTCCTGCCAAAGTACTTTCCCATTAATTAAGAGGGACGGCTGCAGAAAGACATTTTCTAAAAGGGTCCTCAGAATCATAGATAAGTGCTGGGTCAGGAACAATTTATTAGAATAAATGGAAATAAGCAACTACATAAGCACACAATACACATTTCACCCCAAGAAGTTATTGTTCTAGGAAGGTTTATATATAATATAATTTGTTTATTCAACTTGCCAGCATTCATGCTAGAAACCAGCAGCATATGAAATTAGTCATCAGGAATACAAACATGGAGCCCACACAAGCCCACACAGTTACACTTAGCACAAAATTGACTGTTTTTTCATGGCAGGATATAGAACCTTCTGTTCTCAGATTGGTAATTATCCTAACATGAACTCAAAGGAATTTGGTAATATCTTCTATATAGATATTCTGTACGGCTGATGTACGGCTGATGTCGTAGTAGAAAAAGTATCAATGAATCCGAGTTGACATGGATGACTTGTGTGGATATTTGCAAGACTGGAAATTTGAAAGCTAGCCTAAAACAAGGACAGAATATTTATCCATCTAGTCCAGTATTTATTTATTTTATTTATTTATATTTATTTATTTATTGTATGGCTCTAGCGCTTTCCTGAAGCCAACCAAGGCAGTTTGGTTAAAAATATCACAAAACATTAAAAACACACACCTTAAAATAACAATTTTAAAAGATAAGTTTAGACTCCTTCCTGAACACAGTGGGGGCCTTGCTAGACCTGCCGGATAAGCCGGCAGGGAGGAAGGGCGACAGCGCGCTAGAGCTAGCGCGCGCCGTCGCTGGCTTCTAGACGCACGACGCGATGGGGCAACAGGAAGCCCCGTAGCGTCGGCCATTTTTTTTTTAAAAAAGGGACCATGTGCGCCAGGGAGCCGCCGGAGAAGGTAAGTGCTTTTTTTAAACAACAAAGCCCCCCCCGCTCCCCCTGCACCTGATTCCGCCCCAATGCCCGTTGACCCCCTCCCCCCTCGCTCGCCCGTCCTCCCCCCATTCCCGATGGCCAATGCCCAGCCTTCTCCCCCCCCATCCCCGATGCCCTGTCCCCGGCTCTCCTTCCCTCGCCCCCATCCCCTGTCCCCGGCTCTCCTTCCCTCGCCCCCATCCCCAATGCCTGCTCTCCTTCCCTCGCCCCCGTCCCCGATGCCCGCTCTCCTTCCCTCGCCCCTGTCCGCCATCCCCGATGCCCGGCCTTCTCCCCCCCCTCTCCTGCCGGGTCCGGCCTTCCCCCCGCCCCTCTCTCCCCCCTGGGATCCCCCCCGCCCGATGGGCACAGTGCTCGTATGAGTGCTGTGCCCAGTCTGTGGCTTTTCCCTGCTACTCACGAGTAAGCGAGCAGCCGCAAAAAGCCACGGACCCTGCTAGATGTTTCGCAGCCCCGGCCTGAGGCCGGGGCTGCGGAAAAGCCGGGCCATAAGCAAATTCGCTTATGCCAGCTTCAGGCAGGTTTTAGTGTGGCCTGACCCCGGATTCCCCTGTTCATCATCTGGATGTACAGGAAGGAAACTGGGCCTCACACTGCGCTAACGCCTGGTCTAGCAAGGCCCTGGGTCAGTTTGCACAATGAAACAGCCCATCATAGCTTATTTAAGCCATGGTAGTTTGTGGCCCAGAACCCTAAAACAGGCTATAGGCACTGTGAGGGTTGTTTAACCCTTGCATAAGCACGGTCCCTGGCTTCAGATAATACAACAAAATGAAGCTGCAGCCCTAATATTCAGGGTGGTATCTACAGGTGCTATTTTCGTCGTGGCTTAAATTAGCCACAACAAGCCCTTGGCGATTGTGTGAATCTGGTCAGAAAGAGTGGGGGCAGTATTGTCTCTGATGGGCAGCAGTTTTTGCAGGATCCTGTGTGTCACCTGTTATTACCTGATCCTCTCAAATGGAGATGCCAGGGTTTAAACTTTGGGTCTTCTATGTTGAAAGTAGGCATGTGCTCCGCTCCGATTAGGAGCGGAGAAGCAGTAGCGGATTGGCCTGCTCCGCCTTACCCAGAGGCGGAGTAGAAGCAAACCGCGGACTCCTAGAAGCAAGGCGAAGAGAAGCGACCATTTTTCAGAGCTCCTAGTTCAGGCGGAGCGCTCCGATCGCCATCTTGAAAACATTTCGCCCATAGGATTGCATTGCGGGAAATAATCGCGGATAACTGGGTTGTTTTTGAAGCTATCGTTCTGGAAATTCTTGTGCTCAGAGAGTCGTGGATGGGGGTCATTTTGAGACTACTCTCATCTCTCTGCGTGGTGTGGGTCGCGTGCTAGAATTTTTTACAAATCGGGTAAACAAACGGACAGCGCGGGGCAAACGGCGGTTTTCGCCCATAGGATTGCATTGAGGAAAACAATCGGGGATAACTGGGTTGGTTTTTAAGTTATTGTTCTGAAAATTCTTGTGCACAGAGAGTCGTGGATGGGGGTCATTTTGAGACTACTCTCACCTCTCTGCATGGTGCGGGTCGCGCGCTAGAATTTTTTAAAAAATCGGTGGGAAAAATACCTTTTTCAAAGGGCTGAGGGGCAGAGTCAGCTCCCGGTCATGATCACATGATCCCAAAGTTAGAGGAGGGCATAGGCAAAACGGGTAACTTGGGATTCTGGGAAACTTCTCTTTCTTAATCTGAACAGACTTTTCCCAGTGTTTTTTTAACACAGTAGCCCCACCGAATGCACAAACACAACCTGAAATCATATACTAAGCCAATAATAAGAGATAGAAACACAGCACTGCTACCCACCCTAACTTTGGGGAACAACTGAAAAGATGTGGTGCAAGGGGATGAGCTCCCCTAGGGCATCTCATTGTGGACGTGCCCCCACTCTCTCCTGTACTGGAAGGCCATTAGAGCCTTCCAAAGAGAGTAACCCGGTGGAGCAATGCCTATCATGAGTCGAAGTGAGCGTTCTACTTCTCTCTTAGTGGTGGAGCGATGCCTATTATGAGTTGAAGTGAGCGTTTACTTCTTAGAGCTGTTGGTGAAGCAATGGTTTTCTTGAGCTGAACTGGCAGCTGCTTCCCTCTCCCCTGGGCACGTCCCCCTATTGCTGGTAAAAGACAGATATAGCCTTTTTTAAAAAGTTCTTCTTGCTGTTTATTCAGCAACACTGCTGCTTTTAATTCCACCCTCCTTCGTTTATTTATTTGTTTATTTATTCCATTTTATATGCATTACTGGCTTATCCTTGGCTCACTTCCTTATGCCCCCAGAAATGCCAGTTGCATGCCTGCCTGCCTTCCCTCCCTCCTCCCCTGCCCACCTCGCAGGGATGTTGTGTGTGTATGGCTTTGACTCAGGGGAGAAGTCCTTCCTGCGCTCACTTGGAGTTTTGGAAGTTCCAAATTTTGCAGGTTTAAGCCCCGCCAAAAAACAGGGGATGATGGGACTGCCTTGAGTCTCGGCGTGCGTATGTATCCCTGGATAAGCTTTCATGGTGGCGAGTTTGAGGTTTCTAACGTGCAAATTGACGGAGCTATGGAAAGGGGTGTGAATGGGGTGCCCAATTTTCAAAAATTCCCCAAAAATCAGGGGATGATGGGATTGCCTTGAAACTTGGCCTCCATGTGGACATGTGGATAAACTATCATGGTGCCGAGTTTGAGCTTTCTAACGTGCAAATTGACGGAGCTATGGAAAGGGGTGTGAATGGGGTGCCCAATTTTCAAAAATTGAAACTTGGCGTGCGTGTGTATACCCCCATGAGGTGTCATGGTGCCAAATGTGAGGTTTCTAACTTGAACAGAAAAAAAGTTGTATAATTTTTTAGCTTTCAATGCAACCCTATGGGGGGGAAAAACAGAGCTCCAATCCGGATCCGGAGCTCCGAGCGGAGCGGAAGTGGGCGGAGCGGGGGCGGGGCGAAGCGGCCCGCTCCAAAAATGGCGGATCTGCAAGTGAAGCGGAGCGGGGGGTCCGTGCACACCCCTAGTTGAAAGTATGTGTTTTACCAGTGTGTTACAGACCTTCTCCATACTGCCATGGAACTGTCTGGAGATAGGTTGATCAATCAGGGCCAGGTACAAATCAAAGGAATAGCAAAGAGTAGTGGATGTTCTCCCCAAATATTTTCTACTAACTAGGGTGACCATAAGAAAAGGATGACAGGGCTATCATATGAAGAGGAGTAGCTAGAGTGACCAGATACAAAAGTGGGCAGGGCTCCTGCAGCTTTAACTGCTGTGATGAAGAGGGGATTTCACTAGGTGCTGCATGCATAGAAATAACACCTGCTGAAATTCCCTTTTCTATGCAATTGTTAAAAATTCAGGAGCCCTGTCCTCCTTTTCATATGGTCATCTCTACGTAAAATAGAGTTTAACATCCAATCCGTGTTAAGACAGAAAAAAGTCCTACAACTTGTAGGGCTTTTGTCTATGCAATCATACCTAGGCTTGCGCTCTAACAAACATTGGGAGCAGGCCAGAATTTAAGGGTGTTGCAGCGGTGGGAAGTGGAAAGATGACCTCAGTTTCTATATGGGGTGACTTGGATCCATGCTGCTGTTGGTAGCCAATTTTAACACTCTGTATTGTTTTTGTGAAGGATATTTTTAATGGGAAATGTATGTTGTTCACAGCCAGCATCCTGTGGGCAGTTCAGAACTAAATGGACTTGCATTTTCAGATGGAACAAAAATGATATAAATACAAATTATATATAATATAATGATCCTGGCAGGTTTTAAAAGTACTGTTAAAATGATAGCAATAATAACTATTCTGCTTACAAGTAACCAAGCATTTAAAATTGTAGTGGTAATTACTTGCATTAAAGGTACATAAGATTAACAGCATCTGAAGGGTCACAATGAACGACTGATCATTCTTCTGCTTTTTGAAGCTTAGCACCACACTGTATTCCAAATGTCATCTTTGGTGCGTTGAGAGGTATTTGGCAGCTATTTTTGTGCGCACATGACATGATGTGCCATATAATCAGAGGCTTTTGACTGATGGTTCTATGGGCCCTGATGTCTGAGGGTGAGACGTACTTCCAGTTGTTACTGTCTAGACATAGATATTGACAAACAAGTTGTAATGACATGAGAGGCTAACATACTTAGCCAGAGGCATTTCAATGATCTTGCCCTTTTATGCTCTCCTTCTAGGCTATTAGTCAATGGTGGAACGTATCTTTTAAGATCTATTGCATTAATTCCACAAGCAAAACGTTGTCCTTTGAAACTTGGGTGGTTTGGTGTTTTTTTAAAAAAAATCAATAGCAAAATGTCCATCAGATCAGGAGGATCTGTCAATGCCAAAGATCCCATGGGGGTGGGGTTGCCTATTGTCTTCCCTGACCTGGTGCTCCTCTGCTGCAGTTCCCACCATCCCTTGCTAGCGTGGCCAATTAAACCAGCAAATTAAAATTGCACACTGAATGCCTTCCTAGCAAGAAAGGAAGACATTTTCCCCAGCTTCTGGAAGACTATTAATGAGTAGGGGAGATAGGCCTCCAAAGGTTCCAGTTTGTTCATATCCTTCTCAAAGTGCAGTGCCTGGAACTTGACAGAGCACTCCACAAGAGTTCACACCGAATCAGGATACTCGTAATCTGGAAACGATGCCTGTATTGATGCAGCCTAGAACTGCAGTACCCTTTTTAGCCACCGCAACACACTATTGACTCAAGTTTGGTCTGTGACAGTGGTCTTCAACTTGTGGGTTGTGACCCCAAAGTGGGTCACAAGATCAGTCCATGTGGGTCATGGCAAAGCTGTTGCTGCCATGCTGGGGAATTGTGAAAGTGGGTCCCATGTTGCAAGTTGGGAGTCCGAGGTGGGTCTTGGGTGTGGACCAGCTGAAGACCACTGGTCTATGAAAAATCCCCAGATCTTTTAATATGTCCTGCTGTTAAGCCAGGAGTCATTCATCCTAGCTTAACTTCTGATTCATATTTCGGACGCATATTTGCGCATCTAAATGCAGAAGGACAAAAAATGAAACAAAATGGAGTGCAGATTCAGAAGCGTGTTAAGTCTGGATTAGCCCAAAGGGAAACCAATCAAAATCTTTCTGAACGTAATGATCAGCAAAACAAACCATTGTGATTAATCTGTGATCAAACCAGATGTGGGGAATCTTTTTCAGCATGAGAGCCAAATTCAATTCTAGAGATGTTCTCGGGGGCTGCATCATCAGTGCTAGGAGGGCCATTTTTTTTTAAGTACAAATGTTTTGTGGCTTACTGCCAGTAAAGAAGTCTTAGGAGAGGCATTGCAAGCTTTTGGAATGGGGGAAAATGTGCACAAAAGCCTGGTTGGGGGAAAGGTGGGGGGGGGGGGCAGGAGAAGGGGGCATGGCCATCTGAGGAACTGAAGAGGGGCGGATTTAGTCCATGGGCCTAAGGTTCCCCACCCGTGCATTAAATTGTCTTTGATAATTAAACTAGGCATGGGGGAGAACTTGGATTGGTCTGCATTTTTAAGTGAATCGATCAAACCCATACTTCCCAGGCTAATATACAGATATGAAAGATAACAGTGTAATTGTGCACTTCTCTGAATTTTGTGAGGCATTAAACTGTTTTATGTGCAATGCCTGTTTTGTGTGCAGTGTCTGAGAAGACATTGCACACAAAAATGTGCATGTTCTGTAGGCAAATTGCCTACAAAAATGAATGCAAATTTTCAGTTTTTCATTTTTTTAAAAAACAAAAAAACCACACATATGGGTGGATGGATGCAGAAATTGGATGGAATGGACTCATGATTGAATACAACTGACGTGAAATACGTGAAATCCCTACATTAAAACAAACCTGGTCTGATTCAAAACTGCACTGGTACCACTCCCTCCCCCCCCCCACCGGTGACGGTTCCCCACCTACCACCCCACATCGCCAACTGTACAGGTGGGAATCTACACTGGTGTTATTCTAATGCTTTGAATGGGTTACTGTGACGCATAGTGTCACGTGACCCTGGGTCTCCCACATTGTAAATGAGTCGTACTTACAGGTTCTGTTTCTTAGTTCCATCGTGTCTGCAGATTCATGTGCCTCCTTATACCGGTAATTCTCATCTCGCAACCCAGAGCTGCTGAGTTTGCTCCGCCCACTTCCTGTTCTCCTTCCTTCGCCCCATTTGCTATCTTATCTGCTACAGCAGATAAATCACACCAGACTTATACTGTGCTATCACTGACAATTGTATGCAAAGGACTCAGAAGTTTTCCACCTTAGAATCTGCTTTTATTGTGAAGTACTCCCATGCATCCTGCCTTAAAATTTGAATCAAATTGGGTCATCGGTTGATTTTTTATGATTTTTTTAAAAAAACATTTCCCCCCTCTTTGCAAAGGAGCTGTAGCTCCCTGCAGGAAAATTAACAAGGCCCAAAGTCCAAAACTCATGACCAGCAGGACTTAAATGCGGCTGCTGCTAAAACTTTTCAATTCGGTCTCCCATCACACCCCTGACCAGACCTGACCCAGCTTAGTTTCAGCAAAGTGGCTGGCTCCTGTGCATTCAGGCAATTCCCTGGGACTTATGTTAAGATGTTTTGGGAGTGAGTGAGTTTGTGTGTGCTTATGACTTGCCCTGCACTGCTGGCTAGGAATGAGGCAGGCAGTGGGTGGAGCAAACCCAGCAACGAAAGGATTTAACAATGTGCCCTGCAGTAACGTTACAGCTACAGAGAACCGATACAGAGAACCACGTTAGAAACAGACACTAGCAACGTTATAAGACTAGTGTAGATCTGGCCCAGGTCTATGTCCAGTCTAGAGTTTGAAATGGTGCTGCAGCATGATGAGCACTTGTCCCATGCACACATCAAGCACCACCAAAGATGTCCATTAGTAAGTGAAGCACAACGTCCCTGCCTTGCCTGCGGTAAGAAAATTTCATTAGTTTATTGAAACTTATCTGGCATTCCTTGACATTGCTCAGAGGTTTTGCCTGAGGAGGAAACTCTGCATAGTGACAACTTAGTGATGTATAGAACTCCCTGGGTAGCTTTTAGGAGTGTTTTCAAAACACTTTTGCTTCCCTTGAGGTTCTTCAGGTATTTTGCTTCAGATAATAGCTTCAAACCCCAGTCTAGGTGAAATGTTGGCAGTAACCGTAGAATAGCCAGAAAGTGGTCCTGGGCATAACGCCATGACATGCGATGTTGTACTGTCGCAATTGCTTTTGCACCCTATTTGATCTCTTTAACCAGTGCAGTCAAGCATTCTAAAATGATAACGCCGACCCATTTAATAGGGTGCATACTCTTAAAGCTTGTATTGAACATTAAAAAATTTGTTGGGCACAAGATTCAATCTGACATCATTCAACAAGTAGCATTGTGACACCGAAGACATTTCCCACAGCCAAAGTCTTAATAAGCCAGCTGGACTATAGTGATGTCTGGTAGTGGAATATAGATTTTCCTCCCTGCTGCCCCTCTGTGGTTTATTTCTGAAAGAATCATCATATGGCTAATATCCAGTCGCTTTTCAGAATTCCACAGGAGGGCAGCCTAATCCCAAGCTATGCTACATACAGCGAGAGAGGAATCATTACATTAAATATATATGTTAAATACAAAACCAGCTAAATCAAAATATCTATAAAGAATTGGATATAAAATGCAGTAACTGGGGAACACGACATAGTTCTTTAACCTGATCTTTAAAAGTGCAAAGATACATTCATCAGTACCTAGGTCCTTTTAAAATAGGTTTGTGTTATGTGCCACAGAAGAATCTATAACTTGGCCAATGGCCATTGTTGTTTATTCGTTCCCGACTCTTTGTGACTTCATGGACCAGCCAACGCCAGAGCTTTCTGTCGGCTGTCGCCACCCCCAGCTTCCCCAAGGTCAAGTCTGTCACCTCCAGAATATCATTCATCCATCTTGCCCTTGGTCGGCTCCTCTTCCTTTTGCCTTCCACTTTCCCTAGCATCAGCCTCTTCTCCAGGTATCCTGTCTTCTCATTATGTGGCCAAAGTACTTCAGTTTTGCCTTTAATACCATTCCCTCAAGTGAGCAGTCTGGCTTTATTTCCTGGAGTATGGACTGGTTTGATCTTCTTGCAGTCCATGGCACTCTCAGAATTTTCCTCCAACACCACAGTTCAAAAGCATCTATCTTCCTTCGCTCAGCCTTCCTTATGGTCCAGCTCTCGCAGCCATAGGTTACTACGGGGAATACCATTGCTTTAACTATGTGGACTTTTGTTGTCAGTGTGGTGTCTCTGCTCTTAACTATTTTATCAAGATTTCTCATTGCTCTCCTCCCAAGAAGTAAACGTCTTCTGATTTCCTGGCTGCAGTCAGCGTCTGCAGTAATCTTTGCGCCCAGAAATACAAAGTCTGTCACTGCCTCCACGTTTTCTCCCTCTATTTGCCAGTTATCAATCAAGCTAGTTGCCATAATCTTGGTTTTTTTGAGGTTTAACTGCAACCCGGCTTTTGCACTTTCTTCTTTCACCTTTGTCATAAGGCTCCTCAGCTCCTCCTCGCTTTCAGCCATCAAAGTGGTGTCATCTGCATATCTGAGGTTGTTAATGTTTCTTCCTGTGATTTTAACTCCAGCCTTGGATTCGTCAAGCCCAGCACGTCACATGATGTGTTCTGCATACAAGTTAAATAGATAAGGTGAGAGTATACAACCCTGCCGTACTCCTTTCCCAATCTTAAACCAGTCCGTTGTTCCGTGGTCTGTTCTTACCGTTGCTACTTGTTCGTTATACAGATTCCTCAGGAGGCCACCAAGAACTTGCCACAGTTTGTTATGATCCACACAGTCAAAGGCTTTAGAATAGTCGATAAAACAGAAATAGATGTTTTTCTGGAACTCCCTGGCTTTCTCCATTATTCAGCGGATATTGGCAATTTGGTCTCTAGTTCCTCTGCCTTTTCTAAACCCAGCTTGTACATCTGGCAATTCTCGCTCCATGAATTGCTGGAGTCTACCTTGCAGGATCTTGAGCATTACCTTACTGGCATGTGAAATAAGTGCCACTGTACGATAGTTGGAACATTCTTTAGTGTTTCCCTTTTTTGGTATGGGGATATAAGTTGATTTTTTCCAGTCTGATGGCCATTCTTGTGTTTTCCAGATTTGCTGGCATATGGCATGCATCACCTTGACAGCATCATCTTGCAATATTTTAAACAGTTCAGCTGGGATACCGTTGTCTCCTGCTGCCTTGTTATTAGCAATGCTTCTTAAGGCCCATTCGACCTCACTCTTCAGGATGTCTGGCTCTAACTCACTGACCACACCGTCTGAGCTCTCCCCGATATTATTATCCTTCCTATACAGATCTTCCGTATATTCTTGCCACCTTTTCTTGATCTCTTCTGTTTCTGTTAGGTCCTTGCCATCTTTGTTTTTGATCATACCCATTTTTGCCTGGAATTTACCTCCAATGTTTCTAATTTTCTGGAAGAAGTCTCTTGTCCTTCCTATTCTATTGTCGTGCTGGCTTGGAATTAGTTGTAGACCAACACATCTGGAGGACACCAGGTTGGGGGAGGCTGCTCTAGTATAAACCAATACAAGATGCTGTGTCAGCCGGATAATGGGATATGGCTGCATTCATACCTTCTTACAGTTTCCCTACAGGCTTCTGCCTAACTGTTACTGGCGTTAGAATGCAAGGTTGGATATGCCTTTTGTCTGATTAGCAGGGCTGCTGTGTGTCTTGAACGTTAAGAAACTAGTGATACATTTTTATGTGCAGTGATTCATCATGACAGCGTGTAGGGTCATTCCCACTTGCACACCAAAGAGCACCATATATATTTAGAAAAAAATGTATAATACATTTTGATGTGAGGAAACCAAGGTGGCTTACATCGCCCTCCTCTTCTCCATTTTATCCTCACAACAACCACCCTGTGAGGTATGCTGGGCTGAAAGTCAGTGACTGGCCCAAAGTCATCCAGCGAGCTTCATGGTTTGAGGTGGGACTAGAACCTGGATCTCCTGAGTCCCAGTCCAACACGCTAACCACTACAGCACATGGGCTCTCATTGTAATATATGCATTTTTTAGGATGAGCATAACCTAGGGTGGCCAGTTACACATCACCAAATTGGATCACACTGGTTTGCCTACATTTTGCAAATGCTAATTTATACGATGCAAATTTATATAGATGCAAATTTACGTCGTGCAGGAGCGAGGCCCCGCTCCATCAAAAATGTAGGGTGTTTTGTTTTGTTTTTTTAAAAAATCCCCCCTGAAATCACTGGCCTTACCCACCCACCCCATCCCATGGATGGTGAAAATGCAGCCCCCTCTTTCCTGATGGGCACGAGGTCACATGGCACAGCTCTGTGCCCATTTCTGGTGCTGTGCTTTCTCGTAAGTAAACAAGCATCAGGCGGGACGGGTGCCCACATCTCCCGTGTTCTCGGGATGGTCCTGGGACTGCTGGAAGAATTGGGTTTTCCCAGTTTCTTTATCCCTGGGGAAACCCATGCCCATTGCCCCCTGCCCCTGGAGCATCATTTGGATGCTCAGGGAGCACCCAGGGACAACACCGGGGGGGGGGGGGGAAGGCTGGTGTAGAAATGGCCGATGTCAGTCTATTGTAATATGCCTGAAACATTTGTTTGGAATGTAGCATATGAATCTTTTAAAGCAGTGGTTCCCAATTAGCTAAGTACTGCGGACCCCTTGTTTTTCAAACCATGCATGCCCTGGAACAGTGAAAGGGCAGGGCTTTAACCACTGCAGTGCCCTCATTTGCCCCCCCCCCAAATGCCTGAGATCATTGGTTCAGCTTGTTGTCTTTCCTCCTAGGGAAAATATTGGGATTTAAAATGGCACCCAGTTGCAGTCTGGACTGGGCAATGCAGCGCTTTCCTTTACTTCACACCATGCCTTGCCCAGCCACTCCTGCTGCTGTTTCCATTGGGGGGTCATTTGGTGGGCCAGATCTCTTGGTCACTGCCCTCTTTTGCCTCCCCTAGAAATGGCCCTGGGGTTTTACATAGATCAGTCTGATAGGTCTTCATGTAATTACCCAATTTCATTCCTTGATATTTGTCCAGCATGAAAATGCATTATGCCTGCAGTTGTATCTTGTCAGTTCATAACTAGAGTTAAGGTGGTGATGGACTTTGTATGCCATATAGCAGGAAAGTTTATTAAAATTCACTGCAGTGCATAATTTCATTAGATCATGCATATTAGGGGTATTTGTGGCTGTTTTCCAAGCCTTGATGCAAAATGTTATCTTTCTAAAAAGGCAATAAAATGTTCTACCCAAATAAGGCAAAGGATCATGGAGATACTGCATGTTGACTATGGCCATCAATTTGTAGTCTCTCTCTCTCTCTCTCTCTCTCTCTCTCTCTCTCTCTCTCTCTCTCTCATTCTCTCTGTCTTTTGTGGTGTGGGGGCAATGCTTTTTCACCGTGATTTAATTAACTTCATTTCACGGCATGGTAGTAGAGATAATAAGCGTAGCGGCAGCGCAACGGCCATGCTATCAAATGCCTGGCGTTGACTAATATTCACCAACAATATGGTGATTCTACAATGGAAGCGTATTCAACAAAAGAGCAGCCTGTTTTATTAATTTGCCAAGCCTTCCCCGCACTGCACCCACCCCCACCCCGTCTCTCCTTTGGGAAGGCTACTGTGTGTTTCTTTGAGGCTGAAAAAGAAAGCAAGAGTATATGGTGGGGAATAATGTTTTTAGTATGTTGGAGTCATTTAACAAAAAATGTTCCTTCAGGAAAACAGAATCAAGATGCTAATGTTATACCTCATTTATTGCCAAGCATATTCAGTGACATTTCATAATGTACATCTGTCAGCCAGAGATATAAATGAATGAGGTGAACTGTGCAATTTACCCTCAGGAACTTCCATTAGAGACCCCCAAAGTATAATATTTATGAGGTCAGAGTCAATTAATCAGATAGCTGTATTTGCTTTTCAGCTCACAGTGGTCCCTCACCAAACTGTTGCATTGAGGGGTGGGTGGGAAGAATCTCTCATATATGATGTTTATAATGGCTGCATTTTTAACATCTTCGTCAACAACAAAAATCAATTATTGTATGTTAACTACATAAAAAACAATGTAAATACAGAGAATGTGTCCGATGTCACAGTGCTTTTTGAGAAGCCAGTATTCATTATTTAGCCATGGGTTAGTTTTCTAGGCTGCAATCCTATACACACTTACCTGGAAGTAAGCACCATTGAAGTTAATGGGGCTTACTTCTGAGTAGACATGGATTGGATTGCACTGTTATTATGTGGTCCAGAAAGGAGAACTTTACCATCTAGAGTATTGAAATAAGCTATACTTTAAAAAAGCCTATGACCCTAGTTATTAGCCATGATGGCCATCAATAACAAGTAGTTTTCACTGAAAGTATATTATGTTTTTTTTAAAAAAAGAAGAAGCTAAAAATACATAATAGTTTGGGGCTGTAAGTGTCACACTTTTTGCCCACACAGAGTTCAAGAGGGCTCAAATTGACCAGAAAAGATCCATAATCATAAACAGGAGGAGGGCCTTCTCTGCTGTGGCACCCCAGCTGTGGAATGAGCTCCCTACGGAGGTTCGCTTGGCACCTACATTATATGCTTTTAGACGCCAGGCGAAGACCTTTTTATTCTCCCAACATTTTAACAATCTATAAATACATTTTAACATGGTGTTTTAAATTTGTAATTTTGCATTGCTGCTGTTTTTATCTGGTTGAGCTTTTTTATTGTATTTTATATTATGGTTTTATACTGTTGTTTTATATTATGAATGGTTTTAATTTTTGTGAACTGCCCAGAGAGCTCCGGCTATTGGGCGGTATAGAAATGTAATAAATAAATAAATAAATAAATAAATAATGTATTGAAACTGTTTTTGGGAGCACCACTGAAATCATGAGTTGGGAAAAAAATGTTTTTTTTTTTTTAAAGATTTCACTTATGGATAACATTGTTCAGAGATGCTGAGGTGTGGTCTGTAATTCTATATATTATTCACCAATGTTTTTCCCCCATATAACACGCAACCCAGACATTGAGCACTGTTGTTTTTATGTTTCTGATATATTTTTTAAAAAAAATTGTATACTTTTTAAAAGTTTACTGTTTTTAACTTTTGTAAACCGCCCAGAGAGTTGCAGCTATGGGGCGATATATAAATGTAATAAATAAATAAATTGAACTCACTGGATCTTATTTCTGACAAACATGTATAGGATTGTATTGTTTGCTTACTATCTGACACTGACTAGTGATCAATCATATGTGTATTGAGGCCCATGAAATACCTGGATGTGCTGCTTCTCCCGCAGAGAAATGGGTGTGAGCATGGAACTCAGTCACATGCCCAACCTAAGACATTTTGCTGTCAGGGGCAGAACACCCAGTGGTGCACTTCACACCTCTGCACCCCAAGTGAATGTATATAGTAGCCAAGGCCAAATTATTTTGCCCCTTGAAGCAGAGAGCCTCTCAAGCACATCCTCCTGCCCCTTCTCCTTGCCTAACAACAAAAGTATAACAATAATATATGAAATAAGTATCAATTCCTGCCTCTTCATAACACCCCCAATCAGCTGCCTGAAATGGCTGTCTCAGACTGCCTAATGCCTTGGGATGAAACAAAACTCTGAGAGGAAAGATATGCCAAATAAGCCAATATCCAGTGGAGCTTAGACTGCATTGATATTAAGCACCTAAGGGTGCATGTTTAGAAAAAAAAATATTTATTTAAATTAACCACTCCAGCAGGCCATGACAGGGGGCTTGAATTGGCAATGTGGATCCCATGGGTGCCACAAGTCACTGTAGCTTAAATAAGCCATTGTGTGTTGCAGTAATTGTTCACAAAGGATGATTAACTCACTAAAAAGCAAGAGTAATGAGGAGAGAAACATTTTTAATTTTTTTTGTCTTTCACATTTCTTCAAAAGATAAAAGTCATTTTCTAATACTTTAGAATTTTCTTTCAAGTTTTTTTGGGGGGAGGGGGAAATAGTGTAAGGGTAGCATGAGAATGCTACTGAAGCTCTTATTATGAGGAGCATCACTTTACTCAGAATCTTCAGAATCTGAAGCGACAGTGTTAAGTAAATGCATTCATTTCACAGGCTTAGTCCTTTATCAGGTATTCATAAAAGTGCAAATGGGTTCCTCCCACTTTATTATTACCCCACACCATCTGATAATTGTATCCTTCTCTGTGTCCTCTGCCTAGACCACATTAATCATCTCCTTTTCTTTAAACACACGCGGGTTGTTTTTATCAGGCTGCTGTTAATCCTGCTGGTTTGGACGGTTCAGATCATAAATGGAGGTTTCACTGGCAAGGTGGGATGGTAAGAAAATAATAATGGCTAATTGATGCCTTCAGTTTTTTTCTTTCATGTATGCTTTTGTGTCACCTGTTTTGCAGTAGCCTAACTAATTAGTGGCCCATGGCCAACATTGTGGTTGGAAAATAGGTGTGTGTGTGTGTGTGTGTGTGTGTGTGTGTGTGTGTGTGCACACTGCATTCTCACCCATCTTTCTTTCTTCTTCCCTCCTCCACTCTTTTGCCCATCTCTGGCCCAGTTCATACTTTGGCCCTTGCCTACAGGAAAAGATGAACACAGCCAGTGAAGCAGAAAGCCCCACAAGCCCCTCTCCCCACCCTCTGTGAGTCAACCTTCCCACCACCATGGTCACCAGCTGCTATTGCTTGTCTTCCTCTTTCTCATTATTGCTACTACTTACTGGCCCTGTTCAGAAGATACCTTAAACCACAGCTTTAACCACGATGGTTAAGCCAGAAAGCTGGGCTGTGTTCAGAAGCCACCTTAAACCATGGCTTTAACAGCCATGGTTTAAGGTGTCTTCTGAACACAGCCCGGCTTTCTGGCTTAACCACCATGGTTAAAGCTGTGGTTTAAAGTGTCTTCTGAATGGGGCCGCTCGCTGGCAGCAGAGAGCCAGTAAGCAAATAGGCGGTGGCACCTATCGCTCCTCCTTCTCACCACCACTGTTGCCTGGGCCAGAGTGAGAGGCAGCTGAGCTAGCAGGTTGCCATGGTGAAGAGGGGGAGCAACTGCCGGGGGCTCTTTTCAATGGGTCTCTGCTCAGGTGTGAGACATCAGCAAGTGCCCGACCCTGCCTACCCTTGACACTGGCCCTCGTATAAATAGGACATCATTCCCTTTATAAGGAATCTGGGGGTATGTCTAGATGGGGTGATATCCCGGGGATCACCCCGGGATCATCCCTGTGTGTCCACATGATGCACAGGGCATCCCGGGAGCAGGAACGGACGATCCCTCCCTCGGTCTGGGATATCGCCCCACCCTTTCATTCTGATTTCCCCCGCAGTTTCGGGATGATCCTGAGACCATGGGACGTGTGGCCCAAAGACCATGACAATGGAGAAAGAATTATACACACACTCTGTTTTGTTCATTATCTGTCAGTTGTATACTACATACTTATTGATGTGGTCTAGAAAAACAGAAGGGGTAGTCAGAGTTACAGTTTTCCTCTTCGATGCTTTGCAGCGAAATTAAGGATATTTGAATCAACACATTCCCAAAATATACTTTTATATAAGTATATGCTTTATTGCAGTCAATAGACCAAAATCAGAAAGATACCAAAAAAGAAAAAAAAGAAAAGAAATATTTTTATTCCAGAACACAGCAAGCCTAGACATTTACTGGATATGTTGGCTCCAAGGTTCATTTCATGTGGACACTTTTTTACAGTGGCCATTTTAAGGCTGCCATATAACTGCTCCATTTCTCATGAGCACTTGATTTTGTAGGAGTATAAATCTAGGGCATCTCTGTGTTTAGCCAGGAGGTAGTTTGTGGCTCATTGCCTATTAAAATGGCCAAAGGCAAATTTGTGGTGTCTCATGGTATGACCTGAGGCTTTTTCTTATGTTGCGGCACAAAGTGTGTGGAGCCAATGGGTCGGGGAAAAGGTTTCGGTTCCATCAAACAATATGACACATGCCATTTTAGTCAGTGGTTTCTCTCGCTTGGGAGGCTGAGACAAGAGATGTTAATTTTCCAGACATGTCCAAGGAGAGCTAAATGTCAATACGGTTTACATCTATAAAATATCAAGTTGCTATTAAAAAGCAGCAGATCCCTACAACATCACTCCTTCTGTGCATTCTGTTTAGGTGTGACCCTGATGGAATAGCTTATTGAGCTAAAAGGCTGACATTCAATGGAAGTTTGAAAAAGGAGGAGGAGGAGGAGGAGGAGGAGGAGGAGGAGGAGGAGGAGGAGGAGGAGGACATTAATGTTCTAAAACTGTAGATGTATTCATTCAGTTCAGCAAAACTACAAGACACTTGTGGAAATGGAGCCTTAGATATCAACACATTTGTTGTGGTCCACGCTCTCATGGACTATAGAAGCCTTCTCCAACCTGGTCTATGCTTTCATGGACTATAGAAGCCTTCTTCAACCCATTTCCCTCCAGTTGTTTTGAACTACAATTCCCAGAATTCCTGCCCTTGCTGGCTGATGGGAGTTGTAGTCCAACACATCTGGAGGACACCAGGTTGGAAAGGCTGGAGTACAGCCCGCCTTGTCAGATACATGAAGTATTATTATTATTATTATTATTATTATTATTAATTTATAAAGCGCCATCAATTTTCATGGCGCTGTACAGAATAAAACAAAACAAGACAATCTGCCATATGGCTTACAATCTAAGCCATATGTATTGTTAGATATAAGATATATACAATGTATATATATATATATATATATATATATATAGAGAGAGAGAGAGAGAGAGAGAGAGAGAGAGAGAGAGAGAGAGAGAGAGAGAGAGAGATCAGTGAGGCTAAAAGGCCATGAAATGCAAGAGGTCCAGGTCATGATATTTTTTATGTATAGTTCAAATTTATACAAGAAAAGAACAGCAATCAATAGCAACAACAGTAATTGTCAGGGCTAGTGATGTTGGAGGAATCCATCTGGGGGGTGGAGTTCAACAAGCTTCCATTGGATCAATGTCCCCCCCCACCCCGGGGCAGAATTCTGTCCCTTTTTATCCTTTGGCGCCTGGCTCATTCTGCAGTGACTTGGACAAATTTGTGTTTTCCCATATTTTTAAAATTTGCACCAATTACCGTCCAGTGAACCACCCAGAGAGCTTCGGCTATTGGGCGGTATAAAAAAGTAATAAATAAATAAATAAATAAATAAATTAAACAATTTGTGCAAATTATAGCTGCAAATCTCTATAGAAGAGAAGAATAGCAGATCTCTCTACAAGAGGAGGATACAAATTATGGCTGGCTCAACAAAGTTTTTGGGGAAAGCAAGGCCTGCTGGGCAACAGACCTTCCTAGCCAGGTCTAGCCTATACATTAGGCAGAGGGAGGTGGCTATGATGGATGGCAGATGCTGGTGGCAGTGGCAATGCATGGGAATACAGAGCTGCCTGTCCTGTGCCCCTTAAATTAGTCTACGGCCCTGAGGTGAGGTTGAGGAGCCTCTCCTGCCACAGGCGTTGATATAAGATTTGACTGCCAGAAACCATTGGCTTCCGTACATGGAATTGGGCTGGGCACCATTTTCTTTTTGTCCCAGGCAGCAAGATATTGTGGGAGGAGCTGGCAATTGGTTATAATATAATCTTCCTACTTGCACTAGGCTAACTTTACCCTTGTTGTGGGAAAGGACCCACTGTGCCAAGTATTAATACCTAAATGAATAGAATCAAATTTGCTGTTGAATTCTAGTTCAGCAAGTTTTTCCTAGAGCTTTTCCTGTTGAGAAATGGGCTGCAGAATATTCTATGAGACTGAAAGTTTCTCCCATGGTTTTTGAATGTTGCTGCTTTTTTAAATATCAGATTCGTATCACTGCTTTGTTTTGCAGAAAGACTGACCTTCTCTCTTCTTCTGTGCCACTAGCAGATGGTCATTGCTGGCATGTGACCACATAAACCACATTGGATGAGCAGCTGAAAGACCTCCTGAAGTCGCAGCCGATGTTATCGGTTCATGTAATTGCTTTGTCAGGCACGTTTTTCGGCATCTGGGTTTGTTGCAGGACCCAATCCTTGGATTTGTTTCTCTGTGAGGTGATCCATTGTTGATAATGAGTAGCTGTTTTGGATTTGGCAAAAGTGGCTGAGGAGAGACTTGCTACCCAAGGTCTGTGAGAGACAAGTATCGTTGTTGAAATTGACTGATGATCTGTGACCTATAATTAGCTTGGAGATGTAGGTGATAAGAAGTGATGTTCTGTTACTTTCTCTTCCAGGGTACCCTCCCTGGCCTTGTCAATCTCTTGCTTCATTTTCATTGGATGGGTATTTTAGTTTTTAGAATGCCTGAAGGAAGCTCATCATCAGACATGAGACCCAGTCTGAGAAACTAGAACAAAGGAGGTTCTGCAGTTAATGGATTGTGTGGTGTGCTCCAAGGAGTAGTTGAAAGTGTAGATATGTGCAGTGGTCTGTGGGGTTTTGGTCTAAGGTAGTGTTGGCATGTCCATCACATAGTTGTACTGCGGTGTCCAAGCCTGGCTTAGATTTATTGCCCAGAGACAAAGAGAGGGACATGCTGTGGTTTGAAAACATCCTTTCACTTTCCACCTCTGCACAACTTGACCTTCCCCCCAAACTAGATGGCATATACTTCTGACCCTTTCTTATCACCCAGTTAGTCCCATGGCTTATGGCTTCAGTTTATCTCCTACCATGAATTGCCTGGCTGTTTTGCATTGGTTTCTGCCGATCCTGTCTTCCACCAGGCAACATAGCCAACAGTAATTTAGAGAGATGATACACCCCAACCCCAATAATAGTCTAGGTTGAGGAGTTCGGTAACTCAAATCCTGGATGCCCACATTCACTAAAGGAATCTGAAGAATTTAGTGGACTGTAAGGGGTACAGGCCAGAACAACATTTCTGGAAGACTATGGAAGATGTTCATGCTCCCACCTTGGAGTGCTGATTTCATAGTCCTTAACCTCACAAGCTTGGCCCATCCAGGGGAGCTGGTTGTGTGTGTTATGGTCCTGGCCTCAAACTTAGAGTTGGAAGAGGGTGAGCTGGCAGAACCGCAAAGATGCCATGCTTCTGGCTAAAGAGCTGGACAGGGCTGAGGAAACTGAGTCAAAGTCCACCAAAGTAGAACCCATCAATCTAGAACCAGGACCCTCATAAAATATGAGCCCAAAGAGCCAAGTGCTTCCTCAGCTACCTCGATAGTCCAGTGTTGCAGGGAGTACACTCAGTAGTGTGTAAATGGAGTAAAAGAAAAACATCCCAAAAGCTGGCCCTTTAGGAGTCTTCAGCATTCCAGCAAAGCAGATGGAGAATAGGAGATATGGGGGCTGCCTAGATGGCGGCAGGTTGCCACCGCAATAAGCCGAACCCCATGGTTTTGCTGTGTCAGGGTGGGGGCAGCTAATCCTGAAGCAGCAGCAAAAGGGAGGGTTTCTGGCAGCCGGGCCCGCCCCCTGCTCTCTGCCCAGGTGGATGGCGACCAATCTGGGCTCACCATCTGCCCAGCTACGCCTCTGCTGAGACTCTGGAGAGAGGATAGACAGTGGATACACCATACTGGTCTCGCTCCAGAGAAAAAAGTTGGGGTAAGTCCCTGACTTTTTTGTTTCACAGCTTTGCAGGAAAGCCCCGCGATGGCTGCAAGGTGGCTGTTGCAGCGTATAATCGACACATTGCCACCGCGCAGCCACCCTGGGGGTTTTGGTCTCCCGGACTGGAGACAGAGGCTTAAAAGGCCTAAATTCATCTCCAGGGCCAGATCTACATCTTGTGTCAAATCATTATGATCCCATCATGGTAATGCTACATCCCTCCTGTGCACCTCACAGGGCAAACAATGACATTTGTTATGGTATTTTGGATAAGGTGGAATAAAAAGCAGGAAATAGCACGGTGAAAGTGGTATATGGAATGTGCAATGTGCCCCAGCAGTTATCAGTGCACTGTGTAGATCTAGCTCAGGCCTCGAGCTCTTGTCCAAGAAAGCTGCTTGCATGGAGCTATCCATGGTACTGCAACCACACAGCTGGCTTGCCCATTGAACCATAAGTAAGGGTGGGCAACATGTGACTCACAGGCTGCATGCAGCCCCCAGGTGGAGTTTTGTGGCTGTTTGGTGGGCTGGTGTGTGTGTGTGTGTGTGAGTGTGTAGGCGCTGGAGGGTTCCTGTGAGTCCAATGCAGTTTCTCAACCCTCTGCAGATCCCCAATCCTGCCTTATGGGCTCCTTGTAGGGACCAGGACAGGCCTGGACCTCATATAGGGTCTTCTTACCATCAGTTTGTGAATCTAAGTATGGGAATATAGGAACTTGCACACTAAAGGGCTAACGTGCTGATACCCAGACTAATATTAGATAATTATTTTAGAGGAACTGAATATTCATATTTTTTTAAAAAATGGTTCAAAAATAACTTTTAAAATAATATATCTTGGGCCCTTTCTACCCCTGCCTTTCCCTCAGAGAATGACGCACAGGGGATCCCAGGAGCAGGGATGATCGATTCCTCGGGAACGATTCCTCCAGGATTTCTGGGACCACTATTATCCTGACTTTACCCATGGTCCTGGGATGTTCCCAAGGACCATAGGCTGTGTGGGCACCCATCCCAGCTTCTACCCACCTCCCCGTGAGAAGCGGGAGTCAGCAGGGGGAAGGAGCTGAGCTGGGGGGAGTCCAAGGACATCGGATTGAGGAGCAGAGTTGGGGCTTTTGTGTGTGTGTTTTCAACTTATTTTTTGCTGGAGTGCAAGTTTGCTCCAGCTTCTGTTGTTTTAAAAACAAATGGTGGCCGCAACGGGCACAATGTTCCTCTTCACTTCCGGGACGCCATGCAGCCAGAAATCCCAGGATTGTCTCCCCTGCGTCCCTCTACACCCTTAGGTGTAGAAAGGGCCTTGGTGAGCCCTATACACTCAATTGTCATGATTTTCATGACCTCAGCATCTCACAAATGGGCATTTGAGAAGTTAAGGTTTGCACATGATATAGAAACACTTAACTTACTTTTACTGCCCCCCACTTTGCATTTATGATACATATGCTAGGAAGTCAATCATGCTGAATAATTCTATCTTTGAGGACCATTACATTTACTTACACAATGATGGCCTTCACTGGAAAATATTAATGAAGACAACTAAACAATGAATGCAATGTGTTAAGACTAAATATCTCTCTGTAACAAGTTAGAAATGTAGGGGCATATTTTAGTGTGGGGTGTGAAGAAAAGATATTTTGCTAATTGGACTGCTTACCAAAATGTTTTTTTTCCTCCATTGAAAGATGATTTAAAATTGCAGGACACTGTGGAAAAGAGGAAGGTACTGAATTAAATTCATGGGTTTATTGAAAGCATTTTTTTCCACACAGGACAATACATGTTCTGTAGATTCCTATATCTCTTGTCCAGAGATATAGGGAGATGAACGTGCTGCAGTTTGAAAATATTCTTTCATCAGGTCGTTAACATAGAGCCGTCAATGTGTGAACTGATAACAAAGCTTGAATGATGTAATCAAGCAGATGGACAAGTAATGATCACACATTGTACACAGATAAACTGACGCATGGCTAGGCAATTATTAATAAGGACTCCAAGGCACAATGCTTATACTTTCTCCATTCATATAGACACAAGGAATAGGAGTTGAATCCCATTGTGATGTTTTGGTGGTCAGTCAAAGCAGGACACTGCCTAAGTGTCAGTATACTGGGGAAATTTGGCTTCATGTTGTTTATTAATAAAAGAGCAGGAGGTTTACCAGGTTCCTCGATTTGCTTAGGCATTAAAAATGACTGGTCTGATCGCTGACAGTGAAATTTTATTTGCACATGCCGGTATTTTCATTACTTCTGCCTGGTGCTTGTCTAGCAATGTCTGTGTTGGTGATGAAGAAGGCAAATATAAAAAGACACCTTAGTTGGTGCGGCTTGGAGTAAAGCGCTAAATATGGACAGACTAATAATGTGCCTAATAATAGCTTTAAATGGTGAAAACCATTATTACATAATGTCTGAATGATATTTAACCTAAGAACCAGTGATTTAAAAACAACAACTGAATATGTGCTCTGATCGATGTGTCATTCGGTTCACAAATGCAGGATATTTGTTCTGAAGGTCATGAAGGGAAATGCCTTCATGTTGCAATCCTCTATACTGTACACTGACCTAGGAGTAAGTCTCATTGAACTCAATGGGATTTGCTTCTGAATAGATATGCTTTGGTTTGGTTGTTAGTGTACTTTGGCCCCATGGTCTGCTCTGGATATATTCTGATCCTGTAACACTGATATTTTCTGGATTCTTAAGGATACAAGTGAGAATCAAGAGGAAAGCAGCCTCTGAATCTTTCAGGCATTCCGCGTCGCCTTGATTTAATATCCTATATAACGTAATTGCCACCATTTCACTCGTGTAAGTTCACATAGCACACACAAGTCCCCAATGACATCTTTTTATTAAAATGGATCAGACCTTGAATTCTTCCTGGTATTGCTGTGATCTATCACGTTTCTTTGTGTGCAACTGTCTTTTGTCCCTTGGGAGCTTCTGTTCATGAGATTACAAATGCTATAGAGAGTGGGGGATGAGGAGTGAAGAGGAGGAGGAGGAGGAGGAGGAGGAGGAAGAGGAGGGAGAGAAGGAGGGAGGGAGCGACAGGCAAATCATCAACCCCTTTGTGATTCACACAAATATAAGAGCAGAGTGCTGAGCTGGTGCTTTGCTGCTTATTGGGGATAGATGAAAAAAAAAAAAAAAAAGAAGAAGAAAAAGGAAAAAGAACAAGTTCACCTGCCAGCCATGAATAGATGCCTCTGTGCTAAAAAATGTGGTTGACTTGACAACCCTCTCAGCTTCACAATCCTTTATGATAGAACCCATCTCTCTAGGTTGCAATGATAAAATGCCTGCCTGCCTCCGCACCCACACGCGTGCGCAACCCCCCCCCCCCCAATACATGTTCCTGGAGCTCTTTGAGATTGTTTATGCCATTGGCAAAAATAAAAAATAAAAATAAAATCTTATTTTGACATTTTTACACAATGCAAGTGAGAACCAATGCTTCAAGCAACCGGTGCCTCCCTCCCCATCTTAGCAATTCAGATATCCGAAGTGGCTGGTGTGCAGAGGAGACATTTTCCTGCTTATTCTGTTCAATTCCATGAAGAAATATTGGGGGACCTTTTTATCGGAGCCAGATGGGATTCTGGGTAATGGTGGGCATTAACCAAATGCATCTCATTCTGACATTGACTTAAGTGCATGTGAACTGCTCTGAGAGACTTCGGTCTGAAAAGCGGCATGTAAACAACCTGCAGCAATACATAAAATGTTAACATTTTGTAGGAGGAAGAGATCAGCCGGTGGCCGTTGCGCTTCTGAAAATGGGGCCCGGCATCCTGCTACTTATTATAATAGTTTATATCTGTTCAAATAGGCCTCTCTATATATCAGATGTTTCTTTATATTGGGCTGGGCTGGAGCTTGGGTGGCTTGAAGATCTTGGCTTGGGAGCCAATCCAGTCTCACTGCCGGATACACAGATTGCCTAATCTGGCCAATGTGTCACTGATGGAAGCCACTAGATCCTCCCACTTGCTGCCAGACATGGCCTTCACCCAGCTGGTCTGCCCGTCACACAAGGTACTTGGTGTCTCTTGGGTCTGAGCATGTGACGCTGTGTGATGATCATATGTTGAGAAAACGCTCTTGGGCAGTTTCTACACCAGTCTTTTTTCCTGGGATCATCCCAGGATCATCCCTGTGCATCCAAATGACACACAGGGGATCCCAGGGACAGGCAGGGACAATCCCTCCATTTTCCTGGGATAATCCCTAGGTGTAGAGGGCCTTGGTGTATCAGCTTCGGATGAAAGGCATGGATTTCAATGAAGCCTGGATGCATGAATATTTAGTGGCCCATTGGGAAAGGTCAAGCTTCTTCTTTGTGGAAGGTTTCAAAGGTCACAATACCAAAGGTTATCTAGTCCAGTTGATTTCAGTTGTTCCAGACCCATCTTCACTCCCAAAGGGTCAACATGGAACCCAGTTTTGAAACAAGGTGAAAGAACAAACTGCACCTGTGTAACTTCTCGCTTCCTCACCTTAAGGCCACAGCTAGACCTAAGGTTTATCCTGGGATCATCCAGGGTTCGCCCCTGCCTGAGCACTGGATCCCCTGTGTGTCACCTAGATGAACAGGTTTGACCCCTGGATGATCCAGGGATAAACCTTAGGTTAGTTATGGCCTAAGTGTTAAAGTTAGAGAGACTTCTTGCTTCATTTCCCCATGACAGGTTGACAGAGCATGGTTTCTGGGGGATGACAATTGGTTCAAAGCAGAAGAGTAATCTGGAGCCAGTTCTCTTCAGGACCTTGCTGTAGGAGGACGTGGAACGCAATCCTGCTCTCGGTCCAGATCTCAGGGTGCACCTGCTCTATGTATGGCTGAGCAAGGACAAAGGAGCAGAGAGGTGACTAAGCCAACCTGCTTCTTCCTCACTCTCATGCACACTTTTGCTTGCTGTTCAGCAACTGGAACAGGTCCTATTGATTGTTGTTGGTCCAAACCCCATAGTATTGCCTATCCTCTTCAACAGGTGTGCCTTTACACTGCTTCTTGATGTTGTAAGTCAGTGGCAGGCAACTTTTTTTTTTCCTGTGGAGGGCCATATTCCCCCATGGATAATCTGACGGGGGCCCACAAATTGGTGGTGAGTGGGGCCAAAGCCAACGGTGGGCAAGGCCAGAACCAAAAGTGGCTGAGTCATTCCTTTTCTCTTTCTACCACCTTATTTCCTCTCTCTCCCCTCTTCCTTCCTAGCCAATAGGCTTCCAGGGAAGGGACAGACTGCTAGAGGTCTGAACCGATTGCATGTGGAAGGCTTCTGACATTAGGCTGAGGCTAGGGCTGCAAGTTGCCCACCTGGACTAGATCTACCGTAGTGATTTTTATCGGTATTGAAGTGCACTGATACCTGTCGGGGCACATGATGCATTCCATAGATCACTTCTCTAGCATTATTTCCCACTTTTTATTCGGCATTATCCAAAATACCACAACATTGTCATTGGGTGCACCATGAAGGTATAAATGCATAAGAGGGATATAGTGTCACCATGATGGGATTGTATCGATATGACACAAGCTGTAGATCTGGTCCTTGTCATAAGTAGTAAGGGCCCCATCATGCACTTTATATACTGCTGCTCTAAGGTGAAATCCTATACATGTTTAGACAGAAAAAAGTCCTAAAGCTTCCAGCATTGCCCAACCGAAAGTTGTAGGACTTTTTTTTCTGTCTAAATATGCATAGGATCACACTCCTAAGTGGTCTGGGGCTCAGGACCCTACCTCAATGGAAGGAGCAGAGGGTCTCAGGTTGCTAAGACATGACCTGACACATGGAATTGTTTACACAACATCCTAACCCATACTTAGTTGTTGAATGTGGGTTATTGGAAGAAACGGATTATCTGGACCCATTTCAGTCTGGTTTCAGGCCAGGGGGCAGCACTGAAACAGCCTTGGTGGCTCTGACTGACGACCTACTCGGGTGAAAGACAGGGGGAGTGCTACCCTGTTGATCTTCCTGGATCTCTCAGCGGCTTTTGACCATTGATCATGGTATCTTACTGGATCGGCTCTGCGAGATGGGAGTAGGAGGCACTGTGTTACAGTGGTTCCACTCCTACTTGCAGGACCAATTCCAGAGAGTGGTATTGGGGGATTCCTGTTCCACCCCATGGCAATTAAGCTGTGGGGTGCCACAGGATTCTATTCTATCCTCCATGCTGTTCAACATGTATATGAACCCGTTGGGTGAGGTCATTAGGGGTTTTGGGGTTGGGTGCCATCAGTATGCTGATGCTACTCAGCTCTACTTCTCCTTGTCGTCGGAATCAGCTGGGGCTGTGAAGGTGCTGGACCAGTGCCTGGAGGGTGTAATGGGCTGGATGAGGGCCAATAAACTGAAGCTGAATCTTGATAAGATGGAAGCTCTGTGGATTGGTGGTTCCCGAGTCTGGGAATTGGGTAAGCAACCTGTTCTGGATGAGGTGGCGCTCCCTCTGAAGGAGCAGGTACATAGCTTGGGAGTACTCCTAGATCCATCATTGTCACTGGAGGCCCAGGTGGACTCCGTGGCATGGAGTACTTGGGGTCAGCTTCGGCTGATCCGCCAGCTACGGCCTTTCCTGGACAGGGACAACCTAGCCACAGTGGTGCTTGCACTGGTAACTTCCCGATTAGACTACTGCAATGCACTCTATGTGGGGCTGCCCTTGAAGATGACTCAGAAGTTGCAGCTAGTGCAAAATGCAGCTGCTAGTCTCTGTACATCTTACAGAGACCAAATAACACCAGTCTTAAAGGAATTGCACTGGCTGCCTATACACTTCCGGTCGGAATTCAAAGTATTGGTAATGACGTTTAAAGACCTAAATGGCTTGGGGTCTTGATACTTGAGGGAGCGCCTCTCCTTATATATGCCTGTCCGAGACTTGAGATCTGTTGGAGGAGCCCTTCTTCGCATCCCACCAGTGCAACATATATGCTATGATGAGACAAGGGAGAGGGCTTTTTCTGTTGTGGCACCCAGACTGTGGAATGCCCTCCCCTTGGAGACCCAACTGGCGCCAATGCTTACTCTAGTCTGGCGCCAAGTAAAAACATGGCTTTTTAACAAAGCCTTTGATGGTTAAATTTACTAAGATTGCACATTGTTTAAACTATTTTAACTGCTTTTACTGCTTCTAAATTATATATTGTTTTAACTTGGTTCATGGTTTAATTTGTTTTTAACTGTGCATATTTATTGTTTTATACTGTATGCTTTTATACTGTATGCTACCCTGAGATCTTAATGATTCTAAATAAATAAATAAATAAATATTGTTGAACCGTGGGTTGTTTGTTGAACTGTGACCTCATCTACACCAAGCAGGATATTGCACTATGAAAGTGGTATGAACGTGGTATATAGAAGGCAGGAGGCACACCAAGCAGGATATAGTGGTATGAAAGCGGTATATGGTATGTATCAATGGGGCCCAACAGTTGTCAGTGCACTTCAATACCGCTATAAAGCAGTAGTGTGGCTCCTGCCTTTTATATACCGCTTTCATAGTGGAATATTCTGCTTAGTGTAGATGAGGTCTTAGTGTGTTGCCTGAATCTAGGATATTTTCCACAGGGCAGCTCGTTAACTATGCAGTGTGGCTTGTTAACTACCCTGAACAACCCAACAACAAACCCTTGGTTCTCAAGGTGACTTGTTTGAGAAAAATAAGCTACACTGCCTGGTTAACAAGCCACGCTGCAGAAAATGTCCTGTCCTGGTTCAGACAATGCACTAACCCACCATTCAGCAGCAACCTGCACTCAACCACTGAGTGTGGTTTAGTGTGCTGTGTGAACCCAGTCCAAGATATATGCCTGACATATTGCTCTCCTTTTACATGGCAGGATCCTGCCCAAGTTTTCTGTTATGTCTTGACTTGAAACTGGAAAGAAAGCCATGCCTTTTGAACAATGTGACCTTCTTAGCTACTTCCTACAACTATAGCCTGCTGTGCTGACTAGCTTAGGCAAAATTATTGCTGCGGCAAAGGCGCTTTGAATGGGAAAATATGTTTTAATGCATATTTCCCCCCTCATAAACAAAAAGCAGAGTGCTCAGCTGGATACTTCAGATGCTCAGATGAGATTTTTTGTTTTGTTTTGCTATCTGTGCACCATGTACAGAGATGCCACAGCCATCCACTCTTTTTCTCTCTCTCTCTCTCCTTAGACAGAAAAACAGAATTTATAACCTTTGGCTACAAAAACCTCTTCTAAATGAAATGATAAAGCAGATGCACAATTGCAGCCAGTTAAAACCTAGAGGGGCTTAATGTGTAAATAATTGAAAAGGTCTGATACCCTCTCCAGGAAGATCGACACTGGCATGTGTGCAAACAAGCCAATACATCACACAGAAGGAGAGAGCATTTCAGATTTTTTGACTCGACAACAACAGTCCCTCAAGCATTTCAGCACAATCCAGCAGAGCTAAGCAGAATTCATTAGGAAGTGCAAGACTGCACTAGGCCTGTGGAAGGAGCCTTTTTTTATTTTAGCTTTTAAACTGAAATGTTTAGAGATGATTACCATGTAATCTGGTTCAGCGAAATGAACCCTTAGAATGCCACTGCCTTGAATGCTATTGTCCCATAATGCATAGTGTCCTAGCAACCCAAGTGCAGCTGGCCTGTGACACAGCCTGAAATGTTCACCTGAGATGCTTCTGAGGCAGGTATGGCACATGGCTTTGATGAGCTCCAGCTTGCCCGTGTTGAGTCAGTCAGAGCCTACGGACTACAACAAGAGTTTTCATGCTTTTTGGATTCAGGACCTACCTGTAACCCTAAACTGAAAGGTGGGACCATGCTTCACCTTCTGCCTACCCAGTTCCCAGTCTCTTTATCCTATGGTCTGCTTCTCTTTCTTCAACCACTTCTGCCCCATCATAGACTGGGGCAGAAGCGCCACCAAATTGTGAGTCCTGACTCAAACTGAATTCTAAGGGGTCACTGTTTTATGCCCCTCATTTTACATGTGAAGGAGTAGAGAAGTTCTAGGAATGGCAGTGGGAAATGAACTTCTTTAGCAGATACTTCGAATTAACTGGGAAAGATTGAGGTGTCATGATTGAAGGACAGCAAAAAGGATGTTCTAATTGTTTAAAGAGCAGATGACCAAAATAATCCTTTGTTTTCATTGCCTAATATTAATATTACAAGGCTGCAAAAATTATTTTGGCATTAAAATAGAAACGTCCCTTAAAACCTACTAAAGTCCAGTGGTAAACCAACAAAGAGAACCTGAGATCGATTTACAATGAAGTTGCAAGTACAGCAATTCAACCAGCTGCTGATCTTTTTGAGATATGGACACTGGTTTATTGAACACATCTCTGGATTCTCATTATTCTCATGTAACCTCTCTACCCATTTTTACTTACTGATTATATCCACTTAATATTAATCACATCACGCCAGTCCTTTTCCAGCTTCATTGGCTGCCAGTCCAGGTCCAGGCCCAATTCAAAGTGCTGGTATTAACATTCAAAGCCCTAAACGGCTTGGGGCCAAGCTATCTGAAGGAACACCTCCTCCCATATGTACCTGCCCAGACCCTAAGATCCTCAGGGGTCCTTCTCTATGAGCCCCTGCCAAAGGAAGTGAGGCTGGTGGCTACCAGAAGGAGGGCCTTCTCTGCTGTGGCACCCCGGCTGTGGAATGAGCTCCCTAAGGAGGTTCGCCTGGCATTTACATTATGTTCATTTAGACGCCAGGTGAAGACCTTTTTATTCTCCCAGTATTTTAACAGTCTATAAATAAATTTTAACATTGCTGTTTTAAATTTGTATTTTAAATTTGTATTTTTGCATTGCTGCTGTTTTTATCTTGGTTGTGCTTTTATACTGTATTTTATATTATGGTTTTATACTGTTGTTTTATACTTTGAATTGTTTTAATTTTGTAAACTGCCCAGAGAGCTTCGGCTATTGGGCAGTATAGAAATGCAATAAATAAATAAATAAATAAATAAATAAATAAATAAATAAAATCAATCTAAGCTACTCATGAATCATTCCTGAACTAATATTATAAGGAACGCTACTTGATAGTCACCTTTGATAGAGGTATCACTGGGGCTCATCTACACCAAGCAGGATATTCCACTATGAAAGCAGCATGGAAGCGGTATATAAAAGGCAGGAGCCACACTGCTGCTTTATAGTGGTATTGAAGTGCACTGACAACTGTTGGGGCCCATTGACACAGACCATATATTCCACTTTCATACCACTTTCATATTGTTATATCCTGCTGGGTGTAGATGTGTCATAGGCACCAACTGTTGTCAGTGCACTTCAGTACCATTATAAAGCAGTATTGTAGATCTTGCAGTCCACTTCAATTCTGCTATAAAGCAGTAGTGTGACTCCTGCCTTTTATATACCGCTTTCATACCACTTTGATAGTGGAATATCCAGCTTAGGACTGATACTATGCTCCACGTTATAGAGCATAGTATCAGTCCCATATTCCTGCCTTAACGGTGAACTGATATATTCAGATATTCTCTGGGGAAAAACAACCAACCCTGATGTTACTCTGAATGACTTTTTTCATTAGGAGCCACAAGTTAAAATTCTTGAAGTACCTGTGCACACCTTCTAGTAAAGGTGGAGGCATATTACAAATGACTATTCATTCATTTGAATTAGAAGAGCAAGCTTTTCTACAATCCTCTGTCAATGCAACAGTAGTTAAATCATTCAGTGTAGTACCATTGAAGCCCAGGGAGTAAAGGATTTATAAATTCGCGAGTAAAGGATTTGTAGACGTGTTGTTGATGACAACTGCAGCAGCAAGCACTACATTTCCACACTGAAAAGTAGTTAAACAAACGGGCTGGAAAGGTTAAAGATACAAAAAAGCAGGGAAGAGTGAGGTACAACCAATGGATTGCTTAGAAGCTCACCCAACTTTTAAAAAACCATAAACTCCGCATGTAACAGTGATGAATTACCCACAGAAAAACTAAAGATGGTGGTTGGTTGGCAGCATAGCCAATAGGAAGCAGGAAAGTTAGCCCCGGAGATAGCAGCAGCCATTTATACAAGACCAGCTGCTGGGTTGAGGAGAGTTGGGCCGCCTGATACTGGTGAACATCTGACATTCAGCACCTGCCCCCGGCTTTTAATTCATTTTGCATTTCTAGGAAAGAGCAATCTGCAGAGAGACATTGATTGAATCTCGCTCCTCTGTTTGAAGCAGCCCAGGTCATGGCTTGTATAATCTGGCTGCAGCTCTGTTATTTGCAGCAGAGATTTTTTTTTTTTTAAAGAGAGAGTATTCTGCTAAGCCATTTAGTCATTAGGGACTCTGAAGGCTGCCAAATGGAATGCCTTCCTCTTTTTGTATGACTTGTGCCTGGCGGACTGTAACTTGCTGCCCGGTAACCCTTTCCAAGCCCTTCATTATCCCCTTGACTTTTGCCAAGCAAAGTGTGGCCAGCACATGTGATTGCTGTGTGATTATGGCAAGGTCATCTTTTGTTACTCTCCAGAGCTATCTGTTAGTATTATATAGACACAGAGGTCTTTTGTGGTAGGAGTTGTTGTTACTTGTCTGTACTCTTGCTTAGCAATTAGAGAACAATTGTAAGATGTTTTCTTTGAGGCTGTGCTCGCTGCAAAGAAAGAAGATGGAAGAACTGACAACCCCCATAATTGGCATTAATGTCTTTTTGAAAATCGTGCAACTTAACTCACTGCATTCTGGAGACTCAAAAACATTGTGGGGGAACCATAGCTCAGTGGTAGAGCACATAGTATGCATTCAAAATATCCCAAGTTCAGTCCCTAACATCTCCAGCTAAGACTGGGGGAGACTCTTGTCTGAAACTGTGGAGAGCCACTACCTGTGGGCTAATGGCCCAGTGGTTTGTAAAGCCAGCTTCCTATGTCCTCTTGCACAAACTCCATTGAAATGAATGGGAGGAGAAAAAGGGCACACTCAGGTTCAGTAACGATGTATTGTTACAAGTGATGTCTTGATATGCATTCCTGTTTTTCTATTGCTGTTTTTGTGTTTTGAGCTGTGTTGGGCACATTATGTGGAAAAGAGGCATACAAATTATAAGTGACGATGATTGCGTTCAGGAAATGCTCAAAAAAAACTGCAAGTGTTGCTCAGTATTTCTGGGACACTTCGCCAGGAAGATCACAGGTCTCATTGAAATGCATAGGGAGTGGGGAGGAGCATAGGAGTTTCTCCCATGCTCTTGCAGGGCTCTCAGGCATTTCATGAGGGCTTCCTAGTGGAGCCAACCTCCTATGGGCAAATATTGGCTTTTGCCTACACACCGCTGATTTAAGTAAAGAACCACCTGTCATCCTTTCCTACTCCATCAGCAGATGGAAGGACATGGCAGAGTTTAATGTTAACCATTAACTAAGTTTAGACACTTGCTAATGAGGAGAGGTGAGTGATGGCCTGGGTTTCGCTGAACTGAGTAGATTAGAGTGGTGCCAACCAAGCAGGTGTTTTGAGCCCCTCATCAATACCTGATAGATGCTTCATGAAGTCATCTATCAAAATTATTCAACAATTGGGCTCAACTGCCCAGCTGTGCTTGGACTATAGCAGCCAAGTTTGTTGCTCTATGTTGGATGCCACACTGCGCAGTTTGGATCCAGAGTTTTTAGTAAGATAGTTTAGAGCAGACTTCTCCAACCTGGTCTCTTCCAGATGTTTTAGACCACAACTTCCACCAGCCCTAGCTAGTATGGCCAATGGTCAGGCATGATGGGAGATGTAATACATATGGAGGGCACCAGATTGGGGAAGGCTGCTTTAGAAGCATATATGAGCAAATGGATGTCTGATGAAAAAGAAATGCAAATGAGGAAGGAGAGAACTTCAGACTTTCATCATCATCATCATCATCATCATCATCAAATATTTTTTACCCGCCTCTCCATTTTGATTGAGGCGGGGAACAACAGTAAGTATAAAATACATAAAATAATGATTAAAAACATAGTATACTTTGTTAAAACATCCTAAAAAACATCCTAAAAGCATCCTGAAATTCCACTGGATAGGCCTGCTGGAAGAGATCAGTCTTCATGTTGTTGTCATTTTGCTTAAGAAGTAATCATGCCTTTATTGATGAAAAATACCTGGAATTTCTGAATTAGGAGTGCATTGCTAAAGGCAGATGGCTTCTAGCAATGCACAGTCCTTCAGAATATTTATTCTGACTAGTGCCATGTGTTGAGAAACCACATTCAAGTTCTGGGTTGTCCAAATGGGCCGAGAAGGGTAGCAACAAACCCATCAGAGCGAGGAGTAGCTTTTCTGCTCATATTGTAAACAAGGGACAAGTGTGGGGGCTGAAGTGAGGTCTGGGAATCCAAGCGATGGGAATCCTTGGGGCCTTTTGGGCAGTATCCCAAAATGCGACACTACCGCTAACTTAAATAACGTTGTGCTAGCATAAACGACTTGTAGCACAAAGTCAATATCATTTCCCCAGAAAACCTGCCATGCCAGCAAATGCTATTGGCATGATGCTAGAGGTAGTTTACGTTAGTGCAACATCATTTATGTTAGCAGTAGTGTCACATTAGATACTGTCTTTTGTCACCCTTTGTTTATCCTTATCTTTTTCATCAGTCATTTAAAAAGCAAACCTCCTTTCTTTCTGTTTGCAGTGATGGGGAATGCAGTAGTGGGAGATTGAAATGGAATGATGATACAAGCATCAAAAGCAAAAATAGATAATTAGCATTGCAGAAGGCAGAAGTACCTAAACATAAAGCCTACAAACCAAACATAGGTCCAAGAAAAAGCAGGTACCAGCCAAGGGTAAAGTTCATAGCCAGTCATCGCTTGGTGAATGAAAGGATATTACTAGGCCCTGGCCATGGGGTCCTATAATTCATATCTAATGGGGGGCAGGGGGAATCACCATGGGAAAATGCAAATTGAGATACTACTGAAAATCAATATAGTTTTCATACATTATTACATCATTGCAAATGACGGGTATTTAGCACACTGTGATCCCCATCTGCTCAGGAACTAGTCGAGAGAAAGAAAATGGATGGAAGTCATAGGGGCATAGAGTCGTAGAATAGTAGAGTTGGAAGGGACCTACAAGGCCATTGAGTCCAACCCCCTGCTCATTGCAGGAATCTGCCTTAAAGCATCCCTGACAGATGGCTGTCTAGGGGCGTTACTAGACGGGGCTCTAGCGCGCGTTACCTTCCGCAGTCGTGTCGAGGCTTCCAGATGACGTTCACGAGGATCCGCCGTTATCCTGCGGTGAAGCCTCTTTCTCCCGACTTTAAAAAAGTGAGTTCTAGTGCGCCTTTTCCTGCCGTCCTGCGGTAATTCGGAGTACGTGTGGGAGGATGTGAGGTCACTGCGGTCCGCACTGGTCAGGAAAAGGTGTGCTAAGGGGGAGTGGTCAGCAGCTTCGGTCAAGCCGCCTCCGCCATTTGCGCGCAGTCCGCCAGCTGGGACAGCGCAGCGGAGCGGCTTTTTTTTTTTACTCCCCCAGTGACAGTTTGCGCAGGAACGGAGGAACGGAAAAGTGGCTAGTGCGCTGCTGGGGTGGGGGGGGATGGGTGGGGGATGTGCGCCTGTTCTAGTGGTTTTTTTTTTTTATTCCCCAGTGACAGTTTGCGCAGGAACAGAGGAACGGAAAAGTGGCTGGTGACTCCTTGCGGTGGGCAGCTACCGTGGCCGCATAATGGCGGTGCTGTACGCTGCCTGTTAGTGTGGGTACCAGGCTGGCAGAGGGCAGAGCTGTTTGTGGGCTGCTGCCATGGCTACGGCCAGATGTGGGTTGGCTCCTTGGGATGGGGCACAGGGCACAGAGGCGGTCATCGCCGCCGACACCTCAGAGGCATGATGGGAGATGTAGGCACAGAGTGCCCATGCAGACGATTGACCTCGGGTCATATGACACCCGCCACGACCTCCATCAGGAAGTGAGCGCATCAATGTTGACCCTCAACAGCACCAGCAGCACTTCAGCTGGCACTGCCACTGCCACTGCCGCCGCCGCCACTGCCGCCGCTGCCGCCGCTGCCGCTGCTGCCGCCGGGGCCGGCGGCGGCATCGCTGACGGCTGCGCAATTTTGCGGTCTTTCAGACGTGCGCAAACCGTGCAGCGAGCGAAAAAAAAAGCCACGGCAATCAGGCCGGTGTGGCTGCGCAACCATGCTCGCGGCGGCTGCAGCACAACCGGCGCAAACTTCCGCCACAAATCGAAGGCAGGTGTGGAGCATGAGGCGTCACGGCTGAATGGGAAAATCCGCTTTCACCGCTCCTCAACGACGGAACACCTGGTAGGTCTAGCAAAGCCCTAGCTGCCTCTTGAAGGCCTGTTCACTAGCCCTGATATGGTGCCTTTAACAGCCGCCTTCATTTCCTGGGTGAAGCTTTTCCCTTCACGTTATCTTCCTTGCCAGGAAAAGCTACATTTCTGTATGAACTAGTGCAGGAAATGGCACAGTCGTGTGCCTTGATTGCTAGTGCTGACTATTGTTCTTCCCCATACTCCTTACCTGCCTTATTTTTGCTAGTGCAATGAGAGCTTATTCGACAGCAGCAAGCAGGCCTTGAGGGCATCCTTGTTGTTGGCATTGACCTGCCTTACTGCATCAGGCAAACGTAGTGCTTCCCTGCTGCTCTAGTACTTCTCACTTTACCAGTTTTGGAGAAAGAACTATCTGAGTTGCATTAGCAATAATGGGGCGGGTAAGGAGTGTGAGAAAGTAAAGGAGGCATGTTAGGGGCTTGCCTGGTGTTGGATCAGAGGCAGGATGAGACAAGATAGATACAAATGATGGAAAGGAACCTGGTTTAGATCTCCGCCAAGCAAGGTATAACAGCATGAAAGCGGTTTGAAAACAGTATATGGGATGTCTCCTGGGCCCCAACAGTTGTCAATAAACCGTTATGAAGCAGTAGGGTAGATCCTGCCCTGGATTCAACCGTTGTTCAAGGAATCCAGATTGCTAGGACAGACCTTGCATCTGGTGTGTTCTAAGCCCCAGCATATAACGAGGACACTGTGCAGAGATTAAAGTGTACCTGGTTGCAAGATCTTGATTGTACGTTTACATCGTAAGATGTGCTACTGAATTACAAACAAAAAGGGGATGTCAATCGTATTCCACTGAGTTGAAAAGAAGAAATAAATGTGATGAAAGTGGGGGACATCCATCTCAGAGGCCTCTGTTACACCATAGGCATGCACAGCACATTTCATTAGGTGGTTCGGCCAGGGATTTTTTTTTTAAGGTAAACATTGATTGAATTTACAGTAATAAAGGACTTTTTTTCATTCATCAAACAAATGAAATAAACGAAAACTGAAGTAAACTGTATTTTTTAATTAACAAATAATCTGTACTGCACTGTTGTAATTATTTGATTGGGACTGAAGTACAGGAGCACTAATTTCACTGTACTTATTGTCTTTAAATATGGTTAAATATCCCACAGTTACCTTGCTATTCTATTTCTACAATTCTTTTTCTCCTGTCTTTTTTTCATCCTCTCTTTGTTTTCAGGCTGCATCCTATGCACATTTACCTCAGAGTAAGTTTGATTGATCTCAATGGGGTTTACTTGTGAGTAGACGTACATAGGATTGTGCTGCAGCTCTGTTTTAAAGTGACACAAGATACACACATACCATGTTTACCAAAAGAACGGCTTGAAAAAAGGGGGTTGGACACCCTAAAATAAGCAAGGGCAGATAGGAATTGTTTTAGCAAGCATTCTGAAAAAGGAGCTGCTGAATGAACCCTCCTTAGCCAGGAGGTCCTGGGGGGCATTGAGGTTCTCCCCCTTCCCTCTTTCTTTTCTCTTGCTGGAGTACAGACTGGGGTGGGCGGTGGGGCAGCGATGAGGAGAGGAGGCACGTAAACATACAGCTTCTCTCTCTGTCTTTCTCCCAAACATTACAGTACCTGCAGGGCTGATGAGGAGAGGAGGGCAGCAGCTCTGAAGCGGGGAGGGCAATCTTACTACTTACAGAAACAGCCCCCTCCTCGGCTCCTCCATGTGCTGCTTCCTGCCCCCAGTGTGGCTGCTGCTCCCACCTTGTCTGGCAACTGTTGAGAGAGGTCAGGCAGAGCAGCTGGGAGCAGGGAGCAGCTGAGTGAGTGAGTGAGTGAAAGAGCGAGCGAGCAGGGGGGTGGGCAGTAGCTGCTCCGGTGAAAAAACCTTCCGGAGAAGGAGCAGGGTGGGAGCAGCTGAATTTATTGCTCTTTCCTACAGCTAGCACCGGCCCTGCTACTGCAACATGGCGGCGGTGGATTAGGGTGTTCAACTGAACCCTTTGAACCTGTTGTCCGCACACCAATGTGTTACACCCATGGAAAGCTCTGCAGGCATAAACCTACTGTCAGCAGTGTTCCCTCCAGCGATATGGCCCTGAATGGTGCATGCAGGGGGCAGGGTGGATCCAAAGGTCCTCTGGTCCCATAGCTTAATTTCCTTCCTCATTGATGGGGAGGGGGGGATTCTGGATAGTATCCAATGTTAATCCTGTATAGAATAGACTTATTGAAATGAATGGGATTAATAAATCTTGACTAATTTAAGTCTCAATCATATCAATAAAGGACTAACATTCTAACCAATGATTGATGAAAATCCTCCAGGTTGGAAAGCCCAGCTAGGCTGCCATCCATCTACTGCTGTGGCTGGTGTTCACCCCTCCCAATCCCTGCAACACGCTAGAAAGAAACTGTATCCTGTCAGGGTAGAGCCAAATGTCACCTTTTAGGATACCGTTTCCTTTCAAGATATTGCTTTGGGACCCCAATCCTACAGAGACATAAAATGAAAACCATCATGTCCAAATTAGACATGATCACAACTTTTTTATATGTATGTCTTCCCTGGAATCCTCGAAGAAGCACTCATTTGGAAGCCAATGATATGTCAGGCTCTCTTACTTCTCGGCATTTTACTTTCATGAATTTATTTCTGCATGCTGAAAGGTGGGGAGGATGTTACCTTCAGACAGCTGGAGTTACTACCTAGAAAAATGTGAATATATATGTTCCATGGAAACATATTTTTCATGGAACTTGCAATTACTGAAAACTGCATAGTTATTCACGTGAAATATCATTGGCTAGAAGAAAATGCATCACCAAGAAAGATGGATCAAAGTTCACCTGCTAGCCATCCTATACATTTCTTTAATAAAAGACTTGGCTTATAGTGACCATCTAAATTATTTCTCACCAGCTCCTAAGGAGAAAATAAATGGGCTTCATTTGTGAAAATCAGTGGATCTAAGCTGCTGTATTGGTGAAGATTGGACTAATTGTTGTCTGGTTTGGAGTATGTGCCAGTTTGCACTGGGTTTTGATTATACTGGTTTTAGCAAGGTCATAATCTTGCCAATGGAAACATTTGGAGAATGTATCTCTCTCCTGTTACACGGGTAACGACGGGGAGCAGCTCTATTATATTGTGGATGGGAGCATAATGGTGCATTCGGGAATCATCATAAAGTCTATTAAAACCTTGGAATTGCAGCATTCCAAGTGCACACAAGGGAAAATAAAGATGTTTTATGGCAGATGCTCTATGAAACCATAATGAGCAAGCATTGAATTACATATACAGTGCTCCAGTGCAACTCACACAATATTTTGTGGGCTCTGATTATTTAAAAAATAAATAAATTCCACAGTTGGCAAAAACCATTTTGATCTGTATACGGCACTGTAGGGACCTGGTCATAATGGGGAACCCAAGACAATCAACGTTTTCTGAGAGCTTCTTGGCATAGAGCATATACTCATCCTCTCCCTTTAAAATCCACCACAGAACAGAACATGTTGTCTATTCCTTCTGGCGTAGAGAATGCCAGGACCAAATCTCACCCTGAAGGATGTGTTCTTCAGCTTGGGGTCCCTGAACAGCACTATAGTGGAAACAGGGCTGGTAGAGTTGAAAAGTGAGGGGTTTGTTTTTTTATTAGAAGGGATGATGAGGTCATCTGTCACTTCAGGCTTCCCTGTTCCTTCTGCTGGAACTGCAATCCTCACAGTAGCTGTGGGGAAATGAATTTTCCCAGCAACAATATATTGGTCCTTGTTGCAATGCAAAGTACTTTATTTATGTATTTATTTATTGCATTTTTATACCGCCCAATAGCCAAAGCTCCCTGGGCGGTTCACAAAAATTAAAACCATTCAAAGTTTAAAAGAAACAGTATAAAAACATGATATAAAATACAATATGAAAGCACAACCAGGATAAAAACAGCAGCAGCGCAGAAATATAAATTTAAAATACAAATTTAAAACAGCAAAGTTAAAATTAAATTTATAGACTGTTAAAATGCTGAGAGAATAAAAAGGTCTTCACCTGGCGTCTGAAAGAATATAATGTAGGTACCAGGGGAGCTTATTCCACAGCCGGGGTGCCACAGCAGAGAAGGCCCTCCTCCTGGTAGTCACCTACCTTATTTCCTTTGGCAGGGGCTCATGGAGAGGACCCCAGGCAGGTACATATGGGAGGAGGCTTTCCTTCAGGTAGCCTGGCCCCAAGCTGTTTAGGGCTTTAAATGTTAATTTCAGCACTTTGAATTTGGGGGCGGGGAACTAAGGGCCATTTGCTTTACAAAAGACCTGCACCAGATAGAGATCAAAACTTCTAGAATGGCTTGCTGATATATAGTGACACAAGTGCCTGCATTTTTGGTCTCTCCTTGGGGGTGTGGCTTTGGGGACTGTTATGATATGTATTGAAAAATATGCATTGGCTGGAGACTGGTTTTGTCTATGGGGGTGGGTGGGCAATGACAGCAGTGGGTATGGCTATGCCCTCTGATGTCAGGGGAATATGACCACACCCACTGATGTCATCCAGCCTGCACAGGGCCAAGTGAGGGGGGGGTAATTTATTATCCATTCCAGGTTTAGCCAAGATTCTCATCCAGGATCAAACTGTGTGTTCAGATCCTTCTTAGTAAACTCACATTAAACCCCACTTCTCTGTTTCAGATGTAATAGGGGAATCATAGGCCATAGCTAGACCTAAGGTTTATCCCTGGATCATCCAGGGGTCAAACCTGTTCATCTAGGGGCATTGCTAGACGAGGCCTTAGCGCGCCTTGAGAGCCGGTTTCCCTGCTGTGCTTCCACATGACGCACAGGGGAATCCGGCCCCAGGCCGCTCTGAAGCCTCCTCTAACGCGCCATAAGCGAAGTCGCTTATGGCACGCCTTTTCTGCCTGAGGCCGGAGCTGCAGAATGTCTAGCTACTTCCGTGGCTTTTTGCGGCTACTCGCTTACTTGCGAGTAGCTGCAAAAAGCCACAGACTTTTTGCAGGGGGAGATCCCGGGAGGGAGAAGGAGGAGAGACGACACAGAACACACACACATGGAGAGAAGACAACACAGGACACACATACACTTGGAGGGAGAAGGAGAGATGGGACACGGAGGGAGAGAAAGATCAGGAAGGGATCAGGAGCGGATGGGGGGGGTTTACTAAAAAAAAAACGGCTTACCTTCTCTGGAGTCTTCGGGCCGCACGTGGCCCCTTTAAACTTAAAAAAAAAAAAGGCGGACGCTGCAGGGATCCCGATGTCCCTGCGCGTCCCGCGTCTGGAAGCTCGGGCTGCACGCGCTAACGTCAGCGCGCCGTCGCCCCGCCTCCCTGCTGGCTTATCCCGGCAGGTCTAGCAAAGCCCTAGGTGACACACAGGGGATCCAGTGCTCAGGCAGGGGTGAACCCTGGATGATCCCAGGATAAACCTTAAGTCTAGCTGTGGCCATAGTTTAAATTAAACAGAGTCAGTGTGCCAAGGAAAGAAAGAGGTGAAGGGAGATCTAAAAACAGATCCCATTCAAACAGAAGCTGTCATGTGCAGGTTTCAAAGTCTGCTGTTTGAAAAATACTTAGGTGGGGTGAATCCACTGGCCTCGTCCTGGCTACAGCTCTGGGGGAGTTCCTTCACTGACTAGGTGGATTGTGGCCTGCTTCTCTCCACTCCACCATCTTAGCAGTAAGGTCATAGAAGTGGAAAAAGCTGCATTTATTTTCTTGCAAGAGAGAGGAAGTTGGGGTGGGGTGGGCAGAAAAGGAGAGTGGGATATTATAGTCCTTTCAATTGGGCTGGGAATCCGGTGATTTGACTGGGTTTTCCGCTGCCGTGTGCAGAAGGGGAAAAGAACTGAGGAATGTAGCATGCAGCTGTGTTGCTCTCAGGCACTTTTCCTGAGGTGAAGTGGCCTAGTGTGGGGCTACTGTGAAAGAAAGTGAAGGGCCACATAAGAAGGCCACAGTTGGAGTTTAGCTCTCCCCTCATAAGATTTCTGAATAAAAATTGAGAATGCTGTAAATAAACTCTGAGATGAGCGTTCCCATTTCATAATCTGGCAATACTGTGTGGTGATTTTAGTCAATGTTCAGTACAGTACATCTATATACTATTGGGGTGAGTGGGAAAAACTATGTCCTTGAACTTCTTGGAGGCAAAGGCAGGATAAAAATGAAATAAATAAAAATAAATCTGTGTCCTTTAATGCAGCCCTGATCACAGCGATGCCCAAGAAGAGCTTGTAAATGTACAAGGCTACACATTATCTGCAAATCCCATACTGACTTTGCCGGACCTGTAACAGAAACATATTTTTTGTTGAAGAAAGTGGGTAGTTTGTTGCGAGAGGAGATGAACAACACAAACCAAGGACAGGCCAGCTTCTTGTGTCAGCTGCAGTTCTGTGCTCTCTAATAGAGCAGCTCCTAATTCATTCAGACAGCGTTTTTTCCTCATGTGTGAGTCACTGGAAGGGCAACCAAGTGGCTCTTCGTTTCATGTCACTGACAGCCAACAAAGGCAGCCATGACAGAAGTAGGGCCTGGTTGCCACAGTTGCCATGATACTGAAGGCCGCCATCCTGGCATTAAACAGATTGGGCTTGCCTTTGTGTTTAACCGAGGCGGTGAGTGCTGCCAATATAACTGTGAAGTAAAAAGACTAATATTTGGACCTCTTCAGAACATGGTGGGATCAATTAACTAGATGGATGGAACGCCTCAGCACCTGCTCCCTGCTCTCAGTTTTTAGCTTCGTTGAGGACTGATAGCTCCCCCGGTTTCTTTTCTTTGAGGGGAAAAAAAAGATTTAATCCCCAGGCACCTGTCTTGGCTTTTGGGAAGCTCTGATAAAGGGGAATGAAAAGACCTCTTTCTGTGAGTATCAAAAAACTAACAAAGGATACAACAGGCCCTTGGCTAATTAAACAGGAAAGTGTAGATGTATTACAGGCAGGTGTTCAGTTCTCCATATGGGTACACTGTCTAGTATGACCCCTGTTCAGGACACAGATAGCCATATCTGAAAGTACAAAACATTGTATCTGCTGTCGGTAGCCAAGATTCTGTTCCCATGTAACTCCTCTGAAATTAATTTACCCTGGGAGATGCAAAATCTGACTTATGTTCTGTAGTTTTTATTTCTTATCTACTAGCCCGCCAAAAATAAGGGGGATTCTGAGTTTTTGTTAGTTTGTGTTTTCAAATAAACTACATGAGATGGATTCCATTCAGATTAGGGGGGACGGGGCTTCTAAATTACACTCTATACATACAGACTAATTAGTAAAACCATGCCTGGATGCCACACCAGAGTGCAGGTGGGGGAATTGCATGTTTAAATGCTCCCCCCTGCACCAAAAATCCTACCCATAGAAAACTAGCAAGTCAGGCAGAAAGCTAGGCTTGAATCCTTTCCTCTGACATCTAAGGGCCTTGCTAGACCTACCGGGTGTTCCGTGCTTGAGGAGGGGTGAAAGCGGGTTTTCCTGTATAGGTGTGACGCCTCATGGTCCACACGTTGTGTGGATTATCCCGGTATTGGAGGGGGGTGGTTGCGGGAGTTTGTTCTGGTTGTGGTGCTGTCGGGTCGAGAACGGGATGCAGAGCCACACCGGCCTGATTTTCGGGATTTTTCCCCCGTCCGCGGCACGATTTGCGCAAGTGCGAAAGAGCGCGATCCGCGGTGGTTGGCGGCGGCTGAAGTGCCGCTGCTGCTTTTGTTGCATTCCCCCCCCCCCGGGGTGGGCACAGGGGAGCCAGTTGGCATTGGGGGATGACCCACAGGGGGCGTGGCCAGCGGTGGCAGGAGGATGGGAAAGAGTGGCATTGTTGAGCGGCAACATTGACAAGGCAGAGATGCTGTCATTTGCTTTCGGGGGTGATGACAGATGTATTGTGATCTGAGTACAGTCGTCTGCATGTGCACTCTGCGCCTACATCTCCCATCCGGCCTCTGAGTTTTTCCGGCGATGACCGGCCCTGCGCCCTTCCCCCCATCCCACGGAGCCAACCCACATCTGGGCATAGGCATGGCAGCAGCTCTGAACCATGAAGAATATTATGTAACTGATCGTAGTACGGGCACGTGGTGGCATTGCTGCCTGACCTCTCATTATGGTTCCTCACACGCTGGTACTCTGTCCGCATGCCCTTGGTTTTAGTGCGACACTCTTCTGTGGTTCATTTATGGCCTCTCTTGCCCATCTACCGTGCCACTTGTTGGAACATATTAAAGTTGCGGTGGCTAGCCCTCAGCTGCTCCTGTATCCTCTGTTCTCCCCAAATGTCCAACAGATCTAGAATCTCCTAGTGCCTCCAAGTGTCCCCCTCCCCTTCAGAGCCATTCCTGATACCTACTAGTAGGGGTGTGCACGGACCCCCCGCTCCGCTTCACTTGCAGATCCGCAATTTTCAGAGCGGGCCGCTTCGCCCCGCCCCTGCCCCGCCCACTTCCGCTCCACTCCGCTCGGAGCTCCGGATCCGGATCGGAGCTCCGTTTCCCCCCCATAGGGTTGCATTGAAAGCTAAAAAAGTAAACAACGTTTTTTCTGTTCAAGTTAGAAACCTCACGTTTGGCACCATGACACCTCATGGGGGTATACACACTCACGCCAAGTTTCAAAGCAATCCCATCATCCCCTGATTTTTGGGGAATTTTTGAAAATCGGGCACCCCATTCACACCCCTTTCCATAGCTCCGTCAATTTGCACGTTAGAAACCTCAAACTTGGCACCATGATAGCTTATCCATGTGTCCCCATGGACGCCAAGTTTCAAGGCAATCCCATCATCCCCTGATTTTTGGGGAATTTTTGAAAATCGGGCACCCCATTCACACCCCTTTCCATAGCTCCGTCAATTTGCATGTTAGAAACCTCAAACTCGCCACCAGGACAGCTTATCTATGTGTCCACACGCACGCCAAGTTTCAAGCAAATCCCATCATCCCCTGATTTTTGGGGAATTTATGAAAATCCAACACCCCTTTCCATAGCTCCGTCAATTTTGCACTTTAAAAAACCCCCTCAAACTCACCACCATGACAGCTTATCCAGGGATACATACGCACGCCGAGACTCAAGGCAGTCCCATCATCCCCTGTTTTTTGGCGGGGCTTAAACCTGCAAAATTTGGAACTTCCAAAACTCCAAGTGAGTGCAGGAAGGACTTCTCCCCTGAGTAAAAGCCACACACACACAACATCCCTGCGAGGTGGGCAGGGGAGGAGGGAGGGAAGGCAGGCAGGCAGGCATGCAGCTGGCATTTCTGGGGGCATAAGGAAGTGAGCCAAGGATAAGCTAGTCATGCATATAAAATGGAATAAATAAACAAATAAATAAATGAAGGAGGGGTGGAATTAAAAGCAGCAGTGTTGCTCAATAAACAGCAAGAAGAACTTTTTTAAAAAGGCTATATCTGTCTTTTACCAGCAATAGGGGGACGTGCCCGGGGGAGAGGGAAGCAGCTGCCAGTTCAACTCAAGAAAGCCATTGCTTCACCACGAGAGCTCTAAGAAGTAAACGCTTACTTCAACTCATAACAGGCATCGCTCCACCACTAAGAAGTGAACGCTCACTTCGACTCATGATAGGCATTGCTCCACCGTTTTACTCTCTTTGGAAGGCTCTAATGGCCTTCCAGTGCAGGAGAGAGTGGGGGCACGTCCACGATGAGATGCTCTAGGGGAGCTCATCCCCTTGCACCACATCTTTTCAGTTGTTCCCCAAAGTTAGGGTGGGTAGCAGTGCTGTGTTTCTATCTCTTATTCTTGGCTTAGTATATGATTTCAGGTTGTGTTTGTGCATTTGGTGGGGCTACTGTGTTAAAAAACACTGGGAAAAGTCCGTTCAGATGAAGAAAGAGAAGTTTCCCAGAATCCCAAGTTACCCGTTTTGCCTATGCCCTCCTCTAACTTTGGGATCATGTGATCATGACCGGGAGCTGACTCTGCCCCTCAGCCCTTTGAAAAAGGTATTTTTCCCGCCGATTTTTTAAAAAATTCTAGCGCGCGACTCGCACCACGCAGAGAGGTGAGAGTAGTCTCAAAATGACCCCCATCCACGACTCTCTGTGCACAAGAATTTTCAGAATGATAGCTAAAAAATCAACCCAGTTATCCCCGATTGTTTTCCGCAATGGAATCCTTTTTGTTTTTATAATAATTTTTATTCATTTTCAACACTATATAAACATAGATAAACATTTCCAAAATATAACTGAAACTAACACAATAAGAAAAAAAAAATGCATCAAATATCTGCTGCATACATATTGAATAATTGTTGAGTACAAATATCAAAAACTATTACATATGCCTTATCACACTACAACATCTTCATTCTTAACATAAATGTGCACCCCCCACCTCGGGATCATTCTTGAGTCCAAAATCTAATCATTTCTTCTGCTGGTGGTTTCCCACTTCCCTTAGTAAACACGAACACTAGGAACTGTTTCCAGATTCCTTCGAACTCATTTATTTTAGTTACGCCTTTTCTCCACTTAATATTGCATGTCAGTTTATCATTAATGGCTATGTCCCATACTACTTTATACCATTCCTCAATAGAATATTCCCCTTGGATCTTCCAGTTCCTAGCTATCATCAATCGTGCTGCAACCAACAAACTCGATATCAGCTCTATAGTTCCTTTTCCACACTTTATATCTTCAAATAGTGACAGCAATGCTATTTTTGGTGTTTGTTCTATTTTCATTCCCACTATTTCTTCAATTTCTGAAAACACCATCTTCCATAATCTTTGTACATATTTGCATTGCCACCACATATGTAAATACGTTCCTTTTTCCCCACATCCTCTCCAACAATTTGCTGAATGTTGATCACTTATCTTATTCAATCTAACCGGGGTTAGGTACCACCTCCATAAAATTTTAAAATAATTCTCCTTTATTCTTACTGATAAACTTCTCAACACTCTTTGTTTCCATAGTCCCTCCCAGCTCTGTCGCCCTATTTGTATCTTCAAATCTGATTCCCAAATCATTTTCTCTGTATTCTCTCTAAACTCCTTCTCTAACAATATTTTATATATTTCACTCATTAATCCTTTTGAAACTATACTACTTCCTTTTCCTTTCTCCTTACTTACTACTAATTCTTCAAACCTCGTCATCTTTCTGCACATTCTATTATCTTTAATCCACTTTTTATTCCATTGTTCTAATTGACCATATTCTAGCCAAGATAGCTTCTTCTCCTTTAACAAATTTTCCATATCTTCTCTTGTTTTAATATCTCTTACCCAATCCTTTAATTTTATTTTATTTTTCTCTTTTAATATTTTACATAATCTACCCTTTAGATCCTCTGGGAAATTCTTTAACATTATTATCGGTGCTAAGGGAGAGTTGCTCGGAAGCAGCTTCCCTTTAAATTTACTCCAAATTTCCCATTGAGTCCTCAGGAGTGGATTATCTATACTTCCAACCCACTTTCTTCCTCCATCTTTAAAAAAAACATTCTCCAGATTCATCTCTACCTTACTTATGATTTTTTCTTCCATCCAATATAAATCTCCTACTCCCATAATTGCTTCTACAACATGTCTTAATCTATTTGCTACGTAGTATAATTTTATGTTTGGGAGACCCATTCCCCCCTTTTTTTGGCTTAGGTACCAATTATTTTTATTCACTCTTGCTCTCTTTTCTCCATTACAATATTTATTAATAATATTTTGCCAACTTTTTATCTCGGTTTCTGATATTTTTATAGGTAACATCCTAAATACAAAATTAATTTTAGCTAATATCTTCATTTTTATCAAAGCTATTCTCCCAAACCAAGATAAATTTAATCTTTTATATTTTTCCAATTTCTCTAGTACCTCCTTCTTTAACCTCGTTAAATTTTCCCTTTCTAAATTCTCTAGATTTTTTGTAATTTTAATTCCCAAATATTTAATCTCGTTCTTAACTTTCAATTCCATTCCCTTAAATTCCCAATCCTTTTCTTCTTTCTTAGTATAGTTAAACAACATCATCTCTGATTTAGACCAATTTATTTTTAACCCTGTAATTTCCTCAAATTCCCTCAACTGATATTTAATTCTTTCTAATTTTCTTAATGGATTCTTAATGGTCAATAAAGTATCATCTGCAAACATGTTTAGCTTTATTTCCCTTACCTCTCCAATTCCTTCTAATTCTTTATCCTCCCTTAGTGCCTTCGCCAAAACTTCCATAACCATTACAAAAAGGACCGGCGAGAGCGGACATCCTTGTCTTGTTCCTCTGGCTAGTCGTATCTTTTCAGTAAGTCCGTCATTTACCACCACTACCGCCGTATTTTGGGAATATAGCTGTTCTATTACATTTTTAAATTTATTTCCAAATCCCAATTTATCTATAATACTCTTTAGTGCCTGCCAGCTCACACAATCAAAAGCTTTAAAAATATCTAATGCCATAATACCTGCCTTAATATTTGCTTTTTTTATTACATTTATTACATTTAAAACTCTACCCACTAAATTATGCATATGTCTTCCTACCACAAACCCACATTGATCTGCTCCTATATATTCTGCCAAAAATTTATTTAGTCGTTTGGCCATAATAGATGTAAAAATTTTAGCATCCTGATTTATTAAAGAAATAGGTCTATAAGAATCGGGATTAGTCAAATCTTTATCTGGTTTTGGGATCAGAATTATCACTGAATGTTCCCATGATTCGGGTATCTTCTCTCCTGATAATATCCTATTATAAAGTTCCATTAATTTTGGAACTAAACAATCTTTGAAGACCTTATAATATTCTGGACCCAAACCATCTGCTCCTGGTGATTTACCCACTTTTAACTTATCAATAACCTCTTCAACTTCTCTTTGAGTTATTACTGACTCCATTAACTCCTTATACTCTGATTTTATTTCCTTCTTTATAAACCTTCCAATATACTCCTCCACCTTTTCTTGTTGAATTTCTTTACCCTTGTACAATTCCTGATAAAATTCCTGAAAAATTTTTATTTTAGTTTTCATTGCATGACAATAATTCCCTCGGCTATCTTTCAACGTTTCTATCCCATTCCTCCCTTTTTCTTTTTGTGTGAGCTTGGCAAGCAACCTCGAGTTCTTATCACTGTTTTCAAAATATTCCCTTTTCATATACATTAAATTCTTTTGAATCTCTTCTATATTTAAATTTTCTAATTGTTTCTTCTTAGCTTGTATTTCCACTAATTTATATTTATCTTTACTTCGCCAATATCTTTCCTCCAAGTTTTTAATTTCTATCTCTAACTTTTCCTGTTCTGCACGTTGTTGTCTTTTTAAACTACATGTTTCTCTAATACAGATTCCTCTTGCTACAGCCTTCATGGTGTCCCAAATGACTGACCCAGCTGTTCCTCCTTTTTTCATTAATTTCCCATGACTCCGACAGTTCCTTCCGAATTTTATCTACTATTTTATTGTATTTCAATATCTTTGTGTTCAACTTCCATCTATATGCCTCTTTATAATCTTTCTTAACTGTAAATTCTAAACTTAACAAGGCATGATCAGTTACTTTTATTACCCCCATTTCCATTTTACAAATCCTCGTTGCAAAGTCTTTTGAAACAAATATATGATCTATCCTGGAGTATGTATGATGAACTGGGGAAAAGAATGAGAATCCAGGCCTATTCCCATTAAGTAAGCGCCACGAATCTAAATAATCATTTTCTTTTACTAATTTATTCAATATAGTCATATTGTTCCTCTTTTCAGCATTAGTGGGATTTGACCTGTCTCTTTTATTATCCATAACCATATTAAAATCCCCAGCTAATATAGCATACCCCTCCTTAAATTCTTCTATTTCTTTAAACAACTTTATAAAAAACTCTCTATGCCTCTCATTTGGGGCATAAACATTAATCAAAGTATAGACCTTTCCCTCAATTTTACCTTTTAACATAAGATATCTACCCTTATCATCCTTTTTTACCTCTTCTAATGTAAACCCACTTTTTTTTGAAATCAAAGTGGCCACTCCATTTTTTTTTGATGTCCCTAATGACTTTTCATAATAGGCTAGCCACTTTAATTTTATCATATTCGAATTCTCGGAGCCTTGGTGTGTCTCTTGGATCATTATAATATCTGATCCCTCTTTATTAAGCATTTGTTCTATTCTCTTACTTTTCACGACTGCCCCTAAACCTTTAACATTGAGTGTTGATACCTTTATCTTTTTATCCATAATCACCCTTTTGAAATCTCTTCCGATCCCTTGTGCTTAGCAGTTCAAACTTGCTTACATAAAAACACAAACTCCATACATAAACCCCCCACCCTCCTACCCCAATCCCTCCTCCCCTACCTTCCCCCCCTCCCCACCCCCCCACTCTAATCCCCCCCCATATCCCCGTGAGTCTAGTACTCCAGCCATCTACTTTAAAGGGGGAGGGGGGAGGCAGTGCTGTGCCTGGCCGGCAGGTTTCTATATTAGCATTTTTATTTGCAATTATCTCCAAACATAATTAACAATTCTCTTACTCTCCAGATGTCCCAGCCTCATTCCCTCCCCCACCCACTCCAGCCCCATCTGCTTCCCCATCCAGACCCAGCCTCTTCAGCAAATCTTTACCTTGATCCAATGAGGTTACTCTATGTTCCCTCCTCCCATATGTAAATCTTAAAAAAACCGGGTAACCCCATGCATAAGGAATTTTATTCTTCATTAATGTTTCCGTTATTGGTTTAAGACTACGTCTCCAATTTAATGTACGTTGAGAAAGATCATTGTAAATTTACACTGGTTTGCCTTTATATTATATCTGATTCTTAAATCTCAATTCTTTCATAATTTGCTCTTTTTTATAATAATTACCAAATTTCACCAAAATGTCTCTTGCCCCTTTGTGGTTTTGCCCCCCCACACGATGGACTCGATCCGGATCCAATCCGTCTATTGATATATCAGGCATCAGCTCCTTGAACCAGTTCACGATGATTTCTCTAAGATCTTCTCCCTGCGACTCCTTTAGCTGCTTTATTCAAAAAGTAGATCTACTAGATTAATCTTCCAAGGCAATCGATCACAGTACCCATTCTTTAAATTGTATATTAGTTGATTTCTCAAAAGCCTCTTATTTCTTCTGGTCCAAATCCGCTTTAGCCTCTATCTTTTTAATCTTATCCGAATTTTCCGCCTTTTTATCCGCTAAATACACAATTGATGTCTAAATTCACTCATATGCTGATCCATTTTTTTAAAATATAACAGTGTTATTTTCAGCTATAATGGGCCTGATCTCCATCAACGAGGGAGGGTTACTACCACTTTCTCCTCCTTCAGTCATATTTTTTTCTTTATTTGGTATTGTATCCAAAGGGACTGGGTCTTTATCTTCCTCCTCTTGCTCAACTCCAGGGGCTGTCCTTTCCAGGAGGGAGAGGTATGCCAAATTATGATTTGAAAGTTCCTTTTTTTATGATTTGAAGGTTTCTTATTTTTTTTTTCTTCTTTTTTTTCCTTTTTTTTTTCTTTTTCTTTTTTTGTATATTGAGCTTTGCCCAACTTTTGATCTTTCTTTTAACGTTAGGCATGGGACTCTTCTGGGTAGGGCATAAATCTTAGAGTGTAACTCACTTCCTTAGCAACTTATGCTGGCTTCTCTGTTATATATCAAACACTTTTTCCTTCTTCATGAGGGGGGGGGGAATATCCAGTTCACAACAGCATTCACTAGAGGGGATCAGTTTAATCATTCGCAGCCTCTCAGCTTCCCACATCTCCCTCACCGAATGCCGAATGCAGCTTCTTCCACCTTCTCTCCCCCCCTTCTCACCACGCCAATAAATCCAATCAACAACTTCCACCTTACAAAGCCAGCATTTCAATCTTTCCCATGTGAGATAAGAATGAAAGGTTATAACACAAATCAATGTCCAGCAAGCATAAATTCCTTCTTTTTAAACTGCGTCAGTGTTACTTTCGGTTTCGATAGTGTTGCCGTTTATACAGACATTGTATTAAATATCAATCATCTCACCTCCCTTCTTCAAATCTCTCAGCTTTTCCAGCTCCTGTGACTTTTATAATCATTTTCTGTCGTTTGCTCAAAGATTTATGCCCATTAGAAGAGAGATAATTGCTTTTTCCGGCAAACGCCGCTTAGAGCCTCAGAAGAAACCCGCCATTGCTCAGGCGGCCAGCTCCGCCCCCCCGCAATGGAATCCTATGGGCAAAAACCTCCGTTTGACCCGCGCTGTCCCTGTTTGTAATGTTTGTTTACCCGATTTTTAAAAAAATATAGCACGCAAACCACATGACACAGAGAGGTGAGAGTAGTCTCAAAATGACCCCCATCCACGACTCTCTGTGTACAAGAATTTTCAGAACGATAGCTTCAAAAACAACCCAGTTATCCCCGATTGTTTTCCGCAATGCAATCCTATGGGCGAAATGTTTCAAGATGGCGATCGGAGCGCTCCGCCTGAACTAGGAGCTCCGAAAAATGTCCGCTTCTCTTCGCCTTGCTTCTAGGGGTCCGCAGTCCGCTTCTACTCCGCCTCTGGGTAAGGCGGAGCAGGCCAATCTGCTACTGCTTCTCCGCTCCTAATCGGAGCGGAGCACATGCCTACCTACTAGGGGTGTGCACGGACCCACCGCTCTATCCGAAAATTTCAGATCGGCCCGCTCCGCTCTGTGCCGCTCCGCCCATAGTCCGCTCCTCTTCGCCGCGGAGCTCCGCCTCCGAATCGGAGCTCCGCAGTGGAAGGGAGTGGCACCAGGTAAGGCCCCCTCCCTCCTCTCCCTTACCTGTGTCCGTCCGCGGTCCCTCGGCTTCTTCAATTGAGCCTGTGTTGCAGCCTAGACTTCCTGGTTGAGCCGCGGGCTCAATTGAAGAAGCTGAGGGACCGCGGACGGACGCAGGTAAGGGAGAGGAGGGAGGGGGGTTTACCGGGCCCTGCCGCTGTCGCTGCATGGGCGACAGCAACAGCGGCCCGGCCCGGTAAACCCTACTTACCTTTCTTGCAGAGCTCCAGATCGAGGCGAAGGATCTGCCTTCACTTTGATTTTATTTATTTATTTATTTATTTATTACATTTTTATACCGCCCAATAGCCGAAGCTCTCTGGGCGGTTCACAAAAATTAAAACCATCATAAAACAACCAACAAGTTAAAAACACAAATACAAAATACAATATAAAAAGTATAACCAGGATAAAACCACGCAGCAAAATTGATATAAGGTTAAAATACAGAGTTAAAACAGTATTATTTAAATTTAAGTTAAAATTAAGTGTTAAAATACTGAGTGAATAAAAAGGTCTTCAGCTGGTGACGAAAGGAGTACAGTGTAGGCGCCAGGCGGACCTCTCTGGGGAGCTCATTCCACAACTGGGGTGCCACAGCGGAAAAAGCCCTCCTCCTAGTAGTCACCTGCCTCACCTCCTTTGGCAGGGGCTCACGGAGAAGGGCCCCTGTAGATGATTTTAAGGTCCGGGTAGGTACATATGGGAGGAGGCGTTCCTTCAAATAACCTGGCCCCAAACCGTTTAGGGCTTTAAATGTCAATACCAGCACTTTGAATGTCAATACCAGCACTTCAATCCTCTTTGCAATGCTCCGCTGGCCCCCCAATCCTCTTCGCCTCCGCTTTAAGAAGAGGCGAAGCACCCCGCTCCGCTTCTAATTCGCCGGTCCGATTAGAAGCGGAGCACATCCCTAATACCTACACATGGGCCAAGCAGAAAGAAGGGGGGCTTGTCAGTTTCCACACCAGCAGAGGTGCGAAACCGGCGTCAGCAGCCTGCCACCATCACTCTGCCCCCCCAGCAAATGCAGTCAGAAGGATAGGGGAGTGTATTGACACAGTGCAAAGGGGCCCCAGGGCACGTGCCCACCCCCTGGGCTGATGCTTCCCTGACCTTCTGCCTGCCGCCGCGTGGCCGATGAAAGATGGCCGCCCACCCTCGCCTGTTGCCCCCTTACACCCAGCTGCCGCATATCCACACCAATAGGCACACAGCCCTGCCTGCCTCTACCGTAACTGTCATTCCCCACTCGCCTTTACATCATCCGCGCAGCCTAAACCACCAGCATTAGGACGGTACCTGCGACTTCCCACCGCGACAGGCCACCAACTTCCCATTACAGTTGGATGCCCGCCTTCCCGAAAAGTTACCCACACAGAGGTAACAAGCTCCACATATCCCACACATCCACAACCCCCCCAACAACTCACCAGACAATTTTCCGTTCGTCTATTCGTGCACAAAGCAGACCCGTTTAGTAAAAAAAAGAATGTTGCATTATGTATGTATATGATTTATTATGTGTTGTTGTAAAATAAATAAATATTTTTTTAAAAAAAGTCACCGCGCCGCTGCCACAGCTGCACATGGGGTGCAAATGGAGGATGAGGTTTGGCCGAAACCTCTGGCCACTCCCCTTAGTGCGCCTTCTTCCTGACCAGTGCTGACATTGCCGGAAACCGCACTGACCTCATTTCATCCCACATCTCCGCCGCCTGTATTCAAATTTGCGCGTGCCGACAGGAAAAACTGGGCTTAAAGCCAATTCATAAAACATGGCACAACAGAGGTTTCACTACAGGATGGACACGGATCCTGGTGAACGTCATGTGGACCTGTAAGGACGCCGGCAGTATGTAACACGCGCTACAGCCCTGTCTAGCAATGGCCTAAGTTTCTACATGATAGGGAATTTATTTATCTTTAATATGGGGGAGCAGAAGCATTCAAACATGCCATCTAAAGTGCTACAGATCATGAATAATTTCCCCCAGTAGTGAAGTTTCCCCAATGGTTTTGGTTCTGCTAATCAGAAGTCCTGGAGGCTGCTTTGAAGATTGGGAAAATGACAGTGGAGGCTGGTGGCGTCAATGTCAGTGGGATGGTAAATCCATTCCAGGTTTTAGTCAGAACCCATCGGAACTGTAAAGGAGCTCACCAAGGTGCTTTGTAGGGAAAAAAGACAGGAACAGCTTGTGTTCTTGTCTCCCTCCTGCCTCCCCAGAGAAGTAGCAGGAGCTTGGGAGGGAGCACCATTCCCTTGATTTTTAAAGTACCTTCCCACCCCAGCATTGCTAATTAGTAAATAAAAAACCCTAGTCATTATCATTGTCATTGTCATTGTCATCACCATCATCATCAACGTTGATTGGCTGATTTGATTTCTACCTTGTCTTTCTACAAAAAAATGGCAGTCAAGGCAGCTTATACATTTAGAACTGATTAAAAAATGAAACATTTTCTCTTTCTCTTCAGGTGCCACCAAACATGCCTCTGAAGGTGGCGAGCTCGAAAGAAGGGCCTCTCCAGAATATAGAAAATTATCACAACAAATGCCACTCAGAGGAGCTTGGAAGCTTTAGCCCATCATTTTTACTACCGAATGTGAAATAGTACTCATGAACTCTCTAGAAAACAAACTAACCCAAACTCCTGCCTAAATTTCTACCAATTTGACAATATATCAAGAGTTAGTAGAATGAATTTTCAGTGTGTGTGTGTGTGTGTGTTTCTCTGTGTAAATCTGTCTGAACTCTGAGTGACCTGAAATATACCAGCAGGTATTAGAAACTGAAATATCTGCTGCACCATAAAAGTGTGTGTGTGTGTGTGTGTGTGTGTGTGTGTGTGTGTGTATGACTGCAACAGCTGCACCTGCACAAATGGCCAGAAATTATGTAATCAGAGTGCAACTAGCAGAAGTTAGTAAATTTATGTTACAGTTGTTAGGGCTTTATTTAAATACTGCATGCTCCCCCTTCCCCCATTTTTGTTTAACAGTAAGCAAATCCTCAGTAAAGCTTGCAATAGGGTGATTAAATATTAGCTTTATTAAAATTTATAGCTTCCTTCAAATGCATCAGGGATACTATCTCCCACACATGAGGGCCATGTCTACACCAGCCTAATGGTACGGGCTGCTCACGGCTGAGTCCCTGTGTGTCTAAATGATGCACAGGGACTCCCGGGGGCAGGGGGAGGCGGGCACGGGTTTTCTCAGGGATAAAAAATGTTGTATATATATTTATATTTATAACACATAAGGCAGCTGAACATCACAGTTACAATTAGTGGTGCGGCATAGTGGTCCTTTTTGCTTTTTTAAACATTAGCATAGTTGTCTGTGGAGATGGCAGCTGAATGTCTCCTGTGGCAAACACTTTTCCTGTCCTAAATGCCTGGAATGATTCAGGGTATTCTAGAGGATAAAACGGCGGCTCCCGAGAAGAGTTCTGCCACCAAAGGTACTAAAAAGAATGAAATAGAAACAAAGGGCCACTGCACTGCTGCTACCGCTATTCCTGAACATTTGGAAGAATTTTTCACACCCACACCCAAATGGACAAAATGCCTCCTGCTATTGGTGTGGCAAATTTTGCACAGTCTTACAATATCCCAGAAGGCCGACTTCCAAGCTAACTTCCCCATGGCCTGCTTCCTAATCTGCAAATGACACCAAGCCAAGGCAGGATCTACACTACTGCTTTAAAATGGTTTATAAGAGTAGTGACAACTGTTAGGGCCCAGGACACACTCCATACGCAGTTTTCAAACTGTTTTTAAAGTGTCCTTTCCTGCTTGGTGTAGATCTGGAGACGCAAAGCAAAAGGGCACTTCTAAATGACGTGTGTAAGCTCTATACATTGGAATCTGTCCCCTTTGCAACCTGTAAGCTGCATTCAGCCTTTCACATAAACACATGGAGGTCAGCAACAGTGGCCATGACCCAGGTTCCTTCTCTCCCCAAGTTTACTGACTGCAAAGTGCTTCTGTGGCTGGGAATAGGGTGGGATGTCCCTTAATGGTATCTTAAACATTATACTTATTTATTTATTTATTACATTTTTATACCACCCAATAGCCGAAGCTCTCTGGGCGGTTCACAAAAAGTAAAATCATGAAGAGCATAAAAACAACCAACAAATTTAAAACACACATACAAAATACAATATAAAAAGCACAACCAGAATAAAACCACACAGCAAAAAATAATATAGGTTAAAATATGAGATTAAAACAGCAAAGTTTAAATTTAAGTTAAATTACGTGTTAAAATACTGAGAAAATAAAAAGGTCTTCAGCTGGCGAGGTGAAATGTTTTACTTTTTATTTTTAAATGTTGTTTGCCCCAATCTTTTTAGGCACTTGGCTAAATAAATATGATTTTCTCCAAGTCTTTAGGATTGTCTCTGGCCAGATCTACACCAAGCAGGATATGACACTTTGAAAACGGTTTGAAAACGGTATATGGAGTGTGTCCTGGGCCCCAGCAGTTGTCACTACTGTTATAAACCGTTTTAAAGCAGTAGTGTAGATCCCGCCTCCGTATCCTATTTTTACAACAGTGCTACCACTGAAAGCGATTCCTTCCTACTGAGTGAAAATCTACCTTGTACAATGGCCTCTTCATTTCTTTTGTGCTATAAAAATCAATGTGTGTCAAAATGCATTACATTTGATAGTAGCTAGAAAGCTAAATGTTTAACCTAAATCAATACAGGTTCATGGAGGACTTCTGTAGAAACGGGAACCTTTGTATTGTACCGTATTGTATTGTATCAACTTCTATTGCCTAAGCAGAAAGGGATGAGAACTGATTTATTTATTTTTATTCCTGCCTATAGCCTTAATTCTGTCTCAAAGTCTGTCTTTCATTTCTGTTAGTGGAGATTTAATTTTGTCTGATCTTCATTAAATTAATTTATCTAGCACTGCATGTGTGAGGTTTTATTGTGTGTTTTAAATTGGTTATGTGTGTTTGAAGTGAACTTTAATGAGGAAAATCCATTTCACTTTGTAAAAGCAATCAACACAACCATATATGAAATTACAGATGAGACAGCAAGGCATGTAAAGATGGTTGAACCAGAATGTTGCAAGTTGCAATTTGGCACTACATTAGAGCTTTTCACAAACCTGTTTATAACCACTAAAATACACAGGGAGGAATCAACTCATTATGTTGCCTTCAGTTTGTAAAAAAACATGGTCTAGATCTACACTACTGCTTTATAGCAGTATTGAAGTGCACTGATAATTGTTGGGGTGCAATCCACATTCTGTATACTGCTTTCATACTGTGTTAGTCCCTGCTTTTTATTCCACATTCATATTGATTTTACACAAGGTGTAGTTGGTCCTCTGAACAGGCCCTTGAAGTGTGCTTAACAAACATCACAACATGGAGGAAAGATGACAAAAATAGGCTCACAATTCAGTATGTGTTCCTAAGCCCCACCTATGCTCAGATGTTCCCCGCCCATACCAAGTGCAAGGCATTTGTGTAGAAGAAAGGAGAGCAGGGCCCACCCTCAGTAGCATGCCTGCCACTGTCCGTGCTTTACTGGAGTGGATCTACACATAAGTGAATAAACCTCTTATAAATGTTTTTAATTGCGTTTTCCGTCTTTTCCCGCCACATGACGCTTGGTTTTTATCGTTTAATCACTTACTGTTCCTGTCGTTATATTTTCTGATCTTACTCATAGAAGTAGCTGTATTTTCTGTAATGTGGCCTATTGTGTCGTTAAGAAACATTCCATTATTTTCAAATACTGTCCCTTAGCCAATCACCTTCCTCAGGGGTGTTTCCTGTGTTTCCTGCCCAAAGTAGCAGCCGTTTTAACTCTTTCTTGCCTTGTGTTCCTCCCTGCATGTGTATGGGCATTGTTCGATATGTGTTTACTCCGAAGTAAGACTCTCTCTGTTCAATGGGCTTTCCTCAAAGGGAAGCCAGCGTGTGATGTAAACAGTTGAAATCAATGGGATTTACTTGAAAGCAATCCCCAAACCCTGCTGGAGGCTCCCTCCATGCCTCCCTCCCTCTCGGAGAAGGGGCAATGGAAGAAAACAGGAAGTGGGAGGAACAAACCGCAGACGGGATTTGAGGGAAAAACTATTAAAAATACATTGTGTGGCCCAGATCAGCGCATATCTATGGACAACACAACGGTAATAAATACATGTGTCCAGGGACGTATAAAATCATAATAAAACAATACGTTTAATGTCTCAAAAAATGACGTTTTATATATGTGTGTAGATCCGGCCTCACTGTACAGTGCACATGGCAACTAAAGGAGTACTGTGACATTCCTGACCTGGATTATACCCTCTCCAGTTTCCACCTGTTGAAACTGAGAAACCCCTCAGGACACCTGCCTCCACTGTGGACAGTTGTCCTCACCCACACACAAAGCTTCAGCCCCCTTTTCTCTCAAAGGAGACACCCAATTTGATTAATTAATTTCCTCTACTCAATACAGGAGAAGAAACAAGGAAAATAAAGTTTTGTTATCTGGTAGCGCAATAAGTCAAAACAACGTGTGGGATTTTGTATTTATAAATAAACAAATAAAATTTATTAAATACAGAAGACTTATATATTATTTATTAAACTGTAGTTGGTCTTACCATAACTACCTACTTCACTCCTTCTAAATCCTATTCCTAAATCCTCACTCACTAGATGTATCTGTCACTACCTTCTGTCAAGTCACACCTTTTAAAACCTCAGATGCACACAAGCCCCTCTCACTTTTCACTCACTCTCTAGCATTCTGCTGACCCTAACTTACCTGGGTCACATTTTACAATACAAGCACACACAATCATAATCATCGGCATATGTGACAGGCACTTACTCCTGTAAGCATTCCACACAAACAACCCCTGACCACACAAGGGTTTTGATCACGTGGAACGCCTACCCTTTGCAGACATTGGGCAGTATCCAACTCTGTCCCTGTGCCTCTGCTGATGGTCCCACTGCTGGTGCAACAGGAAGCTAGTGCTCCCTAGAACAACCCCTGAAATGAGCCAAAATGCTTGTTTCCGGAACGAGACAGGTAGCGGAGCTCCCTTCCGCAAGTGGACTTCTCCCATTCCATTCTGTTTCAGTTTATTTCCGGTTGCCTTAGGTTGCTTTAGGAAGCAGTAGTGTCCATTGCACTGATGGTGGGTCCCACTGGTGCACAGACGACATTAGATACTGACCATCATGCTGAATGCATATGTGCCCAGTCGGCTATTCCAGCGGTGCACCTGACATTGGCCAGCAGCAGGGTCCCTCTCACCGCTTTTCTAGCCATACTGTGTTTGTGTGGAGAAGGTCTTCATATAGCCTCAGTCTCACTGAAATAGGGTGGCTGCTGGTGAATCACTGAAAAAGAGGACATGCATCACCCCAAAAGAGGGCACCAATTTGCATAGAAGTTACAGCTATATATAGATGCAAATTAGAAATAATTATTACAATTTAAATGGAAATACAGTAATGTTAAGATAGCATGGAGACGGTGACCAGAGGGCATCTTTAGGTGGCACTGTGCATTAGTTCACTAACCACAGTTTCACGTAAGCCGGGGGTATTTGGGGGCCCTCCTGCTCATTCTGCTGAGTGTGGCCTGGAATTTGGCCCCTGAATACACCACCGATAGGAACCTTAGCTACACAGGGCATCACTTTCTCATTAGCTTCTACAAACGTTTTGACCTTCACTTGGAGAAGCATGCAGGTCTGAGGATCTCCTGATTTTAGCAGCTGCACATTGTGCACAGCTTTCTCCCTGTCAGAACGTAATGAAGCTTTATTTATCTAAGGTGTTCCACCATGAGAAGTTTTTTTTAATGCAGCACCAGCTACATTTAAATGACACAATTTGGGGAGAACATAATGGCATCAGTGAGTGCAATATGGAACCCTTCACCTTTAGGTCACTTGCCTGGGTGGGTAGTGAATGATCAATGGTCATTATTATCATCTGATAGCTATTGAATAACTTGGGGAAATGGGAGCGCTGACCATAGACCCAGGGATAGATTGGCAGATGTAGCTTTCATAACTTGCCAATAATTGGCATCCTAAGCTGAATGGCCATGGAGACCCTTTGACCTTCTCACCTCTATTGGTCTCCCCCGCCCCCCAGTCCAGATCTCTATTGTCACACTATTGGCAAGTCATTGGGGGTGGGTGGGTTTCTTGCTATTTTAACTTGTTCCTTTCCATAGCATAAACAAATTAATTTTCTGTAGTTGTATTGTCAATGTTTCCCATTTCAGGTCTCTTGTTTTCTTTAGGGTGAGTAAATCTAATACATTAGAAGTGCATAGTAAACAAATGGCTCTGTTACAAGTCCCACTGTGATTAAGGCTGATACACACACTCCCTTAGTGAGCTCTAAATTCACTTTGGCAATTAAGGCAGGATCCATACTACTCCTTTAAAATGGTTTATAACAGTAGTGACAACTGTTGGGGCCCAGGACACACTGCATAGACAGTTTTAAACCTGTTTTTAAAGTGTAGATCTGGCTGGGGTAGATCTGGCTGAACTGTCATCAATTTAATCCACCTCATACAATGCTGATGAAAGGAAGATGTTTTGGGGTGTGTGTATAGCATAGGATTCGCTTATTATTAAAGAAACAGGCATGGTGAATGCATGTTGCATTTGTAAAACATTCGCAATCTCTTTGAAAAGGACTGAGCTTTACAGATTTGTAAAGCTAAAGTAAGCTAACATCCTGGCTCTGAAATTATACATTTATTTATTGCATTTTTATACCGCCCAATAGCCGAAGCTATACCCAGGAGACCTTTAAGATCAGCAGAGGAGGACTTGCTGGTCATTCCAAAACAAACGGAATGTTGCCATGAAGTACCCAGATGGCGGGCCTTCTCTGTAGTGGCACCCATCATCTGGAAAATGCTCCCTTGTGCAGCTCAATGGAATAAAAAAATAAAAACACTTAAATTTTAAACTTCATTAATAAACCGGAGTCGCTTCTATATCACTTTGTAGTTGTAATTCATAATTTGGACTTCTTGTTTCTATTGCAGGTGATGGCCATTAATTTTACAGTCTGTTTAGCCTGTGCATTTCATCTATTATTTCTTCAGTCTGATAGGTCATACCCATTTCGTTAACGGATGAATAAAATACATATAGTCTTTTAAAAGCATGCTTTGTATGCCCCATTTGAATTCAAACTGAACATCCATTTAGGTTCCATTCAGTAATGTCACAGGTCATTATCAAGCATTTTTGGATACCTAGACATGGCTATAGTTACTCTTGCTTTCTCAAGCAATAACCATATTGTCATAGTGGATTCCCCCCTCCCCCAGCCCATCTAAGTGCTATGAAATCAAGCCTCTATTGAAATGGTTGAGCATAGTAAATTATTTCTTAATCTACCCTCCTAGTAGTGATAAAACACAATGTAGTTAGGTAGTTATGTATCTGTCACTTATGCTTCCATATCCGCTCCATCATAATTCAAAATCAGGTGAGCATTATGTAGCAAACCATATGAAGTACCTTGTCTGATGCTACATTCCTCATGGCATGGTAACAGATAATGCTGCTGGATTCTATTTGATTGACGTATTTGTGCCATTCTATCCACTGACGCTGGCAGGTTAGCGTGAATAGATCTATACAGGCCTAATGAGAAAGCTCTTTAAAAATTATGGCTTAAATCCAGACATAAAATATAGTCAGCAATATTTGTGACGCCAGAATGGTCTGGAGAGACTGGGATGGCCTGGTTTGCATTAATTCAGAAGAAATGATGTCACAAAAACAATTCTAAGTTTAGATGTTCATCTGTCTCTTTACCCCAACCTGTTTCTTTGTCCGGCCTTTGAAATGGTTGATTCTTTACAGAACATCACCTTTCTAATAAGTGGAAGAAGATGAACTGTGTTTCCTTTAATAGTTCTGTCAGCTAGAGATTTGTGCTTCTGTGTGTGTTAGACTTGGGTGAGGTGGTTACTTTGTCTCTTGTTCACAGCTGGTCTGCATTAGGGCTTACTATGGGGCAGTGCTGCTTCCATAGGACCAAAGATTTAGAAAGGACACAATTCAGTCACATGAGAAGAACTAGCATGCCACAGAAGAAATAACCACCACCACCACCACCAATATCTTCCAAAAATACATTATAAAAGGTAACAATATAACAACAGATTTATGTAGGAAATGCCATCAATTCCAAGAAACAATAGACCATGTAAAAGGAGGATGTAAAATTCTGGCAGGAACAGACTGTATGGACAGACACAATAGAGCTGCAAAAATAAGTCACCAACAACTGGCCATCAAATTCAGCCTCATCAAACAACCTACCCCATACTGCATGTACTCACCCGAAACAATCTTGGAAAATGCAAAACATAAAATATACTGGAACAGAACAATTTATACGGGCAAAACAATACCCTGCAACCAACCAGACATAACAGTTATAGACAAAAAAGAAAAGAAAAACACACTTACCTTATTAACATAGCAATACCTAATGACAAAAATGTTGTAGACAAGGAAGACAAAAAGAACAAACATATGCACCACTGGCTATGGAAGTTAAAGAACTATGGCAACAGGAAAAGGTCAAAATTATTCTGTTACTCACATAAAAAAAACTATACAGAAAACCTTCAGAAACTGGGCCTGCCAAAATACATTTACACCAACATCCATACTTAAAACATACTCAATAGTCAGGAAAATTCCTGAATCAGTACAAGACAGCATGATTTGGCACAGCCCATCATGTCCATCTAGAAAAACCACCACAAGTGAGAAGAGAGAGATGATGATGATGATGAGGAGGAGGAGGAGGAGGAGGAGGAGGAGGAGGATAAATTTAAAAAATGGACAGAGGAAATAACTAAAGAAGTCTCAATTTGTGTCATGGGCCCTATTTCTCTGGCACACTGACATAGGACTCCAAAATCAGTGGGACTCTTTATTGTAGCAAATCTTACAGTAAAAGATTAATGGTTACACTCTTCAGAAATCTTATAGCCATGGCTTAGTTCAAGAAACAGTTTGAAGTGCTATATCTACAGCCATGTAAGAGATCAGTCCTATGGCAGTTTCCCAAGTTAGGATCTCTACAGTTCAGAATACAAGGCCAGGCCAAGGGTAATGATAAATCCAGGCAAGGTAACATGCCAGTTCATCAAAGATGTGGTTCAAGAGCAAGTTACAAACTGGAATATGCACACACAGGCAGAGATCAGTCCAACAAGAAGAGTCTATGGCAGGAACTACACTACTGTTTTATAGTGGCGGTCAGATTGATAGCTGGAATAGGGAGGTTTGAGCATATAACACCGATTCTGGCCCGCTTGCATTGGCTGCCTATATGTTTCCGAGCCCAATTCAAGGTGCTGGTTTTAACCTATAAAGCCCTACATGGCTTAGGACCGCAATACCTGATGGAACGCCTCTCCCAACATGAACCTACCCGTACACTGCGCTCAACATCTAAGGTCCTCCTCTGAGTGCCTACTCCGAGGGAAGCTCGGAGGATGGCAACAAGGGAGAGGGCCTTCTCGGTGGTGGCCCCCCCCGACTGTGGAATGATCCCCCCGATGAGGCTCGCCTGGCGCCAACATTGTTATCTTTTCGGTGCCAGGTCAAGACTCTTCTCTTCTCCCAGGCATTTTAACAGCATTTAACAAAGTTAAGTTTGTTTTTAATGGACCCCAGAATTGTTGTTTTTAAATGGATACTGTTGTTTTTATACTGTTTTTATGTTTTTGATGGTTTTTAAATTTTGTATACTTTTAACGTTTACCATTTTTAATTGTTGTAAACCACCCAGAGTGCTTCGGCTGTGGGGCGGTATATAAATGTAATAAAATAAATAAATAAATAAATAGTGGTTTATAATGGTATTGACAACTGTTCGAGGCCAGGACACATTGAATATACCATTTTCAAATCGTGTTCAAAGTGTTATATCCTGCTCAGTGGAGATCTGGCCTATGTTGGAATCTCCACAGGACATCTGTCAAAGCTGATCAAGGATCACGGAAAACCCACGCTAGAAAAATGAGAGGACCAGGCAATAGAGATGATTCCTTCCAGGGCCTCATTGAACCATGCTCCAAGGCAGATGAAGCCCAGGTTTCAAGGTAACATCTAGCAAATGCTAGTCCTGGCCAGTAGAGATATTCCCCCTTAGGACCTCTGCTACACTAGAGCTGAAGTAGGTGAAAAGCCCAGATGTCAGGATGATCCCAGACCCTAAGGGAGGGTTGGATCCAAGTAAGAAAGTGGTCCAGGCATTAGAGGCCTTGGATCCAGCATTGCATTGCATGGCAGGTTCTTAATGATCCAAGATTCAAACAGAGAAGGGGTTCAGTTTTGATGGAGAGTCAAGGCGAGGAGTTCTTTGGGTGGCTCAGAGGTGGTAAGTCCAAGCATGAAGGATTTCAGGCAGTAACGACATGAATGTTCCCAGCAATGGCCCTGGCACCTCAGAACTTGTTTAATCCTGTAAATCAGCAGTATTTGGATTCATTGAACTTACACTTGGCAGAGGTCACTGTGGGTTGAAACATCATATATGTGGATTGCGGACATTTGGAGCACCCTTTTGATGCCCTCTGTGTCCGAACCTTGAATTAAATGCTATAAAATGGCATGTATCTTTGGAGGATGTCACTATTTCTGTTCTTGAATATGATACACATGTCCTGTCTGATAATGACAGCAATGAGAGCTCACAAACCTCCCTTTCTAGGGAACTGTCCCCATAAGGTGAGACGTACATTGGGGATGCATATACCACCATTTTGGATGTGATGAAAGAGGTACAGAAATGGAAGTGTGAACCACTTACACTTCCAATTCATCTTGGAAGCTCTAACATCCAAAATGATCACAGGCAAGTGGTCAATGTTGCACCATGCAGACAAGGACATCTGTGAGAAATAATTATCCTTTCCTGTTGCTCCCTACTGTGCTTAATTCATTTGGTTTTAGCCTTAGGGTTGCATTCCATCCTCTCCAGAAAGTGAAATAATGCTGTCCTCATTGGCTTCATGTGAATAAGATTTGCATATCTTCTAATTTCCAACTTTGCAATTTTCTCTACTGAAAGAACAGCCCATGTAATTTGATTCCACAAACCACTGAGAGTTAAATTTGGTCCTGTCATGCTTCATTGTGAAAGACAATGCTTATATAATATTGCTAAGATATCATTTTTGTTCATGTCAATAGAAAGTTGATAGTCATAATCTAAGCTGTAATTATCTTTTATATATGCTCTTGTTTCTGGCTGCCATTCCCATTAGGGTTGTTTTTAATGTGTTCTCCTCAGGCAATAGACAAAAGGTAGCCATTTTGTGTGAGCTAGGGGAGGAAGAAAGAAGAATTTATTCCATTTGAAAGAAATGAAAGAGAAAAACATTGATATAATGCTGTATTATAATTTATATAAGTACAGCTGGGTTTATGCTTGAGGTGGCCTTCTATATTCCTCCATTTCTCTGTGGGACTGGGAAACAGAAGAATTTGAGGAATGCTGACATTATGAATATACTGGTATTATGACGGCTGACAGACAAGGACCAGTAGTCAGTGTGGTCAGGCACTTACCAGGGTCTTGGTCCCAGAAAGGGACCCACCTCCAGTTGGAGCTCCCTGATGCTGCTTTTGTATCCAACTTTGATCCTGTTCAGACAACACGCTAAGCCATGGTGGTTAAACTTTTTGAGCTAAACATTATGGTTTAGTGTGCCAGGTGAACTATGACTTAACATGTCATGTGAACCATTCTTAACCAAGGTGGCTCCACAGCCATGGTTTAAACATGCTCACTAACCATTTGCTGCAAAGTGTTAGTGGCTTCACCATGGCTTAGCGTGTTGTCTGAACAGGCCTAGTGCAAATGGTGTGCTAGCGGAAGCTAGGTTCTGAACTGTGTGCAAGAGAAGAATCCAACTAGAGCTATGCTTGCAAAAGCATGGCTGTGCAAACAGTTGTGCATTAAGCTTGTGCAACTCATTTGCATAACTCTTGTGTCACCTGTTGTGCAACCCATTGCACATAACTCTTGTGCAACGCTTTGTGAAAAGGATTGCATAACAGGTTTCGCAAGAGTTATGTGCAATAGGTTTCATAATGGGTTACACAAGCATAATGCACAACTGCTTGTGAAATCGTGCTTGTACGAACATAAATTTAGTTGTTGTACAACTGATTATGCAAGTGTAATGTACAACTGGTTGCACAAGCTTGCACAATGGAAAGATTAATCAGAGCTCCGCTAGCACTTTTTAAGCTTGCGGAATGACACCGTTGGATACTGCCCCATGAGTATTAGTGATGGGCAAGAGGAACTGGTTTGAATTTGGAATGTGCTTTCCTAAAAACTGCTAATTTCAGCTCAATTCAGTTCAAGCCCTAGTCAGCTTGAGATATATGAGAAATTTGTTTCAGTTCATTTTTTATTATTATGGTTGTTTACTCAGTTTTCATCTTTCAGACTGAACATGGACAACCTATGATCAAACACAAGTTATGACCAAAGTCTGCACATTTCTGAGCTTACAATGTGATTTGTGGACCAAAATAATAATAAAAAATGCATGCAAACATTTGAAAAGCATGTATGAAGAAAAAAGTGTTCATTTTAAAATGTACACAAAACCACTTTAATCAATGGGAGAAGTATGCATACATTTCAAAGATGTGCACAACTTCTGTGTATGTTTGAAAAATACACCCAAAACATTTTTGAGCCGAACAAAATGAACAAAGATTGCAATGTGATACAGAGACAAAGTAAAACAATCTTCAAAATAGAATTGGGAGAACTTTGATGAGCTTGACTTTTCCTTCACTGTTCATGTGTGAAAACCCACCTCATTCTGAGCTCCAGTACTTGTATTCCCAATGAAGCCCTTGGGAAATTATTTATTATTTAAGAAGTTTTAGGCTGCCCTTCAGAAAAAACTATGAGAATAAAGTAGAAGATTAAAAACCATTTTTTTTAAAAAAAAAAATCACAGTGTGAAACGGAAAGCAGAGACAAGGACAGGATCTACACTACTGCTTTAAAGTGCTTTAAAGCACTTTATAACAGTTTTGACAACTGTTGAGGCCCAGGACACACCCCATATACAGTTTTCAAAACATTTTCAAAGTGCTTTAAAGCAGTATTGTAGATCCCCCCAAGCTGAGTTCCCCACTTAATGGGGAGCTATGATTTGTCCTGGCACATAGGCTGGGAGTGAAGGGAGGAAAGGCTGGTGAGGAGCAGCTGCTCAGTCACCATGCCAGTGCTTTCCTAGGGAGAGGCCTGTTGAGCCCATTAGTGCTCTGACGGGCTTGATGAGAGTGGGGCCAAAGGGGCAGAACCAGCAGAATAACATCTCTTTATTTGTTCTCACTCCAGATCAACCTGAGTTCCCTAAAAGCAGGCTTCTGACATGGTGGCAACATTGCAGTCACTGAGTTCCCCACCCACTCACTCCAGATAGCAAGATGCCTTCCATTGCCAAAGTAGTCACCAGTTATTAGAGCTGGGAAGGAATTTTACCTGCATATCAAAACCTGCACGGTTTTGTATTCCCCATTGCAAGATTAATTCTGGATTGGTCTGGACTGTCAGTAAATTTGTGGATGCTTCATTACGTAACATTTGTCACAACTATGTAGGTGCGATAGGCATTGGGCTGGATTTAGTGGTGAGGGGAAATGGAATTGGGTTTCCCACTCCCTCACAGTGGGAATTCCCATAAGGGATCTCATGAACGTGGTGGCACCAAGACCAACCCAGCATGGTCACGTCCTGATGCTGGAAAGGGGTTCACATTAGCATTAGCATTCTGCCATCCACCACCAGCGCTCCTGGCATATGGGCCAGAAACGGGGACTCGGCCAGCAACCGGGGTAGCCAATTGCTGCTGCCAAGCCTATTCTTAATTTTTAAAATTGTATTTTATGGTGCATTTTGTGATTTTAATTGTTGTGAACCCCAGAGAGCTTTGGCGATTAGGTGGTATAGAAATGGAATAAATAAATAAATAAATAAATATCCCAGCTAAGTCTGCACATCTGACATGTTCCCTTTCCTTCAATACCTGGACCCAACTAAGCGCAGCCCATACAAAACAGCACCATAATAAAACTCAGTGTAAAAACGGAGCAGAGCAGATAAAAATCTCACAAAAACAAACTCATCCTATGCTTAGGCAAATAAAATACATATTTTCCTCATGGTGGAATGACATCAGAGTTGGTGCCAGATAAGCCTCCATGAGGACGACTTTCCACAAGCAGGGTGCCACAACTGAGAAGGCCATCTCCAGTCACCATTTACCACCTAAGGATCATCTACACCAAGTGGGATATTGCACTGTGAAAATGGTGTGAAAACAGTATTTAAATGGCAAGAGCCACACTACTGCTTTATAGCAGTATTGAAGTGCACTGACAACTGTTGGGGCTGATTGACACATACCATGTGCCACTTTGGTAGTGATATATCCTGCTTGGTGTAGCTCCTGCCTTTTATATACCACTTTCACAGTGCAATATCCTGCTTGGTGTAGATAAGGCCCTAGACACAGGGTGGTGAACCTGGTCCTCTCCAGATATTTGTGACTACAGCTCCCATAAACCCCAGTTAGCATAGTCAATGGTCAGGGATTACAGGAGTTACGGTCCAAAAATCTGGAGGGAGCCAGGTTGCCCTGTTGAGAAAAGCTTCACAATGAGCTAATTTGGATTTGACCTGGATTGAGCTGCTAGCCTGACCTTTTAATGTTGACTCTTCAGTGTTTGGTCTGTGCTGCGGAACAGGAGAAAAAAAAATCATATTGGCATATCCTGACAGGACTGGATATAGTAGTGCTGCATTGACTACCCAAATAAAACTAAATCAGGGATTTCCTCTTGGCTTCCACAACAGAACTGACCTAGAGCCTGAGGGCAGGCAGGCTGATTTCGTGGAATTAGACATGCACACGTCTTGTTCTTCCACACTGCTGTAACATGTCTCCAGGGGTGTATACTTTGCTTTGTATTCATCCTGCTTGTCATCTGAGAAGACAGTTTTTATTTTGTACGTACTGGGTATGTGAGGCAGTGTCGGAGAGTTAGAGCTCTGACAGGGGAGAGCCGTTAGAGATGCACAGGACTCCCACAAGACATTTCCGTTGTCTTATTGAAAGTCTTTTCGGTTGCCTCAGACTTTCATCAGGTAACGTCACCCCAAAAGGAAGCTCCAAATTTGCCTCAACATTTCATTGAAAGGGAAATTTTTAGGGGGCAAGTCTAATTCATATCTTCACTTTGCCCATGGTTTGTTGTGTGACCTTGGCAAGGGGTCCTTCCTGATTCTCTCCCTCAAAACAAATGACTTCACATCTGACTAATAGCATCTTGACATATTGGCAAATCCAGAATAGGCAGGGAGTGTGGGTGGGCACCACAAACTGTGAACAAAAACACAATTTCGGGGCGGCCACTTTGCTGGCACTACCTCTTCACTGGCCAGCGAGTGAATATCATGAGCACACTGGCCCTGCATGTCCCCCCTCATCTGAGGCTGGCTGCAACGTTAACAGGAGAAGGAGCAGATTTTTGAAGGACAAAGTAAACCGGTTGCAATCTGCAGCACACTGAAAGGGGGAATAAACTCTTGCCTGAGACAATGGGGTCAGTTCTAGGATGGCCACTATCACCATGTCAAAAGAGAGGAAATGCATCATCCAAAACGAGGACAAAAGACAATACCAATTTGCATAACATTTCCACATTCTAATTTCTAACCAAATCCAAATTAGGTCATTTTGAAGCTTTTCTCAATGGAAATTAGCCATGCAAATTTGGAAATAGCTATTATTTATTTATTTATTTATTTATTATTGCATTTATATTCTGCCTTTTTTCCACCAAGGAACCCAAGATGGTGTACACAATCCTCCTCCTCCTCCTCTCCATTTTATCCTCACAACAATAACCCTGTGAGGTGGGTTGGGCTAAGAGACTGTGACTGGTCCAAAGTCACCCTGTGGGTTTCCATGGCTAAGTGGGGACTAGAACCCGGATCTCCCGACCCTCAGTCCAACATTTTAGCCACTACACCACACTGTCTCTCTTTTTAAATAGAAATCCAAGACATCTAATCATAGTGGGGAAGGCAGGCCTGGGTGCCTGCTCAGTCGGCAGACCAGGTGCTAACTGCTGGTGGACAACTTCAAGTTCCCTGATCTCCTTCCTTATGGTTCTGAGACTTTAAACCAGACTTGGATTGAACAGCCCATCAAACTGAGGACACTTTCAAATAAGACAATTGTCCTCTACCAACTCAATTTCATTTTCAATTATTATTTATTACTGTCAGCCCTCATAATACCAGTACGTTCATAATGTCAGCATTCCTCGCAACAACTCTGTGAGGTAGGTTAGACTGAGAGTCAGTGGCTGTCCCAAAGTCACCCAGTGAGCTTTATGCCCCAGTGGGGATTAGAACCCAGAACTCCTGAGTCCCAGTCTAACACTCTAACCACTACATTACACTATCTCATTCATATAAGGAAAATGAGCCACTGTTTGAGAGAATATTGCATTATGGATGACACCTGCCATCCACCCTTGTCAGTGGGGGCCTTCATTGAGATGGAACCCCACAGTATGAGCATCTCTTTGAAGCCCTTTAGATTAAAGGGAAATTGTGTTTGCTTACCATCGTTTTGCTTCCTGCTTCTCTTCCACATTTGAAATGAGCTGAGTTACATGGGAGGAAAGCAGTGACCGTGTGGTCTGTAATTTATAACTTCCCAGCTCTTATAGAAGCATGGGACAGTGCCCTTTAGTGGGTGTTTTTGTAGCGCAACTTCAACATGGCAGGAAATCCTGAGACATTTCAGAAGAATTGGGTTTTTCAAGATTTATTTTTAGCAGAATAATCTGGAATTTTGAAACATTGAAATGTCTGGACAGTCTTCAAGGGCAGTCCCATGCAGAATGCATTACAAGTAACCCAAATATAGCAGTTTAAGTATGGGGAAAATGCAAATTTTCCCCCAATGCATGCAGTAGCTTGGGAAGGAAGGATATGTAGGCATGTGCCTTGGGTAATGACTGTTTATTCCAGTTGCTGCTGTGTTCTTTCCAGATACTGTTTTTAAAAAGAAGGAATATGCAGGTTATCCCTTTGATTAGACATATGATTACAACATAAGTAGGACTATTCAAAGAGATTATTATTCAAGGTTACCCGGATTCACTTGCCACACAAAAAGCCCTGTGAAAATCACTGTTACTCTTGCAGTCAACTGAAAATGGCTGTTCATCAATTCCACTGAACTCAGAACTTGCAAATAGAGTAATAGGACACTGCCTTATACTGTCTTGGTCCATCTAGCTCAAAGGTGGGCAACTTTGTGGCATCCAGGGGCCACTCTTGACCCGCTGGATCCCATTGTGGGCTGTATTCCTCCTGCCCTGATGTTGAATTTGATAGTGGCAAAAAGCTTAATCCCTCGTACCTGCTTCCCTCGGATTATCCTCATAGTGCTAAGCTTTCGTGGTTGTTGTTTTTGCTACCGGGTGACAGCGATCCTTTGCATACCAGGAAGTGAGTTTAAGGGGGGAAATGTAAAAAATCATTAAAAATCAACGGATGACCCAATTCAATTCAAATATGGTATGCTTAAAGCTCTCCCTAATATCTATTACTATGCCAATTTTGGTGTCTTTATCTTGAAAGCTTATGCAGATGTAAGCATTTCTTTAAAATCCTGCTACTGCACCCCAGTGGTGACTCGGAAGATACGCTCAAAAAGTAGGGGCTAAATATGGCAAATCTTTTTGCTTTATTGCACAATTAAGGCAGGATGCATGGGAGTACTTCACAATCAAAGCAGATTATAAGGTGGAAAACTTCTGAGTCCTTTGTATGCAATTCGCAGTGATTGCACAGTATAACGCTGGTGTGATAAAGCTCAAAATATTGGTGATTTGCTCCGGAGTTTCAGTGGCAAACCTCTACGGAGTGGTAAAAAGGTTGCTCTCAAGTGAAACCTTTTAATCGCTCAGTAGTTGTTTGCTGCTGAACTTTGGCAGCAAACCACCACTATTATTATTATTATTATTATTATTATTATTATTATTATTATTATTAGCCAGTGTGTATTTCAGTGGCATGATAGTAGGGGGCTGGATAGTAGGGGGCTGGATAGTAGGGGGTTGGAAGGGGCTGCACTGGGTATTCCCACCTCTGAACCTCAACACTACCAACGTCGATTGATAGCATCTCTCCAGGATTTTAGGATCTCTCCCAACCCCACCTGGCGATGCCAGGAATTAAATCTAGGATCTTTTGCATGCAAAGCAGATGATCTACCGGTGAGTTTTAGTACTTCTGTTAAATTGTTCAACCACCCACTGAGATAAAAATGCATTTTGAAAATTTACTAGTTTCTCTCATGCTTTCTTCCTTTTCTTCCTTGCAGGGTCAACTTCCTGGGAAATACCACACCAAACTATTACCAACTAGATGATTCCATTGTTTCCATTCATTTTGGAGACTGCTGTTTGTAAAAGAGAAAAGAAAAGGTTTTAGGCTCTGTTTGTCCTTCATGGCTTGTCCTACATTAGGATACAGTTAAACTCTAGAGACAAGTACAGAATAATCTGTATGCTAGGGGGAAGAAAAGCAATCTTTCTTCAGCAACACGTATAGAATTGCTGGTGCAAAAGGGTCACTCATTATACCAGAGAGATCAATCATTCTGCTAAAAAACAAAATAAAACAAAGAAACGCACACGTGTGGAACAGGATCTTCTGCACACTTGGTTCTCCCAAGTTCTTGCAGATTAACTGATTTTTTTAAATTATTTTTTGCCACAGCCGTTGGTGCAACACATTGCAATGGACCATGCACTCCTTACAATATACAACAGCCTTTTTCTTTTCCCCTTAGGATACAATAGAGTAGCAGAAACTAAAGTTATAGATGGAAGGAGGCAGAGGAGCGAAGGGGAAAGCAATATTTCCATGAAAACACCTTGAGCAAATAGGAAGTGTGGAGATTCTTGCCTCGTTCTCGCTTAGCCATTTGTTTTGTACCTTGGATGGAGGTAAACATAATCAGGAAATGTAAATGTGTGGATTTTTTGAAAATATTCTTCCCCGGAAAAATGGACAGTAAGAAATGTTGAAATGTACCAGGGGACATTTGAGAAACACCAAAATACTTACAGGAGATGTTTCAGTATCAATGCCAAGCTCAGAAATTGTTTGGGGCAAAATTGTATCAGGTTGCCGCCCACTAGATAGAAGCCTCAGATCTCGGAGACTTCCGATGTTCCTATGCCTGCTGGGCTGCTGCCGACAGGGTGGGAAGAATGAGGGAGATCCAGCCTCCTCTTAAGATGTTACCCCTAGACAGGCCTCTGAGTGGATCCTGGCTGCTCTTTCTCCCTCCCCACCACCACCACCACCATGCCCCCCCTTTTCCTCTTCACATCCTTGACTGAGATCATGGCACCGACCTCGGAAGAGGAGCCCTTGTGGAGGTTTCTGCACTGGCCGGGAGAAGAATAGAGGTGAAGATCCGAGTGGGCATTTCCACCTCTGCGGTTGTAGCCCTGTTTACCGCCTTGGAAGTGAAAACCCCCCAGTGTTCTATGGACCCTCAAACAATGACTAGGGGCCATAGGATTGCACCCTTTTTTATTTAGTAAATTTTGCCCAATAGTCAAAGCTCTTCACAAAACGAAACTTAAAACCATAGAAATACAATCACACAATAATACACAATATATAAACCTTAAAGAGTTTAAAACACAAGAATGTAATCGAAATAAAACCCTACAGCAGTGCAAATATCAAAAAATGCACTAAGAGCACAATCCTGGCTGCGGCATGCTGGGAATTGTAGGACTTTTTTTCCTGTGTAAACATGCTTAGGATTGTGCCCTTATGCATCTTCTCTGAAAGGAAATGGAGGCTGACATTCCTCCATAGCACCCCCTATTGTTCAACTATTGAGTATTATTATTATTATTATTATTATTATTATTATTATTATTATTATTATTATTATTATATTTCACAATTATGATGCACACACAACTTGCAGGCATGATTGATCTCCAGTATTCGAGGCACTAAGCCTGTGTGCACCAGTTGCTGGGGAACATGGGCGGGAGGGTGCTGTTGCACCATGTCCTGATTGTTCATCCCTGGCCGATGGCTGGTTGGCCACTGTGTGAACAGAGTGCTGGACTAGATGGACCCTTGGACTGATCCAGCATGGCACCTCTTATGTTCTTGTCCTTGTCACATAAGGTAGTAAATTTGCATGTGAGAGTATGCACACCTGTATTTCTTGGTAGTATGAGTGGATCTAGTTATCTGTTGAGTAGATATTTGAGTAGAGACCAATGACAAGTAACCTTAAGTTCAGCGCCTCTCAAGGACAGTGTCCCAGGCAATCGCTTAGGTCACCTGCCTGGGCCCCTAAGTATGACCCTGGATAACTGCCCGCAAATATGCAGTCATCATAGATCTGTCAACCTTGGTTAACTGTGGTACCCAGATATGTACCTGCAGGCATTTGTCTCTGTTTCTGATAGGGATAGGCAAGTCTGTCAGTTTCACATTCTCCCGCATTAATTTTTAAAAAATGTTTCAAAGCAGAGAGAGTGTTCCCACCTATATGTTGGTATGCATGAAACAGCAGCCAGCCACAAGCTGTTAATCACCTTGAGCCTTGCTATGTTTAGGGATGGGTGAATCAATCAGTTTCACTTTCTCCTTCATTATCTTTTTTTAAATAAATCTCAAGTTCTTTCTGTCCAGAACCTGGTGAATGTTGGTAAATCTTTATAAAAAGTGAACTGAAGTGAAATCCTCACCCATCAGCATCAAATTTGCTGATGTAAACTGCCCAGAGAGCTTCGGCTGTGGGGCGGTATACAAATGTAATAAAATAAAATAAATAAATAAATAAAATTTAAAGGTAAATAAATACAGCTGTTCCCAGCACGGAGAGAGCCATGAGGCACGTGCCAGCCATATAGCTGTTAAAAATGAGGAGCCTGTCAGGAAAAAGAGGTGGCAACCCTAATTCAGTGCTAACATGGTTGAATACAGACAGATTTATGCCCAGACTTTTAAGAGCAAAGTACTGAAAGCTCTAGGCCTGCTTGGATGAATCTGTCCATTTTGGTTTTCCCCTCATTCAATTCTTTCAAATTCTTTTTTTTTTTATCCTGAATATAGAAAACATTGCCAATGTTGGCAAATTATTCTAAGAACTGAATAGAAGCAAAATTCTCACCTGTTCCTAACTTACAGCATTGGATTTTTTTTATCAAAGGAATAAAATATAGCCCCAACAGTTGATATTTTGCTGGACAGCTCAATAACTATTTATAACCAAATATCAGCTCCTGAACTGTAAGTTAATGTCCTTTCGTGCTTACCATTTATCAGGTTTTCATCCCTGTAGGTTCTGCAAGATCTCGGGTTGTTTAAAAATAGATTCTGGCATATGCTGTGATGCAGGAGGATGACATGGACGAATATTTGAAGCTCTTAAAGCCCTAAAACACTGTGTGACTCTATGTTCAAGAACAATTCCCAACAGAGTCTTCAGCAGGAGAATTTTGCCACTCCATGACCTACTTCTGGTAGTTGCTGTAGTTATTACACATGTCTTTGCCAGACCGAATTCCTGTAAGGCTGAATTACTGTAACTGCCACCTGAAAAGTCATTTGAAATACACACACACACAAACGCCCCAAAGACTGAACTCTAGTGGTACATCTTTTCTCAAATAATCCAAGGACAAGGAACTGCAATGCAATATGATACATGTTCTTCTCAGTTTCAACCAAATTATGCGACAAAATATAGTCCGAGCATATTTGTTTGGAAGGAGTTGTGAAAATGCATATATATTCCAGATTAGACCGGAAATATATATTTAATAGTTTCCTCAGTTTGATATATTTTGCCGTCATTTTGTTTTAGCAGCTCACAAACAACCACCTTTCCAACTACTTCAGCTGGGCTCCAGCTTCTTTAACATGTACTCACACAAGGCAAAGAAAAATCTTACTTTATCCTGTCTTATTCACCACACCTGGTATCCACCCTCCCACCCACCTCACAAACACACTGGGTTTTTATACCCTCTCATCCCCAAACAATCCTCATTTAACTCAGTGGGATTTACTTCCATGTGGGCATGCATAGGGATGATGTCAACAGTGATTTGTACTTGTAGATGGGAGCAAGAGATACAATTTTCACTCATTTCTACTATTCATTCTCTTCTGTATGTATAACAGGGCCATCCCTACTATTAGGCAGAGCAGGGCAGCTGCTGAGGGGTGCAGAATGGATAGGGCTGCATGTGAGTTGTCACCTGCTCTGTGCTCAGGTGCAGTGGAGATATGTGAGTTTGAGTGCATGTGAAGAGAGTCGTTTAGTTGTAGAGTAAGAAGAGTTTGGATTCTAGGGACTTAGGATTGGCATGAAGAGAATGAAGTGGTTGGTGTGTGGAGAATTTAGATCAGGCAGGATTGAAAGTATTATATTTTGATTTAAAGCTTTTAAACAACAATAATCTTATTTTTATTTTGTTAGCTACCAAATACCACATGTCAGCTTGGCATTATTTACCTGCTTTACAGTTATTAAACTCCAATACCAGAGTATTCCCACAGTATATTTTGAGAGATCTTATATTAAACCTGTTTCCCTCATAGCTAGGGGACAGGTTTTATTTAACCCTCCCTCAGGTTTTCAGGTGGTGGTGCTTGGCCTGAGAAGGGTTTATGCGGCAGGCCTAGTGAAAGGGCTAGTGACGTTGCATATTTCAGCACTGTCACCAGTACTGAAATAAGATTCAACTCCACCCCCCCCCCCCAAGGGCAGCTTTTGTATATTGAATCTGGGGGTGGGGAGGGAACCACCATCATTGCCTCAGGCAGCTAAATGTTTAGGGTCAGCCCTGAGTTATATATTCCTTGCTGTTTGTCAAAAACATTGCATTGGCTCTTTGTCTGAGATCCAATTAGTTGCATCTTGACTTTGCTTTATGACTTTGGGCGTTTCAAGATGAAAGGTGTTTTCTGGCAGCTGAGATATCACTCTAAATTCCTAGCACTTTACTCATGCCAGTCACAGTGAGTGATGCACATGTCCTCACAGAATGGAAGAAGGAAGAGGCAAACTGTATATTGGTGGAAACAACGGTGCGGGATAGATGGCACCCACCACCTCCTAGAGGGAATTGTAGTTAGGAAAGACAGGAAATACTAGCTAAAGGTCTTTGAGGAAAACATGTTCACTTGACAAAGTTTTGGAAAGAAGAGAGGGAAGGGTTGTGACAGAAGAGATCAGGATGTGTTGATTACCAGAGATGACAGCAGTTAAAGTGGAAGCTTTGGTCATCATGACTAAAGCTGTTGCACACTGTGCGCAGAAGCTATGCTTTGATGTGTGCCCACATGGCAGATACCATGTTCGAGGGATGAGGAGATGTGTAGCTGTTAATTGGTGCAGTGGACAGGTGCCTAGGGCATGGCTTGCGGACACATGTCTACCACATGTCCTTGTGTGTTTACATATGTACATCGCCATTTAAAACTTTAGTGTATTCACTGGGCATATTAAGAACATGTCACTGAATAAGATCCAAAGGTACCGTTAGTCTTCAGTGGCTTCTCTTGCTTGACAGTTGCAGCCAGGTGGCATTCAGCTGCAACATGTCACAATCCCTCCATAATTTGTTCCTTCTGAACATCTGAATAATGTGCTCTTGCTCAAATCTTTCTCCAGGAAATGAGTTATGAAGGGGAAGGAAAAAGAGTGGTAGGAGCTTATTTCCGTACAAAGTGTTTTTATGAAAACATTTTTCAAATGTTCATATTACATCAGAACAGTTCAGTTTCAAGTAGGCAGGCTTTTTAAAAAATCTATATAAAAACCTCTTCATTTCAAAATACCCCTTTACAGAGACCATCAAGAGAATGAACTCAATTGAGAGCCCAGTATTATTACAATGGGGGGTATGCTGCTGTGACAGTATCAAACAGAGTAGATTTTGGCTGTAAAAAATACATACATAAAATAGAATGCATGAAGAATTTAAAACTATTGTATTGTATTGTATCAGAGGACAGTGGACTACATGGTGATTTTTCTCCCAGTTAGACTTTACATTCATTTGAAGTGTTATGAGCAAAATTACCCTGTGCCTTTCAATTTACAAAGAAAAAAGGAGCCATGAGACATAGAATGCAAACGTTCACAGTTTCCAGGGTTGTTTTATTACCAGTGCTTGAGATGCACTTGAAACAAATTTAGTTATGCCAGAATCTAATTTCAAAATCATCATCATCATCATCATCATCATCATCATCATCATCATCATCATATTTTAAAATGGGAGAGGGGGAACAGGAAAAATCTACACACATCCAGAATCAAAAAGTAAAAGTACCCAGTGTGGTGTAGTGGCTAAGGTGTTGGACTGGGAGTCAGGAGATCCAGGTTCTAGTCTCCACTTGGCCATGGAAGCTCACTGGGTGACTTTGGGCCAGATTCTCAGCCCAGCCTACCTCACAGGGTTGTTATGAGGATAAAATGGTGTTGAGAAGGATCATATGAGTCGCCTTGGGTTCCTTGGAGGAAAAGAGACAGACTATAAATGCAATAAATAAATAAATGCAATAAATAAATAAATAAATAAATAAAATTTGAACTAATTTTCCTTTCCCTTTTCTTGTCAAGAAATGAATTATTCTGGTTAAACTCTATTCACTCTGGATTCACCAGATGGATCCTTGAGTAAAAAGTATTGGGTTATAACCAATATTGTGTTAGTACAAGGAAGCTAGTGTAAGCTGACTTCACCTATGTTCTACTTCTCAAGGCAGCCCACCACAACATTCACCAAGCCTGTCCAGTACCCTCCTGACTTGGGTGGGCTACAGCTCAGGTAGGTGAGGGTGAAGGATGGTCCTCAAAAACCGTTCAGGGACACCTTTTGTAGGCAAGAGTTCTGCCACTAGCAGAAATGGCACCACTGGCTACAACCCATTCTCTTTCTGAAACTAACAGCCCTTTTGGATGCTCTGTTGTACAGTAGCAGCATAGCAGAGTAGTGATTGCTGGGCTTCCAATATCAGTGCTATGGCCTATCTTGATGATACTGCAAGCCCCCCAAACCCGCAGTTTCGCTCCTGCGGGGTTGTCCGCGCACCAAGGAGTGGGTGCAAGGTTTACATCCATTGGAGAAAGAGGAGCCGCTGCACCACCACCGTGCCGTCGCCTGTCCTTCTCTGGTTTTTTTCCACCAAGGGAATGGGGAAGTTCACTTCTCTCCATGCTCGAGGAAGCGCGGGGATGTTATAGAAGCCATTCAACTCATTGGCCTGCCCCTTCCCCTGCCTGGGTGGATGGCGACTCGGAGTGGCGATAGATGGCAGATGAGCTGCCCTCGCCTCGCTCCAGAGAAAAAGTCATGGTAAGTCCCTGACTTTTTTACTTCGGAGCTTCGGGGGAAAGTTCCAGGGCTTTCCCCACATATAGACAGTGCCCTAGAGATCTGGTTTCAGTGTCCAGAGGGATCCCTGGGTCTGCAGGGGGCAGCAAAAACTACTGGTGTTCTTGCTCCAGAGAGTGGAGCAAGGTTTTTTGGTAGGTGGTGGTGGTGGTGGTGAAGTGGAGACCATGTGGGGCAGCATCAAAGCACCCTTCTAACTTTGGTTTAGTGTAGGAGTAACAAAGACCACACCAAGCATGGGAAGAGCCGGTGTGATGTAATGGCTAAAGTGTCAGACTGGGAGGCGGGAGACCGGGTTCTAGTCCCCACTCAGCCATAGAAACCCACTGGGTGACTTTGGGCCAGTCACAGACCCTCAGCCCAACCTACCTCACAGGGTTGTTGTTGTGAGGATAACATGGAGAGGAGGAGGATTAGGTATTCCACCTTGCGTTCCTTGGAGGAAAAAAGGTGGGATATAAATGAAATAAAATAAAATAAAATATAAAATAAAATAAAATAAATAAATAAATAGGGTTGTGGTATACAGGAGGTTCAAAGCAAGTGAGGCAGGTTAGAACAATTATGTCGTGTTTTCACTTATTACTTCTCTAGAGCATTGCAGTTTTGCCATGCTGTTGTGTGGGCTGCCTATTAGACAGTGTGAGGTGACCACTCAGGCAGCTGGTTTTGGGTGTCATGAGAAGGTAGCAAATAGTTAGTTAAGTCTGTATTCTTGTATTTTTACTGCCAGAGAGGGAGAGAAGAAGAACTTGAGAAATATTCTGCCCTAGGTGAGAAAATAACTTGGCCAGCCTTGGTGCTATGTACCTTGACTTGTGGGAGACCACCACTTGTGGCTAGAACTTAGGCGGCAAACTGCCTTTTGCTGGCCCTGCAAATGTTAAACCGATCAGCAATGTTACACATCTAACATCTCGCTATTTCTTCATCCTGGAGGAGAGTTCAGCAACTAAAGACAATAGAGCTAAAATTTTGCTTGTTATATGTATCTATATAACTGCTTAGAAATAATTTATTTTAACCTCCACTTTCATCTCAAAAATAGCCGGTAACATTGCATTATTTATATCTCCTAGATATACTAGTAGATATAGGTGTTCAGCTAGAAATTTATTTTTGCTGGCTCCTTAAGAGCTACAAATGCATCACACAAATGAACTATTTTCTGGCTTCCTAATGTGCGTTATGTTTCTGTTATAAATTTACTCTTTAAATAGTTCTCCACTTCCCTTCCTCAAAGGGCACTTGAAATTAAGTATTAAATAATAGAGCTAAAACTGTGGAAACAATATAGGAAAAAGCACCTATCAAAGAAAAGCACACACACCCTCCGCTCTAGTTCGCAGGATAATAGACACCCTTATGAAGAAAGGTAGCTGGGATTTTCAACAGAAAAGAACTGAAGCAAAATAAAGCGGGGGAGGGGCTTTGCTCTAAAGTGTTTAACATTTGCATTTAAAAATACCAGGGTGTGATGGGGTAGGAAGGACGATTATCATTCATTCCTAATTTCATCGATTGAAAGGAAAATTAAATATACTGCAGAACAACACACAAGTGGTTTCATTTGTGGGCTGGGAGAGTTTTTGAGCATGGGGTGGAGATGCTATTGAATGGTTGTAGTTTGCAATTTGGACGGCTTTAAAAGGGGGTTGGATAAATTTATTTTTTATTATTGCATTTATATTCTGCCTTTTTTCTTTCAAGGAACCCAAGGCAGGGTACATAATCCCCCTCCTCTCTGTTTTATCCTCACAACAACAAACCTGTGAGGTAGGTTGGGCTGAGAGTCTGTGACTGGCCCAAAGTCACCTAGTGGGTTTCCATGGCCAAGTGGGGACTAGAACCCGGATCTCCTGGCTCCCAGTCCAATGCTCTAGCCACTACACCACACTCCTGGAAGACAAGGCTATCGATGGCTACTAGTCCTGATGCCTCTGTGTTATCTCCAGTATCAGAGGTAGTAAGCCTGGGGAACATGGGTGGGAGGGTGCTGTTGCATTCATGTCCTGCTTGTGGGTTAAATGGCAGAGGTTAGCTACTATGTGAACAAAATGCTGGATTACATGAACCCTTGGTCTGATGCAGCATGGCTCTTCTTGATTAAAATCCCATGAAAGGGAATCTGGAGAACTCCTGCTTGATTCAGTATCAGGCGCATTGTGGTATTTTCTTTGAAGATGCCTTCAACCCATACATTCAACCTTGCTGTAGCCGTCACTGTAGTGGTTGTCATGAACATCTTGGCTGGAGTTTTCTTCAGTGGACCAATCCTAATTTCCCTGACAAGGACAACTCTAAGGCTGCAACGCCATACAGCCTTATCTGGGAGTAAGTCCCATTGAGTCCAGTAGGGCTTACTTCTGAGCGAGAATGGCCTGATCTACACCAAGTAGGATATAACTCTTTTAAAATGATATGAAAACAGTATATGTAATGTGTCCTGGGCCTGAACAGTTGTCATAACCATTATAAACCATTATAAGCAGTAGTGTAGATCCTGCCCATGTATGGGTTTCCACTGTTAGTTAGGTGGGGTGAATGCATACAGAATCTCAGTGGAGGCTGATGTCTCCGATGTCAGTGGGGTAGTGTATCCGCTCCGGGTTTCGGTCAGAACTCTAAAGGAGCTCTCTGAGCACCTTAGAGAGCTTCTTTAGAGTTCTGACTGCTTCTTACTGAAACCCGAAGCAGATTCACCGCCCCACTGACATCGGAGCCAGCAGCTTCCATTTCAAAATCCCTCGCTAACCTTTCATGCTGTTCATTTTTGAGCTCCTCAGCAGTCTGGGCTTGGTGCGTGGCTGATCTGTAGTCACTACAAGTCCCAGTGACAAATCTATATGCAAATCATGATCTCCATTTAGCGGCGCCAAGCTGTGAACCTGTGTTTGTTAGCTTCGGTGCCCAACCTGCTTGCCCTTTTGATTTATTTTTGATCAATCTCTTCTAACAGGAAGGTGGGAGCTGCCGAACAAAAGCTTAAAAGGCAAGACGGAGCTTTTATTGCTTTCAGGTCAATTGTGCTGACATTGCATTGCATTGTGGCCTTCTTCTTTAAACGCGCACACACGCACACACGTGCACACACCATCACCCCAGTGAATAATACAATGTACAATAGATCTTTGAAATGAAAGCCTTCCCAGCTAAACTAGGAGTTCTTGGATCTCTAATGGTGGTTATTAGAAAAGCGAAGCTCTTAGGAACAGCAGCGGTTGCTGGGACCTTTTGTACTTGGTCTGCAATGCGGAGCTATTTCTCATCTGGGGTTCTGGGGAGAATGCATTTTAATCCATGTATTCCTCGGCCTGTCGTCCCATTCTGCCACAGATTGCATCATGTGTTTTGTTTCTTTGGTTCTGAAAATTATTCCCCTAATCATGCAGCCTCACCTGCATGAGTTGAGGAACAGAACTGGCTTAGACTAGTTCCCCTGGCAGTGGCACTGTTGGGCTGAGGAAAGAGAATTGGGGAATATCAATAGAACACAGATAGCTTCCTTATAGCATGTCAGACCACTGGTGTATTTAGCTCAGTGTTATCTACGTATAGGGCTTTTCTACATGAGGCTTTTAACCCGCCACTTCACTGAGGCTTCTGCTTCTGGATTCTTTGTGTGATTAAATTAGCTCCTTTACCTGCCTCCCCCCCCCCCTGTTTTTTCTTTTTCTTTCTCTGGGCATGTCTACACCATGCCTCATCCCGGGGATCATCCCGGGATCATCCCTCTGCGTCCATATGACACACAGTCGATCCTGGGGGCAGGGAGGGATGATCCCTCCATTTCCCCAGGATAACTGGGATGGCTTTTAGCCCAATTTTTTCTGTGGTCTCGGGATTGTTCCCAAGACCGTGGGAGGTGTGGGCGACTGTCCCGGTTTCATTCCAGCTCCTCGTGAGTAAACCTGAGGTGGTGGGAACTGGGCACTGGGCACGGAGCTCTTCAGGCACTCCTTGCCCATCAGGGGAGGGGTGGGGTGGGGTGAGAGGGGTTTTTTTAATTAAAAAAACACTTACATTTGCATTGGAGCACACGTGCGCTCATCGTCTGTTAAAAAAAAAAAGGCGGGCACGACATCTCTCATTCCTCCTGGGAAGTCGCACGTGCGTCTGTCCATGGGGAGGATCTTGCGAGCAGAATATCGCGAGATCCTCCCCCTCCCTCCCGGAATGCCAGGAGTTATAGACATGCCCTCTGGCTTTCTATATGTTCCATTTCACAACCACTAGTTGGTGCTATGGTATGGCGGAATTGCACAAATACACCAGACTTTCCTCATGTAGAGCATCATCACACGGGGTAAATTGTGTTTGCTTACCGTTGCTTCTCCACCCGTGCATTTGTCCCTCATTGCTTCCTCTTTTGAAAAAGGAAGTATACAACTTGCCTGTGGCCCATTCAATGGTACAAACTAGAACGAGGCAATGGTTGGATAAATAGCAAAATAAACGAGGGTACCCACCCTCCAACCACAATAAAAATTCAAAACACACTAGTCTTATGATAATATGCGTATATTCTATTTCGTATATTGATGCATTGCTGCTGTTTTTATCTGGTTGAGCTTTTATATTGTATTTTATATTATGGTTTTATACTGTTGTTTTATACTTTGAATGGTTTTAATTTTTGTGAACTGCCCAGAGAGCTCCGGTTATTGGGCGGTATAGAAATGTAATAAATAAATAAATAAATAAATAAATAAATAAATAAATAAATGTCTTTAACCCAATATTTCCATATGTATACTTCTAGTAATATTGTATATGTAAATATAAACTATAACGACAGTTTTCACAGTATACAAAGTTTTTAAACATTCAGTGGGCCATTTTGATCCTGTTGTGAGAGGGACCCACAAAAATCTGTGAGTGCCCAGTAACTAAGTGTGCAATAAACCTCTTGTCTGATGGAGCTCTAAGAGGGGGGCAGATGTGCTATAGTAGTTGCAAAGCACGGGAGAGACCCTGGAGTATGATGACATTATGTAAAGCACCTGAAAACTACCGTGAGTGAGGAATCAGGAGCACACAAATAACGCCTTGTGTAGAAAGGCTCTAACTGGCAGTGTATTTTAGGGTTTCAGAGAGGGCTCTTTCCCAGACCTACACACTTAGGGTTTTGGAAGATGGGGTGTAAGAGTGGGACAAGTCAGGATATGAAAATTTCAGCTTTTATATAAGAAAAACTAATGTTTATGATTCTTGAAGTTGGGGAGAGAAACAACGTCTAGGTGTGTCTGCAATTTCACAAGCTAGAGAGCAGGGGAATATGTATCCCATTCTCCAACTATTTCCCCAGATGCAGCCTCTTCCACTCAATCTGTTCATTAGGGACTGCAGTCTGGAAAAACCCTCAAGGAGAAACCATGACCATCCTCCTGCATTAGGCACAGTGGCAGCAGATGCTGGAGGGTGTGAAGCAGCAGTCATCTGTTGGGGAATAGAGCACTGTACCTTGCAGTTTGCCCCGCGCCCCCCCCCCCAAAACTAGCTTTCTGCTCTCAGGTGGAGGATGATGTCACATCACCAGTGTTACGGACGTTAAGGTCATAGCTAGATGGGGTGAAATCCTGGGTGATCCCCGGGATCGTACCTGTGCGTTCACATAACACACAGGGGATCCCAGGATCAGGAAGGGATGATCCCTCCCTTGCCCCGGGATCTCACCCTACCATATGAACCCGGTTTTTCCACAGTCCCGGGCTGATCCTGAGACCGCAGAATGTGTGGCCAGGCGTCGCGGTTTGTCTTGGTTCTTCACAAGGAGCCAGGACCTGCGCATGGAGTGCAGAGCTCCTCAGGAGCACTGCGCCCATCGGGGGTGAGGTGGGGGGAGCGGGGGAAATAATTTGTTTTTTAAAAAAACACCCTTACCTTTTGCGCATAAATGCTCGTGCGCATCTTCTCCTTTAAGAAAAAATAAAAAAAATTATGGGTGAGACCCCTCTCCCTCTGAGATCATCACGCGCCACGTGTGAACAGAGGGGGGATCTCACGATAAACACATTGTGAGATCTTCACTCCTCCGTCACGCAATAACAGGTAGGTCTAACTAAGGCCTAAAAGTCTACTGACAATCCAGTTGGCTTCTGAAGGTGGAATGGAGTGGGGTGGGGGTTCTATCTTGTCTTTTGCCTCAGGCAGCAAAATGTCTCGGGAGAGCCTTGTGCAGTAACATATGCTGGCTTGACCTGTGTAATTTGTGAGGTATTTTCCTAGAAGAAACTGTTATTAACCAGAGGTGATTGGTAGCTAATATCAACAGTGGATTTAAGTATTTAAGACTAATATCAAAGATGGATTTAGGGACTTTTTAATTATATTTTTCTTGTAGAATTGAATTTGTAAATTAAATAAATAAATAAGGGTGCAGAACCATTTTGCGGTGCCCCACTGATGTCATCACCCTTCACTTTTCTTTGAGCTGGGAATCCCCAGCCAGCATGGGAGTTCTAGTCCATCTCATCTGGAGGGCACCAGGTTGGGGAAGGTTGACACAACGAAAGGAAAGGTGTGATAGCATGCCTCGTCAACAGCTGTGCAAATTAGGGACGTTGGAGAATTGGGTTCAGTCTGCATTTTTATGTGATCCGACCTAATTTGCACTTCCCAGAATAATGTAGATCGGAACACAGTTATCCTTCAGACACAGCACTTCTCCAAATTTTGCAATGGAGTTCTTGCTCCCCCTCAAATGCATGCTTTAAAGGAATGCATACCAAAATGTGTATTTGTGGGGGGAGATACATACAAAAATGCATATTGTAGGGCAAATGAGTCTCATTTAAATGTGAATTTTCATATTATTATTTTTTAAAAAAAATCACAGAAAATGAGATGGAACAGACTTATCATTAAACACATGCATAAATGTCATGGACGGGAATAGACAGCTCTGCCCAGCCCTACAACAAACAGCGGCAGCAATTGTACTTAATGTGGCATCTGTGCTTAATTCCAAAAGAAGGGCTGGTATTTCATTGGACTGGTGTGGAGCGAGGTCCTCCCTTGCCAAACATAGAAGGACTTCTGTGTTTTTGCTTTGCCTAACTGGCTGCAGGGTGCTCCCCTTGTGTTTGTGCTGTGCGAATTATTGCAAAGGCTGAATTGGATCCAGATAAAATTATGAAAATGTCTCTAATGAATTCTATTTTTGCAGATGTTGCCATGCGTTTAGATCAAATTAGAATCTGAGCGCCTGCCTTGGAGCATGGAGAACAGCAGCTTCCAGAGTGAAAGAGATTCTTTAAGGCAGGGAAAGCACATTCTCAAGTTCCATCCTCACTGTAAATTACACGCTATAGAAAATCAGTCCAAATTGTTCAAACCCATGGATGATTACACTGTTGTTGTACTTACGACGCTAAGCGCTTTATAATTACCATGGTTTACCATGTCTTTTTTCTTGTCTTTTTTCAGGCATCAACACTTAAGGGAGGTATACAAACCTCACTCTACAAAACCCTGTTCGCATATGGAAGCTTGTCTTGCTTTCTGACTCACCGAGTAAAGAAAGCTTTTCCATATATTTAGCTGATTGATGGGGCTGATCAAATTTGCAATTGCCCAGGGAGCAGAAAATGGAGAACATAGTTAGATTTACAAAGGGGGAAAAACCCCAGACATTTGGGCCTTAAGAGTTTAAACAATTTCTGCCCATCTGAAGAGATTTTTCAGTTGAACGTATAAAATCGATTTAATAACAGAGCTTCTCTTATGGATAGCTTTGCACAACTTCTCATATGGAAAACTGTGTTTTGAAGGGGAAATGTGGCTTTTTATGCAGCTACTCCCACACCACTGAAATTTTGGGGGGGAGGACAGGGGCCTAAAAAAGGCGGAGGAGGCCGCATGTAGTTCATTGCCTGCCAGCTGCCCACCCCATTCTATCTCTTGTGGCATGAGGAGATAAAAGCTTCCTCAGCCAGTGCTTGAATTATGGAAGGAAAGATACGGGGCATTAGTGTAATCCACTAACTCTGCTTCTAATCCTCCCACCCCCACCCCAATTTTAACCTTCTGAACTTAGTAGCCATATTCCCTTAGCATGCCACTCCATGTCCCAAGAGTTTCACCTGCCCCACATCTCCCTCAATAGGGGAAGCTGCCCCAGACAAGATGCTAATGGAGAAGGGCTCTGCTCCCTGGCACCTCAGTTGGCTTGGCTTTGCCAGGCCCCATCCTACCCATAGTGGAGAAGGTGTGGGGAAGGCAAAGCTGGGTCCCTGACTAACTGAAGCACTGGCAAGAGGATCTCCAGGTGGCTCTTTGGCCAGAGACCCGATGACATTATTAGGACCATAGAGGTCAATTCTAGTTCCCCAACCCTTGTTTAATGGCATAGAAGAATCTAAAAAGGCTCTATGGCCACCATCTACTGGCTAAGGAACTAACTACAACTCCAAGGTCTACAGGCCCCGACTCAATTACCTCCCCACCCCCACTGGACAACTGACTGTAACTTCATCCCATTTTATCCTGTCCTTGTAAGTTACCATCAGGGCTCAGGGGCCTAACATTCTGAGATACTCGGACAATATAAATCATGGGGGAGTACTTTCACACTCATATGGCATTTTATTCCTAACAACCATTGACTATCAGTTTCCTACTGGGGATTCTAGGACTTCTTGTCCCAGGCCTTCATTGGGAAAAGAAGTTTCACTAGTGCCTGGGAGCACCTGCTGTCTCAACTGCCACCTTCCCTGGTCCCAAGATAAATTTCTTGACCTTGGGGCAGGGAAAAGGGGAGATAGCAGTGGTAGCTTGCAGGTTTGAAGCAAGAACAGCCTGTCTTATAGTAGGCTTTGAGTGGGGCTGAGCTTGCATCAAGCATAGGAGCATAGGAAACTTCTTAATACTGAGTCAAATCATTCATCTAGTCCAGTTTTGGTGACACTGACTGGCAGTGACTCTCCAGGGTTTCAGGAAGGGATTTCCCCAGCCCTACCTAGGCCAAATCTACATGGAAACAGAATGAGAACTGCTTTCTGGTTATATTTGGATTTTCATGAAATCATTTAGCTCCATGGAACAAGGAACAAGGAAAGTGATGTATACCATACCTAAAAACCTGGGACCCTTCCACACATCGTTCTCGGAGCGCATGTATTCGACCCCAGTGCACCCCGAGAACGAGCGTGTAACTTGCCTGTAAAAGAAACGATGAAGAGACACCGCCGCCGCCGCCGCCCAGCTTCCTGCTCCTCTGCCCGGGACGGAGAGCTGTTTTTGAAGAAGGCGGGGGAAGAGAGCTTCTTCCGCTCTCTCCCACGAGAGAAAGAGAGAGAGAAGGCAGGGCGAGAAGGGGAGCATTGGACGATGGGGGGGAGTTGGCAGCGGCGCCCCGGGGCAGCGCAGTAGGGTTGATCACGCGGGATAACCGTGGGGGGGGGCACGGCGAGGTGAGCCCAGGTGAAAGGCTCTTTGCGAGGCGAGCGCTGCTCGCGTCCCGCGGCTGCCAGTAGCAATCTCTCTCGCTGCCTCCCTCCCCTCTCTCTCTCCACCCCCCGCTTCCCCAAGTGTTGAGGGAGAGACGACACATGGGGCCTGTGTGTGTGTGTTAATCGCCTTTGCAAACAGGCTCAGGCAGGCGCTGCCGCCGCCGCCGCCCTCCCCCCTCTCGCCTCGAGCTGCGTGGAAATGATTAATCCCTCCCGCAACTGAGAGGGACTTTGATGTTGTGAGTGTGCCCGAAGGCAAGAGAAGCCCCCCCCCCCGCAACTTGGCTTCGCTTTTGGAGGTGCCTCACAAAGCAGAGGGAGGAAGAGGTTCTTTCGCGTCTCTTCCTCGTTTCTTTTACAGGCAAGTTAGACTATCGTTTTCAGGGTGCCCTGGGGTCGCATAAATGCGCTCTGGGGATGACGTGTGGAAGAGCCCCAGCACTTGAAATTACCATTCTTCAGGGTTGGGTGGGCGGAGTAGAATTGAACATCATCCAATGCCGTCAGTGCTGCTCAGCGAATGAGAGAGGCTTGTTCCCCACCCATGTCTATACTTCCCTGCTCTGGGAAGCTGAATTAAGCCCTTGTAGTTTACCCCACACCCCTCCCCTCACATCAACCTTGAAATTGCGCTGTTGTGAATGGGAAAAACAGGCTACATAATCTGAATGGGTAAAACAGCTCCTGTGCTATTGTGAATGCTTGAAACAATGCTACTGTGACTTTCAGAATCTACCTACTGTGAATAGGAAAAACAGTTACTGTGCTACTGTCAATTCTTGAAACAGTGCTACTGTGCTTTTCTCAATGGGAAAAAGAGGTTACATATTGTGAATGGGAAAGTGGCCCTACTGTGAATGGAGAGAAAGCAGGAGGAATGCAGGGGTGGGGGGAAGGGGGTAGCCTCATCCCTTGACCAGGTCATTGCCAGGTCACAGCCAGGTTGAAGAAAAAGACACGCACAGGATTTACTGAGGGGGTACGGGGATGGGGCACACCACAGTGGAACTGTGTGGGAGCCGCTTTTAAGGAAAAAAGATGCACTGAAAGGACTTTCTGAAAATGTGCCTTTTCCAAAGGGAAGCTGTGGGGTTGATGTGGATTGGTGACTGCATCATCTGTCATGAACTACCCTGATGTGCTGTTCATGTAGATTGGGCCCTGGAGATGCCAGTGATTGAACTAGTGTGGTGTAGTGGCTAGACTGTTGGACTGGGAGTCAGGAGATCCGGGTTCTAGTCCCCACATGGCCATGGAAACCCACTGGGTGACTTTGGGCCAGTCACAGACTCTCAGCCTAACCCACCTCACAGGGTTGTTGTTATGACGATAAAGTGGAGAAGAGGAGGAGGATTATGTATGCCACCTTGGGTTCCTTGCAGGAGAAAAGGTGGATAAGTGCAATACATGCAATAAAAATAAATAAAAATAAACCAGGGGCCTTCTGCATGTCAAGCATGAGCTCTGTCACGCTGAGCCAGGCCATTCAAGGAGAGACAAGCAAGTGTCCCTGCTCGAATGTTCGTGCCATCACTACTCCTGGCCAGAAGGCAAAAACATCAGCACAGACAGTTCCACAACAATCTCTGTTGCAGCACCGTGACTGTGGAATGCCCTCCCCTGGGAGGCCCGATTGGCTTTTTAACAAAGCCTTTGATGGTTAAACTCACTGGCACATTGTTTTAACTGTTTTTACTGCTTTTAAATTATATATTGTTTTAACTTGGATCATGGTTTAGTTTGTTTTTAACTGTGCATATTTATTGTTTTATACTGTATGTTTTTATCTGTATGCCGCTCTGAGATCGTAATGATATAGGGCGTGATATACATGTTTTAAATAAATAAATAAATAAATAAATAACTTCCAGCTGGAATTGTTGAATGAAGGCCATGAACTATACCAATGAATAGGGTGCTGCTGACAAAATGGCCTTGTGGGAGAGTATTAATGGAATGACAAGATGAAGACTGGGCAAATTTTTCTCCTGTTAATTCTGCAGAGTCCTCTCACTTTCTTCTTCTTCTTCTTCTTCTTCTTCTTCTTCTTCTTCTTCTTCTTCTTCTTCTTCTTCTTCTTCTTCTTCTTAAAATGCAGTTCTTTTCCAAGGATCCTACCCCTTTAACCTAACCTCCCCCAACCCGGTGCCTTTCAGATGTGTTGGATGTCAACTCCCATTACCCATAGCCAGCACAACCAATGGTCAGGAATGATGGGAGTTGTAATCCAAAATATCAGTAGGGCTCCAGGTTGTGGAAGGCTGCTTTAACCCAAACCCTACCGACGTGAATCAAAAATCATTGTTTCACAATAAATCATACACATCCTCAATGCCTCCCCCTACCAAAAATATATATGCCACTAAATATTCCTTACTATCTCTTTCCATATATCAGTTTTTAAATGCATAATATGATGTAAGTGACTTCTTTTTTTAAAAAAAACACCTCTCTGGGTTTCATCCAACAGCACATGTTTCTCCAAACAGGCTGCCAAACTATTGTCAAGCTCCCTCTCTGTAACTTTCTCTGCACAAAACATTAAAGCTTGAGGCCTAAATGAGTAAGGAAACTTTCCTAGGCTTTCCCTTTAGGATTATTACAGCATGTTTCCACCCGCTTGGCAGCTTACCCATCCTTCAATGGGAGCTTTCTTCCTCTGCTGCCATGGATTATGTGCCTGCTGCTGTGTTTTGACTGGCTGGCAGGCTGGTTGCCATTCTGTTTCCCAGTCTGCTGAGATGTGTTTAGGGGCTGGGTGGGAGTGAGGGTGATGTGCTAAAAGGCGGTGTGAAGGGCATTGATATTTTTCTTAGGGTGACCATATGAAAAGGAGGACAGGGCTCCTGTATCTTTAACAGTTGCAGAGAAAAAGGAATCCTAGCAGGTGTCATTTGTATATATGGGGAACCCGGTGAAATTCCATCTTCATCACAACAGTTAAAGATGCAGGAGCTATACTAGAGTGACCAGATTTAAAAGAGGGCAGGGCACCTGCAGCTTTAACTGTTGTGATGAAGAGGGAATTTCACCAGGTTCCCCATATATACAAATGACACCTGCTGAAATTCCCTTTTCAATGCAACTGTTAAAGATACAGGAGCCCTGTCCTCTTTTTCATATGGTCACCCTAGCTTTTCTATGCACCATGCCATACCCGTTCACGAGGTAGTCCTGATTCTGGAATGGCAGAGAGGAAACTGATCAAGCAGGCCACTATGGGTAGAATCCACCTAAAGCCCTACTTAGGGTGGGCCCATTGAAATGAATGAGATTTAAGTTAGGTAAGTCCCATTCATTTCATTGGCCCTACTCTAAGTAGGGCTTTAGTTGGATTCTACCCTTCTTCTCCATCCCACTTTCACCACATCCCTTCCCACTTTTGCTTTTGCACCTCGTGGTGTAAATTGCACCAGTCTAAGAAGACCTCAGCTGCAGTGTGACCTTTACCCAGTCATGTAACACTTTCTGGAGGATAGTATTATATTGTTAATTATATAAAACAGACTTCAGCTTATCGACTCACTTAGAAACCTCACATTATAGAAAAAAATTAACTCGAACACACATAATCCACACATAGTGAATTGATTTTGGATGAGATATTTACTTTATAGTGCTGTAATTAATCACGTAAGGACATAAATAATTAACCTACCTTGAAAACAGGTTAATTTTGCAGTTCGGACTCAGAGCCTGACTGGATAAAAGTCGGTCTGTACAGAATCTAAGTCACTGATGATACCATTGTAGAAAAATTAGGAAGGATGATAGCTAGCACAAATTATAAATCTTGATTTGTAATTATCGGTAAAGCTAAGCCATGCTTGTACTTGTCATTGGCATTTTTAAAAAGACACACACACACAAACACACACTTTTTTCTATCTCAAGGATCTTAAGAACAAAACTGTTAGCTTCTATAAATCATGAGAAAGGGCCATCAGGTTTCATAGTGATGAATCTGAATGATGTCCAACAAAGAGAATCATTTTCAAAGCAGCATAGATGACCTGAATAATTGTTAATTTGCTTAGCTTTCCAACTAGTGGCATGCAGTGAATGGGGAATGAATCCATGACTTGGCTGCCACCATTGAATAGTGGTGGCGGCCAATGGTGGCCCCCAGACTATGGAACAATCTCCCTGACGAGGCTCGCCTGGCGCTAACGCTGCTATCTTTCCAGTGCCAGGTTAAGACTTTCCTCTTTGCTCAGGCATATGGCGGCACATCTTAATCACCCACATGTTTAGTTTTTTAACGGTTTTTAATGCTTTATGTGTGTATGTTCTGTGTTTTAGAATTTTATATTTTATATACTCGTTTTTATCTTAATTTTAGAATTTCTGTAAACCGCCCAGAGAGCCCTGGCTATGGAGGCAGTATATAAGTGAAATAAATAAATAAATAAATAAATAAATAAAGTTGGGGAGTGTTATTGTTATGGGATGGCATTGCTTAGTACTTCAGGGTGCAGCTGCCATACCTGCTGAGAAGCTAGGTCAGCCTTCCCCAATCTGGTGTCCTCCCGATGTGTTGGACAACAACACCCAGCATGGGTGGGGCATGCTGGGAATTGTTAATCTCACAACTTTGGAGGGTACAGGGTTGGATATACCTCAGTATGAGCTGATAATGTCATTGGCACTCCCAGTGATATGTTTTTTTTAATTATGGAGAGGTAATAGCACCACTCTGCTCTACACTGGTCTGATCTCATCTCAAATACTGTGTTCAGTTTTGGACCCCACACTTTAAGAAGGGTTCAGATAAATTGGAATGGGTGCAGAGAAGATGATCAGGAGACTGGAAATGAAGACCTACATGGAAAGGTAGAAGGAACTGGGTTCATTAGCCTTGAGAAGAGAAGACTGGGGGCCAAAGTAAATGCTCTGCCAATGAAGCAGAGCATGGCTATGCATGAATTGGCTTGCTTACTTTTAGTGCAGGGATGTAGGGATTTTGTTAAATCCATTCTGTCAGTGTTTCAGGGATCTTTCATCCCATCATCTGCTCATTGGCAGCATCGGAATTCTTTTAAGGATGCTCAAGACCTAAAAGAATTCCGCCCAGAGAGCTTCGGCTATTGGGCGGTATAAAAATGTAATAAATAAATAAATAAATAAATAATAAGACTTTAGTTCAACATGCACAATGTGCACTCGCCTGAAAATGCATTAGTGCACAAGTGAGAATTTGCACAAATCCCACCCCCCAATTTAAGAAACGTTCCACAAGTCTGTGGATTCTGTGTGATTCAGAAAAAGCCTTTCTACTGCAGAACCTGCAGATCAGATCTACAGAAATCCAAACGCATTTGAATCTGTTCCAGATTTCTCTGTCATCTCTAATTTAGGGTAAGTGTGCACAGGCCTGATTTGAATTGGGATTGTGGTGATTTGGGAGGGGTGATTTAAGCTTCCCCCCTCCTCTTTTCAGCCCAAATTTCCACACCCGCTTCAAGGGAGGTTAAAAAAGAAAAAGAAAAAAAAATCTCCATGGATTCTGATGTAGATGGTTTTTCTTTTTTAAACTCCTCTGTAGGGGGTGGGGGTGAAATTTGGGGGTGAAAATAGGAGGGGGAAGTTAAAATCACTCCTCCTGAATCATCATGGTCTTGATCTGAATTGGGCCCATGCACATGTACACTAAAGATTAGTGGAACATTTAGTTTGGCCTTGAAAAGGGACATGAGAGCACTTTTCAAGTACCAAAAAAGTAGAGGGCTGCAGCCTGTCATCCAGTATGTAGGGCATGAAATAATGGGCTTAAGTTACAAAAAGGCAGACTGCATTTGAACACCAGCAAAAACTTCCTAACAGTTAGAGCAGCCAGAGAATGAAGCCAATTGCATAGGGAGGTTGTGAGCTCTCAGTTGCTGGAGGTATTCAAGCAGAGACTGGACAGCCATCTGTCAGGGGTGCTTTAAACTGGGTTTCTGCACTGAACAGGAATCAATGGTATAAGTGTCCCATCCAATTCTATGGTTCTGTGATTCTACTGTTAAAGGCATAGGAGCAGAGCCAGTAACTAAAAAAAAATCAATGTTACGCCTGCATGGACAAAATACGGTACAATCTGCTTAATCCAGATATTGTGTATCAAATTTTTAGCACACGAAAAGGAGGAATTTAAGTGCAATGTGCTCTCAAGTGCTCCGAGATGAAAACTGAGTCAGGAATCGAAATGGAACCAGAGTTTGTTTGGCCTATGCATCTAGTAAGTGACAGACTGCATATACTTCATTCATTAAAAATATTATGATCCTGAAAGTTTGCAAAAGGGACAATTCATGCCTGACTCAACAAAGATATAAATGAGGAGTTTGGACGCTGTGGAGCTCCAGACGTTGTTGGACTCTAACTCCCATCAGCCCTGGACAGCATGACCAACAAAAGGCCACAGGGTCCTCACCCTGATCTAAATTATGTTGGTTTTAAAGGTGAAAAAAATATTTTTGTCCCCACCCCACCCCTTGGGATTTAGCAGCTTTATTAGAAAACACACACACACACACATCCTAGAAGGAAAGCAGAGGGCTTCAGACACCCGCTGCACAGAGCCTGCCTAGGAAAGATCCTGTATTTCAGGCAGAACTTAACATTTCAAAGGGTTATTTATAGTGGCATTTTTATTGATCACCCTGCATTTAAATCAGGATCTTAAAAATTCATGAGTTGAGCATGGCTTCAACATGAAGTTTACTGCTGTTATGTCTTAAAGATGATATAGAATTTGATATATAACTCTGGACAGTTTCCAAGATACAGTTGACATGTATGAAATGCTAACACCCTCAAGTGTCTGATAGCATATCTGCTGTTCTGCAAATCCCCCTTTGTCCTTTCCCAACCAAAGGCAATTTATCATAGCTGCTATTATAGACTAGAAGCTGCCTTTCACCACTGCTGGTCTTCCTCCCCCAAATCTCGTTGAACCAAATCTTGTTGGGAACAAAGTCAGGCCCTTTTTTGCAGCTGGGATGACGACTAAGGGGTTAAGGCAAAGCCTTTATGGGAAAGGTCTAATTTGAAGGGTGATTTGAAGGGGGCAGGGAAAGGGGGTATTTCTCTGCAAAAGTAAATGGGGTGGGGGCATTTGGAGTCCATAGCCCTATTTAGGCATTTATACATTACATCTGAAGAGGGGTTGTGGGGACACATGAGTCACCTCATTCATCCACCTCAACCAGCCCACATTGAGGAAGGAGGTCTGGAGAGAGATTGTAACCACGTTCAGGTGAATGTGGTTACAGTCCTTCCCACGATCAGATGTCCTGTGCAATCAGGATGTATCCTGATCCATGGATACAATTTGTGAACGTCTGAATATAGTTTGTGTTATTGAGTGAAACAGAATATGCATTGCTGATACTTGATGATGATGATGATGATGATGATGATGATGATGATGATGATAATAATAATAATAATAATACTATGAATTCATTTTATTTGTCTATGGCACAAAGACTGTTACATGACTTCAATAGAGTTAAGGAAAACAACATAAATGGCACCAGCAGTAACAACATGATTACTATGTCAACAAATATGCATACAAAAATATTTATTACATTAAAAGAATTAAAAAAAAAATCACAAGGAGGCCAGACGTGTTTTGACAATTTTGTCTTCGTCAGTGGCCTACGTAGGTACATTAAAAAGATAAAGAGAAAATGAATACAAATAGTGACACAATATCTGTATATCTTTTGTTATGTTATCATAGCTGCTTTGACCAAATTAAAACTTACTCTTTTTGTTTCAGCCTTGATTTAAATGGAGGATTGGTATTATAATTTTTTGCTTTGTCGTTCTCTGTGAACTAACAAAGAAAATAGTCTTTTGTAAAAAAAAGAAAATAATCTATATTATAATTAAATTTGCAATTTTCAGGCTGACCTTTTTTAAATAATAATAATAATAATAATAATAATAATAATAATAATAATATATTCATAACTTACAAAAGCCATTACAACCAGAATAATAAAACAGTGTCTACATGACAACTTAAATGTGCAAACTCAGAAGGAGAAAATTCATATAAAAGAACCAAACTGAGAGAAAAGGCTGAGATTTACACTGAATAATAATAATAATAATAATAATAATAATAATAATAATAATAGCTATAATAGCTATCGAAGACATCTTTGCTTTGGTCTCCTGCTGGTTAGACAAAAACATTGAAACAGAAATGAAAACAAATGAGAACTTTTCTCATTAGGAAAAAGATGTACACAATTTTGAAAAGGTTTCTGTGCATCTTTTGTGATATAAAAAGAAAGAACAAGGGAGCCAAGTTGCTGTTAAAATCTTAGGGTTCATCTACACCAACCAGGATATTCCACTATGAAAGTGGTATGTAAAAGCCAAGAGCCACACTACTGCTTTATAGTGGTATTGAAGTGCACTGACAACTGTTGGGGCCCATGACACAGCTACACCAAGCAGGATATAACACTCTGAAAGTGGTATGAAAGCAGCCTATGGTATGTGTCAATGGGCCCCAACAGTTGTCAGTGCACTTCAGTACTGCTATACAGCAGTAGTGTGGCTCCTGCATTTTATATACTGCTTTCATACCGCTTTCATAGTGGAATATCCTGCTTGGTGTAGATGAGCCCTAAGTTTGGAGAAGAGGATGGTTAATATCATCACTTCCCCCTCTTACCCTGCCACTGCTTGCAGCTGGGAAGAGTGAAGGAGCAAGAGAAGATCCGGCTGTCTAAGATGAGGTGCTCTTGACCCGTGGGAAAAAAATCATGTGTGTGTGTGAGCCCGAGCATGTGAGTCTGTGAGTGGAAGCACACAGGGACCCCTATGTTTTCATGTGGCCACTGTGGAACCATTAAATCAGGGGTGTTGAACCTCGTTCAGCCTGAGTGCCAAATTAAATTTCGGGGACGCTCTTGGGAGACTGTGTTCTGGTGTTAGGTGTGACCTAAGGCAAAAGGGGCTGGCCCAAAATACCACAAGCACCCGCATATTGTAGTTGAAGGCTCTTATTGCCAGTAATTGAGCCTTAGGAGAGGCATCTCAACCTTTTAAAATGGGGGGGGGACTGTGCAAAAGCTGAGAAACCTACAAATGATTGGTGTCCGAGGAAAGGGCCGGGGAGCAGCTGGAACACAGGGCCTTTCCCAGTCTGCCTTCTCATTTAACAAACTCTTATGCTTGTTGCGAGTTCATTTTCTTTTATCGTGAGCCTCCTATTGTCAGGCACAAAGGTGGGTTATGAATATTTGAAAGACTGAAGGACAATTTATGCTTGAAGGTCTGAAAACCTTAAAGAAAACCGTCAGGATCTCAGTGTGCTTTGTGGTGAGGCTTTCACGAAAGTTGTCCCTTGATAGCTTGTCTTTTAGAAAAAAACATTTCCCTTAAACAAGTTCTGGCAAAAAAAAAAAAAAAAAAAAATATCCTTATAAGTGAAAAATATAAAAATCATTCTCCCCGCAAACTTAAATCAGACTTATTTCAAAATATGTTGGGCATGTACTGAGTTTGGATCTTCAAGAAGAAGTCCTATTTTTAATACTTGTTTGAGACGGCCCTGTCTTTTGGTTTCTTGCACCTTCATGGTGCCCTTCTCTTTTCTTTCTTGCAAGAACAGAAGAAATGAAGAACAGAAAGTATCATTTTAATCTTCTCACTCGCTCCATAGTCTTCTGTGCTTGGTGTTTTCTCTGACTCTCTGGTTCTTGATGGCACCGCTAGTTTCTCCTCCTCCTGGGCACCTTTGGTTTCTCCTGTTGTGTCCATCATAGATGAGGGAGGTCAATCCCTATTTCACACACAGATGGGCAAACACCAGAGGCCTCCTTTTAAACCTCTGTTTCTTTCTTGAATTGTTTGTAAGAAATGTACATTCACAATTGTACCATGTTTCGTCCCCCCCCCACCTAATTTTTTGAGGGGGAGGATAAGGGACAATGTCAGAAATACTGGAAGAGACAAAGAAGATACCATATGCATTAACACCACACACATCCCATTTTTCTTGTTAAATATGGAGCTACTACCTTAATGGGTACCATATAAAGACCTGTGTGGGGACCACTGGTGCATTGGAAGCACATTATGGAAATCAGGTCCCTTTAGCTACATAATTACTGCTCAAATAACTTAATCATCACATTAGCAATTTCCATTTTCCCTTGTAAATATGTATTTTCCCCCCATGAATGTTACTGCCCTGATGAATTTGTGTTTCATTAAACTGAATAATGGAAATGACACATTCTAAGATAAGGGATGCGTTAATATCTAGCTCTTTCTGAAATGACTAATTGGTTTGGATTATATTATTGTATTTGCAGCATTATAACATCCAGGAATTTAAATAATGGATCTGTGCTATTTTGGCTGTCTTTCAAGATGGTTATCTATAAAGAGGAGTTAACTACCTAAATGTTTCAGTTTTTGAAAAATAATTTGATTGCGTCCTGTCTGTCGTCCTATTTCTATGGCAAAATATGTTGGACTTGGAAAAGGAATGCAACTTAAAGAATAAGGTACACCCCGGCCTATCCTTCCCAAAGGGGGAACTATACATTATGCATGACACAGGAATGCTACCAAAAACCAGCTCCCCCATGGCAAGTTCTCCCCTTCCCAACTGTAAAGTGTAGTATCATACATTCCACAATGTGATGTTACCATAGCACTCTTTTTTTTCCATGACTGCTCCATATGACTAGTTTCTGTGTTGTGCATACCACAGAATTCCACCCATGTTGTGTCAGCAGGTAGCTTCATAAGCAAGTGTGTGTGTGTGTGTGTGTGTGTGTACTTCACTGGATGGGGCACAAAAGATGACAGAGAGTAAAGGATGACATCAGGGCTATGATGAAAATTAGTCAATTCCGGTTTTGGGGCAGAAAACAACCATTTCAGGAAAGTGGTATTGCTTGAGCCTCTTTGTCTTTTTTCAGTCCTATTTATTTATTTATTTATTTAAAACATTTGTATACCACCCTAAATCATTAAGATCTCAGGGTGGCATACAGATTCAATGTTGTTATTTCCCTTATCTATCATTGGCTTGATGCCATTTCTTTTCCACTTCTGCTACATTCTTCTCTTTGAATTTGTCATTTGGGTGAGTCCTGCTAATAGCATATCACATAGTGAATGCAATGATGTCATGGTGCTACATAGCCAATCAGATTTGGGTTTGTGATGATGTCCACTGAAAGCAAATGAAACCCTGTTGAGATTGAGGGCAATACTTCAAGCATTAGTCATAGGGGGTCTGTCCTCAGGTAGTCAGGAAGTGTACAAGGAAAGTGATTTCACTGTGCTAAGCTTTTGGCTAAGTGATGACCTCACTTAGTACAAACAAAGCCAACTGTGTGGGAGTACAAGAGATGACAATAAAGATGAACAAAGGATCAATAAAAATGAATGAATGAGTTTTGACAAAAAGACTTCCGAAGGTGTTTATTTTTTAACAGCACCGAAAACATTCCCTAGAATCAGGGAGTCCTTTTGACTCAATCCCATATTAGGGCAAAGCTAGATAATCGGTGTCACCCAAAGAGACTCTGGAGTGCAACAAAGGAGACAGAGGGCCCCCCAATTATGGAATGATCTCCCCGACAAGGCTCACCTGGTGCCAACATTGCTATCTTTTCGGTGCCAGATCTCCTCCCAGGCATTTAACAGCATTTAACAACATATGCTGAGTTTGTTTGTTTTTAATGGACCCCAGAATAGCTGTTTTTATAAGGATACTGTTGCTTTTATGCTTTTTATGTTTTTAAACTTTGTATATTTGTTTTTAATGTTTACTGTTTTAAACTTTTGTAAACTGCCCAGAGAGCTTCGGCTATGGGGCGGTATATAAATGCAATAAATAAATAAATAAATTAATAAAACCATGCGCACATGGAGCGCCATTTTCACAGTATGCTGTGGTTGGTAAAGATCTCTGGATCAGGGCCAGGGAGTAAGGAACTTATCCTTGAATGACTCCTACACCAGTTTCCCATTGTAACGGGAATGTAGCCAGCGTGTAGCCTCCTCAGGAGTGACTAGAGAGAGCACTGTACGTTTTGTGTACATGTCGGTGCCTACCGTATCATCTCTTTCAGGTGTGTCATGGCTGATAGAGCTGTGTGATGTTTAATTTTGTGGCTGGCTGTTGTCAAACCTTTTGTAATTTACTTTACATTTCAGAGTTAGAAGGAAGTTTCGAGTTTAAAAATCAGTTGTATCCTCCACATTCACCTGGGGTGGTGCAGTTCTTGTTTTCCCGCACCTGAAGGGATTTACAAAAAGAGCAATTGTATTTGCCTTAAAGCTCATCCACGGCTGTTATCCAGTCCAGCCAGACTCACAGCTTGCACTCCCAGTGTGCCATCTTTCTCTTCTCTCAGTTTTACTTCAGCTGTTTAAGTCTGATTCTTAAAGGGAGAGTACCTCACATTCGGTTGCATTCATTCTAACATGCAAGCTCAAGTAATCTCCATGCCTACCAGAGGAAAATAGGCACTGGGTCATTTTAAATTCAATCAGCAATGGATTCATGGCCACTGTAGTACAGAGACAAATTAGCAAGCCACATTCATAGAATTTAGTGATATTACCCACGCACAAAAAGGATTTTTAGAATTATTTCAAAATATGCATTTCCCTGAAACCTTCAATGAGCATATTCACATTCAAATATTACATACAGGGCAATCATCTAATTAAAGAATTGGGGTTGACGAATAGCTACATTTGAATAAATTGATACTTATTAGCGAAATATCTACAGAGGTGCTTTTTGAGATATTGATGGAAGCATGAGATAACGCATAGTTCAATCAACGAACGGTATCACTTCATTGTTAAAGGACAAGGCCATGATTTCTTTCTTTCATTCCCTTTTACAACAACACATCAGGATCAAAATATTCTCAAAAATAAACAAGTGTGCCATTAGTCATACCACTTAAAAGTTGTTTAACTGATTTAGTTAAAGTTTTAGTTGCTGATCTACCAATTATGGCAACCTTCCTTAGAATGGGTTGGATCTGGAGTTCCCATGAGCAGAGTACCATTCATGGAAAGGGCTTCTTGGCTTCTGGGCATGGAAGGGGGGGAGGCAGTTTTGTGGATTTCCCCTCTTCCCTGCACACACGCCGCACCCAAATCTGATTCAGCGAGTTGGGGGAACACTCTGAAATAGTAAGGGAGTCTTTGAGGAATTCCGTTTTTGAAAATTATGATTCAAAAGGACTTGATATGTACCCGGTGGTGCAATAGAGCCAGGGCCCAGAGGGATGCAATGCTAGGGTGACCATATGAAGAGGAGAACAGGGCTCCTGTATCTTTAACAGTTGTGTGGAAAAGGGAATTTCACCGGGAGGGGGTCTACACTAGTATATGAAAAGTTGTTTTTACAGTCATTGAACGTTTTCTTTTTGAACAATTTAAAACGTAGCAGTTTTTAAAATGTTTACTTATGTTTTCTCTTTCCGTGGGAATGCATTCTTTTTGGCCACACTAAGAAAATAAATCTGTTTGTTCTATTTCCCCATCCACCCATTTCCCCCCCCCCCACTTCCTTTTCTCTCGGCTTCAATTGCCTCTCCACCTACAAACAATCCACCAAGAAGCCTCCCAAAAGTGAAACTTGAAGTGACTGCAAAAAAGAGGATTGAAAGAAAAAAACTGCTCCAACTTTGGGCGTGGAAATTACATAAACATGCCCCCCAGGAATGCGATTGGCTAGAGAAATACAGGAAACCCATTTAATACAATGAAATTGGCCACATCATACCAAATAGAACGACTTATTTAAGAGAAGTTCAAAATAAAAACCGGAGAACAGACAACAATAAAACGTCACAAACTATACGTCATGTGGCGTAATACTACAAAACACACACTTAAAAACAGTAAGACACGTTCTAACTTGACTAGTGTAGATCTCCTCCAGGTGTCATTTGTATGCATGTAGCACCTGGTGAAATTCCCTCTTCATCACAATAGTTAAAGCTGCAGGAGCTATACTAGAGTGACCAGATACAAAAGAGGGGAGGTCTCCTGCAGCGTTAACTGTCGTGCTGAAGAGGGATTTTCACCAGGTGCTACATGCATGCAAATGACATCTGCTGAAATTCCAATTTCAAAACAACTGTTAAAGATGCAGGAGCCCTGCCTTCCTTTTCTTATACAATGGCAGCCCTCCTTTTTTTTATTAGCAGGGAGAGGGTTGTCATCTGCCATCCCTTTCAGAATTCCCTGTTTCTTCTCAGTATAGCTGTAATTCTTACAGTAGCTGCTGGGAAAATTCATCTTCCCCCAGCAATTGGTTCTGAATGGTCCTTTTGCTTTACAAAAGACCTGTTGCTGGTGGAGATGAAAACTCCTAGAACTGGTTTGTTAATATGGATCAAGACAGCTTTCTACATTTTGGACTTTCCTTGGGGGCGTGGCTATGAGGACTGTCATAATGAGTGCCTGCACCTCCAAATTTAACCACTACACCATGTCTGCACCTCTCAGACTAATATCCAGATTGGAACTTAATTATTCGCTGGATTTTGCTCTTCTCCCAGTGATGCAATGCAGTTCTTAGCAATTTCAACCTACCAAAATGCGCATTTAAATACATATTCAGAAAGAACAGACACATGTCATTATGCATTGACATCCATATTATATGCTGGCATACAGGTTTGTTTTTTAAAAAATCACAGAATAATACGGAAAATGAAGGGAAGGGAATGATTGGTAAACAGGAAAGTAATATGGGTTAGAAAGAAATGCACAGATTTGGAGATATTTTTTAAATACTGAAAATGGTATCTAAGCCTAATCTAATAAGTACATAAGTAAATAAATACTTTTGTCCATCCCTAGAACAGTATGGGACGTGATTTGAAGGGATGGGATGCAGAGAGAAGGTGGAATTGGTGAAAATCCCCTCCCCCACCTTATCTTCCCCCCCCCCCTCCAGACTCCGCCACCCAAAAATAGCAGCTGAATTCTGGTGGCAATTTGGCAGAGAGAAAAAAAAGGCACATTTTCCCTTTAAAGTAATTCACACAGCAGGTGTCTGCATTGTTTTAATGCAAAAATCATGCTCCCCAGTGCTTCAGAAGCTTGATTTCTCATTAAAACAAGGCAAGCACTCCCTCCACGAATAGTTTTAAAGCAAAAATGCAGCTTTTTTCTCATTGCTGAAATTCAGTGGCAGTTTCAGCAGTGGCAGGATGTGTGTATACAGCCACCGGTTGGTTCCGGGGATCAGATATTGCCCCCTGAACTCTCCAAAGTTGTCCACCCCTCCTCTAACCCAGGAGCTGTCTATATGGCTTATTTGCCTTGTGGTGTCTGTGCCAGCTATATGATGCAGCCACCATGGGGCTTTTATACATGAAGCTGCACACTAAAAAACTCAGGGACTTACCCTGACTTTTTTCTTCAAAGAGAGGTCACCACAGCCCTTCTGCTCTGTGACCTTGATCTGGTGTTGAACCAGGATGTTCCAGGGCAGATGGCAACCCCTGATTTGTTGCTGGAAGCCAGGCAAAGAGCAGGGGGCTGGGCCCAGTGAGCCAGATGGCTGCTGGAAACTCCACGCCACCTCCTGCCATCAAGATTACCTGCCACCACCCCACAGCAGCGAAACTGCGGGGTTTAGTGGCAAAGCGGAGGCAATGCTGTGTCATGAAGGCAGGAGGCCAATCTGTTTATTTGTATCACCACAGCACATCTCACCCTCCAGGTCAACCTTACCCAACCTTGGGTCCCCAGATGCTGTTGGACTATAACTCCCATCATCTCCAGCGAGCATGGCCGATGGCCAGGAATGATAAGAGTTGTAGTTCAATACCATCGGGGGACCCGAGGTTGGGAAAGGCTGTTCACAAATAACTCTAATATAGACTTAGGCACATGTCTTCTGAAAAAAGCATGAGTCTCTAGATAGATGGGGAAGCAACCCTATGGATAGGTGCATTACCCACAATTCTTGGCCAAACTAGCAGCTGTATGGGCATTTAGATCTCATGGAAACTTTCACAGGAGTATTCTCAGAACTGCAGAATATGTGGGACCACAATCCATAGCGCCATCAAAGGTGCTCAAACGCCATCCTGTGATAGCCTAAGGCTGAGTGGTCTTCTGGCTCAGTAGTATCGGGTGAATATGATTCTGTGTGACCCACCCTTGTACCAGTACAATTTTGTGAACAACGGGAAGCACCTTCTGAAAGCTGTTATGCAGGGACTCTATGCTGGTGTAGTTGCACTGTGCAACTCCTTGCATGAGCCAGCTGTGGGTGTAGTGAAAGGGGTCATTGCAGAGGCAGCCCAAGCAAGGGAAAAACCACAAATCACAATCTGATCTCCCTCGATTGGATGAAAGATCATAAACAGGAGTATTACTTCCAAGACACGACTGCCAAGAATTATACTAAGCCAGAGTATACTGATGAAGAATAAGTTGCTGACAATTTATTCAGAGAATTTATGTTATGTTTTCCACTCACCAGGGGTGCACAAACCATGTGCAACTTATTGGTTTGTGTGTGTGTGTGTGTATGTGTTTTAAAAACCCAATCTCATCTAAAAGCATTTTAGATGTTAAAAAACAAACCATAAAACAGCAGAGCACTTGTATTGATTGCCAGCAAAACCATTTTCCAATGGGCAGTGAAAGCTGACTATAGAGGATTGGGGTGGGGGTGGGCAGACCAGGGCCAGATCTACACCAAGCAGGATTATTTTTTTTATTTTTTTATTGCATTTCTATACCGCCCAATGGCCAAAGCTCTCTGGGCGGTTCACAAAAGTTAAAAAACCGTCAGACACAAATCAAAGTATAAAACAAACAACAGTATAAAAACACAATAAAAATAATATATAAAAGCACAACCCGGATAAAACTGAGCAGCGATGGAGAGATTTATACAGATTTAAAATACTGATTTGAAATACAGATTTAAAACAACAAGATTAAAAGACTATGATGATAAACTGTTAAAATACTAGGAGAATAAGGTCTTCACCTGGCGTCTAAAAGAATATAGTGTAGGTGCCAGGCGAACCTCCTTAGGGAGCTCATGCCAAAGCCGGGGTGCCACAGCAGAGAAGGCCCTTCTCCTGACAGCCACCTGCCTCACTTCCTTTGGCAGGGGCTCACGGAGAATAGGGTGACCATATGAAAAGGAGGACAGGGCTCCTGTGTCTTTAACAGTTGCATAGAAAAGGGAATTTCAGCAGGTGTCATTTGTATATACGGAGACCCTGGTGAAATTACCTCTTAATCACAATAGTTAAAGGTGCAGGAGCTATACTAGAGTGACCAGATTTAACAGAGGGCAGGGCACCTGCAGCTTTTACTGTTATGATGAAGAGGAAATTTCACCAGGTTCCCCATATATACAAATGATACCTGCTGAAATTTCCTCTTCAATACAACTGTTAAAGATACAGGAGCCCTGTCCTCCTTTTCATATGGTCACCCTAACGGAGAAGGACCCTTGAGGATGATCTTAGGGTCTCGGCAGGCACATATGGGAGGAGGGCTTCCTTCAGATAACCTGGCCCCAAGCCATTTAGAGCTTTGAATGTTAAAACCAGCAGTTTGAATTGGGCCCAGAACCTGGAATTTTCATATAGCACTATGAAAGCGGTATGAAAGCAGTATATGGTATGTATCAATGGGCCTCAACAGTTGTCAGTGAACTTCAATACCGCTATAAAGCAGTAGTGTGGCTCCTGCCTCTTATATAGCTTCATCCCACGTACATGTTTCCCTCAAATTATCCCGCGTTTAGTTGTTGTTGTTGTTGTTGTTGCTAGCTAAATCACACCCCGGGCAGCAGCGCTCCTAAGATCCTTTGAATATCAGGAAAGGGTTTAAGGGGGGAAATGTAAAAAAATCATAAAAAATCAACGGATGACCCAATTTGATTCAAATTTGGTATGCTTAAAGCGCTCCTTAATATCTATTACTGTCCCAATTTTGATGTCTTTATCCTTAAAACTTATGCAGATGTAAGCATTTGTTTATTTTTCTTTAAACCTATAAAATCCTGCTCCTGTGCCCCCAGTGGCTGCCCGGAAAACAACGAATGATTCGCTCCAAAAGTAGTACCAAAATAGGTTGGGTCTTTTGCCTTTGAAGCACAATTAAAGCAGGATGCATGGGAGTACTTCACAGTCAAAGCAGATTATAAACTGGAAAACTTTGGAGTCCTTTGCACGCAATTCACAGTGATTGTACATTATAATGCTGGTGTGATAAAGCTCATAATATACTGCTGTCATACCGCTTTCATAGTGCAATATCCTGCTTGGTGTAGTTCTGGCCCAGATCTCTCTCAGCAGAGAAAGGTGCCACAATTGCTTATCCCACCCTGCACCCTCTTAGTTCTTATCACAGGAAAAAAAGGAGTCTGGAGTAAGGCCAGTTGATGTCAATGAGGAGGGGTGGGAGGGGGGTTGGGGAGACAAACATTGGGAAGCAGGGTATTCCTAAAACGTGCAGCTCCCAGGCCTAGCTGGTGCACCTTGGTGTCAGTTCTGGTGCAGAGCAGTCCTTTGTATATCCTAATGGTTGTGCTGTCATGCTGGAACCTGTTCTGCATATATAGCAGCAGCAGCAGCAGCAGCAATGGCAATTTAAAAATATGATGATGGCATGTGGCATTAATATTTTTCTATTTTTCCGTAAAATAAACAGAAATTGCTAGGACACTCCATCACACACACACACCTTGGACACCATTGTGTCTGCACGGATTGGGGAGATGGCAGTAAAGGTTTTTGGAATAAGACTTGAATTGACAACCTCCCTTTCTGCTTGAGGCTGGTAAAAGTTGGAAGGCTTTCGAAACGCTTGAAAGCAAGGATGTTGCTCAAAGCCACAAGTTTTCCTTTGGATAGCATTCAAGAAGATTTATTGCAACAGCCCTTACGAGGAATCTGGTTCTGCAAAGCTTTTATTACAAGCTTTAAACTAGCTTGCAATATGAGCTCCCAAGCCTTGTAATAAAATTGTGATATTTTTTTTTTCAATAGAAAAGCATAATGGAAGGTCAGGGCTTTATTTAAAAAGAAGACATGATGCTTGGCATTTCTTTCTTATTCCGTATTCTGTTTCTCTATTAGTTTTCTCCTAGGAGACAATTCTGCTCATTTATGGAACCATGCAGGGCAGGGGGTTGCTTTGCTTTGCAAGAGATTGTCCTATCTGGCTCCAAACATGCTGCATGAAACAGTTTTCAAAATCTAACCTAGGATGTTGTCCAGCTGAATTACCAGTATAACATTTGTATTTCTTGGCATCAAATTCATCAGCCATCTGGTTGCTAAGCAAATAAGATGAGGAAAAGTGCAATTGGATCTTCCATACTATGATGAGGTTAATGGTAGAGAGATGGGTAAAATCCAACACAGGTCCTACTTAGAGTAGACTCATTGAAATGAATGGGACTTCAGTTAGTGATGACTTAGGCCTTTTCTACACCTGCCTTTCCCCCCGGGATCATCTCTGGATCATCCTTGTGCGTCCAAATAGGGATCTTGGGAGCAGGCAGGGACGATCCCTCCATTTCCCCAGGATTTCTAAATTAACTCCCATTCACTTTGATGGGTCTAATTTAAGTAGGTCCTGAATTTTACCCTATGAACATTTAGTCATTATCTATGTAAGAATATGGTAGTGTGAGGTTAATTACTAGAGATCTACCAGACCAATTTTGCTCATTTTTTAAAAACCGAAAATTGAGCAGTGTAGACACGTAGAAAATTTTGAAACTGCGAAAATGTTCAAAGCTTGAGAGGGGAGGAGAGAAGAAGCCAGGATGTGCATCCACACCACCCGTGGTCCTTGGGATCATCCTGAGACCACAGGAAAAAATGGGCTAAAAGTGTTCCCAAATATCCCGGGTAAATGGAGGGATTGTTCCTACCTGCTCCCAGGATCTCCTGTGCATCATGTGGATGCACAGGGACGATACAGGGACGATCCCTGGGATAAAGACTGGTGTAGACATGCCCGATGAGACTATGGCCTAATCTACACCAAGCAGGATATTGCACTATGAAAGCAGTATAAAAGGCAGGAGTCACACCAAGCAGGATATAGCGGTATGAAAGTGGTATATGGAATGTGGGCCTTGCTAGATGAGGCCTTAGCGCGCTTTGTGGGCCGATTTCCCTGCTGTGCGTCCAGATGACGCACAGGAGAATCCGGCGCCAGGCCGCACTGAGGCCTCCTCTAACGCGCCATAAGCGAAGTCGCTTATGGCGTGCCTTTTTCACAGCCCCGGCCTCAGGCCAGGGCTGAGAAACATCTAGGAAGGTCCGTGGCTTTTTGCAGCTACTCGCTTACTCGCGAGTAGCCACGAAAAGCCACGGACCTGGCACAGCGCTCATACGAGCGCTGTGCCCATCGTGCCGGGGGTGTGTGTGATCCGGGGGGGAGATGAGGGAGGGAAGGCCGGACCGGCAGGAGAGGGGATGGCGGAGGGCGACGAACAGGAGATGGCGAGGGGGGATGGAGGGCGACAAACAGGAGATGGCGAGGGGGGATGGAGGGCGACGAACAGGAGATGGCGAGGGAGGGCGGGGGCGACGAACAGGAGATGGCGAGGGGGGGGCGGGGGGCGACGAACAGGAGATGGCGAGGGGGGGCGGGGGGCGACGAACAGGAGATGGCGAGGGGGGACGGAGGGCGACGAACAGGAGATGGCGAGGGAGGACGGATGGGGGGGGTAACTAAAAAAACCCCTTACCTTCTCCGGAGTCTTCGGGCCGCACGTGGCCCCTTTAAACTAAAAAAAAAAAAAAAAAATGGCGGACACTGCAGGGCTTGCGTCGTCCCTGCGCGTCCGGCGTCTGGAATCTGAGGCGGCGCACGCTAACGTTAGCGCGCCTTGGCCCCGCCTCCCTGCTGGCTTATCTCGGCAGGTCTAGCAAAGCCCTGTGTCATGGGCCCCAACAGTTGTCAGTGCACTTCAATACTATTATAAAGCAGTAGTGTGGCTCCTGCCTCTAATATACCATTTTCATAGTGAAATATCCTGCTTGGTATAGATAATGCCTAAGTATCCAAGGCAAAAATTACACTGGCTCATGGATTTGGTGCCAACGGTCATCATTTTCCTGTGGAAAATAAGAGTTTCAGGGTGGGTGAGGTGGGGATGGGATATGTACTGGGACAGTGACATGAGGAAAAAAGGGTAAACACCTTGCCTGGCACACTGCATTTCCATTTCTCCTCCCCCTCCACATGGCTGTGTTATTTTTAAGTAAAAACCAGGCAGGTGAAATGCACACAGGCCTTAGAAGTATAATTGATTTGACAATCCATTGACAACCCATTGAGCATGCTGCTGAAAAACAACAACCGTTCCTATCTCCCCAAGCCCAGCATTTTGCCTTGCATGGGAAACCACCTCCACACGAGCTGCTGTCAAGCTCCGCCTTCCTTCAGCAGACATTACATAATGCTCCCAGCTGACTTGCTGAAACTTTCTATACAATAGATAACCTTAACATGCTACAGTTCTTGGCTTTCTTTTCTTTGCCTCTCTTTTTGTTGAAGGCAAATTTGTGTTTCCCCACTCCCCTTCACTCCCTCTCTCTCCCTCTCATTCCATCCTTCTTTGTAGCAGGTATATTTATCATTTCCATGCCTCTGACATTTCCAGCTTGGCAAAGAGGCCAGGCCTAGTCTCTCTCTCTCTCTCTGGTCGTATTCTCAAGGATTTAAAACGGTTTTAAAAGCAGAAGGGAGTTCTCAGGGAGGGGGATGAGTTGTTTAGAAATGTCAAAAAGTGTCAAACAAGCAGATGTGTGAGGGAAATCAACACTCTTCAATCACTTTGGGCCAGAAATAGTTTTCTTAAGTAAGAACCAATGAGCGAGTGAGCCATGGAGATATTTCTCCCTTGTATTCTGAGGGGAAAAAGGAAACGTGATTTTCACACTCTACAAGAAAACAGTTGAGGGCGGATAAATCTAATATTCAGAGTACCGAAGGTAATAAAATAGCCCTGGCCTGACCAAATAATAAAAAAAGGCCTTCAGGGATAGATGTAAAGGAGAATTGAAAATAAGTAGGATAATTGATAAACAGTTTTTAATAGTAGACAGCTTTCATGTCTTCCCCTTTTACCTTTTGCAATGTCCTGCTTTCTCATTGTGCTTTGTGTGACATAGATTTTTGTATTTATTCTTAGGAAGCGAGAAAAATCTAAAAATATTGATCTTGAGGAGGATCCCCACAGGAGTAACAGCAATAGCTAAGCTAGAGGCAAATGTTTCCTAGAATATAAATGAACACACCTCACACCTACGACTCAGTGCGTCAGTTGTTATCAACTTTTACAGATTAAGGTTGCATTCCTCAAATCGCAAAGCTGTGGCACAAAGGCATCCCAGACCTAGATATTTGTAGCATGGCTATTTCAGATATCACAGTTTTGAAGCTCAGGAGCTCAGTGGTTAACCAAGGCTAATTATTTCAATTGCTGATTTCCCTATTCCTTACGAGGGTTTACCACACTATTATTATTTTAAATGAAGTTAAAGGGGGAAATTATTTTACACATCCCCAAACGTTTAAGTGTTTGCTCAACATTTTTGACATTTCTAGAGAAAGAGAAGCCTAACGTCGAAGACCGATTGCAATCAGGAGCTACGTGTCAGAATGGGAACCCCATATTGACCATTTCCCTAAAATAAAGTGAGATTGAATTTAGAGAAACAGGGCTGTTTGGCTGTAGACCCAGTGGGATGACTCAATCTGGGCCAAAATATGTATCTAGCAGGCTTTTTAAAATCATTACTCTAGAGTAGGCACAGGATCCCCAATTAAGGTCCTAATCCAGATAGGGAGAGCTGTGTCTACGCTCAGATAAAAATGGGGAAAATATGTAGCTGCTGAATACATTTAAAATAATGTTTGTTTTGGTTCTCTGTCACCTCAAAGTCCCTGTGATGAGGATCCAAATAAAAGAAGTGTCCAAAGACTTTCAGTAATCATATCCAAAGACATAATACCAGCATCCCCAAACAGCTCAGAAATAGAGTTTGTGTTAAGCATTTGATTAGGAGCCTCCTAGGAGCTTGAAGAAAGACCACTTTCTACCATTGCGACCTTTTTTGCATGTGTGTGATTCTCATTGGAGTTCTGCCACAACCATTTAGGCGTTATGCTATAATGCTGTGTCAGCTTTCCACTGTGAGTCAGAGCTCCTCTGAGATAGACTTCTCCTTGACAGTCAAGGAAATGAGAGAGTTGATATGTAGCGTAATCAGCGTAGCAATGGTTCATTTCCATCTATTCAACTCAAAAGTGGGTTTCACCCCAGTACAAATGTTTACTCAGAAATCATCCCATCCATTTATATAGGACTCACTTTCAGGTATGGACACTTAGGTAGGGTGACCATATGAAAAGCAGGACAAGGCTCCTGTATCTTTAACAGTTGTATTGAAAAAGGAATTTCAGCAGGTGTCATTTGTATATATGGAGAATCTGGAGGGGATCTACATTAGTATATGAAACATTGTTTTTACAGTCATTGAACGTTTTGTTTTTGAAAGATTTAAAATGTAGCAGTTTTTAAAATGTTTACTTACTTCTCTTTTTCCGTGGGAATGCATTTCTTTTGGCCACACTAAGAAAAGAAATCCATTTGTTCTTTTTCCCCCGGCTGCCAATTTCCCCTCCCACTTCCTCTTCTCTCCAAAGAATCCCCCACTTACAAACAATCCTGCAGCCTCTCAAAAGTGAAACTAAAAGTGGCTTCAAAAAGAGGATTGAAAGAAAAAAAAACGGCTCCAACTTTGGGCGTGGAAATTACATAAACATGCCCCCAGGAATGTGATTGGCTAATTAAGAACTACAGGAAACCCATTTAATACGATGAAATCAGCCACATCATAACAAATAGAATGACTTATTTCAGAGAAGTTCAAAATAAAAACCGGAGAAAAGACAACAATAAAACATCACAAACTGAACGTCGTGTGGCGAAATACTACCAAACGCACACTTAAAAACGGTAAGACACGTTCTAACTTGACTAGTGTAGATTCCCTCCTGGTGAAATTTCCTCTTCATCACACCAGTTAAAGCTGCAGGTGCCCTGCCCTCTTTTAAATCTGGTCACTCTAGTATAGCTCCTGCACTTTAACTGTTGTGTTTGAAGAGGGAATTTCACCAGGTTCTCCATATATACAAATGACAGCTGCTGAAATTCCTTTTTCTATGCAACTGTTAAAGATACAGCAGCCCTGTCCTCCTTTTCATATGGTCACCCTAGCTTAGGAGTATAGGTTTGGGTAGCTGAAGAACCTCACTAAACGTACTGCCTCTATCTAATGTGAAAAAATAGAGAAAATCTACTTCTAATTGTCCATTGTAATTTTGTTTCTTTTAGGGTAATCTCCCCCAACCTGGTGCCTCCTTGGTGTTTTGAACTTTAACTACCATCAGCCCCAGCCAGTATAGCCAATGGTGAGGAATGCTGGAAGTTGCAGTCCAAAACGTCTGGAACGCATCAGGTTGGGGAAGGCTGAGGATCAGTATACTGAAACCTGGGGTTATACAATGAAGTTGAGTGGTGGGACATTCCGGATGGATAAAATTTATATTTAAATTAATTTCAACTATTTCTATGCCTGTGTCAAGTACTTCTTCACACAGCATGTAGCTAAAATTTCTCTGTAGCAACACCCACATTCTGGAAACCCCTCCCTTGTGTGGTTCGGGAGGTGGAAAATGTAATAGCTTTTAAACGCCTCCTAAAAATGTACCTCTTCACACAGGCTTTCCCTGGACCATAATTTATCTCATTTTATATTGCACTTTCCCCTTTAAATTTATTGTATACTTATTGTATTTTTATGGGTTTTGTGCATTGTCTGGAGAGCCTCAACTACTGGGCAATATAGAAATGTAATAAATAAATAATAAATAAATATGTAATTCACTATCACAGGATGTAGTGATGGCCATCAACTTGGATAGCTTTAGAAAGGGATTAGACAAATTAACAGAAGATAAGTCTGTCAATGGCTAGTAGTAATGATGACTGTATATTATTTCCAATATCAGAGATAGTATTCTCTAAATACTAGTTGCTGCAGAACATGAGTGGGAGCATGCTACCCCACTCATGACTTTCTTGTGGGCTTCCAATTGTGGTATCTGGTTGATCACTGTGGAAATTGAATGATGGACTGAATAAGCCTGATCCAGCATGGCTATTCTTCTACTGCATAGTTTTATATAGAAAATCAGTCTGGTGGACAGTTCTCAGAGTTATTTTATTAGGTACCTTAACCATAAGTCAACAGACTCAAACAATTATCCTAGTCATTGGTTGTTTTTCTTACGAGGTGTACATTTTCACTCCCATACATAAGAAGCTAGTAGATTGCTGCCCCCCCTCCCCCCCAAAAATGTATGGTTCAAGTCACTACTACATGTTGAGTGAGATATTTCAGATAAAACATCTCTGATAAGATTGCATGTATGGAGTACAACATCTGAAAAATATTTTAGGTAATTAGCTTTAGTCAGTTCCCTCTTCATGTTTGTACTTCGTGCCAAACGAGATGAAAAATTATAGGCATTCATGATTGGATCACTTTTCTTTCAATTTTGGTCAATAGAAACTGAGGGGAGGGGCTGATTGGGATTAGGAATGCAGCACTGGGGGAGGGAGAATTTAACCCTTTCCCCTTATGCTATTTTCCTGATGAAAATCAACCCCCCATCCAAAGCTACAATTTGCTTCACAAAGAAAATGTATGGGCACAGTTTCTGCCTCATCAAGTGGGGTCTTATCCCATGCATATTTACTCAGAAGTAAGTCCCACTGAATGTGTAGGGGGTTATAGCATTTAGACCTGCATACGTCAGACATTTAACTAGCTTTTCTCTCATATAATAATAATAATAATAATGCATGTTGGCCCCAAGTTTTTTCACCCTAAACTCACTTTAAAATTTGTTTTCATGAAATGCCAGATTTACATAATTGCAAATATGTCCCCTCCAAATAAAAGGGGAGAAGCTTAAAAGATGGTGTTATAAAGTAGACGGGTTTCTTCCCTCCCCCCCCCCCAAGAAATGGCTAAGATGTCTAGATGGTGGTTCTCTGATAATGGAAGAGGGTGGATTAAGCAGGCTAATAGTCTGACAGACAGCTCACACTTAAGACAAATATTTACCTCATGTACTGAGAAAACAAGACCCAGTTTTAGTATCTGGAGCCTGTGGTAAATGAAATACAGCACACAGTTTCTCCTACACCACAAGTATGTGTTGAAAAGGACAGATAGGAAACAATTGTGTGCACCTGCTTTACAGGAAGGATTCTCAAAAGCATTTCTGTTTTTAATTTCTCTCTCATATTTGGGTCATATAGGAAGCAGATCTGGCACACTTCAGAGAAAACAGTAACTCTGTTCTGTCTGTGTTGAAGCTAATAGCAGAGGCTTGTAGCAGAGCTTTTAAAGAAAAGAAAAAAGTCTGAGTGGAATAAAACATCCAAGACGCCCCAAATCCAGCAAATTGGAAATTCTAAAGGAAAAGATTCTGGGAAGGGGAGAAAGCACTAGTTGGTAAATAACAAAATGCAAGCCTGAAGTATACTTCTGAAAAATCCTTCTCTGTCTTGATTGTTTTGTAGCTGAATAATCCCCCCCCCCTTCACCCAGCTCTGACTTCCTGACACAGATGTAGAATTAGTGACTGGCCAACAAGATGCCTCACTAGATGGCAGTAACATCTCAGTTTGTGAGCTCATTTGATAAGGTCCTCCCTTCCCCCCAGTTTTCTTTGGTTTGTTTAATCACACAGGGAGAATACAAGTAAGTGTGTATAATGTGTATGTGGCTGATTCAGAAAGGCTGAATAAGCGGCTTCATTTTGCAGATGACATTAAAAAACCCACCCCCAAATATTTCTTCCTATATACATGCCATGTCTTGTGTGCGAAGACGTGGAAGCATTATAGCAGATCACTAATATGTTTGCATTGTTCTTCTCTGAAGACCGAGTTGCAAAACCCTGTAGCCTTCCCTACAAATTTGGCTTCTTTCATGTGATATATGCACGGGCAGGATTCTCAGTAGCCAAAGTCAACCAGGCTGTCATTTTGCCCCCCGCCCCCCAAACCAGTGACTCACCTGCTTTGTCTAGCCATAGCTCAGCACAGAAGTGCAGGGAGGGGGTGTAGGATGGGGCCTGTACATGCTACTTTGCAATGTCAGTGTCTGCACGTGGTTATCACCTTCTTGTTAGGCAGAAGAAGCAGCTCAAAAAGAAGATGAAGAAAACCCCATGCACGTGATGAAATTTGCTAGGAAGCCTTAGGAAAACATAGTATCAGTTCTGTGGATAATCTGTGAGTGTCATAAATCATTTCTACTTATTGAACTGAGCTGGTGTATCTAGTTAAAAACAACGCTTCCCCTCTCTTACACTGCACTGTTCATTGCTGCTAATAATATGCTACAAGAGGCCATTAACCCTTTTCCTGCTTCCTCTGGAACACTCTCCACTTGTTCTTTGCAACATTGCAAACAGGCATCTGGTACGCCCACTGTGATGGGGGGAGTAGAACTGAATGGGGAAAGTGACAGGTGTGGTAAGAGTAATAAGCACACCTTTCTGCCCATTGGCATTATTTTTGGTTGAAAATGGCATGCCTTTGCTGCTGTTCAGAACTGGCAACAGGAGTCAACATAGGTACATAATAGTCCCTCTTGCCCAACACACACACATAATACATGGTATTACAATTGCCTGTGATATGTACACTCACCCCACTACTGACTCTGGCCAAACAGGTCTTGGAGGTTTTGAAGTAATTCAGAAACCCACCAATCTGTTTGACCAAAGATGACAGTAGGAAAAAAGAAATGGGTGCGTAAACCCTCTTAAATGCTATTTCTGTCTCCAGTGTTAGTTTTTCCAATGTATTACTGAAATTCAAAATGGGTTCACATGTTGGTGTAAGCTGATGGAAACAGCAAAACAATTTCTTCAAACTGAAAGCTGCACAATTTTACAGTTCTCCCGGGTCATTAGGAGAAATGAGGTTGTGGACTGTCCAGCCAAATTTTCTTGACATACGAAGCTGCCATCAGAGTTTGACAGCTCCTTTTGAAAAGAAATTGGCAGAAGAGGCACCTTTTCCTATTGTACAATTCAGGCTCTCTGTTGGATATCTATGACCTAACATTACATTAGGGTGTGCAACCAGGGATTTTTTAAGGCAAACATTTATTGAATACTCCTTCATAAAGAACAGTATTTTTATTCATTTATTTATTAAACACTGCCCTACTCCGTGTTCAGCTTGCCTGACCATGGGAGGGCCGTTGCAGGTGAGGGGGAGGGAATGAGATGCTCCTCAAGCTCCAGCATTGGTGGGGCTTTGTGGTGACACTGGCCAGAGGGAGGGCTTATGAGGCGATATTAGCCTTCAGGGCTCCTCCTCCTCCTCCTGGCCTCGTTGAAGCGACGCTCCTGGCAGAGAGGCTCCCAGCAGAGCAATTCTTTTCACTCTGCTGCTGGGAGCAATGGCACGCTGTTGGAGGTGGTGGCAGTGCAGCAGCCAGAGGGCTATTTCTTCCACGTGGGTGACATTTCGACGTGGTGTGCTTCCGGGATCATTTACACGTGCCTCCGTTGGTGCAAGGTTGATCAGCACAGTCGCTCCAGCAGAGGTCAAATGACTGAGGAGATGCATCTCCTAGCATAGCGATTCCTTTTTGCTCCTGCTGCTAAGAACAGTGGTGCTCTTTCAGAGCCATGAGAAAAAGAGGCGACTAGCTCTGGTGCTATGAAATGTCAAAAGAGGTTTCTTTATTTTTCTTATCCGAAATATAAAAAATGTTCAAAAAACTTTAAACCAAACTTATACAACGCTCAACATTTCGGATCTGGGGATCCTTCGTCATGAGCTGTACAACAAAATGAACTACTTTTTAAAGTAATTATAAATTAGAAACCTTGTAGATATTTTTTTACAAGACTGTAGTCGTGTTCATTCTGTCTCCGTCAGCAGTCAAACCTTCAGAGGACCATTGCCACTGTGTCTGGGGGCCAATCTACACCAAGCAGGATATGACACTTTTAAAACGGTATGAAAACTGTATATGTAATGTGTCCTGGGCCTGAACGGTTGTCATAACCATTATAAACCAATATAAGCAGTAGTGTAGATCCCTACTCAATGGCCCGCTCAATTTGGTGCTTATTGCTTGAGACATTAGGGTGTGCCTGGCCACACTCAGCAACCCCTTGCACACCTCTACGCTTTCAGGGCTTTCTTTGTTGACCTTGGGCAAACTACTTAATCTTTTTAGGCCATTTATAAAATCGTTAGCATTGCCAACTAAATACCTACACAAATAGTAAATGTGAAAAACCAACAAAAAACCAACAGTAGTTATCTCTACAGCAGGAGACAGAAAGAGTGAGGGAAAGAGAAAAGGGGTGGGGGCAGAGAGATGAAAGGGTGTACAGGCTCTTCCACACGTCGTACTGAAAGCGCTTCCATCCACCCCCAGTGCACCCCGAAAACGATCGTGTAACTTGCCTGTAAAAGAGACGAGGAAGAGGCGTCCCTGGGATGGAGAGCTCATCAGAAGAAGGCGGAGTGGAGAGTGGAGGGAAGAGAGCGGATGGGCGAGGAAAGGGGGGGCGGCGGCGGCCCCTGCGTGGTCTCGGGGGTGTGGGAGGCGCCCTCCCCTTTCCTCGCCCATCTGCTCTCTTCCCTCCCATGACCCAGCCCCGCTGCTGGGAGCTCTCGCAGGGCCTGCTGGCTAAAGGGAAACGGAGGCTGGAGCAGCCCGCCTGCAGACTGCACCGCCGAAGCACGCCTCCTCCTCCTCCTCTTCTGGGGACGATTAAGGTACATAGTACACGAGCGTTTTCGGGGCGCCCTCAAGTGGCTTCGGGGCGCCTTCGGAACGGTGTGTAGACTCCCCCAGTGAAGCGAAAGGGAAGAGAGAACGAGGAGGGCAACAGAGAAAGTGAAAGAGAATATTGCTTTGGCCATATCCACTTTTGACTTTGGACAGAAGACATGAGAGGGGTATGCATAAACGAATGCAGCAATTGGGCTGGAAAAAATGCCCCCCTTCCCTGGATTATGTGACTGGTAAAAGACCACCCCCGAAGTCCAGACGCATGGGTTGAATCTTGCTTATGAAGACGATATAGTGTTTGCCTAGCTCATTCTAATTGGGAAGCTTCTCCAAACTCATCAAGCAAGCGCAGACTTTTCACCTTGTTGTTCCAAGCTTGGGAGCTCCCCTGACTTGTGGCTCGGCGTTAGCTTGGGGCAGCCGAGTTCCCCAGCCTTCGGGGGTTGTTTGCACAGCACCTTCCATTTCTGTGCGTTTTGCTTCGCCATCTGATGACATGATCTCCCTTGTCGAACGTGTAGATTTTGACCCCAAAATCAAAACTCCAAGAAGTTCAGCTCTACTCTAATATGTATAATGTAATTTGAGATACTTAAAATGAATGTGCGCTGTCTTTGAAATATACGTTGAGTAAATTGGCTGATCGATCTTAGCGATGCGTTCTAGTGTGCAGAAATGGCAAGCCAATCTTTGTAATAAAGGCAACACAAGGAACGTACCCAAAGTAACATTAATCTGGAGGTTGAATGAAGGAAAAACAATCTAAACATATAATGGTTGCTTGGTTTACCAGCTAGACATCACACCCCTTCCTTGCTCATAATTGTATACAACTGTATTCTTGTGTATGTAATTAAATGCCTTGTAAAGTACTTTGAACACTGGGTTACATTAAAGGCACCATTAAGACACGATATGCAGTAAACAATGTTTAAAGCACATGTAGCTAAAGATGCTAATGTTCGAAGGATATCCTCCACCAAATTCTTCTCTTTTTTCAGTGCTGTTTTACTGATTTGCTCAAGGAAAAGGCATATACTGGTTAAAACCTAATATTTAGTGAGAAGAAAAACTTACATTAAAGATGATAAAGTGGGGTGGGGGTGGGAGATGTGCAAGAAACCAAGAAACCTTGCTAAATAAATAAATAAATAAATAAAATAAAATAATTAGGGGAGCCTGGAAGCAGTCTGGCAAATGGGATCATGCCAGCATATTAAAGACATTTTAATGCATTATTTATAGATATGCTTCTACCAGTGCAAGCCACTGAGATCAAGGTCACCCCATGGACTTCTGGGCAGTGGGTCAAAACTTGAGAAGAAATACTGATAAGGCCATCCGACAGTTTCTTGGATGCAAGTATACACTTTTTAAGCAGAGCATTTTTGAAAATTTTAATGAACAACGAAAATCTGTTTTCTGTGGAGCTGCTCATGTCTGTCCCAATCACAGCTCATTAATTATGGTCAGCAACAGTCCTGGGGCTGGTATAGCTCCTCTCTCTCTCTCTCTCTCTCCCTGCATCAATTCTGCAACTCAGCCAAGTCAATGCACATGATGGACATTTCACATGCAATCTCAGGCATTCTTTCTCCCTTAGGCCATGATTCCTCCCCCTCCCCCCCTCTCGACCCTCACTAGTGATATTTTCCAGCACTTAAACTCCCAAAGCTCAACTCTTTTCGTTATTAGGCTGGTGTGGATGACAGTGAGTTGTAAACTGTGATTGAAGCAGACGGACATAGTGATGCCTGCGGCTCCTGGCACCAGCATGTTTAGTAGTAAATTTTAGCTTATTTCTCCCTCCATTCAAGTTGCTTGCTTGTGTCTTTCTGCTTCCATGGGTGTTGCGCTTTGGATGGCTTTTCCTAAACTGTGGACATTTTAAGAAACAAAATAGCTTAGTTGTTGCTATTGTATTGTTGTTGGAAAATACGTATTTAAACAGTGGAGGTTGGCACCGCCATGTCAGTGGGGCGATGAATCCACTCTGGGTTTCAGTCACAACTTGTCAGAACTTTGTGAAGCACCTTGGATAGCTCTTTAGACTTCTGACTGGTTCTGACTGAAACCTGGAATGGATTCACCGCCCCATAGTTCTTAAAGCATTCATCTCCAAGGTTCTTCTTCTGGATGCTTATTTGACTTGTGAATCCTCAGATATAGGATGGGGGCAGGAAGGCACAGAGGTTCTTTCATCTTGACTTTTGTCTCCACAGGTGGTTTCTCTTCATCTTCTCCTTGCTGAAATACCAATGGAAAGAGTCAAGGCCAACATAGACATTTCATTAAGTGTGTGTCTGGCACCTGTCGTCTTTAAAAATAAAGAAATTCTAGACTAGGCATGGGCCTTCGAACTAGAGCTTAACCCCCGCCCCCAGTCCACCACACCAAGGTTGTGATCTGGATCAAAGCTTCTCCACCTACTCTGGAGTAAAAGTGGGGGATCTATAGCTTCAAGATACAGATTTAATGTAATGTCCATTTTGGCCCTTAGCAACTTCAGTCTATGGGGTTCATCAGATGAGCAGTTTATCCCACGCTTGCTACTGCCCACTCGTGGTTTTTCGCACATCCTTTAGATGACACTGTCCACCTCCCGTGCGCCTTCTGCTCCTTCTTTCCTTTTTCCTGTTACAAAATGGACCCCTTTTATTCAGACTTTTTTGGGGTATGTGTGTGTGGGATGAAATGTGCTGCTGTCTCACTTAGGAGTCTGAAACAACACTTGTACACTGGCCAATCAGTACCATTCTGGATAGTGATTGGTCTTGCCACAAGCAGGAAAAATAGCTTCAGTTGAGCAATGTAATGAAATGTTCATACAAATGTTCATAAAAATAAAGAAGAGTTTTTCTATATGATTCATTTATTGTGCACGGGTGATTCCTTACACACGGTTGTTTAAGGGTTATTTAGACATTGGAAGGATCTACACTACTACTTTAAAATGGTTTATAATAGTAGTGACAACTGTTGGGGCCCAGGACACACTCCAAATACAGTTTTCAAAATGTTTTCAAAGTGTCATATCCTGCTTGGTGTAGATCTGGCCAACATTGTAACCCTCCAGTTTTCCTTAATTTTTTAAAGAGCACTTTCCCAGTTTCTTATAAAGCAGAGAAAATGGGGAATTATTTCTGATGGTGGAAGATAAGGTATTTTTTTTACTTGTGTACCTGCGCTATTTTGGTATAGCACAGCACCACCTAGAGGTTATGTACTGGAAAAGCAGAAATGGAAAAGATCTCATTTCTGCAATGAAGCTGAAAGTAGGTACAACGATTTACAGTCTGGGGTAGGAAAGCTCAAAGGCTGTTTTCCTTTGGACACATTTGAATGTAACTCCTCATAAGAACACAAGAAGAGCCATGCTGGATCACACCAAGGGTCCATCTAGTCCAGCATTCTGATCATGCAGTGGTCAACCAGCTGCCCATGGGATGGTTTGCAATGCATACAGTGTTCTGACGTATTCTGGTATCCCATTGACAATATGGGAGTCCTATGTAATAAAGGGTAAAACAAAAGACTTCAATCCAAATTGCAAACATTGATAAGTTACATATAACCGTTGATTAGATGCATTCAAAAGGAAAGTGTACATTATGGATAGGCAAACTAGGGCAGAAGCTTAATATTTACCAAGATTAAGGAAAAGGAGAAACCCTGCCTTAACTGAGATTGACTTTGTGAGTTCTTGACACCATGTTCTACATGCAAAATAAAGTAAGTTATTTTGCATATTATGGGCATTTTTCATATGTTAGACTTAAGTAACTTTGCATCTCATGTTTATGTAATTTGAATGTAAAATGGTCAGGAGTTACTGAGCACTGTGGGCAGATACCCCACGTGATAAGTCACTCTGCTGCAACTGGCAGCTTCTTATTTATTCATTTGATTTATTATTAGGGCTGTGCCCAGACCCCCCTACCTGCTTCAGAGGCTGATTCAGAGCTTCTGAATTGGCCCCAATCCACCCTGGCCTGCTTGGACCAGGTCTGACTCATTTTGAATCTGGATCTGAAGCCGGTCTGATGTTGCAGTTTCCCAGGCGCAAAGCCACCCAGGAGTCCATCGGACTGCCCCCACTTGCCCCCCCTGAACCCAGCAAACCGCTGTCCTTGCCCACCGAGGTGTGAGCGGCAACGACCCGTTTGCTCTTGCCTGGCAACTGCCAGTCCTCCATGAGAGCCTTAATTTTTACGGAAGATGGGGGCTCTGGATTTTCATAGATCTAATGTTGTACACAATGTAAAGGGCCATTTCTGGCTCAGCGGTCAGAGGCAGCAGCTTGTCATCGTTCAGATTAGTTTTATACAATCTGAAATTGGGGGTTTGGGATTCGGATCCAGAACTGAAATAATGCATAGCCCTATTTATTATATTTATGTTCCATCCTTTCTCCTCTTGCAATGAACACAATGCAGCTCACATGGTCCTCCTCCTCCCCATTCTATCCTCGCAATGATCCTTTGAGGGAATTTAGGCTGAGAGTCAGTGACTGCATCACCCAGTGAGCTTCATGGCTGAGTGGGGACTAGAACCTGGATCTCCCAAGTCCCAGTCCAACACTCTAACCACTGCAACACAGTGGCATACCCTCAGGTCCTGGACTGACCCTGCCTTCTCAGGAGAGAGCTTCCTGTTGAGATCTGGTGTTCCTGAGATCTGGTGTTCCTGTATGCTTGGTTGTACTTTGGTCTTGATGTCTGGCTTGCTCCTTGCCCCTTCTGGTTATCCTTTGCTCCTGACTGGCTTGTCCCATGGCTCCTGACTCAACTCAGATTAGTGCCTATTGTGCAATCCAGACAAAAATCTACATGACCATAAATGTATATTTAATTTAGAATGGGGGTCCCACTTGCCTTCCAGCCTACAACATTCATATGTAAGTACCAGTTCTCTAAGAAAGGCTACACAGAAGTCATCGGTGAAAATGTTTGGTCTATAACAGGGGTTGGCAAACAGAATTGGGTGGGAGGGGAGGCAAATGACCCCCCTACCCAGCCTTTTGTGGGCCAGATGATGTCAGATGGAGTGTGGTGAGGTTCCTGATATCATTTGGTCCACCGGAGAGCATGTCGGGAGGATGATTTTGGTGTGTCTGCCAGCAACGAGGTGTGCTTGGCATAAAGCCAACTTGCATTACCTGCCCCATGTCTTCTCCCACTGGGGAAAAGATGAGGGGCAAGTGAAACCACTGTTGCTCAATTGGGGCATCTTACTCAAAGGGGAAGGCACTGAGTAGGCAGCCCCACCCTCATTTGCCCAGATCCCTCACTGTTATCTCTGATCTGCAATTGGAGGTAACAGCAGGAATTTCTCCAGGAAGACTCTGCAGGCCAGGTGGAGAACCTCTATCGGCTCTATTAGGTCCATGGTCTGGAAGTTCCCCTTCCCTGGCCTGTAATGAGCAAACCTTTTAGGGTAACTAATGCTCTGGCACAGTGGTGATATGTACAGAAGCAGATTGCATCCCTTCCTTGCCCTGCTCATCATCATCATCATCATCAGCTGGCATTTGCTGTGTGAGCCTTTCAGTTCAGTGATTTCCTGCTCTTACTCTGTCCTTTTTCCTTTTCGTGGATGTTCTTCTGGTAATGTCCCATTATGACAGTTTGTTGTGTGATCACTGCCTGGCACTATGGTGCATGTGGCTCTCTGTGTTCTGTGGTATCTCCTTGGAGTTTTTGTAATAATATACTTTTGTTGTTGGTTCTTCTGATTATATCTATCAATGAACTGGATATGGTTTATAACACTGATTGCAATTTCTTTTGATAGCCTTATCCACCAAGAATTTGCATAATCCTCCTTTTAAAGCCATCAAAATCTTGTTGTAGTGAATTCCATAGTTTAACTATGTGCTCTGTGAAGAACATCCAGAACTGGCCAAACCATTTCGTGATCAACTCTGGCCATAGCTAGACCTAAGGTTTATCCCTGGATCGTCCAGGGGTAAAACCTGTTCATCTAGATGACACACAGGGGATCCAGTGCTCAGGCAGGGGCGAACCCTGGATGATCCCAGGATAAACCTTAGGTCTAGCTGTGGCCACAATTGCCAATCTATAGTACCTCAGTCTTATCTGGTTTGAGATAGTTTGTTCCTTTGCTGTTAGCTCATTACAGTTGTCAGGCACTTATTCAGAATGTCCAGAGCCTCACCTGGATTTTATGTAAAAGACAAATAGACTTCAAGACTATTGGCATATTAATATAAATCTCCTAACGTGTCCCTCCCACCCCCTTTCTGCTCATATCAGACTTATCCAACACATCTATCATTTTCCATTCTGTTTGCCTGAACCAGAGTAGATCTTATAAAATCAGAGAGCTTCGGCTATTGGGCGGTATAAAAATATAATAAATAAATAAATAAATAAATAAAATCCTTTCTGTCTGTGTTTCACAGATTGTCAGGTGTCTTTCATTCTCTCATCCACTCATTGCTGAAATCGGATTTTTAAAAAAATTTCCCAAGTTTGCACTTGTAAAAATGCACAAATCCCTCCCCAAAATGTGCACCCTACCCCCGCAAGTGTGCATTTTCATGTTTTGGCCTATGGAAGAAATGCACATTTTCAGGCATGTTTTTTTCAGGCATGTTTTTTTTTTCTATTTGTCTAAAATTTCAGAATTTTTTTTTAAAATCAGTCCACAAGTCCACAGAATCTATTCAACTCAAAAAAGCTGGTCTGTTGTGGAATCCTCGGATCAGATTCATAGACCAAACTCATTTGATTCCATTGTGGATTTCTCCAACACCCCTAAACCAGAGCCACATTAGGATTCATAACATTACACTGGTGTAATGATCTTTACCTCGAATCCTATTTGCAGGATCAGATGATTAGACTTTTTTTTAAAAAAAGGTCCACCACCATGTGTAAGAGACAATTCCTGAAACTGGAAAAATCATAATTATATGTAGGGAACAGCTTCTTGATTACTTTGAAATAGCAGTTTTGCTAGCACCACCCAACTCCAAAAACCACTTTGTGCGGTAAGTCATACTGTATCTTATCACAGCACAGACACATTACTACTTGATATGAAATACTCAAAATTCTTTTCTATGACTGTGATAAGTCCAGACTTGGTATATTTCATTTCTTTCTAAACACCTCATTACCAGAAAGATATTGAATGGCTGGAGGGAGTTCAGAGAAATGACAAAGAATTATCAAGAGTTTTTGAAGTACTTTGCTTGTAAGGAGAGATTTAAAGAACTACAGGCAAATGTTTTGGCTCTGCTTCAACCGAGCTCCTTGGGAAAAAAAACAACATGTGTAAATAAGCCCCAAGAAACAAATTTCAAAGGGGGAAGGAATGGTGGTTATGAAAAGACATAAAAGAGGAAAAATGACTGCGGAAAAGACGGGGTGCTATTCACATTTGAATTACAGATGCTGGTGAAGTTCTCTGATCTTGAGTAAGGATACACGTTGTGGGGAAAAGAGTTGCCTTGCCTCAAAAGGGGAGGTGACCGTTATGAACCCACAGTTTCTTGCTAGCTCAGATTAGAGTTGTGGTAGAGAAAAATTCCCAGCTTACCCATAGAGGCCCCCTGATCCCCCACCTCCAAATCCTTTCCCGTGCATGTTCAATTATACTTACTGGGTAGCACGATGAGATTAGCAAGAGCTCTGTTTCAGCCCTGATAAGAGAACATGGGAAGAGGAGGATCAGATCTCTTGGTCCCTTCCTTTTCTGGCACGCTATCAGCATACCAGGAGGAAAGGCCCTGATGGTCCTTGGGAATTGTAGTTTTTCCACTACAGGGCTGCTGCTCCTGCATGTGTGCAGGAAGGAGAGAGGTGAGCATCTGAAGCCAAGCTTGCATGGCATATTCTTGTAAGGGGAAACCTGTTCAGGAAGAATGTAGAGGGGGAAAAACATGGCTGCCCCCATAGGTCCCAATCCCTCCCATGTACAACCTCTCTGAGAGGGTCGGCACATCACCACATGCCATTGCTGCCAGGAGGTGTTGTAGCCATACATTCTTGCCATTTCAGTTAGCACTTGTTAAAACAAAGGGGGAAAATGTGTGAAGTTAATCCTCAGACCACCTTGTAATGTCAGTACTTTTTAAAATTAGTAAAAACCCTTGCAGGTTTTTCCAGAACAAATCCATACAGAAATGGGATAGAATAAATGAATGGATAAACATACCCCAAAGGGATATATACAGGATCCCTAAGGAGGTTCGCTTGGCACCTACATTATATGCTTTTCGACCTTTTTATTCTCCCAGCATTTTAACAGTCTATAAATAAATTCTAACTTGGTGTTTTAAATTAGTAAATTTTGCATTGCTGCTGTTTTATCTGGTTGAGCTTTTATATTGTATTTTATATTATGGTTTTATACTGTTGTTTTATACTTTGAATGTTTTTAATTTTTGTGAACCACCCAGAGAGCTCCGGCTATTGGGCAGTATAGAAATGTAATAAATAAATAAATAAAGGATTAAGACTGATCTACCCGCCCCAACTTTAACAATTCATCTCCACTGTAAATAGCAGAAATGGGTGGGTGGGTGAGATTTGTATTGGGGCCACAAGCAGGGCACAAAAGACCCCCTCCCCCCTGGTCCTGATCCATCTTGCCCCTAATACTGGCTATTTGTTAAAACAACAACAACAACAACATCAACAACATCAACAAACAACCATGCAAGGCTAAACAATGTAAATGATTTGTGTTTGGTTCAACCCTATGTCCTGCTATGTCCATATTGTTAAAAGATAGGGTACATTACACGTACAAATTGGATCAGACTGGTCTGTCCACGGCAGGAGAGAGCCAAGCAGAATTTCTACTTTTGCACAGCATACATTGTCCGATATGCTTGTAGGAAAACAACATACAAAGAGTGTTTTTCTGTCTTCACATTTAGGAATATAAAGGAGATTGTAGATCCTGATACTCGACCCTACTCTGTAATCTGTTTCATGTGTCTTTGCTCCATTGCTGGTGCTAGCCTTGTCTTTGTGTCCATTTCTATATTCTCTCTTCAGTTTTGGCCATGTGGGTGCTGGGCAGTGGAATTAAAAACAACAACCCAGCCAGTCCCATCAGTCAAACTGACAGCAAATAGAAGGTAGCAGACACTGTTTAGAATTGTCTCGTAAGTGACAACTGTTTGACTGGCAAGAAGCCACACCAAGCATGCTGTGCTTTTTTAAAATAGGTGTCTATTTGGGACTTGGAATGCATTCAAAATCAGGTCACATCAAAAGTTCTTCCAGCTACTTAAAAACCACTTTCAGCAATTAAGGGGAGAAAAATGGAAGCGTCTCTTAAAGACCAATTTGAAACAAAAGCTATCAACCTTAATTCTGGGCTATTACTCTTTTCATGTAAAACACATAGGCTTGGATCCAGAGTTTCCATGAGTGGAACTCCATGCATGGAACGCTCCCACTAGAAGACGGAGGGGGGGAGGTGGCTTTTTCCACATCCTCCTTTAAGCTGCAGGTCCCTGCGTCTCTTGAAAAGCCGCTTCAGAGGTTGGGGGACCCTCAAGAGTTTGGAAAGAGGTACAGGGGGCCTCAGGGGGAAAGGGGAATAGATGAAAACTCTTCCCCCTTTTTCCTCTGGCAGGAGCCTCCTCTTGTCCTCAGTCCCCAGCATGGACTGGGGACTCTGGACTGGGACTCTGGACTGTTGGACTGGGACTCTGGAGATCCAGGTTCTAGTCCCCACTCAGCCATGATGGTCACTGGGTGAGCCAGTAACTGACCCTCAGCCTAACCTCCCTCACAGTTGTTGTGAGGATAAAATGGTGAGAAGGAGGTGGACCATGTGATCTGCCTTGGGTTCCTTCCAAGAGAAGAAAGGGTAGGATATCATCAATGAAATTAATCAATTAATTAATTAATTTGTGAAAAGTATGAACTGGATCCAACATGCAACACAGTACAGCAAACTATCTAATCCAAACTATCCAATGTTTTAACATGGTGCTTTTAATGGCATGTTTTTTATATTGTATTTTAATATTGTGAATCCATGAGAGTTTTTTATTATATGCAGTGGTATATAAATGCCACAATTTTTTTAAAACTAAATCCAAGGTGATCTGGTTTTTCTCAAATACAGAAATGTTCTGGTTCTGAACCACGATATGTTGCTAGAGTCCCTGCAGCTGAAAATAGCAGGACTGCATGTTCTCCCTCCCTGGTAATAATGTCTAGTACAGTGGTGGGCCAAAGTTCAGATTGGAGTAGGAGCAGGGAAACAGAGCTTGGTGATGTCATGATACATGTTTTCAAAGACCAGGTGCTGCAGAGGAGGACGAGGAGGATGAGGATGTGCTCCAGCAGAAATTCAATAATAATAAAAAATTATGTGCATGGATAATGTATACTATCATGTACATGGCAATTTTGACTGCTGCTGCCTTAGGGATACGATCCTTTTTGGATGGATGTAATGAACCCCCACCCTCTAAGTAGGGGAGATCCAAAACCAAATATTGTTATATAATCCCAGGAATACATTATGTGGTACATTGTGATGTACTGTATGTGAGGATGCAGGAAAGCTACTATACCGTAGACATGGAATGTTTATATAGCAATACAGTTCTCACGATTAACTGAAATGAGTTACTGGCCTGGCCTCCCACTGAGGAGATATCTGGATATTGTTTGGAGTTTAATAATAAATAAATAAATAATAAATTAATAAAGCTCCTAGAGAAGTTAACCAGAACATGCATCTAATACCTGAACTTGAGGAAAACCATTTATATAATTGTATATCAGTATTCAGTATGTTTTTTGAATCCTGCGTGAAGCAATTCCAAGTACAGGGCAACAAGCAGTTTATGATTTGGTCACTTAGCTTTTGTTCTTTGTGCAGGATGTTTTATCATGTCTCCAGAATAAACACACAATGGGATATTACTACCTCATTAATCTTTATGTGTCTGGGGACATATGAGAAAATACCGACAATGGCTTGCGGATGTAGTAATTTCTTAATAGTTGACTAGAGTGTATAGAAGCCGATATGAAACTGTGCTGGTAGTATTAGGAAGGAGGTTTTGTTCTCCCTACAAATTCAAGCTGGAGATTCAGGTACAGGGGCTAATGGAGAGAAGTGTTATACTGTCTGAAGGAAGATGACATTTGGGATTGAACAGGGGGGTTGGACTCGATGGCCTTATAGGCCCCTTCCAACTCTACTATTCTATGATTCTCTTATTCTATGATTGTGACATTTACTGGAAGGTCGGGCTGGCTGAAATCAGTAAGCATTCACCCTGCTGCTGCACCCACCCACCCCACGAACTGAGCCCCACACAAGTCTCTGCTGGGTGCTTGTAATGTTCGTGAGTGCTTGGCAGCTACCCCCGGCTTCTGAGACTTTCCCCCTGCTGCGTTAATGGTGGCCGCCATTAACGCAGTGGGGGGCAAATGTGCAATTTCTGGAAGCTCTGGAAATCATGCCCCCCCCCATGCCAAAGATGCAAACCTTTACCCTTGCATTAATAGGGCCTTTAAGGCCTCATTGGCACCGTGGGGGGGGGGAATGCATGGTTTCCCTTTTGGGGGAGTTCATTGCATAAGTGGGGTCCCACAACTTAGAAGGGCCTCTCTCTCTCATAACTACCCACTCACATAACTTCCTTCAGTGGGGGCATCTGAACTTGTGCTCAATTTGTCGTGTCCTGAAGGAGCGCCTCTGAAGATGTTCTAAGGGTCAGAGCAAGTACATACAGGAGGAGACGTTCCTTTCGGTACTCAGGTCCTGAGCTGTTTAGGGCTTTAAAGGTCAACACCTCAAGTATGAATGAAATGTCATGAGTCCTTTAAACATCCTGGCTGAATTATCCTGATTGGGTTGTGCTTCCCTGACACCCATGCATAGATGTTTAAGGATGTGCATTGTTCACTGGTGTAATAAGATTTCCACATTAAGGGTGACACCGAGGCAGCTGGAAAGCATCTAAAAACTAGATAGATATATATTAAAGTAGCCAGATCCAAAATGTTTTTTTTTAATTTTAAAATGGAATGCTTTAATGCATGTTCTTGCTTAAAGGTAAACTTCAGTGAATAAAAAGAACATCTTTAAATGACTTAACATTTTCTACTAACCTCTGGATATCACAGACAGGCTTTAGGAAATTAATTAAATTCCTTTTAAAAGCTTGATTCCCCGCCCACCCACCCCCTAAGTATTTTTTAAAACAACAACAACATATTCTTTCATTTGAAAGTCAGGCAATCTTTTTATATTCAAGAAAATGCAACCCGTTAGTGAACAGAAAATGCAAATTTAATATAACTCATCTTCCTTCTCGAGCTCTAAATGAAAACCTTTTGTTCATAAGCAAAAATTAAGTGTGAAAGACGGGTGGGGGGGAATCCCAGTGCCATTCTTTGAAAGAAAATGCACCCATACTTATCCGTCTTTCTTCCTCTTTTCTCCATCTAGAAGGTTCAATTATATCTGCTTGTTGGTTTTATGGTTCTTAATTATGTAGTTGTCTATTCTGAATAAGTGAAAGACTGTGCTGGAAAATGGTAGGGAGGAAGGACAATGCAGGCTCACAGAAGGAGGAAAAGGAGAGCAACTCATTACCTTTTGCAAGCTGCAAATCCCTGCAAATGGTGGCTGAGGCCAGAGGTCATTGGTGAAATTAGTATCAGGTGTGAAGGGAATAGATCTATATCTATATCTGTATCTATTAGCTATATCTACACCTATCCATCTATAAATCTTCTGTACTGAAAAGAGTAATTGAAAGAAAACACAGTGAGAGGTCTTGGTAAGCATCGGCAGGGGACGGGTGGGAAGAGAAAATGGATCTAGTCATTTCTTGCTGAATATATTGGATGAAGCCATATGAAACACCACAAAATGCTGCTGGCCATTTTGAGCAAAGCTCTTTGATGCCCTTCTATTACGTTTAGTGCTTCTTTGCTTCCTTCCCCTTTTCAGTCTCTCTGACAGTTGCCGTGGATGTGTCAAGTTTGTACTCTCTGAAGCTCATGGGTCTCAAAATAAAACTGCAATGGCAGTTCTTGTTAGTCCAAATGACTAACCCAGCCAGTTGTAACAAAAGAGACTGAAGTGTGTATGTATGTGTGTGTGCGCACGTGTGATGTAGGTTTTCATTTCAGTGTCAGTACTACAAGACCACAGATGAGGACTTAAGGATATATGGATGTCAAAACTGAACAGAAAGGTCAGGTTAGATGAATATAGAGAGCTCTAGGCACTAAAAAATTATCAAGGCAGCAATGAGGCCAGTGCGACTCTGTGTCATGAATTCTCTCCATGTGTGCTCCTCACTCCCAGTATAGAGCTATGCTGGCGTTGGAAGCTTACTTAGTACTTTTAAACCATGCTCGTGACTGGTAACAGACAATTCCAACTCTGGGCTTTGCTGGCTTTCCCCTCTCTCCAAAACACACTTCTAGGGATGGGTGAGAAATTTGTTGGTTCACATTCATTTGCAACATTACCCAATTCACATGTCCTGAACTCAAATGGAATTCGTAGTCAAAAATCCATACATTTCTGAGTGTATGATGCATTTTGCAATACAAATCATTTTGGGGATATACATAGATTTAAAATATAAGAACATAAGAAAAGCCATGCTGAATCAGACCAAGGGTCCATCTAATCCAGCATCCTGTTCAAATAGTGGCCAACCAGCTGTCGACCAGGTATCCATAAGCAGGACATGACTGCAACAGCACTCTCCCTTTTATGTTCCCAGCAACTGGTGCATATGGGATAATGTGTACATTTGAAAAATATACACATGCTTTTGTCAATGGATATATGCACACAAAAATGTGCACATTTTGAAAAATGCGCAGAACAATCCATACAAATTTCTGTGCAGGGAAAAAGAAGGTTTACATCTAATACAGAATCAGACAGCATAAGCCTAGTGGTGGACAATGAGAAATTGAACTTGACAGATTCAGCCATCCCTACGTATATACCATGCATTTGATGAATGAGACAACTGAAATGTTCATTGTAAACCCAAACCGTAATTTATGTCTCAGCACAAATCTTCTGTATGTATTGAGCAATGGCATACAAACTTGGAATCTGTGCTTATGATGAGCCACTCAGATGGCCCTTTGGCTGCATGGGCATTGAACAATGCATCCCAGATTTGAGGGGGAGGGGTGGTATGTGGCAAGCAATACATAAATACATTCCACTTGAAAGTAGCATTCCATTTTTATCCAAGTTTAACTTGTACAATTTATTTGTATTTTTAAATCTTTTTTTTAAATGTTATCTTATGTAAATCACCCAGAGGGCTTTGGCTATGGAGCGGAATAATAATAATAATAATAATAATAATAATAATAATAATAATAATAATAATAATAAGTTTTAATTGTTACAAACTGCCCAGAGAGCTTCAGCTATTGGGCAGTATAGAAATGTAATAAATAAATAAATAAATAAATAAATAGTCGGTTTTTAATCTGGATTTCATTGTTAGCCACCTTTAGTGCCATTTTTTTTAAAGCAGAAGGGCAGGATATAAGTAAAATACAGAAATGTTTATGCTATTTGTGTTGGTTTATGTTAGACTAGAGCTAAAAACAAATGGAGAGATGTCTGTCTTATCAGAGTCTTTAATTAATAGCTCTAGAAATGTGTCTCTTTTGTCCACTTACCCATTACTACTTTTGACTTCAGGATCACCCAACCTGTCAATCATATGGATACTGAAACTTAAAAGAGTCATGAAGAAATGAGGGTGGTGGGCCATTTCCAGATAATGAGCCATCAGGATTTACAAAAGAACTTAGAGAGAGAGAGAGAGAGAGAGAGAGAGAGAGAGAGAGAGAGAGAGCGTCCAAATTGTTAAAAAAAATACTTATCATTACCTCATGTCTCTCTTCCTGCTTTCTTTTCAGAAATCTCTCGAAATTGGAACTATCCAAGAGACTGGAGACAAAAAATAATAATAATGTATAACCTAATCTGTATAGCTTCAGAAATTTATACTTTTTCTTCCCACTTAGAGGTAAAGTTAATTGTCTAATTCTTGTGTTCTGGCATATTATAAGAATCAGGTAAAATAAATACATTAAAAACAAAACAAAACATTATTTTGAAGCTTTAGGGAGATCAGGTGACTAATAAATTCCAGTTATACTCAAGCCTGGTTTATGGCGCAATCCTATGCATTTTTAGGGCTGGGGCATGCTGGGAATTGTAGGACTTTTTCTGCCTAAACATGCATAGGATTGCATCCTTAGTTGCTGAGCATTACTGTAATCAATTACTGAAGTCAATTAACAAGTGGGGCCTGCAAACAAAAAGTTGCAGTTTGTGAGGTAGTCTTGTTCAGGGTTCTAGCCAGGTAGACATGGAGGCGATCTACACTAGTATAGGAAATGTTATTTTTACAGTCATTGAACATTTTGTTTTTGAACGATTTAAAACGTAGCAGTTTTTAAAACATTTACTTACTTTTCTCTTTCCGTGGGAATGCATTCCTTTTGGCCACACTAAGAAAAGAAATCCATTTGTTCTATTCTGCCAATTTCCCCTCCCACTTCCTCCTCTCTCCGAGACAATCTTCCACCTACAAACAATCCAGCAAGCAGCTTTCCAAAAGTGAAACTGGAAGTGGCTACAAAAAGAAGCTTGAAAGAAAAAAAAAAAGCTCCAACTTCGGGCACAGAAATTACATAAACATGCCCCCCAGGAATGCGATTGGCTAATTAAGAACTACAGGAAACCCATTTAATACTATGAAATTGGCCACATTATAACAAATAGAAAGACTTATTTCAGAGAAGTTCAAAATAAAAATTGGAGAACAGAGAACAATAAAACGTCACAAATTATACGTCATGTAGTGAAATACTACCAAACCCACACTTAAAAACGGTAAGACACATTCTAACTTGACTGGTGTAGATCCCCTCATGGCCTCTTCCAGGTTTAGATCCCCTCATGGCCTCCCCCTGATTTTCCATTCTTTCCTTCCCCCCTCAACAGTTAATTTACATTCCACACCCACTGAGGATGTTCAGTCCTTTGTGTGTCACCTCCCTTAGGATTTTTTTAAAAAGTTTTTTGTAGTTCTGCAAAACTTGTGGATTCATCAGAGCCTGTTAATATTTCCCTCTTGTGTCATTTTGGCTACACAAGGACACACTCAGAGAATGTGCTAGACTGATCAGAACATATACTGAATATACTCACATGTGTTTTTATTAGATGTAGTGTATCATATGAATAGTTAAGTATGTGATGTTTTGTAATGTTTGCTTCCCCCCCTTTTCCCCCTTCTCCTCTTTTTCCTGTGCCTTGCTCTTTGTAGAAAATAATAAAATTGTTGAAAATCGAGAACACATACTGAATATACTGGATGCCAACATTGTTTTCTTATACTATATATTGACAGGTGCTGATGGGTTAAAGCAATGTGCTGGCTTTGTGTCCAAAGTAAGTCATTTAGGATGCAATGCTAGGCATGTTTAGAAAGAAATTAATCTGGGAGTTGTAGGACTTCTTCTCTGTCTAAACATTCATAGGATTGTGCTCTTAGAAATTTAATGCCCTCCATTTTTTGTTTTCACTTTTGCAGAAGAACAAGACATTTAGAGGAGATATGCTGCCTTGCCAGATTATCTGCTTTATGTAAATCCTGACCTGACGTTTCAACCCTATAACTGTTCTTTAAAAAAAAAAAAAGGGGGGGGGAGCCTTTTAAATGTCCATTCTCTAACATGATGCAGCATCTCTTAACTCTGTTCTGATCATTCCTTTGTTTTCAACATGGATATTTTTCCAGTCTATTGCTGATAGCAGATCTCTAGATAGGTACATATTATAGGAGAGTGTAGGCCTTATAGGGGAAAAAATAGTTACCATTACAAAAGAGCTTTAATTCATGGCAAAACCACCCGAGAGATGACATGATTTAGTTTTAAAATAAAAGGTAGGATGTTATATGACCTATGCATCCTTATCAAGCATCTTATGAGATTTTTAGGTGCAATCCAGACTCTGCTGAAGTTTACTAAACCATGGGTTCCACAAAAATGAAGTCTTCGTGTTTATGATAGTGTGAAAGTGCCTCTTATCATTATAAAAGTACTAAATAATAATATGGCCTCCAAATCAACTCATTCTGTTTATTCACAATAGCAGGCACATTATGTCCTGACACAGAAGCAGGCTTGGGGGCTGTCTTCATGGCATTGAGTTGGCACTACTCCATCGTCAAACCCCACAGTATCGCTGCTGCGAAGTAGCGGCAAGTTTACACAAAGGGAGGGAGCACAGGCTTTCTGGTGGCCATTAGGCTCACCGGGCCCACCCCCTTCCATGGCTTCTGGCTAGCAATGAGAGGTTGCCTTCTGCCCAGGAATGCCACCTGGCGCAGCGCCTGAGCGAGGACAGACAGAGAAGTGCTGTGCTGATCTCGCTTAGCCAGGAAAAGTTGAGGTAAGTCCCTGACTGTTGTGCTGCGGGTCTTTGGCTCTTTGCCCCTTTGCCCCAGGTGCCTCCGAATCGGCTATGTCATATAAGTGATGTAGCGCAGATTCGGAGCCACCCTGGGGCAAAGACAACATTAAGACAGCCCCTTGGTGGGCTTCTCCCAAAGCCCAGCCTTCAAATTAAGGGGAGAAAGGCATGCATTAGCACCAGAGGCGAAGACAGGGGCAGATCGGTGGCTGAAGGGGCAGAATCAGCAACTGAAAATTTCCCTTTGTCAGTGAGATTTGGGGTTCACTGTTGCCCCTTGGTCTCCCTTGTGGGGGGAAGGAGAGAAGGACGGCACTGCAGGCATTACCAGGTCTTGGGGTAATGCCTGGAGAGATAGATATTTTTCCTTGTCAAACTGGGACAATCTGAGCAGGTACAATACGCTTTTAAAAAACTGATTCACCATCATGTCATGCTGGAAATGCCCTTGGCTGAGAGCTTTTGGATTCTCTGAATTATGCACTATTATTTTAGAGGCTGGGGGAGAGGGTGAGGATAAGAAACAGTGGTTCCTTTTTCAGCAAGTGGGCTAAATATTCTTCCCATGGGCTAAATATTGCTCTCTACTAACAACAAAACTCTGGCTGACCTAACATCCCAGCAATAATAAAAATGCATTTTCCTCCTATTTGTAAAAGTTGTTGATTTACATTGTGGTGTCCCTTCTGATATTAGTTCGTTCTCACATGGTTGTGCACAACTGTGTCTTACCAATGTGGTCAGACCTAATATAGGAAACACAATACATATCTGTGTCTTAGGGAAAGTCCCTCTTCAGCCTAGCTTCCATTCTAGCATTTCCCTGGATGCACATCTCTGAAAATCCAAGGCTCAAACTATGGTTCCTAAGTTACATTTGCTTGCATCTTAAAAACACAGTGCCATTTCATGTCATGAAAAGGAGGATCAAATATTTCTTTCAGAAGCAGAACACAGCTTAATCAACCTTATATAAACTTAATAATCAGTTGGATTCACTTATGCGCTTCTTCACCTTCACTTGGTGCTTTTTGGGATTTATAGCTGTAGACAAGATGCAGTTCTGTGGCGTGTGGATTATTGGTGTTCTGAATTCACTTTCGAGAAGTTTTGCCAACTCTCAAGAGACAACATTCTAGTTCCTGGGTGGTCCCTCAGGGGTGATGGCTGCTGACATCAAGAGGGTCATAGCAGAGTGTGACAGAGGCACAGCCCACGTTCTTGGGGGAGTAGAGACACAGAAAACGTGGTCATTCCAAGGTATACAGCTATTGCTACTGTTCACAACACCCTGCCACCATGCATGATATTAGGCCTGCACAGATCATCTGTACATGATCCAGCCTCCAACTGTGTCACAACCATGAGAGCAAGAATGAAAAGTGCAAAGCTCAAGTAAGTGTGTATGCAGCCAACGGATCAGCCAAATCATATGTATGACACACATACTGTATGTAACGTTATATTAATGAAGGAAGCATTTAGAAAACATTGGGCCATTTTACAGATGGGAAATATTGAGGCTGAGAGTCTCTGCAGGAAGACAACCAGTGAATCCCTGGCAAAGAATTTGAATAGTATGCAAGGCAGATACATCAAGGAAGTGAGCCAAAGTAGCCAGAGACTAAGGAGGTCATCATCACGATATGTATTTTTTGGTAAAAAAAAGCAGCAGCTAGCCAGACCCACATTGGTACTGACAGGGAGGAAGACTCAGGGCCAGGGAGGCACTGGCAACACTGGCAGTGAATTTGTCTTCTTGCCACAGGTGCATATGAACGTCTGGATCTCCTCCACTACACACATATATTTTGCTAGCATGCACAAAATTAAGCAAACATTTAATATATAAATAAATATGGCTGAACAACCATTCAGGATGAAAAAGCTGTTTTTTACATCCTTGGTCCAGCAATACAGGGAGGCTTTGATAACTGGCTGGGCTGGTAGTTTTCTGGATGGGTAATGATAAAACCACAACAAACTGATAAAAACAGATACCTGAACATCTTTTCCAGAGCAAACAGTGAGGTTCTGTGTATTTATTAACCCCCAGCATTGTGATGGAGCTGCACAAAACATACATGGCAGTTTTCCCCAAACCTGATGCCCTTCAGATTTTTCATACTACAACTCCCAGACCATTGACTATTAGCCATGTTGGCTGATGGGAGTTGAGGTCCAAAACATCAGGAAGACAGCAGATTGGAGAAGGTTGATTCATAATAAAGAAAGAGAGAGCATTGCTCTTAAACTTGTGGATGTTGCTAACTTTGCACCTGCTCTGAGTTGCTGAGACTATCAATAAACATTGTAAAATAAGAAACGTGGCAGAAAAGAATATACAGACACAGCGATCTATAATATAAAAAGGGTTATTACTGGACTAGAGATAACAGAGTAGAGAATAATGAAAGCCAATGGCATTAATCCCATTTCTTCCCCCAGCCAATGATAAATACAATTTCTATGCCCACTGGTAACATTTTCTCAGTTAGCCCTGCAGATACAGCCTTGAATTGATAGGCACCCAGTACAATTTATTTTTAGCGTATATATCAGCACTGGGGCGAGATCTGGCTAGTCAGAAGATTTATTTTACTAAATTCAACTACTCCTGGATCATCTGACAGTCTGCAAGCCTAATCAATATAGCTACACACAAGTAATTGCTCATTAGAAAGCCTTCATCCGCATGCAAGTCTTCTGAGCATCAGTTTATAATTTCATTTTCGTACATGTCAGAAAAGTATACTTACCTTTTTGAAGCACCATTTGTACCTGTCAAGGTTAATGCTAATTTAATTCCCTTTCGTATAGTAATCGACATGACATGTCCTTCTTCAAAGAAGTAGCATTGGTCTTTCCTCTGATTAGATCTAGTCAAAACCCGTGTGTTTCAGTAGAAAACCTTAATATTTTTAATGGGTGGCTAATTAGTGGAAGGTGCTTTCATTTATGCTTGTGAAGAAACTGAGGTAAAACTGAGGTAAAAGTGTAACTATTATGGTTTGTTTCAATGACTGAAGGGGTTAACAGTAAAAGGGGAAAATGTATGTCTTTCACTTGAGGCTTGAGCCAGATGAGGGATGCATTGTAAATATGGTGTATTGGCAGAGTGGCAGTTACTGTTCCCATTTAGAGGTGAATTATGAGGCCAAATTTCTGTCTTATATATGGGAAAGAAGGATTGAAATTGGTATCATCTGACTGACATTCTAAAGATACCTATTGGCCATGGAATTTAACAGAGGTGGTGTGATGGAATGTTGGACACTGATTGGCTGGAGGGTTCTGAATGATGCAAATATAAGGAGCTGGGGGGCGATTTGCTTGGGGAGAGTCTTTCTGGAAGAGTTCATTGAAAGTAGGGGTGTGATCCGCTCCGATTAGGAGTGTAGAAGCAGTAGCGGATTGGCCTGCTCCGCCTTACCCAGAGGCGGAGTAGGAGCGGACCACGGACCCCTAGAAGCAAGGCGAAGAGAAGCGCCCATTTTCGGAGCGCTCCGGTTTCCGCGGAGCGCTCCGATCGCCATCTTGAAAACATTTCGCCATAGGATTGCATTGCGGCAAATAATCGCGGATAACTACATTCTTTTTGAAGCTATCGTTCCAGAAATTCTTGTGCTCAGAGAGTCGTGGATGGAGGTCATTTTGAGACCACTCTCACCTCTCTGCGTCGTGCGGGTCGCGTGCTATATTTTTTTGAAAATCGGGTCAACCGCGCGGCTCAAACGGCGTTTTCGGCTTTTCGCCCATAGGATTGCATTGCGGGAAAGACTTGGGCATAACTGGGTTGGTTTTTAAGCTATCGTTCTGAAAGTTCTTGTGCACAGAGAGTCGTGGATGGGGGTCATTTTGAGACTACTCTCACCTCTCTGCGTTGTGCGGGTCGCGCGCTAGAATTTTTTAAAAAATCAGCGGGAAAAATACCTTTTTCAAAGGGCTGAGGGGCAGAGTCAGCTCCCGGTCATGATCACATGATCCCAAAGTTAGAGGAGGGCATAGGCAAAACGGGTAACTTGGGATTCTGGGAAACTTCTCTTTCTTCATCTGAACGGACATTTCCCAGTGTTTTTTAACACAGTAGCCCCACCAAATGCACAAACACAACCTGAAATCATATACTAAGCCAAGAATAAGAGATAGAAACACAGCACTGCTACCCACCCTAACTTTGGGGAACAACTGAAAAGATGTGGTGCAAGGGGATGAGCTCCCCTAGGGCATCTCATCGTGGACGTGCCCCCACTCTCTCCTGCACTGGAAGGCCATTAGAGCCTTCCAAAGAGAGTAAAACGGTGGAGCAAAGCCTATCATGAGTCGAAGTGAGCGTTCATTTCTTAGTGGTGGAGCGATGCCTGTTATGAGTTGAAGTGAGCGTTTGCTTCTTAGAGCTCTTGTGGTGAAGCAATGGCTGTCTTGAGTTGAACTGGCAGCTACTTCCCCCTCCCCCGGGCACGTCCCCCTATTGCTGGTAAAAGACAGATATAGCCTTTTTAAAAAAAATTCTTCTTGCTGTTTATTGAGCAACACTGCTGCTTTTAATTCCACCCCTCCTTTGTTTATTTATTTATTTATTCCATTTTATATGCATTACTGGCTTATCCTTGGCTCACTTCCTTATGCCCCCAGAAATGCCAGCTGCATGCCTGCCTGCCTGCCTTCCCTCCCTCCTCCCCTGCCCACCTCGCAGGGATGTTGTGTGTGTGTGGCTTTGACTCAGGGGAGAAGTCCTTCCTGCGCTCACTTAGAGTTTTGGAAGTTCCAAATTTTGCAGGTTTAAGCCCCGCCAAAAAACAGGGGATGATGGGACTGCCTTGAGTCTTGGCGTGCGGCGTATGTATCCCTGGATAAGCTGTCATGGTGGTGAGTTTGAGTTTTTTTTTTAACGTGCAAAATTGACGGAGCTATGGAAAGGGGTGTTGGATTTTCATAAATTCCCCAAAAATCAGGGGATGATGGGACTGCCTTGAGTCTCGGCGTGCGTATGTATCCCTGGATAAGCTTTCATGGTGGCGTGTTTGAGGTTTCTAACGTGCAAATTGACGGAGCTATGGAAAGGGGTGTGAATGGGGTGCCCGATTTTCAAAAATTCCCCAAAAATCAGGAGATGATGGGATTGCTTTGAAACTTGGCGTGCGTGTGTATACCCCCATGAGGTGTCATGGTGCCAAACGTGAGGTTTCTAACTTTCACAGAAAAAAAGTTGTATAATTTTTTAGCTTTCAATGCAACCCTATGGGGGGGAAAAACGGAGCTCCGATACGGATCTGGAGCTCCGAGCGGAGCGGAGCGGAAGTGGGCGGAGCGGGGGCGGGGCGGAGCGGCCCGATCTGGGAAATGGCAGATCTGCAAGTGAAGTGGAGCGGGGGGTCCATGCACACCCCTAATTGAAAGGTGTCTTTGTGAGAGGCTGGGGAACCTAAGAAAAACATTGGGTAGGAAGAGGAGCAGTTGCAAGAGCTGGAAACCAATCTGAAAGCTGAGAGCATGTGAGATAGAAGCTGAAGAAGATCTGCAAGAGGGGAGAGGAAATCTCCGGGAGCAGCCTTTGGAAGAAAGAGCTGAAGCTTGAGTGCCTGCTGGTGGCAGTGGTCTGAAGACAGAGCAGCTGCTGGATCAAACTGAAGACTTCAGGAGAAGTGTGGCGAACAGCCTTAAAGGTTCCAGTCTGTAGCCAAACCCTACCAGATAGAAGACTGCTTTTCCAGCTTTCATTCTAGCCCTGTGCATTAACTGAGGTAAAGCTTGATAGGGGAATTGGTTTAAGTTTGGTTTGGGTTGGGAACTGGGGCTCATAACTAGGGATGCTGCGATGCCAGTTGGGTCCGCGATTGGAGCAGTGGGGAGGGGAGGGAAAGTGCACTTTCCGGCGCATCTGGAAAGTGTGCAATTCCCCTAGGCATGCTAATGGCAGCCACCCAGTGCAAGCTAATGGCAGCTTCTGGAAAGTGCCCCCCCCCTAATGGTGCCATTAGCATAGAGGGGGAGGAAATGTGCAATTTCCGGACCCTCTGGAAATCACGCATGTTGAAATAAAGATGTAAACAACAGAACACTCCAGAGACAGGGTGTTCCACAGAAAGGAAACCACCGCACCAAAGGATCTACTCTAGGTAGACTCCAACTGGGCTATTGGTCCATACTAGGGGATGGCCTTCTCTGCTGTGGCACCCCGGCTGTGGAATGAGCTCCCTAAGGAGGTTCTCCTGGCACCTACACTATACTCTTCTAGATGCCACGTGAAGACCTTTTTATTCTCTCAGCATTTTAACAGTCTATAAACTTCATTTTAACTTTTCTGTTTTAAATTTGTATCTTAAATTTGTATTTCTGCACTGCTGCTGCTGATTTTATCCTGGTTGTGTTTTTATATTGTATTTTATGTCATGCTTTTATACTGTTTGTTTTATACTTTGAATGGTTTTAATTTTGTGAACCGCCCAGAGAGCTTCAACTATCGGGCGGTATAAAAATGCAATAAATAAATAATAAATAAAATATGGAACCACCAGATATTGTCATAACACTGATCAAAATCACTGGGGGGTTGGAGGGTTAGTCACAACTCCAACTTAACATTATGAATAGAATGGGAATGGTAGCTATTTGTAGGGAGTTACTTTGGTCAGTTCTTGACAAAGACTTTAAGAGGGGTGGCCAGGTGTCCTACTTTATAGGGGACAGTCCTCTATTTGTCATCTGTCAGATGACAGTCCTCTATTTGAAGGGCTGTCTAGCCCAGACCCAGTTTAAAGAAACAAATCAAAGGAGACCAGCAGGGACCTTGAAGATGCCCGTCAACAATGAGCACCTGGACAACGAATTAGATTGAGCAGGCATGTGGGTCACCTGGTCACAGTATTCTGCACTATAGTCAGATGTATTGTATTTCTATTTGTATCATTTTTATTAATTATTTTATTAATTAATTATTTTATACAAGCTTCTCCTTTTGACTTTTAAAGCTTGTAAACCGCCCAGAGGGCCCTGGCTATGGGGGCAGTATATAAGTGTAATAAATAAATAAATAAAGCTTGTCATGGTCTGGCTCCTCCCTATCTCTTGTCTCTTATTTCACCTTACTGTCCTGCTCACACCCTTCGCTCTACTGACACTATGCCTCTTACTCACCCAAGAGTTTCTACTAGGGGTGTGCACGGACCCCCAGCTCCGCTTCTCTTCCAGATCCGCGATTTGTGGATCGGCCCACTCTGCCCTGCCCCCGCTCCGCCTATGTCCGCTCCACTCTGCTCAGAGCTCCGGATCCGGATCGGAGCTCCGTTTCCCCCCCCCATAGACTTGCATTAAGCTAAAAAAGTATACAACTTTTTTTCTGTGAAAGTTAGAAACCTCAAGTTTGGCACCATGACACCTCATGGAGGTATACACATGCACGCCAAGTTTCAAGGCAATCCCATCATCCCCTGATTTTTGGGGAATTTATGAAAATCGGGCACCCCATTCACACCCCTTTCCTTAGCTCCGTCAATTTGCACGTTAGAAACCTCAAACTCACCACCATGAAAGCTTATCCAGGGATACATACGCATGCCAAGACTCAAGGCAGTCCCATCATCCCCTGATTTTTGGGGAATTTAGGAAAATCCAACACCCCATTCACACCCCTTTCCATAGCTCCGTCAATTTGCACGTTAGAAACCTCAAACTCACCACCATGAAAGCTTATCCAGGGATACATACGCACACCGAGATTCAAGGCAGTCCCATCATCCCCTGATTTTTGGGGAATTTAGGAAAATCCAACACCCCATTCACACCCCTTCCCATAGCTCCGTCAATTTGCACGTTAGATTTTTGGCGGGGCTTAAACCTGCAGACGTCTCAATGGGGCCATTTCAAAGGAAATGCCAACATGCCATGAATTGGGGAGTAGAGATCAACCTAAATGAATCTTCTTCCACACTTGAAAAATGGATTTGGAACTTCCAAAACTCTAAGTGAGCGCAGGAAGGACTTCTCCCCTGAGTCAAAGCCACACACACACAACATCCCTGCGAGGTGGGCAGGGGAGGAGGGAGGGAAGGCAGGCAGGCAGCAGACATTTCTGGGGGCATAAGGAAGTGAGCCAAGGATAAGCCAGTAATGCATATAAAATGGAATAAATAAATAAATAAACAAAGGAGGGGTGGAATTAAAAGCAGCAGTGTTGCTAAATAAACAACAAGAAGAACTTTAAAAAAAAGGCTATATCTGTCTTTTACCAGCAATAGAGGGACGTGCCCAGGGGAGGGGGAAGCAGCTGCCAGTTCAACTCATGAAAGCCATTGCTTCACCAACAGATCTGAGGAGTAAACGCTCACTTCAACTCATGATAGGCATTGCTCCACCACTAAGAGAAGTAGACCGCTCACTTCAACTCATGATAGGCATTGCTCCTCCACTAAGAGAAGTAGACCACTCACTTCAACTCATGATAGGCATTGCTCCACCGGGTTACTCTCTTTGGAAGGCTCTGATGGCCTTCCAAGTACAGGAGAGAGTGGGGGCACGTCCACATGGGATGCCCTAGGGGAGCTCATCCCCTTGCACCACATCTTTTCAGTTGTTCCCCAAAGTTAGGGTGGGTAGCAGTGCTCTCTTATTATTGGCTTAGTATATGATTTCAGGTTGTGTTTGTGCATTTGGTGGGGCTACTGTTTTAAAAAAACACTGGGAAAAGTCCGTTCAGATTAAGAAAGAGAAGTTTCCCAGAATCCCAAGTTACCCGTTTTGCCTATCCCCTCCTCCAACTTTGGGATCATGTGATCATGACCGGGAGTTGACTCTGCCCCTCAGCCCTTCGAAAAAGGTATTTTTCCCGCCGATTTTTTTAAAAATACTAGCGCGCGACCCACACCACGCAGAGAGGTGAGAGTAGTCTCAAAATGACCCCCATCCACGACTCTCTGAGCACAAGAATTTTCAGAACGATAGCTTCAAAAACAACCCAGTTATCCCTGATTCTTTTCCACAATGCAATCCTATGGGCAAAATGTTTCAAGATGGCGATTGGAGCGGTCCGCCTGAAAGAGGAGCTCCGAAAAATGGGCGCTTCTCTTCACCTTGCTTCTAGGGGTCTGCGGTCCGCTTCTACTCTGCCTCTGGGCAAGGCGGAGCAGGCCAATTCACTCCTGCTTCTGCGCTTCTAATCGGAGCGGAGCACATGCCTAGTTTCTACTTCTTTCGCTCGTCTTCACCCATTTTCGCTCGCTGCCCCCTATGCCTGGAATTCTCTTCCAGCGCATTTGCAAACTGCGACGTCGATCACAGTTTTTAAATCTTATTTGAAAACATTTCTTTTCTCAAAAGTTTATAATCTGTAGTGTGACGATACTAGTTTCATTATTTGTTTTATTGTCCCACATGTTGGTTGGCCTTTCCCCTCCCTGTTTGTTTGTTACTGTGAGCCATATGGCAGGGTGTTTTGTATTTTGTTTTATTTTGTTCTGTGCAGCACCATGAAAATTGATGGCGCTATATAAATATTTATTATTATTAAATTTGCACCTATCCATATGGGTTAGTATATGCATATTTTTTGCAAACGTGTGTCCTCTTCCTTGGTAATGCATAAGTAGTCACCATACTTGGAGACAAACTGGATGTATGCTAGAAAATCACGAGGACTGCATTTTTATCTCTTCTCAGCTCCATACTCCAGACTCCCAGTCTCTTCTCATTGCCCTGAATTATCTTATCTTCCAACTTTTGATGAATCACTAGTATTTTTCAATTAGGTGGGTAGAATAATAGCAGCTATCTCTGAATTACTAGTTATCTTCTTCTGCTCATGCTGAACAGAGTTATGGGCACAACCTAATTAATATATGTTGTCGACTGAACATTATCTGGATTGTGGATTTTTGTGGGGGTTGGCTTGTACACTTATGTGTTTTTGGTCTTTGAACATAAGGAGAGTAGTTCTGACTGACCAGATACCAGATTTAGTTGTTTGTATCTAGTCATCAGACCATCACAAACAAAACTTTAACAAAGGGAACAGCTCTGGTTAGAAGGAAGTAACACATTGACATAAATAAAGTTGACACAAAGTCATGTTATATAAAACAAATATAAAATTCTGGATCTCTGTAGTTTTCTCACTTAAAATGTCCCTATTCTAACACAAGATAAATAAAATAAATCATTTTATAAAAACAATCATGAAAATCCTGAATCTTCCTGACAAGGCACAACATCCTTCCTTATGAGTTTTTCTTTAACATTAATTTCTGTAGATAGAAACCATGAAGTCTTTGCAGTTAGATGTCTCTCTTGCCCATAAAGCAGATAGATTACAATCTCATGGATAGACCACCCCACATATTTCTCTAGTAAAAACTGGCTCAAATATGGGATGCACATTATACAAAGGACAATATATACTATATTCTGATTGTGAGCTACGTATTATTTTTAATAATAAGCATAGATTCTGCCATAGATGCTTATGGCAGTGTCTATGGCCTACTGGAGGGTCCATCATAAACTCTCTCTATTGCTGCAGCCAATGGAAATGGACCTTTAGAAAATGGAAGTGAGCACTGCAGCCAGGTCCAAGATTTGGAAGGGCCTTCAGCAAGACGCCTTCAATGGGCCACCTTCTTCACTTAATGCACCTTCTAACTAGAGCTGTGCACAAGTGGCCTCCCAAAATTCTCCACTCTATTTGTGGGCAGAGAAATTGGGGCGGGGGACAATTTTACCAAATTTCTCCAGAGGGAGGAGAAATTCTCCAACAATTTCTCACAGGCAGGCATCACCATTGGCAAGAGTTGTAGAACAGCTTCTTTCCTTTCCCCCCTAAGAGTTTTTAATTGTTTTTTTTTTTTTTTTTTGCACTGCATCAACTGTGTTGGAAGCTTGGCCCCCATTTTGCATCCTCCACAATGCCCCATATATCTAGCATCGCTCCAGGGGAGGGAATGAAGCCACCACAAAAAATAATGGTGAAGAAAACATGGTGAAAATTCTGAAAAGTGTCCTTTAATGTCTACAAGGCAAGAAAAAAATATCTCAGGAATTTTCTGAAAGCTTTCTTTCCCCCATGAAAGGGGCTTCCATTTTTCTGCCTCATTCTCAGGGCATTTTATAATTTATTTTGAATGTGTGTTGATGGTGGTTTTGACCTTAACTAATCACTGAGGGTACTGTCTGTATCTTTCTTTCTATTACACATCTCACCATTGCTCTACAGTCTCCCAGGCTGCCTGCATTACCTGATCTGAAAAGGTCCTAGGAGAAGAATAAATTTATGTCTTCCCCTGGGTGGGACGTGCAAGAAACCAAGGCGGCTCCAGGCTGTCAGAGAGATGATTGTACAATGAAAGTCAGGATGCTCGCACACACTCCTCAGCCATCTCATAAGTAAGGTAAGCACAAGAACACTGAACCAAACCCAGGAGAATTTCTTTGAATTTTATTCTTCTTTGAATTTCTTTTTGAAAGCAATGTCTTTTCTATCAAATTGAATGAGAATGGTCGAAATTCTTACAGGATAAATTTTCGGCACAGCACTACTTCTAACTGCCATTGTCACCAGCTGCTATTGTTCCTCATCCTCTTTCTCTCATCATTGCTACCACTTGCAGGCAAGAGCCATTCAGCAGGCAGACAAAAGTATCTGCTGCTCCTTCTCCTCCTCCTCACCACCACCACCACCGACTGGGCCAGAGCAAGAGACAGGTGAATCAGCAGGTTGCAATGGTGAAGACAAGGAGCAACTCCAGGGAGTTCGTGTTAGTGAACCCCTGCTGGACTGCAGGCTGTTGGTGGGTGCCCAGCCATGACTACCCTTGGGGCATGGCTAGATGGGGTGATATCCCGGGGATCACCCGGGGATCCTAGGCACAGGGAGGGATGATCCCTCTCTTTCCCTGGGATAACCGGGACAGCTTTAATTCCGACTTTTCCCGTGGTCTCGGGATCGTCCCAAGACCGCAGGATGTGTGGGCAGCTGTCCCAGTTTCGTCCTGGCTCCTTGCAAGTAAACGCATCGGGGGTGGGAGGGGGGGAGCAGGATCTTTCTTTCTTTTCTTTTTTTAAAAAGCACTTACTTTTTCAATGGAGCTCTCTTGCGCTCATTTTCGATGAAAAAAACAACAAAAATGAAATGACGGGCGCGACGTCCTCTTCCTCCCGGGATGTCGAGCACCGTGTGTAGACTGAGGGGGAGGATCTAGCGATCAGCATATCGCAAGATCCTCCCCCTCCACCCCCCTGGTCTAGTCATGCCCTCGATGTTGGCTTTGAGGAACTGGAATATTCATGGTTTCATATTCATTGTGGGGAGAATTTAGACCCCATCATGTTCCAGCACCTCAGTTCAAAGGGAAATAAAGTAGATACAATTATTTATAATAAATTTAAAAGTAATTTGTTTTAATGGAGCTCATTCTGAATCATGCCAAGGGAGGGGAATTCACCCATCACTAGAAAGAAATTATTCTTTTTGTGTTTCTAGAAATGATTCTTTCTCCTTTCAAGACTGCTTTATGAAGACTGATCTCAGAAAATTCAACATTACAAACCATTACAATTCATCCTCCTCATCACTACTACCCCCCTCCAACTCCTTAAGTCTAAACATGTTTACTTGGATTCAATAAGCCTGACATTGAAATAAACATGTTGGAGATCAGAGAATCATCCTTTAGAGAGAAAGTGGCAAATGGAGCTAGATTACTGCTATACTAAGTACATTGGAGCATGGGCCTCTTGGTGTATTATTGGTCAGGGTTGGGGGTGGGGAACCTGTAGTTCTTTATTGGACTACAGCTGTCATTGGTCATGCTGACTGGGGCTTTTGGGAATTAGAGTCCAACAACATCTAGTGGGCCATAGGTTCTTCAACCCTGGCATAGGCGATATTGGTGTTTCCCTATATGAGAAAAATGCCCATTTTGTTTGATGGACTGGGTTCCTTTGAATATTTCCCTACATTTCAAGATGTAATCATCATAAGACAAGAGACATGAAAAGTTTCCCAGATGACAGGAAATGGAGGATTTTGGAAGCCTATCTAGAAAGGGAGGGGAATATTTTACTGTTCTAACTCTGTATTTTAATCTTATATTAATTTTTGCTGCGTGGTTTCATCCTGGTTGTGCTTTTATACTGTATTTGGTATTTGTGTTTTTAAACTGTTGGTTGTTTTATTATGGTTTTAATTTTTGTGAACCACCCAGAGAGCTTCGGCTATTGGGCGGTATAAAAATATAATAAATAAATAAATAAATATTTTCAGGAAGGACTGTTAACTCTGGCTCTTACTACATCTTCAACAGCAGGAGCATCTGCAAACATTGGTAGGTGAGGTGATGATAATGATAATCATGCCTTTAAGGCGTTTACCTGCTGATTTCTTCAGATCAGGTTGTTAACATTACAGGACAATTCTGATCAGTTGGCAGACCTATTTGTGGGAAATAGGGAAGAATGAGAGTAAGGAAGAACTCAAAACACACTGTATTTCTCTGTGCTTTCCTCTGCATGCAAATTGTGGCAGATGAGAAAGCCAAGCCCTTTGGTTCAGAATAGTGGAGCCAGAGAATATAGTTCTGTATTAAGCTCCTATATCTTCTAATGCCACCTTGAAGAGTCGGCGTCTTTCCATCTGGCAACTCTGCATTTTCCATTGATACTTCCCTCTCTCCTCAGCATGATAACTCCGAAGCAAAAGTTAGCATGAATCCACTGGGATGACAAAACACACCTGACCAGTCCTCAGCAGCAGCTGACACCTGCCAGGTGTCATTTTCAAAATGTCATGCAATTCTGCTGTTCAGAGACTGTAAAATAACATGGAGATCAGGATTATACAGCATCAGTTTACTATACGCACATGTGAACACTCTCTCTCTCTTTCTCTCTCTCACACACACACACACTGTTAGGCAAACGAATGCTGGGAATTTTTCTTGTATAAATTTTATAGACCTAATCTCCCAATCAATGTTGATTAGAGATGCATGCATTATAGGCTCCTTGATTTCTTTCTTCTAAGCCCTTGCTAAATGCTGGGAAAGCACTGTAACTTTCACAGACCAAACAGAGTTTTACTTTTTCTCCTTAAACCAAAATTCAAGAGCAGTGAATTATTTAGGAGTGGTTTCATTAAGGAAGTCTGGCTTCAGTACACTTGAAAGGATGGAATGACAGCAGGGAAACAGGATCCTGATTAAAGAATTATTCGTGCACAGAAGAAGAAAAGGGAACTCCAAGAAAAACTCTACCTAAAAATGAGACTGATTGAGCAGAAGGAACAGTTGGCTTTGTAAATATATTTCTTATTAACATAATGATCTCTGAACATTTTCCAGGTGCGATTCAATTTGTTTTTCAACTTTATTTGTCTGATCTGATTGAACAGCTCTTACTTTCTCCCTTTCTATGAAACCGTTAATGAAACTACAATGAACCTTGCCAGAACTTCCAGATTGTCTTTAGAAAGGACCTGAAACTTGACAGCCAGGTCTCTGTGTTTGTGTATGTAGAAAGGGAAGCTCAATCCAGAGAAGATGGAGGTACAGTTAGCAGGTGGTCTGCTTGCCCAGTTGAGTGGCATTCAACTTGCCCTGGTGGAGGTTGCACTTCCCCTGAAAGATCATGCATGCAGCTTGAGGATCCTTCTGGATTCATCACTGTCACTTGGGCACCAGGGGACCTCAGTGGCCAGGAGCGCCTTCTATCAGCTTTGGTTGATACACCAGCTGCGACCCTATCTGGATAGAGATTGCTTGTTGACAGTTATCCACGCTCTGGTAACCACCTGCCTAGATTACTATGATACGTTGTACATGGGCCTACCTTTCAAGATGGTCCAGAAACTTCAGTTAGTGCAAAATAGAGCTGCTAGGTTACTAGCTGGGACTAGCTGATTTGACCATGTGATGCCAGTGCTTCGGCAGAGGCAGTGGCTTCCAATCCATTTCCAAGCCCAATTCAAAGTGTTGGTGTCTGACCTCTAAAGCCCTAAATGGCTTGGGACTGGAGTATCTAAAGGCATGTCTCCTGCAAGTACCTGCTCAGATCCTTAGGTCATCTTCAGGGGCCCTCTTCCGAGTGCCCTCGCCAAAGTGGCTACAAGAGAGAAAGCCCTCTCAGTGGTGGCACCCCGCCTATGAAATAAATTCCCCAATGAGGTTTGCCTGGCACCTATGCTGTTATCTTTTCAGTGCCAGTCAGACCATCCTTTTCTTTCAGGCGTTTCAGAGACCTAGTTCTGGGTTATTATGGCTGTTTTATCGATTCCTGTGCTGTTTACGGTTTCGTATATTGTATTTTATTCTTTTTAATATTTGCATTATTTTATTATTTTTATTTTATTTACTACATTTCTATACTGCTCCATAGCCTAATCTCTCTGGGCAGCTCACAAAAATTAAAACTTCAAAGTACGGCGTAAAGCAATATAAAATATAAAAGTTTAATACTACAGTATAAAAATACAACCAGAATCAAACCTAGCAGCAATGCAGTGATTTAAAATACAGATTTAAAACAGCAGAACTAAAAGACTAGAATGTTAAATGCTCTGAAAATAAAAATTCACCTGGCTTTCAAAGGACTACAACGTAGGCGCAAGGCGAACCACTGCAGGGAGCTCATTCTACAGCTATGGTGCCACAGCAGAAAAGGCCCTCCACCTGGTAGCTTTACTTCCTTTGGCAGGGGCTCTCAGAGAAGGACCCTTGAAGATGATCATCAGGTCTGAGCAGGTACATATTTTATATTTTGTACTGCATTTTATAATTTTAACTGTGTTCTAAAATGGCATTTTAGTGTTTTAACATTGGTTATTGGGTTAGAATTGGGTTATTGGGTTAGAATAGAATATATATATATATATATATATATATATATATATATATATATATGAGGAGAATATTGTTGCAAAAGCTTATTGGACAGGAGAGGACCTTTAGTCACTTTATTAGAGATGGTATGTTGCCATAGGAACTAAATAGTTCTTGATAAAGTCTTCTTGATAAAGACCCATCAGAGAAGGGGGCACATCTTCCTCAATCCCATTCTAAGGATGAGATGATTCATATGTTCACGTGCAAAGGACCGACCACAGTTTTGACAGAAAGGACACAGGGAGCTGAGTTTGGTCTATGTAAGCTGTCTCCCCTGGACACCTGATGTGAGAACAGTGGACTCTGGCTGTTCATTGGAGTGTTCATGTACTCAGTCTCTATAGTTGTTGATAAAGGCAAATATTACAACATGCCAGTGATCTCCTTCTAAAGGAAAGCAAATCTGGCTAAATGTTGCTCCCCTGGATATTCTCACAGCTTGGAGAAGCTGGGCAAGTTTAACGATCTATTAATAAGGAGAATGATAAACTTTATTAGAGGTAGTATGATGGTTTCAATAAACTTTAAAATTCTATCAATTTTGTTAATGCTACTTCTTTCTCTTGCAAGTTCTTCATATATAACTGCATTTATTTGATGGATTGAGGTTAAGTGAATGTATTATAAATATTTATAACACACCATCACATGATACATAATTTATATGCTACACAGAAAAATGTACTGACAGACAAAATTCACTATGAGATATTGTGAAATGCTTCCACTTCAACCTTTTCAAGAATAAAATACAATATGTAATATGTTTCGTTCATTGCTTTGGATAAGGCTTGTATTTTCAGAGGTCACTAAAATAGGAACAGGAGAAACTTGACTCGTAATAAAACATTCCTTGATCCAAATCATGATTGTGAAATACTAAACTATGTAAAAGATCTAGCCAATGAGAATCATCATCTTGGTTACCCTAAACGTTCTCTAGCTGTTTTATTCAAATAATCCTGATCATGATTTCAGATATTATACAGGATCCATGAAATACCAAGGTGTGTGTGAAAATCTTCTTCATATTGATCCTGTATACTTGGAATCGACAGCCAACGTAACTTTTTAGTGGAGCTGCATGTAAGCTAAGATTGTAGTTTTGTGATCAGTGCTGGAGCTCGTTCATGAGCACATATATTACAACTTTTATCTGTATCTTCTGGATAATACACCAGGAAATGCTTATCTACACTGTCAGCCCTGTTGGTAAACTTGGCAGGGTTCTAACACTATGGGATGGAAGTGCTGTGATTTGTAGACAAAACCATTTGACCTTCACATTTGAGCTGGATTAAGAAGATGATCAATTGAATATGCAAACTCCCACAGTGCCTGCTATTTTCCATGGCCTCTTGCTGTTCTGAAACAGGAAATTTAGACCAAGAAGCTTCATGTTCCTTAAGATCTTTTAGTACATCCACGCGCACCACAGCCAATTGTGCTATGCCAATAATCCATAAAATGTTACCTAGGTGCACTATCATTTTCAGCTCAAGGAGCATCTCCTATATACAGCTGTTCAGAGCTGTGAAGGTACGGTGCATTTATTACTAAAGTGCATTGCATAATCACAAGGCACTAGCTCAGGCAGCATTGTCTCAATAGAGGTCATTCTTCTAAATAATAAAACATAAATAGAAAAGTTGAACTTGGGAATCTTGATTGAATGACTTAACCAACACTACATCCAATGGATCTCCTCATTTTAACATGATTCAGCAGACCCTAATATTTCTAGGAAAAACAAAACCAACACAATTGCAATAGTTTTGGCACGCAAATAAAAGTTCGTATTTAAAGACTGGACTCAGCCTGATAGTTTCTCTTCCATGTGGGCTTTCCGACCAGGCCATTTCATGCATCAAATCTGTTTCACAGGATTGAACCACTGGAAATCACCCTCTTTTTAGGAAGAAGAAGGGCCAAGTCAGTGCAGTGATCTCTTTAGGTTGACTGAAGCTAGGATGCCACCTTTTAGGTTGACTGAAGCTAGGATGCCATAAACACTTTTTCAAAGTACATTTTTATTATCATCATAAAGACACTGTAACCTGGTCACAGAGGCCTAATCTACACCAGTTGTTTATTCCAGAATAATATCAAGTGCATCCCTTCCGCACCACATGACGTTCACCTACTCTTGCGGTGATCTAGAGATGACCCCTCAGTTATTCAGGAGTATCACTGACTGCTTTTGCCATGTTTTTCCAGCTCTCTAGCTACGATCCCGAAGTCCGTAGCTGGTGTGCCCCCATCCTTGAGGAAGCTGTTGCTCTTTGGTGCAAGTTCCCGGCTCGGTGAACAGCCAACCTGCTGTCCAGGGCATGTCCAGCGGTTTCGGGCGTGTGCGGGAGTGGGTGGCTGCCATTTTCAGCACAGTTTTTGATTGGCTATCAGTGTGTTTTGGCGCTGACCATTTTTTTTTTTTAAACATAACCATATCAATGCACAGGAACACATCTTCTACACAGTACCTATTCCCCCCTGCATTTCTGTGTATTTGTGCTGGTGCACATCTCAGAGGGTTATTAAAAATAATAATTCATGTTCCATACCCATCTTTCCAGTCCCGCCCACTTCAGAAGCTCCATCATGGGGTGCACGTCCTTCTGCAATGGCTTTCCTTTACTCATGGGACACTTCCCTCAAGTGTGTCTGGTGAGGGACAATCATGGAAGCAGGAAACCTCACAATTATCCCTCCTCCTTTGTGAAATGGCGGTAGGCGTACATTAGGCCACAGATGTATGAATATTTATTTATTATATTTCTATACTGCCAATAGCCAAAGCTCTCTGGGCAATTCACAACAATTAGCTCTGAAAAATGTCCCTGAAGCAAAAAGAGCAACGTGCCGCTCCACTCCCCAATGATTCCTTCTCTAAAGGGATTCTCTAAAGTAACAGAAGAGTTATGACCATTTAGGTACTTGGGGGGGGGATGATTAAAAATTGCTCTTCAGAATAATGTCTATTTGGGCTGGGCTCTGCTGAACCTTTAAGCAGAAACATGTAAAGTAATATTAATAGTAGTCAAGATACTACAAACTACACCCCCCAACAACATTTTATATGCCATTTAAGGAAGTTAGGCTGTGCATAATGCAAAATACCTTGGGGCTGTCCTTGTAAAATACCTTGGAGCTGTCTTCAACCTGCGGTATTGCTGGTTTAGGGGTGGTGGCAAATAATACAAGCTGAGGAGGCAGAGCAGGCTTTCCAGAGGCCATTTGGCTCTCTGGGCCCACCCCCTGCCCATGGGGCAGTGACCAATCAGGGGTTGCCATCCGCCTGGCTCCGCCATGACTCCGGAGTGAGGATAGACAGCAGATCTGCTGTACTCACCTCACATCAGAGAAAAAAATATCAAGTTAAGTCCTGACTTTTTTTCTCCGCAGCTTTGCCGGAAAGCCCTGGGGTGGGTGCACGACGCAGTGCCACCGCATACACGCTCCAGGGCTTTCTGTGCATTTAGACAGCCCCCTTATTTGTTTGTGTGTTGGTGTGTGTGTGTGTGTGTGTGTGTGTGTGTGTGAGAGAGAGAGAGAGAGAGAACATTAGTTAACAATTCATATATACTCCAATCATCTTTAACCAACCATTAACTATGACATTGTTAAATATATATACTGTTTAGTTATGGATATCTTTTGTTTTAAATGTTTCTTTTCACAGACACATGCACTTGTGTGAAACAGATAACTGATATACAGTGAATAGCACTCAACTAATACACACTTTTCAATCTTGCCAATCATCACATACTGTTTTATTGGTGATATCCTGGATGTGGACAAATTTGTAGTAGTGTGGCACGGTGAGACTTCGTTTAACCTCTGAGAATTGACAGGTAACACATTATTATTATCTTTATTATCTGACTTGGCTCTCCTCAAGCTGATTTTTCAAGTTTAATTTGACTCGTGGAATTTACAGATAGTTCAGTGCATTATAAGGTATCAATGAAATTGACTGAGTTGTGAAACCCTGCTTATGGAGTAAGGTGATTGATTTTAACCCACCGAGAGGAGACAAATTTAGCAGTAATACCTGCTGGCTATACATAAACTACTGGCTAGAAATGCATGCTAGGAAAAAGATAAATTCATTAAACTGTATTGTTTCTACTCTTGCCATCACATTCTGTGGCTTGCTCATAGTGGCAGTAGACTCTATATGCAGCCCAAGTGTCTGCAGGATGGCAAAAATGTTCCCTTCTATTTATTTACATTCTGATCCATGGTGTTTAATGGCAGCAGCGGGGGTGGGGGTGGGGCTTGGCAACAAATGCATGGAGTAGGTTCCTCCAACCTACTGCACACTGTGAGTTGGAAGAAAGTGCAGCTGTTTTTATCTTCCATCATTTGCTGACCTGATAATCCAAGCAGTTGTTTGGAGGAAGCAATATTTAGGAATATAGGGAGCTGCCTTATTAGGATGTCCACTTATGAATGCCCCCCTGCAAAAGTAAATGCATGACTTACTCTTTCTCTCTGGATCCTCTTCCTTTCCTTTCCTTTCCTTTCCTTTCCTTTCCTTTCCTTTCCTTTCTTCTCTCTCTCTCTCTCTGGCTCCTCTCTCTCTTTGGCCCTGTTCAGAAGACACCTTAAATCATGACTTTAATCATGGTGAATAAGATTTTTTGCCTTACTCAACATGGTTAAAGCCTAGGGTGACCATATTTTGGAAACCAAAAAGGAGGACAACATGGCCGCCCCATGGGGGTGTACCCACCAACATGTCCAGCCCCCAAGGGGGCGTGCCCACCAACATGTCCAGCCCCCAAGGGGGCATGCTCACCAGCATGTCCAGCCCCCAAGGGGGCATGCCCACCCAAACATGGCCTTGGTCACAGGTCTGATTTCACAGCACACAATTAAGACAAACCTGTTCTACATAACATCTTAATGTTAAAATCACTGGAATAAAGTATAAGTGAGACATTCAATGTATCTGAAATTAAGTTCACTCATTCCTACTTCTGTAGCTTTTGCTGTACGTTGAAGCTTTTGCTATACTGTGTGCTCAGCTACACCAAGCAGAGTATTTCACTATGAAAGTGGTATATAAAAGGCAGGAGCCACACTATTACTTTATAGAGGTATTCAACTGCACTGCAGGAGCTACACTACTGCTTTATAGTGGTACTGAAGTGCACTGACAACTGTTGGGGCCCATGACACATCTACACCAAGCAGGATATAACACTATGAAAGTGTTATGAAAGTAGTATATGGTATGTGTCATGGGCCCCAACAGTTGTCAGTACACTTCAATACTGCTATAAAGCAGTAGTGTGGTTCCTAGCTTTTCTATACCGCTTTCAAAGTGGAATATCCTGCTTGGTGTAGATGAGCCCTGTGTGTGATACAGTCTTCCCTTCCTTCAAATATCTTTTCTGACTGCAAATCCTTCACTGGATGACCATAGTCTAACCTTTCCAAACATTTAACACTGTTTCCCCATCACCTTACTGCATACTGCTACCACTGAACAAATGAAGCAGTTGACAAGTATACAACAACCAAACAACCAAGCATTCAGAAAGAGTATAAACTACTATTAGCCTGCAAACGTTAGCCATGGAACAAAATGGATTAAAGCTTGTCTTAGCTTGTTTCAACTTCAACCAGACATAACAGTCAAAAACAACCGAGAAAAACACACCTACATTAAAATTGCAATACCTAATGACAAAAATGTTGCAGAAAAGAAAAATATACATGACTGGATATGGAAGTTAAAGAACTATGTCAACAGAAAAAACTTACAATTATTTGTTAGTCACATCAGTCACCAGCATGACATCGTGGTTGTTTTTACAGAAAACCTTCAAAATTAAGGCCTACCAAAATACATGCACGACAACATCCAGAAAGCAGTCATACTTAAAACATGTTCAATAGTCAGGAGATTTCTGAATCAGTAAAAGACAACATGACTTGGCAAAGCCCATCATGTTCATCTAGAAAAAGCACCACAAGCAAGAAAAGATGATGATGATGATGATGATGATGATAATGATGATGATAATGATGATAATAGCAACTCTGTTAATTTTTAAAAAGTTTCTTTAAGAAGGATGAACAATTGTCAGCCACTGTTACAAAATATAAGTCACGCCAATTATAGTAAACAAATTGGAAAGGAAGGTCTATGGGTCTAAAATGCATTATTTAATAGGAACATCACCTCCAAATCATCCCCCTAACTCACAGAAAACTACAGCCACCCCCACTACAAACATGCACATGCATTCATTCAGTCAAACAACAAGGCATCCCATTCAGACATCAATACACTTACACTGCCAGCACGCGTGTGCGTGTGCGTGCACACACACACACACACACACACACTCAGCATCACCCACTCCAAAAACACGCATGCACACATGCATGCACACGTGCATTCATTCAAAGACTCCATGCACCCCATGCACCCCCACATTCTCTCTCACACACAAACCTCAGTCTTGCCTCCTCCTCTATCTTCTCCTCCTCCTGCTTGCTTCTTCTTCTGCTTCTTCTTGCTGCTGCTTCTTCTTCTTGCTGCTGCTTCTGCTTCTTCTGCGCTGGGGGGTGGGGTGCTGGAGGCTGCGTTGTTTCACGCAGCCCCCAACCACTCACCTCGCTCTCATCGCCCACCCCTCGCGGCGGCCATCTTGAATTTCGCCCGAACTCACGCGAGATCTCGGCTGTTGGCTGGGTCTCGCAGAGTTCCCAGCTAGCTGCCGAGATCTTGCGTGAGTTCGGTTGAGATACAAGATGGCCGCCACCACTCGTCGGACAAATTTAGGCCCGGTAAGTTGGAGTTGTGGTTGCTGTGGGCCCAGTAACCACAACCCTGGTATTTTGGGCCCTAAGTCCGGTTGCTCCGGACCCCCAGCAATCCCCGGAAGTTTCCGGAGGGTATGGGCAGCCTATCAAAGCCATGGTTTAAGGTGTTTTCTGAACAGGGCCTTTCTCTCTTTCTCTCTCCCCTCCCCCTCTCCCCTCTCTCTCTGTGCCCTTCCTTCCTTCTGTCTCTTTGGCTGCTGTTTCTCTCCCCCCTTCCTTCCTTCCTTCCTTCCTTCCTTCCTTCCTTTTCTTGGCTTTCTGGTTCCTTCCTCCCTCCCCCTCTCCCTCCCTGACACTTTCTTTCTTCTCTCTCTCTCTCTCTCTGGCTCCTCTTTCTCTCTGGGGCTGTCTAAACAGACAGAAAGCTCCAGGGTGGGTGCATGGTGCTGCTGCATTGATTATACAATGCAGCAGCCACCATGCACCCACCTCGGGGCTTTCCAGCGAAGCTGCAGAGAAAAAAAGTCAGGGACTTACCCTGATTGATTGCTGGCTGGCTGGCTGGGCAGAGGGCATGGGGTGGGCCCAGTGAGCCTAATGGCTGCTGGAAAGCCCACGCTGCCTTCCCCAGTGGGGATTACTCGCCACCACCCTGCACCAACAATACTGCGGGGTTTGGCGGCAGAGTGGCGCCAACTCAGCACCATGAAGTCAGTCCCTCTCCCCATCCCTGTCCAATCATATGGAGTAATTTCTCCCTTCATTTGCATGGATGAGAAAAAGTCCGCTGCCGAAAATTGGCTGGGGGGTGGGAAGTCCAGCCATGAAGGAACCTTTTGCTCCAAGTGGTGGACTTTATCCCCTCTAGCCGTTTTGGGGTATATATAAGGTTATTAGAAATTCTCCATAGGCTTGTATGGGGAGTGATATCGCCCCCCCCCCCCGCCAAAGAACAACAACCCAAACCTCACCCGCCTGCCAATGACCCTGTTGCTTCAAGGGTCCATGGTGGGGGATGAACTTCTGTCTTTCAGAAATTTCTCAGGAAGGAGGACTTCCCCCCTGCTGTGCAGGTAAATGGAAGAACTGCTTCAGTCACTGCATGGGGGGTGGGAATAGCTTGGCAGGTGGATCAGCCTGGCCTTGGGGGCACAGTGGTGCCTCTGGGTATTGCCCTGGCAAAAGCTGCAGCCAGTAGGGTGTATTCTGACCAGCCCTGGCGCTCAAGTGGAGGGCTTTCACAGCACCTATTACTGGATTCTTTTAACTGGAGATGCCAGGGACTGAACTTGGGACCTAGTGTATGTAACACATGCACTCTTCCACTGAGCTACAGTCCTGTCCAAGGGTGCCTGCAAAGCACTCCTCAATCTAAGACGAACGTCCTTTGCAGTGTTGCAGATGTTATGCATCAGATCGTTCCCTGCAGGTGTTTGGGGTGTTGAAATGCCTGTAATGCTAAAGCTATTATCTGGGAACAGGCAGGGCTTCTGAAGACAGTCATGTGAGCCACAGACATTGGAAGGTCTCACCTTGACTGTCTATTCTCCTGGGAATTTCTACTGACTTTCTATTCTCCTCTCTAGAATCTCTCCAACACCATCACCCCCTGCCGCAAGAAAAAGAAGAAGTGTTTCTTCTGTTTGTTTTGATAAATATATAGAGAAAACTCACATGCCGAATATTAAGCACCTCTTTGTCATTAGACTTTCTCCTTTCTTGTGTAGCTCACAGGACTGGTAGCAGCTAATACCTAGGTACAAAAATAACATTGTTAAGGCGTCATCAAAAGAAAGCTTCTCTTCTAAAACCAAATGCAACAATGCTACTAGATTTGTCAGGTTTTTTGTGTGAAAAGAAAAAAGAGATTTTTTTTAAAGTCACCATTGCATTCAGGGGCTGATGGTTTCTCTTCATCATTTTCTTGGGCCCAGGCTTTCATGCAGCCGCACGACATGCCATCCATCTCAAGTGACACTTAGCAAATAGCCAAGTCCTGCCTGATTAAGTGCATGGGGAGGTTTTTGTCCCTTCCCTTTGGTCTTCTTGTTCCCCTGGAAAGAATTGGCAAAAGTGAAGAGCTACCGAGAATGGAGTGTAAGAGGGCTTCCAGACAGATGGCTCCTAGTGCTAACAGCCAAAAGGCATTGTTGCAACCAGCCCGTCTTTCTGTCTTTAACAGGTTTTTTTGTGATAAGAAAAAAGATGGAAAAAAAAACAGCAGGAAAACATGGGAGGATTACAAATGGGATAATGATGTCATCTGGATCCCCCCTAACATTCTGTGAATGAGGCAGGGCAATTGCACAACAAAAGCCTCACCTGGGAGCACCCTAAGTGCTCACCTCTGATATTCCATAGAACGAGAATTCTTCTTTTTCTCAAGAGAGTGAAAAGAATGATTGAAAGAGGGATCTCAGCTTAAAGGAGCACATTGCATCATTCAAGGTGTACAGAATGACGTGGATTGGTAAGAGGGGCAGGCAATGGGCTGCCCATGTGCCACACTTCTTGGAACTTGCAAAAGAGGAAGCACTCTTGCACCTGGAAAGAATGACCTTGTTAAATTAGAACCATAGAATCATAGAATAGTAGAGTTGCAAGGAGCCTATAAGGCCATCGAGTCCAACCCCCTGCTCAATGCAGGAATCCACCTTAAAGTATCCCTGACAGATGGTTGTCCAGCTGCCTCTTGAAGGCCTCTAGGGTGGGAGAGCCCACAACCTCCCTAGATAACTGGTTCCATTGTCATACTGCTCTAACTGTCAGGAAGTTTCTCCTGATATCCAGCAGGAATCCGGCTTCCTGTAACTTGAGCCCACTATTCCGTGTCCTGCATTCTGGGATGATCGAGAAGAGATCCTGGCCCTCCTCTGTGTGAGACAACCTTTCAAGTATTTGAAGAGTGCTATCATGTCTCCCCTCAATCTTCTCTTCTCCAGGCTAAACATGCCCAGTTCTTTCAGTCTCTCTTCATAGGGCTTTGTTTCCCGACCCCTGATCATCCTCGTTGCCCTCCTCTGAGCATGCTCCAGCTTGTCAACATCCTTCTTGAAGTGTGGTGCCCAGAACTGAACACGATTCTTAAGATGAAGCCTAACCAGTGCTGAATAGAGGGGAATCTGGACTCCAGCTAGCATCCATGGTCTAAAGAGAGTTACACATTTTGAAATTGTCCCCAGGGGTAGAGATGACTGATTGGTAGAAATGGTTTTGTACAGGTCTGACAGAGAGCAAGGCACTTGGCAGCCATCAGCAAGGAGACATCAGGAAGGATTTGGGTTGTTTGGGTGGCAGGACAATCAAGCAGCTTGGTCTTTTGAGGGATAGAACCCTCTTCCAAGGGGATGGTGTTCACCTTCTCCCCCAAATGATGAGACTTGTACTTACACAACTTGGCCACTATCCTTTCTGGCTTTAAACTAACTTGCTGAACCCAAATTGAAGATTAAAGTAGGGCTTCAGCAGAACGAGAGGCTCATTTTAGCCTAATGGAGCATGGACAGCCTTATTATTATTATTATTATTATTATTATTATTATTATTATTATTATTATTTCTCTTTTCTTGCTCGTGGTGGTTTTTCTAGATGGATGTGATGAACTTTGCCAAGTTATGCTGTCTTTTACTGATTCAGGAATTACCTATTGAACATGTTTTAAGTATGACTGCTTTCTAGATGTTGGTGTGGATGTATTTTGGTAAGCCCAATTTCTGAAGGTTTTCCATGTAGTTTTTAATGTGATGCCGGTGACTGATGTGACTAACAGAATAATTGTGACCTTTTCCTGTTGCTATAGTTCTTTAACATCCATAGCCAGTGGAGTATATCACCACCATCCTCCTCCCACCTCATTACTGAAGCTTTCTGGGGCCAGATCCACACCAAGCAGGATATGATACTTTGAAAATGTTTTGAAAACTGTATATGCAGTGTGTCCTGGGCCCCAACAGTTGTCACTACTGTTATAAACCATTTTAAAGCAGTAGTGTAGATCCTGCCTGGGTGATTTAGAAAGATCATGGCTGTAGATAAAGAAAGATTTGGCCAAATGGTACTCCAAGAATAGTGTCTTCCTCATTCTTGCCAATTGCAATTCTGTTAGAAGGGCCCATGCAATTCATCCCGTTAATATGGTTGTGGGCCTTTAAATACTATGTGACTCCCACAAAGTTCCTATAGCACTTAAAGGGCATCTAGACCTTTGCTAGACCAGGCTATATCCTGAGGTGATACCCGGGATCGTCCCTGTGCATCCAGATGACACACAGGGGATCCTGGGCTTAGGCAGGGATCAATCCTCCCTGGCCCCAGGATATAGCCTACCCCTTCAAGCCTGCTTTTTCCTGCTGTCTTGGGCTGAGCCCGAGACTGCGAGCGTGTGGCCCGTTTTCGCGGAGCCGGGAGCTGCGCCCATCGGGACTACAGTGGGGGGAGTGGGGAAATCCTTTTTTTAAAAAAGCCCTTACCTTGGTGCACGAGCGTTTGTGTGCTTCATTCCTTTAAAAAATAAAATAAAATGGCAGGCGCGACGCCTCTCCTCCAGAGGTCACTGCGCCTGACGTGTAAACAAGGCCGACATCCCGCGATGCGAGGATGTCGCATCCCTCCTCTGTTGCGGATTTATCGGTAGGTCTAGCTTAGGCCCTAGGTTCCCACAGCAGAGACCCACTTTAAACATATTTGGAACAATGTGGTTGCCGTTGCCTCTGAGAAGTGTTTACATGATCTCTAGAGACATGTAAAGCTTCTGCCCACGTGGCCCCACTTCACTACATGTTTCCATAACACACAAGTAAGACTCTGCTCTGGAGGAAAGTGTGTTTAAAAAAGCAGCTTTTAGATTGGCGAAGTGTTGGTTTGTGAGATACTCCGTCACTTGAGTACGCCAAGTGCTGGGTGGAGAAGGAGGAGCACTGAATCAAACCAGAAGAGGAGGGATAATGTGTTTTGTCGATTTCCAAAATTTTTAGGTATGCAATTATTTTCAAATTCTTATCTTGTTTAAAGTGTATCCTTGCTACATAAATCTGTTTCTGCCTGTTGTTTTCATGGCAGATGCTTCATCTTGGATTTTATTTGTTTTTCTTTTGTTGTTTTTACTATAATCCATCTAGAAAAAATATATCTGGTCAGATAGAGGCACATAAAATATTAATCATACTATGGGTGGAGGTGCTATAGTAATTCATTTTGTGAAGTGAAAAGGGATGAGGGAACAGACCAGTGATATAGAGCTGCCATGAGTTACTCTATTATAAGAAGATTATTATTAATGCATTATCTGATGCCATGGTATGCTATTCCTAACTATTCTAATACCCAAATGGCTAATACTAAATATAGCTCCCCGCAACAATTTCCTTAAACAATTTAATACAAAATACACTTGCAAAAGGGAGAAGACATTACGAATAGTGACAGATCTTCCCTTTGACATCATCAGACATGAAAGCCTCCTGAACAAAACTGAAAGGAAGTTTCAGAGAATGGATCCTCTGTGAAAGAGAATATGGCATGAAGTTGAATAGTAAGGAAAGTTCTTTTCACACATTGCTTGCCCCAGCCTAACATAAAAGAGAAGGTTCAAACTGACTCTCTCTTCTTAGACAAAAGAACAAGTTGAAGGATTCTTTCTGATATCCCTAGAAGTATTTTAAACTTTCAAAAAGGGCTCCAGGTCAGACCAGCAGAGGGCTAAAGCTTAGTTTTATGAGGTGTAAGAGACCAAGCCAGAGGAAAATAGTTATGGATGCTTTTAGGGCATTTACACATTCTCCCCAAGATGGTGACCAGCAAGAGCCAGTGCAAACCACCTACATAGACAGATTTGATCTTTACACTTTTCTGTCTGCCTCAGTTCATTGATCTGCAACTAAGGCAAGAAAACTCTGCCATAGGGCAAGTATTAATATCTGGAGTTCCTACAACCAATTAATTATTTTTTGAGATAAAAGTGAATGTGGGATGTGAGGAGACTCAGGCCTTAGCTAGACCTACTGTTTAACCCGCAACAGAGGAGGGAAGATCCTGCGATGTGTTTATCATGAGATCCTTCCTCTGTTACCATGCGACAACCTCAGAAGAAGAGGCGTCGTGCCCGCCATTTTAAAAAAAATTAAAGCGGCAGCAGCACACAAACGCTTGTGCGCTACAGGTAAGTGGTTTTTTAAAATTTAAATTAGTTTCCCCGCTAACCCCACCCTACCCCCGATGGGCGCAGTGCTGCACCCCGTGCCCAACTCCCGGCTCCTTGCGAGGAATCGCGTGGAGCCGGGTCAACCCACGGTACCCAGCCACATGATCTGCGGTCTCGGGCTCAGCCCGGGACCACGGAAAAACTGGGGCCAAAGGGGAGGGCGAGCTCCCAGGACAAGGGAGGTATCATCCCTCCCTGATCCCAGGATCCCCTGTGTGTCATGTGGACGCACAGGGACGATCCCGGGGATCACCCCGGGATAAAACCCCATCTAGCTATGGCCTCAGTGCATGACGTAGAACTATAGGGTCGAAGGATCCACAAGAGTAATGTCTGCGCATGGTCACAGTAGGCACACAGGAGGGAACTAGCTTAGCAGGCTCCATTGCCTTGACTGTGAAATGTGGGCTTGTTGGTTGGGCCAAGAGATATTTTAAAAAGTTTGCCATCCTTTTTGTTTAAGCACATGGGAGCTCTTCACTGGTATCAAGATGCATAGAATAGCATCTGATATAAAATACTGCAGTTCTGCTACCCTGCTGGGCCTACAAAAAGCTCACCACATTTTTGAGAAGCTTTGCTGTACACAGGGGTTGGGTATGATAATGAAACATGAGCTGGTTTTCTAATTTTGTATGTAGTCACAGAATGAGCACAGACTGAGGACCAAGATGATGTATGCTTATTTCTTAGTCTGTCATTGCTGCTTCATCTTGGGCCAATGAACATGCAAATCAATTGGGTCAGCCCATTACAGCTTTTGTGCCAGAGGTAGAAAATACAAATTGTACCCTGCAATGTGCACCTGTGATCCTCACCCAAACTGGTGGTTACAAATCTGTATTTTCCTGTCACGGTCTCAAAGCTCACAGTTCAAGGATTTCGTTTTGTTGCTTTCCCTTTCCATCAAATAAGATCAATGTTATAATCAACCAAATTTACATCCCTTCCTCTGTGCAGTGTAGAAATGAAAATGATATCCCTATATATTCCTCATAACATGTAGCAACACATCTCCTGTGGTGCAACATCAACACATTTTGTGTTTCCTCTGCCATCAGCAGCCAATGAGGGAATAGCGGATGTGTGGAAACTTGTACATCGTACCATCACACAGTGTCTGTTCCTACATGTTATATGGAATAACTTAACATGGAAATGCTTTTTTTTTTAGCAACATCCCTGTGACATGTGTCATATGTAAAGACTCAACCTGAGTTTCATCTTTAATATACGTCAATCGACAAAAAGGATAATTTTATTAAAAAGAAATAGGAACTATGGCAGTTTTTGTAAGGATCCACAGCTGCAATTAGTGGATCTGCTTCAGGAAGTAAACATGTCAGATTAATCCATTTGTTTTCTTCTACTTTATTCAAATGAGCACCTGGTAAAATCCTAAGAACTAAAGAAGGCAGAATTCTACCCAGCCTGTTCATTAAAGAACCCTGCCTGTGTTTACTGCCATCATATATAATCTTGTAATAACCACTTTCAGTCACACAACTTGAGGTCTGCGCTTCTGTGAGCTTAGAGCTAAACAAATTGAACAGTTGCCAGCTGCTGTAATGCACTCTTTTTATAGTCTCTGGAAGTTATGTCACTTCTTCCTCTGTTCCTTCAGAATGGACCGCCGCCTGTGCATTGAAAAGGAGTACAGGATGTGTTCAGCAAAGCCAAATGTACATTTCACATGAACTGAAAACCCAACCATTTGATACAGAGATTTGGAAATGCTAATTTCCACATGCACCTTTGGAATTTTGAGAAACCAAGATGAGGCTGAAGTTTTATAGGAGAAACAGGCAATTCAAGCACAGGTGCAAATAGGCTAGGTCTACAGTAAACTTGAGCTAAATTCTCATTTCCATTTCCATGTACGTGTATTTACATTTTCAATGTGAGATGGGCAGCTAAGTAAAATTAGGCAAAATTTGAAAAGTGGATTTTTGGTTTTGATCCAAAGCACTTAACATTAATCATAGGCCCTTTCTACACCTAAGAATTATCCCAGGAAAATGGAGGGATCGTCCTTGCCTGCTCCCGGGATCCCCTGTGTGTCATTTGCATGCACAGGGATGATCCCGGGATGATCCCTGGAAAAAGGCAGGTGTAGAAATGCCCATAGTTCACACAGAGTTAGGCAAAAGCCTCATGAGTTGATTTCTACAGACATCCTATTGAATACACTTTGTAGGCCCTTTCCATATTCCTTGCAACTGGAGGCAGGGCCAGGTGAAGCAGTCACAAGTAACATAGGCTGTAGGCAGGACTTACAGAGCTAACAGGACTCTGAGGAGAATTAGTTGACTCAGCTCAGTAACTTCCTTGAGTTTGGTATAGGGTGGCTGCTTATGAAATCCCACCAAAAGGAGGAAATGCATCACCAAATAGAGGCCAAAGGAGGATATCAATTTGCATAACATTTGCATATGTTAATTGATATGTGTAGATGCACATTTAGAAAGAATTATTTTAATTTAATAGAAATACCGTTCATCTCACCATAGTGTGGAAGATTGTGACCAGGTGACCAGGCTGTGCCTTGCTCAGTCTGCTGCCCTGGTGCTGTTGATGGGCAACTTCATGGCCCAGCTCAGCCCTTCCTTTTGATGGTTTTCTGTCTTTAAACCAGAGTTGGACTGGACAGTGCAACTTGAGTGCACTCTTTTTTTTAATGTCTTTTCCCTGTCCAAAATGCACACTTTTCCCATTTGAATGAAACAAAATAAATGTATAATCAAACATGGAAAATGAGGCAAGGCGAGCTTGAAGGTGTTGTTTGGAGAATCTTCGTGATATTGAAATCACTTCTTTGCCCATCCCTACCAAGTATCATTGATTTCAGTGGGAGGAATTTAAGAACATGAAATAAATTGGGCTTAGAGCTGATTAGATTTGGCTGAACCGCGTCCTTCAAACTTTCCATTTAGATGTAAATGCATAGCATCGAACTATCTCCTGTACACATTTTCCTTAATTAAAGGCAAAGCCTGTCATGCAGGAAAAGAAATTACTTCACCTAAAGGATATTCCGTTTTGGATAAAATGAATTCAACATCAAGGAATATATTTTTTCCTCAGAAGAAATTTAAAAAGCAAACCAACCTGAAATTAGTCATGAAAAAAAATAAGGAAAAGCAGAAGGGGGAGAAAACTAAGCTGTCAGGATTTTGTTCAAGAGACATTCTGAGGAGGAGGGGAATTCTGAAGGTTTAATCTGGCTGAAGTACAGACAAACACAGATTTTCCATTTCTGCTTGTTACACCGCTAGGAGTATGGTATAGCCGGTATGTGGGAGCAGAATTTGAGTATTCCAAGTAATTAAATGTGTGCCATAGTAGATAAAATAAAGGGAGTAAAATACAGAAACATGAACAAGCTGGAACAGCGTGAGAGTGCCTCTAAGCAATGCCTTCATGATGAACTGTGACCCAAATATGGATTTCACTTTACAGTTTTGTGTGAGAGCCAAAAGACAACGAGATGAAAAATTCATTACAGTTATCAGCAGAGAGACTAAGGTTCAAGTGTAGGTTGAACTGAAGGCCAAATCTCCTCACCAAGCATGTAAATACCAAGTCTGAGGTAGAAAACTTATCCATTCGGGTATGGCCTTCCTGTAAAGAGATACCAGACACTAGAAGGCATTGCTTCTTCTGCAAGCTATTTCTTCTGTAATAGGCTATGTGAATGTTAATTTTTTTAAAAAATAAATGGTGAATTTAAGACGGGGAAAACATGTTGTATTTATATCCGACCATATGGCCCAATGGGTGGTTTACAGAAGAATAACAAAAATCTAATAATTCTAATACACCTAATAATAGAATTTACAATAAAGGAACACTACAGTTCTCTCTGAAACTAAAAACTAGCACAAACACTATAAAGCAACATTACAGCAGTGGATAAAATACAGGCCAATTTCTGTATACTCTTAACTGGGGGTGGGGTGGGGGCAGAAGGTTGATCTCCAGATGTTTGAGACTTCAACTCCCATAAAGCCCTGCCAACATGGCAGTTGGTCAGAAATTCTGGGAGTTATAGTTCAAGCCTTCTAGAAGTCTATCCTCTGTCTACCCTGTTCTAAACTAAAATGTTGTACGACACATAGCGTCATCAGACGAGTGTTTTATAGCATGCTTCACCACTTTATAGCATCACCACTTAGTGATGTTTAAGGATTCTTTTGACGCCGTTGTCCACCTCCTATGTGTCTCCCACTCCTTCTGGTCTTTTTTCCGTGAAAAAAAAAAAAGGCCCGGAAAATCCAACTTTTTTGGGTTGAAACGGAATGTGCTTCCATTTCCTGCTGTGTGCAGGAAAACAGCATGATAAAAACGCCCATTGAATGGGCCACGTGGTCATTGTTTACTTCCTCTTTACTTCCTCTTTCTATTGTGGGACAGAAGTGGGGGGGAGTGACGGTAGGGAAATGCGATTTCACCCCATCTGATGATGCTCACAATGGGTTGGATCCAGGATATGTCTTCTGCAAGATGAAGGGACCTTCCATGAGAGGAAGAGTGCTGCTTGTGGATGGTGACTACACCCCATATTTGGGGATACCCCCTTACCCCCTCACAACATATTTCACCCCTTTCAGCAGGGTCTCCTGACTCCTTGTGGAGCATTTTCAGGGGAGCAGGAGAGGTTGGTGTGTGAAAGAGGGGTAGGGGGAATCCACTTCTGCCAGAGCAGCTGATCCAGCATAAATCTGGATGCAGCCCTTCCTATATGCAACAAGATGTGCACATATGAAACTGACCTCTCTGGGCCCTGGACAACAGGGGCCCACTCCTGCCAGCCCAGGTCTGCGCGTGGCTGTGATGTAGCACTTACAGGGCCAAGCCCCCATGTAAATGAAAACACTCATTTCTGGCATGGGCATGACCTGCTGGTGGGGCAGGGCATGGGTGGCCTGGAGCTGGTGGGGCTGGCCGTGTACTCACGGCCCCTATTAGATCCAGAAAAATGTGGGTCAGCTCTTGCCCTTTAATAAACTAGTTATTTGCAGCATTCAAGATTTAGAGACCTGGAAAATGCATTTTAAATTCAAGACCCTCTTATGTATTAAAAAACTGAACTCTCGCCACTAAAAATTAACCAAGGAAAAAGTGACTTCATCTTTTGACAGCCACTGGAAAGACATAATTGCATTCTGAATACCTTGAGGACCATTTAGAAAGTGATCAGGTTTCAGCCTTAGGTGTGAAAGCAGCCTTCTAGACATGATATTGACTCAGACATAGGAGCACTTCTGATCATCAGACTAGCTAGGTTTTTGCAGGGATGCTTACAAAATTCTCTCCATGTAAAATTCTCCTCGGATTTTGGAGTCCAAATTTACCTGGGGGTTGCCTATACATCGTCTTTGCCCTGGGTGGCTCCAAATCCGCACTGCATTGGTTATATGACACAGTTGCCAGTTGGAGCCACCTCAGGGCTAAGAGCTGAAGATGTGCAGCTGAAAAGTCAGGGTCTTGACACAACTTTTCCTGCCTGTGCAAGGTCGGTGTGGCTCTTCCACTGTCTGTCCTCGCTCCAACACTGTGCCTGGGGCATTCCCAAGCAGAAGGCAATCTCCCATTGGTTGCTTGGAGCTGTGGGAGGGGGTGGGCCCGGCGAGCCTAATGGCTGCTGGAAAACCTGTGTTCGCCGCTATCCTATAGCAGCAATGCCACGGGGTTTGGCAATGGAGCGTTGCCAACACGGAGCCGTGAAGGCAGCCTCCTGCTCTTATTCACATTCCTTAGCATGTCACTCATCTTCCATATTTGCTCTCTAGACTTTGTTCAGACTGTTCCAGTGTTTCCTAAATGTCCCAGAGCTTTCTGTATGCAATCCCTTTGGTTTGTTACAACTAATGAATGCTTTGCTCCTGGCTCAACTGATGAATATGGTGGCAAGACAATGTTGGGAACAATGTGCCATCTCCTGCTCAAAGGTAAACCCAATGAGAACAGCCTTTAGGTACAGAACCAGATTCTGCTGTGCTGAAATCTTCTAGCCCCCTTGCATTTCTTTGCCTGCGTCTCAGTTTTGATCATCAAATTATATCCCAAAATTAAAGTTTTACAAAAAACAAACAAACCCACATTTGGTTAGTGGTGGATAGTATGAATATGATTGGGAGTTGTGCCCTCACTTAGCTGCTGAATGTTAGCTCTTGAGGAATAGTGGGTGTATCTGTAATTATATCATTAAATAATTAAAACCAACCATTCTCCCACTTAGCTTTTTATAACTAATGATTATAACAAAACACACAAAGATGTAGGATGTGTTATTATCTGATAATGTCTGAAATCTGAAACAGGACCTGTTAACCACACTGTAACCTCACGTACAAAATGAACGATGAAGCAAATGGCTGCCTGAGCTTGTCAGATTTAGTACACCAGGCTCCAGCATCTGATATGGTGGTTGCTTTACCTCACTCTTCCATTAGCCTTTATGGTTGGGAATACTATATTTTTGGAATTCTAAGCAATTTCCTGCTTTATATTGACTGCTAAGGGGACTTTTTTAACCATCATATTCCTAGCCTGCAAATAACACCTTCTGCTGAGCTCTCTCCACATCTGGCTGTGGGTCGTCGTCATCATCATCATCATCATCATCATCATCATCGCATTTCTACCCTATCATTTTTCCTCTTGCAAAGAACCCAAGATGGCTTAGATAGACCTCCTCCTCCTCTTCCTCTCCATTTATCCTCACAACAAGGTAGGTTAGGCTGAAAGACGGTGAATGCCCCAAAGTTCCCCAGTGAGCTTCATGGCCTGAGTGGGGACTAGAACACAGATGATTATTTATTTATTTATTTATTTATTACATTTATATCCCACCTTTTTTCCTCCAAGGAACCCAAGGAGGTGTACATAATCCTCCTCCTCTCCATGTTATCCTCACAACAACAACAACAACCCTGTGAGGGAGGTTGGGCTGAGAGTCTGAGACTGGCCCAAAGTCACCCAGTGGATTTCCATGGCTCAGTGGGGACTAGAACCCAGATCTCCCGACTCCCAGTCCAACATCTTAGCCATTATACCACACTGGCTCTCTGGAGTCCTAGTCCAACACTCTAACTACTGCACCACATTGGCTCTCATATCTGTCAAACCCTATCCCAGGGAACTTTTCTTTCACACTCCTGCTTTGCTTCCTCACATACTTTCTTTCCCTTATCCACTTCCACCACAAACACTCCTTCTTCTTGGGCAGCACCCTTTCCTTTTGATTCCTCAGTCCACTGGTCTTTCCTGCTCTAGACACTCTTCTTGTGCCATCTTACTCTTCATCTGCTCCTTTCCAAATGCCTCACCAAAGCCGTGGTGCATTTGGGTAATTCTAGACTGTGGATTTGTGGAGGCCCCCTTCACTTGTGAAGCACATGATGAACCTCTTCTACAAACCTGGTCAAACTGTAAGAGCAAAGCACCAAATATATTATTTTTAAACTGTTTGCCAACCCTGATTTGGAAAAAAAAATACTCTGCTCATGTTCAGTTTTTCATCTTAAACTCACATAAATCATAGCACCACCATGAATTCTGGAACGAAAGGAAGTTTGCTTCTGCTGCTAACCACACGTACTTGGAAATAAGCACCATTTTGTTGCAGGAAAGAATAACAGATCCTTAAAGTAAGAATGATAAAAAGACTGACTGTAACCATGTATTTTGGGGCAGGTTGGACTGTGGTCAAGACATTGCACCTCTGCGTCCAAGGTGAAACGTAATTCCTTGCTTTTCTACTCTATCAGATGGCAGATTAGAAGTATTCCGTTTTTCATATGTTAAAGAAATCAAATTGTAGCTGTTCAGTAAAGAGCAAAATCTTTTGGATGCAAGCATGTGGCTCTTCATAAAGGATTGGAATTAGGGATGCGCTCCGCTTCTAATCGGACCGGCGAATTAGAAGCGGAGCGGGGTGCTTCGCCTCCCCTTAAGGCGGAGGCGAAGAGGATTGGAGGGCCGGCGGAGCGTGGCGAAGAGGATCGAGGTGAAGGTGGATCCTTCGCCTCGATCCGGAGCTCCGCCGGAAAGGTAAGTGGGGTTTACCGGGCCCTGCCACTGTCTCTGTCGCCATTGCGGCGACAGCGGCAGGGCCCGGTAAACCCCCCCTCCTCTCCCTTACCTGCCTCCGTCCGCGGTCCGTCGGCTTCTTCAATTGAGTCCGCGGTTCAACCAGGAAGTCTAAGCTTAATCCATCATTCTTACCTCTGAGTTTGAAAAGGGTCAGGTCCTTAGTTCTCTGCTTATCAAGGCCATCACTTTCTGCTGTTTAGTCACAGAGGTTCATCAGATGAGCATTTTATTGCACTCTCGCTACTGCCCACTTATGGATGTGCATGCATCCTTTAGACAACGATGTCTGCTCCTTTTACTCATTTTTCATTAGCAAAATAGGCCCTTTTTATTCTGACTTTTTTTAAACAAACAAACCAGAACGTGCCGCACTCTCCTGCTTTGTGCAAGAAAAGTGCCACAATAAAAATAGCCTCTGAATGGCCCACGTGGTCTTTGTCTACTTCCTCTTTCCCCTCTGGGAAGAATGAGGATGTGTGGAGAAGTAAGGATAGTAAGGAAACATGATTTTCCTGATGCTCACAGTAATTTTCTTTTTTCTTTTTTACAAAGTATTTTGAACAATATTTCTTGAAGCAATACATAATTCAGAAATATCACCATGCCCTCATAACCTCTTGCTTGTTTGGATGTGAACATCTTTCTTCCTGGTTACATCACAGTTCCCTAACAGTGGTATAACTGGGAATCCATAGCTAAAACTGTAATTCAGTGTTAATGCTTAAACACCATTCTCTCAATTCACTAGTACTGCCCTCACCCCCTTTTGCCAGTTTTGTGTCTTTCTTGGTTTTATGACCAGGCCTGCACATCCCTGAAGAACGTTCACCTCAGAGGTTTCATGACAACATGTTTCGGGTTTTCCTCATGGGTCCCGTCTACACACATTCTTCGGGGCGCCCCGAAGGCGCTTCAGGGCGCCCTGAAACTCCTAGTGTAGCTACCTGGTCAGAAGAGACGGAGGAAGAGGCGGCGGTGGCGAAAAGTTCCCAGGGCTCGGCGGCTTCTCTGGTGAGTCCTTGCCGCCGAGCCCGGCCTCCTGCTGCCGGCGAAAGAGCCACCCGGGTTGGAGAAGCACATGTAGATTTGCACATTCTGGGCAGAAAAGGAGATGCAGGGGCCGAGTGAATTTTCTGTTTTGAGTGCTGATGTTCAAATAGTGCTAGAAAACCGAGATAGCAAAGCTACTGCAAAACAACTTTTCTGAGCAGCGAGTAAAATTGCTGGGTCTTGGCAGTGTTATTCGTGAAACAGACAGCAGCCTTTCAAAGACCAACATGGTACCGCTTCCTCTTGGCAGAAGCATTTGCCAATCTGTAGACTTGAGTGGAAAACTAGAAAACAACAAAATAAACAAGCCGTAAAACAGAAAGGAGGTGGGTGGGGGGGAGAGAAAGATATTTCACTGTAATCAAATCGGCTTGTTGAGAGACATAAAAATCTAATCCTTTGTGTTGTGTGAGAAAAACAGTTGCCACATTGGGCTCTAATTCGAGTGGCCAGATGGAGGTTTGAATCATCGATGGTAGCAGCATTCCTGGGATACACAAAACCACATGAGGTGGTAAGTATTAACTCCATCTTTCTATTAGCATGTGTTGAGGGTTCTGTGCGCTGGCAAGTCCCCTTCGTTCCCTCACTCCAGATTTCCCAAACCAAACATATCTATTTTCAATGTGTTTTTCCTCAGCATGTAAGAGGCAGAAGTTTCATCCACTGGAAACTTTATCAGTTCTTTATAGGCATGTAGAAAGCAAATGAATGAACTCTATGATTCAGGAGATGCCTGCCGGGGACTTCACATTTCCTTTGTGCCATTTGTCCATGATTTGGATGAGTGCCGCTCATTTTGGAAAATTGCTCTCGAGATCGTTTGAATTCTCCTAACTGTAAAAAAATAAATTTGTTTCAACCACTTGAAAAGCTGGGAACCATCGTTTTCCCTGGGTGCTCTTGTCCCCAGCATTTTTTTAAACAGACAAACAAACGAGGAAATGAAACCAATAAACCCCAATTATGCTCAGAGCATATTGGGTATTGAATTAACTATTGCATGTCGAGAAAGAAATCTTTATTATTGCAGATAGCCTCCTGAAAATGTCCAGGGATTGTGCTGCAGTAATCAGGAAAATGACTTTCCTCTACACAAATAAGGAGGAGTGATAAAGTAAAACTTGTGAGCTGTGTTCCAATATGGTCCCAGCTCTGATAGTAACGTACAGCTTGTTGGCTGGGTCAGCAATGGGTAGGCTTCCTCGAGCTTCCTTGAGTATCAACACATGGCCCCTTTTAGTAGAAGCTGGCTGGTGGTACAAATGTATACCACTCCATTTGCTTTTACTTTGTTTTCATCTATTACATTTTTCTACTGCAAAGTTCTCTGGGCAGTTTACAAAGATTAAAACCCATATATACACACATACATACCATGCCTCCAAAATATTTTTAAAAACAACCATTCAAAACATGCAATTTTGACTTGTCAACATTTAAATTAATGTGAATTAATGTTTTGGATTTTTTAGGAACATATATGTATGAAAGTCTATGTATGAAAGTTTTTAAAATGGGTTTTTAAAATAATAATAAAGACTAGGGGCTCATCTACACCAAGCAGGATATTCCACTATGAAGAGGTATGAAAGCGGTATATACAAGGCAGGAGCCACACCAAGCAAAATATAGTGGTATGAAAGCGGTATGAAAGTGGTATATGGTATGTGTCAATGGGCACCAACAGTTGTCAGTGCACTTCAATACCGCTATAAAGCAGTAGTGTGGCTCCTGCCTTTTATATACCACTTTCATAGTGGAATATCTGCTTGGTATAGCTGAGCCCTATGTGTTTTATGGTGATCTTGGGGTTTTTTAACTGTCATACTGACTTGCTGTAGATGCTGGAGGGGATAAAGCAGAGTTCAACTAGTGTTGTTGCCATTTAATCCTAATCCAGATGAGTTGGCACTAATACTTTTTTTTGTTCAGTTGATTTTTTTATTGCTATTAACATTTTATTAAAAGATGTTGTTATTGTATATGTAAATATATCCCCATATCCCCTTGCCCTCTCTCCCCCTTCCTGTTTCACACAGCTGCATGATTTAAAAAATTACACAAGCCAAGACAATATTTTTAAAAATAGAAATAAAGAAAAAAAGAAAGGAAAAAAGATGTATTTATATCAAAAGCATACACCATTCAATGTACTCCTGAGTTATACCTAAAATTCACAGAAGTGACCCCACCCCCCGGGTGTGATCCTGGTGGCATCCAGTCTGTGTACAAGAATCCACTCCAAACATGACCACATTTTTCAAAATGTCCTTGCTTCACATACGCCGACCGCTCTGAGACTGCTTGTGTCCTGATAGAAAGGGATAAATGTCAAAGTCACCAAGAGGGAAAGCTTACTTGCTGTTTCACAGCAGAGATAATTAGCTGGTCCTTTCTTGACTTCTGCAAAGTCTCCTTCCAGGTAACAGAGCTCTTTGTTCCATTTTCAAGGGCCCGTGACTGATGTCTTCCCTTGCAAAGGAGAACTTTCCTTTGTGATGAAATATTCATTACACGAGAGGGTGGCCGAAGGCCTAAGTGCTCCCAATTAACCACAGCAGAGGGTTACATAAGACTACAGGACAAGTATAAATATTTTATTCATAAAAGGCAGGTTAGGGCAATGGCTAACCCTACCTCTTTTTATGTTGTTTTTATTTGCTGGTAAACGAATGTTTGCCTTCTTGCTTCTGCTGCTGTGAGTGTGGTGTCTGCGTGTGTGCCTTAGCTGCAGGTCAAGAGTTTTATTATGCATTCATCTTACGTATTAAGATGTCTGGTTGGTGATCTTGAAGAACAAAAGAGAGAGGAGAACCCTTCAAAGGACCGAATTGTGCTTCACTGTTTCCTGGATGAGGCGTAGTGGCACTGTGCAAAATCACTTTGTGCCTTCACATATGTAGAGGCATAAAATGATGGCCAGGTAACTTAAACAGGTATAACCTACCTATTTGGTATTCTGAAGTCCCATCCATCATTGAGACAGCAGTTATTGCACAATACAAGCTTCCATAGTCAGATTAATATTTTTAATAACTGAGGCCAGATCTGCACCAGCAGGATATGACACTTTGAAAATGGTTTAAAACTATATGGAGTGTGTCCTGGCCTCAAGAGCTGTCACTACTGTTATAAACCTTTTTAAAGCAGTAGTGTAGATCCTGCCCTTATTACCACTGGCAGGCTAATCACTTTGGAAAAGATGCCACTGTATCATACAAGTCTCTTATTAGCTGTGTCTAAGATCAAAGTATGAACATACGTGGTGGCCCCATTCCTCACTTACAAATGGTGCCATTTCCTCTGCCCAGGTCTCATTCACATATAAGCATGGATAGTCACTTCAGAGCTGTGCATGAGTCACAGAATTGTACATTTGTAAGAACTCAGCCTTGACTGCTGGGGGTGAGACGACAGGGAGATCCTGAGTATTAGAAAACTAATGTTAGTCAGCAATTTAGCTATACTGGAAACTCTACATCTATGTAAAACCAGGGGTTTTAATGTTGACATTAGATGAAATTGCGTTAAATTGTAATGAGGAACTCTATGTTCTTTTGTGATTGCTCTTGGATAGTCAAGTTCCATTCCATTCTGGTTGGGATTTTCAGGTGCAATTTAAAGCAGAAAGAATGGATTACAACTGTTTAGTTAATTACAAAACAAACAGTGGAACCGGCTTATACAAATGACCACAGGAACCCATAAATTTTTAGCCTTGTGCTGTCTGCATATTGTTACTTTTCCCCCAGCTGTGTTTGAGGTTCCCGTTCAAAAGCACAATCATCAGGTACCAGATAAAGATGGAAATCAATTCCATTGTACTCTATAGAGCAATAATTAATATGTTCCAAGTATATTTTTAGGTCTACAGCAGAAAGAAATTTGAGATTCTAATCTAGGCAACATGATACACGTGGGGACCAATGTATCCCCAGACACATTCTTTGATGCCCAGCAAGACACCCTATTCCTCCCAATTTTTTATTTATAAAATATTTTTATAATTTCTTATTGGTAGCTATGATTGCTTCAAAGTGACGTGAAAACCTCTAGTTGCTCCCATGAACGTCTCTGGGCAGGTTACTGGTTCTTTGTGACTAGCCATTCCCACCCATGAAAGCCATTTTATGGTTATGCCCAAGTCAGCTTCTCAAAGTTCCAGATGTTCCAAATGTGCCCACAGGCCCCAAAGGTTAGCTGTCCCTGTTCTAAATCTGTCAAATGGCAACAAATAGCCTGAATGTGGGAGACAATGCCCCCACTTCATTACTTCTGCAATGGAATTCTTGTGAGCAAGAAAATTACTCAGGAAAATTACAATAAGAATTGGGATGGTTTTGATGAATGGAACAACGTCTAATGAAACTTACCGAAATACAAGTTTGGACTGAATTATATCGTATTTTAGTAAAATAACCCCAGCTTGTCAAGCTACTGGCTTTGGCCAGATCTACATGTGTCAAATCATTGTGAATGTGAAATAAAAAGCAGGATACAACACTATGAAAGTGGTACATGGAATGTGGATTTTGCCTCAACAGTGTCTGTCCTGACTTCTTCTGTACTCCTCGTGAGTAGCAGGGGTCATCTGAGGGAAGGAGCCGGGGCGGGAAGTGTCCAGGTTCATGGGGGCTTTTTTTTTACTTACTTTTTCGCTGGAGCACAGGTGCACTCCAACTCCTGTACTCTTAAAAAAAATGGTGGGTGCGACATCCTCCTCCCTCCCTAGATGTCGAGTGCTGCGTGTGAACACAGGGGAAGGATCTCGTGATCAGCATATCACGAGATACTCCCTCCTCTCTTCCAGATCGCCGGGAGGTGCAGACATGCCCTCAGTTTCTCATTTAAAATCTGTGTTTTAATCATGTTCTAGCTGTAATCATTTGTAATGTTTGATAAAGTATTTTAATGTTGCATCTGTTTGTGAGCCATCCAGAGAATGTCTTTTATGGGGCACTTATATCAATACATGAATTAATCAATCAGAAAGCAAGCAGGATCCCTTCTCTCTAACACCTAGCTTTCTATGTGGAGGACATTTATCTGGAGCAGCACTAAGTCATGAGAATTTGCTTCCTCCAGTATGAAGTGCTGCAGCCTAGGCACAGAGTTACCACTTCAGTGAGAACGGAAGACATTCTTTGGTTTAAAAAATGCGAACAGGCTCTGTTACTATTAAGGTGATTTGTTCAAGGCTTGCTATTGTCCCATTTTAGCTTTCACGGAATAAGCCTGCCTGAAAGGCAATAATGCAATATATCCAGCACTCATACAATAGACACGAAGGGGGTAGCTTTTCTGCTGCTGCTGCTGCAGGAGATGTTCCTCCTGCTCTGTGCAGATCTTGGCTCTGCTGCTGTCTTCCAACTATTTTACAGCTGGATGGGACTGAATGGGAGCACTCTAGCTGCAAAAAGCGGCTTACTCTGGGACTGGAAACTGATAAAGCCCTCCTCGATTTCACCTTGACATCCAGTCCAGCTCAAGTGGTAATTTCCAAGCCATGTGCTGTGAGAAAACTGCTATAAAGTGCCATCAGAAATTAATTAAGGCCTTCCATATGCCCAAACTGTCTACTCACAGAGGGGACTACCTGCCGCATCTTGGCATAATTCATTGCTCTTGCTTTGTCTCACGATCAGCCTCGGTTCAGGACGGATAATTCTGCTGTGCAGCTTCATCAGGCGCAGGGACTTCATTCAATTACTCCTGCGACAAAGTTGCAGATGAATGAGCCTCAGACAAGGATTCTCAACACCTGCATGAGTCAATGCTCTGCATTTACCTTCTTCAAATGAGGGAACCCACCCAGATTAATTCCAGAGAAAGCCATCAAGCTGTAGGAAAAACAAAAGTAAAGAGTCATGTGGATCAGGATTTTGTTCATCTGCCCTGACCAGCGACGCTAGGTGGTTCGCTTGGCACCTACATTATATGCTTTTAGAAGCCAGGTGCAGACTTTTTTATTCTCCCAGCATTTTAATAGTCTATAAATAAATTTTAACTTGGTGTTTTAAATTTGTAATTTTGCATTGCTGCTGTTTTTATCTGGTTGAACTTTTATATTGTATTTTATATTATGGTTTTATACTGTTGTTTTATACTTTGAATGTTTTTAAATTTTGTGAACCGCCCAAAGAGCTCCAGCTATTGGGCGGTACAGAAATGTAATTAATAAAATAAAATAAAAAATAAAATAGCACAAGATGTGAACTCTTCTGAGGCTGTCTCTCTCACACACAAAGTAAAGGATATCAGCTGGAAGAGAATGGTACCTCCAGGGGGCTGTCTATACGCCTTCAAAGTGCAGTGTGTGCAAATCAACGTTGCGTCGCTTATACGACGCAGCCGCTGAGTCGCAGCCACTGCAGGGCTTTTCCCCAAACTGTGGTGTAAAAATGTTGGGGGTTTATCCCAACTTTTTCCTTGGGAGTGTGTTCACCATGGCTCTTCTGCCATGTGACCATGCTTCAGGGTCAATCTGGAGGGGCATTCCAGGGAAGATGGCGAGCCTGGTTGGCTGCTGAATGCCAGGAAGAGTGAGGGAGGCACCAGTACCTGGAAGCCCCAACCTCCCTGCTGGCAAGGGGATTTCTCATCCCCACCCCACATGAGCAATAACGTGGGGTTTCAATGGCAAGAAACAGCGAAGTTACCCGGTTCAGGGAAATAGGAGGGAAGTGTGCTTCAGTATTCAGACATTTACGAGGCAGCTTAAAGCAGTCTTCCCCAACCTGGCATTCTCCAGTTGTGTTGGACTACAACTCCTACCATCCCCAGCCAAGTGGATGGGTGTGGTAATCCAACACATCTGGAGTGTGCCAGGTTGAGGAAGAAATGTTTGTGTGTGTGGAGGGAGGAAAGGAATCACACATGCCTGAACCCATGAAATATAGGAAGCTGATTTATACCAAGCCAAACTATTTGCCCATCTAGCCCAGGATTGTCTTCTCTGGTTGGCAGCAGCTGTCCAGGCTTTTGGGCAGAGGTCTTTTGCATCATCTGTTACCTGATCCTGTTCAGTGTCAGGGATTGAACCTGGGACCTTATGCATGCAAAACCTATATTCTGCCACTGAGTGATGCTCCTTGGGAAAGAGAAGAAAGCAGCCTCCCATGGTCCCTTTGAAGACCACAACACCCAAGTGGGATCAAAGCCCCACCTTCAATCTGGTGCCTTAGTCTACTTGACCGTCCTGACACTCATGAAGGGCTCTCTCCCACGTGGATCAGAAACCCTAAAAAAAGCAGGATCTTTCAGAGCTTAAAATGTATACATGGAAGCTGGGCATGCACAATAGACCATATTCCTTCAATTCAGCAACCAGGAGGAAAGGATTTGAATTTGAATTTAAAAACACCCACTGGAGAAAAGGTACACCCCTCTCTTTCGTCATCAATACCAATAATTTTTGTGAACCACCCAGAGAGCTTCGGCTAGTGGGTGGTATAAAAATGTAATAAATAAATAAATAAATAACCCTTGAAAACACGCCCACAGAACATCTGATTGAAAACAATGGATGAAAATACACGTTGAGGGTAGTGTGTTATCCTTTCGATTTACTAGAAGAACCAGACTTTCCCCGTGCCAAAAAACAGCGCTAAGAGGGGGGAAGTGAGGGCAGGGCAGGACATGGACGACGTCATCTGAGACCTTTGCACCCAATCAACATCAACAGCGGGCAATATGCTGATGTGATGGAGCTCTGAGTCTTTTGTTTTTGTCTTGAGACGTTAGCTTAGTGTTTCTGATAAGTCCAACACACTTTTCTCCCCTGTATTTAAAATGGAGGCATCCTTGTGCCAAAATAAGCTGCTCTGTAATGCACTGCAGCAGTTCTTGTCATTTCCCTAGCTGTAGAAAGGCCAAAGGCAAATCATACAGGACCAAAGTCAAGCTAATTTACAAAGATCAATGTTCTGTGTGCATTCATCCATCATCTGAAATGCATGCACTTGATAATCAATGATAATCCATCTGCTTCCTATTGGTCAATTCATCTTTTTAATTTTTTATGTCTGAACATTCTTAGTGTAGTGGATGTCAAAATATTTGTGAGGGGTTGTTTTTTGTTTTTCCCATGCAGATAGGAAGTAGCCTAAAATATATCATCTAGTACATAATGTGGGGCTGTCAATGTAGTGGGACTAAGAACAGTTGTTGTTGTTTACTTCTTTGCCGTGGAAGAGAAATGGTCCTCATATATGAAGATTACCAGCAGTCAAGGAGAAGGGAAGTTGCAATTATCTATGTGAGAGTGCTCTCTCTCTCTCTCTCTCTCTCTCTCTCTCTCTCTCTCTCTCTCTCTGTGTGTGTGTGTGTGTGTGTGTGTGTGTGTGTGTGTGTGTATACACCTGTAAGGAAAGATATGATAATGATTAAATTGATGTTGGGAGAGGTTGCGGAGCACAGGTGAGGAATAGATCCTTGTGCACCATCAGTCTGATTAAATATCTGCCATCACTGTCCTCTTCACCATTCTTTGACCATTCTACACCAAGCAGGATATGACACTTTGAAAATGTTTTGAAAACTGTATATGGAGTGTGTCCTGGGGCCCAACAGTCACTACTGTTATTAACTGTTTTAAAGCAGTAGTGTAGATCCTGCCCTTATCAGCAGGACTGGAAATGGAGACACCCAAGGGCAAATAAATTTATCATAATCAGTTCAAAGCTTCCTCTTTAAACCCAAATTTAAACCCAAAGAAACATTCTTTAAACCCAAGTTGCAAATTTTATACAAATTTTATAATGCATGTATCCTTGAGACGAGCACGGTAAGAAATGTACACCAAGTAACACTTTGTCATGGAAATTGAAATAATTAAAAAAAAAAATCTTCAGTTTTGCTAAGAATTTATGAAATAATGTTTTGCTTAAAGAAGTATTGTGTCTAAATGATGAAACTCAATGTCTTTTATTTTATTTGGAGTTTATAAGCACATTTTATGCATGTACATTTCCAGAGGCATCAAGGGAAGCTTCCATTCTGGGCCATATACCACTTTCATACCACTTTCATAGTGTTATATCCTGCTGGGTGTAGATGGCCCCTATATCTTTCTAATAGTCTCCTATATATTTAGTTTAGCAACTGAAAACTGAGAGGTTGGGGTTATCAAATTCCTGGGAGGACACAATAGAGAGGTCATGATGGACCCTGCTCAGTTGAGTGGGTCACAAATTGTGCAGATCATAATACACTGACCCACATTTACATATGTAATTCTGAATTATGAGAATTTCAAACCCACCACATCCTTGAATGCTCTAGAAATCTGTTTGGTTCAGGATAGCATCCAGACTAATCAGGATGTGGTAAATCTCAGATCTCACTAGACGGAGGTGCATCCAAAATATGTTCAGCTTGCAAATACGATAGATAAAAGTCTCCACATGCAAAGTGTGAGGATTTACCCTAACTGGCCAACAACATCCAGAAGGAGGAAAACCATGAATGAATGTTCCCTGGATGTTTTTCTCTTGGAGGTTCTACTGTAGAATAAGAACTGCACTGCTGAATCAGACCAAAGGTCCGTCTAGTCTAGTATTTTATTTCAAAGAGTGGCTAGCTTAATGCCTCTAAGCAGTTCACAAGCAGGTTACGAAGGCAAAAGCCCTGCCCTGTTGTTTGACTCCAGGACATGATATTCTGAGGTATATTTCACTCCCAAGGAATTCCAGGCTTACTTTCCCCCTGTCACAGGCAAACCAAGTACTTTGCACATACAATGTCGCAGCAAAGCTATACCACTGCTAAATCTAATTAATGATTTTGGCCACAGAGCTAGAAATCTCAATACTCCATGTGGAGTGGCTTCTAAGGTTAGTCTGCTAATTCTCCAGCTAATGAAGAATACAGCAGCCTGGAGCTGCCCCTTTCAGCATTTTAAAGTATTTTGTTTAAGAAATACAAGGTAACAATTATATAACAACAAAAGCATCAACATATGCAGGCTGGTTTTTTTTTTTTTTACATTATTCATCACAGATTCTATACATGTTTTAGAATTGTGGTCCCTGAACACAATTGTATTTTGTATTTACAGCCACAAAATAATCACTTTTCAATTATTAGCCTCCTTGCTGGTTATTACTTTTCTGCAAACAGCTAATCTACAACTTGCATATTATTTCCAGTTCAGTTTCTCCTCTTAGTTCAGGTTTATTTCAGTCAGAGTTCAATTGAATTGGTGGTTGGGTGGGTAGAACTCTTAATCAAATTCTTCAACTTGTATTTGGTGGCAAAAAAATAAATACAGAATATATGTTCTGTCATAATTTGACTTTTCCTCAAAAAAATGGTGTGGTAATGTGCTGTTGAGGAAAAGTTCTGATGGTTTTGTATGAAGACAATACTAGCAGTCAACTGAGCATTTCCCCAGTTCTATGATGGGAAAAGTCACACCTGTGTTTTTCACACTTCTTAAAGGGACAGAACCCCTCTCTCATTTGGAATATAGAGTATCTCTACATGAAGAAAATTCTTGCACCCTTACCGGGGCTTCTTCTTCCAGAGTTTTTGTGGGGATTACGGTCGGCACAATACATGTGCTTCCCTCCCCCGCTGTTTTGGCTGTTTCCTTTGTTGGCAAGTTCCATAAGTTTCATTTATACAGCCAGTAGATGGCAATATGATACTGCATGATTTTGGAAATACATCACCCCTTTGATGGCAATTTATATTTATTACTATACTTTCGGCAATTTAAACAAAAGCGGAATAAAGCTTAAAAGTGACAGAAGAGTCACTGGAGGTTGGTGATGTTGTAAAAAGGGTGAGCAAAACAACCAAAAGGCAAGGGTTAGAACCAGGAGTTGTGTGTCCGAAAGGATTTATTATTGCTGATGCGTTTCAGACTAATTCGAGTCCTCAAGGCAATTCTTATAACAATGTAAAATCACTTATCTCCTGAGTGATGGTGTCCTATGTGTAGTGAATTGCAGAGGAATTGATGAAGGCCTTGATGAAGGCCTCGAATTAGTCCGAAACGCGTCAGCAATAATAAATCCTTTTGGACACACAACTCCTGGTTCTACCCCTTGCCTTTTGGCTGTTTTGCTCACTCATTATCTGGGGTTTCCTGATGCTGTAAGAAGGACCTGCAAAATTCCTTGACACCACAAATGCCTGATAAAAGCCTTGTGTGAAGAGGGTCATAGTCTTGTACTTAAATGTCAATTGTAAATAACAGAGGTAGTAGCAAGGATTGGATTTACAGGCAGGTGACCCAAGAACCATGGGAAATACTTGGTTTAGGACGCTGGGTTCAGGAAGCACTAGTCACAGCCAATTGCTCAACTAACCACAAAATAAATAGTACAAACAGATTGTGTTGACTTGGAAAACTGGTGACACGGAGCAACATGGCCAGCACTGGGTTAATGTTTGGGTTTTCTTTATTTCCCAGAAAATGTACAACATTAGTGCTCATGCAAGAAGTGGTTTGCACGTGAGTGTCTGTGATCAGGTACAAGCTGGTCTGTGCGATCATGCGTGTGTTTTGTCTTAAATGACAAAAATAACTCTTAACTGACAAAATAATTCATGGTTTTAATTTTTGTGAACCGCCCAGAGAGCTTCGGCTATTGGGCAGTATAAAAATGTAATAAATAAATAAATAAATAAATAAATAAATAAATAAACTCTTTGAATCCCCTTTGTGTGAGATGTAACACTGACTGACACCAGTTGCCTGTTGGAGAAATGCCTGAACAACTGGAGGGTACCTAGAAAGAAAGACTTTTAAGGCCTTTTAAAACATTTCAGGCATAATTACAATAAAATGGTGCCATTTTACAAATATTCTGACAAGTCTACAGTACCAGAATTTTAGTCTACTCTGTTGCTATATGGTGTGGAGGGAATGGAGGTTGGAGTAGCAAGATAAAAGGAAATGGCATTGCAACTGCGAAATTCATGTCAGCTTTTCCATTATCTTTCCATACCTGCAAGTTGTAAATATTCCCCCTGGGCTGAAACTTAACATTCAAGGTCACATACAAGAAGCAATATTTTTGATGAATATAAAAAAATTGGTTCAGAGACTATTTTAAATTATGTAATTGCACAAGATCCCTGAGGAAATCACCAGGTTTGTATGTTTTGCAGGTATTTGACTCTATGCTTTTATTTCATCTTTCTTCGCAAACAAGGTACACACTGAATATTTTATGGGCTTGACTTATTACTCTAAGAATCCTAGTAGCCAGGGTTAAAAATAATGTACTGAAATTCTTACACCTGCAACTGTACCTTTTCTTTATGGCATTTTCCCCTATTATTCTGCTTGTCAACTATCTATAAGAGGGTTTTATTGCAAATGAGTTTAATTGCTATGCAAATTAGCTAATTATTTGGTGAATATTAACATTTTCCCCTATACACAGCAATAAATATATATTTTACATTCTCCCTGTATTTGTGAAAATAGCATGGCAATTAAAATACACTTAAAGAGCCCTAATTTGCATGCAAATTGTCAGTATGATGGGGAGTATTGAGATAGGCAAAATAATCTGAGAAATTGAAAATTAAACATACTTGTTATTAGTATAAATATCCCCAAATATAATTTAGTCTGGAAACGTTACCTGTATTGCTTAACGTAATTGCTGATTTGACTGCTTAACTGCACAGCAATATTTTTTGTTCTTTAATGCTGAGGCAAGTCAGAAAAATTGCAGCCCTCTGGGTGCTATCAAATTCCCTGAGTAAAAGATTGGATTCTCTGCTCCCACCAGACAGCAGTGCTACGGTGAGAAGTGGCTCATTCCCCAAAGTTCCTCTGTTCCGTTGTCTTTACTTTCCACGAGCTGAATATCCTTAACTGGACAACTACACATTTCCCTGAATATGTTGTCCATAGCGATACAAGCATTCTGAAATGCATTCACTTGGAAGTGAGACCCTAAATGCACCTTCGCATGTTCTACTCAAGTGGCAAAGGAAGAATCATGATCAACTCGTGCTTCCCAGTTACAGCATACAATTATGGATATGCAAAGTGGGGGAATTAACATATATGCCATAGTGAGATGTATGCTCTACATATGTTTTCCTTCCTTTGCATGAGACTTGGAAGTAGAAACAGAAGTAAAAGCCAGTCACACTTCTTCCTTGAGGTTATGGATCTGCATCATTGACCGATGGAGTTTCCAAAGCACAAGACATTTCTTGGATTGCTGAAGTGATTTCTGCCCTTCCCCTGTCTGCTCTTGCTGATGCCAGTTTTGGGCAGGGCCAGCTTCAAGATTGAAGGGGCCCTTGGCAAACTGTTGTCTGGTGCCTCCCCACTTACGTTGATAGGTCCTGGTGGGCTTATCTGAGATACTGACAGCACCAACAACCAGCAGCAGACTGTTGGGTGCCTGGAAGCCACAATTTAAATTTCCCACTATGTCTCAGAGCAATGCTATAATGGGAGCATTGTGGGAAATGACAATGGTAATAGTGTATAAAGCCCTGAACAACTTGGGATCAAGAGTCATGAGAGAGCACCTGCCTGGTCACTGCAGATGGCCTGCTCCTGGTGGTTCCATATGGATCTATGGCCCGATTGGAGTCTACCTGGAGAAGAGCCTTCAGTTTGGTGACCCCCTTCCTGTGGAGGTCAGGCAGGCACCAACATTATGTTGTTTTTGGCACCTCCTGAAAACATTTCCGTTTCAAAAGGCCTCCCTTATTTGAACAACCACGGTTTTTACTGGTACTGTTTAATTATTATTATTATTTTGTTCACTGCTTCCGAAACTGCATACATGTAGAGAGAGAGATAAATGATGTAAACAAACAAAATTCCCAGAAATCTGCCATCTGGAAATAATAATAATAATAATAATAATAATAATAATAATAATAATAATAATAATAATAATTTCTTACCTGCCTCTCCCTCTGGATCAAAGCAGGGAACAACACTGAATACAAAAATATAAAATACATCAAAACTGATTAAAAACATAAAACAAATACATTATTAAAATCTCAAAATCTTTTAAAGACATTTTAAAATTTGACTGGGTAGGCCTGCCAGAAGAGATCAGTCTTTATAGCTTTTTTATATTCAGAAAGACTGTTGAGTTGGCGAATCTCTCCCGGCAGGCCATTCCACAGTCTGAGAGCGGTAGAAGAGAAGGTCCTCTGGGTAACAATTGTCAATCTAGTTTTAGCTGGCTGAAGTACATTCTTCCCAGAGGACCTGAGCGTGCGGGGTGGATTGTACGGGAGAAGGCGATCCCGCAGGTATAGGGTGACCAACTGTCAGGATTTCCCCGGATTTGTCCTGGTTTTTGTTCTTTCCATGGTGTCAGGGGGGATTTTCTATAATTTTCAATAATGTCCTGGAATGACACACCTTCCCCTTTAAGGCTGCCATTAGCATGGCAGGAGGGAATGACATGCTTTCTTGAGGCACATCATTCCCCCACCCTGAGTTCCAATTGAGGTCTTAAAGGGGAAAGTGGGTCATTCGTGGACATTATAGAAAAGGCCCCAATTGGAGTGGATGGTGGTGGTGCAGAATGAAATCCTTTCCCCTCCTCCACTCCAATCGGGTTCTTTAAGGTGGCGGGGGAATAACATACTTTCTGCAGGACTCAGAAAGCTGCTTCTCCACACACACACTAGGTGTCCTCTTTTTTGGTTTCCCAAATATGGTCACCCTACGCAGGTAGCCTGGACCCAAACCATGTAGGGCTTTAAAGGTAATAACCAACACTTTATACTTCACCAGGAAACTAATTGGCAGCCAGTGAAATGACTTTAAAGTTGGTGTAATATGGTCACTCATAGGTGTACCAGTGACCAACCTGGCTGCCATATTTTGAACTAGTTGAAGTTTCCGGACTAGGCACAAATGTAGCCCTATGTACAGTACATTGCAAAAATCGAGCCTTGAAGTTACCAGCGCGTGCACTAGCATCTTTAGGTCTTCTAACTCTAGGAAGGGGCGCAGCCGACTTACCGTATTTCTTCAATTCTAAGACACACTTTTCTCCCCATATAAACATCTCTAAAAACGGGGTGCATCTTAGAATCGCGGATATGTCTTAGGGTTTTTTTTTCTGTTGGTGGTACTGAAATTAGGGTGTGTCTTACAATGGATGGCATCTTACAATCAAAGAAATACGGTATCAGCTGAAGCGGATAGTAGGCACTCCTTTCTTTAAATGAGGGCCCAGACCACCAGTGGCCCAAAGATGACACATGGTAATGCTGGGCCTGCCTTTATGGCTCTAAAAGGAATGGCATCACAATTTATAGAGTGTTGTGTACACATGGCTATTGTGTACATGTTTAATAATGAGTACATTTTGGAACATTACACACACACACACACACACACACACACACACACACATGAGAACATCTGATGACAGAACATCCTACTTAAAAGTAAATAGGATGTCAGAATTATATAGTCATTATTGACAGGTGCTCATATTGCATTATTATATAACCATGCGCTCTAACGAATTGGTGCACACTGTTAGTGTCTATGCTATTTATCAATCGATGAATTTGTCTCCATTAACAGGTTACTGTAGTCACATGATTAGAAAGATCTAGTCATGGATACATTTAAAGTTATTTCATATCTATTTCATAACATCCAAATAACAGCAATTAAGAACATAAGAAAAGTCTTGCTGGACAGACTGAAGGCCTATCTGATCCATCATTCTGTTCACAGATGCCCATGGGAAGCCCACAAGGAGGATGTGAAGGTAACGGTGTGACAACCCCCACCTTATACTGCTCCTTTATTCCTTTCCTGAATCAAACGACCCAGCGCAGGTGCAGGTGTCAAGAGGTTTGGACTGCTGCAGCCGCCCCTGTGACCCGCCTGTCTCTACTTAAGCCCCACAGCTATACAGCTCAACACCCTAGCCCCAAATTCTCCCTTCCACTGCCACCAAAGACTTGTACCCTTCCCAGGTACTCCAAGGACCACACCAGTTGTAATTAAATGTAATTTATTAATGAGTATTTAGTGCAGGTACAAAAGCTTTCCTCAGTTCTCAAGCATAATGGTTATAAAGCACAATGCGTAATGGTTTCAATCAGTTCTTTCTGTTAACATTTCACAATATAACTTCAGGTTCTCCTGCTTACTCCCCAGCCTAATCCACTCAAAACAACACAGCACACAGACCCTCCCCCAAACTCCAATCCAAAACTCATAACTCTCATCTCATACCTTCTCTCCTATCAGCAGATGCTCCACACAAACATCCAATCAGCACTCTCCTTCCATCCGGCACTCCCTCCCCCCCCCCCCCATGGCCTTATACTTACCACTCTGCTACACATACACAGTGAGGACCTTCTTTAAACTTTTCAATCGTTCTTATTAATTAATAAACCTTTATATCAAACTTAACATCACAGCCTCATGCAGTAGAACATCACAAACAGTTCTTTCTCACCCATTTTTTCAGCAACCCTCTGATACCGGAGGTAATATTATGATTAGTAACCATTGAAAGCCTTATCCTTCATAATTGGTTGAATCCCCTTCTAAAGCTGTCTAAAGCCATCACTACATTTTGTGGTAGTGAATCACATAATTTAACCATGTGCTGTATGAAGAAGTACTCCCTTTCATCTGTCTGGAATCTCTCACTAATCAGCTTCATGGGATACCCTGGGTTCTCGTATTTTGAACCTGTCCACTTTCTCCACACCATAATTTTATACACCTCTAATGTAATAGTAGTTATCACATGTTAATGTTTGTGTTAATTTACACTAAGCCTCTGCTGATATTGCCCACATATGCAGCACAATCATATGCATATTTATTAAGAAGTCCGACTGTGTTTAATAGGGTGTAAACCTTGGCAAGTAGGTTTAGGATTGCAGCCTTAATAGAAGACGTAGTGATTTTGCACTAACCCAGAGCTTTTACTAAACCCTCATGGAATTGTTATGGACTCTGTTCATTCTGGCACGTTCGTGCGTGTGTGTGTGTGTGTGTGTGTGTGTGTGTATATGAGAACTAGAGAAGCAGAGATGCAACCAAATGTTTTATTATAAAGAATAGTGAGAGAACAGATGGAGCAAACAGCAGGGGTGGGGGGAAGTTTGACTTCAGTTAAATCAAACCTTTGGATTTTGGTTTCAAATCAAAATCAATTTAGAGGGGAAACCAAAAGAAGTCGTACTGGGATACAGGCATAGTTAATATTTCATCACAGTGCCATATTAATGGATAATATTGTAGAGATGTTACAGCCAGCCTGTTTGGGTATTGTAGTGACATCTGATCAGATATAAAATGACTAATCAGTATTCAATGTTTCATTAACCATCTGACTGTATACCATTTCTTGATTCTTTGCCCAAGTGCTCCTTTAAGGGGTATGCCCAGATTTTACCAGATTTGTCCACTTCCTTACCATTATTTGATGGACATTTCATTTAAATGACACATTTAGCGTACTTTCGTATGGGATTTCTCTTCATAGAACGACAGAGTTAGAAATCACCAAAAGGATCCACCCACCTTAGTCCAACCAGCACATCCCAAGGCAGGTGAGCCAGGCACACAGCAGCACCATACAGAATGATCAACCCACATGATCAAAACCACAGTAAATCACCAGCACAGAGCCAGCAATTGGAAATTTGGTGCCTGCAAAGCAAAGGCAGATGGCCCAAAACACACACAAATCAGAGAAGCCAAATCACAACAAAAGATCCTAAAGATCCAATCAGTTCTTGGAGAAATTCTCTCCCGAATATGTCAGAGTCAGAGGAAAATTCATTCTCCAAAGCTTCCCAAACTTGTATGTAATTCCGGGCTCCATCACACCTACTCCCCTCCCCCGCTTTGCCTCCACGATTTCCACCTCTATTTCATTAGCGGGTCAAACTAATAGTCCCTTTCACGTGTGTTTGTGGTATCGCCACTGTACTGGTGAAATCTCCTTACACTTGTTTGCTCTCCCACACCACCCCGCCCCTTGTCTTTCCTCCTCCAGTTCATTGGTTCTTGTTTTTCAACTGGGTCAGAACAAGCCTGTTTGCTCAACATGGCATGCTGGAGGAGAACTGCCCTACCCTCCTCTTTCATCAGAAAGACCTCCCTTCAAAGCACACACACCCAACAGAAGATATAGTATGAGAATGACAATACATGGGGGCAGAAGGGAGTTTTAATCCCACATGGAGGAAATCAACTGGACTTCCCTTGCTCTAGGAAAACAGAAAATGGAGGGAAAGAGGTGGGTTGACTGCAGGACAGGCATGACATCATGTGAGTACTGCACTGCAAAAAAGCAAACCAGGCATGATGAGAGTGTGATAAAATGCTGGTGTGATGGAGCCCTCCATATCTCATTGCTTTCTTGTTTGTGAAACATTCTGGTGTCCCAAGAGCTTTACTTCCTGTTATCATCACTCCGTCTTTTTCTGTCGTTTCTCAGTATTATGCCCCCTGGACTCATCGTTTCCCAAGAAGAATTACTTTCCTAGCTAGTAGTGCATGACTGATCTTAAAGAGAAGGGATTCCATGAACTACAGAACAAAGTTCATTGATGATTGATCCAGGAGTCTTCGAAATATTGAGAAATGACAGAAAAAGATGGAGTGATGGTTACAGGAAGTAAAGGTTGGAAAAAATGAGTTAACTGATTAAATTTACTTAGGCCTTCGCTAGACCTACCTTAAAAAGTGCGATGGAGGAGGGGAGAGCCCGTGATGCAACTATCGCGGGCTGTTGCGCTAGTCTATATGTCAGGCGCGACAAGCTCACAAAGAGAGCCATCATGGCCGCCATTTTTTATTGTTTAAAGGGAGGATGTGCACGAACACTCGTGCGGCCAGGTAAGCCTTTTTTTTAAAAAAAAAAAAAAACCGGTTTCCCCACTCGTGAGTAATTGCACGGAGCCGGGGAAAGACGCAGAACGGGTTACACGCTTGCAGTCTTGGGCTCAGCTTGACACCGCAGGAAAAATCGGGCTGAAAGGAGTAGGCTATATTCCGGGGCCAGAGAGGGTTGATCCCTCCCTGAGCTCGGGATCTCCTGTGCATCATCTGGACACACAGGGATGATCCCGGGTATCAGCCCAGGACATAGCCTGGTCTAGCTAAGGCCTCAGTTAACTTGTGCAGTTCAAGACTCCACAAGGAGGTGAATTTTATAATCATTTCTCTGATATTGTATTTGTTAACTGAAGATCCCCCAGCAGCTGCTTGAAATTAAGGTGTAAAGCTAAGTGGCACCTCAATGAAAACCACAAGTCCCACCCTCTGATTCCCCCCAATTTTAGCCAAACCATCCTCTCCATCTCCATGGTAAGAGGGCCATCACAAAAGGTAAAGGGCCATGCAGCAGGTGCCCTCTTCCTCCCTGTAATTCAAACTGTGAGTGCAACAGACAGGTATTTGCAAAGACATGTGTCATACATACAACACTCATCTGAGCTTTGGGAAAAGATTGGCTATAACTCACTTTATACTTGGATGTATAAATGGCAAACTGAAATCTGCAGCCATGTAATATGTGAAACAGCCCTCGCAAGCATCTTTAGACACAGAATTTTATACCCCTCCTCCAAACTCTCTCTTCTACTTTTCATAAAGATGTATAACACTGCATCCTTTGCTATTATGAATGAGAGTAACTGGATGAAATAACCAGGACTAATGATGGTAAAAAAATACTGTACTATCATTCTGTCTCCAGTGCTCATCAAGGGCTGTGTGATGCAAACCTATGTTGTTGTCAATTATTTCCATATTGACTGCAATATTACCATGTAAGAATGCTTGCACATTCGGCATGCATTCTGTCATCTACATTTCAGTCCTGGCCTACTAGGCTGATGTCAGCCTTGTAGATAAGAAAAGATCAAAGGCAAGCTTCATGCAGAATGTTTTGAAGTTCAAATTGGGAGTTTTCCTTTCCCAGAGACATAATTTATTTCCCCTACAATAAATATGTACATAAACTGAATCATTCTCAATGGAGGGTTGATGCACGGGAGCAATTCCATACAATTACAGGAAGAGCTTTTTATTTAGTATGGTGATACAATAGTTGCATTTTGTGGACAGGTGGCTAAGCAAGTCGATAACTAAAAACTAAAGTTAATTTCACTATTTGCTGTAAGTTAGTGCACCGCAGAGACATTCCTATAAAAGCCTGCCATCTCTCCTGCTTTCGAAGCAAGGTACTCTGATCTCTGTCCCTCTTGTTTTGAATTCTGACCTCACCACTTTGCCTAAACTCTGGTTCCCCAGTCAGAAGCTAGTTTTGCTGTACTTTAAGAAAATAAGGTGGTAGACCTAAACCACAGCGGCTGCTCCCACCAAACCCTTTCCTCACTACTTAGTTAGCAACTGGGATTTCAGGCAGCACCTGCTGGCAGCGAGGAAAGGGCAAGGGAAAGATTACTCGGCACTCACGGTTTTCCGTGGGTCCTTTTGATGATGTCATCTGACTCCTGTGCATCTCCCACCCCTTCTGCTTGTTTCCCCGTCACAAAAAAAGTCCTGGGAAATCTGTCTTTTTTAGCTGTAGCGAACCATCCCACCATTTCCTGCTGTGTGCAGAAGCAGCATGATAAAAACGCCCACTGAATGGGCCACGTGGACATTGTTCACTTGACCACGTGAAAACGTGAAAAAAGAATTATTGTGGGACAGAAGCGAGGGGAAAGTGACAGTAAGGAAATGTGACTTCACCCCTGTCTGATGACGCAGCTAGTTGTTATCAGTTGCTGAACCCTAGTTTTGTCCATTTCACTTGATCTTTTCTATGCAATGTTGTTGACGATCAAGATGTCCAAGACAAGTGGAACAGAAAAGCCAAATTCTTTGTAATACAGCTCAGGCCGCATTGCAAGCTCCAAACCTGAGGGAACCAATAAATACTTAAATCTACTTGAACAATATGAAGCATCTTAAGGGTTGTTGTTTTTAAAATGTACATAAGCCAGGGAGGCTCATCTGGCACCTTCAGTTTTATTTATTTTATTTATGGATTTTCTTACTTACATAATTTATATCCCACACTTCCAAGATAAATTTATTTTTCTCCAACAGCTAGCAAAGTATTAGGATACAATAAAACTAGGAAATAAATAAACCATATACACTAATATAAAACGTTCAAACAGCAATAGTCCATTCAAATACATCACGGGTGCACAACCTGCAATGTGTGGGCTGCATGTACCCCCCAAGGCCATTGGTGCCCTGACCCTCCTTCCGCTGCTGAATCCCTCTGCCTCCCCCCCCGCCGATTTGCCCACTAACTGTATGCCCCACATCTTCCCCCAGAGCTCCTCAAACTGATCAGTCTTTCCTCACCACTTCTGGCAGCAAGGAAGCAGCACCCCTGCTGACAGTGAGGGAAGGGCAGTCTGCTTCAGGATTCCTGGGATGTGTCCGGCCCCCAAGCTCAAACCTCTGAGCTAGCAGCACATGCAGCCCTCGGGGCCAAAAGGCTTGTGCACCCTGAAGTAGACAGTAAAAGTAATAATAAAAATAATCCAAGTTTAAAAATGCTAAAATTAGCAATTCTTAAAAGCATGGACAAACTGATACGATTTTGCCTGATGCCAAAACGATAGTAATGACAGCACCAAGCAGGCCTCCCTGGGGAGGGCATTCCAAAAACTAGGGGCCAGTGCTGAAAAGCTTCTCCCTTCCATCACCACCTATTGCATTTTAGATGGCAGGAGTAGCTTGAGAGAGGCCTCCAATTATGTTTAGTGGATGGGCAGATTGATCCAGAAAAAGACAGTCAAACTGGTACCTGGTGAACATGTTTTTATTTCCCAGATTTGTTGTTATATCTCTGCTGTTTTTTACATTGTTGCTGGGTTTTTTTTTAACATCACCTTTAATATGCTGTTTTTAATTCTATGTTTTCCTCCCTGTTGTTATTTTATTCTGTTGTTTTAAACCACACTGAGAAATTCTTTTTAATTGAAGGGGGTGGTAGAGAACTCCTTTTAAAGCAAACACATGCTCTACATTTAAGAACATTTACTCAGTATTCACAGTAATCAGTATACAGAATATGTGCCACAATTCCATGCATATTTTTTCAAAGGTAAGTCCCAGCATGTTCAATGGGGATTACTCCCAGATAAGTCTGAATGGTATAGCTGCGAAGCAATTCTCATGTGCCATGCAATGAAGTGAAAGAGCTAAGACTTTGGCTGCATTCAGAAAACACAATAGTGAATGGTTGGGTAATAATTAACTCAACAGTTGTTTATCTAGGGGGTACTTCCCACATGACATGACATGGCAAACGTGGTGTGGATTAAGATCAGCATTGAGTTGACTGTTACTCCATGCTGAGTTGACTCACTCATACTCCATCCTCTCTCCCCCACCTCAGTCATCCCGCTAGTATCCCATCAGCCATTGCTGCCAGAAATCTATCCCGCCAGCTGGACTAGAGTGGCAGTAACCACTTTGACTGCTCTTGCCTTGCAATTATGTGACTGACAAAATAATGCTGGTTGAGGAAATAACCAACTGTGCCCTCCACAGAACACGATAACCAATGGTGGTTTAAATAGTCGATGGTTGGTTATTTAACCTACTGTGGGTTGTTGTGTTGTGTGTCGTGAGTTTTTTTTAACCAACGATTGGTTATTTGGCTGAAATAACCAACACAAATAACCAATGCTGTGCAGAGATGGCTATTTGAACCACCGTTGGTTATCATGTTGTGTGGAGCAGACCGTTAGTTATTTCCTCAGCCGCTGTTAGTTATTTTGTCAACCACAGAGTCTCAAGCGAAGGGCAGTCAAAGCGGTGGCATTGCCTGAACCCAGTCTTTGATGCCTTTTGGATGTTCATGTGTTGTCAGGTGTGCATGAGACATTCTGGCTTTGGACCACCCAAAATCTTCACTGTACCAAAAGCCTTTAAATAGTCCCAATTGTAAAAATCCTGGTTTGCCATTGTGCCAGTAGCATATGTATGTGTGAATGCGACCTCTAGTAATTCTAAATCCCACAAAATAGTTTCATTTAAACGTTGGTCACAGCTATTTTGGAGCTGTATGCAAGGAAGCTATGTCAAATATTGCTTTTAATTCTTTTAAAACCCAGTATGTCTCTTCCCACTGAGCTGTCAACGATATCTTAAACACATAAACATTAACATACTGTTATTCAGCAGCCTATTTCTTGCACTTTATTTTGAAGTTGATAAATCTTACTGTTTAATTATATTTAGAAAAAGCTCTACTTCATCATATTTTATGGTAGGAACAGGCATATTCTCAATATGAAAAACTGTGTTTGGAATACTAGAGTTATATTAACTTAGAATGTGAGAGCTTTAGCCCATATTACAATGTCATGTTAATATAAATATTAATATCTAAAACTAACATTACTTAGGCTGCAATCCTATAACCACTTACCTGGGAGTAAGTCCCAGGTAATACACTGGGACTTACTTTCGGTAGACATACCTAGGATTGCAATGTTATATTCATCTACTTTGGATCTTGGTTAGAAGACACATTCTAGTGTGCCTAACACTGGAATAAAATAATTTCATAGCATTTAATCCACAACTGTTGAATTGATTTGTATAATTATACTAAACGTGCATTTCAAAAGCATACATGGAACCATTGATTCGCAATACTGTACGTTTCTTTTTAAATGTCTGATCCCGATTCGGCAGCTATAATGATAAATCAAATCTGCATTGTTGATGTTGTTTTTAAATTGGGAAAGATACAGCTTTTCTGTTTCTGGCAACTGCTGCACAAGCAAAACAGCAACAACCCTTCCATTCTGGTTTTTTAATTTGGAAACCCTCTGCCACAAGGTAGAAACTGAGCAGCAGAATTCACTATACTGATTAACATTTACATGAAACCACTGGGGGACATCATACAAATATCTGGGGATTCATCACACAAGGCTGGAAGCCCACATTCTTACTGGAGCTTTCTGTTTCCAGATTCTTTGCAGGATTAAGATTGGCTTCTTTACATGAGCAGACAATGGTTTGAATCGAGGAAAGTCCTTTCTTGGCAAGTTCTGTAGATTTCTATATATTTCATTTTACAGCCACTGGATGGCACTGTAATTATAGCGCAACACCATTGTTTCACAAAGGTGATAGATCAGATTAACGTCCCTTATCACATTATCTCTGATCTTTTTGAAAGCGGAATAAAAGTCATAACCCGTGGGAGGGGCCCTGGAGGTTGATGACGTTATTTAAAGGACCAACAAAATGCCGTGGGCACTGGGCAACTAATCTTGATTCTCCATGTGGAGAAGCTCTTGGAATTTTCTGCCACCAATATGCAGATGACAACTCAGGCAGGATCTATACTAATGTTTTATAATGGTATTGACGACTTTTGGAACTCATGACACATTCGATATGCCATTTTCAAACTGCTTTCAACGTGTTATTTCCTGTTTGGAGTATATCTGGCCAAACTCTGTATTTCCTTCCCACCACTTTCCAGTGCAGAAGTTTTGATGCAGAATACAGAGTTGGTAATTCTCAGTTAAGAAATTGAAATGTAATGCAGACAAGACAGAGTTGCTCCTTCTCCTTAGAACAGCCAGTCTCGAAATAGAACTTTAGCTTGCATTGAATGAGGAAGCACTAGGCTTGAGTCAAAGTATTTGGCCCACAGTTTTTCATCAAGGGCATGTCTACACCATACCTATATCCCGGGGTCATCCCTGGATCATCCCTGTGCGTCCGCGATCCTCCCCCTTCCCTCCCTCTACACCCTTAAGGTGTACACATACCCCAATTTTGGGTGGGTGGGGCAAAAATAGTCCCTGAAGAGAACTGAAATCTTCAGAGGGATGGCCAGTATAATGATAATCTTCAGGCATATGCATGTGACTTCCTATTATAGTTAGGGCAACAGAGGAAGTCCACCTTTTTCATTCACAACCAAAACTTTGCCCCCGCTTCAAGCAGCACAGTGAAGCTCTTTCCTCGCATGCAACAGAATGGTCCAAAGGAAACAATGCTACATTTTAGGGGCACAGTGGAGGCTGGTGGCTCCGATGTCAGTGGGGCGTTGAATCTGCTGTGGGTTCAGTCAGAAGCAATCAGAACTCAAAAGGAGCTATGCAAAGTGCTTTGCACTCCTATGCAAGCCACATTGGAAATAAGGAGAGGGTTTATGGGGAAGAACTTGGCAGCAGATTGTGGCCATTGCTATCAGGGCGTTACTAGATGGGGCTCTAGCGCGCGTTACCTTCCGCAGTCACGTCGAGGCTTCCAGATGACGTTCACGAGGATCCGCCGTTATCCTGCAGTGAAGCCTCTTTCTCCCGACTTTAAAAACGTGAGTTCTAGTGCGCCTTTTCCTGCCGTCCCGCGGTAATTCAGAGTACGTGTGGGAGGATGTGAGGTCACTGAGGTCCGCACTGGTCAGGAAAAGGCGTGCTAAGGGGGAGTGGTCAGCGGCTTCGGTCAAGCCGCCTCCGCCATTTGTGCGCAGTCCGCCAGCTGGGGCAGCGCGGCGGAGCGGCTTTTTTTTTTTACTCCCCCAGTGACAGTTTGCTCAGGAACGGAGAAACGGAAAAGTGGCTAGTGTGCTGCTGGGGTGTGTGGGGGATGGGTGGGGGATGTGCGCCTGTTCTAGTGGTTTTTTTTTTATTCCCCAGTGACAGTTTGCGCAGGACCGGAGGACCGGAAAAGTGGCTGGTGACTCCTTGCGGTGGGCAGCTACCGTGGCCGCATAATGGCGGTGCTGTACGCTGCCTGTTAGTGTGGGTACCAGGCTGGCAGAGGGCAGAGCTGTTTGTGGGCTGCTGCCATGGCTACGGCCAGATGTGGGTTGGCTCCTTGGGATGGGGCAGAGGGCACAGAGATGGTCATCGCTGCCGACACCTCAGAGGCATGATGGGAGATGTAGGCACAGAGTGCCTATGCAGACGATTGACCTTGGGTCATATGACACCCGCCACGACCCCCATCAGGAAGTGAGCGCATCAATGTTGACCCTCAACAGCACCAGCAGCACTTCAGCTGGCACTGCCACTGCCGCCGCCGCCACTGCCGTCGCCGCCACTGCTGCCGCCGCCGCTGGGGCCGGCGGCGGCATCGCTGACGGCTGCGCAAGTTTGCGGTCTTTCGGACGTGCGCAAACCGTGCAGCGAGCGAAAAAAAAAGCCGCGGCAATCAGGCCAGTGTGGCTGCGCAACCGTGCTTGCGGCGGCAGCAGCACAAACGGCGCAAACTTCCGCCACAAATCGAAGGCAGGTGTGGAGCATGAGGCGTCACGGCTGAATGGGAAAATCCGCTTTCACCGCTCCTCAACGATGGAACACCTGGTAGGTCTAGCAAAGCCCTCAGTGTGCTATGAACACATAGCTGTTTGATAAGTAATCTCATAAACTGTCTCTCCACAGGTAGGGTGTCCAATATGGTGCCTATGGGCACCAATGTGCTCACAGATAACTCTCTTGGCACCTGTCAGGCTCCTTGCCCCACCTGTTTTTTATTTTATTTCTGTGATATGTGGATGTATATACCTTTAAGAGGCCTGTAGCTGCTAGTCTCCAGGTCCTCATCGAAGGCCTGGGCGGGGCCTCTGTTTCAGCCACTTGGTGGTGTGGGCCTTGCTACAGGGTTTTGGAGTGTCACTGTTCTAGGAGGTTTTAGTAATAAAAGAATCCAACAAGGAAAAGACTCTGAAGTTATTGCCTGGTAGTCTAAAGGCAAGTGGCAGGCTGAGCAAGTAAGTTCACCCGTATAGTCCCTATGCCTGAGGGATACTACAATTTCTTACAGTTTTTCTAATTAATTTAATTAATTAATTAATTTTGAACTTGAATTCTGGCATGTTGCAAAGCAAAGTTATGACTTCCAGCATCATCTCGATTTGGGTTTTAAAAAGTGGTGTTATGTTTTGGTGCTCAAACCCCACCTCTGACTTGTACTTAGGTTCTTGGGCAAGTTATTTTTCTTTTAATCTTACCAGTTGGCCTTCTGAGAAATGGGTATTTTGTTATCGACCATGCCCACCAAGGCTGCCATTTTATTAAGGGGCAAGCCCCTATGACAGCCATTTTGTGAGAATGCCCACAACGCTCTCTCAAAATTCCAATTGCCCACACTCACCTAACAAGGTTGAGGACCCCTGGAACAAACTTATTTAACCTGAATCTCTAAGGTTGAAGATAGGCCAGTTTGCAACTTATCTGCTGTCTGTCTCCTACAATTCAGAAATAAAGGAATATAGAGTAAGCAGCTATCTATTTCCCCCTTCCCTATGACTTAGGCTGATAACTGCAGCTTGCCAGGATGCTGTTATTAAGTTACATCTCTTGGCACTCAGAAAGACAGCTCAGTTCAAAGGTGAGCTACATTATCTTGCTGCACTTTGTGAAAAGCCTCTCTTTATTTAGAGTTCAAACTGACCCAGACTTGACCACTTGGAGTATAACTAGTTGAACCATAACTGCCAAAAAGCTAGCCCCTTTGAAAGATATTTTAATTTAACCATCGGCCATACAAGGAGGCATTTTATCAGCATTAAAAAGTAACGTGGAAACATCACCTTTCCTAGGTCACAGCTAGGCTAAAATCAGAATTCATCATGCATTCCATTGCAGTATTTTGTCTCCAATAAAAAAATGTATGTGTATGAGCATGGAATAAGTGTATAATGAACAGATTTTTCAGCAACAATTCAAATCATCCAGATTAATTACTGGCATATGAAAATTTCTCGCCAGAGGGATGAATATTTAGAAAATAACTTTGCTTGCTGTGAGAGCAAATGGTTGCCCAAGAAATTAAAACAAGCACATGTTACATTGGCTTAAAAGAAAATCCTATCAGTCAATCAAAAGTCAACACGAATGAGTCAACACATCTCCATTTACAAATTATTTCTTTGAGAATGCTGGGAAATTTCAAAGTAATATTGCGTATTGTGCTAAAATTAGCACCGTGGCAAGATCTACACTACTGCTTTAAAATGGCAGACTAATGTGAATTAAGGCAGTACAATATAATGTGTCCTACTTTACAGAAGCTAGTCCCCTATTTGAGGACTGTCAGCGGACAGTCTTCTATCTGAAGGCATCCCATATTTGAAGCGTTATCCTGCCCAAATTTGGATTAAAAATAAAGAATTATAAGAAGGGAGAGCAGGGACCAGGGAGTTGCCTAGTATCAACAGCTAGAACCTGGACAGCGGACTGAACAAGCAGGCACATAGCAGGGTAACTGTCACCGTTTTCCCCATTATGGTGAGATAAACTTTCTGTTTTACTTCTAAATTTGCATCTCTATATAAAAGATACACACATTTGTTGTAAATGTGTCAACTTTTGGGGTGATGTTTCCTATTTATTGGCAACGCATTGTGTGGCTACCCTAAATATAATGGATACTGCAAATATTGCTAATTTGCACTACTTAAAGAGACTTTTTTTGTTTCAAGGGCTGATGGTTGCGGTCTACAGTCAGAGATGCTCTGACCAGATACAAAAGAGGGCAGGGCTCCTGCATCTTTAACTCTTATGATGAAAAGGGAATTTCACCAGATGCTACATGCATACAAATGTCACCTGCTGAAATTCCCTTTTCTATACAACTGTTAAAGATACAAGAGCCCTGTCCTCCTTTTCATCTGGTCACCCTACTAATTATGGATTTGGAGCCATCACTTGGCTTGATTCTACGGCAAATAAGCAACCACCATATTAGATTCTCTAAGATGCAATGTCCCCAAATCAGGCTGTTGTGTCTGTATGTGAAATATGTGACGAGCTTCTGTTTTTATAGCTGTTTATAATTGTTTTTAGATATATGTTTCTGGGTACGTTGTATGTTTTTGTGGTTTTAAATTTTGTATATTGTTTTTAATTGTATGTAAATCGCCCAGAGAGCTTCAGCTATGGGGTAGTATAAAAATGTAATAAATATTACTATTACTACTCATCACCATCAACATCATATAATACACAGTGAATATTCAAGAGCTGGATGATAGCAAAGCCATATATGGTGCTTTCCAAATTAGAAAGAAAAAAATAAGACTAATTTGAGTGAAATTTTGGTCCACTATCCTTACAACAAATGTGCTATGAAATCAGGCTTAGATGAATTAACATGTATTTAAGTGATATTTCAGCTTTTTGTGTGTGCCAAAGCTGATACTTTTCTTCCTATGTTAACATTCTGCACCAAACATCTTTGCACATCTAAAAGGGCAAACCTATATTTGCCTACTCACTGTGCTCAATCGGACTTATTCACAGGTTAATGTGTATAATTGCAACCTACTTAATTTAATTAGTTAATTACATTTATGCATCCACTTCACACAACCACAAGAGATCCTGAAACAATTGACAAAGAAAGAATAAAAAGAAAAACAACAAGTCCGAAATAATGAAACAACATATTCATTAAGACCATACAAAAGTTTAAAACACAGTTATGTTGTTTGTACAGCCCTAAAACTATTAAGCTCATAATGTGAAGTGATCAAAAGCAAAGCACACAAATGCAAAAGCATCAGAGGTCTTTATTTTGAGAGGGGAATTGATAATATTGAATGATTTGATGCCTCCTTCACCACCTTGAAGCTTGAATTGGTTAGTAGATTAATATGAACCTCCAAGGTCAGGAGGGGAACTTCACAAGAGAATTATTCTGCAGAATTTGAGACGTATCTAGTGAAGATATATGGAACCAGGATAGGAAAGATGCTGAAGTTGACTATTAAAATTTATACAACTTTCTAAAAGAGAGAGAGACTGACTGACTCAAGGGCCGTTTCTACACCTGCCTTTTTCCTGGGATTGTCCCAGGATCATCCCTGTGCATGCAAATGACACACAGGGGATCCCGGGAGCAGGCAGGGACGATCCCTCCATTTTCCTGGGATAATCCTTAGGTGTAGAAAGGGCCAAGGCGAATTAAACACTTACAACTATTATCCATTAAAATACAGCAACCTCATACCCATCATTTGCCTTTTGCCAATTCCTTTCTTAGAATATATGAGAGCTTTTCAGTTGCCTGTTTTACAAATGTGATAAACTGGAATGGTTGGCTTGCCTGTGATAGATCAGCTATTTAACCACAACCCCATATTTTCAGACCCAGGACATCTATGTTCTGCTCCGTTTCTAAGGCAGCTTGACCTCAGTTGCCGTCCGTTGTTCCTGGTTGCTCTCAAGTGAATCTGCTGTAATTTATCATCATCAGTTGTTTCCTAGTCGTATAAACCACACTCACGAGGCAAGCTTCATTCAAATTAATTTAAAACCACCACAAGTGAAAAGTGAGCAGCTCCGTTGTGTTTCCTGGGAGATTGCATGATATGACTAGACTACAAACAGGTTTATTCACCATAAGTTGGCAAGCTAGCTAATTGTATATGCTGAAAGCTATTTGTTGTACAAGCTGTTCTGAAAAAAACACCCAAATCAAATTAAGCTTTTTCTGCCAGGCAAAGACATTTAGGTGGTTGGCTGGGGTGCTAATTTTCGGGAACAGTGTGACCCTGTAGGGAGTTCTGCTACAGCATAAGCCATCTGGCTAGAAACTCCCTAGTGCTCTGCAGAGTACCGCTTACTTGATGATTAGCTTCCGACTCTAGAATGCCTTCCCATGGGATACCTGCTCTGAAATATTTCGGAACCAGAGATACTATGTACAGCAGGAATGAGGATTGGCATGCACTACTTAAATTTGCACAGGGACTCAACAGTTTGTACAGCACTATCAAGACATCCTCTGCTCTAACAGTCCCACGTGATGCCACAGCATGCCCACAATGGTTCCCCCCGCTTTTCCATGACTTTACATTTTGGAAAAATGGCAACAACAAAGAACATACCTAGCAATATAGCAAGATTACTGAAGAAATAAAGAAACCCACTAATTTAAATTCTTAGTCTATCACTAATAGACAACCAATGATGCTAATGGAGTTTCCCCCACTTGCTTTAGCCTCACCGTGAGGAGGGGCAAATTTAGGGAGGGAGAATGTGTGTGAGAAAGTATAACCCCCCTACTCACACACAGTGGTCCTGATCTGCACCAGGGCTCCCTGCAATTACACTAGAGTTTTTAAAAATAGCATCACCTCAATGCTTCACATTTAACATAGTTCTCTGACAGGTGGACAAAAGAAGAGAGCTTCCCTTGCTGATCTAAGTAGGCTGATGTGGGTGAAATCATCCTTTAAATACAATGAAATTCCTTGATTATATGCATTAAAAAAACACCGGCCATTATAGTGTGTCTACATGTGTTTAATTTTTAATTGGGAACTTCCCTAGCTGACATCCTCTGGGGAGACGAAGGGCTTTTAGGTAACACAAGAAACTATTTTGTCTTTAAGCTGTTATGCCCTGGTCATATGCTATCTGAACCTATATCTGTACAGTGTAATAATAGAACTGTTTGATTTATTTTGTGAAACTCTCCTGGTTATTTTTACTTTTCCTCAAAATATATTTAGTACAAATAGTTGGAAGAACTTTCTGAAAAGTCATCACCAGGCTAAGAAAGCAAAAACCGTTTTCAGTAAGTATTTTGGAAAACTTATTTTCTTGCTCAGCAAAATTTCTTATCTCTCTTCTAGATAACAGCCCATAGCTATGGCTCACATGTAACCACCGGTAGATGCCAGCCCTTTCTCTTGGAGTGCATGCATTTCCCGAGGGTAATGAAAATGAGTTTCTCAGGGAAAAGGGCACAAGAGTAAATTATTTCTGTGTATCCATTAGGTGTTTCCGTGCAAGTAAGTAATCAGATTTATAACTGTATCTATTCAGACCATTTAATGAAGATTGCAAAGGCCTGCTAAATATTTCATGCAAACAAAGCTAACAACCTAGCGTGTAACCTTTACATTTATGGGTTTGTAATAGGAAAATAATAAGGCATAGTGTACTTGAGAAAGTAGGTCTTTGTTGGGTAGGTTTTACTGGTTTGGGGGAAGAAATAGAAGGGGGCAACCAATTAACAGCGCAAGAAAGCATCAGGTGCTCAACAAGCATCTGTCAGAATGTTGACAGCTCTGGAGTTAATCGCCAGTTTGCAGCATGTTTTATAACAGCCTTGAACACTTTTTTCCTTGCATGCCATTGACAAATGAGAGTACAATAAACTCCAGCTTTGCATGCTTTTCTTGATCTAATTAACCTCTCCTGTGCTTACCGTGGTCTGACTATGAAAAACTTCAATTATGGGGCTGGGGGAACCAATAAATATGCTTTGCTCCATGGAAACATGTTAATGGAGGGGATCCAATGTAGTTGATTGCCAAATCTGAGTATATTGTCCTCCTAACACTTACACTTTTGCATTCAGAAGAATCATCATAAATGTATGCATAAGTAAGTTAACAAAATAATATCTAGTCTTTTTGCAAGCTTTTCTTAAGAACACGCACTAAAGAAAATAATAATAATACAATCTGGATGACTGTAATCATTTAGAGCATGGTATGGTGAAGCCGAAAGTTGTGAGAAATAACCTTAAATATTTTTATGTTCAAAATTAGGTGCTAAAGAAGGGAGAAAGGAGGCATCAACAACCATTATGGCTACTCAGCCTGAGTTACTTCAGCTGAACAGATTTCAGAGAACTTGATGCTTTGTATAGTATGATCTCCCATCTTTGTGGACATAAGACATAAGACTGTTTTCTCCCGTCATTGTAGACATAAGACTACTGCTGTTATGCGATGGTTGTCCTTGCTTCTGCAATTCTGAAAGTGATGTTTCTGAAATTTAGCTACATAATGAATAATCTTACATAAGCAATGGAAGAAACTTTATTTTTACCCCAGAAAACTTTTTGAAACCTCAAAAAAATAGATTGCTCTTGATGACAAGCACAAGTATTGCATTGATCTCTGCATTTACTCTAGTCCTTACCAGTTTTTCTAATAAAGGAATCTGGTTTGTAGGCCAGAGTTTCTATGGTATCTCTGGATTATTTCTGAGTTGATGGATCTTCAAGTGGGATCGTTATAGGGAAAAAACAACCCCACTATATTCCCCGCCCATTCCAAGACTAAAACATCCAGATACTGTGCAACTGCAATGTGGTCATGTCTCTATGAAAATAACTGCACTGCATGACAGGCCTTGGAGAGACGCTGATGAGAACTCCAGACTTAACAAGATGTACAGCAGTTTGTAACTAACCTCTGTTCTCAGTTGGACAAGAGAAATCTTGCTTACTTTGAGAAAAAACAGAAGCAAACTGTTCAGATAAACTGCCACTATGCTTGCTAGCATTCTTATGAAATGATATCTTCCAAAAGTTACCCCAAAGAAAGAATGCTTCTAAGCAGCGGTATGCTGCTATATCAGAAGAACACAGATGTTTTTGAACAGCTTAGATTTTTTAAAAAAATGCATCTGGAGAGGGGCAGAAAGGTAAAATGCTGGGGATTGTAAAATAACATGTTCTAATATTAAGGAGCACAATGTCCCTTTGATCCATGCATGCAGCTGTCCTTGATATTGTACAAGTGGATTTCTCTGAAAGAGCTGAGGGCAGAATAGAACACCGGGGGCCTGTGTTTCATATTTATACTAAGTGCTCTGGAGAGCTCTCTTGGCATCTCAATTACAAGCACTTTTAAAGCCCCTCTTTTAACCTTGCCTATGGAGCACAATGTGATGTTAGTGTAAATATAAGTTGGGAGATTCAGAATTTGCTTTATTTTCTTTAAGATGTAGAGTGGAACCTTGACCAGAAAGATCAGGGTTCTGGTCTTTCTGCCATGAAACTCACTGACTGGCCTTGAACCAAATCACTAGTATCTACCTCACAGAGTCATTGTGAGGATAAAATGAGATGGCTCCATGTAAGTTACCCAGGATTAAAGGCAGGATAAATACATCAGAAATAAATACCTATTCACCAGTAGGCTAAAATATATTATTAAAAAGAGGCATATGAAAGCTTTGCTTACTTACATAAGGAGAATGTATAGGCTCAACTCTATTAGCATTAAGGCAAATGCCAAGTTATGAAACCTGAACATAGCTGGTGATATATTTTGCTAGTTTATAAACCAATGATGATCTTTCCTTCAATCTCATGAAAAGCCTCTCTTGAGAGATAGCGTATAATTAATGTTATAAACAAAGACTGCAGTGGCAGGACTATAACAGATATATGGCCAAATTTTCCTTAAAGGTAGCCTTAGTGGCATTACTCTGGCTATCTTTTGTTCTAAACAAGAGCTAAATTTGGCACACATTGCTTAAGCAATTTTTGACACTCCATTACTTTTAAATAGTAGTGTTTCTTTTAAGCAGAAAGGTCCCAAAAGACAGTGTATATTAGCTGTTCTCTAACAATATCAGTAGTTCATCTCTCTCTCTTTCTCACTCACACCACTGTTTCAAACATATATCTTTTAAGTATCGGACATCAAGGCCTGATGTTCACTTTAGTTTTTTGTACTTGGATTCCTGCCTTGTGGAATAGCAGGTTTGTATGGAAAATCCCAGAACAGTAATTCTTATTCCTTTCCTACATTTACCTAGATTTAGGGATACTCAAGTTCTTTTCATACTAAAAACTAAGAATGCCACCAAATTTGGCTTAAAGCTTAGCAAAATGTCTAAATATTTTTAAAGTTCGTTGGGATTTGCAGCTAGGATTAATAAATGTTCAAACAGGAGTTTCACACATTCCCTTAAAGACCAGTGGTGAAATCTTACCAGTCCTTCTGTAAATAAGAGAAAAGTCTTTAAAAAACCCCACAGCAGTGTTATTGCTATTATACATTTGTGGAGAGATTTTTCTTTTCTTTTTTAAAAAACTTACCATTTGTCAAGCATTTTTTCTGATACCTGAATTTGTGTGTTGCCAAACAGGATTTCCTAGCCTCTGCAAGCCCAAGTTAAGAAAGGAGGAAGGAAAGAGGAAAGAAAAATATATTCTACTTTTGGCAAAGACCATTTTTTAAAAAATGGATATTTTATTTACCCCATCTTGACAGGAGGGTATCATGTTCTGATAGATTTAATTTTTATATAAAGGGGCAGCCTGCACTGTATGCAAAATCAAATTACACCTTTTCCTGTTAGATTTCAACATCTGCTTCAGTGCAGATTGATTGCGGGAAAGGCAGCCATCAAAAGGCCCTTTGTCTCCATTTGACTGGGTGAAACAGCTGACAAGTGGCCTTCAGATACAGCTGCAGGGCAGTAGCATGATGGGATTTTGACAGTTGACTTCATTATAGCCTTTAGGATACATAGTGGAATGGATTTGTCTCTTAATTGAGCAGAGCTAGGCAACAGTGCAGAGGGGAGGGATCAAGGGGGTGGGGGTGCTGAAGCTTGTCACACAAATCCAAAAGCAAGAAAGAGGAGCCTTGGACAAGTGGGCCATGCATGTATTTAACTACTTTTGCACTCCCCATTTCCCTAATCAGGGAAGGCTAGATCTACACTTTTGTTTTGCAGTGGTATTGAAGTGCACTGATAATTGTTGGGGCACAATCCACATACTGCTTTCATAATGTTCTATCCTGCCTTTTATTCCACATCCGTAATGATTTGACACGAACTGTAGATCTGGCCATAGCTAGGGTAATTCACTTGTGGAGAGTATACACTAGAAACTGATAATTATTTTGTACTGAACTGTTTATTACACTTAATAAACCAAGAAAGAAGTTGCTTATAAAATTGATTTTAATGTTATTAGTTACTTGGTCAAGAATTGAAATACTATGGGATTAAATTCTAAAGTGCACAAAGTAAGGGCATGGCTAGACAAGGGCGGTGGACGGCGACGATCTCACAATTTTATGATTGCGAGTTCGTTGCCCTCGTCTACACGTGGCACATGATGTCCCAGGAGGAAGAGGACGTCGCGCCCACCATTTTGTTTTGGTTTTTAATCGGAAAAATGTGCAAGAGTGCTCCTGTGCAAAAAGTAAGTTGTGTTTTGTTTTGTTTTTTAAAAAAACACCCCTCCCAACTCCCCCCACCCCACTCCCGATGGGCACAGAGCTCCTGAGGAGCCAGGACAAAACTATGACGTTGGGCCACACATTCTGTGGTCTCGGGATTATCCTGAGACCGCAAAAAAATTGGAATAAAACTATGGGTAACCCAGGGCAAGGGAAGGACACATGAATCCCCAGAATATCGCCCCATCTAGCCGTGCCCTAAGAGAATTAGGTTGTCCAGAATCCTCAAGGAAGGAGGAAACTTTGCTGGCCACAAACCTTAGAGGCTTTCTCCAATGGCTTCACAGGTCTTCAAAATAATGTTATATATTGGTTCAAGGTGCATGTTGACCATTTTATGGCTTCCATGAGTTAAAATAAAAATATCAAGACACACTTTGCATGTGAAACAAATACTATGGATCAAATTCCATAGGCAGAACTCTTACATGATATTATACACTATCAAGTATAATACTTTACATGGATACAGCTTACACCTTCAGCCCTAGACATTATACTACACTATATTAGCCTTGCAAATTAGCACCCTCGCTACACACACATTATGACCATGCAAGATGTCCAAAGTGCAACCTGTGAGAAATCTTATCGCAGGGTTTATGTAACCACTTATTGTTAGTGTCTGCCCAAGTGTAAAGAAATGGCAAGGTTTCCCCCACACACATTTGCAGTGGACTGGAAATATGAGGTAGTGGGTATAGCAAAAATTGGTTTTACTATGTGAACAAAAGTTACACAACAACAGTCTCTCTATGGTTATACCTCCTGGTAAAATTACATATGGTCACCATATGAGGATTGCCAGTCTCCAATATTCCACTCTTCCAATATTTTTTTTTTATTTTTTTTTATTACATTTTTATACCGCCCAATAGCCGAAGCTCTCTGTTCACAACAAATATTCCATTTCTGGATAAGGTATTGGTTATGGGACAGAAACAGCTTTGGTCGCCTTGGTGGATTATATATTATGCAGGCAGGTATTTAAATATCTGAAATAAATAAATAAATATGCAGAGCTATCCTGTGTAGTTCTACTCAGGAGTAAGTCTCATTTAATTCAAAGGGGCTTACTCCCATGTAAGCATTTAGAATATTAGTCTTCGAGACAGATAAAGGCATAATTGGTGTATGTGGGTGGGCTGAACTGGGAGCCCCTTGCTCTTTTTGAAAAAATAATTGACACCCCCCCCCAGCCACTTTTTTTTTAACCTATGCCTTCTGTACAATGTATTTCTGCTGGAGCAGAATAATGAAGATTCAAAGAAGTGGTTTTGTGTGTTGTGGGGATCAGAATCAGGATTTCTGGCTCGCAATCAGGATTTTAGACTAATTCCTGGCCTCTTTGCTTCACTTTGTCTTTCTTTGAAATGGATTTCTGTTGGAACAAAACAGAATTTCAAGGAGTGGCTTTGTGTTGTAGTATCCAGGCCCCACCTCTGCCTATTACCCACAGCTCCACCTGTTATCCCAGCTCTGCCTGCTGTTCGCTGACCTGCCCTCCATCTCACCAGCTGCAGTGGTCATTGGCCATGAAACACTGCGAAGGTTGCTATTTCTCCTCCCACCCTCTGGTGGCCTCAGCAGTAGAAGCTGGTAGCTGGAAGGGAAGGAGGGGAAGCTGTCAGCTGGCGCCCTACCTAGGCATGATGAAGGATGAAGAGAATTTTATTACAAGTATTCAGGGCAAAGTTTAAGTAATGTGAAAATATCTTACGTGGACTAATGAAGTCATTGCCTGTTTAATCAGGAGACTCCTCATTAGGAAAACAGAAGTTTCATTGCATCTAACAGATCACTAGGAAGACTGTTAGTGGAACAAATGCATTTAGTTCTGGTGTCCCCCACTAGTTTACAAGCAAAGAATGAAAATGGCAAACTTTCCTCCACAGAATTTTGAAGATGTTAATCAAGTACAAAATTGAAGCAACTTGTATCAATATATAAACACTGGAGGCAGATAACGCATAATGAGACTCAGTGAATAGAAACTGGAAGGCATTTTTATGAATTAAGGTACTCAAAGTCAACTAAAAGAGGCAACAAGAACAGCAAGCTGCTATTTCTGGTTGATTTCCACATTATCACCCTCCTATACAATGGAAATAGGCTGCCCATGTCAGTTGTGCTCTCATGTTCATTCATAGGTTTGTTCCGTCCCATTTCCACATCAATCTGTGAATTTAGAAGAAAATTCTAAATATTTTTCATGTATTTTTTCCACAAAAGACACATTTTTGTAAAGATTTTAATCTAAAATACACATTTTTATAGTTATTTGACACATTTTATAGGCTGAGTTGAATGCAAAATTTGGAAAAGTACAAAGTAACTGAATAACTGTGTTCCGATCCATGTATTAGTCCAGAAAATGCAAATCCATTCAATTTTCCTAAAAATGCAGACCAAATAAAACCCTCAAACATCCCTAGTGTACATTTGCAGTTTTGGTTCCATATGTTGATTAGAAATCAAGGTCTAAGAACTGATAATATCCAGATAACACAGGAACTGCAGTATAACTTTCCATTCAACAAGCTTAGTCCAAAAAAGAAGAAAAAAGAGACAGAAGTTTAACACACAATTGGCAATAAACATTTTTTATTTAACATATGAGCTAATCACCATAAGAGAAAGTGGGACTGGAATGAAAATAACTGGAGCTGGACCTTTCAGCATCCATGTGTGCACCATGTGGTGTATATCTCCCTCATTGCTCTCCCAGTTCATAAATATGTGATCAAAGTAATAACATATACATGTGAGCTGCCCTTAAGCAGTGACCCTCTCCTTATGCCTCCTTCCCTCATCTGTATCCCCCAGGCACTTGGCAAATGTCAAATATAGTTAAAGTGGAACATATTCATGCATCTCATTAACATGCTGCATAATTACCGAACAAGTGATATTTGCCGAATTCTGACATGCTGGTTTCAGAGCCTTCCCAAATCGCACAAAATTAGCAAATACTTGTCCTAAAATAGTGTTTTGTTTTTTGTATAACGTTTAAAACAGAACCACAAGTGTTAAGTCAGTTCTGAATTGTAGGAAGCCAATGTCTGATTCTGTAAAGTTCTATTCATGCAATAAAAATGGTGAAATGGTTACATAAGTTTGGAGAAAATTGAGCTTTTAACAAACATGTATGTACGAAGTGCCTAACATGGTGGGAACCTAATAGTCAGTCTCCTAATCCACTGTAGCAAGGGTAGAGAAGTAGAATGAGGTGGGGGTCCGAATTACCCCCCAACAAGCCTCTATGTGGGCCATATTATTTATTTATTTATTTATTTATTTATTTGTTTATTGCATTTCTATCCTGCCTTTTTCCCTCCAAGGAACCCAAGGCAGCGTACATAATCCTTCACCTCTCCATTTTATCCTCACAACAACAACCTTGTGAGGTAGGTTGGGTTGAGAGGCCGTGATTGGCCCAAAGTCACCCAGTGAACTTCCATGGCCGAGTGGGGACTAGAACCGATCTCCCGACTCCCAGTCCAACACTCTAGCCATTACAACACTGGCTCTCCAATGATGTGTGTGGGTGTGGCCACACCCACTGATACCATTGCCCCACCCATTTTGCCTTTCTCCATGCAGAACCCTGTGGCCTGCAGTCTACACATCCCTGCAACGTCAGAAGAGTTATGCTGTATCAGACCAAAGGATTCTATCTAGACCAGGATTCTTTTTCCAGTAGCAGCCTGCCAAATGCCTCTGGGAACCCTTCCCTTGTTGTCAGCGGAGGCTGGTGGCTCCAAAGTCAGTGGGGCAGTGCATCTGCTCCGGGTTTCAATCTGAAGCAGTCAAAATCCTAAAGGAGCTATCCAAGGTGTGAAGTTCTGACTGAAACCTGGAGCGGATTCACCACCCCACTGACATTGGAGCCACCATTCTCCACTGCCCATTGTTGGCGTTTAGTGTCTAGGTATTCAGAGGCAAATTACATTACTGTGAAAGAGCAGAAATGATCGTAAACCACATTTAAGTAAATTATGTGTAAATAAACTGTAAGGATCACAAATTATTATTATTATTATTGTTATTATTTATATAGCACCATCAATGTACATGGTGCTGCACAGAGTAAAACAATAAATAGCAAGACCCTGCCGCATAGGCTTACATTCTAATTTCAAGTTAGAAACATGACACTAAGTACTGCTATAGGCTTCACGTGTTCTTACTAGTCCAAGATAAAAATAAATAAAAAATAAAACCTTTTCAATGGTATAAAATGCAGTCGTTCTTATTTATTTTTATTAAAATATATACTACTTGATATAACAAAATCTCTAAGCACCATACTAACCCCACAACGTTAAGAGCTTTCTAGTCTGCACTAATTAATATTATTCTTCAAAAGTCAAACATCTATCACGTCTGTCATGTTGTTCAAAGTAATGTGACTTACGGCAGGGCTTGCTTTGGGGTGCCTGGAAAAGAGTGGACAGGCAGGCACGGCTAAAAAGACACACTACTGTTCAGTGAGGTTCAGTGGCCATCTGTGGAACAGAAATCCTTGTGACTATCCTGGCAAAAGCTCTTTTCATTTGGGTTTGGTGTTTTCTGTACTGAATGCTTTTTGTACTGACTTTGCCGTACCAGTCTGCCTCAGCACTTTTAGAGCCAGAGCATTTCCTTTTCATACATTCTGGGATTTAAACAGAACAATTAAAAAACCCTCAATTAAAAAAAAGGGCTCTGGCTGGAGGAGGATGCATCCAGAATTAGCGAAACCACCTGCCACAAGAGAGAGAGAGAGGGAGAACTAACTCGAAATATTCCACTGATTGCCCATGATTTTCAAAGAAATAGGAAAGTATATTTATCCCATTATCAAAACAATAAATTACAGCAAAGTACTTGGAAATGGTGATATCAAAGTTAGGATTTATAATGTATCCCTGCCTCAACCATGTCGGACACTTTTCCATTTAAAAATCCTTAATAAGGGTCTTTATACACATTATATTTTAAATGTATAAGTAGGATTTTTAGAAGTGAGCACCTACACATGGAATGTGTGGATGTGACAAGTCGGTATTATTATTTTTTTATCATCATACAGGATTCAAGATGCAGAAAAGGGCAACTAAAATGATTAAGGGGTTTGGAGCTTCAACCCTATGAGGGAAGGTTACATCAACTGGGATTGTTTAGCTTGGAAAAAAGGAGGCTAAGGGGAGACACGATAGAGGTGTACAAAATTATGCGTGGTACAGAGAATGTGGATAGGGAGACATTTTTCTCCCTCTCTCAAAATACTAGAACCCGGGGTAATGCCATGAAGCTGATTGGTGGGAGATCCTGGACAAATAAGAGGAAGTACTTCTTCACACAGTGCATAGTTAAATTATGGAACTCACTACCACAAGATGTAATGATGGCCACCAATTTGGATGGCTTTGAAAGGGGGTTGGATAGGGTGACCATATGACCGGATTGCCCGGATTTGTTCGGGGGTTTTGATAGCAGATCCGGGAGGGAGAGAGGAAATCCGGATTTTTTCAAAGAGCAGCTCTAATGGGAATTAACAAAAATGCTTATAACTCCGTCATTTTTTAAGATAAAGACATGAAACTTGGCACAATGGTAGCTCTTAGGAAGGGCTTTAGTCATACCAAATTTGAAACAGATCCATTCATCCATTGATTTTTTAGAATTTTTTTAAAAAATGGAGGTTTTAAAATTATTATTTTTTAAATCGTCATTTTAAAAGATAAAGAGATGAAACTTTGCACCATGAAAGGATTTAGGTAGAGCTTTAGCCACACCAAATTTGAAACAGATCCGTTTATCCGTTGATTTTTTAGGAATTTTTTTAAAATTGAGGTTTTAAAATTATTTTTAAAATTGTCATTTTTAAAGTTAAAGAGATGAAACTTTGTACCATGATAGGATTGAGGTAGAGCTTTAGCCACACCAAATTTGAAACAGATCCGTTCATCCATTGATTTTTTAGGATTTTTTTTAAAAATTGAGGTTTTAAAATTATTATTTTTAAAATCATCATTTTTAAAGATAAAGAGATGAAACTTTGTACCATGATAGGATTTAGGTAAAGCTTTAGCCACATCAAATTTGAAACAGATCTGTTCATCCATTGATTTTTTAGGATTTTTTTAAAAAAAATAGGTTTTAAAATTATTATTTTTTAAACTGTCATTTTTAAAGATAAAGAGCTGAAAGTTGGCACCATGAAAGCTTTTAGGTAGAGCTTTAGCTGTACCAAATTTGAAACAGATCTGGGGGCAGTAGCAAACCCTGTTAACAACAACAACAGCTTGCAATGAGTGAAGATACAGTCAGAAAAGATATTTGAGGGAAGGGGAGAATGCAACACACAGAGTATAGCAAAAGTTTCCAAGTAAAGCAAAACCTACAAAAGTAGGAGTGAGTGAAGTTAATTTCAGATACATTGAATCTCTCACTTGTTATTTCAGTGATTTTAACATTAAGATGTTATGTAGAACAGATTTGTCTTAAATGTGTGCTGCAAAATCAGACATGTGACCAAGGCTATGTTCGGGTGGGCACGCCCCCTTGGTACTGGACACCCCCCCCTTGGGGGCGACCATGTTGTCCTCCTTTTTGGTTTCCAAAATATGGTCACCCTAGGGTTGGATAAATTCCTGGAAGCAAAGGCTATCAATGGCTACTAGCCCTGATGGTTGTATGCTATCTCCAGTATTCGAGGCAGTAAGCCTGTATGCACCAGTTGTTGGGGAACATGGGTGGGAGGGTGCTATTGCACCATGTCCTGCATTGTTGGTCCCTGGCCAATGACAGGTTGGCCATTGTGTGAACGGGGTGCTGTACTAGATGGACCCTTGGTCTGATCCAGCATGGTACTTCTTATGTTCTTAAGATTTGTTTAGGCTCCTTTTGGGTGTTTGCACTATGTGTAAACCTGGGTTTCTTATTATGTTAAAATTTATAGTAAACAATCTCAAATGTGAACAAAAGCAACACAGACAAAGTCCATGTCTCCTGACTGGCATGGCTTGGTAATATATAAAAAACTTTTGTTTTCTGTTTTTAATCAAGGTTCTGCTGTTTGTTTAAAAGTGTGAGAATCCCCGGAGAAATTATTATCAATCTTTTAGCTGCCATCGACATTTCTACAGATGTTTTCCTTAAGCTGTACCCTGCTTGAATTTTGCTTCAAGCACCACTGTGTGGCAATTTAAGAATTGAGAAAGCCCACATGCCTGAGGAATTCTGCTAATCTTACCAAAATTCCTTTCACTTCCCTTGTAGGCAGGATAGTACTCTTCAGATTCATGTTGAATTTTATTTTTAAGAAGAATTCGGCAGCAATTAAAAAAAAGTGTTTATAAAAAAGAATCCTTGCCCATGTTAAGAATCAATCAAACAAGAAAGCCTACTCAATACATGTCAAACACAAAAGTCTCTGGTGGCCTGCAAAACCACTGAGACTGCACTATTTTCTAAACAACTAATAAAAAAAACTTTGGCAAGCTTTGTAGGCCCAATTTCACTAAAGAAGTGCTTAAACAATGTTGCTGAAATCTGTCTGAGCCACAATGCTTGAAACTAATACACATATTGATGGGAATTATTTGGTATTTTTGCCTATTAAAAAGGCAGTGAGTAGCGGGTGGGGAGGAAAGCAGAGCAGAATGAGCATTTACCAGTCCCATATGCACACAAGGCTAAAAAGAGAGACCACACCTTACTTTAGTGAAGAAAAGGTAACATGGTTTATTCACAATATTTTGCATAAAAATACAGGTACATGTAAAGTTTCAAAGAGAGTTTGTTCAGTCCATTTCTTTGTTCTATAGCACTGGCAGGAGAGAGACAGCAAACACAATGTTCTACCCAGTCAAATTTTAAGAAGCTTGGCTGTTATTATAACAATGTATTAGTTTTTATATGTTTTTAATCAGTTTTATGTATTTTACTGCATTTTATAGTATTTTTATATTTAATGTTGTTCCTCGCCTCGATCCAAAGGGAGAGGTGGGTAAGAAATAAATTATTATTATTATTATTATTATTATTATTATTATTATTATTATTATTGGTGGAAGGTCAGAGAAATGGGGGGAGAAGGGGGAGCAGGAAACCACACTGTAGGCTATAGAGTTCCTAAGGCTAGCTATATCCCAAATTCCCATGCATTAACTAGCTAACCACAATGCTTCCCGCTTCCCGTAACATGCAGACAAAATTGCAATATTCCCAACACGTATTTGTATTGGCCACATCTAAAGTGCTCTAAAGGTTAGCTTGAGGGGCAAAATGGGCCTTACTTTAAATCCTCATGTAGCAGTTATGTTCTGTCCACCCGTCATTTTTACTTCAGAGTAAAATGGGGGCCTGATCAGGATTGGGACCCTAGCCACAGTGGGGGAGGGCTTTTAAGATTAGGCCTTTGAAATCTGCTGTGAATCTGGCATTGGCCCCTGCTGAATTTCTCTGCTCCTCCTGAAAGGCAGTATCCTCCTCCCTCAACACCCTTGCAGACATGACATAGCTTTAGAGAAAACAGAAGCAGGCTGCTGCACATATTTTATATAAATTACTTTGCTGTTTTTCCATCATGCTGTGTCAGAAAGGCTCCTATCTCAAACCTTAATATCTGTTATGCAGGAAGTATGGGATGAGGACTAAGGGGGTTGATGATTTAGGCGGGCAACAAAATGGAACTATGGCAACACTGCTATTCGTCATTTAGTGGAGAGGCCAAAGTTATTTCCACTGAATTAGGAATGAAAACTAGGGCCTCTAATACTTTGTTCTCATAATACAAGCAGTAACCAAAATAGAAAATGACATAATGAAGGTTCTTATCTCAAGATCTGAAATTTGATTTTAAAGGGAGGGAAAGTTGTTTTTCTCCTTTGCAAGTATCTATCTTTCCCCTGCTCATTCTCCCTTGACATTACATTTACCCCACCCCATTTCCAGCAATTCATACATCTTCTGATTTTCTCAAGGACAGACTAGGTAGAATCTGGGTAAAATAGTGCTGTGTGCCTGTTGTTTAGAAAAATTAGATGTTTGGTCTTGTGTGGTCAATTGGTATCCATTTAGAATATCCCTTGGCTATTCAGAAATTGAAATAAATTCATGATGAGTTCATGATGAGTTCAGAGAAGAGGAAAAGTGGCTTGTATGTACACACACACACATACACACACATATATATATATATTGCTGCATAATTAATATAGTCATTATTCTTTAATGAAGATATAAGAGATACAATCTATTTTTAATAGCAAGCGTGACATAGTTTGTTGAGGTTTTAAAAATTTAGGTGTGCATCCATGCACAGAATGAGTAGTTCTCTGTTTGCCTTGCGCTGTGTGCCAAGTTGAAATGTGGATCACACATATGAAAATAAAATATGAGCATCACAGTATTTGTTGAAATTTAGGACGGGATGCATCATTTGAAGCTGAGAAGCAGTACCATCAGGCTGGTAAACCTCATGCACTGATCTTTTTTAGAGCTTCTCACACAGAGAAGTACCACGATATAGCATTATAGACAGTAGATGAGGTAGTTATATGTCTGAATATGCTTGTATGCATTGTATGTGTATTTGTTTATTTATTTATTTATTACATTTATATACCGCCCTATAGCGAAAGCTCTCTGGGTGGTTTACAAAGGTTATGTTCTTTCAAAAGTTGTGCTGAATGCACATGGAGGTGGATGAGGGTATGATTCTGTTCTTTCCACTAACTGTGCTAGCTAGCTGGACAGACATAAAACATGTAACAGTTGGCTAGTCTAGACAACTCTTCTGAAAATACTCACAATGCTAATTTGGCTGTTGTGAGAGAATCCCCTATTTTCTGATGTAGTTAAACAGTGCCACCTAGAGCATCTGGTAAGTTGGAACCATGCTGGGATGCCTGAATAGGCTTACCTGGTTTTTTAAATTCTCCAATCAGTATCCAAATGTGTACATTCTTTTAAAGAATAGGCTAATTGGTTCAAACTGGCTGGGTATTTTAAGATGAAAGTTTAGTCATTAGGAAGGTGGGACCAGCCATTACGTAATTCTCTGATTTGCTGGCTAGACCACTGAAATCAGAAATGGAAGCTATGGCATGACTGGATAATGATTGGACAGCGATTAGCAAAGAGGACAGCTTTTACTAAACTCAAAATTCCCAGAGGAAAAAAAGTTTCTTCACTCCTTGAGAACTTTTTGTAAACCATCTAACTGGAGGCCAAGATACTTTTTCTCTGTCAGACCAACCTCATTGCAATGACCTCTACATATGGAATACAAGACTCTATTCAAGTAGTTAACATGCACCTAGCTAGGTTAGATTAATATTTTGCTTTTATTTGGAATTATCTGTGTCTGATTGTTGTCTTTCCTTGTTTCTCACTCTTTCCTCACCCCCCACCCCAATAAACCCTTCATAATATATGGACATTTGGATGCATTGTTTTAAAAGGGAATACTCATCAAACTCTTCCCAGTTGGAGAAGACAAACACTCGCATTTGTAATTTTTCTTAAGATTTTCCAAAGGTTTTTTTGTTGTGTTCTCTGTTTCTAGGCCTTGGGTCCAGGAAAGAAAATCCAAAATACCTTTAATTTCCCCCCTCTAGAAACAGGCTGAAGGGGAGGGACCTTGGCCACAGAGTTCAGAAACGCCATAAGAAGCTGAACAGACTAGAGTATGTCAGGGGGTGGCACCTTATCAGTAATTCTTTTTTGGGTAGGGCCTTTGTAAAGAAGGAAAAGGATGTAATTCTTGATTTGCAGTCAATATACTATTAAAACATCATTTAAATAAATACAAGTATAGGAGAAAATGTAAACACCGCTGAGGGCTAAAACAGGGTCTGTAAAATGTTGTTTTGGGGTAAACAGTCCATCATATGTGATCTAAGATGGCCAAGTTTAAAAAATTGGCCACCTCCACTGTGATTAGCTTGTTGGTACCTTGCAGCAGCTTGATTATGAGAGACTCTGTAGAGCAGCCAGGGAAGGAATGAAGGGTAGGATAAAGAAGATTTCTTGCCTCTTGGTAGTAGCTATATTGGAAAAGGGCATGTGAAATCAACCCCACCTCAGCATTGTTGCAGGGGCAACGCCTGTTATTCAGAGGAAAGTCATTCCTCCTCCCAGACTATAACAGCTTGCTATGTAAGCAATTTTTGTCTGGAAGGGCCCTTTTTCACTGCAAATATTTTGATTTAGGAATCATTCAGAAATAGGGTGGCCATGTTTCCTACTTTACCAAATGAAGCCTTCTATTTGAAGAGCTATGTGAGTAGGGTGACCCTATGAAAAGGAGGTCAGAGCTCCTGTATCTTTAACAGTTGTATTGAAAGGGGAATTTCAGCGGGTATCATTTGTATGCATGCAGCATCTGGTGAAATTCCCTCTTCATCACGACAGTTAAAGCTGCAGGAGCCATGCAGGGCTCCTACAGATGTAACTGTTGTGATGAAGAGGGAATTTCACCAGATGCTGCATGCATACAAATGCCACCTGCTGAAATTCCCCTTTCAATACACTGTTAAAGATACAGGAGCCCTGTCCTCCTTTTCATCTGGTCACCCAATAAAGTGAGGATAGTTCTCATTTGAAGGCATCTTATATTTGAATGACTGTCCAGGCCAAGTCCAGTAGAAAGATAAAGATGCAAAAGAAAGGAAAGCAGGGTCCTAAAGTTGCCTGTTAACAGTGGCTCCCTGGATACCAGACTGAGCAGGCATGCCTGGTCCCAGTCTTCTCTAATATGGTGATTAATTATTTTAAAATCTGTAGCTGCAAAAATAAATTAGCACATGCAGATCTTGTGCAAATGAGTGTCATCTTTCATGCTTTTTTTGGCGATGCATAGGTGGCTACCCTATTCAGAAGCTACTGATAGCCATTTTCAGCTGCAGACATAACAAAACAAGTAAAAAGAGAAAAGAATCTGCCTGTGCCTCATCATCTCTGCACACAGCTGTAATTATTTGACTGACCTGTATTTTCTTTATTAAAGGACTTATACGTTGAGAAATACGTCCATCATTTAATGATGAATCTGTAATCAGCAGATTCAATCTGAAAAATTCACATCTGAGAGAAATGATAGATAGATGACAGACAGACAGACGTGGGCCTCACTGACTGATGGGAGTATCAAAATACTTCTGCAATGTATAGGAAGCTGAATTTGAACTGCACTTGGATTGGGCTGGAGAGGATATATATATATATATATATATTTACTAGCAGCCAGAAATGTAAATCTGAAAGCATCCACAAATCTGATAGAAAGAGAGTTATGGATGGAGTTTTCCCTTTAAAACCTCTTCAAAGGGGAAGAGGAGATTTACAGTGGAAATATGTATATTTCTGGTTTAAAACAATAGGTAGAGATTATCATGAAATATCTGTTATTTAGTATTTTAACAGCAGCCTATACAAATTTTGTGCACCTGCAGGGGTGAGGGGATCAAAAAAGAAAAGAAATTTGGCAAAAAAAGAAGAAGCAGGTGGCCATTGTACTACAATGCATGCGCTTTTTATCAAAGGGAGATCTGTTAAGGGGCACACACTAGATGATGACTAGAACTTTATTGAAGTTCACAACGAAGTCAGACAACTTAGGGATCATCCACACCAAAGGCTGTGACTTATTGACCTAGGGTGATTAATGCACATCAATTATTGCAATGATGGTACACAAAGACGCACTAGGGTAAGTATTCCACCTGACCTCTGTAGACACTAGTGACCAAAAGGCATCTGTTCAGTGAGAGAATAAGCAATAGACTAAACCTTGGCCTGTCAGTCAATCATCTTAAGCACTTGACTGCTGTATTTATAATATAAATCCTTGGTTGTAATTCCTTAAAGTGGCAGTGATTCAACAGACATATTTCCATATTTCTGTTTCTAATTATTGGTTTAATTTAATACATCTTGAAAAAGTAAATTATTTTATTGGGAATTTATTATTTTATAGGCAACCTTATTAATGTTTACTAGAATTAAGCCCCGTTGCATTCAATAGGGGTTACTTCCTAGTAAATGTGCTTAGTATGACAGCCTAAATGATACTCAGAATAAATGTTAGAGCTTTAGTTTTATATCGGAGAAAAGAAAATTCTGTTCTGCTAAGATAACCTTGAGGATAACTAGATTTCAAACCTGAAAGTTCTGAAAAATAAAAGATGGTAATGCAGGTACCAGAGCTGGCCAGAGGGATTTCACTGCCTGAGACAACGGGCAACATGACACCCACCCCATGTTCCACGAATACAAGCTATACACAGGGGCAGTTGAATCTTAACTGCAAAATTACTACAGGGCAGCCTCTTCAACTGCACCCACAGCAGCAGGCTAGGTTTGGGGACAGAGGGCAGGCCATGTGGCATATACAGCTCCGTCGTCCAACATCTTGCTGCTGCTCCCTGTCCTCTAGTATCTGCTGCCTGAAATCCCTGCCTCATTCTACCTAAGGGTAGGGCTGGCCCTGCCCATTTGTCATCAAGCTGCACACAAAAGGTGTCTTGTACACAGATTGTACAAATCTGGAGGAATAATCTACAACTGAGTCTCAAATCATGGCAGTCGAATGTAATCTACCATCATTTTCAATTGGCAGTGACTGCATGAAACACTTCAATGTCAAGGGAATGAGCCTAATTTTCAATATTTAGCAGGTGTGATTTATTAACTCATGCCAAGCATCCATCTCCTCCAGTATTATATTTCCAGCAGTGGCTAACCAGATGCCCAAAGAGGGCCCAAACATTATTTTTGAGGCCTAGTACATATTTGTAAAATGGGTTCTCTGCCACACAGATACCACAATCCTATTCCATCCATACAGTCGTATGTGTCACGAAAGAAACATTTCTATTGTAATTCTCAAATTACATTTTCTATATTTCTGAAATTATACCATAGTCCAAACCAGGTATTTTCTACCACCACCACTCAACCAGAAGAAGAGTCTTTCAAAGCTTGCAGATTATTTCATAATGTTTTGGTTGGTCCAAATAAAGTTATTAATGTTTTTTAAAAAAATTCTAATAGGGCAACATGGCTGTAATAAATATCTCTATTTATTTAAAAAATCTTTTTTTAATATTTAATATTATTTATTTTATTGTCTACCCTGATTATTTAATTTGTTCCTTCCATTGGCTATCCTTCCCTCCTACCCATTCACAAGGAATTCTGGGACTGGTAGTTCTTGAAAGAACATGCGACATCGGAAAGTACAAATCTCTCTGCCTCTCAGATTACAAGTACTGGAAAACTCTCTCTGTTCTAGAGAAAGGTCTGTGTCATTCTTCACAATGTTGCTTGTTCTGTTCTAACACTGGTTGGGATTGGCTTCAGCAAATCTCACAAAATCTAGCCAATACGTACATAGATACAAGAAAATAAGTTTCCATAAATATTCTCAAGCATGAGCTACAATTTAGCTTCATTGCCACCGCCCCCTTTATGGTAATAGGGGAATACGGTCCTGTCTGGATAGCCGGGTCTTGGTAATGTATATCTTTTACCCTTGGGCCATGCTCTTTAAAATGTTCATGCAGAGCAGGAAGTAAAGACCAATATTCTGTTGTGTCCCCTTACTTTTTGGCCGAGATATACTGCCTCTGAACATGTAGGTTCTATGTAGTTGTCATGGCCAATAGTTGGCGATGGATTTTTCTAATCCTCTTTACAAGCCATCTAAATTAGTAGTTATTAGGATTGTGCACCAGCCCCGCCCCTGAACCACTTCGTGGCCCGATCTGGAACTTTTGGGCCAATCCGACCCTCCCCCGACCCACTACGGATTGGATCCCGGAGTGAGATCCGAATGGTCGGATCGAGATTCACCCACCATTTTGCCCCCCCTTCCCCATTTACTTGCCTCCACAGTGGAGGCAGGTAAGTGGGGAAGTGGGGACAAAATGGGGGGCAAATAAGTCCCCCTCCCCCCTTACCTGGCTCCGCCGCCCGCCACCACACAGACCGCAGCGGGGGTGGGTGGTGGAGCCAAGTAAGTCCCCCTCCCCCGCACTTACCTGCCTCCGGCACCGGACTGCAACAGAGGCAGATAAGCCCCCCTGCCCCCTTACCTGGCTCCATCGCCGCATGGACTGCAGCGTGGTGGCGGAGCCAGGTAAGCCCCCTCCCCCTTATCTGTCTTCGGAGCTCCAAATCGAGGCAAAGCGATCTGCTTCGTCTCGAGCCGCTTCATCTTGAGCCGCAGTTCTCCCAACCTGATCCGGCTCCGCCTTTGGCGGAGGCAAATCAGGCCACTCCGCTCCCACTTCTACGAACCAGAGCGGAGTGGAGCACAGCCCTAGTAGTTATCACTGCATGAATAACAAATTCTATATATGTGTATGAAGAACCACTTCTTTTGTCACCCCTGAACCTTTTGCTGATTAATTCAATGGCACTCTGTTCTAGTACTGCCTATGGGGGAAAATGTTTGTTTGTTCTCTCCACAGCATTAATACTTTTATAAACCTTTATCATTCATCTACACTTGTCTTTTTTTCTAAACTAAAGCCTCCCAACCCCTATAGCCTATCTTTATAGGGAATATGTTCCATTTTAATCTTCCTTTTATACGCCTTTCCCCTCTCTATGACATTGTTTTTGCGATGGGTTGTCCAGATTTATACACAGTCTTATAAGTGTAGCTGCACCATAGAGTTAAATAATGACATTGTGATTCTTGCTGTTTTCAATACCTTTCGTAATACTTTCTAATACAGAATTTATTCTTTTCATTGCAATCACCTGCTGAAAAACTGTGATCCCAGTGAGAGCTCTCTTTTCTGGATAGTCACAGCCAATTTTGACACCATCCGCATATAATGTGTAGCTAGGATTTATATAACTTTTTTTTTTACTTGCTCCCAGTATTCATCACTTTGCCCTTATTTAATGCCATTTTGATGCAGTGTCACCCAATTTGAAAATCTTTCTGGTGCTGTTCATAACTCCTTTAAGATTTATCATACTAATTTTGAATACTTTGGGGAAACCCACATATATTTTTTTTTCACCCTGGCACTTAAGGCTAAAGTTACACCTTCCTAAATCCCACTTTTGCCCCCCTCCCCCACTGGGTAGCTGGAAAAGTTAAAAATTCTTGGGCAATATACTTGCCTGATTTTAGCCAATTATACCATGGTCTTGTATCTTGCACATGATGCATCTCATTCAGATATTAGCATTACTTTAATTTGCTGTGGAAAGTCTTTCTTCTTAGGCTTGTTTATTTGCATCTATTTTATAAAAGAATCAAGTCTAACTAGCTGATAGATCTGAATTTGGAAACAGACTCTAATCAGGCTTCTGAAGTGTTTTGCCTGAAGTATATATGAATGCATTCTTTCCCCAAAGACAAAAAAAAGTCCATATATTGCTCTCTTTCCTTTTCAGCCTTCCCCTCCCCTCTTCCCTTCCCCCTGCCTGCTCTCTTCCTCAATCTTTTTGAATAATGCAGTTGCTTTGAGTAGCCCAGACAGGCCCGAAGATTAGGGAGCCCTGTTTGTGGAGCTGGGGGCCAGATGAATAGGAGCAGGAGGCCCACTCCCCGGGAAAACAAGGCTCTGGGAACTAGGCCAACTGTGAAGAGCATGTGCTGGGCAACGCAGCAGGCCGGCCCATATGTCAGGCTGTGCCACAAAGGCTTCTCTGCACATCTACCATGACAAACAGGATTACTGAAGACAATTAATCTGGCACACTTTATCAAAATCAAGCGCTGACCCCCCAACCTCTCCCCTCAGTGTGCAGCAGATGCCACGCTCCAATTCAATGGAGCTCAAGTGTTCCCTTTTTCCACCGCTGAAAGGAATCCAAGGCCTGAATAAGGCTGGCATGGACTAATTGCAAACACTGTCTGATGGTGACAGCCCTAATCAAATAAGATGAGCTCACCTTCTCCCACTCCCCCCGCAGCTTCTAATGGAAAGGCTGGCTGCAGCTCGCTGTCAGCTGCTAGCAGAAAGAGAAATGCATCCATTCTAACACCCCCCACTCGCACTCCCCCGTCCCCCTATCCCGGTTCCATCATCCCCTCTCAATTGCTGTATGTTAATAGGAGAGGGACAGCTACGGATGTTGCATTCACTTCAGTAGGCCCACATAAGAAGAAAAGTGTGTGTGTGTGTGTGTGTGTAGGGAGCATTGCTTTTGGATCCCCCTTCATGGAAAAGATAATTCGTTTGAGGGGAAAGGCGAGGAAATAAATAAAAAAAGGGATTGCAGCTGCTTGGAGAAAAGACCTGGAAGAAATAGCTGTGTTAGGTCCTGTAAACCTCAAGTCAGGTATTAGAGTTATGCTTGTTTGCGTTGAGAGCCGCCATCGTCTTCTTACCAAAAACAAAAACACCAAACCAGTCCCTTTGGGTGTTTCCAAATTGTTAATTTGGAATTAATATGTGTTGTTGTTTTCCTCATAACACTCATGTAGGGCAGGGAGAAGCTCTTGTACCCTTCTCATCGCCCCACCCCCTCACACAGCAGCTCCCGCATAAGCTGCTTCACCTCAGGTAAATGGCTGGGAACAGCACAGCTGCCACACTCCTCAGTGATTTATTTCATTTTTCCCCAACCTGGCAACCTCCAGCATAGCTGGCTGGGGGATTATGGGGGGTGAAGTTCAAAATATATGGAGAGCCCCAGTTGTGGGAAGCTGTTTTCTGGTACCGATCATTATTTTGTCTTTGGATAATGTCTTAATAAAATGTTGTTCTTGTGCATTAGTGTGAGTTGTCATTCTTGGGGGGGTTAATTCCCTTGAGTCCTTCAAAACTAATTTTTGAGGGTGAGGGGTGCATCCTGATTTGAGTGCACAACATGCACGGAACCGCTCAAGTGTGCATGAAGAATATTAAAGCGCCATGCAGTGTACTGCTTTCCATTTCATAAGCTATACCTGGTGCAGTTAATTTTGAGATGAGTAGGATAACATAGTGTGAGATGGGTGCTTTTTTCCACTGCATAATATAGCAGTCATTGAAATCCTATTCATATTTACTCAGAAGTAAGACCTTCAATGGCCTTAGCTGTGTATAGAAGGGATGGAGGGATCAGTGGCTCTCCAGTTCAACAACTGGACTTCAACTCCCATTAACCCCAGCCAATGATTCTTGTGGAATCGAGAAGGCATTTACAAGGGAGATAGACATACCAATCAGAGAGAGCTATATTAGCTTGGGCCCACCTCTAAGGGGAAGAGTTTTGACACCTGGGACATGGCATGTCTAACGCATAGGCAATGAATGCTTAGGAGATGGGCCATCACCTTCCAACAATCCAAGAAGGTGGAAGTAAGAGGTGAGAACTAGGAGAGATTTCCAATCTACTCCTGGAAGTCAGCAGCATTGGATGGGGGCAGTGTTCAGGTCTGTGTGCATAGAGGAAGCTTGAATCATGGCAGATAGGTTGCTATGTATTGTAGAAGCTGGGCCATTGTGCCTAGTACACTCAATTTTTAAAGGGGCAGGCCTTTTATTCTCTGGTGTTTCTCCACAGGAATCTTAACTGTAAGCAATTGACATAGACTGAATAACGATTGAAGTTTCCTATTGTACTGCAAACCTTGGCAATGTCACAGTTAAGCATCTATAATGCACCTGGGAAATATAATGAGAATGCAGAGAACGTCTATAATGCAAAGGTAACTCCTGCTTATCCACACTGCCTACTCACCTGCTGGATCAAATGAAGTGGGATTTAATCTCTCTGTACCTATCCTATCATTCCTCTACCCAGGAACAGCAACTTACTACTGAGCAATGCACTGCATGCCCTTCTATTCTGTACTCAAGAGTGCACAGAGACAGTCACAGACCTCTCTCACTAATAATATCAGCCTGTAGAAGCAACACCATTTAGGTTACACAGAGGATTTCTTTTCAGGACACTTGTAATCATGCTTCACAACAGGAATTCAGAATACCTTCTCACAGGGCCTGCCCAAGAGATTTTGCTGCCTGAGGCGAAGAACAGGGTGGCACCCCATCCCAATTGCATGCACAAAAGCCAATTGGACTGGCGATTGAATCTTTATTCAATATTGGAGTTGGGATACCATCCTCCACCACACCAGAAAGCAGCAGCCCTTTTATCCAACTCTGCTGCCACCTACCAGCATCTGCCACCTGAGCTGACCGCCTCACTCTGCCTAATGGTCAGGCCAACCCTGCCTTCTCCTGCAACCTAAAATGAGCACTCCTGACCTGTAGTGTAGCATATAATGTTAGTCTGCAGAAACTGTGTTTCAAGGTACCAATTTAAAATGTTTTAAAATTGGGAACACTGCTACTGCTTGAAATGTGCTGAAATAATTGATGGTGCCTCCAGGACCTCTGTGTCACTGGACCCCTAATCTGTAGCATAATTAGCATGATATTTAATCTACCCTGATGGTAGACAATGGTAGAGGCCTGACTTCCTTGGAATTTTTTGTGATCTGCATAAGGAAGAAAAATATCTCCAAGCAGCCAGTGAATTGCTTCTCCGCTCCTCTATCGAATTCAGAGAGAAGATGATATGAATCAATTCAAAATGGAAACAGACACCAACTTTCTGTTGTGTGAACAATACCAAGGTTCTCACTTCTCTTAGGCCTTAGCTAGACCTACCTTCTATCCCACAGTGGAGGAAGGAAGATCTTGCATTGTGTTTAATACGAGATCCCTCCTCCGTTTACACATAAGGCACAACAACCTCAGGAAGAGAGGTGTTGCGCCTGCCATTTTTTAATTTTTTGAAGAAGACTACTTGAACGATCGTGCGCAAAGGTAAGTTTTTTTTTAATTTTTCTTAATTTCCCCACTCCCCCCACCCTACCCCCGATGGGCACACTGCTCCTGAGGAGCGCTGCTCCCCATGCGCAGCTCCCGGCTCCACACGAGTAATCGCACGGAGCCAGGTCAAGCCATGGCAACAGGCCACACGTTCCGTGATCTCGGGCTCAGCTGGAAAAAGCGGGCCCAAAGTGGAGGGCGAGATCCCAAGGCAAGGGAGGGATCATCCCTCTCTGAACCCGGGGTCCCTTGTGCGTCATGTGAACACACAGGGACGATCCCAGGGTTCGCCCCAGGATTTCGCCTGGTCTAGCTAAGGCCTCTTTCTCTCTCTCTCTAAAAAATAAATAAAAAATTGCCATCTTCCGAATCCTTAAATTGCTCTAACACCAGTACTTTAACACCAGTGAGCACTGAAATAAACTGCTGCTCAGATAATTCACTGTCAAAAACATTAAGCATACTTTAGTTAGATGGCAGTCATAACGGTCTTTTCAAGTGTTTGCTGCATGAAAGCTGAGCCTATCAAGAGTTTTTGGCAGCCGCTGTGTTTAACTTGTCATGTTATATATTGCAGATGTGCAATTCAGGATCAGTATAAATCAGCTTACAAGTTTCTGGGATATAGGCAGAGCCTACTGCTCCTGTTGATAAATGGGACAGTAGACAGACAGAAGGTGGCAGCATTTTAACATGGTCCAGTCCCATATCAAAAGAAGAAAAGGAAAAAGAAGAGGAGGGAAAACAATCTAAGGAGATTATTCAGTTTTGTCTGAACGTCTCATTGATATAGTCAGGTTTATTGGTCTCATGGATGTAAAACTGTGAGATCCCACTAGTGCTAATATAGCAAAACGAGAAAACGAAAATGTCTGAGATAAAACATGGAAATTGCCATTCTCAGTCAAACTAATAGCTCAGCCAGCTTAGCATCCTGTCTGTGGAGAGTGGCTAGGGCCTCAGGAAAGTTCGCAAGTAGTTTTCATTACCCAGCATTATATTCAGAATCCCCAAAATGTAATCAATATTGATGGCTCTCATGTCTAGTAGGCATTGATATTTCCTCTGCATTTCCATCTAATTCTTTTCATCAATTGTTTCTAAAGTTTGCTTTCAGAACATTGGTGGCAATGAGTTCCATGTGACATGCTAAGTTATGGAGAACTTGCCACACCTTATTTATTAACATTTGGTAAGGTCATTGTTTGGGGGGCGGGCAGTAATGTTGTTTTGAGGATCTCAGCAGCATGCCACCACATGGCAATCCATTCTCTGGAATTGAATTACTCCTATAACCAAATGAACTGTACTTTGATTTTTGTGGAGATGTAATTTATGTATTTTCCCCCAAGAAGTGACACCGAAGAGATAGACTTCCTAGATCCTTGAACCAGAATAAAATTTTGTTGTGAAATGAATTCCTCTTGGAACTTCCTTTGGCTTCAACTTGTGTGTGTGTGTGTGTGTGTTGTGTGTGCATGTGCACGCGTACTACAGAACAAATCAGCTAGCTAATCATCTATTAGAGTGATACTTTCAAAATTAATCTACCCTAAATGTGACATAAGTGATATAGAATGACAACAATTACAAAAATCACTTCACAATCTAGTGACCTTCAATGGAAGAAAGCAAGCAAATTTAAGCTAAATTGATTCAAATGATGCATAGGCAGTGAGGGAGAATTTCCTCTCTCTCCTTTTTCTCCCTTCTCATTAATGGCAAAATGTCTGCAGTGTCACGATTCTATCTGGTTCACAAATGCCATGCTTCATATTTATGTTAAATTGTGTTTTTTCCCCTTTTTTATGATTATACCATGCGTCAGAAATAGAACTTCATGCATGACTTCTAATATGATCATTAGGATCTTTGTTAAAGTTCATTCCATCATAGCAGATGCATTTTAATTGCCACTTCTTCCACTTCTGCCATACAATGCTGTTTATATTGCTTTAAATTAAACCTTTTGTTAATGATGGCAGGATCTGTCAGTGCTCTAATGAGTAATGTACCACAAAGGGAATTTGTCATCTTTTAAGTTGTGCAAATTAGCAGGTATCAAAAAGTGGAACATGACGTAGGAAAGCGCTATGATTGTGAATTGCATTGAACTTTGGGAAAATGTGAGAATAATATGCCAAGTTCCTACTGGAAATATAATCAAACAAACTTTAAAATAGCTGGGAATGGGGTTATTCAAGGTATGGCTCAATCCTCGATAAGACAATAACATTCCTAAAATGTAAGAGGTGTTCACATTTTGTTCCTTACCATGATCATAGATATGGATAATGGATACTAATAAAATTCTGAATTTCAGACCTATGAGGACAGCAGTTCTTTACACTGATGCCAGTGAAATTATACACACTAAAATATTAGTGTCCAATCTAATTACACTGAGCACTTTTACATGGAGTGGTCATGTGGCCTAGTTTACAGAGGGCACTCCTCTGTTTGAAGGACTGAATTGAATTGAATCGATCCAGTCCAAGTTTGGTTTAAATATAAAAGACATAAGATGGGGAACAGGGGCCTCGAAGCAGCCCATCAACAGTTAGTACCTGGCGGTGTATCCAGTGCTGGCCGTGTGCCAGTAAGACTCACTGCTACTGCAACAGGGAGCTAGAAGTTCTTAAAGCAACTAGAAATGAGCAGAAACAGTCATTTCCAGAATGGAGCAGATCAGCAGAGTTTACAGAAGGAAGCTCCACTGACTAGATCAAAAAATGAGCATATTTTTTCCAGGGTTGCTTTAGGCAGTGCGAACTGCCAGTTGCACTAGCAGTGGGTTGTTATACCCTTTCCCTTGGGATCCCTTCCCTGAGCCTAGGGGTACATTTGATCTATGTAAAAGAGGGGTCTCTCCTTACACTTCAACCCTTCCCTTTATACACACTCACACCCAGTTCGCGGAACATTTCCCCTCCCACTAGGCATGACCACTACCTTAATACCGCTGCCAGCATATAACCTTATTTAATACTTTGGTCTCACTGAGAGACTACCTATCATGAAAGATGCCGCACTGTATGCTGTGAACAAAAGAACTTATAATTTATTAATTACGCATAAGAGGGTAAAGAAGATTTATGTGCGCATTCAATAAAAGCTCTGAATTTAATGTTTCAATTAATCCTAGCCTAATCCAACTTGTCCCTATCCCCAAACAACAAACAGATTGTCCCTGCACTCTCTAGCTCTAAACCCAACTGTATTTTTAACTAACTGAAAGCTTCATCCCACCTACACTTTTGTTCTGGTTGTCCCTTGAATTATCCCATAGTATATGAAAGCTGTTGCTGTTGTTGAGCTCCACTACACCAGCCTCCGTGCCTCCACCCTGCCCGAGAAGGCTGGGCTGGGCTTTGTGGTGCACGCTTGGGGGCTGCCAAGGGGGGCCCAGCTCCTTGTCTTCCTGCTCTAGCGCACACCCCGGGAGGGCTGGGCCTGTTCTGGGCTCCGCAGCGCTCGCCTGGGAGCTGCCAAGGGATGCGGCTCTGCTCCTTGTTATGCTTATGTTATGGCCGCTCAGAGTTTATTTTATTTATTTATTTATTATATTTTTATACCGCCCAATAGCCGAAGCTCTCTGGGAGGTTCACAAAAATTAAAACCATGAAGAGCATAAAAACAACCAACAAATTTAAAACACAAATACAATATAAAAAGCACAACCAGAATAAAACCACAACAGCAAAAATTAATATAGGTTAAAATATGAGATTAAAACAGCAAAGTTTAAATTTAAGTTAAATTAGGTGCTAAAATACTGAGAAAATAAAAAGGTCTTCAGCTGGCGACGGAAAGAAAACAATGTAGGTGTGAAGCGAACCTCTCTGGGGAGCTTGTTCCACAACCGGGGTGCCACAGCAGGGAAAGCCCTCCTCCTAGTAGCCACCTGCATCACTTCCTTCGGCAGGGGCTCACGGAGAAGATGTTCAAGAAGAATCACGCACTTTCCAAGGGGCAAAATATGTCACCAAGGGGGGGGAAGAACCGCAATCACAGCAGGACATAGTCGACGTCACCCAAGTCCTTCACCGTGATAGCAGACTAAACAGTGGGTGTCATGGGAGTCTTTTGCATGAAATTTGCCATAAAAGCACAGCCTGGTGTGATGGAGCTCTGACTCTCCCCTATTTAAACCCCACTCACTCCATGCTCTTCACCAATCATACACTAACACACCATTTCATTCACTCTCTCTCCTCACTCCCGCCTCAATGAACTTACCATATTAACTCTACGCAAAGGACATAAACAAAATTACCATAAATATACATACGAACCTGCACATAACCTGTTGGTTGTTTTATGATGGTTTTAATTTTTGTGAACCGCCCAGAGAACTTCGGCTATTGGGCGGTATAAAAATGTAATAAATAAATAAATAAATAAAATAAAATAAAATAATTAAATAACTCACATGGGTCTTATTGGCGTAACAGAATTGGTTACTGCTCCCCTGCAACAGACTGAGCAGGCACACAAATAACATGGTCATAGCCTTCCCCATTATGGCGAGATGTATTTCTATTTAGCCCTAATTTCTGCAGCAAAATCCTATGCATTTATACTCAGATGTCTGTTCCACTGTATTCAGTGTTTGCTGCCTTAAACTCAGTTGGTTTCAATAGGACTTTAAGCACATGCATAATTCAGTTCCATTGAAACCATGGCAGGACTTAAAAGTGGTTAACTTTGACTAGATCATATACATCATTCAAAAATATTTAATTTAGGCTCTCCCTGACTTCTTATATCTGCAGTTTCATCACAGCAGGAAGTACTGGGAGTCTGGAGGACAAGGAGCCAGTGAACAGAAATTATTCTGTCCACAAATTATTCACATTCACACCATATTCTATTACCATAGGGGGCGGCTATGGGGCTGTATGCAGCATCCATAGCCTCTGAGCCAGATGGCTGCAACAGCCCTGTCTCTCTGCTTTGCATTAGTAAGGGCATAATCCTATGTATGTTTTAGACAGAAAAAAGTCCTACAACTCCCAGCATTCCACAGCCAGCCTGGGGAATGTTGTAGGATTTTTTTCCTGCCTAAACAGAAAAATCTTACATCAATTTCTGCTGTGTGGTTTTATCCTGGTTGTGCTTTTTATACTGTATTTTGCATTTGTGTTTTTAAACTGTTGGTTGTTTTATTATGGTTTTAATTTTTGTGAACTGCCCAGAGAGCTTCGGTTACTGGGCGGTATAAAAATGTAATAAAATAAATAAATAATAAACATGCATAGGATTTCCCCCAAGATGTTTTTCAGGGCACATGCAGTAGATGTTTGTGGACATGGTTGTCAAGTTGAGGATGCTGCTTTTCCTTCCTGCCATGGCACAAACTACACAATGAGACATATAAAGTGGTTTTATAGGATATGGCAGCTGGTGGTTTCCAGTTGATTTAAAGTGAGTGAGAAATCCAGTGATTCTATTAAGCTGCATGCTACAATGATTATTATTTTTTAAACATCCATTGCAGAGTTCTGTTCACTTCTTGATATTGTTGTCACAAATTAATCTATGCTGGCAGTGCAAATGACAATCTAATAAATAACCATGGCCGTTACAGGCAAAATACACTAAAAGCTTTCCAGAATTAGCTTCCTCCCTTCTGATAACAGATCGACAACGCTAGGAAATGGGATTGGTTATTGAGCAGCAGCCCATGATCTGTTCAACCCCATTTGGCGTAAGGTGAGTTGCCTTTGGGGCAACAATATCTGCATTTCAAAGATAAAAGCAAGACTTCAGACCGTGTCAGTGAGCAGTCACTTTTTACTAATTTCAGGGCTTATCTGATGAGCAATGATTGGATTTGGCTGTTGGCAGCTCCATAATGCCTACTGCCCACAGTGCTGCTGAACATTTCAGAAAATGAGCAATCTTAGTTGAACAGTGGTCTTTTGCTTAAAGCTGTGTGTGGCCTGATCTTATTATGTATGTTTAAGCTTCAAGGCTATGCATAACTTTCCTGGGAGTAAGGCCTTTTTGCACTGAGTAGGCAAGTTTACTTTTCAGTAAATGTCCATAGGATTGTGCTGTATGTTAGAAGTAAATCCACTGAGTTTAATGAACTTGTTCTCAAATAAATGTACAAAGGATTGTAGCACTGTCCCATTGTATTTGCATCTATCCAGTCAGCAGAAATATCTGTAGCTCAAAAGTCTTCTGTGATACTCCTCAGTTTGTGTCCATCTATTTTTATTTATTTATTTATTTATTTATTTATTTATTTATTTATTCATTACATTTTTATACCACCCAATAGCCAAAGCTCTCTGGGCGGTTCACAAAAATTAAAACCATAATAAAACAACCAACAGTCTAAAAACACAAATACAAAACTATTCACTAAAACTAGAATGATAAGAGAAATGAAAAGCCAAGTTCTTTCTGACATGCTTTGTTAGTCTAGGAGGCTAACATTTATTTGCTTACTTACTTTTTTACTTATTTATTTAAAGATATATAAATAAATGCCTTTTAGGGTAAACCCTCCCAAGGAGGTACACAAGAATTTGTGGTTTGAAAATGCAGAACAGAATAAAACAATGACCAAAACAAAACCACATGACAGCACCACATACACAGTGGCACCCAAAAGTCCTGATTCAGTTTTATGCCAAGGTAAACAGGTAAGTCTTATAGGCCCACTTGAAGATCAGTAATCAGGGCCAGTGTTGAGTGTAGACATGGTCGGACACCTGCCAAGTGCCCATAGCCCAGTAGTGGCACACTGGTAAGGGCCTCTGGGCCTGCTCCTCCTCTTCCCCATTGCAGCCTGCTTTTTCACCTGCCTCTTATTCTGGCCCAGACAAAGGCCTTACAACCATGCCTGGCTTGCCTGGGCATGGGGAGGCAGTTGCGGGTGAGGGAGAGTGAGACACCTGGTGGCCAGCCATTGGCTGACTCCCTGTGGGACCACGTGGGGTCTTAAGCCCACCTTAAGGGCTGTTGCCCCTCCCAGTCACCCCTAGGGGGGCCAAGTAGGATTTTTTTTGCTCTCAAACATTTCATTTGGGAGGGTTTTTTTTTTGCCTACTTCACATTGTATAACAGCAGGGGAGTATATTAAGTAGGCTAATAGGTTGAATTTGGTCACATTTAATCGGGGCAGGCATGCGGGCATTGGGAGCAAGGATAAGGTTGGTGAGCATTCTTAGGCACCGTTGTAGTGATTGGTAACTCCTGAGGCCTTCACCTGGGAGTCTTGCGGTGCCAGGTGGCAGGATAAGGGTTACCTCTGAGGCAAACCTTACTCACTCACTCAGAGTTTTGCAACCTGAGGGGGAATGACATCAGAAGGCCTACCTTACCCAAAAGGGGAATCCTGATGGGTGCCAATATGCATGCATCACCTATCGGGATCTGAATGGCTTGCCTGATCCCAATTATGGCCAAGACATTGGCCAAGATAGGATGCCCGTTTAGGCCTCCATCTTTCCTTTGCAGAGTTATAAATAAATGTGGCCCTTATTTAAATCCAACTTTGTGTCTCATCTCGTTATTTCGCCCTCCACTCCCGCAATAGTGGCTGCAAGAAGGACGAGCAGTAAATGCCATAGCAAGACTGCTTACTGGTTTTCTGCCTGTCAAGGAAGGAAGTGGTAGCAATGAAGAAAAAGAGGTCAAGGAGCAATCTCAGCTGGTGACAATGGTGGTGAAAAGGTAGATTCACTGAGGCAGAGGGCCCACTGAGAGTGTCTTGCCCAAGAGCCTACATAAATCTGGAGCCAGCATTGCCTGTAATGATGGGGCCTTGTGGGCATCAACTGGAACAGGGTGGGAATTAGATGACCATGTGCTCTTTTTAAATTCAGTGGTTCAGAACAGAATTTAAAAAACAACAACAGTGAAATCCTGGAGCAATATGGTTTTCACCTCTGAAGTTATTCCCATACCTATCTGGATAATATCTATATCTTTGACCCCCATGCGGTCTATTGCTATACTTTCCTAACTGCATTCGGCTTGCTTTTCAGTGAGTGGTTCCAAGAGCTGGGAGACTGTTTAGAAGGTGTTCTGATGCAATTGGGAAAACATATAAAGGGTGATGAAGAGAGAAGGGGCTTTGTGTGGATATATACCACATTGCCAGTGCTCACTCTTGCTTCAGTGGAGGAGGGAATTGCCAGTTTGGTACATAATCACAAGATATACTCTTGCCAGGGTGGATGCTGTGGAAAGTACCTGAAGCAGACTTGAAGCAATTACAGATCTAGCAATCGCCATGATGCTCTATCCATGCCACTACAAATAGTATGTAAATGAGGCATAAGGCAAACTTAAAGGACAGGATAGCTTTAAGTCTGTCATATGGTAACATCTTTTTTCTCATAGTATTGTAACTGAGTGGCAATAAGAGCCTTCTACATGAGGCATTTATTGTGCACTCGTGATTCCTCACTCACAGTAGTTTGCAGGTCCTTTACATGATGTTGTCATCCTCCAGAGCCTCTCCTATGCTTTGCAACCATTATCATGGTCCCCCCCCAATGAGGAAAGTCTGATATGTTCCTGAATGGCGTTATAAAACCATGGTGTATTTGCGCAATTCTGCTATACCACAGAGCCACCTAGTGGTTATGTAATGAAACATAGAGGAAGGCAGAGAAACAAAACCCCTGGAAAAACATATGTAAAGGAACTGATCTTAATTCTGCAAAGAATCCAGAAGCAGAAGGCTCAGTAAAGGTGTGAGTTAAAAGCCTCATATAGAAAAACCCTAAATGGCTGTGCCAGTGCTGCACTGTATTTTCTCTTTTGAAATGGTTTGAGCTTCCTGGGGGCACAAAGCCCCTTGCCAATAATATCATTTTTGCTGTTGATTGCATTGATTCACAGTGTTTGCCTCCCCACTCTGCTGATGCTCGAATACCGTTGTAGAGGACTTCTACACTTGTCACAGATCATGTAGAAAGCATGATATCACAGCATCACATAGACAGTCGATTTAGCTCTATTAGGACATCACTAAGCTTAAATGAAGAAATCTTTTGATCTCAGTTTAAACTGATGTGGACAGCGCGAGAGAATTTCCTTGTAACTGAGGCAACCATGCTGCAAGTTGGTCCCATTTCCTTCCCCTGTGAACATTTCTGTACCCCTTCAACTCCCCCCACAAACAATTCCTGAAAAGGGGATGCTTTAAGTGCATGTGAAAATCTAAAACAAACAAACAAAAACCCTTGGGGATTTGTAAGATTGTGTGTCAACACTATGCTCAGTAAAATTATTTGGTTTAAAATTTTAGCTCTTGAATGGTGAGTTTCAAGATAATCTGCAGTCTTTATTTGTCTATTTGAAATTATTATTATTATTATTATTATTATTATTATTATTATTATTATTATTATTATTATTCCTACCTATTTACAAAGGTACACCTGATGGCTTGCACAAAATCAACTCAGTACAAAATAAGAAAACCTAAACACATATAAAAAAAACCCTAAAAAGAAAACAATACCAATAGTAGTTAAAGACAAGCAGCAGTTTTAAAAAGCAGCAGATCGCACAACAGAGGTTGTGGGGTGGGTTGAAGGACTGTTTATTTATTTTCCTCCTCTGGATCAAATTTCTCTTGCCAACCTTAATCCATTGGTTCCACTTCTACAACTTCTTATAGTTTAATTTTTAATACATTTCTTTACATTGAAATTGTTCAGCAATTTTTATCCTGACTGTTTCTAATCCATAAAGTGTGGTATGAATTGATGGCCCTTTTGGCTTTGCTCCATAAGATCTAGAGAACGAACAGAGGTGGAATAAAATATGAAAACATTAGACAGAAGCTCCCTTGGAAAGAGAAACAGAGAATTCCATACTAGAAGCTGGGCATTGGTTGCACGCCACAGCTCTGCACTGCTCTGCATGGGCTTGTAAAATGTTAGTTATGAGAAGGGTGATGACAGTTCAATGTCGACAGCACATTCATCATGGCAGCATTTGTCACTCTGCCTCCCAAGCAAGTATTTGTATGGCCAGAGTTGCAAAGCGTTGGGAACAGGTGCCTGCACACCTAAAACAAATGAACAAATGCCTTCTCTCACAACAAGATTTGCATGGACACAAAACAAACAAGCAAACAAACAGGGAGACAGCTTTGTGGAGAGACCGAAAGACTTGATACACAAGCCATTTTCCTGGGATGATAAACCCCGTGTGTTCATTGCAAGCACTGATTTGTTTACATGTTTAAAGGGCAAATCACAGACTGAACGGAGCTGAAAGTCAGTAAGACAAAGGGCTCTTGACTCACTGCTCTGTCATCTTGAGATAAGTGGCTTTGAGTTGTGTTCACAGAGTTGTACAAAAAAACATAGTGACCACAATAATCTGCCAAGAGGCTGAGCCACCATGGAATTCCTATTCTTGTCAAAATTGCTATCCCTGAACTGCAACTTCTGGAATATGTCTCTTGGAAGGAGCACTGAATCATGAATTTGTTAAAAGCCCTAAAATACCAATTGCTTCTATACTTATAGGAGCAACCTCTTTAACATTAAGGTCCATGTAAAAAATCAGCCATCAGCAACAGAACCCCAGCATATTTGTGTAGTATGCAATTGAAATAATTTTGAATGTGGCTTGTTCAAAAATGGTACTTGATGCCAGCTCTGGCATTAAGGGTAAGCATGATTGGGCACCTGGCGAGGGTGCACAGCTAGGAATGTACAGATTTTGTAAAATCCGTTCCATCTGCATTTCATGGATTGCCAGCTGCTGTTCGTTCTGTCTTCTGCTCATTGGTGGAATCATTTCCCCCCCAATTTCCCCAATTTGTGTAAATTCGCATTTGTACAAATTCCCCCCAAATACACATTTTCATACTTTAGGCTATGGGGAAATGTGCCTTTTCAGCCAGTGACTTTTTTTAAAAAAATATGTATTTTTATTGACTAAATTTGGGTAGAATCCTCCCCATTTTTTTTTAAACTGGCCTGCAAATCCATGGAATCTGTGTGACTCAGGAAAAAATGGTCTGCTGCAGAATCCAGGGGCTGGATTAATAGAAATCTGAACTTATTTCATTCCATTGCAGATTTCTCTGACATTCCTACATACAACCCAGCAAGGGCCCACTGAGAGGAACCCCCTGATGTTGTTCCTCCTCTTCATCATTGCATCCTCCTCCTCCTCCTCCTCCTCCTCCTCCTCCTCCTCCTTGTTATTATTTATTACATTTATATACCATCCCATAGCCAAAGCTCTCTGGGCAGCTTACAAAGTTTAAAACATTGAACATTGTTCACCTGCCTTGCTTTGGCCCAGACATTAGTGGAAGGAGGAGGAGGAGGAGCAAATGCCAGTGCCTGCTTGCTCATTGGCTCTCTGCCTGTCAAACAAGCAAATGGCAGCAATGATGAGGAAGGGGACAAGGAGCAAGTGCAGCTGCTGACAACAGTGGTGAGAAGATAGATTCATTGAGGGAGAGGGCCCACGATGGGTGCCTCGCTCAAGGGCCCTCAAAATCCTGGACCCATCACCAAACAAGAAGACAGAAAAGGACACTGATTTGCACAAAATGTGCATTTGCTAATTTATATGTACAGATGCAAATTTTGAAATAATTACTGTGATATAAATAGACATGCAGTACATTTTACCACAGTGGGGAAGACTGTGTCCAGATGAGCTGTATGTCTGGTCAGTCTGCTCTCCAGATGCTAACTGTGGATGGGCAACCTCAAAGCCATTGGTCTCCCTTCTGGTGGCCCTTTGATTTCACACCAACTTGGGCTGGACAGGCCTTCAACTAAAGGAGCGTCCTCTGTAAAATATGACACATGGCTATCCTACTTGATGGACAAGTTGCATATGTTTTGCCAGATGTTCAGACACTGGATTCTCAAATGTGGGTCATAACTACAGTTACCAAGCTTAAACACTTTGGCCTTTGCTAGACCAGGGTTTACCATGTAGGGCTTTATAGGTTAAAACCAGCACCTTGAATTGAGCTCAGAAACGTATAGGCAGCCAATGCAAGCGGGCCAGAATTCAAATGCTACCTTTGCGACATGGGATATGGTCTGGGAACCTGTAAAATCAAGCCCCATGTGGAAGAGGTGATATGGGGTATGAATGCTATCCACTTTTCTCCTTCTTTTCTCTCGCTCTATCCATCTATGTTAGAGGTGCACACAGTTTTCACCCTTGAGGGCCACCTGTGATGCTGGCTCTGGGATTGATGGGATATGCACACATATAATAAATAATAAATAAATAATAATTAAGAAATAAAATTATTATTATTATTATTATCTGAATGAAGATTGCTAAAAGAAGGCATGGAGAGCCTTCTGTTCACCCCCTTCCCAAGTGATCCTAAATACAGATCGCTTTTCCCTTGCTGATAGCAATGAGGAAAAAATGATGTCTATCAGGATCACTGGGGATGGAGAATTCAGGGGGTGGGAGGTTTGGCATCAGGGGATCCTTGGCGGGTGGGGGCTGCAGTAAAGGGCGGGATCTACACTACTGCTTTAAAATGGTTTATTACAGTAGTGACAACTGTTGGGGCCCAGGACACACTCCCTAGACAGTCTTCAAAATGTTTTTAAAGTGTTATATCCTGCTTGGTGTAGATCTGGCCAAGGTATTGAGATGCTGCATGCAGCCCCTGCGCTGCAGGTTGTGCAATCCTGACCTACACGGTATATGTGTACATACATTAACCCAATAGTATAGGTTTGAGTCATGGCAAAATGGCCCCTGTGCGTTTATTAAAGGTAGCATTTGAATAGGTTCCATACTACCTTCCAGCATTTGTTTGCCAAGAAATGTCGCTACAGCTCTGTTCCTGCTACATAGACTGTTCTTGTGTAAAAGGGGTCCAGAACCTTGTTAAAATAAGGCTGGGGAGGGTAAAAAAAGAAAAGAAAAGAAGAAATGGCAGGAGAGAGGAAAAGTAACAAAAGTAGGAATACTCAAATAATTCTATACCTGTCACTTCTTTTCTTTCCTCTTAAAGAGTCATCCATTTTTATGTCTGCGAAAAGTTAATATAGAGCTGTCTCTCTCTTGCATGAGGAAAAATAGCAATTCTCTCAATAGTATAATATAAAAACAGGAATGTTTTCAAATTTACCTCTTTTGCATGTTTTGAGATTGGCAGCTACGTAATTAAGCGGAACAAAGGAAAAAGAGAATGAATAACATACAGTACAAGTCAATCACGAGGAGGAGGGGGCACGCTCAGCAAGGCCCAGATAGCAAGGATGAGGATGAGAGAAACAACAACAGCAACAGCAACACTGCGTTTTGACGTGGAAGGAATGGAGGACACTTCAGTGTTTTGCTTGGATGCTTATATATCTACATTATTTATCTTATTTTATTTATATCCCACCTTTTTCCCAACACTGGGCTTTACAAATTAAAACATGTACAGTCAAGACAGATACAGATATACATTTTTTAAAAAAATTAAACATGCTACAATGTTAAAACACTTAAGACATTTAAAATACAAATATTTTTTTTTAAAAAAAATCCGATATATAAACAGCACATAAACAGAGGTCCAGACTATCCCCCAAAGGCCAGCCGGAACAGAAAAGTTTTAGCCTGCCTCTGGAAACACACCAGGGAGGGAGCCAGTCTAGCTTCCCTGGGGAGGGAGTTCAAGAGCTCCGGGGCAGCCACCGAGAAGTCCCTCTCCTGCGTTCCCACCAGGCATGCCTGTGATGGTGGGGGAACCGAGAGAAGGGCCTCCCCTAAAGATCTCAGAGGACAGGCAGGCTGGTAAGGAAGAATATGGTCTTTCAGATAACCTGGACCTGAGCTGTATAGGGCTTTATAGGTCATAACCAGCACTTTGAATTGTGCCTGATCTGTCTGTATGCTACCTAATCACCGTTCTGCTCACAGTCTTTATGTGGGTGGGAGGGGGATGCATGAGTGACTCAGACTGTTCTGTCATTTGAAGCCTCTCTTGCACTATTGAAGCATAACATCTTCAATCACTTCCAGGAATCATCCAGCTCCAAGGCTTTTTTTCTGTAACTCCGGGGGAAGAGCATTCCAATTTATTTATTTGGTTAGTTATGTATTTAAAATAATTTTAAAATTGACCTTCATTCTTACTATCATAAGTGTGACTCTAAGGCTAGATCTATACTACTGTTTGATAGTGGTATTGAAGTGCACTGATCGCTGTTGGGGCACAATCCACATTCCATTTACTGCTTTCATAGTGTTCTATCCTGCTTTTTATTCCACGTTCATAATGACTTGAAACAAGGTGTAGATCTGGTCTAAGTATCCATAAATTTAACAATTACAATAAGAGCAACAAAGTACATTCATCAAAACAATTGAGAAGTGGCAAATACAGTAATGATGCAATCCTACCGAGCACAGAGTGGAGATTCAGCTGCAGACAAATGGCCTCATCCAAAGCCCTGCCAGGCCGAGGCTGGGAGGGCAGCCGTAAGGGAGGAGTGGCATTTGTGGTTCCATTTCCCCTCTCTGACTGTACCCCAGCTTCCTGCAAATGCTATCCTATTGAAACCAGGGGGGAAATAATTTTTGACAGTTCCAAGATTGGCATAGATCTGCCACTGCTTTGTAGTTGTGTCTGGGGACCAAATCACTCCCAACACACACACACACACACACACACACACACACACGCACGCACGTCTTCCCCCTCCCCCATATCAGAGTTCAGACCTCAGAGACAGATCAGTTACAGAAATGTCCGCAGTGGCTCTAGGGGAGGGTTCCAAAATGCATCTGTTCAGAGATAGGGAGATCCAATATAGCCTAGGGCTTACGGGATGCCCTCTGGGGTGCCACAGAATTGCCCTGGCTGTAAGACATATAACCCAGCTTGCCCAGTACCTGGGCAAGCAAAATAGTTTTGACTAGGTGTCAGAAGGATTCCAATTTAAATTTGGGAGGAGTGACTGCAAACACCCATTATTCTTTCAACTCTCCATTCCGCCTACCATATGGACCCATCCAATTCTAGACCAAATGTTCACATTCTGAGAACTGCTCACGTTTTGCAGCCAGATGGAATTCTTTCGATGTTCCCGTTGTAGAGTTCTAGATGCCTGCACTCCATGAACTGCTGAAGTCATGGGGGCTCTAATGTTCACATGGAACCCCACCATCCATAAGGATTTACATGGTATGAATGGAAAAAGCAGATCTGTGCATACTGTGCATTCCTTTCGAATTGGGGAGCCTGGTCATTAAAGTCAATGGTATATCTGAACACATAGTGGGCTCTGTAAGGGCATTGGAGTATTGGTATTAGAGTTTCATCCCTTTTGAGCATAATATAGAAAGTATGACTCAATTTGAGAGTGCCAGTTCGATGGTTCTTTCCATTTCACCGGAACAGTACTTTTGCCTAGGGATGTACGGATTTTGTGAAATCTGTCCTGTCTGTATTTTGCAGATAGTCAATTGCCTTACGTTCTGTTATCTGCTCATTGGCAGAATGGTTTTTTTTTGTCCAATTTCTCAAATTTGTGCAAATGCACCCCAAATGCACATTTTCCTGCTTCAGCCTATGGGGAAAATACAAACTTTTGGCCATTTATTTTATTTTATTTTATGTATTTTTCTATGAATAAATTTGGGTAAAATTCTGGAAAGTAAAAAAGGCTCCACAAATCCACAGAATCCATGCTATTTGGTAAAAGCTGGTCTGCTGCGGACTCCACTGGTTGGAATCATAGAAACTTAAACTTATTTTATTCCATTGCAGACTTCTCCAACATCCCCACTTTTGCTACCATAATGACTCAGTCTTCACTATCTACGTTATGTTGAATAGATCTTGGCCAGTATCTTTCAAATGCATCTGGCTAAATAAGATTCCTCCCACCCCCTTTTCAAGAGCATCAGTGTTTTCTTTCGTGCCCTGGAAATACTGTCTTTGGAATGACAGCTTAATCATGCTGAGAAGAACAAGCAGTAAACGCTAATATTTCAGAAAGGAAATTAGTTGGGCAAGGATCCATGGTGCAGGTGGTTAGAATGAACTCAGTTCTTGGGCGGGGGGAGTTTTGTAAATACCACAAACCATTATCATAGGTTTAGAACTCTGCATCTCCAGAAAAATCTCAAAGAACACATACATCACAATCTGGCAGTCTCAAACGCTATTTATCTCCACTCTATTCCTCTTTCACAAGATGATGGCTCCCTGGCTTCTCTGTTCTATTCATAATGATGCTGCTTTAACAGTATGCAATTTTATAGCTTATTTGGAGTGAGCAGTAAACATTGAAGTAGGCTCACAATTTTTTCCTTGGATATCGAAGGAAACAAGTGTGCCACAAGTTGAATCCAAAGTATGAAGCAGTGCCATTCTCGGTCACACAAAATGCATCTGCACAGGTCTGCCCCATGTTTCGGAATGGTTTGGCCTCCTCTACTGAACTGGAGAGCAGGGCAGGATCTACACTGCTGCTTTAAAACAGTTTATTACAATAGTGACAACCGTTGGGGCCCAGGACAGTTTTCACAGACAGTTTTCCACAGACAGTTTTCAACCCGTTTTCAAAGTGTCATATCCTGCTTGTTATAGATCTGGACCAGGTTTCATAGGAATCCTGGAGAGGTGGACAGGAAAGCAGGCTGGACACTTTGTGACATAACTAGGCTCATGACTGTTCTTGCCATCGATCCAGGAATGCCACTAACACCACTTCCTGTGTGCCAGAGCTGGGCCATGAGCAGCAATCTGAGGTGAGCCAGGAACCGTGAGCTATGGGACAAGCCAGAAGTCACGAGGAAAGAGCAAGTAAGGGGCAAAGGACAAACCAGGTGGCTAGGTTGAGAAGTCAGCCAAAAGTCAGGACCGAAAAATAAACAAGGATAGAGGAATACACCAAAGCTCAGGAAGATGTTGTTGATTAAGCAAGGCTTGACTGTAAAAGAAAGCCCCTTTTATACACCTTCCTGTTCAGGAGGATCCAATGGCCAGTCTGCATGGGTGGAGTCAGTCCAGAGCCTGAACGTACTATACTAAGAAGGTGTCAGACACAGTTCAGTGATTCATCACATGGGGCAGCTGTACACAAATCCAGCAGTTCCTGACACGGTCACATGTGACCCTTCTATCACAGGTTGGGCACTCATACAGTATTGAGGCAGTGATCCTGGTTCTGGTTCATACATTACTTGATGTGATACTCTTCTTTGTATGTTAGAGTGGCACATCCATTCCTCTCCTCTACACTTCACTTATGAAACCTCAGTGACCACAGCTTCACCTATGAAGTGGATATTCTGCACCACAAAATCCCACTATGTCTATAGTTGGGGAGGCGGGGGGAACAGAACTTGGCACCACTGCACCAAAGAGGTGTGCTGCAACAGGTTACGTATGAACTGGGGCTTTTCATGACTGATAAGGAGCCATATTTCTACATTAATTTTCTGGCACTTTTAGGCTTTACACATGATGTGGGAATATACAAAAAGGGTGCAAAAGTGACTTGGGTGTTGTGTATGCACTTGCCACACGTCTGTGGCCTTATATAAATGGTGCATCTCCCCACAGGAGCTGTACCTGCATTGAGGATACAGACATCTCCCCCCATCGTGGGTGCTATCAGGCACAGAAACTGTATGTTTCAACCTGGAGGAAGGCCTGCTTTTTAGAGCGAAATGGGGCATATGGGGGTGGGGACATGAACTCTCCTTGTACCTGCCACTTACTTCCTAGTAACCTCTCCCCTAAATCCTCCCTCCTGAGCAAGCTCACTTCCAATGAGCAGGGGCTCAGCCAAGTTCAAGGGGGAAGCACTGGAGAGGTAAAAGCAATGGATATACAGTTGGCTGAGGAAGGGGGGAGTTTTTGTTCTACATACCACTCCCTGTTCCAAACATGGAACAGATCTTTTGTATGGGTCTGTTTTGCTCACACAGGTTCATTATAGAATCTGGAAAATCACACTTTTTAATTATTATTTTCAGAGTAAATGTCTACTGCAGAGAAAAGTCAGAAAATGTGAAGGCCAAAGCACTAAAAGGATTAGGGAAAGGAGACAAGGAAGGAAAGAACCTTGAAATAACAGTGCTTTTCAGCTCTTACGACTTATCAAGATTTCTCAAATGGAGACTCATGTTTTTCTCATTTGATGCAACAATTCCTAAATAGAAATATTCTGGAGTAAATGAAACCACCATATGTCTGGCATCTGGTACGTTCAAGACAACAGTATGTGTTTGAACTAGATGTAATTATAATATGCAATATAAAAGTTACAGAATGAGAATAACCTGCATTTAATTTAAATATATATATATATATATATATATATATATATATATATATATTTCCTGCTTGCTTAATTTATTTGTGATGTATTTATTTAATAGATTTCTGTACTTATAGTTTACAAAGAAAAATATTAAAACATGTATAAAAACATTAAAACTAAGTATTCACATTGCCATAATTAGCAGCAAACTGGGCAGCACAATCAATCAGGGAAAACTTGGGCAAAGAGGTGAGCCTTTAATTGGCAGCTAAAACACACCACAGTTGGCATCACTCAAATACCAGGGGAGAACACATTCCTTAAGGCGAGCATCCCTATGGAGACGGTCTGCTTCCGGGTTGCTGCAAAATGGCCGTCTGCAGGTCATGGTATAACCCACAAGGCCTCCTCTGATGAATATGTAGTGTTACTTTACATAAGAGTATATATGATAGCTGTGAAACAGCCACTGCTAAAATTCTGGAGGAGCCATGCTGACAGGGAAAGAGGAATTTCCTCACCTGTGTCTTATCCTCCACTTCAGTCTCCTTACCAAACAACACAAGCAACTTGAAAGCCATCTTATAAAGCCATAAACAAACCTGCAGCATTTCGTTCTGACATTTTTATTCAAAGAACAGAATAAAAGGGGAAGAGCTGTGGGGATAACATCGGACTTTTCTCATGTCAGGATATACTACAGACTGCTGTGGCTCCCCCCCCCCGCCCCCCTCCTCAGACCGCCCAGCTACAGAGCCATTTAAGAAAATTACCTAAAGCTTTCCACAACTGGTAAAAAGTTGATACTTATCTGGGGACTCATTATACATTGTCTTAAAAGATGTATTTTGCGACCCTCTAAGCTTGGTCTGAAGACAGAGACAACATTTGCAGGAAAATAGCTGCATTACGTAAGGAAAATTAGATGAAATTATCTGCATTATGTAAGAGAGGAAATTGTTTTTTGAGATTGATTCAGTCTCGGGCTTTCAGGCCATATGCTTGCTTTAGGTAAGGAAGGTCATTTTGACACTGTGCCTCTTTAACGTTCTCTGTGGGAAATCTATGCTGGCTCTGATTCAGCTAAAGTTAGCCACCTTGAAGTCCAATTGAAAGCAATAGGACTTAACTCGTTCCATTAGGTTCAATGAGACTTTAATCATGACTAGTTTTAGTTGTCCTGGGACTGCTGTGCTTAATATTCATTTGATGCAATTGTTGGCTTTAGATCAATTGTGACTTTGGCAAAACGTATTCTGCTATTCCATGCTGCTCCCAATACTTGCCTGGATCTTCTATTTCTCCTCCACAAGGCACAAGGTCAAACTTCTCTAACTATAATATGCTTTCAGAACCAGTTTACTCTGTGATTACCACCCTGGTAAGCCCATCCATGCAGTTTACTTGGCTGTACCCTCAGACTTTCAAGGACATCCTTTGAGAGTGTCACTGTAGCTACTTCACAAGATGTTAACACTGACTACCAGTGGTTTTACTGGGCTCCCTTTAGTTCCTGTTGCTCGAGAACATGGGTGAGGGTGCTACCGTCAGTACTGTGCTCATGTCCTGCTTGTGGACTTCCCATTGAGGCATCTGATTGGCCACTGTGGGAACTGAATGCTGGACTACAAAGTCCTTCGGTCTGATCCTGCAGGTCTCCTCTTGTTTTCTTAAGTTTTTGTGTAAGATGTGTAGGCCTGCATTACACTCCCATCTTTAAAAGAAACTAATATATGAGGCTTTTTAAAAAATAATAAGGGGCCAATTAAGTATGCACATGAGTTCAAGATGGCTAAAGACTGATATAACATGAAATGGAGGTTCATGGTGCTGAGCCATGCTGCCAACACTTTTAACATATTAGCATCTGTCTCTAGCATACTGGTAAATTCTTAGGAATGGGCAGAGTCACCCGCATCCAATTCGTTGGACACTCATCCCATCCACTCTAATCGTTGGGCCACCAAGCTTCTTTTGAGGCTTGGCGAGGCCCAACGAGTGCTCAGCAGCCATCCGCCCTCGCTCTGGAAATTACCTTTCCCCCTATTGCATAAATGGTGGCAAAGAAGGGAAATACATTATTTCTGGAGCCTCCATTCTAGCACACAATGGAGGCTCTGGACAAGGGCACAGAGTGCAGGTCTGCAAATGCTCCGTGGGCACTGGGGGGACGGATGTGGGGTGTTTGGTGGACTCCCAGACTCAGTCAGGTGCGCGCAACATCCCTAACACTGATGCATGCCATTCTTACCCTCCCCAGTTTGGGTGGCCACATGTCCTCTTTTACAGAGGTCAGTCCTCTATTTGAAGAGATATATTTATTTTTATTTATTTCATTTTTTATATCCCACCTTTTTTCCTCCAAGGAACCCGAGGTGGCATACATAATCCTCCTCCTCTTCATTTTATCCTCACAACAACAACCCCGTGATGTAGGTTAAGCTGAGAGTCTGTGACTGGCCCAAAGTCATCCAGTGGGTTTCCATGGCTGAGTGGGGACTAGAACTCGGATCTCCCAATTCCCAGTCCAACACCTTAGCCACCGGGCTTCGGAGGTCCAGATTGTCCCGCTCCGCTTCGGATCTGTGGATCCGTAATGGAGCGGAGCACAGCCCTAATAAGGATGTTTACCAAATATTACTTACTGTAATATTTCCGGTGCTAGCATTTTTGAGCCAAGTGCCCATTTTAATGATCCTAACTGTCATCTGTAAAGGAATCTTCTGTTAAGAGAAGCATTGCAATTTACTCAATATATAGGGAGGACGAATCCATTCAGTTTATCTCCAGGTTTGGGCTGCATTTCTCAGACTGCACTAAACCAAATGGAACTATGCTGAATTATTCAGCAACTAAAGCTGGAGTAAGTAAAAGTGAAAGATAAAAGTGAAAGTGAAAGATAAAAGTGAAAGATAAAAGTGAATACAGTTAAGTCTGTTTAAAGAGATAAATAATAAAATCCCACCCACAGAGCTCTGCACAAACCACACTAAACCAACAATTCCTGTCCTTCCATCCGGTACAGAATGAAAATAATCAAAGCCCAGTCCAGTGCTTTGGACCAATACACAAAACATCCAAGTTCAAACTTCTGTCACCTGTTCCGTGAATAAGTGTAATGATGGAATCGTTTTGCTTCTATAGTTGTTTCTTGCTGATTAAAGGCTGAACCTGCACTTCCCACTTAGTCGAGGTAAAGGTGAAATCAATTTGCTGATCCATACGCAACTCCAAATGTAAAATGGAATAACCACACCCTGGTACTCAGTAGTATGGCATCCTTTACATGATTTTTTTTGTACTGATAATTGGCACTTGGGCCTTGATCTAGATATGCAGAACATGTGTGCAGCCCAAAACTTGAAATGAAGATGGAAATTCTCATGACATCATCTATATTTTGTAGTTTGACTATAGTGACTTCACTGGATGGCTCGCATCCCAATGATCATCCTTGTCCTGGGCTTCCATCTGCATAAGCATTTCCTAATCCTGTGTATAATCTTCATGTGGAATATGTTTCCTTGCAGACATTTCTCATTCTAAGTTAGAGTAGTAACACTTCACTACTTCATATTCCACATCCAGTATCTATATTCTGTATTCATTATTTGCAATTTGCTATCATTTTATAATACATACTTAATCAATATAAACACAAAGATCTTCAATGTTTGAGGCTGCAGAAGCAGACTTTGAGAAGTGCATCTATCCTAAACATCTGCCACACACAAAAATCACAGCAGGTTGAACTAACTCTTTTGAGAAGATGATTGCGGAAAAACCAAAACTCGTTTGCTTTCCATGTCCTGCAGTTTGTGCAGACAACTTAATAGCTCACATCTCCAAAGGCTGTTAGTGAACAGTTTTATCGATTGGATCTATCACTGCAGCACGGAGCGCTCTGAATGGGCCTGCTAAAAAATCCATTACAGAATGAAATACTCTGCATATCTGAAACAGCAGCCACTGCAGCAGAATCTCAGCCTGCCTTTGACGCTTGTAGTCTCTCAGGACACTTCTGCAACTGATTCTCTGAATGGAAAAACTATGTCAAATATCACACTGTCTCATGAAGACTTCCAAACCCCATTCCACAAGTCCCATATGCCATTTCTCATGTTCTTCTATTCCTCTTTCCCATGTGGAGGCTACATGAAATTTACACGCGCCCATCCCAAACTCTTTCATCCAACAGCAGATTTTCCTAGAAGGAGGAGGAGGAGGAGTTCTGCGATAAATAAGAGAGCCAGTGTGGTGTAGTGGTTAGAGAGCTTCGGCTATTGGGTGGTATAAAATAAAATAAAATAAAATAAAATAAAATAAAATAAAATAAAAGTTAGATTGGGATTCAGGAGATCTGGGTTCTAGTCCCCACTCTGCCCTGAAGCTCATTGGCTGACTTTGGCCAGTCACTGGCCCAAAGTCGGCCCTACCTACCTCATAGGTTTGTCGTTAATATAAAATGGGGAGTGGAGGTCCATGTAAGGTGCCTTGGGTTTCATGCAAGAGAAGACAAAAAGTGGGATATAAATAGAAACAACAACAACAACAACATATTTAGAAGCTTGTGATTAGCACAAGAACAGCCTTGAATAGAGTCATATCAAATTGTAAAGAGGCCCTTGATACCCAAACTCCAATTTCCTGCTTCTGTAATCATAGCTGGCCTTGTCATGTAACAGAGTAATCACTGTGGTATCACTGTGGTATCACTGTGGTATCACTGTGGTGGTGGGTGGGTATGCAGATGAATGGCAAGAATCCATGTCTAAATGGTGCGGCAAGGTGTTAAAAAGTGTTGTCCCTAGTGTGTGAGGGGGCATCCAGTTGGGTCTGTTTCATGTGGTAAAATGTCTTGGAGCCAGTAGTGTCCATACTTAGATCTGGGAAGTCACCTAGGTAAATCAGCCTGACTGTATGCTTGTATGGGAAAGATTTTGCTGAAAAGGAAAAGAAACAAAGAACTGAATTTAAAAATTCTAAGGTATGTGGTCCACTAGCTAGAAGGCACTTGTGGCTAATTTCTGTGTCTAACTTCCACTTTTACCTTAATTCCAGATTGGGCAAAACCAGTTTAAAAACTGCCTAGTGGTCATTTGTGGGTGGGGCGGGGGCTGCTGGACAAAGAAACATCCCTCTTCTGCATATTAGCATCACAGGGCAAACACTGGGCTGGGAACCTTTCTGTCTGTTTTAAAATGTTTAATTCTGCCCTCACCTCTGGCAGTGTTGTTTAGCACTTCCTGTGGCATTTGAAATTTCACCAGGCATGGCACACATATTTTCAAGCATATCATTGCAATCATAAGAATTACCAACTCACTTCCTGATCCCCCAAAAAAGAAAAAAGAAAAGAAAAACACCCCTGGGATCTTGGAGAACGGAATTCTGCAAAACACATTGATATTCTGTAGCTTTTGCCCATCTGTAAAATTTCAGCATACACACATCCCTGATAAAGTCTGAAATACATGGATGTATATTATATAAGAGCCAGTGTGGTATAGTGGTTTGACTAGGACAGGGGAGGACCAGGACCCCATGCAACTATGAAGCCCAATGGGTAACCTTGGGCTAGTCACCATTATCTCAGTCCAACCCACCTTACAGGGTTGTAAGGAGGATAGGTTATGGAAGTGGGGTGGAGGACAATTGGCAGTATTCTTCTGTGTCATTCCACTAGTGTAAATGGCACTGCAGTAGCAGAAACTAAGTTTTGAATTATGTGCAACTGGAAAATCCAAGGAAAGTTACATTTGCACAAACATGGTTATGCAACCAGTTGCACAAGCTAATGTGAAACTGCTTGTGCAATGGAAAGCCGAGTTTGTGGAATGATACCATTGGATACTGCCCAATGAATGAAATTCCAAGCAGGATAGAAATGTTATAAATAAATTTGAGGAGGAGTTCATGATTTAACGAACAGTTGAAGTCCAAAACAAGTTTGGGCCAGTTTTCCCGAAGGAGTACCTTTTGCCATATGTTCCTGCCCAAACGCTAAAATTGTCTTTGCAGGCTCTTCTCTGGGTGCTGCCACCTGCAAGGGTGTGATGGCTGGCTACCGGGGAAAGAGCCTTCTTTTCAGGGCCCCCCATCTTTGGAATGCCATTCCTGGTTAGCTCCTCCAGGCATCTTCATTGTACACATCTAGGCACCCTTATAAGACCTTCCTCTTTAAGAGAGCATTTAGGGTGTCTCTACATGTATATTATATAAGAGCCAGTGTGGTATAGTGGAGAACTGAGTTCTAGTCCCCACTCGGCCATGGAAACCCACTGGGTGACTTTGGGCCAGTCACAGACTCTCAGCCCAACCTACCTCACAGGGTTGTTGTTGTGAGGATAAAATGGAGAGGAGGAGGATTATGTACACCGCCTTGGGTTCCTTGGAGGAAAAAAGGCGGGATATAAACGAAATAATAAATAAATAAATACATACATACATACATGATGGTTTTGTGGTGCAACTGACACTGTTGTATTTTTGTTCGTTTGGTTATTTTATTGTTTGATTTCGTTTTATGACTGTAAACTGTCCTGAGGGCATTTTTCAGTTGGGCAGTATGCAAATCTAGCAAATAAATAAATAAATGATTTTGTTGCTGCTATTGCATCAAAACAATGTTGATATTCTTGTGGTGATTTTGACTGAAATCCTTTTTGTTCACTTTTATATTGTCTTGGCATCTGTAGTCCCCTGTAAGTTATAATGTCAGCCACATTTCCTCTGTTGAACAGAGGCTGCTTTTAAACAATGGGATGAACAATTTTTGTAAAACTCTCAGGGGACGTTTTGGAAGCCAGGCCTGTATGAGATCATGTAATGAGAGCGGGGCTTGGTGGTGCTTTAATTCAGTGGATGATCACATTCATTTAAACGCTAATCTTTTTAACAGGGAAATGCAAAGACTTTCCAGATTCATAGCCAAAAGCGATCTTGTAAGAGTTCCCAGGTGAGTTTTGAAGAGAAAATAGTAGCTGATTAGATGTATGACTGATATTACCGAACAGAGAAAAGACTAAGGCAAGTGTAATGCAGCTCAATAGGATCTGCACATTACTGTGATGCTTTTCTGCTTTGGGAGTGTGTTGTTTACTTTCATAGAAGGTTTTATGTGTTTTTAGGCTGTGACCTCCTCGGAGAAAGGACCATGTTGATTTTAGCGCTGATAAGGTGCGTCGCAAAATGGGCTTTGAGTTTGTGTTTTAGGCCTTCCTTTGGTATTCTGCAACCTCTATGGCACTGAAGTGGAAGTTAGCATTGTCAAACAGACGGCAGCAGCCTGCAATAACGGTTTGGAGCATTTCCTTGCATTCTGAAGAACGTATGTTGGCCCTAATTATTTGTGACATCAGGAGGGGGAGGGACAGCGGGCTCCAAACTTTGAACTCTCCCACAGTGCAGAGAAGGGAAAGATGAAGAGCCAGAAATAACAAGGCTGAAAAATACATTAGAAGCAGGAATGAAGAAAAACTCAAGCTCATTTGGATTTCCATTTGTGAGTGCCACAAGCGCAAGCTCAGGCAGCGGTGAGATTTCTGCCAGTGGCTATATTTAAAACATGCCGAAGCTGGTGATTGTGCTCACAGACTGGCAACCTGTTTTGCCTGAACTCCAAATAAACAGGTGCAGTTTAATCATCAAAAAATACTTCCTGGCCACAAATCATTCTGATGCCTTTGGGGGTATTGAAGGTAACATTTAAAGACCTTCAGCTACACCTGCACACAAGCATTCCTATTGCAGATTGGCTCTCGGATCAGGTGTGATTGGGAAGCAGGATGCACTGCCCAGCTGCACGACGCCCCCTTGCCCATGGTTGTGGGAACAGGAGAGAATAAATCACATTGAATGCTGGAACTGTACCCAGCATATCTCCCTTTCAGCTATGTTTCTGGGCCCAGAATTATCCCCTCACCTCCCCTGTCCCCCGTGATCTCCATTGGGTCATCATTTATGGAAAACCCACCTTCCCGTTTCCATTTCTAAATCATAGGATCATAGAGTTGGAAGGGACCTTGGAGATCATATAGCCCAAACCACTGGTCCATGCAGGTTCTGCAATGCAAGATGCAGTTACAGCATCCCTGACATTGGTCCGACAGTGAGGATGGACCTAGGATCGCCAAAGAGATGATGGAGGCAATGCAACTATGGGCATGGAGGAGCATCCATAGATTCGCTGCCTCTCCTGAATCACTGGCCATGGCAGTGCAAGGATAGGGTGGCCCTGGCAAGGGAGGGAGTTAACTCTTATGGAAGAAAAGAAGGGCTGCCCATTTTGCCACTGACACTGTAACTCCAGGGAAGGCCAGAGTTTCACCCCATCTCAGTAATGTCCCTGATACCCACACTTTATTTTCCCTCCAGATTGTATGAAGCTAGCTATACTGTTCAGAGGGGTGCGGGTGGAATTAAGTATTAGGTTGGCCAGACGCAAAAGTGGACAAGTTTTTTACAGCTTTAATAGCTGGGCAGAAGAGGGGATTTCAGCGGGTGCAGCTTGCATGGCACTTCTATATAGCAATATTAAAGGTGCAGCAGCCCTGACCTGTATTGTATCTGGCCATCCAGAAGCATCAATGTTGGAGATCAGGGGTGGCAACTAGAGGTATATGAGAAATAAGTTTCAGTTCATTTTTAGCCAGCATTTACCCAGTTTGCACATCCAAGAACTGGATGCAGATCTGCTGTCAAAATCTGTACATTTCCCAGCTTGCTGTTCATGGAAAAAAAGAAAATGCGTTCAACAAATGTGCTTGGGGGAAAAAGCACACCAACACACTTTACGCAATGGCAGAAAAACATGTCCATTTCAAACATGTGCACAGTTAATGCATACATTGGGGAAAATGCACATGAAAATACACATGAATTTTCTTGCAAAATACGAACACGAGATGGAACGAGCTTCAAGGTGGACATGAGAGAACCTTTACAAGCTCGGGTTTTGCTGATTCGCACATCCCTATTGTTGGACTAAACTCACCCATCATCCCTGACCATTGGCCATACTGGCTGGGGATTATGGGAATTAAAGACTGATGACATCAGGGGTGGCACAGGCTGCCCAACTCTGTTCTAGATTTCATTTCGTTCATTCATTTCATTTATTGCATTTTTATACCGCCCAATAGCCGAAGCTTTCTGGGCGGTTTACAAAAATTAAAACTACAACAATGTTTAACAATATACTAATCAACAATATCACAATAATATTCAAAAATATACTAAATACAAGTGTACAGCAAAACAAACCAGATAAGATTAAAAAAAAAAAAAAGCTTGGTTAGAACAGCATTTCTTCCCGGAAGCAATGCCTCCCAACCTTCAGCTCCAGCCTTGCTTTTAAAGTCTCCAGGTGGGGGGAGGGGAGGGGAGCAGGTGGAATAGCGCACCCTTGATGGTGCAGCACTTCTCCCCCAGAAGCAGAGAAATGCTCCCCCAGATTCTGTCCCAGATGTATCTAGGATCTGCCCTCTACCACTGATACTAGGAGTTAACAGTGTCTGATTAGGGGGCAGGTTTGACTCCCAGCTCTGTCATGTCCCTGTTTACAGTCCTTCTTTCCTTCCTTAGAAGTGAATGAAGCCCCAGAAGATAGTACTGGTGATAGGTTGGCCAGACACTGTTGGATTCATCATACATTCCTTGACCTGCATACTTGGTTGAATCAGTGTCTGTGACAGGAGAGGAACTGGTTTTCAACCCAATCACAGTGGTAGCTTGCAATTCTCCAATTAGAAGTGAATCACAGCGAGTCCATTCTATGAGAAAAACAAAATGGATGTACCCAGGATGCACTTTTTCCTTAATGCACATATTTTGCTGCCTATTTTTAAATATATGCATTAGTTCCAAGTAGATTAAATTGCTGTAATGCAGATTTGTACACATTTTGCGCACACGTTTTGAGCATTTTTGGCAAATGTTTCTCTCAAGATGAGCTGCATTGCAAAGCTAGCAAAACTGCAGATTTCAGTAGCCAAGTCTATTTAGGTTCACCTAAAGACTTGGGATGTGCAAATTCGGTTTATCTGTAAAAACAAGAACAACAACAATAACTCACCAAAGTGAATTTCTCAGCCATCCTAATTTCTAACCAACAAGAATTCTGCTTTCCTCCCTATGGGGCGGTGCAATCTGTGAAACAGAAAGGTGCAATAGAAACATTTGAATATAATAAATACATTCTACATAAATAAATAGAAACTACAGGCCCAAATTCCACAACAGGAAAAAAAGCCGAATCCTATGACCTGTATAATTTAAGCAAATGTGCATGATTTGCCCTCTTGTTTTGCCTCTTTTATTGTGAAGCTCTTTCTATTTTCATAATCCACTCTTCTTCAGCTAATCATGGGGAAGAGACACAGAAGCCTTTCCCACATTAGCAAACACAGATTCACACACCCAGATTTCCCGAATTAATGCAAACATGAGGGCAAGGACATATGTAGTGGATAATCAGTTGGCAGCAGGAATAAGATGTTTAATCCTTTCTGTGCACACTGAGGCTTAGTCTACACCTGCCATCTATCCCGAGGTGGTCACAAGGTGGTCCCTGCACATTCAAATGATGCACAGCTGATCCCAGGGTGAACCGAACCGGAGACGAGCACTCAGTTCTCCCAGAAAAGCTGGGACTACTTTTCCCCCATTTTCCTACTGTCTTGGGTCCATCCCAAGCTCTGCAGGCGGTGTGGCTTTCCCTCCTGGGTCCTCCCTCTTCCCCACGAGTAGTGGGGCTCAGGAAACGGGCACGGAGCTGTGCAGGGGAAGTCTGGGAGCATCAGGGGTGAAGGGGAGAGCATTTTCGCCATGTTTTGGATAATTCTCATCGACTTCCAGCACTGAGTTTGTTTGTTTGTTTCAAAAACAACAGCAACTGTACCTTCGTGCTGGATCATGCCTGCACAATTGTGCAAATGTCTCCTTTAAAAAAGAAAAAGGATGCCCCAGAACATTCCTCTTTACTTCCAGGACAACTCACTGGATTGTGGCCCCTGAGGGACAATCCTGGAAGTGGAAAAATCTTTGATCATCCCTCCCCACTCCCCAAAGGCCTGCAGGTGTAGATGAGCCCCGATTGTCCTCTGCAAATCACATTCCTCCATTGAGGCTATCTCCCAACCCGTCTGTCCTCAGCTGGGTTTACTGGTGTGTTTGCATGGGGACAGGCCAGTCCAAAAAGAACTGGGGGTGGGGAAGCATTTGCAAGGGAGAATAAGCAAAGTTAACCTCTCCTCCCATCCATGCCTGACATAATGTTAGTTTAAATATCCTAAGTTCAGAATTTGTTATGTCCCATTGAGCTGCAAGTCCAGTGCAAGGATAGGACGTAACAGATTGCACACAGTTCTGGCAGGGGGAGAGCAGTGTGACTAGCTAGAAGTGCTACTCGACTGGAGCATTTTCAAGCCAATAAGAGGAAGAACCCTGGTGAGTACATTAGCACACAATTTTGGCTGGTTTTCTCCCGCTTTCTTCATGCAAGCCTTAATTGTTTCTTGGATTATTTTTTTAAAGGTGTTGACAAGCTTGTGTTTTGTTTTGCTTTTCCCTTGGAAAGTGAGCCTCAGACCTTGACACATTTTCCATGTGCTCTGAAACTCTTCCTGCACAATTCTTCAAAAGGTAACTACTCATGTTTCAGGTCAGACCACTGGAGTCTTTCAGCATCTGACAACATTGCTGAAGAAAGATAAATCTTAGGGCAGTAAGGGCAGAACCTTTAACATCTCAGGTGGGCCAATTCACCAAGGCAGAGAAAAATATACACTGTGTGTAAGCTGCATTAAAGACAGATAAGGTGGCCAGATGCAAAAGAGGACAGGGCTCCTGCAACTTTAACGGTTGAGTGGAAGTGGGAATTTCAGCAAGTGTTGAAGCTTGCTTGACAAACTACATCTGCTGAAATTACCTCTTCCACATAACTATTCAAGGTGCAGGGACCCTGGGCCAATCTACACAGAGATTCTCCCCAATGCGATTCAGTTTAAAACTGCATTTTCATCCAATCGGATTTGCTCCTCCCATTGCACATGGAGTCAATTAAAGCAGGGAGGAGGAGGAGGAACCACTTTTGTATGTCAGATTGCATGAGAAATGGCATTCAGACATATCTGGGTGGAATCTTGCAGCATCAACAAGCTTCCTTTAAAAAAGGAGAAAGTCATTAAGTGCATGCAAAGGTGTGCTCCTTTGGAGAAGTGCAAATTTAAAACAATGGGTGTCTCTGCTCTGTGCTGAGAAAGTGCAGTGGAAGTCGACGGGAATTACTTCTGAGTAAACATGTTTAGCAAGCTGTTCTCAGGGCAGAAGTGGAGCTTTCAAAAGAACAACAGTCATCCCAAAGCAACATGCTGACTTTTTAGGCTCATTTTGGGGGGAAACAAAGCACCTTTTAAAGTCATTAACCTTATGCAAAGCTGTGCTTCTCTGAATAGGTGCAATTGACACAACTTTCCCTCCCTCCTATCAATGCTGCTCCTCCCAGGAGGCACCAACTTGCTAGTTGAGGTCACACAGACTCCCAAACCGCACTGAAGCCAGTGTGACGGGAAAATCTGTCACAAAATAACTTTGCAAGAATGTGGGTTTTATGGCGTGAAAACCCGCAGTTGCTGTGGGGAGGGGGGAACGTCGTGTGCCACAACCATCTGTGAGGTGCAATAGCACCAGAGTAAATCTGCCGTGTAGATGGGGCCCCTGGCATCTTTTGCATCTGGCCACTCTAAAAACAGGGAAGCTTAATTTCTTCACTCGGAAAGCATTTCTGATCATCCCTGCAAAATAAAATGTAGAATCTAGCAGCAAAATAAGGACATTCAGAATACTGGGCATTACCTATATTACAAATCTAAATAAGTTTATAATGTCTAAATTTAAATAGGTTTATAACCTCATCTTGGGAATGACAGTACCCATCCAGAGAGCCACACTGTGAAGAGTATGGCAGTTGAAAGCTTTCTGGCAGTTGAATACATATGAATGGACTTCTCTGTTCACTTCAATGGACAAAGCAAGTTTTCATTTGCAAAAAGTTGCATGAGCAACTCTTCTATTGAAGTGAATGCACTACAGAGCAGTACATGCAGGACTCTGGGACTGGCTGTGCAGTGACGGTTAGAAACATTGCTGTAATGTCTTGAACAAATTGCCATCTTCATAAACAATGGCTAATAGTTTAGCTGAGCAAATTGGCAAATGCCACATGCTTCAATTTATGCATCAATTTTGCCAGCAAGCGGTGGACTCCAGGTAAGGCATTTGAAGCCAAGGGCGGGGCTGCGAAAGAGATGGGAAGTGGGTTTCTGTTATTGCCTGTAATTCTGTTTAGCTTCATATCAGTCTGTTGAAGGAATATGTGGCCCAGGTTTAGATAAGAGAGAAAACATTTGTCAGTCAAACATACCTTTAGATCAGCCAAGAAAACAGGATCAGGATTTATCAATTTGGCTAGTGATGCTGTGAGGTATAAAAAAGAGTGAGCTGAATTAAAATTATGTAATACCCTTCCAATAATCAGAAATCAGGGGTAATAAGAGACTGAACATAGACATGAGAGACATATTGGCCCAATCGTTTTTCACCAAGTGCCTTTTACACCCTGCAAATTAAAACTGAAGATGGAAATATCCTTTTTTGTATAAATACTTATTTTTCCTCTATCAATTGCTTACTGGTGGCTGACAAAACTTGGTTACATTCCTCCTGGAACAGATGACCCAGAAGACTCCAAAGACTCCAAATGCACTTATCTTTATTTGTGAGGATTTTAATGACTGAATAGGAGCAGCTTCAGAGGGTCTTCTGCAACCACTTGGCATAGAGCTGGAACATATTTTCCTAACAGCCCATATGTCCATGGATAGTAAATACAATAGTAAATACAATAAGCAGGGATTAAAGTTTCTATTATTTTTATATTATCATAATCTATATACTCTCCATGGGAGTTCCGTGGACCAATCTAGAGGTCATTTTACTTATTTTCACCAAGTACTGTGTTAGAATGGTCTGTGGAGGTGCCCTGTTTAGCCTTCATTTCAGGAAACAAGCAGTCACCAAAATGTAGCATGGATGTTGTGCTTTCACATGTTGCCACTTACACAGTGTAATTCTATACATGTTGTGGGTTGCCAAAAAACATAACAAAGAGGACACAGGTTTGCATAAAATTTGCATATGGTAATTTATAGGAATAGATTCGTTTGTTTACTTATTATATTTCTCTATCGCCCAATAGCCAAAGCTCTCTGAGTTGTTCACAACAATTAAAACTATTAAAAACCACATGATAAAATAGAATGTAAAAGTTTAAAACTACAGTTTAAAATTAAAATAAAAACAACAATAAAACTTAGCAGCAATGCAAAGATTTAAAATACAGTAACAGATTTAAAACAACTGCCTGGGAAAATAAGGAAGTCTTCACCTGTCACTGAAAAGACCACAACGTAGGTGCCAGGCGAGCCTCTCTGAGGAGCTCATTCTATAACCAGGGGGCCACAACAGAAAAGACTCTCTCCTTAAAAGCTACTAGTAGCCATTTCATTTGGTGGAGGCTCCTAGAGAAGGACATCTGTAGGGTATGGGCAGGTATATATGGGCGAAGGCGATCCTTCAGGTCACCAGATTTCAAGCCATTTAGGCTTTGACAGTTAACACCAGCACTTTGAGTGTCATCACATAGGGGGAAATTGCATTTGCTTACCATTGCTTCTCGGCTCTCCCATTCGTCTCTCAATACTTCCTCTTTTGGAAGAGGAAGTAAACAACATGCATGTGGCCCATTCAGTGGGTTGTTTTGATCCTGCTGCTTCTCCTGCATACAGCAGGAGATAGTGGCAACTTCTGTCTTTAAAAATAAGTTGGACTTACTGGGGTGTTTTTTTGTCACACGAAGAAGGCTAGAAGGGGCGGGAGGAGCTCAGGAGGCAGACGATGCTTTGAAAGCGACCCGCAACAATCCATGAGTATCCAGTAACAAACGTTCAATAAAACACTCGTCTAATGGAGCTTTTTGAATTGCATGGAGATAGTTAAATACCAGCATAATATGATTGTGTTAGCCATTCAAATCTAGATTTAATTATTATATTTAAATGGAAATTCAGTGCATCTCAACATAGCGTGGAAGCCTGTAACCTGTGTGCCTTCTTCAATTTTTTGTCCAGGTGCTCACTGTTGATGAGCAACTTCAAGGTCCCTCCTCTCCTTTCTTATGGTCCTTTATCTTTCCACAAGACTTGGACTGTCCATTGTAAAGTAGGACTCAAGCCAACTCTAAACCCCATTAAGTTCAAGACCACATAGACCACATGTGACCCCCCACCTGGTTCGTCCCTTGCTGCACCACTGAAATACACGGTGGTGGCAGGGTGATTGCGTCCCGGCCCTCAAAGTGGAGCATTCAAAAATTGTATTCTTGACCTGCAGCTTGAAGTGGTATAGTCCCCTCTAGCACCTCGGGATTTTACCACCTCATTTCACTGCATTAAAAAATTCATTAAATAAGCAGTCATTTCCCAAATTGGGAATAATATCATACCTCAACTGTTCTGGGAAGATACACTCTTCTCAAGAAAACAGTGGAAAATATTTGTGAGATGCTTATGGACTTGAAAATAGGTTGGCTTAAAACAATCATTTGAATAAAACAGAGCAAAACCTTTGTACATAGAGACTGAAACAGAACTCCTACTGCTGAGATGCTACCCTTGTGGACTTTTAAGATCTTTATATATAATTTTCTCTTTCCACTTCTTTATTGGTTTGTTCGTAAATCTTGGTATGCTATCTCTTGATCAACAGTGATGATATTCTAAGCTTTAGATAAAGATGAATTGAATATTCAGACTATATTGTTTGAAAAGCTTTAATTAGTTTTTTCTGATTAATTCAATTAGTTTCTTTAATTTATAGAGCAAACAGAAAGTCCCCACCCTGGTCCTCTTTCTAACAGATTCTTAGAAATCAGTCTGTTTCCTGTTCAATGTGTCACATTCACAAGCTATGGCCAATCTGTCTGCTGTTGAGACATCAACATTAAATTCAATATGAAGTCACTCTCTTTAGACTTTTTGTGGGCTAACCCTCTTTCCCCCAATATACAGATGTTGCATTGAGCAAGCTTGCATAATCTAGGGTGACCATATGAAAAGGTGTCTTTTGTATATATGGAGAACCTGGTGAAATTTCCTCTTCATCAAAACAGTTAAAGCTGCAGGTGCCCTGCCCTCTTTTACATCTGGTCACTCTAGTATAGCTCCTGCAGCTTTAACTAGTGTGATGAAGAGGGAATTTCACCAGGTTCTCCATATATACAAAAGACACCTGCTGAAATTCTCTTTTCTATGCAACTGTTAAAGATACAGGAGCCCTGTCCTCCTTTTCATATGGTCACCCTAGCATAATCTCTGAACTAGCAAGATGAACGAAGCCCTTCCACATACTAGGTGTATGGTGGCCATATTTATTTATTTACTTATTTTTTAAAATTTATACTCTGCCTCTTTTCCTCTTGCAAGGACCCAAGACAGCTTACATGGTCCTCCTCTCCATTTTATCCTTACAACAACCCTGTGAGGTAGTTAGTCTTAGAGTCAGTGACTGCCCCAAAGTCACCCAGTGAGCTTCATCTTTACAAAGGACAGTCCTCTATTTGAAGGTGTTTCTCTTTGAAGGACTGTCCTGTCCAAGTATGGCAGAACGGAGAGCAAGGGCCCTAGACATTGGTCACCAAAAGTCAGGACCTGAACGGCAGTTCGAGCATGCACAGAGGTCACCTGGCCACAGTCTTTCCCAGTACTGTGATATTTATTGTATTTCCATTTAAATTATAGCAATTATTTCAAAATTTGCATCTATACAAATAAATTACCATATGCAAAGTTTATGTAAACTGGTGCCCTCTATTTGGGCGATGTTTTTCCAGCTCTATATCTTTTTTTAGGCATGGTGACCAGAACTGTACACAGTATTCTAGATGTGGTTCCATAGACTTGTATAAAGGCAGTATGATAATGGCAGTTTTATCCTCATTTCCTTTTCTTATAATGCCTTACTTGGAGTTTGCCTTCTTGACAGCGGCCACACACTGGGTGGACATTTTCATCGAGCTGGCCACCATAACCCCAAGATCTCTTTCTTGTTCGGTCACCGCCAGCTCAGATCCCATCAGGTTATGCTTGAAGTTGGGTGTTTTTTTTCTCTCCAATGTGCATCACCTTACACTTGCTTACATTGAACTGCATCTGGGATTTGGATGCCCACTCTCCCAGCTTGGAGAGATCCTTTTGGAGCTCTTCATAATCCCTTTGCATTTTAACAACCTTAAATAATTTGGTGTCATCAGCAAACTTGGCCACTTTACTGCTCACTCCTAATTCCAGATCATTTGTGAACAAATTGAAAATAATTGATCCCAATGCCGATCCCTGTGGGACCCCACTATTTACGTGCCTCCGTTGGGAGAATTGACCATTTATTGGCCTGGTTCAGACAACATGCTAAACCATGCTGCTTAACCACAAAATGGTTAATACAATGCATTAAGGTTTTAAGATGCACTGATTTCACTGGCAGAAAATTAAGCATGTGCTGAATTCTCCCATTGGAATCAAAGGGACTTAACTGTGTTAGTTTCGATAGATTGTACTCAAAAATTGTTGTTTTTACTACAGGGATTTTTTCTTTTTTTCTTTTTTTCTTTTAGACAGAATGTGATATAGGTAGATAGGTAGATAGGTAGACAGATAGATAGATAGATAGAGATGGAGATTATTTTTGTCCCTAAAGAGCCCTGGCGTCTCTGATTTGAATTTTACGCAAAGGATTAAATCCGTGACTTCTTTGTCTCTTGTGCTTAGTGTCTGCTTCCACTCCAGAAAGCACAATAAAGAAGCAAACTTTTTGGCAACCAATCCATACTCTCAATCATGGTGCTGGCTTTCCATCAGGCTACACAATACAAGCCCAGAAACATAATTGCCACAGTTGTATAACTGACAGTGCGGATGGCAGGTGTCTGCCAAAAATATGGTGTTGGCATAATGGCTTTGGGGCAGCTGAAAGTAAATTGGGAGAGAAATAGTTGCATTAGCAATAATTTTGTTTTGGGAATGCAACTGCAAATCCCTATTCTGCTCTAGCCATAGAACATGTGCCTCTTTGTACTAGAGCAGCAGAAGATAAATCATAAATGAATATTAGCATTTGAAAAGTGCAGTTGGAAAACTACAGTTTGTTATACAAAAAAGACCCAAAAAATGGAGCGCACACAATTTAAAGGCTCCCCGGTTATGCTCAGTTTGTCCACATAACTCATTGGAAAATATCTTGCAAGACTAGTAATGAGAAGAAACAAGAACAAATAAGCAGACCCCAAGTAATAATGCAGCAGGACACGTATACTTTCATCTTACAAATTTAACGCCAAGGCTTAAAAGGGCAAAGGCTCATCATGCTATTGTGACCCTCCTTTTTTCCTAACCACTCCCCCCTCCCCAGCTCAGATCAGATATAAAGATGCCTGTTTAATAATGGAGATTTAAACAGGCGTCATCCTGTTTAATAATGGAGATTTAAAGGGGAGGAGAATAATTAAATAAAAGGCTTCAGAAGGAAGCATTCTGTAAGATTTTGGAATAATTTGTTAGCATTTTAGATGGCTTTCATTTACGACAGAAATTGAGAATAAAGAACATGCATCTGTTTCTTCCAAAAAGGATTAGGGGATAGGTGATCACTAGTAGCTGTTGACTTATTTATTTAGGATGCATTCAGATGTCAGCTTTTCCATTAAGGTTGCTGCAGCTCCAGAACAAATTTCATCATTGTAAGCTTAACATTGTAGGATTTATGAAGTGCTTCACAAACATTAGCTCTGTAATGAATTCTTTGGAGTGTAATAGTTCAACAGCTCTGTCAAGTAGAGTATTGAAGAAACTCAGTGACTCAACAGCCCTGTAAGTCAGGAGAATATTATTATCTCTTTGTTGCAGATATGTGGCTGAGGGCAGAGAGACAATGGGCCTATTCAGACAACACGCTAAGCCATGGTTAAGCCACTAACCCTTTTGCAGCAATTGGTTAGTGAGTGTGATTAAACCATGGTTATGTAGCCACGATGGTTAGGAATGGTTCACATGACATGCTAAGGCATGGTTCACACAACACATTAAGCCATAATGTTTAGCTCAAAATAGTTAACCACCATGGCTTAGCGTGTTGTCTGAACAGGGTCAGCATCTTGTCTAAGGCCATCTGGGAGAAGTGAAATTTGAACCTAAGACTTCTAGGGCATGTCTACACCCAAGGGTGTAGCAGGAGGGACAGGGAGGATCATGGACTTACCTGCTTCCATTATCCTCCGCCAGAATCTAGATAGCTGCACGACATCCCAGAAGAGAAGAGGGACCGGTCATATGGAAAAAGGTTAAAAAAAATGTGCCCAACCCCCCAAATCCCAGGGATGGTGAAATTGCTGGGGGGGTTCCTACCCCCATGGGCACAGAGCCTCCCCATGCAGCTCCGTGGCCAGCCCCACTACTCGCAGTGAAGGGACGACCCAGGAGCAGCAGCCACACCACCCATGCTCCTCAAGATGGTTCCGGGACCGGGGAAATATTGGAAAATCCACAGTCCCAGATATCCTGGGGAAAGACCCTGGTCATCCCGGGTTGCCCCCGGGATCCCCTGTGCGGCATATGGATGCACAGGGATGATTTAGAGATGACCCCAGGATATCTAGCAGGTTTCACATCACTTTGTGTTGGATCCAGTTAGTCCCACCCATCAGCAGAAGGGAAGTGGGCAATTCCCTCTCCCCCTGCAGCCCCCTTTATGCACTCCAGCACTCTCCAATGAAGATTGGGAGGCTGTGGGGGGAAGAGAGGATGCGTGATACTGGATTTCACCCTTTGTCTTAGCAGGTCTGCAATTGTTGTTACAACTAGTTATCCTGAGATTTGCAGCTAGTGTCACTTGCTTTTCATGTCTCTTGTGCCCCACCACCACCACCACCGATCCCAAAAATGTAATTCAGGAATTTCATAATCTAGTTTAGGGATAAGGAAGAAATTCATTTAGTTCACATTTTAATATGAACTTACCCAATTTCGTACTCTTGAACCACTATGTGAACTGAAATTTAGTTATCCTTTAAATTTGCACTTCCCTGAATTTTGCAGTGGAGTTGTCTGACCAAACAAGGCATATAAAGATTAATATATATGGGGAAATAATGTTCTATAATTCATTACAATGCTTGAAAAAAGTGTTTATTAAGCAAGAATGCATTAAAATGTTTGTATTAAGGGATAAGTGCACAAAATGCTTATGAATTTTCATGCACAGTTAAAAATCTTCACGCTTAGGAATGAATGGAATTTAAGAATAGTGATGGGCAAACTTACCCTGGCTGAATTTGTTATTTCTTTGGAAAGTAACAAAGTCACCCTTGTTAGCTCAGATGAGATTTTTCCTTTAATACGAATTCTCATTCCATGTATACAAATTTTTGTGCATCTGCAATATCAAAGTGCATCTTGGGAGCTGTAGTTTGGAAACACATAGTGCAGCATGACAACCTGCATTGCACAATGTACCCCTTTCCTGATTTGCTATTTTCATGTGGCTTGCCTGTGTGATGTGATGTTTATTCTCTATCACCGATCGCTGGTATATGAAGGAGAGAAAATGAAGCCATAGAGCCCTCCTCTTCCTCTTTGTGGAGCCAGAGCTGTGGCTGTGACAGCAACTGGGGAAGCCAGGGTAGAAGCACAACATCATTCAAGGGTTAAACTAACCAACTCAGTACATGTGCAGAACAGACATTGTTTAGATGCAGACCACATGCTCGAAACGTAATCCATTCCAAGTAGTAATAGTAATGGTAGTTATGTGCTGTCCGGTCAACTTCGACTTATGGAGAACCTATGAATTAGCAACCTCCAGTCACATCTGTTGTCCAGATCTTGTAACTTCATGTCCATATCTTCTTCTATGGAGCCAATCCATCTGTTGTTTGGTCTTCCTCTTTTCTTTCTACCTTCTGCTTTTCCTAGCATTAGTGTCTTTTCTAATGAGACATTTCTTCTCATTTTATGTCCAAAATGTGATAGTCTCAGTTTCAGCATTTTCACTTCTACTGAGAGTTCTGGCTTAATTTGTTCTGAAATTCCAAACTTCATAGTAAGTACAGTATATATTGATCCAGGCTCACTACAAAGGTGAGCATCATGAATGGAAGGGTTTTGACCAATGAGCCAACTAATTACAAAATTCACTGTTTTTCCCATCACTGCTCAAGGCTGGACAAATTCTCAATGTTGGAGACAAACTGAACCTCAGACAGGGAAAATGAGAAACCGGGACAGATTCATGCATCCCTAGATTATCCATGGTGTCTTTCCAGGGCAAGTAGGGGCAGATGGACAGCTCCTTACTGTACAAGATGTGCCTGCTATTTTGCATTTCTGCTCCTCTACTTGCAGAACTTCAACTCAGCACTGCAACAGCAGCACCAGTGGCTACTGGTGCTTTAGTGCAGGGATCAGGGTCAGTCCCAAGTACAAGTGTGGGGGGGATGAGAAAGTCAATACTTAGAGTTCAATGGCAAGCTTTGCTGTCTGTACATGTTGGGCTCCTATGACCTTTATTATATTAATGTAAACCACTAGGGCTGTGCAGGACACTGACCACAATATTCATTTTTTGGCAAGTTGGAAAAACAGCCAAATTTGGTCCACACCGTTTCGGAGGCCACCTATTTGAATCGGGCCTAAATCCGATTCAAATTCACTTCAGGAAATCCTAAGCTTTGTGCCTTCCCATTGACTATCATTGGGAAATAAGCAAACAGTGACAGCCTTTTTTTTTTTTTTTTTTGGTTTTCTGACAGAATTGGATGCAAACAACTTTGTATTTAGTATACTAAATTTCAGGCAAATAGGTGTAGGTGTGTTTATGTAAATTGCCTTTTAATTTTGTTTGTATTTACACATTGACTGTTTTAGGCTTTCTTATAAATCACCCTGGGGAAGTGATTGAAGAAGAGTATAAAAATTCCTATCATTTTTAAAAATTAAAATATTGCTTTTACCTCTACAACTGCCCTATATGGTTGGCTTAGGTCACTGTTTTTCCCATTTTACAGATTGGAAACTGAGGCTTGCAAAGGGGGATAGGCTAAAAGCCACTCCATGGATTCAGAATAGAGAAAAGGTAATGATGGACTTTGTAATCTAAACTTGATTTCTCTACCATTAGAAAAAGTCATTCAAGCTGAAAAATTGCAGCTGGAGAAAAGGTCTAACATCTGCAGCAGGAAAAATATTTGATCAGCTTTGCTGTTTTTAGGTATACGAATTCATATTTTGTAGAGACCACATTTTGAAATTGTCCTATACTGGCATTCTTAGTGAGAGTTTTTACAACATTTAATGCCTCATTTGAAAGAAGAGAGAATATGGTGTGAAGAGTATAAAAAAGCACGAGAAGTACAGAACAGTTTCCTTTGTTACTTTCATCATGTGATGCCATGAAATTCAGAGAAGCAGCTGGCACTCACAAACTGCAGTTATTGAAATGACCAAAATGTGTCACACTTTCTTATATTCACTCTGTGAATATAAAATATATCTGCCAAAATAAGTGTATTTTTTAAAAAACAAAACAAAACCTAAATCAAACAAATAAAAAGGCTTATAAATCTGTTAACATTGCTTAATCTAATCATGACGCACATAATAACATAACAGCTATGCTGGATCAGACCAAGGATCCATCTAGTCCAGCATTCTGTTCACACAGTGGCCAACCAGCTGCCCATGAGAAATCCACAAGAAAGACATCAGTGCAAAAGCACCCCCCCCTCCATGTTCCTCAGCAACTGGTGTATATAGGTATACAGCCTCTGATACTGGTGGTAGCACAAAGCCACTAGGACTAATAGTCTTTGATGGTGTTAACACCTATACACGTCTCTGGCATATACGTCTTCTGCTATTAAGCCTCTTTGACTGACCATTATTTTTCACCATATGCTCATGGCTTATTTCCTCCATTTGGGCAATCAGAAATATTTTCATCTTCAATCCCTAGGGATGATTCAACCCAAATGCTTTCCCCCAGGGTTCATTTTAAAAGATGCTCTGCCACCATTTTTATGTTAAGCGCCTGTGGTCTCGTTCCATTCTGGTTCAAGTGCAGCCCAACCCTTGTAAGGTCCAGCTTGTCCAAAAATGTTGCCCAGTGCCTAACAAATCTAAACCCCTTCTCCCTATACCACTGTCTTATTCACACATTGAGACTCTCAGCTTCACCTGTATAGCTGGCCCTGCATTTCAGAGAAAGCCACCTTGTTCCTGGATTTCAACCTCTTACCTAGCAACTAAATTTGGCTTCCAGGACATTCCAAGTACGTTTTCCCACATTATTGGGACCAACATGGCCCACAACCACTGACTCCATTCCAGCACTATCTTCAACTAGTTCAAAATATGGCAGCCAGGTTGGTCACCGGTACATCTAGGGGTGAGCACATTACCCCAACATTAAAATCACTCCACTGGCTGCCAATTAGTTTCTGGGCAAAGTACAAAGTGTTGGTCATTACCTTTAAAGCCCTAAATGGTTTGGGTCCAGGTTATCTGCGGGATCGCCTTCTCCCATATAGTCCGCCCCGCACACTCAGGTCCTCTGGGGTGAACTTACTTCAGTCAGCTAAAACCCCAGATTGTGGAATGGCCTGCCGGAGGAGATTCGTAAAATTAACTCTCTGTGTGATTTTAAGGCAGCTTTAAAGACTAGCCTTTTCTGGCAGGCCTATCCAGATCAATGTTAAATCATGAATTTTTAAGATGTACTGATTCCTGTTTTAATGTTGTTCCCCGCCTCGATCCAAAGGGAGAGGCCGGTAAGAAATAAATATATTATTATTATTATTATTATTATTATTATTATTATTATTATTATTATTATTATTATTTAGATGGGGCATAATATCTGCAACCTTCGCATCAGGCAGGCTCTTTATCATGCCAATTAATTGTGCATTGCCCAGAGAGTCTCAGCTGATGGACAGTATAAAAATGTAATAAATAAATAAATAAACTCAACTATCTATGTGTCTAATGATCAAATCTCTCACTAACACAAGCCCTCCACCAGCCAGAGAGGCACATCCTCAGCACAAAAGGATATTTGCTTGTCTTCCGAGGAAAGGGTCCCTTCTAAGGGATCATTTCCCTCTTCCTCAAAATGACATCCTCTTTCCCTAAGACCCATTTTCAGTGACAGCAGAGGAGCTGTCACTATTAGGACACTACTATTAGGTCCCCGGAAGTCTTGTCCATCAACCTCTCTGCTTCTCTCAGCTTTTCCACATCAGCAACTGTGGCTTCAAGGGAACATACTTGTTCCTTGAGCACCAGGAGTTCATGACACCAAGCATACACCCTTAACTTCTGTCTAGCTGTCAGGTATTATTATTATTATTATTATTATTATTATTATTATTATTATTATTATTATCATTTATATACTGTTCCATCTAGCTCAACATTGTCTACACCAATGACCATGCTGGCTGGGAATGATGGGACTTGTCATCCAATACATCTGGAGGGCACCATGTTGGGAAAGGGTGGGCTACACTGACTGGTCTTCCAGGGTTTCAGACATGTTTCCCATATCTGCCTAGAAATTCCAGGGATCAAACCAGGAACCTTGTATATAAAGCATTTACTCTGCTACTGAGCTACATCCCTTTCCCATAGTACTATTTACCATGTAAAATAATAGAGGACATCACTGAAAAGCCAAAGGTTACTGTGAAGTTTCCACCACATGCTGCTGATGGGACAAGCCACTTTTTCTTCTTAAAATTTAAACTGAAAGAAGCCAGCTTGCCTCTTCAGCAGTACAAATGAATGCAACAGAAATTATAAAAGTAATTCCCTGCTTTATGTATAGTACTTCCCCATGCACAAATATAGTGGATTTTAGCCACTGAAGACAAATGTACGAGCTAAGTTTTTAATTCAGGAGCTTTTCTAACAAACTTCTACATTTTAGTTGTAAGTTAAGAAAATGTAGTGATATGCAAAGCATAAGCAATGAATACAGAATAGTGTTCTTCCAAACAACAAATTTTAAGGTTTTGCTTAATCCATGAGCAACCATGGCTCAGTGGGATGCAGTTTTAACAATCCAGACACACTACCTCTGCTCTTTCTGACAATGACATGCCCAAATGTTCCTTTGGAAATCAAAATGAATTAATTTTGGATGGCTAGCTATACCTTCAGAAAATGAAGTTCACTGCACTGGGGAGATTACAGCCAGTGTGAAACAAATGGAACTGGATCACAGACCTGCTTAGCCAGATCCTGATATTTCAATCTGAGACAAATGTCCAAGGATCTGAACACACTTGGCAAAGACATGGGGAGCATGTAATAAAATATTATCATCTCAAACAAGATGTCTGGAATAAGGAAATTTAAACAGGTGCTGTCTCAGCAGGGATGAAAACACCATGAGCATTGAAGGACTTCATAAAAGTCACACACACCAAAACTCTTAATCAGTGTCCAGATTTTAGTTTAGAAAGTTATCCACACTGCAGTCACCTTTATGTGTGTTTGGTCGCTTTCTGGTTTGAACCGAGAGGATTGCATTTTGAACTTATAACAACACCCTCTCTTATTCTTTCCCTGAAATCCAACTTTTTTCAGAGGCAGTTTGGAAAGCTAAACCCCTTAGTCCAGCATAGCTGGGGGCCCTGTTCTCATCTGGCTCTCCAGTGAAGAAAGAAATTATTATTGACACATGTAAGTGATTTAAGAAGAGGCTGTCTACTCTGATAGAAAAGGACTAAGTTGCCTGGTAACTCAGGAAATGCCAGATTTTTCTGAAAGGTTAATTCGGAAGCTTTAGAGGCAGGTTAAACCTAATCTTGCAAGGTGAATGCTGATGACTATGTCAAGGACCTAGAAATAAGAAAGGGTGATAGAATACTTGAAATGGAAAAAAATATATAGCTCTGCGTGGATGTAAGGTGGATAATCGGAGATGTGCTTTGCAGCAATATGACCTTTCTTTCCTCTTCTGTAATGAGAAATGATCAAATCTGCCTTGTACCTTGCAACGGCAGCAACAAGAAGCTGTCCTAAATTAGAACCACTGATAATCTTGACAATTTCTACGAATGCTTATTTATTAAACCTTCGTGACCTGGCTTGGACTTTGGAAGTAAATGAAGACCCCCCTTCGGGGTCTCTCTGAACAATAACAGGAAATGCTCGCGATGGTCTGCGCACCAAAGAATTGGTGTCCAAAGGGAAAAAATATGTTCCGTTCAGTGACATCAAAATGGTTATTGTTTTATGTGAGGAAATGTTTCACAAGTGAAATTCTCATGATCTGAATCGTGTTTACTTAAAATACATACTGATCTGAATGCTCTTTCTGTTCTCTAACAGGCTCCCGGTAGAGGTGGACAAAGCAGTCTAATTTATGTGGCTGTTCTTTTTGCATGTCTTCAATCTTAAATACGTTTCATCTTGTTGCTACGTTTTTCTGAATGGTTCTTTTTTTAAAAAAACCCACAACTCACATCGAAATGCCTATTTTTGAACACGTTTTCTCTCAAAATGTGCATTTTAAATTGTGTTTTAAGAGAGATATACATTAACCTGAGAAATGCAGATTTGGTCAGTTCATATCCGAGTTTGCAAAGATTGAATTCCTTAAGCATCCCTCACTCTTGACAGCCCTCCTGTGATACCTGTGGCAGTTTATAAATCCAGGGAAGTCTACATAATATGGGTCCATGCTATCTCCTCTGGGTTACTAGCCCACCTGTGCCCCCATGCCCCCATAGGGGCAGCTCCGGGGGGTCCTGCTAGGAAGCTTAACTAGTCTTAACCAGATCTGTAAAGTATGTACTAACCTCCATTTCGATGCCTCAATGGTTCTTTCAACATAATTCATGGTTACTATGTATAATTGGTTATTCACTCCAGGAAAATAAGCAGCATTAACAACCCATCGGTTTTGCTAATTTGTATGTTCAAGTACTGTAACTCTTACAGACTGGCCACATTTTCTATCTTTGCCTTGTGCTCTGATAGTTGATATTAATTGAGCTAGAGACTAGACTAGGGGTGGGCAACACACGGCCCATGGGACACATGCAACTCCTGCCCCTGGACCTTTCTGTGGCTTCTACTGCCCCCTCCCCAATGCCATTGCATTTGCTACTGAAACTGAGCTGCAAACCTGCAAAGAAGAGCCAATTTCCCCTTGTTTCAAGGAAACAGATTCGGCGGCATAATGGTGCAGCAGCAAAGCAGGAAACCTCGAGCTTTCTCCAGGTGCTTGTGGACCATCTGGTGGTTTGGCCCACACAGTCGCCAGGGTAGGGCAAGTGGCAAGAGTCTAGTGAGCAACGTGCAAACAGGGCACAGGGGAGTCCCTAATTACAGCAGGGAATAATATATTGTTGACTGGAAAATATATTGTTGACTGGAAAATTCATTCCCTCCCCCCTCAGCTACTGTGAGGATTGCATCGAAGCTCAGAGGGAAGAAGGGTTCTGAGGGGTGGGGGTTGCAGATGGCATCTGTGTCCCTGCTCATAATAATTCCCAGTGCTGTGTCCCTGTGATCACTGCCTCCATTACACCACTGATGATAAGGCTGTGAGGATAAATTTAAGCTCGACGTTCTTTTATTTTTCTCCCATGTGACTGAATGGTTTCTTTGTCCTCATGGGGAAAACAAGGTCTTGGTCTTGGGGGGGTCAATGTTTTACAGAGAATGAAATGTCCCCTCCCCCCCCCCTTGAACTTGGATAGCTAGGCCTCACTGACAGAAGGATAGATTGCATAAAAGAGCACAGATGTCTCTGTGCTCAGGCCACATAGAGACACTTTGCATCCCCCTCACCACATGGGATTTTGCAACACACAAGCCCATCATCCACACACAAACCCCATCACAAACAGGCTTTTTGCTAGTTATTTTTCATTACAAATCTCCAGCTTCATTATGGTTATTGTCATTCTCATGTAAACCACAGTGGGTGTTTGTTACATTAATCAATGTAGTGAATTGATGATGATGATGATGATGATGATGATGATGATGTGATGATTGGTTACTGAGAGAGACAGACGAACAGACAGACGAACAGAGAGAACAGCAACATAGGAATATATTTCTAAGCCCTAAACATTCCAGTCATCTTTGCAAGAAGCATTCAGGTGTGACTGTTTTTAAAAGGAGTGTTTGACTTAAAGATTGAGTTTGAGCATTGTAAATCAAAACATTCATTTCTGGAATTAAAGGTCAAGGAAAGGAATGGAAACTTGCATCAAAAATATTCAATAGGATAAAGATTTTCAATCTCCACAAATATTCAGCAAGGGAGTTGTGTGTAAAAGCTGTGTTTCCAATTATGAACAGGATACATTGGAAAACACAACTGAAGTATGCAATGTTGTGAGGTATTTGAAGAATACATGCCATCCTTGCATTTAAATGAGTAAGACATGCCTTCAAATTTCTCTATGAGGAATTGCTTGCCATTAAATACCATTATTAACCCAAGTATTTTTCTATGCATACTTGGGTCTCCTGCTGAACGTGGGATATAGTGTTGGAAGCACAGTTATTGTTAATCATCCATACACAGTCACAGGAGCAGCTGTCCACCGTTGAAGAGGGAGAAACTTTCAACCTGCTTCTCCAACATCAGAGAGGAAAAAAGGAGGTGGGCTATGGACATACTGGGAGAAACTGTGGTTCCACAGGGCCCCAAATTCTCCTGCTCTCTGGACACAGACCCGGAACAGGGAGACCACTACATCTTGAAGCTGGCATAGTTTATTTCTCTCTCATTGAGAGCAATGGGAGGGAAATAAAAGGGGAAAAGCTGTGTGTATCCCATATTCTGCCCCACCAATACGAGTCGTCAGGGAATAATGAAAGGCAGTCTCTCTGCCTTGATTTCTCCTTCTCCCTCCCACATAGGATTACTCTATTAGAGTTGTTATAATAATTTACACTTACAATTATATAGTGGGAAATTGCTTACACCAATGCAATTCATTGAGCCACTGGATAGCTGCTATTGTATGTATTCGAACTGAAGAGTTGTTTTCCAGCTGATACAGATAACAACTTTTATTTTATTTTTTCTGTAATTTTTTTTAAAAAATAAATACATAGCTATACCCATATATTTCCTATTGGAGGTCAAATACCCAGTTGTTGGTCCTCATAGCTAAACTGAATTCAAACCAGAAAAGCAACTCATAAGCATTTTAGTGGGACAATGAGCATACTTCATATTTTAATTATTCTCTTAGTCATCGTGTACAGTTTCCATAAAGTGTCTTTCTGTCCCCATGGCCATTGGTAATCCAAGCCCGTTCCCGGAGAGTAAGCAACATTTCTTTCCAATGTTTTCCCCGTCTCCAATGGCACTGCAGTTTAGACAATAACACGCAGCGCACATGATTAATGAAGCTGTGAACTGAGAAGAGGACAGCTGCTGGATCACAAAGAACTGCTTTGTGTGCATGTTGCTGCATGCGCGACAAACTCCACAAACTGATAATTTGTTAATTAGTTGAATCGCTCTCTGTGTGTAATGTTAATGTAACCTTCAGTTGTAAAAGTGCTCACAACCAGGAGGATTTTTCACCAAAGCAAAACAAACTCCATTCCCTTGGGAGTGATCTCCTCTTGTCTCTCTCATTGGGACAGCTATTTTCTGACTTTACAAATTGTATGCCTTGTTGCTGGAGATCTGTTTCAGTTTGAAGATGCAACATGAAAACGTGGTCAATGTGGTATGACTAAATGATAATCTCTCTCGTGAAGGAAGCAAATAAGATGACACGAGACTCTCGTTCTCCTTGCAGTGGGGGAGGGATTAGATTTGAATAGTCTTTCAACTAACGTTTAGAGAAGCCAGGGCTTCACTCCAAGAAGCACACTGACATTTTCTGCTATCGAGCACATCTCTAAATAGAGAGTCATGGGGTTGTATTCAAAGGTTGTACAAGCAGAAGACAGCCTGTGCAAGCAATTTCTCTCTTCCCATCCTCCCTCCTCAACCCTCCCAGAGGCTGTGTGTCACCGCAGGGCAAGGAGAGAATGGCCAGAAATTGGACAATGGGAACTTAGGTGAATGCCTGCGGAGAATTTGAGACTAAGATATTTGGCTGTTTAAAATGCAATGCTGACTGAAGGGTTGTCGATCCAGGAGGAAAGCCTTGTAGTCACTGTAGATCCGTGCCGTGGCAGTTAGATGACACAAGCACAACTTCACAGCCACTGTGGGGCTTCCTTGCAATGCTGTGATATGAAAAAGTTGGGGATTTACCCCAATTTTTTAAAGGGAGCAACGTCAACATGGCATTTCTGCCATGTGCCGTTGTTCCGAGGCCGACCTGGGGTCAACCTGGGGGCAGAGGCTGGTGGAAGGCAACCAGCGATTGGTCACCTTCCACCAGGAAACCCTGTGCTTCCTCCTTGGCATCAAGAATACCCAACACCACTCTGGGAGAGGGAAACCATGGGGTTTGGGAGGGAGGTGGCGCTAATCCCTGAGTTTTCATACTGTTCTTTCAGTGCATTGGTTAGAGCATGTGACCTTTTGGGGGCCCATGGGCACATTTGAGAAACTGTCCTGGGCACCAGCACAACATGGGCTCACAGCAGGTGAAAGCATCAGCCTGCAACCACCTGCTATCTTCATTTCCTAAGGATGTCTCTGAGCCCCACGTGCGAGCCAGAGACGTCCATGGGAAGAGAAGATTGTAAACCGCCCAGAGAGCTTTGGCTGTGGGGTGGTATATAAATGTAATAAATAAATAAGATGGGAACAGATAGCGGATCATTCTTTGTTTTGAAATGACCCAGCTGCCAGTATGAAATTTGTTATTTAAAATGTGGGGGGAAGGGAGGGATAGGGCATCTTGGCAGGTACCAAGACAGGCATCCAAGGGTGCACTGGTGCCCCTGGGTGCCATGTTGCCTACTCCTGGATTCAGTTGTCAGACAAGAACCAGGGGGACCCAGGTTGAAATCACCTCTCATCCATGGGTGACTTTGGGCCAGTCACTATCTCTCACCTCAACATACCTCTTAAGGTTGTTAGGATAAAATGCAGGGGAGGGAGGGGAGGAAGAGAACCATGTATATCAACCTAAGCTGGATGGCATAAAAAAGTAATTAAAAAACAACAACCTAAAGTGGATTCTTTCAGTAGATGGCACAGTAAGTTGCCTGTTTTTGATGGATGTCACCATCACTGGTGATCTCATTCCAAAAGCCTTAATCTTTCAAAAGCATTATATGCCATTCAAACAAATGTTAGGAGTGTTGTGGAATGAGCTGAAGGGGTTCAGTTTATATAGGCTTGTCCCTGTTATAGTAGAACACAGCTCCAAGGCATGTAATTAGTATCTTGACCTTGGTATTTTCCTTCCACAATCCTTCTAGGCCTGCCGTTGTGTAAGTATGTATTCTTTGCACGGCATAATGGGACCATCAAAAGAAGACATCTGCTTTCTATTCAGATGCAAATGTTCAGCCAGGTATCTTCCATTAAGTACTGAAACACATATATAATAATATTAAAAATGTGACTCGTAAAAAAAATGTTATCCTGAAGAACATCTATTACCTAGTGGAAAATATATATGTTGTATAAGATTTTTCAGAACATACTCAAATATTTAGACAGCCACCTTCTAGTTCTTCAGATTATGTGTTGCAAGCAAGTATGCACCCAGTTTTCAAATGCTCCTGCTAAGCACTTTAAGCTGTTTAATATGGGCAATAATGAAAACTAAACATATGATGGTTATTGCGCCCTCTTTTGTGTAGCTAAATTTATTCACGACGACCTGAAAGTATGGCTGTTCTTCACTGAATTTTCAATAGGGCTGTTCACCCTTGGTCCAACCCCCCTGCACTGAGCAGGGGGTTGGACTCGATGGCATTGTAGGCCCCTTCCAACTCTGCTATTCTATGATTCTATGATTCTAGAATTGGTCCAGATTGGCCCAAAGTGGGTCCAAAGTGCTTCGGACCAATCTGGACAATTTAGAGGCACCTTGGATTTACCAAACCCTCCCTACTAAGCCACTCGTGATGGGCTTGTGGGGTGAGGTCCCTTTAAGGCTACTGACAAAGTTGGTCTCTGGGCAGATCTGTGACCGGGATGTCAAGGACCTTGAGTAATCATTGTGTCGAATCATCCTACTCTGCACCTGGCCAATGTTCCCCTGCTGTACGTGTAACCGAGCTGATAAAAGATCAAGGCTGAGCCGAGCCGGTTGCGGGGCTTCCTTGCAGCAGTGTGGATTCTGGTAACATAGGCTGAGAGGGAATGTTTTCCTGGATTCTGGTAACATAGGCTGAGAGGGAATGTTTTCCTGTCTGTGAGGCTACAGCCCACAGAGGTAGAGTTTGTGTAAAAGTTAATTTAAGGGCTGGATGTCTTGGGAAAGGAGTGGCTGCTTGTTCAGCACGGGGGGAGGGTTGAGTGTGTGAGTGTGGGGAGGGTGTCGTGTTTGTCTTTCCTGCCTTTCTTGTTTTTGTGCTGTGTCTTTTCCCTCTATGTGCTGTCCTGGCCCTGGGACGTGGGAACCCTACCAGACCTTGTGTGTGCAATTAATAAACTGTTTTGAACCCTACTGTGGTGTGGTTATTTCTGGCGCATCAGACTCAGCCTAGACCAGGGGCGCAGGTGGCTGGCTCCTTGACACCGTCCACTCCCTCATGGGAGACACCGTTTTTACCAAAGTTGGGGGCTCTGTCTTGTCGTAGATCTATGTTGTGCACAACAGCAGCCTTAAAGGGCCATTTGTTCTGCTGCTATGGAGTGGACCTATCCCTCCATGAATTGGCGCAGGGCTTTGTCACTACTTCCTGGTTCTTTGTTTAGGAAAATACATAGTCAATACGTTCTCAAAATCTTAAAATATATTGTATACTCAAAATGGCATTGTTTCAAAGAAGTTAATTAAATATTTTCCCTCTCTTTAGAGTGATTGCCTTTACCTTAGAGATATATTCTGGTTATTTTAGAAGATGCTGTTGCTTTTAAGCCAGTGAAGCCATCTATTCTGTGTAATTTCACATCTTAAAATCAAGATTAATCACAGATATACGCTAGGGATGTGTGGGTTTTGTTCCATCTCTGTTTTGCAGACCGTCAAGCATCCACTCGTTGATGAAATCACATACTTTTTACCAGAATATTGTTTGGCTTGGGCTAATGTGCCAATTAGCATTAATGCACACTTGTGCAAATGCACATTAGTTAATATGAATTAGTCCTAAGGTGCATTAACTAATGCACATCAGTGCATTTGTGCAAGTGTGCATTAATTAACCCCCTACTGCCCACATTATTATGGAATATGTTCTGCCTCCTATCCTGTGCTATCAAAGACACCCACTTTCCAGGAAATAAAGTTGGAACTCTATGCTGTTGAAGCTCTATTATTTTTGTCTACTCCTGGAAAATCAGTCCAAGTCTGATGCCCTTAATTGAAAAATTACCGTATATTTCTGGATACAAGATCACCTGTAATAAAACTGAAACCATGGGCCTAGACCTACCTGCAAATCCATGCGGCCAGCCCGCGCTAAAAGTAGTGTGGGCCATCGCCCCTGTCTACACATAAGATGCGACGGGCTGCAGGAAGGACCCGTCACGTCTGCCATTTTTTTTGTTTAAAGGGGCCATGTGCACAGGAGTGCACCAATGATAAAGGCAGGCTTTAAAAAAAAAAGGGTTCCCCGCTCCCCTTGCCCCTGATTCTCCCCCCCCCAATCTCCAATCCCCCCCGCCCGCAATCTCTGATCCCCATCCCCCCTGGCTCTGTTTCTCCCCCCATCTCCCCACCCGCCTTGATGGCTGCAGCACTTCTGTGGAGTGCTGCTTGCCGTCCACCACTTTTCCCGGCTACTTGAGTGTAAATGCAGTAGCCGGGAAAAGCGGCGGAACAGATTACATGCCGGCAGTCCCGAGACCGCGGGAAATACCAGGCCAGAAGGGGTGCCGGTTATCCCGGACCAAGGGAGGGTTACCCCTGCCTGAGCCCGGGATCCCCTGTGCATCATCTGGATGCACAGGGGCTGGCCCGGGGGCTCATACCGGGCTACCCCGTCGTCTAGCAAGGCCCCATGTCTCTGTGGCCATTTGCCTAGAAACCCTTGGCATTCAAGTACTCAGGCATTATAGTCCCCAAAATGTGAGGGACATTACTATGAACTTTACGAACTCAGGTCTTCTAACAACCAGAATCAGGATTTAGCCCATTGGTTGAAACTTACTTTTAGTTTATGCCTCTTGGACCAGAGAGGGGCTGGATCTACACTACTGCTTTAAAGCGCTTTAAAGTACTTTGAAAACTGTATATGGAGTGTGTCCTGGGCCCCAACAGTTGTCAAAACTGTTATAAAGTGTTTTAAAGCACTTTAAAGCAGTAGTGTAGATGCTGCCAGGGATGTCAATTGTTTGAATTTCAGCTATAACTGAGGAGCATTTGGCAAGATGTATGTTTCTGAGATGTATACTATAATGTGTGGGTGTGTAAGTGAGGAATTAGAAGCTAAATGAATAGGGGGATAGAGGAAAAGGGGAAGAGGAGATTGTTTGCTTATGTATACAGTAAAAAAAAATCAATACATTAGTAAAAAAGAACTATCACAAAAAATACAACTATTTAAATCTTTCAAAATATATGAGCAACACTGGAGATCTGAAAGCTTAAACTTAAAATCTGACTGAAACCCAGGGGAAAAAAGCAGGGAAGCCAAAACAACTCTAGCCATGAGACTCAAGGAGTAACATTTCCACTTTGTTACCTGCCACCAATTGCTAATACAGATGACCAACTCACCATATAGTCAACATGTGGAACACTTAACATTTAATAAGGCCCCTGGGGATGAAAGAGATTTTCATTTGATTCACATTTTTAAGTGAACTGACCTAATTCTGACTTTCCAAATTAATATGCAGATTAGAACACAGTTATCCTCTGGATTGCGCTCTTCCCAAATTTTGTAATGCCATTCTTGACTCAAAAACTGCATGCAAAATGACTATATTAGGGAAAGCTATGTACAACGTTATGCATATGTTGGGGGAATGTGTATGAAAATTAATGTGAACTTTTGCACTTAAAAAATAAATAAATCACCCAATGCTGTAAAAATTGGATGGAACGGACTTTTGATTGAATACATATGAAGTTAACACAGAACAGAAAGACTGATTCATCCACCCCTGGCCCCCAGTACACATTAGTACCTATGACAAGGGGGGGGGAATCTCATCACACTGATTAATAGAGACAACTGAGCAAAAACATGGTGGAAAACCTTACCACTTGGTAAGTTGGTCATTTGTATTGAGCCATTGATTTCACTGATACTAACAGGGACCAGTTTCATCTATACCAGTGGGGACAATCTGGGTTGAACTCTATTTTTTAAAAAATTATGGTTTCATTGATGTGATGAAGTCATTTAGACCCCAATTAAAGTGAAGGTGTGTGTGAAACAATTCACTTTTAAAATGATCCCCAAATGTTAACGCTCCAGTTTAAATAGCTACTTTAGGTCAGGGATGGGGAAACTCTACCCATGCACATAATCCACCCATGGGGGTTTCCATCCGGCCTGCAGAGCCTCCTATGATTCCTCCAAGGGGAGGGGCTTGCCTGAAATCAAAGATAAGAGTGGGGAATCCCCTGTGTGACATTGCACTCTCCAATTGGGAGGGAAGATCGGAAATAACAGCAGGGATATGAGCAGCCAGGGACTTGACCAGTGCTGGAAGGAGAGGCGCCTCCTCCCAGTGTTGGCTGAGTCCATTTACATAGTACGCATCCTCTGCTGGCACAGCGTGTGAAGCTACGGATTCAGCCGTGTGAAGCTACGGATTCACTCTTCCCAGCACTGGTCAAGCCCATCCACGTGGAGCTCCACCAGATGAGTGTTTTATTGCACGCTCATTACTGGGCACTCACAGATTTTTGCGGGTCCCTGTCATGACGTCGCCTACCTCCTGCTCACCTCCCGCCCCTTCTAGCCTTCATCGCACGACAAAAAAAAACCCCAGCTTATTTTTAAAGATGGAAGTTGCCGCTATCTCCTGCTGTGTGCAGGAGAAGCAGCAGGATCAAAATGGCCCACTGAATGGGCCATGTGCATGTTGTTTACTTCTTCTTATGGGCGGAGAAACGATGGTAAACAAATGTGATTTTCCACCATGTGATGATGCTCATGGTGTGCACTGCCCCAAACAGGGGAATCAGTCAGCACTGAAATGAACAGTTACTCTTCTATGATTCTATGATTCTTCCAGTGCCGGGTGAGTCACTGCATTGCATGAAGGGACTAAGAAAAAAGTTAGATGCCATTCCTGCTAACAGTGAGCCATCTCCTGAATCTGTTGCTGAATTTCTCTGACTCCTCTGACAACAGAATTAGAGAAACAGTCCTCTGTTACAAAAGGCTCAATTCTAACTGCCCCTCTCAACATCTCTTGTGAGAACTTTCCACTTTGTTCAAGTTATAGCCCCTGTTTCCATTTGGAAGGCCTGGTGTCATGCCAGCATTGCAGCATCATTGACTGGGTATCGTGTTCAGATGCTTTGGCATCAGCATTTATGATCAGGCTGTCAGTTGGGTAGCAATCATTGTGAGTTGTTTTACTTTCACTTTTGGCTCCTGCATTTTCGCGAACATCCCAGTCACTGACAAGCAAAACGGAATTTGAACACCTTAAGTTCCAGTGTAAATGTGATTCATTTGTTTATTACATTTATATCCTGCCTTTTTTCCTCCTTAAGGAAGGAAAGCGTACGGTACATAATCCTCTTCCTCTCCATTTTATCCTCACAACAACCTTGTGAGGTTGGTTGGACTGAGAATCTGTGACTGGCCCAAAGTCACCCAGTGAGCTTCCATGACTGAGTGGGGACTAGAACCCAGATCTCCCGACTCCCAGTCCAACACTTAAGCCACTACACCACACTGTCTCTCTGCAAGACAACCATACACAACATGCAAAGGATGTGCTGTGACTCAGGGGCCACAGTAACAGCTACGATCAGTCCAGACCTCACACTGGTACGTGAACATGAATGAGCAACGTCAGACAGCTCCCTTTTCCCTACTTTTCCCTTTATGAATATGCACCCAAATCTGTTCCTTTTATGTGCGAAAGCTTAGCCAAGCTCTAGCCGTGATGGTGAACAAAACAATTTATCAGATCCTTGCAGCTGTCATTCTTTAGTGACCCGAGAGAGACAGAATACTCCAGAGGAGTGAAGCTAGGCTGGGATATGGCTGATCGGATGAGTCAGCTCAGTGGGTGGGAGAGTATTTGAGATGGGCTTGTATACCTCTCTGTGTAACAAGTGCATTTTAATATGAAATATCCAGAAGCCTGCCAACTGAATACAATGCAAAGAGTTCACTGGGCCTTGCATGAATATTTCAGTGCACATATATTTATATAAAATATATATATTTTCCATATAGGACTTACATTTTTCATCATATTTTTTAATCGTAATGCTAGGGTGTAAGTGTTTCAACGTGCTGGCTAAATATTTCATTGCATTATAAATATCTGATGTTTCTGTATATAATGGAGGACAGGTAACTAAATATTTGATTTTATGCCAGCTGTAACAGCCTTGCACATGAAAAAGTGTTTTCATCATCATGACCCAATTACGAGAACGCTGAAATCCTCAACAATAATTCAAAGGACCAGTGAACCACAGACATATCACTATAATAGGTGCTCTTGATGGTATTTGCATCAAAATGGTTTCCCCCATTTTCCCTCCGGGTAGTTCCATGACTCTTCCAAACCATTTCAGCCTAAACTTTTTATTGGCGCCACAGAACATTGGAGCATTTTGAACTGGTTTGTCAGCTGAAGAATTGGTGTGTAGTATTACAAGAGGTAAGAATGAGAGCTATGACTTGGGAAGTCCCCGTTCAAACCACCCACCTAAGCAGCTGCTGAGTTGCTTGCGCCCATGGCCAACTCTGTCGCGTAGGCATAATAATACTGCTGGTCTGCTTTACAATGTTGCTGTAAGAAATACTATGATAGTGTAGCTGCATCACTTTGACTACTTGAGAAAACCCACTACATAAAAATGTCCCTGGATCCAGGATCTTACTTCCACAAGAAGAAGAGACCTTCTGCAAGAGGAAGAGCTCCAGTCACGGAAAGTCCCCTACCTGGTTTCTGGGGATCCTTCCACAGCTCACTCCGTTCAGCAAGCTCTCCTGACTCACTAGCCTTAGCTAGAGGACGAGTTAGCCCGGGCTGATACCCGGGATCGCCCCTGTGCGTCCAGATGATGCACAGGGGATCCCTGGCTCAGGTAGGGTTCAACCCTCCTTTGCCCCGGGGTAATGGGCTCCACTTGTAGCCCGGTATTTTCCTCGGGCTCAGCCCGAGACCATGAGTGCGTGGGCTGTTCCACAGCTTCTCCTGGCTTCGGCAATTACTCGCGAGGAGCCGGGAGAAGCCGTGCACGGGGCACAGCGCTCCCCAGGAGCGCTGCACCCATTGGGGCCAAGGTGGGGGGAGAGATCGGGGCCGGGGGGAATCGGAGTTGGGGGATCAGGGAAGTTTTTCTTTTTAAAAAACTTACTGTTTGTCGCAGCAGCACTCCTGCACTGCTGCCCCTTGGAAAAAGAAAAAAATGGTGGGCGTGATGGCTCTCTACTAAAGTCACCTAGCCTGACATCAAGACGAAGGTGGGATCTCATTTTATTTACAACGCAAGATCACCCCTCCTCATGCCCGGATTTCACTGTAGGTCTAGCAAAGGCCTTTGTGTAATATTTTCATGGGGCTGCCATGGGAAGGAAGCAATGGGGAAGTCCATTCCACTAGCATAGTTGATTTAACCTAAATCTGGTCCCAACCCATTATATACATGCACACACACACATGCGTGTATGCACACACAAAGACACAGAGTTGTTAGAGGTTCTGCAATGTAAGCATCTTTAAGTGAAGAGGAAACCGTTGCAGCCTTACCAGCTGGTCCTAAGAACCAGGGGACAGTCCTAAGCCACACCAGCATCCTTCATTTAGTTGGCAGATGGGTTGACACAAGCCCTATGCAGGCATTCAGCTTGCTCATGTGAGGACTAAAAGTAGGGAAGAGTGCAGGTGTTTACACAAACCCTGACCCAACATCCCCATCCCTTCCTGCCAAGAGCTCAAACTTCTCTTGTTGATAGGTGCATCAACTTGCATTTGCTTGGACATTTTTGTGAACCGCCCAGAGAGCTCCGGCTATTGGGCGGTATAGAAAGGTAATAAATAAATAAATAAATAAATAAATAATGACTAGAAGCCTCTATACAACTTATCAGGGTTCCTGATCACATGGAAGCTCCTACTTGCATTCAATCAAATATGAGTAGAAGCCTCTTTCAGACCTCCCTGCTCAACACAGGCAGATCAAGGACTGAAGGGATGAGGATATTTGGGGCAGAGCTTGCATAGGCACCTGCTCCCCCTCCGTACTTTTAGCCTTCATTTGAGTTGTATCAAGATTTCTTCTGTGTGCTGTAGGATTTTATTTTATACATTTATTTTTGCATTTTGGATGCAAGCCACCATACGTACAATTGTAGAAGAAAAAGATATAAATAAATGATTACTTACTTACTGATGCATACATGTGCTCACGTATCCATATACATGAGCACATGTTAAGCACCACACAAAAACTATCATGATACAACCTTATGTACAACCACTTCAAGCTCTCTCTCTCTCTCTCTCTCTCTCTCTCTCTTTCCTTCCTTCTTTTGGGGGTGTTTTATCAAGGGACACAAGTATGCATGCATATTGGTAACACTCTGCACAAAACAGAATCTTGATGTCATCGCATGCATAATGTGGCTTTTCTTTGGGTTTTGTTGTTGTTTTATTGATGTGCATGCCCATGCTTGTAACGTACAGGAGGGGAAAAGATACAAATGAACTTGAGAGCTGTAGATAATTCTTTACGCATGGCATTCTGTACCAAATCGAGAAAAAAACAACCCAGCGCAATGGAGAATTCCTCATTCCTAATGCATTGGTTTCGTTTCAAAAACAGACCCAGTTAATTTGAGACTCCAAACATCCCAGGAGAAACGTCGCTGAGGAGAATAATGGGAACAGACCCTGTTGCCCTTACAGTCAATCAGCCAACCCTAACTCAGCTTCTTCCACCAAAGTTGTGTCCAAAATTATCTCCACAATTGTTGCCATAAAAATACTGCTCCCATAGCCGGGGCTCTCTAGGCGGTTTACAGAAATTAAGTACTACATTAAGCCAACCTGCAGTAATTTTCTACCTCTAGATAAAGCTCTGGATCTGCCTTTCAGCCAATTTCCCATCAGCAAAATGGGAACTGCTGAATCTGGATGCTTTCCAAAACAAATGTGCATACTGAGTATCATCTACTGGGTGTTTACATTTGAAAAAGGCTCCCTCTTCCTTTCATCACAGCGTGTTAGAAACACGAATTTGTTTGTTTCCTCATTTTCTCTCCAAGTTCCCTGGGTACAGAATTGCCCCATTTTTAAGTCATTAATAACCAGGATGGGTTTATTTTTTGCTTTTCCACAGCAAAATGAAAAGGAGAGGGCAGGAGAAGCTGGGATATGTTAAAAGGGGGAAGAGGTGTGGAGGGGGAGTCTAAAACCTGAAGATATATGTATCAAGACAGTGCACATGGTTAGAGGCCGTGCTTTATTATTCAAATGCCTCAGTGGCAAGCAGAAGAAACAGCAAGTGAGATAGTTCATCTTCAGTCATGTCGACTATATTAAAAAAAGCCAAAAAAAGAGAGCAAAAGCTGACCCATTCAGAGAGCACAGGGAAAGGATTATGGCTTTGAAAATTCAACCTACCACTTTGAATTATGCTAATGTTTAAATCATGCTTTACAGCAAGCTTGTTGAAAAGCCTTAGCGTCGCCCTATAGTTTTCTCCCCATGCTTCAGACACACGCAGAGCCACCCGAAGATTAAGTCTAATGCAAAATAATCTGTCCTGTGGCATGGTGAGCATCAAGGAGATTTAGTTACCTCTGTCAGGGAGGAAAATAGAGGCCTGTGGCCAGGAATATTACACAGATGGGACTGTATGAAATTCGACGGTATCCTGGGATTTCTCTCTTCCACTTCCACCCCCTTTTTCAAACATTCAAGGATAGATGAAGTGATTCCAGCATGAGGCCCTGCTGGGGTATAATGGGTCTGGTCTCTGTGTGCAGGCCTTTTTCTGATATACCTTGCACAGCTCATTGCTTAAAGAGCAGATGACAATTCTCGAAACGGATTTCTATTGATTTTATGTCTCCTGAGTGCTAGGATTTTGGAGAAGCGCATGTGTTTATTTCTTTATGTGTTTATTTTAAGGCATCTTTTTAATAACCCAACTAAATGTTATTGGTTTTTCTAATTGATAGATGTCTTCTGTTTCTGGCTACAGAACCCCACAAGTGTCAGTTCACTTTCAGCTGAACCAGGGCCCATTCTGAGCCGGGGTTTAAATTCCAGAACCTGTTGTCAGCTATGCGACAAGAGAAATAACAACTGAGTGTTTTAAAACATGGGCCCAATGGTCCTTTTCATCACTGAGCAACAATGATGAACAATGATTTGAGGGAAAGGCTTCCAGCTCTCAGAAGGCACCTTGCAAGCTCCAGCAGACATTGTTTGAGAAGGGAGGTTTGAAGGGAAGCCCATGCATCCTCTTTTATAGAGGACATTCCTTTAGTTGAAGGGCTGCCAGAGGACTGCCCTCTGTTTTAACAGCATTCTCTGTAAGAAGGGCTGTCCAGCACAAGTCCAGTATAAATATAAAGAACTGTCAGAAGGATGAACTAGGCCTTGAACTTGCCCATCAAGAGCACCTAGTCAGCAGATTAAGCAAGGTGCACAGGTCATTGTATTTCTAAATTATAGTAATAATTTCTAAATTTGCAGCTAAACATATAAATTAGTATATGCATTTTTAATGCAAATTGCAGTCCTCACTTTGCCTCAGGCGTGTGTCCTAAGAGCTGGGACTAGGAGTCAAGGGGCATGGCCTGATTACTCTCCAAAGCTGTGTGGGCGGAGAGTTTTATTCTGTTTTCTGACTCCTAGCTGAGCAGAGCAGAGCAGCAGAAGCTGCCCCAGCTGTTCTAGAAGAGATACAAACAAGCGTGCTCCCAGAGACTGAGTGATCAGAGTGAGTGAACGGGGACAGCAAACACAATTTGTTTTCAACACACACTCATATACCAGGGGCTCTGTTGTTAACCTTCAGGGAGGACAGGACAAAGCACAGACTATTCCAATACAATTAGAAAGGCAGAAACATAAGGACGGAAAGGATTCTCCAGTGATGGTGACCTGCAAGGTGTGTGCAGTGTTTGTTTTCTTGCTTGAGATCAACATGCAACAAGTGCAAGTTGGTTGCACTGTTGTGGGGGGGGGGGAAGTGAGAAGACTTGAGCAGTGAGTGTCCACCCTCCAAGGAATAAGAAAAGATTAAGGCTATGGCTTTAATCGAGGGAAGGCAAAGGTATCAACTAAAAAGCATTCTCCACTTCCAGCCTCCAGACCAGCAAAATTCTGTCTAAAATGGGGAAGATGATTCAGAGCCAATGTCTGTAATTTGGAACTCCCTGCTAGAAGGAAATTGCTGTGGCAACCACAACAAGAAAACATTCCAAAGAGTGATTAGATATGAATAGAAAATGTCAGTAATTGCCAGCTGATTATGCCCAACTTCTCCGCTGCCGCCCCCATTTTGTAACCGCTGGGCCTCAGTAACTTTCAGCCTTCTCAAATGGGCTATGGAGACAGAAAATTTAAGAAACCTTGCGCTACATGGTACTCTAGACACAGTATGGCAATAGCAAATTACTCTATAAGGGAGTTTTTTTCAAAAAGAGTAAAAAAAAGAAAAGAAAAAAAGATTTAAGCTGCTATATGAAAAGCTTCAAACCATAATCAAGCAAGGCAAGTTGAAACCTACTGCCAAACTGGTGCTTTCCCTGTGATATATGAAGCACCAAGTAGAGGTGATGCTGAAACCAAGCCATCGACTATATATTCAAATCAAAGTTACTTTTAAAGCAATAACATGGAAACTTGATAACAATTCCACCCCCACCCCCTGCTCAATTATATTAGCAATGATGAGTTACTAACCATGACAAGGGATTTACTCTCTTGCCCACTCCACCCTTTTCCCTTTTTTGCATTCAAGCAATAAACGTCAAGATCCAGTGCAGCAGATAGGTGTAGATTTCATCTCCTGGCTGCACATGCAGGGCTACTCACTAAATCTTAAAGCAACAGGGGGCTAAAGCAGCAGGGGAGCAGTTGCATAAGCTCTAATGCAAGCCATTTAAGAAAATACAATTAAAAAGAAAGAAGAGAGAGAGAGAGAGAGAGAGAGAGAGAGAGAAATGAAATGGAATTTCTATTTAAAAAGAACAGAGGATTACTACAATATTGGCTTCATATTGCCTGCCTGCCTGATACATATTTACAAATACATATATCATTGTTGGTTGGATCTGATTCCTTGCTTGAGATGCACTTATTCATAAGAACACAGAGCCACTGATTTCAGTCAAATGTATGTTGAATTAAAACTACTGGCAGTTTTTAATAGGGAAATCATGACATGAAGTGTAAAATTGTTATAAATCAAGTTCTGGATAGTAAAACTATGGGAGGATGTCAAATGCGTGTCTATCTATTTTATCACATTTGATGCATGTGTAAGATGCATTCAGGTAGCTTTGAACTAGATTCTGTCTCTTAGCCTAACCTCACAAGGTTTTTGTGAGGGTAAAACAAATGTCTGAACTCATTTCAAGAGCACAGGATACCAATGTAAAGAAATACCATAGAACTGAACAGCTGGAAGGGACCTTTCTGACTTCTTGCACCAAGGTAAGACTATAGCAACATTCACATCAGACTTCTTCAGATGATCAGACCATGCCAGTTTTAATTTCACTATGCTGAAAGCAGAGATTAGGTAACCACAAGGTAGATGAAACTGACAATGTCTATAGGGAATGAACAGATTTAGGGCCTTGCTAGACCTGGTGGAAAATCCAGGGGAGAGGAGGGGAGATCTCGTGTGATGAATAATGCGAGATCTTGCCCTTATTCAGATGGGAGCCGCTACGAGCTCTGGAGGGGAGTCATCGCGGCCGCCATTTTTTTAATTGTTAAAGCGGCAGGACGCAGGAAAGGTAAGTAGGGTTTTTTTAAAAAAAAATTCTCCTTCTCTCACCCCCCAGCCCCATTCTCCTTTCCCCGCCCACCCCCTGGCCCTGTTCTCCTAACCCCGCCCACCCCCCATCCACGATCTCCAATCCCCTGCCCACTGTCCCCCCCGATGTCCCCTGGGCCACGATTCCCCCCTGATCTCCCCGGCCTCCATTTCCCACCCACCCCATGTCCCCACCATAGCTCTAATGGCCGCCGCTTTTCCCGGCTACTCGGGACTAAATCCGGTTGCCGGGAAAAGCAGCGGACCTGGCTACATACCTGTGGTCTCAAGCTCAGCCCGAGACCGCAGGAAAAACTGGGCCTGAAGCAGTGCCGGTTAGGTGTAGTGTAGATGTGTCATGGGCCTCAACAGTTGTAAGTGCACTTCATTACCACTATGGCCATGGCTAGACCAGGCCTATATCCTGGGATTGTCCTGGGATCATGCCTGTGCATCCAAATGACACACAGGGGATCCTGGGAGCAAGCAGGGACAACCCCTCCATTTGCCTGGGATAATCCTTAAGTCTAGCTAAGGCGCAGTGCACTTCAATAGCACTATGAAGCAGTAGTGCGGCTCCTGCCTTTTATATACCGCTTTCAAACCGCTTTCATAGTGGAATAACCTGCTTGGTGTAGATGAGCCCATAAGCTCAGCTTAACCTACTTCACAGGATAAATTGGAGAGTAGTCCATGTAATCCATCTTGGGCTTCCTTGCAAGAGGAAAAAGGTGGATTATAAATGTAATGATATATATATATTTATTTATTTATTTATTTATTTATTACACTTATATACTGCCCCCATAGCCAGAGCTCTCTGGGCGGTTTACAGAAATTCTAAAATTGAGATAAAAACAAGTATACAAAATTTAAAATTCTAAAACACAGAACATATACACATAAAGCATTAAAAAACTAAACATGTGGGTGATTAAGATGTGCTGCCATATGCCTGGACAAAGAGGAAAGTCTTAACCTGGCGCTGGAAAGATAGCAGCATTGGTGCCAGGTGAGCCTCATCAGGGAGATCGTTCCATAGTCTGGAGGCCACCACCGAAAAGGCCCTCTCCCTCGTTGTCACACCCCGAGCCTCTCTCAGAGTAGGCACCCTGGAGTAGGACCTTAGATGTTGAATGTAGTGACAGGGAAGATCATGACCAATTAGCTTGTGTGCCTGCTCGGTCTCCTGTCCAGATGCTACCTGTTGATGGTCAACTTCAGAGACCTTGCTCTGCTTTCCTTTCTTATGGTTCTTTAACTTTCAAGCAGACCTGGACTGGACAGACCTTCCCTCTTTCGTGCCCATACACTTTTTCTTGTGTGTCATGTCTTTTTTAGAATGTAAGCCTGAGGGTAGGGACTGTCTTCTTTATTGATACATTGTAAGCCGCTCCGAGAGCCTTTTGGCTGAGGTGCGGGATAAAAATACTCTAAATAAATAAATAAATAAATAAAATGCAAGATGCCTTCAAACAGAGGACTTACCTTGACTACCTTACATATGTGAAACCATGTAAAAACACACATCAGTCACCAGAAATTGTTCTGCATGTCACTGAAAAATAATCCTCTACCAAAGAAACTCCCTGTATGTCATATACTATAGGATTTTTATTTATAGCAGCACTACATAAGAGATTTTTTTCCAGACTATGGTATTAAAGGTCAACAGAAGTTTGAAAGAAGCTTCAGTAAAAAGAAGCTATTCTGTCTTTGAGACTAAGAACAAAGTGCTTGATCATCTATATAATGATTTGAAGGAGAAGAGGAATTACTTACAAAGTATAACTATGATGGCTATGATATAGCATAACAATGTAAACTATAAATAAAGAGGAAGAAATGGAGAAAATTTGGCAGTCAAATTCAAGAACATTTTCTTGAAGTGAAATGCATTACGTTGTGTAAATCCACTTCTCTGGAAATAATGAAAACTCCATTGTTTGAGTCTGTGGAAATTGTACACTTTCTTTCTCTCACACACATACCAAATAGATAATGCAATGCAGGGAACAATTCTGAATTTGCCCTGAGAAAAATGACTGAATATCTTGCAGTGCAAGACTATTAGATGTCCACTCAGAAGTAAGTCCTACTGAGTTCAGTGAGTCAAGGGCCCTTTCTACACCTAAGGATTGTCCCAAGAAAATGGAGGAATTATCCCTGCCTGCTCCCGGGATCCCCGTGTGTCATTTGCATGCACAGGAATGATCCCAGGATGATACCTGGAAAAACGGCAGGTGTAGAAACAGCTTCATTCTCAAGTGAATATAAGATTGAGCTTTAATCATATTTAGTAATCCTGATTTATCTGAGCCCTGTCATTCCCAGTGCAGTTTGAGATTTTGAACAGGTGAAACAGAACTCAAAGGAAGCAAGAAGGTGAGGACAGAGTCCTTGCTGATTGTGATAGTATGTGTTCAGGCATGTTGGACAGACACTCACAACTGAAGGCTTTCCGTTGGGCTTTCCCAGATTCCAAAGCCATGCAACAAATGAGGGGGCGGGGGGAGATCAACAGGGCCAGACTGGTACCCAGGAATAATCTACTACAGGACAGACCCAGAAGGCAATTTCTGACATCAGATTTCTCTTCATTCTTTTCTGTGGAGACTTGCCTATTTGTCCTGTGCAGAATGCAGAAGGGCATATATCACATGGGAAGATTGATTGATTGATTATATTTATATCCCGTTCAACCTCACCAGGAGCCCAAGTTGGCTAAAAAGCCTTGTAAAAACAGTACAGCACATGAACACCATTGGTATCCATCCTTCAACAGCAAAGTCAAAAGCACAATAATAGCAGTTAAAAAAAGAGCCAATGGAGCAATGATAATGTAAAAGTTGTGCTTTAACTATTACTGGGTAAGAAGCTATAACGTGCTTTTGCCTCTTTACAGGTAGTTGTCAGTAAAGAAAACTGACTCCTTAATCTTGCTTTAGAGGCCCTCAACAAAAGCTGAAACATAACCAGCAGGGGAGAGAAAGACACAACGTTTTACAATTTGTCTCTCACATAAACCTAACCTTGTGTACTATAAGATCAAATGATCATAAATAGCTCTCAAAAATAGGCTAAATGATATAGCTTCTATTTGCACCTACATTCAAAATTAATTTTCCAACGAGGATGTTCTGATGAATCCATATGAGCACCATAACAGTGGCTGTATTCAGAAGAACTTCCCATGTACCTAAAACACCAGGTGTTTCTTCTGCCTGACAGCAACACACTAACTTTACTAGCTGGAGCAAAGGTCTAGCCTACTAATGTCTTTGGACTCCCATCAGCCCTGGCCAGCATGGCCAAATGGTTATGGGTGATGGTGGTTGTAACCCAGCAACATCTGAAAGGCTATAGGTTCCACATCCCTGAGCTAGGGTTTTCCAAAAGTACTTCAGGAGACCCTGTTGGAGGGGATTGAAAATTCTCTTTCCACTCTTCCAGTCCAGATTTGTTGGGGGACTTGATATCTCCTGATCTCCGCCTGTCCTCATGGTTGATGCACCTGTGCAGAATCAACATGGAAAGAACACTTGGGAGAATCCCTTCAGTGAGCAGAGTCTATCCTAGGAAATATATAGAGATATCTTACTCTGAATGTTTGGGAGTTGCATTCTGGAACCATATTGATTTAACCAAAGATTTTTTTGCTGCAGATCAAAGTTCTGCAGATTATGTTATAGTTTAGAGTTTTCATTTCTCTCTCTGCCCCCATGAGCTTTCTTTTCAAAATACTAAGGTTTTAAATATCCAATTTTCATTCCATGTAACACAAAGATTCTTTTTCACTATAGCTGATAAGTAGTCAGCCATAAAGCATTTCCCAGCTTTATTATATGCATGAGATCTTTAACGGTCCTAACCAATATCCATTGTGAGAAGTTGGGCCACCAAAGCAGGTATGTAGAACTGTATAACTGCAAACACTGAGTCTTGGTACTGCTCTTAATTGAGGCTGTATCTGGATGTGAAAATATATCTGTCAATATTTCAGCACCTTGGGTTGAGAAAGAGGGAAGGGTAAAGGCTACACTACTCAGGTGAAATTTACTTATAGTAGCCAGAGATGGACATTCAGAGATAAAATTGTATCTAGTGTGAAGAGGGGGGCCATTAAACCATTTACCCACACTAACAGCACAGTCTGCCATGGTGTCATTAATCCGTCAGGGTGAACCATTCACACTTATGGACATCACCTTGTTTAACAAAATGAAAAAGGGTGGAGCGAGAAGATTTTGGAGCCATGGAAACAGACTTCAGTTCACACACAGAATTACATGTGCATATTCCTTTGCTAGACCAGGCTTTATCCCGGGGATTGCCCCGGGATCACTCCTATGCGTCCAGATGACGCAGAGGGGATCCCGGGGTCAGGGAGGGGTCAGCCCTCCCTTGCTCCTGGATAACGGGCTCCACTTTGGGCCCGGTATTTCCCGCCGTCTCAGGCTGTTCCGCAGCTTCTCCCGGCTTTGGTGATGGATGTGCTGTGCCCATCGGGGCAGGGTGGGGGGAGATCAGGACAGGGCAGGGTGGGGGGAGATCACAGACAGGGGGGATCACGGATGGGGGGGATCGTGGACTGGGGGGAGCGGGGAAACCCAATTTTTTAAAAAAGCCCACTTAACTTTGCGCATGAGCGTTCGTGCGCATCCTCCCTTTTAAATGAAAAAAATGGCAGGTGCAACGTGTCTATACTTCAGTTGTCTCGCCTGACGTCAAGATGAGGACGGGATCTCACATTATTTACAACATGAAATCACCCCTTGTCCATCCTGGAACAATAGGTAGGTCTAGCAAAGGCCTAAAGCATGGAGGCAGTTCCCAAATGAGGTTTTAGACCACGAATATGAAGCTTGTTTATCAAATTCTAAAAAATCCAGGTAATTTCTCTCACAGTTGGCTAGAAATATAACTAAATAAAAACCAAACAATGTCCCACAATTGTCCCTGGCAGTAGTGACAGGATGATTTCACAATAGTTAGCACAGCATGACCTAGGTGGAATAAGATATTATTTTATCATTCTGCATGAATGATACTGATAGAATCTATTATTCTTACTTAATATTTGCACAAAATGTCTTATTATGCCTGCATGAAACACAGATGTGAAAAGCTCATATTAAGGCTAACTGAAACCTTTGTAACCTACCCTAACCTGGGATTTCTGTAAAACATCAACTATGAAAAACACTGGCTTCATTTTGATGTGTTTTTTAAATAAGAGTTTCAACATTCAATAATTTTCTTCAGACCTTTAAGAACGAATGTTTAAAAATAGCCAGACAGTCTGTGTTTGAAAGCTATACAAAGCCTTGTTCTGATTAGACTTTATAAAGCAGATGTTTGTTTATGAGCTTCACTTGGGATTGCTTTCAGGACTGAGTCTTTTCCACACAGATTAATTGCCCACATCTCCCCACTGAGGCCTCGGGATGTAAGAGAAATTTGTTTCAGTTCATTTTTGATCAAGGTTTATCCAGTTTGCACGTGCTGGGCTGAACACAGATTCTAACAGAGTCTGTGGTAGAAGTCCATACATTTCTGAACTTGCAATGCGATTTGTGGACAAAAAAACATGCATCCAATGGCATGTGTGCATTTGAAAAAAGCACAGGAAAAATGCTTTTTAAAAAAGTGCACAAGCATGTAGGGATGTTCAGAATGTAGTTAACTGGGAACGTGTAAGGTCCACAGATTGGATTAAGTTTTCTGGTCCACCGTTCACAAACCCGCAGACTCGGATTATTTCCCCCCTGCCCAGAATATGCAAACAAATTTGCAGCAACTTACAGAAACAGTGACATTCTTCTAAATTTCATTGAGAAGTGGGGAGCATAGTTAGAGTTATGGTGGGTTTTTTTTGTTTTTAGAATGAAATCTCCTATGTTGGTCCACTTACTAGAATATCCATAAAAGGACTTGGGTCCTTTCATGGGTATTCCAGGAAATTTGCTGGCTGGGAGATTGCCTGCATCTTTCAAAGATGTAGGGAAAGGGCTCTTTCCTTGAAAGATGCTGACAATTTGGGAGCATCTATGGGAAATTGGGAAAAACCTGATTCCAGCAATGAGCGGAGGATGGAATGAAAGGTACCTGACAATCTGTAAAACACAGACAGAATGGATTTTACAAAATCCATACATCCCTTTGCATAGGCAATGTGCAACAACATCAGGATTGAAGTTGTGATTGAAGGGTGGTGATAATGGTACTAGGGATGTGTGGAAGTGGCTATTGTTGATGTACTAGTAAACCCATCATTTTATTTATTTTGTTGTTGTTGAACAGAGGAGATATTTCTCCTAAATGGTTGCCCAAAATGTACAAATTATATCAAATTGTAGAATGTACATAAATAGTAGAAGTATATTGGGTGTCCCTGTTTTGATAGGTTTCATTTGATGCAGAATTTGAGCACTTCACATAGCTACTGTTCAAATCTGTGAGACATTTTGGCTTGGATCCTAGTTGTCTACATAGGAGATGAGGAGTGACATAAGAGTATAGGGTGTGGCTCATAAATGACTGGTTTCTGGCATTGAACTTAATACATGGCAAAAAGTAAAATGTCTCCTGCCAAGCCATCTTCTGAAGTTTCACCAAATCATGCAATACCAAGAAAATGATCTCACAACTTTAACTCTTCCACAACGTAACACAGTTTACAGAACACCTATTTGTAAGAAGTACTGCCTGCTTCTTCAGTCTCAGGATGATGAAATCTATGGCCTTAGCTAGACGGGGTGAAATCCCGGGGCGATCCCAGGGATCGTCCCTGTGTGTCCACATGACGCACAGGGGATCCCAGGATCAGGGAGGGAAGATCCCTCCATTGCCCCGGGATCTCACCCTCACCTTTCCACGGTGTCAGGATGATCCCGAGACCGCAGAAAATGTGGGTGGGCATCATGGGTTGTCCTGGTTCCTCGTGGTTCCTTGCGAGGAGCCGGGACTCGCACACGGGGCACAGAGCTCCTCAGGAGCTCTGTGCCCATTGGGGGTGGGTGGGGGGAGGGGGGAAATTAAATTAATTTTTTAAAAAAGCCCTACCTTTCTGCGCACAAGTGTTCGTGTGCTCTTCCTCTTTAAGAATTTTTTTTTAAATGGTGGCCGCAATGTCCTCACCATCCTACATCATCACGCGCCATGTGTAAACAGAGGGGGAGATCTTGCGATAAAACTATCACGAGATCTTCACCCCTCCGTCCTGCTAGACTGCTAGGTCTAGCTGAGGCCCATGAGATAGCAATTACTATAGGGGACTATAAAACTACATTTCAAGGGGACTATAAAACATACTGTATACATTGGTGGGAAAATGAGAGGAGCTGCCCCATAAGTCCATTCTCTAGAAGCCCATTTTCTAGGAAAGATGTCACTACAGATGAAATTCCTCCAGTGGGTTTCACACATGGGTGAAGGATCTGTGGACTATATTCTTCTCATATTTGGTAAAGTATTTTCAATAATATAAAGCTTACATCCCTCAATTAAAACCTCCTTCTAAAATACCAGCCTCTGTATGTTAGGGTGGCAATATGTCTTCTTTCACAGAGGACAGTTCTCTGTTTCGATGGCTTGTCCTAATGTAATTTAAAGATAAAGTATCATAAGAATTGTTAGCAACTGGTCAGAGTTTTCCGCACAATGGTGAGATGTACTGTATTTCTATTTAAATTATTATAATTATTTCTAAATTTGCATCTATACATATAGGCCTTAGCTAGACCTGTTAGTCCACAACAGAGAGGTGAAGATCTCGCGATGGTTTTATCGTGAGTTCCCCACTCTGTTCACACGCAGTGTGTGATGACCTTGAAGGGAGAGGCATCGTGCCCACCATTTAAAAAATTTTCTTAAAGAGACAGCAGCACACAAGCACTCCTGCGCAAAAGGTAAGTGTATTTTTTTAAAATTATTTTCCCTGCTCCCCCCACCCCCAATGGGCACAGTGCTCCTGAGGAGCTCTGCGCCCCATGCATGGGTCCCAGCTCCTCGTGAGTAACCACGAGGAGCCAGGACAAACTGTGGCTCCTGGCCACACTTTCCGCGGTCTTGGGCTAAGCCCGAGACCGCGGAAAAAACAGGCCTAAAGGGGAGGGAGAGATCCCAGGGCAAGGGAGGGATCATCCCTCCCTGATCCTGGAATCCCCTGTGCATCATGTGAATGCGCAGGGACAATCCTGGGGATCGCCCCGAGATTTCGCCCCATCTAGCTATGGCCATAGATTAGTTTATGTGAATTTTATGTAAATTTATATCCTCTTTTTCAGTGCCTGAAATCTGCTGCAAAGCCTGAATATCAGAGTATGACACATAGCATTCAGGTTGTAGAGTGCACATGTTTGCTCTTGTGAAATGTTTGATTTACCCACCCATAAAAGCAGATTCATTTCAAAGAAGGCCTCATCTTGACCTATGAGTCTGAAGCCAGGGGAGAAAACATGCCTATTAGAGCTTCAGAGCTAGAGCCCTGAAAATATTGGAGTACAGGTTCTTTCTTTCTTTCTTTCTTTCTTTCTTTCTTTCTTTCTTTCTTTCTAGTATATTTAGGTCACCATGTCAGCCACAAGGAAGACACAACAGAAGTGATGGCCTGATCTCAAGGTAACATTCAACGCTGATGAGCATGGTGTATGCCCCCTCAACATTCAGATACTTGACATTCACAAAGTTTGCTGGGAACACACAGGCATATATATACTTTCTATCTATCTAGCTTTGAGCCCCAGGTATCAATAAATTTAGTGGCACTGGGCACAGAAAAGATAAAAAAAAAAATACTCCTACAGTGATTTGTGCTGTATTATTGGAAAAGTGGTGGTGGAAGAAGGCAAAGAGAACGCCTTGATGGCACATTGCCAATTTAGACTTAAAGGAAAGCTGCTAATTTTGGACTCCATGATTCTTGCTGATGCAGGGCAAACATTATTCACACAGCAGCCAGAGGCTTCTCTTTGCTTAGGACACATCTGTGTTCAATTAGAATGAAGTCTCAGAAGTTGGGGATAATTCTATAGAAATGAACAACAAAGGCATCTTGTGTTTAAACTTTCCAGTTCTCTGAGGAAGATTCTGAGGAATGAAAGCTCAGAGGTGTGTGTAGAAGTGGGGATAGCAAGTGCAAATCATTTCTGTTTGGGATGGGAGGGAATGACTCTAGAAGGCACCACCTTTTTCCAAGTTTCCCCCAAAAGAAATATGCAGCTTCTCTCAAAATGACATTGATAAATTACTGAAATATATTAGATGCTGAAATTGGCAAATGAAGGGATTCATGGAGAATATACAGGCCCCATAAATTTGAAAAGTCTATGATCACCCAAATTTGAAAATTAATTTGAAAAGTCTATGATCACCCAAATTCACGGTACTTTGGTCAAACCCACTGTGCTTGAGTATCCCAGATGCTTCCATGGGTTTTCCCAACCACCTGTGTCCTCCTGTGATGTGGAGCACAATTCCCATCATTCTTGGTCATTGATCATGATGGCTGTGGTTGGTCTGGTGCACCAAGGGTGGGAAACAGTGGGTTGTTTGCAGAGATTTATGACACTGTCCAGGCAAAGTTTGGCACTTATTAGTCTCACTTATTTAAATGAGAACAAAATAATTTTCCGCTGGGGTAATCTGTGGTAAGAAATGTGGCTAACTTTAACAGGATCACATCATCTGAGGTTGGTCTGATATTATTACAGATGAGAGGGAATTGATTTGGTGGATTAGATGAACTTTGAATGCTGCCATCTCCTGTGCATAATACACTATCCAACCCGAACACTTGAATTGTGTTAAACTACACATTTAAATAAAGAAGGAAAGACAATGCTGAAGAACCTCCATTTCCATAATGTTTGGGGTTTTTTTTTTTAAAAAAAAAAACCCCACTGTGTTTCTGTTGCAAAAGTAAAACTGTTTTTGACCCTATTCTCCCACACACACCCATTTATATTTCATGGGGAAATGTATTACCTCAGGAGAGAGGACAGAAGTAGCTTCAGAGACAGGAAAATGGAAGAATAGAGCAAATGGCCTTTTATTTCTTTTTTGGCCTGTAGCCACAATCTTCTTTTCTTTCTTTTTTAATCAGGAGAGGAAAAAATAGATACCAGCAGTTTTTCATCTATATATTTTCTTACCACCGTTATGATAACATTGAAGAAGGAAAATGGAAAACTTTGAACTTTGACCTAGAGCAAAAATGTCACAAAGCACCTGAAAAATAGCACACTTCGTCACATGGAACACTGCCTTGACTTTTAAAATCTTAAAACTAAAGATAGTTTGTTCCCCTTCTTTGTAGTCACTTTGTTATGAAGCTTGTTTACCACAGCATCAGAAGCTAAAGAAAAGCTAGCAATAACAACTTAACCTGACAGAAATAAATCATTTTGGCCACAGAGGAGAACTGACTCTGTATAACACCGTTCTCTGCCTACTGGCTTATAAAAACAGACTCAACACTCCTGCACTTCCCACTCCCAAGGAACCAGAGATGTGTTATGCAATCATATTAGAACCGAGCTGAATTTTTGCAGGTTTTCATTTGCATGTCAGAATGAACATGCTTGATGAAAGGGAACCTTTTGCTGAACAGTTAAACAAATGGCAAGCAAGCGACTGAAAGTGTTTCATTATTTTCCATCCAAGATCTGGATGCTAATAATATCTCAGTCACAGCTGTGCAAAGGGAACACAGGATCTCATACCACTGTTACCTAGGGTGACCATATGGAAAAGAGGACAGGGCTCCTGTATCTTTAGCAGTTGTATTGAAAAGGGAATTTCAGCAGGTGTCGGTAAAGAACAGTAAAATAATTTTAAAATTATTTAAAATTGTAAATATACAACTATAGAAAAATATTATATTCAATACAATATGTAATAAAAGCTTAATATTTAATTGTTTCCAACAAGTTACTATTTCTTTTAAGAGATTACTTATAAATCATATGCTCTAACTTTTAAAAGCTGGTTATATTAAAACAATCATTCTTTTCTAGCCCTATGACGATGTTTGTCTGCTCACATATTGGGCAAAAGTTTGGAGGGGGATGTGAGCATGCATGTAAACCCCACCCCTAATGTCCCCATGCGTTGGTTTCCAGCTAGAGTTTCTCACGTTGCACATGAAGGTTTGTAAAGAACTCTGGAAATGCTTTTATCTGTCATCATTCCATTGTTATGGAAGACAGAGATTACCCATTGAGTTGCTACCAACAAGGTTGTATGTCTACTAAGGTTAAGGTTAGGGTGACCATATGGAAAGGAGGACAGGGCTCCTGTATCTTTAACAGTTATATAGAAAAGGGAATTTCAGCAGATGTCACTTGTATGCATGCAGCACCTGGTGAAATTCCCTCTTTATCACAACAGTTAAAGCTACAGGAGACCTGCCCTCTTTTGCATCTGGTCACTCTGGTATAGCTCCTGCCGCTTTAACTGTTGTGATGAAGAGGGAATTTAACTGTTTAACTATTGTGAAGAAGAGGGAAATACGGTTGTCCATATTTACTCTGAATGTGATTGGGAGTAGTGGGGATGAATGAAATTCTGTACATAGAAATTGTATGACCCAAACAAATGTTTAGTTGTCCTAAAATACATAGAAGACTGCCAATACACTTTGCATATCTTAAAGTCTTGTTTATTTTCCTTTTGCCCATGCCGACAGTTATTTGATGCAGCTTCCTCTAAAATTACCTCAGGAAACCTCTTCTTCTCCACCTTGTTTGCACCCAACAAGAATGGACACTCCTGTCCCACTCCTGAGTTGGTGTAAGTTGTAACACAAAAGTTGTGACCTAGCAGCATCTAAGCAAAGGCAAATCATGGTGGGCCTCCATTTAAAAATAGCTCTCACATGGGTGCTGTTGTTATCATCACCTGATACTGTAACATGAAAGCCTCAAATCCACCTAGTCTCTATGCAAAATAATCTCATAACACATTACCAAAGCAGGTATAAAACACATTTCATCTGTTTTGAAATGTAGTCCAGAACCACCCTCTTTGGAAACCTGATATCTGTTTAAACTCCATAGGCCTCCCATTAGCATACTCGGGAGATTTAAGTAATAACTTTTCTGAACCAATTAGTTCATTTGGAGAATGTTCAGATCTCCACCTGCATCTTGAGCTAAATCAACATTCTCTACATCCTAAGTCTTGTTTAAAGTTGAATTTTAATTGTTTAAAAATGCCTTTGGTGCCTTCAGCTGCCAGATCCTATGGGCAGAATAGTTTCCTTCATTCTGCTTCTGTCTTGTCTCATACTTGCATATCTCTGTCTAGCACACAGAAGGGAAGGGGGGAGGAAGCCGCTCTGCATCTTCTGATACAGAATTCCAAGTGATATTCAATTAAAGAACTAAGAGTGTGAACCTTCAAAGGTAGACACTGGCGTGTTAGATGTGTAAAAGGGGCCTGTTTGTGATTCCATAACAATGTTTTTGTGAGCTAAAGTATTTCACAGAAAAGGGCAATGTTTATGAAACTATGCATCATTTTTTGATAAGCCGACATTAGGAAGCTATTTGTGTGCCAGAAGAAAGAGCAAAACTGAGTGTCAAATAAAAGTGCTGACCATGCAATCCACCAGTCTGCTGATTGTGATAGAAAAAAATGGGTTTGTAATAATGGAGCTAGTATAGGAACAGTGGCTAAGGCCTTAGCTAGATGGGGCTTTATCCCGGGGCAAACCCCGGGATCAGGGAGAGATGATCCCTCCCTTGCCCTGGGATCTCGCCCTCCACTATAGGCCCACTTTTTCCACGGCCTCGGGCTCAGCCCGAGACTGTGGAACATGTGGCTGGGCACTGTGGTTTGTCCAGGTTTCTCGTGAGGAGCCGGGACTCTGCACCCATCGGGGGTGGGGTGGGGTGAGCGGGGAAAGTAATTTTTTTTTTAAAAAATCACTTACCTTTTGCGCACGAGCGTTCATGCTCTGCTGTCCCTTTAACAAACAAAAACATGGCAGTTGCGGTGCCTCTCCATCTGAGGTCGTCGCGCACCATGTGTGAACAGAGGGGGAGATCTCGAGATAAAAAAATTGTGAGATCTTCACCCATCCATTCCACTAGACCACTAGGTCTAGCTAAGGCCTAGTTCTACACTACTGCTCTGTAACAGTACTGAAGTGCACTGGTAACTGTTGGGGCACAATCCACATTCCACATACCGCTTTCATAGTGTTATTTCCTGTTTTTTATTTCACATTTGTAATGATTTAACACAAGGTGTAGATCTGGCAACTATCTTGTACTTTAATTTTGTATACTCTTGTTACATGCAAGCAAAAACTCTCTGTTTGGCCTGGTCACATCCACCTGTTGCTGCAACGGAGAAGAGTACAGCCACTGAAGGCAGATCAAAGACCTCATCCCATGGGGCTCTCCTGTTGGAGGAAGGGGAAAACTAATTCCACCAATTCCCATTTTCCACTGCAGCCCTCTCTGCCTCCCCAAAGTTGCTCAAGCAGAGGGATGGCCATTCTGTCAATTTCAATTTCTCTCCATTTCTCATTTTTCCAATTTTATGTTTGGTTTGTCTTGAACTCTGAGGTTTCTCCAGTGTCAAGCTGGTTTCACCCCAGCTTTGAGAACTGTATTTTAATGGCTATTTCTCCTAATGCATGCATTCAAATGCATGTTCATCTATTATACACATTTTTGCAGGCAATTTTCCTAACATAATGCATTTTAATGTAATTTTTGGGTATGCATTTTTGATTGGATAACTCCATTGCAAAATTCAGGAAAGTGTGAATTTTAGATGATAATGACTTTTGGTTCATGTAGTCACTATGCCATTGTGGCTCGAAAGTGTGAAGGCAAATTTGCATTAAAATGTAAACTGAATGAATTTCTCCCTCCATCCCTACTCTGGAGGAACAGGGGACTCTCAGAAACACTGTAAAAGGTGGTGCTGTGGCTTTAGAGGGAAAGGGAATCAATGAAAATTGCCTCCTTCATTCCAGCAGAAGCCTCCATTGGATCTTGGTTCCCTTTTACAAATGGAAGGAGCCCTCCATTTGTGGATGGACAAGTCTGAATCCAAGCCATTATCAGCTTAAATCCTTAGTTTTTATGGCTTCTCGTGAGATATAGGATAGTTGTACCAGTAGATTGCTAAGTAGATTGGCTATTTGATTAGGCTGAATGGTTTGACTGACAAGAAAGCACTGAGGACCAAACTAAAACATGACAGCAGCACAATCTAACATGGATAGTGCTACAAAGCAATGTATATGGTGGTGGAGAAATTTAAAGTCCAACTTGGCAATCGGTGTGCGTGGGCTCTGAACAATTCCTCTAGCCACACTTCCCTCCTGAAAGTGCATCTCCCCAGTATTTTCCTCTGGTAGGGGTTACATCTACTCTTAGAGCCTCACTGGAAATAAAATGGCTGGTAGAAGCAGTTTCAGAAAATGAAATATGGGCAGAGGGATGAAGGGTTTGACACATTTCCTCCCACCTGCTTCTAATGGATATTAATTTCCCTCTCTTTTATAGGGCTTTAGCAACAGACTCACATTTCTAGCCATAAGTCATGATGCTTAGTTTGGCCATGAGAACAGATTCTTGTGCAACAGAATTTTCTTCACGCTCTGGCTGAAGCACCTGTTGCCACCTTGTTATAAAGGATGTCACAAGCAGGATATATGGGTACAGGATATGTAATCGGAGATACATTCTCCTAGGAGAGCTGTTGACCAAAGATAGCAAACTTCATCTGTATTCTGCCCATACTGTGTTCAGTAATAACCCAAATAATGGAATGCTTAACTACATAGGCCTTAGCTAGACTTACCTTATAGTACGTGATGGAGGAGGGAAGATCTCGCGTTGTGATTAACGTGAGATCCCTCCTCCGTTTACATGTGAGGCGCGACGACCTCAGGAAGAGAGGTGTTGTGCCCACCATTTTTTAATTTTTAAAGAGGACGGAGCGCACAAACACTTGTGTGCTAAAGGTAAGGTTTTTTAAAAAAAATTAACTATTTTCCCCGCTCCCCCCAACCTAACCCTGATGGGCGCAGCGTTCCTGAGGAGCGCTGCACCCCATGCACAGCTCACAGCTCTGTGGCAATGGGCCACATGTTCCACGGTCTCGGGCTCAGCCCGAGACTGTGGAAAAAGCCGGCACAAAGGGGAGGGCTCTATCTCGGGGCAAGGGAGGGATGATCCCTCCCTGATCCCAGTATCCCCTGTGCATCATGTGGATGCACGGGGACAATCCCGGGGTTCTCCTTGGGATATAGCCCAGTCTTTCTAAGGCCATAGACATCTGATTTGCGCTTTATCTTATGCTCCATATTCTCATTGTCCCTCTTAACCCAATGCATATCTGTGAGCCATCACACTCATAGTCAAAGATTAAAGAAGTGAGCTCAGCAGAAATATGAACTAGCTGCTATCTATAGTTTTCATTTCATTCCTTGACATAAGTTTGATTTTCTATACAAAAGAAAGAAAACATAACACCTAAATGTTATTTTGTGCTCCATCAAGAAAAGGTCCATCAGCCCTGTCATAACAGTGTCCTTGTTTTTAATTTGCAATAAGAATGTATTTAGAAAAAGTATGTGTGTTAGTGTGGTGTGCTCCAACTACAAGTTTCCATTCGGACCCTGATTCGGTGGTTTGGAAAACAGTCCAATTCAGGCACCATCCACTTTGACTCAGGTACCAACTAGGAAGAGACGGAGACGCCGCCACCGACGCCGCCACCCAGCTCTCCCCAGCCGGCTCGGAGAGTTCTTTTTGAAGAAGGCGGGGGTAGAGAGCTTCTTCCGCTGTCCACCCAACCTTCTTCCACCGAGCTCTCCGTCCCGGTCGAGGAGCTGGGCGTCGGCGTCGTCTCCGTCTCTTCCTAGTTTCTTTTTACAGGCAAGTACAGACTATCGTTTCTGGGGTGCCCTAGAGTCGCATAAATGCGCTCTGGGGCCGACGTGCGGATCTGCCCGAGTTGAGATTTCAAAATCCAAAGCTTCATGCCTCCCATTGACTTCCCATCGTGGGAATTCTTTTTAAAAAAAATGTGCTGTTGTTTCTGTTTGTCAGAAGTAGATTACATTTGCAGGCAAATTTTAGTGGATTACAGAATATGAATTATTCTTTATTTTTGAAAGTTGCATACATTAGGTTTCATAATTATTTACTAATTTTATTGCTGCTCTTAAAACCAAATGTGCCTCCCCCAAGAAAAATGGTTAGGAGGAATATGATTTGCACAAAGAGATTTGTATAGAGTTGTTTCTACTTGCTGCAGTTTCAGAATGTTGGTTGAGCTTTTGATCATCATTGCTATCTAAAAATTATGATTAAATGTGCAATCCTATTCATGTTTAGATAGAAAGAGGTCCTACAACTCCCAGCATGCTGCAACCAGCCATGTTGGCTGGAGCATGCAGGAAGATGTAGGATGTTTTTCTGTCTAAACTTGCATACATTTGCACCCTATTTAACTTTTTTTTTTAAATGACAAGATCTATATGGTATCATATCATGTAGAAGGGGTTCAGCATGCAATCAATGCCAAGGACACAACACATTCAACTAGTTTCCACCAATACTTCAGATTTACAAGAGATCTATAGCCATATTCATTTCAAGTGGAGTATTCTGGCATAAAGTGATTTGGAGACTGGAGCTGGTGGCAAATCATAGCCTACTTACACAAGTCCTATTAAGTCAGTTACTTCAATGGGTGCACCCTAATACAGCAGCAACTGAGATTTCTGCCACCCCAGATGTAAAACAAGAGTCAACTTTCTCGGATAAGACCATGAGAGGATATAATAATTGACTGAAGTATACCTTCTCAATTATACTCTTCCCTGGGATTTTGATCCATACCAAGGATAAACACAACTTTGTGAATCTCAAACAGTTGTATTTGATATGGCCAATTTGTCACTGATGTCTGTATGTCCTTATTTGATGACCCACCTTCTTTGTAAATGGGAAATATTTCCTAATGAAAGTTGTATGTCAAAGGACAAGCATTAGTGTAAAAGCAGACATGTTGTCCAGCGTGATCAATGATAGCTTTCTTTTCTGACATTGTGCCACTGATTGATATTTGGGTCAAGTACATATTACATTGCACTCCTTGTGATGTCATGCAGTAAAAACAATAGGAGATAACAAAATGGACGTAAGACAATGCACCGAGCTTAAAGACAGAACAAGGGAGAGAACACAATTTACCAATCAATACACTAGTCCATTTGTTGAGAAGGAGCAGATCAATTGGAAGGCTGATTCATTTCTTTCCTTAGGGAAATACAGGACGTTCTTCATCATCACATCTCATCGAAGCTCTGTCAGTCCAAAGGTGATAAACTCATAACATGTGAGTAAATGAGGCCCAGATCTCAATGAAATGGTAAGCTCGCATTTTGGTTGTACCAATTTAGACTGCAGGTAAGGGCTCATATGATGCACTGTTCCTACATTTTAAAAAACCCAAAAACATAGAAAACTAGCCTGTCAAGGATAAGGCTAGCTAGAAAGTAGAAACCTTATCCTGATATCTAGTTTTCTGTGCTGAAGGGTGTGTATTTTGAATGCAGGGGCATTCAGTTCAGTCATGTGAGTTTCTACCTGCAGCGTGAAGTGGTACAGACCTGTCCACATCACTGAGAACCAGTCCTCGCCAGCATTATTTAAAAATGAGCTATAGGTGATTTCTTTTGATATTGTGTACCTAATGTGTGAGAAGTGGTGAACAGAAGTTGGGGGACAGGTCTGGGTTGAAGCATTGTATAGGTAACTCTCAGGGCTTTGCTAGACCTGCCGGGATAAGCCGGCAGGGAGGCGGGGCGATGGCGCGCTAACTTTAAAGTGCGCTGCCCAGCCTCCTAGACGGCTGACGCGTAGGGACGACGCAAGTCCTGCAGCATCGGCCATGTTTTTTTTTTTTTTGGTTAAAGGGGCCACGTGCGGCCCGAAGACTCCGGACCAGGTAAGTCCATTTTTTTAAAAAAATTAAGCCCCCCCCTTCCTGCCCCTGGCCTTGCCCTGGCAGCACCAGTCGCCTGTTCATTTGGGCGGCGGCGCCCGGCGCTTGCCTGGGCAAAGCCCCCCTCCCTACCCCCGGCCTTGCCCTGGCAGCGCCAGTCGCCTGCTCGTCTGGGCGGCGGCGCCCGGCGATCTCTCTCTCACCCGCCCTCCCCCCTTGCCATCCCCGATGCCTGCTCTCCCCCCCCTCGTCCTGCCGGGTCCAGCCTTCCCCCTGCCCCTCTCGAAGCGAGTAGCTGCAAAAAGCCATGGACCTTCCTAGACATTTCGCAGCCCCGGCCTGAGGCCGGGGCTGCGAAAAAGGTGCGCCATAAGCGACTTCACTTATGGCGCGTTAGAGGAGGCCTCAGTGCGGCCTGGGCTCGGATTCTCCTGTGCGTCATCTGGACACACAGCACGGAAACCGGGTCTCAAAGCACGCAAAGGCCTCGTCTAAGAAGGCCCTCTGTTCTAGGGAGGAGGCAGAAACGCTCAACCAATGATCGGGCAGAGTTTTGCTCTGGATTGCAGTGAACAATCTGAAACTTAATCCAGACAAGATTGAAGTGCTGCTGGTTAGAAATTCTGCTGATCTATCTGCAGTGTTCATTCCTGCTTTGGATGGGCTTGCATTCCCCCTGAAGAATCAACAGTGGAGTTTTGGGATTCTGTCAGACCCAACACTATCCCTAGAGGTCTGGGTGACTTTGTTCATTACAAGTGCCTTTTTCCAGTTTAGGCTGATTCATCAATTGGAGAAGGAGGATCTAGCCTTGGTGACCCATGTACTAGTTACATCTAGGGTAGATTCTTGTAATGCTTCTATGTGGGGCTGTTTGTAAAAAGAATTTGAAAAATTCAGTTGGTACCAAACTGCAGTGCGAAAATACCCCAAGTGTTGAGAATCTAGTCCAATTCTGATAATTTTGGCTGAGGGATATTGTGGGAGTGGAGGTGAAATTGTCCCTGAAAATTGGGTGAGGTGGCTGAATTTCCAGACTCAATTTAAAGTGCGGGTGGATGCCTTTAAAGCCCTAAATGGCCTAGGATCAGATTATTTTAAGGACTATCTGTATCCTGAGATCATCTTCAGAGGTCCTTGCCCATCACTAGTAAGGATTTGGTTGTCAAGCACCAGTGTGAATAGTAGAATTCTTTCCCCCTGGAGATCCACCAAACCCCATCTCTTCCAGTTTTTAGATGGGCTGTGAAAATGTTTTTGTTCTGGAAGGTTTTTTTATGACTGACCTCTTAGCTGTTTTATGATTGATCTCTTTGGTGATTACAATTATGACTTCCCAGCTGTTGTTTTAGTCTTTATTTGACTTGGGTTGTTTTACTCATTGCTTTATTAGTTGTTGTTTTTAATGGTTATGAGCTGCTTTGTTTACATTTTTCCTGGGGAAATGAATATAAATACTTAAAATATAAATAAGTAGTGAATTCTCAAAACACTACAGATTTTATCCACCATAATAAAGTTGCTTAAGTTATTAACTTTCCCATTGAAATAAATGGGTTGGCAGGATCATTACATGTGTTTGTAACTGCAGCCTTTTATTCCTCATTGTGGTGTTGATGCAGATTATTATGCTACCTTTTTTCTCCCCTTACTCTGTTTTAGACTGGGCTTTGGAGACAGACAGCACAATCCGGTGAGCAAACAAGTTCCTCAAATCCCCAGCTGGAGATTAGGACCTGGGTTGTTGTTTTAACTGAAAACTCAGGAAGCAAGGACAGGCCCTCCCTAGTTAAAGATCTGCATATTGTTCTAGTAGGGAGGTTCTGAGTCTGTTCCAATACCTTTTAATCCTATAGCCCAGAAGAATAAAATGCCCAGACTTCAGTAGGTAAAGCTTGAGAATAAGGCATGCAAGCCGGATCCCAAAGTTCTTATCACAGCTTCACTATTCCTTTATCTCTGGTGGAGATAACTTACATCTATACTGTTAGAAGCAAGTTCTATTTTGTCTTGTAACTTTCACAGGAAGGTTTTCTTTGGCAAGTTTATTTTCCAGCTATCATGTAGGAATCCCCTTCTGATGGCTTGTTTGGATAGTTTGAAGTGACTCATTTGGAAAAGAAAAAGGATGGCTACCAATTTGTCAATGTGGCTTTGTTCTCAGTTCTACACATCCACATGATAAACACACGCACGCACGCACATGGATATTTAACTATCAGCAATTAGTACATTGCCATTACAGCCTCAATCCTGCCTTTTCCTGTTTCCCTTGCCCTTCCCTGTGTTTTTGTGAACTGCTGTGAAAATTACATGAATTTGTGTGAGATGGCCAAATTTATTTAACTTATTTAATACCCCTATCCTGCCAGAGTTACTTGTGATAACCAATATTAATTAAAACATCAGAACAATCAAATAAGAAAGAAAGGAGGGAGACAGGAGCAGGCAGAAAAACCATCAGGGCCTATTCCAGTTTAACCCCATCTCACACAGGGCTAACTGACATCCTGACCCTGTGGGGAAGAAGAAGCGAGGGAGACAGGAGCAGGCAGAGAGACCATAAGGGCCTGCTCCATTTGGACCCCAACCACAGGACTAACTGACATCGTGACTCTGTGGGGAATAAGAAGGAGCTGTTGGTCTGCTTTGGGAGATGAGAGCGGGGAGCAGGGCCTTCCCACCAGCCCTGCTGAATCAGTCTCCTTAATTTCTTTGTCTTTTCCCCCTCTTTCCTCCCGGTCCCCTTTCCTCATGTTTCATGTCTTTTTTAGAATGTAAGCCTGAGGGCAGGGACAGTGTAAGCCGCTCCGGGAGCCTTTTTGGCTGAGGTGTGGGATAAATATACTATAAATAAATAAATAAATATAAACTATATAACCATATAATCTATAAAATAACACCAGCAGATAAAATAGTTATAAAATGAACCCATAAAATCATCCAGAATAACAATATATTTAGAGTTCTCATAAAAACCAATAAGGAGGGGCCATATGTATATTCCAGGAAAGACAGGCCCAAAGTACCTTATGTTCTAATTTAGATGTAACAAAACAAAATGTTACAAAATGCTTCCCACGGTTTTCAGAGGAAGGCTACCTCAGGCTTCTGTTAATCAGGGCCGGTGCCAGACTATTTTGCGACCTAGGCAAGGCGAGCTACTTGCACCCCTCCCCCTCCCAAATTGCCAACTTCGAATCAGCTGTTCAAGAAGAGTTTCTGAAATATTATATTTTCCTTTTATTATATTTTTTTCTTAAAACAGCTAATTTGTATAAAACTGTGACCCTTAAAGGGCAGTACTTCACCCCTCTGAGGTCTGTGCTCTTAGCGGCTGCCTAGTTGGCCTAATGGTAGCAGCGGCCCTGCTGTTAATATGCATCTTGATGCTTTATAGCAGAGCACAGAGGACACAAGAAAAGACTGATAATTGGAAAGAGAGAGAGAGAGATATGAAATACATTTGATACCACAAGGGATACTTCCAGATGAGGCTTTTACTGTGCAATTGCACTACCTCATTCATGGAATTTTGCAGGTCAAGATGACCATGTCTTCTGCTTGTAACCCTACCTTTCCCCCCACCATTTCTTCCATCTTTTCTCTTCCTGCAAAACAACTGTTAAGAAAAAAAAAAAAGAATAACTGCACAATGCCTTCTGACTAGGGGCCATCTGTCTAGAAGCGCCAGTGGTCTCCCAATGGCACATAGTTTAATATTATGTTTTTATTCTGCTGCTCACTGTGCCAAAATCTTTGGATGTGGAGTGGTATACAGATATTATAAATAAATAAATAAATATTCATCCAAGTACTTGGGAGGGAGGTTTACCTTACCTTAAGAATTAGAGGTACCAACCCAATTGGAGATGATAAAGCGTAGACCAGGGCAGGATCTACACTACTGCTTATAATGGTTTATAATGGTTTTGACAACTCTTCAGGCCCAGGACACATTACATAAACAGTTTTCAAACCGTTTTTAAAGTGTTGTATCCTGCTTAGTGTAGATCTGGCCCTGGGCTGAACAGATATTAACTTTTTCTCTTGCAATGGCTCTTGCAATAGCAATAAACACTCTAGTCAGTTTTTGCTTTCATCCTACGGGAAAGATGTAAAAGGCATCTGCTTACAGCAAACTCTGTTGCATTGCAACATCACCAGTACATGAGGCTGCATTGTGTCTGCAATCAGTACAGCCCATCAAAAAAAGTGTTAATGCAGCAAATCTTCCAGACAAAAAAAGTCTGTTGACATGGGTCACAATGACCTAGACTGCAGCCCATCTTACTGAGTACTAGAGATGCATTTAGAGAACTCCCCTTAAAATGTCACTTGGCTATTGTCTGTGGTTGTAGCTGACCTGGTCACATTCCATTCGGCCAGAAAGGCTTTGTGAAAAGGGTCAGTTTTATATTATTTTTTGCCTGCCCAGGTATGTATCTGAGGTAGTAAGGCCAGAGAAAAAGTTGCAAGGCTGCCCAAAATACTGAAAGGAAGGACTGGAAAATGCTCCATCCTATTATTGCTTCAGTTGGCTTTAATTATTTGCTGCGAGGTGCTTCATAAACTGATCTCAGAACCACAACTGCCATTAGACCTAATCAATAAAGGATCACAAGGCTCCTTACCCATCACAAAGACAATCTGAGCTGGGGATTTATTTATTTAAAATGCGATTGATAGAGGATCTGGTTGCATCTGAACTTGTCCACTCCCCCATTCCTTTCTCCTCCTCCATTTCTCTCTTCTCCACCTTTTTCTCAGCCTCTCCCATCTCCTCCTCTGCCTCTCTATCTTTCTGTCTCCTCTCCTCCTTCATTCTGTTTTATGCTCTGTGCTTTTGAGTCATGCCTTCCCATATGTCGCCTTCCCCATACAGCCACATCCCTGGGGCCTTTGTGAGGTCTTGTCTTGCTCCATGGCCAACTGTTTCTACTATGTGGTGTCATACCTAGGTCATGGCAGCCAAAATTGGGCCAGACTGTACCTTCCCTTGGTGTTAAGTAGATCAGTGTTGTAGAATCTGATGCTGATTCTGTGCTTCAATATCCTCTTTGACTCATGGTCCATCTTCTGGGCCTATGCTTTGGGGTAAGGAGAGTGCTGCTGCTGCCCACTGAACTTCATGACTGGAAAGAACACCAAGGTAACTGAGCTTGCTTCCTGATATGCAACATTTCACTAGTAGGCAATGAACTGCCTAAATTGCAGAAAGAAAAGGTGCATCAGCTTTAAAATCAACAATGAGCTGATACTTTCCCTCTTTTGGCTTCTGGTCAGAATGAAGGCAATTATGTGATACCTTTGTTTCTCCTGAATAACATGGCTACATAGCTACATCTGATTGGAATCATCATGCTCATCATAGTCATGATACTGACTCCGTGTTCCCTGATTGGCTGGGATCATATAGGCAGCAAGAAGAAGATGCTGTTTACAAAGATGACACTGAAAGGCCTTCTAGGAGGGACAATGAACAGACATGATGAGGGAGCATGGTGTGGAACATTTGCCTTTCTTCCCAGCCCTCCCTATTGCACAGAAAATGTTTAGCAAGGAATATTCAGAGTGGCTCCAGCACTTCCATGAGGCTGGTGAGCATTAACCCTTAGCCTGAACCACGGAGGGAGGAGGCTGTTAAGACACAGCTGCCTGTAGCTAGAGACCAAAGCTGTTGGAAGGCTGCTTCTCCCATGACGCCTCATGAAGAGGCAAAGGCATGAATGAAGGCTTAGCCACCATGGATAGAAAGGAAGCACTAAATGCATAAGTCTTCTTTCTCACAAAACATGTCATCAGTAGAATACCATACAGAAATGTAAGGGTGTGGGTAGAACAGTAGAACAGGCAGTGGAGCTTTGGCAGCCTGTGTGCAGAACATGACATTATTGTAGTCCTGACAGGTTTAGACTGCTGTTTTATTTTTGGAAAGTAGCCTACAGCTATTATGACTGGCTTTTTGATAGACACCATGCAGTCCTATTTCAAGGGAGAAATAGCTATAAAAATTCAAGTAGCCAGAGGCTTTGGAATTACACTTAGTTTTTTAATGCATTGTCAAGAAACCAGGTATTAATTTAAAACTGGATTGACTCACCTCACTTTATGCATTTCGACCTAAAGTCTTTGTCAGTGGTCTAGATCACTGATGCAGACTTTAGGTCAAAATGCATTTGGTATTGCTTACTCCTGGTATTGTTGCATATTATAGCAAAACATACTATATTTTCCTCTGTTGTTTTTTAGGGCACAGTCCTATCACTATTTCTATCAGAGAAAACACCTCTCCCTTGGAGCAAAAATACAACAACAACAAGAACAACAGCAGCAGCAGCCCTTTCATGACCTTCTAGATGAGCCACCACCTCCCCAAGAGCATCATCACACAGGGGGAAATCGCATTTCCTTACCATCGCTTCTCTGCCCACACGTTTGTCCCTCATTACTTCCTCTTTCGAAAGAGGAAGTAAACAACGCGCACATGGCCCATTCAGTGGGGTGTTTTGATCCTGCTGCTTCTCCTGCACACAGCAGGAGATAGCAGCAAGTTCCGTCTTTAAAAATAAGTCAGACTTACTGGGGTGTTCTTTTTATCGCATGAAGGCTAGAAGGGTTGGGAGGCATGTGGGAGACAGCCAACTTTGTGAAAGAGGCCCGGAAAAATCCATGAGTGCCCAATAATGAGCATGCAATAAACACTTGTCTGATGGAGCTCCTGGACAGCTACTTCACTCTGCCTAACAATAGGGCTGGCATTGCATTCTTAAAGGGGGGCTTTGGGCCATCCTGTATCTCTACCCCAAGAGTCTGAAATGGTAACCTGTCGTGACATGTCCCTATTTCCTGTCATGTAAGGGCAGGTAAACAGATGCAAACAAAAGCTGTAGCACAGATTGATTGTTGTTGCTGCTATTATAACTCCAGTTTGGTCAATGGGGCAGCTACGGCTGGACCTCAGGACCAAAGGTCCAGAGTCCCACAACTCAGAGGGGCCCCCAAATGCTCACCTAGAAAGTGGCAGGTATGGGGGCCATGGGGGCTGTGACAGACAGGGCCAGCCTCAGTAGCAAGGCTGGTATGGGCGCACTGGGGCCACCACAGGTAGCAATGGTTGCCGCAGCATCTTTACGTTGTTCTTGTTTTAAAAAACATTTTTTTGGAGGCAGGCCTGTAAATGGTCACAGGTGCTTGATTTATTATTTTTACTTCAAAAATAGGGTGTTTTTTTTCCCCTGCAATGAAATGATGCTTATTCCCAAGCAGATGTGTTTCCCATCAGGGCAGTAGAAGAAAACTCCATTTTATTCCTGTAGTCGGGATGTTGCCATGATTTAAGTGAGCTTAAAATGAAAAACTGCTCATGCTCGGAGTATTTCTTTTCTTTTGCAGTCAGGGTTGTTTCTCCCCCCCCCCCCAACGTATCACAGGTGTAGTAGTAGTTGTAAAGCATGGAATAGTGATGTGGGGAGAAGAAAAATGGTAGCTGTGTGTTTCATAGCTGAAGTAACACACATGGCAGTCTAAAGAAGTCTGGTACTGAAAAGAGAGCAAAGCTCTGGTGTTCGATGAAGTAAATGAATGGTTTTAATAGTTTTCTTTCAAAAGTAATCCAACAATTAAAACAATAGTAAAAATCGTGTATTGGGAGCTCAACATTTCAGACCCAGAATGGTCCTTCCTCAGGAGCTAAAAGTCAATATAATGAGATATTAGTAAGCTGCGCATATTCAATATTTTCACAATCCATTAGAAATATATATAAATGTATCTAGAAAAAAGAAGGCATTAAGAATTTATATAGAACTATTAAAACCATATGGATAAATTCTGGGTCTGAAGGACTTGATGGCTTTCAATCATGTTATAAATGCATACTGTTCAAGTGGTATACACAATGTGCATAATGTTCAAAGTCCATTCCAGTATGAAAACTATGAGGGCAGGTCTATATTGCTGTATAAATCACACAACGGGTGTTGTTCCTGTTTTTTCAAGTACCAGTGTTTGGTGTTTCCCCCCTCTTTCTACTCCAGTCTAAAGAAGTCTGCCATAAGAGCATTCAGTCCAGGATTACCTTGCTACACTACTGAATTTGATATTACAAACTTTAGTATATGGCAATCATGTACTAAAAATTATAGCTGAAAAAAGTGGGGACTGGTTGCAGCAGGCAATTCTGGTTTCTGCATAATTTATAGCATTATTTTTTGTATTAATTTCTAACTTAATTATACTATTTGATTTACATCCCAATTTTAAAATAAAATAATACTAAATATGTTGGGCTAACTGGATTTAAGCTCTGGCTGTTTGTTTTGCATTGATATTGCACCTCCATAAAACTGTAAGGCCTCTTCCTCAAAAAGGGAAAGGAAAGGAAAGGAACCTCTCGTGCAAGCACTGAGTCATTACTGACTCTTGGAGGGACGCCAGCTTTCACTGACATTTTCTTGGCAGGCCTTATAGCGGGGTGGTTTGCCGTTGCCTTCCCCGGCTGTTATTACCTTTCCCCCAGCTAGCTGGGTACTCATTTTACCTACCTCGGGAGGATGGAAGGCTGAGTCGACCCGAGCCAGTTGCCTGAAACCAGCTTCCGCTGGGATCGAACACAGGCCATGGGGAGAGTTTCAGCTACAGTAATTGCCGCTTACCACTATGTGAGACCTCAACCCTATACCACTTACCTAAGAGTAAACCCCATTAGATTCAATTGGGATATATATATTCAGAAGAAGCAGTACGAGTTGCACACCAGCATTTCTCAAACTAGTAAGCAAGTACAAAACAGAAAAAAAAACTGTATCTTTATCTACCTATCTACCTATCTAATATTCACTCACTCACAGCTGAGAAAAAAACAGAAGCTAAATGGTGAAAATATGGAAAGAGAAACATTTCCGGAAGTCCACTTACTAATATGCTTGTTTGCTATTTGCTGCATATCAGAATATGTGAAATGTATATCAGTTTTAGTTTTTATTTAGAATTATAGTCTCCATATTGCTTTTTACTCCCAGCAAATGTTGTGAAAAAAGGCAGCCATAGTAATCTGATGCTGTGAAAATTACCTAATTGTCTCGACTTTAAATAGAAAAAAATATTCATAGCTTTAGTTCACGTTTTCAATTTTATTGTAATTATTTGCATCTAAGGACAAGTCCAGTGAAAGACAACGGCTATACAAGGAGTACAAAGCATAACAAAAGGATATCTGGAAAGCAGACACACAAAAGCATTGCATAATTTAATTTATTGGTCTGTTGCATTCCTGTTATCATCTAATTATCTAATTTATACATATAAGAATGCAAATGCTATACAAATAGAAATATCAGAAATAATTATAACTGACATAGTTGACTTTAAACTTCTGCTGAGAATGTTTCCCCCCTTTTTATTCTCAAGGTATATTTTGAGCGGGGGGATGTTAATGTACACACTAGATATTTCCCAACATAGGACAGCGCTGAATTCATGTCACGTACATCTCACTGTCATTCCAGTATGATGAGAAGATAGGGAAGCAAACTTCATCATCAGCCTATAACCCAGTTCCTATATTGCACCAAGATGATGTTGTTTTTTAACGGAACTTGCACATCACACAATCGACAGTAGGCAACTGTTAACAAGTGATAACCATTCCATGTTTATTGATTAATTAAAATGGTAACAATTCATTTTGTGATAGAGCTTCACTGTGCTCTTCACACATTGGTAGGTCTTTCATGGGAAAGTATTGAATAAAGCATGAACAGAAAAAGACATAAGCGTTCAGAAGAGCTTTGATCAAGTAAGCTTTGTTCTGCCCTTCATTGCCATAGGAATGCTGAGGAAAACACAGGATAGCAGAAACTAATCAGATCAAAGACAATGCTATGATATCATATTTCAAAGTATGGGTGAGAAAAAAGATTAGCTACATAGAATGTCCTCCACCCAAATAGAGAGTACTGACAGATGCACTCTTGATTCCTTTCCAGACAATCCAACTTACTATTTTTGAATGAAACAATTCATGTGCATTTATTCAAAGCCCACCTTTGTTTTCTATTGGTGCTAGTTTTACTTTCTGTCCCCAACAAGCTATCATATATATGAAGATGGGCTAGCCTTCTGCATTGCGTCTATGTAGAATTGCTTTTTTAAAAAACCAAAACAAATTTTTTTTTGAAAACTGTATATGGAGTGTGTCCTGGGTCTTAACAGTTGTGAAAACCGTTATAAACTGTTTTAAAGTAGTAGTGTAGATCCTGCTCAAGAGGCACAGAAGCAAGTTTCACTATAATGACTACCAAGCCACAAAGGTCATGTCAGCAGGGACCTACTTTTTGTAGAATTCACAGAATTCACAGGGAGGCTCTTCAGAACTTATGAAACTTTCCAACATTTACAGCAGTAACCACTAAGGTAGGGCTAGTGGAAGAGAAGGAGACTGGAAGGGACACATGACAGCCTTATCTCTTCTTTACAAGTTGCTCTGGAGTCTTTTTGGTGTGGTTGCTTGTAATGCCTACCCTGAAACTGCCTCAAGTGTGGAAACATATAATCCTGAATAAACTCTTTCTGCCTGACGTGCTTTGATTAATACAATCTAACCACAGCGTTAAAAACATTTTGTCCACACACTCAAAACAGCACTCACACATGATAGTTACATTGTGTCTTTATTTAAGGGTTGCTCATGCCATTTTGGCCAGTTTTGTTACCCTGTGGCCTTGTGTGGCGCAAAGTGGTAAGCGGCAGTTAATGCAGCTGAAACTCTCCCCACGGCCTGAGTTCAATCCCAGCAGAAGCTGGTTCTCAGGCAGCCGGCTCAGGTCGACTCAGTCTTCCATCCTTCCAAGGTCGGTAAAATGAGTACCCAGCTAGCTGGGGGAAAGGTAACTGCGACTGGGGAAGGCAATGGCAAACCACCCCGCTACAAAGGCTGCCAAGAAAACATCAGCGAAACGTCCTGACTCTAGGAGTCAGCAATGACTCAAGTGCTTGCATGAGAGGTACCTTTCCTTTCCTTTCCTTTGTTACCCTAATTTTAACCACAAGATTTCCATAAGAGTAGGCTGATTTTCCAAGAAAGAATAGAGGTTGTCCCAAGGATTCTGTCTCACAGTCCTTAGTGTTTGCCAAAACACTTCTTTCCCAAGCCTGGTTCATCAAATGCTTACTTATTGGGCAGCATCCAATGCTTCCCAAAGGTATTGATTTAAGCACTGGTTTGTAACTGAATTTTGGCATCAAATCGGCATGTTCCCCCTTTGCTTAGCAAGCACTGGTGGTGATGTGCTAGTGTTGGTTTATGGTAGTGAAATGTAATTAGTACTAGTGCTGAGACAACATTGGATACTGTCCATTATTTACTCATACAAAATATTTCAGCTCTCGATCATGTTTTAAATGATCATATGTCAAGTAATGGGTGACAGGGAAGATACAGCCATTATATACTTTCCTGATCTCATCTGCCTTCAGTCAGTAGCACCACACTTTAAGAACATAAGAAGAGCCCTGCTGGATCAGACCAAGGGTCCATCTAGTCCAGCACTCTGTTCACACAGTGGCCAACCAGCTGTCAACCCAGTGTAACAGCATTTTCCCACCCATGTTCCCCAACAACTGGTGCATACAAGCTTACTGGTTGAAACCTGCAAGTCTCATTCAACTCTGACCATCATGCCTCATTGGAGCAAGACTCCAGCCATGGCTACACCAGGCCTATATCCCGGGATCATCCCTGTATATCCAAATGACACACAGGGGATCCCGGGAGCAGGCAGGGATGACCCCTCCATTTGCCTGGGACAATCCTTAGGTCTAGCTAAGGCCTCCCAGAACACTCCTCCTCCTAAACTGAGAATCTCCTGTGATATCTATCTATTTATTTATTTATTTATTTATTTATTTATTTATTACATTTTTATACCGCCCAATAGCCGAAGCTCTCTGGGCGGTTCACAAAAATTAAAACCACAGTAAAACACCCAACAGGTTAAAACACAATTACGAAATACAGTATAAAAAGCGCAACCAGGATAAAACCACACAGCAAAGTTGATATAAGATTAAAATACAGAGCTAAAACAGTAAAATTTAAATTTAAGTTAAAATTAAGTGTTAAAATACTGAGTGAATAAAAAGGTCTTCAGCTGGCAACGAAAGCAGTACAGTGTAGGCGCCAGGCGGACCTCTCTGGGGAGCTCGTTCCACAACCGGGGTGCCACAGCGGAGAAAGCCCTCCTCCTAGTAGCCACCTGCCTCACTTCCTTTGGCAGGGGCTCACGGAGAAGGGCCCCTGTAGATGATCTTAAGGTCCGGGTAGGTACATATCAACATATATATCTAATATCAACATGGATTGCACCTTGAAGGTCAAAACAGAGGATGAATGGTCATTTGTCAGGGATGCGGTAGCTACATCCTGCAATGCTGAGCCTGAATTGAGCAGGGGATTGGACCAGATGATTTCCAAACCCCATTCCATCTCTATGATTCTATTATTCTAAACCAGACATGATGTTAAACACGAGTTTTGAATCTTGTGCTTAGAATTTTCCTTCTCCTTTAAAAAAAAACAAGCAGCTTCCCTGGAGGGGTGTGGACAGATTGGGACCACAGCAAGGGTTGGTATTTAACCTTTTCCTGTGTGTCATTTCCCTGCTGAAAATCATACACAAAGCTGCTATTTGTTTAGCACTGCATTTAGTTTGACTGTGAATGTTTTTGTGAGGTTTTCGATATGTATTTTGCTACTTTCTGAATGGATAGATTTCTCTTTGAATACGTTCATTTTGTTCCATATAAATCTTACTTAATTCTCAGAGATGGCTGGTCAAAAACAGAAAGAAAACTGGTGAGGGAGAGGGATCCATGGAAGAATTAGCTGGTGGGGAAGGAGTTATGCATCTGATTATTCTTCCCCACAAATGCCTCTTCAGATCCAGATTTTTCTCTTTGCCCTTGTGCTCTTTTGTACCCATTGCCCAAACCACAGCCTGATGAACTTTCTGAAAGCAACTGTTTTTAAATAAATGTTCAAGGCTAAAGCGGGGAATACCAAGGAAAATGTATAATTTTAACTGATTGGGCAGTTAATAATTACTCGTCATTACTAAACTTTGATTCTTTTATTGTACAGAGTGCTAAAGTTCTTATTCATCCTCAAATAATCCCAAGAATTAGGATAGAGCGAGAGACAATGACTTGGACAAAGCCGGCCACTGAGCTTTCTTACAGAAAGAACTTCACACATGGAAATACATACGGTAAAAAATAGACATGGGTCGTACTTTCATGACACGTAATGTGGTACACATTCATCCAGGAAAACCGTAGTATATGAAACAAACATGAAAAACAATTTAAAGAACATATCTAGCCAATGCTACATTCCAGTGAAGTGGGTGGGGGAACCACTCTAGTCAAATGTAATGTGGGCGGGGGGAGGAAGGGGAGACAAAACAAATCCTCCAAATGTTTTTTTAAAAAATGACACAAGATGAACATTTTCTGCCTTGATCTTCACAAATATATAATCAAGTACAAAAGAAGGTGTACCAAGAATATGTTGGTTTCTACATGTGATCTATCCTTCAGTGAATTGACGTGATTGACTTGCAATTCCGACAGAACTCTCACACCAAATCAATCCTCTTATGGCTTTGTCAAGTACAGTATGTCTCCCACATTTGCCCCATACTGGATGTGTCAAAAATGCCCTTTGGAAAAACCACAGATAGTACACATGAGGATTGTAGGAACAGTAGTAGAGTATTTGAACTTCCAAAATATTTCCGTATAATTTACACACCCAGGCAATATAAGAAGGTTGACATTATTCAGACAATACATGTTCAGTTGATTGAAATGACATGGAGAGATGCCATAGCAAGCTAATCATTAATGACATTCTTCACTCCTTTGAAGTTATTTTCTTCTTAGAAAACTTGACGTATAAATGGCTGTAGACAAGTTAAAGGATGATGTATATAGATGCAGACATACAGGTTAGAGGTTGGATGAATCAGCATCAACTGTCAACTACAATGAATTTTTAAATCTGAACAAAGTTTACACTGGGTAAGAAAAAAATCATTTGTGTTTATTACTTAGGAGTGATTGCAGTTGTCACCGACATGCTCAAAACTATTACCATATTATCACAGGAGACAGGCGACTGACATTCAACAGCTTTCATGGCTCTTAGCCATTTTTTCACAGATGTTGAAAGCAATTTTTGTGAACCACCTAAGGCCCTCCAGACACTCAAAGTCAGAAGCCAAGCTGTTCTGGTGGCCCACTCCGTCTGTCTGGCCTGACTAGGCTCTACTGAGCCCTTGGTTCCTACCTGGAGAGCCAGGCCTCCCCAACCCTAACCCTCATGTACCACTGAAACTACCACCAGCCAGGAAATGTCAGTGTGCACACCATCCTGGTGGCCCACTCAGTCTTTTCTGGCCCAGCTAAACTCTACTGAGGCCCTGGTTCCTGCCTGGGGTGGTGTGCCTCCCCAACCCTAACCCTAACCTAAGGTAGGGTGACCTTATTTTGGAAACCAAAAAGGAGAACAACATGGTCGCCCCCAAGGGGGCGTGTCCAGCACCAAGGGGGCATGCCCACCCGAACTTAGCCTTGGTCACATGTCTGATTTTACAGCACACATTTAAGACAAATCTGTTCTACATAACATCTTAATGTTAAAATCACTGAAATAAAGAACAAGTGAGAGATTCAATGTATCTGCAGATTCAATTAACTTCACTCACTCCTACTTTTGTAGGTTTTGCTGTACTTTTTTTTTTTTTGCTTTTCCACATTAATTAAACATACAAAGAAACATTACAATAAAATATTACATCAAAACAATCACTACATACATGCTGAATAAATGTTGAAAACATATATGTTGAATAGATATTAACTATAAAATATCATACCATACATAATCATTTTTAACATAAAAGTGCACCCCCCACCTCGGGATCTATTCCTGATTCCAAAATCTTATCGTTTCTTCTGCTGGCGGTTTCCCACTTCCCCTGGTAAACACAAATATTAGGAACTGTTTCCAGATTCCTTCAAACTCATTTATTTTGGTTATACCTTTTCTCCACTTAATATTACAAGTCAGTTTATCATTAATAGCTATATCCCATACTTCTTTGTACCATTCTCCAATAGAATATTCCCCTTGAATCTTCCAGTTCCTAGCTACCATCAATCGTGCTGCAGTCAGCAAACTTGATATCAGCTCTTTAATTTCTTTGCCACATTTTAAATCTTCAAATAGTGACAGTAATGCAATCTTTGGTGTTTGTTCTATTTTCATTCCAACTATTTCTTCAATTTCAAAAAACACCATCTTCCATAATCTTTGCACATATTTGCATTCCCACCACATATGTAAATACGTTCCTTTCTCCCCACAACCTCTCCAACAATCTGCTGAATGCTGCTCTTTTATCTTATTCAATCTTATCGGGGTTAGGTACCACCTCCACAAAATTTTAAAATAATTCTCCTTTATTCTTACTGACATACTTCTCAACACTCTGTTTCCATAGTCCCTCCCAGCTCTGTTGCCCTATTTGTACCTTCAAATCTGTCTCCCATACCATTTTACCTGAGCTATCCCTTAACTCCTTTTCTAACAATATTTTATATATTTCGCTCATTAACCCTTTTAAAACTATACTACCTCCTTTACCTTTTTCCTTATTTACTATTAACTCTTCAAACTTCGTCATTTCTCTACAAACTCTATTATCTTTAATCCACTTTGTATTCCATTGTTCTAATTGCGCATACTCTAACCAAGATAAATTTTTCTCCTTTAACAAATTTTCCATATCTTCTCTTGTTTTTATGTCTCTTAACCAATCCTTTAATTTCATTTTATTTTTCTCTTTTAATATTTTACATAATCTACCCTTCAGATCCTCTGGGAAATTTTTCAACATTATCACCGGTGATAAGGGAGAGTTGCTCGGAAGCAGCTTCCCTTTAAATTTACTCCAAATTTCCCAATGAGTCTTCAGGAGTGGATTATCTATACTTCCAACCCACTTTCTCCCTCCTTCCTTAAAAAAGACATTTTCCAAACTCATCTCTACATTACTTGTAATTTTATCCTCCATCCAATATAAATCTCCTACTCCTATTATTCCTTCTACAATATGTCTTAATCTATTTGCTACATAGTATAATTTTATATTTGGGAGACCCAATCCACCTTTTTTTTTGGCTTAAAAACCAATTATTCTTATTTACCCTCGCTTTCTTTTCTCTGTTACAAAATTTATTAATAATATTTTGCCAACTTTTTATCTCACTTTCAGAGATTTTTATTGGTAACATCCTAAACACAAAATTAATTTTAGCTAAAATCTTCATTTTTATTAATGCTATTCTTCCAAACCAAGATAAATTTAATCTTTTATATTTTTCCAATTTTTCTAATACCTCTTTCTTTAACCTCGTTAAATTCACCTTTTCTAAATTCTCTAGGTTTTTTGTAAGTTTAATTCCCAAATATTTAATTTCCTCCTTAACTCTCATTTCTATTCCCTTATGTTCCCATTCCTTTTCTTCCTTCTTAGTATAATTAATCAACATCATCTCTGACTTAGACCAATTTATTCTTAACCCTGTAACTTCTTCAAATTCTCTCAATTGATATTCAATTCTATCCATTTTTCTTATTGGGTTCTTAATAGTCAATAAAGTATCGTCTGCAAACATATTCAACTTTATTTCCCTTACCTCTCCAATTCCTTCTATCTCTCCATCATCCCTTAATGCATTCGCCAATACTTCCATAACCATTACAAACAGGACCGGCGAGAGCGGACATCCTTGTCTTGTACCTCCGGCTAGTCGTATCTTTTCAGTGAGTCCGTCGTTTACCACCACTACAGCTGTATTTTGGGAATATAACTGTTCTATTATATTTTTAAATTTATTTCCAAATCCCATGTTTTGCTGTTCTTTGAAGCTTTTGCTATACTCTGTGTGTTACATTCTCCCCTTCCCGCAAATATCTTTTCTGACTGTATCTTCACTCATTGCAAGCTGCTGTTATTGTTAACAAGGTTTGCTACTGGCCCCAGATCTGTTTTAAATTTGGTATGGCTAAAGCTCTACCTAAAAGCTATCATGGTGCCAACTTTCAGCTCTTTATCTTTAAAAATGATGATTTTAAAAATAATAATTTTAAAACCTCAATTTTTAAAAAATTCCTAAAAAATCAATGGATTAACGGATCTTTTTCAAATTTGGTGTGGCTAAAGTTCTACCTAAATCCTTTCACAGTGCAAAGTTTCATCTCTTTATCTTTAAAAATGACAATTTTAAAAATGATAATTTTAAAACCTCAATTTTTTTAAAAAAACCTAAAAAATCAATGGATGAACGGATCAGTTCCAAATTTGGTATGACTAAAGCCCTACCACTGTGCCAAATTTCATGTCTTTATCTTAAAAAATGACAGAGTTATAAGCATTTTTGTTAATTCCCATTAGAGCTACTCTTTGAAGATAAATCCGGATTTCCCCTCCCCTCCCGGATTTGCCATCAAAAACCCGGACAAGTCCGAGCAAATCCGGTCATATGGTCACCCTAACCTAAGTTTTAACCCTAGCTCTCACATTCCACTAAGACTTCCATCTGGCCATTCAAAGTCAGTAGGCAAGCCGTCCTGGTGGCCCAGTCAGTCTGTGTGGGCCAGCTAGACCCTACTGTGGTTCCTGCACAGGGATGTGTGCCTTAACAACCCTAACCTGAGGCTTGAGTCTCACATGCCACTGACACTTTCCTCCAGCCATTCAAAGTCAGTAGACAAACCATCCTGGTGCCCTGAAAAGGCTCTGCTGTGGCCCCAGTTCTTCCCCAGGGATCCAGGCCTCCCCAACATTCACCCTGACCCGAGGCTTAACCTTGAACCTCAAGTGCCACTGAGATAAGCCTCCAGTCACTCAAATTCAGTAGGCTAGCCAACTTGGTGGCCCATTCAATCTTTCTGTCCCAGCTTACTAACTGGCAGTAAGAGCTTTAAGCTAAGATATACTGGCATTTTTGCTCCCATCCCCCCAACCCATTTTGCCTTTAGGCCACCCACCACTGCAATGCAGTCTCTGACACCTTCTCCAAAATGGACATTGGCCATTGAACTGAAAGAGGTTCTGTACCCCTTACATGTTCTGCTCAAACGAGAACCTCTAAATTCACCTCAGGTTTTACTTTAGGCTCTAATCAGCTGTACCAACAACTCTATAGACTTAACCAAGGACTGATTTTCTCATATCTCCTGTATTCCATTTTTTCACACATAATAGTCATAAAGATTTCTCGCCAAGTGACCCTTCCTTCCTTCTCATGCATGGCCTTTTACCCAGTTGTCATCATTGCTTCTCTAAAGAACAAAGAAACAAAAAAGAGAGAGAATATCTGAGGGAAATTAATTAACAAGATGAAGATTGCTTCGGCTCTCTGAGGTATTACTCAGAGTGTCAGTGTTAGCGCTTTGATAGGGAGATGTTACAAAGAATGGTGTGGCGGGCTGAGTGATATGGTGATGAGTGGAAAATACAAATCAGCAAATATTATGCCTTAGGCATGTTACTTCGCTTGCCTTAAATGAAATAATGCCAATAAAATTAATGTTAAGTGAGACCGATTATGCTGACATAAGCCATGCTATTTAAATAAGACTGCAAAGTTATATCTTCATTTGAACTCCACAGCAGAAGACTCTGTGTCACACAGACTTACACTATGAGAGGCTATTTTGGCAGACCTCCATTCATGATCTATGATAAAAATAAATGCATAATGGAATTATAATAGTACAGAAGTATCAAGGAATATACTAGTTACTCATTAAAGCTGGTTCAAAACTTTCAAGAAGATATCATTCTCAATTATATTTTCTAGAATGAGGAAGTTTGTTAGATTCTTCATATGTTTCCCTGTAATACACACATAAAGGTCCCAGAAATATTGCTTTCTATTTTTTAATGAATATTTCCTTTAAGTCACACCATAGCATAAGCTTTGTAGTCATTTAATTAATTGATTCTAATGGGTCTAGAAAATATGATATTAAATATAATTATATTAGATGCCTTGGAAGTTTTAAAAAATATTTTGCAAATGCAGATACCATGCAGAACAGAAGTATTTGGCACAAAATGATTTTAAATAACATACTGACGTAAAATGAAAGAGAGACGTTTTGAGGCTTTTAAGCAATAGGTTTATAGTGACAATGATGGAAACACTATAGATTCTCATAAGGCTACTACATTTAGGCTGTAGTCCTATGCATATTACCCTGGGAGAAAGTCCAGTTGGACTTAAACATGCATAGGATTGCAGTATCCCCCCCCCCAATTTATAAACTTCCCTTCATCCATAAGGGATCCCGGGGTGGCGTATACTACATACAAACATACAAACAAATCCAATATAAAAACCATACAATTAACACGTTAAAAGACAAATTAAAGCAACAAATCTTTAACCAGCAAGCCAAGCAAAAACACAACAATCAATTCAGTTTGAAAATAAATTAAGTCTTTCATTTAGAAATGAAATAAATAAAATAAGTGGTAAATGGTAAAATTCTAAAATATTAACATGTTTAAAAGTTAAGATGCATAGGCAGAGAAGAACATATCAATCTGGCATTGAAAGGAAAACAAAGTTAGCACCAATTGTATTTTTCTTTGGAGATTTATATTTTCAGAGTAAAATTTAGGATTAGTAGAACTTCTACATTTGTTTTGAATTCTGCTATTTCCAGATTTGACAGATATCACTTTACATTATTACTAGTTAGATCTGTTGCTTTTTGGGTAATGCAGGAAGAAAAAGAGTTGATGAATTAAAGCAAGTCAAATCAGAACAAAAGGGCAGTACAGATTTTAAGAAATACAATTAAAAGCCCAAAGTGTTACAAAGCAAATAGAATTTCCAAAAGTCTGGAAAAAGGGTTAACTGAGGGCCTTACTAGACCCTGCCGGATAAGCCGGCAGGGAGGCGGGGCGACGGCGCGCTAACTTTAGCACGTGCCGCCCCGCCTCCTAGACGGCCGACGCGCAGGGACTGCAGAAGCCCTGTAGCGTCGGCCATTTTTTTGTTGTTGTTGTTGTTAAAGGGGCCATGTGTGCCCTGAAGACTCCAGACAAGGTAGGTGGGTTTTCTTTTAATTAAGCCCCCCCTTCTGCTCCTGATCCCCTCCCATGCCTCCTGCACACTCTTTCCCCGCCCTCCCTCCCCCCGTCCCTTGTGTCGCCCTCCGCCCTACCTCGCCGTCCCCTGTGTCGCCCTCCGCCCTCCCTCGCCATCCCCTGTGTCGCCCTCTGCCCTCCCCCTCTCCTGCCGGTCTGGCCTTCCCCCCCATCTCCCCCCCCGGGATCCCCCCAGCCCGATGGGCACAGCGCTGAGCTGTGCCCATCGGCACAGATCAATTTTCCTTTTCCAAAGGAAAAGGAAATTTTCCAAAAAATTTCCTTTTCCAAAGGAAAATCCGTGGCCCAGTCCGAGTAGCCGCAAAAAGCCATGGACCTTGCTAGACCTTGCTAGACTTATGGCGCGTTAAAAGAGGCTTCAGTGCGCCTTGACCCCAGATTCCCCTGTGCGTCATCTGGACGCACAGCAGGGAAACCGGGCCTCACAGCGCGCTAAGGCCTCGTCTAACAAGGCCCTTAGATTTGGCTTCAAGAACCTGCCACAGAAATCTGTGGAGGAGGGCTTTCTCCGCTGTGGCACCCTGGCTGTGGAATGAGCTCTCCAGAGAGGTCTGCCTGGCACCTAAACTGTACTGCTTTCATTGCCAGCTGAAGACCTTTTTATTCTCTCAGTATTTTAACACTTAATTTTAACTTAAATTTAAATTTTACTGTTCTAACTCTGTATTTTAATCTTATATCAATTTTTGCTGCGTGGTTTTATACTGTATTTTGTATTTGTGTTTTTAAACTGTTGGTTGTTTTATTATGGTTTTAATTTTTGTGAACCGCCCAGAGAGTTTCAGCTATTGGGCGGTATAAAAATGTAATAAATAAATAAATAAATAAAGTAATATATGGTATTTGTATCTAATGTTGTTCCCCCCCCTCAATCCAGAGGGAGGGGAACTATTATTATTATTATTATTATTATTATTATTATTATTATTGTTGTGAACCGCCCAGAGAGCTCCGGCTATTGGGCGGTATAGAAATGTAATAAATAAATAAATAAAATTATGATGATGATGATGATGATGGGTGCTTCACACGGAGCTTATGTAGTACGATCAAAATTTGATACTCATTGAACTTTACAGGTCTTTTTCACGACATCGTCATCCTTCAGTGCCTCTCCTACCATTTTTTATCTTTAGTCCACCATGTTTTAACTTGCCAAAAATGCAGTAATAAATATAAACCACAAGAAGAAAGCCAGCTATGGGTGTGGGATTTTTGCTTTAGTGTAGAGAGGTTCTCAATCTTTTGAGGTTTGCAGTGGAATCATTCTGATCCAGAGCCACATATGTGTAGAAATATACATATGGTAATCCCACACATGTGGATATCACTGTTCATTTCAATAGAGAGGGGCAACCCATGTTCACAAGGTGAATGGGATACCCTGCCTGACTGGGGATCATAGTAATCATATTATTACAATTAGGGACAATACATGAATAATGTACACAAATCTTTATTTGCTCCATTACGCAAATATGACCAGCCTTGTCAGTAACTATTTGACATCAGGATTAAGGCATAAACACTAACATTGCATACAATATTGGTGGGTGGGAAAGAAGAGATTTAGTGCATGTCCATCTTAGCGTAATGCCTCAATGCTGGCAGAGGAAAATGAACAATTCTTTGCTGAGGTTATCCAAAAGTGAGCTAATATGTGTTACTGAATCCCATTATGATGATTATATGTGGCTCAGAGTCAAACTCATAAGCAGATTGCCCAGATATCACTTGCTACTATACATGGGTTTTTGCAAACTGTGATTGGGCCACAATGCATATGGGTGCTGAGTAATGGATTAATGAACTGTCGAGGTGAAATTCATTTGTTTTTCCTTATCACTCACAGAACAGGTGTCCTGTCAGCCTCTTCCAGTCTCCACACACAATGCCTGGGAAGCCAGTTGTAGCCTTTTACAGGGAAATGGAAGCAGCCAGCTGATTTCAATTACACCTTGATAATAACATTCTGTTTGTGAATTTTGACCTTTCCCTATCCAGTGCCTAGGCAGCCGCCCTCAATCACAATGTGCCACTGACACACACACACACACACACACACACACACACACACCAAATTTTACAGAGGAGAGGAATTATAGATGGTATCATGTAACAGGACAGGCTGTTACTGAATATGAAGGAAAAAATACATTGAAGTTGGTAAAAATATAATGAAAACAAAAAGGTGGGAAATGATGCATATAAGCAAGTAGCCCAGTACTGTGAGCACTTGCACAAATGGACAGATGGATCACTCTATTTCTAGCCCATGTCAGTTTCACGTGTTTTCAATCAAAAGTCCATTTTCTGCTATGTTTAAGCTACTGAATTCATTTCCACAAGAGGTAGTGATGGCCACCAATTTAGATGACTTTAAAAGGGGGTTGGATAAATTCCTGGAGGATAAGGCTATTGATGGCTACTAGTCCTGATGGCCATATGCTATCTCCAATACCAAACACAGTATGCTTATGTACACCAGTTGCTGGGGAACATGGGCGGGAGGGTGCTGTTGCACTCGTATCCTGCTTGTGGGTTTCCCAAGGGAAGTTGGTTGGCCACTGTGTGAACAGAAAGCCAGACTAGATGAATCCTTGGTATGATCCAGCTGGGCTCTTCTTATGTTCTTATCTTCCTTAAATAAACACCAAAAATACACTTAACTTGAACACATGTTTCCCATGAAATACACATCTTTGCATGCATTTTCCAATAAGGTATGCATATTTGCAACAAGTACTGAGTGGATGTGACACTTGAAAGCAGTGGTGCAGCTAGGGTGGGACCTTGGGGAAAATGTCCAGGGCCCACAGCCCCGGGCTGAGTGGGTCCAAATGCCCACAGAGAGTTGCAGATGATGAGGGTATCAGAAGCAAAATCCGTTTTATACTTTTAGCCACTAAGCTGCTATGATTTAAGTAAGTTTAAAATGCAACACTGCACATGCTCAGAGAATTATTTTATACAAATCAGAGTTGGTAAACAGTTTTGCTGTTGCTGTCCTATCATATCAGGAATGTAAAAGCAGTTGTAATGCATAGAAAGGCAGCTCAGGGGACAGCGGGGAAGAAAAATGTTAGTTGTGTGTTTCACAACTGAAGTCTACACCTGACCATCTAAAGCCCCCCTTGCTCCCGAAGATCATTATGTCCAGGGTCTAAAATTGCCCAGATGCTTGCACACAATGGGCACGCACACAGGTGAGTCAATTGACCTGTGCACACAGCTTTTTTTAAAAAAATGAGGAATTGCGCAAGACTGTTATGGTGGAAGCTCGCAAATGTGAAAGGAGGTAACTCTAGAAGTGCACAAGTACTGCTCCATCAAAATAAAAAATAAGGGGGGAAAACAGCTGTTTGTACTATGCCAACAGGAAATGAAATGACACAAAGGGGAGTGAAATAGTGGTACACAAGACACTCCCATTCAGAAACATCAGAGCCAGTGACACAACAATGCCCCCACAGAAATGCCACAAGGCCCTGAAAACAGGGAGCACACCAGTGGTTCTTTGCAGTACTATGGCATGCCAGAAACCTTTAACAGATTTTCTTCCTTGTGAAAAAAGTACGGGCAAAACGGAGGGGAAATCACAGGGCAACTGCAGGACCATGATGTCGACATGTGGTCGGCTCACAAAATCACTCAAGCGCAAGGGGATAGTGTATGAAAGGCCTCGTTGGATCAAGCCCCAAGAAATTGCCAGCAAACAAACATGATTTTTGTAGCATGCAATAGTTACATTTTTCAGTCCCTTGGCATACAGATATTTCATCTTGGAAATATGTGAAAAGCATGCTTCTGCTCTGTAAGCTGCTCTCATTTCATGATGGACAAGACAGTGAATATTATTCTTCTCATGAACAAGAATTAACACAACTAATTCTACTCAGAAGAAAATAATTATTCTCTTTGACCCTTCATGCCCTGTGCATGCCTCCTCTAGTTTAGTTTTGCGATTGTTTTGCCAAAAGCAGGGGGTGGGGTGGGTCCCAGTTTGGTTAGCCACACACACTTTGAGAGTTGTTACAGAAAGTTCATTCTATGAAAGGGGATTTTTAAAGTTCACATGAGATTCTCTGACTGGTGAAGGCAGCTTTGACATTTGGGCCACACTATAGAAGGAAATGTCTGCTCCAAAAATATGCTAAGCATCCCCTCTTTTGTTTGCATACTATTCAGTGGCTGGCATAAATATTCAAAATCCACAGAAAAAGAACAAATCAAGATGTTTGACATTCTACCTCCCATTGCTGGCATTCCTTGAGAGACTGAAGTAAAATGCAAAACCAAGATTCTTTCACACATTGATCCTAAAGAACATTTTCCACTCATGTCTTCCTTGTTATTTTCTACTCTGGACTTTCTTCCTGCTTATTAGTATATATTCTCCATAGTAACGTGAAGACATAGTTGTGAAAAAGGACTAGTTAGAAGTTAGTTGTATATGTGTTTGAGTGCATGAAGAATCAGGGCCAAAGTGAGTACAGGAATTCCCAAAATGCATAAAACTGTAACAGCTGCCACTATGAATAGTTTGAATACATCACTGAGAATGCCTATATATGCCCACTAAAAGTCTCCAAAGGAACATAAATAATTATGGAGAAGTTAAAGAACAAAACTCATTATAGGTACGGAGAAGAAGGTGTGAATTAGCCCCAGGCACAGTAGTATAAAAATTTAAAAGTGAAATTGAATTTGTGATGACCCCCACCTTATACTGATCCTTTATTCCTTTCCTGAATCAAACGACCCAGCGCAGGTGCAGGTGTCAAGAGGTTTGGACTGCTGCAGCCGCCCCTGTGACCCACCTGTCTCTACTTAGGCACCACAGCTATACAGCTCAGCACCCTAGCCCCAAATTCTCCCTTTTACTGCCACAATATACCTGTACCCTTCCCAGGTACTCCAAGGACCACACCAGTTGTAATTGAATGTAATTTATTAACAAGTAGTTAGTGCAGGCACAAAAGCTTAACGGTTTCCTCAGTTCTCAAGCGTAATGGTTATAAAGCACAATGCGTAATGGTTTCAGTCAGTAATTTCTCTTAAATGTTTCACAATATTACTTAAATGTTCTCCTGCCTACTCTACCCCTACTAGGCTACACTATTCTCTTTCCCACACACTAATGCACTTAAACAACAAAGCACACAGACTCTTCCTATCTCTAATCCAAAACTCATCCAACATCATCAAACCTTCTCTCCTGTCAGCAGAAGCATATATACTCCACAGCCCTCTGACTCCTCCCATTCTCTCACACCAATCCAGACACTCCTCGCAAACATCCAATCAGCACTCTTCTTCCATCCAGCACTCCTTCCCTCTCTATCATCTTATAATTACCAATCTGCTATAAATACACAGTGAGTACCTTCTTTAAACTTTTCAAACGTTCTTATTAATTAATAAACTTTTATATTAAACTTAACATCATATCCTTATGCAGTAGAACATCACAGAATTCATTTAAGAAAATCAGAGATTGCATAATATTAAAGACTAAGAATAAGGATAATGTCAAAAGCATATGTGCAACAATGCAAGTTTCTTACACAACTGGTATTGGCTCATGTCCTCATGTAGTTGGTCATTTATTAACCGCATTCTAAAGAGGAATACACCACATACCCCTCTCAGCACAAAGGAGCTGAGGAGGAGAAAATCACCCCATGATTTCTTGGGATGGTCATAAATGACCTCCATCTTTAGATGCAACAAAAGCTTATTTCTGACTATTCTGGCTTTTTAATAAACAGGATCATCTGTAGCAACAGTGAAACTGACTATGGACATGATGGGCCAATCTCTGTCCGCCACAGTTAGCAGGGATACGGTGTGTATCTGCCAGAGATGATCATTCAAATCAAAGAATTATGTACTGTTTATCACTGACCATTTGGGCCACTTCACATTTGTCCAAATAATTTGGATTCGTGCTGGGCTGCAATATTGGCCCCAACAATTTTGGGAGGATGGGAGTGATGCGATAGGGTGAAAACTCCCCCCAAAGATTAGATTAATCAGCAAATTTGGCATGGCAATTTCTAAGAACATTGGGCTGTTTAAATACAAAGTGGCCAAAGTTTTTATCTGTTGGGGGCAATCGCCATTTCCTCCAAGAAGGTCCCTGGGAATTATGCTATGGCATGATGTACTGTTGCTCCTAGGGTAATTCTTTCCCAAGAATGTAGTCAGACTGGTGAGTGCAGCCAACCTGCCACTTGAAGCAATAGCTTTGGGGTTCTTTTTAGAACATAAGAATGTAAGAAGAGCCATGCTGGATCAGACCAAGGTTCCATCTAGTCCAGCACTCTGTTCACACAGTGGCCAAGCAGTTGTTGACCAGGAACTCACAAGCAGGACACGAATGCAACAGCACCCTCCCACCCATGTTTCCTAGCAACTGGTTTACATAGGCTTACAGCCACTGCTACTGAAGGTAGGACATAGCCATTAAGACTAGTAGCCATTAATAGACTTCTCCTTCAGGAATTTATCCAACCCCCTTTAAAGCCATCCAAATTGGTGGCAATAATTTAAATCTGCGCTGTGTGAAGAACTACTTCTTTTTATCTGTCCCGAATGTCCCACCAATCACCTTCATTGGATGGCCCTGGGTTCTAGTATTATGGGAGAGGGAGAAAAATGCCTCCTTAGCCACAGTCTCCACACCATGCATAATTTTGCACACTTCTGCCACATCTCCCCTCAGCCTCCTTTTTTCAAAGTTGAACAATTTTATTAATTTATTTATTTACAATATTTATGTACCGCTTCCCAATGAAAATTTCGGAGCGGTGTACAAGATAAAATGAAATAAAAACAGAATACAACACTTTAAAATAGATTTTAAAAGAAGCAAAATGTACAGTGAACCATGGCTGGTTTGTGAAAGAAAGACCCCCTGGCCACCTTGTATTTAAAGGTAAGACACTCCCCGATTCTTAGAATTCCCACTCCCAGGTGCTAAATACCCCCCTTTTTTTTCATGGGGAACAAATGGTCCTATAAATATGGTTGGATATTCAGTTAGGCTTTAGTTTAGATTACTTGACAAAGGCAGTGTGAAAATGTAAGCATGTCATATGGTCCCTAAATTAAACTGCTAATCTAAAACCTTGGACAGGATGGTAGATCAAAGGTTTAGCTACAAATCTTTTTAAAAATTGATTAAATAAATCTGAAATATTACTAAAGGTCATTTACATGCAACATATGTGATATATAAACTATATAACTACTAAAATTGTGTTCCTTACATAACGGAACATCAGGGAAAATTCAAATGGAAAAAAATAACCAGATAGTGCAGAACAGGGTAGAAGAAGCATTGGAATGGAAAGATGAAAATCTTATTTTGCAAAAATGTAACCGTATATGCATTTATGTTTCATGGGTTCAGTGGCACATTTAAAAGACCATACCTAAATGAAAGTTCCTAAGTAATTGTATGCTTTCTCATATCTTGTTTGAAGAAAAGCCTGCTAGCAGTAATCTGATTTAGCTGCTTCAAAAGCAAGCACCTAGCATCAAATTTGCATCCTATCTCTGTTTCCACATCAAAGCACTGGATTACCAGCTTGTGGACTTGGTGTTCTTGCCCAGTTTTAGATTTGACAGATAATATGTCTGCACATGCAGCCAATTTTTTAAAATACCATTTCCAGCTCTTTGGTGACATACTGCTGCCAAATCTCTCTCACACACAATCAGTAGGAGAACAGCAATAGTAGGTCCAGTATCTATAGATAGCAAATACAAAATGTCACCCATGTATCTAATTGTGCAAGATGAAGAAGAAAAACTAAGATACAGAATGTAAAATAAAACAACAACAACAACCTGTGTTTAAAATCTCTTCACCACCCCCATCTGAATATAATGGATTAATTTCTTTAAATTTGAGATCGTGCCAGCCCAGCAGAAGGCTAGATCGGCCCTGGGAGGGCTGGAGGACACATTCCTGAAAGTCTGGGAATGCGTCGTTCTAGGCCCTCCCAGCGCTGATCTCGGCCTTCTCCTTGGGCAGATTGGCGCTGGGGCCAGATTGGCGCTGGGGGCGGGGGATGGAAGACACGTTCCTGGAAGTCCGGGAATGCATCCTCCGGGCCTTTTCCCCGGTGAATTGGGGCCCAGTCCCGGTTGCCCCAGAGAACTCCATTTTTCCGGAGGTCTCCTGGGTTTCCCAGTGCATCTGGTCACCCTAATTCTTGTAAATATAAACAACGATAAGCCATTGTTATGCTAGGAAGGACACATTGGCCTCATACTACTGAGGAATATGTAATATATCACCCAGGAAGGGTAACATTCCTCCAACATGAAACTGAAAGGCCCTTAAGACACCACACACATACAAAGGACCTAAGAGGCTTTTCCCTCAGAAAAACTTGATAAACATCTGAGCTTATCTGATTTATAATTGTCTTGTCAGGGGTCTTCTCAGACCTTTGATGCTCATGGTAAAACCAGACCTTTCACAACTTGCCCTCCCCAACCCACATCCTCCAGAGGAGATGCTATCCAAAAGGTTTTAGAATGCCTTCGGAAGCCACAAGAGAATCAGCCAGCAGGATACATGTATGAGCTGCCAGTGTTGTTGCATGATTCCACATACTGATTAAGAAAACAACCATTATACTTTCTATTGCTTATAAGAAGGTAAACAATATATATCGTTTGTTGAGGTTCCTCTCCCGCTTTCTCCTCTCTCTCTCTGCATTATCCCCTCCACTTCACACAGGCAGTGAGATATGCTAATGAGGGCTAATAAACTGAAACTCAATCCAGAAAAGACGGAGGTACTGTTAGTGGGTGGTTCATCTGTCTGGCGAGGTGATGTTTGCCCTGTCCTGGACGGGGTTGCACTCCCCCTAAAGGATCGGGTCCATAGTTTGGGGGTGCTCTTGGATCCAGAACTGTCACTTGAGGCACAGGTGAACTCAGTGGCAAAGAGCACCTTTTACCAGCTTAGGCTGATATACCAGCTGCGCCCTTATCTGGACAGAGATAGCCTAGCTACAGTTATCCATGCTCTGATAACCTCTCGCTTGGATTACTGCAATGCGTTATACGTGGGGCTGCCTTTGAAAACGGTCCGGAAGCTTCAACTGGTACAAAACAGGGCAGCACATTTACTAACAGGGACTGGCCGACGAGACCACATTACGCCAGTCCTTTTCCAGCTTCATTGACTACCAGTCCAGGTCCGGGCCCGATTCAAAGTGCTGGTATTAACATTTAAAGCCCTAAGCGGTTTGGGGCCAGGTTATCTGAAGGAACGCCTCCTCCCATATGTACCTGCCCGGACCCTAAGGTCATCCTCAGGGGTCCTTCTCCGTGAGCCCCTGCCAAAGGAAGTGAGGCAGGTGGCTACCAGGAGGAGGGCCTTCTCTGCTGTGGCACCCCGGCTGTGGAATGAGCTCCCTAAGGAGGTTCGCTTGGCACCTACATTATATGCTTTTAGATGCCAGGTGAAGACCTTTTTATTCTCCCAGTATTTTAACAGTCTATAAATAAATTTTAACTTGGTGTTTTAAATTTGTAATTTTGCATTGCTGCTGTTTTTATCTGGTTGAGCTTTTATATTGTATTTTATATTATGGTTTTATACTGTTGTTTTATACTTTTAATGTTTTTAATTTTTGTGAACCGCCCAGAGAGCTCCGGCTATTGGGCGGTATAGAAATGTAATAAATAAATAAATATGCCCGACTCCCATTGTGGGCTAAGTAACTCTTTATGTTACACATTTCCTTCATTAGTTTATCTCCTGTGGAGCAGAGCATTTTGTATAATTGCTGTTGTGATGGGAAAAAGTGAATCCTCTCCCTCAGGTCTCAAATCAGCTCAACTCTGTCCCTCCAGTAATGGACAGTCCCTAAGGGAACAGATGCAGTACCACAGTTCATATAAACCGGATTTCATAATAATGGATCTATTGGGTGTCCTGCTTCTCATTCCAAAGGCTGAAAACATGCACTTCACCTTCAACCTAAAAATGGTTGTGCTATTAACTACTGGTGCTTGAAGAAAGGTGTCAAACATCTGATCCATGTTTGTTCCAAGCAACCAGTTTTTCTAGTTTCAAAAGTTTTCTTACAATGGCAGAGTCTCTTGCAAATTCCCAGACAATGAGTCAGCCGTATTCTGTTATGGTCGTGGTAAGCCATGTCAGGTGGTGTGATGGCATTTTACCTTATAATGGGGTCGGAAGAAAACATCAAAGGGAACATTTATTGAACAACAATACCTGTTTGTTATTTAAGTCTAGCAGCAAGCTACTAAGAGTGTAGTAATATCAGTAACCAGTAGCTACACCTGGGGATTTATTCATTAGATATAGAGAAAAAGTAAAAAACTAGAAGAGTTTGTAGAATTGCATGTTGCTTGAAGATCTAATTTGGTATAGAGAGTACTTATTGGTCTACCTGGAAATGAAGAGCAACTGTCCATTATGTAAAAACGCACAAAAATGGTGTTACTTTTTGGTTATGTAACTATCTCAACAGGCGGAATGGAAAGATGACCAGCAATATAGAGAGCAAGAATTCCAAATGAAATTTTGGGGGGTAACCCATGTCTGTGGATCAGTTGGTATTGGTACCACTAGTGATATATTACTGTGGCCAAAGCTCAATTCCATTCCTAGGAAGAAAGCCTCTATTCTCTACATTTTGGAATAATTTTCAGTATGATGGTAAACTTGGAGGTTACCAGAGCATAAATAATTGAGGCTGGTCTCTCTTTGTCCAGATGGTTTCACAGCCTAAGCTGGTAAAAGGCACTCCATGCCACAGAAGTAACTTCCATCTCCTGTGACAAAGATAGATCAAGGAGTATCCCCAAGTTGCAAATCTATTTTTTTCAGCTCTGATCCACATGTGCACACTGGGCTCCGGATTTGGGTGACTGAGGGCTCATTTACACCAAGCAGGATATTCCACTATGAAAGCGGTATATAAAAGGCAGGAGCCACACTACTGCTTTATAGTGGTATTGAAGTGCACTGACCACTGTTGGGGCCCATTGACAGATGCCATCTACCGCTTTCATACCACTATATCCTGCTTGGTGTGGCTCCTGCCTTTTATATACCGCTTTCATAGTGGAATATCCTGCTTGGTGTGGATGAGCCCTGAGTCTAGAATGACTCCCAACTCTGCAAAAAGGCTGAGGATGTGAAAATGTGTGCTGCCTGCACTTTTCTAGCCTTGGACTTGATGGCCTTGTAGGCCCCTTCCAACTCTGCTATTCTATGATTCTATGATATGGCCTAGATATAATTATTGCTTCTTAAAATGAAAATGTGGACTCTGATTTTTGTGAAAGCCCTATAAACAATGCTAACACACAAACTCACACACACTCTGTGTGTGTGTGTGTGTGTGCATTATATGACCAATACTTCTGTTATTATTATTATTATTATTATTATTATTATTATTATTATTATTATTTATTTATTTATTTATTTATATAGCACCATCAATGTACATGGTGCTGTACAGATTATACACAGTAAATAGCAAGACCCTGCCGCATAGGCTTACAATCTAATAAAGTTGCAGTAAACGATAAGGAGGGAAAGAGAATGCAAACAGGCACAGGGAAGTGTAAACAGGCACCGGGTAGGGTGAGGCTAACAGTATAGAGTCAGAACAAACTCAATATTTAAAAGCTATAGGGAAAAGAAAAGTTTTTAGCTGAGTTTTAAAAGCTGTGATTGAGTTGGTAGTTCTCAAGTGTTCTGGAAGAGCGTTCCAGGCGTAAGGGGCAGCAGAAGAAAAAGGACGAAGCAGAAGCCTGAAAATATCCATGATTGCCATACAATACCTACATAGTTTATTTGATGACTTAGATTCCTATTTTTAACAAATGTCAAAGCAGGAAAATTAAGTCCTCATTCCATATTGAAGTCTTGATCACTAAACAGAAGACCTTTATGAAGAGGCCTTAGTCACCTACACCTAATCAGTGTAGGTGACTAAGGAGTTTCCTGATGGGCACAGGCATTATGTTGAGGATTTCCTCCCAAAGAAACACATGTTAGAAATCATGAGTTCCAGCTAAGAATCCCATTTAACCAAGAAGGCTTTGTTTTCATTAAAAAACACACCATATGGTTTAACTTAAACTCAAACTCATGGCATGGTGTCCAACTTGTGAATGCTGATGAGAGAGAGAGAGCATGTGCAGACAGATTTGTTTTATTTCACACAAAATATTCAAGTTTTATTGATTATAATTTTATCTAAGTTGAAATCTATAGGAAAACTACTATGCATTACACACACACACACACACATATATATATATATATATATATATATATATATATATATATATATATGTCTACTAGTCCTAATGACTGGCTTTTTCTGTCTAAGCATACACAGGATTGCACCCTAAGTTAAGTATTGCTTATTTCAATAGGTCTACTCTATGTAAGACTAAGTCTGAACCCAACCCTGTATGTCAGGGAACTGCTTTCCTTTTGTTCATGTGGATCTACAACCTGCCATATTTTTTGTTACAATAAGAGTTGTTGTGACCCAAACTTCACATAACCTCCACAACCTTGAGCTGGTCAAAATCGGTTTGATTTTAATCTAGGTACAACAAAATCACTATTCTGCAAGAAATGGCTGTAAACTTGATTAGATAAACAGGTGTTATTGTTTGTTTCTGAACCTGGAAGTAGTGCAACTTAAAGTGGGTTAGTGTAACTCCTCAATCTGGTTCCCTCCAGACGTGCTAGAGTACAATTCTCAACATAACATTAATGATATCATAAAAAGTTGATTATTTTTGACACGATTCTTAGAAATACTGGATTTGGTGACTTGGCTTAATTGCACTGTATGTTCTGCAAGAGTTGTAATACCAGCATAGTCCACTTCTGATTTACAAAAAACAGCTGTATTAGCATAACAATGGAATATTCCCCAAGAACATTAGTGCAGCCTCTGAAATTCTTAGATCTGAAAAAGCCAGCCCACAACTAGGTCTTACTGGGAAGCAGAGCAGCAGCTGACACCACAGCTTCTCCACATGGGGCTTATATTGTGCGATCAAGACTGGTTGTGCACACAAGTTTGCGGGTCCTTTAAAAGATGTTGTCAACTTGCAGAGCCACTCCCGCTATTTATTTTGCTTTCAAGAAGATCAGAGATAACGCGATAAGTGACGTTAATCAGATATATCAGTTATGTGAAATGAGTGTTGCGCTATAATCACAGCACCATCTAGTGGCTGTAAAAGGAAGTATATAGAAACATATAGAACCTGCGGAGAAAGGACTTTCCTCAACTCAAAGTACATGTCCGCCTGTGTAAAGGAGCTGATCTTAATCCTGCAAAGATTCCAAAAGCAGAAAGCCCCAGTAAGGATGCGGGATTTTAGCTTCATGTGATAAACCCCTAGATCTTCTGGAGTTTTCTTTCTTATAACAAATGAGCAAGAAGCACTTTACTTTTATTGCATTTCTCTCCTCCCTTTCCAATCAAAACTGGCATAGAGAAACCTGTGCTACTCAGGCCAAAACGTAAATCCAGTTCCAAGTCATACTCATTGCCCACTATTACTAAGTGGACATAAGGGTTTTCCCGTTGCCCTTAGCATGGAGGAGGAAGCAAAAAGAAGGGCCTGCATATGCAGATTGACCGCTGCATGATAATGTGATAGGATGCCACATAAGGGCACATCTTAGGACAGGTAGATGCAATGGGCCAAGCAGAAATCACATATGGCAAGTGGTATGGATGCCTAAGAGCCTGCTGGCAAACGCACATACATTTGAAGACAAAATATGCTCAGTATGTTAAATCTTTCCATCTTGTCATGGGTGCACAGGTTCAACTGCACAAATTCCACATATTTTAAAAGTAGTACTAAAAATGCACATTCATAAGTCTGAGAAAAGACATCTCAAAATATATTCTTGAATTGTGGTGAAATTAGTAGTGAGGAATAAACTAAAATGAAATGCATCAAATCCTACTCTCTATGAAAACCGCAAGTGTTTTTTATTCAATCATTAGGATTTGTTGAAAAGTTGATGGATGGCTCTATGCCTTCCACTATTTCACATATAAAATGGATGAATATGATGGATAAATAACAGACTTACACCTATCTACTCAGAAGTAAGTCCCATTGAGTTCAATGGAACTTACTTCATTGTATAAGATTGCAGCTTAATGTGAACTTATGTATATTAAGTTTGACAGTACCTGTTGGGAGCAGTTTGGCAGTACCTGTTTCCTTCTTGGATGTAGGTATATATAAATAGTTTCCAAGTCTCTTTGTAAACACAGGTATAATTCCAACGTATAAAGTATTTCAGGAGTGTGCTTTTGAAAATAGCAAGGCATGGAATGTTGCATAAGAAACAAAGAGGTGTATTATTTTGGAGTATGGTGTCAATGACCACATAAAGTTCAAGGCACTCAGAACCTTTCAACAGAAGATACAAATCTTTCATGCATGCGGAACCAAAATCCCATTTCATTCATAGCATTGTCCAGGTCAGCACATTATGTTAGGATTCTCTACTCCATTTATGATTCAATTTAAGAGTGAATGTCAATGAAACTGAACATTGTGGCTGCATTTTAGTCTCCTGCTGTACAATAAATGTCTGTGTTAAGGCATTTATTTTCAAAGCAGGAAATCATTTTTAGACATGAAAGTTCAGTTCCAGGGGTATTATTACCATTATACTAAATGATTTGTAAAATATAGTAAGTAAGGACTACTGTCACCAGCAAGACAGAAAAAAATGTGTTGTTGATGATGATGATGCACAGGGATGATCCCGGGGCGATCCCCAGGATATCGGCCCATCTAGCCATGCCCGAGGTTTCCTTCCAAAATACTGCCACTATCGTATGCCCCTTTGAAGAATTTGATTATGCTTCTTAAGAGACATGGTCTAATCATGCCTTTGTGAAACCCTAATAACTTTTCTATCAATAGCAGAGGAGCAACCAAAGATGTTATCCACTGAAACAATAATATTAATTCACTCTAACAATTAACTGTGACTATCTGAAATATGCATGCTTCACACTGAAATTCATATAATAGCTAGTAATGTGGGATTTTATCATTCTTTCATTTTCTGGCAAGAGTTTTGCCTGTGCAAATTACTGATGTTCATGATAGTGTAGCTACTCACTGTGTAACACTCAGTATTCACATCATCTGTAATACCAGAAGAAGAAGAAAATCTTCTTACTTTATCTCTTTTCTCAAATCAATTGCCTAAATTGATTTGAGAAATGAGATAAATGCTCCCGAGCTCCGCTTGCATAGGGTCTGGCTATAACATTGCATCCTCGGGCAGCACTAGGATTTCTAGCTCCCATAATCAAACATTCTGGTAACCTGGAGTTGCTTGACTGCTAGCTCTTAGCATTATCAAGTCAGTACTTGTCTGCTTGGGAGCTTCATGCAGAACTGCAACTGACTGTCTGTTCAGGGGTATAGCAGTTCTGTGTGTATACTGCTCACTTTTGCATGAGTTCACCTGATATAGCTGTGTGGATGGGCAAGTTTTTGGTTTTTAAAGTTGTGCTAAAATGTTTTTTTTCCCATTGAAGGGTTAATGCACAATTTATTTATTTTTTTAATGTAGGCTAAAATGTGTTGTAGCACAACTTTAAATAAAAACATATTGTTAAAGTGGTGCTGACCAGAAAGCAGTGGCTTGGATCCTAAGACTGAAGGGAGGGGGGAATTGATTCCCCCTTCCTCTTGTAGTGCCCTATAGATTTGCTTTAGATGACTGGGGAATACCCTGACTCTATAACAGTGTGGGCTGCAGCGCCGGAGGGACTTGCAGAAGGCAAGGCATATCTGCAAAAACATAACAAAATCATTCCTCTCCCTCTGCCAGTGGGAAACTCAGCTGGATTATATTCCTTTCATTAATGGAAGTAAAGTGGCCACTTACAAACTGCAAAAAAAAGAAGACAAAAGGGGCACCAATTTGCATATTAGCAGATTTAGAAATAATTACTAAAATTTGAATGAAAATTTAATACCTCTCACCATAGTGGAAAGGACTGACCAGGTGACTGTGTGAGCTCAGTCTGTTCTCCAAGTGCTTTTTGCTGATGGGCAACTTCAAGGCCTCTGCTGCATCTCCTTAAGGCTCGTTGACTTTAAACCAGACTTGGTCTGGACACCTCTTCAAGTACAGGATATCTTCAAATAGAGGACGGTTCTCTGCCAGCTTTCCAGAATTGAGGACTGTCCTCGGTAAAGTAGGACACCTGGCCACACTAAATAGGAGCCTTCCATTTGTGGAAGGACAAATGAGGATCCAAGGCGCTGTGTTTATCTTTTTAACATTTTTAACATTGTGCTAAAATACTTTCAAAGTACTATTTTGCTTTTAAAAAAAAATTAAAACCTAGGGTTTTTTTAAAAAAATAATAGAACAAATTCAGAAATTGGTGCATGGTTTTAAAAGCACACAGCCAAAATGGTGCTGCCGACCAGAGATGTAATAATGAAGGTTGTTGCCGAAGGGTAGAGGCTCAACTGCCCAAAATGTCACTGCACATATTAAAACCATTCCTCTTCAAAAAGATGGGAAAATAACACTAAGTTGATATGTATCTGCTGAGGTTGTACCACCTAGTCCAAGAAGAAGAAGAAGAAGAAGAAGAAGAAGAAGAAGAAGAAGAAGAAGAAGAAGTTGTCGTCAGATTTTCATAGAGACAAAAGAAGGATTAGAAAATCAATGTAGACCAATGATATTATTATTATTATTATTATTATTATTATTATTATTATTATTATTATTATTTAATTTATTTATGTAGCACCATCAGTGTACATGGTGCTGTACAGAGTAAAACAATAAAATAGCAAAACCCTGCCGCATAGGCTTACATTCATGACATCTTGTGCTCCATCACACCTTTTTTTCCTGGTATGCATTTGCGATTTCCACCTCTGTTTCATTAGCACATCAATTGCGGGCCCCTTTCATGTGTGTTTGTTGTTGCGCTATTTCGCCTTGTTTACTTTTTCACCTGCACCAGCTCACGCTTCCTGGTATCGCCACTATAGCGATGAAATCTCTTTTCACTTGTTCGCTCTCCCACTATTGCGCCCGCCCTACCCCGCCCCTTCTCCTTCCACCTCCAGTTCATTGGATCTTGTGGTTGATAGTCATTGTGATGGATGTGGGACCTTCCCTCCCCTTGTATTACAAGTACTACAATGTAATATGCATGTGTTAGGAAAAATCTCATTCTGTGGCTGTGCTTAATTTCAAGCAAAAAGGATGCCAGGACTCGAGTCTGCCTGAGAACAACAGCCTCCGATCTGGAAACACCAGTGTGTGGGAATTCTCTCGACTGACACAATGGCAGGGGAAATGCACTCTGAACTTTAATCTATTCTTACTTCATACATTCCAGGGTTAAGCCTGAACATTGGAAACAGATGCCAGAGGCACAAATTAAACCCTGTTTATAAGTCTTGTTTCAGCATTGAGGGGGAAATATGTACGTATAATCCTTCTCACTATTCTTTGAATGGAGGAGAAGTTAGGTATCAATACCCAGAATAGATTGGCAAGTCTAACTGATGAAAAACCAAGCTGAAAAGATTCTCATAAAAGCCCTAACATTTTCCCAGCCACAGTCCAGGATTTTGCAGGGGCTCCGCTATATATTCATTTCAGTAAGAGGGGTGGGACCTGCCACAGGGGAACAGGACAGGGACACCCAGCCAGACCTGCCCTGCTCTGATATGAACAGAGAATATTGAAGTCATAGCACACGTGGAGGCACACCATAACTCCTGTATACACAGGGGAGAACATTCATTGATGTTTGCTCCCCAACTGCACAAAAAGGGAGAGAAGTCTCAGGATGCTATAGAAAGGTTTACGTATTATACAAAAGCCCGACCTCACACCTCTGAAGAGCCTAGGGGGACTACCATTGCCGCTTGGGGCTCATGTACACCTATGTGCCTTCAGGAGGGAGGGGGGAGGATCCTGGGCTTTCCGGCTTCTGGAATCCTCCCTCAGCATTCAACCAGCAGTGTGACATCCCAGAAGTATGGAGGGAGGTTGCGGGCATCATTTTGTGTGTGTGTGTGTGTGTGTGTGTGGAACAGAGACAGGAGCGCAATTGCGCTCTACCTGCAAAGTAAGTTAAAGGGGGAAAAAACCCTTGCAACTGCTCCCCACCCCCAGCCCTGATTGGCATGGACTGCCCCCATTCAGCTCTGTGCCCGTTTCCAGAGCCCCGCTACTCACGGGGAAGAAGGGTTGACCCATGATTGCGCACCACACCAGCCGCAGTCCTCGGGAGTGTCCCAGGGCCGCATCATTTGGACGCACAGGGACGACCTAGAGACGACCCCAGGACATATGCATGGTGTACACATGCCCTTGGTCTGCACTTGGGTCTTCACCCGGTTCTTCATGTTGGTCTTCATCTTCAATCTGGTCCTCATTTTGATCTTCAGTCTTGTTCACAAACTGACTTTTGGGCCTGGGCATCTTTGGATCCCGTCCCATAGGAAGAACCTTACTTTGGTAAAGCATATGATACCCTAGGTAGTATTTTTTTTTTTTTTTTGCCTGCAGCATTGCTTTAAAAGGTTTCTCTGCTGTTTAAAGTTTTCTGCTGACTGTTTTGAGTTTCTTGATTTCCTCTGATATTGGTACGGCATTTTTATTCCTTTCCCCCTTCCTTATTGTTAATAAATTTCACATCTATTTCAAATCTTGTGTATGCTTTAATCCATTAAAACCTTAGTACTAAATTCAGAGCCTTCTGCTTTGGCCTTGTTACCGTTTAGAATCCTGGGCTTCGGGTGAGAAATCGAGGGTGTCAGCTTGAACCCTTATTTCTGTGACTGAAGTGTGTCCTGAAAGGTCTGAGTATCCCCTGACTCAGGCTGGGTTGGGACATTAAGGGGTGGTGGCAGTCTATGGGGTAATAATTTGTCTGCCCACTGTCCACAGAGCAGTGGGGAATTGGGTGTTTGAGGATAAGCCCTCTTAACCTTCCTACCCCCACTTTCTTCACAAGGAGCAATAAAAGCTGGTGACAATGGTGGTGAGAAGGTAGAGTCATTGAAGGAGGGGACCATTTAGGTGTCCTGCCCAAGGACCCTCAAGAACCTGGGGCTAGCACCTTTTCCACAGGCACACAATAAAAAAACACCTGTGTTTTATACAACATCAATGCAACACACACACACACATCACAGACCTACATATCTTAGGAGAGCATCATCTTCTGTACTTTCCTAGATGCAAAAGACTCAAAATCTTCCTTCATACATTAATTGTGTGAAAGTGTCCTCCAGTACAACGGGACTGGACTCCTAGCCTGCTCCTGACATCATCACATGACTTCCCTGGAACTGTCCTTGATGTCAACATATTGAGCCTGGGCATCTGCATAGGAGAAGCCTACACATCTGCATATATGTCGCCTGCAAGTTTTAGTTTTGTTTTTAATATACCAAAGACAATATTTATTTACAAGGGATTATTAAAAAGCATCAGGAATGCTACCCAGCCCATCTCTGGCCAGTAGGCTCTGACTAGAAGCTATGGGTGCTATCTCTCTTATGTTTTTTGTGCACGTGAGCAATAAATGCAGATAAGGGATGGCCCTAGAATGTAGATGGCCCTAGAATGCTGCTGGGGGACCTGAAGATAGTTAAATCTGGGCTGGGGAAGACCGTTTCCCCATGGCTGCAAGACAGATTTATTTATTTATTGCATTTTTATACCGCCCAATAGCCAAAGTTCCCTGGGCGGTTTAAAACCATTCAAAGCATAAATTAAAACCATTTAAAGTATAAAACAAACAGTATAAAAACATGAGATAAAATACAATATAAAAGCACAACCAGGATAAAATCAGCAGCGGTGCAGAAATACAAATTTAAAACAGCAAAGTTAAAATTAAATTCATAGACTGTTAAAATGCTGAGAGAATAAAAAGGTCTTCACCTGGAGTCTGAAAGAATATAATGAAGGTGCCAAGCGAACCTCCTTAGGGAGCCGGGGTGCCACAGCAGAGAAGGCCCTCCACCTAGTAGCCACCTGCCTCACTTCCTTTGGCAGGGGCTCATGGAGAAGGGCCCCTGAGGATGATCTCAGGGTCCAGGCAGGTACATATGGGAGGAGGCGTTCCTTCAGATATGAGGGGAAGTACAGAAAAAAGCTCTCTCTTCTATGCTGCACCCCTTTTACATAAAAAATCTTCTATTTGGATATGCTAACTAGTTCTGCAAACTGCCCCCTACCCCAATCAGAATCATATATAATTGATGACATCAGGTACAGAAGGCAAATAAGTATGCCTTCTTGAAGTAACAATGACTATTAACTTTTTAACTGGAATTCCTGTGGGAAGAGAGATGGGGGACTATGGACTATTCTCAAGGCACCGGATTGTTAAAGGAGTTGGATAAGATGGACAAAGAGAACAATAGCTGTGACATTAAGATTAATTACAGAGTAAATGAATTGCAGGTTGAAAGGCCATGCTGGAATTTTGTGCTTTTAAAATGGCCTCACTTAGGTCAAGCAGGTTCAGTATTACTAATCATAACTTCTACTAGAGCTGAAGCAAATTTGGCCAAAGAACCTCTATAAAATGCTATTTAGCAGATCCTAAAACGATATTAGAAGGCAATATAGACCAACAATGCATGGCGATTAGACAAACATTGAGGAATTATTTCGGTAAGCTTGATATTGATGCAATTAAAGCTTCCAAATTCTCCAATATTTATCCTTCCATAAAATTAAAGCATAGAGAAGAAAAATACCTAATTGAAATTACGAATCCAGTCTTACGTAAAGCTCTTACAAGCCTGAGAATGCAGACCATGCAGGCAAATTTTAGAGAAGGAAGATTTAATAATATACCGAGAGATCAAAGAATTTGCTGTTGTGGAGAACAATAGGTGGAGGACTCTGCTCACTGTATATTATACTGCAGATTATACAATAGCCCTAGGAATAAATATTTAGCTAGGTATCTGACCCCTATGGTGCATTTAACAGACCAAGTGAAATTAGGCTACCTACTAACAGCAGAGAAATCGACCCTACTGAATTTGGCCTATTTTGCAGTAAGAGCTGCAAAAATTAGGAAGGAACACGTTCAGGTGGATGATTGTAAACAATAGATATACCATAGATATACAGAGTGCAATGAGAAATTAGGATACGTTTACTGTAGAAGATGTGTGCTGATGAGAGTAATTGCAGTACAGAGTTTGGCTAATTTTAATTTTTTATGTAATAATGTGTGATAATAAGTGTTCAGCTAAAACCCATTTAGGGTAGCCATGAATAAAATCTGTAATTTGTACTAATCATAACTCCTACTAGAGCTGAAGCAAATCTGGCCAAAGAACCTCTATAAAATGCTATTTAGCCAATTTTGTGGTGACTATTCTCTGAGGCCATAGCTAGATGGGGCGAAATCCCGGGATGATCCCCGGGATCGTCCCTGTGCATTCAGATGATGCACAGGGGATCCTGGGATCAGGGAGGGATGATCCCTCCCTTGCCTCGGGATCTCACCCTCCCCTTTAGGCCTGGTTTTTCCACAGTCTCCAAGACCGCGGAACGTGTGGCCAGGTGCCGTGGTTTGTCCTGGCTCCTTGTGTCTCCTTGTGAGGAGCCAGGACCCGCGCAAGGGGTGCTGTGCTTCTCAGGAGCACTGTGCCCATCGGGGCTGGGGTGGGGGGAGCGGAGGAAGTATTTTTTTTAAAAAAAAAACTTACCTTTTGCGCACGAGCGTTTGTGCGCTGCTGGCCCTTTTAACTGTAAAAAAAATGGCGGGTGCAATGCCTCTCCATCTGAGGTCGTCACGTGATTTGTGTAAACAGAGGGGGGGGTCTCATGATAAACCATTGCGAGATTTTCACCCCTCCGTCACGGACTAAGAAGTAGGTCAAGCTAAGGCCTGAGTCGTCTCTGGCTGTGTGAATATTTAGTGGATATTTTATTTGCAGCAGCAACATATGACCTCCAAAGTTTTTGTAGTAGGAGTTGAACATTTCAAAGTATCTGACAGTTTGGCATGAAGGAATCATCAACATTTGGCAGAACCTGATATGCACTAATCAACATTTTACCATATGTAACAGTTGGCATGGTGTAGCATTCAATACTTCAAAGTATCTGATAGATTACTTGAATTCATTCACTAAACCAATCAGAGCAGTTGATTCTTGAATGGGGATGTCAAATTTTAGTTTTAAAATTCAGATGTCAAATTTCAAAAGTTTCTGAAATACTATTTCAGCTTTCATCATAACGAGCCTAAGCTCAGGTTGATCACATGTCCAAGCAGCATCTGGCTATGCTACGTAACCCCTGGATCCTGGGTCATGTGTACGGGGGCTAATTACATCCATATGATTTCAAAGCAATATGTGAGTTTTCTATAAATAGTTCTGTTTGTTTCGATTAACTAAGGGAATATTAATACCATGACTTCTGCAATAGAGAGAACTGGCACTTTAGATATGCATCTTTCAAGGGCAATCAACCTGATGCCTGCCAGATGTTTTGAATCGCAGCTCTGAGCCTTCCTGACCATTGGCCATGCTGGTTGGCTCTGATGGGAGTTGAAGTCCAAAACATATAGAGGACACCAGGTTGGGGAAGACTGCTTTAGGTGTTTCTGGACAATGCCATGAAAGATGGTTGAAATTTAGTGATTGGCCTTCCATCTTTATTCCTTAGCTTTTTCTACCATGCATTTCGGTATTATGTCATTAGTTTTGCTTGCTGATCATACATTGCTTCCTAGAAATCAATGTGAATCACGACAACAAAAAGCAAAAAAGAATTCTAACTAAGAAATAAATATGCTGTGGTGTTTTTTTAATGTTCCCTTAAGAAAACATTCCCAATAACCAGATTTTTATATATATATATATATATATATATATCTATCTATCTATCTATCTATCTTGGTATTTAAATACAGATGTAATAATCAATCAATCAATCGTTATTCTATCTCTGATTATAACTACAACATAGTGATTTTAAAAAGTAAGGAGCACATAATTATTTATAACTGCATCTTCCAAGAAAAACATGTTACTTTTATGTGGGAGGAGGGATATATAATTTGAGGTTCTACCCCGCTTTTTATTATTGAAATGCTCTATCCTTGGTGATTTGTATCATCTGGGAGAAAAAAGAGAGTGAAAAATGAACAAGTCATGGATTTTTAGTGCTCTAATGACTTATACTAATGTATTCCTTCATCTAAATACAGATTTCTATTTAAAATTCAGCACACAGAGGTATTATGAATTCGAGTTTAATGGATTCCAAATAATTGCCCTTTAGAAATGATGAATAGCTGTTTAAAGACACTGATAAGAATATACTATTCCTCTTCTAACAATGGGACTTCTGCATTGACTGTGTCATATATGCCTGAAATTAGTTTATTAATTTTTGCATAGATATGCAAAGTGCAGACTGATAGCAAATAAATCCCTCTAATCTCCCCCACCCACCCAAAAAGTCTCCTTACAGTGGTTTGGGGGTGGAGGAGATCAGGAGATAGTGTTCTGCATGCCACTGAAATGCAGATGGGTCCCATTTTCTATTTTATTTGCTTTTCTTAGATTTTTATGCTTTAAGAAGAATGGGATCTAAAGATGAATTAATGACCAGGTTTGCAACTTCGGCATTCAAGAAGCTTTTTGTAGGCAGTTCAGGGTATCTCTTTATGCCACTACAAAACAAAACAAAATCTTTCAGGCTTGTTCTCTCCCATTCTAAAGGCAAGGACCCAGCACGACTGAAATTAAAAATACATTATTCATTTATTCAATGTGATAACAGGCTGACAAAAAATTTCACTTAGCACATGAGATGCTGCAGTTCTTTGCTAACTATATGGAAATCTTTGAAACAGAATCACCGAACTCAAATGGATTTGATGAGGCTTCAAAGGGTTATGCAGTAAAACGCATGCAAGGGCAGTATATTTTCTAGGAGGGCCAAACAGACTTCTGTATATTGCTGTATATATTTTCTTTCTGGCATTATAGCAGCCTGTTTCCCTCGTTTTCTTCAGCATGTAGACTCAATAATAATAATTTTTTAAAAAACATGACTTATTCTCTATGAAAGGGTCAGGCAACGCGTTGATTTCATGGTTGGGTGGGGAGCAGCAATTATTATTTCTTTCCCAATCAGGTCCCCTCTTTACCTTCACTTTTTGATTTCCCTCGCTCTCAATATCTTCCACCCCCACACTCTAAACCAAGACACCCCCTCAAATGACCCCAAAAAGAGTTAAAGCAGTCCTCTCATTTCTTCCTACTTCTGCCTTTTATTACTGCCGTCTCTTGAGCTCTTTCTGTTCTCTATAGGAACGGAGCTGCTGCTGCTGCTATTCCACCCCTTCCTAGAGGCCTTTTCTTTCTGCCTCTAGGGTAGGCTGCCTTCTCCACACACCACTGGTACCCAGAAAAGAATGGCTCTTCTGTTTGCCCAACTGCCTGCATATTGCATCCATTGCTCCATTCAGCAGGCCTTTTCAGGTCTGCTAGCTGCTGTACAACTCAGCTTTTGTGTACTGCTGCCAAGGGGTTTCTGAAGCCAGACCCTAGTTGAAAAGAGGGTCGATTTGCATAAGCAATGCCATGTGAGGAGGCCTGCTGGAAACAAAATCAAAATTCAGTCAAGCAAATCTTCCCTATCAACTTGTTTCTTAGAACCGACACCTCCTATCATTACCATCTGCATATCCACATTCTACTCTCCCCTATTGTTTATGATTTGTCTCAGGCCATCTTTATCAAATAATTCGAGGTATATACCTCTGAGTTCCTCTTTACATCAACAGCTTGCATTAAATATGGGGTACTATTTTATTTTATTACTTAATAGCCAGTTTTCTGTTTAAAAATACCCACAGTGGAGTAGAACATTGAAACCACAAAACAAGAAATAAAAAACATTTTTTAAGAAAACAACAAACCCAAATACAGAAGAATATAGGAAGAGCTGCGCAGGATCCGATCAAAGGACTATGTGTTCCACCATTCTGTTCCCATCGCGGCCAACCAGACGCTTATGGGAAGTCCACAATCAGGACATGAATGCTAATGCATGCTCTCACTTATGTGACATATCTCAGAGTGATAGAGCACATGCTTTGTGTGCAGAAGGTTGCAGGTTCAATCCCCAGCTCCTCCAGGTAGAGCTAGGAAGGAATCCTGCCTGGAACCCCAGAATGACGCTGCCAGTCAGTGTCAACAATACTTGGGCTAGATGGACCAAAGGTCTGACTGCGTATAACACAGGTTCCTATGTTCCTACCCAAGTAACTGGTAGTCAGAGGCATACTGCTTGTGAGCAACTTGTGGCCCTCCAAAAGTTTTGTCCTACAACTCCCATCAGCCATTGCTAACTTAGCCGACGGTGAGGGATGATAGGCATTGTAGGTCAAAACAACAGGAGGGCCACAAGTTTCTGTGCATGGCTGCCTGTGAAATGCTGGGAATTGTAGGGCTTTTTTTCTATCTAAGTATGCATATGATGGCGCCCTAAGTAAATTTGCTCGCCAGAAGAGAGCAAGTATAGATTTGATGCTGCTGAGAAGTTGTTTGCAAAGATACATGGGGGTAGGGTGGGGAGAGATAAACTCACCCTATAAAAATGTTTAAAATAAGCTATTCGGTTTAGAGGAAATGTGTAAAATATGAAAATATCTGATTTTCACAAAATGTTGTTATGGACAAATGCATTATTTATTCTAAAATTTATTCTGAGTCTAGTGGCAAAGTAGGTGGGTATTTTAATATATATTTGATTGATTGATTGATTGATTGATTGATTGATTGATAGAAACAGAAATAGAACTGTATTTTCTGGAGCTTTACCATGTTTTTTTTTTATCCATCAGAATTAAGATTTGCTTTATATATTAAACATGCTTGCTTAATATTGTGCTTCTAAATTTCAAAAGTTAGAGCTATGAAGTTCAAGATGTAATGATGTACCTTTGCTTGATACACAAGAGAACACAATTAACCGATTCTTCTAGATAAACTCAGGATAGATAATAACTTCCGATCTCTCATTTGTTATCCAGTTAAAACACCTTTTACCATGCATTAATATTACAGATATATCAAGAATAATTAAAATAGATAACCAACTTATAAAAACCTTCACATTTCATGCTAATCATCTTAACAGAAAGTTACAGTTATATGAGTCCCACTCTTAACTTTTGTGAGCCCTTGGGCCTTTAGCTGTTGTTAGGATATTATAAAACTTTTCTAAAACATAACAACAAGCTAAGAAGCTTGCAATCAAGCAAAATGTGTGATGGTGGAGCTTTGCTATATTCACAGGACCACCTAGATGGGTTGCATGGAATCCGACAGGGGTGAGGGCTGAGATAATGTTGAAATCTGAAGTTCAGTACAGAGGGTTCAGAGCTTGTGTGCCTATAACGTTTTTAGTTCTGTCCTGTCATTGCCCCTGGAAGATACGACTGTCAGCCATGATGGCACTATATAACCTCCAGTATAAGAGGCAGCATGGCTCTGAATACAAGCCATGAGGGAAAGTAAGCAGGAGAGAGCTTGTGTGCTCATGTTCTGCGTGTGGGCTTCCCATAGGTAGGGTGACCATATGGAAAGGAGGACAGGGCTCGTGTATCTTTAACATAGAAAAGGGAATGTCATCAGGTGTCCTTTGTATGCCTGCAGCACCTGGGGGAATTCCCTCTTCATCACAACAGTTCAAGCTGCAGGAGCCCTGCCCCCTTTTGTATCTGGTCACACTAGGCAGGGCTCCTGCAGCTTGAGCTTTTGTGATGAAGAGAGAATTTCACCAGGTGCTGCATGCATACAAAGGACACCTGCTGAAATTCCCTTTTCTATGCAACTGTTAAAGATACAGGAGCCCTGTCCTTCTTTTCATATGGTCACCCTACCCATAGGCATCTGGGTGGCCAGTGTGGAAACAGAAAGCTGGACTAGTTCTCCTTTGACCTGGTCCAGGAGGGAACCTATGTTCTGGTAGATTCTCACTTGCTCCTAGTGAATAATTGCTGGCCAATGCTTAAAAACAGGCTGGCAGGCAACTAAAGCGATACACTGCAATTATCTCTCTTAATAGTATTTATTAGTAATGATTTATTAACACCATTCATATGCCACCCCATAACCAGAGTCCATTGCACAGCTTACAATAAAAACACTAAAATATAATACTAGCATAAAAATAAAAATACAGTGTAAAATTAAGCAAGAGAAAATAAATCAATAAGATCAAGAGAACATGGCAGAGCAGCTAAACTGTTTAAAGGCCTTCTGTTATCAAAGGTTGTAAAACTGACATTTCCCAGGGTTCCAACATCCAGCAGTGAGCATATGCAAATTTTATATAAAAAGGCTGTCCTCTTTTCTTTTCTTTTTTGTTACTTGCATGTGGCCACCCTACATGATTGTCCACTGTTCGTTTGTTAAAGAGAAAATAATAAAGTTCAACTATTACAATAAAAAGCACAGTAAAACCACAGCTCTCAAATTACAGAGAGAGGCAATAAAATATACCAGCCAGCAAAAATTCAGAACCATAAGAGAGTAAAACACTGGAGCAGTGCAGCGAAATGATCAGCACAGGCCCAAAGCCTGCCATTTGGTGGAGGTCAAGTAATGAAAGTCTGGAGGGGCCTTCCTAGGCAGTGAGTTCCAGAGCTTGGATGCCCCCACTGAGAAGGCCATCCCATGCTATTGACTTTATCCTGTCTTTGTACTTCACCCATTGTGGTGTAGTGGCTAAAGTGTTGGACTGAGAGTTGGGAGATCTGGGTTCTAGTCCCCACTCGGCCATGGAAACCCACTGGGTGACGTTGGGCCAGTCACAAACTCTCAGCCCAACCCACCTTACAGGGTTGTTGTTGTGAGGATAAAACGGAGAGGAGGGGGTTTATGTAGTCCACCTTGGGTTCCATGGAGGAAAAAAGGCGGGATATAAATGCAATAATAAATAAATAAATTCCAGTCCATATCACTTATGAATGTGATTGAGGGATCATTGCTAGGAGTCTACCTTTCACAGAAGACAGTATTCGTTGCTTTCCACCTATCAAAGAAAGGCCTTTTTTCTGCAGATATCTGCACTGCCCACTTTACTGCAATGGCAGCACGGAAAATGTGCCTTTGTCGAAGGACTTCACACAAAATACCATTTTTGTACTTCTAGAATGCCACAATTGTTGTCTGAGATACTACAGGCTGCAGATCAGCAGGTGGGGATATCCATTCTCAACCACGTTGCAGGAAGGGTGAACCTTCTAATACCCGTGGTGCAGTATGGATAGGGATTGCCCTTGAAGAAGCACATGTGTCTGGCCTCACCATACAAATGTTGCATCTAGATGCACGTCTGATCTATGTGTGCAGCTTCTCATCCAGAAAGGGTGTCCATTTGCAGCAGCAATGACAGAATTGTATCCTCACGCTGAGCAAAAATAAAAATAAGCTAAGGTTCCTTCCCCATGAATTGACTCCACCAAAGCCAATACACCTTGTCTAAAAGTTGTGATTTTAGGACTGCAAGCCTGAGAGTTTAGCTGCAGTACTTTCCCCATGTAGGAAAAGTTTGAATCATAATGCAAATAATGTGCCTCCACAAATTTTTAAAATGCAGTTATAAGCACAGCTACATGATTGATAGTGTAGTTTAACACACTCTTTCTTTTTGCAATCTGGCACTAGCTATATATACATAACTCAACAGAAAAAAAATTATATATATATATATATATATATATATATATATATATATATTCAAAGAAAGCTTGCCATATTCTCAAAGACAGCTTTAAACAGACCAGCCCTCCTGGGTATATCTGGTCAACTACCATCAGCCTATTGATTCAGAGCTGTAACACTTTTTTTAATTACTTAATTTATCTTTATTTATTGCAACATTGATAGCATTCAAATGACACTAGTTAATGCCTGGTACAAGGTACCTTTAAAAACCTCTTAGCAAGAACCTATTGGGACTGGCATGTAATTGAAAACATTTAACAGAATATTTCAGGGAACGATGCCAGGGAATGAACAAGAGAATCACATTTCAGTTTAAAGTACCAGACAAAAATCATTTCAAACAATCAGAGCTGTAGCTGGGAGAAAAAGCAGGCTTGGATAATTTACATACGCTCTTTATTTTTTTATAACCTAAAATTATTTTCCCCCCTTTGTTTCATTTGACATCTTACTAACGTCTCTTCTGAACTGTCTGACGTTCCCTTTAATTAAGTAGCAAGACACAACAGGCAAGGCACTCACAGGGGATTACATCATACACTGAGCATCTTGAAGGGCTCAAGACCCAGATATCAGGTTCCTCACCAGCCCAGGAACTAAGATCCATAGAAGTGGCCAAGTCCAGGTCATATGTCATTTCTGCCCTACATGTTGCAGAGGAATATGTTATTCAAACTTCTTCATATGTGGGGGGAAAAAGATGGGATCCAGTTAGCTCATCACAAGGAGAGAACAGGTTCCATTAGCCAAACTAGGAGGAGAGGAAGAAAAAAATTGCATCATGCAAATGGAAATCTGGGTTCTTCCCATAGCCTTTGGGCTTCTCTAAAAGAGCTATTTATTGCATGCTTGTGAAAACTCACTGAAGTTTTCAAGTGGATTACATGACATTGTCAATGACCAGAACATTTCCCAGGGTATCCTCTGGAAATCCCAAGAGGGAAAGAACCACTTTTAAAGTGGTAATAGCCAGGAAACAGCAGTATTAGATGGCCCTGTCTCAATGGAACTGAACAGAGGGGAAGCATTCAATTCCAAGCACATAGTCACCTCTCTCCTTCCAGGTAATGCAGCCCATAACAATCATGTCAAAGAACCAGAAAGCACAATATCCCTGGGTGAATAATGGAATTTCCCTTAATTAGGGTGACCATATGAAAAGGAGGACAAGGTTCCTGTATCTTTAACAGTTGCATAGAAAAGGGAATTTCAGCAGGTATCATTTGTATATATGGGGAACCTGCTGAAATTCCCTCTTCAGAACAACAGTTAAAGCTGCATGAGCTACTGTATACTAGAGTGACCAGATTTAAAAGAGGACAGGGCACCTGCAGCTTTAACTATTGCGATGAAGAGGAAATTTCACCAGGTTCACCATATATACAAATGACCTGCTGAAATTCCCTTTTCAATACAACTGTTAAAGATACATGAGTCCTGTCCTCCTTTTCATGTGGTCACCCTAGACAAATGGCTATAGTGTGAATCCATGGACAAGCAAGGTTGCCAAGAAAACCTACCCATAGTACAGTCTGGATCTCACCACAAAAGTATGGATGTTCCCATCTAAATCTATAAATGCATGCCCCGCCCAAATGTGCACATATTTATGCCCAGCTAGATACTTTGCATTTGACTAATTGGCTGTTCAGTAGGCTGAGCAGAGAAAGCAGCAGGGGCAATGAACTACTCTCTCCTGCTGAGTCACGGGGAGGAACTGGCCACATCAGCATCTCACATTTTCTTATACACTTCCTAGCTAGCTAAAAGAAGGCACACAGATCCCTCGGTGTACATATTGGTCCTAGCTAGGGTGGCATGGTTACCACCATACAACCACTCCAGTCAACAAATGTACTTTCAGATCCAACACATCCATTGTGCTTTAATAGTTGCACCGGATTTAGAGTGCAAACCCCGCTGGTGCAAAAGGCATGCATTTCCTTCATTGAATTAAATGAGGAAGCTGTTGTGAATGGGGCTCAATGATTTCTTGCACCTGAATCAACATGATCACTTGTGTGTGGAGGTATGTAAATGGTTCCTGTAGCTAGGGGGCGGAGGCAAGAATGGGCAAAACATAATTGGAAACCATTCCTTTAAATGTGCTAGCATAACAGAACCAAGGAAGTGAGCACAAATTTGTGCCAATAAAGAACTTTAAGGATCATGGTAAGATGAATTGTGTCAACACTCCATCCTAAGTTGTTCAGCAGAGAACTTAAATATTAAATTGGCTGGAGATAAAAAGAAACAGATTTTCAGCAGATCACAGGAAGCTCAATACAGGGGGCATTCGAATGTGTTAAAACATAACAACACAAGCATCTTTATTTAGCAAAGTCTTTTATATATTATGCTTTGATAGGGTTTCAAATATGGCAGAGAGGAAGCCTGGATTTTTGGCTCACCTTGTTTCTGACACCAATGGCTGAATGCATCTCTAACCCTTTGTTCTTTTCTATAAAAAGGGAAGATTCTGAACAGTCACTATCCTAAAGAGCCAAATAGGAGCTTTAGGGGATATGGGTCCAATTGTAGATAATGACAGCCTCAAAATTTGGATGAGGAATTATGAAAAGCATCATGCATGTAAATTTTATTAGTTTATAGACCAGCATGTATAGGATAGGATATAGTTAAATTTAGGCTGAAATCCTGAGCACATTTACTAGGAGATTAAGGATTTAGCTAGACCAGGCTATATCCCAGGGATATATCCCTCCCTTGCCCCAGGATATAGCCCTCCCCTTTGGGCCTGCTTTTTCTGCGGTCTCGGGCTGAGCCCGAGACTGTGGAACGTCTGGCTTGTTTCTGCGGCTGCGCCCATCGGGGTTGGGGGGGGGAGCGGGGAAACCAAATTAAATTTTAAAAAGACTTACCTTTAGCGTATGAGCATTCGTGCGCTGTGTCCTCTTTAAAAAATAAAAAATGGCAGGTGCAACGCCTTATGTGTAAACAGGGCAGAGATCTCACATTAATCACAATGCGAGATCTCCCCTCCTCTGCCCCGGACTTTCAGGTAGGTCCAGCTAAGGCCTCAGTCCCATTGAACACAATATAGGGTGACCATATGAAAAGGAGGACAGGGCTCCTGTATCTTTAAAAGGGGGATTTCAGAAGGTGTCAGTATGAACGTAGCATCTGGTGAAATTCCCTCTTCATCACAACAGTTAAAGCTGCAGGAGTCCGGTCCTCTTTTGTATCTGGTCACTCTAGTATAGATAGAGTTTACAACTGTTAAAGATACAGAGCTCTGTCTTCCTTTTCACATGGTCACCTTACAAAGCAGAACTTCATTCCAAGTAAACATAATAACATGGCATTATTCATTTGCAGTTTGAAAGTTACTCTGGATATAACTGTAGTCAAAGGTGTCAATAAGGGCAACTTTGATTTTGATCAAGATTTACCCAGTTCTCATCTTCTGGACCGAACATGGACTCGGACATAATCTATGGTTGCAGTCCGTACATTTCTGAGCTTTGAAATGTTATTTGTGGACTCAAAAAAATGTGTTCATCAGCATGCGTACATTTGGGAAATGTGCATGCAAAAAGGCATACTTTTGAAAAATGTGCACAAATATGCTTTAAGCAGTGGGAGAAGAATGTGTACATTGCAAAGATGCACATATCTGATCCGTACATTTGGGGAAATACCCATGCGAAAACCACAGATTTTTCACATGAAAAGAGAAAAACAATGCTCGCTATCTGATACGGACTCAAATCAGAACGAGCTTCAAGAAGGAACATTGTTGAGCTCAAGTTTTGCTGATTTGCACACCGTGATGTATACATAAAGGTGTCCTGTGCACTGAAGTCCAATAGAATGATCCATGCACAGTCATCCGTTTCTGTGCAGAGATTATCCATGCTGAATTGAGGTGCATGTCTTTGAGTAATCAGCCCTTGATCATGACAAACCTATCAACGATTGCCTTACTGCTATGCTCTCCTCCATAAGCAACCAATATTCAACCATGTATGGTACTTGCTGACATTCCGGAACACTCACAACAATTCTTTGGACCAGGTGAGGGTGCACAGATGTCCCTGAGCCGTAGTGATAAATGTTGTTATGGCTATAGATCAACCCCTAATTTGTGTCCTCTCTGCAGGCCCTGATTCAGTTGAACACAAGGGACTGAATTTCTCTTTATTGCAGCTGAGTTGGTTTGGAGGTTGCTCTTGAGGATGAACTGTATATTTACCCCATTACTCAAGGTGATAAATAAAGGCAAAGGAGGCAACAGTAGCTAATCAGCTTAATGAATCTGCCGTGCAATTTTATGTGCACAGGGTGGTGCAGGAGTTCTCTGAGACGATGCCACTTGCCAATAGACACAGACTGTTACCCGGGAGGAAAATCAGTTGCTAGTTCAAGTGCCAGATAGTTTTTAAAAGATAATTATTAACCTTAGCAAAGTTATTCGAAGTGAGTTAGTTATGGGGAGAGTGGTGAAGCGTGAGTGATTCATCTTTCTGATACTTAATTCACTCAGCCATTTATTTGCATCTTGAACTCCCTCTCTCCTTCGCCCTCTCCCTCCCACTTCCCACTCTCTCATAAATTACCACACAGTGAAGTGGCACAGTCTACTCTGCCATGTCAGGATTGTACCACTTCAATCTGCTGCAGATGGCTGCAGATTTCACTTGATTGTTGCTTGTCCAGTGATTAAATCAATTGAGAGCTTTTAAAGGTTGTTTTAAGATTGCCTTTAAGACCTTCAAAGATCACCAGTGGTTAATTTTCTACTGCAGGTAGTGTTTTATTGTTGCTGGCTTTAATTTACCTATTCGAGGTTGCACTATGGTAAAGGTATTAATGTATTTGATATTTATGTTTTAATGTTTTACGATGTTAAATATTATAAACTGCCCAGAAGGCTATGTTGCGTGGGCAGTGTAAAAGTGTTGAAAACTGATTGATTGATATTTGGGGCATATCAATCCCATCTTCTCATTTTATCCCATTCCTCCCATGACGTTCACTTCTTCACAGAGATCATTAATGGTTATTACTAAGCATTCCTGGACCAAGGACTGACCCTGTGGAATATCGTTTAATAAAGATTTTTCCAGCTTGATGGCAATGTATTCATTTTTGTTCTGCATTGCTTTTCATAACCTTCCTCCTGGTTCAAAGCAACATGACTCTGATTAAACTAAACACACACCACGCTGCAGCATCTCAGACTTATGATGCAATGACTGAAAGCAGTATTTGGCTTCCTTCCAAAGTATTCGTAAGTATCATGTGGTGATTATTGTGTATACATGCTCAGTCATCATCATCATCATCATCATCACCATCATCTGGTTTGCTTCTTGATACTGGTTGGATGGTATTTGCGGTCCTGTTGTTGGCTGGATTCTCTCTACATTTCACCCCTTTCTGCACACTTCTTTGTTTCTAGCATAGATTTTATCTTTGACAAAACCAACAAGCAGCATCCTTTATCTCTTCCCCACCCCCTTCCTGTTAAATTGCAGGAAAAGATAATCTTACATCATAATATGCTTTGAATAGTAAAATAAGGAGCAAGAGTGAAGGGCTTCAGCATTCCCCCTTTCCTATCTCTTAAACCCTTTCTTGTAGTCCTGGGGTTATGGACTCATGATGGAACCTGACAATGAGCTAAATGCACCCAGACAAGAATAATCCCTAAGGCCACAATCTAATGGCCCAGAGGTGGGTAGCCCACAGGTCGCATGTGACCCGCAGAGACCCTGGGGAGCCCTGCCCATGGGCACTGGATGGGCACTGGGGATCAAGACTTCAACAGGGGAAACAGTGAACTGCAGGGAACAGAGGCTAGAAGCTCAGCGGTCCTGCTGTAGACAAGGGCTAGATCTACATTACTGCTTTATACCAATATTGAAGTGCACTGATAACTGTTGGGAGACATTACACATTCCATATACCACTTTCATAGGGCATGTCTACACCAGGCGATATCCCGGGGATCGTCCCTGTGCATCCACATGACACACAGGGGATCCCGGGAGCAGGGAGAGATGATCCCTCCATTTCTCTGGGCTATTGCCATACACTTTTTTCAGTTTTCCCCACGGTCCTGGGATGATCCCGAGGACTGCGGGTGGTGTGGCCACCCAACCCTCTTCCCTGCGAGTAGCAGGGGTCATCAGAGGGAAGGAGCGAGGCTCGGGAGAGTCCAGGGCCATTGGGGGGGGGAGCGGGTTCAGGGCTTTTAAAAAACACACACAACCACTTACTTTTTTGATGCAGCGCAGGTGCGCTCCAGCTCCTGTCTTTTTTTAAAAAAATGGTGGGCACAACATCCTGCTTCCTCCCTGGACGTCACACGCCGCATGTGAACCCAGGGGGAGGATCTCGCAATCAGCATATCGCAAGATCCTCCCCCTCCCCTCCCCTGGTGTAGACATGCCCAGAGTGTTATTTCCTGCTCCCTCCCACACACACATTCATAATGATTTGACATAAGGTATAGATCTGGCCCTGATCACTATTGGGGGAGGTTAAAGCCCCAGGGGTCCCGAGAAAGACTGCTGTTTCCCCGCAGCTATCAACAGTCTGGCCTCTATTGAAATTATTGGGGAGAATGCTTTCCTCTTTCCCCCCAGATTATCCCTGCACCCAGCTAGGCACACTTACCTGGAAACATGTCCTATTGTATTCATCAAGGCTTACTTCTGAGGAGACACACATAAGATTGCCTTGCAATTGTTCATATTCATGCAGTCTTATGACTACAAAACCCACAATGCAGTGCAACAGTGAATAACTAATATATGTACCAAACATCCAGGGTCTTTACCAGAAGAGGTGTAGGAGTGTGTGTGTGTATCATAGGCACAGATTTTTCCATGGAAATATGTTGCTTAAAGCAGCTTGGGGGGAAATGATTTGCTAATGGAGAGTATCTCCTATAGGTTTTGCCCTCTGCAACTCCAGCACTCACAAAAGGAATTCATCCATGCAAGACAGTGCTGACTGCAATATTCTTGGGATGTCACAGTCTTCTCCTGTGTGCATGGTGGAAGAACAATATGAGCATGCAGGGTGTGCATACTGCAGGGATTTGATTTATGGAGTCCGTCATGACAGTGCACGTGATTAGGGATGTATAAGAAATATACATCCATGTTTAAGGCAATGGCAGCATTAATCTAGATATCTTTATTTGTTGGTCGTGTTTATTTTAATTGTATCAGTGATGGGCCTCTGACAGTGTCTAGACATGAGAAATACTTTAGAGATGCTGACAGGCTGAAAAGACAATGGTGGACTTAATGTTTTTTTAATCTCTCCATGTAAATGGATGTATTTGTTGAGTCTAGGATGAAGCTGAGAGTTTTATATCAAGAAAATCTGCCTCAGTGCATAAATGCAGATAGTCCTGAGATTGATACACTAGTAAAGTGTTATGGCAATTGAGAGATTAAACAAAGGATTAAATAATAGATTTGTAAGATATCTTCTTTTATGCATGTTATTATATTCATAGCTTAACATGAATATAAATGATCATCATCAAAAAAAGGGCAGAGGTGTTAGCTGAAATCAGGACAATTTTTTAAATAAATTGGAAGAAATCCCCAAATGGGCATAAAATATTTTTGTTGTTGATTTATCTTTCTGAACATAAGCAGAAGTAGAACATGTTGAAATTTCAAATGCATTTTAAAATGTAGATTCCCATATAGAAGAATATTCCCATTGATTATTTTATTTAAACGTGTTCTATAAGTAATAAAACATCTATTATTTCAGATTATCATCATCATCATTAATTTGCTATGGTTTATTTTTTCCTGAATTACACAAAACTATTCAACTAACAGAATTGTCCTTTATCTGTCCTTGCCAATGTCTCACAGAAAAGCTGGTGCCATAAAACTTCTGGGAGGAGGGGTGGAGTCCTTTTCTATCCAGGATAGATTTTTTCTTATTCAACAACTACTGGCAAACATCTGCCTAGCACGTTCTGTAATGAGTACTTCTCTTTTGAATTGTTGCCAAATCTATTGGCTTCAGCAGGACTGTAGGCATTCAGAAAAATACCTGTATGCCATTCACTTCTAATCACTGGCAATTGTACAGTATGAAGGAACTAATCTAAGAAAAGGCAATAAACCTCCCTGTTAAGAGCATAACAAGAGCCATACTGGATCACCAAGGGACCATCTCGTCTAGCATTCTGTTTACACCATGGCCAACCAGCTGTTTGTGAGAAGCTCACAAAGAGGATGTGAGCAAAATAGCACCCTCCTGCTCACGTTCCCCAGAAACTGATTTAAAGAGGCCTACTGCCTCTGATACTAGAGGCTACTGGAAATAATATATAGCCACCATGACTAGTAGCCACTGAGAGCTTTATTGTCCATGACTTTGTCTGCCAGAAATTTGTGTTGCTATACTCTGAACACAAAGGGCCTATTTAGTTATGGACTGGGTTCAGACAATACGATAACCAACGGTGGTTTAGATAGTCGACAGTTGGTTATTTAAACCAACATGCATTATTGTGTTGTGTGGAGGGAGTTTTTTTTAACCAACGGTTGGTTATTTGGCCGCAATAAGCAACGCAAATAAGCAACGCTGTGCAGAGTTGGCTATTTGAACCCCCGTTGGCTATTGTGTCGTGTGGAGGCCACCACTGGTTATTTCGTCAGCCACAGAGTCACAAGGCAAGAGTGGTTTTTCATAAAGTGTATTTTCAATTCTAAGCATGGTTTATACTTCGCATTTTAACGAAGCAACACAAAAATGAGCAGTAATCCTTTTTGTTTCTTTTGGCAGTAAGGAGAACCAGGAACTTTCATATGGCAGATGGCTGCTCTTATACTATATACTGAGCTAAATCTGGGTTGATCTTCTGACTTCTATAAGCACTATTCCCCCACTCTTAGTTACTAGGCTGTCTCCAGGAAGTCTTCTAGGATAAAAGTATATTTCCGAGGCCAAATGGGTGGACACTGCATGTTTACCCATAGGCAAATATTTTCCTATGGCATGGATTCAACCCAGGTCGACCATAATTTTAGCACAAGTGAGGTATACCTGGACCAGGCTTATGTTCTTGGAAAATGGGCAAGAGAAGCAGCTGGAGTGTAGCCCTTGACCGGTGTGCCGTGATTGAAGAGACATCACATTTCATTGATATTAGTACTTGGCCAGGTAGTGCAAGGAATTCCTGTGGTCTCACATAGATGGAGCAAAGTGTGGTACTGGTGCTCCTCAGTGTCTGGTTTTCATTAGTGGTTCTTCTGCTATTTTTGTCTGATGGACAGAACAGCACAGGTGGCAAATTTGGAAACCATGTGCCTTTTAAAAAAAAAGTCTCCTTGACAAGAAGCATTAGCTTCTTGTTTTAAAGACATATGGGAACAATTAATTTTGCCACAAGGCAACCAGTTGTAAAGTAACTTAAGCAGTGTACTGTCAATTACCCACCCAACCTCTCTGTCTCATTTTCAGAGGAGAATCAAAGTGATGGAGGATAGATGCAAGGCTTTAAAAGGGGAAATAATATCAACAGCACAGTTCCTTTACAAAGCATGTTACTCTTCTATCATTCACTCCTCACAGTTCGAAATGCAAAGGTTTAATAGAACTGGTCAACAAATGTAAGTGCTCTCAACAGACAGATGCACTTTAATGCTTCAGACAGTAATTCATCGAGCTGTTTAAGTATACGGTGGTCATTGCCGCCGATAGACCTCATCAATCCTATCATATTGTCACGATTATTATAATGCTTTAATGTAGTAAAGGCTTTGTATTGTCTGAAAGGCTAGGTGGATTTATTCACTGTCTAAGACTGATTTATGCTTCTAATAATCCCGCTGGCTTGAGTTCTGGAGTGGGGAATTTCTTGTCACTGAACATGATGGAATATCTATGCTTAGCTGCCAAAGCAGGGAAGAGGCTTTTCTTACTGACAAAAACTCTTTGTACCATTCTCTCCCCCTCCCCCCTTACGTGCGCTTGCATATTACTGCTATCCTGCAGGAGACCTTATCCCCACTGGCCTTTTACATGTTTCATAATTTTAAGTGTATGTAAGTTGCATCTCAGGCCTGGGTCACACAACTGAACAGGTGCACTGAGAACACGTGTATCTGCACATAGAGTGGCAGGTGATGAGATGGAAGTCTAATGTGATGGCTACACTATGTGTCCATCTTGTGTTGGCCATGAAAAGGGACCATAAGTCAGTGGTAGACCAAGGGCCAGCTCAAGACAATTTGCTGCCTGAAGCAAAGAACAAGATGGTGCCCTGTCCCATTCCATGTACAAAAGCCAACTGAATTGGTAGCTGATTGCTTTTGAAAAATAATTCAAAGGAGAAGAAATTCCAGAGAAATTCTCATGGGTTTGGGTCAGGGTTCTTGTGTTTACCTTGCTTATGAGATGACTGAGGAGTGTGTCTGAGTGTCCTGTCTTTCATTATACAAACATCTCTCTGAAAGCCTGTAGCCTCCTTGTCCTTGGCTTCCAACACTTCCCACCCAGGGGAAGATATAATGAATGTATTCTTCCCATAGGGCTTTTTCAGGTCAGGAAGTGTGGGCAGCCTGGGAGACTGCAGAGCAATGGTGAGAGGTGTAATAGAAAGAAAAATGTATACAGTACTCTCAGCTGCCTCCCAATTATTAGTTAAGGTCAAAAACACACATTCAAAATGAATTATAAAATGCGCTGAGAATGAGGCAGAAAAATGGAAGCCCCTTTCCTGGGGGAAAGAAAACTGTTAGGGAATTCCTGAGATTTTTCTTTTCTTCCCTCCTAAAAATAAAATGGCAGTTTTCAGAATTTTCTCCATTTTAGGGATGGTGGAGAAAGAAATTGTTCTACAACTCTTGTCAATGGTGATGCCTACCTGTGAGAAATTGTTGGAGAATTTCTCCTCCCCTTGGAGAAATTTGGTGAAATTGTCCCCCCAATTTCTCTATCCATAAATAGGGTGGAGAAATTTGAGAGGCCACTTGTGCACAGCTCTGCTCCCAACATCTGTTGCCTGAGGTGACTGCCTCACGCGGTGTAATGATAGGGCTGGCCTGGGTAGAGCACATAAGGATATAATTCAATCCCTGGCAACTCCAATTAGAAGGACCTCTTTCTAAGATCTTGGAGAGCTGCTACCAAACAGGGCAGACAATTTTAGTCTAGATTGACAAATCTTCTGGCTTGGTATTTGGCACTTTTCTATGTTCTTATGCTTCCTACGACATGCTTCAAACTAATTTCAGCTACTTGGCGGTATTATGAAAAAGTGAGCTGAGCTGAAGTCAAAGTATGTGCTGCTGCAATTGTGTCATTGCTTTGTGATGTGCTGAACATTCATCTGCTTATGCTGACCCAAATTAACATCGCCACCAATTTGGTTATGTGAACTTGGCCTAACCTATAACACACAGGTAGGAATGAATCTAGTCAATCCTTTACTGTACTCTAAAATCTGATCTGGACTGAAAAGGGTGTGAATATCAGTGGAGTTGTTCTGAGGCCAGATTGCATGCGCTGACACTGCTTCCTCCTCTAGGTGATTGTTTCTTCCCTGAAGGCGCACACACACACACACAAACACACACGTCATTCAGTTTCTGATCACAGTAATACAGTGCACTAAGAGCCAATAGATTGGAACAACATTCCAAAGAATCAGGCATGAAGCTAGAATTTTATGCCTGTGCACCTCATGTAAGTCCTGATCAGTACTGTCCTTTCTTCAAGTGGAGCACAGCATCTTCCCTTGGGAGTTGAGAAAATGCAATACCTCCTAGTAGCTGGCCTTTTGCAAGGAAGTGGTGAGGTAGGGTGAAAGTGGTTTGTCCACTAAAGAAATCAGCTAGCTGATGCTGTACACAGCTCTAAACTTTTGGCAAGTAAAAGCATTTCCTTGTTAACCAAATGGTGGCATTTACTATGAACATGCACATTTCATCTCTGTCCCAGCTCAGCCAATCCAGCTTTTACTCCACTCAGTCACAGCATGCCAAGTGAACTCAGTGATGGTGGCATGGTGAGGCCTTTATACTTGAGCGCTCCAGAGCTCTGTTCTTCAGCACACACTTGATAAATTATACAGACGGAAAACTGTCATTGTCACCATTTCTTGGGGGCTGGAAGGAGGCAAAATCCAGCCCCCAGAACAGATGTCTTGTGCTACTGCTGAGAAGATGTCTATAGCCTTAGCTAGACCAGGCTTTATCCTGGGGTGAACCCCAGGATTGTCCCTGTGCGTCCAGATGACACTCAGGGGATCCCGGGATCAGGGAGGGAACATCCCTCTCTTGCCCCGGGATACAGCCCTCCCCTTTGGGCCCACTTTTTCCATGGTCTTGAGACCGCAGAACGTGTGGCCCGTTTCCAAAATTTGACCCGGCTCCACGCGATTACTCGTACGGAGCCCCACACAGGGCACAGCGCTCCTCAGGAGCACTGCGCCCATCAAGGTTAGGGTGGGAGGAGCAGGGAAAGTAGTTAATTTTTATTAAAAAAAAAAACTTACTTTCAGCGCACGAGCATTCGTGCACTCCGTCTCCTTTAAAAATAAAAAATGGCGGGCGCAACACCTCTCTTCTTGAGGTCATCGTGCCTCACGTGTAATGGAGGAGGGGTCTCGCATTAAACACAATGCAAGATCTTCTCTCCTCTGTCCTGGATTAAACGGTAAGTCTAGCTAAGGCCTACAGTAGATTAAGTTTTTCAGACTGGTGCAACATGTATGGAGCAGTAGGAATGTTTTGCAACCCATGAACAATTGAAATAAATAAGGCCTATTTACTGTTCTGAATATTCACTCATTACTCGTTCAAGGCCAGCTCTTTTAATGTTGGGGTTCTTTTAGTTACTCACCACAGCTGATTAGTTAACCAGATACACTGCTGCTATTTTCAGATTTCTTTTTACCACAATGAAGATTACGATTAAAAATATATAAATATTGAGTTTCTTAGGAATCTTCAAGACAGGCTACCAAAACTGCTTTACCAGTCTAGATCATTCACACAAGCTAGAGTCAGTGTTCGTTCATTTTGTGGCCAGCATTAGTGAATGGCAACCAAGGAGAAGGGAAGATCTAGTCCATAATATGTTGGTGCACTCCATTCATGAGGCATAGCTTCTTGCTCCTTGCCCAGCAATAAGCAGCTGCAAACATTATATAAAATAAGCACATGTAAAGTTGTTCATACTTTACACAGGTCTCTGTCCCATAATTTATTTATTACATTTATATCCTGCCTTGTTTCCTCCATGGAACCCAAGGTGACGTACATAATCTTCTCCTCCTCTCCATTTCTATCCTCACAAAAAACATCCTGTGAGGTAGGTTGGGTTGAGAGGCTGTGGCTGGCCCAAAGTCACCCAGTGAGCTTCCATGGCCGAGTGGGGCCTAGAACCCAGATCTCCCAACTCCCAGTCCAACACTCTAGCCACTACACCACACTGATTCTCAATGAAGCACCTGTATGCACAGATGTGACTAGTGTAGGGGATATATATCCCTACTACTTATATCCAACGAGAATCTAGCCATTTTTTTCTTTCTGTAACCCCTGACATACTGAAATTTAGCTACAGAATTTTAGGAGTGCAAATTTAAACCAACTAATTAATCTTCGCTTGCACTTCCCATTATCTATAATTTAGGGTGACCATATGAAAAGGAGGACAGGGCTCCTGTATCTTTAACAGTTGTATTGAAAAGGAAATTTCAGCAGGTGTCATTTGTATATATGGGGAATCTGGGGAAATTTCCTCTTCATCACAGCAGTTAAAGTTGTAGGTCACTCTATAATAGCTCCTGCAGCTTTAACTGTTGTGTTGAAGAGGGAATTTCACCAGGTTCTCCATATATACAAATGACACCTGCTGAAATTCCCTTTTCTATGCAACTGTTAAAGATACAGGAGCCCTGTCCTCCTTTTCATATGGTCACCCTATATAATTTACAGTAGGTGTAAGAATTCCCCAAATATTGTGGCATTCAGATATCTTCCTGACAAGGTAAGACAGTGGCCCTTTCTACACCTAAGGGTTATCCCACGAAAATTGAGGGGTCGTCCCTGCCTGTGCCCGGGATCCTCTGTGTGTCATTTGGTTTCACAGGGATGATCCTGGGGGGGAAAGGCAGGTGTAGAAACGGCCAGTGAGTGTTTTCACACATATACACTCCAATTCTATGACTCTTGATTTTCTCTTCGTGGAGGTTCATTTGGAGCATCTATTACCCTTCTAAAAGGAAAAAAGCACTAGATGCATAGGTCATACACATATGATGTTATAATCAAATCATAGACCAAGCTGGAGTTAATGGAGTATCTACTTCAAAAGTGATTAAGATAACAGGAGACTAATCCTTCTCCTTAACAATGCCTGACAGATTCAGGTTAGAAAGTTTTCTTCTTCAGGCACGTTTCAAATCTGCATTCATCAGATTTCTACATTTTCCTGCTTTCTCAAGTGAGGGTGGGTGGGGAATGGGGTATGGACACATGCCAAGATATTAGGTGGGACATTTGATTGATGATGTGTATCATCTTTAGAAAACGAAGACTAAATACATGAGGGTGCAGACCCCTTCCACTTCCTTTGTTAGAAAAACATCACTGCCATAATTGGATGAAGCGTGACAAGTTCACTTCCTGCCACCGATTCTTAGAGCAGCTTTCTTCTTCTCACCTGTCAATTCAAGATTTGTGGAATACATATGAAACAAATGGGACCTGCAACAGAACCTTACATTGTCTCCTCACCTCCTAAGAGGAGGGTTCCTGTTCAGTGTTCCAGCCAGCCACTTAGCCATACCCTCCTCCAGGTTACTCCATTCCATGCCATTTTTCCTCAACTGACAGTGTACGTTCCAGGGTTATGCAGTTTCTAGTGGCCTGTTTTGGGAGTGTATTGGGGGAGGGGGTGCCCTCTTGGATTTTTTTTTTTAAAAAAAATCTAGATATATTACAGGGAATTTTCTGCTTCCATCAACCCTAATCGGAAAATTGCACCATCTGGGAAATGTCATAAAATTCATGACATAGGGCATTTTGACAAGAGAAGCTGTGAACACTTTTCAGTCTCAAATGCATTACTTCTGCATGTTGTTAGTGCACAGTTGAAAATGGGAAAGAGACATTCTGACCAATGCGGCAAATTCCAGTGCTGAGTGAACAGGCAAAAATCAAATACTGTTCACAGCATCCCTTGTCAAAATGCCTAAAAAATATTTCAAATGTAATTGGGAAGCAAAACATTGGCTCAAAAGTGTTGCTGTCTGTTTCAGGTAAGCAACTGCATAGCAAATTGTAAAGTTGCCTTAGTCCAGGTAACAGGACTCGGGGGGGGGGGGGGAAGTGAATTATTATTTTTACGTGGGGAAACTACCACAAGATGACTCCATGAATGTGAATCTTGTGAAAGTGCCAATGCTCTGCGTGTCTTTGCACAAGGTGCAGGAGTGCTGTCCCTTGTGGAGATATATGTTCTGACACCTGCTGGGATTGAGACCCACCTCCTTTTGCTTCAAACCACATTTTCCAGAACTTGAGGAGCCACAAGTTCAACTTTCATCAGAGCATTTTCAAGGCCAATTCAGCATCATAATGTACTAAAATGCTCAACTTCATTATGCACAGTTGCACAATTTCATCAATGCACAAAACTATACTATAAATAAGAACTAATGCTGAGTTGGCTGAAAGTGTCCCAGCATAATGCTCAACCAAGAAATCCATGTGTGCACATTCCACAATGGCTCCCATTCCTCTCTGTTCTGTACTAACAAGAGAAGCAGTATGCGTATGCAGATTGTGCCTTCCCATTGAAATGAATAAAGAGGTAATTTAGAACTGGCAAAGTTTATATGCTTATTACAGATCCTTCCCCCATGGATCAATGCCTGAGAAATGTTCTGTATGTCGTGGGCTTATAAGTGCCAAATGGTACTGTCTTAAAATCTACTTGCTCCAATCAAGAGGATCGCAAACAGCAAATCAGACTTGATGATCCATCTAAGGCCAGATCTACACCAAGCCGGATACTGCACTATGAAAGTGGTATGAAAGCAGTATATGGTCTGTGTCATGGGCCCTAACAGTTGCCAGAGCACTTCGATACTGTTATAAAGCAGTAGTGTGGCTCTTGCCTTTTATATACTGCTTTCATACCACTTTCATAGTTCTATAACCTGCTTAGTGTAGATCTGGCCTAAATCAAATGCATGAACATTTCATTCCTGTTGTACTGACTCAGCCATTGGATCCTTCACATCGGTGTAGATGTTGCACACAAGAACACATAGAGATGTCCCTGTACACATAGAATATATTAGGCCTTAGGAGAAAAAGCAAACCAAGGGTATAGAGAAAAGAAGCTGGATCAGGGCCAGAACCTTTAAATCACATCTGGCAAGCCACCGATCTCTGTGCTGAACCATGCCCACCCCATCTCCTGGGACCAGAGCCATCTCCTCATGCTTTCAATGTGAACTCTCACCCTTTGGTGGCTCCTTTGAAAACCAGCATCCTGGTTGGGTTGTGGTGGTCTTTCCCAAGCCTACTTGAATCTGGATATATATTTTTTGCATGCAAAGGAGGTGCTACAGCACCTGTGTACAGTCGTGTGAAAAAGAAAGTACGCCCTCTTGGAATTGTATGATTTTACATATCAGGACATAATAACAATCATCTGTTCCTTAGCAGGTCTAAATATTAGGTAAATACAACCTCAGATGAACAACAACACATGACATATTACACCGTGTCATGATTTATTTAACAGAAATAAAGCCAAAATGGAGAAACCATGTGTGAAAAAGTAAGTACACCTTATGATTCAATAGCTTGTAGAACCACCTTTAGCAGCAATAACTTGAAGTAATCGTTTTCCGTATGACTTTATCAGTCTCTCACATCATTGTGGAGGAATTTTGGCCCACTCTTCTTTACAACGTTGCTTCAGTTCATTGAGGTTTGAGGGCATTTGTTTATGCACAGCTCTCTTAAGGTCCCGCCACAGCATTTCAATCGGGTTGAGGTCTGGACTTTGACTGGGCCATTGCAACACCTTGATTCTTTTCTTTTTCAGCCATTCTGTTGCAGATTTGCTGGTGTGCTTGAGATCATTGTCCTGTTGCATGACCCAATTTCGTCCAAGCTTTAGCTGTCGGACAGATGGCCTCACATTTGACTCTAGAATACTTTGGTATACAGAGGAGTTCATGGTTGACCCAATGACTGCAAGGTTCCCAGGTCCTGTGGCTGCAAAACAAGCCCAAATCATCATCCCTCCACCACTGTGCTTGACAGTTGGTATGGGGTGTTTGTGCTGATATGCTGTGTTTGGTTTTCGCCAAACGTGGCGCTATGCATTATGGCCAAACATCTCCACTTTGGTCTCGTCTGTCCAAAGGACATTGTTCCAGAAGTCTTGTGGTTTGTTCAGATGAAACTTTGCAAACCTAAGCCGTGCTGCCACGTTCTTTTCAGAGAGAAGAGACTTTCTCCTGGCAACCCTTCCAAACAAGCCATACTTGTTCAGTCTTTTTCTAATTGTACTGTCATGAACTTTAACATTTAACATGCTCACTGAGGCCTGTAGAGTCTGAGATGTAACGCTTGGGTTTTTTGCAATTTCTCTGAGCATTGCACGGTCTGACCTTGGGGTGATTTTGCTGGGACGTCCTCTCCTGGGAAGATTGGCAACAGTGTTGAATGTTTTCCACTTTTGAATCATCTTTCTCACTGTAGAATGATGGACTTTAAATTGTTTGGAAATGGCCTTATAACCCTTCCCAGATTGATGGGCAGCAGCAATTGCTTCTCTAAGATCATTGCTGATGTCTTTCGTCCTTGGCATTGTGTTAACACACACCTGGATGCTCCAGACCAGCAAACTGAAAAAACTTTGACTTTTATAGAGGTGGTCATACTTGCTGATGATCAATTAATCACGGGCATTTGATTAGCAGCACCTGTCTGCTACCTAGCATCTTAATTCCTATGGAAGCAGTAAGGGTGCACTTACTTTTTCACACATGGCTTCTCCATTTTGGCTTTATTTCTGTTAAATAAATCATGACACGGTGTAATATGTCATGTGTTGTTGTTTATCTGAGGTTGAATTTACCTAATTTTTAGACCTGCTAAGGAACAGATGATTGTTATTATGTCCTGATATGTAAAATCATACAATTCCAAGAGGGTGTACTTTCTTTTTCACACAACTGTATATATTCCATAGAAAAGAAAAGCCTTCTGTAGTCTTTGCATCCCAGAATGCAAACATAGCTTACAAGATTAAGCTACACGCTAAGAAGATTCCCTTCTCCACAACATTCCTGTGGTGCTAATGTACAAAGCACCTAAGAAGAAGTTCATTTCCAAGTAATCTAATATTCCAAAGGCTGATCAATTCTCATTTATGAATACATGTATAATGCATACAGCTCACTCATCAGTTGATGGCCTATTCTCTTGTGGGGGGAAAAATCTATGGGAATTTAAACAAGGACCTGCCCTCCCATCAGCTCAAAATTGCTGAGGCAGCAGAGAGGCACTTTGCTAATGGAGCCATCTTTGTACTGCCTTTCCCCAACGAATAATTTTCCTTCTGTTCCACTGTTTTATCAGTGACTTCTGTTTTTGTTGTTGTTTGTTTGTTTTGTTAGAAATGATGCAACGGAACAGAATGTTGCATTTTATACTTGGAGAAGCAAATTGAGAAAATGGAGTGACCTTTGTTGGCTCCCACCAGTACCTTCTCCAGAAGGGATTGTTTCAGTTGTTTGGCACTCATTCGTGACCTCTCCTTGCCGTAATTCTACTAAATGAACAAAAGGTATTACCCCTTTAACCCTGTGCCTCACCCCTGTGACCTAGAGAGATGAAATAATAATTATTAAATGTAAGTAATATATTGCACAGGTCACCAATATAGTGGTCTGGCTGCACTTCTGAACCTAACAGATATTTTATCTTCCCCATATACTTCTTTTCATACAGTATATACATGGATACACTTACATACACTTTACATGGTTAGGAATTATCCCTTATCTTTGACTGTCTCACTGCTGTGATGCATTTTAAATTACTTAACACAGAGGGGCGGGGTTCTTTTGTTTCCCTTATCTTCCTTCTTCTTCTTTTTTAGCATATGAGGCTGGGTAAGGTATCTAATTTCTACTCCTGCAGAGGGCAACCTAGGGCTTTGCAGCTGGTCAAATTATCTGATTTGTTCCCTAATGAAATATTTCAACCAATTATACCCGCTTCTTGATATCAGACCTCAGGTTCTCCATGCTTGGCAATAAATTTGAAACATAGTAACGCTAGTCCTATGGAGTTTCCTTTAAGAGCCTATTTAGGCAATATTATTTATTTGTTTGTTTTATTAAATTTATATTTGGATGTACTGTGTGTGTGTGTGTGTGTGTAAAACAATAAAACAGCAAACAAAACATTAAATACAACAATAGAAAATATCAACATATTAAAATATATTAAAACATATTAAAACATATTTTTGAAATCTAGCAACCAGCTATAAACATTTCCATGCAATGTTTTAGCCTTGCAGAGATATGCTACTAACTAAGTCCATGGCTCCATAAAAGTGAACTCATTTAATATTGTAGCACAGCCTTCCCCAACCTAGTGCCTTGCAGTTGTGTTGAACTGTAGGTCCCATAACCCCCTTTCTATGCACAGCAAGGATTTCAATCAATCAGAGTTGGGCTACATGACAATGTCCATGAGTGTCCTGCACTGGCTGCAGCAGATTCTGAGAGAAGGGGTTAACCAAGATTGAAAGTAACAAGGCCATCAAAGGTTCTAGCACACAGGCTTCAGCCCAATGGGTTCAGGCTAAGACAGGATTGTTCAAGATAGCAGGCAAAGGCCAGAATGCAGCTAGGGAGTCAGATATGTTACACAGTCAAGAAGGAGCCCAAGGGTCAGTGGCATAGAAGGTCAATCACAAGGTAAGGTCCAGAAAACAAGGTGCAAGATAGAACAATGTTGTTCCAGCACTAGCTAGGCAGCTGCTAAAGGCTTTTAACACCAAAGCCTGCTGAGCCCCACCCAGAGCTCAAATGCAGCACATTAGAGGTCTCTAGTCAGAGCCCTACTCATGGGGTGTCACTTTCTCCTGAAGAGTCCTTCTTTGCAAACGAGCAGTCCTTCTCACTGGAGCCCCACTGGCCTGTTGCTTGAGGCAGCCATGTTTCTGGAGGCTAGGGGTTTGCTCAGGCTCTGCCTCAGACGCGGAGTCTCCTCCCCATAATGGAAATGGACCTGGAGCCATCTCCCCCAAGAGCCCAGGCTCCTCCTGGTCTGGTGACAGTGACTGATCTGGGGTACCTTCAGTTTCAGGGAGCTCCAGTTCTTTCTCTGGGGGCATGACACTGAGGGCAATAAGGGCAATTCTTTGCCCTCAGTTGAAAATAGCCTTGAAGATTCCAAGGCAACAAAGCAGTGCTGACTGCTTTGTGCAGTGTGGCAGAACAGGGAGCGCTAACCCATTGCTTTGGCAACGGAGATGTATTCCTCTCTCCCTTCTTCACAAACACTTTTTGGGTGTTTGAAAAAGGATGCTTCCAGATGGACAGCTCCTAGCCCAACTGATCAAAAGGCAGTGTGCTGCTATTTCATCTTTCCTTCCTCAATAGATTTCCTGTGGTAAGAAAGTGGGAAAGCACGGAAGGTTACAAATGGAAGGCAATGTTGTCAGGAGGACCCCTCCTAAAAACCCATCAATAAGACAGGATGAATAAAAGCCTTATTTGGAAGCATCCATCTGTGGAATATTTTCAAAAGCAATACCCTTCACTTTGGCTTTGTGCTGTTCACAATCTTGGTTTAAAGGATAGTGCTAAACAGGAGGTATATAAAGCAGCGCCGGGGATGGTACTGCTTTTAGTTGGCATATCTTTGAGGGCACTAATCATATTTTACTTTATGTGAATGACACCACCTATTTACAACCCACACAGTTTCCTATGTGTGCTGTGAAGCGAAGGAGATACTAACCTTTCCCCTTAATGTGGCCTGTACATCAGTGCTGTGTGGCTTGCCAAATAACTGAGGGCACCCAAAATCTTCTACCGCTATCTTTAAAAAGGTATATTAGTATTCTATGGTGTAGTTTGGAATATGTAGTTGTATATCTCTTTCAGATATGCAGCCTTCTGGGGGTGGGGGTGGGGGCTTTTTGGTTTTGTTTTGGAATTTCACATGACTGCTTTCAAAGCAAAGGGGAACGCCGTCCTATGAAAATCTGGACTTCTGTCAAGGCCTAGCCACTCTCAGAAGCCATACCTTTAAATAGACCTAGAGCAATGTATCAGGCACACCCTAAACCAATGCCGAGGCAGCACCTTCCTATATCCCAGAACACATTTTAAAGCACACCCTGGAAAATACTCAGAAAGCCAACCCACCCATGTTCACCTTTCACATCAAAGTTTGTGTCGACTTCACATTTTTAACCCTCTGCTCCTTTCTATAGGACAGAAGTAAGATAGGACTGAGGAAAGATATTGTACAAATGTGGAGATGTAATTGCAATCAGTTGTACTGAATATATTCTTACATTCAATTCATTGTTAAGTTCCTGTACCATATTTGTTGTTGTTGCTGCTGCTGCTGCTGCTGTATAGATGCTTAAGAAGTCTTTGAAATGAATTCATTCAAACCATCCAGTGGGGCAAAAGCTAGGGTGACCATATTAAGAGGAGGACAGAACTCCTGTATCTTTAACAGTTGCATAGAAAAAGGTATTTCAGCAGTGTCATTTGTATGTATGTAGCACCTGGTGAAATTCCCTCTTCATCACAACAGTTAAAGCTGCAGGAGCTATACCAGAGTGACCAGATACAAAAGAGGGCAGGTCTGCTGCAGCTTTAACTGTTGTGATGAAGAGGGAATTTCACCAGCTGCTGCATGCATACAAATGACACTTGCAGAAATTCCTTTTTCTATATAACTCTTAAATTCCCTTTTCTATATAACCATATGGAAAGCCCTGTCCTCCTTTCCATATGGTCACCCTAGTAAAAGCACAATCTGCTCTAGAGAACTGGAGAGTTAATCATAGGAAGATGCTCATGCTCCAGATGCTTAAACAGGAGGACCAAATGCAGTTACCCCATTTTAAAATCTCATTAATTTCAATGTGAGTGGTACGCATGGACTTCAATTTTTCCCACTGAAATCCGTATGACATGACAGTGCTTGGATTTGGCTGGATCATGTCATCCTGGGTTGGGGACATCTGGCCTGTTTTATTGAGGAATTCAGAATCTAACAAACCAATGGAAATGGAGATAACTGGTATAAAGAATTCTTCACTGATGGATTTTGAAAATGATGGAATAATATGTCCACCGAAGGATTTACATCTGCCACATCTCCTCTTTAGGAAGATTCACATCACCGACTTAGGGTGCAATCCTATGCATTGCTGCCTGGGGAATACTGGGAGGTTTAGGGCTTTTTTCCTGTCTAAACATGCACCTTTAAAGTCTTAAACCAGTTTAAGAGTCACTTTTCTCTCAAGGGAATCTTGGGAACTGTAGTTTTGTGAGGATGATTAGAGATTTGTAACAGAATTGTCAGCACCCTCACCAAACTACACTTCCCCAAATACTTTGTGGAAGCCATGGAAGTCAAGCTGGTATAAAACCAATACAGGCTTGTCATATAAACACATCCTTTCATTATTCACAAAAGGGGCAAAGTATTTACATTTTAGACCTATTGCCCCCCTGCAATAGAAGAAAGAGTGGTGGAATGATTGACAGCTGAGAGCAGGGCTAGATCTACATGACTGCTTTATAGCAGTATTGAAGTGCAATGATAACTGTTGGGGGCACAATCCATATTCCATATACTGCTTTCATATAGTGTTATTTCCTGCTTTTTATTCCACAGTCGTAATGATTTGGCAGAAGATGTAGATCTGGATGGAATGTTGAGTGGAATTAGTAACAGTGGGAGAAAGTCAGTTAGAAGGCGGACAGGAAAAGTCACAGAGAGATCAGGAAGAGAGTGAGTTGAGTTAGGAAAGAGAGAGTGAGAAGAATTAGGCACCAGAATTACATATCTGACCCATTCACTTGCTCCCTGTAGCCCCTCATCCTCCATGAGAGCTGCCATTTTTAAGGAAGATGGGGGCTCTCTATTGTTGTAGATCTACTGTTGCAAACAACAGCGGCCATTTCATGCAATTCGGCAAGTAGGGGACAATGGCTCACCATCATCCCAGCTCAGCCAAAGCACTCTGCAATGTTCCAGACCCAATCTGACCCACTTTGGACTGCTTGGGCCCAATCCATAACCGATCTGGATTTGGACCAAAGCAGCCCAAATTGGCCTGCTTCGGTTTGGGATTCGGATCAGGAACCGAAGCAGCCCTACTGAGGAGAAATAGCAGCTGGCGACAATAGCAATGAGAAGGTAGACCCACTGAGAGAGGGGCCCACTGAGGGTTTCTTGGCCAAAGGGACTCAAAAACCTGAAATCAGCACAGGTTAGTTAAGACAGTTAAGTTCGTCAGTGGCCATGGCTAGTTGTTGTTATTTATTCGTTCAGTCGCTTCCGACTCTTCGTGACTTCATGGACCAGCCCATGCCAGAGCTTTCTGTCAGCTGTCGCCACCCCTAGCTCCCCCAAGGTTGAGTCCATCACCTCCAGAATATCATCCATCCATCTTGCCCTTGGTCGGCCCCTCTTCCTTTTGCCTTCCACTTTTCCTAGCATCAGCCTCTTCTCCAGGGTATCCTGTCTTCTCATTATGTGGCCAAAGTACTTCAGTTTTGCTTTTAATATCATTCCCTCATTTGAGCAGTCTGGCTTTATTTCCTGGCGTATGGACTGGTTTGATCTTCTTGCAGTCCAAGGCACTCTCAGAGTTTTCCTCCAACACCACAGTTCAAAAGCATCTATCTTCCTTCACTCAGCTTTCCTTATGGTCTCGCTCTCGCAGCCATAGGTTACTACGGGGAATACCATTGCTTTAACTATGCGGACCTTTGTTGTCAGTGTGGTGTCTCTGCTCTTAACTATTTTATCAAGTTTTGTCATTGCTCTCCTCCCAAGAAGCTCCTGTGCATCCAAATGACACACAGGGGGTCCCAGGAGCAGGCAGGGATGACCCCTCCATTTGCCTGGGATAATCCTTAGGTCTAGCTAAAGCCAGTGAGTAGCATCAGAGACAGGGTGTGAATGAGAAGAAAGGAAGAAAAGTTATTGAAAGTAGAGATGTGGTGTTAGTTTTTTAGAACCATTATTATTATTATTATTATTATTATTATTATTATTATTATTATTATTATTTAACAGCTTTTGTTTGTTCTGAATGTTGACCTGTTAAATAATTATAATAATTACTCTTTAAAATATAAATGATTACTCTTTAAAATACCTATGTTCTGGCCTGGGTAGATTTGACGATTGGCACATCTCATTCCATGTGCAATGGGTAGTAAAAAGGACCGAGGGGACAGGAGCAGGCAGAAGAAACATCATGGCCTGCTCCTGTTGGACTCTTCCCCTACCCCCACAGGGCAAACTGCCATCTTGGCCCTGTGGGGAAGAAGAAGGACCGAGGGGACAGGAGCAGGCAGAAGTAACATCGGGGCCTGCTCCTGTCGGACTCTCTCTCTCTCTCTCTCCTCCCCCCCTCCCTCCCTCCTGAACTCCTTTTCCTTGTGTGTCATGTCTTTATTAGACTGTAAGCCTGAGGGCAGGGACTGTCTTTTTTGCTAAGTGTAAGCTGCTCCGAGAGCCTTTTTTGGCTGAGGAGCGGGGTATAAGTATGATAAATAAAATAAATAAAAGTGGGTCCTCTATAGGTGGTGCCAGCTGGTGTTTTGGGGAGTCCTGGAAAAAGACTGTACTCTAGGTGCCAGGGCCTTATAGGGGCCCAGTAGATACATCACACATGCACATGCACACGCACACCCCTTAGGTTCTCCCCCCAAAAGTGCAAATATGTTTAAATCTGCTCAGAAGCAGGAGGTGATTCAGTCATCTGTTGCAGCCGTTCCACCATCGCTGGCATCCACTGTTCTATGTGCAGGAGTTTCCTCCTGCCAACATAACCACACACACACACACACACACACATCATTGGCAGCCCTCCCATGAGTAGAAAGGGAAGCATGTGCCTAATGGCTTGTATTGGGGACCAACTGGATCAGCCATAGATATACACAGCAAGCATTGTTTTTTTGCCGGCTAGGGTACTTGAAGTGTTTCTAAGATGTGCTCCAGCCAAGATTTATTGATTACTTAGCATAATTTTGTCAAGATGGAAAAAAGAAACACAAACAAGCTTGTGGAAACATACAAGAATCCCCTCGCCTCAGAAAGGTATCTGGCAGCAAGCTCTCTAAGTGAGTGTATTTTGACAAGCACAGTTGGTACATTTCTATCTAATCTATAGGCTTTGTTAGCTCCCACTGCACTAAATCAACCATACAGGCAAATTTCTGCAGTAAGCAGAATGGTTCTGGTATATTCTTGCTCCAACCGCTGTGGTGTTTTGACTGCTCTGCTATTAGATATACTTTTGTAAGGAGGTTGTAAAACCAGGCTGAGGGTTACACGCATTTTTTTTTTTAAAAAAAATCCATTGGATAGCTGCCTCAGACATCCTGGAACAGTGCCATCTGATCTGATACGATCCAAGTGCATTACCCCTGTATGAAGAAGAATGGAAGAATGTGCTGACGGTCAGGGAAACAAGGCACTGAAAAGCCTTAGTAGGGGAGCAGGGTTATGAACATGGGAAACTGCCTTATACTGAGTCAGACCATTGGTCCACCTAGTTCAGCGCTGTCTACACCCAGGGTCCCCAAGGTGTAGCCCATGAGCTCCAATGTGGCTGCCTGCAGCTCCATGGTACCTGAAGACTTCCTGCCCCTGGTGATTTTTTAACAATGTTTTTTAAAATTATTATTATTATTATTATTATTGGGAGGCTAACATGTTGCAAAGCTACACACAAGCCAAAAGGAGCAGTGCACACCATCTTTCCTTCCAAGAATGCATCTGGGCAGCAGGAGTCCAGTGTTTCATTTTGAAGCATGCCCAGTTGGACAGAAAGGGAAAAGAAAAAGGTAGGCTGAGGACAACAGAAGTGCATCCTGGTAAATTAGGGGGTGGCGGTAGCATCTTGGGGTGCAGAGAAGATGGCAATGCATGAGGGCAGGTATTTTGACTGTGTTGTGTGTGTTTGTGAGTTGAGTTTGGGTATGTGTGTTAGCTCTGTTGTTTGCTTGCTTTGGTGTGGCGCGTTTGCTTATTTATTTATTGCATTTCTATACTGCCCAATAGCCGAAGCTCTCTGGGTGGTTTACAAATTTAAGAAAATTCAAAACAATAGTGTAAAACCATAATATAAAATACAATATAAAAGCACAACCAAGATAAAAACAGCAGCAATGCAAAAATACAAATTTAAAATACAAATTTAAAACAGCAAAGTTAAAATTAATTTATAGAATGTTAAAATACCGGGAGAATAAAAAATGTGTGTGTGTTTCTGTAGGCATCACCAGTTTACCTTCTGTGATGTGGGCATATTTTTTGTGCCTTTTGGGGACAAGTATGTGGTTTGGCACTTAAGGGTCAGACTCCACCTCTGCCTTCTACTCAGTTTGTGGTCAAGTTACTTGTTTCTGAGCCTCATCAGTTTGCCTTCTATGAAATGGGTGCTGGAGCAGGGTAGGTGATGCCACTGCAGCCCAGGTACTCATCCAGCGACTTGTCCTTGACAGCTTGGCTCTGCATGAGGCTCTCCTGACCAACTAAGTCTGCACTCAGTGAAGCCTAGCTTTCAGCTTTAAAGCACCGGAGACGAAATGCCCTCAGTGTGCAATGCCCCCTGAGTCATGCGCCCCATGGAGGGCTGTGTGGGGTGTTATGTGGGCCACCATCCCAGAGAAGTTTCCCACCTTTGTTTTAAATAGAATTTGGGTTGTTTGCCTAGTTGCAAGCAAATATTCTTGCTGCTTATGCAAATGGACCCCATTTTCCCCAGAGCTAGCAAGTTTGTTAGAAAAATAATACTCATCCCTTCACCTGACATCACACAAGAGCATTTGCATTACATTATCAATCCAGCTCATCCCTAGATTGCAAGAACTTCTTGCACACATTTGCACTGGAAGCTTCCTAAACGACAGCCATTTTGATGTGCATATTCCCAGAAGGGCCCAGCTATTATGCATTGCAAGAAAGTAAGTCATTGGACATGAAAGGGTTTCTGTTGCTGAACCTGAGTAGGAAGGTGTAACTTCACTAGCATTTCATCTCGGTATTATCCAGGCTGCTGTTCCATCCCGATAGAGTGTACTGTACTGCTCTACTACAGCTGTCTGGAAATTGTTTGCTGCCCGTGCTATGTGAGGCCAATATAATTGTATTTTAGTGGTTTCTAGAAATAAAATGTTAAGCAGAAACAGCACACAAAATGACTTTTGAGTGTGTGTGTGTGTGTGTGGTGGTGGTGGGGAGAGATTAAAGTGGGAACAAGTATCCCAGAACACTTCGGTAGGTTAGGAGGACCAAAGTTGAGTCATACCAGTGGCATCACCTCCTAATTTTTCTTTAAGGGTTTAATTACGGATGTATGAGAAGTAGTACAGTCCATGGCTCCACCTTGGCAGTTTACCAGCCAGTCTTACTCATTCCATGGAGGAAAAAAGACGAATAGCAGTGCAAAAACACCTGGAACTCCAGTCTCTTTTGCTTGCTAGCTGAAGAAGCCATGAAAAATGATGAGTAGTTGAAGAAGCCATGAAAAATGATGAGTAGTTGAAGAAGCCATGAAAAATGATTACTAACTGAGCCCCGGCATGATAGAGTTTTTCTACTGTGTTGAACAGTCATCCACTAAGATCTGAACAGTGACCACTACCTCCTTTTGGCAATGGCTCAGTCGACAGATGGTAGCAATTTTCAGTTACTATCAACTTAGAGAGCATTGGCACAGGTAGCTTAGAGAGAAGAGCGGAATATCCCATTGCCAGATTTTAACATCTGAGATATTCAGTTCTCCATTGCATGGAGAGCTCAAGTTACCATGAACTATAACGATCAATTTCTTCCTGACTCTTCAGCCATGTTTTCACACGAGTGACTTCTAAGCCTTCTGGTTTGCTTGTTATTCATTCTCGCCTCTTCAAAACTAGATATAGAATGCTATCTAGAAGACCAGCAGAGAACCTCCTACAGGTTTGCAGGGTTAATTAATTGTGTGAAGGGGTACAGCATGTAGAAAGGGCCCATAGGGCTTTGCCTCTGGCCTTGCCCTGAACGCGACTTGCGCTTCTCTCCAGACCAAGCCTCTGTCCACATGGACGTCTGAGGTGGGGCAGCCTATGTGAGTAAATCTTTATGCACAGAGCCTTCCTTGGGTACTGGCAGCGCCAGCCCACCCATGAAGCCTGATGAAGTGCCCACATGAGATGGTGGAGCCAGAGGAGTGGCAAATTGTGCCTCCTTCCTATCCCAGGAGAGCCCACCACCACCTCTAGCAGGTGCTCCAGAGAGAGCCCCGCCAACCGCTCTCCCACCATGGTATTTCCCACAGTGAGAGAGCAGCCAGCGGGGCTGTCTGGAGCAGCTGATGCAAGATTTCGACTAAATCCCACAAGATCTCTGGCTGGGTCTCACAGGGCCCTGCTGAGATCTCATAAGAGCCCCACAGCCATTCACAAGATTTCATGAGAGCCCTGGCGTGGCACCAATGGCAAGGGGGGAGGGGGCACGTGGAGATGGTGGCAGGAGAGGAGGGGGAGGGGCGCATGCAGGTTGATAGCAGTGGCAACAGGAGGGGAGGGAGGGTGTACAGGATGGTGGCAGTGGCGGTGGCAGCAGCAACATCAACAGCAGCAGCAGGGATGGAGGGGCGCACAGCAGTGGTATGAGTTCTGTTTCAGGCATCCAGAGAGCTTGCACCAGACTTGGGTACTGGAACCCTATGAAATTAGGGTTCCAGAATCTCCGGAAGTGTATGCACCTAGACTTGCCAAGTTCCGATGCCCACACTAGTGCGTGGACAGTGGGGTTGGGAGAGGATCAGGAGGAGCTCTGATTTGGGGCCCAGTCACAGGTATATGCTTTGCCTGTTCACACGAGTAGCAAGTGAAGGGGGTCTGTTGTGACTGATAAATTAGTGGAGAATCTCATGGCTTGTTGAATTGTGTGAGGAGGGGGAAAGCAGCTGCTCCCTTGGAAGAGCCGATCTTCATCTCCCCGCGATTCCACAATGTGACAGTTAGCTCTTGAACTTTGTGGCGCACTGGCTGTGATGTATAAATGGTGTTTATTTAAATGCTATTAGGTAAAACCATTTTTCTGAAAAGGAGTCAAGGTTCAGCGCTTGAAAAGAGAAAGAAAATGAAATTATGGATTGAAACATGGTTGCTGTATTTGGCAAACTTTAAAAGTATCTATGAAATGGACTATGGGTATGGCTTTTAAAAATTACTCACATCACAGAAAAACCCACAAGCGGCACTGCAATACAGGACTCATTTACAGTTCGAACACCAAATGGCCTACAATGGGCTATACTGTGATTACTAACAGAATAAGCTCAGTTTTCTAAAAGGGAATAACCCCTTTCCCCTTCTGCTTTATTTTCAGTCACAAACTGTCCTTGCTCCCCGCCATTACTCTAGGCTACACTCTAATGAAAGGTCAGAGGTTAGCACTTTATTTTTCTCCGGATCATGAATGCAAAATAGTGTCAGTACGAGTAGTTCAATGACCCCCTGTGTGTTCTGCAGTTGCTGAAAAATGAAAACAAATGTTAATTTGAGTTTCAAGGCAGACTCCTTTTCTGCTTCCCCCTTTTTTCTTTTCTTTTTTTGCTGATCTTTACTTACAGAACATATTAGACCACTTATACAATCAGGCTGAACTGTGACCTTTGACTCAGCTCCATTTTGAAATGGCTGCCTTCATTTGTGGGGAGTCCAGGGCTGCCTCTGGGCTTGATGTTTAGGTCCCTGCATGTAATTCTCACTTGGTGCCTACTACTGTTCATGTGCAAGTTACATAAACCAGAGCAATCTCCAGCACACACCAAGGGCTCGGTTCCAATTCCAAAGTAGATGTCTGGTGTAGGTGTTATTTGTACCCTGTGTCAAGCTGTGATTGCTCACATCTGGTCACAGGCTGAATAGATCTTTTGATTTAAGGTGAAGAAACGAAAGAGTTGGGGGCGAAAAAAGCTTCAGCAGCAGCAGCCAGTATGGTGTAGTGGCTAGAGTGTTGGACTGGAAGTCGGGAGATCCAGGTTCTAGTCTCCACTCGGCGACTTTGGGTCAGTCACAGACTCTCACCCCGACCTACCTCACAGGGTTGTTGTTGTGAGGATAACAAGGAGAGGAAGAGGGTTACGTACGCCACCTTGGGTTCCTTGGAGGAAAAAAGGCAGAACGTAAACATAATAAATAAAATAAGAAGAGAGAACGAAGAAAGTCAGAATGGGTTCAACTGACAGCTTTCTGACTCAAAATGTTTTTAGGGAGACAAGTTTAAATCTGTGTATATATGATGCCAGGGCTACAAACATTGTTCAGTCTCTCCTGTTTAATCCAAACCAATAGATTATAATCCACAGATTAAAGTAGTTGCCAACATTTTACACATACAAGCAAACATTCTGCTTTGAATTGAGTTCATTTAAGCTGTCATGCTCTTTGTACTTACTTGGGAGTAAGCCCCATTGAAAATAATACAGCTTACTTTGATCAGACATGTATAGGATTTAACAGTGGATAAGGGCTTTGTTCTAAACACATCATGCAGTGTTTTTGATAAAAAAAAAAAAATTTAAAGCCCTTCAATTTCTTTTCTTCCCTGCCAGTCACCATCACCTTTAATTTAAAAACGTGGAGATGCAGACTGCATTTGCAAAGCCCAAGGCTTACTATCAATCTGTACTCATGGCACATGAGAATACTGACACCAGGCTTCTGAAACATCACTGTCATCGCTTTTTTTTTTTCCCTTGAAAGGAATTTCCTGGGGTGAAAGAGAACACACAACACCAATTGCTCTTGCAGTACTTCATCCCATGCAGTGCTGCCGAACTGCATATAAATGTTAATTTTATGTATATGCAACACTACACAGAAAAGGAATTGAAGGAGGAAAGCAATTTAGTGCTCTAAGGCTGCTATCCATAAATAATACTGCAGGGCGATTCCATTGGTGTCTGAAGCAAAACTAGGCTTTAGAGCAGAGACAGAAATTATTAGGGGTGTGCACGGACCCCCCGCGCTGCTTCTTTTCTAGATCCGCAATTTGCAGATTGGGCCGCTCCGCCCCGCCCCTACTCCACCTATGTCCGCTCCGCTTCGCTGCGGAGCTCCGGATCCGGATCAGAGCTCCGTTTTTTCCCCCCCATAGGCTTGCATTAAGCTAAATAAGTATACAACTTTTTTTCTGTTAAAGTTAGAAACCTCAAGTTTGGCACCATGACACCTCATGGATGTATACACACGCATGCCAAGACTCAAGGCAATCCCATCATCCCCTGATTTTGGGGGAATTTATGAAAATCGGGCACCCCATTCACACCCCTTTCGATAGCTCCGTCAATTTGCACGTTAAAAACCTCAAACTCGCCACCATGATAGCTTATCCAGGGATACACACGCACACCAAGACTCAAGGCAGTCCCATCATCCGCTGATTTTTGGGGAATTTATGAAAATCGGGCACCCCATTCACACCCCTTTCGATAGCTCCGTCAATTTGCACGTTAAAAAACTCAAACTCGCCACCATGATAGCTTATCCAGGGATACACATGCACACCCAGACTCAAGGCAGTCCCATTATCCCCTGATTTTTGGGGAATTTATGAAAATCGGGCACCCCATTCACACCCCTTTCGATAGCTCCGTCAATTTGCACTTTAGAAACCTCAAACTCGCCACCATGATAGCTTATCCAGGGATACACATGCACGCCAAGGTACAAGCCAACGCCGACGGCAGCAGAGCCCGGTAAGGGACCAAGGGGGAGGTGAGCCTTACCTGCATCCGTCCGCGGTCCGTCGGCTTCGGGCGCAATTGTAGAAGCCGACGGACCGCAGATGGAGGCAGGTAAGGGAGAGGAGGGCGGGGGGGTTACCGGGCCCTACCGCCGTCGCCGCATGGGTGACATCGACAGCAGCAGGGCCCGGTAAACCCCACTTACCTTTCTGGCGGAGCTCCGGATCGTGGCGAAGGATCCGCCTTCACCTCAATCCTCTTCGCCACGCTCCGCCAGCCCCCCAATCCTCTTCGCCTCCGCCTTAAGGGCAGGCAAAGCCCCCCGCTCTGCTTCTAATTCGCTGGTCCGATTAGAAGCGGAGCACATCCCTAGAAATTATACACACACACGAACGTAAGAGCCATGCTGGATTAGACCAAGGGTCCATCTAGTCCAGCACTCTGCTGTTCACACAGCGGCCAACCAGCTGTCCACTGTGAAACCACAAGCAGGACACAGGTCCAATAGCACCCTCCCACCCATGTTCCCCAGCAACTGGTGTATATAGGCTTACTACCTCTGATACTGGGGACACAGACACATACACACATATGAGAAAGAGGGGGGAGATGTAAAGCAGTACAGCAGAAAAGCAACAAGGAGGCTCTGGATCCACTATGGATACTGTCTGAAATTCAAATATATAAGAAAGATGAGGCCGTTCACACAACATGCTAACCCACATTCAGTGGTTGAGTGCAGATTGTTTTGAACCACAGGTTGTTTGTCGAACCATGGGTTATTGTGTTGTCTAACCACAGCCAGGGTGGCTTGTTAACCATTCAATGTGGCTTACTTTCTCGAACACGCCACCTTGAGAACCCATGGTTTGTTGTTGGATTGTTCACGATGGTTAACAAGCCACGCTGCATGGTTAACAAGCCACCCTTGCTGTGTTCAGCCAACATGATAACCCACTCTGCAGAAAACGTGCTGCATTCAGACACGCTAAGCCACGGTTCAACAAATAACCCATGGTTCAAAACAACCCACACTCTTGAGTGTGGGTAAGCAAGTTGTGTGAACACCCCCATAGCCTAACAACAGAGTAATTTCAAAATATAATTAGAGTTAAACATTTCAGCTTCCACCCTTATCAGTATCTGTGGTGTAAAAAAAACACCACTCTTTATTTCTTTTCTTTTTTAAGAAATCTACAAAGGCAGGCCTGAACCTGGGTAAGTGGTACAGAAGAAGACTGGCCACTTACAAATCTTCCCAAAAAGAGGAGATGCATAATCAAAAGAGAGGACAAAAGAGGGTGCTGATTTGCATAACTTCTGCACATGCTAATTTATAGGTGTAGATGCAAATTTAGAAATAATCATTATAATGTAAGCAGAAATACAGTACATCTTAGCATGTGACCAGGTGATGCGTGTCTACCTGTGCAGGCTGCTGTTCAGGTGCTTACTGTTGATGGGCCACTGTTCTTGTGGTTCTTTATCTTTAAACCGGACTTGGAAAGGACAGGTGCTCAAATACAGGATTTCTTCAAATAGAGGACGGTCCTCTGTAAAAGAGGACACATGGGCACCCTATAACATCAGTAGAGTTGTGGGGACAGGGTGAAAAATGTTTGGCCTTCATAGCCTGAAGTTCCAACACAAGGAGTCCACTGCTGGCTCAACATCTGGCATCAGTACAGTAGCAGGAGGATCTGAGTCCAGACTAATGGGGTTGACACAATAGGAGAGCTTGGGGAGGAGGGTGGCATCCATCAAAGGAAAGAGACCCAGGCCTACCTAGTCCAGCATTCTGTTCACACAGTGGCCAATCATCTGCCTGTGGGAAGCCCACAAGTAGGACATGAGTGCAACAGCACCCTACCAGTCATCTTTCCCAGCAATTGATATTCCAATACTGGAGGCAACCTATAGCCATCAAGACTAGTAGACACTGGTGTCTTTTCCATCACTTTATCTGGCCTTGTCAAGGATTGAATATGAGATCTCCTTCATGTTCTCCTACCAGGTGCTTGGGCAGCACTGGCAAAGTACAGAGTCTATATTATAAAGAAGAAACAGAGAGGCATAAAGCTCTAAGCAACTTGGGATGTGGCTACCTGAGAGACCACTTTCTCCTCTGAAGACCTAGTCAATCCTTGGGATCATCTGGTGAGGTCTTCCTGGTGGTGCGACACACTTCTGGGGTCTACTCTGTAGTTGTTTGGAGCAGGGCATTTCATGTGGTGGTGCCCACTACAGCCCGCTTCAGGCATTTGCCTGATCGTTTGAGGGCTATAAGTGGATTGAGGGTCAGGGCCATGAATGATGACATCTAGGCCTTAGCTAGACCTACCTTAGAATCCATGCCTGACGAGGGGAGAGCCCGCAATGCAAGTATCACGGGATCTCGCCCTCATCTACATGTGAGGCGTGACAGGCTAAAGGAAAGACCCATCGCATCCGCCATTTTTTTTAAAAAAATAAAGGGGCTAGATGCACACGAACGCTCGTGCGCTCGGGTAAGTAATTTTGTTTTTTTTTAATTGTTCTCCCCGCTCCCTTTCAGACTTTGCTGATTCAACGTAAGATCTGACCTGAGAGGGGTGGGGCTAGTACTCCTGGAGACATAGGGGCAGAGCCAGCATGCATTAGAACTGAGGGGGCAGGGGCAGTGCATCCAGATATGTAGGGGCGGAGCCAGCATGCATGGCCCCACCCATCTACTCACTAACAGTCCTCACGTATTCAGGCAAATACCTGAACAGGGCATATGTGGAATGTGCTTCCCCCTGAGATTAGAGATGCCCACATTAGATTGGCCTATTATGTATTTTATTCATATATATATATATATATATATATATATATGAATACATGGAATAATAATAATAATAATAATAATAATAATAATAATAATAATAATAAATAATTTCATTTCTATACCGCCCAATAGCCAAAGCTCTCTGGGCAGTTTGCAACCATTCATAACACAATAAAATACAGCACTAAAATACAGCATAAAATACAGCATAAAAAATTAAATACACAAAATTTAAACAATTTAGACAGCTAAAAACAGTTTCAATAAAATATTAGACTTGTTTAAACAACTGGCATACATACCCCATCATATGCCATTAAATGCCATTAAATGTAATGGTTATATATATATATTTATAAGATTTTTTTTAATGATTGTGTTCACCACTTTGAAATCTGTAGATGAAAGTGGTCTATAGATACTCATCAATCAATCGATCAGTCAATATGTAATGCAATTCCCATGTTGGTTTACTTGAAAGTAAGCCCCTCTGTGGTCAATGGCCCTCTTTAGCAAATGCAGACTGAGAGCTTCTACAACCTCTTCCAAGAGAAGCCCTGTCAGAATTTTATCCCATGATTCTTTGTTTCAAGTTGGAACCTCTGTTCAAGGTTTCAGCTGACACTTTCTGCTAACTCCATGAAACAAGTAAACGATGAGATATATACAAAGCTTGGGCTGCAATACTTCGGCAATTTGATGCTGCTATTTACCTACCATTCTGCAAACATGTAGGATTTTAATGGTCAGGTTCACTGTATTTTGTATGCATCTATGTAAAGAACAGCCTATTTGTTTTTATTTGGTGTTTTTTGTTGGTGTTGTTGAATTTTTTAAGTCTCTAGCAGGGGACCCAAGACCTGAAAGCCAAAACGCCATAATGCCAATATAACATGACACAATTGTTTGAACTCTGAGTGAGATAAAACAAGAATGCAAACTTGACAATTGCATTTTCTCGTATTTTCTTTATGCAGATAGAAGGATTCTGCTTCAGCAGTACAAGTTTAACTTTAATTCCTGGAAAGAGTATGGCCTTCTATGAAAGCACAGCAAATGTATCATAAAGATTGCTGAATGCAGTCATCGGAAATTATTAATTCAGTTTGTTCTGGCCTGAGTCTTCACAGGCTGGAAGTTCTTCATTACCTAGTAGGAGCTGAATTAATAACCCATTATATTGTATTGTTTGCAAAAGGCTTAAGGTAGAATTCTCTCAGGCAAGATGAGGAAGTGTGAGTCTTCAGATATATACAAAGCCATGTCAGAGCTGTCTGCCCATAAAGAATAGTGCCGTGGAATAGAGCCTTTGGGACTGTGCCATTTCAAATTTCAGGTTGGGGGTTGCATTTCAGTAACAGATCAGACTCTTTATTAAGTGCGCACAGCCCGTCAACCCCGCTTCTTTAGAAAACATAATAAAAATCAGTGTGCATTGCTTTTTACTTGTGGGGATTGATTTGGGGAAATAACATTTAAAATGGATTACATTAAGTACATTGCTTCTAATACATGCATTTTGGCATAGACTAGTCCATAATGCATGTATGAGGAGAAATGCATACAAACATGCTTATGAATTTTCATGCATTTTAAAAGAAGAAATTTTTAAAAATGCTCAGAATTTGGGATGAACTGAACTTAAGACTGGATAAATTCTAAGTTCAAGATGAACTGAAGTGAAGATTGAAAAATTTAGAAACTAAGAAAAACCAAAATGGACGGATTCACCTGCCCTTATTTAGAAGCACTTCCTTAAAGTTCAATGCCACAGATTGGGTAGACTTCTCAGCCACTGCCCATCATTGCAGACAGCACTGGACTGTATCAACCACTGATCTAGCCCAGATTCATAAGTTCACTTATTTATTTCCCTGTACTTATTATTCTATCCTATGCTTCAGTACTCTACCTGAACTGATTGATGAATCACAGTCCAGAGTCAGCCCACCCAGTAAGCAGAGTGAGGCAAATGCCTCAGGGCAGCAATTTTTTCATTATTTAATTTATCGTTATTGTATTATTATTGCCATGGAGGGGGAGAGGTGCTTGAGAAATTTTCTGCCAAAATAAATTTTCTATACGAAAAATGGAAGGCTGTGGTTTGGAAATAACAACAGTCTAATGAGAGTGATAACAATCAAACCACAAGGATAGCAAAATAGCTTTCATAAATGAATATTTCAGAATTTTTTACAAATATACAAAATACAGGCACAACAACAATATTTCACAAAGCCTGCAATATTGACATACAATCTACATAGGTGAATTATTCACATGAAGCGTCTTTTATATAAACAGAAGTACTATTATGCTGTTTCGAGGGTTCTTCTTCAGTATAACGCTGTAAACTGAGTGGGTGAGGCCAATAATTTCTGCTTTGTTTGCTTTCCATAATAATATGCTATTGCTTATAAATGCTGAGTATGGTGTTTTTGAATTACTTTTCAGCGTTATACTGAAGAAGAACCCTTAAAATAAATTTTCTGCCAGGGTTCCATGCTCCTTGAGTTGGGAGTGGGTTGGGATACCATTATCTGTTTCACCTCAGGCACCGGCATTTACGGTGGAGGACTGTTAGGTATAATGGTATTAGTCGAAACATAGCACAGATAGTGAGAGTATCTAGTGACTATTTAAATCTCCAGCATCTTTCGCAGGCCACGGAACAGCATTGAGAACATCTGCCCAGATGATTTACACAAAGGAAGAGGTTGCTTTGATTTTTTTTTAAAAAAAAAATTGATGGAAACAAATACAGTTATCAACAGCTAGGGTTTGTGAGTCTGCACAATGTCTCTTCTTTAGCTTGAGAAACCGTGGAGCATAATCTGTCAGGGAATCTGGCTGCTGTCTGTGAGGAGAAAGCTGTAAACCGAAACACCTGCATATCACATGGGCAATGTTAGCTACACATACAAGTGGTATTCATTCCAGAGTGCATATCACATACCATTTGTTTGACAACAGGTAAAATTGGATTGGCATGTCAGTTCCCAAGCGGGACGCCCATAGCAGTTTTACAAGGCCTTCAGTTTCTCTCCACTAGCTACTCCTTGTTTTTCCTAATGTTTCTATACCACAGGAAAATCTTCCCCCTTTCATCGCTGGCTGAAGGGCTAGAGACCAATGAAACCAGAATAAAGTAATCTATGTAGGTGGCCAATCTTCAGAGAAAAATCTTTTGGATACTGAAAATATCTTCACACTTTATAGAATGTGGAACAGCCCACGCTCACATATATGCATGTGCTTTGGGCAACTTTAACCCCAAAATTTGAAGCTTAGTACTTGAACTTTTAAAAATTAAAATTATAAAGGGAATGCAGATGTCCCATGTGCAAAGGGAATGCAAATGTTGCAGGTACAAAGACTCCTGTCCACGTACCTTTGCCACATTCCTTTGGTCCTGCCTCTTCATCTGTAGGTCTGGATGTATGTTCTGCTTATACGGTGTGTCTTGGTGTTGTGCTTACATACTGCACGAGCAACAAACATCCCAAGTGGTCCACACACTGTCACTTCACATGTTACATAAATACAGTTTACATTGGCTGCCTGTATGTTTCTGAGCCTGATTCAAGGTGCTGGTTTTAACCTATAAAGCTTTACATGGCTCAGGACTACTATGCCTGATGGAACACCTCTCCCAGCCTGAACATACCCAGACCCTACAATAAACATCGGGGGGGGGGGCGCTCTGAGTGCCACCTCCAAGGGAGACTGATAAGGTGGCAACACGGGCCAGGCCTTCTCATTGGTGGCCCCCTAACAATGTGCTCCCCACCGCCACCTGGCATCGACACTGTCATCTTTTTGGCACCAGGTAAACACCACCATCTACTCTCAGGTATTTAATGCTGTATAATGAGGCATTTATGTCTGCTGGTTTAGAACAGGTCTATTAGGAAACACATTGTTTTAAGCTCTTTGCATTGTTAAAAATAGAGTGATTTTATTGTTTTATTTTGCGTTTTTATAAATTGTTGTAAACTGCACAGAGAGCTTCAGCTATGGGGTGATGATGATGATGATGATGATGATGATGATGATGATGATGATTATTATTATAGCATTTGATGTACACAGACTGGCATGAAGGCTGTGGCAATGATGTAGTTAAGAGTGAATTAAACAGCCATAGATTCTGCTTGTCCTCTCCCAGTAGATACCATCCCAGGCTTTCTTCCTCTGATGTCAACCCCTTCTGCAATTTATTCCGTGTATATGTCCTCTTGCTTGAACTGAACCCATTGTACTATATGGAGTTCCCAATTGTTTTCCCATCCAGGCGATAAGCAGAACCAGGATCCTTTGCTTCAACAAAAATTGCCACGTCATGTGCCTTTGAGACACTTTGCCTCAGCTGCCACCTTCTTTCAGGATGTTCCACCCTCTCTAAGGGGTCCCTCCTCTGTTTCAGGATGGATCTGTTGAGGGGATGAGGGCCCTTGAGCAGACTGGACCAGAAAAGAAATTTTCTCAAAGATTGTTTATTTTGTTGCAGGATATGCTTGACCACTGTTTGGAAGTTATTGCTGGAGCAGAATACAACAGCACCCCACCTTATAGGGTTTTTGTGTGTGAGGGGGTGGGGCATCTTCAGCTTATACTGCAGCAATAGCACTGACTATCTCTGGGCTTCTGACCAAATTTGAGATGCTCTTTCTAGCCTACACCACATAGCTCTTGTATAGACCAGATCATGTATTTATTTATTTATTAATAATATATACCACTCCATATCTAAAATAGATTCTGGAGCAGTGAACATAGGAATAAAACAATAAAAAGATTAAAAGACTAAAACAGCGAATTAAAATTGTTCAATTTAAAACAACAACCACCACCCCATAAAAAAGGTGGCTAGTAAGTTGATGAATACTTCCTGGAAAAGAGTTCTTTTCAGGAAGCGCCAGAAGCAGTCTAGTGCTGGCGCCTGCCTGACTTCCAGGGGCAGGAAGTTCCAAGAAGAAGGGGCTACCACACTAAAGGCTCTTCCCCTAGTGGACTGTAATTGAGCCATGGGTCCATGTGGAACCACCAGGAGCATGCCTTCTAATGACCTCAGTGACTGTGTAGGTTGATAAGGGAGAAGGCATTCCCTCAGGTATCCTGGTCCCAAGCTATTTCGGGCTTTGTACACTAGTAGCAAAACCTCAAACTCGGCCTGGTAGCCAACAGGCAGAGAGTGCAATTCCCTCAGCAAAGGAGCTACACGCTGAAAAGGGGCAGTTCCTGACGATAGCTGAGCTGCTGCATTCCGCACTAGCTCCAGCTTTTGAAGCAGCCTTAAGGGCAGCCCCACATAGAGCACATTGCAGTAATCCAGTCTTGAGGTTATTAATGGCTGTAGCACTGTGACCAAGCTATCCCTGTCCAGGGGAGGCTGTAGTTGGCAAGCCAGTCGCAGCTGGTAAAAGGCATTCCAAGTCGCCATGGCCACTTCGGCCTCCAGTGACAATCATGGATCTAGGAGTACCCCCAAACTACAAACCTGCTCTTTCAGAGGGTGTAAAACCACGTCCAAAAGAGGCATGGAGTCTATCTCCTGGACTCAGGAACCACCCACCCACAGGGCTTCTGTCTTGCCAAGATTCAGCTTCAGTTTATTGACCCTCATCCAGCCCATTACTGAGTTTAGGCACTGATCCATGACTTTCAGATAATACATCTTTTCTGCTTCTACCCCCATCACCGAGAAATATAGAACTGTGGGTTGACTGAATATAGCCTTTTCATCAGTGGCCCCAGTACTTTGGATACATTCCCTGGCTATATTAAACAATGCTTAATCCTACTAACATCTTGTAAAACCTTCCTGTTCCAACAGGCCTTTCCAGAAAGAATGGAATATTTATTCCATTGTATAAAGTTATTTTATGGCATATTATTTTTAAAAAAGCTGATGGGTCACAATAATCACTTTATTGGTGTTTAAAAATAGCCACGCTATTCTGTGAATATCTTTCACAGAAGAATATGATGAACATGAAATCAAGCTGTTTTACTTAAGGGCTGTTAAAACATCTAGCAATTCGCTGACACATATAAATAATAGAGCCAGTTAAATGAATGTTTTCAGAGCAAGTCTGATTGCTTCGGGGGTTGTTTTGTTCATTTGGGAGACAATTCACTGTATACTAGGAAGGTTTGTGGAATGAAAATATTATCTTTTTTTAAAAAAAAAAATGTAATAGCCATGTGTACTACTATTATGTGTGTCTGAGGAGCCTTAGGCCATGACCTCTTTCTGCACACTTAAAAGGAAAACTTGAAATATATAGTAGCAGGAAAACGAATTTGTTTCATATTTTCTTGCACCTATCAAGAAATAGCTCGTGCCTCTCCTGTTATTAGTGGCGCTAAATGGTGGACACTGGATTTTAGAATGATGAATGCATAAGGTTCTCTTTCTGTGTGGAGCCAATATGCTGAGAGGAGTTCCTGCAAGGGCTGTTTTAATGAATAGCGGTTCTGCTAGCTTAGTACCCAAAGGATTGTGTCCATGGTCATCTCACACAAAGGCCTTTATCAATCGATTATTCAGTGGAGAGCTGCTTCAAACCAGCCAGACTGGTCACGGATAGGATAGTATTCCTAAAATATAGTAGAACAACTCTTCTAGTAAAGGATTTGTAGTCAGAATGTCAAGAGGGAAGAACAAGCTGAACAGCAATGAGAAGTTGGACATGGGTGAAAAGAGAGGTTGATAGCACTGCATTTCTGCACCTTCAACCCTGCAAGGTAGGACAGCCTGCAAGATACCTTTTATCTATATTCTTCAGGGGTGGGGTGTCACCACTCATGTATTATTAATAACTCCTCCAACTCATAACGTAAACCTATGGAGTCCAGGCGTATGGCTTTTATATAGATGGAGATGACTGGACTCCTTTTCCAGAGCTTCCTTTAAACTTCTTAAAACCAGGTGAGTCCGTTTGCCAAGCAGTCCAGCCTTATGCAAAGAACAAAATCAGTTCCAGTTTCCAATTCAGAACCAGAACCAGTTGCTTTGAAAAAAATAAAATGAACCCAAAAATGTAGTCAACTAAAATCTACCAGGATCCTAAGAATAACTCACCAAAGTAGCCTTCAGGCACGGGTGGGGGGAGGGGAGGCCCACCTGGGCACTTATCCTTGGTCTTGTCTTCACTCTTTGCCAGCCAGCCAGAGATAAAGAAAAGATTTCACAATCACTGGCAACTTCCAGAGAAGGAAATTCAGACTGACCATTTGGTAACCTGGGGGGAACCTGCATCCTAATTCAACAGTACCTACTTAGCATAAGGCTGAGTCAGCCTTGAATGCATATATAAATGCTCATTTGGGATTCTGTCTATCACAGACATGTTCTTTGCTCAGAAACATTTCCAGAAAAAGGGTGGGGAGCGAGATGTTGGACTTGTCACAGTCACTCTTGACAAAATGGTTGCCCACTACTGTTAAAGCACATGGCTGATTCAGTACACCTACTATGACATGAAACCTGGATTTCAAGAAAATTGTGAGTGGAATTCTGTCTACCTTTGAAAGTGCTGAAAGCTCGATGAAAGTGTGGAACAAGTGTGCAGCTGTTGTGAAAAGGCAAACTCCATATTAGGCATAATTAGAAAAGGAACTGAGAATAAAACTGCCAATATCATACTGTCTTTATACAAATCCATGGTGCGACCACACTTGGAATGCTGTGTACAGTTCTGGTCACTTAAAAAAAGATATTGTAGAGCTGGAAAATGTGCAGAAAGGGGCAATTAAATGATCAAGGGAAGGTTACAACACTTGGGATTGTTTAGCTTGGAAAAAAGGAGACAAATAGAGGTGTACAAAGTTATGCATGGTGTGGAGAATGTCGAAAGGGAGACATTTTTCTCCCTTTCTCAAAATATTAGAACCCAAGGTCATCCCATGAAGCTGGTTGGTGGGAGATCCAGGACAGTTAAAAGGAAGTACTTCTTTACACAGCGCAGAGTTAAACAATGGAATTTGCTACCACACAATATCGTGATGGCCACTAAATTGGATGGCTTTAAAAGGGAGTTGGATAAATTTCTGGAGAAGGCTTTCAATGGCTGCTAATCCTGATGGTTATGTGCTACCTCCAGAAACAGAGGCAGAAAGCCTATGTACACCAGTTGATGGAGAACATGGGTAGGAGGGCACTGTTGCACCTGTGTCCTGCTTGTGAGTTCCTGGTCAACAGCTGGTAGACCACTGTGTGAACAGAGTGCTGGACTATATGGACCCTTGGTCTGATCCATCATGGCTCCTCTTATGTTCTTATGCTATTGTCAGATTATCATATCAAGGACATGTTTTTCCTCCTGGCATTGAGAAGAGCAGGATTTGTTCTGAATAAGGTGATTCTCCCACATTGCAACTACACTGATGCTGCTAGTAAAGATTTATTGTAACATAAGCAGGGACCAGGGGAGCTGGAGAAAGGATGATGGAAATAAATCTGGAGTGAGGCAATTTATCCAAGACCTTATTACCATAGGGTTTTTTTTTAATGATTTAAGAAACAGAAGCTTGTGAGAACAATTCCTTCAAAAATACGAGCAAACTAGAAACATATGTGCCCACTCAGAGAAGTCTGGTTACTTGACCTTTATAAATGGATATGCCTCCTTCTGTTCCTCTTCTTTGTGTGTTCCTTGTTGCATCCCATCTGACCTCTCATTACAAGAATTCCAAACAGACTGGTATGGCTACAGACTCTCCATTCAATTCCATCTTTAAATAACCCATAAACAACTTTATGCATGTCTCCAGGCATTCACTGAAAATAAAGTATTCATTATTTTAATCAAATGATCAGCCAAAGAGCTTTACTAATTTTTTCTAGGCACTCCCCCACCCCTTAACCTCACTCACTCAAAAATGCCTGGTTTTCTGTGGGTGACCTCCCCCCCCCCCGCATATGTTGGGGTTCAGTCACTACTGTAATCCACTCTTCTCCATGACTTCACAGCTATGGTTTTAACCTGATATTTTGTTATATGTTATTGAGCCTCCTCTTCATGACTTCTCAGATTACAACCACAACTACAAGGACATTGTTCCTTCCTTGAGGATAGACCTTGGAGAAGGCATAGGACCATTGTAAAGCACATACTTTGTGGATTGATTGCCCTAATTTCAAAGCCTGGCATTTCCAGTTAAAAGGGATTTCAGCTAAAACCAGTGCAAAAAAGACCATTAAGAGCCACTGAGGGTCAGAACAGACAGAGCTCCTGTCACTCCTCATTTGCTTCAGGAGACATCTGAAAAGGCAGTGAGAGCAAGGACGAGGAACATCAGGGCTAGGGAACTCTGGAGGTTGGTAGTGGGTCACCTGCTGGTATGTGGCCAATGGCAGGTGCTCAACAATGCCAATCCCTGATGCCAACCCTGCCAACACATCATTTAAAATGATTCCAGTTCCTCTCCCCCCTCCCCGTTTTAGCTGTCATCCATACTTCACACCAATATACAGCTGTACTCCATATGTATTTTTTGTACATTTCTTTTTCAGAGGCAAACATATTCCTCTGTCAACAGATGTTCCTTCTTATAAAAGGTCTGTTTCACCTTGCCTGCTCTGCTTTCCATCTCTGCTTTCGACCCTCTGTCCTCTGCTATCTTGCTCACTGAAAATATTTACATCTTTGTACTCGCTCAAGTTGCTCCTGATGTATTATGTATCTCCATTCGGACAGGAGGTTTCTTAGTTGTCACTAACATCTTTGTTTTGTTCTCATTTATTTTTAGGCTTTCATTAAAAAAAAAACCCAAGTTTGTTGTGTTTAATATGTTTTACAGCTTTCCTTCCATTTCTGCCAATACAAAGTCTGATACTTGATTGATTTCGATTGCATAGTGTTCACCATCTTCTAGATTATATTTACATTTTTAAAGGAAGTTATATATATATTGGATTGGATCCAGATATGCACTTGTGGGAAAGTTGTAGTGACAGCACAGTTCTGCAGCAGCATTGCATAAGTTGTAGCACCACATGCATGGATTGAAATATGGACTTAAAGTAAACATGCACTCGTGGCACCCAGTATGCTAGTTCAAGATCCCATCATTCATGGAACAACATCACACAATAGGGGAATAGACATTGCGCTTCTGCAACATGCTTTCTGTGTGCAAAGGATGTAACCTGGATCCCACCTTCTGTTCTTCCCCATTCATTTAAATAACACAGTGGCCTGGTTCAGACAACATGCTAAACCATGCTGCTTAACCACAAAACGGTTAAGGGAATGCATTAAGGTTAATCAATTCCCTTAACCATTTTGTGATTAAGCAGCATGGTTTAGCGTGTTGTCTGAACCAGGCCAGTGACAAGGATAAGGGGAGGTACTGGGAGACAATAGGAGTGGGATCCAAAGAAGGAACAGTGTCAAAGGGCAAACAGGAATCCAGATCCGCCGTAATCAAAAGTTTCATTACAGGCACATCAGATGACCACATGCCTATGTTTGATGTTGACGTCCTCAACAAAGCACCATTGATCCATGTAGATTCTCATCCAATAGTCACCACTGTGGGGGATTCCTGACCATAGTCAATCCCAATTTATGGGGGCACAGGAAAGCCAACTGAACAGGAACATTTGGCAATGCAAAACAGGCAGATTTGGGATCTTCCTTCTTAACATTCCTACTCTCAACAACACACAAACATGCACAATGTTATATGACTGCCAAGCTGTGTGTTTGGAGTTTTGCCAAACATGTATTTGGGGGTAAAAAATATCTATGTGAAATTTGAAACACACATCTTGCAGGTTTTGGGCCATCCCCAGTCTGAGCAGTCATCTCCCACCCCAATGATGGCTCCGAATTCAGTGGGACTGTGAGCCCATTCTGGGTTTCAGTCAGAACCAGCCAGAACTCTACAGGAGCTATTCAATGTGCTGAACTTAATCACCAAAATTGATCCAGCACCTTAGATAGCTCCTTTAAAGTTCCATCTGTTTCTGTCTGAAACCCAGACTGGATTCACCATCCCACCGAAATTGGAGCCACCAGCCTTAAGTGTCCCAAGCACCCTGTTCCAAAGACAAGTGGGGATCATGGCAGTGAGAGGGGGCACAGATCTCTCACCCCTCAGAACTTGCAGCCGCGACCTCCAAAGATTTAAGCAGAAACCCTCTCTCCTCCTCAGCCAGCTCCACAAACATCATAAATTGGTAATGCCAAAACCCCACCATCATGAAAGCAGAAGATAGCTCTGATATCCCTGGGTCCAAACTTTCCCCACTATGCTATGTCTTGCAGCGTGAATATGTGCTCTCAGCCTGGCTGGCAGTCAGCAGCATAAAACACAGGCCTTAATTTGTGCGTCTGTAAAGTAACATCAGCAGGCAAGAAGCAGTTCTCTCTACTATCCAGACAACTATACCGAAAGAAAATTCATTCACCGCTATGTTCATCTTAAATACTTAGGACAGGTAAGCCTAAACCCAGGGGAGTCAATTGATGCAACAGCAAACAGATGGCTGTTCCCTGCTTGGAGGTAAAACTAAAATATAATAACATTGCATAAGGAAAAAAAGCCACCAAAATGGCTGTGAGGTCCACACCTTCTTATCTAGAGTAGCACAAAATGCCCCTAGCCAAAGCAATCCCTCTGGTTAAAGAGCATATCATATGGATGCAACCTCCATTTTATGAAAGAGGCTTTTCAACATTTCAGTTGTTTGGAAGTGGAGACTTATACTGATAGTGCCTCATTCTCTAATTTCAGATTACGAGCACTCACATGTCCCAGATAATCTTGTTTTAAAGAAAAGAAACAGTGATCGTGTTACTTAAGAACTGAAGTTGCATTGTGAATCCATCGTTCGTCTCTTTGCTGCTGGTTATAATGATGAATGCATCATTCTGCTTGCATTCAGACTTTGGTAGCAAAATGCACAGCCAAGCCTCAACAGTTCTTGTTACTCTGTTTTAAAAAACACTGACATTTTCTTAAACAGACATAATTTACCATTTTAAGTCATACATACAACAGTGCCTTGGTGTGCGAAAGCCAGCGAGAAAACAAGACTCCTTTGAGACAAGCTTGGATTGGGAAGGGGGCGGGGGGAAGCCGGTCTTGTGCTCTCAGAGGTCACTCCAGCTTAAAACAGAAGACGGGTGCAGGGCCAGGGCAATCTTGTGATATATTTCTTTTCCTTTTCTTTTTCTTCTATTAAAAGCTCCCATTGCAGAATGGCTCGATCCAGCTGAGAAAGAAACATCACATCACCACGTACTACGTGACAGATGTACCAATGTACTCAGGCACACTTTCCAGTCCAGTTTGCAAGATCAAATGTTTGGATTGTATTATGCATAGCCTGGATAGTGCAGGTCAAGGGAGGGGAATCGGACTGAAGTCTGGGTAAGTCCTGTCTTGCTTGCAGCAGGTGGCCAGATTCGATTGCCTATTTCTCTCCCTCTCTCCCTCCCTCCCTCTCTCTCTCTCTCTCTAGCTCAAAGGCACTTGTACAAACGATGTGTGGTGTGTTTTCCTAATGCCCCCCTTTCAGGTTTCAGGTTTGTTTTTCCATCTATAATACAAGGTCATTGAGAATATCAGTTTTTTTATATATCCCCACATCGCTGCAATAACATCACACTGACCTGCATTACTCATCTATTAATATGCTCCTCCTTTAGAAAAACACTAGCCTCTACTATTGTACAATGCAGCAGCTAGGAGGAGAATCTGGATGCTGTGTCCATTTCTCACAGCTAAAGGCAACTGATTGGCAACCAATTGCATGCAGTATTTATTTATTATTTGTGATACTCCTATGCCACTTAATGGCTCCATTCAGAAGACACCTTAAACCATGGCTTTAACCATGGTGGTTAAGCCAGAAAGCTGGGCTGTGTTGACAAGACACCTTAAACCATGACTTTAACCATGGTAAATAAAGCAAAAAGCCTTATTCACCATGGTTAAAGCCATGGTTTAAGGTATCCTCTGAACTGGCCCAATTTAATAATATCCCTGCATGGTTTACATATAAATATTAAAGTCACATTTAAAATACACCATTAAAAACCCATTCCAATTACAATGAGCAATACTAGGGTGACCATATTTGGGAAACCAAAGAAGAGGACACTTAGTGTGTGTATGGGGAAGCAGCTTTCTGAGTCCTGCAGAAAGTACGTTATTCCCCCGCCACCTTAAAGAACCCGATTGGAGTGGAGGAGGGGAAAGGATTTCATTCTGCACCACCACCATCCACTCCAATTGGGGCCTTTTCTATAATGTCCACGAATGACCCACTTTCCCCTTTAAGACCTCAATTGGAGCTCGGGGTGGGGGAATGATGTGCCTCAAGAAAGCATGTCACTCCCTCCTGCCATGCTAATGGCAGCCTTAAAGAGGAAGGTGTGTCATTCCAGGACATTATTGAAAATTATAGAAAATCCCCCCTGACACCATGGAAAGAACAAAAACCAGGACAAATCCGGGGAAATCCTGACAGTTGGTCACCCTAAGCAATACAAGAAGCAGTAAGGTGGAGCAGCATGATTAATTACCATCAATCAATGAAGTCAGGGAACGCCTGGGTGAACAAGTGCATTTTCAAGAGGCATTTGAAGCGTGCCACGTTTTCTGCCTCCCAAACTGCACGGGTAGGATTTTCCAGAGGGTGGGTGCCACTACTAAGAAGGCCCGCTATCAAGGTAATTATGTGGTGTCATTCTGCTGTTTTTGGAATGACCAGCATGGCCTTCTCTGATGATCATAAAGATCAGCTAGGCAAATATAAGAGAAGGTGGTTTGCTAGATGTCCTGGTTCCAAGTTGTTTAAGGCTTGCACGACAATAATGTAACCCTGAACATGGCTCGGTAGCTAATAGGCTACCCTGCAAACATCTCAATTAAAATGCCACCAGTTCCTCCCCGCCCCATTTTAACCATTATCCATCTTTCACATTAATATACAGCATTTCTCTAGTCTTAAGTTTGGTTCATCCCAAACTTCGAGAATTTTATTTCTAAAAATTCACATGGAAATTCATCAACACTTTTGTGCCCATTTCTCCTAATACGTGTGCCTAATACATAGATTTTGCAAGCATTTTTCCTAGTGCAATGCATTTTTCATGGTATTTCCCTAATGTATGCATTTTCCAATTGAAGAACTCCACTGCAAAATTCGGAGAAGTGCAAATTTCAAAGGATAGCTGAGTTTCAGTTTGCACAGCGGTTCCAATGTGTGAAATTAGAACTGAATGAATTTCTCCCTCATCTCTAGCCCCAAGATAACCCTCCCTGCTGCCCCTCTTTTCCTCTCATGGGGGAGCCAGCAGTAAGGAGGCCTGACTGTTAGAAGCATAGCAGAGACGTGGTAGACCTCATGATTAAGGCCTGGATTCTCCTGAGTATCTTCAGGAGCCTCCATTACTTCTGGAATGCCTGGAAATTGTAAGTCAGGCCACAGACCATGTACAGGTGGTGACTCACAAGCTGAATACCAATAGTTTAGATAACATTTACATTTTGGTGCCCTGGTCTTATATGAACAAGCGCTGAACCACAACATAGCACACACACACAGCAAAAATACTAGGCTCAGACTTAAAATATACATGATATTTACATTTAGCAGAGCTAGCCATTATTAATGGGTGACCTTCTCAGCCTCCCCACTTCCTGTCCAAATCCCCATCTATCTCTTTGCCAGTGCAGTGCCTTGGGTGGGGGCTACTTGACCTGAGAAAACAAATGGGGCCTGAGGCATCTCTCTATTTCAAACAGATAATAAGACATTTGAGAGTAGATATGGAGAACCAGCAGAGCATCTGCTGAAGTAGATGTTCATTTGAACTGCAGTGGTGGTGAATATGCTTGAAAGATCAAAGATCAAAGCAATGCTCCCCACGCCACTGAAGCTTTTGAAAAATATTTAGAAGTAAAACAAGTGGGGAAAGTCCTGTGAATGTCAGATCCAAAGCTGGTTCTTTAAACACTCATCAAGGGAAACATCGAAAAGAAGCCAGGGTTGTTTCTGCCAAGATCAGCAGGTTCAGCCCTGTCTCATTGCCACGAATAAGGTCTAATCGAAAGAAGTTGTGCCACTCCCTTGAAGTGCTTCTTGATGACTTTTCTGAGGCAAATTACTTTTCCTCCTCTTCCCCAGTCAACCACAGTTGCTCCTCTTTCATCCAGGAGTACCGAACCTGAATTCAAATCCCTTCCCATCTCAGCCACTGACTCATTGGGTGGCCATGCTGAAGTCACTGTTTTTGTATTAAAAGTATGCCTGGCCCCACAGTAATAGTGCGAGTGTTTGTTTTTAACCAGAATTTACCCAGTTTGCATCTCCTGGACCAAATGTGGACCTGAACGTAATCTGCGGTGAAAGTCTGTCCATTTCAATGCTTGCAGTGAGATTTACAGGGGGAAATGCATTTGGACAGTACATATTTGAAACATGTGCAGGGAAAAAAATGCATAAAACAATTTCGGCCTGAAATCCACCACCCCACCCCACCCCGGAGTAAAAGATAAGAGAGAGAAAAACCCACCATAGACTCAAATTGAGACTCTTTTTCTTTCTTTTTTAACACCCCCAACTCCTATGGAACACTAGAATTTTAGAAAACAATGGGGGGGGGAGTTTAATCTGAATTGGAGGCCCATACACTTACACAGGGGTAAATAAAACTATCACACATAACTACAGTATGCATGAGTAGGAGAACATTTAATTTAACACACAAACCTGCACCCACTCTCTTAAAGGCCATTGGGGTTATATTAGACACATATGCATGTAATGTTTAATTAGGCCCTATAAGGGTAATCAGAGAAGCAGGTGATAAGGCACAAACACACTACAAATATTGTTGACTAATATCAGATCATAGAAAAACAGGTTGATTTGCCATGCAAGCATGACCATAGCATATGAGTTCTGGAGTACTGACTTCGCATCGTGAGTCCGACTCATCTAGCAGATGACCATTTTAGGTAGCGGATCTATGGTGGAAGTTAGGGGTGATTATTGCACAACAGACTAAGGTGGGATCTTTTATCCCAAAGGCAATTCTGTTCACCGCCAAAACGCGGCTGATTCAAACAGTGTGATCAAGCATTAAAGCTTTTTCCTGGGCTGCCCTACTTCAAACTGGCTTGGGGTGGAGCCTGCATATTTGAATGCTTCGTCGCCTTTTCCCAAACCCTTTCTGAAAACAGGCGAACAAGGAGAAAGCTAGGCTGCGTCCCCTCACCTGATATGCCAGCTATCTATATGCAAGGATCTACTTCATGGGGTAGCGTTCAAATATGTTAGTCCATCTCCCGAAAACCTCTGTCACCTGATCCTGCTGATTGAACAAACTGGCATTAATATATCCTAAGGATGCAGCTGGATGCAGGAACTGGGCCCGCCCTTCGAGCCAAAAATTTGACAGCTGGATTCTGGAGTTTTTCACAGTATCAGTTTAACATGGGAATGGAGGCGTGGAGGAAGGGTGAGTGTTCGTATACACAATCCCTTCAGGAGGGAACTGATGATAACATTTTGAAATGCAAAAACACAAGCTACTATAAACGTTAGAGATGTCAGTAGGTTCTCTCTGCTCTTAGTTCCTTTCCCACCCTTTTTCTTTTTTCTTATCAAACTCCAGTTTAGCGTTATTCAAGGTCTCTACTTGCTATATCCTAGGACACATCCATCACTCTTGGATTCCTCCCGGCCCACTCCCTCAGTCACTCACTGAATCATCGGTTCTGGAAAAAAAGATCTGCTTGTGACAGGCAGCCTTTCTGGCTCTGTCAAGCTAAGCACAGTAAATGGGCAAGAGCACCATGAGATGTCTGGAGGGACATCTTCCGAAACTGGGCTGAAAAAGACGGCTGAGGGATCAGCACAGAACTGATGGAGCTTTGCTGCTGGAATTGGTGGCATTCACACGTCTGTTAACCTATAGTAAAGAATTATTATTATTATTATTCCTTCCCTTCTCTTTACTCATAGAAGTAGCAAATTTGCCTACTCCTTCTATATCATAGAGAGCTGAATTGTTAATCAAGACATGCACATTCCCTGGTTGTTCATATTCCAGAACCACAGCAGCACTTGTTATAATAATTGTTTTTATTTATTTAACAGGTTTGCAGTGATTTAATAATGTTGTCACATGTTAAAAAATAAAAATAAAAAACACATGGCAACTTTATCAGAAATCTGCAAATTATTATTATTATCGTTATCAACATCATCCTATTCAGATTTCAGGAGATCTGTTCACAATAAGAAGGAAACCTCATTGCATTATATATCCATATTTTGGGGTGACTCCAGCCCAGCCCTGTTTCCTCTTCTTTTTTCCTTGAGGGGAAAATGGCTTCTGAAGGCAGGAAATATTAACACCAAGTAGGCTTTCCAAAAACTCCAAACTAAGGTATTTGTTTGTTGTTTGCTTTTTATTTTGAAACAAGTTCTAACAATATTTCACATAATCTTTTTTTGTATGGAACATAATAGTGTCATTTTGCAACAACTATCAAAGCTACAACTGTTATGTATATGGAAATAAGGAGCTATAAGGACCATGAGGCTTCAGTGAGAAGTTTTTCAACTCCATATTTAATAATGATGGCAATGATGCAACAATGTGAATAGATAGCTATTATTTATATTTCGATTAGAGTGGCCATGCATCTTAGTTTACGAGCCCAGTCCTCTATTTCAAGGGCTGTCAGATGATAGTCCTCTATTTGAAGGTGTCCCCTGTTTGAAGGGTTGTCCAGTCTGGTTTAAAGATAAAGAACACTAAAATGGACTGCAGGATTCTTGAAGTTGCCTATCCTCAGTCACTCCTGGACAGCAGACTGAGGAGACACACAGGTCACCTGGTCAGTCTTCCCCATTATGATGAGATGGATTGTAATTTACTTAAATTATAGTAATTACTTCTTAATTTCCATCTATACATATAAATTAGCCTTTGCAAGTGTTACGCAAATGTTTGGTTCTTCTTCTTCTGCTTCTGCTTCTTCTTCTTCTTCTTCTTCTTCTTCTTCTTCTTCTTCTTCTTCTTCTTCTTCTTCTTCTTCTTCTGCTTCTTCTTCTTCTTCTTCTTCTTCTGCTGCTGCTGCTGCTGCTGCTGCTGCTGCTGCTTCTTCTTCTTCTTCTTCTTCTTCTTCTTCTTCTTCTTCTTCTTCTTCTTCTTCTTCTGCTTCTTCTTCTTCTTCTTCTTCTTCTTCGCTCAGAATTGCAGCATGAACCAGAGGAAACTCACCAGGCCCCACTGTCTGTAGGAATGCACCAATTCCTTGGGTGCGGCTAAGGAATAAAATGTTAATCTCAGTAGAGTAGGTAACTATATTATGACTGTGTTTTTTTCTGTGGTCACATGGACATCTCTGAATACTTGAGGTGGCTCAGGCCTTACCAAATCTGCATTATCCAGCAGCTTGAATTTCAAGCATTTTAAGGAAAACCATGAAAGAAAATGCTTCTAAGGCCACCAAGTAACTTTCACTCAGCTCAAGGACTAACAACCTGGTTTATTCAATTCTGAGGCCACATAATGGACCCATTCATTTGCCGAGACTTCTAACCCAGCCTATTCCTGAAGGCTCTAGGCAGAAAACAGCTTTTAAAATTCTAATATAGCATTTAAAATATAGCATTAAAAATTCTACTACATCTAAAAATAGCCATTTCTACAAGCAGAAAGCAGTGGCATGTTTATACCACTCTCATCTTTTTGGAACTCTAAGAATGGGGCAGGGGATTGGGCCGGGGATCAACCAAAAGTTCAGTCCTACAGCAGTAATTGGCTTAGAACTGGCCCAAGAATCCATTCCTATCTGTTCTTAAAAGTAACATGTTGTTATGACTTCCACCTACTGATCTCAACTGCACAACATTCAAGAGTGAATGCTTTCATCCAACACTCAACTTGCCTCAAATATTATATGCGGGGTGGGGGGATGTTGCGCATCTCTACAATAAGGGCAATCACGTAGCTTTACCAGGGCTTTGTGCTTCCTGCTTCTTTTTCGCCATTGAAATAGGCTACATGGGTGCCACATGATTTGAATTGCTGACCACATGGTCTGTAATTTAAAACTTACCCGCCTCTCGGTGCTCATATATTTGAATGGGGCAGTGCCCTCTAGTGGGTGCTTTGTAGTGTACATGTTAGGAAATCCCACAATATTTCAGAAGAATTGGGATATTCAGGGCTCTTTTTGTTTTGTTTTTAGAATGGGTTTTTTTTTTTAGAATGGTGAGACATTCCTGGAGGTTCACAATGTCATGTAATGTACCCGCTAACTTCAATGTGTGGCCAATCACGAGTGTGCAATAAAATGCTCGTGTAGAGATAGCTGTTGTCATTGTCCACGATAGCCGCCCCATGTTTTCCCACTGCCATGTTTCCCACGCCCCATGTTTTCCCATCTTTTTTTCTTACCAGAAAAAATCTGTTAAGGAAGAATAGTTGTACAATGCCTTTTGATTTGGGGCTCTAGGAGCCCTCTATCTAGAAACACCCCTCGTCTGCAGAATTGCTCTCATTATTGTTTTATTATTAAATTTTACAGTTCACTTAGGCTGAAGCTTGGAGAAAATGAGAAAAGAGGCGATTGCTTCCAGTGCAATGGAAAAATCTCCAAGGGAGGAGAAAGTTATTTGGAATGTCAGATATAAGGCAAGATCCCCAAGGCACACATACTATAATTGTGATAATATACTGCCTTCTGCATAACACAAGGCAGCAGCAGCTTACCTATCTTTAATTAGCTGCATTTAGTGGGGGGTTTATGGTCACTGAACACGGTGTGCTAATTTGCATACATTAGCATGCCATTTACATGTTTACCCCAAGGTACTTGGTTTTATTGCCATTACTTTTGTAGCCCTGTTTTGCTAATGAATGTAACAGAATACAAAACAGACTTCTCATTGTGCTCTCTTTTGAAAAGATTTGGGGAGCAGGGAATAATGCAACTTGCTGAGATGGGTGACTTTCCATGCAGAAATCTTTCTTGGTGCTGGTAGTGGGAGTAATTTCATCAATATTATTCTTACGTCGTCGTCCCCCCGCAATTCCTATTTTCCTTCCCCCTTTATAGAACCCCCAAGTAAAGAACAACTATTAATTCAGGTACCAGGTATAAAAGTGTTTCAGTGCCATGTTTTAGAAAAGGAAGTTGGGAGCCAAAATTAATGTTTTTTACTCCGTCTGTCAGTGCCTAAGAGCATAAAGAGAAGAAAAATCACAGCTGCAGCTGAGGAAAGCAGCAAAGGGTCAGGGGTCAGTGCCTGCATTTGCATTCAAGTGAGAGACAGCAGGGAAAAATAAAGGGTCTCCCTTTGTTGCAATTCAGCACTATTTTAGAAAGTGCAGATACTAACTTAATTACCACAGTTCCCGTTTTGCACTGAAGCGCTGCAGCAGGCTATAAATCAATACCTAAGGTCACATTGCTAAAAGCATTGAAAAACAGGCTTTTCTCTTCTTCTGGCATGTTGCTCACTCTTGCAACAGTGTCTCCAGAGGTCAGAGTCAGGCGAGAAATAGAAGGCAAGCTGGATAATGACTACAAAGAAGTCAGAATTCTCTCCCCTTCCCCACAAAGAAACAAAAACAAAAAACTGATCTGCAAATTCGGTGAGGCCAACAAGGCAGATAGACAACTCCACCATATGTACTCCGATTTCTCCTTCTGTGAGTTGCCTGCGGGATACCTCACCCTTGAGTCAACTTCCACCACGTCTTGGCTTTTTGGGTGGGAACGCTGTGTGAGTGTTTGGGCTCAACAAAGTTATTGCACTCTGCATTTGGCTCCCGAAAGACATCCTCAAAGGAAACCATATATGGCATCTGATTTCAATAAAATGCTGGGAGCTCGTTTCAGCAAAGAATAGATGTCTTTCATTTAAGGGTGCGTAGTTTTGTTTTTTCCCCTCCTTTTCAGTTTTATCTGCTGACCCAGAGAATTTACATCCTCCTGGAAAGAAGGGGCGGGGGACACAATTCATATGAACTCCGTAAGATATGGGAAAAGGCTGTTTCCAGCTGAGGCAAGCTTGGCTCAGCTTCTAATAGCTTTGCCAGAGGGAGGTTTTTAATTTTGGTTCACCTGGCTGAGCTGCCGCCTGCAAGTGTGTATATTGCTTAGAGTAACGTGCGTGCAATCTGCACACACAGGCATCTGGGTATTATGGGGATGAGAGCAGAAAGCTTCCAGGGCTCAGGGGATGGAAATTCTTAGCTCTTTACCCCTAGCACTGCATTCCGTATGAGCACCATGCTGCTCTCAGGTGCACATATAAATGCTTGTTCTGCACACTCATGTGGAGAGGATTCGACATACCCAAGAGAAGACCTGGTTTAAAGTCGCAGGCATGCTGCATCTGTGATGTGTGTTCAATAGAAAACTAGGAGGATGGACTCCTCTAAAGGAACTTAAAGAATTAAGTGCCCTTAGAAACAGAGCTGTTTTCATAGAATCATAGAATAATAGAGTTGGAAGGGGCCTATAAGGCCATCAAGTCCAACCCCCTGCTCAATGCAGGAATCCACCTTAAAGCATACCTGACAGGTGGTTGTCCAGCTGCCTCTTGAAGGCCTCTAGTGTGGGAGAGGCCACAACCTCTCTAAGTAACTAGTTCCATTGTTGTACCGCTCTAACAGTCAGGAAGTTTTTCCTGATGTCCAGCCGGAACCTGGCCTGCACTCTGGGATGATCGAGAAGAGATAATCTCTAGTCTTTCTCTAGTCATCAAACCTTTTATGTTAAGCAAATATAAATGATGATGATGATGATGATGCAATAGATTTGGCCCTGGGCCTGAAGTCCCAGATCCCAGTATTAGAGATTGAACACTGTGGGGCTTACTTCCAAGTCAACATGCATGGGCTGACACTGCACACCAGAGCCATAATGTTGGTACTGCTACCTAGGGTGACCATATTTTGGAAACCAAAAAGGAGGACAACTTGGTCGCCCCCAAGGGGGCGTGTCCAGTACCAAGAGGGCGTGCCCACCCGAACGTAGCCTTGGTCACATGTCTGATTTTACAGCACACATTTAAGACAATTCTGTTCTACATAACATCTTAATGTTAAAATCACTGAAATAAAGAACAAGTGAGAGATGCAATGTATCTGAAATTAACTTCACTCACTCCTACTTTTGTAGGTTTTGCTGTACTTGGAAGCTTTTGCTATACTCTGTGTGATACAGTCTCCCCTTCCGTCAAATATCTTTTCTGACTGTATCTTCACTCATTGCAAGCTGCTGTTGTTGTTAACAGGGTTTGCTACTGGCCCCAGATCTGTTTCAAATTTGTATGGCTAAAGCTCTACCTAAAAGCTATCATGGTGCCAACTTTCAGCTCTTTATCTTTAAAAATGACAGTTTAAAAAATAATAATTTTAAAACCTCATTTTTTTAAAAAATCCTAAAAAATCAATGGATGAACGGATCTGTTTCAAATTTGGTGTGGCTAAAGCTCTACCTAAATCCTATCATGGTACCAAGTTTTATCTTTTTATCTTTAAAAATCACGATTTTAAAAATAATAATTTTAAAACCTCAATTTTAAAAAAAATCCTAAAAAATCCATGGATGAACGGATCTGTTTCAAATTTGGTATGACTAAAGCCCTTCCTAAGAGCTACTATTGTGCCAAGTTTCATGTCTTTATCTTAAATAATGACAGAGTTATAAGTATTTTTGTTAATTCCCATTAGAGCTGCTCTTTAGAAAAAATCCGGATTTCCCCTCCCCCCTCCCGGATTTGCCAACCAAAAACCCAGACAAATCTGGTTGGGTCCGGTCATGTGGTCACCCCTCCCTCACCCATGTGAGAACAATGACAACAACACCAACTGGGCTTTCGTAGGACTACGCTCAAGTCTTGTCAAGCTAGCACAGGCAATGATATCACCAATCCTTGTAGTTCATACCCTGCTAAAACCCAGTGGGCTGCTGCTGCTGAGGCTACCCCTATGGCCCTCTCCTCCTCATCATCATCAGTGACCTACATCAGCCTGGTAGGCTTATGACCAGGCCATGGAAGAAAGGGATTTGGACTACTCCCTTATTCTTCTAAAAATCCAAAAATCATTGGATAGGTCCAAAAATATTTTTAAACAGATAATGCTAGGGTTCACAATTTTTATTCATTTAGTTATATATTACATTTGCACCTTGCCCTTCAGTACAAACTATTCCCAGGGCAGCTAACAACACTAAAGGTATAAAAGCATGAAAGAATTTTCAAAGCACACATACATATAAAAGAAAATGATAGTAAGAGCAGCAAATTAGAAAATACAACAACATAAAACAAAAGTGGAGGATCTCTGGCCCTTGCAGATATTGTACGCCTGGACTACAACTCCCAGCATCCCTGACCTTTGGCCATGCTGGCTGGAGTTCATGGGAGTCACAGTCCAGCAACATCTGGAGGGCCAAAGGTGCCCTACCGCTGGCATAAAATTGGTAGCAATAAAGATTAAATAGCCTGGGTATTGGGCTGAAGCCCCAAAATACATCGAAGTAGGTGCCAGGTAAGCTTCCCTAATTAGAGCATTTTTATAGGCAAAGCAACAACACAGATAAAGCAGCTTTCCCCAAGCCCCAGCTGCCTTATCTCAGATGGAGGAGGCACTCAGAGGACGGTGGGAAATAAACAATCCTTCAGGTAACCAGGTCTCCAGCTTTTTAGGGCTTTAGAAGGTAAGAACCAGCACAATAAATTGCGCTCATTAATGGACCGGGAACCAGTGTGGTGGCCGTACTTAGTGACTGGTCCTTGATTTATAGGGGCCATATTTTAGACAAACATTTTCTGAATTTCTGAGTCTTCAAAGGCAGGCTGATGTACAATGCATTAGCGGAGTCTAAACAGGAAGTTACCAAGACATAGGTAATTGGGACAGACTGACTCCACACAGGAAAGTTCAGAGCTGGCACAATGGCTTTTCTATGTGAAAAGTCATTCACTCCCACTGTCATTGTTTGGTGAACTGGGGTGCTTGTGAATATGAAGGGATGGAGGTTGTGTGAAACTATAGCTGCCTTCATGCATTAAAGGTATGAAGGGGATTCATGCAATGGCCAGGAAATGGAGCTGCTTTACTGGTCTGATCCTCTGTGTTACACTTCTAGGCTAGTCCCACTTCCCAATGGACACATATTGAATGTGGTCATCTGAAGAGGAGCCCCTACACCTGAGCAATTGCTCAATGCATGGAACTGAGGATAGGCCAGCTATGTAACACCGAGGGCACAAATCTCCTCTCCGGCCCTTGTGTGGACCTCCTTCTCACATGTCATGCATAACAGGGGCTGATGTTTTTGAAATTTGTATGAGAAGCTTTGATTTAAAATAAAATAAAATGGTTGTCATGTCCTCAAAGTAAATACTATACCACCCAATAGCTGAAGCTCTCTGGGCGGTTTACAAAACACACTTATTGACACACTTATATAGATCTTTGAAGCTTCAAAGTATCATTTTCACTGGTACTCACAAGACTCCCCTTGCTTCAAGAAAGGTCCTTTATATATTGAATAGGTTTGGATGTGATCATTAATCATAGGTTCCCCCGTGTGATGCTGTCAGAAATCCAAAATCTGCATAAAATGCATCATTAATGTTTTATTGCCATTTCTCCGCATAGACTTTCACACTTAGGAATGAACACAGGGCAGGCAATAGTCAAAATAAAAATAAAACAAGTATTCATTTCCTGCAGGTTTTCTAAGCAGGAATATTTCTGAACTCTATATTTAATCAAATACTTCACTTATTGAATCTTGCACCCCTTTTATCAGAGCATTCCTTCTTACCACCTCTCAAGTGTATTGTTTACACATTATTTTCACTATGTGTTTTATAACTAATCATAGGTTAGAAATTAGGAAATGATTTCATAGAATAGTAGAGTTGGAAGGGGCCTATAAGGTCCAGCCCCCTGCTCAGTGCAGGAATCCACCTTAAAGCATCCGTGACAGATGGCTGTCCAGCTGCCTCTTGAATGCCTGTAGTGTGGGAGAGCCCACAACCTCCCTAGGTAACTGGTTCCATTGTCGTACTGCTCTTACAGTCAGGAAGTTTTTTCTGGTGTCCAGCCGGAATCTAGCTTCCTGTAACTTGAGCCCATTATTCTCACTCTGGGATGATCGAGAAGAGATCCTGGCCCTCTTCTGTATGACAACCTTTCAAGTACTTGAAGATTGCTATCATGTCTCCCCTCAGTCTTCTCTTCTCCAAGCTAAACATGCCCAGTTTTTCAGTTTCTCCACATAGGGCTTTTTTTCCAGACCCCTAAACATCTTCATTGTCCTACTCTGAACCCCCTGCAGCTTGTCTGTTTCTTTGGGAACTGGGAGAAGGTTTTTAACTCTGAGAACTGTAAAATTAGGTACAAACCCATTGGAGAACCTCTTCTCCCACAAATGTCCCAGTAAGGCAATTTTGAAAATTTTACACTTTAAACAATAATCTTCTTCTTGTCCCCTTGTACTTTGTAAACTTCATTCACTCTGATAGTGCTATAGCAATCAATCAATCAATCATAAAGTCAAGGGTGGTAATATCTATTCTGTACCTGAAGAGAAGTAGTACACAGGGGAGTGGAGCAAATGACGCCCCTCCCTGCCTTATGTCTTTGCCCTCTGCTGTTTGTAATGGAGGTAAGTAAGCATTCGTTTACTTGGGGCATCTAATATATTGAATGCACCCCACAGGTGACCAAAAGTTATTTCCTTGCTGCGTGTGGGCCATTTCCAATCATGTCAGTTTCAAATATTGAGCTGAACCAGCAAAGGCAAGCAGGCTAAATTAAAAACAGTATCATACAATTCCAAATGTGTTGTAATTAAGGACTCAGCTTAGTTCTAGGTCTAGTATTAAAAAAAAATGAGGGTCTCATAATAGCCAACTTGCTATTATTCTATGTGCAAAGAATAATGTGTATTATATTAGAACTATTTTAAAAATATATTGCAACTGCTCTAGCATTCAGGGGTCACCTTCATATATTTTATAGTTTACTTAATCATTTGTTTATACAAAAAAAATTATATCCTACCTTTCTGGTGCTTATAAACAACATAGTGCAGAGAATAACAACTAAAACCAACCATAAAATACATATGCACATACACACACACACACACACACACACACACACACACACACACTTAAAATACAATATAATAAAATACAGATACGTGCAGCAGATAAAGCAGAGCCAAGCATATCTCTCCAATAAAACAAACACCTGCCTAAACAAGAAGGCTTTTGCAATAGGGTGAAACAAAATAAGAGAGGGGCCCAACTAAGTCTCCTGGGGTGATCATACATAACCAAGGAGAATGGGACGTACCTCAGTGGTGGACTATCTGCCTTGCATGGTCCTAGGTTCATGGTCTTAGGTTCATGGTCCTAGGTTTCTGGTCCATGATCCTCGGTTCAAGGTTCTATGTTCAATCTTTGGGATGGTTCTCAGTTCATGGTCCATGGTCATAGGTTCAATCCTTAACATAGTCCTAAGGTCATGGTCCACAGTCCTAGATTCCACCCTTGGTTCAATCCTTGCTCTTAGTTTCAATCCTTTGCATGCACATGGTCCTAGGTTCAATCCTTGGCATGTTCTTAAGTTCATGGCCCAGGGTTCAATCCATGCATATGGTCCTAGGTTCAATCCTTGGCTTGATCCTAGGTTCGCTGTTCTAGGTTCATGATTAATGTTTCTAGGTTCAGTCCTTGGCATGGTTCAACCCTTGGTCCTAGGTTGAATCCTTTGCATGCACATGGTCCTAAGTTCAATCCTTGACATCTCTAGCTGAAAAGATCAGGAAACAGGTTTTTTTTAAAAAAATAATGTTTTTTTATTAAAGATGTTCATATATTCAACATATCACAAACATTATAATAATATAATATAATATAATATAATATAGTATAATATAATATATTCCCCTCCCTCCCCTAAATGAATAATAGTAATAATAATTTTAAAAAAATAAGAAAACAATGGAGTGACTCTTATTACCCTTATTACATTTTTATTCTTTTTTGTATTTTTTTTAAATAATGTTTTATTAAAGATTTCCATATATGGGATCATGAAACAGATGATGGGAAAGTCCTTTACTTGAGATCTTTGAAAACTCTTGCTGCCAGTCAGAGTAAACAGTATTGGGTTGTTGGACAAAGAGTCTGGCCTGGAATAAGTAACTTCTTAGATAAAGATCGCAACCACCACAAAGGCAGTAGAATATCTGCAAGCAACACAGTGTATATTCCTTGATAACATCTTTCACCTTTATATGTATAACTTTGTCTACTGCCCCAAATATCAGAAATTCTGCTTTTGTATATCTAATACCAAACTTGGAGATGGGGGAAGAACAAACCATAATCTTGATTTGTGTTTCCATAATTAACACCTGCACGATCTGTGACCCACAAAATGAAATGCACCTAAACAGGTCAGCCTATCACGGATTCAGTAGATCTCCCATTTTTGGTACCTTGAGCTGCAAAAATAATGGGAATATCCAGTACCTGGCAGCCAGGTTGAATTTGTCTAGGTGGGTCACATGGTCCACAGGTGTTTTCTGTGGTCAGTTGTGAAGTGCAACTATTCATCCTGACAGCCCCCATTCACCATCTCCAGGCAAGTTCAAAAATTCAGGTGTGTGTGTGTGTGTCTGTGTGTCTGTGTGTGTGTAGAGCAGTACACAGCATAATACCCAATTTATTATGATCAGAGGGCAATTATAGAACAATGAGCTGGCAAAGGGCAGTGTAGTGATTAGCATGTTGGATTTTGACTGGAGAAACCCGAGATTGCATGATAAAGGGAAAGAGAAGGAAACACCATGTCTCCAAACTGCCTAAGAACACCATCTCAAGATTTTCCAGGAGTTTCTTTTCCCACCGCCAAAGAGAAACATTTCATCTCAAACTCAACAAACCAGTTCTAGTATTTTCCCCCCCTCTCCAGCAGGAGCAGGCCTTTTGTAAATGTCATAGATCTTAATTGCCAGTTCAAGGCCGAGACACTGGAAAATACTTTGCCATACAACAGGGATAGCTCACAACAAGATATTGCTGCTGTGGGAAATCATTCTCCGCCCAGCTACTGTGAAGATTGCTGCTAAGCTCGGAGGGAAGAGAGGTGTCTGAGGGAGGTGGCATCGCCCCAGCTAAACAAGAAGCCCTGGGACTTCAGATCCCTGGCTGAAATACACCACTGGTCCTATGTCCAAAAGTAGGGGTGTTGGAGGAATCTGTTCGAGGCGGGGTGGAGCTCAACGAGTTTTCGCTGGTTCAGCCACTCGTGAACTTCCACCATTGCCACACCTTCAGCTGGAAAGCTACGATTACATCTTGCCCATTTCCTGGGGAAACATTGTGCTTGAAACTGAGCGTCCCGAAGGCTTCTGCCCTGCCGTCTTGCAAATGGCAGCAGAGCTCATTACAGGCAGAATGAGAAACTCACCTGAATGTAGCATTTTTCTCCAAAGGAACGTAGTTAGACCGCCGGGCCTTCCACGACAGCCCCATTTTCCACTGGCTGAGCGATTAGCGAGGCCAGTGCTTGCTATCAAAGACAACCTCCTTCCAAGCTTTAAATAGATACTGGTGCTAATTGCAGATAGCAGCAAAATGGCAGTGCCAAATGTTTCAAACTGGCATCGGTGGGAAAAGGGAATAAACAAGCCATGGTAGATTAAACACTGCCGAGCGGTGTTTTTCTGTCACTGTCAGAATGTGTAATAGAGTCCCATGCCATTTGACGGTTCCCCCCTCCTTGTGATGCAAGCTGGATACCTATAATTTATGACAGCAGTGAGCTGCCTTTCCTTCACGACTGATGCTAACCTCGTTAGTGGGGGAATATGTGACAGGCTGATTGTGGTTTCTTATCTGCAAGTGAAACGTTGTCAGAATAATTCATGGCTGGGCAACTGTTACAACTGTAATGTTTTTATAATTAGAGATGTTAGCGGAGGGTTCACCAAGGATTCAGGCTCTAGCGAGCATGCCCTCCTGTGCGGGTGCACACGGCCTGCCTCCATCCATCAGCTTTCAAAAAGAGAATGCATTCTTGGGAAGAAGAAGGAGGTAAAATCACTCCAGCGAGGCCCCAGGAAATTTCACATCACTCTTACTAGAGGCGCCATTAGAACTTCTGGAAAGGGAAGGTCACATTCAGAAACGGGCTTCTACATCATCCCTGAATATGATAGATCAGGTACTCGGCTGGTATAAACAAACCTATCAACAACAAAACTTCAGAAGATCCTAATATTGACCTGGGAATTAATAGTGGCTTGTGTAAGAGAGATGCAACACACACACTCACACAGAGTAAATCAAATTAATTTTATTTATTTATAATTTAGATTTATATCCCACCTTTTTGTGAATCATACACAGGGCAGCTAGCAATAACATAAAAGTAGGATGACCATATGAAAAGGAGGCCAGGGCTCATGTATCTTTAATAGTTGTATAGAAAAGTGAATTTCAGCTGGTGTCATTTTTATGCCTGCAGCACCTGGTGAAATTCCCTCTTCGCCACAACAATTAAAGCTGCAGGAGCCCTGCCCTCTTTTGTATCTGGTCACTCTAGTATAACTCCTGCAGCTTTAACTGTTGTGATGAAGATGGAAATTCACCAAGTGCTGCATGCATACAAATGACACCTGCTGAAATTCGCTTTTCTATGCAACTGTTAAAGATACAGGAGCCCAGTCCTCCTTTTCATATGGTCACCCTAATAAAAGGAATAAGAGACTGCAAAATATTGAATTTAAAAAGAAAAGCCAAACAACAAGTGGAGTTAAAACTTTACCAAGAGGGAGAGAGGGAGAGAGAGAGAGAGAGAGAGAGAGAGAGAGAGAGAGAGAGAGAGAGAGATGAACAATATTAAGAATACAACCAGTTGTGAAAGCACAAAACAAATAATCTTACAGCCAAAAGCCTGCCACCGCTGACTGCAATGAGGAGGTGTGGCAAACTTCTCTGGAGAGAGAATTCCACTATCTAGGGGAGCCATGGAAAAGGCACTCACTTTGTTCCTGCCAAAAATGACTTTGAAGGTAATGGGACACATAAAAAGGCATCTGTGGATGATCTTAACCATCAGGCAAGCTCAAATTGGACCAAGAGCTTGTTAAAGTATTCTGGTCCAAAGCTGTTTAGGGCTTTAAAGGTAATAACCAGCACATTTAATTGTGCCTGGAAACAAACTGGAAACCAGGAGTAAAATGATCACAATAGCCAATTCTGGTTAATAGTAGAGCCGACACATTCTGCAACAAATGAAGTTGCTTGATATATTCAGAGGCAGCTCCATGTAGCGCTCATTGCAAAGGAACTAAGAGTGCAATCCTATGCACATTTAGACAGAAATAAGTCCTACAATTCCCAGCACCCCCGGCCAGCCCTGCTGACTGGGGGATACTGGCAGTTGTAGGACTTATTTATGTCTAAACATGCATAAGATTTCACCCGAAGGTGTGGATCACCAATGATAAAATATTCTGTTTTGTCCAAGACTGAAATATGTTTCAAAACTAACCCCACCCTCCCCAGAAAGGGAAACAGTCTAACAACTGATACTTTTACAATTTCAGGACAAGATCAACCATTAGCTTAGGAATTGAGAAACCGTGGGCATCCCTCAGCATGTTAAAAGAGGCATTCCTTCCTCTTTAGCGCACCAGAGGAAATGCCTCTTTTAAGATGGGTGATGTTTTCTAACATAGATGTTAGAAAGCAACCGTTTACCACTGCTCACTATCAGCCAGTCATGATGTCTGAAACCAGTTAATTAAGGAGAGTGAATGATTCATTAATTTGTCCAATGATAATTTCATTGGGGTGCTATTTAAGGGGGAAAGGGAAGGCAATCCCCCTCAATGTTTCAAGCCATGGGTTATATATCAAGAGCACCAATATTTCTGGTCAACTCCCTGTTTCTGCACATTAAATGGCAATTAAATGGCCAATATTTACTTACTTGTTTTTTTCTTTTTCTTTTTTTGCAAAAGAAAAAAAATCATGGCCCCCACATAGAGCTCTGGAACCATGACCTTGAAGAATAATATCAACCTCCAGTCTCTATATAATGGGATGCCATGCAAGGCATAGACCAAGCTAGCCTGCACCTGTCTTATATCTTTCTGGCAACTGACAAGGAAAACGACCTTGCATTTTTCAAGGTGTAAATCGCATACATATGATTGTTTCTAACAGATGACAAATAAAATTCTGGGTTTTGCTCAAAGTATGGTAAGAACTTAAAAAGTGAGTTGATAATAAGATTTTGTTTGCTTGGTTTTTACCTACTGCAAAGTGCTTTATGGTCTAAAATCGACGTAATTGAACCGGGCATAAATTATGTCAGTATAGGTTTACGGACTTCATCTTGTTTCTTCTTCATAGCAACCTTGTGAGAAAGGTCATTGTTGTAACAATATGAAGATTGTTACTAAATTCAGAGTCAGACTAGTAATGTATGTCATGGCCAAGAGGATAACATTTCAAGACTAGACAAATGCAGGGAAAATAGGTACATGGAGTGCGTAGTTAGGACACCCATCCTAATGTTTAGAAACTTGTTTTAATAGCTTGAATTGTTGGGGGTGGGCAACGGGATGAACTATTTTAATTATTCTCATGCTATTAAATTTCCTCAAATGTCTAAAGGTGCAGAGAGTAAAAAAAAAAGTCAGGACAGTAGGCAGAATGGGCGTTCTTATGCTCTTCAACAAAACACAATTAACACCAGAACTACTGCTAAGTACTTAGTACAACTAAACAGCATAGCTATGTGCTTATCACATTGCTACTGTAATTACATTGACTGTTGCTCTTCATGCATATGTTAATGACTTGCGAACTTTACAAAGATGGAAACATAATTTACAAAGCATTGTATTGCAAGAATGATGTAGCCACATAGAAGACTCCAGTAGAGTATATTTCATATTCATTAAATCCCATCGCCTATATTCTTTCTACAGATTAGAAGGGGGCTTTCCCATTTCCTGAAATTCCAAACACCCCAACCATGCCAAATTTGTAATTAATGAAGTGTGAGCAAAGAAAGCTTGGTGAATCAGGGTCACATTTATTTTGGCCAGAATGTGAAAACTCGCTGAAGATATTCAACTTAATCTGGCAAATGGAAAAGATCTCGCAAAAGGAATAGCATGGCTCTCCCTATGCTGCCTGTGCCGCCTGGGGGAAAGCTGGGAGTTGTAGGACTTATTTCTGTCTACACATGCATAGGATCCCTTAAAACCTTAATTTCAGAAATTAGATGCAATGATTTGATGGGCTGCAGATTAAAGAGGGCATAATAGCTGTTAGTGGCAGAAAGTATCTGGAAAATAATTCCCTCTATCTAAACAGAGGAAATGAAGGAAGATACTTGGAGGTGGCTTTAGTCCCACTTGAGAAGGGCAGTGCTAAATGACTACAATACACAAGGGCTTAATGTGCACTTCAGACTGGCAAAGGCAGAAATATGGCATCAGAAGGCTGCAGTTTGGGGACAGGTATTGAACAACTCGTACCTGGCATGTAAAAGCAATGCCTGGAAGCCCAATAAGGGATGGAATTATCTTCTTTTTCCACACAAAATCTGGCACGTTTGTGGGTTTGTTTGTTTGTTTAAAACTTATCTTGGCAACCTTTCAGGGCAGGAGTCCTCCCAAGGTAGCATACAACAATAAAGCACATTAAAAAACCTGATGCGTTTTTTGTGGGGGGGGGGGCTGTTGTTGTTGTTGCTTTTGAGGCAAGGTCCATTCTCTCCAGATAGGGCTGGACCTGGCATACCAGTCTGAGCTAGTAAAATGCACTCCTGGATATTGCTCCCTCCTGGGCATCCCTAGTTAGCGCAGAGTCCAGGAGTCATCCCAGATTACTGACTTGGGCCATGTCTACACCATGCAGTTATCTTGTATTCAGCTCAGGAGCATTCCTGTGCATCCATATGATGCACAGGGTATTCCTGGGGCAATCAGGAACAGGCAGAGATTTTCCCCGGGAGAGCTGAGACCTCGGTTAACCAGATTTTCCTGCAGTCTCAGGAACATTCTGAGCTCCACAGGGGTTCAGATGCCCGTCCTGGCTTCTTCCTGCCTCCTCTGGCTTTCAAAATGGGCATGGAGCTGTTCAGGGGAGGACCTCTGTGCTCTTCAGGGGTGGGGGGCAGCAATTTCACCATCCATGGGATAGCAGGGGGGTTGGCCACGGAGGTTTTTTTTAAAAAAAATCACATCTTTTTCCCCGGGTCGGGGTCACACGACCGGGCTCCTCTTCTAAGAACATAAAATAAAAAATGGTGCCCATGACGTCCCTCTTCCCTTCTGGGACATCACGCAGCCATATAGAAGCTGAGGGAGGACTGTGGAAGCAGGTAAGTCTGCGATCCTCCCCCTCCCTTCCGCTACACCATTAGGTGTAGATGAGCCCTTGGTCTTTTAGGTGGCGTGCCACCCCATCTAATAAAGGGATCCTCACTTCCGTTCATTTGCCTTAAGCGCTACATTATGTTCTTCATGGTGTTGAATTAACAGATCCCACCACAGGGCACATTTAAAACATCCACCACACAATTATAATGGAGAAATTTACCTCACTGTGCTTCTGCCCAGTCAAAAACTACACTGCAGTGTCAAGACTATTAACCAATCAAGTAATTAGTTGCATATAGCCCACAATCACAAGAAGTAAGGAATCTCTGGGTGAACACAGATAGTCCTTTACTTTAAGTGGAAGCTTATTACAGTTTACTATGAAAGTGATGGGTGAGCTGGTTGCAATTAACATCCAGTCAAGTGAGAAGGGAGATGTTATTGTCAGGCCTGGCTTCACCTGTTAGTGCTAAATTTTCATCAGGATGGCAATTCAGCCTATGAAATAGTATTATGCGCACCACGGTAATTTACCCCTTGGGAAATGGTATCCTATAATCTCCCTCTGTAAGTCTGCAGCAGGCTGTACTGTTTGGGGATGGTGGGAGTTGTCGTCCAACACATCTGGACGTCACCAGGATGAGGAAGGCTAGGTTACAATTATGCATTCAATTCTGCAAACACAAGATTAAGGGGCTGGAGCATCTCCCCTATGAGGGAAGGTTACATCAACTGGGATTGTTTAGCTTGGAAAAAAGAAGGCTAAGGGGAGACATGATAGAGGTGTACAAAATCATGTGGATAGGGAGACATTTTTCTCCCTCTCTGAAAATACTAGAACCCGGGCTTATCCCATGAAGCTGTTTGGTGAGAGATCCAGGACAAATAAAAGGAAGAACTTCTTCACACAGCGCATAGTTAAATTATGGAACTCACTACCACAAGATGTAGTGATGGCCACCAATCTGGATGCCTTCAAAAGTGGTTAGATAAATTCCTGGAGGCGAAGGCTATCAATGGCTACTAGCCCTGATGGTTGTGTGCTATCTCCAGTATTCGAGGCAGTAAGCCTGTGTGCACCAGTTGCTGGGGAACATGGGTGGGAGGGTACTGTTGCACCATGTCCAGCCTTGTTGGTCCCTGGCCGATGGCTGATCCAGCAGGGCACTTCTTAGGTTCTTATGATACATAAGCTTATCTGCATCCCTTTGCCACACTCTCCTTAGCAAAAATTTTTAAAAAATCCTTTAGCTGGAACAATACACCCTAGTGTTTTTTTAATAGAAAAAAAAAACAAGCAACTACAAGAAAATATAAGGTGGTAGGAGGGAGAAAACTTGTTTCCAAAAATCTCAAAACAGAAATTAAATGAGGGGAGACAAGAGAACTCTCCAACAGAAATGACATAGTCAGGGAACAGTGCAGACCACTGGAATAACAAGCATGCTGTCAAAACACAACCAAAGGATCCCAGTTTGCTGAGAATTACAGTATCATTATCGGTGACATGGAGGAAAAAAGATAAGAGCAGCTTAACTACTGCCTGTCAGTGTCTGTGCCTAGTTCAGCGCCCAGCTTAAATAGCACTCAGCCAGCTGCCTGTGGATCTATACCCAATATTACATGGTAATGTAAAAGTTGCAATGCCAAGAGGGATTTGCCCCCCCCCCTTCCTTGGAACAAAGAGGGGAAAGTTGAAGCCTTCCATGAGGCAGTCATGGTGATCACAAAACACAGAAAGGAGCTGATTTGTTGTGGCTGTAATCCTGAGTGCCAGCCTCACTGTCTCACCATGCATAAGAATGAGAAATTGTGAAATTCAAAGTGGGAATCAGAATATTGGGGTCTTCTATTTAATTTTTCTTTCTGCAAGGCTAAACATACTTAGGTCTGTTACCGCACTTTACACATGGGTGCTATTTTTATTTCTTCACAAAATGAATGTTTAATGTTTGTGGATGGAAAAGCCTGGGAAATTACAATCCCAACAGGATAGTAGTTGGGTGTTTAGTAAGAGGAGGCCAGTCTAGTCCAGCAAAAACAGGGAATGTCTCACTCACAGAAATATCACTCCTAAAAAGTAAGGGCAATATGCTTTTTTCTAAAGGACATTGGCCACAAAACCCATCATTTGGGCTACAATCTTAAATATACACACTAGAGATTGTAAACCCCATTAGATACACCAGGACTTAAATATACATAGGACTATGCTTTTTATTCCAGAAAGATTGCCAAACCCTACATAACATTCTACCCCTCAGATTCAGTGAATATATTCTTCAACTAGACCTGAGATGGGCGGATGTTTTGGACCTGAACTCCCAGAAGCCCCTGCCAGTATGGCCAATGGGAAGGAATATTGATAGTTAAAGTAGAAACATCTGAAGATCTACTTTCTGCTCACCTCTGATTTAAACAATATACATTATAAAAGTGAATTCGTACAATTATTTTTGAGGTGGAAATGTCACCCCAAGATGACCTTTGCTTGCAGTATTCATTCAACAGAGTGTTTTTGTGAAACGTTCCTAAATCTTCTCCTTGACAGCCACGTCCTTGACAATCCATCTCTGTATGAGGATTCTTTACGGAAAGGCAAAATCACGGTACTCTTTTTATGGGGTGAAAGTTAAGGAACGTTAATGAAATCCAGAAGCCCCACCCCCTGACCTCCCCCAATATTAGCTGGATTCTGCCCTCACAGCCTTCTATAAACAGCAACCATGGGATTTAGCCCTCTCTGGTCCCCCCAAAATTCAAGCGCTGGAAAATCACATTGTGCCATCTCCTATTATGCCAAAGCAAATTCCGTCATCCACAAGATATAAACTAGCCTTTTGCCATTGTAAAAAAAAAAAAATAGAATAAATGAAAATACAATACGGATTCATATAAAATTATAATTTGTTACCAAAATGGTTAGAATAATAGAAGTTATTTTAGAAGCAGCAGCATCTGATGAGATAATTCCATATCAAAGTAATCTGATGCAGCATTTCTTCTTCAAATATGCTAATGCTTTCTTATTTATTTATTAGTATTTATATACCACTTTATCTGCTAAAGAGTCATCAAGACAGTGGACAACAATCTGTAAAACCATAAATCAAGAACATTAAAAAGAAAGTTAAAACATTAAAAGCCTACATTTTTAAAAAGACCAAGAGAGTGGGGGCCAGTTGTCATTCTTAGGGAAGCACATTCCACAGTTGGGGGTCAACAAAGGAGGAAGTCCTTTCAGACGTGCCTCCCGAAGGGCCTCTGTGGGTGATGACGCCCTCAAAAGAGCCCCTCGTGCAGAACTTAATACCTGGGCATGTTCATAACAAGATAGGTGGTCCCTTAGGCATTTAGGGCTTTAAAATTTAAAACTAACACCTTGATTTGCATCCTGAAAACAATTGGCAACCAGTGTAGGTCTTTCAGGACAGGTATAATATGGTCCTGATACCATGCACCAATTAAAAGCCTAGCTGCTGCATTTTGCACCAATTGAAGTTGCCGCACATGATGTCACCAAGGCATGGAGAGCCAGTGTGGTGTAATGGTTAGAATGCTGGACTGGGACTCAGAAGATCTGAGTTCTAGTCTTCACTTGGCCATGAAGCTCACTGGGTGACTTTGGATCATTTACTAACTCTCTGCCTAATCTACCTCACAGGATTGTTGTGAGGATAAAATGGAGAGGAGGAAGACCATGTAAGCTGCCTTGGACTTCTTGAAAGAGGAAAAAAGACAAGATATAAATGGATAAGTGTTGCCGAGTCAGACTGATTGGGGAAGGGTTGCAGCTGACACACCAAGCGTAGTTGTTCAAATGTACTCCTTGCTACTGCCACCACCTGAAGATCCAGGGACAGTATAAGATCAAGGAACACTCCCAAGCTGCAAACCTGATCCTTCAGGGAGAGCTCAATCCATTCCAAAACAAGTTGAATCCTAATTCCTGAATCAGATTTTGCAGTGACCAACCTTATCTTGTCTCCATCAGTTTGCTCACCCTCATCTAGCCCATTATCAAAACCAAGACATGCTCATTTTGTCCACTCATTTGGACCTCTGTAGCTGCCATGTAAGTGACAATAGGATCCCATGAGTTACTCTCTCTGTATTGCCTCTCTAGAATCTTACTGGGTAGTATCCAACTAATGTCCTTCTACTGATGGAAGGCACCTGTCAACAGAACGGGGAAGGAGGCATTTCTCAGCAATTTCCCCCTCCTTCCTGCAGCCTTCTGGATCCCCTCTCATTGGCTCCAGAAATTTGGGTGGAGCCCTATGGAGCAGATTTTGGAGGGTTGGAGAGGGCTGCAGGAGGAAGAAGAGTCACTGAAAATTGCCTCCCTCTCTGTTCTGCTGTTGGATACCTTTCATTAGTGGAGGGATACTGGTAGGATACCACTAGCTGTGCTTTATCCAACTGGAAACCAGTTCTCTAATTGACTCTTTTTTCGAAATGCCCTAGAAAAGAAGCTCTCTGCAGGCATCTCTTATGATAGGGTGTAGCATATGGGTTGCACGTGGCCCTCATTGTTCCCTGCAGCCCCACAAAATTACAAAATAAATAAAATAAAATGGTGTCTGGAATGGCCATTTTGACACTTTTGTAGCCCTTTCAGTGCTCCATAGAACCTACAGTGTCAAAAATTTGCTTGAAAAAGAGCTAATTGTCCCTTTTGGTGTTCAGCAGCCATTCCTGGCATGCGCGCGCACATACACACACCCACACACACCACTTTTGAGAAGTCTGGGGAGGTGCAGCCAGCTACCAGACCTCCCAAAGTAGCCTACCCCAATTTTATGACTTGTTCTCCCATCTTTACAGAATGTACTTTGAAGGCACTACTTCCATGGTTGCATACTATGGGCTTTACTAGACCAGGGGTTAGCGTGGTGCGAGGCCCGTGCTCCTCCCTGTGCGTCCAAATGACACACAGAGGATCCTGGCCTCAGGCAGGGCTCGAGCCACCCTGGCCCCACGCTAACCAGAACCGCTTGTAGCGCGATTCTTCCCGCGTTCCTGGGCTCAGGTCTGGACCGTGGGTGTGTAGCCCATTCGGCCACTTTTCCCGGCTACCTCATTTATTTGTGAGTAGCTGGGAAAAGCGGTAGAACGGGCCGCAGTGCTCCATAGGAGCACTGCGGCCATCAGGGCAAGGGTAGGGACATGGGGGGGATGGGAGCCCAGGGACGATCAGAGGGGATGAGCGGCAGAGGGGACGACTGGAGGGGGACTGCAGCCCAGGGGAGATGGGGAGGAATCGAGGGCCAGGGGATGGGGGGGCGTCGTGGGGAAGGGGGGAGCAGAGGGTTTTTTTTAAAAAAAGGACATACCTTTGCACACGAGCTCACATGCGCATCCTTCCGCTTTAACCAAAAAAAAATGGCGAACGTGATGGGGCTTCGTCGCGTGTGATGTGTGGATAGGTGCGATGGCCCATGCTAATTGTAGCACGGGCTCGCCATGCCTGAAAGCCGGATTTCCAGGTAGGTCTAGCAAGGCCCTATGTGTCTAAGCTGGGACTGCAGCTGGACCAGCCTGCTCAGTGAGAAAGGAGTTCTATGTACACCAGATTTCTCCTCAACTTGGGCTCACCTTTCCTCAGCTCCAGAATTGGTACAGCCCCTCACACTGTACAAGCAATAGAAACAATCAACCTTGAGTTGTTTGTTTTTTGAACTGAGGCAAAGTGGTCATGATCTCTTTTAAATTTAATAACGTGTTTCATGAGAGGGTATTCCCACACTAGTTCAGTTTGGTGAAAGAGCTGACAATTATCACATGAGGAAAACAAATTAGAACACAGATTTCACTCTGTCTTCATACTAGAGACCAAAGGAAGGCCCGAATTGATGTGGTAAGTTTTGCTGCTGAAACAGAAACTAGACCACTTCAATGAATGTGACAATTTGGATTCAATTATTGACTGGAAAATGAGAAGAGGAAGGCGAAGAATCCTGAATTGGTTCAAATCACCAGCGTTTGAAGTCACTTTGAGTTTTCTAAGATGAACTGCTTCTAAGCTGTTCACACTGAAATACGGGAAGATTTGAATTTAGATTGGATTTCAAGACTTCCATGTTTGGCTGTATTTAGATGCAGTGCCAGGAGGCAGCTCATTCTCAAGATCCAAGGTAATGCTTCAGGTTCATTTTTCACTGTAGCTCCCAGACAGGCGTAATGTAGAGCAAACACATTCCTCAAATTCTGACTCTGTGGCAGTACAGAAGGCAGAATGTTTTCTGACTGGAAGGTCTGACAGAGATAATCTTATTGGTGTTGAAAATCTGTCTGCAGCATTTATTGACTGTATTTCTGGTGACTATGCTTTGAGGCTACTCTATGGATGTAAGCTGATGTAAATTTCGACATCCATTATATGTGTGTCTGTGTTCTCTCTCTCTCTCTCTCTCTCTCTCTCTCACACACACACACACTTCTAACTTAGGGCTGGGGAACATGTGGCCCTACAGATGTTCTAGACAGGTTGACGGACCTCACATAAGAGAGTTCCACCCACCTGCCTCCTTCCCAGAAATGAGTGTTCCCACACATTTCAGGGCTTCCCCTAGAAAGCACGAAATCTCCCTGCTGCAAGCAGTGGATCCTGCCTGCGCAACAGAATCACTGGGACCCACCACTTGTGGAAGGGCGTAAACGAATTGGTGGGGACGTAAGTGCCCCATTGGATTCTGCCCATTGATCTGACACAGAAAGTCACTGAATGCCAACATATCTATTTCCATAGCAGGAACATATAAAAGATGAGTTGGATGGTAGCTGGAAGGGGGGAGAGATCTATACCAAGATATATACACATACTATACCAAGATATATACACATACTCTCGCAGAGAACAAGCGAAGCCACACACAGGAATGAATATCGGGCTATGGAAGTTCTGTTGCCCCATCACACTCCTGAATCAAGCACAGACAGGAAATTCTCAGTGGCAGACAGGAATATATATTATACGTATATCCTTGCAAGATGCAAACTGAATTTCCTAGCATGTATAAAACAGGCATTCCTTACTTATATGATGCTGATGATGAAGATGTTGATGTAGACAATGAAGAAATTCTAACAAGAGAGGAACATGAAACTTGACACATTTATAGATTGTTCACAGGTAGTGAAATTTTAATGGTGGGGTGAAGCAGCCACCTAACCTTTTGGAACATTGTTGTCCTTTGAAAGATTTGCAACAATCTTTGGTTCAGGGAGTTTTTAACTTCTGTGAATAAGAATCTAAGGAAAGAACTTTCTTTTTCTTTCTTTCTTCCAGAACCTTGAGGTTTTGACAACTTCAGGATCAGAGAAAATTGCTGTTTTGGTGTTGGTTGATTGGTTTTTAAAACAAATGTTTGGAAGGGGAGAGATGTCAGTGTCATTGATTATGAATCCACAAGAGATGTTCAGTTTTTGGAAAAATGAGGATAAGATGCCAAAATCTTAAGCATTAAGGAAACTTTTCTTCAAAGGAAGAAACACAATTATGGGTGTGGAAAGTGTGTGTGTGTGTGTACATATGTATTGTGTACATGTGGATCCTAGCTCTTCTATCAATGGAAATGCAAAGTCTCCCCAATTATGTTGTCCCAGTGTATAACGAATGCTACCAAGCTCATAGACTTAGCCTTCTCCTTCAAATATCTCTATCATTATGCCTTCCTGTACACTAGAGATGTGACTATATCCATTATAACAGTCAGTCAGCCATGGCCCGTTGCTTAATTTAATAACAGATTATGCTGGCCAGCATTTAATAGTTATTAATATCCTAATAACATTAAAGTATTCAGTATTGAACTTAATTGTAATGCTGATGAGAGCTGAAGTAATTACTGTGGAATTTCAATGATAAATCACAGCACTCTCTCGGTTCTTTAATAAACTGACAACCGGTGCTAAATAAACTAGAGGTAATAAAAGAAGACACTGAAAAATTAAGATATGCAGTCACGATTTGAAAGGTAGGTACAGATCAAGGCCTGTAAAACTGATGCTGATGGGAAGTTATTAAACTCTATTGTAAGCAAAGAGGTGCAGACTGCCATATGGAGTCTGGGGCCAAGAAGTCCGCTGTTTGGAAGGGGGGAATTGCTGGCTGTTCCAAAGCAGGATGACATCACATGACAGATGTTTATGTGGAGGTCTGGTGATCCCAGAGATACCAATCTGTGGGGTCACTGTCCAAGATAGAACTCCCAGATCTGCAGCCCTTCAGGTTCTCACTGATGACCCCACTGGGTTAACCCTCTTCTTCCCTCTTTTTATTTTTATTTCAAGTTATTACACTTATATCTTGTCTTTCCTCCAAAGAGCTCAAGGCAGCATTCATCCCTCCCCCTCCCCCTCCCTGATCATTCTAATCTAAGGTAGGTTGGTCTGTGAGCTGGTGACTGGCCCAAGGGCACCCAGTGAGCTTCATGGCCAAATTGGGATATGAACCTGGACCTTCTTAGGCCTAGTCCAGAACTCTAACCACTACACTGGCTCTCTAGACAGTTTGCCAGAATTCGTACCACAGTGCCTGATATAGTGCAGTAAGTTCAGAAAAGGAAATCGTACTTCACACAAAGCATAATTAACTTATGAATTCTGTACTTCAGGATGTGGTAATGACCCCTAGCCATCTAGATGGCTTCTAAAAAGGGCTAGACAACATCCTGGGAGGATCATAATGGCTAAATGGAATCTCCATATGATGGGAGGAAAGAGGTTGCCCTAACTCCCAGCAGTATAGGCAAAGGCAAATGGTTGCTCAGGCCGAACAACAACCCTACAAAGTAGGCTGCCACCACCCCATATGTCCACCTCAGCCTGAGCCAGGGGATTCTCACACCTTACAGGACTCTCCTAAGGCTTACAAAATAAGGGTCCGAGCCAGCACCCTTTATTTCGAGCTCAAGGCAGGATCTACACTACTGTTTTAAAATGGTTTATAACAGTAGTGACAACTGTTGGGGCCCAGGACACACTCCATATACAGTTTTCAAACCATTTTCAAGGTATCATATCCTGCTTGATGTAGATCTGGCCCTAGACTTGAAGCTTTCCACAGTAGCAATAAGCAAGCAGAAAGTTGTGGATTTCATACGATGTCTTACTGGGAAGGAAGCGCACACACAACACTGGAAGTAGGTGTTAAATTTATAGGAACCAGAGTAACATTTGGAAATGATACTGTAGTCAGAAAATAATAAAAGCTACCTAAAACTGTCTATACACACCTAGCATCAGGACAAAACAGATAGGAATCCAAAGCAAAGATAGCAGGTGAGGATGAAGACAAAGGGCCATTGTTCCCTCCGCCCATCCTGTTATGCTTATGCTCACACCCCTAGCAACACCAAGAAGATCCATGTTAACCAATCACAGGCTGGCTAAGACAGTTTTCTTAGGCCCCAAAGGGGGAAGATAGTTCCCACAGAAATGCAGCTGAGATTATCGAGTCCAGTTAACTGGATTTTGGTCCAACGTTGAGGCTTAAGGCATCTCTAGAGAACTTACACACAGGTAGTGCACCACTACGTGCCACTTTGGTATGACAAAATGGAACCTCACAGACTGCTGAGACATGGAAAGAAAATGGAGTTCTTGACACTCCATACTGAGAGGTAGTTGCTGAGGGCACAAGCAGGGAAGGGATATTGCCTTTTACACCCAGCTTCTGGACTTTTCGTGGGCATCTGTCTGGTCATTGCCTGAAACAGATTCTAGACTAGATTTTATTTCTAATTCATCAGGAGTCTTCTTGTGCTGATAAGCTTGAGGCTGGTTTCTGGTGGTACCTTCACTTTGCTGAATTTTCCTATTAGGGTGCAATTAAGTGAGTTATTGTGTATTAATAGGCAAGTTCAGCTCCATACAGTAAAGGAACTATCTAATGACCATTTCACCACACAACCATCATACATACTCACTTAATACATACAACCAATACATACTCAGTCCACATCCTGGTCCATGGCTGCTAGTCATAATGGTTATAACGTAGCTTCAGAGCATCATAGGTAGTATGCCAGTTGCTGGGGAAACAAGAGTAAGTGGAAGTGGTGGTGTTGTACTCATGTCGCACTTGTGGCATCTGGTTGGGCACTGTGGGAACAGAATACTGGACTAGATACACCTTTGATCTGATCCAGCACAGCTCTTCTTGTGTTCTTAGAAGTAGAATCTTTATTGCACAAACTTTACTGAAAACACCCCTGTACCTAAATATAATATCTTCCTTATCAATGAAACTATGTACTGAGGTCCTAATGATTCAGTTTTAAAAATACTTGGGGGGGGGGATTCCTCACAACCATATTGTGCCATGTTGTGAGCTAGGGATGTGGCATAGTAGTTAGAGTGTTGGACTGGAAGTTGGGAGATCCGGGTTCTAGTCCCCATTCAGCCATGGAAGCTCACTGGGTGACTTTGGGCCAGTCAGACTCTCAGCCAAACCCACCTCACAGGGTTGTTGTTGTGAGGATAAAATGGAGAGGAGGAGGATTATGTTTGCCGCCTTGGGTGCCTTAGAGGAAAAAAGGCAGGATATAAATGCAATAAGAGAAAGAAAGAAAGAAAGAAAGAAAGAAAGAAAGAAAGAAAGAAAGAAAGAAAGAAAGACGCTGCTTGTCATAGGAGCCGATGAAATAGGATGGAAAGATGCAAAAAAAAAAAAAAAGAGAGAGAGAGAGAGAGAGAGAGAGAGAGACAGGGCTATGCCTGCTGAAAATCCCTCTTCTATACAACTATTAAACATACAGGACCTGATCCTCTTTTGATCTGGCCACCCTGCAACGAAGCCTTCACATGATCTAAGATCTAGTTAGGTGGCAATTCCATATTTCATTAGACTGCCAAAGCTCTACATGCCTTGAAGATTCTCTGAGGGCTTTGCATAGCTCATGTGGAAAATGGGGAATTGTAAGCTAAACCGACAACGGCACAGCTATGTCATGATTTTGCAATTGGCTGCAATGTGATCGCTCTGAACCAGAATGCAGGAATGTTTTACTCAATGATGATTGTCAGGCAACAGATGCGTCGGCAAAGGATGGGCAGGGGAAGAAGGAGGAGGGAAGTGAACTTTTGCTGACTCTGTCAGGCAAAACCAAGAATGTGCCCCAGCCAGCACAGCTTATAGCCAGGTACATTGCTAGGACAGAAAAACCACATCTAACCCTTTCAAAGAAGATTCTGATACATAGACAACATACACAGAGATCCCAGTAATGCACTTCATGCTTTCAGTTCAGATGTTTATAAAGGGAAATGCCCTGACCTAGCCAGGAATATTGTGAATAACATCTTTTCTTTCAAAGCTGAAGTTTTTCCAGGCTGGTCCAGGCAGATCTGACAGTGGTGGAGACATGCAGTAATGGAAGGAAAGAGGGAAAGAGAGCCATACTTTTCTCAACTCCAAAGATATAGAGGAGGCTTCATGAGAAAGACGTCACGTTCCTTGCACCCAGCTTGATATGACCTTCCCCAACTTGAAGATCAGCTGTATGAAATGACATCCCAATAATTTTATAAAGCTATAACTAAATGTACTTAGCAACTTATAAAGACAAACATCAGCAAATTCTTCCATGCTAATGAAAGCCACAGAGGGCTCCATCACACCTACTTTTTTCCCCTGGTTTGCCTCCGCAATTTCCACCTCCGTTTCATTAGCGCATCAAGCTAACGGTCTCTTTCATGTGTGTTTGTGGTATCGCCACTGTACCCATGAAATCTCCTTTCACTTGTTTGCTCTCCTACTCCACCCTGCTCCACCCCAAACCTTCTCCTTCCCCCTCCAGTTCATTCCTTCTTGTCGTTGATGGACATTGTAATGGATGGATGCCTTCCCTCCCCCCTTCACTCCAGCTTTGTTGTCTAGCTGGGTGCTGTTTCTGCAGACAATGAGAGTGGGGTTGGAGCAGCAAAAGTCCATTCAACTGAGTGAGCACAAGCCCATTTGTTCGACACAGCATGCTGGAGGAGAACCACCCCACCCTCCTCTTTCGTCAGCAAGATCTCCCTTCAAAGCACATGTCCCCGACAAAGGACATAGTGCAAGGACAGCACTACATGGGGGCGGAAGGGCACTTTAATCCCACATGGAGGAAATAAACTGGACTTTCCCCGCTCTAGGAAAACACAGAAAATGGAGGTGAAGAGGCGGGGTAACTGCAGAACAGGCACGTCATGTGAGCATCGTGCTACAAAACAGCAAACCAGGCATGATGAGAGTGTGATAAAACGCTGGTGTGGTGGACTTTAGAGAATCCCTAGCCATCACATTTGCATCGCAAGAGAAAAAGAAGGAAAAGATGGAAGAGAAAATAGGAGAGCTTGAGCTATGACACAACTTCTGCGCTTGGCCTCTTACCTTGAGTTACTTTAAAATTGTCATTTGACTGCCTTGCATAGCGCATTGTTGTCATCAGTGCATTGTTGCTTAGTTTGTTTATTTATTTACAACATTTATATACCACTCCATATCTAAACAGATTCCAGAGCGGTGAACAATAAGAGAGAAAATAGTAAAAAAAAAAAAAAAAAACATTATGACCATTAGACAGCATCTGGGGTACCATAGGATATTTTGGGTTCCTGGATCCGAGGTTGGAGTCAGCGCTCTGACTTCGGACCAGGAGTCTGAGCTCTCCACCCCCTCCCCCTCCCAGCCAGCACAGAGAGAACCATGCTGGCTGCCTCTCTGAGGTAAACAGGGCATTCCCATGGGTGAGGAGGGTGCTACAACCCTTCCTGGCACAAACTTTAAAAGACTTTAAAATCGGACCCATCCTTCACTCACTTGCCGTTCTTTCCATATAGGCGAACTAGGCAGTCGTCTAGGGCAGGGGTCCCCAACCCTCAGGCCACGGACCGGTACCGGTCCGTGGCCTGTTAGGAACCGGGCCGCGTAGGTGAGCTGCTTTCACCCCCACACACACACAGTGTACCTGGGTGCGGGGCGCCATCTCACCTACCCACCCAAAGCGAAGCCAGGACGCTGGGGTGGGGCAGTTTCAAAATGGCGCATCCAGCTGGAAGCCACTCTGGCAGAGCAACTTCTGGGCGCGCCGCTCCGAAGCCGCCCGCCCACCCCAGCGTCCTGGCTTAACTTTGGCTGAGCGCCCACCCAGCCAAAGCGAAGCCAGGACACTGGAGTGGGGGGGGCAGGGGGGCTTCCCAAAACCATCCCCTCAAACCCCCCCCCAGTCCATGGAAAAATTGTCTTCCACGAAAAATTGTCTTCCCTGGTGCCAAAAAGGTTGGGGACCGCTGGTCTAGGGCACCAAGTTAAGTGGGGCGCTAAATTTGAGGGGAAATATGTGTTTCAAAAAACTACAAATAACAATTAAAAATTCTTGTCTCTAATTTATCTGATCTCAGAAACTTTGGTTGGACTGACGGATGGATGGAAAAACTGAATAATTATGACTGCTTTAAAAAAATACACTTAAAAACATTAAATGGAAAATATGCCCAAAATGTTTCCCGGTTTACCAAAAACTTCAGCCTAGATCTTCCCTTAGGGTTTTGGGATGGGGACACCAATTGCATGGTCCACCAAGAGCGCAGTGGCTGGCAGCTAGTCTAGGGCCACCCCTGCATAGGGAGGGACAGACTGTTCAAACTTATAAATCATGGCACTATCACCATTTTCCTCAGCGTCTGCAACGGTAACACCACATTAGGATTCCTGTTGCTTTTCAGAATAATTCCTCAAAAAGAAAAAAATGACTTGCAGATCCATGTGTCTGTGTTAAGAAGAAAAAAAATGTTATTCGTTTGCTTGAAATTAATTATTTACTTTAATTGTATCAAATCAAAGATCCTTGAATTCAAATCCAGGACCTTCAGAACATTGTATAACAGTACACATTTTCATTTTCTGAGAAAAAAAATACCATGAACTATTTATTACCAGATGTTGGGGTTTAAAAAGTAATAACCTCTGCCACACTCTCCCAGTTCGAGTTATTAATTACACCTTCAATTCTCCTACAGTAGCTCTTAACTTTAAAAGATTAAATGGCTTGATTAGCAGTGTTTAGCTTTTCCTAGGTGGTTTATTGAATGTCACATTTAACATTATGGCACCTCACAGATGAAGCTTAAATTCTTGAAGCCTGGAAGAAATATGACTATTTTTTCCCCCAGGGATCAACAAAAGGGCAATTTGTTACATATTCATTAACCCATCATATTTGGACATTTCTATTTATATTCCAGGAAATTGACATGTTCTTTGCTGCAATGCATATCATTTATAATATTTATATTGAGGAATTTTGCAAGGATTTCTAGAAAAACATTTCTAGGAACCATGAATTTGATTTGTGCCCAAAGCGCTGTTGAGTAGCCTGTTGACAATTTCCTGGTTTTGCTTTCTTAGGCTACCCAAATTCTCAAAGGTACACAGAATTAGATTTTCATGTTGCAGTTTTTAATTTTCTCTGATTCAGAGAAATACCGTTTTCATCCACATTAGCAGTCCCAGTCTTCTCTAGGTACATGTTTGCATGAACAAATATATCATTTCTTCGAGAACAGATACTATTAGCAGAAATTTTGACATTACCTACCGGCACCAGGTTCATATGTTTCATTCGCCCATGAAAATGCATATATGGGGGAAATGGAGATGTTCACATAGAGAAAAAATTATATTGAGTGAATTGTTTGTTGGAGACTTCTGGGTCACCCTAGGAGGTGACTTGGCTTTTACCTCAGAAACTTGTTTCAACAGATGCTTGAAGTAGATTATTTGACAGATAGTAGGTGGGAAAGACTTGGCTGCTAACATCTGTTATGAACCAAATCAGTTAGTCTGTAAGGTGACACAGCACAGTTTAATAATACAGACTAGCATGTTCAAGTAGGGAATGTTCTTAAGATCACTAAGGGTGCAGTTCTATGGATTTCTCCCTTGCAAGATGGAAGCTTTCAAACTTGGAGGCTTTCATGGATCCAATGCCCTGCTGAGCTGAAGTCAGTAGGGCAGGAGGAGCAGCGGAAGTGATTTTTGCCTCCCTGTCCTCCGATCATTGTGGGTTTTGGTAGGTGGGCCTTTTTGCCCATCTAGCAAAGGGGATGCAGAGGGGATGGGAAGGAGGCTGGAAACCCTCAGGATAGGGTCTTTTCCTGGCCTCTTTAGTGTGCTCCTCTGAAACACCCCCTTTCCCCCCCTCTCTGAGGTTAATTTTCCAACCCTAGAGGCCAGTTGACAAAGTTCTTTCCATACTGGCTGCGAGGGAGAAGGGAGGGCCGGATCTCCAACAACCCCTTCCAAGGTTGGAGTGCTGTCTCCAACCTCGGAAGGGGGGATCCCCACTATCCTACGGTTCTTCAGAAAATGTCTAAGCCATAGGATCACTCCCTTAATATGGTGGGTGGAATGATCCTTCCTAGATCTACTATGCTTTTGTGAACTGTGGTGCACTCAGGGTAGAATACTAGAGCAGAAGTCCAAAATCCCATTCCACAGCATGAGCTGGAGGGACCCCAAATGCAGCAGAGCTGGCTTACCACATTTTGCAATATGTAATTCACATTAGCATGTAGAGCAGGGCTGGGCAACTTGTGAACCTCCAGATGTTTGGGCCTGCAATTCCCATCATCCTTACCATTGGTTTTGCTGGCTGAGGCTGATGGAGCTGTAGATGAAAACATCTGGAGGGCCACAAATGGCTCATCCTTGATCTAGAAGTGGTGTGTGTGCTTGTATGACTATGGCCTTAGCTAGACCTAAGGTTTATCCCGGGATCGTCCTGGGGTCTATTTGAAGAAAGTAAAATAATACACATTACCACCTAAAGAGCTTTCTCCGATAAAACCATTGGGTCTTTGAGAAACAATATCTAAATACTATAATGAGTAACTGCACAAATCCAAAATGGATAATGTGGAAAAGTCCTCAGTGAGCAAAAGAAGCCTTTGTCTACAATCCTGTTCTTTGGGGGACAGTGTACATCACTGGTTGTCTTACAATTTTTTAATACACAAAATACGTGTATTTTAATACACAAAAGCCTCTGTACCTGTGTATAAGTACCTGAGTATGTGCACACATTTAGTGGAAGGGAGAGAATGAATGCATAATGCTGGTATATGAGCATCAGCTAGCTAGAATATATTCACCAATGCAAAGAATTAGCACGGAAGAAATCCTTGTGAATGCTGGAGATCATATAACCCCCCTCCGTTTGTTTTCTAGCTTATCACCAAGCAGTTTTTAAATAGCTATCAGTTCTAACATTTGCATTCTTACCCCTTACTGGGGGGAGGGGGACGTTGCTATCATAATTATACTACATTCTTCTGAGTTCCATAATGAGCTATTATTTTGCTAATGGAATATTCAAGTAGTCTGCAGTAATTTATCAAATAGTCCCAAATCCCATTTTCTCTGTGTGAATCTTTTTGTTCACAGGTAAATTGATGTGTGGGGGTTATCGGGGCTTTTTTGTAATTCAAATTAACCATTCCACCTCCTCTTCTGAAAAAAAAAAGATATCGAAGCAGAGAGTGCTATTTAGAATGTCTAGTGTTAGAATTATTCAGGCTTTCTTTTCTGTAAGTAGTAATTTCTATGTTTTAATTTGTTCAATTTGGTCTTCAGTGTTTAGTTCTTCAAATCTGCCTCAACTGAAGGGTAGCAAATTCAACTTCCCTTTAAAGTATCGTCCTTTCTGTGATGAGGTTTATTTACCAGCAATATAGTATCACAAGAACTTCCTTCCCAGATTAGGCCAAAGGTCCATCTACTCTGCTACCAAGGGCAGGTAACTCTAGACAACACAAAGGTCATGGTGACACCATACACATTTCTCTTTCAGAAGCTCCATCATGGGCTGGATTCAGATTTAGTCAGAGTAGACCCACTGAAATCAATGAGATGCAAATTAGTGATGACTAAGTTAAGTACTACTGATTTCAATGGGCCTGCTCTAAGTATAATGAAGTCTGGATCCAACTCCATGTATTTATCCCATTTACTTTTTAAGCAGTGAAGTAGACTATAGGTGGGATCCTTAAAAAAGCAGTGAGCAATAGTTCATGTGTTCCCAGCATTAAACAAGTGCCAAGCGACTTACACCTTGATGCTGAATTCATCACATGGAGGAAAGTAGGGCTGGCTTTAAACATCTAATCACAATGGCTCCAACTTGCAGAACGTGAAGTCCATCAAACCAAACAGCGCCCAACACCCAAGTATTGTGCACTCCCAGATCCTTAACCTGGAATGAGGGGATAGCACATTTCCTATAACCCCATTCAGTCCTTCTTCAGCCTAAGGCTCTGCTGGGAATTGGGTCACGCCAGGAGGGATCATCATGCTCCATGTTAAGCAACATATCGTTTTGCTATAATACCCTGTTACATAACATAGAGTTTAGAATACATCTTTGTCCAGTTTATTATTTATTTATTTATTGCATTTCTATACTGCCCATTAGCCAAAGCTCTCTGGGCAAGTCACAAAAATTAAAACCATTCAGTTATAGGCATTACCCCAAAATAGCTGTTTCTGTATAGGAATTATTTATTGTCCTTACCTTGATAAAATTTTGGTAGAGAGTGCAGTATAGATTGAAGATACAATTTTCTTGTAGGGTTCAAACTGCCAGTCAGCCATCCCTATTTTAGAGCAGTCCCAGTGAAGAAAGTGTGTGAATCACCTTTCAGCTCAAATAACCCCCCCAAGGCAACTTACAATTAATACAGATGATGATGATGATGATGATGATGATGATGAAGAAGAAGAAGAAGAAGAAGAAGAAGAAGAAGAAGAAGAAGAAGAAGAAGAAGAAGAAGAAGAAGAAGAATTACATTTCTATACCTCCCCAATAGCCAAAGCTCTCTGGGCGGTTCACAAAAGATTAAAACATTAAAAACATTAAGATCTCTTGAATTATTCTAGCAGCATAAAATCCAAAGTTTTGTTTTCCCCTATTTTCCCTATTTCCCTTTCTCAGGAAGGATCAACACTACTGCTTTATAACAGTATTAAAGTGCGCTGACAACTGTTGGGGCCCATGACACGTCGTTCCATATACCATTTTCAAATCGCTTTCATACATTATATCCTGCTTGGTGTAGATCTGGCCTCACTATGAACCTGTCAGGATCTGCAGGGGAGGCCCTTGAAGGCACCAATCCCATAGAGGCCTGTTTGCACCTTTAGAAAGGGCATGAAGATGCGTCTTTTTAATTTACCTTTCAAACTGTGTAGTTTTTAATGCTTTTACCATTTTTAATGCTCTTGATTTTATTGTTCAGCGTTTTATTGTTTTAAATTGTACACCACCTTGATGGCTTTTTAGCAGGTAAGGCCGTATTTTATTTGCTGATTGAATTAATGAATTCAATGAGATTTATGTGTGAGGAGACATGTATAGGATTGCACAGTAACTGACTTTTTCTGATTTCTTTTTAACAGCAACGATCCTGCACCACTGAGATATTGCTTACATTGCCCATCAAATCAGTTGACAGCTTGCCTTAAAATCAACCAACGGCCCCCACCCCCATACACACACGCTTTCCTTGGTTGCTGCACTTACCTTTATTGTGCTAAAGAAATTACTAATGAAAGACACATGAAGTTAATAACTTAAGCACATGTTTTACCAACATACATAACACATACATATACAGAAGACAACTATGCCAAAGGTAAGCATATTTAAGTCAAACTGATTTTTATTTATTTATTTATTTATTTATTTATTTATTTATTTATTATTGCATTTATATCCCACCTCTTTTCCTGCAAGGAACCCAAGGCGGTGTACATAATCCTCCTCCTCTCCACTTATCCTGTGAGGTAGGTTAGGCTGAGAGTCTGTGACTGGCCCAAAGTCACACAGTGGGTTACCATGGCCAAGTGGGGACTAGAACCTGGATCTTCCAACTCCCAGTCCGACACTCTAGCCACTACACCACATTTCTATGGAAGACTTCCAGTGCACGCCTATATGTGTTTACTCAAGTCCCATTGAGTTCAATGGTGCTTACTCCCAGGTAAGTGGGTATACAATCGCAGGCTTGGGGCATAATCCTAAGTATGTTTAGATAGAAGGGGGTCCTACAATTCCCAGCATGCTTCAGCCAGCATGACTGACTAGAGCAGCGGTTCTCAACCTGTGGGTTGGGACCCCTTTGGGGGTCGAACGACCCTTTCACAGGGGTCGCCTAAGACCATCGGAAAACACATATTTCCGATGGTCTTAGGAAACTGTATTGACTGAACTATGTCATGTATCATCTTTTGTATTATTAAAGCTATTGTTATGTATTATTTTCATTAGCAAACCATCCCATGACAATGGATCGTGTAGAGAAGAACGAAAATAATTTTATGGTTGGGGGTCACCACAACATGAGGAACTGTATAAAAGGGTCGCAGCATTAGGAAGGTTGAGAACCACTGGACTAGAGGGATGCTAGAAGTTGTACGGCCTTTTTTCTGCCTAAGGTATATGGGATTGCACCTTTTATCGCATGCTTAAATTTCTCCCATTTAAATTCATTGGGGTTTTAATAGTCATTAATTTTGGCAAGATTGCACCCACAGAGTGCAACCAAATGAAAAGCCTATTTTCTTTTGTCTCACACTAATCCCAAAACAACGAAATCGCCATCTGATATGAAAAAGACAAGTTAACACTGACCTTTACATTTTTAGTGGCAAATTCAGGGAGGAGGAGCAAAGGCTTTCAATTACACTCTTATCGGAAAGCCCTTATAAGGGAGTCAAAGGTACAGGGCAGTGGCAACTGCAGCTGTTTCAAATGAGAAGCCTTCAGATTTATTGCAAATCCTCCTCTGCCCCTTGCCTTCAATGACAGACTTATTTCATTAAGCGCTTCTTGTCCTCTGGACCTTGTTTTTCTTTGAAGAAACACTCTAGACCTACCTTGTGTAGATCCTCAAAGTGGTGCTCAAAGGACACCTGCTATCTCCTTAAAAAGGGGTCACAGTGTGAGCTCTTTGCTTTCTCTCTCTCTCTCCATATATATATATATATATATATATATATATATATATATATATATATGGAAATTATCCTTTGGTCCTTGTGCTATAGCCAGCTGACTTTCCTCCTTCGTTCGTAAATTGACTTTCCTCCTCTAGACAGATGGGAAGACATCCTTAAGTGACAATGAGACAAATTTCATTTTCCTGTGAACTGCCTTTTCAATTATTTGTCTCTGCTCTATTTCTCCTCTCTGACCTGGGCCAAGCTGTTACACTGGCAAGAGGTGCCTCACCTTTAGATTACAATATGCAAATTGTTATCCTTCCTGCACTTTGAGCAGTGTAATTACAAAGGAGTGTTTGATTCAGGTGTTTTATACATGAACAATGCATACATCTACTTTTGACATCTCTCCCACCAATGTAAATTGGCGCTGTCATGGTGTAATCAATTACATAACAACATAAATACGTCATGGGGATGTTACTAGTGTATTCTGTCCTAGACATTATTACTAGGATGTTGAATAATCTAGGATTCTGCTGTCTTGATTTTCTGACTTATTAAAACAGTTATTCCAATGTAGCACGATTGAAATAACAGCTATGCCAATGTAACGCCACCATCTGTTTTCGGGCTGCTTTATAAAGTCAGCAGAGAATAAAGCAACAAAACACATGATGGGTTGAATAAACAAGGAACAGTTGGGTTTGTGATGAGATAAACAAAGATGGACTTGGATAGAAACTGATTTTATACAGTTACAATTCTGTATCATCTAGACCTACTTTCTGAAACATAATACTGCTTAGAATGAATGGTATTACCTATGGCACAGCAACATTATATATACTTGTAAACAGTCTTGATCATTAATGTTTTATTTTTTTATCTTCCTGAAGCTAATTTTGAGAAACTCCCTCACTCTTAAAGCCCAGTCTTTTGTGCAAGCAAGTAAGTTTTCAAGATGGAGGTGCAATGCCAATCGGCTGGGAAAACATTATGACATCACACAGCAGTGAAGTGTCACCAGCTAATGAACATTGGACATTGTGCAGCAAAGCATGGTGACTTTCTTTCATGATATATGAATGACATTATTGTAAGGTGCATCAATGAAGAGACATGCAAAGCTGACATTTAACACCTTCTGTGGATGAACATCGACAATGAAATAAGGTGTGTGTGTAAATGAAAGAACTGATGATAGCTCAAGCCTGATGTAGTCATCAGCTTCAGTTCTAACTTAAAACAGTCTCAAACTCAGGATTGTGACTAGAATACCTAGGCATCTTACCCTATGTGATGATCTTTGCTGAGAGACAGGAGGAGTGCAATGCTATTGGTTCTCTTGGATCTCTCCATGGCTTTTGATACCATCGACCATGGTATCCTTCTGAAGCTGGGTTGGGAGTTGGGGGCACGCCTTTACAATGGTTCCATTCCTACTTGGATGGTTGTTTCCAGAAGGTGGTGCTGAGGAATTACTGCTCTGCTCCATAGCAATTATGTCACGGGGTTCCACAGGGCTCAGTTTTATCCCCCAGGCAATTATCATCTTCATGAAACTGGGGGTGTGGACTAAGGTGTCATCAATGTGCTGATGACAACAGCTCTGCCTCTCCTTTTCATCTAACCCAGGTGAGAGTGGATGAATTGGTGCCTGAACAGGAAAATGGACTGGATGAGGGCCAACAAACTGAAGCTCAAGATGGAAGTACTATTAGCAGGTGGTTCATCTGCCTGGTTGAGTGATGTTCAACCTTTCCTGGAGGGGGTTGAAAGATCAGGCACACAGCTTGGATCCATCACTGGCACAGCTGGCTTCTGTGGCCAGGAACCCCTTTTGTCAGCTTAGGTTGATATACCAGCTATGACCGTATCTGGACAAAGCATTTCACATAGGGCTACCTTAGAAGACAGTTTGGAAACTTCAGGTAGTTCAAAACAGAGATGTTAGGTTCCTAACTGGGACTGGCCAATATGATCATGGGAAGCCAGTGCTTTGTCGGCTGCATCGGTTTTGTTTCTGAGCCCAATTCAAAGTGTTGGCCTTGGCTTTTAAAGCCCTAAACATCTTGGAGCCAGAGTATCTGAAAGAGTCTCCTCCTGTATGTACTTTCGTGGACCCTTAGGTCAACTTTAGAGGTCCTCCTCCGGATATCTCCACTGAAGGAAGGTAGGTGGGTTGGCTACAAGAGAGAAGGTCTTCCCAGTTCTGGCACCCTGCTTATGGGATAGCCTCACCAAAGAGGTTCACCTGCTGTCTACATTATCTTTTTTGGTGCCATATTTTAAATTTTTTGTATGGCAAATTGTTTGTATGGCATTTAAATTGTTTGTACGGCAACCCTGAACATTGTTTATTGCATGGATTTTAAAAAATAAAGTAGAATTGCATCAGTAACTCTACAGGCCAGGAGTGGGTGCACAACTTGTAGGCCACAGGCAACATCTGGCCACTGGATGCAGGGTGTGCCTTCTCCTCCTCCTCCCAGTAACCCCAAAGTAGCCTCCTCTACAACCCGTGTGTGTGTGTGTGTGTGTGTGTGTGTGTGTGTGTGTGTGTGTGTTTGAACATGTGCATGCAAATGCAAGTGTGACCTCTCCAAACCCCCTACCGATACTCAATGAAGACTCAGGTGGGAAAGTCTGTGTACCTCTTCTATAGGAGATGGGAGAGGATGCAATGGTAGCTATATCATGCCACTTGAGAAGTAATGAAGGGTTTCAGTAGGGTTCCATCTTGTCACAAAGCTTCTGAGCACAATTCAAAACTAATTCAATTTCAACTTTCAACTTGGCATAACTTTCAACTTTCTCAATGCACCCTTATTTACACACTGTAAGCTGACTGATTATGTGTAGAAGGAAGTTGACATTAGCTACTCTTCAGAGTTGGTCATTGATTGTCATGCCTTGTGGCACACCACTGGTCCTATATTGTGGGATAAGACAGTAGAATTAAATATAATTTAATTATATAGGAACTAGGGATGTGCTCCGCTTCTCCTCGAACCGGAGAAGCAGGAGCGGAGTGGGGGGCTTTGCCTACCCTTAAGGCGGAGGCGAAGCGGATTGGGGAGCCGGCGGAGCGTGGCAAAGAGGATCGAGGTGAAGGCGGATCCTTTGCCTAGATCCGGAGCTCTGCCAGAAAGGTAAGTGGGGTTTACCGGGCCCTGCCGCTGTCGCTGTCGCCCATGCGGCGACAGCGGCAGGGCCCGGTAAATCCCCCTCCCTCCTCTCCCTTACCTGCATCCGTCCGCGGTCCCTCGGCTTCTTCAATTGAGCCCGCGGCTCAACCAGGAAGTCTAGGCTGCACGGCCCAGACTTCCTGGTTGAGCCACGAGCTCAACTGAAGAAGCCGAGGGACCGCAGATGGACGCAGGTAAGGCCCCCTCCTCCTTGGTCCCTTACCTGGCTCTCCCGCTGTTGCCGCACGAGCGGCAGCGGTGGGAAGGCCAGGTATACCTCTCTCCCTTACCTGCATCCATCCGCGGTCCCTCGGCTTCTTCAATTGAGCCCGCAGCTCAACCAGGAAGTCTAGGCTGCACGGCCCAGACTTCCTGGTTGAGCCACGGGCTCAATTGAAGAAGCCGAGGGACCGCAGACAGACGCAGGTAAGGCCCCCTCCCCCTTGGTCCCTTACCTGGCTCTCCCGCTGTCGCTGCACGAGCGGCAGTGGCGGGAAGGCCAGGTAAACCGCTCTCCCTTACCTGCATCCGTCCGCGGTCCCTCAGCCTCTTCAATTGAGCCCGCGGCTCAACCAGGAAGTCTAGGCCCCCTCCCCCTTGGTCTCTGCAGGTAAGGGAGAGGAGGGAGGGGGGCCTTACCTGGCGCCACTCCCCTCCACTGTGGAGCTCCGATTCGGAGCCGGAGTTCCGCGGCGAAGAGGAGTGGACTATGGGCGGAGCGGCGCGCAGGGCGGAGCGGGGGGTCCGTGCACACCCTTAATAGAAACATCTATTATGTAGGAACATAACATCCTATCAGTGGATTTATCCATCAAGATTTATACAACTTTTTCATGCACAAAACATCCAACTTCAGTATTTAGTTTCAGCTAAGCTGAATGGCTTTCATAATCACAAATTTTAAAAAATACAGGAAGCGGGGTATAATTATTTTAAAAATAAAAGATAATAGTTAAGACATGACACTTGTCTGCCTTTCAGCCAGTATGTATCTTAGTAGTGTCAATTTATCTTCCCCATGACTGGGGTGCAAAAGAAAATCTACTCCCACAAGGGATTTTCTTTTTCTTGGCACACCCCTCTTCTGAGTATAGCAGTTTCCTAAACAATAAATAATCTCTTATGAACTAGAGAGATGAGTTGTAATTTTGACAAGTAAATTTACTGTAGAAGTGTCATGTGAAATGCTTCAGACTAAACTCTGTAAAAGCAGACAACGTCACAATTTGCAAGCCCAGGCCTGTAGATTTCTCCTTTTGCTTTCAAAGTTGAATGCACTAATACATACTGCTAAAGTTCCTTGGTTAAAGAGGCATACATTTTAATACATTCAAACATCCCAGTTTTATAAGTTCCATACACTGTACTGTTTAAATACCTCAACCTCAGTCTACTACTTTTTAATCTATACCCACAGAAAATGAAAATTAGGGCTAAATAGACACTTGCTACCATCTTCAGTATCATTTGCTGTTAAGAGTTCCCATCTGGCAGGTATTTCTAACATGACATTCCATGCAGGGGAGAGGTGAAGAAACAATAACCCTGAAGCACCCAAAACTCTCTAAGCATGTCATCCACACAACCTATGAAGTTAATCAGGTGGCAACTTATTGTGAAGCCCCCCAAGACATTTTGCTGCCTGAGGCAAAAGACAAATTGGCAATTTATTTATTTATATTGTTTATTTATTACATTTATATCCCACCTTTTTTCCTTCAAGGAACCCAAGGCGGCATACATAATCCTCCTCTTCTCCACTTTATCCTCACAACAACAACCCTGTGAGGTAGGTTGGGCTGAGAGTCTGTGACTGGCCCAAAGTCACCCAGTGAGTTTCCAAGGCCAAGTGGGGACTAGAACCCAGATCTCCCGACTCCCAGTCCAACACCTTAGCCACTGCACCACACTGGCTCACTTCAGCAGTTAATCTTACTTCAGCACTGGCAACAGAATGCCATCCTTTACTACACTTGAAGGCAGCAGTCTAGCTTAGGAGGCAAAGAACTTGTCTAACAGAGGTGTAGAGCAGGCTGCATGGTATGTACAGCTCTGTCTTCCAATACTACACTGATCCTCTCTGATCCTCAGCATCTCAACATAAGAAGAACTATGCTGAATAAGACCAAGGGTCCATCTAGTCCAGCATTCTGTTCACACAGTGGCCAATCAGCTGTTGACCAGGGACCCACAAGTAGGACAAGGTACAACAGCACCTTCCCAGTCCCACCCATGTCCCCAGCATCTAGGGTGGAGGTAACACATAACCATCAGGACAAGTAGCCATTGACAGCCTTCTCCTCCAGGAATTTATCCACCCCCTTTTAAAGCCATCCAAATTGGTGGCCATCACCACATCTTGTGATAGTGAATTCCATAGTTTAATTATGCACGGTGTGAAGAAGTACTTCCTTTTATCTGAATCTCCCACCAATCAACTTCATAGGATGACCCTGGGTTCTAGTATTATGGGAGAGGGAGAAAAAAAATGTCTCCCTATCCACATTCTCCAAACCAAGCATAATGTTGTGCACCTCTAACAAGTCTCCCTTAGCCTTTTTTCCAAGCTAAACAATCCCAGCTGTTGTAACCTTCCCGCATACGGAAGATGCTCCAGCCCCTTGATTATTTTAGTTGCCCTTTTCTGCACTTTTTTCAGCTCTACGGTATCTGTTTTTTTAGGTGAGGTGACCAGAATTGTACACAGTATTCTAAGTGTGGTTGCACCATAGATTTGTATAAAGACAGTTTGATACTGGCAGTTTTATTCTCAGTTCTTTTTCTAACTATGCCTAACATGGAGTTTGCCTTCTCACAACAGCTGCACACTTGGGCAGGATCTACACATAATGCTTTAAAATGGTTTATAACAGTAGTGACAACTGTTAGATCCCAGGACACACATCATGTACAGCTTTCAAACCATTTTCAAAGTGTCATATCCTGCTTGGTGTAGATCAGGCCTTGTCTGACATTGAGCTGTCCACCACATCTCTTTCTTGCTGGTAACTGCCAGCTCAAATCCCTTGAAGTTGGGATTATTATTATTTTGTCCCAACGTTCTTCACTTCAAAGCTTGAAGCAGCTGCCTCATTCTGCCTAATGGTAGGGACAGCCCCCAAGCCACCATTCAAGGAATAAAAATTCCTTGCTCAGCACAGCACCGGTCAGACTCCAGCAAGTCAATTCCTTTCTGTTGTACATATCCTTGATTAAGATGTGTGTGTAATACTCAAGTTGCTATTTTTATTTCAAACTTTGCCAATAGCCTTGACAGATAGCTCATTAAAGAAATGGGAAAAGAGGTACGAAAATCCCTTAGCAAAAGATAGAAAGAAACAAAAGCATGAGGCATTAGAAACGCCTCACAGAGAAGGGGGTGGGGTGGGGGTTGAATTGGCCTTTTCAAATTTGCGTTGTTATTATTATCATGCAGCTCAGCTTGTAGCTATGGTAGATAGGGTTTTTAAAAAGGAAGAGAAAGCAGCACGATTTTATCAGGCCAAAGCAGGAAGGCATTTTAATACCTTTAAAATATCTCCCATGGTCCAAAGCAAACAAAAAGGTCAAGCAGTTTACTGGTAACATCAATATTGAAAACTTGGAACAAATTTAAGAGTAAATTAAGCCCAGCGGTCTCGATTCTTGAATCCGTTTATACAGAAGAATTGAGGAGAATATTAAGAGCAAAGTTGTGAAGCATTTCAGTGGGCACGTTGAAATGCTTAGTATAGAATATTGAAGTAACAGCTCATGAGGAAACAGGATCAACCCTAGGCATTTTGATGGCTGAGACAATGGACAAGATAGCACCCAATGACCACCACTCCACATACCAAAGCTGACCATAGGGAAAAGGGGGAACAGAATAGAATGTGGAGCAGTAGAGGGTAGTGGCCCCAATGTCAGTGGGGTGGTAAATCTGCTCCAGGTTTCAGTCAGAACCAATCAGAACTCTAAAGGAGTTACCCAAGGGAGTCAGGGGGAGCCTGACTCCCTGAGTGACTGGCAAAAGCAGCAGCAGTGACATGAGCCAAGCAGCTGCTGTGGATAGGTGGCAGTCTGGGACTGATCCACCACTCCTCCTGATCTACCACATGAGACAAAGGTATCGGTCTGCCTCATGGGAAGTCTGAGCCTGTAAGAAAATCACTGAGAGAAAAGATCATGAGGTATTCTTATATTTTCTTTGGTATAATTCTCATGATTATATTTTGTTCAATTGTTTGCCCCTCTACCTCTGTAAAATGAATGCGGTGGGCGGGGGGTAGGAATGCATCTTCTGGCTGTGCACCATCTTCCACATATTCACTGAACCTGTGATCAGAGTTTCTGCACATACTGGTTGCGTGTAGAAGCTTTGTATGGGTGGCCGAGGACTTGCAGTGGCTGAGCTCCACATGTGAGAATTCTGGAAGGAGGAGATTCAGGATCAAGCTTCACCTTACATTAATTGCATGACTTGTGGGTAATACTATTCCTTTTTCACTCAAGAGTAAGTTAGGTGGCTCTGATTTGGATCAGATCCAACATGCACTGGGAAGGGCAGATTAAGCCTCCCCAAACCCCATCTAAATCAATCGGGTCTTTTTCTTCTTTCTTTAATCACCACGGGGGGTGGAATTTTAGGGAGGTAACCATGAAAGAGCAAATTTAATCCTCCCTTCCCAGTGCATACTGGTCCGAAACCAAATAAATAAAATAAATAAATAAATTAGAGCCACTGTTGCTACATGTTACACTGTTGACCCTTGGAGTGTGGAAATAGAGGACAGGGAAAGGGTCAAATCCATCTTCCCCAATTCCTTCCTTTCATTAAAAACCAGACATTTATGCCACCATTGCACATATTTTCTGGAACAAGTACTTCAGCCCTAAATCTAAAACAAGCATGTAGAGTCACATCCATAGAATTGGGATCCCACCACATCAAGGTTGAGTACAATGTACATGTATACAGTATGACCCTAAAGTCAGGGCACTCTTCATTTCTTTTAGCTACCATTTAATAGTTTTGAGTCACTTAGGCTGCAATCTGATACACACTGACTTGGGATTAAGCCCAACTGAACTCAGTGGGGGCTCACTTCTGAGTAGATGTGCATAGAATTGTGCTGTTCACCTTAACATCAAAAAATGTTCTCCTGTGGAAGTTCATTTGTAATATCAAAACATAAGCATATTCCAGGATTATTCGGGCCGTGAATTCCTGGCAAATAGTTGACAAGCATGCTTGAAACTCTGCAGCAGATAAGACAGCAGCCAAAACTGCCTTCATAATCCTGACCTTGTAAATGAGCTCTTTATTAACAAAGAGAGGGAGGGAGGGATACCATGCAGCTTAGAAACATAAGGAAATTTTTAATTAAAATTGTTGGTGCTATTGCGCATTGTAAGTGCTATTGTTCACACTGAAAGATGAACAGAGTTCTACACTCATTGACACACTAATCCTTAAGATGTTTAGTTTGAAACAAGACCCTTTGCTTTCAGAGGAACCACTTTTTTAATTTTACTATATAGAACTGCTTAGTGTATCATTCATATTTTACTTACCTCTGCAACAATCTTGGAAGTCAGATTAGGATGGCAGCTGATGATTTACCCAAATACCAACTTGGATTTTCCCCACATTTTCCATACTTGAAAGAGTCTTCAGCATGCTCAGTTCCCACTTCATCCATCTTAAGGTGTGCAAAAAGATCTTGTTATCGCTATATTTGACTGCCATTGCTGATTTCCCTATACGAAGCCAAGGAGAGGCAATGATCCATCATGCCCAAAGTACATGTAGGAAGACAAATACATTGTGTTGATACATACATATTAGACCATTTGCAAGCCTATTGTCTTACTTCAAACATGGTATATTAGTAGTGGGTTTCATCCTACCTCCAGCCATCCACCATCTACGGTGGCCAGGTGACCTACTTTATAGAGGACAATCCACCATTTGAAAAGGCTGTTGGAGCTCTATTTGAAGGGTTGGTCCAGTCCAAGAACAGTTGAAAGATAAAAGAACCCTAAGAAGGGAGTGCAGGGGCCTTGATGTGGCTGATCAACAGTCAGCACCTGAGCAGCAGACTGTGCAGGCCTTCATTTTTCCACCAATGGAAGCTAGTAGCTCTGATTTCGTTGAGGTTATGAGCTCATTCTGGGTTTCAGTCAGAACCAGCCAAAATTCTAAAGGAGCTATCCAAGGTGCTGAACCCTATCCCCAATATAGCTTCAGGACGTTGGACAGCCCCTTTAGAGTGCTGACAAGTTATGATTGAAACCCAGAATGGATTCACAGCCCCACCAAGATCGGAGCCACTAGCCTCCACTGTTCCCACGCAAACCTACCTGATGGCAACAGAAAGGGGCAAGGTTGGTGACAGGACCACCAGTACGCCCTAGGCCATGTTATGACAATAAATCAGGCATGAGGAGCCATGGGGACTACATTATTCTGATACCTGGGAACATGCACGCAAGGCAATGAGGCCTCATGTCATCTTTACTAGCAAGGAGAGCTTCAGCTATTGGGCGACATAAAAATGCAATAAATAAATAAAATAAAATAAAATAAAATAAAAGGTAATATTCCATTTCACCGGTCTAGATTTAATATGCTCCATCAAAATGTATGCAAAATTTACAGTTGCCCTATGTAGGGTTCCAAATTACACTGAGGCATCTAAGTGCATTCAGTGGAACCTGAGCTGAAACTTTTCTGAACACAGGAAGAAGGTTAGAAGAGCCTACCTGCTCAAGGACATTGGGGCTGGGCTTGTATACATAGCCTTATCTCTACCCCGTTTTAACCCAAACATGTATAGACAGAGGTAAAGCTAATGTGAAACTGACACATTGTCACAGTTAGCAACACAACACACACTCATTTCAAGTTCCATTGGTTTCAATGGGAGAGGTTTAAACATTATTAAATAGTCTTAAAACGGCTTCCCTTTGCCTAGGATCATGCCCTTACTTGGGGCAAACCCAAACTGAGTCAGGATTATTTCGTTCTCCAAATACACCAGAATGCATTTGGTACAAGTAACATTGCCCAGAGATCCTAACTATTTCTGGAGCAATTAATTTCTCTTCATACATATCCAGGTTTATGCTCTTGTATATCAAAGCCAACAGGCTTTATCACAGGCAGCCTATTTGCATAATGCATTTTTAAGTATATTTAATTAAAAGTTCAAATTTGGGGATGACCTGCTTTTGATTGTATATTGACTTATATGAATAATGTCTGTATTATGACATTATTCATATAAGTCAATATACCATCAAAAAAGCCACTTTTATTTTAATATCTCAAATCAGCATGCAGTTCAACTAGCTGGCCATTGCTGCCTATAGTTAATCCTTTGAATCACTGGCAGCCCTAGTTACTGGGGTTAATTTTTCTGTGGTTCACCAGCTATTTCTTAAAATTGATTGTGTAGAGCTTACCAAATGCATGTTGATATTCCTTATTTTCTGAAATACAGCCTGTTCTAGTAAACGGCATAAAGGGAGGGGTGAGAAGAGAGAGAATCTTAGAAAGAAGTTGAATTCCTTTTTTAAACAAACAGGAGCAGTGATAACTAACAGTCCTTTTAACTGCCGCACATTAGCATTTTATTTTATTTTAGCAACAACTTAATCTCATTTTGTGTATCCTGCCGCTTTTGAGAATAAGATCAAGGAACATTCAGAAGGCATTTCCATACATGGTTTAGTCTTTCTGGCACACTGAACTAGTCTAGTCACATGGCTGTTCTAGAATCGCTAGTCATTCAAAGCATTCATGTCCAGATTCAACCCACACTTCCTCAGGATCCGGTGAGCTGTGATCCTGAGAAGATCAACATATTCTGTAGTGCACACTGGGTGCAAAAAAAGAGAAAACCCTGTAAAAAATAAGATGGGGCTAATTGGCTTTCTTTTTCCTGGGGTCCATGAACAGTGTCCATGGTAGGTATGCTTGGGCACTCTCCCCTGACAGGAGCCCCCTGGAGTTGTTCCTCCTGTTCATCATTGCAAACTGCTTATTCATCTCCCTCTTGATCTTGCCCAGTCAACAGAGGTGATTAGGGTGACCCTATGGAAAGGAGGACTGGGCTCCTGTATCTTTAACATTTGCATAGAAAAGGGAATTTCAGCAGGTGTCATTTGTATGCATGCAGCCCCTGGTGAAATCCCCTCTTTGTCGCAACAGTTAAAGCTGCAGAAGTCCTGCCCGCTTTTGTATCTAGTCACTCTAATATAGAGTGCCCACACTGAAAGATAAGGTTACATGCAATAAATAAACTTGCTTCCAACTCATTTCTGTATCAACTAGCCAAGTCTCAAGTTCATCTAATTACCGGGGGTTTGTCGTGAGGGGGGATCACTCCGTATGTATTCAGCATGCAAATGCTTTCAGAAATGGTGAGAAGCATTTACCCACCCACTCATGTAGAAAAAGTGCTGTTTTTCAAGCTGGTTCAAAAAATCTTATCTGTAACACACATAAAATCATACAATAAAAAAAAATACAAAAGGACAACTGAAGGTCAAATCTATATCTCAGAAAAGGAACCGCCTCATCGACGCTTCCCTTAATCCGTTTGCCACCGCTCACAATCCAGGAGACGATAAAGGATGAATAGTGGGGTTCTTTGTACAAAGCACATGGAAGTGACCTCAGCTGCCCTCCCATGAATAATGGGCGCTATTAATCGGAGGTGATGGCAATAGCAACAATATTGTACTTTGTAGCTCCCAGTTTTAAGCACGGTAGTGAAAAGGAAAGATAATACAGCCCAGTAGATGTTTGCAATGCTAATATTTCCCCTTTTCATTATAACACTTGCTGGGATTCAGTCCTAGCATTAAGCTACTTATTCTGGCATAATTAATGATGCAGAAACTATAGCAATCAGACACACTGAATGCAATTCTTCTTCTTTTAAAAAAGAAAAAGAAAAAGCCGACCATTAAACAATAACTAATTTCAATTGGTCATTGCAGCAAAGATTAATTATGGGCAGTATCTTTGGATACTCATTACTAAACATGCACAGATAGGCCCCGTTTTAAGACAACAATGGATAAATAGTCAGGACATTATACTTCACCAAGCTCATTTATTCTCCAAGTAATTATTCCACTTTTAACTTCGGGCCTGTCTTGATGATGGGTTTGCCCCAGGGTGGATCTGCAGTGGTGGCAGGTCATCTATATGACACATCGCGAAGCCATCCAGGGGCAAATCCCCAAAGCTCTGGTTTGAAAAACATCAGGGACTTACCACAACTTTTTCATGCCAAGGAGTTGCAGACCTGCATCTCCCATCTGTTGCCATCCTCCAGCTTTGCACCAGAGGCGTGTCCCCTGCCAATGGCAAACTGCGATTGGTTACCAGGTGGGCAAGGGGAGGGGGTGGTCCAGCAAGCCAAATGGCTGCTGGACCACCTCAGCGCCTCCACAGACCTCGTGGAGCTTTGCATAAATAAATAGTTAAAAATACAAATGGATTGCCAGTGCACCAGGACAGTGGGGAGGTGGCTGCCTACCTCTGCACCTTTCTCTTACTATGAGGCTTTGCAGTTAGAGACAAAGTTTTTTTTTGTTTTGTTTTTAAACACACCAGAAGACCACCATTGTCAAGACACCCCCTTGGCTTATTTTGGAGTTTTCCCACTTCCCTTCTCTCTCTCTTCCCCCTCCCCAATCTATAAAAACTCTAGAGGAATTTTTAAGTTATTAAGAGTGTGTGTGTGTGCGCGCATGCACATACACACGCGCACCAGGTGGGGCAGGGAGAAGAGAAACTGAGAGTTGTCATTGTTCTTTCCTGGAAGTAATAAATCTTTGGCTGGGGGAAAAGGCAACAAAGAAGCATTTGAGAGGCTAATTCTTTGAGGGAGGGGAAAACCCAAAACAGCAGCGCTAACACACCGGGACAGTGTGTGTGTCCATCTCTGCGCCTCTCTATAACTACGAAAGTTCACAATAAAAGATTTATTTACTTATTTAAAAATTGCTCAAGGTCCCCCCTCCTCCCCTGTAAACCTCATGTTAGCTCCTTCATGTGGAGACAACGCCAATGAGTGCAAACGCGGCAGGGCTACAGGCGCCAATTCGCTGCTGTCAAGACACACACACCCGATTCCAGAGGTGGGGGTATGCTTTAAAAGCAAGCATTTCAGCAGGGTTTCAGCAAGTCTCACTTGTTTATGTCTTTTAATGGACAGATGCAAACATTTCATAGCTTTATTTTCCTGGCGCTTGTCAATGCAAAATCATGAATTATTTCTCCGAAGTCCATTTCTCTAGCTAGTGGCTTCACCATTCTTGCCCTCATGCATGAAAGAGAGAGCATGTCACATAGGGAGCCACACAACTCCTGTCAAACTACACACACTTGCTTAACCACACAGGCACATGCTCTCTGTCTTAGAGAAAGGCTTGGGCCAGCAACTCACGGTTCAGAATGTTACTTGTTCCTCTCTAACACTGCTCCTGACAGGCTCCAGAAAATTTCTCACAAACTGGTTGGGACATAAATACAAGGAAATAAAATCCTGTGAATACCTCCTAGCCTGAAATACAATTTAGCCTGCACCCCCCCGTGTCTCCAAGCCTCAGTAAAGTGTACCATTCCTCCCAGACCCTCTTGCCCTGTAGACACCCAGCAGAAGGCTCAAAGGCCTTCAGCTCTGGGGGATTAGGGAGAAGCATTTTCACATTCCGCCTATGAATAGAATAAGGTTGCAGGTGAAAAAGTCATTCGGTTACAGGTGTCATTCAGTGGGCCGGTATGCACGTCACGATTAGCCGCACTGAAAACAAGCCCAGGTGGGTTGGTTAATTGCTCAGCAAGTGACACTGCTCCCAAGAGATGATCAGGTGCTCATCATCTTGCCATGGTTTGCATTCCCCTTTGGTCTCCTGCCTGTTCCCAGCACACATCCTAGGGGCCTTTGTGGCACAACTCCTCTACATTCCTGCTATGATTGGTCTCTCAACCCCATCCCTTTCTGGCCTTGCTAAGCACCTATGTTGACCTATATAGGCCATATCTTCAGAGTGGGGAAGGGCACAGGCTTACCTTACCTGTTAAGATAAGGTGGCTAAAGGTTTTATTTATTTTGTTTCTTGGGCGCAAATAATATATTTTTTCCATGGAGGATGTTGGCACATGTAGTCTCATTCACTTCCCTGCACTTCCAGCATCCATTTTTCTGACACTACCCACATTAAGGTTTGGTAGCAAGGAAAGAGGGGGCAGCAGACAGTAGCAGTGGAAGCTTGAGCACCCATGAATGCCGAGCACGTGTAAAGGATCATGTCCCTGCTTTTATGTTTCCCACTCCCTTCTTATTGGATCTAGTGAGGGGGGGGGGGGTTGGCCAGAATTATTTACAGGAAATCTGAAATTTCTCTCAAAATGCTTGGCAATGTATTTCAGATTCTTCAATCAGCAGAAAACTCTAAAAATAGATAAATAGGATATTGTCTTCTGTTGAAAAATTATAGCAAACAGAGATGTTGGTGCCATTAGGATTAGCTGAACAATATTTTTCTCTTCTTAAGCTGGATAAATAATAATTAAAAATTTCAGTCAATAGTAATGAGAACACAGTGTGAAAACTGAAGGGGGGAAAGATGTGATATTGCAGAGGAGATGGTTTATAACAATTGGGTAAGGAAATTGTACCAGATAGTATACCAGACGAATGACAAATATTCGGCTCCTAAGAACCACATGTGTAAAGGGGGTGGGGAAGAGCAGGTAGAGTAGATCATGACTTGTTGACAAGTGAAGAATGGTGAGAGAAGAGACCATCCAGGCAAATTTTTAATGAGGTGTTAAGTATACCACCTCAAGAGGCTAATGAGTGTGATGATGAGATGGCTAGAAGTGTGAAGAACTGAATGATACGGCAATTGGCAAACAGGCGAAGAGTGTAAAACAGGACATACTTCCTGCATAAGATAGGAAGCCATTGGACTGCCTGCTAGTGACAAAGGCAGCAAAAGGTGCTGGGTATCTTACTAACCTGACCTTTAAAAAACAAACCAATCAAAGCAACAGCTAAAGAAGCAACCTTCTATGTAAAACTTCTGTCAAGCCAGCTCATTCTGAGCAACATGTTCCACAGTGAAGTGGACCTGTTGACCTCCAGATGTTGTTAGATTCTCATCAGTCCCAGGCAACATGGGCAATAATCAGGGATGATGGGAGTTGTAACAGAGGGCCTCAGGTTCCACACCCCTAAACTATAAGAAAAGGACCTCCTGGATTCTTGTATCGCCCAAACTCTGTGGAGCTGGCCTCTGGACACCAACAATGGCGGCAACCAAGTACAGCAGAAAGTGTTACAGCAGCTCCCTTGACCACAATGATGCAAAGAGTCAGGCGCCTGCATCCCACCATCAGAATCCACTACCAGGGGAGGCCTCCAATGCCCTACCATTTCCCAGCCTCATCACACAAAGCACAATTTTAAGAAGCACGGGATTAATTAGGGTGACCATATGAAAAGGAGAACAGGGCTCTTGTATCTTTGTTGCATAGAAAAGGGAATTTCAGCAAGTGTCATTTGTATATATGGAGAACCTGGTGAAATTTCCTCTTCATCACTACAGTTAAAGCTGCAGTAGCTATACTAGAGTGACCAGATTTAAAAGCGGGCAGGGCACCTGCAGCTTTAACTGTTGTGATGAAGAGGGAATTTCATCAGGTTCTCCATATATACAAATGACACGGGCAGAAATTCCCTTTTCAATACAACTGTTAAAGATACAGGAGCCCTGTCCTCCTTTTCATATGGTCGCCCTAGATTAATACTGGGCTCTTTCAGATTCTTTTATGTATGTTTCAAGTTATTCATGTATGTTGTTTTTTAAAAAATATCCAGCCTTTCTACAAAAGGAAAAGTGCCCAAAGTAGCTAAGAGGCCATTTTAAAAAGCCTGGTATAAATGCAAGAAATGGAAGTGGGAGAGTAGCAAACAGTACAATTCAATTTAAAATCATCAAATCAATGCACAATTAACTTTTTAAAAAATGACCTAGACCTGAAGTTAACAGCAAGCAATATGTTAAGAAAAATGTTTATCTGTCTCTTCCTCCAAAAGCTCAACTGCATAAAATTACTTTCACTTGTTGACAGAAGGAGAGACGACAATGTATATCTCTTGGATGAGGGTTTTGGGGTTTGGGCCCTATCTCAAGTCACCACCCAATTGTTAGTCAATGAAGAAATTACATTAAAGATGCTTATGACTTTAATGGATCTCAGCCAAGAAAACTGCATACAAGCAGCTGAGTTTTAATTTGAAAGCTTTGAAACATCCTCCCAGCTGGTAGCACAGATTATGAAAATCTGGCTGCCCACAAAGAACAAGCAAACTAGAATCACAGGCATTAACTGAATACCCCTGTACCATGGTATTGTTCACCCCAATAATATATGTCAGCATTTCTTAGGCTTTATATTGCCAGTGTAGTATTAACTGGTCAAAGAAGGTGTTTCATTTACTATTCCTAATCTGCAAACTCCTCTCCGCTTCTGAGCACACCTGTCCTTGTGGTTTAGAACAGGCTGAAGATCTTACATGTATTAATTATATACTTGTATAATGTGCTGATGTAACAATATTTGGGTCAGAATTTAAGAATGTTCGTCCATATAACTGTATTCGATCTGTTGTGTGAAAAAGGTAGATATGCAACAGTGAAGACATTATATATTTTTCTCTGTAGCAATTAATATTACAGTGCAGTGGGGGAAAGAGAAATTAAAGGACAATGCTATGACTTGTCAGGGAGATTCAGAATGTTAAGTGTGTCTGTGCTCTTTATATAATTTAGTTCAGGCTTGTGTCAATGCTGTTTATGTTTACTTGTGTTACTTCCATGTATATATGTAGCTCCTTTTGTTTGTCAACTTTTTGCTTTGTAATGGACTGATACAAATAAATAAATCTGAATCTGACCCCTGAGGATTATAGTTTGCTTTAGTACTATATGTATAACTGTAGTTGCAATGAAAGCGGATGCTGCCCTTTTTGTGATTTATTCAGCAGAGCAAGGCATTGTTTTGCAAATTACATGCCAATTGAAAAGGCAACAATGACCTAGAGTTGCATTGAAAGGAAGGGCTTAACATTTGTTTTAAAACATCTGCACATGCACCTACAAAACAAAGCCGCTGGCTTTGGAGGGTCTGGTCCAGTCTGCTTTTTTAACATTCCTAGCTTGAGAAGAACTTCTGGGAGATACGGTGCCCAATTCATAATACAACCAAGCACTTATGAACTGACGAATTCATGCACTGAACAAGGAAATTGTGAACCTTGGCATCATTACTACATCCTTTACAGTTTTCCAAATCATCATGGAACCGCTGGACCAACACAACTATGTAGCCCTTTCTGTTACCTTCTGGGTGACTCAAAGACAATGTCCAGTCAATTGTAAGGTATCTGGAACCTTGTGTAGGAGATAAAATGTTCTTGGCAGAAAGTAACCATTAGGTAGTATCAGGAATATATATTATATATCCCCCTCTGTTTCTGATGGGCAGAAACTGTATAATCCTTTCACTATGCAAGGGTGCAGTGTGTCAGCAGCAGTCTTGGGGAAAGGTTTCCAGAAGTACAGGGGGTAAATAGAGGGGGACAGCCCTAAACAGTGGGAAGACACTGTTGCTAGTCTTACTGAAGTCAAGAGAATTTCAGATCCCTAACACACGGTTGGAAGTAAACTCCACGGAAACAGAGTGCAGTGGCATGGGCATCTTACTATGGGATTATGCTAGTTAATCTTGTTTCCCTATAGCCCTATGGAGATGTTTGCCTGCTTGCGTGCAGGCTAAAGTGGTGTAGGAGACATGGACGTGTGCATCAGCCCCACCCCCACTGTTCCCACACTCCCAGCTGCCAGTTAGACTCAAAAGGGCTCTTCAAGTGCATTCAGCTGAATGCGCTCACAGGGCTTCCATGATCACGAAGCCAGACGTATCAGGGTTTCCGGTCGCATTCAGTTGAAGAGGGGATGGGGGTCCACAAAATACGTGAGAATATTGCAAAGGGAAATAAAGTGAACAGGAATACTGTCAAGCTGTACAAATATATATTTCAAAAATGTCCAGAAAGATTAAAAAAAAAGCTTGCATCTGTTTGACGGCACTCAACGGTGACAAATCGGAGGAAGTCTCCTGTAAGTGTTCAAGGAGAGAAAAGAGCAGGATATAGATATGCGTATGTGTAGAGACTCTAAAGATAGAACTCCTATACAGAAAAGGATAAGGCATTTAAGAACCCTGGCAATAACTAAAAGATTTAACTGAAAGAGGAAGAGGAAGGGATGTGCCATCTGGCACTGCTTTGTATAGTAAACGTCCCATTTCTGGAAAAGGGTGATTGATTAACTATATAAGTAAAAAGGAATTGTGTGTGCACACAGCAACCACAACAAAATAAAGCCAATATTTGAGCATATTTGAGTTTTTCTACATGAGGCTTTTAACCTGCCACTTTACCAAATATTCTGCTTCGAGTAAGACCTGATCCTTTACATGTGCTTCCCCCCCCCCCCGGGAGGTGCGTGTCTTTCTCTTCATTTCCTTATGTTCCATTACACAAGCACTAGGTGGTAGTGCGGCATAGCAATTACACTGGGCTTTATCCAGCCATTCACAAATAATACCAGACTTTCTTTGTTAGAGGGACGGTAAAATGGTTGCAAAGTAAGGGAATGGTCCTGGAGAATGATGACATCGGGTAAACGGCTCATAAACTACAGTAAGTGAAAAATCACAAGTGCACAATAAATATCTTGTGTAGAAAGGCTCTCATAAAAAATGATTGCTATGTATAAAGGAACATGGTGTATTCGGCAACCATTTTAAACACGTACCATATCATAAAGAAGCATCATGGCTGGAACTGAAGATTGAGAACAACTGAGAGCAGTAGGTGCAGCAGAAGTGATGCTGTTGTTGCCACAGGAGTGAAACTTGGGATGGGGCTGCTTCCCCTGGTCAAGGTAGTTAAGCCATATTACTCACTGGCAAGTACAGGACACTAAGTACACTAAGGCCCCATTCAGAAGACACTTTAAACCACGGCTTTAACCAAGGTGAATAAGTTTTTTTGCCTTATTCACTGGCCTGGTTCAGACAACACGCTAAACCATGCTGTTTAAGCAGCATGGTTTAGCGTGTTGTCTGAACCAGGCCACTGTGGTTAAAGCCATGGTTTAAAGTGTCTTCTGAACAGGGCTTAAACAATTCATTTCTCATCACATGCCTTCTCTCATTCAAGAACTATTAATTTGGGGTAACTTTTCCGATGAAACCAACAGCACATGTATTGAACAATACTGACAATGAACTGGCGCTTAACACTCAACCTATAACTTCTACACACTTAATCACTTGTTTATCTAGTGCATTCCAGCCTCCTTTAATCTGGAATCAATTGACATTGATTAAAAATGCATTTCTATATCATCTTGGGGGAAGGAAAAAGTAGGGCAGGAGAGCATTTACAATTGTAATTCTGCATGTATGATGCAGAATAATGACATTTCGTTTTGCAGCAGTCCCTTGAGTAAGGCTGTGTCTTCATTTCTATGGTCAACACAGATTTCTACAAAACCTATCCACTGCCATAAAACATATCTCAGATTTTGTCACAAAAATGTTTACATTTTCTAAATCATAATGCAAACCATATATTTCTACCATACAACAGCCATTATCTTATTGCTAAATATACATGCTCCTATGCACACGTGTGTATATTGTATATTATGTGCATATGTATTTTCAAATTTACGTCATGCCAAACATGGCTCCACAGAGCCTTTGGTGGGAGGTTTATAATAGGAGGTGACCAAGATAAGTGAGTTTGGGCTCTTAATTTTAATTTTAATGGAAAAACAGGATAGGTATGTTTGAAAATAAATTAATAAATAATGCAGAACAATAAAAGCATATTAAAACAGCAGTATATAATTAAAGCAATGAGTAGTTTTAACATAAAACACAAATCTGCAGCAGATAACAATTTATCAGATTAAAAAAATGCTGGCACAATATTATTAAATTCAAGGGGATTGTTCTAGATGGGAGCTTTCTAACTCAAGCAGAGATATCAAGGAAATTAACTAATTATGTACCTCAATGGCACCAGTATTTTTTTTTTAATTGAGCAATTTTGTTTTGCACAATCTTGATAAGGGAAGCATTGCACCTACCACCCGGCATAATTCAAATCTATTATTTTTGATATAAAAAAGCAGAAGGGCCGACTGTCCCAAATTTAAGGGTTTTACAAAGGGAAATCGCATTCAAGAAAAGACGGGGAGGGGCAATGCTGAGTATTACAGAAGATGCAGTCCTGTATACTCCCTTTATATTCACTGTGACCTGCAGAGTCAATATAAAGACCTTTTGCACACAATAATGTGTCTTTCTGACTAATTAAGTTTGATTGAGAGTGATTATGACCTGCAAATGTATTGGAAATGTATACAAATAAAGCTGACCTCTCTCTTACATTAGCGGAGGTGTTCAAAGTAAAAGTCGTTTTGAGTTTATTTGTCTTTTGTGACCACTGTGTTGGCTATCTATATGATATGGTTTAGAAAGTACAGGAGGAGGAGGAGGAGGAGGAGGAGGAGAAGTCTATCAGTGGCTACTAGACCTGATGGTTATGTGCTACCTCCAGTATCCGAGGCAGTAAGGGGGATTCTACACGCCGTACTGAGGGCGCTTCCATGTGCCCCCAGTGCGGCCCCAAAGCGATCATGTAATTTGCCTGGAGAAGCGACGAGGAAGAGGCGTCCTTGCCGCCGCCGCCGCCCACCTACTTCCTCGCCGGCCGGGACGGAGAGCTCGGCGGAAGAAGGCGGGGTGGAGAGCTTCTTCCGCTCTCCACCCCACCTTCTTCCGCCGAGCTCTCCGACCCGGCCGGCGAGGAGGTAGGTGGGTGGCGGCGGCGGCGGCAAGGACGCCTCTTCCTCGTCTCTTCTCCAGGCAAGTTACACAATCGTTTTGGGGCCGCACTGGGGGCGCATGGAAGCGGCCTCAGTATGGCATGTAGAATCCCCCTAAGTCTGTGTGCACGAATTGATGGGGAGGGTGCTGTTGCAACATGTCCTGCTTTGTTGGTCCCTGGTCGATGGCTAGTTGGCCACTGTAGGAACAGAGTACTGGACTAGATGGACCCTCGGCCTGATCCAGCAGGGCTCTTCTTATGTTCTTGTGATGAAGTATAGCAGCAAAAATATTAGTTGCTGAGAAATGGCTGGATTCATTTGTTCCTTTTTTGGAAAAATGATAGGTGAAGATATCGAGACTGGCTGAAATGTCAGAACTGACAGGAGATATAGCTCTAGGAAATAATTAGAGACATTTTAGGGAGAAATAGGGTTGTATCCAGCTGCATCATTCCATTCGTGCAAATGGCATTGCAGAAGCTACGTGCAAGGGAAAAATCAAATGAAATGTTCTGCTTGCACAACCACTTGTACAACAGGAAAAGGCAGCAGAGCTCCGCTTGCACATCAGTTTCTTCCATGGCACATTGGATTTAGACCATAGTTCCCTTTTACTAATTTTATGAAGCTGAGTTTTAATTTGGATATCAACATGTACCAGAGCTTTTCTACAACACTAATAATGGTTGACAGACCATTTTGTATGTTTTATAAATTGGTAAAAGTTTTTAAAGTGAGCTGACTCTCCAGTTAAATATCTATCACCTCAAAAAAGCCCAATGGAGCACAATAATTATCAGCTTTCTAAAAATAAAACTAATCTGCCCTGGTGGACCACTTCAGAGGACGTTTCACAATGAATACATAATTTTCTCAATAAGCTGGAAGGAGGAGCAGGGAAAATTAGCTACTAAGGAGACAGATAAGGTGGATAAACGAACGGAAGACAGTGGCTCCTTCTTTACTGCTCATGGTTTTATCTCACCAGCGTTATACTGTGCAATCACTGTGAATTGCATGCAAAGGACTCCGAAGTTTTCCAGTTCATAATCTGCTTTTATTGTGAAGTGCTCCCATGCATCCTGCTTTAATTGCGCTTCTTAATCAAAAGAAGTGCAATATTTTGCTACTAGTTTTCGAGCGTATCATTTGTTGTTTTCCGAGCGGCCACTGGGGCGCAGGAGCAGAATTTGAAGAAAAATTAAACAAATGCTTACATCTGTGTAAGCTTTAAAGATAAAGACATCAAAATTGGCACAGTAATAGATATTAAGGAGAGCTTTAAGCATATCAAATTTGAATTGGATTGGGTCATCCGTTGATATTTTATGATTTTTTTTTTTTACATTTCCCCCCTTAAACCCATTTCCTGATATGCAAAGGATCTAGCCAGCTTAGCGCTGTAGGGGATAATTCGAGGGAAACAGGTATGTGGGATGAAGCTCTGAATGAGTGAACAGGCCTCAAGTGGTGAGGCCAACATGTAGTAAAACTCTTAAGAGTTCTTTAATGTTTGAATCACTAACATCACGATGGTCATTTAATTTTTTTTATCATTATCATTATTCCCCCATGAAGCACGTAATTTTCTATCAAAACTGTGTTCTTAGCCATTGTCTAGGCCTAAAGCTTCGAATCAAGGTGTGGACCAAATGCCTTCATTGCAAGTACAGCCTTTAGTTATAGGCAGTTTATCAATCGGTGTATGACAGAGAAAGAATAGGTTAAACATTATGAATAAGAGTATCATGAAGTATCGTTGGGTTCTTTAGGTGAAACAGAGATTTTGTTTTATATAGGCAGTTACCATAGATCCTTGAAGATTTCATCCTGGGATAACTCAACTGGGATCAATGAGAATTCTTCAAAAACCAGAATGATTAGGAAGGAGGAGGAGGAGGAAGGGAGAGAGGGATGGGGGGAGAAAAAGAGAAAGAAGTTGAAAAGAACAGTTGGCGATACACCATCTGGAAACTGTTCACCTCTCACAATCACCAACAGCTAAAAGTTACTAAACATTTAGCTAGCCCTAATGTTTGACTACCCTAGGTGACCTGCCTGTCTTCGTCTTGAGGATGAACTGACCACAGCTGGATGCCACTGATTCTCTACAGCTGAAACAGCATTACACAAAATCGATGGGAATGAATGAAGCTCTGAGCTTTGTGAAACAGCCATCAGAAAGGCAAAGGAAGGAGCTGGCATCAAAGCCTTTTTCACTCCCCCAACGCCTGGCTTCTTCTTGGGTGACGATCAGTAAAAAAAAAAAAAAAGATAGCTGTGTAAATGTGTAGCCATTAGAAACAAGTGCTATAGATTTATTCTTTAGGATCAAGCTAATGAAAGAGTGCATATACAGTCGTGTGAAAAAGAAAGTACACCCTCTTGGAATTGTATGATTTTACATATCAGGACATAATAACAATCATCTGTTCCTTAGCAGGTCTAAAAATTAGGTAAATACAACCTCAGATGAACAACAACACATGACATATTACACCGTGTCATGATTTATTTAACAGAAATAAAACCAAAATGGAGAAGCCATGTGTGAAAAAGTAAGTGCACCCTTACTGCTTCCATAGGAATTAAGATGCTAAGTAGCAGACAGGTGCTGCTAATCAAATGCCCGTGATTAATTGATCATCAGCAAGTATGACCACCTCTATAAAAGTCAAAGTTTTTTTCAGTTTGCTGGTCTGGAGCATTCAGGTGTGTGTTAACACAATGCCAAGGAGGAAAGACATCAGCAATGATCTTAGAGAAGCAATTGCTACTGCCCATCAATCTGGGAAGGGTTATAAGGCCATTTCCAAACAATTTAAAGTCTATCATTCTACAGTGAGAAAGATGATTCAAAAGTGGGAAACATTCAAGACTGTTGCCAATCTTCCCAGGAGAGAACGTCCCAGCAAAATCACCCCAAGGTCAGACCATGCAATGCTCAGAGAAAAAAACCCAAGAGTTACATCTCAGACTCTACAGGCCTCAGTGAGCATGTTAAATGTTAAAGTTCATGACAGCACAATTAGAAAAAGACTGAACAAGTATGGTTTGTTTGGAAGGGCTGCCAGGAGAAAGTCTCTTCTCTCTAAAAAGAACATGGCAGCACGGCTTAGGTTTGCAAAGTTGCATCTGAACAAACCACAAGACTTTTGGAATGATGTCCTTTGGACAGACAAGATCAAAGTGGAGAAGCGCCACGTTTGGTAAAAACCAAACACAGCATATCAGCACAAACCCCTCATACCAACTGTCAAGCACGGTGGTGGAGGGATGATGATTTGGGCTTGTTTTGCAGCCACAGGACCTGGGAACCTTGCAGTCATTGAGTCGACCATGAACTCCTCTGTATACCAAAGTATTCTAGAGTCAAATGTGAGGCCATCTGTCCGACAGCTAAAGCTTGGACGAAATTGGGTCATGCAACAGGACAATGATCCCAAGCACACCAGCAAATCTACAGCAGAATGGCTGAAAAAGAAAAGAATCAAGGTGTTGCAATGGCCCAGTCAAAGTCCAGACTTCAACCCGATTGAAATACTGTGGCGGGACCTTAAGAGAGCTGTGCATAAACAAATGCCCTCAAACCTCAATGAACTGAAGCAACTTTGTAAAGAAGAGTGTGCCAAAATTCCTCCACAATGATGTGAGAGACTGATAAAGTCATACGGAAAACGATTACTTCAAGTTATTGCTGCTAAAGGTGGTTCTACAAGCTATTGAATCATAAGGTGTACTTTCTTTTTCACACGACTGTAATTAAATGAGTGCTCAGCTGCTTTGTTGAGTTTAGAAGGCCTGCTCCCAAAGTTAGGAAGCTCCAGTTTTGTGAAATATTTTGTATCATTATTAAGAGCACAAAAATAATTTCTTTTTCACACCCCATGCTAGAGATCCTGAAATACGTTTACAGTTGTTGTTTTTTGTTTATTACATTTATATTTATTTATTCACTTATTCACTTATTGTGAACCGCCCAGAGAGCTCTGGCTATTGGGCGGTATAGAAATGTAATAAATAAATAAATAAATAAATTTATCTAATTAGAGTGGCAACTTGTGAATCTCCAAAAACAGAATGTGCATCACCTAAAACAGAGGACAAGAATGGACACTAATTTGCATAGAACTTACATGCGCTTATGAATGCAAATTTAGAAATGGTTATTATAAGTTATATAGAAATACAGTACATCTCATGATAGGATGGAAGACTCTAACCAGGTGACCTGTGTCCCTTGCTCAGTCTGAAGTCCCAAGTGCTCATGGTCAGCAGCTTCAAGGCCCAGCTCTTCCTTCTGATGGTTGTTTATATCATACCTGGAACTGACAGTGCTTCAAACAGAAGATGCCTTCAAAATAAAGAGCAGTTCATCACAACAGTTAAAGCTGCAGTAGCTATACTAGAGTGACCAGATTTAAAAGCGGGCAGGGCACCTGCAGCTTTAACTGTTGTGATGAAGAGGAAATTTCACCAGGTTCTCCATATATACAAATGACACGTGCAGAAATTCCCTTTTCAATACAACTGTTAAAGATACAGGAGCCCTGTCCTCCTTTTCATATGGTCGCCCTAGATTAATACTGGGCTCTTTCAGATTCTTTCATGTATGTTTCAAGTTATTCATGTATGTTGGTTTTTTAAAAATATCCAGCCTTTCTACAAAAGGAAAAGTGCCCAAAGTAGCTAAGAGGCCATTTTAAAAAGCCTGGTATAAATGCAAGAAATGGAAGTGGGAGAGTAGCAAACAGTACAATTCAATTTAAAATCATCAAATCAATGCACAATTAACTTTTTAAAAAATGACCTAGACCTGAAGTTAACAGCAAGCAATATGTTAAGAAAAATATTTATCTGTCTCTTCCTCCAAAAGCTCAACTGCATAAAATTACTTTCACTTGTTGACAGAAGGAGAGACGACAATGTATATCTCTTGGATGAGGGTTTTGGGGTTTGGGCCCTATCTCAAGTCACCACCCAATTGAGGACTGTTTATATGCATCTATAAATATACATTAACATATGCAAATTTTATCCAAATTGCTCTCCTTCTTAGTCATCTTTTTTAGTGAAACGTTTCCTCCTTTTTCCGTGATTGTTTAGGTGGCCACCCAACATTTGTGAGACCAGGCTAACCAGTCAACATTGTATACATTTTGTTTACGAACTCACCTAAGAAGGGTGGGAGTAGAAACCAGTCCATGTCACTTTATTTAAATAAACTCATTTAAATTTCTTGGTGATTAAATTTGGGGGCTGCCCAAAGCACAGAAAACCGCTGTAGGACTCGGTCTATATAGTATTAGGCTATTTGACAATGAATTGTGACCATATAGTTTTGCACACACTTATTACAGGGGTCAAAATAGATGTTTATCAAGATAATCAATTGTTGTGTTTGATTCCTGAGACATCTTAAATCCAGATACTTAGCTGGCTTTACTGACAAATCCCATCCCTATGCATCTACAAAATTAATTACAAACCTATTACCAACTAATAAGGACAACATTACCTCCTGCTTCTGAATATTCCAGAAATAACAAATAGCAAAAGGACAGTGTTTCTTCCCAAATTTATGGCATATTGGCTTCTGGACCTGTCTTGAAACAGAGAAGTGCAGGAACACAAATAAATCAGTAAAGTAAATAACACAGATAAAAGCAGCAGTATTTAAACTGAGAATATTATAGAAAATTATTTTGAACTATTCCATAATTTCTAGTGCCTCTTCTTATTTCAGCTAACTGGCAGCTGGTTTATTTAATCATGTTATCTTTTATAACTTCAAAACAACAACCACCCACCTTTGGTTAATCTTTATATATAGGGCCGGTGCTACCATAGAGGCCACTCAGGCGGCCGCCTAGAGTGCCAAGCTAAGAGGGGCTCTGGGCACAGCGCAGCACTCACGCGCATTGGCTGTGAGCTGGCCCGGCCCGAGGATTCAGCTGGGCCTGGGCGGGCAAGATGGTGCCCCACGCCCGCCCAGCCAAAGCAAAGCCAGGGACACTAGGATGGGGATGGGGCGGCTCCACATTTGAACTTCCGGAATGCGCCCGGAAGAGAGAGAGAGAATGTATGGGTGAATGGGGTCTTTGAGTGAATGCATGTGTTCATGTGTGTGTTTGTTTGGAGTGAGTGATGCTGAGTGTGTGTGTGTGTGTGTGTGCATGTGTGTGTGAGTTGGAGGTTATATTCCTATTAAATAATGCATTTTAGACCCATAGACATTCCTTTCCAATTTGTTTGCTATAATTGGCATGACGAAATTTAGAAGTTTCAAGTTTTGTGCTTCTTACTTTTTCCAGGAAACATGTTCTTAAAAATCAAAGTTGGCATTTTGGGGGCGGGGGGGTGAAAGTAGCTCACCTTGCCTAGGGCGCAAAATAGTCTAGCACCGGCCCTGTTTATACAGTCAAGTCTCCCACTGACCTCAATACTACATATGCTGCAAGAAGGATGGCAAGAGAGTTGTTCCTTTTCTACAGAATGTCGTTGTGTACTACATTTAGTCCCCTGTGTAGGCAAGAATTGACCCATTTTCATAACTGCTATTAACACTGACATTAAATTGTTACTGCTCAGTGATGTTATGAAAAATCAAAATGCATGTCAGCCAAAGTAGACATTCAACATTTACACTCCATTAATTAATTCATCACCTAAAAGCTAACTATTGATTTTTTTTAATGGCTTTACAAATCTGCTTAAGCCTTTGTGATGTAATTAAGATGTGTGTTTACTGTAAATTGTTTAACAAATATAGTGCAATGTTTTCCTCAGTCACAAACAACTCAACTTCTGTTGATCATACAAATTGTTTGAAAATGTCCTATTATTATCTTATTCATTTAAAACACATTAGAATGCTCGATGTTTTTAATAGTCCTCAATGGCATTGGTTCAATTAGAGACCTATTAAATGGAGTTAGCCTTTCTGCATTTATGCACGGGGCACTGTACGGTAATTCTGCCATTACATTGTTTGCCTACATTATGGGCTAGTGATACTAATAGTGTGGGGAAGAAGCAGATACGTGAAGGCAGATAAAAATCAATGATTTTTTTTAAAAAAAAGAATATTACAAGATTATATAGTCTCTTTTAAAAAATAAAGTTGTGTAAAAAGAAAACTTACTTTAATACGAATTTGATGGGTGAACGCTTCACCCTCTGTTTGGAAAGGGCTTGTTCCTGGAATGGGCTTATTATGCTAAATGGAATTCCTTGCCTGTTGTATCATCACTTTTGCAGTAAATAAAAAAAAGTGGGGGGGGGAGTTGGAGGAGAATTGGTGTGTTGCTTTCATAGATGCTAAAATAAATGCTAAAGAGTCACAAGTGTAATTGCTCTAACTGTTCAAGGGGCTATGTAAAAAAAGGTGAGGAGAGGGGAGTGCAATAGGCCCGAAAGAAGATAAACAGGGAGATAGCAATTGGATGGCAGGATTATATCATATCCTGAGATTTCACACACAAGGAGGGAGCTCTATGGGAAGAATGGGACACACATGACAGATCTGGGCAATTATTTGTTCTGGTCCGATCTGCGATGGAGCCTGCTTGAAATAATTCAGTGCCGCAGGTGGGGGATGACTAAGCAGAGGTTTGTTGCCCTCCTGTGGCAGGTATGGGCAGGCACCTTTAGTGGGGACAGGGATGGTGAGCATTCTGAGGCACCGTTTAACTATGATAGGTGATGCCTGCTGCTTTCTGCTCAGGGCTTTGCAGCCCGAGTGGGAAGATAAGGATTATCTGTGAGGCCAACTCACCTCACCCACTCGGAGTTTTGCGGCTGAAGAGGAGGTAACATGGGAAGGCCTACCTTCCCCAAATGGGGATAGTCCTGAGGGCTGGCGATCTTACAGGCACCACTCAGCAGGCACACAATGTTTCATCCATATTTCCTGGCTAGTTGCCAGCATAGATGAGTTGTCTGCTCAGGTCTTCCTCTTCATAGATTATCAATAAATGTGGCCCATGTTTTATAAAATACTAGCTGTACCCTGCCACGCGTTGCTGTGGCTCAGTCTGGTTAAATTGAAAAGAAAGAAAAGACAAAGCGGATGTTTCTAATATGTTTAATTTCACAATGCTTGTGGATATACAATATTTTTAGTTGTTCCGTTGTCTGTGTAGATATAGAGATTGTCTGGTTTGCCGACTCTAGAACACACAACATATAATTGTCCATGTGAGAAGCAATCTGTGTCTAGATCTAAACCGCACAATTCTAAAGATTGGCCCTGAGCTTTGTTGATGGTGATTGCAAACGCCAATCGAATTGGGAATTGCAATCTCTTAAATTGAAATGGCATATCTGTTGGAATCATAGGAATGCGAGGAATGAGGACATCTTCACCTTTGAAAGGTCCTGTCAAGATTGTTCCTTCTATGACATTGCTCAGTAATTTTTTTTACTGCAAGCCGCGTGCCATTGCAAAGTTTTGTGAGAAAACATGCAAATAGGAGAGGAGGCAGAGGCAGTGGATTGGCCTACTGTTTGGTTTTTAAAAAAGGATGTTTTTACAGTGAGGTTAGTGGAAACTCCTGGCAGTTACCTTTCTTCAGAACGTGTAACTGTCACAGGTGTGACATCTATATTCACTCAGCCAATTGTGAGAGAACATGCAAATAGGAGAGGAGGCAGAGGCAGTGGATTGGCCTGCTGTTTGGTTTTTTAAAAAAGGATGTTTTTACGGTGAGGAGGTTAGTGGAAACTCCTGGCAGTTACCTTTCTTCAGAACGTGTAACTGTCACAGGTGTGACATCTACATTCACTCAGCCAATTGTGAGAGAACATGCAAATAGGAGAGGAGGCAAAGGCAGAGGCAGTGGATTGGCCTACTGGTTGGCGATGTCACAATGACCTATAAGAGCAAATAGGAGAGAACATGCAAATAGGAGAGAAGGCAGAGGCAGTGGATTGGCCTACTGGTTGGCGATGTCACAATGACCTATAAGAGCAAATAGGAGAGGAGGCAGAGGCAGTGGATTGGCCTACTGGTTGGCGATGTCACAATGATCAGCAGGACTGGTTTTTAGGAGGCCTGTTTCTTCGATTTTAAGACAAACTTTTGACCCCATATAGAACATAGTTACATAACAATGCTCGCGTATTCGAATGCAACGTTGTGTCAAAATTTCAAAGCAATCGGTGAAGAACTTTCAGAGATATAACGTCTGTTTCGAACGAACATTTACATTTTTATTTATATAGATGGCTATGCCTCATTTCTTTATTTCCTGCCCTTCCTTTTGCCCACAATGAGTTAAAGGTATTGCAATTATGTATGTGTTGCTCTTGATATTTTTACCTCTCTGCATGCCAGTAGCAAATATGTTACTATTCATAGGTGGGAGTTCACAATACAAACTCCTCCCAGTTCAAAATCCCAATACAAGGCAAGCCCAGACCCTTCCAAATTTGAGTCTGAGCTTGTATTGCCTCACATTGGGTTTTAACCACCACAACTACTGTTGCCAGTCAGTCCTTCTTCTCTCAAACTCACCTGGAAGCATGGCAGGGGTGGGGCCAGATGTCATGTTTTACAGAGGACAGTCCTCTATTAAAAGGCACCCTCTACATGAAATGCTGTCCTGGCCAAGTCCAGTTTCAAGATCAAGAACCATAACAACTAGGGGTGTGCACGGACCCCCCACTCCGCTTCTCTTCCAGATTCGCGATTTGCGGATCGGGCCGCTTCGCTCCGCCCCCGCTCCGCCTATGTCCGCTGCGGAGCTCCGGATCCGGATCAGAGCTCCGTTTCCCCCCCCCCCATAGGCTTGCATTAAGCTAAAAAAGTATACAACTTTTTTCTGTTAAAGTTAGAAACCTCAAGTTTGGCACCATGACACCTCATGGATGTATACACAAGCACGCCAAGACTCAAGGCAATCCCGTCATCCCCTGATTTTTGGGGAATTTATGAAAATCGGACACCCCATTCACACCCCTTTCAATAGCTCCGTCAATTTGTACGTTAGAAACCTCAAACTCACCACCATGACAGCTTATCCAGAGATACACATGCACGCCAAGACTCAAGGCAGTTCAATCATCCCCTGATTTTTTGGGAATTTATGAAAATCGGGCACCCCATTCACACCCCTTTCTATAGCTCCGTCAATTTGCACGTTAGAAACCTCAAACTCACCAGCATGACAGCTTATCCAGGGATACACATACATGCCAAGACTCAAGGCAGTCCCATCATCCCCTGATTTTTGGGAATTTATGAAAATCGGGCACCCCATTCACACCCCTTTCTATAGCTCCGTCAATTTGCACGTTAGAAACCTCAAACTCATCACCATGACAACTTATCCAGGGATACACATGCACGCCAAGACTCAAGGCAGTCCAATCATCCCCTGATTTTTGGGGAATTTATGAAAATCGGAAACCCCATTTGCAGACGGTTTGACAGATAAAAAAAATTGAAGCGGGCACCCTCCCAGATGCCACCCTAATACTAATTATAATATGTATAAGAATATAATACTACTACTAATAATAATATGTATAAGAATATTACTAATACTATATGTAGGGAAATGGGACAAGAAGTGTGTATGCTTTGCCCAAACAGGATTTGAAATGCTCAATCTGTGGCTGTTGCACTTCACAAACAGTGCACACAGCACACTCACACAATAACACAGTCACATACACAGTCCAAGTAACAGAGAGAAGAAATAGAGAGTAATAGAAATAGATTGTAAGCCTATGCGGCAGGGCCTTGCTATTTACTGTTTTACTCTGTACAGCACCATGTACATTGATGGTGCTATATAAATAAATAAATAAATAATAATAATAATAATAATAATAATAATAATAATAATAATTTTGTATTTTTTTGTATTTAGAAGAAAGAAGGAAGATGAAACACAGTCAGGCTTTAAGAGAGGGAAGGGGGGGGGAACCAACCAAACAAACAAACACTCCAAAATTTTAAAATAAAGTTTATATTAAATCAAAGTAAGGGAAAAACACAGAGCAAACTAAGCAAAAAGTCAGAAAGAAGCAAACAAACACACACACACACGCCAAGCTAAATCTAATCTATCTCCAAACACAGCAGCAGCACCTAACTAACTCCTCTCCCCACGAACGCAAAACCCACAAGACGCTGAGAGCTCAAAGCAGTGAGGGTGTCTCTGCCTTAGTCCCCCCCCTCCAACGCTGGGATTGGAGGATGCTTCATGAGGTGATCAATTCTCATCAGGATTGGGAGTTGAATGTGCCTGTCATCGCTTAAAAAACAAAAAACAAAAAAAACGCCGGTTTACCCGCTGTCCCTGTTTGTTTACCCAACTATTCCAAAAATTCTAGCAAGCGAACCGCAGCACGCAGAGAGCTGAGAGTAGGCTCAAAATGACCCCCATCCATGACTCTCTAAGCACAATAAGTTCCAGAAAGATAGCTTAAAAAACAACACAGTTATCCCCGATTCTTTTCCGCAATGCAATCCTATGGGCGAAATTTTTCAAAATGGCGATCGGATCGCTCTGCGTAAAGAGAAGCGCTCCGCCAATGGCCGCTTCTCTTCGCCTTGCTTCTACGGGTCCCCGGCCCGCTTCTACTCTGCCTCTGGGCAAGGCGGAGCAGGCCAATTCGCTTCTGATTCGCCGCTTCTAATTGAAGCGGAGCACATCCCTAAAAACAACTGTTTCCCATCAACAGTAAGCACCTGAACAGCAGAATGAAGAGGCAAGTCACGGTCTTCAACACTTGGGGAGATGTACTGTATTCTTATTGAAATTATAATAATTATGTGCAAATTTGCATCTAAACATAAGAATTAGCATATGCAAATTTTGTGCAAATTTTGTCCTTTTTTCATTTCCTCTCTTTCGGCGGTTCATAAGTGGCCACCCTACTAGTGACAGCATCAAGGTCACTCAATCCTATTCCTTTCTTTCCCTTCTTCCTCCGCTCACTCTCTGTCTCTCTCTATCTGCCCACCTCCATGTTTTCAGGGTGCCTTGCAGCTGGGAAGCTGATGTCACTGCACTTTAGGCAACAGAAAGAGAGATGAAGTTAGTATAATAGGCCAGAGCCTCCAGGGGGAGTACAGCAATTCACAGAGACTGAGGTGGGTGGGGAATTGCAGGGCAAGGGGTGGATTTGGTCAACGTCTCCCATGAACATGAGATTGCGGTTTGTTTTCAGTACTCATAAGGAAAGGGAAAGAAGTGAGAGGAAATCACGGTGAGCTGTTTGGGTGTGAATCAAGGAAACTATTTGCATGGCGTGGGTGATTTGGGGAACTTCTTTCTGGACAGCATGGGAACACTCGACAGTCATGGAGCATGCATGCTCCAGCATCTGCACCAGAAGAAACATCCTGGTGTGGCACCTGAACACAAGAGTTGAGACTCATTTACAGCGAGATGTTGGTCCCTCATTTAATTTTATTTATTTATTTTAGCACTTTTATCCCGCCCTTTAGCCAAAAAGGCTCTCAAGGTGGTTACAAAATATTTCTTAAGACAGTTCCTGCCCACAGGCTTACAGTCTAAAAAAAATGACACAAAAGGAAAGGGGATTGGGAGGGAGGAGGGGGGGGAAGAAAGAAGCAAATTCAGGCACTAGATTCTTAGTTGCAAAGTTCAGCAGCTGCTTCCTTTCCCTCTCCCTCTAATAGTCTCATGCAGATCAAGGCACGATGGGGAGGTGCCTGGCTGCTGCTTCCTCTCCCACTGATGGCCTCAGCAGCAACCATGGCTTTTGTCTCAGAAAACATATAGCGGTGCAACTATGGCTGGACATTAGGGCCAAGTTCCAAGACCCTGCAGCCCAGGGGGGTCCCAAATAACCACCCAGATAGTGGCAGCAAATGGGGCAGCAGCCAACAGGCCCAGCATAAGTATCTGAGCTGGCATATGCATGCCGGAGCCTGCTGACTGGGCATGTGCATGGTTAAAGATGCTCATATTTATTATTTTTACTTTTATAATATATTATCCCTTTCTGCAACAAAATAGTGCCTCCTCCCAAGTAAATATGTTTAGCATCAGGGCAGCAAGAGCAAACTCCACGATATTTCTGTATTATGATTTAAGTGAGCTTAAAATGCAAGCCTGCAAATGCTAAGAATGTTGTTTTTTAATCAAGGTTAGCAAACTGTTTGCTTTGCTCTAACATACCTGTAATGTAGAAGCAGCTGTAAAGCATGGAATGGCAGTGGGGGTAAGAAATGTTAGTTGTGTGCTTCACAAAGTAATACATATGGCCCTCTAAATAGTCTAAAAATCCATAGCTGTAATCACGAAAACATGATTCTGGTGTTGAAGCCATCTTTCAAAGGCTAAAGTACTACATCTATCAGATAGAATCTATTAGTTTTTGTTACTCCATCCATATTATTATTATTATTATTATTATTATTATTTATTTATATAGCACCATCAATGTACATGGTGCTGTACAGATTACACAGTAAATAGCAAGACCCTGCCGCATAGGCTTACAATCTAATAAAGTTGTAGTAAACAGTAAGGAGGGAAAGAGAATGCAAACAGGCACAGGGAAGTGTAAACAGGCACCGGGTAGGGTGAGGCTAACAGTATAGAGTCAGAACAAACTCAATATTTAAAAGCTATAGGGAAAAGAAAAGTTTTTAGCTGAGTTTTAAAAGCTGTGATTGAGTTTGTAGTTCTCAAGTGTTCTGGAAGAGCGTTCCAGGCGTAAGGGGCAGCAGAAGAAAAAGGACGAAGCCGAGTAAGGGAAGTGGAGGTCCTTGGGCAGGCGAGAAGCATGGCATCGGAGGAGCGGAGAGCACGAGCGGGGCAATAGTGTGAGATGAGAGAGGAGAGATAGGCAGGAGCTAGACCGTGAAAAGCTTTGAAAGTCAACAGGAGAAGTTTATATTGGATTCTGGAGTGAATTGGAAGGCAATGAAGAGATTTCAGAAGTGGAGTGACATGGTCAGAGCGGCGGGCCAAGAAGATGATCTTAGCGGCAGAGTGGTGGACAGAGACCAGCGGACTGATGTGAGACGAGGGAAGGCCAGAGAGAAGAAGGTTGCAGTAGTCCAACCGAGAGATAACCAGTGCGTGAACGAGAGTCTTGGCAGAAATTATCTTTAAGAAATTATCTTTAAGAAAATACATATTTTCCCATGAATATGGGAAAATGTTCTTGAATTATATGCAGAGTAATGCAATCTACAACAAAACCAGGCCAGGCCAGCAAAGAAACATGCTTGACACAACTCCTTTATTTTATTTTATTTTACTTATTTTATTCTATTCTATATTTATTTTTGCTTAGTGCTTTTATTTTTGCTTAATGCTTTTATTTTTGTTTAATTTTTGCTTAATGCTTTTACTTATAGACATGAAACCTTTAAATATTGGGTAACATGAAGAAGGGAGAGGGAAAACTAACAGGGAGGGGATGAAGCCAGAGGGGGCGTCAGGAGGGGGAGGGGATTTACTGTTAATCTTGTATTGGGGAAATAAAAAACAATCTAATAAACTGCTAATAAGAAACACTAAGAAAGACATATTTTAAAGTGTTTATTATTTAGCATATGCCTTTTGGACTGGATTTGGGTGGACTTTTTGGTTGTAGTTGAATGTATAATGAACATTTGCTGTGTCCAAGAAAGTCAGGTGACCACGAATACTTTTCAGTTCTACTGCGATATATTCAAAGACTAATTTTAGGAAGCAAGGGGAAATGTAATAATGCTATAAAAATAAATCAGGTTTGAAGAAGAAGAAGAAGAAGAAGATCATCATTATCATCATCATCATCATCAAAGGGCCTTCCTGACTCTTTAACTCCATTCCCTACCTGATTACACATCCAGGAATCTGCTCTCCCAGCTAATTTGCAGCCTTTCAATTCATGTGGAAAAATTTATGATTACATAAAATCCATGCCTAAAAACGCAGAGCACATATTTTATTTTACATCAGCCCCCGGAGGAAGGTCTGCAACAGTTCTGCTGAGAATAGCTGCTGCTGTTGCTTCATTTTCAAATGACATCCAACTGTTAAAGGGAGAAGGGAGGATATTTGAAGCTACTCATCATGCAGAGATAAAAAGGAGGCAGCATAATCCTGCTATGTCTTGATAACATTAATTAGCATCAGAGTTTAGGGACATTTTTTTTAAAAAAAACAACAACACTTTATTAAATTTAACACTTAGTTGCAAAAATATTAAAAGACTTCTACAATCATGATTTTTAAAAAGAGGTATGATTTTTTAAAAATCAATACCATATTTTGATTTAAAGAGAGGCATTACCCATTTCTGTGCAAATGTAATGAGAAGATTGCATCATGAGGCTTTTGCGCTGGTGCTTAGACACTATCATCTTTCATTTACTTTACATTCTGTGGCTACTGTGGTGCAAGAGCAATCTATGAAACGTTTCCTACATTAGTTGTGTTGTGCTCCCAAGAGATGTTTCAAAATTCACATCCTGTAAATGTTGAACAGGAATGGCAATTCCCCCACACACACTTCCATATTTGTGGTGCTAGATGCTCAGAAGTAAATCCAAAACAATGTGACAAGCTTCTGTTGCGCCATTTCAGTTCTCTAAAAGTAAGAATATGTTGTTATTGTTATTGGTAAGATGATCCAGGCATGAAGAGTGTACCTAGGTTAGACACTGGAGATTTATTGGTGTTTTGTAATATTTACATTTATTTACAAGAATACTGGAGCCCATCTACTTGGAGACGTTTCCAACACAATTCAGTTATTGGATTTACTCCTCCCATTGCACACGCAGCCAATTAAAGTGGCATATACAAAAAGAAACAGGTTTTTCCTTTTCTCCTATCAATTCTGCACCCCCTGCACATGTTATATTCTTCCTAAATAAGGGCAGAATATTACAAGCTCCCATGCACAAAGGAAATTCACTACACTTGGAAAGCTAATTCATCAAGCAGAAAGGAAGGCTAAAAACCCTTCTCACGGATATGCAAGCTTTCCACCTGCAGGACCATTTCAATTTGTAGGAGATGTCAAACAGTTGGCCTCTTCACCTGGTGTCTGAAATGACACAATGTGAGAAAGAAAGTACTTGTCTTTTTCTGTATGTTTGAATCAGCTCTTTGTCATCTTCATTCTTTCATGATTCTCCTCACACTATTATACACCCTATTCTCTTTTTAGTTTAACAACAACAAAAAGCACTCCACCATAAACGCTTCCAGATGTTCAGGAGCTTTGTTTTAGGAAAGTCGCAGATGGACGGCAGTGCGTCTTTAATTTTAAGATGGTAAAAATTACTGCTTTGTTTGTGGATATCTATATTGAGGTGACGGCTTTTGCCATCTACCTTTTTGACAAATTTTACATGAAATATTAACAGTGTCCTGTATACCTTTACTCAGAAGTAAGCCCCACTGAATTCAATAGGACTTATTCACAGGTAAGTGTATCTAAAATGCAGCCTAAAAAGCACATCTCAGCCTCTCTCTCAACTTATATGTTCCATGTTTGAATGCTGGTAATGGGGAACAGAATGTATGTTCTTGCAAATGTAGTTCTTTATCAATATTACAGATGGATTTAAGGAACAGCTGATTTAAGACTCACCTATATAAACACCCATAGCCAAGTTGAGCAGTAGAAGAGGAATGCATTTCACCTTTGACTTAAAACACCTGTGTTCACTCACAATTTCACATCCTTGAATCATTTTTTAAACTTAGTGCTACTAGCTGTTTGGGAGGGGAGGGGGCTGAAATTAGGCAAAAGAATAGTAAGTCAGCTGGGTACTGTGGTTTATCTTAATTATGGTTAGTGGAAATAAGCCAACTTTAAACCACAGTTTACAAAGCTGGCTTGATTCAACTAACCATAGTTAAGATTAACCACTATTTACGATTCAGATGCTAAAGTGCAATTAATCTCAAACAAAAGAAGGAGCTTCCAATTTTCTCACAGCCATGCCAGAAAGGGTGGCATAAGAAGCCTGTAAGCCCAAGGTTTACTGGGGCTTATTCTCATAATGCTAAACCATGGTTTAGCGTGACACCCAAATGCAGCCTTTGTCTTATATTCAACACACTGTGATAATATATTATTCAACAAATTGCAGAAGTCAGTATTTTAAGCTGTCATTCTTCAAAACACAAAAAAACCAACTCATTTAAAATACTGATTCCCCACCCTTTATGTTCATTATTTGAAATTAAATCCCAACTGTTTTGAGAAACTATCTGTCCCTGCTCTGTATGCCTGAATTCCCAAGCACTGTGTTGTAATTCTTTTTTAGACATTGCAAATTGGCTTTTATTGATGTTTGAAGCAAAGATAACACACTGCTATACATCTATATAACATGAATACCCCCATTGTTAGCCACAGGTCCAGCTGAAATGTCTGTGGAAAATACGTTATTTAAATAAAATAATTTTTGGAGGTCACTGCAAAATCATCTGTTTTAACAAGTTCGAGCCTGAAAGAACAGTCTTCTTTAACATTAATTGCATCACCCAAAGGAGTGTTACCTTCAGGAGCATTTCACAGCTGTTGGCGCTGTTTTAGTACCACAACACTATACCACACAACGATGGTTTTTTTTTTTTCATGAAATGAGACATCAAATGAATTTTTACAATGACAAAATCATTTTATGGCAGTACTAGCTGGCAAGTGATGTACTACAGTGGTTTTACACTAGTCTCATTGTTCTAAGCTTTGAAATTCCTGAGGCTAAGATGACATGTGCTCAGAACATGCAATCCAGTTCATTTGTTGTGTGTTATCACATATCAAAGCTACGACTTAATGAACAAGCCATGTGGAGTTAGGAAATTGCTATAACTGCTAGTGTGTACAGTCTGTTTCTCTAGCTTAAATCTGAACCTTACCTAAAGATTTGGCCTGGGAAAGCAACAGGTATCAGGTTGTGAAGATGTCTAAAATACTCCAAATGGAGAATATAACAAAGCTTGTGTGGACAGATCCCTTATTGTAGATAAATTTTATGTTGATACATATTGAAGAAGTATTGTGGATGCTTTAGTATCTGGGTTACATTGCACATAGCTGGTAATATGGGTGTATGCACCTAAATATATTGTGGATTAAAGAGATGGCTTTTCAAAGCATAGTAGTCAGTGAATCTAAGAAATTGCAAAGATGTGCCAAAGTGCTTAGTGGGCATCAATATTCACAGTGACTTTCAACACACATAACCATGCAATTTCCCTCTTGATCTTCTACTTGACTTTAATATTTTCACACTCCTAAGTTAATAATTACATTATTTTACTCTTTTCCCTTCTATTTTGTCCCAGCTACTGCAAGCTTTTCTCCTCTTCTCTCTCCCTCTCTTTAAGATTGTGATTACAGTCAGGGGTTTTAGTATTTTCTATGTTTATACAGTGCTTAGTATGTATTAAACATTTCTATAAATAATGGATGATATTGTGAATTCAAAACCAGAATGCAATATATATGAAAGATTATGAATACTCAGAATTGATGTGCAGATTTGAAATATATATATATAGCATGGCCTCTGTCTATAAAGTAAAAACTGTCCCACAGAGGTATGAGGACGGAACTCCAGAGAATTCATTGGGGTAAGTATCAAAGGCAAGGTCAATAAACACTGCAAAAACAGGGAGTTCCAAAGAAGAACTAAGCTATCAGGGAAATTCAAGGCCACAAACATTGTTCCACCACTCTGTGAGGAGAATTAAAGGCTTTTAGCCTGAGCCTTCAGAGCCCCACATCGAACACAGCTGTAGACTATCAGTGTCACCTGGGGCATGGTCTACTGGCAAGTATAGCCTTACTCACAAGTATGCCTTTATTCATAAGGAGTCGTTATTCCTTCGGCAAGCATTTTCTTCAGGCAAGCTGGCTGAGCCTGGTCCTTTAGATGCCTGTGCTCCATGACTACTCAGCATCTGCCTCCAGTCTGAGAGAGGACAAACTTCATCTTGAGGAAAAGGACTGATGGCTGGGATCCCTCTAATCTGCCTCAAGTTCTTCAACACAGGCAGCTCTTCTGCCATATTCAGTTCAGGGATTCCAGGCCACCCTCTGAAGAGGAATCCTCCATAGGGGGGATGACAAAAATGTTTGTTTATCTCAGTTATGAGCAGACCCGTTTGTTCAAATTTTTATTTAATTCAAGTTAGCAAATGCATAAATAAAAGTTTGAGGCACACTTTTTGTACTACAGATACTCCTTGGTAGAGAAAGAAACTTTAGAAGCACCCCATATCTGTACTGTACTGGGGTTCTGTCAACTCACTCAACATTTCTAATCCAGGTCTTCAGTGTGCAGATTTCCTGTGATCAGAAGTTCACCATGTATCAGCAAAGTCCTAATTTAGCTAAACTTCAACAAAGTATATTTATCCTCTCTAAAGGAAATGTAGCTTTCTTTACCAAAATAACATGCCTTTTAAACATAAAAGTCCCACTATAAATTATACCAACAGGAAGCAAATATTCACATATCCTGCCCAACCATTGAAAAACACCACAATTAAAAACCATGGTGAATATATGAGGTTTATTTCCAAGCAAAGTCAATATAATAGCTACTGCTGGAACGACAATCTGAAATTATTTCCAGAGGAGTATGCCATAATAAAATGCATTAGTCTTTAGGACGTCACACAACTTGTTGTCATTAATCCTGAAATTAGTCATACTTTCAGGCCATTCCGAAACACTTTTACAATTAGAAACATCCCATAACTTGAAGTGAAAGTTACTTCCAAACAAATTAGTTTAAAATGAAGTTATCATGTAGAATCATAATGTATAGCAGCCCGTTAACCCATGGTGCCATTTCAGACTTTAGTCAGGAGGGCGAAGAGTCATAGCCACTATTTAGCCATAGGGAGAGCATAATTATATCTCATAACTGCAAGTATATTTCTATATCAACACCTGGAGTAAGGCCCCACCCAGCTCAGTTCTGTGGCCCTTGAGAGATTTCCCCTAAGAAAATGCAGCTGTCAACATTTTTTAAAAGTTCCCCAGCTCACGTCCACAGTGGAGAGTGATTCCCAAGAACCCAGAGGTTTGTGCACAAAGAAATACTACAAATAAAATGCAACAGTGCATGAGATAATAGAAGCTATTGTTAGGTTCTCTTTGTTCAGTTACACTACTCAAATTTTCTACAAATTTTGGTTCAGTGGCATTGCAGTGGGGTAATAGATGAGAGCAGTAACGTCCTTTCTAATGTGCATACTCCCACGTTTTTTCCTAATTCTCAAGTTGCGAGGGCCCTCCAGTGGTTGCAGAACAGGGATGAGAATAGGTATGTCTGGCCAGTTATGCCAAATTGTGGACAAACTACAAAGCTCTATGGTGTCTGTGAATCTGCACTGCGTTAGTTATATGATGCAGCCACAGCTTTGCAGCCACCGCAGGGCTTTCCCACGAAGCTGCACCTTGAAAAGGTCAGGGACATATGCTGACCTTTTTGGTGGGACTGGGGGGGGGCAGTCCTGGTGGAAGGCAATCAGCAATTGGTCACTGGAAAGCAGGAAAAGGGCGGGGAACAGCTCCGGTACCTGCATGACCACCAGAAACCACATGCTCCCTCCTTGGTGTTGGGATTACCCAACACAACTCTGGGTAAGGGAAATGCAGGGTTTGGGGGGGAAGGCAATGCCAACGCAGCGCCATGAAGACAGCCCCCTAGATTCCAGTTCTACAACATTGAATTTGCTGACGAACCAACTGTGTAAACTGTTAACATATGAAAAAAGGCTTAAGTCAGATCTGTGCTGTGAAAATATTATTAGAGAGAATGTGAGGGAATATGGAGGCCTTATGTAAAGCACTCTAAAATCTTCTGCTTTAGCTTACCTTCTTTACAGTTTATAAGCAGAGGCTCACACAATAAATGAAAGGGAAGGGGGAATCTACGCTATTGTATCTATAACGGTACATATGGCTCTTATTACATCACTGGTCACATGATGCGTTCTTTATTACATTTTATAGTTAAATTATGTTCCGTTTTACCTTTCCGTTGTTACCCTTCTGCAGCATTGTTTAGCTTTCAATGTGCACTGCTCCTTCCTGGTTGGGACAACTTCCTCTCCGTGCATAAAGGGATGAAAAAGTAGGCACAGAAAACACAAAAACAGAAGTGGGAGGATCATAGAAAAGACAATCTGGGCATTGGGAGGATCATAGAAAGGACAGGATCAAGGATCAGACAATGGGGCAACAAAACAGTGTGCTCTGGAATAAAGTTACAGGAAAAGGTAAATAACACTAGTGAGCTCAGTTAAAAATAGTAACGTTACAATTAATAACAGAACAAGGGCAAACAATAACATTTTAAGCTATAGTGTAGATTCCCCCAAGGAGAAAAGTTGAGGTTACGCATCTTGAAAACTCACATTCTGGTTAAATTCCTTTTTTAAAAAAAATCCATGTTACTATTTTCAGTAAATGCAGATACTCAGAATGGCAGAGAGCTGGAAAGAGGCCTGAAGATAACCCTAAAAAACACAGCTGTTCTCGTACCACAGGTGTAAATCTTCAATTAAGAATCATCACATTTTTCTGTCAACACTAATGAAATTCAGGTGTGACAGGTACAGTAGCTGCTTCAGGAAGGGATGGAGATATATAATTTTTCTACTGTTCTCCACAACAACTGGAACAGGGATATTGTGCTGACAGGAAAGCTTGAATGCAAGGGAAGTGACCAAAAAAAGTGGAGCGTTCTGAATGGGGCAATGGGCAAACGGGTTCTTTTTGGAGTTCTGACAATATGTATAAGCCTAGCGTAAGTGTAGTGAGATTGAAAACAGTAGCTGAATAGCGTAAGCACACAACAAGAGGGAGCACACCAGCCCCAGCCCTTTCCTTCATGGCATTTGTCAGCCTCTACTCCTGGAGGGTGACTGCCTGAAGAGGAGCACATCTTCTATCTGTGGAGGCTCTCCATGTGAGCCAGAACTGTAGAGGGCAATGGATGCAATAGAAGATGGGTGGAACTAGAACGATTCTTCTCCTTGTATGTTTGCTGTGACCTGTAGGAAAACACGTGAATAGGGATAGAGGTTGACAGCTTTCCAAGGCAGATGTTTGACTGCAGGGTCATGCCACTCATGTCAGAATCTGACACAAGCGTTTACTGCAAATGAGCTGTAGCAAAAGCAAATAGATTATATCATGAAGAAGCACAATCCATTTAAAACAAGATTCACTTAGCTCAGGGGCAGGCAAGTTGTGGCCCTCCAGATGTTTGGCCCTATAGTCTCCATCAGCCCTAGCTAGTAAAACTAATGGTGAGGGATAATGGGAGTTGTAGTTCAGAACATTTGGAGGGCCACAAGTTCCCCACCCCTGAGGTAGGAAGTATCTTATTTTTATCTCCTCTGTTTATTCAGGCAATGCATATGCTGGTGCTCCCTCAAATGAGAAAACGGAACACTTTATGAAGGGTGGCATGAAGCAAGCAGTTGTAAATGGAGGAAATATTTGAGGGATATATTAAAAGTAACCCCACCACCACACATATACATACACACTTTTCAAGCGCCAGGCTAGTAAAATTCTTAGACAAACTGCCTTTTAACACCTACCTTACCCAGCACAGGTTCATTCCAAGTATATTCTGGAAAGCCCCACAGCAATGATGTGGAAAATCCTTTATGAATCAAGCCCTATCAGAGATCCTTATGCTAAAAAAACTGGGTGCTGGGTGGGCAGATTTCTGTAGGCTGGAGTTTTGCCAAGAATTCTTAGGAGCATGGTTGTAAAAGTAAAAGTTATGAAGTGATTTCATGATTAGCCTAAGAAATGCAGCCCTCAAGTTCCTGAAGTGAGGATTTAGCACACTGCAAGCATTTGGGGGGTAAAGTTTTTTCATTCTTTGGCTGTTTTTCTTTCCTCCCCTTCTTCCTGTACTTCTTACTGTTTAATGTGTAACCTGCTTTGCTCTAGGAAGGTAGGATACATCAGCTTTTACCCCCACCATCTAAAGCAGCCAGCAAGGAAAGGTCAAAAATAGGGCAGACAGTTCCCTGTGCTTTGAGAGCTGTACGTCTGTTCTCTTTTAGATATACATCCTCCTGCCCGAGCCTCAGCACAGTGTGAGGCCTATCACAAATTTATAAGCCTCAACTCTGCCCTGTAACTTACTTGCTCACTTCCTAGCAGAAATCCTCTGCATTATAATCCCAATTCATAAAGCATCTTCATGGGTATCTTTCCTGACACCATATTGCAGAAACAAATAGTTGTGTTACAAATGTAGCATGCACGCAATACACTAGGACTGGAGGAATGTCTCGGCATTAAAAATGGCTTTCCAGTGAGGGGAGCGAGGAAAACCTCTAAGATGTCTATGCTTAATGAGCTCTATGATGGCCAGAAATGGAAGGCCTGTTGACAAGACTCAGACTTTCAGCTGGAGACTGGCTGCTGAATTTTTTAAATTATTTTTTTCTCAGTCCATTTTGACTGTTCAGCTGCTCTGCCGCAGGCTACAGTGCTTTTGTGAGAGTCAATAACATGTTCTGAGCTCAGTACACTGCTCAGTCATAAAAAAAAAACTTTAAAAAAAGAATGAAAAAAACCCCTTACAAAATGCTATAGGAAAACTAAGCATTATTTTGTAAAAATTGTCATCGTAGGGAAAGGGGAAGTCTGCTGCTGAATTTTCATGCAGAGGAACTGCAATTTGTCCATCTTATATTGCTGAGAAAAATTAAGATTTGAAAGGAAATTAGGCTAATTGAATGCAATTTTGTCAAAACCAATTTTGGCTTTGCTCAGTTTCTCATTTTTCCATTTTTCTCATGTTCATTTTGTCCTATTTCCCCCAAAGTTTGCAATTTTTTTAAAAAAAAAAGTCAGCTTAAAAATCTGCAGACATTTTGGTACACATTTTAATATATCCATTTTTGTATGCACTTTTCCTAATATATATTTTTGCAATCAATTTTATAATGTGTTTTTGTACATTACTTTCACTAATTTGTGTGTTTTTGTGCACACATTCCCCTAATATACATATTTTGTATGCGTTCTTAATTAGTACTGCACTGCAAAATACAGAAAAGTGCAAATATCAAGCTATAACTGTTTCAGTTTGCCTATAGTTCAGAAAGTGCGGATTAGATAAGTTCACATTAAATTATGAACTGAACAAATTTCTCCCCCACCTCTAGATTTGCACCAAATTCCTGCAGGACCTTTCAGCTGTCATACAGCTTCCACAGCTGTACTAAGTTATAAAAATTTCCCATTCACAGCTGTCACCAAGAAACAAACAGCATTTCTTGTAATGTGCAGTCCAAAGTTGTAATGTGCAGTACCAAAATTTCCTCAGATCACTCCTGCCTGAAAGAAATATGGTCATGCTATAGGAAAGAGCTGAATAAATTAAAGGCCTCTGAGAAGGGATGATAAGAATGTGCCATCCATTTCTCATAGGCCATTATAAGATGCATGAGGACCAGGAGAGTAGAGATGGGGAACATATTTCAAAATCAGAGATTTCTATAGGTTCAATATAACATTATGAAGTGGGATTCTAGGAAGTTGGCACATTACATACAGAATTGGGTATTTATGGGATTCTCACTGTGGGGAATCCCTTAGAGCTCTATGGTATTCAAGGCCCAGGACAGATAGTCCCATTGCCTCACACACGAGGAGGGTCTGTTAAACCTAGGGTGACCATATTTTGGAAACCAAAAAGGAGGGCAACATGGCTGACACTCAAGGAGGCATTCCCACTGCAACATGCTCAGCCCCAAAGGGGGCGTGGCCTTGGTCACATGTCTGGTTCCACAGCTCACAATTAAGACAAATCCGTTCTACATAATATCTTAATATTAAAATCACTGAAATAAAGAACAAGTGAGACATTCAGTGTATCTGAAATTAACATTTGATGGACTGGTTTTGGATTACAACTCCCATTAGCCCCAGCCAACATGGCCAATGACCAGAAATTATGGGATTTGTACTTCAAAACATGTGGAGGGCACCAAACCACAACACATGAAACCACAACAGGTCTTACAAGGCCCAAGAATGTAACCTTGAGTATTTTATATATAAAAGGCAATATGAAATGTTTTCCCATTGAACTTCCAGAGCGCATATCCTCTGTGTGTGAGCACACTAGGATATTAGAATATTTGAGGAAGGAAGATCCAGTTGCACTCCACCTAGAATTAAACGTGGAGCTGGGCAAGACGGAGAAAGGATTTGTACTAACATGCTGCTCAGCAGCCTGGTGAGATACACCCTGCTCCCTTCCTCTTCCTGTGCTCAATTCAGAGAAGTGATGATGATAGGAACGGTCCATATACTCAACAGGTGAAGAGGCTATGGACCTCTTCTTTCTCTCCGCTCCCCTCCCATAGCCAGCCATCCTTTGAAAAGCAGTGCGGGAAGAAAAGCATTCCCATCCGAATTTGACAAACACCAGTACATTTATTGCCACAGTAAGAAACGTAGTTCCATGAGAAATTCAGAAGTAATGTTATTTGAGATGTATAGTAGCTAGCGAATGCAAAAATATGACTGGTAATGTGATACTTTGAAACATAAATAGTCTCTTTTTGTACGACGGACAATCAAACAAAAATTACTAGCATCTTTTTATGATTTTTTTTCCTGGTGAAATGTCAAAACCTTTCACGCTGCATATCAAGGACACAGGAGTGAAACTGAGGTAGCAAATAATGTCAAGTGAAAGAAATGCTTGAAGAAAGTAGAAATAAGCATTTGGAAAAGAAAAGTCACACGTTCCGAGTTGAACAGAAAAAGGAATCGTTTAAGACCAAACGCCAGAGGAGTGTGGTAGGTGGTATAGTGGCATGGAGGTTAGGAGAATGTTGTGCATGTGGGTGTATCACAAGGGAGTTCTGCTATGGATTCCACGATTATCAAGCTGCTGTTTGTAAGCTCCATGCTCAAACTACTGAAACTTCCAAAATTCCAATGATATCCTATTGTTTAGCAGACTGTGTGGCTAAAGCAAGGCGGGTGTTTGTTTTGTTTTGCGGTGGGGTGAGGAGAATCTTATCCTATTATGGACAACTCATAGTATTTGGCACCACTGCTAAACAACAATACTTTAATAGAAATGTAGAATGGAAATTCTCATAGAAAGAAGTAGCATTGAAGAGCAATAATTACATGGAATAAAGATGGAAAGCTTTCAGCTTTCACTATGGATGCTTATGCCATATTGTGAATATGGGGTGGAGAGACATTAAATGGTTAGGATCTTGAAGTGAGCCTAATTGCTCACAGCTGTGCTGAAAATGGAAGCAATTAGATGAGCTTATCTTGGGCACGTTCTGAAGGGGGCAGGCTCCCTAAATGTCTTTTGTTTTGGATACCCCAAGATAAAAAACAAGAGATGGATCTTTTAAGAAAAACCCAGAAATATTCATGGTCTTCTAAATGGCCCATTTTGGAGCACAGTAGACCAAAGTTCTTGAATAGCAATTTGTTTTTGTTTTTAACAATTAAGAATCTCCCAAAAGAGACATCTGATATTGAGAAGGAGAATCAATTCAAAACCTTACATACATGCTTAATAGCAGGCTCAAAACATATTAAGCACTGGTGTAGTAATAAAGGGGGGACAATAATTGGGCAAGTTTCTCCCAATCGTATCTGCCTGAGAATGACACCTATTAGGAACAAACATTTCAGATGACATTAATTAATAGAACGGAAGAAAAATACAAAACAATCACAAGTTATTGATCAGGAGAGACCAACCTTGTAAGGCTGGCCATATGTCCTAGTTTATAGAGGACATTTGAAGGTCTCTCTGTTTGAAGGGCTGTCCAGTCCAAGTCTGGTTTCAAGATAAAGAGCCGTAAGAAAGAAGAGGAGGACCCTTGAAGTCACCCATCAGCAGCATCTGGACAGCCAACGGAGCAGGTTGTGCACAGTTCTCCTAGGCCAGATCCACACCTGGTGTCAAATCATTATGATCCCATCATGGCATTATATCCCTCTTGTACAATTATACCTCCTAGGACACACAGTGATATTTGTTGCAGTATTTTGGAAAATGTGGAATGAAAAGCAGGAAATAACACAAAGAAAATGGTAAATGGAATGTGTAATGTGCCCCAGCAGTTATCAGTGCGCTTCAATACCACTATAAAGCACAAGGGTAACAGCCTTGGTGGCCCTGGTTGATGACTTACGCTGGGGAATGGATGCGGGGAGTACAACCCTGTTGGTTCTCCTGGACCTCTCAATGGCTTTCGATACCATCGACCACAGTATCTTTCTGGATCGTATATCTGGATTGGGCTTGGGAGGAACGGCATTAAAGTGGTTCCGGTCCTTTCTAGAGGAGTGGTCTCAGATGGTGGTGCTGGGGGACTTCTATTCCACTCCATTGCCATTAGCTTGTGGGGTGCCGCAATGTTCTATCTTGTCCCCCATGCTTTTTAACATCTACATAAAACCTCTGGGGGAGGTTTGGGCTGAAGCGTCATCAGTAAGCGGATGATATTCAGCTCTACCTCTCGTTTCCAGCTGCACATCCCAGGTAGGTTGTGGAACTCTTGAACCTGTATCTGGAGGCTGTTTTGGAATGGATGAGGGTGAACAAGCTGAAACTTAATCCAGACAAGATGGAGGTACTGTGGGTGGGGATACCAACTACTTTTGTATGGAGGTTTACAACTAGTCAGTTGCACTCTCCCTAAAAGACCAAGTATGCAGTTTGGGAGTCTTCCTGGACTCTGAGCTAACTGGGGAAGCCCAGGTGGCTGCAGTGTCCAGGAATGCATTCTACCAGCTTCAGCTGGTATGCAAGCTGCAGTCCCATCTGGAGAGGATGGACTTTGCCTCAGTTATCCACACACTAGTCACATCCAGGCTGGACTACTGTAATGCACTGTACATGGGGCTGCCTTTGAAGATGGTTCGGAAACTTTAGCTGATGCAGAATGCGAGGCGATCTGACCACATAACGCCTATACTGTGCCAGCTGCACTGGCTACCAAGCCCAATTCAAAGTGCTGGTTTTGACCTTTAAAGCCCTAAACGGTTTGAGACCAAGCTACTTGAAGGACCGCCTTCACCCATATCAGCCTGCCCGCATCTTAAGATCAAAATGAGAGGCCCTTCTCACCTGCCCACCAGTGAGAGAAATTAGGTGGGTTTCCACACGGGACAGGGCCTTCTCAGCAGTGGCCCCACACCTGTAGAATGAACTCCCACCAATGGTCTGCCATGCACCATCCTTACAGGCTTTTAAGAAGGCCTTAAAATCTTTTATTTTACTATGGTCTTCTCATAAATGAATACTGTTCTGCTACTACTGCCCTTGTTGTATATATTGTTAGTTTTTCCTGTCAACTTTTATTATTTTAACTGATATTTTACTGTCTATGCTTTTATTGCTTTTAATATTTATACTGTTTTATGTGCCGGACGACTGCAGGAGGGCTAATGTTGCCCCCACCTTCAAAAAGGAGGAACTTGGGAATTATAGACCAGTCAGTCTGACATCAGTTCTTGGGAAAATTTTGGAGCAGATTATAAAGAAGTCAAACTGTAAGCACTTTGAAAACAATGCACTGATTACAAGAAGCCAGCATAGATATGTCAAGAACAAATCCTGCCAGACTCTTTTGATCTCATTCTTTGATTGGGTAACCTCCCTTGTGGACTGTGGGAATGCTATGGACATAATATATCTTATCTTGACTTCAGCAAAGCTTTTGACAAAGTACCACATGATGTTCTGATCAGCAAACTAGTTAAAAGTGGGCTAGATGGAACAACTATTAGGTAGATCCACAGTTGGCTATACAATTGAACTCAAAAAGTGCTAATCAATGGTACCTTCTCAAACTGGAGGGAGGTTATGAACGGGGTATTACAGGGCTCAGTCCTGGGCCCAGTACTCTTCAACATTTTTATTAATGAGTTGGAAGAGGAGGTGCAGGGAATGCTTATCAAATCTGCAGAAGACACAAAATTGGGTGGGATACGTAATACCCTAAAAGACAGAAGAAAACTTCAAAGTGATCTTGATAGGCTGGAGCACTGGCCTGAAAACAGAATGAAATGCCAAATTCTAGACCTAGGAAATAGAAACCAAATGCACAGTTACAAGATGGGGGATACTTAGCTCAGCAATACTACAAACGAGAAGGATCTTTGAATTGTTGTAGATCACAAACTAAATATGAGCCAACAGTGTGATGTGGCTGCAAAAAAAGTAAATGCTATTTTGGGCTGCATTAATAGAAGTATAGCTTCCAAATCACATGAAGTACTGGTTCCCATCTATTTAGCACTGATTAGGCCTCATCTTAAGTATTGTGTCCAGTTCTGGGCACCACACTTCAAGAAGGATGCAGACAAGCTGGAGCATGTTCAGAGGAGGGCAATGAGGATGATCAGGGTATTGGAAACAAAACCCTATGAGGAGAGACTGAAAGAACTGGGCATGTTTAGCCTTGAGAAGAGAAGACTGAGGGGAAGCATGATAGCACTCTTCAAATACTTAAAACGTCACACAGAGGAGGGCCAGGGTCTCTTCTTGATTATCCCAACGTGCAGGACACGGAATAATGGGCTCAAGTTATAGGAAGCCAAATTCCAGCTGGACATCAGGAAAAACTTCCTGACTGTTAGAGCAGTACAATGGAACTAATTACCTAAGGAGGTAGTGGGCTCTCCCACACTAGAGTCATTCAAGGGGCAGCTGAACAGCTATCTGTCAGGGATGCTTTAAGGTGGATTCCTGCATTGAGCAGAGGGTTGGACCCGATGGCCTTATAGGTAAACAAATGTAGGGGTTCAATTACCTAATTGCACCTGCTGCAAAGTTTTTATCGTAGTCAAAGAAGTACCTGGAAGGATCATTAATAAATGTATGGTATGTCTGCATCCTGAACAAGGAAAAATATAATATTTTAAAAAATCACACCATCTCCTGTGATCATTATCAGCTCATACCATTGAAGGTCTGAGTAGAAGATTCCAAGTAAGGAAGAATATGACATTTTCCAGAGATATGTTTCTTCTACAGCAAGTTATAGTTACCTGGAGAGTTGTTAAAGAGCTTCCTGAAAATTAGCTCAAGAATATGAACAGCTAGTTGTTGTTTTTTAAAACCAGGTAATTGCAAGGCTCAGATTTTTATAATCTCTGGGTTCTATGTTTTCGCATTCAGCTGAACAGATAACGTTTATGTGCATGGAGCTGTTGTATTGCTAATTCCTGAAATAATGTATGCAGAATGGCATATCATTCTGCTGACAAGCAATTGGCAGGTAGCTTTTACAATAGCAAGATGGATTCACAGCATGGAATGTGTTGATTGCCCGTGTCAATCCCTTTGCAATTTTAAACTAGTAGTAATTAGAGCTATAAATCTCTCCCAAGTATAATTAGATTACTATTTATACCTATTGTCGTTCAAACCAGCCTGAGACAATTTACTTTTTGGGATCCATTGCCAGCAAAAATCTCTTTAAAACAATAATCACAGGGTTTAATGCAATCCATATTCCTAATTCTATACTGAAGATACATAATGCAAAATATCAAGGAAATTAGACTCCCTCCCTCTTATATCCAATGGGATGAAATCGTGAAATCACTTGTGTGGGTCAAAATCTTTCCCTCTGCATATTAAGGAACATGGAAATTAACACGGAGGTAGCAAAGAGCAGTGCTGGATTAAAGAACATGGGTCCCTTCACCCAATAACGTTCTGGAGCTCCACATTTCTTTGACAGATATGCCATTCACTTCTTCCTATTCATTTAGATAATCATGTGTAAGTAAGCATTGCGCATTTAGTCCTCCTCTACTTTGCTAATCTCAAACCCCAAATCCGATGTGAGTACATTCATTTTGTTCTTTACACTGGGTAGGCTTCTAATATTTTTATTTATTTTTTGCTGCTACTTCCCTGTCATAAGGAATAGCAATAACTTTAACAGGATCCTTCCAGGATAACAAGCATGTTAGTTACACTTATGTTTGCCCCATTCAGAACTTCAAGTTCAGCTTTTCTCAACTATAGTTCAGACAGAATCAGCACTCGGCAAAAAAAAATCCTTCTATGCACTCTGCCAAGGAGGAAGAAAACTTGTTTGAAATCAGTTGATCATAAGAGAATTATCTTGTGAATGGGTTAACACTTTAATTTGCAATACTAGCATCTTTTCAGCGCCAGGTTAAAAAACTGCCCTCTTTTCTCTCATGCATTTGGCTGCATATCACGGGGTTTTGATCTGGCTGATAGTTTCAAATTGTTTTAGATATATGTACTTGTGTGTGTTATCTGTTTTATGTTCTTTTAAAATACTTGACATCATGCCTTTTAATGGTTTTTAACTTCTGTGAACTGCCCAGAGAGCTTAGGCTATGGGGTAGCATAGAAAATAGATTAAAATCTACATGACCTGGCTCAGGTGTGAGTGCCTCTAAGCATGTGAAGAGTATCCTCCTGTCTCTCCATACCCTGAGGCAGCTGGTCCTTCCTGCAAGGAGCTTGGTACTCCCTTTCCCTGCTCACTTTGCCAAGTAGAACAACCACCATTGCCATCCCATCCCCTGGTGTGCACAGGCTACAGCAGCTCCTAGAATTCATGCAAGTCCCAGTACAGGCATGAGGGCTTCTAAGTGTGTAGAGAGTGTCTCTGCCGCCCCACCCCGCCCCACCCTACCACTCCATTTTTCGAGGCAGCCAGTTTCCCTATCCTGCCTTCCATGAATGTTGTGGAAAGGAGGACTTGTCATGGGTTTGTTTATCCAAGCATAATCAGGAGGGGGAATTCCCTAATGAAGGTAACAGGGTGGCGGGGGGTGGGGGGGTGGACAACCTTGGGGGCTGCAAGTGGTGTCGATGATTGTCCTGACTGGAGATAGAAGTCTTGATCTGGAGCTCCTGTTCCCACTTGATTTCTTTTGCCTCTCTTTTGTTTCATGCTCCTTCTCCATGCATGGTGGCTTTGGACTACTACTTCATTCCTGACGATTGGCTGTGTTAGCTGGGGCTGATGGGAACTGACATCCAAAGCATCTAGAGAGGAAGGCGACATTAAATCATCAAGTTTAGGAGCAACAAGCACACTTTCACACATCCAGTTCAAGTAAATTTTGCATATGATGATCCAGTATTAATTTTTGTAGTAAATTCATGAGGCTCTCATACTGATTCCCACCCACCACTGCCCAAAGTAGCTCCCACTTGAAAAATAGTAAAGATCACTGAAGTAGTTGATCATACAGTAACCATAAGCACTAAGCACACAAAAATACAATTGTATGAATGAATAGAACCCACAGATAAGGTTGCCACATTATAGTATGGTGGCCATATGAAAAGGAGGACAGGGCTTCTGTATCTTTAACTGTTGTATAGAAAAGGGAATTTCAGCAGGTGTCATTTGTATGCATGCAGCACCTGGTGAAATTCCCTCTTCATCACAACAGTTAAAGCTCCAGGAGACCTGCTTTCTTGTCTAGATACAAAAGAGGGCAGGGCTCCTGCAGCTTTAACAGTTGTGATGAAGAGGGAGTTTAACCACGTGCTGCAGGCATACAAATTACACCTGCTGAAACTACCTTTTCAATACAACTTTTAAAAATACAGAAGCCTTGTGCTCCTTTTCATATGGTCACCCTACTATAGGGTTGAATATCCACTGGTATCATTCTGCTAGCACAAAGCTTCTACCACTTGCAGAAGCACCATTGTCATCCTTTCACAAGTGTGAAATCCAATACATTAATTCTGCTCGTGCAAGCCATTGCACAAGTCATTGTGCTAGTTGTTTCACAAACTGTTCCACAACTTTATTGGGTATGGGGTTGCTTGTGCTGGATACAATCCACAATCCAGAGAATACACATTTATCTTTAAAACATTTATATATATTCTCCACTCAGACCAATATTCCAAAATGCTGCATTTGTAGAATTGTAATTCTCAAGACATTTTATTTTTCCAGACTACTTTGAGTGATTACATTATTTAATTACCTGGTAAATTACACACTTTAATTTATTATGGTTTGGGTCCAGACTAAGTTCATCATGCTTTGGTTCAATTTAAATCAATGGGACTTGTTAGTCATGACTAACTTCTCCTACTGATTTCAATGAAACTAAAGCACAATGAATTGGGTCTGGTCCCAACCTTAAAGGAGGAGGAGGAGGAGGAGGAGAGGAAGAAGAAGAAGCACATACAAACTGTAGTTGAAGCTCTCTGTTTCTGTTTGATTTAATCATAGGTATCTTTTGGAAATTGAAACTGCTCCCCAGCTTCTTACTATAGAGGCTGGTTTATGAAGTGAAGCATAATCCCTTTCAAAGCACATTTTTAGTGAGAGTTTTAAAAGAAGGTAAAGATTACACGAAGGTCTTGAGTTTCCAGAGCTGCCAACCTTTTCACAAGCCCTAAATTCACTGGGGAAGAGGAGGTCATAAAAGTAAGAATTCCTTAATATTAAAATGAGAACATTCAAACCGTATGTTCTCAGCCTGGAAAGTCTTTAGAATTGGCTTTATGTGTTGTGTGAGTTTTGACGATTTAAACGCCTTTAGCTGGTGTTCCTGTACTGCTTTCCCAAGGGCTGACATGGTTTCTAGTTTTCCGTCGTGTGTGTGCACACTTGTATGTGTGCATGTATTGAATTAATATTATTTATAACCTTCTAAGGTCTGCCACAGAATTTTTGAATCAACGCCATTCGGCACGTCACAATTATAGTTCTTCTATATTAAAAACATTGGAAGTTCATTTCTTCCTCCGGTATATATTTATATCTCCTATAATTTTAGCCTATGTGGAAATGATGTCTTAAAGATCAATGTTACAGCCACCTATTACACTAATATTTTTTAAAAAGAGGGGCCACCGCAAGTACACACCTAGTCATGGACCTCCCAGAATTATTAAAGACTACAGGAAGTCTGGGTTTAGCTCAATGAATGTCAAATTTGAGGTGAATAAAAGCCTGGAACATAACTGCAACATAGAGGCACACCATGCGAAAAATAAAATATGGGCCGGTTCAACCTACTATATACATTCACAGTGCAATGCAAAAGGATAGAAGAAATTACAAAGTCAATAACGAAGTACTAATTGGCCCAAAATATTTAAAATACATTTGGAATATTAATATTAAAGTGGCTGTAGCCATGTGGAATAGCAAGACTTTAAAAATGAAGGATATCCTTGCTAATGAAGTGTCTCAATCTTATTGGGAGATGACTGTTCTGTAAGAAAAGGGGGGAAAGAACTACAACCCATTGATTTCAATGTGAACTAAGTTCAACTAATTAAGTCTGTATTCAACCCCAAATCTATAAAAGCAGCATTAAAATAATATTTTAAAAAATGGGAAGAAAACATTTCAACAAGTCTATTTATGGATTTATAGATTGGAGGCAGATGATGTGTAAGCATATTCAATGACCTTGTTCATATGATATACTATACTCTCTCTCTCTCTCTCTCTCTCTCTCTCTATATATATATATATATATATATATATATATATTGATGGTTTTAAATTTCGTATACTTTTTAATGTTCACTGTTTTCAACTTTTGTAAACCGCCCAGAGAGCTTTGGCTATGGGGCAGTATATAAATTTAATAAATAAATTTAATAAATAAATACTAAGCCATGGTTAGGTTGCTAACTCTTTTGCAGCAAGTGGTTAGTGAGCATGTTTAAATTGTGGTAATGTAGCCCTTGTGGTTAGGAATGGTTCATGCAACAGTCATGATTCACAGACACACTAAGGCATAATGTTTAGCTCCAAATGCTTAACCACCATGGCTTAGCATGTCATCTGAACAGGATCAAGAGTTGTTACATTTTGCTGAACAATTTGTTGTTGTTGTTTATTTTTTATTGTGAATATCAACAAAACAGAACAGAAAATACATCGTGAAAAGGGGGGGGGAACTGTAAGACATTTTGGATATTTATTTATTTATTTAAGGATTTTTATGCCGCCATTCAGCCAAAAAAGGCTCTCATGGCAGCTTACAAAAGTATTTCTTGACAGTCCCTGCCCACAGGCTTACAATCTAAAAGACATGACACAAAAGGAAAGGGGATTGGGAGGGGGGAGGAGGATATAAGATTATTGTCATTTTCCATCATGTGTACCGTTTATTAAAAAGTGGGGGGAGAGTTATACAAAGTTTTCAAGAAAAACAGACCAGATATCCATGTATTTATCCCCTTCAAGTTGCATCTATATAACACCCGTTCAAAAGTTGATAATATTGTTAGGTCAAATTGTTGGTTTCCTTTCATGTTCTACCTTTACTGTGTACCCATATCACACTGTCCTTTTATAAATCTATGGAGTGACCACACTTCGAATTCTGTGTACAGTTCTGGTCAGCACACCTAAATAAAATATATTGTTGAGCTGGGAAAAGGGCAATTAAATGATCAAGGGGTTGGAGCAATCTTCCCTCCTCTATGAGGGAAGATTAAAACAGGTGGTACTCTGTAGCTTTGGAAAAGGGCAAGTAAGGGGAGACCTGACAGAGGTGTACAAAATTATGCATGCTGTGGAGAATGTGGGTAGGGAAATATTTTTCTCCATCTTCCATAATACTAGAACCTGGGGTCTTCCCATGAAGCTAATTGGTGGGAGAGTCGGGAAAGATAAAAGGAAATACTTCTCCATAACAATGCATAGTTAAACTCTAGAATTCACTCCTACAAGATGTGATGACGGCTACCAATTTGGATGGCTTTAAAAGGGGGTTGGATAAATTCCTGGAGAAGGCTACTTGTATTGGTCACTATATGCTACTTCCAGTATCAGAAGCAGTATGCCTATGTACAGCGGTTGCTGGGGAACATGGGCAGGAGGGTGCTGTTGCACTCTTGTCTTAAATTGCTTTCTTAAATGCTAATAGACTGTTAAATTGATTGGGAGCAGCAGAAGAGAAGGTCCTCTGGGTAACAGTTGTCAATCTAGTTTTTGCTGACTGAAGTACATTCTTCCCAGAGGACCTGAGTGTGCAGGGCGGATTGTAAGGGGGGAGGCGATCCTGCAGGTAGCCTGGACCCAAACCAAGTAGAGCTTTAAAGGTGATAGCCAACACTTTACACTTCGCCCGGAAACTAACTGGCAGCCAGTGAAGAGATTTTAAAACTGATGTAATGTGGTCACCCCAGCCCGGCTGCCATATTTTGAACTATGGCCATATCAGGGTGTCTACGTTAAGCTTTAGAATTAAGTGACCCAAAATTGAGCAAGAATAAGTAATGGTTTTTAAACTCTTTGATCTGTTTCTCATCTGTAACAACTCTAACCAATTGGATTATTTTAATTTTATTTTAATAAAGCTGCCTTCTACTGAATCAGAAAATTGGTCAATCTAAGCGAAGGCTGTCTTCTCTGATGGCAAACAGCTCTACAGGGTCTCAGATAGAAGTCTTTCCTAGCCCTGCTACCTGAAACCCTTTAACTCGAAATACTTGTTCATTACCCCTCTGTTATCCAAAATGCTTTGCTTTCAAATAACAATAAATGAGTTAGTTACATATACAAAGTTCAAGAAGAAACCACTATTTTATTATCGTGGCTCACTCCTATTCCCATATCCTATTTAACACATAGGCTTCACAAAGTGTTGAGATTGATATATATAAAAATCAGTAATTATGTATACATACACTCCCATATCTAGCAAGGCCAATCTGTACATGGAAGCAAGTATTGTTCTTTTGTGTCTGCCAGTTTGTATATATAGTCTTAAATCCACTGGGAGTCCACTAGTGTGAGATTGGATTTTCTCCTTCTCTCCTCCCCCCTGCAATCTTCCACACCGTCAAAAAACCTGCTCTGGAGGGTTTCTCAGCCCTTTGGAACAGATTCTGAGGGCACATAGAGTAGGGTGACCAACTGTCAGGATTTCCCCGGATTTGTCCTGGTTTTTGTTCTTTCCATGGTGTCAGGGGGGATTTTCTATAATTTTCAATAATGTCCTGGAATGACATACCTACCCCTTTAAGGCTGCCATTAGCATGGCTGGAAGGAGTGACATGCTTTCTTGAGGCGCATCATTCCCCCACCCCAAGCTCCAATTGAGGTCTTAAAGGGAAAAGTGGGTCATTCGTGGACATTATAGAAAAGGCCCCCATTGGAGTGGATGGTGGTGGTACAGAATGAAATCCTTTCCCCTCCTCCACTCCAATTGGGTTCTTTAAGGTGGCGGGGGAATAACGTACTTTCTGCAGGACTCAGAAAGCTGCTTCCCCACACACACACTAGGAGTCCTCTTTTTTGGTTTCCCAAATATGGTCACCCTATTAAATGTGTGCTGTAAAATCAGACATGTGACCAAGGCTATGTTTGGGTGGGCACAACCCCTTGGTACTGGACACGCCCCCTTGGGGGCGACCATGTTGTCCTCCTTTTTGGTTTCCAAAATATGGTCACCCTAACATAGGGGGTGGGGGGACGGGAAGTGGAGAGGGAATTGACCCCTCCTGATTCTGCTGATAGAACTGCTTCCATCCTTGGAATGAAAACACTGGATCCAACCCATAGGGTTACATCCAGTTTTCATTTGCTCAATTGAATGTTCTCTTCTCTCTGCAGCCCCCTGTCTCCCCCACCCAACCCAATATGCTCTGGGTTGTTCCCCTCCCCTACCATAACATCTTTGGTGGGCTTCAGAGGAGGGGGAATCATTCCGCTCACTCTTCTGCTGCTGGAGGCGTTCCTTCAGCAGAAGGCCACTAGCTGGATTTCACCAAGGTGCTAGATTGCAGTTTTAGAAACTGCAATCTAGCATCTAAGGGTGTGAGTGCTGTGCGCACGGTCAGATTCAGCACTGTGATTTTTGACAGTCTGATCACCTGTTCAGAGAGAGGCAGAATTTAGGCTGAGCCGCCTTTTCCCAGATACAGGCAGGACTGATAATCACTTCTGCTGTACATGAGGGACTGCGGATTGAGGCCTAGCCTATATTCTGGAGATAAGCACACACACACACCAAATCAGCAAGTTGGTGCATGTTCCAATCCAGGTTCCTAAGTAAGCATTTAATTAATATCAATAGAGGAGTCATTACTATTTAATCAGATATCTGAACAAGCCCATTTAAATTATGAACAGATGTAATCATGTAAAATGAGACTAGTGTGCGCGCATGCACACACACGCACACACACACGGGGGGGAGAATGCTTCTGCAAACTATGCACACTTTAATTTGACGGTGGCTGTTTATTTAAATAACATCATGTTCATGTCATTACATGGGACTTGCTTGGGAAGTTTCCAATGCATTTAGCTCTGAAAAGATAGTTTTCAGGAAAGCAAACTCACATCTCGTTACCATTACTTTTATTATTTATATAGTCCCTTTTACTCTCAAAGTGTAGCATAACCTTTATTTTATTAGCTCTCAACAATCCTATAATGCCACCCAGGTATTCAAACAAGATACAAAGGAACACATGGAACCGGAACCAACTGATTTGCATCTGTTTGTCTTGCCGCAGCCTTCCTAAATTCATGAGAAAGTGTGCACAGGGCCCAATGAATGCTGACTCTGAATATGTGATCTGTAGCCTGAAAAAACTGAGGGCACAGCATTGTGTGCATATATGCATATAGGACCCAGTGCACAAGTTCTGATATAGATATAAGCCCCCTTCTATCATCCCCACCACCACACACACACAGAGACACACACAGCTATTACAATTTACAAACATTATCACCACCTTCTCACACTCGGAATGCTGGAGGGCAACTTTGGCAGTGAGGAGCTAAGCCTGTTCTTACAGGCTCCCTTGCACAACTGAGAACCATGGAAGATCAGTGTTCCCATTTGCACAAGGAGCCTGCACAAGTGCAGCTAGGTCATTTTAGATCCCAAACTACGCAAGCATCAATATAGAAATGCAAAGTGTAAGCACCATTACCACTTGCAATCCGAAGTCAGCTCTTTCCAGTTTGATCACACTGCAGACCCTTATTTTACTACCTTTAGAAGGCTAATGGTTTTTTTTTTTTACCACCCTATAATCGTATGTGAAAGTCAGCTAACACAGGCATATCAAGCGCATTAAAAGTGCAGCTGGAGAGTTCAGACAGACTATCGGATACTAGACAATCATGGAGTAATTAATTTTAAAATGGCACTTTGTTTTATTATAACCATGTGCTTCCTTCCCGGGTGCTTCATATTTGACTTGTAGGGTTTTCACTATGTGGGGCAGTTGGTGAAAGCATTTGAAATCTGCTAATTGGAAGGAATTGTGCTTTCTTTACACTGTACTGGACGGTCAGAGGTGACAGTGTGTTATTTGCAACAAAAGGAAAGGCAGATAATATGCATGGACTCATCCATATTGTTAGCAATCAACTTAATAGGGGTTATTCACAACAGGGTTCAAGTTTGCTTCAGTTTCAGGTTTGGCTAAATTTTCTAATTATGAATCAAGAAATCAAATTGAAACTGAACCCGAATCAAAAGTTCATCTGAACCTTTATTCCCAAACCGCACCCTACCCCAAAGAGAACAAAACTCAGACTATTATTCGAAAGTCTCAATTGAATTCAAACCAGTTTGACTCCTTGCCTACCTGCTTCAGGCAGCTGATTCTGATGGGGAGAAAGTGTAATTGAGCCCTGGTTTAAAAGGATTAATTGCCTGCTGCTTGCCTCTGAGCAAAATGTTCAACTGAAAACAAGACAGCTGCAACTTCAAACAGAAAACCAAAGTCAAGTGCATGAGGACAGATATTAAAGAGTGGCAGTAACATTTGCTGCATGGTCGTAATAGTGAGCATGACCTTGTTCGGTTGCACAAATGGCGAAGTGTCCAACAAGCATCATTATTATTAAAAATTTGTTGAGCATTTTAATGCACGCTACATTTTAAAATCTATTATCTCTCTCATCCTCTCTGCAGAGCCTATAGGGCAAATCCTTGTTGCTTTCGACTTAAAACTGAGAGAATGGGGTGTCCAGGTTTTGTTTTGTTTTTGTTGTGTTGTGTTTACAAGGAATTCATTGCTAAACTCCAAACTCCTAATTTTCTGTCCAATAGCAATTAGACTGGATAACACTAGATCTGGAAATACAGCAGTTACTAACGCATTTGTTGAACATACAGGTGGATAGGAAAAAATATAGCATATCCAAAGAAAGGATGACATTATCCTCTTCCTCTGCTAATAGGTTCAGGAAAGAACATCAATTTTCCAATATTTATAGCCTCCTATAAACCTTGCTTGTACCACTCAGTGCTCTAAGCATTTTATCTGGATGATGTGTGTTTTACTTTATTGAAAGCATATCTAAAAGCAATGCACTGTAGTTTATAACTGGCCTCTAGATGATGCTAGGATGCTTTAAACGCAGCTCTCTTAAAGAACCACAGCTACTTCAAACAGACCTTGAACTGCCTCAGATTATTTGGGAGGCACTGTCTTCAAAGTGGTTCATTGTCTACCAGCTGAAAAATAAGCTCGTATCTGGAAAAGCCTCTCTCTGAAACTGTTGAACGTTTGTCATTATTGCTTTTCTGAGAACTGGTTTTGACGATGTAATGAGAATGTCTTTCTGTCCTCCACAGGATTCACAGAACCATGCAAGCAGCCCTGACTAATGAAAAAGTCTAACTGGCATCTGTAGCTCTTCAGTCTAACACCAGGAATCATATTTTGAGTTATAGAGATTGGGGGGGGGGGCGTGTTTTTGCCCCACTCCAAATCCATGAAGTTGGATGCTTCACTGCTTTCCATGCTTGCTGTGAGACTTTTCCTGAGGAGGAACCTCCACCTTCCCCTGTAGCAGGTAGCACACACTCAATGTGTAACACAGCATTGAATGAGTACTGTACAAGTTCTTGGGTGCTGTGTCTGGACTGCCAACCAGCACTTCTCTGTCTTCTTTCATAAGAGAAATTCCAGCTTTACAGCACAACTCTACACGTTTCTCCAGAAGTGAAACCCACTGAGTTCAATGTGTTTTACTCCCTAGTAAATGTGTTTAGAATGTCAGCCTTGAGCTAGATCTACACTACCTCTACACTGATCACTGTTGGGACACAATCCACATTCCACATACTGTTTTCACAGTATTATTTCCTTCTTTTTATTCCACATTCGTAATGATTTGACACAAGTTGTAGATCTTAGTGCTTTGCCATTAAGTGGATCCAGAACAGACAGCAACTATTAGGGATGTGCTCCGCTCCGATTAGGAGCGTAGAAGCAGTAGCGGATTGGCCTGCTCCGCCTTACCCAGAGGCGGAGTAGGAGCGGACCGCGGACCCCCTAGAAGCAAGGCGAAGAGAAGCGCCCATTTTTCGGAGCTCCGAGTTCAGGCGGAGCGCTCCGGTCGCCATCTTGAAAACATTTCGCCATAGGATTGCATTGCGGCAAATAATCGCGCATAACTACGTTGTTTTTGAAGCTATCATTCTGAAAATTCTTGTGCACAGAGAGTCGTGGATGGGGGTCATTTTGAGACCACTCTCACCTCTCTGCGTTGTCTGGGTCGCGGGCTATATTTTTGTGAAAATCGGGTCAACCGCGCGGCTCAAACGGCGTTTTCGGCTTTTCGCCCATAGGATTGCATTGAGGGAAAGAATCGGGGATAACTGGGGGGGGTTTAAGCTATCATTCTGAAAATTCTTGTGCACAGAGAGTCGTGGATGGGGGTCATTTTGAGACCACTCTCAACTTTCTGCATCGTACGGGTCGCGGGCTAGAAGTTTTTAAAAAATCGGCGGGAAAAATACCTTTTTCAAAGGGCTGAGGGGCAGAGTCAGCTCCCGGTCATGATGATCCCAAAGTTGGAGGAGGGCATAGGCAAAACAGGTAACTTGGGATTCTGGGAAACTTCTCTTTCTTCATCTGAACGGGCTTTTCCCCGTGTTTTTTAAAACAGTAGCCCCACCAAATGCACAAACACAACCTGAAATCATATACTAAGCCAAGAATAAGAGATAGAAACACAGCACTGCTCCCCACCCTAACCTTGGTGAACAACTGAATCGATGTGGTGCAAGGGGATGAGCTCCCCTAGGGCATCTCATCGTGGACGTGCCCCCACTCTCTCCTGCACTGGAAGGCCATTAGAGCCTTCCAAAGAGAGTAAAACGGTGGAGCAATGCCTATCATGAGTTGAAGTGAATGGTCACTTTTCAGTGGTAGAGCAATGCCTGTTATGAGTTGAAGTGAGCGTTTTACTTCTTCTCAGAGCTGTTGGTGGCTGTCTTGAACTGGCAGCTACTTCCCCCTCCCCCGGGCACGTCCCCCTATTGCTGGTAAAAGACAGATATAGCCTTTTAAAAAAAATTCTTCTTGCTGTTTATTGAGCAACACTGCTTCTTTTAATTCCACCCCTCCTTTGTTTATTGATTGATTTATTCCATTTTATATGCATTACTGGCTTATCCTTGGCTCACTTCCTTATGCCCCCAGAAATGCCAGCTGCATGCCTGCCTGCCTTCCCTCCCTCCTCCCCTGCCCACCTCGCAGGGATGTTGTGTGTGGGGTGCCCGATTTTCAAAAATTCCCCAAAAATCAGGGGATGATGGGATTGCTTTGAAACTTAGCGTGCGTGTGTATATCCCCATGAGGTGTCATGGTGCCAAACATGAGGTTTCTAACTTGAACAGAAAAAAAGTTGTATAATTTTTTAGCTTTCAAAGCAAGCCTATGCGGGGGGGGGGGAAACGGAGCTCCGGATCCGGATCCGGAGCTCCGGGCGGAGCGGAGCGGAAGTGGGCGGAGCGGGGGCGGGGCGGAGCGGCCCGATCCGGAAAATGGCGGATCTGCAAGTGAAGCGGAGCGGGGGGTCCGTGCACACCCCTAGCAACTATTGTGTGCACTTAACCATGGAACAAAAGTGAAGCTTTCAAAGCCTCACCAAGAGAGAGCTCCTCGTGCTGTGGGCAGAGAGCTGAGCGGGGGTAATATGAACAGCTACATGTTTTGAGCTCTTCCCTGCCACATGACTGGTAAAAACAAAGGAGAGAGCATGCCTAAACAAAACTGGCCTGCTTGCATTACATGTCCCAGCAGTCCAGGGAAACACTTGTATTCTACTGAACTTTGCCAACACCGCAACTCCTCGATCTGAAGGAGAAAGAAGCAGCCAGAAATTATGAAGAAAAAAGGTTCTGCTCATGACACCTCCGTGTGGCTTGCTAGGAACATCTCTCCCTCTCCCTATTCCTTCCACTTACAGGTAAATTAAAATGAACAGTCCTGTGTATCCTCTGACAGATAAGGAAAGATTCATTTTTACTTGTGGACCCGATTAATTATTATAACTCTGCATCCCCCTATATGGGCTCTGCTATTGTTTAAGGCCAGGCTAGTTGCTACACAGAACCAAGCCTTGTCCTTGGAGGTGCTTAGACCTGTTCACCTCTTCTCTTCCTTCCAATGGATGGCGAGTACAATCCTTTTCCATTAGAGTTTTACGACAAATGAATGGATTGCTCCAGACTCCTGATTTTGTGTGCCTGCTGCATTTTTAAAGGATCTTAATAGTATATTGCTATTAGAATACAACTTGTTTATGGTTGGTATTTTATTTTGTATTTTAACTTGTTCATGCTGCTTTAGGGACCTTTTGCACCATAAAAATAAACTTCTAACATAACAGAACATGCTTTCCAAGAAGCTTAAAACTTCTATAAGAGAATCAATCTCTTATTGACACAGCCCATTTTAATGCTGAAAATCTGGTTATTGCACATTACACAATGAGTTTTTTATCAGGATTTTCAGACGGGCAGGAAATCATGTTTCCTTACTGTCGCTCCACTTCCTAGTTCTCTTCCGCCATAGGGATGAGCAGAATCACACCGGGAAGAAAGCAGCAACCACGTGGCCCATTCACTTTAGTGGGACAGTGCCATCTAGTGGCCATTTCATAGAGCAACTTCTCCTGCACACAGCAGGAAATAGCAATAAATATCATTAGAGCTCAGAAAAGTCAGATTTGGGGGCTTATTTTGTGATGGGAAAAAGACCAGAAGGAGCAAGAGATGTGCAGGAGGATCACTGCATCATCAAAATGACCCTTGAACATCCATGAGTGGCCAGTCAGGAGCATGCTATAAAATGCTAGTCTGAAGAAGCTACAAATCTGCCAGTACAATCTCATACCCCCATACAACCCCCAGTGTGTGTGTGTGCGTGTGTGTGTGTGTGTGTGCGCGCGTGCATTCAGGTGTTTGTTTGTTTTTACATAGATGAAGATTAGTGTGCAAAGAATGCAACGAACTTGTCTGGAGGGATAGTTGACCAGAGAAAAAATTCAGAGATTGGTGTAATAGACTGAACTTGTTTTGAACCCCTAGATACGTCTGGGTTTCATGTGAGGAGCTGCATCCACTTCAGGAATTTTCATTATCCATACAGTCTACTGGCTACATTTACAAAAGTTGTTGGCACAATATTTATGACATTCAGATGCTATTAAAAATTGCCTTGCAATCTAGCAAGTTAACTGTAGCTATAAACAGACACTTGGAAGAAATCTCTCCAAGATTATTGCTGGATTACACTTGCTTTTAGCTGCACTTCAAGGAATCAAGAGCAATCCTGAGATGTGTCAGCACAAGCAAGTCTTAAACAATCACACAAATTTGTACATTAAAGGCTATGAAGTCATCTGGTTTGTTTCGGATTTCATGCAACTTTCCTGCTAGTTTGAAACCCATCTTGGTAATATCTGTGCTGTGCTTTAGACAATTATACTGATACAGCACACAGAAAGCATTTCCACAAAGCTATAGATTACATTGTTGGTGCATCTGTCCCCTATCAAAGCTATTCCAAAAACGGAGTCGGGTGGTGTCTGGCCAAGGCCCCATGCCCCACCTCTCGAAATGGCCTGCTGCCAAGCCTCACTTTCCATTAGACTCTAGAGTTACCAGTTGTGGGAATCAGCTGGCACCACTCAGGGGACTGCATTTGGCCTGGGACTCCAGTTGTTGGCCACCCAATAAGGTCACCACCTAATTAGACCAAACTTTGGTTCATACAAGGTACTTTATTGCAAGATTTTAGGATGGTTTATCAGTCTGCAGCTTGTGACCCAGGTTACAGGTTAATCTAGCGAAGGGGTGGACAGAAGGTAGATAGCCAGATGTTTTGGGCTTCAGCTCCCAGTTTTCATGACCATTGGCCATTATAGCAGGAGTTCCTGGGAGCTGAAGCCAATAACATTGGGAGATCTACCTTCTGACCACCCAGACCTAGTTGACCATCCATGAGATGTTCATGGCTGGTAAAGTAGGGCATGGTCTAAAATATACATTTGTGATTCCTCGAGGTCTATAGCTGATGGAAATCAAGGAATACATCACAGTGCATTTGAATTCCTGGGGGAGCACCTTCAAATGAGGTCCCACTTCCTTAGGGACCTAGTGCCTATCTTTCCTCATAGAAAGCTGCCATTCACCCCTGCCTATGCTGGATTTTACTACTTCCAAGAAAATACCACGTCTGTCTGAAAAATATTACATTCTTCTCTCCCCCCACCCCCAATTGTTGCTTCTTTCTTCTTTTTTGTATTAGTCATAGATGTCAAAGTGAATGGACTATCATCACAGGACAGCATCCCCAGAAAGATCTAGCTCAGGGAAATTGAGGATAAATGAGAATGAGAGCACAATAGAACAATGTATCCTGGATATCAGCACTGAGATGTGGGCAGCAGTCAGAGCTGGGAGCCCAGAACCAGCAATTGTAGCAGAGAATTAAAGTTAAAGGGCAAAGCCAGGAATCATAAAGCAACTCTGAAGGATAACCAGGTGGCAGGACCATAGAGCATGCCAGAAGTCAGGATCGAAGACCAATCAAATGGTCTGCCTAAGTGTGTGGGTGGAGTCAATGAACTTAACTTCACTGCCCAGGAAGAGGCCTGTAGTTTGGATAGCAAATGTGGGCAAAGCAACACAAAGATGTGAGGAGTGCTGAAAAATTATCAATAAAAGAGGGGTATATTTCAACACTGGTGAAATCATCCACAAAAACTGTATGGCTTGTTACTGCTATCACTGCTTAATTTCTTGAAAGGGGGAAGTAAGGCTCAAGTCTTCCAAGAAGTCCTGTCTTATAATGATCGATATATGGGATTGAGCTGTGTCTACTCAGAGGTAAAGGGAATATGTTTTGCACAGGCTGAAGGAGCCTGTCTTTATTATTACTGCATATGCCTGGGGACGGAGATTTCTTAATTCAAAACAAATTCTGGTGATGAGCCTTGACACAAATTAAACTGTGGTTGTTATACATTTGGTGGTTTCTGTAACAGACAGATATAGAAGTTATCAGCAAAACATCAACAGGAAAGCTTCATAATGGGCAACATAATGCATTTAGCCTTCCAACATGTGGTCTGCTGTTGCCATGAATGGTTCAGGGATTAAAAGTGGTATGTATGCTTACCATTAAATTATATGTTCCCCTGTGTTTAGTATGGGAATAAACAGTAAAGGGAAACCCATTTCTCAAAGTAGCATCAGCCTTGCCATTGGACAACTACAGACTGATATCTTGAATGTCAGCACTTTGTGGTGTTGGAGACGGAAGTTTCTGTTCCAGTGCAGGTTTCGTTCTTAGGAGAAATAGGAGAGTCAGAAGAAAGGACAGTTGGCGCAATATAAGGATAACTCAGGCAACAAAGCAACAGAAGGGGGTTTGGTGGGCCTGGAGCCCAAAATGGAATGTGGCTAATACAGATGGAAGGGAACAGCACCAATCCAATGGTAAATTCAGAAGCTTTTAGTATGTTTTTAGGAAGTTTTAACAATGTATACTGTGGTTTGATTAATATTTTATGTATTTTATACTTCTTGTTGTTCCCCACCTCGATCAGGATAGAGAGGTGGGTTAGAAATATTATTATTGTTATTATTATTATTATTATTATTATTATTATTATTATTATTATTATTATTATTATATCATTTTCACTAAGAAAAGCTGACACAAGCAATACTTAATATTGTTGTTAAAAAACTATTCAATTGATTTGGCGGTTGGTGTGTTATTTGGTGCAGGGCTGGCTTCGAGGGCAGATACACCCCAGCAGGAGTCCTCTGATAAGACCCCCCCTGACTTGCTCCTCCTCTTCAGCATTGCAACCTGCTTATTCCCCTGCCTCTCGCTCAGACCCAGACAAGAGGTGGTGAGGAGGAGGCGCCGTCGATGCTCCTGCCGGCTTGCTCACTAGAACTCTGCCTGTCAAGCAAGCAAGCAAGTGGTAGCAATGATGAGAAAGAGGACAAGGTGCAATAGCAGCTGGTGACAATGACGGTGGGAAAAGTAGACTTAGCAAGGAAAGGGGCCCATTGAAAGTGTCTTGCCCAAGGGCCTCAAAACATGGAGCTGGCATGGATGTGGTGGTAGGAATATCATTCAGCAGCAGCTCCTCAGGGTCTTGGGCATGGGCTTACTAAGCGATACAGAGTGTGCCATGAGCCTAGACATAAGAACATAAGAAGTTCCATGCAGGATCAGACCAAGGGTCCATCTAGTCCAGCACTCTGTTCACACAGCGGCCAACCAGCCGTCGGTCAGGGATGAACAAGCAGGACATGGTGTATTGCAGGGACATGTTGAATATTGTCTAGCAACCTGGAGACCCAATCATGAAGACAACCTAGGACCAGAAAAGTGCTTCTAGAGAAGCCTTGTATTCTCCAGTCACCCTAACACAAACATAGAATTTTTACAGGGAGCGGGAGGCATGTCCAGACATCTTCTATTGGTAACCCTCTCATGTTTTCCCCCAATGCTTCTTCCATCTTTTTTTTTTTCTTACCAGAAAAAAAAACCAGTTAAGGAGGAAGAGATGGAATAGCTGCACAATAATAGAGCTCTCCATCTGCAAGCAACCGTGGTCTGGCAACCGGGTCTTGGTTGAGAAAACAACCTTGGATCAGAAAGGGTGAGTAATGAGGGAACGCTAAGACTGCAGGCACATCAGCAGCTTTACTGCCACTACATAGCAGCCTACAGGAGAGGAAGCAATAGTGAGAAGAGCTGGTGACCAGAGGATTTGTGAACATGAGAGGAAGGGCTGGAGGCTGAGAACAAAAAAAACCAAAATGCTTAGTTGGATCAATATGCCAAAAGTCTGGGGAAAGTCACAGCAGGTATATTGTGCAAACAATAGAACCCATTGTGCTGAGGGCCTATCAAGCTGATCAGTGCTGCATTCCCTCCCACCCAGCTCTATGGGCACACAGTTATGTCCTGGAACTTCTGAAGTATGTTCTAAAGGCTTATGTTATCAATAATAATAATAATAATAATAATAATAATAATAATAATAATAATAATTTATTTATTTGTTATCCGCCTCTCCCTCTGGATCGAGGTGGGTTACAACACAAATGCAAACACCATAAAATCAAGTGGATCATCAGGCTAGGTTTTGGCCTGCTAGTGCAACCAGGGAGGCTTTACCCCTTACTCCAAGGGTGTTGAGCCTCTTTCAGCCCAAAGGCTGAATTCCATTTCAGAGAAGTTCTTGAAAACCACATTCTGGCGGTGGGTAGAGGGGAAGACAAAAAGGGGTGGGGACAAAATCCCAACCATAACAGCATATTTTAGCTTAAAACTCTTGCTGCCAGTAACTCAGCCATTGGGAAGGCCTTTCAACCTTGAAGAATGGTCACCACACCTAAAAAAAGAAAAGAAAAAGATATTGTAGAGCTGGGAAAAGGGCAGAAAAGAGCAACTAAAATGATCAAGGGAGCGGAGCATCACCCTTATGAGGGAAAGTTACAACAGCTGGCATTGTTCAGCTTGGAAAAAAGGAGGCTGAGGGGAGACACGATAGAAGTGTACAAAATTATGCATGGTGTGGAGATTGTGGATAGAGACACATTTTTCTCCCTCTCCCATAATAATAGAACCTGGGGTCATCCTATGAAGCTGATTGGTGGGAGATTCAGGACAGATAAAAGGAAGTACTTCTTCACACAGTACGTAGTTAAACTCTGGAATTCACTACCATAACATGTTGTGATGGCCACCAATTTAAATGGCTTTAAAAGGGGTTGGATAAAGTCCTGGAGGAGAAGACTATCAATGGCTACTAGTCCTGATGGCTAAGTGAAACCTCCAGTATCAGAGGCAGTAAGCCTGTATACACCCTTGGTCTGATCCAGCAGGGCTCTTCTTATGTTCTTAATGGGAGCAGAGGGGGTGTACAAAAGCCGTGAAACTGCAAAGCAATCAGTGGCTCAGGGAAAGGGAGCATGGCCATCTGGGCAATCCTGGAAGTCTGGATTGGTCCCCCAGGAGAGCTAAATTTGCCCTCTGGCTAGATGCCAGCCCTGCACCTCGCTCACCTGATATGGGAAAACATGAGGCCTACGTTCATGATTTTCTGAAGATATCAAATTGCTTTAAGACTGGCTCTAACATAATCCAAATAGATCATCACACAAATTAGTCATTGCCTACAGGATGTTTGCAGATGGATTCATGCTTGCTGACATCATGGACTTCCTCCCAAACCTCTGAATATTGTGAATGTTACCTGTAAAAAAATAACACACCAACAACCTTACACAGGTCATGATGCCTAAGCAATGAGAGAGGTGCCCAAACGCCATCCAGCCACCAATCTTCTTAATGGAATATATATATATATATATATATATATATATATATATATATATATATATATATATTCTATCAATTGTCCTTTTGCCTTTTGTGTTCCTGGATGTTGCCATTAACCTTCACCTTCACATGCTGTAGATAAATGTCATTTCAAGTTAAAAGAAAGATTATTTATGAGGAAAGACACCACATTTTCTTTGTTAGCACATGCAGCAGACAGTTTCTGTATGTGCTGCGGGAAGCCATTATAAGCTTTGCACACACAAAATTGAGAAAGATTATCTTATACTTTCAGGGTGCATCCAAATGTCACACAAACAGCTTATCTAGACATATGAATCTGAAGCCCCATACAGTGCTTCATAGAAGAGCAAAACAACAAACCCTCCATTTTAAAGGAGTGAGCAAAAAACACATTAACGGGGCGAGTGGGCAAGAGGCAGTCATTTCTACAGCTTCTGACAGATCCTCAGGCTGAGTAAGAACGAATGCTAAACAGCACACAACTGTCCTCAGACTGGACAGGCCGTTTTTCCAAACCCGTGGGCCACTAGCTGCTCTTCTACTTAGGCAAGAAAGTACCAAGGTGTCTGGCTGCCAGCTGCACCTCAACTTAAACTGAGTTCAAGGCTAAAGAGGGGAGAACTTCATCACAGAATGCATCATTAACTTATGGAATTTGCTGTCACAATATGGGATGATGACCGGTAGCTTAGATTGCATTCAGCAGCTGGTGGATTTCCCTTTTCATCACAACAATTAAAGCTGCAGGAGCCCTGCCTTCTTTTGTATCTGGTCAAGGGGGCAGGGCTCCTGCAGCTTTAACTGTTGTGATAGAGCTTCATCCCACGTACCTGCTTCCCTTGGATTATCCCCGTAGCGCTAAGCTTTCACAGTTGTTGTTGTTTTTGCTACTGGGCGACAGCGATCCTTTGCATACTAGGAAGTGAGTTTAAGGGGGGGATGTAAAAAAAATCATTAAAAAATCAACGGATGACCCAATTCAATTCAAATTTGGTATGCTTAAAGCTCTCCCTAATATCTATTACTGTGCCAGTTTTGGTGTCTTTATCTTTAAAGCTTACATAGATGTAAGCATTTCTTTAAAATCCTGCTCCTGCGCCCCAGCAGCAGCTCGGAAGATACGCTCAAAAAGTAGGAGCTAAATACGGTGAATCTTTTGGCTTTGTAGCACAATTAAGGCAGGATGCATGGGGGTACTTCACAATCAAAGCAGATTATAAGGTGGAAAACTTCTGAGCCCTTTGCATGCAATTCACAGTGATTGCACAGTATAACACTGGTGTGATAAAGCTCAAAGAGGGAAATTCACTAGCTGCTGCATGCATACAAATCATGCCTGCTGAAATTCCCTTTTCTATACAACCGTTAAAGTTACAGGATCCCTGTCCAACCTGCCATGTGGCCACCCCATTTTGGACAAATTCATGAGTGCCAACCTGGTGCCCTCCAGATATTTTGGATGACTATTTCCATCACCCCCAAGCATTGGCCATGCTGGTTGGGGATGATGGAAGTGATGATCAAAAACATCTGAAAGGCACCATATTGGGGAAGGCTAAGTGAAGCAGGGATACCCCTGAGAACCAGATTCTTGGAACAAACCACAGAGGAAGGCCATGACTTTCACACCCCAGTTGGGCTTCCAGAGACATCTGGTTGACCACTGTCGGCAACAGAATGCTGGGCTAATGAACTTTGATCCATCAAGACAAGGTTTATTGGGAAATGCTCTAAAGGAAAGGGAAGAAAACCCAGCACAACTCCTCCCTAAGGAGGTTCGCTTGGCACCTACATTATATGCTTTTAGACGCCAGGTGAAGACCTTTTTATTCTCCCAGCATTTTAACAGTCTATCAATAAATTTTAACTTGGTGTTTTAAATTTGTAATTTTGCATTGCTGCTGTTTTTATCTGGTTGAGCTTTTATATTGTATTTTATATAATGGTTTTATACTGTTGTTTTATACTTTGAATGTTTTTAATTTTTGTGAACCGCCCAGAGAGCTCCGGCTATTGGGCGGTATAGAAATGTAATAAATAAATAAATAAATAAATAAACTATATCCTGTATGAAAATGATACGGGAAACAGCATTATCATCTTCACAGTGAAACAGGAGGTGGGGACATAACTTGCTTGTTTCTTGTTTGTGGATTAACACTTTGGACTGAGACAAAAAAACCAACAACCCTCTTTTGAACTATACTCTACCAGCACCATTTGCCGGCAAAATGGTTTCAACTGGCACGAAAGAATGCCAAAGAAACTAACAAATACAAGAGAGAGAAAATGAAAGAGCTGAGTGTGTATATAATTAGCAAATTTAACAATAAACACATGTTGTGCCATCCAAATGGGTCTTTCCCCCCGACTTAAAATGTAAAAGCAAAACTCAGCAAAAACAAGGAGATTATACTGATCTTAGCTTTTTCTCTCATATATTAAAACCAGATTTGGAGAACAAATAGACATTGGTTTTCACATTCCAAGTTATAATATCTTTTTCTTTTTAAAGGCTTACATTTATCTTATCCTTTCAACCACTAAGATTTCAAGGACAAGATTTGTGAGGTAATGCGTGTTTAAGGCTTTTTTCTTTTCCTTTAAAATAAAAATACTGTGCTTTAGGAATGGAAACCTCTTTCTTCCTTTTTCCCCCACTGTGTTTGTTTTGCTTGCGTTTTCTGTTTGCGATATCATTGTAGGACTAATACAGTTCACAGGAGGCATGAGGTAATGGAAATGGTCATAGTAAAGCATATCAGGGACTAAAATGAACCAATGGAATTGTCACGTCACAGCCCCAGTGAATATAATGTGATTCCCAGTAGAGCAGACCTGAACAGCTACTTAGGCCTTTGCTAGACCAGGCTATATCCCGGGCTTATACCCGGGATCGCCCCTGTGCGTCCAGATGAGGCACAGGGGATCCCAGGCTCAGGAAGGGATCAACCCTCCCTGGCCCCAGGATATAGCCTACGCAATACAATCCACACAATTACTCACGCTTAGCCAGGGGAAGCTGCACCCATCGGGGGCAGGGTGGGAGGAGCAGGGAAATCAAATTATCATTTTTAAAAAAAACCTTACCTTTGCGCGAACATTCGTGCGCATCGCCCCTTTAAAATTGAAAAAAAAAATGGTGGACACAACTGGTCTTTCCTTTAGCTCGTCACGTCTGATGTCTGGACTAGGGCAACAGCCCATAATAGTTGCATCACGGGCTCTCCCCTCCTCTGTTGCACATTTTAAGGTAGGCCTAGCAAAGGCCATAGTCACACTTTAAACAAATGAAGCAAATAAAGATCCATTGACTTGACCAACAATTTTATCAAATAAAAAGTCTCTTTGGAATTTTCCAAGAGGAATAGGTTTTTTAAAATATATATTTTAAAAATAAAACTCTGGTCATGTGGTGGCATCAAAAGTAGGCATGGTTGGGCACTTCTCAAGGGCTCACGTCCCAGCATGGTCCCACTTACAAGAACTCTCTGGATTTGCTACACTGCTTCATTATTGCAAGCTGCTGGTTAACCTGCCTCTTGTTCTGGCCCAAGAGAAGGAGGAGTATGGTGACCATAAAGAAAGGAGGACAGGGCTTCTGTATCTTTAACAGTTGCATAGAAAAGGGAATTTCAGCAGGTTGTCATTTGTGTGCATGCAGCACCTGGTGAAATTCCCACTTCATCACAACAGTTAAAGCTGTAGGAACTATATTAGAGTGACCAGAATAGAAATGAGGGCAGGGCTCCTGCAGCTTTAACTGTTGTGATGAAGAGGGAATTTCACCAGGGGCAGCATGCATACAAATGACACCTGCTGAAATTCCCTTTTCTATACAACTGTTAAATTTATTTATTTATTTATTTTATTACACTTATATACCGCCCCACATCCGAAGCTCTCTGGGCGGTTTACAACAATTAAAAATAGTAAACATTAAAAGTATACAAAAATTAAAAAAACATAAAAACAGTATAAAAACAACAGTATCCATTTAAAAACAACAGTTCTGGGGTCCATTAAAAACAAACTTAACGTTGTTAAATGCTGTTAAAATGCCTGGGAGAAGAGAAAAGTCTTGACCTGGCGCCGAAAAGATACAGGAGCCCTGTCTGCCTTTTCATATGGTCACCCTAATTAGTCCATAATTCCCACTTGCTTACAGGAGCCCTATACACATACATCAATATGCGTGTAAAGCGCATGTGCTGAGCACATGAGCCTGTAACCCTCCTTGCACACGCTTTCAAAATGTGAGGAGGTTCATCTGAACAGCCCTTGTGTCATCCTATCTCTTCCCCTGGAGGGATGATCCAGTTCTAAGGGCATTCTGCTGCCACCAGCGGATCACTTACACTGCGCACATCAATTTGACCCTGCCCAATAGGTAAGATAACTTCTGGGGGTCTCCAGTTAATGCTCGACTCAGATTCCCATTAGTCCTAGCCAATATGACCAGTGGCCAGGGATGATGGGGTTTGTAGTCAAACAATGTCTGGATGGGCACAGGATCCTCATCCCTATGTGAGAGGGATTGCTTGTGACGGATTCTTTTTGATAGAGATATATTACTTTTTATGTTCTTTATTGATTTTACAGGATTATACGTTTGCCTTTTCCTCTGCTGCCATAAGCTGCTTTGAACACATGCTGGAAAAGCACCATGTAAATCTTTAAATGAAGGAAATAAGTATAAATGTTTTTGCGTGTGTGTTTAGAAAATATGTGTTTGCCTCATTTTTTAAAAAAAAACTACTACTACTACTACGACTGATTATAATATACCATTGAGTGCAATGGTAAATTATTTTGGTTTGCTCAGCTGAATGAAAATCTTTGTGCCCCACATGCGACTTGAAACATTGCTCCTGCTGTCAGAGAGGGCCAAATCAGTTAACACTTTGCCACAACCCTGTAAGGAAGGAGTACGGATGGATGCCAATAAAGGCAACTCAGTGGCCAGATTAAATAGCTCACCTCTTCCACACCAAATGCAAACCAGGCTTTACTCCCAGCCCTCGCAGCGCTACACGAAACAGTAAGCTCTCTATAGTCTAAGTGTGCAAATTTAACACTGCTCGTATTGTACAAACAAACATAAATTTTAACAGCTTAAAAATCCAAGTGGGCACATAGAAAGCTTAACTGCAGCTCAGATTGGGAGAACAGGGAAGACCGGGGGCGGGGGGGGGCGATTACAGCTCCCTGATCCCCTGCAAACTAACTGGAACATCTGTTAGTTAGATCAGTTAAGACAAAAGACACTTCAATCTGAGCCTTTAAGTAGCAACAGCAGTCCCCAGAAAGAGTCCTTGTTCTAGGATAGTTCAGGAGGCACCTAGGTAGGATTTACTTGGGGCAGAATTCAAGGACTATGGAATTCTTTTTGGCAAAGGCCATCTATTCATTTCTTTATTTTTATTTCTAGAAGTTCTATACTTCTTTTTTATTTAGAACATATAAGGCAAAGACAATATGACACTGACACACGCACACACACACTCACACACACACAGAGGGAGATTCGGAAAAGGTCCGCTAAAAGCAGCCTTCCTCAACCTGGGGCGCTCCAGATGTGTTGGACTGCATCTCCCAGAATGCCCCAGCCTGGCTGGGGCATTCTGGGAGTTGTAGTCCAACACATCTGGAGCGCCCCAGGTTGAGGAAGGCTGGGCTAAAGGATCTGGAGGCACTAGTAGCCATAGTAGAGAACAGGCAACTAGTTTGAATATTAATACATAAAATACTAATGGATTTTAAAGTCTATTAAATAAATAATAATTTCTGCTGCCACGATTTTAATGTTGTTGTTTTCATTTGCTGCTGTTATTCTAATCTGATTTATTGATCTATTTGCTGTTGTGATGGGGGGGGGGTTTCTGAGTAATCCTGTTTCAATATTTTAATTTTTTTTTTTTTTTTTTGTATGCTCTTCTTAGGATGTTTTATTGTCCGTTGTAAACCAACTCGGTAGGGTAATATATCCTGAAAGGCAGTTTTAAAATCCACTAAATCAACAATAATACTAGACACTATAGGAAATGTGTGATTTCATTTCACATGTCTGCTTCTCAAAAAAGAATAGCTCTGGGAGTGGCCTGACCAGAATTGGGGCCGTGGCACATAAGAAGGGGGAAGTTAATGTCTTCTTCCCATGCTGTGGTTCAGACAAACCCACCTCTTTCTCCACAATGGGAGGTTACCCTTGGCAGCAGAGGCCAGTGGTTCCAATGTGAGTAGGGTGGTGAATCCGCTCCAGGTTTCAGTCAGAAGCAGTCAGCACTCTCATGGAGTTATACAAGTTGTTTCATCCCTTAGGTAGCTCCTTTAGAGTTCTGACTGGTTCAGACTGAAACCCGGAACAGATTCATCACCCAACTGACATCGGAGCCACCAGCCTCCATTGTTGGCAACCAGCTGACCTCTGAAGGTCTTGCTCAGTTCTGTCCCACTCTGTTTTCTGAGATTTTACTGGGCACTGTCCATCTTTCAAAGACTAGAAACATCTTTTTAAAAATGCTGGACTGTGCAGAGCTTCAGAATAGCTCTGCACAGCCAATGTGGCAATCTAGCAGGTTTGGATTTTATTTTATTGATAGCATTTTTATCCCGCACCTCAGCCAAAATGGCTCCCGGAGCAGCTTACAATCCATCAGTAAAGAAGACCGTCCCTGCCCTCAGGCTTACATTCTAAAAAAGACATGAAACACGAGGAAAGGGGACCGGGAGGAAAGAGGGGGAAAAGACAAAGAAATTAAGGAGACTGATTCAGCAGGGCTGGTGGGAAGGCCCTGCTCCCCGCTCTCATCTCCCAAAGCAGACCAACAGCTCCTTCTTATTCCCCACAGAGTCATGATGTCAGTTAGTCCTGTGGTTGGGGTCCAACTGGAGCAGGCCCTGATGGTCTCTCTGCCTGCTCCTGTCTCCCTCGTTTCTTCTTCCCCACAGGATCAGGATGCCAACAAATGTTTATGGCTGGATAAGGCCTTTGGAGAGACTCTTTGCCTCTGTATCTAATCAGTGCTTTTATGAGAGGGAAACAGCTGCAATTCTCTGGTCAGTTGACTGAGCAGGGACCTGGGGGAACCATGTTAAAATCTCCTCTGATCAGGGACAAACCTCATGACTGGTCCTCCACATGTATCAACAATACGGACCCATAGAACACCCTTCCCTTTTCAGGAAGAGCTGCTACACAGCATTGTGTGGGCACAATTTTTATTACTTATGCTTGCTTTCTAATCTGGAGTTATAAAAATAAAATAGTGAGAATTGCATCATACTAAAGTAAAATGGTCTCTTTAAAGAAGGGCACAGCCAGTCATAGATGGGAGGGAATGGTGCTAAACAGGTCTGGTTAAAGGAGGAAGACAATGCAGCCTGAAAGTTCAAGATGAGTTGTTGTTGTTGTTGTTGTTGTTGTTGTTGTTGTTGTTAACATTTCTATACCACTCTACAACTGAAGCTGTCTGGTCAGTTTACAAAAATATATGCTGGACATTTTTTTCTACATGCATCCCTGATTTCTGGACCCCTGCCACTCCGCAGTTTTGATTTGGGCTCAGAAACAGAAAACAAAATCTATATCTAAGAATAGATTGTTTACCAAGGTCACAAATACAGTTTTGATCTGAACATGGCACAGACAGAAACTCTATGACTTTGATAAATTATCTATTCTTAGGTAGAGATGGGTATAGCTCTCTCTCTCTCACACACACACACACACACACACACACACACACACGACATTGACCAAACGACATTGGTCAATGGTGTGTCTTTGGCAGAACAGCATCAAGGATAGATATGTTTGAGCACCTGCCAAGGGCCCACAAGAGTCCCCTGGGGGCTGTCTAAATGCCCGGAAAGCCCCGAGGTGGGTGCGCTGTGATGCTGCGTCAATTATACAACGCAGCAGCAAACACGCACCCATTCTGGGGCTATCCAGTGAAGCTGCAGAGAAAAAAAAGTCAGGGACTTAACCCAACTTTTCCCCCCTCTGGAGTGATGTTAGTATGGCATATCCCCTGTCTATCCTCCTCCAGAGTCACAGCAGAGTTGTGGCTGGGCAGATGGCGACCCATGACTGGTCGCCGTCCACCCCGGCAGAGGGCAAGGGGCAGGCCCAGAAAGCCTGGGCTGCCTCCCTGCATCAAGACTACTCGCCACCACCCTGCACTAGCGATACCTCAGGATTTGTCAGTGGAGCAGCGCCAACTCAGCGCCGTGGAGACAGCCCCCCGGACTTGCTCCTCTTCACCACTGCAATCCACTTATTCCCCTGCCTCTCACTCTGGCCCAGACATAGTGGTGGTGAGAAGGAGGAGCAGTCAATGCCACGGCCTACTTGCTCATTGGCTTTCAAGCAAGAAAATGGGAGCAATGATGAGAAAGAGGATGAAGAGCAATAGCAGCCAGGTGACTGAGGGAGGGAGGCCCTTGAAGGTGCCTTGCCCAAGAGCTCTCAAAAACCTGGAGCCTCTGGCACTATTCACAGGGTTCTGCTCACTCAGATGTCCAACAGGTGGTGACAGGTGCTTGTTCATCCTCTCTCTTCCCTTAGGATCATCCTGCAGGAGCTGGCTTGCAAAGTGCAGCCCTCGCCCTCCCTCCTGTTCAGTAGTGTGCATACAAGACTGCTAGGTAACACAGGGAGGACATATGCATGGATAAATCCAAAATCCATCCGTTCACCTGAACATGTGCAAAGGGGCCCCTGTGTGTGAGTAGCTGAATGCCCAAGGACACTCCACAGGATCAGGACCCCTGCATGATTTGGCAGTTGGGGGGCAGGGCAGGGCAGGGCAAGCAATGTAGAGGTTGCACACTGGGCACAGGAGAGATGACTGGAGCTGGGTCAAAATAGAACATCTTGTGACCAAGAAAGCTTGGGGATTCCCATAGTTGATATAACTCAGCCTTCCTTCTTTATGTTGGTGCTCAGCCATGGGTCTGGTCATATATGACCAGGCAGCCAAAAAGGGGATATATAATTTCTCCCATCAGAGATCTTACAACTTTCATACACGGACGACAATACTATAATCTGTATTCATCATTCTGTAATCTGGCCCTGCTGTATGCTGAGCATCTGAGAGTGGAAACGACATGGGGACACTTGTGTATTTGGGTCAGAGGCATTGGGCTGTTTTTCACCAGATTTTCTAAGAAGCCACTTCTTAGAAATACTTAGCAAAATACGCACTAATTAGGCACTGCTTAAAGGAGCACTTGGTTCAGAGGCAGTAAGGTCATATCCTAATGTTTCACTAAGCTGGTTTTGCAGATTTATTAGCTCATCTTAAATTACTAGCTGGCTTTAAACATGTAAACAAACTACTCGTTGTGATATTTTACATAAGAACAAGTCCCATGCTCAAATAAAGCTCTGGAAGGCAAATGAACACTAAAATGTAGTCTCTTTAGTCTCATCAGCACCTCCACCCACCCACCCCCAAATCAGCAGGAGAAAGCCTGGTTAAGAGGTTGCATCAGTCAGCAAGTTTCTATAAAATGAACATAATCATATGCTGAAACTCTAAGAAATGCCATGCTAAAGCCATGTTGATAGAAGACTAAGAGTATTTTGAATTGGTAAAGCGCCTGCCTTATTCTGAGCCTGACAGAGTAATGCCTCTGACAAGTTGTGAACCCCCATAAATTTAGCTTCTTAGCAAAAAGTCTTAGTCACGGTTTTACACCTTGGCTTCAGCACAATCGGTTGTGTTCGTTGTCTTGCCACCTTAACTCCTTGTGAAATGGGCAACTTCATTTCATAATCGCTCCCATACTCAAAGCTTGCAGGCAAAAACCATGGCGTCTTCCGCAAGCAGTGAAGTGAACCCAAAGACACCATTGTGTTTCAACTGTGCTTGTTTATCATGCCACCCTAAGGTCATGTTTATTTATGATTTCTGCCGGCACAGCAGCAACTGGAACTACAGGCTCTCTCGGACCCTTAGGACGGTTCAGGCATTTTGTCTGGGCATGCTTCGGCAGTCATGGGCACGGCGTCTGCATTCTCAGGCATAAACATGAAAGCTAATAGCCAACCTATATCAGCAGCTAAAGCACATCAGAAGAGCCGTGCTGGATCAGACCAAAGGCTCCTCTAGTCCAGAATTCTGTTAGCCCAGTGACCAACCAGTTGACTATGGGAAGCCCACAGCTGGGCATGAATGCAACAGCGCTCTCCTGCTCAGGTTCCCCAGCAGCTGGCATACAGAGGCATACCAGAACTATACGCAGTATCCTAAGTGTCTTCAGGCCACAGGTTTGTATAATGGCATTGTGATACTGGCAGTTTTATTTTCAATTCCTTTCCTATGGATGCCCAACATGGACTTTGCCTATTTCACAGCCGCTGCACATTGGATCAACACGTTCAGCGAGCTGTGCGCCCCAATCCCAGAGTCTCTGTCCTGGTCAGTCACTGCCAGCTCAGGCCCTATCAGCAGACTGCCCTTATTCAAAAGAACTCTCTCTTGTTGCAGGGCTAAAGCCTGCACTGAAACCAGGGCCGTTTCTACACCTGCCTTTTTCCCCAGGATCGTCCCTGGATCATTCCTCTGTATCCAAATGCCACACAGGGGATCCCGGGAGCAGGCAGGGACAATCCTTCCATTTTCCTGGGATAACCAAAGGGCCTAAGTAGAGAGGCTCAGGCCTGATGAACTCTGGCTAACCAGTTCTGCAGAAAATCCCCTTTCCAGCACCATTTTCTTCTAGCATGAATAACCCTTGGAGTTATGAAAGTTGCTTTGGTTGGAACAGTCCTTCTGCCATAAAGCCCGTTGCTTCTCAGTCTCTTTCATGTGCAAGTCGTAAGGTAATGTACTGCCTCTCCTGGACAGGGATAGCCTGTCCAAAGTGATATGAACACTAGTAACCGCAAGAGTGGATTACTGCAATACGCTCTGTGTGGGACTGCCCTTAAGGATGGTTTGGAAGCTGGAGCTAGTGCAGAATGCAACGGCTCAGCTATTGTTGGGAGCTGCCCCTTTTCAGCATGTTGCTGAGGAAACTGCATTGGCTGCCTATTCACTATGAAGTCAGTTTTAAGTTTTTGTTACTGGTGTGTAAAGCCCTAAAAAAGCCTTGGGTCCAGGATATCTGAGAGAGTGTTTTCTCCCTTGCCAGCCTGACTGGTCACTGAGGCCATCAGATGAGGCTCTTCTGGTGGTTCTGCATGGAACTGTGGTCCATTTGGAGTCTACTCAGAGTAGAACTTTTGGTGTATTGACTCCTTCTCTATGGAATTCCCTGCCTCTTGATTTTAAGTAGACACCAACATTTTGGTTTTGGTGTCTCCTATATACATTTCTATTTAAACAAAGCCAAGCCTTCCCTAACTGACCAGCCTTGGTTTTATGGGCACAGTTTGATATTAAGTTAAATATTTTTTTAAAAAAAATATTATCATCATCATTTCTTTCCTGATTAGATATAGGGCAGTATAAAAATCCTGTAAAGAAAGAAATGTATCAGCCACCTGTGGAATTTCCCTATACAACTTGCCCTTAAGGCATGAAAATCCTGAATTTGCAGCCAAAGTGACCAAGTTTTCACTGGTTACATGGGATCATCACATCTCAGCCTGCTTTCAGATGCATTCCCTGCCTTCTTTTGGATTTACCCTGCTATTGAAAATCCCAGCTTCTTTTGGATTTACTCTGCCTTTGAAAAGCCCAACTCCCTGTCCCTCTGACATTTCTGACAAATCATAATGGAAGAAGTATAATCTTTCACACATCAGCTTCCATTGCTCCCAACCCCATATTTCTCTGGATGCTGAAACATCACTGGATGCTGAAACATCACTGTGCAGCTGCACCGTGGCGCTCTCTCCCCCTTCCCCCCCAGGACAAGCCTTCTGTAGTTTGCCTTTTATTTTACTTTTTCAATAATATCTCTTTTGGGAGATGGAAATCTCTGACCTTGTCTCTTTTATTCCCATCCAGGTACCTTACAAGGACACACTGCTACCTAGTTCCTGTGCCCCTCTTTTTTGGTAAATCTCTGGACCAGCTATATTGGAGCAGTTTGACAGCAGCTTATATGCTAGCAGAATAAAGCCACAGAGGGAAGAGGTCCCCATAGCACTGAAGTAACCCCCACCCCCACTTGAGGGCACCAGGTATGTAAACCAAAGATGGCAGATGGATATACTCCTCCAGGTTGGAGAATATTGTTGTCCATTTGCCACTTCCATATAACTTGGCTAATAAAGCAATAGGAATACTTAGAATCCTTGACTATCACTCATGTAATCAATTCCATGGTTTATCACTCTAGTTTACCTCTCACCTGAACATCTACCCCATTTTCCTCCAGTCCCCGCTGGACCCATCCATAGCCAACAATAATCTTGAGCAACATCTTCAACCATCATCAGTACTAGTTCAGACTGATGAGGAGATTGAGGTGGCCCAAATCCTGGATTCCTGAATGCACCAGGGATATCTAAAGTACTTGGTGGACTGAAAAGGTACAGACCAGAGGAGTGATCCTGGGAGGTCACAGAAGGTGTCAATGCTCTCACCCTGGTGCACCGGTTTCACCACTCTTCTTACCCACCCCAAGCTCAGCCTCAATCCTCTAAACTAAATTTGCAAATGAACTAAAAAAATGTTTTCCCCTGCACTGAAATTCTATTGTACTGGACTAAAAACAAGACACAACACAATCCTGTCCAAAAGCCTCAAATAGTCCTTAAATCCCTCAATGGGTGTCCTCATTGAAATGTTGGTCTACATAAAAATGTATGTTCAAAGCAAAGGAAGCACATTCTACAATCCACCCTTCAGAAAACTGACTATTTTCACAGTTCTTAATGGGAAATCAAACCGAGTCCCAGGGATAACTGAGCCTGCTTGAGACTAAGTTATTCCTTGTAGGTGCTTCTGTACCTATGAGAATAAATTAAATTGATTTAAGAGTGCCCTGGTTTATAATTTCCTGATTGTTATTGGACTGTACCTGAGATTTAGCATTAAATCTATTTTTAGCATTTTAATGTAAATTAATACAAATAAATCATAAGGCCTATTCTTATTGCATTTGCAATATGCATACATTTCTCACACCATAAGGTATTTCCATTTCACATTCATCATAGCAATATAATGCATCTGACAGAAAATTCATTCTTGACAAGTTAAGATTTTCTTAGACAAGATCCCCTTTTCCTAGAAGCATGTTCTAGCTGATTTATGTCTCAGCATGTTTTGAGAAGCACGCCCCTCTTAAAAGCTTCTTGAATATATTGCTTCAATCCAGAATTTTATTCCAGAGGGCCATGTGCTTATGCAAGTCTAGACTGAAGAGCTTAGGGACCTGTATCTTGGGAGCTTCATATCCTTAGGAGCCTTGTTCTGAGTCCCCATATTCCTGTTCCATAGCAAGGGCTACAAGCATATGCAGCCACTTACAGCTTCCTTCCTTCACACCCCTCCATCCTTTCCTTTTCCTGAAACCTTCTGGAATATGCACTCATAATGGCCAGGATACTGCAGCAGCTCCAAATTTCCTTCGAGAGCCAAACCTTGCACCTACTCTGACAATTGTGATGGAGCAGCATGGTCATGCACTTAGGGTGGCCACTTGGCCATTGCCGAAAAAGGAGGCCAAAGGGGGACACCCAGTTGCGCAATATTTTCATATTCATAAGTATGGATGCAAATTTAGAAACAAGCGCTATAATTTAAATAGAAATATTTTAAAAATATATTTTTTAGGAAGTTTTAAAAATGTATACTATGTTTTTAATCAGTATTTTATGTATTTTATACTTGCTGTTGTTCCCGGCCTCAATCAAAATGGAGAGGTAGGTAAGAAATATCTATTATTATTATTATTATTAAATACAATACATAGTGGAGAAGAAAACAGAAAAATGAGCTGTGGGCTGCTCCGTTTGCTTACTGTTGTTGGGCACCTTCAAGGCCGCTGTTCTCCTTCCTTAAGGTCCTTTGCCTTTAAGCCAGACTTGAAAAGGACAGTCCATTAAACAGAGGACACTTTCAAGTAGAGGACTGTCTTCAGTGAAGTCGGACACCTGGCCACCCTACTACTGCATGTAAAGAAGCTTTGCATTGAGAACAAACAAAGACACTATTCTGTTGAGAGAAAAGCAGAAATCACCAGAGACACTGCTGCTGTGCTTAACTAGGAACAATTTCTTGGTTACGAAATTCTCTGCAACCTTCAGGGCAAAGTGTAGATTGGTTTAACCAAATGACTATTATCTCAGATTGGGCTGGTTCACACAATCAAAATAAGCCTCTCTGGCTTATTTTGATCATGTGAACCGGGTCATTGTCTTGTAAGACCAGCCTTGGCATGATGAAGCACAACAATTTCTGCCTGAAATCAGTGTGTATATTAAGTGAAGTGAAGTGCTGTAAAGTGGCTTGAACTCAATACTGCCGGCCTGAAGCATGTGGCCATAGGCACTCTGCTGAAAAATGCAGTGAAACACAGGACACACTCCACATTGGGGAACTTCCCAATTAAATTAATCACAGCAGTGAGTCCACTTTGGCTCAGCATATTACTCAGTACTCAATATATAATAAATCTATCCTTACTCATATTGTAAATCTGGGTAATTTATATGCCCAGATGGCCATACCTAAGAGGATTTTTTCCTTGTTGCTGCTACTCTTGCCTACAGAAGTTTAGAATCTGTGTAACCTAAACAAGGAAAACACAGGTTATTGATATCCTATTTTTATTTATTATGATTTCAATATTCACTCTGTGACATAAATAAAGCATGAAGTGAAAGTATGGCATGTGTCAATTTGCTAAAAGGAAATTGGCCCATTTGCTCCAAATGATCACATGATCTCAAAAACCTCACTTGCCGTGAAGAGTATGCCATGGCTGCCTGATATGTAGGAGTTGTACATGTCAGCACCATGGTGAATTTCGTAGAGAGGCACTGCCGCTGGCAGAACTCAAGATTTCAGTGTCAGTTTTTACACTTAGCCATTTTCCGAGCATTAAACACATCAGAAGCACAGAGAAACACACTGACAGGGTCGTGTACTATACTGTATAAGTAACATGTGTGTAATTGGATAAGTCCAACAGAGTTGGCTGACACAGATTTTGGCAGCAGAGACTAGGTCACTTCCAGCAAAAGGTTTACACCAGCAAACACAGCTTCCATAAGGGAATTCCCTTTTAATGTTAACTCACCTGTAGAGCTTCCATCTCTAGACAATGAAGGCTCTTGTTCGAAATCTGGCCGTGGTGCCAGCCCGCGAATCAATCTGTAGAAATGGAATACCGTTAATTAGACATTCTTGAGGCTCTGCTTGGCAAGCACAAGGAAAAGACTAATTGTTATTAAAGTGAATGATACTTGACTAAGAATTCAGCCATTAATGAAAATTTCCACTCATGATTCTTCATAATCTACTCATCATCTATAGTGGGACAATGCATTTATTTATTTATTTATTTATTGTCGTATTTTTACCTTGCTCCTCAGCCAAAAAAGGCTCTTGGAGCGCCTTACAATCAATTAGCAAAGAAGACAGTCCCTGACCTCAGGCCTACATTCTAAAAAAGACATGACACACAAAGAAAAGGAGGGGGAAGGGAGAGAGAGAGAGAGAGAGGGAGGGGGAGAGAGGGAGAGAGAGAGAGAGAGAGAGAGAGAGAGAGAGAGAGAGAGAGAATTAAGACCTGCCACAGGGCTGATGAGATTGTCCATCTCCTGAAGGAGGGGAATTGAACTGGAGCAGACCCTGATGCTCCTTCTGTCTGCTCCTGCCTCCCTCGCTTCTTCTTCCCCACAGGGTCAAGATGACCACTAGCCCTGGGGGAAGGGAGCAGGTCCTGGTGGTCTCTCTGCCTGCTCCTGTCTCCCTTGCTCTTTTGAATTAGATGCATAATTTTCAGATCAGCACTAGGGCTGGATCTACGCTACTGCTTTAAAAGCGCTTTATAACAGTTTTGACAACTGTATATGGAGTGTGTCCTGTGCCCCGACAGTTGTCAAAACTGTTATAAAGCACTTTAAAGCAGTAGTGTAGATCCTGCCCAGGTCCACAGTGCGAGAATAATTATTCTGAATTTGATCTAAGCAAAAATATTCCCAATGGAACATATCATCCCAGTGTTTTGAGGAACTCTATGAATGGCACAGACTAAACTCCTTGGGCCATTCAATGGTCTTTTCCATAACAATAGCTAACAATCCATGCCAATACAAGGCCTATCTAGTCCAACATCTTGTTTCTCATAGTGGCCAGCCATAGCTCTCTCCCACTGCTATTAGCCAGCAACTGCTATTCAGAGGAATGGTACCTCTGATGCTATTTATTAAAATCTCACCTCTGATTTGGTTATGCTAAGGATCAAACAGTTGTTCTCAGATACATGACAAACTGGACAGGCATAGGCTCAGACCAACTGAGAGGGACTGTTTGCAAGACACAACGGCCCACTGTGGGCGGAGGCAGGACATGCACGGCCCCCATTTTAAATATGCAAACCCCCTTCAGGGGTTGTCGGTAATGCAAGAGTTGTTCAATGAGCCACGGTGTGTCATCTGAACATTGTCAAAATGTTATAGCTAATTTAACAAATTACACTGTCAAGGTACTTCAGTGACCTTGAAATGCCATGAGAGAGAGAGAGAGAGAGAGAGAGAGAGAGAGAGAGAGAGAGAGAGAGAGAGAGAGACTTGTTGGCTTGTGAGCCTTGAAAAAAATATCGAACGCTTTAGTACTTGAAGCAGATGACCCATTTTGTAATATTGGGGAAATGTACCCACTCTATTAGATTAATAATATATAGTAATGAAGTGTAGGGGGGAGGTAACATAATAATAATCACGGGGCAGGGTACGTAGAAGGTGGTATGCAGATCACACTAAATTCCTCTTCTTGGGTTATACATGTGAATGGGCATTCAGACGATTGCTAGGGAGTGGAGCCACTTGGTAGTTCCTTTCCCCAAGGTCACACAGCTCCCCCCAGCATCTCTTCCCCTGACATCCACACATTCGATGTGGATAACTGCAGACAGAGAGCCTGTGGATGTAGAACTCTGTGCAAGTGCATTCAGGTCAGTGATATCTGGGGCGGGGTCCCACTCACCAGTAATCTACTTTGCCATGTACTACATATCTGATATGAGTCAGTCAACAACTGCAGGGAAGAAGTCCTCTTTCTGTATCATTTTATGTCAGCTAAAAGCTATTTTGTTTAAAGGTGCGCTTCAATAATAGCTTCCTGTGTTATTATTGCTGCTCACCCCTTTTCAGTTTCGCTGTGTTTATGATTCATTATCAGCTTGTTACAATTGTGAGCTGCTTTGAAGGTTCAGAGCAGAAAGCTTGATAGAAAGGTGTGTGTTTTAATAAAACTAAAATAAAAAAATAAAAAAATAAGAGAAGACATTCATAAAAATGGAGCCTGAGCACCCTAAGCAAAAGTTGGATGAAGAACAAGTAGAGTTGGATCTGTTTAATAACACCAAGCAGTGATCAAAGTTCTCAAGATTGCATCTTATCCAATGGACAGGGTGCTGTAACCATAGTGTAATCTGAACTGTACTATTTTCCCCATCCTGTGCTCTGTCTGGGGTTTATATAGGCCCACACTCTCCGTAAGCACTTGATCCTTAAGCGCTTGATCAATATTCATAGCCAGGGCAATGTTGGAAAAGAGCATCCCACAGAGAAGTAAGCAGAATTCCTTCCAAACTAAGGCACGATGTGATTAAGGATTTGATCATCTAAAGGTTACTATAAATTATCCAGCCAAAGATGTTCTCTGGTTTTAAAAATAATGATTAGCCACACTCATTAAACCATGTTTATGACCTGTGTTTTTGTAATAATTGCACATTGTTTTATTGAAAACATTACATAGATTTGAAATAAAGGTTGACATGTGATTTTCGGCTCACAGGAATCTAAAAGGCCATAGCTGCTTAGCACAAATAAAAAGTAATTTGAATAATAGCTGACTGGAGGGATTTACATTTTATGGCTACCCAATGGCTTATATAAAGCTTGCATTAAACATTATGCGTTTGAACGTTTGACCTATCCCATGCAGTCTATAAATAGAAATGAAATAGATTTAACAGGTTTAAACCCAATTAACCCTATATTATCACCAGAAAGGAAAAATAGATCCAACTTACAAGATAGCAAAACAGGTTCTATTCTTTTTCAGTCAGCAGCGTACAACCTGAGTTATGTTAATCCATTCTATCAGCAGCAGGAAAATACAAACTGCCTATGTGATCCATTTCTTTTCGATTAAAGTGGGGAAACTCAACTATTACCCCTATAACAAACTGTTCTCATTCCAAAGCCAAATGATAACTTCATTGCACTAAAAGGGATTACTGCTTACTTTTGCCTCCCTGAAGTCAATAAACATGTTTCCACTATTTCCAGCTGGCTGCCATAGTAATCGCTTATTCACTTTTCTAAATGTTTTATGTTCAACCAACATTTCATTGATTGACTATTAATGATTGGAAATGTTAACATGGAATAATGGCATCCTCCAACTTAATCAATAATGTGCATTTTTAAAGGATTAGTGTGTGTGTGTGTTTGTGTGTGTGTGTGTGTGTGTGTGTGTGTATTTTCTCCCTGTTGATCATTAATTGTAATGGGGCCTTCAGAGCATAATTACTTTGGGACAATTTGTGCAATTTGCATTACCTCCAGTTTTCTCCATAAGAGAAAGAAGTTTTGTTTCAAATTTACACTCAATTCACATTTACACTCAAGATGTGAAGGGAAGTAACAATTGGTGTTTAGTAATCATATGGAAAAACTTGCCCAGTCTTCCGAAACATGCTGACTGGGAATACTGGGAGTTGTAGCCAAACACATCTGGAGGGCAACTGTTTGGGAAAGGCTGAATCAAGATATTCAGTGGATCCCACCAAAATGGGCCACATTTGTATGAGAATCTTTTGCCTGTAAAAAAATGTGGCTGCCTTTTTATCTGCAAGTTACCAGCAATCACAGTATCAGTGTGCAAGCAAAAAGAGTTAGCAAAACAGCACCTAATAAAGAATAGTATCCTGCAACACTTCGAAGAAAACTGGATTTGCAGAAGGTTTCGCTGAATTCGCTTTGTCTAATGCAAGTAGTTGCCCATAAAATGTGACAGACCAGATCTAGGTTACAAAATCATGAATGACAGTCATTAGGCCTGAATGCATAGGAAAGCATTCACAAAATGTTGAAAAACATATTGGGCCACCACACCAACATGATGTCCTAGGCAGCGCGTTGAATACAGGAGCATGTACACACATGATCTGAAGCTGAATTGTATTAATTATGGGGATTTAGCAAGAAAGATTCAGAGCGTCAACATCACAAAAAGCAAGCTAAATTTAATAACAGAAAAACATAATTTAACAAACTGTCAACAACTGATTGCATACTAAATATTATTAAATTAACTAAAATAGTTCAGTGGCCTATCATCTGTTAAGATAAAATATTTCCTCTTTCCTAGAGCCAGCATAACAAATTTAGCAGTGCAGTATGTCACAAAATAAGATTTTGTTTAAAGAGGAGTTATCTCTAATACTAACAGATCAAGATGTCAAGTCTAGATCTAGATACAATGGACATTCCAAAAGAAAGTGAACCAGATCCTCTATCTTCTGACATCTAACTGGACAATGTCTATTCATCCTAAATTGGCCAGTACAGTATCCCTTAACATCCATCAACTGCAGGGTGTAGTAGGGCAACGATCTCACAATTTTATGATTGCGAGATCATCGCCCTGGTCTACACACGGCACCAGACATCTCAGCTGCCATTTTGGTGTGTTTTTTTAAAGGGAAATGAGCGCAGGAGTGCTCGAATGCCAGGTAAGTCTTAAAAAAAACAAAGAAAAAAGCCTCGCCCTCCCCCCAACTCTGTGTCCCCGATGGGCACAGAGCTCCTGAAACAGGAGGGATTCCATTCATCCCAGGAGCCTTCCCACTTTTTAACTTCCTTAACAAAAGTGGTTTTTTCTTCACAGGTAGAAAGGGCTAAATTGTCAACCAACAATGGTGAAGGTCTGACTGCCTCAGCATAAAAGAGGGAGTGGAAATGCCTCTACTATTCAGATTCTGGAATAACAGTGGGTCATTCACATAACCCATTAACCCACCCCCAGTGATTGATTGTGGGATGTTTTGAAACATGGGTTGTTTGTTGAACCGTAGGCTACAATGTTGTCTGAATGCAGCCAGGGTGGCTTATTAACATACAAAGTGGCTTCTCTCTGGCCTTCCTTCTTCTCACATCAGTCCGTTGGTTTCTGTTCACCACTCTGCCGCAAAGATCATCTTCTTGGCTCGCCGCTCTGACCATGTTACTCCGCTTCTGAAATCTCTTCATTGGCTTCCAATTCACTTCAGAATCCAATATAAACTTCTCCTGTTAACCTTCAAAGCTTTTCACGGTCTAGCTCCTTCCTATCTCTCCTCTCTCATCTCACACTATTGCCCCGCTCGTGCTCTTCGCTCCTCTGATGCCATGTTTCTCGCCTGCCCAAGGGCCTCTACTTCCCTTGCTCGGCTCCGTCCATTTTCTTCTGCTGCCTCTTACGCCTGGAACGCTCTTCCAGAACATTTGAGAACTACAACTTCAATCGCAGCTTTTAAAGCTCAACTAAAAACTTTTCTTTTTCCTAAAGCTTTTAAAACTTGATGTTGTGCAGACTTTATACTGCTAGTTTTACCCTACCCAGTGCCTGCTTACCCTACCCTGTGCCTGTTTGCATTCTCTTCCCCTCCTTATTGTTTTACTATGATTTTATTAGATTGTAAGCCTATGCGGCAGAGTCTTGCTATTTACTGTTTTACTCTGTACAGCACCATGTACATTGATGGTGCTATATAAATAAATTATTATTATTATTATTATTATTATTATTATTATTATTATTATTATTTTCTTGAACAAACCACCATGAGAACCCATGATTTATTGTTGGGTTATTCAGAGTGGTCAGACAAGACACACTGCATGGTTAATAAGACATTCTGGCTGTGTTTAAACAACACGATAACCCACCCTGTGAAAAATTGTGCTTCAAACAATCCATGGTTCAAAGCAATTCACACTCCGTGGTTGTGTGTTGTGTGAACAGGACATCCAATGCAGCTTGAAGATGAAATAAGGCACCAAAATTTAGCTTTGTCGTTATGCAAAACGGGCAATGCCAGCTCAGACCACTGTGTCAAAAAATACTCATGCTTCTTCCTTGTAATCAGCTTTTTATAATATTTACAGACTAGTGTTTTATTGCACAATCATTACTGCCCACTCATGGATGTTCGTGGGTCCTTTTGGAAACGACATCCGCCTCCCATGTATCTCCCGCTCCTTCTTTCCATTACAAAATAGACCCTGGTAAATCTGATTACTAAACAAAATGTGCCGCCATTTCCTGCTATGTGCAGGAAAAGCAGCGCGATTAAAACAGCCACTGAATGGGCCACGTGGTCACACCATGGGCCTTTATTTCCTTTTTAATTTGTCTATAATCATCATCAAACCAAGGCTTAAATTTCCACGGCCCTGCTTCCTTAAATAAGCTTCCTGAAATAAAAAGGGTTGCAGTGCTGAGGTCATCTGGTCGTAGCAACGGTGGATGTCACAGAGGGCTGGAGACTAGTCAGCCACTGGATACACACAGCCCAAACAAATCCACCGCCAAAATCCTTTCACTGGGACAGCATTTTGGAATTTAAATGGCAGCAGAAAAGGTACATTTCTTTATCACTGCCATCACCATGGTGTAGCACGCCTGATCTGCTGCAGGTTCTCCATAAACACTCTAAACACCTTTCCCAGAAAGAGAAGCAGAAGAGCAATAACCAACCTGCTACTGGAGAGTTTGGCCAATGTAAAAAGGTTTGTGCTGATTAAGCAGACACACACAAAAAAAACCTCAAGCAAATGTACCAGTATTTTGGGCCGTCTCTCTACACGGCCTCAAGAAGCACTGAGATAGCCTCTGTGCTACAGACATTGGCTTTCGCTGGCAAATGTCCTCCTTTCTTCATGCCAGCGCAAATCACAAAATGCTGGCAGTGGTGCTGTTACAGTGCAGGTAAGAGAGAAGGCTGCAGGCTGCTGCTGACTGCGGAAAGTGGGAATGGCCAAATACAGAAACACATTTGGCACACCGGCCAAATTTAGAACACATTCACTTTATTTTCTCCAGCGGTCTGGTTCAAGAACAGTTGAAAGGCTATAGCCTTGTCATGACAGATTAAACAGAGACAGGACAAGGTCATTTGGTACTAGGGATTGTTAGATCCGTCCAGGTCCATTATTGTAATAATGAACAATACGGGTTTGTTAATAAAATCTTCAACTTGGGTGCACAATCCTATCTTACCAACAAAAAACAGCTGTTGCAATATCCTTTCCTAGGAAGACCAGATGTCCAAGACAGTCTGGGAATTGGGATATATTGCCCCATCTGCTCAGCTATCTCTCCAAAAGCATGGCCCGGATCTCTCTCTCATACTAAAATTCAGATGTTATTTTCTCAAGAATATGGATCAGTGACATCAAAACTGTTGTCAAGAATTGGAGAGTACCTTTACATTAATGATCCTGAATTCTGTGATCAGCAATGGCTATGAATAATTTTGAATCAGTTTATATGGCAGGGTGGGGGATATGCCATAGAAGTATTGTTGCTAACATCAGTTGGCTGAAGCCAATAACACATGCTAATTTCAGGGCAAAATAACCATAGAAAACTCCTGCACTTGAAGCCTTACAGCCTATGGCTAGCTGGTCCTGAGTTCTCATTGTTACATGGAGGACTCATCTTCACATTTCTCTCTCAAGTTCTCAGAATGCTGGGAACTGATATCCCCCAAATTTTCAAGCTCTTACCTATCTGCTAGCAGGTGACCCATGGCCATGTGAATAGGCCCTTACTTTCAGAGCTCACTGTGGACATGTTAGCTTAGTGGCAGTAGCACATATGAAATCACTCTTGCCCCTTTGCATCCATCCACGGCACTCCTCTTGTGCCTGATGGCCATCCATGACTGTGGCTCTGCTGCCCTTTCCAGAACAAAATGGATTCTTGAGCCAAGTTGTCAGGGTGATGTCAATGAATGTACAAAGTCCAACTGCACTTGTAGAGAGAGCCAGCATGTCTAAGCTTCTCTGTAACAACTGTAATAGAGAGGAATGATTTATGGCTACAAGATAAAACTTTCAGTTGAGAACTGGGGCAACATTTATTTTCTACTATTAGAAAGTTTTTGAATTGGTAATGTGTTTTATTAGAAGTTTTACATTGTTCTATATCCAGACTAACCATCTACAGTCAGAATTATCAGCAGTATATCTGCTCCGTTTAATATGAAAGTACCCACCAGAGATGCCCTTTATTATCATTATTAGTAAACATTGCGTAGGTCAGAATAGCCCTTCATTTGATACAGCAAAGCCTTGAAACAAAATCAAGCAGCTGTCAGAGTTGGACACATTTCACCCACCCCGTCTGAGTGCAGCCAAGGCTGCTGGCACCCCTAGTCATGGCCTTTGCCTTGGTCTGCCCATTCCTTTCCTCTGAAGGGGGCTGCCCCCTGGTTTCAAAGGGCATGTCTGCACCAGTCTTCATCCCAGGGATCATCCCTGTGTGTCGACATGACGGACAGGGGATACCGGGAGCAGGTAGGGATGATCCCTCCATTTCCCTGGGATATCTGGGAACACTTTCCCCCAGCTTTTCCCATGTTCCTGGGACAATCCAAAGGACCGTGGGTGGCGTGGACACCCGTCCCGGCTTCTTCTCTCCTCCCCGTGAGTAGCGGGGGTCAACAGAAGGAAGGAGCCAGGATGGGGGTGAGAGAATCCAGGGACATCAGGGGGGGAGAGCGGGTTTAGGGCTTTTTTTAAAACTTACTTTTTTTTAATGGTTGGTGCAACATCCAGCTTCCTCCCTGGATGTCGCGTGTGAACCCAGGGGGAGGATCAGCATATCGCGAGATCCTCCCTGCTCCCTCCCTAGGTGTAGACATGCCCAAAGTTTATTGATTGCAAAGCTATGCTGTTAGGGAAGTCTGCCTCCTAGTGACTGAGGATGGTACTGTGGGTTTCAAACGCAGAGTTAAACTAATTGAAATGAATTAAAGTGTTTTACTAACCAAATAACTCTGAGGTGCACATCCTTAAGGTGTCCTTAGTTTGCATGCCAGGTTTCAAGTGTCTAGGTTTCATAGTCTTGAAGTTATGGCACTAGGCAGTCAATCCTCTTTTATTATTATTTGTTGTTGTTGTTTATTCGTTCAGTTGTTTCTGACTCTTCGTGACTTCATGGACCAGCCCACGCCAGAGCTTTCTGTCGGCTGTCGCCACCCCCAGCTCCCCCAAGGTCAAGTCTGTCACCTCCAGAATATCATCCATCCATCTTGCCCTTGGTCGGCCCCTCCTCCTTTTGCCTTCCACTTTCCCTAGCATCAGCCTCTTCTCCAGGGTATCCTGTCTTCTCATTATGTGGCCAAAGTACTTCAGTTTTGCCTTTCATACCATTCCCTCAAGTGAGCAGTCTGACTTTATTTCCTGGAGTATGGACATGGATCATTTAGCTAGCTTGTCAGAGAGAATTGTAAGATTCAAGCAGTTCATGTTACAAATGAGGAGCAAGCTATTTCGTTTTTCTTTATGCCAATGATGCATCCAGACTTGGGTACTAATATTAATATTGGGATACTAATGTGCAGATACTTCCATTTCTGCTTAACTAGACACATTGGGAAGTTTTGAATTGCTCTTCAGCTGCTATAGAATACATTGGCAGGGAGCAGGTTTTAGGAATTAGTAGAACAACTTATCAAGAGCATTTTAAGCAATGGAATTTTAGTTGGCAAAAGGAATATATGGCATACAAAGGTATTACAAAGGATCTGCTAAGTTTACTGAATGTTAATTCAGCCAGACAACTGACAGCATATTCCGGAAGATTTGCTTTATCAGTCTGTTGTAAAATCAGCAGCAACAAAAAAACTTGCAGGCATGACAAAGTCAAATCTACAGTGAAATCCTAAGCCTATTTACTAAATGGAACTTGATTTTAAGTAAATATACTTAGGATTACATTGTTATTTTTTGTCATTAGTAATTATCATAGCTTGCAGTCTAGTTCATCAGAACCATGAAACTGTTTGGCAGTTAGTGGGTATATTGTGTGCCGGTAAGTACTTGCACAAAGCATTCTTGCACTTACAATATCATGAAGCAAAGTGAAGGAACTAGTCAAAAAGACCAGAGTGATGCAGAATAGGCCTAGCTGAGAAGGGGGCATTCTCTCTTTCACACAACTGATGGAATTGCCTCTTCTTCGCAAAGGAGCTTTGCCCATTAAGCTCTGTGACTTCAGCCACCAGCAACCAAGAAGAAGTCCTCAGCATCCTCTTAGACTTTTTACACCACTCTCCTTTGCTCCCCAGGGCTGGTTGGTTAATGAGGCCGCAGCTTAGGCTTTCAGGCAGATCCCTCTCCAAGAAGCACAGCCACATTCCAAACATCCCAAATACAGTTATCCAAAAGAAAGATGACACCTCAGTTCCTAAAGATTCAGCACACTGCTCCATAGCCTAACTTCGACGGGTCTTTTGTATCCCCTCCCAATATGCAAATGAGGTTCTCCTGAACCAGGATTGCATGCTATCATCTAAGTGGCTACCGAAATAGATGCCTATGAAGAAGAATGAATGGACAGGTTCTATAGAAATCATAAGCAGTGCCATGTTGGATCAGACCAAGGGTCCATCTAGTCCAGCACTCTGTTCACACAGTGGCCAACCAGCCATTGGCTAGGAACCAATAAGCAGGACATGGTGCAATAACACCATCCCACACGTGTTCCCCAGCAACTGGTGCACACAGGCTTGCTGCCTTGAATACTGGAGACAGCACACAATTATCAGGGCTAGTAGCCATTGATAGCCTTCGCCTCCAAGAATTTGTCCAACCCCCTTTTAAAGCCATCTAAATTGGTGCTCATTGTTACATCTTGTGGTAGTGAGTTCCATAATTTAACTATGCACTGTGTGAAGAAGTACTTCCTTTTATTTGGGAAAGCATTGCAATCTCCCAGGACATTTTATGGACAATCTTAAAGTCATAAAAAATAAATAAATGGTGGCATGCATTGCATGGACTCTGAATGCTCTCTCACTAGTTTGGCAATGGATGAGACAGAATCTGTATTTCTGCCCTTATTTTCAAATGGACTGTACCCACTGACCCAAAGTTGCTGGTGAAAGATTTTTATGCAAAATGCTGGCATAGACAGAAATGTCATGTAAAGCTTGCTGGATGATTTGGGCTACCAAATCATTGTGAGAACAAAGGGGGAAAATATATACCAACTTAAGCTTTCTGAAGGAAGAGAGAGATAAAAATGTAATACACTTACTGGGAAGAAAAGGCCACTGAAGAGGGTTGGAATTACTTCTGAGTAATATGTATAGGATTGCACTATCAGATTTGCGTATCAGTAGTTCTCATCAATGGTCATTAATAGCTCTCCTGGTTTTTTAGGAGGTTACATTTCCCAAAGAGTTCATTCCAACATATCCAGTAAAAGACAGAAAGTGCTTTCATATAAACAGATATGGTGGCATCAATACAATCACAAGCCTCTATTTGCATCACACTGTCATTTATAGCAGCACTTTTGAGCTAAGTGGCCAAAATAACAGATCTGATTAACTGAGTAGTGCTGGTGACTACTGTCATTGAAAATGGACCATCGGCCATACTAGCCACCTTACAGCATGCACACAATCTTCTTAAAAGTAGATGAGCCTATAGTTCTGCCATATCAATTGAGGCAGAACTAATAGATTCTCCCAAGGGTATTAACTTCTTTATAGTGGCTCTTCCTCCGCTCCCCGTCCCACCCCCAGGGATTGAAATAATCTGTGCACAGACATGAGGCTGCCACCCAATTCCAACTGTTTCAGAGCAAGATTAAGAGAGATTCTAGTGTTATTTAATAATTGTCACTGGTGGTGGTGGTGGTGTGTGTGTTGGTAAGGGGAGGGGGTTGGTTAATGCACATATTTAAGTAATATATTAAATCCACTGACTTTATACTGTTTGTACTGGGTTTCCAGGACTTCGGAGCTGAGATGTAAACAAATATATACAAAGATTTCTAGTGAGAAAAATATCTACCTTGCTGAATAAAAAATCCTCCCTTTCTACTTTATTCTATTTTTTTCCACTGAAAAAAGCAACTCTGTTCAATGTAAATAAAGAAAAAGAAAATAATAAAATAAGGACAATAGGCCCTTTGGTCCTGAAAATACTCAGGGTTTTCCATCTGATCTGGTCTGTTGCAACTGACCAGAGCAGACGTTTTCCAAATTAAGCCGAATGAATCATTTTTCCATATGGCTGTAGATATTAGTCTATTGTCTACACTGGGAAAAGGAAGGTCAGAAGGTGTAAATGAGATGAAAAATGGGTTTTGCTGTAATGGAGTACAGATCCTTGTGTGATGTTACAATCTGCAGCTAAATATATTTTTAACGCAATGGAAGGATCAACATACACAACATACAGCCACTTCTATAACAAAATTGACTGTTTCTCTGTTGCTTGTTAACTCATAAAAACAATGTTGACAGCTCTTACTACAGTACTTTAGAAGTACCGCCTATGGTTTAAACTCTGGAACAACCAGTCCACTCCAAGGATCCCCTTCCGCGTGCAGAGAGTTCCAGGGCTCACCCATTGCTCCTAAAATGCAGTCAAGGGCATCCCCATTAAATTGATGGAATCAACTCTGCTCCTGCATCCCAACTGTGCAGATCATCCTCCCATTCCGCAATTGTTGAATGCCATGCAGAAAAACCACTCATTTTGGAGGAGAAAGACCAACCTTTGGCCTGGAGCCAATGATCACTATCCAGAACAGAACAGAAGCTGAACCGCCCAGAGAGCTCCGGCTATTGGGCGGTATAGAAATGTAATAAATAAATAAATAAATAAATAAAATAAGCTCCTTGAAATCAATGGACAGAAGCACACAACTCTGACAGATTGTAGCCTGTGTGTTTCATCACACTTCCATTCCTTAAAGGTTTGAGACCCGGCATTTTCAGATCAGGACAAACTCCGTCACTATGCAGTGTTGCAGGCTTTAATACATGGTGCCTGGTGGAACAGCCTCCAAAGAAGCAGTTTGCCTGTTAACTGGTCAGTGCTGTGTCTTCGCTAAAGAAGACATAGAATTTAACAAAGATAATAATAATAATAATAATAATAATAATAATAATAATAATAATAATAATAATTTGTATCTCACCTTTCCCCCAATACTGGGCCTCAAGACAGCATCAATATTTTTATATTATTTCAGATTGATAGCCTCATACCTCCCATGCAAAACGGAGGCATTACATACCAACTGGCCCCACAATTTGGCTTAGTGTGTTGTCTGAAATGGCTCTTTGGGAGACTACGTTCCTGCTGAGAAGTCCTAAACATCTGATTTTAAAAAATGATGCTTTATATTACAGTGATTTGGCATTTGACTATTAATGACATGGGACATTTCTGTAGATGTACGTGACATGGCAACTGTGTAAAAGAAGAGGCTTCTATAAATAAATCCGTGTAATTTCAATTAATTAGAAGATTTTAATTTAGGATTATTTGGGGTTGGGCTCTTCCTTTTTTTATACTCACTAAGCTGACCATGTGTCCTTTGAACGTAACAATTCATTGACTGGTTCTGGTGAAATTTTTGTAATCTACCTTGAGCCCATGGGATAGAGTAGACAATAAACTAAACCTTAAAAAGAAAAAAAAGTCACCAAACATTTGTATTTTCTCTTCATAAAAGTCAGGGCTGTATAACAAAATTAGCAGTAATTACCAAAATTAGGGTGATATTCGTGCAACCTCTTGAGAAGAGGTATAATCTGCTGCCTATTAAATGCAGCTACAAACAAAACATCTCCAGCATAGCCAATGCTGAAGGATGATGGGAGTTGCAGGCCGAACATCTGGAGGGCCACAAGTTGCTCTCCACTGCCCTTGAGAGTATTTAGTGTAGAACAACTTGATATTACATAAAGTCTAATGGACAGAATTTTGGAATAGGACCAGGGAGACTTGAATAGTATGGATGGTGTTGGGCAAGAATCATTATCTCAAGTTTCAGTATCCCTTTTTCTAAAATGGGAATAATAATATTAACCTACCTCAGAAGATGGTTGTGAAGATGAATGAGATTAATGATTACTATAAATAAGACACTCCTTAGAATGTGCTGCAGGAATGATAAACAGTAGCTATGTACTTCCTAGGATGAAATATATCATTGTACAGATACGCAGGCACAGAATAACACGAGAAGGTGAAAAATGTCCCGTTGCACCTCTGTCCTTCCACAATCATACTGCCACAGTTCTTCCATACTGCCATGCAAGCAACAAAACTTGAAAACACAGTTGTGGTTGCAGTGCGTCTTTCACACTTTGCAATTTTTTTTTTATATGTGTAGTGCAGGGAAAGAGAACTATTTAGCCTCCATAACTGATATATGCACCATGATATGTGTGTACAATCAGTTATAAACATGTCTTTTCTCGTTTAGCCAGAACATATGTCCATTTAATTAACGCAGTTATTATAACCAACAGCTCAAAACTTCAAAGTAATTGCTTTCACGCATCTGAACAACTCTAAAAGAACACTCTTTTTTGTGTGGGGGGGGGTCCATTTCACTACAGTAGCTATTTGCTGGCATGGTCTCAGCTAGGGTGGCCACTTATACATCACCAAAAACAGAGGAAATGCATCATCAAAAAGGAGAACAAAAGGGCACAGATCTGCAGAGACTTGTTTAGAAATAATTACTATAATTTAAATAGAAATATAGTGCATCGCACCATAGTGGAAAAGACTGTGACCAAGTGCCCTGTGTTCCAGTTCAGTCTAATTTTAGGTGCTAATAGTTGTTGAGGGGCAACACCAAAGTCCCTGCTATCCCTTCTGCGTTTAAGCACAGCCTCTGTTCTCCAGGAGTCCTTCAAATACGAGACTGTCCTCTGTAAAGGAGGAAACCTGGCCACCCCTATTCTCAGCTTTTTGAACAACTCATCCAGTAATATTTCCAAAACCAAACCCCATCTACAGCTTTTGAAAACAAACTGAGGTTTATTTTCAATCAACCACAATATAACCTTATCTTACAAGTACCTCAATGATACAAATTTGCTGCACCCATCCGAAGTATTCTTTTGTTGTTTTACTATTCTAGCCTTATAAAGAGAGTTTTCTTTTTGGAAAGCCTTGAAGTTAACTCCAATCCTTAATTGTTCAGAACATATTTGGGCAGTGGCCTTTTTTAATATATCATTCTCACATACAATAAAAGAGCAAAAGAAAGGTATTCACTAGACAAACTTATCATTATTTTTCCGCCTTTGGGGATATTTGTGTGTATTTTATTTTTAGCTTTGGGGAGATTTTCCCAAATGTAACTTTTTTATCATTTTTATTTTACTTTCAGGGAGATTTGTGCAATAACACAGGAAAGTCACTTTAACAAGTTTGCAGAAATCTCCCTAAATGTTTTTTTTTAAAAAAAAGCATTAAATATGAACAAATTTCCCCAACAGTGGAAAAAAATAAGTTACATTTGCGTGAATCTCCCTGCAAGTGAGAAAAAGCTACAAAATAAACTCTACTCTGCTAATGGCGGCAGCTGAGGTTGTACCACAAAGGGCTATGAGAAAGGTGCCAGGACTATGGGGGAACAAGCCATGGCAAGCAGCAGAGCACCTGATCATCTGTTGAAAGTAACGTGGGTTAGCAAGTGAACAACCAACCCACTGCCATGTACTCAGATGTCATTCCACCAATGAGTCACTTTCAGAGGAGGAGCCAGAACTTTCAGCCAGTTGGCCCTCAGAAACACCTCGAGATGGTCCAGGACCCTCAGGGATGATGCCTTTTGATGTGCCTCCTAGAGGGACATAGACCTCAGCTTCTGAGGCAGATGGGGAGCTGGGCGGTGGCCCAAGAATGCCTGTGCCTTAAGATCCATGGTAGGATGGTAGCCAAATGAAGGAGTATTTGCTTACTGAAGTGTACTACATAAGAAGAGCCATGATGGATCAGACCAAGGGTCCATCTAGTCCAGCACTCTTTTTACACAGTGGCCAACTAGCTGTCGACCAGGAATCCACATGCAGGAAATGGATGCAACATGAATCATAGAATAGCTGAGTTGGAAGGGGCCTACAAGGCCATCGAGTCCAACCTCCTGCTCAATGCAGGAATCCACCCTAAAGCATCCCTGACAGATGGTTGTCCAGCTGCCTCTTGAAGGCCTCTAGTGTGGGAGAGCCCACAACCTCCCTAAGTAACTGATTCCATTGTCGTACTGCTCTAACAGTCAGGAAGTTTTTCCTGATGTCCAGCTGGAATCTGGCTTCCTTTAACTTGAGCCCATTATTCTGTGTCCTGCACTCTGGAAGGATCGAGAAGAGATCCTGGCCCTCCTCTGTATGACAACCTTTTAAGTATTTGAAGAGTGCTATCATGTCTCCCCTCAATCTTCTCTTCTCCAGGCTAAACATGCCCAGTTCTTTCAGTCTCTCTTCATAGGGCTTTGTTTCCAGACCCCTGATCATCCTAACTCATGAGTTAGGCTCTCCTCTCCTCATGAGGAGAACATCTGACAAGCCTCTAAAATGATGCAGCTGAGCACTGGGTGGGGCTCTAGCAGCTCTAACTATCTCTGCTCTCACTTATAACTTGAAAGCTGCTGGAAATAATGTCTGAACTTCAGCAGTAATCACTGTATCATGTTTTCTCCTTGACCTTGCCATGTGTTTGGATTTCTGTGCTACTGACCTCTGGACTTCTATGTGACTCTGTTTCAGACTGTATTTTTACTTAATTTATCTCCTGGCTTTTGACCTTGGCTGCACATCAGACCAATAAAAAAAATAATAATAATAATAAAAACCCCTATGTGTCTGATAAAACTGTGCTTGACCATTTGCCTGCTAAACTGACTACTCTATGACATACATCCTTGTATTTGCTCAGCCAAGACTCAGTTTAGAGCAGCCCACCCACCATGGCTTACTTTCACGATGGCTTGTTATGACGTGCAAAGTTGCCCACTGATCCAATTCACACAACATGACAACCCAGGGTAGTTTGTCAGCCTTGTTTGTTTCAGAGTGGCTTATCATGTTGTTCAATCCTGGCACAATGGCTCAAACATGGCTTGTTTACCACACACAAGCCACCCTAAGAACCCATGGCTTGTTCAGGGTAGCTTGTTGTGATGTGCAAACCTGGCATAAAGGCTTCTGCATGGCTTGATTGAAAAGGCTACCAAGATGCTCGGCAAGAGTGGCAAAAGCCCAACCACTCCTTGCAGTGGCCTCTACCCCTTCTCCTCCAGATTGGCACTTCATTTGACAGCAACCAGATTTTCCCCCCTGTGAACCAAGCTTGAAGAGAAACAACTTTGAAGAAGGTAGCTATTCTTCCTTATATAACCTGAACATGATTTAGCGTTCCTCGTCCTAGCACATATAAGGGACCATGGTGATTTGGGAAGAAAAAAATTAAGCTTTCCTACCTTCCAAGCTTCATGGAATCTGTTTTTTTAAAAAAACAATCCTTCTGGGATACCTGCTTCCTTATACACCTCACCTGGACACCTGAAAGAGTAATAAAATGACCACCTATCTTGCTTTGACTGGGTCAGGCTCAGCCCTGGGGCAAATCCAATGGCAAGTCAGTCAACAGGCAAGAGGTCAAGCACATTAGCATGAATCCAACAAGAGGGCACTTCAAGGCAGGAGCAGTCAGTAAACAGCCAAGGGCAAGGGCTCAGTATTACCAGGCAATAAGGAGAGTTACAAGAGAGAGGTCTGAAACACAGCCAAGGTCCAAAACATGTAAGCAGTCACACACACAGTTCAAGAAGCAGAGTCAAGGAGGAGTCCAAAGGTTAGCAGCACAGAGCAAGGTCAGAGAAACAATGATTCCAGGCACTAGAAACTGGTGTAAAGTCTGGTTCTAGTAGATCTTAAAGTGACAGCTTAAATGCTAAAACTTTCAGAGCCCCACCCAGGACTCAGCTGTATCCCATCAGCAGGTTGTGTAAGAAGTCTTCCTCATGAGGAAAGCTCTGCTCACAAGTAGTCTTTTACTCGTGAGAAGTCCAACTGCTGCAGTTTTTGTGGTGCTTGCTTTGCCTCTGGGTGGTGGCCTGTACCTCCACCTTCTGGCACTGGCACACTCTAGGCCGGTCCAATTGCTTGACCTCAGACTCTACAGGGAACTTATGCCCCTCAAGGACTCTGTTGAGAGGTTCTCAGAGTCCACCAGGATAGGTCACAGGGTAGCTTCCCTGGAAGTGCTAGGGGTATCAGGAGGACCCACAAGTTTATTGGATTCACAGTCCCTAATATTCATCTGCAAAGCCATCCTAGCCTGGGTCAGGCATGTCACTGAGGAACCTGACACCACCCCACCATCATGGACTGTGATGGCACTCATTTCCTTCTCTTGGGATCACCTTGCACATGGAAAGTAACATATTGACAATGCTAGGTGGCCCCTTTTCTTCAAAAAGAAACTGGGATACTAAAAATTGCATTACCATTTCCTCACATTTCCTTCCCACTTTCCTCTCGTTAGAAACAAAAAAATGTTTGGACAGGAATGAACACAGAGCACTCAAAACCCTCTTGTCCTTCCCTCACCACGGCTTGCCCTGATTGCTGTCTAGTAAAAACAGGAACTGTGCTTTATCTCCTTGTGAGTAAGATTAAAACATCTGTCCTCCCCTGCCTCATCCTCCTTTCTCTACATGCCTAAAGGCCAGCTACCTTGGTGCATTCCATCTCCTGTATGTGGAGCTCCCCCTTCCTCGCTGCCATTACCACAAACTACAAGCACAAATGCTCAAAAAATAGCCACAGTAATAACAACCTCCCATCTTCTCCCTGAGCCAAGTGAGAGACGTACTTTAATTAGTGTATATAGTATGTTTTTGTTTGCACAGGGAAGTATGTGTGGGATGCTGTGTGTCTAGATTCCTTTGAAGAATTTTAAGGAGGGACTGGTAGATCAAAGAGCTACGGCTTCTCTTTAGCGGTAGAGAAAGGAGGTGTCCCTTTCCACTGAAGAAAGCACCGGGTCTCCCCATCAGCTACTGCTGAATTACATGGAATGGTGGCCTGGCCTGATATCACAAATCCTATGTCTCTGATCTATTAGGCTTTTATTAAATTCATCTGAACTCAATTTCCTGGGTTACTGTAATCCATTAAGAGGCTGCGCTTTGATGTGTCTCCCACAAACCTTCCTGGTCACCACACCCTCTTCCTCTCCACTCCTAGCCCCAGGATTTCTCTACACACAGAGCAAAGTTATGCTGCATGCTTTCCCAGTCGCATGAAGTTGCTGGAGAATATGAATCCAAAAGAAACAGCCAATAAAAACAGAAACAGCTGTAACAATTTTACACGGCATGGTTCTGATTTCCTTGATTTGTGGGTCTTCCTTTGCACATACATACCGACATACAAACACCTCTCTCTCTCTCTCTCTCTCTCTCTCTCTCACTCACTCACACACACACACACACACACACACACACACACACACACACCTCATTTTCCAGTCTTCACAGGGTGGAGAGGAAGCAGTTGATATCCACATTGCTGCTTACTTTCTGATTTTTGACGTTGGCCCTAGTTTATCACAGGTGGTGGCAACATTTCCCAAAAGTGTCTTTTTAAAAAGAGAGAGAGAGAGAGACCGTAAAAATGAACGAAAGGGGTGATACCGCAAGGGGAGGGGGAGAAATACTGTGACACTCATTCACAGGTGCAGAATTTTACGTTGAGGTAATAATGGGCTCTGTTTTTCAATTCTGTTAACATTTTTTCTCCCTGAAATCCTGTGACAGGTCACTGCATTTTCATTATGTTTGAATAAGCACCACCAAAATTCACTTCTCCTAAAAGACGGGTGCGTGAGGGCATTGTTGAAGTTCACCAGCCAAGACAGCCTTGTAATTGCAACCTAGTAAACTTCAGGCTTGCTAAGGAGAAACGGAGGGGCATGATACCAGCTACAAAATCATGTCCTGCCATAGGTTGTAGAATCAATTCAATTCAGTAACATTGAGGCAGGTTCACACTTGTATGTCCATCACTCAGAGCGCTTGCAGGGGCGCAGAGCTGGTACATTTTGATTAGCAGGGGCTCAGGGGTCATCTGCTTCCTCCAACCCCCTCAGACCACCCTCTTCCCTCTGAGCTTAGATGCAATCCTCACAAGTGCTGGGGGTAAATGAATTTTTCCATAACAATACACTCTTCTCTGTCTTAATGTAAAGTATTTGAGTGTTGACTGGGCCATTTAAACACATTAACTTCACAAAAGATCTGTTCCTGGGGAAGATGAAAACTGATACAATTGATTTGTTGATAGGGATCAACACAGTGGCCTCAATTTTTGGACCCTCCTTGGGGGCGTGGCTATGGGGACTGTCATGGTGAGCGCCTGCATTTCAAAATGTACCACTACACATAGGTGGCAAACACATGCATGCTTTCCCACCAAGTAAGCTCTACTGAATGTCCTACATTTCTACTCTGCCCAATAGCCAAAGTACGTTTACTTACCTACGTTTCTACTCCGCCCAATAGCCAAAGTTCTCGGCTAGCAGGACTGGCTTCCAAGCAAACATGCAGTGGCTTGTGCTGCACATTGCAGCCGAATGCGTGACCTGAGTCCATTCTAAAGCACTGCCTATCTGTGGCGCACATACAAGCCATCACTGAAGGACCTTTCTGACTTCAGTGATAATAGCTGCAGCATAGTTCCTCTCTCAGCTTGACACAGAGCTTGTCCAATGTGGACACAGAGATAGAGATTGAGTTTGGACGATCGCAGTGGGGGAAGCAAGACATCCCATGGGCATGTCTAGACGGGGCGATATCCCGGGGATCGTCCCTGTGCGTCCACATGACACACAGGGGATCCTTCCCTTTCCCCAGGATATTGCCCTACCCTTTAATCCTGGTTATTCCCGCGGTCCCGGGATGATCCTAAGACTGCGGGAGGTGTGGCCGGGCGTCCCATTTTCATCCCGTCTCCTCACAAGTAAAATTATGCATGGTATGGAGAATGTGGATAGGGAGACATTTTTCTCCCTCTCTCAAAATACTAGAACCCGGCGTCATGCCATGAAACTGATTGGTGGGAGATCCAGGACAAATAAAAGGAAGTACTTCTTCACACAGCGCATAGTTAAATTATGGAACTCACTACCACAAGATGTAGTGATGGCCACCAATCTGGATGGCTTTAAAAGGGGATTGGATAAATTCCTGGAGGCGAAGGCTATCAATGGCTACTAGCCCTGATGGTTGTGTGCTATCTCCAGTATTCAAGGCAATAAGCCTGTGTGCACCAGTTGCTGGGGAACATGGGTGGGAGGGTGCTGTTGCACCATGTCCTGCTTGTTCATCCCTGGCTGATGGCTGGTTGACCACTGTGCAAACAGAGTGCTGGACTAGATGGACTCTGGGTCTGATCCAGCATCAGGGCTCTTCTTATGTTCTTATTTTGTTTTATCTTGTCCACTGCTCCAAAATTCTGAATGGGGAGTGGTATATAAATATTGTAAATAAATAAAATAAAATAGTTTCTGTCACGATGCAATGGATGGGGCAGATGCTGAAAGCCCATCTGCACTGGTGAGGATGCTAGGATGCACAGTTAAACCACGGGGAGGATTGTCAGGTAACTACGGAAGGGGAGCATGGGAACCACATGGTGCCGCATGATTCCCAGTCATGTGATGGGCCCCCATGTGGTGGTTTCTCTGCCCCACTCCTCTCCATAGTTACTGTAACCACCACCCCTTCTCCCACATGGGAAGAGGGCCAAAGCGTCTGTGCTACAGAATCAAACACAAGTTAGACCTTACCTTCAATCAATACCTCCTCCCTCCCTTGTCACAACTTTGCTATGCCCCACCTTTTCTCTTTGACGAGTGACTTTGAAAATGACTTGGATGATGAATAAAGAGTTCTGATGGAATCTATGTCCAATGCCCAATTACCATTGAAATGACATTCATTATAAATAAGCTATGAATATTTTTCCAACGCAACTGAAAATTGAGGTGCCTAATTTTTCATGCAGCAAAATCTCTTCATAACTGTTGTGGCAAACAGATCATTACAATGTAATACATGTATACATACACACGTACAACAGCATCCATACCGCTTACAAGTACACCAGTTATTACTGATGGCAGCGTCTCCATCGCAGCTGAAATGTATCAATGGTAATGGATAAGTTAATCATCCTCAGGACATTGTCTGCACCCTTTTCACAATTTTATCTCTATAATTAACAGATTCCTCCCATGTTCAGTCCGCATGCTCGTTCTTCTTCTGTGCTGTGTGATTACTCTGTATAATAGGAAGACTGTTAGTGTAGCAATGAAATAGGTGAGAGACCATACTGAGATATTTCCCGACTGAAGTGTGGGCTCTTAAATCTATGTTGTGATCCTGCTACAGCTGGGCCAGGCTAAACCCTGGACCTAATGATGAGGTGAACCCAACAGCAGGTAAAAGTTGAAGCACAGCTGTATCAGTCCAGCAAGAGGGCGGTTCAAAACAGAAGTCAGTAAGCAAGCAAAGGTCAAGAGTACAGCATTACCAGTCACAAAGGAGAGTTCTAAGAGAAAGGTCTGAGGTGTAGCCAAGGTCAAAACACAGGAAAGCAATCCACCATATTCATAGTCCAAAAAGCAGAGCTAGCAGGAGGCTAAAGGTCAGCAATCATGATGCAAGGGTCCAAGGCACTAGACTGATGGCTTAAATGCTGGAACTTCTAGAGCCCCCCCCCCCAGGACTCAGCTGTGTCCCATCAGACACTTGGGTAAGACATTCTCACTATGAAGAGGGCTCTGCTTACAAGTCCTAATGAGAAGCCTGGTTGCTGTGGTTCTTGAGGTGCATCCTTCACCTCTGGGTTGTGGCCTGTGCCTCCACCTTCTGGCACTGGTGGTCAGTCTCCTCCTCAGAGACTACAGGGGATCTATGGTTCTCAGGGGTCCTGTCCAGGGGTTCCCCAGAGTCCACCATTGCTGCAGGACCTGGTGAAGCTTCTCTGGAGGTGCTAGGGTGTCAGGAGGATCTAAAGGCTTGCTGGACTCCACAGCCTTGAAATCTTTATCTGAAGAGGCATCCTGGTCTGGGTCAAGCATGGCAGCCGTGAACCTGAAAGTTGTATATTTTTAGCTCATATCTTATAAACATCATATAGAAAACCTAGGGGTAGAATTGATTTAAAACAACTCTTTACAGAAAACCTAAACAAGCTGGCAAGCCCTAGTAGTGCATAAATGTCAGATCCTACATTCCATTTTGGAACGATTGCCCATAAATGCAGTGAGTTTCCTTTGTGGCTGAGAGTCAATTAAATAAACACCACACATTCCTCTCCTCTTGGTTTACTAAGATAGCTTTATACAGACCATTAGTTCATTAGAGCATGCAATGCTTTAGTGTGGTAGATTCTTGAACTCTGTGTTTAATCATAAAACCCACTAAAGGCAAAGTCATTGGATGTTATCATGTAAAGCAATGACCAACAACTAGGCCAACAATGTGACTTGCAGGGTTTGTAAAATCCAGACTCATGTCAAATCTAATGTGAGCAAAGACAACTACTTTTTCTTTTTTAAGAAGGTTGGCACCCCATTTCTGACATTTGTACCAGCCTATTTTCTGTAACAGCATTCACACGTTCTGGCAATGTTGGCAGAATGTTACATTTCATGATGGTAACCTAGAACAGAAAACCAATCTTTAGAACCAAACTAGTAATGTCCAGTAGTTTCTTCTTTTGGGGAGGAGTCTATGATATGAATAAACTTTGCACTGGAACAGTCTTTAACACACACTGTTTTAAATTATTTACCTGCTTCATGGAAATTAACGAATGGTTGGCTTTTAATTTGAACAGGTGGCATATAGATGCTACCAAATGGATACTTATTTGGATATCGGGGCCAAATCTACACCAAGCAGGATATAACACTTTGAAAACATTATATGGAATGTATCATGGGTCCCAGAAGTTATCAATACTGTTATAAACCATTATAAAGCAGTAGTGTAGATCCTGCCTTAGTCAACCTTTGTTGAAGTTTACATATAAATGCTAGCAAGTATTTTCATATATATATATATATATATATATATATATATATATACATTTTATATTTATTCATTGCCATTGATCTATACAAATCCATGTATGTATATCAAAAGAATGCAAAAAAGAAAAAATCTAAACATGTGGCTGTCACCAACAATGCCACAAAATCTCCCAATCTCTCCTGCCATTAATATCCAGAACTTACCCATGTCATGATGTCCTGCTCCATCTCCACTGCTGGTGGCAATTAGGGGAGTGCAGAATGTCATGAAATCAAGATACAGATACATTCTACTAGGAGAGAGTAGCAGCAACTGCCATTCATTTCTCATAATTTCTAGTTTGGCTTTCAACTGAATGTGTCAATTGCCTCCATTGAAAAGTACCTGATATCTAGAGTGATGCCAAGTGTCGTGAAAATTCTGTTTCATGGTTTACGTTGGGTTGTTTCACACATGGAAATAATTGCTTGATGTTGCAATCATCAAATGATGAACACTGACGTGGGAACCTATCCTTATGGGTCTGTTCAGACAACATGCTAAGCCATGGTTAAGCCACTAGTCCTTTTGCTGCAAATGGTTAGTGAGTATGTTTAAACCATGGTTATGTAGCCACCATGCTTAGGAATGGTTCACAGGACATGCTACATCATACCATGGCTTCGTGTGTTGTCTGAACAGGGTCTATATTTAATTAATATGGGTATGAGTTGCTTTCTAATGATAATTTTCTGCATTACAGAGCACTCTAGGAAAAGTAAGGCATGCTCAAGCCCCATTGAGGTCAACGAGACATTGAAACCAATTGCATCAGACACAGATAAGCCACTTGGTAATGATGTTAGTGGGGAAAACCCTCAAAATATTTGCTTGGCCATTTGACATATTATTGCATGATTCATACTCATTTGTCATAAATGATGATCAATAATTTTATTGTTGCATCTTGTATTTGATATAGACTTCTGTATCTTTTCCATCTTACTGGTAACCTTGATGCTAGCATACATAAAGTCCTGATCTGAATGTTAGACTCACTGTGTGAGGTGTGGAGTTTTCATGTGAAGTCTTTGCTCATTTGCAATCTGTGTCAAAGGTGGGTGGTGGGTGGAGTCTCCTACTTTTCACCTCTGGAATTCTGTGATAGTTTTGCATGCTAGCCCACTCATTCGGTAAGTATAATGTTTATATTAAGGTCAGATGGGACATGGTTCAGAAGGAAGTTATTTATCTGCCACAGCAGTTTGTACGGTGGCCAGAGTGTTCAAGCTTGTAAGACAATCTAGCTCTCTTTTTCTTTATGGTTTCTTTCAAAGTACTGGCATGAAGGGAGGGAATTATTAGTCTGTCCTGGTAGATTGTCAGGCACTATAGAAATGGAAGTCTTGAGGCCAGTTTCATTACATGTGCACCAAAATTATCCCATAACTCATAAGAGAAGGTGGCTTCAGTTACACAAGCAGTGAGAACTTGCATCCCAGCTGAAAGTGGGACTATGACTTTGTGGGATTGACAGTGTAATCCATGACTCCTCAGAAGTAGGCCCTGTGAGTCTTAGTCCCAGGAAAGTGCATGTACACTGCAGCCTAAAAGGATCCTTTATAAAAGAGATGATTTTCCAAAGTGTTCCTAATGAAACAAAGCAGCAAGAGATGGCCCAAGAGGCCAGGGAGAAAGAGGCTTGTTCTATCTGAACAGGATTGTGGAGTCTAAACATAGCTCCCTTGTCCGTGCTATGTAGACCCGGAGAGTGCCAAGTATGTGTGTCACACAGAGCAATCTCTGGAACTATGACACTGATGTAAGATCCCCACCACATCCTGAAAAACATCAACTGCCTTATTCAAAAGTTCCACTCATTTTCCGTGCCAGATTCCATAGGTGTTTTTCAATCAGCTGGGATTTTACCCTTTTCCCATCGCGCTAAAAATGCTCTTAACCTATTTTCTCACAAATGCTGCAGGATTTCCTTGTTTCACAACAGAAAGGGGAGCAGAGCTATCACTTACAGAGATATATTACCCTTCCTCTACTGGATGTGCAATGTGAAAGGATTTCAATGCAGTAAGGTTTTCTGCAAGTTTTGGTTTTGTACAAATAAGTGCCTGGAGCCAAACTGCCAAATTACAGAATAACTAGATCCCCATCTCAATCTCAGACTGTATCTCTTCCATGGTTTGGGCATGTCCAGGTGGCTAACAGCAGAGAAGTGCCCAAGTGGCCAATCAACACTGCTTTGCAGTACTTTGATATAACTTTCTTCTTGTCTTATTTGTTAAATAATATTGCTAATGATGATCTTGATAATATTCTATAGGTAGCACAAAAGATTTCGATGAATAAGAAAGGTGTTTGCGTGTGTAGGCTATTCGCATAGCCCGTAGCACATTTAAACAGTACTTCCCTTTGTGCCGCATCCATACCAGCAATCTATGAACCATGCGCATCACACTGGCATGACGATGTGGCACATGTATGAAACATGGTGCTGACCACGTGGAATAGCTAGACGAAGCAAATGATTTGGTGGATTACATACGGCAATCATCATGTATAAATGATCTCTCATACAGTATCCTTTCATCCCACAGTAGAGCAGACTGCCAGATATATGAAAAGAATGTATATCCTGATGGAACGCCTCTCCCAACATGAACCTACCCGTACACTACGCTCAACATCTAAGGTCCTCCTCCGGGTGCCTACTCTGAGGGAAGCTCAGAGGATGGCAACAAGGGAGGAGGCCTTCTCTGTGGTGGCCCCCAATTATGGAACGTTATCCCTGATGAGGTCAACCTGGTGCCAACATTGTTATCTTTTCAGCGCCAGGTAAAGACTTTTCTTTTCGCCAAGGCATTTAACAGCATATGTTGCGTTTTAACTGACTCCAGAACTGTCTTTGGCCTGGCAGAGAGTTTAAAAATTGTTTTAAATGTTAGCTGTTTTATGGTTTAAAATTTTGTATATTGATTTTTAATGTTCAGCCTTTTCATCTCTGTAAACCACCCAGAGAGCTTCGGTTAAGAGCAGTATATAAATGTAAATAATACCACCTCCCTGTCAATCACTGACAGCCTGTGGCAGAACTCCGTATTGTTGCAGCTTTCTGTACTTTTGTGCTTCTAAAGACAAATCCAAATACTTTGCCAAAGTCATCCTCCGGATTTAGTCTATCAAATGGCACAGTGGTGCCAGCGTCTATCTTTGATTCTCTGCTTCACTTTATCTATAACACAGAATACATTCCACAAGTCATTTATTTCCCTTGCCATCATTCTCGCAGATAAACCAGCTTCTACTTCAAGCTTCAATCATTGTTTGTTGGTCTTATATACTAAGCACCAGCACTGTCATCATATTTACTGTGCTCTGTTGACTTTTGTCATTTATTCACCCAGCGAAGATTTTTCTAAAAATTGCTTTTTGAGTTCATACAATAAAGCATGTGAAGTTTCTTGATGAATACCCCAAAAAGCACATAACAGCAGCTATTTTTTTACCTTCTTACCTTATCTACCATGTTTTGAATTGTTCGGATCAAATTCACCAGGGAGAAACAATCTTTTCCATCGCTCACTTTAGAAAATCCAGTGAAATCAATGCTAAGTCTTTTAAGCACACCTTGTCTTCTAAATATACCTTGTCTGTATGCCGGTGCTGTCATTTTATTTTATTTCTAATCTCCAAGCAAAGATATGTTTTGTTCAATGCCAATCATGTCATTGCTCTTACTATTTGCAATTTTTTAAAAAAATGTCTGTGAGGACAGGTTTCCATGTAACAATTGCCTTCACGGGACTGGTTTTGGAATTATTGATGTGGCAGCATGCACACCGAAAGTGAACGCTACGCTTTGCTATCCATCTGGATTTATAAAATGGTTAGCAACTGAGCTTTGCTCATAGGACTGCACCTTCCAAACTACACACGGATGACCAGACCAGTTCTGATGTGAACAATGGTAGGTTACATGTACTGACTCTATAGGATTCGTCATTTCAAAAGTACTCCCGGGGAAGAACATCCACTACAGATAAAGTGAAGCAAAGGGCCAAGTGCAGAATCACTGCTTCCATTCTTACATGAACCTGCCTGTCAGTTGAGGTCAGCCTCAGAGGTCCTGCTTTTGGTCCTGCCCTTCCATGAGATCTGACAAGCAGGTATCCAAGACAGAAGGTGCTCGACGGTGGTGTGACAAATTTATAAATCAGCAGTAGCCCTATTCAGAAGTTCAGGAAGGGGTTAAAATCAAGGAGTGAGGAGAAGGTTCACTCCAGCCACACACCTCTCCCTCATTTGCTTCACTCAACTCATGGAGAAAACAGTCTGAAGAGAAGAGCCTCCTCTATCTGGGTGAGGGGGGGACTCTCCACATGAGCCAGGATGTTCTGGCCTGTATCAGGAACCTCCATGGATAAAGGAGGCTCTCCTCTTCAGATTGTCACCTGGTAGTACAGGGTAACAAACATGATGAGGGGGTGGGACTGGAGTGCTCATTCTCCTCACACCTTGAGTTAACCCCTCTTTTGAATGCCTCAAAGGGCTGGTGTGTCTATATAATGAGGACTGAAGTTATTTTTTTAAAAAAAAGAGAGGAGAAAGCTGGGATTGTCTCAGAATGCTGTGAACCCAATTCCAAATCCCAAGTTTCTGCAGAAATGCCCAATGCTTTCTTATAAGGCAAAGTCACATAGACGTGGACCTGACCATTGCCTGGTTGAGATCCATTAAGGTTCCAGGAAGGAAGGGGCTTTGGGAACCCTTTGTAAGCCACTCCAAACTTTCTAAACAAAGAGTGAGATATAAGCAAGAAATGCAATTTAAACATCGGGAACGTACACAGCTGTTCCGCTGTGTTTTTGCATGCCAAACACAACACTGCAGAATGTTGTTCAGGATGATTTTGCAAGAAGCAGTCACGTCTCAAGATAAAAAGCCAGATGCATGGGGTAGGCATTTATTTACAACCACACCAAGACACTTCCCACAGGTAGCTCTCAAGTAAATTCCTCACTATGGTTGAAATATCCTAGACAATGAAGTAACACCCCCCCCCACCGACCCCAACCCTTTTCAGAACACAGAAAACCAGATGGGGAAACGTAAGTGCAGTAAATAAGTTAAATGAACATAACAGCAAAGTGCTGAGTCCAGTCATTTCCCCCAAGAGAACAAGAACAGCTCTGTGGCTTTATTGGTGCTTGTAATTAACACCTGGCTCAAACATGTTTATTGGCAAAATAGAAGAAAGATAGGGGGATGGAGGGGAAATCAGCCTTGAAATTAATTGCCTGCCATTTCTGTGGGTTTCTTTAACAATGGGCATTATTAAAACACAGTCGTAGTCGTCCCCCACCGAATAAAAAGCTTGCAGCTCCACATCTCCATATTTCTATAGAAAGTCACATATTTTACATTAAAATAATGGGTTTCACCAAATGATGCTTAGAATGATTCCTATTCAAATGTTTGCTCCGCGGGGGAATTATTAGTCAGAATGGTTCTTTGAACATTACTTATCATCTTACTGCTCCAGACCTTCTTGTAGGTAAATTTCCACATTATGTGCACCATGAATCTTTCAACAACTTGCATTTTCTAAAGTGTCTATTGATTTTGAATGGATTTTAAATATTAAATTAAAAAGTACGTTGATGCTCTGTTTAATAATTGGTAAACTGAGGGCATTTTCTCTGTGTGTTTCTCTAATGCTATGTGTCTAATGCTACAGGTTTGCCTTTGTCCTGACTTTATTACAGATTAATAAGACAATAGCTATTTAACTGTACAAAAAAAAAACTTTCATAAATTTAAAAAATAGTAATAATTGTCTTGCGAAAATGAGCCATGTTTACTTCTGCCATCTTGGACTATATCAGATAAGGCTCAGAAAATAAATAACACCCTTTTCAATTTCACACACGGTCCAGATCAAAACTGCACGGGGAGCCTTAAATAGATTCAAAGTCTTGAACGCTGTAGAGTTTATTAGTTCATTGCTTTTATTCTGCATAATAAATGTTCAAATTGATGATCTGTGGGTATGATAATACCTTATCTTCATCCATTTGGAATCTTGAATTTATGATACGTTTGTTAGCATTCTTTTGTAAATGTAAGGAAAACTTAAAGAGGGAAAAACCTTTTAAAAAGAAGAAGCAGGATACACTACTCAGAGTGCACCTGGGCTTGTCTTCCCTCATGTCAACAGTTTGTCCAGTTTATTCCAGCAGTTCCGAGGGCATCCTGTTTGTCCCACGGTGCATTGTTTAAAGGAATTTTAAGCACCTGTTCCTTTTCTGAAACCCCTTTGTCTGGCTCTCTTTTATTTTTATTTATAATCAGGCATGTTCTCGTTTTCTCTCCTTGGGCTTATTAAAGTACACGAGAGTGATGATGACAAAATATTTCCGAGCAAAACAAACCCCAAAACAGAAAAGCCAATGTATGGCGACTCTGCTCAGTCGGAACTCATGACCTACAGTCAGTTTATCATAATTAAACCACGGCACTTTGTACCTTCTGAAAGTCTCACAGAAATATGCCGTTGCGGCTGCAAGGCGGCATTAACCATCATGCTACGTTTGTTGCAGATCAGCCTTTCCCAACCTCAGGTCCTCCAGATGTGTTAGATTACAGATTCCGGCATTCCTGACCATTGGCCATGCTGGTTGGGGCTGATGGGAGTTTATGTCCAAAACATCTGGAAGGAACGCTGGTGTGTTGTGTCGTGTACTGGCTAAGGTGTTGGAGATCCAGCTTCTAGTCCCCACTTGGCCATGGAAACCCACTGGGTGACTTTGGGCCTGTCACAAACTCTCAGCCCAACCTTCCTCACAGGGTTGTTGTTGTGAGGATAAAATGGAGAGGAGGAGGATGTATGCCACCTTGGGTTCATTGGAGGAAAAAAATGTGGGATATAAATGCAATAATAATAATAATAATAATAATAATAATAATAATAATAATAATAATAATGAGTAATCCTCCTTATTGCAGTGTAATAATGTGAACTAATGAGCCCGTGCTCCTCCCTTTATTAGGTCCCACCAATCATGGAAATCCACAGTTCAGAATAGGGAGAACTGAGGGCAAATCAAGGTGCAATGTGGGGCAGCAACAGCGGTACAGTGAACCCAGGTCTCCCCGGGATGCAGCTCTAGCTCCTTTTTTATTTGCAGGGATGCTGATGTCATCTGCCGCCGCCACCCCCCCAGATTTCCCACTTCCCTCTGAGTTTAACTACAATCTTCACAGTGGTTGGGGGTGGGGGGAGAGACTGAAATTTCCCAGAAGCAATATATTCTTCCCTGTTGCAATGCAAAGTATTTGGGGATGATTTGTTCTTGAATGGGCAATTAAGATCTATTAACATTACAAATGACCTGCTCCTGGAGGTAATGAAAACTCATAGAACTTCTTTCTTGATGTGGATCAATACAGCAGCCTGAAGTTTTGGACTCTCCTTGGGGGCATGACAAGAACCACACAGCTGGGCAGCAATGCTCGTTTATGACTTGTCTAAAACTAGGGGGAAATGATATGGGTTTACATTTTATAACAAAAATTATGTGCAGACGCACACGCTCTCTCGCCATACCCCTCCCCCCTGCTGCTGCCACCATATTGACCCCCCCCTTATCTTTGGGGGGGTCAATATGGAAGAAGCTGGAAGAAGTAGTTATAGAGCTTTCGCAAGAGCTTTCTCAAATCCCAGGAGTAAGGGGAGCGTGCGGTGTGGGAAACAGAGGGTGGGAGGCTGCTCCAGAGAGCCCTCTCTTGCTGCAGCGAATGCCACAGTGGGAGAGCAGCTGGCGGAGCTCTCCAGAACACCGCTGGAGGCAGGGGACTGCCCTGGTGAGGGCAGGGGGGAGTGGCACAACTCACTGCTCCTTCCATTCTACCACCTGATGCAGGTGCCTCATCCTGCTTCATAGGAGAGCTGGCCCTGTGCAGATGGAGGGGGGAGTAGCTCACCTTCCCCTACACCATGTTAGCTCCCTGCACTCCATCTCTGCAAGCACCTTTCTCTACAGCCTGGATCACTTTGAGTATCATTAGGCTGCAAGTACTTGAAGTGACCAAGGACAAGAAGGGAGGCGGCAGGTTAAGTTCCAAGCTCACCTTTGGTGGTCAAAAGTAGAGTCAGCCTCCATTTTAGACACAAATGGAGCAAAAAATATTAATGGCCAATGTGGCTGCCTGAAGGTAACATTCACTCAAGTATGTTTAGGCCAATTTTTCATGCCTGTATTTGTCTTACTGCCACCACACAGTTTTTGTCTTTGACAAACAAATGCTACAAAGGATGCTATTTTCTAAAGCAGCCTTCCTCAGCCTAGGTATTTTGGACATTAGCCCCAGTCAGCAGGGTCACTGGTCAGGAATGCTGGGAGTTATAGCTCAAAACATTGGGAGGACACCAGATTGGTGGAGACTCCCGTGTCGCCCTCCGCCATCCCTCCCCCCCTCCCGTGTCGCCCTCCGCCATCCCCCTCTCCTGCCGGTCTGGCCTTCCCCCCATGTCCCCCCCCTGGGATCCCCCCCTGGCCCGATGGGCACAGCGCTCGTATGAGCGCTGTGCCCAGTCCGTGGCTTTTCCCAGCTACTCGCGAGTAAGCGAGTAGCCGCAAAAAGCCACGGACCTTGCTAGACATTCCGCAGCCCTGGCCTCAGGCCGGGGCTGCGGAAAAGGCGCGCCATAAGTGACTTCGCTTATGGCGCGCTAAGGGAGGCTTCAGTGCGCCTTGACCCCGGATTCCCCTGTGCGTCATCTGGACACACAGCAGGGAAACTGGGCCTCAAAGGGATCCCAGGGGGGGACATGGGGGGAAGGCCAGACCGGCAGGAGAGGGGGATGGCGGAGGGCGACACGGGAGGGGGGGAGGGATGGCGGAGGGCGACACGGGAGTCTCCACCAATCTGGTGTCCTCCCAATGTTTTGAGCTATAACTCCCAGCATTCCTGACCAGTGACCCTGCTGACTGGGGCTAATGTCCAAAATACCTAGGCTGAGGAAGGCTGCTTTAGAAAATAGCGCTAAGGCCTCATCTAGCAAGGCCCTAAGTTACAATTGGACATGGGAAAACTGGGAGGTTGTGTCATGTATCACCCTGTTGACAGAATCAAAGTGTAGAAGAACAGCCATGTTACTGTGTAGCACCAACGTGACCCACGTACCAAAGTTCATTCGGTACTTAGAGACTAAGTAGTTTATTGCAGTTTGAGGCTTATTAGGCAAAAGCCAGGAGTATATCCTCTTATTTGTGTCTGACTTACAAGTAGACATGGGTATAAAATCCTCCTCACGTTGCAATTTCCATCATGTGAGTGACATTCCCAAAACAAATTCTGTGAAGTGGGAAGCAGTTTAGAATCAAGGCAACATCGTGTCCACTGGGTAACGACAAAGAAACTACTAGACATTTCCAAGGCCTCTTTCCACAGGAAAGTTAACAGTACATTCAGTTATTTTTCTCCTGCTACGGCTCAACCGAAGCTATGCACAACCCTCTTTAACTTTAAATTGATAACATATTTGCAAGTGGGGGCGGGGACAGACAGAGGCAGGTGGTGAAGGAATCACGTCCCACAGGATTCCAGTAGCATCGTGTAGCACAGCAGTGACTGCAATTCAAGCCTTAACAATAACCCAGAAAGCCGTTTCCAGCTGAACCAAGCCGAGTCTTTCTCTGAGTTTAGTTGAAGCTGCTCTGAGGCATTTTGTTCATTGCCAGAAAGCACATGTCATGTGTCAATCAATCCCCCACCCTCTTTTCTAACCCCCACCCTTTTTTTCTGCTTTAAGTACCAATTAAAACAAACTTAAATCCACACAAGAGGTATCTTGCCCAGCAGCTGCACTTCTTCCTCTCATGTATATTCCACTTTTAACTCTTCTGAAAACAATAGTGGGACTAGAGAGGAAGGAGCAGAGTGGAGGCTGTGAAAGTCCTCTGCTGTAATGAAAGCTATTTGTATCATGTAAATCACTTTGGACAAAGCGAGAGGTGTTTTTATGTATATACGAAGGAGCAGGGCATCATTATTATTATTATTATTATTATTATTATTATTATTATTTATATAGCACCATCAATGTACATGGTGCTGTACAGAGTAAAACAGTAAATAGCAAGACCCTGCCGCATAGGCTTACATCTTCAGTCAGGCTAGCTACTTGCAAAACACGCAGCAAGTTGATCTTGGGCACACCCAGCAGCATGCATTAAATTCAAATTCTACGCTTGTCATTACTGAGAAAAACAAGACCATCCACGTCACCCATGCTGCCCTTTTACTCCTGATAGTTAAATATGCAAAAGCCAAGCGCTTATCAAATAATGCTGTAGATTACAGCTGGATCACCACCACCACCACCCCCAGTTGTTAAGTGCTCACTACACAATTATCCACACATTCATTGATCATGAAAGGGGATTTGCCTGGCAAGGTGATTACCCAGGGCTACCGACCTGATAACATGGGTTCAACAGACAAGGGGCAACATGGCATGGTAAATTGGGCACGTGGATAACAACAGCATCCTTGATTGCTGCAGTGTTGAAAAATTAGGGCATGTCTACACCACAGGGTGTAGAGGGAGGGGGAAGATTGTGGACTTACCTGCTTCCGCGATCCTCCCCCAGTGTGATGGCCGCGCCATTCCTCACGGGGAGGAATGGACAACATGGGAGTAGTGGCCACATGGCGCACACTCCTCCAGATGGTCATGGGACAGCAGAAAAATGGGGTTTTCCACGATCCCAGATATCCCAAGGAAAGTCCCTGGTCATCCCAGGTTGCTCCCGGGATCCCCTGTGTGTCATTTGATGACCCTGGGATATAGGGCTGATGTAGACATGCCCTAATTGGGCATCATAGTCACCCTGTAAGTCTAAGAGGACTCTGGCAGTGAAACGAAGGTCCTCACCTGAGTTTCATTGGCACCTTGTTGGAAAGGGGAATTACTGGACTGAAATTCCAACACTGTAGATGGGCAGAGGATTATATAGCTACCAATGCAGCAGTGATCAGATTACCCTAGCGGCCAATAAGGCACCAACTGGTCTTGTAAAGCCACTGACTCTCTGACCTGGTTCACACAACCACTGCAGCCCATTGTGGCTTGTTTAAGATGTATTGTTGTTATTTATGATGATGCAGTATGCACATGGGCAGTTTTCAGAGAAACGGCCCCATGACCACCACCACCAAGATGATATTAGAATCAGATATTTAACAGGGAATATGGTGTCATACAAATTCTGAGTAGAATGTATACGAAGCTAGATCTTGCAACTAAAGAAGTATTTGCTAAGAAACACTTTTTTGTGGTCGGTCTCCTAGAGGAAGGCATCTACGATGCAAAGTCAGATGCTTAAAGTCATCCTATGAAGGGTAAGAGGAGCAGCAGAGGCCATCTTTGTTAGATGCGCTTCCCCCCCCCCATCTAGCAGGGGCATCTCAGTTGGAAGGGAAGGAGACTGGGAGGTCTTAGGGTAGGTCATACCCTGGCCACTCTGATCTCCTGCTTTCTCCACCCACCAAAATGCCTCTTTGGTCTCCCTCTCTGAGGTGGCATTCCAGGCCTCAAAGAGGCAGCCAGCAGGGTTCTTACCATGCCTGATGTGAAGGGGAGTGGGAGGGAGGTTGGAGTTCCAATTCCCATCTCCAAGGTCAGAGGGCCATCAGATCATTCCCCTAAGGACTATTAAATCATTGAGCAAGCCATATACATTGGGCAGGAGCCAACAAAGGCAATCCTATTGATTTCAGTAGGAAAGTTAAGGATGTGCTTAATTCTCTACTAAAATCCATGGACATTGGCTGTACCCACTGTGTTTTTGCCTACATGGTGCCCTATGAATGTTCTTCCAGCATTTTCTTTTTAATATGCAATAGAAGAATGCCCCATTTCCAAGCGTGAATTCTAACACTGTATTTAAAGCATATTTCCACTTATACAACTATGATAAGGACATTGTGCACACAGCTGCCACTAGCCTCCAGCGTAAAAGATTTGGGATTATTGGGACACCATCGTTGCATTTTATGCCGTGCAGAATACGATCCTTAGCCGTGTTTCATAACCTAGCTTTAGCCTTGGGTCTTTCTTTAGACTTATGTGACCGATCATTTCAGTTGAGTAAAATAAATCACAAATAAGCCTCAGGTTTTATTTCATTTCAGCCTTATAAATTACCCACATGGGGCTGGTTTCCTTCGCGCGAGTCATGCAAAGCCCAGTTTGGAAGCCAAAGGGGCCTCTGCCTGCAGACTACCTGTGATCACCTGATAGCTCCAGCAGCTGGGACAGCACCGCTCCGGTGGCTGGCTTCCATTAGCCTTGCCACCTGGAGGAGGTTGACTCAGAAAAGGTTTTAATTTGTACATATGGAATAAAGAGGACAGGGCTTGCCCATTCATTTCTTGTTTCCTTTCCCTCACTCATTGGCAGAGCTGAAAGTGAATGGCATGGTGTTGGGAGGGGGCTCCAAAACTCCAATCACAATGTCTTTCTGAAACCCCAGACCTGGTTTGTTCCTGCCTGCCTTCACTACTGCTTATTGCAAGGCTTTTGCTTTGTCAAGGTATCTCGGTCCCTTAATGAGAGCTAGTGTGTTGTCTTCCTACAGCATTCCAAAAGCCTGTTTGCATGACCTTTTTCGTCTGTGAAGAGATGGCAGTTAAGAAAAAGGTGTTACACAATAGGGCTGAAGAGCCACTCCTGGTAAACTTGACTTGACACCATCATCTAAAAAGAATGGACTGTCTAACTCAGCTTTTCCCCAACCTGGTGCCTTCCAGATGTTTTGAATTACAACTCTGAACATTCCCAAACATTGACCATTTGGCTGGGACTGGTATATGTTAAAGTCCAAAACATCTGCCGGGCACCAGGTTGGGCAAGGCCAATCTATCCATTTACTTCTGGCCTAATTTATCACATTAGGAAGGAGAGGGCAGTTTATCCAGTTCCAGATCCTGGCTTGCTGATACCATGGCCTCCATCTTAGCCCCAGTCAAGCTCTAGTCCCTATGTTCCTGGGACTTGTTCTTCAGCTGCTCTGATGTCTGCAGCCTACAGTCTGAAGCTGATTCCACCATAGAGCCATCTATCATCAGCTAGTCTGTAGGACAGAGAGGAAGGAGGGCCAAGAGAACACAAGGCACATGCTGGACATGGTTTTGTTTTGTTCCGCTTTATTTTTCAGTGTGTGACTCAGGCCTTAGCTAGACCTAAGGTTTATCCTGGGTTTGTCCTGGAGTTATCCCTGTTCATGTAAATGACACACAGGATATCCCGGGAGCAGGCAGAGACGATCCTGGGATAAACCTTAGGTCTAGCTAAGGCCTCAGTTGCAAACCGGAATGCAAGCCCACTGCATAAATACTAGCCCTCTCCACAGCAAAGCAAAGAAAGTAATTGCAGTTTCTGAAACACAGTTTAATCACAGTCAGATTATCGATTTGGGTGCTGATAAACTGCGACTTCCTCAAAGCAAAATTGGTGGTTGCTGAAGCAGTTTAATGATGACTACATAGTCCCTGAGGGTCAACCACAGCATCTGGGACAGGCCCTGAGAACCTCAGTCCGAACGCATGCAAGGCATCACCCTTGCCAAAGCTAAGTGCATCGAGGGCCAAAACCACACATCATGGTGGCAGAAGGTCTGCACCTTAAAGTTCACCTGGAAAGTGCAGCGGAAGTGGGAATGCCAAAGCCAAAGGAACACAGGGGTTGTGAGGAGGGTACTGAAATGCCCCATTGGCTTTACAGCCAGTGGTATAGTGGTCAGGTTTGGCATCATGATGCCCCCTGTAAGCCCCCCACACACACACACAGGAGAGTCCAACATTGCAGGCAACTGCGTTGATCCCTATCAACAAACCAGATCTAGGAGTTTTCATCTACTAAGAGCAGGTATTTTGTAAAACTAATGACTCTTAATTACCCATTCAAGATCAAAATACTTTACATTACAAGAAGAAACAATATATTATTGCTGGGAAAATTCATTTCCTCCAGTTACTGTGTGGATTGCAGCTAAACTCACAGGAAGCAGAACATTCTGAGGGGGGTGGCAGATGATGTCAGCACCCTTTTCTAATACAGAAAGTGCCCACACTGTGTCCCTATGAGCCCTGGATTCACTGCATAACCACTTGCAGCTTCTTCCTAGATGGGCTCCAGTCTGGCTAGGGAGTTAGGGACTGTGATGGTAACAGCGAGAGAAGGAGGAGGGTTTAGCCTTCGGGCCTTTAAATTGTATCTGCATGCCCAACTTTTCATACGACCAGGATAGACTTATTTAAGCACAAAAGTATGCCACTGACTGGGTCCACATGATCAAGGAAGTAAAATAAACCATGGTAGCTTATTTTTCCTTCTTGCTAGTTGCAAGCCACCTAATTAGCATACCTCACCATGTAGGGGTTGTTGTGATGTCTGAACTCTGCCAATGTGGGTGCATGAGGAGGTTTTCAACACACCCACCCCTGAAACCCATGGCTTGTTCTAGGGTTTCAGGGTAGTTTGTAAAACACTTCAGCCTCGCACCAGGTTCAGAAGCCAACAACCCACACCCGCCGAGGGTAATTATGCTAATTATGCATAATTATGCTAATTATGCAAGATTAGCGTGCACGAGGAGGGGGAATAAGCCACTGTGGCTTATTTTCCCTCCGTGATCATGCCAACCCACCCACTATGTTATTTGATTTGGGCCTGCATCTGGCTGGTGCCTGAATGGGAATCCCCCTGTATGCTGCTTCCAAGAAGGAATGTAATTAATAAAGAAATATTGGGAAAGATCACAACATCATGAACATGGCAAAGAAACGTAAATATATTGAGGAAGTTGCTCGCTGTTATTTTTTTTCCCCAGCTTTAATTATCATTTTCTCCATTGTATGGGTTGTATCCAAAGTCAGCCTAAGTCTCATTCAAGAAGCGGAAAAAGGAAAAGGAAAGAAAACAGCTGAAGATACCTTTCAAGGTTGGGTGCCCTTTTCGCGCTTGTTCTTTGCCTCCCACCTCCTCTCATAAAAGTGTGAATCATTTGCATTCCAAAAGCTGGGAAGTGGTCGGCTGTTTGCAACTCCTATTCTTCAGCAATAGTCACAGGTGCAGGCAATTAACAGACCTGCCCCCAAGACACGGCACAGCAGGGTGGGGGTATCCTGCACAAACCATAAAGGAACATTCTAGAACTAGCTGGGTTACAAACAGGATTAAGGAAAGAGAGACATTGCACCCTTTCCTCATTTTTCTCTTCCAGACCCCATTTTCTTTTGAAATTGAGAACACACGCTGAAGTCACTTTGAAGTCAAAGTCACAGAGGCTGCTTGAATGCGATATTATTGATTTCCATACAGCCCTCCTTTTCCGCAATGCGGATGTGCATTTCCCCCCCCCCCAAACATGTTTAAGAGGGGCCTTTGATCTGTCTCGTTCACCAGAGCAATATATAGATTAAAAGCAATCGCTATATATGGGCTTGGCCTGATGGAAAGGGATGGTTAGCCTCTCTCAAACCGACTATGAACCAACGGAGTCCTGAAAGCTCTTTTCTCAGCCTTTCTCAGCCTAAACAATTTTCTGGAATGAGGAAATCAAAGGTTGCCAACTGTCAAAACATAACAAAAATTACACAGTCCTCCTATTAGTTAACAACAGAGTGGATCGTTTTAAAAAGAGGTTTTCTCAAGCTGCACCCCTTTCTTAAAGTATCTAACAAATACTATACAGATACATATTTTGCCATATGTTTTAATTCCTACAGGCCACAAAGCAAGTAGCACAGAACAATCATTTGCAAAATTCAGGATTTCCCCCCCAAAAATCTTGACCGGTCAAAAAGCAAACTCTATGCAAAAGCCCATTCTCCAGATGCTTTAAATCTAGAAATCTATAAACCTTCCTTTCATGTTTCCCATTTCTAAAAGAGATTTATTTATTATTTGTTCATTCATTTGTCCGTTTAGCCTTTGGGTAGATGACTTGGAAACCCTTAACAATTTCTTCTTAGCTTGCAGTATGGGCTGTTGCACGCTCTGTTGGAAACAACCCATCTAGTCACCAGCAAGCTCGAAGCATGACTTCATCCTTCAGAACAAATTGCTGTGAAAAGGGCTACACAGGAAGGAGGACTATAGGTCTATTTTTAAACACACTGCCTGTCTCATAGCTCAAAACAGTGGTAAGAAAAGTTCAATCATTCAGGGCCTCTCTGCCTTTTGGCTGGGCCTCGAGAAGGCAGTTCCTCTGTCAGGAGGGGGAAAGAGGCAGAGAGAAATCATGAGGAGCAGACAGGCTTCATTTATCCTCCATGGATATAATCCAACAGACATGCCTAATTCCACTGATTTCAGTGAATTTGTGTCCACTCCTTCTCTTAGATTGGGTAATTCAAACATGCAGGTGCTTACATCACACAGTTTTATGTCACACTATCGTGCTGTCTCAATGGAGAACTAAAGAAGAGGGGCGGGGGCTGCTTGTTTAAATTCGCCCTCATATTTTCAAAAAGTTGCTCTACCTTCCATGCTAATCTTCTACACCAACAGGTCATATGACTTTAACTTTTTACAGAAGTCACACATAATAGACTTAGTTTGCAAAACTTAAAACATTTCTAACATGTGCTTTGATTGAGTGGGTGGCTGGGGGTGGGGGCAGGGAGACTACTACCTGGAAGGCTGATTGTTAGCTCATAAAGTGACTTCCACTGTCATCTTTGCAGAAGGTATATTTTTAGGGGTATGAGAATGCCAAACACACACACCACTAGTATGAAGAGGAGGATAGGGCTCCTGTATCTTTAACAATCGTATAGAAAAGGGAATTTCAGCAGGTATCATTTGTATGCATGCAGCACCTGGTGAAATTCCCTCTTCATCACAACAGTTAAAGCTGCAAGAGCCCTGCCCTGTTTTGTAACTGGTCAAGAGCGCAGTGCTGCTGCAGCTTTAACAGCTGTGATGAAGAGAGAATTTCACCCGGGGCTGCATGCACAGGAGTCCTGTCCTCCTTTTCATATGGAGCTCCATCACACCAGCGATTTATCACATTCTCGCCATGCCTGGTGTGTTTTTGCGGCATCCCTGCAAAAACACATACCAGGCATAATGTCCCTGTCCTGTGCTCATCTCGCCTCTTCTCCTCCCTTTTCCATCTTATTTTGGAGCGGGGAAAGTCCAGTTCCTCCTGTGTATTGCTGTCCTTGCACTATATCTATACCTTTTTATTCACTCAGTATTTTAACATTTAATTTTAACTTAAATTTAAATTATACTGTTTTAACTCTGTATTTTAACCTTATATCAATTTTGCTGCGTGGTTTTATCCTGGTTGTGCTTTTTATATTGTATTTTGTATTTGTGTTTTTAACTTGTTGGTTGTTTTATGATGGTTTTAATTTTTGTGAACCGCCCAGAGAGCTTCGGCTATTGGGCGGTATAAAAATATAATAAATAAATAAATAAAATAAATAAATATCAGATCATCCCATTTTTTGTTGCGGGCGCGTGTGTCGAAGGGTGGCCTCGCTGATGAAAGAGGAGGGTGGGGCGGTTCTCCGCTCAACTGTGAAGGGGAAGGGAGAGAAGGGCCCCAAACAACCTGATAGAAGGCGAGAAAGGCCACCACCGCCCCTGCCCGGGACTTGATCCCATTCAACTCTACGGTTCTTACTTCTGAGTAGGCATGTCTAGGTTTCCGGACCAGAACAATGTCAGCTTCCCATTGTCATGCCAACACTGACCCCAAACCTCTCCAAAAACTAATTGTAAGACTTTCTCTTTACTTATATTGTTTAATATGATCTTAAGGGAAAGAATAGTGTGTTGTTTTACCATAATTGTGCAGTTTCAGGCTGCTGTACTATTATATTTGCACATCTGTCCGTCTGTCTGTCTGTCTGTCTGTCTATCTATCTATCTATCTCTGTTGGGGAAAGGAGGAGAACGTAGTGGGTGGGGCAGGAGATTTGGCTGGCTCAGTAGCGATACAAGTGAAAAGATACATGAGCTGAAATAGCGCAACAACGCATAGGCCAGATTAGGCCCAGCGATAGACTCGCTAAGGAAATGGAGGGGGAAACCGTGGACTCAAAACAGTGTGGGGGGGAAGTAGGTGTGATGGAGCTCATGGTCACCCTAAGCATATTGTGTATGGCAGGGGTGAGAAACTAGTTTTAGAGGAGGGCCAAATTACCCCGATGTGGCCCTCAGTGGGCTGGATGTCATCATTGGGTGTGTCCACCCCCACTGACATCATCACTCCATCCCCCACCCATTTTGCTTTTCTCCATGCTGAGAGAGGCATAGACTTCTGTTTCTCTTTCAGCATAGAGACAGGGACTCAGAATCCTCCCCATGCCTCTGGAGGAAACCCATGAGGGGGAACCTCCACAGGCTGGAGTCCCTGGCTTCATGTAGCATGCATCATTCCCTGATGGGTGGTGTACACCACATGAATAGACTCACCTGGACCTGGGAAGAGCAGCCACTTCTATCATGTGCCAAGTTCCCAGCTTGGAGCAGTGCACACCACCCGAACAGACTCGAGCACCAGCTGAGTCCCCTGCCACCCAAATTCCAGCTATTATCTCTGATCAGTGATAATAGCGAGAGTGGGAGCAGTGCGCTGGGGAATCCCCACTGCTTTCTTCAGTATCAGATTGGGGGTAACAGCAGGGATTCCTTCAGGTGGAATTCTTCCAGGAGAAAGAATTCTCCACAGAATTCCACAGGCCAGATATGGTATTTTGCCAAGATACTCTGTTCCCAGGGATGAACCTAGTGTCATCCCTCAAAGCTGATTGGTGGGAGATTCAAGACAGACAAAGGAAGTACTTCTTCACCCAGTATATAGTTAAACTATGAAATTCACTACCAGAAGACGTGTTGATGGCCACCAATTTGGATGACTTTAAAAGGGGTTAGACAAATTCCTGGAGAAGGCAATCAATGGCTATTTATTTATTTATTTATTTATTTTTATTACATTTATATACCGCCCCACAGCTGAAGCTCTCTCATCCTGATGACAATTTGCTACCTCCAGTATCAGAGGTAGTATGCCTATGTACACCAGTTGCTGGGGAACTTGGATGGGAAGGTGCTGTTGCACTCATGTGCTGCTTGCAGGTTCCTGGTCAGCAGCTGACTGGCCACAGTGTGAACAGAATGCTGGACTAGATGGACCCTTGGTCTGATCCAGCATGGTTCTTTATTTCTTCTCTAAATGCTGCAAGCCTTCAAGTTGATCCAAAATAAATAATGTAATTGAATTATCTAATCAATTATTCAATTTTAAACATGTTGATGCTGGGACTAGGATGACTTTTTTCTGTTTAAACATGTATAGGACGCACCCTTATTCCATGAATTGTATAATTATAATTGATTAAATTAAATACTTTTATCCACATATATTTGCTTTTGAGTAAACATAATAGTTTTAAAGCCTAAAAGCAAACTTTATTTTCAAGCCATGTACATGTGTTGTAGGAAGCATCATATTAGAAGAAGCATTCTTTCTTGTGTGACTCTTAAAATAGTGCATGTTTTATAACTACTTGGAACGACATCACACCGGGGGGGGGGATCACGTTTCCTTACCGCTGTTTCTCCGCTAACATGTTTGTCCCTCATTACTTCCTCTACTGCCCAGAGGGGAAAGAGGAAGTAAATAAAGACCCCACGTGGCCCATTCAGGGTCCATTTTAATTGCACCACTTTTCCTGCACACAACAGGAGATGGCGGCACATTCTATTATTTTTTAAAAAGTTGGATTAGAAAGGTTCTATTTTGTGGTGGAAAAATGAGCGAAGGAGTGGGAAGAATGCGGGAGGCTGACAACAACATCTAAAGGACACGCACACATTTGTAAGTGGGCAGTAGCAAGCATGTGATAAAATGCTCGCCTGAATGACCTCTTGTACTGAAAGTAACATATTTTAGGAGCTCTGTGCCCATCAGGAATGGAGTGGGGGGAACAGAAATATTTTTTTAAACGTACCTTTTCACAGGAGCACTCCTGCGCTCATTTGAGATTAAAAAAAAACACAAAATGGCGGGCACAACGTCCTCCCAGGACGTTGCACGCCACATGTAGACAGAGGGGGAGAATCCCACGATCACCATATCAAAGCCAGGAGATCTAGACATGCCCCATGGGTGCAATCCTATGCATGTTTAAACAGAAAAACGTCCTGCACTTCCCAGCATATTTAGACTTTTTTTTGGGGGGGGTCTAAATATGCATAGGATTGCACCCTAAGGGAACAATCCGATGCTTCCTAGAAGGCTGATCAAGGGCCCATTGGGTGTAGCAGACTTCCTATTCCACCCACAGAGCAAGAGATCCACCCATGGCGGTCCTCCCTGGATAGCAGTGAAAAACTCCAACACTATTTATTAGTTATTTATTTAAAGCATATACTGCACAATATCATAACATCTCTAAGTGGTTAGCTTAAGAAATACATAAAGTGCAGCATAAAAGCCAATATAAAAGAATAAATACATTAAAAACATTACAGAAATAATAAAACTGAGCTGTGCAATTATGCATCAGGGACAGCCTGAGTAAACAGTGCATCTTCAAGAGGCATTTAAATTTCCCCCCGTTTCTGCCCCTCGGACCTCACGTGGGAGAGCGTTTCAGAGGATGGGTGCCAATATTAAGAAGGGCCACTTATGTGTCATTGCTTGATGACACACTCTTGGTCATGGGAAAATCAACAAGGCCTCTTCAGAAGATTTTCACTATGGCTGCTATGGCATCAGGACAGTTTGAGGATGTGCTCGAGGTAGCCAAGGATCCAATAGGATCCTATACTCTCAACATGCCCCCAAATGGATCCAAAACCGAATCTATCCCAAGAGCTGACTTAGCACATTCCCTCCATTTTCGAAGAATGCGAGGAGGAAGGAAATAACCATGTCTTGCCTCCCTCTTTGGCCATCGAGCAGCAGCAGAACTCTGGATATAACAGTGGCTCAGCCATGGATTTCACTCACCCTAACACAGGACCGATCTGTTAGATTTCTTTAATTGGGTGGTAGCCCTATTTACTGCACAAATGCTACAAAAAGTCTTGCACTTTTTCACTTAGGAAAGGAAGATTAGGATTGACCCCTTTTGCCTATAAAAGAGTACATGAACTCACTACTACACAAAATTTAAAAATGAGAATTTGCTGAGGGGTTGTTTTGAGAAACATTTTCCAAGGGTTTGGAAAATGTTTTCATACATTTTCAGTGAGCTTTCTGAAAAGATATTTCATGTGAGTATGGTGATACATATAATAAAGGTTGCACTGTGATAAGAAAGGGGGTTTAAACAAGATTTCCAAAGTAAACATAGTTAATGGTCTGAGTTCTTTGTAAGGGTTTGAGGTGGTGAGGAGTAGAATCCTTAGGGATCGAAGAGGCTGCATGGGGGAAAATCAATTCCAGACAGCCGACTGATACTTAAAGGAGACACAAACACATATGCTTAATGGTGGCTTTCCACCAGTCCATACATACCCAGTAAACTCAATCCAAAATCATAACCAGGGTTTCTACCTTTTATTGGGAATAATTCTGGGGGGTGCTATTGCATTTCCTTTATAGTATCATGAGTTAACATTGAAAACCTGCTTATCCAAATTCTCAGCAGAGGAAACATGGCATGTATTAAGAAGGTTGTGAAGGTGATCAACCCCTGGTTTGATGAAATGCAAATACATTCATTAGAGCAGTAGCTGAAGAAGATGACACCGATTATTTAATGAATTTTTAAATTCAAAACTGTTAAGCAGCAATCCCTTTAATATAATTGACCTTTAAAACAGTAGCTAGCTCTGGGTCATGCTTTTGCTAAAAGGACATTGTAGATTCTATTATTCCTCTGTCTCCTTCAGTGTGAATGTAGAGATATTGCCTTAAATGGCAATTAGAGGTTCTAAGACAACTTTCTTCCCAAACTGGGCACCCTCCAGATGTTTTGCACGACAACTACCATCCCTGCCCATGCTTTGGGGGTTGTAGTTCAACACATTTGAGGGCACTACGTTTGGTGCTATAAAGGAAGCTTTTTGCCATCTTGCTGGAAGGCATTAGAGAGGAGGAGAGACAGGCTTCCCTTGGAAGGGAGTTACAGAGCATAGGCACAACTAACCAAAGGATAAAAACAAAACTAAACCACATCAAACCTCTTCAGACAACATGCCAAGCCATGCTGGTTAAACGTTTTGAGCAAAACATAATGGCTTAGCGTGTCATGTGAAACATGATTTAGCGTATCGTGTGAACCATTCCTAATCATGGTGACCACATAACCACAGTCTAAACATGCTCACTAACCATTTGCTGCAAAAAGGGTTAGCAGCCTCACCATGGCTTTGTAGTAAATACAGAAGCTGCTGCAATTTGTGGGATTCTATGCATCTATGTCCACTTTGACAACCACAAGGAAACACTGGGTTGCAATCCCTGCCTCTAGACTCTCATTTGTGTTCCATAAAGACCAACCTCAGACAGGCAGATTGCTTTCAATGTTACTGTTACCATGTAACAGTATTTTTTTCCAGATTTTACTTTTTACCTTTCTAATTTACCTGTTCGGCCTGCAGTGTAGCCCATGGTGCACGGTTAAGTACGCAAGAATGTATGTAAACAGAAAATCTCACAATACGTTTCTACCTTAAAAAAATAAAATGAAAGCTAGCGCAACACTGTTTTCCCTTACGTTTCTATCTGAGGCCTTAGCTAGACCTACCTGAAAGTCTGTGGGAGAGGAGGGGAGACCTCACGTTGTGATTAATGCAAGATCTCACCCCCGTTTACACATAAGAGAGGCGTTGCGCCTGCCATTTTTTTTAAAGGGGACGGAGCGCACGAATGCTCATGCGCAAAGGTAAAGTTTTTTTAATTTTAACTACTTTCCACACACACACACACACACCCTACCCCCAATGGGCATAGTGCTCCTGAGGAGCCTTGCGCCCCATGCACGGCTCCCGGCTCTGTGTGAGTAATCGCGCGAAGCCGAGTAAACCCACAGAAACGGACCACACGCTGTGCGGTCTCGGGCTCAGCCCGAGACTGTGGAAAAACCAGGCCCAAAGGGGAGGGCTGTATCCCAAGGCAAGGGAGGGATGATCCCTCCCTGATCCCAGCATCCCCTGTGCATCATCTGGACGCACAGGGATGATCCCAGGGTTCGCGCTGAGAAATAGCCTGGTCTAGCTAAGGCCTCAGTTATAACATTGGCCTCTGTGTAGTGTTTGTTGCAGAAGGGACAGACAGAGAATAAACAATCATTTTGAAAATATACTTTTACATATCAAGATCCTTTATATAGGGGGGGGAGCTACTTATATTATTTACCAGTGTGTGAACACACACACACACACACACACACACACACACACACACACACAAAGAGAGAGAGAGAGACAGAGAGAGAGACAGAGACAGAGAGAGAAGAAATCAAGCTACTATGCGTGCCCGCCCCACCCCCATTCCTTTTTTATGGAAGTCCCAAATCTCAGAGATTATGGTGAGCAATTAGAATGGAAGAAGCAGACATGACACAGCTGGAGTTGCTTTAGATAAAAGCAGACAAAAGGTCTATATACGATATACCAGTTCAAATTCTAGTTATATTTCTTATAGGTTATACTTCGGCTTCTTTTAAGACCAGTTCCTGTTCTTCACCCAGTTCAAATTTATTTTCTATTTTTAAGCTATTTGAGAAGTTAGACTTATTGGCAAAGTAAATAAACCAACATTGAATAAAAGAGACAAAGGTGTAGGTGATCTGTCCTTTGGCAAGAATTTCCATGAAGGTGAACTGTTTCTGAGGACATAAATGATAAAAGATCCAACTTATAGACCCAACGTACAGTAAACAAGCTCACAACTGAAACACTGTCATAGTTGGACACAGCACAAGTTTAACATGTCTTATTGGTTCTATCATATTTTGGGTCAACAGGCCCTTGTTCATTCACAATCCTACCAGAGATTTAGCTTCCATCATCACCTTCTATTCTAGGTTTTGACCTAAAAGCATCATTTCATTGTCCCAAAAGCTTTTACTTTCACCGTCAACTCCTCCATTACACAAATAGTTATGAAAAAACTAAGTTCTCAGGGTTCCATGTATGCCCATTGAATAGGTTTTGGTGAGAATATTCATTAATTTATCTGAGGTTTAGAAAATTCATTAAAATGATTCCTTATTCATTTAATTTCCAAAGCTCTTCCATAAGTATTGGTACCTGTACATGAAGGATGCAGGAAGGGGAGCGAGAAAGGACTTCTACACCTAAATAAAAGTATCACATCTGGCAACTAAATGCAAAAATGTCCAGATATTAGAGCAACATACAACACAATTCATTAAATGGGGTCATATTCCAAGGCAGTATTCCTAGGGCTTGGGGAATTATCCATCCCAAATGCTTTGGCCTGCTGTTGTGCCTTTAACAGCAGCTGGAAGTAAAATAAAAATCAGTAGGTTTCACAAGGTGGTTACAATCCAAACACAGTGTTTACCAGCACATCTGGTATGATATTAAAATGATTTTTCACTCTATTTTAAAAAGACCAAGGGCTTTCATCAAACAGGTGCCAAAGCCTAGAGGACAGGAGGCCTACTTTTGACCCTCCAGATGTTTTGACCTACAACTCCAATCATGTCTCACTTTGGTTAGGCTTGCTAGGGCTGATGGGAGTTGCAGTCCACAACATTCTGTACTCCTGGTCATGGCTTTGGTATCAGTTTGGTATTTTTAGAAAATAGAGCAAGAGCAAATAGAGATGTCATTTTGTGTGTTTGCTTCTGGTATGAAAATGTCTAAGACCAGTAGCATTGGTGTTCTGAGGTCCTGGTGACACTTCCCCTCCCCATCAAGAGGGAGATTGCCCGCCTGTGCACCAGCTGCAGTTTTGCAACAGACTTCAAGGGCAACTCCTGCAGAGATCATCACAGTAATAGAGACTAAAAGTTCAAAGGTATGAATGATCGTTTCAAGGTATGATTGTGGGACAAAAGACTGTAGCCTTCTCAGCACACAGATCTGATGAAAAAGGCATCACCCTTTCCATAAACTGGGTTCCTATCTTTACCATTTCTGCCTTAGAGCATCTCTACATTAAGGGAAATCGCATTGTTTACCCAGGGATATTGTGCTTCCTGAATCTTTGCTGTGATTGTTATGGGCTGCATTACATGGGAGGAGAGGGGAGACCACATGATTTGAATTCAATACTTCCCCTCTGTTCAGTTCCATTGAGACAGCATGATCTAGTGGTAGAAGCCTCACTAAGCTTAGTATCACAGGTATGGCCAGAATCTGCACAAAAATCCAGACACTGGGCTCATTGACACCAAGCAGGATATTCCACTATGAAAGCAGGGCAGGAGCCACACTATTGGTTTATAGCGGTATTGAAGTGCACTACAGGATCTACACTACTGGTTTATAGTGGCACTGAAGTGCACTGACAACTGTTGGGGCCCATGACACATCTACACCAAGCAGGATATAGCACTATGAAAGCAGTATACTATACGGCTTGTGTCATGGGCCCAAACAGTTGTCAGTGAATTTCAATACCGCTATTATTTATTTATTTATTTATTTATTACATTTTTATACCGCCCAATAGCCAATGCTCTCTGGGAGGTTCACAAAAATTAAAACCATAAAGAGCATAAAAACAACCAACAATCTAAAAACACAAATATAAAATACAATATAAAAAGCACAACCAGGATAAAACCACACAGCAAAAATTGATAAAGGTTAAAATATGAGATTAAAACAGCAGAGTTTAAATTTAAGTTAAATTAGGTGTTAAAATAATGAGGAAATAAAAAGGTCTTCAGCTGATGACGAAAGAAAAACAATGTAGGCACCAAGTGAACCTCTCTGGGGAGCTCGTTCCACAGCCGGGGTGCCACAGCAGAGAAAGCCCTCCTCCTAGTAGCCACCTGCCTCACTTCCTTTGGCAGGGGCTCACGGAGAAGGACCCCTGTGGATGATCTTAAGGTCCGGGCAGGCACATATGGGAGGAGGCGTTCCTTCAAATAACCTGGCCCCAAACCATTTAGGGCTTTAGTTTAAGTGCTTAGTACCAGCACTTTGAATCGGGCCCAGACCTGGACTGGCAGCCAATGAAATTGTAGAACGGCTGACGTGATGTGGTCATGCTGGCTAGTAGTGTGGCTCCTGCCTTCTATATACTGCTTTCATAGTGGAATATCCTGCTTGGTGTAGATGAGCCCTGAGAGTTAGATCAATAGGACTGCTAGTTTTCTAACACAAGTACACCAGGAAATATCTGGGTACAGATGATTCCTTAGTTCTCATTTCCTTCAGGTATTTCAGCTATCACACATCAATAATAATAATAATAATAATAATAATATAATTTTCCTAAATATTATTTTCTCTTAAATATTTTTAAACACTATGAAGAGAGAAACTTTTCTGCTGACCTGTTAATCTCACAGTACAATAAACTTCTCTCAAAGTTTGGCCCACCAAGATGTGGAATGGTTATCCAATAAAAATCAAAACATACTGTGAAATTCAAGTTCTGTTTTCTTTCCCTTTCTTTATTAAAACCTTAAACTACACTGGCCAATGTAAAACATACTATACTTTAAAGACATTTTAAGAGAACATCTTTTGGTTTTCTCCTTCACAGATATTACTAAATTAACAGTATCTAATTTTCTCCTCCAGTCTTCTGATAGATGGTTATAATCACATTTTTAAAATGAGGTGAATTGAGGAAGATCCAGATCAGTTATAATTTACAGGATTTTTTAAAGCAGAAGTTGTCTACTGGTTCTTGTAACAAACTTAATTAATCAGGATCCACAAACTCTTGTTGAACATGAATAGGATAATAAGGTCCATTTGATGTTTGTAATTATGAACTTTAATCTCAGTGACGAGCAAGGTGACCAGCAAAGGGTGAGCAAAACCTGCTACATTTATGCAGGATGGGCACCAAAGTGTATATAAAGATAGAACCTAAAGGTGACAAGGATGGGAACTTCCATCTTCTGTTTGAAAAAGCAAGTCTCCAGAGATAGTTTCTACCATGACCAACAAGAAGGCTTCTTTGAAAGGTATGTCCTTTGTTACTTGTTCCATGGGACTTTTTCTCATTTAAACTAAGAGAAAAAAATTAATTGAATAATAAGAACCACTGAATAGAATAGGCCAGAATGCAGCATGCTGAAAATCCACTCTATAGAGAGTGTGGGTTGTAAATTCTGTTATAACTCATGTAATAAGATGTTACAGTATTCAAAACATAGGAAGCTAGCTAATACCAGGTTTAACTATTTGTCCATCTAATCCAGTATTGTGTAATCTGACTAGCTATTGCTGTCCAGGGTCTCAGGAAGAGGTCTTTCTTATCACCTGTACCAGATTGTTCTACCTGGAGATGCCAGGGATTGAATCTAAGACCTTCTGCATGTGCTCTACCCCTGAACTACAGTTTCTCTCAAGAATGGACCCAGGCTATTGTCACATCTAGTCTAAACTATTACTTATTGTACAGGGTCTTTACTTAAATGCAGTTTAAGAAAATATAAAATGAATACATTTAGTTCATAAGCCAGTTATCTGTGCACTTCTCTTGTATATATGAAGGATATGGGACAATTTTAACCAACGTGTCCTCATCAGGTATTCACTTCAAAGGTTTTTATATGAAGGGGGAACCCTTACACATGAGAAGGTTTTGCAAAATTGCTCTCTCAAGGCATTCAGAAGCACTTTTGAAAGAATTAAGGCACATTACATTTTTGTAGGCACTTAAGAGTTACACATGTAGAAGAGTTTAAACAGCACAGCTGCTGAAAATTTGCAGATGGAATCCCAAGACAATCAAAATCTTGAGAGTGGACTAGCCACCCTCCCTCAAATTTAATTTAAACACCATATGTTCACAGAGAAGGAAACCACCCTTGGGAAAAGCAAGAAAGGAAAAGGGCTCAACCTATTTTTCCACACTCTTACGTTTATGCAAATATAATTATATATCTATATTTACATGGTGAAAAAGTTGATTTCCTCACATATGATTATTTAATGAAGTCAAACTTTAAAATAAAAGAATGCAGAATACTGTTTTCCCCTTCTTTGGTATTGCTTTGCTTTTTGGACACCTGCTTTTTCTACCTGAACAGGTGTACTGCTGGCCATCCTGCTAATGACTAATATGTTCTTGTCAAGAAAGTGTGTTACCTCTTCGCCAATCTGTCCCGGTGGAACTGACGGTTGCCAGGTCTCCCTCGGGGATCTTTTTGACCGTGCTGTCAAACTTTCACACTACATCCACTCCCTTTCTGCTGAAATGTTCAACGAATTTGTAAGTACTCAAGCCCTTCACAGAATGTACCTTTCTGTAGAATGTGCTCCAACTGAAAGAGGATGTAAAGAAATAACAAGCCCTACAGGAATGCAAAGTAGAGTAAATATTTGGGCAAAATAGAGACACAGTGGTGGCCATTTTCTTCTGCTTCAGTTTCAGGATACGGAATAGCACAAGTACTAAGTAATTTATTGTTATTCATCTGGAAAGCCCAATTGCCTAAGACTGCATTGAATGTAATATTGAGGAGAAAGCTACACACATTCCTAGGCAGATTTCTAGAAGGAATGTTCAGCAAGACATTTTATTTGAATCTTCAAGTTGAAAAGGGGGGACGGGACAAGAAGAAGCATCTCCAGAATAACAATTGAACATACATCTCAGCATGAATCAGATCCAGAGACAAACACGTGCACACACCTCTAACAATACTAAAAAGACTTTTCTACACTTAAGTCATAGATTTAGGCAGTGGGAGAGAGGGAGATTTTCAGGTCTCAGTGTACTGAAGTAGTCCCTTATCTGACAAAAGCCCTCCATCCCTTTAAGAATCATAACAATGACAGATGGAGCGCGTGAAGGCAAACACTGCCGTCTATACATAGAAGACATTTAAAGTAACAAAGTAAAAAAGAGAGCAAAACAAAATAAAAAAGAGTTTTCTGAATGGAATGCTTTGTAGGAAAAAAGTAACAGAAAGACACCAGCAATTGAGTTGTTTTGGAGTTTGGCAAAGAGAAAAGTTTCATCCCACACTATTTGCTGGGATCATGGACAATAAACCGCTTTATAAAACTGAGCACTTCATATTTATAAGCAAATTAGGGTGAAACATGATTCTTTCCAAAGTACAGTTTAAAGCAAATGACATGTGAATCAGTCATAGAGGTACATGTAATAAGCCTCTGATACAAAATTAATTCCCTGAATAACTCATGTCACACAAGCAACAAATGGAAAGAAGAAGCAACTTGTGATTTTCCCTCCTCCTCCTCCTTCTCAGACCGTTCTGGTTACCTACTGTATTAACAGTAATCTTTACTTCTCTTCAGGATGAACGTTATGCTCAGGGCCGCGGATTTATTGCAAAAGCCGTTAACAGCTGCCATACCTCTTCCCTAACCACTCCGGAAGACAAAGAGCAAGCGCAGCAGATTCACGTGAGTTGTGCCCATGAATATGTGGGGAGGGCAAGGAAGTAGCACCTGACCTGGCATAGAGAAGACCGCCTATAGGTGTCAGTCCAAACAGAGACAGACACAAAGAGAAAGACCCAAAATGGTGACAGGCAACATGGTGGAAACCTTTAGAAGGAATTCAGTTATAGAACACAAATGGTTTAGGTGTTTTGGTACTGTTACTCCCCTTCCAATGGCAGAAAGAAGACATAATGAGGGAGATATGAACAAAAACATAAAAAAGACCCAGAGGAAATAAGCTCTGACTTACATGAATGAGCTGTTAGTGGAAACAATGCCCCCCCCACACACATATTTTCTTGCTTAGTAGCTGCAAAAAGCCCAACCATGCCTGCCTACTAAGGCCATAATGATGCATGGCTTAATGCAGCCTTCCCCAACCTGGTGCCCTCTAGATGTGTTGGCCTACAATTCCCATCACCCCCATACAGTCTCAGACTGTCTAGGGATGATGGGAGATGCAGGCCAACACATCTGGAGGATGCTGGGCTGGGGAAGTTTGGCTTAGTGCAAAAAAATGGGGGTCTTCTCCCCCCCCCCCCAGAAAGGGCCCTTTTCAACCCCTAGTTTCCCATAAAAAGGGAAGGCAGACGTCTGGCTCACAGTATCTGCTTTGTTTTTTTACTCAGATCTCAGAGGTCCACCAATTGAAGTCAGGCAGTTACTCAGGGAGCAGACCCACTTACCTGCTGCACCTCATGTCTATACCCAAGTTAATACAACTTAGACATTCTAACAGCCTAACATAGGCCTTAAGATGGTTATAGCTAAAAAAAGGGGGGGGGGAGTTGGAAATCATCCAGAGATCTATCAGTAGTTCCCAATCTACCTCCTGCCTATCCCTGCCCTATATCACTGCTGATGTCCTCCATCTTCCTTGCCTCAGTTGCACTGCTGGGATTGAATGGAACAAATTTCAGTGTGCATCCGGAACAGCAAGGGTGCTTCTAGGCATGGAAGTATCTAATCATTACTTTTAGCAATTTTTAACCAAAACTTTTCTGCTGCAAGTGCAATATCAACTCTCCCTCCATACTTTGTAGTCAGGGGGACAGTCCCCAAATGAGGGGTAGTATTTGTTGGGACTATGGTGAGTGTGTGTGTGTAGTTAAATACTCCTGCCCCTTCATATGGTCTTGATCCTGATTGCCTCCCAACAGCCTTTTCCAACCCAGTGCCCTCTAAATATACTAAATGCTACTCCTCAACGCTTTATTGAGGAGCAGCATTGGCAACAAGAGAATGTCTCAGAACACGTGGGCACCTGCAGGCTGCCAAAGACATGCTGGGAGATGTAGTATTGGCATGTTAGAATGGCTGATTTTAGCAAATCAGGTCACTATCTCTCAATCCTAACTCAGCTCCCACTTCCCTGACCTCTCATTAACTGTCTTTGTTCTCCTTTTCTCCAACTGCCACTAATCCCGCTCATAATATTATCATTATACCTTAAAACTTTTAAAAGTAAACTCAGTAAATGTGTAATTATTGTCTGAATAGACTAGAACTACGTTAAATGCCTGCCATAGCATCAGAAACACAGGACTCTATAGAACAAAACCCAAACTGTCAAGAATACATGTTTACTGAGCATAAATGTCTATCAGTAAAATATACTTTAGATCAATAATGTTAATAAAGAATAAAAGAACTAACTATGTGTGTGTGTGTAGATGGAGGTTTTAGCTGCTTCCTTCTCCACCTCTCCTACCCCCAAGCTTTTACACTTCCATTAGCATCACAAAAGCAGTGATGCCAACCTGCCAGGGTGGGGTGGCAGATTCGGAGGTGTGTTGAGTGCAGTCGGTGTCTGGGGGCTGCATGTGGCCCATAGGTTGTGCGCACCTGATTTAGACTAACCCTTACAGGCTGTAAGAGAGAATGCTATCAGACAAACAGAAACCTGCAGTATTCATTGTGAACTACACTGCCGGGCTGCCATAAGTGACTCTGGCCCAGCCACTGCCGTTTCCAACCTGCCTGATGGGGACAATGAACTGCCTTTGCTTTGGAATTTGCATTAGCAGACTTATTTGTAAAGCATTTCAAACTAAATAGGAACTAGCTTAGAAAAAGCAGGAATTCTTTTATCTCTTTGCTGTTACCTTTGGGGTAGAATGAACATATTCGTGCCTAACTCTTGAATATATGTGTTTGTATGAGTCACTCCATTTCATTCCCCCTTTCTTAGATTTTTCGGTTTCCCCCTAATAGTCAAAAGTCAGCATTTTGTGACCACTGAATGGTTCCTTCCCCATTTCCTCCCTCCTAATGATCTTCTGTACAAGGGTTCCTCCAAATTTGCTGATGCAACTGTCTTGTGCATAGGTTGTGTTGTTTTGGCTACATAAACGATTGCATTCTGAGCACTGAATTGGAATTAAGACTATATGATGATGATCCTCTCTCCCTCTGATAGTTGTAACACATTTCAGTTCTCTCTGACTTTGGAAAGTCAGTCAATCGCCATCTTTCTAGAGCAATAACAATAACTTGCCTGCTTGACTCAGCACATCAGAGCATCCATAATTGTGACAAAGCAATCATATAGCCAGGGCTAGATGGCAGGTTTCCCTAAAACCGCCCAGAGAGCTTGAGCTATGGGGTGGTATATAAATGTAAGGAGGAGGGCTTTCTCCGCTGTGGCACCCCAGCTGTGGAATGAACTCCCCAGGGAGATCTGTCTGGCGCCTACACTGTACTCTTTTCATCGCCAACTGAAGACCTTTTTATTCTCTCAGTATTTTAACACTTAATTTTAACTTAAATTTAAATTTTACTGTTCTAACTCTGTATTTTAATCTTATATAAATTTTACTGCATGATTTTATTCTGGTTGTGCTTTTGATACTGTATTTTGTATTTGTGTTTTTAACCTGTTGGTTGTTTTATTATGGTTTTAATTTTTGTGAACCGCCCAGAGCGCTTTGGCTATTGGGTGGTATAAAAATGTAATAAATAAATTAAAAAATAAATAGATAGATAAATAAATAAATAAATAAATGGAGATTCTCTCCTGCTTAGATGGCTCAGGGGGAGTTATTTCAGAATCAAGCCCTCATAAATAAATCAGGAATCCATAGAAATTCTTTTAACAAAGGCTATTGGTGTGTGTTTTTAAAGGTCTGCTTGTATTATGCAATCGTAACTCATATACATTTGAAAACAGTATTTCCTTCCACAAAAACAGGAAGTTCTGGTGCAAGATTGGTGACAACATCACCGTCTTTTCCAAGGAAAAAAGTGAACGTTGTGCTAGGAGACGATGGCATATCGCACAATAAGGGGGAAGATGGTACTGAAAGGCACAAGTCTAGAATTCTATCCCAGGCATATATTATGTCATACAGTTTTCATCAAATTGCCAGCTTCTAAAATTACTAACAAGTTATTAAAAGAACCTAAGTTTCTAGTCCATACACTTGTAGAGGAAAAAAGAATTGTTGGGAAAACTCTGAAAGTATTTTTAATTGCTGAAGTAGCACTTGGCAATGAATTTCTATTGATACACAGGCAATTGTTTTAATCCTGAATGCCATTCATCCACTGAATAATCTGCCTCCTCAGGAAACAAAATATGCGACACAGACATCTCCCTGTTTGTATTGGCTGGATGGGTGATGTCTGAGCATGTGGACTTAGTAGCACTGCCGTTCTTCTCATATAAAAAGCAGGGAAGGATTGTGCCGTAGGGTAAGTGTATTTTGCCACAGTAAGCAAAGTGAAAAGTGTTGGTGTCAACATTAGAGAGGTCTCAAGGGCAGCAGAATGGCTAGGAGGATCCCAGGAAAGCAAAAAGCCCTTTGATCTTCCAGCTCACCCCAAGCAGTGGCAAAGTTTCAAAAGAAAAGAAATCTCCCCAGAAGCAAAACACTTCAAAGGGGAATCAGATCTATGCCTGGGCATGTTTGCCGTGCTATATGTAGACATTAGAAATGCTTTGGATAAGGTATTAAGTGGCCTACCACAGATTGCATCTTCCATTGTGTGTTCAAATATTTTCTAGATCCCATATTTCTAAAAATGTCTCATTAATGCTCAAGCTAATCATCAGATTAAATGGCATTCCATTCAACAAGGCTAAACAGAGTGATCTCTCTCTACCAGCACATAGGATTGCAAAGAGAATTTATTGATAGTGTCTATTTAAGGGATTATGTTACTTAGTTGTTGTTGTTTTAAAAAGAAATGCCTTCCAAACTTTGGTTAATTAATTTCACAACAGTCTCCAGCTCTATCTGGAAGATGGACGGACACATGACTATAAAAAAGAAACTTAAGCCATCACTTATGTATGTTTAACTGCATCCTGTGTAAATAATGTATGGCACTATTTAACTACGTTGTTTTGTTGCTAATGAGCAGCATGAGGACCTGCTAAATCTAGTCCTCAGCATACTCCGTTCCTGGAATGACCCTCTGCTCCATCTGGTCTCTGAGGTGCAAAGAATCAAGGAAGCTCCTGATACCATTCTCTGGAAAGCTGTGGAGATTGAGGAGCAAAACAAGCGGCTTCTGGAGGGGATGGAGAAAATAGTTGGACGGGTAAGTAGAAAAGTCCCAGCTACATAGTATTCTTCAGAATCACACAATGAGACAGATGTTACGGAATAAAAGGCTCCAGGGCATCTTTTAAGAAGGTAAAAATGAAGCAAAAGGGCCAGCAAACCCTCCCTGATCAAGATTTGGCAAATGATGCCTACAAAGAGTAATTCTGGATGCTTCCAGACAAGGCTTTCATTGTGAAATCACCCTGCCTCATTCACAGAATGTTACAGCTAACTTCCATTTGTAACCATCCTGTGTTTCCCCGCATCTTCCATCATTTTTCTTACCACAGAGAATCCATTAAAGAAGGAAAGATTGAATGGGGTTTGATTGGTAGATCCAAGCCAGGATTTTAAACTGATACTTGATGAATCATCAGTGTTAATGTTACAATTCTCTAAACACTGGTATGATATAGACATTCTCTCATGTTTGTGAAGTTGGTTAAGTATATTTCTTTCTCTCTTCATTAGGTTCACCCGGGTGACTTAGGCAATGAAGTCTATTCTAGATGGTCGGGGCTCCCATCGCTTCAACTTGCTGATGAAGATTCTCGTCTCTTTGCTTTCTACAATCTGTTGCACTGTTTGCGTAGGGACTCCCACAAAATTGACAACTACCTGAAACTCTTGAAATGCCGCCTCATCCATGATAGTAACTGTTGAGCAACTTTGGCCTTACTTCATAAAAATGGTAGCACTAAACTTCTTCAAGATGACCTGCTTTTAGCTTCCTTGCTTTTCACTGCACAGGGTACATTTTATTGAAAATCACATCCAGTGATCCAAGATTTATAGACCTATTATGCACATTTTCCTATGTTTTTGGATGCGAACAGTTGTTCCAGTATCTGAAACTCTATGATAAACCAATCTTTTCTATTTTGAGTGCTTTACTGTCTCCTTTACTGGCATCAAAGTGATGTTCAAATAAAGCAATAAAATATACTAATATATTAAAATGTGTTTGTGCAAAATTGAGATTGGTTTAACGCTTTTGGAGTGCCTACTCTTTTTGGTACCAATCCTTAATGCTTACAGATAGAGATCATGGGGCTTGTATGTAAGTCATGCTCCACTCAGCCAAGGAAACCCCATGAGACATTTATTCAGCTGATGGGATCATCAGTTAAAGCTACAGATCCTGGGCTTTGTGCAACCCCTGTATCTGGCTGCTCCTGACAGTCCTGTTTTTACTTCCTTGAAAATAATAGGCAGTATCTAACTTCATTACACACGTCATACAATTAAATCTACAACTAAATGCAAATGTATTTAAATGCAATTAACAGTATAATTCTCATGTCTACTCAGAAGTAAGCCCCACTGAGTTCAATTGAGTTTACTCCTGGATAAGTGGGTATAGGATTTTAGCCTAAATCAGTTGAAAGGTAGATTATTAATTTTAATTGATGGTGAACCCTAATTATAGTGGCAATACACAAAATTGTTTGTCTTAAACCAGTTTATTAGACATAGAGCCAAGTATAAAATCTAGATTATTCTTTTGTTGGGAAAAGACATTAATCAACAATCTAGCAAAGAATTAGCTGACACAAACTCACTCTCCAAAGAAGTGGTCAAAATATTCCAAATGGAATTGGCATCTGACACAGTGAGACAAGTATACTATTCCCGCTCCATCCAACTAGGTTGCTTCTCTTACCTGAACAGGTGTCTCTGACCTAGGGAGAAAACAGCAGCTGTATGGACAGATGTATGGATGCAGCAACAGATGAGCAAATCTCAGCAGAGTGTTCTGAGCTTTAATAATTAATTTATATGGGTTGAGGTCCCTGAAATACCCCTCAAGGCAAATAATTTAAAAAATGGTACCACAAAATATCTATTTATTGCTCAAATGGTATTAGAGAATAGCATAACTTTGCAACAATGAAACAAGCAAAACACAGTACAATATACAATGGAATTAGGATGCTTATAAGTATAGAAATAGCAGCTAGCATATTTCTGAGTAAAATTAAAGTTCTATTCTTCTCAACCAACAAAGCAGTCATCATTAAGATTTTAGAGTTACCTATCTGGCAGGCATGGTTGGCAGAGCTTAGGTAATCATGTTCAATAGGCTTCTCATTCTCTCAGGATCTCTCTGGTCAACCATGTCAAAATCTCACTACATTCTACCTAGCAATATCTCTAGTTCCTTTACTTTTGATATTTTGGATTCAGTCATTGCTCCTACTCACGATATCAGAAGGGCCTTTCCATAACACAGCCAGGCTTACAGCTTACTTCAGAAGCACCTTTGTGAAGGTCCAACCCACTTGTTGCAAGCTTCTTTCTCCCAGTTCCAGGAACACATTTTTGCACTTAAATCTTGCTAATAGTGCACATAACTAATCACTCTATACTTACAGTTACCATACACAGATTATAATGAATAAGATTCCTATGAAATACAATGAATTCTTACCAACAAGTGTTACATTCATATTTTGTGACAACAGGACTAGTCAATACCAGGAGGCAGCTAAACCTCATCAGGCAGCATATTGCAGAGTTTCCTCCTGCTAGTATCCACCTCTTACCTGAACAGGTGTGTATGACCTAGGGAACACCATATTGACCTTTTACATCAGGTAAAAGATATCTAAGGCTGACAGTGATCCTTTGCCTGAATCTGGATGTTGAGAACACATGGACTGTCCAGTTACTTTTACTAGTTGGTGGCTGGAACATTTTTCTTCGCAAAGTCTCCAGAAAGACTCCTAGAAAAGCTGGCTAACACTAGCCATGCAGATTTCACTTCAGCAATCCCTCTGGATGCCACAATGAATGGATATGGGGTGGGCAGAAGATGCATTGAATGGAGCCCATGCCTCTAAGCCTGGACTCCAATAAGGTTGCTCTTGTACCTCTGCCACCCCACCCTACTCCAGCAACTAAGGCAAGTATGTGCCATTTTATTGCAGAACTGCATACAAAGCAACCTCAGTCATATGCCAGAAACCATTTTACTACGAGCTGTGCAAACAGCTAAATTTAGTGCCTGCACTGAAGAAGCTTAAAATATGCAAGCGCTTTCAATTATTCTTAATGAGACCACTGTAAAGTCTTTTTGCCTAAACCTAGATTACCAACCTCTGATAAACTTAAAACCTAGTCCAAATGTTTGGCCAACCCTTAATCTGCACCCTCTCTTAAATTCCAAACAGTTTGTCAGGCTTTCCATTTATGCAACCTTTGCACATCCTTCTGCTTTCAGAAGTGCCAAATGATCAATAAATACTATGAGTGTATTCGTATGGTGTTTCTATCCTGACTAGAAGCTGGAAGTCCTGATAATCTTAAGAGGGAGCAGTTCTGTTCTTGGGAAATCTCTGACCTATTTGTGCAGACAAAAGGACTTAAGGTAGCTTAGACTAAAAGTCTAGGTGCTTAATCATCTCAGTTCTATCCGTTGAATGGTTTTGAAGTGTACATGCATCATCATTTTAAAGTGGCATATGCCATTACGCACTGTGATGGCTGCTTAATTAATTTGCCTGCCTATGGTACCTGTAACTGAACCAGTGAGTAACAGAGATCCTTCCTCATCACTTATGCTATACTTATTGGCAACCAAGCAATGCAGGAAGCCTTCTTTAAAAACAGAGTTGGTAACATTTAGTTTCTGTGAGTCTGGTGATGTTGTTCCCTGCTGTATCAAAAGGATAAAATAAGGCATTTTTAATGTGAGAATTTATTCTTTGTAATATTGAAATGGAGGACTATCAAAAAGACTTGTTTCTGGAGTACTGCATGAGCACAGAGAGAATACAGGGTGAATTCTGAGTTTGCTGAGAAACTTTTTCTGATGAATGGTTCTAGAGAAAGCATTCAGCAAATGCTTCAAACAATTTTTGTGAAATTGTGAGGAGTAAGTCTCCTTTTCTTTTTATCAGAAAATCCTCCAAAGTCAATGTACTGAAACAAACTGATGTGGGGAAAAAAAAAAGTTCAGAAGTACTTATTTTTAGCCAGTGTTAGATAACAAGTCATGCCTTTCGTCTCTGAGGACTATGCAACTTGTGTCAACAGGCAGCTGGCTGGGTGGGCCACATGTCATCTTAAAACCTCTTATCTAAAAACCAGTCACAAATTTTGCTATAGCAAGCAATGAGTTCAAAGCATCACACTGAATTCTCAGTGTGGTCAAGGTATTAAAGAAAAAGCTAGTACACTCCACTCAATGAGATAGCCAATACCATGCACACTTCCCTAAAGACATGCCACAACACAACTATTGATGTTGGCTGTAACTTTGCCAATAACAAGCAGTAACTTGCTCTTTGGTATTGACTTGACATATAAAATAATTACAGTCTCATTATTGTCTCCCGAGTTCATCTCTGTCCATGAAGATAAATTACAACATTCCAAAGTTCTGCAGCTCTGAATTCTCAAGCACTCTTTTAGGCAAGCAGACCTGATCATTCAAAACAAATGCTAAGGAAATGCACTTCCAGTTGTTAGCGAACCAATGTATGAGCAACATTACTACGACATGGGAGTCTTCTAAACATTGTCTTGCTGATATTGTACAGCATGAATTCTAGTTAAGGAAAAGCCATTTGAAATTAATGCTCACCCTGACACCTCCCATACATATTCACACTTGTGTGCATGTTTATGCTGATTTTGCCACAAAAAAAGAGGGCTCTGGAAAAAACAGCCAGTGGGAAGAACTTCTGTCTTGCGGAGAATTGCTTCCAGGATGCCTTCATTCTGACAAAGATCCACCCATTTTTATCTCTACCTACTGCAAATATTCCTTCCCAATAATATGGGCACCCCTCTCCTAGGGATAGAGTAAAATAGCATTATTTGTAATAATGATAAATAGCACTACAATCAAACCATAAATACAAATAGCACCACCAGCATCTATGGAATACTTGTGGAATAGCTGGTTCCTAGATTTCTATTAGAGATGCTGTTGAATTTTGCCACAGGTGAGATTTGGCAGCAAATTTCTCATCCCTGGGGACCATACTCCAGTGGTGGGCAGGAATGAAGGCCAAAAATAGAAAATTACCCACATATTGTAGATCAGGGGCACAATCATATCGCGATTCCCGTCAGCCTCCAAACTCAGAAGCTGATGGGAATCCTACGCAGAGCATGAGCAGCACAGAAGTGACCTTCACCTCTGTGCTCCCCACACTCTGCCGTTTTGCATTTCTTCCTGTCTAGCTGAGGTGTCAGGGACAGGGAAGGAAGGGGGCTGGGGCAGCTGCTGGATATGTCATAAGGTGGCCTCCCCAGTCTTCTCCCATCCTCACCCATCAGCACATCCCATTTCCCTTCCCTCCAAGATTGAACTTGTAACCTCATAGAGGCAACTGGCATGGTTCTCTCCATGCCGAATGCATGATGATGGGGGAGGGGAGCTCAGACCACTGGGTCTGAGTACTGACTCCAACCTCAGATCCAGGAATCTGAAATATCCTATAGTGTCCTCCCCCATTCCTGACACTGTATATGGACCTTAGGATTGCTCTCTAAAGCTCTTACTGCCATTAACTGAGCCTTGGGAGAGGATTGAGAAGGCAATGTGTTGGGATTTAGTACTGTTGATATTTAGATGTGTTCAAATGTTTTATTTGGTTTTAAGGTACATGAAAGACTGCACATTTAAAGAAATACTAGTTTTTGTTACTATATTATTGGCAATTTTCTTGTGGTATTTATCACAAAAAAGATATAAGTGCATTACAGTTCTTTTGCACTACTTTTTTTGTACTACTGAATAATCCACAGACTAGTTTGAGCTGTATAATACTGGTGTCATGTGATTTGTCTATCCCAGAACACGTCAAGAACTGCCTTCTTCCACATGAACCTGTCAAAGCCCTGACTTTGGCTTCAGCCTTGTTCTCCGTTTCATCACCAGTAGAGGCAGGTTTAGGAGACCGGACCCTGAAGCTTTGGAATACACCCCTTGAAAAGATATGACGACAGCCTTCTTTTTCAGCATTTAGGCAGGTGCTAAAAATCTACTTTTTTAGAAAGACTTCTAGTAATTAGTCATCTGGCCAATGAGACTGGCCAACGAGACCACATCACGCCAGTCCTTTTCCAACTTCACTGGCTCCCAGTCCAGGTTCAGACCCGATTCAATGTGCTGGTATTAACATTTAAAGTCCTAAATGGTTTGGGGCCAGGCTATCTGAAGGAATGCCTCCTCCCATATGTACCTGCCCAGACCCTAAGGTCATCTTCAGGGGTCATTCTCCGTGAGCCCCTGCCAAAAGAAGTGAGGTAGATGGCTACCAGGAGAAGGCCTTCTCTGCTGTGGCACCCCGGCTGTGGAATGAGCTCCCTAAGGAGGTTTACCTGGCATCTACACTATATTCTTTCAGACGCCAGGTGAAGACCTTTTTGTTCTCTCAGCATTTTAACAGTCTATAAATTCAATTTTAACTTTGCTGTTTTAAATTTGTATTTCTGCACTGCTGCTGATTTTATTCTGGTTGTGCTTTTATATTGTATTTTATATCATGTTTTTAATACTGTTAGTTTTATACTTTGAATGGTTTTAACTTTTGTGAACCACGCAGGGAGCTTCAGCTATTGGATGGTATAAAAATGCAATAAATAAATAACTCTGACATTAATGTTGTTTTTGAAAGTTGCTATATTATTTTTTTACTTGAATGATAATATGCAATTTGATATGTTTTAGATTGATGTTGATTTTGTTAGTTTTACCTTTGTAAGCTGCTTTGAGCAATAAATGCTTATAAGTTTTAACTGTCAAAACTGTATTTTACTGGGGCAGGGAGGTTGACAGAAAACCAGCTGGTTCCTGTTCATGCCAATTTAGAGCACAGGCAGTTAAAGATGATCTAATGGCTAGAGCCTATTTGCTTCCATTATGCTCTCTTTAAATTAAGAGCATCTATTATGCATATTTTAAATAAAACAAATATTACTAAAAGAACGTAAGTCACAATTGTTCTCCCATCCAATGAAAACTAAAGCTGAAATCCTATAACCCACTGACTTGGAAGTAACCCTACTGAACTTAGTGGAACTTACATCTGAGTAGACATATACAGGATTGCATTGCAAATCCTGTAATGCTGTCCATGCATTTTCTCAGTTGTAAGGGTAGTGAGAACACTTAACACTATGGTGACTATTATGTGATGCAATACTAATCTATAATTCTTTTTTAAATATATCACAGCTATAAGAAGCTTGAAACACTTTTCTGCTTACTTGAGTTTAACTGCAAATGCAAGCAAAATATACAGGTACGTTAATCTTCAAATGAAAGAGCAACTGCTATGAGAATACCCCTGGGACAAGACGTAGACATCCTGAAATGCAAACACTTAAGAGAATAAAGAAAAAGCCACAATAGTTGAAAATCCCCAACATTGTGCATTGGCTCCCTGATGAACAATTAGCTTATATAACATAATATAGTGTGCCTTGCTTAGATATTCTGTGATGTTTAACCATGCTGGAGGATCCAAAATGAGCCAAGAATACTCAAACATCCTGCAGTCCTGTTGACAGGGATGGTGCCAGGACAAGATGGTGCCCCCACCCATTCCATGTACAAAAGCCAACCAGACTAGCAATCTAATCTTACCTCAATACTGATGACAGGACAGCATTACACTACTTGTTGGGGAACATGGGTGGCAGGGTGCTCATCATATCCTGCTTGTGGTTCCCTAGTCAACAGCTGCTTGGCCACTGTGTGAACAGAGCGCTGGTCTAGATAAACCCTTGGTCTGATCCAGCATGGCTCTTTTTATGTTCATCTTCCGCTGCATCTGAGTTCAGCAGGCTAGGTTAGGAGGTGCGGAGCAGGCTGCATAGTATACAGAGCTCTGTCCTCTGACACTTCATTGCTACTCCTTGCCTCTCAGCATCTGCCTCATTCTGCCTAATGGTAGAACTGCCCCTGCCTGTTGCTGTTCTCTCATAAGAAAGAATTCCCAATTTATTTAATGTATAGCTAGATTCTATACACGTTTACTCAGAAGTCCTACTGAGTTCAATAGAGCTTATTCCCAGGTATTCAAAGGCTACTAACAGCAGTGTTATCTATTTCATTAATTAAAATATTTTTACCATGCCACTTAGTAAAGGGCTTTCGAGGCAGGTAACTTTTAAAAATAATAAACACAATAGCCTGATAACAAAATTAAAACAGAATTTTAAAAACAGAATAAAAGCCATAAATAAAAGAGCAACAACAGCAATAAAATCAGATTCTGTTAAATGCAAAAGAGTACAAAGTTCAAGTGTTGCCTAAAATCAGTGAAGAAAGGCACTAGATGGATTGAAATAGGTAACAATTTCCAAGGGCAAGGTCCCGCAGCTGAACCAATTGCTCCATATTACTATTCACCTCCTCTCAGAAGATAGGGGCATGATAAGCAAGACCTGCAGAAAAGTTCTCATTGGTGGGGCATATTCTTATGATACCAGGAAGTCCTTGAATTACCCTCAGCCCAGGCCATTTACAGCTTTAAAAGTCAAGATTAGCCTTTTAAATGATACCCAGAAAGAAATTATCAGCCGTTACACTTCTTCAAGCACTGGCAGGTGTGCATTGATGGTGCTATATAAATAAATTATAATAATAATAATAAATGCTCAGAATCCATACCATCAGCCTATCTGTTTTTTGTTTGTTTTTTAGTTTGATATAGGAGAACCAGGAATAATGTGGTTTCTGATCCCCCATGGCACTCTAGTAAGATGAGGGAAAAGTCAACAATGTGGTTACACACCCTGCAAATGTCTTCCTATTTATATGTAGATTTATATGTCTGTTGCCCAATATGCATTTGTCTTTTCTAGACACTATGCAATTGGTATCCTACATTTTGAGAGGCTTACATTAATGATGACAACCTTCTTCAGAGTTCAGTGTGTCCCTCATTATAGGGACATGGTGGTAGAATACAGCAGTTGAATGAAAAGCCCTATCTGGCTTCATAGAACATTCTCTTATTTCAGTAGCTCACTGTAAGTACAGAGTGCACAAGATGGATGCTGAGTTGACAGCATCATTAAAATGTAAGCTACTAAGTCCAGAATCATAGTAATAGCAATTGTTCTAGGGATATTTTCACAAATTCCTACAATCCACAATTATCAGGCAGTTAGATAAGCATATTTACATGGTAAATCCTTTCTCAGTCATATGTAAAATATATCCCCTGGGGGGGAAATCGACTAGCTTTTAAAAAGTGATGTTTAGTATAATTAAACCGAAATACTGAAATTCTTGTGTTAAATAAAACCAAATCCTAAATGGCTTCTTTAAGCAATCATTACTGGATAATGTAAAAATAAAAATAAAAATGCTGCAGTTCTGAAGCTGGAAGGGAAAGCAGCTTTCATAGCTCTGTGTCAGCAGCAACCATTGTTTTTAACAGGGAAACATTTTCAAGAAACCATCATAGTATACTATGCAGACTAAGATTAAACGCTGCATTCAATTCTAATCCATCTTGAATTCATAATTCTTCTAACATTGAACAATTGCCCCGAATTCTAGACACCATAGGAACAAAATGTGAGCAGTCTCCTCCTGAAAGCTACCAACTAAAGATGAAAATCCTGCATTTAGAAGCCTGGTTAAAGATTAACACAAACAGCTATAAGGAGATTCTTAGGAAAGAATCAGGACAGCTGCAGCTGTATCTCTGCTACCTGCTGAGGGTTGCTAGGCAACTCAGGCCTACCACTGCCCCAAGGGCCTTTTATTTTACAATTAGGATATTTGAGGGGGGGGTGTTAAAGGATTTTCACTCAGACTACTGAGATGTGAATATACATTTCTTTTTTAAATCAAGAAAAAATAGTATTAGCCAGGATGTTGTAATGGCAAACATTTGCTGTGTATGGGATTTTCTTTTAGAACTGACACAATCTGGAAACAATGTACACTTTTAAATTGTGACATTTTGACTCTATGGGAGGAATTATTTGCTATTTGTTTTGAACAGAACCTTAGTTCATGTCAGATATGAACCTCCAGACAATCATTAGTTTAAACTGCCTGCTATGTGTTCAAAATTTTCAGTCAATTTAAAGCTGATCTGAATTGCAAATGTGATGGTAATAAGCCATTAGGGAGCAAGCAACATATCTTTTCTCGCACTTGCAACTATCTTCTTTAAGGGGCCTTTGGTGCACTGAAATATGAAAGTGCCAGTTCAACCAAGCACATTGTCAACAAACATGGAAATGAAGTGTGTGGAGAGCCTTAACAGTGGGTAAACGAATTCACTTAAACTGGAAGATCCAACATATTATGTGTTTTCTCTCACAAAAAATCAGATATGTTTGAAATAAAAATTAATCGCCATTTCTGGAATCTGGTTGTAGATATATTCTTTCTACACTGGGAAGAAAGGAATGGCTTGGCTGAAGCATCTGGGAAAGAGCATTTTAAGAGAGCCCATTAGGGGAACCACATATCTGAATACTTTCCTATTCAAATTATTGATAAACAAAACTATTAAACTTTGCATAGTATTTCTGAAGCAACTCTAGTACAGTCGCACAGAAGTGAAAGTTCCGGAATGCCACTTCACCTTCTGGACAATGCCACAATGTCTACAACTACAGCTATGATATTGCATGTTGACTGACAAAGCCAGACACCTGCTGAATTCAGTCAGGATAATCATGATGGCACTGGATTGCATCTAAGACACAGAACAGTGTTGTTGCTTCCCCCCCCAATGTACAATATATAGAGAATTATTGGGGTGAGGAGAAATGCTGTAACCTTATACCCTGCAACTATAAGGCTGTTGCCTTGCACATCCTCCATGCGTGCCCTGTACATGCGGAGGGGTAAATGCAACCATGCTCACTGGAGAGCCTATGTGCATACAGGGCTTCTAGTCTACGCACACACTCTCTATGCAGTGTGCTGGGTATACACATGGAAGGAACTGTTATGAGCAGTCCTAATGTTTTCCAGAATGATGGGGAAAAATATTAATTATCTCTGAACATTTGTGTGCGCTGATGTGACTACTGGACTATTGGAACTAGAAACAATACAGCACAAGCTAGGAGAAAACTTGCCTTTCCCAATGTGGTACCTCTGGACACCAAGGCATTTACAAACTGCCCCACCCCCCAGCAATTGCAAAGCCCTGTGTGTGTCCCTAATTATATCATTCCTTTAAAAAAAAAAATCTGGCTGGCTAGGATCACATCAAAGCGAAGTGCTGCTCTCCAGCCACTGCCATCTTCATTCCTCCAAATGGTTCTGGTTCCCACATCAGTTCAGAGGCATTCTTAGGTAACACTTTATTCTTCCATGTGCCCAGCTGTCGTGAGAAAAGTGGAGTGGGGGGAGAGGGACCCCACTGTCACTGCTGCCTAGCAGGCTTTGGGATATTGGAAGAAGAGCCAAGGGGCTGGGGAAGACAGTGAGGTTAGGGAGAGCTGGGGAATAGATGAAAAGGAAAAGATGTGTGTATATGTGGGCATGTTTAGATTATGGATGAATGGTGTGTGTGTGTGCGTATGAGAGAGCGAGAGAATAGGGAGTGATCCTGAAAGCCTTATGTTGGAGTAGGTTATCCTGGGACAGTGTGACTGTGTATTTGGCTAATAATTCTGGATAAGAAAGGGTGTAAGCGCATGTGTGTGTTACTAATAATCCGGTTTTGCTTCTGTGGAATTGGTTATTCGTTGTGCAATAACACAAACAACACATTTGAGGGGTCAAATGTGTGCTTTGTCATTTGGGGCTCAGTCCCAACCTCAGTCTTCTACTTAGTTTTGTGGGCAACTTGCCTGTCCTTTATGACAAGCCATGTCCTGTGGCAGCCATTTTATAACTAACCCATCCCCATTACAACCATTTTGTGGTGATGCCACCACAACAGTTTCTGAAACTTCTCAGATCTACCCATAGGCCACCAAAAGTTGGAATTCCTGCCCTGAATCATAGGTTGCCTACTTAAAACTCATAACTGAGGCAGCACATTCTGGGATTAGGGGAAAGGTTGCAATTTCTGACATCTCTCTTTAGAACAGGTTAGCACAAGTAAACCTCCCAGAGAGCTTCGGCTATGGGGCGGTATATAAATTAAATAAATAAATAAATAAGTCACCAAGCTAAATATACCTCATCAACTATGTACACAACATTAAACTGTTTTGTTTGCTGCTTTTCTTAGACTACAAAAAGATGTGTGTATCAACCATTTGTGTTTAAAACGGATACTGTTTTATACTGTTGTTTTTATATTTTTTGATGGTTCTACATTTTGTATACTTTTTTAATGTCTGCTCTTTTTAACGTTGTAAACCGCCTAGAGAGCTTTGGCTATGGGACGGTATATAAATTTAATAAATAAATAAAATAAATAAATTTGGCAGGCCAGTTTACATAACTGGTAGACTGCATTCAGCTTGGTGGGACCCGTCGCAGAATTTGCCACCTACCCCCACCTCCTTCGAGAGTATCTGGAATTCTCAGATGTAACTCTCTTTTCTCATTTAGACTTGCAGAATCACCTCAAACAGAAGCATATGTTTGGGGCACATGGAGGGGATGCAATGCTCCTGAACTTTTAATAACAGTAGAACAAGGAATTTCAGCAGATGCAGCTTGTTATAAAGGTGGTAAAAGCTATACCAGCTGAAATTTCCTCTTCTACACAACTATTAAAGCTACGGGAGTCCCGACTTCCTTTGCATCTGTTTACCCTAGAGATGACCTGGAAGATGAGTCCATTGATGCAACTGAACTCAAGGTGATAGAACGGATGCATCTGACAGGACTGTAAAGAAGTATTGGAAACATTTGACATCAAGAACCAGGAAATGTAATGTATTCCAAGACGCAGATTAAACACATGCTGTGTGAAGAGAAAGGAATGAACTAGAACTTTACTATTTTAAGGATTAACACTAGAATTATTTTGCAGGCACAGTCATCCAGTTAAAGCTATTCAAACCATCTGATGTGGCATGTTCACAATAATATGAAAATACACATGCCTCCTTTTTATTCATACTGTGGCTTCCATTATTAGAATTAGGCTTTTCAGCAATAACACCAGCTATGCTTTATTGAAGCTCATGATCACACATATTTACCCCTTTATCAGATTTCTACCAAAAATTAGCTTTATACATCACAAAAGGGCAGAATACTTATGTGTTCCTCTAGCCTTATTCTTTCCTTAAGGGGATAAAAGAACACCATGAGATTAGCTCAAATGATAACTTGCTCCGTTCCTGCAGTTTTCATATGTTAGACAAAAAAGTCATCCAAAATTTTCATTTTTTTTAAAAAAAAACACAGACTGAAAAATATGACAGAATAGTTAATTAGCAGACTTGGTTATGCAAATCTCTTTTAGATGTACAAGCCATATTTTTCTAAGAAGGCAGGCGCTGACAGGAGTTTCAGATGCATCCTTAAACATCCTAAAAACTTGGCAAAATTATAATTGCATTTAGAGATTAGCTGGATTTGAAGTAATTAATATAAATGTGCCATTCAAACGCACATTTAAAGGAATGCAAGAACCTAAATAGAAGAGTGTGTGACCTTTGCCCAAACATATGACTTCATTTACTACTCCAAGTTGCAAGCAATAAGGAAAGGAAGAGATACTGGCTGTATTCATATGGAAAGGAACCCCATGGGCATCGGATTCATGTGCCACATTCTCCCCCTCCATCCTCCCCTAGCCTACCAGTCTTCCAATCCTTCTTTAGCACCAATGTCCAAACAGCCATACTTTGGCTTGCCTGCAAACCAAGACCAGAAAGAAAGGAATTGAACCTGGTTTGCCGGCAAGCACAAACCACAGTGAGGCGAGGAAAACTGGTTTGATACTAAACCAGGATCAGAAGTCTTGTTTTACTGATTATTTTATTTTATTTATTTATTTGAAACATTTATATCCTGCCCTATATCATTAAGATATTAAGGCGGCATACATGTATATGTAAGGCACTCCAGAAGACATTTTCCCTGGGGACTGGGATAAAAAAACAACCCTGTAAATAAATGTAAGGTCAAATCCCATTATCCCTTGAATGTGTGACTACCATCAAAAAACACTCCGCACATACTGAATTCCATCCCCATCTAGCAGTGTGAGATGGTCAATGTGACTGCTGCCAGAGCATATTGGCTTCTGCCTTTCAGCAAAGCTGGAGGAAATGGGCATTTTGGACAGCATAGTAAACAGACAACCTACATAGAGTTCAAGTTCAATGTTGTCAGGCAGCAGTTGGATAACTAATGGACAACATGTGGAGTATTTACCACTAGTAGCTACAGAGCAGGGAGGGATGTACATGTGAAGTTCTTCATGACCCCTAATGTCACAGTAAGGTCTTCCATGGAAGTCCTAGCCCACTAGTGTCAGTGAAATGTAGTAATACTGTAGTAAGGGGGGGGGGAGGAAATGTAGGGCTTTTATAAATGGCAGGCAAGGCAGACCATGCCCCACTTACCTGAGATGCTTTATTAACTTTTAGAGCCAAAGACTCTTCTTGCCAGGCAGTAGCTAATGTAACATATAAGAAGAGACTGCACAACATTCTTTGCCATTTATGGTTAGTGTCAACCTATCAGAATGCATGATTATCATTAACTATAATTTGAATCACTGAATTAATTGATTAATTGGCAGACACTAGGTCCTGGTCATTTGACAGTTTTTTAATTTCTGAGTATGTTCAAAAGTGTTTTTGAAATAACTTTCTCAGTCACAATGAAAAATTTGCTGTATTTCATGGAAAGATGCCAATGCCATTTATCAGTACTTGACAATGAGTTCATTGTGAAATACTTTTCTTTTATAGGTAAACACGGAAAATAAGAGAGTAGTCCAGCCAGTCAACAATTAATTTAAAAGGTAGTACCAGAATCTAATTAGGCATAGTCTATGAACTGTACACTTTCCACTACAGGGAGAAATATCACCTTGAACAACCAGAATTTTATCTAAAGAATCACCAAAGGCCACTTCCCCAAAGCTAAATGAAATCCTTCAGTTAGAAACCACACATTTTTTCATTTTATGTTCCTTTTCTTGTATTAGGGGAAACTATAGATGCCTGTGAAAAAAACAGCATTTCCCAATTATAAATGCAGAAAGGAAAATACCACGTTTGGTATGTGTAGCAGATGTAAAAGCATGATGAAAATGAAAACGGTATGCTATAACATACATGTCTGAACATCTCAAAATCCCAAGGGTGAGAAAAGGGGGAACCAGACAGCACATAATGACTATTGGACCCATAAGTGCATCTCTTACCATGATAAACATATATATCTACAGCCTTTCACTGGCTGTTTCCAAAGTCTATTTAGAACCACTTCAGTTATTTTACATTTAGCAGTGGAAAACTAAGAATCATCTCATTCCTTAATTGTGCCTATAATTAAGAATCGGATAGCTTTTCTTTAATAGCTGATCGGGAAAAGGTTTTGTGTCTGACTAAAGATTTAATTTTCAGATACTAGTAGACTTTTGCTGAGTCTCTCTTGCTCAGCTACATAAATGCATGTTTACTGTTGTGAAATAAGCAACATTAATTGCAACAGAGCTATTTCACAGAAAATCCCTCTCTAGGCAACACTAATAACAACAATTTTTCTACAGTGAATTTGCTTTGGTATTTAGGAAGATAACTGTCTCATGGCTAGTTAATGATGGGTAGCCCATTTCTAACTTCCCATGTTTGGATGATGGTATTCTTTTCTTTCTATAACTAACTCCATTGAAGGATGGAAAGATGCATGAGGCCTTTAGTGGAGGCCAAGCGTCTGTACATGTAAGAATCTGCAGAGGTCTTCATAGACATCTGCTGTCTCTCCCTTGTCCTAGATCAGGGGAGATCTCCCAACAGCTCCCTATCCCAATCCTGCCCCTGCCGTATCTCATTCAGATGTAACTTCCAAGAGGGAGAGCTAGATGAGAATAGGAAGATATGAATGAAACTTCCATACTTGCTAATGGCCCAAGTACACACTGAGAGAGGGGGTGGGAAAGGGGTCAATAGGGGTCGATTGAGCTCTGTGCCTATCCCTCCCACAAGCAGGTACTGTCTGTGCTGCAGTAGGATGGATCATATCCTATATTTTAAAGACTAAATTTTTCAAAGCTCAAAACCTTTTTGAAAAGCCAAAGACAACAGATCAAACTGTAAACCATTTTCTTTTCAGATATACCGCAGAAAAGGCCCATCTTCCTTACTTAGACCCATCAATGTCAACTGAGGCCATTTTCTTTGTAATCTTAAGAACATTTTTAAAAAAACACACGGAGATAACTGGACAATTATAACTGGACAATTATAGTGTTAGCATAGCTTATCCTTTGGCAGCCATAGCTGGAGACTCGCTCTATCTAGATTTAGATACCACTGTCTACACACCCCTTCCTTATGCAATGACCAGATTCTAAAACAGACCATGGGTTATGTGAGGGTTGTTTAACCCTCGCATAACCCATGCTTGCCAGGTTTGCACATGACAATACCTTAGGGTGTGGGTATATTTAAAGTGGAGACCACACATGCTCTGTACACATCACAGCCTGTGAGCTGTTGTGTTGTGTGAACAGCCCATTTGTCTCCTCACTGGCTTAAAAGGTATCTAGAAATTTTAAATATTTTCCCCAGAACTATTGGAAAGCTTATGCATTCTTTACCAGGCCAAAGAAAATATATACCTTCCTTCATTTTGGGTACAATGGCCATTACATTTTTATGTAAGGCCATATGCCTGTTTATGAGTGAAAGTATCAAGACATGGCCACAGGGAGATATATGTAAAAAGAAAGGTAAACTTGAGTGCAACAGAAGCTTTGCTATGGGTTTAAAAGCAGCAGAAGCTTCAGGATTTGATAAATAAGTGTGCCAGATGAAAATGTGCAGGTATTTGTCTTGAGCAGGAGAGCTGACCCTGAACAATTAATGTTCTGTGTGCGTACATAAATTTACTTAAAGTCTCCAGAAGAATCCATCACTCATCCTTAATCCTTTTTTAATCTTTATCATAACAATGGCATATTTTCAGGCCAACACCTATATATATATATATGGACAATTATTCTTTAGTCAAAGAAAAAATATAAATCAGCATAATTGTTGCAATAACATTGTACCTGAGACAAAATTAAGCAGGACGTCTTTAAGAATTTGCTTCTCCAAATCTAGAAATACCTCGACACACACAGTAGATTATTAGCTTGAAACAGAAGAGAACAAAAATAGATCTTGCTATATGTTTTGGCTGTCAGCTCTGTAGCTGGGTCTGACAGAAAGAAAGGTGAGAGCAGACTCTGAGCTGATTTGGGAATTATAAAAAGAGCTAGGTCACCAATCTGAATGCTGCCCTCCACCATACAGATTGGTGATTTCATAAAGGGTGATACTGTACTTTTTCTTCATCATGTTTCTAGTCAACAATACCACAGAAAGAAATGCTAGAGCAGCCTTCCCCAGCCTGGTGTCCTCCAAATATTTTTTGTCTTCAACTCCCATCAGCCCCAGCCAGGTTGGCCAATTGTCAGGAATGATGGGAGCTGTAGTCCAAAATATCTAAAAGGCAACAGGCTGGGTAAGGCTGGGCTAGAGGCATGACACTGAACACTATATAGCAGGGATGGGTACGTTGTGGGCCTCCAGGTATTTTGGCTTAGCCAGTACAGCCATTGGTGAAGAATGACTGGAGCTATAGGCCTAAACATCTGGATGTCCAGAAGTTACCCACCCCTATTATGTAGAGATGCAGGAAGGAAAATATGCAAACTGGCTCTCAAGGTTGGATCAAGACTTAGTCATACTTAGAATAGACTTATTGAAATCAATGGGACTTAACTTGACTAACATAAGTCCCATTGATTGCAGTGGGTCAGTTCTAAACATGAGTAAGTCTAGGTCCCAATGACTGGAGATTATTTGACTTGAAGAAATACTGGGAAAAATCCAAGCAAGTTTAAGAACTCTAAACATGTCAGTGGAATGCAAAACCCCTGATGGTGTTAATTCTAACCATCTCCATTATCCCACAAGGAAGCAGCAAAAGGCACAACCCTTGTCCATTTTACAAGATACAACCCAAGTCTACTCAGAGTTGAACATATTTCAGCTTTCAACAAGCTGAAATTCAGGACAGAATAATTTATTCAAGCAAGGGATTCCAATTTTTCATCACTTTGAAACCAAGCTCCAGGACAGTCCTTTGAATTAGCCTTGGAAACTCTTAAAGACTGACATTCAGCTTAATTTGAAACAGTTTTGCCTCAACACATCCTGCATTGTTCAAGACTTTACAGAGAGCAGAGGGGGAGGGAGCAGAAAGAGACTGCTTTGATGGCCCTAACAACTCAAGATGAATATAAGCATGATTTTCTAAACATTAAAATTGGAAACATTTAAATACAGAATGGGCTTTCTCTTGTTGGAACTGTGCCAAATGAAAAGTGGATCTGTGTCCCTGTCCCCCGGTCCCTTTTGGAGAAATTCATATCTAAACCTGTTTGGAAGAAATAACTTTTTAAAAAAAGGGAATAGCTTGAAGGATACAGTGTAAAGAACTGGTGTTGGGAGGGGGGGAGAAAGAGATGGTATAGGGCACCTGTCATTCAAGACCAATCTTCCCCTCCATTTTGTTAGCAAGGGGGTTGTATATTGATTAGCAAAAGGCCTGTGGATTTTCAGTTGAGATGGGTTTTGAAAGAGGGTGCAAGGAAGATCCAGGTCACTGTCCCATTCCCTTTTTACTCCCATCCCTTTCCAGCCCCCACCTGCCTTCCATTGGGTTCCATTCTCCCCCTCCCCTTGCTACCAAACTACATCACATAATACTAGTGTTCTCACCTATTCCCGCCCCCCTTGAGTGGGCACAAGAATATTGGAGATGGTTCTGGATGCCTGAACACATGGTTGGATCCCTCTAGCATGTGCTACTCCAGAGGAAACAAAGCAAGCATTCTGGGAATACTCTTGTCTAGCTGAGGGGAAAGTTGTCAGTTCTTGTGGCAACACATGGTGATAGAAACTGGGGGGGGGGGACATAGTACATATCTCAATGTGTGTATGAGGTGGGGTGGGGTGTGTTATGGCAACATTTGCTTCAAGCTGTGCCTCAGCTCTCATCTACATAAAGCACTTCATCTGTACATGTGCACAGACAAGTGCCTAAATGGAAACCCCCTTGAATGGAATTCCTTTTATGTGAGGCCCTAGTTTGCAGAATTTTATTATAATTCAATTGCTTTTATACGTCTGTCAACTTTAACATAACCGGTCTTTTCAAAGCACCATCTCTTCTCAGTGACCTTCAGTATCAATGGTCTTTTGTTATTCATGGAAGGACTTTAGGAGTGTATATATATATATATATATATATATATATATATATATATATATGATTTTATGGTTGTTAATCCCAATCTCCTGCTTGTCTGGCAGTCCTTTTGGTCACTCCTGCATCATCAGCTTTGCTAGAATATTTATTGTACTTTAGCAAAGGCTTCTTAGCAGGCTCCAAATCTGTTGGACTATAATTCCTATTATCCCTGACCAGAAATGTCAATGGCCATGCTGGCTGAAGATGGTGGGAGCTGTAGTCCAACACATCTGGAGGGCACCAGCTTGGGGGTGGCTGGTGTAGACAATACTGTGCTAGACAGTCCAGTGTATGGGGTGACTTTCCTGTGATGTAGTGACAGCATATTCTTATTTATATCAATACAATTTTTTTAGTTAATGGATAACAATAATAATAGATCCTAAAAATTGCTGTAAAATGTCCAAAGAGGCAAGACTTCTCATTCTGCACCAGTGGCATCTTCTAAGCAGTCATCCAGGGCATTACTTAGTATCCTTGTGGTTCTAAGAAAGTCAATTCTAGAAACTTTAAAGCATATAGGTCTTTGAATCCTGAGAAGTTATTTCCCTTTTTTAAGCATTAGAAAAATCACAGAATTTTAATTCTGTGACTGAAAACTGTACATGCAGCACTCTTTAAAAATGGCATCCAATCAGACTAGCAACATGTTTAAAAAACACTTCTGCAGAGCACGAGTAAATTGCTTTAATTATTTCACATCTCCTAGGTTAGAAGAAAGCCTCTACAAGAGTCAATAGGCCATAGGTTTTCCTGTGATAGTGGGCCTAAGCTATTCCAGTGACTATTCTGGTTCTCGATGAGGCACATTCTGGGGAGAGTAGGACTAGAAAAGCCATCCTGGATTTCATAGGATCATTAAATCATAGATGCAAAGATGATAATGCTGAAGAGGCCAATCCTATGGGATAGGTCTAATCTAGATATTATGTTCCATTATTATGAAGGGTACTGAAATACTTTCAGCATGCTCAGGAATTGACAGCAATGGCACAGGCCAATTCACATGGTATGTAACTTCTTAATGGAGCTGCTGCCATTCGTCATATTTTTCAGCACTTTTAAGAGGTGGAGAAAACATTTTAAACACCTTTAGACTCCAAGTACTTTTGGAGATATGTCCCAGGAAAACCTGGTATCATTTGATCCCCATGCTGAGTGGAGTCACTGATTTGTACTACACTATTGCTTTGGTGATGGGATGTGTGGGGTTGGGCAGATCTATTTCACTTTACACATGTTTGGGTTTTGCTTTACGAGTATTTGCTTTTTTAAAGTCACTCCTATGAAATTCTGAGCATCTGATTACAGTATAAGGACTTACTGACTAAATTATTGACTAGGAGTACTATAATCACCAACAATTTCATATATCAATACTCTTTTGCACTGGCCCTGTCCTCTCACTTTCCTACTAAGATTTAAAAAAGGCTGCCAGAAGATATTAATCAAAATAAATAATAGCATGTTTCAATGTGAAAGGTGTTTTCCCTGTATGGTCCCTGGTCCTTATAAGCTCCTCATTCTCTTTACAGAGCTTTTCATAACTACAGTAATATTTTTCTTGTCATGCAAATATAAGTGAAGCCTTTCAATATTTCCATGGCATGAAAAATATTACTGTAGTTATGAAAAGCTCTATAAAGAGAAAAAGGAGCTTATAAGGTGCACATGTATACTGGATGTTGAAAGAATGAGGAGCTTATAAGTATATATGTATACTGGATGTTGAAAGAATAGTGGATGTTGAAAGCCTTCAAGTTTTTTTTTCAGTTTACATGTTTTCAGCAAGTGCCTTTCAGTGAGCAAAATTGCAAAATGATCAATATCACAACTTCTTAAATCAACTTTCCAGTCTACAGAACAGCAGCTACAATTCCAATGCAAAATTCAGGTTCCCCAATAAATTTATTCTTATTTGAAACCATTCAAATAAAGACAGGAAGAAAAACACACTTCCAGTTCTCCTTGCATCCATCATAAAAATACACGAGAGCTGTATGCTGCAACTGAATCAGCAAGGGCCAAATAAATTCCATAAAAACTACATTTCTATGAGTGTGTGCTCTTTTGCTTAAAATATGGGAGGCAGAAAGAAATCCCCTAGTATTCATCACTTTTTCCTCCCTTTTCTATCTGCTGTGATTTGCAGCACTGAAAGTAAGTTACTGCTCCAACACTATGGTGTAACTAAGTTTATTGGTTGTTATTATTACATACACTGGAGTACAGTATAAGTTTTATTGTGGCTTCCAAGCCTTCAGTTCCTCCAGTTTGTTTCACAATTAGCTACCTCAGGGACGTAAAAAGGCCATTAAGGTACATAAGCATATACGTTTTTGCTCCGAATATAATGATTAATCCTGGACACCATTTCTCCTTCCCTGTCTGACAAACCTCCGTGGCCTGAACAGTGTCATGATTTGCTTCTGTTTCCCCCCACATCCAGTCACATTTAGGCCTAGGAGATGAATCACTGCCCACTAGCATTGTGTTCTTCCACCCAAGGAGAATTCCAGGAAGAATAAGTAGCAAATTCTCAATAAAAGAGGCCCGGGCAAACCTAGTTGAAATGATATGGATGACAGATACAAGCAGTCCTAGCAGAAGAAAGAAGTGTCAGTCTTCTCTTGTCTCAGTGTATCCTGGCCATGGCCCATAGTTAAATTTCATTACAGTTTGCTACATCTTATTCATATGTCTGCAAATATCACTAAGGTTCAGTCTGGACAAAGAAAACTGAGATCTAATTAATCACAAGAAAGCATCCTTCCCTTTTACTGGTTGTGACTCATCATCTAATGGGGATTGGAAAGGAATGTTTCCCCAAATTGGCTAAGATTTTTGTTCCATTAGGTTTGGGAGATGTAGAGGGAGCATCTGGCTTATATCATTTCAGTGGCTTACCTGGCAAAATCATTTGAAGCAACTTTTACTGTTAACTGTAACAGTACTGTTAACACCATTATACTATTTGCTGTCTTTTTTTAATTCTGGCACACTGCAGGCTGAGTTATGTGGGACTATTGTCGCATGTTCTACATGAGTCTGCCCCTTCAAGAGTGTTCAGAAATTGCAGCTGGTGCAAAAATGATGCAGCCAGGTTGCTTTCTGGCATTTGTAACAAGATTAGACTGGTCCTACGTCAGTTGCACTGGCTTCCAAACTGTTTCCAGGCCCAACTCATATTACTGGTTTTTATCTATAAAACCCTAAACAACTGATGGCTAGGCTATCCGAAAGACCACCTCTACCATACATTTGCCCATAGTTTCAATCTTCACCTGCATGTCCCAGCGCTGAAAGAGGCTAGGTTGTTAAGAACATGGGACAGGGCCTTTTCTGTGGCCCCTATTACAGAACTAGAATGTTAGAAAAGACTCTCCAAATTAAAGACATTTTTCTTCTGCTCAGCATTTGTTGGCTTTTAAGGGTTTTTATTCTTTTATTCTTTCGGAGAATAAAGAATAAAAGGTTTTATTCTTTCGGAGGTTTTTAATGCTCTATTATACATTTTTGTTACTTTTTAAAATATTTGTTCTCAACTCCATTTTAAAAGTCTTAGAGCTTAAAGGCAGTAACTACAAATTTTAATTAATAAATATTAATAACTTGAGGGAAACTTGCAACAAATACCTTGTAGCAGATTGCTCAGTCAGAAGCTTTCTGGTATCTTCCAAGAATTTGACAAAGATCAGAAGTACACATTTCCGCATTTAAAGTACCTTGGCTTAAACAGCAAGTTAATGATAGTTATGCTCAGAGGAAGCCACATTTTCCATGGCTCAAGTCATGGTTCTGGGCTCAGAATCACCCCGAAGAGGACTCTGAGCCCAACAAGACACTGGTCACTCCACTCCAGGGAAAACCCTTGACACACCTTCATGTACTCTCCAGTCAAGAACTTGACTCTTCCTTCAACCTTAGTTTCCAAAGATGGCTCTCCCAAAGTCTCTCATGTTCCCCAGCCACATAGGAGCTTGAGGCTGCAAAAATGAGCTCAGGTTTTTGGTGTGTGTATGTGTTTTCCTTCCTCCTGACTTTTTGTCACTTCTGAGTTTTTGGTGACATTTCTAAGCCCTCTGCAAGGCCAAATTAAACACTACTTAACCAAGATTGATTGGAAGTAATTATGAATCTTACCTTTGTTTCCAGCTGCTACTTGTTACAAAAGATATATTAAATTCAAATTTCTCTAATGCTTCTTAAAGGGAGGATACAATATTGCTTTTTTAATGCAATTTTTATTTTTCATTGCAACACCACTGAAGTCATTTAGAGAGAAATAGGAGTTATCTAAACAGAAAGACAAGGGGCATTGAAAACAGACCAAAAGGCAGCCCTTTTAATTTTCAAAATGTATAATTTGAGTGCATAAAGCAATTATTGTCTCCTCTTCATTTACCAATTTTGTGCCACAACCCTTTTATAACTCTTGTCATTAACAATAATAAATCTTTAACATATCCCAACATCAGACATAGATTAGCTGTAAGGGGGTGAGCTGTTAAAAAATGAACCTTCCACATATGAACCATTTGCATTTCCACATATACATACATGTGTTCCCTCTCCTGAAAACATGTTTCTTCCAAAGTGAACAATCCAGGGACAATGGAAATCTTTTCAAATGGATTAGAGGCTATAGAGTAAGTATCTAAAATAGAGGTATGCTTGTAGTCAAGCAATCTCCCATATAAGCTCAGCTCTATTTGCAATGTTGCAGAAATCCCTGTATGTGTCTTTGTGCATTAGAGGGAATTCAATGTATGAATAAAGAGAGCACCACCAAAAATACCCAGGATTGTATCATGTAAGGAAAGCTGGTATGTATAGCTTCCTTCAAAACTCAGCATTCCACCTATTCGTTTTGTTTCTTAAAAGCCAAAAAACTGTGTCTGCATAGAGGGAAAGACACCCACACCCACACCACAAATGGCACTTCTATTCTCCTTTAAAGCAAGAGCGATTGAGGAAATGCCTGTCTTAAAATAGTGCTGTGCAAAGGAGAGGAGAAAGCAGTTGTCCTGCACTAAACATTTTGTGATCTTAAATAGCTCTTTCCTTTTTGTAATATCATTTCAGGGACTAAAATGGTACAAGATTCTGCCTTCCTCTGGATAGAGAGAGAAAAATGGGTCAAAGAATAAGTAGTCTTTTGCTCCTTTTCTATGTTTCCAGAAAGAGAAATGAGGGAGATAAATCTACATAATGCTGAACTGAATCTCTTTAATTCCAGTCAGCTTTTATCATTCAATCACAGAGACTGCATGTGGAAAAATTCATGCTAATTCCCCCTAGCAACAGCAACAGCCTATCAGGATGCTCCATGCACCATGCAGCTGCCAGCCAGCCAGCCAGAATAACTCTAAGTAGGTCAGGCCTGTATTTCTAAAAATGCCACGGTCTAGTAACCCCACTGTCCTGTCTGTCAGCCCTGCCCCATAATAACCTCAATTGCTTGGCAACACAATGACATACTACCCTGTTAGAGCGCAATCAAATCGGGCTGCATTATTCTGCTGCAAGCCTGGCTGCTGGATGGAGGACCCTGCCAGGGGCTGCATTAATCAGGCAGCCATTCACGTCCACCAACGTTTCACTCTGGAGATGGGTCCTGCATTAATGACCAGCTGCTTGGGCTGCGACACACAAACCAAATGAAATCCTTCCACCCCGTTGGGTGCACAGAATGACACTATTCCGGACCTAGGCGTGTGATACACGTTGCCCAGATCCAAAATGCAGGGGTGGCAGAACGTCAGCTTTTGTGACCTTCCAGTAATTAAAGGATGTTTAAACTGCATCACATGAGGCACAAAAGAGCTATTGCTTTCATGTAACACAGAGACCTCTCCTCCAAACAAATGCGTATTTTCCCAGCCCCAAAATATACATGTTTGCACAATGCAGTCTATTTTAAGCATATTATTAAGGAACTAAATAAACAAGAGCTGAACTGAGGCTGACTTCTGCAGGGAATCTGGGAAACCAGAAGAGGCTCTGAGCAATCTGGGCAGCACAGAACAGAAGGGGAGAAACACAAACCGCACGTTGCAGAGGCTTGCAGATAAAAGCCAGGCAAGCACTGCATAAAAGGCGTCCGGAGAAGGCCAATTGCAGATTAGGCACCTCCCACGTCCTCATGCCTGCTGGCGTGCGGCAGGACTACAAATGCAGATCAAAAACAGAGTATGTCTCAGCTCCTGAAACGTTCCCAAGAAAGCTTTGCAGGATTTGCTCTGGATTTAAGACGTTGTACAAGATCCAATAAATCTGACCCCATGCCCACTCTGAAACAGAAAAGGCTAGTTATGTGCCATATCATACTACTCCCAAGGAGTATGGCAAAAGAAAAGCACAATACAAAACTCTAAAGCAGTAAGAAACTGCAGCCTTTGCATTTTCCTTTCATGAAAACATCACATCTATACTCGCCATTTTATTTGCAGTTATGATGTGTTCATGTCAGCCAGCTGTGTATGCTAAATGGAGCCTGAAAAACGTAAAGGCATTTGCTAGAAGCAACCGGTCTGTCTTTTTTTTTAAAAAAAAGATTCATCGACTTTGCTCTGTAAATCTCTCCCTCCACCACCGCTTCCACAGACAACTTGTCAATTCAGCCCTCAACTATGCAAAACTCAGCAAGCGCCATAACATGTAATCTGTCCATTTCTGATTTATGATCACAGCATATTCATTAATCCATTTGCCCTTGTTTGAACCTGGCTTGATAACTAGGTTATGACTATCTTCTTCACTTTGTGGCATGCATCACAGTTATTCTTGGAAAGAGATGGTCACTGACGTAACCATGAACTGCTAATTACAAGCTGCTGACATTTTGCTGGTCTCTGCAGCTTTGTAATGAGTAAGAAGAGTCTCTCCCTCTCTCTTCCTTTCCCCACCCCCATCTCTCTCCTTTTAAAATGTCTGAGACTGAGCTGGAACCATAATATCTGTCAAAGAGGTGCAGCTTTCCCGCAGAACAAAATGCATTTTCTCTAATTCCACTTTCCCCGCTTTAAAACAAACAGGAAATGGCATTTCATCAACAACTGTCTTTGGTAACAAATCATTTCAGGATAGCTCACTACGACTACTGAGAAATCCCCCTGGTTACACATTACGAAGAATGTATGGTCTCTGGATTTAAACACACACGTGTGCATGTATGTACATGCCAAATAGGCAGCTGCTAAAAAAATCTGTCAGGCTTCCTGTATTTATCTGCAATGTGTGTTTTCTTTCAATTAATTTGGCCCATTACTCAGATCTGACCACCCAGCAGTGTTCACCATATTAAATATGCCTGTCTGTATAACATCCAGCTGTTCTTAAAAAAAGGAGAGAGAGGGAGAACTCTATTCCCACCACCCCGCCCCTGCCCACATGCAATATCAGAAATAAAAGTCACCAATGAGCATGTCAGAACATTCCCCTTTTAAAAAAATTACTGGATGACTTTGAAATGCATTAAAAATGTAAATGCATGGCTAATTTCATCTTGGATCGAGGCATCTGAAAATGAGGAGTTGTCAGCTGGGCTGCAAAAGTCATCTGGGATAATTTATTTTGATTAGACTGACCACACTTCTATTTACAGAATAGATTCCACCCCTCACCCCGCCCCAGACTAAGTACAGCTGTGTTTATAAGGCATTTAAAATGAAGAAAACAAAAACCCCACAGTTCCTCCCCAGACCATATAGAAGAGTCAATGCTTCAAGGTGTTAAGGGGGCGGTGGGAGGGGGGAGGAAGACACTTTCCAGAATCTTGCCGGCAAATGTGTCTATTTCAAACAAGGCAGCTGCTTATTCCAGAAAAACATGTATATAGGAGGTAACTGAAAATATACAGCATAACCAAGCTTGATCCAGCAGCCTGACAGATTTCCTATGCATTCCTGAGTCAGAAAGCTTTCTATCTCAATGCACATATGTGAAACACAGACATACATTCATACTGTACACTTCTCTTTTCCCCCACAAGGTGTTTGTGTCTTTTCAGCCACGTACACCTTTCGTTTCCTCTGTAACCACATTAGGGAGTGTTCAGACTACAATTTAGAGTCCTTCCATCCAGTCACGGTTCCGAAAATTATGCCATCATCATTGCTGAAATGAGCAGACACAGAATCAGACCATCAAACGGCATGCAGCCTTTCTTCTTCCTTGTCATTTGCTCCCTTCCACTCTTTTCCTCCCATGGCTATGCTCTGACAGGCACACATATCAGACGCTTTATTCCTCCGTCTCCAGCACAGCTCTCCTCTGAGGTGAAGCACTGCATCACCTTGGCTTTCCTCAGAATAATCCCTTCGAGCAGCAGTGGTTGGATTCTTCCTGTTGATACCCTTTCCATATGTACTGGATTGCTGTCGACGCCCTTCCAATATACACCGGATTACCTGGCGTAGTATTTCTTTAAACGTTTGCTCCCCAAACTCTTAACTCACATTTTCACCTTCTGTGGGGAGGGGGGAGGGGGAAAAGAAAAATAAACCTCGCGTCACACATGTCTTCTTTTCCAGCAGCAACAACAGAATGCACTGCCCAGATTTCATCGTGCCTTTTCATTAGCGTGCCGGCGAGTGATTCTCCCATAGTACAAGCCAGGTTGAAATGCAGGCAGGCAGTAGCAACCCCAGCAGCAGCAGCAGCAACAGCAGCCATCCAGGTAAATGGGGGAAGCAGGATATGCCGAAAGTGGTGCAGCGTCATCGCTCTGAGAGAAGACAAAATCGCTCCTTCCAAATAGCATGGCTCGAATCCTGCAGGAAGTAAAGAGCAGGAGTGCCCCCCTCCCCACCCCCAAAAATGGAGAGTTAAAATGAAATCATCATAAATCAAGCCACTAACAATACAACTTTATTTCTGTCATTTTAGATTATGATTTCTGCATTGTTGACTGTAACTGTCCAGGACTGCAGAGTCACAAAAGCTCTCTTTTCCGAACTGCAACAAACCCAGCATCGCATGAGGAATCACATGATCCAGTGGTAGCCGGATGCTGATGCGGTCAACTATTTCATGGAAACAACAGCAGGATCAACAAATATTAATCTTGAGCCAACAAATGCTCCTCTCTGTTAGCTCTGAAGAAATTTCCTGTAAAACAGCATTCTACACACATACGCTTCTGCACACAGTATCATATTTGCGCCTATGTGTGTGCATGCTACTGCTAATGTAAAAAGATACCAAGGATGCTGTTCCACAGACACGAGCTGGATGGCAGCAATATTACTTCTTGGCTGCATTATTCAAAGCTGATTCCACTTAAGTGAATTCCTGAAAAGCATTGCTCCATGTCTCTGTAGTCTGAACCGGCTGCGAAGGGGTGGGGGTGGGGAATCCCCAACGCCGTTATCTCTCCCTGCAATCTCTATTTTGAAACTGCATTCTGAATAATTTATTTCTGACAAATAAGACGTTCACCTAGGCTGCTCCTTCCCCATGTTCCCACCACATGCTGGATTCATTATGTAGGTAAGGCTCGTCCTGCTGCTATCATGAAACAGAAGGGAACATTAATCATTTTCTCAAGCTTTACCAGAGACTGTGCCCGCTACACAAAGAATCAATAGCTTTTGCTCACATGATTGTAAATAGCAGTTTTCTGACATTATGAGTGTGAGTGTGAGTGCGTCTCAGAGACAGAGAGACAGTCAGAGACATACACACACACACACACACAGAAAGAGAGAGAGAGAGCAACGTGTGAATTTTCCAAGGGAGTATAGGACGAAAATCAATCTTACCAGTTTTGTTCCTGCAGACACGGCATGTCACTATATTTCCTTTATTAACTCTCTATGGCTTGCTCTCAGGACTCCAATGAGTTAACTATCCCCTTTATGTGCCACTTTACCTATAGGAGTTTGATAACGGGGAAATAGCTAGCTACCCAAAAAGGTTCCTGGCATAAATCTACCATCAGGCAAACTATTCACTGTTCTCAGACTTGTTTTGCTTCAATAGTTATGCAAACTATTGACAGAACAGGTGAGTGTGCATCTTCCATTCCCTTTGTTTGCAAACCTGCATGGCACCAACCCTACAATACCACTTTTTATTTATTTTTTCTTGGTATAGCTGTGTGTTCATCTACACCAGGCAGATATTCCACTATGAAAGTGGTATGAAAGCAGTATAAAAAAGGCAGGAGCCACACTACTGCTTTATAGTGGAATTTAAGTGCACTGACAATTGTTGGGACCCATGACACATACCATATACTGCTTTCATACCACTTTCATCGTGTTATGTCCTGCTTGGTGTAGATGCGTCATGGGCCCCAACAGTTGTCAGTGCACTTCATTACCACTATAAAGCAGTAGTGTAGATCCTGCAGTGCACTTCATTACCACTATAAAGCAGTAGTGTAGATCCTGCAGTGCACTTCAATATCACTATAAAGCAGTAGTGTGGCTCCTGCCTTTTATACCACTTTCATACCGTTTTCATAGTGGAGTATCCTGCTTGGTGTAGATCAGCCTTGTGTTGGGACGATTCAGCAGCTTCTAGATGTGGGCAGCTATTTTCTGCAGCACCCTGATGTAAGCTGGGAATTTTATTCATGACACTCAAATGTAATCACCATACACATGTATATTATTTGGGATAAGGAAAGGTGGGAGTAAGAGAGAAAACTATTGAATTAAAAGCAGACAGAAAAGGGGAGAGAAAAGGGTGGCAAATGCTTGCTTTCATTGGTTTTCCCAATTTGCTTCCTAAATCAGAGAAATGCAAGAAAAGGAAAGAGAAAAAAGAAAGGTAAATGCAGACTGTACTCAATAGCAATCAAATGAGTGTGCTCTGGCTTCAGTTGACTGAAATGAGTCCTTAGGCACTGGCTCTGTTACATAGGTGTAAAGGAATGCTGGCAAACATTCACATTTCTCAGAAGTTTTAATGTGAACTCTCAGCACATATGACTTGGGGGACAATTGGAGCTGGCTACTATTGGTGGAAAAGGGCTCATCAGAGAAGGGTGTAGGCAGCACTATCAAAGTGTGGGTCAACTGATAGACTCTATGTGAGAAAAATAACTTTCTCAGGAACTTACAGGAACTGTGTGGGGAAGCTTTTTTTGTTTTGGATGGGGGTGGTTATGAAGAGACTGTGATCTTGGAGATACTGTTTTCAGAAAAATAAATCCAAGTGTCATAAAGCACACTCAACCACGGCTCCCTTGAAAAGTTCACAAGCTCAGCATATCTAGCTCTTTCCAGTGAACCTTGTCCTTTTCCTTTAGGCTCTAGAGAGAAGACGGTGGTTATTTGTGGTTTTAACCCCAAACCAGGCAGATCTCTTTATTTTTCACTCAACATGAAATGTCAAAGTGAAACCTAGGGTGCGAAGCTTGTGGAATGAAACCAAAACAAACATTTGTCAACTTCTACATAAACAGAAACCCAAATGTTGCACATAGCTCCAGCAAAGACCCCAGTTGGATGTTGGCCAATAATGCAAAACAAACATCTCCTTACCTTTGGTGTAACTTGCCAAGGACTATGGCTTCAAGCTCATCTGAAAGCCATTCTCTGGTTATACTTCTCTTTGGTTACATATTTTCCTCTCCTTGCTTCCTCATCAATACACAATAGAAGAACACACTTGCATCAGCAAAGCCACATCAGAGCAAGTCTGCTAAGGGCCAGGTTCTAGGAACAAACACAACATCACAAATTCAAGATCAAGTCATAACAGCTCTGGATTTCTAATCCCATGAGCCTCTACAGTGGGGATGTGCATCACAGAATCGGATATAAAGATCTAACCACGACACAAAACTCATGTCTTTGTGCTAGGGCTAGGGCCTTGCTCAAACTCTGGTGCACTATTTATTCCTTGTGACAACTAGGTTTAAAAGTAACAGAATTTTTAGAACTTACTAGAAAATATTTAAGTGTAATATTCAATCATGTGAATATGACCTTTGATGTAAACCCTGTTGTTATATCATCTATTCTTTTATTTTTTTAAATGCAATTCTTCATGGGCAATGTAGTTACAGTAATAATCATACTGTGGGTTGACAGAATCACACACAGTTATTGTTTAATATTATCATTTTTTGTTAATGGCTTGCACATCATGGGAATACCATAAGTATTTTTCCATGGTGGGCAATGAGGGCTCCTTTACATCAAGCAGATATTCCACTATAAAAGTGGTATGAAAGCGGTGTATAAAAGGCAGGAGCCACACTACTGCTTTATAGCGGTATTGAAGTGCACTGTGAGATTTACACTACTGCTTTATAGTGGTACTGAAGCGCACTGACAACTATTGGGGCCCATGACAAATACCATATACTGCTTTCAAACCACTTTCATAGTGTTATATCCTGCTTGGTGTAGATGTGTAATGAGCCCCAACAGTTGCCAGTGCACTTTAGTGCCACTATAAAGCAGTACATTGATGGTGCTATATAAATAAATAATAATAATAATAGTGTAGATCCTGCAGTGCACTTCAATATCGCTGTAAAGCAGTAGTGTGGCTTTTGCCTTTTATATACCGCTTTCATAATGGAATATCCTGCTTGGTGTAGATGAGCCCTGAGTCACATAAGTTAAGACCAGACATATTCATCTTCTATTTTTCTGCCTTTTAAAATTTCAAAGCATGCAGCCTTGGCAGCAATACGCTAACTAGGCATCCGGGGAAAAGCTAATATGAAGAAAGCAATGGAGAGCAGTTTCATGAAAGAAAGCTGAGCTGTATTTTGCAAACTTTTGGAAAGATAGATTCTGTAGATAAATAAGGGCACAGGTTCTCCCTGTTTGCCATGGTAGGGTAGGCATGAATGTTTGGACGTGATTCACAAAACTGGTCCATAATGAGAATCATATATCCTTGGTGAATTTCTATGGTGCCATGTACTTAAGCTTTAATGGACAAGGCCCTGAATTACCAGCCATCTCCTTAAACAAAGGTGCATACAAGTTGTATTTCTACAAACCTTAAAGAAAGTTGCAAAGAAGAGTCTTCATAGGAAAACAGGCCGGAGGTTCACCATCAGATCCAGAGCCTCAGCTGCTTGCTGAATTCTGACTGCTCCTGTAAGAAAATGTACAAGCAAAAATTAAAATAACTAAACGAATTGCTGTTGGATGCACTGAATTAGCAGCTTAACCAGACCATAGCCTAATGGAGTGTTAATATTTTATCTTGGGCAACAGCCCAATTTTCCTTTGTTAGTTTAGGACTGAGGCCTTATATGGAACACACTGCACAGGTTCAAATGGAAGAGTTATGTTTTTTCACACCTGCCAGACACTTCACCTTAGACTTTGGGAGTGCAGTCAGGAAGTAAGCTTTTCCATGCTTGTTACTGTAAACAAATAGTGCATGGCAGGCATCCAAGTGTTACAAGTGGGAATGGGCTGAACTGGAATAAACAAGAGCTGAATACAGGGGGGGAAATGAAGGCTAAAATTTCAGATGACCAACTGCAAATAAATCAAATTCTACTTGTTTGCAGCAAGGCCAACATAATAAAAGCTGCATACTTTTTGTAAAAAGTCATGCACTGTGCTGTTGTTTATACTGTAAGCTTAGCATGCAACTTTATAGATTTGGACATTATAAATATTTTAGAATACTTTGGAAAAGCACCCAGTGGGCAGTTTGATGTCAGATGGTTAATACATGATCAGAAGCCTGTCCCTACAATTTTACTGCTAATTAATGGGTTTTAGGCCTAGTTAACCCAAATAAATGTGATAGTAAACCTATATTTCAACTGCGGCCATTTCTACACCTGCCTTTTCCCCCGGGATCGTCCCAGGATCATCCTTATGCATCCAAATGACACACAGGGGATCCCAGGAGCAGGCAAGGACAATCCCTCCATTTGCCTGGGATAATCCTTAGGTGCCAAAAGGGCCTGCATCTCTTACAGGTGGGTTTCATATCACTCAGGGCTTTTCTACATGCAGCATTTATTGTGCGCTCATCATTTCCTAATCACAGTTGTTTACAGGTTCTTTAGATACCACCATGACCCTCTAGTTTCTTTTCTGTATCTAAGCAGCATGTTAGGTGAGGGTTTTTGTTTTGTTTTTTAGAAAAAATGACATTTAATTGTGAAAGTGAAAGAAAGTGCAATTTCCTCTTGTGTATTTGCACTATTCTATGCTACAGTATCACCTAGAGGTTATGTCGTGTAAAAGCAGGAAAAGAGACCATCCTTGTATAGTGGTTGGATCTCAATTTTGTGACAAAACTGAAAGAGATACAGTGAATTAACAACCTCATGTAGAAAAGCTCTCAATGTTCCTCAATACAAAAAACATTTCCAACTGCAATTGGAAGAGATAAAGCCTAAGGTATGGGTCTATCCATCCGACTAATCAACTGAGTATCATCCTACTGGGGTAATGTGACATTTTAAAAAATGGTGGCAAAGAGGAGGGAATTAGAGTGATTGGGCAAAGAAGTTAGTGCAACAATGACAAATACAATAACTTTGAAGCAAAGTTAATTCTATATTTAAGAAATACAGGAGACAGAGACTAGCAGAAGCTCCTAACATCCCTTTGGCTTGCTGCTGCATATACTTGGAATATTTCCTGGTTCAAATAAAAAATTTGCACTGCTTTCTGGTTCACACCAATTATTTCTTCATTTATATATTAGTAAACAAACAGATTTTTATGAAGATACCACCAATGCTATTTTGGGCTGCATTAATAGAAGTATAGTTCCAAATCACGCAATATACTGGTCCCCCTCTATTCGACACTGGTTCGGCCTCATCTTGAGTATTGCGTCCAGTTCTGGACACCACATTCAAGAAGGATACAGACAAGCTGGAGGGGGTTCAGAGGAGGGCAATGAGGATGATCAGGGGTCTGGAAACAAAGCCCTATGAGAGACTGAAAGAACTGGGCATGTTTAGCCTGGAGAAGAGAAGATTGAGGGGAGACATGATAGCACTCTTCAAATACTTAAAAGGTTGTCACAGGTGGGCCAGGATCTCTTCTCGATCCTCCCAGAGTGCAGGACACGGAATAATGGACTCAAGTTACAGGAATCCAGATTCCGGCTGAACATCAAAAAAAACTTCCTGACTGTTAGAGCAGTATGACAATGGAACCAATTACTCAGGGAGGTCATGGACACTCTCACACTAGAGGCATTCAAGAGACAGCTGGACAACCATCTGTCAGGGATGCTTTAAGGTGGATTCCTGCACTGAGCAGGGGTTGGACTCGATGGCTTTACAGGCCCCTTCCAACTCTACTATCCTACGATTCTATACATTTTTGGTCCACTTTTCAATTCACACCACCCTCAAAAGAGCTGATAATCATCACTATAAATTTGGTATTGCCCAAATGCTCTTCTGGGTTACACTAAAAGACGATGACTACTAGGAAGAGAAATGGAACTGATACCTAACTGAATCCTTTTGAAACATCCTGCAGGAACTGAATGAGGCCCTTTCACACTAAGCCTAAGGCAGGGGTGTTCAAACCTCAGACCCAAATCTGGTGTGCCTAGGGATCCAATCTTGCCTTCCAGCATTCCCAGATAGTCACACACTCTCATCCTCACCCCAACAGATCATGTGGTGGTTTCCCAGCTTTTACATGACTCCCCCCATCCATTCTAAAAGGTTGAAATACTTCTCCTAAGGATTAGTTACTGGCAGTAATGCTAAAATATGCTGGGATTTTTGTTAATTTTGCCCCTGCCTCTTTTGCCTTTTGCTCTGCCCCCCCCCCCCCCTGAAATGTAGCTCCTGAGAGCTTATCTGAAATTGAATTCAGCTCTAAGGCTGAAAGTGGGGGAACCCTAGAAGCACTATTCCTATGAAATGTCCTAGAGACGTCTAACACAAAGATCTTCCCATCATCACCGAATTATTACAATTCCTAGTGTTCTTTTGAAACCATTTTCATGCTGGTTTGAATTTGGAGCAAATCTGTGCTCTGAAACATCAGGCAAGTTCAAGTCTTGGTATAATTGTATTATTTCATTTCTTCTGCCAACAGTTCAACCGCGTTTCCCCTGTTGGCACATAATAAATGTGAAATAGTAGTTGCTGTCGGTGAAATACCCTGATGGGCAATGAATCTGGCATTCTACAAACTCACCAAATGTTTAATCCATTCAGAATTAACATGGAGGCATCTTAATTTGCTTAGAACAACTCTCTTAACCTGATCAGGATTTATCACAGCCTTTTAATTTTAAAAAAACTGACAATGAATAGCTGAGAAAGGTTTTAAAGTCCCCAAAAGGATGTAAGAATACAAATTAAATGATACATCTGCCAATAACCATCCAATTATTAACAAAACATGTGATTGTAGCCAGGAGGGTCATTCAACAAGAGACAAGCAGTTTCTATTTGAAAGGAAAAGAAAATAAGAACACAACAACTGTATAAAGATATGATGAAACTCTTCCACAGTTGTACATACTTTTTCCCCTGAATAACAATAGCTGCTTTTACGTTGGCTCTCAGTGAATTTATAACTGTGGCAGTTCCTGAATTATAAAACCTGTTTAATTCCACATATGATCCTTTTCATGACAGTTGGCCAAGACTGCAAAAATAATTACTGAAAATGTTGTGGACCACACAGTTGTCTGCTGTAACTAGGCAGTCATTGACTTTCAGAAGAGAAACTGTGTAAGGGCTAATTCACAAATCTGCAAAAGTGAGTTGCAAGGTGAGCAGCAGGGCCCCAGGGAACAGACATCATGTCCAAATGGTGGTTACTGCAGTCCCTGGGACAAGACAGCATGTTATCTGTCCAATATACATGGTGAATGTTTAAAGGAAATGGTGATCACTTGCCATTGTGCTTTTGGCTTTACTTTGGTTGCTCAGCTATTCCTCTGGGATTGGGGAGGAGGGACACAGTCTGGTTTTAAGATGAAGGGTCAGGTATATACATGCGGGCAGATAAAGAGATCTTTCATAGATACCAAAAGGAGGCTCCCATATTACACTTCAATGAAGAATGTAGTGTAGTATGTCTTGAGCCAGTTTTATGGCTTGCTTCTGCAAACTGTGGTTCTGTTTTATTTCATTTTATAAGCCAGTACTCTCAATCCCTGTCGTTCGGTTTTCTATTATTTCCATTTGCTAAAATGCTCTCAAATTTGGTCAAATAGAATAAATCTGTTCCAAGACCAAAATAATTGCCGCTATTAATAACTTTGAAATTAGCCTTCTCTAAAAAATGACTTCAGAAATGCAAATCAGGAGCCAGGAACTCAAAGAGCGATCACGACTGGAGAGCGAACGAGAAAGAAGGCCTGGAAAACAAGCCAGGAGTCAAGAATGAAAAGCAAGACTAAATACACAAAACATCCCAGAACTCAAGTAGGCCTTGTTGCTTAAGCAAGGTTCAGCAACAACTTGAAGCCCTTCATACTGCTTTTTGCCTAGAAGGATACAATGGCTAGTCTGGGTGAGTGGAGTCAGTCCAGGTTTGGAAGGCTCTTTGCTGAGAAATTGCCACCTTCAGTCCAGTGATTCAACACATGAAGCAGCTGTCTACAGTTCCCAGCATTTCACTGGCAGGCTGCAGTTATACGCTTCACCACATGGAGAGGGGGGTGATAGGAAGTTCCTGGCAATTCCATAATCTAGACAAAAGAGTATGCCCTTTTCTTTATCCCCATCAACTGAACTTCTTTCAGAAGAAGGACAAGAAAAAGGACTCAAAAGCTGAGTGAAGTGGCAACCAGTGATTTTGGGCTCTTCTACACCAAGCACGATATTGCACTATGAAAGCAGTATATAAAAGGCATGAGCCACACCAAGCAAGATATAGCTGTATGAAAGTGGTATATGGTATGAGTCAACAGTTGTCAGTGGACTTCATGAAGTAGTGTGACTCCTGCTTCTTATATACCACTTTCATATCACTTTCATAGTGCAATATCCAGCTTGGTGTAGATTAGGCCTTTGTCATAAAAAAAAAATAGCAAATCTGGTCCATTCTGCTGGCTCCACCTATTAATCTGGCAGCATCCTTTGGGACCAACTAAAATTTACAGACTGTCTTCAAGGACAACCTCACATAGAGACCATTACAGCTGTCCAACATGGAGGAAACTGGGGCATGAACAACAGTGCTCATGAAAGGACGAATTTGGGAAACCAGACAAGGTTGGTCAAAACACTCCTGGCCACTGCCATCACCTGCGCATCCAAGAGAAGCAACAGATTCAGGAGTATCCACAAATTGCAAACCTGTTTCTCCATGGGGAGTGCAACCCTCATGTAAAACAGGCTAAACTCTTCCTTGGCACACCCACTTCATTTGGTTCAGCTTTCAGAAAAATGGGAGTTGACTGCACAATAGGTTGTGTTACGTGAATCTACATTACATGTAATAAAACCATGCGGTATTTTCGCTGCACTGGGCTGAAATCTGTATAAAATGAATTGCTATAGTTCTTAGTTAAAACTCTAATTGCATTCTTTGTATAACTTAAAATGATAACCTTATCTTAATTAGTAGCATGCTGCAAGAATGCTTTAGAAAGCCTCGGAGGCTTAACCTGCCATTTTAAACAGAAGCCTTTGGGCTTTTACATTAAAAACTCATCCCTCTCATGTATTACATAGGAGCTTGTCAAAAATAACAAAGCAAAAGAATCAAATTGCAAAAGGATGATCACCACTTTCTTCAATCAAACAATAAAGTATTCAGTTGCTAAATTCACCATTCAAAATAGGAATGGTTGAGTGGGGCAACTGAAAGAGGGGGGAAGACATGCATATGTATAGGTTTGTCCCCCCATATGGGGCTCAGAACTTGAGAAAAAGCACAGAAATAATGGTACAGATACCAAAACAAAGATCAGTTTCAAAATCTCAGCAACATGGACTTAGGGCTTGCACTCTCTGTCCCCACCGTCCATTTGCATGATCAGATTCAATCTATTACATCATGTTTATTGCAAACCATAGTTTACTATCACATCTGAACCAACAAACCGTGGTTTTCAATTCTGGATGTAACAGCAAATTATGGCTTGCACTAAAAAGAAAATCATGAATTGAACCTAAGTGTGCAAGGGAAGGTGTGAGAGGGAGAGACAAAGAAGGCATGCACAAGCCCATAGCATGCTTGGAGAACTGAGAACATTACATCTGAACCAACTGTATCAGTGTAGTGATATGCAAGCAGAATTCTGAATTCACATAACTGAAAGCAAGACGGACAGAGGTTGATGATCTAATCAACCAACAAATGAGGTTACCAGCCTCTGAGCTGCTGTCTTTTCAACGGTTACTTCTGTTATTACTGCAACATTATTCTGTTATTAGTGCAACAAGAGAAGCTACAACAGTTCAACCCCCTAATATGCAAGTTTTGCAGACATAAAATTTCTCTTCTGGTTGGGCATAAACACTTATAGATACAAGATGAGGGCATGGATAAACAGCTTAGCTATGTGGGAAGGAAGGAAAACCCAGATACTAAAGGTTACATGAGGTTGTTAATCTGCTGCATCTATTTTCGGTTTCGTCACAGAATTGAGATCTGAGCAGTACACAAGGAGCTTTTGTGCTTTCTGCTACAGAACCTCTAGATGGCACTGTGGCACAGCAGAGTTGCGCAAATACACTTTCTTCACCATCAGAAATAATACCCCATTTTCCCTCCTCTAAAAAACTCGTCGGAAAGTGCTGTTTACAAATAGAAGTGAAACTGGAGAGTCACAAGGTGTTGTGATTTCAAGCCCTCCTACTAAGATGTGAAACAATAAAGAGGTCTGCCACAAAGCTTAATTCAACAAATAAACTTCTCTTCACACATGAAAGAAGTGAGAATGCTAGGAGCTTTCTTCTAAGCCTAATTAATCTAACTAAGCTAGGCAGTTGTCATTTCAATTTAAAGGGCGCAGTCCAAGAGTCACTTTAGCTCAGGACAGGTCTTTCTCAAGAAATCTTTGGTATGTGGTTAGCCCAGTAGACCACCTCTCACCGGCTCGCAACTCTGGGAATTGTCAACCAGAGTCCCCTCCCCCTCCGACAGAGGCTGAGTTCTCAGGGACCAGGGGAGAATGGGCTCTGAGTCATTGGCATTCTCTCCAATAAGCTCTTGGGAAGCTTATTCCCCTGCTTCTTATCTTGGGTGGTAAATTTCTACTCCTTCTTCATATAATCATAGAACAGTAGAGTTGGAAGGGGCCTATAAGGCCGTTGAATCCAACCCAATGCAGGAATCCACCTCAAAGCATACCTAACAGATGGTTGTCCAGCTACCTCTTGAATGCCTCTAGTGTGGAAGAGCCCACGACCTCCCTAGGTAATTGGTTCCATTGTCATACAAGTTTTTCCTGATGTCGAGCCGAAATCTGGCTTCCTGTAACTTGAGCCCATTATTTCGTGTCCTGAACTTTGGGATCCTGGCCCTCCTCTGTGTGACAACCTTTCAAGTATTTGAAGAATGCTATCATATCTCCCCTCAATCTTCTCTTCTCCAGGCTAAGCATGTCCAGTTCTTTCAGTCTCTCCCCATAAGGCTTTGTTTCCAGACTCCTGATCACCCTCATTGCCCTCTTCTGAACACGCTCCAGCTTGTCTGCATCCTTCTTGAAGTGTGGTGCTCAGAACTGGACACAATGCTCAAGATGAGGCCTAACCAGTGCCGAATAGAGGGGAACCAGCACCTCATGCGATTTGGAAGCTATACTTCTATTATTGCAGCCCAAAATAGCATTTACCTTTTTTGGAGCCACATCACACTGTTGGCTCATATTCAGCTTATGATCTACAACAATTCCAAGTTCCTTCTCATTTGTAGTATTGCTGAGCCAGGTATTCCCCATCTTGTAACTGTGAATTTGGTTTCTTTTTCCTAGGTGCAGAACTTGGCATTTATCCCTATTAAATTTTATTCTGTTGTATTCAGCCCAGGACTCCAGCCTATCAAGATCACTTTGAAGTTTGTTTCTGTCTTCCAGGGTTGGCTATCCCACCCAATTTTGTGTCATCTGTAAATTTGATAAGCATTCCCTGCACCTCCTCATTCAAATCATTAATAAAAATGTTGAAGAGCACTGGGCCCAGGACTGAGCTCTGCAGTACCCCACTCATTACCTCCCACCAGTTTTAGAAGATACCATTGATAAGCCCTCTTTGAGTCTGATTCTGTAGCCAACTGTGTTCCACCTAATAGTTGTTCCACCTAGCCCACTATTAGCAAGTTTGTTAATCAGAATATCATGGGGCACTTTGTCAAAACCTTTGTTAAAGTCAAGATATATTATGTCCACAGCATTCCCGCAGTCCACAAGGGAGGTTATCCGATCAAAAAATGAGATCAGATTACTCTGACAGGATTTGTTCTTGACAAATCCATGCTGGATTCTAGTAATCACTGCATTGTTTTCAAGGTGCTTCTAGACTGACTTCTTTATAATCTGCTCCAAAAATTTCCCAGGGATGGATGTCAGACTCACTGGTTGGTAGTTCCCAGGTTCCTCCTTTTTGCCCTCTTTGAAGATAGGGACAATGTTAGGCCTACTCCAGTCGTCCGGCACTTCACCCATCTTTCATGATTTCACAAAGATAATAGACAGTGGTTCTGAGAGTTCTTCTGCTAGCTCCTTTATTATTCTAGGATGCAGTTCATCAGGCCCTGGAGATTTAAACTTGTTCGAAGAATTTAGGTGTTCCTTGACCATTTGTTTATCAATCTCAAACTGCAATCCTGCCCCTTCAGCTTGTACTTCACTTTTCCAGGGGGGTCATAGACCCGCTTTTTGGAGAAGACTGAGCCAAAGTAGGAATTGAGCATTTTGGCCTTTTCTTTTTCTTTTTTAAAATTTATTTATTGAATTTTCATATAAACTATAAAATACATAACTTACAAATTATATAACTAACACTAAGTGATCACGCAATCATATCCAACAAATAATACTAACAAGTGCACACACGCCCCACAGGGACAAACTAAACTTTTGGCCTTTTCTTTGTCATCTCTTATCAATTTGTCAACCTCATTAAGCAGTTGAACCACCATTTCTTTCCTGTCTTTTACTACTCACGTATCTGAAGAAAGCCTTTTTATTGCTTTTAGCATCCCTCGCTAATCTCAGCTCATTCTCATCTTTAGCCTTCCTGACGCCATTTCGGCACTTCTGTGCCACCTGACTGTACTCTTCTTTTGTAACCTGGCCTTTCTTCCACTTCCTATATGTGTCCTTTTTTTTGTTTTCAGGTCATCTCTAAACTTTTTGTGGACCCACATTGGTTTCTTCTGTTGTCTTCTATCTTTTTTCCTAGTTGTAATTGTTTGTAATCATGCCTTTAAAATTTCTTTTTTAAAAACTCACCCAACTTGGACTCCTTTTCTTATTAGGGCCACTTGCCATGGGACCTTACTTATCATAGTTCTGAGTTTATTAAAATCAGCTCTCCTATAATCCAGAGTATGTATATGGCTACTCTCAGCTTTTGCTTCCTTTAAAATCAAGAATTCAAGTATGACATGGTCACTTTCCCCCAGAGTTCCCTTAACTGCCACTTTATCCACTAAGTCATCCCTATTGGTCAGTACCAAGTCAAGGATAGCCAATCCTCTAGTTCCTTCCTCCACTTTCTGTAGAAGAAAGTTATCAGCCACACATGTCAGGAATTTCTTGGAAACTTTTGGCAGAATTTATCTCCCAACAGATATGGGGTAATTGAAGTCCCCCATCACTACTACATTGGATTTCCTTGAAACACTGACAATTTGCTTTTCAAAAGTTTCATCCTTGTCTTCTCCTTGATTGGGTAGTCAGTAGTAGACTCCGGCTATCTTCTTCTTCTTCTTCTTCTTCTTGAGTCTGATTGACCTCCTGAAACCCCTTCCCCCACACTAGGGAGAACAAGCCTGATCCTGACACCATGTCATCTAAGAACCAGTAAACAACCATGAATAGGGAAAGACAAGCACACAATAAATGCCTCGTGTTGAAAAGCTCTAAAGCAGAGCATGTTATTATTATTATTATTATTATTATTATTATTATTATTATTAATTTATATAACGCCATCAATGTACATGGTACTGTACAGAGTAAAACCCTGCCACATAGGCTTACATTCTAATAAAATCATAATAAAACAATAGGAAGGGGAAGAGAATACACCAAACAGGCACAGGGTAGAGTAAAACTAACAGTATAAAACTAACAGTATAAATTATTAATAATTGTATAATTATTATATAATTATATTAATTATAATTAATAATTATATAACTATATATATTAATATATATTAACTATATATATTAATAATTATATAACTATATATATAATATATATAATAATATAATATATATTAATTATTTATATAATTATTTATATAATTATTATATAATTATTAGCATGTTACTAATAAGTTCAAACAGTGCAGAACTTGGCTGCCAAATGGTTCAGCCAGATGGAGTATATTACTCCAATTTTGAAATAATTACAATAGTTGCTTCCAAGCCCAATTCAAAGTATTGGTTCGTGGAGGATAAGGCTATCCTACTAGCCCTGATGGCAAGATTTCTCTCCATATCATTTGCCAGGGTCCATGAGCAGGAGGGTGCTATTGCCCTCATCTCCTGCATGTGGGCCTGCTAGTTATGTGCTGAAATGAGGGAATCCCTTTTCACAGAAAGAGTAGCAAAGACTTTCAAATGTGCTCCTCCAGGGTAATTACCATGGTCATACAAGAAGGCCATTCTATGAACAAGTTCGGGCCATTTCATGATGTAAGAACCAGCTGCTATGTACCTTTGAATAAAATATTCAACCCATATATTAGGACATGTCATCAACGAGGAACAAGCAAGTATGCCTCAATGAAATTATATATAGAAGCCATCTGTAGAAGTCCAAACTGAAAATATTGAACTTATATATCATAGGAAATGATAAAAAATGGGAAGGGGCTTAAGGGGAAAATAATATCCCTGTCTGCTTCAGATGTTGCTCTTTTATACTCATAAATAGCTGCCTTCCCCAAACTCGCATCCTCCAGATGTTTGGGACTGTAACTCCCATCAACCCCAGCCAACAAGGCCAATAGTCAGGAATGCTGAGAGTTGTGATCCTAAACATCTGCAACAGCATCAGGCAGGGGAAAACTGGTACATATAATGCATGTATATTCATCCTGGTTGGAAGAATTAGGAGAACATAGAACTAATGAGGCAAACTACTACTACTGTGTTTCCTGTTCAATATTTAGGGCATTCAAAACAGAAGAACTGCAGGAAAGTGAGGGCTGCAGAGATGTGTGTGGAAACATGCTGCACCTTCCTTAAACACAAACCTCAGGTTTTCAAAACTAATAATCTGAATTCATTTTGTGCCTCGGGGCCTGTCAGCATAATCCAGAGGACTGAGCTTTGAAAATGAACCTGAGAAACTCAATTTCAAATCCGAGCACAGCAAAGGACTCCCTGGGTGGCTTTGGGCAAGTCACTATCTCTCAAACTCAGCTGCCCATCTGTAAAAACAGGAATAATAATGATCTTCTTCATAAGGCTGCTGTGAGGAAGGAGCAGATAAGGACTGTAAATCACTTGGCATGCAAAGAAAGTGCTTCATAAAGGACTAATAATAGCAACATAATCCTATGTAAATATCATGACTGCTTATCTAAATGTTTGGTTATCTGAATGTTTTCGAAGTTGCTGAAACTGCTGGCCAGTACACATTAATTTTTTTGTGTCTGTGTATATAAAAGAAACTTCTTGTTAGTCTGGGATCCACACTGACTTTCCATGAATGTTGGCAGCAACAAGAGATACTGGAGTCCGTAGTGACATCCTCAATGGACAGATGCTTAAGTCTCTTGTCCTCTTCATCAAAACCACTTGCAGGTCTGGTACCTCAAGAACCAAAGAACAGGCCAGAGATGAAAGGAAACTCCCAAGGAAAGAAGCTGTGAAATGAAGCTGTGAATTTCTTGCCCTAGGAGTCTCAGGACTTCAACTCACAATGGTTTGTGAAAGACGTCTAGCAGGGATTCCGCTCTACGTGCCACTATTCAGTTTTGGCAAAAGGAGCAAACTGCAGAGAGAATAGCTACACCAGCCAGGAAGCCTCAACACATCAATAGGCCATAGTGTAAACAATAATAATATAAAAAAGCTTCTGCATCTGTCTGGCTTGCTGTCCTAAGCAACTAAAAGATTTGTTCCAGCTGGCTTCAATGATACTGCTGTGCTCTGTCTTTTGCCTTGCCCCACCCACACCTTTACAGAAGCCAGGTATGGCAAAACACTGTGGGAACTTAATGCCTGGGTTTCAAGCATCAACTGTGGTGAACCCATCCCATCTTTAACATCTCACCCAAATGTGACTGGGTTCTCCCCAGTCTTCCTACTCAATTCTGCAAAGCCTCAACATTTATGGTACTTTAAGCCTGGATGTCCAGGTCAAGTTAGTTAATTTGCAACTACTGTACGCCGCTCTGAGATGTACACCACTCTGAGATCTTAATGATATAGGGCGGGATATAAATGGTTTAAATAATAAATAAATAAATAAATAAATACTATGCTTTGCCCCTTGAGGTGTGGCTGTCTTTGCCAGAGGAAGTTCTTAATTTGAATGCCACAATATCTAACCTAAAAGTGCTTAGGAAATGTATTCCAAGTGAGAATTGACCCCTGTCCAGCATACCCACTGGACATGTGTATGTGTGTGCGTGTGTGTGTGAGAGAGAGAGAGATAATGCACACACGCCCCCATACTTTTGTAGAACACATACAACTAAATATGTATGCCTTATGAAACTTGTGTATCTGCAAAACACTGCACAAATAATCTCTATAGTTTTGCTTCAGCAGGTTCACCTATGAAAAGCTGGTTTGCTACTCAGGTAAATGCAAAGGAATTAGATGAAAGTAATTATTACGCAAGTAAAAATCCCCCAAGGTAAGAATATACTTTTCAAGCAAAATGCTTATTTTGCAATTAGCTACACCATATGTGGTCAACAGAGAATTTTCACAACATTTTACTTATTTAAGTCCAGATAATCCATGCACGTTCCACAAAACATCGTGTATGTTCTGCAGTGGTTTGACCTATTCAAGAGCAGCAATTTCTGTTTACAATAACACAGTGAAAGAAAGACACCAAATGAAAATCATCAGTTATCTGCAAGCGCCTGCCTAATGTTTCTGCTTATTCTAATGCACTAGAAGCACTATCAAGATAACCTCTGATGTGATCCTAGTCAGTCTTCAGCTGGCCCTTATAAATCCATTACTTGCTCACTATGGTAGTCGCTGACTTCTTTGAGCAAAGATAATGAAGGTTATTGGGATTCTACCACTGGATACAGAATCATTAAAGAAAGATAGTCCACAATTTATGACCTAGTCTGTGGACAGCAGGGCATTATTTTAACGATAAAATTGTAATCTGCAAGGGAAGTGGCCAAACTGAAGGAGCCACATAAAGACTGATAATTAGTATCAATCACGGCGACACTACCATAGACATCTTTATTGCTTTAAACACACTAATCAAATACTTCTGCATTCAGATAGAAAGATTGATAGGCAGATCGACACTGAGAACATCTCCACAGAGAGTAATTTTAAATTATCCATTGAAAAAGGTACCACAAAAGATAAAATGTATTTAAATGGAGTTGCAATGCAGTGACTGAACACGTTATAAAACTTGGCGTATGTACTGTACTACTGTGGGTATTTCTTCAATCATTCATAGCCTCTAAAAATTAACTGCTCAGCTATCCCAGAACGCTCCCCAACTCACATAAAATTAAAACCAAGCTGGTATAGAGTGTTAAATCAGAGGCCCGGGTTCAAATCTCCCACTCAACCATGAAACTCATTGAGTGACCTTGGGCCGTCCACTACTTCTCAGCCTACCCTTGTGAATTCTGATGATGATAAATTGAATATGCCCATATATGCTACCTTGAGCTCCTTAGAAGAAGAGTGAAATCTAAATATGATGAAGATAGAAGCGTAATGCCTGAACAGGGAACTTCAATGAATGGAAGGGGCATAGGGTTGTCCCAGTGTCCCTGTTGCTGCCCATTCTTCTCCAGACCTTCCCACTTTAAGCACAAAGTTCCGAAGGGGGCTTCTATACATGTTTATCTGCCCTGTCAACATCTGAGGCCCTTCTTCCGATACAGTTGCCAAATGAGGGAAGGAAGGTGGCATTTCAGTGTTTGTGCCCCATCTGTGGAATGCCATCTCCAGAGAGACTCACCTGACAGATACATTATAGTCTTTTCACCACCAAGTTTGACACATTTTTGCACTGCTGCTGGTTTTACTTTTACTTTCTGATGTCATTGTTTTACTTTTAACTTGTATTTTATACTTCTAATTGATTTGCACGCTGCTCAGAAAATTAGGTTATTTAACCGTCCAAAATTTTAATTAATACAACAAGCAACCCTCCACTATCAGGGAACTCTGCTTTATCAGGGCTTGTGAAAAGCTTCTATGAGTGTTCAGCTGGAAACACTTAGAGCCCCACTTCATATCTTCCTACTCTATGGGGATGTTCACATAACACGTTAACCCACACTCAGTTGTTGTGTGGATTGTTTTGAACTATGGATTGTTTGTTGAACCATGGGTTTGTGTGCTGTCTGAACACAGCACATTTTCCACAGTGTGGGTTATCATGTTGTCTGAACACAGTCAGGGTGGCTTGTTAACCATGAAGTGTGGCTTGTTAACCACTCTGAACAACCCAACAACAAACCATTGGTTCTCAAGGTGACTTGTTTGAGAAAAATAAGCAACACTTAATGGTTAATAAGCCACCCCGGCTGTGTTCAGACAACACAATAAACTCCAATTCAACTCCAATTCATACTCAACCATTGAGTGTGGGTTAGCGTGTTGTGTGAACCACCCAATGTGGGAAAGTTTGGGACATTGTGAGAAAGGCACAAGCTTGCAGCCCCTGTATCAGTTGGCATATCTTGTTCAGACATATTGCCTGAACAAGGATTGAGATAGAACACAATCATTCTTTCTGTGACTGTATTCATCTAACATTCATTGTGATTTGCTACAGTATCCAACTGCACCCACATCCAACTTCATACTGCACAGATGCTACAGTATGCTGTTGCTATTACAGCTCATATAAATATTTTAGCATTAATGATCAAGAAATTCTTCAGCCATCTTAACTACCCTTTAGGGCCAGATGGTAATATTCTCAATACAATTTTGAGGAAGTTTTCCCTTAGCTGTTAATATAGCACTCACAGTCAAAGAACATTATCTTCAACAAGTGCTGAGAATCACACACTTGCACCCACAAATGAATAATGAAACAATTGAATAATGGAATTATGCTAACTGCTGTTGTTTCTGTTAGACCTTTCAATTTTACTGTTTTAATATATCTGAGTAGTTCTTATTTATAAAAAAAAATATTTTGTGAAAGCTTGGGCCACAAGATTCATTTGAGTCAAAAAGCAGAATTAAAATATCTTAAATAAAGACGTATTTCTCAGATCAGGCCCTTTAAAAAATTTGCTTCAATTTTAAGTTAGGAATGGTGTGATCCTATTATGTTTAGACCCCCAAAAAAGGCCTGTCTGGGGCATGCTGGAAATTGTAGGACCTTTTTCTGTCTAAACATGCATAGGATTGCACCCTTAATTATTATTCGAACCACACTGTCTTTTTGCAGTAAAACAGATATACCTAGAAAGTGTTCTAGAATGCCTGAAAATGAATGAAACTGCCTTAAATGGGGAGGGGAGAGATTTCCCACCCCATCCCTTTATAAACAGACATAATAAATGCTCTTGTTTTTAAACTCACAGCACACGCTAGACCTGGCCACTATTCAAGTTTGCTTAACTCTCAGATAAAATCTATGGTGCAACATACTGGTCAAGAATGCTTGTACCCCAGGACTGCCTGTCTGTCTTCAGACTTCTTGAGGGTTTCCTTGTCATCATTCCTTTCTCACTGAAGTCAATAAAGAGAACATGCTGTACAGTAGCCTGCCTAAAGAAGATTGTGAAAACTCCCACAGAATGCTTACTGCAGTGACCTTATCATGTGAAAAACAAAACACAGCACCAACAGACAGCCACAGCAGCTTTACTACCTATGAGTCAGGGACTGGCTCAGCAGAATCAAAAGTATTCTGTGTTTAACAAAAACAGATGACAGTAAATACGACTTGCACAAAAGGGAAAATGGCACACGTCAGAAGAAGAGTCACTTCCTGGTCTGAATATTCCAGTTTCCCCAAATCCTGCCTTCCCCTGTCACTGCCCCCAATAAAAAGAAATGAAATAAAAGCTGTGGACTTGGTGACCATCCTTTATGACAAACATAAAGTATGGGATTTGAATGGTCATCTTCTCACTAGCTGTGTCATACCAAAGCTCATGGAGGGCCTAAGAAAAGAGAATGGGGGGGAAAGTATTTTATTGTGCCTTTCTGCGAAAATTACATTGAGTTAAGCACTGGATTCCATTCTATTTTGGTGTGTAAAAGATGAAGCTTAAGGGAATTTAAAGAAATGTAATGAAAGAAGTAGTTGTCAGTTTGGACACAGAGGCCTCTGTTCAAGGAGCTGGGGCATGAGGGAAAAGAGCAGAGACTCGAGTTCAATTAATCACAGGGCATACTCGCACAAAGCTCTGGCCCCATCTTGACAGCATTAAGTTCCCTTTATCACTGGAAGTAAGGATAAATGGCAGGCAAATTAAGGCATCCACCCTGGGAAGGAATGTGTTGTTGCTGGGTTTCATTTGTATAAACAAGGCACTTTGCACCAAAGGTCTCATGCACACTACAAATAGCGTTTGCAAATGCAAGTATTGTACAGGTACATTTGCCACAGAACTGGGATTAGCAGCAATGTCCAAACATTAATGCATGAAGAGGCAAACCTATTTGCTGGCACATATCATATGAAGCAGCCCCATTTGTCAAAATTTGTGGAAAGCTTAGGGTTTCAAATCCCACTTTTATGCCAACGAGTTTGTCAATGTATGATAAATGTACCTTATTCTCCCCTTTTTTAATCCATTATCATTCATTTTATTTATTCAAACAAACACTCCTTTGATTTCATATTTTTGTAGTAGGCATGAGATTGAACCATAATTTGAGACAAGCTTAAACAAACCAAAAATTTAAACAAACCAAGTGAATATGTTTTTAATAGGGATTAATAGGGGTACACATCGGAGTAAGCTATGAATGGCAAGACAATATATTGTTGTCAGATAACCTCAGACATTCTGCACTATTTTTTCTGGTTACTAAGAAATTTAAGAGACACAATTACTTAGTTAACCATATTTTAAAATTAAGGAGCTACTCCCCCCCCCCTAATTCTCTCTACCTTAGCCAACATTCACAGAAAAAGTTTAGTTTCTTAACTAAACTAGTCCAGCCCCTTGCTCTGCTTCTCTCCTTTGGCCTAATGGATGTTCAGCCTCAATGGAGACGCCTTTCTGAAGACAAGGTTTCAGCAGGGTCACACTGAAGACTCTGTTTTTAGATTCTCAGCTGTCTGCTTATTGAAGCCTCTTAGCTTCCTTAAGCACAACTCTTCTGAAATTCTCCATTTATTTAACCCATGGTGAGGTTATGACATATACTGGGTATGTGCAGGCGCTATTTTGAATATGCAACCCGTGCTCAGGGGGCAAGGTTGTTGTGTCATACAAACCTAGTGAGTGTGGGCTTTGCGAGGGTTAACCCTCACATAATCCATGTTTGCCGGGTTTGCACGACACGACAATCCCTGGGCCAGATATTGTCCTGCTATGGCTACTCAGTGTTATGGGGCAATCCAACAGGCAAGGAAACAAAACCAGCAAATGGTCAAGCACAAAGGTTTCAGTCCAGTATAGGGTCAGGCAAAAGCAGGAGTGGTCAAGATATAATTGAAGGTCAAAGCATAGTTAAGCAGTAAGATATAATACACACAGTCCAGAAGCAGAGTCAAGCAGGGGTCCAAGAGTCAGTAGCACAGAAGGCAAGGCAAGGTCCAGAAAGCAAGGTACAGGACACTGAAACTAATAGAATGATGTTGTTCCACCACCGGCTAGGCTAAAACTGAAGGCTCATATAGCCAGAGCTTTCTGAACCTCACCCAAGGCTCAGCTGCATGCATTAAAGGCCCTCTGGCAAAAGTCCTACTAAGGAGAGGGTTTTGCTCCCAAGAGGTATTTTCTTCCTGAGGGGTCCTCCTTTGTAATTGAGCACTCCTTATCAGAGGATCCCTATTGGCCTGTCTCTTGGGAGCTAGGTGGTCGCCCAGCCTTTGCCTCAAGGGTAGAATTACCCTACTCCTGCAAGGATGGACTAGTGGTGATCTCCTCTAAGGGTTCAAGTTCCCCCAGATCTCCTGGCATGGGTGGCTCCTGTCTCTGGAATCTCCAGCTTCTGCTCAGAGGAGGATTCCTTCAATGGTGGCATGACAGATATGCTTACTCAGAAGTAAACTATATTGTATTAATGGGGCTTACTCCTAGAGAAGAGTATTTTAGGGCTGCAACCTTAGGAAAGAACAGGGAAATCACCCTAGCATAAGACTCATCACTATAAGCCTTAGATTTTATTCATCCTCTAAGACCACAAACCAGTATAGTGTGAATGTAAGACATTATTATAATGCAATTCATAACTAAATTTTTCAGAAATACTGAAATGATTGATGATCAAGATGAGCAACCTTCTTCTCCTGAACACCTCAATTTTTCTTTCCTCTCTTCTGTTGCAAACCATCCCCCATCTATGTACCATATTATAATGCATGCCATTGCTATTAGAGATTTGCAAAATTTATGTGACTGGAGCAAAGGCCATTTGCAATCGTCTGAGCCATAGAATTAATCATCAAGCCAAGACTTAAAAACCACAGCTAGGAGACAGCAATCACAACCACCATGCATCATAATGACAAAATATATAGATTGTCTTGGGGAAGGAAAAGCACATCCTCAAGTTTTGGCACAGCAGGAAGCATGTTAATAAACATGCTCATCTCAATCAGTGTATATTGCATCAGAGTCAAAACATTAAAGTCTGCAATGTCAAGTATTACATTTTATTGAAGAGGAAGACAAGTTTGCTTGAAGAAAAGTAGCAGAATAGCCCCCCCCCCACAAATATCTAGGGAGCAACATATATTATTTCTACAACCTTTAAAGCCCGTGGAGGAGTACAGAAGCAACAAGAAGTGCAAGACCTAAAGACGGTTGTGCACACGCTGGTAACTTCGAGGCTCGATTTCTGCAATGCGCTCTACATAGGGCTACCTTTGTGCCTAGTCCGGAAACATCAACTAGTTTAAAATATGGCAACCAGGTTGGTCACCTAAGGGTGACCACATCACACCAGCCTTAAAATCTCTTCACTGGCTGCCAATTAGTTTCTGGGCGATGTATAAAGTGTTGATTATCACCTTTAAAGTCCTACATGGTTTGGGTCCAGGCTACCTGCAGGATCGCCTTCTCCCGTAAAATCCGCCCCACACACTCAGGTCCTCTGGGAAGAATTTACTCCAGCCAACAAAAACAAGGCTGACAACTATTACCCAGAGGACCTTTTCTTCTGCCACTCCCAGTTTGTGGAATGGCTTGCCGGGAGAGATTCGTCAACTTAACAGTCTTCCAGAATTTAAGAAAGCCATAAAGACTGATCTCTTCCGGCAGGCCTACCCAGTTGAATTTTATGATGCCTTTTTTAATGGTGTGCTGCTTTTAATGATGCACTGGTTTAAAATGTTTGAATTAGTTTTATGTATTTTATGGTGTTTTTATTTGTGTTGTACCCCACCTGGATCCAGAGGGAGAGGCGGATAACAGATGATGATGATGATGATGATGTAGAAACAGTAGCCAAACCGAGGAAGAGATCAGGTTACTAAGGGCCTATTCAGAGACGCACGGAGGATGGGTGGGTAAGGAAACTACACAGAAGGGAAGGTTAACGGAACCACAACAAGCGGGACTGCCACAAGACACACTAACCCACCATGGGTTGTGCTTTTGAGCAATCCACTGTGGGTTAGCATGTCATCTGAATAGGTCCTAATAGTGTTCTAACCGTTCCTCCAGTATTCAGTGCCTTATTTGTGTATATACATAAAATAGATATCTTTACATGCACAGGTCGTGTTTCATTATGGTTTTTTCCCCTGCAGCCACAGCTGGAAAAGGAAAAAGGTGTGTTTTACAGCTGAAAAAATGGGTTCCTGGAGGCAATAACCAATTTTATTTATTTATTTATTTATTTATTTAAGGATTTTTATGCCGCCATTCAGCCAAAAAAGGCTCTCATGGCGGCTTACAAAAGTATTGTAAGTCCCTGCCCACAGGCTTACAATCTAAAAGACATGACACAAAAGGAAAGGGGATTGGGAGGGAGGAGGAGGAGGAGGGAGGGAAAGGAAAGCAAATTCAGGCACTACAATCTTAGTTGGAAAGTTCAGCAGTTACAGGTGACAGCAGGAGGGAGGGGTGCTCTGAGCTGGAGCTGGACCCAGGCACGGTGGAGAGGTGCCTGGCTGCTGCTTCCTCCCTCACTGGTGGCCTCTCCAGAGACAGTTCTATTTTAACTAATAGCCATTTTTTAAAAACCTTATATTCCACTTCTAAAGAACTCAAACATTCATCTACAATAAAACATCCAAAATTACAAGATACAAAAGTGTAAAATTCTGGTGTACTCTCCCTCTGAAGAGCTCTAGGGGATGTTAATAATCAAGCAGATTCATACAGAGACAGGTAGTTCGCCAAGTAGCTTGGGCCTACATTATTTAGAAATTTAAAAGGTTAAAACCAACAGCTTGAATTGAGCTGGTGTGGCATAGTAGTTAGGGTGTTGTACTGGGACTTGGGCAATCTGGGTTCTAGCCCCCACTTGGCCATGGAAGCTGACTGGGTGACTTTGGGCCAGTCACAGACTCTCAGCCCAACCTATCTCACAGGGCTGTTGTTGGGAGGATAAAATGGAGAGAAGGAGGATTAAGTATGCCGCCTTGGGTTCTATTGGAGGAAGAAAGATGGGATGTAAATGTAATAAATAAATAAATTGTCAACCAGATCAGATCTTTCAATATGGGTGTGATATAATTACGATACTGTGCACTGGTTTGCAGTCTAGCTGCCTCAATTTGTACAAAATTAAACTTCAAGCATATCCCCATGTAGACCAAGTTGCAGTACCCACCAAATCATACTGCTGAAATAAAGTTTAGGGTAACCAGGAGAAAATGTTGGTGTGGAAGGATTGTGGCCTCAGTTCAGTTCAGGTATTTAAAAGAAATTCCTAGTTCTAAATGTATGACTTTTTCACTTGGTGGATCTCGGAGTTCTAGTAAAAAACACAGTAGATTCCAAAAGCCCAAAGTCTGCCCACTTCCGCACTAAATATCACATCCCTCAGCCTCAAAAGGTTTGGAGGGCCAAGAACTTTTCCCAAAGCAGCCTTCATAGCACCCATTTACAAGTGTCTAGGAAGGTCCTTCGTCAACTTGGTTCAATGGCTCTTATGCTTCCCTTTGAAACAAGCAAGTCAAATAAAAGTGCAACTGAAGGAAGTATAAGACACAAAGGCTCAGTCAGGCATTGCATAAATTTGGCACATACCCACGTTTATGCCCATACATTTCTGATTAGAAGCTCAGGAAATATGCTCTGGTCAGCAGATAACCTTTAGGAATAAAATAGCTTCTGACTGGCCACCGTATTGTGTCAATTTAATGTCAAAAACACACACTATCGTAGACAGACAACTATTTCATGAACATTTCATTAGGTACAATCAATATTCACTTGGTAGTAGACATCACACACATATCTCAGAAGATAATTCTTTTTTATTGAGCGACACAATTAATAAATACAAAAGAGGGCAATAAAACAACTTTTTAATTTAGCATGGAAGTGTGGATTGGGGAACAGTCTGTTTTCAATATGCATCTCAGTAGTCAGAGGAAATTCCTCTGGTGGAATTCTGTTGTATATTCATGTTTGAAAGACTGACCAGGTGGTGTAAGCATTTTTTCTGCTCTTTCAATTTAGGCTTGGGTTGGTAGGGAACACCGTCAAGTGCAGAAGACAGGCCCTGTCTTCTAAACAGGAGGCAATGTTATCTCAAATGATAAGAGAAACATTTTGCCAACATATAAAATAATCATTTCTCTGATTTGGAATCAGATTCAGAAAGGGCTAGAAAGCAATGCAGTTCAGCCCCCGCTCAAAGACAGAGTGACCAAGTCACCATCTCCAGAGAGCCTCCAAATCACCATCCACAAGTCACCCATGCAATCCTGTTACAGATTGGCAGTCAAGCCCCATCAAGCCCATCCTCATCAACACAAGAGTTAGGGAGCCTATGGATATTTTTCTAAAGTTTGATACAGGAAGTGGGGTGGCTACAGATCCCACCCAAGCATTGAAAACATGCATGAGTGTGATGCATCAGCTAGCCTTACCTTACCCCAATGAAGTGTGTGCCATGTTCAATAGGTGTATGAAGGAGCTCTATGCACATACTGACATATGAACGTAGGGCTCCTCCATGTGAGGAAGAATACCGCTTGCCAGGCCTCACCTCACATGGAGGAATATTGTGCATGTGGGTGCCTTTTTCATGGTCATCAAACACCCAACATGTATGTCGGGGCAGAGCTAGGTGGTGTGGCACCCCACCTGTGCTTTCAAACCATTCCAATGTGACTGCACCACAAACTAGACCTAACCTGATTTTAACTTGGCTGTTATCGTTCTATATTGTGATCCATTTTAGCTATGAGAATGTTTTTCCATCTCTACTACCATGCTAGACATTAACTGCATAGCAAAACCAGGTTGATGTCAGAGCTCACCATGCATTAGACCCTTTCAGATAAACCAGTTCCCCACAAAACATGCAATCTGAATTTGCCCACACCATATGCTTTTGCCCATACCATATACCACACTTTTTCTTAGATAAGGACAACAATGAAGCTCTCAGATCCACATGTGAATGGTTTTTGTGGAATGTCCCTCTCCCAATTACCAATAAGTTCAAACATTGCACAGGGAAGTATATTGCATGAACCAACATTGCCCAGATACAATTCCAACATGATTTACGCAATCATAATGTTTTCCAAAAGTTTGGCCACAATTACAAACCTCACAATGAGAATATATTCATGAAGCACCAGTTCACACAATGGACTTTTCCACAGGATCACTAAACTGTAAGGACAATCAAAAGCTGAAGCCGTTCCATGCGTAAATTGGCCCTCAGTATTTAAGACTCACGTTGATTTTTTTTCATAAAATTTGGGGTAAGAGGGCTTGGACCATCAAAATCTTAAACATGCCACTGACTTTCCTATAAATATAGTGACTGGGTTAGACTATTACTCATATTACATAAAAATGGATAAATCCAAACAACATTTGTTTGACGAAAGCCAAAAAGGGATCTAATGGGAACCGAATGAAAAGCACTGGATAACACAGAACACAAGCACTGTGCCATAAACCTCCAAAGATCCAATTTTTATTTTATAACATGACTTACTCCATTTTCTAATATTTAAACATGCTAAAAGACTAATAGACTAATATTGCAATTCTATGCATGTATACTCAGAAGTAAGTCCCACTATATTCAGTGACATTCCCAGGCAAGCATGTCTAGGATTTCACCCTGAGGGAGTGAAATCAAAGGGGTCAACAAAGGTACTTTAGGATGTGGACATTAAAAGCATCCCTATAGATCATTATTTCATAGATCCGGAGGGTTTTTTCTTTTTTTTAGAAAGATAAACAGTAACTTTCATAGACCATTCTCACAATGACCTTTTCTTTGAAGAAACTGAACCTTTTAGATGGCTACTACAGTTTTAAAAGGTGTGGGGAAGGGAAGATGGGCAGTTAATCTATAAATAAGCTTCACCATCAGAGGTGAACTAAGGCGAAACATCTAGCCTCAGTATAAATAGAGATAACTTTCCCCTTTTAAAATACAGCTGTAGAGTCCAGTAGTTTCAGTACAAAGAAAAACTGGGAGAAGGCCAATAATTTACACAAGTCTTCCCTTAAACAAAAGATCAAAGTAAATCCTCTGTTCTACCAATAAGCAAACTTTCTATTCGTCAGGATGATAGCAGGTGGCTTTGATGCTTCAGCTTCTCCGGCATCCAGTACTAATATAGATTGTGATGACTTTCATTTACATTTGGTGCTCTTGATCAAGCCCAGGCATTTCCTTCTCATCATAAGGGAGCATTATTTCATAGCTGCAACTAAATGTTTGTTAGCTGACTCATGAGATAGAAGAACTACCAATAGATGTATTGGACATCTAAGGCCTTAGCTAGGCCTTAGCTAGACCTAAGGTTTATCCCGGGATTATCCCGGGATTTATCCCTGTTCATGTAAATGACACACAGGATATCCTGGGAACAGGCAGGGACAATCCCGGGATAAACCTTAGGTCTAGCTAAGGCCTAAGTTGCATTGGGATTCTTCTATTCTTTTACTTATGTCAGTAATAAGACTGACTGAGCAGCTGCTGCATATACCAAAAGTATTGTGTGTGGAGGGTGGGGGAGATGACCCAGCATTTCTGATACATAGGGTTAGATACAACATTGTGCTAGTGGACTACTTTTATATTGATAGGACATTCTCTCTGCACCAGAGTTTCCCAGCTCTCTGGAGCAGTTTTTGAGGTCACATGGGAGGCTATGGTAGAGAGGTAGAATTGTCCCCTCCTGTTTCTACTGAAAGAACTGCTTACATTAGCGGAATGACACGAATGGATTCAACCCATAACGCCAACTTTAAAGTATTTACACAGCCCAACCTATATAAGTGCACAAAATTATTTTCTAGTTCTGCAGTTCAATGACAAGCCAGATGGTAAACCTTGCTTGTTAAATTAAATACAATTCTTTTTAGCCATGCTTTCTCAATATTCAGTAGATTTACAACTATTTCTACTGACCTAGTACATTACTTTCGCCTTATACTTCAAACAGATTTGCTGGTGTTCTGAAAGTAGTAACTAGACACTATTTAAAAAGTCATTAAAAGCTATTTAATGGTGGAGGCTCTTCAAAGTACTAGATTTCATCCAAGGTCAAGAGGGTTATCTCACACATATGTATAACCATATGCTGTATCATTCACACATATCGCTTTTGGCACTGTCCCTGTAGGATTTCTCTTTTATAGGAATAGTTGGCCCTAGTTCACTGTGGATTTTTGAAACACACTCCAACCGTTACAGTTTAAAAAAGAAACCTCAATGTGGGTGCAATCTTTCATCAGCTGAAATGTACATTCCAATCTACAATCTTCATTCTTGGAATGGTTTCGAGTCCTCTCAATATTATTAGCTTTGAAGAACCAACTTATGTTTAATGGTCATATGCTTTTGCATCTGTTAAGGGATATAATTCTGAGAAACACTTTCTTCTGCCCTGATGGAAAAATAATTTGTACATTGCATAATATGTATGGTAATTACAAGCCTACTGCATGATAATTCCTCAATATGGGTGAAAATAAAGCCACAGCGTTCCTTATAAGTCTCAAGGACCTTTATTATAGTACTATTAGTCCCTACCCAAATAAGATACAAAAATCTTGGGAGAGAACAAGTGAAGAATCAGCATAAAGAGACTACCCCAAACCACATAAACCTCTCTAAAAGCACACAAGCATTCTCACAAGTCAGAATGCCTGAACCTGCACGAAAAACTGATGCAAGAATTGGTAGCAAGAAAGGTGTTGTTTTTTCTGAAGAGTTTATGTGTGTCCTCGCCTTGATAAAAGTAATTTCATTCTTAAGGTGGTATCTAATGTTATTCGAATGTAAGTCCCGTTCATTTAAATGGGGACACTCTAAGTATGACTAACATTGGATGCAAACTTTAATTTTCTTTTGCACTTTAAAAAAAAAACGTGCACATGAGCAAGCAAAGGGATGAGGGATAGGAATTCTTCCGTTCGCTCTCACTTATTGAGCATGCAAATGCAATCTCCCACATTCTGAAGTCAGGAAAAAGAATGTGATGAGATTGTAGAAGAGGTGTGTCATATTTCTTTTTTTCAAAATGGGATTTACACTGGCTGATAGGCGTCGACCAGGAAAGGAAAATCAATGCTACATGGCATATATTCAATCTGTAGAATCCACTTATAGTGCAATAATATAGAATTCACTTCTAGTAATGGCAGAAAGAGAAGTGGGAAAGAGAAAGCTGACGTATGGATGGGCTAAACATATATTTTCTCATATTATTTCCAGGCATAGTTATTACAGGGTTTCTTTGACACAAGTCAGCCAACTGCCTACAGTAGCTCTTGCACTAGAATTAAAGTGAGAAAATTATGCTAAAAGCTTACTTCATCTCTACAAATAGCAGTCAGCTTTTCATTCATGAGTATGAACTACATACAATCAATGCACATTTATTGGTGCAATATACTGAAATAGTATGTTTCTGAAGGAAAGGTAGGGCTTCCAAGTCAATTGGTGGATGTTTATCTGCCCCACGTTTAAATGGTATCTACACAACATTCCTAACATTTCTGAGCAAAGAATAACTTCGCTGTAGAAACATTCCTTCCATAGAACTTTGAAAATAGCAACAAGCCTGATCTCATTATGAACCTGCTCAATAAAATTACATGGTTTCATGAATAAGTCTATATTAGAAAGTCATGTGCAGCCAAAGTAAAACCTCTAGAACGTCATGAAGTTAAGGGAAGGGGAAAATTTACCTCACATTTGGCTAAAGTCATAAAAAGTAAATACGTTTTACACTAAACAACAACAAAATTCACACTAAATTCATTTTCAATTTCAATTTAAATAACATTTTGAAAAGAATTTGTTAAGACTGGTGTTACACAAAAACAGGAATGCAAATGAAACAGGAAGAGTTAATCACCTTCAAGTTAATCATCTGGCTGCAGCATATTACATGAGGCATGCTTCTGATAGCATAGTAACCTCCAGTGGAGTTGCTTTATGTCCTATTTTCCAGACATGCAGCAAGCATGGCTGTGTCCCAAATAATGAATATGTGTTGCTATTATATTACAAAACACAAAATGGAAATTGAATGGGAATAGGAAAGAGAGGAAAGGAAAATGGGAATAGTACAGGAATAGTGTTGTGATTTAAAATACACCTCAAGTGTATGTTTGTAGAGATGCCAAAGAATGTTCAATGATTGGTCAAGCAAGACTTACTTTTTCAGAAACCATACTGATTCTCTCTCAGCAAGGTTTGTTCTTTTATATGCCTAACCACTGTAACTTTAATCATACTTTCTACCAGTTTATATAGGATAAAGCTTAGGCCAATAGGCCTGAAGCCTTCAGGCTGTTCCATGACTCCTTTATTTTTAAAAAAATTAACACTACCTTCGAAATTAAAAACATTTATTTTAATGGTAAGTTGTATATTTTTAAAAAGTCAAACTTGAGTTCTTTAAGACATCTCCAGTGAATGCCATCAGACCCTGGTAACTTGTTAATTTTTAATTTATCAACTACTTTCAACCCTACGTCTTTTGTCATTCCAAATTCTGAGATACAATTTCCCAATTTAAACTTTCTTACTTCTGCTATATTTTGTGGGTGGCAAAACACAAGTTATTCCCCATTACATCTCTAATGTCTACCAATAACAGTACTTTAAAAAAATCCATCACACCAAAGAGGATGCAATGACAGCTCTTGAGTATGACATGGCAGAGATCCTCATTACACACAGTGACAGGTACCCTAATGTGCATCACAGATTTCTCCCTCAAAGAGAAATAATGAGCTGTCCGGGGCCTTCAGTGCTTTTTATAAACATCTCAGATGTTTTTTCCTGTACTTCTGGCACACTTTCTGTTAAACAGCAGCCAAAATAAACAAAGCAAACCTGCAGAATCCTAAAGCAGCACAAAGATCACAATTCCAACGTTGCTGACAACACCAATATACTGTTCCAGTTATGGAAATATTATTTTCATTCAACACTCTACTTCGAAAACGTCGGGTACTCTCGGGGCCTTTTTTGCACAAGTCCCTCCCCATTAGCATCCTGTCCAGTTTGCTGCAGGCCATAATGTAGCCTTTGATAATAGTTTTGGCATATGTTTCCTAGGGAAAGGCCTGGCTGGCCTTCTGTTGAACGGATGTTGATTGTGTTAATGCAGAAGACGCATATCTGCTACCTCCTGCTGTGTCAAGCCCCTAACGACCACATGACCTGTCAATATCACTTAACACAATCCACAGGAAAATGCTTATGCCAGAGGAGGGGACACTTTATAAACGTCCACAATACACAAGCATTTAACATGTATCTTATTAACGCTGCATATATTATTATTTCAGAGCAGCATTGACTTCATAATGTAATTCAACAATGGCTTGTCTGCATCTTATTCCCCTGCCAATCACAGATTGATAGCCAATGAAGGCAAGAAACCATACTGTTAAACCCAGAACATTTTCTTACCCAAGTTCCTCCAGCCAAGATGAAGGGCAACGGTAAGGAAGGTAAGATTACATCAGTGTTAAAAACTAGCCACATGCAACCCTGAATCGAGAGTTGCAAATACAAACATGGTTGAGGAAAGAGATGTATACCCTCATTAAATGAAATAATTAAATCTATACAATGAGAAGAAAGCTTTTCATAATCCCATTTACCTAAACCCATTTGGAAACATGGAATCCCAAATGGTTAAGTAGTTGGGGTTGTTTTCAAAGATGCTAAGCAACATTTAAAGCAGAGCTGGGCAACACGAGTCCTGAGACTAATTTCAATGCGTATTTTTGTCTATTTGCAAACCAGTATTAATAATCATCAGTGAAACTACACTCACAGTGCTGTTCCATCTGTCTTCTTTAATGCTTAGCAAGACAGACCTTGATTCGAAGGATTCAATTCTGTAGTACTGGCATCATAGATTAAGATATCCCAGGAGTCTGTTTCATTTGGGGGGAGCTAGTCACAGACTCGTCCCTTCTATTTCCTTCTCCATTGGCTTTGTTCACTCTCCCTTCTTCTTCCATCACTTCCACAACAGGTTGAATGCACTCAGGTGAGCCAATTTTATCTAGCAGTCCATATGTTTCCATCTCTCCTTTGTTGGCCTATCATGCACTCAAGCAATTAGCAGTCAATAAGCCAATCACACAGTTGCACTCTCACGTCACTTACAATATAAATAAAAGTAAAATAATTGTCTAGAAACAGGCCAGACAAGAAAAACCTGATCAAGTAGGTGACCTTGTTTATAACTGAAGACCCAATATTCACCATCAATTCAAAGGATTTATATGATTTATTTATTTTATGTTTCTTTGTATCCAATAGGCTAGTGCTATGTCACTTACAGTGTCAAACTATAGCTGTCTGAAAAGCACAAGCAAATCCATTCAAGATGTGAGTGCATGGAGAGGATCATATAGAAAAAGGCGAATGCTCCAAAGCAACATGAGCCAAACTGCACAACATATAGCCTGGTTACCTTACAGAGCAGACATAGGTTGCATCTGATGGGATCTTTGTAATGCCAACAAAACCTAATGATTGCTCACTATGATTCAGACTTGAGCAATGTCCAGAACAGATTGTTCTATCTGTAGCAGTCACTCATTTTCTCTTTGTGTAAACATGAGGTAACAAGAGAAGGTTCTTGGAGTTTTGGTATCAGAGAATAATAAGGCATCTGGAATGCTGAGTCTGGGTTTTAAGTGATTATTTAAGAGTTCAAACATCTAGGGTTTTCTCAGTGAATTAATATATTTAGACTGTGAGTGGGTTCAAGCAACATACTAATCCACCCTCAGTGATTGTGTGTGGGTTGTTCTGAACTGTGGGTTGTTTGTTAAACTATGGGTTAGCATGGTTGTACACAGCCAGGGTGACTTATTAACAGTGTGGCTTTTCTAGAGCAAGCCACCTTGAGAACCCATGGTTTGGTATTGGTTGTTCAGGGTGGTTAACATGCCACACTGCATGGTTAACAAGCCACCCTGGCTGTGTTCAGGCAACATGATAACTTACCTTGTGGAAAACATGCTGTGTTCCGACAACATGCTAACTCACGCTTCAACAAACAATCCATGCTTCAAAACAACACACACTCAACCACTGAGCATGAGTTAGCATGTTGGGTATGACATCAGTGGTTGGTTGTTTGAGCAACCCATGGTGGATTACCATGTTGTCTGAACCCAGACCGGGTCATGCTTCAAATGTTAAATTGATGAAATTATTTCAGAAGTCGGTGAGAAAGAACCAACAGTAGGAAATTCAACATGCCCCAGAAAGGACCCCAAAGGCAGAAACTACTCAGATCAGAGCATATGGTTTTAAGATGTTCCAAAGTGGCTTAAATCATATATGCCAAAGATGTGCAATAGTAATATAGAGCAAAATTAAAATCCAAATGCAGGCAGAGCCCCAAGAACAGGCCTGGGCAAAGTTCATGTTTTTACTAGAGCCCTGAAGTTCACAAAATGGAACTAGGTACAAAATAGTGGCTGTTGGACAAAGCCAAACACAAAATGGTGATTCAAGGGAACCAATTACCCACTGCACTCCATGATCAATATACAATGGGATGGCCTGCCCATTATATCAGGGATCAGGAAGCCCTTTGTTGTAGCTACTGTGAAACAACTGGGAGTGAGAAACCCTTGTCAATTTACTGCAAATCACCTGGAAATAGATCAGTAGATCCCAATATCTCCTGTCCACCCTTATCCTAGAGAGTGCTGTTATTTGTGGAATCGACTGTGCACTGCTAAGAGCACAGAGTCTGTTTGCTGGAACTTGAGCAACATCTGCCACAGCAAGTACTAGAAGGTGAGATCTGATCAGATTGGGCAGGCTGCACATTTAGACTACAGATTTGCTCTTCTTGAAAATAGAAATCTATTACCACAACCTTAGACAAAGACTGCAGCAAACACAGCTATAGCAACGATGTGATTTTGTAAAAAGCTGAACTGTACCTCTGATAAAGGATATTGTGGTAGGCATTCATTTATATGGGAAGAAACGAAAGGGATTCAGCACTCAAGGCCACCACTGGGATGTAGCTAAATTTACCCCAGTAAAACCAAGTGACTGCATCTGCATGTAATAATGACATAAGCCAGGAATCCTGGCTTATTAAACCACAATGTGCATGAGCTGCTTGCTGGTACATGCAGCCTATTTGCTCTCACTTTCTTTCTCTCACTCATGGAAGCGGATAAACAAACCAGATATGGATAAGTTAGCATTATGTTCAAACCCAGGAATATGGGTTTGAACATAATGCTAACCCAACCAAGCCACGATTGTAAGAAAGCTTTAAACCCACACTGTAGAGTAAAAAAAAAAACAGAATTCCTGGCCTAGCAATAAACACAACTAATGACCAGAATGAAGGTCAATAACTTTCTCCTTTCAAGTGTGCAGCTCACAGCCCACACAAAGTAACTTCTTTGAACCCACATTCTCCTACTACAGTAGCAACTCCACTGCAAATAGAATCAAGAGACCTTAAGATCATGAGTGCAAGGAGGGAGGGGGAATCCACACAGCCACACGTGATGATGATGAAGATGATCTCAGAGTCAGACAGAAAAGCAGCTCTGGAACACAGCAGCAAGTTCACAGAACATCCAAACATCACCCCTATGCCTCCTCAGAAGTAACAGTGAGAAGCAGCACAATACAAAAATCCAGCTTGCACATATATACTAAGAAGCAGGAAGGAATTACTCAGGAACAAGCATAGGTAGCAAGTTCTGAATGCATCCACAATCCACCCCTATATGTGATGGTGATGATGATGACGACGACAATGAAATATTTTGGAACCCAGCAGAAACCCATTGCAAAGACACACAAGGCCCTATAAACACACACACACACACACACACATTCACATACACTCAAACACACAAGCCGTATTCACACCTGAATTGGAGCCACATGCGCTTTCATGAATGTAAGTAAAACTAAAACTAGATGGATTCTCTCACCTCCGTAATTCCATCTTTCTGGGAGCTAGAACAGCTCAGCTGCATGGCAAGAAAAGTGAGGAAACATCCAGAAAATAGAGCTGAAGTTATTCCTGCTCTTTGCTGTGTCTCACTGAGTCCCCCAAGCTGTGCAGGCTCAGTCATGGACTTTGGTTTTTTTATTAAAGAAAAATCAAACCCGCAGAGATTGGGGATTTGTTGGCCACTCCCCAATGAAAAGGGATGATTGCTGCCCAGGGTCATCCTCCCATTACTTCCTTTGCTCCCAACAAGGGGGCACTCTTGAGAAACTTCTGGCTTTGAGGGAGTGATTACCGTATTTCTTCAATTCTAAGACACACTTTTCTTCCCATCTAAACATCTCTAAAAATGGGGTGTGTCTTAGAATCGCGGATGTGTCTTAGGGGTTTTTTTTTCTATTGGTGGTACCGAAATTAGTGTGCGTCTTACAATCAATGGTGTCTTACAATCAAAGGAATACGGTAATTTTATTTATTTTATTTCTTTATTTCATTTCTATACTGCCCAATAGCCGAAGCTCTCTGGGCGGTTCACAAAAATTAAAACCAAGAAGAGCATAATAAAACAACCAACAATTTAAAAACACAAATACAAAATAAAATATAAAAAGCACGAGCAGGATAAAACCACACAGCAAAAATTGATATAGGTTAAAATATGAGATTAAAACAGCAGAGTTTAAATTTAAGTTAAATTAGGTGTTAAAATACTGAGGAAATAAAAAGGTCTTCAGCTGACGACGAAAAGAAAACAATGTAGGCGCCAAGCGAACCTCTCTGGGGAGCTTGTTCCACAGCCAGGGTGCCACAACAGAGAAAGCCCTCCCCCTAGTAGCCACCTGCCTCACTTCCTTCGGCAAGGGCTCACAGTGAAGGGCCCCATGGATGATCTTAAGGTCCGGGCAGGCACATATGGGAGGAGGCGTTCCTTCAAATAACCTGTCCAAATAGGTCGTTCCTGTCCGAAAGCCATTTCCCCAGCCTCAGCAAGCATGTGTTCGCCATTTAAAAAAACAAAACACATACAGTATTTGCTGGGAGAACGTACTGAGAAGGCGCAGCTATCACGTATGCTCAGAACTGAAAAGAAGAGGAATCACTGCTGCAGAACTTTTAAAGGTCTGCTACTGGTTCAGAGGGACTGAGGGAAGTAGAGAAGGGAGGTGGCAGAAAGCAGATCATGGTGCCCCCAGCCTGCACTAGCCAGCCTCTACTTATCAGCTAGCCCCAATCTGCATGCCCCCTCAGATTCCCTTTCTCAGTGTGATACTAGTGGCATGGTTCACACATAATGCTAACTCATGGTTAACCCATAGTTGGTTCCCATACCCAGGGTTTGTTTGGCAGAAAATCAAACAAACCGCAGTTTGTTTTCCCAATCCCTGGATTGCTTGGTTCCCTCCTTTTTTGCCGACTGTACTTTTGTGAAGCCACAGTACTAGCATGTAGAATGGCTGGTGTGTGGGTGTGAGTGGGTGTGTTATTTTACCAGACTTGCCTGCCACTTCTGTAACCTGTTGAAACAATCCATGAACAACCCACAGTTCTGGGTTCACATTGAATGACAACACAACATTTAAACAACCCAGAGTTCACAACTGTCTCTGGGTTCACAACTCTCTCTGGGTTGTTCATGGTTAATAAATCATCATTTTGTTAGTGTGACTGGGTTTGCACAACACAAAACCCAGAATTCAACAACCCATACCATGGGTTAGCCTTATGTGCAAACCCAGCCAGTGTAGCAGAAGTGGGGATGAGGAGAGAGCAAGAGCGAGTCTGGCAATGTTGAAAACGGGCTATTACATATACAAATTGTTGAGAAAAAGTCTAGACATCACTGCATGTACAGGGTAAGGCCTTGAGTAAGTCAGAAATTATTGGTTTGTTGTTTAAAGAAGTGAGCAATGCTGATAGATTTTCTGTTTGTCATAAAGAATCCCTTCATGCTAAGTACTGCACAAAAACGGGTCTCTGTGCCAGTTTGGAAATGTTACCAGCACATGAGAAATGTCACTCAACCCGTCTGTTTTACTAACATTTCCTATCAGCAAGCAGACAGGAAGCCTTCTCAGACGCACTCACAAAGAGGCAAACAGAAGCCAGAGCTAAAAGTAGATTTTCTTTCTGTATGCTATCACCCCAAAAGAACGGAAACCATATGGAGGTTAAGCTATTATTCATCCTTCAGGTGGCTTCAAACTGAAAAGAAAAATTGTCAATAGATGTACCCAGCCACCACTATTTTGTTTTCCACCATTTATGTTACAGATGTTCATAGCTGAGCTGCCACAGTCAAAAACATATTAGCATTTCTGTGTAAGAGCACACTAAAGCTGACAACTAAATTGTAATAATTCACTCTGGGGTGAACCGTTAAGCTTTCAGGAATGCCTAATAGTGCTTTCATCCGTTGGAAAATTGCTATGAAGTGAACCTACTTAGCTCTAGCTATAACACTGGCTTGTTCACATATTCGAGCAAGGGACGCAATATCCTGGAATTCTGGGTAAAGTAAGATAGTCAACAGGTTTTAAGAAAACCACTGACAAAGTAATACAGTTACAGTAAGGTAAAAAATTCTCTGAGTATTCTCAGATTTCAGTATTGGCTTTGAAAAGCAAAACGTGTAGAAAAAAATACTAATCAAATACACACCCTGAAAGTGCCCTTTTGTTCCACTGGACATTGTTATTTCTCGAAGTTATTTTCCTTCTTTGGATAATCCTCACCACCCATAATGACGTGAAATGAAGCACAGGGCCCACCCAAGACATATTGCAGCCTGAGGTGAAGGACAAGATGGCACCTCCCCACAACCCACATGCAGAAGCTAACTGGATTGGCAGTGACATTTTACTTCAGAGCTTGACAGGATAGCATATTCCATCACACCTGAGGGAAGCAGGCTAGTTTACGGGGCACAGGGCAGGCTGTGTGGCTCACACAGCTCTCCCTCTCTCCAACCCCACACCACTACACCCTGGCTCCTAGCATCTGCTGCCCAAGGCTACTGCCTCTCTGTTTATTGGTGGGATTGGCCATGATCACGCAGAGTGTTTTAATGTCATCAATAAAAACATGCAATCATTACAAGCAACAGGATTCAGTGGTAGTGTGGGCTCAGAAGTTTGAAAGCAAAGAAGGAAAAGCGAGCTAAGAACAGCATTAAAACAATATGACCCGTATTCAAGTGCTGAAAAATTGCCAACTACATGAATCACTCTTTGTCACTCATGAAAAGTAAGATGAAACACAAATGACTAGTTCGCACAATCACTGCAGCCCACCGTGGCTCATTTAAGCCACATGGGTTGTGGCATCTGCTCCCCTGGTGATGGGTTGCCATGATTTGTTGCATTGTCCAAACCTGGGTGGTAGGGGTTGTTTGAGGGTTAAAAAACTTTCAAATAACCCATGGTCTATTGTAGGGTTATTTGAAGGTTGTCAAACAACCTCTGCTGCTTGGGTTCGGATGGCATAACAAACCATATCTTAAGAGTCTGTATAACTTACTTGCAATAATCTATAGACTTCTTAGCCATCTGCCAAGCCAAACCTAGCCCAAGGTGGCAGGATTAGGCCCTCAGATAAATGAGTGCAATGATGAATTAGTGCAAGGTTGTGATCTACAATACATGAGCAAAAATGCACACACATCCATGTGAGAAACCAAAGTGTCAGGAACAGATTGCAAGAAAGATAGTTACCCTGACAGAGGCTAAGGAAGAAGGAGCTTAGCTAACTACGTGTTCATATGTTGGAGTTGGGTGTGAGAGCAAGAAGGAATAAATTCACAGATTTCTCTGATGTTGCATTGACTCTGTGTGGAATGCCCTCCTATTTGTAATATGCCAGATCTGCCTGGCACAAAGAACTCTCTCTTTAGACAGGCCTTTGGATTCAGAGTGACAGCTGTATGCACGTCCTTTTGATTCCTGGCTCCAGTATTATCTTGCTTTCCAGTAAAAGTTGTTCTCTGAGTGGTCATCTTGCAGTCACGCGTATAAGTTCTGTGCCACAGTGCTTGGAACATTCTAGACATAGGCAAAAGTGTTTTAGAGGGAAGCCAGCCCCCAAAGCTCAGGGGGTGTGGGAGATTTCATAGCCTGCTCAATTCCTTCTTGGCTGCTGCAAAGTTAGCATCAAAAGAAACTTTGATTTTCCTCTGAGAACACATGAGAGAGACCTTTTTTCTTTATCTTTGTGACCTAAGGTGGGCAGGGACAGGACCCACCTGTGGGACTGCACAGAGATTTTTTTTTAAAGTATTATACTTCTTATGAATTGCTATTTTCCAACCAAAGTTAGAAAGCAAGGCTATGAAATCTTAAACAAACAAAGAAATGAGCCACTAGCCCTGGGGTCTCCAATGTGATGCCCATGACAGGGGCACCTGACAGGCTCCTTGCCCCTCTTGATTTTTAATTTGTTTCTTTAAATTATTAATTAAAAAATCCCTGCAAACTGAAGTGCTGCCCTCCATTGCCATCTTTATTTCAGTTCAAAAGAGAGGTTTTGTGTTTTGGAGCTCAGATGTTTGCCTCATACTTCGGTTCTTAGGCAAGTTACTTGTCTTTTAGCTTCTGGGAAATTTATTTATTTACAACATCTATATACTACTCCACATCTAAACAGTTTCCAGAGTGGAGAACAATAAAAGATAAAAAGAATAAAGTAGGTTTTTTATCACTGTTTATGCTCACTATGATAGAAACTTTATGAATGGACAATTTCCCCTCACGGCAGGCATTTTGTGAGAGCACCCATGTTACTTTCTCAAAACTCCGAATGCAATCACCAACCCCCCAAAATTAGGGACTCCTGCACTAGCCTACGAACTCACACAAAGCTTTAAAAAGGCCAGACACTGCTGGATGGAACTGATAGACTACAGCATTCAAGATTTAAGTGAATGAAGGAAAAAAGGTGATTCAGTGTACACAAGTATGCCCATATTTATAGTTACTATATAGCAAATAATAAACTCAGAACTATAATAAGTAAGGTCCCATGGCAAGTGACCCTAATGAGAAAAGATGGGTTTTAAAGGCACAATTACAAACAATTCCAACTAGGAAAAAAGATAGAAGACAACAGAAGAAACCAATGTGGCTCCAAAAAAAGCTTAGAGATGACCTGAAAACAAAAAAGGACACATATAGGAAGTGGAAGGAAGGCCAGGCTACAAAAGAAGAGTACAGACAGGTAGCACAGAAGTGGAGGAAAGGCATCAGGAATGCTAAAGATGAGAATGAGCTGAAGCTAGCGAGGAGTGCTAAAAGCAACAAAAAAGCTTTCTTCAGGTACGTGCATAGTAAAAGACAGAGGAAAGAAATGGTGGTTCAGCTGCTTAATGAGGATGGCAAATTGATAAGAGATGACAAAGAAAAGGTCAATTCCTACTTTGTCTCAGTCTTCTCCAAAACTAGGTCTATGACACCCCTAGCAAAAGTGAAGTACAAGCTGAAGGGGCAGGATTGCAGTTTGCATTTGATAAACAAATGTTCAAGGAACACCTAAATTCTTTGAATGTGTTCAAATCTCCAGGGCCTGATGAACTGCATCCCAGAGTAATAAAGAAGCTGGCAGAAGAACTCTCAGAACCAGTGTCTATTATCTTTGTGAAATCATGGAAGACAGATGAAGTGCCGGATGACTGGAGGAGGGCTAATGCTGTCCCTATCTTCAAAAAGTGGGGAAAGGAGGAACCTGTGAACTACAGCCAGTTAATCTGACATCAATCCCTGGGAATTCTTTTGGAGCAGAAGTAAATCCGTAAGCACCTTGAACACAGAATGAAATTTAATAGGGATAAATGCCAAGTTCTACACCTAGGAAAAAGAAACCAAATGCACAGTTACAAGATGGGGAATACCTGACTCAGCAATACTACAAGTGATAAGGATTTTGGAATTGTTGTAGATCACAAGCTGAATATGAGCCAACAGTGTGATGTGGCTGCAAAAAAAGCAAATGCTATTTTGGGCTGCATTAATAAAAGTATAGTTCCAAATCACACAATGTACTGGTTCCCCTTTATTTGGCACTGGTTAAGACTAATCTTGAGAACTGCTTCCAGTTCTGGGCACCACACTTCAAGAAGGATGCAGGCAAGCTGGAGCGGGTTCGGAGGAGGGCAACGAGGATGATCAGGGGTCTGAAAACAAAGCCCTATGAGGAGAGACTGAAAGAACTTGGCATGTTTAGCCTGGAGAAGAGAAGACTGAGGGACGTGATAGCACTCTTTAAATACTTGAAATACACAGAGGAGGGCCAGGATCTGTTCTTGATCCTCCCAGAGTGCAGGACATGGAATAATGGGCTCAAGTTACAAGAAGCCAGATTCCCGCCAGACATCAGGAAAAACCTCCTGACTGCTAGAGCAGTACGACAACGGAACCAATTTCCTAGTGGGTCCTCCTACACTAGAGGCATTCAAGAGGCATTCAAGAGGCAGCTGGACAACCATCTGTCAGGTATGCTTTAAGGTAGATTCCTGCATTGAGCAGAGGGTTGGACTCGATGGCCTTATAGACCTCTTCCAACTCTACTATTCTATGATTCTATGAAATAACAAGAGATTTCCTATTTGATGGATATTTTACACACACACCCCTTTATTTAACAATCACACCACAAATCTTTATGTGTACTGACCATTTCACTGCTAATTTTATACCATATTTGTAACATGAATAATATTGTACAGGACATCTATGAGTTTTAAATATGCTTGTGTTTATTTCGGAATAAGTGTTTCTTCAATAAGGAAGGTTATGGTTTCAATACTAGCTTTGGCAAATAGAACAACGTACTGATAAATCTCTTGTAGGATTCTTGTAGTTAACATGTGTGTACCATAAATTAACACCTTTTAAAAGAGTGATTTGTAAATCCATTACAACTTTCCAAGCGATCTGCATCAAAAAAAATTCTAATGTTTAACAATGCCAGTAATTGAATTTTAAATGAAAACGCATATTCATGTGTTTCTCCAAATATAAAGGAACCATGCATTACTTATCACTTGGGGATCAGCTCGTCTAATACATGAGGATCAAGAAATAAATTCCTATACTCAACTACAAATATCTAGTGGCCTACTTCTCTCCATTGTCACCACCAGCCAGTTCACAGGCTAAAAGTGAAGCCTGGCAGGTATGCTTTAAGGTGGATTCCTGCATTGAGCAGGGGGTTAGACTCGATGGGCCTTATAGGCCCCTGCCAACTCTACTATTCTATGATTCTATGACACCTCTCACATGAACACTGGAAGAAATGGATGCTATGAGAAGCCTGTAGGTAAAGTGTTGCATAGACTGGACAACAGCAGATATCATAGCGATAGTACAGGTCTGGTGCAATAAAGGAAGGGGGTCATGTCTATAAAGGGCCCCTCTTCACCCTGCTCTGTGCCCAGAAGGGATTGGATTATTCCCACTGTAACATGCTAAGCATATGTTGTTTTCCCCTAGATTTTACTGAAGTGGACTTGGACATTTCTTTAGCTTGAAAGATGCTTTGGGAACATTATTTTCTTATTAATTTAAATTATGGGGATCATTTCTTCTAAAAATGCTGTTCAGAGCAAAGGATGAGAACATCAAGTTAAATCCTGTTCTTTAAACAAAACATTCCAAACAGTATGTTACTGAGAAATTAAGCTAAAGATACAAAACAAGAAATAGTTACATAGAACCTTTTAGCCTTTTAGATACAGAACATCCTCCTCCTTCTCTTGTTACCCCCAAAATAATGAAGTGTAGCCATGAACTACAGCCAAGGATAATATGGGATAGCTTTTTAAATTTATTTGGTTATTACTTACTTTTACTTTTAGAGGAGGATTTTATCTTCATCCCAGTTAATTTCTTGCAAGATGGACCAGCTGTTCTGACTTATTCAAACAAAACTTTGTTATGTGTTTCAGGCTCCAGCATCCCGATCACACAATTTGCCACTCGGCTGCTTGTCAGATGCTTGGAGTGGTTGCCTGGGAGTAAAAGGACAAGGGAAAAACTTTACCTGCACCTTGATTGGCTGGTTATTGATGCTTTCCCTAAATGTGTAAACGCTGCAACCAAGTAACACTATGTGGAAGTCTTGGGTTGCCAACCAGCCAGAATTTTACTGTGCTGATGGAATTTCACCCATCTGTCCAATTACTAGAACAGGATAATACCAAGCCTGAAAAAGGTGTGTGAGCTGCTTTCAGTGAGTGCATTCAACAGGTACAGCTTCACCCATTGTTCATGGTACCAAGGCAGGTGTAAAGACTATTTCCCTCAATGCAAAATATTTCCCTCAATGCAATTCTTTACATTCTTCAGTATTCCTGCCAACAGGAAGCATATCGCCAATAGGATATTCAACAAACTGCCACAGTGGAGATGAATCAACTGACACTTTTCTAGCTACGCATTTCTGTGGCGCTCTGGTTTGAATTAGGGCTCATTTCCATCCATCAGATTCCTTGAGGAACACCCTTGACAAAAGATTTTGACTAACATATTAGAGCCTTTTCAATAAATTCAGACAGGTCTTTTTCAGGTATGACACCCAGGTTGTGGGCTGCCCTCTCTAGAAAGGTTTGTCTGGTGCCCACATTGTGGTCTTTTCATCACTAGGTGAAGATCTTTTTATCACAGGCCTTTTAGGACTTCAGTTTTTTAAATTATGTTAGCGCATTTTTATTTGTAATGCTGCTATTTTAGTGCTGTTGGTAAGAGTTTTGTCTTTGGTAAATGGTGTTGTTTATTTTTAATGGGAATATTCAGTAACAAAATGGGTAAACTCCTAAAGGGTGTGGACAGGAGGATTTTGATCTGACAACCTCAGTCAGAGTCAAACAAAAAGAAAAAAGACTTTCCCAAAGGACATTGAACATCCTCATAGTGACTGGGTAAATACTCAACATTGTTGAAATAGAATTTTACCAATACTCTGTAGTTGTGATTGGAATCTGAAATAGAAGTTCTAATTGTGCATTCTCACCTATGCATTTGAATGTATTCTCTGTTTTTTATATGGGGCATATATACAGTGGATCTTTGTTTTGGTTGGATTGGTGGTGCTGCTTTAAACTTGTTATGTTTTATTATAGTTTTATATTTTATGGTTTTAGGTTTTGTTAAAACTTAAAGAGGTTCTGATATTGGGCAGTATAAAAATGTAATTAAATAAATTTAAGTAAGTAGATGCCATCTTCTTTACCCTCAAAGGCCTGGTTCAGACAACATGCTAAGCCATGCTGCTTAACCACAAAATGGTTAATAGAATGCATTCCCGTAACCATTTTGTGGTTAAGCAGCATGGTTTAGTGTGTTGTCTGAAGCAGACTATAGTGGGTAAAGCAGCTTCCCTATCTGGCAAACAATGTCGAACCTGAAGACAATTTCACTTGGTAACAGGTATGTTGGTTATACTTGTATAACCTAAACAACTGCTAAACCTCATCATTCTGCCTTTTCTGGACCAGTTTTCAATTTCCTATGACTTAGGACCTCTGCCAAGTGCTATGAAGGTGAACACATTGAAAGCTTTGAACAGAGAATAGGGATGCATGTTTCCTTTTAAATGCAATTGACGTCAAGCATTCAAAAAAACTCACATGAGATCCTTTTCACATAGCAAAGGAGCTAAACTGCCTAGATGAAAAAATAACCAACAGCAACAATAGAGGCAAAGATCTAGAAATTTAGAAAGTGGTTAGCAATGCAAAACATAAAAAGAACTAGCATTTACAACAATGGATGTAGTAAGGACAAATTTCCCAGCAGAAATGTACTGCTTTTAGAAATATGAGATAGTTTCTGTGCGAGAGCAGAGACAGAAAATAATATGTCTCTAGGATTATTTTTATGGCTTTAAATTAGGGAAGTTTAAATAGTACCTCAGCAGCAAGGAAGCTGCTAGGAAACACTTTCCCATGATGATGGCTCCATGTAGCATGTAAGAACATAAGAATTGCCCTGCTGGGTCAGACCAATTGTCCATCTAGTCCAGCATTCTGTCCACACAGTGGCCAACTAGCTGTTGACTAGAAACCCACAAGGAGGTCACAAGTGGGTTTCCCACACGTTTCCCAGCAACTGGTGTACATAGACATATTGTGTACTGTATAGAAATGCTTACATTCCTCTGCTGAATCCTAAGCCATCTCTCCACATCAGTGCCGACTCTGCAATTCAGAGAAACAACAGAGGAAGTGTTCCTATATGTTATCTCTCCCATATGGATCCTGCACTCACCGAAAAAATATTTCCCAACAGCAGTTGGGGTGACATGTTAATGGACATCTTTCCTATGGATCTTGTGTGGCTTGCAATATTTAAAACCTTAAAAAACAGATAAAATAGCCCACTGCTGAAAGCATCCTCTGTTTATCACAATCTACTAACTATAGCCATCTTCTCACAATGAGGAGGAAAGACAAAAGGAAAAACTAGAAAATGAGTTAGAAAAACTGCCATACTGCTAATTTCTGCAATTGCCATTTATATAGTGACTTAGTGTTTAAATTGCTTCACCTACATTAAAAAGGTAGATCAATATTATCTTAACAAATCATGTCACCATTCTCCTTATTTCTGACGTTCAGCCTGTAAGTGCTGTTTCTTACCTAGCCAAAATGGCACCATGCACGCAGAAGAGCATAATGAGGCCTCCCACCCCCTAAGAAACGCCCATTGAGGCCTGAACATTCTCAGTAGCAACAGAATGCTGAGGGTCATTTGGAGAGGTGATGGGGGAGACAGGAGGGGGATTGAAGCAGAGAATCCTAAAAGAAGGCCCAGCCGGTTGCCACACTGAATAGGAGCACTCCACCCTGCGGGTTCCATGTATTATTCCAATATTAAAGATGTGAAAAAAGATATTGTTGTTTTTATATTTTTGATGGTTTTAAATTTTGTACATTTGTTTTTAATGTTCACTGTTTTTAACTTTTGTAAACTGCCCAGAGAGCTTCAGCTATGGACGGTAAATAAATGTAATAAATAAATAAACAAATACTCCATTTGAGTGTGTGTGCATGTGGAACACCCAACTTTAGTTTTTAACACTTTTGAGCTCAGCCCTCACTTAAAGATTTGTTTTACATTTTGCCCCTGACCAGCACCAACCACCTGTTTCATTGCAGGGAATTCAGAGACTTTTGCACACAGTTGTGAATATGCAGCCTGCTGCAGTGCAAAGATTTGTGGTCTCTGGCTCCCCCTAAAATTACATGGAAGGAAAATGCCATTGGAACAAAGTAGAAGCTATTCACAAATCAGGCTGGGATTGACAGGCAAGTGAGAAAGTCGCCACCTTACAAACCCAATGAGGATCAATGAGGATCCTTTGCTAAAAGACGTTCATCCTTATGACTTGGCAGAAGTTAAGCCTCTGCCCAGTGCTGGCGCCAGGTTTTTGAGTGTCTTTGGGCAAGACACCTGCAAAGGACCCCTCCCTCAGTGAGTCTATTCTCTTGCTGCCAGTGTCACCAGCTGCTATAGGTCCTCATCTTCTTTCTCATCATTGCTTCCACTTGCTTCCTTGGCAGGCAGAGCTCCAGGGAGCACGTAGGCAGTGGCATCTCCTGTTCCTTCTCTTCCTCCTCATTTCTACTGTTGTCTGGTCCAAACCAAGAATCAGGGGAACAGGCAGAGCAAATCCAGGGGGCTCTTGTCAAGGGGTCGTTGCTAGAGCAGGCCCTTGGCAGGTGCCCAAACATGCCTACCTTGCCTATGACCTAAGGGAAGATGAGTTCACTGGTTTCATGATCCCATCTCCTCCCTGGAAATTTCAAGCACAGGTTCGCTCTATCCCATTTCTGCATACGTTTGTGCTTATAATTTTTTTAAGTGCAGATGAAAACTCATAAGCATTTTTGAGCGTGTAAAGGTTCATCTGCATTTCTGTATGCACTTTCCCCTAATGTATGTATTTTTGCAACCACTTTGCCATAACATTTGCCTTTTTATATGCAATTTCCCCTAACGTATGCATTTTTTTAATTGGACAACAGCATTGCAAAATTTGGAGAAAATTTAAAATGCTGACCAAACAAATTCTGCCCCTATCCCAAGGTAGAAAAGATAAAAAGGGAGAACACAAGCTCTGGAAGAAGTAACAGGCAAAGCAGGTAAGAGCCCCTATTAGGAACATCATAGATCCAAATGCTGGGCCTTTGCTTTGTAGTTAAAAGGAACAAGCCAAGTTTTCTGCTTCCATCTCTTTAATGGAGGGAACAAGAAGGAAAAAGTCATTTTTCTAACCTCTTTGTGCCATTTGAACCCTGGAGGTACAACTGAAAGGAATATGGATATACTCCCTTGCAGAACGTCAGAAATTCTGAAACTGCAATGCTAAATTTCTACCTTGAAAGGCAGTAGAACACCCTGATGACACCTGGTGAACATTAAAGCCAGCTTTAGTTTCAAAGACAGAGGGACTCATGAGAAAAACAGAGGTCACACTTGTCAGAGCACTTCTCCCTTTCCAAACACAATTCTTTTTCTTTTCTTTCATGTTTTGACTAACATTATTAATCCCGGAAAATGTTTTTCTTCCCTTTGAGTATTTCCTGATGCATGAGCTAGTCTTTTCTGCCATTTTCCCCATATGGAGAACTTGAGTAGTTGAGATAACTAAGTTGTTCAATGAAGCAGCAAAATAGGCCAATCGTTCAGTGACCCCTGTATGACCATCAACATATTTTCTGTCCTAGACCTAGAACTACTTAATTCCAGACATCAACACACATATATGAAGTTACTAAAACCATATGGGCACCAGAAGTTACAGTTACATTAGTGTCATCGGAATCCATTTCTCCAGCACAAATGCTGCTTTGTGGTATATAGAGGCAGACACAAATCTATACTCTACAGCACAGAAACAGAGAACAGTGTTCAGATTCCAGAGCAATGGTTCAGTTAATCTAGTTTCCAACCTCCCAAAATGATCCAAAACCACTACTTAAAGAAATGAAACAACTTGCCGATAGGCACAGGGTTTGCCCTTTAATTCTATCCCTGAATGCTAAACATATTCATTTAGAAGTAAATCCTGTTGTTTTCAAAATAGTACTTCAAAGGAATTTTACTTCAGCAATGTTGGGAGCTAGGATATAAGTAATCTAGCCAGGACTGCGCAAAGTGGTAAACCTCAGGAAGATTATTTATTTATTCGGCATCACCAATGTGCAAAACACCTCACAGAGAACAAGAATCTGTAGTCTAATGTTGCAGAGGAACTTTCTATATGCTGGCTCTGTGATATGTGTATTGTGTGCTATGTATTTAGCTGGCATTACCCTGACACTTTGGCTCAAGAAACTATATTGGTTCCAGAAGGGACAGCCTGAAAAGTGTCAGGAACTGTGCTAGTAAGGCTCTAGGACGCCACCGAGGCACAAGAGCCACGGCATGCATGTGCTCCCTCCTGACTTAGATGAAAGAAAGGGGTTCCCTCCAGGGCAGGCCCTAGGAGAAATAGTGGCCTAGTTGACAAGTGTATTTTATCCAGCACCCCACCTGCCATAGTCTGTTTTGCAAGTCCACCCAGAAGATTTAAGGGGCCTGGTACAAGTGTGATGTCCTTCAAGAACAACATTGCTCGAAACATTGATCTCTCAGCCTCTGTGCTACACTTTGTACAAGCCAACGTTCATAAAGCCACATTCTGAGAAGTGGCAATGCACTATACAACACAGCAGAACTAACCGAGGTTTTACTTATAATATTTTTTTGTTTTGTAGCAGTTCCTATCTTTTGATAAGCATCCCTTATTTTAGACTATCAATTATTTTTATCTTTAAAAATAGTAAAGAACGGTTATAAAGAAAAAAGGTATCTAGTGGGCCTCTTACAGCTTTATTGTATTATTATTTATAGAGTGCTTATAATGTTACAGTATTTGAAGCGCTTAAGTGTTACGTAACATGGCCTTAAAGTTAATCTGTGTTCCACTGATTTTTACCTAGTGCAAATGACACCAAAGTCATTTGAAAAAGAGACATACAACAAACCTAACTGAAGGAAGATATATGTATGTTTTGTAGTTAGTACCCAAACAACCTGTAGAACCTTGAAAGAAAGCTTACAGACACTTGCTTTTTGCCACCTTGGCTCACTGCAGACAGTGCATTCAAGAAACACAGCCACTGAGCTCAGCTTTGGACAATCCATAGTTCTGAAATTTGGCTCAATCCTGAAGCATCCCCACCTCTCAGTCAGGCCAGGCAAAGATGATTTAATTCCTTTGGTGCAGCTGTGCCATCACTGCAAATTATTATACTGTGGTTCCAGTTTCTTCCTCTCCTCATGCCGCCCCCATCACTAAAAACGAGAGACAGAATGACCTACAGAATGCGAGTGCTCCGTTGCACCCATCCTAAGGTCAATTAAGGTTCTTACTTGAATAGGGAAAATGTAACAAACATCAGAAGATGATGAACTGATGATGCTTTAAATAAATAAATAAATGAACTGCAATGAGGCTGTCACATGACAAAACACGGAACTCTCGTGCACCTGCTCCAACGGCACATTATCTGAGGGTTTCCCCTGACTGATGCTGTTGCAACTGCTTCACAGGCTCTTTGGGTGAAGGATGTGGGCTGGGTGGAAGCAATGTGTGCTGTTCTCTCATCCACCTGACATGAAGAGGCAGGAGTCAGACACACGCCCACACAAACAGGCAAAAGTCTATCAATACCTGAATTTAAATGTCAGCCCACAAGAACAGAGTGGAGGGAAGAAGGATGGGAAGCAGTTTCTCCCTAGTGGGTGCAGCAAGAAGAAAACTTCATAGCCACCACTGGAAATGATGATGACAACAACAACAGCAACAATACAACAATGATGATTTTAAGATTTTAAAAGCTTGCAGCTACTGCAAAAATGTATGTGTTAAGTAGACAGAATATAAAAAGAAAAACATGTGTCTTACTCCTTACCATAAGAGCAACAAAAGCTGAGATTTTCAGAAAATTAAATTTATTTATGTATTAGGATAGAAAGAGAGAGAGAGAAAACACCTCAATAAGAAGTTGCGAACAAATGTGAAGAGAAGCTCCCAAATGAAGCTACCACGATGGCAGCTGAAAGGGAACTGAGGAGACTGGGCGGGAACCTCTTAGGACATGCACAGTGCATGATGGGGGAGGGGTTCCCACCCCAAACGCCTCACCTATGCAAGTTTCCCAAATGAGGCTCCACACAGGCACAGAGACCACAAAGAAGAACACTTTCTTTCTTTCCCCACCCCTATTGATTTGTTGTTGCATTTGTGCAGAACAACAGCATAATACACAGCTCTCGTGATACCAGATAACAGGTTATTAAAATAACCCTTATAAATTCTATTAAACAACTAAAAACATGAGATAGGAAACCCCAACTGACAACCCCATTTCCCCATAGCCCTTGTCAAATAGGCTTACAGCCAGAAAAGAATGTCAAAACTACAATTTACCATCCTCTCAAGTTACAGAATATACCCTGAGTTCAAATTCACTCAAGTTCAATGATCACTTCCTAGTGCTTCAGATTAAGTCTCAGATACCAGAATGAGTAGACGTGATCAGAGAAAGAAGATGCTCCACTGCTTCTTACACATCTCCTTGCCTCTTCTTCAAGTTGTCTATTCTCTGCTGTGCTCCATCTACATCCAGCAGGGCTCTTAGAGATAAACGAATTAACCTTGGGTGCAGTTCAGTGTTTGTATCTATGGGTTCCTGGAACAATTATGGATGAAACATTTTCATATGGATCCATCCCACAACAGTCACTCCAGAAATAATCCCAATGGATGAAAGGTATTATACCTGAGTTGGCTCTCAGGGACCTTCCCACGATCCCTCTGAGCACAAGGATTCCATGAAAACTAGGCTCAAGTTTCAAAGGAAGTCCAGATAACAGATAATTTGATCAGTTTACATGCCCTGGAAAGGTCAGTTGATGCTTAGCTTCTTGAGGAAAGATTGCTTACTGTGTTGCTATGCCGGGGGGGGGGGGGGAAATGAATGCTCTATTTTGTATTTTTATCAGAAAATGTCCAATGATAATATTTGACACGCATTCTAGGACAAATTTGTTGCTGTTGCAATGCTGAGGCTTAGGTAATGTAGCTCTATTTTCTCACACTGACCTCAGATGAACATAAGATGTACCAATCCTTAGACAGGGAAGTTAACACTAAATCCTGACCCTTACAACTTCCCTTACAAACCATGACAGAAGTTCAAAGAGCAAATGCTGGCTCCCTTCTCTAGCAATAAATTTTTATTTGTTGATGGTTACTGGAAAACTATTACACTTAATTCCTGGTGAACTCCTCTGTCCTCAAAAGACCCTGTTGCTACAAAAAAAATGCTACATATCCAGCAGCTCCCAAATGTTAACAGTATAAGATATGGAGATTTTATGGCAGCAGCAGAAGAAATATGAAAGATATTGGTAATAATTGTAAATGTTAGTAGCAAAGTAAGGATTCATGAATGTTGCCCAAGATGATGCATCTGGACTGATCTTTCAAATGAGCAGTACTAACAACATTACTATTTAACACTGCCACTCACTGATAACACTTTATGGAGACTGTAAATTCCCTGTACAGAAGTGATATTTCCTAGATGAAAATGGATTATCTGAACTGTTGCAATGTGACTTCCAACCTGGCTTCAGGAGTGATCTGCCTTAGTTACCCTTGTGCATGATTTGCGTCTGGAGATAAGACAGGAAGAATGTAAACCTGCTGGCTATCCAGGACTTTCAGTAACCTTCCCTATCAACAGCCACAGGTGATGTCTTATTGCAATGGGACTGAGTTGTATTATATTGTAGTGGCACTGCTGGTTAGAATGTGGAGCTAGGCCTCTACTGCTCCACAGTGTGGCTTTCAGCTTACAGGGTGTCACAGAGAACCATCTTATCTGCCTTGGTTTTTAACATATAGATGAAACAGGTGGGTGTGTCCAGAGATTTGGACTATGATGCCATCAGTACGCTGATGATATCTCCTTTTTCCATCAGATTTGAAAGAGATGGTGGAACCATGATCTCAACTCACTGATGGAAAGGATGTGGGCAAACAAACTGAGACCCGTTCCAGAGTACCGCTGCTTGCAGGGCTGGTGCCAGACTATTTTGCGCCTTAGGCAAGGCGCACTACTTGCACCCCACCAAATTGCCAACTTTTAAAAACAGATGTTTTGTAAAAAAAATAAAAAAGCACAAAACTTGAAACTGCTGAATTTATTTTAAATTGCAAGAATAAGTAATAATAATTTTTGATTAACTTTCGCAAATCCAACAGGGGGGCACCCACTATCTCGCGCATAGACTGAAGGCACCCGGAGGGGTGCAAATGGGGTGCAGAAGCCCATGATCTCACTAGGTGTCCTTAGATGAGCTACTTTTTCTCAAACTCAGCTCTCACCCGCTAGACCTCTAGCAAATATGGGAATAATACAGGTTGACACTACAGAATTGTTGTAAGGCTTACAACAAAATGATGCATGTGAAACATAGTAAGTTAAATACTAAATGTTATTAGGCAGTTCTGCAAACAACAGCTGTAATAGTAACAACCAGCAAGCCTTTCTTCATAGAACTAGGGGTGGGTGGGTGGCAATCTTATGCATATTTAGATAGACTAGTCCTACAACCCCCAGCATTCCCCAATCAGCATGCTAGGAGTTGTAGGACTTTTTTCTGTCTAAACATGCATAGGATTGCACCATAAGGATACAATGTTTAGAAGGAGGGGATAGTCCTACACTCCCAACGTTCCCCAGCCAGCCATGCTGTAGGGCTCTTTTTCTGTCAACATACACAGGATTGCATCTTCAGAGCTTCAATCCTAGACACATCTGAACTGAATGGGACTAGTCCCAATTTACATGTGCCTAGGATCAGACTGCTCTGTTCTCCCAGAGACGAAGGTTGTTTCCTAATAAAATAATCCTATGCATATCTACTTGGAAGTCAACCCCATTAAGTTCAATGGGACTTACTCCCAGGTAAGTATGGGTACAGGATTGCAGCCTGAACTATTTATTTATATTTTATTTTCTCACGTGGCTGGTGCGATTGCTTCCTCTGTCTTTAGTGTGTGTCCCCCATCTGACCCACTCCAAAAAGACAAATACATCATTACAAACACACAGACACGTGGATGGGCTCCACTCGATCATGTCGAGCTCTATCTGAAAGCTGCCTACGAACTCCACAGTTTGGCTCACCAGTGTTTGGTAGCCAGGGCAAGCGCCCAATGCCCCGTGGCTGGTGCTGCATTGTTGTTTACGATCTGCGCCCCCTCCCTTTTGCAGCCCTCCCTTACCCCATGATGCCGCATCCACCACCACCACCTCCATTCCCCCTCCTCAGCGGGTAAACGGAGCGCCCCTAAACAGCCCGCTGTTCTCTTAACAGCAGAGCGTGGCGTGGGAGGGGCCAAGGGCATGCACGGATGATGGTGGACAAATGCCTGCAGCCAATCAGCACCGAGAACAAACGGGGATGGGATATAGCTTGAATGAATAATTAACCTTGACATGTGCTCCTGAGTCTCCCTGGGCTGGGCGATTCAAGGTGTTTTTTCCCGCTAGGCTGTTAAGTCGCCAAGTCCTTTCTGCACCAAAAGAAGAATATCACGCGCACACACGAGGAAAGCACGAACTGTCGCTTCCACCTACATCACGATCACATACAGTGCGCCCCTCTGAGGTCACCGCCCTAGGCGGCGGCCTTGTTCACCTAATGGTCGCGCCGGCCCTGGCTGCTTTAGAATACTGCTGAGCAAGGTTTAGGTGTAAAGCTTGCTTTGGATGGCGTTGTATTACCCCTGAAGAATCAGGTTCATAGTATGATGCTTCCCCTGGATTTGGCCCTGATGTTTGATTCCTAGGTTTCTAACATTATTAACCAGCCATGCCATTTCTTGGAGAAAACAAACTTGCACACAGCCATCCATGCTCCAGTAATTTTTAGATAGGGACTCTTGTTATTTATTTACTTATTTTATTACATTTATATCCCATCTTTTCTCCTCCTGAAGGAACCCAAGGCAGCATATATAATCATCATCCTCGCCATTTTTATCCTCATAACAACCATCCTGTGATGTAGGTTGGGCTGAGAATCTGTGAATGGCCCAAATTCATCCAGTCAGCTTCCATGGTCGAGTGGGGACTAGAACCCAGATCTCCCAATTCCAACAATCTAACCACTACACCGCACTGTAACACTCCATATAGAGTAATGGCCCACCCTGCCACCCAAATCCCAAACCAAAGCTATCAAAAGTGTATGGGTCTTTCTTTAACTAAGACCATGGTGGTCTGTTTCCCAACAGTTTTGCCTTGCTGCAACATTCATTTTCAATGGTTTCTTTACACTTATCAAAATTATAGTATACAATGTCTTCACAGGGATTCTATTTACAGAAAATGGTGAGAATAATTCACTGTAAGTACACCAGGATAAAAAGCATAATCACTATTTGAAGTACGACAAACATCTTTGCTTTCTTATTACCTTTTAAGCTTCAGGCTGATATTAGCACTACATGCTTCTGTTCCACCCTTTCACCTCAGAACAGACCTCTGTATTTCATGCAGGCCAAGGAAGAGGAGGGAATCTTTAACATGTTCACTTACCGTGGATATGTTGATGTCCCACTGAGTCATTCTCTGCAGTCAGATTTTGACTCAAGCATTTTCAGGAAGACCAGGATTGAAAACAAATTGATGACTTCACAGCCATGTTCCTTAGGAAGGAAACGTGATCTGCCTTTGTCAGGAAAAGGAAACTGTTTGGAAGTCTAGACTGTCCCCTTCCTCTCACAGCCTCTCCACCTCCAGATTGTTTTCATTTATTGCTACAGAGAGGAGAAAGAAGGAGAAAGGAAATAGTGCAACACAATTTACAAAGCTAGTTGTCATCAAAATGCATTAGCATTTGATGCCACTGCACCTCAGTTAGTGCCAAAGAAGGGAAATAGGAAGACATTATTTAAAAGGAATAGAGGTTAATATACAGAATTCCGTAAAATTAAATCACAAGGAATCAAACTGAGGAGATCAAAGGGAAGAAAGCAAGCCAGGAAGCAAAACAGGAAGCAGGTATCTTGCAACATAATAGCAAGTTGGTTTGTATTTACAGCAAATAAAGCAAGGCTAGAATCCAGAACCGTGCTGGCCGGTGCACAAAAAGGAAATGGGGCAATAATAAATTCTGTTAATGCAGAGAGAACATTTCTGGTAATCTTTGACATGAGAGTAAATGTAATAATCTCTGGCACTTACTTGTTTTTATTTACTTAAAATATTTCTAAGATGTCTTTCAGGGCAGGAGCCCTCCCAAGGCAACTTAAAACCATTACATATGTAACAAGGAAACATATGTAATGGAAAGCATTTTTTTCTTATAATTTATGTTATTGCATTGTATTGCATTTTTATACCGCCCCACAGCTGAAGCTCGCTGGGCAGTTCACATAAGATAAAAACACTTAAAAACAATATACAAAAATTAAAAACCACAAAAACATGCAAAATGCACATAATAAAAACATCATACAGTAACAAAACAGCCAACATTTATATAGCTCTTTAGAATAGGGGTGGGGTGCCAGTGGTCTCTGAGCTAGATGTGGTCCATGGGACTGCGGTCTCCATTCTCTCCCCTTACAAACACACACACGAGTATATAGTATTAAACTTTTATCGTGCCTTTTTCCCTCTTGCAAAGAACCAAGGTGGCTTACATGGTCCTCCTACTCTCCATTTTATCCTCATAACAACCCTGTAAGGTAGGTTAGGATTAAAGTCAGTGACTGGCCCAAAGTCACCCAGTAAGCTTCATGGCCGAGTGGGGACTAGAACCCAGATTTCCTGAGTCCCAGTCCAACATGCTAACCACTACACCACACTGGCTATATATGAAATTGTGAGTGTGTGAGAATAGTGGGGAATATGTGTATAAGATTGGATGGAAATGAGGGGGGGGGCTTTGGCTCTGCACACTTTAGGCTTGGCCCCACATACGACTGGCATTTAGCCCCTGGTAGGTTACCCACGAGGTGAAAAGGGTTCCCTTCCCATGCTTTAGAGTATTCAAAATCCTTTCATGTAGCTCAGTAGCAGAGCACATGCTTTGCATGCAGAAGGTCCCAAATTCAATCCAGGTAGGGTGAATCCAGGTAGAGAGCTGCTGCCAGTCAGTGTTGACAATACCAGGCTAGATTGGATCAAGGGTCTGACTCAGTACGAGTCAGCTTGCTATCACAAGTTTTCAGAGTTGGTCAGAATTAATGCTGTTGGGGCTGAGGGAATAATGTTTCTTTTCAGGTCCAGAAGAATGTTTGTACCTGAGGTAAGATATGATTTGGGCTCCCACACTTCAGACACTATGCTAACATCAGCTTTCAAATCCAACTACAGTGAAGGAAGAATACTCACACTCAGAGAATAATAATCAATAAAATGGATTTAACAAAGTTTGTGAAAAATCTAAAGGAACAGAACATAAGGTACAGAGAGAAATTGAGAAAAATCAGTAGACAAAACAAAAAAGCCTGAAGCATCTTATAGACAGAATCTCAAGAAAGCAGGCTGTGATATCTGCCCTTCCTTTTACCCAGGCTTTCCCCAATTATCCCTTCATGCCTAGGATAATAAGCCTAAGGAGTGAGACGCCCCTGCCAAATCAGCTAACCTTTTACCCAGCCACAATAAACGCCAAGTTTCTCAAATTCATCACTGTTACTGTTACTTCTAATTTTAGAAGTGGGTGTTGGCTATTATGTGTTCCTGTATGAGGTAAAGTGAACAAAGACCAACATGGCACATGGATTTAAGTCAGAAAAATAAAATAGAAGTTTATTTATTACATTTATATACCGCCCCATAGCCGAAGCTCTCTGGGCAGTTTACAAGAGTTAAAAACAGTGAACATTAATAAGTATACAAAATTTAAGTATACAAGGTTTATTATCTACAAGACATTGTTAACTAGCCTAAGCCTGCCTCACGCCAAGATGGTGCTCCATCAAACTCTAAACCCTAACCCTCCTGTGACATCACTCACTCCCCACTCTCCCCCAGGTGGAACTAAAACAGCCAATCACACGCAAGCACCATCCTGCCCACATTTAACCATTTCTTGCCTGTACAGACATTTCCTGCAAAACTAAGTACGTTAATATTAATACAATAAAACTGACAAGCAGTTGATTTTGTCACACAGGCAAATAAATGCACTGAGCAGTACAGTTCAAATACCAGAAAAGTAGCACAACACTTCTGATCTCCCCATTGTAGCAGAATAACTGGTCTATTGGGGACATGAGCTTTGACAGATAGCCAATTCCATCAGTTATCAAACTATGCAGGTGGAGGTACTATCACTCTGAGATAGTACAAAGATTTAAGAAGAGCTAGAAGGCAAAACACCTTGGAAGATACACAGAAGGAAATAAAAGTGGTTCAGACCTGTATGGAAGAGTGAGCAATTCAATTATGAACTGTACTGAGGAGAGAGTCAGTCATTCTTTTTAACTTCAAGTGTTAGTTTTATCAATTTGTTAATTCTTTTAGCAGCAGGTGAGCAGAGAGTATTGAACATACGATTCCCAAAAGTCATTTTTTATGTTCCAAATTCTCCTCACAGAAATAGAGATGTTGGAATTTAGGAGATGAAATTGGGAATATCATCTTAACATTACAAAATGAATTTCATTTAGTTGCAGGTCTCAACCGAACACCTAAACATTTCCCTCCAAGCGAGCAATATAGTAGACCTGGCTTCAAATGCTTTTCTGATTACATATACCTTATTTCTACACGTACAATTATGTAGACAAATGTCCTTAAAGAATGTGTTGCAGATATTGTGGCTCTGGGGACTGGGAGCCTTGAAAAGCAGTGAAATAATAGCAATAAAAAGCAGCGCAGACAAGATTCTCTGAGTTACAGATTAGGCTAGTATCTGCATTAACAGACAAGTTTAGTCTTACACGTTATACATATTATAGCACTATCTAGCGAACTACAGTATATATCCCTGATTGCCCTTTGTCTTTTGGTTCGATCTAAAACATGTATGTTTCAGGGATGCTTTAAGGTGTATTCTTGCACTGAGCGGGGGGTTGGACTTGATGGCCTTACAGGCCCCTTCCAACTCTACTATTCCATGTGATAGGCTTCATGCTTCCATTACTACACTGAGCATTCTGTTTTTACTATTATGTAAGATCAATGCTGTTTGAAATGCTGGGACACTTAAATGTGTTTATCAGATCCAATTCTTTCTAATCTAGTAAAGAGCAGTTTTGTATTTAGTGCTCATGACTCCCCGCCTGACACTGAGGAGTTGGTACTATTATACCCCATTGCCTAGTGTTTGCGAACATGCAGCCCTTCACATCTTCCTATTGACAAAAGACACCACACACAACAAACAAACAAACACATGCACACACACACAAATATGCTTCTCTGCCTGCTAAGTGGATGTGTGTAGAAAATCAGCTACTGACCCTCTTCACCTGCAATTGATGCTCCTTCGGCCCCACTTTCCTCAAAGTCCAGCTTTACTGGAAGTAGCTGTTCTGCCCCCTTTGTGGCTGACTTAATGAAAGAATATATATCTACTGTTCCTGCCTTTGCCAAAGTGGGAAGACAGCTCCCAAGAGTGGGTTGAAAAGAGGGAAGAGCATTCTACGCAGACCACAGCCTCTGAGAGCAAAGCTCTGCATGAAGAACTGACGGTGCCCTGCCACAGACTGTATATTCATGGTTTAGTGCAAACATTTTTTTTAAAAAATAAAACATTTAAAAGTTGGCCCACCACACAACTAAGTCACACAATGAGGTTTAGGAGGTCAGTTTTGTTTGGTAAACAAGGTTAGCAAATTGCAGTGAAGCTGCCCAACTCCAGTAATCAGCATCTGGGTAAATGACAGTTGCTCACTCTCTCCTTTAACAGGCCAGAAATAGCTATTCAACTGAACCTTCTCCTGAGCAACTGACTTCAAAATACCAATGTAATTCAGGCCACTGTTAAAGCCTTTTTCTCATGTGAAAAGCACAACATTAGACATGTGCAACATATATTTTAGACACAGAGATGCAACCTGCTACCAGGTGCCCTTTCAAGCTCAGACACTTCACGCTAACTGGCTCCCTAATGGAAGGCACCTCCATGTATGAAACTGTATAATTCCCATGTCATCAGAAGATGTGCATTTAAATTGCAGCATTTATACAGAGTAGGGAATAACAACCAATTACTATACAAAGCTATTTGAATGAACATTGACACGTGCTGTAATCTACACTTGCAAATGACACAAGTTCCTACAGGGAAAACAATTTCCAAGAAAGAAACGTATAACCTGCAAAGTAGCCTATCATGCCAGACTCCTCAACAGCTGAGCATGGAGGAAGGCAGAGGCAGCCTTCCTGCCAGAAAGCAAGACTGACACAAGCTTTTACATGGGCTCAAACTTTTTATCTGACCTGTTCTGGCCTATAGGATTCTCAAATGTTCTCCCTGCATTTCCCCTCCTTTGGCCCGATCCAAGCAGAATCCAAGACACAGGCTCTATGTTCCTCAAGGATTGCAACATTTCAGTGGGAACGAATTGTAAAACTATATTGAATTTTCTCACCAGGTGAAGCTGATGAAAGGCACTTTTAGATACTCTTACAATCTGGGATTCCAGGTGCTGTTATGAACCCAGGTTTGAATGGCTAAAGGAATCAGATCACCCATATCCAGCCTCCCATCATGGTAGATCATGAAGACCTAAGGGGATGCTAATCATGTATCCAGTCCTACTGCCTGAGACCTTACGTGAGTTTCCTTCCCACAGCTCTATCACTGCAACCTCATGATCGACTGGATGAAAGTTGACTAAAAGATCTATGAAGGATTAGAGCTGTAGTTGATGTCTAGGTGAAGATTAGTGATAAAGGGCACAAAATGCAGGCTCAGTGCCATGACTGGCAAGGGTCCAGAAAAATGATATTATCTATGAGTGCCTGGAACAGGAGGACAACCATTCACTCAACAATTTCCTCTCAAAGGGAAAATTAGAGACAGCATCAGGGAACTCTACTGCTACATCCAGGCTACAGTTCTTGTGCAGGAGACAAATGTCCACAACTTTGAGGCCATATGATCACCTATCCTCCATGAAAGACTCAACCTCTGCCAACAACCCCCACCCCCGATACGGTCTGAGTAGCTTTTACCAGGAATTTCATACCCCTCCAAGCGTACTTTCTTCTTCTACAGGTGAGAGAAGCTGAAATTCATCCAAATAAACAGGACCAGCTTGAGTCTGTATGTGGAACTACATGTTATGCATAGTTCTGTAATCCTTTGGGAAGGACTATTTTTGTTTTATACTGAGGCTGCAATTTTAATGGAAAATGGGGTGGGGAGATATTAATTCACCATGCTCCCCCACCTCTCGGTTGCTTTACCATTGCTGGGGAAAACGTTCCCCTTGTGTTTCCTCATGGACCTATGGCCTGGCTGGAGTTCACCAGGAGAGGAGCCTTTAGTGTGGTGGCCTCTTTTCTTTGGAATTCCCTGCCCCTGGAGGTCAGACAGGCACCATCACTGTGCTGCTTCTGGAACCTCCTGAAAATAACTCTTTTCCAGGAAGCATTCCTCAACTGAATAGCCACCATTTTTATTGATGTTCTGTTTAAATTGAATAATTTTAATATACTGTTTTAATCTTTTTACTGTTTTATTCCTATATTCACCACTATGGAATCTATTTTACATATGGAACGGTATATAAATATTATAAAGAAAGAAAGAAAAATGGTAAGAGCCAAACAAAAACCTCTTTTCCCTTCCCTCACACCAATTCTCCCATTAAAGCTGCATTGTGTAAAAAATAACCCACCCACCACAAAAAAGTCAAGAAACTACACATACCCCATAGTTTACCCTGCAATGTCCCTGAACTTGCACACATAGGTCCATCTTAGAATCATAAGTAGGCATATATGGAAGAGTGGAAATAAATTTATCTTTTAGCCCAATTGTGTACAAAAAAGGAATTAAAGTATTTTAATAGATAACTAACCTGTGATTAGTGTTCTTTCATTACAAACCATAGGTAACACTTTTTTTTAAAAAAAAATGGCCTTCTGAACTTCCTAGGACACTAAAAAAAATGATCATTATTTCTTGTTGCATTCCAACTGGAAATGGACAAGAAAATGTGTATTTCAGGAGTTTTAAGGTCACAGAAAATTTCTAAGTTCACAGAACATTTCTAACCAGGTTATGATTCAGTAAAGCATTCAATACATGTTTAAGCAATTGCTTGGCTGAATTCAAAGGTCAGTCTAAACACCGAATACCAAGAAGAAAACTCACAGATTGTTTTTGACTACAAAATGTGAAGCCCCATGCCTAGGTTTATAAGAGGTTATGCCACACTGTGAGTAGCTCTGACAATGTAACGAAGGCTGCTGCTCTTTTGTAACAGAGTATGCTGAAATATTTGTTGGACAAATATATATATCTGATGCAATACAACTCTGAGCATACTCCGCATACCAGGGCTGGATTATCCATTAGGCACAATAGGTACAGTGTCTAGGTCCTACAAAATTCCCAAGGGCCTACAGAAAAGTTTAAGACCTACAAAAACCTTTCATTCACACAAGGCAGTAAGCCTCCTATATACACCAGTTGATGAAGGAACGTGGGTAGGAGGGTGCTGTTGCATTTGTGTCCTGCTTATGGGTCCCTGGTCAACAGCTGGTTAGCCACTTTGTGAACAGAGTGCTGGACTAGGCGGACCCTTGGTCTCATCCAGCATGGCTCTTATTAAAGTAAATTATTATTTGATTTAGTAGTTAACTCATACAGGTATAATGTAAATGTAAATTAAACACTAACTCTTTTTGTGAGCAAAATTACAGCTTACGTCTTCAAATTTCATTTTCCCCCTATCCCCAAAAAGCTCATTCTCAATTGAGAATAGTGCAAGGGAAGGTGGTCGTTTCTGTGCCATGGTTGACCTAAGATAGTTCTTCATACATTTCAACCTTGAAAAAGAGCGCTCCTTTCACAGCTTGCTCCAAGAATGGCAAGATACATTCTAAAAGCAATGTTGACATTTGGAAAAATTGCCACCAATTAGTCCCACTTTTTGTGCAATGATCATTTCTGCCACAGATTTCCTGTCTGCATATATACATGGGAATAATAGAAATTCATCTGTGAATGCATGATCAAGATGTGATGGAAAGGTGTCTACAAATGCCCTTGCTGTAGAGGCTGCTTCAATACCGGGCAAGAAAATCATCTCTTCATCCCGCTTTCCATTCAAATTGCAACCTCAGGACCTATCCCACAAGAAACCGAAACCTTTCATTGAGGGTGGCATGTGCTGCTTCCCATCTTCCCATCTCAATTATAAGTTTATCTATTTTAGGAGAGGACTATGTACAGAATTTGTTGCTGGCACTCAAACCCAAGCCAGTGTTATCCATGCCACCTTCATTTAAAAAAAAGTAAATCAGGTTCTCAGTCATTTTGTGTTTTATAGTCTTCTTGTGATTGGAAGGTGTAATTTCTTTTGCAGCAGCATTCTCATTGGCTAGTGACTAGACAGGGCTTGCCAAATTTTGTTCAGCATGGGTGTAGCCGCATGTCCTGCCCCAAGTGATCAGTGTTTTTAAACTTCTGAAAATGGATGGTGGGGAGGAAAACTACATGGCAATTTTCCCACCCTCCTAAGAGAAGACCTTTCTGGGCCACAATAGCAATGTCTCTGATTAGCGCTCCCGATGTAAGAGCAGCTAGTGGCAACAGCAATGGTCAGTAGAAGGACAGAAAAGTCCCAGTATGCTTAAATGAAAATATATGATTGTGAGGGAATATTTGGAGATACTGACAATTGTTTTGGGTTTCCTTGAGAATACTTTGGAAGCTAGAATCTTTCCAGGGCTATGCCCCACTAGCCCAAGGTAACACACACAACCCCTACGTATAGATCTACAATTGTGGGACCTATATAATGTAAGTATTTATCTATAGATCTATCTTGGGGGCCAACAATTACGGGAGTGTCTAAGGCATACAAAGAATTTAATCTGGCCCTGCCAAATACATAAGGTTTATCAGCTGTGTGTAAGTAGCTAATTATTTGGCTACTACTCCAAAATAAATAATTTAAAACCCCATATTTTAGGGTCACGTAACAATGATTTACTCATACAAGCCAATAAATGTCTTTATAGCTGGTTAAATATTGAAACAGGATGAGGCCTTGAGGTACTGCAAGGGCAGCATCAAAATAGAGCACTCCATCATATCTGCATTCTTATTCTACAAGATGCCAGACAATCAGATTGCTCCTCTATGGTTACTTCACCTTTTAATGCTGTAGACATTTGACATCACCAGATTCCTGAGATTTTTTTCTTGATTTTGGTTTGATTACAGAGGATCTTTGGCTTGTGTAATGAACTAAGTACTACTATGTTTGCAGGAAGTCAGGCAAATGAATGAAACACTGAATGTAGGGGAGCCTGGATGCATCTAATCTGACACATCCAGACATAACAATTCTTACCAAATGTGATAAATGAAGCTGAATGTGATTTTTTCCAAGATCTGTGTTCCAAGACTTTGAAAACGGATAGCAAACCTGCAGTCATCAGGTGGCGTTTTGTGTAATTACAATTTATACAAATCTTTCTAAGGGCCACTCCTGCCTTGCAGCAAGGTAAAGCAACCAGCTTACCACAGCACTAACAGGGAAAACAGAAGAGCCAGAGTGTCTTGTATAATCACCCACACCGGTAGTAGAGTGTCCTCTATGAGTTGCAACAGCATTCCCTCTGGACCAACACTTTGCTTGGGTGCTATACACTGTCCAGCATGCTGATACCATGCCAATAACAGACAGACAGACACACACACACACACACACACACACACACACACGAATAAGGAACAGTGGGTCTGCATGCAAAACTAAGCTTCGGACTACTCCAAATCACATAAATAAAGCTCAGAGAGAATGGCCTCTACAAGGAGCCACAGCCTAGCATCCAGCCCAAAAATTTGTTGAGGTGCAAGACACAATCAGGTATGACAATAATATCCTACGTACTCAATAACAAATAAGGAAGTGGTGCTATGTACTTTACATTAAGCTTTGGGCCACCCCAAACAATTGTAGAGGACACTTCTCTGGAGGTTTGGGAATGTCTTTTACAAGCTGGCATAGCATTACATCTGCCCCAGTGCCTTGTTTGGGCACAAGACACGGTCAAGCTTGCAGGCCCATGCCAATAACAGCTAAACTATGTTTAAGTCTCAAACTGACACTTCTCAGTGTCCTCCATCTTTTCAACATTCCTTGAGTCTCCAACTCTCCAGAAAGAGGAGATATTAACTCCCTTACACACAATTTCCACTACTGCTTTTCGGGGCAGTTACTACTGCAGTTACTGTTCTTCACTGGATGTGTGCAACATTCCCTGACAGTTTTAAAGTAACCCCCAAGAAGGTGGCTGCATGGGGTGGAGTAAATGGGGGGATGGAGGATAGATGTAAGTACTACTGCTGTGGGCACTCATACAATCATAGAATAGTAGAGTTGGAAGGGGCCAAAAAGGCCATTGAGTCCAACCCCCTGCTCAATGCAGGAATCCACCTTAAAGTATCCCTGACAGATGGCTGTCCAGCTGCCTCTTGAATGCTCTAGTGTGGGAGAGCCCACAACCTCCCTAAGTAACTGGTTCCATTGTCATACTGCTCTAACAGTCAGGAAGTTTTTCCTGATGTCCAACCGGAATCTGGCTTCCTGTAACTTGAGCCCATTATTCTGTGTCCTGCACTTATTCTGTGTCCTCCATTTGGTCTGCCCCATTCAGCAACCCTCTAAGGGTGTGGTTGTTTTTTTAACTGTCAAGAGTATTTGCACAAATTTAAATGGTGGGAAGTAATTGGGGGGATTTGCATACTGCAGTAACAAGGGAAAGAAGCAGTGAAAGGTGGGGGTTAATATCTCCCCTTTCTTGAGTACCTGGAGACTTGGTGAAGTGTTGAAAAGGTCGAGAACACTGAGAACTGTCAGTTCAACACTTCAAAGTGAGACCATCCCATTGCCAAGGATTCCAATTTTGGTATACTTACTCTGTTCACCCTTCTCCCCATTTTCAGTGCTTCTGAATTGCGCTACTGAGTCCTTCCTTCACAACTATATGCAAATTAGCCTATATACAGCCTCGTCTTGTCAATTTACCTACTCCATTTTGGGACTCCCTCTGACAACTAAAACATACAAGGAAATTGACCTGGCAAGGCTACACATATCAGACAAGTGAAAGTCTGTTTCAAAGTATTATTAATAATAATAATAATAATAATAATAATAATAATAATGGGTACTCAAAATCCAAAATAATAAAAATAAATTATGGATAAAAATAAGAAAAAAAAAGAAATTATGACTACTCAAGGAGCAGAGTTGTTTTTTTTTTAAGGAGGCGAATGGAAAGGGTTAGTGATCAGAGTGGGGAGTGGGCTGGGGTGAGGTGAGGTGACAAGATGGGTTCTGCTGCAAAAGTGTCTGGGATACATACCAGAACCAGCTGGAAGACTGAGGGGGAAGGAGAGGAAGAACAAATAACAGCAGGCCCAATCGTCTGTCAGGTGTACTGTGGGTTGTTCAGCAAAACAACAACTGTGGATTATTCACAGGGAGTTTTAGTGTGGCATGCGAACCCGCCCAGTAACTTGTATTAACATTTTCTAGTAAAACACATATGGAAGTTAAAGCCAGACAAGACAGAGGTGCTCTTGCTTAGTTGAAAGGCAAGGGATTCAACCTGTATTGGATGGGCTTACACTGCCCCTGAAGTCTCAGGTTCACAGTTGGGGTGTAATCCTGGATTTGGCCCTGAACCTGCATGCCCAGGTTTTGGCAGTGGCCAGGTGTGCATTTGCACAGTTGAGGCCATGGCTACACAAGCTTTAGTTATATTCCATTTCAGCTAGGGTAACAGATTCTGCATAGGGCTGACATCGAAATGTGTTTGGAAAGTTCAGCTGGTCCGGACTGCTGCAGCCAGACTGTTGGGCAAGGCCAATTACAGGAAACACATGACTCCATATCTGGACCAGACTATCTGAAAGACCAGCTTCTCTCATGCAAGCCTGTGTGGGTTTTAAGAACTTTGGGGACACCATTCTCTCAGTACTGCCACTAATGGGAGCACATTTGATGGGGACATGAGAAAAGTGGCCTTTCTCAATAGCCGTTCATAGGCTCTGGGACCTCCTGCTGGGAGATGATAGACTGGCTTCCCTTCTATGTTGTTCTTCTTCCAGCAGACGAAGATGTTTTTGTCCCGGCCTTTGGCATGTAAGCTGGTCTGTTGCTGACGGGTTTTGTAATTGGTTGGGTGCTGTCTATTTCTTTCTTCTATTTTTAATTGCGTTTTAATGGATCTGTTTTTATGTTATGTTTAATTAAATTTTTGTTTTTAACCTGTATTTCATTATTGTTAGCTGCCTTGAGCGTCATTTTTGGCAGAAAGGTGTGATGCACATTAATTAATTAAATAAATTTATTTACTTTAAAATGCTATAGGATTTCATGTTACATTCTGAACATGCTCACTCCTTGTTTTCCTTTGTTTTGTCCATGTACATTCAATTTAAATTGGTCATGTTATTCTATTGGGACCCTACACATTCTGTAATGAATAGTCGTATAAAAATGAAGTCATTTATTTCAAAACAGGAGTAGATGTCGGGGTGGGACCCATATATGGAAATGTTCAGGCATTGTCACTGCATGTCCATGGCAAATTACATATTTTTAATTCAACATGCATGATTCGGTTAAAAATCCTGTCTTAATTGCTCTATGAGCATTTCAACACAGAGTGACTGGATGACAGGGATTGAAGCAACTGGAGAAGAATACGACAGAGATGCCTAGAAAAGGCCTCAACATTACAACTCTCCTCCAGTTCCCTCACATTGCATGAAACCCACCACCACCAAGAACAGCACCTGCAGAAGGGAATTTACTAAAGACCTCTGGAAAAACCCTTTCAATGGACATGCTATACACCCAGGCATGCTCCCTCTATTGACAGTGCCCATAATATTTTAAAATTACTGACAATGAGGAGGCAAAACATGATTTAAATTTAAAAACAATAAAAGAGCTTTCAGCACTTACTACTACCAATATTTGCAATCGGAAACAAATTTAACATCTGTTTTTTGCAGCCAAAAAGTCAGTAACTGACTAGAGCAAAACATTTTCCAACAGGAGTTGTGATGATGGCCTTCAGTTCATTTAAAAGATAATGAAGATGAAGGAATCTAAATTCCAGAGCGTCACCACATCAAAAAAACAATGAGTTATTACATATATACTTGGCATTGGACTTACATCACTATTTGTATGGTTTAGATACTCTAGGGAACGGCCTACATGGAGCGATAGCTTGTTGACCTTATGTTAATGATCTCATTCTGCTGAATGAGATCACGGGAATGTGGTCAGCTCTGTTGTATTCATGCAAGTGGGCCTGTAGAACTGCCAGCTCACCCTAACATTATCGCTACTTGGTCACACGGTGGGGAGGGTGGTAGAACAGAACAGGCATAAACAAAACAGAGATGTCCCAGCCCTTTAAAAAAAAAGGGGGGGTGAACTCTACATTCTAATTATGATGACTTAGAACTAGGATGAGAAGTCTTCCCCCTTAGGGTTTCTGATGTCAATGGAGCCAATCATGTGAGCATGGCTAAAACATCAAGTTTCAAGATCAGATCTTTGATTCTGTATAAAAACTGACTGAACAACAATGAGCTCATTGTGATTTCATTTCACAATGCTAATTCTCTTCAGCCTGCAGACTGTGCAGATTGGTTTCAGGGTAAGAGCAGAAAAATACCCTGGGTTTCTCACACCTAACTAATTATCTGCCTCAGGGTTCCCAACAGAGGGGCTATGGTATGCCAGTAGGCTCTGATTTGTAGCACTCCAATGTAATTTAACATTTGGAAGCATATGGTCGAAGAGCACTGCAGTCCAATTTGTTTTCTGAAACCTGACTAAAACAGACTTTATCCAGGGGCAAGTTAGAAAGACAGGACTGCAGAGATAGAAGAGCAGACTCCTCTTTGTGAAATACGTAAAATCATATTTTTTTGATTCTCAGCAGTTAAGAGCCTCCCCCTCCCTTCACCCCAACCAAGCATCCGTTTTTGCAGGCACCTATCATCAGTTTAGGAGCATCTGGAAAATATACTGGGAAAACATAAAAGAGCAACATGGGGGCAAATACCAGCCCGTGATCTCTGTCTGCTCTTTTTTTGAGCATGATGTGCGTGGATCAAGTTTGTTCCTGGCAAGTTGCCTTGGTGATGCAGCTATACAGCAGACAATTTACACAGGGTTGTATCCAGTGGGGTCCCTCCACTAACAGGAGGCTATTTTGATGCAGTGAAGGCTTCTCTCTGCAGAAGTGAGGTGTGTGTGTTGTTGTTTTACCAATTTCTCCTCACCCCTGCAACCCCTTGCACCACCTTCCATGCTGTTCCGAAAGGTTCTCCAACCCTCTGGTTGGGGGCGGGGGCATGAGGGCTGCAAGGAGAAGGAGAATTGGTTGAAAATTGCCTTCTCTGTATTCTACTGGCAGAAGCCTCCGCTGGATAAAAGAGCCTTTCATCAGTGGAGGGACCCCATTCAATACAACCCAGAGTTAACTGAGGCACACCATACAAAAGGGACCTGCCTGATAACAGGAACTGGAAGGGATCATCATCGTATTGCAACAGCAGGAGCAGCTGTAAGGGACTCAGCCGTTCACTCCTTCCTTGGTCTCTAACACTTTTGTCTTTAACCTGTTGCTCACCCTGACACATCTCAAAAGGAAGTTCACTACCTGACACAGGAGAAGATACATGATGTGGCAAGGGGGATGCGTAGATTAAAGCACTTGAGAAATGAGTGGGCATGATCTAGCCTTTACACTTGGGAGCAGCATTTCCCAGGGGTGTCAGCCCCCTTGCTAGATCAACTCAGAGGTGGTAGGGGCACACTAAGAGGAGGTCCTGCAGAATGTGGAATACCCAGACCAGTCAGCAGCCCAGTTTCGTCTCTTGAATTAAAAGCATTGCTCAGCTCTGCTGAGTTCTTGCTGCTCATGGGAGAGGGAGGAGCGAACAGCTGCCATAGCTGACCACAGCAAGGGAATGACAACGAGGAGGAAGATACAGGATCAAGCCCTAACAGGGAATGAGAAGCTTTGCAAAAGCCTGTGCATGTCTGTGAGTTGACTTGGGGCAGTTTAGACACAAGGTTAACAGCAGGGGGATTGTTTTTGGTGGGAGGCTAAATACCACAAGGCCTTAAAGTTCTGACTGTGGACTGGCCTGTAAGTCTTCTATTTGTTTCCTATTAAATGGTAACTGGCCTCCTGGCCACCGCCACCCCAAGAAACCTATTAGTAACTCCTTCACTTTGATCTCCAGCCATTGAATTCTAATATCCCCTCCTCTTCCATCTGGTTTTTTTGGAACTGGAAATTATGCGTGTTTACTCACAAGTAAGTTCTACTTATCTCAAAGGGCATTACTTCCAAGTAAATATGGATATTCGCTTGGAAGGAACAAAAAAGGATTGTGTGGTGTGTGTGTTTATACACGCGCACACTCCTCTTTTCTTGCCCGTTCCCACTGATTTTTCCTTCTCTTGAGTCAACCATTCTTTTATTTCTCACAGAAACCTCAGACTTCCTTCCTCTCTTTTCCATCCATCCCTCTTTCTCTATTCCCCTTTCCTTTGAGAGCTCCTGATTGCAGAAGCTTTTTTCATGGCTCATTGCCTCTTGGGCTGGTCCTGGATATTGCTCCAAACAACAACAGGAAAGCAAACAGTCACTCTCCCCAGCTGTACCAAGACCCCCTTTCAATTCTGTGGAAGCCCCTACCCAGAGAATCCACCTGGCCCCATCCCTGAGCATGTTTTAGCATCAGGTATGTGGCCTTTTTGGTTTCAGAGTTAGCTTGTTGGGTTGTCTATAGCATTATATTGGTTTGCTGGTATTGGTTTTATTTTGTTCTCTTCTTCTAGCAGTTTTGATTATTTTTTTCCTAAAAAGAATTAAACATCCTAAAAAATATTTTTAAAACATTACATTAAGAGACATCTATCTTTCAAATCACAACTTCTTTCTAACCTTTGGCGGGGAAGGGTTTAAATTTGCTATGTTGGTCTCTAAGACAGACAGGTCTGTATCCAAGTTGACACTAGTATTAATGTAAATGGTGCAAGAGGTTTCCCTGGAAAAGCCACTGCTCAACCTAATGTTGTCATTGCGCTAGAGGTCGCTTATGCTAGTGCAACATAATTTACATTAGTGCTAGTGCTGACCTGGACGGTGCCCAGTGATTGGGACATAAAGGGATCAGATGGCATCAAGTGTACAGCTATATCAGCTGTCCTGTCTCAGGGACAATGCTGAGTTAAAGTTCCCACTCACCATGAAGGTCACTGAATTACATTGGGCCAGGTATGAACCCTCAATCTAACCTACCCCACAAGGCTGTTGCGAGGTTAAAGTGTAGAGCAATCATGTATACTGCCTTAAGTTCTACTATATGGAGAAAGAAGGGAAGTAAATTATATATATATAAAAATCAAATTGCAAGAATTCATGTTATATAGAACTGAAGAAGGGTTCTACACAAATCAGTGATCTTCCAATACAGCCGGTCCAGTATAAATGGCACGCCTGAACCATTTTATTTTATGCCAACTGAATAAGCACTGCACACAGGGCTTCATGCACAACAGGGTGCTGTGACTTACTGTTTCCAAACCGTAAAGAGGTTGAAAATGTTCAACAAGTGGAAAGAAACCTATTGTTTTTCCAATCTCCAGCAGTTCCCTTGATTCATGTCAATATTATCACTGTACTATTGGAGCTGACAGGTATTGGCAAGAAAATGAGAGTACGGAAAACCATTAGTTTGTGTCTGATTTGATACCCCACCTTTTTTTGCTGAATGGAAAAGAACAGCACAGTGCTGTCCTGTCCTGTTATGGTAAGCCAAAACCCTGAAAATGATTTTTAAAAGAATACCTCTCCCAGGTTTTCCAAAGTAGGAATTAATGGGACAAATTTCCATGGCACATCATGGTTTACTATAAAGATTTACTGAAAACAAACAGAGGACTAAGTGAAGTAATGATTATTCAAGGAAGTCATACACTAACCTTCTCAACAGTGGTTGTTTTTTTGGTTTGTTTTTACAAATAAATCTTCCTGTTGCCCTGAATCACAGCATACTGAAAACAAGCCTCAAAGTTTTTAGCAACAGGAAAGAAAAAAAATGCATGAGGTTTATTTTGCCAGCACTGAATATGCAAACCTCAGTTTTCCCTTCCCCACACCCAAACTACTTTTGCATCTCTTGCCTGCCCACAGTGTGGGAACTTTATCTAGGACTTCTCTGCCTATAACAATAAAAAAAGTCTTACTCTATAGGAATACAAAATAATAAAAACTCACAGGCAGAGGTTTATCATAGAAACTTGAATTCTTATTGCAACACCTAGAGACCGATGGGGATATTTATGCAATATATCTTGGTAAACGTTGTGCAGATTATTTCCCTCTTTGGAGTGTCTGACCATTCCCCCACCCCCCACCCCCATTCCTTGCTCAACTCTATCTCTGGGTCTATTGCTTCCAAATATGCCCAACCAACAGATACTTAGAAGTTGTACACTTGCCCTGTTCATTTTTAATTCCCTGGGATTATAGAGAGTCACATTCTCCAGATTGTATTTCCTTGTTCTCACTTTTCCAGAGCCCTATCTGTTTCACTGCTAGCTTTTCTTAGTGCCATCTTTAGCCTTCACTGAAAGGGACAAAGAGCAAGAAAATTGTTGAAATTTATTTACTTCATTTCCTACCACAAAAGGACCCCAGACAGGGCTTACAAACAAACAAACAAAAAACAGAGAACAAAACAATATACAACAATAAAACCTCATAAAAACAGAAGGAAAATACATCAGAACAGCCACTGGAGTGCCAGTTTTATCAAATAACCAGGTTTTCACAGCCTGCCAAAAGCTACCAGTGTCTGATGCAGGTGAATTCCCTCAGGAGAGAATCCCATGACCAGGTTGTAGGGTGGCCATGTGCCCTCTTTTAAAAAGACAGCCCCCCCCTTTGTAAGGGCTGTCCTGTCCAATTTTATTTTTAAGATAAAGACCATAAGAACTGCTGCCCCTCTGCAGTTAGCACCTGAACAGCAGACAGAACAGAGAGTCTCACAGGTCACCTGGTTACAGGCTTCCACACCATGGTGAAATATATACCATATTTCTATTTAAATTATTATTTCTAAATTTGCATCTATACATACAAATTACCAGATGAAAATGTTATACAAATCAGCGTCCTCTTCGGTGATGCATTTGGGGTGATTCATAAGTGGCTGTTCTACCAGGGTGCCATAAGCAAAAAGGCCCCATCTCTCAAGTTCACTCACCTCCGTTTTGAAGGTTGGGGAACACAGAGTTCCTTGCCACCCTACAGGGTCAGGCCTGGGGGAGGGAACAAAGCGATCTGACACTGTCCATCTTCACACAAAACACTAAACCAGAACTCCTCACAATCCTGGCTTATTTTTCATGACAGAAAGTGCTGGTTCACGCTGCCCAGTTGCTCCTGCTTGGCTCCTTTTCTACAAGTGGGATCGACTAAACTAACCAGAAACATAGCAGGGCAGAAAAGCTTAGTCTTAGGTCTGAACTTGTTGCTCCTCTAAAAACGCAGACCCAGAAGCTAGCTTCAAACTAGCTGGGCAACCTGTGCCTTACGTTCTTGATCCTCCCATACATAAAGTTACACTCCTCTAATGTATTTCTTTCTCATCTTTCCATCAAGAGTCAAGATGCTTTTAGTATGTTTTTAAGGAAGTTTTAAGAAAGTATACTGTGTTTTGATTAATATTTTATGTATTTTATACTTCTTGTTGTTCCCCGCCTCGATCAGGATGGAGAGGCAGGTTAGAATATTATTATTATTATTATTATTATTATTATTATTATTATTATTATTCTGTTCAGACAACACGCTAAGCCATGGTGGCTAAGCATTTTGAGCTAAACATTATGGCTTAGTGTGTCATGAGAACCATTCCTAACCATGGTTTAAACACACCCACTAACCATTTGCTGCAAAAGGTTTAGCGACCTACCCATGGCTTAGCGTGTTGTCTGAACAGGTCCTATGTAAGAAAATAACTCCTCAGATGGATAGTATTGTGACAGAACTGCTACCAACAACATCAACGGATGTCATTAAATAATACTGGAAACCTAACACTCAAGATATGTTTCCCTACCATCTAAATGGATAAAAGTATTTGCATGTTTAGATACCACAAATCTAGACCTGGTGTCAGCACCCAGCAAGCTGGGATATTTTTTGGGGCCTATGAGCCCCAGCAGGGTCCACCGTAACCAATGATGTGCTTATCACCACCACTACTTTGAAATGGTGGCAGTACAAATCTGCACATGTGTTATCATATCATACAAATCTAACAGGATACTTTTCAGAATATATATCGAAACTGTCATTTTGATACTAAGGAACAAAGCCAATGTTTGACAAGACAGGCAATCACAGTTGCCTCGCATGTTGTAATAACAGGTATAAATTAGATATCCACCACTTGTAGGTGAGAAACTAAGACTTCACCTTAATAGATGAGATCAGCTGGAGGGTATGCAAAGGATCACACCTAGCCTCACTGTTTAAAACCTAAAACTCACTGTCACTTGCATAGCCTTTTTAAGAACCAGGAAGTGAGGCAGGACAGTCCTGATGAAACTCAGGAGAACAGGAACAAGAATATTGTCTCTTGCTGGCCACCATCCAAAACCATGAGAGACGGGAAGGAGGACAAGGCCCAAAGAACACTGTTATTAGGAAGCAGATGGCTGGCATGCAGCAACCCCATTGAGGCGCAAGCAGAGTGGCCCCAGGATAAGTAGAGAGGGCCCCAATCAGCAGCTGCCAGTCGTTCTAGCAGGGCTGCTCTCGTTGTGTCAACTGGGAATGCACACTGTACATCCCACTCAAATGTCACAAACTATCACTATCACTAACTCTTAGCCAATTTGCAGTGATGCCAGCAAATCAGCTCAAAAGATGCAAGACTTTTCCTTGTGTTTTGTTTTGTCATCTCTCAGGATGTAACTTCTAGCATTAGTCATCCTGTTCAGTAAACACTGGCCCAAGATTGTCTCAGTGTGGTATCAAGGTCAATAATTCAACACATTTCAAAAACACACCAGCCATTTACTGTAAAACACATGCTTATGGTTACCTGTTTTTCATGCAGGGATGTTTTTTGAATTAGATCACAATACCTTTATTTTGCAAAAACCCACATTTCTAGTAGGAGACAAATTTAGTATTCCAGGATAGAGAAAGAGATTTGAAGCCCCATATGCCAAAGTCTACTCCCCTCCCAACCATCTCCCCAAAATAGTCCCGTCACCCAAATAAGCAAATAAACCACAAACACTTTCTTTAAGCAGCATCCTTTTTTTTTCTTTCTTTTTTATGATAACCCTGTGAACTTATGAGCTGGTTATGTTTTTGGTGTTTTACTTACTCTGAAGACCATTTTGACTAAAAGGTAGCCTAGATAAATATTGTCTCTAAAATGTTAAGACATCCTGGGCAGAAATTTTACTTGACTGCAAACCAAAAAAACTAAATTTCCTTGAGCAAAATTTTTGTAAGCTAATCTTGTGCTGAATAAATTCAGCAAAAATTATGCAATTACTTGTCCTAAGGAAACTGAACTGTTAGACACATTTCACTTAGCATAGCAGAATTTTTAACACAGTCATTCCATGCTGTTCAAGCTGAAAGACAGCAAAAGCAAAAATGCAGAGATAGGGAAGAGTAATGGGTAAAATGTAGGAAAAAGTTACAAAGTTTGGAGGCTGTTTCCCAAAAACTAACAAGGAGCTATGTAGAATATACTTTATTGAGGCCCCTGAAAATGTGTCTTTTAGTCTCAGCATTTTTAATGTCTTTGTCTTCTTTAAAATTAGGTCTGAAACCTTGAAGGCTTGCTAGAGACCTGATTTCTCCCTCCCCACTTTCTCTTTATATACAGGGTGAGAGACAGAGACTGAGAGTCAGGTCTCTAGTCCTCTTGATAGACATAGCGCATAGCTAGACGGAGCAATATCCTGGAGATCATCCTGGGATCATCCCTGTGAGTCCACATAACACTCAGGGCATCCCAGGAGCAGGGAAGGATGATCCCTCGCTTTCCCCAGAATATCACCCTACCCTTCTATTGCGCTTTTCCCACTTTCTCGAATGATCCTGAGAATGTGTGGCCGGGCGTCGCGGTTTGTCCCGGCTCCTTGTGAGTAACCACGAGAAGCCAGGACCCAGATACAGGGCACAGAGCTCCTCAAGTTATATATCACCAGGAGCGCTCATGCGCTCCTTCTTGTTTAAAAAACAAAATGGCGACCACGATGTTGCACACCACGTGTAGACCAGGGTGATGATCTCGCGATCATAAAATCACGAGGTCGTTGCCGTACAACCCCCCTCGTCTAGTCAAGGCCATAGACACACACTCACACTCCAGTACAGTACAATATAATATAGTATATCCTACAGCCAAGGAACTTAGGACTGCTGGATTGTGCTTTGTATATATGTTTGTTTATTACTACAATCTATTGTAAGCCACCTTGAGAATCATTAAATCAAAATACACACACACACACACACACACACACACACACACACACACGTGTGAATGCTGGAATTCCGAAATGTTGATGGATTGGTTCCGAGAACCAAATCCATGACAGAAACATAGCTATGCAATGAATTAGTGTCACAAGACACTGACTGAGCTCAGAAGGTAGTTTTCCATGTTCTCCGGAAATCTAAATTCTCCTTAAGCTTTAAGGTTGCTAAACCTAAAACCATAAAGTGTTGATACATAAGTTGCTGCTGCAACGAATAGGACTGGATCTACTGTTGACTATTTGTTTTCTCTGATGATAATCTATTGGTTTTATTAGACGCTTATTTCTGTTATTTTATTATTGGTTGTTTTTAATATTGTTGTTACCCAATCTGAAATATCCATGAAGAACAGGATATAAAGAGAACTTAATAAATAAAATAAGTAAGTTGCATCTGTACAACATCTTGCCATGATCATGGAGTGACCATAAGCAAAGGGGAAATCAGGGTGGGGGGAGAGAGAGAGAGAGAACACAGCAAAAGAGAGAAGAACCCAATGATAATACAACTATGTGAGCTTCCAATACTGTCTCTGTGTTCACCTTCATGTGAAACAGTGCAGATCTGCATGGGCTGAGTTCAGGACACATGCGTTAAATAAACACATTGAGTTCGTGACAGTCACATGTGGCCTTGCTCCAAAGTTATACACGTTTATGGAAAATGACTCACATAAACAGTGGGAGGAAAAACAATAGCATCAAAGCATCCAACATTACTGCGTTTTAAGCAAGCTGTCACATGAGCTTATAAGAAAGTGTGTGTGTGTGGGGGGTATTGCATCAGAATGAAATTGGTAGGGTAAGAAAGAAAGAGGGGGTTTAAACTTTGTAGGAACTATGAACTCCCATTTCTAATATCCAGCAAAGTGGGAAAGCACTGTTCAATGCATAGTGAGGATGTTGAAAACTACACAGCCATCTCATCACCAGAGATAGGACCCTGATCTACTCTCAGAATGAGATGATAAACCACATTGTATCACGTCAGATTCCAGTTGGGAGATACGATTTTTTATTACTTCCCCCATGTCAGACACCAGAAAAGTTATAGCCCATACTGCTCCCTGCTATGCTAGTTTCCAGTCGCAGTGAGGCTGTTCTGAATTTAAGCTAGGGGAGCATTAAAATATGATACTTCATCTGCAGGCTAAAGTGATACTGGCCATCCAAACTAATATTTATGTATGTATGTATTTATTTAATTATTATTAGAAAATCATTGTGAAGCATAGAGACAGCAAGCCAGAGCATGGTGCCCTAGTATTCACAAGCCATTTAAGCCAAAGTAAGTGGGTTTGAGCCAATTTAATGCCAACTGTTTGAAAGCCAAGCTTTTCAACTTAACTGTGCTGTGAATTAGGCTGAGCACATCCATTATGGTAAATGTTTAACAGTTTTCACCATAGCAAAATACGGGAGCGTCAGTAAAATGACCACCTTTTGTACACAATGAGATGATTCTCAACTGCCTTTGTTACGCTTTCCTCGTGAAGGCCCTCCTGACACAACCCTCAGCAGGTCACAGGAAATATACAAGAGACAAAGTGACTGTGATGGATGGAAATAGGCCATGTGATGGAAGGTTTCCTATTTAATTTAAATGCATTATTTACTCATCACTGGGCTAAGGCTGCTTGCCATTTTGAGAAGAAGGATGCATTTTGTGGCACACAATATGCAGGAGCACAGAATAGGCCATTATATATTGTAAACTGAAGTGCCCAAAATTATTTTGCGTATATTTTATTTAAGAATTAGAGCTGATACAATTATGATTCTCTAGTTCTGTTTGAATGCACGAGCAGCAGCAATTGATTTGTCTGATCTTTCCAACCTCAGCACAAGAATGGTATTAACAGCATTCTTCTGCACTAAAGACAGACATCCAAGGAACTGGCTGGTAAATTTAAATCAATATGTCAAATTAAGCTCCACCCTCAGCTTCCTAGTCCTTAACGCAGGACACAACTGGAAGAATATCACTTCTTCATAGGCAGAATACCCCTTCTGTTACTGAAGTCCAATCAGAATCTAGGCCAGCCCTCCCCAACCTGGGGTCCCTCCAGATTTGTTGTTCTACAACTCTCATTGTCTCCAGTCAGTATGTGTGGTCCAACATACCTGGAGGGACTAAGCTGGAGAGGACAACCTGGTTGCCAACCTGAAGGGCAATAGGTAAAGGGAACCTCCTTGACTCCTAGTCCACAGCCTTCCTATGTCCCTTGCCTTTCCACTTAATTTCTTTTCCTCTTTACGCCTACTTTCCTCCCACTTCCTTCAGCCCCTCCTGAACTTGTATTTACTCCTGTGATTTCTACATCGCCCAGTTACCTAAGTCCTCTTGGCATTTACAAAGCTTTGAAATGAACAAAAATACAAGCAAAATAAACTAAACACAATCCATATGATATCAAAACCCAATACAGAGTTGCACAAAATCAATATAAATCAGCAGTAAAATCCAACAGGGAAAGAAACAACTACTCCCAGGATTTGAACACACTGAAAAATGACTTTAAAGTTCTGGGGAAATAAAAAGGTCTTCACCTGCTGCCCAAAAGTTCCTAACAGAGCCTCTAATCGAACTTCCCTGGGCAGGGCATTTCATAATCAGGGCACCACCACCGAAAAGGCCCTCTCTCAAGCAGCCACCTGCCTCAACTCATTAAATGGGGGAAACTGGAGAGAGGCTTCTGATGGAGATCATAAGGTTCAGACAGATATATTAAGTACATATGAACACAAGAAGAACCATGCTGGATCAGACCAAGGATCCATGTAATCCATCATTCTGGTCACACGGTGGCCAACCAGTTGCCCACAGGAAACCTACAAGCAGGATATGAGTGCAACTCCTCTGCTCTGCTCTCTTTCTTTACCTGTTCTTTCCTCAAGTTCCTGTTTCACAGCTTATTGTTCACTTTTTACTTTTCTTTCAGCCACCTTCTCTCTTAGTTCCTTGACTTTCAGCTTCTCAGGCTCTTCAAAGTAATTCAGCCTACCCCACAAATCTACCACTGACTCTCTATGTGAGGCTTCAATTCTAGCCAAACTGAATACTTTCTCTTCCCTCACACAAGCTAAGCTGCAAACATTCTTTGCTTCCTGAGTAGCTGGAATGTTCATGAACACCACTCTGTGCTATCGTTCATAACTACTCTTAAATACACTCTAATTGAGACAACAGTGACCTACAGAGTTGCTTGCAGCCATCCCAGCTATGCCTCTGGCTGCTTACTTCTGTGGAATCTACTGAGCTAAATCTGAGATGTAAGCCACCCAAAGAACTTTAGTTATTGTATGGCATATAAATTTTGTGAGTGAATGAATAAATGAATGAATGTGGCAAACCTAGCCAGGATATGTTTCCTATAAACATACGTAATCCACAATAGAAATAAAATATTGTTGTCAGTGTTAACTGTGGGTTTAATTGCATGCAGCTATGCCACAGATATTTGCAAACACACATGTGTGTGCATGTACACATGTACACACACACACACACACACACACAATTTGGGTCATGATTTGTTCTAAAAATTCAGGGGGCATACCTAAATCGGTTACATGTTCACCATGAAAATATTGTATCTCACTTGCCTGAACAGCCATTATATATTCATGTGATAGAGGCATTCCAATTATAATTAAAACCTTTCATGCTAAAACATCTGTGGATTTGTAATACTTTAGCCCTTTCGTGCAAACCATTTCTCATTACTATGAAAATCACAACGCACTGTAAAAATAAGAGTAAAAAATATATATAGATTCCTGCAATGTTAAGAACAGGGGTGGGGAATCAGTGGCCCTCCAGAAGATGTTAGACTCCAGCTCCCATCAGTAAGGCCAATGGCCAGGGATGATGGGCACTGTAGTCCAACAACATCCAGGGGCTTTTAGTATCTCCACCCCTAGTTTAGACCATGAACCCCAAGATATTTTGAACTCATGAGTGACAAACACAGTCACAAAAGTATCTGTGGCCTTTTATTTTCTCTTGCATGTCTTTTCCATTGTACATAAAGGAAATAAATACTGATGCAACTAAAAGCCTGAGAACCTCAGAATACTTGCAGTGTTCTACCTGCAACAATAATATTTAAAACATACAGAGTTGAATGTTAGCAGTAAAGCACACTTATGGCAAGGAAAGTATAAGTTGTGAAGTTGAAGTAAGCTGGATTGTTACCAGGTTCTCTCACACTTCTGCACGACTCAGAAGTTTCAAGTTCTTTGAGTACATCTGTTTTGCACATTATCGATTATGCTCCACAGGTTCCTCTGTTCCATCTAAATATCGCCAGTATCAATATGTTCAGATGAAATATTATATGGCCAAGAAAAGAGGGAGCAAAATTCAGAAATACAAACTGACCAATTAATAACCTCACTTCCACAATACAATGCAGTTGGGAAGAAACTTTACACCCTCAGTTATCCTGAGATAACCATCCTTCAGCACCTTTTAGACATATAGAAAGGGTTTTATTAAAGTAAGAGCAGGTTGACTGCAAGAAAAAGAACCTTTGGTTATGATTGGAGATTACCATGCACTTCAACAGGTTGGAGATCTCATTTTAATTCCTATTTATTAAAAGAATATGACCTTTCCTTTCTGCTGGAAAGGCCTCTGGAACACTTCATAATAATGATAAAAAGTAGAACACATAGCATGCCATGAACATTTTAAAACAAAAACAAAAACCCTAACACCAGAACACAGCAATAGATAGCAATACATCAATAAATCAATCTTTTTTTTCCTCCAAAGGCCCTCTGAAATAAACAGGTTTTCATTGGCATTGGAAGGTGAGTAGTGAAAGAGCTAAATGGAATCCCTCCACGTGAGTGGAGAGTATTCCACGGCCATAGTCCTATAACCAACCTCCAGCCTGTGTGACCATCACCACACCTTGGCTAGCCGGGGACACAGAGTGAAGTCTCAGATGCTGATCTAAGTGTTCAGGTAGCTACATATGGGAAGAGTCAGTCCTTAAGATATCTTGGTCCTAGTCCATTGAGGGCTTAAAAGCTCAGAATCAGCCCTGGGAATTGGACCTGGAAATCAACTGTAAAGTTCAAACAAGATTGCAGTTATCTTCACCCTTCTGTAACCTGCACATAATACTCTAGTAGTTGCATTTTAACTGGCTTAAGTTTCCAAATGTTCAGACAGTAACACTCCTAGCCATCACTACCATGTGCATATCCAAGAGCAGCACTGGATCCAGGAGAATGCCCAAGCTGTTCATGTTTGCATTGAACACACAGATACATTTGAAGAAGAAGAAGAAGGAGAAGGAGAAGGAGAAGGAGAAGAGAAGAAAACCATCAGGGGATCTATCTCTACCATATCTAAAAAGATGTGGGGAAGTACACTTAATAGTCATATTTATATGGACAGGGTGAAGTGGATAACATTATGTTGGGAGTGGCATCAACTCTTGCATTAAACTGGAACATGTTTATGGATCCCTACATTCAGAGACTCCATCTGCCACCTACAGAGCACTTCACACTTGTCTTTGCAACTCTTCAAAAGCAAGACATTTCCTTAAAGCAAAGAGCAATGAGCCCAAGTATTCATGTACCATGAGTCAAATTAAACATGAGGCAGCCAATGGGGTGTCACTAAAAAAAATGGTCTGAAAAGGCAGTTTTTGTGTCGAAGAACAAGAGGGAAACTATCCAGTAAGCAATGAGTTACAGGACTATCGTTCAGCAACTGTTGGGAGAATATGAGCCATTACAGTTTCAGAAGGAAGAGGATTATGTAAAAGAGCCCTGTCCCATGGGCTGCTTTGCACTCCTTGTTATCCAAGTGTGTTTGACTCAGCAAAAAGAGGAAGCCAAACAAAACCATTTCAGATAGCAAAGCTGGAACAAGGGACAATAGCTGCCACCTCCAGAAAGCGAGAGAGATCTGTGGCCACCCATGTTTAATGCAGATAAATGAGAACATGCACGGCTGCTCCCTGACCATTGAGAGGCCTAGTCAAGGGTTGCAGCTGCCTCCTTCGAAGAACTGGGTGGCCGTTCCTTTTCAGCGGCTCTGAAGAGTGTTAAAATTGAAAACATTACTGCTGAGAGCACTGGGCTTGCGCTCCTCGTGAATGAAACAAGAAGATTAACGAGGAGGGTGGCTCACCCGCTGCCAAACATTCTATGCGGCGCTAGGAAAACTCTCTGCACAGTTCAAACTAATTTTATTAGAGAACTGTATGCCATAGAACTTTACACTTGCAAGGATACAGCACACAAACCAGAGCAGCAAAGGACAGGGACAGCTTTACAAATTACAATTGCTGTGGGCAACAGTGCCTTGCATGCTGGTTTCCCAGGCCCAGGTACAAGGCTCTTTAAAGACATGTAGGGTGTCCATTCTTTAGGAATGAAAGCTGCCCTAGGTCCTCCCAACACTGTGTAAAAATTGCCCCGAATGCCATTTCCTTTTAGTGGCATAGTTGTGTATAAGCATAAGAACAGCCTGCAAAGTGAATGCAGACTTTATATTCAAGACATACACGTTGCAGTATTTACTAGCAGTCATGATTTCCTACAACTGCATGTCAGTTTAAACTGATGCTCCCATACTGACACCTTCCACAGCTACACAGGTGTCATGTATGAAGTCACTACCTGAAGCAAATCTAGGGTTCAAGATGGGTGAGCATCCAAGATGAACATAAAAAGCGAGAATAGTCTCAAGATGCTATAAACAAATTTACTATAGAAACCGCCCAGAGAGCTCCGGCTATTGGGCGGTATAGAAATGTAATAAATAAATAAATAAATAAATAGAAAAGCTTGACGCATTTCAGGCTCTTGCTCTTTATTAGATCTTCAAGGGGCAATAATAATAATAATAATAATAATAATAATATCTATATCTATCTATCTATCTAAGACAATACAGAACTAAAACAAAATTACTATTAGAAAAATACATTGCAATTTACAGGCCATGCTTGCAATGTATTTTTCTAATTGTATTTTTTTTTTAGTTCTGGGTTGTTGTCTGATTCATATGTCTCATGTGTATTGTTACAGCCCCTTGAAGAAGTTCTAATAAAAAGCAAGAGGCTGAAACCCGCCGGGCTTTACTACAACAAATTTGTTTGTAGCATCCTGAGACAATTCTCTGTTTCTGGAGCAAATCTAGCCAACTGACTGAAGATGTCTGTTTAGTTTTTATGTTTTTGGACCACCCAATAACTGAGATTGTCTGGGCAATATACAGATAAATTAAAAACATAAAATGCGAGATAGCAATAAAAGAGCACATGATAAAGCCAAGATAAAACCAGTAGCCACGATAAAACAGTGCAAAGATCTAAAAAAGCACTAAAATAGTTCCTAAAATGCCTGGGAAAATAAGAAGGTCTTCAGCTGGTATAAAAAAAATGCCATAATGTAGGCATCAGGTGAGCCTCTCTGCAGAAGGCCTTCTCTCTCTCTCTCTCTCTCTGTGTGTCAATCCCATTGCCACATTTGATGGGGGCATCTAGAGGAGAGCCTCAGATGATGGCCTACTTTTAAGCAGAAATATTATTAAAGAGGGAATTTTTTTTAAGAGGCGATTTTGATTTGTGTTTACTTTCCCCCCTGTCCCTTCTGTCCCCACATGGGAAAAAGCGTAACGATAGAAGTTACTTGGAGAACACAATCATTTCTACATCAGAGAACAATGCTATTAGAGAAAAAACCACATGGTTCTCATTCACTAATGAACATTTACTGACTATATTCCATTACAGTTTGACATTTCCTATTGTCATTGCTTGCATTTCTAAACAGATTAGAGCTAATATTTGCAACTCACTGAAGACTGATAATAAAAGAAGACTTGAATTTATAAACGTGATAATATCTAGCCACATGTAGCAAGGCCCAGTAGATAGAAAAAATAAATTCTCTAAACACACACACACACACACACACACACACACACACACACACACAGAAGGGCCCCCCCCTGCTAATTCTTTAGGTAAGGCAAAGAGGGAGAAAGAGAATAGCCCTTTCTTCATGAACACAGATCGCAAGTCCCTCCAGAAGTAGACGGGCTGGTGAGACTAAAGAAAATGCAGTATCTGGAATTGCTTTCAAAAATCTTGCACAGCTGGTAAAACAGGTTAATGTGCACAGCTGCTTTGAAGGAAGGCATCTCAAAAATAAACAAACCTTGGTGGTTTAGGTAAGAGGCTGTCTATGGTATCTGAACAACCTGCTTTATTATCTGCTCAGTCACTGCAGCACTTTTGTTCAATGTGTTATTCTGTAACATCATTTCAAACAGATAAAGGCCATGTTTTGGGGGAACTGAAAAGCCAAGGGGCTAATGGTGACAGTTCCACAACAATGCAATACTAACAGTACTGGCCTGAAAGCAAAAACACCTTTCCTCTTTCCTTCTCATTATTGAATAGAAGCCTCTAACAGAGAGGGCTCCAACCTTTCTGGACCTAGCAGATCCAACCAACAGAGAGCAATGAGGTGCCATGAATCCAAAGAGAAAGTGAAATATGTCAGAATTTCTTTCACACCTTTGTATGGGCTACATTGAATGACATAATTTCCCACACAGGCACAACTATCAAGGAGGAACTGATGGGGAGAAGAAAAGAGGGCAGCTCACTCTTCTCTAGCCCCAAATCTCTGCAACCTGCCCTTTTTCCAACTGTCCAGAGCAACAGGAGTTAAAAAGATTTGAAATAAGGAACGTCCAGGCTACCCACACAACCTGTGGGCTTGCCCAGACTTCTGTCCCAGTAGTGAGTCTTGATGGGTATGACCTTCCCTCTTCTTATCTTTTATCTGGACATGCCTTCAAATCAAGGACTCTCCACTGCGAAGTAGGGCACGTGGCCACCCAAGCTGGGACTTCCCCTTTTTTCAGAAGTGCTGCCTTTGGGTTAGCAGGACTAGAGAAGCCAATGGAGTTTCACGCGTCTCAATGCAACAGGACTTTGGCTCAGGGAAGTCTTTTGCTCTTTTAGACTCTCTAGTTAGAGCTTTAAATGCCTTAAAGAAACTTTGAAACTCTGATTGCAGGTAGGTTGCTACATTTTATTAAGTCATCAAGGCTTGAACTGGAGGCCCATCTTGGAGTGGGGGTGGGGACTACCATTCTACTAAACTGACAGTATCAGCAGAGCTGATGAAGGATCACATCAATTTCAAAAGCATCAACTTTTGCTACCTTAGTTTCCATGGATCTTCCTTATTATTACCCTAATAAATCACTTGTTTGCATTTTCAATTACTCCTGGCTACATTATGATTACAGGTATATTGCAGTTGAATATTACAGCTAGTGTTTCTGTAGGAAGTAGGCATTAGTAAAAATGCCCAGTGATATAAAAAGTTTAGACAAATTCAGTAGTCCCTAACAATCCTGCCTCTGGATTTACATGTTTAATTTACATGTGTGTGGTGTTGAACTGTAGCTTTTGGCTTCTTAATTCACTTTTCTTCACAACTGCTCTGTATACATTTTGATTCACTTCTCTATCAATGATAGAAGTTTTGCCTCTATCAGGGCAAAACTACACATTAATTTAAATACATAGCCAGCAGAAACATCTTTGTTTCTCTAAGGTAAGAGCAAGAAAGTAAATTACTTTTTGGAAATATAAATTACACCTCCCCCCAATTAAGGTCCCAATCCACACTGGATCCCTGCACTTATTTTAGAGTAAAAAAGCTGGGTGGGGATGTAACTCCTAGCTACATCTATAAAGTAATGTGCAATTCGTTTTGTCTTTGTGGAATACTGGAATAGTCTAGCTTGTGATAGATTGACAGCCATGGCCTCATATCACTTGTAGAAGTCGACCTTCTTCAGTTAGAATTCCACCCGTGACCACACACAGCTGGTACCGTTCTGAACTTCATTCCTCTGACTAGAGAAACCAGCAATGTCTCCACAGCACCATGAGCAGAAAGGAAGCACATGTGGTGGTTAGAAAAAGTGTGGTTTGTGGACACATTATAGGGAGACCAGAGCAAGCAGGAAGAGACGGGCAAATATCAAGCAGCCTAACTACCATTTGACTAATTACACGCATAGAAAAGAAATGTCTCAGGAAGCTGAAACAAAGATTTTATTTGTAAAAATAAGCTAACCGCGTTTTGGCCGATTTGTATTTTAAGGCCTTCTCAGGGGTTGCCAGTTAACTTTAATAAGAGATAGTTATTATAAGAATTTCTGCAGATGCTTTTATAACTCCCTGAAGAAGGTGTTAATATACAAATACGGCAAAAACACAGGTTTTTTAACAAATAAAATCTTTGTTTCAGCATCCTCAAACATTTCTTTTCTATTCATGGGTCCAATTTGGATGTTCTTCCACTTTTGCACATTTGACTAATCACCGAACAGCAATTGTTACAGACCCCAGAAGCTGATAAGTAACAAATTTTACAGCTAGGTTATTGTAAAGGTGAATAATATCCTAACTGTGAAACATTATTATCATATTATATTTATTTATATCCTGCCTTTTTCCCAGTACTGGGACTCTTTTTTTATTATTATTATTATTAATTTTTTTAAACATCAATACAAATCAATACAAATCAATATAGCAATACAAATAAAACAATACTACATAATACACAATAATATAAAATAAACATTTGATAACATATATTTTAATTCTACTAACATAATCATACTTAACATAAAAGTACTCCCCCCACCCATGGGATCTTATTCGTGTTTCCAAAATCTCATTACTTCCTCTGGAGGTGTTTTCCCTCTCCCCCTTGATAAACAAATTCTAGAAACTGTTTCCATATTCCCTCAAAATCATTCGTTTTTATCATTCCTCTTCTAACTTTTATATTACATGTTAATTTATCGTTAATAGCAATATTTCTTTATACCAATCTTCTATATGATAATCCCCTTGAACCTTCCAGTTCCTAGATATCATTAATCTTGATGCTGTTAACAAGTTCGTTATCAATTCTTTTGTTTCTTTATTACAATTCAGTTCTCCATATAATGATAACAATGCCACTATAGGTGTCTCTTCAATCTCCATTCCTAAAATGTATTTTATCTCATTGGACACCATTTTCCATAATTTTTGTACAAATTTGCATTCCCACCACATATGTAAATACGTTCCTTTCTTTTGACAACCTCTCCAGCAGCTTGCTGAATTTATCTTATTTATTTTATTTAATCTTACTGGGGTTAAGTACCACCTCCAGTACTGGGACTCAAGGCTGTTTACAAGATTAAAACATGTACAATTAAAACATATAAATATAAATTTACAAAAGTTAAAATAGAATTAAATTTGCAGTAAAGTTAAAAACTTGTTTTGAACAATTTTAAAAAATAGTAACAGATTTTTAAAAAATCCAATACATTAACACAGGTCCAGAGTAGTTCCAAACATTATGTGTTTTCTCAAAGAACTGTATGCATTAATTGTGACAGATCCATTGCTCTGACCTAGCAAACTCCTCTGTTCCTGACCAAACTAACAGAAGCCATCTCTCAGTCACAAGGGCTCACACAACCCTTCATTACATTACCAATTTTTATAACATAAGGCTTTCAACTTACTTGCATTTTAATTATATGTATTTTAATTACAGCCTCTAATCCATTTCTTGGTCAGCTTACAGTTATGTTACCAAAAGTCAGGTTCCAAGCCTGTAAGTTAGACGCACATCTTTGTCTGTCCATCAAATCTCAAAGAACCTGCAGAGTGGTTTTTGAAGAATGAAGAAAATCCAGAGCAGCCATCCTTTCTACTAAGTCAAGGACATGCCATGGGAGCTCACTGATACCTCAGAGTGCTGACATACTTACAAGGGACTCAGACTTCAAAGGGAATAGCGAATATAGCTGATTAAAAGACCGCATTATAGTTGCCAATATGGTGGTTCAAGAGCAACTCTATCATGGAAACACGCACAGGAACCCAAAAAGATTCATTTTTATAGAAAGTGTATAGCAAAATAAGATTGTCAGTCATTAAGATAGCTCTCTTTGATGTTTTTTGCTACTACAGGCTGTCCTTCTGGAATTCACTTGTATATTGTTTGCACAGCTTTCTTTCCTAAATTGATCCTAAATGTTATAACCTACACTAAGAGTAGGCAATCTGGTACCCTCCAGATGTTTTTGACTACAACTCCCATAATCCTTAACAATTGCCCATATTGGCTATGATTTATGGGAACTGTAGTCCAAAACATCTGGAAGGCATCAGGTTGTCAATCCCTTGCCTAAATCAACTTCTTCAAGACTCAAGATTACAACAGAAACTGGTGATCTAGAGGCAGGGCCAACCATGGGACCCTGAGACAGCAGCCAGAATCCGGGTGACAGGACCCAAGAGCAATCAGGATCAAACAATAAACTGGGCTGGACCAGAGAACAAGACCAGAAATGTAAGAGCTCAGGAAAGCCCTTGTTGCCTCAGGAATGTTCCACTTGAGAATGCTTTCAGATGAAACAGTCCATGTTTTCCCAGTGCTTCTCCTGTCTTTTTTATTTGCAGAAAAAATCCATTCTGCAAATAAATAAGAGAGGATAGAACAGCTGTGAATGTCTTTTGATTGGCTGTGCTAGGAGCTGACTATCTGGAACCTCCCGGAGACAGGAAGGCCTCTTATATTCCTTCTTGACTGGGAGGAGTCAATGACCAGCCTGGGCGGAGTCCTGAAAGTTCTTCACTGAGAAACTGTAGTGACACAACTTGCAACATGGGGTAGTGGTCAGATGTTCCTGACACAGACCTAGGATTTTCACTGTAGTGGCAAAGGGGATGCTGCACCCTGTCCATCAAACTCCTTCTCCACCATCCACTTCAGGTAAATTCACCTTTCCTCACAATAAAGTGATAGTGGGGAACTGCAGCCCACCAATGCCTTATGTTGGATGAGCATCAGCCAGCACGGCCATTGGCCAGGGATTATGGGAGTCATAGTCCAACAACATTTGGAAGGACATAGGTTTCCATCCCTGAAGCAAGGCCTTCTCTGCCCAGACACCATTTGTTTGCCCTACCATACAGTATAAATAAATGAATTAATGACTTACCTGCACTTATTTGAAGTTACATTGCTTTTCTTGTCAATGTTATTTTGGTTGTCATCAGCATAAATATTCCCATTAGATCTCCATCGTCTACCACTTCTGAGAAATTCCCATGATAGTGATGTCAATCAATAATAGGGTTCTATTATCTATTGAAGATAGATCTAGATGTTCAAAAGATCAAGAAAATGTTTAATAGAGCAAGTCACAGCACTGGGCTCACTATAGCCAGATCTTCAACTTGTGTCAAAACATTACAAATGTGGAATAAAAAGCTGGAAATAACACTAAGAAAGTCGTTTATGGAACATGGATTGTGCTCCAACAGTTATCGGTGCACTTCAATACTGCTATAAAGCAGTAGTGTAGATCTTGTTTTTATAACCTTGCATTCATAACCCAAGTACAAGTTGCATTTGACTTATAGGGATATCAGCCTCTCTGAGAGAGATCCCTGCTTCCTGCTATAATGCAAAGAATTACTTTCCACATAATTCACCACCATCACATTATAAGACCACACCTCCACCCCACATCTTGCAGCCATCAGGAATGCCACATGGAAGTATGGACACTCACAAAACTTCAACAGTGACCCGTATGGTAAATAATGCAATGTGCCATGACCTGGAAGGAAATCAGAATATCCTCTGAAGTGACATTCCCCTATCAAATGTAATGACCTCTGCCCAAACCTCATAGATGTCTAAAAGATGAAATACACAGTCAGGAAAATCACATAAAGCACTCCTGTTTTCTGTAGATAGGAGACCACATGTGTGAGTGCTTCCTATAGGGAAAAAAATATTCTTGCAGATACGAAACTAGTATGTCAGGGGAGAGTGTTCTAGCTTACCTTCTCCCTGGCATGCTAGTTGGTGAAGGTAAAACGTGCCCTCCATCCCTGACATGGAATGATTCAATCCTAAATGACAAGGCTATCATGAGGAGATGCAGAGTGCACTATTCTTCACAAGGGGTCTTTGCAAATGTAAGCCATTATTCCTCATATATTCATACCTTCCCCCATCTCTATATTGAGTGCGTTTCCTTAGTTTTTCATATGTTGGGTATGTTGAATTATAAGATAGATGAAGGCTATTGTCAGAGAAAGAGAAAGAAATGGCTTCAATGAATGTGCTATGATTCCACAGTTATTTACTATGCATGCACAATACAAAGCTACAATGAAAACCTATTACTCTAACTATATGAACACAGCAGATATTCCATTATATACCTCAAAGTGCCACTGTGGCATATGCTGAGAATACATCTTAAAGGAGGAAGATAATGTATAAGAGTCAGTAGTTAATTTCTTCTGCCTCATACCGAATAAAGGAAGTATGGCAAAACACCTAAGAGCTGTCTCTTCAGCATTACAACTATTTACTATAGTATTTCCTTTTCCTTTTTGCTATTTCTAGTAGTTGGCAGCTATTCTTTTTTAACAATAGCTTCCCCATGCCAATATAATAGACTAGTACTCCTTACAATAACTGTATAATTTCCCCACTACCACACTCACACGCCTCTAAATTCTCTTTAGAGTCTCTATCATTATTGACCAGCTCTCCTATTTTAACAGCTGTGTGTCTCCTCCCTGCACCCCCAAATGCTGGAATTGTTAGAACTTCAAATGCACCGGCAGGCGAATTAGACTTGTTAAAATTACTAGTGTGTTCCATTAATAGATTTTTACAATAATGCCCACAAATACACTAGAGACTGCCATATGTAACACACCCATCCTTAGCCACTTTGTCTAAGTGGCTAAGGATGGGATGCATCCAGAACAACATCTAGTCAGTTTTTGAGGGGATAAATCCCAGTAGTTGAGGCCTGAGGAAGTGGAAAATTAACTTGAAAGAGTGCAACCTTCCACCAGTTTGCTTGTCCCTTTTCCTTCTCAGCTTATAATATGTATTTATGTGGAAGGAACACTCTCTCTTTTTTGGAGGATGCGGTCCTGGCTGCCCTGAATGAAGCTGTTGTGGTACCAGTCATAAAGAACCCCTCTCTGGACCACAAAGACCCTAACAAATAACTGGCTTGTTGCATATATTGCCTTATTGGACAAGGTGCTCAAACAGGTGGTTGCTTGGCAGTTCCAGACATTCTTGGATGACACTATCTGGACCCATTTCAGTTTCAAAACCTGGTTTTGGTACTGAAACAGCTTTGATTGCCCTGATGGGTAATCCATGCTTGGAGAAGAACAAGTAAACTCTGACCTTGAATTATCCTGGAACTTTAAGTGGTGTTCAATACCATCAACCATAGCATCTTAGTTTCTGGATAGACTGTCTGAGATGGGAATTCAGGACCTATTCTCAATTATTTTGTCCAGAAAGTGGTGCCAGGGCTGAACCATGCTCGAAATGGTACACTGGGTCACAGGGATCTTGACTACTGTGCTATTTAACATCTACATCAGTAGTGGAAAACCTTTGGTCCTCCAGATGTGGTTGGATTCCAACTCTCATCATCCCCAGCCAGCATGGTCTGGTCAGGAATGATGGGCGTTTTAGTCCAACAACATCTGGAAGATCACACATTCCCCTTCCCTGATCTACATGAAATCACTGAATGCAGTATTTTTAGAGTTTAATCTTTGTAAACCATCCAGAGAGCTTTAGCTATTGGTCAGTATAGAAATGTAATAAATGAAATGAATGAAAATTAAATCTGGAGATTTAGGCTGAGACAATACCCAGCATTATTTCTCTTTTTCATCAGACTCAGGTGAAACCAGTTGTCCAAAGACAGTAATGGGCTAGTTAAATGGAAGTTAAACCTAGGCAAGAGGAAGCCAATCAGATCCAGGTACTCTTGGATGAAATAGATTTTCTAGATCTATTTCATTAAGTATTTAGGAGTGATTTTGTCTCTGAACTCCTTCGGTTGTCCTGTGGGATCACCTTTCTGGGAGAGATATGAGAAGTGTAAGGGGAGAGAGGAAGTGTCCTAAATAGGGGAAGAGTGCTAGATCTCTCAGCAGCTTTCAATACCATCGACAATAGTATCCTTCTGGATAGGTTGGTAAAGTTGGGTATGGATGGACCGGCTTTACGCAACTGCCTAGCAATCACCTGCTCAAGTATCTTGTCCATATGCTTGCTTATATTTGGATGACTGTTTCTAGAAGGTGGTGCTGAAGGATTTCTGCTCAATCCCATGGCATTTATGCTTTAGGGTCTCATAAGGTTCCAACTATCCTCCATGCGATATAACACCTGAAACTGTTGAGTGAGGTCATCTGGAGATTATGAGTATAGTGACACCATTATGCTGTTCCTCTCTGTCTCTGTTTCTCATCAGATGTAGGTGAGGCACTGGAAGTGCTCAATCATGACCTGGCCTCAGTAACTGACCAGATGAGGGTTAAGAAACTGAAGATCAATCCAAAGATGATGAGATAACGTTAGTGGGTGGTTTGTTTTCCAAGTGAGTAGTGGTTTTTAACCTGTTCTGAAATGTGGGGTATTTGTAGAACCATCTTTGTCTTTAGAGGCAGAACTGTCATCTGTAGTATGGAGCACATTTACCAGTTTAAGCAGGTATGCCAGCTATGACTCTACTTTGATAGAGATAGACTGGCTTCACTGAATGATTCTTACCTTGGTAACCTCATGTTTAGTTTACTGCAAAGCATTTTATATAGGGCTGCCTTTAAAGACACTTTGGAAACTTCAGTTAGTACAAAACATGGTGGCTAGGGTTCAGACTGGAATTGGGCATTATGATCATATTATGCCAGTGTTGTAACCTTCACTAGCAACCAGTTCATTACCAGAACCAATTCAAACTGCTTGTGTTAGCCAATAAAGCTCTTCAAGGCATGGGGCTACAGTATCTGAGGGACTACTTCCCATGTATTCCTACTTGAGCAGAGATTATCATCAGTCCTGTTTCAAGTGCCTTCAACATACTGAGAAATGGCAGGTAGCTACTCACGTGCAGACATTTTCAGTAGTAACACACACACACACACACACACACACAGAGAGAGAGAGAGAGAGAGAGAGAGAGAGAGAGAGAGAGAGAGAGAGAGAGAGAGAGAGAGAGTTATGGAATATCCTACCCAAAAAGGCTTGCCTGATACCTACTGTGTTATATTTTGGGCACCAGGAAAATACCTTTTATTTTCTCAAATCTTTCAATTCTCTGTATATTTCCACTGCTACGTTGTGTGTTTAAGTTTGTGGTACTTTTAGATCTTCTTGTTGTTGTGATGCCAATTATTTTTAGCCTCTGCTGCTTTAAAATTATTGTGTTATATACCATATATACCTTTCACCATTTTGAGCTAGTGTTAGCTGTTACAGCTGCATCCCTTCATAGATAGAGGTAGTCTGGACACTGTTATCCATACCCTAGTAACATTCCACTTGGGTTACTGTAATTCATTGTAAATGGGGCTGGCCTTGAAGACTACTCAGAAACTTCAGTTCCAAAGTAAAGCAGCGAGATTACATCTTGAGACCAGAATAATGGTTCTCTTCTAATCAGTTCTGAAACAACCACACCAACTAACAGACTGTTTCCAAGCACAATGCAAAGTCTGGTTTTTAACTTTAAAGCCCTAACTGGTACTTGACCTTGGTAGCCAAAGAACCACCTTTTCTACACAAATCTGCTCAAATGTTAAGATCATCCCTGGCAGGCTGTCTCTCTCAATTTCCCTCACTTTTGGAAATGAGGGAAGTGGTGTTTGGTGGGGAGGGTTCTAATCTGATATGGCACCCCAACAGTGGAATGTTGTCCCCAGTGATGCTCCACCTGGCAGTGACTCTGCTGCCTTTTTGGTTCCGGATGAAAACCTTTTTATTCACCCAGGCCTTTTAGTGAAATCCTTGAGGTCCATTTTCATATGTGTGGGGTAGAGGTGAGCCTTTGAAGTGTTTAGCATTTTAGAATATGCACAAAATAAGGCTATGAAGCTCAGCAGTTGCCTTCATAAAAACTACAGCACCATTTTTGTTCCAGACGGCATGCAAAATAATTTATAAATGACAAAGATCAGTGGGCTTAGAGCAGCTGTTCAACTCCTGCATTTTGGCCACCCACTTCAGTAGAACTGAGAGCTTTCAATCAACTCCCCTTTGAACAGTACAGAACATGTGTTCAATACGTTTAAAAAAAAATCAGAGTCAGCCAAATATGAAGGATTAGGAGGCCAAGCAATCTTGCAAATGTACCCAAGCATTTTCTGTTGAACCTTATCAAAGTTGTCATAGAAAACACAAGTTCAACAAAGTAAATTCTGCCCTTCTTACTGTTTGGTGGTTCTTTTAATCTTTGCTAGTCTATTTAGATATAACCAATACACTGTAACAATAACCAAGTAATTATTAAACATACCCAACTATGTTGCCACAAGTTCCATTTTCTCCCTTTGGCATTCCTGTTGCTTTTTGCTCTTGCTTTTTTTCCTACCATTTTTCTAAATCTTAGGATAGGAAAGTAAGAAAATGCTGATTCTGTTGTTTTTAATAGGATTTTTGCATAAAGTTATACTCATATCTATAGCCCCATTCTTAAAGTGGGGGGATGATGGGGGTGTATGTGCCAGTCCCACACACCCAATGACCCAACCTTTCTGCCAGGACATCTAACTGTGTTTCTGTTTTGCACTAACTGCAGTTTAGCATTAAGTCTGAACTCAGACAAACTGCAGTTAGTCTTAACTATGGTCTTAATTATAGCTTACTGAAACAAGCCAACTTCAGACTGTGGTTCAGAGTTCAGACAAATTGTTAAACTGTGGTTAGGTGAAAATGGAAGTGATTTCCACTTTGTAATTGTGCACATAATGTGGAAACACTGTTTAACACTGTGTCCAAACCAGGCCATTGTGTGGATCCTCCGTAATAACTGAGTGAAACAATGATGTCAATTCTAGAGAAAAAAGCTAGTGCTGAAGCAATCTACTTTGAAATAAACATTGCACTGACTATATGCTATTCCCCAAGTCATAGACAATCCTGAGTCATAGACAATCTTAAAAAAAAAAAATTAAGATTGTCATAGATAATCTTTAAAAACTAACTAGAAAATAGTCAGCTTTCTTCAGAAATTATTTACCATAGTTACTTAGGCTTGTAGTCTGAATGCTTCTGTACTGCTAAATCTACATATCCCAATTTTAGATCATCATCAAATAAGGTTATTCTGTCACATCATCTGTGTACCTATGTATGCCATGGCTGTTCTCTGGGGATTGCCTCACCTATATGTCAGCACTGCTGACAAATTCTGTACTTTAAAAGATGATGTAACCTGGTACAGGAACAATCTCCCATTCATATAGCATTGATGTCATTCCCTCCTTCCCCTCCCATTAGTGTAGCAAACATATAGCCTCAAGGAAAAGAAATGGGCCTAAGATATTTCAAAGCAGATTGAGCTGAGTTTTTGTGAGCAGGCTGGAGCAATGTTATACAGCAGCTAACAGGTCAAGAATGACACTGAAACATTTGGGAAGTGGAAAAGCCAGTAGATAAGTAAGATACAATCCACACATTAGCTCAGGAGGTGTAGATCAGGTCAGTTTGTCAGAATTTGCAGAGACTGAATTCCTGAAGCATCTCTAATTTTAACTCACTTTTTACAATGTCCCCCCCCCCTCCACCAGCCTTTCCCAACCTTGAGTCTGCAGGTGTGGTTGAACTACAGTTCCCATCATCCATGCCCACTGGCCATACTGGCTGGATATGATGGGAGTTGGAGTCCAAAACCATCTGAGGACCCAAGGTTGGGAAAGGCTGCTCTACACCCAGGTTTACCTGCCAACTGAGGATGCATCTGATGAAGGCTACTCTAGTCCATGGAAAGCTATTCCATAATCAATGTGTTATCCTTAAAAGTAGTACAGGACTTCAGTTATTTTTATTGATTCCCAAGCAACAAAACAAAACAAATCCCAGCACTATTTAAGGATTGAGTTAACTGAACTCGCATTTGGAAATACATGGGGGTGGGGGTGAAGCAAATCAGAGCCATTTCTAAACAATGCAAATTTGTATCTACTGAAGAGAGAGGATACAGATCAGAGATACTACAGATCAATTAATTTGGAAATTGTTCCCAAATTTTTGAAAACAATATTATACTCCTCACTGTTCAACTAAAATTAAAAACAAGAATTCTGCCTGCTGAAACGAAAATTTGTATTATGTATTTAACTAATAGACTAAACTAACATCACTATCTGCAAACAGACTTCCCATGCTTTGTTTGATTGAGAAGTCACAACGAGATCTTTGCCACACACATATTGCCTGGCTGTCAAGAACAGTTCACTTTATTCAATCTTACAGTTAATTATTTTCAGGGTGAAATGTCACTGGCTGCCAAAAATGAATTTAAGAAGACATTATATGACACATTTACACAGTGGGATTTGTTTGAATTATCAAATACAAAAACTGTTCCTTGGTATGCAATAATAAAACATCAATATGGTCTTGAACAGCATGATTTAAGCCACAGGGAGAACAATCCTATGGCTGCTAGACAGAGTCAGGAAGGACATAGGATGTTTTGGATTACCAGATCCGAAGTTGGAGACAGTGTTCCAACCTCGGAGGAGGGAATCCATGCTCTGCCCCCCCCCCCCCCACAGCTAGCACAGAAAGAACTACACCAACTACTTCTCTGAGGTCAGGAACTCAGCCTCGGAGAGAAGGTAAAGGGGGTGTTCCAGTGGGCAGGGAAGAAAGGGATGCAAGCTTTTCCCAAGGCCTCTCCAGCCTCTTTCGTTCCCCTCTGAAGTGCTCCAGCTAGATGGGCAAAAAAGTCTGTTCAGTAAAAATGGAGATCAGGAAGAAAGAGGAAGCAATGATCACCTTTGTTGCTCCTCCCACTCTGCACTGGATGTTTGTAAGCCTCCAGGTTTGGAGGCTTACAAGCATTAAGGGTGTAAACCAGAGGTTCCCAATTGGTGGTCTACGGACCCCAGGGGGTCCGCCTTACCCACCCAGGGGGTCCATGGCACCATTCACATAGTCACCATTCATTTCTGGAGTCCACTGACAACGAATTCCTACTAGAAGTAAAATATAACATCACTGAGCACCTGCGTGATTTAGCAACTAGCTTCAGAGATTACTTCCCTGCACCTAATCCTGAAAACTCATGGATAAGGAATTCTTTTGAATCTGGTGATATACAACTAACAACTCTATCTGCGGAAGAGCAAGATGCACTTGTTGATGTGACTTGTGATGGTTCATTGAAATCATTTTTCAAAAAACATATACTGGACCAATTCTGGGTGACGTTTTTTCCTGATTACAAGAAGTTAGGTGAAAAAGCTTTGAAACATCTAGTTCCCGTTTGTTCCACATATCTTTGTGAACAAGATATCTATATTTTCGACATTTTGTTATATAAAGAACAAGCATAGAAATCGGCTTGATGTTGATCCAGACTTGAGATTAAAAGTAGGAAATATTGAACCGGATGTGAAACAGATTGTTCAAGACAAAAAGAGGCATGATTTCTCCCATCACATTTAGGTTTAGTAGCTGCTAGACAAGTCATAATTTGTTCACTTGTAAACTAGACGTTAGTCAAATTAAATTTGTCTTTATATTCCTAACTAAATCATTGTCATTTTTGGGAGATAATATCACAAATATCACAAATTTTATGGTCTGTTTTTTTTTTAGTATACCTAAAATCCTTTGCTTATTAGGGGCTACCCCTTATTTTCTCCAAAAAATTGCTTTGCACAGGTAACTACCATAGAGATAACAAATTTTTCAAAAGTAGGGGGTCCATGGCTTGGCATTTGAAAAACAAGGGGTCTGCAGTACTTAGCTAATTGGGAACCACTGGTATAAACAATAGAATTATGTCCTAAGGGTGTAAACAATGGGATTGCACCCTGAGAAAAAAGTCCTACAACTCCTACATGCTGGCTGTGGAATGCTGGGAGTTGTAGGACTTTTTTCTTTCTAAACATGCATAGGATTGTACCCTAAGGGAAGCATTTATATTTAGATTCTGGCAAATGCTCTCAGCAGTAACAGATAGGAGATACAAAGATAGTATTTTAAAATTCATCAATACATACATGGGGAAGTAAAAATAGGAAACATTCCCCATTATATACATAGATACCTCATCAGTGAAAATGAACACAGTAAATTTCTTCCATCCCTCTGGTCAAAAAACCAAATCTACAAAAAATGATATTTTTTTGCTTGCAAGTGATAATAAGAGGGCAATACATTAATGGCTGTTACTTGGCTGTGGCAGTTTTGGATACTAATGCAATAGACATTCAATCAACTGAATTTACATTGTCCAAATTTACGAATAAGCGTTTATTCTGATGCTTGGTGATTTTAAAGTTGTGTGGTTCAATTATTTTCCAATTATATATCCAATTTCTTATGGCCAACAAGTGACATTAACTTTCCCTTTGTCTCTTTGAACTGAACAGGGTCTAATACATAAATAAATAAACACACAGAGAGAGAGAGAGAGAGAGAGAGAGATTAGGAATGGAACAATAGATACCATGTTGGATTTGACTCCCAAAATACTGTGCACAACCCTACATTCCCTAGCTCACAATGTGAGGTTGAAATGAGATAAGGATAACAGTGCACACACAAAAATACATTTGCAACACACAAATTTGCAACCACTGAGTTCACCATCGTGTGAATTAATGCTAGCTTCGCTAACATGGACTTTCGCATTTTGAGTGGTCTGCGTGTGTCTACCTCCCACATTATGAACTGCTCCAACATAACTGAATTTATTCACCCTGTCCACCCTCAGCCTCTTATACACGAAGATCAAAGAACTCCAGCACTTTTGAAATAAAACAGCTGGGTAGTGAACACTTGATATGGCTTTCACAAAATAACAAACAGCAAGAGTTTAACACAGTCTAAACTACAGAAAAGCAACCCATTTTGCATTCTAGGTTTAAAATTATTTTTCTTGAACTAAAATTAATGGATTTGCTCCCAATCACATGCTGAGTCATCCCTTTAGTGGTGCAGACAATCAGTGTATTTATTTGTGCCCAATATTGGAGAAATTTTCCCTCATCTGCATATTACTAATTATGGCTTAGGAATCTTATATTAATTTCAATTGTAATGAATCTTTGGATTGTTATCTAATATTTTGCAGTTTTTATTGTTGCGAAACACCCTGAGGACATATTTGGCCAATGGCCGGGGCATAAACTTAATTCCAGTAATTAAGGAGGCAGTTGCAAGTGTCACATACCTTTAAATAGAGAAATACTACGTGTAAGAAGAGCCCTGCTAAATCAGATCTGAAGTCCATCTGGAAACCCAGGAGCAGGGCTTGAAGACCACAGCCTTCTTCCACTCCCGCGCCCCGACTGCCTTAAGCAACTTGTACTCACTGAGCTGGTTTGAACATAACCCTAGGAGTTTCGTTTGGAAGTTTCAGTTTTCTTTTCAATTAATCCTAGCTTATCATTATGCCAGAATTCAAAATGTGGTTAAGGGAAACAAGCCAGGATCATAACCCATAGTTTGAAGTTGGCTCATTCCTCTAAATCACAAATGGACAATATGTGGCTCGGTATGGCCATTTTTGCAGGCCACCCACCCAATTTGCAAGGGAACAAAGTGTGTGGGGAGTGCATGCCTTATTTGCAAGTAGAAACGCTTTCCCACAAGCCTCCCTGTAGTTAATGTAATGTGCTCTACATGGGCTGCCCTTAAAGATGGTCCAGAAATTGCAACAAGTACAATTGCAGCAGGTACAAAGTTTGTGGGATCTAGGCATTCAGATCCCATTACACATTATACTTGCTCCCTATTGGAACCCCATTCAGTTCAATGGGAGAGGCTTAAGTTGCACACTTAACAATTCCATTAACATCAATGGGTCTTTAATGCTTCACCTTGGCTGGATTGAGCCCATACTAATTTAATATTTTATCCTCTTGTCCAATTTATTTATTTATTTATTAAGACATTTGTATCCCACCCTATATCACAAGGATCTCAGGGCAGTGTACAGATAAGATCATACCAATAATATCATACAATAAATATACACAGCTAAAAACAAATTAAACCATTAATAAGCTTAAACCAGTACAGAATTTAAAAACAGTAAAACCAATTAAATCAATTAAATCAATTAAAACTATGTACAGCCTTGGTGAATTTAGTCATCAAAGGCTTTGTTAAAAGGCCATGTCTTAACTTGGCACTGAAATTAAACCAGTGCCGGTGCCAGTCGGGCCTTCAAGGGGAGGGCATTCCATAGCCGGGGTGCCACAACAGAGAAAGCCTCTGCCACGTCCCACCATAGTGTATGTCTTGCATTTGTGGGATGCAGAGGAGAGCTCCTCCAATAGATCTCAAGTCTTGGGCAGGCAAATATAGGGAGAGGCGCTCCCTCAAGTATCGAGGTCCCAAGCGGTTTAGGGCTTTAAACATCATTACCCACACCTTGAATTCCAACCAGAAGCATACTGGCAGCCAGTGCAATTCCTTTAAGATCAGTGTTATATGGTCTCTGTAAGATGTACCAGTCAGCAGTCTAGCTGCTGCATTTTGCACTAGCTGCAACTTCTGAGTCATCTTCAAGGACAGCCCCATGTGGAGTGCATTGCAGTAGTCTAATCGGGAAGTTACCAGTGCATGCACTACTGTGGCTAGGTTATCCCTGTCCAGAAAAGGCCGTAGCTGGCAGATCAGCTGAAGCTGACCCCAAGTACTCCAGGCCACAGAGTCCACCTGGGCCTTCAGTGACAAGGATAGATCTAGGAATCTTCCCAAGCTACGCACCTGCTCCTTCAGAGGGAGTGCAACCCCATCCAGAACAGGTTGCTTACCCAATTCCCGGACTTGGGAGCCGCCAATCCACAGAGCTTCTGACTTATCAGGATTCAGTTTATTAGCCCTCATCTAGCCTATTGCAGCCTCCAGGCACTGGTCCAGCACCTTCACGGCCCCAGCTGACTCCGACGACAAGGAGAAGTAGAGCTGAGTATCATCAGCATACTGATGACACCCAACCCCCAAACCCCTAATGACCTCACCCAGCGGCTTCCTCTTATACACACATCAACTAGGCCAGGATAGTCAACAAAAAGCTATAACATCTGTGAGTAACTATAAAATTCCCACAGTCCTCACAACAAAAAAGCAATGAAATCAAAAACCTCCAGCAGACCCTGAAGGCTTTGAGTTCAAGAGCTGGGCAATCATGTGGGGCTTCAACTTCTAAAATTGCTCCATTTATGTCATTAAAAGGCCTGAATTAGAATCATAATTATTCCCTTATGAGTTCTGACTACCTTTAAGTAAAAAGTATCCATTTCAGTCCTCAGAAAGCTTATATTTGTGGGGGGTAGCAAAATTATTTGGGTTCTTAGTCGGCATAGGGAATAAAAAAAGAAATAAAGAATGCAAACAGGCCTTGTGACCAATATGTACTGCTCCTTTGGTTTTAATGATACAACAGTTTCCTTGAAATTCTCAAGATGAACCCAGTCTACACTATGGACTTCCCATCTACTTCTTACTTACTACCAAAGTAGTACCTGATTAATATGCAAATAGTTGACAGCAGCTATTTAGTTTATCCACACTTGCATATTCTGAAAATATGATGGGAAGAATGGCTTATGATTTTCAAAAGCTAAAGTTTTCCCTACTGTGTTTTCATGTAATAGCACTATGTTTCTCAACCCACTTGCATGATTAAAAGCTCAAAAGCTTGGCATGCTTTTGGTGTGTAAGAGACAAGCATGTAGAAATATATCTTTTTGATGAAATCCAAACACGTACATATATTCATAATAAGCATGCGGGGGCAGTAGTTTCAAACATTTCTTAAAATACCAAATAAGTACAAGCATAAACTTATTGTGATCTGTGGAATACAACAACTCCATATTGTTATAATTTACTCTCTAACATGTTATTTTAAAACTGTTTCAAAATGAGTGTTTTTATTACAAAACATACCAACCGGGAAAATTCAATCTGATTTTTCTTACAGATATTGAGATTAATCCAATTTCTCTCATTTGTCCAGCTCAAATTCATGGTTTAAACTATTCATTATGAGAATGACAAAATTCAAGCTATTTGTCTTTTAAAAATGAAAAGCTACAGATTAAAATGGCTGTTGCTGAAACATTAAGCTGCACATCTTCCCCTGCTGTTAGAAGGCTCAGAGCAAATTAATGTCAAATTAATGTGGAAAGGGGAGGGGGAATTAAATCAAATGTGGGGAGGGTGATGGTTAGGAGGACTGGCCTAAATAGAGCCAAATAAGTGGAATCATTCCAATTCTTGCCCTCTCTCCAATGCAGGTCTGCTAAAGCGTTACATATTTATTATTATGCCAGCAAAGAGGTGGCAATTCCCTGGATGGTATCTATGGGGGACAGGGAAGGAAGCCACGTGGTATCTAGAAAGACATTATCTCATTTGAATGCATATTATCTTGTGCTAGGTATAAGTCAAAAAGATCATGGACAGTATTCACCAAGTAATATAAATGCATGATTACCGGCCTCTGCTATTGACTCTTTCTACTCATGGGTTTATTCCAATTTCAAAAAATCTGTATCAAGGCCCTCCAAACTTGGATAACTCTGTTTAGTTTAAACTATGGTATGAACAAGTCATGGTTTATGATCGTGGTTTATTTTCAAACTTTATTTATGTATTATTACGTTTATATCCCACCTATTTTCCTCTAGCAAGAAATCCAAAGTGACCAACACACTCCTCCGCCTCTCCCATTTTATCCTCACAACAACCTGCTGAGAGGTAGGTTAGGCTGAGAGTCAGTGACTGGCCCGAAGACACCCAGCGATCTATATGGCTGAGTGGGGATTAGAACTTGGGAGTTCCTGAGTCCTAGTCCAATACTCTAACCACTGCATCACACTGGCTATAACTTAAATGAAACAGAGTTTCCCAAACATGAGCATAACCTACTCTGAGTAATAATTAAATATGGAGATTGCGGCTGTGTTCGGACAACATGATAGTCAATGGTGGGTTAATAGTCAACTCCACAGTTATCAAGCAGGTACTCCCCACACAACATGATTATAATCAACTGTGGTGTGAATTAAGGCCAGCGTCGAGGTGACTATTAGTCAACGGTGTGTTTGATACATCACCCACCCTTTCTCCCCCACCCCAGTCCTGTTGCTGGTATCCGATCGACCATTGCGAGTTCTGCAAGCTGGACTCGAGCTGCAGCCGCTGCTTTGGTCACTCTTGCCAGGGGACCCTGTAGTTGCCGAAAATAACCAACAATGTGCGACAAAATAGTCAACAGTGCCCAACACACGACACAATAACCAATGGTTGTTCAAATAATCAACTCTGCACAGTGTTGGTTAATTGCATTGGTTATTTTGGCCAAATAACCAACCAACTGTGGTGTGAAAAGGTCCCAACAGATGATACAATAACCAACCATTGAGTATTTAATCCACCATTAACTGTTTAACCCACCGTTGGTCATCATGTCATCTGAACCCAGTCAAGTTGTGGGTGGTGTTTGAAAAATTACTCTCAGTAACTACTGGGTCTACATTTCATATAAAAAATGCTGTGCTTGGCACCAGTGCGGGACAGGGGTGCCCAGAGGAAACAGTGATCAAAATTACCCACATATTTTAAAGGTGAAATCCAGATCAATGAAAATCTGCCAGAGACTTAAATGGGAACTAAATGGAATTTTCATGCCCCATTCTTTTCCCCCTTTTATTCTCTCTTTGCCCCAGTGTCTGCTCTCCTCATATGATTAATAATAACACTCTTCCTCCCTATAACTGAATAATTTCCCCATCAATATTTGCATCACTTCAGTAAGAACAACATTAAGTCTATTTTGATATCACAGTCATAATAAGAGTAAAACTTAGAAAAGATCATTTTTGCCTGATACGCCAAATTCAAATAATCCTCTAAGAAGTTGAGTTTTTAATCAACGATGTTTCATTCATGCTTATGCAGTTTCACATTCCCTGTTCTATCTGCTTGACATGCTCTGTCAACCTGATAGTCATCATCCCAGTTCTGCTAAAGTTGATCATCTACAGGTTTTTCTGCGGGAGATAAAGGGGCTAATGATAACTCATCATCATGACGACAGCTTTGAAACAATTTACTGCTGTGATGAGAAAGCAAGCACAGGTTGTTGCACAGATGCCTTCCCAGGAAGCAGCACTTCCAAAATGCTTATCTTCTCACCTCATTTGTGGGATGGATGGATGTTGCCTACAACGGAGACTTAAATGTCACCGTGACACATCACACAGGCAAAAACAACAAAGATAGCAATGAAAGAATCAATAGGTCAAGGGTAGCCAGGTGTAATTACATGTTGCTGATATTTCCCATATTTTAGTTCCCCACCCCCCACACCACACCACCACTTTTTAAAACAGAGTCTTGTGGTATTTCAAACACAACTAGAATGAAGAGTGGGCTTGTTAGTTCGAATTAATACGTGAAATACAGACCTCACCCTCTCACTCAACTGATTCTGGCCTTAGGTTTGTCATATCCTAACTATGGTGAAGCGTTTCCTAACATGGAAATAAGTCATGGGGACAGCTTCACTCAAGTACATGTCTCTCCCACCAACCCTCTGAGATTCCTGTTCTTAGTTCACTGTTCCCTTCCTTCAGCCATCCTGCCTGTGGTCTCCCTGCACCACAGCTTTCCTACTCCTGGGACCTCCTCCCACTCAGCTTTCTAGACTTCTGCCTGATCCACACATCTCCTTCAGCTTACTCTGCGTGTCGCAACCAGGTTGGTCGCAACCAACCTGACCACTCTTCCTTGACTGTATATATCCTGCTGCTGAAAATTCTGTTGGTGAATATTGGTGAAAATCCCATGACTCACTCCAAATAACTGAGCTGGTGTGAAAGGTTTCACTCCTACAAGTGCAATATGGTTCACTGAGCAAACATACACAGTTTGACTTCAGGTTTTTGTGTACCCTCAGATGACTCTGCATCAGAGTGCTCCCTTTCCCCCTGTCCATATAGTAGAGTCCTACTCTTTCACTAACCACACACATTTTGCCACACTCTTTCTTCCACAAAAGTTTATGCTGCAGCAAATTTGTTCATCTTTAAATTGCCGCTTATTGCTTCTAAGACACCTGTAACCAAAGGCCGGAATCCAGACATAGAATCACTAAACTGAAAGGAACTTTGGAGATCACTTAGTCCCACCCCTTGCTCAATGCAGTTTGGAGGATGGGGGAAGCAGCCTAAGCAGAGAGCAAGAGAGAACCTACACCCAAACCAAAGGGAGAGAGAAACACTCACACAAGCTACCCTCAACTCAAAGAAGCACACTCTGCTCGTTCACACTTTTCACTCATTCCAGTTGTGCACTCTCAATAGACAGAGAGCCCTGCTACAAAGTTCACCTACTCTGATGAGCCCCACACCAAGTTTAAAAAGACGCTGTTTGGAGAAAAAGGGCGTGGAAGCCACAAAATAGCAGACTGACTCAGGTTGAACCAACAACCTAAGCAGAAAAAGAAAGAAAGACCAAACCAGATACAGCGAGAAAGAGAGAGAGAAAGCATCAAACAGGCCACAAAACGCAGCTCAAACCCCACAAATCCACAACCTCTTTGCCTCTTAGAGCAGCCCTATGTAACACCCCTCCCCCCATTTGCTCACCCTATTCACTCACTCCAGTCAGTCATCCCACTGATCACAACACAATTCAGATTACAACTGTTCCACAATCAGAAAAGAAAAACTATGGCTGCAATCCTACTCACACTACTGTGGTTGAGGAGTAAGCCTCATTGAACTTAATGGGACTTGCTTCTCTGCAGGCAGGCATAGGATTGCACTGTAAATCAATGTGGTCATTTATTTACTGTTTTAGGTACTGAGAATTTTTAGTCATTGTTTTTAAGTGGGGGGTTTTCCCAGTGTAAGCAGGATATAAATTATTTTAATTAATGAAATGGAAATGCAGTTCCTCAAAAACAGTCACATTTGAGACAGAAAGTCATTATATGTACTCTGAGCCTATTTTTATTTACTAATTCCTCTGGTTTCAAATGAGCTATATTCAGGTAAATGTAACTTTGGATTTCAGTATGGGGATAAGTGACTCTCTCTCTCTCTCTCTCTTTTGTTGAAGGAGGTATCAGCCAATATGAAAACTCCATCTGTGGTGTTTAATCTGTGATGACTTCAACACACAGAAGTCATCAAAGGATAGCATGAACCTGAACTCATCCATTTAGATCACTAAAGAGGCTGAAGAACCATTCAGTATGAGACAGGGTTTAATAGGCAGATCCACTATCTTTAAGTGCAAGTTCATATATTAAAAGACCTCTGCCAGAACTGAATTTCAAGAACAGGGCAATGATCAGATATCCAGAAGATTTGTTTTTTATTCTGACTAGGAATTTTATCCCATGTCCTACAAATATGAAAGGGCAAAAAAATTCCCTTTTTGGTTTACTAAGTCACAATCTGAAATAAAGCTCAGTTAGAAACAAGTATCCAAAAAAATAGCATGTTGTTGTTAAGCATGAAAGATTATTCAGCATCCATTCCTTATAGTAAAAAGTTTTATTTTAAAGTTGCAATGCCCTGAATTTCAAATGCTCTTGAAGGGCCACCAACTATGCTTTGTGGCTGTGAACAAGTCTGCCTGCACATTTCTTCCGGCATCTAACAGAAATTCTGTGCTCTCACTGGAGTTTCTTTGCTTAAAGCTTTGGGCTGTTATATTTTTATATTTGATAAACCAGAGTCTTAGTTTCCCTCTAAGCTACAGTCCAGCTGAGTATTCATTGCTGCATTCCTAACTGAACAAACTTTCATTCCATTAAGACAAGAGGCTAGAATCTTTAACTCCTTTTAATCCAGGTTCTGAATTGATTTTATCAAGAACAGAGGCACTTTTGCATATATTGTTTTATACAAAGCTCAATTTCATTCAGAAGATTTTACAAAATCTATGCCTTTAAATATATATAATTTCAAATTGCTGCATTTAGAACTTTGCTTCTCTTTTCCTGCTGAGATTTCCTTTTTCTCAGACACCCTCTCAGTAATCACTACCAGAAATCAGAAAATGACATAAAAGTTTACATACACACAGACTGTCTGACTGTCTCACTCACTCAACCTTCCAGAATATGGGACTCTGGCAAAGCTTTTACCTCCCATGATTAGAAGTGCTGACAGCTAAATTTATATTGACTTTCCTAATGAGCTTGCAAGGGAAATAGACAGTTCAAGTTTTTAAATCCTTACAGAATGAGGACTACAACTATGTACAATCCAGTCATTCAAAGAATAGAACTCATTTTGTAATCAGGTGTGGTGTTAATAGAAGTGTTTAGAGAGACTGTACATTCGTATGAGAAGAAGAGGGATAATATATGTGGATTCAGTTAACCATTTATCACAGTGTTGTTGTTTGTAAATGTATGGCAGTGCACCTATAACCAAATGGAAAGCTAGACATTTGCTGTGTCTGACCACATGATGAGATAAACTACACATCTGGAACCAGTCAGAAATCCAGGATAGTTCACCATATTATCAAATGTATTGTCCTATCTGGTCATATGGTCTCTACAGTAAGTTGACAAGCAATTGCTAGAGGGTTTTTTTATGCAAAGTAGCCCTTTGTATATTCCCCGTATAACTTTACCCCATGAACCTTCAGCTTTTAAAGCCACATGGAAATCAAAATGCATGGAAGCCTAACTCTTGACTTACTGTCCCTGCAGATGTGGATAAATACCTATCAGTCTCACAGCATGATGGATGTTTTTGTTTCTTGTGATCCAAGAGAATATGCAGAAAAATAGATAAGAAGAGTTAGGGCCACACAGAAGGTTCATCTTAAGGTATGAAGAAGACCACAATTATTTAAAGCCATTTATTTGTGCTACTGCATGTTGAAAGTAGAGAATCTGTGGCACATCACTATGGTCAGCCACAAAAAAGAGGGAGGAGAAATCATGTGTTTTTGTTTGTCTAGCAGAGATGCCTTGCATTATCTTATGTCCTGCTGGGAAGAGTGACCTTAAACAGCTTCTTCGAAAGTAGAATGCCTCATTTGTGTGTTTTTCCTAATAAAAAATGCCCATGGACTTTGTACAAATATAATTTCTACAAGATCTACATATCAGTAATACATATTTTTCTATGGAATTCATAACCCTCACTTCACCTGGTATATGCAGAATGAAAAAATGAATCAGTTTTTATCTTTGGCACAACACTGAAGCGGTGGGGGAACCTGATGTAGTTTACAGAGAACACTGTGTCAATTAAGTCGCTAGCACTTCTAAATGCAACAGGCAGAGAAGTCCCATGAATTCAGCCACTTGCTTCGTCTACAAGATGAAACTAAAGTGGCATGGCATGCACAAAATCCAAATCCTAGCCACGGCCTCCAGGGAAAGCAAAGTCGTAACTGAAAAGCAAAAAAGGAGAAAGCGATCACAAGTAAAACAGAAAAGCCCTGGACTCCTGGAGGTTGAGGCCCTGCCACAGCGAGGGAGATAAGAACCAAGGTGCAGCTCTAAATACAACAGGCCAGCTGATAAAACAGAGGCTGCCAAGAGCTAGTTTTAGCTGGAACAAATCAGAGGAGAGACCAAAAGAAAAAAGAAAAAAGAATGTGAGTGAATACCAGTACTGGCGTGGCTAAAATGCAAGCACATTTAGTAGGTGGATGCATGATGTTTAATATTACTTAATAGCTCTGTTACAAAGCCTGTTGGTGCCAGTTTTCAGTTCTTTATTTGCAATTCCTTTCAGAGCTACTATACATAATGGAACACACTGCACAAATGTCTCTCTCTACAGAATGTAGAATGCATGTACTGAATGTATGCACTGAATGTAAGCACATGTGTAACTTTTATGCATCCTACTCTCACCAGTGTATCCCAGATCCCAATGAGTCCTCTTCATGGCATGACCTTTTGCCTTGCACAGGAACCGCTCCCCTTCCTCTGCTCATCACAACATCCCTGCCCTGCTTCACTCCCATTTCCTGAAAGTTGGTGACTCTCCTTTCCTAGATCACAACCCTCCCCACAGTGATGCAAAAACTCTCTCCACCCCCATCCATTAGATAAAGATCTTCAACACAGACACCTCAGCAATTCTCGCATCAGAAATCTTTGGAAGAGCACTTGAACAACTCCCAGACACTACATCTTTCACTTTGAAGTTACAGCACTTGTACAAAACAATTTCAAACCTTAGTTTCGAGCAAGAGGCTACTGAAAAACCCACTGATAAATCTGATTGTATTTCATGAAGTTTGAACAAGAACTGAGAGCAATTCTTACTCTATAAATATAACTTTCTCATATTTGTTTTGTATTTATTTATTTATTTATTTATTACATTTCTATACCGCCCAATAGCCGGAGCTCTCTGGGCGGTTCACAAAAATTAAAAACATTCGAAGTATAAAACAACAGTATAAAACCATAGTACAAAATACAATATAAAAGCTCAACCAGATAAAAACAGCAGTAATGCAAAATTACAAATTTAAAACACCAAGTTAAAATTTATTTATAGACTGTTAAAATACTGGGAGAATAAAAAGTTCTTCACCTGGCGTCTAAAAGCATATAATGTAGGTGCCAAGCGAACCTCCTTAGGGAGCTCATTCCACAGTCTGGGTGCCAAAGCAGAGAAGGCCCTCCTCCTGGTAGCCACCTGCCTCACTTCCTTTGGCAGGGGCTTGCGGAAAAGGACCCCTGAGGATGACCTTAGGGTCCGGGCAGGTACATATGGGAGGAGGTGTTCCTTCAGATAACCTGGCCCCAAGCCGTTTAGGGCTTTAAATGTTAATACCAACACTTTGAATCGGGCCCGGACCTGGACTGGCAGCCAATGAAGCTGGAGAAGGACTGGCGTAATGTGTTCTCTTGTATTTGAAGGGCGGATAGAAATGCATTCCACGGTTGTTTCTTACGCAGGTGTCTACAGGCTGCTGCTTCTTTTTTTCAAGATACACCAAAAATACAATGCAATAAAATCAAGTTTGGAATATTTATGTAGCAACCAAATCCTTGCATTCTTTTGACATTTGATAGCAGGGTGTTGAAAATTGCCATAACCCTCAAGGACCCATCAGCCTCTGACAGTTTTATAGGATTACAAGGAAGGTTTCACAGCAGTAGGATGGTAATTTAAAACCAGGCCTCCTCCCGTTGTGTTTATAGATGCAAGCAGATGTGTGCTCATCATTCCCATACCTAAGCAAAACTTTTTGAGCCCTTGAACTTAGTTAGAACATGTTCCCAGAGGATTACACACACATGTTTGAGTGGTGAACTTTCTGCTCATGCATATCCAGGTGAAAATATGAAGGGGGATTTTTTCTTCTACTTTTAACATCCTGGGGTACACTTTTTCCATCTCTAAAGAATCAGAGGTAATTGTAACACGCAAACCTGTAAATACCACTTGCCTGGCTGCCTATGGTGAATATGATTTTTTTTTTCAAAATGACTATGCTGGCAAAATGCTTGTAGAAATCTGCCATACATTGGACATAATCTGCAAGGTAAAGCAAATGTTCACTAGAGAGATAAGGCATTTTGGGTGAGGTGGGGGGACCCTTGAATTTAAATACATAGAAGTATAGAGTTGGAGAGGATCTTGGAAATCTAGTCCAAACCCTCTAATCAATGCAGGCTGTGCAATGTGGAATGTAGTTACAAGCATCACTGACAAAAGGCTGTCCAGCTCCTTCAGAGGACAACTTACCACCTCCCGACATAATCCATTCCACTGAACTGTTTTCAATGTTAGGAAGGGTCTCCTAATGTATAGCCAAAATCTGTTTCTCTGAGACTTCCAACCATTGGTTCTGGTCCTGTCCTCTGGAGCAACAGAGAACAACACTTTTCAAACTGTTCCTCATAAGAACTTGGTTTCCAGACCTCTCAACATCGTGGTCACTGTTTTCTGCTCCTGTTTATCAATGTCTTTCTTAAGATGTGGTGTCCAGAATAGGCTTTGGATAGCACAGCGTGAGATCCTAAACTTCTCTGTTTCATTTGTTGCCCTGAAGGAATCTCTTCTGTATTGTAATGGAACATAATCTGGATGATGAAACTATGTCATGAGCATTGTTTGGTGTATACAAGGCAGAGGAAACATGTTAAGTGGAGAAGGACCCACAGAAAAATGTGTCACAAACTGGAGGGCAACCTCAAATTATGTATCTCTCCAGCAACCAATCTCAAGATAGAAAAGGATAACTGGGATCCAAAGAGAAACTTCAAGCAGGGCCCAAAGGTATATGCATATCTAGTAGGATTTGTAATCTTTTCATCCATTTAGAAAGCATACTCCACACTATATCACAAAATGCTTTTAAAATTTCCTTCTATTTTAAAGACATTCTGCTGGTCTAAGACAGTAATGCACAATATTTTTCAGGTTGGAGGCTGCATAGCGTATTGGGTAACCTATCAGGAGTTTCAAGACAAGAGGGAGTATATCCAGAGCCAAAAAGTTCCATAGCTTTCCATTATTTTCCTTTAATGTATTTAATTTCCACTGCTTTCCTTTCCCTCAAAGAGTCCCTCCACTTCCACAATGCCCAATAAGTAGGCAAAAAAGCAACTTTTTAAAAACAACATGTAACAAACACCAGAGTTACACTGGTTTATTTCTTCTACTTTATTTCTTTTATTTTCCAGTTTAGTTTCATATAGTTCATTCCCTTAACTTCCACTTCTTGTTTCAATTTCCATCGCTTTTTGCTTCCCTCAGACACTCCTCTCCCCTCCATCTCCAATAGCGAGAGAATCTTTTGCCTTTGGCACTTACTTGTGAAAACTGCAGCAGCAAGAGCAGCGGCATTCAGAGGGCCGACTGCCAGAGAATCGGCTAGAGGCCAGGCCAGGAGTCATAGAGCATTGCTGCCAGACTGTCTGCTAGCGGAGGCGTCTAATTCTCACAGGGCAGGCCTCCCGGAAGTGACTCTGCGGTAGACGATCGGAGGAGGAAAGTGGGGGTGATTGGCAGGGGGTGAAATCAGCTGTAAAAGTACAGGAAGCAGCAGAATCTGCTGGTGGCTGCTTTTGAGTAAAGTAAAGTTTAAAACTGGGGCAGATCTGCAGCAGTGGGCTACCAAAAAAAAAGAGATTGAGGTGACATGTGGCCCATGCACTGCAGGTTGTACATCCCCTATTCTAGGAGACAACAGGCTGGAAAACATGAATCCAAAGCCCTGTGAGCAATAGCTGTCTGGGTTTGGGGGACACTGACCCAAAATTAGCATTACAATCTGCTCTCACACCAACTCTCTTGGAAAGATCTAGCTGTTTCAGTCACCTGCCTAATACCACCTTGTACGTTTTATGGCCAATGGGCAATTGGCTGATATTTGGGTAATGCCCACATTTAGATCTGGAAGGTATGCTTGGCAGTTCAGGATCTGCAAGATCAGTGGGGGATTCCACTAAAGAAACATGACCAACGAAAGCCCTAACATCCAACGGATAAGAGCAATTTTATCTGCAAAATTATTCACAGGTTTTCCAAACTATCTTCCATTTCTTTCTAAAATTAAAGTTGTAACAGGGCCTTCACCACACAGAACAGCTCTGTTGGATGAAACTGAGCAGATGCAATGGTGACAGAAATGTAAGACTTCTTTGGCACTATCACCACCACAGAATAGCTAAATAATAAGCTCTAAGTTGTGTTCAGCCACACTCTCTATGAGACTTACTTGAGCATCATTCTAACAGCCCAGGAAATCAGGAAACCTTATGAGCTCACCAAAGGTAAGCGGAAGCTTAAAAGTTACTGTATTGATTGACTAGGTCATCTTTACCTTCCAGTGATTAAGCAGAGCACCAGCAGAACTACTGGAAAATCCCCTGACAAAGCCATCTAGATCAAGAGTAGGCAACCAGATAACCTCTAAATGTTTTGGACTACAACTCCCATCAGCCTCAGCCACTATGGCCAATGGTAAAGGTTTATGGAAGTTGTGGTCCAAAACATCTGGAAGGCACCAGGTTGCCTACCCCTGATCTAGATCCATCAGCCTCTGAACACGGACCATAGTAGGTCCCCCATCCCTATAGAGTTTGGTCTAAACCAATTTTCACATAAGTTACCTATAAATATGCAAATATACCAAACAACATAACACTGTTTTCCAGTGAGGTCCTACATGTCTGGCAACTCTCCTAGGATTTACTGAGAACACCTCCTTAACAATATTATCCCTTGCACCAACAGGCCCACTAGAGAGGCATTATAGGTGGTCGTTGCAATTATGGAACCTGTTCCCTCTGGAGATTCACTGAAGTTGAATCCTGAATAGTTCCCAGAAGGCCTTTTTTTTAAAAACAGACACTTTGTAATCAAGAGTCCAGTATGGCATGGCACTGGGGGGGGGGGGGAGAAAGGAGGGAGAGGAGAATTATTAATTAGTATGGGGTGAATCTAGAGTTACATGAGTAGAATTCTGCTCATGGAATGGTCCCACTCATAGAAGTGGGAAGGTGATTTTTTACAATTCCCAATTTTTCTTGCAGCCACTTGATCCCTCTCTCCAGTTCTGATTTGAATGCACATTCAGGGACGATGTGGAGGTGACCACAGAAGCTACTGGGGGAATTAGCAAATCTGCCTTCTCTGAACATATTCCTGCCCCACCCCCACCACACACACACATTTCTGTGAGCAGAGATCTCTACTGCATCACAGTCATTTGCAACCCTGTTGCAAATGAAAGGATGCCTTATGTTTGCAAAAGGGCTGATCTGGTTTCAGTTCCAAATTTCATGTTTTATTTACAAAACTGCATTTCCCATTATGATTCTTCTTTGTCCAGGATGAATGTATCCTTTTGTCTCTGAAGTTTTGCCTTTCAACTGATGTATAGTAAATGTATGTTCCCTTGACTGTTATGTACTCTCAAAACTGCTAAAATTATCAATCCTGTGTTTACCTCCGAGACACTTGTTGTTGTTGTTGTTGTCGTCATTGTCTTGTGTATGTTATCTTTATTTATTTATCTCTATTTATTTTAGTTATCTGGCCACTGAAGAAGATCGCAAGTCGAAACAGACCTGTGGCCTCCACTCACAGATACTGTGGAGCAGATTTATTATTGCATTACTGTTGCTTGAATGCTTATTATTTTTGTGTGTATGCTTACAAAAAGTGTTCCACATTTTATTTTTTGTTTGTTTTTATAAAAGGTTGCTTTTGCTATAAATTTATTGTTTCATTATTTCCTTAACTTTGTAGCCACTCATAGTAAATGTATGCTTTCAACATCTAGTGCAGAATTTATGGATCTTTAAGTATTAGTACATTCATTTGCTATACTGGAGGAAGTGATAGAAGGGCCATACTATACAGGTATAAACTGACCCGTACACTATGTTCACCACCTGATGTCATCCTCCAAGGGACATTCAGAGGATGGCAACAAGGGAGAGGGATTTCTTGATGGTCCCCAGCCCTGGTTGTGGAATGCTCTCCCCAGAAAAGTCTGTTTGGCACCAACATTATCATCTTTTTAGTGCCAGGTCAATACTTTCCTCCCCAAGCATTTGGGGATATCACATCTTTATTGCTGATTATTTAAAATTGTTTTAATCATTTTGTAGGAGTCAATGCTTTCATATTATGTTATTACATTGTATTTTAGGGTTTTCGACTTTGTAAACAGCTCAGAGAGCTTTGGCTATTGGACAGTATAGCAATGGGATGGAATGGAATGAATACACCCAATTCATTTTACTCCATACTGATTTACACATGTGGGGAGCCCCATGTGGGTGCCACTGAAGTGCACAGAGAATGTGCAGCAGCAGAGCTTAGAGGACTGCATCGTTGGCCAGGTCAGTAATCCAGGGGGAAAAATCACCTGACATTTCCCAGAAGAATGAGGAGGCAACACAATGATATGTTGCTGATTCATAGCTATGACTGGGGCATTTATAATATTAACTTTGGTAGCATTCACTTCAAAATCCCTTGTGCCTCTAAATCCCACTATCTCAAAGCAAGGGAAGTATGTGTCACACACTAAGCAAAGCCATTTCTGCTGTGCAAGCAGAACTCCTTCCACAGGCCTCCTCCCCTCCCCTGCCTTGGGTTTTATATCCCTTCAGCTGCTTGTGCAATAAAATTGTCAGTGAGGATGACATAACATACACTACAAGAGCCAGCTTTTGGGGAGAATGGAAAGGAAGAGATTCCTGACCTATGAAGTCAAACAGGTGCCTACAAAAGTGGTGTGATTTTTTAAAGCTTTTTTTTAATTATAGTTAGAAATAAGCAAATCATACTAATTGTGTGGTTAAACAACTGACCCGTCAATAAAATTCAAAACTGACCCAAAATTACCTGATGAAACTGCTGCCAGTCAGAGCAGACAATATTGGCAGTTGGTCATAGTACGTATATCACAGAACATTTTTCCATGAAAGCACAGGCATCCCCAACCTAGTGCTCTCCAGTTGTTTTGAAGTACAACCCCCATCAGCCCCCAATGGCATGGCCAATGTTTAGGAATGATGGGAGTTATAGTCCAAAACATCTCAAGGGCACCATGCTAAGGAAGGCTGATCTAGAATCTATCAAGTTATTTTCTCCAAAGCTAAACTAGTTCATCTAGATTGTTTAACTTTGGAGATGATGATGATAGACATCACACAACTTTTACTGGACCCAGCATGATGTCATGGGTCAGATCTCTCTTCCTTCCACACTGTCTCCACCACTTGGCATGGTTCTTTCTAGCTTTGAAGCTATTGGCAATTCAAAAGAACAAACTGATAGGGAGAAAAAGTCTGTCAGCTCTTTCCTTCTCTCAATGGGTAAATGGAAAAGGGAGTTTCCCTACTTCACAACAGGATAACAAGACAGACATGGCGAATGTTAAAGAGCAGGACACTCTAAAGCTAACAATGAAATGATAACAGCATGATAAACCTGGTGGAACTCTACCAAGCCATGGAAATTTTGCTCCCTCCCTTGAAATGTTGTTTTTCCTATTCAGATTTACTCCCAACACGGATAACCCGCTGCTCTGTCTACATACACTAGCAGATGAAATGAATCATTATCAGCTCTGCATAGCAGCTTTTAAAATATGCACATATTTATCTGCTTCCGCCTACATCTATAAGTCTACCTTTACAATTTCTGCAAAACAGCGATAAACAATGTTTACAAGAATAGAACTCGTGTGTGTGTGTGTGTGTGTGTGTGTGTGTGTATAAACTGAGTCAGTGTATAAGAGGGCTTACTGCATCTGCAGGTCATTCAAATGAAAACCTTCCCCCCCCCCCAATTAAATCCATGGTATTATCAAGACAATCAGTTTATTTGAAGACTGCCGGCCTAATATATAAATTTCCCTTTGTGCTCAAAATGTCTTTATCAGATAAGACAGCTTTTGTTTAAACTACTATTTTCAGCACTTGCTTTGGGGATTTTGAATACATAGCATGGAGTAACTGGAGATTTCCTAGCCTGTTTTAGATGTGTGTTTCTTCTGTCTGTCTGTATTTTGTAATTTCCTGTCAAATACCTGACCATAATTAACTTTCCTTGCTCCAATCTACTTTCTTTTCTTTTTCTTTTTTGTTTCTTTTTTTTAAAAAAACTATTCCCACTTCCTAAGGATGGTAATAAAATGCTGATTACATGTGGCTGTTATCTGCTTGTCTATCCCTTCATCTCCCCGACCCTCTAGTGCCCTTTGTTGAAACCAGTTCTTGGGTTTCAACTCTTAAGAGGAGAAAGCAACAGAAAGAGGAAGCTCATAGGACTGCAGGAACCCAGGATCATTAGCATTTATTGGGTCAATCTGCAGCTACAATCAAACCAAATAATCAAAGTAGGCCTGCTTCTGAAATCTGCATGTCTCAGTTACTGTTTTAGGACACTCTTGAGTTTTAAGCAGAAGTCTGAGTGCTTCTTTTCTGTTGGCTGGAGCAGATGGGGATGAAGTGGGGACAAAATAATTATTATGCTCCACAATCTAGAGCAGGGATCAAGAATCTTTCCAATGAGAAGCAGCTGACCCACAGAACAAGTCAATTTAGAGGCCACAGCTGATGGTGGCCAGAGCCAGAGCCAAAAGTGCTTTCAGAACTGCTTAGCTTTTTCTCTTTGGGCTTTGCTACCTAAAGCATTTATTGTGTACTACTCATGGTTGTTTATGGGTCCTTAGACAACATTGTCATTCTCCAGTTTTGCTTGTTTCTTAAGATCACTTTGTGGGGAGGGGTTAGACTGGGGGAAATACAGTATTATTTATGAAAGTGAAACAAAATGCATTTTCCCCCTTGTAAAACTGTGTTACTCCGCTTTACCACAGCACCACCTAGAGATTATATAGAAGAAAAGCAGGAAAGGAATAGCTATTTGTGTAAAGCTTGGATCTCTGAGGAAACCAAACATAGATACAGTGGATTAATAGCTTCGTGTAGAAGAGCTCTCTGTGTGCCACCCCATACCTCTCTCTCTCTCTCTCTCACGCGCGCACACACACACACACAAACAGAAAAGCAGAGTGGGCACACAGTATCTGGAGAGCTGGATGATGCTGAGGCCTGCATGAAATTAGGCCTTGAGCCACAGGTTACCCTTCCAGCACTAAAGAGAATTACCCAACCTCTAAATGGAGCATCCATTAATGCTTCCTCTGCTGTGACCCTTTAAAATTTCATACAGCTCAAAATATAGCCATTGCTTCCTTTTCACTCAGTTGTCACACACAGATATACTACACCAACAAAGAATTAATCAGGCTTCAATTTGCCACTGCACATGCCAAGCACATTCTGCAGCCTTTTTAAATTTTCTCCATCCAATAGGGCCGATATAGGGTTGATACATGACGTTCAAAGCTGGACACTGTAGCATAATCATGAGTTGAACAACCCAGAGTGAACATAACTCCTAATTGGAGATTTAAGTATGGATTGTTTATTAGGGGTGTGCACGGACCCCCCGCTCCGCCCCGCGGGCCAATCCGAAAATTTCGGATCGGCCCGCTCCACTCCGCGCCGCTCCACCCATACTCCGCTCCTCTTCGCCGTGGCGCTCCGGCTCCGAATTGGAGGGGAGTGGTGCCAGGTAAGGCCGGGAGAGGAGGGCGGGGGGGGGTTACCGGCAGAGCCCGGTAAGGGACCAAGGGGGATGGGGGCCTTACCTGCCTCCGTCCGCGTTCCGTCGGCTTCTTCAATTGAGCCTGCGGTTCAACCAGGAAGTCTGGGCTGCAAGTGCGGCCCAGACTTCCTGGTTGAACCGCGGGCGCAATTGAAGAAGCCGACGGAACGCGGACGGAGGCAGGTAATGAAGAGGAGGGGGGATTTACTGAGCCCTGCTGCTGTCGCCGCAATGGCGACAGCAACAGCGGCAGGGCCCGGTAAACCCCACTTACCTTTCCGGCGGAGCTCCAGATCGAGCTCCGCTGGCCCCCCAATCCTCTTCGCCTCCGCCTTAAGGGGAGGCAAAGCACCCCGCTCCGCTTCTAATTCGCCGGTCTGATTAGAAGCGGAGCACATCCCTATTTATCCCAAGATTAACCAGTATTGTCCAGATTTGAATGTCAAGTAAAAAACCCTGTTCTGGCCGATCAGGGGCTGAATATTCAAAATGACCATGGCATACGCCCAGCACATGCTGCAGACAATAATGTGTTAAGTAACTCACGATATGCCACTGTTATGGGCAAACTGGCTCATTGTTCCATCAACTGTCCATGCATATGATCAGCCTTATTACAGAAACAAATTCTTAAGCCTACCTAAATGTTAGAGTTGGGACAGTAGCCATCTTGGCAAAGCCAGGTTTATATCTGTCTCCTCCTATTACAAAACACACACTGTTAGAAGCCTGTAGAATGAGTCAGTGTGAAAGAGCTTAATGTAGTTGGAGTAAGTACCAGGACAGCTAGACATCTGGAAAAGAACAATGCCTCATGTAATGCTACTGCTCATCGGTTTTACAATCCTGTCCAATTCTATTACTCTCTGACACTGTAATTCTAAACAGGTGTATTTGGAAGTACATTCTATTGATTTCAAGGGCACTTACTTTTAAGTAAGTAACCCTAAGTTGTTTTCTATGAACAGAAATTTAGGCCATTATTTTTATCAGCAAATAATGTGTAAAGCAAATCAATGTGTAAAGTCCCAATCATGTAGTAAATTGTTTACAAACATTACAGCTTGTACACCAGTTTTTGTACACCAGCTTGTACACCTGTTTTTCAGTGGTTCTTATTTGGCAGATATAATATCTGAACTGGTCCAGATACTATTTTTCCCTCTGAGGATTTGAGCAGGTTGACTTTTTGTTTCAGTGTTCCAGGCTGCCATTTTTCCAGAAGGGTAGTGAACCAGAACATACCAAGTCACAACATTTCTATATGTCAGAGCACTCACAAAACCAGTTCAACCACTCAAAAAAGCAATTTGAGGACAGGTTAACTTTACCAAATACAACATAATTCTGTGAATTGGCCCTACCCTTCCTAGAGATCCCTTCTTAGAATGTGACATGGAAAGCAGAATCAACACCTTAATTGACCCTGTTCCATAAATTAGCAAACAGCCTTGGTAAAATGGCATACCACTAAAGTGCCAGTGGACTTTAAATGAGCTGCAAAGCCCAGATGTCCTGCTAGATATACAAAACTATTTTGGCAATACACAAAAACTTCTAGAAGGAGGTCCCAATGCTAACAATAAGAAGGCATTGTGCAGCTATTCTCTGTCCTTTCTTCTTTAGCAAGAAGATTTTCTGTGGGAAGAAAAAAGAGGGAAGAGATGGGAGAACACAGGAGAGATATTAGTGAAGGACGAAAATGTCCTCCCCCTGGGAAAATTCCATGAATGAGGCAAGGTGATGGTGTGATAAAAGCCTTGTCTGGAAGCACCCCATAACTCATTAAACAAATAACACTAATGTAGCTAAAAGACTATAATTCTGTGCACTACAACCATAACAAAAACTGATAGTACTTACTCTTTGACCCTTAATTATCAGAAGGATTGGAAGAACCTTGAAGATTTTTTTAATTTCTTTTATATTTACCCTTTGAGTAAAACAGTCTGGCTTGATATGCATCACAGTGTACAAATATACAGCTCTAGAAATATCTTCTCCCTCAATCAATTCAAGATCCATAGCCAGTAACAGTGGTTCCATTCCTTAGGGTAGATCCAGCCAGCTGCATCTTTTTCCCAGGTCCTGAATCAGGAGTAAGGCACCGTAAGATCAGTGAGTTTCAACTTGGAAATCTGGCAACAGGGGCCATGCCCCCCCCCCAAACCATCCTCTCTCTGTGTACCACTGGGACAGCTCCTAGGCAAGAAGGGCTGACAGCCCGATTTTTGCCACACCACAGCTATACTCTGATATGGCTGGAAGGTGTACTTGCAGCCCAGCCAGATCAGGTGACATAGGAAGCCAACCGAGTCCTTGCTGGCCTTATATAACTGAGGCCCCAAGTATGTCATCCAGAGTAGTTGCTCTACAGACTCCTGGAACCTTGCCTTGCCTGAGGCTCAGTCATTCCTCACCTTGTCTGAAGCTTCACTTCACCTCACCTCACCTCAGTTTGCCTGAGGCTCTGTTTTGTTTTGTCTCACCTCACCTCACTTTGCCTGAAGCTCTGTCTTGCCTCAGCTTACCTGAAGCTCTCCCGAGTCCTGCTTGAAGTCTTGCCTGAATGGCTATTGAGGTGCTGGCACACTTTCCTTCCTATTTCTGTCCAGCCTTCCAGCCACCAGATATAGTGACTTAAGATTATTATACCACAAAAGGTCACAGGCCTCCTTGCCTCTTCGACTGTACCCATAAACGGCCTGAAGGCCTATTTATTTATTTATTTATTTATTACATTTTTATACCGCCCAATAGCCGAAGCTCTCTGGGCGGTTCACAAAAATTAAAACCACAGTAAAACACCCAACAGGTTAAAACACAATTATGAAATACAATATAAAAAGCGCAACCAGGATAAAACCACACAGCAAAGTTGATATAAGATTAAAATACAGAGTTAAAACAGTAAAATTTAAATTTAAGTTAAAATTAAGTGTTAAAATACTGAGTGAATAAAAAGGTCTTCAGCTGGCGACGAAAGCAGTACAGTGTAGGCGCCAGGCGGACCTCTCTGGGGAGCTCGTTCCACAACCGGGGTGCCACAGCGGAGAAAGCCCTCCTCCTAGTAGCCACCTAGTATCCTAACATTTTCACATTTGATCTACATACTGATCCCCCAAACCCTCCATGCTAGTCCTAAGAAGAAAGCACTACTCAACCTTAGCAAAGGTTCTGGAGTCATTATCCCTGGAACACTAAAGCAAGCTGTTCTTCTTGCTGCTCACTCTTAAAAAGAGAGTATTACTACTATCGTAGCCTTGCAGGTAAAGCCACAGCTGGGAGGCCTTCCTCCCGCAACTCACAGACAACTCCAAATAAGCAGCCTTAGTCTTCCATGGGGCCTGACATTATCATTACAGAGATCTCTGTAAATAAGGAAATATGAACTGCTGGTGTCTGGTTAGGCTTGTCTCTCCTTGTGTGCAAAAAGCTGCTTTTAGGGCCATTGGATTGCCCTGAAGGCTTCCCAGAGTGTTTAGTAATAAAGATGACTGAAGTGCAGACTGTGTCAACAGACACTTCCTTTGAGGGATGTAAAAAGGAGAACAATGTCTCACTCATAAAAAAGAAAAAGCAGACATATCACAGGCAAGCACAGCAAGCCAAAATTTCCCCACTACAACCTTTAAAAAATAAAGTATATTGCATTTGGAAAGAGGGAAATTCTGGCAACATGCAAAATGATGCAGTTATCAGCTACTTATCAGAGGTCATAGGCAGAATGACAGGAACAGGAACAAATATACTGCCACCAAACCACAGACTTGGGAGCACTAGATGTTTTAAAGCTTATCACAGGCCTCTCAGTGCTGGACTATACATTACAGAAGTCACATGGAAGTCATTTCACATTGCTTCATATGGTGGCGGTTATCACATACCATGCTGTTCATATGGAGTCATTTATCACATCAGGCATTTGTTACCACACCAGCATAATCCTCAAAACAGGCTATGGATACAGATGGTCATTTATCACCTGGCAGCCACAGTAAGTACACACATTCAACATTAGAAGGAACTGGTCTTGTGTAGCATTCAGTCGCATTGTAAAGAGAGAATACCACATTCCTGGCTACCCCATTATTTTCCAACAATGTCAAGTTTGCCTCACCACATGGCTGGAGTCTACTAAAAATCAGCTGCCCACAATAATATTGCAAATGACTCTAGGTCCTCTGTAATGTCTACAGTGATGTGGTAAAAAATAACAACACGCACCCATTCTGCATGGTGAGCAGCTCCACCCCAGTGGCTAACTGTGTGACGATAACCACAGGCTGGAGTGATTAAAGTCGCCTCTGCGTGGGAGCTAGAACATGTAGATTGGACTTCTCTAGGAATAAGTATACTGCCAGTATTAATTTTGCTCAAGATCACATATGCTACTAAGCACAACTAAATAAAGATCTAAAAATAATGGCACAAGTGCCTCTTTGACAATTCCCATCTGATAAAATTGCAGCAAGCCTTAGTGCACTGGGTATATGTATCTCATCTCAATCTGGTTCAGAATGTTAAGGACAAGCTTTTCAGGGCAGGATACTATCCTCACCCACCCTAACATAACACACCATACCATAATGGTAGCTGGAAACTGGGCATTATTTTTAGAAGCAATTGGAACATCCAAACAACTGAATTTAGTGACTCAAAAGGAAGAAAGTGGTGACCTGTTTTCAAAACTACTCATTTTCAAAATTTTGACTTTTCTATTTTGGGAAGACTCTGTTGTTGTTTTGAAAACCATTTTTTTGAAAAGAGTCTTTTCTCTCAAACCTATTTTATGACCTGCCTTCAACTTTCCCACACAACATCTAAATCAGAGCAGAAACATCTTGGGAAAAAGGATGACAAGGGACAGAAGAGGGCAGGTAATTTGAGCCACAGAACCTGGGCTACTTTTGCTGAGTATCCAAGGAATTGAGTTACATTCTTCTTTTGTTTTCTTTTTTCTCTCTCAACAGAAAATCGGGAATTATGTCATCTGCAACAATATGCAAGCAGTTGCAATTCTTTCATTCTACCAATGAAACTAGGAAGCAACTTTTATACACATTATAACTTTGAAGATACAGATTTTAAAGCGCAACACAGTATTGTTTTAAATAAACTTTATGTATTTACTACTTGTATTTTCTTTAGTTCTGTAAATGTTTCAGTGATCGTATGACCTGAATCCAATCAATTTTTAAAAGAACTGTTATTTTTGTAGTGAAATATCAAAAAATATTACTGGCGGCTGTGTTACCCATCCACCCAATGTCAGAGAAACTGTTTTGTCTTTCAGGATTCATGGGAGGAATCTTCTTGCCCATTGAACTCCTGAATTCACCTCTAATAAAATAAACTCTCACAGGAAGTCTGCTATTGCTCACTCTGGTAAGAGCAGAAAAATGCCATTGTGGCCCAAACGGGTGGACAGGGGAGAGAAAAGCATGAACCATTTGGCATGCTGGCCAGCTGCATGTAGGTAAAGAGGGACAAAAACATGACCATCACCAAACATACTACAATTAATGTATGATGTTTGTCCATATACATTTCTAGTACTGTAAACCTAAGTTGTGTAAAGCCCGCATTGAGCAGGGGGTTGGACTCGATGGCCTTGTAGATCCCTTCCAGTTCTACTATTCTATGATTCTATGACTGCTCAAATGCAGGATGGCTTTAAAACACAATTAATATAAGAGAAACATCACATTCCCAGCTGCGCAATGTTCTGACCCACCACGTTAGTTGAACATTACATTTGTCTTTTTTCAAAAAGAGATGCTTGCGTGGTATAGGTGCAGTCCAGGCAAGGCTTTGATGAAAGCAATTCAAGAGGGCTAGGGAAAAACTGTTCGGAGAGCTCCCTTGGTGAATCACACACATCTCTCAGACTTTACGGCCTACATTATGCTGACTGCACATACTAGGTTTGAGCCAAGTGTCGGCTAAATCAGAATATCTTAATTTCCAATAAGAAAATCACACATGTAATTCCTGTCACTGCATGTGTGTTAATTACCCCTGCTTCAGGCATAGCACTTGATGAGGCATGAGGCTTAAAAGTTATGTATCTCCTGTTATGACTTTGGAGAATCAGAGTGCCTCATTGCTCCTGTTTGGCAGAACCTTGTGAAAATTATGCAAGGAAACAGCTTGCTGGTCTTAGCTCTTTCCTTGCAAATTTTTCAAAAGGTTCTGTTAAATAAAGCATAAAAAGTGTTTTGAAGTCCTTTAAACTGAAGATTTATTCGACCTTGAATTATTTTAGCATACAAAATTCCATGTTTGTATAAAGATAGTGTAGCAATTAATGGTAAATTCTGGCAAAGCTTTCAGAAACATTCATGGAGCATGTGATAAAATCACTTCCAGCAAAGAGGCTGTATTCCTTCCTATACAACCATGCCATAAGGTGAGGAGGGGCACAGCTGTGCGCTTGCCCTCAATACTCCTAGCCTTCTTCTGTTTTTACAAAGGAGAATGAAAGGTCCTAAGTGAGACAAACAGATGCAGATGTGAATAAAAAAAGTGTGAAGTTATGAAAGGATCACTGGAGGTTTACGATGGCTTTTGCAATATCTGTCCAGCAGACTATATTCACCAGTATAACTTAAAGAAAAGTACTCAAGGGTCAAATTATATGAGAAAGTTAAATGTGGTGCTCCTGCCAAAAACAGCAACTGTGCATATGGAGGGGCAGCGGGGGCCTTGATGCACAGTTGCTATTTTCAGCAACAACCCCATACTTACATACTGCAACTGGACCATATTATGTTACCAAAAATCTACCATCTTGTTTACAAACTTATATACACACACAGACCAACTACAAAAACAATTTGCCCTTGAAAATGGACATTATGAACACCAACTGTTTGAAATATGATTAACACATACATTCTAACACAGTCTGCTTTGCATTTTGAACAGAGGTAGACATTAAACCAATATAATATCATATGAGGTCATACAGGTATAATGGCCCAAAGTTTCACAAGGTCTTCCAGATGTGAAAAGGATTTCTTTTTATTCATTTACTGGAGTATGAAAGGGATTTTCAGCATGTACACCATCAGATGAAATGCCAGGGTGTGAAATACTTATCACTTAATCAGATGGCTCCTATGATGCTAGGTCAGCAGCTTCACAGACTCAGTGGAATTAGCATCATGTGTGCTTTAGGGGGGAGCAGGGAGACATAGAATTTAAAACTGAGTAAAGCAATTAAAAACAGGCAATGATAGTATCATGTAAATCATATTGACTCCTAAAATAATCTAGATATGATCTAAAAATGCAAATCCCATAAAGAATTAATAACTTTGTGCAACGAAGATTTAAGGCTGTTTTACAATATTAAACTATTTTTGATGCACATTTGCTCCCTTTTCTCCATAAAGCATCTATACTGAGGTATGGCATAACACCCTTCCCTAGATCCACAACTTTTCTAAAGCTTTGACATGAATATAATTCACATAGCTAGAGTTGCTACCTCGAGGACCTAAGAGAGGGTACCAAGCAGAACTGGCTGGATTTCCACCCAGTTGTTGTTATTCTTCCATAGGTTGGCGCTGCCCAACATTTGGCTTCACCTCTCTCCAAACTTTAATTGCAGACATTCTCTGAAAAATTTATAAAATAGCACATAGGCAGTTTCTTCTTGCTGCAGCCTTCTGTCCCTTCCATTCACTCAGGTCAATTCACAATACCAGTCACCACGACCACTACTCCAGATGAACAATATTCGCAAGTGATGATAGACATTGAAACTGCTCCTTCTCATCTACATCCTTCCACTCCAAAACACATCAAACTACTCATTAGATGTACATCTAAGCAAATCATATGACTGGCTTGGATCCAAGCCAGAACTACACATATGCAGTGGGCTGCAGAAGCATATTTCCCCCATCCCTCCTCTCCACAGAAGCCCCCATCCCACCTCCTAAAAATGCTACACAGAGGGCTGGGTGTGATGGAGGGTGCTGAGGGAGGTCCACAAAAAGTGGGGAGGGGCCTTCAGGTAGGGTGACCAGGTGACTGGGAAAATCCCGGAGACCTCCAGAAAAACGAGGATCTCCGGGCAACTGGGTCTAGGCCCCAATTTACTGGGGGAAAGGCCTGGAGGATGCATTCCCAGATTTCCAGGAACGCATCCTCCAGTGCCCTCCGCCCGGGCCAATCTGGTCTGAGAAGAAACAAGAGAAGAAGTAGGAGAAGAAGAAGCAAGTAAGAGGTAAGACTGAGGTGTGTGTGAGAGCGAGTATATGGGTGAATGGGGTGCCTGGTTGTTTGAGTGAATGGATGTGTGTGTGCATGTGTTTTGGAGTGGGTGATCCTGAGTGGGTGTGGGTGTGGGTGTTTGTGTGCTGGCAGTGTGTGAGTGTATTGATGTGATCATGTCTGAATGGGATGCCTGGTTGTTCGACTATTAATGGATGCATATGCATGTTTGCAGTGGGTGGGGAGGGCTGTAGTTTTCTGTGTGTCAGTAGGGGGGATGATTTGGAGGTGATATTCCTATTAAATAATGCAGATTTGACCCATAGATCTTCCTCTCCAATTTGTTTGATATAATTGGCATGACATATATTTTGCAAAAATTGCTGATAATTGTTCATCCTTCTTTAAAATCTTTTTTTAAAATTAACAGGGTTTGTGTTATTATTATTATCATTATTATTTATCTCTCTTTTCTTGCTCGTGGTGTTTTTTCTAGATGAACATGATGGGCTTTGCCAAGTGATGGTGTGTTTTATTGATTCAGAAATTTCTTGACTATTGAACATGTTTTAAGTATGACTGCTTTCTGGATGTTGGCATGCATGTAGTTTGGTAGGCCTAATTTCTGAAGGTTTTCTGTAAAAAATAATGATGATGTGATGCTGGTGACTGATGTGACTAACGGAATAATTGTAATTTTTCCTGTTGCCATGGTTCTTTAACTCCCATAGCCAGTGGTGTATATTTTTATCTCTTGTTCTCTTCCTTTTCTGCAACATTTTTGTCATTAGGTATTGCTATGTCAATGAGGTAGGTGTGTTTTTCTTGGATGTTTTTGACTGTTATGTCTGGTTGAAGTTGAAACAAGCTAAGAGGCTTTTAATTCATTTTGTTTCATGGCTAACGTTTGCAGGGTAATAGTAGTTTATAGTATTTCTGAATGCTTGGTTCCTTGTTTGTTGTACTAGATTTTTTTGTACTTGTCAACTGCTTCATTTGTTCAATGGTAGTAGTGTGCTGAATCAGTGTGTATGGATATGAGAAAGGTGATGGGGAAAGAGTGTTAAATGTTAGGAAAAGTTAGACTATCGTCATCCAGTGAAGGCTTTGCAGTCAGCAAAGATACTTGAAGGAAGGGGAGAATGTATCACATAGAGTATAGCAAAAGCTTCAAAGTACAGCAAAAGCTACAAAAGTAGGAATGAGTGAAGTTAATTTCAGATATATTGAATGTCTCATTAGTTCTTTATTCCAGTGATTTTAACATTAAGATGTTATGTAGAACAGGTTTGTCTTAATTGTGTGCTGTGAAATCAGACATGTGACCAAGGCCATGTTTGGGTGGCATGCCCCCTTGGGGGCTGGGCAAGTTGGTGGACACGCCCCTTTGAGGCTGGACATGTTGGTGGACATGCTCCTTGGGGGCTGGACATGTTGGTGGTTACGCCCCCTTGGGGCGGCCATGTTGTCCTCCTTTTTGGTTTGCAAAATATGGTCACCCTAACTTCAGGATTGTTATGGGGAGAAAGGGGGTGGAAGTCTGCTTCCTGCAGCCCCATCCCACACTCACAACCCTGGTTTCAGGCCACTGTTGATGGCTGGATAGTCCTTTATTAGTCTAATAGCTCAGAATTGTCAGTTGAAGCTTCCACTGGAGCTGATGACATGAGCGTCCTGAAGCTATCAGGATAATGTCTCCTGAATAATTTGATACAGCCCTCAGAGTTGAGAGAAAGTTACACCCTCCAACCGAAGGCAGTGGGCAGAAAGACAGCAGAAAGAGGAGACTGAAGTACTAAAGATAGGGACAGTAGCAGAGAGAATAAGAAACCCAAGAGTATCTACTTGAGAGCTTATATTTGTAAATCATCTCTTTTTGTTAAAGGGGGAGACATATGCAGACAAGCACTACTCTACATTGTAATGCTTTAATTTTTCTTTTTAAGTCTGGTAAAAAGTTTATTAAGAAATACCTCCAGCACAACATCATCATCATCATCATCATCATCATTATTATTTACATTTATATACCACCCCATAGCCAAAGCTCTCTGGGCGGTTTACAAAGAATCTCATACGATTTCAAGGATTGTTGTAAAGGAGTGCTTTGTTGTTTATTTTGTAAATAATCAAGCTACATGAGTACTTCAACTGCAGCAGTCACTATACAATCTGGAAATTAAAGCCATAACAGTGGTGGAAAGCAAATGTATGGGTGACACTGCATTATTAGTGTAAATCAAAACAGCTAAATCCAGGAGGAAAGTTAGGGAAAGAGGAAGATTTGGAAGCAACCCCTGATACTAAGCTACAACAAAAACATGTTGATGGAGCAGATGGGGAAAATAGGAAGACATGAACATTTTGAAGAGTCCTTCTTTGACATTATTAGAATAGATGTGGCAATTGAGGGGAAAAACACACCCCTTTCATTCCTAGGTAAATGTGTATATTAGATTGGACTCTGACAGGTTTTTTCCCAACCTAGTGCCCTCTACTACAACTGCCATTGGCAATGCTGGCTGAGAATAATGAAAATTGTAGTCTAACATACCTCGAAGAATCCAGATTAGGGCAGGCTGTTCGATGATTAATGCTTTACTTAAAGTTTCTTCTAGTAAGATATAGTTGTCAGCCAAGTTATGAAAATTTGACCCAAAAAACAGTAATTGAAAAATCCAATACTTGTTAACTAAAAAGTTAGTATGATGTATGGAAACGTCTTTACTGCTTCTTATGCTAACCCTCAAGATTACTAAACAGGAAGAGAGAAGTAGGATGTTTAACACTTTTAATTAAAGGGCATATCTATAATATTCACAGTGGTTTTCTATTCCAGTCTAAAAACCTGTAGGTAGCATCCCTCCGGTTTTAACTGCAGGTCTCCTAACAGAAGGGTTGTGGTATTATATAGGATCCTATAAATCTCTTACCCCAGGTATCTGTCTTGCAACAGGAAGGAACTTCAGCTCACAGTCCCACGTGCAAATCCCTTAATTACGGACTCTTGAAAGTAAATCATAATTCACTGTACTGACAGGAGTCATACCTGAAAGACAAAATGCAATAGAAAAGTCTTGAGTCATTTTATGTCAAAAGTTTGTGTGCTTTTTGGGTACAACATGTATATATATATATGAAATATCATAGCACATTCTGGATCAGTCAGTTCAGAGCCAAGCCGGAAGGTGGTTTTGTGCTGTTTTTCACTTTCCACAAATTATTTACATACATCTTCCAACTGATGTACACTGTCTGAAGAGTGCATTTCCCTTTCATTTACCAATATCCCCAAAGAGTTGTATAGCTTCCAGACTAATCATAGCAAAAACATAGCAACCTTTATAGCAGGTGAAATGTGAATATTCGGTCAGTTGTGAAAAGAGTGAGTCTATACCTAATTACCTTTTTCTCTTGCAATGTTTAAGAGGAGATAAAGGCTACAATCCTAAACATACTTACAAGAGAACAAGTCTCACTGAATACAGTGGGACTTACTTCTGAGTAAGATGCATAGGACTGCACTATTAATTAGATGCTTGGGCATCTGATACTATGGGCCTCAGAAGAATGCATCATGCTTAGGGGAAATGTAAACCGCCCAGAGACCTTCGGCTTTGGGGCAGTATATAAATTTAATTAATAAATATAAATAAATAAATTACAATATAGAGAAATAGAATGAAATCTGGAAAAGGGGTTTAGGATTTTACCATTAAGAGTATGAACATGAATAATGACTCACTTTTCATAGGGATGTGGGGGTGGGAGGATAGACAGGGGAATAGGGGAATTGGAGGAAATTTGATGAGCAGGAGATGCTTTCTGTCTTGTCCAAATATTCTTACACAATATTTTATGTAACAGTGACTATGAATTGTTCAGACAAAGATATAAACATTTTTACAGACCCGACTGTAATCAGGTTTGTGAGCCTAGGAAATTACAGCAGTTCAGGATAAATGTACATGTTTAGGATCTCATTTTCAGCATTACACTGAATCATATAGATAAGGGCTTTTAAAAGCATGTGTCTTTATTTCTTTTAAAGATGCAATAAGCATTAGAGACAAAGTATTCTTCATATCTTCCTCTACAAGTGTCCTTCATGAGTTTCTATGGTCTTGCATTTTCAACATTAACAGTGAATGACTTGGGGAGAAAGATAACCAGATTAGTTTTAGAACTGCAAATGCCCCATTGCGCAAGTGGTGGGCCTCACAAGCTCATAGGCACAATAGGCTACTACCCTAAGGCAAATTTCTAAACCTCATATTGAATCATAAAAATGGGAAGCTCTTTGGAATGTGGAGAGATAGAGGGGGAACAGACAGACAGAGACTGGGTTCAGACAACACGATAACTAACGATTGGTTAAATAGCCAACGATGGGTTAAATAGTCAGGGGTTGGTTATTGTGTCGTCTGTCAGGACTTTTTCACACCACAGTTAGCTCAGCAATACTACAAATGAGAAGGATCTTGGAACTGTTGTAGATCACAAGCTGAATAAGAGCCAACAGTGTGATATGGCTGCAAGAAAGGCAAATGCTATTTTGGGCTGCGTTAATAGAAGTATAGCTTCCAAATCACGTGAGGTACTGGTTCCTCTCTATTCGGCCCTGGTTAGGCCTCACCCTGAGCATTGTGTCCAGTTCTGGGCACCACACTTCAAGAAGGACGCAAACAAGCTGGAGCGTGTTCAGAGGAGGGCAACCAGGATGATCAGGGGTCTGGAAACAAAGCCCTATGAAGAGAGACTGAAAGAACTGGGCATGTTTAGCCTGGAGAAGAGAAGATTGAGGGGAGACTTGATAGCACTCTTTAAATACTTAAAAGGTTGTCACACAGAGGAGGGCCAAGATCTCTTCTTGATCCTCCCAGAGTGCAGGACACGGAATAATGGGCTCAAATTAAAGGAAGCCAGATTCCAGCTGGACATCAGGAAAAACTTCCTGACTGTTAGAGCAGTACGACAATGGAATCAGTTACCTAGGGAGGTTGTGGACTCTCCCACACTAGAGGCCTTCAAGAGGCAGCTGGACAACCATCTGTCAGGGATGCTTTAGGGTGGATTCCTGCATTGAGCAGGGGGTTGGACTCGATGGCCTTGTAGGCCCCTTCCAACTCTGCTATTCTATGATTCTGTGATTCGGTAAAAATAGCCAACGCAAACAATCAATACTGTGCAGAGTTGATTATTTGAACAGCCATTGGTTATCGTATTGTTTGTCAAACACTGTTGACTATTTTGTCACACACAGTTGGTTATATTTGGCGACTAGAGTCCCCTGGCAAGAGCAACCAAAGCAGTGGCTGCTGGTCTAATCCAGCTGGCAGAACTCACAATGGCTGATGGGATACCAATGGGAGGACTGAGGGAAAGAGAGAGGCAGGGGATGTGTCAACCAAACATACCATTGAGTAATAGTCAACTCAACACTGCCTTTAATCCACACCGCAGTTGATTATAATCATGTTGTGTGGGGAGTACCCCCTCAATAATCAACCGTTGAGTTGACGATTAACACACCATTGAGTTGTCCGCACACAGCCAAACAGACGTTTTTCATCCTTACATTAGTTAAATTTAAAACCTGAAAGCAAACCCCATTCATTTCAATAACTTCCAAGTAGACAGATTTTCTATCAGAATTCCATAAACATTTCCACAGAGCTCATAGGATTTTTCTTAGCATGTTGTACCATATAAGGCAATGATAATCTACAGATAGTCAATGGAATTTTCCTAAAAACAATTAAAAATTGCCCATTAAATGCTACATAAAAAAAGGGGCTGTTTTCTTCTTACATTCTCCTTGTTTGAGTAAGTGTAGGTCTATCTGAATACAACCAGAAGAGATTAGTCTGTTAATGTCAGATACTTTCCTTTGGACCAACTGTAAGGCAATGTTGTGGCTTCTGCCCAAAGCTAAGAGGTTGGGAAGTGGTAAGCTACAGTATTAAGAGGCTAGAAAAGGAAACACAGGCTAGGAAAGTAAGAGGACATATGTACAAGCAAGCAATTTAGACAACTTATCCAAAGTGGAAGTGAGATCCTAAATTAGGCAACAGTATTGGAAGCCCAACCTTAAATTTGTTTCCACTGTGGTTGAGAAATTTCCATCCAGCACAAATTGCAAGAGTGGAAGGCTACAGACAAGGTCACTAGTGTTCACGGTCCAGCAATTCGTGGTTTATATAAATAGCCAGGTTATATGTAGTTCAGCGATTCCCCATGCTGGAATTATGTTACAACAACCATGCATTGGTATCTGTGGTATTGCCCACTGTTGCACCCGAAGCTAGTATCAAATTATACACATTAAACAAAAAGTGCTATTTAACGTGTATATAACGACACTGGAGAGATTATCCAGAAGTGTCATCAGTATCCTGGAGACATTAGGTGAGTTTTTCATACTCAAGTAACAGTCGTCTTTGTCCTCAACTAGTACCTTGAAATCATGGTTGAGTGGATTATAAACTGAAACTGAATCCAGACAAGGCAGAACTGTTGATGGGGTATCGTGTAGTATGGCACTAATGCTGTATTCTTTTCGGTGCCAGGTTCAGAGGTTTTTTATTTGCCGGGGCTTTATGTTGTTTAGATGGTTTTTTAGTTGTGTTGTTGTTTTATCCCCCTCAGTTTTATGGTTTGATGTTTACTGGGGGGGGGGGGGGTGTTGTTAAATTCTGTTGTTGGTGTTTTTTATGTTTATATATAACTTGGGAACTCACTTTTGTGGGAGAAGAGCAGTCACAAATATGGTGTCACTTAAACCTTATGATTAATGAGGTGTTCAACCTCCTAAAGCCTTCCTCATGGCTAACCTTCTGGGGGTTTCATGCCAACCGTGGGCATGGTCACCTCAAACTCTCTCATACACCCACCCACACTCCCATTCATACACATAAAAACTCCACCCACCACAGCAGCAACAAACTTCAAGAAAGCCTGCTGCTGCATTGGGTAGGGGCCCTTTTTTAAGGGGCAGGTGGCAGTGCCAAAGAAAGCTTTAAAAAAAAGCTTAACTACTGCACGGAGGCAGAGCTGAGAATGGGGCCTGGACAGAGAGACCCTGCAGGCTACATTCAGCCCACTGGCTGGCTGCCTACCCACCCGCCATATCTTAAACTGTAAGTCATGTCCTACATTGTCCTAGGGCCTAAAGGACCAGGTATACAGTTTAAGGTCCTCCTGGATCTAGTGCTGCTTTTGGAAGTTTAGGTGACAGCTAATTCTAGGAATGCAGTTTATCCACCTCAATTAATAACCAGACATTCTTCCTGGAGAACAGGAATCTGCATTACGGGAGAATAGAACTCTATGTCTTTATAATGCCAAGGACTGAGTGCTACAGTGTCCTCCACATGGAAATACCCGTGAAAAGTATTCAGAAACTTGAGCTAGTGGAGAATGCAGTGGACCCCCTGCTGATAGAGGTGGGAATGAAGAATCCCATTCAGCAATTCTGAAGTAATTGCACCAAATGGCTCTGTGTATGCTCTAATTCTAAGGGAGTACAGAAAACCATAGAATATGCTAGCATCATTATTATTATTATTATTATCTACATTTATATCCTGCCTTTTTTGCAAGGAACCCACCGTGTCTTACATAGTCCTCCTCTCTGTTTTATCCTCACAACAACCCTGTCAGGTAGGCTAGGCTGAGAGTCATATGACTGGCCCAAAGTTACCCATAGAGCATCATGGCTGAGTACGGAATTGAACCCAGACATCGCAAGCCTCAGTCTAACACTCTTACCACTACATCAAACTGTTGACCAAAAAATGAGCTTCTTAAATACCTCAGCTTTTATTTTTAAATGAGCAAGTTTATAACCTTAAGATTACAAAAGCATGTTTCAAATGCTAGTAACACCAGAAGTTCAAACACTCTTCAGTCAAATTCTATTCCCCAAGTACAACAACACAGGACAATATCATTAATTTAATAACCATTAAAATGGCCTGTTTTCCCATTGGACCTCTGGAATATTTTACTGGCTATAATTAAGTAGCAGAGGTGTTCAAAGTCACCCAAAATATTTATTTCCCTTCTGATTTTTTTAAAAAATCTAGTCACTAATCTTTGGTGGTAAATCCTCAGTGCCATCACAAAGCTGCATAAAATGCTTTCTTAGCATGTCAAACCTGGTTATCTTTCTCCCCAAGTCATTCAATGTTAATGTTGAAAAATCACTGTTGTTAATTGAAGTGAGTGCTTTTTTGACATGTCAACTCCTATTTTCAATTACTCTGAAGCCCAAAAGACTTTGTCTATAGCTTTAGTAAAAAGAATTAACTTATCCCTACATGTCTGTCTGTCTGTCTGTCTGTCTGTCTCTCTCTCTCTCACACACACACACACACACACACACACGAGAGAGAGAGAGAGAGAGAGAGAGAGAGAGAGAGAGAGAGAGAGAGAGAGAGAGAGAGGAGGGACGACAAAGAGGTAGAACAAATTCATGGACTTGAGTGAAGGGTTAGCATCTGATAAACACATACCAGCATCTGGGCTGAGTTTGGTTGACCGCATAATTGGGCACAGATATAACACACCATATGGAATTCCCCTTTTCTTGGTCCACATCTCCCCATTCAAAACACTCTTCCATATTTATACACATATTTAAAAAGCCTAACACTGCTGTACTCTCAAGCCTGCATCAATATTATTCTCTCCAGCTAAGTGAATAAGGGAAGCAGAATCACCTCAGCTACTGTAATCCACATAGAAGAGCCTCGGTTGCCATTTCCCCATTATTCTGCCCATACGTCTTTGGCAGCTGGAGCCACTACTCTGGTGATGGGGTCAAGGGCCATGCTCTAAATCTTCACATGCCAAGATGTATAACATCAAGTCTAATGCCCAGAAGAAGGAACTAGTGATGCAGAAGGTCACTAATTGCCAGTTTCTCTGTATTACAAGAGGTCTAGAAAGAAAACCTCACAAGAGAGATACAAGTATGGGGACACATCCTGACCCTTTAATCAGCAGGGGATTCCACAGAAGGCAGAGGCAGTCAAACATTAAATAAAAGGGGGAAATATTTTCTTCCTCCTGAAATGTGGCATGATGAACACAGGCATAACATTTTCAGTATATTTCCAAAATAGCAGCAAACGAGATTTTTTAGAAGAAGGAGACACTGTATATTGTGTGAGCTATAGCAGCCTACAAATATGCCTATTCAAAAAATATTTTTTTTTAATTACAACAAGTAACACATGCATAAGGTAAAATATTGAACAGGAATTCATGCTGAAGCCGTATAACAGCAAGATTTAGAGAATGAATGTGGATCTAAGGGCTAAACTGCACGTGAAGTGATGTATTGGCTGGAGGGGTAGGTTTTTACAGCCATTTTCTAATAAAAATTGCCCGCCTCCCAACTGGGGGATATGACAGGCAAAATAGGGCCACTGTCTCTTTTTTCTCCAGCAGGATATAAAGCTTTAAGCTATGATTTCAACTGGGAAAACAGCATGTAGATAAGGGAGGCTTACATGCACACACCCAGTTCCACTGTCTCCAAACCAATTTCCATCCCACCTGCTCATGGCTGTATTTGAGCTTTTTAAAAAAAGATATCAAGAGATCGGATCAAGGACTGACCACATCATGTTTCATCTGGTTCTGAAAGACACAAGATCTCTCTGTACTCCAGGCTCCAATACTGTAGTTGCCCACAAGGCCATAGTCAGTACATGGCCAGCCTTGCCCGCAAATGCTCCACAGTCCGTGAAATATCCACACATTCTCTGCACACTAAATGCACACTAAATGCACCCTAAATGAATTCATGGAGAGAGTAGGGCTGGCCAAAAGTGGCAATGGAATCTCACACTGTTCCTGGTTTTCTACAGAGCTAGAATAGCAAAAGAACACCCACCCCATGCACAAAACACAGGGAGGAGGGGTCAGTAGGGACCAAAACGAATGCCTGGCTATTAAGCCAAACCAACGTGAGTAGACTCCTGTTAATGCATAAGAAAAACAGCTCAAGTATTTCAGTGTTTTAAGCATCTTTACAATTAGTGGAACAATTTCAGTGTTTTTCTTCAGCGACAAAACTGTAAATCTTATTGGAAAACAGAGAAAGGAGAAAGCACAGTAGGGGACCATTCCCCTAGGCTGATGATTTGAACACAATTTAGTTTACAGTTAACTCACAGCACGACTTCTGTAATGCCCTTTATCATCTATGACGCTGTTTCCTACATTGCTCATTATCATTACCCATAATAAGACAAGGAAAGATGTTTTGATGCAAAACAAGAAAAACTATTTCCACACGCACAAAAATCCTCTTTTCAATCATCTGTATTGTAAAAGATGACTCCTTTTACACCTGTATAAGAAATTAGTTAGAGGATATAGAACCATGAGCCCCACAAGTATAGGAGAGATGGGGAATACATATCCCATTTGTGATATGGGGGAAGCAAACATTGCTCCAACACTGCTTTGCTTATTTTTACCTGAGTCTATTATACACCTGTTTATAGAATGGAAGATAACAGTTAAGACAGCATACACTGTTCACAGTTACTGCGAACTTTTTCCCATATCAAGTATTTCAAGTTCATTCCAATCAGTGTTCATACTCACCTTAGTCTTCTGCAACTTCCATAATCCACATGCAGCAGGGCCATGCTGACTGGGAATTATGGGAGTTGCAATCCAATACATCTGAAGGGCATCAGGTTGGGGAAGACTATATTAAAGGAATGTATCCTTTAATAAGAAGTACTAAAGAGGAGAAAGACTGAGCAGGTTCATTAAGCTGTTCTGGTGGAAGAGTATCTGAACTCAAATAATTAGGAGGAAGTATTGTGCCCCAGTAAAAGAAGAAAATAAAGAATAACAATCACAATAACACACTTGACTAAGTTAACCCTGCTGCTGTACAACACATTCCAAACATGAAATAATTCAATAACTGATTTTCTGGGGGAAACAAGTTCTTGCACAAATTAAAATTCTAAACAGCTGAAAAGGACATGGCATTTCATCCATTCATTCATTTATTCATTCATTCATTACATTTCTTTACTGCCTGAAAACTGAATCCCTCTGGGCAGTTCACAGCATGGTAAAACATATTAATACTTTTAAAATTTAAGAATTTAAAGCAGTTAAAAACAATTAACAATCAAAATACCAGGATTTTATAAAAACTTAAATGCCCCCTCATATGCTGTAATAAGGTGGTTTGTTGATAGCATTGATGTATTATTTGAAATAGTTCCATTGGAAACGTTCAAGGGTGTGGACTGGAAATAATGTTGTACTAAAGTACAATATTTTCAGCTGCCCTGTTGTCATCAAGTTTGAAAACAGCCAACAATTTTCTTCAGTATTGTTGGGAATGAGCAATACAAGGGAATGCTCATTAAACAACTCTGGGCATGAAGCATGCTATAAATTTTTTTACCAATTTAAGACTCAACCTCAATACTGGTCAGTGCAGTACTGAGAAAGAGCAGTTATGTGCTCAAACAAAACCATCTTGTTCTTGGCAGTAGTGTGTGCATTTGTTGACTAGTGTGCAAACTAGCAACTTGATGTCAGAGACTGTGACCAAAACCACTGCTACACCATCATGTCCAGTCTGGCATTTAGCCATGTATGTAACATTCCGTCCTACCCTTTAGCACACTTCAGTAGTGTGACTGAGCCTTGGTTGGCATATATGACAGAATGAGGTAATAAACACTTTAGATGGCAGAACAGGGTTCTACATTTGTAAGTGGAGGATCACATTTTTGATTGATTTCCTATGTTTAAAGACAGTTTCAAAAAGCACCTTCTTGCTTGCAGTAAATTAGGACAGCAAGAAGCTGGCTGGACTAACCTAGGGTGACCATATCTTGGAAACCAAAAAGGAGGACAACATGGCGGCCCCAAAGGGGGTGTTCCCAACAACATGTCCAGCCCCCAGGGGGCGTTCCCACCAACATGGCCACCCCCCCAGCGCCCACCCAAATATAGCCTTGGTCGCATGTCTGATTTTACAGCACACAATTAAGACAACTGTTCTACATAACATCTTAATGTTAAAAATCACAGAAATAAAGAAAAAGTGAGACATTCAATATATTTGAAATGAACTTAACTCACTGCTACTTTTGTAGCTTTTGCTATTCTTTGAAGCTTTTGCTATACTACGTGTGGTACAGGCTCCCCCTCCTTCATAACTTTTCTTACTGCAAATCCTTCACTGGGTGTCAATAATCTCACCTTTCATAACATTTAACTCTTTCCCCATAACCTTTCTCATATCCATACTCACAGATTCAGCTGAACAAATGAAGCAGCTGACAAATGCAAAAAAATCTAGTACAACAAACTAGCAACCTAGCATTCAGAAAGAGCATAATGGACTAAAGGCTTGTTGCAGTCACTTCTCACTAGCACTTCTTAGCTTGATTCAACTCTGGTTTATCAATGAGAAATCTAAAAATGTGTCATTATAGCTCTGGAACATTAGCCGTGTAAACAAGACCATGGTCAATAGCAAGCTTACTCCCACGTAAATGAATATAGGATTGCAGCCTTTTCATATCTGTTCACCTTACTCTAGCAAGTGCAAGCCCCTCCTGTCAAGAAGAACTATGCTCTAACTAGAACCTGGCCTCTTGGAACATGCAACCAGCAGGTGCTCTCCAGAAAGATGCTTTCAGAGCCTAGGAGATCCTGACACACTCAGACAAGTCAAGACAAGCCACGCTATGCACTCACATATTATCTTGCTGGGACAGAACAATTCTGGACAAGACAATACTTTGCAATTGACCAGACATAACAGTCATAAACAAAAAAGAAAAACACAACTACCTCACTGACATAGCAATACCTAGTGAAAAAAATGGTGCATTAAAAGAAGAAGAAAAAAGAGAAAAATATACATCACTGCCTCTGGAAGTTAAAGAACTATGACAACAGGAAAAAAGTTACAATTATTCTGTTAGTTAAGGTGATCATATAGAATGGAGAACGGGGCTCCTGTACATTTAGCAGTTGTATTGAAAAGGGAATTTCAGCAGGTATCAATTGTATGCATGCAGCACCTCGTGAAATTCCCTCTTCATCAGAACAGTCAAGGAGCCCAGCCCTCCTAACCAGATACAAAAGAGGGCAGTCAGTTATTTAAAGGAGAGAGTTCCACATGTAAAGGGCCAAAAGGCAGTACAAGAAATAGCACAAGGGAGCGGAGGTTTCATAAGTAGATTAGTGTTTGGTCGGGAACAGAGAGAAAGCAATGGGTGCACTCGCAGACCCCAAGTTACTGATATCCTTCTGTAAGTTTTCCATCCCTGGCAAGTTAATTAAGTGCTATGCTCCCCCACAACCACCTGCCCTTCCTCTCCTTTGTTAAATTTATTTTTATTCTACATTATTTTTAGGCTGCTTTTAAGGATAGAACCCTTTGGAATTGCCGAGCAATTAATTTCATGTGCATGTAGGGTGGGAAGAAATGGCCCAAATAGAATTATGCATAAGAATGCAAGAAGTGCCATGCTGGATCAGACCAAGGGTCTGTCTAGTCCAGCATTCTGTTCACACAGTGGCCAACCAGCTGCCTATGGGAAGCCCACAAACAGGGCATGAATACAACAGAACCTTCCTGCCCATGTTCCCCAGTAATTGGAGAACATAGGCTTAGTGTCTCTGATACTGGAAGTAGCACATAGCCATCAGGACAAAGCGATACAGTGGCCAACCAGCTGTCCACCAGGGACCAACAAAGCAGGACATGGTTCAACAAGATTCTCCCACCCATGTTCCCCAGCAAATTGTGCACATAGGCTTACTGCCTCTGATACTGGAGGTAGCACATTAAAGAATAGTGTTTCCTCTCTGCTAGTTCCCTGAGCATTTAAGGACAAAGGGTAACACTCAACATAAACCCTACTTAGATTAAAGCTGTTGAAATGAATGACATATTTTTCAGGGGGTGGAGGGGAACAGAACCCCCCCCCCCAATTGCTATAGCATTCACAATTTGTCAGACAACACACACTGAGACCAATCACACATAACTAGAGACCAGGAGCAGAGGGCTGGCCAACACATTGTGTCCAGAGTCAGTAAATTAGGCTTTCGTGAGGCAGTAATTTCTTATACATCTACAGGGAAAGGGGTGTGGTGGTGGGGAGATCATGTTGTTAAAAAAACATTAAGTAATCAAGCAAAGCAAGTTTAATGCAATCTGTTTTTCTGATGTCCCATTTTCCCCATTAAGAATCTATCTTTTATTTATTACATTTCTATACCGCCCAATAGCCAGGGCTTTCTGGGCAGTTCACAAAAATTAAAACCATTCAAAGTATAAAACAACAGTATAAAACCATAATATAAAATACAATATAAAAGCTCAACCAGATAAAAACAGATTTCTTTTTTAAAGGTTACACATTAAGGAGAATTTTCTGTCTAGATCTACCAGCACCAAATCAACTAAATTCATCAGAGACAAATAGCACAATGAATAGTCCATTTAAAATGATTTTTCTTTTTGTTCCTGTTTGGAACTCAACTTTTAAAATTTTCAATACAAAGCTAAGAATCTTAAATTATACATGGGTGGTACTATAATATGGATGGGGTGGCATCAATCCCCATCCTTTCTCCAAATACCTCCTTACCAGCAGAGTTGTGCTACGTTGGCAGCCACACTTGCTTCAATGCTTCATGGCAGCCCTGGAAGCTGCACTGGCCACACATGCTCTGTATTACTGTTCCCTATTCTGGATGGAATAATCTACTTTACTGCCAAACATGACCCGCACGATTGCGCCTGCCTGGATTGCGCCCCTTGCACCCACCTGGATCTCGCGCCCCGCGCGCTCACCTGGATCTCGCGCCCCGCGCGCTCACCTGGATCATGCCCCACCTGCCCGCCTGGGTCTCGCGCCCTGCGCGCCTGCCTGGGTCGCGCCCTGCACGCCTGCCTGGGTCGCGCCCTGCGCGCCCGCCTGGGTCGCGCCCCTGCGCCCGCCTGGATCTCGCGCCCCGCCCACTTGGATCTCACGCCCCCCCCATGCACGCTTGGATCTCGCACCCCCTATGCCCACCTGGATCGCGCCCTGCTCGCTCGCCTGGATCATGCCCCACACTCACACCTGGATCTCATGCCCTCCACGCCTGCCTCAATCTCGCACGCCTACCTGGATCATGGCCACCCGGATCGCGCCCCCCGTGGTTCTAGGAAGGGCTGCAGAAGCCAGAAGTGCTGGGAACGTGCCCCCGGCAATCCAGGCCTTTTCCTGGGCCAGCGCCATTGCGCAGGCTTAGCTGGCTCAAGACGCCTTGACACAAGCCCCGGATGGCTCTGAGAAAGGCTGGAGATGCATTCCCAGAAGTGCTAGTCCTCCCGTGTTGTATTTGGCTTCGGCTTGGAGCGGCTCTGGGAGGGCTGCTTTTTTTCACTCCCCATCCAGGGAGCGAACACAGACCCTTTCCTCTCATCACCTTGATGCTTGCGTCAAGGCAACGAGAGGTAAGGGGCGGGGCTCCGTGTTCGCTCCCAGGACGGGGAGTGAAAAATGCAGCCCTCCCAGAGCCGCTCAGAGGTAAGGGGAGCAAAAACGGACCCCCGCCCCTTACCATTCGTCGCCTTGACGCAAGCATCAAAGCGATGAGAGGTAAGGGGTGGGGCTCCGTGTTCGCTCCCAGGACAGGGAGTGAAAAATGCAGCCCTCCCAGAGCTGCTCAGAGGTAAGGGGAGCAAAAACGGATCCCCGCCCCTTACCATTCGTCGCCTTGATGCAAGCATCAAAGCGACGAGAGAGCCTCCGTGTTTGCTCCCAGGATGCAGGCCTTCTTCTGTGTGCTGGCGCGGTTACACCAGCACAGAGGAGAAGGGTAGAGCGTCGTTGAGGGGCAGGGGCAGGGAGAGACGTTCTCGGACGCCAAGTCTCCCAGCTCCTCCCCACCAGCAATGCAGGCCTGGGCCATGGGAGGGAGTGGCAGGACCGCGATTTTCCCGGACATTTGGGGGGATTTTGAAATCTCCCCCCCGGATCCCGCTTGGGGGTGGGATTTCCGGACATGTCCGGGCAAATCCGGGTGTATGGTCACCCTAACTAACCTATTTCTCCTTGATCTGCTGCTTTTTTTTTACTTTCAGCAAATAGAGAGACATTCAAAATAAGACTCACACCAAAATCTGAAGTGAAACAGACCAGAGGTCTACCATGTGTGTAAGGCCATTTCCAAGTTCCTCATAACTAAGGATCATAACTATGGGATATGGAGATTGGGGAGGGCTCTCCTCCAGGTCCCTGCACCAGGAAGAATGGCCAAATTGTAACCCTACCTATGAAGCGGAAAGTATGTGTGTCATGTATGTCCGAAAATGTTTACCCAATTCCAGATGACAAAGGCCGTTGCTAGACGGGGCTGTAGTGCGCGTTACATACCGTTGTCGTCTTTACAGATCCACATGACGTTCACCAGGATCCGTGTTCATCCTGTGGTGAAACCTGTTTTCCCGTGTTTTATGAAACGGCTTTAAGCGCGGCTTTTTCTGTAGGCGCACGTTAATTTGGATACGGGAGGCGGAGGTGTGGGATGAAATGAGGTCAGCGCAGTTTCCGGCGAGGTCAGTACTGGTCAGGAAAAGGCGTGCTAAGGGGAGTGGTCAGTGGTTTTGGCCAAACCTCCTCCTCCATTTGCGCCCCGTCTGCAGCTGTGGCAGCAGTGTGGCGGCTTTTTTAAAAATCAAACAGGTCCGTTTTGCGCACGAACGGAGGACCAGAAAAGTGGCTGGCGAGCTGTTGGGGGTGTGTGGTGGATGTGTGGGATATGTGCAGCTTGGCACCTCTGTGTGGGTCACTTTTTGGGAAGGCGGGCATCCAACTGTAATGGGAAGTTGGTGACCTGTCATGGGGGGCAGCCACAGGTACCGTCCTCATGCCGGTGGTTTAGGCTGCGCAGATGATGTAAAGGTGAGCGGGGAATGACGGGCACGGTAGAGGCACGCAGGGCTGTGTGCCTATTGTTGTGGGTACGCCGCAGCTGGCTGTAAAGGGGCAACAAGCGAGGGTGGGTGGCCATTTTCCAGCGGCAGCAGGCGGAAGGTCAGGGAAGCATCAGCCCAGGGGTGGGCACCTGCCCTGGGGCCCCTTTGCACTGTGTCAATACACTCCCCTATCCTTCTGACTGCATTTGCTGGGGGGGGAGTGACGGCGGCAGGCTGCTGATGCCGGTTTTGCACCTCCGCTGGTGCGGAAACTGACGAGGCCCCCCTTCTTTCTGCTAACGCTACCAATGAGCAGGGTTTGCCCTTCGGGGTAGACTCAGGAAGACTAGATGTCCTGCAGTTTGAATGCATTTTATTGAATACATGTGGTGCAAAGGACGTTGGGATGGGGGGGAAGGGCACAGGGCCGGTCATCGCCGGCAAAACTCAGAGGCATGATGGGAGATGTAGGCCCAGAGTGCCCATGCAGACGGCTGTCCTCGGATCACAGTGCGCCTGTCATCACCCCTGAAAGCAAATGACAGCATCCCAGCCTTGTCAATGTTGCCACTCAACAATGCCACTTGTTCCCATCCTCCTGCCACTGCTGGCCACGCCCCCTGTGGGTCATCCCCCAATCCCAACTGGCTCCCCTGTGCCCAGCCTGAGGGGGGGACAACAGCAGCAGTGCCACTTCAGCCGCCGCGGCCGATCTACTCGGATTGTGCTCTTTCACACTTGCGCAAATCGTGCGGCAGGTGAAAAAGAAAACCCGGAAATCAGGCCGGTGTGGCTGCGCAACCCGTGCTCGACCCGACAGCACCACAACCGGAGCAAACTCCCGCAACCACCCCCCTCCAACACCAGGATAATCCACACAAGGTGTGGACCATGAGGCATCACACCTAAACAGGAAAATCCAGTTTCACCCCTCCTCAAGCACGGAACACCCAGTAGGTCTAGCAAGGCCCTTAGAAAATTAAAATTTGACACTGTGATAGGTCTGGCTGTACAATGTACCATAAAAAACTAAAAACATGAATTTTGGGGTTTTAAGTATTTAAAATAATTTCATAAAAACCTAGGTTTATGCCTACAACTCCCAGCATGCCTTGGATGGGAGGCCAGACTTATCAGCCTTTGGCAGCCATTGTGATTCCTAAGGTGAGTCTCAACATTTATTCTTCAATCTTGAAAATCACATGAGATCTGGAAGCTAATGGATAGGTGTGAAAAATAAATGAAGAGAGACCCCAATGATTCTGTATAAGAAAACTGCTTGAAGTTCCTTTCTTCTTCCTGAAGTTCATGCAACCTTCCTCCATCTGGTGCCTCCAGATATTTGGACTACAATCGCCATCCGCCCAGGCAGTCAGGGCAGTTGGGGATGGTTGAAAAAGTTTTAAGTGTTTCATGACAGGAAGACATAGATCAATTATTTTCATTTGAAGAGAGTTGTGATAGAGTGGATAAAAAAGTGTGTGTGTGTGTGTGTGTGCATGTGTATACCCTTTTGAATGAAAACCTGAGCAATCCCTAATTCACCTAAAACAGTTAATTTCTATGCTGCTACGTTCTCCTCCTCCTCCTCCTCCTGGATACTCTCCTCAAAATTTATCCCCTCCAAAGATCATTACAGATCATTTTTAATGTAGAGATGGACCGTCTGTTTTCTAGCAGTGTCTGTCCTCACAAGTCCTCTTTGAGGTCACTGAGTAGGTGGAAACAGAACTGCTGTGCCAAGAGTACTGGTGGGGTCAGCAAACACAGCTATCGGGCAGACACTCGCCAAAGATTCCACAGGGAAAAGAAAACAAGAAGTGCAAAAGTGGTTTGCCTTCTACGGACATGCAGTTGTTAGGTGTGTTTTCTTTAAATACAGTGGGGAAAACACAGAGACACAAGGCACCAGTATAAATTATAAAAGCCAGAATGCCAGCGTGCCAAGCTGCATTGATGTGGCATCTTCACTGGGTTTCAATCTTGGCTTCAGCCTTCCTTGGCCTTCCTCCTTTTCCCACCACAAAATCAATTAGCTAAGGACAAGCGTCTGCATGATTTAGCATTTGGGTATGGCATGAGTTTCCTTTCTCGCTCCATTCTTGGTCCCATTCTTTGTAGATTGGGGGGGGGGGTGCCAGGACAACCCTTTCCTCCAAGTCATCCACTCACGACTGTCTGGAGTGAAGTACTGATTAAGTATACACTTCACTTGCTGAGGTGCGCTACCGGCTCCTGCTTGCAACCTCAGCAAAATTACTTGCAGGTTGCTAACTGCATTCTGCAGAGTTGCTCATATATTCCAAGGCCTCATGCATGTGCTGATTTTGTAGGATTCAGAGAGATTAGTGACCTGCACTGCCAACTTTCCTTTGCTTGAGGCAAAAAATAGATTACCTCAGGTAACCCTAATTCTAAATAAACATTGTCCTCCTCTTCCCCTCCCCCTTTCATTTAGTACAAACAAAATGCAGATCTAAAAATAACCTATGTAATTACTTACAGCAACAAGAGATTTCTTCAGAAAAGCACCCACTTGAATAGCGCCTATCAACTGTACACCTAGATGGCTAAAACAAATAAATTAAATGACAGGGGCACAGAGTGATGGGGTTCAATGTTTTCAGGCTTTTGCTAATGCATTACACTTGGGACTGGTACATATCACAAACACTCCAGGCCTCAGAGACATTATCTATTTTCTGTTTTAATGATAAACGATGAACTGGGGCGGGGCAGGGGGGATGGAATCAAATCTGCCTTACTTGACTAACTCATGGCTGAACTGAAAGGTTAGATGTGTAAATCTACATGCTTTTTCCTCATCATTTTATGCCCTTTGGTTGTAATCCTTTCACCTGATGTAAACACACACTCTGCACGGTTTGGAACATAGACCACCCAGTGTTAGCCTGGATCTTTCATTATCTGTCTTAAAGCTGTTAAGAGCATTCCACCTGTAACTTGTCCAAAACTTCACCTAAACAAATACATGGATATACTGTATTGCTCATAAGAGATACCTGAAACTAGGTGCATGCTGCTGACACTTTCTGACTAGTTGACCATAGTTCAGGCTCTTCCATGGGTTGATCTTAGCTTGTTTTCACTAACTATGGGCTCCATCACAGATAATTTTCCCCCTGCTTTGCATCTGCATTGTTTTTTTAACCTCTGATGCTTTCACTTGTTTGCTCTTCCATTCCACTTCCACCCCTTCTCTTTCTCCCTCCAGGTCTTTGGTTGCTCCTTCCCCCCCCCCCCCCCCCCGATTTAACAAGACACATCCTGTGAGATAAGTACTTCAATCAGACTGCCTTTCTGACCAGCAAAAATGGAATGACTCTTTGGGGGCATTGAGGGAGTACAATCCTGTCTCTGCAGAAATTTGGGCATTGTACAATTTTAAAAACGCTTTCAAGCATGGCATGAAAGGTTTGGGTTTTATATTGAGGCTTGGAGCCAGCTACTGGGAGAGATTGCTTTTCCCTGCCAGGGCCTGATGCAATCCATTCAAGCCAACAGCAAAGCTTCCTTCACAGCACATGACCCCAACAAAGGAAAACACGCTTAGGGAAAATAATCCAGATTTTAGGCTTTTTAGGAAAGGCTGGAGAAGAGGCGGGGTTCAGCAGGACAGGCACAGTGTCATATGAGTACCGTGCTGCAAATCCGCACACCAGGCATGGCGAGAGTGTACTAAATCACTGGTGTGATGGAGCTCTACAGCTTAAGCAAACCACAGTTCTCCAGGATCAGACATAATAGGGAATTGTGGTATGTTTAAAATCAGAAGCAGACCACAATATTAAAAATGGCCACCACACTTAAACCAGAGGGGGTTTATTCACTGTTACAACCAACATCACTGGATCCTGGTAGCTAAACTGAAACCAAGTGGAGTGTAAAAGCCTGGTTGCAGTTTGGCAGGAAAATAGGGTCATATCAAAAGGTGGGATGGGGGAGGGGCACCTTTATACTCAAACTTTTGCATGTTTGTACGTAGTGCTGCAGACTGAAATCTATGTATCCCAACATAAATGCTCTAGTGTAAGGCAAATCATAATTGCAAAGGATAGAAAGAACTCTAGAATATGTTCTCATGAGCATATTAGTTCATCTAATGTATTTTTGCTTCTATATCAAGTTACTCTTAGCTATCCCTATTTCTTATGCCATACCTATTACAAATCCCCTACTAGTGTATGAGGCTTTATATGAACATTGCAAAATGACCATTTTTGTACAGGTGCGCTTTTACCTTGAGGCACCATATATCCAAGCTGGAAATGAGAGATTAAAGGAATACACTTATTTTATATTACATTACGTATTGTATATTTTGCAACTCTCTTGTCAAATTTTATTCATGGCTACCCTGAATGGGTTTTAGCCAAACACATATTATCACACATTACATAAAAAATTAAAACGAGCCAAACTCTGTACAGCAATTACTCCCATCAGCACACATCTTCTACAGTAAACACATCCTAATTTCTCATTGTACTCTGTATATCTATGGTATATCTATTGTTTACAATCATCCACCTGAACGTGTTCCTTCCTAATTTTTGCAGCTCTTACTGCAAAATAGGCCAAATTCAGTAGGGTCGATTTCTCTGCCGTTACTAGGTAGCCTAATTTCGCTTGGTCTGTTAAATGCACCATAGGGGCCAAATACCTAGCTAAATATTTATTCCCAGGGCTATTGTATAATCTGCAGTATAATATATAGTGAACAGAGTCCTCCACCTCTTGTTCTCCACAACAGCAAATTCTTTGATCTCTGGGTATATTATTAAATCTACCTTCTCTAAAATTTGTCTGCATGATAATATCATTCCATTGTGTTTCATATCTCCCAAACCCCCAAATCAGCATGAATATTTTTTAAAGAAGTAGAAACTTTATAGTTTAAATTATTTGGACTGTATTCATTCTGACTTGCAGCAAGTACTATGAGATAAGAACATATTGATCGGCCTCCCCCAACCTGGTGACAGCCTTCCTCAACCAGTGGAACTACAGCTCCCATCATCCCCAGCCAGTATGGCCATAGCCAGTGTCAGGTTTTCCAGTCCCTCAAGCAAGCACACATTGTGGCAAACTGACATGGGACACCCAAATCAGTGAGACTTCTTTATTGGAAGAAATCCCATGGCAAAGCTTAGTGGTTACACACTTCAGAAATCATATAGCTGATGGTAAGTAGCTATAGGCTCTAAGATATTCCAGAACAGTCAAAAGCTAATCACTACTACAGTGAAGAGATCCTCGTCAACGTGGTTTCCCTGGTTCTGAACACAAGAAAAGGTCTCCACGGTTCTGAACACAGGAGATCAATCTATACACTGGTCCCAAAACCAGACAAGGGAGGGGGATGATTCCTAACATGATCCCTCAGGCAATCGAATTCTTGAAAGGCCTAACAAACCACCCAAAGAGAGCTAGACCAACCTCAGATCATACATTCGTAACTCAAAGGTAACACAGTCAAGGCTTTAAAAAGATCATGGGGAAGGTAAACCCTCAAAAGGGAGGAGTTCCATGCCACAGCTTTTGCACAGCCAACTCCTCACCACATGAGTCTTGGCAGAGGAGAGATGCTCCAACAATCAATGATCAAACCCAGTCTGCCAGTGCATTGAGCTGACGACAAACAAAAACCCATAATCCACAGGAATCAACAGTTCAAGTCTATGAAAAGCCTCACTGTATTTTTCATGGCAAGTTTTTAGTATTCCAAAGTTCCACTTAGGAGGGAGCATGTGCAGAGTGCCCCCAAAGTCTCAGACAATGGCCTAATCTACACCAAGCAGGATATTGCACTATGAAAGCAGTATGAAAGCGGTATATAAAAGGCAGGAGCCACACTACTGCTTCATAGTGGTATTGAAGTGCACTGACAATTGTTGGTGCTTTTGCACCAGCTTGAGGCATATGCCTCTTCCAGACCACTTGACAGACAGGGGCATTGGCCTTTCAGCAACACCCCTGTCCAACAGAGCGGCACTGCTCAGCCCACTAAGATGACGCTTCAATCTGGGCGAACCATCTGCAAACCCCCACCCTTTCTGTATCAACTTCTCACAGACAGTTTCTCTACCAAGGCCGAGGCAAGCAGGTGGCTTGCGGGGAATAGAGGCACTCTCACAACTCTGAGCTGAGAATACTGGCAAAGATCAAGTCACACAGACTGTAGCATTCCAAAGGCCAACCAGGCCCAAAGCCTTCTATACTACTTCCGATTAAATCTTAGCTAAAATGTACAAGATCCCACGGCCCTGCCTTTTATCCCTGACAGACAGCTAGCTGTAGTCCAACACATCTAGAGGGCAACAGGTTGGGGAAGAATGCTATAGATACTGTCTTGCAGTCACAAAGACTAAGCTTTTAACCAAAACCAACTCCTACATCATGAACTTTGTACTCAATATTAAGAACAATTTTTTAAGGTAGCATTTACATTCCATTCAAAAAGCCTCATGTGGCGCAGAGCAGTAAAGCAGCAGTTTCTGCAGCTGAAACTCTCCCCACGGCCTGAGTTCGATCCCAGCAGAAGCTGGTTTCAGGCAGCCAGCTCGGGTCGACTCAGCCTTCCATCCTCCCGAGGTCGGTAAAATGAGTACCCAGTTAGCTGGGGGAAAGGTAATAACGGCCGGGGAAGGCAACGGCAAACCACCCCGCTATAAGGCCTGCCAAGAAAACGTCAGCGAAAGCTGGCGTCCCTCCAAGAGTCAGTAATGACTCAGTGCTTGCACGAGAGGTTCCTTTCCTTTTCCTTACATTCCATTGGTAAAACGATGGCTAATCATTACAGTCATTACTTCAAAATAATAAAATGAATGTTAATGAAACATGCTTGCATTCTGAGTCGTTAACATCCACTTCTTATACCTAATTCTAGTTTTTTTAATTAATCTTTTTTATTGTTTCCAAACACCAATAAATAAAAAACACTACAGTGCAAAATATGATGCATATAAGCAGACACACACAAAAATCAAACAAAGCAAAAACAAACAAAAAACAAACAAAAACAAAATGTTCTTCCAATACCCCACCCCAGCAAAAGTATGTAACAATGTTGTTGTTATATTTTCTTACTCTTATCACTGTCAAATCCAAATCTCTAATTTCTCTCTTAACATTTTCTACATTATTGGTTGAATCCACAGATGTACAAGTCATCTTTTTCTCGTCCCTTCATAAAGTTTATACCTAGATCTAGCTTAATGACAAATTGTGCTTTGCTCCTCTAGGTCTAATCACAAACTGTTTGAAAAAGCTCCTTGCGTGTGTAATATTTGAAATTAATTTTAATGCATTCACTTCATCATTTAACATCATTTTCACATATAAAGCCAACTTCAAGACTTGGCAGCACTATCCTACACATATGTACTCCGAAGTAAGCCTCACAAAGTTCAGTAGGGCTTAATCTCCAGTAAATGGATATAGGAGTGTCGCCTAAATCACACTTTAATGCAAAACACAGGATGCAGCCAAGGAGCATGAAGAGAGTGTTGTATGTGGATCAAGCCCAAGTTTTACAGTGGCCAGTTCACTGTGGTTAAACTTGATAGGAGTCGTTATTTTAGCAACTTTATTCTGGAAAAGCCTGGACACAAATCCTTTAATTTCTCTAACTATTATTTTACTTCGCATGTTCAAAGACTGGGGTTTTATTCTTGTTGACTATTTATCAAAACCATAGACGGCAATCCTGTTAACTCTTACTTGACAGTAAGACCTGTTAAAGTCAGTGAAATTCATGTCTGTGTAAAAATTCATAGACTGCTCTTTTAGAGAATGTTCCCAGATATACATGTGGAATTTTGTTTCAAAAGAGACCAGCACAAATAATCTCTCAATTTGATAAGAGGTACAAACTAAATTGACTGTAGACTTAGATTTGGGTTAAGCCAACCATAATGACAACATATGAGCACATCAAAATGCTCAAGTGAAAAGAAAGAGAGAGGTTATTTCCCCCCCAAACATTCCAATATAAGGTAGTTACTTTATAAAGCTTCGTACGTCATCTCTTAAATAGTTAGGTCCCGTTATTAACCATAAGCAATACAAGATAAACCTTGTCCTTAAATGTAAACATTGAAAACATTATTGCATTAAATTATTGATTAAATAATTTCAAATTCTGGATGTGATATAGTCATAATGACTAAGTGCAAAATAGCCAGGGGGCTGTATTCTCCCTTAACAAAATATCAGAGAGAGCCCAAGTCTGCCTTATTTGGAAAGGATGCAAAGTGATTTTTTTACATGGCCAACTTATGTTGATGCAAGTAGAATATTCAATTAAAAAAAATCTAATACACAGTATTGGTTTACATTATGTACAGGTTTTGAAGCAGGACCCAACATATACTTGGAAAAATCTAATGTATGAAGTATTACAATAAAACATTCCACAGTCCAATTTATGTACTGAAATTACTTCAAAACTACATGTCCTCCTTGAAACTTCTTCCCCAGGCTTAATTTAGCTAAATAAGGGGTTCTAATTTTTCCTCGTGCTCTCATTTCTACCCCCCTTCTGTTTCATTGTCTGTTGTAGGTATTTCTAACTCCTTGTCTTTTCTGCTCCAATTCAGGTATGCTTTTTTTATTCTCTTTCATCTCATATTTCTTACATTCCTAAAATCTGTCACATTCAGCCTTTTAATCTTTCTAATGTCACAAAACTATGCAGGCCTAATGACAAGTACACTCCACTTAATTCAATGGACATGCTCCCACAGTTAAGTGCATACTGCTACCTTGTCCAACCTGGAGCCCTCCAGATGTATTGATCTGCAACTCCCATCATTCCCAATCAGTATGGCCTGGATGTGGCTAATGGGAGCTGCAGTCCAACACCTCTTGAGGGCCCCATGTTGGAGAAGACTGGCATATAGGATTGCAGCCTGAGCTTCTTTTCACTGACTTTATCAAGCTTGTGTTATTCTAATATGCTGCTTGTTGGCTTGCCTTTATCTCACCTTAGGCCTCTCTGTTGTCTTATTCCTTTACTTGTCTTTTTTTTTCAGCCCAAGAATTTGAGCATGCAACTGCTTTATTGTTTTCTCTTCATTAGTTAACTTATCCTTTCTGTATTCTGTATTTGGTTTGCATCCACTTAAGGGTTCCTTTATATCTTTCTTCTTTCCTCCTCATCGCTCCTTAAGTTTCTGTTTTCCAAACTGCAAAATTCTACCCCTTTGTCTCAGTGGTGTGCATTTTCTTGAGTTGCTCCATGAATGCTTTTCCTCTTGAGATCTCATCCATTTAATACTACTCTGGCTTTCAAGAAATACCTCAATATCCATTTGTTTCTGTCAGGATTTACTTGATTAGGTTATCAGTCTTCTCCATTTTCTCTCTTTCTTGTATGTGCCTATTTATTAGTTTGTACTTCTCAGGGCAGGGCAGGGCTATGTCCTTTTAACATTCTCGTACATCAACGAGTTGTTGTTGAAACCACAGGATAGGACTGTACACAGAAGCCCAGTTGGAGATGGTGCTAACCATAGTTTAGTGCGGCCTTAGCTAGACCTAAGGTTTATCCCGGGGTCGTCCCTGCCTGCTCCCAGGATATCCTGTGTGTCATTTACATGAACAGGGATGACCCCGGGATGATCCTGGGATAAACCTTAGGTCTAGCTAAGGCCTGCAACACAAACTAGCTTCAGCAAGCCTTGGGCGCAATGTACTCTCTCCTCCTCTGGTGCAGCGATGTGAAGGAGTTCGGAATCTTTCACTTATGTTTTTGCTTATTGCATCATCCAAACCGGCAAACTATGTTTAATGTTAACTATGATTTCTTTGAAAGAAGCCAAGTTAAAGTCACAACAAGCTGCAGTTATCCAAAAATTGGGGTGGGGAGGGAAGCGTCCTAATTTTTCCTTGTGGCCACATGATTATCAGATACAGAAGGCATGGAAAGGAAATTTAAACCCTTTCTTCCCCCACAGCAGGAAAACCCTTCTCTGAAGCTGGTATAGGCTTGGGGGATTTATTCCATACGATAGCTTTGGAGGAAAGGGTTAACTGCTTCTCAGAACCTGCTGTGATCCTTCACCATTCTGCATCCCATGATACTCGCAGTTTTAAAAACCTGCAAATTGCATGCAAAGATGCAGTTAAAACATGTAGTTTTGCCCTAAGAAGGGTATAATAATAGCAGTTCTGCATATCGAGTTCATATGGATTTTACTGATATGGGAGCTTCCTGTGCCCCCCAAACCATCATTTAATGTCATGTCTAGTTCAGGCCCTTTTTCTCTGAGATCAGCATCTCATAATACCAAGTTGTTCAATTCAAGCTTTCAACTGAAAATTCCTTTCCTCCACCCCTCATCCTCCTAAAGCTAATGGGGGCCGGGGGGTGGGGGGAAGCCAAGAATGGAAATTCTTGTAGATTTGCTGCTGCTGAGCAGTTGTTCAAAATTAGACGCTGCTTTCTTAGGCATGACTGTTTTCCATATTTGCTTTACATTTATTCCCCCTCCATCGCCTTTGACAGGGTGATGTATGGAAATCAACAGTGAGCCAGCAGCAGAAGTTGCAACAGCATGAGCTCCAGGTGTTGGGGGAAGGGGGAGAGAAGCCTACATAATACATTATCACATTCCACAGAAATACTAAGGTTCAAGAGTCTCTCATTTTCCAGTGCATTTTATACCACATTACAAATGTCCCACTTCATCTGGAAAAAGAAATACGCCTCTGAGGAGAAAATACATGAACCAGAGCCAGGATGGCTCTAAGGCAAACATTACAGCAAACAACCATTCAGGATGGGCAGTTTTGTTCCGACTGTATAAAACTGGTAAAGAAATAAAACCAGATTTTAACTGGAAAGATTACATGTGAGTTGGGAAGGAGAAGCCATTTGCCCATTTTTCTTGCTACAAATTTCTAAACCTGTGATATGCCCTACTTCTTTTGGAATCTCAATTTTTAAATGCTTATTTCACATCCTCTGCTTCTTCCTCCAAGGAGCTGAAGCAACATACATATGGCTCCCAGGTGGTCTACAATCCAGGAAGCTTACCGGGATAAGCTGTAAGCTGTTGGGAGTCTTGAACAAGTAACTGTGGTAGTAGAGCCCTAATACTTTACTACCAGGGCCACTAGGGCAGTCTCTGGGGCTCTGCAGTACTACCTCATTGATGACTGGAGATGGGCTGCAGCCTACAGCTCAGCAAGTTCAGATGACCTGAGGAGCCAGCAAAGTCCCATTTAGCCCTACATAGCTGCTGACTCTGGCCTAGCTCCTCAATTTGGATATTATCCTCCCTCAGCTAAAGCTGAACTGCAATAGACTGACCTGGTTTGCACAATCATCACACGCCATCACAGCCATGGTGGGTTGAAGCACCCACAGGCACCACATTGACAAATTCATGCCTCTACCATGGCTTCTCATGTCGTCTGAACCCGGCGAGGGTGGCTTGTTGGCGTACTCAACAAACCACCCCACAAGACTGCAATAGGCCATGGGTTCTGGGTGGTTTATTAAACACCCCAACAAGCCACCCTCATCAGGTTCGGACATTACAACAACCAGAGCCTAGCAAGGTTAATTAGTGAAATGCAACTGGCACACATAGCGTGTGGTTAACAGACCGCCATGGCTTATTAACAACCCTCATGATGTCCAAACCTAGCCACTGTCTTGGAAGTGTGGTCTGAGCCTACTGAGTGTGGGCTTTCCTCTTGGTTGCCAATCCTGACATTCAGCAGTAGATCTGTATTATGTACCTTTACATTCTTCTTTGTGCCTTGCTTTAAAAAAAATAATTCTTCTCATGAAGCCATTTTAAGTGCGCTGTCCTTGGATTCCTTCTGAATGAAGCGTGCTTTAGAAATGTTTATAAAGAATAAAAACAAAGTACAAATAATAAACAAAGGCATTTATACAGTATTGTAGAGTGTTCACTGAGCTTTACATATATTGTTTTGTTATAATCCTTACAACAACCCTGTGGATTATGACCATCTCCATATTGCAGATATGGCTAAGAGAGAATGGCTTTTATGGCAGATGCAAGATTCAAACAGGAAACCTGAATTGTAGCTCAGTATGCCAGTTTAGACAGAAAAAAGTCCTACAATTCCCAGCATTCCCCAGCCATCCTACTATGATAGTTCATAATGCTACCTGAGCTTACACACAGCTGTTTGGTATTTTTTTTTCTCCAATTACCTAACACAGGTAGTGACTGAGCAGCCCTTCAACAGCAGATTTTATTTCCAATAAGGGCACAGAAAACCTTCAATAGAAATGGGACACTAGCAAGTAACACTATGTAGATCTGCTTATTTTCCTACAGATTTGTTTAATTATACCCACATCTTTCCTAAAATAGGCATTATGGAATGGTTTGCCCACAGTTTAGAAATATAATCAGCAAGTGGCCTCCCTGTCGGAAGCATGGAATATTTTAAATAGTAAGGTCCGCTGCTCAAAATGGTCTGCGGCAGGTTATTTCTGTCCCCATGAATCTGAATACAGGAGAGTGCGGAAGAAGCAAATGAAGCACAGCAGGATCAAGCACTGTAGTGTCTGAGACGGAAAGGAAAAAAAACTGGCCACTGCAACAAACTAATGAGATGGGGAATTGCAAAGCCAAGTGATCCCAGTAGTAGCTGAAACATAAGCAAAACTGGTGCTTGAGACTTGAAGTTGCAAGTTTTCATATATGGTGCTATATAAATAAATAAATAAATAATAATAAGCAGGAAAATGGATGTGAATTTAGGAGCAAATGTACGAGAGGAAAATGCAGGAATAAGGAAGATAACTAGGCATTATGGTCTTTGTATTTTAAATTATTAAAAATATCCCATCTTGAAAATAGCTTCCATAAAGGGTGACACATTCATAATTCTGATCCAGTATAGAAGTTCAATTAATTTTGATTAGAATATTACTAACCCCAACATTTTGCCTCTTTTTCTCCATCGCAGATAATACTATATAAAAACAAAGCCCTCTAAGCAGACTAGCTGTCTGCTCACTGATCTGAAGATTACTAAAAGAACACAGTAAGGGGCAATGAGTCCTGGTGAGGGTCAAGAAGGCCAAGAATACTCGGGATGTAATCAGGAAGAAACCATTATCCCCTTCAATAGGGATGTGATTTAACAGAAAACGCAAGCATGTATGGGTTCTTTGATTATATATATTTTATCAGCTATACAGGCCTGCCTCCTAGGAGTTTTTTTTTTTTACTATGAACCATGGTGTTGTCCACAAGATAAATAGAAATCCTGAAATTAAAATGGGGACCTGGTTGTCCTTACAGTCAGTCGGCATAGCCACGCATTTTGCTGTTTAAGGTAAGGAGAAGCATGTGTTGTATTTTCCAGGTAATCCTCTGAATTAATTCCTAAAATAATCCTCACTTTCAAGGGAAGCAAAGGCAGTGTGAGTCTCAGGGGTAAAGCAGGTATGACTCAAGAAATAAGACACACACTCTTCTAAGAGAGGACATATATTTATTGTTGTATTTATTTAAATCATCTATATCCTGCTTTTCCTTGATGGTGCTCAAGGTATCTAACAATAATTAGAACAACTCAATCATTAAAAGCAGCAGATCACAATGGATAACAAGTATAAAGAGTAATTAAAACAACTTGATCAGCTTACAGGAAGTTAAAAACAATTTAGTCGGAAAGTAACTACTCATAGCGAAGATCCTTCTTTCTGGTGGGAGGGGGAGTTCCAGACTCTGGGTGCAACCACTGGAAAAAAAATTTCCTTGATCTCTATAAATGTATGTCTAGAGATGTGAGAAAACACAAAATGGCCTCCTCTGCAGATCTCACCAACTGAGAAACACATATCGCATACAGGAATGCGTCTGTCTGGAGCACCTACCCCGTTGCCTACCAATAGCCATCCCTGCTGAGAACCAAAGTATAGATCAACTGTTTGATTTTAGATGTGACAGACTTGGGTTAAAGCCTCAATTTTACTATAAACTCACTGGATAATAATTAATGGCTCTGTCAGACATCAGGGGGGGATCTACACTATTGCTTTTAAAGCACTTTAAAGCACTTTGAAAACGTTTTGAAACCTGTATATGCAGTGTGTCCTGGGCCCCAACAGTTGTCAAAACTGTTATAAAGCGCTTTAAAGCAGTAGTGTAGATCCCCCCCAGGATAGTCCATTCACATGAATTTGTATCTGTGCAATTGTGCACTTCAGGCTCTGGGGAAAACACACATTTTTGGCTGTTTTCTTTATTTTTGCTTATTTTCCAAAGGTTTATTTGTGACCCTCTGGGTGCACCTGGGATTTCCCCTCTCCTGGGTGAAATTGCGCAGGATTGTGAAGGTAGATCGGGTGCCTTCTGACTAGGTGAGGCTGCCTATGAAGTGTGATCCTGATCCTGCAAACCTTCAAGTGTTTATAGAGCAGCGGCTATATGATCCCGTCTTGCTGCACAGCTCTAAAGCTGAGCAAATGAACCCAATAGATGACACGATAACCCACGATGGGTTAAACAGTCGACAGTGGGTTATTTAACCCATTGTAGGTTATCATGTCATCCGAACCCAGTCACTGTCTCACCTGCACAAATGCCCTAAGAATACTTGGGACCAAATTGCACTGATATCATTGGAACTTTTACTTATATAATTGTATTTAGGATTCCAATCTCCAGCCCAATTCTGAAAAATGAGGAAAATGGTCAATCACAGTGATTTGAGAGGTTGAAAAAGATTTACGGGTAAACGTATCACACAGTAAAAAGCACTGTGTGGTTTTAAAAAGCTTGTATTTAAAATGCTTGTATTTTAAAATGTCCTTGTGAGCTCAAGAAAAATTACATTTCTGCCACTAAAATGAATGCTTTAGTTCAAAGACTGGAAAGACAAAAGTTGTGTTCAGTCAGCATAAGACTGAAGTATAAGCAGCAAAATGAATAAGCTAATTAGATTTCTTTCTTCCCCCACCCCCACGTTTCAATAAAATTTACATTATTCCCAAGATTACTGGCAATAGCTACTGAAGTGTAATAAACCAAGGACGACAACAAAAATCAACAGTCTAGATTTATAGTCTCCTGATGTTGTTCATTGTTATCATAGACAGAAAAAATTTTTTTGGCACAAAGTAAATCTTCAACTAATGTATCATTACTATGGTGGCTACAGCTTACTCTTCACGCAACCCATCAAGAAATACTGGAATATAGAGATAGATAAATGAGAGGGAGGGAGGGAGAGGGGGAGATATGTTTTTATGGCACCTTTAAGGGTAGAAACCTCTCAAGGTGACAAACAAGATAAAAGAAATACAAAAATATGCAACTATGATAGTATTGGTATACTTTATAACTTCCATTTCACTTCAGTTTGAGTTGGGCTGTGTGGAGTAGGAATGTGACTCTCCCTCTGCTTGCCCTAAAATGAACTTGTTCATTTAAGAGCACAAGAAGCAGGCAGAGTTGAGGAGTCTGCCTCAGGCAGGGTGTCATAAAAAGGCAGCAAATTGTTGGTTATTTAATTTATTATTGTTGTATATTTACTCCCAGGGAGGGGAAGAGGCCCTTGTGGGACTTAGGTGATAAAGTAACTAGACTGGCTTTGGGTACTATGCATCTTAAATTTGGGTGCGGGCAGGCGCCGGTTGCTACTCTGCCTCAGGCAGCAAAATGCCTTGAACCAGCCCTTGCTGAGCCCTCTCTGTGAGAGCTCCCATTTGTGAAGCGGGGGCTTAGAGGCCTCAGAGGCAGGGGAGTGTTGGTGGCTCAGTGGTCTCAGGCTAGGGATCTCAGGCTAGGGCTGAGGAACCTGGGAGAGACAATATTTTGACAGAACAGGGATGCAGAGCCTCTTCCAGCCAGAAAGCTGAATTCCATTTGAGGGAAGCTTTCAGGGACTGCATTCCAGAGGTGGGCAGGGCCAAAGGCAATTAGAGAGGATCCAAAGTACCATAACTACCAGCCTATTTTAGCTTGAAGTTTTTTCTGTAGGTGACAACTGCTACAGTAGCAACTGCTGGTAATCTTGGGAATAATGTAAACAATTGGTGACCAGAGGAAAGGGGCGTGGCCACCTGGGAAATCCTGGAGGATCAAACTGGAACCCCAGGAGGGGCAGGTTTGGCCCCAGGGCCTGAGGTACTGCACCCCTCTGCTAGATGGAGCAATGAACTGGCACAGTCTAAAGCAGCTTCCTCTGTTTCTAAGCAGGGTCCTACACACCTTGCAAATGCATGTGGGAATTCAAACAGGGGCAGATGTATTTGTGACCACCCTTTCTTAATGTAACGTGCCATATTGAAGATGTGTAGCAAGCCACAGTCCTTGCTAGTTTACTCCACTTGGAACAACCCACATTATCTATTACTCTAAAACTGAATATATTCTCACTCAAGTATATCTGTGGCCTGTTCCAGAGCAGATGAGAAAAAAGGAGAAAATACACCACTAACTGGTGTGAGAAGAGAGACCGGCTCTGGTGCTGTGTAGGATAATGAATCTTTTATGGTATTGTCAAAAAATAAGATTTTTATTTAAAAAGTTGAAAAAGCTCAACGTTTCAGATGCCAAGATCCTTCGTCAGGAGCAAATGTTGACACTTTTTCTGTGGAGCGTCTTTGTCGAAAGCTGTGTTTTCTATCCAGAAAGCTGCTTGTTCCAGAGCAGAGCATTTGCATACTTTCATTAGAGGAAACCAGGATTCTTTTATGTAATAATAATAATAATAATAATAATAATAATAATAATAATAATAATAGTTCCCCGCCTCTCCCTCTGGATCGAGGCGGGGTACAACACAAATGCAAACACCATAAAATACATATAATTGATTAAAACATATAAAACTAATACATTGTTAAAAGCAGCACATTATTAAAAGGCATCTTAAAATTCTAATAATAATATATTTATCTATACAATTATTTCTGGACTACATTCATAATAAGCTCATGAAGTGTACTATTATTATGTTATATGTAACTTTATAGAACTTCAAGCTTAGAGAGTACAGTGGCAGCCCAGCCAGCATGGTCAGTACCCATACTGGCTGGGGATGATGGGAGTTGTAGTTCAACACATCCGGAGGCCACCAGATTGTGGAAGGGTGGTATATAGTTCTCCTAGTTTAACCCTTTAACCTAAACATTCCAGTACTATGCATAGCTTAGCTATGGGTGATAGGTTTCTTTATGCTGTTGTAAGCATGCACAGCCTTGATATAGAGTAGGATCACACTAATCCAGGAGGGAGAGTTAAATCTTTCCCTCCCTCCCCTCTATTCTTTTCCCAAGATCCCACCTAACCCACATAGGGAAGAAAGGTTTAAAAAAAGAGCAAAGAGTGTCCATGAATCTGCCTCCCACAGTCAAAAATCCAAAAGAATTTCAGCTGCTGTAATAGAACTACTGCTACAAGAGTTCACTTTAAACCTCTAGGAGAAGCAGAAGTAAATTTACCTTTTGATTGAAATAATTGAGAACTGTTTACACTTTTCCTATAAAAATGTAGTAGCGGCAGGAACAGCATTGACTCTAGGACTGACAACTTACATGCGACATTCCAGTGTATCTTTTGGGAGTTAAGATTGGGGGGGGGCAGTCATAAATAATACACTTTTACTTAATTGTTTCTTTTTTCCACTAACTTGACAGACGATCGGGCACTCTGCGGCTTTCCGTGGCTTGTTTCCCCACTCTGTTCCCTTTAGTGCTCAGGCCCAGGGCTGGGCGGGGGGTGGGGGCAGGGGGGCCAGTTGGCATGGGCCTACAATTTTGAGGAGGCCTACTCCAAATCCCCCTGGGCAAAGTTGGTTGACTTTTCTATTGTTGGTGATGAATTTGCCCAAAGAAAAGCACGTAAAGCATTTCTGAATGTGAAGAAGTGATGTCTTATATACATCTTGAATAAAAGTGCTTTCCATTACCATTTTTATAAATCATTCTAGTTCATATGTATTTAGAACTGATTAAAAAATACTTAATTAGCAGTTTGAAATGGGGCCTACATTTCCCATCTGGCCCGGGCCTACTACCAGCTTTGCCTGGACATGTATCCCAGGCGCCTTTGCGGCAGAACATCATGTTCCCTCACTTGCTACGCCAACCCCATTTCTTCAACTGGTGTGCAAAAAGAGATTTCTGGCTACGGAGGGAAAGTCCCCCTGCCCTGCATCAAATCCCCAAATGGAGTTAATTTTCTGATCCTGCATTAACATAGTAAAATGTTCGCAAACTATTCTAAAAAAAATAAAATTCAGATTCATGCGCAAATGCGCAAGAGCACCTGTCCACTATTTACCTCAGCATAAAATATCCTCTTCTCCTCAATATTCTTGTCAATTTCAACCTCCACTTCTCTGCTTGTTCTGCTAGGGAACATCTTTTTTTAAAGGTTGCTTCAGGTACTACCAATTACACCCACCTGAAAAGCAACTTCTCCTGCAGCTGCCAGCCGCTCTCAGCTCCCACCATCCTGCTCTTGTGCATGACTGAATTTTTTTAAAAAAAGAAAGATCGCAAATGCATTCGGGACATGCTCTAGTGTCCTTCCATTGGCCAGAGGTCATCAAGAAGGAATGAGGGAGGATGCCTTTGGCACTAGCAAGATCTCAAGGAGTGGCAGAGGTTTTTGCTGCTCTTGCCGGGGCGGCACTCTAGCCAGTCCTAACAACCCACAATGAAGTCACCCTACTGGGTTCAGATGTCACAACAGGCACCTTGTAGAAAAGCAACCCTGAACAACTCAACAGCAAGCCATGGATTCTCAGGGTGCCTTGTTTGTGAAAAATAAGTCACCCTGCAGAAACTGTGCCAGGTTCAGATGTCACAATAATCCACCATGGAGGGTTGTTGTGTCTTTCAAACCAGGCCAGTGACTCTGGCAATCCTTATGCAATAAATAAAGGACCATGGAGCAAAGAAGTGGCTGCCTTGGTCATATTTTTTCATGAGCACAATTTTTAAAAAATCAGAGGGCAGGGGGAGGAAGCAAATAAAGGCCTGGCATTAAATTTAGTTGACCACCCCAGTGAAAGAAACCACATACCTACCTATATTATATTTTCAAGCGAGTGCATTTTTACAAGAAAAATGTAAACAGTTCTCAAGTATTTCAACCAAAGGTAAATTTACTTCTCCTTCTGGAAACCTTGTGGTGTGCTAGTACATTTAATGCAACACGTGTACACACGCACACACCACTGTGGAACTATGTAAAGAAAGAGCAAGGAAATATGCAGGAATTAATGTAAAAAGGGAATCTCTGAAGTCACAGATGTGACACATTACTAAAGCACACCCCACCCTTCTCTCCCCTTCCCCTCCCCCTCACACCATCTGCAAAATCTCTGGCAGCCCAAATTTGCAGGCAAGATGACCTTGAGGCCCTGCATAGCTGGTAACTCAAACTACACCTGCATGGGATTAAGTATCCTGTTTGTGAATGATAGCCCCTCTTTCTTTCTCTCAGTCTGAAACAGTTTTCACAAGATGAAATAGGATGAGAGGCAGGGCTGCTGTACTCTTCCAATGCAAAGAGAACAGCAACAATAATATTGATTTAGGTTGTTAACCTTACCCAAGTCACCACCTGCAGAACATTGCGTTTGAAATTTTTATACATGTTTAGATCCGTTCTAGTTTCAGTGCAAGCTTAATTACTGCCTTTCACAGGCGTGGATCTAACCTGGAACACAGAAAATAACCTATAAGGTCTGTATGTGTTCTTAGATTGTGAGGAAAGGCTATGCTTACCATTGACCATATGATTTTGAGAAAAGCCCAAGTGTAAGGTGGGCTTGAGAAGGATGAAACACCTCGCTAGTCCAATCTGTGTACATGGTCAGGAAAGGAAGCAGTATCTGAAGCTGTTTCCTGTGCAGGAATAAAAGAATGTAACAAACAGTAAAGCCAACATGGGTCAAGGCTCCAACAGCAAACTATTTCACTGAGATATTTTGCACTGCCTGAACAAAGAACTCCAGCCCATCTTTCAGCCTGATCCTGGACTCATTTATGTGAAAATTATTTGTTCTAAAATGGAGTATTAAAGCCGACCAATCACATTCAAGCTATATAAGCCTAGGCACGTTAATATCAACTGTCCAGACAGGATGTTAAAAGTACAGAAAAGACCTCAGATGAGCTAAAGCATTTATAGTTGACATGAAAGAGGACAAAGTATTGGTCAATGACCATTGGCATCTGCTGTTGTCACGTATGACATTTCCTACTGAGGTTATGCCAGTGCATACTACCAGAGGGCTACTGCACAGATGCACTTACACCTAATAGTAGAAAGAGAACAAATCTCAACAGCTGAGAGTATTTAAAGAAGTTTGTTTCCAACAAATACGAAGCATACCTCATAGTCATTCCACAGGAAACCTTATCATAAGGTTATATTTACTTCTCCATTTTTTCTAAATATTTATTCCAAATCCTCATAGTGATTACCTTGCTTCCTTGGCCAATCATTGCCCTGGCAAAACCTACAATTATCCATAAAAATTCACTGGATAAGGTACAACACACACAACTAATGTCAGTTCCTTAATAAGTGTAAGGCTGAAGGTTAGGGCTGAAAATATCTATAGTTTTTCACAGAGAAACCTTCAGTGCTCTTTGGACACATACAAGTGGCATATGTACGAACGATTTGCAAGACTAGTACTGGGAATCTGCCCAAAACTTTTGCAACATATTATTGAATAAGTAATATGCAAGCCCCTGCAGGTCAAGTGTTAGAAGGATATTAATTTTATCCTTGAGTCCTAAAATGTTTAGCCCCTAGCTAAAAATTCAGGCTTTCTGAGCTTATCTGATGAGTCGCTGAACTCTGGGGTTAGGGTCAATCTACTTATTTCATGGCACAATTGAAGGTTTTCGGTAACAGAAATACCATTCTGAATTCATCATGATGGCATTTCTGGTAGAATGCAATCTGATGAACAAAAATTGAAGAATCATTAGGCTGATTTTTTTAAAAAAAGCTACTCCAAAATGGCAAATTGGTATCTGTCAGTGTGTGGTTCATTAAACTACTGTAGGTGCACGACGATCTAAGGGATATTATCCTGAAGTAGGGTTGGGAACAAAAACAAATTGGCAAGACTCCAAACTGTCTGAGAAACTCTGATTTCACAAATAAGTAAATATTCTTTGGTGTTCCAGTTGCTTGTCTTTAGTAACTCCCTTTATAGTTTTTATCATATGCATGAGAAAACTAAAGCAACTTTCAAAACTGGGAATAGGAACAACATCTCAAATAAAAGGACATACAGAATGTAGATTCAATGCATAGAAGTTAAACACAGAGAAACACACGCAACACTGAGCAGTACTGCCACTTTAATTCATGGTAGAGTCATTCCTGCCAGAACATTACTCGCATTGTAGAAGTATTTGACACCTCTATGACTACAAATTTACAGCATTTCCATTTATTTTTAAGAGAATTTTTCCCTGAGTTCAGAAACCTACTCAAATTTCAGAAGCCTCATAAAAAATCAATTTAGACTAAACCTTTGCATAGATGGTCTTATCCAAAGAGCATTTTTTACACTCACAGATTTCAGATGGATTGCACTTTTATAGCTCATTAGGCATACCAGTGAATTAAGTCTCACAACTCCTTAGTTCAAGAGGGATGTGGTATTACAGCCAAAGGAAACATACTTTCAGAAAATACCCAAACTGTTAGTCTGCAAATATATCTGGGGGCAGGGTGAGGACTCATTAAAGGACAGGTTGCTTACCTATAACTGTAGTTCTTCGAGTGGTCATCTGTTCAGTCACACATATGGGTTCTGCGCCTGCACACAGCCCCTGTCAGAACTTTCTAGAACTGAGACTTTTAGGCAGGAAGCAAACAAAGGCGGTGTTGTCCGTGGTGATTTGCATAATCCAGTTTTGGACGATGAATGTGACCAGAGTCTTTTGAACTGCTAGCAATTTCAGTGCATTAATGTGGTACCATCTTTCTCTCAGAGACCTATGGGCATGGATCTGATATTGGCCTCAGTGAGGCCTCCCTCTCCCCCCCACCGCCCAAATTGGAGGCATCATTAGTTACACAGCAACTACTGAATTGATGAGAGTAATAATGGTGGTGGTGATGGGAGTTGGGGCAATTCTTGTTGAGGTACACCCCTGCCCTCTTATGGAATATGATCTGCCAACTTGGGCTCACTAGAATGATCCACTGATGAACGTGTGGACTTTGCCCTTTTCATAATGGACGAGCCCATTTTAGGTGGAGGGTCAAGCACTTATCAGCTGCAATGAGAAAGTTCTACAGCCACCAGGTCTGATTGCTATGGAAAACTGATGGTCAGGACAGATCTGACGAAGATGGTACCGAAGCCAACGAAGTTGCCAGGGTGAGAACGTGAACAGGTAGAGTGGGCTTCCCACCTTAACGTCTCAGCTCTAGAAAGTTCAGATGGAGGCTTTGCACAAACGCAGAATGCATATGTGTAATGCACAAAGAAGAACACTACAGTTCTTTTCCCAACTAGAAAAATCAAGATACTCTAAGGAGCAAAAGCATTCAACGGGATTTGACCTATAACCCTTTTGCTGAATTTCTAATGTCCTCACCATTTCTACTACCATTTATCATTTTGTACCTCTTTTAATTTGGAAAAGTGCTTGCAAGAATTTATAGTAAAATACCCTTTCACAAGAGCCCGGTGATACAGATCTCTTTTACAGATGGGAAACTGCTGATAAATAATGACCTGCAGAAGCCAGACATGAACCTAAGCCTCCAAATCCAACTGTTTGAAACTAAGCCCCTACAGGCTCTCTGACAATCATAAATGAAGCTGCTATATAAGCAGCACAGAAACACAATCAATACTTTGCCTAGAAATCCTTTTGAATGATCGTATTAGGACTGAACATAACTAAGGGCCGGTAGACTCATTGCTAAAAGAGAAAATGGGGGAAAATATGAATTAATCATGCAAATTAGGCAGATTTCCAAATTCTTCTACATTTGTCTATTTTATTCTATATTCTTGGCATTTTACATGATGCCACTGTTGCTTACTAAGGCATGGAGCTGTGCAGGGCCCTAAAGCACCCTGTCTGATCTTATTCATCTGACATTTTAAATAGGCAACACCCACACATTTTCAAGCATAATTCTTGTGAACTGCTCAGAGAGCTTCAGCTATTGGGCAGTATAAAAATTCAATAAATAAATAAATAAATAAATATCGCTGCAAACGTAAGAACCAGAAGCCATTTTTAATGGAACTTTCACAAAGTTGAATACTGAGCCTAGTTGGAGAAAGTCTATAGGATTGCCTTATACCGTGTCAGACCACTGGACCTTCTAACTCAGTATTGTTTACAGTATGGACTCTATACTGACTGGCACCAGAGTTTTGGACTAGCTATTTTGATAGCAGAAAATACTGGAAGTTCTGCATTGCATTTGTTCTACTCTTCCAACCTGGGGCCTTCAGATGTGTTGGGCTAGAAATCCCATAATTTCAAGCCTGCATGTCCAATAGTCATGCTGGCTGGAAATTATGGGAGTTGTAGCCCAGCACATCTGGAAGGCATTATTAAGACCCATTGGCTGTTCAAAAAACTTGCTCTGGTGGTTTGTTGGTATGGATCTAGTGTGTTGAGCCATATCAACAAATTAGAACTGGTTTGTTGATATGGATAAACACAGCTGCCTGAATTTTTGGACTCTCCTTGAGATTGTGGCTATGGGGACTGTCATTATGAGTGCCTGAATCTCAAAATTTACCACTCCACCAGGCACTGGATTCTCCCTTATCAGCCTGCCCAGATAGTAAGATCTTCTGCTGAGGCCCTTATTTATTTATTTATTTATTTATTTATTTATTTATTTTATTACATTAATATCCCGCCTTTTTTCCTCCAAGGAACCCAAGGGGGCATAAATAATCCTCCTCCCCTCCATGTTATCCTCACAACAACAACCCTGTGAGGTACGTTGGGCTGAGAGTCTGTGATCGGCCCAAAGTCACCCAGTGGGATTCCATGGCCGGGTGGGAACTAGAACCTGGATCTCCTGACTCCCAGTCCAACACCTTAGCCACTTCACCACACTGGCTCTCTTAGTCCACAAGAACCAAAAATGAGATTTTTTTCATCTGTGGTACTCTATGGAACTCTCTCCCCACAGAGGATTGTTTGATGCCTAATTTATTACCTTTTAAGCACAAGCTTTCTTTTTCTCAATGGAAGTCTCTGCCAAGCAACCAAATTCCCTGCTGCAAAAGGAAGTACTAAACATACTAAAATGACTCACAGAGCTACTTTGCTTCTTAGTCTACCTAACAACGCCAAAGTAACTGTATTCTCCTCTTGCTCTCCTAAATAGTGGCCTATAACTTACTACTAAAGCAGGCAAACATATAACCTTATGTAAAAGTTAAACTATGGAATTTGCTACCAGAAGATGTAGTGATGGCCACCAACTTGAATGGCTTTAAAAGGGTATTAGACAAACTCATGGAGGATAAGGCTATCCATGAGTACTAGTCATAATGGCTATATCTTACCTCCAGACCTCCAGTATGAGGTAGTATATTTCTCAAGGCCAGTTGCTGGGGAACACAAGTGGAAGGGTGCTATTTCACTCACATCCTACTGGTGGGCTTCCCACAGGTATCTGGGTTGGCCACTGTGAGGACAGAATGATGGACTAGATAGACCTTTCCTCTGATCAAGCACAGTTCTTCTTACATTCTTATGTAAAAACAGTACAGAGGTAGGCAGTCTTAGTAGGGCTATTACTCAGTCAACCAAGTGCTGCATAATTGTTCTAAGTCATTTTGAGGGCTTTTTGATAGAAAAATATAACGTAAAAAAAAATAATAGTTCCTAGGATTAAAAAAAATTGGAAGAGGTGGAAGCACCTAGCAGATTTGTGAAGCAGGTTATGCCCCAGCAACTGCTTTTGTTTACCAGCATGAAGTTCAACACACCTCCAAATGGACCCCAGTTCCAATTTGCAACTCAGCTTGTCTTCTGTATATAGCATTTTGGACTGCTGAGGCTTTGGTCCTCAAAAGAACTACAATTATATGTGGGGGAAATTCAGCGTTTCAATTATTGTCTTGTTCTTGTCTGGCTGGGGAGCATACAACGCTGCACTCTTTCTTGGTTCTCAGAGCAGTGCATTTTAAGAGAAGACCTATGTTCACAAACTTTATACAGACAACTGAACAGGTGTTCAAGAGTCTTAAGTATGCATTTGATTTCTTTACAATGTTTCTTTTTGTGTAAATTAATAGCGGCCAAGGAAAGTCACATTAATCAAAGCCACAGGAATGTGCTGGTATGGAGAAAGTCAAGATACAGCCCTCTATGATCGAATGTTAAAAGGCCAACTACATTGCCACTTTTTAATATGAATTGATCCTGAATATCAGCTCACTCTGAGTTTCCTCTGCAAAATATATCACACCATTTCCCCCCTTGGCTAGCCTGTAAACATAACAAAGGAAGACTGCCCATGAGAATAGAACCAGACCCATAGTTAAATGCTAATAGTCTCAAATTTTGTGGTGCTAGGCTTGAGCCAAAGCTTCTATTTGTTACATGGAATTACTGCTGAATTGGAAAGTAAATCAGATTGCCAAGTGCGGAACCTACCTAGAAATGCAAGCCTAGGTGCATTTCCCAGGGCAGCTCTAGAAACAAGAAAGAGAAAGAAAAACATCCTATGTTATTCCAATTCAGTACACTGGAATAACTTGAAGGAAGTATTCAAAGTGTAGGGTTCATTCTACATTCCATTTCCCACCAAGAAAAATAGTACTGAGGTGCATAAATAGGAGTGCCTGCTTGCTAGCATGGCAAGGGCTACTGTGCCAAATGTAAAATTAGCAGTGTGCCAGTTTGATATCATAGAACAGTTCTGAATTCTCTGTCACTCTCCAGAATGAAATATATTCATGTACATCAGATTTTCCACATGTGGATAAGATTCCAGCAATGTTCATAAAAAGGATAAAGCGTGTGTGTGTGTTCAACTGTAGGTATTTAATAGTAAAGTAACAACTGTGGCGTATATGCCCCACCACCACAGGTTGCCTCAAAGCACTGGCCTAAATTCTGTTATATTGTCATGCAAAAAAGGTGATTTAGGATACAATCCTATGTACACTTGCATTGATCTTAGGATTCACTGCCAAACAGACATGCATTGGATTCACCGTTAAACAAGCAAGTATTACTTGACACATAAAACAATTTGCATCAGACTAATAGTTTTTATTGCATTACTTTGGCTTAAATATTATACTAAAAACAGTCACCCTGGACACAGACTCTAAATGCCAAGTTTTAGTCTGCAGCAAAATTCTAATGGCAGAGTCATTAACTCTTGGAAGAAGGGTTTGCAGTGGAAATGCTGACACAATAGCTACAACTAGGAGTGTGAATTACTCTCCTGTGAAATCACTTCTAGCTGTGCATTTAGAAGTAGTATATGCTACATCTAAAGGTATTGTAGAAAGTGGAGTTGAAAAATCAAACTTGAAAATATTTCAGTACAAAGGTCTTCCTTCCCTGAGGATATACTTGAAGTCCCTTAAGGCTTTCCAAACCTAATTTTGGAAAAGGAACGAAGGATGAAAGGAAGGAAGAGGCAAAATGAAAGGGGAGGGGGAGGGAAAGAGAGCAGAGAGAGTTGCAATACAGACAGGAATGGTATATTTTAGTAGATTTTAGTATAAGAATAAGGGGTCCCTCATATTATATTTGCAGTGTGGGAGCCACTGCGTGGTCTCCCCTTCCTTCCTGCACTACTTAGAGAATGTGGAAAGCCAGAAGCACATTTTTCAAAAGAACTACTGCCATAGTACTTGCCTGGTAATTCTAGTGAAAAAGCGATCAACAGAACATTGCACCTGAAAGAACGAGGGTCAAATTGCAGCTCTGTTGGACAGGTCTCCAGGTTAATGGGGCAGGTAGTTTGAAAGATGGCATTTTATAGTGGCAGGTAGTATTTTTCCTGCTTTTTGGCCCCTGCTGTTTTGAACAGCACCACTGAGTGTGATCGTTTAAAAGACACCATGTATTTTCAAAGCAAGACTCCGCTCTAAATAAAAAATAGTAATCAAAATGCCCTGTGTGCTACACTTCCTCAACTGCGCTCTCGCAAAACCACATCACATATCAAATCTAAACTGTAGGCATCAACCAGGAAAAACATACAAATTTTAAAACGCTCGCATCTGTAGTAGGGAAAAATCTCTTCTGCAAACAGGGCGCATATGTATACAGAGACAGTCCCCTGCTGAGCTAAAATAAAGTCAAAACTAAATCAAAGATCTTCCAGAGTAAAAGACAACATTGAACCAATGAATTTCAGGATGAGAACGAAATTAAAATGTATTTGGCTGGGGGGCGGGGAGGCTCCTATACCCTGTAAGTCCATTGCACACTATCGTACTGTATTATCAGATGGAGGAAGCCTCCTACTGCTACTCGTTAGAAGGATATTATGCAGCTATTCCATCTTTTTCTCCTAATCGGATTTTCTGAGGTAAAATAAAAGATGGAAGAATTGGTAGGAACACATGGGTGGGTTAGGAGTGGGAGACGATTCATCCAATCTTGTTCAAGACAGAAAGCCTACAGGGCCTAAAGATTGCCCTTCTCCACCTGTACCTGCCTGTACTGTGACAAACTCAGAGGCTTTTTTCCTGGGTTCCCCCACTGAGATAAGGCCAATGGCTACCAGGGACAAAGGCTTTTCAGTGGGGTCTCCTAGCTTTGGAATGTTCTCTCCAGAGAAGATCACTGTCTGCCTACGCTTAGGTCTATCTGCCACCAGTTGATAGCCCTTTCTATTTTCTCATGCTTTAAAACTTTTGTTGATCCACAACAAAAGTTATTTGGATGCTGCTTTTACAGAGTGGCTGTTTTTAGCCGATTTTAGTGTATTTTATTGTAATCTACCCAAATCATGCAAATGAAGGGTGGGATATAAATAAATAATAAAACAAGGCTGACCAAGTTAACTGATGTTTATGTTGATCCTGAAGCTCAGCATTTTTCATGCCATTTTGAGGCAATTCCTAGAACTGAGGGGAGCCCTTCTGGTTCAAGGACTGAAGTTCCCATAAATTAGATTAATGAAGGGTTTTCTAAAGAGAGAGTACATTCTTTTTAAAACTATGCTATTCAGAGGTTAACAGCTCTGACATGAAGCCAGGTCAAACAGTCACAAGTAGCACTAACTCTTCAATAGTTTTAATGATCACCCCTAAGAAATAGTGCCCTGAACTTCCCTACTTCTCTCAAGTCAGGTTCACACATTATGGTACACAAATGCCTGTTTTTAAAGATGTGTACATGAAGAGGTGGGCAATTACAGCTTCCCTGGCACACAAGCCCCTTTCAAGACAATGTACACATATTTCAAAAACTCATTAGTTCCCCACACATGTTATGTTTCTACCATGTAGACTATAAAACATGTAATTTGGGAATTGATCCTTAGAAATAATTTCTGAACAATACTGCTAATATTATGCAAACACTCCTGTGCAGTTTTTTTCTTTTTTCTTTTTAAGAAAATAGTAATTTTGAAAGGATGAGGGCATAAATATTAGATGACAAGGAAGTGATTCTATCTACTCCCTGGAAAAATAAACAGCATACACATTTCTAAACTGTACTGGCAAGCTATGATACCAATTGGCACTACCTCCTTGTAAGGACTGCATCGTGCGGGGATTAATGAGTTTCTGGAAAAGAAATAAGCAGACGAACATGCAATAAAGCAAGCAAGTTGAAGTTGCTGCTGCAAGCAACTGCTGCATACCTTTACCAATAGTATTCATTGCTGGAGGAATCAAACATATGAGAAATTCCAAATGGGATGAAAGGCAAATATAATTATGAGGTGGAGAGGAAGCACTCATAAAAGCAAACATGTTTTCCAAGTTCAAGCCTGTGCTGTGGAAAGTTAAACTTTGGAAAGCCAAGGCTCACACTGAAGTGAAGAAACAAGATAAGACCTATCTAATTAAGTCTTAGGAAGAAGAATAAATTAGATGTGCAGAAAGAGTTCAAAAAGGTCAAGTTTTTATTCTGACTTTGCAGTCTCATAGCACCCAAAACCTGCTGAGAATTTTTGATCAAGTGTGCAAATCCTACACTGAGTTGTAGGGACGAATTGGTGGAGCCCTCACATTTTCTCAACATCCAAACTTGGTCAAAGGAGAGCTCACTCACTTTGGGGTATCTGCGATCTTATATGCTCTTACAAATGTTCAAACCAGCACAGCATTCTTGCAGCATTCTCAGGATCTGCCAATGAAACCCAGTGAGACCAGCTGGCAAGTCCTATGAAGAAAATAAGTCTTCTTACTGCTCTTTAACAACACCCTGAATGATTTATTAAAATGAAGTTATATAACAAGCCCAGACAACTAATGCATAGCCATTATTGGGGATTTTACAATGCTAGAGTTTCCCTTAATGCAGATTTATCTAGGGAGCCCAAGGACCGAAGTGGAAAAAAAAAGAGGTGCATGCCAAATTCTGACAAAATTCCAAGGGTAGTCATGTCATGTCAGTTCTGCTTCTCCTCCCCATCACTGTCATCATCTCAAAATTCTTGCTTGGCCAGCAATTGTTAACAAAAGTTCCACCAACAAGTATAATCTATGATTTAAATCCAATGTCATGTTAACAAAAGTCCACTAGTGCAACAAGACATTTTTCCTCTCTCCTCCAGGTGCAGCCTTTCAAATCACCTGAAAACTGTTCCTGTTCTGTTTCCGGAATGGCACGATTAGATCCAACCCTGTGAGTACCGTTCTCATAGGACCATAATAAGCTGCCTTATACAGAGTCAAACCATGGGTCTATCTATCCCATTATTGTCATCACTGACTGCCGCTGACTATATTTGATAACAGACTTAATACATACATTTACAATTACATTGATGCAGACCAATCTGGATTTATACCAAAGTACCATTTACCCAACTCAATTTGACATGTGCTAAATATAATTCACTTTTGTAATGCCCATAAAAGCCCAGCAGCCATACTTTCCTTAGACACCTTTAAGGCCTTCAATAGATCTTGGAGCAAATGCACTTTGGGAAGAGCTTTATGAACTATATTGCACAAAGCTCCTCAGAATTCCATGCAGTGGTAAGAGTAAATGGCATAGATTCTGCTCATTCTCCCTGGCCAGAGGCACAAGGCAGGGGTGCCCTCTTTCCCCTATACTATTTAATTTGATCATCAAGACGTTGATGAACTCAGCGGCCTTCGATACCATCGACCATGGTATCCTTCTGGATAGGTTGTCTGAGCTGGGAGTTGGAGGTACTGCGTTGCAGTGGTTCCGCTCCTACTTGGATGGCCGATTCCAGAAGGTGGTGCTAGGGGATTATTGCTCTGTGCCATGGCTCCTAAGCCATGGGGTTCCGCAGGGCTCTATCTTATCCCCTATGCTGTTTAACATATACATGAAGCCGCTGGGGGAGGTTATTCGGAGATGTGGACTGAGATGTCATCAATATGAGGATGATACCCAGCTCTACCTTTCCTTTTCATCAAACCCAGGTGAGGCAGTGACTGTTCTGAACCAGTGCCTGGGTACGGTAATGGACTGGATGAGGGCTAACAAACTGAGACTCAATCCAGACAAGACGGAGGTACTGTTAGCGGGTGGTTCATCTGTCCGGCGAGGTGATGTTTGCCCTGTCCTGGACGGGGTTGCACTCTCCCTAAAGGATCGGGTCCGTAGTTTGGGGGTGCTCTTAGATCCAGAACTGTCACTTGAGGCACAGGTGAAATCAGTGGCAAAGAGCACCTTTTATCAGCTTAGGTTGATATACCAACTACGCCCTTATCTGGACAGAGATAGCCTAGCTACAGTTATCCATGCTCTGATAACCTCTCGTTTGGATTACTGCAATGCGTTATATGTGGGGCTGCCTTTGAAAACGGTCCGGAAGCTTCAGCTGGTACAAAATAGGGCAGCCCATTTACTAACAGGGACTGGCTGGCGAGATCACATTACGCCAGTCCTTTTCCAGCTTCATCGGCTGCCAGTCCAGGTCTGGGTCCAATTCAAAGTGCTGGTATTGACATTTAAAGCCCTAAACGGTTTGGGGCCAGGTTATTTGAAGGAACGCCTCCTCCCATATGTACCTACCCGGACCTTAAGATCATCTACAGGGGCCCTTCTCCGTGAGCCCCTGCCAAAGGAAGTGAGGCAGGTGGCTACTAGGAGGAGGGCTTTCTCCGCTGTGGCACCCCGGTTGTGGAACGAGCTCCCCAGAGAGGTCCGCCTGGCGCCTACACTGTACTGCTTTAGTCGCCACCTGAAGACCTTTTTATTCACTCAGTATTTTAACACTTAATTTTAAGTTAAATTTAAATTTTACTGTTTTAACTCTGTATTTTAATCTTATATCAATTTTGCTGTGTGGTTTTATCCTGGTTGCGCCTTTTATACCGTATTTCCTAATTGTGTTTTTAACCTGTTGGGTGTTTTATTGTGGTTTTAATTTTTGTGAACCGCCCAGAGAGCTTCAGCTATTGGGCGGTATAAAAATCTAATAAATAAATAAATAAAATAAATATAAGGGGAAATGATAGGCTTAAAGATACTTCCATACAGGGTAGATCGCACTTGTTCAACTTATTTGCTGACAATATTTTAATAACTCTTAAAAACTCCAAGAAAGCCATACCATCTTTACTGGAGGGTTTAAAATACTTCCACCTAGCAGCAGGGTTGGGCAAAAACCATTCCAAATATGAACTGATCTGCCTAAATAAGCATTTATAGGAACAGGAAGAGCTACAAAAATGTCAGGGCTTCAGTTGCAGCCAAGTTGTTTCAGATATCTCTGGGTCACCGTTCCTAAAGATTTAAAATAGCTGAGAAAAAGAAAGTATGCTCCCTTGATATGGGAAATCAAACAGAAATGACCTCCATTGTTGGAGCAAATTAAATGTATCCTGGCTGGGCAGAATTGCCACCCTGAACATGATGATTCTACCCAAATTTCTGTTTCTCTTCGGACTCGGTCCAGGTTTCAGAATTATCACTTAATAAATGACAAAGGCCCTGTTCAGACCATAATGGTCAAACATTTTGAGCTACACATTATGGCTTTAGAGTGTTGTGTGAACCATGACTTAGCATATTGTGTGAACCATTCCAAACCATGGTGGTTACATAACCACAGTTTAAACACACTCACTAACCACTTGCTCTAAAAGGGTTAGCAGCCTAACCATGGCTAAGTGTGTCATCTCAACAGGCCCAAAGACTACTTGGTGCGTTTGCCCATAGAGGGAAAGGAGCTAGGCTTCATAAGTTAACTCTTTACAGAAATACCAAAAATGGGGGTGCAGGATCTCCAAATAAAAGTATTTGCTCACAAGGTGGCCAAAAATGGCATTAACCAGGTCATTAACAAACTCTGAATCTTTGTGCCTTCAAACCATAGAGAACATAAAATGGCTCTTTATCTGCATTTATAACATACTTTTGGAAGCAACAACGGGTGACACACAAAGTTTAAATACTCTCTAAGAAACTGATCAAGTGCCAAATAGACAATGATTGTTGGAACAAACTATGTTTCAAGACTATCTCCACCAGTTGAAAGAGTTGACAATCAAAACAATATACAGATGGCACTTCACTCCAACCAGACTTCATTGGATTAAACTTTCCCTGTCTTGACTTTGCTGGAGGGATGTAGGAGTGTTGGGACTCTAGTCCATATGTGGTGGGATCATCCCCAGATTCAACACTTCTGCTCTGGAGTACTTGGAGTGATTTCAGATACTGTTTGTTGCATCATTGTGCCAGAGCCTCACTTAGTATTGCTATCTGTAACAGATAATGTAAGATGCAATTTGCCACACTGTGAGGTAGTCCTGTTTTTATTGCTAGGAACCCCCTAGAAATTGTACAACACTGGAAAACAGGTGGCAGGTGCATGATGCAGGGCTGGTTCGCCAATATCTGGAAACTGCTCTTTCAGAGAGACAAACCCACAATGGGAGAGTTCTAAGAGGGGGGCAAACATGAACACTTCATGGAAATCTGGTTTCCCTTCATTGCATTTGTCAACAAAGAGATGGTGGCCTCTGAGAACCCAAACATTTTGGAAGGATCTAATTAAATGTGGGGTGCTCTAAGAACATTCCATTTTAATGTTACTTGGGCAAGAATGGGAACACAGTTTGTTTAAATCTTCACTGACTTTATTGATTATAAGCTCATTATACAATGCACAATAATTAAATAAAACAAAGTTGTTGTTTTTTTAAAAAAATAAGGGACAGTGGACCTCAGCAGGCACCAAAGGAGGTGTCCGGAGGTGCTGTGGTGCCTATGGGCACCACACTGCCAACTCTTAAAGCACTGGAGTCCCTTGAGATTAGTCCCGCTATAATAGTTAATTTCAAACTTTTTTTTGTTCAATTATGTAGGCATTCAAAACACCAATGGGCGCCCTTCATAACCAATCACTTGATTTTACATACAGCAGTGCCTGTAGAACATTTTGTCCCTCAACTGTCATTTTCCTTAGGTGAGAAAGTCTTGATTAGTTTCTTCCTCCTTCAAAATATGCATTCCAATAATGATTACAAGTTATTATAATCAAGTCCAGATGCACATCAAATCAATGGCCCTTAATACCATGAATTGCTTCAAAATTAAAGGATGACAGAGCTCTATTTTTAAGGCACTGGCTGAAAAATGTGTTCATTACGAATTTTTTTAAAGTATCAATCAAGTTTGAAGACAATTCTTCCAAGTGACTGCTTAACTTTCAGTCTTCTTGTAAATTTAAATACATATATTTTAGGGCAAGAGTATAATAAGCTTTGATGTGGCTTGTACTTTACTGTGTTGAGCTCCCAAGTGGTACTCAAGGCCAGCAGGAAGCAAGTTATTTATGGAGCAAGGTTTCAGATAATTAGACATCTCCTTTAGGAGTCATGTGAGAATGCAAAAAAAATCAATTTGCAGTCTGATCCATTTTCCAGTTAAGCTGGAATTCTTAGATTTGAGACAACCTGCAATCACATGAAAGTGCAATCCTATGTATGTTTAGTCAGAAAAAGTCCTACAACTCATAGTATTTCTGGGAATTGTGTGTGGGGTGGGTGGGTGGGGTTTTCTGTCTAAACCTGCATAGGATTGCGCCCTTAAAACTACTTAATGTTCTTTGCTTAACTGTGTTTTGGCTTTGGCAGTCTTTAGGGAGGGAGGGGATTCCACATTTTGCCTGTGCCTATGTTACGACCTTTTAAAATGTGTGTACACAAACACACACACCTATTTGCTGAAACATCAATGCATGCATTACCATGGAGTTAAAATCAATCAATGTCATTCAGACTATATCTGCACTGCAAAATGTTATATGTTATGCAGTATTTAGTTAATTAATCATAGCAAAGCATACCTGCCTTCCATTTTCTACTCATTCCTTGGCTCCAGTATCTTTCTCCGTCTACATGTATTGATTAGACTAGAGCTGTCCCTTGAGATGAAGGGATCAAGTTTATTTCTGACACCCTTCTAAATTGGCTTTTATTTTAAACTTACTCAATTTGAGCAACTGCACACATGCATAATTACCAAAACAGTGCGTTCATAACCACAGTCAATGGATTAGATGCAGAGTGAATAATCAAGAGGAAAAAAGTATTCATATTAAATCAAAGTTTGCTAGGTGATTCTTCTGGCCAGTAGAATTTCATTGAAAAATCCTAAATTTGCTTACAATTAGGTATAGCAAGGTAATGTGATATCTCTGTTGAAGTGAAACGTGCTCTTAGAGCGACAAACGTTTTCAGTTATCTTCAGCCACTTCAAAAACAATGGCTACATTTGCACAAAATGGTAAGCCAGAACTCCTGAGAATTCTGACTTATCAGTAATGAGAAACTGTACTGGTTCACGCTGTCGGATCACCCCCACTTGGTTCCTCTTGCAAGCAGGGGCAGCTAAAATAACCAGAGATTTTCCATCTAAAGAAAACTTGGCATTGCATTCAAACTTGGGTGTTGGCTTGTTGCCAGGGTCCAGGTTCAGATGCAACATTAAGCTTTCTATTGCTGGCACATTCCTGCTCCTGCTTGCAGGAGGAATCAAAAAAGAGCATTTGGACAGCGTTGACCAGTAGCGTTTCTCATTACTGATAAGCCAGAATTCCCTTTTCTCATCCTTCTCCTGATATATAGGAAATGACAAAAAGAAAAAAATGAGGGGGGGGGGAAGAGCCTATGCCATTAGAGTCATTTAATATAGTATTGAATGACGCATAAATAATGGAGCCACTATAAACTATGTGATGTGGTCTACTAGGAAACCTTTTCTGGATGGAGATTATGGCTCCGGTACTTCCAGCTAGATCATAAACGTCACATCTATGGGCAACTCTGTATCACCTACATCCTCAGGTTCTACCTTAGCCACAATTAAACATGTTTAGAACAAATTACTACATAGGGCACATTAATATTCTTGCTTTATAGAAAACCTGCAAACAAATCTTTCCAGAAAGCATAAAGTCAAACATCAAAGAAAAACAAAGCTGCTGATCAACTAATCATAAAGAATCTGAGAAACCTGCATTCTACTCTTATGTTCTATATCACAATAGTTATACTACTCTCAATAGAAAAAACATCCACTGTCTTAACTATACCTTTTAAGATGCCACACCCTGGACAATCTTGTTCTTGCTAAAAGAAGCTAACATGGTTAGTCTTCTGGAATGTATCACTACTTTTTTCCTTTACCAACACTAGTGCATTCCCTTGACTAAAAGTACAGAAAGGGTGCATTTATTTCACAAAAAACGACAAGTGCAACAATTGATCTACTGAATAACTAGTACATCTTAAAAAATGAGTATTTCTTTGAAATGGAAATGCTATTCAAGCAGCCCAGAATCTAATGGCTATGTTGGTTGCTTGATCTGCCAGATGGGGGCGGGGGAGGAGGGAATGACAGAAGGAGAGGACCAGGGCCAGCAAATACCAATATTTCAAGAAACCTAAGCTTTTAATGACCAGGATCAGAAAAAGGACTACAACCGTGAAAACGAGACAGCTTGAAACAGGCCTAATCTCATGCCTGTCTGAACCTAGAAACAGAGCAGAGATTCAGCGATGCCACCAACATCGCTTCAATTGAATACAATCTTGCCTAACCAAGGGTGGTCTAGTTCCAGAGATAGAATTCCATATCCTATAAACGGATGAAATTCCCCACTTGCTGATAGCTCTCTTGTGAGAAGTTATCACATCCATTCACTTAACACTCCTTCAGTGGACATGGTGGAGCAACAGCTAATGATGGAATGCCAGCAAACACTGTACATGGCTCCCTTACACTTCAGACAATGAAGGCAAACATCCCCCACTTTTGTCTTTAAATTAGGTTTCACTTAATATTTATCTGAAACACTTACACATGCTAATTTCCCTCAATCTACCTTGATGCCCAATTACTTTTGCACTCCAGTCCTATGAAAACTAAACAATTCATATATATATATATGTGCATATATTCCATTTTTAAGCAATTTGAAAAGCTAGATATTAGTTCTCCATGCACAGCCTGGCTGTCTTTCAGCTCAAGTCACTCCCCGTATCAGACAAGCGCATTACTTATCAGTACCAGCACACACTGTGTGGTCTCAGCTGTTCATATGAGTCTTTTTAAGACAGCGATATGTAATAGCACATTTCCATTTCCCCCGTCTTGCCATAACACTGTACAAATCTTCTCAAAACTAATTATCTTCCTCCCCACTTTATTCCAGCATGCAGATGTTCCATTTGTACAAAGACATTCCTCCGTTAATGGTAAAGAGATCAAATTCAAAACCCTTGTTTCCCTTAATTTCGAAGAGTCAGAGGAAGCCATAAAAACCACGATGATCTGTCAACACCTGTAAATGAGATCTAGGAGTAGTGCATTAATTTGCACCAGCAAACATGGCGTCTCCGAAGTGATCCCAGCCATAAAGGAAGGAGTGGCCTTAACCGATGGCAGATGTGATTGATGCACAATAGTAAGTCAGGTCTCAGGTGTTTCAGCATATGGATTTCTGACACAACGTTCCATTTTGTGGGTCACCACTTTCTCTAGAGAATTCATGCCTTTAGGACATAATATTCAGGGAACTAAAAGCTGATTTTGGAAGGAAGGAGAGCAGGGGGAAGGGGAATAGAACTGGATAGTAAGATAATAGTTGTTTAAATATGGAAGAAGCAAGCAGTCAGCCATTCAATGCTCCAGGGGCTCAAATGTGTTTCCAGCCCTCGCATATGCTGCTTCCTGCAACACACCTTTTGATTAAAGAAATATATTGTTGACTATAAGTTTGTTGTACAATGCACAATAATTAAATTAAATAAAGTTAAAAAATAATAATCTGCACATAAAATTTTACACAAGGCTTTTCCTTAAACATTTAACCCAGTAAATTCTCAGATAATGTTGTATATATCTAAGAATGAGCTTAGATCATCAAACCACACTATGGGTTGTGCAGCAATACCACAAACTCTGACTTGTACTACAGACCTACTTGTGGGAATTTGGTGGAAGACAACAGCAGAAAAGAAAACACCTGTCTCCCTTTATTTTCCATTACATGGAAATAGTTTCTTTGGACCAGCTTCCATGGCTTTCATGAATAAAAACAACTATATTGTTGCCATATAAAATTGATTTTGTTTTTAAATTGATTTTTTTATGCTTTTGATGGCTTTAAATTTTGTATATCTCTTTTTAATGTTCATTGTTTTTAACTTTTGTAAACCACCCAGAGAGCTTCGGCTATGGAGCGATATATAAATGTAATTAATTAATTAATTAAATAAATAAAAAAGTCAGGGAAGGAATTATCTTGCATCATAATGCAGCCTAGATTAACTTCTTAAGGTGTTTTCATATCACACGCACCCTTGAGATACTCTCATTCGCTATTACCTTGCATGTGCTATTAATGTGATAGGTAATGGGAGACAGCATTTTTACACTGAATGCTAGTGTAGTCTTCACATATATTTTTTGATCTAATGTGTGAAAAAGCCTTTGGCTTCTGACTTCCAGACTGCCATGGCTACATGTTCTGCTTTAATAATACTCCCAAGTCTTGGAGAAAGATGATCATATATACTAATAACAGACTCATTCTCCAAGTAACCAAAACAGCAGCATCTACACACAACAGAAAAGTATTAGCAGGTTTGGGGGAACCCCAAGGTTTGCAGAAGTATATAAAAACAAATTTTAAGAAAAACTTTAGAGGGAACCTCAAAACAACCAAATTGGGACTGAACATGCTCAATGGGGGAGGGGGAGAACTGGAGGGGGATAATGGAACAGTGTGGGAGGAATCCTGGAAAAGAGCAGTCCATGATGAAACATTTGGTTATAGTCCCCATTTATATTACTTGTATCCTTTTGTATCCACCATCCTTCAAGCAGAAGGTGTTTCATCCTTGTGAAAACCTATTGCAATTAGGTATATTTGGTGTCAACTGTGTGTTTTTATGTTTGTTTTTAAGAGCCCACAGGCCCTGTTAGTAGATATTCCTTTTCTTGGCAGCATGGGTTCTCCTGAGGTTGCCATTCCAGAACTATAGATACATACATACATGCATATGGTATATCACCAGTGACATTGAATTGGCAGTGCTGCTATGGCAAAAGCCCATGGATGGTCGGAGTAATACCACTGACAAACATGTGTGACACAATCAGGGTGTTAACATACACCAGCCACAAGCAATGCACACAACTGGTCCCATCACAGCAACTCAAGCTAGACAAAACCGTAAAGGTGTAATGTGCGTTTTCATGGTTGTGAACTGCCCAGAGAGCTGTTGAGTATACAGATACAATAAATAAAACAAATGCATCTTGGTCTTTAAAGTAATAGTCATGGGTGGGCTCAACATTGCAGGGCGGTGACAATGGCAGCTACCCTCCTGAGTTTGCTAGCACCTTTGGGGTAGGGTAATTTTCACCAGGAATATGGAGTGGAGGGAAAAGGTTAAAAATAATCTTCCCAGGTGCCATAGTCCCAATTCTAATTATCCCCCTGACACATCTCATTTTTAAAGCAATTATGAGGAACCTCCATCCTGCCACGGGGTGCCCAGATGGCCACACCTCACTCCCTATGCCACCAGTCAATCATCAATTCCCCCTATGTCACCTGTCTATTATCCAGTGTTTCCTCAGGTTTTCCCTCGAGACACCAATCATCTGGTCATTCCCGCTGCTCCACTCCACCCCACCCCGGTTTGTCCCCGACAAAGCCAATCATCTTCCCTGCCCCCAAACTTGTGCTTCTGTTCTGGATACTATCAGCACTTATCTCAGTTTGTTTCCAGCTTCTCTCTGCTCTGATCAGGCAACCTGGCCACTTCATAATTTTCCAGGAGCCCTTGGCACATGCTGGAATGTGTGGGAGGGACTGTGGCTCAGTAGAAGAGCACGTGCTTTGCATGCAGAAGGTCCCAGGTTCAATCCCCAGCTTCTCCAGGTAGGGCTGGAAAAGCTACTGACTGAAGCCCTGAAAGAGACACTGGCCCAATTCAGAAGATGCCTTAAACACCTTAAGACACCTGGATAGGCCTGCTGGAGGAGATTCGTCAACTTAACAGTCTTTTAGCACTTAAGAAAGCCATAAAGACTGATCTCTTCCGGCAGGCCTATCCAGTAGACTTTTAGGATGCTTTTAGGATGTTTTTTATGTTTTTTAACAATATATACTATTTTTAAAATCAGTATTTTATGTATTTTATATTTACTGCTGTTCCCCGCCTCAGTCAAAATGGAGATGTGGGTAAGAAATAAAATTATTATTATTATTATTATTATTATTATACCACAGCTTTAACCTCGGTGGGTAAGCCAGAAAGCTGGGCCATGTTCAGAAGACATTTTAAACCATGGCTTTAACCATGGTGAATAAGACTTTCTGGCTTAACCACCATGGTTAAAGCTGTGGTTTAAGGTGTCTTCTGAATGGTGCCACTGCCAGTCAGTGTCAACAATGATGGACATGATGGACTGATGCAGCTTCCTATGCTCCTACGGAAAATGACTAATCATGTTCCCGCAAACTGGTGACCTCGGAGCAACCCATCCATTTCCTCCATGTTCACAGAGCTCTCATGTGCCCACTCAGTCACGACTAAGCATCATTAGCAAGGGATCATTTTGAAGAGAATGCTTTTCAGTAAGTAAACCCCTGTGAAGAATCATATAAATGCACCACTTTACTTCTGAGACAGAGTGAGAGTACTGAAGAGGTGAAGGGCAGGATCCATTTTGCTGCATGTGCTTTCCTCAGCTGCCTAGAATAGACTGCCTAGAGTAGACATGTATTTGATGAGCTGAAACTGTCCTGTGGTTTACTTGTCCTGAGGTACTTGTAATTGCAGGGCGGTTTTTTTTTCTGACTTTCATTGCATTGCTTTGTGGTTGCTGTGGCTCACTTCTGAGTAGAGATGCATAGTATTTGTGCCTCTGAATGTGGCTACCTTCTGAGTAAGCACGCATTGTGCAAAGACATCCCAAGATTGACCCAAGGAAAAAACCCACAACCATCACACTGAAAACACTGCACAATTGGAGGATAGGAGTAGCTACAAGGGGAGGCGGAGGCCATGTTCAGCAGAAACTAGCTACTACTTGTACACCTCTATCATGGCTTTTTAGCAGATGAGCTGTATAGAAATGTAACAAATACTTTAAAACATGTAAAGCCTTTTTCAGCCTAAGGACTAAATTTAATTTCAGAGGCGTTTTCAGGGTCTTTTGAGTAATATACATGCACGAAATATAAATTGTCTAGTTTACCCCTCAGCTTGCATATAAAAATAACAGTTGCTCACTCTTTTTCAATATGATTCATGTATATGAGCTTAGCCCAAAATAAATATGTGGATACTTTTCATTTAAAGGGGAAATTCTGCAAAAATATAAGCAACTGAGGGTGGAAGTGGGAAAGTTAATGAAAAATCTTAAGAAGATTTAGTTGCAAGCACTGATCGCCCTTTTTAAAAAATGAATGATTCAGATGAAAAATCTATCCATCCTGCTCCATTCTTAATAGTGTCTTTGTTTATATAGTCAGGATTCAAAACACCATATGGTTTTCCATTAGCACGGGATGACAAAACTCTTTTAATGCTTTCAGAGTGGGATGCAACTACAGGACCGGTTCTGGGAACCTGAATCACAATTGGTACGATCTGGCCCAGCTGTCTCCACTTTGAGACCTATATGAGTTTGTTAACTGACTATGTGATCTACAAAAAAGTCAGACAACAAGGGGAAAAGATACATTTAGAAAGTAGTAAAAAGGTGGAAGGGAAAATGCTCTATTAAAAAAAAACCTACTATCAAGTGTCACATGTCACACAATGCCAACTTTCCTATATTTGAGGTGTTGGAGTAGTCAGATCACATTTATGGATGAGTTATTTCAATTTTCTATATGTAATTCAAAGTCGGGAGTTACTTGGTCATCCCCTTTTGACTGCCTTCCCATTGCCAATTCTCATGAAACGTGCTTCATTGGAAAGCTCTTGACAGGCAATGTTTTTTATTTATGTCCACAAAGCTTCTTCTTTTTTTAAGAATTAGATATCTTCTATAAGAATGTGCTAAAATGTTTTATTTTTAATATAAAAAAATGTCAAGTATAATTAAACAAACATAATTAATTGCAAATTGGAGCCAAATGAAATATGAACACACAAAAGGTCTCTATACACCTTTATAAATGTTTAACTTCAGGCGTTTGATCTCTTCCCCTTGCTTTATTCCAGTGAACTTCCTATGCTTCCAGTTAGGTGCTGCAGCTTGCAACAAAGAGCAATTGCATATATGCAAGCAAAAGGCAGGAACCATTCCCTTCCTCAGCAGTCTCTGTCAGCCATGCGAACTAATGTAGACCAAATTACTCTGCACATCGAGACCTGAGCATGGGAAGCACTGAAGTAGCAGATCCTACTGTCAAAAATCAAAGCCTTTGACTGGGTTCAGACAACACGATAACCAATGGCTCTCACTCGCTTGCTAAACCAGGGATTAGGAACCTTTTTCAGGCTGAGGGCTGAATTTAATTTCAGAGAAGCTCTCAAGGGGTCCATTGCAGTAGTGGGTGGTACCCAACGCAAAGGGAGGATAAAAAAAATACAAAGCATAATACTAGCACATTATAGTTTGAAACTCATACTGCTAGTAACTCAACCTTGGGAAAGACATGTCAACCTTTTAGAATAGGGGGAAAACCTGAACAAAAACTGGAAAAGCACCAAACAACTGGCAGGTTTGGACAAGGGACAGGGATATGGACATCTAGGGAACTTGGAAGGTCGGACTGCGACCCAGGAGGGCCTATTTGTGGGAGCATCTACTAGGGTGTTTCCCAATTTCCTGAGGCATGCAGGCCGACCCAACTCCATGTAAGAACTTAAGAATGTAAGAAGTGCCATGCTGGATCAGACCAAGGGTCCATCTAGTCCAGCACTCTGTTCACACAGTGGCCAACCAGCCATCGGCCAGAGACGAACAAGCAGGACATGGTGCAACAGCACCCTCCCACCTATGTTCCCCAGCAACTGGTGCACACAGGCTTACTGCCTTGAATACTGGAGATAGCACACAACCATAAGAGCTAGTAGCCATTGATAGTCTTCACCTCCAAGAATTTATCCTTTTAAAGCCATCCAAATTGGTGGCCATCACTACATCTTGTGGTAGTGAGTTCCATGATTTAATTACACGCTGTGTGAAGAAGTACTTCCTTTTATTTATCCTGGATCTCCCACCAATCAGCTTCATGGGATGTCTCCTGGTTCTAGTATGTTGAAAGAGGGAGAAAAATGTCTCCCTATCCACATTCTCCATACCATGAATAATTTTGTACACCTCTATCATGTTTCCCCTTAGCCTCCATTTTTCCAAGCTAAACAATCCCAGTTGATGTAACCGTCCCTCATAGGGTAGATGCTCCAGACCCTTAATAATTTTAGTTGCCCTTTTCTGCACTTTTTCCAGCTCCATAATATCCTTTTTTAGGTGTGGTGACCAGAACTGTACACAGTATTCTAAGTGTGGTCGCACCATAGATTTGGATAAAGGCAGTCTGATACTGGAAGTTTTATTCTCAATTCCTTTTCTTATAACGCCTAACATGGAGTTTGCCTTCTTTACAGCGGCCACACACTGGGTGGTCATTTTCATTGAGCTGTCCACCACAATCCCAAGATCTCTTTCTTGTTTGGTCATCACCAGCTCAGATCCCACTTGAAGTTGGGGTTTTTTGCCCCAACATGCATCTCCTTACACTTGCTTATATTGAACCGCATCTGCCATTTGGATGCCCACTCTCCCAGTTTGGAGAGATCCCTTTGGAGCTCTCCACAATCCCTTTGTGTTTTAACAACCTTTAATAATTTGGTGTCATCAGCAAACTTGGCCACTTCACTGCTTGCTCCTAATTCCAGATAATTTATGAATAAGTTGAAAAGAATTAGTCCCAATACTGATCCCTGTGGGAACCCACTATTTACTTTCCTTCATCGGGAAAATTGACCATTTATTCCTACTCTCTGCTTTCTGTTCTCTAACCAGTTACTGATCCATAAGAGGACCTCTCCTCTTATTCCATGATTGCTAAGTTTGTTCAGGAGTCTTTGGTGTGGGACTTTATCAAAAGCCTTTTGGAAGTCCAAGTAAACAATGTCCACCAGATCACCCCTGTCTACATGTTTGTTGACACTCTCAAAGAATTCTAGTAGATTAGTGAGGCAGGACTTGCCTTTGCGGAAACCATGTTGATTCTTCTTCAGCAGGATCTGCCCTTTTATATGCTTACTAATTTGTCTTTAATAATGCTTTCAACCAATTTACCTGGAACAGATGTCAAGCTAACTGGTCTGTAATTTCCTGGATCCCCCCCCCCCCCGGGTTCCCTTTTTGAAAAATGGTGTTACATTGGCCATCTTCCAGTCCTCTGGTATAGAGGCTGAGCTTAGGGACATGTTGCATATTTTTGTGAGGAAGTCTGCAATTTCATATTTGAGTTCTTTGAGAACTCTAGGATGGATCCCATCTGGGCCTGGTGATTTATTTGCTTTCAATTTGTCAATAAGGTTGAGAACTTCATCTTTAGTCACCACTATTTGCCTCAGTTCCTCAGACACCCTTCCTGAAAACATCAGTTCAGGCACAGCTATCTGTCCTGTATCCTCTAAAGTGAACACTGATGCAAAGAATTCATTCAGCTTCTCTGCAATTTTCCTGTCCTCCTTTAGCACTCCCTTAACTCCATTGTCATCCAACGGTCCCACAGCCATATACCATGGCTACGGGTCAGTGGAAGATACACCAAGATGGGCATAGGAAAGCACATGGGAAAGTGACAGGAAGCTGCAGGCCATCTATGCAGGTAAAGGTCTCCAAACCTTGCCAAACATATGAAGGAGAAATACAGTATTGTGTACATCTTAAAGAACAAGGAACACAATATTGAATGAGATATCTGGCCTTCCACAGATTTGTATTTTCAGATGCCACTTTGGGTGGTCTAGCTTTTGCACAAGCAATGCAAGATACAAATAGTATACATTTTTACATCAATTAAAAGAAATCAGAGCCAATGGGAGGACTCAATATGATTTGTTCTTCATAACATTCTTCCAATAGGACATACTTCAGCGATATGCAACATCACATTCACTGACGAGGCACAATAATGTGGTTTTCTTTTTTAGCATAATCTGCTGGATGCATCTGGCTTGTTTGAAGCATCTTAGTGTTCTCCGTTTCAAGGAGAAAGCAGAGAAGAGGGGAAATGAGGACAGATGCAGGCAGAATGGAAATATTGTGGCACAACACAATCTTGGCCTTATGCTCAGGTCAGATTATATGCCCAACACCTTATTTCAGTCCAAGTGGAAAAAGAAACTATGTGGTGCAACATTTATCCAGCTGTGTGAAGTTTGCAGCCCAGATGTTCTCTGCCAACAAAGCAAGATCAACATAACACTGAATTACTGTCCTCTGCCACCAGCTGGATCTGCTTTTTGCAAGTCAACTCCTGGGATGTTTATGCCTTTGTAATACGGACCATCTCTCTCAACACCTGCTTTTCTCAGTAACAGATCTTGCAGTATGAAAGAGGTTCAGCAAGGACGGATGATAGCTGTCTTTAAGTAAGCATCCCTGCCACGAGTGTTAGCTGTTGGAACATCATGAATGTGTTGTGTTTTCCTTAGCTAAAATTACAATCTAATCTTAGAATGAGTCATCCAGTTGATCTTTCCTGCTACCACATTTAAAACATGAAGATGTGGAAGCATGATATTGAAAACTATAATAATTTTTAAAAGGGAGTGCTTTACACAAAAGTGTTTTAAAAAGTGAAACTTGGACAACCACATAGCATAAACGTTATCTGAGAGAACTTAGAGTGAACAACTCAAGTAAAACTTCACATATGTTCCCAAATTAGGAAGGAATTACTCAAAACTAATCTAACATAGTACTACAAACCTCTTTTGGCCCTAAGTTTTCATCTTGCTTTACACCTCTGGGTGCAAAGGTGAAAGAGTCTCTGAAAACTGTGGAATTAAACTGTTATATGCAAGATGAGATATGGGCCAATTTACAGGCTATCCAAGTGCTACGTGACAGCTACACCTGGGTAGAAATAGATAACCTGTCTGGAGACAGTCACAGGTAATAATTGCATAACATGGTTTTTTGCACTGTGCACATGCACCAAGTATGCCTTTTTGTGCAAGACTTTTATAACACGTGAAGCTAAAACACTAGCAGAATTCTGGTGTAAAATACCGGAAAAAGTGAACCACATTAGTATGTAAAGTAATCATTTCTTACCTGCAAGATGCTCATCAGCAATCATGGCTAATGGAATAATGCCTAAGCCCAACCCTGTTTAAAGAGAGGAAAAGAGGCATGTCAGGCCAGGCATGAACACATTGCTATCATGAAGGACGTAACATATAACATTCTGAAACAATGCAGTAAACACGTGACAAATGGATCAGTATTGCTCAACTGTTTCTTTTGGTATGCATCAGATTTTATCTGTGACTTAAATTCACTTTATTTTGTCTAGTCAGATTTCATTTCATCAAGTCAGTTATCAGCAAGATTAGGATAATTTCATCTCAGAATATATGGTTGGCCACAGGGATCTGGGCCAAGAACATATGTATATGTGTGTGTGTGTGTGTGTGTGTGTGTGTGCGCGTGCGTGCCAATCTGTATCACCACAATGTTGGCATTCCACAGGAAAAGTCAACAAGACCACACACCTGCTCGCCATAACTTTTAACTGCTGACCATCCCACAATTGCATGCCACAAGCCATCTTGAACACTGGATCTGCGGTGCTACTTACCTAGAAGGAACTGTTATTTGCCTTGGGTGACTAGTCAACTACAAGGTTGGTACTAACGTTTTATTTTACAACACTGTACTGATAGACAACCCCATGCACTTATTTGCTGGCTTTGAAGTCTTAGATCAAACCACAAAGAAAATAAAAATAATAATTAGAAACCAGAAGTGATCTGATCTGTACATGTAAAGGGAGATTTGTTTATTTATTTATTTATTTATTTAGACTCAAACGTAAGAACAAAAAACAAAATTAAGACTGACAGATTAAAGATTTTGCTCTTGCACCACGTCCAAGAAAAAAATGTTCTCAGTCGTTTACACTGAAGATAGGAAAAGAGAAATAAGACCAGTTCTCCTGGGAAGGGTTCCCAATTATGGTTACATTTTACAGAGGAGATGACTTATTCATGTTAAAATGTGAACCATATGGTTTTCCTCAAGGCTTTTTCTCATTTCCATCCAAAATCTCTATATTCCCATTGCTGTATCTGAGGTTTTGTGACACACTGGTGTCTCAGACTTAATTTCCTCTCCAGAATCATCACATGGCCATCAAGATGCTTCCACAACGCAAGTGACAAGAGGAAAGAAAACTGAACTTCCATTTTCTAAGAGAGAAATAAAGTTGCGCTGTGGTGGAGGGAGGAGCAACACGAACAACCATATTCCACAGTGTATGAATGTTCTCTTCAATTAGAGAATAAACATCGGGTATACCTCTAAATTAAACATGCTGGATATTAAGCTCTGCACTTAAAATTTATATATTTTCTATAAAACTTATGAGCAAACTGTATTTCCAAGTATTTAAGGAAGGTTGTATCTCATAATGACATGCCCCAAGACCTGTTTTTATGATCACCACGACATACTTGATCGTAAATCAAATCCTCATGTCACAAACACCACCCGTTGGGGAATGATCAAAGTGTTTCTAGTTTAGCCTGGTTGCCAGAGTGGGCTGAGGAAGTAGCAAGGAGAGAAAAATTCTCTTTAAAAATGCTTGGTTTTCTTAGGTGCAGACACACACACACTTGTGTTAAAATATATATATGATTATCTTGGACTGCAGTGCAAAATAGTTCTTCCGATAGTCTTATCCAAGTTCCAAGCAATCTGTAACATATGTAGGAATGCTTTTCATTCTGTCATTGTGATAGAGTTATTTCTTATGGATACCTACAGCTGTCTCTTACATTCTAAACATAGAGCAAAGCATCCACTACTTCTACAAACTACGGTGCTAAAAGGAGTCAGTTGTACACACAGCCCTGGAAGCATGCATGCAGATGTATTTTGGGAACATTTGTGCAGAGCTAATCCACTCATTATTGCAGGGCAGTCACATTTCATGAAACTTTCCAGGGACCGCATGCCAGAAGCAGGTGTGGCCAAAGCAAATTTCTCTCTTCCCCTTTCTCTTCCTCATTCACTATGGCCTTAGCTAGACCGGGCTTTATCACGGGGCGAACTGCAGGATCGTCCCTGTGCATCTACATGAGCGTTCGTGCGCTCCGTCTTCTTTAAAAATAAAAAAATGGTGGGCTCAACACCTCTCTTCCTGAGATCATCGTGCCTCACGTGTAAACGAAGGAGGGATCTCGCATTAATTGCAACATGAGATCTTCCCTCCTCCGTCGCGGACTCAGGTAGGTCTAACTAAGGCCTATATCTCCCCTTCTTCCTCACTAGGCTTATATTTTGGTTTCTCCCTACCACCAATTCTTCAGCCCCTTCTCTCTGTTTTCCTATCCAAGGAGAAAGAGGCATGCAAGTGATATAATGATGGAGAAGGAGACTCCGTTCAATTTCCGTTTGCTCCAGCTTCCGTTCTGTCAACAGAGACACATGCAAGCAATCTAGCCAGGATGCAATCTAGCATGGCCTGGCTGATGAGGTTGCAGGCCAGGGTAGGCCAAATCCAGCCACAGGCCGGACATTTCCCCTCCATCGCATTATTGTTTCCCAAAAGAAAGGGGTGTTCTCCTGTCTTTAATCAAAATTGAGATTCTGTTATTAGTTTTCAGTTTTATTTTGTTAAAGCCACTGTGCACTCCTTTAATACAATGACATTGCTTTAAAATGACTTTCCACAGAAGAACCGCTACAAGGAATTTGTACCCTACATGATATAATGGGAAACAGCTGAGGTAAAGAATTTCTCACATGTTGCTACACTATACGCGGACAAGTAGAACTCTGATGGAATGGCGGGGGGAAGAGGGAGAACTCCAATAATGGAGCGTTACAGATTTCTGTCTATTTAAGCTGCCCATGAAAAAAACACAGTATAATGCAGAAGACTCTGTGAACCCTGGAACTTCAGACACAGGAAGGTGCCTCACGCCAGGTCAAACTATTCATCTGTATTACATACCCCTGACTGGCAGCTGCTCTACAAGTCTCTCAGCATTGCTACCTGATCCTTTTACTTGGACAATCTGCCTGCAACGCATGTGCTCTACCCTCGTGCCATAAGGCTTAAACGGATGGATTGTTGGAGGGGGGAAGTGAGCTTTATTATGATTCCAACTTCAGTTTTCCGTTTGGTGCCATTCATGCACTTGCCCATATATGAACTTGAGCAAAAGGAAATGAAAAGTGGTTTACAAGATCCTGTAGTCTTTTTTTTTATATATATATATATATATATATATATATATATATTTTATAATAATTTTTTTATTCATTTTCAACACTATATAAACATAGATAAACATTTCCAAAATATAACTGAAACAAACACAATAAGAAAAAAAATACATCAAATATCTGCTGCATACATATTGAATAATTGTTGAGTACAAATATCAAAAACTATTACATATGCCTTATCACACTACAACATCTTCATTCTTAACATAAAAGTGCACCCCCCACCTTGGGATCATTCTTGAGTCCAAAATCTAATCATTTCTTCTGCTGGTGGTTTCCCACTTCCCTTAGTAAACACGAACACTAGGAACTGTTTCCAAATTCCTTCGAACTCATTTATTTTAGTTACGCCTTTTCTCCACTTAATATTGCATGTCAGTTTATCATTAATGGCTATGTCCCATACTACTTTATACCATTCCTCAATAGAATATTCCCCTTGGATCTTCCAGTTCCTAGCTATCATCAATCGTGCTGCAACCAACAAACTCGATATCAACTCTATAGTTCCTTTTCCACACTTTATATCTTCAAATAGTGACAGCAATGCTATTTGATCCTGTAGTCTTGTAAACTTCGGACACACCCCTGATTTCCCCTCTACCTATCCACTCTCCTTGCAGAGAGGAGAGTGGATAGGTAGAGAGTGGGGGGTACATTCTACGTAGGACCTCGCAAGATTGAGCTTTTGCACCCATGTGCCCTGAAGAGAAATGGATGAGACAAGGACTAGTTAAAACTTTGGCAAATGGAGGCAGAAAGAAGCCACTCAAAAGAGCTGAGCACAGGTTGCTTAAATTATAAACTGAACTCAAGCAGAGCAGAGTCAGAATGAGGCGCTGTATTCCTGGGGAATCTTAAGAGGCGTGATATGATTCCAGTCCAACTGCTGACCTGTGAAATATCTAGAGAGGCACAGGTCTTGCTTTGAATAGCTTCACATCTCAAATTCAGAGGTAATAGAGGGATCTGGGGGGAGGCGGGAGGTGGTTCCGCTCTCACGAGTTAATTCACTTCAACTGTAATCTGATTCAAATGGAAAATCTGCAAGACTGATGCCTGGAGTTAGTTCATTCTCTGCCAATGTTCAGATTCTTGTGGAAATGTATTATCTAGGATTCGTATATCAACATCTTCAACGGTTCTCTTGGTATCGGCTTGACTGACTGCAAGCTGGGTCATAATTTCAGACAGAAACGTAGAATCAACACTGAGCTGACTCACTCATCCCCAGCCCTCTCCCTCCCCTCAGTCCTCCTGCTAGTATCCCATCAGTGATTGCTGCTGAAAATCTACCCTACCAGCTGGACTCGAGTGTCAGCCGCCTCTTTGACTGCTTTTGCCTTGAGATTCTATGGCTGACGAAATAACCAATGGTGGCCAAGGAAATAGCCAACAGTGCCCACCACACAACACGATAACCAATGTTGGTTCAAACAGCCAAGTATGCACAGAGTTGGTTCTTTTCATTGGTTCTTTCGGCCAAATAACCAACCATTGGTTAAAAAAACCTCCAACCACACAACACGATAACCTAGAGTGGGTTAAATAACCAACCTTTGGTTATCGTGTCGTCTGAACCCAGTCTCAGAGTCCTGAAACAAACAAAGCTGAGGTACATGTTCTCCAGAACATGCTACCTTTAATGGGTATTAAAAACATTGACATGGGGGTGCTTCCAGACAACCGATTTATCCCAAACTTCCTCTTGCTTTATTTATTTTGAAGATTTACACCTTAGCTTTCAATCAGACAATCCCCAAGGCCTCTTAGAGCAGACTAATGCACAGTTTTTGCTCCTATGGCCTTCCTCTCATTACTGCATTCTGAAGACAGCTGCAGCACAATTCGTTCTGGCAAGGAGAGAAAAGTAAACTCTCTGCATTTTTTCATTCTGACCAATGGCTGGGGCCAGGCTGGTCTTCCCCTTGTCAGAACTGGGAGGGAGACAGTGCAATCTCCCAGCCCTTATTCTTCTAGCTGGTGGCTGCGGAGAGAGCATGTGTATCCCATCTTTTCTGCAATCTCATCATTTGGAACATAAAGAGCATGATTATTACTTCTGTGTGTGGTACTGAGCTGGGCATACTAGAGCCAAACATTAAATGCTGTTGCAATAGTAATGGGGCTGGGGGGCTGGGAGTGAATACAAATTTTCCTGAAGAACATGAGAATGAGAAAGGTAGGTTAGCTTGGGGTTCGCAGTGTGGGGTTCTACCCAAAAGAACAAACCTTGGTAATACCAGATGCCAATGTTCTCCAATATCTCCAAAACCCAAAGGACTTGGAGGAAACCCTTCTATTATATAGGCTTCCATATTACTAATAAGCTATAATAAAATGTGGAATTAAACTAGAGGAAATGACACATTCATCCATCTGTCCTGTTTTCAGCCAAGAAGAGCCCACTTAACAGCACATTCATCCTACCAGCATACTGACACCCTGTTGATGGCAATATGCTGGTCGGCCATTGATGTCCCAGTAAAGCAAAAAGACTGGTAGACAGAAATACCTGAGTCTTCCACAGATAAACAAAGCTACTTCAAATCACTATTAGAGGAGCACTAGTGGGAAAGTCTTTGCTTTTTGTTTCTAGAACTATTTTTATTTGTTTTTCTTCCCTGTAGATAGGGCCGTTTTAAAACATGCACCTTTTAAAAAAAAACTCACATAAACAAGTAAAATAATAAGCAAAACTGAGAGCTTTGGCCTCTGATCTACAACATTTGTTTCATGGAAGGATATAAATTCCTACACAAATTGCAAAGTTTCATACTTTTCTGCCAAGGCACCTACATAAAAGACCATCCCTAAACAAGTGCATTGTCATATCCTGTGTTCGGTCACTTCAACATCCTGACCATAGCGGAGCAGTTGAACTTGATTTTATGACTTAACATATTGGCCACAATCCACAGCAAGGCCTCTTTTATGCACACACACACTGAGCAGAGCACTTACTCTTTTTAAACAGTGCCCAACAACCAGTGCAGTTACCTGCTACATCAGAAAAACACACAAGAAACTTAACCAAACATCAAAAGCAACCTCTCTTAGTCAGGGAGAGATAGTCTGTATTCTACTCTTACAGTTAGAGGTTAGTTTAAATACATTTATCACACACACACACAAATACAGTGTACATTTGCAAACAGAAAAGCAAGTAGACGTAAGGAAGATACGTTTTTAAAAGGGCAAATGTTAATTTGGAGAAAGAATTTCAAAGTACTTTAAATTGTTCTTCAAAACATGAATTGTTCAGTTAGGGATACGAGTGAGTATTTCACAAACTACTTCTCATGTAACTCCATTTTCATACTGTAAGAATAAATATGTTAACAGCTGTGTTTTTACATGGGACTGCCTTTGAGGACAGCTCTGAAGGTGGAAAGGCTGCAGAATTGACCTTTTGGTCAAGGTGGGCAGGCCACTGAGAGTAAATTATACCAATTATACTCATCTGCACTGCCTACCAAGTAGTGCCCGGGCTCAATTCAAGGTGCCTTTAAAGCCTACATGACCTGGATGTCTGAAGGAGCACCTTCTCCTGTGCACACTTCTCCTGTCCACTGAGGTGACAAGGGAGGAGACCCTGCTTCTGGTTCCTCCCTTTTGAGAAGTTAGGTCAATAAGAACTCTGACCAGAGTTTGTTCAGTAAGGCTGCAATCCTATACCAATTTTCTTGGGAGGAAGCTCCATTGAACTCACTAGGATGTACTATTGGGAGGGGGGCCTACGGGAGTTGGCCCCAGGCTCAATCCAGGTAAGGCTAGAGAAACGCAACAATACTGGGCTAGACAGACTTAGGGCTCATCTGCACCAAGCAGGATATTCCACTATGAAAGCGGAATGAAAGCAGTATATAAGAGGCAGGAGCCACACTGCTTTATAGCAGCATTGAAGTGCACTGACAACTGTTGGGGCCCATGACACACACCATATACCGCTTTCATACCGCTATATCCTGCTTGGTGTAGATGTGTCATGGGCCCCAACAGTTGTCAGTGCACTTCAGTACCACTATAAAGCAGTAATGTAAATCTTGCAATGCGCATCAATACTGCTATAAAGCAGCAGTGTGGCTCTTGCCTTTTATATACCACTTTCATAGTGGAATATCCTGCTTGGCGTAGATGAGCCCTCAGTGTAAGGTACTATGTGACACTCCCTGCCCAGACAGGCAGATGTCCGAAGCAAGTTAGGTGCTTCCTTGCCAGAATATTTAAATATTTTTAAATATTTTTAAAAAACGTTGTTTCATTGTATAACACTTTGGGGCATGTAAACCGAAAAGCATTTTATAAATAAAATAACAACATCAATATAGAGTGCATCTGGCACACCAAGCTGCTATCTTGGGTTAGAAGGTGAGAGTGTACATCGATTTGTACTAGTTACTTTTCTGTCCTTAGGATGACAGTCAGGGAGGTTATTTTTTTATTTTTGTTTGTGGAACTCTAATTGTGCAGGGGAACAAGTGGGGTTAAATACCTGCCTGGCCATGATGCTGGAGTGCTGCAATGGTGACTGAACTAAGGTTAAAAAAGGAAGGTTTTTGAGGGGGGGAAGGCTGTTTGATGAAATGAGCAGGGATGTGAAAGTTTACTGTACTACCACCGCCTTCTTACATACGCAGTATTCCTACTGAACCCTCATTCACGTGCTTACTTGTTCTCAGGGCCGGTGCCAGACTATTTTGCGCCCTAGGCAAGGTGAGCTACTTTCACCACCACCCCTTCCAAAAAAAATTTCCAACTTTGATTTTTAAGAACATATGTTTCCTGGAAAAAATAAGAAGCACAAAACTTGAATCTGCTAAATTTATTTTAAAGTGCAAGAAATACGTCATGCCAATTATAGCAAACAAATTGGAAAGGAATGTCTATGGGTCTAAAATGCATTATTTAATAGGAATATCACCTCCAAATCATCCCCCCAACTCACACGCGCGTGCACACACACACACTCAGCATCACTCACTCCAAACAAACACACTCATGAACACATGCATTCACTCAAAGACCCCATGCACCCCATTCACCCATACATTCTCTCTCTCTCTTCTGGGCGTGTTCCGGAAGTCCAAACCTGGAGCCACCCCACCCCCACCCCAGCATCCCTGGCTTCGCTTCGGCTGGGCAGGCACGGGGCACCATCTCGCCTGCCCAGGCCCAGCTGAATCCTTGGGCCGGCCTGGCTCACAGCCAACGTGCGTGAGTGCTGTGCTGTGCCGGCGCCCCTCTTAGTTGGCGCTCTAGGCGGCCGCCTGAGTGGCCTTTATGGTAGCACCTGCCCTGCTTGTTCTTACTACAGGGGAAGCCTGATGGAGGAGACAGGAGCAGAGGAAAGTGGAAGGGTGAGTAAAGTGTTCAGTAAGCAGAGATAAAGGAGGGGAATGTTTGTTTTTTTGCTCTGGAAACAAAAATGGCAAGAGGAGCGGATGGGAAAATTCATTTGGCGGAATTAATTTTTAGAAAGGGGAATTGATTTGGGGGTAATGGATTTCAGGAGGATCTAGAAGGACAAATGGATAGGTAAAGAAACAAAGTATTTCAGGACATGTGGGGCAGAGGAATAGTTTGGTTCCGGTATAAAAATGTAAGATAGTTCATGCTGGTCAGACCAAGGTCCAGTGCTCTGTTTCAGCTGCCCACAAGCCATGCCTTCCCTGCTATTTGTGCCTATCATCTGGAGTTCAGAGGTATACTGCGTCTGAAAATGGAGGTCCGATTTAGGCTAACAGGTGCTGACAGACCTATTCTCCATGAATTTCATTTTTTTAAACCATTCATTGCACCAATAAATCCCACGAGTTACTTCTGCATGAAGAATTAATGTGTGTAGCATTATTTTGTGAGGCTGCCTGAATTTACTTTTTCAATTTCCCTGCAAACATGATCAATCTGGCTGTGGGAAGAGGCACTATAAAGAGCATGGTATACTGTGACACTGAAGCAAATCTTAGGTCAAAATGAGTGGTGATTTTTGGAAGGGGAATTGAGAAATTTGGGGCAGGGCAGGGATGCTCAGTGCCCAGACCATACATTGCTTTGTACTCTGTCTGTGGCCTCCAGTAAGTGCTTTGTCTCTGCTTCACTAGTTATCCTTCTGTAAAATCAATCTTGCAGCAGCAAGCACATGCAGCCATAAATATCATTTATGGTACTTGTTACCAGTCATGCCTTAAAGCAAGACTACCAGAATGACTCCGTAATGGGCTGCACTTAATGGCATTTCAGAAGCTTCCATGTGTGCAAAGTAACCAGGTCCTACTTACAGAAAGTGCATATCCCATCATCTATATCGGCTTCTTCTGCAGTTAGTTTGGCCATTGTTAAAGATGTTGCTTTTCATCTATTAATGTAGAGGTATTGAACTACAACTGCCATCATCCCTTACCATTGGCGATGCTGTCTGGGGCTGATGGAAACTGGAGTCAACAATAACTGAGGGGACTCCCACTCCTGCTTTAATGGCTTATTGCCAAGAAGTCAACTTCTTCTATGTCCTTTCCCAAATCATAATCCAAATGGGCAGAAACTGCAGAAGAATCAGAATTTGCTCTGTGATTTTCACTACAGCAATCTCCAGAACCAAAGGGGCATCTTGCCTTTCCAACATCATCCCTGACATTGCTTCTCAATGCTTTCATCTCCATCAGCCATTCCCCAAACTTGCTATGTCACATGGGACACCATATTCTCTCCTAAGCCTTCCTCCACCATTGCTCTTTACAACCCTAGGGATGTAGCCCCAATTTCATCTGGCTCCCATCTCCCCCTGAAAACCTCAAATTTACTTCTGATGATGGGAGATGCACAGCCTTCAAAGAACTAAGTAAAAGAAAAAGGTTCATGAGATGGCAGGGTGTTGCTTTGGAAAGATAACTGCCTGAGCTGGCCTTGAAAAAAAAAGTTCAGCTACATTTTTGCTATATGCAATGGGAATGCATGCACTGTCTAAAGCAGTTAAAATGATAAATTAGGTATTATTATATAAAACAACAGTATGGGAACATGGAAAATGGGTCGTTCAAAGGCCATATCCAATAGGTTCCCATCATACTTGCATTAGCACATAGCACACAGCAGTTTCAACACTGGATGTGCAATCTAATTAGACTTCCCGTGGCACAAAATATTGCATTTTGAATGCTAAGTGAAATCTCCTTGCATCAGAAACACTACTTCAGGGATGGTAGCTGGCTCTCATGCAACAAATTAAACACAACTATATATTTACTGCACTAAAAATGAATTATCTGGAAAGGCCTGAAGATCCATTGCTGCTGACAGCGAGTGAAAAAGAGGTCATGGGAAGCTAGTTTGCACAGAACACATAAGGCCATCTCTAGTTACAATTAGAAGAGCACCAGATGCTTATAAATGGATAACAGGAGTACATATTGCCAAGAAAACTACGTTCATTTTATTTTTCTCATGTAATTAACTGAGCAGCATCCCAATTAGCCAACTCAATATGAATTTCCTTGCAATATTGGTGGGACAGTATATAATACTTTTTTTAAAAAAAATAGAAGAAAAGGAAGAGGGAGAAGGTGGTGGTGTGGGCTCTCATGAGAATCGGAAAGAGATGATTGCTGAATCATTTGTTTTTGTACATACTATACAACCGGGCAAATGTCCAAACCCAAAAACTTTTTTAAAAATGTCCAGGAAATTAAAGATCTGTCAACCAGTGAGGTAGTAGAAAATTCATCATGGGAAAGAGAGAGCACTGGGGCCCACAGTGTTCAAAATGTGGCAGGAAAAGCAGAGGGGGTTAACTAATGCCCAGATCCCAAGCCTTTCAAACAAATGACGGCCTCTCCAGAGCCTTCTAAAAATGAGGACTACTAGAATAGGCAAGAAGACCAGCCTGTCTGCAAGTCAAACACTGGAGACCCAGAAAAAATAGTTTTAGGGTTCTGAACGACCAGAACAATAGAACAGAACATGAGACTTGAGAGTGCCATTTCAAGGTATAACCTCTGGTGAAAATGTCTGCCCAGCTTGTTAATATTGCGGTTCATCTCACACCGGCATGAAATGGATTGGGTCCTTTAGCCTTCTGTTTCTGATACTAGGAGCACTTTGGTGAGATTATTTTTCAACACACGTTCAGTAACACCTTACAAAATAATCACATGCACCATTCATTGCCTTCTTCTCACACGTATATACCAGCTTTGAACCCTAGAAAGCAAATTCACTATATGGGCCTTTAAAGAAGTTTTTCTACTCAAATATAAAAAGCCCACTTTACAGGGCTGACATTCTTAGCATGCTCAGGGATTTTACTTTAATTATGTTTTAGCTTATAGTGGTGCCTCAGCATTTGGAAAATAATTAACAATTGTAAACCCCAGCAGACCCATTCCATCAGCTTAGCTAAAGTCTGGCTCCACTTGGCTCCAACTCTCCCTCAACTGACATTTTTCAGCACCCATCCCATCTGGCTGCAGCAGAGGGGGTGGGGCTATAGATCCCATGCCTTTGGCTCTGCTGAGAGACCAGCTCCATTTGGCTCTTCCTCTCCCTGAACGGTTTCCATCCAAGCTGGTAATTATAAGAATTAACCCCTGCATTTGCTTGTTTTCCTCCTCCCTCTCCATCCCATTTACCTTTTGCATCGTGTCTTTTAGTTTGTGGGCAGGGACTGTTGTGGTTGTTATAGTTTCTATATTAGCTGTTCTGAGCCTTTTCAGCATAAGAGCAGAGTAACTTTAACAAATAATATATAAATAAAATCTGAGAGTGTAACACATAAGTGCACTCAACTTATTCAAAACATTCTTGAACACACTGCTGTCCATCCTGGTTCAGTTATCACAGGTGACAATGACCTTACTGCTTATAACACACAAACTAAGCTCTTATCAGTTTTCCCTGCAGAAAATGAGAGCACTGTACTAAGTTATGCAGCTCGAGCCTGTAAATTTAACCTTCATCCCATGCATCAGTTGCAGGAAGTAGAAATTTGCTAACATATGGCCTGGAATAAGTCCCAGAACGAGGCACCTCAAGGTACGTCCACTGATGTTACCCAGCTTTAGAACCTTATTAAGAGTTTGAATCATGAATACAGCGTTTGTATTTTTACATTTCCAAATTCAATCCATGCAGCACACAGCTAGAAATACTGCCGGTAACTAACACAAACATTGAAAAATTCCTGTACAAAGAAAAAAAAATCTGTAGCCATAGTGGCTTGCAGCTGAAAGAAAATAAGGATGGTGGCTGTACGTTTCCCATTATATAAAACAGCCTCAGAAAATTCCTCCCACGCCACTTCCTGACTTCATCATCATACAAGGAAGTCTGGAAAGCTTTGAAGATTCTATGCAGAAACAAACTTGCATCTTAATAATGCTTGAAGTCTCCTATTTTCTGACCACCCATGGAGAATCTAACATGATCCTTTCATTTTCAATGGCCTCCCCAACATGCAAATTTTTAAAGGAGCAAAGGGAGGATGTTCCAGTGTAATCATTAGGTAATGCTTTGTAGCGGAAGCAACATCGGCTTAAACTAAACAGTGTGTTATATTTTGACTTAATAAGGTTTGAGGGGGGGAATCCGGAAGTGTTTGCTGACCAGCAGGAGTGATAAATATATTCAGGGCTCCGTGAATTTCACACATTTGTTACTGGAATAGAATTTAGCATCTGGGGAAATCACAGCTTTCATTTTAAAAGGCAGGTTTCATATTGCAAAGTACAGCTGTGGGCTATGTCTGGGGAAATCTCAAAAGGGAGGGGCTGTTGGATTTTATCCTGGTGGGGATCCTAGGCTTTCCACTGTTTCACGACAGGAAGAACTTAAACATATGAAGGGTGTGTGTCCCCCCGCCTTTCCACCATTGCAATGCCAGTTTGGGAACAATAACCTCTGTTAAATTTCTTCCGGAAAAAGAAGGCAAACTCTAGTGGTTGCAACAGAAACTCTCACATCAGTAAATGAGGCTTTAATGCCCTGCTAACTCCTTGGGCTTTGCCAAAGGCTAGTAATGTCTGGTCTTCTAGTTGTGGAGCTGGAGGGTGAAAGTAGTCCATTTAGTACAACTCCTGCTAGATGCAGGAAATCCAGAGCTAAAGCTTCCCCAACAGATGGCTGCCCAGCCTCTGACCGAAGACCTCCAGCAAAGGAGAGCCCCCCCCCCCCACTCTTCTATGTAGCTGCTCTTTGGGGATTTGAACAGGGCTTTCATGTCCCCAGTGTTCTCTTTTCTAAGCTAAACACACCCAGTTCCTTCCACCATACCTCTGACCACCCTTCATTGCCCTCCTCAGACCCCATTCCAGTTAGGCCCCATTCAGACAACATGCTAAACCATGCTGCTTAACTACAAAATGGTTAATGGAATGCATAATGCATTCTGTTTATCATCTTGTGGTTAAGCAGCATGGTTTAGCATGTTGTCTGAACAGAGCCACAGTCTACACCCTTTTTAAAGGGGTGTGCAGAAATGGACATAGCACTCTAGATGAGGTCCAACTATGCAGAATAAACTAGAATTATTACTTCATGTGACAGGAAACAATGGTTCTTTTAATACAACCTAAAATTGCATTGGGTCGTTTTGCAGCCATGTCATGCTACTGTTTCATGCTCCCATGTACTAGTGCCAAGCCCTGGGATACCTGCACATTTGATTTTTTTTCCCCTTGGCCTAAATGCAGAACATTGCATTGCTCTGTTGAATTTCATTTTATTAGTATTAGCCCAGTTTCCCATTTTATCAAGGTAATTTTGAATTTTATCCCTATCTTCCAAACTGTATGTTATCCCTTGCTCTCAGTTTTGTATCAGCCACAAAGTTCTGGGTTGCACCAACACTCTAGTGAATGGGGAAGCCACGGAGTTGTGTGCAGACTTGGGCTCAAGTGGGCAGCAGAAGGTAGATCAGAATCTATTGGTAAATAACTGACTTACAGTACATCACCAAAGGCTTTCTAACTTCCAATGTTTATTAATAGCCCAAAAGACTTCCCCCCTCTAAATTGGATTACTAGAATCCCTTATAGCTGAAGGTATGTGCTTCATGAGATGCAGTAGGTAATTTACTCAGTGGTAGAGCATCTGCTTTGTGTGCAGAAGGTTCCAAGTTCAATTCCTGGCATCTCCAGGTCGGCCCGGCCATGTCTCCTATCTGAAACCCTGGAGAACCACTGCCAGCCAGTGTGTAGAATAGGCAATATTGAGTTATGGTCTGACTTATACCAATAAGGCAGCTTCCTAAGTTCCTATGATGCAACACAGTTTTAAGGAGGAAAATCCTCTTCTAATTAAAGCTGTGTGTGTGCTTAAAGTTAAAAGCTGTAGTGATCTTGAAGGAAAGCCCATGAATGTATTAAAATGTAATGCAAGGCAAATTCTGGAAGCTCTAAAAATACTTCAGGGTTCTAATTCTGATCTCACTGTTAGGTCAGAGTTCAATGATCTCCTCTTTCCTCTTAATCTAAACTGCATGAGAATATAATGGATTTAGCAGACCAATCGAATCACAGAGCCAGATAATAACTGGGGATACAGCCAGCTTATTATTTCTTCCCACATATAGTGACTTGGTTCATGAGAACAATTTGAATAGGTCTGGCCTAGTGCTTCTCCATCCTCACCACATGCAAGTCTTCCCTAGGAAATCAGTGCCAAGGAAAGACTAAACATTTTTTTAAAGAAAGTTAATCCACAAATTCCTTCTTCTCCTGACTATTGGCACTGTCCCCAGCCTCCATCATCTTAACAACAGTTATGAGCTGTTATGTAAAGAATGCTTCAGAGTAGTAATGAAAAAAAGGATAGCCTTTTCCTTGGACTCTGTCCATTTTAAGCAAACTATGAGAACTCACATTTCTTTTAGTACCTTAAAAAACCAAGAAGGGAAGTGGAAAATTGAAATACACAATTGTGGGAAAGTTTGATGAGGGACAGCAGGCATTAATAATCAAACTGTCCATTTTAAATCCAAGATTTTTGCAACCACGTTTCCAATCTTGCAAAAAAGCTACATGGATTTCACTGGTATTCCATGCATTACTGCACATCTGTTTTCTTAGATTCTAAGACTTAGAAAGTATTCAGTGAATCCACAAAAAAAGATGATCCAAACTTCTTAGCTATTCAATGCAAAAGCCGAATCTCACAAGCTAACTATCTGGCCCTTATGTAGTTCCCCAACAGGGTTTTTCACCATCCACTAAAAGCAATGTAAAGTATCAATCAAGACTCAAAAGTTACTATCGAGAGTCAGTCAAATTAATGGGAGTTTTCATGAAGACTTCAATGGGATGTGCACTACACATACATTCAGAATGGAGCTAAATGTCATCTAGTCAAATCCCCTGACAATAGGTTAAGATCATCCATCCATCAACCTGCCCTCTAGGCCAGGGTCCCAAAACCTGTGCAAATTACTCCAGCTAACACAAGCCATCCAGGCACACCCTATGTGCAGGTAAAGGCAGCATACTTTTTTATTTCCATATATTCCCCTTAAGCCACATGTCATAAGAAACACTCCAACATACCTATCTAATGCACATTTGCAGTCATAGCAAAATAAGGACCAACTAGAAAATGCATAGCAATCAGTAAATGTGACAACAGACAAGGTCAGTTTCTCAATAGCTGATTTATAAATATCATATACTAGAGAGGAGGAGGATCCCAACAGAGCAAGGTGAAATTTATTAAAATCTTAATCTTGAAGTGCTGCTACAGCATTTCTGAGCTCCCAATCTTAATACTTTTTTCCCTTTTGCTGCTGGCAGAATCTTGAAAACTCAGCAGAGTGACAGAGAATTAATACAACTCAAGGGCAACAAACTGGGAGTAGTTACATGAGGAGGCAGCGCTAGCGCAAAAGTAACAGTGAAGGTGACTAAAGAAAGGCAGTACAGACAGAAAATAACAGGGAAGAAAGGAAAGGACAACACAAACAGATCTGGAAAATATAATGAGCTGGGTCATTTGCTGTGACACTAAGGGCTTTGCTAGACCTGCCGGCTTATGCCGGCAGGGAGGTGGGGCCAAGGCGCGCTACCGTTAGCGCGCCTCCCCCACGCTTCCAGACGCTGGAGCCGCAGGGAGGACGCAAGCCCTGCGGCGTCCGCCATTTTTTGTTTGTTTGTTTGTTTAAAGGGGCCGCGGGTGGCCCGAAGACTTCGTGAAGGTAAGGGGTGTTTTTGTAAAAACCGGGGGGGGGGGAGGATGGGGGGGGAAGGGGGCGAGCATTGCCCGGGCAAGCGGCGCTCGCCTGCTTGCGAGCGGCTGCGGCGGCGAGCGACGCTCCCTCTGTCACCCGCCCCCCCTTGCCTCCCATCCTTCGCCCTCCCCTCTCTTTCCCCCCCTGCCCCTGGGCCGATGGGCACAGCACTCAAACGAGTGCTGTGCCAGGCCAGTCCGCGGCTTTTCGCGGCTCCTCGCGAGTAAGCGAGGAGCCGCGAAAAGCCGTGGAAGTCCCTAGACGTTCCCCAGCTCCGGCCTGAGGCCGGAGCTGGGGAAAAAGCGCGCCATAAGCGCATTCGCTTATGGCACGTTGAAGGAGGCCTCATCTGGACGCACAGCAGGGAAACCGGGTGAGAAGGCGCGCTAAGGCCTCGTCTAGGAAGGCCCTAAGTATCAGGTAGAAATGTGCAAAAACAAACACAAAATATCCCACTGCTCTTCTTTGCTGCTATCCCTTTTAAGTTTACCCAACGTTGGGACAATGAATTATTTTGAAAAAGATGAAAAGTACCAAGGAATAAAATGATTCAGAGTCATTTGGATCTATAGCACTTAATAAATGAACCAACAGTCCAAAAACTGCCTATTATTTCACATGAAATATATCATATTTCATATCAAACCAATGTGTGTGGGGTTGAGATACATACACAGAGACCTAGTTCACATGATCAAAATAAGTCACTGTGGCTTATTTAAATTGTGGTGCATTGCTAGGCACAATTTCCATAATTACTGACCGGGTGCAGTTTCTTGTGTTGGCCAAACCCAGGCAGCATGGCTTGTTAGAGAGAGTAACAACCCTCCAATAACCTATAAGATCTCATGGGTTGATTCCCCCTCCAACTAGCCATGCCACCTAGGTTCAGATGATACAACAAGTTGCAGCCAGGCAGTCATTATGGAAATTGTGCCCTGTACGCACTGCAATTTAAATAAGCCACAGCAGCTTATATTGATTGTGTGAATTGGCTCATATTGAAGCACATACTTAAAAAGTTAATTCAACTTCACCCTTTAAAAAAACTATCTTACCTCCCAAAAACTGAGTATTATAAAGTGAAAAGATGGCCATGTGCCAATAGAATTTCTGAAGCAAGGAAGTGAATGCACTTTGTGCAACTCCTAGTTACTTCAGAATTCTGCAGAGATGTGTCTCAGAACCCCACATTGTTGGTGTGTAGAGGTACACAGCAGTTAGTAGTGTGAATTTATTTTTGAGAAAATAAAATCTGATAGAAGAGCAGCCCGATAAGTGCATATATTCAGGAAACATGCAGAACACCACAGAGGGGCACTGAAGGCCAAGAGGCAGGAAATAAAGGCAAAACAAGCCAAGTTTTCCCATGGCTAAGAACTTCAAGCAATGCACTGTGCCTTTGCTTCTCCACTACAGGGCCTGCAAATCATGCTGCTGGTCCTTTGCCTCTTCACCCTCTCTTCCTTCTTGCAGATTCTAAAGCAATATAGGCCAGAAGTGATAACTCTTATTGTTGTTCTAATCAAAGAAATAAGAAACAGTTTTAGAAATTGTGACAGGTATTTAAAAGTCTTTTCTCCTTCAAATGCCTTGAGATTTAAGCAACCAAGTAAACATTTTCTGACAACTAACTGTATTAAACTTTTACAAGCAACGGAGACTCTTCTTTCATCAGCTAATAACAAATGCTATACTTGCCAAGTCTTGCAGCTGTTACTCAGCCAAATTCCTCATTAAAGTAGGAACCCATGTTCAGTAACAGAACTTACTAATAAGCATCCTCATGATTCAAGACTAACAAAAAATATTGCTCTGCTGCATGTGAACGTACTGTTTCTTAAAAAGAAACACCTTAAAGACTAACAAATCTAAAGCCACGGTGGTGTAGTGGTTGAAGTGTTGGACTGGGACTCAGGAGATTCGAGTTCTACTCCCCATTTAGCATGAAGCTCACTTAGGGCCAGTCACCTAGCTCACAGAGTTGCTGTGATGATAAAACCCAGAGGAGGGGAATAATGTAAGGCATCTTTGATTCCTTATAGGAATAAAGGTGAGATATAAATGTAATAATAAATTTAATATAAGCTTTCAAGGGCTACAATCCATTTCATCAGATGCATGAAACCTTATCTTGAGTTTCAAGTGTATATATACAGACTCATGGATAGGGAGCAGGGAAAATTATAAACAGTGAGGTCAAAAGAAACTGAAATACAGTAAGTACAGACAGTAATAATGATCTTATTTACATTGGGCATTTTGCATTTCAGTTCCCTCTGACCTAACTGTTTACAATTTACTCCGCCTGCCCCCTAACCATGTATGTCAACAGCTTGAGTGATGTCCAAGTTTCCAATGGAGTCTTTAAATGTAGATTTCCACACCCTATAATTCTCCGGACAGCCATCAAACATGGTGAGACTTGTATTTACAAGCCAATGGCATACCATGTACTTCACCAAATCAGACATCCATAGGGGTGGCTGTGTGATGTCTCTAAAGGACCACCTGGTATTTCTGATATCTAATCTTCCAACCACAAGCATTGAAGTAAGTTGAGATTCAGCTAATACTGATTTCTTGGAAGGTGCATATCAGGAATCTTGGTAGGAACTGACCTGGCAGCCAAATCTGGCATCCAACCTGCATAATGTGAGTATTCTTAGATACAGGAGAACAAATCTATCAGGGTACACATACCTGGATTCTCTGACTCCTAAAATGGACTTATGTGTGGGTTAATACATATGTCATTTCAGTAGAAACTAGTGTTTGTATTCACACCCATATCAACCTTCTCTTTGACAGTGGTGACACCTGATTCTCAGGGTACCCTTGTTTCCTCTACTTCCTGCCCTCTTGTGAGTACTGAAAGCAAGGTGGCATTTATGGCAGCCTATTGCAAAGCATAATTTTGGGTGAATGGAATTCACTAAGCTTTGGCTGAACATTTGGAGGAAGTGGAATAACATGATGCTGTTTCTTCTAGGCGATCAGCCTGCTCCTCAGCTTTTCTTATAGCTCTTTGGACCAGGGTATCGTGACCTTGGTTTATTATTTTCTGGAAATTTTGTACTTGTAAACTTTTTTCAGTATTGATGCTTGTCAAGAACATGAAATATTTTTCAGCTTGATATTGATAGTGTTGGTGGTTAGACCTGAGTTGGATCATAGCTTCTCAAAGTAGCTCCTCAGCACCTGCTATAGCAGCAGTATTCAATCTAACATGTTCAGTCTGTTCCCTTCTAGTTTCTCTTGATAGGCATTCCTGTTCCTCTCATATTTTTCCCAAGCCATTTGTGTTAATCTATTAGTCTTGTCAGAGCTAAAGGTGAGGGGTGGATGCTGGGTAGAGTCCTCTTCATCTGTAGTTACACTTGTATATTTGAGGTGGGCCATATTGCAGGCTTTGGCGATGCAGAATCAGACCTCTCAACAATTCCTGGCAACAGGTGAAGGCACTGATACTGTTTACGTCAGATTGCAAGAGAGGGAGCAACAGGTCTAGGCTTGACTTCCAATACTTTCTCTGGCTGTATGTCTGGAACACGCTTTAGGGATCAGCCAAGGTGTAGAGACATAGCTGAGGGTAGGGATCTGATGGGAACCTGCTGATGAAGTCTTTTTACCTTTCGGTCCTCATCCAACATACCAAAGAGGGACTATACCGATAGTTAAATGCTCTCAGGTGAAATCCACTGCAGAGAAGTTTTGAAGATTTTAGAGAAAACTTCATTCTGTAGTACAGAATGTAGTACATTCATTCTGTAGTACAATACAGTAAATTCCTACTTGACAAGAATTCTTGTATGGCATGATCAAGGCTTTAAGATAACTCAACTATTAAGGGATTCAAACTGATGAGGTAAAAAAGGAAAAGCAGGCACAAGGCTCCAGAAGTGGACTAGAGATTCACCAAGCAGCAAAGGACCATTTCACTGCTGAATGTAACAGTAGCTCAAGGCTTTTACCCCACTCTAGCACAGATCCAAGCAACAGATAAGAGACCCATTGATCCAGTTAGGCACAACAACAGATTGCCGAGAACATTAGTGAACATGTGTAAACAACACCATTTATACAGCACAGTATTGGTTTCTTTAAAATAATTTATAACGGCTTGAGTTTCTATAACTTAAGCAGTTAGGGGGGTTCTTTCATTAGTAATTGTGTGGCAAAACAAGGTTTGAATATGCTACTTTTGATATGGCACACACTGGAATTAACGTAATATGCTAATGAGATGCCAGTGTTCTTGTGAAATTGTAGGACATGTGTCAATGAACTTAAAAAAAAAAAATCAGAGTATCAGCTTATTCCTAAAGGGTCCACCTTTCACTCCAGCGCTGAAAATTCTTCAAAGCAGAGAGATATTTTCAGCCTAATTACTAGGTATGCTGACATTCTCTCCCCTGCTTCTCCTATTATAGTAAACACAATTTCATTACAAAAAAAAGTGTTGATGGAGAGTTGTACAAATGCAGCTAGACTCTTGGACTTGGATATGGGAAATTCAGGTTGTAACTCCCTCTCAGCCATGAAGCTAACAGGGTGGCCTCAGGAATGACCTTGTGATCTGGTTTGCATGTCCCAATGATGGTGGGTTGTTTAAACCATGGGTTGTGACTGTGTGGGAGCAAGCGAGTGTGCTGCTTTAGAACTGCTCACCATTTCCTGCCTGCTTTATTCCTGGGTTATTCGCCGTGATATCCAAACCCAGTACTATGGGTTGTTGAGGGATAAACAATCCAGTTTTAGCCCAACAGCAAACCCTGGGTTATTCAGCAAAATAAGCAGAAGTGGCAAATAGTCGAGACACAGCACATTCACTCATTCCCACATGGTCAGAAATAACCCATGGTTTAAACAACCCACCATCAATGGGACATGCGGACCCTTTTTGTACTGTATCTCACACTAAACTTATAGGGTTGTTGTGAGGCTAAAATTCCACAATGCTGAACTTCCAGATATACTACCACACTAGATTTATGCCTTAATCCTACACTACTTTTCTTGAATGTAAAAGGCCAGACAATTATCAGTTCCTTCAGCAGTGCAGTCCCACCGTCTTGAGGATACACTTGCATGGAGGAATGTCACATCTGACCTAGCAGATCTGTGGTTACAGTTACAGGTCCCCAGCTGCTGTGTATGTACAACAGTACATTTTTCATAAACAGAGATGATGAAAACCACTGCCAGAAATGACAGCTATAACTAGGGATGTATGAGGTCAGACAGGATTTCCTCTGGACAGTTGCATAGCCAGATATATTCTGCATTGAGGAATTAGCAAACATCTCTTCTAGTTTCCTGTTCTACTGATTTAATGCAACTTTCCTATTTTTAATCTTATAACACCCTTATTTGAATTGACTAGGCTAGTGAATAACAGATGAATTTAGATTTAAGCCATTATGCTCCCATCTAAGTCAAAGGGGCTAAAATTATACCCTAGTTCCCAACTATTACTGGTTGATGCATCATTTTAGAAGTCAAAAATAGGGGGGAATGACAAACACCTAGTTCAGTAACATGGAAGAACTGGGGAAATATGGGGTAAAACTTTTTGTAAAGGATTTCTGTATTTGGAGGAATGGGGTTGAAAAGGTGGGAGCTGCCCCTTATATCTTTGCTGGAATTTTACTTTTAATGCGAGGAAGTTGATAACCTCAGTTTTGAGGTTTTAAACACTGCAGAACCTACTTACTAGTTCACTATAAAATTCTGAAATTCAGAACCTAGTTGAGGCAAAGCCACATTTAACAAAGAGAGAGAGAGAGAAAGAGAACATTTCCAGCAAAAAAGGAGTTAAAAACAAACATTTTCTTTACAGGTACTTAAAATGAATTCAAAATGAACACAGACTTAGCATGCACCCACAGCAGCAACATAATCCAGAGGTTTAAGAGCCTGTCAATTCCTTATTAACATAGTAACCTATAAAACTTTGCCAAAGCTCTTGAATCTGGGTTGGTGTGGGGTGTTTTTTTTTAAAAAAAAGGGCTTTTGAAAATTCTTAAACATGACCTCCATATTAACAGTTAAAATTGCTCAGTAATATGTTTGAAAATATACTGATTCCACTAAGCTTATTGTTAATTATTCCATTTAAATATATAAAACTCAGGCTATGTTCATCATAATCAGCTATCACTGCAGTTGCATTAATTTATGCCACAAAGATTTGTATGAAAGCATTGTTATTATAAACATGAAGATAACCACTCGCTTGGTCACCTACAGCAAGTAAGCATTGCCTCCAGGTGAGACAAACATGTGTGCACTGTGTTGCCCTACAATTCTAGTAGGAGTGTGTGAGGCTGCTTCTCTTCCTGCCACCTCCTGGAAAAGAGACAGAAAGAGCTACGTATATTGTATTCCGACCAAAGATCCTCCACTCTGAAAATGCCAGCTATTTTGGCTTGTCAGACTGGCAGCAGTCCATGCCTGAGGTTCATAAGGCCTGCCGCATGGTTGCCAATTCTTGAACAAGGGGGGGGGGGGGCGGACAGGGGACTGCAATCAGGCAGAGTCTGTAAACTGGTAGCTGCAGGATATGTGTGAAGGCCCAGAACAATGGGGGAAGGGTATCCAGACAAAATTGGAAATTTGGGAGGAATTAGCATATCTTTTAAATCAGGGTGCACAACTCATTACCTTTATTGCAGACCCCCGGTTCCTCTGCTGCTGAATTCTCCCCCACCCCCATGATTTCCCCACTACTTATACTGTCCACTTCTCCCCCTGAAATCTTCATACAGATCGCTCTTTCCCCATCACTGCTACCAGTGAGGAAACAGCAATCTCTATCAGGATCTTTAACTTGAGTGTATGTGTCTAAGTGTGCATGTAGCCCCTGACCCTGAACCAGCATCAAACATGCAGCCCTTGGAGCTAAAAAGGTGTGCATCCCTGTTTTAAATGATATTTTCATTATTAGAATGACAGATGAAATCTTCCAAGTGATTATTTTAAAAAACATATTGTTACACCCAATTACACTGTTGCAAAATTTTGGGGCTCTTCACACAACACAACAGCCCACTGTGGGTTTAACCCACAGTGGGGCCACCATTTTTAATATCCAACACCCACTCAGGGTTGTTGTGTTGTGTGAACATGGATTCGCAGAATTCATGGTCCCTTTTAGGGTTGTGCAAGGATTGTTTAACTCTTGCATAACCCACACTCGCCGAGTTTGCACAACACAACAGCCTCAAGCCGTGATGTGGCATCTGAACCCAACCTATGATAGCACTGCTACTGCATTTTTCTGGACTGCTAAATCACGTTGTCCAACATTTCACATAAAGCCAGGGACGTACTTGTAAAACCCCAGTTCCAATATCAAGGAGCACTGCCTGAGTTTCACCCTCACACACAACATACTCCAACACATGGCTGAAAACTACTCCAGAGTATTTGTTTACTATGAAATAGTTTGTCCTGTACTTAATTAGAATCCAAGAGAGTGGTTTGTTTGTTTGTTTTGGCTAATTTTTATGTTGTTATTTAAAACATTTCTTGTCTGCCTTTCAGGCCTCACAAGGTGGTTTACAATAATAAAATACAGTTAAAAAACCAGTTAAAATATTAAAAGCAATAAAAACATAAACACAATAAAATAGCAATTAAAAACAATAAAAGCCAACAATAAAACCCGCAAGAACAACAATCGCAGCAATAACACAACTCATCATGAGGAGGCCACAGTAAAATAAAATATTTTCAACGCCTTCTTAAAAGCCTGCAAGGATGTTAATTGGCAGACCTCTGATGAGAGTTTGTTCCAAAGGCCCTTTCCCGTGTGATCACCCACCTAATTGCTCTCATGGGTGGGCAAATAAGAAGGGCCTCTCTTTCTGATCCTAAAGTGCAGGTAGACCAATATGGGTGAAGGCAGTCCTTCAAATAACTTGGTCCCAAACCAGGTTTAGAGCTTTAAAGGTCAAAACCAGGACTTTGAATTAAGGATATGCTTGAAAAGCATTATTGTTCTATGTTATTAAAAAAAAAAATAGCCTTGCCATATGAAATGGCAAGCTGAGCACTACTTATCATCCTAGGGTTTTAGATGCATGTGTACTAGTGGGAAGATGTATGGAAGGAATATTATTTACTAATACAGAGGGGGATATAAATAAATATGGGCCCATGACCTCATCTGTCTAGACTTCTGTTGATCTTTGCAGCAGCCTGCTTCTACATACCACCTAGAGAGTTTCGGCTATTGGTCAGTATAGAAAAATAAGAAATAAGAATTATTAGAATGTAAGCCTATGCAGCAGGGTCTTGCTATTTTATTGTTTTACTCTGTACAGCACCATGTACATTAATGGTGCTATATAAATAATAATAATAATAATAATAATAATAATAATAATAATAATAATAAATATGTTTACTCAATAGCAAGTTCCACTGAGTTCAGTGGAACTCTCTCCTCTGATTTTACAACTCTATGGTGCCTTCTCTCAACTTCTGAAAATGTTTCAAATAGGAAATTTGAAGGAAATGCCACTGACTTCAGGATGATGTATTTATTGATCAACATGTACAAATATTGGACAGTCAACTTAAATCTTCACAATGTGTATAGAAGTTGCATAATTTCATCATAAACGGTACTGCCAGATCCCAGCATTGACAAGTCAGATCCCGAAGTATGCCCAAAATTAAAGATGTACAGCTGCTACATATACTTACATGCACTACACAAATTCCTCATGAGCCCAGAGAAACTGAACACATGGTCCCTTGCCTGTTGTTGCTCCTGGGGGTCCCTTGCCTGTTGCACATTCTTTCCTCATAATCCTACCAAGTCAAGGTTCTCTCTTCCTTTGCACCTTGCTGCAGGTGGACAACCAGTAATAACACCATCCACAAAGCCAGTATGGTGTAGTGAGAGCCAGTGTGGTGTAGTTGCTAAAGTGTTAGACTGGGAATCAGGAGATCTGGGTTCTAGTCCCCACTCGGCCATTGAAACCCATTGGGTGACTTTGGGCCAGTCACAGACTCTCAGCCCAAACTACCTCACAGGGTGGTTGTTGTGAGGATAAAATGGACAGGAGGAGGATTATGTACGCTGCCTTGGGTTCCTTGGAGGAAAAAGGTGGGATATAAATGCAATAAATACATAAAGAAATAAAAGACATTATTAAGAATGGAAGTTTTTTTTCTGTCCAAGATAGCAATGGCCAAGGGTCACTTAATTGGAAGGCCAATCATGCTTCTAATAGGGCTAGATAATTCCACAATACAAATTAACTTCTAATGAATACAGCTGCCATTGTTAAGCTTAATTGCCTTCTAAATTCTCAGAATACAGACATCTACTATCTTGCATACCTTAGTGCAAGCAGATTGCTTTGCACATCAAAGAAAGCTTAAAATTCTCAGAGATAAAATACTTTCTTACTTGGCCTCATTTAGTAATTCAAGCACTATAACTCGTGGCAGCATTAGAGTTGTGGGGGGGGGGGGAATTAAACCAGAGCTTTGAAATGCCCTTTTACTTTGGGGGGGGGGGCACTGTTACTTTTGCATAATAGAAGGGCAGCAGAGATTCTACCAAACCATGGCCTTCAAAAATGCTGTTTCACATCCTGGTGTAAGTGAATCTTTCAAATCTGTACCACAACCAAATAAGGACATTTGGCAAGATACCTACATGTTACTATGGAGCCAACGTGAACATTCCAGCCAAATAAAGCTAAAGCTCCTTGTTGACCTTGCTAGGATGACTGTTTTCCTTCCTGCAGACTTTCTTACCGAAACCTTATTCAATCTATTTTTTTCTTAAAGGAATAGCTGCAACATTCAAGTAACTGAAGGGGAAAAAACCTTCCATAAGATTTCTTATTTTGGCAATGCCAAGAAAGCCACAGAAAAACCACTGAACCACATAAAGGGGTGGAAATGAAAAATCAGCAGCATGGAACATCTTCCACATGAGTCAAGATTAACAAGACGAAGATTTTTTCAGTTTAGAGAAGAGCACACTAAATACACTTTAATCTTCCCCTTTAACTCAAAATAAGGATTGGCTAAAAGGAAACATTTTACTCATTTTCTTAATTAATGTACATGTTTAAGAAGAAGGGAGATTCAAATCCACATTAAAGGCAGCAAGAACAAAATCAGGAGGTAATGGTTAATCCTAATCTATTATTCCATAAAGTAGTAGTATATAAATAGGCAAAATGGAATATCATGATGTATGCAAAATGGTGAGGCAATTTTAAAAAGAAACTAATTTAAAAAAAAGTTTCAGACACCGACCATATATTCAGCCATTACAATTCTCTGCAAAGGTCATCAAGATAGCTGGGTTTAGACCAGACTAGTGCAGCTACTGCTTAAGATATTGAGAGGTTTGAGTCAGAAGTGCTGCAGGCCAGACACAGATTCTCTACTTTAGAATCACAAAGCTATATCAGTTCTTTAAAACTATCCTCTCCAACATCAACACATCTACTAATACCTATCAAATAAATTGCTTAAGCATTTAAAGGCACAATTCTGTGCATGTTTAGACAGAAAAAAGGCCTACAACTAGGGCATGCTGGGACTTGTAGGCCTTTTTTCTGTCTAAATATGCATAGAATTGCTCCCAAATTTTCATCTGTGGGTAGATCAACGCACCATTAAAATAGTTGTGCTGCTAAATGGTAAAGAACTGAAAGTTGTGATAGTCCACTTTTGCAGAATTGTATCGACCAGTTTTACAATCATCTTCACCTATGTGACCATCTTGAAAAATGCATGAGTTTCAATGTGTCACCCATCAGAGAAAATGGATTTCTGACCACTCTAAGGGATTTTCCTGTTGAAGTGCAAGTTTAAGACTGAAATGGGGTAATGACTCAAGCAGCAAAAACAACCGCTTGTAAGCATCTCCTCCTGGTTACTAGAAGCCACAGTCCTTGTTCCAAGAAACTGGAGACAATAAAGTGGTTGGAAGATGGCTAGAGAAATGGCGGAGGAAGCCTTGTGATGAGTCTGGCCAAACAATGGCTAGAATGTTTTGCAGGATATACTCTGTGGCAGTGGTAGCATCATCTTGTGGTAACAAATTTCAAAGTGGTAACAAATTGCATAGTTTAACTATGTGCTGTATAAAGAAGTACGTCCTTTTATCTGTCCTGAGTCCCCCACCTCAGCTTCACAGGATGACCCCACCCAGAGTAGTATGAGATGAGACAAAGTTTTTCCTCCCTCTTTCATCATACTAGAATCCAAGGTTATCCATCCAATGAAGCAAAAGAGCGGGAGATTCAAGAAAATTCTGCCTTTTATTTATTTTGTTTGGATTGTATATTGTTTTAAGATGTGGGGGCTCTTATGGAGTAAAATATTTTAAAGAAATAAATCCAAGTGGCACCCCCTACACACACACACACACACAGGTGCATTGGAGCACAATTCTACTAATCTATAAGACACAAAAAAGAAAATTGCCAGAAGAGGAAGTTAGCAAACAACAACCACCTTTGACAAAGCATCATGAGTCTCCGTCAAATGAATGTGGGAGATATTTATTTTATCCATGAAGGTTCAGTATCACTTTATCATCCATTATTTAGTATTGCAGCTTACAGTATAAGAAGGCCTAACATTGTGTAACTGAACAACAAAATCACAAACTTTTTTCCAAGTTCTAGCAATGTGTTAGCACTGCAAGTAAAATATCATGCAAAATAATTGTTTATGCTTCACTAGTCCTGGACAAAGTATTCACTGAGAAATACAAACACAGTTCAGCTGTAGGTAGCTTCTGCTAAGTTAATATATTATTTGGAAGGTATTTTGAAAAGTACAAGTAAAACACATTCAAACCAAAGGATTGATTAAAATGTACAATACTACTACCACAGGGAGCAACAATAAATACTCGGATACTACATAACTCCAGGCTGTGTGAATAGATTCTCTTTCATATTCTACAGATTTATTTATTTATTACATTTCTATACTGCCGCATTAATAACTGTAGCTAGGCTATCACTGTCCAGATGAGAATGCCATAGGTATATCAGCCTGAACTGATAAAAGATGCTCTGTGCCGCCAAGTCAACTTATGCTTCTAGTGACAATGCTGGATCCAAGAGCACCCCCAAACTACAAACCTGCCCTTTAGGAGGAGTGCAACCCCCTTTAGAACAGGTTGAACATCACTTAGCCAGACAGATGAACCACTCACTAGAAGCAGATCTATCTTTTCTGGATTGAATCTCAGTTTATTGGCCATCATCAAGTTTATTACTGTGCCCAGGCAGTAATTAAGAACAGCCAATGCCTCACCTGGATTTAATGAAAAGGAGAGATAGAGCTGGGTGCCATCTTGATGACGCCTCAGCCCACACCTCCAGATAACCTCCCCCACCAGTTTCGTGTAGATGTTGAACAGCATGGGGAATAGAATAGAGCATAAATGCAAAGGCACAGAACAATAATTTATCAGCATCACCTTCTGGAATCGGCCATTCAAGTAGGAACAGAACCACTGGAACGCAGTGACTCCACATCCTACCCAGACAACCTATCCAGAAGGATACCATGTACGATAGTATAAAAAGCCACCGAGACCAGAAGGATACCATGGTCGATGGTATCAAAAGCTGCTGAGAGATCCATGACTATTAACAGGATCACATTCCCCCGTCTCTCTCCTGACAGGTCACAGGTGACCAAGGCTGTTTCTGTGCCAAAACCCAGTCTGAACCCCAACTGAATTGGATCCAGATAATTGGTCTCAGAGTATCTGGAGCTGGTTGGCCACCACCTGCTCAAGGACCATGCCCAGGAAAAGAACATTTGCCACATTATGGAAGTAGTCACAAGAACCTGTCCAACCACCTTGTCAATATCCTCAAGCTGTACCAACTGAAACTCATTATCAAAAACTGGTCCAGGCTGTGCTCTGGGAACCTCACCTCATTCACCTGCAGTAATAGTGGAGTCCTGGTTGATGCAACAGATTTTATCTTGGAAGGGCCTAGCCAGTGCATTACAGAGGGGCTCATTTTCCCTAGGACCAGCATGTAATAGGCCCCAATGACCCTCATCTCTACTGAGTGGCATATGAAGGAGGCAGTGATTTTTTTTCCCTTGCCACTCTCACTGGCTTTGAATATACCCAGAGTAGGCACACACCAAAGTTTGATTGAATCCACTAGGCGTTTTTCTCCACCTGCACTCAAGCCATCTCCTATTTTGTTTCATTGCTTTCAGCTCTAGGGTACACCATGGAGCCATACAAGCTCTACTACAGAGAGGGTGCTCAGAGGCAATCATGTCAACCACCTGGGTCATTTCTGCATTCCACAGATTCACCAGGGCTTCAGCAGAAGCACCAGCCATATCAGCTGGAAACCCCCCTACAGTCCTCTGGATCCATTCACTTCTGGGGGTGGACCATTTTAATAGGTCTCCCATCCTTGCAGCGGGGGAAAAGCCTACGTCAGCCTCAATTTCAGCAGGAGGTGATCTGACCATGGCAAAGGGACTAAGTCAAAGTCCCCCACCTTCAGATCACTATCTCCATGACTGGCTGGGGAAAAAATACAAGTCTAGAGTATGCCCTGTGATATGCATTGGGCCAATGACATATTGGGACAGTCCCATTGTCGTCACGGAAGCCATGAAGTCCTGAGTCACCCCAGACAAGATGTAACAAGGTGCGATATTAGATCACCATTATGTCATAAAAGCATAAGGGGCAAGCACACAGGTGGTCAACTGGATTTGGCCAAGCACCATGCCAACATCCTCAGACCTCAACAGTTGAAACTCATCTAATAAAACTGAACCAAACGGTGCTCTGGACACCTCTTCTAATGGAACTATTATGGCATCCAAGTTGTGATGGATTTGAGCGACTTTATCTTCAAAATGCCACACAAACTTGTCACAGTGTGCTACCAAGGGTTCCACTGTTTCTCTCCCTGGCCCAGAGTGTAGCAGGCCTTAACCACACAGAAAACCTCCACTGAGAAGATGCAATGGTGGTGGAAACGAACTCCCATTTTGCCACTTCACTGCCACAGAGTATGCTTAATAATGAACTCTAACCTGTATTTGGTCAGACTCTGTACGAGTGTTCCTTAACTTGCATTCTAGCCATCTTTCCTCTTGCTTCATTGCCCTCAGCTCAAGTGTATACCAAGGAGCTGGCTGGATTTGTTCAGAGGGAGAGAGGAGCTTGGGCATGATGATATCAACTGCCCGAGTCATTTCTGCATGCCAAACAGTGACCTGGGCTTCAGCATAAGAAGCAGCTTTACCAGCAAGAAAATCTTCCAGAGTCCTCTGGAATTTATCAGACTCCATTAGCCCCCATTGGCAGATTGTTTTAGTATGTCCCCCATCCTTGCAGAGGGGAACGGCTGCTGAGAGTCTAAACCTCAATAAGAAGTGATCTGACAAAGACAATAGGATATATGTTGGATCCCCCACTTTCAGATTAACATCCTCTTGCCCAAGAAATCCAAGTGTGTGTCCTCTTACATGTGTTGGACCAATGACATGTTGAGACAGCCCCATGGTTGTCATGGCAGCCATGAAGTCCTGAGCTGCCCTGGATCTGGCCCCCTTAGCATGATAGTTGAAATTCTCTAGAACCATCATTCTAGGGGTCCTCAACATCAAATCCAAGAACATATCCATTAGCTCAGTCAGTGTGACTAAAGGGCAGCAGACTGGGCAGTACATGAACAGAATCCATAATCTATCCCAGGTACCCAACACAGGGTACAAACAGTCAGGATTGGCACTCAAATGGACAGGAAGCTTAGAGAGATCTGTTATAGACCACAGCAACTCTGACCCTCGTCAATGTTGATGCTGCCCTGAGTACTCAAATGAGCACAGCTGGGAAAGACTAACCTCTCCCAATTCCCCCACCCAGTTTTCAGTAATACACACTAGGTCGGCCCTCTCATCCCCCATTACATTATGGATGAGGGAGATTTTGTTTAGGACCAACCTGACATTCAGCAACAGTACCAGCAGACCCAAGAGTAAGCTCATAAGGCAGCTAAGAACCATCTGGTTGGAGGAAGAACCAGAAGAGGGAATAGATGTAAGGTGTCTAGTCAAACCTTTTCTCCTCAACTGGCCTGTTAATCCTCCCATGTTACTGCTGAAGATTTCAAGAAGAGAGGGTATGTATTGATGTATGACAAAAAGTTGACAACATTGCTTAATCATGTAAACCAGGAGTGGGGAACCTTTGACCCAACTGGCTTCCCCATCTGGCCTGTCAAGGCCCTTCCTGAGGTCCCCAGCCCTCAGAGAAGGGCAAAGGGAGAATGAAGTTGGCTGAGTTGGGAGCCACCACTTCAAGGTGCTCTAGGTGGACATATGGTACCTAAAGGCCTTAAGTTAAACCATGACTATTTCAGTAATGTAAACAACAGTCAGGCTAAATGTGAAGAATACACATACACATAGACAGAAGCTTGCCTGGTCATTACATAGCAAGTGTTTGTGAAGTACAATTACAAACATTATGCCATCAGCTCATGCAACAGCTCTAGAGTTTCCATTCAGCATCATGGTGTCACCCAGTCATGCTTCCAGTCACTGAATGGGAGAACAAACATACTGGATGCTGGCATGGCCCAAGAGATATGCATTGAAGCAGACAAACAGCTAAACAGATGCCATCATAAAAAGTCCAGGTGCAGCTCAACTTCAAAGCTGCAGTATTCCATTAGGACACTCTTTCCACTACTGCCTCATAAAGTTTATAGTTCCCAAAGCATGAGGTTTGCTTCCTTTTGGAGGCAGACGTGATTGCTTGAGGAGGGGTCTGCCCTTCCTTTCCAGCAACTAGTTAATACCAACACTGTTTTCAACAATGCATTCAATGTCCTTTTCCCAAGGAGAGCACGCACTCTCACATCCTAAAGAAAGATGAGGAACTTGTGGCCTTCCGGTTGTTGTTGGACCTCAACTCCCATCATCTAAAGCTATAAACCATGCTAGCTGGTAATGATGGGATATGAAGTCCAACATAATCTGGAGGCCCCACAAGTTCCCCACCTCTGCCCTAAAGCATAGGCATCAGCTCCACCAATGTGAACTGCAACTGTTGTAGACTGGGGGCTTTGCAATTGGTCACATTCTACAGGCAGAAAAACACCCATACACCAAAACCTCTAGGGGTTTCAAGAAGACTAGATCTCCTCTCTGCATGGGTCAAACTCACAATCTACCTCAGGCAAGAGCATACCCCCGGAGAGCAGCATCAGAAATTATTTATTTATTTATTTATTTATTACATTTCTATACCGCCCAATATCCAGGGCTCTTGGGGCGGTTCACAAAAATTAAAACCATTCAAAATATAAAACAACAGTATAAAACCATAATATAAAATACAATATAAAAGCTCAACCAGATAAAAACAGCAGCAATGCAAAATTACAAATTTAAAACACCAAGTTAAAATTTATTTATAAACTGTTAAAAAGCTGGGAGAATAAAAAGGTCTTCACCTGGCGTCTCTAAAGGCATATAATGTAGATGCCAAGCAAACCTCCTTAGGGAGCTCATTCCACAGCTAGGGTGCCACAGCAGAGAAGGCCCTCCTCCTGGTAGCCACCTGCCTCACTTCCTTCTGGTGCAAGGAGGATAGAGCAGAAGCATGACTGAGGTGCTAAATATGGCCACGTTTTGTCCACAACTCACAAATATTTTTAAAGAGGAAGAAGGAGAAAGAGACAGAAGCAAAAATGGCAGGGTGTGTGAAAGTGAGATTATTACAGAAGGAGTGTGTGTGACACTTTCAAGTATTTGGCTTTTATGCATGCATGTCAGCAGCAAAGTACAGTGATAATGTGTCAAATGCAGGAAAGCAAATGCAAAAGAAAAGGGAAAGGCATTACAGAGGAAGGAAGAAGCAGGGAAACAAGAGGCCTGCGTTAAAATTAAGGAACAAAGTAAGAAGGCAAAGTAAGAAGAAACACTCTTGAGAATCCACCCCATCAAAAACAAACTGGTTTGTAAGACATACAGTTGAGCTCACTGATGTTCACAGGATTAATCATTAGGTTAAAGGATTAATCTTTAAGAATATCACTCAGCCCTGTCGAGATGTACAAATGACTTCTTTTTTCCCTTTTTGCTGGCTCTCTTTCTATATGGATGTGTGAAGCCAGCACAAGCAGGCCAATAACTATTCACACAGAAAGTGTTATGACGTGCCACAAGACAAGGAAGACGTGGCTAACGACAAGGCTGCCAGAGCTCTTGATTTTGTATAACCAATTCATTGACTTTGCAAAGCTTACCATGACCATTCAGAGCACCACTGTATTCTTATGTGTAAACATGCCAACTATAAACACAAATAGTTGAACACTGCAGGACCCACTGTAGGATCTAGAACACTGTAGAACCGACATCCAAAAAGCACAAGTACAGCAAGATAGAATTCATTCCAACTGTTAATTAGTTATACAATTCAAGTTGCATTTCTAAGTCATGAACTATGCTGAGCTGACAAGTCCAGAACAACTGAAACCCAAGGAAAAGGAACTCAGTCCAAATGAAACTTTGAAAGGCTACCTGAACTCTATTACTGGCTGAAAATGAATTTTAAAAAAACTTGGATATAGGCCTCCTATGGCCAGTTCCAAACCCCTGTCCTTAGTCTTTCAATAGCAACAATTTAAAAGAATGAGGATTGCGAGTAGAGAAGGAAGCATGGAATAAACACATGGACACCAGAGTTTGGGATAAACTAGGGCTTCTTTATTTAAACAATAAGGGATATTCAACCCCTCCTGGATCTGCATGTGAAAAGTGCAGGAATCTATATGTCCTTACCCCAGGCAACTTGTCTGGCATTATGGGTGAGCCACACTCTTGTAAGCCAGGAGTCAGTGAAATCTGCTTTATTCCAGCTTTCCCCAGCCTGTTGCCCACCAGATGTGTAAGACTGCAACTATTACCATTCCTGAATTATAGGACTTACAGTCCAACACATCTGGAGGGCAGAAAGTTAGGGAAGGATGCTTTATTCCTTGGGGCCATAAATTTAACTAAGTACTGCACAGCACAACTTGCATTCTAGACAACCATAGTCCGTTCTAGTTCGATTAACAGTGTTACAATAGCAACAACTCACCTAGCTCAAAAGCTGAAGCTCTGTAGCTCACACTCAGCTAAAAAAGCAGGCAAAACGTCAGGTTGGGCTCACCTCACTTCTTCTTTATTAATAAAGGCTCAATGCAGATATAATAAATTAATACCATACCATACCCTCCAGCTGTACTTTTTAATAGGTACAGTACCTGCTTTTTCCACTTGGTTTACTGAATTTACATCTAATACTGGAACACACTGTATCCATCTGGCTAGTAGAACATATCAACTTTCTGGACTAACAGCTTTGTAAGTATAGGGTGAGTTTTAAAAGCCTGATAACATGTTACTATGTAGATTTATATCTACAAAAATTTGAAGGTGCTCTCTAGATACTGTTTTGTTACTTAAAATAAAAACTAAGGTTTCTAAAATGCTTTAGTGGCTATGAAAGCCAGTAGAACACACCTAACCAGTTTGCTTTGCAACTGTATCACCCTATTCTTCACATAAGATAGAACAATTTGTACCCATTTGCTTCTGCCAAGTGTCCAAGAGTATGACCCACTGTCAAGCTTTTTCTTACCTGTTCTATTGCAATTTTTAGATGCCTGGGCAATCATGCACTTAGAACTTTTCCAGCCCTATTGTTAACAGAATTAATCACTACAATTAAGGTTATGATTACCTGATTTTAAAATTAAAATAATTGAAGTAAACTTCAGTGGCCTGCAAAAGATGCAAGTTACAAGAGAGTGTATACGTAGTCGGAGAAAGAGGCGAGATGAGTCTGGGCTCAGTACATGCTTAGGAAAACTGCATGAATGAACAATAATAAAAACAACTCCCTGCTCTAAAACACTGAACTCTCAATGCTGCTGAGTAGCACTTATTATGGCCACTTTTTCCTTCAGCACCAATAATTTTCCTAGGAGACACTTTAATAACTACTGTAGAGTCAGTGAACCTGATGTGTTGAAAGGAGATCTCTGAACTCCAATGCTTGCAAATTTCTGCTGATGTTATCTGCTGGCCACCTGCATTCTATTTTAGGTAAAACTGCTTATGCAATCTGTTGAAGTCTAAAGCTATAATTAAATAAATTCTTCAGACTGTGTATCAACAAGTAGTCACTTTCCTTTTCGATCACCATTAATCAGGTATTGATGGTTTGCAAATGGCTTCCTAGGCTGCAATCCTTATCTGAGAATAAGTCTCATCAAACTCAATGGGAATTACTTCCAAGTAGACATACATAGATTGCACTGTTCATTGTTAATAAGATACCATTTTATTAAACCACAGAGCAACAGCAAGCCATATTTTAAGTTTTCTTTAACAAAACCAAGTAATACGTTTGTATTATCCATAAGATGACAGCAATGAGAGAGCTTCGGCTATAGGGCAGTATAGAAATATAATAAATGAAAATGAAATGAAATGAAACTTTCCTTCAAAGATAAAGGGCCAATTCACACAATTGCTGCAACCTACTGTGGCTAATTTAAGCCACAGTGCGTTGCATTGTTAATATTCAAGCCGTGGCATGCAGCCACTACAGCTTATTGTGATGTAGAAATCTGGCAAGGGTGGTTTGTTGCTGTGGTTAACAAACTACCCACAACCCTTGACCTGTTTTTGAGTTGTGAGTGGTTTGTTAACAACAGCAACAACTCAACCTGTGCTGGGTTCACACATCACAATAAGCCACTGTGACTGTTCACTGCTGCTTGAATTTATTTATTAAATTTATATACTGCCCCATAGCCGAAGCTCTCTGGGCAGTTTACAAAAGTTAAAAAACAGTGGACATTAAAAAAAGTATACAAAATTTAAAACCATCAAAAAGATATAAAAACAACAATATACAATATCCAATTTAAACAACAACAGTTCTGGGGTCCATTAAAAAACAAACAAACTTAGCATATGTTGTTAAATGCTGTTAAATGCCTGGGAGAAGAGAAAGGACTTGACCTGGCGCCGAAAAGATAACAATGTTGGCGCCAGGCGAGCCTCATCGGGGAGATCATTCCACAATTGGGGGGCCACCACTGAAAAGGCCCTCTCCCTTGTATAACAATGACCCCTCGCATGAGCTACAATCCACTGTGACTTAAATAAGCCACAGTGGGCTGCAGGGATCATGCGAACCAGGGCAAGAAACCTTGTGCTACCATTAAACAAACAAACAAAAATAAAGATCCTGCTTTTCTGCTACTAATAAAAAGTAGGAGTACATATAAAGCAACATATTACCCACCACTGAATGGTATCTAGATAGTAGCAAAGGTGTAGGCATCTGGCTAAATCCAACATTCTCTTCCTCTTCTGCCCACTGCCTGCACACAATCAGGTCTAAGGGTCCTCCAAACCTCTAGAACAGATCTGCAGCATGAGAGGGAGTCCAAGGGGAAAGGAAATTTGATCCACTAGCGGTGTCTGTTCCACTGACAGAAGGACACCTCTCATGCTCCGCTAGAGGGGAACCCTCCTCTTCTGAGGAGCTAGAGCTCTCAGAAGTAGAGGATTCCATGGAACCACCCATATCAGGAAACCTGGGGGAATCTGAGCCTTCATGGGAGAGGACCACAGGTCCACTTCCATAGGAAGACAGGAATTCTGTTTGTAATGTACTGGCTTGTGTGTAATATACTGCATCTAAACCTTGAGTGGGGCTCAGGAGGCTTTGATACTATAAGTCTGCATTATCCATCTAGCCTTTGCTGAAAACATGTTCCCAAGGAGTTCCCTCTTCTTGAGAAGTCCTTCTTTGAATTGTGGTACTTCTTCCTAAAGGAGCCCTACTGAATTGCCTCTTAAGGTGACAATGGTCTTTGGGAATGGGTGGTGACTCAACCTCTGTCTCTGAAACAGAATTCCCCTCTTCCTGCGGAGATCAACCCGTGGACCTCTCCCAAGGGCCCAGGCTCCCCCAAATCTCCCTCCCAATCCCCTTTCCTTTTGTGTCATGTCTTTTAGATTGTAAGCCTGTGGGCACGGACTATCAAGAAATATTTTTGTAAGCCGCCATGAGAGCCTTTTTTTGGCTGAATGGCGGGACAAAAATGCTTAAATAAATAAATAAATAAATAAATATGGGTGGTGCCATCGGTCTCTGGAATCTATAAATCCTCAGAGGAGGAGGATTCCTACAGCAGGGCATAACATCACCATTGGATACAACCCATTATTTTAAGGTCTTTTCTACCCTATCTCAAGGGCTCATGGCAGATTTCAAAATGTCTCTCTCATATTAGTCACAAAGCCAACTTGCAATGTAGGCCAGGCTGAGAATTCACCATTTCCCCAAGGCTACCTATCACATCGGCCCCATATACTGCCTTGATTTCCATACAAGTAATAAAAGACAAGAAGTCTTGCCTCCCACAACTTTCTGAATCAGGCAACCTGGTGTCCTCCCGATGTTTTGGGTTACAACCACCATAAGCCCCAGCCAATATTATAGGAGTTGTAGTCCAAAACACATGAAGGGCACCATCTGTTCTAAACCAATACAGGATGAGTAATATTAAAGAGGCCAGGAAGGTTAAAAATGCAGGTGATCATGTAATGGACACTGAAAAATAAATCTACTGTATTTTATGAGTTTTATAACAATGCTGTATTCATTATCAATTCATTAGCCAGTGTGGGAATTCTTACGGGAATGGTAGATTTGTTTGATAACAAAGCTCAAAAGCCCCTTTCTATAGAAGAAAAAAAAAACCTGTACAATGCACATATACAATCCTCTATAAAATATAAATAAATAAACAATCCTTTGAAGATGAATCTGACACATAGGCAATGCTACTGTCTCTGTTTTTCCATTATCAACCTCTGCCTTTAGGGATTCATGCATTTTAATGATTATTTGCTGGTTCTCAACCTAGGAGGGGGTTATTTAAAACAAAAACAACTAGACTTTCTGCAGAAAACTAAAAAAAGAAGCAACTAGTTTGGGCCAAAGACAAATGGAAAGAATTAACTCTTCCTCTTATAAGTTTTTTGCTAACTTGTTTTGCTTATAATAATATAGGACTTACATACACACATACACACACCAGTTGGTGTATTAGTGACAGAACACTGAGACTGAATATTTTGTTCCTAAATACCCATTGCTAAACACCGTGCCGGAACACCATATTGTTCAGAAATAATAATGGGCATACTCCATCTTAACCACCAAATTGGCCACTGCCAGGATTAGACCATTACATATGTATTTCTTACAGTGCAATCCTATACATTTCTATTCAAAATAAGCCCCACTGAGTTTAGTGGGGCTTACTTACAGGTAAGTGTGCCTAGGATTGCAACCTTAGTATACTTATAACCTGCCCTTCAATACATTGAATTTCCAGGCAGTTTACACCATTTCAATAAAAACAATGAGAGAGAGAGAGAAGCAAGCCAGTGTGGCATAGTGGTCAAATGAGTTGGACAAATACCTGGAAGACCTACATTCAAATTCCCACTCAGCCATGAAGTTCTTTGGATAAATATGGTCCAGCCATTATCTTTTACTCTAACCTATTTTGCAGAGTTATTGTAAAGAAAAATCAAAGCTGGGATGAGTAGGGAAGAACCACTTAAATACTGCCTTGAGTTCCTTTGGCAAAAGGCAAGAATGAATGAATGGAAAAATCAAAGAAGGTAAAACAACAAAAACTCAGCATTAGAACATGATCAAGGAGTTTTTCAAAGGTAGGTAGCATAAAACATAATGAGCATTCAAAACCTGGAGAATAAAAACAAGTCTTCACCTGGTGTCAAAAAGACGTTGGGGTAGGAGCCGGACAAGCTTCCCTGGGAAGACCGTTCTAAAGGCAGATAGGGTGACCATATGAAAAAGAGGACAGGGCTCCTGTATCTTTAACAGTAGAATAGAAAAGGGAATTTCAGCAGGTATCATTTGTATGCATGGTGAAATTCCCTCTTCATCACAACAGTTAAAGTCGCAGGAGCCCTCCCCTCTTTTGTATCTGATCACTCTAGTATAGCTCCTACAGCTTTAACTGTGGTGATGAAGATGGAATTTCACCACGTTCTCCATATATACAAATGACACCTGCTGAAATTCCCTTTTCTATGGAACTGTTAAAGATACAGGAGCCCTGTCCTCCTTTTCATATGGTCACCCTAAAGGCAGGGGTATCTGGATGAGCGCTTTGTAGGTAACTCACATGTACAGGCAGGTGGATATGACAGTAAACATTCCTTCAGGTACTTGGGTTCCAAGTGAGGTAAGGCTTGAAAAGGTAAGCACTAGCACATTGAATTGGGCTTACTCTAAGATATTTCAAAACATACCTAGATAAAATCACTTTGAGACTCACATCTATGGGCACTTCCCCACAGTTGTTGATTTTTAGATATTGAGGTTTCTAAAGTATATCAGATATTTTGGTCCATGTCAGGATAGCTTCCTGACCACAAGTTGGTGCATGGTGAAAAGAATATGCCCTTTTCAGAATTCACATCACTGCCTGTAGTTCATTGGGCTTATTTCCAGCCACAAAAATGAATTCAGTTTGTAACTGCAGTCGCTCACTTTGTTCTTCCTGATTTGCAACACAGTCTCTCCACACCCACTTGTTGAAATCATCTCTAGGGGCCAATCCTTCCTAATGGAAACTCACCCAACAAAAGCTATCACATAACCCAGATTTGGCTGGCTGTATCTCCACATGCAAAATGAATACTGTGAAGATATGGGGCAGCAATGCACACTGTCTTTGCACAGACGTTTGCCCAGTAACTGTGCGCTTAGGCAAAAACTAAAGTACATTCTTGAGACAGTCATTAAGTTGAGGGGAAAAGGTTCTGCCAATCAATAAGTCTTCTCCCCAAAAAAACAAACCTACCAGCTCTCCTACTGTGAGAGCTTATTGGCTGATAACAGATCACCTTCATTGAGGGAAGGAGGAGTTATACCCATGCATGCTATCATGTGTGAAAATTATGTGCCCATGTTGGGGGGGTGGGATCACACCAACTGCTAAACATGTGGATTGCAGCAAAAATAAAGATTACATAAAATTTAACAAGCCAATAAATGGTCACAATCCCAATACGTCAGATTATTCAGTCCTTCTTCAGAGACTAATAGATAAATCAAATAGGTAAAACAGCCAGCTGGCCATAATTGTCTCAGTTTGAAGCAGTGATGTGGAGCAGAAAATTTCTCAGTGTTTTATTTTTCCACCAAAAAAAAATCGGTTTCATAAATTTATTAATAAAAATGAATTTATGCCAATTGTAAATAGAATATTAGGCATGCTTGGCAGTTTCAAAGATGTAATTAATATTTTGCAGGTTATTACCCTTAGCTAGTATGTGAGAGAATACATGTAGGTCATTGAAATACATGTATGTCTCAGAATGAAATAGAATTAATGAATATGACAGCAAAACTGAAAGTTCTCAAGCAACCTTAGCAGAAGAGAGTTGAACTCTATTGAAAAAGGTAACTGGTTGTCAGCATAACATGCACAGTTATTTGGTTTGATAAAATTAATTAGTGTGTTAGTTTTCAGTACCTGTGGATTTTTTCCAATTGAATATAAACAGAGTAAAGGAAGTAGGAAATATATGCTATCTTTAAGTTTTTACAAATATTTAAATAAAAATTCTACATAATGTAACATTTAGATCACATTAAGTTTGCTTTAATTTCCCCCCTCAAATATTTCAAGTCAAATGCTTGTGGTGTAGTGGGACAAAAAACGGACAAGTGGTAAATATGCTAAATTAGATCTCTCTAGGGCAAGGGTGGCCAACTTGTGGACCTCCATATGGTTTGGTCTGGAGCTCCCATTAGCTCTAGACAGCACAGCCAATTGTGAGAAATGATGGGAATCGCAGGCTAAAACATCTGGAGGACCACAAGTTGCTCACCCCTTACTCTAGAGCATATGAACATTTTCTGATACAAGCTGAGAAAAATTCCTATGAAAATGACCCTATTCAGATTAACTTGATTTGCATTGGAACATTTTCCTATTCAAAATTTTCCAGAAAACCCACATCAAAGGTTTGAAGTTCAGCTGTAATGGAATTGTTCAAACTGAGGCAGTTATACCCAGCTAATTCTTTCTTTTAGCTATATTTGACATACAAATTTTGATAACAATTTTCTCTTCCTCATTCTGGATTCTACTACCCTTCAGTTTACCTTAGTGCAGAACTTAACCAGACTACAATGATGACTGAAGGATGTTCTTTCATAGAAAGAACAAAATACAAAGATATCTCTTTCAATAATTAACAGACAACATATAATAGCTCTGAGATAGCAACTCTCTCATTCATCTCAGTGGACGATTATGGGTTTAGGAGTCAATATTGACAAAGTTAATTGCCACTTACTTGACTAATTGTTGTGAAATGTAATGCTCAGCTACCAGCATCCCACAATTTCTGAGCTTTCGCGTTTTAACGATTCCAGCTGAGAAAACCTACATCCTTATGCTAGCTTCAGACACAACACAAATCTTGGAAGAGAGAAGGCAGAAACGACCAGAAACAGTGGCATCTTCCAGAATGGCTACGTTGACTGGAGAGGATGGGTTATAGACCAACACTTCTGGAAGGCACCAGCTTGGGGAATGCTGATATCTAGGCTCTGGTATCAGGTATTACTATGCTAAACTAGTCTGTTACCATCAGGTGTGGAGGATGCTCTCCCATCACCAATGTCAAACTGGTGCTAGCTGGTAGGCTGCCACTCTAGTAGTTTTGTCAGGACTGAAATGCTTGGTTCCATAAACCAGTGGTAGTTCAATGATTGTCAACTGGATTGTACATTATTTGACCTTAAAATCAAATGTAAACCAAAACTGCACAACTACAGGTACCCACCAGCCATGTGTCTGCCAAACCACTTAAATAAGAGCATTCATTGCCTCTGACAGGAAAAGCAGACTGATAATGGTTCTATTGACATGCCACTTCCAGAGATTTCTTCACAGAAAGAATTCAAGAGATTCCAGGGGAAATTGCCACAGAAACATCTAACAATGTATTTTGTTAAGTGCAAGGACACCTAGAGATGCATTCAGTGTGAAACCATTTCTAATTTTGATAGCAATTTGAACATCAGGAGAAAGTGAGAATCAAATTAAGCATAAAATAGGAAGCCGTTAAAGGAGCCCGGAATGTATTAGACATTTCTTAGTCCCTTCTAGATCCTTTGTGGAGGAAATCCTGAAAGTTACTCAGCTCTAGTCACCAAAGCCCAGCAATGCTATCTGGGTATCCCAGCACCAATAACCAATTTATGGAGAATACCTCCTGTTGAGGAGTAACTACACCTAAGTAGAGGCTCACTCCACCTGCTGATTATCCCTTTTTTCATATTCGACTGTAAAATATTAATTCTTTTGTTTCCCAATTATTACCTCAGTGAAAGGGCAAGCTGATGTGGAGATATAGGTGATCCGTCAGGTACCCTAGTCCCACTCCATAAAGGCCTAAAATCATCTCCTCCCAACCTTCCCTATTCAAAACTGGAAGTAAGCCTTGCTGGGCATTTTGCAAAGAAGGATCAATCAGTATGAGCAGATTTTCCAGTGCAAATGCACCCACCCACCACACACATTTGAGCTCTCTCAACAAATATGTGCTTGTCAACACATTTGCCCAGATAACATGTACAATTGGCCCATGGCACAAATATGTTTGATTTTGCTAGAATTTTCTATATAGTAGATACAAGGCTTTGACACTACTCTCTACTTTCCATGCCCAACTGTAATTCAACCTGTAGCTAAGCCTATGTATATGTAACTGAAAAAAACGCACGTATTGTTTTCCAGCTTCTACTTCCCTCCCTGTCTCTGTTGTTTCCCTTGTTGAATTTTAGATTATGGATGACACAACAACAACAACAACAACAACAACAACAACAACAACAACAATGAAGTATCTTAATCAACCTAGAACATAAGTAGGTTGGCCCCTCATCACTCTATGCACAAAGCAACAAGATGAGAAGGTGACGACATCTATTCTGAAACTCTGCATGGGTTGAGCCTAAATAAAGCTCAGAGTTTTGCCGTAGTACACTGGGACGTTAAGGAGCCCAAAGGGAAAAGGAATGTATATATTATACAAAAAAGGGGCTTATAGTGGCCTGGTTCAGACAACACGCTAAACCATGCTACTTAACCACAAAATGCATTCCCTTAACCATTTTGTGGTTAAGCAGCATGGTTTAGCGTGTTGTCTGAACCAGGCCATTAAAAAGCATTGTATTTTGATTGCGAATCAGCCTATAACACTTCTAGGTTATAGTACACAGAGTAAAATCAAAAACATGATGAACTTTTACCTGGAGAAAATATCTCTGAATGAGACTAACGTCATGATAAAAAAATAGTTGCCACTTCATTCAATCATTGCTGTTGCAGTTAACAATTTTCATTGTGCCTAAACAGCTAAATAAATTAAACTGAACAGGAAGTATAAAAAGGGAAAAACAAGACAAGGGATTATTTATTACTCACTACATAATGAACCACTTGTCTAACTGTTAGTATTCCAGCACATTCAGAACACAAGCAATTCTTATCATGAAGCAACCTTGTGGTGGTGTCTTGTGTTTATTTATTTATTTATTGCATTTTTATACTGCCCAATAGCTGAAGCTCTCTGGGCGGTTCACAAAAATTAAAACCATACAAAGCATAAAACAAACAGTATAAAAGCATGATATAAAATTCAAAATAAAAACACAATATAAAAGCACAACTAGAATAAATTCAGCAGCAATGCAGAAATACAAATTTAAAATACAAATTTAAAACAGCAAAGTTTTATACACTATAAAAATGCTGAGAGAATAAAAAGGTCTTCACCTGGCGTCTGAAAGAATATAATGTAGGTGCCAGGCGAACCTCCTTAGGGAGCTCATTCCACAGCTGGGGTGCCACAACAGAGAAGGCCCTCCTCCTAGTAGCCACCTGTCTCACTTCATTTGGCAGGGGCTCACGGAGAAGGACCCCTAAAGATGACCTTAGGGTCCAGGTGGGTACATATGGGAGGAGGCGTTCCTTCAGATAGCCTGGCCCCAAGCCGTTTAGGGCTTTAAATATTAATACCAGCACTTTGAATCGGCCCCGGAACTGGACTGGCAGCCAATGAAGCTGGAAAAGGACTAGCATAATGTGGTCTCGTCGGCCAGTCCCTGTTAGTAAGCGTGCTGCCCTGTTTTGTACCAGCTGAAGTTTCTGGACTGTGGCAAACAGATCTACCAGGAGCCAAATTATTATATGTGTGTGTGTGTGTATATACACACACACATATATATATACAGGATTCCCTTAACTACAATGGAATCCCAAAGGTACAGTATATTTGGAGTCACTACTAGAGCTATTTCCCCATGAGATTCTACTTTGTTAAAAAGTCTACATTTAAAATGTAGTACATTAAAAGACTATTGTTGCAAAATTACTTAGGCATGTAGAAACCACAGAGCACTCATGCACAAGGCAGCATGGGCATGCAATGTGGTACACCTGCTAAAAGAAAAATCTCCAAAAGTAACAACTGAATCCTGGGTATCTTGTAGCTTGCACATAACCAGTGGTTTCAAGCCAGCAATGGCAGGATTTTCTAGCCCTTTAACTATGTCTATTATTTACCCAATGACACCAATAGTACATTTTTTAAAATGTGAGGAAGTCCTATTCTCCCTAAAATTGGTGGGGATTGGGCATTTTCCTTTTAAGCCATTAGAGTTGGCAACTGAGAACAAAACCAAGAAAAATTGCATTAGGTTGCTGAGAAACCCCTCTCTTAATGAGTTTATTAAGTTAAATAAAGTATTTTTATCCTGCTTCTCAGCCAAAAAGGCTCTCAGAGCAGTTTACATATAATCAGTAAAACAAGACAATCCCTGCCCACAGGCTTACAATCTAATAAGACACGACACACAAGGAAAAAGGAATGGGGAGGGAAGAAGGGGAAATAATGCATTTCAGCAGGGCTGGTAGAATGGACCCATTTTCCCCTCGCATCTCCCTCAGTATAGCCTGATAATGGATACAGCTGTCTTTCACATCCCAGAACTTTACGTGTAATGTTTACTTAGTGCCAACTAAGTAAACAAGTGTCCTAGAGAACGCAGTATTGATGTAATCCTTGAGTTTACAAAAACAAATAAGGCAGAGATTGGGAAAGAGTTCAGATATTAACAAACAACGCTTGGGGAAGAGGATAAACGTATCAAGTGGCACTGGAGGTACAAGTAAGGATTGGAAAAACATTATTGGAGAAGTGCTTTCTAGGAATAGACTTGAAAGGAGTGACTTTGCAATTAATAAATTACTAGGAGAGGCGCCATAACTCAGTGTGACCGAGCACATGCTTTCCAGAAGATCCCAGGTTTGATCCCAGGCTTCTGTATGTACGGTCGGAAAAACTCCTGCCTGAAACCCTGGGGAGATGCTGCTGCCAGTCAGTCTTGACAATACTGGGCTAGATGGACCAATGGTCTGACTCAGTCTAAGGCAGCTTCCCATGTTCCTAGTTAGGATGAGAAGAAAGCACATCTCACCAAGTCAAACTGGCCCATGCCACCCCCAGCAACACAGTTTGCTTGCCTGGGTCACCTGGGCTTCTTTAGTTCAATATTTGCACAGGCACGTCTGGCAAGGTGTTATGTTGCCTTGCTGCTGCCCTTTGCTTGTGCCTGGTGGAAATCTGGATAGTATATAAACTAACTTGTTAAAGCATATGAAGGTCCCTGCCTCAGCCCATGAGTCAAGAAGAGACAATTCCCACAGATTTTTTAAGCTTATTGTTTCCTTGCATTAAAAATGAGAAATCACATCATCATTCTTGCCTCTCCTGAATGGTAACACTAATAATCCAGAAACATCAGAATCACAAGACCCAGTTCCCAATAAAGAGGGAAACCTTTGGCTGATTATTATTATTTTTTGGCAGGCTGGAGCATTCAATTTCAGAACCCCCCCACCCTCCATCTGCAACCTGTAATAATATACCAAAGACAGGGGTTTACGACTTCCGTGAGAAATGAGAACTAAGCCCTGATCTCTGGGAGTCTATGAAAATTTCATGTGCCATGCTTAAATCAACCACAAGTCAGTTCTTTGTACCATGTTTGAGCACATATTGCTTCAAAACTGAAATTTCTCAAGTTACATTGGACATGTATTTACCAGAATTTGAAGTTGTATCCAATGTTTTGTATCAAATGTTATTTATTTATTTATTTAATTAATTAATTTATATACCACCCCATAGCCGAAGCTCTCTGGGCAGTTTACAAAAGTTAAAAACAGTGAACATTAAATGTGTATATATATATATACATTTTACACTATCAAGAGCATAAAACCAACAATATCCATTTAAAACAAACTATTCTAGAGTCAGTTAAAAACTCAGCATATGTTGTTAACTGCCTGGGAGAAGAGAAAAGTCTTGACCTGGTGCCAGAAAGATAACAGTGTTGGTGCCAGGCGAGCCTCGTCTTAGGGCCTTGCTAGACCTACCTGTTAATCCGGAGAGGAGAAGGAGCAAGGCTGCGCTGCAGCTAGCACGGGCCGTCGCCCTTTTCTACACGTAAGACACAACGGGGTAAGGGAAAGCCCCGTCGCATCCTCCATTTTTAAAAAAAACTTAAAAGGGCCATGTGCGCAGGAGTGGACCAACAATAAGGTAAGTCTTTTTTTTTTAAGGGTTCCCCACTCCCCCCTGCCCACAATTGCCCCCAATGTATGATGCCCCCTTGCTCGCCCGTCCGTCCGCTCGCCCCCCCCCTCACCCGCTCACCCGCTCGCCCCCCTTGCTCGCCCATCCACCCCCCGCTTGCCATGTCCACCCCCCCGCTCACCTGTCCACCCCCCGCTTGCTCGCCCACTTGCCATGTCCGATGCCCCCTCTGCCCCTCCCGTCCATGATCTCCCCCCCAGCAAGTAAGCGAGCACCCGGGAAAAGCCACAGAACTAAAGCCGGGCCACAAGCGGATCCGGTTATCCCTGGTCAAGGGAGGATTTAGCCCGGCCTGACCCTGGAATCCCCTGTGCGTTATCTGCACGCACAGCAGGGAGCCCGGGCCTCACACCGGGCTAAACCCTTGTTTAGGAAGGCCCTTAGTCTACTCTGTACAGCACCATGTACATTGATGGTGCTATATAAATAAATAAATAATAATAATAATAATAATAATAATAATAATAATAAGCTAAGTCCCATTCATTTCAATGGGTCTACTTTAAGTAGAACTAACATTGGATACCAGCCTATGTCTGTTTTTAGCCCACAGATTTCAAGATTTTCAAGGGTATTTTACATTTCATCTATTTACATATGCTTTATCTGGAAAAACATTTAGGTCAGTATTTACTTACCCATATTACCAAAAATACCCATCATCAGGCACTGAGGTTAAATTGCCCTATTTACGTTTCAGAGCTTCTGTCATTTACTCATAACCTTGTTTTGTTGAAGTAAATTACATCTAGACACTCTGGAATGGAAAAGCATACATGGAGTTCGCTTTATACACTGTCTGTATACTCTATCTGTTTGTACAAAGACAAATGCAGACTCAGGCTATGAGCTTGAAACCAATAGAGTCCTTGTATTTGAATATGATACAAGCCTGGTTGAGTACAATTGAGTTTAAATGTGTATTTAAAATCAGCTGTATCCCATGGGCCACAGAGGCAACAAATCAGGGCCTGTTCAAACATTACCACTACCACTATGCTGTGAGCACAGCTGCTCTTCCTAGGACAAAACTCCTCATACAATGCCCCATGTAGAATGATAACATCTTACATAGATTTATCTGCATGCATCCACCTCAATGTGTGCAGTGTCTGCATTCTAGAACTAGCTGCCCCCAGAAGAAAAAGGAACAAGTTTGTCGCTGATGCAAATGTGGACAGTGGCAGAAAAACAACAGAAGACAACTTGACAGCTGTGCAAACAGAAGGTCCTCAAAATGATGCCCTCCACAAAAGAGAAGATTTTTTTTGATATGTGTAAATTGCCAAACACATTCCTCCCTCTTTTTTAAAATCATCTTTAGGGGCACAGTGTCTTACAATTTGCTTTAACAGAGCTAACACTCATTAGAAAAGGAATCCTAAGTGAGTTGCTCTCCTAAATCAAGAGACAAGATTCTTTGGTTCTGGCAAACTTCAAAAAAATTGAAACACAGTGGATAATTTACATGCATCAATAAATGATTATGGGTGATAAATGGTTATGGAGGAAGCTCAGCTCTTCTGCCTTGTTTTTCTATTCTCTGCGGCCTCTACTCCTCCCTTTTTGCTTTAGCAAAAGGTCACAACCTCTAGCACTACAGGATCTAATGCCGGTGCAGTAGCATAAACTGGCCGCTTTTATCCATATTGTTGCAGCAGAAAACATTCACAAACAACAGTTGTCCGCATTTACTTCCAAGGTTCACCATTTCTCCTACGCTTCAAAGAACGCAAGAAGTGATGCTGTGATCCCAGCATACCACCATTTGAAGAATGGCAAACATAAAGAGGGGGAAAGGAAGGCAAAATGGCTGCCAGGCAACTGCATCTTTTTAGACAAGAGGGCAAAGCAGTGGTAAAAGGGGTGAAGAAACCGAAATGTCTGCAATTATTAGTCTGCGTAATAATTTGAAATAATATAAAGCAAAAGGAAGACCACTATTATTTTTCTGTGCTTATTTCATGTATATATAGCCTACTTAAAATGATACTATGTAAAAGGGCACAAACCAGACAGTTCTGAACTCCTGTGACAGATAAAAAATTAATAGCCTGTACATTATTATTTCTTATCTCAAGAAGTTGAGGGCAATTCTCTCATTTTTATATGTAGATATATTACTCTTATTCTTACATTTGATCAAGCTGAATCTAGTCACTGCCATCTAATTAGAATAACAATTATAATGTTAGCAACGTTCTAGTCATCTGCTTCCATTTCTAGTCTATAAGATCCAGAACTTAAGAAACTCCAACCCAAAACCAATAATGTTACATTCTGCCACAAATCTGATTCTTCCTTCCATTTTTGCAGACCCAACAAACTGCATTTTGCTAAACCCATAGATTTAGAATGTGGAGAATTTTTGAATAGGCCTGATTTGATAAAATAAATCATGTGGTTATTTTAGATGGGAGAATGCTTTCTAAAAGACAAGGACACTGTTACAATAATATACACTATTACATTTATTACATTAAATAAGTAACTATGAACTGGATATTAAAAAACAGGTATGAGAAAAAAGTGAGTTGATAGATACCTTGAGACTTCTCATTACATGCAATAGGCTAATGGCTAGTAGAGAAGGCATTTCTAAAGACTCTTTCATATGTATATCACCATTCTAACAATGCAGCCATTGTGGTGTTTTTGTCAGAGGCTAAGATTGTGTGTTGGGGGGAGGGGGGACACTTATTCATTCAAAATGTAGCTTGTTGAAACAATATAGTACTACAGCTCAGTCAGATTTCAACACAACAATACAGCTGTGTATCAGATGTGTTTAGATAGGGCAGTTATCTATAAATGGCTTGTAATGCTATATGCTGCACAGAAATAGCTATTCTATAAAGAGTTGAAACAACTCTCTAAAGTCTCATATGAATCCTGCATATTATGAAGCCATGAGAAGAAGTTTTCAACATGTATTCCAATAGGGGGACAGCAGATCCAAAATTGCAGCACTTCAGGACCATGATGTCCTAAATAAGGGGCATCAACTATGGTCTGTTTAGCTGTGAGGAATTCAGTAATCAATAAAAAAAACTAAAACATATGGGCACAATCTAGCCAATATTAAATGCTTCTAAAACTGCAATCCTATGCATGTTTAGACAGAAAAAAGTCCTACAACTCCCAGCATTCCCCAGCAAATTATAGGGCTTTTTATGTTACGCATGCATAGGACTGCACCCTAAGTCCCATTGATTTCAATGGGAGAATTAATTATATGTTTAACTCTGTGTCTCTAAAATTAACTGGGCCCAAAGGTGCTTAAATTCGACTCGATTGTTCCAAATATCTCGATCATCATTTAACAGTATTCAACCTATGAATGCTGTTAAGTTAGGTTTTTGAAATAGAGATGTCTGATCCCGTCACTTTCCTCCACTTGATGTAAAAGAGAGGTGTGGAATATAGGTTTTTAATACTCTGCTTCCTGGCACCATCATCTGAACATTACCAGATTTTAAAAAATGATATAACTAAAATAAGGTGAGGATGATGATATAGTTTTGACACAAAAATAGCAAGAAACATTTATTTTGGGCTCATTCGGAAGACACCTTAAACCATGGCTTTAACCATGATGGTTAAGCCAGAAAGCCAGGCCGTTTTCAGAAGACACCTTAAACCATGGCTTTAACCATGGTGAATAAGGTCTTTTGCTTTATTCACCATAGTTAAAGCCGTGGTTTAAGGTGTCTTCGGAACACAGCCTGGCTTCCTGGCATAACCACTGTGGTTAAAGCCATGGTTTAAGGTATCTTCTGAACGGGGCCTATATGGATTATTTAAACAACATTGGTTTGTTTTAATCCCAGGCGCCTGCCAGCACATGCTTGCCACCATGTCTTTAGTTACCCACTCAGGCACAACATGTCATGTCATCCAAACCCGGGTGGCATGGCTTAGTTGAGGAGGAAATAGCCCTCAAATAACCTAACTATAGGCCATGGGTTATTTGATGATTGTTTCCCCCTTAAACAAGCCATGCTGCCTGGGTTGCTTGTAACACTACAAGCTGAGCCCAGGCAGGTAATTAGGGAGATGGCACACACAAAAAATTAAAAGAAGCCACCGTGGCTTATTTTGATAGTGGGAACCAGCTCATAGTTTACACATGCAGGACTCTAAATCTGAATGGTGAAATTGCAAGCATTAAATGACTGAGCTAGTTCCATTTTCTCTGAATGCTTTTAGGAAATTAGAGCCAACTACTTAAAGGGGTTTTGATTTTTTTTACTCCATTAACTGTTTTGCTTGCAACAGATTCACTAACTAATAAAAAAATAAATACTCTATATTGCAATATTGGCGATGCTTTCTAATACTTAATTAGGACAGCATTTTCCCAGAACTGATTATCACAAGCAAAACATTTACTTTTTAAAGAATCATTATACACACATTGCTCAATTCAAAATGTGCAATAATTTATGGTAATAAAGAAATGCCATTAGCACCAAACATCCTTTCTCAGAAGGCTGTCTTGATTTGTGTACCCAAGTTTTAATCTGTAGTTAATCAATCATGCCTATTAATCAAAGAATGTGCCCAGCCCTGCTGTTAAGGAGGACAATTAATTCTTGGATACCTCAACAAGTCATCCAAAAACAGAACTGAATAGCTTTCAGTCAAAATACGCCAAAATACCCTTCTCTTTCTCCTGAAAAGAAATTGAGGAGCAAAGAGTTGGCTCATTACATAGAGTCTAAAGGCAATATACATAAGAAATTTGGAAAGCAAAGAGAATTAAGAGTAGCTGGGAGGGAAAGAAGATTTATAAAGGAGGAGAAATGAGCAGAAGGCTTATCTTAATCAGACCTTAGACTTTTTAAACATTTAAAATGCCCTCCCTAACCACACCCCAGAAACATATACACAAAGTGCCTTATCTAAATAATGGCCTTTAAAAAAAGAGGGGGGGGGGAGAAAAACTTCATTTCTACTATTTATTTCCCCTACAGACTACACTCACGTAAAAGCAGACCTCTTGAACTCCAAACATTTGTTAAAGAGTGGTGAAAGAACAATAAATGGAAAAATAAAGCTTTGTTTATTCAAAAGAAAGATCATTACAGGAGTTCAAATACTGATCTTGCAGTTTATGCTTGTCTTTTTTTAAAAAAAGAAGTTAGGTCACTGCAGTTCTGTGCAGCCTTAACACTCATTGTATAATCCACTGGTTCCCAAAGCTTTTACTAAGGGGACCTACCAGTGGAATTTCATCTTTGTTCGAAACCCACTTAACCTAGAAGTGAACTCTCTTTTTCTCTTTATATCTTTGTGCTGCAAGACACCCAGGGCTCACTACTAGCAGGCTAGTGATCCATAAATAAAGCCCTCATGACCTGTTGGAATGGCCTGGGTCCCAATTTGGGAGCCACTGGTTTAATCCCTTACATCTCTTCTATTCAGTACATTTTAAAAGAACTTCGCCACTAAAGCAATTTTGGAGTTCTATTGTGTGTGGGAGCATAAATGCAGGGTTTGTCATCCCAAGAAAGTTTTGGGATCAAATATTGAAAGGAGCACATTCCAAGCCTTAAAATACTGACCACCCTTTTCACTTGATCTTCTCCTCTCTTGGATTAAAATACCATATCCTACTTGAAATTTTAGCTATGCATCTCTAATATACATTTATCGAAACTGAATCTAGAACTACACTTGGAACAAAATAAAAGAAAAAACTATATGTCTTATATCCTTTATATGTTTATATATTGGAACTAGCATAAAAACCTACGGTCTAAACGGCTTTAAAATGTGAGCAGAATTTACAGCACTTCAGTGTTCCATCAAATAGATTATTTGTCTGATCTTGTAGGAAAAAGAAATAACCCCCAAAATTCAAATGATATACACCATGCAGGATGGTAATAGAAAGGTCACTCAATTGGGGAAAAGAATAAATGTTAAAGAATTCATGTAATTCCTAAGGATTTTGCTGGAGGGGAAAACTACTTGCAATTCATAACATACAAACTAATTTCAGTGAAGGAGTTTTCAGACATGAAGTAATTTACAACTATTTGTATGGATTAAATTTTGTAGTTGTCTAGTTTTAAGCAATTGAAAAAGGGTACAAGTTCATTTGCATTACATAACTGCTATAACAGCAGTTTAATGGTGGCAAAGATTCTGAAGGAGAGAACTACTTCACTTCTATAACTGGATTTAATCTTTGATACTGTAAAATAGATTCAGCATTCCAATAGCACACCAAGGCCATAGCTAGACCTAAGGTTTATCCCAGGATCATCCCAGGTTTGAGTGCTGGATGCCCTGTGTGGCACTTAGACGAGCAGGTTTGACCCCAGGACAATCATGGGATAAACCTTAGGTCTAGCTATGGCCCAAGACACATTATTCTTAGCTCCTGAAATGTCAAAACCTTTAATTATCCATAGAGAGGGAGGAAAACTAAGCGGCAAGGACCTCATGGTCAATATGGTTAAAGGAAGGCAGATTAGGCAATGGACCAAGATTCTGAGGATAGTATACAGGTGAGAAGGAAAATTTAAAACAAAGAAGGGGCTCAGAAAAAAATGCCACAAAAGCCCAGCAACCCTAACGAACAAGGAAGTGATGGGGAGAGGACAATTCTTTGGCTACAGACTTCTAGCTCTTAGCAAATATACTTTATTTCAGATCATTTCTGGTTTTTCTAGCACTATGGAAAGGGTACCCAATTGTAAAAACAAACAAACCCAAGAACATAAGAAGAGCCATGCTGGATCAGACCCAGGGTCCATCTAGTTCAGCACTCTGTTCACACAGTGGACAACCAGCCATCGACCAGGGATGAACCAGCAGAACATGGTGCAACAGCACCCTCCCACCCATACACACACATCTCACATAAAGATACCATTCTCCAAAAATAACCATGGCATTTCATTGAAAGGAAGTTTAAAGTCTGTCATTAAAGGGAGGAAAACAATACTTTTATTGAACCTAATAGTTAAATGCTATAATACTAAATTCTTGAAAATGCTAAATTCTTGAAAGTCTAAGGCAAAGACGATGCAACCAAAATATGAGTGCCGTGCTGAACCTGCTTTCAAAATTACTCAGGGTGTAAACTTTTAAAATAATAATAATAATAATAATAATAATAATTTATTTATTTATTTGTTACGCGCCTCTCCCTCTGGATCGAGGCGGGGTACAACACAAATAAAAATACCATAAAATACACACAACTAATTCAAATGTTTAAAACCAGTGCATCATTAAAAGCAGCACACCATTAAAAAAGGCATCTTATATATATATAATTTTATATTCTTTTCAACCCTATAAAAAAGTTCATTTTTTATTAAGTCAACGTTTACAGAATATTGGGACTGCAAAATATAAGTACTGGCAACTTTAAGATTGGGCCTAGTAACTGGCTGGCTGAAAACAGCAGCTCAGTTCACACATGCAATCAGTACTCTGATAGTCACTTGAAAATTCAACTATGTGGAATTTAATGTGAGCAGCTCCTGATATGATTCTGCTGATTTTCATTGTATTACCAGAAAGCGCCCAAAAAGTTGTTGCGATCACCTACTGGAGGAGGAGCATGAATGAGTAACATTAACAAAGCCACTTGGAGTTTGGCCCATAGGGCAGCTTCCAGCATGGCCAGCAAGGATAATTGATTTGTTGCAACTACTAGCCCTTATTGAGGTTGATCAAGGAGGATAATTACCTTAAGTAGGCCAAGTGAAGGCAGGCAGTGTCTCAGTCAGCCCCAAACAAGCACATGGTTGTTGACTGGATAATTGACCCTGGTATGACATGTGCTGCTGACATCACTTCCACGACTGATGAGTTAGAAGCAGCATCATTTGGAAAGTGTGAATGTAAAAAAAGAATTGCCCTTGATAAAAAGACATTTTTGAAAAGTGCCAGGTGCACCTGTCTTTTTGTTTGGTTCAGGAATTCTTATCCCCCAACTGCTCAACAGTATTGGCTAGTGATTCCAGCTAAGGAACTGAGTCACTAGCTGCCATTAGCAACCTCTATACCATTACATTTTCAAGAGACTACCACTTCATCTGTTGCATGTGTGAATCAGCATCAGATACCTCCAAACAAGGGAAGAAGTCCATCTGTATATAGAGCGCTTTGTTGCAATAGTCTGCTTCATTTAGGAAAAATAAATGTATGCAGCCTTATAATGATATCATACATAGCATGATGACACAATACACAAATCATTTATTGTGAAATTACCGTATTTCTTCGATTGTAAGACGCCATCGATTGTGAGACGCACACTAATTTCAGTACCACCAACAGAAAAAAAAACACCTAAGACACACCCGTGAGTCTAAGACGCACCCCATTTTTAGAGATGTTTATATGGGGAAAAAAGTGTGTCTTAGAATTGAAGAAATAGGGTAGTTAAGTTGTTCCTATATATTTCTGAAGAGTCAGTTGAACAGATGTTCAGGTATTTAAAAAGGTGTGAAATAATTTGTATGAGCTATCACACGTTTTAATCCTTTCTCCCATCCCCCCCACAAAATACCACCACAATAATTTTTAAAACAGGTTCATTGATTAAGATTCCCTAGCCAGGTATTGTCTTCTATTGTCTATTATCTTTGCTATTTCATTATGCCCTTTACCAATGCACCTTCTAAGTCTAAAAGAAAAATAATATGGTTATTTCTGAACAGTGGCCATTTTAAACTTTGCACAATGTTTAAGAATGAGATAGCACAGACTCTACGCGATAGAGAAAAGCAATGGGGGGGAAGGAAGAGCCAAGACCCAGGCCAGGAGATTTCCCTCCAATCGAACCCAGACCACCTCAGCCCCCTCAACACAGTTCTACCTTTATAAACATAAGTATAGGCAAAGAAATGGCATACTAAGGTGTATGGAAATATTGCACTACCAATCAATACTGCCATCTAGGGTGTTTTGTAGATAGGCGGGGTCTAAATTGAATACATAAATTAATAATAATAATAATAATAATAATAATAATAATAATAATAATAATATAACATCATCTAATGATCAGTTCTGCATTGGACAAAAGGCGGGATACAAATAAATATAATAACAACAACAACAATAATAATAATAATAATAATAATAATAATAATAATACCTATTGTTCCCCGCCTCGATCAAAATGAAGAGGCGGGTAATAAATAAATTTATTATTATTATTATTATTATTATTGGCACTTTTTATTGCAGAAATGGAGCCGTATAAAGAAAATATTATCAAATTATGATCTTCATTGAAACCTGTAGCCTCCACACAGGGACCGTCTCTATTACGAGAGATAAAGAATACAGATCTCATTTGGCCTAGCTGTTAGATTTTTTTTTATATACGATCAATTTGGATTTTAGAAACTTAACGTGAAGGAAACACAGCAGATCATCACACTGAATCACAAGAACCATCACAACACATACAAGGAAAACCAAAACAGGATATTTGCACAAGTAACCAATATTTGGGATTATACACATTTTTTCCACCCTTACACTTGACCCAAGTTCTTTGGAGCAAAAGAAGGGTTTTTTGGATACACAGCAGACCGCTTCCATTTTAGTAGGGCAAACGCAAGAGTAATTGCAAAGCATAAGCAACAGACGTGTATAATGCTAACCCTTTGGCTTTAGTACTAACTGCTAATAATAACTATGGAGGCTTCCTAAACACAGTTCTACACATAAGCATGTTCTCAAAACCTAATTGAATCTGGAGTGTGACTGAGAATTACCAGAAATGTTTTAGATGAAGAAAGGACAGTGCAGTATTATGCTGGAAATCAATGGACCTATTCACAAACTCACATTTCCTGCAATAGGAACAAATCCAAGCTGACCACAGAGATAATAGTGCCCAGCTATACTATCATTAAGTGGGGCAAGAACAGGAAAGAAGCTGTGGCCATGGGGGCTAGAATACAGCTCTTAGCCTCATTTCCATTGTGGATGTTTACTTCACCTCATTGTACCAGTCCAATGAATGACAAGCCATTTTGAAATGAGAAAGTCATTTTGTGGAAGATGCTTTGTGCTGGAGAAAATGGAGGTGGAGAAATTCACACAATCTGGATGAAACTCATTTGCACATAGATCAAGCTGCCTGTTAAGTATTTACTAACAAATGGTTTGTGACATATTGGGAGTGAGAGGGGAGGCAGGGGCGAAATGAGGTCTCAAAAAACCTTCCCTCATCCTGTTCTCTCACAAAACGGATCACTCCAAACGGTGGGAGGGGGGGAGATGGCCATTAAAATGGCAAATATGGTTCAATATAAGTATAAAGCATTGAATATTGAGACAAAAAAAATCCTAACTTCAGGAATACACTAATGGGGTGTGAACTGAAGACAACTGATCAGGAAAGGGATCTTGAGGTCATGGTGGAGCTCAATGAAATTGAGATCAATGGAAACATAAACCCAAGGTGTGACTGCTGTGAAAAAGGCATGTTACATATTGGAAACTATCAGGAAAGGAATAAAAAATAAAATTATCAATATCCTGACACCTTTATATAAACCTGTGGTGCAACTGTTGTTGGAATACTCTGTACAGTTATGATCACACCTCAAAGAGGATATTGGAAAACTGGAAAGTGTGAAGAAGAAAAGGAGAACCAAAATTATCAAAGATCTGGGGAAATTCCCCTATGAGGAAAGGCTCCAATGTTTGGGCCTTTTTAAGCTTAGAAATAGGTGAGTAAGGGGAACATAACAGCGGTGTATAAAATCACGCATGATGTTGAGAAAGTAGAAAGGGTGAAGTTTTATCTACGCCTCTGAGGGCCAAAGCAGACATTACTTTAAATGTGGATCTAAGCAGCTATGCCTTTTTTCATTTTTACTTTAGAGCAGGTTCAAGTGGCCCAATCCGTATTTTAACCCTACCCCCACCCCTCCAAACTAAGATCCCTGCACTTTCTTCTTCTTAAGGTGCCTTCTCCTATCGGAGGTTAGCTATCACTTCTACTATTTTTGTTTTTGAAGCTGCTGCTCTAAATAATTGTATAGGAGCTATACCATTCCCTCAAGTTCTTTAGCCATGATGTTAGTCTTCTTCCCACTGTTCTTTCCCCTTCAATTTTCCCTTGTATAATGGTGTATTTTTCACCTCAGCTAATATGACCAAGATATTGTAAATTTCTTCATTCCATGATATTTATTAATTCTGTTTGTTTGCTTACCCATGTAGTATATCCTCACTTACTTTGTCAGTCCACAATATCTTTAATATACGTTGGTATATCCACATTTCAAAAGATTTGATTTCCCTCAAATTGTTCTTAAGGGTCCAAGCCTCCCCTCCATAAAATAATATTGAAAACACATAATAACTTACCATCTGAATCTGTAGTGCAAGATTAAGGTTCCAATTACATAACAATTGTTTTGTTTTGACAAACTCTGTTCTTGCTATATCGATTCTTGCGTTTATCTCTTGAGTGTGTTCGTTCATTGAGCCAAGTTCCTAGGTACTTATATTTTGTGACATGCTCTATCAACACATTCTTTATTGTACCATTAGGCATAGTAGAAAACTTGCACATACTCAAGAGAAAAAATTAAAAAGATGTAACCCCAAGAAACACATCTAAAGTAATATCTGTTTTAGCACTCGTAATACTATAGCCTGGGATCACCCAATTGAGCTGAATGTGGGAGATTCAAGTCAGATAAAAGGAAGAATGTCTACAGACAGTGCATAATTAAACTATGGAATTCACTACCACAAGATGTAGTGATGGCTGCCGACTTAGATAGGTTTCAAAGGACACTAGACAAATTCATGAGGGTTAAGGGTCTCAATAACTACTAGTCATGATGGCTATGTATTACCTCCAGTATCAAAGGCAGTATGCCTATACCCCAATTTCTGAGGAACAACATCAAAAAGTTGTGCACATGTCCTGCTCCTGACTTTCCTATGAGCATCTCATTGGCCATTGTGGAAACAGAAACCTGGACTGGGTCTTTGGCCTGATCCAACAGGGGCTCTTATATTATTAAATCTTCTCAAACCAACTAAGAGGTCACTAACAAGCTTCTGTCATTAAATGGAAACTGACATCGCTGTTAAGCCAAAAGTATATATAAACTGACAGTTAGTAGATACTAAGGCAGTAATATTATAAAGACTGCCACTAGGTTTTCAACCAATGAGTGCAACTTGTATAAAAATGTAATAAATAAATTAAATAAATAAATAAACTTCACAAAGAAGGCGCATGAATGTAAGTATCACTTCCTCAATAATTGCATTAACTTAAGGCAACCTTTCCCAACCTGATACCCTCCTTAATCATATATAAATTTTTGCTGCGTGGTTTTATCCTGGTTGTGCTTTTTATACTGTATTTTGTATTTGTGTTTTTAGACTTGGTTGTTTTATTATGGTCTTAATTTTTGTGAACTGCCCAGAGAGCTTCGGCTATTGGGCGGTATAAAAATGTAATAAAATAAATAAATAAATAAATAAAAGATGTTCTGGACTACAACACCCAGAATTCCTGACCACTAGCCATGATGGTTGGGGCTGATAGGAGGAAGTCAAAAACATCTGGCGGGCACCAGGTTGGGGAAGGCTGAGCTAAAGTCTTGTATGATACCTGCACAGGATATGTTAATCCTCCTCCCACTCACCAGTTCTCCCCCAGGCCTTTTCCTCCTGCATCTCCACTTATTTCCAGTCTCAGAGTTGGTTAGCAGGAAAATGAGGAGGAAACACCTGGAAGGCTGAAGAGAGGAACAAAGGTTAAGCATCCCATCACACACAACAGTTCTTCCATGCAGTTAACACTTCAGCCCCATTAGCATTAGAAGACAACTATGTGGTTCAAATCTCAGTTTGTGCCTAGTAGCATATATGTCTGCTCTTAATTGAATTGTGTAATACCAGCAGAACCTACTATGATCTTGATCATTATCCATATCTTTAGTCATTCTAACAAACAGTAATAGTAATATCTCTCCAGGAAATTATATTTTTCTCCACTCTTAAGCACCATGCACAGAAGATCTCCTTATAGAAGTGAAAGGTACTAGAATGCTAATTCCACTATTTGATCACTAAAATCCATTTCTTACTGTGAAACAAGTGAACACATAGATTTGACATGAGCTGCTGTTCCAGAGATGCTGCAAGCTGAAGTATAAACTCTAGTATAGACTTTTTGCTAGAATTATTCTTTGGAGAGACACTTTGTGAGAGGGCAGGGGAAGAACCATTTTGGATCCAATTCCAGATCCTTGGAATTTTATATCCAATGATAAGCTTTCATGATGGAAATCCAGTGATATTATTTCAAGGCCCCAAAGCCGACAAGATTCAGACCCATCATGGCCTTCATAACACCAGAATCAGGAACTACCTCCCAAACTCAATGTTATGAAGACACTGATCTGGTTTACATGTAACAACAACCCAGAGTACGGGTTGCGTATGGGTTGTCATTGAATCGTAGGTTGTCACTGAATTGTGGGTTATGTGCGAACCCTGCAGTGTGGTTTAACTACGGACTGTTAACCACGGACAACTCAGAGTTTACAACCCACAACAAACCATGGGTTCTCTTCCTGGGTTGTTCGTGGTTAGCAGTACAGAATTAAACCATGTGCAGGGTTCACACATAAAGACAACTTATAATTCAACAACAATCCATATTCAACGCATTATAAGGACCTGAATTACAAAATGAGACCACCTTTGAAGTGCCTATGTACACATGGAGAGTAACTGGGCATATTGGGAATCACATCTTCCATGCTGTCTAGCAAAACCATCGAGGAAGGCAAAGGTGGTGGTGGTAGCAGGAAGAACCTGATCTAAACCATAAACTATATCATAAGGAGGACCTGATTTGCATCAAGAAGCTCATAGTAGGATCTGAGGTAAACAGCTCTAGTGCTCAGCAAACTCATTCAACTGCTTCACAGATAATGCTAATCCATGGTATGGATTGTTGAATTCTGGGTTATTGTGAAATGTGAATGCAGACACACTAATAAACTATTGTTTGTTAACCACAACCAACCCAGGAAGAGAACTGATGGTTTCTTGTTGGGTTGTGAACTCTGGGTTGTTTAAACCATGGATTGTTATTAGGTGAATTCAGTATCATGGATTGTTCATGGGCTGTTTCACCAGCTACAGAGGCAGCAAGCAAAAGCGATTAAAAAAAACCCAGCCACTCTACAGCACCACAAAGGCCTCTGGAATACGAGGAGGGAGCAGGTAAAGGAGGAGGGAAACAAACAACCCTGGAATGGAAAAACAATCCTGCCAGACAAACACTGAATTGGGTAAGGGTTAAATAAACCATGGTTTAGCTTTACATACAACCAAGCTTTGCTTCATATCAGCATCTACAAGCTTTGCAAGGGCCCAACAAGAAATTAATTATGAGCAGTTCACCCAATTTAAATGATTCCATGGTGTTGAAAGCAGACTAGGCTGCAGACTCACAAGCAAAATTTCTGGCAAGGAAGGGTTCAGCTTCAAGCAGCAGATTGCCAGTGGATCTACTTACTCACAAGAAAACATCTCAGCCTGCCACTTTACAAAATAGGCTGGGAGATTAATCACAAGTCTCACTGCCACAACAGATGCATTTATAATTCACGTACCATAGTTTAATCTTCAACATATCCAAGAGCAGGATAAGCCTTAAGACCTGGCTGAATGTCCAAACTCCACCACCATTTTAAAGCGAGAGATTTGTATCAATACTGTGCCCCCACAAAAAAAAAAATTCTCCCTCATTTTTTTTTACCATCCTCATTCAATTTGATAAAAAGGGAAATGCTTTTTAAATTAAATGGGGAAGAACATTTCGGAGACATTTTTATGGGTTAGGTTTGGGGTTCTTGTGCTTACCTTATTTAGGAGGTGGCCAAGAGTATGCACAAGTATCCTGCCTTTCATTGTACAATCATCTCTCTGGCAGGCTGTTGCCTTCTCAGCTTCCCACACTTCAATTAAACAGCACACAAAAACTAAAAACCCTTATGGAAAAATAAAGCTATGCTACAACCCTCGCCAATGGTGAGCCTTACCTGTGAGAAACTATTGAGAAAAACTATTTTTTCTTCCCCTGAAGAAATTAAGTGACATTGACCCCCCCCTCCCAATATCTCTGCCCATAAATAGGATGAGGAATTTCAAGAGGTCATTTGTACACAACTCTAATTTATATCAATTTTCTTGAATTTCTGCCAAGTTGGTTTTGGAAAATGTAGGGGGATATTCATCAGATTTGTCTAGATCTATTAAATGTTATAGATTCTTAGATGTTTTTTTAAAAAATATCCAGCTAATAGCTTGTCTAAAATTCCTTTTCAATTGTTACACATCTGCTTTGTTTTGTTTTATAAGCAGTAACAAAACAGCAGAAATGAGTAGGAATAATGAATTGCTCCAATATTTTGTGTCAGCTGTCCTTGACACAGATAAAGCCATGTCAGAAGGCCTCTTACAGGAAAGCCAGATGGGAATCAAATTAATTATAAGTATCCAATATCCTATAGCCTACTTTGAGCATGAAATTAAACACAGAATAGGAATATCCGACTGAGACACCCAGCTCTTAGGATTTAAAAACTGCATCTTAAAATAAACTGATACAAGACAATAAAAACAGAGGAAGAACAGCAAAATATTTTAATAGTCACTGGAGTGAACACATACATCACAGTAATCAATCACAAGTGTTTGTTGAAAAGCTTACATTAACCCAGGAATATAGCGGGAAGAAAGGCATGTGAAATATTTTAATTGACTTTTAGTTTGCTCTTCTTAAGAATAAAGAGCAAACTTAACTAAGATTGGTTTTATCCTGGTTGTGCTTTTTATACTGTATTTTGAATTTGTGTTTTTAGACTGTTGGTTGTTTTATTATGGTTTTAATTTTTGTGAACCACCCAGAGAACCACCCAGAGAGCTTTGGCTATTGGGCGGTATAAAAATGTAATAAATAAATAAATAAATAAATAAATAATTTAACAAATGCATAGCCCAACTTCCATATTCTTCGAGGCCATTCTTGACTCCAGACAAAATAATCTGACCTTCCCACATATCGCCAGTCCCTAGTAGTTATTGTTGACGTCTAAAAGTGCTTCATAGCAGCACATGCACTCACGAGACCATTGACTGAGGCAGGGTTCAAAAGAACAAAATGTCTCCTTGACAGATCCTCCTCAAAAGGCAGACTGGCAGGAGCCCTGTACCTTTTCATAATGAGCACAGCATGGCAGTACAGCAAAAATGTCTGTGAAATACACAGATTTGTATTTCACAAAATGTACTGATGCTTAATTGTTACTGTATCTTGGATGTGGGGGGGGAGATTTGTCATACGGTGTGTGTTGCATAATTGTTGTATGCATGACAAATGGAATGAGCTCCCTAGAGAGGTTCGCCTGGCACCTATGTTATACTCTTTCTGATGCCAGGTGAAGACCTTTTTATTTTCCCAGTATTATGAGGAAGAGAAAGGTGAAGACAGATTGATAACTGGGGTTCAAACGGAAAAATCAGTATTTAGGTTTAAAAGAAAGGTTGTCTTAGCTCAAACAGAGACTCTTGTGGCACCTTCAAGAAGGATACAAACAAGCTGGAGGGGGAGTTCAGAGGAAGGCAACAAGGATGATCAGGGGTCTGGAAACAAAGGCCTACGAAGAGAAACTGAAAGAACTTGGCATGTTTAGTCTTGAGAAGAGAAGACCAAGGGAAGACATTATAGCACTCTTCAAGTACTTGAAAGATTGTCACACAGAGAAGGGCCAGCCAGGGTCTCTTCTTGATCATCCCAGAGTGCAGGACACAGAATAATGGGCTCAAGTTACAGGAAGCCAGATTCCGGCTGGACATCAGGAAAAACTTCCAGACTGTTAGAGCAGTACAACAACCAGTTACCTAGAGAGGTTATGGGCTCTCCCACACTAGAGGCATTCAAGAGGCAGCTAGACAGCCATCTGTCAGGGATGCTTTAAGGTGGATTCCTGCAATGAGCAGGGGGTTGGACTCGATGGCCTTGTAGACCTCTTCCAACTCTACTATTCTATGATTCAATGGGCATGTCTACATCAGCCATTTATCCCAGGATCATCCCTGTGCATCCAAATGACACACAGGGGATCCAGGGAACAGGAAGGGATGATCCTTCCATTTTCCTGGGATTATCCTTAGGTGTAGAAAGGGCCTATGACTGGTTTTCTGATCCTCTTCTGTATCACTTTGAAAAAGCATAATTTGTAAAAGAAATAATCCAATTCCTGAAATATGAATGGACCAGTATTACAATTGCTTATTATATTTTTAATATAAAATAAAATATCATTAGAAAAGTATGTTCAAAGCAGCATACAAATACAATAATAAAAATAAAATCAATAAAAAACCAAGTGGAAAAAAGATAACAGTGGCAGAAAGTTAAACACTAATAGTGTCTGATTAAAAGCATTTATTAAACACATAGAGGGGATCCGCACGTCGCTCCCAGAGCGCTTCTATGCGACTCCAGTGCACCCCGAAAACGATAGTCTGACTTCCCTGTAAAAGAAACGACGAAGAGCCGTCCATGCCGCCGCCGCCGAGGAGAGCTCGACAAAAGAAGGCGGGGTGAAGAGCGGAAGAAGCTCTCTACCCCACCTTCTTTTGCCGAGCTCTCCTCGCTGGCGGAGAGCTCTTCTCGGCAGCGGCATGGACGGCTCTTCGTCGTTTCTTTTACAGGGAAATCAGACTATCATTTTCGGGGTGCACTGGAGTCACATAGAAGCGCTCTGGGAGCAACATGCAGATCCCCTCCCAGTCTACAAGTAGGAAGAAAAGGAGACTGCTGGATCTCAGTAGGGGGACATTCCACAACTGCGGTGCCATCAGTGAAAAGGGGGCTGGTTCTTCCATTCCAAACATATTTCCAGTGGTAACGGTAGTCTAGAAAGCAGAGCCTCCAAAGTCAATAAGGTTCATGCCGATATGGCTGAAGGCAGCCCTGACAGTAATCTTGTCAAGTTCTTTAAAGGTCAGTATCAGCACTTTAAGCTGGGTCCAGAAACAAATTGACAACCAGTGTAGCTCAGATAGAATTGCCATAATGCGTTCATATCATTGAGTACCAAACATCATTCTGGCAGCTGCATTCCACAGCTATTACAGTCTTCAGAACAGTCCAACGCAGAGAACTCTGCAGTAATCCAGTCTACTGGGCTAACATCAGTGTAAGGAAATGATGACGCCTCCAGCTGTAGCCCACTTCTTTATTTCCCCCTTCTTCTAAAATGTACTTTGTATGTTGAACCTTCAGAGCACTGCTACCAAGTAACAGGCTATCTCTTATACACACACACACGCACAACCCTTATTGATTTCCCTAGCCTTGATGGCTACAGCAGCTCTCAAGTATTTGAAAGAGGACAAGGCAGACTGATAGAGTAGGCATATCTTGTGTTCTAGGCAGCAGGGAAAGCTTCCCAGCTCCGTTTTGTGAGCTCTGGAGCAAGCACTGTCAATGTCTGGCTGAGATCCAGGAGCCCAAATTCCAGAGAAATGACAACAATTGGGCAATGCTGTTCTCCTTGGCTGTGCTGCAATGCTTGGAGAGGGATAGCACATTTATCAAACACTCCACCTAACAGTTGACATCATGTGTGCTGAGAGTGGCAAGGTTTTACCACCACAGGAGCAATACGGGTTTGCCATAAAAGCGAAAATATGGAAATCAATAAAAATATTCTTTATAATTATGATATAGGGTGTCATACACCAGCAAACACCCCTTGGACTTCACAGCTCTGCAGACTATTTCATACTGTACACACACACAAATAATATATAACTAGTGATTTACAAATAGCACCTATGCTATTTAATAAAACAAACAAAATAAAAATATTTCAGGAAAATGTTAAAAGTGAATGCATTCTAACTACATTGCATCTCCTACCTTAGCTATTACATAATTTCAATGTGCCCTCAGTTTATACACAACATTTTGATCCCACTGCCACTATTATCTTAGAGGTCAAGATCCTTATTCATCCACAGAGAAATCTCCACAGAGTGCATGAATCCTTTTTTTCTTCCATTCTCCATCCCCATGTGTGCACAGGAGTACATGCAGGGACTGCATAAGCTTTATGGGGGGTGGAAGGATTATATACGATCCCCATATCCCCAGTTCAGCCCTTCTTCTCTGCTCAGTCTAGTTCTTCAAGATTTAGAACTGTATCAATGCCAACAGCAGAGGGGAAAATACAGGGTACTGCCAAGTCCTACGGGGAATCCCCCACGGTCACTGCATCTGTGCACGGAAGAATCATGACCCCCTTGTTCAGTTCTTCTGAAGGTTCCTATTGGCAATGAGCCTTCCTGTTTGGAGAGGAAACTTATACCCAAAGCAAACTCACTCTTCTAACATGGACCCCATCAACCAAAAAGCAATGAAGCAGTTTTCTCATCCTGCTCTACTGATGTGTGAATCAGAAAAACCTGAGCTCACCAAAGTTCTTCAAATTCCATCTCAAAGCTTGTTCTGATTATTATTATTATTATTATTATTTATATAGCACCATCAATGTACATGGCGTACATTTTTAAGTCCGTATCAGACTTAAATCATGTTCAAATCCGTATCAGATTGTGAGCGGTTTTTTTTCCATTTTCATATGAAAAATCATGCATACTTCTGTGGACATTTTTTTCCAAATGTATGCTTCAATGGTGCACATCTTTGAAATGTTCACATCCTTCTCACATTGATTAAAGAGCATTTGTATGTAATTTCCAATAGTACACATTTTATGCACATTTGTCGAATGCGCTTCTTTTGCCTACAAATTACATTGCAAGCTCCGAAATGTACAGATTTCAATCACAGATTTCATCCATCTTATTCATTGCATGGCCAATATATATCTTACCCATTGATTACATTCTTTATGAAGTGCTTATCATGTTTTAAATGTTGTATTTTGCACAAGACTCAGTTACTACTATTGCTGGACTCAGAAATCCACAATATAAAAACTAAAATATTTTAAGGAAACATTAAAGGTTATTTTCACCACTTCTTTTTAATCTCCTTCTTGTTTATATACACATTTTTTCTTTTTTAAAAAGAGGTTTTCTTACAGGGAAAAGATGTGCTTGCCCATATTTAACTTGCTTTTCTTAATAGATGATGCTGGTGATGCAATTTAGGCCACTCAAGAACAGCTTTTTCCATTAAGTTGACTTAAAAATTAAGGTAGCCACTGACTGGGCATTGCTTTAAAAAAAATCTGAAAGGAATATCCAGCTGTGGCATTTCTCTTGCTTTTTTTATCCTTGAAACATGTAGCTGCCATTCTTCATTATCTAAGTGTAGGCAACAGTTGCATTGTGTTACTAAGGTGCAATCCTATGCTTACTTAGACAGAAAAACTCCTACAACACCCAGCATTTCTAAAATACAACTACCAAGGAAAGAAGTAGGTAGGATTGGTAGCTTGACTCTGAAGAGCAAAAGACTAAGACAAGGGCTCTCGATTTTGAATGTTATGTTTCCAAACTTACAAAAACAAGACCAAAATGCTCAAACAATCCTGATAAGGTTAGCTTGGCATACCCTAAAATTATATACCAAAAAAGTGCATAGCCAAGTTTCATTCAAGTGTGGTTTATTACATTCCAAAAGACCCAACTATGCCCTTACTACATAATTTTGAAAATATACTTCTTGCTATGTGCAAGAGAGATCTTGTTATCTATTTGTATCTACTACAGGACAGACCCCAAAGAGAAAACACCACTGGTTGTCACCAGCTAAGACCACTCAAGTGTATCATCAATGACCTACAACCCTTCCTGGACAATGACACGTCTTTCTGATAGGCCTTAAGTGGTGGGCCTGTACTTACTAACAGACAGCTGCCCAGCCTGAAAAGGTTATTCACAAGCAACAACCAGACCCAGGGGCCAATTCTGTCCCCATACCTACTCTGGCAACACTTTTACAGGGTCTAATAATACATCAGATGTTCATATACTTGCTCATCTTCCAGTGTGATAAATGCCATCATTTGGCAGCAGGACTCAAGTATAGGACATATTATATACAGATAAATTAACTCACAATATTAAAAAAAAAAAAGCTAGGGACTTTCAATTGGCTTTAGTTTACAGTTTATGTTGATAATCCAGCTCTAAATATTGTTTAACCTTCCAAGTACCACCTCTTTTGTCTTTATTAGTTGTTGTAGATCCCTTTCTTTCTTTAAGCATTTTCATCTTCCTGGTCCAAGTGCTTCTCTAATTTCTTGAACTCCCTATCACAGTCACCATCCTCACTTGACCTAGCTGTTAAGAAGAATGGTAAGCAACCACCAACATCTAAGAATCTTGGCTGAGACATGGTATCAGGGCCATATTCTTGTCTGGCACCATAGGTAGAAGGAAGGGTACATGTTGACAAGTTGAGCAACAGTCTCCTCACGTTGTTTGAAGTATATTCTGCTAAAAATGCTACTATGTACAGGGAAACCACAAAAGAGGGTTCATTGTGATCACATGGGAAGGAACTACATCATTTGTCCAGAACATGCGGTTCTGCAATTTGAACATCATTAGAGCCATGCAGAAAGTTGCCACAAGGAAGAAGCTACACTGCATTAACGCTATCAATCAGCCGTCAATATAGCGCAAGTTAAAATATACAATTAAACATACTTTTATTAATTGGAAAACAAATGATTATTCTTCACATACATACACACACCCCATGAAAACCAGCCAACCTCAACACTTTTAAGAAATGCATACTTGACTGTCCTACATTGTTTACAGACCTCAACAAATCATTTGGGAGAAAATATGCACATCAAAAGCAGATATTTTCATGGAGCTCCCACTGTGCCCTAAATACATACAAAATTGTCAGACAAAACCAATGCAGAAATCACAACTTAGACTTAGGACATCTCTGGGATACCTGTTATAAGGGCGTGCTTAACAGTATTTAGATTTTTAACTAATCCAAAAAAAAATTCTGCTCTGAACACTATTGTTTCCTTCATAACAGCCAACTTGACCACTTAAAACCAGTGGGGAGGGGGCTTCTTATTGGTCTTAATTTGTTATAACTTAACTCTTATTTATTTTAATGGGTCGACTCAAAGTATGACTAAGTTTGGATCTAACCCATAGTTCATCTACAGTAAGGGTGAGCAACCTCCCTCTGGTAGAGTACTATATAGGGTGTTGGGTAGATGGCCAGGGGCCACACACTTACACCACACATATGCACACAGATTGTACACCCGTAGGCACTGTCGGGGAGAAGGCTTTAATCTAGCCCTATCACAGCAATTCTCTAGGGAAAGCAGCCATGTGGGGATGACTCCTTATGCACCCTATTTCCCTATCACACCAGGCTCTCACCAGCCTGCAAAATAAATGTTGGTAAACTGGCCGGTGTCCAATGCTCCAGGGCAACACTTGTGGTGGTAGGATGACAACTGGAACACATGTAGACCACACTCACACACACACACACACAGAGCCATGGGCCAAGTGTTATCCACCTTTGATCTACTGAGTGAACCCAACTATCACAATACTCTGAATAGTTAGTTTCCAGAAAAGCATCTAACGAGACAATTTTGATATAAAATTGACTGCTTATGAATTTAAAACCTCAAAGCAAATATCAGAAGAAAAAAACAGCTAAAGACAACAGCTAAAGAAAACATTCAATGCCAAGAATTGAATGTCCAAAAACAAAGTTCAAACGAAGTCCAAATCTGGTATTTTTTTCTTAGGGCTCAGCAGGGTCTGAGGCACTTGAGTCAAGGGCAGACACAGATAATGTCTGAAAGCAGCAACCAAGATTCCACAAGTGCTCAAAATAGCATCACAGCATTAATTACCTCTCACTTTCCTTGAAGTCCATTTATCATCAAACTTAAGCAAAAAACTTTTAATTCTAAATAAATAAAGTAATTCCCAGTTCACTCAATACTTCCAAAAATAATCTTCAGCAGCCTTGCTCAACTTGATATCCTCCAGATATTTTATATTACAGCTCACATCATCCCAAACTATTGGCCATGCGTGCTGGGCTGATGAAAGGTGTAGTCCAACGCATCGGGAGAGGACCAGGTTGGGGAAGGCTTGTCTGCAGTATGTGCACAGAAGTAGAAGTCATGGCACTGCCTTAATAGGGATCCAACAGGATAGTACTTGAATTAAGAAATGAGTTAAATCATAAGCCTAAATCATGGTGGTAATACATTAGTATTACAGCATGGCAAGAGAACACTCAAGGTATGTCTCCAGATTCTAATCACATCTCATTTGAGAACACATTCAGCTTTATGGCAACAGTTAATGAACAACTGTAACGGTTTTAAATAAATTAGGGGTTGTATCCAATGATAGTCTAATTAAAGTCTCATTCATTTCAATGGGTCTATTCTAAATAGGATTAACATTGGATACAACCCTAGAGAAGTAGTTCAAAATGGGAAGGGCAAGTATGAAAGTAATCTGTGTATACAGTTATGCTACTATTCTATATGTCCTTGAAAAATTGCAACATTTCATATCAACATTTAAGAAGCTATATTTAACAAATGAATTTCTTTCAGAGAACATAACTAATAGATGCACAAGATAACTGTAGGAAAATTTACAAGTTTATCAATCAGCAGAGTAAAGGAAGCATTAAACAACATTTCAGAAAGCACATACCTCATTCTGAACTTTAGAAATGCTGGATGTATATTGTAATCCATAAATCTTCATAATTTCAAACAATTTATAAATCCAATATTGACGTCTTCTTGGATTTGTACTACATTCCACTCCACCATTTGAAGATTAATAAAAGATGGCATCCATGTGGTTGTGCTTGATTTAGAGTTAGACGTAGCATTTTGGCAAGCATCCTGCTTCATTGACGTTCACACCTTTCACCTATACAAAAGAAATGAATGGTTGTAAGCTTTGTACTAATACATGTCAACAGTTATATTATAAAATAATTCTCGGGCTGTAATTGTAAGCATACATACTTAGAATTAAGTCCCATTGATTGTTCAGTGGGATTTATTTTCAACTAAATGGTTAGAATTCAGCTGTAACTATACTGCAAGTGTTATTTACATCTCATGAGGAAAGTATCAGAGTTTTCCTGATCCCTTTTTACAGTGCAATCCTATGAACATCTACTCAGAGGTAATTTCCATTATCTTTTACATGATAAAACCTAGTAACTATGGCAGCACTTTTCTCAACCTTTATATTCAAATAATGGTTTGAGTCTGGTGCACAGTAAAGCACAAGCTTTATTGCTTACATAATTCACAATAAACTATGAAAACTAGACTGCCACAAATAAGTGGGTAGGTCTACAAATCTAAAGAGTTACAAACATTATACTTAACTACCTCCTAGAGGGCAAATCACTTACATGTGATAGAAAGTTCATTCAATATGCAGACAGAGAATAGAATGAAGAAGGAGTAGAAAGAGACTGAAATCATCGAGAGGAAACCATGGAGAAGTGTGTATTCCAAAGCCTAAGCTTTCTTGACTTGACAGTTTTCACTTTATTTTATAGCTTGTTCCTGTAGACTTGTGTGAAAATTACACATTGCACCATGCAACAAAACTTCCTATTTGCAACCTGGCACTGGAGAAAAGATGGAAGGGAAGAGAATGCGCTGATCATTTTTCAGCCCATCAATTTTCCTCTGACACATCCCACACCCCATCTTACTTTTAACCCTTCAAAGTTTAAGACCAGTGTTCACAGGATAAACACAAGTCTCTGACAAGAAATAAAAGCACATATGAAGTGGAGGTTTTCAGGGTAAAGTCGTCACCTTAACAGTCTTCCAGATTTTAAGAAAGCTATAAAGACTGATCTCTTCCGACAGGCCTACCCAATTGAATTTTAAGCTGCCTTTTACTACTGTGCTGCTTTTAATAATGTATTAGTTTTAAATGTTTTAATCAATTATATGTATTTTATGGCATTTGCACTTGTGTTGTACCCCACCTCGATCCAGAGGGAGAGGCGGGTAACAAATTATTATTATTATTATTATTATTATTATTATTATTATTATTATTATTAAAGTTGACTGGCAGGGGAAAGATTACACACTCCACTCCTTATCTTTTCTTCAGTAGAAAATGGGGTCTCTGAAGGATACCGTGCAATGGGAAAAGTGGGGTTTTGTTTATGTGTGGCTTTTCTACATGTGGCTCCTGACATTAACACTTTTAGAATTATGTGATTAATACTAAACATGGTATTATTTTCCAAATATGGTTACAACTCTTCTTCTGGGAATCATTGGCTGAGTTTGGATGACACACTAATCAACGTTTGTTTTACACACACACACACACACACACACACACACACACACCCTGTTGACTAGCGTCTCACCCAAACTCAGCCATTGTCTCATCCATTTTCATTACACATGTAGATATTGGGTAGAGCATCAGATGGACAACATGAACTTAACTGAGGAGTTGTCTTAACACAAGCAGGGCTGATTGCTCTCAGCACTTACATATAGGTTTCTTTTAGGTTTTTAAACACTGCAATCCTATAAGCCTCTACTCAAAGATGATTAAACCTCAAAGAAACTCGGTGGTGGGCCTTTTCTGTGGTGGCACCCACCCTCTGAAGGACCCTCCCTCATGTGGTTCAGGAGGTGTAAACATAATATCTTTTAAACATCTCCTGAAGACATATCTTTTTACACACTTTCCCTGGTCTTTAATGTAGCTGGTTTTATATTGCCATTTAAACTTTTAATGTAATAAATAAATAAATAAATAAATTTTATGGTTTTTAATTGTGCACTGCCCAAAGAACTTCCGCTGGTGGGCAGTATAAAAATGTAATAAATAGTTTACTTATTATTGCATTTATATCCCATGTACATAATTGTCCTCCTCTCCATTTTATCCTCACAACAATAACCCTGTGAGGTAGGTTGGGCTGAGAGTCTGTGACTTGCCCAAAGTCACCCAATGGGTTTCCATGGCTGAGTGGGGACTAGAACCCGGATCTCCTTACTCAAGTTCTATTAAGTTCAATGTGACATACTCCCAAGTACTGAGTATGAGTACATTTCTAACCAAATTCCATGGCTGATTCCTACAATCAAAGCTTGTACTTGACTATATATATTTGAAGGCAAACTTCCCTTTTCATAACCTACTTAAATTTGAAAAACTGGAGAAGACACATAACTGCACATTGTCCAAGTAAGTATTCATTATGGTTTCTTAACGCCAAATCAAAATAGCAACTGTCTAACAGCCAGAGTAGTTGCTTAGACTTGAAGCCTTCATTGCTATTGAAAAGCCATGGGAGCTTATACACAGCAGGTAACTTGAAGGGATCAGGTAAGAAACAGGGCAAGGGTGTTACTAAGAATTTTGAGGAAAGCATTATACAAAAGGTATATGAGATGACAGAACAAGTTAGAAGCTTTGTCTCTATTTCCTCACAACTCTCTCCTTGATGTATGAGATCTGCTGAATTGAATGAAGTTTGTAAGGTTTCCCCCACTGTATTAGAGCTTACAATCTCAAACATTTATGTAAGCCTTTAGTTGGAAAATTGGCAGACACATATTCTACATAACAGGACTCATTGAAGGCACACAACTGTGACCAAACTGGTAAAGTTTTGTCTGTACTAGTGATCTGATCAGCCTAGGTCCACCAGTGGTGGTTACAATAGCAGGAAATCTAAAGCAAATTCCATGTAGACCAGAATTGTGTTACTCTTGTCCCTCCAGTACTTAAAGTGAATTTATTTATTTAATATATTTATATACCGCCCCACAGCCGAAACTCTCTGGGTGGTTTACAAAATTATGTCAATTCAGCAAGACTAGCCATGACAGAAAGTAATCTGAACATTTGGATGGATTCCAGGAGAGCCTGCACATATTTGTAAGAGAAAAGTGAGAAGATAACCAAGGGTGCATCTACAATACAAACCCGAAGAGGTTTTATATCTATCCAACTAGCATGGTTTCCCAAAGTTCCCTCAAATTTGGTGTGGGTACTCAAAACTCCATTAGAGCAACCTTCCCCAGCCTGGATCCCTCCAGATGTTTTTGACTCCAATTCTTGTCATTCTTGACCATTGGCCATGCTGCCTTGGCTAAGACTAGTGGGATTTGTAGTCCAAAACACCCAGAAAGATCCTGGCTGGGAGAGGCTGATTTAGAGAATCATGATCTGCCCCACAAAACTACACTTCCCAGAATTCACTCGTGAGAGGGAAATGACTGTTAAACCACTGTTAAGTCTGTAATGAAGACATGCCCTAAGAGTCTTCATAGAAAGAAATAACCAAGTAAAGATTACAAATTACTGAAAATCCAATCATAATAAATAGTGCATAAGAGATAAGAAGCATGATGAGGAACAACAGGTAAGCTGAAAGGAACATAACAAGTGAAGAAAGCAGAGAGAAACAACGGGATGAAGAAAGTGGTTATAGAGTGATAATAGAAGAATTCAGAATATATGAGTTTTTAAAAGTTAAGGAACCTAGGAGAACAAAAAGGAATGTAAAGTAATTTTTTAAAAGTCCCAGAACTTAACAGGATGGGAGAAATAACAACACTCTGCAATAAACAAAGAAACAAGATTTTCAAAAGTATATGTAACTAGATCAAAGTTGCCTCCATCTTAATAATGGCCCATTTTACTGCATTCAAACAAAGTGTGCTTACACAATGGTCCAGAACTCCTTCTATTGCTATACAGGTACAAAGATATCTAGTGCTACCTATCTCAAGTTTATCCTTCCTCCACAAACCCACAGATCAACAAAGAGCCAGCAATCACCTGCATCTCACCCACACAGATTCGTGATAGACCACACCTTCCAAAATGCCCACTTTCCCTGCAATCTGATAATTTAAACATTGCATTCTTGGTTCCCCTGTACAGTCACCAAAAAAACCTCTTCCAAATTTGCATCTGGAGAAGCCACATCTCCGGCAGAGGCAGATGCCCACCACCACCACCCTTGCCCACCAAACTGTCTTACATAAGCAGATCCAAATGGACAGGATTGCAGGCATTAACAAAATCAACATCCTAAGTCCCAAGTGTGAACAACTAGACCCAAACAGATTTTACGGTAGTCAGTCATCCCAAGAACCTCACAATGCACCTTCCACTTAACACTTCCAGTTGATAACACAGCCACAGAGGGGGAAGAGTGAAATAATCTAATATAACTCACCTTCCCTCTTCTCTAACTTGAGAAAAATAAAAATCAAGACTCTTTGACGAGTAGTTGGAAAGCTTTGCAAGTCTTCAGGAAAAGTTAAAGCAGCCTAAATAAACTGCTGAAAGACCAGATAACCCAAAAGGGGAGATGGAGAGTTCATCCGAGTTTCCTCTTTTGTTCAAGTTCTCTGAGCAGACAAAGAACCAGCAAGCGGCAGCAGGTTTCTCCCTCTCACCCCTTTTCCCTCCCACCTCTTCCCCCCCCCCCTTCCACATGCCCCCGTCCTTGTGTATCCAACAGCAGCTCAGGTCTAACTTCTGCTTTCCCCTCTTTGAATTAAATCGATTCGATCCTGCAAAAAAAAATTTTTTTAAAAAAAAGTCTTTCCTGGACTTTCCTTCACGCCTGATCACAGCCTCCAGTTCAAAACTTCCCTCTAACTGAGCCTCCCAGAAAAACAATTTTAATGGAGGCGGGTGGGGGCAAAGGAGGAGAATCTCTCAAGTCATTATTTCCGGTAGATGCACCTCTTTGTTTGGATCCCCTTGACAGTCATTGAGAACAATCCCCCTGGTATTCGGCTGCGGTTATGTTTGGTTTTTCTTACGATTCCCAAGGACGAGCTGTTGGTTTCATGAAAATGAGATAGAAGCCTGGTCAGTGGATGGGACACTCGCGCACAACGCGCGCGGGGTGTGGGTTGGAGGGAGCGGAGAGGGAGAGAGAACGGGAACGGGAAGCAAGATTTGGGTGAACGCTTCTCCCTTTCCCTTTTGGAAACTCATCCAGCCGAGAAGAACAAAAGCGTCATCGTGGCCATGAGCTCAGCAACAAGCTCTTCCCAGCTTTGACATCTCTACCTGTTGCACAGAGAGACAGAGGGAGGGGTGGGAACGAGAGCATCCATCCCACAATAACAAACCATCCCGCCTTTCACCTGTCCTCCTGCTCAGTGGCCACTTGACCCACGTTCCAACAAAGGGCGGAGAGGAAGGGAGGGAGAGAATGCGAATTGGGAAAGAAAAGCGATGGGACCTATTTGACTCCCCACCACCACATTCTCATTCGCAAGCGGCAAGATCTCTTGCGAGCACATCATCACTTTCAAGAGTCTCCCAAAAGCAACAAGTCTCAGCCCAATCCCGTTTCACACGTTCCATGTTTTATCAATGAGGAGGTGGTGAAGCACCTAAACACACCCGCCAGGAGCAATTCTAGTCCCCAGACAAAATTGCTTTGCACTGAAATCTACAGGCAGTTACGACGCGCTGCAAAGAAGAAGGAGGAGGAAAAACAGGGTGGTGGGGAATGCGCACCAACTTTTGCTGCCATAAAGTCCCACTCATTGTTAAGTTAGCAACGCAGCAGACGAGAGACGCAACTCACCTTAGCAGAAAGAATAACCCCTTCCGCTTTCTCCTCCTCCTCCTCCTCTTCTAAACGGTTGGATGGGGGAGGGGAGAAGACAATGTAATTGCCGCTGCGCCTTATATCTGAACTCAATGCCTCCCCCCCACCCGCCACCCCATCTGTCTCTCGGTTCTACACCAGCGCCCTGTACACCCCTCCACCCAAACAAAGGCGCAGCGCACCACTCGATTCGCTGCTGCTGTTGTTTTATTTTACTTTTTCACGTCGATCACACTTTTGCAACTTTACCTAAGTCAATGCCTGGTTGTAATTTTTTTGTGTGTGTGTTTTTTAAGAAATGGAGTGTGGGACACAGGAGACATCAAGTTCCTCCCAAGTCGCAGCTATCTCACTGCGTGGCCCTCCATACGATCTCCCCACCCCCACCCTCCAGAAGTATTTGCATTTACTTACACACGCTTTAAAAACTGAGAGAGGGGCATGGATTGGAGGCGAGAAGTTAAAGCAAAAAGTCCACAACAAGAATCTGGATCCTGTTCAGAATGCCCGCATGCACTTTGTTTTCGATAACGCAACGAAAACGCAGCGCTGGGTCCCTTTGTGTGCACGTGCGTATTAAGTTGAGCAGAAGTTCCAACCACGCCTTGTTATTGAGTCCGGATCCCGCCCTCTATCTCGTCTCCAACCGCGACGCTGCATTTGTCCTCCAGTCCTTATCCTCCCAAAGCGGGGTGAGAGTGGGAGTGGGGGGTTAATTCGGATTTCTTGAGTTATGACTTAACCTATTGCTTTAACTACCGTTCGAAGATGTACATAGGAGGCCCGCACATACATATGGTCTCCACGTGTAGGAAAATTAGGTGGTAGAATGGATTGTACCACTTCCGACCCTAGGTGGGAGAGCTCCAATTTTGAATGCTCAGGCAAGGAACAAACTGCTGCTGCCGCCACCAGCCTGCAGATGCCTGAAAGTAAACATAGGGCATGTCTACACCATTCCTATATCCCGGGATTGTCCTGGGATCATCCCCGTGCATCCAAATGACACATGGGGCATCCCGGGAGCAGGCAGAGAGGATCCCTCCATTTTCCTGGGATAACCCTTAGGTGTAGAAAGGGCCATAGTAGAGTTGGGAGGGGCCTATATGGCCATCAAGTCCAACCCCTTGCTCAGTGCTTCTAGCACACTAGGGAGAAAGGCTTCCAGCCAGGCAATGATTATTGCTACTTGCAGGGAGGTGTAAGAGGCCATTCAAAACTATATATCCCCTGAACTTGTATAGGCCACCTCACAACTCTAATCTGTAGGTGAATTGGCCCAGGGATTTTGCCTATAGACCTACTTGTAGATTTGGTCTTACACCAGCCTATTCGATTTGCACTGGGGACTGGGCCTTTTGAACATGTCTGTGGAAAACTCAAAGACCTTTGAGAGCTTTCTCCAACGGTTCAAAGAAACGCTGAAACAGCCCAGGAGATGCAAATCCTCTGCTGCCTATTACTCCCCCTTCCACATAGGGAGTGAAGAAACTTCACTGCAGAGAGGGGGAGGGGATAGCAACCAGGGCAGGATCTACATTACTGCTTTAAAGCGCTTTATAACAGTTATAAAGCGCTTTAACTGCTTTAAAGCACTATAAAATTGTTATAAAGCACTTTAAAGCAGTAGTGTAGATCCGGCCCTGGAGGGGAGCAGAAAAGAAGTGTCCAGCTGCTTGAGGTGGGCAGCACCAGCCTAGAGTCTGCTTGTAAGATGCACTCCTACTTCAAATTCTCATACCACTCCTAGTCTAGCACTGAACTCATGGCAGGTAACTCAGTTCAGTGATACCTACTGCTGAAAGATCCAGCAGGAATTTGCTTCTGTCTTCTCTTGAAAGAGTAAGTGCCAATCCGCAAGATTACTCTCCAGTTTAACTGTGTGAACAGTATTTCACCACTGAAGTTATAATGAGAGCAAGCTGACACCGCTTGAACAGTTACGTGTGAATACATTCTGTTTTAGTGATAAGGATGACATTCATGTTAGTGATTGAGTATGGAGCTAGGTGATCGTATAAATTAAGTTAATATTATTAAATTCAAGGGTGAAATTTTATATATGTGATATCTGAGGAACTTTGCACCTCTGGCATGGTATATCCTTGAAAATATAAATCTCTACAATAATTCACACAGTGGTAGATGAGGGGGACACATTAATTCTAGCTTCACATCTGACAGTGCAATCATTTACATGTCTACTCAGAAGTAAGTCTCATTAAGTTCAATAAGACTTATTCCAAAGTTCAGCATAACTTCTATTCTGCTATACTTATCTAATGTCAAAAGTGCTTTACAATCTTCATGTTGTTTGCCCCACAACACTCCTATGAGGTAAACTACCATTCTCAGTCCAGAGTTAGGCAATACCTTTATTAAGACCAACAAAAATGTCACAATATGTAAGATTTTGAAGTTCTTTAGAACTTCTGAACAGGTATACACTGTTTCACTAACCTTTTAGAGTTCTTTGAGAGGGTCAAAAAACATGTGGACAGGGATGATCAGGTAGACATTGTCAAAAGCCTTTTGGAAGTCCAAACAGATGAAGTCCCTCACCAAAGACTCCTGAACAAATTTAGCAATCATAGAAAAAAGGAGAGGTCCTCTTATGGATTAGTAACTCAAAGCTTGCACAGAAAGTAAAGGTAACCAGAGATAAATGGTAAATTATTGTAATGTGGGAATGTAAACAGTGGCATCCTACATGGATCTTGGGACAAATGCTTTTTAAACTGCTTATAAATGACCTGGAATTAGAGTGAGATGGCCACGTTTGCTGATGATACCAAATTATTCAGAGCGGTTAAAACTAGGGTTGTGCACTGACTCGGACCAAAGCCCCAAATCTGAGTCAAGACTGGCCGATTTGGCCTGCCCCGACCTGAATCCAGCACTGTGTTGGCCTGAGGTACCCCAAGGCTGAAGTGGGTTGGTACCAAAGCCTCGGGGTGTCTCAGAGTACCATGCACAGATTCGGGATGGTGCTTGACCACTCCCCCCGCCCACCTGGAAAAGCCCGTGCAAGGCTTGCTGCAAAACTCACCTCACCTCCCTCTCTCTCCTGTTCCTACCCAGTTACCTCCCACCGGGACTTACTTTGCCCTGTGCCCTCTTCCCTGAGAGCCAAGCCATGATTCACAGGTAAAATTGCAGGGGCTCTTCTTCTTTCTTTTTTTAATTGCTTTATGGCCGCAAACTACAGCAGCCGTAAAGGGACATTTTGCTTAGTTTGCAGTCATAGAGCTATTAAAAAAAAAGAGCCCACAAGATCTTACCTTAAATTGCATCTCAGCTCTCAGGGAAGAGGATGTTGGGTAAGGTAAGTCCTGCTGGCAGCAGCAGAAGATGACCGTGAAGGGACGGGAGGGAGAGGGGTTTTAGGTAAGACCGGTGAGTCTATTGGACTCACGGCCAGCCTTGCACTGGCTTTCCCAGGTGGGTGGGCAAAATTAAGTCCTAGAAGCAGCTCTAGGTTGGGAGGAAGGGAGGAGGCAGACTGACAGGGAGTCAAGACTCCTGGTTGGCCTTGCCCTGGGCTTTCCTGGGTTGTCCACTGCTGAATCTCACTGCAGCTTCAGTGTTGAAGCGAGGCTGTCAAGTTCTGAAGTGACCCAAGGCTAATCAGGGCCATTTCAGAGCCCCTGAAACAGCCTCTGAGGTGCGTTGGGGTGGGGTGGGGGCTGTGCACAGCCTTAGTTAAAACAAAAAGGGATTGCGAAGAACTCCAAAAGGATCTTTCCAAACTGGGAGAATGGGCATCAAAATGGCAAATACAGTTCAATGTAAGCAAGTCTAAAGTGATGCATGTTGGAGCAAAAAATCTAAAGTTCACATGTACACTGATGGAATCTGAGTTAGAGGTGACTGACCAAGAAGGAAGTCTTGGGTAGTTGTTGACAGCTCGATGAAAACTTTGAGTCAATGTGCAGCTGCTGCAAAAAAGGCAAATTTCATGTTAGGCATAATTAGGCAAGGAATCAAAAATAAAACTGCCAAGATCTTACTCCCTTATACAAATCTATGGTGTGTCCACGCTTGGAATACTACGTACAGTTCTAGCCACCACATCTAAAAAAGGATATTGTAGAGTTGAGAAAAATGCAGAAAAGAAAAATCAAAACGATCAAGGGGTTGGAGCAGCTCCCCCTATGAGGAAAGATACAATATCTGGGACTGTTTAGCTTAGAACAAAAGTAAGTAAAAGTAGAGTTATACAAAATTATGGGTGGGGTAGAGGGAGGGAGGGAGGGAGACATTTTTCTCCCTCTTCATAATACTAGAAACCGAATTCATCCCATGAAGCTGATTGTTAAACTATGGAATTTGCTACTGTAAAATGTAGTGATAACCTGCTATTTAGATGGCTTGGAAAGGAGATTGGACAAATTCATGGAGGGGAAGGTTGTCAATGGCTTCTAGTCATGCTGGCTATATGATATCTTCAGGATCAGAGGCAGTTTGCCTATGTACACCAGTTGCTGGGAACATGGGTGGGAGGGTGCTATTCAGTGATGTGGGTTTTCTGGAAAAAAATCCACTGCGAATTAGGGTCATTTGCCTAACAAAAAATTAAGTTTGTATCAGAAAGTATTCTGATACCATAGAGCAGTGGTGCACAACTTCATGTATTTTAGCCTTCAGCTCCCATCATAGAATCATAGAATAGTAGAGTTGGAAGGGGCCTATAAGGCCATCGAGTCCAACCCCCTGCTCAATGCAGGAATCCACCCTAAAGCATCCCTGACAGATGGTTGTGCAGCTGCCTCTTGAAGGCCTCTAGTGTGGGAGAGCCCACAACCTCCCTAGGTAACTGGTTCCATTGTCGTACTGCTCTAACAGTCAGGAAGTTTTTCCTGATGTCCAGCTGGAATCTGGCTTCCTGTAACTTGAGCTTATTATTCCGTGTCCTGCACTCTGGGAGGATTGAGAAGAGATCCTGGCCCTCCTCTGTGTGACAACTTTTTAAGTATTTGAAGAGTGCTATCATGTCTCCCCTCAATCTTCTCTTCTCCAGGCTAAACATTCCCAGTTGTTTCAGTCTCTCTTCATAGGGCTCATCCCTCACCATGGGCAATGCTGGCTAGGGAGGATGAGAATTGTAGGCCAAAATATCTGAAAGTCCACAGGTTGCCCATCCCTGCTCTAAAGAGATCTAATTAAGCATGTTTATTTTACTTCTATTTAGTAAACACATTTACTAATAATAATAATACCCCTTGTTATTTTTTTTGTCCCAATATATCACAAGCATTTGACCTGAAATATTTGAGGGTGAAAATTAAAGCATACTTAATGCGATTGAAATGTTATATTATGTAATTTTTTGTGTGCAATACTTGTAAAAACCGAAAGACAATAGCCAGTGTGGTGTAGTGGCTAAAGTGTTGGGACTGGGAGTTGGGAGATCTGGGTTCTAGTCCCCACTTGGCCATGGAAACCCACTGGGTGACTTTGGGCCAATCACAGACTCTCAGCCCAACCTACCTCACAGGGTTGTTGTTGTGAGGATAAAATGGAGAGGAGGAGGAGGATTACGTACGCCACCTTGGGCTCCTTGGAGGAAAAAAGGTGGGATATAAATTTAATAATAAATAAATAAATAAACTTCCTACTTCACTTGTGCTGTTTAAATGCAAGAAAAAAAACCCAAAGGTATTGAAAACTGACACAATAATTAATTTTAGCAACCCAAAGAACAGTACGTGTTATGCTGACAACCAGTCATGTTTTTCAACAGAGTTCAACTCTCTTCCACTAAGGTTGTTGGGGCACCTTCTGTTTCGCTGTCATATTCACTAATTCCATTTCACTCTGAGACATACATGTATTATAGTGACACATATGTATTCTCTCACATACTTGCTAAGGATAATCACCTGGAAAACATTAATTACAACTTAATTACAACTTTGAAACTGCCAGGCTTACCTAATATTGTATTTACAATTGGCATATATTCATTTTTATGAGTGAATTTATGAAACAGAAACCACCTAGAGATCTTCAGCTATGGGGCAGTATAAAAATGTACTAAATGAAAATGAATAATTTCTATAATGCCTTGTATAAGATCCAAGACAGGTATGGTCCCAGACCAGACACAACTGGTTCTCTCTAGACAAGATAAAAGTTGGATATTGGCCCCATCATGTCTCTACCAGTTGTACTTTCTCCTATATTTGTAATAGTAGCTGAATTGGGTGTTAAAAAGTTGAGAAACTTGTCTTTTCACTTAAGCTTGCATTTTCTATCCATGTTAAAATAACAAAAGAATTTTATCTACTAACTTTCCCAGAATTGTATTCATACTCAACAATCAACATCTGAAGCCCTCCTCTGAGGAAGGTTTGGTGGATAGCAACCAAGGAGAGGCTCCCCAATTATGGAACACTCTCCCCAGTGAGGGCTGCCTGGGGTCAACATTGTCATCTTTTCTTTGCCAGGTTAAGACATTAGTTATTGGGTGGGTTAGAAATATCTCTACCTATAAAGCTGAACACATGTGGGGGGGATGTATGTATTGAAATGTTAATCCACTTCCATAGAAGTGGATTAGAAACTTGAAATTTAGAAGCACTGATAGGTCTGGCTGTACAATGTACCAGAAAAATCTAAAAACTTAAATTTGGGGTTTTTAAGTATTTTTTAAAGAATTTAATAAAAAACCTAGGCTCATGCCTACAATTCCCAGCATACTTTGGACAGAACTACCAGCATACCTTGAGTAGGAGGCCAGACTTACTGGCTTTTGGCAGCCATTGTGAGAGTGCAGGCGAGTGGCCATTGTGTGCTTTCACAACCCAGGCTCATAAGGTTGGTTTCAAGCAGTCAACCCAATTCCACATAAAAGGAAACAACCTACATAAATGGTCTGGGTCCACCGTGCATATTTTTAAAATCATAACTAGATACAACAGCATGGCTTTGAGAGGCTGAACTCTGAACATGTTCAAAGACACCCCATCCTGATATCGCTCCATTTCCTTTTCTGTTTCAACTGTACAGTCAGGATTTTTCATAAAAATCATAAACTTTATTCAGTAATTCCAGTATCTGTCTTGGAATATTGTAGTTTAGTTATTACAGAAAAAAATGCAGCATAAAAAATCTCATCAAGTTAAAAGGCCTTGGGAGGATCACTTGGCACTGGAAAGTCATTAATACAGTCACTAGACAAGTCTGCCTGGGCAAAAGAAATCCATAAGCAGGGTGACACAGCTTAGAAGACCCACTCTCCAGTTGTCTCACACCACACCTCAGATGGTGTTCAAAGATTAACATGATATTCAGGGACCTAGGCTTATGCCTACAACTCCCAGCATGCCTTGAGTGGGAGGGAAGACTTACCAAGCTTTGGCCATCATCATCTGGAAGTGGCTTGACATCCTGGGCCTGGCAGACCATTTTAATGCATTTTAATATTACCTCACAGGCCTAGCACAGGCCTGCCTTGCATGGGTGTCGTGAGGGTGAGAAGAAAAAAAGAAAAAAAGAAAAAAAGAATTCCTTTAAAAGTTAACTCAAAGGCCAGACACCAGCCTACTACTTTAAGACAATTACCTCACAGACATATATCTTAGGGGGCTCAAGCAACGCCGAGTATAGCAGCTAGTAATAAATAAATATCCTCTATTCCCAGGCTTTGGATAGGATTTGATACACATCAGTCAATTGTTTATGGTTGTCACTGGTATTTTAATTATTTTATGGGGTGGCAGTATTTTAATGGATAATTGTTGTAGGTGTTTTAAATTTGTATGTCTTAATTCTGTTGCAAGTCGCCTTGAGTCTTTATTTTTCCTCTGAGGAAGGCATCTAAGAAATTTAATAAATCAACATGGGAGTCAATGCATTGTATCCTATGCTTCTTTTTTAAAACTTTTATTAAGGGAGCAGTCCTACGGTTCCTGGGACCAAAGGATATTTTGGAGTTCCCTCTCTGAGGCTGTAGACAGGGCTACAACTTTGAGAGGGGAAATCCAAACAAGGATCATTCCCACCCCACCCCTGTCCTTTGCACTCCAGCCAAAAGAACTGAACTCTGACCTTGGGTGAGGATGCAAATGAGGGGGGAGGGGCAGAGGGGTGCTGAGCATCCGCAATGGCCTGAATCCTCCCAGCAAGAGTTATTTGTTTTGTTACATCCCATTGCTTCACTTCCAATCAAAACAGCTTCTGCTTTCTACAAGTGCCGTTTCTGAAATTATGTTTAAAGATTACATTATTTGACCAATCTACTACCATAGAGATAACAATCAAGATAAACATGTCAGCAAGTGAAACAAACTGTTATACAGTTGATTTTTCTTTTGTCTAGAGATGCAACCTCAGCGAGTCTGCAGTGTACACTAGAAACTGGGGTCATCCCATGAAGCTGATTGGTGGGAGATCCAGGAAAAATAAGAGGAAGTACTTCTTCACACAGCGCATAGTTAAATTATGGAACTCACTACCACAAGATGTAGTGATGGCCACCAATTTGGATGGCTTTAAAAGGGGGTTGGATAAATTCCTGAAGGCGAAGGCTATCAATGGCTACTAGCCCTGATGGTTGTGTGCTATCTCCAGTATTCGAGGCAGTAAGCCTATGTGCACCAGTTGCTGGGGAACATGGGTGGGAGGGTGCTCTTGCACCATGTCCTGCCTTGTTGGTCCCTGGCCGATGGCTGGTTGGCCACTGTGTGAACAGAGTGGGGGACTAAGAACATAAGAGGTGCCATGCTGGATCAGACCATGGGTCCATCTAATCCAGCACTCTGTTCACACAGTGGCCAACCAACCATCATCCAGGGACCAAGAAGGCAGGACATGGTGCAACATCACTACATCTTGTGGTAGTGAGTTCTATAATTTAACTATGTGCAGTGTGAAGAAGTACTTCCTCTTATTTGTCCTGGATCTCCCACCAATCAGCTTCATGGGATGACCCCGGGTTCTAGTATTTTGAGAGAGGGAGAAAAATGTCTCCCTATCCACATTCTCCTCACCATGCGTAATTTTGTACACCTCTATCATGTCTCCCCTTAGCCTCCTTAATCATTTTAGTTGCCCTTTTCTGCACTTTTTCCAGCTCCATAATATCCTTTTTAGGTATGGTGACCAGAACTGTACGCGGTATTCTAAGTGTGGTTACACCATAGATTTATATAGGCAGTACGATACTGGCAGTTTTATTCTCAATTCCTTTTCTTGTAATGCCTAACATGGTGTTTGCCTTCTTTACAGCGGCCGCACACTGGGTGGACATTTTTACTAGATGGACCCTTAGTCTGACCCAGCAGGACACTTCTTATGTTCTTATGTGTTTATTTCGGAGATCCAAACCCTGGAAATGTCCATATGTGTTCAGTTTTATTCTGAGTAATTGGAAAACATCAGCTTGCAGGTCATCACTGGTCCAATTACGGAGGTTGTGATCCTAAGCATACTTTGAAAGCAAAAGTGTTATTTTTTCAAGTAAAGTAAATTAGGATCAGGATATCCAAAGACATTTTATGTTCAAAGTCTTCAGAGTTTAAAGGATTAAATTTTTTACTGATTAGCTAACTATATGCTGCCATTCTCAATAATCATCCTTGAGCATATTGGGGCAATAATGGGTGGTACCATGAGAAGCCTATAGACGTACAAATGTTCTGCTGCTAACTGTTCTTTATACCAGTCCCTCACTCCTTCCTTTGCTACACCAGTGCCAGGATATAATTTGAAACTGGTTTGAAACTGGTATATGGAATGTGTCCTGGGCCCTAACAGTTGTCAATACCATTATAAACCATTATAAAGCATTAGCATAGATCCTACATTCTCTTGATTTGCTGGATCAAATTTCATTTGGCCCCACTATTTCAACACTATAATTTGCAATGCTGTCCTGATACAACAGCCTTTAACATTGCTCCTATGTGTTTCAGCTTCATGTGTTCTCCCTGAGTCAGCATACATGTTTTTAATTAATAAATTATTGACGTTTTTAAATGAACTTTGAAATAACTTTCCACAATGTAACAACCTAATCTATTTTTAAAATTTAACTGGGAATAATAGAACTTGTACTAAAAGATTGTCACACATAACTTTTTATATACATATAACATTAACTATGGAGAAAATAGTAAAACTATGAACAGGGAACCTTGCACAGAACTATCTCACTAGCAGACTGACAGAAACTAGAATCTTAAAACTTCCAAGTCCTCACCAAATATAGCGGAATAATACTCCCAAATACAGTAATAATGCATGCTGTCTAATGTCATGGAAGCAAGTCAACGTTTCATGAGATTTACTTGAAAAGTAAATGTCCCCAGGGAAAGTGACAATCTCTATCCTAATCTTTGCTACAACAAATGGGTTAGCAGAATCCATATGGTGCAGTTTAGCATAGTAATGGTGCAAAGAAGTGTGCCTTATTTTGATTTTTGCAGCGAACAGGGACAAATATACTTCTGAATAAGCTTTAAATATTTATTTGTGCTACGAATGTCAATGCTAGCTGGGAGTTGATGTCCAATACATATTGAAGGAGCTATGCTGGAGAAGGCTGGACTGCTCTCAATGGGCTCTGCAGGGGCTTTAACTAACCATGACTACTGCCAGTCAGAATAGCCAACACTGAGCTAGATGGACCACTTGTAGCAGTATAAGGCAAGACAGCTTCATATATTCTCATATACGTGCTTCTGTCCTGGCAAGGGGAAGAGGAAACACCATGTCCTGTGCAGAGACACTTATATGCTAAGATTACCACTACAAAGTGGAAGATAATGGGATGGTATCAGGAGTTCAGAAGCTGGTTTCTTCTCCTATGTTTTGTTGAAACAAACTGACTTCAAATCATAGTTTAAGATGCTAGGTTGTTACAACAAACCATCATTTTATTTATTGATTGATTGATTGATTGTATTTTTTATCCTGCTCCTCAGTCAAAAAAGATCCTAGCAGAGCTTAGAAATAATCAATAAAAGAAGACAGTCCCTGCCTACAGGGTTACAATCTAAAAGACTCATCAAAAAAGGAAAAGGAATAGAGAGGGAAGAAGGGAGAAATCAGGTATTTCAGCAGGACTAATGGAAAGGTTCTCCATTCCCTTCTCATCTCCCTCAGCTCAGCCTGCTGGAATGGCTGGAGGTGGTGATAGTTGAGGGAGGAGAAGCCTTCATAGAGGTGGTCTTCGGATGGTTGGTGGAATAGCCCCACTTCCCCCTCTCCATAGTTTAGGGTTGAGATGTAATGCTAAACCGTGATAATGTAAAATGAAAGCAGAAGCTTCCACTCTCCTGCTCATAGCCATGCCAAAGGAGAGTGAATGAGGAAAAATTACAAGTCCAAAGTTCTCTGTGCTCTTCTTCATACTGCTAAACTATGTTTTAGAGTGTTTTGTGCAAACAAGGCTAACGTGATGGATAGGAGCTGTGCTGCGAGTATCAAGCAAGTAGCTTTTGGTAAGCCTTGATCATAGGAAGTCCTGTCCACAGGAAGCCCTCTTTCTTACTCTTCGGGTAGTGCGTTCCTCTACAGCACTAATGCCAAACAGAAAGTGTGGAAGTAGGTTTCCTACCCAAGATTTGCTAGCTAGCTACTGACAAGGAAATCTGAAAGCACCCCATTGGAACCCCTCAATTTGAAGTGAATGGTCCTTGTCATTACCATTGCTTGTTTTGTGCCGCACTTGCTATGGCACCATGCCGATTGCTAATCCATAAGTATTGGGACCATCACTGTCCATGCGGAATGCATGAGTGTCAGGCATCTAGCTTTGGTAAGCCTATTGCTAGCAAAACCCTTAGCCTGGCAGCTGTCCAACACTAATCCTATGCATGCTTGCTTGAGAAGTATGTTCATTGAAATCAGTGGGATTTATTACCAGGTCAAGAAGAATAGGATTGGAGTGCAGATTTTCAACAAAAACAGCCAGCATACTTGCCTGCAATCAGTAGCTGTAGAAATCTGATTTGTTTCCAAGTAAGAGTCAAGGTTCTCAGACTGCCCACTCTTCCCTCAGAGGAAGAGAGAAATCAACGTATCATGGGAAAATATTTTTTCCCCTGACCACAATAGGATACTACTGAAGAGTTGAATTAAAAGTCGTTATATGATAGCTATCTTATCCAGCCAACCTGGTGTTTCTTTTCTCTCGTGAATGGATTGATAGCATTCCAAAATGGTATTTGATGACTAGAGGGGGAAGAAACACCTTGTAATTTCCTAATATACTTTAATTAATGCACTGTTTATGTGCAGTTGCTGTTTTACCCATGTTCTTTTTAGAACCTAAATAATTTTCCAAATTGAGGATCATTTCCAATGTTAAGTCTCATAAATTTCAGTGGCTCTGCTCAAAGTAGTACTAACGTTGGCAACAACCTAGAATTATAATCCCTCCGTATACACCCTCTCTCTTTCTCATTCTCTCTAACACTTTTAAACTATAATAAAGCAACCCTGCTTTTCCTCACAATATTGATCACAGAAAAAGGAAATCTACTCTCACTGGATCTTACATAATTATTTTAAACCATGAAAGATCAGTAATCCAGGTGAGGCCTATCCAACCATATCCAATATTATACATTTGCTGTCCAAGTATTGGGAAAGCTTCATTTTCTAAATTCAAGTATTATGCTGCCTACCTGCTCTACAATTCAGCATATTGGCATCTCACAACCAACTTAGTTTGACCAAAACCTTGAAATAATATTCTTCCCCCTCTAATTTCAAGCTGACAAGTCTTCTCCAAGAGAGATCTAAACAATATTTTAGTAACTTCAAGCACCTGCCTTCACATATGGTAATATAGTTCATCCCATTTCTGTTCTGTTTAACTTTTGTCATTCAATATGTATAATTGTTCAATCACAGGGTGTAGTGATTATTCCAGTTAGCATATAAAATAACAAAAGTAATTTAGAACCTTCACTAAGGTTGCTAGCAAAGGTATTGAATAAAATGGGGCGTTGTGCAGTACGACCCTGAGAATTAACCTGTTCCTTTCCTAGTAAAGGGTGACATGATAGCTGTTTTCAAATATCCAAAGGATGGAGAAGACTTGCTTTCTTTTGCTTCAGAGGGCAAGACTAGAACCAATAGGTAAAAACTGGAGGGAAGCAGATTTCAGCTGAACATTAGGATAAACTTCCTAATGATAAGAGCTGATTGACAGTGAAACAGACTGTCTTGGGACGTGATGTGTTTTCTTTCACTGGAGGTATTTAAAAATTGGCTAGACAGCCATCTGCCAGGGTTACCGTAGCTGAATGCTACATTGTAGAACCTGTATTAAGCAGGTGGATAGAGAGGACCTCCAAGGTCCCTTCCAACTCTACTATGATTCTATTTTGCAGATAATTACACTGAAATATCCACCCAAATATTCACCATGATGGTGCAGTCCTGTGGACATGCATGTGTAAAGCAGCTAACAGGTAAAATAAGCATAAGGTAAGAGGCTTGGTGGGAAATCTATCATTACTGCAGTTACACACTAGATCACTGGACATTTGTTTTTACTTTGAAGCAACCACAAGGTCACCAAATTGGCTTGGAGCAGCAACACTGGTGAAGAGAATGTTTTAACCCTTCCCCTCCATGCAACTTCCTTTGTATAAATTACTGTAGCCACCAACACCCATACTGCTCACTTGCCCGATTAGGGCGGGGGGCGCGGAGGTACAGGCATAATATAGGAACCTACCTTTTTCCCACATCAGGACAAATGGCAGCTGGGGACAGGGACAGCAATTTTATTTGGAAAATGGCATGGCTGGAGGGAGATTTCAAGACCCCTCCGCCATCACTTTTCCAATCCCTTATCTGATTTTAAGTCAAAATAACTGTTAGGCAATCCAAATGCAGATTTCCCATGTAACATGAGGTTTTGGCTTTACAAAAGATGACAAAAATTAATGGCCTACTTGGTATGCAAAATTTTGCATTTTTTTTAAAAAAAAATCAATTAAAAATCTAAAAGGGGTTTTCAAGACTTGTGAGCTTCCAGAACCTATGAAATGTTGAGGGCATAGAGATGACCACTCATTATTTGTAGAGGAAACTTCCAGTTTCAAACAGAATGCCACAATTTTCTATAGATGGCTCTCATTATTATCCTGGTGGAGGAAAGGGGCTAAAAATACAGGAAGTCAGTCTAGAGTTAGTCTCTGGTTATTGGCAGTTAATTGAAATTTGAAGGTATCAGTTGAGAGAATGAATAATGGAGGTAGGAAATCAGTTTGCTTGAGCTCCTAAAAGGTTATAATATCCTACAGATGACAATTAGGGTTGAGGGTAAGGTTAAAATATTCCCCTCCCCATGACTTGCCCTTTAGCGCTATTTAGCGCAGGGGGAAACATTTCCAGAAAGTGGGAGAAAAACCCAGTGTCCTTCACAAGCCCCAAAGAACACTACCATGCTCTTGTCTTGGCCTACTGCAACCCTGAGCATGAATACTCCTTGTAAGGGTTGGGGATGCACCACATTTTCAGGTGGCTCCCCACTTGGAATCATATTGTGATGGAACAAAATTGCTCACTTCTGGAACTTTAGCTTCTCCTCCTGAATCTCTTCACAAGCCTGATAGGGAGGTACACTATCAGAAAGTAAATGGCTGTATCTGGGGAAGTTGAGACTTTTAACCTGAAATAAAGCCCTGCTGCCCCTCATGGACTCTGAGGAAATCAGTATCATTGTGTTACAGTCTTCATTTAATTTAATTCCCCCACCTCTTTCCATCTCTATTTGCATGTGATGCACAGAAAAATGTACACCTTGTTTCTTAGTATCTCTATATTAACTTAAGAGGACACCTTATTCCACAACTCTAATATTCTCCTAATGGATTGCCTTCATCAAAAGCTTTAAAAAAAACACCTGATACAGGAACTATAACCCAGTGAACCTCCCCCCTTCATTTTAATAAAATAAAAATCAACACAAATGTTTTTATTTCCACTATGAAATAATTCACTTATTGGAAAATGCTCTTAAACAATTGCAATCTCAACTAGGTCTGGTAAGTCCCATTGCTTTCAATAGAAACTGTTCCAAGTAAGTGTGCTTAGGAGTGCAACCTATTAATGAAAATTCTCAAGCTTCATGAGAAGTAGGTATCTCAAGGTGCCTTTTCTTTAAAAAAAAAAAACCCTCTTATGGGAAGGTTTAAAAAAAGATTTGTCAGCTATACTTTCAGTTTATATGTTATTACATACCCAGTACAACGAGTAAGATTTAAGTTCAAGGATGTGAGTGTTTCCATCACACTGATCTGCAATGCAAATTCTAAGCTTCTTCATCAAAGCTGCCACAGCACTTAACGGTTCACCCACTGACCTAATATTTCACATCTGCTTAAAAAGGATTATCTAAAAGGCCAAAAGAACTACTAGTCAGTGAAGTAATCTTAAAGAATAGCTCAACTTAGAAGAAAACTGTTTCTTCTGCCTTCCCCATCTCATGTGAAAATTATTCATTTTTCCTTGCAGTTAGAACACAGCTTGCATTTTCATGTGTTTTCCACCATGTATAAGCAGGGGGATGGGAAGAGAGGAAAGAGCTACTCAGTTTGTGTGTGTTTGGAAATGCACCAGACTAACACTATTTTAAATGTACTTCCTAGAATGTCAAAAGATTGCATTTGAGCTGTTCAAGTTCTAATATATAAAATCCTAAAAGTCCTTCCAGTTGTAAAATCCTTTTGTGTATCACAAGAATACTTTGAACAGTGTGATTTCTCTAGCTTCTGTGTAGATGGACACTCAGCCAATGCAGAGAGAGCAGAATTACTGGCAGAAGGATACTGAAAGAGGCATGATTTTCACAGTACAAGGTCAGGCTATGAGAACAAATGGTTGATGGGGCCCTTTAAAGCACATTCCTTGTAAGCTGTGCTTCATCTCTAATGGCTTTCTCTGTTACTAAGTGTAGCTAAGCCCATCTCCCCACACCTCTCCCCTCCTTTTTTATTCTTCCAGTGAAAATGCTATTAGCATTTGCTTAATGCATACACACATTCCTAGAAAGCATGCAGCAGCGGCAGCACACATACAAAAGGTCTGAAGCTATGGCTTGCCAAGTCTTTCCAGTGGGGGGATGGGAAAGGACAGGGTTCGGAGTATCAGAATCATGGCTGTAAGGGTGGGTTTTTCTTGCACTGAAAGTGTGAAAGAACTCAGAATAACCACAAAAGGGGGGGGTCTGTTTAACAATGACAACAAGAACAGCAGAGTTTTAGGGTTCAGTTCCAGCTGATTTTATTTCCTTTGGAAAAAAGGTTATTTACAGAAAGTATACTGACAATCTGACAGGCAGTGAACTTGGCATAATTAGCCAGCTTCCCCCACCCCACCCCCACATTGTGTTATGGGCAGATTGTTGGACAAAGATATTCCACACAGCATATTGCACAGGATGGATGACCAAAAAAATAAAAAAGAAAGGAAAAAAAGAAAGAAAAACCCCTTAACGGAACCTCCTCATTAGGCTGATGTCCTAGCGCCTGTCATGTTATATTAACATACATAAACACACAATCTTTTTTGCTTATAATACAGACTTAATGTACAAAGATGTTTTCACTTTTTCTCATCTTAAACACAACAGCTATAAACCTGAATACATATGCTATCATCATGCCATAAGAGACTAAAACAATTATATTTAGCGACAAGTAGAAAGGATTAAATAGTCAAATACAAGAATGAAAAATGCAGTACATAGTGTCGCGAACTCAAATCGGCATTTAGATAGATCCAGTGATTTAAACGGCACGGGTTTTTGTTTTTTGCTTATAAAAAAGTGCAAAAGATGTGGTTTACAAGTTAAAGCTACAGGATCCCTTTTTTTCCTGAAAATTCTCCAGTTGTTTCTGTACAACATACTATTTTCTTTGAGAGGGGGTTTATTTGTTATTAGTTAGCCCTACAGTAAATTAATTCAATCCCTCTCTCTCTCTCTCTCTCAACTCAGTAAATAGAGTTGAATAGTGGTAGATACAAGGGATACTGTCTCTTTAAGAAGCCTGCAGATTGGAGTGTAAACATGATGAAAGTAGGGGCTGATTTTTTTGTGAGAGAGATTAACCAGCAGCCCTGTTATAATCAGGAAATTCAAAACAGCAATTTACACCCCTTATATATTTTTTACAAAAATACACTGAGAAAATAATCAAACGTTTTCATCTCTCTTCTCTTGTTTTTAAAAGTGTCAAAAGTCTACATTTAAATATAAAAAATTAAAAGTTAAAACTCTAGCCCTTCGGTGAAGGTGACATAAAAATGGTGTGGGTAACAACAGAACTACCAAAGAAGGACAAAGTAATACAAGTAAAAAATGTTTGGCCAGTATAAATACTTCACTTTATAAAATGGCATCCAATTTCATTTACAAGGAAAAAAAATGTTTCAAGGATGGATCATCATGGCGTGAAACAAAAAGAGACTTCATTTACATCTATAAAGGAACACACACGCACCCACACATACATACATACAGACACTGAGGAAAAATTTGGTCCTGATTATTATTTTTTTAAGTCCAGCACAGATTTGAGTTGCGTTTGAATCCTTTAAAGAGTTAAGAATGAAAAAAGCTGGTGATAATTTTTGTAGGAATCAAACATAGCGCCATCTATCTGCGTTTTATATTATTCTAACACTATTCTTTTTAAACTGTTCAACAGTCTTACAGAAACCTCAGAAAGATAGATAGGATAACATGCTATATTAAACCCCACCAGTGAAATATAATCCAACACCATCACGATTCTGAGTAAGAAAAACACATTTCCGCAAGGAAGAGCAATTGCCCTCTATTTCCCCTGTACCACATCATTACAGACACTTGGTATACTCTATATCTGTCTCCATTTAAAAAAAAAAAAGTTCAGTGTTGTTGAAATTCCACACATACTGACTTCTCTGTATATAATATAAGGTGACTAAGAAAACTGCTGCCACCTTCTCCTTTATACGTGCAAATCCTTTTCCGGTTTTATTATTATTTTCTTAGGCGAGCTTCCAGTTCATTTCATTTTTTAAAAAAACATCTCCCACTTTTTTCATCCCACTTCGGATTTCAGTCCAATTCCCAGGGCCTCTCTCTTACCACCTATCTCCTCTTGATGTAGAGGAGAACGCCACCCACCCCACCCCCACCCCCCAAGCAAACTAGGGCTACTCCACCCCCCTCCCCCATTCCAAGTCCAGCACATTTGTTTAAAACAGATCCCCTCCCCCACCCCTCAACCCAAAGCAATATCTAATGTACATAGCACAATCTATTCCCCACCCCCCACTCCCTTCAACACGGGAAAGAAACAAACCTCTTAGAGATGTGCGTGATTTCCAACCCTCCCCCCTCCCCCCATCCGCATTCTTGCTGAAGCCACTTGATTCTCGCCATAGTCTCTGAAACGTGGAACTCATTCTTCGGCTGTTGGAGCGTGGAAAAAAGGGGGTGGGGGTGAGGATCTGTTTAGCTAGACAGATACTTCTGTGGTTTGCTTTTTCTCGCAAAAACAAAAAAGAAGAAAAGGTTGATCCCTTTTGCCATTTTCTTTTTAAAATCAGACACACGCACCCCCCCAGTCAGTTTCATTGATGGGGGGAAAAAACCCTCACTCTCCGTGGGCGAAATTCTCGCTCTCCAGTCTGTCCTTAGCACGCGTGGGTCTGTGCCGTGTTTGCGTCTCTCTCGCTCCCCACGCCCCCCGCGCGCGCACACACATGCTACTTTTCGTGTCTTTTCTCTTCTCTTCCTTCTTCCTCCTCAGTACGTGAAGACCAGGTTGGAAATGCTGGATTCGAGCCAGTCCCCCGAAATCATCTCACTTACCTCCGGGGTGCAATAGTCCGGGAACTCAAAGTGCGAGCCCGAGCCGGGCTCCAAGTTAAAATCCAGGTCCCTGTCGAGCACCGACGAGCTCAGGCTGCCCAGGGCCATGCTGTCGAAACCCGGGCTGGGGTTGAGGTCCAACAGGTCGTCTTCGAACTCGTCGTCCGAGGAGGAGGAAGCGCAGGAGGCGGAGGAGGAGCCCGAGGACGACGAGTGCGAGGTGGACGGCGCTGGCGAGGGCGCCCTCAGGCTGGTGTAGCTTCGGTGGTCCGACGGAGAACAGCCGCCCGCGGGGGAAGCGGAGGATTCCCTGCCTCCGCCGCCCCCGTCCTGCTGACTCCCTGCGGCGGCCGCGGCGCCCGCTTCGTCGTAGAGGCTGAGTGGGTCGCTGGCCTCCGTCGAGGTGCTCAGCGTCGGGCTGGCAGGCACGGCGCCGCCGGGCGACGAGTGCGAGAAGAGGTAGAGCCGCTTGGCCTTCTTCTCAGGGAGGTGTTTGCTGCTGCTGTTGCTACTGCTGCTGCTGGAGGGCGAGGAGGAGCCCGGCGAAGCGGCGCGGGATTTGTACAGCGAGTGGTGCTCCGGGGGCAGGAGCGCAGCCGGCTGTTCAGACACGGAGAATGACGGGGAGTTTTTGCTGCCGCCGCCGCCGCTCAGACTGAGTTTGGGATGAGGCTTTCCGGCGCCACTGGGGGAGAGTTTGGCGGCGCTGCCCTTTTTCAAGGAGAGTTTGGAAGAGTTGGAGACGGCGGTGGTGGCTCCTCCCGGGCTGCCGCCGCCGCCGCCACTCCCTCCACCCCCGCTCTTCTCGCCCGGCTTCGCTGAGTTCGTGCCCGATTTCACCTTCTTCCTGGGCCGGTACTTGTAGTCAGGATAGTCCGCCATGTGCTTCAGGCGCAGCCGCTCCGCCTCCCGGATGAAGGGGATCTTGTCGCTGTCCTTGAGCAGCTTCCAGCGCTTGCCCAGGCGCTTGGAAATCTCGGCGTTGTGCATGTCCGGCGACTGCTCCATGATCTTCCTCCGCTCGATCTGAGACCACACCATGAAGGCGTTCATGGGCCGCTTGATGTGCCCGCTGGGAGTCTTACACCAGCTCGGGTCGTCCGCTTTGCCCCCCGTCGAAGCCGTGGAGCCCGGCGTGGGCGAGGAGGCGATGCCCAGCTCGATGCCGGCGCCGGAGTCCGAACTCTCGCCGGCCAGAAGCGCTTCCGTGTTCTCCGCGTTGTTCGTCTGTTGCACCATTTCGGCGGCTCGCGCGCGCGTTCGCGGCGGCAGCTGTGGGGAAATCGGCGGGTCTCAGTTTGGCACCAGCTTGAAACAAGACAGTCAACTTTTCCAGTCACTGGGCGCTCTCAAGCCCCCTTCGCAAGTTCTCCGTCCTTCTCCTACTTAAGGCACCGTCCCCTCTGGGAAGTAGTTGTAGCTCCACACCGCTTTTGTTTCTCCAGCACTTTCTGCACGCCTTTCCCCCCGCAACTTTGCACTGGGAATCTAATTGCAGAAGCCGGGCTCCAAGAGGAAAGAGCTGTTCTTCTCAAAAAAGAAAAAAGAAAAGGGGAAAAAAAGCACCAACCGCCAATCCAAGTTCTCTTTCCCACCTCTTCCCCTTACCCCGGAGTTCACAAGTGCTTCCCCCCCTTGCTTTTTCTCCCCCCTTCCACTCTTTTCCCTACTCGAGGTGTTTCAAGCAAAAAGCAGCACGCCCACTACTAAAAAGTCTCTCGTTTCTTTAAAGGGCACACCAAAATCCAAAAGCAGTTTTTAAAAAGTAGGAAAAAAAATATGCCCACCTCCCACAAAATAAAATAAACGTCCGTAGTCAAGGACTCGTGGTAGAGGGATCAGGAGTTTGTTCGCTTGTTACTCAATGGCTGCGAGGAATTAAACCGGGGGGAAAAAGCCCCACTCATGCGACCAAGCAGCATTAATAAATGTGTGTCTTCCTGGTAAGAAGAGCGGTGACTGGTGCAATAAATGTATGGAGTCCCGTCTTGCCTTCCCTTGGATACACAGCCCCAAAGAGAGGAAAGAGACATGTACAAACCGGGGCTATGAAATTGGCCTGTCCCCCTCTTACACACACTTTCTCTTGCTGCAGCTTAGAGCGGACCCCAATTCCACCTCGCGCCTCTTTATCCTTTCACAGTCATTTTCCCAGCCAATCGCATGCTGTATCCAACGCTCCGCCGTGCCAAACCCCACCCCCTCAGCTCCGATTGGCTTGGAACCCAATGTAATAATAATCACCGCGTGCAATGAGAAGCTCCAAATCTGACCTCATTCCAATTTACACAAACTTTTTAAAAGGGCCAGAAGTGCAGCTGAGATTTCTGAGGGTAATTCTTTTTTTTTTTTTTTGGCGTTTGCATTTCTCCTCCTACTTCTCCATGTATGTGTGCGAGACCGTATGGGGGTGCGCGTGTGCGCGCGAGAGGGAGCGTGCGCCCGTGTGATACTACACTCAACTACGGGGTGGGCGGGGGGGGGAGAGAGGCGAGCCCTGCCCGTTATGTTAGAGAAGGGGGATGGGAAGAGGACGAACGTTGCACTGGAAGCCTCGACTTCCGCATAAAAGGAAAAGTGACTATTTCTGTTTCAACGGAAAGAAAGAAAAAATAGCACGTGTTTTTGTTTAATCTAAACCTTACGCGGAGGCACTTTAACGGTTAAAGAGTACATTCTCCCAGAAATTAGCGTCGCTATTTTCAGCGCGCCACAGCATTTTCTTACAGACGTTTCCTCAACAATTCTTCAAGATTATCCATAGGAGCAGAGCGTGTTTATTTGTATTGAAAGTTTTCGCCCAATTTTTTATATAATCTACCCACATATACACATCAACTACGGTAGTTTCTACTTAGTTGTTTGGGAAGGTGTATGAAGTTTTGTTTAAATTACACTACCTTGTTGGCTTCTTTGTTAAGCTGTTCTACATTATACATCTTGACTGTCAACCAGCCTGTTATTCACCATGCAGTAGGTGTGTTAGGTGGTCTGGTTTCTAACGCTGATGGGGGATTTAGTGTTTCCCTGAATAATGCACATTTAGTATTGAGGCAGGCCCTTTTCACTTGCCTCTAGCAGGGAGTCAAGCTCTGTGAAGAAGAGGCGATAGGGGATCTCCTAAGAAAAGTTCTTAGCAGTGTAGCGAATAGAATGAGCAAGTTTACAGGGGGAAAAATAGGCTGTAAACTAGAAGCTCCCCCACCTTCATTTTAATAGGGGTAGCGATGATCATATTGTTTGTCTGTTTATCAAGTGGCCGAAGTCTTAAAACTACACTCCCTCTGAAGACGGGGGAGGGGGGATGTAAATTTAAACATAGCTCACATATACATCCTCTCCTTATCTAACAACATTAGTGGCTTGCAAATAAAGTTCTGTAACACCAATCAAATCAGCATTTGTATTAAAGCATGATGGACTGAAAGAAAAGAGGGGGGGTGTCTCCTTATAGGCCACTTGATATAATGTAAAAAATACATACAAAAAATAAAAATTATCAAGCACAGTGTAAAAGTATCCCCCCAAAATGTCTGAAGTCCTAAAAATTAGTCACACACACACACACACACCCCGCATTAAGGCTGCCATAGATATGCTGTACTTAGTGAATGAATGTGTCTCCAAAAGTTCTAGCACATGGTTTACTGCCATGGTCAGTGCCCCCAAATTGGTGTCAGCCTTGTAACAAGCTGGGCTCCCGCAATGGTGTTTCCTGTTTAATTATGGAGCTTAAGTCATGAAGCCTGAGTGAACAGTGCAAAGAGACTGTTCACAAAATACACCACCCCTGAAACTGTATAATATACAAATTCACACATCAAATGACTTTTCAAACACAGTTGGGCCATGTATTATTTTATTCACTAATTCACACATTAGTAGAATTTGCTTTACCAGCAGTCCCTCCTTAGCCAAATCACATAAAACAGCAACCAGTACTTTGAGGGAAAGGGCCATAAGGCAGCAGTAGAAGACATGCTTTGGCATACAGAAAGTCTCAGCTTCAATCCCTGGTGTCTCCAGGTAGGGCTGGGAAGGGCTGGAGAGCCAGTGCCAGTACTGTGGAATCAGTACGGAGCTAGGTGGACTGTAAAGCAACTTCCTATGTTCTGTTCCTAATTCAACCTACATAAGATATTCACCTATGCTAGAATTAATGATGGTCTTATCCTTATGGAAACAATATATTGTATACCCTTAAAGTGCCCTGACCCCGCTGCCAAACTCCCTCCCCCAACGACCCTGATGGACCAGTGAGGACCAGTGCAATCTGCATCATGATCTCTGAGGGAGGTGGTAGAGGACTCACTCCGTCCCCTAGCAATCTTAATACAGACCCCTGAGAATGCTGTGTGCTTGTGGGCAGACCTTCCCCCAAGCCACCATAATATGCAGCTCTCAAGGTCGAAAAGATTGTGCACCCCTGCTATAACTTTACAACCTTTGGTAAAATGATCTATAACCAAGTGACTTAAATTACTTAACTAATACACATATTCCAATCAAAACATCTAATTTATGAGAATAGCATGACACAGCTTTCGTTAGCTTGTTAACTACAAACAAGCCTACATCCATGACATACTAATTGCACACCATATTTTGGGATTGTGTTTTATAGCTATTTTTGTAAACAGTATGTATTACATTATGTGTCCTGAGATTTATTGTTCCTTTCTCATCTTTTCTTTGAAGAATGTGCCAATGCATTTTTAGAATTATATCCGATTGTCCCATTTAACAAAAGCATGCAAGTCAGATATTTGCAACCCTTTATTCAAAAGTAAGCTCCACAGAATTCAGTGGGACTTACTGTTAAGGAAATTTGCATAGGACTGCAGCTGTGCAATCTGATCCTCTGCATGTTTATTCAGAAGTCAGTGTCTTGCTATTTACTGTTTTACTCTGTACAGCACCATGTACATAGATGGTGCTATATAAATAAATAATAATAATAAGTCTTACAGAATTCAATGGTTTACTCTCAAGTAATTGTAGTTAAGCTTGCTACAGCCTTAAATGCAGTTTCATAGACCAAAGAGGTACTCTTAGCTTGTTTGCTATTGCAAAATATGAGACTGTATACATTTTATATGTTTTTTCAAAACATATAAAACACATTTTCTAGCCAGTCTTTCTTCATTCCCTTTTATATTTACAAATATTTTAGCAGTTACTCCAGTGTATATGGTTCAACATGGTGTCACTGCAACATCACTGTGATATATTTTGGCTGCGTTCAGACAACGCAATAATCAATGGTGGGTTAATAATCAACTCAACAGTTGTTTATCTAGGGGTTACTCCCCACACAACATAATAATCAACCATGGCATGGATTAGGATCAGTGTTGCGTTGACTTATTAGTCTACAATGGCTGAGTTCAGACAACATAATAATCAACGGTTGTTTCCCATTCTGTTCCTATTATACCCCCAGTTGATTAGCGTGTCATCCAAACTCAGCCAATGAGTTGACTCACTCATCCTCTGTCCTCCCCCCCTCAGTCCTCCCACTAGTATCCCATCAGCCATTGCTGCCAAAAATCTATCCTGCCAGCTGGACTAGAGAGATAGCTGCCACTTTGATTGCTCTTGCCTTGCAGATCTGTGGCTGACAAATTAACTAATGGTGGCCAAGGAAATAACCAATGGTGCTCTCAACACAACATGATAACCAGAGGTGGTTCAAATAGCCAACTCTGCACAGCGGTGGTTATTTCAGCCAATTAACCAATCGTTGTTTAAAAAATTCCTTCCACACAACAGAATAACCCACAGTGGGTTAAATAACCATTGATTATTTAAACCACCATTGGTTATCATGTTGTCTGAACCCACGACCCATCCTAGGTGAGTATATAGTAAGTCTTATAATAGGGGTTTACAACCTGATTCTCTGATATGACACTTCATTGCTACTGTGCTTAAAGTTGGCCTTAAGGGCCCAAACACCAAAAAACCTGCACTATCAGTAGGAATTTGCCCTAGCATAAAACGATGCAGCAGCAGCAACAATTGAGACTATGCTTTAATATGATACATTTGTACAATACTTCTGGGACTGAAGCCACTGCTAAAATTGATCATCCTTGCTAGATTGGATACTTCCAACAGCTGTGGCAAGAAATCCACTCCCATAACCACCACAGGGCCTGTTCAGACAATGTCCTAAGCCACCCCTTTCGTCGCCAGCTGAAGACCTTTTTATTCTCTCAGTATTTTAACACTTAATTTTAACTTAAATTTTACTGTTCTAACTCTGTATTTTAATCTTATATCAATTTTGCTGCATGGTTTTATCCTGGTTGTGTTTTTTATACTGTATTTTGTATTTGTGCTTTTAACCTGTTGGTTGTTTTATTATGGTTTTAATTTTTGTGAACCGCCCAGAGAGCTTCGGCTATTGGGTGGTATAAAAATGTAATAAATAAATAAATAAATGGTTAGGCCGTTAACCCTCTTGCAGGAAAGGGTTAGTGAGTGTGTTTAATCTGTTTATGTAGTCACCATGGTTAGGAATGGTGCACACGACACACTAAGTCATGGTTCACATGACATGCTAAGGCATAATGTTTAGCTCAAAATGCTTAACCACCGTGGCTTAGCATGTTGTCTGAACAGGGTCATAAACAATCCGCCCAGCTGCAATCCATATATCACTTCCGCGAGACTACTATGGAATAAGTCGTCCGTAGTTGAAGTGAAATGCTCCTTGTATCACTTCCTTAATGAACAGAGAATTTTAAAAATCATGAACACATATTTTACTACCAGATGCGTCTAAATAGAATCCCTTTGTAAGCTAGAGTCAGATGTTGCCCCTTTTAAGAGTCAATTATTAGATTAGATGAAATAAAATTATGTTCTAGTATACAAATAGAATACCTAAATACATCACCCACTTTCTCCAGGCCAGATAGTATCTAGGTAAGTCACCCATATTTCAAGCATAAAAAGGTAAGAGGTGTTGGAAAAGTTTGAGCATCATCTCCAATTTACACACCCCTGTTGACAACGATAAGGAAGACACTGGTTAGGTCCTAATGCCTCCTACCCCATTTTTTGTTTTGTTTTTTGTTTTAAGATTGGTTTTATCTGCTACAATGGCCTGCTTAACTTATGTCAAATTCTTTTGTTTCATCAACTGGTGCAAGTCCTTCTGAGAGCTACAAATGCACTGTAAGGGTGGAATACATATTTTTAATATGTAGGTTTATATCCAACACTGCTCTAACTGAAGTCCCATTCAATTATCAATATAAGTTAAGAGTCAACAGAAGGCCACTAACCCTATTCATTAAGTTAACCTTTAATACGTCTTAACAAGCTATCTTGCTGGGCAATGTAAAAACACAGTGGTATGTACTTATATGGAACTTGGAAGTAAGTCCCACTGTACCCAGTAGGATTTACTTGAGTCAACATATATAGGATCCAGCTGAACAACAGTAGCACTTCCATTTCTGGATTTACATTCACAGAACCAAATACAGTAGAAAACTTTGCATAAGTGCCATTATTCTGAAATTATATGAACGGATGTCGAACAAAATTTGACTATCTATGGATGTCTTTAAATCAATAGTATTTTACGCAGAAAGATTGTTGTGCAGCTTAATTCTGTGTATGTTTTATAAAAAAAACTAGTTTCACTGAGTTCACTGGAACTCCCAAGTAAGTGTCAAAGGATTTCATCCATAACAAGACACAAACCAATGGTTCCATCCAACATCATGCAAACAACTTCCCCTCCCTCTCAATCCACCCTCTATAGTCCTCCCCACACACTCCAAATCTGTTGAAAGTTTCCCCAACCCTCCACACTAGATTTGGGAGGCAAGGATTGGGGACGAGTAATTTGTTCCAGCAATGTCCATTCTGCTGGCAGACAGATGGAATTTGATACATCCCCAATGTTCTGGCAAAATAAAATGTCAATAATTTTACCAGCACTATTGCTATCCTAAATATCCCAATCCTAAACCCATTTATAGTAAACTCACATTCATATAAATGACATTCACTTCTAAGATAGAGGTATATAAAATTTTGCATGGTGTGAAGAATGTGGATAGGGGCACATTTTTCTTCCTCTCTCAAAATACTAGAACCTGGGATCATCCCATGAGCTCACTAGTGTGAGATTCAGGACAGATAAAAGGAAGTACTTCTTTACACACATAGTTCAACTATGGAATTGGCTACTGTAAAAGTAGTGATAGCCATTTATTTGGATGGCTTCAGAAGATTAGACAAATTCATGGAGGAAAAGGCTACCAATGGCAACTAGTCATGACGGCTATATTCTACCTCCAGTATCAGAGGCAGTAGGCCTATGTTCATCAGTTGCTGGGAACATGGGTGGGAGGATGCTGTTGCATTGTTTCCTGCTTGTGGGTTTCCTGTCGACAGCTGGTTGGCCACTATGTAAACAGAATGCTGGACTAGATGGGCCCTTGTTTAGAGATGTAAAATTTCTGGAAATTTTGAAGCCATGGGGGGGGGGATTCCCCTTTTGGGGGTGGGAAGGGAAATTTTCATTAAAAAATGCAGTATTAGCATTTTTTACAGATTGAAAGTCACTTCGTTACTTTAGAAACATAAAATGTAATTATGTACAAATCGGTCTGGCATAAAATTATCACAATTGTATATTAAAAGTACAGTGGATTCAAACAATTATTACAAATTGCATTTACTTCTTTAAATTTTAACTTTTTTTGGTAACAAATGGAGCTACAAGCTCCTGAACTGTAAGGAACCACTTTGGTTTTGCCAGTTTATGAGCAAGCAAAAACAATTAAAAAAACAAACAGAAGAAACCATCAACATTAGTAACAAAAGAAAATAATTTATGTCTCTGTTAGTCCTCCACAGTGTCAAGCAGATATAAAGCACCCATTCCCAAAGAGGGGACTAAGATTCAATGAATATGTATGACATTCAATCAGACTCATTTTCTGAGCTATAGCTATCATTTATCAGTTTCAGTCTCTGCTTCAATGGCAGTGCCCCCTAGAGGCAGAAATGCATCTTGCTCTTGCATTTGAGAGTTGTAGTCTGCGTTTGCAACCTAGGATTGCTTGTCTTCGGTGCACAGAAATTGTAATAATTTGATACTGTACACAGTTTTTTTAGAAATTTGGAGAAGTAAATATATGAACACCTTGTCTTTAATTTTATTCATCATGCTAAAATAAAACATTCCATAATCAATTTTTTCAAAAATAAAACAAACAAGAAAGGCTTCGAGGGGAAATGGAGGGGGGGAGAGAAATGCGCCCCCCCCAAATTTTTCAATTTTTCCCCTGGGCCTTCACATCTCTACCCTTGGTCTGATCAATCATGGCTCTTCTTATGTTAAAGTACTGTCTTCCGGAACTCTGCCTAAGTGCTTGCTAAGCCTACTAGAATAACACGTCTGCAAAGAAACAAACCAACTTATATTAGATATATGCAGGGATTTCACAGCGTATCAAGTTTTTGACATGTAGCTTTAAACAGACATTTCTTTTGATCTGGTGCTTCATTCACAAAACACATCATGAAGCCTAAAAGTTTATCCTCCCAACAGGGTTAAACTGACAATAAGGAAGAAAACTATCACTCCACAAATGAGTAATAGAACTCAATACACTCTGTGTTCTATTTGATGTACAAAACTGTAAATCATAACTTTTGTTGCTGCTGCTTCTGCTGCTTTGTAAACCTTGCAAAAGGATATGGAACCTCACAACACAGCAATAGAAAAGCAATAGAGGGTAGGTGGTGTTCATATTCCCCACATCCCATGCCGCTTTGCAATAAAGAAGTAGGTTGGCAGGGTTTTATTAAATACATTTGGATATAACATTTTGTTCATTAGATCCTTAAGTGGATGAAACTGCAGCAACATTTTATGTGAGCCAACTGGGAGACAATTGTTTTATATGTTGTAGTGTAACTTCTCATTACAAATGTATCAGGAATGTAGTTGGACCCGCCCCCTCCCCTAACCTGAAAGGCTTTTAGGAAGGCTCCTAGGTGTGCTCTTTCTAATCCTGACCCCAATCCACACAAACCATCCACAGACTCCTTGCCATGGAACAGCCGTCAAATGCATCTGCCACCACGCATCAAATTCTGGTACCTGTTGCCAGTGCAGAAGCATTAATACAATGATTCTTCAGAACATACCACTAGTATTATAACTTTATGCTGGTGCAGAAAGCCTTGGCTTTATCACACTTATTTGCCACTGCTGTGAATAACAGTCAGGCAGTAAGTATAATTCATCTACCCTTAACATTATTTAAAGATGAACTTCTCCATTCGTTCTCCAATGTTTGATATTTTGAAAAAAGGAGCAGATGGGAGGAAAAGGAGGAGGAGTGCCTGCCCCAGGTGAAGTCATGTGGAGGGCACAAAAGGCAACCTATTTGAATGTTAGGGCCCTGCAGGATAATGTAATCTTCCAGGTGCTGTTCTAAGCATGCCCAGACAGCTTCCCTCACTCAAGCTACAGGAAGCTAGGAAACAAATACCCAGCGATTTGCTATGTTGGGGAGAAGTAATCAGAACTCAGAGAGCCTTGAAAAGTATAGAACAAGCCATAATCCCCACCCCACCTCCACACAGCCTAAGATATAGGGTGTGTGGTACAAGAGGCCTCACAACTGACTTTACACCCAGAGTATATTGGAGAAAAAGCATAACCTCAAGGACCAGCTTGCAAATTTTGACAGCTGTAGTGAGCAGCAAAGGCAAGACAGGTGGTGATTGCAGGCTGGGTGACACAAGTGCACACTGATACTTTTAGCTGCCTGCCTACTTAATCTTTGTAGTTCCTTGTATCTCCTGCCCTGGTGCTTCCACTTGCACTTAAAACTATGCTGAGAGCTATAGTGTCAGTGCTAATAAATCCTTTGAGAGGAACAAAAAATATTGTCACCCTCATAAGCCTGAAAAATGGTGAGAAATAGGGGGGAGTCCATCATTCCGAGGAGTATGTCATCTGCAGATGATATATTTTATCTTCCAATAGTTTCTTCAACTTAAAAGCAGTATCAATTATGTATCATGTTTATATATAAAACATTCAAAATAATATTTTCAAGGGTCAAAATTAGCCATATGTAATTCTGAACTTTTAAGACTTTTAACAATGCAGAATAAAAAAGCATTAAAATTATATGTGTGGTTATATTGTTTTTTGTTTAGTTTAAAATCAGTTTGTGTAATCAGTTAGTAGTTATGTCCACCAATGATATTGCTGTTAAATCATATTTTGTAGTTTAAAAGAACTGGACATTCTGGTCACAGTCGTGAAATCACTTACTCCACAGGAGTTTTGTAGAGATCAATACACTGAAATACATGGTTAGAAGCATTTACTAATAATGAGATTTCTTGAAAATAACCAAAGTATGTCATGGAAAACAAGACACTAGGTGGCAGTGCTGAGCCTGTTCTGCAGAAAAATAAGTAGACGTGGGAAAATTTGGATGCAACTAACACAAGGTATTATTTTTTCCATGATTTATTGAACAGCATACAGCTGTGCATTTCTGACTGCGCTCCAAAGGGTTTTTAGAAATGCTTTCTTAGGGGAAAACACCATACACCTACACACATCTTCAACAGTTGGAAGCTAACTCAAAATATTACCATAGTGTGGGAAAATGAAGTCTATTTATTTCCTTTTTTTCAAAGTAGTAGAGCTACTTTATGATATAAAGGAGGAAAAAGTGCTAGAAGTTATCTCCACAATTGGCTCCAGAATAAAGCCCCTACTAACAACTCAATCCTAAAGTAGTAATCTTATGCATACTTATTTATATCTGGCATTGAAAACAATGGAACTCACATCTGAATAATCATGCATAGTAATTTTCATAAAACTAATGAGGACTATTGACATTATTAATGTTCTTCAAAATTTCCAAGGTCCCATCTCCTACTCTACCTCTTAACGGGGTTACCTTAGAGTATATGTTTTTGTATAGTTGTACATTTGAGTAGATGTTATTTGGGTTGTTATTTTTTGTTTTGTAAACATATCTATGACTGCTTTAATCTTTGGTCTGCTGACTGCAATAAAAAGAACAGAACGGAACTTACCTATTATATGAATCAGGGATAGAGAAAAACGCTATGGAGATCAAATTCCTTAAACACCAGATGCACGGGGGCCACACTCAACTTTAATTGAAGCTAGATCAATGATTTGACGAAAATATGCCAACTTCACTTCAGTTAAACTACAAATCATTGATCTTGCTTCAATTAAAGTTTGGGGTATTCTTTAAGGCACTTTCTGACACAACCGGCAAATTATCAGATCTTAAAAACACATACTATGCCTTCCTATGTCCTGGAGAACTTTAATGATAAGGCACAGGCTGCTACCACTGTTAATTCATCCTCTTCCGCTTTGATCTAAATGCTGGCAAATTGCAAAGCCCACACTTTGCTCCATCACACTCCATTCACACACCAAGCTGATCCTCTGGAGGGCATGAGGACAGCGGTGCATTTGCAGACACTGGGCCTGTTCAGACAACCTGCTAAGCCATGGTTAGGCCACTAACTCTTTTGCAGTAAATGGTTAGTGAGCATGTTTAAAATGTATTTATGTAGCCACCATGGTTAGGAATGGTTCACACAACATGCTAAGCCATAAAGTATAGCTCAAAATGTTTAACCACCGTGACTTAGTGTGTCGTCTGAACCGGGTCACTGAGATGTCTGCCTTCCTGCCCTCCTAAAGCAGCCTCAGGAGCGATGGAAGTTATAGTCCAACATATCTGGAGGGTTTTGGGTTGGGGAAGGCTGTCCTACCATATACTTCCTATCCTAACTCTGACAATTCAGTATTTGGAATGGAGTGTTACAGGAAGGTCCTGTTAAAACTCCTGGACTTTATATTTGTTACTGTTCCTAACATATATAGGAGCAGATGAACCAGAACTCCTCTCAGACTGTGTTTATGGGAGCAGAGAGTTCAAATATAGTTTAAAGTCCTTGTATTAAGATACTTAGCTCTCTTCAAGGTAGCTTATAGCATTGCAGGCTCAGAAATCTCACCAGGTTCAGTGGGACTTACTCTCAACTGTGCAGGCAGAGGAACATAGCCTAAGGTTGCAAAATCCTATGTGCAGTTACCTGGGAACAGCACACGCCCTGAACACAATGGCACTTACTTCTGAGTAAACAAGCACAAGATTGCAGTGCAAGTCTATCAGCTGTGACTCAGGAAGACCCCAGTTTAAATCTTACCTAGCAATTTCACAGGTGAGGTAGCACCCATAGTAGCTAGTGTAAGGCCACATGGCAATGAATTGCAGCTGGTCCCAGTTGCCTAATTTGCATACCTATACACAGCTGGAAAGGTGCATTTTTATTTGCTTACATCAGAGGTGCAGAACCTCAGGCCCAGGGGCCAAATCTTGGGCTCCCAAGACAGCCCTCCAGGGTTCCCCACCCACCAATCATTTTTCCTGGCTTTTGTGCAGCTTCTCTCCCCCCGCCATTCTAAAAGGTTGAAATGCCTTTTCTAAGGTGTAGTTTCTAGCAGTAAAAGGTTTAAATTAAAATATGCTGGTTTTGCTCCCCTCCTTTTACCTTTTGCCCATCCCAGAACTGAAATGCGCCCCCCAAAAACTTATCCTACATGAATTTGGCCCTCAAGCTAAAAGAAGTTCAATACCATTGTCTTACAGTGACAACTTTAACAGTACCCATAAATGTTTTGTTGCCTAGGTACTCATGAAAATTACAGTACCTGGTGGTTGTCAGTCAGTTCGGTCAATTGGTTCAGTCAGTACTCCTTGCACTGACAGGCTCCTAATGACAACTTTGCAAGCTTCCCAAAGGTCCCCTTCTCCAAGCATTTAAAAACATACTGTGTGTTCACAGGACCATGTTTCTTTCCTTTGATTTGTTTGTTCCTGAAAGAATCTCTGAGATGCAGGATTTCACAGATGCAGCTTTCCCCATCATTGCATTTCTATGGACAGTGGGTTTACAATGATCGCTATAGCCCATCATGCTTAACCCACATTGGGATGCTTAACCCACATTCAACTCTCTGTGGGGGTTGCCATGGTTTGCCAAATCATCCAAACCCAGGGTTTGGTTGATAAGCAACCCTCAAAAAATGCTACAACATACCATGGGTTATTTCAGGGTTGTTTAAACCTCAAACAACTCCTGCAGCTGGGTTCAGACAATGGACAAGCTGCAGCTGTGGTTTGAATAGACAACTTGTTCCTATTTAAATTATATTTAAATTATTTCTTGTTTTAACTTGGTTCATGGTTTAAATTGTTTTTAATTGTGCATATTTATTGTTTTATACTGTATGCTTTTTTCTGTATGCCACTCTGAGATCTTAATGATATAGGGCGGGATATAAATGTTTTAAATAAATAAATAAATATTTATGTCTCTGCAGAGGCCATCAGTGGGGGAGGAAGCATGGCTAGGTCCAGCCCCAGCTGAGAGCCCCCTCCCTCCTGCTACTGTCATTGCTGAACTTTGCAACTTAGGCCTTAGCTAGACCTAAAGATTATCCCAGGCAAATGGAGGGGTCGTCCCTGCCTGCTCCCGGAATCCCGTGTGTCATTTGGATGCACAGGGAAGATCCCAGGACAATCCTGGGATATAGGCCTGGTCTAGCCATGGCCTAAGAATCTAACGCCTGCTTTGCTTTCCCCCCTCCTCCCTCCCAATCCCCTTTCCTTTTGTGTCATGTTTTTTAGATTGTAAGCCTGTGGGCGGGGACTGTCTTAAGAAATATTTTTGTAAGCCGCCTTGAGAGCTTTTGGCTAAAGGGCAAGATTAAAACGCTAAAATAAATATTTATTTATTTATACCGGCTATTGGGCGGTATAGAAATATAATAAATAAATAAATATTCCAGCTTAGGTGTACAACTTAAAATGCCTTGTATCCAATATTAGTCTAACAAGTCCCATTCATTTCAATGGGTCTACTCTAAGACGAACATTGGATACAATCCATATATGGGGTTTTGCAGGTGTCCATAAAAACCAAGCATCAGGTTTGAGAGCTAAAGATTGGAACATATGTAGTTCGCAATCATGCAAGTATTTACCAAATTGTTGTCATCCCTGTTCCTGCATGTCATGTGTTTCCCATGGTGGAAACCCGTGTTCTACCTCTGTCGCTTCTGAATTGGTGAGGGGAAAAGAAAATAATAATAATAATCTGAAACAATCTGCACAGGAAAAGCGAAAGGAAGCGAGGCTGGCTGCGTCTGAATCTCCAGAGCAGCAGTAACAGCAGCTCCCCTGACACTATTCATTCATTTCCCCCCACCTTCCTGTTTTCTCCCCAGAGGGTTGCGACGGGGTCACCGGGAAGTACGAGCCAAGTTAGGCAACCTCTGATGTGCAACGCCAAACCCGGTTGTTTCGCTTTGCGGTCAGGCAGGCCCAGGCACCTGCTGGAGCCAGCGCCAGAGAAGGAGGAGCATGAGGTAGCAGGTAAGGGAGCGCGCCCGGCTCTGCCCCAGGTTCGGAGGGGGAACAGCTCCACGAGAGAACTTGACTCAGGGCGCCCGCCAGCCGGCCGGCGCGTCCGGGCTGCGCGCAAAGCCGCCGCCATCGTCACAGCTCTCCTTGCGTCGCCACCGCGAGGCTGCTTGCTGTGCGGCTGCGTAGCCACTGCGACTACAAGAGCTCTTTTTACGAGGAGGAGTCGAAACCCATGGAGAGCCAGTTCGACCTTTTCCCAAGTTACGCCAGTGGTTGATCCTTCCCCTCCTCTTTCTCCAAACAGCTGCGCTCGCCACCACTAGCACTCCCCTCGGGGGCGGGGTGGGGGGAACATACTCAGTGGCTTTTCTCCCGCCAAAGCACATTTTCAAGCCCGCGCGCCTCCGTCCTCAAAGCACCCGACACAAGCAACAACAACCGCCCCTAAATCCTTCCTGCCAGACCGAGTCCCTTATAGCGAGCCCGGGCACTTTCCCGCCCTCCAACCACCCTTGAAGCGCCGCGGTGGCCATAGGAGTGAGTCTTCCGAGCCAGTTTTTCCCACAGCACGGTTTTCAGCATATTTACTCAAAAGTCTACTGAGTGGAGTGCGACTCATTCCCCAGTAGGATGGCTAGCGCTGCAGCGCACCCCTTATGTGTATGTATACACCCAAGCCTCTATCCAACGTTAGTCCCATTCATTTTAATGGGTCTACTCGGAGTAAGACTCACATTGCATATAAACCGCAGAAGAAGCAGGTCCTTTTCTAGTAAGTTGACAACAGCAGCCTATTTTAGGCATCGTTTCTGCTCTAGGTCGAGAAGAAAAGTTCTGTTATAGTCTTAGGCTCATTTATTTGGGAACCTCCCTGAACGAAGAAGGACGTGGTCCTTCCGAGCGAGCCTGCCCGAGAAGGCTGCGCTGCAAGTCGGTTTGCATTTCAGCCCCACCCGGGGACGGGAGTCAGCAGCAGCCCCCTTTCGCCTGCCAAATCCTCCCTTCCCCCTCCCTTTTTGAAATTCGATTTGGTCGGGTGGGGCGCAAAAAATAAAAAGTGCGGGGGGGAGCACGGACTAGGGAGCAGTTTTCCAAGGGAAATGCCACGCGACTCTTGGCTGGCGAGATAGAAAGGAAGGAGCGGGCGTGGCGCGTGGCTGCGCGAGGCAGGCAGGTGGCGCCGGGAGTCCTGCTCGAAATGGGATTGCTCAAGCGCGCGGGGCGGGAGCCTGCCCGGGCTTGGCGGTAAGGCCCGCTGTACAGACGTAGTCAACTCCGCCACTCCCGGTGCCTAGCTCGGGCACTAAAGACGCAATTCTACGCAGGTTTAGACAGAGAAGAGTGCTACAACTTCTAGCATTCCCAACCGCCTGGCTGGTTGTTGTACGACTGTAAACATGCGTAGAATTGCGTCTTAAGTAAGGTTGATCTTGAGATCTACTGACTTCAGCAGGGTTATTTCGAGTGGGTGGTTGCCATTCCAGGATTTCTCCCCACTTCTGCTACTCGTGTGCAGGGCCAAGGAGAGCAGCGCCCACGGGGCTAAAGGGGAAATGCGGATGAACTCCTAGGCATGTCTTCCTGGCAAGGTTGAGCCCTGGCGGCGCCTGCCATTTTTCGAAAGGAAGCACCAGCTGAGGTGTTGTCGATTGTATCTTGAAACAAGGGCAGCAAAGACAGAAATCACATTTTAAGGCTACAATCCTGTGCACACTTATCTGGAAGAAAGCTCCCATTGGATTCAGTGGGCCTTCTGAGAAAGCATGCGTGGGATTACACCGTTAAGTGTAACTGACGTTGTTTGAACATACCAGCCTTCCCGATGTGGTGGACTTCAACTCCCATCGGTCCCAGCCAGCCAGCCAGCATGACTGATGGTCAGGAATGCTGGGAAATGTAGTTGAAAATATATTGCGGGCACTAGGTTGGGGAAGGCTGGGATATACATTTGCTGCCAAAAGCATCGAAACGAAACCATTTCCATTACACTTAAAATGCTATTCCTTCCCCCCCCCCGCATTAATTTCACATATGTCACTTAAAGCACTCTACTGCTGTAGGTGTGCACATATGCTAGACAGCCCTCGGGATGGTATCTCCTCATGGAATGAGTAGGCAAGGCCCACTTCTAATTCTTACCTCTCCAGGGGGAGCAGCCATCATTTCCACAGGCTGACCCTTCCTAGTGAGCAGAGAGGTTAGGTCTGGTTGGAGTTTTTAAGGGCCCAAGCGAAGTAAAAAAAACCCATCAAGTTCCACTGCCCAAACACATTCTGGAGTTAGTTGTAGGTTCTGATGTACTGTATTTAGTAGACTATTTAAATTACAGTATTCTATGTCCATTAGTTAATTTCTTTATTCCAGGGCCTGATTTTATGACTTACTTTACCTAATTATAAATAAATACGGACATACATCTGCATCAGTCAAACATAGGGTGACCATATGAAAAGGAGGACAGGGCTCCTGTATCTTTAACACTTGCATAGAAAAGGGAATTTCAGCAGGTGTCATTTGTATATATGGAGAACCTGGTGAAATTCCCTCCTCATCACAACAGTTAAAGTTGCAGGAGCTATCTTAGAGTGACCAGCTTTAAAAGAGGGCAGGGCACCTGCAGCTTTAAGTGTTGTGATGAAGAGGAAATTTCACCAGGTTCCCCATATATACAAATGACACCTGCTGAAATTCCCTTTTCAATACAACTGTTAAAGCTACAGGAGCCCTGTCATCCTTTTCATATGGTCACCCTAGTCAAACATCACCTCTGATAATGGTTGCCAACTTTTTGTTTTGAAAGGCTCCTGTGCCGCTATCAGCAAGAAGAAATTTAATAAGCAAAGGGTCTTTTTAACAGAAAAATTGATGGCGAAAGCTTAACATACTAAATTTCTATATGTCAGCAGCTAAGGCACAAGAAAACTTGCTAGAAAAAACTTTCCAGTCCTATCTACTATTCCTTTAGGCTTCTAATGCCGGCAGATATGGTAGCACAAATATTTAGAATTGAGTTGCCATTGATTAACCAATATGGAATGAGGCTGCCCTTAATTCTAAATATGAACTATCTTCAAGAAATGTGTTTTATAGTTGCAAATATTTTTGTTCCTAGAATCATCCCTTTAAAACAGTATAGAAGAGTATATTACACTGGCCATCCACCAGTTTTCTCTGCATAGCACTGCTACATCTGACATTACAATCAGCTTTTATGATTGATCTTAATATGCAGGTGTGCTTAACTGAGGCAGGATGTTTGAATTTGCTTTTCTCTAGAAAGTTTGTATTTAAGGTTGATGAATTGTTACCTAATAAATTTTCTGGACACAAAATCAGGAAGTTACAACGTCTTATACATTTCTAGAGGCTGCATAAAAGTAGTCACTTTAAATGAATCAAAGCATTTATATTTTCAGATCCTGTACTTTTGGACAAGAAATATTCCAATGTCTGCACTAATTATGAAAAAATGGAAAGTTATTTTTAACTAAAAGTAGGGCTGGAAAATTCCTCACCATCTGTTTGCCTATACTTACATTATGCCATTGCAGCAGGGAGCCATACAGTGCCACTATGCTGATGGAATGCTGTTGCACCCGTGTCCTGGTTGTGGGTCCTGGTTGGCCACTGTGTGGACAGAGTGCTGGACTAGATGGACCCTTGTTCTGATCCAGCATGGCTCTCCTTTTGTTCTTATGTTAATGACTCTCATATCCCATGTGTGCCCAGGAAGGAAAAATCATACAAACAGAAAATACGAAAACAGCAGACACATGCCTAACATACCTGGAAACTCCACCAATGCCAACCAATCAGGGACTGTCCTGGAGACAATGCTCCCACACCAACCCCACAGAGAAGGAGTCAATGAATTCATGATGATTGGGGCATTTACCCCCAGTGCACACCCTGCATCACAACATATAAGGATGTCAGAATGCCCCCTACTCCATAAGCCCCAGAACACAACTGACAACAACCCTGCTTGTGCCACAGGTATCCCAGCAGGCAGGGCTTCTGATCCCTTTACCCTCACAGCTGCTGTTTTGGAGTACAACTCAAAGGGAAAGAAGGGTAAGAGAAAATACAGCAGCATATGCTGCACTATCCCTTCTTTATCATCCTTCTTCCCCACCTACTGACTTGTCCCAAACCTCCTGGCAGGAGAACCCATCTATTTTGTGCATCATCCAGTAAGGCCTGCTCTCTCACAGTCCAGGAGACCTGAGTGGAAGGGAGAGGAAGGGCCACTGTCCTTGAACCTGTCAAGTTCCCTGCCAACCCCTCTGGGAAGTTTAATCCTCTGGCCAGTTGAAGCCAGATAAAACTAGGGTGGAGAAAAGGGATCTCTAAAAACCACTCAGTACCCAAGAAACACTGTGGCAATGATAAAGCCTATATTGAATAGCATCATCCAGCAAGGAGGAGAACACTTGGGGTTGCCAACCATGAACTCCAGCAGGGCTCCAGTTGGCAATGTTGCAGGCCCACTGTCCTTTATGGCACCAACTCCATGCTAGAAGCACACCTGCAGCATAACTGTCTGCCATAGGGCTTGCAAGAAGCTTGACTGGAGCAAATAGGTTAACAGTTCTATGGAGGAACAGCTGAAAACATCCTGGTGAGACAGCATACGGAACAACATAAGTTTTCTAAGTCATGCAGACTCTTAGCAAAGGACGAGATCATGTCATTAAGGGTTATTATATATGTCCCAACATACATCTTGACAGTGGAATTGACATCTGCATAACTATTCTGAAGTGATGTTTACAAATCTTACAGAGCATGTATACAAAAATATGGGGCCTTTATGACTGGTAGATAGGAGGATTTTTTAGTATAGTTTCTGCAGATTTTAAGAGACATTTACAAATATAAAAATGCACTCGTGGCAATGAAAATTATGTGTAGTTTGCATCTGGTCCGGTAATAGAAAATACAAGATACTGTTTTATATTTAAAAGTTAGCTAGTCACAGAGATCAGAAAACCTGAATTCACTTCTGTAAACTCTCATTCAGAGGTAATCATAAGTTTCCATGGATATCTTCTGATTGACATCAGGCTCCATGGAAAACCTTTATGAATTTAAGTGTGGCCAGGATTGGCTTTTGAACTGTGTGCACTATGTCCAAGTGTTATATCCTTCCGTGTCATGTATGGTGATCTTAAAGGGGGTGAAATGGAGGGAACAGGGCTGTCTCTGCTGTTCTGTCAGAACTCTAGTTAGGTAATATTCTAACTAAGTGGGAGAGGTTTCAGCCAGCTTGATTCCCGGGGCCTACAGTATCTAAGAGATAATTACAGTGTATTGTTGTACTGTCCTGTTTCTTTTATCACTTATCCCCAAACATGCCTGAATCTGTAGATGATCTGGAACATTAGCTCTAAGCAGTATTAACGAGACAGACATTTCTAAATCAGTTTATAATGTCAACACCCAGCGTTTTGGGCAACTCTGCCCAATTGCAGCTGAGAATATTTCCATTAATCTGAATCAGCCTGTCCTATAAAATGAAACAGTTATGGGTCAGTTAATTTCACATAATTTCAGTTATACAAGTATAACTTGAGCTGTAATATAGTCCGATTTTGGTTTGTATTTCATACCAAAATACAAGGTGTTGGTATAAAAGGTGGTTTCTGTGGTATTCAGCAGAGGCTTCCATCGCAGAATGAGGAACAAAGTTTTATTTAAAATTTACCCTCACCACTAAACCTCACATACTGTTCTTGAAGCCCCACCCCCCAACCAAAGAATCAATCATCTCCCATCCTGTTCTGCTAACAGAAGACTTTGCTGGATCAAAAATCTTTCCATTAGCACAGATACACTATTTATTAGTTAAAATATTTATATCCCACTTTTCCTCATATAGTTCAAAGCAAATCACTTAAATAGTAAAAGAAAACACAATATATAACAGACATCTTATCTAATTTTCTGCAGTTTTGTCAAAGTTGGTTTGGCACTATTTTCTGTGCTTTTTTTTAAAAAAAAATGTAACTGGCTTTCTGGTCCCCTGCTGCTACTGTTCCCACATCCTCATTCCCTAAACACTGCCATTTATTTTCATTTATTTATTGACCAGCCAATTGTAAGCCACCCAGAGAGCTTTGGCCATGGGGCAGTATAGAAATAATAATAATAATAATAATAATAATAATAATAATAATAATAATAATAATAATAAAATACAGTTAACTAAAATAGTAGCATAAAACATTTTTTAAAATCACATATACAATAAAAACTCCAATTTACAAAATAAAGATCATCCATTCATTTAAAAGTAGACTGGGATATCCAGGCCTTTAAGGCCCATTTAAAAACATTTAGAGAAGGAGCTAAGCACACCCTATGCTAGGGTATTCCATAAGGAAGAAGCCACCTTGTGCCTGCCAACTTAATAGATGCTACTGGCAGGCACGGGAGCAAGGCCTTTGTTGTCAGTCTTAAGGAACAAGTAGGCTTATTTTTGAGAAACATGAACAGTTGCATAAGCAAGACAAGTGCGTTTTTTCACTGAAAACTGCTTACTGTCTTTATCTGAAAAGCACTGATGTGGATAAGTCAACCAGCACATTCCAGTCTATGTACCAAATTGTTTGTTCTTTTCAGGCAGACTTTCTTGTCTTGTAAAACATAAATCTGCAACAAAGACAAAAGTTTGTGCTAAGCAGAATGCTGTCAGCTGTTCCTACAAACAACAAAACCTTTATATTATTATTATTTACCAAACTAGAAAATGCTCACTTATCACAATCTCTAGTGTAAATCACAGGGAGCATTTTATAGAAGGCCAGGTGCAATGTTATCGCTCATTTGTTTTACCTGCAGCTGCAACAGTTGGTGTCAGTTAATAGTTTACTCGCTATCAAGTATGATATTTCCTTTTAGCTGCTTCCTGACTCAGTTCTAGTACATTGTCCTATTGTTTGCCTATGTGTGTGGGTCTGCACACTAGCAGTTGAATTTTAATGTCACCATTTGAAAATTAATATTGTTTGTTGTTTAGATATTGAAAACAATTATGTGCGCAGTGAACCTTACTACCTTGAATGGCCCTGATGAACGTGACCTTCATCTCAAGCATTTACAACATCTGGGGCCAAACAGTTTATCTTTTCCTCAGCTGAAGAAGAGGGTGTAATGTACTACAAAGATTGGAACCAGCACCGTGTTTAGAATGGTGGCTGCATGTTTCTTGTCAGAGCTGAGGAAATGGATGTGCAAAGCTCCCATGTTCTCTCTGAGAAGAACAGTTGCTACCAGCTCAAGCGCTGCTTTCCCCCCCCCCCTTTTTTTTGTGTGTGTGTGGAAAAAAGGGCCTTAAGCAGAAAGATTTCTTGGGAGCCCAATGCTCCGAGAGGCTTACCCTCCACTGGCTTAACATGATGGTTTTATATTCTTAAGTTTTTATATATTAGCCAGGTCATCTTTGGATGGAAAATATTTTATTTCACAAAAAATATTTTATGGCATTTGGATATAGTATAATAAGATACTATAGAGCTGTTTGTATCTCATGGTTTTGCAAAAGCACAGAACATGGCATTGATCGCATAATTCAGCTTCGAGTGAATGAGCACTAACCCTTTCTCTTTCTCTAATATTCATTTAAATTTTATTTTTGGAAGTGATAAGTACTGTGAAAGGACCAGAATGAACGAACTAGATGTTTAGACATACCGCCCAGCCCTATGGCTTGATGCATGAAGCAGAAACACATAGGAACAATGTTAAGGGCTGTTGTACCAGGACAGCATTGCAAATTGTAGGGTTGAAATATTGGGGCCAAATGAAAAGGAAAGTAAGTCTTTACATTGATCCAGCAAATCAAGAGAATGTACTGACAAGCAGGATCTACACTAATGGTTTATAATGGTATTGACAACTGTTGGGGCCCATAACACATTCCATAGACCACTTTCAAACCACTTTCAAAGTGTTATATCCTGCTTGGTGTAGATCTGTCCTAAATCAGTTGTAGGTGTAGAAAGATCATTATGATGGGCAGTACAGTAGATACAAAAAGCACAATCCTGCCTATGTTAACTGGATCAGGAATGAATCTTTGTATGGTAGCAGCAGTGACAGCATCAACCTTGTATTTGACTGCCAAGGCCCAAACATAAAAGTTTATTGAAACTAATGGAACAATTTTCAAGTAATTGCATTCATGTCAAAAATTCAGGGGATTCAGCTGTAATGTGCTATGTATATTCCTTTGAAGATATATAAATTAAAAAGTCTTTATATAATCTCAAATGAAGTCAAATAACTAGACATGTCTGATTTGCATAGGTGGGGGGAAGGTGCGCTCAGCATATTTTGCTACACTAGATGAACTTCTGAGTCAAAATGATCCCTAATTACTCCTTAATAAGTATATGGTATCATGCCTGGAGAGACATTCACAGTCAATTACATTGCCACAGATGTGGAAAAACTAGGGCACTGTTTTATCAATGTTTAGGCACCATCTTGTAGGAATTGCAAAATATATATAGACAAACTGACATGGAAGAAGAAAAATGGGGGGAGTTATAAGCAGAAACCCACAAGGGAGGGATTGCTTAACCCTATCTCTACCTGCACCCTTTCCCTACTCCTAACAGACTTCCCTAAGCTGCTTTTGTATCAGTCTCATTCAAAACACATTCCAGTTTTGAAATCTATGGGGTGGGGGGAGAATTTGCAGGGAGTGATTGGAGCAGAGGGACAATGCAGGGTTGGGAAAGACATCATCACCTTGTCCTGCCAGTTCCTCTGGGGTCAAAATTCCCTCCTCAAAGCCGCTTAAAAGAAATTAGCATCTGGGCTAATTTATGCATAACATTAAATATGTAATTAGTCCTTATGAACAAGTTTTAAAATACATATGTGTGTGCTTGTACACATTTATGTTTCTATAACTAGTGCCTGTGAGAACGTTTAGTACGGTAATCCAATAAATGATGTTTACTATCTGTTTAGGCCACAGCTACATAAGAAAAAAAAGGACATGATCTCTTGTGTGCCATACACCTGTGGATTTTCACTAAGCTTCTTTCACTACTTCTTTAAAATCCTTGCTTGATACTTCTTTCGTTATGTCTACCATATTTCTGGCACCATATAGGACCTTAAAAATGCAGTTTTGCATTGCAATTATTGCTTTTAACCATGCACAGTCATACAGTTCATGCATTATATAGTACATGTTATTATCAAAACCTATAAACATTTATGTCTCCTATTAAAGGGCACAGTGCCTGTTCTCTCTTGTTTCACAACACTTGGAACGCTAATTGTGCCTGAGGTTTTGTCTATATGTGCTTATGTAAACCAAATGAATTTGGCGCCTGGCCTGTTTTAAATTGGCCTGAAGGGGTGATGTGCTTTTTTTCTGGTTTGGTTTTTATTCTGTTTTTGTACCATCTGACCGAAGCTTTCCATCCTACCCAGGTGCACACATATGTACACACACACAATCTCAAAGGTTAAATTTATACTTGGGTGAAGTGGCCATTCTGTATCATACTTGATCTGGATCAAACTTGGTAGCACTACAATAAACAGCAACATGTTATGGGAACACCAAAGTTAATTTAAATTCGTTACTTGTTTGAGATAACATTCACTGTGTTACCCCCAACAGGATTGTACTTAACATTTAAAATGAAACAAATAATTGGACCTTGATTCAGGCAAACATGTTTAATGTAGCTCTAACATGGCTCTCCTATTGCCTAATTATAGGCACATAAATTTTAACATCCGTTTTGTCTTTTTACAGGATTAGCTAAGATAGTTCAGGAATTCTACTATTGGAATACAGTTCTGGGGAAATTCATGAAAGAGGAGGGATAAAAAGCATTTCTATTCTCTTTGCTATTAAAACATGACTATTTTCTAAAAGCCAGAATGCTGATGTAACAGGCAAGCTTACTGTGTAAGACTTGTTTCAAACTAAAGCAGGGAGATATTTTAAAATATCAGAGCAGCTGATTCCCATGAAAGAAAGGTTTAGCCTGTTGTCAGGTTAAGCTAGGGATAGAACAAGCATCTAATATGGCCCTCAACCTTGCCCAAGATCTAATGGAAAAGTGAAGCACTGCTAGAAAACGTGGACACATGCTTTGCTTTAAGACCACTAAATTCTGTAGGAGCAACCTCTGCTTTTGGGGTTCCAACTGCAAACAGATTTTATCTATCATACTCAGAGAAAATAAACTTTATAGCATGATAGCTAAGTCCCCTCTCTAAATCCTGAAACACTGCTTTCAAACACACACAAATCCACAACATCCACAAAATCAGGGGTGTTACAACTGAAATATCAGGATCTTTCTGCTAAAGGCCTGGGCCAAATAACTGTGTTACAACTTGTATCAGAAGTGCTTCTTAATGCTCAACTAAAATATACCTGGGTTTTCTCCATTCACTTATTTCCTCGTGAAGATGTGACAGGTTACCACCTATAGAGAGGGCATACAACTTTCTCTATACTAGCTTAATGCTAACATTTTAGAACCTGCACCAAATCCTGATGATAATCCTCATATCTGACAGCAAAAGCGTTGCAGGCAATAGTCCACCATTGAAGATGTGGAGGCAAGCACTGCTGAAAATGAGCCCCTACTGATTCACAGGCTCACTTGCCTGGATTTACTCCAAACCCGCCTGTCAAATATCGCTCACATTTTCCAACAACAAAGATTTTTCAGTACTGGTTCAGCCTAGAGCTGGACTCATAGCATGAATTTTGGGGTGTCTTTGTGATCTAGTGGTGAAAATATTCTTGGATGATATTCTCTCACTATGTTGCTTGTTACTGGTTAATAATCTACCCCTAGTAAGTTTGGTTTCAGGCTTTATTTGGCTACTGAACTATTCCTTACATAATTTTACTTGATTTTTGTAATTATTCTTGGGGGGGGGAAAGGGCATTGTGCCACACAGCTGTAGTAAGCTGGGCTGATGAGTAAAGGGATTGAGGCTACAGAACATGCAGAGATAAGGCAAGGGAGGGTTCCTTTCCTCTCACCCACATGATCCTTGCATTGTAAAAACTAGAGACCCTCCTACCTTCCAATTTAGATTTGAATGGGGCATGCCAGTGGCCCCCATGACACCTAGTTTAGTCCTTAGTCTCAAAGACTTTAATAATTCAATTATGAATGGTTTTGTTCCTAATGTATGGGATGATGCACCTCCTTTATTTCCAGTATCTACAACTGCCTGACAACACATACATACACAACTGTTCTTGCCCTTTAGCATAATTTGAAAAATTTCTCAAATTGAACGGATTTAAAGGGAATATTTCAATTGTAAGAAACCATCGTTAACCATGCTATGGGTGGATTGCAATATTTTAAGTTTCCCTGCCCCTGTGCTTATTCCACCCTTTTTTAATAGTCCCTCTGCCTACCCCTTCCATAGACAGAATATTTAAAATCTCAACCATATCCCTCCCATCTCACATTTGTACTCTCCAGTGAACAATTCCTTGCTAAACTAGGCACATATGTACATCCCAAATGCTACCCTGTTTTCGTATTTTCCCTTCTCATCCTAACCCCTCAACCCTCCCAGATGAACATCTGGTCCAAAAGATTGTTCTATGAATCTCTCTGAGCTGAAATTTAGTTAAGGAGTGTGCGAATAAATAAGAAATGCAATATGTCCATATACAAGGAAAAAGCAGGGTGGCATGTTTCTTTCATACATTATTGCTTAATAAATTAAAACAGAAGCCTGCAATGACTGTGAGCAAAACCACCATTTAAATCCATGACCACCCAGTAGAAAGAAGGGAACAACAGAAGTAGGTTGTTTTGCAGTGGAATTGATTGCAGTCCCACTTATGGTTAAGCTGACATTCTTATTTCTTGAGTGAGAGTGTGTGTGTGTGTGTGTGTGTGTGTGTGTGTGTGTGTGAGTGAGTGAGTGTGAGTGAAGTGTAATTGATTAAACAAGCAAAATAAGCTATATTATTGAGTCAGAGACTGGCAATAATAAAAAATTATATGGAATATGTATATACACACACAGTTTTTGGGGTTGAAATAAAACACACATACATACACAATGACCCTGTTTAGAAGACACACTAAGGCACAATGGTTAAGCATTTCAAGCTAAACATGGCTTAGTGTATTATGTGAACCGTTCCTACCCATGGTGGCTACATAACCACTTTTTAAACACACCAGCTAGCATCACACAATACGACGTCCCATACTCAAGGTTGAGTATGGGTTGAGTGTAGCTGGCCTTGAACCATGGATTGTTGAACCATGGATTGTTGTGTTGTGGGAACTCAGTCACAAACAAAAAAATCCACAAAGCGAACCCATGGTTTGTTGTTCAATTGTGAACTGTGCATTGTTGATGGTTAACAAACATGATTGAGTATGAGTTGAGGGTGGGTTGTTGTTAAACTGGATTGTTACGTTGTGTGAACCTAGCCACTCACTAAGTGTTTGCTGCAAAAGGGTTAGTGGCCTAACCATGGCTTAATGTTTTGTCTGAACAGGCCCACTGCGTGTGTTATTCCAACACGACAAAGCATAAACATTTTAAAACAAAACAATGGAAAACAATGCTATTTGGCGTGTGGCAAGGCATGAATGATTAAGACCTTAATCCTTTGCACACTTACTTAGCAGTAAATCCATAGTCCTGTTTAGTAAACATACATAGGATCTTTCTGTTAGCTCAACTAACTTTTTGTTTTTAACTGCTAAACCTGTGTTACTAAACTTATTTCTTCTAGGCCAGGGATAAGGAACCTCCATTCAGAGGGCCTTATCAACCCACAGTGTCCCTTTCTCAGCGCCATTGCCTGTGCAGCAAATTAGCTTTTTTTGAAAAAAAACCTTCCATTGGTACTTTTGGGTTGTAAACCCCACCCCACCACAAAAAGGGGAGAGAGAGAGAGAGAGAGAGAGAGAGAGAGATGGGTGGGAAAGAAAAGGGAATAGATGGATGGAGTGTGAATGGATAGAGGGGTGTGAGAGAGGAGAGAGAGTGTGGGGTGGCTCTTCCACCTCATATTTCTTAAATTTCTATACCAATAGCTGGAGCTCTCATTTGTGCCTCTAAGCCCACCCACCACTGGCATGTAGTCCCCCAATAGATTTCCCTTGAGACAGTATAGCCTTTGGATGGGGAAAAATATTCTCTCCTTCTTTTGTAGGCTTCTAATATTACAGTCTGCATTTAGGACAATGTGAGAAGGTAGCAAACTAACCTCAGGACTGCTTCTGAACTGGGGCAGGGCAGGAAGTTGGGCTGCCAGATCCTGAATGATAAAATTCTGCTCCTGGACAGGGCCCCAGGGGTAGGAATCACAGTGTTAATGTGTGGTGATGGGGGTGTCTTCATGGTGCTGGATTGACACCACGTCCCTCTGATACCCCATGCTTCCCCTCCCCCGGGGTGGCGTCAGGTAATCCCAACACTGAGGAGGGTGCATGGAGTTTCTTGGTGGCCATCCAAGGACCAGAGACCACCCCGGGTTCCTCCTGGTGGAAGGCGGACCACTCTGCTGAGACTCCGGAATGAGGCTTTGGGGCTGTCTTGACACCATCTTGCACGTCCTCAGCTTCCTCCAGAGAAAAAAAAGTCAGGGTAAGTGAGTCCCCAACTTTTTTTCTCTGCAGCTTCAGCGAAAAGCCCCGAGGTGGGTGCACAATTGTAACGGTGGCGTCTAATCGATGCTGCACTACCGCACACCCATCCTGGGGCTTTCCAAGCATTCAGACAGCCTGCTGGGTGGGGTTTAAGGGATGAAATGTGTGTATCTGGGGTCATACCTCCATGGCAAAGGGGCAGCAGTAAAAGAGCTGGACAGTGTCCACAACAGAATCCTGTGTGCACCTAAAGGGTACAGCTATACCATGTGCTCACAACTGCCATCCAACAATTCAGCCATGCATGACACTAGGCCACAAAAATTACCCTTTCACAACCCCGCTTTTCATTCAGAAACATGCATGCCACATGCCCCCACACGGAGAAAAACACTTGCATGCTTTCATACATGGGGCAGATCCCACCTCCCACCACCAAGCAACTTCTTGTTTTCAGGCTATCTGGCAACATTAAGTAGGAACCAGCACACAACTGCTAGAATATTAAATGATATCAAAAGAATGGAGGTAAACAAACATTTTATGTAAAGTATTAATTGTGCTGTATTACGACGTATCAAGTGTAAAAGTACAACAATGATTTACAGAAACTGAACAAGTTTACAATAACCAAGGAAAAATAGTAAGCATTAAACTGAATGATAACTGAATAGTTTGCAATAACTGAGCAATGAGCAGAAATAGTTTGCAATAACTGAGCAATTACAGGCCTCCGGCTTTTTTTCCACCTGTTTGAATATGAAGCAAGTAAAAGGAATTATTTAGAGAAACTGTACCCCCCAAAATACTTAAAATGGATATAACCCAAGTTCCTGGGAGGGCTTCCGTGCTCAATGCCTGCTTAATTCATACAGAAGAATCAGACTTCAAACGCTCAGCTTCTTGTTGTATCTATAGTAACATCATTAAGACTGGTGACTGTCAGCAGCAGAGAAACATTTCCCATCTTTTCCACAGTCACAGAATACATCTGTGTTAGGCAGTTTTGGGGGGTCTGATCGTGACAGCAAATCTAATTGCCAGGAAGTCACACAATACTGCTCAGCCCTGGCAGATCATCTGCACTGAAAGTTTTATAGGACACAACTGAAATGTATTTGAGGCAGTAAGCCTGTGTGCACCAATTGCTGAGGAACATGGGTGGGAGGGTGCTGTTGTACCATGTCCTGCTTTGTTGGGTCCTAGTTGACAGCTGGTTGGCCACTGTGTGAAAAGAGTGCTGGACTAGATGGACCCTTGGTCTGATCCACCATGTTCTTATGTTAAGTTTGGGATTATAGATGGCCCTTTAAAAGAGAGCACACGCAAGTGATGAATGCCCAATTCACACTCTCTCCCTCTCCCTCTCCCTCTCTCTCTCTCTCTCTCTCTCTCTCTCACACACACACACACACACACAGACTTGGGCACTCCCTGAAAAATGATAGTCTTGATGCTTTACTCCGTATAGCTATCTTTTTTTGGTAAGGGGCAAAAAATAGCAAGGAGGAGATGAAATCATGGAATGTTCTCCTTAGCATAGGTGTGCACAAGGGGTGCGCTGTGTGTGCCCAGGTACACCCTAATGTCTCAAGCGATAAGTGGCGAATTGGGGCCATTGAGTAGGGATCCATAGGAGGATCCAAACACAGTGGGAACAGTCCTCCGACTGCCCTTTGGCTGCAGAGTAGGGCATCAGTGCCTACAGTGTTTAATAAATAAATAAATGAATAAAATAATTCCCTTTATGATTGATATTAAATAAATGTTTGCCTTTAAAAAAATCCCTGGATGTACACCCTAATGAAATGTGCTGCTCATGCTTATGCTCCTTAGTTGGTTGATCAGGGAAATATTTGCTATTATGTACCATAGATCGCCTAGTTGGAAGAGAAACCTACATGGAGAGGCTAGGCTAGGCCATAGGCTGACATCCTAATCCTATGCATGATTTCTCAGAAGCCCTCTGAATTGAATAGTACTTACCCCAATGTAAGTGTGCAGCCCTAGTCTAAGATGGGGAGACAAGAAGATTGTGGACCTGCTGCCATTGATTTCTGCCAGACTATATATTTTGATGTTTATACCCAAATCCATATCTGTTCCCCAAAGCCCTGAGTGTCCATTGATGCCAATGGAAGATTTTTTTTAAGCTTAATTGCCATGAAGGGGGATAATTTTCAAGAAGGATTGCACTGTGGCTTAACCCTTCCCACCCCACTTGATAGAATACCCCTAGCGCATGCGCACACACATACAAACACACATGGCAATTAAGCTTAGAAAACATTAGTATTAAGGGAAACTGTTCTAAGCTTCTTCTAAGCAATTTTTCACCAGGAGTGGGGAAAGAGAAAAATCAGGAAAGGGACAGGGGAATGGCTTTACCTTCTGTGATTTTTTTAAAAAAATCCTAGTGTTTTTAAATGTGCCTATATTATAAAAAATTGCATATATATTAGCATATGCACATTTTATGCAGATTTGAGTCTTAAGGGTCTGGACCCTGAATTTTTCAAGTGCCTAGCAACTGGTTGAAGATGCTGCAGGATTGTAGGTACTGGTCTTTTAAGAGGTTGCTGAGAATTCTTTCTTAGGAAACCTGGGCCCTTCATAGAACTGAAGTTCCCTGGGATCCTTGATTTAATACTATGACACTTAAACATGTTTGAAACTGGTTTCAGTCTATAATGAAAGCATACTGTTTTGATTTTCCGACTACTCTTCAGCAGTAGTAGCTCCTATTGACTTTAACTGGAAAATCTGCCAAATGTTTGTCATCTACAAAGGATTGCAACTTGAGTGCCAATGTAAGCATTAAAGGTGCTACAATTATGCTCTTACGTTTGGCTTTCTCTGCTTGGTTTCTATTCCCCATGGCATCCATTGCTGTAGTATCTGGGCAGGGGAGACCAGATCACGGTCAGGTAAGGAACTTTCTCTAAACTTAGGGTGACCATATGAAAAGGAGGACAGGGTTCCTGTATCTTTAACAGTTGTATTGAAAAGGGAATTTCAGCAGGTGTCATTTGTATATATGGGGAACCTGCTGAAATTCCCTCTTCAGAACAACAGTTAAAGTGCAGGAGCTATACTAGAGTGACCAGATTTAAAAGAGGGCAGGGCACCTGCAGCTTTAACTACTGTGATGAAGAGGAAATTTCAGCAGGTTCTCCATATATGCAAATGACACTGCCGAAATTCCCTTTTCAATACAACTGTTAAAGATACAGGATGCCTGTCCTCCTTTTCATATGGTCACCCTAGTCTAACCTACGCCTGCCTATCTGTTGCTCATCTCTTGCTTACAACATCAAAACTTATCTTCTTTGCTAGTCTCGGTATAAATATTGTGAAGTATTCTGTATGCCAAAAGATAAGTCGATTACAAAGCATCAGGAGCCTCCTTCCCCCCCCCACCCCAAAATTAAGAAAACAAGCTGCTCCATGCAAAACAGCTGAAATCAAACAAAGCTGACACAGGGCGATAACGGGAAACCCCAACATCAGTCCCTTTGCTGCTGTTTCTTGGGCGAGGCTTGGTATGCCAGGTCATCCCCCTGGTGCTACCTTAGAAACTGGCCTTATTTTTTAAAGAGGACATTGAATTATAACAGTGCAAGTCAGCTGACTGCTTTGTCACAGAGCTGCTGCTTTCTACATTATCGCAAGTGCCAGAGCTCTCACTGCTGCAGTTTTCTAGTCGCAGTGCGGCAAAGCAGACGCCTAGAACCGGGCATGGAGCAGCATAGGTTTTATTTTATTTTTTTATTACAAAAAACCTTCCGTCTGTTTTAATATACTGCACTTTCCTTTCCTTTCCTTTTTTTTTACTTTTGTTAAGAGTGCAGGAGCAGCGTACCACCTGGATGTACACGTTGGCTTCTGACATTAGCAGCATCTCTGAACTGAGGCAGGCACTGCTTGGAGCCTGTTACCTAAATTGCCTCTGACGAAGAATGATTGGTTTTCTTTCTGCCTTGTATGTGAACACTTGCTTATGCCACAACGAAATACACCTGCAAGAACAGGACAAAGGAGACGATACCTGTTACTGTCTGGGGCCTTTTACCTCCCTTTCCTTTCCTTTCTTTTCCTTTTCTCTCTCAGATGCTCTGCTGCTGAAGCCTTCTAAATGTCCCAGAGTAGTATGTTAGTCTTGGTCCTATAGCTAGCCACAGTTCCTCACCTTGGTTAGAGCAAAAGCTCAAACAAGAAAGCAGACTCCCTGACCTAAATCAATCCCAGTCCTTTTGGATGGATGCAGGGTAGCAGTCGACTAGCAATAACACAACCAGCCATCAAGTGGAGAATCTCTGGGATTGCAATCTGTTTCGGTTTCAGCCTGTGAGAATTGAACGCTCCACTTTGTTACCCAACTGCTGCTGTTTTTGTTTTGTTTTACAGTTTTCTTCTTCTATAAGCAGCTATTAATTGTTTTCTTTTTTAAGGTCTCCTAAGTGTATATCTGTGCGGATTAGCCTGTCGCAAGTGCCGTTCTTGTCCGCGTCATGTTGGAAACAAGGGCACTGAAGTCAGCTTGCTTTAACAGTTGTTCCTTCCTGCGTGATGCTATGCAGCTAGAATGGGTTACACTGACAACAAAGGAAGAAGCACAAAACATCACTATCTGCTGGGTGGTTATTGTTTCAGGAAAAATATAACTCTTCTTCAGTGCAATATACTCTTTTTGTCTTTGGCTGTTTCTTTCTTTTTTTAAAGGGAAAAAACCTAATCAAAGAGCCTAACAGGCACCGTTGTGGATGTGGGTTTTTAAAATACTATCGGGGGTGGAGGGGAGAAAAAAAGACAGCTCATGGAGAACTGCGATTTGAGGCAAGCAGCACATCTTTTGCGTTCTTGCTGATTTGAAATACTCAGTTTTTGCGAAGAGGAAGCCCTAAGGGACAAGTTCAGTAACTAAGAAAGCGATCGTAGATAAAAGAAATAAAAATGACAAGCGTAATGGAGGCTCAGCAGAAGAAACTGTCAGAGAGATCTGTGCCTGGATGGCAATCTTACCCAGTCTGAATAATTATGAATAATTCATAGGACAAAATTACTCTGCTTTCACCTTTTCCACTTAAAATGGCATGATGTGAATCTCTAATAAATTTTCAAGATACAATATAATGCCAATTTGAATCTGAAGAGCTTTTTGCAGCCAGATGCTACATCCTGATTCTTCCGATACCTTTCACAATTATTCTGTGAGAATCCCACTTCATCACGAAGCACCATTACCAATGAAAATTACTGTGATTACAATGGCAACAATAGAATGCCATCAAACGATTTCTAATTTACCTAATTTACTAAGGCTGGCTGCATTGGTTTTCATGCCCAGGTCTCCATGCCTGGCACCTTGGATCCATATAAGAATGAGAAAAAAAGTGGCTTGGTAATGTGTACCGTATTCAGCACCTTTAACTTCGACAGCACAGGGAAAATGTAGCCGTGTGTTAAACATGGTTACAGCCATATATGTTACACACTTGTTTTCCAGCATTCTTGGTGGTTTTGTTTAGCTCCTGGGCGTAGGATGGCACTCGTTAAAGGTTTGTTTATATCGTAATGCTCAAGTGCTTGAACTGCAGCAAATTTTCAACTAAGCAATCTATACAGCTAACGCAGTGCATATACTTTGAATCAGATAAGTCCTCTCCCTACATTCGAATGGTTATCTGTTTCCAAGTTAGAAAAGCTTTCTGCTACTGCTGAGAGTTAACTACCTAAGTATAAAATTTAAAAATGCGTGCAAAGGCGATGATAATTATGTACATGGTTGTTGTTTGGTTGTTTTGGGCTGTTTTTTGTTTGCTTGTTTTTTAAACCCTCTTAATCAACCCAAGTGCTGTGTTTTTACTATTACATGTTTTGTTAAATTAATATGTGTTGATCCTTTGAACAAAAAACAGAGAGAAATATAGGATGAGATCAGAATATGCTTGTTTTCTCAATGTGCCCTTTTTATGAGCTCCTTCCATAATAAATCTCTTCTTCGGTACCAGTCCTAACTATAGAAAGACTGAGGATTTGAGGAACAGTATATTATGTGGGTAATATAAAGTAGAATATTGTGAACCTTAGTTTAGATACAAATTGCCTCTAAATGCAATTGTAGTATATGCTGGCTTAAAATCTGCAGTTAGGTGGAAAGTAATTTGAGCTTATACCTTAATTTTATCTTTCATTCCATCAGCAGATTCATTTAATCCCTGTAAAGTGTTCTTATATAAGTGAAGGTGGCATGTAATAGTTCTTGTCAACTACATGACTTTTTAATTATGCACTAACTGGTCTTAGTGGGAAATGCCTGCTATTTGCATGTAGTTACATTCCATGCCGGACTAATACAACAAGAGCATATTTAATAAAGTAGATCCAATGTGCACTTTTGTAATAAGTTTGAAAATATTTAAAATTTGGTTTCCATTTACATGGAAGCATCTATTTTGTTTCTTGAAGGGCTGCTTTTTCATTGCATTTTAGCTTTCAAAGCATTTTAACTGAAAGTTTGACAAGAAGAGTGAGTCTTGCGCTTCAGTAACTTGTGCATCACAATCTCAGTGAAATATAAACCATCAGTTCTATATATGCTGTTTTTAATTGATGACTCGTTTCATACTCAACTGCATTCCATGTTTGGGAGCACATTTGAAAGAGGTTTTTGCAGCTGGTGACATACTAACAGAAAACTCAAACCAATAAAATGATTTTAATTGCAGCAGTGCAAAGAGTGGTGTATGCTACAATATCCTATACCTGATGAGTAAAGAGCTATCTTCCTTCTAGAGTGTTCCAAACAGTGGGCTGGATCCAGACTTAGTCATGCCTTGAGTAAACCCATTGAAATAAATAGAACAAATTAGTCATGATTTCATTGAGATGCTCTGTGCATGACTAAGTTTGGATCAAACCCAATATGAAGAGCTGGACTGCTGTTGGCAGTGGCTGAGATGCCCAAACAGTCCTTGGGATGACACATATAGAGCCATCAATAGCTCAAGCCCTCACCAGCTAGTGCCGGGGAAGAGTGTATGCCCTTAACCTGATACAGAGCTACAAGCTCTGGTTCTAGATCCAGAATCTCTTGGTGGCATCAACATCTAAGCCACATTTGTGGCATTGCACTAAAGAGGGGACATTGCGCCTGGTCCATGACATTCTGGGAGTGGAGAACTGATGGACAGAATGAGGCTGTAAAGGATTTTTAGGCTGCAACCCTATACACACTCACCTAGGAGTAAGCCTTGCTGAACTCAATAGGACTTACGTCTGAGTAGACATGCGTAGGATTGCACTAGATTGATTTGTTTCCTTATTCTATACCCATACAAGTGCAATCTTTCTTAAAGGGCTCTCCACTTAGTATTGGGAGCTAATGAAGAAAAGCATAAAGATGACTGCTCTCCATTTCTGATTAATTCAAATTAATAAGTACATTTGAATCAAACTGCTTATTAAAAAGTATCTTGTTTGCATACCTTCTAAATGAAGAAAATTAACATTGATCGATATTAATCCTGCTTAGCGAACATGATTGAGCTAAAAAATCAAGTATAAATCTATTTTTTCGGACTTCTGTGCTTTGTTTTCAGTATTTGATATCTAAATATTTCAATTTATGTATCTGAAATAATTTAAGAGTTCAGATGCTGCAGTAGCACACAGTCACCACCCTAAGCATGCATTCAAACGAAGTGCTGAAATAGCATTCTGTAATGTAGGGGTTATGCAATGTGGTGCCCACAGGAACCAGTGTTCCCCAGGACACTTTTCTTGGCACCCACCAAGGTGCCCCTCCCCCTCCCATGTTGTTGTTTTGTTTGTTTTCAAATTAACATAGTGGTACTGGAATCAGTTCAAAGTAAAGTAGAGCCTTCTGCTGCTGCCAGCTTCATTTCCTATGAATGCCTCTGGACCCCTCATACACTCAGAGACATTTATAGGAAATGAAGATGGAACGTACCTGCAGGCCAATGTTTCCCTCTGCAGATTTATTTATTTATTTATTACATTTTTTACCGCCCAATAGCCGAAGCTCTGTGGGCGGTTCACAAAAACTAAAATCATGAAGAGCATAAAAACAACCAACAATCTAAAAACACAAATACCTAACCCCCAAGAAAAAGAAGGCAAGAAAGAAAATGGACTCCTGACACTTGTGTCTGCTAAGCTTGTGGGAGGGCAGTGGGGGCTTGGGAGAGGAGTGCTGGGGCTCAGACCCCATCTCTGCCTTGTACTCAGTCTTTTGGACAGGTTAATTGTCCTTAATGGGCAGCCATTTTGTGGGAGTGTTTCTGAATTTGACAATTTCTCAAATTGCCATGCTCAAAAAGATTGCCTGCCCCTGCTGTAGACTAATAGCAACCTGTGGAGCACGTCCACACGGGCTGGCATATAACAACAGTGACAATATGCTAAGAACTAGTAGGTTATATGATACCAGCTGTATTCTTTTCTGGTATCTAACATTATATTGAGAATTAAAAGTATCGTCTTTTTCATGCATTAGCCTGAATTTTTAGACTCATATCTGAAGTCACGTGGAATATTCACTACCCACCTCAGTAGTTTTTGAGTCTGTCCTATAAAGAAGCTGATTTGAGGCCTAATCTGGAGGATTTCTCTGGAATATGTCTTGTCCTGAGGATGTCATATGTAACAATTTTCAGCAAAAAGCTGATACACAAGTGCACTTTTTGTTACATGTTTTCATATTCAGAAAGCAGACTAGCACATCTATCCTTTGGGGGGGATGCATGTTGGACTCATGTGTTTGCGGGAAAGATGTGTACGCTTCTTCATTGATGTGATAACATGTGTTGGAAAAATGAAGTGTGAGTACACTGTGCATCTATTTGTCACTGCATGTCATTACCATGCAAGTCATCCTAACACTTGCTGTACTACCACTCTGACTGCTTATGATAGGATGTACCAACACTGACAGCACATCACAAACATAGTGTTATGCCAGCCTTGTAGGGGTGTTATAATGTCAGCATATGATGATGACACCACTTTTCAACCAGAATACCTCCCGAAGTGGAACACACAAATTAAAAATACCAATATAAAGGAAAACAAAATTCAATCCATAAGTAGCAGGAGATATACGCAACTTAGTTATCATCCTCAGAAAGCAGGAAGAGATGGACCAAATGCACCTGCTAGGAAGCAACTTCCCAAACCTATGTGCATTGTAACATTCTTGCATAGCAACTAGCCTAACAGTTACAAACAATGGTTGGAGATGAGCCTTTTCCAAAGATCTCAGCTGGTGGTCAGTGTGATATGAGCCCAAGCCGTCCTTCAGATACCTTAGGCCCAAGCAGTTTAGACCTTTTGTGGAAGCCGTTCCCTTTCCACTTGGCTAGTTTATCATGTGCAAAACTGAAACATCTGCAACGAACAGTTGTACATAATAAAATAATAAAATGTACTTTGGCTTTTGGGCGGTATAGAAATGCAACAAATAAACACTTGCAAGGATTCACAAGATAACTTATAGCACAATCCTATACATGTCTACACAGAAGTACATTCCATTGCATTCGATAGGTACTCCCAGGTATCTTACTCTCAGGTATGTGGGTATAGAATTGTAGCCTAGATTAATAGAACCAATGTAATACATAAGTGATACTCCCTTTTTAAGGAGATTAAATCATTTTTACATATTTAATTCATATTGTATATATGCATCAGGCTATTAAAAACATGCAGCATCTTTTATACTGCTTTATTGGGGGTGGGTTGTTAGGGAAAGGAGAAAATGAGGAGGAAGTTATGGATAAGCTGTTTTGGATGGTTTATGTCTAAATTAAACTCACTATGTTTTTTCCTGTTCTCTCTGGCTACAGATAAAGAGCATTCTTGGATTTAATTCCACTGTGTTTCATGAAAGATTCCTTCCATTTAACTCCATGGCACCCTAAGGTATCGCTAGCTTTTAGTACACTTTTCATCCAGGCTTTTGACTCTTAATGGATAAATGCATTTAGTCTTTAGCATATGAGTCTCTGGTTCACTGCACCATCAGTGGAATGGTCATGAGATGGTCTCAGTAATGAAGTGAGTGAGGAGGCCTCTTCCCACTGTTTTATTTATTTTATTTAAAATATTTATATCCCACCACATGCTAGACAGCTTACAAACATAGTTAAAATCACAACATCCACTATTTATAAAAGCAATTAAAGCACATTTTAAACAAAGAAAACATCCAAAACAGAATGAATTATGTTACCTCACCTCAGGTAACCCCAGTGTTGTCTGAAAAAGCTCCTCTGGCTGTGCCAAAGATTTCTCCCACATTTTTTCAACCATTCTCATTAAATTTGATAGAAAATAAATCACTTTGGAAAAAAATGTCCAAACGGAAAGAAAACTTTGAAGAAATTCACATAGGTGGGGTTTAGAATTCTTGTGTTCACCAGTTTTATGAAGTGACCAGCCGTGTCCGTGAGTTTCCTTCTTTCTTTATTCAAATCTCTCCGGTGGCCTCACTGGCTTCTTAAGCTTCAATTAAAGCCACAGGAATGCGTCATCAGGTAACTCCTCCCACATGGCAGCATTTTCAGATTGGGAGGCCAGGGAGGCTGCAGAGTTATTTATTTTATTACATTTTTATACTGCCCAATAGCTGAGGCTCTCTGGGCAGTTCACAATTAAAACCATAAACTACAATAGTCAGAATAAATTTTAAACTTTAAAAGTTAAAGATGCCATATAAAACCAAAATAAGGTACTGTCCAGGGAAAGCCTGTGAGAAAAGATCCGTTTTGAAGAGGCTTTTAAAGTTTTCCACCTCCCAAACCGCATGAGAGCAGGTCTTCCAGAGGGTAGGTGCTCCTACAGAGAAGGCCAGACACAGGTTCTTCATGGAGACATTCCATTCATAGAATAGAATCAGAGAATAGTAGTGTTGGAAGGGGCCTATAAGGCCATCGAGTCCAACCCCCTGCTCAATTCATTTTGGAATGACAGACAGGACCTCTGAAGATTGTAAATGTCATTTGGGTGTATATAAGGTTAGGTGGTCTGCTAGGTATCTTGGTTCCAAGTTGTTTAGGGCTTTACAGCATAATAACATAACCTTGTATATGGCTCAGTAGCTAATAGGCAGCTAGTGCAGTTCTTTTAGTACAGGTTTTATATGAGCATAGCTAGAAGTCCCCGTAAGCACCCTAGCTGCTGTGTTCTGCACTAGCTGCAGCTTCTGAACCATGCACATGGGTAGCCTCACACAGAGAGTGTTACAGTAGTCTAATCATGAGGTTACAAGTGTATATGAATGACTGTGGCTAGGCTATCCCTATCCTGGAACAGGCATAGTTGGCATACCAGCTGAAGTTGATAATGGGTGCTCTGGGCCTCCAGTGACAAAGATGGATCCAAGAGCACCCCCAAACTATGGACCTGCTCCTTCAGAGGGAGTGCAGCCCCATCCAGAACAGGCAAACACCCCAATTCCCAGAACTGGGAACCACCAACCCACAGGGTCTCTCTTACCAAGATTCAGCTTCAGTTTATTGGCCTTCATCCAAGCCATAACTATCCAGGCACTGGTTCAGAATGTGCATGGCCTTTCCCGATTCATATGTTACAGAGAAATAGAGCTGAATGTCATCAGCATACTGGTGATGGGATGATGAGTAACAGAAAGAGGAAAAACCACACAGCTGCCACAGCCTCCTCACAAGCAGAATAAATTCTAAAGTGCCCTGAGAAATGAGCCAGATAAATGGATGCTATGTTTATGGAGGAAGAAGACTTGGGAAATCGGAGGAGAGTTATTTGCACAGCACAGTGATGGAATAGGGAAGAGGACACCTATTGCAGATCCTAATTGACAGAACCAAATGTAGATAGGCAGGTCTCAGGCCATAAAATGCTTTGAAGGTTAAAACTAATACCTTGGATTAAACATGGGCATGTGGTATCCTCAGGCATTAGTTGGAGGCCCAGACCCAGCTGGGCCAACAGTGATACTTGCCCTGCTCCCCACCATGAGTGTCAGGTGGCTCAAGTTGAGGTCTGGGAGCTATCATTTTAATTTCCCAGTGTGTCCTGAACACAGCATTGCTCAAAAGTATTATGGGGAACAAAAATGGTGGCCACCAGTGAGCATCAGACAACCCTAATTTTAGTTTCCCACAATATCACCAAGCAATGCTTTGTCCAGTGGAATGTCAGAAATAAAAATGGCAGCTTCCGGATCGCCACTGAGGCAGTCTGGTGCTCATTCGATCGCAATGGCTGCTGCTGTCCACCACTGTTGCTAGATAAGCCCACTGGGGGGAAGGGGGTTTCCACTAAGTGGCACTTTGCCAAGAACCTTCTAGAACTTGACCTGTATAGCCTGACTAACCTCCACCAATGTGTATATAGAATCACAGAACGTAATTGTATAGTGTACATTTAAACAAAGAATCATTTAGGTTATAGTCTAATTTCTAATGGAGGTGTAGCCTGACCCTAACCATGTTTATTGTAAAGTGAGTTTTATTTACTTCAGTAGGATTTGCTTCCAATTAAGTCTGTTTAGAACTGACCCATATGTGTGTGTGTGTTTTAAAAAAAATATTCCTACTTTCTAAAATGGATCTTTGCTTAGTGAAGGTCAAATGTCTAAAAAAAATGAGGAACTGGTGTAGACCTAACACTTGAAACTACTTTTAGGCGACCAGAAACTGACAGCAGAAATGCATGGTCCCAGGGCTGCTTCCAGTCTCTTAAGAGGAAGCCAGCTTATATTTGCATGTGCCATATATGAGTAGTTTGCTATGTAGCAACAGTGAGCGCTGATGTAAGTACTTGCCAGTCTAGTAATCAAAAGAAAACAAAGCAGCCACTGTGGAATTAGAGTTAAGTTAATCATTCCTTTATAGCTTCGACTGTACAAACTGAAGTGGGGAGGTAGAAAATAATGCATTGAGGTTTCTTAGAAATAATTTCATACCAACTGTGTGTGGTGGTGAGGTTGTTGAGTTTTGGAAGACTGGTATATTAGGGTCTGTCTGGGCCAGAGCAGTTCATTTCCTTTTAATTTGCCCCTTATTTTTCATTTTCCCACATTTGTTTCTGTACTCTTTGTGCATTTGCAGTACATACAGAGGAACAAGAAATACATGGTACACTCATGTGAGTAAATGCATGGTTACTTAGAATTAAGTCCCACTGTGTTCAGTGAGGCTTATTCCCAGGTTAACATGCATAGAATTAGAGCCACAATGACTCAAATATGCTCTCTCAATGACAAGGTTGGGTGCCTGAGTAAATTTACTGGGTAGGTGGGCCTGATTACTGTAAACCACAGTAAATTTTACCCACAGGGAGGTACAGCAGCACACGTTAAAATAGAAGACAATGTTTCTTTCATACATTTGCAGTAATGTTGGTTCCCCTTTAGGAACACCACCTAAACTGGGGTCAGGATTACACCACCTGCATGTGGCATGCCCTGGGACATATTACAGAAACAGAAGCTGGCATGGGCAAAGCCATGATTTAAGGCAAAAAGAGAAAATATCCCAGCTCTTTGGTCTACATGGAGCATTATATTGCTAAACAATTTCCTTGGTGTCCAAAGGTACCGTATTTTATTCCTCAAAGAAAGTACTTTTGACATGCTTGAATTATAGTGCTATGAACTTCTGAACATATGGAACAGGTTATTTTCTCCCAAATTTTTAACCTGCAGAAGTAGATTTTATAATAAAGTTGCCCTTGGACTCTAGCTATTGAGTAACTTAAGGTCACTTCCTATGTTAAAGTTGTTATTCACAGGCGTGTTCTCACAGATCACTCCTGAGACGAAAAACATAACATTAGGAGGATTTATAATCATGCCTGACTGCAAGAGCTGGGTATGTCAGAGGCCATAACTCAGTGGTACAGTACATGCTTTTGGTTACAGAAGGTTCAATCTCTGGCATCGCCAGGCAGGACTGGGGTAAATCAGTGTCTGAACAGCTGGAGAGCCACAGCCAATCAATGCAGACAGTATAGAGCCAGATAGACCAATGGTCTGACTCAGTGGAAGGCAGTTTCTTATCTTCCTATGTCAAGAATGTGGAGATGTTTAAATATGGAGGACTTAAGTATCATTTTGATTGAACATTCCAAGGCATTCTAAGAATGCATCTCTGGATATGTACATTCAGTTAAGGATGCTCTTATTTCCCTAAATTTCCCTGGTGAGGTAGGAGAAGGATAATGCATAAAATGAACCTTAGCACCATTCAGCTTCTTTATATATACTCCCACAGACAATTGCATTAACATCATTGCAAGTGATCACACATCTCCATGCAATTGGGGCACGGGCAGAGAAGGATCATGGCAACAAGTTTTCCCCCAACTTATCCATCTTTAGGTTACAAACTGTATGTGCATAGGCTCTGTACATGCAGGTGGATTGTCTGCACATACAATTTGTACATGCATAGGGACTACTAGGCTGACAATGCTGTTTGATCTTCTTTACCTCTTGTTTTGTTGTAGATGGTTGGTCATGTGAGTTTGTCATTCCCGCACAATGGATGCAGCATGACAAAGGTCTTGTGAGATTTCTGTAGTTTTCTCTCAGGTGTGTGGTCTTGGCTCAGGCCGTTTCTACACCTGCCTTTTTCCCCAGGATCGTTCCTGTGCGTCCAAATGCCACACAGGGGATCCCAGGAGCAGGCAGGGACACTCCCTCCATTTTCCTGGGATAACCCTTAGGTGTTGAAAGTGCCTCAGATAGTTCAGGCAGCAGGAGTCATTCTTTATTTTTTGAAATTTCATTTTGCCTTGTTTTTCCCATTTATTATGAATGGTATTACTTCAAGGGCAATAACCAGATGCCTCAGCAGAAATATTTTCTTTATACTCCCATTGTTTATATGTACACAGATTTTTAAGATTCTATTTTAAATTACAATATCTCTGTTCTCTTTCTCTCTCCCCCATTTTGATTTCAGTTTGATATTCTGTCTCATTGTAGTCCATTTTTTATTGATGGGACAAAATGAAAAATGAGGGGAAATTGCTCAGCTTGGGATCAGGCCAAGGTAATATTTGAACTGGGCCTGAGTTAATGCCTGTGAAGCATTTTGAGCACCAGGGAGATTGTGCTATTCCATACAATTTTTCACCTCTAAAGTAGAGTTTGTGGGGTGGGGAGAAGAAATAGGCCATTGTCAGGAAAAAAGTAGTTTGGAGTTCTTACCAGTCCCTTTAACTTCATACATAACTTCATACTATTGTATGTTTAATAGTAGTAATGGTTTCCTTACTAGTCAGATGTTCAGGAAGTGATAGCCAGCAATGTGATATGTCTTACACATCCAGATTAAAAAAAAAGTAAAGCAACATTGTTGCCATCACCTTTGGCTTGGGGTCCAATATGAAGCAGTCTTGAGGCCTAATATTTATTTGTTTGTTTTTAACATCTGTATACCACCTGGTTTACTAAAAAGCCCTTAAAGCAGAATACATCAATTTAAAACAAAAAACCCTTAAGAACAATAAAAAGCAAGAACATTTTGAAAGGTTAAATTGAAAAGATAGGTCTTTACACCCTCTCTCAAACCCAAGAGAGTAGGGGCCAATCGCAGGTTTTGAGGGAGCGCATTCCAGTTTCGGAGTGACGCAGGAGAAAGCCCTTTCACAAATGGCCAATAAACAGGCGTCTGCGAGTAATGGTACCCTCAAAAGGGCCTTCCTACAGATATTAATAACCAGGCAGGTTCATAACAAGACAGGCAATCCTCTAGACTATTAGCTTAATGTCCTAAGCTATTAAGGTATTTAAAGTTTAAAAACTACACCTTGAATTAAGCCAGGAAAGGAATTGGTAATCAGTGCTGGTCTTTCAAGACAGGTGTAATTTAGTCCCGATAACATGCACAAGTTAGCAGCCTAGCTGCCACATTTGCACCAACTGAAACTGCCAGACACTCTTCAGACTTAGCCCCACATAGAGTGCATTGCATGTCATAGTTTAACAAGATGGCAGTTCAGGTTTTCCTACTCTGTGATGCTATAATATTGCCAGTCACATGGCTGACTGAAAGTAGTTTGGTGTGTGCATGACGTGATCTTAGGAAGTTGCCTGAGATCCCTTTGCCCCACCTTATTTATTTTATATTAAATTAACTGGGGTTGAACCTGGGCCTGCTACTCTGTCATTTGGTCTCAGTTCTATACCCCCCCCTTTGGTTTTGAGTCCAAGGTTATAACCCTGGACGTACATCATGTCTATCTCTGCATATCCTGATTTTTATTTATTTATTTTTATTGGTTATTATTATATTTATTTTCTTTTGTTTGGCAAAGAACCCACAGCGACCTACAAGGTACTCTGCCTCTCCATTTTATCCTCACAGGAACCCTATGAGGTGGTTTAGGTTGAGAGTCTGTGACTGGCCTAAAGTCACCCAATGAGCTTCATGGCTGAGTGGGGACTAGAATTCAGGGGCATGTCTACACCTCACAGTGGAGGGGGGAGGATCTCACGATATGCTGATCGTGAGATACTCCCCCTGCGTTCACATGCAGTGCGCAACATCCCGGGAGGAAGGAGGACGTTGTGCCCGCTATTTTTTTAAAAAAGAGAAGGACCTGGAGCGCACCTGCACTCCAGCACTAAAGTAAGTTTAAAAAAGTAAAGAAAAAAAGCCCCGACTCCCCTCCCCAACCAACCTCCGTTGGGCACAGAGCGCTTGAAGAGTTCTGTGCCCTGTGCCTGGTTCCGGCTCCTCACATTTACTTGTGAAGAGCCAGGACAAAACCAGGACGGCTGCCCACACGTCCCGTGGTCTCAGGATTGTCCCCAGACTGCGGGAAAAACCGGGGTAAAAGCCATCCCGGTTATCCCAGGGAAAGAGGGATCATCCTTCCCTGCCCCCGGGATCCCCTGTGCATCATGTGGATGCACAGGGATGATCCCGGGACAATTCCTGGGATAAGGCATGGTGTAGACATGCCCCAGATCTCCAGAATACCAGTCCAATGCTCTAACCACTACACCACACTAACTCGCATTAATATTTATGCATTTATTTTAAATATCTTTTGGGAGATGCTGTGGATTGAACCTGGGACCTTCTACATGCAAAGCATGTGCTCTTATCACTGACCCACCTTATTATACCACATTCCCTATACGCCACCACAGCTCCCCAAGTAAGCTGGGAGCTGTATTTATCCAGGACAAAAACAGATAACTGCAGAAGATTACTCAAGAGGAAAATTGCCATAGAATAAAGCCCACTTTACATATTATTCCTGGATAATATATATTATGCTAGGAAGCGACTTTTCACATGACTATCTTGGGTGAAGTAACACTTACATTAGATTAGTTGTGTTGTGCTGTGTTGATTCCAACCCCACCAGGGAATAAACATGCACACGCCTGAAAATGGAGGGTGCATTTCCTTCTGTGGTTTGACTAGTTCCAAACAATGTGGGTGTCACTTCGTACAAGTGGTTAAGCTGTGAGTTGAAACACCTACAGTTTGGACTTTTGAGAGAAACCACATCACTTAAATAACATTGATCTGAGTTTGACAGAGTGCTGGCTAAGAAAAAACAACAACATGGCTCTTTATAATATCTGTGCAACCAACCAGGCTTTCCACTTCTGCTTTCTTCCATCACACATTCTTTTGTAATTTATGTTTTTCCATACTCAAGTGGAAACACTTTTAGCAGTGTATTTCATTATTCTCTTCAGACTGAGAAAGTGGGATCAGGACCATCACATATGAGAAGCGGTCTTCCCCTCGCCAGTTGTTCCCTTCCCAAAATCCTCCACTCACCAGCAATTTTTTTAAAAAAATGAAAAATATTTTTCTTTGTTTAATGCTGCACCAAAGGGATAGAATTTTGTGAGGGAAACAGCTCAGGAGGGAAGAATGAAACCTCCTCTCCCCATGTAAAGTACCCCAAATCCATATCAGGGCATCACATGTTTTCTTTACAGTAATCCAAACCAAAACAGGGAATGCCACACTACATAATTAACATAGTGCATAGTTTGACCCTAAGGCCTCCCTGAGAAGGTCTGCTGAACCCAGAATGCTACGGCAACAATAGCAAGGCCACCAGGATCCATTGGTGTTTTTTTCAGGGCCTGGGAAGCCTAAGACACTACACTCCCCAGTGTTCTTGGCACACACCTCATTGCCAGAGTTTCCCAAGGCCTAATGAAAGTCACAGTGGCATTTCTTCTCATTGCTTCTACCAGGTAGGTTTCAGCTGGATACAGAAATGATGGCTGTGGTGTCAAGGAGGCCTCTTGCTATGCCCTAGGGTCAAGCTACTTATGAACTGTCCATATACCTGAGAGGGTTGGACTCAGCTTTAAAGTTCTGAGTTCCCCTATTCCTAACTTCAGCAGCATCAATAGAAGGAACTGCAGCATCAATGAAGTAGGAATGAGATGATAATGATCCTAAGTGACTTCACCATTGAGAAATTACAGAGCCCCACTCCCACCCCCATATCAAGGATTAATGTGAGAGTCTGCATATAACAAGGTTTCAGTCCATAGGGAGATGTTTCCACAAAGTCTTGAGCTCTTCAATCCAGATGTCTGCCTGATACCTCTTTTACTGTTCTTTTGGGGCCAGGAAAAAATCTTTTTAATTCCCCTGGCCTATGAGACTAACTTTAGCCCAGCTGCCTGTTTTTAACTGTTTGCACCAATCACACTTCCATAGGATGATGTTCCCAAATCAGGGCATGATTAGAGTGAAGTTTCTCTCCATTGTTGTGACATAATGTACCACTGGTATTTGGAGAAGAGCTTTCTCTGATGATCTTAAAGTATGGGGCTTTGAGTCTTTAAAGTTTGGAGCAGGAAAGGTATCCACTTCTGCTTTCCCCATTGAGTTTTTGGGGGCAATTTGTATGGAAGTGGCATACATCATAGAGGTGTCCCTGCACAATTTCAGAAAGATAGACACAGGCTTCCTGATCCCTACTTTCTCATTCTGAAGAGAATAATGACATATGATGCTAAAAGTGTTTCCACTTGAGTAAGGAAAAATATTTAAGTTAAATAAGAATATGTGATGGAAGAAAGCAGGATTAGGGAAGCATGGTTGGTAGCACAAATGTTATAAAAGCCATGTTTATTTTCTTAACAAGTACTCTGTCAGACTCAGATCATTGTTATTTAAGTGATGTGGTTTCTCTCAAAAGTCCAAACTGTAGGTGTTTCTCCACACAGCTTAATAGTGACACCACATTGTGAAGTTTGGCCCTAAGCTCTGACACAACGTAATTTCTGCATGCCACAGTACAGTGAGGGAGGTTATGCGGAGAGGTAGTGACCCTGTTCAGATGACACACTAAGCCACGCTGGTTAAGCATTTTGAGCTAAACATCATGGCTTAGCATGTAGTGTGTGTCATGTGAACTTAACATGTTGGGTGAACCATTCCTAACCTAGTGGCTACATAACCACGGTTTAAACATGCTCACTAATCATTTGCTGCAAAAGGGTTAGTGGCCTAACCATGGCTTTGCATGTTGTCTGAAGAGGCCCAGTGACTAGCCCAAACTAGTCCAGTGAGCTTCATGGACAGGCAGAGATATGATCCTTAGTCCATTTAGTTCAGGTTCAATATTCTGTTTCAAAGAGTAAGCCATTCTTCTGTGGCAGCTCATCATGTAAACCATCTGAGTTTCCCAACGTTGCTACAATTATTAAATTTGTGCTGGAGTTCACAGCATGATCACCATGGTGTAACAACCACCACCATGTGCAGTGCTTTTACAGCCTCCATGTTAAGGCTTTAGCTTGTAAGATGGGCATGCTACAGCCTCAAATAATTAAAGCTCTCCAGCTTTCAAACTGCTTACTTCTGGTGTTAGCTCAATATATTTCAGCAGGTCTCTTTGATGAAGTTTTGATGTACAATACACACACATAAAGGGGAAAGTAGCACACACACACACACACACAGAGAGAGAGAGAGACAGAAAAAACCCCAGCAAGAAGTTTAAATACATTCCCAAAACAGATTTTCTCTCCTGATCCTTTTTTGTTTATATATTCAGAAACAACCCCTCATTACAGGGTGCCTAAATGGTAATGTATAGGAAGGTCTTTGAGCTACCTTCCTGCATCACCGCAGCCCAAAGCGTTATAGATTTTGATTGCTTACCATATACACAATAGCAGGGTTAGTCCAAAACATCTGGAGGGCACCAAGTTGCCTATTGCGTATTGTTGTTTTAACTTAGGACATTATAATGTATGACCTTGTTGTGATGGTTAATTATATTTCTTTCCTTTCTAGGAAAGTGAGTTTACTCTTTCTTGATTGTGCCAGACCGCAAACCCTTGAAAGGCATATTGTGACTCTGGATGGAAAGGACCACTTGGGCTTCAGCCATCCCTGGGAAAGCTGCACTGTCGTTTATTATTTTAACTGGCCAATTGCCCTTTGTTCCCACATTAACAACTTCCCTGTGGTGCCTCTAACCTTGATATTATTTTCACTTCCACACTAAATTTCAACAAGTGAAAGACAAGGTCCTTCCAATTTAAGGGAGGGAGAAAGAATGGCATGCTTTATTAATTCTAAATTTTACATGCCACTAACAAATTACAAGCTGTGTCTATTGGCCCAAATTATGTCCACATAACCCATCCTGACAACTCTTCCCAATAGCAAAAGAAAACAGAACAACTATTTGGTGTCCTTCATTTTAGTTTTGCTTTTTTAGTTTTTTGTCAAAAAATATATTTTTGCTTGTTTTGTGTAAGGTGTGCAAGTTAACTCAACTCTGGCAATCAATTTAAATATAATATGAAAAATAAGTTTTGTATAGTTAGTTTTATGACACTGCAATAAAGTCATTCTGGAATATTGGTTCCAATATTGTTGGCCTGTATTTGGAACTCCGTAAGAGGCAAAGATGTTGGAGGGAAAATTTGAGGCATAATTTCCCCTTGTTAAAATTGTGTTTCTGTGCTTTTTGGCATCACTGTTCACCCTACAAATAAAAATGTAACACCCCCTTCCCTGCACCCCCCATCTAAAAAGGGATGTGTTGCATGCATTTGCCACCAGAAGATCCCTCCCACGACTTTGATTTTATATAGTGAATACTGCTGCTGACAATGCTTCAGTGGAATGGGAACAGACCCAATCAGTCATAAGAAACGAATGTGATAAGTATCAGTAATATCAGGGATATGAATGGTTAGTCCACAAATTAATTTGTTGTTTCTGTTATCATTATCCCACCTTCCCATCAAACAGTAGTGCTCAAGTAGGCAAATAATGAAACCAAGATGAAAACAAAAACTTAATCAAAACAGTCATAAAAACAAATGAATTAAAAGCATAATTAAAACACAATAAAAAAATAGAAACTGCACCCAACCCAATAGAATGCCCTTCAGCAACAGACCAGCTTACACGCCCAAGGCCTGGGAGTTACATGGCCTGGGAGCAGCCACCGAGAAGGCCCTCTCTTTCATCCCCACCGGACATGCCTCTAATGGAGGCAGGATTGAGAGAAGGGCCTCCCCTTAGGATCTTACAAGCTAGGCAGGCTTGTATAGGAGAAGGTGGTCTTCTCCTATACAAGGCTGCCTGGGTTTTAAGATCCCAAGCCATATAGGGTTTTATAAGGTCACAACTACCACTTTTAATTGTGGCCAGAAACAGGCTGGAAGCTAGTGAAGTTGCTGTAACGAGGGAGTCACAGGCTCTGTATAACTAGCTCCAGGCAACAGTCTGGCTGCAGCATTCTGGACCAGCTGAAGTTTCTGAAAAATTTTCAGACAGTAGTCCAAATAGGATGCAAGTAAAACGTTTGTCACTGTGGCCAGATCAGACATCTCCAGCAATAGACACAGTTGACGCACTAGCCTTACCTGTGCACCGTTGGCCACTGCCCAAACCTGGAGTACGGTGGGATTCACGAAGGGTTTTTTAAATGAAGTTCTCATCACTGCTTTCTTTAGACAAGATGGAATCACACCTTGTTGTAAAGAGGAATCTACAGTACTATTACCCAGTCTCCCTGCCCTCTAGATTCTCTTTTAAACCAGGAAGAGCAAGTGTCTACCACAGATGTGGTAGGCCTTATTTTCCCAAGGATCCTGTCCACATCCTCGGGTTGTACTAATGGAAAAGTATCCCTTATAAGTGGACAAGCAGAGGCCAAAGTTACACCCACTGGACTTGTATCAACTATGACATTCAAGTCAGCATTGATCCGAGCAACTCAATCAGCAAAGCATCACGCAAATTGCTCACAACAGGTATTGACTGGTCTACATTTTCTTCTGGTGGACTAGAATGTAACCACTTCGCTGTCACCACTGCCATAGAGTAGGCCTTCAAATGGGCCCTAGCCCTAGCCCTAGCCAGCATTTAGTCAGACTTGTGGTTCAAGTTTTCTGCCAACATCGCTGTAGTCGCCATTCCACTCATTTCATCGCCATCTGCTCCCTGGAAAACTGGGTGGGATAGGGGGCTCATTCAGCTGCATTTAGCACGACAGGACTCTCAGGAGTGACTGTGTCAATTGCCTGGGCCATTTTCTCATTCCAAAGGTCAGCTCGATTTTGACAGAATCACCGGCCAAGGTGACAGGAAAATCCTCAAGAGCTGTTAGAAAACCCAGAGAGCTCCGGCTATTGGGCGGTATAGAAATGTAATAAATAAATAAATTTAGATCCATCAGCCTCCTGGGACATTTTAATTGGTCCCATGCCCATGTGGAGGCTTTGAGTCCCAGAAAGTCTGAACCTACCCACTGCCATGTTTAGGAAAAAGCCAAGGAAGCCATAGCTTAGAGCTTTATATTATGAGGGTCTCTAAATACTTGGGAGTTAACTATGATAACTAAGGAGTCCTGCAGCAGAATAAGTGGGGGGGGGCACACTCAGGAACTTCCCCCACTCTCATTGGCAGTGGCTCTCCAGGGTCTCAGGTAGAGAGAGACTCCTATCACCTGCTACCTAACCTGTTAAACTGGAGATGCTGGGCATTGATTCTGGAACCTTGTGCATACAAAACATGTTCTCTTCCATTGAGCAATGATCCATTCCAAAAGTTAAACACATGTTTAACACTGTCCCATTGAAATCAATAGAATTTAGAAGTACTTAACCTTGGCTGGAGTGTGCCCTTCTTATGTGAAGATCATAACAATATCCAAACTCAGCCATAACAAAACAAAGCAGATTAGATCCTTGTGACTGAAAGAAGAAAAATGTATTCTGAAGGTCTATTATCAAGGAAGTTCTCCTCTTTTAATCAGGTAACCAGGGGACTCAGTAGATACAGGTATCTAATTACACCCTTTTCAAAGATAAGAGTTCTAGTTTTATATTGTAATGAGAAAGAGAATTTGAATCAAGGTGAGTTTATTTTTAAAGGCTAATACAATACAGTTTGATGAACATTTCATTACTGAAGATGATTCTTACTCATGCTCAAAAGGGGGAGCATATCGCTACAGCCCATCTAGCTGAATATCAAATTGCTCTCCAGTGATGTTCCCTAAATTAATCTGAAAATAACTCTTGAGGCAGCGTGTAAAGATTATTAAGCACGAGTTCTTATGTCTGCAGAAAATTTGCTTTTGCATGATTACACTCTTAAAATGTTAATACATTCACAAGAAAATTGCATCCCTTAATCTTTTAAGAAATTTGTATCTTGAAGAAACCCTTGCTTTTTCTATTCCTGGTTTATTGAGTTTTGAAAGCATGCTACAACTTTGCAAATCAAGAACTAATTTATGCCTTAAATGAAATCACTGTATAACCTCCACTTTTAAGATACGTTGGAATTTACATAAGATTTATAAAAAGAAGTGATGAGGAAGCAGGACTCCCTCCATAAGAACTGAGGTCAGGACATCTTTTATCTGCTGTTGATTCCACCTCTTCAAGCCACAGTGAAAATAGTCTCCCTGCTTTATTAAATCATGTGTGTACAGATTTTAGCATTAGCTAAGCCAATTGACTTAAAATTGTATATTTTTTAAAAGTGAGAGAATAGCTAAAAGAACTGAACTGCAAAATAAATCAAGCACGAATGGATGGATAAGCAGTAGACCTCTCATCTTGACCCTCTTTAATAATTACTTACATGTTACATTTTTGTTTATATTTTACTGTATTTTAATTATTTGCGGTGTTTAATTTGTGTACGCTGCCCTGATAATTTGCTGAAAAGCATGGTATTAATGCTTCAAATGAATAAATATTTATTTATAACCCAGCTTTCAGCTCAGTATAGCTAATCATATAAAATCAATTAAAAATCAAATATTACAACAGGAGAATGCATTAAAAATACCAACAAAGGCCTAAAAGCACCCACCAGAAAAAACTAAACCTCATCACAGCCTATAGAGGATTTTCTCTCCCCAGCCCTACCTCCACCTATGGGGAAACTGCTCCTTCACTGAACAATCCCCCCCTAAAGTTCTATATGAGACAGCCACAGATTTGCATCTTAGAAAAAGTCAAGGACTTACCCCAATTTTTCCAGTGGGATTGAAGTCAATATGGCTCTTCTGCTGTCTCCCCTGACTCTGGGGTAGATCTGGGGTGGTCCTGGTAGAAGGTGCCAGTAATTGGTTGCTGGAAACTAGGAAGAGGGCGGAGGGGGTGTTGGCTGTAGTATCCGTATGATCACTGGAAACCCCAGGGTCCCTCCTCGGTGGCAGGATTACCCGATGCCACCCTGGGTAAGGGAAACCATGGGAGTTTGAGGGAAGGCAGTACCAACTTTGTGCTGTGAAGACAGCCCCCTAGTCCTTCTAAAATACCACCCACCAACCAGCAGACTGCCACAGCTTGACTCTCTAAACTCCTGTTATTTCCCAGCTGCATTTTTCCACATAGCCAGCTAGACAAAATTGAATTTAACTGACCCAGGGCCCATCTGTAAATATTCAGAACAATTCTCTCTCTCCCCCACCTTCATAATGTTGCAAAGCAACTACTACACAGGTCTCTGACAGTAATAAAACAAGGTCTCAGACCTACTTTCAGAGGGCACACAAAGTAAACATTACCCAACAACAACAACATTTGTTCACGCAGCCTCTCTCAAAAAGTAATCCTAAGTGAGGTGGGTGAATTTCATGGTGGATGATCCATGGTGAATGGCCCAGAGCCCTGCCACCTCACTCCAGCCAGGGCAGGTGGGTAAAGGGTGGGGTCTGCCTTTTTTCTGGTCAGTCTTTGAGTTTTAAAAATTTCCCACACATTGAAAGCAATGGGAGGGGAAATATCTATGACATCCTAGAGCTGGTGTGGGTTGGGGGCTTGATCCAGGAGCATATCATGGGAAATGGGAACCTAGGGTGCTTTGGATCCAGTGGATACAAAGCCACAACCCCCTGAAAAACCCTAAATCAGTGGTACTTCTATGCCTTCAGAGATTTCCACAGGTGTACCAGGTACCTCTAGGGCAGATGTGCTACTCCACAAATGGAGGGTCTTACCATCACAGCCCCACTCAGCTGGCCTTCCTTGAGGGTTAGAATTGCTCTCTCTTCTACACAAGGCTGTTATCCGGTTGTTCATCCACTATATCTACTTTCAGTAAAACTGCGCAAAACTGAAATGTGAGCACTACACGAGGAGGGTTTGCTTTCCTGCTTTTCTGCTACATAAGCTCTAGATAGCACTGTTATTTGTTTACTTATTACATTTCTATACGGCCTAATATCTGAAGCTGTCTGGGTGGTTCACAAAAAAAGGGAATACAGTGGAATACTGCAAATAACACAAGTCTAAGCCATACTTCCTTTCACCTTCACAACTAAATGCTGCATTTCCCCTGCTCTAAAAAAAAGCTGGCCAAAAGTGCTCCTTAGATACAGAAGCAAAACTAGAAAGTGATAACATCATGTAAAGCACCTGTAAGCAACCATGAGTAGGGGATGACAAGTACAAGGATGACAAGGGATAGATTCCTTACAGCTATCCCCTCTTCTGGTTCCTCCCCCAACCGGATAGTTCCTGGCAGCCTTATCAGCTTGCTACTGGGTCTGGTAGTGCTGCTGCTGAATGCCAGGTCAGTCCAAAATAAAATCTCCCTCATCCATGATTTGACTGTGGATGAGGGGGCTGACCTGGTATATATCACTGAGACCTGGGTGGGTGAACTGGGGGGAGGCTGTTACTCTCACCCAGCTCTTCCCTCCTGAGTACTCGGTGTAGCACCAGCACAGACTCGAGGACCGGGGGGCGGGTTGCTGTGGTCTACAGAAATATAATCTTCCTCTCTAGGCTTCCTGTTTATTCGAGTGCTGATCTTGAGTGTTTGTATTTTATTTATTTATTTATTTATTTATTTATTTATTTATTTATTTATTACATTTTTATACCACCCAATAACCAAAGCTCTCTGGGCGGTTCACAAAAATTAAACCATAATAAAACACCCAGCAGTACTGTGTGTTGGGTACTCGAGACAGATTAGGGATTCTGCTGGTGTACCGTCCACCCCGCTGCCCAACAGTCTCCCTGCCTGAGCTGACGGAGGATGTCTCGGACCTGGTGTTGAGGACCCCCAGGATGGTTGTTCTGGGGGATCTCAACTTCCATGCCGAGGCTGCTGTATCCGGAGTGGCTCAGGACTTCATGGCTGCCATGACAACCATGGGGCTGTCTCAACATGTTACTGGTCCAACACATGTAAAAGGACACATGCTTGATCTCATTTTCTCGACTGGACAGGAGGATAGTGATCTGGAAGTGGGGGAACTAACATCCATCCCCTTGTCATGGTCAGATCACTTCCTATTGAGGTTTAGACTCTCGGCAGCCTTTCCCCAAGAGGAACTGCATAATGCAGTTCCTCTAATAGAGGCGTTCAGAGCACCGTCTGGGCTAGTTTTATTGGATGAGTTTCAGTTACTGAGGTCTGAGGATGTGGACAAGTTGCTTGGCCAAGTCCAGTCGACCACCTGTGTGCTTGACCCTTGCCCTTCATAGTTTATTACATCAATTAAGGAGGGGATCACCGGCTGGGTCCAGGAGGTTGTAAATGCCTCCTTGAGAGAGGGAGTGGTGCCAGCCTCTTTAAAAGAGGTGGTAATTAGACCACTCCTGAAAAAGCCAAACCTGGGCCGGGAAGATGTTAAAAACTATAGGCCGGTGGCGAACATCCCCTTCCTGGGCAAGGTGCTTGAGCGGGTGGTTGCAGGACAACTCCAGGCACTCTTGAATGAAACGGATTATCTAGATCCATTTCAATCGGGTTTCAGGCCTGGTTTTGGAACGGAAACTGCCTTGGTCGCCCTGTGGGATGACCTCTGTCGGGAGAGAGACAGGGGGAGTGCAACCCTGTTGGTTCTCCTGGACCTCTCAGCGGCCTTCGATACCATCGACCATGGTATCCTTCTGGATAGGTTGTCTGAGCTGGGAGTTGGAGGTACTGCGTTGCAGTGGTTCCGCTCCTACTTGGATGGCCGATTCCAGAAGGTGGTGCTGGGGGATTATTGCTCTGTGCCATGGCTCCTAAGCCATGGGGTTCCACAGGGCTCTATCTTATCCCCTATGCTGTTTAACATATACATGAAGCCGCTGGGGGAGGTTATCTGGAGATGTGGACTGAGGTGTCATCAATATGTGGATGATACCCAGCTCTACCTTTCCTTTTCATCAAACCCAGATGAGGCAGTGACTGTTCTGAACTGTTAGTGGGTGGTTCATCTGTCCGGCGAGGTGATGTTTGCCCTGTCCTGGACGGGGTTGCACTCTCCCTAAAGGATCGGGTCTGTAGTTTGGGGGTGCTCTTGGATCCAGAATTGTCACTTGAGGCACAGGTGAACTCAGTGGCAAAGAACACCTTTTATCAGCTTAGGTTGATATACCAACTACGCCCTTATCTGGACAGAGATAGCCTAGCTACAGTTATCCATGCTCTGATAACCTCTCATTTGGATTACTGCAATGCATTATATGTGGGGCTGCCTTTGAAAACGGTCCAGAAACTTCAGCTGGTACAAAACAGGGCAGCCCGTTTACTAACAGGGACTGGCTGGCGAGATCACATTAAGCCAGTCCTTTTACAACTTCATTGGCTGCCAGTCCAGGTCCAGGCCCGATTCAAAGTACTGGTATTGACATTCAAAGCCCTAAATGGTTTGGGGCCAGGTTATTTGAAGGAACACCTCCTCCCATATGTACCTGCCCGGACCTTAAGATCATCTACAGGGGCCCTTCTCCGTGAGCCCCTGCCAAAGGAAGTGAGGCAGGTGGCTACTAGGAGGAGGGCTTTCTCCGCTGTGGCACCCCGGCTGTGGAATGAGCTCCCCAGAGAGGTCTGCCTGGTGCCTACACTGTACTCTTTTCATCGTCAGCTGAAGAGCTTTTTATTTTCTCAGTATTTTAACACTTAATTTTACCTTAAATTTAAATGTTACAGTTCTAACTGTATTTTAATCTTATATCAATCTTATATCAATTTTGCTGCGTGGTTTTATCCTGGTTGTGCTTTTTATACTGTATTTTGTATTTGTGCTTTTAACCTGTTGGTTGTTTTATTATGGTTTTAATTTTTGTGAACCACCCAGAGAGCTTCGGCTATTGGGCGGTATAAAAATGTAATGAATAAATAAATAAATAAATACATGATAAATGCCTTGTGCAGAAAAGCCCACAGTCTGTAGATCACTGTGTTTCTCTGTAAAAAAAAGAAAAGAATATCAGCCCTGCAGGGGAGAGCTGTTACAGAGCACTAAATTTGAATCGATTAACCTTACAATGCAGTAAGCTCCATTGAAAACCATGCATACGATTGCACTGCAACATAAATTGAATTATACCCTCATAAGCAAATTGTAAACCAAGGAGAAAGCCAGCATGAGTATTTACCCTGTTTTGATTCCTTGTTAGCTTGCTAGATGGATTTTCAAAATATTCCCAACACATACCTGGAAATAAATCTCGGATACCCATTGGGAAGTCCGCTCTTTGGATCTGCTTTCATAAACATGTATTAGGGGTGACATTTTTTGTTTATTTCTCACTACTTCCCCGCCTGCTCACACCACCCCCTTCTTTCTCCTAATACCCTTTCAGGGTCATTTGACTTTCTTTCCCATCATGTCTGCTGTCTTTAACATTTCCCTCACCTCCTTCTCTCCTCCTGGAAAAAGAAGCTTTAGGCTACTGGGCCCCTTCCGTATCAGGGCTTTTGGTCTACATTTCTTTGACAATCCGGACTGGCAATGAACTATATCACCTCTCCACTGCTTCCATAAACCACAGCACTATATGTGTCTTGCCTGTGGCCTTTTTCATCAACGCAACATTCGTTGTGACAGAAGATGGTCAAAGACATTGGGGTTTCCCAAAAATTAAAGAATGCAGCTGTCAGTGAGAGAATCGACGAGACCCTTCTGAGGCCAGGGGATGTTACGTTTATTCATGTTAAAGGAGAAATGGCTTGAGTACTTCATATTAGCTACTAAAAGAGGGGGGCAGGGGTGGCCACATAACATAACTGCACAAGAAGAACTAGCAGCACTTCAGCACTTGTATTACAGAAGCCACCTTCAAGATGCAGGTCGCATGTCCTCTTGGCAGGGACTTTGTGATTTATTTATTTATTTATTATTGCATTTATATCCTGCTTTTTCCCCCTCCAATGAACCCAAGGTGGCATACATCCTCCTCCTCCTCCTCTCCATTTCTATCCTCACAACAACAACAACCCTGTGAGGTAGGTTGTGCTGAGAGTTTGTGACTGGCCCAAAGTCACCCAGTGGGTTTCCATGGCCGAGTGGGGACTAGAACCCGGACCTTCCGACTCCCAGTCCAACGCCTTAGCCACTACACCACACTGGCTCTTCTATGTTTAAAGCATACAATATTGATCCTTCTATCTTAAAACATTATCTTTTGGGGCGGTCTAAAATGAGCTGCAAACCTATGAACACCTATTATGAGTTAAGAATTGCAACTCAGCAGGGGGCTTACTTTTATTAATTTATTTACTTGTTTGTTTATAAAAGCATTTCTAGACCAACTTTCAGTCCTAAGGAGGATTCCCAAGGTGGCTTATGATACATTGAAAACCAATAAACTTTTAAAAGAAAAATAAATTTTAACGTTTTAACAAAATTTAAAAACCAAAGTTTGCCTCTGAGTAAACCCATATAGCTGTCTTCCCCAATCTGGGTCCTCCAGATGATTTGACCTTCCATTACCCCAGTCAGCATGGTCGATAGCCAGGAAACCTAGCAGCTGTAGAGTGTCATCAGACAAGTGTTTTATAGCATGCTTGTTACTGGGCACTCACGGATTTTTGTGCATCCTTTTCACGACGCCGTCCACCTCCCGTGCGTCTCCTGCTCATTCTGTTTGTTTTTCCATCCCAAAAAAGACCCAGAAAATCCAATCTTCTTGCCTGTAATAAAACTTGCCACCATTTCCTGCAGTGTGCAGGAGAAATAGCGCGATAAAAACACCCACTGCATGGGCCATGTGTTCGTTGCTTGCTTCCTCTTTCTTCCCCATGGGAAGAAAGAAGAAGCTGTTTATCACTACTGTGGGGCAGAAACAGGAGGCAAAGCGACAGTAAGGAAACATGATCCCCCCCGTCTGATGATGCTCATAGTCTAAAACATCTGGAATGACGATTTTGGAGAAGGCTGACTTATAGGAGTGAGTTGCACTTGAATATTGCAGACTTTAAAGCTGTGTCCCACTGCATATGTGCCTATATAAGGTATATATCAGGATACATATGATCAGGATTGCATAGAGAAACCTTTATCTATTGCAGTGTTATATGCCAGCCTTCCTCATACTGGTGCCTTCCAGATGTTTTTGATTACAACTCCTGTCAGCCTCATCATGCATGGCCAATGATCATGGATGATGGGAGTCGTAGCCCTTAACATCTGGAGACCCGCAGGTTGGGAAAGATTCCTGAGGCTGCTATTCTAGATGTAAAATTGCATTGCATTACTTAGAAGTAAATTCACTGAAAGCTTACTCATGTAGGAATGGCCTGTTAAGGAGTTTTCAGTTTTCACACATGGTAGAATATTAGCTTGTAATATAAATATTAAATCTACAATAATTACAATGTACATTAAAATTTTATCCTGAGTTAACAACATTCACGCATGATAGTACCAGTGAAAGAGACAATTTTTCTGAGGTTCGTGGCTGTCATTAGATTAGTGTTTTATTGCACGCTCATTGAATTTTGTTGGGTCCCATGCACCTTCCATCCCTTCTAGCCTTCTTCACAAGACAAAAAATCCAAATTATTTTTGAGATGGAACTTGCCGCTATCTTCTGCATGTGCAGGAGAAGCAGCATGATCAAAACAGCCTACTGAATGGGCCACGTTCACGTTGTTTACTTTCTCTTTCAAAAGAGGAAATAATGAGGGACAAATGCGTGGGCAGAGAAGCAATGGTAAGGACGATACTCTATGTGTAAAAATACTTGAATGGTTCTTTTCACACACACCAAACCCAAATTGTGTTCAAGGAGAATAAGAGGAATCAACTATAATGTAATTTGGCCAAATTAGAATAGAATATGTTCAGTGCTGCTATTAGGAATAAGGTAGTAATTTGATGTGGGATGTTCTGTCTGTATGGGTTGCCTTGCTCTGTGCTTTCTAGTGTCAGTTCATGACTCAAAAATGGAATCGGTGGGCCCAAACAGAGAAGATGTTCACTTGTAACTGCATTCAGTTTCCTGAGCTGCCAAAATTGTAAGGACACAAAAATATAAGAACCCCCCTAGATCAGGCCAAAGGCTTATCTAGTCCAGCATTCTGGTCGCACAGTGGCCAACCCAATACCCATAATAGCACCCTCCTGCTCATGTTTCCTAGTGATTGATGTTGAGGCACATATCACCTCTAATATTGGAGGTGGCAATCAGGATGAATAGCCATTGATAGCCTTATCCTCCATGAATTTATCCAATCCCCTTTTAAAGCCATCCAGGCTGGTGGCCATCACTATATCTTGGGGTAGCAAGTCCCATAGTTTACATACGCCCTGAAAGAAGCCACCCCCATCCTGGCAGTAATCTGCCCCTTCCAAAATAGCTGCACGAGGTCATTTTTGACTGGAGGTGGTAAAAGGAACACACACACATATTTTCTGCAATCAGTTTAGTGAACTGGAAGAGGAGAGTAGTGCTGTCAACTTGAGAAAATGACAGTGGAAATGATTAGTTTTGCTCCTGGAGTCTGATGGATGCTGCTCTTTGTCCTTCTTGCTTTCTGGATTATACAGACACAGAATCAGTGCCAGTTTATGTCATGAGATGACCTGATTCTTCAGACAGACTAACCAGACCCCCCCCCCCACACACAACGAATCTACATTGCCCAAACCATCTGTTACACACCTGTCAAGTCAGTTAATTCATAGCCATGTTCATAAACTGTTACTCTATAACATCCCCATAAGTCCCAGTCCGTTAACATGGCCAATCCCATTTGTTTTCACTTTCAAGTCTAAAAAGGAGTGGTATATCTGATGAGATATTAAAAGCATCCATTTGTAGCAGTCCTGATAAAATACTCAGCTCCCACGTTGCGAGTCACTCAAGAGAAACAGTTCAACTCTTCATAGGTACAATTTTTATTCACAAACTTTAGTCCCTTTAAAGTTTCCTCCAGGTTCTAAGCACTTAGCAGAAAATGCCACCAGGAGTTGTGTTTTTCGTCTCCACAACCAAGATATCGGAAGTCTCAGATTCTTAGCTTTTTGGGACAGCATCCAGATTCTGGCCTAGAAGTTTGACATTCAGATTAGACCTTGTGGTTTTCTAGGCTTCCTGAATATATAAAGGCTGGAAAAGGCCAGCACAGCCTGGTCTCTTTGGAGAAGCATAAAGGCACATGTTGGAATGCATGCCCTGAGTCCCTTTCACACAATCCAGCAAAAAACAATACAGCTTATTAAAATGTTGGCAGAGGTCACTCAGCGACACCCCTCCCAATGCATCTGATTGACCCAGCTGGAACGAAATGAAATTAAACTAGCTCAGGAACAGAAAGAGACGCCGGGTGCTTTTTCTTCTTCCCAAAGTAACTGTTCGCCCCATGTAAGGCCAGCTGCACATGTTGCAAAACGAACTGGGAACTCAGTAAATCCTATCAAGCGCAAACTTTTGCTACTCAACAATAACTCACTGACAAAAGTAACATTTCTCTGTGGATCAAACAGACCCATGACAATTGTTGAGGCTCAAAGAGACATGTGAAAATGTCGATACACTGCAGACCTAGGCTTGCAACCAGATTTAGGGCTTCATCCCATGTACCCGTTTTCCTCAAATTATCCCCATAGCGTAAAGCTGTTGTTGTTGTTGTTAGCTAAATCACACCCCGGGCGGCAGCAGCACTCCTAAGATCCTTTGCATACCAGGAAAGGGTTTAAGGAGGAGAAATGTAAAAAATCATTAAAAAATCAACGGATGACCCAATCCGATTCAAATTTGGTATGCTTAACGCCCTCCTTAATATCTATTACTGTGCCAATTTTGATGTTTTTCTCTTTAAAACTTATGCAGATGCAAGCATTTGTTTAATTTGTACTTTAAACATATCAAATCATCCTCCTGTGCCCCCAGTGGTCGCACGGAGAACAACAAAAGATTTGCTCCTAAAGAGGTAGTAAAATACGTTGGTTCTTTTATATATGAAGCGCAATTAAAGCAAGATGCATGGGAGTACTTCACAGTCAAAGCAGATTATAAACTGGAAAACTTTGGAGTCCTTTGCATGCAATTTGCAGTGATTGCACAGTATAACCCTGGTGTGATGAAGCTAATAGTTATACTTGAAATATATCTTCTGAAATCCACGGGACTTAAGTTAGAAACATTTCCACCATTGTTTCTGTTTCTATTGCCTGTGTTTCTAATGCCGATGTTACTTGGATTGGTTTCAATATTCTGACAGTAGACAGAGCGTCATTTTGAACATAGGTGATAAACATTATATAAATAATGGGCTGGATCCAACACGGACATTTTACTAACAGATCGAATTTTGTCAGTGGAATTGGAGGGGAGCAATTCCCTCTCTCCCCCACAGCCCGCAATGTGTCCTTGAACTCTGTTCCAGTGGGCTGGGAAACCCCAGGAGCAGATTTTTGGCCAGTACAGGCAGGGCAAGGGGGGGGGGAAGTCCCATTTTGCTAGTGGTGTGGTGCTGGATTTAACTCAATAACATAAAGAACAAATAATAAAAGAAGGGTTATTGGAATGCCTGGTGATTGTAAAACACCATAAGGGCATTTGCCAGTTGGGTGATATACAATAATAATAAAATCAGGAGTTATAGCTACACATAATGTAGTAAGATTACTGCTAATAACAGAAGCACTAGTTAGCATCAGAGGTATTGCTTCTGGACACTCTCCCTTTAAGGGAGAGAAATGTTTGGGTGTTTGTTTGCATATTTATTTAAAAGATTTATATACTGCCCTTCAGCAGATCATCCAGGGAAGTTTTTAAAAAAGTGATAAAAATATACAAGTAAAATATTTAAAATATACTAAAAAAACAAACATTAAAAGCCCTGGGAAGAATAAAACCAGTTTAGCCTGGCACCAAAAGAATGTCTGCATTGGTTCCAGGCAGGCCTTCCCAGGGAGGGAATTTGACAAATCAGGCTGCTACCACTGAGAAGGCTCTATCTTTGGTCATCGCTTGCCTTCCCATGGAGGCAGGGGGCTGGAGCAGAACCTCTGAAGATGACCCCAGTATGTGTACAGGTTGGGATGAGAGCAGGTATGTCTTCAGGTACATGGATCCTAAGCAATTTCAAAGGCAAGCACTTGAACTTTGAATTGGGCTTTGGAAACCCATGAATGCTTAGTACCACTGAAACATGTTCCCACAGACATGTTCCCACTGACAGCCCAGAGGGGAAAAAGGAAGCAAAAAAAGACCACATGGCCCATTCAGGGGGCGTTGCCACTTTTCCTGCACACAGTAGGAGATCACGGCACATTCTGTGTTGTTTTTTTAAAGTCGGATTGAAAGGGGTCTATTTGCGATGGAAAAACAAGTGGAAGGAGCAGGAGGTGCACAGGAGGTGTGCAGGAGGCGGACAATGACGTCTAAAGGACTCACGCACATCTGTAAGTGGGCAGTAGCAAGTGTTCAATAAAACACTTGTCTGATGAACTTCTTCAGAAGTTCCTGTTCAGCCATGAAGCTCATTGGGTGACTTTAGGCCAGTCATTGACTTGCAGCCTAACCTAGCTCACAGTGTTGTTGGGAGGATAAAACGGAGATGAGGAGGCTCATATACACTGCCTTGGGCTCCTGGGAGGAAAAGGCAGGATATAAACGTAACCCATTAATAAGTACACAGATCCAAGTCTGGCCCTTCCTCCCAGACATATGCATATATGGATGATAGGGAAGATGGAAAATGTGACACTGAGGGACTGAACAAGATGAAATGAAATGTGACAAGACTGCTGGCCTGGATGTAATTAAGTATATGACAGATACGAGTACCAAGTTAGTATTTCCTATTACATTCCAGACTGGCTAGTATTGAACAAATTGTGTCTCTTTGATCCTGTTCCACAGTGGTTAAGCATTTTGAGCTAAACGTTGGCCTGGTTCAGACAACATGCTAAACCGTGCTGCTTAACCACAATATGGTTAAGAGAATGCCCTTAACCATTTTGTGGTTAAGCAGCACAGTTTAGCGTGTTGTCTGAACCAGGCCATTATGGCTTACCGTGTTGTGTGAACCATGAATTAGTGTATAGTGTGAACCATTCCTAAATGTGGTGGCTACATAATCACGGTTTAGACACACTGTCACTAACCATTTGCTGCTAAAGGGTTAGCGATCTAACCATGACTTAACATGTTGTCTGAACAGGCCCTTAGTGTTGTTGTTTTTTAATTAGGACAGAGGATTTTGAGCATTCAGATACTGACGTGTTTTTTTCCACTAGGAGCTTTAGGAACAATGTTAGCTAGCATGGAAACTATTTTTAATCAACTGGGAGTGGTTCCCTAATCATTCCTCACACTGTTGCCCACTGTTTGTATCCTTTCCAGCCTGGTGCATGATAGAAACTACACCCCGCATGTGGGCTGACCTTTGTCCATAAAAACTCACATGATTTATAATTAATGGCCAAAAAAAAGAAAGAAGAAGGCTAAAATGTTGACCAGTTGCATACAAATGACTGAGAGAAACATGATGGGACCTCTGCAGTCTGACTTTGGCCAAATAACAGCTAGACATCCAACTACATGACACATGAATGAAACATTCATTTTTAAAAAATTTTGGTGCTTCCAGGTGAGGCTTGTACTGTACCATCTCCCTGCCTCATTAACGGAATTTTACTGGAGGTCTAGATGTTATCATCTTCCATTCATAACTCTTTCGTGTTCTCTCTCCACTTCTGTCTTTTTTCCTCACTGCAGAAAATCAGTTAAAGAAAACAGATGGAATTGCTGCACAATGCCTTCAGAGTAGTAGCACCAGGAACCCTTTGTCAGGAAGCACCCTGTATGCCCAGACGCTATGTTAGAGTACTGCATTTGAAATAATGCAGTGACGTTTCTTTTGAAGCATCTCGTTACTCATTTACGTGTTATAATCCAGCAGCTCTTGCATAGCATTGACAAAGGTAAAACTGCAGCTATTGAAGCATTTCTTCATTTGGTGAGGTATGGAGCCAGTAGGCAGAGGTTGGAATCTACAGGCACTAGCTGAAAAGGTATGGTAGGCCGGCCCAGCCACACCAGGCAGGCTCAAGTTCTGGAATGGAGCTGGATATAGTAATTTTATCTCCTGTGGAAGAAAAGCGATGTTATGAAGCATTCCCATGCATTTTGGGGCAGTCTAGAAAGTTAAAAATTAGTGCCAAGGTCTACAGTTGCTAAAAGTGAAGGACTCTGCATCCACCAGATCTTTATTATATCTGGATCCGTCACTTATTTCTTTGTTTGCTTTCTAAAACATACTTTGTTCCAATGCAAACACATAACAGTTCATTCATCCCGCTGTCCTGTAAGCATACCAGACAGTGACAGTGTGCTCTGTGAGGCTATAAATACACTACAGTCAAAGGAGACTAGCCTGTTGGCTACTACCCTTCAAGCCCCTTCAATTGGTTCATTGATCTTATTCAAGTGCTGGGGCAGATCAGATCTGACAGTGTTGAAGGGAACTATTCCTTCAGACTTCAGAGAAGAATATTGCTGCTCTAACTCTTTGACAGTTATCAGCGTCCTCCTTTTAAGCTGTTACTTTGGCCTATAAGCCAGCTGGCTTCATAGTAAGACAAACTTGGCAACTCCTAAGGTATCAAAGCCTGTGTGAGTTTAGCAAGGTATGATTTATAGCTCCTCTTTATTGTACAGTATATGCAGAAGCCAAAACTATGTAATCCCCTCTTGGAAAGCAAGAATTCAATCGTTTTTCCAAGTAATAACCAGCATGAGGCAACTGGGCCTCTGTACTCCTGGGATGGAATTATGTTTTGGCAAGGGTAGTTTTCCTTTTGGGGCTGACAGTTCTGGAGCGGTTGCAGAGTATTCCATGGCCAACTGCCATGAAAAAGCACATGAAGGGAAGTGTTTATTTATGTCCTGTCCTATCCTGAAGGCTCTGGGAGGATTGCAGTGGGAAGCCTTATCTCTCCCATACCATCCATTTCTTGTGTGTGCCTTGGTTGGTCCAAATGTGGGCAAATGCCAGTCATATCAAAACAAGTAAATATGTGAGCTGTTTCCTTCTTCCCCCCTGTGTTGACTGATGGGTAATGGTGGGGACTGATGGGGCAAGTACCATTTTTCATGACCACCAAACATGGTACCCAAACGTTTCAGATTTCACCATCAGGGACCTTAACGCAAATCACAGGCACATATACCTGGCACTTCTCCTTCTTCATTGTTCTCCAGATCACCCATAGTAGGCATCTTGCATCTTGACATAGGTGAAAGTTTGTTTTCAGGCAACATGGAGAAATGCATGGAAGAGGAAACACAAGGCACTTCTGTGAAAGAACCACAACAATAAGCTGCAAACTGCAGCTGTGCAGACTTATTTCTGCTTCTACTATACGTGTATTTGAATTCCCTGCTAAAACTGCAATGCCTTGTGTCCCCATTGGACAGGGCTACTTGTGGTCTTCCAGATGTTTTGTCCTACAACTCCCATCATCCATCTCCATTGGCAGTGCTGGCTATGCTTGATAGGGTTGTAGGCCAAAAGGTCTGGAGGGCCAAAAGTTGCCCATTCTTGCCATGGGAGAACACCATTATATATTATCACAATGTTAACTGTATAAATTCATTGGCAGCTGCACTCTCTGGTTAGGATATATGACAATACTTTAATGTGTTGGTGGTGTACTATTGTATGATTCAAACCTAGTTGCGGTTTCTCCCACTGTGGGATGTTACGATGCCTTCTGCCTTCATTAAGTTCATGTTTATAAATGTAATAAATAAATAAATAAATAAATAAATAGCTTTTGTGTTTCTGATGATTTTTAATTTTTTATATACTTTTTAATGTTTACTGTTTTTAACTTTTGTAAACCACCTAGAGAGCTTCGGCTATGGGGCGGTATATAAATGTAATAAATAAATAAATAAATAAATAAATAAATAAATAAAAGTTTAAATGATTACACCAGTGTGGTGCAGTGATTGTAGTAATGTTGGACTAGGCCTAAATCCCCACTCAGCCATGAAGTCCATGGTATGACTTTGAACCAATCACTCTCTCTTAGGCCTAATGTACATCACAGGATTGTTGTGAGGATAAAATGTGTGTGTGTATGTGGGGGACACATGGGCCCTGTCTTCACAGTGCTGAGTTGGCATCGTATTGCCTCCCCTCAAAACCCTGGGGTTTTACTCCCCAGGGGTGGCATTGGGTAATCCTGATGCCAAGGAAGGAGAGAGGAGTTCCAGTGGTCATCCGGGTACCGGAGCCACTTCCCTCCGCCCTCTTCCTGGTGGAAGGCGACCAATTGCAGGTTGCCTTCCACTAGGACCGCCCTCTGGATTGGCCCCGGGAATGAATTCAGATAGCAGAAAAGCCATACTGAGCTTTCTCCCAATGAAAAGGTTGGGGTTAGTCACTGACTTTTTATCTGTGCAGCTTTGTGTGAAAAGTCCCAGTAGCTGTAAAGCTGCAGCTGCACTATATAACTGATGCAGCACAGTTTTGCAGCCACCGCAGGGCTTTCTCCACATATAGACAGCCCCATGTATGCCACCATGAGCTCTTTGATGAAAGGGTGAAATATCCATACAATAAATACATGCAATAAAGAAATAATAAACACTAACCTTATGAAATAATCCTTGGACTACCTCCCCCCACACTTTTGCTGTATTTATTTTCTCTAAAAGCACTTTTTCTTTCATATGTTTATACACTGCTGCAGATTGATTTTTCTCTTGGATTAGTAAGGTTATAGCAATTCTTGATTTAGTTTACTTGCTGCATTTGTAATTCGGTTGCCTCTGATATATCTAAAATAAATAATTGCCCACAGGCTTACAAGGCTGTTCTTTAGCATATAGATTCGTTTTGTCATGATATACCGTTTATTGTGTCCAAAACCAGTATGGTCTATATACAGATGGTGTTTTGAAATGATTTCCCCAAGTATAACAGAAAGTGTGTTTATTACACTGGCAAATATTACCTAGGAAATGCTAAAGCCAATCTTGCTTAGCAGTTATGGGATTTTGTAAAAATCATGGACATGGTATTAAAGGAACATGACATCTGCTACTCTTCTCTCCATTTGTTTACCATTTTTGTAATGTGATATTTTACTGTGTTTTATTGCATGTATCCCACTTTGGCATTATAATAAAAAAAAAACAGGTAAGAGATGCCTTAAATAAATAAATAACTTTGACTAAACTTAGCAGCCAGACATGATTTGTGGTTGTCACTGCCTTGTCATTCTCTTGAGCCCTCTGACACATTTTAAGGAAATGGTCTCTCACCTTGTGCCAGCTGTGATGAAGATCAGAAACAGTGTAAGTCTGTCTCCCTGCGTCTTACTTTCAAAGCTGTAGCAAATAGAGAGACAAATCATGCACCTCACTGAGTATGTACACCAGAGAATCCAGGGAAAGGGTGAGTTCAGTTTCTCCATGTCAGGCTTTGGAGAAAGGAAGAAGGAAAGAGAGATTGAGATTATGGCCATAGCTAGACAGGGTTTTATCCCGGGGCAAACCCCAGGATCATCCCTGTGCATCCACATGACGCACAGGGGATCCCGGGATCAGGGAGAGATGATCCCTCCCTTGCCCCGGGATCTCACCCTCCACTTTGGCCCCAGTTTTTCCGTGGTCCTGGGATGAGCCCAAGACCACGGAACGTGTGGCTGGTTGCCATGGGTTGACCTGGCTACATGCGATCCCTTGCGAGGAGCCGGGAGCTGCACACAGGGTGCAGCGCTCCTCAGGAGTGCTGCGCCCATCGGGGTAGGGAGGGGGGATGCTGGGAAAGTAAGTTAAATTTAAAAAGGACTTACCTTTTGCGCACAAGCATTTGTGAGCTGCTTGCCCTTTAAAAAATAAAAAATGGCGGGTGGGACACCTCTCCTTCTGAGGTCGTTGTGCGTCACGTGTAGACAGATGTTTTGGCTTACAACTGCCATCAATCCTTACTATTGCTATGGTGGACAGGGCTAACAGAAGTTGTAGGCCAAAACATCTGGAGGGATCTCATGTTAAACACAATGCGAGATCTTCCATCCTCCGTCACGGGACAACAGGTAGGTCTAGCTAAGGCCTGAGATTGAGATTGAGAGAGAGAAAGAATGGTGAAGACCACACACCATCTAGAATGTAGCCTCAATGGTGAGGGGCAGATACAACAGCAGCAACAGTATCCTAAGAGGTAATCATCAGTTTTGAAATGCAAATACAAAATGTTGTCTTTTTGTTGTATCTTCCCAATTTTGTTTCCGCTCTAATATATACCAAGAATTAAACATATCCTTGCTCCACCTGTAATGGCCTGTTAACTCCTTGGTTGCTCTAAGGTAATTATTCTGGCATTAACCTTGCCTGGGGATCTTCCATCCTATTAAAATAACTGCACAATTAAGAGAACCACGTTTTCAGAAAGAGGCAGAGCACAGTTTGTAACAGATGCTCCAAATAGAAAGATGGGCAACAGCCCTGTCTGTATTTCTCTCCTATAAATGCTAGGGTTTGGATTAATCAGAAGCTACCTTGTGAAAAGATGAAAAGGTTGACCTCTTCATCAGGGATCATCAAAAAGTAATCACAGCAGTTTACTGCTTCCTTCTTCCCATGTATAATAATTGCCTGATGGAAGGAATTTAATTTTCATAAATTAAGGTCATCAGAAGTCATCTGTTTTATTTAATAGAATTTAGTAAAGAGAATAATTGAGTTTATGTCAGGCAGCAATGAATATTAGTGAAAGTCATTTACAGGCTATAGCATATGCAGTGTTCATTGTGATATTAGTAAAGAGACAGGAAATGTAGAACCACTGTACTTGCTATTAATATATAATACATTAAGGGAGCAATCCTATGGCTCCTTGACATTGTCAGGGTGCAATCCTATATGTGTCTACTCAGAAGTAAGTCCCATTGAATTCTGTGGGTCATTGTCCCAGGTAAGTCAGTACAGGATTGTAGCCAAGTCACTGACATACACTCTAATAGGGTGACCAACTGTCAGGATTTCCCTGGATTTGTCCTGGTTTTTGTTCTTTCCATGGTGTCAGGGGGGATTTTCTAAAATTTTCAATAATGTCCTGGAATGACACACCTTCCCCTTTAAGGCTGCCATTAGCATGGCAGGAGGGAATGACATGCTTTCTTGAGGCACATCATTCCCCCACTCCGAGCTCCAATTGAGGTCTTAAAGGGGAAAGTGGGTCATTCGTGAACATTATAGAAAAGGGCCCAGTTGGAGTGGATGGTGGTGGTGCAGAATGAAATCCTTTCCCTTCCTCCACTCCAATCGGGTTCTTTAAGGTGGCGGGGGAATAACATACTTTCTGCAGGACTCAGAAAGCTGCTTCCCCCCCCACACACTAGGTGTCCTCTTTTTTGGTTTCCCAAATATGGTCACCCTACACTCTAACTTGGATGCCATGGTTACGTCAAAACTGGTCCAGTTGCAACTATATTTTGCTCTTATCTGTAAGATCCATCTGCCTGCTTCTCTGCCTGACCCATTCCACATGGCCTGCAATGTGGTGGCCATTTTTAAGGAGTTGTTGCTGAGGACGTCATTACGTTTTGGACAAAGTCTACTATTTTGCTGCTATTTTCAATTTGTTTTTCTATTGTTTAAGTGTAATATTAGTGGATATTTATTAAGTGGATTAGTGTATATTTGTTAAGATGAGATGTTTCTGTTTTGCCTGTTCATATCTATAAGACTGTTTCTTTAAATTCTGTTGATATATTTTGTAATTGTTAGTGAATTAACTTGAAATTGTTAGCAAATTATAATGCAGACTTCTCTGATATTGCTGTGAGCCACTTTTAGCATGGTTTAACATGGAAAAGTGGCCTACAAATAAACTGATTATTTGTATTATGGTATCAATTTTATTTGGATATTTGAGGATATGGACAGTCTAGTTGGAGAAGTGATATCTACCTTGAAGACTGGGGATAGGCAACGTATAGCCCTCCAGATGTTTTGGCTTACAACTGCCATCAATCCTTACTATTGCTATGGTGGACAGGGCTAACAGAAGTTGTAGGCCAAAACATCTGGAGAGCCACAAGTTGGTCACCCTGATGTAGACTCTTGATTCTTGCACAGCTTTGCTTATTAAGTGAGCTACAATGGGGTTAGGAGGCCGGTTTCTTGAGGTAATAATTACCTCATTAAAGGAAAGTGTGATTCCAGTAGCTCTTAGACTAATTTGAAAATCCTTTCTGGGTGGTGGTGGGGGAATCACTTGATCCAGTCAATTTTAGCAACTATGCTCTATCGCCTTGTTTCAGAGTTCCCTTATTGGATTGAGGTCCTTGAGTGTCGCTAATGGTGTTGTGGAAGTAGCAATGGCGGTTGGGAGGATCCCTCTGGTGACCCAGAAGCAGCCAGTATTGCTACTTCCACATTGATAATGGTGGCATGATGGCAGGGATGCCCATGGAGATTGCTGAGGATGGTGTGGAGGAGGCCTTAGCATCCCCTTTCCTCAGTGACCCCCAAAACAGCCTCCCTCCATGCATGTGTGTGTGTGTGGGCAAGCAGGGGAGGGGTTCTCCAGACCTCATGCTGACTGCCAGTGCAGCCCTTTGAGGGTGGTTATTCCCTTTCCCATCCCTATATGAGAGAAAAGAGTGTAAGGAATAAAATATCTCTGAAAATGGAAACCCAATAAAACACATGGATGGTAGGGCAGCGGACTCATGGCAGCAGGCCCCATCCTCCCCTCTTGTGTGTTCAGTAGCTCTCCTGCAACTACTCTGTGAGTTCTGGCTCTGGTTGGAGGAGCCAATGAATACGTGGTGGATGAAGGTGGGGCCAGCCACCCTGCCTCCACAAACGCTCTTCCAGAACATTTGAGAACTACAAGTTCAATCGCAGCTTTTAAAGCTCAGCTAAAAACTTTTCTTTTTCCTAAAGCTTTTAAAACTTGATTTTGTTCTGACTTTATACTGCTAGTTTTACCCTACTTTGTGCCTGTTTGGTGCATTCTCTTCCCCTCCTTATTGTTTTATTATGATTTTATTAGAATGTAAGCCTATGCGGCAGGGTCTTGCTATTTACTGTTTTACTCTGTACAGCACCATGTACATTGATGGTGCTATATAAATAATAATAATAATAATAATAATAATAATAATAATAATAATAATGTCTACTGTGGGTCGTGTGAACAAGACCACTGACTCTCCATTTTGTGAGGTATTTCATTCCTTATACTCTTTTGTCTCATATACTGTTGAAACGGGAAAGAAAGTTGGAGGGTTGTCTGCTCCAGACAAAGAAATAGTCTGGAAAGGACTCTGCCAAAATGTTGGTTTCAAACTGAAATTAAAGCACTGGATTTCTAAATTGTTCTTTAAAATAAAAGCAATAATTTATTTCCAGCTGGTACAATTGTTAAATAAAATGCTTGCAGTGTCTCTAGAAACAATATTCTCCTTTCCCTTGCCACAAAGATAATTTATTCTGTCACTAGTAAATCTATCTAAAAATGTTATAATTTTTGAAGTATAAGATTTTCAGTGACAGTAATTTGCCATATGGAAGAATAATAGTTGGATTTTTAAAAAAATCATTGGCATGTGTGCAAATTGCAAAAAAAGAAAAGAAAATGGTAATAGAAGGTTAATGCATTTTGCTGTTGCTGAAATTATTCATCAGATGTTTTTGTATTTAAAGATGTCAACAGCTTGTCTCTCCTCTCGTTTGCATTGAACTTCTACAATCGTTAGGTGTTAATCTTTGCACCTTCTAACTTTGAAGTATTGAAGGGGGAAAAGCAACTTCAACAATTCAACGGCTGAGAATCATACATCCTGGAAATATAGTTAATTATCTGTCTAATGATCTATATCTTAATTCATGTGTTTATCAAAAAAATTAAAAGGAAGAAGCAGTAGGTGCTTTTGAAAAGGAGAGAGAGTAGGTGCTTCTATCATCATCCTGGTGTGTGCATTGGCTTTTTAAAGTGTCATTTGTATGTTGTTTTGACTGTAATTCTCCATCTCGTTCTCTAAAAACAGCAACAAATATTTAAATGATTAGAATAAATGGATTAATTTGCTCTCCCTTTGTAAATTTTTAAATAAGGACACAAAGTAAGAAATAAATAGTATAGTAATTCTATTAGCTATATTATAATTCTATTATACAATTCCTTGGTATAAGCATTCTGTTTATCTTTTTATTTACTACATTTCAGTCCCAATTTTCCACCAAGATGACTCACAATCATAAAATATTAAACAGATGAATATCAAACTACATATCACAATAAAAATAATAGAAACATAAGAAGAGCCCTGCTGGATCAGACCAAGGGTCTATCTAGTCCAGTAGTCTGTTCCCACAGTGGCCAACCAGCTATCAACCAGGGAGACACAAGCAGGACATGGTGCAACAGCACCCTCCCACCCATGTTCCCCAGCAATTGATACTGGACGTAGCACCTAGCCATCAGGACTAGTAGTCATTGATAGCCTTTTTTCCAGGAATTTATCCAACCCCCTTTTAAAGCCATCGAAATTGGTGGCCATCACTACTTCCTGTGGTAGTGAATTCCAAATTTTAACTATGCACTGCATGAAGAAGTACTTTCTCTTATTTGTCCCGGATCTCCCACCAATCAGCTTCATAGGATGACCCCTGGTTCTAGTATTATGGGAGAGGGAGAAAAATGTCCCCCTATCCACATTCTCCACACCATGCATAATTTTGTATACCCTTAGCCTCCTTTTTTCCAAGCTAAACAACCTTCCCTCATAGGGTAGATGCTCCAGCCCCTTAATCATTTTAGTTGCCCTTTTCTGCACTTTTCCCAGCTCCATAATATCCTTTTTTAGGTGTGGTGACCAGAACTGTATACAGTATTCTAAGTGTGGTCGCACCATAGATTTGTATAAGGGCAGTATGATACTGGCCATTTTATTCTCAATTCCTTTTCTTATAATGCCTAACATGGAGTTTGCCTTCTTGACAGTGGCTGCTCACTGGGTGGACATTTTCATTGAGCACTCCACCACAATCCCAAGATCTCTTTCTTGTTCGGTCACCACCAGCTCAGATCCTATTAGGTTATACTTGGTTGGGGTTTTTCCCCCCAATGTGCATCACCTTACACTTTGCTTATATTGAACCGCACTTGCCATTTGGATGCCCACTTAGCTTGGAGAGATCCCTTTGGAGCTGTTCACAATCCCTTTGTGTTTTCACAACCTTAAATAATTTGGTGTCATCAGGAAACTTGGCCCCATCACTGCTCTGGATTAAGAACCAAACGCCAGACTAGACACACATTAAACAGGAGAATCAGAAAACTCAATCTCCAAAAGACTTGAAGAGGGAGAAAAAGAGTATCAAGAGAAGTTGAGGAAGGACATTCCACAAATATGGCGCCATCATGGAAAAGGCCTGTTCCTTCTGGATGCCAGCCAAGGATGGCACACTGACAGGACCCTAATGCTTTGGGGACAAATGGTTTCATGCTTATGAAGCAGTATTATTTAGGGTGGAACAAATTACAAATTACAAAAAACCATAGTGCTGTTCCTGAAAATGGAAGCCCTGTGTTAGGTTAAACATCCCTCCCTCTATAAAAGTGCTTTTCAACTTAGTTTGTGCCTTGGCATCACTACATTGTGTTTTTCTCTGCTCAACAGAATTGGTTCCTAGGTGTGAGTGGGAAAACACTCGTGGTAATGATACCACAGCATGAGGTAAGTTGAATTCGATGTTATAGAAGAGGAAGGAAGACTAGACACAGAGCTGCCTTTTTGGCAGCCGGACTGCATTGTTGTTGTCTGTCATACCTAGTTTCCTTCTCAGATCTACATTTTAGAGCTGTGTTACATAAACCATGAGACCAGGTTGAAGGGGCAATCACAGTGCTGCTATTCTTCCTTGCCCATGGTGAAAAATGGAAATCGTTTAAAAATAAATTTTGCAGACTGCAGATTAATTACATCAAAAAGCCCCTGATGTATCATGATTTTAAAGTAACACTGTACTAGTCAGTGTAAAAATAGATTCTGGATGGAGTATGATTGCCTGAGGAGGAAATACAAATTTAGAGCATCTGTTTGTCATAACCAGGATTGGTACTGTACCCAGCATAGTTAGCAAGTCAGTGTACAGCATATATCCCCACTAAATCTTTTGTCATAAAATGGGTCAAGACTAAACTACATGCTTCATTATAACATAGTGTGCCACTAAGCTTCATTTCCTTTACTTTCAGGTAAGCCTGCAGCCACTTGTTCCAGACTGGGACCATTTTGTATAGGTAGAATAAGTTTAACCCCCACCCCCAGCTGATTTCCTCCTCTAAATTCTCCCCTCCCCAGTGTGTTGGGCTAAGAATCTTTTAAACACCTCCACTGCACCAATGGAAGCTTTAAATCTATTCTAGCCCCTGTGCGGAAAGGGAATTAAATGGCCGGGGGGGGGAGGCTTAAACCTCCTCTACCCATATGCAAGAGTATCAATCTGGGAGGTAGAGATTCAGCTGCAACTGTAGTATTAAGAAATAGATGCCGTATGAGGTTGATGGGAATTGTAGTACAACACATCGGGTGGGCACCAGGTTGGAGAAGGCAGATGTGTTAATAAGGGAAGATTTGGAGGCTGCAACCCGACACATAATAGTCACCTGGGAGCAAGCCTCATTGAATTCATCCACAGTAGACCTGCATAGGATTGTGTTGGTAAGAGAAAAGAAAATAACTAAAGCCACTTTTAGATCAGCATCCTTATGCAAGGTCAAGAACGGTGGTGTGTGGGTGGGGTGGTGGTGGTGGTTCTCCACTTATTTAAAATTGACTCCGGAAGTTTTATGCAATCCAAATGCCTTCGCACTGAGTGGGTGAGAACCAAGAAAGTGAGCAGGGAAGTGTGAGAATTTTTTAAAAAAATAGAAAGTGGTTAATCTTAGCTCCTGGAATTTAGGGACTTTCCACTGCTTGCATGTCTCAGTGTGTGCATTGTTACTCAAAACGCATGCCAAGAATAATCACTGCTGACTGTGGGAGTCCAGGGAAAAGTCACCGGGCAGGCTTGCTTGTCACATGAAATACACCACACTGTAATGGTTGATTTATTTGCAGTTTTTGCAAGCAATGGGTGGTATTGACACTTGGTAGAAGACAGACCCCCAAACAGGGTCGCAAGAAATATTATTTACATAGTGTGGTTCTGTTTCGGAGGGTCCAATTTGTACACTACATTTTGTACTGCAATGAATGTGGTCATTTAGTATTTATATCGCACAGTCCATGGACACGAAACTTTACAAAGTAATATATGCAAAAGTCAGCCCCCAGGAGCTTATAGCCTGCATTTTCACAGAGGAGTGAGGACTGAAGGAGCGGGGAAAAGAGAAAGGTGTAAATGGTACAAAGTCAGGTTAGGTAGGATTTGGTTGAAAGGGTGTGTTTTGAAGCCATGTATCTGATGTTAGATGTAACTGATATTGGATGTAACTTTCATCTAGTTTTATAGAAATAAACTTATTTTTTAAAGGCACTCAGGTACATCATGCTTTTACACATTCTTACCAAATGATTCTTACGCCATCTGTGTTGGAGCAAGGGCTTATGAAGGCTTGTTTGTAACAAAACAGTCCATATAATTAAATCTGCTCGTAGTGTTATAAGAATGCAGGATTTTCAGTGATGCCATATGTCTACAAGTTAGCTTAACAGCCATGTTAACATAACAGTCAAATGCAATACTACTATTCTTGACTTTTAAAAAAGTTACAATGTATTACGAATTTTTGATCTGGAAAAAAGTGAATGAGAAAATTTGTAATTTTCACCAAACTTGAGAAAAGAAATGTTTTTCACACTTATTAGTCTACAACAATAGAAACAGGAAGAAGCGATTGTTTTCCAGTTACATGAAAAGTAACATCTTTCAAAATAACTTTCTGTAAAGTGGATTCTCATCTATGAAAACTTATTATGCCACAGTAAATTTGTGAGTATTTAAGGTGCCACAAGGCATTGCGGCTTTTGAATACAACAAGCAAGAAGCCCTTCTCCTCCCACAACTATTCACTTTCTCGAGCCCGTTGCAAAGCCCTGATGTCAAGGAGGACCATGCACCCACCAGAATCTCACCACATGAATCATGCAAAAAGCAGGTGCACTCTAGAAAGACAATTGCAAAGCCAAGGAACTCAAGACCTACTCAAGCAAGCCAGGGCAAGCCGTACACATTTACATTCGCTTGCCCCCAAATCAGACACTGCTGCTCTTCATTCAAAGCCCCTTCTGTTTTTCTCCAAGTAAGGAGCCTGAGCCAGCTTGGAGGAGGCAATAGATGAAGAAGGCCTCTGGCATGCCGTTTGATATGTGAACAGCCAATGAGCCTGTTCTTCCTCCTGACAGGGCCTCACTGCCTACAATGACCCAGGGCGCAAGTGCCCAATAGCAATTCGCTGGGCAGGTTTCTGTTAGGCAATTTGGGACTCTCTGGACTTAATGTAAATAATGAGCAGATGGTAGAAGGAAAGGGGGCAGTCTCCCCTCAAGTTTAAAAGGCTGGTGCTTTCATGCTACACTCCCTGTTAGTTTGCTAAAGTCTCCTAGTAACTGCAAGGCTACTACAAGTTCAGAGGGATGATGCAGGCTTGTATTAAGGCAGGTGATGGGGGGCAGCTCTAACGATCTGGGGCCCAACTGAGAAGTGGGCCTCTTTGTAACACACCCATGCTGCCAAATGTGCCCTGATCATGGCAGGACAGAGAGGACCTCTCCTGAAGCTCTTCAAACCAGGCAGGCTCTTATGGGAGAATGCAGTTTTTAAATAGCCTCGTCCCAAGCATTGGTGTAGTAGTAACTTTTGAAGTGCAGGCACTCTTCATGACAGACCCCATAGCCAGGGCCAGCACTACCATTAGGCCAACTAGGCAGCCGCCTAGGGCACAGACCTCAGAAGGGCGCAGTACTGACCTTTAAGGGTCACAGTTTTATACAAATTTGCTGTTTTAAGAAAAAACATAATAAAAGGAAAATATAATAGTTCAGAAACTCTTCTTGAACAGTTGAATCGAAGTTGGCAATTTGTGTGTGTGTGCAAGTAGCTCACCTTGCCTAGAGTGCAAAATAGTCTGGCACCGGCCCTGCCCATAGCCATTCTCTCAAGGAAAGTCCAGAAATTAGAACAGTTGCGTTGATCCATATCAACAAACCAGTTCTAGCAGTTTTCATCAGGAGCAGGATTTTGGTCAGGCTAATGGGTCTTAGTTGCCTGTTCAAGACTAGCTGCCCCCAAATACTTTGCATTTCCACAGGAAACAATATATTGTTGTGGAGAAAATTTATTTTCCCCAGCGATTGTGAGGATTGCAGCTAAGCTCAGAAGGAACAGGGAATTCTGAGGAAGGTGGCAGATGGTGTCAGGATCCCAACTAAACAAACATGCTGGTGCTGCACCCCCTGCAAGCCTCAGTTCTGCGACACCACTCGTCCCCAACTTGGGTAGTCCTTATATGTCATAACTAGCATTTTGACTTGTATCCAGAAGCAGGACAGCAGCCAGTGATGTGTTGTAGCAAGTGAGTCACACCTTCCCTATGGAACTCTGGCCAGAGCATTCTGGGCCAGCTAAAGTTTCCAAACACTTTTCAAAGGCAATCCCAGGCAGAGCCCATTGCAGAACTCCAAACAGGATGCAACTAAGGCATGTGTCATATAGCCAGACCTGAAATCCCCATCAATGCAAACAGCTGGTGTACTAGCTTTATCTGTGCAAACTCACTCCTGCCAAAATCTGAGCATCCAGGTGCAGGGCTGAGTTCAGGAATGCACCCAGTTAACCTGAGTCTGCAAAGGGAGTGTAACTTCATCCAACAACAGGTCAAATCCCTATTCCTTGATCTGCTTTTCAACTGACCAAGGATACTTGTTACGTTTGAAAAAGGTGCATCTCACAAGGCGTGTAATCCTAATACCAGAAAATCAGGAAATATTTAATAAGATGTGGGTTTGATATCCCCTATTCTAGAATACATTTGCTCATTAACAAGAAAGCAAGCTGTATAAAAACTTGATTCTCTCACTGTCTGTGCTGGCTTCTTACTTCTACTATAATTTAGGGGCTGTCTATCCATCTTCTTTGCCCCACTGTGGTGTTGCGTTGGTAGTACAACACAGCCACTGACTCACAGCTTCAGGCTTTTCCTGAAGCTGCACCTTACAAAAGTCAGGGACTCATGCTGACTTTTTCCTTTGAAGCGAAGTCACCATGGCCCTTCTGCCATGTGACTTCGCTTCGGCACTGAGTCGGGGTTTTCCCGGGACGGATGGTGACTGCTGATTAGTCGTCGGAATCTGGGAAGAGGGGCAGGTGTGGGTCGAGTACCCGGAGGACTGCCGAAAACCCTGTGCCCCCTGCCACCCTGCGGCAGCGATACCATGAGGTTTCAGGGGGATGGAGTGGCGAAGCGTAGCCATGAAGACAGGCTCTTAGTCTTTATAGAGAACCCTGAATTTGCAAAATGCTTTACCATCCCTGTTACATTTCCCACTCACAACATCCCTGGACACTCTTATTTCTGAGGTGGAGATAATGTGGCTTGACTTTGACTGGCACCAGGTCTCTCAGGCTCTTTAAAAGGGGCTCCCTGCTCGTTTTAAGCGGAGATGCCAGAGTCTGGGCCCTTCTGCATGCAACTCACATACTCTGTCACTGAGCTATGCCTTCCCTTAGAACAATATTAAATATATGAACACACCTGATACCATTGGTCCATCTAGGCCAGTACTCCGTATTCACACTGACAGCAGGTGCCATTGGTCTACTCACCTGGCCCCTAAGCGTGGCCCAGGACCTGGTTCACACCTTGTTTTTCATAAGGCATTCAATGCAGTACCGAGTAGGTGATTATTAAACCTCAGATTATCCTGGCTTGCAGACCTGCATTGTAACTTCTTATATCCCCCCAGCAGCAACCATAGCTTCTGCATCTCTTTGGATGCCAGTCTGATGTTTGCAGGGCCCCAACAGCAAGGATGACTTAGTCCTTTTTTCTGTAGTTGTGAAGGCAGCAAACCTGTGCGTTAGAATCAGGTTGATTCCAAATTCCTGTAAAGGTGTTAAATGGTATTTAAAGTGCAGCATGGGAGACAGGAAGGGTGTGTGTCAAATCCTTCCTTTCTTCTATTTCCTCATAAAATTGCCTTCCGTCAGCCTCCCCCCCACCCCGCACACATTCCCCCTCAAAGTCTGCTTCCAATACCAGCAGTAAACCTACCAGAAATTTAGCACAACTCACCTTCTAATATTCAAGTTTGCTGCTGTAATATCTAGTTTGCCCCTAGTCATAAACAAGGCTCAGCCTTCAAAGTTGCTACTCCCTCCACCTTCTTAGTCCCAACAGAGGGTCAAGTTACATTAAAGACATGGAGTGCAGCTGCGCCTGTACTTTTTAATTACTCATAATTAAATGTGGCAACAATCTGGATTGGAACCACTATACATAGAAAGGAGCTTCAAACCTTACTACATGTACTCAATATCTCCTTGCATGTGGGGGTTTAAAAACACACAAAAAACTCCATTGACAAATATCAAGGCGGTGAAGGGGTTGTTAAAACTTTCCCATTTTGTGCACGGTTGTCCTAATCAGAACCCGAATGCTTACATGTGATAGGGTGACCATATTTTGGAAACCAGAAAGGAGGACAACATGGTTGGGTCCCAAGGGGGACATGCCAACCAACATGTCCGACCCCAGGGGGGGTGCCTAGTACCAAGGGTGTGTGCCCACCTGAACATAGCCTTGGTCACATATCTGTTCTACATAACATCTTAAAGTTAAAATCACTAAAATAAAGAACAAGTGAGACATTCAATGTATCTGAAATTAACTTCACTTACTCCTACTTTTTTTAGCTTTTGCTGTAGTTTGAAGCTTTTGCTATACGGTGTGTGATACATTCTCCCCTTAACTCTAAAACGTCAAACATTTTTTAAAAATCCTAAAAATCAATGGATGAATGGATCTGATTCAAACTTGGCATGGCCAAAGCCTTTCTTAAGAGCTATCATGTTGCCAAGTTTCATCTCCTTACCTTTAAAAATGACAGTTGCTTTTTTAAAAAAAACATTTTAAAACATCAAACTTAAAAAAAAAACCTAAAATCAGCGAATGAACAGATCTGTTTCAAATTGGCATGGCTAAAGCCCTACCTAAGAGCTATCATGGTGCCAAGTTTCATCTCTTTATCTTTAAAAATGATGGAGCTGTAAGCATTTTTGTTAATTCCCATTAAAGCAGAGCTGCCCTTTGGGTAGGGAGGATGGGAAAAATCCAGATTTTTCTTCAAATTTCATAATTCCACCTTCCTGAATTTGTTACCCAAAACTTAATAAATCCAGGTTTTTCCTGTCTTCTGATCACCCTAAGTGAATAATTAGAGGAATGGCAACTACACAAACTGACTTTAACATGAACACCAGGGGGCTATCTATACGTGGGTGGCTGCAAATCTGCGATGCAGCAGTCATATGATGCAGGTGCAGCTTCGCAGTCATCACAGGGCTTTCCCATAAAGCTGCAGATTGAAAAAGTCTGGGACTTACTCCAATTTGTTCAATTGGAGCAATGTCAGTATGGCTCTTCCACTGTCTGACATTGCTCTGGGGCCAATACAGGGGCGTTCCTTGGTGGAAGGTGACCAACGATTGCTCGCCTTCCACCAGGAAGGTGGGCAGGCAGCTCCAGTAGCTGGATGCCGGCAAGAAATCCTGTGCTCCCTCCTCTGTGTTGGGATTATCCGATGCCACCCTGGGAGAGGGAACCTGTGGTTTTTTTTAGGGGGGGGCAGTGCCAACTTGCACTGTGAAGACAGCCACCAGAACTCAGGGCTAACCCTACCATTACGCAGAGTGAGGCAGCCCCCCGGCAGTTGAATTTTAGTGTCAATCAAGGATAGGAAATTATTACTAATTTGTTGTTGAATTTTTACTACCAGTCAGGACAAGAGGCATTCATGGAATGGTGGGCGGGCAGGGAAGAGTTGCATTTGCTGCACCACCTTAGGCAGCAAAATGTCTTGGGTTGGCCCTGAACAGAGGCCTCCTGAGACACAGGCAGTGGTGGTGGTGTGACTCAAAGGGAGGGGCAGGGGATGTCCTGCTAAAAAATCCAGAAAGAAAGAAACGTTTTCAAAGTAATTACCCACCCACCTTGCTAGCGCATCCCCTCTCTTTGGTGTCTTGGCTGCAGCGTGATAAAGTTGGCTGCTTCTGCTGCTGCCGAGGACAGTGGGCAAGGCGTCAGAGTTTCATTTTTTTTTAATTGCACATGCCTGGAACCAATCTTTCTGCTTGTAAAGACATGGAGAAGGTGTTGAACTGGATTACTGACTTTGAAACAGGTTTTAAAATGCATGAGTAAGAGTGGAATATTTTTAGCTGGATTGAAACGGATTGCAAAGTGTGTTAAATAATTATCCTGAGTTGAAAGGCCAGATCTACACCAAGTAGGCTATAACACTTTGAAAGCGGTTTGAAAACGGTATGTGGAATGAGTCCTGGGCCCCAACAGTTGTCAGTGTGCTTCAATACCGTTATAAAGCAGAAGTGTGGCTCCTGCCCTGGATTACTGAGTTTCAGAACTGTTTTAAAATGCCTGGGTAAAACTGTGTTGCAATGGATTGCAAAGTGTGTTAAACAACTGATTAGGATCTGAGACATGCTTCTTTTTAAAGGTCTTTAGGGTGCATTCCATTGTATGTTTATGCGTGTCCTACAACTTCTAGCTTTTCCCATCTGGCATGACTGGCTGGGGAATGCTGGGAGTTGTAGGACTTATTTCTGTCTAAACCTGCATAGAACTGTGCCCTTAAAACTTTTTTTAAGCATCTGGCTGGTCTTTAACCTTATCAGCTTGCTTGCTACATTTAAAAATCTGTTCTTGTTGAAACTGTTTCCCCCTCTTGCTTTTAAAAAGTGGGGCAACTGTATTAATTTTGTTTGTCTATTTTGCTTTTTCTGTATTTATGTAATTCTGGCAGAGCTACCTTACAGGGTTGTTGTAAGGGCTGATGAGCTAATGTAATGGGTGCTAAGGCTGATATTGTTGGATCCTGGAATGGATCCTGGTTATGTTTTTCCATTGATTTGTTAATTGCTGAGGAGCTGGAGGAACAGAAGACTCAGCAGAAACTTAAAGGTCAACTCTACACCTGGACATTGAGTGTCATAATTGAATAATTGTTTAACTGATTGTCTTCAATTAAGGGTTGCAAGGAGTTGCATCATTGTACAGGTTGTCTATAAAAGTAAATGTATTTTCATGTGCAAGTAGAAGGCATAACTTCAATGTCCCTCATGTGAGCTGTATTGACTGACCGTTTGTAAGTATTTGTATCTGTACTGCCATAACTAAATTATATATTTATTTGCCAGTAAAAAGGTTTATTTTAACCTATACAAATTTCTGTCTTAATTCATGTCTTTGCTGACTTGGCTGAGAACCGCTGTAATCTCTGCTAGTTTCTGTAAGGGCCCAGACGAAACTTAACACAAAAGGTTATGTGCCAGAAAGCCCACTCTGTGCAATAACTAAACAGCTTATAAAAGCCATAACTCAACAGATATATTCCTCTTTGATGCAAACTGATTGGCCACTGGCCTCCACTGTATACAGGGCAAATCATTCCTCCATTTTACACTCAGGTAAAATGAGTGTACACCCAGCCTTAAGGCCTATCCTTCATTACGCCAGTTGTTGCTAAGCGAAAAGGCTGAGTTGCTTCTTAAGTGGAAGCTGCTAAAAACACATTGTTGAGTTGTTCAGTGCTCTGAAAACCAATTAAGGAACACCAGGAATTTTGCATATTGTTAAGAAAGGCACAGAGTTACTGGGAGAAAAACAGAAACAGAAAGCCACCAGAATGGCATTAAGATATTTGTAACAGTCCTTTTAAGGCATAGTTTGTGGGTGTGTTCCCCCTTCCGCCCCCAGCTTTCCTCCTCAGTGACCAAAAAGCTCTTGGGCAGAAAAGTTTGCTTATAAGCAGCTTCCTGAACAAGCTCTTCTTAATTACTTTAAAGTCTCTGCAATTCAAATACTTGGAAAGTTCTTTCTAACAACCGCAGCAGCATTAGCAGAGCAGTCAGGGTGGTCTTGTTACTTGAAAGCCCTTTGAAAATTCACAGCCCACAGTCATCTTGACATGTCAACGTCCACAGAGTCAGAAAGAGAGAAAAACAGCAGTTCGAAAGGATTGTTAAATACACTCCACGCACATACCACCCTCACAGCTATGTAGGTTGAACGAGAGTATGCTCTCTGTCAGAAACAGATATTTTAAACCATTTGTATTATATTCTGCACAAAGGGGAGGGGAAATCCCTCCGCATTTACAGATTTCTGCAAGGAAAAATCCCTCAATGTTTCATGGTGGTAATAACAAAAACAAATTGTTTCTGAGTAATTATTCATGAAGAGCACTTTATGGGGGCCCTAGGCACTCTGAATTTGGAAGATGAGTCAGGTGTACCATTTCACTTACAAAGCCAAAAATATAAGAATTCTTGGGTTTTCCCCTTCAATTTTTTTTAATTCACTCTTGCATAACAATTTAAGACAATGGTACCAAGTATTCCAACAAACTAAGTTAGCAACAAGACCATATAAAGATTCTGCTCTCTTCCGTCCCCCAGGTTTACCACAGCATTCAGCTGAACTATATAATGCCTGCGCTTTAGGGGGAAATGTTCAGTATACACTGTGGTAGGAACCAACCAACAAACTCCGGGTTTTTTTCCTGAGAGTGGTAAGTATTGTGCCATAACCTTTACCAATGAAAAATGCCCCAATCAGTCAATCTTTCTCTTACATGCACACTACACCGGGGTGGGTGGGTGTCTATACATTGCCGCTTTGCAGCTGATTCTCTCAAAACCCCGCAGTGTCACTGCTGCGAGGCGGGAACAATAAATAAAGATGGCAGGAGGGAGCACAGGCTGTCCGGCCGGAAAAAATGCAGCGCGGCGGCCATTCGGCTTGTCAAGCCTGCCCCTACTCTCTGCCCTGGGTTCCTGCACTTAACCTGGAATTGGATCTGCCTGCAGCAATGCCCACTGCCTTAACCCAAACTGAGGCCACCACTGTCAGATAGAGAAACAGCGTGGTGACCTCGAAGCAACTAAAAAATTGTGGTAAAACCGTACTGCAAAAAAACAGGTTTTTTTGGGGGGGGGGGGTCAAATCCCAATGTTGCTGTGAATTGGCAGCTGCGTCCTTTAAACAGCACAGCGCCACTATGCAGCAGCGATGGAGTAAATAGTTTGTATCGACACCCCTCTTTATGGGAATCACTTCCTAATGATGTACTCCCTCACAGCTGTGGTATATGTGTCTCTAAGGACAATTACATGGGTCTATGCCATCTGATTGTCTGCTCATGAGGAAGTATGGTCATCATTCAATGAGGAAGAACTTTGTGATCAACCTGGCTCAGTTTGTAGCTGCTCTGAGTTCCTCCACCATCACAAGTTTAATGGGTGGTGACTGGAGAAAGGGCCTTTTCAGTTTGGGCACCCTCCTTATGGAATGGCCTCCCCAGAGTGGTTCTCTTGGTGCCAAGAATATTGTCTTTTCACCTCCAGGCAAAGACATGTTGATTTTCCTAGGCACTTTCAGCATAAAATGTGAATTGGGTGATTAAATGGGTTATATCTACTCTGCTGAATTTTTTATGTTGAGTTTTTATGCCTATGTTGCGTTTCGTATTAATTTTTATTGTTACTATATACTGATGTGCTTTTAATAAATATTGAATTGCATGCCACCCTGGTAGTTTTAATGAAAGGCAGCCAAAAGCAACCTGTGAGATACATAAATAAGTATTGCAGCAGAATGCCCCCTTTCCCCCAAAGTGTTTGTAGTTGTTCCTCCATTCCAGAGTCTGGGAGGCACATGGACGTAGCTGCGGTCAGAAAAACAGCAGTAGAGCTAATCAGCTGGGAGAGGCAAGGCAGTGCTAACATTTAATCTGCCCCTTCCTTCTCTGCCCTGCACATTTGCTCAGCCAGTTATTTCAGATTTTCTGACCTGGGTCACATGTACCCACCAGAGCTGCTGCTGCTGCTAGGATTGCTAACTCTTGATATAAGTAACTCTAGTACCTGTGATACCTGGAGGTGGAATTCTCTGTGCCCGTGAGCTAGGGTGACCATATGAAAAGGAGGACAGGGCTCCTGTATCTTTAACGGTTGTATCGAAAAGGAAATTTCAGCAGGTGTAATTTTTATATATGGGGAACCTGGGGAAATTTCCTCTTCATCACAACAGTTAAAGCTGCAGGTGCCCTGCCCGCTTTTAAATCTAGTCACTCTAGTATAGTTTCTGCACCTTTAACTGTTGGGATGAAGAGGGAATTTCATCAGGTTCTCCATATATACAAACGACACCTGCTGAAATTCCCTTTTCTGTGCAACTGTTAAAGATACAGGAGCCCTGTCCTCTTTTTCATATGCTCACCCTAAGTGAGCAGAGCGGTTTGGGCCATTTTTATTTTGGCAGGTCTGGAGGGGAGCTCTGCTCAAACAGTGTTTATGTATCTGTGGTGTACAGTTAAAAAACAGCTGTGCTGAGAGTGAAACAACCTTGCTTCTTGCTTTCCTGGCAACTGAAAGCAACCAAATATTTTTCTGATGAATTTACAATACTAGTTGGTGTTGCCAGATAGGGTGGTCAATTGCAAATCATCCCCCCCAAAAAAAGGGGGAGACATACATCATCAAAAAGGAGGACAAAAGAAGACAGAGATTTACATAAAAGTTGTGTATGCTAATTTACATCTATAGATGCAAATTTAGAAATAATGGTTATAACTGAAATAGAAATATATCTCACCATAATGTGGGAGGGTGTTATCTGGTGACCAGTGAGATTTGCTCAGTCTGCTGTCTAGTTTCTCTTGATGGGCAACTTCAGGCCCAGGTCTTCCTTCAGATGGTTCTGTCTTTATACCATACTTCAATTGAAGAGCCATTCAAGCAGAGGACAGTCTTCTGAAAGCCCTTTAAATAGAGGACTGTCTTTTTAAAAGAAGACACACGGCCACCCTATAACTTCTGTAGGTGGGTCAGATACAGCATTTAACAACTGAATTGTGGTGGTTAAGAGTCATATTATCATCCTTGGGGTTTTTTAGTAATGCAAATCTGTCCTCCCTCCCGTCTCCCTCTCTCTTACAAGTTGGCCAAAGGACCTTTACTGCTAATGCATTAAAGGCTTCAGAAGATATCTTTAATATTCAGCGACACAACAAAATTATAACGCTGACCTTTCAGCTGAAATTAAAGGAGGGAGCATATTGGGCAAACAGATTCTCTGTCAAGTATGCCTTTCCCCAAGAGTGAAGAGAGCAGATTATTTTCCTAGCTTAGGGAGAAGCAGTAGAATTCAAAAATGGCTCGTTCTTGTCACAGTAAATCTTTTAATGCTTTTAATGAAAGTTCTTCCCTCCCCCTTCATGAAGTATTCTCAAATTATGGGCAAATTAATGCAGCATTTCCGATATCCTCACAGTCAGGTTTAATTGGGGCAATTCCTCCAGAAAATCGAAAGATGACATTCTTCTTCATTCCATGGATGAAATGCTCAATGGAAAGCAGGTCTGAAATGTCAAGGTAAAATAATGCCAACAATTATTCGGAATGTTACATTATCCTTGCCCTTGGAATTTAAGAGGCAGGGATGAAGAGGGTTTTTTTTTTTTTGGTCAAAAGTCAGGAAGTCATCTAGAGACTCTGCTGACATTTATGATTAATGTGAGGGAGGAAAGAGACATGATACCATTACATTCTTGTGTGTGAGGGAAATCTATTGCTAGAACTCATTACAGAGCCTATACTTACCAATCATGGCACATCACTTGTAATCTGGGTGCCCATGCACCTCCCCCTCCCCCCAAAAACAATGTATGTTTTACCCACAGTGTAAGAAATAAATTATATTCCTATATAGAGATGAGGTGAGAAGCTGAAGGTATTTTATTCCTTTGTGTAATGCATTTTTACAGAAAAGCCACACATACAGTGGAAATATGTTCCGCTTTGGCTTTACACTTTCTTGCAAAAATAAACTCTTCTAGGGGGAAAAGAGAGCCTAAAGTTTAGAAAGTAGCCCCTCTATACAGAAAAACTCTAGATCAATAGGCAATGGAAAATGTTTTCAGAATTAGGGTTGCCAAATGCCACCTTTCTGGTCATTCTAGTATAGCTAGAGTAACCAGATACAAAAGAGGGCAGGACTCCTGCAGCTTTAACTGCTGTGATGAAGAGGGAATTTCACCAGGTGCTGCATGCATACAAATGACACCTACTGAAATTCCCTTTTCAATACAATTGTTCAAGAAACAGGAGCCCTGTCCTCCTTTCCATATGGTCACCCTAATTGTGCCTTCACTACAAAGTCCTAAGCAAACGACAAGCCAGAAATATAGAGTGGTCTTTGTTAACTCTCCACTCTTTTCTGTCACGTTCAAGACATTTTAGTCCAGATATACCTTCACTGTTTATTTCTTTTTAATTTGTGGTATGTTGTATGTAATTATAATTAGGCCTTCCTGTTATTCTTCCTTCCAATTTCCCTTCAGTTATAGTATTCTACACAAATCAATTCCTGGAAAAGAAAAAGGCACCAAATCGCAAGGAAATCTGAAATACAGAAAACCTTCATCTCCAGGATAATAGACATGTTCAAGTTTTTTTTTATTTTGCTTCTTTTACATAAAAGGGCCAAGCTGTAAGATAAGGAGCTTTGATAAACTAGAGAATTCCCAGACCGGAGGACCCTTGAGTGATGTTTTTGCCATCCCATTGCATTTTATATCACTAGTAATAGGAGTTCAATGATTACTACAAGCAAATGTTTGATCGTAGCTCCCAAAGATTAGAAATGGAAAGCACAGGAATTGTAGGACCCCACACCAACAGGGAATCTATGGTAAGATTCTAAAGCAATGATAACAAGCTTTTATCTGTCCAGAGTATATGTTCCAAAGTCTGTAACCTGCCCAATATACCCAGCTACTCCACAAATGTCAACTCATCTCTCATTTGTTTAGAAATGTGCACATTATTGGACCACTTTAATTTAGTAAAACATTTGATATGCTCTATATAATAAAATTACTGCATAAGCATAAACATTAGATACAAAGCCTTTTTGGTCCTTGACTATAGATAGATTCACTGCCCCCCACCCACCCCGTTATTGGTTATCTGAGATCTAGATTAAATGGAATGCACTGAACTTATAACAAAAATACTTATAAGTGTAGAGTTTCACACAGCCCATATCATGTTTAAATTGGGTTGCCATCAGCTACATTGCAGCTTCGGAATGCTAGCAGAAGGTAGACATACACCATGGATCCCTGAAACACTGTTTCTACCTGGATAGTTGATATTGATCTGTTTTAAATTTGTTGCTGGCCACATTGAACCCTGCATGGATAAGTTTCTTTTTACACTGATGGTGTCATGTTAAAACTAGTCTCTGGCTAGGACTTTTATCTACCTAAAGACAGAAGCTTAATATACCCTTGTTTTGAAGGAATGCAAACGTTCCTGGGGTTTTGTGTGTGTGCATGCTTCTATTTCATAGAATCATGTGTTGTTTATTCGTTCAGTCACTTCCGACTCTTCGTGACTTCATGGACCAGCCCACACCAGTAGAGTTGGAAGGGGCCTATAAGGCCATCGAGTCCAACCCCCTGCTCAATGCAGGAATCCACCCTAAAGCATCCCTGGCAGATGGTTGTCCAGCTGCCTCTCGAATGCCTCTACCGTGGGAGAGCCTACTACCTCCCTAGGTAATTTGTTCCATTGTCGTACTGCTTTAATAGTCAGGAAGTTTTTCCTGTTGTCCAGCCGGAATCTGGCTTCTTGTAAATTGAGCCCATTATTCCGTGTCTTGCACTCTGGGAGAATCGAGAAGAGATCCTGGCCCTCCTCTGTGTGACAACCTTTCAAGTATTTGAAGAGTGCTGTCATGTCTCCCCTCAGTCTTCTCTTCTTCAAGCTAAACATGCCCAGTCCTTTCAGTCTCTCCTCAAAGGGCTTTGTTTCCAGACCCCTGATCATCCTCATTTGAAATGGTGTTTACAGCCAGTGTTGCTGTAATTGTGGTGCTTTTATAATATACCTTCATCCCAACTACCGGCTAAGGGACACACATGATTTTTAAGAGAAGCCAAGCGGAATTTAGCACATACAACTTGGCTGGGTTGTATATAAGTGGCCACCCTGGGTGGACAGGACAGACAGGCAGAAGTACTCTTGAGTCAATGAACTATGACATGGTAAACTGCCCTTAGCATCTGCCAAGGAATGGCCATGACGGAGGTGGGGGGCGAGAGGGAGAGCATCTCAGATCCAAAAGGAAAAATAAAATAGACACAAAGTGAAAATCAAATCTTGTTTGTCTCTTCTCAGGTTATTAATATTGCAGACAATTCCATTAAACATCCCAGGAGTCCACAGAGTGCAATCTGAGAATCATTAAGAAAGAAAGAAAACAGGCAGGTTCACATAGTACATGGAGATAGCCTCTATATAGGCAGATACCTTTTTACCATGAAGCTTGCAGGGCTGCCTAAGCAGTTTTTACTTGGTCTCATAGGTGTCTGCAGAAAACTTTCCCAGGGATGTATAGGCAAATCACTGAGAAACATGCCTAGCAACAGAAAACTGATCTACCATTTCTGCTAGCTCTCGTGACTTATTAGAGGTGAGGCCTAGGCATCAGTTCAAATGAGCTGGGTAGACCTGGGCTCTAAGAAACTTAGCTAGCAGGTTTATCCATCTATTGTTTCTCAGTGAGAAGTCCTGTTGTCCAGACCACATCTTCCCACCTGCACCTGGAACTTTCAATTTATTCTCTGGCCTGCAGCCCTTAATTAATTGCACAGCTACTACTGGAGTGACCATATTTTGAAAACCAAAAAGGAGGACATCATGGCTAACCCTCAAGGAGGCGTGCCCACCCCAACATCCCCAGCCCCCAAGGAGGCATGCCCATCCTGACATAACCGCCCCAAGGGGGCATGGCCTCAGTCACATGTCTGATATATTGAATTGTAAACCAGAATCTGAAAGACAATAAAGTAAGATATCATTGAGCATCTCTGAATCCTACAACATTGAGGGGAGACATGATAGCACTTTTCAAATACTTGAAAGGTTGTCACACACAGGAGGGCCAGGATCGCTTCTCGATCCTCCCAGAGTGCAGGATGCGGAATAATGGGCACAAGTTACAGGAAGCCAGATTCCAGCTGGACATCAAGAAAAACTTCCTGACTGTTAGAGCAGTACGACAATGGAACCACTTACCTAGGGAGGTTGTGGGTTCTCCCACACTAGAGGCCTTTAAGAGGCAGCTGGACAACCATCTGTCAGGTAGGCTTTAAGGTGGATTCCTGTATTGAGCAGGGAGTTGGACTTGATGGCCTTATAGACCCCTTCCAACTCTACTATTCTATGATTCTAAACCATTACTGTTATGAAATGCAATCAGAGTTTGGAAAAAGGGAAAAAGAAGGGGCAGGACATGACATCACCACTTTCCATGTTTATTTTACAAACACATCTCTCAAAAACAAAAGTGGGTTCATCACCATCAAATAATTCAAATGCTAAGATTTCAGTAGGCATTATCACACACTTCCAATGACATCTTTGCTGGCATAAAGGCTAGAATTCTTTTAAAAAGGAAAGCTCAGATTTTCAGTTGGCTGAACTCTGGGTCCAGCAGTATCATATTCTGCACTTTTGGCTATTACAGAAATAGGTCAGATCACCACTCCAATTGCTATTCCCCACCAGAGCAGACACATTGAAGCAATGGAACTTAGGTAAGTGTGGACTTGCCAAGTTCCCATTGATTCACCATGTCTACTCCAGTTGGGAGTAGCAATTGGATTTAGGCCATTATCTAGGATGACCATATTTGGGAACCAAAAAAGAGGACACCTAGTGTGTGTGTGGGGAAGCAGCTTTCTGAGTCCTGCAGAAAGTACGTTATTCCCCCGCCACCTTAAAGAACCCGATTGGAGTGGAGGAGGGGAAAGGATTTCATTCTGCACCACCACCATCCAATCCAATTGGGGCCTTTTCTATAATGTCCACGAATGACCCACTTTCCCCTTTAAGACCTCAATTGGAGCTCGGGGTGGGGGAATGATGTGCCTCAAGAAAGCATGTCATTCCCTCCTGCCATGCTAATGGCAGCCTTAAAGGGGAAGGTGTGTCATTCCAGGACATTATTGAAAATTATAGAAAATCCCCCCTGACACCATAGAAAGAACAAAAACCAGGACAAATCTGGGGAAATCCTGACAGTTGGTCACCCTACATTTTCTCCCTTTCAAAACAGAAACAGAATAAGGATGTTTCTCTAATGTACAAATAGAATCACTACCGGAGTTTGCTACATCCCATATGCTAATGAACCAAAAGCACATTGGTGGCATCTTCCTTTCCCTTCTAATATTTTTGAATAGTTTAACTGCTGCCAGCACACAACATCTCTTAATTTCTCTTTTTATAGATTTCGAGTATGAAAAACCACATAATTACTGGTCCCAGGCAAAGAGGATCTGGACATACTCTAATTCTTAATTTTAAAGTTCAGTTGTATCTCCATCAAGTGTATTACTATGTTCAACATATTAAAATAAAATCACTTTCAGAGCAATTAGCTAAATTCACAAGCAAGTTCCTTTTAAGTGCAATCTCAAACACTTGGCTTATTTCATTTATTGAGATTTTCATCACCTGGTTATCTCCCATTAATCTAAGAGAAGAACAATTATTTTGAAGAGGCTTCTTGCTCAGCTGGCATACCAACTCACTAACAAGAAGACTGCCACAACACAGTACAGCGTTAGTATAGGGTTTTTAAGCATGATTTTTTCATAAGCAGATTAGATTCAAGACTCAATGACATTTTTCATGACAACTGTATTACATGCAAGTGAAATGACCCACACTTATTCCCTTGTCTGAAAAGCTAATGTAGGAACATTGAGTAGCTGTAAAAGATGCAGGGGCATATGCTATACATCAGTTGTATACATGGAAATAGTTGCAGGCAACATGTAAAAGTGCTGGCAAGGAAGTTCAGAGTTTTAGCATACACTATTTTCAATATACAAAGACCGATGTTATGACGTTCCAATTCGGAGCTTGAAAGCATTACGTTTGTAAGTGAAAACTCAAAAAGGCCTCTTTCCTACAAAGTGACACTTGACAGCATTATCCGAAGACTGTCCTGGAGAAAGCAAGCATTAAAGTGTGATCTAGTAGATAGCGTGGAATCTAAGTTAAAATCTTCATTCCAACACATCCTTATTTTCTTGATCAATGAGAGAAAAAAACTCCATGTCCTGAAACTATTAAGCTACCAACTTAAGTCAAAGATATAGAAGCCTCTGCCTCACACAAGTATCATGAATGTCATGAAATTTGGCCACAACAGTACATACGAAGAACACGCTGCACATTATCACTAATTTCATCTGCATCCTTATAATGAAAAGCCATTCCATCCTGACTCTGGAATGATCAAGAAGCAGTCCCAGCCATGCTAATGGCTTAGCTGATCTGCACACTTTCTGGAGGCTTGGAAGATGTGTGCCCTCCTCACCCCACCCGTGTCCATCAGGGCCTCTGAAACACATGCATTAAGGGGCCCTTTCACAAAGTGTGCAGATCACATACAGATATCTTCCAAGCCATGCTAATGGCATGGCCGATCTGTGCACTTTCCAGAGACCTGGTAAACATTCACCCTGCTCCCCTGTCCACGCGACTTTCCTAGACATTTTAATAAATATTAAAAATCTCCCTGGACCCTTGTTGGGCGCATGGATTTCCAGACCTGCCCAGGCAAAACCAGACAGTTGGTCACCCTAGCTACTACTATCAATTTTACAGATCCCACCTCTCCTCACATTCCCCTAAAAATCTTCAATATGCCAGCAGACTGGATACCAAGACTGGACTATGTTGCAAGATTGACAGACAGTACTCCAGTCTTTCCAAACCTCCAGATGTTTTTGGACTACAGTTCCCAGCCATTGGAAGCTGATGGAAGCTGAAGTCCAAAATATCTGGAGTGCATGAGATCAAGGGAGGCTGCTGTACTCAAACTCCCCCTCCCCGCCCACCCCAATGGGTATAACAATGTTGGCCTACTTTGCAGGGGTGGCATAGCTCATTGTCTCTTAGCTACAGTCCTGCCTCCTGTAATATGAGTATAATAATGATGGGCTTTATCTGTATTGGCAGGGGAGGAAATCACATGGGGTGGTGGTGCTGTGAAATAAGACCTCAGGTAGAAAAACCATAAACTCTAGTTTTGCTGCTACCCTTTGTTTTTGGATAGACATATTACACAAAAATCCTGGATTTCTGAACTGTTTTCCATGGGCCAGTAATCACTTGTCTAGTGGAAGAACAGTGGTGTAGTGGTAAATTCTGAAGTGTGAGCATTTATCACAACAGTCTCCATAACCATGCCTGCAAAGGAGAACCCAAAAATTCAGGGGGCTGCATTGATCCCTATCAATAAACCAGTTGTAGGAATTTCCATATCCACCAGAAGGAGGTCTTTTGTAAAGCTAATGGGTCTTAATTGCTCATTCAAGACCAACCCCACCCAAAATACTATGCATTACGACAGGAGAAAATATATTGTTATTGGGAAAACTCATTTCCACACAGTTCTTCTGATGATTGTAGCTAATCTTAGAAGGAATAGCAAATTCTGAGGGAGGTGGCAGATGCTATCTGTAAGAACAACAACGTGCCAGTACTGCATCTTTTTGAGCCCCGGCTTCACTACACCACCAGGGAAGAGCAAGAAAATGGGTAAAAAATGAAGCAGGAAGTTCTTTCTGCAGACAATTGGGTGTCGGTCATTGTCTGTGACTTCATTTATTGGCTAAAAATACTGAAAGGTGGAAGCAGGCTAGTTTCTCACAAAACAAATGTGTTGAGTAGTATCTGCCAATTTGGCCATGTATAGATTTGCTCCTTTTCTTTTCTTTTTGAAAGAAAGCTGGGAATCTAAGGTCATTCAGGTCACCTGCCACTTTTGGTTGGCACTTGGTTTTCTGGCAAGGAATACATGCAGTGACTATCTCTTCAATGATCTCATACACAACCTTCCCAAACACACACACTCCACTACTAGTTTCACACATTATGGTACACATGTATTTTCCATGCCACAACTATGTTAATGTAGGAAAACTGTATTGAGTGCAGCTGCTCTGAGTCACAAATATAGCTGTAGTACTTTGCTGCTACTAAAACTTTGATGCATTAATCAAACCTGTCAGAAGGTGAGCATTGAATGTAGCATAACCGTGTTTAGAACAGTTCCTCTGTATCAGAATCGTCAATGACCTCTGAAAGTTGCTTATTTAGGTTGCCGAGATTGCTATTTCAAATACAAAAATCCAGTGCATTAGCACACAGATTTTCCTAAGGAAATGTACCGAGCTGTCTGAAGGATTCCATCTCTAATGAGGTTTTAGCAGCCCAGCAAGTCTGTGAAGCAAGAAACATTTTGAACATTCAGCAGTCAGGAGTAATTATGGAACTCGCCTTTAAAAATCAAATCCCTGCTATGTAAACTTGGAGAGGTTACATTAGTTTGTTTGAGTTTTCTCCATCTTTAGGTTTCATTGTACCACATTATATATTTTATAATATCACATTATGTTTTGCAACACCCCCCTTCCCCCCCCCAGTGAGAGTGATCATAGTGCTTTGCTTTCAAGGGGATATGGATAGAGGATTGTATGTTTACAAGTGTGTATGTGGTTAAGGACAGTCAAGGCGTTTCTTATTAACAAAGCGAATACTAACTAGAAGCGCACCAGTTCCATCCATACAGCAGCTTAGGATATGTCTCCTCTGTGGAAATGACAGAACCAATCCTTCCTCCCTCTAACTCAGTTCTCTGTCTCGCTGTCCACCCACACAGCAATGCTGGAGCTCTTACTTGTGACAAGATCTGATGCTCATCAGAAGTCATGATGCTCGTTTCATCCTTAGTAGTAATTGACTCCTAAGCAGGCCTCAGAATTCCTTTTTCATTATGGTTCAGAGTCAGTGCCCATGGATGGCATATATTTTGCTGTAGACACCCAACCACCCCAGCTCCCACTGTAAGTTGTCCATCCCTATGATAAGGTTTTCAAGTAGCTTCTCTATGAGGTAGATCAAGTGACACCTGCTTGGGGGAATGAGCAAGCCGTGTTTTTGGCAGAGATTAAGCAGTATCTAATTTGCTTGCAGAATTGTGTTTGTTTTCCATGCAGTTGGATGTAGGAAGTTTGTCTGGCTGTGTTCTATTTATTTACCAGGAGCTGAAGTGGAGATGTGCCTATTTAGTTTATCTTCCTGCTGTTTACAGCCTCTTTGGTTTTTCTTAGTTGCAGGAGTCCAGCGGCCCTAACTGCTTGGAGACTCCAGTAAATGGTGGTCAACAATGAATCCTGATGCGCCAACAGAATTCCAGGAGCATTTTCTCATTTAACAGCAAGCCCAGTTAACTCTTCAGCTGCCAAAACTGCACTCTTTCTCTTCCCCTATATAATTATGCTGCTGTTCTTCCTCCTGCTTCTGTTCCGGATTATCCCAGCAAACTGATGGGCTATTTGGAAGAGCTGCCCACAATAGAAAGAGACAAAATACTGGCAACAGATAAAACAAAAGGATACACACACAAAGGCTCTTTAATTAAAAACTCCTCAAAGGGGTATGAAATGCCAGCAGAGATTTTAGTTACCCTGCTGAGCCTCTGTCTGATTAGCTACAACACATCTGCTTGGTTTCCTAGTATCCATCTGTACTGTTAAGGAGAAATTTATTCTGACTACCTCAGTTCACAACAAGATGACTAAACAATGGCACTTTCAAATAAGCCCATGGTTATGCATGCTGACAGTGTTTCTAAGTATCCCTTGCTGGGATACTTACTTATTTTGTGACCATGGCTGTACACACACGCACAGACATGGTCACAAAATAATACTGAATGTCTGTATAATTACATGAAAATAAAAACGAACATTATTTTTTTCTGAAAGATTATCAGATGCATTTTTTTTTGGACTTTCTGCCACAGCTGTGCATAAATTGGAAAGTGGTTTGTAACATAATTCACAATATTGTATTTCTATAGATACTGCTAGCCATAGTACACATCAGAAGATTTTAATCCCATAAAGAAAAGAGAAAAAAGAGCCAAAAATATAAAGAACAGATTTTTATTTATTTATTTACTAGCTGTACCCTGCCATGCGTTGCTGTGGCTCAGTCTGGTTAAATTGAAAAGAAAGAAAAGACAAAGCGGATGTTTCTAATATGTTTAATTTCACAATGCTTGTGGATATACAATATTTTTAGTTGTTCCATTGTCTGTGTAGATATAGAGATTGTCTGGTTTGCCGACTCTAGAACACACAACATATAATTGTCCATGTGAGAAGCAATCTGTGTCTAGATCTAAACCGCACAATTCTAAAGATTGGCCCTGAGCTTTGTTGATGGTGATTGCAAACGCCAATCGAATTGGGAATTGCAATCTCTTAAATTGAAATGGCATATCTGTTGGAATCATAGGAATGCGAGGAATGAGGACATCTTCACCTTTGAAAGGTCCTGTCAAGATTGAGCTCCGACTATAACAATTGCCACTTCGTCTATAGTTGGAGCATTGAATCTTCGCACATGTTCTCCAGCAGGCGTTTTGTCAGCATGAATAACAATCTTGTGTGTATCAGATGGCATCATGTCAATTGCTGTTTTGAACAAATGTACTAAATTGTTTTTTTCGTGAAGTAGCTGTTGCAGTTTTGAAACAATGGACCTTTTTATGCTGGTATAAATTCCGCAGCGTGCATTCAATTCATCATTGCCATCACCAATGAAATACATTTGTAGGAATTTATGTTGACTATCTTGAAACGGAAGGAAGGAGCCGGCTTGATGATAAATTTGTCCTTTGACTTTGAAAGTTGGCATAAATGGAGCTGTGATGATTTCTGCGCCGAACGACGTCATTTGGAAGCATGAGTTGTATTTCCTGATGTTAGATAGGAAATGCTTTGATTCTGCGGTATATCCGGCAAGCAAAGTTTGTAATGGCTCTGGTGGTTCTCCAAGTTGAGGCAGTTTAATTTTTCCAGCAGCACAACACATTCCTTTTGTTTCTCCATTAAATTTAAGAGCCTTGCAATAAGGACACACTTCAGTCATAGTGCCGATGAGAACATACCGCCTCAAACTATAATCATCAGCTGGGTTGTACCGGAATGCAAGGCGATTGTAATCGTGTGATTGTTTACCACGGAGTCGTGTTTGATGCTGATGTGCTGTTTCTCGTTGACGTCTTTCAGCCCCTCTCAGCCTTTCGCGTTCATTATGTTGAGAACAAAGCAGATCTGTAGCTGTAGTACGCGATTGCCGTGCTCGCAACTGTGCATCCTCAAGTCTGGCTGAACGTTGCTTGGTTGATTCCTTGGCATGTATTTGAGCCATTTTTTTTTCTTTTTTTCTCATTTGCTGAAGCCCGTTCTTCCTGAGTCTGATTTGCAATTTCTCGTCGCAGTGCTTCCGCTCCGCGAGTACGACGACCTAAGTGTGATCTTCTGCGAGGCATTATTTGGATGAAGTAAAGCAGTTTGTTTGGTTTTTAAAAAAGGTTTTTTTTTACGTTGAGGAGGTTAGTGGAAACTCATGGCAGTTACCTTTCTTCAGAACGTGTAACTGTCACAGGTGTGACATCTATATTCACTCAGCCAGTTGTGAAAGAACATGCAAATAGGAGAGGAGGCAGAGGCAGTGGATTGGCCTACTGGTTGGCAATGTCACAATGACCTATAAGAGCAAATAGGAGAGAACATGCAAATAGGAGAGAAGGCAGAGGCAGTGGATTGGCCTACTAGTTGGCGATGTCACAATGACCTATAAGAGCAAATAAGAGAGAACATGCAAATAGGAGAGGAGCCGCGTTGCTGTGGCTCAGTCTGGTTAAATTGAAAAGAAAGAAAAGACAAAGCGGATGTTTCTAATATGTTTAATTTCACAATGCTTGTGGATATACAGTATTTTTAGTTGTTCTATTGTCTGCGTAGATATAGAGATTGTCTGGTTTGCCGACTCTAGAACACGCAACATATAATTATCCATGTGAGAAGCAATCTGTGTCTAGATCTAAACCGCACAATTCTAAAGATTGGCCCTGAGCTTTGTTGATGGTGATTGCAAACGCCAATCGAATTGGGAATTGCAATCTCTTAAATTGAAATGGCATATCTGTTGGAATCATAGGAATGCGAGGAATGAGGACATCTTCACCTTTGAAAGGTCCTGTCAAGATTGAGCTCCGACTATAACAATTGCCACTTCATCTATAGTTGGAGCATTGAATCTTCGCACATGTTCTCCAGCAGGCGTTTTGTCAGCATGAATAACAATCTTGTGTGTATCAGATGGCATCATGTCAATTGCTGTTTTGAACAAATGTACTAAATTGTATTTTTCGTGAAGTAGCTGTTGCAGTTTTGAAACGACGGACCTTTTTATGCTGGTATGAATTCCGCAGCGTGCATTCAATTCATCATTGCCATCACCAATGAAATACATTTGTAGGAATTTATGTTGACTATCTTGAAACGGAAGGAAGGAGCCGGCTTGATGATAAATTTGTCCTTTGACTTTGAAAGTTGGCATAAATGGAGCTGTGATGATTTCTGCGCCGAACGACGTTATTTGGAAGCATGAGTTGTATTTCCTGATGTTAGATAGGAAATGCTTTGATTCTACGGTATATCCGGCAAGCAAAGTTTGTAATGGCTCTGGTGGTTCTCCAAGTTGAGGCAGTTTAATTTTTCCAGCAGCGCAACACATTCCTTTTGTTTCTCCATTAAATTTAAGAGCCCTGCAATAAGGACACACTTCAGTCATAGTGCCGATGAGAACATGCCGCCTCAAACTATAATCATCAGCTGGGTTGTACTGGAATGCAAGGCGATTGTAATCGTGTGATTGTTTACCATGGAGTCGTGTTTGACGCTGATGTGCTGTTTCTCGTTGACGTCTTTCAGCCGCTCTCAGCCTGTCGCGTTCATTCTGAACAAAGCAGATTTGAAGCTGTAGAACGCAATTGCCGTGCTCGCAATCGTGCATCCTCAAGTCTGGCTGAACGTTGCTTGCCTGGTTCCTTGGCACGTATTTGAGGCATTCTTTTTCTTTTTTTCTCGTTTGCTGATGCCCGTTCTTCCTCAGTCTGATTTGCAATTTCTCGTCGCAGTGCTTCCGCTCTGCGAGTACGACGACCTAAGTGTGATCTTCTGTGAGGCATTATTTGGATGAAGTAAAGCAAATTGTTTGGTTTTTAAAAAAGGATGTTTTTACGGTGAGGAGGTTAGCGGAAACTCCTGGCAGTTACCTTTCTTCTGAACGTGTAACTGTCACAGGTGTGACATCTATATTCACTCAGCCAGTTGTGAGAGAATATGCAAATAGGAGAGGAGGCAGAGGCAGTGGATCGGCCTACTGGTTGGCAATGTCACAATGATCAGCAGGACTGGTTTTGAGGAGGCCTATTTCTTCAATTTTAAGACAAACTTTTGACCCCATAGAGAACATAGTTACATAACAACGCTCGCGTATTCGAACGCAACGCTGTGTCAAAATTTCAAAGCAATCGGTGAAGAACTTTCGGAGATATAACGACAGTAACGAACGGTCTTTTTCATTTTTATTTATATAGATTTATTGCTTTGCAAAGGCATACATACAAAGTGTTGTTATCATGTGCAATTAAAGTCTGCCAGGTGATATAAATCCTGGCTTTTGTGAACCTCACAAAATTGTATATATAGACAGGTTGCTTACCTGTAACTGGAGTTCTTCAAGTGGTCATCTGTGCATTCACACATATGGGCTCTAGGCCTACGTGGAGCCTTGCTTCAGTAAACTACTGAGGAAAAACCATTTCTTTGGGCGGGAAACCTTCCCCCACCATCTACCGCACATGTCTGCTTGGTTCCCACCCATCTCCTCAGTTCCTTGAGACTGATAAGTGCTCTCAAAACCGAGGATATGTACTCTCTTGGTACCAATATCATTGACATTGACACCTAGAGGGGATGGTGGGAGGGTTGTGTGAATGCACAGATGACCACTCGAAGAACTCCAGTTACAGGTAAGCATCATGATCTCTGTGCATCACGCATATGGGTAATTAACAAGCTCACTTACTCGAGGTGGGTAAGGTGTCCTAGTACAAGATGGATGCCAAGACAACTCGTCCAAACGTGCAATCCTCCCTTGCCTTTATGTCAAGCTTGTAATGCTTCACAAAGGTCATTGGAGTACCCCACGTTGCAGCCTTGCATAAGTTATCCAAGGAGGTCCCTCTTGCAAAGGCCATAGAAGCTGACAAGCTTTGGGTAGAACGCACACGGACTTTCGCTGCCAAAGTCTGACTTGTCAATGCCTAAGCTAATTGAATAAGCTGTGTAAGCCAAGAAGCTAAATGCTGAGATGACACTGGCCTGCCCTTTCTGGGGCTTCCGTAACACACAAAAAGACTTAGCGTTTTACGGAAAAACTCGGTTCTGGATTTATAAAATGCCAATGCTCTTCTGACGTCGGGCATATTTATAGTTCATTCTATGTCAGTCTGAGGTGATTGATGTGGAATTCAGACACCACATTTGGAAGAGCTGGGTGCCTGACAAGTCCTTGACTGTGCATTATCAGATTTGGTAGGGGTGGCAAGCGGAGATACTCTCTCCGCACTATGCAGAGATATCCTCCCCTGCCTCGGCCACCATGGCATGATCAAAATGCAGTTTGCCCTGTACTCTCAGATCCTCATCACCACTTGTTAGCAATGGAAACGGAGGAAATATATAAAGGCACCCCCTGGAACATGTTCCTACAAAAGCATCCCCAAGAGATAGAATCCCCAGCCCTCCTCTGGAACAGTACTGAGGGCATGCTTTGTTTGCTGCTGATGCGAAGAGATCCACTTTGGAGTATCCGCATTCCCTGAATATCAGATCGAGTGCATAACGAGCTAGTTGCCATTCATGAGAAATTGATGGAGCCCAACTAAAAGAGTTTGCTAACTCATTGTCCACTCCTGTGATATGCAGGGCTGTGATATGGATGCCCCTTGATATAGTCCAATGAAATAACTTCAATGGCCAATCTATGAACATTGGAGGGTGCGTGCCCCCTTGCTTGTTGAGGTACCATAATACTGATGTGTTGTCCGTTATTATTATTATTATTATTATTTATTTATTTATTTATATAGCACCATCAATGTACATGGTGCTGTACAGATAACACAGTAAATAGCAAGACCCTGCCGCGGATCTGTTCCGAATATACAAGTCAAAAGCCTGAAGAGCCTTCCATACAGCCATCATCTCTAAGACATTGATGTGATTTTCTTTCTCAGACCACTGGCCTTGAATCTGGAGTGATCTGCAGTGCGCTCCCCGTCAGACTAAAGATGCATCTGTTGTAAGAACTCTGGTCGGGGTTGGATGGACAAATGGAACTCCTTGAGTAAGTTTGAAGGGATTCATCCACCATCAGAGGGATTCAGCAATGTCCATTGGTAGGGTAAGTGTGATACGTCGAGTGTCAGTCTCAAAATGGTAAACTGAAATTAGCCAATTCTGTAAAAGCCTCATATGCAGTCTTGCCCACTCCACCACTGCTACTGTGGCTGCCATATATCCCAGAAGACTGAGCCATTGTCCTTTGATTCCAAAACAGGGAGTGAGTCATCCCCATTAGTTGTTGAAAGGTATCTGGCAGGAATGCCCTCCCATCCCTCGTATCTAAGCAAGCTGCCATGAATTGTATTGACTGGGTTGGTACCAGAGATTACTTTTCCCTGTTGATACAGAGTCTAAAGGCATTCAAGAGGTTCAGAATGGTCATGATATTGTGATTCAGCGTCTCCTCCATCGATGACACTATGAGCCAATCATCGAGGTACGGGTAGGTTTCGATGTCTTTGAGACAGAGAAATGCACAAACCACTGCTGTGAAGAGCCCAAACATCTCCCCAATGGCAAAACAAAGGTACTTTTGGTATGCTGTCTCTATGGCAATGTGGAAATAGGCATCCTTTAAATCTACTGACACCAGCCATGCCCCTCGATGGAGAAGCGGCAGAATTTTGTGTAAAGTTGTCATCCTGAACTTCTGAACTTGAATGGATTTGTTGAGCACCCTTAGGTCCAGAATAGGACTCAGTCCTCCATCTCACTTGAGTACTGTAAAGTACTGGGGGGAAACCCTGGTCCACTCTTTCGATGGTGCCCCTCTGAAGAAGGGAACGAGTCTCGATGTACAGTGGTTCCGACGTAGATGTCAATTTTACAGTACCCACCAGACGGAGGACTTCCAATTCTATTCAGTATCCTTGTTGAACAATTTGCAAAACCCACAAGTCTGTTGATATCATGGACCAAACTGGAGCGAAATAAGCAAGACGGTCACCGAACATTGGCTCCTACTGCTTTGGGAAAGTCGGAGTTAGAGAGAGAAAGTCAAAGGCACCACTTAGATGTCGGTTCGGTTCTCCCCCTGCTTCCCCGCATTCTGGATCCCTGAAAGTTCTTTTTATGTTGTTGCTGGTAGGGTTGGAATCTAGGTGACCTATCTGTATGTAATCTAGAATAATAGGGATTCTGTTGTCTGAATTAATGGCGTGGTTTATATGGTGGTTGTTGTTGATGATGTTGATGCTGCTGTTGTCCTAACCCCATCTTTTTGGCTGTAAATTTTGCCTTTTGGACTGAATCCATTTGGTCATCTGACCTTCCCCATCAAAGGGAAGATTCTCTACTCTAGAGTGAGCCTCTGGGGTCAATCCCATGGACCTAAGCCAGGCACAACATCTAAATGCAATTTCACCTATCATTGACTTTACTATGAGTAGCTTATTAAGCTCCTGTGTGTAATTTTACTCACCCTCCTGCCCCCCTGTACTGCTGCTGTGCAGACAGATCTTTTGGAGTTGTGATTGGTTCTGACTGCAACCCAGAGTGGATTCACCTCCCCATTGACATCAGAGCCACCAGCCTCCACTGCTTCAGCCAAAAAGGGCTCCCAGAGCAGCTTACAAACCTTAATAATAAGGCAGCCCCTCAGGCTTACAATAAAAAAGAAACCACACAAAAGGAAGCAAGTCTGGGGGAAGAGAAGAAAAAAAGACAACTCAGGCACTAGTTCTTAATTTGTAGGTTCTTATAGATGATGCCCTCTGGTATAGGAGGGCAAAGCAAGCCCCCTGCAGCTGCTCCTTCTCTGACTGGCATATGGGGCCATGTGGTCTCCCTCTTGCTATGAAGGTCTTCTGAGCAGGCAGGGGCGCAGCCTATTGGTGTCTCTTGGTCACCTGGCTGATGGATGAGGCAAGAGCGTGCGTCCCTTCTGCTCTGTGGACCAGGGCAATTGTCAGTTGGAGCAGAGTGTTGTTTCTTGTGTGGAAGAAAGCAAACCAAATGCTAGGTACACACAGGGTGGGGGAGGTTTCAGAGCAATGCAGAACTATAGGAAGGCTTTCTGTCCAGAGGAGATTCATTCTTTTGAGGTTGTGCATCTTGAAGAGGAATGGCAGAGATGCAGAAAGTAACTCCAGCATCCACTTGGAAAACCAACTTTCTATGACCGATGCTCCCTCATAGACATAATCTAATCCCTGGATTAGAAATGAGCACTTGTGTGGCCAAATATGGAGATTAAGAAATCTTCATACACAGTCGTACACAAGTATAGGATTAAAACAACAACAACAACACAGACACCTAGGCCAGATCTACATCAAGCAGGATATGGCACTTTGAAACCAGTTTGAAAACTGTATACGGAGCGTGTCCTGGGCCCCAACAGTTGTCACTACTGTTATAAACCGTTTTAAAGCAGTAGTGTAGATCCTTCCCTATTCACATGTGGGGAAAAGTCACACAAAGTCATCCTAAATGTTTCTCTTCACTCAACTCTTCTATCTTTTCTGGAAATGATGGGAAACTCTTTGCACAAGTACACAGATGAGAATTACTGTATCTGGTAAAATCCTCTCAGGGGTAAAGAACCAATAATGGAAAAATGCACTACCCGCCATCTGGCCTGTAGAATCTATCCATGAACAAAACTCGTAAGAGGGAAAAAGTGAAATATTTGAAATACGTTATTTAGAGGCCCGAAACCTTCAGAGACCAGCATAGAAAGACATGAGGAAACCATCGGGCCCTATTTATTTCTTGGAGATTTCTTTAAAAAGCCAATACACTCTAAAATATAGCACTACACTATTTTGGACTTGAGGATTCCCATGGTAGATTTCTGGTACTTTGACTGTCCAATAAGCTGATGAAAAAGCAGAGCTTTTGGTACATGTAATTGCTGGAATGAATGGAGAAGTGAAGGGCTTTGCAGAGGGCCATATATAATACCAACAATTTCCAACTGAGCCATTCAAAGGCAAGATCCATGAAAAAGCACTTTGGAGAAACATGATCAGTAAATTGTTTTTCTGTGTTTTTTCTTTGAGTATATTTAGTAGAATTTCTTGTTTGTAAGGGAATTCTCAGATGTACAGATTCTTTTTCGAGGTAGCACTTCTGTGAACTTCAGGCTGCTAAGACTATCAGAGCCAGGGGACCAGGTTTGCCTCAGACTGAAATGGAACGTGTGACATCCTCATAGGTTTCTAACTTGACAGCTGAGTCAAAACTCTGGCTGTTTTTATAGCTATGAGAGAGTAAAACAGTCAGTGTAAGACTTTGAGCTTGCTGGTGGTGAACAATGGGAACAAACAGAATGAATATTTCCTTTTGAAAATATTTTTATGTGTGAATGTTTATTCTTTTCAAGTAAACAATGCAAGATGTTTTTATGGGCCAAGCGAATGCTCCAGGCTAGCCACTTCCTCACAGATGGTTTGGTTCTTGTCCATGTCCTTTAAAAGATATGCCTAAGAATTAAAATATATAGCCTTTTAACATTCAAAGAACAAGTGTTTCAGTATTCTGCATCTTTACAAAATCTCTAATGCTCCTCCAAGCTAATATATGGTCTGATGTGCTACACATGACTAGGCTATTATCTACTTGAAACTACAAATTTATTTATTTATTTATTTATTTATTTATTTATTTATTTATTACATTTTTATACCACCCAATAGCCAAAGCTCTCTGGGCGGTTCACAAAAATTAAAATCATGAAGAGTATAAAAACAACCAACAATCTAAAAACACAAATACAAAATACAAAATATATTTGTATTAGTAACAAGTTCTGAGAATTACGTACTATTCTAGTCTGCTTGGCAAAATGTTTTGTGCAATTTGAAAGCGTGTATACCCCTTTATCTATTATAAAATGATTGAATTAAAGGTAGACATATAACTAAATATTAGCTTATATATTCCACATCTCTCAGGCTCTTGGAGGAAATAAAACCACAAGTGGAAAGCTGCAGTCCATAAATGTAATGTGAAGCAAAAGATAAGGAGTTACTTACCTTTTTGATTTTTATTCAGACCATGATCTCATACATTTAGACTGGCACTGCAAATGCTATCTTTTACGTATATACTACTTTAATTCAAGAGCAAAAAGCAATCTGAGTCTCATCCTTAACTGAACAGCAGCGGATTGCTGAATGGAAAGGGGAATCTATTGGTATATGCCGTGCAGTCCTTTGAATATTTACTCAAAATTATGTCCCACTGTGTCCAGTGGAGATAAAACTAGGTAAGTGTGTAACCCGTCCATTGCCTAGGATTGCAGCCTTAATGTCTCAGATTCTCTGTTCCTTCTGCCCTGGACAGATATAATGATCAGGGGGGTATATTATTTTTAGGATAAGGGAGACTTATTTGTATATAGAAATATGTCATGGTGGCAGAAGGCATAGGATATCTCTTATATTTTGAGCAGTATAGCTGGATTTTGAATGCACAATAAATATTTCCTCCCTATCAGCCCAAAGAACGTCATTCTAGTTTCAATATCCTAATTATAGCAACAGGCACCGTTTAAAACCAACCAACCAGAAACCATGCCACAATATTTTGTCCTCAAGTTGGGATTCACTTGTAGGTGACATACAAAATCAATTTCAGAGGTGATACACTCTTAGTTCTATGTTTTCCCCAATAGCCAGATTCCTGTGATTCCCTGGGTGTATTTTATAATAAGTACTTGGTGGATACAGACATTGCCCATTCACTGCAGCCACCATGCTGATCCAAATAATGAGTGCAATAATACTTCCAAGATTACTTTCTGTCCATTTTTAACACTTCTAAAAATGTTTGTTTCTTCATTCAGCTGTTAACCTGATTTGAGTCACCGTCTTGCTCCCCCCATTTCCTTTTCTAGATGTGTGTATGAGACCAAAACTGAGCCAGAGGAGCAGTTATTGGTAAACAGTTGTATTTGTATACAGGAACATGGAAACCGTGTGCTCTACATTTTGTTCCCCACCCAAAACACATGTATACTTGCAACAAAACATATTGTTTTCCTTTATGTGCCACTTGGAACTTCCAAAAGATGCATTTTTCAGGGAGAAAGTGCTGGAAATGAAATCCAGGAGACGTATAGATGCAAAGGACAGCACTGGAATGTCTCAGCATGAGCTGTTTGCTCCTTCTGCGCTGCTAGCATGTTTTTCTCATGCAAGGCAACAGCTAAGTTCCAACTCTTAACTGGTGTCTGGTAGTATTTTACATTAGCGTGTTCGGCAAGGAGAGAGAGGAGGGTTGCATCCAGATCTAGCATACTAAGTACCAAGGTTCATGCAAGTTCCAGTGGTCAAGCAGCAGGAGAGAACTGATGCTATGACTTAGCATGGGCATGTGTCCCCTTTTACAGAAGACACTCCTCTACTTGAGGACTGTCCTATATTTGAAGGGCTGTTCTGCCAAAATCCAGTTTAAAGATAAAGAACCGTAAGAACAGCTATTCTTCACTTGGTCACAGTCTTCTGCACTGTGGTGAAATGCAATGGGTTTTTATTTATTTATTTAATTTATTTAATTATTTATTTATTAAAATCACATTTACTTATATGAATTATCATATGCAAATTTTATGTAAATCTCTACTGTGGTATGTAGAGACCTGAACAAACAAACAAACAAACAAATGTTCTTGCTCTATTCTGTCCTTCCACATGCATGTAGCTTTCTTGAATAGCTTGAGATGGGTTGTATCAGACGGAGAGACAAGAGGCCATGGCTTCCTCCATCAAGCTTGCTGGGACCTCCTGGCTCCTCCCCTCCAAGAACTACATCCATCCGCAGCCATTCCACCTGGCTGCACTGGAGGGAGAGGCAAGAGAGCAAGGCCCCTTCCATTGGCCTGACTGGGACTTACGTCTCCTGCAGTTGCCATTGTTTTGCAGCCTTATTGAAAAGATAAAAGAGGACCAAGCAATCCATACAATAAACCTGGTGAAATATCTTCAGTATGGGGCAAGTTTTATCAGCATCCAGCAAGGCTTTGAATGGAAACAGGCTTGCCAGATGTCAGTGGGCACAAGCCAGATAATGGACATTGAACCAGATAGGTTGATGGTTGGAGAACGCAGCACAGATCTAAGTTTAAAGTGATTTTTTGTTTTATATACTGCTGAGGGTCTTTAAAGTTGAAAGGTAGGGCAAAATATATCCCAAATAAGCAGACACAAACTGCTGCTGAAAACCTGCATGAAATTACCAGACTAAATATTTTGGTGCATATGCAGCCTGAAAAAAACTCCAAGGCAAAACAGGAATGACACCCACAGAGACAATAGGCCTGTGTCAAAGCAATTCAGTCTAGTACTCTTTCAAAGACATATCTAAACATCATACCCATGTACGTCGCTCATGAAGGACTGTAACTCAGTGGTAGAGAACATGCTTTGTATGCAGACAGTTCCGGATCTAATCCCCGGCTTCTCCAGGTAGGACTTGGAGAAACCCTTGCCTGAAAACCTGGAGAGGGGCTGCCACTCAGTGTAGACAACACTGACCTACATGGACCAATGATTTGAAATGGTGCAAGTCAGCTTCCTACGTTGAGAGCAAGATATACTGCAAGGTCCTGGTGATCTGGCTTGTTTTTGTTAGTCCCCCACCCTCTAAAAGGGACAAGGAAGACCTCAATGAGAATAATGCCAGATCATGTGGAAGCCTCATGGGAAGCAGCGGCAGGAATAGGAATGGACAGACACACACGGACACACACACGGACACACACACACACACACAGAGTACAGAAAGGTCAGGCGTGTGCATGCTGGAGGAGGCTTGTTTTATTAGTGATGTGCCTGAGCAAGAGGCTACTCGAGTCTAAAATATGGGGGGAAAGGAGGCTAAGGGGAGACAGGATAGAGGTGTACAAAATTATGCATTATGTGGAGAATGTGGATAGGGAGACATTTTTCTCCCTCATCCCATTTAGTTGATTGGTGGGAGATTTGGGACAAAGAAAAGGAAGCACTGCTTCACACAGTGCATAATTAAATAATGGAATTCACTACCACAAGATGTAGTGGTGGCCACCAATTTGGATCGCTTTAAAAGGGGGTTGGATAAATTCCTGGAGGCAAAGGCTATCAATGGCTACTAGCCCTGATGGTTATGTGCTTCCTCCAGTATCCGAGGCAGTAAGCCTGTGTGCACCAGTTGGTGGGAACATGGGTGGGAGGGTGCTATTGCTCCATGTCCTGCTTTGTTGGTGTCTGGTCAACAGCTGGTTGGCCACTGTGGGAACGTCTGATCCAACATGGCGCTTCTTATTTTCTTATACTTTTAAGTGTTTCTGGAATACAAAGCCAGGGAACATAGCATAACACCACTGGATACTATCTGGGGACTTGGCCCTCCCTTTCCAACCTCAAAGCCTTTCATCCAATCTCTTTTCATTTCTATGTGTTGCTCATCACATTTATATGGTGCTTAATGTACATTTAGGTGCTGCTGTGACATTATCCTTTCCCCTCATTATTACTACCACCACCTGCCTTCTTGAGTGTCTAAGTGGAAAAGGCTCAGTCGTTCTCAGAACTCATATTGTCTCACAGTTTGAGGTCTTACAGATAATTGAGGGAAACTAGACCTTTGAACAGCCTAACTGGGAAGCACAAGTCTGGAAGTCATCGAAGGCTGTACGCAGCTGTTGGAATCCTGCTGTCTAATGACACGGCTTCAGGATCTGCTCCATCTCAGCCCTGCATGAAGCCCTTACACAGCCCCAAAACGTGAAATCTTTGGAGGCAATGGGAAAACCTCCTGGCTTGAGCTGCTCAGTAAAGCCATCTCTGAGCCAGGAGGCAGAAGCCTGGCAGCTGACTTAGCATGTAGCCCCCAACGCTTGGGGCAGATCACTAGGGGTACAGTTGAAGCCCAGGCTGACCCTCAGTCGAAAGGAGCTCTTTAGTGTGTGTAGAAGTCCACCATATCTTATTAAATCCCACACTTTACTGAACAAAACTAATCAGATATCAAGCTCTGAATTTTGTGCCCATTAAGTGCTGGTTCACACACACACACACACACACACACACACACACACACACTGCCACGGTTGTGTTTTCTACACAACTTTGAGCTTGTCCTTGCTTCTGTTTACATAGAAGAAGTAGCATGTAATCCAGAATTATGCATGTTCTTGTCATGAAGGTGGCAGCCATTTCTGAAGGCATCACAATTGGGGGTAATTGCAAAAGAGTACATGTAACTGGACACATACTGTATGCATTTCTGGTTCATTGTTATTTTCTCCAGTGACATGGGAGAGCACAAACTTCAAGGAGCTTCAGCCTTGCTTTTACATTACTCCTGAATAGGCCAAGAAGCCAGTCTTGCAGGAGTTCCCGTTTGCTCTTTCTGTAGTTTATTTTAGTGGCTGGAGGTGCACCTAAGGCCTGTGGAGATTGTGCTTTGCTGAAAAGCTAATGGATATATTTTAACTGTTGGTTCCCGGTCTTTTGTATGCTAGTGAAGGAGCCACAGTAATGAAGCAGTTCCCTCGTCAACGCAAATATGATAGAAGAATTTGCAGCAAAACTAACTGGCAATCAAGCAGTTTGTTGTTTCCTTCAGAAAGGATGGCCCAGCAAAGAGTGTGCTGTTGGATGTCGGAGAGCAAATTGCCTCCTCTGTGATGCCCTTGGCACAGCCCCCGAGTCTCTAGACTCTGCTGGAACTAACACTGCCTCTGTTAATGCCTTGACTCAGGCTCTAGATTGCAAGTCCTTAGGGCAGGAACCTGTCCTCTCATTTTTTGTAATGCCCCATACACAAGGATGACATCGTAATACTACTACTACTACAGGTAATAATAGTGGCATTTCCCTTTACAGACAATCTCTTTATTCTTGAGCAATTCACTTTTCTCTATGTAAGCTAACATGAATTAATTTTCTACACAGATGTTTGCTTTGGGTATAATTATGCTAAAACTGTGACATCAGGATATGGCAGCAAGAGGATAACAAAAATGTATCACATATTATAACACATTATATAAAAAACATTATATGCAGGTAGTATCTATGAACTCCAGATCTCCTAAAGTCTCACATCGTATTTTGTTTAGCATTCTTTGTTATGCTTCAGGGCCAGTAGCTCCTTCTTAGTTTGGGCTAGGGTCAGCTGTAAATATTTGCCACTTGAAAGAATGTGAACCTACAGTAACCAAATACAAACCTATTATTGACTAGTACAAACATATGAGGTGGCACTGAGTAAAAATATCACATTGCTAATGTATCAGGGAGTCCTATATTCTCCAACATAATGAGTGAATTGGTCTTCGTGACACCTTGAGTTTACACACGTTATGACAAGCTTTTTTTTTAAAAAAAAATAAACCCCACACATTTAGGCTATTAAGATGCTTTTAAAGACATCACATATTAGGAAACATCCTGTGTGTGGGAAGGCCGTGCTGTTCTCCCACATGTATTCAGATGTAGTGGAAATCTGGAGCTTTTTACATTGTCAGCCCTGCACACAAGGCATGAGGAATTCTATTTTCACTCCTACTACAGTGAGAGATTAGCAGCTTGAAATCACTTTGACAGTTTGTTACTCTATTGCATACTGCAGGGAATTTTAATTCCAACCTGTGAAATTGTAATTGCTTCTCAAAAAGAACAGAGGAATTCTGGGAAATGGCTACAACCAAGCTCAATATCAGAGTTGCCAGTTGCTGCCACTTCAGATATTACTTGCTGTTATTCAAAATTCTCTCCAGCTTTCCATATGGGAAGCTGAACTGGGAAGTGAGACTAAATTAACAGGAACTGTCAGATGTTCCAAAATCTGCAGACAGAAATGTGACAAAGGTGGTTGAGCTCACTCCAGAAGATTCTCTCTCTCTCTCTCTCTCTCTTTCTCACACACATGCACATACAGTATTATGAAAAGCTTAAACTCCAAACTTCCTAAAATGTACACACGCACACGCACGCACACACCACATACAAACAGAATAGATTTAATAACTGTTTAGAACAGAGAAAGAAAATTTCATTGTTCACATTTTGCTGGACAAATACATTTAATCATATATTTTTTTCAAGCAAGGTGTCTTTTTTTAGTGACCATGTGGAAGATCTTCTTATGGTTCCCAGACGTGTGGATAATTTAGTGTGTAAGCCGACATGGATGTGTCAGTGATTCAGAGCAAATATTGGGTAAAGACAGCTTGGAATTCTTTGGTAGCCCTGCCTTAGTCTTTTAGCGATCCCTTTCTAGTGTTTGGGTCACAGCACCTTGAAGCTTGCTGCCTTGCCTGCCTTGGGTACTTGGGTGCTTCATCTAAGCCAGGGGTGGGAAACTTGTGGCTCACCAGATGTTTTGGTCTACAACCTCCATCATCCTTCACCATTGGATATCAGCTAGGGCTGATGAGAGTTGTAGGCCAAAACATCTGGAGGGGTTTGTTCTCCCTTCTGTTCTGCTACTATTGATTTCAACATGTGGGAATTTTCATATGAGAGGTAGGAGAACCCTTTATGATTGCAAAGAAGCCAGTCTGAGTCTGTGGCCACAAATCTACACATGCTTTCCTGGAAGTAAGCCCCAGGAAACACAGGGGGACTTACTCCTAACTAAATAAATGGTTTAATTTGTTTTTAACTGTGCATATTTATTGTTTTATACTGTATGTTTTTATCTGTACACCGCTCTGAGATCTGAATGATATAGGGCGGGATATAAATGTTTTAAATAAATAAATAAATAAACAAACATTGGTAGGGTGACCATATGAAAAGGAGGACAGGGCTCCTGTATCTTTAACAGTGGCATAGAAAAGGGAATTTCAGCAGATGTCATTTGTATATATGGAGAACCTGGTGAAATTCCCTCTTCATCACCACAGTTAAAGCTGCAGGAGCTATACTAGAGTGACCAGATTTAAAAGAGGGCAGGGCACCTGCAGCTTTAAATGTTGTGATGAAGAGGGAATTTCACCAGGTTCTCCATATATACAAATAGCACCTGCTGAAATTCCCTGTCATCCTTTTCATATGGTCACCCTATGCATAGGATTAAACTGCTAATGTTTCTGAAGACTCCCAAATGTGTTGAACCATAGAGGAAGATGGCTAAAGAGCTCTCTGCTCCTCAGCAGCTCCAAGAGGTAGAGGGGGTCTCTCTTGTGGCAAACTAGCAAGAAGCATCCCGATGGCTGAAAATCACCCCAAGAGAGCCTTCTGCTTCCACAAAAATCACGAATGATTCGTTGTCTGGGGAACTACAAATCTGTGGCCAATGTACCGGTCCCCGAAGAAGGACACCAAGTAGGAAGCAAAACATTCATACCTTTAAATATTACCTACGTTGAGCCTCCTTGTTTTTAGGGCAGCATTCTCGAAGGTGGTACCCTCCCCCCCCCCCGATGTTTTGGACTACAACTCACAGGATTCTTGACCATTGGCCATGCTGGTAAGGGCTGATGGGAGCTGAAGTCCAAAACATCTGGAGGGCACCAGGTTGGGAAAAGCAGATTCAGGATATATACTATGTTTCAGTCTTGCTGTTATATTTAATAGCTGTGCTCCTATGGATATGAAGAAAATATATAAAAGTATAAATAACAGACACAACTTAGTCTGATGGCAATTTTGAACAGAATATTCCATTATAATACAAAAAGACAGCATATTTCAAGGTGATTAAGAAAAAACAAGTTTAATAAGGTTTCAAGTGATCAACAAACAAGGAATTGTCAATTACTTGCCTAAGAAATATACTTAAATAACTTAAGTGTCTACAAAGTTTCTCTTGTGTGGCAATTATGAAAATGGCATATATAATAGAGGTATAAAGTATTTTAAAAATGGAAAATTAAGAGGTGGACATCTTGAATACAATCTGATACTTTGTATCTTGAAAAAAAACCCACTAAAGGTGCAATCCTATGCATATTCAGGCAGAAAAAAGTCCTACAACTCCCAGCATTCCCAGGCAGCCATGGTGGCTGGGGAAAGCTGTGAGTTGCAGTACTTTTTAATGTATAAACATGCATAGGATTGCACCCTAAAGAACTTATACCAATGTAGGAGAGGTCTTATCCAGGTTGTGATTAAAAGGTAAGGCCTTGGAGTATAAATTATTATCCAACATTTGACTCTGAAGTTTTGAATCAGCAAGCTATTTTTTCTTGACATGATCATCATTCAGTCCAGCTTTCCACTTAAACACCTCCATAATAGAAGGCAATAAGGACTGCCAGAAGAGCCACACTTAGTGACAGCATCTTCAGTACACTTCCCCCTTGTTGCCAAGGCAACCGCATCGCCATCCTGTGGCTCAATGGTGCTTTTTGTCTCTCAGCAGATGGACAGGTTTTTGATTTTGAGCTGTTCTCCAGTACATGTCTCAGCTCCTGTGGAGAAATGCAGAAAATAAATCAAGAATAGATGCAAAGAACATTTGGCATAAATCAAGTACAAAGGAAATTTCCCTTCAATTCTGAACAAGCCTCTTGTAGCCTAGAATAAATTAAAGAATGAAATACAATTGTACAAAACAAAGAATTGATGCTGTGGCTGCGTGGAATTGGGCTTTGCAATGAAATTAACTCCCACAGCAATAAAGCTGTTAAAATCATTGTAAATTAAAACCCCACTAGTTAAGATATAAGTCGTGCCAATTAATTTCAGATCTTTATTTTCACTTTGGTGTTCCTGTACTTTCATAAAAGGCAAATCTGTAACCAGTGATAAAATTGACAAGCCGCACTGCTGTCTTTCCCACTGTACAGCACCACTAATTCTGATAATTGTTTCTGTTCCACAGTATGCCAGCTCAGCAGTGTTCTAACATCCTCTCTACAGTTCTTTCTCCATCTTTCTCAGGAGGTGGCTGGACTAAAACATTCATTTTATTGATTGTATTCTGAGCCACGTTTGCCATGTAGGGAAGAGCATAAATATATCAAAAAGCAAGTGATGATTCCATGTGTATGCATTTCATTGCATGTAAGTATGGTGTACATATACTGGGAAGCTAGAGCCAGTTGCATTTTCCCAGCACCTGAAATTGATATGAATGCAGTCATTATAGTAAGCACATACCAGCTTCATGTTTTCCCCTTACAGATGACATTTTGCAGGGTTCGTGGGGAAATTCAGCTGTCCCCACAAGAGATCCATACCCCCATTCCTGCCTGTTGGTGTTCAGGTCTCCCAACCTTGCCTAGATGTCTGGCTGCCCATCTATTCATCATGGCCGTGCATTCTTTCTCAATCCTCCATGAGATGGATTCCTTGCATTTAGCCCCGGCCTACGACTAACTTTGACTTTAGAATGCCCATCTCCAACTACATGTGTGCGACCTTGCTTTCTCCATCTCATCTAGGCCCTTCTCTGAGATTTCTGCTGGACACTTAACTCAGTGCCAGCCTCTAACTCTGCAAGGCCTCTCAGCACCTCTTGGGTACTTGAGCACCTTCATCTCCCTGTTATTACTTGTACTCTTCCCTTCACCTTCTATGAAGAAATGCTATGTATATAAATAGCTGTGAATTGTTTGAATATTCTGTGAGGCTATAATGTATCTGTGTAGGCCTGAGAATCTCTCTTTCTGCCTCCATTACTATCAGTTCAAGTGAGGGTGTTTCACGAAAGTTTGCACGAAAAACATAACAAACGTGCTATTCCTAATGTGCATCTCATATTTTTATGGAGAAGTTGACTGCTCAAAATTAATCCAACTCCCTCTAGGCCTAGTCTTCTATGCATAGCAACCCAGAGTTTAGACATCGAGTGTTCCTTTAAGCTAGTTCCCCCATACCTGAACCCTGTGTATGGGTTCCTATGGTATGCGTATGGTTCTCTACCTTATTGTTTAAATATGCCCAGGTCTGATAGTTATATATGACCTTATGAATTTCTTGTTAGAGCACCTATTACCAGAAAATTGATTTCCCAAAGTAATCAGTGCGTACATTTTATGCTTCCCATGTGATAAATAAACCAACTCCTTTTGGAACAGACTGGTGTGTATATATGTGTATTTACTTGCTATTTACTGTTTTACTCTGTACAGCACCATGTACATTGATGGTGCTATATAAATAAATAATAATAATAATGCATCAGTGGGACACTACTGCTGAGAAACACTACTGCCAAGGTTAAAAGATCTGTTATACGCATGTATCTTGGAATATATCGCTCACACACGTGTTTGGAGCATTAGTTCTCCTTTAGCAAGCTATGGTTTCTTGATGGATCCTCTGGTATTTTCTGGTATTTTAGGCAAAGTGGACTGGGTACATGAGGGGTCCTGATAGATGGCAGAGTGGATTCTCAGGGGCCCACAGCAGCCTTCTGTGAGCTGCTGAATCCTGGGTCTGTGTCAGATAATGCTGCTTCCCCTTCTCTTTTCTTCCTCAGATTAAGCTATTTATTAGGACTACATGGGTCCTATAATATTGCAACATCCAGTTCTGTAATGGGGTTCAAATAGGTGTTTCATCTTCTAAATTGGCATCAGATGCTGCATGGGGCCATGACAGTGCCTGGCTATCTCAAACCTGAGAGCACAGTGCACGCAACTAGCATCTTTAAAATATTTACATTTATTTATACCATTTCTGTACTTCCCAACAGCCAAAGCTCCCTAGGACATTTACAAAAGATTAAAACTTAAAATAAAAAACATAACACAGAAACCATTTACATACAAAAACAATTTAAAACCATTAACAACAAAAAAATCCCAAGTCTAGTTAAAAACTTATCATATCCGGCCAAATGTGTGGGAGTAGAGGAAAGTCTTAATGGAAGAATGACATTGATGGTGCCAGGTGAACTTCATCGGGGAGAGTGTTCCATAATTGGGGGGGGGGCACCAAAAAGGCCCTCTCTCTTGTTGGCATGTACCAGAGATTACAATCATAGTATATAGCAGGTTCATACTGGGAGAGGTGCTCCATTAGGTATTTCAGTTCCGAGGTATGTAAGACTTTATAGGTCAAAAACAGCACCTTGAATTGGGGTCAGAAACCATGTCTAGACTGAGCTTCAGTTTATTAGCTCTTTCCACTCCCTTTTTTGCAGCCAGGCACTGATCTAACACATCCACACCATAATGAAAAGGAGAAACAGAGCTGTGTGCCATCAACATACTGATGTCAACACACTCCAAAACTCAAGAAGACCACACTCAAAATTCCTTCACCATGCTCTTTATAGGATTTGGACAAGAAAAACAATAATTACTATAGTGAATTGAGGTGGGTGGGTAGGAGTCAAAAGTGACTTCACAAACTTCCTTTTAAGTATCCAAAGTGGCAGTGACTTATGGTGCATGAATTAACTACATGCACTAGGAATTTATACAAAGGTTGCCCAGAAAGGTGAAGTAAAGGCGAAGGAAGCTCAGTATTTAAGCCATGGAAATAAAAGGATCATAACTGTATGCACCATTCAGAAAGAAGTACTAGATTTCACCATAAAATATTACATAAATAGATGGCTGTTTCCATGTAGTGACAGGCCAAGTAATTAAAACCAATTGCCTAATGAATCTGAAAAATTAATAACTGGTTACAACTATTTCATTCCTGGAGTCAAAGCTAATTAACCTTTATATGGAGAAATAAACGAAACCACAGAGTACCAATTATTAAACATTTTACTAATTTGCAACAAAAGTTACCTCATAATTGACTTCATTTTGTAGACTGATTAAACTTGGAAGAAAAAGCTTGCACAGAATAGTATTCACTTGAGGCATCTAATTATTTCCTTGGACACCTGTTAGGATTATCTATCTATCTATCTATCTATCTATCTATCTATCTATCTATCTATCTAATCACATTATTAATGTACAGTATAACCTAGATTTAGTGAATAATTTCCCCCCTAAGTGGTAAAATTTCACCATTATGTTATAAATTGCATTTAGATTAATGCCTAATTTACCAACATTACCTAAACTAGGGCCAGATCTACACCTTCTCTGTCATCACACGGGGGGAAATCACATTTCCTTACCGTCGCTTCTCCGCCCCCCACCTTTGTCCTTCATTACTTCCTCTTCTGCCTTGAGGGCAAAGAGGAAGTAAACAGTGACCATGTGGGTGCTTTATTTAAACAGAATGAAAAAGGAGAGGAGGGAAAGGCTATGTATGAAAAGAAAAATGGGCGTGTTAATCAAACCTGAGAAATGGATGATATTTTTGGAAATTCCCCAGATCAAGTGTAAAACTCTCCAACCACTATTAGATCACTGGAAATGGCCTTTCAACTTGTTTTGATGGCGGCAGCACCAGAAACGTATGGTTTTGCTAATAAGGTATAATATAAATTATTAAAACTTTCAGTGTATGATCAAATGCATTTCAGATTATTTTCTGAATAATTCTGTCCTGATGTGTGCCAGTAATATTATATTTCGTGTGTTCTTATTCAGTCTCACAGAACCTCTTTTTCTGATGCACCTGAATTAAATTGCAACCTACACATTGATTCTGCAATTAAAATCTGAGTTTTACATTTGTTCATCACAGCACAGATTTTCATGAGACCTTCCCTCCATGTCAACAAGCACAGAAGAGCTGAATCAGCAAGTGTGCAAACAGGTATCTACACAAAGATTGGCAGAAGCAGTTACATTTGCAAATTAAAATAAAATTATTAAAAGAAAAACACAAACCGACAAGGACCTGTGAGCTTCCAGGACTATGGCTAAAAGAGAAAAAAAAAATCTTGATAATGCACTCCATTTTGTGGAGATGGAACTTCCTGGTTCCTTTTTTATTCTCCCCCAGAGTAGAAGTGAGAATTGCCCATAGAAAAAATGAAAAATGAAGAACTTTATTGTAGCTATGATAGAGAAGCAGTGTGTCTACCCAGAAACAGAATGTAGCAGCTAAGAGTTCATGCTTTAACCTGATTCTTATTACATACAAAAATTGTGCTTTAAAAAAACACATTAAGAAATGTAATGTGGTTGCATGTAAGTTAATAAAGCACAAGACTTCAGTACTCAGATTTGAGTCTCAGAGGAAGTGTGAGGGGCCAATTTCAGTAGGTTGACCTTTGCTATAACCTGAGGGGTGTTTTATATGCACAGATTTTAGCTGGAAATCCAAACCAGCCTCGGTCTCTCTCTGAACTGCAAAGTTAATAACATATTAGATTAGAGGGATGTTGTAATGTACACACTCTGTCACAGCCCCAACTTTGAATCCCCCCCCTCCTCTATCCTACCCATTCTTCGATCCTTTCCAGGGCCTTACTTGATGAGCTAACTATCCTGTTGTTCTCAGCAAAGGACTTCAGATGCACCCTTGATCCAATTCCTCCTCCTAGATACCATCTTCTCTGCCTTCTCTCCACAAGCTCCTTCCCTACTGAATTCAAAACACGTGACCTGTTTCTGTTACTATAAAAATGAACACATGAATAACTAAACCTTGGAGACACCCTCCATCTCCAAACACTGTTCAGTGTCTCTTCTACTGTTTATCTCCAGACTAGTGGAGCATGCTTCTCACTCCTACTATCTTGACTTTCTTTTCTCTTTGGCAGCTCTCCAACCTGGCTTCCATCACTGAGACTGATCACCAAAATCACCAGTTATCTCCTTGCTGCCAAATCCAAAGGTCTAATCAGTTCTTCAATGTTTCCACTGGGATTCTTTTCCATTGTTTTCCCTCTCTCCATTGGGGTCCCCCAAGAATCTGTTTGGTATGTAGGGACATTTGGGTCACTTGAGATCATGTGCATACTTGCATTTATTTATTTATTTCATTTATATCCTGCCATCTTCTTTCATGGCTGCCCTCACAACAACTCTTTGAAGTAAGTTAGGCTGAAATGGAATGGCCCAAAGTCACCCAGTGAGGTTCATGGTGAGGTGGGGACTAGAACCCAGATCTCCTGAGTCCCAGTCCACTACACCATGCCTTCACATGCTAGTGTAAGTGGTCCAGATGGCTGAACTGGTATTTGAACAATGATCAACCAAGTAAAAAGTCTAGCTAAGTTCAGCAATAGACCACACTTCCTGAGTTCAGCATTAATACAAGATTCTTTATATCAAATTGTCATGGCTTCATTGTCTTCGAATACTTGTAAGCAGTTTAGGTGCTGGCTGTGCCGGCTGGCGTACATCTAAACACCTGAGGGAGTGATTTGAGAACCTTTTTTAATTTCATGCTCAGTCAGGTTTAAATGTCGTTAACAGGAATTCTCTCATTGGAAATATCAAGTTCTGAGAATTGTTTTGATGTGTGGAGGAGGTTTCATCTGACCTAATCAGTACTGGGACGGTCTCACAGAAATAGTGCATGTAAGAAAGAGCTGTGCTCTCTAAAAGTTGCTGTTCCTTAAAGCTACTTTGACAAATCACAGGGTGTTGGGTGCTTTTGGAGGTCCTGTTTTCAAATGAGTGGTGCACTTCCTTTCCAAATCCAGAACACATATCCTATCTGGAATATCTAACTCCTTCCAGGGAAATGACAAGAATAGTTTCAAGAGGAATCATTTTGATTCTTGGTGATCTGTTACATCCAGTGTTCTCAAATAGAAAATAAATACTCCATGTCTCAGCTCAGTTTTATCTTATCAATCCTCAATGAAATCCTGTAAAGCACTAGCTGTGATACCAGACATTTATGTCACTAAGGCTTGAGGAAAGAGTTACTCAAGTACCTCTCTTCAGTATCATCATGCTAAGGAACTCAAGGAATGGCTGAATCAGTTTTCAGAACATCCTGTGTCTGTGTGCATGTGTCAAAGTCTTTAACAAACTGCTGAAGGAGAAGAATGTATGACAACAGACCAACTCACTGATAAAGATGTGTCACTCAGGCAGTCATGAGACATTGTATTGAGTCCCCTTTGGCCTGGACACTATCAAGAACTTTTGTAAACCACCCAGAGAGCTTCGGCTATGGGGCAGTATATAAATGTAAATAATAATAATAATAATAATAATAATAATAATAATAATAATAGTGAAAGGAGACAAATTCTGGGCATTGCCACCAGCCAAGGGACCTAAGACCACAGGGAAGCTGCAAACCCTGCTTCCCAGGGAGAACATTATGGCAACGTGGCACCATCCACCGGCCAGGAAAGGAGCAGCTGTTCCAGTAGTCCAGTGTTCTCTTCCAACAGCAGCCAACCAGATAGCTATGAAAAGCCCACAAGCAGAACACTAGATAACTAGTATTGTAATATAAGGGCTATTCTTGAACAAATGGTAGAGTTCATAGCCTACATTTAAGACAACCTTCCAGAAACATCTCAGCTGACCAATGTGTCTGCTACTCTTCCTAGTTTGATCAGTTGTTGGTCACAGAGTCTCTCTCTCTCTCTCTCTCTCTCTCCACACCCACACAGAGTCAACAGCCTTTTTCCATCTATTCCTAGACTCTTTTAGTCCTTGAATCTATTTTCTCCTTGCTTCATTATGAAGCTAAGATTTTATAACTCTGCAATATTGTAAATATTTATGCAAAACCCAAAATATTTTGAAACTTTCCCTCACCCCTGCAAAAGAGAACTTCTTACTGAACATTCAAACAGCCAAACTCTTGAAGTATAAAGGTCATCCAGATGTGAAAACCTGCATTTTCCTAGTTCTCCCAGCCTCACTTACTGAAGGGAAAAGAGTTTATAGCAACATAGCTTATCAATATGTAGCAGCCAGCCAACCAGCCAGCCAGAGGTGTGGCATAATTATCTTTGCAAGAATGCTTTTTAATACTCATGCATCACTAAGACTAGCAAAAGTAATTCCTCTCTCTCTCTCTCTCTGCAGGTTAGTTACATTAAATCATTTTAAAATGTTTATGCTGGAAACAATCTGTTTGTATCAAATAAATATGATCTCAAAGGTCCTCAGCAATATAATTTCTTGCAAAATACAAAATGCTGAATCCATGTCATCCTCTTCAGAAGCTTAGCAGGGATTCTGGGAGCCAGCACTCTCTGTCTATTGCAATCGTTTTTGCGAAACCCCAAGTCATCTCATCATAGAAACTGGTTAATGCCAAAACCACCTATCAGGAGTCCAAAGAAAGAAAATGTGGAAGAAAACATTGGAGGCACACTTGAAAATGACAACCATATGAGACAGACCCAGAGGAGAAAGGAATACAAACTTACAGTACAACCACATTGTGACCTTGGCTGGTTCATGTTTTCAGATGTTATTTTTGGCTGTTACTTTCTCAGACTCAGAAGGCATCACAACAGTAGTTCTATATACTAAAGTGATCTCTGAGGAAACAGGAGTATGATTTCTTCCTCCTAGGGAATTCTGGGCTATTAATCTATGCTTACAGTGTTCTCAGCCTCTTTGTTTATGTGCAGACATGCATGTTAAACAGTTCTGGTAGGAAAGAAGCTTCCAACCAGATAAGCACAATTTCTAACGCTTATCGCGCATAATAGCCTTGGAAAGAATGGGCAATATGTTGTTCCTATAAGAGATCTTTTGAATGAAATTATTTGGTTCCCTGATGCACTTTGTTCTTTAGCAGCTATTTCTAGGTCAGGATGAATATGAATAACCTGCAAGACAGTTTCCTAGCTTAAATATTGGTCAACTGAGGAATAAAGGCTGCAATCCACATCCCACTGAAGTCAGCTGGAGCAAGGGTTTCCAGGGCTTCCGCCTTTAAATATGCTTTTCATATGAAATAATAAAGAGTGTGAATGAGTATGTATAGAATAACCTTTGTTTGGCACTGAGTAATCACAGCCAACCTTCATATCATCATACATACTAGCCTTCCCCAATCAGGTGGTCTCCTGATGTTTTGGACTTCAACTCCCATCATCCTCAACCTTTGGTCATGGTGGCCAGGGATGATGGACTTTCTAGTCCAAAACATCAAAGACACCCCCCATGCACCAGGTTTCTTAACTTTACACACATAGCTTTCATTTGCTTTAAAAAATGACTACAAATTAAAAATTGTGCTATACACACACACACACACACACACACTCAGAATATATGAATCTTCTTTGTCCTGTAGCCTAATAATGGAAATCAATGCACACATAATCTATTTATATCTGAGTTTCCTCTTAAAAGTTTGGGGTGCGTGTGTGCAGATGCACCTTAATATTGCTATTAGGACCAAAGCCTTATATGAATGAAAAGCAGTTTGAGAACATGTGTGGACTTGCTCCCACTGCGTATGAAATACACCAAGAGGAAAAGAAGACATCTGATATTGACTTGGAGCCCCATATAGTGTTGCTAAGGAAAATAGGTGTTGTCATGGAAAAGGTATCACCATATCACAGTGGCCATGGCTGAATTTATTATCTCTCTAGCACCAATCCCTACTCTCAAGAGAAGCCTAAAACTAAAACTGGTAACAACTATTTTCAGCACAAGTGGTAGGAAACAATTGACCTTAACAGTTGCAATGAAATATAGCGGTTACGTTTCTGTCCCTTTTGCCATTACAACATGCAGGGAATGTATGAAACGTTGACCTTTCTTTTCAAACTATTACTAATTAACTATCTAAACGTTTAAAATTGTTCATAAAGAATGGACTACAATTCACTCAGCCCCTGTGATTTTATGAAAATTGGTGATATTTATGCCCGGACTGTAAGATCATCTTCAGAGGCCTTCCTCTGGGTGCTCCTGCCAAATGAAGTGAGGTGGGCGGCTATTAAGGAGATGGCCTTTTCAATTGTGGCACCCCAATTGTGGAATGCCCTCTCCAGAGAGGCTCGTCTTATGTTGTGCCCTTTTTGGCTCCAGAGACTAATGGAACATACATTCAACACAAGTTACTTACTGTAAGTACCGACATAGGGAAATCTGAAGTGGTACTTTGCCATCAACTTCAGTATAAGGAAAAGCTCTTTTTATGTTGTGAGGATGCGTACATGGATTTCCCCCTGAAACTTTATTAAATAGATCTCTCTGTGCTCAATATAATTTAAAATGCATAATAATAAAGTATTAACTATCTAAACGGTTAAAACTGTTCATAAAGAATGGACTACAATTCACTCAGCCCCTGTGATTTTATGAAAATTGGTGAAATTGGTGATTCCGTGTAATACTTCTTTCCAACATGGACCATTCCATCTCTGACTTGCGTACAGCAAGATGTCTTGTAAAACTAAGATTTGCCTACACACCAAAATGTAGAAAAACGCTCAGTAACCCAGTCAATGGACTGAACAAAAATCTCAGCTTCTTGGATCACTGCAAACTATATGTAGTTTACCTTCTATGGAGAAGAGACAGTTGATACATACCGTGGGATTTGTTACTAGCACATTGCCTAACATAATTCACACACTTTCATTTTTAACTAGATCCACCTTGTCAATCAAACACAGAGCAAGTTAAGTGGTCATTGAAATTAATAGAACTTAAGCACATAACTTCCCCCGAAGTGCCTTTATATGTAAGCTTAGAATTGCATTTTATATTGCTTGTTCTACTTAAAAAATAGCATGGTAAGTTCCTGAAACTTGTACACACCTCTCCAAGGGAGGCTGATCCAATTCATTGGCTGACTCTCATTACTAAAAACAGTATAACGTTAAGTTGTCCTAATTTTTTAAAAAATTAACGATGTACAAACCGATAGCAAGGAAATTAAAAACAAATAAAAAACAACTTCTTTGTCTGTTTCAGCCTTGACAAGGCTTTAGTTTCATAAGACGTCAGAATACAGTTTTAGAGAAATGTCCCACGAGATGTCCAGCCAAAGCATTTAAGACAAGAAAAACCTCTTTCTTCTATGATAATGTACACATCTAATAATAATAAAAAATGTAATTTCCAAGGGAAATATTGATGTGCTCTTGAATTACTAATGCAGACAAAAGTCAGTTAAGTATTACTTTGAAAGCATAAATTAACCTTTTCTTGCATTGGGTGGGTGGGTGTTACTTTTAAAATTGCAGGTTGACTTTTATTTTCCTAAACATACTAGAGGACATTGTTCTGGTCAGGGCCAGCATCAATGACAGGCATGGTTGGGCACCTGCCTAGAGCCCACACCCCAGCAGGGTTCCACTGACAAGAGCTTCCTGGTATTGCTCCTCCTTGCAACCTGCTTGTTCATCTGCCTCTCACGCTGGTCCAGACCAGGTGGTGGTGAGAAGGAGGAGCAGAAGATGCCATGGTCTACATGTTTACTGGCTCTCTGCGGCCATTTGTTTCCTTGGCAGGCAATGATGAAAAAGGGTTGAGGAGCAATAGCACCTGGTAAACTCACTGAGGGAGGAGGCGAAGGGCTCAATCTATCCCACAGTTCCCAGCAAGCCCCAGCTAGAATGTGCCCTAAGCTAAATAGGGGCAAGAGTTGTTGTTATTTATGTTAGTGTTGTTGTTTTTTAGAGAATTACCACTTGCTCCTTGATATGTATTGCTAATTCTAGAAAGGGGCGCGCGCGCACAACCAGCTATACAAAAAGGTGTAATGAAGAGTGAATGTACGATTCAAGGCACATATAATAGATAACATTAGGGCTGGGTATGGAAACACCCCCCCCCCATTTAGAGGCCAATTTGGAGTTTCCAAATTGGCCCCCTCCACCTGGCCTGGATCTGACCCACTCCAGATCTGGAGCTGAAGTGAGATTTAGATGTCTGAACTATTCGGACATCCGAAGGCTGGCCAGCCCCCTGCTCCCCCGCTCTCATGTCTCCCTGCTTCCTCCCCCCCCCCACTTGTAATGTTGCATACATAGCTTTATGACCCCCATTTCGAGAAGATTTCTATTCTGGAAACACACAAGTTGCTGTTTTTAAAACGGTAACCCTTGAAGAAACATGGATGGCTGCTGGTGCTCATGACGGGTCCAGGTAAGGAGCGGGTGGGTGGGTGGGCAGTGCAAATCCGAGGGTGGGGTGCAATCCAAATCAGGTCAAAGCAGTCCAAAGTGCTCAGGATCCAGACAGATTTGGTCCGAAGCAGCCTCCTTCAGCTCAGAACTCAGATCCTGAGCCGAAGGGATACACAGCCCTAGATAACATTACATTCCTCCAAATAAACCCTCTGTTTAACATAGACTGTATTTTTGAATTTTACATAGAGGTGCAATGCCATCAGCACTCACATATACAAGAAAAATGAACAAACAATGTTTATTTACATTTTGTTGTCTGTTCTAACCATGGCAATGAAAGCCAAAACTAAGACAGAATTTAGGAATTAAGCAATAAGAAATAATATTAATGGTACATGAAAAATTCAGGCACAATTGGTTCATCCAAAGGGTAAAAAACATATGGAGTGAGTTATGCTGAAATATAAAGCAAGCCCAAGGAAAAATTAATTCCAGAGATGCAGCTATTTCAAGTGCAAGAGTATTTCAGGCATACCCAGGGAACAAGGATTATGACCCAAAATGAACATGCAAAAATCATAAGCAGCACTTACTATTTTTACATACAATTAGAGATTTCTCATGAAACCATCTCAGACTGGCAACATTCTTATCTGATGAGTCAGCTGGATTCTATCAAAATAGCCCTTTATCATTTTCTCCTAGAGGCCTTTAAATTGCCCCTTGTAATTAAACACCTATGGAAGATATTTTAAAAAAAACAAAAGACAAAACAAGACCCTTTTTGCTCTCTGGACATGGAACATTTAAGGTTTTTTTTAATAACTGTAGATGTCACAGTCATTTCCCCAAGACATAATCACCTTAATATAGGTATGCATTTTAAAGACAATAGATTTTTAAAATGAGAGGGACCTAGCTAGTAGGGTGCAGTTTTAAACTGTACAATTTAGAGTTACATCTGAAGTTACACTTTCCTATGCATATTTTAGAAACAGGGAACTTGGGAAATGACCCCAAATGGCTGAAGACGCTCTGCTTGGTAATACATTACATATGGGATCTCTTAGGTTCACATCACTTGGTTGCACCCAACCTTTCTGACATTAAAGACTGGTGGGGTTTTCAAAACGCTACTCTAGAAATGTAACACCAAGAACAGCCTTTAAATAATAAGACATAAGATCACTGGACTGGAGCCAAAGGTTTCTTTCCTCTGATGGCAGGAGTCTTCCCGTGATGGAAGGACTCCTTCCACTGATGAAAGGATTCCCTTTGTCAGAGGAAGAGTCCTTCCACCGTAGAAAGGGAATCTTTGGGTCCAATTCTTCAATCAAGGCACTCCCATTTTTCTCCGCCACTGGAACTGTCAATTTTATAGCAAGACTAAACAAATAGCTAAGAGCTATGAATAGCTGCATCAACCTGTTTCTCTTCATAAAGGAATTGTACTCTTATAGGTTTGTTATACACATTAAATGTTGAAGGGTGCTAACATGAGCACAAAATATTTTGGGGATAAAATGTGAAATGGATTTTCTACTCTATCTGTATGAAAAATAAGGTCTTCAAAGTGTGTTTCAGAGAATCCTTCCCCTCAGGTAAAACAAGTTTTCAAGTTTCACTTCACTTCACTTTTAGATATTGCTGGCAGTGTACTTTTAAGAAGTAACTGAGCCGCGTCTCCCTAGCAGTTAGAAACATTCTTTGGTGTGAGAGACAACATTTACTAGCCATGATATCACACATTCTAAAATTCTGCAATAACAAGAACTTACTTCAATTCGCAGATTGGCTGAGATCCAATTCACACAATCAAGCCACCACCAGGTGACCAGAAGAAATCCAAACTGGGAAGAAGCTTCTGTATATGGCGAGCCATTCACATTCAATCACTCATTTCAGAGATCTGCCAGTTTTACCATGGCAATGAAGAACTATTTTTCAGCAATTTACAGTGTGGAGAAATCTGCATGGCAGGGAACGGTCAACTTGGCAGAAGGCTACATACAACGGCTTGCCATGGGGAGCAGCTTTCACACCACTGCGATTTCAATTACTTTTTCTTGCTTCCAATTTCACCGTCTTATACTTAATATTATCTAAACCATCCTTATGATCATGAGTCTCAATTGCAATTTTCTAACTTAATGTTTTCTCCTCTTCTTCAGCTATCTTGAATTCCTCATAGTTTTCCATACAATCTTGAACTTTAACCTGCATTTTGTTATTTTAGCTTCAAATACCCACATTGGGTATTTGATTCCAAACAAACATTTGTCTGTGTCAGTTCTAACTCTGAACTTTAGCTTAAGGTCTAGGAAGGAAACTAGAGCTTTGTTTGATCCTTTTAGAAATTTGCACTGTACAAAACATAAATATGTAATTATTTGAAGAGCAATTGCCTCATCCAAAGAATTCTGAAATACTGTTCTGGATTCCACATTGCTATTGTTGCCCTGCATCTACAACGTAAGAGGAATAGTCATAAAAAGCTGAAGGACAATGCACCCTGCTTACAGCTTCTTATGAAAGCCTCTTGTTACCTGTTGTTTTTATGAATTATTTCTGCCCATTTAATATATCCATTACCTTCGGATCCCCTGGCTACAAGTATATTGGCAGCATATATTCCTCGCAATGGCAACTTTGCTTTAATTCTAATAATAAAAATATTAGTTACATTGAAGTAGTTATAAGATGCATTCAGAGAACATGAATGCTAAAGTTCCCAGTTCAATCTGTGTTCCAACTGGGGTTTGGGACAGAAACTACCTTGGTCTCACTGGTAAACATGGGTAAAGACAGGAGGGAGTTTTGTCCTTTTGACACCTTTGCTCATAGTGTCCTTTGGATGACTTGAAGAATTGGGAGTAGGTGCTGCTGCCAATTTATCAAGGAGTACGGCTCCAAAAATACACACAGAATCAATTCAAATGGGTAGAAAACACCGCAGTTGGTGACGTGACACTTAAATTTAGGAGGGTAAAATCATATTGGGTAAATATGATGGCAAATCATATGTTTTCCTTCCCTTTTTTTCCATCTTACATCGTGGAATGAAAAATAAAATGAGAATTGCTTCTACAAGGCAGAGTTGTAAAGCTATGGCACATTAGCTAAAACATCATTTAAATTCAGAATTTAATTTGTTAAGGAAAACATTAAAGCCTCATACATATATGAAAAAGAGAACTATAAAAGAGAAGCAGAGTTTAGAATCATTATGCTTGCATAAAGCTCCTCCTTGACTAAACTACAAAAGTTTAAAATGTTTTTACCTACCTCCGTTAAACCAGAAACTTCTCCTTTGGCTAATGGCCTTGTGATAGATGGGGTGAACACTCTGGCATGTGACACCGGCTGCCCCCTCATAAAGTGCTTCCCTGCTTCAAAAATGTCCACTTCTACCATTTTACCCATGAATTCGGGGTTCTTTGGCACAAGGACCTTGAAAATAATGATACAGACAACTTTTCTAACTGGAATAGTTAAAAGTACTTGGGTTTTTCATTCAGAAAGGTAAAAAGGTAAATATCAAACTTGCAAAGTTCAGGGCTCAGTCACTTGCATATCTTATTCTAAAATTCGGTAACATCTTTATATGCCTTGCCAAAAACCTATGCAGCATTAGATCTACTTTTTCTTTCTGGCTCTTTAATGTATATCCACAGGATTTGATGACATACAATGAAATTGATTTCTGATGAGAACATTTTAATCACTTTGATTTATAATCAGAATCTTCTTTGTACTTAAGAGTACCTCGGTTGTAATTTATTTGACTCTAACATGCATAATATCTAAAGTAAAAATATTTTATTTCATATAACTTTGAATTATCTACCTTTATAAACGTATGATTATAAATATCTGAAAAGCAGCTGTGAATTTCATATAGCTGGAAATCAGCTGTGAACCATTTCTGCGCACCAGAACTGCTAGCCTCTGAACTAAAATGTGTAGGATGGAGCCCAACTAAATCGCAATGAGTCAGGTACAAGGAAATCTGATGAAGAATATCATTTAAAAAAAATAAAAAATGGCAAGATTAAACAGAGGAATTAATATATATATATATATATATATATATATCAGCCTTTCCAAACTTGGCGCCCTCTGCATTTGCTGGATTATAAGACCCATCATCCCCAGCCATCATGCCATTGAATGATAGGATGTTTAGTCCAACACATCGGGAGGGCAACAGGTTGGGGAAGGCTGCTTTATATGATTGTTACAGGAAGGAAGGAAGGAAGGAAGGAAGGAAGGAAGGAAGGAAGGAAGGAAGGAAGGAAGGAAGTGCAATGTTTATTCATTTTATAAAATGGTACCTGCTCGTAGAATCGATTATGAGCAACGTAAAATTTGGAATCAAATGATTCTTCTGTCACGAGAACTTTCTGTCTCTCCCCAATCTGTGAAATAAAAAAGGGAAATAGTGATCCGTCAAGAGGTGACACCATTAGTTACCCTCTGAAGACAGGAGGGACAAAGAAACTTCCTTTTGCAATTAACATGCTATTGCTGGATAATGTAATACTCCTCTGGGAAAAAGTACCACCTCAGTTTATCCATACGACAGATTACAGACCTATGATCACAAGAGATTAGCAGAGTTTCAATTCATACAAAGTATTTTTTTTAAAAAAATCTAAAGCTCCCTTTTAATTGCCAAAAGTTTTCGTTGTGTAACTAAAAACAGCTCTATATCAGTACATCATAGGTGAACACATGAATGTTGTATGTGCTTCTCCATGCTACAGACATAGGTCCTCAGACCTATAGGTGCTTCACCTCTAAACATTGTACATATTCCTGGATTATTTTTAAATGCCTTGGCTTGCTTTGAAAACTGAGGTTGCCAGGCCTCACAATTTTATTCTCTGTCTAGGAATATTGCTGAGCAATAATCACAAAGCACCATAAAGATCCTTAAAAAGGAATAAAAGATTAAAAACATCAAGAAGTTACAGAAAACGATCTCCAGATTTAATGAAAGTAAATGTCATAGTTAAACAAGGACATAGTTATGGGTTACATTATCTTAGTGTAGTGCAAACTTCAGGTTTGAGGTAATATACTTGATGTTTTTTACTAGAATATCATTATCCACCAAATGAAGTGAGGTACAAAAGATACACATTTAGAATTAAAGAATTCTGAGCCCAGGCCTTCCACACAAAAATCTACTCCTGGTTACATTCTTTACTCTACTGTCTTCATTTCAGCAGTATAATGGTGTGTGGTATGTGCATTGCCATTGTTAAAAATTGGGAGTAAGAAATCTTTGACGATGTACTCCAAAAAAATCCAGAAATCTACCGGTACCTTCTGCCCATACCTGTCTAATCTATAAAATGTAGCTTTGCCAATGAGTAAACAACATATTTCCCCAAAAGAGCCCTTCTACTGTTTTATTTTATTAATTTTATTATATTTACTTACTGTATATCCCACATTTCTACCAAAAAATGACAAGGGGAGTTACAAAATTTAAAATTGATTAAAACAAATCACATTAAAATGAATAAAAAAGCATAACAATTACAGAATAAAAATAGCTCCCAACCCACAGACCCTCAGCATGGATGTTGAAGTGTCCCAGCACAAGTTGCGGAGGCTCCAGCACCAATCTCGAGACCACCTTGGCTAGCTCAGGAAGTAAAACTGCTGAGTAGCAGGGTGGGCAGTGCACCAACAGAATCTCTATTTTGTCCCAAACACCCACCTTCAGATACACAACTTGAAACCGGAAGACACTGGGATGAAGCACCTGGACAGGGGGGATTGAATTACAATAAGTAACTGTGACGCCGCCTCCTGGCCCTCCAGGTTTTGCATGTTGCAATACGGAGAACTCAAGTGGCAAAAGCTGGGAGAGATTTACTTCCCCAGTCTCGTTCAACCAGGTCTCAATGATAGGCCAGGTAAGCACACTCATCCAGGATCAAGTCCTGAATGGCTGTTGTTTTCCTATTTATCAACGTGGCATTCAGGTTGGATATCTTATTCTGCAAGATATCCTGACATACTGGATTGGATCTTTTGTTCTGCTATGGAAGGAGACTTGTGCTTATGGTAGAACCCCTTCCCTGAGTGGAAGCTCCTTCCATTCATGGAATAGAAACATAGGGTCCAAGAGAGTGGGTTAGATTCGGAGTGAATCATACTTAGAGCAGACATGTGTCTACTCGAAGTATGACTAAGTATGGGACCAGCCAAATCTCTTTAACTCAGGTTTTATTAAAAGAAAATACAGTTTTTCTGTTTTCTAAAAGCCAGATGAACAATAAGAAAATGTCAAATGGAGCCAACTCCCGTAAAATGAGTTTTTCATGAAACCTACCTAGAAAAACAGGTTAACACATAAGATTCTGACCTTAAATTGAAAAATATTTCTAATGTCATCACAAAAGAATTACCCACAAACACCTTTATATTTATTGCTGTAGTGTCACATTAATAGTGAACTCCTGTAATTACATTTTGCAAAAAGTATGATCCAGAATTTCTTTCAATTTAATGAAAATCATAACCTTTCCCTTCCAATTCCTCACTGAAAACAAATAGAGCATATCATGTGTAGACTGCAGATTATACAGTAATTCTGTAAACTCTTTAAGCAAATATTTGCATTCGGTCTTATCAGAAAATAACAGAATCCCTTATGTTACGTATGTATGAAAACCATTCTATTGTTCCTTACATTTCTGCATGTACAATATCTTGACAATTAAAGGAAAACATTCCTGTAACAAAGCTATATGACTTGTTCAGACTTATAGGGTACCATTGGGAATTTGTGGAAATTGTAGCAAAAGCTCATGTGGCAGGTGCCATGTTTGAACATGCATGCCTCTAAGGCCTTAGCTAAACCTAAGGTTTATCCCGGGATCATCCCGGGGTCATCCCTGTTCATGTAAATGACACACAGGATATCCTGGGAGCAGGCAGGGATAACCCTGGGACGATCCCGGAATAAACAGGTCTAGCTAAGGCCTAAGTGAAAGAAACATCATGGTTGCAACTGATTTGTGTGACTGCAGTAGACTCTTAGGCCTAGGTTGTACAAAGAGCATATCTGTTTGAATACTCCTTGCCCGCAGGCCTGCTGTCAATCCCCACATATTGCTGAGGTGCTTAGATGGGGCTGCAATACATGTGAACCAGCCTACACAAGTAGATTTCAAATCATAATAGAAGGACTTTGGCATCCAAAATAGAAGCTTCCATTTTGGATGTCAAAGATGCTTCAGGTTAAAAGGTTGTGAGTTTCAGACTAAACCATCTTTTGAATATTGAAGCATTCATAAATTGTATAACTTCTTCTTTGATTAAGTTATCAACATTCTTTCAGAAAAGAGGAGATTACATTCTTGTTAAAAAGGTTTACCAAAAATTCAAGCACCTGCCATTTCCCCCCCAGGGTTCCATAACCTGTATCCCTTCAAATGTTTTGGATTACAGCTCCCCATCAGCTCCAGCAAGCATGGCCAATGGTCAGGGATGATTTATTTATTTATTTGTGGCATTTATATACTTCTGAATATATTAAAATCCCTGGAAGGCCAAAACATCTTTAGGGATACAGAATGGGGAAAGCTTACTTACATCATGAATGTCCATTGCAAACCAGAAAACGTCAAAAGAAACAGAACATAACCTTTTGCATTTAGGAAACAAAAAAAATCATCACTGTACCACAGTATCATAGTATTCTCTACTATTAAGACAACCAGTCTGAAAGTATTCTGTATGACAGTGTTGGCAGGTGTGTGCTAGTTTGTTTAAAAAGCAGATGTGGAGAAACGAATGCAGTACAAAGATAACTGAACTTCAGTTTCACTTGGTTGGAAAATTCTTCACGGGAAAACTCACTTGTGTCACAAAGGTTATATCTGTCAACTCCCTCTTGACCAAGGTAATGGGCTTGGAAAAGCCATGTACCTTTCGCCCAGAGTGTCACTGTTTGCTGTCACTGAGAGGTATGGCTTATTTGGCAGTGTTGTACTTGAGATAGCACGTGCCTAAGCATTTAACAGACCATAAGGCTCAACTCCTTTACTAAACGGTTGGACATGATGGCGGAATCCAGGCATCCCTGTTATCTTAACTAGCACATTCGCAGCCTATGGGTTGAGCTGTTCATAGGTGGGCCTTTGTTGACAATCAGAAGCGCCATGGCCCCTCTGGCATGCATTGGATTACCTTCTCTGATATCACAGTTAGGCAGGGCAGACCTTGGCTAGGCAGTTGAGCGCTATTTGTGACTTGAGAGATCTTAGAATTCCAAGACATATAAAATATATTGGCTATATGGCATGGGCCTTCAAATTAACTCCATGGCATAATGCAAATTAAGTTAATTTTTCAGAAGCTCTCAATAGAAACAGGCTGATAAGCAACATTTGTTTATGTTGTGCATTATTAAATGTCAAAGGCTTTGGGATAATATGTAAGTATATAATATACCCATCCTATTGGGCATAAAGATCCAGAAGCTGCAGCTGCTGCCTATGTGTTGACAGAGTACATGTGAGTATATCATACATTTTTTGAAATCACTGCACTGACTGCCAGTGAGTTCCTAAACATAATTCAAGGTGTTAGTTCTAGTGTACAAAGCCCTGAAAGGCTTAGGACTACGGATGTTGGAGAAATCCACCACAGATTCAAATGAGTTTGGCTTTTTATGAATTCCACTTGCAGATTCTACAGCAGACCGGCTTTTTCTGAGTCACACAGCTTCTGTGGGCTGGGTTTTTCTTTTTAACTTTTTGTGGGGATTTGTGCAGATTTGCACTTGCGCACATGGAATGAAATTCTTTTACATCTCTTAAAAAAATCCTATTTTTCCTTTCCAAAGGAAAGGAAGATCCCTGACAACCCACAAAATATAGACAGAAAGGATTTAACAACATCCGTACATCCCTAATTAGGACCCAGGTACTTGATCTCTGCCAGTTCCAACGATCCCTGGATTAAGATCAGTCGAGGAAGCTCTTTTTGTGGTGGACTCAAGGAATGTGGTCCCTGGGTCTTTTTGGTGGCAGCACCCTGGCTATGGATCTCACTTCCAGTAGAGATTTAGCTGTCCCCCATGCTGTTGTTATTGAAGCACTAGTTAAAGACCTATTTGTATGTGCAGCCTTTTGTGGTATAGGCAGGTGCTCTATTTGTCTTTTGATTGATTCTGTTGATGCTTTAATTATACAGCATTATATAGTTTAGAGTCATTCTTTTAACATTATTGGTGTGGTGTTTTACGTTTTATATAGACACCCTGGGCTCTTTGTGAGGAAAGGCAGGATATGAATAAAATAAATTAAAATAAAACTGTTCAATATGTGTAGTGTTTGTAGTGTTACACACACAAACGCCATGTTCTCCTCCACTCCTTCATTTAGCAAAATAGAAGTGATCTAGGCAACAGATGTACGCAGTGCAAACCTCCATCTTTTCAACTATTTCCCTGCCTGGCTTGAGGCTGGAGAAGCAAGGATTAAATAGAAGTCAAAGAAAGCAGGGTTTGAATAGCATCTAGTTAGCATAACAAAAGGAAGGCCCTCAGTTGTTTAGCATCGGGCAATGCATCTCATTAAATACAAGTGAAAGAACAATTATTTAGGCCCCCTATGAATACGGTTTGGCACTGAGATATATATCAGAGAGAAACCGCACGGCCATTCTGCTGGGAGAGCTTCTGCTTTCCCAGCCCAGCCATCCCGCTTCAGGGTAAATAGCCCACTTCCATTACTGTGCACCTGCATCTGACTGCTTCATTTTGATTTGGTCTCCTGCTGTGAAAATGTCGCTTCTTCAAGCATATACAAGCCCTGAAATACAGCTCATATGAAAATTATATTCAGAGATGTCAGCAGTGACCTAAAAATGACAACTGGGCCTCCATCTATCTGTTTCTTTTTAAATTCTGTTATGTCTTACTGACTTCCACTCCCTTACTATTGCCCTTGTTTTCTACAATAGGATAATCAATTATAACGCTGGCAGTTCTATAAAACTGTATTTTGTTAAGAAATTAAACAAGTAATATTTGCATCTCAGTCAGATAATTAATTTTATTCTTTATGATTCCCAAAGATTGCCTCTTTTGATTTTCTTTAACAAAAATATAGTCTCAAAGTGGCCAAATAACCAAAGGACGCAGAATACATTAATTGTTATGGAAGTCTGCACTGGTTATTTATCATGTGCCAACTTCAATGTACATAATTATCCATTTTTTAAATCAGTATAGTATTAAAACAGGTAAATATAAAAATTGCATATTCCATCAGAACTTCTATAAATATGTGCATAACCAAATACAAAAATCTGTGAAAATGACTTATTCAATATAATTATTTGCAACTAAAAATAATCTCCAATCCTAAGTGCATTTAATTTCCAGATATATCATACATACAAAATTACTTTTTAAAGAACTGATCTACAATATTATAATGGCAACAAAACCAAAAGGCATGGATTAAAATGGTTTCCCCAAAATTTAGAACATTGGTCCAAGCTGAGTACAAGTTCCTAATTTCTCATATCCTTTACATCCTTCTCTAACTCTCACCGGCTGAGCATGTTTAAACATAAGTAATATCTGCCATATTTATTTCAGCCAGAGCTTCCAATTGTAGGCTACTATATTTTCCACTTACAGACAACCTCCAACTTTGCAGCTCTTTAATGATGATGGACAAACTTGATTTCTTTCTGGCACAATATTATCTACATAGCCTAGTAATAAACACATTGGAGGAAAAGGTAAATTGCAAAGGAAGATATTCTCAACAACAACCTCCAAACAAACTTATTTCCAGGAGGCATGAATTATCTGACAACTAAACTACATATGAACGCTGTTGTCTGATTCCTCATCCTCAAGAAAAGAATTTGATATAGACCTCTCAGAGCCAGGACAGGATATGGCTGTGGAAGCACCCATTGGTGGCCCTCTTGACTTAGGGCCCTGCTTCCAGAAGAGGTCACAGTGCCATCTTTAGATTCCAAGGATTCTGGTTCTGAAGCCATCACCACACCCCAGTTCCCTCCATGCCATTGCAGCCAAAGGCTTCATAGGCAAACGTGGCCCCTTTAAGGGAGGCGGCATCATGCAGTGTGTGACAGGAACTAGCTAGCAACCTCTAGGAAGCCGACCACTCCGTCTGAGTCTGCCACTTGTTGTAGCAATGGACAAGCTTAGTTTGTCTGGCTACCTGTAAAGTTCCCAAGAGCTCTCCATGGTGCTATCCATTCTCAGATTTCTCTAACTAATCCTGCTTCTAGACTTTCCCTTGCGTTGACCATCCTGAAACTTGACCCTTCCTGTGCCTGACTTTGCCAACTGGAATTGAAGCCTTATTTTCTGATTGTAACCCTGAGAACCTGGATGCAGCAGTACCCCCAACTGGCTAACCCCCTTATTCAACAGAATCTGCAGTTTGAAACAGTACAGCTATTCACCTTTTCCTCATTTTTTTCAAGTTGAGAAAATGTTTACTTTGTAGTATACATTGTTCAAGTTATTATATGCTGTATTCCTAATATTTGTTAGTATAGTTGAGCCCAAGATTGTATCAAGTATCACTTGCCTACTGCAGATGAAATGCTGCCAAACAGGTGATTGGAAGTGCCATGTTAGCTTCCTCCCCTGGCTTCTCTCTTTCACTAATTATGGTTAGGGTTATGTGCGACCTGCAATCACTGTACAGTCCAATTTAAAGGCTTTCATTTTGCTAGCAAGTCCTATGAAACAACATTTTATTCAATCTATGTATTGAATCAATCTTTGTACAGGCCCATACAAAGGAAGACAATGCAAGAGACTTTCTAGGAGAAGATAGACAAACGTCTGGAGTCCTTTGACCGAAACAGAGAGAGCAAGATGGTCAAGGAATGCTTCCTGAATATCAAGCAATGGCTTTCAAAATAGAGCCAAAGTCATTGTTCCTAGGTAAATTTAGAGGCAATTAATTATATCAATTAAAATTCTAACATTTCTGTATATTCCAGTTTGCTTTTCTTAATTGAAAATAAGGATTTGTTTCTATTATATTCAAAGCCTACAAATGACTGATTGGAATTATGAGGTATAACTTGGGCTGCAAGCAGCGTTTACAAGATCAGAATAACAGCAGAACCAAATCACACATCGGATGCAGAAACACCACGGCAGATAGACAGGCAGACAAGATTAGGAAAGAATTCAAGTCAGGAAGCAAGCCTCAAAGGAAAAAAGTTCTAAAAACAATAAGCGTGTAGATGTTTTTACATTAGAAAAGGGGAAACTCCAATTGTTCCCCCCTTCATTTTGAAAATAACCTTTTTTAAACTAAAAGAACAGACCAGAATTATCATATTCCCATTGACATTAGTACCTTCAACTACTTTCTAATGCTTGTGGAATTCACATATTCATGAATGCAAAAATAGTTCTATTCAGCTCATACATATGTATACCTTTTTATTTCTTTAAAGGTAGTGTCAAAAATTTATATTGCCATCAGACTGTTAAGATGCTTGCACCCTCACCATTTTGGTTCATTTTATCAAATGTACCAAGCCTGTTTCTTCCATTTATAATAAAGACAGCATGAAGAGTTAGAAAGCACTTTAGTGTGAACGAGGCACAAACATAATTATACCTGCACTTTTAGATAAGAACTGTCCCTATATCCTTTTTAGAATTTTGTTTGTTTTCATTTTAAATGTAATATCAACCATTTGTGCATCTTTCTCTTAACAGTTGATTTGATCACCATGTTCCGCTAGATCCCAGTGATAATAGGGTAGGATACAAATTTATTTATAATAAATTATAAATAAATAGTTGCTACTGATACTACAACCTTGCAGGACTATAATTTGGGGAAGGGTCAAAACAATTCCTGCCTTTCCCAAAATCCAGTTATGGTTGGTGTATGAGCTCTTCCCCCTGTAAGTGGAGAATATCGCCAAAATCAGAAAGCAACATAGAGATGCTAACCTTGAACAAGGTCAGCAGATTAGTTATTCAGCTAATACAACAAAGATGCGAATCCAGATTTGAGCTGTTTGATATGCTCTGAGCCCAAATTGGTCCCACCAATGACTGATTTGGGGCTCAAAGCAGTCAATGACTGGTAGGTGATATAAGAATGGGGAGAAGAACTAAGAAATAAAGATGGCCCTTTGCCTTCCACTACCAAAGAAACGATTAGTAGGTGAGGTAGAAAAGGAAGTGGAAATGAATGAAGAGAGTTCTTGACTCTCCTTCCCCTAGTTCATCCTGCTTACCTCCTCCACAAAATTCCAGTAGTCCATGTTTGTGTGCATGCATGTATATCTATGTCTTTTATATTGTATTAGATATCCATTTTAGTGTGACCCACTTAGAGATTTCATCATATTAAACAGTATAGAAATAATAAATAAATAAATTTGATTGACATCCTTAGCACATTTCAGGAAATCTGTACTGTGTTAATCTATTCATCATCAAACTCTCTTACAAAGAGAAACCAATGTTGATTTTGGTGACAGAACTTCTCCATTTACCACTGAATATTAAGATATACAATGACCACGTTTGGATGAGTTATTTAACCCATAATGTGCTGCGTCACCTGTGGCACCACATGCAATATGCAGCCCTCTTTCGGAGGTTGTCATGTTGTGCGAACCTGATGAGCATGGGTTTAAACAACCCTCACATAATCCTAAAACAGACCATGGGTTAGGTGAAGGTGTTTAACCCTCACCTAAACCGTGCTTGCTGGGTAAACATGACACAACAACCTCCCTGCAGGGTTTGCATATCAAAATGACAGCCCATGCATTGCTGCCTCACTATGGGTTTAAGTAACCCACGCTGGGCTACCAAGTTACTTGAACAGCTCCATTATTAAAAGCTGGAGCATCACCCCTGTCTATTTTTTTTAAAAAAATACTGAGTCTATCATAAGGCATCAAGGGGAGAATATGTTTTTGCTTTCTTACTTAAGAACTGGAGGGAAACAATAGTAAACTGGCAGTTGGATGGAAAGAAAACACTGTAAGAATAACCACTCAGTGTGTCTCCTATGTATCCCATTCAACTGAATGCAGCTTTATGATAAAGTGCTGGTGAATGTACAAAAGCAGGCAAAAACATGATGCATCAGGAATCATGCAATAGACAGCTTCACTAAGTGTTATCTCAAGAGCATTTTGGTCATTAGAGAGCTATCAACATTGGCATAGATATATGTACTAGATATTTTGAAATTCAAATGTAAACTGGTCCCATTCATGGCACACAGATGTTGGCAAAAGGTAAAATGAGCACTATTACAACTGCTGTCAGGTGTTTTATATAAAACTGCATAATAGTTTTCACTTAGAGTTACTTTTAACTCCTATTTCATTGTTCCCAGTCAATTTGTGGTTTGTCAAGATCATACACGCTCCTGGGGAGGGGTGGGGAGACAACTGGCCAGAATATTACTTGCACATTTTGCCTTGTATCTCAAGTTCTGTAAGGGCTACTAGGAATCCAAACCAGCTAATGGTCCAAACAATAATCAAGACAAAACCTGTCCAACTGGTCCATTGGAAGCCTTTATCTTGGGATTAGAACCCCCTCCCCCCTCTCTCTCACACACACAATGTTTTGTCACTAGGACTCTTATAAAGTCTATAAGTTGCTTGAAAGATAAAACTGGAATTCTAGATGCCTTGGGGTTAAATTCAACTCGATGAAGCTTTTATTACATGTCAGCAGGGAGCAGAATTTCAATCATTATTTTCTTCAATATTGTGCAGTATTGCAAGATTAAATTAATGGCTTTAGATACATGTCTTAGTACTGCCAATATAATCCTACTTAAGGCAAAGTAGCCAACTTGGAAATGATTAGAAGGAAAATTATTATATTGCCATGCTCACAGTGGGCACAATTCTTGTTCCCCACCTATTTTCAGAAATAATGAGCAACTAATATGGATATACAACACAGGGGGAAAAACACGTGGCCTGTACTAGGGAAGTAGAAAGAGTCAGACAGGTGAACAGATTACGTTCAATGGCTTTTAAATTAACAATCCCTTTTTCACAGCAATTTTTTACAATTCTCCTTTAAAAGTTTTTGCTTTTGGCTTGTTTAACCCACCACCCCCAAGACCATAAGGCTAAAAATGAATGTGTTATTGATATGCTATCTTTCTTTCTGAATAAAGACTGGAGCTAGTTAAAATGAAGTAAGCCACCGAAATCTCCTCTGACATCCAGAGAAGATACATTAACAGCACAATCCTATGTATGTTTATGCATGCCCAGCTGGGGAATGCTGAGAGTCGTAGGACTTTTTTTCTGTCTAAACATGCATAGGATTGCATCCTAAGGGTACGAAATCTAGAATTATGCGCCTGAAATGGAGGCAGATTTGTTAATTGTCATTACAAGAGGCAGACGTTATTTTTCTAATGCACAAAACATTGCAGATTGTTGTGTACATCTGTGTCCTCCTGATTGATTGAAACTCTACTTTATTTATAGAAAACATGATTAAGATCAAAAGCTGTACTCTGTTTGGGGAAAAGGTAGTCATGTATTTTTCTGGCAAGAAATTGCTGGAGGGGAGGGGAGGGAAGGAGGAAGGGAGGGAAGGAGGGAGAGAAGCACCAAGAAGAGGAGTCTGCAGCCTTCTGATACTCAGGATATTGTTATCTTAGGAGACCACATGCAACACAAGATAAGACATCATTGTATTTTTTCAGCCAGTCCGAAACTATTTCTGTGCTGTTAGACAAGTTATATGTCAGCTAGAGTCAATTTTCATGGGAGGGTGAATAAGAAAATTTATGAACAAGTGTTCTATGCTAGGAACTTATACCCTGTCAATATCAACCGATAGCAACCTATTTTCTTTCCTGGCTAAACTGAAATTTACTACCACAAATATCTATCAATCAATCAATCAATCAATCAATCAATCAAACAAGTTTATTACGGCAAACAGCCAGCATGGTCTACCACAAATAAGAACATAAGACGAGCCAGGCAGGATCAGACCAAGGGTCCATCTAGCCCAACATTTCGTTCACGCAGTGGGCAACCAGCTGTCTGTGGGAAATCCACAAGCAGGACATGAGTGCAACAGCACCCTCCATCCATGCTCCCCAGCAACAGCTGTACAAAGGCATGCTGCCTTTAAGAATATAAGAAGAGCCATGCTGGATCAGACCAAGGGTCCATCTAGTCCAGCACTCTGTTCATACAGTGGCCAACCAGCTGTCGACCAAGAACCGACAAGGAGGACACGGGTACAACAGCACCCTCCTGCGTATGTTCCCCAACAATTGGTGTATATAGGCTTACAGCCTCTGATACCAGAGGCCGTAAGCCTATATCAGGACTAGTAGCCAATGATAGCCTCCTCCTTCAGGAATTCATCCAACCCCTTTTAAAGCCATTTAAATTGGTGGCCATCACAACATGTTATGGTAGTGAATTCCACAGTTGAATTATGCACAGTTGGATTATGCACCTTTTATCTGTCCTGAATCTCCCACCAATCAATTTCATGGGATGACCCAGGTTCTAGTATTATGAGAGAGGGAGAAAATGTCGCCCAATCTACATTCTCCGCACCATGCATAATTTTGTACACCTCCATCATGTCTCCCCTTAGCCTCCTTTTTTCCAAGCTAAACAATCCCAGTTGTTTTAACTTTCCCTCATAGAGGAGATGCTCCAGCACCTTGATCATTTTAGTTGCCCTTTTCTGCACTTTTTCCAGCATATAGACATCAGGACGAGAAGCCAGTTTGTCCAATCCCCTTTTAAAGCCATCCAAATTGCTGGCCATCACTACAACCTGTGGAAGTGAATTCCATAGTTTAAGTGAAGAAGTACTTCCTTTTATCTGTCCTGAATTTTCTACCAGTCAGCTTCATAGGATGACCCCAGGTTCTAGTATTCTGCTCATTAAAATGACTAAATAACATTATATCATACTTTAAAACAAACAAACAAAAACTATGTATGCATTTAAATGGTGATGCAATCATAATCAGTTTTGCAGAGAAAAACTGGTTGATCAAGCTTAAATGATGTGATGAAACACCATACTCACAATGTATGTTCAGGAATATTTTGAAACAATGACAGGCTAAGATATCCACTTTCTATGCAATGTGAATTAGGAAAAAACATTAATCTACAAAACAATATTAGGATTGGTATGGCTTTAAGAGGAAATTAAACTGTATACTGTAACTCTTTCTTACAAATGACCTTTGCAAGTCATTTTTTTTTAAAAAAAAAAATCCCTCTATGACCTAATATTTTTTTAAAAGTGCAATACATCTCCTGAGCTTCACAGATCCCAATTAAATTGATTCAGTCTGTTCGGCTCAATTGCTTCACTTTTCCAGAGGCTGAAATCCTACCCTTTTCAACAACTGCAGTGTGCTGAGATTGGCCTAACCAGTGGCTCTGTCCAGTATGCAACATAACTGTCATCTTGCCAGGAAATTGGATTCCTTTTCAGCTGTTCCAAAAACTCCATCACAGATGATCTGTCTAGTCTAGTTTCTCTCTTGCAGAACAGAAATCAAAACACATGTTGGGTTTGTGATTTTTGCATTTTCACTCTGGGAATTAAAATATAAAGATAAAGGAGAAAACTGTCACTATTAAATGTGAGAAATTATAATAACAGCTGGAAATAAGTTATCATCTAGTGCAATAGGCGATTAGTAGTTTAATGCATTTGATGACATTTCTGTACTAAGATGGGTAAATTCAAATGGTGCTTTATACCTTTAGTAGCTGTGAAGGGAGAATGTAAATTACTCCAAACTCCCTGCAAGGTAGGCCAGGACTTCCAAAAGTCAATAGGCTGCCACCAACCCTGACTCCTTTAATCCTTTCCTAATCTGGGGACTTTCGGGCCTTCAGGTCTGCTTGATGACCACTAAACCACTAAACCACTAAACCACTTGATGACCACTCAAGTCAACACCCACTGTTTTAAGCCTCCAAGTCCAAATATAACATGATAGCCAAATGCTCAACCAAGAGGCACTGAACTTAGCACCGAAGTTTATCCAGAAGAAAGCACACTCAGCTCTGGAGGTAGATTAGTAGTTTATTAGGATGAGGGAAAGGGAAAAATTAAGCAAGTACAGAGAACCTTTGATACATATCCCAAGCAAAACAATAAAACACGAACTGACTTATCCTAAATAAGGGGTAATTACTGAAATAAGGGTCTGCTCAGATAAAGTCCCAGCCTGGGTTCAAGAATGCACCAGTTCATGACCACTTGACGCATGAAGATGGGAGACAACTAGACCATCCTCCATCACCTCTTTTATCTCCCAGGCCCTGGCAACTCAGGGCAGATCTCAGGCAGCCAATTCCGAGCCAGTGCCCATGAAATCCCTCTCATCCTGAAGGGAGTTGCACTTTCTCACCAAGCTTAGCTGTGGCCTTGAACATGGGGAGCTGCTGGAGCTGCCTCGAGATAGACATTTCCAGGTGGTTACATCATTGCGTGCTAACTGGGCCTGGACCGATGACTGAGGTAGCCAGAGGAGAAACAGGTAAGCTGTCTGCTGTTCTTGACAGTAGCATTTGATTACAATGGACTAAAATTTATTACTTATATCACCAACTGTAAGTGATAATCTCACAGTGCTCTGCAGAGAAGGCTATGCATAAACACCACAGTTTTTAAACAATTCAAAATAATTGCCTTTCACAGCTATGGTCTAAAGAACAATGTACTCTGGCAGCCTTCACAAAATAACTTCTAATAATAGATCTTTTCAAATGTAGGAACTTTTTGGCTCTTTGAATTCTACTGCATTTATCATCCAAAGCATGTATAAATAAACTTCAGTATAATTGTGGTAGTAATATTTTATTCTCTCATAGGTTGTAACAGCTTAAAACAGAATAACAGCAGAATTGTAAAGCAGATAACTACAACAATTGGTTCACATACTGTAGATAATCAGCAGCATGGTCCTTTAGAAATATTTATTTACAAATATGGGATGGCTATGTGAAAGCTGTCACCTTGTTAAATAAACTTCAATGGGCTTCCATTGAGCTACAAATGTAGATGTCAACAGAATTATGCACACCAGCTAAGCTACTTGTTTGAGACCACTGAACAATAGCAACTTCTGCAGAAGTTCCTTATGTTAAACTGCTTTTAAAAAGGGGTTTAGGGAGCAACCCTATGGCCCCTAGACAACATCTGAGTGGCAACAGGATACTTCAGATTCTCAGATCCAATGTCAGAGACAGTACTCCGACCTTGGAGAAGAGAATCTGCGCTCCGCCCCCCTTCCCATCCCAGATGGTGGTGAAAGAACCATGCTGGCTGCTCACCAAGGTTGACAACTTGACCTTGGAGATGGAGCAAAGGGGGCGTTTTGGTGGGTGGGGAAGGGAGGGGACTGGAAAGGCTGAGATATTCCGAGGCCTCTCCAGCCTCCTTCCCTCCACCTCCGAAGACTCCAGCTAGATGGGCAAAAACCCCAGCTTAGTGAAAATGTAGAGCAGAAGGAAGTGATGATTGCCATTGATGCTCCTTCCGTTCTGCACTGGATGTTCCTAAGCTGCTGAGTTCAGAGGTTTATGGGCATTGAGCGTGCAAAAAATAGGACTGCGACCTTAAAGGTTTTGGTGATGCTACTGCAAAAAATGGCTAGAAAAACCCTGAGATATGCTTGGATCTGCCTAGGATAAAGTTGGATAAACAGTTCGTGTTGGAGTGTGGAGAATCCCTACATGAAGCAACCACTCCAGTTCTTGCCCTCTTCAGAAGAATTCTATGTAGTTATGTAATATTAACTTGAAATAGTTATGTGACAATATTAACTTGAAATATTCTTTCTAGACATAAGACTAATTATAGAGTATTGGCTCAACTATTATGAAACTCTATACTCCGATGTAATCAAAGTAAGTTGGGCATTGGAGGCACTGTTTTACAGTGGTTCAACTCCTACTTCCGGCGTCAGTTCCAGGAAATACCATTGGGTGACTGCACTTCAGCCCGATGGCAGGGCACCATCTTGTCCCCAATGTTATTTAATATCTATAGTGATCCGTTGGGAGCGGTCAGGAGATTTGATGACACCCAGCTCTAATTCTCTATGACTTCTGAATTGGGAGAGGCCGTACACATTCTGAACCAGTGCCTAGATACAGTTATGTATTTATTACATTTGTATACCTCCCAATAGCCGAAGCTTGGATGAGGGCCAATAAACTGAAACCAAATCCCAATAAGACAGAGGCCCTATGGGTTGGCAGTACCCAGGTCTGGGAATTGGGATGTTTGCCTGTTCTGGATGGGGTTGCACTTCCTCTGAAAGAGCAGGTTCATAGTTTGGGGGTGCTCCTGAACCCATCTTTGAGGGCAAACTGTCATCATGGCCCTGTGGGGAAGAAGAAGGACCGAGGGGACAGGAGTAGGCAGAAGTAACATCGGGGCCTGCTCCTGCTGGACTCTTCCCCCCCCCCCCACAGGGCAAACTGCCATCTTGGCCCTGTGGGGAAGAAGAAGGACCGAGGGGACAGGAGCAGGCAGAAGTAACATCGGGGCCTGCTCCTGCTGGACTCTTCCCCCCCCCCACAGGGCAAACTGCCATCTTGGCCCTGTGGGGAAGAAGAAGGACCGAGGGGACAGGAGCAGGCAGAAGTAACATCGGGGCCTGCTCCTGCTGGACTCTTCCCCCCCCCCAGGGCAAACTGCCATCTTTGCCCTGTGGGGAAGAAGAAGGACCGAGGGGACAGGAGCAAGCAGAAGTAACATCGGGGCCTGCTCCTGCTGGACTCTTCCCCCCCCCCCACAGGGCAAACTGCCATCTTGGCCCTGTGGGGAAGAAGAAGGACCGAGGGGACAGGAGCAGGCAGAAGAAACATCGGGGCCTGCTCCTGCTGGACTCTCTCTCTCTCTCTCTCTTTCTTTCTCTCTCCTCCCTCCCTCCCTCCTTGATTCCTTTTCCTTGTGTGTCATGTCTTTATTAGATTGTAAGCCTGAGGGCAGGGACTGACTTTTTTGCTAAGTGTAAGCCGCTCCGAGAGCCTTTTTTGGCTGAGGAGCGGGGTATAAGTATGATAGATAAATAAATAAATAATAAATAAATAAATCTTTGTCACTGGATAGGGATAGCCTAGACATGGTGATCCATGTACTGTAACCTCACGATTAGACTACTGCAATGTGCTCTAAGTGGGGCCACCTATCTGTGTGGTTCATAATCTGCAGCTAGTGCGGAATGCACCTAAGGTGCTCATCGGGGCACCTAGCTATGCTCACATAACACCTGTATTACATTGGCTGCCTGTTAGCTACCGAGCCACGTACAAGATTATAGTATTATTATAGTATTATAGCCCTAAACAACTTGAGATCAGGATACCTAGCAGACCACCTTCCCTTATATATACCCAGATGACATTTAAGATCTTCAGAGGAGGTCTTGCTGGTCATTCCAAAATGAACAGAAGGTTGGCATGAAGAACCTCGATGACAGGCCTTCTCTGTAGTGGCACCCACCATCTGGAAAGCCCTCTCTCATGCAATTCGGGAGGCAGAAAATGTAACATCTTTTAAACACCTCCTGAAAACACATCTTTTCACACAGGTTAGTAACTGCTACTGGTTTTATTTTGGTTTTACATGGTATTTTTAAACTGTTAAAGCTTTATACTATGTTTTGACTTGCTGTATTTTATGGTTTTAAGTGTGAACTGCCCAGAGAGCCTCGGCTATTTGGCAGTATAAAAATGTAATAAATAAATACATAAATAAATAAAATAAACAAAACATTTAAATGTGACAATCTGAAGCAGATGAATGATCTCACTCAAAAACTAATGCCATATGTTTGCTATTTTGATTGAAAATGGTACTGATCACTTACAGCTTTAAAAATGTTGCATTTGAGATTTTAAGTATATATTGAGAAAGATGGCATAAATACAAAGGTTGCTTACATGTAGCTGTAGTTCTTCAAATAGTCATCTGTGCATCACATGTATGTATATATTCATTTGTGACATTTGTATACCACTGAATATAGTAAAATCCTTAAGAGCTATCAAGTACCTTCTAAACAGTCTCTGGCCTACAAACAGAAGATGCATTTACTGAATCCTTCATGCTGTCATGTAAAATGTCTCCAAATCTGAATGGCTGATTCTGCTTCAGTTGCATGTCAGGAGGTTTGGGATTGACAGGAGGCAAACATACTCCCAAAAGGGTAGATGGAGAACAAATGTGAATCAGAGTTGCCTCAGCCACTGGGGCTGAGAAGCAGACAATTTGCCCTGACCACTTCTACATTAAGATTTTGGTGAGGAGAAGAAAAAATGGAGAAGTGTAAAGGAAGGGTCCCATCCAATCATTAAGGAACACTGTCTGCAGTGATCCCAAATCTACCCCTGACCTGCAGCAGAAAGAAACAGCATTGGTTGTTCTTGGTCCAGGCAAACAAATCTACCTGAGAGTACCCTACTTGAGAAAGAGACTAATGATGACATTAGGGTCTACTTGTGGGAGGTTGGTAATTTCGACTGAGGTTGTTCACAAGGAGGTTGTCCTCACCTATATGAACTGCTATTAGACCATTATGGCGAAGGATGAACCAGTGATAGATCCTGAGTGTCACATAAGGAAGGTAACAGATCTCACCCTGCCTTGCTTGTTCAGATAATAAATGGTAGTGGTGTTGTCGAATGCTTTCTGAACCAAATGCCCTCTTGTCTCTATCTTGAACACTTTCAAGGCCTTCAGAATGGCCAGGAGCTTCAGCAAGTTGATATGAAGCCAAGATTCATCACTGGACCATATCCTATGCACCCTTGAAGTCCTACAGTGCATGCCCCAACCTGTAGTCTGTAGTTAATACTCATGATGGGGATGGAGAAGTAAAATAAATAAATAAATAAATAAATAAATAAATAAATATTCCTCTTGAAGATTGAAGACATCTCCATCAAGTCAGACAGGAGGCCCGAGAGTGGGGATGTGCAGACTTGTCCACTTAGTGTGCCAAGTCAGACTGAATGTGTGGACAAACCAGTTTTGAAGAATTCACATTTGCAGATGTGCTAAACCAATTACTTATGTGATAGCTACCGTAAGGACCTTTAGGGTCTTGAGATATTTTGACCTGTAGATTTAATCCTAGAGCAGAGCGTAAAGTCTGGTGGACTGACTGAACCAAGTCTATTTTTCCTATGCCTTTCGAAACAAATGAGACAAAGCAAATGCCCATCAGTTGGGGGGAGTTTGCTCCCACAACAAGAACATTTGTTCAAAGGGGCCTGAAGGGTCATAAGACCTCAAGCAATCACAAAGATCACAACAAAAATAAAAATGCTAAAACAGACAGGAAATACAAAAAGATAGAAATAATAGTAAGTGAAAATCAAAATAAACCTCAGCATGTTTTCATTTTCCTTCAGGAAAAAGCAAACAAGAAGAAAGCTTCTCTATGATGCTGCCACAGAGTGGAAATTGAAAATGAACTTGGGACATATGTGCAGGTATAGTGGAGGAGGTTTCCTGTCAAAAATTCCTTATCTATAGAAGGTCCCAAATCAGGGTTCTGTGCAGGTGCTGAGTTCATATGTGTGAAGCACAGAGACCACACATAGTTTTCATTACATGGACTGGAAATCAAAATATTTGAAGAAACATATGTTCAACAGATTCATTTGACATGCTTGAACAGACCTCCAAACATCAGGTTCATACACCACAGGCTATAACTATACCATGGGCATTCCAGATTATGTTTTGTGATTACATTGTTTTAGATTACATTTATTACTGTGGATTCTATGAATATTCTTAATTTATAATCATCTGGACAGATCTTGACACCACTGTTGGAACCGTTTCGATGGAGGCCTTCAGATCATGGTCTAGTCCACTTATATGGATCAGTTTTCCTAGCTGTGTCCTGAGGATGTAAACAAAGCACTTGGACAGATTCAGCTGATGGTCTGTGTACTTGACTGTTGCCCATCTTGGTTAATGATATCTAGCTGTTGGGGAGCAACTGGGTGGATCCAGGACTTTATTAACATCTCTTTTAGAGAGCAAGTTGTCCTAGCCATCTTGAAGAAGGTGGTCCTTAAAAAATAACCTATCACCCAGTTGCAAAAGTTTCTTTGTTGGGCAAGGTGCTCAAGTGAGTGGCAGCTGTCCAACTCCAGGCTCTGGAACACAGGTTATCTAGACTCATCTCAGTCTGGCTTCTGGCCTGGTTTTGGTGCCAAAACAAGCTTGATCACCTTGATCTCTGGAGAGAGAGAGAGAGAGACAGGAGAGGTATGATCCTGTTGATTGTCCTTGACCTATTGGCAGTTTTTGATATTTATTTATTTATTTATTTATTTATTTACATACCACTCAACTATCTAACATAGATTCCAGAGTGGTCATTTTAGGTATAAACAGTAAAAGAAAGATTTAAAAAGCAAATTAAAATTGTTCAATTTAAAAACATCAGTCATAGTATTTTTCTCAATTGGCTTTGTGAGTTGGGAGTGGGAAGCACAGTGATAGGTTCTGTCCTTATCCCCATGCTTTCAACATATATGTATATGAAGCCACTGGGTGAGGACAGCCAGGGATTTGGAGTCACATATCATCAGTATAATGATGATACTGAGCTCTATTTCTTCTTGTCATATAAGTCAGATGACACTGTAGAAGTGTTGAACCGATGCCTGGACTCAGTCATGGGCTGAATGAGGGCCAATAAATGGAATCTGAATCCTGACAAGATGGGAGGTGCTGTGGGTACATGGTTCTCAAGTGTGAAGAGATGGTGTTTTTAACTTATTCTGGATGGGATTGCACTCCCGCTGAGAGCTCTGGTTCAGAGCTTGGGGTACTTCTGGATCTAGCACTATCACTAGAGGCCCAAAGGGCCTCTGGAGCACTGGGTGCCTTCTACCAGCTATGGCTGCTTCATCAGTTACAGCCACTTCTAGAAGAGAGAGTCTGGTCACAGTGATCCATGCTCTGCTAACCTCTCAACTGGATTACTGCAATGTGTTATACATGAAACTACCTTGAAGGCAGCTTGGAAGCCTCAGTTAGCATAGTATACAGTTACCAGAATTCTGAGTAGTGTGCTTGGTTTTATCTGCTGTTTTCTTGTCATTAATATTTGTTTTACGCTGTACACCCCCTGAAATCTGATATGATAATGAGCAGCATACAAATGGCTTAAATAAATAAATACAATTAGTAATGAGGCAACATAGACAAGCCCACATTTCTGATTTCTTTGTTTAAAATTTAGTTTATGAAATCCAGTAGTTGGAGAGCTGAAATGTATCGCAATGTCAAAGAGCACTCAAAATCTGCAATTTTAAATTAATTTATGTAAACGCAAAAGCTTCCCTTCCATAAATAACATACCCATGGACACGAAAGCTTTAAATCCTTAATGACCCCTTTTCTACTGAGCCTCAAGAGGAATAACTAAGCACCGATGTCTATTCTATCCATGTAATGAAGTATGTAATGCGATACTGAATGGGCCTCATTTTAAGTAGACCTTGACATATTCAACTGATCTGAAGGACCAGATGATCACAAATGGTGCTATAATAAATAGATACAATCATTTCCCTGTAGGGCCATATCTCTCCTGGCAATTAGTAGATTTTGGTAATTTAAAAAGAATAAGGGGAGCTATCCAGTATAAAATGACTAAACTAATAGAACAGGCTACTTCTGGTTATTTATTTATTATTATTATTTATTTATCATATTTATACCCCGCTCCTCAGCCAAAAAAGGCTCTCAGAGCGGCTTACACTTAGCAAAAAAGACAGTCCCTGCCCTCAGGCTTACAGTCTAATAAAGACACGACACACAAGGAACAGGAGTTCAGGAGGGAGGGAGGGGGGGGGAGGAGAGAGAGAGAGTTCAACAGGAGCAGGCCATGATGTTTCTTCTGCCTGCTCCTGTCCCCTTGTTCTTTCTTCTTCCCCACAGGGCCAAGATGACAGTTTGCCATGTGGGGGTGGGGGGAAGAGTCCAGAAGGAGCAGGCCATGATGTTTCTTCTGCCTGCTCCTGTCCCCTTGTTCTTTCTTCTTCCCCACAGGGCCAAGATGACAGTTTGCCCTGTGGGGGTGGGGGAAGAGTCCAACAGGAGCAGGCCATGATGTTTCTTCTGCCTGCTCCTGTCCCCTTGTTCTTTTTATAGCAATATTGTACAATCACTTGGCAGAACCATGTGAAATATTCAGTTGTCTCAATGAGTAATCAAACAGCAATGAATAGTAAAAATTCAAAATGGTTTCATATAAATTTGAACAATGTGGAATAGTTTATCTGGAAACAAACCCCCATAAAGATAGCACTAACTTCTCAGAATATATTGGGAGAGAACAATCCGAAAGTATACACTTTGACAGAAGTATACAAGTTATACCAGCTGCTCCAGCACATCAAGTGGCATCACTGCTGCATAGAACAATGTTCTAATCCATTGGTCTACCACAGGTGGGTTGGGACTCTAAATTGGATTGTGAGCCAATCTAGTCATGTCTGAGCAAGTCTGAGCATGTTTCCTGGTCAGAGTAGAATTGAAGGAGGGAGGGGGAAAGGGACACTGAAAACCTATTGGCTTGGAATCTGTCTTTTTAAGGTAGTGATATAATGATGCAGACTTTGCTGGATGCAGGGAATCAGTCCTGCAGCCCGGACCTTTAGTTATTTCTCCAATTTCTATTTAATCCTCAAGATTTTACTTTGTCGTCACAGTCCTTAGCATTTTCTACAAATGAATAATAACAGATAACATTGGTTATTGGGCAGATTTAAATTGTTATTGTTGTTATTATTATTACCAATAATAATAATAATAATAATAATAATAATAATAATAATAATAATGTGACTTCTTTAGTTGACTTCTGCAATAAATAAACAATTGGTCTAGTATTGCAGTAAAATATTTGATATGCTATATGCTACACATAGGATATTTGGTTCATAGGTGGCTACAGAAAAGTGCTGCAACACAGTGGCGACTTTTACTTTTATTCAATACAAATCTACTTCACGGTCCACTGGCTGTTTCCAGGCACAATTCAAAATGCTGTTATGACCTATAACTCCCCCATACGGCTTGGGACTAGGTTACCTGAAAGACTGCCTTCTCCTATACAAGCCTGTCTGGGTCTTAAGACCTTCTGGAGAGATCTTTCTTTCCATACCACGACCTTCAGAGGGACATTTGGTGGCGATTTGAGAGAGGGCCTTCTCAGTGGTTGCTCCCAGGCTGTGGAACTCCCTGGTGAGGGAGGCTAGGTTGGCTCCCTCTTTGTTGTCCTTCCTCAGGTAGGCAAATATGTTTTTATTCAAGTAGGGCTTTGGTGTGTAACCTGGTCTGTTGGGTTAGATGTTGGTTTTGTTCTGTTATTGTCCTGTTTTTAATTGATTTGTGTTATTGTTTTACTCATGTTTTTTAAGAGTTCTTATTAGAACTCTTATTAGTTCTTTCTTTATTGCCTTTCTATCAAGAAAATGTCACTTAAGGCAGCTTATAATCATGGATAAATAAAAGCTTCATTAAAACAATAATAAAACACATGCATTCAAAATACAATTAAAGCCACAATTAAAATCAGTTCTTAAGATCGTTGGCCACCTTGAATGCCACATACTTGATAGAAAAGAAGGGTACAAACACAATAAATAAAAAATATAGGGAGGTTATCTGCAGGAGCAGGACTGCACTATCTGCTATAAGAAGTGACTGTTCAGCACCATGACCAGACAATACGTTTACTGTCAGGTTGTTCCTTCTCACCCTCTTTAAACACAACAACTTAATAGCCACTGTGACTGCAAGAGTCAAGAAGCTAAGAGCATAACCCTAGGGATTAAAAGTAGCCCATCCAATTAGAATTGTATAGAGCAGGAAGTTAAAAAAGCATCAATTAACAATGTTGACTGCAATCGCCACAATCCATCTATGGACATTTTGCTTGGGTTTGCATTATTAAGGGCTCTAGGGCAGGCAGGTGGGATGCATGCTTCCATACATGGGATTGGGTAAAAGATTTGTCACTTGCCTTTGCTTTCAAGTCAAAGCCACTTCCCCTTCGACTACAGTTGATTTGGCTTCTTCTACTACATCCTTTAAAAGTATATCCAGCCTGAACTGAGCTGCGCATCTGTGAGCTGCTCCTGCATAGCTGGGAGAATGCTTAAATGACTCAACCATGTGTGTAAGATGTAAGAAGCCAATCACATGGGAGACGTATGCTGATTCCGTGGGAAAGGCCCCTGTCCACATTGCAGGGTCACTTTGAAACTTTCTCCCAGACGTGTGCAAGGAGTTCATGGATAAGGAATGCCTACACAGTTGGGAGACTGCTGAAGTGCGCCTCTGAGCAGCTTGAAATACAGAAAGACAGCTATGAGCCTTTTGGGGATTGAGAATTTGAAAATAAACGATTCAGTCTAAATGCTGCTATGCCAGGCTGCATATTATCACATCTTCCTAATGATTTTATGTGCCAAGATAAGCAGATAAAACTGCTAGTTCTAAACTTGTTTTTAAAACGGTTTCTTCTCCAAATATCAAACATTACCACATTAAAGCATGTAGCTATAGTTATCCAAATCAAATATTAAATACCCTCTGGTAACTTAAATACATTTATGGGTGTTTTTTTTTTAAATTCCTGGAAGAGGAACATAATGTTGCATGTATTAGATGCTGAAAAATATATAAAGAAAAGGACTGCATAATGATTTACAAAGAAAGCTAGAGTTTTTGTGTAAAGTGATAACACACAAATCACCTTTGTTTTTGAAGTTAAAAAGTGAAATAGTTTCTTGTGGCCTATGGATTTTGTTTTCTTAATTAGGAAGCTTTTCTGCTGCCATTTTCAATCTCCAGCCTTTAGGATACATCCTTTCAGATTTATTGAATATAATCCTTAGCACCTAAATTCCACAGTGCAATCCAATACATGTTTGCTGAGACGTAAGTCCCACTGTACTCAATGGGGCTTACTCCTAGGTAAGTGTACATAGGATTGTACAACTTTAGATTAAAAAGGCAGATTTCTAATACCCACTCAACCTTGTGGCAATATTTCCTTATTGCTAGATCTCCTCCAATCTCTAATGTACAATTTATGCTGTAAGTGAAGGTTGAAAAATCTAGTTCAGGATTTTGCTATGTATGTATGTTAATTAAGAACACAGTAAGTGATGCACAGTGGGTCAAACTCTGCTCTTGGAGCAAAAAAGGAAGACTAGAAAAATATTACAGATCAAATTACTACAAATTGGAGGGCTTTCACAGACTTTCTCTGCAACAAAAGGTTGCAGCGTCCCTGGTGTGTGTGTGTGTGTGTGTGTGTTACCAGTGCCTGTGGCTGAAGGGATGTTGGTAGGATTAAAGAGACAGTTCTGACTCTGGGGAAAGATGACCCTCATGATTCACCTTGATAGGCTAAGGTTCAGATTTCCTCAGGAGAGCTGCAGACCCTCAATATCCTCTCAGGCTCAGGATGTACCTCCAGAGGGAGGGGGGGTCATAGTACTGGGAGTTTTTATCATTAGACACACAGACAGCCGGGTTCGTGATTGGCATGCAGATGGCATACTGAATTGCTTGTGAATAGCCTAATGGATAGCGCCAGGGTGAAGTCAGTGGTTGCGGTCTATGTTGGTATCAACGATGTGGGATGGCCTCCACTTGAACTAAAATGGAACCAAAACAGAACCAGACTGCTGGCACTAAGCATAGAAATACCCTGATGGAAAGCCAACTAGAGCTGGGAAGCACCTGGTTCGGGTTAAATCACCCCAAGGGAATGAAGATGAACAAGTTTTTGATTGCCCAGATTCAGGACAGATAAAAGCAAACAGTTCTTTGCACAATGCATAGTTAAATATGCAAAGATGGCCACCAATTTGGATGGTTTTAAAAGGTGGTTGGACAAATTCCTTGGGAAGAAGGCTATCGAAAGCTACTAGCTCTGATGACTATGTGCTACCTCAAGTATCAGAGGCAGTATGTCTATGTACATCAGTTGCTGGGGAACATGGGCAGGAAGATGCTGTTGCACTCATGTCCTGCTCGTGGACTCCTGGTCGACAGCTGGTTGACGACTGTGTGAACAGAATGTTGGACTAGATGGACCCATGGTCTCATCCAGCATAGCTCTTCTTATGTTCTCATAGATTTCCTAGAAGCAATCTAAGATAAAAGTTCGATGGCCCTGTTCAGAAGACACTTTAAACTATGGCTTTAACCACAGTGAATAAGGTTTTCCCCCTTATTCACCGTGGTTAAAGCCGTGGTTTAAGATGTCTTCTGAACAGGGTCGATGTGTTGGGTAGAGTACTCACTTCCACCAGTCACTTTGCTTACTCCAATTGCACCGTGTCAGAGATGGAGGTTTCATACCACCCAATAGCCAAAGCTCTCTTTAATCTTTACAAGGAGTAATACACTAAAAATGCAATATAATAATCTAATATAAAACCAGTTATGTACAAAAAATATAGCAATTTTAATCAACCAACAACAAATCCCAGGACCCATTAAAACTTACTCCTGGGAGTAGATGACAGTCTTAACCAGGTGCTGAAAAGATGACAATGTTGGTGCCAGGCAGACCTCACGGGGAGAGTATTCCATAAAGCAACTGACATAACTTGTACCTTTCACTGCAACATCCCTCTCAGCTGTTGAGATGGGATTCAAATCTCTTCTATCAAATAGTCAGATTCCTTACAGAAAGGATCGGGTCCTCTTTTATTACAGCTCCAAATTAGTGGAGTGAGCCCCCTGAGATGTGTTGCAGCATATTCCTTTCCTTTCCATTTTTAGATTAGCTTTTGGGAAATAGTGCTGCTTCTATTGCATTTTTACCTTGTGATTTTTAAGGTCATTTTTCTATATTTTAACTGATCTTATATTTTTATATCATAAAACAAGGAAGCAGGTAAAAAGAAATATTGCCAGAACCTGCCAAAACGAATGGTAGCAAATTCTATCACCCTGCCCCTATTTTTAATTGCTAGTGAGTAGAAGCACTCAGTACTATTTTCTGGATTCCCCTCCCAGACGTCACTCCACACTATAAAAAATGTTTGTGTTGGCCCATGGCCCAATGAAATGCCTGAACAAGGATATAGATATCATTACTAGGGAATATATAATAATTTAGAAGAAAAATCTTCGAAGTTTTGCTTTCTTCCCCATTTGCTTTTAGCACAATTAAAAAAAGCTATAAGATGCCATGAGAAATGAAATTGCTGGAAGAAAACCAGAATGTTCAAGAAGCCAACACAACTGAAAGAAGAAGTTGAGAATGTGAGAGAGAAAATATTTCTAGCATAAGCCTGATGCAGTCCAGCACATAAGTTTCCAGTGCCTGCAGCTGTCTGACTTGCTGGTTTCCATCACCACAGTGCTTGATGTTTGTCCCCTGTGTAATGAGGAGGTAGCATATCAGATTCCTGCAGATGCTGGCAACGGAAAGCAAAGCTTTGACATCCTGTCACAGGGATGACAGGACAAAATGGCCTGCACTAAACAACAGTTCGAGCAGGGTAATTTGATGTATCGGGTTCTTAAGCTTCTCAGATGCTGAAGTCAGCTTGCCATGCAAGATAAGGGAAGAACATTTACTTTGCTGGAGAGTCTAGTGTTATGTGGAACTAAGGGAAAGGGAACTGAAACTCTCTATGGAAAGGAGGGGAAAATCTGTAAAACCTGCTTTTCCTACTCTGCTCTTATCCAGCAATATCAAAAGCAATCAAGACAGACACCTGAGTGACTGAAAATGCCTTTCTCAATAGTTCCTAATAATTTAATGTTAGTTTTTACTGTTACAAGACTGTTATGTAACATTGGGCAGTATCCAATGGGGCTACTCTGCCTCTGCCGGTGCTGTTGTGCTCACAGGAGCAACCACTTGCACAACATGGCTTTCACACTTCTAAAAATGACCTTGGAAACTGGCAGAGACACTTGTTTTTAGATTGGGACAGGCCAGCAGATCTCCCTTCTGCGAGCTCTGCTGACCTTCCCTGTTCTGCAAAGGGGTTCTTCTGCAAACAGTCGTTTGGGTAATTTTTAGAAGTGCAAAAGCCCCATTGTGTGAGTGCCTGTTCCTGGGAGTGCACAGTCACAATAGGTTACTAACGTGTATTTTTGTCTGTTTTCCAGATTTTATTCTAAAATGACATATTAAAAAGCATTTAATTGAATTTACCAGGAACTACACAAAAATCTCCTCTCCCATATTGTACATTATTTAGCGCTATTCATTTTTTTCCGGTCTTTTTTGCCTATTGCAAACCAGAGATTGATTGAGAGTGGGAGAGGGAATTTGAAAGAGCAACAAAATGGGAAAGAGATCAGTCCTAACGCCACATCTGGCCCAATGTGTAACATCTGCTTGCTCCCCTCACGCCTTCACTGTGAACCCAGAGTCAAAAGTGGTGTGTGTGTGGTGGCTACAGCAATACAATTTGCTGTCAGTTCACACTGAGAGATGGGGGGGCACAACAACCCCTCCTCAGACTGGCCTGTCCATAAAAGTAGTTGCTGATTGGGCATGGAGGAAACATATACACAGGGACCCTAAAGCTTTAGGGCTATCCATTATACTCAGAACAGTATTTATTTTTATAGTATTTATTTATTTAAGTACAATTATTTCTTGCCTTTCTTCCATTATGGTGCTCAAGGAAGCATATCTGGGATTCACAAGTGGTCCCCCATCAAGGTATTGACCAGACTCAAACCTGCTTAGCTTCAGCAAGGAAGCTGCATCATGTACCCTCACACCATGCCCTGGGACCAGAGCAAGCCTGCATGATCCTTCCTCAGGGTTCAACTAGGCATCACTGCAAATAAAAAGCCATCAGAAAAAGCAGACCTATGTTTCTTTCTTCCCTTTTGGCTTGTAACATCTACGGATGTATAATCAGATGTCATCACGCTGTAATTTTCTCTGCCCTGGCAAGCAGTAGCCAATAAGTAGCTGTAGATATATGTATGGCTGGATAACACATAGTGATTTTTTAAAATGACTAGGCTTACAAATATGTGTTTTATTTTATTTATTTCTAGCATTTGACTGGATCCCATTGGAGAACATTGCCAGTGAAATAGAACACTTACTCTGAACGCTGTAGCACTTGACAATAAATTTCTCGCCTCATTAGTGAAAGAAACCTTAAACTTTTTATCAACACTTGGTAGATTGATATTCATAATAGATTTCTTTCATCACCTCAATTTATATCTGGAAACAGTTATTCACAACAAGAAAATCCCAATACATGCAGCATTAATTCAAACTATGAGCTCCATCACACCAATGTTATAGCCCGTTCTCACCGTTCGTTTCTCCCTGAGGGCTCAGATGATGTCACCCTGACCTCGCTTCCCTCCCTTTTAGTGCTGTTTTCTGGCGCGGGAAAGTCCAGTTCTTTCTGTAACTCAAAAGGACACCACGCTACCCACCATGCGTATTTTTAGCCGATTGTATTCAATATGAAGTTTTGTGGACGTGTTCTCAAGAGGTGGCATTGCTGACAAAACTCTGTTGAAGGGGCAGTATTGCTGATGAAAGAGGGGGTGTACCTTTTCTCCAGCAGCTGTTTTTAAATTCAATTTGAAAGCCCTTCTTGGCTCTCCATGAGTTTCTGATCAGGGTGCCTTTGGCTAAGTGCCTATAAAAATGGGATTTCAGGCTGTAAGAGAAACTGTGCCTGCGATGCGATACTCACTTAGGCGGGAGTAAGTCAGTGAGACTTATGTTTTTGAGTAGATATGTGTAGGATTACACTGAAAGTCTGTCCCACGGGCTAGCATGGAAGGGTTGACAGTAATGCACTGCAATCCTAAACTTGTCTACTTGGAAGGGAAGTGTGTATAGGGCCTTACCCTGAAAGTCAAAACAGATGAAGTAAAGAAGAAAACAAAGACTGGGACAATCTGCAGAGAGAGAGAGAGAGAGAGAGAGGGAGAGAGAGAGGGAGAGAGAGGGAGGGAAGGAGGGAAAGAAAGAAAGTGGCTGCCATATTTAATTCATTTCCTCTCCTGCCTGCCTCCCGTTCCTGTACCAATAAACTGAAGGAGGAGGTACAAAGGAGATCAATGGATGGATGCAATGGTGAAAGCAAAAAGGTGAGAGTGCACCTCAAAGGGATAACAGCGACAAGGTGTAAAGATGATTGAAATGTCAAAGCGCACAGGTTTAAGTCCACAGGCTTTGGAACGCTATGGAAACAAAGGGGGATAATACAAGAACAAATATGTAGGTGTTATGGAGCTCTACGTTGGGGGAAAACACAGCAAGAATTTAACCAACTAGGAAATCCCTCCCTCCCAATCACATTTGCCAATTCAAGATTCATGCGAGAGCATTATAGTTATGTCTTCTCTCTATCTCCCAAACCAACTAATAATCCTGCTCAGTTTTCTCCCCAAGCCAGCTGTTCTGATCATGTTGCTGTGCTAAGACACTAATAGTCCAACAGGGAGATTTTGTCATACAGGGCCAGAGATCTTACTGATATGGAGAAATGAAATTTCCAAGGCTTATGGCCTCACCCCAAGAGTGAACGTCAGCTGCAGAGCAGAAGCACAGTCATCATCTTGCAGTGGCTCAATTTTATTTATTAAAATTTCTCATACAAACAATATTTTATCATTAATAAATTTATTAATCATTTATTATTTAACAATCACATAGTAATAATTATATTTATTAATTAAAGTTGCACCCACTGCAGACACAGCTCTGCCGCACTTGCTGATTTAAAATGTACCTAAATGACAGTTGCAGTGTGGTCCCCAGCACCGTGTCCTTAGCATGCGGCATCGTGACTGAGTGAGAATTGGTGTTTAGGGGAAAAGATATGCCGTTCCCCAGAACAATACTATATGTTGGAGGGGTGTAAGCAGCCCTAAGGTAATTGTATTTTATTTTATTAGGTAAACCACTGATGAAATTCTTCTGGATTGAAAGGTGGGACAGAAGTCAAATAAATAAATCAAATTAAAATGTGTGGAGTAATTAAAAGTAGAAAAGACAAAAGTGAATCATGTATATAAAACCAAGGAGGCATTTAAAAAATGGGGTATCACCACAGAGTAAGTCCCATTTCTGCGAGGGAACCCAGAGAAGGAGACCTCATCACACAAGTTCTGAATGGCTTTTAATGTAAAGAGTAGTACCTCTAATTGCCCACAGAAAAGTATGGGAAATGAAACTGTCTCATTGTCTTTGGTATTATGTTTCTTTCTTCCACTGAAGGAGTCAGTAGTTGTGCTGGCACTACAATATTCACAGAAGGTCTAGGTTTGCACATTTATTTATTTTTATTTCTCCAGGTAAAGGGTTGTATCCAATGTTAGTCCTACTCAGAGTACACTCATTGAAATGAATGGGGCTTTAGTCATGACTATCTTAAGCCCCATTCATTTTGATGGATTTACTTAAAGCAGTACTAATATTGTTACAATGGTACAACCCAGAGCATGCAAGGATAATTATTAAAAACAACTGCAAGCAACTGAATATGCATACATTATTTATCTATTTATTTATCAGTTTATCAGTGCTTTTATACCACCCATTTAACAGTAGGTTCTCAGTGTGGTGGACAAAAAAATTACACTGGACTCTGTGCGCACTCATTCCAGTCAAATTGTTCATCGGGGACAGTGAGCTGAGGAAATGAAACAAGCCATTTAAAGAGAGACAGAGAGAATGGGAGAGAATGAAAATCTTTCTGCATCTTCCTGAAAAATCTGAGGTGGGTCATCGTAACATGAACCATTTTAGTCTGCCTTTGTCAGACAGCAGGACCACCATTGTTCTAGCTGGATGACTCTTGGTCATTTACCTGACAATTGTGCTCTGTGGTATTATAGGAGAACGAAGGAGAAAATTGCTAAGCAGCAAAGGGCGTTTGAGAATGCTGGGTAACATATTAACAGAAATATGTAGGAAAGATAAAGGTGTCTTATTACAAACCAGTTTGAGATTACGAAATGATACTGAATTATTATGAGGCCATTATATTAACAGCTCCCCACTGCTACCACAAGCCTTTTCCTATAATAAATGTAATGTGTAGATTGGGCCTTTTCCATTATACCCACCAACATTCTTCCCCACCCCGATATTTTGTTTGAGTGTATTTTTTCTTTCTTTCTTTCTTAACATAAAGCTTGATGAACTCCTCAGCTTCCTCACGTTGTAACGTCTTAATAAAGCTTTTATGCTACTGTTGCTTTTGATTTTTTCAAATTAATCAATATCTATACTATACTTTATACACACTAGTGTAAGTGAAGTCACTAAAGGTTTTGATTGCAGTATGTTTAATCTACTAAGCATTGGGTTGATTTGTATATATTGGGAAACTCTGGGTGGCTTGCAGTAGATCTCAAAGAGTTTCTGATTTCAACGTGAGTAAAGTTATTTGTTTGTTTGTTTTAAAGGCCATGGCTTTTAAAATTGCTTAACTCTCAGCCTCAGTGTTCTTGATCCATGAAATAAGAATACTAATTGGTTGCTTTTAACCAGGACGTTACTCAGTTTTGGTGGGATGTTTTAGAATGTTACCGGAATCTCTGATCTCTGGTAACTCGCAAGTAGATTTATGTATACTCCAGTGTATAGTTCATAGGATGCAGCAGATCATTAACTCTGCCCCAGGTGCCATCATTTTGTGTCTACCTTTGGTTGGTGGTAGATCTCAGCATTCTTGTAAAAAAAAGAGAAAAAAGTAGACCCTGCAAGCTCAAAGCCTGCTCATCCCTCGTTTAAAATGTCTTCTCCCTTTTAGCACAAAGGAGAAGGAGATAGGAGGAAAAATTAAATAACTGAATAGCATCATGTTATGAAGCATCCTAACATGGTGCTAAGAGTCAACATAGATAGGAATATAGAACAGAGAAAAATGAAGCACTAACATGGAATATTACCAGGTAATGCAGTAAGACATAGTTTCCCACTATATAAACAGTAGGTACCTCATTGTTTTTGCTTGGCTTCAGCACTGGTGAGACTGTTCATCTATCAAGATCCCATTACCGGCAGTGAGCCTACCCTGAGTGCTGCTGCCATATATTTCTGATTTACTGCAGACGTAGAAAGGAAGTGTCACAGTCTCTATGGTGAAGCTCCCCATGGTGTATTTCTCCTGTATTTTCTGGCTGGCAACAAAAAGCATCAGCCCTAAGGAGCCAATATAAACTATGGTGAGTGTGTGTGTGTGTGTGTGCGTGCGTGCATGTTAGAGAGAGGGAGGAGGGCGAGAGAGAGAACGCATGAGAATGGTGGTTCCAATTTTAAACCATTGTGGAACCAGGGTAGCTCAGCTTCACAGCTTCTAAAGGCTTCCATTTTCTGCCACCTGAACTCCAAGTCAGCACAAGCTATTTTTTAATATAATTTGTAATGATTTTCTCAACCACCTTATATTTCATGTATAAATTGACATATTGCCAAGTTCTGTCAAGTTGGGAGAGTAAATATGTATCCTTAACAATAGGCAGTATTTGTCCAACTGTCCAAGTAAGTTTGAGATCATTAATACCATTTACATACACACAAGCAACTGGTAGAAGAGATCAATGAAATGTTGACTTATTGAGTCAATACAAAGGTATACAAGACACATGACATTACAGTGATGAGATGTTACGATGCAATAGAATCTAAAGCTTTACGGAAATTATGCACTTACGAAACTTAAGTGACCCCTAACACAAGACATCATTTGTGTAAGAACAGCAGCTCCATGGCATACTGCCCTACACAAATGTTTTAATCAGCAGACTAACTCTAAGGTGGTCTAGTGTATAACTTTAATTTTTAATGTGCTTGGACAAAACATGGAGACTATATAAAAGTTACATACAAGGAAGAGTTGTAACAGATTAGTGGATATCAAGGTAGCCTTATGCTACTTTCCCAGTTGTAGAAGGTACAGGGTTGATTTATAGAACAGAGACAGAGACACACCAGACCTAGCTACTAGACAAAATAGTAGTCCTATTGCTGAATTAAGTCTCCACACTATTTTCAGTGCATCGAAATCACTGTGTGATAGAAAATATATCAGATGACCATTTGTGCTGCAGCATCAGTTCAGTAACACAAACATAACACACAACAATCAGAGCCTATTTTCAGACTAAGATTCCCCCCTCCAAATACTTCAGAACATCAGATATTTTAATCTTTTGCTGAAAAGGCATTGTAGGCAAGAAAATGAAGGAATTTGCTGTTATAATTAAAATTTGCAATAAAAGTTCTATATGACTTAATAACAATACAAGGGAAACAATTATAAGTTCAAAATTTTCTGCGGAGTGTCATGCATATTTTTGAGTTGGCCCCTAATACATTTTCTTTCCCAAGAAACTTCAGATTATAACCAACGGGGGTTTTCTGCGCAATTAAAATGTTTGGAAGTACTGCTCCCAAGTCTTATTAGAGACAGCAGTAGTAATTTCAAGATAGAAACTCCTTCGTGACAGCTTTCCTATCTCTAGCAGCTATCATATAGAAATCAATGTATAAATCCAGGTAATGAAAACAGTCAAACTCCTCATAAAATGTCACAGTATTGTGAGAGTCCACATCATCACAGATACTGTACTGTCACTCAGTCATAAGGCTATCCCTTACATGACAGTAATTCTGGCCTGAGGTATGCTCCAAAGCAACAAACCAGAAACCTAAATTCCATAGAGTTATGACAATTTCAGCAGTGAAATAGACCAATTCTTCTCTTTAATTCTCTCTAGGAGGTGGCAGAACACTCATGTCTGAGGAGAAGTAAAATGTTTACAGAACAAGGAAGGGAGAAAAGTGTCACTATGAACCACTACACTTTAGGGTGTAATTTACAAATAAATGATTTTATTAGAGGTCCTGAATAGGAGATGGCATACAAATGTTATTTATAGTGTCAGAAGGAAAATAGCTTCGGTTACTGGGCAGTATAGAAATGCAATCAATCAATCAATCAATCAATCAATCAATGTGATAGTTTTAACACATGTGGTTTTTTCTCTCCAGTCTGTCAAAAACATAGCTGAAATGAAATTCTTAAAAAACAATTTAAAAAGCTGCAGAAGAAGATGAAAATGAGTCTGAATTCATATATTTAGGTCTTTTCTCTAGCCACTGGGTTAGTCACTTTGCACAATGCACAAAAATGGCAAGAGCAGAAGTGTACATGACTCATGCTTCCTCTCCCCTTGCAGTGTTTGAATTATAAAGGGATCAAAAGGGGGATTGCTGCCCCTTATTGCTTGCGATGGCCCTGTGTAGCTACTGTTTTCGAAAGGTACAGCCAACCCTGCCCGATTTGGCTAGAATTAAGAGGAGTTGGGGGGGCTTGCCCCAACTTGAGCAATGTCTCCCCTACTTAAGGGCATCAAACAAAAGAGAGGGAGAGAGAGAGAGAGATGCCATGGCCCACAGTGGGGACAAAACCCTCATTTCCCTACAAGAGATGAACTCCCTCTGCCCAGGTATCAGTAAAAGAAAAAAGGGGGAATGCTGAAGGCATGAACAATTCATGCTTCCTCTTCCACTAATTCTATAGACCAGGGATGGACAACCTGCACAGCCTGAAGCTAATTCCAAAAATCTACTTCAGGCAACAGCAATTGGAAGGAGGAGGGAGGAGAGAGAGAGAAGAGGGTGCCAGAAAGAGGAAGAAAAGGGGAGGAGTGTGCTCACTTTTGGTTCTAGCCCCACCTAGTGCTGCCATGTCAATCTTGGCAGAAAAAAAAGCTCCCCACTCCTGCTGAGGGACACGCAAAGAAAGGATGTCTAAGTTCAGAACAGGAGTGCTTGCGTCCATTCAAAAAAATGAAAACAAAACAAAACAAGGCGCAATCCTGGCTGGGGAAGGCTGGGAGTTGTAGAGCTTTTTTCTGTCTAAACATACATAGGATTGTGCCCTAAGTTTATTAGAGGTGTGCTTTTTATCCTCTTCATAATCTTCGAAATTTGGTTAAAATTGTTAATAAGAACAAGTATTGAACTTTCCGGCATACTACATACATTAGAAGGAATGGGAAAGGATGGGTTGGGGGGGGGGGGGGAGAAACCGCTACTTCTTAATTAGAGAGGGGGAACAGTTTCCCTCTCCATGATCTTTCTAAGTGTCTTCGAAAGTTTCTAACCTTTAGAGTTGAAGAAAAACTGAAAATATGGGAACAATGACAGCTTCCCCTGTGAAGTGGGTGCAATTCTGGAGCAGCCTTGAAGTTATAGTTTATCTCCATGTCTCCTTTATGGGGTAAAGGCGAGAGAAAGTAAGTAGAACGTTCTACTCTCTTATTTTCATGGGATGATTAGAGACTAACAAAGCATTGTGTGAAAGGTTTACTCTGAATGGCCAGTACTATGCAACTAAAGGGTTGAAGAGGGCAGACCATCTATTTTTTATCTAATCTGATACTTAATTAGATTGTTAATTAATTCTGATCTAGAATTAGCCAAGACTGGAGGCAAGACCAGGATGCAAGCCCTAGGTTTAAAGGTTACCTTTTATGTTGGGCTGCACCCAATGTTTAATTTGGGTCAGACCTCAATCCATACGTTTTAATGTAAATGATGAGCCTTGGAACATGTGAAATAATAACAAAGCTGGGGAGCATCAGTATTTGCCGAATGGTTCCCCCCAACACTGGGCAGGTGATACAGTCAATGGGAGGGGATGTTTGTTAACTGTCACCCCTAAGATTCTGCTGCTGTCATACTTGCATGTTTAAGATCCCAGTATCTCCAGTTAAAAATAACTTAGCCAGAAGGGGATAGAAAAAGCCTACATTTCAGATCCTGAGGAGCTTTTATCAGGGAGACAGAATGACCTAGATGTGGTTTTGATTTGACTGTTAAAGGCAGGTCTTTAAGGACAAAACCCAAGTCAGGTGGCACGTGGCAAACCCCCACCCCCCATGAATGCCTGTTATCTTTATTATATATTTGGAAAGTAGAATAGGTAAAGTAAGGAATGACAAAGACATACTCTGCATTTTATTTTACAAGTTAGCTCAATTAGTTGGACTATGTCTCCCAAGCATTCATTAACAAGTACTTCCAACTGTGCAAGATATTAGCATTATTTTTGAGGTGCAGATGGTGTTAAAATGCAATTTAAAAATATGATTGAAATTGCAAAGCTGAGACCCCCAAGTTCATCTAAAATGGGGGCAGTTTATACTTATCTAAGGAAGCTTATTTGAGGTTAATTAGTCTGTATTTTATACAGTCCTCAATTTTAAAAAAAGACTCATTCTCTGTTGTAATTTTGAAGGAATACTTACGCTTTAACAGACCTGAATAACCCCTTGAGAAGCAGGTATTAAACGTTACTATTCATGTCTGCCAGCATGTTTTTTAAAAGCGTATTAGATTGCAGTTGCCTTTCTCATTACACTTTAGACTTTTGAATGTATGAAAAAAACCTCACACTTGTAGAAATCACTTAAAATAGTGTTTCACAAAATATGATGTCTAACTCCCTAGGGGGTGACACATGAGGGATGGGAACAAGTTGAAAGTGAAATTACAGTGAGAATGGCAAGCATATGAATCTGACTGAGAATATAGGAATAGGAAATACAGCGAGAATATAACAGCAGAAATTAATGGACATGAGCAGATTCTAGCAAAATGGTTCCCCCCTCCCCCCCCCCTCTCTCTCTCTCTCTCTCTCTCTATATATATATATATACACACCATAGTAAGACTTCAACAAACCTGCTTGCCAACAGGGCAGGGGCAAAAATGTCTTTTTTCTTGGTGAGCAACAATGCTCATGGAAAGAAGTTGTATTATAGCAGCTAAATTAGATGGACAGAAAAGTCTGGAGTAGATGAAAGTATTAGGTGCTAGTTCTGCTTTTGATCTCACACTACTGAACACATAAGAAAAGTCCTCTATGTTAGTCCCCCGACACCATATATCTGATATTCAACAAACAGAAAGCCTATGCCACATGCTGAAAACTAATTTTAATGTCTGAAGAACTGTCTGGATTAAGTAGTCAAGATTCATTCATTGCCACTTCATTTGGTTTAAGACAATCTATTTAAAGTGATGCACCTCTTTTGGAGTTCCTTGATGGATCACATATATTAATGCTGGAAAACATCATACTTTAGAACAGATGTGGGCAGAAAATAGATCTATGTTTTGGACACCAACTCCCAGCATTCCTGATCACTGTCCATGCTGGTAGGGGCTTTTATGAGTTGAACTCCAAAACATCTAGAGATCTACATTCTGCCTGCCCTTGCTCTAGAATAGCCTTCCCCAACCTGGTGCCCCTCAAATATGTTGGGTTGCAACTCTCAACATGAGGAGATGCTCTAAAAACTGAGAAGTATATGGCCCTAAGTTGTTTGTCATCAGTTTTCCACAACCCCACAGTCAATAATTCTGCATATCAGATTCTCCATCCTGGTTTATCTGCTTTGGGGAAATAAGAATTTCTCTTGCACTTTTTGTCTGCCTAGGGAGGATGTGGTGTTAAGGCTTGTGAGCATTAACTCCCAATTTCCCCGCTTTTTGGTGCTTGGTTGAAAGTTCTAGAGCCTTAATGTTGTTTTGTAAACTGTAGGTTTTTTATTAAATGAATACTTATTTATTTATAAAAACATTTCTATGCCACATTTCCATCCTAACAAAGCAGTTTACAAAACAAAATATCACTGCTATTGTACTCATGTTCTACTGGTGGGTTTCCCACAGGCAACTGGTAGTCCACTGTATGAACAATAAGCTAGACTACATAGACCTTTGGTCCAACATGGCCCTTCTTATGTTCTTCTGTAAACCAATTTAAGCAATAACAGAATTAAAGCAGAACATTCAAACACAGAAGAGTTAAAAATAATAATCTTGAATTAAAAGCCATTAAAAGCCAAGAAGAATAAAAATGTTTTTGCTGTCTGCCAATAAGAAATCAGAGATAGGGTGAGTCTAGCCTCCTTTGGGTGGGAATTTCATAACCGGGGTGCAGCCACAGAAAGTTCCATGTCCTGCCTTTCCCATCAACCAGAACTGCTTTGGGGCTGCACCATACAACAGCCCCTAAGAAGACGATTGCAACCTATGGGCAGGTTCATATAGAAGGACTTCCGGATAGGGTGACCATATGAAAAGGAGGACAGGGCTCCTGTATCTTTAACAGTGGCATAGAAAAGGGAATTTCAGCAGGTGTCATTTGTATATATAGAGACAGGAGCTATACTAGAGTGACCAGATTTAAAAGAGGGCAGGGCACCTGCAGCTTGAACTGTTGTGATGAAGAGGAAATTTCACCAGGTTCCCCATATATACAAACAACACCTGCTGAAATTCCCTTTTCAATACAACTGTTAAAGATACAGGAGCCCTGTCCTCCTTTTCATATGGTCACCCTACTTCCAGATAGTCTGGCCCTAAGCTTCTTAAGGCTTTTTTGTATTGTAATGGCCTTCCTCAGATCGTAAGGGTATCTGTTCTCCAACAGAGCAAAAAATAATCATTCCAATCCATAAGATATGAAGATTCCATGGATTGAAACTTGGGAGACATTGCAGGGTCAAAATCTAGCACCCTGCACTGAAATAGATGGGTGTTATGAAGAAATACGCTTAGTAGACAGTACTGACAAGTAATGTATATTCAAGGTCAAATTATGTAAACCCAAAGTGTTCTCTGTGTCACATATTATGCTGTAACACAAACACTGTGCTACAGCAGGGGTTGAGAGTAAAAAGGCAAATTCATTTTAATGAGTTGAGGTCTGAAGGTTTAGGTTTTAGCATTAAAATATTCCTTTGATCTTTGCCATGAAGAACAAACAATTCTTGTGCTTTCATCCGTAAGAAACTGACTTGACTTCTACTGAGCTGAGGTTGTGATCTTTCATTTCAGAAGAGAAATGTGACTGCACTGTGTCACCCAGAGTCACAAAGCGTAAGAGCACTGCATCGGAAGAGTCAGAATATTTATGGATCTAGAGGAGCTTCAGAAAACAAACCAACTATTGATGCAGTCTTGCAAGACTGTGCAGCTACACAGGATTAGCATCGGGGGCACAGAGACGCCACAAAACTAGTCTGAAATCCACTTAAGAATTTCTATGGTGCAGAGAAAATGTGTGTGTTAGAGTTAGGCAAACTGCAGATTATCCGTCAAAGTTGGCATAGTTCAGTACAGAATGTTATGGTGTTCCTTTGGATAGAAATTCATAAAAGGGTTTCATAAAATCTAGCTTTTTGTTACTGCAGCAAAGAAAGTTTGGGAGAATTTCCTGAATGATTATTAATATTTTGAGATGTTTTCAATTGTGTTTTTGCCTCTGCTTTGTGCTAGTCAGGCTGGATTTTTAAAATTAGTTTATGTTTATAAATTGTACTTGCAGATTATTTTATTGTTTGAACTTACTATTTGTAATGGCCTATGGTTAGAGATAGTTTTTAAATATGGTAAGCAGTATATAAATTCGCTTAGCAATAATTTTAAAATATGTTAGGCGGTACATAGATTTATGTACCTCCATCGGAGGATGGCAACAAGGGAGAGGGCCTTTTCAGTGATGGCTCCCCAATTATGTAATAATCTCCCCAACGAGGCTCGCCTGTTGCCAACATTGTTATCTTTTTGGTGCCAGATTAAGACCTTTCTCTTCTCCCAGGCAGTTAACAACATGGGCTGAGTTTGTTTGTTTTTAACTGACCCCAGAACAGCTGTTTTTAACAAGGATACTGTTGTTTTTATGCTTATGTTTTAAAATTTTGTACATCTGTTTTAATGTTTACTGTTTTTAACTTTTGTAAACTGCCCAGAGAGCTTTGGCTATGGGGCGGTATATAAATGCAATAAATAAATAAATAAATAAAATAAATAAATAATAAATTGCTGTAGTTCAGCACAACCATAGGGCAGCAGTTTGGGGAAGGTTGCTATAAACAACCGGCTATTGGGCAGTATGGAAATGCAATAAATAAATAAATAAATAAATAAATAAATAAAACAAAACAAACATTAATACAATTAAAAGAATATTCCTGAATCCACAGGTGGGCTTCATGAAGCTTTCCTTTTCAAAAGTCATGAGGTCCTGATAGGATTGGGTTTGCACTTGCTGTTGGAGCTGATTCACAGTCCAAATTGGATTACTAGTTAACACACAGGGCTATTCTTAGTCTATTCTATTCCATTCCATACCATTCCATTTGAAAGGCTACGTTTCACCTGAGTGAGCTGGACTTTGATAACAGAATTGGAAGAAATTTTAAAAAAAATTGCAACGCATTATAGTAAGAGCAGGCTTAATAATGTAAGGTTCCTTAATACCTGCCAACCTAAAGAGTCCTGTTTTCAACCTGATTAATCAATCAAGGTTTGCAACAAGTTCCAATACCCCTGCCCCCTCCCCCCATTTATATCTGTGAATGAATTTACAAACAATTAGGCTGCACTGCTTAGAGAGTGAAACAACTCCCTACTGCACAGGTGGCCAACTTGCTGCATATGTGTCATGAGCAGGACAAACAGTGGAAGTTGCAATACTCCTGAACCTGTAAGCCTGGATCTGAAACGCTTGCCTGCTTGTCAGTTCCCTGCTATGCTTATGCCTGCTCCCTGGCTCAGTAGACGAGAAGGAAAAGTACACCAAGACACAGGGGCTGCTTATGTACTATCAGACTAGTGCTGTCTCATACACTGGGCTTGACTTGTGCCACATCTTATAAGAAACATATTGCCTTATAGGAAACATTTTGGTCAATTTATAACAAATGAACTGTAGTCCCCAATATTATTCTAGCCAGGGATTGACCTACAGCTAAGATCAGGTTGTGTGTTTTCTATGATTCTACCATCACATTGCGCAAGTGCAAAATGTAATATTGGGTGCAAAATGTAGCACTGCAAGAATCTCAATAGTCAAAGGAAACTTGCAGTAGGCAGAGGCTGTGACTTAAATCCTGGGCATAGCTCCTTTCATAACTAGCTGAAGCAGAACAAACTGCACAAAAATTAATACATATTTGCCAATTTGATTCATCTGACTAATGTATACACACTGTAAGATTCAGCATTCCTTGGCATAGGATTAAGTTATCATGGAAGAGAGTCGTGATTTTTTGAAATGTATACTACACAAAGTCCTAAGATGTCTTTCTATTTATGATAAAAGTCGGATCCAGGTGTATTGATTTGTGTTTAAAATTAAGTTGAAATTTTCCTTCTTTTTATAGTTCTTAGGAGGTTGTCAGCTTTCCTGATCTTTATGGAAAGAATGAATAAGGTTTCCACAATCACAGGAATTTAAACACAGGATTAGATTAATTAAAGTGCACCGTATTGATCTGATTTAAAAATATAAGATGACAACTGCTGGGTGTAATATAGTCGGGTGTTTTGTGTTTAAAAAGATGTCTCAGAAATTCTGTGATGAATGCAATAATTTTAAAACATATGTGCTTTAGGGAATTGAGCACAATTTGGAAATCTAATCAATCAATCAGAATTCCGGGCATGTTAAAATTAAGGCCAATAAGCTATCATGGGTGTGTGTATACAGAACAGTCAATCTGAATTGGTTTGGTTTTGCTCCATCAGGAACTGGTTCTTCTGATTTTTTAGACAACTTCCTAATACTACTGCATTTATTTTGTTCCACACTACACTATTTAATTACAAAGGAAACCATGCCAAATGTCTCCAAACAAACCTCATAAATATTTACCCTAAAATAAACTCTGTTAAGGCTAGTTTGACTAAAATTAAACCAGGTGGTTTTTGTTTTAGCTGGCAGGAAGGTAAGTGTAGATTGCACCTTCTATTGTGTTGGTTATATGCTACACTCCAAGAAGGATTATTGAAGCATGAGTGAAGAGAGACTGCAAATGTAGAGAAACATGCATTGAGTTAACGCTTTTGAGTTAGCTTAAAAACAGGTTCAAATGGATTTAAGACATTTGGGGATATTATGTTAATGCACTGCATTGTGTGCATTACTTCCCCACTTGGGTAGCAATCCTGAGGGTTTTTTTCTCAGAAAATAAACAGTCTTCCATATTTATTTATCACACTACTCTATTTTTTTCCAACAGAACTGTGTCAGAGCCAAGATGTTGTGAAATGTTAGTTACACCTGGCTGCAGTTAGGTCAGGTCAAACTTTTATTGCTTATGGCCAAAATCCTTTGCAAAAGAATCAAACAACTCAAACATGTAAACTCAAGCTCCTCAACTCAAACATGTGATATAAATCACATTTACAAATACAGAGAATAGATGCTAAATATATAAAACACAGTAAATAAATACCAAAATTAAGAGTTTTAAAAAAGAATATATATATTCATCAGATCAGATTAGGGCATTGCTGTGACAATTTATGGCAATCTCTAACAGCACTTTGATATGAATCCTTGTGGTTGCTGGTGCAAGTGACTGAAAGTAACATATCTTTTCGGGGACAGTTTTTTGAATATAATCCCATTAATATACTACCTACAAATTTAAAACAGGGTTCCAAATACAAAGGACAAAGTAAAATATAATGGGCAGCATCAAATCAGACACTAGCATTAACATAAATGACATTATACTACCATGAGGGCCCTCTAACACAATGCCAATAGCATTAGTTGGCCAGACGGGTTTTCTGGCGAATTCTGTTGCACCAGCTATTGCTATTGGCATTGTGCTACAGGTCTCTTACGCTAGGGCAGTGGTTCCCAACGTAGGCGGTATTGCCCCCTTGGGGGCAGTGGGATTGCATAGGGGGTGTTAAGAGGCAAAGGGACGGCAGGGGGCGCTGGCAGGGGGCGCTAACAGGCAAAGGGGCGGCAGGGGGGCCCTCGAGGTGGTCTCTCCAGAAGGTCCTAAAACCCAGGGACCGAGCAGGAAAGAGCGGCAAATTCAGCTGCTCTCCCCACACCGCTCCTGCTCAGGAAGGACTTTCTCACTCACGCAGCCGCTCTCTCCTCCTATCTCAAGCCCACAGCGGCCCCACCAGAAGTAGGGGGTGGGGGAAGCACCCACAGGCGATAGCAGAGCAGGAAAGAGCGGCAAATTCAGCTGCTCTGCCCACTCTTCTCCTGCCTAGCAGGGCCCAGGGCTTCTTTCCTGCTGGAGCTGCCGCCGCCCGCTCGCTGCTCCCTCCTACAAGCTGCCCCGGCAGACCTCTCGTGATAGTTGCTGCACAAGGCGGGAGCAGCAGCCATGTGGTGGAGAGGACGGAGCATGTGGAGGACAGCGGGCAGCAGAGCAGTTGCCAAGAATAGCAGTCAGCCGGCAGGCTGGCTGGGGAGCAGGACTGCTTGTGCTACTGCAAGGTATCACCAGGCTCCCTTCCCCTGTCAGGAGTTGCAGATTGGGGGCATCTCCCCTCTGAGCTGCTGCCCTCCTGTTGTAATCAGCCCAGCAGCTATTGTGAGGCTTGGGGGGAGGGGGGTTGGAGAGAGGGGGGGCTTGGAGGGAGGGGGTTGGAGAGAGAGAGAGATGCTGTGTGTCTCTGTGTGTGCTCCCACCCCCCAAAAAATCTGGACTACAACAGGGTTGCGAGAGAAAAGAAAAGGGGGAGGGAGAGAGAATTGCAATTCCCCAGGTCCTTCCTGGCTAAAGAAGATTCAGCAGCACCTTCTTCCAGAATGCTTGCTGAAACCATTCCTATCTGCCCTTGCTTATTTCAGGGTGTCCAACCCCCTTTTTTCAAACGTTCTTTTGGTAAACATGGTATGTGTGTATCTTGTGTCGCCATAAAAACAGAGCTGCAACACAATCCTAAGTATGTCTACTCAGAAGTAAGTAGGGATCAATAGAACTTACTCTGAGATAAATGTGCATAGGATTCAGCCTGAAAACGAAGAGAGGGTGAAGAAAAGACAGGAGACAATGAATGGTAGAAATAGAATAGCAAGGTAACTGTGGGATATTTAACCATATTTAAAGACAATAAGTACAGTAAAATTAGTGCCCCTCTACTTCAGTCCCAGCCAGATTTTCCATAGGAAAACTCTGTACCAGGTGGCAGATACTTATTTTAAAATTTTAATTAAAATACATTTATCCTTTCCTATAACAAAATGGTGCTTACTCCTAAGTAAGTGTGTTCCACTGAAGAAGGAAATCCTATTTGATTCCTGTATTCATGCTAGTGTGACATGATAAGTTAAAGGCACAATTTTATGCATGTTTAGACAGAAAAAAGTCCTTCAACGCCTAGAATCCCCTCTAAATGGGAAGCACCTGCCCCAGGCTTGCCGAGGGAGGGAGGGAGGGAGGGAGGGAAAAGAGAGCAAATGCCTGTTTGCAGCCAGCATGGCAGGGCACACCAATTGGATTTTGAATAAAGTATTCAATTAATTGTTACTGTTTTGAATTTTATTGTTATTATCTTCCTTGGTGGGTCGTTGAAAACCACTATTCTGAATAATGATTTTTATAGTGTAGAGTAGGGTGGCGCTGGGCATGAGTTTGTGGAACCAAGGGGGCGGTGACCTGAAAAAGTTTGGGAACCACTGCACTAGGGCAACGTAATTTACATTAGTGCTAGTGTCCAATTTGATACTGCCCAATTTGTGCTAAGCTAAAAGGAGTCTGGTGATACTGATCATCAATCATGGCCAATTAACCTCCAATCATAGTTTCAAAACCAGGTCCACCCAGAGGATTTATAGGGCTTGGGGCAGATCTGGTGATAGAATCCCTTCCACTGCCCCCTACAAGGACCCATGTGTGGTGTGGCTCTGGTGAACGACATGGCACAACTGGGGCTAAGACCAAAACTACATACAGGAGTGAGGGAGGTGGCCCCTTACTTTGTGGGGGTAAATTACCCCAGTTGCATATTTTTGGACAGTCGTACTAAAAAATAATGAATAGCCACTAAGTTTGTCTAAACTTAGGGAAAGTAAGATTAACCAAGTAAGAAACTCTATAATGCTCATTTTTATACAGCTTGGAATTGTTTGATAAATCATACAATGATTGTATTGGGGTAATTTTTTGAAGAGTACAGATGATAGATCCCTAAATGATATTTTCTGCCTTTGATATGTAAAGCTTTAACATCCATAGATGCACATGGAGCTGTAAAAAAAGGATGGTTTAATTAAACATAACCATTTGAAAATCCCAGATGTCTTCTTGCTCAGGATCCTAAAACTGTGAGGTTTTGATGCCAATAAACTTGAAACATATTTCTTGCTCTGACAGAGCACATATCTTTGGGAGGTTTCTCTCCTTGTTCATACCAGAATTCAAATTAGGGATCCTAAGCATATAACAGCTACCGATTTTGAAAATCTATATCTCTATATACCATACTGAAACATTCTTATTTCACACTTTTAAAATCAAGCCTCTCCAAATATTTTCTTGAACATGGTGACATTTATATGATGGAATATAACTTCTACGATGAATGCCTCTGGCAAGCAAGCAAGCAAGCAAGCAGAATCACATAAAAGCGTAGCTCAACATTTATATTTGAGTATATTAGATTATATTCTAATATATTAGGATATATAATGATCATCATGGAACTATGTAGCCCTTTATAGTGTTCAAAGCCCTTTTCAGATTTAGGCTATCCTAAGCACCGGGTTAGGATCCAAAGGTTCTGTTCCGCTCCCAGAAGGATCCTTTCTGTGAGTGGAAGTTCCTTTTATGAATGGAATAGAATCTTTCAAACCAACCCATAGTGTTTTGTGGATGGTTAACACGATGTGTTGGACAACCATAAGTCAGATGTCAACTATGGTGATACCTGTGCTGATCACTACTGCTAATCCCAATACCCAACATGATCAGCACGGTGGGAGGAAATGAGAAAATGGGATGAGAGAAGCAAACATATTGCCCATAGTTGCGATTAAAGCAGCTTTCAGGAAAGTCCAGTTATTATCACTCCCCATCTGGAAAATTAGAATAATGCCAGCCTGGATTTGGTTCAACTGCCAAACAAATCAAGATGAATAAAACATCTTGCCATATTAATGAAAAATAACAATATTGAAGGATTAAAGTCACCAAGGAATTTCTATGTAGTACTGTATTCAAGTATCAGGATCTATGAGCTCTGGCGACACCTTTCTGTAGCATATATTTTATCTTATTATGACTTGTTGTGGTTGTGATTAACAGATGCATATATGAAGGGCTGGTGTGTGAATAATCTTGCCTTGTGGCAGGGTCAGCTTGATAGTCTTTCAGTGAATTCCAGTTTTAATGGTTTGTATTACTACATCTAAACATATCATCAGTACAATGATAGCATTAAAACATGGTGACAGTATGCTGGAGTAGCTTGTTGCTTCAACTACTCTTAAGCATGTGCTGTCCCAGAAATTTTTAGGCAGGGAAAAAACCCTCTTAAGACTTAAAACAGTAGTTAACGTAACATAGGCATAATGGGTAAAGTAACATAAGCATAATGATTTCATCAAATGTATGTGGAAATGATATGTACATTTGTGTTTTTGGAGTGATGATAGTTATGCATAAGAATGAATGATTGTAATCTCTTCAAACAGATTAAAAATTAATATCCTCAGTTTTGAAGTGTGTTATTGTGAAATGCACAAAACAACAACAAATTATTTAGTTTCCCAAAGGCCTATTTTTTGGTAATCCCAAATACAATTTGCAACCTGAAATTAATTGTACACCAAGTTACTTTGGTATGTTCAAATTCATTTATAGCCCCTTGTGCTAGAAATTAACAGAATGGACAGTGCAATCCTAATTATGTCTACTCAGAAGTAGATCTCAGACGTCAATGGGACTTGCTTCTATGTAAGTGTGTACAGGATTGCAACCTGAACGAAACACAATTGTCTTACTGAACTGCTATGAAATATATATGCATATGAATGGATCACTCTTTATAGGCTGCATAAATAATTTTATATGAAGCTAATTTTTATCTATCAGTATAATTGTATTTAATTTTATATATTAAAATTAACACCCTTAGACGCTGACATGCACACACATTAAATAGCCATGCATATATTTTCTTGGTTTTCTTTCTCTAGGTTATGATTAATGCGGCCTATCAGAAGCCAGATGGTGCAAAACCAAAACCATCAATCAAAATGAAAAGACCACTGAGTACTATTCCACAATGATGTGCTTGCAAATGGAAATTCTGTTCATAGACCCTTGGCTATGATATGCAGAGGGAACCATGAACAGGCTTGCACTGTCGCCAAGGAACTGGCATAGATGGCCTGTACTTTGTTAGGCTAAAAAGCTGGAGAGGCAAGGCTTGTTGCCGAGAGTGGGAAAGATTGTACAAGCCCAAATGTTACTTAGATTTTTTTTTAAAAAAAGTTAAAAGTGGGTTGAAAATTATTTTAATAATGTTTGCATTGATGACAGTATCTGTCAGACTGTCCATTTGCCATTGATTTAATGTGGGATAATGCCATCCATTAACAAGCAGCTGCCACTGTCTGCCTGACACATGAATCGGCATTTAATGACTTGCCCTGCACAAGCTTTTTAAATACAGTAATCCCAAACGTCTTGGTTTTACAATGCATTCCCCACCCCCTCTAAAGTTCTGAAAGAAAACAAATGCTCATCCATTTATACATTCATCTGTGATGGCTGGTTCCGGATTCATTTCTCTTAGCAAATGAGCATTTTGAATACGCATAATTTGACATACATGAGAGCCACCAGCAAATTCACAAACACATTTTTTTTTACACAAAATCTTTTTGTGTGTGAAAATGTAAACTAAGTTCTTCATCTCTCTGTGACTGTGTCATACCCATATATGCAAACACCTTCGTAAATATATGTTTGTGTGAATAAAAGTTTTTAAGGTTTACTCTGCAGACATCTGGCACAACATGTATTGCCATTCTCTACACCAATTATACATATTCTATATATTCCATGCTTTTTCACCTCAATCCTTTCATAAACGATTAAGATTCCTTTGTAAAATATTTTTTATCTTTTTCCTGGTAATGCTGGACAGGAAACACTGAATTCCACAACATGCTTATCCCAGAATAGTCTTATTAAAGTGAATGGATTTGTTTCAAGGTATGTTTTCAATAAAATTCATTTCATTGAGGCTTATACAAGTAGACCCTGTAGCAGATTGAGAGATAAAGTATAGTAATGCCATGGTTTCCATAAAGTCCCAGATATGGGTCACTAGTAAATGATATATGTCAAGGAGTGTGCAGGCTACTTCAGGAGAAAAGACTTTGAAGGATAGGTTGCTTACCTATAACTGTGGTTCTTTGAGTGATCATCTGTGAACTCACACATATGGGTTATGTGCCTGCACAGAATAGTCATTCGGAACATTCTAGAGCTAAACAGAGTTTTAGGCGGTAGCACCACCCACCTCCTCTGCACATGCTCCAAGCATGACTTCTGATTCCCTGTCAGTTCCATGTCTGCTGTAGTGGAGGAATAAAGAAGATGAGTAGCAGGATGGGTTGTGTGATTTCACAGATGGCCACTCGAAGAACCACAGTTACAGGTAAGCAACCTATTCTCCTTGTTTGTGGTCTCTGTGACTCACATATAGATGACTGAAAAGCAAGAGATTTACTGGGGGAGGCTAGATGTCACACCAGAATTGGAAGAAAAGACCGCTCTTCTGAAAGCTGCATTAGTACAAGCTCTGATATGAAGGCAATGAAGGTAGTGGACTGACATGCACACACATGCGCTACACAGTTGTGGAAGCAAAACACCTCTGAGGAGGCTATGGCTCTAGTCGACTTATCCTGTACTTGTAGAAGGGGGCGGTAAGCATGCCAGTTGAAAGGTAAGGTATAGCTGAATCCACCCACTTGGAAAAATATTGAGATGACATTGACTGACCCTTCTTGGACCCTGAGTGGCAGATGAATAAAGGGGTAAATTTCCTGAAAGATGATGTTCTACGGATGTAGAATGAAAGTGACCTTCTGACATCTAGGAAATGAAGCTTGATCTCCATCGGGCAGGTAGGCTGAGAAAGGAAAGTTGGTAGTACAATATAGAATCATAGAATCATAGAATAGCAGAGTTGGAAGGGGCCTATAAGGCCATCGAGTCCAACCCCCTGCTCAATGCAGGAATCCACCGTAAAGCATCCCTATAGAATCATAGAGCATCCCTATAGAATCATAGGGATTCTATGATCTGAGTTATCCTGAGTTAGATGGAATTGTGAGACAACCTTTGGAAAAAAGGAGCAGTTCAGCATAGCACTACATTGTTCTATCACTCTTTCTGCTCAACTGATGTCTTCAGGGAAATGATAGAAGAAGGTTGCTACTTTTCCCCATAAGAATTGTTGGCTGGCTGCCATGCAGAATGATAGGGCTGCAGTGGAGTAGATTCTGGCTCCCTTTTCTTTCCTCTACCACAGGAGCAGAATGAGCTTTTGTTTTGTCTTTGATTGGGGTGCTTCCACTATTATAGAGTTTGATGTAGGGTATTTGATAAGGAAGAAGCAATCCTCTTCTGGAACCCTATACAGATTCTCTATTTTTCTATATGTGGGCAGAAGGGTAGAGTGTTTCACCCAGGATTATTTGATTGCGTGCAGTAATGTTGGAAGGATCAGGAGAGTAACCAGTGGTGCTACATCTAGATGTACACTTCTAAAGGCGAGATCTGGGACCGGGGTGCTTTAAACAATAGTCCAAGGCATTTTTCCATTCTGAGGATTTGTTCAGCATATGGCCTGATGTCATCCAATGGGGAGAGAGGAATTTTTATCCCCTGTAGTGGATATCCAGTGAGGAAGTTGAAGCCCAGACAGAAGAAGTGGAAGATGAGTCTGAGCAATAGTTGTCTTGCGCAGAAGAGGGGTGGTTAGTCGTTGTTTGTGTGTTAGGGGCCAGCAATGGCTTGTTCCCTTGCTCGGCTTCGTCCATTTTCTTCCGCTGCCCCTTACGCCTGGAACGCTCTTCCAGAACATTTGAGAACTACAAGTTCAATCGCAGCTTTTAAAGCTCAGCTAAAAACCTTTCTTTTTCCTAAAGCTTTTAAAACTTGATTTTGCTCTGACTTTATACTGTTAGTTTTACCCTACCCTGCGCCTGTTTGGTGCATTCTCTTCCCCTCCTTATTGTTTTATTATGATTTTATTAGAATGTAAGCCTATGCGGCAGGGTCTTGCTATTTACTGTTTTACTCTGTACAGCACCATGTACATTGATGGTGCTATATAAATAAATAAATAAATAATAATAATAATAATAATAATAATAATAATAATAATAATAATAATAATAATACTGCCGGTGGTGACTGCATACTGGTCTGATGGCTCCAGGATACTTTTTTCAGTATTATCTCCTGAAAAAAGTTGGCTGAAAGAAGAGAGCAAACTCGTAAGCTTGGTACTGCAATAGGTTCTGGTAACTGAGCATCAGGTGGTTTCGATACTTTATGAGAGGGTGCTGCATGGTTAGATGATGCTTTAAATTGTTCTAGACAGTGAGAGCAGTGAGAATGTTGATGATGGGAATGGTAACTCTATCCCTATATTCATAATGATGTCATCTTGGCAGTCCTCATAATAATGAGAAAGAGACCGGAGATCTATATTTCTCAGAGAATGGTCTCGGGGTAGATGAAAGTATGATTCCAGCAAGAAGTGTTCCCTGAATTTATCATCTGATACCATACCCAGGCACTGGATAACATCTGGGGAGGTATGGTCCCATGGGAGTTGTAGTTTTTCTACGACTGTCGTTGGCGATTTCCTGAGAGTTTGAGACACCGTCTGCACCAAGGATGGATTATTAGGAGCTGGTGTAGGCTCGGGTTCAGTGTTGGACTCCATGCTATGAGTTGTCTTCTTCTTTTTGTTTTTTAGTCAGGGAGCCCAGGGGTTAGCAGGGCATTTGTTTTGGGTACTGCAAGAGCTGGGCTGCTTGACCTATTTGGTCTTAACCATTAGTATCGAAGCGCCACTTTCAAGCTGTTTGTCCGAGGGGATGGCCAAAACTGTTGGTACTGCAAGGGCTGGTATTCCCAATACTGGGGATGGTTGCCCTGAAGCGCTTTCCATTATGTTATGCACAGGCCGGTTCAGTGCAGCAATATCTGGTGCCTTGAGGATTTGTTCCCACAATAGGGCACAGAGGCGTACAATTATGTTTCCCCTGGCCTGGTTCATAAATGCCTGGCAAGGGGGTACAGAAGTCCACACTGTGCCTCTTCAAAGCAAAGAAAGAAGTTGGAGTGTCCTTTTTCAAAGAAATCTTCCCGCCAGAACAGCTACAATTTTTGAAGAAGACTTTGTAGGCCAAGCAGCCCAAAGGGGCAATGAATAAAAAGAAAAGGGGAAAAAAAAAACCTCAGAGAAGAAAGGAGAGAAGGAAAAAGGGAGAGAGAAAAGTACTCTGTTCAGCGTCCTGGGAGGGGACAGTAGGATTGTTAGAAGTTTTGTTTGTTTGTTTTTAACATAAGGTGAAACAACATTCCAAATCTGCTAGTCGCTGTGGCTGACAAAAAGGAATGGAGGGGCAGGCAGGACTCACGCCTGGAGCATGTGCAGAGGAGGTGGATGGGGCATCCATCTAAGACTCTGTTTATCTCTAGAATGTTCTGAATGACTGTTCTGTGCATAAGTGTGAATCACAGAGACCATGAAGAAGAATAGTTCTAAGAAAAGCTGCATCTTTTAGCCAAGTCTGAGGATGCAGAACTGAGAGGAGCGGATACAGTTGTGGCATTCAGGAGAGAACTAAGTACGAAGATTCACATGCCGTGCTCTTCAGGATGTGCAGACAGTCAGAATATGCTCTTCTAAGAGAAGGAGCCGGAGCACCAACTCCTTTCTAAAAGGTCTTAGAATCCTTCGCTAACATCTCTAGACTTCTAGAATCACAACTGGGTAGGCATAGGACCAATATGTGGGACTTCACAGAAACCATAAAGAATATACCAGAAGCATCGTGCAAATGTCACAAGGCTTTCACAATAGTAGATGGTGTCACATGTATGCTGGAGGCAAAAATATACTCCATTGTTCACAGGTGCACATATCTGCTACTATCCAAAATGAGAGGAAAAACAGATACACAAAGCTGTATGTGCACACTTTGCTAAACATCCCTCCATATTTCAAGGACGTCTCCATTCATCCTGTTTTAAAAAGAATATCAAAAGCCAGTACCACAAATTTCCCATGTATCAAGCTGTACTGCTTTATGTATTGTTACATTTATAGTCTACCTTTCTTTCAAGGAGCTCAAGCTGGCATACATGGTTCTCCCTTCCCATTCTATCCTCACAAGAACCCTATGAAGTAGATTAGTCTGAGAAACAGTGATTGGCCAAGGTCATCCTTCATGGTTGGATAGGGATTTGAACGTGGGCCTCCCAAGTCCTTGTCTGACATTCTAACCACTATGCTAATATGACCCTCTACATGTTGGCTCCTTTAATGTAGCTCTTTTTGTTTTGGTTTAGTTTTCTTTTGGCAATCTGACCGCATATTCATACAAACTTTCCCAAAATACAGATTTATGTGAAAAACCGCCACACAATTATGGGTTATTTAGACATTAGTAAGCTATTTGATTTAAAGCTGTTTGCCTGTTTAAGGTATCTAGCAATAGTTTCATCTAGCAGGTATCTCCGATGATTCGTTGACTTGATGTTATCTCTGAATATCAACATTATGCACATATAAAGAAAAGATCAAAGCCACACATCTTCAATTCTTCTATTAACCTATTTAATCGTCTTTATGAACAAAACCTGCACTGCCTACTTTTCCGAAAGAGCCACATAAAGGCAGGATAGCAGTTTATCAAAATCCCCTCTGGTCTAGGGGATGCAACTGTGACCCTCTGATAGCTGCCCATGGAAAACACACACTCTTGTAAAGGGAAGGAAGGAAAGATGATAATGATAATGATAATGATAATGATAATGATAATAATTTCTTACCCGCCTCTCCGTTTGGTTCGAGGCGGGGAACAATAAGTATAAATACATAAAATTGTTTAAAAACGTAGTACACATTATTAAAACATTCTAAAATTCCACTGGGTAGGCCTGCCAGAAGCTGAATAGCTAAAGACATGGCAGACATTAAAAATGAAAATAGGAAAATATAGCCCAATCAACTCTTGATTCTTTAATGTGTCATTGTTATGCTGCTCATCATACAATAAGGCACTGGAAGATGAGAAATTTACCTTTCCTAGGATAGAAAAACAAAAACAATATATAAAAAAACTCTTGGAATAACCCTGTATAAACTGTCTGAGGAGCACTGGGCAAAATTAGACAATGATGCCTTACTAAACTGGTTACCTAGATACCTTTCTATAATGATGCAGTCTACCATTAAGGCAGCTGTTCTGTATATTTCTTCCCATGGGGCTTTTACAAAGGTAAGCCACAGAGGTACCTTAACCCACTATAGTATACCTTAATGCCTTTAGGAAAATGATCCCTTTGCAATACGTAAAAGGAAGTACTGTATTTTCTGGCGTATAAGACTACTTTTTAACCCAGGAAAATCTTCTCAAAAGTTGGGGGTCGTCTTATACGCCCAGTATAAGATGACTTTTTAACCCAGGAAGATCTTCTCAAAAGTTGGGGGTCATCTTATACGCCCAGTCGTCTTATACGCCGGAAAATACGGTAATGAAGTTCGTAGTCCAGTGAAAATGCCTCAGTGAACAGAGTTAACTTTCTGTGTTAGTAATAAAAAGCTTTCTGTCTCCTTTAACATCTCTCATTCGCCATGTATATATAAAAAAGCTCTTCTCACATGTAACCTGTGAAAGTGTCTTTTAAACTGGAACAGAAGATACCAAGAAAACAAAAGTAGCTTAAGAACTGCTTGACATGAAGGTATAACAATATAAAGGATAATGCTAGATGGGGAAGTGCACTGAAATTGCCTTTCTGTGTCTGAAAGGAATCATAATCCTAAAGTCTTGGATAACTGGGGAATATAACATTAGAGATCACTTAGAACATTATTATATAACATGTTACAGTGGCACTTCAAGGTCCTTATCGGCCCTGGCTGATACTTTCCCCTCCACCTGGCAAGGTTAAAAAATCTACAAAATGATAAAGAGTGTTTTCCCCTTGGTCACCTTCATGGAAACTAACAACAGTCAGAATTCTCTTGTGAAGGCTTCTCATCATTGCACTTGCTTGTCCTTAGTTAGTCCTGATTCAGCCTGGCAGGACACTTTGTAAAACCCATCATTTTAGGCTTGCTTAGAACTGGTTTGCGGGGATTAGATCCAGGTTATACATTTTTGTGACCTTTTGTAAAGCTGCACATCAATTTTCTGAGCACCAAATTCAAGTTTTGTAACAAAACGAAATAACCTCAAGTACAATTATAATGGAGGCAAATTTTTGAGAGACAGAATGAATGATGGGGCTTAATTTGACTATGAATGTCTTATTCATATTAATTATATAACTGATGTCCCAAATGTGAATCAGGTGTACTTGATTGCTAATCTTTTGGTGGCTGTAAAGACTGTATTGGCAAAAATATTGAATTCAGTTACTATAGCAAGAATTAGTGAATGGTTGTGTAAGGTACTGTAATTGGCTCACATGGACAAATTGACAGAATTGGTGCACAAATGAAATGGGCAAATACTTGAAACTGATCCGCCCCCCCCCTTTAAAATGGAATCTGTTTATTAGGTTTTGGATCACGTATTTCTGTATTAAGTTATATATTCAAGATAAGATTTATACTGGTATTGTTTAGTTTATAGGTCCCTCCTTTCTTATAGGTCCCTCCAGTTATTGTACTGGTTTTATATTTTTGTTTATAAATAAAAATGAAATATATATATTTTTTAAAAAAGGAAGAAATGACACAAAGGGAATATAAGCTATAGAATTCACCAAAGTGAACACACTTTTAGAAAGTGGAGATACTGAAACAGAAGTAATTGCAGAGAATAGATTGTAAGCCTGTGGGCAGGGACTTTTCAAGAAATACTTTTGTAAGCCGCCATGAGAGCCTTTTTTGGCTGAATGGCGGCATAAAAATGCTTACATAAATAAATAAATAAAGCTATAGCATTATCAATTTCTTTAAAGCTTTAAAGAATGCAGACAATTCCAAGAAGGACAAAAAAGAGAAACTAATGTAATGCTTTGAAATGCTAAATGAAACAAAGACTACATTAAACCCACTGGTTTTATAACAAGGGGAAAAAACTGATCAGGGCCTTCAGTGACTTAAATGATATCTCGTTTTAAATGAAATCCAGCAAAAAAATAAAAAAAATCAATCAGCTGAAGAAAATTCTCACTTTGGATCTTTTCCATAGACTTTAAAAATGTTGAAAGAAATCTCATCAGCTTTAGTCACTTGTTAGCTATGTCATCTGTTTCTCTACAGGGTTTTCAACAGGCTTCTGGAGCTTGAGGTAAACCCTGCCTTTTTTAATTTGCTTCACAGCCACCACAGTGCCCCTGAACAATGTCCTATGAGCCATGAAGCCTTACTGAAGAGGATATACCTCAAGGAGGACAAAAGCTGAGGACAAAAGTGGGGAAGAAAAATGTCCATCACACACATGCCATACAATACAGCTTTTGAAAACATAAAAACATACATTATGCCCTCTCTTACAGCCTCTGCCTCCCTCCATCTTTTCCTATGATTTTCTCCTCTTTTCTCTCTGAGCATACATGGGAAATTAAGTCCCAAGTTATCAGGCTACAGAAACCCTCAAGAGACAAATTCCTAAACACAAACAGGGGAATACCCCTAAAGCTATAAGGATAAATACATATTACACAATTATTACATTTTAAGGTTCACATTCCATGTGGAAATATTTCTGGCACAGCCCTAAAGCCTTTGGCCCTAATTTAGAGTCTAGTGCACACATCCTGGGTTTAGGTGCCTTTTCTAATTCAGCAGCCTTTCCCAACCTCAAACCAAATCAAACCAAAAGCAGAATGCAATTGTCCTGGGGAGCGAGGAAGAAGAAGAAAATACAGCAGTCTGCCATCAAAGATCAGGATTTTGCTGGATTATAGCCATAATGTAGAAATAAGTTCCATTGAAGTCATTGCAACTAATTTACTTCCAAGAAATGTAAGGAATTATACTTAAAAAAAATATCTGTGGAAAATATTAGGAGCTAAAAATAAGTAAAGTGAATTAAATTATTGGGCCACCATAAGTCAGCAGCTGCATCAATGTATTGTATTTCAGAAACTGTAACCCAGAAATTTTAATGTGATGTGAACATTATTAGGTTACAGCAAACTAAAAGCAGCAGCAGCACAGAGTTTGTAAAAAGGAATTGCTTCTGGGAGTCAGTGGGGGAGTTAGGATTGCAAAGTACGTGAGAATATAGATCCACAGTGCCCCCTAGAGCATCTGGTCACTTGGTACCCTGCTGGGCAACCTGAATAGTTTTATCTAACCTTATCTCACTGCCTTGTCTTCCAAAATGTGAACAAAACCTTTATCCATTTTCTTGAATAGGCTGAATGGTTCCCTTTGGGCTTTTGAGTTGAAAGTTACCACTGTTAAGAAGTTGGGTCCAGCCACTAGGTAATTTTCTGCGTCACTGGCTAGACCACTGACTGAGCAGAGGTGCCATGAAAAATATCCCCTTAGTCCTTCTAGAACTTTTCTAAATACCATCTAACTGGAAGCCACATGCTCTCTCTCTCCCCTCCCCTCCAACCATCCTCTCTGCAATAAATTCATCATATGCTCAAGGACCTGAGTAGATAATGTGACTAGCTAAGTTAGACTTACTTTTATTTTTATTTGGAATTATGTGTATGTATATGATTGTTGCCTTCCTTGTGTCCCCCCACCCCACGTTTCTCTTTTTCTCTTAAATGAACTCCTTTTTATATTTGGTCATTTGACTGTGTTGTTTTAAAAAGGGATTTTTCACTAAACTCTTCCCCATGTGAAAGACTGCATGGTTTACAAAGCTACCACTAGCATCTTAGTATTTTTAAAAGGGATTTGAGAAGTTCTCTGTTTCTGGGCATTGGGAAGTAACATCTAAAGAACCTTTCTTTTTTCCTTTTTTTCCTAGGCATGGCCTGAAGAGAGGGTTCCCCCTTTCTTGGGGAACCCATGTAGAGAAGGGTCCACCAGGAGAAACTATCCCTCCTCCCGGTCCTGTAACAAAGTACCAAAAGAAAATGGATTGTTTCAGACATATAGTAAGACTGTAAATGGTGCAGAAATGTTTGGGGATTCAAGACCATAGCTTTTTTGATGGGCTGCATTACTCTATCCCTGCTCCTGCCGACAAAAACACACAATTCTGAGATCTTCAAAAACTTTTTTCCACTCAATTTTGCAACTTTTCTTATTTATAAAAGGCCTTAAAAGTAAGATCAAAAGAACAACACTAAGAATTTATATGCTTTTCCATACTTTCAGATGACAAATTAGAAAAATAACTGTACAAGTTCATAACCAAAGACAAAATCATTTCAGAATACTTTGATAAATTGCCACAAAGGAGATGAAAAGGACGGTGGCAGAGGTTAGTTATAAATGGCCATACTTTAATAATAGTGCTAATAAAAGAATAATGGGGGGTTGTACCATGAATGGAAAAAAATGTGTCAGTAGGGAATTTAGACAAGGGAAAATATCAAAGCTCTTGGCTCTTCACTTGCTTCTTTTTATTAGATCTTAATTGATCTACTATTATATGGAGCTCTAGCTGTAAAATGCAACATAAAATTCCCATCAGAAATCCTAGTTGTCAATCTTTAAAATAAAATTAATCAATTTAATTTTAATCAAGTTTTAACATAGTCAGCATTATGCCTATATGATGGCCCTTGAAGAAGAGTTGGAACGGTGTGGGCATCCTCCTTGCAAGTGGAAGACAACCCTTGCACCATTCTCTCGCCTTTGCGAGAGATGGGCCGATGCTCCTTACGCAATGATTCTGAGACTTGTCTGCAATGATGGACTGTGTCTGTACTCCCCACCCCGGAAGATATAACTGCCCATGTTCATAGTGTCAAAGAGAACGGTTGGAATATTGCTGCACAGGAACTTTCCACTCCAAAAGCAGCAGATGCATCCAATGTGGTGGCTTAATTTTTCAAGGCTTCCTTTATACCCTCTCATTTCACACAGTTTGAGAATCACTCAGTTAGACTCACGAGGCCAAAGGATTGCAGTATTTCAACAAACTTTATAATTATTGCTGACTCAGAGGGTATCTGGAAGAAGCCCTCCAAGGAAATTTCCACCATGGATGGAAATCCTTGCCAGAATAGCATAAAAGGGGGGGGGGAAGCAAGAACCATGTCAGAACAGGGCTGATTGACATGAGATCTATTTCTGATGGATTGAAAAAGTGCCGACTCTTGAATATGATAAATGAAGCCAACATATCAAAGCCTTGTTGAACATTAACAACCAAATTCAAATTAAACTGTATGAAGGACTGGGCCTAAAACCCACCTAAAGGGAAAGGGTGGTTTTCACTTAGCTAGTAATCCAATTCCTATGCATGAATCCAAGAGGTACCTATGCCCCACAACAAGTACAGCCCCAGTCATTACAGGAGTAGCACTGCTTATACTCAGCACCTTAGCACCTGGAAGAGTATGTACACCATCATGATTAGTACAGCACTATTACTAATTAAAATATTTCTGCATTTTATTTTTACCTTGTGATCATAGGGGTTGTATGAGTGAAACAATCTGGATAGTTCTTTTGTTCTTTGTTTTTTCTGTAGGAAAATAAAGAAAAAGTAATATTATAGGACTGAAAACCAAAGTATTACACATGTTAAATGCTGCTTACATGAAGACATTAGCATAGATATAGATTTTCATAAAATTTTGAGATAAAGAAATAATACGCTGGATACAACCCTGAAAAAAGACAATAGATGTTTCAAAAATGTGTGTTACTACCCTTTCAAAAATTTCAAATAATTACAGAAAAAACTTTCTGAGAAGGGAAAAAGGATTACTAGTAAGCAATGTGAACTTATAGTAGTCTGCAAGTATCCACAATGAAGTCACCAGCTCACCACTAGTGATTATATTTTTGCTCTGGTGAGAACTTGGAATCAGGCAAAATCCCCACCCTCCTTCCATGTCTGGAGAAGCACGGACTCTCCCTGATGCCACATTGACCTCAGGAGCACAGGAGAATGGCAGGGACTCTCTTTGATACCGCTCTGAATCCTGGAGATATTTGGAAAGTGATGAGACTTCAGGCTGCTTTCTGAACATCTCAGGCTTAGTACAATAGGGCCAATTTTTCTTCCCTCTCCTTCCCTGTGGAGAACGTTAAAAGATCTCATATTCCTCCAAGTGCCAACACTCCTGGATTCCCTTAACAGTACCGAATAGATGACCAAATCCCTAGCTGGTGTCAGTCCATCATACAAATTGAATATGGACTTGGAAGGATGGTACTGCTGCATGGTGCCTTGGTACAAGGAGCTCTGTTCCTATCCCAGATGAAGGGTTGCGCCAAGAGGAGATGGCAGTATGTCAAAGGAAGGGAGAGGCCAAACACTAGGGGAAAACTCTTCCTTGGATAGACTGAGCTTTAGAGTTCATGTAAGGGAGAAACAGAGCTTAATGACTCCTTACCTGCACCATCACCCATTTCTTGTCTGGACCAATGTTATCTTCACCTATTCCTTCTATGCTGGATGGTACTGCCTAAACTAGTTAAAATCTCAAGCATCTCTTACTTCTGCATCGATTGCTGCTCAGAAAAAGTATTTCATTATCTCACTCCATTTGAATCTGAGGGATGTGAGAATGTTCAAAGTAGGAAACGCAAAACAAATTCTGATCACTCCCATAGTCCTTCATATTCTGAAATCTAGCACTGGTCAGCTAAGGTTTCCACTATTACTGACTCAGGCACCTGAGCAATCAGCATATGGAATTACTAAATATGCCACCAAAGTTAGGATATCTCAGGGGGACACTTCAGAGGTACACAACTGATGTTTATTGATGTTAGTAGTTCTTAGTTTTGGTTGCCAGCACTAAGCCACAAATATTACTATAAAGTAGCATATCCATTTATTTTCAATTTTATATCTAAGTTCATCATTAATGATCTCAAGACTGCTTACAAGGAGTCATTAAAACAATAAACAAACTATAAACCAATAAAGCAAGCAGCAAACAGCAACAAAAATAGAATAATTAAATCTATTTTAAAAATCCAGCTGAGTAAAAATAGCGGTACTCAGTAAGAAAGGAAATAAACCCTATTTTAGCAGCAGAAAATATAAAACCAGTTACTTCCAAAATAACTTTTCAAAAGTCAAGGTTTTGCCTTATTTGTGAACCGCCCAGAGAGCTCCAGCTATTGGGTGGTATAGAAATGTAATAAATAAATAAATAAATAAATAAATAATTCGCAAGGCACTCAGTACTGGTGGCAGGTGGGCTTCCCTGTGGAACGGATTCTATAAGGTTGGGGCCAGTACCAAAAAGGCAAACCAAGCACACTTTGGCTGGTGGAGGCACATGGAGAAGGACCTCAGACATTGAATAGAATGCACAGCCAGGGGAAAGCAATCCAGGTGTCAAGCCATTTCTTTATAGTATTTTTATCCCTCACCTCAGCCAAAAAGGCTCCCAGAGCGGCTTACAATCCCATCAGTAAAGAAGACGGTCCCTGCCCTCAGGCTTACATTCTAAAAAAGACATGAAACACGAGGAAAAGGGATGGGGAGGGAAGAGCGGGAAAAGAAAAGGAAATTAAGGAGACCAACAGCTCCTCCTTCTTCCCCACAGGGTTAGGATGACTGTTGGCCTTGTGGGGGCGGGATCCAGCTAGAGCAGGCCCTGATGGTCTCTCTGCCAGCTCCTGTCTCCTTGCTTCTTCATTTAGGTTTTAAAAGTAAGCATCAGCACCTTAAATTTACTGTTGAAACAAGCAGGCAACTAGTGCAGATTAAACAAGATCAGAATAATATGCGTTTATTTAGAGGTTACTAAGGTATGAAGCGTCATGGTCAGGTCTGTCTTTTCCAAGAAAGTTTGCAGCTGGAGTACCATCTGAACTTTGTAAACGGTTCTTCTAGTCATTGCTACCATAGCATCTAAAAGCAATGCTGGATCGAAGAGCAACCACAAGCTGCAAACCTGCCTTCAAAGGGAGTCCATCCCCATCCAAAACAGACTGTCCCACTATTCACATGTCAGCCAGTCTCCGCAACCAACAGTCTTATCTGATTTGGGGCTGTATACACATAGACGCAGGCGACCCACCCAGGAGGGTTTTTTCAGCCCCAACTGGGTCCCATGCCTCAGTTCTGCCAGATTCCCCGCAATTCTGGTGCTCGCTTATCTGGTTTCCCAATAGAAATGCTAGTATTGCAGAGAAACAGGGCGCACAGAATCACACGCCTCCCAATCTGTCAAACAGCTGCTGGGAATGCAGCCACATGGGCACTTTTGGTTGCGGCTTCAATGGGAGAGGGGTGCAATCCCAGGAAGTTACCAGGGGTTCTACTATGCCCCACAACGCTCATTGCCCACGTAGACCTTTTAAAGAATTGGAAATCGACAAATAATCTGCTTGGATGCCACCCCCACCCCGGCATGCTCCCTCTCTCTGGCCAAATAGCATTTTAGAAAACGTTTATGTACACACAGCCACAGCTACTCCATGTGCGCCCTTTTGGGACTGGAGCCAGAAAGTGGTTTAATTTCAATGAAGGGCTCACTGGAGAGCCAAGTGCCTTTAAACATGTGTGTCTTTCATAGCTGAATATTTATAGTCAGCCTATTATACTTCTAGAATCAGGGAATAGTGCTTCTAGATTACAGAGGGTGATCTAAGGCAGCTCTCATATTATAAACCAAGTGCTGAATGTTAATAAGCTCATTTTTCTAATTTGTCTTAAAACAATGTCCCTGGACTGACAAAACAAAATTACACATGCTAAAATAATATATGGTAATATTAACCGACACAAATATTTTTGGCTTTGAAATAACCTGACATTTTATTAATACTTGTGTTGACACTGATAGTCACTTGCCCCAGAGTTAAACAGATGTGCTCCTTTTAAAAAGTGTTACCATTAAAAATAATAATCAAACCTTCAAAATGAATCTTTATCTCAGTTTATGACCAAAAGCAAGATTTTAAGAACCACAAAACCCTCTCTGTATGAATTAAAATAAACGTGATTGTCATCTTCTGCAATAAGATTACTTCCCACAGTAAAGGAACCCAAGAGGAATCAAAAGGGTTATATAATTTTGTGATCAATGATAAGTGTGTTCCTGAAAACTCAAAATTTACAAACATTATTTTGCAAAATTTGTAATATATTTTACTATAGAGGTTGAAGGTTGATATTATATTTTACAATGCTGTGCAATCATGGTAGATATTAATGAAGCAGGTCTCTATGGAACTGCAGATTCTAATGCACAAATCCGACCTTTCATATGTACTAAGATTAATATAATTAGGCTTATTATAACTAGCACAGAATTATAATGAATATATATGAAATCATTCGTCTTCATGGAAACCGTTCAGTAAGGTAGGAAATGTGTGTGTGTGTGTGTGTGTGTGTGTGTGTGTGTGTGTGTGAGAGAGAGAGAGAGAGAGAGAGAGAGAGAGAGAGAGAGAGAGAGAGAGAGATTGAGATTGATTGTAGAAAATTAACATCCAGGTTTCTCTTGTTTTGAAAGACAATTAAACTCAAACTTGTCTGAATGGAAGTCTACTCACGCAAGAGGGCTTTCCTGGCACTTCCTTCCCACTCTAGCTCCTGTGGTCAGGGGATGCTCAAGAACAGCATGGAATGTGGCTCAGGAAATGCAGTAGGAAGGGGGAACCACAAAATTCATGTGGAGGCATCTTGTGCCAGTCCAGTCACATCCCACTTTGTTTTAGAAAATTCCCTGGCTCTCAGGCATAGCTTTTTGGAGGATGTAGGCTGTAGTGCGGAGCAGGGGGCATGCAAGCCCCCTTGTGAAAGTGAAGTTCCACTCATGCAATTCTGGTTCAAATCCACAATGATTGAAACCAGGATGCCACTGGTTAAACAAATGACATCAATAGGAAAATGTAAGCAGGCTCCACTATAGATCCTGCTCATTGTTAATGATCTCCTTTGACTGCAACTCCCTCTTATTCAAACTTGGAAGATTACAGATAGAACCCTGGCCAAAGAGAATGAACGTTGGGAGAAAGGCAAAAAGAATTAGGTCTGTGTGCATGCCTGTCTGAAACAGAACTCTAGGGAAAATGTCCTGTGGAGGTCGAATCATCAGAGATAATCCAGGCCATTTCACATACAGAGATACAAGGAGAATCATAGAATAGCAGAGTTGGAAGGGGCCTACAAGGCCATCGAGTCCAACCCCCTGCTCAAAGCAGGAAAGCATTGCTTCGTTTAGTAAAAAGTAAATCTGAGTCCACCCTGCAGAATGCTGGCTAATGGGAGCAAAGATATGAATACTTCCGGTGAAGAGAAAAAGATTTGCATATACTTCAACAGTTGATGACATCTGAGAATCAGTCAGGATCAGATAATTGGGGGGGAAATGGCAAGCTCCAGCAGCCCAACCCCTTCGCCTTTCTCACCCTTACCATGATATTCCTTCCTTTCTTTCCCTACGTCATCTGCCTTCCTTTTTCCCCTCCTCTGATTTTATGAATCTGGTTAAAGGGCTAATTAATAAACTTTAATTCATATAAACTTTAAATATGACAACATATTCAATAGTAATAAGACATTTTAACAAAACTCTGAATTAAATGAGACCAATAAAACTAAACTTGAGTCATTGCACACTCAATCTCTTGCAAAATAAAACACTTAGGTAAAAAAATAACCCACCCATCTATTGTAATATAATGTTCTACCTTTCAGAGATAGGAAGAAGAAAACCCTCTTACCACTTGGGCTGGAATTTGATGCATTTTAGCAGCAGGAGTCCCAGGGCGTGGGTAAAACTGGTTAATAAAAAGACTTGGAAACTTGTACTCTTCTACAAGCTGCATTGTTTCTTGAAAATCTTCATCTGTTTCCCCTGGAAACCCACAAATGATGTCTGTAGCAATTGTTATTCCAGGCACTCTGAAATGAATGAAAACAAAAAGTGTTAAATTGAAGACTGGACATATTAGCTTCTTCCCTTAGCAAAATACCAGGCATTTAGAGTATTACATCAAAACTCCACAGAGTTCTTGACAGGCTGTACAATCTCTGCTTTTGTCTATGGAAAATGACCGCTATTAAACATAAGTGTATTTAAGAGAAAGCCTACACAACAAAATTCATGTCATTTAACTATCATAGTTTCTCACCAAGAAACCTTGGAATTTTAGTTCTGTGACGGGGCTTAGATTTCCAATAGATCATTCTCAGCATGCTTAAAAAAATGAAAATTCCCAGGTTTCTCTCAGGAAAGCCAAAACACTTAAACCGTTCTGTGTTTGTAACATAGATGTTCGCCAAGAGACCAAGATAGAGTTTAAAATAGGGTAATTTTTGAACAAGAATACAATTTTTGCCTTTTAACAGGCAAGAGAACTCTCTCTAAAAGGTAAAATAAAAGTTTTAGTAACCACGTACTGGAAAGGGAACACAGTGTTACAATTGGGGACTGGGGAAGAAAATGTGAAAAAAATATATCCTGATTTAACATCTTATTCAATTGTAACCACAGACCAACTAAGTTTATGCATTCCTTGAAGTGTAGCCAATCACTGAAAATATTTATAAACTCTGTGGGACTATGAACATATTTTATAAATTAACATAAATGCAGGCAAAATAGTATTCAAAGGAGTCAAACAATGTATGCAGATGCTATTTGGAACTGGTACTTGTTAAATTAACTATTGCATCTGAAGGGTGGTCATGAGTCAAATATCGCTCTTCCATTGAATATTAAGTGAAGGGAACAGGAAATAGGAAGGACTGGATCAAGATGGGATTGAAAAGGGGAAAGGAAAGTCTGCAGCCCTCCCTTGCCTTTAAACACTCCCTGCCTTGTGTGTTAAAAAAGCAGAGGGAAGGTGAATGTTCTTTCTCCTCCCAAGAATTTCGTGGACCTTTTGTTATTATATACATAATATACACACATTGAAGGCACAAGATTATTTCTTCTGGATTGCCAAGAATATGATGGCCAACTAGACTATGACAGCTCAGGGCATTTCTACATGGCAGTTTCCAGGGCTACCAGCCTAATAATTGACTATAAAACCAGACTCTTGGGAAATGTACTGGAAAACAATGCCTGCATTCACATATAGCTATGGCTTATCCTGGTTTGCTGTGAACCAACACTGCACATGCAGCATATTTGATCATCTCTTTGTGCATTGAAGTACAACTAACCAGGAAGCAATAGCTAAACCTGAGATCCTGTTTTGTTATTTCCAAACAAGCCAGGGTTTGTAAGCTAGCAACAACCCAAAGTTTGTTGTTGCCTTACAAACCCTTGTTTGTATGCAAGCAACAAACCAGGATCCTAGGTCCAGACATCACAACAAGCTATCTCTTCCTTATTAGTTTTACCCACTTCCGCAAAGGTAGGAGCCAAGTTGGAGCAATGCTGCTTGTTCACAGTAAACCAGAATAAACTAGGAATTCTGGCTTACTGTTATATAAATATGTGACCAACGTTATCTTTCCATCCCAGTTTGTTGTTGGCAAGCTGTTGTGTGGATGGTATGTTGAATATTGGGCTGATCTCCTTCTGGGGTGTGAACTGCCAGGGAGATGTGGGTGATCACTGCAATGCCAGCACATCTAAGCACACATATTAAGTATATGTTGAATGTACTTCTGAACTCTTCCAACACCTGCATGTATATGTATTCCAAAATGATAATACAGACAAATTCTGAATTCTGTTTTTGCCTCATATGGGCAAGATTTGCATCACTGATGGACTTAAATTAGGCAAACACGATTAGTCTACAAATGAATGGCAAGTGGTGCTGTCTGACATCTTAATGATTAATAAGATGTGTAGTACACATTTGACAAAAAGCAGTTATAGTTTAGTTATACCAGTCATTTTAATGACACAGCTGGCCATAGCAAAAGCATGTAATACCTACAGCAGTGGAAATGTCATCCACTTCATGTCTGTTTCCCAGTTTCTATGGGAACGTGAATGGTAAGTATCAGTCATGCTCATGCTAAAATCAGTGAAATGTCCATGACATGTGTTCCACACAACTAACAAATTCCTCTCTGATTGACACGAAATAATGAAAAAAGTATAGCCAGCATGTGTCTGAATTTCTTATTGGTGATAATAATGTCACTTCAAACTCGTTTTTCCCCCCTAAATAGAGTTATTCCAAACAAAATGAAACTAGATAAAGCACAGCTTTAATTCAATAATAGAAGTTAATTCCAACCTAATCAAGCAGGCCTGACTTAAAAAGCGTCCTTTGCTTTCCCTAGCATTCTTATATAGACAACATTAATATAAATACATATTAAAATTAAAAAGGGAGTACAGAATTAGTAGCTCATGTAAGAAAAAATGAAATTGTCCCAACACCCTCTCCCTCGACTGCAAAAATTAAACATGATCCCCCCACCAGAAGAATAAGCCATTTACTTTATTTGAGAAGGAGAAAACTGACTATTACACCCTCAGCTGCAACACCAAAACACTGCTCACTGATATTTACCCTGTGCACAAAAATGTAGCATAGCTTTCTACCTAATATGCTTGTTTTATATTTGCAGGATATATATTTTATAATATGGAAGACCTGTCCTTTGCAGGGGCACGGCCCAGCTGCAACTTTAGATGTACTACACATATTAAGGCTGCAAGCCAATGCATCTTTAGACAGAAACACTCCTACAACCCCCAGCATGCCCCAGCTGGGGGATGCAGGGAGTTGTACAACTTTTTTTTTGGTCTAAACATACATAGGATTGTTCTTGAAATGCATTAGAATGTTCCTTCAAAAGATGAGCGATAAATTGTTTCAATTTTATGTTACATACAGTCACAAGGTGCATACGTTCTTTCAAGCTAAATGTAGCTTCTGTATAAATTTTATTTAAGTTTATGAAAGTTCCATCCAGCTTCCCAATTGTCCATTATTTCTTATAGACTGCCACTGAAACCTTAGAAGACACAATTCAACTAACCTTTAAATTCATAACAGATTTTATGAGAGGGCTCTACAGATCATTTAAAGCTGCTATTTATCCTGCAAACTTTGGAAGAGTCCGCATTATGCTCCTGTACAATGCTGTCAAACATTTCATGAATTGCTCCCAGTGTGCATAAGACCATCTCCGCTGTGCCACATGCCTGTTTCTCCCCCTGTCATATCTTGTTTACAAATCATATGCAACTAGAGCTGTCTCTCTGATGCAGCTGCCTGTGTTAGTCAATGTGTCCAATTTAAAGTGCTGGGTTTGACTTTTAAAACCCTAAACTGTGTGTGACCAGGTTATCTTATTGGACTGCCTCTGTCCACACAAATGGTCTGAAGATTATGGTGCCATATAGGATAGGGACAAAAATATTCAGAAAGTCATTCTTGTTGAGAATACAAGTATGCATGCGTATCCCCATTTTCACTGGTGAAATATTGGAGGGTTTGAATCATGGGTTTTATCCAATGTTAGTCTTACTTAGAGTAGACCCATGGAAATGAATGGGACTTAAATTAGACTAACATTGAATACAATACCAAAAGCTATAAAGACCTTTTTTGTGTGTTTGTTATCACATCAATATAGGATGAAGTGAAGAGATACAAGTATGTTTAGAAGCCCTGACACACACTTAAACAAAAACTACTTCTAGATACTACAAGACCATGTCATAGAACAATTTACAGGATCATCTATATTGAAAAGTGACATATAAATTCAGTTTAAGGCAGAGAATTTGTATCCTACTTGTTGTATGCTCTGTTATAAGTTCATTGTTTAATCCTTCTGTTTGGATTACTTTTAATAAATTCAAATCTGTTGACTGTGTTCATACTTCCAATAAATACCTCAGCAGGAAACTACACTTGCAGGACACCTGCTAACATTTTTTATTCGTGTACATGTTCACAGTGCTTCACAATTAATTATTTCATATATTTCAAAATGTTTTCTATAAGTGTAGCTTGTCTTACACACTGCTTCCCTTGCTCTCTATTTGCACCAAAGTATAACAAGACTTTACACTCTGTTGTATTTTCCTTTAAAAGTCTGTAATGACAACATTCCATAAAACTCTATGAACAGTGAATATTTTTAAATGCAAATACACATTTAAGCCTTTAAAAATTGCATTTATATAACAGAAGGTGGCATAAGGGAGTCACAATAACAATGGTTTGAGTGCTATAAGGTGCCATCTCTCTTTCCAAATAATTGACTATAAAACCAGACTCTTGGGAAATGTACTGGAAAACAATGGCTGCATTCACATATAGATAAGCCAGAATTGCTGGCTTATCCTGGTTTCCTGTGAACCAACACTGTACATGCAGCATATTTGATCCTCTCTTTGTGCAATCAAGTACAACTAACCAGGAAACAATAGCTTATCATTTATTTATTTATTTATTTATTTATTTAATTACATTTATATACCGCCCAACAGCCGAAGCTCTCTGGGCAGTTTACAATAATTAAAAATAGTAAACATTAAAAGTATACAAAAATTTAAAAAACATAAGAACAGTATAAAAACAACAATATCCATTTAAAAACAACAATTCTGGGGTCCATTAAAAACAAACTTAACGTTGTTAAATGCTGTTAAAATGCCTGGGAGAAGAGAAAAGTCTTGACCTGGCGCCGAAAAGATAACAATGTTGGCGCCAGGCGAGCCACATCGGGAAGATCATTCCACAGTCGGGGGGCAACCACTGAGAAGGTCCTCTCCCTTGTTGCCATCATCTGAGCTTCCCTTGGAGTAGGCACTCGGAGGAGGACCTTAGATGTTGAGCGCAGTGTACGGGTAGGTTCATGTCGGGAGAGGCGTTCCATCAGGTATTGTGGTCCCAAGCCATGTAGGGCTTTATAGGTTAAGACCAGCACCTTGAATTGGGCACATCATGATATCCAAACCTGAGATCCTGGTTTGAACCATAGTAAATTGCATATCCATTTTTCATTTCTTCCCCTTTCAACTCTTTACACTTTCAACTCTTTACACTCTCAACACTGCTACCTAATTACCAGACAGAAGTCTTTCCTCATCCACACCCTTGTTGACCCTCTTTCATCTGTTTTATAGAATCATAGAACTGCAGAGTTGGAAGGGGCTGATAAGGACATCGAGTCCAACCCCCCTGCTCAATGCAGGAATCCACTTTGAAATGCCCTGATTGAACTTGAGTACAAAGTACATAAATTTGAAAAACCTGCAGCAAACTGAGATTAAACACGCAAAGAGATACATAAACACAAACCCTAATGGAAGATTTTCATTTTAATCTCAATTTCGTTCGTTCAAACGTCTAGCATCCTGTCTATAATCATTTATGTCAACCTGTCTGCAATACTGGTCTAACTTATGGTGCAACATAAACTGTTTAGTAATTTATCAACTGATAATTTGCTGCTGTGTGCATGTAACCATTTGGTAAGCTCTCTCTGTGTATATTATCATCATATCAAGTGGTAAGAAGAATTTTCTCATCCATCATGTGATGATGTGTGGTAAATCATGTAATAAAACCCAGCTAAGTAATTACCAACAAGTGGTAAATAGAATCAGGTGCAATTGTATATATCTGTTCATAGATACTGCACACTGGGATGATGCAATCAGACTGAAATTATATACTCTTTCTAAACTTGGATTCCTTCACAAAAACAAAACACCCCAAAACATTTATCAGATGGTACAGAACTGACCTTTCTTAGACACTCATCATATGCCACTTCTGTATTTAAATACTTGTTAAATATTAATACACTACCAGTATTAAAAACAACAACACAGGGAGCAATGACTATTCTTTGAAGCTTTTCTTCATTATAATAGGAAAAAACAGATTCCAACTTTCTTCGCTTTTTTTGTTGACATAAAGGTGCATTTTTTTAAAAACTACTAATGTAATTCTCCGCCTTAAGAGTGTATGCTGATGAAACAAGTCATCTTTCAGTTTCTATGGCAGTACCACAGGCTCCTAGGGGTGGTTTCTTCAGCAAGCAGTCACAGTCTAAATGCTTCTTGTGCCTACTTTTCATCACTGATTTCCTTGAAGGAATAATTTCAGTTGGGACCAGTGCTCAGGCTTACTTAGCTTTAAATAGTACACACTTCCCATACAAATGAAACGTTGTACAAAACTTCATTAAAGGTTTATAGCTTCAGATCATTACTGTTTTATGACTTTAAAATGAGAGACTTAAGACAAAAGCTCAACATCCTTAAACTTCATTTCCATTAAATCTCTAATAAATACCATCTGGTGTGTACTTTGGGGATATAATACACGTCAAAACCTCAGCCACGTTATGAGAACCAGCACCAAGTTTATCTGAAATGCATATTTGAACAGATGTGTGTAAATTACATCTCCTTCTACGCACATGCATAAATTCAAAGCAAGCGTGTGTTGATTTTCAAATGCATAAAAAGGGATTTGGAGATGCATCACAAGTGAACAGCATCTTGATGGATCAAGGCTCACATTACTAAAGGTCATTATTAAAACGAAGGTTTGCATTTATTAAAGGCTGCATCAGGGAAATGATCATGAGAACCGGTTTAACATTTGCTACATGACAGCAATCACTGAGACCTGTCAACTCATTTTTGTTACCTCTCCACATTTAGCATTAAAGCTTTTGGCCTGATCCTAAAATGCTGCTTACCATTCTTTAATAGGAGGCAATATTACTTAGCCTTAAACTGCTTCATTTGGCCGCAATCAGTTATTTACTATCTTAGTATGGCATAACAAACTTGAAGGAAATTGCTCCCTTTTAGGCATTGACCAAAGGTTCCCAACAACATTATCATCATTCTCTCAACACTGAGCTCAAGGCTAGATTTAAAAAATAGCAGGTGAGTGAGGAAGTTGCATTTACCATGGTCTGGAAGGTTTAATTCATGTACAAACAGAGCATGGAGTGCTGGTGTATGGAGATTGGACTTGGACTGGGAAGACACAGCTTAAATCCTCACTCAGCCATGACGCTCCTGCGGCAGAGTTTGGCAATTCAAGATCTCATAGGGCTACTTTTCTCAATGGATTTTTGTGTAGAGAAAATTAGATAATTTAATATATGGAACCCCGAGCAGCCTTGAGGGAACATGGGATTCATATGTGGGATTCCTGAGAACCTGCTTTACACATTACATTAGAGTCTGCAAGTCCTGTTTCTTTTGAGTGATCAAAATAACAATATCCTCAAATAGTTCAACATATAGACCAATCCTGAACATATTAATTGGAGGTAAGTTTTTAATGTGTTTAGTAGGGCATATTTCAGGATTGCAGCCTTAATCTCAGTTAAGGGGTAGAGAATACTAAGGAAAGAAACCTTAAACTATAGCCAACATTCAGTAGAGATGTAAAAAACCATCACTGTATATTGGCAGCTACATAAACTTCATATTATAAGAGAAATGACTGCTAACTACTTCAAGGGAATGTGGCTTCAGTTTCCCTTTCAATACAGGTGGAGATGCTACTGTATATGAGCATTCATAGATATTAACCAGGGATGCACAACCTGCGGCCCTTAGCTGCTGCCTACTCCACGGGCCATCAGAGACATAGGGTCCCAACCCACTTTCCCTCGCAGCCCAGCTGGTTAGCAGCAATCTTGCTGGGTGGCTTAGAGCGGCTTTTGCCTCTCCCTATACCCAACAAACGTGCCTGCAAGACTGTTGTTTCCTGCTCCTAGTAGTGACAGAGACACAGTGATCTCAGTGAAGATTGCTGGGGGGGGGGGTGAGGGCGCTGGGAGAAGTGCAAGTGGTAGAGAAATGTTGAGTCTATTTATTTATTTATTTATTCCATATTTATACTGCCCAACAGCCAAGGCTCTCTGGGCAGCTGCAGGGGGATGGGAGGATGGGTGACGTGAAAAACTCTCCCAACTCCCAGAGATCCCTAGGTTACAACATGCAGGGAAAGTCTATGTGTACGTCTGTGGTGGGGATGTATATACAGTATGTCTGTGAGGGTGAAGTGTGTGTGTATGTCTACGGAGAGAATATATATATATATATAAATGTAAATGTTCGTTCGAAACAGACGTTATATCTCCGAAAGTTCTTCACCAATTGCTTTAAAATTTTGACACAACGTTGCATTTGAATATGCGAGCGTTGTTATGTAACTATGTTCTATATGGGGACAAAAGTTTGTCTTAAAATCGAAGAAATAGGCCTCCTCAAAACCAGTCCTGCTGATCATTGTGACATCGCCAACCAGTAGGCCAATCCACTGCCTCTGCCTTCTCTCTTATTTGCATGTTCTCTCACAATTGGCTGAGTGAATATAGATGTCACACCTGTGACAGTTACACATTCTGAAGAAAGGTAACTGCCAGGAGTTTCCGCTAACCTCCTCACCGTAAAAACATCCTTTTTTAAAAACCAAACAATTTGCTTTACTTCATCCAAATAATGCCTCACAGAAGATCACACTTAGGTCGTTGTACTCGCAGAGCGGAAGTATTGCGACGAGAAATTGCAAATCAGACTGAGGAAGAACGGGCATCAGCAAATGAGAAAAAAAGAAAAAGAATGCCTCAAATACATGCCAAGGAACCAGGCAAGCAACGTTCAGCCAGACTTGAGGATGCTCGATTGCGAGCACGGCAATCGCGTTCTACAGCTTCAGATCTGCTTTGTTCAGAATGAACGCGACAGGCTGAGAGCGGCTGAAAGACGTCAACGAGAAACAGCACATCAGCGTCAAACACGACTCCGTGGTAAACAATCACACAATTACAATCGCCTTGCATTGTACAACCCAGCTGATGATTATAGTTTGAGGCGGCATGTTCTCACCGGCACTATGACTGAAGTGTGTCCTTCTTGCAAGGCTCTTAAATTTAATGGAGAAACAAAAGGAATGTGTTGCGCTGCTGGAAAAATTAAACTGCCTCAACTTGGAGAACCACCAGAGCCATTACAAACTTTGCTTGCCGGATATACCGCAGAATCAAAGCATTTCCTATCTGACATCAGGAAATACAACTCATGCTTCCAAATGACGTCGTTCGGCGCAGAAATCATCACAGCTCCATTTATGCCAACTTTCAAAATCAAAGGACAAATTTATCATCAAGCCGGCTCCTTCCTTCCGTTTCAAGATAGTCAACATAAATTCCTACAAATGTATTTCATTAGTGATGGCAATGATGAATTGAATGTACGCTGCGGAATTTATACCGGCATAAAAAGGTCCATCGTTTCAAAACTGCAACAGCTACTTCACGAAAAAAACAATTTAGTACATTACTGAGCAACGTCATAGAAGGAACAATCTTGACAGGACCTTTCAAAGGTGAAGATGTCCTCATTCCTCGCATTCCTATGATTCCAACAGATATGCCATTTCAATTTAAGAGATTGCAATTCCCAATTCGATTGGCGTTTGCAATCACCATCAACAAAGCTCAGGGCCAATCTTTAGAATTGTGCGGTTTAGATCTAGACACAGATTGCTTCTCACATGGACAATTATATGTTGTGTGTTCTAGAGTCGGCAAACCAGACAATCTCTATATCTACACAGACAATTAAACAACTAAAAATATTGTATATCCACAAGCATTGTGAAATTAAACATATTAGGAACATCCACTTTGTCTTTTCTTTCTTTTCAATTTAACCAGACTGAGCCACAGCAACGCGTGGCAGGGTACAGCATTGTGACATCGCCAACCAGTAGGCCAATCCACTGCCTCTGCCTCCTCTCCTATTTACACGTTCTCTCCTATTTGCTCTTATAGGTCATTGTGACATCACCAACCAGTAGGCCAATCCACTCCCTCTGCCTTCTCTCCTATTTGCATGTTCTCTCCTATTTGCTCTTACAGGTCATTGTGACATCGCCCACCAGTAGGCCAATCCACTGCCTCTGCCTCCTCTCCTATTTGCATGTTCTCTCACAATTGGCTGAGTGAGTATAGATGTCACACCTGTGACAGTTACACGTTCTGAAGAAAGGTAACTGCCAGGAGTTTCCACTAACCTCCTCACCGTAAAACATCCTTTTTAAAAAACCAAACAGCAGGCCAATCCACTGCCTCTGCCTCCTCTCCTATTTGCATGTTCTCTCACAATTGGCTGAGTGAATATAGATGTCACACCTGTGACAGTTACATGTTCTGAAGAAAGGTAACTGCCAGGAGTTTCCACTAACCTCCTCACCATAAAAACATCCTTTTTTAAAAACCAAACAGCAGGCCAATCCACTGCTTCTGCCTCCTCTCCTATTTGCATGTTCTCTCACAATTGGCTGAGTGAATATAGATGTCACACCTGTGACAGTTACACGTTCTGAAGAAAGGTAACTGCCAGGAGTTTCCACTAACCTCACCGTAAAAACATCCTTTTTAAAAAAACAAACAGTAGGCCAATCCACTGCCTCTGCCTCCTCTCCTATTTGCATGTTCTCTCACAAAACTTAGCAATGGCACGCGGCTTGCAGTAAAAAAATTACTGAGCAACGTCATAGAAGGAACAATCTTGACAGGACCTTTCAAAGGTGAAGATGTCCTCATTCCTCGCATTCCTATGATTCCAACAGATATGCCATTTCAATTTAAGAGATTGCAATTCCCAATTCGATTGGCATTTGCAATCGCCATCAACAAAGCTCAGAGCCAATCTTTAGAATTGTGCGGTTTAGATCTAGACACAGATTGCTTCTCACATGGACAATTATATGTTGCGTGTTCTAGAGTCGGCAAACCAGACAATCTCTATATCTACACAGACAATGGAACAACTAAAAATATTGTATATCCACAAGCATTGTGAAATTAAACATATTAGAAACATCCGCTTTGTCTTTTCTTTCTTTTCAATTTAACCAGACTGAGCCACAGCAACGTGTGGCAGGGTACAGCTAGTATATATCTATATCTATCGGGGGGACTGTATGTCTGTGGGGATGCAGGTGTGTAGGGAGGTAGAGTGGGTGTGCTTATGTACATCTGTATGGGCTCTGTATCTAACCCTGGATGTGGCCCTTGGAGGCAAAAAGAGTGTGCACTCCAATGTTAAAAGTTCTGTCGATGAAAGTGCAAAGAGCAGTTCGTGCATTCAATGATACCATGGAGTGTTTGAAGCCAAACAAGTAATTTTGGAATTTGGTGTGGTATATATCACATCAATTACAGTTTGATCTATTTTCTCATGCTCAATTGATTTCATAGGGAAGTCCAGATTTAAAAGAAAATGTTTTTTGTGATACACATGGATGATTAAGTTTATTTTTACCCTGGTTGAATTACTGGGTCCAGGCAATATCATTTTCTGATTTGTGTGCTAAATGTGATTTACCAGCTACAGCTGCATGGCAATACTTGCAATTGCAACACTAGTTGGAATATAGGTTTGGACTGGCCACTTTTACAGCTTCAGAGTCTCCACTGTTATTGGAAATAGGTATAGCAGCTGATTAGTCAGCTCGACCCATGATTTATGTACCTAAATACTTGTTATCTGTAAATAAATGTATTTATTTATGTACATAAATACTTGTTATCTGTAAATAAACTCAGGGTTTGATACAGGAATGGAATAGAGAACAAGATTGCCCCATTTTGCCTAATTAATGGATTGTTAACCAAAATCCTTCTTTCATCCTTAAGTTTTGGCAATGCTCAAAAGGGACCTCCTTTTGGAAGGAGGACATAATATCGGCCTGTTCAGACGACACTTCAGGCTCTGTGATTAGCGAACCTGTGGTTCTCTGGGGTTAGAACTAACCACAAGCTGTGCTGTCGCACACAACACTTTAAACCACTGTTAGAGCTGCTAACCTTGCTGCAGACAGTCCGACTGTGGTTAGTGAGTGAGTAGTTAGCAAAATGCATCGCACAAGACACCTTAAACCCTGCTGCTTAACCAAAAGCCTTAACCAGCAGGGTTTAAAGGTGTCTTCTGAACAGGCCCAATATATTTATTAATATAAGTTGCCATAGGACTCTGTTGTTTGGGGTATAGATGTGCCTTGCAGAAGAGGATGCATGTCTTTAACAAGCAATATGAGTAATTGTGCGGATTCATCTATAGATTTAGTGGGACAAGATCCATAATTCTATGTACGCCGCTCTGAGATCTTAATGATATAGGGCTGAATACAAATGTTTTAAATAATAAATAAATAAATAAATAAATAATGCTTCCATGCCCTTTGTGATGCTATTGGACCCAATAGGTTCAGTTCAGCCAAGGAAGACTTCCAAATTTTCACTCACCATGGTGATTGTGCTGCTGCTGTCTGGCGAGCACGGGTGGAAAACATACAGGCAGTTGCATGGTTATCCTGACCCCTCTTGAGGTTCAAGGTTGGGGGGAAGGCTGGGAGCTGTTTAGCTGCTGTGTTGCTGAGGCACCTAGAGCGTCTAGGCAGCACAGGGCCTAACCACCAAGCACAGCACCTGTGTTTTCTCCAGGGAAGAATGGTGGGAGGCTTTTCTGATGCTTCAGTTGTACAGAAGCTAAATCAGCTATCAAAAATTGTTTATCCCTGAATTCAAATTAGACCCAATGTGGGAGATCCATGATTAGATTTCCCAATGCTTTTCTTTTTTGGCTTCAAGGAAGCTGCAGACCCTCCCTCCCAATCTGGATTGGGGCCAAAGTGCTTGGGAAGTTTTTAACAATCTTTTCCCTGTTTCTACCATTTAAGATCAACCCCAGCCACAAGCTGCTATTAACTACTGAGTGTTGTACCTGCCTTCTCCTATGCTCCCCCACCATTGGCACTAACGGCAATTTCAGGGGGGGGGGATATTTTAAATGGGAGGAAAAATATGTCAGAAGATGTGAGCACAGTACTTCCATATCACATCGACTTCGCCCCTTAGTTTTGCTGAAATCAATGGAGCTTAAGTGCTTAAATATATGCTGCAGTGGGATTTAGCCACCACTGCCTTTCTCTGGACTGCTTAATAAGGCTGCAATCAAACAATTCGTATATTTGCTTCTGAAAATGGTTATCACCATAAATAAACCAGGATCTTTACAAGTCCCGAGACTGCCTCTTGAGAAATGCTCTTCAGTAGAGTCATGACAAAGAAAGAGGTTGAGGCTCGAAAACAAGTCAGCTAGTTTATCAATAATTATACGTGCCAGAAGCTATTTGACTTCAAACAGTATAAACTCAATAAAAAGCTATTGCCCTAAGGCATGAATTTACCTTTTTTATTGTTCATGTCAGTGGAAAGCTTTTCTTTAATGGTTCACTACATTTGTGGTTACTTCACAAATCAGTCAAATGTTTTGAAACATGTTACTAAGACAGCAGCACATCTGACTGCTCTTGAGGAAATTAAAGCAAACTGTACACTTTTAAAGCTAGGGGCACAATGGCTAGGAGGAATGAAAAGCTGGAGATTAATTTCGGACAGCACACTGGGTATGAAATCAACAGAAACATCAAGTGGGATCTGCAACAAAATGTGGCAGTGTGAAACGCTCCAGTTCAGGGTTCCAATCAGCCATGTCCTGTTCCAAAATATTCCATTCCTTCTCAGTTTTCTGTGTCCTTCATCCCACCCAACTGTCCATCAGCATTCTGTGCCCACTGAACATGCTCAGTCTGCACTGGACTGTTTTGGTCCCCTCCCCACCACACACACTTTAGTTCCACTCCCTAAATATTTTTTGTACTTCTGTAGACTTTGGGATCCCCCAAAGCCTGGTGATATCTTCCTCTTGTGCATGGATGCTGCTGTTTTAGTTATATAAAGGTGGGCACTCAGAGAACGAATTTGCTATTCATACACAGGACACTGGTGGTTGGAAGGCAGGTTTTCTTCCCTTATACAAAGTCCACAAAATTATCTCATGCTAGTCCTGCCTTTTTAAAAGCTTTATTAGAAACTTTAGACATTGCAGATACCCAAGTGGAACTTGGTCTAAAGCAAGGTTAGGCAACCTGGTGCCCTCCAGATGTTTTGGACTCCACAATCCTTGACCATTGGCCATGCTGATTGGCGTTGATGAGAGTTGTAGTCCAAAACATCTGGACTACAGGTTGCCTATGCCTGGTTTAAAGGATGGGCATACATACTCTCCATCTACTAGGTAATACTATCCAATATAGCTTTTAATACCCAGGGTATAATCTACAATTCATTCCAGCTTTGTGATTATAAAGACTATGCTTTTCTTTACTTCTGCTCACTGTGTGACCCATGAAATGCTAGAAGCAAATTCGAATAATCACTAAGACTACTAAAACAGACATTTTGTTTTGTTCACAAAATCACTCTAACCCAAGGGCTGGGGAATTTGCTTTCAGCAGAGTTGACTTCATTCATCCCACAAATCTGCATTATGTTTTATCACACCCTGCCCACTTTCGGGAACCCAATGCATTATGGGATGGCAATAACCTCCAATCTGTGAACTTATTTAACTTTTGAATATTACAGAAAAATTACAACTTCTATAACTATTCTGTACTCAATTTAATACCTTAAAATTGTTAGTAAAACATCCATTTAAAAAAAAGATAGGTGCATTACCTGTATAGGTTGTAAATTTACACAATTAGTGAAAAAACATTTTGATACCTTGCTATTTTGGCCCAATGAGGCTGAGAATTAATGTAACTATTTACAAATATTTTACTGATTGGAATGTATTTCTTAATTTTATTATCAAATCAGCAAATACACCATCATACACAGTAAGTGATACATTTGTTATAATTAGTAAACAAAACGTAAACATTAATTATGAGAAATATAAATATAGGTAAATATTCCTACTTATGCAAGTATACATAGACTTCAGAGGTCATAGTAAATAGTGCATATTTCTAACTTTATCCTGAATGTTTCATTCAAAACGTTTTGAACCATCAGCATGGTTAAACAGTATAAACAAATTCTCTGAGATCCTCCCTTCACAGAGTTATACACAAAATGTAAGATTACTGGCAATCCTATACATGCCAACTAAGAAGTCTTATTTCCCCCCCAATTGAGCTTACTTCCAAATTGTTCCTAAGTTCTAGATTCTGTGGCACCATTCCGTTAAGGGAAAGGGGATTTCCTCCGATTTGTGTGCTCTCCCCTCCCCAGTCAATGTGCCTGAACTATTGATAAACTTAATTACGGTTAGCTGAAACAATCCAACTTCATAAGCTGTGGTTTGACAATGACTTTTTCAAACAACACGCTAAGCCATTGTGGTTAAGCATTTTGAGCTAAACATTGGACCTGTTCGGAAGACACCATAAATCCTGCTGGTTAAGGCTTTTGGTTAAGCAGCAGGGTTTAAGGTGTCTTGTGCGATGCGTTTTACTAAACCCTGCTAACTCACTAACCACAGTCGGACGGACCGCAGCAGGGTTAGCAGCTCTAACAGTGGCTTAAAGTGTTGTGTGCGACAGCACGGTTTGTGGTTAGTGCTAACCCCAGAGAACCACACTTTCGCTAACCATAGAGCCTGAAGTGTTATCTGAACAGGCCCACTATGGCTTAGCGTGTCATGTGAACCATGACTTAGCATGATATGCAAACTATTCCTAACCATGGTGGCTACATAACACTCATAAACCATCTGCCGCAAAAGGGTTAGCTGTCTAACCTTGGCTTAGCATGTCGTCTGAACAGGCCCATAGTCTTGTTTCAATTAAGACTAATTACAGAGAGCCTTGGGCTCGCCACGCCGTCCTCCTGGTTGTGCCAGAGAAGAAGGGCGAGGCAAGCCCCAGGCTCTCTGTGGCTCATTCCATGGTTTATCATTATGTTCCAATGGGGCCAGTGAAGCCCAACCATAGGCAATAACCAATGAGACACAACTGCTAACGTAATGTACATTGTGCTAATGTAAACAAAGCCTGGAAAACCCATTGCACAAACAAGCAGTATTGGTGTTGCACTAGAGTTCATTTACAAATTATCACAATATAATTTACATTGGTGGTAGTGTCACACTGGCTACTACCCTATGATTTTAATCATGCTGTTTACCTTTGTTATCTTTTGGCTTTGTAATTTATTGTGTTTTGTTTGTAGTGACAGTTTGTTTGTTTTTAAATCCCTCCTAAGAACTAAGATACAATAGAGATGACTAGTCTCCCTGCATACAGACCTCATGGAGACAGTAGGCCTGTTCACAGCATTACATATGTATTGAGCATTTATGCACTGCTGACTCTGCCCCTGACATTGTACACATGTGCTAGCTTCACTCCCAATACCCATATACTGACTACAGACATCTGAAGATGAATCCCTCTGTGGCCATGACTCTACACATGTGTAATGCATGGAAAGGACTGGTGAGTGAAGGGACTCCAGCACATTATGCAGGGCAGGAACAGTGAATGGCAGCCTCCTTATCATTCACACATATCCCAAGGGACAGAGAAGATGGAAGGAAGGAACATTTAATTCCTTCCCTTCCGCTGATTTGCCACTTGAAATTTATTGGATATGGGATGAGACAGGACAGAGAGAAAGTACCCTTCCCTCCTTTTGTTCTACCTTTCCCCAATTTGTGCCACCTGTTTGAACACATAATATGAATATTAGCTGAGTACCACATGCAATGTCTGCAATACACTGTCATTTATCAATGCATGAAAACCTACCATTACCACAATCCTCCATTTTTAATTAGACAATTCAAGTACTGAATAGTTGGGAGCAGCTGTTTTAACAGCAACATACCGACTTGAAGCTAAATTGAGACACGGAAGAAATATTTTTAAAATAGGTTCAGAAAATTCAGAGTCATGTCCTTTTATACTGCACTTGGCATAGGAAGCCGAGAGAGTGGCTGATCCTTCCTTTATTATGAACTCTCCCTGGAGGATCTTCTGAAACTCAGTTATCTTTCTTTTTAATTGATTCATATTACTGATAAGGTGTCTAAATACCTACTACCTTCAAGATAAATTAGGAGCAGATGGTAAATGCAGGTTGCTTACCTGTAACTGTAGTTCTTCGAGTGGTCATCTATGCATTCACACATATGGGCTTTGCGCCTGCGCAGAGACCAGACCGGAACCTACTATAGCTGAGTGGAACGTTTTTGGCGGGAACCCCTCCCCCACGCTACCGCGCATGTCCATGGGGTTCCCGCCCTTACCTCAGTTTACAGGAGTCCGACATCGTGCCCCCATAAACATGAGTGTAATAAAATAAAGTACATTCCATAATATAACAGTGTTATTTTTAAGTCTCACACCACCAAGTGGGGATGGTGGGTGGGTTGTGTGAATGCATAGATGACCACTCGAAGAACTACAGTTACAGGTAAGCAACCTGCATTTCTTCTTCGTGGTCTCTATGCATCACACATATGGGCGAGTAGCAAGCTGACATACCTTTGGAGGTGGGTTGGTGCATCATCTGAAGATCTCTGAAAGCACTGTCCTCCCAAATGAGCAGTCCTGCCTCGCACGGGTGTCCAAACTGTAGTGCTTGACAAACGTGGATGGAGTGGACCACGTTGCGGCTCTACAGACGTCTGCCAAGGGAACACCTCTGGTGAAGGCCACCGATGTTGAAACAGCTCTGGTGGAATGAGCCGTCACAGGTTTCACTAACTCTAATTTAGAAATAGAGTAGGCCAATTCTATTGTCTCCACTATCCAGCGTGACAACCGCTGGCAAGAGACAGGGAGTCCCTTAGAAGGCTCACCATAACAAATAAACAATTGCTTTGTTTTCCTTAAAGTCTCTGTTCTGTCTTTGTAAAAAGCAAGAGCCCTTCTTACATCGAGAGTGTGCAAGGAAGACTCAAGAGGTGTAGTTGGATTAGGGAAGAAAGCAGGCAAAGTAATATGCTGGGACAGATGAAAAGTAGACACTACCTTAGGTAGGAAGGCTGGATCTGTGCGTAGCACAACCTTATCCTTATGAAAGATAGTGTATGGGACATCTATCCTAAGAGCTCTAAGCTCACTTGCCCGTCTTGCCGATGTAATGGCTACTAGAAAGACAGTCTTTAAAGTAAGTAGCCTAAGGTCTGTCGACACCATAGGCTCGAAGGGTTTGCGTGTCAGTGCTTGCAGCACAACTGACAGGCTCCATGGCGGCACGATACTCTGCATAGTCGGTATCGTGTTCTTAATACCTTTCAAGAATTTCTTGGTTGTTGGATGGGTAAAAGGTGTAAAACCATCTACACCCTGGTGAAAAGATGTAATCGCAGCAAGGTGAACCCTGATGGATGCGAGCTTAAGTCCTTGCTGGAAGAGTGTCAATAAATAATTGAGGATGAAAGACAAATGGCAAGATTCTGGTATTTGACCATCTTTTGAAGCAAAGTTCTGAAATCTTTGCCACTTTGCCGCATATGCCTTTCTTGTGGAAGGCTTTAGTGCTGCTAATATAATGTGGTCCACAGTCAAAACTCTGATCCCAGAGGAGGAGTGGCTGTTATCCTCCATGCAGTCAACTTGAGGGTCGACAGATCTGCGTGTCGAACCTTGCCCTGGTGTCGAGACAGGAGCTTCGGTGTCGACGGGAGCCTGATGTAATTCCCCTTCGATAACCGAAGAGCGTGAGAGAACCACGTCTGTCGAGGCCACCACGGCGTGATCAGGATGCAGTTGGAGTTGTCCCTCTGGATCTTGGCTAGCACCCTTGTCAATAGTGGGAAGGGAGGAAACATGTACAGGAGATTTCTTCTCCAAGTCCTTGTGAAGGCGTCTCCTAGAGAGTGCTTTCCTCTTCCTGCCCTGCTGCAATACTTGGCGCAAATTGCGTTGTCTTCGGTAGCGAAGACATCGACAGAAGGGTGGCCCCAGTACCGAAAAAGGCTTTCCCGCACCTCGACGTCGAGCTCCCACTCGTGGTCGACATGGAAGGACCTGCTGAGAGAGTCCGCAACGACGTTCTCCTTGCCGGCTACATGGATCGCAGTCAGGTAAGTCCTTTTCTTTATGCACCAGTTCCATATCCTGAGTGCAGAGCGATTCAGAGGGTGTGATCTTGTTCCACCCTGTCTGTTGATGTATGCTACTACGGTAGTATTGTCCGTCGCGATCAAGACATTCTTGCCTTCGATCATCTGTGCAAACGCCTTTACTGCATTTTCTACCGCCAGGAGTTCGAGATGGTTGATGTGATGTTCCCTTTGTGATCGAGGCCAACGACCCTGAGAGGTAAGGGAGTTGCAATGGGCTCCCCATCCTTCTAAGGATGCATCCGTCGTGATCGTTACCGAAGGCGCGTCTTGTTGGAATGGAACGCCCTCGAGAAGAGTCGACATCGAGAACCACCATTTCAGAGATGCCCTCACTTGCTTCGGTATCGAAAGGTAAGTCCGTCGAGCATTGTGCCTGAGATCGAAAGTCCTCAAAAACCAGGCCTGCAAGATCCTCATTCTGAGTCTTGCAAATCTGATGACTGCCGTAGTAGCTGCCATCAATCCTAACAGTCTCTGAATTGTCCATGCCGAAACCTTTCGGCGGCTCTCGGTATCGATGGCTAACTGCTGTAAGGTGTTCGCCCTGGTTGACGGTAAGTATGCCCTCCCGTCTCGAGAGGATAGGGTTACCCCTATGAAGTCCAATCTCTGCTGTGGAGTCAAAATGGACTTTTCGTGGTTGACCCACAGTCCCAACGAATCCAACAGGTTGAGGGTGGTTAGTATATCCGACTGGAGCGCCTCGCTGTTGTCCGCTACGAGGAGCCAATCGTCCAGGTATGGATAAACGTAAATGCCTCTCTGCCTTAGGTGGGCGCATACCACCGCCATGACCTTGGTGAAGACCCTCGGCGCCGTGGCCAACCCGAACGGAAGAACGGTGAATTGGTACTGGGATGTACCGATCGAAAACCGAAGGTAAGCTTGATGCGACTTCCTGATGGAGATATGGAAGTACGCATCCTTCAGATCCACCACTGCGAACCAAACGCCTTTTTGTAGAAGCTGTAGAATTGAAGCGACCGTTGTCATACGGAACTTCCTCGGGGTGATGAACTTGTTCAGTTGTCTTAAGTCCATGATCGGTCGAAGACCTCCATCTTTTTTCGGGACCGTGAAGTAACGAGAGAAAAATCCTTGATTGAGTTCCTTTGCGGGTACAGGAGAGATGGCTCCCTTCGATAGCAAGGTCTGTACCTCGAGCAGCAGAGGAGAGGATGGAGTCGTTACTTTCACGCCGGAAAAAGGAGGAAGGGCATCGAGCTCGATGGCATAGCCCGAGTTGATGATAGTGAGCACCCAGGAGTCTGTTGTAATTGACTCCCATAGATGGTAACGGGGTGCTAGGTGGTTCGCAAAAGGGGGTGGATCTGGGGCCGAAGAGTCAAACACGCTGCTTTTTAGAAAAGTCAGGTTGCCTCTTGTCTTGTTGATATCGGCCCTGGTATGGCCTCTTCCTTTGCAACTGCTGTTGCTGCTGCCGAAGTTGAGGCTGGTACTGAGGCCGGTATTGCTGGTGCTGTTGCATTGACGGTCTCATCCATCTCTTTGGCTTGTACTGAGGTGGAGGAGCAGTGAATCCCATCTTTTTAGCCGTTGTTCTGGCTTTGTAGATGGAATCCAGTGTTTCATCGGTGTTAGAATGAAAAAGTCCCTCGCCATCGAATGGCATACTTTCTATCCTCCACTTGGTCTCATGGCTCAGATTAGCCGATCTGAGCCACGCGTGTCTCCTTAGAGATATTGCGCCCATCATGGACTTCGAATGGCAGTCCACTTGGTGTCGCGCCATGGATAACTGCTGCCTGGCGATGGCTGAAGCCTCATTTTGAAATACCCTCGCCAGTTCCTTCTTGTCCTCCGGGAGGTGTTCGCATAATGAACCCATCTTTTCCCATAAGAAAAGCTGGTACCTCGCCATCGTCGCTTCGTATGATGACGCTCTAATGCCTAGGGAAGAAGAGGAATAAATCCTTCTGCCAGTCTGGTCTAATTTCCTCCCTTCCCTATCCACCGGTGCCGAATGAGCCTTTTGAGATTGTCCTTGGGCTGACTCAACCACTATGGAGTTAGGCTTTGGATGTTGAACCAAAAATTTTGCGCCTTCCTCCTGGACTCGATAAAGAGTCTCTAATCTTTTAGATGTAGCCTGAGTCACAGCAGGTGTCTTCCAAGACTCTTGGGCAGTTTGCTTTAATGCATGTGGAATGGGGATAGCCAGTCTTTGATTGGTAGTAGTTTGGAACACATCATAAATGGGATCCACAACCGATTCATCCGTTTGATGGATATCTAGTCCTAATGCCTGTGACATCCTAAGCATATGGTCAGAGAACCTGACCATATCGTCCGACGGAGAGGAAGGGTCGTTCTCGTGAACCTCATCCTCCGGCGAGGGCATCGTTGGAGTTGCAGACACCCTCGATTCCGAGTCTGACGGGTAGTCTTGCTCAGGAGAAGACATAGTAACCACTTGTAACTGAAGTTGGTCTGTTGGTACCGTGGGAACTGCCTCGGTCGATGCCGAAGGTTGCATACGGTGTCGAGGAGTAGACACCCTCGATGCCTGATGGTCAGGCGATGCAGGTAATGGTAATCGGCACATCCTTGTCATAGGTGGCGGTTGCGCGTAGTAACCTTCCCGGGGACTCTCTCGATCCGGAAGGTAGTGCTGTGGACGGTATCGCTCCCATTCATAGTCTTCGTATCCCCCGTGCGGATCGGAGTATCTGGAAGCTCCATCCCATTCACGGCGAGGTGTAAGTCTTGGCGACGGTTGAATTGGGATTAATCCCTGCAACGTCTGAGGCCTTGTAGGCTGTTGGAAAGAAGCCGCTGACGCAGAATCTCTTATTTCGCCCTCCGAAAGACTGAGCGAGCGCGTCGGTACCGTGGCCATCGGCACCGACTGAGATCTCGATGCCGAGGGAGGCCTCGACATCGAAGCGATCGGAGCAATGGGAGGAGTAGAATGACTCCTAACCGCCTCAGGCGCTCGAGGAGACGCTAGGGTGGATCTCTCAGCGTCCCTCTTTTTCTTCTTCTTCTTCTTCTTCTCCAGCTCAGAAGAAGGCTTAGGAGTTCTGGCTTTCTTTGAAATCTTCTTTGCCATAGAACTCGTCAAAGACCGGCCAGGTGTGAGGGGTATCTGTGCCCTATGAACTCTGGCTTGCACCTCAGTGCTGCGGTCTGCTGGTTTGTCGGTAACGGACTTACGGATTGCCGTTTTTTCAGTAACGGACTTACCAACTGCCGTTTTTTCCATACTGGGAGCCTCAGTAGCCTTGAGAGCTTTCTCCCACAATATAGAGCGAAGTCTGTCGGCTCTATGCTTCCTAGTTTGTTTTGTGAACGACATACAGTGGTGGCAGGTTTCCACCACGTGTCCTTCTCCCAAACAAACGAGACAAAGGGAGTGCCCGTCCGTTGGAGGAAGTTTCGCTCCACACCGTACACACTTCCTAAACGGGGCTTTCGTTGCCATACGGGCCTCAGGCGACCGAAGTCGCTGAGAGAAAACTATCTACAATTAATTTTTTTTTTTTTTTTTATATAGAAAAGAAAGAAGAAGAATTAGGAAAAGAGTGAAGAATGAAGAGATTGAAGAAAGAAATGAGTAAGTTAACTAGAAAACGCTAGAGGTCGGTTAAGCTGGTCTATGCACGATGGCGGACGACGAAGAACTGAGGTAAGGGCGGGAACCCCATGGACATGCGCGGTAGCGTGGGGGAGGGGTTCCCGCCAAAAACGTTCCACTCAGCTATAGTAGGTTCCGGTCTGGTCTCTGCGCAGGCGCAAAGCCCATATGTGTGATGCATAGAGACCACGAAGAAGAAGTAAGAATTTCCCTTTGATTCTTCTGTAAATATATTTGCATTCTTTCTAAGGGTTTATTATGTTTCTGTATCACATTTTATTGCTCTGTGACCATAATAAAGTCGTTTGTTAATTCATAAGATTCGGAGTGAGAAGAAAATAAGCTTTTCACATAGGCATTTCACATGGTCAGCTTTTAACCAGCCCTTTTTGAAGACGTATTGTTTGTATTAATCAATAAATCCAACCAGTGGTTTTCAAGCATTCTACATTCAGGGAGCTCTTTCCAAATCAACTTGTATGGCCAAGAAGCCCCTCTGCATACTAGATGATGGAATGCTGGCCAGGCATATTATGTTTGATTCATGTGGGCTGAGAGTGGAGTTTAGCACCCACAAAAACCCTCCAATGGATGTTGTTTGCCATTTCTGATCCTCTCTTTGAGGAACCCCTAATAAGCTTTCAAAAAAACCCAAAATTCTCCAAACACAACACTGAGATAGACAGCCTTTCCCAACATGGCGCCCTCCAGATCGTTTGTTCTACAATGATCAGCATGCCTGACCACCGGCTGGGGCTGATGGGAGTTGAAGGTCAAAATATCTGAAGGCCAGCAGGTTGGGTTAAAATATTTATTCACAACACATTTTTTCAAACAATTTTGAATGAGAAGAGCTATTTCCACTGGGCTTGAGAAAGAACCAACTTCCATTTCCGTTCACAAAATAGGTATTATTACTATTGAAAAGATCTTAAATATCTTAGGGAATTTTAGAACTGCACACACATTTGCAACACAGAAGCAGGAAATCTAAGTGTTTGAAGCAAATGCATTCCTTGACCAAGAGTGAACTGCATAAAGAAACTAAGCAAAGTACACACTGTATTTTCCATGGTGTGCTAGAAACAGACCCCCTGTAGGCACGAGGCTAGACAACACATGATCGGAATGAATGGAATGAAGAAGTAGATGTCTGGACGTTTTAGAATTAATGCATAAAGTCATAGGCCACTGTTTCTGAATGCAAGATCCAATGAAGAGGGAGTATTGTCAAACTAATGGCTAACTGACATAACCGTTTTCTGGTCACTACTCAACTGGCTGACCCAAGTTGATGTAAGCAGTAGACATGCGAGTCACGGTTTGTTTGATAACTGAAATATACAGTATGTATAAAGCTGCCCTGTCTCTTGTCCACTCACAAAAATAACTGAAAATTACCACATCTCTGAAGGGAAGGAAAAACACATACAAAGGTTTTTTAAGGACAGAGCTCAGCAACAAATTAACTCTGTTAGTAGGCAAAAAGTAGTTATTTTTCAAATTCAAACAGCAGACTTTTCTAAATTAAAGGAAGTGGGTTTTTTTTATTACAGTCTGAAGGTTATCTATTAGTAGCTTTGAATTTAAAATCCTAAACAGGGAGGAATAGGCAAGTTCAGAAATATAACAGAACCAAAGGTTTCCAGATTAGTAACTAACAGATCAACCAGGATCACAAGTTGAAAGATCCAAGAACTGTCTCATTTAGTTTGTTAACTGGAAACATGACATATGACACCAGGCTACGTAAGAAGTTCATCTTATCCTATATTTTAAATAGGCCAGCTGCTATGGGACTGCAGAGCAAAGAGGAAGCACATTCTGGCCCTTGAAATCAGCAGAGGACCAAGGATCACTTGGCGTTTGTCCCCTCTGCTCGATTGGCACCACTGGTCATATCCTAATTTACCACACCTGCCATTGCTACGTCTGTAAACGAATATGCAATACTTTCACATGCGAATGGAGTTAGTTCAGATGCAAGAGTAACTTACACGAGATTCCTCCAAGTAAAACATATGATCTACATATTTATTTAGAATATTTTTGGACTGTCCCTCCATTCAATGAACTCCCAAGGCATAAAGTATATTAACTACAAAAAGCTGTATCGATAAAACCAAGGATTAATAGTAACACCAGAGAACGCCACTAACTATTAAAAGCTTGGTGGAACAATGATCCCTTCATCAGTCATCTAAGGGACAATAAAGCAAACAACCGTGTTTCTTCTACCCACCAACCTCACCTTAGTTACTGAATGCAAATTATGACAGTCTTATATGGGAAGAAGTAGTCTTTCAGACACTCTGGTCCCAAGCCACTTTGAGCTTTATAGGTACATTGAACTGAGCACCTTGAATAGAGCTTGCAAACAAACTGGAACCCAATGCAGATGTTTCAAGACCAGTGTTAAATGGTCTGAAGAATGTACTCTGATCACTGGTTTTTGCATTAGCTGAAGTTTCCAGACAGGCTTCAATAAGGCATGGATTGCTATGGTCAGATCCGTCTTCCCCAGTGGAAGCTGGGCAAAGGCATTCCTGGTCACCACTGCCACCTGACCCTTGAGGAGCAGCGCTGGATCTCACAAGTTGTATATATGATCCTTCAAAGGGAATGCTACCTCAAACTGAATATGATGTACTCCCAATCCTGGGTGGGCCTGTCTGCTGACTAACAGGACTTCCTCACCACCATGTTTTGGTGGGGGGCAGAATATAATAGCTCTTTAACCACCTGAAATAACTCTGTTGGATGACATTGTGCTGATGCAATGGAGGCAGAGAAGACTTCTTTGCTGCCCTCACTGTTACAAAATAGGTCCTGAAATGGGTTTTAACCCATGCTCAACTGGATTCAGCCTGTGTTTTACTCCACTAGTTGTTGACTCAAGAACTCCACTAGTTGTTGACTCAAGAATTGTCTTAAGCTCCTTGGAAAACCAAGGAGGCAGAGCTCGAGCTTTGTGTCTAAGGAGAGGATGTTTAGGAACAATCTAATCAACTGCCTTGGTCATCGCCTCTTTCCAGAGATCAATCAACTACCGCTTTGACAGGCTTGTTAGCTAGAGTGGCAAGAAAATCCCCCAGAATGTTCAGTAATCCCTCATGATTCTTTAGTCTCTAAACACAAAATAATTTAATGGTCACATACCCCTGAAGAGGATAAGAGCCTCAGTGAATGTAAACCCTATTAGGTAATGATCTGATCATGACAATTTTTTTTTCAACCCCACCCCACCCCACAGATCATAATTCTGACCAGCAAAATAAATAAATAAATAAGTAAGTAGCTGTCCTGCCACATCTGCAGGATTACATATTGACTTGAGTTCACGTGACAGATTAACACACCATGGTTTATTTTCCAGAGCAATCCTCTGTGAGCCATTCCCCCCACCCCCACCAACACACACAGAGTGGTTTCTTTCCCCCAAACAACCCTCTCTGAGAACCCATGGTCTGCAGTAGAGGTTGTTTTATCTATGGTGGCTTAGCTTGTTGCCTAGAGCGCCAGCATGGATTATGGCGATTACCTACCAAGCCACTTGGCAAGAGAGGTAAAAAAAAAGTTGCTGCTCTGCTCCTCTCACGTGAACTCTGTTCCCAAGATCTGCCTAGTAACAGATTGCGCCTGCCACCAGTGCTCTCCGTCCTTCGCCAACCAATTTCCCCCTAACTCCATCTTGCACTCTGCAAAGACAGTTGCTTTCGCTCTCATGTGTCTTATCAGCAGAGTGACCTTGAGCAAGCTTGCTTCCGTGCCAGATTCAGTTGTGTCTCTGGCTCCAAAGCAACTCCCCCCACCCCCCCGCTTCCAACACAGCTCCCAAATGGCTTCAAGTGAGGGTAAAACCTCAATTCTCCTGAAAATGCAAAGCCATCCCACACACACCCATCCCAAAAATGATGCCAAGTAGTGCCTTACTGATGGAAAAAGCAGTATTAAGCAAGCCCAATATTACGCAAGCCAAAGAAGCCACTTTGTGCAGCAATAAAAAGTTTCTTTTTATTTTGTGCTGTTGCTTTGTTGCTTGTGAGGAGGGAGCTGGGAAAGGCTTGCAAATGAAGAGTAGGGGCAGGGGAGGGTGTAGGAGCAGGAAGGGGGGGAAGGGAAGCAAACATGCATAAGTCCACTATTTTCATTAAAATGCAGTTCTGCACATTTATCCAGTAGTGCATCAGGTGTGCCCCACTGCCCAATCTGGGAAGTGTGTATATAACATTTGGTCCCATTCCTGCAAACATTCCAGGAGTTGGAGTCCCCACCCCCCTTTTTGGTGAAATGGTTCCACAGGTCATGGAACTTCAAACTGCAATTATCCAGCAGTATGTCAGGTGGACCACAGTGTGGGGAGTGTGTCGATAAAATATCACAGTATTCCTGCAAAGTTTCAAAGAGTTAAGAGGCCCAACACACCCTTTTTTTGCTGAAAGCAAGCGGAGAAAGGGGAGCCAGCGAAGGTTTGCAAATCTGGCTTGGTTCAGGCAGTGGGTGACAAAGCAACACCGAGGTGTGTGTGTTAAGTGGCAAAGATCTGGGATACAGGCTTTGAAGCAAGGGCAGCGGGGAAGTTTACCGGAGGTAATGGATGGTAATGGAAGGGAAGGGAGGGGGCAAAGGCTTTGGAATCCAGTCTTTGGAACCCAAGGTGATGGGGGAGGAATTGAGCCTTGGGAGGAGGGGTTAACAGTGGTTAACAGAAGGGAAGGGAAGAAAACGGCTGAGAATGGGAGCCAGTAGAAGTTTGGAAACTGGGCCTGGGAATTGGGGTGGCAGTGTGGAGCAGTGGATATGTGACAACACTGGTCTAAGCTGGGGGGGGAGCCAGCAGAGGCAGAAGAATACACCCCTCGTGTGAAGTGGACTAACTGGAGACAAGCCACTGACACAGCAGCAGCGCAAAGGATGGCGGGATAAGGTTTCCACCAAACAGAGAGCTGGGATGACTGCCCAGCTGCGCAGGAGGGCTACAAGGGGTGGGCAAGATGAACAATGCTGTGAGGCTTGTTTTCCTGATTGACTGATGAGAGCAGAGTTGGTTGTTTGCATAACGAAATACCCAGTGTAGCTTGCAAACCACCATGAGCTAGCGTGACGTGCAAACATGCCCAATAACAGAGGCGGGCTCATGGTTGCCACAGAAACCATGAAATTCTGAGTTACTCATACTGAGGGGACCCTGGCATGAATGCTGAAGTCCCCCAATACAATCAGTTTGGGAGGCACCAACACCAGCGTCTGTGATCACTTCTATCGGATTATGCGTGGCCATGCCTGCAGTTGGTACTACACCAGCAGAATCCCTATCCTGTCTCACTGCTTTTATCACCCACTCAAATCTTGGAGATTCTCAGATAGGGAATCTCAACAGGGGGATAGATTCATAATAGATGGCTGCAACTCCATCTACTCACCATTATGGACTGAACTGGAAATAACGCTATGTACTGAACTGAAATAATATACACAATGGTCTCACCTGGGTCCAACATCACTGTTGATGCTTTCTGATGACAGCGAACAGGCTTTTAGAATATTAATATTTTTAGAGCATTTTACAATACCAAACCTACAATTAAGAATAAGAACTGCATGGTCCTTTTATGTTATGGTATGTTGCTTAGTTACTCCATACCTTATAGATCACGTCTGTTTGGATGATAGGGAAATGTTAACGGAGACTGCCCCACAACAATGGAAGTTTTGAAACAGAAACTGCCCTAAAAGAAAGCATTGGTATTTCATGGCACAGTAAGATCAGTCTTCTTGGGCTGGCACTGGGTGGTCTTCATCACAGAATCAGACAGAAATTTAAATAAATATGAGGTTCTGAAAATTTCATCAAGCATTTAAAATGATAATTCTACTGCTGTAAGTGTATGAGCGACCTAAAGAGCCGTATTTTAAAAATCCATTAAGAATCTTTCATCTGAAAGACATTATGATCTGTTGGGTTAGTGATCTGTAAATGAAGGAGGATCAGCAAAAAGGACTATAATTAATCTGAAGGTGTTTGTCAAAAATTGCTTCTGTTAATATTACTTACATGCTGATGGTGAACATTAGTGGGGAGCAAGCTACGCTGGAGCATTTTCGAGCAAATGCACCAAGTTTGAAAGATTGCATAAACCAAAATTTAGATTTACTAAACATGAGAGATGATGTACACTAAAAAGCCTAACACAATGATTTATTACAATTTAAACTTCCACCATCAACGCATTATATTGTAATTACTTTGGAATGTTTATATCCCACCCCTTCTCACTGAAACCAGGACAGCTTCCAACTTCTTAATGTTGTACATAAAAATATTTATAATGTAATGAAAACATAACAGAAATGAACAGCAGCAACATGGGCAATAATACAAGAAATATGCCTGTCTAATCTAAGGGGAAGCCTAATATCTGTTTAAACACAAATGTTTTGACTCCTAAAGGCAGGTTAGCACTGGGAACTTTTCTGGGGAACAGAAGAACCGGGTTTATTTGGGTGATGTCCACGAATAAACCCACTGGGGATAGACACATATTAAAAAGAGGCTTGCAGCTCTTCGAGTCCTGCTTTTAATGTATGTGTGCCTGCCACATCTCCAGTGAATCAAACACTGGTATGTACTGCAGCCATTGGCTGGCTGCTCTAATGCTGCCACTTCTTCCTCCTCCTATTGGGAAACTAAGAGCCCTGCAGCCACTTGCCTGAGATGGGAGGAGGCTGTATTACTTTTATCTTAGATATCCAGCTGCAGTGTGCTTTCTGTCCCCAAGAGGAGGAAGTGAAGGAAATGGTGGTACAAGAGCAAGGAAGCAATTGAGCAAAGAGGGCAAAGAAGTTGTTGAGGTTTCTCTAGGTTTGTTGCTACCATCCCATCCAGTTTGGAGAGAAGCTTCAGAATTTTTAACCGGCAAGAATCTGGCTTATGTGTGACTGCACGTTTCCACATGATGAGTGTACCAGGTAGCTTAGTACTAAGGCATGAATATCAATAGCTGATATGCGAGAGCTTTGGGGATAAAGAAACAAATTAATATTCCTCTTCCACCCACAAAACACTTAGCCAAAATATATAAACTGACCTAGTTCTAAACTAGAGATTCTTGTACCTAAGGAACACAACCCATGAGGACCTCCTTCACCTACACGCACCAATTAAATTTGCCAGTATTTTTGAGACAAATAAGTATCTCAGAAAAGACAGAAACAATTTGATGCTGCACTTTTATGCAACCTTTCGTTTCAATCGTCTGATTTTAATTTCAGGTGTTATGGGGTGCATCAGCTTAAAAGCAGTAGTCAAATACAATATGTATGTAATTGCAGGGGTGAGCAATGAGCAGGTCTGCCTCTACTGTGCTCAAAATATTTCATTCAAATAATTTTCAGAGAAGTGAAAACATGGAACTTAGATGTAGTCTGGGAGCTGATGAGGTTTTTCAAGTGTGGAACTAAGTGTCAAAAAGTACCCACCCTGAGCTATTGAGCAATGGCCATGCACATGTTTGTAGCCATGCTGTTGAACTACAGCCAGGTGGAAGAAAAAGGAAAAACTAGTGAACCTATTGGAACAGACCCATTCTATTAATACAACATATTATCGGTCCAAACTGCAGACGTCTGCTCTAATGTTTGATTTTGCAACGTATGTGATGAGATGTCTATAGGGGAATAGCTATATAGGAAGGTCACAGTTGGCTGCTTTTAAGAGATGAGACACTACAAATAAAAACCTCCTCAATAAAGAAGTAAAAATAAATGAGATTTACAGATGTGAGCAGGTTCAAATATTGAAACCTCTGTTTCTCTTTCATAGGTTGAGCCTGCTCTGTTTCTAAATGTTGGAAGTGGTTTCTCATGCTTTCTTGAAAATGTTAGTTACTGGGGTTCATTACATTCACAGGTAGAATATTAAAAAGATTATTAATAAAATATATATTAATAAAGCTTGGATACTGAACTTCTATCAGTTTCTAAAATAAAAGAAAATGGGGAATTACTTTTAGTTGGACTGATGTATACTAAATAAGTGGCTGTCAAATTTGGATATTAAGTAATTACATGCATATTTGGTGCCACGGCTGCTTGAATACATTTCTATATAATTCAATAACCCAGTTAACATGCAATGACTATCCATGGATTTTTTTAAAAAAACATGGCTAGTTGTGGCTACATGGGAGCACGTGACTGTGCTGCATCTCACCCACTAGCCCACTTCCACTTCGTAAAACCCAAGCAGGATCAGAGCAAGACTGAGACTTAAATGGAAATGTAGCAGCCCTTAGGCTGATTGGCCCCTCCTCCACACTGACTGAGGTGTGGCCTCTTCAAAAGGCCTGCCCTGTTTTAGCAATCTCAGACTGTGATGACATGGGATATACAAGTGTCACCATGGCCTGAATCCCCAAGGACGATAATGTAAACTCCTCTGGACACTGGGGAGCTGTCTCCTGGTGTCTTTCTGGTGAACTGGGTCTGGGGTGGGGTGGGGGTGGAAGCCTCACGACGTCTTTCTGTGATCGAGTCATCTCCCTGAAGTATTAACTCTGGAGCTTCCTCAGAGGGCAAGAGGTCAGGATCCTGGTCCATGACACCTATGTACTTTTTACCTCCTAAGATCTGCTTCTCTGTACTACCTTAAAAGTTGATAAATAATTTGGATCCCTACAAGAGTTTTAACAGATATTTGCATGAAATTCTAAATTCTAAACTCACAGAAATGCTAATAGGGAGCTGAAAGCACATGGAGAAAAGGCACTTTGCCAGCAGGTGTTCTTATTTGGGAGTAGGTGTGCTTTCTTTAGAGAAAGATGAAGCCACCTTTTTTTTTTAAAAAAAAGGGTGTTTGCTAACTAGCAAGGGAAGATGGGAATGGGGGGATGCTTGAATATTGGAAAGGTGGTGTGTGCTTTTACACAAAAGTCCTTGGGGGGAAACAGGTAGCAAAGGGCTCAGAAAATTAATTCCATTTGGCGAGCTGATACAAGTGTGTGTGTATGTGTGTGTGTGTGTGAGTTGCCCTAGGTAGCCAGCCACCCCCTGAAAGGGTGCTGTCGTAGGGACCAAGGCACTGAGGACTTCTGCCACAAAGGCACCTGGGATACACACTGTATTATTATTATTATTATTAATTTATATAGCACCATCTATGTACATGGTGCTGTACAGCGTAAAACAGTAAATAGCAAGACCCTGCTGCATAGGCTTACATTCTATTAAAATCATAGTAGAGCGATAAGGAGGGGAAGAGAATGCAAACAGGCACTGGGTAGGGTAAACAGGCATAGGGTAGGGTAAAACTAACAGTATAACAGTATAAAGTCCAAACAGCATCAGGTTTTAAAAGCTTTAGGAAAAAGAAAAGTTTTTAGCTGAGCTTTAAAAGCTGCAATTGAACTTGTGGATCTCAGATGTTCTGGAAGAGCGTTCCAGGCGTAAGGGGCAGCAGAAGAAAATGGACGAAGCCGAGCAAGGGAAGTAGAGACCCTTGGGCAGGCGAGAAACATGGCATCAGAGGAGCGAAGAGCACGAGCGGGGCAATAGTGTGGGATGAGAGAGGAGAGATAGGAAGGAGCTAGACCGTGAAAAGCTTTGAAGGTCAACAGGAGAAGTTTATATTGGATTCTGAAGTGAATTGGAAGCCAATGAAGAGATTTCAGAAGTGGAGTAACATGGTCAGAGCGGCGAGCCAAGAAGATGATCTTAGCGGCAGAGTGGTGGACAGAAACCAACGGACTGATGTGAGAAGAAGGAAGGCCAGAGAGAAGAAGGTTGCAGTAGTCCAACCGAGAAATAACCAGTGCATGAACAAGCATTTTGGCAGAAGAGACAGTAGGAGCACTGAGGAGATTGAGGGGGACAACAAGCCACGGCAAGCCCGATTGTCTGTTGGAAGTACTGTGGGTTGCAACCAACTCATGATGGCTTATTCGCAGGGTGGCTTCGTGTTATGTGCAAAAACCTGCCCAGTCAGACATTCCACACAAGGTCAATCAGTACAATTTTCAGTATATAGTCTGTCAATTCTCAACCAAACTGTTCATTGTCTAAACTAACCTAACTAATGTTACCTACAGCCAGTATTTCTTAAAAAAACAAAGCATTTTCTGAGCATGTTGGAGCCAATGGAACATATTTTTAAATAGACTTCAACTGCTGTCAAAATAATTCATACCATTATGGGAAAGGATTCTAAAGTATAGCCATAGATTGTCATAATTTGCTAAAGCAAATTCGTAGGATTAACACACAAAGCCCAACCTATCCCATATACAGGAAATATAAAGCAACTTTTGACAATATTATCCAGTTACGTTACTGCAGTTTGCATGATTTTTCCCCATGCAGTGTCAACTATCCTGAAAAGATGGATTAAAGAAGGTTTTAATGAAGCACATTCCAAACATTCTATATATTCAGGCATAAAAGTAATTTACGATAGATCAGAAACACATTGAATAAACCACATCAAAGCAACTGTAGGGCACAGACAACTTCTGAAGATACAGAATGATCATTCTCTTTTCTACCTATGAAGTTGCAGGGAACTTACCTTTCTTTAAGGAAATCCACTACCCGTTTGAAGTCTGCCACACAGTATTCCCTCTTCATGTCCATGAGTACACTATCAGAGGCAGATTGAACTGGAACATGAAGAAAAGCATAGACTCTTGGATGGTTGAGAATTTTTGCCATTTCCTAGAATATTAAAAAATAAAAACAATACTACGTTACTATATCATGATAGGTACAGTATTATCTCTATGCATCACCAATGCACAACCCCCCATAAATGCCACATAGATTAACCAATATGGCAGTGCACATGTATTTCAGACGGTGCCCATTGTATGCTTATTTACAACAATAGTAAATATACATACTAAAGCAACAGAACGTTTAACAATTATAAGACATGGAATAGCCCAAGGTGTTGTGATAGAGAAAAGAATATAGTTAAATATGCTGAAGAATAGTTGGCACCTCAGACAACATACTTGGAATTATAGGGTGAGTTCACACATGCAAGTGGATCATCACTTGGTCATTCAGCACATAGCCAAATATGTGAAATACCTTTACTGAAAACATTATGTGTGAGTTAATGTTAATGTCTCGATCCAAAGGGAAAGGCGGGTAAGAAATATATTATTATTATTAAAACAAAGAGATATGAAAGTTCTGTGGTGTCTCACTGTGAAGGCTCATTCACTTAGGGAACTCAACACTGATGTTGCAGACATCAAGTGAGGAATATGCATGTTTCAAAGGGCCCTACTTTCACATTCCTCCAATTCTGTTGTCTGTATGGCTTGTCTAGTTTTTCATTGCAAGCAGAGAATGGTGAAATGTATTTATTTATTACATTTCTATAAAGACAGCAGCCAAAGCTTTCTTGGTGATCACAACTCCCCAAATTGAGACCTATTTGAACAATGGTGTGCCATAGCCCTTCATTCTACTGCTGGTTGAAATTGCTTGGAACGCACTGTGCCAGGAGTTCCAATCCCTCTCACTGTGTTATCACCAGCCAGAGACCTAATAGGCCTTTATTGTGCTAAACAGCTAAACCTTCAGACAATACAGACTCAGTACTTGCCCCAGGCCTAATTAGCTAATCCTGAGTTCTCTATGAGAGAAAGACTTCAGTGAGAAAGAGAGTTGCTGAGGGCTTCCTTAGTCTCTCCCCCATTGAGGGCCCTCCCCCAATTATCTCCACTGAGTGGCTATTCTGGTAAGACTGGCTCAATTCTCTCAATTGCTCTGCCCCTTTGGGCGAAGGCAGGCTCTTGTGTCTGCCAAGTCTCCCCCTTCCCCCTCTGTGAGTTGCTGATTTCCACAGAAGGGAGAAGGGGTATCTGTGCCTGGACCAACTGATTATTGTGCTCTTGGGAAGATTCTTCTCTGGCTCTAGGTGTCTCTTGGGGAATTCCTTCCTCCGCTCTCTGACCCACTTCTTCTTCTCCTAACTCCACCTCTAATACGGATTCTTCGGTCTCTGCATGGAGCCTGGTCCCAATCCTGACACATTATCTGTTGCTATGGGGAAGATTAACAACAACCTCTTTCCATATTTTTCTAGTATGTGGGGCTGTTGAATTTGATATGACCTGGCAAAGATCTCCCTTCCATCTCACTAATCCTTCTGGTCCTTTTCTACCATAGCTGGTCTTCACTGTTGATTAGTTCACTTGGGTATCAAAAGTGTACATACTCTACAGACAAAATATTAAAATTAGGTGTAAATCCAGTAAGGCCATATGAGGCATAACTGACAGGGAGAGTGGTCCTGTATATGGTATGGCTAATTCATCCTAACACATGGAACACAGAAAATGGTTTAGGACACAGGACAACCATATACTTATAGCGAACAGGAGATTGAAGCAGTCAGACCAATACTGTATTTTCAATACAGTAAATTAAAATCTGGAATAGCTCTATTAAATTAAAAGCTATAAAACCTACCTATCTTGTTATCTAAAATTATTTCTAGGCTGCCTTTAAGAAACCCGGTACAAAACAAAGAACAAAAGTTAGGTTTTCTAAATTTTTGTAAGGGCCCCCACTTCAGAGGCTGGAGTATCATGTGAGCAACAACTCACGATTTTATAATTCTACCCATTGGAATTCATATAGTGGAAGGATCTTGCAAAAGAAAGTTTTACTGCTATAATTTCTCTTACTCCATACAAAAAACTCATCAGTTGTCTTCCATGTAATCTCATTTGCATTTACAATAACAATGTGAATGCATCACAAAGACTGACTAGAGTAACTGATACGTAATTTCAGATATGCAGGTGTGTGTACCATCTTGCATTTTTACACAAGTGATTACATTTAACGCACAAAACCCAAACAGGAAGATAACACTGTAGATATCAACATTTCCCCACATAATTTTATCAAGATACCTCAGGTATATTGCTATTAATGATTCTTTTCTCTCACTTAAAAATTGTACCCAAAGTATTGGTCTCAACAAACAAAGAAACCAAAATCTTGGTAATAATGAAACAAGTTTTGTGACCGCATATTATTCAGATGTTGTCGCAAAACAGAAAATGTGTCAGGTCATCTATCAAGGAACACAAAGGATTTTATGCATTCAAGTCAAATGACAGATTTGTAACAGCAGAGGTGGTGGCTGAAAGAACTTTAATTACCCATCAGAATATAAATACCTTGTCTACTGATATCTCATTTGTTTATTAATGTACAAATATAAAAAAAGCAAAACTGAAGACAGTTAATTAGGCAAGGTATATATTTGCTCTGTGTTAATAGCCTTATCTTTGTCCTGGTGTCCTGAACCAATAGCAATTATAAAGATAAGTATTTTATTTTTGCAAAAGTATATAATTTTATTCTTTGTAAAACTGTATTTTCCAGTAGTGCTTAGATTTACTACTAGAAATTTATGAAGACTCAATTAATGCTGATCCTCCTCCCGCTGCTGTTAATCCATGAACAAAATTAGCCACAGCTCCAAAGATTTGCCAGAGGCAGATGGCATTTAGAAGTGACTGACAGAAGACTTGACACCGAACACAAGATTTAAGGGAAAAACAGTCTAAATTCAAATATCCCTCAATTATCTCTCACCAACAATGGGAATTAAGGAGAACATTTGTGATGGACTTTAATTGCTGTAGGCTGCTCTGGGAGCCAATTTTAGGAGAAAAGCTAGGTAGAAATATAATCCTGGATCAGAGATGGGCAAAAAGAAACCCACTCATGCAATGGGGCTTTTCTGCACCGTCCTTCCCTTCACTACCCACTGTGCACCCTACAAAGCCACTCCGGAGAAGAATAATCTGGAATGGCATGGAATGTGACACTCTGCTTGCGCAAGGCACCGTCACCCAATACCCATCAAGTTCCCCCTCCAACTACAGTATTCTGTGCTACACTGTTCTGGAGGGTCCCCTGACCCTCAGGAATAGCTTTTCAAGGGGTGCAGGGGACTACATTAGGGATGAGGGGGCAGGAACGCCCCAGTATACGTGACATTCCATATGTGATAATCTAGATATGAACCATCAGAAATTATTCTAGGATAACACATGCATATACATAGCAATCTAAGAAAAGAGTCAAGACATCTTATAAATTCAGTTCTGCTCCAGAAAGCATGGGCATTTTAAGTTAAGGCACCAACCTTAACATGCCTACCATGAAAGCAGCACAGAGGCTGACAGCCTTGCAGATTGTGCTCAATTACAACTAAGCTGCCATGCATGCACATTATGCTTTGGCCTTTCAAAAACAGCAAAGTGGGTTGTATATAAAAGTTGAATAAGAATGTGTTTACATGTTATTTATTTATTTATTTATTTATTGTATTTCTATACCGCCCAATAGCTGAAGCTCTCTGGGTGGTTCACAAAAAGTGAAGTGGTGTTGAAGTCAATGACAAAGAATGCCTGGGGTGTGTGTGTGGCAGGGAAGGATGCAACAGCAACACCAATCTGGGAATAAATCCTATTGTTCTTTAGAAATTCCATTAAATGGCTGTAAAAGAATACACCGGGAATGGGGCAAGATGGTGTGGAAAATGGGGAAGACACCACAGAGAATGAGTGGAATGAGTGAAAAGGCAGGAGAGTACAGGGATTGGGCAGGACTTCAAGGAATTGGGTGGAATAGAACTAAAGTTATGACAAAGGTTCTCAATGAAAGAAGGGGCTGAGAAGACCAAGAGGAGACCACACCGCACCATGACACAAGACTTTCCTGTCTGTTATTTCACCAGCTCTCAATATTTTTGAGTACTGGTTTTTTTTATCAGAGGTGTAGTTCACTGAATTGACCAAACCCCTAGGATTTTTTTTTAAAGCTACTAGGTTCCAGAAGGAGGGAAGTTGGAGCCACAATTCCTGTGTTGGGAGCCTAATAGGTTATAACAGAGAAAAGGGAGGCTGACAGCCTGAACTCCTGAGTTCTATGATAGGACAGCAGATGGTACTGTATATGATTTAGAGTGGATTGAAGTCTGGAAGTCTAGACTATTTGGAATGACTGAGGAATACCATGACAGCCATTTGTACAGAACACAAAAAATAATTAGTAATATTGGGAGAGGCCCCATAATCTAAAGACCCAGTTATGTGTTCAGAACAATAAAGTGACACAAACCTTCCTGTTACAATGCAAGTTTCGACTGCATATGCTCCCCCACAAAACGAAAACAAACCTTCCTGCATGTAGAAACCTAGTATGTCACAGAGAGAATTGGGGCTCTACGCTTTGTCATGCTAATTTTTCATGGGTAGCACGTTTTTGACACAAGGGCATATTCAAACATGAGATCCTCCAGGTGTAGTTTAAAGCAGGACTGTCCAGAAAGGGCTGCACTATATGATATCTCTGAACATACAACTTCAGCTCTACATTTGATGGGTAGGACAAAAACAAGGAAAGACTATAGGGCTTGCTAAAGAACAGTGATGAAAGACAGGGAAAGGTTAACCATTAGCTGACTGCATAGCAATAATAAAATTGTGATGAAATCAACTCAGCACATATCTCAAAGATGGCAAGTTCTATTAATAATGGGGAATATACTTATATCACTTGCTAAATACATTTCACATCTTCCAAACGACTTCACAGTGTGGAATATTACAATATTTAGTGTGATATAAGGACAAATAAAAAGATGAAAGGAGATTAGCTGAAGTAGTACAATACATATTTAGGTGTGATGTCAGGACATGTCAGGGGAAGCCATCTGTAAAATATCAGCTTAAATGAGGCTATAACACACAAATAGGGAGTTGATATGAAGAATCAAAGAGAAAGAGCAAAGCAATTCTATTGTAACTTGCAACACCTTTGGCATTTTGCGTGCATTCAAAAAGGAAAAGAAAAGAAAAAAACACTGTACAGGACTCTTCTCAATGGCTGCTGTATCACTGAAACATCCTGAATTAATAATGAAGATAAAACCCACAGATGGCATATGGCAGAGTTTGCACTAGACTCATTTTGACAGGTGACATAGAAGACTATGCATCTCATCATGTGAAATTAAGCATTTAAAAAGGCACTGGCAGGTGTGAACGCCCTTTTTAAAATACAGACTTATGTATACACCACCAGTCTCAAACACAAAGTGCTATACAGCCAGAAAAATTGTGAAAACATTTTAAAAGTTAATGTCAACTGATTTCCAAAGCAACAGTGAAATAAGTAGCATTTGGAGCCAAATTTATCAATAGCATAATTCCATTGCTTTAAGTTACTTACACTGATAAATTGGGCCCTTAAAAGTGTCTAGTGCGCAGGCACACATTTCTTGATTCATGTTCTTATGTGTCAGGGTTGCTTGGATAAAACAAAGGATTCAAAGCTCAATAGCTGCTCAGCTTCACAACTACCAAGATGTATTAGAGTTTGTTTCTAGGTAGTGCTACATATTTTAATAACTGCTGTAGTTCTTCGAGTGGTCACCTGTGCATTCACACACATGGGCTCTATGCCTGCAAAGAGACTCATTCAGGAAACTTCCATAGCTGAGGGAGATTTTTGGTGAGAACCCGTTAAGGCAATTCCCCGAGGTACTGCCCAGCTGAAAATGTCCAGAGTTAAACAGAGTAAGTGAGACAAATGTGTTCCCCCTTGCTTGTTCACATACCACACCATGGTCATATTGTCTGTCAGTGTCTGAACATGGCGGTACTGAAGAGCAGTCTCAAAAGAGATAAGCACCTTCTTGACAGTGAGCAACTCAAGAACATTGATGTAGAAACAACATTCTACTGTCGACCAAAGCCCCTGCATCTACAAGGGCCAACAGTGAGTTCCCCATTTGTGGTTGAAGCCTCGATGATAAGTGTTCTTGACAGTATCAGCTGTAAACAGTGTTTGTGCAATGTCTCTGGTATGGACAGACAGACATGACGAGCATGCTTGTTGTCGAATAACTGAAGAAGAAACACCTCATATTGAGATGTGCCCATTGAACCACATACACCATCGCCGCCATGAGGATTTCGAAAGCTGAAGCTATTCTGTTGCGAAATAGCTGGGTGGCCAAATGGGTCAGGATGATGGCCTGCAGTTCTGGAAGGTAAGCTCAACCATATATTGAATCTGTTGTGTAGGAACGACATTTGATTTCTCCCCATTGATACATAGACCTAGGGTAGCCAGGAGATCCCAAACAATGAACATGTCTCATATAGGTCTATCTCTTGATGGTGTCACAATGAGCCAATCATCTAGATATAGGTACATTTCGATTCCTTGGGGCTGAAGATGTCAAGAGACAGCTGCCATACATTTCGTGGACAACCTTGGAGCAATGGCTAGGCCGAATGGAAGAATACAAAATTGGAACATCTCAGACCCTACATCAAAGTGGAGGTACTTCTGATGGCTTGGATAAATTGCAATATGGAAATATGTGTCCTGCAGGTCTATTGTTGTAAACCACAAGTCTTGCTTCAGAAGCGGTAGTATCATAACTAGAATCATAGAATAGTAAAGTTGGAAGGGCCCATAAGGCCATAAAGTCCAACCCCCTGCACAATGCAGGAATCCACCTTAAAGCATAGGGTGATCATATGGAATGTCTTGGTCAAAATAAATTTGTTGAGACCGAGGTCCAGAATAGAGCAAAGTCTTCCATCACACTTCGGTAACGTAAAGTACTAGGAGAAAAACCCTTTCTCTTGAAATGGTATCACTCTTTGAATTACTCCCTTCAGCAGTAGGGTATTGGTACGGTAACCAAGAGGAGGGAGGTCTTCAAATTCTATTCTGTACCCAGTTTGAATAATGGCTAGAATCCAGGTGTTCAAAGCCCAGATGGAATGGGGTGAGGATATTTCCAAACCTCGGCAATTGGTTGGTGAATTGATGGAGTCAAAGACAACACATGGATGTGGCATTGGACTTGGTGCGGAATGAACAAAAATGAGATGAGGAAGATTGCTTCTTTGGTTGTTGATGATGATGTTGGTATAGAAAGTTATAATCTTGTATTTGGCGACCCTGATCAGAAGATTGAAGACGATTCCAATGACACGGTTTGAACACAAGGTATTGTGTAGACTGTGAGATGCCCATCTTCTTCACCATTTTTCTGGCTTTTTGGATTGTGTCCTTGGCATCATCCATGGAGGTGTTAAAAAGACCTTCACCATCAAATGGAAGATCTTCTTTCCATGACCTAGCCTCAGGTGTAAGTCCCGCTGAACTGAGACAGGCATGCCTATGTAGCGCAATAGAGCCCACCATTGCCATCAATGCACAGTCTGCTTGGCGGTGAGATGTATAAACTTTAGAGCTTCATCCTGGAAAACCCAAACAAGTTCACTTTGTTCATCAGGTAAGTAGTCACACAACAATGACATCTTGTTCCATAAAACAACTGAAAATGCACCATCAAGGTCTGATAGTTAGTAAAGGCAGGTTGCTTACCTGTAACTGGAGTTCTTCGAGTGGTCATCTGTGCATTCACACCCATGGGCTCTGCGCCTGCGCGAGCTCGACTTCGGAACTTTCAAAGCTTATGATAATTTTAGGCGGGAACCCTCCCCCACGCTATACTGCACATGTCTACTGGGTTCCCGCCTACTCTTTCAGTTTTAAAAATTTCATTGACCACATTGTGGCCCATTCAGTAGAGAAAAACAATAGAGAAAATTGTTCAGTAGAGAAAAACACTGAGAGGGGATGGAGGGTGGGTTGTGTGAATGCACAGATGACCACTTGAAGAACTCCAGTTACAGGTAAGCAACCTGCCTTTCTTCTTCGTGGTTTCTGTGCATCACACCCATAGGCGAATAACAAGCTTACTCACCAGGTGGAGGGTCAGTGTTCTACTGTAGAACTTCGGAGAGGAAGACGGCCGAACGAGCAGTCTTGCCTGGCTCTGACGTCCAATCTGTAATGACGAACGAACGTCGACGGTGTTGACCATGTTGCCGCCTTGCAGAGGTCAGGTAGAGACCTCTGGAAAAAGCAACTGACGTGGCCACCGCTCGAGTTGAGTGGGCCGTTATCCTTCCTGGTGGGTTTACATGAGATGCCTCATATGCTAGGCGAATAGTTTGAACCACCCAGGATGCTAGTCTCTGAGATGAGATAGGGTGTCCTCGTTGAGGTCCTCCATAGCATACAAAGAGGCGTTCAGTTTGTCTAAAGGGTTCTGTTCTAGCCTTGTAAAAGGCCAAAGCCCTGCGGGCGTCCAGTGAATGGAGAGACCTTTCAATTGCAGAAGTAGGGGTTGGAAAGAAAGCTGGAAGGGTAATGGGTTGATTAACATGAAACTCTGATACTATCTTTGGTAGGAAGGTAGGATCGGTATGCAACACAACTTTGTCCCTGTGAAAAACTAAATAGGGATGGTCAACCCAAAGGGCACACAGTTCTCCTGCTCTGCAAGCAGAGGTGATTGCCACCAAAAATACAACTTTAAACGTGAGGAGCCTTAGGTCAACTGTGGCTAAGGGCTCAAAAGGCGCCTTGGTTAGAGCGTGTAACACAAGAGACAAGCTCCACTGTGGCAACAAATTGCGAACAGGGGGATTAATGTTTTTTAGTCCCTTAAAAAAACCTTTAATTAGCGTATGTGAAAAAAGAGAGTACTGAGTGTCCTTATAGCAAAAGTTATGCTTCGTAATGGTTGCCGAGATAGCGGCTGAATAAACTCTGATTGATGTAGCCTTAAGTCCTTTGAGGTGCAATGATAGGAGGAACTCAAGGATCTGTGGGACGGAAGGCTTATACGGATCAAAAAGTTGGTCCTTGGCAAAAGATTCAAAACGTCTCCACTTTGCAGCGTAGGATTTTCGAGTGGCCGGTTTGCGAGCCGCCTTGATTATCGCTCGCAGGGGTGAGGATATGGTCAGATGTCTGTTCCGGTCACTCTCCACGCCGTCAGTCTCAGCGTGTGGAGGTCCGGGTGTTGGATTGCTCCCTGTTCCCGTGTTAATAAGTCTGGTACCGATGGAAGGTGACGGTACTCCCCCCGTGATTGCTGCATGAGTATCGTAACCCACTGTTGTCTCGGCCACCAGGGGGTTATGATGATTCCGTTCATTTTGTCCGATAGTATCTTTGCTAGAACCTTCGTTAGTAGGGGGAACGGAGGAAACAGGTAAAGCATTGGCCCTGTCCAAATGAAAGCAAACACATCGCCGAGGGACCTCGTTCCCCGTCCTGCTCAGCTGCAAAAACATTGGCATTTCGTATTGTCCTGAGTGGCAAACACGTCTATTTCTGGAATGCCCCACATCTTGAACAGATCTTGTAGTATCGAGTTCTTCAGTTCCCACTCGTGAGAGGGGACGTATGTGCGACTGAGGTCGTCGTCGAAAACGTTGTCCTTGCTAGCGATATGTATCGCTATGATGTCGATGTTTCGGAAGGCACACCAATTGAGGACTGTGACAGTCAGGTTGAGGAGTTTGAGGGATCGGGTACCCCCGTTTGTTTATATAATACACTGTGGTCATGTTGTCCGATAGCATTTGGACACAACGGTTTAACAAAACTGTCTCGAAGGCTTTCAGTGCTTTGGCCACTGCCAGAAGCTCGAGGAAATTGATGTGGAGCTTGGTTTGTTGGGCTGTCCATAAGCCTTGTGTTACTAGGGTCCGGCTGTGGGCTGCTTGGCAATGGGCTCCCCAGCCCGTCAATGACACGTCCGTCGTAATCACTCTGGACGGTTGGGGTGGGCTGAACGGTACGCCTTCCAGGAGATTTCCGCCGGTTTTCCACCATAGGAGTGATTTGGTTACCGATGGAGGGAGGTGTAACCAGGTGTGTCTTGGGTCTGCGTCGAGGTGGAAGTGACGGATGAACCAGTTTTGTAGCGATCTCATCCTGAGGCATGCTAATTGGACTACAGCTGTGGTGGATGCCATAAGCCCCAGAAGCCTCTGGATGGTTAGGGCTCGCACTGTGGGGTGTGTTGCGACTTGAGATGCGAGTGTTGTGATTGTGTTGGCTCGGTTTCGTGGCAGGAAGGCTTTGGCCGTCACCGAATCCAGTTTCGCGCCTATGAATCGAATTGTTCTGGTAGGGTATAGTACCGATTTTTCTGCATTCACGCGGAGTCCCAGCTGCTGTAGGAGATGTAAAGTTTGTGATATGTCCGAGCGGAGCTGGTGTTCGGATTTGGCTACCAAGAGCCAATCGTCTAGATAAGGGTGCACCTGGATTCCTAGGAGTCTCAGGTGGGCGCAGACAACTGACATCACTTTCGTGAAGACCCTCGGGGCCGATGCTAAGCTGAAGGGGAGGACGCAGAATTGGAAACATTGGTTGCCGATAGTGAAAAGGAGGAATTTTTGACTTGAGGAATGGATAGCGACATGAAAGTAAGCATCGCGGAGGTCTATTGCTGCGAACCAGTCTCCTCGTTGAAGAAGGGGTAGAATTGACGTCAAGGTTGTCATCCTGAACTTCCGTGGCGTGACATAAAGGTTTACTCCTCTTAGGTCCAGTATCGGGCGGAGACCTCCGTCCTTTTTTGGGACCGTGAAATATCTGGAGTAAACCCCCCCCTGTGCTTCCAGCGAAGTAACCGGGCGAATAGCGCCCTTTTGAAGTAGGGTTAGCACTTCCTCGCACAGAGTTTGTGAGGGAGTTGTGGTTTTCAGTCCCAAGAAAGGAGGGAGGTCTTCGAATTCGATGCGGTAACCTTGACTGACAATGGAAAGTACCCAGTTGTCTGTAGTGATGGATTCCCAGGTAAGGTAGTGTGGGGACAGAAGGGGGGGGATTGTCCTCTGATGTCTAAGTTGCGGTATAACATATGGGAGTCAAAGGCGCTGCTTTTTATTGGGTTCCCCCCTTTTCCTTGGAGTCTGGTATCTCAGAAAAGTCTGCGTGTATCGACGCTGTTGCAAGTTGGGTTGTTGTCTATCGGAGCAATCCGTAGGACGACGGAACTGTTGAGAGGGTGGGCTCCTGTACCATTTGCGTTGCCTAAAATTGGTTTGTGGTTGAGAAATTCCCATTTTTCGCGCTGTGTTTTTAGCTTTTTGAATAGCGTCCATGGTCTCATCAGTTTTGCTGTTAAAAAGGCCTTCTCCGTCAAACAGAAGGTCCTCAATTCTTTTACGAGCTTCTTGAGTTAACCCTGCAGAGCGTAACCAGGCGTGGCGGCGCAAGGCAATTGCCCCCACCATCGCCTTTGAATTGCAATCAGTTTGGTGACGAGCAGTATTTATTTGTTGTCTAGCCATTCTCTGTGCCTCCGCCTGGAACACTTGGGCAAGTTCTCTTTGCTCTTCTGGGAGGTGGCCGGATAGGGATCCCATTTTCTCCCAAAGGAAGAGTTGATATCTTGCCATTACGACCTGGTAGTTTGCAACTCTAAGTCCCAAAGCGGTAGAAGAGTACAAACGTCTGCCTAGTAAGTCTAATCTCCGACCCTCTTTATCTACCGGGGAGGAGTGGACTTTTTGCGATCTGCCCTGAGAAGCCTCTACGATTACTGAGTTAGGCGGAGGGTGGGAGAAGAGAAATTCTGCGCCCGGTTCCTGGACTCTGTACATATTTTCTAGTCTTCTGGCTGTTGGTGGCATAGAAGATGGATTTTTCCATGATAGCTTAGCCGTTTGGAGAAGGGTAGGTAGAAAGGGTATAGCTACCGAGGTTGGAATCTCTGAATGGACTGCATCAAAGACAGGGTCTTTAACATGTTCTGTAGTCTGGTGTGTCTCTAAGCCTAAAGACTGTGCCATTCTTTGAACATTTTCGGTGAAGTGACCCTTATCTTCTGGTGGGGATGTGGATTCACCCGTCGCAACAGCTCCCTCAAGAGATGGAGTGGAGGGGGTTACCGACGAGATTGAAGCTGTATCTGATTGGTAATCCTCCTCTAGAGAGTAGGAAGACTCTCGATCGCCCGTGCCCAATGTATGGGCAGGGGGCAGCTGTAATTCAGGTCTACGATGTTCCGTGGCCGCGGCTAGGTTCGTGGTTGGAATTGCCGAGGCGGGAACGGTTAGCGATGTCGGGTTCGGTGCCGACCGCGGGACTGGTGGTGGTGGAATAAAATGTCCCTCCTGCTGGTACTGAGGGGGGTAACCGTGCCAGTCATAATAGTAGTGGTAATCCGGTGGTCTAAAATAGTTCCAGTCGCCCCAACCGTAATATGGCCTGGGGGCTGACCAGGTAGACTCCCTGTCCGAATCTGAGCGGACTGATCGTGGGGAGCGTGATCTGTCTCTTGAGTAATGACGTCCATGAGACCGTGGGGCATGTCTCGGGGATAGGGTCTGCAGACGAGATCGAGGGGATCTATAGTCTGTGCCCTCAGTCGGTATCTGTCTCGGCTCCATGTGTGCCGGCAGAGTAGGGTCCCGTATTTCGCCTTCCAACATCGATAGTGTGTGTCTTGATGTCGACGCCAGTACCGAGGCCTCACTTGGGGGTGGAGGCTCGGTGCGAGAAGGAGCTGGCGAATTCAATACTGGAGGTGTAGGAGGTGGTAACATCGCGCTGATCCTAAGGGGTTCAAGTACGATTGATTCCTCCGCGGTGTGTCTTCTTTTCTTTTTAAGAGATTCTCCATGCTTTGGCGTACGAGCCTTTTTCAAAATCTTTTTTGCCGTTACTACGGACAGGGAGGGGCCCGGTGGGGGAGAATCAAGGCGTTCTGTCGGAGCTTGTCCCTGCTGAATCGGGGTGCGGTTTGGCGCGGTTTGCATCGTGGCCGTTGAAAAAGGAGTCTCGTCTACTGCGAATAAGGTTTTTTCCCAAAGGACAGCACGGAGACGATGTCTTCTAGTCTGCCTGGTAAAAGCCATACAATGATGGCAGGACTCAGGAATACGTTGTTCTCCCAGGCAGATTAAGCACAGGAAGTGGCCATCAGGCAGTGGGAGTTTGGCCCCGCACTTTACACATTTTCTAAATGGGGCCTTAAGGGCCATGCGCGCCTAAAGCGGCGCGGGGATCGCGCAGTTTGTGCGCTATCTAACTATACACAGAAAAAAACTATCTGCACAAGTACTAATAACAAGAAAACTCTTTTTTTTTTTTAAGCTAAGAAGAAAGCGTTAGTAACTCTCAGGCTCAAGGCTGTGAATGAATAAATCCTATAGCCCATCATGTCAAGGCTCTGCTCAGGCAAAGGGCCCATGTGTGTGATGCGTAGAGACCACAAAGAAGAATCACTGTTATAAGTAGCTTCTGGGATCAACATCAGAACATTGGTGAACCAGAACGCCCCCAAAACATCATCCCAGAAAAATGTCAAATAGCTAAAAGAGGCATCAGTAAAAGTTATTTTTCAGAGTCTGGCACTCTTGATTCAGGGCAGAGGCTGTAGCTCAGTGGTAGAACACCTGCTTTGCATGCAGAAGGTCCTGTGTTCGATCCCTGGCATCTCCAGCTAGGGGAGGAAAACCTCCTGCCTGACACCCTGTAGGGCCACTGCCAGTAAACGTTGACAATACTGGGCTAGATGGATCAATGGTCTGACTCAATATAAGTAGCTTCCTAAATTCCCGAAATCAGACTGCTGAAAATATAGTGTCTGATTTAACAAGCTGCCCAAATATCTATTAATGAGCAAATTTTTACAGGAAACCACATGCGCTTTTGTCATGCGCCTGAAGCCATCAGATATTTAAGAATGGAACGAAAAAATTCATAGGAAAGAATAAGCATAGACCATTAAAAGACAAACCAATGAAAGACATTTGTAAACTAAAACCTAGAAGCTTCCTTTGTGAAAAGCATTCTGATCAACTTTCAAAAATCTGGGATAGAGATATTTTGGTGCTAAGGACCAAGGAGTCCATGACCCTAAAATGCCATGTGCTGGTTAACTGATCCTAATGAAAGGAAAGTCAAGGAAACCATATTTGCATTCTCATAGTCCATAAAGCTAAATTATGCTAAGAAGGAAAAAAAAAACTGAAATATTAGAGATGAATAATAGACCATGTTTTCTATAGTCTCCTGCAACCTGAGCTAAGCTTTGCCTTTTAAGACCTGAACTATGTGGCAGCTCAGATGTAACAAAGCTCACCTTAAATTATTAAAAAGGAGCCAAGATCTCGAAAAGCATTCTGCTATGATCCAACATCCCAGGCTCAGTAGGACTTCTTACTGTCTAAAAGGGGCTTGTTCAATTAAAAACAAAGTGCTTTGCACAATGTTCTTTGCAAATAGTTTAGGCCTTTGGAAACTAATTAGCAAAATGCTATGGAAAGTGTACATTAGCATAGTAAAAGCGCAAGTTATGTAGAGTGAAGAGGCTCTTCTTTGACGTAACAAGCTCAGCTCCCCAATTACTTTAATTTCCAATAAAACTGCTTACAATGTTTCCAGGCAGGTGGACATGGTCAGAAAAATGCAGGTTGCTTACCTGTAACTGTAGTTCTTCGAGTGGTCATCTATGCATTCACACATATGGGCTTTGCGCCTGCGCAGAGACCAGACCGGAACCTTCTATAGCTGAGTGGAACGTTTTTGGCGGGAACCCCTCCCCCACGCTACTGCGCATGTCCATGGGGTTCCCGCCCTTCCCTCAGTTTACAGGAGTCCGACATTGTGCCCCCATAAACCTGAGTGTAATTTTAATAAAGTACATTCCACACATAACTGTGTCATTTGTAAGTTTCACACCACCAAGTGGGGATGGTGGGTGGGTTGTGTGAATGCATAGATGACCACTCGAAGAACTACAGTTACAGGTAAGCAACCTGCATTTCTTCTTCGTGGTCTCTATGCATCACACATATGGGCGAGTAGCAAGCTGACATACCTTTGGAGGTGGGTTGGTGCATCATCTGAAGATCTCGGAGAGCACTGTCCTCCCAAACGAGCAGTCCTGCCTCGCACGGGTGTCCAAACTGTAGTGCTTGACAAACGTGGATGGAGTGGACCACGTTGCAGCTCTACAGACTTCAGTCAGTGGAACACCTCTGGTGAAGGCCACCGAAGTTGAAACAGCTCTGGTGGAATGAGCTGTCACAGGTTTCACTAACTCTATTTTAGAAATAGAGTAGGCCAATTCAATTGCCTCCACTATCCAACGTGACAGTCGTTGGCAGGAGACAGGGAGTCCCTTAGAAGGCTCCCCATAACAAATAAACAACTGTTTTGTCTTTCTAAAATTGTCCGTTCTGTCCTTGTAAAAAGCAAGAGCCCTTCTTACATCGAGAGTATGCAAGGAAGACTCAAGAGGTGTAGATGGATTAGGAAAGAAAGCAGGCAAAGTAATGTGCTGGGACAGATGAAAAGTTGACACTACCTTAGGTAGGAAGGCTGGGTCCGTGCGTAGCACAACCTTGTCCTTATGAAAAATAGTATACGGGACATCTATCCTAAGAGCTTTAAGCTCACTTGCACGTCTTGCCGATGTGATGGCTACTAAAAAGACAGTCTTTAAAGTAAGCAGCCTAAGGTCTGTCGAAGCCATGGGCTCGAAGGGCTTGCGTGTCAATGCTTGCAGCACAACTGACAGGCTCCATGGCGGCACGATAGTCTTCACAGTCGGTATCGTGTTCTTCAGACCTTTCAGAAATTTCTTGGTTGTTGGATGGGTAAAAGGTGTAAAACCATCCACACCCCGATGAAAAGATGTAATCGCAGCAAGGTGAACCCTGATGGATGCGAGCTTAAGTCCCTGCTGGAAAAGTGTCAATAAATAATTGAGGATGAAGGATAAGTGGCAAGATTCTGGTATTTTGTCCTTTTCCGATGCAAAATTCTGAAATCTCTGCCACTTTGCTGCATAAGATTTTCTTGTGGAAGGCTTTAGTGCTGCCAATATAATGTGGTCCACAGTCAAAACTCTGGTTCCAGAGGAGGAGTGGTTGCTATCCTCCATGCAGTCATCTTGAGGGTCGACAGATCTGAGTGTCGAACCCTGCCCTGATGTCGAGACAGGAGCTTCGGTATCGACGGAAGCCTGATGTAATCCCCTCTCGATAACCGAAGAGCGTGGGAGAACCACGTCTGTCGAGGCCACCACGGCGTGATCAGGATGCAATCGGAGTTGTCCATCTGGATCTTGGCTATCACTCTTGTCAAAAGTGGAAAGGGAGGAAACATGTACAAGAGATTTCCTCTCCAAGTCCTGGTGAAAGCGTCTCCTAGAGAGCGCTTTCCTTTTCCTGCCCTGCTGCAAAACTTGGTACAGACTGCGTTGTCCTCGGTAGCGAAGACATCGACAGCAGGGCGGCCCCAGTACCGAAAAAGGCTTTCCCGCACTTCGACGTCGAGCTCCCACTCGTGGTCGACATGGAAGGACCTGCTGAGAGAGTCCGCAACGACATTTTCCTTGCCGGCTACATGGATCGCAGTCAGGTAAGTCCTTCTCTTTATGCACCAGTTCCATATTCTGAGTGCAGAACGGTTCAGGGGGTGTGATCTTGTTCCACCCTGTCTGTTGATGTATGCCACCACGGTAGTATTGTCCGTTGCGATCAAGACATTTCGGCCCTCGATCATCTGTGCAAATGCTTTTACTGCATTTTCTACTGCCAGGAGTTCGAGATGGTTGATGTGATGCTCCCTCTGTGATCGAGGCCAACGACCCTGCGAGGTTAAAGAGCTGCAATGGGCTCCCCATCCTTCTAAAGATGCATCCGTCGTGATCGTTACCGAAGGTGCGTCTTGTTGGAATGGAACGCCTTCGAGAAGAGTCGACATCGAGAACCACCAATTCAGAGATGCCCTCACCTGCCTCGGTATCGAAAGGTAAGTTCGTCGAGCATTGTGCCTGAGATCGAAAGTCCTCAAAAACCAAGCTTGCAATATCCTCATTCTGAGTCTTGCAAATCTGATGACTGCCGTAGTAGCTGCCATCAGACCTAATAGTCTCTGAACTGTCCATGCCGAAACTTTTCGGCGGCTCTCGGTATCGATGGCTAACTGTTGAAGGGTTTTTGCCCTGGTAGAAGGTAAGTATGCCCTCCCGTCTCGAGAGGATAGGGTTATTCCTATGAAGTCCAATCTCTGCTGCGGAGTCAAAATGGACTTTTCGTGGTTGATCCACAGCCCCAACGAGTCCAACAGGTTGAGGGTGGTTAATATGTCTGACTGAAGCGCCCCGCTGCTGTCCGCTACGAGGAGCCAATCGTCCAGGTATGGATAAACATAAATGCCTTTCTGCCTTAGGTGGGCGCATACCACCGCCATGACCTTCGTGAAGACTCTCGGTGCCGTGGCCAACCCGAACGGAAGAACGGTGAACTGGTACTGGGATGCACCGATCGAAAACCGCAGGTAAGCTTGATGCGACTTCCTGATGGAGATATGGAAGTACGCATCCTTCAGATCCACCACTGCGAACCAAACTCCTTTTTGTAGAAGCTGCAAAATTGAAGTAACCGTTGTCATACGGAACTTCTTCGGGGTGATGAACTTGTTCAGTTGTCTTAAGTCCATGATCGGTCGAAGACCTCCATCTTTCTTCGGGACCGTGAAGTAACGGGAGAAAAAACCTTGGTTGATTTCCTCTGTAGGTACGGGAGAGATGGCTCCTTTCGATAGCAAGGTCTGTACCTCGAGTAGCAGAGGAGGGGATGGAGTCGTTACTTTCACGCCGGAAAAAGGAAGAAGGGCATCGAGCTCGATGGCATAGCCCGAGTTGATGATAGTGAGCACCCAGGAGTCTGATGTTATTGACTCCCATTGATGGTAATGGGGTGCTAGGCGGTTCGCAAAAGGGAGTGGATCTGGGGCCGAAGAGTCAAACCCGCTGCTTCTTAGAGAAGTCGGGCTGACGTTTTTCCTGTTGGAAACGACTCTGATAAGGCCGTTTCCTTTGAAGTTGTTGCTGCTGCTGCCTTGGTTGCTGGTATTGAGGCCGCTGCTGGTATTGTTGTTGTGGGGGAGGCCTTGTCCATCTTCTAGGTTTGTATTGTACAGGAGGGGCAGAAAAACCCATCTTTTTAGCAGTCGTACGAGCCTTATAGATGGAATCCAAGGTCTCGTCAGTTTTTGAATTAAACAACCCTTCGCCATCGAAGGGCATGCTTTCGATTCTGGCTTTTGTCTCGGTAGGGAGGTTGGCTGATCGTAGCCAGGCATGCCTCCTCAAAGAAATGGCCCCCATCATATTCTTTGAATGGCAATCGACTTGATGCCTCGCAGTTGACAATTGTTGCCTCGCAATCGCCGAAGCCTCCGTTTGGAAGACCCTCGCTAAGTCTCTTTTATCCTCTGGGAGGTAGTCACATAGTGACCCCACTTTCTCCCAGAGGAAGAGCTGGTACCGTGCCATTGTTGCTTCGTACGTTGAAGCTTTGATACCGAGGGAGGATGCCACGTAGATCTTTCTGCCTGCCAAATCCAACTTCCTACCCTCCTTGTCAACGGGAGCGGCATGAGCTCTTTGAGACTGACCCTGGGCTGATTCAACCACGATGGAATTCGGTTTTGGGTGCTTAATTAAAAATCCAGCATCCCGTTCTTGAATCCTATAAAGAGATTCTAATCTCTTTGAAGCTGGTTGTGTTACCGATGGTGTCTCCCATGCGAGTTGTGCTGTCTGTTTGAGTGCCGGTGGAAAAGGGATCGCAATTGACAGACTAGTCTTTGTTTGAAAGACATCGTAGATGGGATCGACCTCCGGTTCAACCGCTTGTTCCAGGTCTAAGCCGAGTGCACGGGCCATCCTTAACATATGGTCCGAAAACCTCACCATATCATCCGAAGGTGATGAGGGGTCCTCTCCATGTACGTCATCATTAGGTGACGGTACCGATGCTGCTACAGTGTGTATTGAGTCCGAATCAGATGGGTAGTCACCCTCTGGGGATGATACGGTAACCAGTTGCATAGGATCCCGCTCCGTCGGTACCGTGGCAGCTGCAGCAGCTGGTGTCGAAGGGTGGCTTCGACGTCGAGATGGAGATTGATATGCTGATGGAGGCCGTAGCGGCAATTGGCAGACCCTAGTGGTAGGAGGAGGTTGAGGAAAACATTCCTCCTGCGGATAATGATAGGCTTGATCTGTATCATAGTATCTTTGGGTCCGGTATCGATCCCAATCATAGAAACTCTGCCTGTCTTGGGGCTCAGAATATCGGGAGACTCTGTCCCAATCACGCCTCGGTGTTCGTCTAGGCGACACCTGCAGAGGGATTACATTCTGGGATGTTTGAGGTCTTGTAGGCTCCCGAGCCGAAGCTGCTGATGCGGAGTCTCGTAACTCACCCTCTGATAGACTAGGAGGGTGTGTCGGTACCGTCTTCCTCGGTATCGACTGAGGTCTCGGGGTCGAGACATGCCTCGATACCGTAACAGCGGTAGGAGGAGTTGTTTGCCCTCGAGGGGGCTCAGATAGTCTGGGAGAGCCATGAGAGGTTTTCTCCGCAGATTTCTTCTTTTTCTTTTTCTTTTCCATTTCAATGGAAGATTTTGGCGTTCTGGCCTTTTTAGCAATCTTTTTGGCTGCAGAACTTGCCAAAGACCGGCCAGGCGTCAGGGGTATCTGTGCCCTATCAATTGCTCTGGCTTGCACATTCGTCCCTGTGCTTCGGTCAGAAACGGACTTATCAGTTGCCGTTTTATCCATTGGAGCTTCTGTAGCTCTGAGGGCTTTCTCCCAAAGTATCGAGCGAAGGCGGTCTGCCCTGTTCTTTCTGGTCTGCTTCGTAAAGGACATGCAATGGTGGCACGCCTGTACAATATGGCCTTCGCCCAAACAAAGGACACAGAGGGAGTGTCCGTCTGTAGGAGGTAGTTTGGCTCCGCACTTGACACACTTGCGGAACGGGGCCTTTACTGCCATGCGGCAGTCGTGACCGTAGTCGCTAAGATAAACTATCTACAAGAATATAATAATAATTTTTTTTTTTTTTTTTTTTTAGATGAAAAGAGAAAAAGGGCGAAAAAGAAGAATGCTGAAGAAAGCTGAAGAAAAAGGTAAGTAGAAAATATTTTTAAACAGATTTAAGCAGAGAAACGCTAGAGGTTCAGTCTTTTGGTCTAGGCACGATGGCGGACGACGAAGAACTGAGGGAAGGGCGGGAACCCCATGGACATGCGCAGTAGCGTGGGGGAGGGGTTCCCGCCAAAAACGTTCCACTCAGCTATAGAAGGTTCCGGTCTGGTCTCTGCGCAGGCGCAAAGCCCATATGTGTGATGCATAGAGACCACGAAGAAGAACATAGGCCCCTTTTCAAAGCTAGAGGGAGTAAATGAAACCTTGAAAACTTGGGATTTTTCTATTCAAAGTGGGGGAGTTGGCAAGGATCTGCAAAATGATTAGCTCTCTGCATTATGTCAGAATATAAACTGCAACATTTACCCTAGAATGCAAAGGACAAAGCAATAAGGGTTTTTCAGACGTTATGTTCCAGGGAGGAATCACACCCTGGATTTTCTATTTCTTCCCTCTGAGGACAAAGCAACACATGAACCAGGTCATATTGTGCTCCCTTCATTGGGGCAGCCATTGACTTTGATAGGATGTATTGCATTCAGATAAACCACAGGTGTCAAGGCTCTTTCAGCCTAAGGACCAAATTCAATTTCAGAGCAGCTCTCAAGTGCCACTTTCCAGTGGTGAATGGGGCTGAAGGTGAAACAGGTTGGGCCAAAAACACCAGGATGTTTTCGCTTAAGGCTCTTGCTGCTAGTAACTAAGGCTTAGGGGAGGCATTTCAACCTTTTGGAATGGGTGGGGGGGGAAGCGCACAAAACTTAGGAAACCACCAAACAACTGGCAGTCAGGGGAAAGGGGCAATTCACCTGTTAACTCCCTGCCCCACCCCCACAGCAAGAGGTGTTCACCTGCTTGAGACTTGGATTGAGTGTGCTTCCCAGTCAACAAATGAATGTGCCCTTGTGACACAGAACCCTGTGAAAATAGCCTTTTTGATACAGAAATGGCACAATATGATTTCATAAAATATACTACTGTCCAACTTCACACTTGAATATCTACCCATAGTTTCAAAGACAAACAGGATTTCTAAAGTAATCCGCGATGTTCACCTATGAACAAAAATCAGTTATAACTTTGCTTACCAGGAGAAAGTCTGATACTAGTTAGTTATTTTGGCCTCTCTCACCACAAGGTGCAGGAACTAAAAATACGGGTTAAGGACAAAGTAAATCTCAGGGATAGTTACCACCCAAGTTACTTTCCCTCCCTCTGCTCCATGCCCACAATGCACACTGCTGAGGGACTTTTAATTCCAGTTGGCCCTATAGGCCAAATGATGAAAGCATCTGTGATCACCAGCTCAGGTTGCTAGTGCAACTCCCCAGACCAGGAGAAAATTGGCGGGTGACATCACCTACAAGTAACACATTGAAGTTTTGTGGTAGAGTTGTCAGAAATATTTTGAAGTGTTACAAATTCATTAATCAGACCTGTAAGTTGCTTGAAAAAAATATGCTGTAGCCATGATGTAAAGTTATTCAGTCCTTAGACCAGAGCATTTTCCAGGTATGCAGCCACACCTCTGAAGTTTTTGGGCATCAACACTCACCGCAAAAGAGACAAGCCATTCTTTAGCTTTAGAAGCAGTTAGTCTCTTTGGCTAGGAGTAGTATTTTCCCACCCATGCATGTACATAGAACTCCTCTAAGGAGTGCTGACACTGCCTTCAAGAATCAAACTGACATTTTAGAGTCTGTCTCATTCCCCCCACCCCATTTTTTGGCCTTCTGTTTATACAGCATTACTGGGGTCCACACCAAACCAATAACTTCACTATGTATGTTTAGAAAAATGGGAACAAAATATAAATGCTGAAGAACTAAAACCTGAAATCTGCTGCTACAGTCTGAGAATTATTTTTTTATGGTAATTCTGAAAAGCACCTTTTGGTAAAATTTCTCGGAAGGAGTTCAAAATAGCATAGATAACAATAAAGCAAAATCTTTTAAAATATGTTGCTGGCTTGGCTACTACAAGTCTTAAAGCACCAAAGAAGAGTTCATAATAAGTTTAGAATACTGCACAACCTTGAGAGGATGACAGCTTTGAGCTTCTTGTTCAGGAAATAATGCTACCTCTGCAGGGCAAGAGGGGTATGTGTGTGTGTGTGTGTGTGTGTGTGTGTGTGTGTGTGCGCGCGCACGTGTATGTATGTTTGAGAGAGAGAGACAGACAGACAGACAGACAGGAGGATTGTGGTACCTATATCCCCTAGTAATTTGCTGATGAATTACTGCTTCCATAAAAGACCATATTTAAAAGGTGCAGATTTGCAGTTTCATTTCTGTGCATTTGCATTTTTTCTTGTTAACGCCATCCTGCCTTAGATTTCATGAAGTGAATTTAGTCACAAAATACACATAGTTTTGACTACAGATACTTATAGCTGTAACTCAGGATGTAAAACCAGCATTTTAGTTTCTGCAATGATGCTCCTTTTGAATGTACCTCCAAATGCTCTAAAATATAGGGAGGATTTGTCATGCCAAGTCGCAGCATTGCTCCCTCAGGGATCATTTCAACCAGCTTCCACAGGAGAGTAGGGAGGTCTGTGCCAATGTCTCTTCCATAAGCTCCAGTGTCTTCGCTGGTCAGCCATATCTCACATACCCCTTCTGTCAATGGGGAAGGGAGGGAGAGAGAGAGAGAGAGAGAGAGAGATAATTAACAAATCTGCTTTTGAGCTTGTTATTTTATCATACAGCTGCTCACTCTTTTTTTAATGCACTATTTCATAAGCCTAACTATTATGCAGCCAGACTGGGTATTCAATAGCAAAGAAAGAGAGGAAGATCCCTTGGGTAGTAGTGGGTTACCAAGTTCATTTTATGAGGACCAGAGTGCTACAACAATGCTATAAATTATTGCTTTGGAGTGATTAACATTCACAGCCAGTGACTAATATGAGACGCCTTTTTAATGCAACTCAGACAGGAGTAAGTCTGCACTCCCAAGACTATCTGGCTTATTAAGCACTATAAGCAATGCTGCTCAAGCAAGTACTAGAAAGCACTGGTCAAACTGCTAAGAGTTAGCTGACTAATTGTCTAGTTAACAGCCTGTAAAAGGCCAAGTACTTAGGCTCAAACAAGCCAACTGCTTACGATACTGGTTATCATTTACAGTGAAGCAACTGTTACAAACTGAAGCCCTTATGTGGGATTTACAAGGCTATATTAAAATTCATTAACTTAAAAAAGACATTAATTTAAAAAAAAGACAGGATGGAGAAATAGTCACTTCAAGAAAATGCTTTCTCGAGCAGCTAATACTCATGCACCACTGAGCGTGCAGGAAGTAGTAATACCGTACTTTATTTACAGCTTAAAAGAATATAGTTCTTGAACATGCAAAGTTAATAACATCTTCCCTTCCAAGAAGTGGTTGTTATGGGGTCCACCCACTCGTCGTAATTTGTAACTAATAGAAGTGCATGCAGCTGTGCAGTGTGGCCAAATGAGCTGATATGTAGAAAGGACACGAATAAGAGATGGAACATAACAACAGAGTCGCTTGAACTTGAAAGGAAGGCTAAAACCTAGAATGAAGAGAGTCTTGCAAAGGATGCTAAAAACAAAAAGGGGTCTTCTTTGGGTATGTCTGGAGCAAGATGAAGAAGAAGGGGGTAGGTCCACTGCTGAGCAAAGATGGGAGGGTAAGTCTATTAAAGGCTATTAGTCTCAACAGTCAGTAGATTACTGCCAGTACCAGAGGCAGCATACCTCTAAAAACCAGTTCCTTGGGAACCCAAATGGGAGGATGACACTGCACTCATATCCTGCTAGTGGGCTTCCTGTAAGCATCTGGCTGGCCAATGTGGGAACAGAACGTTGGAGTAGATAGGTCTTTGGCCTCATCCAGCCCAGCTCTTCTTGTGTTCTTAAGCATTAACAGGTGACCAAGAGAAGATGGTGCGAATCAACTCCTATTTTGGCTTGGTCTTCTCCATCAAGGAGAATTGCATTTAATCTGAGAAAAGTAATGTCCTGCTGTGGCTGGGTCAGTCTCAGTGTTAAAGTAACTGAGGGGCAAATCCAATGGCAAGTCAATAAACAGGTAAAAAAAATCAAGCAGAGAGGCAGTTCAAGGCAGGAGCAGTCAGGAAACAGTCAAAGGTCACAAACACCGTATTACTGGGCAAGAGGGACAGTTCCAAGAGAGAGATTTGAGGTGCAGCCAAAGTCCAAACACAGATAGATACAAATGCAGACCAAGGCACAGAGTCAATCAGGGATTCAAAAGTCAGTAGCATGGAGGGGCAGTCACAGAGCAAGGTCAGAGAAACAAGGGTTCAAGGCATTAGAAGTAAGGTGTTTGTTGTAGTAGTGTCTAGACTAAGAACTGAAGGCTTCTATAGCTTAAGCCCCCAGGGTCCCACCCAGGGCTCAGCTTCAGTTCATCACAGGCCCTCTGGCAAAAGTCCTACTCGTGATGAGGGCCCTGTTCACGAGGAGGCCTTTACTTTGAGGAGTCTGTACTTTCAGATGCTGGTGTTCTTGGGGGCTGGGTGATGGCTCAGCATGCCCACTGAATCAGGAGCAGAGCTTTCCACAAGGAGAAAGTTCTGAAAAGCCCTATCTCTTGAGGACCTCCTTGGTCAGCCCCAGGGTACCCTGAAGGGGTTTGAAGGCTCCAGCTTGATCTCTGAAGAGGATTTCTCCATGGAGGGCATGACAAGAGTGGTGTAGTGGCTATAGTGTTGGAATGGGAGTCGGGAGATCCAGGTTCTAGTCCCCACTCAGCCATGGAAACCTACTGGCTGACTTTGGGCCAGTCACAGACTTTCAGTCCAACCTACCTCACAGGGTTGTTGTTGTGAGGATAAAATGGAGAGGAGAAGGATTATGTATGCCGCCTTGGATTCATTGGAGGAAAAAGGCGGGATATAAATGCAAGAATAAAAATAAATAAATAAATGACAAACAAACAATATAAGGAGGGACTTGCTTGATGGGATATAGTTAGAGAACATCTAGCTACCTGAAATATTTTCAAGTCTCCAGATCCAGAAAAATTATATCCCAGAGTGCTGGAGGAGCTTGAGGATGCTATTTCAGAGCTGCTGTTTGTAATCTTTGGGGAGTCTTGGTAAATGGGTGAGAGTACTATCTACAGTTCTGGGTGCCACATTTTAAGGACTTTGATAAACCGCAGAAAAGAGTGAGCAGGATGGTGAGGGGTCTGGAAACCAAGTCCTATAAGAAATGGCTGGATATGTTTAACCTGGAGAAAATTAAGAGGCAATATGATAGCAGTCTTCAAATATCTGCTGTCATGCAGAAGATAGAGTAGAGTTGTTTACTGTTTCTCAAAAGTGCAGGACTATAAGTAATGAGTAGAAATTGCAGGAAGCAGATTTTGGCTAAATGTTAGGAGAAACGTTCGAATGATAAGAGTTGTTCAACAATGGAACAGATGGCCTTGGGAGGTGGTGGGCTCTCCTTTATCAAAAGCATTTAAACAAAGGCTGAACAGCCATCTGTTAGGAATGCTGCAGAGCATCCTGCATTACAGATCCTGCATTGAAGAAGGGGTTGGACTAGATGACCTCCAAAGATCCTTTCCAATTCTATGATCGTATAATTTATCCCTGGCTTGCATTAAACCAGAGTTCCCCATTATGACTGAACTCAATCAGATTCTGACTTATTATCCTGATAATTTAATCAACATTAAACTGGACTTCCCCAGATGGGGAGCTGTGATACAATGCAAGTCAAGAATGAACTACCAAACCTGGTGCATGAGAGATGGAGAGGAGGGATGAACGTACAAGCCTGATGTTTGTTGCCAACTCCATAAACTATGGTTTATTAAGGCAGAAAAGATTGTCTGAACCTGTCCATGTATTTCTTTTAAAAATCCTCTCTTCATGTTAATCAATGATATTTCCAGATACATTATACGAGGGGGGGGGGATACAAATCAAACACCACTTAAACAAACTGGGTGCAAAATTGTTCTTAAAGCAAATCATATAACCAGGACATTAATCACTATTTTCCATTTGCAAGCATTCATCAAAACAATATGCAGTCTTTAAAAAAGAAGAGTAATCTTAATTTATAATTTTTCCAGCCAAATGGTTCCACATTTTTGACCTGTGAAGAGGGTTTTTGGAATGCTGCCCTGCTGGTGCCAGATGAGTGTAAAGAAATAGTCACTATGAATAGGAATGAAAACAATATTCACACATGGAAAACAACAACCTTCTCTGAAATCTGGATAGGTGGGGATCATTAGCCTCCTGGCAGGTTGAAAATTAAATCGCATAAAGAGGAAGCAGCTGTAACGGTAAATTAGCAACAACAGGAATAACAGTCTTTACTGCTTTACCATCAGGATTTGAAATAATAGGGAATGTCTATTATTCATGCAGGCACAAATGCAAACTTCAGAAGAACCTTCTTCTTATCCTTTCTCTCTTTACATCAAAAACATCAATTCAGATATCAGGCCAAACAATGCTAGGGAAGCTTAATTATGGTTTAGTGCAATTTCTGAATTGGCAAACCATGGTCTGCTATTAGCTGACAATTCAAAATCACAAAGCCTGGCTCAAAGCAGGTTTGAAAACCATAGTGTGAGCTAAGTGTGCTCTAGTGTGATGTATGAATCGACAAACTTCACTTATGGCTCTCCTTCTGTCCCCAAAGGCACCTGCACCAAAATCAAACCATTTTTGATGCAATTTCTGAACTGAAATTTAGAAACTTTGTCTTTTTCTATAAAAGTTACAGAGGGCTCAGCTACTGCATTATCTCTATGGTCCAGATTCCAACAGGAAGGGCTACATATATAAGGATAACACCAGCACTTGAAAGCAAGCCTGGAAGCCAACAGAGGGTCACTTTCTGCAACACAGGTCAAATATTACACCCCACTCCCACCCAATGGTAGACTGCAATATTTTGCATCAGTTAAACCTTCAAAACTGTTTCAAGGCCAGCCCCACAGAAAGAATATTACAAGGATTGGTCCTCAACATTATGAACATATACATGATACATTGCATGGTTTTTGTTTTCCAAGAAAGGGGTTTCAGGCAATGAACTCCAAAACTCCAGTTGATTCTACTCAGTGGTTTCATGTAGATGTTAAATAGCATGGAGGACAAAAATGACCCCTGCGCAACCCCATGCTGGAGAATCCCTGCGTCCGAGCAATATCCCCAAGCACTATCTTCTGGAGCCACCCATCCAAGTAAGAGTAAAATCATACTCCATTGTCCTATCCATGTAAGCAAGAAAATTATGCAAGCTAGAAAAATGACGTCTCCAATTGAACTTTTGCCTCCCTTATCTAGTGGTTCATTTGGGGTATAATCATTATTTCCTAGACCAGCCACTCACTGGAGATCCGAGTTCTAGTCCCCATTTGGCCATGGAAACCCACTGGGTGAATTTTGGGCCAGTCACAGACTCTCAGACCAACCTACCTCACAGGGTTGTTGTTGTGAGGATAAAATGGAGAGGAGGATTATGTATGCCACCTTGGGTTCTTTGGAGAAAAAATGGTGGGATATAAATGAAATAAATAAATAGTTTGTTCAGGGATTTTTAAGGGAATTTCCACCAACAGGCCACACAGATTTCAGCAGGTATGAATAGACTCAACAGAGAGTCCGTAGACATTAGGTGGGTCTTCCGTGTCAATATTTAGCATCAATAATTTGAAATTCAATCTGCATTTGCACGCTTTTCCTATTACTTCTCAAAATTATTTCATCACAGAACATTTCTAAGAGAGGTAATACCTACCATCATCACTTCCATCAGAGTAGGTGGTAAAAGCTTACGGACATTATAGTCAACCAGCTTAAATTATTTGAACTGTGTAATTTCTATGTTTCTGCAGACTGAAATCTTAAGAGTTGATCACCTACATCTTTATCCAGCCATCTACATCCATCTTCTTGTCTCCCCAGACAACAGAATTTCTGTACTTATTAGAGCCAAGTACTATCTGGCATTGTCCTGGGCCCATTCTTCTGGCACATACTCTGGCATTCTGACACAGGCCACTAAATCAGTGGGATTATTTATTGTAGCCAATCTCACAGTAAAATCTTAATGGTTACATGCTTTAGAAATCATATAACTACCCTATTTCTTCGATTCTAAGACGCACTTTTCCCCCCATATAAACATCTCTAAAAATGGGGGGTGTCTTAGAATCGTGGGTGTGTCTTAGGGTTTTTTTTTCTGTTGGTGGTACTGAAATTGGTGTGTGTCTTACAATCGATGGCGTCTTACAATCGAAAAAATGTGGTATATCATAGTTTTCCAAGTCAGGATCTCTATGGTTCAGAATATAAAGCAAGGTCAAGGGTCATGATAAATTCAGGCAAGATAGCATTCCAGGCAATTCAAGACAAGGTTCAAGACTAAGTTACAAACTAGAATACACACATACACACGTGCACGTGCACACACACACACACACACACACACACACACACACACAGAGGCAGAGATTAGTCCAACAACAAGAATCAATGTTAGAATCTCCACAGGACATGGGTCAATACAGATCGAAGATCAAGGGTTACAGTAAGTACAAGCTAGAAAGAGTAAGCACTGGGCAGTAGAGATGTTCTCTTTCAGGGCCTTTTTGATCCATGCTCTTAGGCAGACTAGATTCTGGTCTTAATATAATAGCAGGCAGTTGGGAGTCCTGCAGAAGAGATATTCCCTAATTATACCTAACAGGATGTTCTGTTTTGTCCTCTTTAGACAGGCTCCATTCCCAAGATCTGAAACATCTCTTTCTTCAGACAAGCCTCTGCTCTGCTAGGTTCTCACAGAAAGCCTGTCGGCCTCTAAATTTATAGCTGGCCAAGAGTGTTCAGTTTCTCCCTCTGTGAACCTGGGCATAGTTAAGCTTTCACCATTCTGACATCCCACAGCCTTAGTGGGCATCAATTCAACACCCCACCCCACCCCAGCTTGTAATCAGATGGGAAACAAAGCTAAGTTAAACTCCCATGGCTTTTTATGAATGGATTGAGTACCCATGGCCTAGGGCTTTTTATGAATGGATTGAGTACCCATGGCCTAAGGCTTTTTATGAATGGATTGAGTACCCAATCAACCTGTTCTAAACCTGAATCATAGTCTGGGTCAGAACCCATAGGCCCACAGTGGCACTGAGGCTAGTAGCACTGGGGTTAATCACGACACGTATGCACAAAGTCTTTTGACCACATGCTTCGTGCTCAGGCCCACAGAATACAGGTTTCTGAACGGAAGCCATTCTCCTTAGATATGTACAACATTATTACTTATGAAAGAGATAATAGGTGTATACTCTGTAAGAAGTTGGTGCTCTTTGAGCACAGGACTTTTATGTCATTTCGTCCCCTTCAGCTAATTAATGCATACAATGTTAGGCCTAATTCGAAGTTGATAGGCCAAATAAGTTGAAACTGAAATAATTCACTGTCAAAGCCCACAGCTGAAACTGTAATTGCAGTGGCTGAAGAATATCACCAGCACCCCTCTTTGACCAATCCATTTAAGCTTTTCTTTGAGTATCTGAGATAGTAGCAGGGCAGCTTCTACTGCAGGGAGATTCACTGTATGATGCCACAGTGGGAGAAACCTTCACCCTCACCCCCTCAGATTCTTATCAGTAATTTCCTGGCCGTTTTACCATTCCTTTTCCAGCAGAGAATTCTTTTGGCAGCCTGCCATGCTCTCCAGAACACAGAAATCTCTCCCCCACTGTCCCAGAGACATTGTAAGAAGACCATCTGCCAAGGGTAAGTCCAATTTTAAAAAGTTTGTCAAAAATTGCCTGCAGTCTCAAGGATAATTAATCTGAAGCTGCCGTTCCTGCTCATGCCCTCAGAATGCATCAGTGATACAATACTAGCTTCTTCTTTTTTAAAAAAGAGCCAGATATGGATAAGAAACATTATGAAATAAGATCTAAGTTATGAAAGTTCATTGTTAAAGTTCATCTTGCTCCACTTAAATAAGTTGGTTTTCAATTAACCATATCTTGAAGCTGAAGCATAATCATTAGGGAAAAATCCTATTTTATGAATTATGCAACATTTGGCAAAAACTACAAATTTGGAGCTGGAAAATTATCCTTTCCTAAAATCAAAAACTTGCGACACAATGCTGAACTAATAATGAGGGTCCGAAAACAGGCTCAATGTACAAGGGAGAAGATGAAGCAGAATTGGGGGGATCAATCCCAGTTGCAGTTGCCTCCTCTTCAGAGTAGTTCTTAAAATAGAACTAAAGCTTCACAAGAGCTAAGTGATAGGGGTGGGGAGCATATATGTGATCATTTTCTAACACACTTAGAAAGAACGTTTATTCACTGCAATCGATATAACATCTGGGAGTAAAATAAAATTTCCTACAACAGAAAATTCTATGAACATGTAGGGGATATTACACCAGTCCAAGCTAATGGCACTCTTCTGTTTGCATTTTGGACTGTGGATTCAACCAGGCACTGTACAATAGTTGCAGTCTTTAAGAATTTGGTGTGTTCTGAGCTTCATACTCTCCCATCAGACCATGATCCATGACCTATCAAATAGGGAGCCCATTTTAAAATTATTTCCTCTCCCCTCCAAAGTGGGATTGTGAACTGAAAATAACCCTCTTTCAGGATTTTCTCACACCACGGTTTGTTATTCAGCTGAAAATAACCAACTGTGTGTGAAGAAATAGTCAAAGATGTCCAATACACAACATGATAACCAATGGTTGTTTGAATAATCAACTCTGCACAGTATTGGTTATTTGCGTTGGTTATTTTGGCTGAATAACTAACCATGGTGTGAAAAAATCCAGACAGACGACACTATAACTAACCGTTGACTATTTAACCCACAGTTGACTATTTAACCCATCATTGGTAATTGTGTCATCTGAACCCAGTCACAATGTGGTTTTGGTTTGGAGTACTCCCTCTTTTATTTTGCATTTATGGGAAATAAATACACAATTTGGCTCTGCAAAAACTATATTTAATAATTTTAAATGTTGGAATATTGTTTTTCTTGGCATCAGGTAAACTGATGAACTGGGACCTCTAACAGCAACTACTTGAAGAAAAGTAAAGCAGAGCCTTCCAAGTGACTGATAATGGGGCAGATGAGGCAGTGAGGACATATAAGCATACATAGGGAAGGATGGGCAGAGGAATTGAGATCTGTCATAGGCAAACGAAGGTGGGGGCAAATGCACTTACAATGGCTGTGTTCAGACAATACTTTAGCTTAATAAACTGAAAAAATAATGAACATTTTGTCTGTGCACATGGTCCCTTCATGGCATTATACAAACAACTTTGATTATAATTTCCCATTTTGTCCAAGCTGGAGTTTAATATCCTGGCTTGTTCCAAATCTGGTAACTCTAGTTTCCCAGTTAGGACAAACAGAAAACTATGGTTTGAGACTTTCTGCTTTCATTGCTTGATTGCACCATAAAAGGAAAGATTTTAAATACAAATCTTGTCCTTACTTATTTTTTAAAAAAGCGATTATATCAGCTTTTCCCAACCTGGTGCCCACCAGATGTTTTGGCCTATAGCTCTGAGCATTCTTCACAACTGGCCTGGAGTTGAAGTCCAAAATATTTGGAGGGCACTATGTTGCGGATAGATAGGCCTATGCAATCATTAGATGCTAAATGGAGCATAACCAGTTCATTTTCAGTCACAATGCAAGCCATTGTATTGGCTTATAAAAGAGGTTATTCTACCCCTATAGGGACTTCTGCTTTTGTGATCTAGCAGAGTATAAACTAACAGCCCTGTCTCACAGTTTGCAGTGATGGAGCTTCAGTAGAAGGAGTAAAGGAGGAGATTGAGGGGGGGAACCTATAAAATGGGTCACTTGATCACTGAAAACAGTATGATAGCTACACTAACAAAAACAGGCCCTGAAGGAAACCAAGACAGGCAGGAAAAAAGTCTTTTATTGTTTTAGCTAGTATCTTCTAGATTAATATGTGTACAGTCAAATTTAAAAAAAAAACATGGCTCAATGATGTCATTTGTCATGATGATAGATTGGATGATCTGGCCATTCTACAGCTGCAGGGATAGTTGAACAACAGATCAGAAAACACAACATTTCAAATGGATTAGAGATTAAGGGGAAAGGGCTCTACTTCTCTTTTGCGAAGTGTTTGTAACATCTATTACACACCCACCCAGATTAACTATGGCGAACGTAACTCTTAGTGTAAAAGACTCTGAAATATATAATACCCTGTGTAAATGAGGTCACTGTTACCCGTCAGAGATAATTTTCATGTGGATTAGAAAATTTGGTAAACACAAAACACATTGAGTGGTGGAACATTAAGTACACAGTACTTGGATGTTCCTAGACTTCACCTTCCTTTCCAAGGTTTTTCCAATACAGAACAGAAAAACAATCAGAATTATTAGTTCATACCTCCAGCAATATAGAATCTTCTTCAGGGATGTAATTGGCCAACTAGTTTTGCTGATGCATAGCTGGCTCTTTAAGGTCAGCCTCAGTACTAACAAAAGGGCAATTCCAAAGTATACAACCATGAAATGAAAAGCTCCAATCCAAGTAACAGCATTTCTTTCTGTAGTTCTGCATGCCCAAGGAACTTTATACTTGCACTTCTCAAGCAACACCTTTACATACTTATTATTTACTTTATTCCCTCTTCCATTATCTATGATAAAATCAAACTCAAGGTAGCTAAATATAAATGAAATAAATTTAAAAACAATCTTAACAATAAAAAATAATGAATTATTAGTAAAACCAGCACAGTAAAAATCATATCAGCAACAGCATAACATGCATGGTTCATGACAAGCTGCTCAAAGGGAAAATTTCCCCCTAAGCATGCTCAAGCCATTGGATGAGCTTGAAGTAGTTCTCTGCATTATGACCAATGACTCTAAATCAGCAGTGGAGAACTTTCGGCCCAACAGTCCCCTGAGGCCCCTCCTTTAGAGGATGAAGAGGGGAGCAGGCAGCTGACTCACATGGGAGCCTTCACTCAAGGTGCCTGGACTCCATTGAAGCAGTGGTTCCTGAAGGATCCCCTCACCTTTCCTGATGAGAAAGATGAGGGGAATGTGCTCCATCAGGATTCTTCTCCATGCAAGGCTCCCTCTTCCAGGAAGCATAGGCGTGCGCAAAGGGTGTGCTGGGTGTGCCCAGGCACACCCTAATGTCTCAAGCAATAAGTGCTGAATTGAGGGGGCCATTGAGTGAGGATTCATAAGGGGAATGGTCCTCTGGCTGCCCTCTGGTTGCTTTGCTTCCTCTGTCCTTGACAGCGCACCATTGCTCCCAGCAGCAGGAGTGAAAAGGAATTGCTCTGTCATGAGTTTCTCTGCTGGGAGCCACACTTCAAAGAGGCCAGGAAGAGGGGCCTCGAAGGCTTATATCACATTGAAAGTCCCTCCTCTGGCCAGTGTCACCACAAAGCCCCACCAATGCCCCACTAGCAACAGCCCTCCCCAGTCAAGCGATCGGAACACAGAGTAGGGCATCAGTGTCTATAGTGCTTAATAAATAAATGAATAAAAATTATGTCCTTAATGATTAAGCATTCAATAAATGTTTGCCTTTAAAAAAAATATCCTTGGATGCACACCCTGATGAAATGTGCTGCACACGCCTATGCTAGGAAGTGAGTCGTTGCCAGCTTGTTTGGATTCCTCTCTGTCTGGTGAGGAAAGGGCTCCCCTTTCTCTGTGCACAGACAGGAAACATAGCCAGCTGGCAATCCTGGAAGAGATTACTCCTCCTGAATCACCAGTTTGCTGCATTTCCCAATTGACTGTGCAGAGAGTGGGGAACCCTCTACCTCCAAGGAAGAACTTCAGAGCAGAGAAAGACCAACCTGAAGAGAAGGAACAGCTACAGGAAGCTTGTTTCACCCTTCCCTGCCAGAAAAGAAGAGCTATAGGATCTTTGTAACTAAGAACTAATGCCTATATTTGTGTTTCCCCCCCTCCCTCCCAACCCCTTTCCCTTTTGTGTGATGTATTTCAGATTTTTTTTTATTTATTACATTTCTATGCTGCCCAATAGCCAAAGATCTCTGGGTTGTTTGTAACAAGCAATTGTTTTGAACCTGAGTACGGGGATGACTTATTAGTCTTTGTAAGTTGCTTTGGGAGCCTTTGTTGGCTGAAGAGCTGGGTAAAAGTGCTTTAAAAATAAAATATAAGTTGTAGATCAAAACAATTCAGAATTGAAAGGAAACATACGGAAATATAGCCAAATATACAGGGCAGTTATAACTAAAATATCAGACACAAAAGGCAATTTTTAAAGAATTACAGGAAATGTTAATGGGTTCTACACACATTGCAGGATGTAGTGAGGATTTAGTACTAAATAAGAGTTGGAAGCAGTTTACATAACTTGTTTTTATGGAAACAGATGCAATGGGTTTCCACATTTTTGAAATACCAAAATATCACTACACATATTTTATGTGGATGTTTGTGTTTATAAATGGGGAAAATCTAGTATAATTGTAATTTTTGTGTGTGCTCTGACTAGGTATAAACACATTCATGGCTGCTATGTATTTGATTGTTAGTAAGTCCTTCTGATCATCATGGAACTTATTCCTAAACTATAGAATGTTGTGGACTGTAGCCAATTGAATACCCAAACCTTGCTTCACAGCAGGTCAGGCAATTGTGAGTTACGATAGAGAAAACTGTTTATTACTTCCGCAGTCTCTGTAAAGCCTTCAATTAATTTGCATATTAAGAATAGGAGTTGAACTACATAGAAACACATTTCAGGTCAGGGGCTTTTTGTAGGGCCTTAACCCTTTCTTGGGCCTCTGATGCTCCATTGTTAATGCATCTTGATTGATATTTCTGCCATCCAAGCTTATTTCTAGCCTTGGAGGTTGGCTGGGGAAAAAACACGTTAAAAACTGCTTAGGACATCTGCAAGGTGGGGAGCATCCTTCTCTATTCCACACTAGAGTTAAGAGCATCATATTTGTCCTATAAGATGTAGTTTACAAACTCAAGATAGATGCTGCTTAAATGACTGACCAATAAATTCAAACTATTATTTAAAGTTTACGTATGGCAAAATCCATATTTAAATTGTGCTTACTGACATTTTATAAATATTCAATAGTCCCATTTAAAGCTCACACCCTTTCCCGCTATTTAACTTTTATAATATAAAGTGCCCAAAAGATCTGCAAACCTACATCATTATACAAATGAAAAATCCAACAATAAGATCAAAATCAATGCAAGATTTATAAATTAATGCTTGTAATTTTGCAGCTCTAAATGAGACAGTAGTACCTAGGGATGGATGAATCTGTTAATGTTGGTTTCTCCATTTCTCATGTTGTCCATCTTAAATTTGATCCATCATGTTTCTGCATTAGTTTGCAACTCCTTTTATTTTTAAAAAAATTGCATGAATTTTTGCATATTTCCAATAACATATGCATTTATGTACCCAAGTTTGCCTAATATGTGCAGTTCCTGCAAGCAGCTTCCCTTAATATAATGTTGCTTTGTGAGCTTTTTTCACAAATATACAGTTTGCATGCACATCCCCTGAATATGAGCAATTTTGTGTGCACATTTTGTTTAGAGAATTGCATTGCAAAATTCTGAGAAGTATGAATACCAAAGGATACCTATGTTCTGGTTTGCATATTGATTTGGGAAGTGTCAACTTGGTAAGTTTTTATCAAAATGCAAACAGAATGAAAGACTCTCCCTTTTGTAGTAACATCCCCATTTTTGCTAACTCATTCATTTTACAGATGATTTGTATGTAGTGGTATTGACTCTCCTCTAAATGCAAATTCTGGTGAAAAGATATTTAAAGCAACACATTTTCCTATTTGGAAGATCCAAAAGCCTCTCACAGATTCAGAGTCTCAGAAGTTGCAAAAGGTTTGATAAAATTCACTAAACGTCTGTTAAAAACATTTCAACAAAAACAGTATGACACACACCCAGTTTTTGGAAAATGCCAAATCTTCTCCCAAATTCTTATTCATCAGAGTTGAAAATTCCCTGAGATGGTTTTTAAAAAGCCCACTGAAGAACAGCTACGTCCTTTATTAAAAGTGATAGGATTTCAGATTTCCACCCACCCTTTTATGCTACCTCTAGCTGAAATATAATTCTGGCAAGAGTTATTTTCTAATCATATTGGAAGGAAGTTAAGAATTTGAATACAGATTATTTATCTATTTGGGATAATTTGCCAGTTCAATTTCATGCACATTGAAAGCACTTCATGGACATGTGAAGATCATAAAAACACATGCCCCAACTCATCAAGGGCAATCTGTGCATGTGTTATACAGATTTCCACTGTTACAGGAAATCAAAGCTACTAACCAATAACACCACCCAGAAAGTCCTCCCAGAGGGAGGTTCCACATACGGGGATGTAAGAGTTACACGCATGCACACACGAAGAAGAGCTACAAATCAATACATAGTGTGATGTTTGGTGGGGTTCCCACGGGCTGAAGACAAAGAAGCGTATGTAAGTGAGCAAATGGACCAATAAAGTTTGAATACTAACCTCACCAACTTAACTCATAAGCTGCCTTTGCACATGCGTGTTTACTATCTCAATAAATGTTTGATTGCACTAACAAGCACATATCAACATTACTAACCACATGGTAAATCACATGGACCAATGAATGTAAGCTTATGGTGTTGATAACATAAATGTATAAAAACAACCATGTTTGAGGGGTGTGACATTGTTTCTGCGTGAGCGGCAGCGTTCACCCTTAACTGTAGTTCAGTAAAATAAGAAAAAACCAAGAAGCCTCCATCGTCTTTCTACCAAGTGTATCCAAATCTGAACACTACGTTGCACTTGGTCCAAGCATATTTGTGCAACACCTGGATGCAAAGAATGAATAAAGGTCATGATGTATTCACATGTGAGAAGAAGGATTCCAGGGGAGTAAAAAAACAGTTACAACAGTAGAGATATGTTGATCATAGTCCTGTACAACGCACAGGTGGCAAGTGCTTTCAGTGTAGTGTAATGGATCAAATTTCAGAAGGACACGGAATTCAGGCCCCTACACAACCATGAAGCTAATTTGGTGACATTGGACAGGTAACTATCTTCCAGCTTAGACTACGGCACAGTTATTGTGAGGCTGTCATGGGGAAACCAAGTGTATGCTGTCCTGGGCTCCATGAAAGAAGATAGGATACTAAATAAAAATAAAATAAACTGTGGAAGTCATCTATTAAAATGTGCTCAGCAGTGCAAGCAAGAATTTATAGATTAGGATCATAAACATCTACATTCTAAGTATTTTCTTTCAATGGGAGCTTGAGAGGGGAAAGAATTTAAATAGCAAATAATTATCTAGAGGAGTTGTGATGGTATAAAGCAGGGGTGCAAGTGGCTCCACAAATGTTGTCCAGAGGCCCCCAGCATTTGCCATTGCTTGTTAAGGGAGGGCTGCTCTAGAGCAGGCTCTACGGTTTCTTCCACAGAGTCCTATAGTGACCCTGTCCTGTCGAAGGAAGTAGTGCATGTGTGGCCCCTGCCTTCCCAACAGAAACCCAATGCAGTCTTGGGGCTGTTCTAGTATAAAGTCATTTACATCTCAGTTCTGAATACATTTATTTAAACGTAAAATGCACTAAAATTGTAGGTCTCTGTACAAATTAGTGTAGCTCAGATTCCAACCTTAGAGAATGTTGGTGCTATTTAATATGAGAAAAAGAAATGATCCATGGATTTAGATTTGGAAGAAAAAGCACATAATAGAAAAGGGATTGTGTTTCTGCAGATATACCACAAACAGTTAAATGTGGTCTGATGGCTGAGATGATAGAACCCTTAGTTTATTTAGTTACCATGGCAAACTTCCATTATAACAGCTACAATACAACTCTCTTCTAACCTTTTATTAAAAGTAGAAAGAAAGAAAAATGAGGTATGTTAAACTTATTCTTTATCTCTTGAAACTTCTGCAGCAAGAAAGGTTCTACTTGAGAATTACTGAAGGTATTAATTACTCTTGTGGGAATCAGAAAAAAATAACATAAAAAGGTTTTGAATTGTCTGAAGTCCAACCCCATCCTGTTTAAAACAAGACATAATTAAATACACACAAAAGGGGAAAGAAAATAATAGCAAAATGGAAAATACAGTTTCTGCCTTTGATCATTTAGCTGGCTCCCGGGAAGCAACTTGTCTATCACACACAGAAGTGAACCAGAAAGAAGAAATAAATCAGGTAAGGAAAAATGAGAATTAAAACTGAAGAAAAATGAAAAAAACTTAAGTTAAGACAAAGAGTTTCCTTCCCTTCCTCTTCTTGCTTCTGTACAAAGAAGATCATTTGCTGGTAAACAATCTATCAGATTGTTTACTGTTTTATATACAGTTAACAGTATATGTTAACTGTTAACTGTGTTAACTGTATATGTTAACTGTTAACTGTTTTATATACAGTTATATTTTGTTTTTTCCGTTTGATAAAATACATCTTTTTTGTTCTATATGTTTTCATTGGTGCATAAATATCTCATAAAGATATGGCTGACTGAACAGAAACACTACACATCACTATTTTGTTGCAAGTACCACTTGTAAATATAAAGTATTCATAACTTAAATGTTTATAGAGTTTCTGCAAAGAGCATGATATAATTAGAATCTATGTGCAATTTCATCTTTGTGCTTTGGTACTCTAAAAAGCATGTAAGGAATACAGATGAACTGCGGGTGTTTGCAGATGTGTATCCCAGGCTAAGTGGCTTGACTCCATCCTGATCAAGATGTTCAGAGGCTATTGGATGGGAGTTCCCACTTGAAATCTGCCTGGTGTCGTCACCCATTTGAGTTTCTGGTGGAGACGACTTGTCAGTGAGAGTTGCATCTGTCTGTCTTGAGTTATTTGATTCAGGTATGGCAAAAGAGAAATCTAAAGGGGCCTCACGTGTAACCTCTCCTTCCTGACAGGAGACCTGAAGGCCCAGAATCTTTGCTGAGGTCATTAGTACTTGCCTCTTGCTTTCCACTATATAATTGGTAAGTTCTATGATCTTTTGCCTGCACTCCTCTTACATAAATGTTCTGTCCTTGGCAGTGTTGAACCACACCCCAAAACACTGTATCTGCTGGCTTGGAGTGAAATTGCTCTACTCTGTGTTTATTACAAAACCAAGGGAACTTTGGCATACTAAGGTCTACTTCACATCCTCTTTCCCTGGAGGAGACTGGGTAACTTGATCAAGATGTCAACTAAGCAGAGGAAGACTTAGACCCCATGTAGGTAATCTGCCAAAGCCACCAGGACTTTGGTGAATACTACAGTTGCTAATGGCAGGGCTCTGAGTCAAAAGTGATGCCCTAGGGAGGTGAAGTACATTATTTTATTTATTTATTATTGCATTTATATCCCGCCTTTTTTCCTCCTTAAGGAACCCAAGGTGGCATACATAATCCTCCTCCTCTCCAATTTATCCTTACAACAACAACCCTGTGAGGTAGGTTGGGCTGAGGGCCTGTGACTGGCCAAAAGTCACTCAGTGGGTTTCCGTGGCCGAGTGGGTACTAGAACCTGGATCTCCTGACTCCCAGTCCAACACTTTAGCCACTACACCACACTGGCTCTCTACATGGATCTCCAGTGTGATTGATACCAATTTGGTATATGTAGGTTTGCCTTGGAAAGGTTCACCAATGCTAGGAATTGCCATTCATGCTGGATTCCAAAAGCTGTTTCCATCTGAAAATGACACCATTTCATGCACTGATTTATCCCCTTCAAGTCTAGGATTGCTTGCACATCCCTGTTCTGTTGGACATGATAAATAGAGAGAGAGAGAATTAGTCCTGGACTGCAGCTGACTCCTGGGACAGGTGTTGAATTGCTTCAATTATGAGCCTGTGCCTGGCTAGGCATTTTGCCTGTGGTGAGCCCACAAACCCATCTTTTAGGATCTTTCCTAGCCACCGTGAGCCTCAGGCATGATGCTCTCCAATCTACCATGGCATGTGTGATGGCTTTATTTCCATTTATGATTGACCAGTGTGGTGTAGTGGTTAGAGCGTTGGACTGGGAGTCTGGAGATCCAGGTTCTAATCACCACTTGACCATGGAAGCTCACTGGGTTAACCCCGGGGGGGGGGAAAGGAAAATTTTGGGGAAACCCCCCCCCCCCATTTCCCCAGCCATTTCCCCCCTGAATAATTGGAAAAATTGAAAAAAATGAAGAAAAATGGATTATGGAATGTTTTATTTTAGCATGATGAATAAAATGCTTAGGAAAAGGTGTTCATATATTTAGTTCTCCAAATGATTTCTAAAAACTATGTACAGTATCAGATTATTACCATTTCTGTGCACTGAGTACAAGCAAGTCCGCTCTCTGGGCGGTTACATTTTACATTGAAACGTTTTCAAAAACACTAGAGGGTCCACATGGAAGAGAAAACATAAATTTTAAATTTTGTATACTTTTTAAGGCTCACTGTTTTTAACTTTTGTAAACCGCCCAGAGCTTCGGCTATGGGGCAGTATATAAATGAAATAAATAAATAAACTTCAAATCATAGTTTATGAAGCTGGATTTTTTCAATGTCATAGTTAAGATTTACCACAAGTCATGCTAAACTGTAGTTAGTCTGAAACATATGCAAAAACTCCCAGCCTCCTCCTTGTGACTGCACTGAAGGAGGAGAGGGTGTATAAGATACCAAGATTTGCTGATGTTCATTCTTGTAATTCTAAACTATTATATACAAAAGCAGCCAGTGACTGCTGCTTTACAGGCAAAGGGGAAAAAACTGCTATGGAATTACCTCTTCATAGGAGTCTTGTGCTATTTAATAGTCTGATTGTTATGAACTAGCTTATGTTGTAAAGACAGGCAATTTAGAACATCTTTTATAAAATCCTTAAAACCTCTAGCATATGTACTTTTGCTTATTGCAAAAGAATGAGATTTTAAAACCAGAAAATCCTACTTGTAGAGTTGGATTTTTGTCAATTTGCTTTTAGGAATAGATCTTCCAAACAGACATCAAGTGCACTGGCCTGGTAAATGCAGTGTGCAATAAGCTAAGTAAACAGAGAACATCCTGAAGACCCAAGAGGTAACTTAGTCATTAGCGTTCTGCTATATTGAAGACAGTTATCCTACATTTTACCAGCAATTTTTCAGAAATTGAAAACTGTGAGAGACTCAAAATGTGAAAACCTATTAGCATAGTAACTACAGTATTGATCCATTTCATGTCTTTTTAAGAGGCCCAACAACTGCAGAACTACAAGTGCACTTCACAGAATATATTTCTGAAGAAATGCTGGATTTGAAGCAGGCTGATTTACTTATCTCTAATAAATTCTGCAACATTATTTTAACAGTGAATCCTAAACAGGTTTACTCAGAAGTCCTTGAGATTTTAATGGAATTTACTCCCATGTAGGTGTGATTAGGACTGCAATCTAAATCACTTGAAATATGCAAAAACAAAAACAACCCTCCAAATAAAACTGCATTACAACACTTAAAATGTTGTAATACCTTCACAAGGTATAACATTTTGTATAAAATAAACCTTACTTACCAAACTGCCCAGGAATGGCTGTTCAATATCACACATTTACCTCACATTCCCCACAGCTATTTATTGATGTGTTAGAAGCACCCCGTTATCCCAGTTTGAATGTTTGTTCCATGAGGTGCTCAGATAACTGGGATCTACTGAACATCAATTCTTGAGAAAATGCCTCAGTCATATGAAGAAAGTGAAAATTGAGGGTTATGAAGAGGGGGAGGGTTGGAAAGGATCTGAGCCAACCTGACACCATAGCAGCCCAGCTGTAACACACTGCAACCCACTACCACTAGGGGCCGATCTATAATTAACCAGAGTGATTTGGGAATTATATCCCTGTGATACAGTTCCTCGCTCCTCTGGGAAAATGTGCCTTAAGGATATTGCCAGGGCTAATGATGTGATTCCTTCCTGAGCAAACATCGCCCTCCTACTCTGTGTTAGACTTACTGTTCAAAGGGTGGCGTGCGAAATAATATCTTGCTATTTCTGTGCCCAAAGTGGCTCACAACGTAATTTAAAACACACACATATATAACTACAAAACAAATACACACAGACACACCTTAACCATGAACAATAAGAAGCTGAAAGAAGTATAACATCATCTAATCACTCATTTCCCAAAAAAACTTTCCGGAAAAGAAAGCCTGTTCCTGGAAGGGCTTCCATAATTAGGGGTGAACAACTAAAGGGTGATTGAATTTTCGAGGATAACTGAAGAGATACATTTTAAATTCATGGTTTAATGTGGAAAAAAGAGCTACAACTACAAGTACCAACTTGAACTCTTATGGGCAGTGTTGCTGGATAAACACAGTTTTGTATAATGGACTGTAATGGCATCAAACACCAGATAAAAAGTATAAGCAAAAAGAAAAAGAAAAAGGATTGCAAATATCGCCATCTTATTCAAGGATGCCAAAGATTCTAGCATAAATATTTGTATATGCTACAAGTTTTCGTAACCTTGAGTAAATAATACAGCAATTCTTTGAAATAATATGTAGCAGTAAACTTCATGATCTCTGCTCAAAGGAAAAGATCTCATTTCACCCTTTAGTGACTTTTCTTAATATATTCACTAACGGGCAGTGAAGAAAACTGAACATTGATCTATACTGTAATGTGTTAAGGGATTCTGGGATAGTGGTAGCAATGACGGCTTTGGCACCCTTTGGCTGATCTGATTGGAAATTGTGACTGTTTATAGCTCTGACCTTCAGACTGCAACACTTAACAAATCTGGAAATATGATTCTTTGTAAAATTGTACTTTAACTTAACTCTTTAATCTAAGTGGGAACAGGAAAATCAAATGACTTGCAGTTTATTCCTATGCATGTTTACACAGAAATTAAGTCTCGCTGAATTCAATGGGACTTACTCCCACTTGTGCTCCAGATGTTGTCCTACCTATTTCATTGCTCCCAAATCATCAGAAATCTAAGGAGATAGTTTAACACCATCTGTCTATGGCAGGTGTAGACCTCTGCTTCCATTCCTATAGCATTAGCAAAGCATTTCTATAGCATGTTAATACTAAGAATGAGTTCGAACAGCTGCCCTCCCCAGCTCTGCAGCCTCATTTGCAGACTGTGAAGTTGAACCTCGCTCTCCCCCCTCCCACCGACCCTTTGTTAGTGTTTTGGGGGCATGCCTACAAAGCGGGGTGAAATTTATTCCCTGAAAGAGAGAAGGAAGAACATCTCCATATTATCTAGGCAACTGGGCAACACTTTCTCTCTTCCTGTGTGTACAGAAGCTGAGCAGCACAGTGTGGGAAGAGAGGAAGTGTTGCCCAGGTGCCTGGACAATGCAGGGGCACTTTACTAGCTTCTGGTGCTGTGATTCAGCTCGCCTAACAGCCTTGCCACACAACAGTGGAAACTCTGTAAGGAGTTAAAAGTGGTGCGGAGAAGAAAAGCCCAGAGGCAGATCATTGCAGTTGAAGTCAGCCACAGAAAAAGCAAAACAAAAGTACATTGTGATGGGAGTTCTTTTTTTTTCTTCTTTTTTTTTTTGGTGTGGGGAGGTGGATTTCACTAATATGTACAATATGTCAGCACAGCCATGGATAATACCCTATGCGATGGGATCTGTAGCAACTGATTATTTCAAAATCACACACTTAAAAGTAAGTTAATGGCAATAGCTATTTTCCTAAAATCAAAGGCAAGTATACATCTACACAGAGTAGGCCACACATACCCTGCGTGTTGAATGATGGACGTTTTATTTGGAGAAGACACCATTATTCCCTTAGGGCAGGGGTGGGCAACTTATTGGCATGGGGGAGTGTATTGGTCCCTACAGAAGCCACACCCTTCCCCCCATCACAGGTGCTGCTGAAATCCCAGCGATTGTTCAGGAAATAGGACATGTGGAAACATTTGCAGAGGAGGGGCCTAAACTTCCAGTTTAACAATTTAATACTAAACTGGAATTGCCAGAAGTGTGAGGGCACAGGAAAATTAAGACCTCACTGATCATACAGTCACCCACTGTTTACAGAAAGGTGTGTGAAAGCATGTGATATCACTCCACGCATGGACCCGATCAAAGCCATGGTGGGCCCTGGGCTAGAGGACTATAGTGTGTCCTCTACTCCATAGCTAAATCTGTTTTGGTTTATACAACTTTTGGACTTTTTGAAACACAAGTTGATTCTGCCCCATTCCCACATCTGTTTGAACATTTTTTCAGAAAAAGTCAGCTCAAAGGTTCATATGCATTTTTGTAGTCATCTCTCTTAACGTATGCAATTTTGCATGCTTTTTAAAAAAACGAAAACAGAGAACTACATTTCAAATAAAGACAAATGTGAAAACTGAAAGATAATTGTGCTCTGATTCATGTTATATTTTATTTATTTATTTATTTATTACATTTCTATACATTATACATTGAGAAGTGTGGATTAGGTTGGTTCATACTAAAATGCAAACCAATGAATTTCTCTTCCATCCCTGCCCCCAGTACTGAAACCACATACATGACATTTGCATGCCTGCACTCATATATTCCAATAAAACTATGGGCATGTCTAGACCAGGGGAGGATCTCGCGATATTCTGCTTGCAAGAGCCTCCCCTTTGTCCACATGTGAGCGGGACATTTCACAGGGAATGTGAAAATTCCTCCTTCCATCTTGGGAGGAAGGAGGGATGTCACACCCACCATTTTTGTGGTGGTGTTTTTACGGAAGATGAATGCACGTGCACTCCAATGAAAAAGTAGGTTTTTTTATATAAAAACAACAATAACAACCCGCTCCCGCTCCCGCTCCCCCCACCCCCTATGGGCACAGAGCGCCTGAAGAGCTCCATGCTCGGTTCCCACCTCCTCACATTTACTTGCGAGGAGGCGGGACAAAGCTGGGATGGGCACCCACACACCTACTGCAGTCTCAGGACGATTCTAAGACCATGGGAAAAATCGGACTACAAGTTGTCCCATTTATCCCAGGGAAATTGAGGGATCATCCCTCCCTGCTCCCGGGATCCCCTGTGTGCCATGTGGATAAACACTGGTCTAGACATGCCCTATGTTATGTACGCCAACAGATCTTAATGGAAAATCATTTTCTGTGCTTTCATTGAAGGCTCTAAGGCCCCTTCAACTATTAATCACATGAAAGAGCTTTCTTGAGTACAAGGGGCTGCACTGCTGGGCCACCTCTGATGTTGTGTGGCTTCCCCAGGCCTTCTCCCAACATCACACAGTGAATGTGGATGTTGTGGGTATGGGAAACCACATAGCTTTAGGAATGGGGCAGGCAATGGGGCCCCTTATATTCGCAAAGACCCTTTCATGAAAAGACTGCATGCAAGGTCTTAACATGACATCAAATGGTATGTTCTTTGTGAACTTATTTCTTCCATAGGATGACAGGTTTTCTAACCTCTATGCCACTGCCAGAAAGATAGGACCATGCCATTCAAATCCATACCAGGAAGTGCCCCGCTCTAACTTTTAGAAGTAAGAAGGCCTTTGGGATGCCATAGGTCAGCATAGGACTAAAACAATGGACTAAAAATTGGGTAAAAGAAAATAGAGAGTGTGGAGAGAAGACGAAATTTGAGGAATTAATTGAAAAAAAGGAATTGATAAGGGACAAAATATAGGGATAAAAGGGTTAATGAGTCAACTATATAATGTATTAACTGAGAAAGGAGTGTGGGATAGTAGTGGGAAAGTGGTTTGGGAGACTGATTTGAAGATACAGATAGGACAGCAGAGATGGGAGGGATTATGGAGACAGAGAGTGTTGAGAAATATGTCAGTAAGAATAAAGGAGAATTACTACAAACTGGTATGGAGGTGGTATTTAACTCCGGTCAGATTAAATAAGATTAATAATCAGCTTTCAGCAGATTGTTGGAGGGGATGTGGTGAAAAAGGAACGTATTTACATATGTGGTGGGACTGTAAACATGTGCAAAAGTTGTGGAAGATGGTTTTTTATGAGATTGAGCAGATAGTGGGATTTAAAGTAGAAGTCACACCAAGGATTGCACTACTTTCACTGCAAGAAGAACTTAAATGTAATAAAGAAACGAAAGAGTTAATAACGAATCTGTTGACGGCTGTGAGGCTGATTGTAGCCAGGAACTGGAAGATGCAAGGAGACTATTGTATTGAAGAATGGTATAAAGAAGTGTGGGACATTGCTATAAATGATAAATTGACATGTAATATTAAAATGAAAAAAGGTATAGCAAAAACAAATGATTTTGAGGGTATATGGAAAAAGTTCCTGGAGTTTGTATTTTCTAAAGGAAGTGGGAAACCACCAACAGAAGAAACTATGAGTTTTTGGAAACAGGAATGAGATCCCGAGGGGGGGGGAGCACTGTTATGTTTAGTATAAATATGTTTAATAGGCAAAATTTGAATATTTGATATTAAGGTAATTTTATGTTTATGTAACAAGTGTTTTTTATTTGATGTTTTGTTGTTGTTATATGTTGTTTAATAAAAAATTAAAAAAAAAAAAGAAGTAAGAAGGCCTGTTTTTGTTTAAAAGGGATTGCTGTTTTAAGACGTGTCTTGAACGCTATCCAGCAAATCTTTGGACAGTACCCTCTGAGATGAAAGAATGGACACACACACTCTCTCTCATGTTTTGTGTGTGTATATGAACAGTAAATATGGAGAAGGGACAGCACATGATATGACATGGCAGAAACAAAATGCTGTGCTGGAGGAATCACACATGATTGATATTTTGGAGGTGGACCTCCTGAGACAAAGGGCCTTGGGCAGCCCACTTGGCCTATGCCTTAATCCAGCCTTGTGACATTCTGAAGAAATGGTATATGAGGACATAGGGGTCAAATATTAGTAATAGGTAAACAGTCCTCATGTCATTATTATTATTTTTTTACCTGAAGTCTTTCCAATCCTTTCCCAAGGAAGTTTAGAAGAAAAATAAGGCTCTGGGGAGCTTGGCCCTTGCTGCCTATCTCCTCCCCCCACCATTCCCAAGCAAAGAGGTATAAAGAGGGGGGAACTGATGACGGAGGGCAAATATAGAATATGCTCAGGAGTGTCATTTCCTGTCAGAATGCATAGGTTTTATATTCTATGCCTCCCAATTTAATAAATCAAACTGCTAGGCAGAGTAAACAGCAAAACCCATACACTACAGCCAGAAATAACAGTCACAATCATTCATCCTTAAGGATAAGGCCTATGAGGACCCTCATGTTTTCAGCATGCCTCCCTACCACCAGTTCCCAACTCCTTTGCAAGGCTAAGAGTGGTGGTAGGGAGGCACTGGCAGAGAGAAATGGCTATTGGCAAACCAGGTCAGAACTTTAGAGGTTTGGGCTCACCTCAAATTGGGGCAATATTTTCAGAATGGGGGAGATCTGGTTCCAAACTACTGTAATTCTGAAATTAAATCCATCACAGGGAATGTGAAAATTAAATTTCACATTAATTCTGAAATTAAATCCATCACTAGATGCTCATCCAGCTAAGTCCCATAAAAGCCTCCATGTAAAAATGAGCTCAGCAACCAGATATGCAATGTGCATTATCAATATGCTTATGCTCAATATACTTTTAATATGACAGACTGAAATTATTGAAAATGCTGAATGAACACTGACTCCTTGTGAAGTGATTATGGACTTAAATAAAATAAAAGCATCTGCCACATTCAAATGGGATCCTAAAGCAAGTATAAGCTAGGTGGTACTCTATGTATGGTAGTAGGAAAGAATCACTCATTGAAATAGTGTCAGCCGTATCGTAACTCAGGATAATCTGCAAGGAATTCATTCTTTTGACTAAAGGTTTTACCTTGGAAAACCACAAACCATCTCAGTAACTGAGCAACATGTGTTTTCGCAAAGAAATTCTCAAAGCTCTCATGCTATTTACTTATTTCATAGCTAGGGTTGCCTTACAATGCCCATTGTTCGAAGTATTTGCTCAAGTTATTTGGCTGGCTGGCTGCCTCTAATTCTGATTTGTAACTTGGAAACCAGCAGCAGTCTATGCTGACCTATGGCATCCCAAACACAAATTAGCTATGTTACTGACCACCCGCAGAGCATCTTCTGCTATTCATATTTAGCTTGGATAAAAGGCACATTTAAGACCACCTATTTTGTGTGCTTGTATGTACACAGTCATGACTGCAGGCAGCTTGATATTTAGCTTAACTTAAACTATATAACATAAGAAGGCAATGTATTCATAATTTTAAAGGCTTTCAAACTATTTCTTCCAAAACACAATTAACTACTTTATTTTAAATATCATGACATGATGATGATGAAATGACATGGTCGATGATTAGAAAATAGGTAAGAATCCATTTGCAATCTTATTCTGAGGTGATGATAGTGGTAAAAAGATTTTCTCTGCCACAGCTGCATCTGTTCAATGTCATCTAGCAGAGGCTTCTGAGGAGGGCCCCCTTTGTGTTGATCTAAGATGCAACAGCCTGAACCCTTGAAGGCATCCTGTGACCAATTTGCTGTACATTTTGTGGATAAAGTTGCTCATACATGTGCTGATTTGGATAATATTGTTTTTACACAAAGATGCTAGTGCATCTTCTAGTCATGGTATAATATATATGTAGGAGGATTGAAATTGGGAATTCAGATGTTGGGGGTGGTGGTTAATGCCTCCTTGAGAGTGGTTCCCACTCTCTTGGAAGAAGCAGTGGTGCACTCTGTTGAAGAAACCAAATTTAGATCCAATTTTGGTTTCAAATAATTATTGCCCAGTGTCAATGTTGTCCATCTTGGGCAAGGTGTTGGAGCATGCTATGGCTTTTCAACTCCTGTCAGCGTGGACAGATAATGGATTATTTATACTCTTTAGATCAGGAACAGGTAACCTTTTTGAGCCATGGGCACATTTGGCAATTTGAAAAACTTTCCTGGAAACCATCACAAAATGATTGCCATGGGAGGCATAGCAAACGACAAGTAACCTGCCCAAAAGGCCAAGTACAAGGCAGAGGTGCAGGTCTGATCCCACCTACAGATATTCAGCACCAACAGAAACTTATTTCACACCAAACCCAGTCAGGACTGCCCAAGGGGGAGGAGATGTTTTAAAATATTATATATATATATATATATATATATATATATATATATATATATATTTCAAAATGGTTGTTTTTGTTTAAGTAGAAGGTATACGGTTCCTAAGTGGATATAAAGAAATGAGTCTGGGGGCACATTAGTGCCGGTGGGCACCATGTTGTATATCCCTGATTTAGATCCATTTCAATCCATTTTCAGGGACAGTTTTGGAACAGAAACATCACTGGACACCCTTGTTAATAACTTATGCTGGGGAATGGATGAGGACAGAGGGAAGAGAGAAGCCCTATTGATTCTCCTGGATCTCTCAGTAGCTTTTGATACCATCAACTAATGGTATCTTTCTGGATGATTTATCTGGGGTGGGCAGTGTTACAGTAGTTCCATTTCCTCCTGCAAATGCTGCCATTCTACTCAGGACTGTCCTCTTGACTCCATTTGCCAGCATATGCTAATTTATAAATGAACCATAACCTGCTCTGTGAGATATGAATGGGTAAGGCTTAACAATGTCCTTTTACTGGAAGACTATTGGCCAAAAGGGATTCAGCCTCATAATTCAGACAAAAGGTTCTGCCTTTGTCCTGCTTAACAACTCTACACCAGACTACATGTGGGACATTAAACACTTGGAACCAAAGTATGAATATAGTCATCACTCCTTGATACAGAAACATTGCTCTAGAGTCTAGACCATCTATTCCCTGTGAGGCTTTCCCCCAACTTTCCTGGCAAGTTATCTTTTGGGGCTGAAATTTTACAAGTAATTGTCTTTATTGATATTACTTTACTGTGCAGGTGTAAATGAGACCATCACAGAAAATCTCTTTATAAATCAGAAGGAAGGGCTGGGGATGCATGGACTTTCAAGCAGCGGCGGGGGGTGGGGGAACTATCAAAGAGGAAAATAATTTTGGATTTAATGTTAGATGGATAATACCTAATCTTCTTTCCAACTTTTGCTCATTCAAGCATGTACTTTTGCCCTGATATTGCTAGTTTCATCACAGAAACAAAATTAGAAATAGTTGTATCAGCACCAAATAAATCAGTATCTAAACAAACAGATCCTCCACACACATCCAAACATGGTTCTGAATTGAACACCATAACAGAGGTAGCTACAAAACTGTTTGTGTGAAGCATTCATCTGTATAAAGCAGCCTTCTTCCTCAATCCAATGCTCTCTAGCTGTACTGGACTGCAACTCCCACAATTCCCACTAGCATGGCCAATGAATTATAAGACTTGCAGTCCCAACACATCTGGGGGCACCTTGTTGGTGTTGGTTTGTATAACGCGGTAGAAAGAGATGGAGAAAAAGAGGGAGGATGTGTTGAAGTCAGAAAGGGTTTGTAATACTTTCGCAAAGCACATTCGTACATGAATAACATAACCTAAAAACAAATGGTGGTGCTTTGATTTAAATTGCATAAATAAGCAGTTAATGTAATGCTCAAAGTACAGAATCCCTGATGGGTTTTGGCAAGGGTGAAAAGGTTCGTAGGAATAACCAATGCAAAAAGCTCTGAAATCTTTCAAAACATTTTGACTAGTAGTGTTTATTCCAACTAACCCTTTTCTCTGAAGAAGTGTTTATGGTTGAAACACACCTTGTTTAGATGTTTTTAATTAGCATTTTAAAATACAAATTTGAACACCCACTAGAATTTGATTCCTACTTGTTCACACTAGAATGCTTTTTAAAAAAGTAATTATTTTCATTATTTTTTTCAAATAATAACAATGAAAAGCAAACAAATAATTTTAGGCCTTTGATTACATTAGTGTATCATTACTATAAGAAGGGATTTAGCACTGCCATAAAAATTACGAGATTCCAGGCCAGGAATTGTACATATTTAAGATGTTTCAGGCTTTCAAGATCTCATTAACTGCTGTTCATCACATCAAAACACTAATCAAGAAGCCTGTTTGTGGGTTTGATCTCTTCAAGGGTTGACACTTGGTTGTTGACATATTGCTGTATGATCAGTTTAAAATATGCAGCAGGTTAAAAACACATGTGATCATGATTTTTTTTTTTTGACATCGCTGTGATTTTTCACATGGATGATGGGAGTCACAGGACAAAACCCTGGGCATCAAAATGTTTTCTAATGCAAATTTCCATGATTTCCTAGGAAAATGATGTAATTTGCACTGAATTTTTTGAAAAATTTCCTATGCAAAAATGGCCTTCTCCTCCCAAAACAAACAAACAAACAAAACCACAAAAAACGTAATTTCCGTTTAAATATTTTCAGGAAAATTTTCCAATTTAAATTTTTCCAGAAAACCCACATCACTAAATATAGGAGGAAATAACGTTTCTAAACCCCTGTTGGGCCGCATGACTCCAGACTATCAGAAAACAGGATGCAAGCAGGCCAGAAGGTAGGGTCAGGTCCCAGAGCAGGCAAATAACGAATATGGGGCTGAAGGCAGAGAAAAAGTCATATGGGTGTCAAGATCCAAGCAGAAATCAGGAACAGGAAATTAGATAGGATATTCAAATGAGAGATTAATTGCTTGGACTAAGGCGCAAGATCGAAATCTAGGACTTTATCCAAGTGGGTGGAAGGAAGTTGTTCAGTTGTGGCTGGGCTTCCTTACAGTGATATAATGGAGCCAGGACTAAAAGGGATGTCATCTGCCCTCCTTGCCACCCCACCTCAGAATTCCCTGTTACTTCTCTTGAGTTTAGCTGCAATCCTTACAGTAGCTGGGGGAAATGAAATTTTTAAAAAATACACTGTTCCCTGTTGCACTGCAAAGTATTTTGGGGTATCTTGGGGTATCTTGGTTTTGAATGGGCAAATACAACCTATTAGCTTTACAAAATAGCTGCTGGTGGTGGATATGAAAACTACTACAACATTTTTTTGATATGCATCAACACAGCTGTCTGCATTTTTGGATTCTCCTTGGGGGAGCGGCTATGGAGACTGTCATCACTTCACACACACAAACACAAACACACACAGGAATACCTTTCACCCACTCTCTAGGAAAGCTAGGCTAAATCAATTTTAGGAGTCAAATCTTCACTGAGATTTCATTTAATTACAGAACATAGGAACTATGGGTCTTCATTAGTAATATGAGAATATCACTACTGTTAATGTTACTCTCACGAACGTTTTCAAGAGGGTAAATTCTGCAAGTTAGTAGATCTTGGGATTAACAGGTTCATACAAATATCCAAGAGAAGAGAAGTTTACAATATTCATTATGAACATACCTTAATTTAACTGGGCTGAAGAATGTAATTATTATGAAGATAACAAAAAGGCAATAGTTTCAAATTAATCTCTGAAACAACTATGCAGAAGGACTCCCAGACCGCAAATTCACCTTGACTTGTAACCACTTTCCTTGCCATGTTGCTGTAAAAAATGTAAACCAAAACGCAGAGGCTTTGCTCTAACTACAACATAAAATGAATTTCACCCAACTAGTATGATTTTAGATGAAAGAAAATAGGAACTGTGTAATTATATACATTTACCTTGACAAATAGAAAGCAATCTGTGATTAAAGCATAGCAATTAGGTACAAAATGCTTCCAATGGATTTAATTACCCATCAGTCTACAAGTTTCTTAATTACTTCTATCTCACTGCATCAGTAAATGTTTTTGCCTCAGGCAGCCAGTCCCTTATTTACAAAGCTTGAAGATTTTGAAAGTGAATATATTACTTATACCACAGCAACAATATTTGGGTTGTAATTTTAATTTTTTTTTTAAAGAATGCCTCTGTGCAGCCTCTCGTAAAATAAAGACATTCCTTACTATTGCTTCTAGAAGATTCTTTTTCCAGTTGATCCATAACACAACATTTAAAAAAAATGTATTCCAAAGCATTTTTCAAAATATGACAAGTCCTATGGCATGTTATAGAGTTGGCCTGTTCAGAAGACCAGTCAAATCCTGCTGGTTACGGCTTTTGGTTTTGCATTTTGCTAAACCTTGCTCACTCACTAACCACAGTCGGAAAGGGCTGCAGCAGGGTTAGCAACTCTAACCATGGCATAAAGTGTTGTGTGCAACAGCATGGCTTGTGGTTAGTGCTAACCCCAGAGAACCACAGTTTTGCTAACCAAAGAGCCTGAAGTGTCATCTGAACAGGCGAAGTAACACTTTTATTATAGCATGACCTTTTGTAGGCAAAAGTCTACTTCCAGTAGTAATAGAAAAAGAACATAGTTTCCTGTCCATGAAAGCGAATTTCATGGGCAAGCATGCCTGGGACCATAGGGTTGTTTGGATTCCCCCTTCTGAGAATGGAAACAGCACCACGACCTCAGAATGGGGAGTCAGAGATCTGACTCTCCTTCCCCACCCCCTTGCAGCTAGCACAAAAAGAACTGTACCGGCTGCTGGCTCCGAGATTGGAAAAGTGACTTTGGAGGAGGGGGAGAAAGGGGGGGGGCATTCTGATGGACAGGGGAGGGGGGGCAGGAGACCAGAGAGACCAGGATACAAATTATCCTCAGCTTCCTGCAGCCTTCTTTCCTCCCCTTCCAAAGTGCCCTTGCTAGATGAACTAAAAAACCAAAAATCGCTTCTGCCACTTCTCCCATCCTGCATTGTACGATCGGATGCCTCCCTATTTGGGGGCTTCTGTTCAATGAGAGTGCAATCGATATGTTTGTGCCCTAATTTATTTATTTTTAAGTTGAATGGCCAATGAATTGCTCAATGATAAAAAAGTAGCCCCATCACAACTGTAAATCTGCCAAAATAACTTGGAAGGGGTGGTTGCATCACAACAATAGTTGGTGCTAGACAGTGGGTGCATTTTATACTTCAGCAGGGAAAGGACAGAAGATGCTGTAGCACCAAAGCAGGAAACACCACACCTATCTTTCCTTTCCCGCGAAGAGTTGCTACATCCAGTAAGAAAGGGTGCAGGAAAATTAAAATCCCAAATTCCTAACAGAAGAAGCTCAGAAAGCTGCTTGCTACTGGAAAGATAATGTTATGACCATCCACTCAGTTATTGCCTGGCTGATATTAAGAGTAGAACACAATGCATTAAGTGTTTGAAGAAGGCACTAGATGGAAGCAGCCATTCTTATTCTGATGCCGTCAGGTTTTCTCATTTCTGGACCACAAACCTCTTTCTATGACAGGAGTAGGGATGGATGAATCAGTCTTATTTATGCTTTGTGTCACTTTCACATGTGTTCATCCTTAAGTCAGGTGTGGCCAACTTTGCTATTACTACATCATTCACTCCGTAGTGTTACCCTCCCCCAACTTGGTGACCTTGGTGACCAACTACCATCACCTCTAGCCAGTATAGCAGACAATATTGCACATGGGGGTCTGTATGTGTATATTCTGAGCCTGGTTTTGTAAAGTAGAGTTAAGGTGGGTCAATGGCGTGGAGTCTCTGAAGTCCGCCAGATGGGCCTTTGTGCTATTCTAGAATATACTTGGTTTCCAAGAGAAGCTGCTGACTCTCACATTAGAAGAAAAAATTACACATGGCAGGAAGGCGAAGGTTCTACTATTCTGCTCCTCAAAACACACTTCCCAAGTGGGTAGATATCAAAAGCTTGATTTTCCACTTAGCTTGCACTAGTTAAAAACCAATGAGTAAAGTAATCTTAATGTAGAAAACTCTCAAGTCATCTACATTATTAATAAGCAATGCAACAGAAAAATGTTTTTGTTCACCTGTCTCTATTGCATTTCCAAACGATTCTGAAATGAAAGGTGCTGAAGCATGAAGATTGCAGGCAGTCGATGCTTTCTGAAATCACAGTATAGAGAATTGGTGGAATTCTTGCCTCCTCTGGCACAGTGAACTTTCCTTGAAAGCAGACTACAAATTCACAGGGGTCCCTTGCCTTCAATCAAGAAAATGCTTAAAATGACCCCCATCTGCCATTTTAATGTATTCCGCCCAAAGACTTCCATAAATATTTAATGCAAGAAAGGGACTGTTTAAACACAATGAATAGCTTGTGAAATTAAAGTTGGCTGATGGATTACACCAAGTAATAACATTGTAAACAATGTTAGAGAAAGCATAGGAGGAGGACACGGGGACACACACACACCCTTGCCTTCTCTTCAGTTAGAGGAAACTAAAGTACTATGAAATTATATAAAGATAATGGCTTGAGTCCAAACCTATCCACCTCCCATGCACAAACTGAAGGAACTTCTTCATGCACATACATTTCTTCATGCACATACATATGTGTTTGTGTGCACCACCCCACCCACAGCTGCAGCCCCTGATGCCTCCTACAGACACGCTACAGATGATTCCCCAAATCTTCAGAAAGAACAAGCAAAAGAAGCCTTGTGATATTTTGGGTGTAAGCCATGGACTACGAGGACTTCTGTCAGTCTTGGAAAAGCTTTCGATTCTTCCTGTATCTTTGAATATATAATACACGTTCGTTTTGCATGCAAAATGTATGTTGGTAAAACCATTTATAAAATCTTTCCACTTTGTTGCTATCTTAGTGAACAAGATGGCATATCATTATAGTTAACTGCTAGTGAAATAAATAACAGTTTTTAGAGAAACAGCAACCAGCATATGCTGCCAAAATTTGATAGAGAAAAGTAAGTGTGCTGATTTTATGTTAGGTAAACAAAGTGGACACAAAGGAGTGAGCCACTGGAACAAAATATAGCTGCATTCCCCCAAGGTTTTTTAAAAATATTTACACATTCCTAAAATCCAGAAATCAGAGTTTCAGTTTTAGATTTATACTGATACATAGTTATTGTCACAATTCATTGCACTCCCAAAATAAAAGCACGTTCATAAATTCAACATACAATACAGCATAGAAGAACTGAGTCACTTCTCATGCAAGACACATGATGTATCTTGGGTACAGTCAGTAGGTAAATTCCATTACCGTGTACACATTATGTAAACGTTTCTAATGAGTATGAGAGTAAGAAATAAAAAAGTGATTTACTGCCAATGCTTTAAGAAAACACATGCATTTCAAATGTTTATTTCCCATAGCATTGTTAGAAACCGCCCCTTAGGTTCTCCAGCATTCATAGTCTGAACTGAGGCATTCTTGTTGTATAAACAAAAGAAAACATCCAAGGACAGGACACAGACACACATGAGGAGGGAACCCCAAAACCAAGAAAGCAGGGGGTGTAAAAGAGGAGGCACGGCAAAGGCATATGTTTTCACTCAATCCTAGTTTCTTTAATTTTTTTTAAAGACCACACATTCAAAGCTTATCCACACATGCATGTCTATCACTTCATGACCTCAACCAAGAGATGACTTCTGTAAGTGAGTGCCCATCACAGATAGAGTGCCGGAAGTGTAACAGTTATATCTCCGAACATCACTTCAAAGACCATGTTATTAAAGGAGTCACTTACTTCACACACTTGGCTATTATCCAATGTTCAGTCATCAACTTAAGATAATCAAATGATATACATGCAAATGTGAGCCAGCCCACAGTAATTGCAAGATTCAACAAATGCTCAATCTAATTATCTATATTTGGGCAGTTTTTATTTTATTTATTTATTTATTTATTTATCATACTTATACCCCGCTCCTCAGCCAAAAAAGGCTCTCAGAGCGGCTTACACTTAGCAAAAAAGACAGTCCCTGCCCTCAGGCTTACAATCTAATAAAGACATGACACACAAGGAAAAGGAGTCAAGGAGGGAGGGAGGGAGGAGAGAGAAAGAAAGAGAGAGAGAGAAAGAGAGAGTCCAGCAGGAGCAGGCCCCGATGTTACTTCTGCCTGCTCCTGTCCCCTCGGTCCTTCTTCTTCCCCACAGGGCCAAGATGGCAGTTTGCCCTGTGGGGGGGGGGGAAGAGTCCAGCAGGAGCAGGCCCCGATGTTACTTCTGCCTGCTCCTGTCCCCTCGGTCCTTCTTCTTCCCCACAGGGCCAAGATGGCAGTTTGCCCTGTGGGGGGCGGAAGAGTCCAGCAGGAGCAGGCCCCGATGTTACTTCTGCCTGCTCCTGTCCCCTCGGTCCTTCTTCTTCCCCACAGGGCCAAGATGTTTTAAATCTACCAGGCACATATAGTATTAATCACTTGGTCAACAGGGCCAAAAAAGCAGCCATACGTAGCTCCCACAATTTAGAAAACTGGCTCAGTATAAGATAGGGGAAAAGGCAGTGCTCAGTACAACATTAAGACAACCAAGCATGGTTAAGTCTCTGAAACAAGGCCATGTTATGTGGAGAACTGCAGCTCGAACAAAAACCTTAGCGTTACAAACTTCTCTGAAGACCTGTAAAAGACCTGTATTAGCTTTTCTTTGGTGAGGCAGAGGATCAAATCCAGAAAGGCCTCTGAATTTTTAAAGAAAAAACTACCTTCCATTGCCCTGAAAGCATCGCTATCCACACACTTCCTCTTAAGTTAAGCTCTACTTTCAAATCAGAGATCCATGTATAAAAAGACACCATGTGGTATCCAAGCACAGCCAGAACCTCTTGTTCATTCTATACCGGGGTGCCCTCCAATGACCATGCTGGCTGAGAATCATGGGGCTTGCAGTCCAACATATCTGGAGAGAGCCAGATTGGGGAAGGCTGCTCTACACGGTACCCGGGCAATTATATTCTTGTTTTAAAATATCACTCTTAAAGAATATATCAAAGACCTAAGAGAGGTTATAAATACAATGCAAGATATGAAAAGGGTTTGATAAACAAGTCTAGAACATACAGAACGTTTCATGCTTTTATATTTATAATGTAATCAGCCACAGCTGGGTTGGGTACTTGGACTTCAGAGGTGAGTAATGCCTCCTTAAGGGAAGGAGTAGTTCCTGGTAGCTTGAAGGAAGCAGTGTTGAGGCCACCACTGAAGAAACCTAGTTGTACTGGCTGTCAGTGCGTTTTTGAGCCCAATTTAGACCACTGACTTTAACTTGTAAAGTTTTAAACTGTTTGGATCCAGTACTTGAATAAAATCCAAAATAAATGCCAGCACCAGTGCAAGATGTAAAAATCAGTAGACCAGTTTTTTAAAAACCAAAAAGCCTAGGGAAATAAAAAGGTCTTCAACTGGCACTGAAAAAACCACAACATTGGCCAACAAGTGAAAGCACAAACATTCTGACATTCCTTGTTCTATCGAACAAAGTTTGTCATTTCAGGGCAGCAATCCTGAAATAAATTCTAAGGTTTGATTGTGTAAATAAGGGAGCAGCTGTGATTTGACCTTGGATTTCTTATTTAGCATCATATATGATCACGTTGTTTCTCCTAGCTTTGCTAATTCTGTCAAAAAGTTAATGTCACTTCTAGGCCAACGAGCATGTGTAAAACATTGCAACTATGAATCAAAATCACCCCAGGATTAGGCCAGCAGGTACAATGTTTTAATCATGCATCTCATCTTTTCTTTAGATTGATGTGGTAGGAACATTCAAAAGGTACTACTGTTGATAAAGAAATGAGAAGCTGCAAGTACACCAGTAGCGGGGACAAAGAACAGGAGGGAAAATAGAAGAGAATAGCAGAGATGCTGAGAAGGATAAAATGAGATCTGGACAAATGAATATCTTCAACCAACATCTGCAGCGTTAAAACTATTTTCAGTATTGGCCCCTGAATTCACCCAGCAGTACTAGAGAGAGAGAGAGAGAGAGAGAGAAGGAGGAGGGAGGGAGGGAGAGGGAGAGAGAAAAAAGACACTTCACTTGCTCCATAAAGGCAGACCTTTGAGACACTACTTATGTAACAAAATAAGCCTTTATCACCTTTCACTGCAAGCATGTGATAACACTATATGAGTTGTACTCTTGAAAATTATTGCTTTTGGGAGGTGGGGGAATTAAAATATTGGACAGCAGTGGCTCAATTTGCATAACTTAACATCAGGGCAAGGTTCAGAGCTCAACCAGGCTCATTAATTTTACACTAGTCTATTTTGAATAAAATGGGAGTTTCAGTATTTGCTGATGGTTTTGAACCAAATATATCCATGTAAACCAAATTATCTTATCAAATTCTTTCATATGTTGATATCTTTTGAAACACTTCCTGTATCAACAGCATTCCTCATATGCAGTTTTATTCAAGAAGCTTATGAAATGCTGGAAAAAGGGCATTTGGGGGAAAGGAAGGAACAGAAATAGACCGAGTTTCCTCTTTAAATTATATACCTGCTGCTTGGCTCAAGCATAATTTTCAAAATTAAAAATATGCAAAGCACTATCCATATCCTTTGATTATTTATTAACTTCTTATTGTCATGTCACAAACAAGTAGTAGAAAGACACAAGCAATTATTAAACCTTAAGGTAGTGCTTTGTGGGGGGGGCATGTGTAAAATCAATTTCACATTGATCTATTAACAAAAATGTATTATTACTATTATTATTATTATTATTATTATTATTATTATTATTATTATTAACAACAACAACAACAACAATTCTATACCTCCTCATAGCTGAAGCTCTCTGGGCAGTTTACAAAAGTTAAAACATTAAAAACAATATGTACAACTTAAAAACATTTTTAAAAAAACCCACAAGAGACATTATACACAGAGACAGCATTAATATAAAAACAACTTTGAGCAAATAGCCAAACAGTAAAACAAATCCAGGATTGATTACAACTCATCACATGCTGCTAAATGCCTGGGAAAAGAAAGAAGTCTTGGCCTGGCGCTGAAATGATAGCAATATTGGCACCAGGCGGTCGTCGTAGGGACGCATTCCATAATCGGGGGCCACCACTGAGAAGGCCCTCTCCCTTCTTGCCATCTTCCGAGCCTCCCTTGGAGTAGGTGCCTAGAGTAAGATCTTAGATGTTGAGGATAGTGTATGGCTAGCTTTGTGTCAGAAGAGGCACTCCATCACATATTGCAGTCCCAAGCCATGTAAGGCACATTGAACTGGGCTCAGAAACATATTGGCAGTCAATGCAAGCAAGCCAGAGTTGGTCTTACCTGTTTGAACCTTCTGGTCCCTGTTATCAAGCTGGCTGCTGCATTTTGCACAAGTTGCAGCTTCTGAACTGTCTTTAAAGGCAGCCTCACATAGAGTGCATTGTAGAAATCTAACTTTGAGGTTACCAGAGCGTAGACAACTGAAACCAGGTTACCCTTCTCCAGATAGGGGCGTAGCTAAGCCACCATGCAAAGTTGATAGAAGGCACTCCTGAGCCTCAAGTGACAAAGATGGTTCAAGGAGAACCCGCAAGCTACGAAACTACTCCTTCAGGGGGAGTACAACCCCATCCAGAACAGTTTGAGCACCCTCCGTCTGGTCAGAAGAACCACCCACTAATACCATCTCAATCTTGTCTAGACTGAATTTAAGTTTATTAGCCGTTATCCAGTCCATTGTTTAGTATATTTTTGTATGTATTGGTCTGTATGCTTTAAATTATCTTTATTGTACTCTGAAATTTTGTAAGCCATCCTGGGAATATTACTGAAGGGTGGGGTATACATCCCTAAAGTCGAATTAAATAAACTTTTGATTCACTATTCTTCACTGGTTTCCAGGTTTATTTCCCCAAAAGACGCATAAGCATAGTATAAAATAAGCAAATGTTTCACCATACTAAGTACAACTGATATTTTAAAACCATTTTTGTCTTTTAACATACTTCAATTCAATGTCAAAACCCTCAAAATACCAGCACATTTTAATTTACAGCTCTTGCTACTAACAACTAAGCCTTAGGGGAGGCATTTCAACTTCTTAGAATGGGGTGGGGGGAGAGAACTGCACAAAAGCTAGGAAATCACTAAATGATTGGCAGTTGGGGGAAAGGGTACATGGTCTTCTGGGGAACCCCAGAGGGCCAGATTTGACCCAAGTGCCTCAGGCTTAACATCCGTTTTAAACAAACACACGGGTCATATCGGGACTAACTGGGGGACAGCGCCACGTTGTAGGAATCCATGGCTCTGCCTGACCCTAGTTTGCAGAAATGTTGCAACATGCTCAACTGAGGTGAAACAGTTCTCGTTTTTATTTCAGTGTGGTTATAACAATAGGCCATGGTGGTTGCCTTTAGCCCATCTGCTGGGTCCTTTCCTTTCCCTCACAATCTGAGTGCCTGCACCCCCTCAATCCATGCTCTGTGCAGCACCTTAGTTCTTGTAACGCTGTTCCCCTCTTGCCTTTAGTTGTTTTCACCTGGTTTCCCCCCCTCTGTCTTTCCTCCTCTTGCCATTGTCTGCTCCTGGCTTGGGCCCAACTGGCTTCAATCTTGACAATCCTCCATGAGTCCCACTCCCTGGCTTGAGGGCTGAGTCTTTTTCACTCAACCTCCCTCCTTTTCTGTCACATTCTTCTTCCTATTTCTCCTCTATATGCTGGATCAAAAGACCCTAGCTCTCTCTGCCAGCTCCTCCCTTCTTTTAACCCTTCCCTTACCCAGTCTCCATGTTCTGGCCTACCCCATCAGTTTTTTTCCAATTTTGTTCTGTTTCCTCCTGCCATGGTTCCTAATCTTCATGTTAGAATGTCTGGCTGACCCTTAAGGCATCACTCTCAGCCTCAAACCCAGTGAAACCAATGGATTCCTCTAGCCAAAGCATGTTACTTCAATTTCCTACATGCAAACAAGAATTTGTACAAATTAGTGAAGAACCAGCAGTATAGAATATTGAGGAAATGTATCTGTCCAGATAGAAGTATTCAGGGCAACTCAACTGGCTTTATAGCCTAATGGCCAAGTGATGGTGAAACATCCTGAATTCTATTTCCTTCGGGCTTCCCTAAAGTGTGGTCATTCCTGTCACCTTCCTCTCATCTTGTTGTCAGTTATCTCAACATTTTTCTTATCTTATCTGATGGGAACATCCTTCTGTTCCTTGTGCACTGAAGTTGTCCGGTTGGGACCACCACCCTACTAACTAGGAACAAAGGAAGCTACCATACACTGAGTCAGACTATTGGTCTATTGGCCATGTATTCTCAACACTGATTGGCAGCGTCTCTCCAGGGTTTTGGGCAGGAGGTTTTTACTGCCCTAACTGGAGATGCTGGAGATTGAGCGTGGAACCTTCTGCACGCAAGGCACATGCTCTACCATTGAGCTATGGCTCATCCCTAGCAGCAGCACTAGTCATAGTGAGGACATGATGCCATATCCCTTCTGGGGTTCCATGCCACGCACTGGCAGAAAGATTTGTAATACTACTAATACTAAGCCTTCATAATTAAGAACATAAGAAGTGCCCTGATGCTGGATCAGACCGAGGGTCCATCTAGTCCAGCACTCTGTTGACACAGTGGCCGACCAGCTGTTGACCAGGGACCAACAAAGCAGGACATGGTACAACAGCACCCTCCCACCCATGTTCCCCAGCAACTGGTGTACATAAGCTTGATGCCTCGGATACTGGAAGTAGCACATAACCATCACAGCTAGTAGCCATTGATAGTTTTCTCCTCCAGGAATGTATCCAACCTCCTTTTAAAGCCATCCAGATTGGTGGCCATCACTACATCTTGTGGTAGTGAGTTCTATAATTTAACTATGCGCTGTGTGAAGAAGTACTTACTTTTATTTGTCTTGGGATGACCCCAGGTTCTAGTGTTTTGTGAGCGGGAGAAAAATGTCTCCCTATCCACATTCTCCATACCACGCATAATTTTGTATATCTCTATCAAGTTAATTAAAACAACATTATTAATATTTTATATGAATTGAAGGTAAGGCAAAGTATAGTTTTATTATTTTCAGCAATATGGGTAAGTACAAAAAGCAGAGTTCACCAAGTATTATATGCAACTCTTGTTGTCCAAGATCATCAAGCTATTGAGTTGTATTTCTATGAAATGCCTTCAAGTAGAAACACCTGGAAAAGATTAAAGGCTCTATCACTGAAGAGGGTGATGTCTTTATGAGAGGTTTGAGATCAAAGTAAAGTGGTCCCTGTATACAAGTCAAAACTTTTTTTAAAAAATGGTTTTCATTTTCAAGGTAAGCAGTCACATCCTTTGGTAAATAAGAATTGGTGAACTAAGGCTGCAAGATGCAATTCCTTTCAGCATATAACAACAGGCTCTTACCTACACATCATCTTGAAGAAATGTTTCAAGAGTTTATCTCATTCTCAGAAAAACCACTGCATACACAGATACACATACCCACAGCGCTATGCAGAAACCACTCACATTATGCCACAGTCAATGGTTACAAATCAGACGTTATGGCATGCAGCATCGCAAAATCTGAAAACATAAGGCTGAGAAATACTTTTCAACTTAAAATGAAACATTTCATAATAAACTAGGGGTTATGTTGGTTTCATTTCTTGCTCTTTGGGTCAATTACTTGGTTAAAATCTTTGGATGATATCCAGTATTGCACAAGCAGAAGGTAAACTCATGCAATGAATCTCCCTGTAGCTCCCCTTTCTCCCCCACAACCCATCCTGCCCAAAGTATCTCCAGAAAGTTAGGTGAGTTACTGAACATTGTGGGCTGTGTCTTACAGGGCTGCAGTAGGAAGATGGAATTGATGGAAATGGGAAGCTTGTATGAATGTCGCAAGATTCCTCTGCTCCCCCTCCTACCACAGTCCCATAAGACACAGCCCACAATGTTTGATAGGACCCGTCAACCCCCTGGATAGGTGGTGTTGTTTTTTGAGGAGGAAGAAGGGGCTGCAGGGGGAGGGACAGAAAGGAAAGATCTGTTGTGCAAGCTTCCTTCCACTTGTGCAATGCTGGATGCCACCTCTTTTAAAAAATAGTTCAGGTTGCAAACTAGTATAGAGTATTACAAAATGTAATGTTAAATTAAGTGATCTAAAAATTTGAGCAGTGGAATGCTTTGGGTCATAACCATTCTGCGATATGCTACCATTGTTTTGATTTTTACTAGACAATAACAATAGTGCTAGTAATTATACCACACTTTTCCTAAGGGCTCAGAGAGTTTTACATACATTCTCTGTAGTCCCTGCAACAGCCCTGTAAGGTAAGTAATCATCATCCCTATATGGCAGATGGCTAAGTTAAAATGGTTTGTTTACAACACCTAGGGAGTCCGTGACTTTCTGGCTCTAAATTTATTCTCTTAATTATTGTACTGCACTTGCTTTCAATCTTCGTGGCTTTCCCTTCACTAGAATTTATAGTGGGTACCATTTTAACTTAATATATAGCACTACAAATCTACTTTCTATTTACACATAGACCCTGTTCAAACAACATGCTAAGCCATGGTGGTTAAGCATTTTGAGTTAAACATTATGGCTTAGCGTGTTGTGGGAACTATGACTTAGCCATTCTTAACCATGGTGGCTACATAACCATAGTTTAAACACGCTCACTAACCATTTCCTGCAAAAGAGTTAGCAGCCTAATCATGGCTTAGTGTGTTGTCTGAACAGGCCCATAGATTTGCTTACTTTGTAATTATATTTTTAGACATCCTTGAATGACAACTGATTTCAAATTGAAACCCAAAGGTTCAAACGTACACATAGTAGATTATTATTTTAAAAAATCAAGGGCACAATCCTATGCATGTTTATACAGGAAAGAAGTCCTGGGGAATGCTGGGAGTTGTAGCTCTTTTTTCAGTTTAAACATGCATAGGATTGTCCTCTAAGTGGAAAATAAAATCTACAACAAAGCCAATGTTGAAAAAGACAGGAGCATCTGTACTGGGAAAATGCTTTACAGTAGTACAAGTAATCAGGATTTAAAAACAGAAAACCTTCTCTCCATAAAGAGAATCCAGTTCTAAAATCATTTGTGCATGCAACCCCACTATTTGAAAAGGTGAGTGGAAATGGTTGTTCACTGCAGGTGGTTTCAAAATACATTTCCAGCCTCCTAGGGAGCGGATACCTGGGAAGAAACTAGTCATGTAAGTACACATCCATAACCAACCATGCCATTGCCCTTCACAGAATTACTTGCTCACTTCACCTGAAAGCCCTTGAAAAGAAAGATCTCCAATCTGCATCATTTAAAGAAAATATGAGAATGAGGACGATGTCCACAATGGATCACAGTGACGCCTGATATTGCTAATCAATCTGGATAAATGCAAAAAGGAGTCTTTGAAATAATCTAAAGAAAAGACTGTTTTTTTGTGAACCTCCCAGAGAGCTTCGGCTATTGGGCGGTATAAAAATGTAATAAATAAATAAATAATTTCCCCCCTAAAACAAATATAACTAGCTCACTTCATCTTTAAATTATCTGAAATATATGCAAATTATCTTCCCTGCTCTCCTCTGAATCCCTTCCAAATTGTTTGCGTCTCTCAAGATCTGTCTCTCCAGATTTAGGCACATTTAACATTCAGGGGAGAAGGATTGAGCAGAAGCTTGCTCACAATACTATGAATAGCAAAGCACAAAAACAAAGCAAAATGCACATACTCTGTAAAACACATGTATACTACCACCACCGCCACCTCCTCCTCCTCCTCAACCATATAGAGGACTCAGCACTACAGCAATCACAACAGTGAATGGATAGGATGCTTCAGGATAATAACGCTGTTCCCCTCACCACTCACTGCAGCCCTTCAATCCAGCCATTGCCACCATCACCACCATGAAAGGCTTGGTTACATTTCGTTTAGGGAAACATCCTTATGGTGATGATTGTGAAGAAAGTGGGAGAGATCACTCTGTCTACCCCTTCACCCTGTAATCAAGTTTCTGACAGCAAAGAATCAATCTATTTTTTTAAGTTATTTCGTCTCTGAGAAATTATCGGAATGCAACTTCTGCCTATTTAGAAAATAAATCCTTCCCTGCAAATGTTTGGATAAACATTATACTGTATATAATTTAATTTCTGTTCTATCTAGCTGAAAAGCTAAGTTTTCAAAGCTTCTACAACATCTACAATCTACAACATCTACAATTTAAAACATCTACAATGTTTTAAACTGTATCCCATATATTTGCTTGAAAAATCCTATTAGCTTTCTGCTTCTGCTCAAGGTCCAAATCGCTACTTCTTCTTTTTCTCCAATGGGCACTGTTTTTGTGATCTATGGCTGCATACAGTTATTAGAAGTAGGAGCTATACAAAGAATTGCATTTTTGAGTCCCTGCTTAACCTTCCAGTGTTATTCTGTTGGTAACAGCTGTTTCTACTTACCTGAAGTACAGCAGGTGCAGGACAAAGGTATCAAACCCTCTTCACCTGTTGCCTCAAATTCTACCCAGGTAACTTAGTAGAACTTATCTTTGTATATCTGTCACCACAACAGATGTTCAATAGGAAGCCTAGATAGCCACACCCACATATCTTTGGCTTGATCTTTACCTTGTTTAGTCAATCTGATTAGTTTAACAGAGCTGCACAACAATAAAATCTGCTCATCAAAATACAGCCAATCTGTTCAGTCGGAAATGCACGAATCCATAAAAAGCTGTTGCCTTCTTGCTACCATGACTCCAGTAAAAAAGTAAACCTGTGAAAGGGGTTTCACTGCAAGATATTTGATTCAACAATCCATATAAGTTGATAAGTAATATCAAGGACACTTCATAAAAATATCCTGTGTGTTCTTTCTAGTTAACTTAAGGGATGGATGAATCTCACTGTTTTGCTTTCTGTAATGTTTGCATTTTTCAAGCACAATATAATTCCCTCCTGTTGCCGCATCAGTTCGCAATTTTTAAAAGTATCTGCATGAAAATTCACATGCATTTTGGTATGAATGAAAATTACACACAGTTCCCCTAATATACACATTTTTGACAGTTATTTCCCCGTAGATATGCCCTTTTGTATGAATTTTTCATAAGGTATGAATATTCTTATACAATTTTGTGTAGTGCACACATTTTCATGTTCAGCCATTTTTTGATGGGAAAGCTGCAATCACAAAATTCAGAGAAGTGCAAAAACCAAATGATAACTGCATTCCGAACATAAGAACATAAGAATTCCATTCTTATGTCCAAGGACCGAATTCCATTCCAGTGGCGGGTGGGGCCAAAGGCAAAATGGGCGGATCCAAAATACCAGTCTAACTGCACAAAAGCTGGAAAATCACCAAATGAGCAGTGTTTGGGAGAAAAGGGCTGGGGAAAGGGGGTAATCCTGGAGGGCCAGACTAGGGCTCCATGAAGACGGGATTTGGCCCCTGGGCCTGTGGTTCTGCACCTCTGGGCTACTCTGACTGGCAGTGGTCTCTCTGATAAACTTTTTAATATTTAGTTTTGAAATTCATGGGATGGGGAAAAAATCCTCAAATGAGTTGCATCCTCCGCAGACTGAGTGCTATGGTGTTCATGGTTGTTATAAATGAGACACTGAACTAGAACTAAATAGAACAGAAATCATAAGCTGCACGGCAGGTTTCAAATTTCTCTGCCCAATCTTGGATTAAAGTTCTGCATTCTTCTGAGTATTATCTTGTATATACATGATGCTACATAAGCACAGATCTCCTCCTTGCCCACTAGCCAACCTTCTCCAGGCTGCCTTGCTCTCCTCCGATCTCCTCTCCCTTGAAACACCATGTGCACGCACTTGTAGCAAGTGTGGCTGTTTTCAGAGACAGCATTTCTGCCTGATAGCACTTCCTGGAATGTCCATGTCACAATCCCAAGTGTCACATGACTATTCCCAATAGTCACATGACTATTCCAGGAACTGCCTGTTAGGCTGAAATGCTGCTCCTGAAGACCGCCACGCTGCTAAAAGCATGAAAGGAAGTTTCCTAAAGTAGCAAGACCTTTAGAAAATCCTTTCTGGATGAAAGGAGTCATGTTTACTCAAACTCCAAAATGCTGTGAAATTACAGCGGTTAAGAGCCATGCCCTTAACAGACACATATGCAATATGGATATAGTATATTATTCTATGCTGTGCCTAGTTCCAGCTTCACCATTACTTTGGAGCTGGATGGCTGTGAGTAGCAGCATGGTGGACCTAGGTCCCAGTTTTGCCTGTTCGCTGGAATAGACACATGCAATGGAAGCTTCTACACAACTGAAGCTACTGTTCAATGTTACAAGAAAGGAACTAGCAACGGTTACTATCCATATAGAATGATCATAGTTGGAAGGGGTGTAGTGCAAGGGGATCCTGAAGCCTCCTATAAATTGTGACAGGTGAATACTTATTTATTTAAGAAATGTATACCCCCACACCTTTCTGCACATGGCCTCCAAGGCAGCTTACAAGAGAGTTAAAGTATAAAAACCCCACAACAAATTAAAAAGTCATCACATTTTACCTTTCAGTAGAAACCCTTTGAGCAAATGTTTCAGAGCTTATTTTCTACTTGCACACCTCTGAAATGCTCAAACATGCTCAAGATGTTAGATGAATAGAAGTGGAACGTTTCTACATAGCATTGCTGCCCTCTTCTGGGCTGAGATTTCCCATCCCCCCAGCCGCTGCTTGTAACGAATTCTATCATCAAGCCATAGAGTTTCATGACAAATCACGTAGGGAAATATGCTCACAATTACTGAAGAAAGTTAAATTTTCTGGAAATGTGTGTGGGCTAAATTAAAAAAAGTATTTGTTAAGAGCTAGAACACACGAGTAGTAAAACACATTATTGAATAATAGCAATTGTTACCGAAACATTGATAAATATGGACAGTGGGAGTGTTGCTGCAGATGAAACCATCAAGGAAACATCTGGAATAAATCGGAAAAGTCTCTAAAGGAAATGTCTCCAAAAACACCCCACCCCACCTCCACCTTTTCCTTTTGCCAAATTCCAGGCAGCTTTAGAAACAGAATGCCAATCGACAACAACCCAAATCTCTTAGAAATGTGTATGAACATAACTATAATTTCACAAATAGTTCACCTTTAGAAATAAAATGCCTTAATTTTTTTAGCATATCAAATAACTTTGCAAAGAACTACGATGCAAGGAGGAGACTAAGCAAAACAGGCCGGCACAAAATCAACCTTCCCTTCCTCTCCCAGAGCCACCAACGTTTCATTGCTAATTCCCAAAATAAAACCTCTAATGCAAGTTCATGTAGTGTTCAAGGGCTCAAGCAATTCAGTGTGTGCTGTTTTCATGACACATTTGATCATTCTCTTTCTCTCTCCCACACATCTTGCCTCCCACTGATTTGGCAAGCGTATCTTAACCTTTCACCTATGAAAATGAAAGCTTCCAACAGCAAGCTTATTCAGAAACTGCTCAAGCCTCTTATGGATATTCGACAAAAGTAGAACCCTTTTTCAGAAGAAAGCTCATTTTTGTACTTGGAGCGGCTTTTGGGGCTTAAATAGAGATGTGAAGGCAAAGGACAGAAACATTCCCCTTAAGGCTCAATGGAAAACCTAGGACACATTTTAACAAATCTCTTATTAAATATTTTCTGTTTGGGAATGAAGAGTGCAATATTTTTTAAAGCAGCGTTGAATATTTTTTTTACTGCAGATCACTCCTCTTGTGTTGATCACATTGCTACTGTATTTGATTGGCCTGCTGAGCAAGCAACGCTCTGATGTTGGAAAAGTGCTTTCAAACATTGCAGGATACAGAATACCATCAGCTGTTGGGTACAAGAGTGCAATCTGAGAGCCTGCCCATTTATTGGTAGTGGTGCCCAAAGCCTTTGTACAACCCCCCTCCCCTGTAACTACTCTCACTTTCCCCAAAGACGCTAATGTCTACACCATATGTAATAAATAAATGTTTTAAATTACACATACACACAATCAAGAAACCATAGTCCAATGGTAGAGCCCATGTTTTGCATGCAAAAAGTCTAAGGTTCGATCTCCAGCATCTCTAAGGGGGGCAGGAAAAGCTCCTGCCTGAAATTCTAGAGAGCTGCTGCTGCTGCCAGTCAGTGTTGACCATGCTGGGCTAGATGGACCAAGGGTCTGACCCAGTATAAGACAGCTTCCAATGTGAAAGCATTCAGATTGTGTTTTTTTTTTAAAAAATGAGCAAATTATTCATTCCCTGAAGTCCAAAAAAACAAAACAAAAAACCCTCAAAGAAAAAGTTCAGAATCAAAAGCTTAAGATCTTTCAAATACTGTTTCTGATTAGAGAAAATAAATTTCCAAGTATTTTTAAATACATATTTACTGGAATGAAACAGCAGATAAATAAAGAAAACATAGGTTCAGGCAGCAAATTCTGTGTACAGTTAGTGCCAATGGAAGCTTCCCTCCAGGAGCTTATAGCAACTTTGAGAATAGTTATTTTCAATGGTTACACTGCTTTCTCATGTGCCTCAGGCCCTTTTCAGACCACTGCTAGTGCCCCCGGTCATTATTTAGTAGGAAAAGACCTGGACGAACTAAATGGAACCACACATTTAATAACACACCTAGGCCGTAGCTAGACCTAAGGTTTATCCCAGGATTGTCCTGGGGTCAAACCTGTTAATCTAAGTGCCACACAGGGCATCCAGCGCTCAGGCAGGGACGAACCCGGGCTGATCCTGGGATAAACCTTAGGTCTAGCTACGGCCCCAGTTTGATCTTATGTTACCAGCAGGAGAAGGTATAGCAAACACAACACTCAAAGCTGGTGCTTCCAAAAAAATGGATATTTTTCTAAACTGAAAGACTAAAGGAAAAAGCAACAGAGATGTTATTCTTTGCCATTAATAGCATTCTCTCAGCTATTAATTCCAAACCTTCCTGTCTTAAAAGCAGTCCACCCAACATTTTAGAATGCACAGCAGCAAAATATCGCACATTATGAGAACACAAGAGCAGCCCTGCTGAATCAGACCAAAGGCCTATCTAGTCAGTGCCCAATCAGATGGCCCACTGGAAGCCCACAAGCAGGACATGGGAGCAACAGGTCTCTCCCACTGTTGTCCCCTAGCAACTGGTATTCAGAGGCATGCAGCCTCCAATTCTGGAAGCGGTATATAGCCATCATGACTGGTAGCCATTGATGCTATTATCATCTGTTGACGCTATTCCACAACTAGGCAATGACAGAACCGAAGAGCAGGTAATTCACATGTGATCAAATCTGCACATCAGTTTGACATGCTGAAGTTGATGACGTAACATAGTACTTAAGCCCATGGCTGTGAAACATGAAGTCACTATACTAGGTTGTCTTTTAAAAGCCACTTGTAAATGAGCCCTGTGCTTGCATGTACACTCATTCCTTGCCTCATGCACTCCATTAAGTTCTGGTTTTGCTGGGCAAGGGCAAGACACATTTTGCCATACTTATTACAGACCAAGAAGTAATAAAGGAAGTGGAGCAAGCACAGGAATCATCCCTGTAGCACTAAAGCATGGTTTGGTGGTGGTTTTTTAAAATTATTTTTCAGCATAAAGTTCGTACTGCCTGTGGTGAAAAAAGTGATTCTACTTCATCATATAGTGTCACTCACAGAAGACTTCTAGTGGGCGGGGGGAATGGAAGCCCCTTGGAAAACCTATGCTGCCACCTCTGGTAACTCCCCCACCCACCCCATTTCATCTCCCACTCCTCCCTTGCCAAAATACCTCCAATTTCTTCACATGTTAATGGAGCCATTTCACCTTAGCTCTAGTTGAAACTGGCTGTGGTAAAGACAGCATTCCACACAGGCCAGGGGTGAACTGTGCTTCTCACTCTTGTAGCCAGGACTGGCCTAAGACTTTTTGCTGTCTCAGGCAGAGCAGCAAATGGCACGCTCCCCTCACTCCTCAAGTCAAGTTTTCAAGGCTAGCCAAGATATTTTGGCACCTGCAGTCTTTTCATGCCACCCAAAATCAGCTGACTGAAGTGGCTGCCTCACTCTGCTTAATGGTAGGAATTGCCATGCTTGTAGTTTTGAAGGCCTAGTATCACCTGAGGCTGAGAGAGAGAGAGAGAGAGAGAGAGAGAGAGAGAGAGAGAGAGAGAGAGAGAGAGAGAAAACCCAAGTCATGCATGCAGCTCGCCCTGCCCTGCATTGTATTATACGAATGGTGGCATTCAATTGATTGAGATCTAGTAGATATTTCACACTTCAACTGAAAAGAGTGGGTGGGAAATAGCTCTGCAGCCACCACTGGATCTGCAGAAGCAGCAGAAACTTCCAGAGGACAGGGAAAGAGACTACAATTGCCATCAGCAAACTTGACCACTTCATTGCTCATTCCTAATTCCAAATCATTTATGAATAATCTGAAAAGCATTGGTCCCAATACAGATCCCTATGGGACCCCACTATTTACATCTCTCCATTGGGAGAATTTACCATTTATTTCTACTCTGTACTTTTTGTTCTTTAACCAGTTTTTGAGTAATAAGAGAGCCTCCTCTTATTCTTCAACCTCGTTCAGATGACATTTTGTGGTTAGCTTAATCGTGTTCATCTGTGGTTAGTGCTAACCCTTTTGTGGTTAAGTTTTCCTTAACCACACGCTAACCACAAACTGGTTAGTTGAGCACCTGAGTCCTCTGAATGCTCCGCCCTATATCCAGCTAAGACACCCGGCAGTTGTGCCTGCCATTTCACTTAACGTCATAACGGTGCTTCAACATAATGTCGTTTCAATGCAACGTCAGAATGGCACTGCAACGTGGTAAGAGAAAGGGTAGATCAGTATGGGGGAAGTGCTGGTTGGGGAGGGAAAAAAGGTGTATTTCCAGAAGGCGCCCCTTTAAACAACATGTACCGCACAAAAACCTGGGCCGATTAAGGGAAATGGCGGCCGCAATGCCCGTTACAACCAAGCAGCAGGCTGCAGCTGTGATCGAGCCCATAGGCTAGAGTGGTTGGGGCAATTTTGGCCCCTCTATACTGGAAGCTCTATGGTTTTGGCCTGTTAACCACAGGTACTTGTCAGACAACAACTTTAAACCATATTTTGTGCCACTAACCATGTTGCATAACGTGGTTAGTGAGGTTGACCACAATATGGTTAACAAGTGTGCACAGTTAGGGAAAAAGCGTGTCAGACGACACCATTAATCATGCTGTTTAATCACAAAATAGTTAACGGCATGGTTAACAGTGTCGTCTGAACAGGGCCTATGACTGCTAAGTTTCCCCAGGAGTCTTTGGTGAATGACTTTATCAAAAGCTTTTGGAAGTCCGAGTAAATAATGTCTACCAGATCAATCCTGCTCACATATTATTGATACTCTCAAAGAACCCTAAAAGGTTAGTGAAATAGGACTTACGTTGGCAGAAGCGATGTTGATTCTTTTTCAGCAGGGCTTATCCTTCTATATGCATACTAATTTTATCTTTGGATAATGCTTTCAACCAATTTACCCGGAACAGATGTTGAGCTAACTGGCCTGTAAGTTTCCGGATACCCCTGGATCACTTTTTTAAAAATAGGCATTACATTGGCCATTTTCCAATCTTCTGGTACAGATTTTAGGGACACATTGTATACTTTTGTTATAAGATCAGAAATTTCATATTTGAGTTCTTTAAAAACTCTAGAATGGATACCATCTGGACCTGTTGATTTATGGTCATAATGATTCCTGTTGAAATCTCTTTTCTGAATTAGACTTGGGGCACTTGTATTATTTTTGAAGATGTGTACAAATATGGAAAAGGTTAAATATTCATTCTCCAACTCCCCTTCAGAAACGTTTCTGAAAGTGGGTCTGCTGTGGTAAACAGACTTGTGCATATTAGTTTTTAGCATTGCATTTGAATATTTGCAACATGGGTGTAGCAATATATGTTCAGAAAGTAACATGATGAGAAGCAAGATTTAAGTTAACAGTTAGCAGCTTGAGGCAATTCGGACTGCATCCTTGCCCACTCATTGCAGAAGTATTGAGGAAGTCTAGTCACAGGAGTTCAGGATTGTAAGCATAGGAGAGTGGAATACTGGGATCTGGGAGAAATGGAGTGTACCAGATTCAGCTGGCAGCTGGAAACTCACGGTGGAAGACCAAATTGAGATGGTATGGGTGTCACATGCCTGTGTTGGCCTATTCCAGGCAGGATGAAGGCCAAGCCATATTGGATTCTTGAATCCCAGTGTGAATAAAGGAGAAGGGGCCCAGTAGGCTTCAAGAATGAATATTTTAGTGTCTGAACTTGTGACCCATGACAAGATAGTTGGGAATGCATAGCAGTAGTCAGTCCCAACAGCCTTGCAGATGTGCCTCTACCCAACATGGGTTTGTGTTTATATCTTTGCTTGTGTATGGAATTGTCTGGTATGGAACTGTCTGGTAAACTTCTACAAAATTAGGTTTGTAAACAAAGCCAGAAACCAAAGGTTAGTGGGTAAATAAACAAGGACTTATATTCAAATTTAAGTTCCAATATTGATACCCAACTTAGAGCATGTGAGCCAAATCCATTCTAGATGTTTCTGGTTGTTGTTGTTGTTGTTATTTCCTTTTGCTTTAGCAGTTTAATTAAAGATGGGCATTTTTCCTCTACACTCAAGATATAAGATATGCATAGGAGGCAATTAATTCTAAATTATGTTTTGAGGGAAAACAAGAGAAAAGCAGAAGTAAAAAGAAAGCAGGTAAATTTCTATATCATGCAAAACTAAAACAATAAAATGGTCTCATAAAATAAAAGTCACTATATTATCAGTGAATTAGCTTCCTCGCCAATATTTTTTTTTCAAATGACAGTGTAAAAGAACTGCTAAAGCATTTGTTTCATTTAAATTCCATTTCACCTTTTAAATCCAGAAGGATCTCCTCAAGGCAGTTTATATAAAGCAACAGCAACAGGGCTGCTTCTATCTCTTCTGGCACATATCTTTGCTTTTCTGGTAGTGCACCCCCACCCTGACAAACCTGAATTGCAAGGCTTTTCAGTGTCCAAAGGGCAGAGCTGAACTAGTGCAGAAGCTCAGCTTCAGAAGAGCTGCTGAGTGGTTGAAGTTGACTCTTCTATTTACACATTCTACATGTGTAAGCAAAATAAGGACAGAAAGGCACATGGGCAGTTCTCTTATGAAGAGTACATAAGCTCTATGGCAAGCTTGCCCAATTTGTGATCTGCCAAGTCAAATGTAGCCACCAGCCAAATGTGATAGGCCATTAAGAGCTCAGTAAATTTCCTGGATTTGCTGCCTAACTGGGATTGGAAAAAAGAGCAGTTATCAAGTACATGGCAGGCCAAAATACATGGCTGCTGTTTTTGTGCTGTGCTTGGTATGGTAGATTGTATTTGTTCCAGGTCTACTCTATGGTCTGTTCTAGAGGGTGATGCACATACTGCCAAAATTTGCCTGGAAATCTTCAAGACATTTCAAAGTAGACATCTGAGTGTTCCCTAAAATATTTGAGGAGGATTAAACTGTTATATAGCAGCATGAGAGAGTTCAAATGGAATCTGGGTCACTAGATTTCTGGGGGAAGGACAATTTCACTTGACCACTGCAGGGATCCTGGACAGTTACTGCAGTTACTCTCCTGGGCTAATGACAGTTAGACAGACAAATCTGATAGATTTCCTGGATATTTGAACCATATCCTTAATCCCTCTTTCATCCTCATTTTATTTTTATTTATTTATTTATTTATTACATTTTTATACCACCCAATAGCCGAAGCTCTCTGGGCGGTTCAGAAAAATTAAAACCATGAAGAGCATAAAAACAACCAACAAATTTAAAACACACATACAAAATACAATATAAAAAGCACAACCAGAATAAAACCACAACAGCAAAAATTAATGTAGGTTAAAATATGAGATTAAAACAGCAAAGTTTAAATTTAAGTTAAACTAGGTGTTAAAATACTGAGAAAATAAAAAGGTCTTCAGCTGGCGACGGAAAGAAAACAATGTAGGTGCCAAGCGAACCTCTCTGGGGAGCTCGTTCCACAACCGGGGTGCCACAGCAGAGAAAGCCTTTGCGATCTTGCAGTGAATTTGGAATATGTCACACTTGTGAACACTAAAGCAGTTACCCCAATATAACCCATGAATCAAACAAACAAACAAACAAATGCCCACTGACTATTCAAGAGCCTTTTCCTTCTCTTTCAACTCTCTGATTCAGCCCTTCAATGCATCCATATGAAGCAAATTAAGGCATTGCATTTTAAGAACTGTTTTTTTTTTAAAAAAATGTTATCATTTGCCATTCCCAAACTCAACTCCCCCCACCCACTTGTGTGTTCAAAATCTAGCTGGCCGAGTCACAAAGCTGAGGTGTCTGTACACATTAAAATTCCAAAATGTTTAGATTAAGCATACCTAATGCTGCTGAAACAACTAAAATGTTTGACAGGAAGTGTCTTTACAGAGGTAAATTAGCAAACAAGTATCTTGGAGACAGCATTTATAAGTGTTGCTGGATCCTGACCTAATTAAATTCTCTCTTGTACACAACTCTGAACGATAGAGGAGCCCTCTCTGTTTCTACATCTGGCAACTCTAACCGCTCTCACAATCTCTATTAGGATTAACTAGGGAAGTGCTATTCAAAGACAAATTTAGAGTAGGCTTAGGGCACAGAGGAATTAATGAGAAAATAGCAGATGGTACTGCAGTACCTCTCACTTCGTATACACAACCTCGAGCAGTTTCTATACACGTGAAAGCTCAAGGGTCCCACCTGGTAACAGGATAATGATCCTAAATGTGTACTTATGTTACATTACCATGCACACTGATTACAAATATTAATCCCTTTCATTTTCATGCACCTCTACTATTCTACCACTTTTAACTGTGACAACATGACACTCTCCCTGCTTCTAAAACGAAGCACATGCTGGAGGGAAAAAAAATAGAACAGCAGGCGAATTGTCACTCTACAAGGTGCCAAGTAGGCTTGAAAGATGACATCACCCCCATTTTGCCAATGACAATGGCACTAACAAGAATATATAATCAACAAACCACACAACCAGACTAGCAGTGGCAGGTGCAACCCCCCCTTTTTTTTTTTTTTTGCTAGGAGTAAGTCAACATTCGCTTCCAGCACAAAACTATTCCTTTTATTACAATGTTAAGCAGAAGTTGGCTTCCAGAAGGCACTGCAGCTGCCGCCACCACTTCTACAGATGCTTTCATTAATTTTATCAAGGACATACTGAAATAAGTGCTTATTCAGCACAATGGCTGCTTGGAAGCAGCTGGAGACATAAAACAAACTATTTGGAAGGGACTACAACTAAACCCAACATGTAGATTAAAAGGAATTAAAGGGGGGAATTGAAATGTATTTAAGGCTATAACCCAAACCCAACAAAAGCAAGAAAATTCAAGGTTGCAACAAACATGTTCTCTGCCAGAAGAGCACTTGGAAACAAACAAACAAACAAACCAAAATAAATCCTTTACTCTTTTCCCCTCGCTTGCTCCAATGTATCTAGGAAATAAAAGAATTCTGATAGCGTGCAACTGCAACCTAGTCCCTTATCGTGCAAAAGAAGAAGCAGGCATTAAGCTATGCATGACTCAAGAGCTTTCAGATCGTGCTTCAATACCAGGGCCTCAGTAGTTATAAATATGCAAGCCTGCCACTGTATATCAACACCAGAGTTTGTGTAACAGTAACTGAGATACAGAGCCTCCCCTTAAAACATTTTTGTCACCCCTGTCCCTGTAGTTATTGAATCATTGTTCCTCTTTTTTGTTTTTAATCATATTATAGAATTCTAGGCATTTTCCTTGGCTGCAACTTTTCCACAAAATATTTAATAGGCTAAACACTACTGCTAAATATTTTACAGGGCAAACCCTGTTTTGACAAATTCTCTCACCAAAGCCTCTGGAACAAATTTAGCAAGTCACAGAATAAGAGGAGAGGTTGTCTTACAGATCTGTAATCAATTAAACAACAGAAAACAGAGAGTAGGAATAAATGGTAAATTCTTCCAATGGGGGGATGCAAACAGTGGTGTCTCACAAGGATCTCTCCAAACTAGGACAATGGGCATCACACTGATAAATGTTTTCAATGTAAGTCCGTGTAAACTGATGCACACTGGGGCAATTTCCCCCCCAAACTTCAAGTATACGCTTGTGGGATCTGAGGTAGAGGTGACTGAACAAAAAAGAGATTTTGGGATTGTTGTGAACGGCTCAATGAAAATGCCAACCCTTGGTGCAGCTGCTGTGATAAAGGCAAACTGCATGTGAGGGATAATTAGAAAAGGAATCGAAAATAAAACTGCCAATATCAAACTTCCCTTAAATAAATCTATGACGCAACCACACTTGGGAAACTGTGTACAGTTCTGATTGACGCACCTAAAAAAGGATATTGTAAAGTTGGAAAGAGTGCAGAAAATGGCAAGGATTGGGGGGCTCAAGCAACTCCCCTATGATGAAAGGTTAAAATGTCTAGGATTGTTTAGCTTAGAAAAAAAGGCAAGTAATGGGAGTTATGATAGAGATGTACACAATTATGCATGGTGTAGAGAATGAGGATAAGGAGACATTTTCTTCCTCTCTCACAATACTAGAACCATTTTGGATGGCTTTAAAAGCAGACTAGACAAATTATTGGAGGAGATGGCTACTAGTCATAATGGCTATATGCTCTCTCCATTATCAGAGGCAGTATGCCTAGATATGAAAGTGCTGGAGAACACAACCAGGTAGTTGCTATTGTACTTATGTCTTACTCGTTGGTTTTCCAGAGGCAAGCCACAGTGGCCACACTGTGTGAATAGAATGTTGGATATGAACCCTTGGTCTTACCTAGCATGGCTGTTCTTATGCTAACAGAAGGTATACTTTCTATTTACTTCTCTTGTTTAGGTTGGTAAGTAAGTACCTTGAAGTTTATGACACACCTGCTGCCAGGCCATATGCTAGTTTTATTGCAAAGGCAGGAGAATCCTTTCACCAACAACTTGTTTTCAACAATTCAAGCAGCCTTAAAAAGTGGACCATTCAGGAGCCTGAATAAACCTTCAAGATTTAAATTGTGGTCCAGAATTAGGGTTAATGTACAAGAGGGCAAGCAGAAAGGCATGCCATGCATTTGAGAATTGTGGACACTCCAACAACCTATTAACAGTGAGGGGTACACTGCAAGGCATGCACATGGATGAGGACTCTCCCCTCAATAGAAATTGATGGGCAGGGGTCTCCATGTCTAATCCTTAAATGAGCGAGGACAACTTTCTTTCTTCGGTTCTTAAATTATTAAATTATACATTTGACAACCAAAATTCTGGTCTTGACTTGAGAAGCTTATAGGTCTGGTCGTCCTATAGTTTTTGCCACTGGTCTTCAGCTTGGATTAAAAGTCAAAATCAGAACAATTTCCTAGAATTAAATCCTACATCATGATAGTGCAATGAGATTTTCTTCCTCCCTGCTGCAGCCCTCTGCGCCACTAAAAGATCTGCTCTGGGTTGGCCAGCCCTTTGGAGTGGATTTTTAGTCTGTGTGTATTATTATTATTATTATTATTATTATTATTACTATTATTATTTTATATTTATATCCCGCCTTTTACCCAATACGGGGCCTCAAGGCGGCCTTACAAAATTTATTTATTTATTCATTTGTGTAATACCCCATAGCCAAAGCTCTCTGGGCAGTTTACAAAAGTTAAAAACAATGAACATTAAAAACAGAAATACAAAATTTAGAAACCACTGAAAGTATAAAACAACAACAATAACCTTTTAAAACAACTAAAATTTAAAACATATACATTTTAAAACCTATGAATAGAAATATACAAAAATTTAAAATATATTCCAATATTAAAACATTAAAAATACATGACAATTTTAAAAGACCTTAGCACAGATGGAGGCCCAGATTAATCGCCAAAGGCCTGCCGGAACAAAAAAGTTTTTGCCTGCCTCTGAAAGCACATCAAGGAGGGAGCCAGTCTAGCTTCCCTGGGAAAAGAGTCCTAGAGCACTGGAGCAGCCACCGAGAAGGCCCTCTCCCGTGTTCCCAACAGGCACGCCTGTGATGGTGGTGGGACTGAGAGAAGGGCTTCCCCAGAAGATCTCAAAACACAGGCAGGCTCATAAGAGAGAATACTGTCTTTCAGATATCCTGGACCCAAGCTGTATAGGGCTTTAAATCACTTTGAATTGTGCTTGGAAACAAACTGGAAACCAGTGGAGCTGTTTTAACAGGAAAGTTGTATGCTCCCTGTAACCAGCCCTGGTCAGCAATCTGGCTGCAGCTCTTTGAACCAGCTGAAGTTTCCGAACACTCTTTAAAGGCAGACCCACATACAGCGTGTTATAGTAATCCAATTGGGATGTAACTAAGGCATGAGTCACCATGACCAGGTCCAACATCTCTAGGAACGGGCGCAGCTGGCGCACTAGCTTTAAATTATCCCCTCCAGGTTTCACTAACCAAAGCAGTTCCATCAGCTGAATGACACTATTGGATTCAACCCATATCAACAAATAATTGTTTCAGTATTGATGTTGTTTTATTAATTAAATGAAGATGAGGGTTTGCCATACTAGCTGCCTAGTCAACCAGTTGCCCCTGATGTCTATGTTCCCCTCTCTCCTATTACGCCATTCCTCGCTTTTTCCGCGGACTATGTGTTGTAATTGTGTTCTGAATAGCGAACAAGGTTTGAAGGGAAGCACAACACAAACACATAAGTCGTTCCGGCAGTACAGGTGAAATGCCCAGGAAATGGATGTACCACTCATTCCACTGCATTTGTTGTGGGAAAGAGGGTTCTCTATGACATCTGGTAATGGAAAGGCTGAAGTCTGGAGACTTCTAAAACTTGGGAATTTTTGCAAATAGCATAGCTATTGCTGTGCTCTGCTACTATATTAATAAATGAATGTTGCAGACATTTTCCCAATCTGTTTGACACATTGAGTGATCAAATGAGTTCCCCCCCTTCCAATCAACAGCTAATCCCAAATTTGAGTCACTACCATATCTGCATGCACAGATATAGGAATTGACCTAGCAACACACAACTTGTCTCCTGACAAACCCAAAGAAGTCAGAGCTCCAAAAATTGGGTTCAGTGATGTTGGCCTGTCACAGATGATAAGGATTTTAATTGCATGTGTTTTCAATAATCAGGGAATATTTAAAAGATTGAGAAAAATGAAATGTTGTGCTACTTCATTAGTTTTGAATAAAAAAGAAATGCTTAGTGATGAACCAGCTTTCAACACTTGATTGAAATATGTCTATTATACACAGAGAGGTTAACAGATCAGGCATGAACACAACTTTTTAAAATATATATTCCTAAAGATTGCATGCCCTAAGCACAGTAGCAAACAAGAAGGGCTGTCTGGAGCTTCTGATTTCTCATAATCCAGTTGCATTGCACCTAATTTAGATTTTGCCCTCAACCATTTCCATTCCTCTTCACCTACAGTCGCTGCCACAATGCAAGCAAGGGTAGCCAGAAACTTTGATACCAGAAACAGAAAATTCAAAAGAACGTATCCCCAATCCCAAGTGGTAAAAATATACTAGATATAAATTAATGGCACTTCAAAATTTGTCACTTGAACCTGGCAATAGTAGGACTGATCCCAGGCAAGACCAGGCTCATTAGTTCCACTTTTTAGAAATCAATATTAATTTCTATTAACTCCAGGATACACAATTTAGAAGAAAAACAACATTGCAAACCCTTTCCATACATTAAAACACATACATTAAACCAGGCATGAGCAACCCATAGTTCTCCAGATAGTTTGTCCTAAAACTCCCATCAACCCACACCATTGGCTATGCTGGGTAGAGTTGTAGGCCAAAACATCTGGAGGGGCACAAGTTGCCCATCCCCACATTAAACCCTTCCATACATTAAAATGCAGATTGCAAAATAACTACCATTCTACTTACATTCCCATTATAAAAACTTTGAACAATTGTAGATACTCAATTAAGCTCCATGTACTATATAGCAGAGGAGAGGTAGCAGATTTATTAGGCCAGATCAACGAGCTGTATAGCCCAGTATTATGACTCCAACTGTAGTCTAATCTAGTCTATAAAATATTCTAGTAAATAACTTGCAACACAGATCTAGGTTTCTGGCTGTAGCTGGGAACACACCCTCACTACATCCTAGACTGGAGTGATAACTGAACAACTTCAGTCCCAACATGCCATCCCACATGACGCTTGGTCTAGCGTGTACTGGCTTCTATTATGTCACTCTAGGCCGCAATGTTTAGCTCAAAATTCTTAACCACTGTAGCTTAGCGTTTCGTCTGAACAGGGTCTTTATCTTACCTTACGCAATATTTATCTTACATGAAACACACACATACATGTATGAATACGCACATACTTTGCAAATATATATTTTTAGATCACATCATGCTCTGTTTTGGGAAGCCTAAAGGCTTATTTTACAATCTCCAAAGATACATAGCTTCAGTACTGATAGTGAGGTGGATATATGATTCACATGGGTTAGCTCCATGCAAATGGCTCCCACAGTGCTTGCAAGTCAGGCTGCAGTGAAAGTTTGCTTGACCTGCTTTGTATCTTTAACTTGGAAGCACGTTAAGGCATTGTGCACACATGATGCTTGGTCATGTTTTAAAGATGCAAGAGATATAATCAAAGCAATGTGACGTATGAGCCAGCAGTAACTTACCAATCACAGCCACACCAACCTTTGTGATTGTCAACTCCTTTATATGCGAAATCATGCTTTGACAAGCTGTGGCTTCAGTTGAAAAAGCTCTGAGAACTACTATGGTGATGAACAAGCCTCTTGATGCAAATACATGATACATATTGCATCTCTGGATCATAATGCTAAAATTTACTTTGATAAAATAATCTCCAGTTTGATAGTAGTATTTTAGTATTTTGTCCCTGAAGACAAATAATGATATATTAATTGCTAAACCCCCACCCCCCAAATGCTTTCCTATTTCATAACAAATATTTTAGAAAGTATGGGTGTCCGTCTCCCTCCAATAATGAAACTAATGAAAACAGATTGCTAAATTGCAGTGTGGCTTGAAATCAGAATAAAAGTAGAGAATTCTTAAACATTCAAGCTACTAAACATGCAAGTTTATGCTAGCTGTTTCTATTCCCACAGGCTTTTGTGATCTGTTAAACCTTGGATTGGGGAAAGACAGGCAAGAGACAGAAATTATCTTATCTGGACACAGTGTACTATTGGTGTAGAAAATCCAACTCTTTTCTCCAATGCCATTTTCTCTTCTCAGTTCATGTGATGCTTGACAGATATATTAGCACTTGAATATTATTTTTATGTTTATTTTTTAATAGTTTTCACCTGGAACAGCTGCCTGGGATGCCAATCTATTTTTTCCTTCAGTCTTTTGTAAATATTTGAAATAGCTATTCATTAACAGTTGCACATTTATTCAGCACTGCTGTTCTGCTCGTGAACAGGAATTAGCTTTTATTTCCCCACCCCTCTTCGGCTGAGCTGGAGAAAGCCTGCTGCTTAGGTTCAATCTGTCAAGATTCAAATTATGCTCCAGCTGAGACCTAATCAAAGGCGTCTGACCCGGTTTGCAAATAAACCAGGAACAAGAGTGGTTATATTTATTTATTTTCTTTGGGGCACTTGCTCTGCAAATGAAAGCAAAGATTACAAATACAAGTTAAATTACAAGCAATCACAATGTACACTTTCATACGAACTATATCTTCCTTTTGGCAATAACTGGACATGGATCAGTCCATAAAAACTTGGTTTATGAGACATATTTTAAATCAAAATCTACATTCATTTTTAACACAATTACATAAAAAGCAGAAAAGTTAAACAATCAAACTTAATGTATAACAATATTTTCTAAATAAATGCATACATGTAAAATCTCATTGAAAGGGCATATGAAACAGGATTTATGTTTATACCACATTCAGCAGATGTTACTTTAACTCTGTGAAAGTATCTTCCATGTGAATTTCAGACGTCCTGTCATCTTATAAATCGAACATTTTCTTTAACACATAGTTAAAGGTAGATGGCCATTAACTAGCAGTACTATTGACATATTTAGATCCTGATTATCCTGCAATACCTGTCACCCTCTATTTTAATAGTGTTTTGCATGTGAAGTAGCTTTAGTATCTGCGAAACAGTAGGAATGTTCAGTTAAGATGTGGGAGTTAACCCACACACTATTATTTCCTCTAGGGTTGACAAGTCCCAGGCCCCAAAATCCTGGCAACAAATATGCAAAATCAGTTGTGCCAATTATGCAAATCAGCTGCACTAAATTAGCATAGCCAAGTTATACATTCTTTTGGCAGGTGCTTCATCTCTGCTCCTGCAGAACACCAGAGGCTGTGAGATAACAGGCAACAGAGTGAGTTCAGGGGAATGGGGGGAGACTTTCTATTGTCAGAAAAGACAGGAGCTGAACTCAGTTCCATAGATATTCTTCATAGATATTAATCAGCAATGCCTATCAGGGCTCTGCCTAAGTATTCCTACTTCTCCAAACTACTTTAATAGCACAGGATGTGTGCGTTAGTGCGTAGATAGTTTCATTCCTGACCAGTCTTGAATGATTCTAGCATTAGATAAATAAGAATCAAGTATCTTAACTTGTACAGTTAAGAAATAGTTAGCCTTTAAAGGGTAGAGGGGTGCTTGCATGCTGTCATTCATAAACAGATTTGCATTCTTGCAATCCAACTTGAAAAGCAGTTCAAAGACTGTGGAGTGTCTAACTAGGAGCAGCTGTTTGTAACTGCAGTTAGATTGAACATGTTTCTGTCAGGACAACCCAAATCTGCATGCTATACAGCAGAGCTTATATTTCTGGATGCTTTGCTGTCCCCACAGTTATCCATGAACTGGTGGCACCTTGCTTAGATTATTAAATACACTGTGCATGGGACTGCCCTTGAAGACTGTTCGAAAACTGCAGTCAGTGTAAACTACAGCAGCACAAGTGGTCATTAGGTTCCATTGGGACATATTATGCCAGTCTTGAAACAGTTATAATGGCAACTGGTGCTGGTTTTGACCTATAAATCTTTAAATGGCTTGGGACCATCATATGTCCCCCACATGAAACTGCCTGACCACTAAGATCGAAACTGCCTGATCAGACTCTGCGCCCCTGCTTTGTATCTTTTGTGCCAGCTGGGGAAAGACAGGTGGTAGCTGGAGACAGAGGGTTTTCAGTTATAGCACCCCATTTATGGATCCCTTCCCAGAGAGGTTTGGATGTTGCTATCTTTATTTTCTTTACAGTGCCAGGTTTCTATTTGCCCAAGCTTTTTAATGATTGCACTTCCTTTATGCTGCATTCAAATCTTTCTGATGCTCTGGCAAATTTGTCATTGTCTGATTATATTGTATTGGGGTATTTTATTTTGTAAGATGCTCTGAGAACCATGGATGAAGAGCAGATACGAACTGCAATATATAAATATTGAAGGATACAGATAAAAATGACAAATACCAACTCTGTTTAATTCAGTGTGAATAATCTTTGCTTTGAGTAGACAGACTTTAAGTGTGGCATTGTACAGCAGCATCGCAAAAAGTTTTTAACATTCCTTTCATGAACCAGGATTTAATATCTACTTACCAAATGGCAAGTCAAGGTTATAAATGCTAAGTCAGAGGAGCAGTATCTTGCTTTGCTTCATTTCACATCACATACTAGAAAAAGAAATGAAGACCTAACTCTCAATTCCCGTACCTAGATGTTCCAGAGTAGGGCAGTAGTGGAATAGCTCCTACCTTTCGGTTACTAGATAGGGTCTTCTTGCAGAAGACACCAAGGGGAGAGGACTCCCTTTAATTCCCACACTGTGCTGGTCATCTGAAAGAGACCCCAAACTCAATTGTAGCTGATACAACATTAACATCTATGTGGAATGAATACAGAATAGTATAACTGATATGCAACATGCAATGAACAAAGAGAAAATCAAATCAAAGAATTTACCACACACCACTTAACCTACAACAGATATGTGTCACAGAAACAGCAAGTACTGTATATCCTTTCAACTGTTCCTTTCCTTTCCAAAAGGAAAGGGGCACTTAGACTGCCCCTAACCCTCCCAGCTTCTCTGAGAATCGGAATTTATAGATGAGCCCAATTTTTTTATTTCCACTGTGGTGCCAGGACTGTGCAGTCTAAATATTTAGAGAATATTAATATTTAGAGAAAAGCAATAACTCTTCAGGACATGATCCTAAGGTGCACCTATGACCACCTATTGGAGAATCTACAAGTAGAGGAAGAACACTGATGGGACAAGGAAGGTGGTCTGCATTCGTACCAAGACACCAACCAGAAGCTGGCCTCACACTTTATCAACTGTGTTTTAGGGTGAAATCCTATGCATGTTTAGACAGAAATAAGTCCTACATTTCGCAGGATTGCCCAGCCAGCCATGCTGTCCACAGTGGTACTGGGTGTGTGTGTTGCTGGTTGGGGGGGATGTTATGAGTCCTAGGATTTATTTGTGTCTAAAAATGCATAGTGCCCTTAGACAATTAAACCAATTTTCAGCTGATTTAAGAATCCCCATTTGCTATTTTAGCTATAATGTTACCAGGAGCTGTCTGTTAACAGCTGGAAAAAATGAAACTTTCATCATACAACAAATATTATCCCTTTCTTATAAAGTATAGCTGGGTAATGAAGAGAAGAGCATCTCAATTTGACAATATTTGACAGAGCTTCGGCTACGGGGCGGTATATAAATTAATTAATTAAATAAATAAATAAATATAAAAATATTCATGGCCAGTGTTTTATTAAGTGCTAGTGACAGAAGGAGACCAGTATATGTCGCTTATAATGAGTTGAGAGAGCTCCCAAATGCAGGACAAGTATTTACACATCTAAATCCCTGTGAAGCATGGGATGAAAAGGGGAGTGGGTAAAAGTCAGGCCTCGGTAAGGTGAAACCAAACCCACATTAAATCAACACAGTTGTTTTCAGGGGGTAGATGAATTTCCATCTCTCCACAAGAAAGCCTGTTGAGAAGGCAGCACACTGGCAATTAACTTAATCTTTTTTAAAAAAGTACAGCAGGCTACACATTAAAAACAAACCTAGATTTATCTGCCTGATAAAGATTTCAACCACAAATGAGGGCATTTTCTCAACCCTGTGCATAAGATGTGTTCAGACAATGCAAGCTAAGCAGAAAAAGCATTTAAGAAGCCACCCTCTGAAGCAACATTCCTCTATTGTTTGCCACACTGTAGATCCATGGCAACCATCCTATATACAGAAATGTACCACAACACAAAGAGAAATATTACACAAAATCCAGAAGCAATGTTCAGCTTCTGACCTGGGCTTCTGGGAAGGCTTTATACAGTTTAGCTGTTGAGTAACTTAAGAAACATATCTTTATGATTTTGTGGGCAGTCAATGTTACTCAGTACCAAGTAATCCCCCATTCTTTTACTCATTGAATTTACTTATACAGCAGTGTTTTGTTTTTTAAGTTCTTGCAGAAACTGGCTAATATAAATAAAGCTGTCAAACTTGGTCACCTGTGTCCAAAAAACAATAATCCCTACCCTCAATTACATAATTTGTACACACATATTCTCCAAATCTTTCATCAAAACCAATTTTTTTCCATGAAGACTTTGGCTTAAACTTATTAGACCTCATCCCCAACTAAAATTAACCTTAAGTACAAGGCCTTCATAGATTATAGCAGTGGATTGGGAGCTACTTCCCAAGGTTTAACACCACTGTGTAGGTATAGCCTATGAAGACGTGGCACCACACAGGAGTGGTGAATCACACAGGTCTTTGTCAACTGAGCCTGGACAAGGGACAACTGCACAGGAAGAAGCTGAGTGATTTGTCCTGTTCACAGAATGCCAAACCTCTAAATATTACAGCAATGTAATGGATTAAGCAGCAGCTCTCATGCTGCAGCTGTATTGTCCAAGCAGTGCCTGAAGGTAATTGAATTTCTTCACCTTTCTTTTCCTATTCCTCCTCTCTCTCTCTCTCTCTGTTGTTGCTGTTCTTATTCATGCCTCTACTTTTCCTTCCTTTAATGTCTCCTTGCACTGTCCCGTTTTCTTATTGTACCTCAATAACATGCCATGTACAGTAATAGAATAAACATTTTTTAATTTATAAAATATTTTTTTATCTCACCCGTCATTGAAAAAAGCTCAGGATGGCATATGTAGAACCATGAAACTGCAGAAACAGACACTGCCCCTTTAAAAACTGCACTCAGCATCCAGCAGGAGTGGAGCCATTGAAAGATCAGGCTCTGCTGCCTTTCTGGAAAAACTCGGTGTACTGAAGTCCTTTGCTGGATCAACACCTCCTTATGGGAGAACATTCCAGCCAGCACTACCTGCAGAGTGCTATCCAAGGTCCTGATGTGATTCCTGTCTTGCCTGACTTGACCTAGAACAGGCAGTGACCCCTTGGGATGCCGCAGCGACACCCTGACTATGGAACTCTCTCCCAAGGGAGGTCAGGTTGGTTCCATCGCTACTGAGTTTTAGACAGCCAGTGAAAACTGTACTGTTTTACTGAGCATCTGACTTTTAGAATTGTTTTGGCCTGTTTTAAAAATGTATTTTTGTTTTTATTCTGTTTTTATTTTACATACATTGCTTTATGGGCCCTGGGATTAATAAATAATTTTAATAAATAGAAATGAACAACAACAAATAAAGTAGTCCCAGTCTAAACTTCCAAGATACCCTTTCATCAATGTCATAAGCACACTTGCGTTCATTCAACTGTAAGCAAAGCTAATCTTTTTCAAGTATCACACAACACAGAATCACTAAAAGGTGGTGCACATGAAACAGAGGCTAGCTTAAATGCATAAGTGCAGCTTGGAGTATTTTCTCCACCCCACTGATAATCTGCACAGAAGCAAAGTTTGATCCATGTTCAGAGGATAATTTGAACATAATTTCTTTAGACAAATTGAATAATTTTGATAATTTCTTTAGACATTTTTTGTAATGATCACCATTTTAAAAAATAAGGCATGGTCTTACATGTCTGTATTTGTGTTCCACAGTAGTCTTGATGGTTAACTAAATAAAGAATGGTTTGAAGGCTGTAATACAACTTTTCCCCCCTTGAAGGGCCATTAGGAAACATTACATAGGATAATGAAAAAAAACCTCATTCTTCATGCTGCCCTGTGTAGCTTTAAGAAATGACAGACTGGTATCAAAATATTTATCTTAGAGTTAAGTGTTTCTACATTAGCAGAGTCAGCAGTCAAGACCTGGACATTCTTAATATACAAACGTAAGAGACAAAGAAAATTTAAAGTTAACCATCTCAAGACAAGAAATTCCTGTTCAATTTAATATCTTGGACCTTTTAGGGCCTGAAATATGAGAAAGAAAGTTGAGAAATCTTTACTTCTAAATTTTTAATGAAGTATATGGTAAAGTAAACTACCCCAGTCAATTGAAACAATACCAAAAAATAAGGCATTGCATTGGATGTATATATATTTTAGCCTTTTGCACAAATAAAGGCCTATGGACTAAGTAACTATATCAAAATCACCAACCACTTTACCTAAAGACAAAGGGTGACTATGCAGTGATAAAATTGTTACTGTTCCCCCCACAGCTATTACGTGCCCTCTGAAAACTGATGTAGATGCATGCATGCATTGCTTCAAATAATATAATCATAGTTGGCATATTTAATCAGCTTCATGGTGGATTAGATCTGCCAGGGTAAGGCTAAGGGATTTTGTCAAGGAGGTTATAAATGCCTCACTAAGGTCCTAGCTCCTCTTAAAGAGGTAATGGTGATACCCCTTCTCAAGAAGCCCTCATTCAACCTTCTGATTTAAATAACTATCATCCTATCTCAATGTCTGACCTAAAATTTCTTTGGTCATTTCTCCTGGTACATGACCCGCACTTGGAAAGAGATGGAGAGTACAACCCTGGTGATTCTTTTGAACCTTTCAGCAGTTTTCAGTACCATTGACCATGATATTCTTTTCTAAGTTACTTTGCAGGGATGGACTTGGAGGACACAATTTTGTCGTGGGTCCAGTCCCTTTTGGAGGAAGGTTGCAGAAGAACTAGGAGACTGCTAATTTATCCTGTGAACCTTGATGCATGTGTTTCCCCAAGGTTCCATCTTTTCCACACACATCATCTTTGCATGTGGTGATAACAGTGGCCAGGAGTGCCTTTTGTCAATTTTACTTGGCATGCCAGCTGTTGTTTTATCAGTAGTGACCTTTCCTGGAGAAGTCAGGTCTTGCTGAATGATAAACCATTCCCTGGTCAATTCCAAACTGGAATACTGCAATATGCCCTACATAGTGCTTCCCTTGAAGACAGTCCGGAAACTTCAATGGGTCGAGAATGCTGCAGCCAGAGTTTTGTCTAGGGTCAGCAGAATGGATCACATTATGCCAGATTTTACTAGCTTCATTGGCTTCTATATTGTTCCCAGATGCAATTCAAGGTGTTGATTTTGGCCTTTAAATCCCTGGAATCAGGGTATCTCAGGAATCACTTACTCCCATATAAACCTGCTCAAGAACTATGCTCGCTTTTTCGCTCCGATGCCCTTCTTGCTGTCCCTCCACTAATGGAGATATAGCTGGTGGGGATAAGAGAAAGCACCTTGTTTGTTTCTGGTGCCTAGACACAGCCTCCCTAGACACTTCCCTTTTCACTTCTTGCTTATTTTATTTTATTTCAGCTGGGTTTAAGCCAAAACCCTTTAAGATTTTTTTTTTTAGTTGTTTAATTCTGTTGTGCCAGTTTATTCGATGTTAGTTGATTATGTTCTTATATTGTTCTTGTTTTTAAATGTTGTAAACCATCTTGAATATAAATTTGCACAGAAAAGCAGAGCATAAACTTTAGAATAAATAAATACAAATGACATTCTAGGCAGAGCAGCAGCTCATAGGCAGCATGTGTGGAACAGATCTTAAGTGTATAGTGAAAGCAGAACTACAATTATTTATTAAATAAAGACACTAAAAGGGTTTCAGCAAACACTACATTTAAAAATATTTTGGATTTAATCAAAAGCAAATAATTGCACTGCCAAGAACAAACGGGCTCCCTCTTTGCTGACCTTCCTTCCATTATGCCTAACAACATGTCACTTAAAGTCTTAAGGGACTTCAACAAAAGACAGTGAAACAATGCCATGATACACAAATTGTTTCATGCTGAGCCAGTAAAAAAATATGCAACGCTAAAAGAGCCCCAAACTGAAGGGATTGCTATATGTAATAAAACAACAACAACAAAACAAACTTTAAACAATGGTAAACAATAAGAAGGCAATATTTCAAAGCAAGGGTTTAAAGGGTTAGGTATAACAAACCTTACGCTGTCATCAGGAAATTCTTGATGTAAAACCTGACAGGAATTAAAAACCAAAGCCTTGCCTGTATTTCCTTTTTCTACTGAGGAAAGTAGGAAAACCCACATTGCAAATTGACATTAAACATTCCAGGTATCTAAGAATATCACCTGTTTTATACTGCTTTACCAATGCATTTACAGCATAATTAATTGTGGGCTGCCCAGTGAGCTTTGGCTATTGGGAAGTATACAAAATTAATAAATAAAATTAATAAATAATCCTATGTATGCTGAGTCAGAAGTCTAATTGTAATCCATGCGGCTTATTCCAGGAAAGAGTTCTTAGGAAGAACGGCTGCGTCTAGTTGACTGATCTAACGTGAGTCATCGTACTCAACATCTACGCGTCAACACAATGTTACACTGTATTATTATGTAAAACATTTCAAGGTCAAGGAAAATAAAAACAATCTTATTCTTACACCTTTGAAATTCTGAATATATTTATCTAGCATTTACGGGGAGAGAAGCAGCCATAGCAGTTGTGATTTCAGCTGCACTGGGATCACTGACGGAGTGGGGGCAGCCTCTTCCCCAGTCCCAGTGATGGCCATCTTGTCCTGGCACTGCAAATAGTAGCATTTCCCCTGCAGCCCAACTGTTCAGCTAGGCTGTTTGAAAATAAAAATGGATGGGGGCGACCTGGGGCTTGGTGAGTCAAATTGAGAGCAATGGAGTGCCACATGCCGCCCGTCGGTTGCTTACCCACAACTATAGGATAATTACTTTTAGGGGAATATACAGAATTTCAATGCATGTAATAATGCTAGTTGCTGGAGATTATGGTTCCTTCCTTAAACTTTGAGCTTCCCACAATCCCTTTGTCTGATCTAATCTGAAGCCACAGTGGGTTGCCTGGACCAAGGCAGCCTAACTGTCATTCTGGCTACTGTTGACTTGGTTACCTGATGTCACCTAAGGATTGGGCAGCTTAGAACCAGGCAACCAAGTGCTAAGAAAGACTGTAGCATTCGAAAAGAAAGAAAAGATCTAGTAACAAAGAAATCTGAACTTTAAATTTCACAAGAGAGTTTTGTTATCATCATATATTTATTAGTCTACTGACCCTAAAACAACAAATAAAACTAACAGTCTCAATGAAAACACAAGAACATTTGTTTCACACCATTATAGGTCTAGTACTAATAGCAATATTTAAAAACTGTGCAATCCTTAACAGTGCAGATTCTTTTGTTGCATAAACATGCCTGAACTTGGACCATTTCAGCTCCCTTCGATTAAAAGCCACAGACCATTGAGAGGTGACACTTCAGGCTTATAAGGTAGGATTCCTATCAATTTTCCTGACGTTGATTTTAATGGGCTACAACATCAAAGATTCTTTTAATGTGATTTGAAAAAGAAGTATGAGTAACATGCTAGTTGTGTATATTGATAGATTAGTTTCTTTTTTAATAACTCTTTTAAATATACATCTGGAACACTGATAGATGGAATTGCTAAAACTCTCCAGCTGAGAACGCCCTTCCTCCCTTCTACCAACTGTCACTGCTGAAGCCATCAGATGGAAAGGAAGCAGCAATCAGGCACCTCTCCCTCATGCTTGGAGTATCTATCCTGTTCCAGCTTTACTGGGCGGAACACAGAATAACAGGCTCAAGTTAAAGGAAGCCAGATTCCAGCTGGACATCAGGAAAAACTTCCTGACTATTAGAGCAGTATGACAATGGAATCAGTTACCTAGGGAGGTTGTGGGCTGTCCCACACTAAAGGCATTCAAGAGGCAGCTGGACAAGCATCTGTCAGGGATGCTTTAGGGTGGATTCCTGCATTGAGCAGGGGGTTGGACTCGAGGGCCTTGTAGGTCCCTTCCAACTCTGCTATTCTATGATTCTATGACTCCACAATACCTTTTTAATAAGGTCTTTTTAATAAGGTCTTAGATATATATGTAATATATCTAATGCTTCTTTTATCCATATGTTTTGGCAGTGTCTAATAGTTGCCTCCTTTTAGGAGGAGGTCATAATATGGATAAACGTTGTATTGGAACAGTCTTTAATATTGAATGATAAACATGTCCTCCTAAACTATTACCGGTTTCTTGGAAGTTAACATATGGTCAGTGTAACTTGATTTTCCGAGCCTTTATGACAGTCAAAAGACTGATATTACAACATTGAAAAAATAAATGTTCATCTCCCATAATGCAATGCATTGACAACACTATAAACATTTGAATGGGTGGTATATAGGCACATTCTCACGAATGGATAAATATATGGATATTTGGTTGGCTTTTCTTAAAATTTACACATGATCCTCCTACCCCCTTTGTTAAAGAACGCTGTATTTGATAGGATAATGATATTTCTATGCATATCATTTCTTGTTCTTTTTTCATTTTTCTTTTCACAATTTTTGTTTTGTTAAATTCACAATATTAAAAAAAGATTAAACTAAAATGCCTGGATCCAGATCCAGCTCCTGCTACCAACTATCACTGCTGAGGGCATCAGAGGGAGAGGAAGCACCAGCCAGGCACCCTCCATTGGGCCTTGATCAGTATGAGGCTATTAAAGGGAGAGGAAGCAGCAGCCCTTCCACTGTGTCCATGACCTCCTGAACTTTGCAACTAAAAATATAATAATAATAACAACAACAACAACAACAACAACAACAACAATAATAATAGCAGTAATACAGTCCCTGTAATGGATATGCATAGTTTTCCATATTTCCTTTCCTAGTTCAAAAAGAGGAAAGTAATCAGAACAATTTTCAGTCAAAAAACAGCAACATTTATTCTGACAAATCTATACATAGATGATGATGGTGATGATGATGATTTTACACAATCATATTTACTATCAGATACACTTAAACTATACTGAAACAAATTTTGATAGAGAATAACAGCTTGCTGATTTAGAGAGCAAAATAAATAAAACAAAAAACCTACCTTGAAAGGATTGTTTGCCTCTGTTTACCAGCTCTTCAATAGAATAACTTGCCAGATCTCCTCTGGCATGCTTAGTTTTGCAGTAAGTACATGCATTCAGACATCTAGGGGGGGAAGCATAAAATGTCTTTAATTTCTGAACTTTCAAAGCAATATAAACACATACAGACATATACACACAGAAACACACATACTAAGGAAACTCCCTCCAACCACTCTGCAAAAAATATTTCTATGCAGTTGTTGAACTTCTACATCACAGACAATTACTGACAAACAAATTTGAATTTTGACCTTTTTAAAGCCAGGTTCAATCATGATGTATTGCCTCTCAAAGATGAATCATGCAATATTTCTCAATGTTAAAATATTCAGTAATCCTCCTCCTGTTTCCCTGTTTCTCATTATATATATATATATATATATATATATATATATATATATAGTCTCCTAATGAAATAATTCCAGACAGCTGCAATGCTTCAACTTAATATGGTAGTTGCTAAATCACCTGGCCAGAACCTATTCCAATAACTGATCAAAGATATCCAACTTTTTTGGAAAGTCTTGATGGAATTCATTCCATCTTCCCATAGTAATGTTGAAGCTGTTATTTTATTTATCACCAAGGCAGTCCACTTTTTTTTTCTATTGAACCAAAGGTGGTATACATGTTGATTGTAAAGCTTCTTTACTAAGAGGATCCTTGCAGTTATTAACATATAACTCACCATCATCACTAAATCTCTAAGGATTTAATCTTTAATATCACCCAGGAATGTGATATTGTTGGGGTTTATTGCAGCACATAGCCTGTGATTTCTCTGATGCTGTTTATTACACTTCCTTAACAGGATTATAATGTCACCTTATATGGGCAAAATTTCCTCTATCATTACACCTTCAACCATTTTCCTGCTTAAATACATTTAAAGATGACAGGTGCCACAACCAAAAACGCCAAATGCCCATTTTGCTTTCATTTTCTTTTTCTTTTTTTTCTTTTTTTGCAAAGAAAAGTCATTCTATTTTGTGTTAGTTGTTCATCTGACTTTTTAAATGACTAATAATTAATCAGTTTTAAATATATTTGCACACTCAATTTCAAATTACAAACGATCTTCTTAAGTATGAGATAAAATGGATAACAGAAAGCAGCATTGGAACATCACTTTAAGGCATGATGGATTAATAAACTACTCAAGGTACTTTGTTTTGAAAATAAGCTACTGTTATCCCTACATGATCAGACAAATAAGATACTGTGCATAACTTATTAAGTTACTTAATCTGAGTCCTCCCCGTGCCCCCTGTCTTACCCTGTCTTGCAGTCATACCACCCCAATAGTGGCACTGTTATACCCATTGACAACATCGCATTCACCTTCCACAATATCCCAATGAGAAGGATGATTTCAATTAAGTGCTTCTAGCATCACAAGGTGGCTCTAAAGTGCTGGAAGTATGCAGGATTGGACCAAACTTCATACACAGCCTCCCCTAGTTAAGAGGCACCCAATGCACCATCAAAACCCAGTGCAACTACACACAAAGGAGCAAGCCCACTGGATGCACAAAAAATCGGGTGGTGCATATAAATCCTTGGAGGTTTGCAAGAACAGGACCAAACTTCATACACAGCCTCCCTTAGCAGGGATATACATGAGACCCATTGAACTGCACGCTGATAAAGCCATGTGAGTGAAAACACGTTTTTGCCAAAAGGGGGTGGTGACTACAACTCATGGAAGTTTGCAGAAGCAGGACAAAAGACAAGGCAAAATGACAACCCAGTGCAGCTGCCACCACCTGACTGAGATGGTGTTTGGCACTTGGGAAGGTTGCAAAGTTCACTGCCAGGGGAAGAGTTGGGGAGGGGGTTGTGAGCACAATCAGTTGCTAGGCAGATCATGGAAACAGTGATCTGCAGGCTGGAGAAGAGTAGTGGCAGTGGTTTTGACTGCTCTTGCCAAGCGACTGTAGGTGACCAAAATAACCCACTGTGAACGCCACACAACACAATAACATATGATGGGTTAAATAACCCACTTGGCAGATCATGGTTATTTTGGCCAAATAAACTATCATGAGTAAAAAGAACCCAACAGGTGACACGATAACTCATGATGGTTAAATGAGCCATCATGACTTATTTAACCCATCATGGGTTGTCTTGACGTCTGAACCTAATCTTCAAGTACAATACTATTTGTAGTAGCAAAGCACAACCCAATTAAAATTGACAATCTAACACCTGCTTAACCCTCACCACTGACTTTCAGTCTAAAACTTTTATTTATTTATTGCATTTATTTATTTATTGCATTTCTATACCGCCCAATAGCCAAAGCTCTCTGGGCGGTTTACAAAATTGTAACACAATTCAAGTATAAAACAACAGTATAAAACCATAATATAAAATACAATATAAAAGCTCAACCAGATAAAAACAGCAGCAATATTCACACACAGTCTTTTGACAGAACTCTAGGAGAAAAGTCTTCCACAGTTGTGGAACAGTAACCAAGTGCATGTTCTTGCCAGTGCAAGATCTTAACAGTTGTAATGGTACAATACAGAGAAGGCAGCCTTCTGAGATATGTGGAAGTCCAAGCTTATAAGAGCTTTATATGTCAAAACTAGCACCTGGAATTGCATCCAGGAGTACTAGTTTATTCCACTTTTGTGAGGCAGACCATTCTGTTCTGGATCAACTGAAGCATCTGGATATTAATCAAGGGTAGCTCAGTGTAAGGGACTAATGCTCTGGCCTAATAAAAGTATTTCTGTTGAAATGATGAGGAAACCTAGATTTATTACAGCAGAATTACTATGACAAAGTTATTCTAACATGTGAAAAGTGTGCATTATGAGGTATGTGTTTTCTTCATCAGCTTATTTATTTATTTATTACATTTTTATACCGCCCAATAGCTGAAGCTCTCTGGGCGGTTCACAAAAATTAAAATCATGAAGAGCATAAAAACAACCAACAATCTAAACATATAAATAGTATTCTATGGAATTAACCAGTTAAATTTGTGTAAAATAGGTAGAATTAAAGTAATTCTACACCGTATGAGAAAAACAATTCTAGAAATGAATTATTTTTGAAAGCTATTTAAAAAGTATATCACAACTAGAGATGTAAAACAACTATGCTGGGAATCTTAGAGAGAATAATAATAATAATAAAAAAATGTTTTCCCCATAGCTTCAAAATATCCATAGGTTTTAGAAAACATTTTGGGGTTGTAAAGGCCATGTCTTCAAACATTTTATTCATCATTGTAAAAGAAAATATTTCATAATAAAAAGTGTTCAGTTTTTGTGTGAAAACAAGAACAACCACCTCCACCAAAACCATTCTTGGGAAAAGTAGGGGTGAAAGCCATCCCCCCACCCCACCCCACCCCCGGGCCTTTACATCTCTAATCACAGCTAGCAATAAATGCAATTCTTTGTATTAGTTCTTTGTCTCCAACTTTGTCTCCAGAGAGCTTCGGCTATTGGGCGGTGTAAAAATATAATAAATAAATAAATAAATAAATAAATTAAAAAAAAAACCTGGCCTAAACAAGATTCAATTTTCCTTTCAGTCAAGTTCCTCTGAAAAAACATTGTCTCTATGATTTTCAGTAGCTATTTCTATTATCAGACTTTAAAAACTGAGGCTTAAATCCAATGTTGCACTGGTGGATGTTCACTAGTGCAACAGGACTTTCTCCCTCTCTCCTGCAGCCCTTGGCACCATGCTTAATCTGCTCAGGTTTCCCAAACCTCTGGAGCAGATTCTGGTATGCGGAAGGGAGGAAGAAGATTGCCCCCACCTTCCAGTTCCATTGAAGGAACTGCTTCTGTCATTGGAATGATACCATTGGATACAACCCTCAAATTTGTTTCTCTTCCGTTGTATTCTTTGTATGCAAGAACAAATGGATGTGAATGTATGACTGAAGTCTAAAAGGTTCATAACAAGACCCAAGGTCCCTCAAAACAGAAGAAACATTTTCAGAATGTTGTCATTATGACAATTTTCAAGAAAATGAAAGAGGGAGATTAGGGAGATTAAAGGGGAGCTAAATCAAAGCACTTCTAATATTTAAAACACTTTTTTATTGATGATTTGTAATAAAATTAATAACATCTAAATTAAAAACCTTCACTATTAGTGTTTGGATACACAATGAAAAATCAGAAGCTAGAAAAACATCAAAACACAAAAGGTCATTAACCATATCATTAACCCAGTGCTCTTCGATATTTTTATTAATGATTTGGATGAGGAGGTGCAGGGAACGCTTATTAAATTTGCAGATGACACAAAATTGGGTGGGATAGCTAATACCCTGGAAGACAGAAACAAACTTCAAAGTGATCTTGATAGGCTGGAGTGCTCCTCTGTGTGACAACCTTTTAAGTATTTGAAAAGTGCTATCATGTCTCCCCTCAATCTTCTCTTCTCCAGGCTAAACATGCCCAGTTCTTTCAGTCTCTCTTCATAGGGCTTTGTTTCCAGACCCCTGATCATCCTGGTTGCCCTCCTCTGAACACGCTCCAGCTTGTCTGCGTCTTTCTTGAATTGTGGAGCCCAGAACTGGACACAAAACTCTAGATGAGGCCTAACCAGGGCCGAATAGAGAGGAACCAGTACCTCACGTGATTTGGAAGCTATACTTCTATTAATGCAGCCCAAAATAGCATTGGCCTTTCTTGCAGCCATATCGCACTGTTGGCTCATATTCAGCTTGCAATCTACAACAATTCCAAGATCCTTCTCGTTTGTAGTATTGCTGAGCCAAGTATTCCCCATCTTGTAACTGTGCCTTTGGTTTCTATTTCCTAAATGTAGAACTTGGCATTTATCCCTATTAAATTTCATCCTGTTGTTTTCAGCCCAATGGCCAGGATCTCTTCTCGATCCTCCCAGTGTGCAGGACACGGAACAACGGACTCAAGTTAAAGGAAGCCAGATTCCAGCTGGACATCAGAAAAAACTTCCTGACTGTTAGAGCAGTATGACAATGAAACCAGTTACCTAGGGAGGTTGTGGGCTCTCCCACACTAGAGGCATTCAAGAGGCAGCTGGACAAGCATCTGTCAGGGATGCTTTAGGGTGGATTCCTGCATTGAGCAGGGGGTTGGACTCGATGGCCTTGTAGGCCCCTTCCAACTCTGCTATTCTATGATTCTATGATATTTGACACTGATGTAGATATAACACTGGCGCACAAGAAGTGAGTGGACAATATCATGGCTTAATCACTATTCGTAATCCAAAATTAAGGGCCAGTGGAAATTTAAGACTATGCACCCACAAGAAATAGTTATGGAATAAGTTAGATATCACAATGAACTGTTCTGGAACTAATTTTGTTTCATATAATCATTGATTTTCAACGATGGTTGGCATTGTGGAATTTGAAGATTATGATAATTCATTCAAGGTAGTGACATCTGAAAGTAGTATATGAAAAATGATAGGCATATTATTTAATAACATGAATATTTGAAAAGATTTGTAGATGAGCACAAAAAAATAAGAAAAGGCTGTGAAGTTAGTTCATTTTACTGAGGACAAATAGAAAAAAATGTACCTATTCCCCAGGAAGTCATCTAACATTTCATTTTTCCCTTGTAAATGGGCTTTAACCTAGCCAGTATAAGGCTATTAAATGTTGAAACATTCAGCATTAGTAAGGTTCTTGAGTTGATTCAATCCTACAGCAGAATGGCAAAGGATAAAATGGTCTTCCGTGTTTTTCACTTTTTAAATTCTTTCCTTATACTCCAGTTCTACAAATGTCTATAAATATTGTATGTAACTGAAACTTAGATCAAGCAGCTAAGATGTGATGTCTCCTCTTATCATGCAGGGATCATAAGCCTGTGATAAATTTAAATCTGCAAAATATATCTGTAGATTTAGAAATGGTAAATTTAAGACATACGCTACAGAGAAAAGGGTAGCACAAAGCATGTTTTCAGACCATGAGAAAGTAAAGTAATAGTAGACTCCCAATGAAGTGAAGATTAGACACACCACTGTGTTTTCTAATACCACTTTGCTCATGTTCTAAAGCAAGCCGAATCTGAAGTGATGTGCCTCACAGTTGGAAATCAGAACAACTGTGACAGAACAGGGAAAAAGACTTCCCCAAAGTATGGCTTTCATCTGGAGAAGAGAATGAAAACAGACAGTCATACAGACATTAAAAAAAGATAAAAGCACTTTTTGGAGAAGGGTAATCAAAGAGCTCAAATTTTATAAGCCAATTATGGCCCTGAGAGTGCATTTAGGTGCCCACTTTATCCATCTCTGCTTGTAGAAACCAATGCTATGCAACAGATAAGGAAAGATATTGCTTCATTCCTAATCCAACTGGAAGTAATATGCAATTACACAACTAAATTTTAGTCGGGCATGGGGGCTAATGCTTCACTTTCTGCCACAGGCTTATACGAGTCAGGCAACAGTCAGCACCCCAAAGCAATCCTGATCTCACAGAGCAACCAATGCATCACTGCTGGTTCAAAGAAAAGTCATCTATCATAGTCCTTTGGAAGATTACATCCTCTCCCTCTCAGGAAGACCACCACAGCAAGGGGAAGACTGGACCAGTCATAGCCATCAGCTATAGAGCAGCTACAGGAAGCTAGCTTCAAACTCTCCCTGCCAGAAAGAACTCTGCTCTAACTCTGTCCCCAAGAATACCAGCAAGGGCTGATATTACTGAGACAGGGATAGTTTTAGCATTGCCGTGGGGTCTTGGACTTTTAAGCTAAGATTTAATTAGAACTAGTCTGGAAGGCCTTGGTCCTATTTGGCCTCTGGAATGTCAGAATCAGTGAGTTGATCTCTGTCAGTGTTCTCAGAGCAGACATGAGAAGTTGCCCTACTCCCTGGAGCCACCTGCTTGCCCTGGCTTTGGCAGAGCAGCGGTCTGTGAGAGCTTGATAGAGAAAGGGTGGGGCTTGCAGAAGGATCACCCAGATTGAAGCGTTATCTTGGTGGGCTGAGCAGTGCCGCCTTGTTTGGACAGGGGCATTGCTGAAAGGCCAAAAGGCCCTTCTGTCAAGTGATCTGGAGGAGACCTATGTCTCCTTTTTAAGCTAATGAAAGAGCGCGGAGACTTTGCTAGGAACATCTTGTCTGCAATGCATCATCGCCTGGGCTTCTGAAAATACTCTGCACATGGACTCTCTTCTAACTGGAACTTAGCATTGCTAAAGACTTGCCATGAAAAGTACTGTGAGGCTTTTCATAGACTTGAACTCTCGATTGCTGTGGATTGTGTGTCTTTGGCATCAGCTTAGTGTACCAGCGGACTGGGTTTGACTTTCCTCTGCTTAGCCTGCAGTGAGGAATTACCCATGCGAAAGAGGTGGCACAGAACTTCTTATGTCTGTGGGTTTACCCTTCCCTGGATCTTGTTTAGGCCTTGACCATGTTGCCTGTATGATCCAAGGTTGGACTAGCTCTATTTGGCTGGCTTGTTAGGGCTTTCAAGAATTTGCTCCTTTGATTGCCTGAGGGATCATGTTAGGAATCATCCCCCTCTCTTGTCCACGTTTGGAACCCATATAGGATTGACCTTTTCTTGTGTTCAGAACCATAGAGATGGCAATGGGGAAACCACTTTGATGGGGGTCTCATCACAGTAACATTGATTAGCTTTTGACTGTTCTGGAATTTCTTGGAGCCTATAACTACTGACCATTGGCTATATTATTTCTGAAGTGTGTAACCATTAGATTTCCTGCAACAGAGAAGTCTCACTGATTTGGGTGACCTGTGTCAGTTTGCCAGAATGTGTGCTTGCCTGAGGGACCGGGACACCTGACAGACTGGCTCCAACTGGATGTAAAGATCACCCAACTGATATCCTTTCTTGCCCAGTCTGATATCCCCACACCCCTCCCTTTGTCTTTCTTGTCTGAGATTAAAAACCTGCGGGCAGCGCATGCTTATTTTCCTTATTAGTAGCTTCAATCCAACAATGAGTCAAGAAAAGAAAATTCTGCTCGCCATGAATTTTCATTCTGAGATGTGGATAGAAAAGTGTTCTGGGCCTCTGAGGAAGCCGTTCCCCACCACGGAAGTCAGGAGGCACAGTCTCTCTTAGGCATCCTCTGGGAGTAGACCCTAGCTTCTAATAGTGATTACCACCTGAGGTAATAAAATTTTTATTTGAGGCTTCAAGAAGGGGCAAAATTCTCTTTTTCTTTAAGATGAGTAGAAATAACAGCTCCTTCTCCAGCCCTCCTCCTCTCCAGTTTTAGACAAGAGATATGGTAGATAACAGGAGGAATCACAGAACAAAAAGGAAGGGATCACATGGCAGGTTCAGATCCAGCAGAGACAGCAATCGCCATGAAGAACACATGTAAGATTACACTGAGACTACATTTGCTGGTAGTTTTCTGGATATCGGTTACAAGTTTCAGTTTTTTTAAACGCTAGCCATTAGTGTTACAGCAGGCAAAATGTTTAAGTAAAGTAAATGTAAATGTAACATAGTGTACGTATTTCACAAAATTTCTAACTAGCTTTTGCACTGTCAATATATACTATCTTCAAGAGCACATTTTGTAGATCTTAATAGCTTATTTTATTTTAGATATACATATTTCATGAAATTTGAAGAACTCTGCCCAATTTCAAAGGTCAATGCATTCAGGAAGATTAATACGTGATATTTTAATGATGAAAGCTCATGATTACCTTATAATTGAACACTGGTTTACAGCGTTATAATAGTGCCAACATCCTAACATTTTAACACAGCAAACTAAAGTAATATATATATATATATATATATATATATATAACAAACAGAATCAAAATAACTTAAGAAACAGAAGGATTTTGAAGAGCTTCAGCCATTCACATGTAACTGAGGAGGGCAAGCCCTTGTTTCAGAAGCTGATGGGAACAAGAATGAAGGCATTTATTGTGAACATATAAAAAGTAGGAAGGTGGTGATGAAGGCTGTCTTTAAGCAGAACAGATGGAGTGATTTGACATTTCAGAAACAAACTTCAGCTCAGACCGATGGGGAAAAAGTAAAAGACCACACAGATGTGACACTGTCAGCAATCCTCTCAGGCAACAATCTGGGAACTGCAACTGTTACTCGGCAGCATAAATATGGTAAGGGGGACTGCTCTGGCTGTCTCAAACGAACTGCTGCTACAGTTTCTAGTTTGTGGCTCAAAATTGTTAATACTACAACTGGAGAAGTACCATAGTCCAGTGTTGCCGAACTTGAATTTGAGAGACTTGGGTTGAAGTTCCACTAAATCAACAGACTCCTGAGGTATCCTTCCGCAAATCTTTCCCTGTATCGTTGCCCCATTTGTAAAGCAAAAAATACGAATGAGCTAAGAATTATGATGTCAAATGCTATGACCACAATGTATTTTTAGGGCTGACAACAACAACAAAATCATTTATTTTTATTTAAAATAAATGAAGTATTTTAGTAGAATTACTCCATTTAAGACACAAACTATACAACTCTTGATAAACATTTAGGAATATCTTTTTGAGTGATTGATTACTCATGGATATTATTCACTATGGAAGATATGTTTTCATTCATAAAACACTGCATGTTCTTTAAAAGCACCAAGTTATCTTTATTATAAAGACATTTGACCTTATTCTGAAGCATTAATAGTTGCTTTCACAGCAAAGTAACATTTGAAAAGGCATCATTCTTTACATTAGAACAATCCTGATAACCACGAAAATCATTTGTAGGGGCCAAATACTGTGAGCCTGAGCCCAATTATGGCTGTGCCAGCACTCAAGTGCTCAGGATGAGACATAAACAGCTATGCCAGCCTAAAGCCATAAAACATGTTAGGTCATATCAACAGTCAGAGCTGCTGGCATAAGTACTTAGAGCTGGTGTGCATAAATTATCAATACTTAAAGCAACTGTCATTTTAAAATTCAATCATTATGCTCATGGACGTATGCCTAAGGGAGCAAGCAAAAAGCTGATTTTTGCATGATTTATAACGTTGTGCATGTGTGGGACATAGACGCAGAGACAAAATACAGCCTGGTTTAGAAAATATTTTTAATTTATTACACTTTTATTACACTTTTATTTTACCTCAGTGCCATAATAATATTCACATACCTGCCCTTGCCCATACTATTTAGATAAAACTGCATGTTCCTTAGATATAAAGGGTATTGAATCAGCAATAGTATCTAGATAGGAGCATTGGCCTCTTACCCTTACATCTACTGTACAATTTCCCCCTTCTTAAAATGAATACCTTATACTTTACTATAACAGACACATGGAAGGTGGACTGAACATTTTAACCTAGAATCACACAGAGAATTCAGGGCATGAATTGATGAAGTATTTTATTCCAAAACCAACAAAAGAGGAGCAATTATTTGTTCACAGATTAAGTAACAAAGGAACATAAGTATATTAATATATGGCCAACTCGAAAGCATTACATTTGTATAAATTACATGGGGCAATTAATCTATACGTCAAAGTGCTTGGGCGTTAAAACCAAAAGGTCTATAAGACTATTGATCAGAGAATTAGAGTTTAAAATGTTTTAGATAGGACAGCATTCCCCTTGAAGAAATAGGCACACTATTTGAGAGTACTTGGCTCTAAGCCTGGATGCACAGGTGACAGCTGTTGCCAGGAGTGTGTCTCCACAGCTTCAGTTTGTGCACCAACTGCATCCTTTCGCTGAGACATTAAGCTTTGGCCATAGTGACACATGCCCTGGCTACTACTTATATTCCAGTATGCTCTACATACTGCTGTGTTTGAAGTGTGATCAGAAATGGCCTCTGGTCCAAAATACTGCACCCAGATTGGTAACTGGAGAAGTTATAGGAAGCATGGGACTCCCTTGTTACAACAATTGCATTGTTTTCCAGACTGTTTCTGAGCCCAATTCAAAGTGTTGGCTTTGACCTTGACAATCCAAAATGGCTTAGGACCTGAAGCTTGCCTGCTCCAATACAAGTCTGCCTGGACATTAAGATCTATAGGTGAGGCTCTCCTCTGTCTCACTAACATCATAAGGGTATTTGGGTGGGAACACGAGAGAGGGGCTTTTCAGTGGCTTCACCCAGACTTCAGATACAAGTTCTGTGCTATTCTTCCTCCCCAACTATTTGATTGTTGTTTTTTAATATTCCAAATTTGTATAATTTCATTTATTCACCACAAGGTGAATTATTCACCACACTTTGCTAACTTCATTTATTAATTTCTTTTAACAGAGGCTAAATCCAGCTACTTCACAAATCTATCTCAACAACTCTCCAATCCTGAAGTTTGAATGATAAATATACATATGAGGAGGATAAAGAACATATGAATAGGTTAGCACTGGAACAGCAAAGGACAAATCCAGCTTTAATAAAACATGAGGAGAGTGCTAGTCTGGTTATACCTAAACCTGGTGTATATTTTCTACGTCTTATATAATGCTATCGTTCCCTTAATGTCTCTTCCTCTTCCATTCTGCCCAAGTGAAGAAAATTATAGGCTCCCCTTACAGTAGTTACTATATATTGCAAAACTTTCTAGACAAAGTCAAATCTGCACAAAAGCAACATATCTAGATTATTATGTATGTGCAGGAATAATTTTAACAGCGGTTTCTTTCTTTCTTTCTTTTTTAAGAAGTGGAAAAGAAAAGACGAAAGCTAAATCCTACCACACTTCGGGGTAGTAAGTTATACATTTGGCTTCAACCTTTCTGGGAGTAAGTTCCAATGAATTTAGAGGGGCTTACTTCTGAATAGACATGTATAGGATTGCACTATTAGAAAACCAAGGAGTCCTCCAAGATTAACAGCCTCTGAACCAGCCATATCGAAAACTCAGCTGAAAAGTAGACTGCTGCCTGCGATAAGACCCATTGTTTTCACTTCCTCAATGGCTTATGGGACAGAGCCTTTTAGAGTGGTTAAATCTCACAGGAAACATTAGGCTACAGTTAATTCTAAAACATGTAACAGGTTCTTGGGATAAAAGGTATTGTTTCAAGACTGGTCAAAACATCCGGAAGAAGGGGGTTAAGAGTTCTATGTGAGTGGGGCAGAAGCTAGCAAGCTTAATTTAGCTAGAGATAACTATCAGACTCACTTCCCAAAAAAATAATAAAAAAGAAAGTGTCAGTAGCCTCTGTGGGAACATTATTTCTGAATTGTGTGGAAAAGAGAATGGTGAAAAGAACACCATCAGTCATCAAAAAACGCAACACCATTAAGCTACCTACAGTGACGCTCATGCATCCCCCCCGTCCCCCTATATCCCTAACACTACTACAATTTGTATTAAGCTTTCCAATGACAGCATTTGATGTAAAATTATGCCACATACATGGTACAGCAAGCATATACCAATGTTACTATTATTATATTTAGTTAAGTCAAATAATAAAAGTGTTGCTAGTACCTGGTTTCCCCGCAACATAATCTAAATTAGTAGTAACCAATAACTACCAGAAAATCTTGAAAACAGCTTAGTAGGAGAAAAGCCACTGATATGAATTCCAGAAAAAGCTTCTGTGGAATTTTTTTTGGAGAAAAAGTGTGTTAGAAATATAACTGATTAAAAAAATGGGGGGGAAAGGGAAAGAAGCCTTAACTAAGCCTTCTCCAACTTTCCATCTCCCATCACCCCCAAATAGCATGGCTAGAGGAGTTGTAATTCAATGCATTATTGTGAAACTTACTCTGTAAATAAAACAACCTAAATGGCTCCAACTTCCTTTTCTCTCTATTGTTTCCGTACTTTAAATGTTATCTGCTAATCTCTGATTTCCAATTGTGATCTCTTCTGTTTGTACCTGCCCTGCCATGTTTTCCTATCTCAGTGACGAAAACCAGTCTGATTGCATTGAAGCACCTTGGCCCAATTTTGCTTCCTCTTTAAAGCCACTCAAGCCTAGAACTATTCCAGGTCATCTGTTGCCAGACCTGACAGAAAGCATGGTTGACATACACTGTTTGAAAAGAATGCATAGGTTTTCTTACATACATATACATGGCCTAATGAAGCCTTCAGTCAATGAGTCGGTTTTAAGCAATTGTAATTTAGTTCTGCATGAAGCCAGCCTTCTAAATAAGCTCCCCAAATTTACTAGCCTACAAATATTTTTACTAGCCTGCTGGAGAGGTTGGCAAGCTGCATTTCAATGCTGAGTGAAAACAGCTTCAAATTTTAGTTCTACTGAACCTTGCTCTAGTGAGCTATTTGTGGGATCCAGAAAGGACCAGAGTCAGAAAATAAATTTGAAAGATATATTTAATAGCATTTGATAAGAACATGCAGATTCAGCAGTGAGATATGAGATCAGTGTATAAATGGAAAAGTAACATGTAACGAGTGAGTGGAAAAATGTGAAAATGCAAATACAATAACAATAGAAAATTAATCTAAGGGGCAGGACAGTACAATGGAGAAACCAATTACCACAAAAATAATTAAACAACAAAAAGCTACCAATAAAGCATGCATGAGTGACTAAGCTCTAAATTGCATCTATCTAAAACTACTGCCAGTCCAAACTACTTAAATTTCCCAACTATACAGTAGTTTAACCTAAAGATTAAGGAAGGAATACTTATAGGAGCTATCCCAAGAAGTAGAGACAGGTTCATCTAGACTCAGATGAGAAATGAGGAAGATTGATCCGGGTAGAAATTGAAAAAAAGTTTTTAAAAAGTTGTGAAGTTTGAGCCTCACAAGGGAATGAACAAAAATAAAATAAATGTATATGAAAACAACAACACAAAACTTGGATCCATTTTAAATTGTTCATGCACCAAGCATATAGTACCAAAAAAGTTTTAAATGGTTCAGAACCAGATTATGTCAAGCACTGCTTTCTCTGATATAGGCCTGCCTGATTTTTCTATTTGCCTTCCTCCTGGTGCTATCGCAATGTATTTGAGTGAGCATGAGGGTCTGGGCCTCTTCACTACTGCCACTGTGGCTTTGAAATAAGCTTCCAATTGAACTGTCAGATCTCCCCCTCTAAACCGCTTTCAGCAGAAATTAAAAACGTACCTCTTTCTGCAGGCTTTTAATATTTAATTGATCAAGGATGCAATCCTATAAACAAGTACCTGGGAGTAAGCCCCATGGAAAACAATGAGACATAATTCCGAGTAACATCAACATTGTCGTTGTCATCATCATCAGTCAACTAACCATAATACCAAAAACAGAGTCCACATGTAAGATGATTGCACTGTGAGGCTGCAATCCTACTGACTACAGTGGATCTTACTTCTGCCACTGCCTCAGTTTTTAGTTATAGCATTCTTTATATACAGGGAGTTTAATTGCTTTTCTTATGGGTTTAATTGTATTCTGTGACTGTATTGTATGCATATTATAAACTCTACAATTATAGAATCTCAATAAATAAATATCTTCACCAAGGTGACCTATTTAACAATATTAAAGTAAAATAATTCAAGAGATTAATATTTTGTAATTTCCCAATTTAATCGTTATATACACTCTTATAAGTTAAGTATCCCAAATACATAGGGCATCTGACATCAAACTGTTGCTCTTCCAGCAGCCAGATCCATGCAGGAGCCACAGCCCTAGCTAGAAAGGACCTGTTTCCTTGAAAGAGTGCTAGATCCAGTCACGGCCATGGTCCACTGTAGCACCTGCCTTTGTGAGAAGACTTCCAGTCTCCACCCCAAATAATATTCAACTGTAAATTGATACTGCTCCAACCCCATGATCACACTATGAATTCCACACGGGCTACGTAAAAGGACATTGTTGGACTTTAGGCAAGTACAAATTTAACTAACCTCATTTTTAAAAACTTATTGAACTTAAATTGCAATCTGAAAATATTGGGATTGTATCCAATGTTAGCCCAATTTAAGTCCCAGTCATTTCACTGGGTCTACTCTAAGTAGGGCTAACATTGGAAACACTCCTTGGACTCTTCTGATGACCCAGTTCTCCATGATTAAGCCATGGAGAAGTAGAAAAGTTATATGAAAATATTTTCTATTTACAGTACCAACACTCTAACCTCCATTCCTTCAATTAAGGAAACAGTTAACCCCACACTGTGTTCTACATCTTTATTTTGATATCTTGTTTTGTCAATAGCTATAATTTCTATAGTCATAATGGGCAATGGGAAACTCACATGTGCTATCTTGTTCTCCAAATGTTTGGCTGAAAATTAAAACAGTGCTCAACACAATTTACATGCAAGGCTTAGGGTGCAATCCTATTACAACTTGGAGGCTTAAGAGCACCCGGTATAGAGTGAGAAGAGCAGTGGAGGTGATCTTTGCCTCTGATGTTCCTCCTGATCTGCATTTTAGCTAGATGGGCTTTTTTGCCTGTCTAGCTGGGGTGTGTCGTAGCGGAAGGAGGCTGGAGTGACCTCAGGATAATTTGTATCCCAGCCTCTCCAATCTCCTCCCTTCCCTGCCCATTGGAATCCCTCTCTACCCCCTCTATGAAGTCGCTTCTGCAACCTCAGAGAGACAGCCTGCATGGTTCTCTCTGCACCTGTTGCGTGAGAGAGAGAGAGGAGTGTGGATTCCCAGCTCTGAGATCGGACCACTGTCCCCAACCTCTGTCTCCGAGATCTGGGAATCCAAAGTATTTTATCTCCCCCAGATGCTGTCTAGGGGCCAAGGGATTGCTCCCCTAGGCCCTTAAACAGGCCTATTTATATCTGTGGGATATTAAGACAATAGTGAATATAGGGTTCTTAAGTCTGGCTAAATTTATTTATTTATATCTAGTATAAACCAGTACTTACTTTTCTGTATCCATCTTATTGTTTTCTTCTCTTTTTGAACATGTTTTGGAATAAAGCTAAATCAATACAAAGATCTGGGAGAAGAATGTCTATTTACTCTCAAACTATGGAAAGTAGCACAGTGAATCGAGCACAATTTAATTTGCAGAAAGTGAACATGAAATGCATGCCAACAAATGAGGGCAGTTTATCAAAGTAAGAAGAAAAACAGACTAGCAGGGACTGGGGAAAGCAGATGACTAAGCAAACCCTTTTGTAAACACACTCCCAGCTGTACTTTTAGTCTAATAGGAACTCTAGTTGTTGAGCAACAACTTACCTTGCTCCAAGATAACTAAGGCTTTAAAAGGAGTATATAAACACACATGAGTCACACACAAGCCCCAAAGCATAAGAACACTAGACATTTATCTCTTAAAAACAAAACAAAAAAAGACATACAGTCTGGCTCCAGTTTGCAGTGCAAAAAGATCATGGGACTGCCAAGCATTTGCAGAAATTTAAAAATAAAATTGATAGACGTGATGAGTGGCATTTACATGCTTGACCTTTGCAGAAACTGTTCCTCCCTCCCCCACCCCATATCTACATATTGCCTCAAATAAATTGGAGCCTTGTTTTTTTAAAGTCACACCAAACACACACACACATTTTTAAAAACCTGACATTTATATAGCAAACATACTAGAAGTTCAAGGGCCAGCATTCTCCCAACCTTGGGCCTTCCAGCTGTTTTGAACTACAACTCCCATCATCCCTGACCACTGCCCATGCTGTCTGGGGCTGACAGGAGTCATAGTCCAAAGCATCTGGATGGCACCAGGTTGAGGAAGGCTCGTCTAGATGCATATACCCCAAAATACCTAAGCTCTGCATATATTATCTTTATCCTTGAAGTAATGGAAGGTATACATCCTGTGTTGGAGGGTATCTGTCTGCAATCTCAACACAGAGAGAACCCTGGAGGTGCTTATAGATCCAGCTAGGCCCAAGTAGCTTCAGTGGCATGGAGCACCTTTTATTAACTTTGGGTGATTTACTAGCTATGGCCCTACCTGGATGGAGATAGCCTGGCTGCCATTATCCATGCCCTGGTAGTCTCCTACCTGGATTATTGCTATGTGTAATATATGTATAGGGCTACCTCTGAAGATGGTCCAGAAACTTCAGTTAATGTTGAACAGGGCAACAAGGCTGTTTTCTGGGACTGGACATTTTGAACAACTCCAGTGCTGTGCCAACTGCACTAGTTGGCAGTCAGCTTTTGGGCATGATTCAAAGTGCTGGTGCTGACCTTTAAAACTGTAAACAGCTTTGGGCCAGTCTATCTGAAGGACTGCTGTCTCCCATATGTTCCTGCCCAATTGCTAAGATCCTCTTCAGAAACTCTTCTCTGGGTGCCACCGCCCACAATGGTGTGACGGGTGGCTACTAGGGGAAGAGCCTTCTTTGTAATGGCCTCCTGTCTGTTGAATCCCCCTTCCCAGAGAGATCCGCCTGGTGTCTCCAACTGTATACATTTAGATGCCAGGTTAAGACCTTCCTCTTTAAGCAGACATTTAACCTTTAATCTATTGCTTTATTAATTTTAATGCTGGCTCTTCAATGTTTCTAATATTTTTAATGGTTTATTATGATTGTAATACCTGTATTGCTGTATTATGTTTATTTTTTTGGTTATTTTAGTGTTGTTGTTTGGTTTTATGATTGTAAATTGCCCCAAGGGTATTTGCCAGTTGGGCACTATACAAATCTAATAAATAAAACAATTAATTTTTATTTCATAAGAAACACTACATGAGGGGGTAAAAATGGCAATTACCACCTCTGCATGACAGAAAAACATCACATATGTAAGCTTTGTAATCTGAAACCATCCTTAGGAAGTTTTGTTGTACCCATTACTTGAATACTCCTCTAATACCCAGGGAGTGTTCGTATCATATTTCTATCCTGCCTTTTGTTTAATGATTACATTAAATTGGCTCCATTTATGAAAAGCAATGGTGCATTAAAGATCCAAGATCTAGAAAACAACATGTTTATGAACCAATTTACATGATTTGTTTTCAAGAACTGGAAAGTAATCTTTTAAATGAGTTGGGATAGTCCCAACATAAGATGATACAAAAGCAACCATTAAAAAAATAGTGCTATGAGAAAAATGATGAATGCCATATAAAGGTAAGAATTCTCAATTTTTCACTCAACCAAGAGAAACTGCAACTTGAAGCAATCAGACTCTAGACTTGAAATAAACCATGCATACCATGATACCTCACATAACCCTGAAAGGGATGCTGGGAAACTATTATTACTCCCTATGGAAATTATGTTGCAGAGTGCCTCAGAGTTAAATGTCATCTCTCACACTCTTGATCCCATGCATGAAACTGCAGGCAAAGGTCAAAGTTCTGGGTTGCTGTGTCATCAATATGTGGGTGATCCACATGTTTGTTTCTTCTTTTTATCTGACCCAGAGGAGGCAATGGCACTCCTGAACTCATGTCTGACAGTGAATAAAATGAAACTCAATCCAGACAAAATGGAAGTGTAAACAGCAAGGAGCCTAAGGCCTTAGCTAGACCTAAGGTTTATCCCGGGGTCATCCCTGCCTGCTCCCGGGATATCCTGTGTGTCATTTACATGAACAGGGATGACCCCGGGACGATCCCGGGATAAACCTTAGGTCTAGCAAAGGCCTTAGTGTACCGGCTGGATAAGGAAACCCCGTCTTAAATTAGATCACACTCCCTTTTAAGTAACACATTTGTAGCATGGGGGGTATTTCTGTATCCTTACTTTGCTCCTAGATTACCAGCTGACAGTTGTGGCCCAGAATGCCTTTTACCAAAACTCTCTCTGATGAAAGACAGAAACCTGGCTGATGCCATTCCTGCCTTAATGACTTCTAACTCGTAACACCATCTACATAGGCTTGCACATAATGATAACTGGACACTTCAATTAGTATAGAATGCTGTGTAATTGATGGCAGGTATAAACTAACATAGCCAAAGCATGTGCTGAAAAAATTACAATTGATTACCAGTGTTTTCCAGCCCCAAGATGCTGGCTTTCCCCTATGAAGTACTAAATGCTTTGGATCCTGGACATCTCAGGGAGCACCTCCTCTCCTTGCATCCACTGAAAAGCAGCATAGAAATGTTATAAATAAGTATTTGTGCTTTGGGGTTTTTTTTGGTCAATTTATTTTAGATGAGGGGACAACATTCAGAATAAAGCACACACCATCCAAGTATGAGACACTCAGGTAATAGGATATCACTGAGGAGGGTTGCATAGGACCTTGAATATTACTCTTGGTGGGGAGGCGGGATATAAAATAAATGAATAAATAGGACCTCCACATTACACTTTGAATTACTGTGACTAAACAGAGTTGACAGTATGGGGCTAGATATGTAGACCACTGACTTGATTGGATAAAAGATAATCATTTTTATGCATAGCTGTCTATGCTGATAACATGTCAACAGCCTATTTGGGTATTCCTTACACAGAGATGTGACCCGTGTAGCCCTGCCCCTGATGTGATGCATGACAGGGCACCCTACTCCTGCACATAGAGGCATCTGCCAAGGGGAGGCCTGTGCACAGACTGCTTACCCACATTCAGTTAAGTGGGTAAGGAATGCCTGAATATGGCCAATACTGTGTCAGAATCCGGAACATTTTGGGGGGCATCAGTGGAGGCATAACAGCTGAAGCAAGGGCCAGGAAGCAACAATCTCAAGTCTGGATAACTTGAAAATGGTACTATCTATTTCTGAGCCTTTATGTTTTCAATTGCAAGAACTAGAACTTCTTGTTTTCAATTGGAAAAAAAAGAAACTTACTATTTATTTAGGTTTTTATCCTGCGTTACCCACTGTTAAAAAAAAAAAAAGGTTACATTTTGAAAATTTCTGCAAGACTTTCCTGTTACAAATGGAGATTCCACGATGGGCAGCATAACAGCCACACCAATATTTGTACTTTTCAAGGGTTGATAACTATGTAATGCTGGGGAGATCTTAGGCCTGGTTTGCTAACATTTTGCAGTCTTTGCTTAAAAGCCTTGATAAGAAGTATCTTCTCTTTCTCTCCCCCTCACTTTACTAATAGCAGAGACAGAGCAAGGACTAGGAGAGAAAGAAATCCCACTCTTCTTGAAAAATGGAAAGGAAGACTGAAAATACCTTCTGAGTAGAGGCTATACGACTTGAAATGCACTGGGACTTTTATTTTAAGGCCTAATCTACACCAAGCAGGATATTGCATTATGAAAGCAGCATGACAACAGTATATAAAAGGTAGGAGCCACACTGCTGCTTTATAGCGGTATTGAAATGCACTGACAACTGTTGGGGCCCATTGACACATACCATATACCACTTTCATAGTGATATATCCTACTTGGTGTGGCTCCTGCCTTTTACATGCCACTTTCATACTGCTTTCGTAGTGCAATATCCTGCTTGGTGTAGATTAGGCCTAAGAGGAAAAAAGTGACATTATACAACATTTTTCGATACAACTCCTCTTAGCTTGGCTCAATAAAAACACAATCTAAAACTGTCTGAAGCCAGTCTGGGACCAACATGGCATAAAGATTTGGGCACATATTTTGTAAGTCACAGCCAAAAAAGATGACTACATTTCTTTAAAATATACCATGTCAGCCATTCAGATTAAAATAATTATAAGACAGACTGTGATCTGTGAAACTGTCTTTCTATTTTGTTATTGTTAACTATCTCTCGTACCATGAATATTTTATGTACTCCAGCTGGTGCTCTTGCATGCTTCAAGGCCAGGCAACAGATACTCCAAAGAATTATAGGCAGGCGGGAACATTCACTTCTGCTTTTGAGCTATTAAAGATATCTAAACTAATTCTCAAGCAGGAATACAGAAAACTAATTCAGATTCCTCTAGCCCCCACAAAGAATACACCAGAAAATGGATCCCGACTTGATCATACTTAGATTCGATCCATCAAATCAATGCACCAAAGTTAGTCATGATCCAACCTCTGGCCTAAAATTCAGGAATTAGATGTTTTACCAAGATCTGTCCCACATGCAAAATATTTCTTCATACTTTTTTTTTTTTTTTTACAATTAATGTAAAACAGTATTGTAGTAATTCTGGGGCGGGGTGGGGAAATGATGCATATTTATGATCAGGGAGGAAAGCTTAAGGTACCTGGCTCCTCAGATATTTAAGAATTTTGACTAAGGATTGGCTCTTAACAATGTACTGCTATGGTTGCCAGCTACTTTATCAAAACAGTATTGATTTAGGATTTATTCATTAATATGGAACTAGGATGTGGAGGAGATCCCCATCAAAGAAAGGAAATTTATTGTTGGCTGTAGAACATCATGGTTGAATAAACGAACCACTCAAAAGGCAAACTTTTTATTTAATTTTCTAATGAGAATTTTTTTTGCTATGATGGTATTTGGCTTGCTAACTAACACATTGTTTAAGATTACTTTTACCAAGATGTTCACAAGAAGTTATATCATATGCAAGTTCAACAGCCAAAATAGGTAATTCATAGAAATGATCTTGAGCATGAGGCAGGGAGGAGAACCAAATGAGTAATCAGCCTTTGCTTAAACTGAGCTGTCAGCACTTGCTTCAGTATCTGAAAGTTCCATTTCTCACTAACAAAGAGGGTCTTCTATTGGGAAAATAAAGGTCAGTTATGGTGCAGCAGTTTACGTCAGTAGGCAAATTTCATATGAGTTTCATTCCAAGTATGAAATTCCTCTGTCATACAAATAAGATTTAAGAAAGCATAGGTCAAAAAATTATATTCTCAAAATGAGTTAATATGAAATAGAGTTTAAGCTATTAGGGCTGCAATTCTGTGCACATTTACCCAAGAGTAGGCTCCAATTAACACAGCGGGCCCTATTTCTGAGTAAATGTGCAATGGATCAGGCTATAAAACTATTAATAACTTTCTTTGAGATATGGGGTTGAATATTTTATTTATAAATAAATGTTAATGTATTATCTTCATACGCAAATTTAAAGACTACAGGTACTTTAAAATGCACTCTCCCTGAGTCAGATTTAGCTAACATGGATTGCAGTATAAAATAGACTTCAGTAATCCTCCATGGGGTCTTGAAAGCATATGTGTGCTGTGAAGCACCTGTTAATATGCTCACCCACCAAGCACACTGTATTGTGTCTGCAATTTGGTTTGCAAGAACAGGACTAGGTAAGAAGCCAAAACCATCTAGTTATCTTGATCCCATAAATATCCATAGCTGCGATGGCAAATAATTAAGCTATGTATTTAACAAGTTCCTCCTGTGGTGCTGCTGGATCCATAGGCAGAAGAATGCTTTAAAATATTAGGTTTAGGAGGCTGCACAACAAAGTTCCATAGAGACTGAAATAGCTCTAAAAACCTGCCGTACCTTTTCTCTGCTTCATACTCTGCTAGGTCTGGCAAAGTAGTAACAAACGCCACATATGTGCTGGGGAGACTTGTGATGTGAGTACAATGCCAGAGGTTATAAAATTGTACTCACTTGTGAACTCTACCTGAAATATTCATGGACCATTGCAGCAGATCATAGAAACAGGCCATTACATTTATTCGTGCAAGACACTATTGCAATAAGGAAATTAACAGACCCTTAGTCCTCCCTTGAAATAAAGTATTCTTTGGTTGTCTGTGAACATCAATCAGTCAGTGCTGCCCTGCTGCTGCCATGTGAACATATTCTCCCTATTCTAGAAGATCACACCATGCAGATGCTGCAAGCCACTGTTCCACTGTTTTTTCCCTGGAGGGAAAAATAATGGTGTGCTATGGATCTCACATCTGTATTTCCCTCTCTCCAGGAAGGATAGATGCTTATATGAGTAAGGAAGAGGGTGATCAGAGCAAGGGAATAGTCCAGAGTGCCCCATCCTTCCCAATTATTTACCACTCCACTGTGGGCAGGTTCGCATGATCACAGAGGGATAATAAGATATGATAGCTTATTATCCCTGCCCCCACATGCTCGTTACGAGCCACTGAATTCGTAGGCGGCTTAGGCATGAGTTGTCATGACATCTGGACCTGGCGAGGGTAGGTTACAAACCACCCTGAAACTCTTGAACAAGCAATGGGATTCAGGGTGGTTTGTTCAACATCCCAGCCACCAACCATGGGCCCAGTCCTTCAGACACAGCAACTGGCATTCTGATGCAGGACAACCCAAATCCATGAGATTCCTTTATTGTAGCAAATCCCATGGTAAAAGCTTAATGTTTACATCCTTTAGAAATGTTATTTGTGGTGATAATTAGCTATAGGCTCCATAAGTAATTCCAATACAATGAAAAGCTAATCTCTAACCATGTTTGAGATCCAGACAATTTGGTTTTCTTGTTGTAAACTCTATGGCTCAGAATACAGGGCAAGCGGTTTGAATGATTCCTGGAGTAGGCCATCCAGGTCAATCAAAGACAATAGTTCTAGAAAAAGACCTAAACAAATTCACACAGAGAGTTAAGTCCAATCTTGAAATTTTTGTTGGAACTTCTGCGTCACATGGGTCAAGGCCTTTCAAATCCAAGAGTCAAAGTTGGTTCAAGAGTAAATCCAAAGTAATCCCACACACAGAGATTTCAACAACCATAGTTTCCACTTTGGTAGCTCTATGCTACATGGGTCCAGATCCACACTAAACAAGAATTCAAGGTCTTTGAAAAGTATACCAGTATTTTTCATGGCAGGTTTTTAACAATACAAAGTTCAAAGAGACAAGAGTCCAAATTGGATGAAAAGTCCAAGTGAAGAATGCCTCACAAGGCTCAATAGTAGTAAGTCCAAACAGAGAGGATTAGGGGCAGTGAAGATGAGAATGTTCCTATCAAAGGTTCCCAGCCTGGACATCTGCTTAAAAGCAAAGGTGTGGCTGTGATAGACTTCGTCCTAAACAACTGACAAGTTATTTTAGCCCATCAATAAGCCCCCTGCACAAAAGGTGTGTCTCCATTCTGTCCTTCAAGGGTGATGCTTCAACTTGTGTGACACCTCTGAAAATCCTTCACCTCTCCTGTTAAGTTCTCACAGAGAAGTTGTCAGCTTCCTTCCCTGTCAAGGCCAAAGCTAGCAGCTGGATGGGAGAGGCCTGCTTTCCTCTGAGACCACTGACAGAGATAACCTCACAGTAATTCCGACATTCCACAGGCCCAAATCCTTCTGGATCACTTCTATCAGATGCTAGCTATAAACTATAAGGCCCACTGCAGTGCTGGAGCTGGGCCATGACACTAAGGGCCAACCTAGATGTGCGAAGTGAGAGCTGTGATCAGGAGGGTCTCCAGTTCTTTTGTTTCCTCTTTTAAAGAGCTCATTGGCAATCCCATGCTTCAAGCGGTTTTGAAGATGGGAGAAGGAGTGGTGGTGGAGGGGGTGTTAATCCTTTTCTTCTGCCTTCAGGGATAGATCACACACATCTCACCTGTGCATCAAACTATCCCAGGCACTTCAAAGAATTCAGAACCCTTGTGACACTTGAAGGGGCTCAGTGAATGGAGCTTTGGACTGCATGCACAGAACCATGCAAACTCTAGTAGGTAAGAAGTGAACTCCACAAAGTATCTATAATGAAAAACATGTTTTCGAAAGCCTGACCTATTATATAATTCCTCTGTTAACTGGGATTTTCTTTTCTTTTCTTATCAACATTTTCTAACTGGTTAATTTCACTGACAACATTTCAAAGCAGTCACATGTAGAATGCTACTTTGGCTCAATGTCCTACAGAAGTCCATATAATTTAGGATCATCCCCAAGGAAGAGATTGTTTCTGTTAGGAGCTGCATGTGTTCTTACAAAAATACTAAGGGTATTGCAGTTATGGATTTTATAATATCCATGCCTTTTAGGGAAGAGTTGGATTACTTAGGAACATAGCATTCCTGACTACTAGCATCCCCTCAGCTAAGGTCATGTATGGGAGACTGGGGAAAAGTCTTAAGTATTACCGGACTTTCAGATTGGTAGAATTCAACCCAGGCTCCTCTCCACCCACCCCTCTTCCTTTTGCATGGCAGAAAAGTACAAGTTGATTCAGGGCACAAAACTGCACCCTGGGAATTGTCTCTTTTCTCCTAGATATTGAAAATATGTATTCAATCTTTCTCTCTTCCTCCACACAGTGTAGACATCCAACCATATTTTCCCCTGTACCTGAAATCATCTCTCTCTCTCTCTCTCTTTTAACTATTGGCATGATGCAAAAACAACTGTTTGAGATCAAGATTTTTTTCTGCTTCCCAAATGATTATGTACTCACAATCCAGGTGATTAGATAAGACTGTTTGGATAGCAATAGCAACTGAACAATTACAGTTTGAATAAATGATCAAACTGTCTTTCCAAATGAGTAAGTATCTTGATAGTTTCTGAACTAAACAGTAGAAATTAAATGAAATAGGGAAATATAGTTTAGGTGCATAATTCCATCACTATTGCAGGGCAAGCGATAAGGTGATGTTCATAAGAAAAGAGATGGCCAACCAGGAAGAAATCTGACAGAGAACAACAGATACCACGTATTTTAAAAATGCCCAATGGCTTCCAACCTGGCAAGTTAAAGCACCTCCCAGGACTCTGTGCATCTGGTGAACTCTGAATTGTTTTGAGCCTATTTAATTTAGTTACGTTATTCTATATATGAAATTTTAAAGTAGGTAGACAGAATGCCATGTTGTTCCATTTTAACTCTAATTAAGAAACACCATAGCTGCAATCCTGCAGTTGGGAATCCTACACATCACCACTCTGAATGTTAATCATGGTCCGTGCTGGTGTAGACTTACCGCAATATTATGTTTAATTCAGACAAAAGAAGGTAGGAAGAAATATGCACAGGATAAAGAAAGAGGAAAAGAGCAAGTATATTTAGCAAATGCTTATTCTCTTAACCATGGTTAATATTTTCACTGACCAACGATTATATGATCAGACTATGCATATACATTTTTATAAAGATTCCTTACAATAGAAGAATTAAAACAAGGTTTAGAACTGAATGAGTTTATCACAGAAGAAAAACTATGCTTATAAAAAAAAACTAACAAAATCAGGTTACATTTAGACTTACAGTGACTACTGAACTCTGTAGGGGTGGGTAAATAATTAGAATGGTCTGTCCACAGAAAATGATGGATCCCAATAGTTTTCTGTTCTGAGTGGTAAAGAGTGTTTTACAGCTAAGACCCCCAAACAGAAGCAGAAAACACACACATCCCACCTCACTGCCACTGCAATCAGGCTTTTAAAAAACCTCCATTGGCACTAATGGAGGCTTTTTAAAAGCCTTATTGCAGCCTGGGAGGGAGGAAGAGAAATGCCTTATCTCCTTTCATGGATTAGAGATATGGGAAGCAGGCAGTCTGGATGGGCACCTCATATGCACCAGAGGTTCCTCATCCATGCCTTAGAGGACTGTTGGTTTTGTTGATGCTTCTGTGGATGGCTCTATAACTCATTTTAAAATCTGTTGTTCTATCATTTTATGCTTTTGATTTAGATTCTGATTGCTTTGTCATTAGTTGTTCTGATTCTTTTCTGTGATAAAGCAGGATAGAAAAATAAATGAAGAACCTATTAAAATTTGTTTCCCTTTGTATGAGGCATAACATTCCAGAATATTGTGCATGGAATAATTGCAGCAACCAAGAGTCTTGCTGAGTTCAACACAGATTTGAGTATGTTTATGAAAAATATCTTGTGGGTTTTCCATTCTTCCTCTGTTGTGACTCACCAGGATCAGGAATGGATCCCCTCCTATAATTTGGGGTTTTATCATTATACAACATGCGGACTACCACAATTAGAGAAAATTAGGCAGGTGGTGTGGAATTTTAGAACCCCTAATTCCTTTGCAAGATAGAGCTATGAAGCAGCACTACTTTCTGTACTTGGGAATTCGTTCTTTAGTACAAAATAGACATGACCTCAACATTTATGTAGGGTCACATATATAAAATGCACATTTTCCTGCAAATTACAAAGAACTGTACTGTCTGTACTTTGCAGAAAAAAACAGAATATATGTACAGTATGTGTGTGTTCAGTTCTTCATAACATTATTGTCATGCCCCAACAGGAGGCTCCTGTGGGAAGCAGTGCTTGCCTCCAAAAAAGGTCTTGTCAGGAGAAAAGGAGTCTGGAAAGGGAGCTTTGATTACTATAGTTGATTATCTAGGTGTGGTCCAGCAAGCTTTGGACTTAAAAGCCTTCACTGAAAACCCAACCAGTATTGGACCAACTTGGTCCATCTAGCTTCTGTGTTTAACCCATCATGATTATTGTGTCATCTGTTGGGAGATATATTTTTTTTTAACCCTCAATGGCATATTTGGCCAAAATAACTCACTCTGATAACCCATGGTCTTCAGAATGGGTTATTTAACCCATTATGGGTTATTGTGCTGGGGAGCGATCACAGTGGGTTAATTACAGAGTCATTTGGCAAGAGCAGTCAAAACCAGTGCCACCACTCTATTTCCATGATCTGCCTAGCAACTGATTGTGCTCAGTCTGACTCCACCCTAATCCTTCCCCTGGAAGTGTGCTCTGTAACCTCCCCAAGTGCCAATCAGTGTCTTGGTCAGGCAGTGGCAGCTGCACAGGGTTGTTATTTTGTCTTGTGGGCATCTTTGTCAGGGGATGCTGTGTATGAAGTTTTGTCCTGTTCCTTTAAACTTCCAAGGATTTATATTAGTCACCCCTTTTTCATTCACTCAGGGGTTTCGGTTCTTGGTGTGTAATCATGCAGGGTTTTGATAGGGTACTGGGTGCCCCTTGCTAGGGGAGGCTGTGTATGAAGTTTGCCCCAAATCCTGCAAACTTCCAAGGGTTTATTTGTGCCACTCCCTTTTTGGCGCACCTGTAGTTTTCACTCCTGTGTAATTGTGCAGGGTTTTGATGATGTATCGGGCACCTTCCAACTAGGAGGCTGTGTATTAAGTTTGGTCCCAATCCTGCCAACCTCCAGCGCTTTAGAACCCCCTTGTCAGGGTGATGCTAGATGCACTGAATTAATCTCTCCCTTCTCATTCGGATATTGTGGAAGGCTAAAACAGGCTGCTGCAATTTTGTCAATGGGTGAAACAGCACCCCTGCTTGGGCAGAAGGACTGCAGCATGACAGGGAGTATGGGGATGTCACACAGTAAGCTTAATAAGCTACATACACAGCTTATTTGTCTGATTGTGTACGGGATAACAGCAGCTTATTTTCAAAATAAGCTACTGTCAGTAGTGTATTACTTAAAGTGATGTCCGAATGCAGACTGCATGTGTGTGTAGTGGATGGCCTTAACTTCTGGGGATGAGGTTGTATTTTCAGACCTAACAGCAGCACACAAGGGCTGTTCTTAAGGAAAAGGAAAAGGGAGCACAGCAGGAAAGAACTTGACTAGCTAAGTCCTACTCAGCAGACAAACTGTAATAAACAATTATAAAGGGGATGCAACTAACAGGCACATAATACGACTAGCTCCACATACCTTGCATAAAACACTGCTATAGCTATGCTAGTGCAATACATACCCTGAACTATGAAAACTGCACATTAGCGGCTGTGTGACCCTCAAGGATAAAGTGGGAATATAAAATTAAACACAAACACATGTACCTACAGATCAAGGCTCCTGATAGCAATTTGAACATATTCACTGATGTAGGACTTCAAAAATAAAACAAAACCAAAATCTTCTATTATTTAGATTTTAAAACCTCCAGTTATATAGTTGGAAAAGTAATTGGAAAAACACTGTGCGCTAGTCTAATAAGGAAACAGTATCTTTGGTGTATTCCAATTTCTCTCTCCCACTGTCTGTCTTTCTTTCACACATACACACCCACACCCACATACTGGCACAGTCCTCAGGCAAAAATCAAAGATGTTGTAATGCTTTTTTGCAGTAAACAATTATTTTCTTTTTCTCTCTTTTGCTACACTAATGTGGTTTCTTCTAACTTTTAAGCACAAGTTGTTATGTTTTGTTAAAAGAAATATCAAAGCTGTTTACATGCTTCTTTTTGCTTCAGTCTGATGGAACCACACTACTTATTATTGTTCACTCTATTTAGCGTTCTCAGTTGAAATTACTCTTTAAAGATTGTGAAAGAGTTTCCATGTATTACGTAACGTTTAAGAATAATAGGTGAACAAGTTACAAAGAGCCTCGTTTCATTTACCTACACGTTTTTTACAATGATCCATGTGGTCGTTTCTAAAGTTTTCATACAACAGCTCTATCACCTCAGTTTCACTTATATGGAATCACTGTCAGAGAGAACACATTTGTAAAAATTGCTAGTTTATTCAAGGCAGAAAATATCTAAAGCTATGTCGAGAATAATCACAGGAGCAGTGTATTTAAGTCAAGAGTGCACAGCATTTTTGTCCCTGAGCACTACACTGGGCATGTGTGTACACACATTCACACACTTATGCACTCTTGAACATACATGCACATGCGCGCACGCACACACACACACACACACACACACACAGAGGCTTCTCTTCCTAGTACTAAAAAGGATACCCCTTCCATATCTCCGATCTCCCAGCAGAGGCAAGAAAGAGGTTCCCTTGTTAGCAGTGGCAGATTAAGGAGGGGTCTGACAGGCTGCCAGAAAGAGCTTGGTGGTACATGTGACCTGCAGGTCCCAGAAATCCAACTATAATCTGAGTAGGACAGAAATAATGAAGCCACTTGAAACTTTTGGCTATTGGGCAGTATAGAAATGCAATAATAAATAAATAAATATTTTCCCATCATAAAACATTTTATTAAAATGTAAACATACACATAAAAGGTACTAAGCTATAGAATGGGCATATGATTGGCTGTGATTTACTTTACACATTAAAGTAAAAATAAAAAACCTTTGAAGTATTTTTTAAAAGATTTTAGAAGTGCTGGCTCTAGACATTTTGCTGCCTAAACTAGAGCCCACATGATGTCCCTTCTGCTAGGGCCAACACTTGTTGCATCATTCAAAAAACATTTCCTGCCTTCATCTATTCCTCCCTGACTCCCAGTGCTGTCTGAAGCAGGTCACTTCACAGGACCAGCTGCGGAGACTGAGAGATGTTACATATGCACTCTGTCTTCTCTTAACCTAGCTTGTAACAAAGCATTAAAAGCAGAAACCTAAATCAGCTTTTAAAAAGAGACATCCACAAACTTTCCCTACTGCTGTAAGGATTGGGGACAAAATACGCATGACATGCAAACATCTCGTTTACAGACTTCAGTAAGGCATTCGGGGCTACTCTCTTCAAGGATAGCTGGATCGATGCAAGTTTACTCATGAGTAGTCCTGCTGACTTTGTGGGTCTTAATACTTTCACCTGGCCCAGATAAAGTATGTGTCTCCTGGTAACTTGAAAAGTTCCAAGCGCATACAACTTCTACCTGAAATATCAAGATGGTAGCCAGAAGTGAAATACTAAGCTCCTGCACAATAAGGTGGGTAGGAGTGCTGTTAGAGAGGTAGAATGTGGTCTGAAATTAGAAGGCGATATAGAACTCCATCCTTCAAGGCAATTGGTGTGGGAGAACGAGAGACCTCTAAAGGAGACAGTAGTAACAATGGCAGAGTTGGAGATGCCAGGTTTCTGTGAAGGCAATTCCACGAAAGGACAGAGAGGGGAAAACATCATGGAGGGAAACTACTTCCTGGGTGAGAAAGCAGCAATTCCAGAGACAACAAGAGTAGTAGCAAAGGCAGCAAAGGGAAAACAATAAATGAGAATGACATTGAGAGAGAAAGAAGATTCAGGTGTTATGTTGTGTTAGCACCAGGGATAAGCCAGGCAAGAGAGATAATGTGATACCCTTAATTAGACCAGCTGCTGCACTAATAATAAGAGATATCAGATATTATCTAATTAATTAATATTAGTTTTAGGCTGGCTTTAAGGGTAAAACACATTCCATTTGTCTAAGACAAAAACAAGGAAGTTTGCAGACCAGTCACCTTTTACATAAGGGATTTATTCTGCAGTACTTAGTTCCTATGGCACAGACTACAGCAGGTGATATTTTTCTGTAGCCTCATTTCACCCAAGGCCAATAGTATAAGCATTTGAGGTGCAAGTAAAACATAGCTACTTTCATTGCTGTTTTCAAATCACACTTCTGCTGAGTTTTTTTTTTTAATTTCTGAGGGATATATAAAGAAAGACATCTCACTTAAATGTTCAGCACTTTTTAAAAGTTGGCTATGGCTTGATGCATATAAATACATATGAGTACATTATAAAACTACACGATACCCATGTCTTCTAAAGCAGTACCCACGTTTAGGACAGTTTTCCTGCACTATCTTGAGAATGCTGAGGGGAAAGGTACCTCGTGGTAGTTCCCCCAAGCTCAAAATGTGACAGGAGAAATCCGTTATACTGAAAAGACCTACCACAACATTGAATTAAATTTTCAGGAAATATTAGCAATAACAGGTACTGCAATACCCACATAAAAATACCTTCTATTTTTTAAACTGTGAAATATAAGCAAATAAGTAGGTAGCTTTTTTTAAAGTATTAATGCTTTGAATACCATTAATGCATTGAATACCCTTGACGTTTTCTATGTTTTCCCCTAAATTGTTCTTTATGGTATGACCTGAGGCAGCTCTGCATTAAGCATGGACAAAAATGAAATTGAATTTCTAGGCAGTATTGAATATTTTATGTCAGTTTGAATGATGCTTACCCTGTATTGATGGAAATTATTTCTATCAGTGGGTTCTTTCTAATCTTTGGCAAATCCAATCGAGCTCCCCCCAACCGTTTTCCATTATCCTTTTTCTGACCCAGCAATCTCACTGAGTGACCTTCAAATAAAGAGGAAAAAATGGCACCATTATACATAAAAGTCATTTGTTTTAATATATTCCATCCAAACATTTTGTTAAACAAAAACAGACTTCTGATAACTAGTCTTCTGATAACCAACCACTTACCAGGTTAGGGCAGAACCAAATATCAAAATGAGTTGTTTTTTTAAAAACAAAACAACAACAACACTTAGCTCCTTACATTATATTTTCTTAAGCTGTTTGATAAAAGCAGGATCATCAATTTTACAAGTCAAATTCTTAAGCAACAGCTTTTTTATTACAATTACCACAGAAATATTTCTGCTGGTTTTAAGGATTTTTTTTTTTAAAAATCAAGTGTTAGACCACAGAACCAAAAGTGGAAGGAAGTATGTTTAAATTGATGGGATCAACCTGAGTAAGCATTTTCATTAAGTTGTCACAAAGCAAAGCAAAAAGATTCAGATGAGGGAATATTTTTACAATTTAACTCAACTTGTTGTACTTTTCACTTATAAGACCAGTAACACGTTCTTTGGATATGGCCCCATCTGTTTTAACTGAGCTTACATGGATACCAACTTAAAAATATCCAGAGTACAAGCACACGTCTTCAAAATGCTAATCTTCCACTATTCTAGAAATATTCTTTCAAGTCACCAGAATCAAAGTGAATGCCATAAAAGAAAAGAGATTGTTTGTTATAGTAATGCTGAGAGTCATTTCCAATGAAATTGGGATTGGAAAGGACCAAGATAAAAAAATTACTATTAATTAGAATGTATTTAAGTGCACTAAATTAGAAAACAAACACCTCTAAGTTCCAACTTTTGAAGCATGGCTACTTAACTTTATGCCAGATAAAACTAGCTGTGTGCTCAGAGCAAAACTGTAGCTGCAGCCAAAACATTAGTTCATGTAAGCATAGCAAGAGTTAACATTGGCTCTGTTGAAACTGAGTTAGTTATCATACCCATCTTCAGAAAAAACCTGAAGCTTCAATCATGGTTTGAAGTTGGTTTAAGACCCTGGCTTGTTCCAAAACTAACAACCATTGTTTCCTGGTATGAACAAAGTTAGAACTTACGGTTAGCTGGAGATTTCTACATCTCACTCATGTGCACAATAAAGAGAGCAAAGAAGGCTTGGTGTTTGAAGGCAAAAGGCTAATTTATATCTTGGCTCATTAAAATATGATTATCCAAACCCAGCCACTGTCAAAGAGGCAAGCCAGTGTCCAGTTTAAAATGTGGCTCATCTCTTTGACATAAAGTTTCAGTTGTACTTTTGGTTTTGCTGTATGCACACACATTGCCTCGTCAGATTGCAGGAAACAGAAACATTCTTTGAAAATTAACTATTTCTTCGATGCACAGCCTCCCAAGTAATGTTTTTAAATTGCATATCCAAACAGCAACAAAAGAATGCTTATAATGCAATTAAAGGGAGACTGTTCTGTGTGGCAACCAGTTTGCCTGCAGCATTTTCCAACATGATGCTACCACCCTCACCATATATAAATTAAAATTGAGTTTATGATGGTATAGTGAAAAACAGAAGAATAGCATGGTGAGCAAACACCACATACAGTAACTGCCATATAAGGGGGATGACTGTAGCTCAGTGGTAGTGCACATGCTTTCGTATAAAGAAGGTCACCAGCATCAGGTAGGGTTGGGAAGGCTCTTAGCTGAAATCCTGGATGCTAATGAGTTGACCAATGGTTTGATTCAGTATAAGGCAGCTTTAACTTATAGCTGTTTACATTTGTGAACAAAATCTAAGCGATCTAGTCATTTAACAATAATATGGCAGTAATACACTGAATTCTTCCACTGATGTGAAAGAAAAGCAATTAGCATGCTGGCCTTTTCAGAATCATAAAGTAAAACTTTTAGTCAAGGACTCAATTTAATTAAGAGGTAAGAAAGGTGTGATATTCTAATATGTAATCCTATAAAAAATGTCAAAAGTTCAACAGTAGCTAGAAAAGGCTTGTTAGTTTCATGCAAGCATATGCCAAAAATTCCATTATCCCCTACTGTGATTTCAGTAATGTGCAGGAGGTGCTAATAGCATTCCCTAAATTATTAATTTTCACTGTATTACACTAATAATGGCAATATCACCAGATGATTAGATAACTAGTTATTTTCCAATACTGTAGTTCATTAAGGACTCCTGGATCTAACAATATGTATTCTATTTGGTAATTAAAGTAAATGAATTCAGCATTATATGCACAGAAATGGAAATAGAAATCACTTGACTCCTCACTAATACTAAAAGTATGTATGAAATATAGGTAAACCAGTGTTAAAAATACTAAGGTGATACTACAGTACAGCAGAGTACAATTTGTTTTCTTTATAAATTGTTACCACAATCTAGCAAAGAAATCTACAGCCTAAAGTGCACTGATTTCAATGCTCTTAAGCACACTTAAGTTTCTGCTGGATTGTGGCCTATGGAAATACAAACTAAAGTTTACAAAATGGCCATAAATAAAATCAAGAAGTACTAACTATTGAAGGCATAAAACTCTGAAATCTACTCCTCAGAGCTACTAGAAGAGCAAAGTCCACAGTCTGTTTTGAGACAGAGTTGGATTAATTCAATACATTAAATAATAAGATTATTTTTCATAACCTAATGGAAACCTAGTAGAGGTAGAAACTCCTCCCCAGACTCTCATTTCATAACATAACAAAGTTATAGAAGCTCAAAAAACTGCATATCTGGTAGTTATTCCCACACTGACTTAAAAAAAAAAAACCCCAAGATACATATATGCTGGCAAAAGGGTTTGTGATTTTTGTGATAATTACATGGTAATTATGGTGGTCATGTATTTTTTGAGGGTTGTTACTTTTGATTCCCTGCTCCCTTCCTGAGTACCATGATTGAACCAGGAAGTCTTCACTTAACTATAGTTCCCCTTTGTCTAAAGTGGGAAACTATGGTTATCTGGTACAGAACAAGACAAGACAATAAACGGCAGTGAGAATTTGATTTCATGAAATGAGCCATAGCTTTCCAATGCATACAATTTGGCAAAATACACATGTGCATTCTTCACATATTAATTGCACATGCTTTTCCAAAAGGCATGTGATCTCATTGTAGGGAAAATGTCATGTACAAAATGACCGAAAGAGAATGTGAGATAGAAATTTTGTGATTATACTCTAGGCTGACAGATATAATGTCAAAAAAGGTACTATACTTTAGGCTTTGCAATATACACACAGATGATCTCATGCACTTTTAGCAGCCCACCAATAATAATAGATTGACTTGGTATGGTAGCTAAACAATTGGCAAACATTTGTTAATATTTAAACTAGGAACAGATAGACCATATTACCAGACAGGTTAATGTGACTGGCATTTAGAGTGGTTATATGAAGTCTGAAAAAGTTCAACAGTGAAGTAATTTCCTTTGAGTTGTTTTCAACAATCCTGTCCAGTGACCCATTTCACAAAACGTTTTGTGAAAACTCTGGACTGAAGCAGGTTTTATTCAACCGGAAAGTCTAGTCTCCCCTTAACCCCATATGGAATCCACTTTATATTAATGTTGCAGTTCAATTTTTCTAGAGTAGCTTGCTGGCATAGGTAGAAACGTTTAAGTTCAATAATATTTGCAGTATCAGAAATACCTGATATGATTTTTCATTAATGAACAATAATATCTATCCTGACCTTGCAATTTTAGCAACAATTGCCCTTACAGGACCAGGAACATCCCCTAAGTTGCCATGATGGCTGCCAACAACAGGGATGGAATCAAATGTACATGTTCCATAGTGCTGCTTTGTGTTAAAACAAATGAATAAATGTGCCAGTGTAGAAGTGCCGAGATTCTCAGGATTACAGAGTCTGCACAGAGCTCTATGTTGTTAGGTTATTATGGATGTATGGAATCTTATGGAATAATAGGATAATGTCATTATTTCTAAAATCCACAGTTCGGCAATGCTTTTATTATTACCAATGAAAATAGTGTGTAAGGTTTCATGTTCTTTAGAATTCTTCATCCAGTTAGGTCAGCCTTCCCCAACATGATGCCCTCAGATCTTTAGGACTTTAACTCCCATCAACCCAGACCAGCATGGCCAACGGCCCAGAAAATGGAGGGGAGATATTTCCCCCCCCCTTTTTTTAATTTCTCTAGGGACCTTTTATGTGTGTCACCACCACCACAATTGGAAAAACTGAACAACTTTGGATTATATTTTTTTAACAATGGTAAATAAAACGTTTAAGGTGTGATTTTCATATATTGCTAGCTAGCTTTTACACCCCCAAAATGATTTCTATAAGCTATGTAAAAGGAAGACTTTTATAGGAAGACTACAGATGTAAAATGTCTGGAAATTTTGAAGTTATGATAAAAGAATGGTTTTTTTTAAATCCTCCCCCTAATATTATCAGCATTACTTCTTTCATTCCTTATAAAAATTATTGATCTAAAATATATTTTACTAGTAGACATTTAGGGATACTCTAAATCATGTTCAATTTCCACAACATAAGACTAGTCACTGTATCAAAATAGATGCCGAAAATATGCATAGTTGACAAGTTTAGGTGGAGTTGGAGGAAAAGAAACCCTCCAAATAAAAAGTACCTCTTGAAGTGATAGAAAATCATCTTCCTCTGTTTATTGATTCTGCTCTGAAAAATTAAATATGGTATTCTTCAAAGCACATAAAAAGCAAAGACTTTCATCTCTATCTTTCTGGATCCCAACCATAAGCTGAAGTCCAATAGGACTTACCTAACTTACTTTTTAGGCTCAGGTTGAATATGTTTATTGATTTAGTCTCGGGAGGGGGGTTAGGTTGGGGTTTTTTAAAGCAAATACTAAGGAAATTAAGCATAATCTACTGAATTTTGGAGCTTAGTTAATCTTCTTCATTTTACTTGTAATTATGAAAACAATTCAACCTTTTAGATACTTTGTTAAATCTCAAAGTCACACATAGTCCCTTATAAATACTTTTACAGTTCTCTCTGTCCAAACGTTAATTTTATATGAGCTATATTTACACTTTAAAAGACCCAGTTTAATTTACTTAATGCAGCCACATATCCTGTGATTACCACAACAAACAAAATATAATTTGTTACATTATAGTTAAGTCACCTTGGCCTAGTTTGCAAGCCAGAGTTGTTCCATAACAACAGGACAAAAATGGACAACAGAATACATTTTTTTTTGTTTGAATGGAAATCAGCAACCATTAAGAAGGTACTTTGTGTAAAAAGGTTTATAAAAAAAATTAGCCAATGTTTAATGGTAAAAAACACACAAAGTAGCCAGTTATTTTAAATAAAGAAATGTAAAAAGGACTCATACCATGTTTACCTTCCTTCAAATTACATCTTGTGGCACCTCTAGCAAACTATATGAATTATGTGTATAAAGGAGCTCTATACTTCATACAGTTTAGAGAATCTCCTGCTGTGTTCCAAGGTCCTAATATTTTCAAGCCTGACACTAACATCACATAGATTTCCCAATGTGTTTACTTTAAAAATGCAGCCACTTAGATAGAACTTGGTAACTTTAACGGGCTTCACAAGTTATAGTTTTGTAGACTGAACAACAGAGACAAAGCCATGGAGCAGGACAAAAACCAGAGAAACTAGTTTATTAAAGTTTTTACTAAATGAACAGTAATTTCTTTGAAAAATTTCATGTCATGATCTTTAAAAGAATATGTAAGTAAAAGCAACAGTAGTAGAAGCAATGTTTAAAACAAATCAAAAGTGAAAAACAAGTTAAGATCTATTATTAGGCCTTCATATGTTAATGTGGCTAAGATTTCTACATTACACTTTTGTAACGTATGTAGCACCTGCCAGTTGTTTACATTTCAGTCATTATTTACAATACATACATGGTATATTTCAACTGTAAGATTCCTTAGGGATCTACATGATCAAAATAATGCCAGCAATGGTTTTGGGAAGAATGAAAGCACACATTATTTCAGCTGAGAAGCTTACCTTTGATAGTCTCCTCAACCACTTCCACTACACGATCTATCTGCTGAACCTGTAAAGCAGTAGATTAAAAAATATTTTTATGAGTTTTGGAAGGTTCCTGCCTTACACGTGTAATTCACATAAAGATGAGATGCAGATTTCCTATAAAGTTTTCTATTCCTACTTGCAACATATGAAAAACAGGTTGGGCAGGGAGTCCAATTCAGGTCACACACACTTTCAATTGCACCCATTTAACACATATACAAGGTAAAGGTACTGTACATCGCCAATTCATACCAATAAAGAAACTGAGCTTTTAGCATTACTGAATTCAGCAATAATTGAATGTGAAGAATATAAGGCTGAAAACATCATTACAAGAAAGCTTATAAAAACAGAGAACAGGTATACCAATGCTTCAGTAGCCAACAAATTGCACAATCAGCAGGGGTCCGCAGCACATCTGAACATAAGAAGGGCCATGAGAGATCAGAACAAGGGTCCAACTAGTCCAGCATGCTGTTCACACAGTGGTCAAACAATTATTGACCAGGAACCCACAAGCAGGACATGGGTGTCCAGGTTCCCCAGCAATCAGGTAGCCATCAGGACCAGTAGGCATTGATATCCTTCTCCTCCAGGACTTTATCCAACAAGAGCAGGAGGAGTAGAAAGTCTGTGTATTTAAAGATTCAGACCTGTACTTCTGCCTGCCTCTTCTATACCACACTTTAGCCAACTCCCCAGCTCCGTATCCTACAAACAAATGCCCACTCCATAAAGGGGTGTGTGTGAATATATTAATACATAATAATGCACGCAAGGTAGCACTGTTTTGTACTCGAGATTTGATTTGTAGCATATATGTCAAAAATATTAGCTGCTGCTGCTCTAATGGTATGTGTATCTACACACATATACCTTATCTAATTGTATCGTCCTCTGTGTGGAATTCCTAGCCTCTAATTCCAAGTCTGCAACTACAGTACTTCATGGATGGAGAGATAATGGTCTGGTTTAGGTATAGTATTCTAGTGTTGTGTTGTTGTTGTTTTACCATTCTCATTCGATAGAATGGAAATTACCAGGCTGTCACACTGTTTCTGCTCTTGGCACTTGCAGTGGCAGTGCAAAAAAGAAAAGAAATGAAGAAGACCCTTAGGGGGAAAAAGAAAGAAGCTGTGCTACAACCCCTGCCAATGGAGAGCCTTACCCGTGAGAAACAATTGGAGAATTTCTCCTCCCCTTGGAGAAATTCAGTGAAACTGCCCAAAACTAATTTTGAGGTGCCATTTCTACACAGCTCTATAATATTCTGAAGTCCAACAATATATAGCTGTTTGACTGGGAACAAGTGATAAGCCCCAGTGCTTCCTGTCCCCCGTTCCTTCTCCTCTCCCTTCTCTTGTGCGCCTGACTTCAGAGCAGACTTTGTGGTTTGTTAAACTACCCTGTGGTGTCCAAACTGGAAAGCTGTGGTTTAAAGAACTCTCTGCAATCCAGAACTGCAAACCTTTTGTAAACCGCCCAGAGAGCTGTGGCTATGGGGCTGTATATAAATGTAGTACATAAAGAAATAAACACTCTATAATTTAAAATGGTAATCACCCTTATTGATGTGAATGGATGTTATCCAAAAGCAGAACTTTGATTAGACTGCATCCTGAAAGCTACTTTCAACACAACCATTTCTACATAGAGGGCACTAGCAAGAAGCTATAATGACAAAAATTGCACTGCCAGAATTATTTGTGTCTATGTTTGATTTACAAGTAATAACAGGTATATGAAGAATTCTAGAAGTGAATTAGTATGCACGTGTCTGACTTGCAAGCACACATAGGCATACAGGTTCCTCCAAAGTTATGTGTTGGAGTTGCATGGACTCCTTTTTCCTCCTCTAAGAATGGTATGCGTTCAAGGACTTTTTCAAGCAAAGGGATTCCTAAATACTGCTAAAAGAGGCTGCTTCTCCACAGAACCTTACTGACATCATAACCAAGGTACATGAGTTTACTCTGTGGTGAAATAAATGGTAAGGAATGAAGAATACTCTGCAGTTTCATCATAAGTCAGTATAACTTACATTGAAGTGATCATAAATTATTCTGTAATTCATACTTATGTTACCAATTTTATGCTGCCTCTGCTACGTAGGACAGAATATAGTTCTAGAAAGCTGGTTTAGAAACAGCAGGCCATGGTTTATTTGAGGGTCGCTTTCTCCTCAAAAAACCCATGACACCTGGGTTCGGACAACACCAGAAGCCATGTCCGGGTGGACAACTAAGCAAATTAGGTGCACGGTATGTACCACAGCTTAAACAAGCACTATGTCCAAGAAAAGATAACCTCCAGATTTTTACATTATTAACGACCACTATTTTTTTTTTTTAGGATCAAGCTCTAAGAGCATCACAAACTCACCCCAATAATGCTCAAGCCTTGTAGGTAGTCTTGTCGAGGCTGGGCTTGTGGAACACATCCGGCTAGAACAACTTTCTTTTTCCCTTCTAGAGCTTTCCTAAAAAATATTTTAACACAAATATTATTTTCCTGAATAGCACAGCAAGCATATAGACTAGAGTATGAAATGCATACATCTAACTAGCATTTACTAAATAAATCTTTTAAAAAAAATGAACCACTTTTATCATAGCATAGCATATCTACCAAATAACTACAGTGGAACAACTGTAAGATTTACATCTTGAACTCACGACATCTGAAGTTCCGTATACCATGTAAAGGTAGGGACAGAGGAATCTTTTTAAATGGTTCACTTTCTGGTAGTCATGAAGAAAACATTGTAGTGAAATTTTTGGTAATGGAAATAATTATATGAATACAAGCTGTTGTTATTTCCATAGACACTCCTTTTCCAAATAGTATTATAAATAGTATTATGAAGTCAGACCTCCAGTGCTATGTCCTCACAGTTATTGTATTTAAAAATGTCTCTGAACTCTTTCCAGTGATAACTTTTCTTGCAGTAGAGTAATAGCATACTAAGCATTCATATCTTGTCATGCTATAGCAATTTCCAATGACAATTTCACTGGAATTCTCCGGACAATAGCTACGAATGAGCAGCCAACAGGTGCACCACAAGCGACACTGTATTTCAAAAGATGAGACCAACAGTTCAAGATAATACCAAAACAGTATCCACCAGTATACTCTACCAACTCAGTGCAAACAACACAGCAACTATAAACTTAAGTTACCATTAACACACTCTCTCTCTCCCTCTAACTTAGATTTATTAGATTTTACTTTACTTTATACATAACAGGCAAACTTTTAATCATGCTTTTTCTCTAGATATTAGCAAAACTTTCAAGAATACTGTCTAATAAGTTCTGCTCAGTTTAATAATAGCCTTGACATTATTAGTTCTTTAGAAAATTAGATACAACTGGAGTACTGCTGCAAATACCTTTAATCTTCAAAATTCTTAATGCTACTGGGGGGAGGGGAGGCTTATAAAATTTAAGTAACATAAAAAGATATATTTCCATTTTCAGAACCTTTCCTACTTTGCAGTTAAATAAACTTTACCTTGAATTCTCAGTTTAATTGGGTCTTCCAGAAATGCACTTTGGCTTAAAACTAAGTTACAAAATCTTAATGCATAGAAGTTAATTAGAGCAATTTTCTTTTAAAGACATGAATATGATGAATAGTTAAAAATATGGCACATTATTTTAATGCTTGTACAGTGGTGGCCAAAATTGTGGACAATTTTTGAAAGTTTCATGTTTTGCAACTTTGCATGCTTATAAAAAATGTTCTGTTTCACGAAATTCAAATGTTTATATATCAATTGAGAATTTAATGCTGAATTCAATACAAAAAACAGAATGCAAGTATCTGCATCTAAAAACAAACAGAGGTGTGATTGAGTGAAGAAAGCGGATTGGAATTGCAAACCCTACTGGCCAATCACAGTCCTTGTTCTGGGGACCAATCACATGGCCGTAGCTGTGATACATCATGTTTCAAGTTAGGGAAAGTCAGTTTTGCTGTTTGTTCTGTAACCGAAGTGCAATTGGAGATTGTGGGAATATTTAAAGTATTTCTCAAATTAAGTGTACGTACATACATCATAAATAGAGCAATGGCACCAAAGAAAAGAGTTGATTGGACACCCAGGAAAAGAAGCAGAATTGTTGTATTACGTCAGGACTTTCAATTGATATATAAACATTCGAACTTCAAGAAACAGAACACTTTCTATAAGCATGCAAAATTGCAAAACGTGAAAATTTCAAAAAGTGTCCACAATTTTGGCCACCACTGTATATAAGCTTTGCCTGCAAGTCCATAAACAATAAAGAGCACAATCCAGTCTGTTGTGAGGCAGAGATTTCCATAACGGCAAGAGAGAAGGTTAAATGGGACATGGGAGATACACACAGAGCCAGTCCGGAGGATCACAGAGGGGAAAATAAGCCACGATGGCTTATTTCCCCCTCCACACATGCCAGTTGCATGTTGGGGAGATTAGCATAATTACACTCGGCAGCCCAGCTTGTCATATGGTGTGAACCCATGGCTTGCTGCCATGGGTACCAAGCCATTCAGAACTCTACAACAGCCCATGGGTTCTGAATGACTTTTTCGCCATAGCAACAAGCCATCCTGACTGGGTTTGCATGACACAACATGCCATACTCCCTCAGCACGCACCGAGAGGGAGATAAGCCACCATGGGTTATTATGCTATCTGAATGCAGCCATGCTAACAAACCATGTTCAACAACCCACAGTTCACAACCCAACAGCAAACTATGGGTTCTTTGTGGAAAATGAAGTATGCTTTGTTAGCGTGGCTGGGTTCAGAAACCACGATAACCCACGTTTCAGCTACAACACATGGTTCAACGACAACCCACATTCATCTTCCAATTCAGTCTGCCTTTGCATGCACAGGGAGAAGGAAGGTTGGGTGCTATCAAACCTCCGCATGCAGGTGCTACACACCATAATGGACTATGTCACCGTAGCTGTATGTATTAACTAGAGCAGTGGTTCCCAATAAGGGGTCCGTGTTACCCACCCAGGGGGTCCGTGGCACCATTCACATATTCACCATTCATTTCTGGAGTCCACTGACAACGAATTCCTACCAGAAGTAAAATATAACATCACTGAGCACCTGCCACTAGCTTCAGAGATTACTTCCCTGCACCTAATCCTGAAAACGCATGGATAAGGAACCCTTTTGAATGTGGTGATGTACAACTAACAACTCTATCTGTGGAAGAGCAAGATGCACTTGTTGACATGACTTGTGATGGTTCATTGAAATAATTTTTCAAAGAATATAGACTGGACCAATTCTGGGTGTCGGTTTTTCCTGATTATAAGAAGTTAGGTGAAAAAGCTTTGAAACATCTAGTTCCCTTTTGTTCCACATATCTTTGTGAACAAACATTTTCGACATTTTGTTATATGAAGAACAAGCATAGAAATCGGCTCGATGTTGATCCAGATTTGAGAATAAAAGTAGTAAATATTGAACCGGATGTGGAAGGGATTGTTCAGGACAAAAAGAGGCATGATTTCTCCCATCACATTTAGGTTTAGTAGCTGCTAGACATGTCAAAATTTGTTCAATTGTAAACTAGACGTTAGTAAAATTAAATTCGTCTTTATATTCCTAACTAAATCATTGTCATTTTTGCGTGATAATATCACAAATTTTATGGTCTGTTTTTTTTAGTATACCTAAAATCCTTTGCTTATTAGAGGCTACCCCTTATTTTCTCCCAAAAATTGCTTTGCGCAGATAACTACCATAGAGATAACAACTTTTTTTCAAAAGTAGGGTGTCCATGGCTTGGCATTTGAAAAACAAGGGGCCCTCAGTACTTAGCTAATTGGGAACCACTGAACTAGAGGCCTAGGGACAAGATTGTGGCATCTCTTTAGACAGCATTTCTGGTGGGGGGGAAAGTAAAATTAGGCCCTGCCCTAACTTCTCACTTTCCTGCAGGTTGAAAAATCTCTTAATGACAATCCCATAACAAGTTTTGTCCAGAGAAATAGGGAGTTATTTGAAAAGCCACTTAGTAGGAAGTGAGTTAGTGAATAATCTAGTGAAAAAAGGGAGTTTACTGGCACCTACATTTACATAGCTTTTCTGATGTGCCTGCGTGTGTATGTATTCATAACATAAAATGTTTTTAAACATAGGTGCCCTTTAAACATTACAGTAGCAATATGGAACAAACTTTCCATGGCTCTTATGTAACATATAAGTCTGCACTCTTTAGTGAAGCAAGTTGCATGAATCTTTAGATACATTGGGGAAAACACATACTTGACCCTGCTCATGTGTTGTGAGTTGTTAAAGTTAAACTAGCACAGAGGGATGCCCCCACAGAAATGTATCTCCTATGGCATTAGTTTAATATTTAAAGAGCACTGAAGTGTATCCATAACAAGGTTTACTTCCATGGTTATAAAGAAGAAATTTGCCATCAGCATATTGTACCACCACCTGCAACAGACCTGTCCTTGTAGAGAGCACATTGTGGACAAAATTCAGTTGCCAAGATATGTCTTCAGATTTTAAAGAATTGAAGAGTATCCTTCAAGTTGACATGGGAGAAAGAGGTAGGTTAGACTGAGAGTCAGTAACTGGTCCAAAGTCACCTACTGAGCTTCATGCATAAGTCAGGACTAAAACACAGATCTCCAGGCTCCCAGTCCAATACTCTAACCACTACACCATACTGGCTTTTGAGTCTCTCCAGTACGTGGTTAGGTCTAATAAAGGCAATGTTATTTGCAAAGTTGAGATCAACTTGGTAGCATTTAGAGGCTCATTAGTTGCCCGTGCTTTTTTCATTGCCTCTAAATATCTGTATGTTTTATTTCACGATCAGGAACATTGTTTTTTCCTAAACTCTAGTTCACAGCCCAAGATCTTTGAATGCCGCTTAATCACCCTAATCTATAGTTCCAGTCCTTTGGCTAACAGATGGCTTCATCTGAATGTCTCTTGCTCACCACAACAATTAGTAGTTTCCATGCAGACTTTGCTTGGATTGCACCCCCCAAACAGATACCTGTATCTTTTCCTGTGAATTTAAAGTATTACATACTTCAAGCTACTAGTCAAAAGGTTAATCATATGGATTAAGTGACGTCTTGCTGTAGATAGCTACATGCTGCTGCCTACCGTAACATCCGCTCTTACTTCATCTGAACATGGTATTGTTTACCATGCCCTTTTAAACAATTTTGTGGTCAAATGTGAAAGGCAGCAGGATCTGAGTTGTGAGCACAAGCCTTCTGTTCATTCCTCTCCCACTACAGATCTTTAAAGTACAAAGAAGCAGGATATGAAATAGTCAAAATACCCATGAGCATTGCAGAAAGACTAAGATGCCATTGAATTCAGAGGAACATGCACATACTTAAATTATCTTTTCTTTCTCAATTTATATCAATGGTGGTAAATATGCTATTTGCAAAAAGAGAAACTATCTCAGCCCCCTTTCATACTTAAATCCTGTTTTAAACTTTCCCTAACATTTCCTTAAAATGAACCCTGTTCTGTTTCTGTGCTAACAGGCTAAAACTTCAATGCTTTCCCTTGATGTAGAAAGGATTAGTACTTATATAGTTGTGGATTCAGATTTCTGGTGGGTGGGGAGAGTCCCTAATAGCTGGGAGTAAGCATTCCACACACGTAGTGCCACAGGAGACAACAGCAGGGAATCTGACTTGAAGCACGCAACCTGCTACTTCTGCATTTCTCTTAAACCTTAGAGCAGATCTGCACTAAATAATTAACAGGTCTTTTAAAAAACACAACTAAACCCAATGGGCACAATCCACTCTTAACATGATCACAGCACCTGTGGTCAGAATATCTGGACTCAACAGTGGTCTGCTCTCAGTTTTCCAGTGCTGAGAAAGAGTGTGGTCCACACAGGCAAGGTTGTGGCTAGAGCAAGCAGAACTGGTTCCAAGAGCCAGATTGAGAGTATAGTTCCAGAGAAGCCACTGAGACAGAGCAAGATAAACTGCTAGAAATCCGTTACTATTGCTGCTCATAGTGTTGAGCTACTCAGACGTCAGGGATTTCTAGACCTAGGTGAGCAAGGATTCACCTATAAGGTCAGCTTACAATTACTGCGGCCTAGGTGGTGTTCTTACTTTGGAATAGTCTGCCAAGTTTGCAGGGAAGACAGAGTACCAGTGGTGCAAGAGGACAGGTGCTAGGTCCTGACTTCTCAGTGCTCTGCCTTGCCTTGAGACTCTCCCCCAGCACCTTACATCAATAGAGTTCCGGGGCCCCTCCCCTATGTACAGAGACAGTGGGTGGGCATGACATGAGAATCCACACTGCAAATAAACTATGCAGTGTGGGTTAATCAAACGATCAGGCTCACCGTGGATTCCTCTGCCCATCCTTTCTCTTCAGACCTCCAGCCAGTATCCCATTGTCCTTCACTACCTGCCCATCCCATCCCATCCCTACCCCCACTCCATCCTCAACCCCACTTAGGTAGGTGATCCTCATGGTTTTAAGTGCTGAACTGACACTTGTCACTGTCCTGCTTCCATTCAACAATTCCTCTAGTTTCTAGTTACTTGAGAAAGGGAACATCCTTCTTTTTGCATCTCCCTTTCACAGTAACCGCAGCAGTAAATGCTTGGGACCTGCAAAACGGGGGGATGCACCCAGTTCACCCTTTTCTGGAGCAGCTGGAAATTTGGGGAAGTGTTGAATGGAAATTTAACACTTGAAATGCTGGGGATCACCTTGTTAAGTGGCTAATCTTGTCCACGTGCCCTTTTGGGTGTACCTACTTCCCCTTTTCCTGACCTGTCACTGTCAATGGTGCAAAAATGAGCTTATATGCAATCTCACTGTGTCAACTTCCTTGTATGTTTCCCAGAAAACTTCATTCCCTTTGACAGCTGAAACCTACAAGGGCATTGACAAGGCCATACATATTGGAAAGCTGTAAGTGCGCACTTGAACACCTCTGAAAGACCGACAAAAATATAAATAAAAACAAAAACTATGGCCCCATTTGCGCAAATTTCTGGGGCTGAAAAAATAATAAAAGGGATTGGCGACCAAGTGACATCCCCTCCAAAGTGCCATTTCGGCATTATTGGAGGGTCAGTCACTGGTGGGGGAAGCATGGGAGGGTGCAATCAGGAAGTGCGGTAGGTTTTTTTAAAAGCTCTGCCAGGCTCAGACCCAACCTATCATGGGTTGAGCAACCTCCAGAACAAGCCAAAGATTGTAAGAGTGGCTATTTGTCTCCAAAATAAGTCACCCTGCGGGAAGCGGGCTGGGTTCGGATGACTCAACAACCCACCATGGCTAGTTACCCATGATGGGTTATCGTGTCATGTGAACCCAGTCAGTGTGACCAGACATTATAGGGAATGGGAGCACGTGTGTGACTTCCATATCCCCAAACAGCCCTTCCCCTCTACCCAATGCACATTACTTTGGGGAAGGGCTGGATGGGGAAATGAGAAATGCACACCCTGATCACATAGCTTGCATGTGTGTGGATGAATGGATGGAAACAGAGTTCTATTGAGTTCTAGGGGGATCCTCTCTGCATGGGTGCATAATTTACATTGGGCACATTTAAAGGTAGGCAGGGAAAATGATTACATTTTGAAAATGTCTTGCTTCTGAATTTTATCTTCCTATTGTAGCTTTTACTCTTTAGTTAAAGCTTGAGTCTCCCCCTTCTCTGTTTTGCTAAGAAATCAGTTCGGCAAATCTGTGCTTGCATTTTGCTATCTTATTTACACTTTGGGTATATTCTCTTTTTCTTGTTGATGTCAACTATTTTCCACAGGTTCACATTTGCTTGAGCTTTGCCTATTCCCCATCTAACTTTTCTCATCTACTATTTGCTGCTGTTCCAAGTTATTGTGCATCTGCTTCTTCAAAACTACCCTAAGGCAGGCATCTCATCCCTTTAAAACCCCAACTGGAGCAGCGTTAACCTCACTTTACTCTTTGTGGCTTGGGAAACACTATAAGCCAATGGCAGCTGCATGTGTATTCTCTTTCTCATATATACTCTCTCTCTCTCTCATACACCCCCCCACACACACACCACTGACCTATTAAATACTAGAAGAGAGGGCACACAGCTGCCATAGTATTATATTTCCTCAACTAGAAACAGCAACATCTTAGTTGCCAGTCTCAGCTTTTAAATAATGAACAGGCCCCTGAGATCGCAATGCAGTGGTATTGGGAAGGGCTATGCAAAGGAAAACCAGATCTATATTTTTGAGAGCAACTTTAATGTGAAAAGGGACATGGAAATTAGCTCAGGAGTAGACTCTGCAGAAGAGAAAACCAGACTAAAAAAATATAAATCCCAGGCATTTAAAACAAGAAAAGGAAAAGAGTGCTGCATTTTTGCCCCCTGCAATTCAAACCTGGAGAGAGAAGTATTTAGCAGAGAACCAAGGCTACTTAGCTGAGAAAAGCATGTAGCAAAGTATGTGAATGGATACTGAGACCTGGTTTGCACATCATGACTAACTATGAGTTAAATAGGCCATGGCCATGACTGAGTGAGCGAGTGCACTTCCTCCCATGCACTTGTTACTTCTGCTTTACATCTGGCTTTGTAAACAACTCAAGAATGCCTCATTCCTGGGATGTTGTTGTGACATGTGAACCTGGCACTCTGGGTTGTTTAAGTTAAACAATCACCCACTATACCCAGGCAATTCATGGGTTGCACAACCCATGAATTGCTGTTGTGTGCGAACCAGGTCTTTGACTGCACAGCCATGTTGGTTCAAACTCTGGATTGTTCATCCCCAACAACCAAGAGTTCCAGGTTTGGATATCACAATACACAATGGAAGGACAAAGCATCCCTGAATTGTTTAGCACAGGGGGAGCAGGCAGCCATGCAGGAACTGGCATGCTCATCTTCTCACCTCTTGATTAATTAAGAAAAAGCTGCCGATTAATCTGGCAGTTGATCAAAATTATATATATATATATATATATATATATATATATATATATACATTTGGCGATATCTTACACAAGGCATTCTCCCTCCAATTTCAGGCAGTAAGCAATTATCTTATTTTTTTTTCTTCAGAATTGTTTTATTTATATGCAAACTGATATGGATTTGATTAAACAATTAAACTCATGCAATGAACACACCAAGATTTCTTTAATCAGGTGACAGCCCATTGTCCTATTAATATTAGAATCCTCTACACTATTTATGGTTTCCCCTCTGTATTTTGTTGGAATATGAACTCATCCCAATATTAAAGGTGATCTAGTATAAATAATTTGATGACTAAAATTTCACAAGCAATCACTCATTATATAACAAGTTAGGCCTAGAATATGCTAAGTGTACTAATCCTGTTTTCTAATGCAATACATTCTGAATAAAACAGGATGGCGACATGTGGCCTGCCAAGTATTTTGCCCTATAACTTCCATCAGCAGAGCCAATGGTAAGAGGCATGGGAGTTGTAGGCTAGAGCATCTGGAGGGGCACAAGTTGCACACTCCTGGAAGAAAATGCCACGCAGAACACAGAATTGAGGCTTTCTTCTGTGAACCAAATGTTCCTTAAAGCGGAATTCAACAGAGCAATATTGCCACCTGCTGACAATCAATGAAACAAGCTAGGATGTAATTTAACGAAACACAAACACATTGATTACATGAAGTTGTTTAAAAACAAGAAAAGATTCTTCTTTCCCCCCTGAAAAGATAATATATAAGAATTATATAATATTGTACAGGATTTCTTCTTGCCCAAATAAAACGTGTGACAATCCTTTTTCCTTGGTTGAGACAGAACACAGCAAATGAGATGTTAATAGCTGCTGTGCAAGCACACATTGATGGCTGCTATTGCAGTTAAATTTCAAGTTGAGTAGGGGAATAATGGAGAATCAATAGCAGCAACCAACTAAGATTCCTTTAAAGGGCAATTCAAATGTGTTGTTTCTGATGTGGCACAGCTTTCCCATTTCAGAATTCAACAGGCTGTTGGTGGTGCTTTATAAAATCATGCCCAGCGTCAAAATCACACCCAATGGGTGAAGGTCTCTTATTTCTAAAATTAACATTTTGATAAAGAATACTCATCACACAGGGACCCAACCATACAATAATTTTGAAGTGGTAGATTGTAGGATTGTATCACTATTGTTCCTGCACAACTGAATTGTCCTCCTAAAACTTAACAAATGGTTGGTTATGGTGAGTACATATCTTTAATTAACAGTAATGTTCCTTTAACCAGAGTATACTATAATTTAAGTTCTGTTTGTTAAGCCAGTTTTGCACTAGCCCCAGCCATCATGGCCAACTGTCATGAATGGTGGAACTTGCTGTCCAAAATAGCTAGAGGAAACCAGTATGGATGCAGTGTGCTCAAGACTTTATTCCTAACAAAACCTTTTTAGATGTGTGTGCTCTCTTTTACTCATTCACTATAAAACTTTGAACAACCCTATCCCCTTTCATTCCCTTTCTCATCTAACAGACTGTGAACCTTTTGGTCAAGAAACATGTCACTTCTGTGTTCTGCAAAGCATTAAGCTGTTGCAAAACAAATCTGCTATAGAGCTGAGAGTTAAACATTAGTAACTGCTGCACGGAGATACAAAGCAGCTGCATTACAACAATCAAATTCAGATTGACAAATGCTCAATTTCTTTAAGAGTTATGGGTACATATATAGCTTTTTCAAAATCTCAAAATTCAAAGGAATTAAACTACACAAGCCAAATCAGCAAATTTTATGTAGATAATGCTCATTCTGTATTACAAGTATCACTACTGTTCACACAAGGTATGTAAAGGTAAAGCTCTAAAGTTTCCCAAATTCAGGCTCCTTACAGGCACAGCACCCATATGTGTGATGCAAAGAGACCACAAAGAAGAAGTGTATGTGATGTTGTACTGCTATCTAACATGTTGGCTACGGTGACCATACATCCGGTTTGGCCCAGACATGTCTGGAAATTGGGGGGGGGCGCAAACCGGGGCCGGGAATCCTACTTTACTCAAAATTGTCCAGGCGCTTTAAAGCCTTCCATCCTGGCCTCTGCTTGGTCGGCGCAGTGACGTTGACCAAGCAGAGGCCCGGACAGAAGCCTGCAAGGGCCTTAAAGCGCTCATTTCCATGTTTTGGAAATGGGCGCTTTAAAGCCTTCCCAGCCTTCCGTCCTGGCTTCTGCTTGGTCGACGCAGTGAAGTTGCCCAAGCAGAGGCCCGGATGGAAGCCTGCGATGGCCTTAAAGCACGCGCTTCCAAAACACGGAAATGCGCGCTTTAAGGCTCTCCCAGCCTTCCGGCTGGGCCTCTCCTTGGACAATGTCACTGCGCTGACCAAGCAGATGCCCAAACGGAAGCCTGCGAGGGCCTTGAAGCATGCATTTCCACATTTAGGAAACACACACTTTAAGGCCCTTCCAGCCTTCCGCTGCCAGGTGCATCTGCCACCAGCGGCAGCTGCAGCCAACGCCAGCTGCAGCCCCAGCCAGCAGCAGCAGCCGCCACCGCCACTACCACCAGCAGTAGTAGTAGCCACCAGCTGTCAATAAGGCAGTTTTTTTGGGTGTCTGTGTGTGTGTTTACTGTTATGTCTTGTTGAAGTTGAAACAAGCTAAGAGGTGCTACCCTTTAGTCCATTTTGTTCCATGGCTAATGCTTGCAGGCTAATAGTAGTTTATACTCTTTCTGAATGCTTGCTTGCTGTACTAGATTTTGTGAAGTCAGACTTGTGACCAAGGCCATGTTTGGGTGGGCATGCCCCCTTGGGGGCTGGGCCTGTTGGTGGGCACACACCTTGGGGCAGCCATTTTGTCCTCCTTTATGTTTGCTACAGTTTCACTTTTTATCCAATTAATCTGTGCAAAACTGTCCAGAGGTTCCGAAAGGTGTGCAAGACATTGCTGTAAAACTGAAACAATGTGTCACAAAATTGTCAAGAGATTTAAAAATTCAAGGTGCTGGTTTTAACCTATAAAGCCTTACACGGCTTGGGACCACAATACATGACGGTATGCCTTTCCCAACATGAACCTACCCAAACACTATGTTCAACATCTAAGGTTCTCCTCTGGGTGCCTACTCTGAGGGAAGCTCAGAGGGTTGCAACAAGAGAGAGGGCCTTCTCTGTGGTGGCCCCCCAACTGTGGAACAATCTCCCTGACGAGGCCTGCCTGGCGCCGACATTGTCATCTTTTCGGCACCAGGTCAAAACTTTTCTCTTCTCCCACACATTTAGCAATATGTAATGAGACTGGGTCTGTATTTTTGGCTCATCATTTCTAAAGTTGTTACAGTGGTTTTAATTGTTTGCACATTTTGTATATTTTTGTGGTTTTTAATTTTTATATATTGCTTTTAAATGTTTTATCTTATGTGAACCGCCCAGAGAGCTTTGGCTATGGGGCAGTATACAAATGCAATAAATAATAATAATAATAATAATAATAATAATAATAATAATAATGAAGATTATAGAAATGTAACATCCAAAAATGCAGTTTAAAGACTTGGAGTAAATGCCAAGCGCCATACACATATGAAGCCCATGCTGGAGGATGTCTGCTTGAAAACTCCCAATATAATAAATTAATTACTATGATTTTTATTTCAATATTGAAATGAGAAGTAGTGAAACTTGAAAAGCCCAAACAGACAGACATATGTGACACAGGAAAATGCATGATGCTCCAAAAATAATTTGTGGTATTTTAAATATTGTAATGTTTTCAGGCATTGGCTGCAAATTGAATTCCATATATGGTTTTCCTTATTTCATCATAATTCTGCAGACAGATACTTTTCCCTAACCTGGAAAGAGAGCAGAGATTAAAGAAGCAAACGCCAACAAAACAGAAACTGCAGTGCTTTAATGGAGAAACATAGTAAAGATATCCTATAATATGCCTTCACAAGTCAGTTCCAAGTCAAGGATAACAAAAGTTGTCAAGGTGATGCAAAGTCGTTACTAGAGACCTGGAGGGCAGGTGGAAAAATTGAATCAGGAAGTGAGTTAACAGCTCTGGAAAATGGCCAGACCTTAATCACTGGAGATTTTAATTACTCAAATGGACTGGTAAAACATCTTATGCAAACAAACAAACAACCCCTTTTTAAAATAATAAAAAATTAAACTATCACCAAATACTGGAACACATTCCTGGAAGTAATAATAAGATTACTTTCAAGTTTATTTTTAAATTATTTACATATGTGTGTGCATGTGTCTGAGCTACATTGAGTCTACTAAAGAAAATGAATTAAAGTAAATGAAATGTGACAATCACTTTTATCAAACCACAGCATGAAACAAAGAAATAAAAAGCCACACACTTTAAAATCAATTGAAAGTTTCAAGAGCATTGGTGCAAATATTATGTATGAGTTTGTGATGGAAATTCTCTAGTAATTCAGGAAAAAAAATGAAAGAAACAGGCAGGTAGCAAAATACAGGTATGTTTTTTATAGTTGATGAACAGCCCATGAAAAAATACACATGGCTCCCAGTGAAACATGGTTCTTTAACATTTCCCTAGAAAAAATGGCATGTACAAATTTGTTCAATAAAGTCCCCTGGAAGTTACCATGTATTTTTTATTAAAACATAAACAATAGTGGCTTGAAAAAGCCTGCTATCTGTGAAAACAAATGCATTCCACTGTTATTCATGTACTGTACAAGCTGTGACCAATGAGGACTCACAGGGGGTGGATATAAGCATTGGCAAATGCTGCCACATAGTGTAAGAGCAGGAGACTGCAGAGCAGGAGATGTGTGCCTTCCAGTTCACGTATAAACCCTAAAACTCAGCAATTTAGAGCTATGGCCAAACTGTGCTATAGTGCTAACTGCAAAGCTTCAGTGCTAGATGAGCAGGAAGCTTTACCAGTACAATGCAGGGATGGGGGCATTTTCACATCCTGCCCCTATGCAGTAGGAGAGAGGGGGCTGGGGGTGAGGCAGACATCCCCCCAATCATATTTTCACTACCCGTTTCAGAATACTTCAAGCTATTAAGGGCCTGGTACCTTTTGTAATTGACAGAGTGGTGGCAGGATTAATTTGGACCAGAAGGACCCCCAGACTCTTTTAGCTTCAAAGATGTCAGAGCACTTGAAGCACCCTGGGTGAGATCGTTTGAGGCTTGGGCAGGCAAGCCTCCCCTGCACTTTCCCTTTAATTCCTAGCTGACCTAAATGGCCCTCAATATCCTGGGCCTGCAAGGAAACAATAGCCTTGCTCAGTCTTTATCAGGCTGATAGGGCTTTTTTTTTTTTTTTTTTTGTACAAACTAATGTTTACTCTATACCTTGAGACTTCCTTGAACATGTAGAAGCCTCTGGAAAGACCTTTATTCACTGCTCTACTGATAGGCACAGGACCACCAAGTCCGGTATTAAAAGAAGACATGGTGGTGATATTTGATGAGGTCTATATAAAAAAAAATATCTTCCAGGAATGTTATCGGTCCCATTTGAATGTCTCCTTGTAGTTTTATTTTTGAATCATTGCCATTCAAGAGCCTTTATAGAGAACCAAATGACTCTGTTCAGACAACATGCTAAAAGCCATGGTGGTTAAGAATTTTGAGCTGAACATTATGGCTTAGCATGTTGTGTGAACCATGACTTAGCATATTGTGGGAACCATTCCTAACCATGGTGGCTGCATAACCATAATTTAAACATGTTCACTAACCATTTGCTGCAAACGGGTTAGCAGCCTAACCATGGCTTAGCAGCCTAACCATGGCTTAGCATGTTGTCTAAATAGGGCCAAAATGTTTTTACCATAATAAATGCATATTTGCTACAATAGGATTGCATGCAACCCTCAGCCAAGGGCTAGACTGATTTATATTTTGTACCCAGAAGAATGCAATTCTTCTCCAGGGAGTGCAGTCACTGATACTGTAATTGGTATGGCTGTGCAATGTCACAGACATTTGGTAATGCATGTGATGTGAATAACATGAAAACTTCCATTTCTGAAGTTGAACTATTATTATTATTATCATCACCACCACCTTCATCTTACATTTATATCCTGCTTTTTTTCCTCCAAGGAACCTAAGGCAGTGTACATATCCTACTCCTCTCCATTTTATCCTTACCACAACCTTGTGAAGTAGGTTGGGCTAAGAGTCTGTGACTGGCCCAAAGTCACCCAGTGGGTTTCCATGGCTGAGTGGGGACTAGAACCTGGATCTGCCAACTCCAAGTCCAACCCTTTAGCCACTACACCACATTGGCTCTTCTACCTGTCAGGATTAGGATGAGGGCCCCCGTGGTTTCTGATTATTCCAATTCAGACCCAGAACTAGAATACTTTGACCAGAGAGCAGAGGAGGAAACTCCCTGAGTGAATCCAGGAGTTGGAGACAACCAGGGGCTTGAGGAGGAGGTGGAGGGGTGTGACTTGGTTGATGCAAAGACATGTCCTTGGTCTAAGTGAGTTGAGTTAGGGAGTGGCTAGAGATGCTCTGCCAGAATAGCCTCTCATTGAGCATACTCTATCAATTACTATGAAGTTATCTTTTCATCGCCCATGCGTTTTGGGAGAAAGGACAGACAAGTGTTAGATCACTAGTAGTAGATCTAGCTTCTGAGGGAAAATAGCCTCTAGGAATGACTGAAGGGGTTTAGGATTTCAGCAGTACAGTTGCATTTGAATAAAGATTAAGGGTGGAATTGTTGTACAAAGTGTTGGACACACAGATCTCACTGAAGATCAGTTTCCAGGAGACTTCATTCTGTGAGAAATGGTGTTAGAGCAGGGTTGATTTGATTTAAATCACTTTTCTGAAGGATTCAATTTTAATGATTTAAATCACAGTTTTAAGGGAGATTCACTTTAAATACATCATTGTTTAATAAAGTGGTTCCCAATTGGGGGTCTGCATTACCCACCCAGGGGGTCCATGGCACCATTCACATATTCACCATTCATTTCTGGAGTCCACTGACAACGAATTCCTACCAGAAGTAAAATATAACATCACTGAGCACCTGCCACTAGCTTCAGAGATTAGTTCCCTGCACCTAATCCTGAAAACTCATGGATAAGGAACCCTTTTGAATGTGGTGATGTACAACTAACAACTCTATCTGTGGAAGAGCAAGATGCACTTGTTGACGTGACTTGTGATGGTTCACTGAAATCATTTTTCAAAAAGCATAGAAATCAGCTCGATGTTGATCCAGATTTGAGATTAAAAGTAGGAAATATTGAACCGGATGTGGAAGGGATTGTTCGGGACAAAAAGAGGCATGATTTCTCCCATCACATTTAGGTTTAGTAGCTGCTAGACATGTCATAATTTGTTCAATTGTAAACTAGATGTTAGTAAAATTAAATTCATCTTTATATTCCTAACTAAATCATTGTCATTTTTGTGTGGTAATATCACAAATATCACAATTTTTATGGTCTGTTTTTTAGGACCTAAAATCCTTTGCTTATTAGGGGCTACCCCTTATTTTCTCCAAAAAATTGCTTCGCACAGGTAACTACCATAGAGATAACAATTTTTTCAAAAGTAGGGTGTCCATGGCTTGGCATTTGAAAAACAAGGGGTCCGCAGTACTTAACTAATTTGGAACCACTGGTTTAATACATATTCAGAGATGTAGGTTTCATTCGAAGGTAGGTACACACTAAGCACTTATTCTGAATTGTTTTCAGATTAATTTTCATTAAAAAAACAGGATGATAATTTGGTCATTTTTGTACTAAAGAATGAAGGGCTTTAACTGTTCAAATAATCATGATATTTTTGTCATGATGTGCCAGAATCACCACCACCAAACAGGCTTTTAAATTGTACTAATTATTTATTCTTCTGGTTAGTTTTCTTCTTCAACAAAAAACAACATTAACAAAACATGCACATGGATTTTTGAATGGTTAACTATTTCAGTTTTTAGATAAATGTAAAAGTTCTTGAAAAAATAAAATTGAGGCAATTTCAAACACAGCAGGTATAGAAACAAAATATCCCCAAATGGTTTTTACAGCCTGTTGCTGCCATGCTAGGTACTGCCCTTCTATAGTGGAGGATACCTGCAGCAGATGTTTCCTCGGGAGTCAGGACTGGATGAACATGTTCTGATCACTATTGGTTTTACTTGCTATTCCCCCCCACCATCCCTTGCATTATTGAGACTCCTCCTCTTATTCAGATCTACTCCATCTCCCCAAATTCTATATTTATTTATCTCCTCTATCTCTGTACTTAGAGACAAGGCAGAGAGAGAGAGAGAAAGAGAGAGAGAGAGAATACACTTCTGTACACCCCTGTAGTGCAGAGTAGGACTGATTAAGTTATCTCCCATCTCCATTAACTGCTTTTAACATATTCACAGAATATAATTAGAAGCTGTATAATTATCAAAGACATTAAACATGATATCTTTGACCTAGGCTCTTTTTATTACTGATTGTTTTAAGAAAATTTTGAAATCTAATTTAAATTTTAAAAATCTTTTTATTTTATTTTTAATTTAAAAAGAATCACCATTTTTTAAATCAACCCTGGATTTAAGTAGTGCAGACCAAATCTTCCTTATCTATTTATTTCTGATAATGTGAGCAAGTAAAGTCTTCACTACGTTAGTGCTGCTCCAATGCATTAGAAAAGGAAATCACAACTATTGCATAGGGATATCTGATCTTAACAACACTCTCATATCAGTAAAACCAACATTTTGGAAGCAAGAAGCATATTTTATTTTATTTTACATATGTGCCATACAAGTCATAGGCATTTCACTTATTCATGAGAGAAGGGAGACTGCCTCTTCTAAGATAGTGTTTGCCATTTACAGGAATATGTATTTAAAAAACCAAAACAAAATATGAACCTGCCCAGTTAATCAGAGCTCCCTTTTAGCCAATTACAAGTCCTGTGTCACCACACTCCCTCAGCATTGTAACCTGACCATCTGCCTGACCACATTGCTACCACTGGCCCACTAATTGCCTCTGCAGACCCTGACTTCTCCCTGACCTGACTATGCACATGCCTCTGGCTTCTGTGACCTTCTGGTGCTGCACTGGTCCTTCACCTTGTCCTGACCCAGTCTACATACTCTAGTCCTTCCAACTGACCACTCACATGCCTGATCCCACAGGGCCCTGACACTGAGAACAACTGAAATGGAAACTAATAGCAATGGTTTTGCTGTTGAAAATTGTATTATTTTACATACAATTCCAATAACAACTTTTGTCCATTCACTTAAGTATTGGCTGGAATATGTGGGGGGTTGTAGTAATCCATTTTGCACGCAAAGGTAGAAGCTGAAGCGTAATTTCAGTGCACTTAAGGGAGTCACTGAGACAAGAAGATGAAGGCAGCATTCAGACATTTTTAGCAAAATAAGGAGACAGCACCACAGGTTAGCACTCTCTTGTGTATTCTCAAAATCACCAGAGCAGTGGTGGACTGCAGCTGACCCATGTGCTGGGAAAAGGAAAGCTGACATCAATCCTTCCTCCATCCTTAGGGAAGGAGGAAATGAACACTACTGCTCTAAAAGTTAAGGAGATTAATTGAGACAAGTACTTGAAAAGGAACCTTCCAAGCTTGCAGTTTTTAGTAGGCAGCATCAAAAATATATGGCATTCTTCCTAACTAGTAATATACAGTAACCACAATCAATTTAACTTACTTGCTGTATTCTGTGTCTATAAACAGGAGGAGGGCTGCACCAACTCACAAGTATTGAAAAATGTAGTAGAAACTCACAGAAGGTGCAAAAGTGTTTATTCCAGCAACAAAACAAAATATGAATTTTAAGCATCAGCTGTCAGAGAGACAACCACAAAAATTAAAATAATTCATTTGTTTTATCTGTTGCCACACTGCTATTGTTCTTTTGCTTTATCTTTTCGTTCAGTTTGCTTAACTAGCCAGATATCAAAATTTCCAGCAAACCTATGATTAAATAAGCCTCGTGTGGGGCAGAGTGGTAAAGCAGCAGTTTCTGCAGCTGAAACTCCCCCCACGGTCTGAGTTCGATCCCAGCGGAAGCTGGTTTCAGGCAGCCGGCTCGGGTCGACTCAGCCTTCCATCCTCCCGAGGTCGGTAAAATGAGTACCCAGTTAGCTGGGGGAAAGGTAATAACGTCCGGGGAAGGCAATGGCAAACCACCCCGCTATAAGGCCTGCTAAGAAAACATCAGCGAAAGCTGGCGTCCCTCCAAGAGTCAGTAATGACTCAGTGCTTGCACGAGAGGTTCCTTTCCTTTCCTATGATTAAATAGAGTGGTTTCACATTAATTTCTGAAATAAGAAACTGACAACAGCAAATTCTATAAACAAAGACTTTCCCAACAACCTTTGTCAAGAAAAAGGCTTGATCACTATTGCAAGCAACGACTACAATACATTCTATTTTCTTTAGGGGGAAATCTATTCGTATTCAGTATTAACATTCCTTAATGCAACAGCAAGTTCTTTAATACTTCTACACCTATTCTTCTGTACGAACGCAGCTAATCTAAATATAAGAGAGCTTTTAAATAATCCTCCCAGTCTGCCAGATGGTGTGGACCGTGTCTTCTGCTTTTTATATCAGCATCCTATATAAGAACATGAGATGAACCATGAGAAGACCTAACTACTCCTGCATTCTGTTGCCATAATGGCCAACGAATATGGGAAGCCTACAAACAGGTTATGAGTGCAAAAGCATCCTCCTGCCCATGTTCCCTACTAATTAGTATAAAGAGGCATACTGCCTCTGATACTGGAGGTAATATCTAGCCAATATGACTAGTAGTCACTGAAAGCTTTACACTCCATGAATATACAGGGAACCCTCGGTAGCACGCTGTGACGAGTTTGCACGGCATTTTGAAGATAAAGTCGCTCAGATTCGTCATGAATACCACACTTAATGCAGCTCCACTAGTAGAGGTGTTCAGAGCGCCGTCCGGTTCAGTTTTATTGGATGAGTTTCAGTTATTGAGGCCCGAGGATGTGGACAAGGTGCTTGGCCAAGTCCGGTCGACCACCTGTGTGCTTGACCCTTGACGCTCGTGGCTCATTACATCAAATAAGGAGGGGATCGCCAGCTGGGTCCAGGAGGTTGTAAATGCCTCCTTGAGAGAGGGAGTGGTGCCGGCCTCTTTAAAAGAGGCGGTAATTAGACCACTCCTGAAGAAGCCTAATCTGGACCCGGAGGATGTTAACAACTACAGGCTGGTGGCTAATATCCCTTTCCTGGGCAAGGTGCTTGAGCGGGTGGTTGCAGGACAACTCCAGGCACTCTTGAATGAAACGGATTATCTAGATCCATTTCAATCGGGTTTCAGGCCTGGTTTTGGAACGGAAACTGCCTTGGTCGCCCTGTGGGATGACCTCTGTCGGGAGAGAGACAGGGGGAGTGCGACCCTATTGATTCTCCTGGACCTCTCAGCGGCCTTCGATACCATCGATCATGGTATCCTTCTGGATAGGTTGTCTGAGCTGGGAGTTGGAGGTACTGCGTTGCAGTGGTTCCGCTCCTACTTGGATGGCCGATTCCAGAAGGTGGTGCTGGGGGATTATTGCTCTGTGCCGTGGCTCCTAAGCCATGGGGTTCCACAGGGCTCTATCTTATCCCCTATGCTGTTTAACATATACATGAAGCCGCTGGGGGAGGTTATGATACCCAGCTCTACCTTTCCTTTTCATCAAACCCAGGTGAGGCAGTGACTGTTCTGAACCAGTGCTTGAGCACGGTAATTGACTGGATGAGGGTAACAAACTGAGACTCAATCCAGACAAGACGGAGGTACTGTTAGCGGGTGGTTCATCTGTCCGGCGAGGTGATGTTTGCCCTGTCCTGGACGGGGTTGCACTCCCCCTAAAGGATTGGGTCCGTAGTTTGGGGGTGCTCTTGGATCCAGAACTGTCACTTGAGGCACAGGTGAACTCAGTGGCAAAGAGCACCTTTTATCAGCTTAGGTTGATATACCAACTACGCCCTTATCGGGACAGAGATAGCCTAGCTACAGTTATCCATGCTCTGATAACCTCTTGCTTGGATTACTGAAATGCGTTATACGTGGGGCTGCCTTTGAAAACGGTCGGGAAGCTTCAGCTGGTACAAAATAGGGCAGCCCGTTTACTAACAGGGACTGGCCGACGAGATCACATTATGCCAGTCCTTTTCCAGCTTCATTGGCTGCCAGTCCAGGTCCGGGCCCGATTCAAAGTGCTGGTATTGACATTTAAAGCCCTAAACGGTTTGGGGCCAGGTTATCTGAAGGAACGCCTCCTCCCATATGTACCTACCTGGACCTTAAGATCATCTACAGGGGCCCTTCTCCGTGAGCCCCTGCCAAAGGAAGTGAGGCAGGTGGCTACTAGGAGGAGGGCTTTCTCCACTGTGGCACCCCGGTTGTGGAATGAGCTCCCCAGAGAGGTCCGCCTGGCGCCTACACTGTACTGCTTTCGTCGCCAGCTGAAGACTTTTTTATTCACTCAGTATTTTAACACTTAATTTTAACTTAAATTTAAATTTTACTGTTTTAACTCTGTATTTTATTCTTATAATCAACTTTGCTGTGTGGTTTTATCCTGGTTGTGCTTTTTATACTGTATTTCGTAATTGTGTTTTTAACCTGTTGGATTTTTTTGTGGTTTTAATTTTTGTGAACCGCCCAGAGAGCTTCGGCTATTGGGCGGTATAAAAATGTAATAAATAAATAAATAAATAAAATATACTAATAGCAAAATCATTCATGGAGTGTTGATCCTTAAGTACTCAAATGGTATGATCCACACACACACAAAAAGGAAATGTCAGAAAGCTTGGGAAGAAGAAGAAGAAGAAGAAGAAGAAGAAGAAGAAGAAGAAGAAGAAGAGGTAGTAGTTGTTTAGGGGGAATTCTTAAAGAGAGGGAAAAATCTTAGAACAGTCCAATGAGGACTGAACATGCTCTGTGGACACAGAACACTGTTTGAGAAGGGGATGAAAAACTGGGGGACGGGAATGGAATGAAGTATACTGGTTAAATGGAGCCCCAAGAAGGCACTAGATTCTGGTTACTCAGCATCGTTGGCAGCCTTCACCATGTGAAGTATAGCAGGTTGTCTGCCCTGTCCGCAGATAGAATCTGAGAAAGAAGTGAGAGGCAGGGAATATGGAGATGTAGAGGGAGGTGTGACAAATATCTATTGTTAGTGAACCAATATCAATATTGGAATATCACTGCCAGGTTTTTGACATCTTCTAGAAGACGGTCAAAGAAGGTTCCACTTCTGTCCATAAGAATTGTTGGTAGGCCACCATACATGCCTCACAGTTGGCCACGCAGAGTGCCAGGGCAGTGGTGGAGGAAATTCTAGGGCCCATTGAGTCTAATTTTCTTCCCTTTTAATCTACTGGAGCAAAGTGAAGCTTTTATTTCATCTTTGGTTTGGATGCTTCTACAATTATGGGATTTGGCATGAGGAGGAGGAGGAGGAGGAGGAAGAAGAAGAAGAAGAAGAAAGTTTTTTTTCCTGAACCCTACTATATAGGCTTTCTATCTTTCTAGACATGGTGGAAGAGTAGACGGCTTCACCCAAGATTGCGTGATTACATGAAATGGCATTGGAAATATCAAGATGGTAACTGGTGGAGCCAGATCTGGTTATATCCTTTTAAAGATTAGATTCATGACCAGAACTGTTCTGGATATGGCCTGATATCATTTGACAGGGTTTTGATTCTCTATGGCAGCATCAGGGGAGGAGGTCAACACCTGTATGGATGAGGTCGAGGATAAGTCTGACCAACAGTCATCCAGAACAGTAGAAAGGTCGTTAACCAATGTCTCTGTGTAAAAAGCCATTGATGGTTGGGTAAATTGTACTGCTGGCAATGATTATGTAGCAGTCGATAGATCTGGGTGTTTTTTTCAGAATCACATCCTGGAAAAAGTTAGCTGGAAAAGGAATGTGTGCAGAGCAAATGGTAAATTGTGAAGCTTGGTATCATGGTAGTTTCCAGTGACTGAGTGTCAAGCAGTTTAGATACCATGTGAGATGGCACAGTGTAGTTAGGAAGCGTTGGATTTAAGACTCTAAGTATAGTCCTTAACGTGTTTGTTTTTATGAAATTTGGATTTCACTTTAAACCAGGTTATTTTAAAAGAAGATACAGTCATAACAGAAATTTGTAAATTTAAGGTTTTTTTCATAATTTTACAATAATGCTGATTTTCTCTTTTGAAAAGTAAAGTGATTTTAAAAAAATGTCAACTACAATAAGTGCTCTCTTTAAAAGAAACCTGTTTAAAATGTAAAGCTTAAGTGTATAAAAAAGGATATTCTTTTTTTATCCATCCTGACTTACACTCACTGGGAACCAAAGGAAAGTCCTCTGATTTAGGAGTATAAAAGGTTATTTGTCTAATGGTATATAAAAATAGAAGCTCAAGCTACCTTCCAAGTGACCTGCCTCTCAACTGCACTATGTACATTAGCAACTCGAAGGATAATATCAGATCAACCTTGGCTTGCTACTGGTTGGGAAGCTAAAACAAAAGAGTTGTTTAACAACTCTTGCATTTTTCACTCTACTCTGATTTATTAGTTATCTTGTGAAAGTTTCCTAGCATAATTTAAAGGGGACCTTGAACTCTCCTTGCAGTAGTTATTGAGTACCTTTGTGGTCTCTGGTTCTTCAATTTTCACACACATACCCCTTTTCTCTTTGGAAGAGACTGATATAGCCAGTAGTCTCAAACAGGGAACTTACACAGGGTTTTCTGTTAAAGAGGACACAACCACAGGCAGTAAACAAAGTGTCAAGCATGTTTGGGGCAGAAAATAAAATTATATCTAAACAGATGTATTTATTTTTTTACTATATACACATCATTTCTAAAAACTATTCAGTTTTGTCTTCATAGCACTTGTCTGGTGGAAATACATTTCAAATTAATGGGTAGTACCCAACACTGACATTCTGCCAGTACTAACAATGTTGTGCTAGCAGAAACCAATGCTGGCACAAGACCTCCCAAAACCATCACCTCTGCTGCTGCCACCATCCTTCTTCTCTTTTCCCTTTCCTTGAGTGGTTACCTGCCTGCCTCATCCTGAATGCCTTGCTTTGAGGTGTCCTTCCTCAGAACGAAAGATTGGGAAGCAAGATGGTCATGGAAACCATCTGTGCTGTGGCAGTAATTCCCAATGAAGAATTCCTCAGAACAAGGCATTTGGGCCAGGCAGGCTCTTTGGAGAATTGTGCATTTGCCACAGCAGGTGAGTAAGCAGCATGGCTGTCTAGAGCATCAAGCGAGCCGATTATTTACTCTGAGAACCCCTCAGAACAAGTCATCAGCACTCTGGAGCCACTGCCTACCCTTTGTCTTACTCTTCTCACTGGTCCAGTGTTGGTTTCTGTTAGCGCTGTGTCATTAGGTCTAGTGGAATAAAGCATCAGATACCTGCATATTCTCAAAAACAGAAGCAGAAGGGCAAACCAATTTTCTTAAGTTTATTTATTTATTGCATTTTTATACCACCCAACAGCCGAAGTTGTTATTCCAACAATATTTTAAAGAGGTACACATTTCATTTAAATGTGTGTCTATGTCTGCATCCCACCCCCACCGCAATAAGTGAAGTGAAAAGCAGAACTATTGACAGTTGTTAAAAGGCTCCCATACTAGCATCAAGTCACACTATTGAACAATGAATCACAATGCTTCCAGTTCAAGGGAAGAGTGTAGCTGAGTAAAGCTCACATTTTGAAGGACCCATCTTAAATGAATCAGTTTGCCCTCAGGGAAGAATATGCCCAATGGATAATATCTACATTTTTTCCAGTGATGCTGTCTTCCACACTTCTACTTACAAGACCACTTCTAAGAAGATGCTATATGGAGACAATTCACTCTCTACTTTTAATATCTGTAGCTGTCCCTGGTTCCTACACTAAAGTTACTACTTCTAGTTTGTTACTCCAACTCCAAAAAGAGCAAAGAAAACATACAAGTATTCCTACACACATACAGCATTTCTTTAGGTGCAAGGAGAAGGTGGTCACCTGAAGAGAAAGGCTGTCCCGTGTAATACTAGACAAATATGATAGAGATTGGATGGTATAATGAAAGAATAATATATAATGAGGCACAGTGATAGCCTAGCTACAGTTATCCATGCTCTGATAACCTCTCGTTTGGATTACTGCAATGCGTTATACGTGGGGCTGCCTTTGAAAACGGTCCGGAAGCTTCAGCTGGTACAAAACAGGGCAGCCCGTTTACTAACAGGGACTGGCTGGCGAGATCACATTACGCCAGTCCTTTTACAACTTCATTGGCTGCCAGTCCAGGTCCGGGCCCGATTCAAAGTGCTGGTATTGACATTTAAAGCCCTAAACGGTTTGGGGCCAGGTTATTTGAAGGAACGCCTCCTCCCATATGTACCTACCCGGACCTTAAGATCATCTACAGGGGCCCTTCTCCGTGAGCCCCTGCCAAAGGAAGTGAGGCAGGTGGCTACTAGGAGGAGGGCTTTCTCCGCTGTGGTACCCCGGTTGTGGAATGAGCTCCCCAGAGAGGTCCGCCTGGCGCCTACACTGTACTCCTTTCGTCGCCAGCTGAAGACCTTTTTATTCACTCAGTATTTTAACACTTAATTTTAACTTAAATTTAAATTATACTGTTTTAACTCTGTATTTTAACCTTATATCAATTTTGCTGCGTGGTTTTATCCTGGTTGTGCTTTTTATATTGTATTTTGTATTTGTATTTTTAACTTGTTGGTTGTTTTATGATGGTTTTAATTTTTGTGAACCGCCCAGAGAGCTTCGGCTATTGGGCGGTATAAAAATGTAATAAATAAATAAATAAATAAATAAATAAATTTAAGTGCTCTTGTTTGAGAGGAACAGGTTGCTTACCTGTAACTGTAGACATATCCTTTTGGCCTAAAGTCATTACAGAATTTTATTTAAATCAAGATCTGGTTCTTCCAGCATTTTCCCCCACTCCTTCGACATCATTGTGAGCAGAGAAGGAAGTCCCAGAAATAAATACACAGACACCAGAGCTTGGGATTAAATAGGGCCTTTTTATTTACACATGGAGATTCTCGCCCCCATGGATCTGTGCGTGAACATGCGGGAATCAAGCTTATTTCCTCAGGCAACTAGCCTGCCCATCAGAGCAAGCCACTCAGCTGAAAACAGGGGTCAGGTGACCCGGCCCCCTTTTCAACTACACTTGCGTGTTTGCTGAGACCTCCCGGCGACCCGTGTCATCTCCACTCAGGCTACATTGTCGAGTAGATGAGACAAGAAGGTCCTCAAAAGCAAACCATATCCTGGCACGAAAGCTGCAAAGCCCACAAGGAACAGGACCTCTGGATTGCCAATCACCATAAAAGTGCCAGAGTGCTCACCGTCCCTATCCTGACTTCCCAAAATCCCCGCACAACCTTGCCATTTATAATTAATCTATTTATTCTCCACTTCTAAAAATTGGATCCAGTATGGAGTAGGTGAAAACCTGCACATTACTAAATGACAGGGAAAATTCCTACTCAGCCTCTCCTACAAAGGGGATGACTGGTTATTCCCATGCTGGTTTATAGGGAGGGAGGGTGGGGCTGAAATTGAAAGAGGCCGATAGCCTTGTGGGGGCGAGCCTTTAGATGCTTGGCTCCGCTCCCACCTCATGAGGCTGTACACATGCAGAGCATGCGCTGCATCTTCTCATTATTCCTGGCTCCCCCCACCCGCAAAATCTGTCCTTCGCCCAAGCCGTACTGGTTGGGTGGTGATTGGACTTGGAGACCAAACTACACTCCTTAGATTTTTGAAGGGCGCTTGCTTTTTACAAAGCGAGAACTGAATCTTTTCGAAAGACTAACAGACTTTTCGTATGCTATGGCAGACTCAAAAAGAGATAGCCAGTCTCCTCCCAACGCATGGCAGCTTGGATTATTGGTACCATCAAGCTCTCTTACAAGTTGGCAGGGCTGCCTCTCGTGGACCGAGTCAGAGCGCATTCCACCAGACCTGTCCCCACATCGACAGCATTCCTGAGGGGCATCTCAGTATCGGACATTGCCAAGGCAGCGACATGGTCACAGCCTTCGACGTTCATCTCGCATTATCACCTTGATGTTTGAGCGAGAGCCAACTGCAGCTTCAAGTCACACAGTCCTGTCCTCGGTGTTAGCATAGGACATCTCCACTTTCCCACTTCTGGTAAGTGAGCTAGTTAATCGCCCATAAGTGTGATGCCCAGAGACCACGATGAAGAAGAACAGATTGCTTAACCAACAGGACCAGCAAAAAACCTGTAGAACTAATCTAATTCATTTATTTTATTTATTTTTAAACAAGCAACTGTAGAGAACAAGAACAAAAGATTTTCTTCTCGACACTTTGTTTTCCGAAGAAAACGCAGACATTCCCCAAAAGACGTCTGTCTAGAAAGGCGGTTGAAAGAGAACTGAGGAAAAGTGCGGGAACCCACGGACATGCGCAGTGGATGGTGGGGGAGGGGTTCCCACCCAAAACGTTTCTTCGGCTATGGAAGTTTCCCAAATGAGCTCCACGCAGGCACAAAGCCCATATGTGTGAATGCAAAGATGCCTATGATGAAGGTTTTTTTTTCTTATCTGAAAAAGATTCCAGATTGCAGGTTTTTTTTAAAAAAAAATCTGACACATATTACTGAAACAAACTATTAATTTTAAACTATTAATTTCAATACAGAATAAAGGAGGTAGGGTTATAAGAGCAGATAATCAAATACATGTGGTGGGACTACCTTGTGATTCAAAGTTTTTGAAAAGAGATAGAAATAATTATACATGACTTCAAATTTCTTGCCTTTATCTTCTATAAGGTTTCTTTTAGGTTATGTATCAGATTTAGGGCATTTTGTAATCATCAAGATATGATCAATAATTTAATCATAACTCCACAAATTGAGATTGCAAAAGCAAACTGAAAATAAATTATTGGCTTAAGTCTACCTGAAATATACTTTATTTGATCAAATGTACAAATTAAGGCTGCAATCCTAATTCTGAGTAGACATGTCTATAATTGCACTGTTAGATTTCAAGAAAAAAGGTAAAGTACAAAGGAGATTGAAAAATATGTGGAATGTTTGAACTCATTTGTGACATATTGGAAAAAATATACTAACATTTTTTTAAATTTTCATCAGCCTGTTTTTTACCAATGTTTTCAATGTGCGGTATATTCAGGTAATTGGGTTATTAGTATTTTATATGCACAGTTCATAGAATCTTAATTCAGTCAAGTCAACTGAATATCATCGTTCTGAAAAATCATCATATTGTTTTCTGCTGCAAGGAAAACAAAATAAATAAAGGATGCATAAAAGAAAATCTCGATTCCTTCTTTCCAGTGCATTTAAGTATCATTCAGTTCCTTCAAGAGCTTGTAAAAGTGTACCTACTAGAAAGGCTGTAGCTTAGTGATAGAACACATGTCCTGTAAAGAAAAAGCCTCGGATTCAATTCCCCGCATCTCCAGGTACGGCTGGAAAAAGATCCTTGTCTGAAACGCTAGAGAATGTGGACAATACGGCAGCTTCTAATGTTTCCCATAACATACCAAGTTTTGATCTATTCATTCTTACAAAATGTTGCCATTTTCATGGGAATCTTGGTTCAATATTGGCACTTTTACTTCTCTATCGCCTAGTTACTTAGTATTCTCATTTAGGTTAAATTTCTGTTGCTGGAAGACCACCACTCCCAGCTTAAAGGTTTGAATTTTTATCCAGCTGGCTCACTGAGAACTGCCTGCCTGCCATTGTATTCTAGGCCGGCTGCATCCTCAGTACTATACTACTCCAGATACCTTGCTGCTGACATAATATTTTTAAATACAGTGGACCACATTTGGCTGGTATGCCCCATATTTCTAACTTAACTACAGATGACGCCATCCAATCACTCATTTAAAACAGAACAGGCAGCAGCTAAAACCACATTTGTAATCACAATCCCCACCAGTAATAGGATCCTTTTCTTTTTCTTTTAGTGATTCAGATAATTCAAGCTACCTTTTGATAGTTAAAATGTTGTATCAACATGCTAAAAGCATGTTATGATTGTGCAAAAAAAGAAAAGTGGTTTTATTTGTATAAACACCCAGTAGCCTAGCATTTCATCACTGCAGTTCACAGCCGAGTCAGATGGTTCCAAAGACACAACAAATAAAGAGAGATCCAAAACAGCACAGTCTCTTTTGCCAGATTGCTGCTCAGACAAAAGTACAGCAGGTGGCTAGCTACTGCTCCAAATTAAATCATACACTGCACAGAACATTATACTAACCATTGTGTGATTCCTTTTGTTTAATATTACTCATCATCTTCAATTTTCAAAATGAAAAGAAAATTGTTTCAATGATGTATAAGCCATAAAGAGAAAGCAATGATGATCTGAATGATATTATTCAAAATTGTGTAACAATAGCGAAAGTGTGGGCTTATATCTTATTCTCCCCTTTATTCCCTCAATTTTATTGTTTATTAAGTAAACCAGGGCTTATCTGGAACAAATCCTTGCTGAAACACCAGGTGGTTGACTGGAACATCCTTCTAGCAACAGATGGCCTAGAACACCTTTATGACATACACCTTTCATGTACAGATCTATGCAAAGGCCAGTCCTTAAAAACAACAATATGACCACAGCCAATCATCAGAAGCAGAGTATGACCTCAGAAGAGGGCAACTGTAAAAGTTGAAAAGCCAACAGTTCAGTTGTTTAACTCCTCATATCATAATGAGGACAGGAAGAGAAAGAAACTAACCAAGACATAGGTCCATGTGAAGTTACATGATCAAGCAAATCCCCTGCATTTCGAATTAATAGTGTCTCCTACATGGAAAATATAGTGCAATCACTAGGTTTTTAATAACCTTTCAATGCTCTCTTTTGACATTACATTTCTGGATGTTTAGGCTCTCAGTCTGTGGAATTCTCAGGTTGCATAGCCAACTATCTGAATACTTTCATTCTTTCACCCTCCCAAACCAGATGCTTCATACAAGAGGGGAGTGCTTAACTTGACTCCTGGTTTCAATGCCTATCACAGCCCTCCCCACACACTGGGGTAAGCTACACACGATGCTGAAAGGGGTCCCCTTATCTATCATCTGCCCAGGCAACACACACCGTGTAAAACCAGTAACCCTAAAGAAGCCACAATAATACAGGCACAGTCATGAAAGATTATTCAAATGGTGGAAACTCGTGGGTTTTGGGATTCCTATGAAATTTGCTGCTGGTCTCAGTGGAGAAGCAAGTGGGATTAGAACCCAGAAAAATAGTGGGTGTAATTGGTCGAGGGGAAGGGGCATTCCCAATTAAAACAAATGCTTAACATAACTTATTTCCTATCTACCAATTTTCATGGGCAACTGTGTAATGCACACATTCAGGTTAATAAGAGGATCACTGCACATTTATCAGCCAAACAGATGGTTGATGAAGGGGCGGGGGGGGGGGAATAGACAACAGCTGCTATAAGGAACAGAATGTAGCGTGCAGCTTTGACTCGATTCCACAAGTAGATATAGCAATGATTTAGTATTAAACATTTTCCTTCTATTTCTATTTTAAATATTTATACCCTGCCTTTCCATGAATAATGATCAAGGCAGCAAACAACAATAAATATCAAAAAAGCATCTTCAGTATGTAACTTCTAAGAATGAAACATATGAACAAATATATTCCAGGTTATCTGCATACACTGAAATTTGTAACTCATGAAGTAATATAGAATCCTATGCACGGGATGGAAGGTACAGGTATTCAGATCTATCATCCTCCCCTTCTGCTTCTAAAGCACCCCACCCAACTATCCTTTCCTACCCCTTCTGTTCAGGAAGAGTGGACAAAGGCATTGGCATTGGATGATGCATTAAAAGCATTATGTGATGGGAATGGCTCCTAGACTCTAGCACAGTGGTTCCCAAAGTGGGCGGTACCACCCCCTTGGGGGCAGTGGGATTGCATAGGGGGGCATTAAAAGGCAAAGGGACGGCAGGGGGGCACTAACAGGCAAAGGGGTGGCAGGGGTGCGCTCGAGGTGGTCTCTCCAGAAGGTCCTAAAACCCAGGGACCGAGGAGGAAAGAGCGGCAAATTCAGCTGCTCTCCCCACATCGCTCCTACTCAAGAAGGACTTTCTCACTCACGCAGCTGCTCTCTCCTCCTACCTCAAGCCCACAGTGCCCCCACCAGAAGTAGGGGGTGGGGGAAGCGCCCACAGGAGGCAGCAGAGCAGGAAACAGCAGCGAATTCAGCTGCTCTGCCCACTCTTCTCCTGCCTAGCAGGGCCCAGGGCTTCTTTCCTGCTGGAGCTGCTGCCGCCCGCTCACTGCTCCCTCCTACAAGCTGCCCCAGCAGATCTCTCGTGATAGTTGCTGCACAAGGCGGGAGCAGCAGCCCTGTGGCGGAGAGGAAGGAGCACGTGCAGGACGGTGGGCGGCAGAGCAGCTGCCAAGAACAGCGGCTGGCCAGCTGGGTGGGGAGCAGGACTGCTTGTGCTGCTGCAAGGTATCACCAGGCTCCCTTCCCCCATCATGAGTTGCAGATTGGGGCCATCTCCCCTCTGAGCTCGTGCCCTCCTGTCCTAATCGGCCTGGCAGCTATTGTGAGGCTTGGGGGGAGGGGGGGTTGGAGAGAGGGGGGGGCTTGGAGGGAGGGGGTTGGAGAGAGAGAGAGAGAGAGAGAGAGAGATGCTGTGTGTCTCTGTGTGTGCTCCCACCCACCCCAAAAATCTGGACTACAACAGGATTGGGAGAGAAAAGAAAAGGGGGAGGGAGAGAGAATTGCAATTCCCCAGGTCCTTCCTGGCTAAAGAAGATTCAGCAGCACCTTTTTCCAGAATGCTTGCTGAAACAATTCCTATCTGCCCTTGCTTATTTCAGGGTGTCCAACCCCCTTTTTTCAAGTGTTCTTTTGGTAAACATGGTATGTGTGTATCTTGTGTCACCATAAAAACAGAGCTGCAGCACAATCCTAAGTATGTCTACTCAGAAGTAAGCCCCACTGAAATCAATAGAACGTAATCTGAGGTAAATGTGCATAGGATTCAGCCTGAAAACGAAGAGAGGGTGAAGAAAAGACAGGAGAAAATGAATTGTAGAAATAGAATAGCAAGGTAACTGTGGGATATTTAACCATATTTAAAGACAATAAATACAGTAAAATTAGTGCCCCTCTACTTCAGTCCCAGCTAGGTTTTCCATAGGAAAACTCTGTACCAGGCGGCAGATAATTATTTTTAAATTTTAATTAAAATACATTATCCTTTCTTATAACAAAATGGTGCTTACTCCTAAGTAAGTGTGTTCCACTGAAGAAGGAAATCCTATTTGATTCCTGTATTCATGCTAGTGTGACATGATAAGTTAAAGGCACAATTTTATGCATGTTTAGACAGAAAAAAGTCCTTCAACTCCTAGAACCCCTCTAAATGGGAAGCACCTGCCCCAGGCTTGCCGAGGGAGGGAGGGAAAAGAGGGTGAACGCCTCTGTTTGCAGCCAGCGTGGCAGGGCACACCAATTGGATTTTGAATAAAGTATTCAATTAATTGTTACTGTTTTGAATTTTATTGTTATTATCTTCCTTAGTGGGTCGTTGAAAACTGCTACTCTGAATAATGATTTTTATAGTGTAGTGCTGGGCATGCATTTGTGGAACCAAGGGGTCGGTTACCTGAAAAAGTTTGGTAACCACTGATCTAGCAGGACTTTGTATTTCTGGAAAGAATGGTGTTCCACCACAACCAGCAGGCTCCATAATTACTGAGAAGCATCACTGCTGTTAATGTATCATTCATTCCTCCACTCAAAACCTTCCTGTAAAAAGTATTTGCATGCTTATTCTGAAATGGGCTGGTATGAAATATAGAACAAGTCTGCACAAACAGTATGCTACATACACAGAACATACTTGAGAGATACCTGTCACAGGTAAACCTGCCAGCTGCTCTACAACTGCTTTTTTTTGGCCAGGGCTATAATTATTTGCAGCTTTGCACCTGTCTGAAACCAAAAAAAGAGACCTCCTTTGTTCTTTGGATTTCTTTTACTAAAGTTATCCCTTAAGGCTTATATTTAAAACATAGATTTAAATAGCTGTTAACAGGTCCCCACCTTAATTTAGTTTACTTTCTGCCAGATTTCCATATGTGTATATATATCCAACCAAAGAAAAGATAAAACAGAAAACAAAACAAATATTGAAAACAAGATCAATTGTCCCGTGCAATATAGGGAGAATCCAAAGTCAATTTAAAAACTTTAATACCCAATGTCCAATTTTAGGTCAGCATTTTGTAGGGACCTTGACTTAGTTTTCAAAATCAAACAATCAAAACAATTTGATTGTTTTGTAGATTAAATAAGGCGGGAAGAGAGGAGCGAGGAGGTGGTAATTCACATCTGTGTTTGTGCATTAAAAGTTCCACCCACTATTGAGCAATATGAATTAGTCAGCCCATTAATTAGACATAAATGATCCAGTGAACAGCAGTTTGAGGAAAGGCACTTTGTACAGACTTAACTGCCTTGCTCCGAGTTATGACTCTCTAATCCAGATGGTATAAAGCCTTTTCTTTAAAAACTCTACTAACATTTGGTAAACAAAGTGCATATGGTAAGTACAACTTTATCTGCAAGAAAAACACACAATTCCTTTGGTTACCTACCTGCCTACACCATCTGTCAAGCAGATGGTTCAGGTTTCATTCATAAGATTAGGTAGGGGCGGATGACTGAAAGAAAGAGCCTCAAGGTAATATTTGATTCCATGTACCAGCCTGCAACACATTTATTCTGAAACATGCAGCATTAGGATTAAAGACGTCAGACCTCCTTGCTCAGAGGAACATCTTGTACATGCTTCTCCTCTACATACAGGTTTCACTATGCTTGTTTATCCAACATAATATACACATTTACTCAAAATCAGGTGGGAGCAAATTTTTAAATGATGTGGCCCACATCAAAAACACATTACGAGACTGACAGTCCCAACTAATCTCAAATTAAGAGCTTAGCAATGGAAGGTTAAGTACTGCTAACAGTTGGGGGGGTATGACTCCAAGAATAATATCATACTGATCCATATGCAACAATACTATACCTGACATTAGCCTGTATGTCTTTAAGCATTTTAAAAAACTAAAATAAATCTAAATGAATTGTTATAAGTAAGGTGACCTACTATAGTTCCATCTAACAAGACACTGAAGGCTACTAGATCAGGTAACTATGATACTTCCTGACAGACACACCAAGTTGGTACATTTTCCCTTTTAATTATTGCCCTCCCTGCTCTTTTCATTGATCTTTGAAACCGTTTTCATCAGATATCAATGCAACAGAGGAAGAAAAGGTTCACAGTTCAAAGACAATCATCGCTCTGGGTATGACAACTGACCTTAAAGCAACTGTCAGCAGAAGTTCACACATCTGTATATAATAAAGAAACTCTTCTGTTCTATTCATTAAGACTATTCATTAAGACAAGCTGAAAAGTATCCTGAACACACCTGAAAGGAGGAAGTATTTATGATTTTGAGAGGAAGTCTGGAACTTGCACCCAAATGTCCCCATGGATTGTCCCAGTACAGACAAACTGTTAAACATTGTCTTGAAAATGAAAAAACAAATTTTACACATAACACTGCAATATATTTTAGACTAGAGCACTACTAGATTAAGAGCTCTCCATAAATAAACATGTTTGAACATATCATGTGTGAATCTGCTACCACCACTACTTCCTAAACATTTTACACAAATTTTATTTAAAGAAAACTAAAGGTACCCATCTAGTTGCTTATTATGCAACATGTTCACTACTTCTAAATATCAAAATATCAGCCCAAGGTCAGACTGATCCAGGGAAAATGTCACAGCATGAAAGCAATGATGCAATATCGCCAGTAAAGACCTTTTCAAGTAGATTTCTCACATTATTACTCTAAAAGACCATGTGAATTTAAACTTCTTCAGAATTCATTAGAACTTATCTTGCCTTGTATAGATATATACTTAAAAAGTAGCGTTCTCTAGACTGCACCTAAAATTACAACACGTTATATCCATTGGTGGTCATCAGACAACAAAACAAGATCCATCAGTGGAATAGAGTCCCCCTGTTTCCTCAAGATCCCCATGCCCCCCCATCTACTCCAGAACATTTGTGGAACCTTGTTGGATATCACCCTCTGAGTGAAAATACTTTAAATATTGCTTTCAAAGATTGTCAGGAATGTTGTAGACCATGCAAACATAATATGTCTTAAAAGCAGTTTCTGCAGCTGAAACTCTCCCCACGGCCTGAGTTCGATCCCAGCGGAAGCTGGTTTCAGGCAGCCAGCTCGGGTCGACTCAGCCTTCCACCCTCCTGAGGTCGGTAAAATGAGTACCCAGTTAGCTGGGGGGAAGGTAATAACGGCCGGGGAAGGCAACGGCAAACCACCCCACTATAAGGACTGCCAAGAAAACGTCAGCGAAATCTGGCATCCCTCCAAGAGTCAGTAATGACTCAGTGCTTGCACGAGAGGTTCCTTTCCCTTTCCCACTTGTTACCAATTCTTGCTTGACAGGGGAGAGAAAACGCAGAGTTCCAAGTCCAATCATGATAAAACAACAGAGGGATGGAGCAATAAAGCAGTTGGAGAAGTTGGCTGCATTCAGACAACACGATAATCAACTCGACAGTTGTTTATCTAGGGGGTACTCCTCACACGACATGATAATAATCAAACATGGTGTGGATTAGGATCAGTGCGGAGTTGACTATTAGTCCATGCTGAGTTGATTCACTCATCTCCCATCCCCTCTCAGTCCTCCTGCTCATATCCCATCAGCCATTGCTGCCAAAAAACTATTCTGCCGGCTGGACTAGAGTGGCAGCCACCACTTTAACACTCTTGCCTTGTGACTCGGGCTGACAAAATAACCAACGGTGGCCACGACACAACATGGTAACCAACTGTGGTTTAAACAGCCAACTGTGCACAGCACACAAGCACAATATAAGGGTGAACAGAATCGATGCCACTTGTAAAAACTGGCAAAGATTTGAACAAGTAACTCCGATTTACGGTTAACTAATCTCTAATAGGAAAACGCAGCATGAATCTGTCACATTGATTTACAGCTAACGTGCTTCACTTTTTACAGCCATACCCATCAAGAGAGCTCTGCCTGGGAGCTATGGTGACATCATTACATACAGAACAACCTCACTATGTTTTATGAAGTTTCTAAAGTGGATTTCTTTTATGAAATTAAATTTTAAAAGGCAGTGGGTTATGTCTCCTCTGTATGACAAGAAACCTGCCCCTACAAATACACAATAATGGACCATGTTTCATGACATTATTGGCTTATACCTTGTGTCTGTGTCTACAATTGAGATAAAAAAAACTGACAAGGTAATGATTTCTGTCAAAGAAATCACAGTACTTGTACATTTTTAAAAACCAGCCTTTCACATTTGCAAATATTCCCAACAGTATATATTTTTTAAAAAAACACCTTAGAGGTGGCAGAATGGGATGGAGCAAATGTGGCACCAACAGCAGTGGTACTTACACACACACCCATGGGCCCCATTCGTTCTGTTCCATTCAGCCACCTTCTCAGGGTTTTTTGTTTTTTTTAAGAACTTCAGGGAACTGCAGTAACCGCAGCAGTAAGTGCTCTGAAAAGGAGCCACGAAAAGGGTGCAGGAAGCAAACATCTCCCCTTTCCGGAATAGCTGAAGATTCGGGAAGTGCTGAAAAGGTGGAGGACACTGAAAAGTATCAGTTCAACATTTAAAATCCAGAGGATCATATTGCTAATTGGGAGATCTAACTGGGGAATCTCAGGTGGTTGCCGTGTCAACGGGTGTCCTTTACCAGCTTAGGCTGGTACACTAGCTGTGGCCCCATCAGGAGAGGATGAATCTTGCCTGTTGTCCATGCACTACTGATGGCCAAGCTGGACTACTTTAAAGCACTGTATATGGGGCTGCCTTTGAAGATGGTATGGAAATGTTTGCTGGGGCAAATTGTGGTGGAGGTGGGGTGATCTGATCATATAATGCCTATATTGTGCCAGCTGCACTGGTTACCACAGTGTTTCTGAGCCCAATTTAAAGTGCTGTTTTTGACCTTTAAAGCTTTGAACAGTTCGGGACCCAATTATTTCGAAGGCCACCTTCAGCCTGCCCACAATTTAAGATAAGCAATAGAGGCCCTTCTCATTTGCCCACCTGTGAGTACAGTGACCTGGGTGACTGCACAAGAGGGTCCTTTCAGCAGTGGCCCCACATTTCTAGAGGAAGTTGCCATTGCGGACCCACCAGCAGGGCTGGGCAGAGGGGGGCAGTGGGGCCACTTGGCATGGGCCTGCGATTCTGAGGGGGCCTACTCAATGGTGCAAGAACATTTGAATGGATTAGCAGTTTTGAACATTAACAGTGACAAGGCAAAGTTGCTTGATTTTTCTGTTGTTGTTGATTAATTTGCCCAAAGAAAAGAACGTAAAGCATTTCTGAATGTGAAGAAGTGATGTCTTATATACATCTTGAATAAAAGTGCTTGTCATTACCTTTTTTTATAAATCGTTCTAGTTCATATGTATTTAAACCTGATTAAAAATACTTAATGAGCAGTTTGAAATGGGGCCTACATTTCCCATCTGGCCCGGGCCTATTACCAGCTTTGCCCAGCCCTGTCCACCAGGCCCCAACTCTACAGATTTTAAGGCCATAAAAACCTACAACTTTACTGATTATATTTTATTGAAGAGGGTTATAGCTGCAGTTGCATGTGGTAGGTTTTGTTTTTATACTGATTGTTTGTTTTTAGGATGTTTTCTGCTGTTGCTGTTTTTACTGTTTTAATACCGTATTGATTTTTATTATGTCAAGGGCATCTGTGTCCATAGAAAAAAAGGATTCAACACACACAAACTAAACACCACAGTCACTGAAGCTACTTCAGTGTTATAAACTAGTGTGATGCCAGACCCAGATGGGGCAGAATCAATCACCAGTTTTTGTTTTAAGTGTTTCAGTGAATAATTAAAGTTCTTGACATAGACAAAGCAGAAATGGGACGGGAAGGATGGCTATCTTTTTTAGCACAATTAGTGGGTTCTCCCCACTACTGCTATGAGCCCCTTGGCCACTTTCTGCTAAATTTGCCAACTTCAAAAAGGTTGCCCATCCCTGTAGAGCAGTGGTTCTCAACCTTCCTAATGCTGCGACCCTTTAATACAGTTCCTCATGTTGTGGTGACCCCCAACCGTAAAATTATTTTAGTTCTTCTCTACACGATCCATTGTCATGGGATGGTTTGCTAATGAAAATAATACATAACAATAGCTTTAATAATACAAAAGATGATACATGACATAGTTCAGTCAATACAGTTTCCTAAGACCATCGGAAATATGTGTTTTCCGATGGTCTTAGGCGACCCCCTGTGAAAGGGTCATTCGACCCCCAAAGGGGTCCCGACCCACAGGTTGAGAACCGCTGCTGTAGAGGCTCACAAGAGTTTGGGAACTATTCCCCTGGCTGAATCTACATGAGGGGTTACAGCCTTCTAGACTTTACAATTCACAGCACCCTAGGAAGTTTGTAAAAGTGGATATTTGTTGTCTATGCTTTCCTTTGTAGAACAGAAGTACAGGATCATCTGTCTTCAGCATTAACTGCTTTTGGATGTATAGTCCTGTAACCTAATTTAGATTAATTCTTTGGTCCTTTAGAGGAAAAAGTGGCCTCTTTCCTGGGCAGACACTTTTCCAACTACTTTTTGATAATTGGTTCTCTGGGGTTTGCATTGCTTTTGTATGTTCCAAACATTTGGAATGGCAGTGGAGATAACCTAATGAATTGTGAGTTAATTCTTTTTAGGATTATCTATGGTGCCACTCCAACCCATCCATCTGTACCACAGAATTCCAGTTTATGTACATGAGAGAAAACAGACACACAACTGACAAAAAAATGATGCATACAGAAGGTCCATTTGAGAAGGAAAAAGAGGGTAAAGCTTAAAGGAGACTGGGTTGTACCCCACAAGAGAAATTCCTTTTCTTGTTTTCTCTGAAGGCAAATATGGCCATAGCTAGATGGAGCGATATCCTGGGGATCGCCCCAGGATCATCCCTGTATGTTCACAGGGGATCCCGGGAGCAGGGAGGGATGATCCCTCCTTTTCCCCGTGATCTCACCCAAGAACGCATAAAGTGTGGGCAGTCGTCACAGTTTGTCCCGGTCCTTGTGAGTAAACACGAGGAGCTGAGAACTGCGCAGGAGCTCTGCGCCCATTGGGGGTGGGGTGGGAGGAGCAGGGAAAGTGGTTTTTTTTATTAAAAAAAACTTACCATTTTTCACATGAGCCCTCGTGCACTCCATCCCCTTTAACAAAAAACAAAACAAAATGGTGGGCGCGATGTCGTGTGCCGCATGTAGACCAGGGCAACGATCTTGTGATCATAAAATCACGAGATTGTCGCTATAAAAAAACCTGGTCTAGCTGAGGCTTAGGCTTTCTAGGACTCATACGACTTCCTACTCATTTGGATCCAACTCTTGTCAGGATGAAGAATTATTTTGATCGATGTCAAGAGAACATTAGAATTGTTTCCTTATGAAGTCTAATATTTGGTTCCCAATGTTTGTGTGCACACATTATTCTACTCTACTAACACATTTCCTTGTGTAACAGGTGGGCAAAAGACTGCAGATCTAAGTGAACTGCTCATAACTCTGTGAAAGGCCTTTCATAACTGATGTGAAAGGCCTTCTCCATTTAAGGCCACTTCCCCTGAATCTTGTAGGAAATCCAGAGTCACTCCCTAGCACTTGAGACTAGCATCTTTAATAAGTATGTACCTGTGCAGATCTGCCAGTGAAGCATCAACCCCAGCTTGAACTGCCACCTCCCACTGTAATCCTCAAGTATTCTGTAATTAAGGTGGGAAGACTAATTTGTCAAAATATCTCACAATCATTTCTAGAAAGGGAGATTAAAAGTTTGTGAGAAATCTCAGAACCACATCTAAAGTAGGATCCCAATGGACAAGATCACCAATCCCAGAAGACTGGAAAATGTCTCAATTCTATGTTGACCTTTCTGATGCTAACAACAACTTGATCTTTCTGTTGGGGATAAGAATGTCAAGTAAGAAATTAATCCAGAACCACTTCCAGATAATCTACGCACAACTGCTTCTTTTTCCAATTCACCAGAAAACCATTTTGTATGAACATATTCAAGGTAACCTGTATATCTAGATAACCTTTCTTCAGAGTTAAGAGCTCCAATTAAAAGGTTGTTTAAATAATAGTAGATGTAAATATTTTATCCCCCAAGCTGAGCTATGATGAGTGTCCGAGCAGAGATAGAGCACCGAAAAGGCAAGACATGATGGTACTGTTTGTTCAAAGAAAATTGAAGACATTTTCCGTGGGATGATCATGTTAATTAAGGATCGTTTATATCTGTGGACGCCATGTAATTGCCTGGATTAATCTCCATGACTATGGATGACAAAGTCTCTGTAAAAAACCCTGAATTTCACAAATTTGTTTAGATACTTGAGGTTCAAAGTGAGCGTTACTCATCTTGGAAATGTGGAAAATTATGGAATATACACCCTTAACCCTGTTAGTCATAAAGAACAGGCTTTATTGCTTATGATTGTAAAACCTGGTGGATAGCTTCTTCCAACAATTGTATCTTTCTTCAGTTCACTGGGGTAGAAGAGATGAATAATCAATACTTGGGTTGATCCTCAAACCAATGATCTATGACAGAATAGGATATCTAGAACCCAGCAGTCTGTGAAAAGATTTTTTCACACAAAACTGAAATTTGTGAGCCTCCCTCTTACAGGCTCTGCAGGTGAGAGATAAACTGCAAGTCAGATTGGTTTTCTATTTGTAGGCAACAATTAGAATAGTTGCTGATGTGATGTTACTTGGAATTTCCCTTTTGGCTCTTCTCCCACCTTGGATTGTAAATTAGAGTAGGTACAAGACTGAAGTGTGATTGACAAAATAAAATTGTCCTTTATCTTCAATCTCATTAAAGGCACAACAGGACATTTTTGAAGGAGAACATGAAAGAGGCTTTTCTTTTCAGTTAGCTAGATCAGTGATATGTTTTATCAAGAGACTTCTGAAACACTGGCCCAGTTACGTAACGCAGGAATTTCTGGGGCTGAGCAGGAGTGAGCAAGTGTGCTGCCTCCTGCACAATCATTGCTCCCGCTTTCAATCAATAACCCAGGAATACCCAAACCCAGGACCTCTGGGTTGTTCAGGGGTTAAACAGCCCACAGTTAACCCAACAATTGCCCATGGTTTGCTGTTTGCCTTGACCTAGTGGGTCGAACTTCCAAGCTGAGCCAAAGCAATTGCATAGCTAAAATATCTTGGACGTGGCACAAGTTGAAAGCCTAACAGAATTCAACCCAGCCATACATGGAACAGCAGGGAGGGCGGTTGTGTTAGAAGCAATGGCCAAGGATAGTAGAGGGGAGCTGGACTTTGAGAGTTGGTGGCAGCTGCAGGGAGAGCACACAGCTCCTTCACTTGTCCTTCCTTCTCTCTTAAAATGTATAGACGCCTCAGAGCCCAAGGAAAATTTAGTTGGTTTTAAGGTTAAAATCTGCCATTTACTAATGAGGCAGAGAACAGCTGGGAGACTGTGGGAAGGAGTGGACCACTCCCAAAGAGATAGTCCTTTTCTTTCTTTGCTAAATGTCCAAGAATCATGCTGAGCGGTGGAGAGCAAGCTCAACTGTTTGGAATAGTACCATAGATAGCTTAGAGAACACCTGGTTCACAGAGACAGAAACTATTTGTATCATTGTTCTAATAAAGACAATCAACTTTCTTACTGGGATCTTCAAATATCAAGGTATGTCAAGATATAGGTAGATGGGCATCTTTAAAGTTGAGTTTGTGGGCAAGGTTAATGCATACTATACCTCAAATTGTTTATGTTATGAGTGGGATTCCTTTACTTATACCTGGCAAATATTTCCAAAAGTGTAATGCTTTGTTTTGCTAATTTGGGGGAAAGTTCCTTTCCATCAAGAATATCTTTGAAACGGATGCAACTCCCAATCAAAGAAGATGGGTTTGGCTTACCGGATCTTGCTAGATGTCATCGGGCTTATCTACTGACCTGCACTAAGTTTTGTTCTTTTCCAATTAGATTTGATTTTCTACCTTGGGCAGTTTTGGAATTCTCCTGTTTGGAGCCACTCCCCAAACAGATGGCATTAGGTTCTCAGCACATTAGAGTGGAAAGGGTTCCTCCCACAATTTCGTCTGTTAGAGATGTGTGGAGTCTAATTTCACACCAATTACAGTTTGATCCATTTTCCCATGCCAAATTGACTCTATGGGGAAATCACCATTTAAAAATTGGAAAGAAAATGTTTTTGGCAGACCTGGACGGATAAAATTATCTTTATGTTGATTCAATTATTGGGTGCTGATAACATGTTTTTGTCATTTGGGGCTTTGTGAGGTAGATTTTATTTCTCTGTTATCACTGAATGGCAATTTATACAACTGAAACCTTTGTCAGAATCTAAATTCAGTCCCTCTGCTTTCACAGCCTCTGAGTCCCCTTTGCTATTGGAAATACTTACTGAAGCTGATCAGGTACATAGACCCACTATTAATGTTTATATTTATTTTCACTGAATAAATATGATACCCAGGGTCTTAAGCAAGAGTGGAACAGGGAACTGGATTATCCTATTTTGCCTAATCAATGGATCATTGCTCTGGCATGTGTTATCTGCTATGTCTGTGGATCTTCAGTTACATCCTATTCAGCAAAAAAGACGGTTGCTTTCCTGTAACTGTGGTTCTTCGAGTGGTCATCTGTGCAGTCACACATACAGGTTCAGCACCTGCATGGAGCTTTGTTTCGGGAACTTTCTATAGCTGAGAGCTTTTTGACGGGAACTCTCCCCAACCATCCTACTGTGGCATGTCCGGAGGGTTCCCACCTATTCCCTCAGTTCTTCTTCAACCACCATTGCGGCAACTTCATAGGGAACTTGCTGGTCTTCAGACTACAATTTTTTGGTTGAGATTCATCGCTATTCACTTTTTTTGTTTCATTTTCCTCCCTTTATTATGTTTATTTTAAAAAAAACTTTCCTCGTTCTTTTTCTCTACCTAGAGTATTTCAATATGAAGCAGAAAAGGGTGCTTGAAGCAGTGGACCCAAAGGCACCAAATCACTCATTGTTAATCTACTAGCTAAAGCACCAGTTCCATCCAGCTCCCCTCCCTCCGTTTTATTCTTTTGAGTACACCAGCTGCTTAACTAGAATTATAAGTATAGCTCAAGTTCACTTTCAATAGATGGCCATCTGCACACCACACTAAACATCTGACTGCATAAACTTCCATTTGATTGTTTTGTAAAGACACAATCTTTGACTAACTAGCAACATTTTTAGTTTACACTAGACACACAAGTGAAATTAGGCTTCCACCTACTCTCATTCCTATGGGCTAATAACCAAGAAATCAACCATTCTCTACTACAATAATATGCTGTTCCACAGCAGGGTTAGAGGTGGTTTTGTGTGTGTGTATGCATTCGAAACAATTATGAGGAAAGTGTAACATAGACAAAATTCACTATTATGTACAGGGTTTTTTATAGTTACATGTAGACTCATAGCTTTGACCAGCATGTTAATTCAGTTGAAGCCACAAATTGTGACTTTGTTGCTAAAGCTAAAATGTGACACACACACACACACACACAGGCAAAACTCATGTAACTGTGTAATAACAAGGAGTTCATGAAAAGGAAAGCTCTTAGAATGTCAAGTGAGGTGACCAGAAAGGGCTCTGCTTCTTCCACTTGAACCACAGCTGAAGGCCCAATTGTGGCAGCGAGAGAGTGATTGTGCTTGTGAGTGGGCGATCGCGTTTGTGGTGATTGCGGTGGCGGCGGGGAGGACAAGAGTGCTGACTGTCCCTGGCCTCCAGTAGTTTCAGCCCCCCCAGGCAGTGCATGCTGGGAGCTGCAGAGTGGGTTATTTAACCAATTGTGAGTCACATGTTGTTTGGCAGTGATCATGGGTTATTTGGGCTGGCTATAGAGCTGCATGGCAAGAAGAGTCAAAACAGCTACCGCTCTGCTGTTTGCTGGTTTACTGGTTAGGAACACGTTAAAAAGACCAAGCCAGCAGTGTAGAGGAGGCAGGGTATGATGTTTGGTCCTGATCCTCAAGGTGCTATAAGCATCTCCCCCTGTTTGCTGCTTTCAGAGTCAAGGTGCTGGGTTTTCATTTTGCATCGAGTGATTTCCACTCTTCTCCGACAGGGTCCCATGGAGCTGAAAAAAGTGGACTATGCCTCTCCCAAACCAGATCCTTTGTCTTGCCCCCTTCTGTTCCCTGCACTGTGGAAAAGGAAAGCATGGTGAGGGGAATGAGGCAACCTCAGAAAAGAGCATAGCCTTCTGTCCAGAAACCTGAGTAGCCAATTCCCGATGAACAACTCTGCTAGCGCACTTTCCCTCTAAATGATAGTGGAAGGTACCCTAAGAAAGCTTCCCTGTTAGTAGCAAAATGTCGCTATATCTGTAAATCCATATATCTGCACACTGAAATATCTACACAGTGATATTTCCACATATTGATATATCTATACAACAATGTAACAATGTAATGAAATTCGTACGATACTGGAAATAGATACTTCAAAGGGGAGAATTGCGATTTAATGCTAAATCGAAGTAACGGCCCTCACCAGTGTTTAGAAATGCTGAACTGAGATCCAGTAAATTGGAGCAGTAGAGGATAGAGATAGATAACCATGTAGTAAATGTGCAGGGGTTGGATGGTGGATCGGGTGCCTACACACTAGGACAGGCTCTGTGCATGTGTGTGGTGTTTGGTCCCCCAAGGTTTTCTTGCTACTTCCCATTTTTTGATGCAGTCTGGATTTTCCCTCCTTGATGAGTTACTGCGCAGGGTTTTAATGGTGGATTGGGTGCCTCATGACTGGGAGAGGCTGTGTATGAAGTTTTGTTCAATCCTGCAAACTTCCAGCACTTCAGAGATGAAACAGAGCTGTTGCTCAGGCAGGGGGGACTGTAGCAGGACAGGCAGTGGGAGATGAGTCAAATTACACATAGTAGCTTAATCCGCTACTCACAATGGTGGGGGATCGTGGGCTATTTAAAATATTAGCTACTGTGAGTAGCTTATTAACCCGTTGTGGGATATAAAGATGTCTGAACTATCAGGAACAACTGTAATCTACTCTGAGTATTTTGGAGAAAGACGGTGGTACACATATAGTCAATTAGTAATAAATAAGCAAGAGAATAGGTTTTCTTCAAAACAGTTAATCAATCCCATGGGTCCTTTGTTATGATTCACAGTAATACAATAAACATGATGTGTTTTTTATATAAATATATCCAGTTTTGCAAAGAGTATAATTACTTTTGAATTATAATGGGTATCCCTCCAACAAAGATTTTTCACTGTCAGATGCAACAGGGTTTCTTTACAAAAGGACAGCAACTTACTTAATTGAGTTTCTAAAGTGATCCTCAGCAGGGCTTTTTACAGTACAACTGTTCAGCAGCCACAGGTCTGCTTCTGCAGCATTCTCTGGAAAACAGATATATACATTAAACAATTAGAATTTAATCTAGAAGTTCTTAGTTTACATCATATAAGAGAGATTGGATTAAAACCTTTAACAAAGCAAGGCAGCTATCAGAGAAATGTAGCCATGCTTAAAGAAATTTTGTGAGTGTTTTAAAGATTAACAACAAAGAAAAAGATTTAAATGCAATGACAGTTTCACATTTTAAGTATCATGACTCAGAGATGTTTGCCTGACTCAAGAACTGCTATGACATAGTTTGCATGTAATGATAACCCAGAGTATGGAGTTTATTTATTTATTTATTGCATTTCTATACCATCCAATAGCCGAAGCTCTCTGGGGTTGTCACTGAATCGTGATTTGTTGTTACGTTTGAACCCTGTAGAATGGTTTAACTATAGACTGTTAATCTCAAACATTCCAGAGTTCACAACCCAACAACAAATCATGAGTTCTCAGGGTTGTTCATGGTTAACAGCACATAGTTAAACATAGTGCAGAGTTTGCATATAACAACTTCCCACAATTCACCAACTGCCCATACTCAACCCATGCTCTGGGTTTTCATTACATGTGAATTCAGATCAGGCATTGTATTTTTTTCAGCATAACTCTGTACTTCATGCAGCTCTATATGCCACAGATAACAAGTCTGCTTTGTTTCTCATGACAACCAATCTTGTAACAAAAATGGTATATTGAGATTCCCTTGGTTTTCCTACTTCAGTGATTTAAATACAATTACTTTCTCACTCAGCCACTCACACAGAGAGCAGCATGGTATAATAATATACCAATGAGTATAGGTGAATACTGATCAGTAGCCCACTCACAGGGGTTCACACTCCCCTTAGCTTCCTTTGTCCTCTACAAAAAGTGTGGAACCTTTTTCACCCCAAGGGCTGCATTACCTCCAGTAACCTTCTGGGGGCTGTAGGCCAGTGGCAGGTGGGGCCAAAGCCATATGCACACCACATTCACACACATCGATCCATACACCCCCCTGCCCGTGCAGCAATTAGGCTTGAAAAAAGTCTTTTAAAAAAATGACACGCAGGAGTGCAATTTTGCGGGGGGGATATTTTCACACATATACACCATCCATAAATAAAAAGAGAGATGGATGGATGGTGTGAGGAAGTGTGCGTGTGTGTGAGAGAGAGTGGGGGGGGGTTGGCACTGGTGGTAGTGATAACGTTCTCTCTCTGTGTGTGTGTCATTATCACCATCACCACTGCCACCATTTGCTCTCTCTTTTTCACACACACACACACACACACACCATCTGTCAGCATATACTGTTTGTGTATGAGAGATAGGTGTTGTGTGTGAGAGAGAGGGGGGGGAGGAAAGGATTTACACACACACACACACACACACACCATCCATGTACACAGTTGAGGAGTAGGGAAGAGGGTGTGTGGCTGCAGAGTTCCACTGCTTAGCAGGGACCATCCCCAATTTCGCCACTACTTAGCTGTTCCTTTCCTGCCAATCAGCTAAGCAGCACAGAAAATGTATAAAATTCTGTTGAAATCTGCATCTTCTAGAGGCCTATTGGAAAGCATATATATTGACCAGGAAATTCCCTCTCTATAGACAGATTTATTCTCATATTCTCTGTGAGGCATGGTGAATGTGCAAAATGGCTGGTTGTTATGCAAATTAGACATCCAACTCACATTGTTAATAACCTATAGACAAACACACATACGTATTACACCCCATACATACTCACACACAATTACACACAAACAATCACGAAAATAAATACTTGTTGTGCTTATCCTTTCCCTAGTTTATTTGCATTTTATTAATAGTATTAATTAGTATAGTAAGCAAAAACAAAAGAAAAAGATGACTAAGAGCAACAACAAGAAAAAAAAATACAATATTCTGGTTCTTATCCATTAAATGAGCTCAGTAATATATACAAATAGCTTTTGCAGACTATTTTCTGAACTTATCTTTAATTGTTACATAAGTGGCAATATAAATTAAAAGGGAATTTTCCAGTTCATAGTTTCAGAAGCAAGAAAACCATTTTTCTGGGTATTTTTGCTTTGTACCTGGAAAGTATTTGCTATATCCAAATGAAAGCATTTGAACAGTGAACTTGTAAACCTAAAATGTACGTGTAAGTCATCCTTCAAACTGTCCTCATGCTCTAAATAAATACATTTGGTAATCAAAATCAGTTAGAAATTTGCATAACAGAAGGCTGATAAGTGTAATGCCATATGGAGAATGTATTTGTGAGAGAGCTGGAACACAAAAATACTTGTGAGTGTGTGCAATGGATTTTTAACAAAGTGGTCCTCCATTGGAAATATTTTAAAATATAGCTCTGTTTAGATCAACTCATGTATATTCTGTTTTCAAGATTAGGATGAGAAACGATTTAGTTGTTAAAAATATGAGTTATCTTAAACTCCAGTCCTAAATGTATTTGCTACCACAAATAACAGCATTTCTGCAAGGTATACTGGATACAAAGAACTCAACAACAATACTAAATCAACACTGTTTAGACAACTCAAAGCCACAACTTTTATCTTTAGGTTGCCTCCTCCAAGAAACAAATATTGCACAACCACAAAATCTATCAGGCTTTAGTAAAACGCCACCAACACCAAAGAAATTCTAAAGGTCATGGAAACTTCTAAGCAATCTAAACATAACAAGAGGCCCTGGACAGCAGAAATTGTCAGAATTATGCAATAAAAAACAGGAAAACTTGGTAAAACTCTTGAGTAAGTAATATAGATATCCACAGAAAGGACCAAAATATTTACACTTTGGTTTTCTAACTAGCATTTCTGTTTATATCATTGCTCCTTTAAGGCTCTAGATACCATTCTGACTACCCTCAAATAGTATTGCCTCAACATCATGGAAGGGGTCTGGAAGTGTAGGTAAAAGCTGGACATATTTGAACTGGTGAAGGCAAAACAGAAAATAAAAATGGGCTCCAAAAACTTAAAATGTAACTTGTGGCAATTATCCAACGAGAACAAAAAGAATCTACCACAGCCTTGTTTTGAATGAGATGGGCATTGAGCATCACCATTTTCGGCCTTCCATCTCCAACACACTGAGGCTATTCACACATCATGTTAATCCATAGTGGTTTATTTCACGAATAGCCTACTGTGTCCTGACAGATAATCGAACAAATAAGGTACACAGCGTAGTTTATTTATCCCGACCTTTGACCCTCCTCTCCCGTATTTCTTCCGCCTGGCTGGGAAGATATTCCAGCTTCCTTTGCAGATTTTAAGGCGTTTGCCAAGACCTTTTTCTCCGCAACAAAAATGGAGGGGAGGCTCTAACCCCTGGAAAGTTTGCAGAAATGGAACAAAATGTAATGCACAGGTTCTTCTTATGGGGAGCCACTATGCAGGAGGGTCTTATTTGGATTCAGAGACACTACTGAATGTGGCAAGAAAGCAAGTATGCTCAGAGATTGCTCAAGAGGAGCAGAGTGGCAACAGAGTTTTTAGATGCTATTGCCAAGCAGCTTTGTAGGCAATCCTCATAACCCAAGCTGGTGTGACAGATGACAGGTTAACCCACCAAAGGTAAAATAACCCTTGCTGCAGACCATGGGATCACAGGGTGGTTTATTTGAAGGAAATAACCCACCGTGGCTGGGAAAAGAGCTCACAGATGACACGCTAAGCCATCATGGGTTAAATAAACCATGATAAAGTGCTGTCTGAATCCAGTCATCCATTCTATCACCCAGGTGCACCCCCAAGAGGCCAGTCAAATTTGGATAACACATGAAGAAATGTGTCCATGAAAGATATGAATCCTTACTGCAGCTAAATATGGTACTACACAGCTTTCATACATATGAAGCAAAAACAGTAGGGACATGTCTTCTTAAAATGGAAGAGCTTTCTCAATTTGCTATGAATTTCTTGTAATATCTGCAGTTTTTCAGTCCTTAAATCTACATTCCTTGCATTATGGACTTCGCTCTAATGTCCTTTTTGATTGCTTCAGAGAACACATTTATTTATTTAAAATATTCATATACTGCTCCATGTCTAAAAAAGATTCTGGAGCAGTGACCATAAGAAATAAAATAGTAAAATGATTACAAGATTAAAACAGCATATTAAAATAGTTCATTTTAAAACAGAATACTAATAAAAAAAATATAGCTGGTCAGTTAAGGAATGCTTCATGGAAAAGAGCTAAAGACTACAAGGCCCCACTGCACCAGAAAAAAGAGCCTTTAGTGTAGTGGCCCCTTTACTTTGGTGCTTCCGGTATCTCCTAGAAATTGCTCTTTTCCAAGAAGCACCAAAGAAAAGGGGCCACTACACTAAAGGCTCTACTTCTGGTGCAGTGGGCCTTGTAGTTTTTAGCTAAGATTTAATTAGAACTAGTGTGGAAGACTTTGGGCTTATTCGGTCTGTGGCATGTCAGAATCTTTGTGAGATGATCTCTGTCAGCATTTTCCCTGCAGCCACCTGCTTGCCCTGGCCTTGGCAGGGAAGCTGTTTGTGAGAACCTGATAGAGGTGGGAAGAGGTGGGTGTTTGCAGAAGAATAGCCCAGACTGATGTGTCTTCTTGGTAGGCTGAGCAGTGCGGCCATTTGGACAGGGGCATTGCTGAAAGGCCAAAAACCTTGTCTGTCAAGTGGTTTGGAGGAGCCCTACACATCCCTTTTTAAGCTGATGCAAAGGCGAGGAGCCTTTGTTAGGAACTTTTCATCTGCATTGCCCGAAAGCCCTCCCCATTTGGATTCATCATTATCTGGGCTTCTGAAAACACTGCACATGGATTCTCTCCTAACTGGAACTTTGTATTACTAAGGACTTTCCATGAAAAGTACTGTGAGGCTTTTCAGACTTGAACTCTCATTCGCTGCAGATTGTGTGTCTTTGTAGTCAGCTAAAGTGTACCAGCAGACTGGGTTTGATCTGTAACTGTTGGACATCCTTCTGCCTGGACTCGTGCGGTATGGTGTCGCCCATGTGAAAGCACTGGAACAGACCTCCTTGCATCTGTGGGTTTACCCTTCCCTGAATCTTATTTAGGCATTGACCATGTTGTGTGGAGTTACCAAAGTATGATCTGAGGTTGGACTAGCTCTCTTTGGGTGGTTTGCTAGGGCTTTCAAGAATTTGCTCCTTTGATTGCATGCGGGATCATGTCAGGAATCATTCTCCTTCCTTGTCCAGGTTTGGAACCTGTGTATGCATTGATCTTCCCTTGTGTTCGGAACCGTGAATATGGCAACAGGCAAACCACATCAATGGGGATCTCATCACTGTAGTATGATTTCTGAAGTGTGCAACCATTAAGCTTTTGCTGTGAGATTTCCTGCAATATAGAAGCCTCACTGATTTGGGTGTCCCATGTCAGTTTGCCAGAATGTGTGCTTGCCCGAGGGACCAGGAAACCTGACACTGCCCAGCTTTCCTTTATTTCAAGCTTGTCACTGTGAGTTCGTCTGCTTTAGATTACATTATCTTTTTTTCCATGGGTCTATGACTTCATTCCATATTGTACTGGTGACATCTGTATATAGAAAATCACATTCCACAAATGAGCATCATCTGCTTGCAGGAAGGGATAATAGTGTGGCGAGCAGCCATCACTTCTTCATTGCTTGATTTCCTATATACAGACATTACTGGAACAATGTGGGATAGAGCCACTGGGAAGTAGTAACCACATTGCTCCAGTAATATGATTGGGACAATTATTTATGTTCGTACTGAGGCAAAATGGAGGTCTGTTGATCCAGGTCCAATCCACTGATCCAGCCACTTGCACCCTCATGTCAGATAGAAACAAGTGAGAAGTTGTTGTTTCCAGCTTTGCCCAACTATGAACTGTGGTATAGTCATTGTACATCTAGCCCAGAAACCTAAAAACCAGCTTAGAGCCAACTGAGAAAAGAAGGCTAAAAAACTTAGATATATCCCCTCATCTTGTGCCATAGCTGCCTTTCTTTTCAAGATGTCCTTGTACAAGCACTTTCCCCTTGGAACAGCTGTAAAAGTCCTGGGTGGTTATACTGATTTAGATGTCATTTCCGTCTTTCATTGTTTCAAAGTTCTATACTGTCCGATGCCATTCTATTTTCCAGACAGTCCTTCTGGAACTGGCATTCTCACAGAAATTCAAGAACTAAAATGAAGTTATCACCATCTCGCAATAAAGACTGTACAATTACAGAACACAAATATTCAAGCACAACTGGAACATCATTCCCTATATTTGGAAAGCATACTGTGAATTTCTTTTGGTTCTAAAAATGACCTGTCACACATTTCTGGTAGCAAGGCTCAAGATACCTCTGCCTGAATTTTTGGAGAGGTGCTGCCAATCAGAATAGGCAAAATTAGGTCTCATGAACGCACTATAGGGGCATAAGAAGCTGCCTCATACTGTCAAACTACTTGTCTATCCAGAGTATTTATTGTCTACTCTGAGGGAAACTCTCAAGGGTCCCAGAAGATTTTCTCAAAATCCTCTTAATTGGCAGTGCCAGTGATTGAACCTGGGACCTTTTCCTTTCAAAGTGTGTACCTTACCCATTGAGCTACATCCCCTCCACAAGTATAAGGCAGTGTCATGTATTCAATACTGAAACATTCTTACTTTTTTCATGTATGTTCCTCTAACTCCATTTCTTCTACAGAACATTTCAAAATATAATTCAATCCATCCTGTAACTGCTTTGCAAATACATGACCCAACAACTACCAGGACAACCATAAGTCACAAGTTATGGTTAAGTAAACCATAAGTTTACTGTTAAGGGAAAACTTTTTTTAAAATTGACATGTCATCCATGAGGTCAAGCTCCCAAGGTCTGGTTCAAGATTCCAGAGATGAACTATATCAATACTTACAATCAGTGCCAGACCTGACAAATAATACTGTCCAGAAAATTGAAAAAAGTTATATCTCTCTCAGAGCACAGCAAGATGTTACTTCCTGAACTTAATATGACAGGAAACATCATGGTCTTCCCAGTGGACATTGCTATTTGTGTTTTCATTAGCTACTAATCATGAGCAGCAAGCTTTTCAACTGTATAGGCTACAGTAATGCTATTCTCTTCACATCTTAATAAAATGCAGAGACTGCCCTTTCTATATGGCTTCATGGTCAGGAAAGGGGATAATATACATATTTGCATACTGCTGTTCCTAGAAGTACTCATGACCTAACATCCAACAGGACTATCCAGCTTTTCTCCTCAACAGGATCCGCACAGATGTGCACCATCATCATTAATGGAACCTCAATGGAGAGCTTTCTTCATTGGCCCCAAATAAACCGATAACCGTGTCAGCCATCATTTCAAATGACAGCTTGATCACACAAAATCTTTATAGAAAAGTTACTGTCAAAAACTCTGTATCAGGAAAATTGTCTAGTGAGAAATGCAAGCTAATCTAAAGGAATGTGAGGAAATTCCTATCCCCACATGCATAATCTGAATTTAAAAAAGAGAGAGATAAAGGGAGATAATATTTTAGGTGCTGACTGACACAAACATGTCTAGCATACAAAGTATTTTATGTTGTGCTACAAATAGAACTACTATTTAAACTAAGACATATTCTCCTTCACAGCTACTTTGTGCCTCATCAGAAGCTGACTTGCAATTTTAAAAGTCTCTCACTGATATACATATGTTTCCACAAGAGCCAAGGTCAGCTTATAAACTGAAACATACTCTGTTCCAATATCTATTTCCCAGCTTATATTTCTGTAAATTCTGTTTGTATTATGTTGCACCCAGAGGCAATATATTGATTTCAAATGCCTTGCTTCCACTTATTTCCCCCGACATCTAATCCCACATGGAGTCTGGATTTAAGCTACGTCTATCACTTTTAACACAGAGAGAGCTAAAATATAGGGAACTTATCTGAGCCAGATATGTCCAAACACTTATTAAATTGTAGCTTCCAGCTAGTTATTGACTTTCACAGAATTACCTCCATACTTTATCCATTCGTTACTGTATCTGTCTTTTGAAAACTCAGAGATATAGAGCTGAAGGTCTCATACCCAGAAGCCACATTAAAGCCTTGCAGTACTTAATAGTTATCTCCCAGCCTAGGATACTAAGTGAACGGAATTGCTTGAGAAAGTTTCAAAATGAGTGCACCAGAAATTAAAGCTAAAAATACTCTTAATGGATGTCTCATGGGTACCAAGACTTCTAACAACAGATAACAACAAGCTTCTCTAATACCTGTAGCTGACTCCCACCTCCCTCACACTTTTGCATTGTTTTGCCTCGATTATTAGTCACCAAAGATGTGCATGAAATTGCTATCAGAAATGGGGTGGAAAAAGGAGAAATAAGCAGAAAGAATGGCTGTGGAAGTGTAACTTAGGAGGGATTGGTGGGTTGGGGGGGGGTGTAGGTATTTAGTGTTTTAAGACATCTCAGACCTAATTCAACATTTTACAGATAGCAGACTATAGCATGTAGGTCTATGGCTCTATTATGCATCTCTTCTTCATCCATTCTCTTCTACTGAGAAGGGGTGAGAAAAGAAACTGTACTTTTATTTAACTTGTAAACCTGATAGTGTATTATTAAGGAAGGAAATTTGAATATGCGTAAGAACATAAACATATGTATTACCTTTTTTTTTGTTAAAGGCCCAATTGGTACCCAGTTGTCAGTGTGGTATCTCTGAAATGTCTATATTAATAAAGACAGGTATCTGAGGAGGGCTAGCTCTTCAGACAGGCTAGCTCTTCAGGCAAGATTTTTCTCCCTTGAACGTATGGATGGCAGCGTTTACCAGCATATGCCAATACCACCAGGGCACTCTGGCCACCCAACCTGTATTGCCTTGAATCCCCATTTTGTGTTTGAGTGTCCTCTTTTAAAAGGAACTATCATAAAATTCAACCCAGTTGAATTTTAAGAAGCCTTTTTAATAATGTATTAGTTTTAAATGTTTTAATCACTTATATGTATTTTATGGTCCCTCCAGAGAGGGAGGCAAGTAATAAATAAATAATAAAATTATTATTATTATTATTATTATTATTATTATTATTATTATTGTAGCATGTTTAGAATATCAATACATTATTTTGAAAGAAAGATCATGCACTTGAGTTCATTAATTGTATGTGGGGAGAGGAGGGCCAAGGAAAGACTAGGGCCTTCCTTCTATGTACAAGATGGATCCCATCACCACAAGTAGAAATAAAATATAGCTAGCCAGTGTGCTGGGCATCCAGAGTTATTCTATGTCCACAGAGTCCTATAAATCCCAGTAACATTGCATCACAGTGACTTCTGCTAAGGCAGAAAACCTCACAAATCAAACGTCATTACATGAAATAATCAAAGAAATATACAAATGACTGAAGTTAGGTAACAACTCTAAAACATTCATCAGCACTGGGCTAGTCCCCACAATAAAAATTTCCACATATCACATGGGAAAACAATCATTAGCTGGGCTGTACTTCTGTTTGCAGCTGCAAACTTTATTCTAAAGGAGACTGACAAGCAGAAAAGATGTCCTAAGAGTAAAGAGGATCTGAACTCGATTTTTAACGTTGTATATCAATTTTTAATGTTTAATATTTTAATCTTTTGTAAATGACCCAGAGAGCTTCAGCTATGGGGCGGTATAGAAATAAAATAATAATAAGTGAAGAAAATTCATCCAAAAAACTAAACATACATCGTTCTACGGACCCCTGATTTAAAGCGAACCTACAAACAATACTAGTCAAAGACCCTTCTATTGCCACCAATTAAACCATCTAGGCATTTGCTTTCTTCTTCCTTTTCCTGATACCCTAAATGTATCCTTGTTCAGGACTTCATAAGCCTTACTAGAGGGGAACACATGACACTACAAGGAGAGATGATTCTGGAACTATAGGACTGATTTATTAATTGCTTTAACTATCACAATTTACCTGCAAACTAAAAAGTTGTAATGAACTTGCAACCTCAATTAAAGAAATATTCCTATGGAAAAGTTGTCTATGCAAACCCAGGCTTTTCAGGTTGTTTACTAACTTTAATCTTGTACCTTAAATTATCGCAGTGTAATCGTTCATTTCAATATTACATGAGTTCACCACTTTTGCAGCTGTTCTCTCATAGCATGTTGACTTGATCACTTATATTTCTCTATTTTCAAAGATCTATACCAGAATATAATATCAAGTCTATACAAGTTAGCAACATGTAAACTACATCCCTAAAAAATGGTACATTTCAACTGTTTTCTAGCAAGACTGTTTGAAAGCTTGGAGTGAACCCTAGTGGTGAATATGCAAACTTTTAGAAAAAATGAACAATTATACATAAGGATAATACAATAGTTCAGTCACATAGGGGGCATTTTTTAGAAATGGGTGCTTCACTGGAGTATCACATATTCTAACTACTCCTCAACCATAAGGGCTAGAAACTTCCCCCACCCTTATTTTAAAAGGTCCATATTTAAACCATCTCTCTTAAGATAGGAGTCTTAAGATTTATGCCAACTGTTGCATAGCGGGAAACACGCATGCATATTCACATACAAATTTGCATTCCATAAACCAGAAACTATCTTCACTTATATCAGACAAGTATAGAATCTTTCCTACACAAAGCTCAAATATATTTTAGTATTTGTTCAAGAAATAAGTCAGTGGTATAATCCATTTCTTGGGTTAAGATTCCTTCTCCTACTGAGCAAGATATTAAATGTATTCCTTTTCCACAATGTTAAATTAAAATTTATGAAATTTACCATAATATGATAAAAGTTAGAAGATAAACCTATTAGATTGTTTGATTGTTTATTTGTTGTTTCAATCATCATGGTCATATCAACTTTACAGATGCAATACGGGTAAGCATGCAAAAACTCTACAATGCAAAGAAGTAAAATACAAAAAGATACTAAAAAGGTTTTCATTAGAAGGTGCCCACAAATATGTAAAAGTTCATTTTAATACAAAGAATTAAAATAAAAGACACTAGGAATTTACATTAAAAGGTCCATAAATGTATAAACTTTAATCCTAACACTGAAGTGAATACTCCAACATTTCCTCAGAATATAAAACATAAACATTAATTCCTTGGTTCAAATAAGTATTTACAACCATTTATTTCTGTCTAAACTTGCATGTTTGTTTAGTGTCTCTTGAGGGAGCATGTTTCATATCTTATATATGGTGAAATGTACGCTGACTCCAGGATTCTCTGTGCCACTGTACACACACTCCTGTGCAAAGAAAATTTACTGCTTGCCTCAGAATCTTCCCTCTTGTGAGGTCATGACCTGTCTCCCTCTTCAGTGTCCCCATACCATCACATTTAATATATGTGTTCTTTGCTTTAATATTTTCTCCTGAAATCGCCAACTGCATTCAAGCTCCATTTCAAAACAGGTATCTTAAACATCTAGAAATACTACTTGCACCTCTGGAAAGCCTGGTGTTTTTGTCTGCCTCTTTTTCGAAAGGGGAGGTAGAATAGGTCATTTATATAAACAACGAAGAAAAAAATTAAGCAACAAACTGACATGGTTTACGAGAATTAGACTGAGATCACTCACACATAATTTTGGTTTCATAGAATGTCGGCCCTATTAACATCCAGATACTGTCAACACTGTGGCATTTCTCCTTTCATCCTTACCACAACATAGATAGAATGACGTTAAGAGTTTCTGGCAAGGGTAATTCTCTACTGCTTTCTAACAGGTACAATTAGACAAAACGTTGAGCTCATATACCACTGAGGAATCCCACTGCAGATTGCAAACACTCTGAATGGGAATTTATCAACACTAACACTGTAAACCAAAATAAATGTCAAGCAAACAAACCCCTCCTCTCTCTACATAATACTTTACGGCAATACAATATGCATGAACACCCTTATTATTCATGCTGAGCAGGCAATCATCATTTTAGATTTTTCTAGAAGAAGGCACATTATTTCAACTATGGAATTATATACTATCTTGTTCGGAACTATACAAAGCTTTAAATAAGCTTTGCTCATGGAGCAATCCCTAAGGCAGGAGTAAGCAACTTCTGGCTCCCCAGATGTTTTTGCCTACAACTCCCACGTCATCACCATAGGTTATGCTGGCTAGGACTGATAAAATTTGCAGGCCAAAACATCTGGAGATACAAAAGTTGTCCGCCTCTGCTCTAAGGTGTTGCAGATCCCTCAGAGCTTTAGTCAAAGGCTGAGAACACTATTTGTTGAGGACATTTTCTACAATGTTGAATAGTTTCACACAGAAATGACAAAATGTCCGAGTGAGGCACATTCCCACATACACTATGGGAACCTACTACCAAAGTTTGCAACCACTGCATATACTTGCACTTATCAGGTTGGATCCAGAATCTGCCCTCCATGGACATATGGGCTCTGTTCACGAAAGATCCTTTCATATGATTTCCAGGGATCCCTATCCCCACCACAGCTCACCACATTTAGCAGGGTCCCCTAACCCTGTATGGAGCATTTTCAGAGGGCTGGAGGAGCTTGTATGGGAAGGCAGCAGCAGGGAAGTCTGATTCTGCCAGTCCAGTAGCATATGCTGTAAATCTGGATCCAATCCATCAAGTGGAATCACACCCCAAAATGAAAGCACCCTAAAATGAAGGCATTTAACAACCTTGGTCCAAATGTAGATTGGCCTAACATCCAAAGAAACTGTTAAGAACTGGTTCCGATTTACTACTAAAACCAGGTTATAAAGAACAAGAACAGATCACAGTATTCACACATCTTCCTTCAATCCCTCACACACAAATTTCCCATCTGTGTTTGTCTATTTGGTAAGACCTTTGCCTAGCTGAGTTAAAATGAAGTCTGATACGTTCATGAATTTTCAAAACCATTCTGAGAAACTACGTTTTTTTAAAAACAACAACAACACCATTCCCTCTTCCCAAAAAGTCTACAAGCTTGCTTTAAACAATAAAAAAGATATCTAGCTCATAATTTAGTGGAAGCCAAACTCCATAGTTTGTGTCTGATGCAGAAAATCCTGCCTGTGATTGTTCAGCCTCATTACCAAATGCATTCATTCATTCATTCATTCATTCATTCATTCATTCATTCATTCAGTATAACTACATACTTAAGCTGATGTATTAATATTCCAAGCCTTATTGTATTCTGTTGACAGACATGTAGAAGTGCAAGCCCTCACCCACTCACTTATGCCATACTACCTAAACATTGAAAAAATAAGCCTGGCTATTAAACTCAGGCCCTTTCTACACTTAGGGGTTATCCCAGGAAAATGGAGGGATTGTCCCTGCCTGCTCCTGGGATCCCCTGTGTGTCATTTGGATGCACAGGGATGATCCAGGGACGATCCTGGGGGGGAAAGGCAGCCGAAGAAACGGCCTCAGTAGATAAAAATGAATGCACACAGGGGATTTCTTGAGTCAAATACTGATTTTCTAACCATGTAAGCCAACTGTTCAAGACAAACTGCTTCCTCTTCTGTGAAGATCAGTTTTAAAAAGGTTGAGTGACAGTGACAGATAAATATCAACAAACTTTGCAAACTTGCACATCTGGTATAGGATTTCACAGATTATTTGCCTTGAAGTTGTAGATTAGTTCTCTCCAGATAGTTTTGCCTGGTGATTGTAAAGCAGCAACAAGAAAATACGCTGAGTTATTTGAAACCAGTTAATAAGTACCAAACCTTCACAACCAGAACTCTTTAAAGCTTCTTATCCATGCCCACTATACCCAATCATTTAATAGGGCAAAAGGCTACAATATGAGCACTGTGTGTAAGAAATTATTCGCCAGCAGTACAAAAAAGCAACAGGGTACTAGGTCCTGAATTCAGCTTCTTTTTTCTTAGAAAGGCCTTATGGCTGCAAAGCTATGACTGAACATGTGTTCATTTATTAAATTTATTTATTTATTAAATATATATACTGCCCCAAAGCCGAAGCTCTCTGGGCAGTTTACAAAAGTTAAAAATGTGTTGGCAATGACAGCTGAAATCTCAGAAACCAAACGTGTGGCTGAATAATTTTTCCAGTGGTTGCAAATGTGCTTCATTTTTCCTTTCACTGCTCCATGACTAACAAAAGGAGAGTGTAAAATACTAAGAATTGTGAAATTATGAAAAGTTGTGCAAATTTGCTCAATATTTCTAATATATATAAAAGGTTGCAGAATCTAACTTTTCATGGTCCAGAACTTGGATTGCCTGGGAGCAGAATTATATTTTATTTTTACACTTAATAAGTACAAACAGTTCTGCTCGCAGCATTAACTATAGCAGCAAGAAAGCCTTCACATATAAAGCCAAATTTTAGAGGTTTAGTACCCCTTTAGACCAATCACAGAAGACCTAAACCAGTGGTTTTTTTAAAAAAAAATGACATTGATTTAGAGTATCACTATCTACACAATCTGGTTAGTTTTTGATTACAGGGCAAGAACAGGTGCAAAATCATAGTATGAAATTTTTCCTCGTCACAGAGGGCCATATCTTGGTACAAGCAAGACAATTAAGCATTTGCAAGATAAACTCTTCAAGACAGACTTTTTTCCCATATGGACTAATTATTTTCATGCAATTAGAAATGCCATTCCAATTGAACTAACTGGGAAGGTTATTTAGCAATCTGGACATGAAAAAAATGTTCAAACCTATTTTACAATCTATTTCAAATTAATAATAGATCTATTAAGCAAAAGGAAAATTATCTGTAACTTTGTTACAGCATTTTTACAAGACCAAAGTATAGTTTGGCCAATTTCTTTAATGTCACTGTAAATTATGAAAGAACACTGTTGGGTATCTGCTCCCTACCTCACCCCACCCCACTACATCTTCACTCATATGAATGAAACGTGCGCATCACAGTACTGTTCCCTCAAACACCAGACAACTATACAAGTATTAAAGGACAGGTCTATAAAGTGATTGAACAGCTGTTGCCTGCCTTACTATATATCCCAGCTCCAGAAATATGACTTCTGATCCAGCCTCTCTTTCTTCATCCCCCTCCCAATTTCCTCTTCCCCAGTGACTTTCCTGCTGAGTACTGGATAAGGGTGACTCTGGTCAAGAGACTGCATCAGAACCAGAATCCACCTTCCCATCCATCAAATGCCATTCCCTAAAAAGTGTCATGAAGAAAACAGATGGGTCATGTATCCTTTCTGCATACTTCAAGATTCCTAGGACTGTACTTGTACAGGTGTGCTCAGGAGTAAGTCCTATTTAGTTCAGTAGGGCTGTAATGTTATACACAAACCTGACAGTAAGCCCCATTGAATTCAGTGGGTCTTAATTCTGAGTAGATATGTATAAAACTGCCCTATAAGAGTTGTTCCCAGCTAAAAGTGCATAGGACTGTGGTCAAACATAGAACTTGCAGAGCTACTTTAATGGATTTCATCCCTGGATTTTCATTGAATGGTTTTATGGAAGTTTTTTAAACCCAACACATAGGGAACTATCCCCACTGGTGGCCAAGCCTACAAATATTTTGTTGAAGGTTCTCATTGTATTTATTTATTTATGCTAAACTTCAGTCCAAAGACTTTCAGAGTGGCCAAAGGCTCTTAATCTCTTAAAGAGACTACAATTTTTTATTCTTTGAAAATCAGAGAATGAAACCTGGAGCTATAAAGTATTACAGCACCAATAGTATTTTGAAAGCCAGGGCCTAGTGTGGCTAGTAAAGCAGCAGCTTGCTATACAGATCATCCCAAAGACATGGACTGTTACCCTGCACTGGCATGTGGATGGGGCAACACACCTGTGTTAGGAACTGTTGCACAGAATTAAAGAGGATCACAGCAAATAATAAGATAGGAACCACTCACCAAAAGGCACAGACCCAGTATAGCATTCACATAATGAAAACTAATGGTACCACTCTATTCTACTTTGGGCAGATTTCATGTGGAGTACTGTGTCCAGCTCTGGGCACCACAGTTTAAGAAGGATATCAACAAATTGCAATGTGTCCAAAATAGGGCAACAAAGATGGTGAGACGCCTGAAGACCGATTCCTGTGAAGAAAGGTTGAAGGAACTGGGCATGCTTAGGCTGGAGAAGAGACGATTAGGAAGCAATGCAATAGACATCTTCTATTGACAATAGACAACCACCTGTCAGGGATGCTTTAGGGTGGGTTCCTGCACTGAGCAGGAGGTTGGACTCGATGGCCTTGTAGGCCCCTTCCAACTCTGCTATTCTATGATTCTAATATTTGAAGGGGGAAAATTTGTTCTCTGTTGCTCCAGGGTAGGACCTTAACCAATGGATTCAAATGATTAAAAAAATGGATTTTCCTTAAACTTTAGGAAGAATCTCCTGATAGTATGAGCTGTTCAACAGTGGAACAGATTGTCTCAAAAGGTGGTGGACTCACCTTCATTAGAGGTTTTTGAGGAGAGACTGAAAGAACTGGGCATGTTTAGCCTGGAGAAGAGAAGACTGAGGGGAGACAGGATAGCACTCTTCAAATATTTAAAAGGTTGTCACAGATGAGGGCCAGGATCTCTTCTCAATCCTCTTAGAGTGCAGGACACGGAATAACGGACTCAAGTTACAGGAAGCCAGATTCCGGCTGGACATCAGGAAAAACGTCCTAACTGTTAGAGCAGTACAACAATGGAACCAGTTACCTAGGGAGGTAGTGGGCAGTCCCACACTAGAGGCATTCAAGATGCAGCTGGATAGCCATGATATGCTTTAAGATGGATCCTTGCACTGAGCAGGAGGTTGGACTTGATGGCCTTATAGGCCCCTTCCAACTCTACTATTCTATGATTCTATGATAAGCCGAAGCTAGATGTCCAACTACTACAGGTGCTGTACCACCAGGTTTCCTGCACCAGCCTGGGTTGGATTAGATAATATATCAATGCAGAAACCCTCAACATCTAGGCTGGAGTGAGTCCCCAACACTGGATCTAAGCAGTACATGGATCTAAGCAGTAATGCCATATCAGAGGGACCAAGGGGATGGAAAGTATCTAAAAGTCTACATGGTAAGGTGTCCTACATGGTAAGGTGTAAGACAATGGGCCTGTTCAGAAGACACCTATAAGAACCAGCTTAGATTGAAACTAGGTGATCTTGGACAGTGGTTGGCAACACATATCCATGGTTGCACTGCAACACTTCAAAATCCCCCCAGTGTGCCCACTAGACCTTGCTAGACCCCAGACTTTTCCTTCCCACAGTCACCTTTCCTTCACTCCCACACCTGCTGCAACGGCCTTTTCTTCCTCCCACTGCTGCTGCAGCCTTTCCTCCTTCACAACACACAAGCATGCTTTCCTTCTCACTTCCACCTTTCCAGTCTCACCACTGCAGCCTTTCCTTCTTTCCCCCTGTGGTGCCTTTCCTCCTTCCTCTGCATCTTTCCTCCTTCCTCACCACTGCTGCCACCTTGCCTTCCCTCCCGTGGCACTCCTGCAGATTGAGAAATACGGTGAGCATGGCAATAATTTCACAGTGGAGTAGAAGGGAGTCATTAGCGGATGCGGACAAGAGAGAGGAAATGGCAAAGGGAAGAAAATACAGCAGGGGAGGGTGTGCCTGCACACATATTTCAAAATGTAAACTGTGACTACAGACCCAAAATGGTTGCTTTCCCCAATCAAGAATGTCTGAGGAGACCTGACCCATCTTAATTTATTGTCTTTTTTGCTAAGTGTAAGCTGCTCCGAGAGCCTTTTTTGGCTGAGGAACGGGGTATAAATATGATAAATTAATTAATTAATTAATTAATTTAGGGAGATCGGGACAAAAGAACTGATGATCTCTCTAACCCAGAGAGGCAACACATGGTTTCACAGGAGAGCTATCATTTGTTTTGTATATGTTTTTATTGGTTTACTGCTACATATGTCAGGTTAATGTGCTTAAATAAGCCTCTTAATTGTGAACTCTTTACCTAGTGTTGCATGGTTTTGTCTCAGTTCAACTGGAATCTAAATGAACCTATGGCTGCTGTAATTAGCTGAAGGAAAGCAATAAAGAGTTACCATGATCTTTGAGATTCCTTCCAGCTGTACGATTCTATGATTCTCATGCTACACTGAAATACTTTAGAAACCAGGCAGTGCTCACCCAAATTTAGCCAAAGGTTTGTATACATCACAACCTCATAAACAAGTGCTTCAACTTCTTAAACTGCTTTTTTTTAAAAAAAACAACTCCTATATTGTCTGCAAAATATAATACAAATAAAATACCAAGAGTGGTGGGCCAGGTATTTCTTTGCAGGATTTTAATGATTTGGCCAATTTTGTACCTTTTTTTGCAGTATTTTGTGCCTTAAAAGAATTCAGAAGATATTATTTCATTTCTCATAACTGCTCAATGTACCTGAAAATCCTACTCAAGATCAGAAGCCAAAATCATTACTTATACTCTTTCCCTTATTTCTTTGTTTTTTTTAAAAAAATCCAAGTATATTAGTAGTATATAAAAACATTTTTAAAAAATGAAGGCTGCTGCATCAGCAAGAAGTAGGGAGTCAGATTTCTTAATCCTACAGACAAGAAACCTCTACCCTATTTCTACGGTTTGGAGAGCTCTGCATGGGCCCACCCCATGAGCTCGCTGAGCTGGGCCACGCGAGCCTTTGCCAAGAGCTCGGGAGGCTGCGCGAGCCTCATGAGCCCTTGGCAAAGTGCACTTTCCGGGGCCTCCAAGAAGTGTGCAATTCCCCTGGCAATGCCATTAGTGTGGCTGGGGAGTTGTGCACTTTCCAGAGGCCTCGGAAAGCTTCGCCACAGCTACCGCATCCCTCGAGGCCTTTAAGGCCCCAATTGGCACAGGGCGGTGGGAGAAACACGCCACTTCCCCAATGCTGGAGAAACTGTGTATTTTCTCCCTCTACTCTAACAGCAGTCACCATTAGAGGGGGGGAAATACACTGATGGAGGTCTCAAAGGCTCAGGAGTACGCTGGCGCGGACTCCTTCTACCACCAGGCGGGTCCGCCTCGGCCTGTGAGGGCCAGACATAGGGGTGTCCACTGTCCTCGTAGGTCCAGCTGGATATTTGCAACAGTGCTACCTATTTTACCCTTCCCCAACCTAGTGCCCTCTAGATGTGTTGGACTACAACTCCCAATAATTCCAGCCAGCAGAAAATAGGGCACTAGATTGGAGAAGGTTCTTCTGTTTACTGCTGCTCTTTCAGCATCTCATGAAGTATATATATAAGTACATGTGATCACTAGTCGTAACAAGCTATGGCCAACTAAGCTATAGCCATTGAGGCTGTATTGCTCTAACAAAGAAAATGGATAGCACCATCATACTTTACTTGGAAAGGCTGTGGGAAATTTGGATACTCAAAGCAACAATGCTGAGCTTCGTTGATCAATGGTCTAGCCCAACATGGCATTTTTTCTGTTGTCATAAACCACCTCTGGGACTATGCTAAAAACAGCAATTGACAAGACTTATAAGTTGTACTGTACGTAAATAAGAGGGGGAAACCCACTCAGAAATCCCTCTGAACTTAAAAAGGGGGGGGGGATAAAGAATTGATCAAGAAAAGAAGTGCATACCCTGGGCTTTTTCTGTCCCTGCCATCAAGCATAAACTTCAAAGATAACGTCCTTTGGAGGCTGCAGATGTTACTTTTGGAAACATGCCATCCACCAAGCAGTTTTGTAAGAGAAAGGTCAAACAGTCAGAACTGCTGAATACTTTTAGTCTTTTTGAACCTTAAAATGTTGCTACAACACAAGGGGGAAAAACGTTCGTCATTTTCATCTTTGTTCTGTAAGCACTGACAAATCCGCAAATACGCACAAAAGCAGCTCCTTTATTTAGTTTTGGCTAGATTAAGCTCTTTTCACTAAGCAAGTAAGCAAATATTATGCAAATTTTCTTAACTGCAAATACTGTGAGGGGTTATGTCAAGCATAAGACTACATTTAACATGCAAAGTGCATGAAAATAGCCTTGAAAGTTTTTATCCTGGGAACAGGACTTGCCACATCATCCTTTGCATTGCATGCAAGCTAATACTTTTCATATCAACATCGGAACTTCTGACAACAGATCTCCAATTATGCAAATTGCATCAAAGAATCCTTGGCAAGAGTAAAAAAAATGCAGGCAGAGTATTTGTGTAAAATATTGAATGTTTGCATAAGTACGTTTGTGTGGGTTGGGTCAAACAGAAACAATTATAACGGATGGCTCTTGTCAAACCTAACATTCATTGCATGGGAAATATGCTTGATTTGTAAGGAACAGGTGTAAGCAGGGACAAGAGGAAGGAGCTATTGTATAATCCAGCCTTCCCCAACCTGGTGCCCTCCAAATATTTTGGAGGCAACTCCAGTCAGTAATGTGTGTGGGGTGTTTATTTCAAAACATCTGGAAGGCAACAGATTGGAGAAGGCTGATATTTGGTTATAATTTCAGTGGCTACACAGGAAACAAATTCCTGGAGAAAGACTTGTAGAGGGTAAATGTTAAAAACATTAGAAAAGGAATTGAAATAAAGCTGCCAATATTATATTGCCCTTATACAAATCTATGGTGCGAATACTCTTGGAATTGTAAGCCTATGCGGCAGAGTCTTGCTATTTACTGTGTAATCTGTACAGCACCATGTACATTGATGGTGCTATATAAATAAATAAATAAATAATAATAATAATAATAATAATAATAATAATAATGGAATACTATGTACATTTCTGGTCACTGCACCACAAAAAAGGATATTGTAGAAGGTGAAGAAAAGGGCAATCAAAATAATAATTTGAGCTGAATTAACTCTCCCTATGAGGAAAAAGTTACAGCCTCTGGGACCCTTTAGCTTTTTTAAAAAAAAAGGCAGTAAGGAGAGACATGATAGAAGTGCAGAAAATTATGCATGCATGCTGTGAAGGAAGTGGATAGAGACAGTTTTTCTCCCTCTCTCATAATACTAGAACCCAGGGTCTCATGAAGCTGAATGGTGGGAGATTCCAGACAGGTCAAAGGAAGTACTTCTTCACACAGCGAATAAACTATGTAATTCGCTACAAGATGCAGTGATGGCCACCAACATAAGATGGCTTTAAAAGGGGATTAGACAAATTCATGGAGAATAAGGCTACTAGTTCACCACTCTGCCGCAAAGATCATCTTCTTGGCTCGCCGCTCCGACCATGTTACTCCGCTTCTGAAATCTCTTCATTGGCTTCCATTTCACTTCAGAATCCAATATAAACTTCTCCTGTTAACCTTCAAAGCTTTTCACGGTCTAGCTCCTTCCTATCTCTCCTCTCTCATCTCACACTATTGCCCCGCTCGTGCTCTTCGCTCCTCTGATGCCATGTTTCTCGCCTGCCCAAGGGCCTCTACTTCCCTTGCTCGGCTTCGTCCATTTTCGTCTGCTGCCCCTTACGCCTGGAACGCTCTTCCGGAACATTTGAGAACTACAAGTTCAACCACAGCTTTTAAAGCTCAACTAAAAACTTTTCTTTTTCCTAAAGCTTTTAAAACTTGATGTTGTGCGGACTTTATACTGTTAGTTTTACCCTACCCTGTGCCTGCTTACCCTACCCTGTGCCTGTTGGCATTCTCTTCCCCTCCTTATTGTTTTACTATGATTTTATTAGATTGTAAGCCTATGCGGCAGGGTCTTGCTATTTACTGTTTTACTCTGTACAGCACCATGTACATTGATGGTGCTATATAAATAAATAATAATAATAATAATAGTTTTGATGGCTATATGTTACCTCCAGTATAAGGGGCAGTATGCCTCTGTGTACCAGTTGCAGGAGACTTGCACTAATCTTCTACTTGTTGGCCTCCAGGCAGCTACTTTAGCCACTGTGTGAACAGAATGTTGGACTATAAAGGCCTTTGGTCCGATCCAGCATGGCTTATGTTATGTTACATTGCGGAATGACTGACAGTCTCTCTCTAGGGTTTTAGCCAGGGGTTACTTCCTTGCATTGCCTTACTTGGAAATGCAAGGAAGTAAACCTGGAACTTTCTGCATGAAAAGCTTGTGTTCCACTAAGATTGCTCCTCCAGAAAAAGAAAGTATTTCTACTCATGCCTTTCTTAACACACATTAGCCCTGTTCAGAATACACCTTAAACCATGGCTCTAACCATGGTGAATAAGGCAAACAGCCTTATTCAATGTGGTTAAAGCCATGGTTTAAGGTATATTCTGAACAGGACCATTGTATACTAGTTATATTTCCTCTGGTTTTGCTAGGCAGATGTTAAATTTCTGACGTAGCAGGGAACTGAGTATCATTCAGCTAACTCCTTCCATATATCTGGAGTTATCTCTGTACACAGGTTGCGGTTAATTCTGTTTCTGCAAGGAAGCTGAAAGGCAAGTCCTGAGCAAACATTTTAGTAAGACGATTATTAAAAAAAAGTACCTTCTGGATTCAGACACTTTTTATACTTTTTGCTTCAGTACTTAATAACAGAAAACCTTCTGCTTACTTCAGCATTTTCATTATCTACCACACCAAGAACTTTCCTTCACTATTTCAGCTAACCCCGCCACCACAAAAAAATCCACAATACCAATATTAAAAACAAGAGACCAGACCCATGTGCAGCTCTTACTGATAAGGCTCTTATCAAGGCCGTGAGGTTTCAGAGAGAGTTGCAGATCCAATTACCTTAGTCTGGAGAGGAACTGGTGTGTATGAGAATTTGCAGGGAGGGGAGGACTCTGACTGACTGACTGACAACCTGGAAAATCAACAAAATTAAACTAAAACTCATTTAAAGGAACCAATTCCCAAGATTTATCTCTAGGTCTCTCCACCTCCTTGCTCTTACTGAAACCTGGCTTCCTGCCCATGATACTGCCATCTCTGCTGCCCTCTCTCTTGGAGGACTCTCTTTCTCTCACACTAGTCGCCCAGAGGGTCGGGGTGGTGGTGTGGGTCTTTTATTATCTAGTTTGTGCCAGTTCCAGCCTCTTTCCATTCCATCTTCACATTGCTTCTCCTCCTTTGAGGTACATGTGGTGAGGCTCTTCGCTCCATTGCGACTGCGGATTGCAGTTCTGTACCGCCCCCCAGGCTCGTCTTCAAAATTTATCTCTGATTTTGATTTGTGGCTGTCCTTTTTCCTCTCTGATAACTGTCCTACTCTTATTTTGGGTGATTTCAATATTCATGTGGATGACCCTCAAGATGCTGCAGCTCTACGATTTCGCTCATTATCTTCCTCTTATGATCTTAAGCTTTGGTCTGATGCACCCACACATTCCCTTGGACACTGTCTGGATCTTGTTCTCACTCGGAATTGCTCTGTGTTGGACTTTTCTACTGCTCACTTTCTGTTGTCAGATCATCACCTAGTTTCTTTCAATATTACTCATAATCTTCCTCCTTCACGTCCCGCTTCTCGCTCTTGTCGTGACTTGCAATCTATCAATTATGAGGCTTTTTCCCAGTCTCTAGCCTCCTCCCTTCCTTCTGTCTTTTCGGCTGTCTCCTTGGACTCAGCTGTCTCCTCCTTTAATTCCTCCTTATCTTCAACTCTTGATAATCTTGCTCCATCTACAACTCGGATAGTTCGCCCTTCTCAACCCCAACCGTGGCTCACCTCTTCCCTCCGCTACCTTCGCTCTTGTTCCCGGGCAGCTGAACGCCTTTGGCGTAAGACCAGGGACCGGGCGGACTTTGTCCATTACAAATTTGTACTCTCCTCTTTCTCTTCTGCCATTTCATTGGCCAAACAGCAGTACTACTCAACGCTGATCCAGTCAAATGCTAGGCATCCTCAGCGGCTCTTTGCGTCCTTCAATTCTCTTCTGAAGCCTAATCCGCCATCTCTCCCCGCCTCTCTGTCTGCTAATAACTTTGCCTCTTTTTTCAATGCTAAAATCCAAACTATCCGCTCTGATCTGGCCAGCTCTGCTCCTCTTCCAGTTCCTGTTCCTCATCTGTCAGTTCCTCCTGCAAATTTCTCTGCGTTTCCTTCGGTCACAGCGGATGAACTGTCTACAATACTGCGCTCTTCGAAGCCTTCCACTTGTTCTCGTGATCCGATTCCTTCTCGCGTCTTTATTAATCTTATTCCTGCTACCCTCCCTTCCTTGCTTCATATTATTAATCTTTCTCTGTCCTCTGGTTCATTTCCTTCTTCTTTTAAACATGCTACAGTCTCTCCTATTCTCAAGAAACCTACTCTTGATAGGCTATCTCTGTCTAACTACCAACCTGTCTCTTTGTTGCCGTTTGTTTCAAAGATCCTGGAGCGTGCGGTCTACTCTCGCTGTCTTGACTTTCTTTCTAGTAACTCTGCTTTGGATCCTTTTCAATCTGGATTCCGTCCTCTGCATTCCACTGAAACAGCCCTTACTAAGATCACCAATGATCTTACTGCCAAGTCTAAAGGCCATTATTCCGTTCTTATTCTCCTTGATCTAACTGCAGCCTTTGACACGGTTGATCATGATCTTCTCTTAGATTCCCTTCATGACCTTGGATTTTGTGGCTCTGTCTATAACTGGTTTGCCTCCTATCTAGCGGGTCGCTCTTTCAGCGTGTTGGCTAATGGCAGCTCGTCTTCCTCCTTTCCCCTTTCAGTAGGGGTTCCGCAAGGCTCGGTGCTTGGCCCATTGTTGTTTTCCTTATACATGTTGCCCTTGGGCAAGCTTATTCAATCTCATGGCCTCCAATATCATCTGTACGCCGATGATACACAACTATATCTGTCATCTCCGGAACTTTCTCCTGATGTTCACGATCGTATCTCGGCATGTCTTTCAGATATCTCAGCTTGGCTGCTTCATCGTCGTTTGAAACTTAATATGGCAAAGACTGAATTGCTTGTTTTTCCTCCTAAACCTTCTCCTCATCTCTCATTCTCTCTTACTGTCAACGATGTTACGCTTACTCCGGTCAAGGAAGCTCGTAGCCTTGGCTTTATATTTGACTCCTCGCTCTCCTTTATTCCTCATATTGAGGCAGTAGCTAAATCTTGTCGTTTTTTCCTGTATAATATTGCCAGGATTCAATCATTTTTGTCTGTCTCTTCTGCCAAGACGCTTGTTCATGCGCTGGTTATTTCACGGTTGGACTACTGCAACCTTCTTCTCTCTGGCCTTCCTTCTTCTCACATCAGTCCGTTGGTTTCTGTTCACCACTCTGCCGCAAAGATCATCTTCTTGGCTCGCCGCTCTGACCATGTTACTCCGCTTCTGAAATCTCTTCATTGGCTTCCAATTCACTTCAGAATCCAATATAAACTTCTCCTGTTAACCTTCAAAGCTTTTCATGGTCTAGCTCCTTCCTATCTCTCCTCTCTCATCTCACACTATTGCCCCGCTCATGCTCTTCGTTCCTCTGATGCCATGTTTCTCGCCTGCCCAAGGGCCTCTACTTCCCTTGCTCGGCTTCGTCCATTTTCTTCTGCTGCCCCTTACGCATGGAACGCTCTTCCAGAACATTTGAGAACTACAAGTTCAATCGCAGCTTTTAAAGCTCAACTAAAAACTTTTCTTTTTCCTAAAGCTTTTAAAACTTGATGTTGTGCGGACTTTATACTGTTAGTTTTACCCTACCCTGTGCCTGCTTACCCTACCCTGTGCCTGTTGGCATTCTCTTCCCCTCCTTATTGTTTTACTATGATTTTATTAGATTGTAAGCCTATGCGGCAGGGCCTTGCTATTTACTGTTTTACTCTATACAGCACCATGTACACTGATGGTACTATATAAATAAATAATAAGAAGAAGAAGAAGAAGAAGAGGAAGAAGAAGATTGTTTAGAAAGTTTAGTCAGCAATTGGGTCTTTTTACACATTGCAGAATTCAGCCTCTGTCAGAAAGTCTGAAAACAATCTGGAGATTGATAATCTTGGATCTCAAGTATAATTAGGTTTGCTTTCTTAGAAATGTTCTCAGCAACACTTTGAACTGGTCCAACCCAACAACAAAACATGTATTAAAACTCTAGGTTGTTTTCCCCTCAAAAACCCAGAGTGCTGGGTTTGGACATCGCAGCGCATAACCCAGGAATGAGGAATTCTTGAGATGTTTGCTAAATTGAATGTGAAGTGGAAGTTGCGAGCAGGAAGGAAGAAACATGCTCATGCGCTATGCAGCCTCAACAACCCATGGATTATTGTTACATATGAACTGGGTCTTTGTAATTAGGGGTTGAAAACAAGATTTGATACTGGTTTGCAAACCATGAATAAGAGCATTAAGTCTGCACAAGTCACCCTTGGGGGGCAAGCAGAGTTTATATCAGAATTCTGAAATGACATAAAACCATCAACTCCTCCGTTGCAAGAGGAGGAGGAGGAGTCAGTAGTCTACAGCAGTAGTCAGCCCAGCCCAGAGAAGCAATTGGGGTGGGGGTGGGGAGGGAGTGCTATAGGCAGGCCTGTCACTGGAAAAAAAAAGGAATGGGATCAGCACCTGTAATGTCCAGAAAATACACTCAGTTCACAAGTTACTGTTTGGCTGTTCCTGCAATGAATCTGATGAAAGGAATTGAAACTGCAGGATAAAGTATGCTAATAATTTGAACAGAAGTGGTATCACCCTCTATCCTAACAGATACTGAGACAAGTAAGCCGACTTTCTGCAGCTGAGTTCCACCTAAACTCTACATATAATCCAGCCCCCCTCACCCATACACACAAGGAGCCAGCTTTTTGTGGCGCTATTGTTGAAATTACTTATTTCTTATCATTCTGACAACAGTGGGAAACACAACAGATGGTCTGGTTCAAATACAATTCTAACCGAGTGTTTCTTTTGTGCAAACATCTGATAAAAATAGGCTGCAGCAATAATTTACTAATATTTAAAGCTGAAAATCTACAAAACACAAACTGATTCCTTTTACTGCTTGAACTGATTTCACCTTTTTATCTACTCTGCAACTCCAAATGAAAAGAAATAAACATAAATTAGAGAGCAGATAAAGAAATAGGAGGTAAAATAATCTAGAGAGTTAAGGTTATAGAGGGTAGTTTTGTGGGAAGGAGAAAGTGTGAGAGAAGACAGCATACATGAATGTGTGCAAGCATATGATTCCTAAAAACAAAGCAATTGATGATTATTCTTTTCTGTTCCTGAAGTGTGAAGTACACTTCTCAATAATGCACAAATAATTGTTAGGAAACTCAGCTTCTCCTCGACTACCCCTACTGCTCAGTTTGTGAGCACATCTGGATGGAGCCAGGAGCAAGACACAGACTGACCCGCTTCAGTATCACTATTTGCTTAAAGTGGGCCACTATGAAACTGGCCACTTATTGTGTTGATCAGTCAAAAAATTCCTCCCTAAATTTTACTGCCAGGCTAAAGCAAACAGTTCCTCTTTGGCTTATATTGATTTGCAAAGCACTGATTTGCATGGTGTTAGATAACAGCATGCCGTCCTTCAATATAAATACATATAGGGTTTTTACTGAACCAGATATTGATCTGGTTCAGACAGACATAATGATCTTGGGCTACTAAACCATGATTTGTTGGGCTGAAAACAAACTTTGCACCTTCCCCCCTCGCATGCCCAGGTTTGGCACCAGTATCATCATCATCATCATCATTTCCTCTTGCAAGGAATCCAGGGAAGCTTACATGATCCTCACAACAACACTTTGAGGTCACCAACTGGACCAAAATCATCTAGTGAGCTTCATGGCCAAGTGGGAACTAGAACCCAGATCTGCTGAGTCCCAGTACAACATTCTAATCACTACACCACACTGGCTGAGCTGATCACAACCCAGTTAATAAGCAGGGATTAAACCAGGGTTTCCTGGATCAGAAGTAACAGGAAAATGAGACTTAAACAAGCCACAATATCAGAAATAAATCCACTCATCAAAGGGAAAGGAAAGGCAGGAAGGGAGTGTGCAGATACACCACTTGTTCTCAGGCAAGGTAATAACATCTGAACTGGGCCATTATCTCTACAGAGGGGAGTGGGAAACTCCACAGTGAAAAAGGCTCTTCGTTCCTTGACTTGGAAACCTTGCTCCAAGATGTTAAATAAAACAAATGAAGCTGATCTCTATATAGTAAAATATGCTCACATTATAAAGAATTCTTGGTGTGCATGGAATGCTTTTCAAACTGAGAAGCTGCAATATTTGTCTAAGATGTTTCTAATATTCACTGTACAGGTCATTTTTAAAATGAACAGGCAGACTTGCACATACTAGTTCACTAATCTTCAGAGCAGTTAACACCAAAGTAGTAGTAAGACCCCATATTTTTCAGTAGCGATTGTGGGTTGCTTTTGTGAGTGAATCAATACTTACAAGTAAGATTCCACAGGAAAGTAAAATCATATTCCACCGCCTGCTAGCAATTATGCATTTCAAAGCCATTATGTTACTCAAGTCTTTCCAAAATGTGGGAGCTGCCAAGAAGCATCTGTAATGAACTGCAAACAATCCAAACCGACAATGATGCATCAGACGTATCCATAGGGCCCTTTTAATGTAGGTCATGTTTATTTGACCATAGGAAAAACCCACAGTGGCATATATTTAAAAAGGTCTGCAGCTTACTATGCAGAAGTGCAACTCCTCACTCAGATATCACCCCTTATTTACTAGTGATCATTATATGGGAGGAAAAGAACTTGACAACAGTGACAATGGATCTTTGAACTAATCGATTAGCAATGAAGATGTTTGCATTTAGTGACTGATGTATTGATAAATTTGTACAGTTGAAAATATTAGTGATGTTATCACTAATATTTTCAACTGTACAAATTTTCATCATTTTTAGCTTACAAAAAAGAAAAAATTCTGAACAGACAATTCAGAAAAGTTTCAAGTAGGCCTAGTGAAGCTAGCTTCTAAACTGGGAAGACTTCTGTGTGGTTGAGTCAACACTTTTACTGTAATATTTAATACACTGCCATATGGTTCATATAGGTACCTTTCCAATGCTGCCCAGGTGCTGTAATCAGAAGAAAAATTAAATCCAGGAATTTTTGTTATCTTCCATCTTGACTGCTGCATTCGATCAGAAATAATGCCCTTAGGCTGCAATCCTATTCACACTTTCCTGGGAAGAAGTCCCATTGAAGTCAATGCGCTTTTGTTTTGAATCGACACACATAGGATTGCATTGTTCGCCATTTTTCATCTGGGACTATAATGCTAAATGAATATTTGAGTAGGATGGTGCAAAACATATCAACTTCCACTAATTGGGTATTACGGGGAAGCATGCAACTTATTCTGGCCTTCGGGGCACTATTTCTTCTTGCAGACTGTGACCAGGCCAAAATGATCATGCCCATGTACACCATCTGACTTCTTTGGAGAAAGAGCTGGATACAGATGTAATAGGTAGGACAGATATGTCCATTCTGCATGGGACTGTTTCTAGCTTCAAGATTTTGCATTATGAAGTGATAGACTGCTACATGAACAGGACTTGCAACTATGGAGCCCAGCAGGAATGATGACAGGAACCCCTAAAAACAACTATAACAACCAGGCCACAATCAAGGCAATTCACATGAACTATGGCACAGGTGACTTTACAAGCCCCTTTTTAACTTTCTAATGTATAAAACACTGAAGTGCTGTAGAACAAAAAAAAACACAATAATTAAGTTCAAAGAAATGTGAAAAAATATTTTAATTGCAATTATGACCTGAATACTATAAAGTTCACATTAAAGCAACAACCTCAAAACTTGCTGGTATTAAGCTAGCTATTAGGTTAACTGATTTTGCAATACGCCCACTATTATTGGCCTAGCAAAAGTTGAACAAAAATGTATCCAGCTTGACTTAAGGAAGACTCTGATGGCAACCTTTTACAGTAAACCGCCCAGAGAACTTCGGCAATTGGGCGGTATAGAAATGCAATAAATAAATAAATAATGTGTATTTCATTTATTAGACTAGAATAGTACTAAGCTACACAAAAAGGTTAGGCAGGACATTTTGAATATTGCATAGTAATTATTATTATTATTATTATTTTACAACAGTATTTATACTGTTATTGGGTTTTTTAGTATTGTTTTCCTGATAGGATGCACGTTAATTATCTGCTACCTTTTATTTTCAAAAGTTGCTATAAAAAACTAGAACAGAGGCTCTCCCAATAAATAGCTAGTTATTCAATATTTATATTAGATATTTGAGATATCCAACATATAGTGTGTGCTTCATATTTTAACATGAATAATCCACTGGAACTGTATTAACTGGATTTCTCCCCCTCCCCCCAATCTTTCAAATAATTTTCATAAAGATATAGCAGGGGATTTGAAATGATATTGACAACGTAAATTAAGTGCAGTTATCTAGCTTTGCAAACCCTACTTGTGCATACTATACTTCAAGGATAAAGAGCACTCAGCAATTTTGTTTAAATGGCTTCTTCAAGATTATTACAAATGTTGCAAACTCCAGCTGAACTTTAAAGTGGCCAGGCTTTAAACATTAATTTACTCTGACTATGTGCATGTCAAATTGAAAGACTTCTGTCTGGATTGAAGCATGTAGTACTAATACTGAACACGTGCATTCATTTCAGGTCAATAGTCATTCCAACTTCCAGCAGGTGGTAAAAGTAATGTACTCATTAAAATGCATGTTAGAAAGTTCAACATGCTATCTACCCAAAACTGTGCTCAAAAGGAATATGGCATTGCAACCCAAGTTTTATTTATGCCAGAACTAAACTTTAATTGCCCCATACCTGTGGAAATAAGAACCAACTATCTCAATGAAATTCTGGAAGTCATCATACTTTGGACTTTCATTCTAATCTACATGCTGCCAGCACTTACAAATTCTGAATAAACAAGGCAGCTAAATATTACTTCATCATTTGGGATGAAGAATTATAAGAAGGGGGAATCTTTCTAGATTATGAATTCTGCCTGACATCCACTGGAGACGGGGACACTGCTGGACCACCAATAATAATGCAGGGGTGTTGAACCTCAGGCCCATAGACCAAATTTGACCCTCTGGGATTCCCAGATGGCTACACACCTTTCCCTAGCCCCATCTCCTGACCACCTATCGTGTGGCTTTTGGGTTTTTTTGTGTGCTTCCCTCCCATTCTTAAAGGTCTCCTAAGGTTTGGTTACTGAGAGTAAGAGCTTTACGCTGGAATTTACTAGACATTTTTGGCCCTGCTCCCTTTTGCCTTCAGCCCTGACCAGTACTTGAGAACTTCTCCAAAAATGAATTCGGCCCTCAGCCTATGTTAGAGTGGTGTCTTACAGGAGCTGAAAATGAGTAGACAAAAGGCAAGTAACACATACTAGGAACATCCTATGCACCTACTTCCTACTGCCATAAATTGAAGAAACATTTCTGTAAGAAAGCAGCAAGTGGTTCTGGGCATTACCGCTGCCTGCTGTGCCTCATGCCCCTAAATAAAAAGAGAAGGCCATGGGAAAACTACATTTTATGGATAACTACAGAATGCTTGAACACAACATAAAATGTATTCAGAAAACAGATACAGATTCAGCAAGTGACTGACAAACACATTAATACCAATGTCACTGGGACATATACTTGGAAATCCTGGAATAATAATTTAGTTTAGGAGTCTAGCACCTCCAAAATAATGATTTTGAAAATGTTACCTGTTTCACATGCAGGGACAACTTGACATGTAGCATCAAGAGAGGAGATGGTGGTATTAGAAGGAAGGGTTTAGATTTGTTAGCAACTGGCAGAGAACATTTCGTACATCTAAGCCTATATTGGTTCCATTTGAATCGCAAAGGAACTAGACTACTGGAACTTTAAAAGGTCACAGAATAGTTTTTAAACACATTTTTGTGGGGAAAGAGTGTCTGGTTCAGAATAACTTATCTATTAGGGATAACTGTTTAAATATTTCAAGTCATCTATGACCATACAAAAATGCCTTAGAGAGATAAAGGGATTACAGGACAAGTTGCCAGCCAAAAGACATTTGGAGAGGGCCACAATGTAAAGAAGCTGATTTTAAAATGCTAGAAACCTCCAGGAAGGTGGAATGCTTCACAGAAACTTCATTACATCACTGAGCGCCTTGGAAGGCTGACACACAAATGCAAGCATTCCCAAAATGTGTGCTGGGACACACTAATGAGCCATGAGAAAATTGCTAGTTTGCTGCAAGAAACTAATTAATTAAAGGCTCCTGTAAGCTATTAATTTATTTTTTGCCACACACCAACAGTATTCTCATGGCACATTCATGCATCCCAGCATTCAGCACAGGAACTATATTGCATTTGTATTATCAGTCTTCACACGGACAGAGGTACCCACACATAGATGAGGGCATCTGCTGTGTCTTTGTATGATTTACTGCTCTAGAACTGCCTCCTTCCAATAAGCCTCTAGTGGAGGCAGGTAATGCTGAAGAGCCTCTCCAATATGTGCAGTTGGATCATATGCAAAATGCAGTAGAACTGCCTGTCCTTCAAGAATGCTGCTTGTCTATTACATCTGAGCACCAATCACTGCTCCACACTTGCCTCCTTCCATTCAGGAGACACATCCAAATCAATGACATGCATTAAGATGGGGCAATTTTCCTCTGAGGGCAAGCCATTCTTACTCCTATCCACTTTAAACCTTTTTGGCTGTAAAAGTAAAGGGTGTCACCCACTTTAATTCAGAAAAAAGTATGTTTCAGTTATCAGGAGTTGAGAAAAGTATACAGAAGTAACAGAATTAAAATAGTTATTTCTTATTAATACGCAACCCTGGCAGCTCTGAGTCTACCTTTGCAAATAGTTCAAAATAGAATACATTAGTAGTTCCAATGAGAATGTAGAATGTCCCTCCTCAGAAAGTTTCAATCCTAAAGTTTCAACCCCAAAATTTCACTCCTATGTTTTCCCAACCGTTTAAATGAGAATGAGTTGTCCCAGTTTATTTGTACAGAATACTTGTTTTTAAAACAGTTTCATCAAGAAGTTACATGTATCTAACAAATCTACCTTGGTATCAAATACTGAAGGAAACAGATTTTTGGCATCAACAGTCCTTGGATAGCACTGAGTTTGAACAGTTCCAAGCTTCAAGGAAGAAAAAGTATTTTTCTGGCAGATGAAACACAGTCCTTGGGGCTTGAGCCAGGAGTTAAGCAAGTGAATTGTAAGTGAAAAAGGTTCTCTCCATTAGGGATTTTTCTTTGCTCAATAATAAATGCATCTTCTTTTTAAACTTTTCATTTTGAGATGATGGAATACAGCAGAAACTAGTAAAACATAAGGTAGGACCAAAGATGCAGCCAAGCAACTAGAAGCTGTTGTATACATTAAAGTTACTAGAAAATCAGGACTTTCTCTGAGCATATGTATGCCCAGTAAAACAGACATGGGTATGATCTCTAGACATTACTGAGCACAGTTTTTCTTCTAAACAGAGGTTAAGGAAATGTCATTTATGAAAATGGCTTTAATTTACACTTTTTTGTTATTGACTGGCCCTTGAAAAGAGAGGGGGTTGGAATAGTTGAGCCTTCATGTACTATTCACATTGACCAGCAGTTTGTGTAGCTCAGTTGTTCATTCTGTATTCCAAAAGTATTTGAAAGCTGACAAGTCAAAAGAAATATGTGGAACTGGACAGTAAATCATTCTTGCAATCCTACACAAACCCAATTATACCATGAAAAAAATTAACATCTATCAGTTACAACTAATAAGTCCTAGCAAATGCCTTATTACTCCAAACACAAACCCTATGAAAACCTGTAAATTGAAAGAGAAAGTTATTATTTAATGGCTTTAAAATTAAAAAAAAGTCTAGGTTCAAGGAAGCAAGGTATCTGGATTTATGTCTTTATTACATTTCTATACCTTCTAATAGCCGAAGCTCTCTGGGCAGTTCACCAGAGGTTTATAATCTGCAAGTCTCTCTCTATCTCAAAACGTGAGGGGGAGAAGAGGAGAAACTAATACTTTTGTATAATTTCTCCACTCAACACCAATTCTTACAACAAATATTTTTCCCCCAGCTTGGTGGCCTCCAAATGTTTTGGAGTACAACTCCCAGAATTCCTGATCATTCACCATGCTGGCTAGAGCCAATGAGAGCTGAAGTCCAAAACACCTGGAGGAAACCAGGTTGAAGAAGGTTGATATATAAGAATACCATAACATGATCTGTTGCAATAACTGTTGGACTAATTCTACAAACCATCCGATGTGTGCTGACCCCAGCTAACTGGATAGTTTTAGAGAGGCTGAATAATCCTTCTCTCATTTAAAAACAACATTTGGCCTATGCCACAGCAAGTTGTAAAAACTAAAACAAAACACCATGTCTTAGCTCTCTAATCACAGAGAATTAAAATTCATTATTTAAATCATGTACATGATTCCTATCAAGACCTCTAGGCTATTTCAGACAGTGCTAAGGTGAGTTCCATGAAATTAAATTCATTGTAGGCTATATATAAGAACCACAGGCTGCACACAAAAGAGCCACAAGCACTCTATTTTACTTTTAAGGATATTTATTCTCAAGCAACAGTAAGCTGAGAAAGATCATCACTAGCTGCTATAGAAATACAGTACAGAATGCACAAAATGATATCTAAAATTAGAATTATGCAATAACAAGGATGTTGCCTTTTATTTGAAAGCCAACACACTTTATGTCTAATATTCAGCTCACAATTCTAGAAAGCATGCAGTCTTCTAACTTAGCTGTATGAACGTATCTCCCAAAGTGCAATGTTGAAAGCACAGCCAGCAGCAACTGCAAATAGGACATTGTGTCATCGTCCCCACCTTACTCTCTTTTCTGGAAGACATTTCCACATATAGGGAAGCAACGTCCACAACTTACATACATGAAACTTATTTTTAAAATATGCCGTACCTCGGATTTTTTTGAGATGACACACCAAGCCTTTATGGTAAGTAAACCACAACTGTTTAGTACTCTCTATATCCAGCTTATCAGTAAAAACCACTAGCTAACATGGATCGCAATGAGAAAAAAACACAATATACCACTCTGATTGGACAGTTGAAAGCCCAATCTGCAGCATGCTGCTAACGTCTTAACACCAGAAAGCTGTATTTGGATACAGCCTCTTTTCTTGATTGAAAGCTTTCGAAAATTTCCCGTAATGTCATGCAGCATTAATTATTTTCTATGTTTTATATAGAATGCAGTGCAAGAAACTACTACCTTTACAGCCTTGATTTTCTTAGTAGTTTCATGCCAGTTCTGAAAATAAAGGTCAGTGTTCCAGTAAGAAAATATTTGGATTAGTAAGTTGGAAAACCATACTAATTACCACAGTCTCAAATGACATGATTAATAATTTGGTCAAAAACTCTTGTTAGACAGAATTATTATTTATGAAACAAATATTAACAAAAAATTATCTGTCAGGATGATACAAAGGACAAAGACATGCAATACTATTTTATTATTAACTATGCAACAAGTTAAATGGGAATTTACTAGAGACCACCTTGGAAAATATGAACGAACCTTAGTTATGTAAAAGCTCATTCATGAGCTGCAAGGTTATTTCTCATTTGATCTATTGAGTGACAAAACTGAAAATTAAATCTAATAAAACTTAATCTTTTTAACCTAGTGTCAGTGCTTTTCCAAAGTCTCTGAGAGGAAGCTTTTCTCTAGAATATCTAGTGTAAGCATAAACAGTGCCATCTTCTGGCAAGTCCTATTATTGTGCCCACCGAAACAATCACACACAAATTATACCTGTTAACCTGAGTAGTTAAATATTACATTGGTACTGTTAACAATATTAAATGCTAACTACAATTCACTCTTAACCAAGACTTCTAACTCGTCTGGTTATGAACAAGCCCTAGTTAGTATTAACCATTGTTAAAATTGGTGGCAATGTAACGCTTAATCGACATTATCATCATGTGAAATGGTTCATCCCAGTCCCTTAGGGTATATACCTAGAATCAATACTGTTACAAGGGGGTAAAGATGGGAGTTATGTGGTAGATGAATGGCTGACATCCATTATACCTCATATGCACCCAAAACCCTTCTTAGAAAGTAGGGACCTGATAGCTTGTCAGTCATGTCTTTATAGACTAAACGTCTATCTGCCCTTATGTACTCTAGAAGAAGCTGCTATTGAGAAATACTGGTGCTGTAGCTGGTGCAAAATCATAGCAGACCACCATTTGGAGAGGAATGGGGAGACCAGATCTGTAGTTTATCTAACACAATTGTACTAGCAACCTGGTAGCTTCTGACTCCAATTCAATGTGATGTTTCATTAGGCTACAATTCACTTATAAAGCATTACTTGTCAGATGAGCCCACCTTCTTCCAATTCTAAAGAAGAGAGGCCTTGCAACATGACCCCTTCCATAAGGGAGAGAGACATTGAAATATATCATTTCTCCCAAGAATTGTTTTGTAGAAATGTACTGGGTCCAGTTAAAAATGGCATACAGAGGTAAATATATTGAGGATATTCTCAACTCAAGTGTGAGGGAGTTTCAGGTTGAGAATTCATTTATTACAGTGCATTCCTATGTAAGTTTAGTCAGAAGTACATCCTATTACATTCAATAGGCCTTACTCCAAGTTAAGTCATAATCTCCCTTTCAAGATTATGACTGCAGTCATAATCTCCCTTTCAAGAGCAGCCATTAAACTTATTCTAAAATGTTCTGATAGGAAAGCAACTCTCTCCCATGTCATATCAATTAAGACCTGAGAACAACTGAAATTTAAAAGAAAAGGGGCTCTTTAAATTTTCACTGGATTATATTATAAATTCACCCTTATGCACCCATGGAATGTTTTGATATCCTTTCTCTTTTCTGCTGACAGGTAAATCTTACATACCTTGTACAGAGCAGGATGATACCACCCCATAAATAAGCAACTATATTTTAAAAGCCAAACACAATTTGGGATTCTATTATAGCAAACCACCGCAGCATGGAATAAATGAGCAAGCATGTTTGCCCCTGAAATCTAGCCAATGAACTTTCAAGGTCTGAAAGTCTTAAAAATATACGAGCAGCCAAGAGATCTGTCTTATATTAAAAACCAAGCCAAAAAAATTCACTCCTTTATATTGCGATACCTTTTACTAATCAACAGCAATTCACTTTTGGCTGGATGAAGTAAAACGGCTATTTATAGTCATCCAAGACAAAGTTAGTCTGCATTGTAAGTAACCCCCATGCCAAGGATTTGACATACAAGACAAATGTCAGTGTCTTCTGCTCAGTGGGAGTCTCTTCCTCAGCTTTTACACAAAATAATGCTTCATTGTGGTGGGATACAAATGCCAAAAATATTCACAAGCGTGCCATTGAGTTGCAAAGCTCAAACTACATCCAACCTATGTTGGCAGGGAAGTAAAATCTTTAGTCTTCAATAAGTCAGCCCTTTAGCAACAACATTTAACTGACCTTCCGTGTATATTTAGGGGGAGCGCAAAAGTTTCTAGATACATACTAGGATGAAGTTAGAAGTTAATGAAATAAAGAATGCTCCTTGAAAGAAATGTGGTCTCTACCACATCCATTTTGGCAAGCTAACTTAAGAAGAAACTTTAAAAGATTTTGTGAAAAGCTAAGCATTGTGTGCACCATCTGAAAGATTAAAAAATCCTTCAATTTTGGAGCTCTATGCACAGCTTATTAGACACTCATTAGCAAAACAGTAAGAAATTCTGTGGGCAAATTTAGCAAAATAGTGAAAATAATAATATTCCACTTAACTAAACCCATCCACTCGAAATATGCACCTAACACATTGTCTCAAGCAATAACATTCGGTAATGTAGCTACTATCTTTCACCTCAGAAACACAAACGGTAGCTTATTCAACATTTACTAAAATATCAAGTATTGGGTGAGGATAATTTAACATTCAGAAAATGCTTCCGGGTCAGACCAAGGTTCCATTTAGTCCAGCATCCCAACAGCGTCCAATCAGCAGGGCATTAAGGCAACAGCCCTCATCCACTGTTTGCCAGACTTCAGCAACTAGAAAAATGCTACCTCTGAACCAGAAAGGTTCCACTTAGGTATCATGGCCAATACCCACTGATATCCCTGTCCCTCTATAAATTTACCAATCCCTTTTTAAACCTGTGGCCATCAGCACATCTTATGGCAGCAAACTCCATTAACTATGCACTGTATGATTTCTTTCACCTTTCTGAATCTACTGCCAGTCAGATGAGTCCTAGTATTATAAGGGGGGGGGGGAATCCAACTACTCTTTCTACACTATGCATAACTTTGACAGAGTCTATCATATCCCTTCCTAGCCCCACTCCCCAACAATTTTTCTCTGCTACAAAGTCCAAACACTTTACCCTTTCCAAGTAGGGAAGATGTCTAACTCCTTGATTATCTTGGTTATCCCAGATCAGCAATCAGAAATTTATATGAACATTATTATATTAGCTGTTTTATTTCCAATTCAATAAATCACCAGCAAGGAATTTGTTTTCTGCAGCACCACAGCATCCTGAGTCAATGTTTTCATTTAACTATCCAACATGACCTCAACATTTCTTTACTGGTCAGTCAAGGCAGTAGAGAGAGTGTCTTACCTATAAAACTAACTTTTCAAAGTCAAGACTGTGCATCCAAACCTCAAAGCAAAGCTCCCTTAAAGATATAACTGAAATCCAACATTCAAAACCAAAGTTTCATAATAGAAACTTTTAACTTTAAATTCACAAATGTACATAAATCCTCATTTTATAATTGGATAACATCTGATAATCAAATCTAGATAGTCCCACCAAATCAATCTCATCACTATCCACATTTTTTTTTAAAAAAAAAAAATGACTGACAGCAAAAGAATAGTAACTACTGGATCCCAAGATGGTGTGGGGTGGAATTAATTGCTGCTAGTTAAGGCTTTGATACAAGAAATGAAAGCAAGATCTTAACTATCACTTCAAAATTATTAGAGTATGACAGATTATTTTCAAAATTTGGTTAACACAACCAAAGCACAGAAAAAATTATCCAACGCTGCCACCTACAGCATGCTAAACATACAGTAGCTTTACAACTGTTAATTATCAATAGGTAACATTCCTTTTCACATGTATTTAATTCCACTGGTGAATCGCCATTTTAAAATTCAAAAATATATGCTATTAAAATTTCTTGATGTTGCAACCCAATTTAAGATCCGTACAATGGCAAACTGTGCAAGTGAAGAGGGTATATGAAAAGTATAATCAATAATGGTTAAAGATTGCTAGAAATAAATGTGAAAAACAATAACTGAAAACAGTATTATAAAAGGGTAGTGTATAGTTCCAGTGGCAAACAACCTGTTACAAATAAAGTTAAGACAATAACATGAGGGGGTAAAACTGTCAGAGAGGAATCTCCACAGCCTCCACAGGGCAGATAGGTTGCAAGCTCCAGTTTGGGCAGCATCCAGAGTGGAATCTACCAGCAAAGGAAGATGATTTTCTACCACTTGAACAGGGCCTTTTTTAGGGTTCTATCCTCTCCATCAACTAGATAATACTACACAATTTAGCTTCAACTGACTTTTTAATGTAGTGAACCAACAAAAATTAATATAAATACTGTCATGTTTCTCTTTACTTCTGCTTTCTGCCTACCCAGGAACCTGAGTATTTCACCCAAAGCAAGAGACAGTTCTGAGTTACAGCGAGCATTTATGTTTTCAGAAATGCAGGTCAACTTCTTTGTCCCAGAATGCTAGGCATAATCTGATACTACCAGAAACTAATTCATCAGCATCTTGAGACTGAGTTTAAGCTGCACACCTCATGGACACAACATCTGGCCTAACCTGTGAATTTTTTGTTTCCCCCACCCGCTGCTTTCTGTGCCATTTAGGGTGATGAAAAGTTATGGAAAACTCAAAAGCTTGCACATCCTTTTGTGGCATTTGGTTGGTCCTAATAAAGGCATCACTCTACTCAATTTTGGATAAAAAGAAACAAAGACTGGGTTTAGACGTCACAATAACCCATGGTAAGTTAATTAAGGCACAATGGCTTAATTAACCCATCATGGGTTATTGTATCATCTGGTGTGAGTTTTTTTAATGCACAATGGCTTATTTGGCCCAAATGACCCACTCTAATAAACCACATTCTGCAGAGTGGGTTATTTAACCCATCATGAGTTATCATGTTGTGTGGTGGTCACCATGGGTTATTTGGGCTGGCTACTGAGCTGTGAGGAAAGCGTAGTCAGAAGAGCTGTTTCTTGCATATGAAGTTTTGTCCTGATCCTGCAAACCTCCAGTGCTTCAGAGATGAAACAGCGCCACTGCTCAGGCGGGAGAAGTGCAGCAGAACAGGGGTGGGAGCTACTGTGAATAGCTTATATGGGTTATCATGACATCCAAAAGCAGCCAAAGTAAGCTGTACTGGTCTTTAACAAAAAATGCTAAAATCTATGGTAAGACAATATCTTTATTAGGATCAACCAAAAATGGCATAGAACTGTGAGCATGCAAGTCTCTGAACTCAGGGCCGGTGCCAGCTATAGGCAAATTAGGCAGCGGCCTAGGGCGCCGCCCTCAGAAGGGCGCAGTGGGCCAGGACCCGGCTGAGATCTCACACGATTTCAAGGGGGGAAATACTAAATTAGGGGGGGAAGCCTTAAAAACAGCAAAAGAGAAAAAATAAAAGGAAATTTTTTTCAGGAATAAGGAGGAGGGTAATTAACAACAATAATAATGCAGGAGGGATCGGAGCCGCCTTCCTGTCTGTCTCTGCGTAGCAAGCGTACCGTCCCTCCCCCTCGCCACCTCCAGCTACCCCAAACCCTCTCGCTCTCTGTGTTGCTCTGCCTGGTTTGTCCTTCCCCCTCCCCTCCCGCTCCGTATGTGTGTGTTTTGTCCCTTGAAGATCTCTCCTTAGTGACCCTACCCACCAAGTCCTTTTTATTTAATCACACACACCCCTGCCGCCGCGTTTCCTCACCTTGTGTGCATTCCTCTCCCCCACACCTGCCTCTCCGTGCCTTTTCTGGCTTCCACCCACCCACCCCGTCCCTGCTTTGATTCCTATTTATTTATTTTTATTTCTCCCTGAGTCAAAAGCCGTCTTTCCCTTTGCCCACCCCACTGCCCTTTCTCAAAGTCGGAGTTCAGCTTTCTCTGACCCTCTCACCAATTTACTTCCCCACCCCGGCCCACAAATCTTTCAAGTCTTGCCTGCAATGTTCTTTTATTCTCTCTCTTGTCCTCTGATCACCTTCGTTTTTCCCTGCCTCCCCTCCAGCCTCGTCTTGGTCCGTTTGCTTCATATGGCGGCGGCAGTGGCGGCTGGAAGGCCGCGCTGGTCTGGGCGGCATGCACGTGGCTTGATTTTGCTGCCCAGACCTCATGCAAAGGGAGGGGGGCGGTGCCTGGAAGGCCGCGCTGGTCCGGGCAGTGCACACGCTGCTTGATTTTGCTGCCCAGTCCTCATGCGGAGGAGGCCGCACACAGCTTGATTTTGCTTCCTGGGCTTGCCCGAGCCGCACATGATGGTGCCAAAGAAGGGGGGCAGCAGCAATGCAAAGGTACGCAGGCAAGGCAGCAGCAGCGGATCAGGTACCACAGCAGCCTTTCCGTCAACCCGGGGAAGTGAGGTGGTGGGCAGGAAAGGGGTCTAGTATCTCCCTTTCCCAGAGCTTTGGACTATTACATGGCGATCTATAATTGGTTTGTGTTGCACAGTGGCCTGTTGGCTTCTGTACAAAGCATCATCCAGCCTTCAAGGGGTTATTCTTCAATGCTGTTAAAATTATTACTTATTCTTGCAATTTAAAATAAATTTAGCAGTTTCAAGTTCTGTGCTTTTTATTTGTTCTACAAAACATGTTCTTAAAAATCAAAGTTGGCAATTTGGGGGGGGGGGCAAGTTGCTCGCCTTGCCTAGGGCACAAAATAGTCTGGCACCGGCCCTGTCTGAACTGTACCAAGAAACAGATCAGAAGCCAGTGCCATTGTTTCAAAAAGGGAGTCACATAGTTATTGGGCCACAGTATTCAGGATGGACTGCAGCTTCAAATATTCTTCAAAGGCAACTCTATGTAAAGTACATTGCAATTTTGGCCAAATCCGCATTCTTCAGCACAGACAGTGCATCAGTTTCAGCTTGGCAAAAGTTTCTTTCCTAGGCATGGTCCCTGAGAGGGTGGTTGTCAACCAGCTCTAGACACTCTTGGATGAAACCGATTAACTGGATCCATTTCAGATGGGTTCAGGCCGGATTTTGGCACAGAAACAGCCTTGGTTGCCCTATACAATTACCTACCTTGGGAGAGAGACTGAGGGAGTGTGAACCTGTTGATTCTTCTTGATCTGTCAGTGGCTTTCAATAACATCAACCATAGTAATTCTCTGAGGTGACTGAGCTGGGAATGGGGGATGTTACATTGTACTGATTCTCCTCCTACTTGGATGGATGGCTCCAGAAGGTGAAGCTTTTGAATATATTACTCAGTCCTTTGGATTCTACAGCATGGAGTTCCACAGGGGCCAGTTTGTCTGTCCCTCATGCTATTTAACATCTACATGAAACCACTGATTAGGGTCATCCAGAGTTTTGGAGTGCATTGTTCTCATTTTCATCTTCATCAATTGAGGCTATGATGATAGATCGGTGCCTGGCTGCAACAATAGACTGGAAGAAGGGTAATAAACTGAAGCTCAATCCAGACTGAGATGCTGTTAGCTGGTGGTTATTCTGACTGGAAAGAAGGTGTTCATCCTATTCTCAATGGGTTGCACTCTCCCTGAGAGAACAGGTTTGCAGCTTGGGGGTTCTCCTGGAACTATCATTGTCTCCTGGAGTAGCACAGAATGCCTTCTACCAGCTTTAACTTGGTGGCCCAGTTACACCCCTTTCTGGACAGGGATAACCTGGTTTCATATTCTATGCTCTGATAAGCTCCAAGTTAGATTACTACAATGTGCTCTACATGAGGCTGCCCTTGAAGACTGTTCAGAAGCTGCAGCTTCTGAAAAATGTAGCAGCCAGACTGAGAGAAGGAACCAGAAGTTCTGAACATGTGACACCAATTCTGTCTCACTTGTACTGGCTGGCTGCATGTTTCTAAGGCCAATTCAAGTTGGTTTTAATCTATAAACCCTTACACAATTCAGGATTCCCTCTTCTAACCTAGACATCATCTGAGGGAAGCTCAGAGGACAGCAACAAGGGACAGGGCCTTCTTGGTGGTAGTCCCGATTGTGGAATGCTCTCACCATTGTGGTCCATCTGGAGGCAACATTGTCATGTTTTCAGCACCAGGTTAAGACTTTCCTCTACTCCTAGGCATTTGATAACTTATGATGGAGCATTTATGTCAGTTGTTTTATCAGGTTCCAGCTATTGGGCAGTATAGAAATGAAACAAATGAACAGAAATGAAATAAGGTCAACACTAACCATGACACATTTTCATAATAGCAAATTGTGGTTTGTTGTTACACCTGAATGTGGCCAGCCTCTACAGAGCGAAAGTGAAACTTCAGTAGCTCTAAAATTGAGCTGACCAAACGTATTAAGTGTGTGTTTTAATCTGATATCCAAGCAGCAGTCCATAAGGGATAAGAAAGCCTTACTTCCTTATGAATTTTGGGGTTCCTACTGTACCAATGAGACATATCACATTGATCTAAAAAACTGCAATCAATAAATAAAAATAGAACAGTATACTGAAATCTCTAACTAACACTGAACACTCCGAAATAAACCAGATGTGTTGAACTCCTTACCTATAATTTTGTATCCATAAGCAGCCAACTGTCCAGCCATGTATTCTCCATCTGAACTATTATGAGAACATCCCCACGTGCGTATCCAAATTTTTTGTACACCAGGAATAACACTGCCAAAAAAGAGATACAAGAACATTAATTTCATTTCATCCTGGTCATAGAGTATTGGCCACTGAGGACTAAAATCACTTGGAAAGAAATTATTGTAATGCATTATTTGTTGAGTGTTCATATGCATTGAACAAAATAAAAAAATAAATTTTGGCCCCACCACAAGCTCTTGACCAAAAGTGACAAAATAAGGATGGGAAAGAGGATTTTAGTCCTGAAATGGTGGAAAGGACAGATGTCTTAACATACAGGAAACTTCTAAGATTAAAAGCAGGAGTTCCACAAGAATAGCAAGGCTAAGAAGATCGAGATATAATGAAAAGTATTTTTCTTCTACCTTTCTATATAAATGGTATGACTCTTTCTTAATTTGTTATGCTTTAGAAAAGATACATTGCTCTCAACCCAAACTTGAGAGCAACAATCAGAGATGGCACAAGATCTCAGAAAGCGCCAGTTACTGGAATCTCCTCTGCCAGTATAATCTTACTGACCTCACTGGAAATAAAGAAACTCATACGTACAAGTGCTGGTGGTTTTAACGCTCTACTTAGGATTCCCAGCATTTTCTAAAAGACAAACATACCTGTCACTGGGAGGATCATCATTTGCTTCTACGTTCTTTTGTGAATGCCGTTTTCGCACTTTAGGAAGAATGCTTTCTCTGCCAAACTGCCGATCATGAGGCTTAGGATCTTGTGCTGACACAATATCTTCAATGTCGTCAAGAAGAGAATTGCAGCTGGCAGACATTTTCTACGAAAGATGGGAGTACATGGTAAAAAAGCAAGAACTTAAAACATCAAGTATATTTTAAGTGTTTATACTTTATCATTAACCACCAAGAAAACTTTAGCAGCTGGGATGTTGCACAAACATTGGCTCAGTTCAGACAACACATCAGTCAATGCAGTGTAAAAACTCTAGGAGGTACTCCCCATACAGCATGTTCTACTCCACGGTTGTGTGACTGTGGGATACCGTGGAGTTGAACAAAACCCATCCAATGTTTGATTGACAGTTCCTCCTCCCTCGGTTCTGCCGATGGTATCCCATCAACCACTGCTGCAAAAAACCAATCCCGGAGGCTCTCCTAGAGCAGCACTCGCTCCTTTTGCCGCTCTTGCCAGGGAACTCTGTAGCCAGAGGGAAAAGTCAATTCAACACAATGGAAAACTCCACAGAACCCGCCACACAACAGTTGTGCAGGAACACTCCTCTACGCAGCACGGATATTCTGTGTAAAGTGCTTTCCAAATAACTTCCACCGTTCTATTGAGTTTTCCCGCCAGATAACGTATTTCTCCACAGTGGTATAAAAACTCCACTGTGGAGTTCTAAAACCACCTTTGAGAAATGTGTTGTCTGAACTGAGCCATTATTAGTAAATAAACAAAAGAAAACAAACACTGCTGACCAAACATTAAAACAATTAACTTTTTAACTAGTGTAAAGCCCATATTTCTACTGTAAAGTCCACACCCTGCTCCTTTCCCACTTTCTTGCTCCTCAGTCCCATCACTAGAGAGGCTCATAAATAATGCGAATATGGCTCTTGCATACTGAACCCCCTCCAAAATTTGCAGGCAGCCCCACCCTTATCCCGCCCCCTCCTTCCCTCATGTGGACTAATTGGCCACCTACATCCCTTCCCCCACCGCTAGCAGCAATAGACTAACCACACTCAGGGGCTGCAGTCGCAGCACACTGATTGGCCAAGCACGGCTGTCGATTCATCCTGCTGGTGGAGGGAATGCCCTGCCTGTTTGGCATGGATTAAATTAATTGCTATTAAAGTTCAAGCTTTGAACTATTCCAAACTTTCAACATTTTTGCATGTCTACTCAAAACTTCACTTTAAAACAAAAATGAGCAGAATCTGTCTGGTTGATCTCACACAATAAAGCTTACACTACCTTGTTCTTATATAGATAACAGAGGGTAGCATCCCCCTGAGTTTAGACCCAATTGAAATGAATGGAACAGGTTAGTTATGACTAATTTAAGTACCTCTCACTTCAATGGGTCTACTCTGAGTAGGGTTAACAATGGATATTGCCCAGAGCCTATACAGTTTTATTTTGAAATGCAAAATAAATATTTGTTCAAATGCAAAAGGGGAGGGGGTGGTTACCACTAACCATGCCGCATGCTCCTGCTACACAATCACGGAACCACGCTACACAGTATAGTTACCCTAACTACCCCCACTCCCAGTTAACTCAGCAGTCCTCTGGCTCACCACACCTTGCATCCCAGTGGCCCTGCAGTGCAGATGTGTGCAGGCAGCTATTATGGAGCTGCCACAGTAGCTGTTGCCTCTCCACTTGTCAGCAGCACAGGCAGGAGAAGGCCGCTCTGCCACTGCCAGCTGTGGTCACCACCAATCCGTGCTTCGTCCACCACCCCCATTCTGATCCAAAAGGCACCTCTGAGCTGCTGGGCACTCCCCACTGGCGTCCCAAACATGTGGCATACAATCCGCCATAGCCACGCCAGATGATGTCGCCATCCCTCCTACCCTTCCACAGCAGCACAATCTACTCCCGCAATCCAGACACCCAACCACCACCCCTCCCCAGGCTCCACCAATGACAATGGGTTGAAGTATAGCACCCTGGAGCTACCCCCCTCCACCAAACCTAGCTCATGCACCCAGCACTGACCACAACAGAAGAAAGCAGGGTCCAACTGCCATTGGATGCCCAACCTACCATCATTGTCAATGCACACACACACACACACACACATGTGGGCATGACACTTGTGGCACAGGGCTGTAACATAGCCCATACATGTTACACCACCAGGCCGGAGGGCTGCCCTGGGTGAGCAGCCGGGGGGGGGGGGGATCCCATTTTAAAATGTTGATACAATGTTATCTGATACAAAAATTTACAGTAAATATCGTTGCTGAAAATGAAATCAGGAGAGCAGTGACATCTTGCATTCCTGGCGGAGCTGTCTTGTAGTTTTTATACACTGGCTGTAATAGTCATTCAAAAAACACTGAATCACAGAATATACATACTAACTTATTTGAAAGGTGAGACACCAAAGGATAAACTCCTCTTTCATCTGATATTAGTAGTAAGATTAATATATGCAAAATATTGGAAAAGAGACTCCTCTTTTAAGCGACTAACACATTACGTTCTGTGATTTTCCTAAATTCAACAAGATTACTTCATATATACTTGAGACAAGGAACATTCTTGAGACAAGAACGTTAACAAATTTGGAGACGAATAAGAGCCTTTTTAGGGTGCAATCCTATCCATGTCTAGGGAATAATCTGATGGTGATGCAAAGCTAAGGGGCATCCTATGCAGAGCGGGAGGAGCTTCACCACTCTGCAGTTTGGCTAGACGGGCTATTTCGTCTATCCAGCTGGGGTGCATTTGAGTGAGAAGGAGAATGTGGAGGCCGGGGGATATGTCGTTTCCCGGCCTCCTCTCTCTCCTCCCACCAGCACACCCCCTCCCCGAGGTCACCTTTGCAACCACAGAGAGACAGCCAGCACAGCTTTCTCTGGGTTGGCTGCAAGGGTGAGGAGCGCAGATTCCTGGATCTGCACCTTACACTTGCTTACATTGAACCGCATCTGCCATTTGGATGCCCAGTCTCCCAGCTTGGAGAAATCCCTTTGAAGCTCTTCACAATCCCTTTTCATTTTAACAACCTTAAATAATTTGGTGTCATCGGGAAAGTTGGCCACTTCACTGCTCACTCCTAATTCCAGATCATTTATGAATAAGTTGAAAAGGTTTGGCCCCAATAACTATTGAAATGGAAACCTTTCCATAGCAACAGCAACAAAAAAAAGAGCCGAAGCGAATATCCCATTACAGAAAGCTACTTCTCCTGCATTTTATTACTGCTGGTAGCCACATCCTGTCACTAGAAAGCTTTCTAATACCAGGTGTGTCCTGTGGGGGGGGGGGGGGTCCGTAAAGGTAGCATTAATGCTCTCTGAACATACTGAAGATACTCACTTGCCGTTGCTATCCTACTGCTTCACAAGTTTCAGTGTCCAAACCCCCTTCATTCAAAAGCCGCCGCCCCCTGCACCATCCCTTGGGCAAATCCCTCCTCCGCGCAAACCAGTCCCCTGTACGTCGGCGACTGCTTACTTTCAGGCTGGTGTGGGAAACAACTCCTATCACCCCTGGCCGTCGTTCATGCTGACTGAGGCTGATGGGAACTGAAGTCCAACATACGGAGGCCCACGGGTCCCCCCCCCTTAATAGGCCTGGGCAGCAAGGAGTTAGGCAAGATTGGGGAGGGGCTCCACTCCCGGCGACGATTGCTCGCGCGCGGGGAATGAGGGAGGGGCTGCCGTGAGGAGACACAGCTCGAGCCTGAGGGCGACGCGACGCAACTCTGGCATGCGCGCGCGGGAGCTTAACGGAACGGCGCCCGCGCGCTCTCCATCCTACGCAGTGGGGTTACCCCACAGCCGCTGCCAAGCGGCAACCCGTCCTTCAGCGCTTCCCTCCAGCGGCCATTCTCTCCCCCTCCCCCGGTCGGAAGTATGACGACGGTGGTCGTCATTACCATTAAGAATGACAATAATAATAATAATAAAAAGACTGACCCGCAGAACCTAGCGCGGCTTCTTGCTTCACATGGACGACGCCATGATGCGGCCACGCCCCCCACACGCGTAAGAAGAGAGAAACAGCGCGACGGCGTGCCGGAGGGACCAAATTAGGTCGTCTTCAGCTTTGTGAAACGGGAAAGGCGGGGGTGGGAGGGGGCAACTCCTCTTGTAAGGTCCGTGCATTTCTGAGAGAAAAGTATAATCTAGTTGAACGGGAGGGATTTGGGAATAAAACGACGAAGAAATTTTCCCGAGTTGCATGAAGTCTGATTTAGTACCGTTGGCCGGAGCACAAACTTACATTTTTACCTTACTCCCTCCCATCTGTAGTCCTCAGACTACAAGAACCACAGGGTTCCTTTCCCTCCCCCACCATTTAAAGCAGTTGGAAAGAGAGAGAGAGGAAACTACGTTAGGTTAATTTGCAAATACTCAAATTGCCTAAGAGTAAGCTCCACTGAATTTAGCAGGGCTGACTTCTGAGTAGAAATGCATAGGATTGCCCTGCTAATCCACTTAAAATTACAGTACTCCCCTGAGTAAACTTAGAGGATTCGGCTATTCCTTGGGAAGATGTTTTACAATCTATTAAAAATATATTCATAAGTTAAAATACACAACTCTCTTCATGGTTTGCTTTCCAAATTCCCAGGATTTTAATTTGGCTCTATAGGAAACTTCTCGTTGTTTAACCTGTTCCACCTCTTATGGGATGAATAAAAAAATCCATTAAGGGCATTAGGGTAGCCCCTATTTTGCAGCGGTTCCTAAAGCTGACAATCAAGAAAATGCTTAGTGATTTAGCTGCAATTTACGCCTGGAACGCTCTTCCAGAACATTTGAGAACTACAAGTTCAACCGCAGCTTTTAAAGCTCAACTAAAAACTTTTCTTTTTCCTAAAGCTTTTAAAACTTGATGTTGTGCAGACTTCTACTGTTACTTTCTACTGTTAGTTTTACCCTACCCTGTGCCTGCTTACCCTACCCTGTACCTGTTTGCATTCTCTTCCCCTCCTTATTGTTTTACTGTGATTTTATTAGATTGTAAGCCTATGCGGCAGGGTCTTGCTATTTACTGTTTTACTCTGTACAGCACCATGTACACTGATGGTGCTATATAAATAAATAAATAAATAAATAAATAAATAATAATAATAATGGGGTAGTAAGTTATCACTGTTACTTCCATTTCCTAAAACCTGTTTTAAAGTGTCACAAAAGATGTCCATTAGTGCTCACCAAAAAAGAAGCTGTCATTCATAATCAGAAGAACTGTCCTTAATCCTTAATTTAAAAAAGCTCCCACAAAGAAAAAGGTAACTTTGCAGATGCTCAAATGCAACATCCATCTCAACCTCAGCTGTGATGGTAGGATATTGCAAAATGTTTTCAAATACCTTCTATTATCCGAGCATGTCCTACGTGTATACAAGATGCTATCATTTGACATACTTCTGAGTAGACATGTAAAGGAATGCAGCATAAGCCTTTTTTCCACCCCATATTCTCATCACAAACTCCCATCTTCTCTCATTCCTCCATGTTGGTGAGTGCAGGGGGTGGGCTGTAGCACTGAGGGCTACTGGTGGTCCCTGCCCAGTTTGAGAAGTGCTGTTATATGCTATAGAAGAGCATAAAGCTAAGTTTTGCTATACTGTGCCGCAGCTCCATTTGTATCGGACAGTGTTTTTTTTCCTTCAAAATTATGACAGTATGGCAGTCCATTCACTCTGTGGCTAGGAAATGTTATTCTCAGTGCCCCAAAGATGCGTTCATAAGCATAAAATGCATTTGAAATCTGTTGGGACAGCTGAAAAAATGTAATAGCAACTCTGAAGGCAACATTTATATACTGATATAAAGCTTTATTGATTACCATAAAAAATCTGTCAGTTACATATATTTGAAGAGGCAAGGTAGCAGCTCTACGACAGGTTGTCTTTACAAATGCAAAGCTGTCTGTTTTTGTTTTTACATTATTTTACAGATTTGTAGAACTAGCATACTATTCAAAGGTATATTAAGGTTAGTATTTTGCCCACACATTGGGTAAGTATGTAATTTGTACAAAATGGCATATAACGTTTTTCCCTTTCATTTCTTTTTACCCACAGAAATCCCCTTCATACCATAAAAGCATTCATGCTCACACAAATTTTTACTTTCCTCCACAAGACAAAGTTTAAATACTGTGTTTTTATTTACAGACCCCCGTTAATTTTTTTTCAAGAAATTACAAACCAGCTATAAAATATTCTGGCAGGTTTTACAAATACATTCCTATTGTACAAAACTGTTAGATGACTAAAGTTTAAGAACACACAACTTAAATAACCAATGAACTATGCACATGTTTGTACATATATAAAAACACACTTAACACTGTTTAACAGTTCTTAATGTGTTGCCCTTTTAACACAATTATATTCCAAGGCTCAATCATACAGTTTATATACTATTACTCAGCCATTTAATTTGTGAGTGTCTATAGCAGCATCTCAGTGGTACCAGAAAACCTGCACATATATAATTAAAAACAAACATTTTAGTAATTTATTAAGCATCAGATAGAAAAAGATAACACAAACTGCTTTGGAGATTCAACTAATTAACCTAAAGTGGCAACATTTTATACAACTGTGTGTAAGATGTATGAACTCTATTCATTTCAGAACACACATTATATCAGCAAAGAGTTATAAATTAAAATTCAGTAAAGAGTACTGGCAAGTATATTATTTACACTTTGGGTGAAATGTCAGCTTTGTATCAACTCCCAAAAATTGGAAGCAGACGCAACTAACCCATTAAAATAAACACAGTGTTCTGATTAAGTGAAGCTTGGCATAAATAGTATCCCTTAGAGGAAAAAGCCCACAGTGCAATTCTAGTAGGCACTTAACACAAAGCCCCACTTTGTACCGCAAACTTTACGTACCAGTTCTATTGCACACTGCAGATAGTAAAATTGAACTGTGCATCTTTGTTTCATATTTTAATAAGTGACTTCCTTGAATACGGATTTTTTTTAATGTACAGCTTTTATGGAGGAAATTGTCACCCTGATCCAACCAGAGGTTATATGCCGTGGAAGCATACTTCCACACAAGTATCCCAACATGGATGGACATTTCCATGAATAAACTGATACTGTGCATGTGTAGGGTTTTTTTGGTGGGGGGAAGCTGAAATCCCATCAATTGACTGATCAAGTAGGAGAAACAGGAGGCTGGACTCAATCCACCCATCCCACCCTCTTTTCTCTCTCAAACAGCTGATATGCAAGGTTTCAGCTTTCTTTGAAAGGTGACAAACATGTAGTCCTGGCTGCTCCAGATACACTGTGTTGGATTGGAGCTATTGTCTCTACATTTTACGTAGGACTGCAATACATTAAAAGTATACTTTATATGAAAAATATTTGAGAATATTAATCTCCTCAAAAGTTAGGTACATTTGCTCAAAAAACGGAGCATGGAGAAGAATTCAGACTCCAGAAAGCTTTGGAAGAAGTCCATTTCACATCTTTGTTTCTGTATTATACACATACATTTTTGCAGTTACTATTACTGTCGATACAAATCAAAGACTTGACACATACACTCTCTACAAAAGGCACAGCTTGAAATATTAAGGAAGAATTGCTGTATGCGACTAAACAGTTCTTGAGCCCTTCACGAAACTTGTAGACACATGAAATCAGAATAAAAGAAAGGATAGGTATTCCACTTCTCTGTGCATTCCTTTATATTTTGCCAAATCAGTAGTTACCAGAATATGGGATTAAGGTTACTCTGATGAGGAAGTCTGCAGTTCTGTTTGCACTATTCTAGGAAGTATTTCTTTACAAGTATCAAGCACTTTAAATGCTAACCTTGAAATGCGACAAGAGTTAAGAGAATAGGTAACATGGAATGACAGCAGGTATTCTGGTTTGATTTTTAGACATCTGGGGGTAGGGGAAAGAGACAAGAAATAATCAGCTGCATAAAAAACCATCCATCAGTGCAGGTAATTTTTCAAAATCATAAGCTTCAAAGAGGTCACTGATACCCTCCTCTTCACCAAGGCCGAGCAAATAATCTTCATGAAGTAAAGGTGGCAGCAAGCTTACAAATGGCCCTTCAAAATTTGAAGCAATTTGGTCCTCTGTCTGCTGCAAAAGGTTGGTTGTAGAGGCCAATGGGGAGATGGTTGTTGCAGATACTGAACAGTCAAGAGCTCCTGAGTTATCAGAATTCATATCTGTTACAAGAAATATCATGATGTTAATTTAAAAGGAAAACAAAGTAGAACTTGCACACAAAAGCTTTTCACATTACATTCACATTAATGTTATTCTCTCCCCCCTCCACCCATTATTCTATTTTGAAAGTAAGGTGCTATGTCTGCCCACATTAGCAGAACATAGTATTTCACACCGAGGGCTCTGCTCAGTTCAGGTGGCTGGTGATATGTGAGCAGAGGTGCACACATGCTTAGGTAGAATGGTTGCTTCAGGGACAGATTCCCTGAAGTTGCCTTTGCCAGGCACAGAATTCAGCTCTGGGGAGCCATTAGGGAGGGCAGTGTGACTATTCACTCCTTTGGCCATGCTAAGCATTGCAATATGCATGACTTACAAGGGTACAGCAATCTACAATACAACTAAAGTGTATCAAATTTCATACTGTCTTTTATTTTTTTAAAAAAACAGGAGTAAGGAAGTTTCCATTTATAATGTTATCCTTATATCTTGGAATAGCCAAGAGAGAATCTCAAAATAATGGAACAATAAGAAAGCTGGTGGGGGCGAGAAGGGTGGGTTGAGGGTTGCACTGAAATGGGAGTCACGGTGATTTTAAGTGACCAAGGTTCTGATTGTCGGAGTTCATAAGATAAGCAAACATCTGCGTTAAAATGAATTTGGATTCCCAAGTCGTTAAGCCTCTCTCCCTCCTTGTATGCGGTTCCAAGGCTAGAAAGAGGCAAGGTGACTGAGAAGGATGCCTCAACTTCCTTGCAGATACAGTGTGGTGCAGCATGAAGCCGATAACACCCCTCCCCTTGCCCTTTCTTTGGGGAATCAGAGGGTAGTTGCAAATAAAGCAGGACAAAAAAGAAAGAAAAAGGGGGAAAGACAGGTCACCAGACACCCCAAAAACTGACAGTATATTTTCCTCACAACAACCCTTTAAGTAATTGTGCAACAATAATGACTTCCCAACAAGTTATGAGATTTCATTGGTAGGATGTGTAGGGTGGGGCGGAGGAGCTCTAGTCCTTTCATCCTTCATAACATTCTTCCCCCCCACAGCTTTTTCAATCATAGGCCAAGTTAAGAGAAGCATACCTGGCCCTTGAAGCAATGTTCACAGCCTGCTAGAAATGCAGGCAGTGCCAAATAGTTCTCTTCCCTTCACTCTCACTTGCCCAAAGCCAGCTCCTGGGCTAAAGTAGAAAGTGGTGGAAACCATCCATTCTCTTTCCCTGCCAAAGAAAACTCTTGGAGTTTTGCTGGGGAGCACTTGCCTACCAATCGTTTGACATGCTCTGACCATGACAACCATGTTGAGAACTGACACAGATTTAGCCTTGTATAATAAAAACCTGACTGACCATTTCTGGTTAGATCACAAGACCTAAAGACAACACATTATACATGTTTAATAATACCTAGAATGCATAAATATACCGCTCATGACCAAATATTTGACATGTACATGAATGAGTGTATTTGCATAGTAGGATTAATATCTGGTTCTGGATTTTCCATACTACAATCCTGACTACCAGCTTGGGGAATCGAAGTATTTACAATCACAGGTAAGAGGCTATAGCCAGTATTCAAGTATGACAAAGTAGGGGAAGGTACTTCTCCTGGTAGGGTACATACTTCTTTAATTTAGTCCAAAGAAGTCTAACATTCAACACATTATGCATTTACAGTACAGACGAATGCAATTATGCCTTCACTTTTAACTCTAAATATATTTGGTCATGACCAATTTTCAAGTTACCTTTAGAAACGTTTTTTGAGATATTTCCATTGTGGTCTTGATCCTGCATTTTCATTGGACTGGGGTTGTCTGTTTCTTCTGGACACAAGTAAACATCAATAGGCCCTTGGGTACTAGATAAGTGAATCAGCTTATTCTGCCAAAACAAAGAATCCTAATTTTCAACTTGTCTTCTGCCAATATATTACTACAAGTAGCTATTGCCGAGTCAGGTTTCATTTTTAATAATGTCTGGTGTGATAATCAGAGCCAGTTCCATGTGGAAGAGTAATGTATTTGTGCTTGACAGGATATTGTGTATTATTATGTTATTAACATTTTATTGAAAGATAGTTGTATTACATACCTAAACAATCCCCATTTCCCCTCTTCTCCTCTCCCTCTCAACACACAATTCTGTGCAATTTCAATCATTCATATTACTGTTCTACATTTCTCTATTTCATAAACAGTAAGAATATTTATGATAAAAACTACTTGGATGGCATGTTTCTTGATATCAAGCTTGGTCTCACAACAGTGCTTTAACACAGGCTGCATTCAGACAATACAATAGTCCACAGTGGGTAATAATCAACTTGACAGCTGTTTATCTAGGGGTACACCCTATACAACATGATAATAATTAAGGATTAGGATCAGCGCTGAGTTGACTATTAGTCCACAGTGAGTTGACTCACTCATCCCCCCCCTCTCCCCCCTCAGTCCTCCCGCTACTATCCCATCAGCCAATGCTGCTAAAAATCTATCCTGCTGGCTGGTCTAGAGCGACAGCCACCACTTTGACTGCTCTTGCCTTGCAACTCTGTGGCTAACGAAATAGCCAATGGTGTCCGAGTAATAACCAATGGTGCCCTCCACACAACACGATAACCAATGGTGGTTCGAATAGCCAACTCTGCACTGCATTGGTTATTTGTGTCGGTTATTTTGGCCAATTCCTTCACACAACACAATGACCCATGGTGGGTTAAATAATCAACTGTCAACTATGTAAAGCATCATTGGTTATCGTGTTGTCTGAACCTAGTCTAACTGAACAATGATATGCAACTTCACAATTTATGTCACTCTTTGCAGACTGACCTTAGGGAAAGCCCTGTGAAACATTGCAACCCAGCAAAAGATACTACTTTTAACAATATTAAACATGGGATTTCTTCTCTACTTTGATGTACTAAACACCAACATGATGGTTCCAGTCCAGAGCGCTTATAAACAGTGTTGACAGATGGTAGAGCTGAGGCTTTCAAATGAAAAGCAAGACTTGTGCAAAGGAAAGTCAGATGCAATAGTGATGCTGGGAATGAAAGGCTCTGCTGGGCAATATGGATCTTGGGAAGTTAGCAAGTGAGGTGTAGTCTTTAGAATGTTGGACAAGAACTAGTTAGATCCAGGTTCAAATCTCTGTTCAGCCATGAGGATCACCATTGGGCCAGTAACTAATGCTTAGTCTAACTTACCTCTAGTGATATGGACCAAAAAAAATCCAGTGCTATATATTTCCATGGAAAAATGTCTGTTTCATAAGTTCATTAGGAACTTATGGATGCCAATTTCAAATACAGTATTAGACAAGCTTGGCAGTTTCAAAGTTGTGATTATTATTATTATTCACGTGATTATCCCTAGCAAGTATATGAGAGAATACATATTTGTCACTGAAATACATTTATGTCTCAGTGTGAAATGGAACTAATTAAGTTGTGACAGCAAAACTGAAGGTGCCCCAACAACCACAGTGGGAGAGTGTTGAACTCTTGAAACAGATTAGCGGTTCTCAGCATATCATGGCTATTTCTTTGGGTTGCTAAAATTAATTAGTTTGTCAACAGTTTTCTGTACCTTCATTTTGTTTTGTTCTCTTAAATTTAAACAATGTAAGGGAAGTACATTCTATGGTCTTTAATTCCCCCCCCCCCCCCCGTTTCCCACAAAATGTTCTGTGTAATGTAATTTTCTCCCTCAAATATTTCAGGTTGTACACTTACGGTGTATTGGGACAAAAAACCCGCCAAATCCCACCCTCCTATGGGGCTATACCCCCTTCCACTGGCCCCACTCCCCTTTCCCTCAACTGCAGAACATTTGGTGATTTCCAAGCTTTTGTGTGGTGTTTTGCCTATTCAAGGGTTGAAATGACTCTCCTAAGGCTTAGTTACTGGCGGTATAAGAGCTTTAAGATCAAATATGCTGGTGACTTTTGGTATTTTGGCCCCCACCTTTGCCTTAGGTCCCACCTTTTATTGGAATGCAGCCCCCTGAGACCTTCACTGAAGCCAAATTCAGCCCTCAGGCTGAAAGAGATTCTGTACTCCTCCTCTAGGGCATCAGAACATTTCCCAATACAAAATTAATCTACTTTCCAGAAAATGTTAGCCTAATTTTCAGAAAATTTTCCAATTCCATTTTTTTCTTGAAAACTCATATCACTACCAAACTATTACAGGCTAAAATGGGTGGGGGTGGGGGGACACCACCTTGAGCTCCTTGAAGGAAGGATTGGGATAGAAAAAGGTAATTAAGAAAGTATAAGATTTCATAGAGAGTGGAGTGATATGATAGGAAGGCAGTTCAACGTACAGGAAGAAGTATGGCACAAGGCACCAACACTGAAAGAGCTGCTAAGGGCTGGAAGCAGACTATCTTCTCAGGGAACAATAAAATGAGATGAGTAGAGACAGAGAAGCAAAGCAAGTCAACCCATAAAATATATAACCAAGGTCGGGTGGTCATCAGGAAAGAGCAGAATAGAAGACCAAGTTTCCAGGTTCCAGTCACCAAAAACTGGAAGGTGTTCCACTATTAGTTTCTTGTCATATACAAAAATGTATTCCGTTCAGTAAAGCTAACACACACAGGAGTAGTAAAAAGACAAACACAGATTACGTGCTTTAGTTTAAGACTGACTAGTTGACTTGAAAAGAAAAGAAATTCTTACCTCTACTGGGTCAGGCACTTCTAGTTTTGTTTCTGGAGGAGCTTTCACAAGTATGACAGTTTGGTCTTTAAGGCTACTAATTTCTCGAATATCTTCATACCTAACATATGCTAATGTAATCCGTGTTAAAGAATTGTTCAGAAGCAGCCCTTCAGTCATTAAGAATTAACATACTAAAGCAGATGTTTTTAAACTGCCCTCCCACATCAACCTACCTTTAATCTCTCTCTTCCCACTTGGCACACTAACTAAAGTGGGGGGGGGGGGCGGAATCACTAAAGGGGGGGGGATGAGAGCCTGCTGCTAAGGAGTGAAACCAATACAACCTGAACCTAGACTGAACGGAAAACAATTTGCAGGGATTGCTAGGCTATAGTTTGCATTTGTTAATGATGGAATATTTGGAAGTGTTCTAGATTATACCAGGAACACTTTTACAATAACTATGGAAACCCAAAGAAGATTACCAGAGATTCTAGGAGCACTGTTAAGCAAGGTATTTACAGTTTAAACAGAAAAACTGTAATCCTATACACAGTTACCTGGAAGTATATTCTATTGAACTCAATAGGACTTACTGATTAAATATTTACACTGTGCTATAGCACTGGTTAGCAGCAGCCCCTGTGGAACGTCAGCAGTCATAGTTTTAAAGATATGCTCTTGCTTGCATTTTAAATTATAACAACTTTTACAGCCTCATGCTAGCTGTTTACCACTAAAGCCACCCTTTAATTCATTACTACTAGACAAACACCTCAAGTAGTTCATTTATTATATTTATATCCTGCCCTTCCTCCCAAAGAGCCCAGGGCAACTAATGCCTAATGCCAACTCTATAGCATATAATGGTAGCAGCAGTCAGAAAAGTGTCAGTTTTCTCCAATAATTGCTTCATCTGTTATAAAAGGATATCTCCGATTCTCAGAATCTTCCTTTAGTAGCTTGAGGTCATGGGAACAGCTTTGTATCAACTCATCTAATTTCTTCTCTTCTTGGTTCAGTTCTGCTACCTCCTTAGATAAGCCTTGACAGTGTGCCAACATGCCCCCAAAATCAGATAGGCTGCAGCCCCTTCAAAACAAATGAACAGATATTTCACAAGTTGTCCTAACACTCTCTAAGCCAACATAAAGAAGATTTTCTCTTAAAACCTCATGTGGCTCTTCAATTCAGAATTGATACTCAAGGATTTGGCAAGCAGCATTGGGCCTGATCAGACAACATGCTAAGCCATGGTTGGGCTGTTAACCATTTTGCAGCAAATGTTGAGTGAGCATGTTTAAACCATGCTTATGCAGCCAACACGTTTAGGAATGGTTCACACAACATGCTAAATCATGGTTCACACAACACACTAAGCCATAATGTTTAGCTCAAAATGCTCAACCACTGTGGCTTAGTGTGTTGTCTGAACAGGATCTCTATCTGAAAAATCGACACATCAAAAGAGGTTGGCAGGGCAGGATCTCTTTTTAGAAAAGTGGTTCGTCTTTATTTTATATATGAACGGAGGGGCTTCCAAGCGTAGCCCACCATTCTCTCACTCCTTCTTTTAGAAGGACAGCCTCACCTGATGTGCAAAGATAACAATTCATTAATGGTGCTTTGGCTGGAAGTTTCTTTTGGATAATAACTCTTACAACATCTAAAAGTGCTCTTAGCTTCTATTTGTCTTTGTTGTTTAAGGTAGTTTGTGCCTTATTAATAAAATGTTGCATGGAATATATAGCCTTTCCTCTTTACGCAAGACAGAATTCATTACAGGATGGTTCAGTCAATGGTGTTCTTTAGCTCACATTTCCTTCCTGATAATAGTTCTAAAGGTCACTTCCAGCAAGATAACTCTAGTCGAGGCAAGGACTGGATTTGGATGTCACGATAACCCATGAGGGGTTAAAGAAGCCACGTTGGCTTATTTAACCCAGCATGGATTATCATGTTGCCTGTTGGGAGTTGGGTTTTTTTTTTACCGATGGCTTATTTGGCCAAAATAACCCACTCTGATAATCCACGGTCTGCAGAATGGGTTATTTAACCCATAACGTATTGAGGTCACCTAGAGTCGCTTGTTCCAAGTGGTCAAAACCATTGCTGCAACTCTCCTCCTCTATTTCTGGCAATTGATTACGCTCGCAGCGCAATCCCGCCTAACCCTTCCCTTGGCAGTGAACTCTGCAACCTCCCCAAGTGTCAAACACCACCTCGGTCAGGTTGCAGCAGCTGTGCAGGCTTGTCCTTTTGCATTGTGTGCGTCCCTGCCAGGGAATGCTGTGTATAAAGTCATGTCCTCCTCCTGCAAACTTCCATGGAGTGATAGCCACACCCCTCTTTTCGGCAAACAGATGCTTTCGCTCCTGTGACTTTGTCAGCGCTGCAAACTTCCAACAGTTTATTTGTGCCACTCCCTAACACCCTTTTTGGGGCACCCAGGTTCTTAGTTCCTTTGTGTGTAATCACACAGGGTTTTGATGGTGCATTGCGTGTCTCCTGACTAGGGGAGGCTGTGTATGAAGTTATGTCCTGATCTTACAACTTCCAGCACTTGAACCACCACTCCTTGTCGGGGTGACGCTGGAAGTGCTGAATTAAACACCTGTAATTTACTCCACATGTCTCCCCTCACAATGGGATATCGTGGAAGGTTAAAACAGGCTGCTGCAATGTTGTCAGTGGGTGAAACAGCGCCACTGCTGGGGCAGGAGGACTGAAGCAGGGCAGGGGGCAGGAGGATGACTCAAATTACACACAGTAGCTTAGTACGCTATGCACAATAGCTTATTTGTCTGATCATGTGAAGGATAACAGTAGCTTATTTTAAACCAGCATGGCTTAAAGTGACGTTTGACTGCAGCCAAGATGTACTGTACCCTTTATTATCAAAAAGACGACAGTGCAATCTAAAAGTAATCAGCACTCTTATATGCAACAGAATATACAGCTATGATACTTACATCCACTGAATGTTGTTTTTGGATTTTTTCTTAATGAGGTGGATACCTTCCAAGACATTGGTGATATCATAAATCCTCCTTTTTTGTACTTTAAGGACCTCTGCCGCTTTGTTCAAATCTACAACACCATCTGGAGATTGGCTCAGCAGTTGAATAAACTTCTTTGTGAGAAGACCAAGTGATGTATCATATCGTGTCTTTTCTGAAGGAGATTTGGGAGCTTGAAGAAAAATGTATTTAATTATAGTTCTGAACCTGGCATAAAATTTCATTTTTAAAACTTCTACCAAGTCATTTTTGTGTTGTATTAAGGACCACTCACTTACAGTTCTGGTTCAATCTTATAAATCCAAACAGTAGCTTAACTTGATAATTTTTTCATCGCTTGTCCTGAGAGATGTTAATTTTCAAGTTTTCGCTGTTTATTAAACATGACTTTGGACCCTCCTCTACACACATTGGGGAGTATCCAACTGTGTCATTCCACTAGAGCAAATGACGTTGTGCTAATGGAAACTAGGCTCTGAACTATGTGCAAGAGGCGAATCCAACTAAAGTTACGTTTGTACAAGCGGCTGAGCAAAGGAAAGACACGGTGGAACTACTAGCACTGTAGGAGTTTGCGGAATGACACTGGTGGATACTGCCCATCATCTGCAACATATCTTACACAAGAATAATAAATCACATACATTATAGACAAAACTTACATGATAAAAATGTATAAATGACTAAGGCTGCAAATCCTATTCATACGTACACAGGAGTAAGTCCCATTCACCTCCACTGACCTTTCAAATACACATGTATAGGATTGCATAGAGAAACACCATGATGTCATCAGAATAACCCCAGACCAAATCAACACCCACCATTAACTCAGACCTTTCCCCTTACAATTTAGGAATGAAATGGATGAAAAAATAGCAGGAAGAAAATAGTACAAGACTAGCCTAAAAGAAACAAAAAGTAGAGAAGGAGGACAACAAAAATAGTAAGACAGAAATGGTGAAGAGAAGACCCAAAGCTGGAGAATTATGTCTGAACCTCCATTCAAAACAAACTTCTGCTAAATTAAATTTATCCCATCATAGGATTCTACATATAGCTGCCATATATATTGTATAAATAAGATCTGATGTGAATAAGTTGAAGGTATATAGACAATGAGTAAAAAATAACACTGAGTTTGAAGCTACTTCATGATCTGGGGCATTGCTTTTCCAAGATCCAACCTGTAAATAATAGCTTACAAAAGCCAACATAACCTTAAGAATTACTGCTTTTGTACAATTCACTGATAAATTATGACCAGTGAATATCTGCTCTTTAACTGTCATTCAGCATAACAATTCCTACACTAATGTTTAGAAGGTATGGTACTGGATGTTGTGAATTTCAACAGGATCACTATATGCAAGTAAAACCTCTACAGCCACATTTCATCACAGCCTCTTAAAAATGCATTTCTGGCCCTTATTGACACAGAATTTGAAAATATATGCAAGATTAGATGCAGAAGCTTAAGCTTAGCTTCCAAAACTTGGTATAATGCACAGGCCTGCCTCTCACTTCCCCCCAGCTAGCTACTCCAACTACTCCAACACTCCATGGCCTTTCTTATCCCCTCTGCCTTGTTTTCAACCTGGAAGCAAAACCATGTATGCTAGATATGTGCAAATTTACTCAGAGCAGAATTTCAGTATTCTTAGTTCAGTCATTATTTCACTTTGCCACAGAGTTCATAGCAGTTGTTATATTATAGTACACTGAACAATGATTGAACCCAGTGAGACAAATCAAGCTTTTTCTCACATGCATAGGGTAAAACACAGGAACTATTTTGAGACCAGAGATCATAATTTCAGTTTGATTAAAATTAACAGAGAAGGATTGCCTCAAAATGCACTGGATGCCTTTGTTGCTTATGTACTGTTTCATTGCAAGGAAGGGTGATTCCCCCACCCCCACCCTGCTGCCGTTATTGAGATGCAAAATCCAGAAGCTTCAAAAGCTCTGAAGTTCCAACAGACCTTTTCCATACATTTAACACACACAAAAATCCTTACTTTTTGGACTATCTGGACTTCTAGTTGCTGCTCTCCCTTTACCCTTTGGAGTCCTTAATCCTTCTGCTAGAAACTGTCCACTTTCCCCTAGCTCCAGTCTTCTCTTTGCCTGTGAAAAAAGAAGAGTTCTTGTGAAGAGCAAAACCAACCTTATAAAATCAAGCTCAGCTTTACAAGACCTAGAAATTAAAATGATCAGAAAGTCGGCCAGATAATTATCCTTTCCTAACATCCTACGTACCTGTTGATATTGATTTTATTTTATTGCTAATACCTAAGGGAAATGCCATCTTTCAATGAAATTTTTGTTAGACCTCTCACATACTTGAAGCTGAAAGCCTGCATTCCCCTACATTGATTAGGGCTTGCAACTGACAGCCAGAGGCCTGGATCTGGCCTGTAACGCAGACTACATTACAAAGGTCCCCCCTCCTCCTCATTATGCAGCTCAACCATTTTCTCTTACATGACAAGACAAAAGAAAAGAGTTCACTAACTCCTCCTTTCAGAGTGGCACAGCAATACAGATCATGGAAAGGCCCTCTAGCCTATCAACTTCACCGGTCTGTTCCTTGGTTCACAAGGAACTGAGGTGTATAATAAGTGAATAACCTACCATAGTCAAACAATGCATTCTAACTGGGTTACTTGGTCAGGACTAATTCTGCTTTTTGGAGGCACTCAAATTTCTTCTGTCAAATTCTTCATCCAAATATACTACTTCCTGGTATGTCACACCAGGCCTCCCCTGTTATGAGATAGTTAAAAGCTACCATGTGTCAGCTACAGATAAAAGTTGTGTGGGCATCTGACAGCTGTAGGTGCTGACGTTAGCATTATTTCTAGATCATGCAAGTGCAGTTATTTGCTAAACAATATTATCGAACTACAAAAGGGTATCTATGTATAACATAAACACTTTAAATTTTTGTACTGACTAGATAAGAATAGTAGCCATGTTACAACATGCCACTTTTGATATGGTATCCTCCACCATACCTATTCAGCTCTATGGTCAGTTGTGTTTATTTGCTACATTTTACTGTATTGCAATTGTTTTAAACTTTTTTTAATATTTTAATACAATTCTGTTATCTGGCAGCCTATAAATAGTATAAATAAATATGGTCAATTTTAATTATGTAAGGGATAAACACTAAATATGAACAAGCATATAGTACACAACAAAGCCACATTCAGCCAGAACAGGACACATCAAAATAAACTCACATGTTCATGAATATATGACCAGTGTAGCACAACACCAACATGCCAAACATACAAGAGCAGTGTACCTACTTGATGGCATAAACAAAATAAAATCACATGCTGGTTATAAGGAACTCTAGGTTTTTAGTCTGCCCTAGATTACTAAACATAGTAGATATTATTTATTTATTTACAATATTTATATACCGCTCCCCATTGGAAATTTTGGAGCGGTGTACAAGATAAAATAAAATAATAAAACACTTTTAAAAAGATTTTAAAAGAAGCAGACATACTAGCCACTAGACCAAGGGTTGTATCCAACGGTGGTGCTCCATCAACAGCAGAGAAACTCTTTGTGGAATGGATTTCTCCTCCCTCTAACATCTGCTCCATAGGGTTGGAGAACCCTCCAGAGCAGAGTTGGGGTATGCACGGGGGTGGGGTGGGGGGTGCAGCAGGAAGAAGATGGGCAGTCCCACTGTATGTGCGGGCTTCTACTCATGGAGCATTGGATCCAAGCCTAAGAGATTACCATGGACCTCAGTAGAAAAGGATGAACACTGCCTTGAAACACTACAAAACTTTTCCATAAACTTACTTTCTTGTCCCTGGAGACTAGGAGTCCCCCTACAAGACTTGCCACTTCCATCAAAGTTACTGTGGGAAATGGATAGAGAAAGACGCAACAGCTCAACAGCAGAAAGCCTGTGTTGCATGTAATGGGGTCAGATGCAGTTCCTCCCACCTCTGATGAAAACGGTGTCAGGTTGTAGGACTTCTAAGACCTGTGGCCTGAGATCTTGAATAGCCACTGCCAGCACTGGACTAGAGAGAACAAGAGTAAGACTTGGTATAAAGGTATACCAAGTCTTGGTATAAAGGTACCTCCTTATATCTTAATAGGTGGCTGATTATACTGACCTGACTTGGTCCCTTTAGACATCTTTTTGTGAGGTCATGTAAACGTCTCACTACAACATTTGACTGAAGTGAAGGAATCAATTGCAATACCACTGACAATTTACATAGCAAACAGAATTTGTTCTGACTTTGCAAGTGGATCAGACTACATATGCAAGATGGAGGGCATGTTGAAGTCTGTCACACACCCAGTTAAACACTGGCATGAGCACTATAATTATGACCAAAGCATTTAGAGAGAATTATCTAAATATCTGGACCCAAAGGCCAAGAAAGGACTGAGTTACTGCTTGTGAGTTTAAGGAGACACATACCCAATTCTAAACATGCACCTTTCAGGGTTGGTGGGGCATATGTGCATTTCAGGTATGTAAACTAGCAACATCTCTTAGGGTTCTGTTCCACAACCATGGTTTTTCTCTCTCCTTAGAAGAAAACCAAATCTTTAGCATATTCCAAAACTATCTTAAGACTTCATTTGATCTAGCTGTTAGTTTTGAGTTTAGATGGCATGGAGGGGGGGGACAGGCAATGGAAGAATTTCAACTTTGGCATGTGAGGTTTTTTCCTGACTCTTTTAAAATCCACATCAAGTCAAACCCTTGATCTGTTATAACCTGCCCTGAGTCATATATGGAAGTTTAGTAGTGACTCAGTCTTTAAAAACAGCACTGTCAACTATGAACTGAAAATAAATATAGGCAAGTCTTATAGATAGCAACAGGAATTTTAGCAGCTACTTATTTACTCAAAGATCTTGCCCACAACTACTCATTCAACACTATACAGATTACCTGAGACAAGCATTGCTATTAGTGTTAGACATTGGGTTGGAATGAGAGTTATTCTTGCTCAACTATGCTGGTAGAAGTGGTCTTCCCAGGCCCATCCTTCCCATGGCTGTCCCTCCAGTCCACTGAAAATGCTACACAGAGAGTCAGAAGACCATGCTGAATGGAGTGAGCTGTGGTCCAACCTTGCATTAACAGAACGCTTCCTCTCACTTAAGGTCCTTTCTCTTGTGGAGAACAGATTCTGGATCCAACCCATTGATGTCTTCTATAATGGCCAATAACATCCATCCATTTTACATAATAAAAAAAAATCCAAAATGGGACATATACCGTATTGAACGCTGCATGCAAATTAAGAATGTAATATTGGCCTTACATAGAGTTGTATACTGTCCTGTATCTTTAATTAACTTTACTACCATGATTATTACGATTTATATTTCTTACAGTGAAATTAAATAAACTAAAACTGTCGCTGAATCTCGATTGTGGATTAGTGGTCCCCATGTCTGGGAATTGGGATGTTGGCCTGTTCTGGATGGGGTTGCACTCCCTCTGAATGAGCAGGTCCATAGTTTGGGGGTGTTCCTGGATCCACCTATGTCAGTGGAGGCCCAGGTAGCCCGAAGTGACCATTATCTACTTCAGTTGGTACTCCAGCTATGCCAATTCCTGGATAGGGATAGCCTAGTCATGGTCATTCATGTACTGGTAACCTCACGATTAAGACTACTGTAACGTGCTCTGTGTGAGGCCACCCATGTGTACGGTTTGGAAACTGCAGCTTATTCAGAACACAGCAGCTAGGGTGCTCACTGGGACATCTAGCTTTGCCCACATCAAACCTGTGCTAAAAGAACTGCACTAGCTGCCTGTTAGCTACCAAATCATGCACAAGGTTATGTTATTATCCTATAAAGCCCTAAACAACTTGGGACCAGGATACCTAACAGACTGCCTTCCCTTATACATACCCAGACGACATTTACGATTGTCAGAGGAGGTCCTGCTCATCATTCCAAGATGAACAGAATATCGTCACAAAGAACCTCGATAGTGGACTCCTCTGTAGCGGCACCCACCCTCTGGAAAACCCTCCCTCGTGTGTTTCTGGAGGCGAAAATTATAACATCTTTCAAACACCTCTTGAAAAAACATCTTTTAACACAAGCTTTCCCTGGATTATAACTTTTCCTGGTTTTATATATTTTTTAAAAAATTAAAGTTTTAAATTTTGACCTTTGTATAGTATGGATTTAATTGTAAACTGCCCAGAGAGCCTTGGCTGTTGGGCAGTATAAATATGTAATAAATAAATAAAACTAAATCAACTAAAATCTAGTAAAACCACAACCTCCTAGTTTTTCCAACATGTGAAGTTTTCAAATAATATCCCCATATACACAGGACAGTCTCAAAACCTAGATATTTTTAAATGTGGATTTACTGCTCTTTATTCAAAGCTATGATAAAGTTTGACTTTAAAATCTAATTTATTTATTATTTTGTTTGATACAAATACTTCTTAAAATATAATATTCCTTTTCCTTAAAAGAAGCACATTTGTATTCTACCTTTCCTCCAAAGTTCCCAGAAAAGCATGAGTTATTTCATTATATACACACCAACAGTCCTGTGAGCAAAGTAGTGACTTGCCTTCCATCACCCAGCAAGTTTTATGACTGAACTGAGATTTGTACCCATATCTCTGAAGTTCACATCCAACATTCCATGCACTAAACCATACTGTGTCAAGCATAAAAGCTGTGAAGGGTCAGCAATGCATTAGGTATTGAATATTTGACTAATCATAACATATACATTTATATAGAGAGACTAGCCTTAGCAAAAGGCTTCTGTATCTAAGGGATCATTAAACATCAGTGATACATTATTCTCATTTCAACGCTAATAGTATCAGAGAGGCAGTTTTATTACTGACATAGGCTCCAGAGATAGAATCCTTAAAAATTACCTTTATTACCAGTATATTTTTAACAGCTCTTAAACAACAATTTAGGGATGATTATAACCACAAATCTGAAATAAGAATTTGTAGTGAGTCTTCAGCCCCAACCACAGATGCTGAAGAAGCAGAAGTAGATCAGTTTTATGAGGATCTGCAGCACCTACTGGATAATACACCAAAAAGAGATCTTATCTTCGTTACAGGAGAATGGAACGCTAAGGTGGGCAGTCAAATGACATCTGGAATTACAGGTAAGCATGGTCTAGGAGAACAAAATGAAGTGGGACATAGGCTGATAGAACTCTGCCAAGACAACTCACTGTGCATAACAAACACTCTCTTCCAACAACCAAAAAGACGGCTTTATACATGGACTTCACCAGATGGCCGACACCGAAATCAGATTGACTACATCCTTTGCAGCCAAAGGTGGCGGACATCTATACAGACAGTAAAAACAAGACCTGGAGCTGACTGTAGTTCAGATCACGAACTTCTTATTGCACAATTTAGAATCAAACTAAAGAGAATAGGAAAGACCCACAGATCAGTTAGATATGAGGTCACTAATATTCCTAATGAATATGCAGTGGAAGTGAAGAATAGATTTAAGGGACTAGATTTAGTAGATAGGGTCCCGGAAGAACTATGGACAGAAGTTCGCAACATTGTCCAAGAGGTGGCAACAAAAAATGTCCCAAAGAAAAAGAAAACCAAGAAGGCAAGATGGCTGTCTGCTGAGACACTGGAAGTAGCCCAAGAAAGAAGGAAAGCAAAAGGCAACAGTGATAGGGGAGATATGCACAATTAAATGCAAAATTCCAGAGGTTAGCCAGAAGAGATAAGGAATTATTTTTAAACAAGCAATGTGCGGAAGTGGAAGAAGACAATAGAATAGGAAGGACAAGAGACCTCTTCCAGAAAATTAGAAACATCGGAGGTAAATTCCAGGCAAAAATGGGTATGATCAAAAACAAAGATGGCAAGGACCTAACAGAAACAGAAGAGATCAAGAAAAGGTGGCAAGAATATACGGAAGATCTGTATAGGAAGGATAATAATATCGGGGATAGCTCAGACGGTGTGGTCAGTGAGTTAGAGCCAGACATCCTGAAGAGTGAGGTTGAATGGGCCTTAAGAAGCATTGCTAATAACAAGGCAGCAGGAGACGACGGTATCCCAGCTGAACTGTTTAAAATATTGCAAGATGATGCTGTCAAGGTGATGCATGCCATATGCCAGCAAATTTGGAAAACACAAGAATGGCCATCAGACTGGAAAAAATCATACCAAAAAAGGGAAACACTAAAAAATGTTCAAACTATCGGACAGTGGCACTTATTTCACATGCCAGCAAGGTAATGCTCAAGATCCTGCAAGGTAGACTCTAGCAATTCATGGAGCGAGAATTGCCAGATGTACAAGCTGGGTTTAGAAAAGGCAGAGGAACTAGAGACCAAATTGCCAATATCCACTGGATAATGGAGAAAGCCGGGGAGTTCCAGAAAAACATCTATTTCTGTTTTATTGACTATGCTAAAGCCTTTGACTGTGTGGATCATAACAAACTGTGGCAAGTTCTTGGTAGTATGGGGATACCAAGTCATCTTGTCTGCCTCCTGAGGAAACTATATAACGACCAAGTAGCAACGGTAAGAACAGACCACAGAACAATGGATTGGTTTAAGATTGGGAAAGGAGTATGGCAGGGTTGTATACTCTCACCTTACCTATTCAACTTGTATGCAGAACACATCATGCGACGTGCTGGGCTTGACAAATCCAAGGCTGGAGTTAAAATCGCAGGAAGAAACATTAACAATCTCAGATATGCAGATGACACCACTTTGATGGCTGAAAGCGAGGAGGAGCTGAGGAGCCTTATGATGAAGGTGAAAGAAGAAAGTGCAAAAGCTTGGCTGCAGTTAAACCTCAAAAAAACCAAGATTATGGCAACCAGCTTGATTGATAACTGGCAAATAGAGGGAGAAAACGTGGAGGCAGTGACAGACTTTGTATTTCTGGGTGCAAAGATTACTGCAGACGCTGACTGCAGCCAGGAAATCAGAAGACGTTTACTTCTTGGGAGGAGAGCAATGACAAATCTTGATAAAATAGTTAAGAGCAGAGACACCACACTGACAACAAAGGTCCGCATAGTTAAAGCAATGGTATGCCCCGTAGTAACCTATGGCTGCGAGAGCTGGGCCATAAGGAAAGCTGAGCGAAGGAAGATAGATGCTTTTGAACTGTGGTGTTGGAGGAAAATTCTGAGAGTGCCTTGGACTGCAAGAAGATCAAACCAGTCCATACTCCAGGAAATAAAGCCAGACTGCTCACTTGAGGGAATGGTATTAAAGGCAAAACTGAAGTACTTTGGCCACATAATGAGAAGACAGGATACCCTGGAGAAGAGGCTGATGCTAGGGAAAGTGGAAGGCAAAAGGAAGAGGGGCCGACCAAGGGCAAGATGGATGGATATTCTGGAGGTGACAGACTTGACCTTGGGGGAGCTAGGGGTGGCAACGGCCGACAGAAAGCTCTGGCTTGGGCTGGTCCATGAAATCACGAAGAGTCAGAAACGACTGAATGAATAAACAACAACATCTTAGAAGACAATCATTACATTTAATCTTGTTAATAATACTTACAGTGCAATTTATTTATTTATTTATTTAGAATATTTATATACCGCTCCCCATTGAAAAATTTTGGAGCGGTGTACAAGGTAAAATGAAAATAAAAACAGAATAAAACAGTTAAAACAAAATTTAAAAAGAAGCAAAAATCAGAAATCCAAGACTGCATGTTAAAGAAAGGCTTCTTACTCAGAAGTTCAATGGGATTTACTCCCAGGGAAGCGTGTATAAGATTTGTTTAGGATTTTAAATCTCCTGGCACATTCATGACACGTAACATTCCACAATCAAAATGGACAAATGAGGTGCTCCTGAAACTTAGGGAACCTTCTGTTAGCAGACCCCAATGCAGCCCAATAAGCTGCTCCTGAAACTTAGGGTAACTTCATAAACTGCCAACACAACACAATGTTGAAAAAGAACTGAAGCTCAGGGTACAAACACAAGCACCTAGTGAGCTCCTTGGATCTTGTCCTCATAGTTACTACTAAAATATTTAAATACCTCTAAACACCTAAAATATCTAACTAGTAGCTTCCCAGCAGTAACTCAAGCACTAAAAGCCAACAATCTGAAGAAGGTTCCAAAATACAGATGAGCACTTATACCTTTCATAGGATGGCAACACCTGGCAGAACTCAAGTCACCTAAAATGGCTCCTGAAATATGTCAGAAGCCATTTTAAGTACAGGACAATTTCAAATGACATCCAGTTGTCTCCAGAAATCATGCAACCTAGCATTTACAGCTGTACTAGGATGACTCAAATAGAAATCCTGATTCTACACTGCAGGTTTCACAGCATAATCTTATGCATATCTACTCAGAGGTTTATACTTCCCTGAAATTAAAGTATTTTAAAGACATGCAGAACTCTAACAATTTTACTCTTGCCAAGATGAACCTTTGAAAAATGTTGTGACAGTGTTTCCTAGATGCTCGTTTCCCACTGCTTGTATTCCCATGTCACAAATTGCACACCAATAGGGCAAGTTGTGGCAAAAGAAGCAGCCAGGGGCGGGGGGTGTTGTTTCTTAAATCAAACATTTGGTTTTAAAAAAAATTTCAGCAAAATACCTACATGAATTTTTTTCCAAAGGTAACATAAATAATATTACAAAGTTAATGGAATGATAAATATGCATTATAAGCTAAATCTCCCCTTTTATTAAGCGTGGAGTTCTCTCATGGCAGCTGACTTTTCAAATTTCAAGCACAGATTTGGGACACCTCTTGGTGCACTGCTCTAAAGAACTTTACACAAACATGAAATGAAAACCAAGTATTCCAGCCAAAAATCCAGCTACTAAGACATATGGCAGTGACTCTTCATTTTAACCTTGACAGTTAATTTCAAAAATAAAAGAACATTATTCATTTTTGGAGGAGGCATATGTATTAGTTTTAACTGAACCTTAGGCTAAAATCAAGAGTTTTTTCAGCTGAAGATAAGTCAATCACCGAAGTTTCTTAAGGAATGGCACATATCACATTTGGCAATGATCCAGGGTGGAACAGCATTTGCGAGGTTTGGTACAAGAACAACCTTAGCGAACATCTACGAAAGACTGTATTCACATATGCTATCACTTACATATTCATAAGGTGCCTTAGTTGATCATGGACTTTTGTTTCCAAGGACACATCCACGCTTGCTACAGTTTTAGCTTCTGCGTGCTATTCAATTGCACCTATTTAAGTTACACTATCTATAGGTCAACAACTCTTTAAACAATACAGCCTGCTTTAACTGATCTCACAACTTAGAATCATAGAATAGGAGAGTTGGAAGGGGCCTATAAGGCCATTGAGTCCAACTTTACTAGTATATACACAGAATTTCAAAATGCAGGCTATTTTAATGGCTTTAGATAGGAACTGAACACTATGTGGACTTAAAATCTAAATGTGGAATAGTGCTTTCCTGAGGCCTTGTATTTTGAAATGATGCACTCAGTTTCCCAATATTCCAACAAGACTGACAATTATGAGCAGTCCAGTACTGTGTTGTGTGGTCTAGTACTACTGCCCAAGTATTATTTATTTGTTTATTGCATTTCTATACCGCCTAATAGCCGAAGCTCTCTGGGCGGTTTACAAGTGGAAACCACATGTTCACCATGTCTGCGGTGAATGGACTGGACCTATTTTCACCTTAAAAGAAATGAAAGCAAGGACCCAATCCTTCTGATGTTTTTGATTCAGTGTACTGTTGAGATTAAAGGGATTTACATATGGATACATTTTCACAATTGAGAGTGTTCATATATTGGAGAGTATAAAACTTAGCACAAGTAGAGATAGGATCAACACGTTCCTAATGTAGCAGCCTTATGGAAACCTTGAAGAAATATTGATCTCAGGGGCCTCAAAAATTTCACTCTTCTCCCTGTCTTGCACTAGTGGTGCTGTAAACCATGCACAGACACACACCCCATTTCACAACAGATTCTGGGATCAAAACGTTTGATTTTAGCATAAGGGAATTCAGAACATTTTTCTAGCCCGAAGTGAGCTGAGATGAACTTACTTGAAAGCATTACTTTAATGTAATGCTTTCTTTGTGGACCTTTCTTCTGGATAATATGGTCAGGGCGCAGGACATTGGTTTCTTCCACTTATCTCATAGCTTCCACTCAGTTGTCTAATACTTCTAAAGGGTATAATTAATTTGTCTTTATTCTTCTTGGCTTGTGAGGTCCTTGGCTTATGATTTAGAAATACTTAAGGGCAATTAGGCTCTCTCTTAGGGAAGTTTAAGATTAACCTCATGGTGCACCAGTTAGTGTCGGGGTAGAACAGCCTTTCCCAACCTGGTGCTCTCCAGAGGTTTTGGAATCCAACATCAGCCTCAGCCAGTATGGTCAATGGTCAGGAATGCCAGGAGCTGTAGTTAAAAACATCTGGAGGGCACCAAGTTAAGGAAAACAGGACTAGGACCTGGGTTCAAATCCCTGCTCAGCCATGAAGTTTACTGGATGACCTAGGGCAAGTCACTCTCTCCCAGTCCAACTTACCTCACAGAGTTGTTGTGAAGATGCAGTGGGAGGGACAACAATGTATTCTGCCTTGCGCTTCTTGAAGGAAGGGTAGGATAAAAACATAAATGACTAAAAATATATTTAACACTCTACCAGATCAACCTCATCATTTGGCAAATGGTCCTTTATACAAGTAAAAATTTATTCTAGCGATCAGACTAAATGACATTTCTTGTTTTGTACACTGGCTCCAAAGTATACACCACACCTCAAATTACTTAAAAAGGGCACATGTATCTATAATTCAAAGTATGGAAGATGAACAGGTTGCTTACCTGTAACTGTGGTTCTTCGAGTGGTCATCTGTGCAGTCACACATCTGGGCCCTGCGCCTGCGCTGAGCCTTAGTTCGGAACTTTCTCTAATAGCTAGAGTTTTAGGCGGGAGCCCCTCCCCCCACCAAGTGCCAGTCAGTCAAGGGTTCCCGCCTATCCCTCAGTTCTTTAAGACCGACACAGGGATCTCAATACTAAGAGGAAATTAGCGTAAAAACCATAGAACATAAGACACTAGAGGGGAAGGAGGGAGGGTTGTGTGACTGCACAGATGACCACTCGAAGAACCAGTTACAGGTAAGCAACCTGTTCTTATTTGTGGTCTCTGTGCATCACACATATGGGTGATTAGTAAGCTTCCACTTATCTGAGGTGGGAAGGTGTCTTATGCCAGTATAGATGAAAGGACAGCTCTGCTGAGTGATGAGTCTCTTCTGGCTCTAATGTCCAGTTTATAGTGTCGAAGAAATGTCGAAGGCTGCGACCATGTCCTTCAGTTACAAGAACCTTACCTGCCCCCTTTGCCAAGTCTTCCAAGTCTGTGTGGAAACGCATTCTTTCCCAACATCCACTAACAAGCTATCTTCATTATAGCTTTACCGATGAAGAGCACAAGATCGTATCTTGCTAAAAAGCGCTTTCCAGAAGCAGTCAGTGGCTTTTCCTCACTGTGCCCTTTCCTCACCTCTACCGAATTTAACACTCAGGCTGAGTTCAGATGACATGCTAATCAACGGTTGCTTCCCATTCTGTTCCTATTCCCACCCCCACAGTTGATTAGCGTGTCGTCCGAACTCAGCCTCAGTCTCTTTTTGATCAGCCATAAGAACAACTTGAAGAATCTGATCAAGTTTTCAAGCTCCAAACAAATTCAGAACCCAACTGTTTAGAGGAAAACAAGTATATAAAACTAAGCTAATATTAAAAAGTGTAAGATTGTGCCAAAGGCTTTTCAAAAAGAAAGGAGATCACCAACAAAAAAGAAGTCTGCATTATATTAACAGCATGCAGAACAGAAAAAAAATTAAAACATTTCATGCTGTTCAGCTAAAAAAAGATGATTTCTTATGGATCTGCCACACGATTTTTATTTATTAATTTGCTACAACAGACAGCTACCTATCTGAGTGAGAAGCATAATGTATATCTACCTCACTGCCCTGAAATACAATAAGGGTGCAAACCTATGGATGTTTAGACTGTAAAAAGTCATACAGCTCCCAGCATGCCCCAGCCACCATGGCTCAGAACTGTAGGACTTTCTTTTTAAAAAATTTGCATAGGATTGCACATTAAATAGGTCCAGGTGCCGGAAGAGCCAAATACATGTTTTATACCCAAGCGAAAATTTCATCTAGTGTTTAAAAATATTGTATTTTAGTGTTTAAGCAGAAAGATATTGATAGTGACCAATTTGTATGCTCTTTCCATCACCCTGAAATTGTTAATGGATTTATTGCCTTTGCCCTAGCAAGTTAATTGTCTTTTTGACACACATTGCTGCTTTTCACCATCATTTCAGTCGAGTAAGGCTTTCCTTCTTAGCTACTATGCACAAACTGCAAATCATCACTCTGTTTCCTGGAATTCTAGATATACTATAGGGGTGGAAATGGAAATACTCAATTCTAAGGAAAGCCATGATATGTAATGATGTGCATTTAACCCCATCTCTCATTTCACATGTGTATTGACCTTAGCTTCCTATGCTAATATTATCAAAGGACCAACTGAACTTAACAAAACTATGTTCATGTTAAAAGGATTTAGCCCCCTTAAAGGGGGGGTACTTACCATCCTATAGTTTGTGTCACCACCTAAAACACCTCATCAAGACCAAATAAGAAAAAAGCACTAAATTAAAGTACAGCCATAAATGTTGCAGTACTTTGGACTGGATTATTTTAGCATCCATTTCTTCCACAGCAGTTCTAATCTACTTGAACTCCAAGCAGCTAATTAAAAAATATATAAAGGTAGCAATTCAAAGCAAGGACCACTGATATTACTTTTTGTCAAACTTCAGAGGATAGGAGTTATAAGATGCAGAGGCACTGTACCCAAATCTGAATGAAAATCCCACTAAAAAACGGTTTGATAAGTTAATTACAAGGAATTAAGAAGTTCCTTTTTCTGGGCTGGGGCCAGTGCCTGTAACTTGACAGTTTGTAATACAAACACTTTTGTCAACTAATTCTAGCTTGCTTTTGAGGCCACTTTAGATTTAACATTTTTTAGGCTGACTGTGGTTGTCTCCCTCTTCCATCACAAAATCAAAATGTATTTTTAAATTGGATTACATCTCATTTCCAGCTCACCCATTGACACCAAAATGAATCCCATTGTCAGACACCTTATTTTGGTTGTTATATAACCCTGGCTACTTCACAATTCCCCAACATACCTTTCAGGCTACTACCCACATTTGAGAATGCATGTGGCTAAGAGGCCACAACACAACTTGCCCTTCTTATGCATCCCCATTCCAACTGCTGGCAAAGAATCAAGCTATTAAGAACAATAATCTTCTCTACCATCACAGATCTAAGAGATACTTGCTACTAGAAACTGTTTTAACTGGGCAATGGTTAGGTTGAATTGCCCCAGAGATACTTAATCATTAACATTCAGACCTCTCAGTTCCTAATCATTCAATCATATCTACACCACCTATATCAAGGTTACCAATGAACAAAAAAACCTACTCTTTACTAAAAGGAACTGCAAGAAGCCATGATAGCAATAAGATTCATTTTTAAAAATGTTCTTGGGAGTTATACACCAGTTTAACACAAGCCTGAACATAGCCACTTGATTGGTGGTCTACAAGTTTTTCTCCAGGCAAGAAAGCTTTTGTGAAATGTAAGTTAACTCTCCATCCCTGCCCAATTTTAGGTTGTTGAAGTGCTGCAAATGACTAATATTGGTATGCATGCACAAGCAGACTAGTAACATTGACTATTGTGTTGTACGAACACAGCCAATGGTGGGTTAATATAAACTCCACAGTTGATTATTGAGAGGATACTCCCCACACAACATGATTATAATCAACAGTAGTGTGAATGAAGGCTAGCATCGAGTTGACTATTAGTTAACGGTGTGTTTGATTGACACATCCCCTGCCCTCTCCCCCACCCCCAGTCCTCCCACTGGTATTCCATCAGCCATTGCGAGTTCTACCAGCTGGATTAGAGTGGCAGCCACCACTTTGGTCGCTCTTGCCAGGGGACTTTGTAGTAGCTGAAAATTACCAATAGTGTGTAATGAAGTAGTCAATGGTACACGACACAGTTGTTCAAATAGTCAACTCTGCACAGCGTTGGTTATTTTGGCCGAATAACCAACTGTTGTGTGAAAAAGTCCCAACAGATGACACAATAACCAACCGTTGACTATTTAACCCACCATTGGTTATTGTGTCATCCGAATCGAGTCAGAGTATGAAATTGTTCTGAGTTTTTAATGTCCTAAGCAATATTTGCAGATAACTTCACCAAACATTCATTTTTACCACTACTTTTAAGTTAGAGAGGAATGCAAGCAGCTGGCACACTTATACGTATGTATTTTGATTTGATGGAATATAAACTATGCCTGCATCTAGCTAGAGAGTTTAAAATTTTAAATTGTCACTGGTCTTTGACTTAATCCACCTCTAACTACACATTAAAAATATATTTAGGCATAACTACTTGCACAAGAACATGGATGCACATTCAAATATGCATCCACATTCAATGTGAATTCCAACACATATTCTGTTTGTACCCAGACTTCCTGATCCAGCAAGCGGTAAGTATACAGATGTCTACATCTTCATGTGGATTCCATAGTTTGATAAGGGCATATTAGCTTACACACATTTTTTTTCTAAAAAAAGTCACTAAAAAGTATAGAAAGATCAGAGAGTCAAATTTTTTTCTTAGTGTACATTGACAGGCATTAATAGACACATGTAAAGAATGAGACAGGGAAATAATGCCCTTGTAGTATATATTACATTAATTGATAAAGTATTAATCTTCATTATACTGTCACATTACTTAAATCTTCTGCAATACCATTTCTTCAATAGATGACCCAGAAAGGGCTCCCCAATTGTGGACAGTTTGAAAACAATTACTCTAAAATCTTATTCCAAAACTGATTTCTAGTATTGGAGTACAGCCCTACATAGTCATTACAAAGACCAGTAACTGCTACCTATAGCAGAAATTATTATCAGCAAAGCTGTTTATTCAAGAACAGAAGCAACTTTAGAACCAAGAATTGTACATCTGTTAGATAATTCATATAGCTATACTTGTAGATGCTGCCACTGAATAGAAATTAACCTCTCTTCAAATTTCTTGACAGCCATAAAATGTTTGTGCTTAAAAAATACTATTCAGAAAGACAAATGGGCAATCAGCTTTCTAGATATGTCACCATTTAGTAGAAACACCCCCAAATTATATACCTGCACCATGGCAGATATCTGGTTGTCATAAACATTTCTCTTTAAAGCCTAAACCTGCCATCTCAAACTCTTCACACACTTAAAGATGGGCATATTCTTCGTATGACAGAAGCTCATATGACCATCCTCCTGCTTACAGAATGTCCACTTTTTACTCTTACATAAACATGTTACAACAGTTTAAAACTGATTTATCAGAGTGCCAGAGATACGATGACTTGCTTTTTTAAAATACTCTTAATATAAAAGTTGTTTGCTTCACTTGGTTCATAAGTAAAGAGTCATAGTTTCAGGATGATGGAACAATTCATCCCTGGATATTTCCTAAACACATAGTATTTGGATTGTCTTTCCTCTTTCCCTAACTTTCAACCCTATCAACATGGTTATAGGCCTTCCCTCAAGTGAGTAATTACTATAGCTAAGGCAAACAAAACAGATATGGTTAAAAAAAAACACAGTCATGTTGTGGATACAAACAATAGCTTTTTTGCCTAAAAATCATTTCAAGTGTTAGATCATACAAAATAAGTAGGCTGATCATCTAAAAATATGGTATAGGGAGGGGGGCAAAGAGAGGTACAAGTGGCCATTCCCACAAGCATTCCCACACATTGCCTATCAAGCCTATCAGGATAAATCTTGCTTAGCCTTCTGAGTGAACCTATGGAAGGACTCCAAATTCAACAGTACCGTATCAGAAGAGACTTCTGAATCAAGGCCCAAGAGAGGGCTGCCCAGAAGTTCAAAGCCACACCTAGTCTCCCCATTTTATCTGTGTGCCCTATTTTGGGGGGTTATGGTCCCTTCACAAGTAGGAGGGAGAGGGGGAAATGGTTTTGTCCCTCTGCCTCTTGCCACAGCCCTTGTTATGCTGTCATCTAAACTTCATTTTGCTTCTGACTACCAACTCTTATGACAAGTATATTTGTTGTAACAAGTAGGTTTGAAAAAGCCTCCAGGAAGAACTTCATAAGGCATCAGGCTGGGAGGGTGCAGTAACTTAATTATTCTTTAACATCCAAACCACATTCCCACAGTTCTTAGTTTTAACACAACAGGGTTTTCCAACTAAAAAGAAGACACTTAGCTTTCCTCACAAAGGTTACCCCCATGTTATTATCAGTGAAGGCATTATAATCAAATTAAACTTAACAAGGGGGGGACACAAGAGTTCAGGCAGGTAAGTTTCAGCTCAAAACCCCACACCTATGGAACCATATACACACACCCCAACCAACCCATGAAGTAATTTCAACTATAAAGTGGCCACAGACAACGCTGGCCTGAAGCAGTTACTTGAACCGTCCAACTTTCAGGGAGTCCTCTCCAGTGACAGGCAGAGAGGCCCAAAGTCAGCAGAGCCAAGAAGGAAAACATTATGTTGAAGCGGGGAAAGGGTAACCCCATAACGGTAATATAAGTTGAGGGACCAGATGGAGAAAGTGAAGGGGGATACTTTTGGTAACCCAATACCCCAACTGAATACATACCCCCCCCCCACGGGGGGTGGAGAGACAGCCTTTCACTATTGGGAATCTCTGTTTGGGGGGGGGCGGGGGTAGGATATACTTACTTAAATGGACGGCTATTGCAGCTAGTACCCCACAACACACACACACTCCCCAGTCTTCCCTAACCTACCTGCTGCAGGGGCATTTCCAAGCCTAACAGTGCCCCCAGGCAGCTCCAAGAGTTGAGAAGCAGGAAGGGCCGCGCGTGTGCGTGTGCGGGAGAGAGAGCCAGACCCGGGCGCACACCCTGTGGGGTCTGGGTGCTCCTCCTCGGTGTGCTTGCCCAGGCCAAGGGAAGAATCTGGTGTGTCCCCCCTCCCCCCACTCGGATCAGCGCCCCCTCCCTCCTTCCCTCTCCCTCCTTCGCCCGGCTCCCAGTCACAGACGCGGCCTCGGCGCACGTGTGCGAAACGTCACCGCCGAGTCCGGGGGTGAAGCGAAAAAGAGACCAGCGGGACAGAGAGCCTTCCCCCTTCCCCCACGGCCATGCTGCCTATTCAGACCACGAACCCCACTCCCAGGGCCAGGCCCGGACCGGGCCGCTCGGGCCGACCCGCACGCCGACACCCCCGCACGCCTTGTCCCCAAACCCTGGGCTACCCCAGCCCGACACGCTGCTGGCAGCGCCGGCCCCGGCGCTCTCTTTGTTCCTGCCACCAGAAATGAGGGAGAGCAGCGGTGGGGGGCGGAGGAAACTGCCCCCCGGTGCTCCCCGAACTCAAGAGGGCGCCCTCTTGGTAGCTCCGCTTCCATCGCCCCCCTCCGCCCGGGCAAGGTGGCTCCCGCGAAAACGGGCCAGAGGAAAGGCAGGAAGGGAGGTGGGGCGAGGGGTGGGGGGGAGAAAAGTTCTTGGCGATCCCAGACACAAACGTCTCCGCGGCGGCGCCCCCGGCCCTCGCTCAGGCGCCGGGGCCGGTGTGGCAGGGGGACTGCACCCGTCACGCACAAGCACGCACACCGACTGCGAAGGAGGAATTACCGAGGATCGGCCTCCACTTTCACTGGCGGGCTGCAGCAGCACCGTCCGCCCGGCGGGCCCGTGCGGGGTGCAGCACAAGGAAGAGGCGCCGGCGCCGCCGAGACTGGGCCGGGCGCCCTCCGCCACGCCACTAGCAACCCCGGGAAAGCAGGAGGAGACCCACGGCGCCCCCAACGCAGATGCCCCGGAACTGCTGTGGATCTGGATGAAGGCGGCGGCGGGAGCGAAGCGGGCTGGGAGGCTGACGGCGACAGCGGCGGGGGTCACTCCAGCGTCCATGGGAGGCGAGGCCGGCCGAGCAGCGAGGCCGTGCGGCTGGAGTCCCCTCCGCATCCTTCCCCTTGTGGGTCTGCACCAGGAGCGGAGTCTCCTCCCACCCCTTTCGCTTCGCCGCCAACCTCACCCCCCCCCCCGGGCCTTCCCGGCTCTTTTACTGCTTAATGCCCGCGCCCGACTCAAAATGGTCCAGGCTGGGGGTACCGGGGGGGTTGCAGCTCCAGGAGGCGACGTCGCGAAAGGGAACGAGCCCGCACAGCGGGCAGATGCGGCGGATGGAACACGGCCACTCCCGCTGTGTGGGGCTGGCTGGAAAATGGCTCCAGGAAGCAGCGGCGGCGGCTGCCGCTGACAATGAATGAAGGGAAGGGAGAGGGGTTACGCGCCAAGAGCCTCCCGCGAAACTCAGATTTCCCGCCCGCTTTTCAAATCAGATTTGCATAACCAGGCCCCTTCGCACGCCAAACTTGAAATGCTGCCTCATTGGCCTGCTCCTTCCGCCGGGTCATCCAATCGCGGCAGCTTTTCACGCTTTGGAAGCTTCTGATTGGGCTGCGGAGGCGCCGGGTTGCCCTGTTTTGCATAGACTTTTCTATTGGCTGCGTCGTTGGGGGATTCCCTTCTGAGCAGCCGGGATTCCGGACTTTAACCAACCAACCCCCCTCCCTCTCCCCCCCTTTTTTTCTTTTTCGCCTGACACTTAATCTGGATTTGTGCTTTACCGGACGCCTTCTGAAAAGGACAGGGTGTTTATCTCTCCTGTTAAAGAAGAGAATCAAATCCAGCGGATTTGGACACAAAAGTGACTGAATCTGCGCAGAGTTGAACTCAGCAGGTTATAGGCATTTTAAAAAATATGTTTTATGAAATTACCATTGCCTAAACTTTTCATGGCTTATAGTATTAAACGAATTAGGATTTCCAGACACTTATTATTATTGCCCCTATTGTCATTTACTCAAGACAAGCAGCAACCAAAATTGCAGCTTTGTTTGGGTTTGAATTATAAATGTATCTGGTTTTTTTAATTCCTGATGCTGTTTTCCAACATAATGTCAACCATAACCTTAAAATGATTACAATTAATTGTATTTCCCCTCTGAATAACTTTCCACAGACACTTCATACAAAGGCATTGTGTCTATATTCCCTTGCATTGAGTTTGGAACTCTGGAAAAATGTGGCATTGAAAATGACATTCTACAGGACACCTGCCAACAAAGACATTCCACATGCACAAGCTGACTGGATTGAACAGAAATCAAGTTGAACCTTATTTCAACACTGGCAGTGGGACAGCATCCTTCATCCTACCTGAAGGCACTTGGGGAGTACAGGGGAGGCTGAGTGGCCCTCTACATAACTTCATCTTCAAGCACCTCACCACTATGCCCTTCAGCACTTGCTGCCTGAGACAGACACTTCACTTTGGCTTATGGTAGGGCTGGCCCTGCTGACTGACATCCAGCTGAGTTCTTCCTTGGCTAGATGGGAGGTGTGCTACATAGTCTTTTGTGGAAGCAATCCTTTGTAGTATGAATGTTGTGTTTATAACTTGCTCTCAACATGCCAGGCCTTCTCTGTGCAGATCCTTCTTACCCTCCTCCCCTAGGACTGGCCATTCCTTTCAGGAACGTTGACGTAGCCTGTCTCATGTAACAGGTTTTGGGGGACCAATGAAGGGTAACAAACTGAATTATTTAGTTTGTTATATTTTTGCCACCAGTGGGACCACCATTTGTATTTTCTGCTTCAGGCACAAAAGTGTCCTGGTCCATCTCTCACCCTTACATTTGACATTAAGTATCTTCCTGGATATTGAGCCAGCCCCAGCTTTCATGGCATAACAATAATTATCTCCTCTTTCCAAATAGCTAAAAGGATACATTGTATCAAGCCGGCCTCCTTGTCAGCCTCACACCTATCACGAAATGCATCACAGCCTGTCAACCAGACTTTTCCTGCTGCTGCAGAGGGACTGTCAGAGCAAATGAGTGTCTAGAGTGTTTTCATACGTTTTGCTAAGAATACCTTTAAGGTCCATTTTACGTTACCCTGAGCACTGTCCTCTTTGTCTTTGATTTCCCTCTTGCTTCTCACATGCAATCTGTCACCAAGTCGTATTGCTTCTTCCTATACATTGTGAAAACATGCCAGTATGCATATCACATATCTAAATAAGAAATATTTTAAATATATAAATGGAAACAATGTTCAAAATTGAATATTATTTCTCAAAGTTCATCATGACACATTTGTAAGAGGCTTGGTTTAGAAATTGACACAGTCATTTGAGCCAAGAGGTATTTTCCCCACTGATGCATCAATTGGCATTGATGCTTCTTATTGGGACAACTTTTCTTTTTGTCACTGAAATCTATGTGTTTTCCATTGCTAGTTGCCCTCTCATTTGGAGAGCTCTCCCAAAACACCTCTGGCTCTTGCTTTCATACTTTCCATAGATCTTGCCATTGTTTCAAAGGAAAAATGTTCTTGCTGAAATTGTCTGGACTAACTAATCAAAAGGTCTGTCCTCATTCTCCTTGACCTCTTCACCACCTTTAACAGAGTTGATTATCATCTACTCAACTTGCTCCATATCTATGTCACCCTTCCTTAACTTGGTGCCCTTCAGATGTTCTGTACTACCACTCCCATCAACCCCAGCCTAAGGCAATTGCTTTTCTAACAATAGGACCAGCCCAGCTTAAAAGAAGGAATGTTAATAGGAAACAAAGAAAAAGAGCACTTCGCACGTATAAGTGTCATCAGTCTAGTGTTTTATTGCACAGTCATTATGGTTTTCTCAGGTCCTTTTGATTATGCGGTCCACCTCTTGCATGTCTCCCATTCCTTCTGGTCTTCTTTCAGCCACAAATAAGACCCCGGTAAATCCAATATGGCGGGGGGGAGTGAAATGTGCCGCCATTTCCTGCTATGTGCAGGAAAAGCAGCATGATAAAAACACCAACTGAATGGGCCACATGGTCATTGTTTACTTCCTCTTTCTTTCCCTGTGTGTCAACCCAACCAGTGTGGGTTGTCATGAGTTCATTTCCCCCATCTGACTACCATCACAGACACTGGGAAATGTTTGTACTGTTTTAGTTGTGTTTTCTCTCTCCTCTTCTGGGCTGAACATGTCGATGATATGGCAGCCATTGTCCTGACATGGGGCAGGGTATCTCAACCCTGGACGTAATTGTTGTATAGGAGTATTATCTAGTGTTGTTTCATTTTTATGACCAGGTCTTGAATATCTTTTTCACAATATATATACTTTACACTCAGAGGCTTACATGTATCCAATGCAGAGTGGGAGGTATCTCATACCTCCTGCTCTACATTTTAGCTAGATGGGCAATTTTGCCTGTCTAGCGGAGGCTTCAGGGAAGCTGCAGGACCAGGGCTTTCTCCGCTGTGGCACCCCGGTTGTGGAATGAGCTCCCCAGAGAGGTCCGCCTGGCTCCTACACTGTACTCCTTTCGTCGCCAGCTGAAGACCTTTTTATTCACTCAGTATTTTAACACTTAATTTTAACTCAAATTTAAATTATACTGTTTTAACTCTGTATTTTAACCTTATATAAATTGTGCTGCGTGGTTTTATCCTGGTTGTGCTTTTTATATTGTATTTTGTATTTGTATTTTTAACTTGTTGGTTGTTTTATGATGGTTTTAATTTTTTGTGAACCGCCCAGAGAGCTTCGGCTATTGGGCGGTATAAAAATGTAATAAATAAATAAATAAATAATAAATAAATATGAAAGAGGGCAGGGCTCCTGCAGCTTTAACTGTTGTCATGAAGAGGGAATTTCACCAGGTGCTGTATGCATACAAATGACACCTGAAATTCCCTTTTCAATACAACTGTTAAAGAGCCCTGTTCACCTTTTCATATGTGTAAAGGTTGAGCAAGTCTTTCCACAACCTGTACCACTGGATTTAGCATGGACCCAAGCCGAGACAAAAAGGGCTCATGAATTGTGAGATAGAAGATTTTATTAAGACTAAAGGTAGGTTAGATACATGGAAAGAATAACTAAAAGTAACTTGAAATATGCATAGCATAAAAAACCAGTAACGGATAAAACAATAAAATCTTAACTGTGACTACTCACTCATAATCAGGGCCTTGTCCCCCTCCCCCATGGTTCTCTCCACATCCTTTGGCAAAGACAAGACCAAGAGCTTGGGCAAAAACTATATACTTTTTCTCCTGTTTCACCTCCCCCTCCCCCCTCCTTCCTTGGCCTCTAAGATGACTCACCTCATTGAGGTAGGTAAAAAGCCTCTTCATGGCACCAAGGTTCTTTGTCATTTAGAATTTGTGCATCATTTAGAATTTGTGCATAATAATACCAAACTATCTGACCTTCCTCTCCCCTCATGCTGTTGGGCCAAGGCTCTTTGTCATTTATAGAATTCGTGTATAATAATACCAAACTAAAACTACCCTCTGGCTATCTGCTCTCCTTCACAATATGGTCACCCTAACATGGGACCATATTTACTGTGCCTCCTCCTTGCCCTCAGCCCTTCATGCTTGCACTTCCACATAGAGCCAGGCTTGGCTTCTTAAAGTACCATCAGCCAATATCACAAATAATACCAGGGCACAGTGTCTCCCAGGTTCCCATGCCTGCCAGCCTGCCAATATAGTGCCATACATTTTTAGGGCCAAATCAAATGCATACACTACGAGTCACTAGTGCTGAAATCAGTCTAATCACTTGCAAATAGCTTCACTTGATTGGGCCTTCTAACACTGCCACACACAGAGGACACTTGAGGAGCATGTACAATACTTTGGCCTTAGTCCTAAATATATTTGCATGGTTGTACGTTCTTTATTGTTATTATCATGCATGTATTTCCTTTTCCCAAAGAGCCCGGGGCAATGTGTATGGTTCCCCACCCCACATATTTATCCTTGCCACAACCCCATTATGTTAGGATGTCAGATGCTAACCAGTCCAAAGTCACACTGTGTTCCAATTCTGTGTTATCAGTTTTACATGGTGCTTTCTCAAGGATACAAAACAGGTACTGTAAAACTTGTCCTTTGTTCCTTGTTCCACGTTTATAGTAAAAAAATCTTAAAATTTTATAACACCAGGTTGCCTCACACTAGTAAAGAAAAGAAGTTTGAATGACCCTTCTCAAATATAAGGAAGATAAAGCAGAGAGATAAATTTCAGCAAACATCTCTCCGGTCACAGGAAAAGGAAATACAAAGAAAAAGGAAAGAACAGACCCATGCGGAATATAAACTTTCCAAAATAGGGACTTTAAAGCTCCAAGGTAGCAAAGAGGCTGAAAAAAATAGGAGACTGTTTTTAACGCCATGAGATGCTCTTAAGGAATGATCTTTGATTTGGGAAGGAAGGTAACTTCAGACTTGAAGAATGTGTAATTATTAGATTGATTAAATTAGAATAGAATTATGCATTTGATTCAGGGAGAAGGGTTGTTTGGCCATTTGTCTTAAAGTATTATGTGACTTCCCAGTACAGCAGGAGTGGATAACTTGTGGCCCTCCTGATGTTTTGGCCCACAACTTCCATCATCCTTCACCATTGGCTATGCAGGTTAGGGTTGATGGGAGTTCTAGGCAGCACTATGCTGATGGCAGCACTATGCTGCCCCCTGCTCAAGAAGCATTATCTAGGGTGACCTTATGAAAAGGAGGACAGGGCTCCTGTATCTTTAACAATTGTATTGAAAAGGAAATTTCAGCAGGTGTCATTTGTATATATGGGGAACCTGGTGAAGTTTCCTCTTCATCACAACAGTTAAAGCTGCAGGTGCCCTGCCCTCTTTTAAATCTGGTCACTCTAGTATAGCTCCTGCAGCTTTAACTGTTGTGATGAAGAGGGAATTTCACCAGGTGCCCCATATATACAAATGACCCCTGCTGAAATTCCCTTTTCTATGCAACTGTTAAAGATACAGGAACCCTGTCCTCCTATCACGCTACATTAGGAAAAGTAGATTGCTTCCATTTTATTTTATTTTTTAAATGTGGATGTTCTGCATGTCAGCCAGCAGGGGGCATAGCTTCATAGGTGAGGCCCCTAGAGAGACTAGCGTAACATACCGTAAAATAACATTTGGTATTCTTATAAATTGGCTGGTTGTTGTTGCTAACTTCTAGAATATGTTAGGATGCATTTCAAAAATCAATTTCCATTTCAGAAGTATATCCCACAAAATGGCTTTAAAAACATTGATTTAGTGAACATGTTAGCTGCCAGTTGGAGACCTCTAAATCTTTTCACATGGTGTCTGTTGCCACATGCTAAGTTGTTCACATAGAGCAATATGCCACACAGATTTTCTGAGTGCTCCCACAGATGTCTGGGGTGGGGCATTGTTTACAGTCATGGTCACCTGATCCACTTGATAAGCTGCTGTACATGAACATCTTGTCTTGTGATGACAACAGCTATACATACCATATGCTTCCAGATGGAGGGGTCCTAGCGCTAACCTTCAGAAGGCATTATGCAGCTATTCCATCTCCTCTAATTTAACGGATTTTCCATGGAAAGAAAGAAGATAGAAAAGGTGGGGGGGGACATGAGAGGGTTACAAGCAGAAGACATTGTCTGAAGCACCATAAAATAATGAGGCAGTGCAACTGCAAAATAAAAGCCTTGTCTAAAAGTATCCATGGTGAGTAAAATAACTTATAAGATACATATCAGATGCATAAAATTTGAAGGAAAACAAGGCTAGAACTCAATATCTGGATATGTCATATGAAGCTTACACTGAGTTAGATCATTGGTACATTTGGTATCGGCTCTGACTGGTATTGGCTCTCTAAGGACAGTATCCTATACTGCTGCTGCTCTCCTGCTGTTTTAATTGTGTCAGCAGGATCCATTGCTAGTGCTTCCTAAAGCAACCCCAGAAATTAGTGGAAATGCTAGTTTCCAGAATGAAACAGGTCAGCAAAGCCCCCTTCTGTAAGCTCCACTGACTTGATCTGTTCTGGAAACAAGTGTTTCCACTCATTTCCATTGCTTCCACTAACTCCCCGTTGTGCTAGTGGTAGGTCCCACTAGCACAGGGGCAGCATTGGATACACTGGCCAGGTCTCAGTTCCTTCCGAGCCTTCTTATTAGAAATACTTGGAATTGAACCTGGGGCCTTCTCGAAGCAAAGGATGTGCTCTATCACTGAGTTATGGTCCCTTCGCAAGCATTTCATTAATATGTAGGCAGCACATTCCCAAATTACATTAATGATGAAAGGGATCTAACATGTTTTCAGTAACTGTTATTTATATTCTGAAGGTTTTGAGAAAATAACGGGAAATTGGAGTAAAATGTAAGAACAGAGCAAGCTAAAATAATGCTTGAGTACATTACCGTGTAAGTCCAAAGGTGAGAGGGAACCTGGGTTTTCTCTAATACAACTGGAAAAGTCTAGAGAAATGAAGAACTTTCCTTGGGTGGAGGCTCAGGATTCTTACCTTAGAAGTAACACCACCTTGGGTATCCCTCTGACTCAGAACCACTCACAGTTGATCCCCACAGTTTAAAGCAAAAAGAACTATTTGTATATTGACAGAACTCTGTCTAAATACTCAGGGTATTCTTTGGGCTATGCCCTGAAATCTATTCTAGCCTCTTCCTTTGGTCACTACTATCTTCTACTGCTAGCTCTTCCCCATTCTCCAAATGCTTTGGATGCTTCAAGATGAGGCTTCTATTGGGTCCTAGTCTCATTCACTGAATTTTACATAGGGCCCAGACGTAGTTATATTTCATTTGTAACCCCCCCCCCTGTATTTTCTACCACAGAAAATCCATTAAGGAAGAAAAGATGGAGAGGGTATTTTCCTTAAAGGCAACCAAAAATAATTTAAAATAAAATACATTCAAAATGGTTGCACAGTGCATTTTGATTGGTATGGCGAGGAGCAATTTGTGTGAAAGTACTCTTTATATGGATTTTGGTACTGCTAGGAGCAATTTGTGTGAAAGTACTCTTTATATGGATTTAGGTACTGATTCCTACAGTGGGGTAACACTGTTTAATAATGTTCCTTGTTGAAGAGGGGGGGGGGAGAAATTGGATCCTCTGAAGCCAATATGCCACCCAAACCCCACACTATTTTTGTTTCTGCCAGGACTTTGAACTGATACTAATGTTCTGTTCCTGTATGAGAACTTTTTGGGTGTGGACATTACTGAGAGGGTTTGGTGATGGTTTCTCCTTTTTGCTTAAAAAAAAGGGGGGCCTTTTAAAAAAACATCTGGAGAGTTCACTGGCTATGCAGAAAGGAAGACTGTGGGTTACTCTCTTTCTCTGCTGTAGTGGTTGACATAGAGCTGCCAAGTGTGCTGTTAGAAGGAAGTATTCACAGCCTATTTTTAGTTACATGTGCAACATCTTCTGAAAAGGAAGTATTGGTTTCTGGTGAAAGAAGGCCAACTTTTGCCTAAACTGGTAAAAAAAAAAAGGGGGGGGGAGAAAAAGTTCTACCTAAACTTTTCATTCCTATATTTTTTAAGCAGTCAACAATAAAATAAAAACTAAGGCCTGTGTTCTTCCACATGAACTTGTGTATTCACTCAGATCATCATCTGAGACAATGCTCTGGCTGCCAAAAATCTTTAGAGCAGGGATCCATATGTCTTGGCCTATAACTCCCTTTGTTGTAGTGTACCATGGGTTATGCTGGCTAAGGCTGATGAAAGCTGTAAGCCAGAACATCTGGAAGAGGGCTATAGGTTGGCCACTCCTGCTTCAGAGGTTGCATTGGTGGTGACTGAAGACATGGCTTTTTCTGTGGTGGTGGTGATATGCCTTTGGAACACCTTCCCCAGAGATATCTGCTCAGACCCTTCCTTTTTATCATTCAGGATTTAAGTAAAGGTTATGTTATTTCCCCCTGGCTCTTCATCATTTCTTTTGGTAGTCCTGGTGCTGTGGGTTTTGGTGCTGTTGGTAACTGTGCTCCATCTTTTGTATTGGTTCCAATACCTTTTATAATTATTTGTTTTAAATTCTTATATTTTAAGTCATCTTGAACCCACAGGGAGGAGGTAAAGTATTTAAAATAAGAACGTTTTAAATAATTCTTATTTAAAATAAGAATGTTTAAGTTTACTTTTGTGTAATATGAAATTTCCACTGTATTCTATGGAGCTGAGATGGTTGGAGAAAATAGGGTTTTTTTTCTTGAAATAACACCAGGCAATTCTTAAACTTGTAATGAATTCTGTTTGACTTATTTTATTGTTTATATGTAACATGGTTAAATGATAGCAAAACTTTGCAATATTTATGTACCACTTCTCATTTGAAATAAACCCCAAAGTGGTTTACAAAAGAAAAGAAAAGAAAAAACCCCAGTACAACCCCATCCAGAGCTGGTAATTCCCAGGGCTGGGAGCCAGTCACCCACAGTGCCTCCTTCTTATTAGACTTCAGGATACCGGCCCTCATCTAGTACACCACTGTGTTCAAGCATGTATCTAGGTTATGCATTGACTATCCTGATTCAGATATAATGGTGTACTTATTTTATCCCCTATTGGGACTTCATTCACCTTTAGCACCCTTCTCCTTGTTCAGATCTTACTCTGTTCCTGAGTGAGTAGGGAAGAACCTATACTACTTTTTAAAATGGTTTTTAACAGTCTTGACAACTGCTGAGGCCCATGACATACTACATATACAGTTTGTCAGATTAGCTAGCTTGTGCCTTTCTCACTTACGGACATGCTAACAATTCCCCAGAAAGTATCCCCTGCACCTTTCAGCTCCTCCTTGGGGTTGGCATCTGGTCTGGAGCAACACAGCCTCCACTCTCTGACAGACACACCCTTCCCAGGTCTCCTGGCATGGACTTCAACCCCCTCCTTATAATGTACAGCTGGCAAAACCAACTTTCTATCCTACACCCACCTCCACACCTGTACCTTGTTATCAAGACTGGCAGATAGTGACAAAGGGAGTATTTGGCCCAAGTCCCACAAGCCAGGAACTGTTAAAGGGTGAATGGATATTTTTTAAGTGAGAAGCACAGCTTCTTGCCACAAATGGAGAAATAGTTTGGTGTCATCAACCCCAAACCTCTTCATGACTGCACTGCACCCAGCGGCTTCATATAGCTATCAAAATAGCATTACAGACCAAATAGACTTCCAGAAGGCCTATATATAGGGCCCCAACGCTATTCTCTGGAACCTCCCCTCTAGATAAGGGCAGAACTACTGCAAAACAATGGCCCCAGTCCAGGAGGATACCATGATCAATAGTATCAAAAGCTGCTGTGAGATCGAGTAAGGCCCTTTCTACACCTTGTTTCCCCCTGGATCATCCCTGTGCATCCAAGGGACACACAGGTGATCCTAAGAGCAGGCAGGGACGATCCCTCCATTTCCCTGGGATAACTGAGACCTTGGTTATCCCAATTTTTCACGCGATCCCAGGACAATCCTGAGGACCGCGGGTGGTGTGGGTGACTGTCCCAGCTTCTTCCCTCCTCCCCGTGAGTAGTGGGGGTCAGCAGAGGGAAGAAGATGGACCAGGGGGAGTCCAGGGACATTGGGGGGGGTGGAGTTTTTTTTTAAAAAAACTTACATTTCCCTTGAGTGCAATTGCACTGCTGGATCCTGTATTTTTTTTTTTAAAAAAAAAGGTGGCCGCGACGGCCGCAATCTCCCTCTTCATTTCTGGGATGTCACGCAGCCATCTGGACACAGGGCGATGATCCAGAAACCAGAAATCTTGGGATCGTCTCCCCTGAATCCCTCTACGCCCTTAGGTGTAGAAAGGGCCTAAGAATAACAGAGTTGCACTCCTTCTGTCCCTCTCCCTCTTCCATCAGGGCATCCAAAGCTGACTTCATAATCAGGACTGAAATGAATCTAGACAATCAGTATCCTCCAAGAACGCCAGCAGCTGAATTGCCACTACCCTGTTGAACAGGGGGCATTCACCTCCAGGTGATAGTTATTGTAAAACCTGGATCCAAGTACCTTTTCCCCCAAGAGTGATTATACTATCACCTCCTTAATGGCAGTGCATATACCACTCCTTAGGCCCCTAGTCAAACCCCCTTGGCTAGCCATGATGGGCAAAGGTCAAGAAGACATGTGGTGGGTCAAACTGCTACAAAGCGTCTTAGCCACATGAAGCCTCCTCCTTCCTCAGCTGTCACACCACCAACAATTCCAGCAGGCGATTACACCAGCCCTGCTGAAAGAATTATTCATTTTTTCCTCTTTTCTCCCCATCCCTTTTCTTGTGTGTCATGTCTTTTTAGACTTTTTAGCGTGCAGGCTGGTCTGGTCTTGTTTAACTGTGGGCTTCTGTACACAAAGCTTATATTTTACGCTCGTGATTGGTGACTTACTCCCATGCTTTCTGGCCAATAAAGTGGCTTTATTCTCAATGGGGGGTAATGCGATTAGAGATTTTATTGTGCTTTGAAATGCGATAAATTTTCATAATCCTGCTATATTGCAGCTATACTACAACACCATCTAGTGGAGATGTGTAAAGAAGCCAAACTTACTCCCGCAAGGATTCCACAAGCAGAAGCCCTGGTAAGGATGCAGGATTTTAGCCTTGTGTAGAGAAAACCTATATGTTAAGCTGCTCCCAGAGCCTTTGGGGCCATGAAGCTACCCAGATAAAAATACTTTTTTATTATTATTTAAAACATTTCTTAGCCACCCTTCAGGGCAGAAGCCCTCCCAAGGCAGCTTACAAATAAATAATAATATGATTGCAGCCTTAAAGAACCACTCCCCTACTAGCTCTTTTGTACAGCATACGAATACCCCCTCCATTTGAAATTTTTTATTATTATATTTTTTTATATCCCACCTTTTCCCCAATACTGGGACTCAAGGCAGCTTTACAAATTAAACATGTACAGTTAAAACAAATAGAGATATACAACAATTAAAAATACAATTAATCATGCTACAATATTAAAAGTATTTAAAATACTAATAATGTAAGAAAAAATCCAATATATAATCAATGCATAAGCAGAGGACCAAACTACTCTCCAAAGGTGAGCCGGAACAAAAAAGTTTTAGCTTGCCTCCAGAAACACACCAGGGAGGGAGCCAGTCTAGCTTCCCTGGGAAGGGAGTTCCAGAGTCCCAGTGCAGCCACCAAGAAGGCTGTAATTGATTATGCTTAGTTTAGATTACACTGACTGAATGCAAAACCAATTTAACCCACCCTGCCACAGTCATAAGAACATAAGAAGAGCCATGCTGGTCAGACCGAGGGTTTATCTAGTCCAGGACTCTGTTCACACAGTGGCCAACCAGCTGTTGACTCACAAGCAGGAAAAGGATGCAACAGCACCCTCCTGCCCATGTCCCCCAGCAACTGGTGTATATACGCTTTTACTGCCTCTGATACTAGAAGTAGCATATAGCCATCAGGACTAACAGCCATAGATAAATTCCTTCTCCCCCAGGAATTTATCCAACCCCCTTTTAAAGCCATCCAAATTGGTGGCCATCACTACATCTTGTAGTAGTGAACTGCAGTGTTTAACTATGCACTGTGTGAAGTAATACTTCCTTTTATCTGTCCTGAATCTCCCATAAAACCAGCTTCATGGGATGACCTGGGTTCTAGTATTATGGGAAAGGGAGAAAAATGCCTCCCTATTCACATTCGCATCATGCATAATTTTGTACACCTTTGTCATGTCTCCCTTTACTCGCTTTTTCTCCAAGCTAAACAATCCCAGCTGTTGTAACCTTCCCTCATAGGGAAAATGCTCCAGCCCCTTGATAATTTTACTTGCATTTTTCTGCACTTTTCCCAGCTCTACAGTGGTTTTTTTAGATGTGGTGACCAGAACTATACACAGTATTCAAAATGTGGTTGCACCATAGATTTGTATAATACTGGCAGTTTTATTCTCAGTTTCTTTTGAATAGTACTTAATGTGGAGTTTGCCTTCTTTAGTGGCCGGGTTGACAATCACAACCCCAAAATCTCTTGCTTGGTAGGTCACTGCCTCAGTGGGATTTTTCCAGAGTAAATGTGTTGTGACTAAGAGCTCCATCAGGTAAGTGTTCTATTGCACATGTGTCAGTGGGCGCTCACGGATTTTCATGGGCTCCTCTCACAACATTGTCTGCATCCTGTGCACCTCTTACCTCTTGTAGCCTTTTTCATGCAACAAAAAACACACCCCAGTAAGTCCGACTTATTTTTTTGAGATGGAATTTGCTGCTATCTCCTGCTGTGTGTAGAAGCACTGCAATGAAAACAGCCCACTTATGCATACGTAGACAGAAAAGTTCTACAACTCCTTGCAATGCTGGCTGGAGGATGGTGGGAGTTTTGGACTTTTTTTCTCTCTAAACAGGATTGTGCTCTTACCTGGGCATTTCTAGAACTTGTCATTTTGTGTTGTGATCAATAGGTCTACTTAGAGTAGACCTATTGAAACGAATGAGGCTTAGGCCAATCATGGCCAACTTAAGCCCTATTTATTTTAATGGACCTACTCTAAGGAAGGCTAACATTGGATACAACACTTTGCATGTAATATTCACTAATGTGTACTCCAGGCAGTCTGGTTGTGATGGAGTTATTACTTTGGAGACACTGGTCTGAAGAGAACTTTGATCTGCCTTTAGTTTTGTAAGGGAGGCACAGGTCTAACATAAGTTTTATAAACAGATCAGTCTGAGGGGGCGGGAAGTTACTCTGGCTGTGAACTTCTAGCAAACGCGGACGTTGAACCGCATTCCCGCGTTATAAACGATATGGGCGAGTAAGGCTTGCAAGGTATGCGCCCTTAAAAGCACATCGACAAAAATGGGAACTAGCCCCTCACACGTGCCATCTTTTACTATTAAAATAGTATTGCAACACCTAAAATAAAAGGTACCGGAGCTTAAGCATGTCCAGACTCCACCCACCGAGAACAGCACAGGGCGGAGAGGCTCCGACAGTGTGGCTGTTTCCGTAGTAAAAGAGGTACTCTGTACATGCTTAAAGATCCTGTATATCGAAATCTTAAACTTGCTCGAAGCTGTCACCAGAATGAATAGGAAAAGAGAGGGGGAAAAGGGGGGTCAAAAAAGAAAGAAAAGACGGCATGGGTAGAGTACTTATACCAGTGGCCATAATCCGCCAGCTCTGCAGCCTGAGAGATTGAGCGGGAAGGAAAGTCGAGCCTTGCTTTGAGGTCAGACTTTTCTCGCGCTGTCAATTTTGGGCTTGCATCCAGTAGGTTTTTATCAAGTTTTGTCTGACCTAAATCCCATTCAGTTGAATGGGTCTACTCTTAGTCGGACTCTCATTGGATACGACCCCCCGTACTATGCTGCAGTCAGAACCTCTGCTGGCAAAACAGGTTCGGGCTCGACGCAAGTCCTAACAGGGAAGGGCGCTCCCCACCCAGCTCGATCTGTTTAGGCGCGGCCCGAGGAGACGGCGCGGCTGCAGGGCTCGCGTCTTCCCCGCCCTCAGGCTTTCAGCAAAAGCCCGCGCCCCGCCCGCGCGAAAAGCGACAGCCTTCCCACTTCGGAGGGATGATGCTGGGTCGTCCCTCTCCCTAGGTTTCGCTGAGAATGAGGAAGAGAAAGGTGGGTGTCTCGGGCCGCCAATTAGACGCCGGGCGAGAGGCGGGGCTTCGTCTCGCGAGCGGTTGCATTGGTTTGAGGTGCACGTGCCTGGTGTGTGTGTGTGTGTGTACACGCTGGTGCTTGACTGTGACCATCGCTAGTGCTGTGGTCAGGGCTGGAAGGCAGAGGGAGAGAGGGCGGGAGCCACGCTCGAGGCAAGCCGGGCTGCAGGATGGCAGAAGCAGCCGGAATTCCCTATAGGACCACAGGTTCCACCCTCTTGCACCCGCTTAGTGACCTCCTGGGCATCCCACTAGATCAGGTGAGGCGAACTCGGTTAACTTTGCATTGAATAGTAACTCTCGGTGAAGGACGGGGTTGGAAAAGAAACGCAAGATTTCGGAATTGCAGCTGGAAGTCTGGGTTGCTCCTCTTTTAGGTTTGAAATTAGCACAGAAATCATAGGATTTAGGAAGATGCTAGGTTTGTGTTGATTGTGCAGATTTTTTGTCTTCCGTATATGAAGGGTGCCATTCTGTGGGAGGATGTTAAAATCCGTCCCTTGACAGAGAGCAATGTCTTGTTAAAAACAATAACTCCTGAACACTATTAGCCAGATTTCGTATTATCATTTTTAGTGTTATTGCAGCCTGACTATACAAATGATTCAGAAGTAAGCACTATTGAGTTCACTGGGTGGGTGTGTACAGGATTGCATTATGTATAGGCACCCTGGTGAGTGTGTATGCTATCGCAGCCTGTCTGACTTGGTGATGAGCTTGCGTACCATGGTTTCAGGACTGTGGCTTTAATTACATGGTCTGTGCATTATAGCAACGCTGGTCTTCAACTTCCGAGTCAAAAACTTTTGTAGGCCAAAAGAAGGTGCCTCACACTAGTGGAACAACTGCTATTTTATCTTCTTCTTGTCCTCCTTTTAATGACTTTTAAAGGGGTAAACAAAAGCTATATATATAGAAGATGATGGGAGCATGGAGAGAGAGAGGTAAGGTAAAAGTGAGCAATGGGAGATAAAAAAGAAGAAAGTCAGATGGGTAATAAAATAATAATAATAATAATAATAATAATAATAATAATAATTATGCTCTCACGTAGGATGTTGGGCCAGAGGAAACACTAATTCCAAGCCAAAATAACAAAAAAGGTGAACCTCACTCAATACTGCAGAAATAGTATAATTTATTTACCAAAGTTTTCCAAAGTTTTCCAATTTTCTCTTGTAATCTGTGACATGTTTTGAGTATTCTTCCAAAAGACAGAGGAATTCCTCACTGAGGAGACAAGAAGTGACTATTGCGTCTGTGAGATTTACCTCTTCTGATGTTCTTTTTGGGGTGTGTGTGTGGGGGGGGAGTCCCATCTGAAAAGATTGAAGGCTAATAATGGGCTATGTAAGAAAACAGGATGGAATGGGTTGATAAGAGCATGAGGCCCAGTCACTGGGTGAACAGGAGTGTGCTGTTGGATGCCTAATATTAAATAACGAAGTGCAGGAAGGTGCAGAGTTTCCCATGGCAACTAAATTGAAACTAAGCCTGTCACTGAATTGAAGGTACAACCTTCCCTTGTTTACCCTCATCTTGAACTTCCTTTTGCGTTCCCTATGTTGAATGTTAGAACGTAAACTCCTTGGAGCATGGGCCTTTCGTGATGTTGCTATATAAAAAGTCATGCATGTCAACAGTGATGTAAACAATATAACTCTACCCTTCCCCTGCGTGGAGTTGTCACATTACTGAGTTTGTGATTTTCTCCACCCCCATAATTTTCTGGGGTAGGGCAAGCAGAGCACAGGCTTATGAGGGCATCCTATACATATCTACTTAAAAGGAACTCCCAGATAAGGCTGTGTAGGTTATATTTAGTTAAAATACTTTTGGCCACTTTTCCAGACAAAGGCCTCTCAAGGTGGCATAGAACTGTATAAACCAAAACGTTAGAATAATAAAAGATTATATTGAAAACTGTTAAACTGAGATTGCAGTCTTAGATGCAATTGAATACCATTTCACATTCCTTAAAGTCATCCTCCCCCCCCCGCCCGCCCCCCCACTCTGCATGTGCATCCTAAGCAAAGAACCACAATATAGGCCTAAGCATTCAGGCATGTTTACTGTTATAGTAGTCCCACCAAGTTCAAAGGATCTTATTCCCGGGCAAGTGTGCTTATGCACTGAATTGGCGGAAAGTTGCCTTAAAACTACCGTTTACTCATTCTTTTTATTTTTACTTAAAGCACTTCTCTGAAAAACAGGTTCTGTCTGATACTGTTGAGCAAGTGGGCTGAGTCATCTTATTTTCAGAAGTCTTTATTTTGATTTATCCAGTACTTAAAGGCATCTTATTTCCTTGAACTAGATGCTTATCAGTATCTACTAGAGGGTAATTCAAATGAAAGTTTTAAGTTTGAGTTTTAAAAAGTGAATTATACCTCAACTTTGAGATTGGTGAAATTGGGATTTAATCAGATGGTGGGATTGGGATTTAATCTCAACTCAGATTTGAAATAATGTATTAATATTCTCATCAGACAATCTAATAGTACACATATTTTCTCAGAAATAAATCCCACTGAGTGCTATGAGGCTTACTCCCAAGTAAGTGTTCTTCAGACTGTAGCTTTTGTGATAACCTTTGACAATAGAGTTCCCCGGCCCTTCCCTTGCCTCAGCTGAGTTTGTTTTGCTATGAATATTTCAGCTGATGTGGAAGCATAAGACAAAAGCGTGATGTAGTATAAATACAGTTAAACACTAAACCCTTTAATGTTTTTTTGAAGTTCACAGCCATATTTCTCCACTTAGATAAGTTGTTGGTAATTTGCAGTGTCGCTCAGGGTTCACTCATGGGCGGGCAACCTGTTTCATTGGCAGAGGGATCATAGAATCATACAATAGTAGAGTTGGAAGGGGCCTACATCGAGTCCAACCCCCTGCTCATTGCAGGAATCTACCTTAAAGCATACCTGACAGATGGGAGTTTGTGGTACTCTTAGAATGGGCTTAGCTCAAAAGTACACAAAGGCATGGAGAGCTGCATCGATACCAGAGTACACACTGCCATCTCATAGTTTGACCTTGGGTTATGGCATACGGTTTTTACGTTTTGACAACAAGTATTTAATGTCTCATTAAACATAAAACGAAATATGTTAGTTTTAAAATTATATTTTAATATCAAGACTGCCCTGCTGTCTTTTGGGGTGCTTCCAGGGAAGGCTGTTATTGGGCTTCATTCATGGAATCTTATTGGGGGGCTATCCAGGTGAAGCCCTCCTGTGTTTTCTCACTGCTGCTCTCATTGTTTGTTAGTTTGTTTCCCCCCAAAATAAATCTATTAAGGAGGAAAAGAAGAATAGCTACTCAATGATATTTGATTGGTATTGCTAGGAGCGCTCCATCTAGAAGCACCTTTTGTGATCAAATTATCATAAACAATTTTTGGGATGGGTCTTAGTCTTGCACTATTAAAGAAAGTAAGGTCCAGGATTTTGAAGCCAGGCCATTAGAGACATTAAGGATGCACGCAATCCCATGCATGTTAGCTAGGACTTTTTTCTGTCTAAACATACATAGGATTGCATTTTTACTCATTGTGCTTATTTGGAGGGGCTTTAAATGTGTATTTTCTTTTGAATCAATTTTGTTTAGTTATTTGATGGAAGACCCATTGGATTGGAGGAACAAAGCACACTTCCAGAGATGTTCTGTGATAAGATACTGCTATGGTGTTAGTACAAAATCTAGTGCAGCTGGCTGGTGGATGCTAGGAATTGTAGTCCAACTCACCTAGAGGATGGCATGTTGGGGAAGGCTGATCTAGTGTAGCAAAATCTTTTATATCTCCATGTATTTGAGTGGGCAGGTGGGGTAGAGAATTGTTCTAATGTGAAATGTGGAGTCCTGGGCCAGATTTACACCAAGCTGGATATAACACTTTGAAAATGGGATATGGAATGTGTCCTTGGCATGAACAATTGTCAATACCTTTATAAACCATTATAAAGCAGTAGTGTAGCTCCTGTCCTGGTATGATTGTTCGATGCAAGACTACTTGGAGGCTTGACGTCTTCCTTGTGGTAGCAAGAGAAATTGTACTTTTCTTGATGAATATTTCTCGGGCCGGCATGCACCTGCTGCCCTTTCTGCATTCCCCCAGCAATGAGGAAATTTGCAGCTATCAGAAACTGTTTGCTGTACCAACCAAAAAAAGGGCTCTGCTGTTCAGATTGTGCTGCAAGATAGGCTAGGCAGCAAGGAGTTATTGCAGTAGGTTTTTAAAGCAGCACAAATGAGGACATTCTAGATCAGGGATGGACTGACTGTAGTCCTGTGGGATCTACTTTTTAAAAAAAACTAATTAGAATTGCTATGGTTCACAGATTGACAAAATAAAACTATACAGAATCTCTTAAAATCGCATAGAGATCTTATGATATCAACTGGTATGCAAGTAGCTTAATTTTTATTCTTTTATTTAAGGAATAACTAATCTGTGTTAAGTTGGCCTGGGTATGAACTCTAGCTTAAGATCATAAGAAACACTTTGCTGGATCAGAACAAAGTCCACTTAGGGTGAAATCCTATGCAAGTTTAGACAGAAAAAAGTTCTATAATTCTCAGCATGCCCCAGCCAGCATGGTTGGCTGGAGGGATGCTTGCAGCTGTAGGACTTTTTTTCTTTCTAAACATGCATAGGATTGTAACCCTAGGCTTGCATTTCATGAAGAATCCCAGTAAGCTCTCAGTGGTCCATCAGAAACTTGTCGGGATTTTCTTAATAGCTATATATATGGTCCAAATAAAAAAAAAGGGACTTATTTTGTTGCTTGTTACTGCTGAAGATAAATGAAACAAATCCTTCCTTCCTGTGCCCCTCCTCAAAGGATTTTATTCATCCTTTTTAGGGCTATAACAGGAATCCTGAAAGCAATGTATCCTACATTCATCTATCTGGCCCTATGTCAGATGCCCGGCCCCTGGCTTTTTTTGTAGTCAAGCTGTGTTTCTAGTCAATTACTTTTATTATGCAAACTACAAACAGGCCTTGCCTCAGATTACAGACCATATCCTCATGCAGCTATTGGCAACAAGGTTTCCTAGCAGTCTATGCATAATACAGGTTTCAGATAGCTACCTGAGTTAAAGCACCATGAATGAAAGTTACTACCATGGACCCCCCTTCTTAGACTGAGCGGTCTACCAAGTTCCGCCCTAAAGGTAGATCTTTCCATAGGGTTGCCTCCCTTGCTGCAAACCCTACACCCTGCCTTACTCCATTTGAGGAGGCTCTTGCTTTATTTTCTGACTTGGAGGTGTTCACAGTTGCAACAGTTGAGAACCACAAAATGCATTGCCAGTTGTGATTGAGAAGGTGATAGTTAATTTTTTTGATTGCCAAAGAAAGAATTCTGCTATTGTTATTACTGCATAATCTGATAAGTATTTTTCTTATTTTTTCTTGCAACTCTGAACAAACTTTTTATTTATTCCTTGTTATGAGTGAATGGTTCTTCACACACAAAAAGTACAGTAGACTAGTGTATAGAAAACATAGTATAATAATTTATTTGTTTACTTGTTTCAGCTACCTGAAAACAGTAGTGTGATAATGAGGCCTTGCATGTAGTGTGCCATGTTTGGTTTAATGCTGCAGGAGTTATATTCACAAGGAGTACACATATGTCTGATTCTTGGTTTGTAGACAATGTTTAGTTAGTCTAAGTGAAGGTTGAAATATGTGTGTAATCAAGGGAAGGGAAGGTTTGTGGGTTGTTGAAGTGAGGACATATCTGAATAGCTCTTTTGGAAAATAGTGTCTTATAAGGTTTACTAGTTTTTTTAGGGGTGCTGCAGAAGGAAGGGATGAGGTGATAACGCTTGCATTTTGTGATGGGGAAAATGTTAACTTTTTGTTATAAACAAAATATAAATAAAAATACACACCAGAGTTTGTATTAGTTTGGAGCAGTGAACATCCATGACATAAGTTTTGGAAATAATCCAAAATATATGGCAGTTTTAAATTTTTATATGTTACATATGTAGTCGGTAGATTAACATTTCTTTGCTTTAGTTGTCGAGTTCAACAAGGTCCTATGTGGAAAAATTAAGTAAACATAGAGGACAGGATGGTATAAACGTTGAACTAATCAATGGAACAAGTTGAAACATTTATTCATTTGTACAATCCCTCTGTTTACTTATTTAAAAAAAATAATGATTTTTTTTTGCTTCCTGAAAGTAGACTCCTTGCGTTTAACCACTTCTACAATATGAGTGTCGCACAGAGATTTTAAATGCTTCTGAAGGTGAACTTATAGATTTTACTGAGGGAGTATATACTCTACCAATGCTTGGCAACTCCACCCTAGCTTTTCAGAAGGAGAGTGTCACAGTCTAGTTCAGTACTATCAACATAGTCTGCGCAAATGCAAACACATCACTGTGTAAGCTTTCTACACATTTGTTTGCTGAAAGGTGTTGCCTTCTCATTTGCTCATGAAAAATTGAATTTTCATTTTATGAGAGAACAGATATTCCCCCCCCCCCCAAATTCTTCATCATGAACTGGCCCTGAATACACTCTTTCTGACAGCAAGACAATTCTGTTAGGGTGCAATCCTATGTGAATAGTCAGTAGCCTCTGAACTCGGAGTCTGCCGACTCTTCAATGCAGGGTAGAAGTTCAGCGGAGATCTTTGCCCCTGTGCTCCAGTGGCCCTGCATTTCTGCTAGATGGGCAGTTTTGGCCATCCAGCTGTGCCTTGAACTGGGGGGGGGGAGGGGGAGGAAGGAAGCTGTGGTGGCCATAGGAAATGGAGTACTACAGCCACCCCGGTCTCCTTCCTTCCCTGCTTCCAGGACTGTCCCATCCCCCCCGCCCGACTCCATACTATGTTTTGTGAATGCAGAAAGGTAGCTGGCACAATTCTCTCTGCTCCTGCTACAAGGGGGAGGTAAAGGTGGTGGAGAGTGAAGTTGCCTAGCTCTGTGGTTGGAGCCCTTTCTTCAGCCTCAGAGCCAGGAAACTGAACAATTCTATGCCCCCACCCCAGAGACTGTCTAGGGGCCATAGGATTGCTCTCCTGAGCATTCAAGTTTTGATAAAGGGAATGGCAAAGCACAATCATTGCAAGAATTGTAATTCTGGATGAAAGATGGGCTGACTTGAAACTTGTGTGGCTTGTTCCCCTCCCCCTAAAATCTCCATGGTCCACTTGGCTTGTTTCTCTGGCTTGTCGGGAGAGAGATAAGCCAGAGTTGTGTCCAAACTCTGTTGGATTTGGACACAACAGAGCTCCCCTGGGTTGTTTAGCCACTCCCACTTGCAACAGGAGCAATGGGGCAGCAAGAGCGAGCATGCTGCCTCATTCATGACAATGCACTTTAAAAAAAAGTGGATTGTTGTGATGGGTGAACAATTTACAAAGCAAAAAATGCATACTCAGGATCTCCAAACACTTTAGCACAATTACTTTGTTTAAGTAATCTTAAGGATATCATAATAGGAATATAACCTCTTGCTGGAGCAAACCATGACTCACTAGTCCAGCATTCTTTGCAAGCTATTTGCACACACTTGATGGTTTTCCATAAAAGGCCCATGGGGCCACCAGTGGACTACTATCTGCCTTATTTCCACCATTCCCCTAGGGACTTCCTTTATGACAATAAGCAGGGATGGCCAGTGGTTGCCCTGCAGGCAGCATCCACCCTGTGATAAAGCTTCCTAGCTGAGTCTTTGGTCTAAATGGAATATTGAAATAATGTGGGCTCTCCCAATTTACTTGATGGGAACCAGGTGAGTAGTGAGAAGAGCATCTGAGCCCAAAGCTTTCTCTTCCTGGGTAAAATCATGAGCAGAAAATATTTGTTTCAAATAAGGAGAAGACTATCCATGCCTACTAATCATGGTGAGTATATATAGGGCAATATCCAATGGGGCATTTTGCCCCCGCAGATTTTGTTGTGCAATGAGGCCCACTGCCTGTGCAACAGAGATTTAATGCTTCCTAGAAAAAACCTTGGAATGACTAAAAACATTTATTTCTGGATCGGGGCAGGTTGGCTGAGCTCCTTTGTGCGAGCGCTGAACAGCTCCGTTCCAGAAACTAGTTTCTGTTCATTTCCAGTTGCTTCCGGAAGTGCTAAATCTCATCGCACAAGCAGTGAGTGCTGCTTGCAGAACATAATTGGCAGGGCGCAACAGAATCGGCAGAGGTGCAGCACCCCATTGGATATTGTCCATAACTTCCACTATCAGAGGCAGTGTGCTTCTGAGTACCAGTTGCTGAGGAACATGGTTGGCTACTATGGAAAATAGGATGCTTTGGTCTTTGGTCTGATCCAACAGGGCTCTTCTTACATTCTTTAGGTTTGTGGTGTGCTATAAATCAGATTACTGAATATTATACTTAATTAAAGCTTTAGCTTTATTCTGATCCATATTGGCATTATACAAAATCGAGTCATAAGTGCAGAAATAAACATCTATTCTATGCCATCACTTTCAGAGTATAAATTATGGGATTTCCAATATATTTCCTCTTTTTCCTCCAGCCTTTCATTTAAGATTATTCATTCAAACCTGATAATTAGGTTATACATTTCTTCCTGTTTATTTTGGTTGCTATGTGTTGAGCTGTTGAACCACATTGAAGTAAACAGTTGTTAAAACAAACAAGGTTGCCGACAAACTTAGGATGGACTCCTGAAAGTGCAGAAGTGATGTATCCATGTCCTATAAATTATACTTCTGAATGGTAGACAGTTTCCCCCAAAAATGACACAGGCACCATATTAGTTGTAAAAATTGTAACAATCGTCTGCATTTTTCCATCAAATTTTAGGTTGCTGTGCAGCAAATAATTACCAGATGAATTTTAGCTGATCATGATTAGCACGGTTAGTTTACCCCTACTCAGATCTTAAATATGTGCTTTTGCATGACTTCTTGCCATACAGTCATCTGTGAAATTTTAATGTAGTACCATGTTGCATTGGCATAGGAATTGGCACATGACATCCCTTTTGCGTCTGTGCTGCCAGAAGAAATCTTAAGAATTGGCGAGTTAATTCCCCTGTACTTTGGTTTATATTATTTTATGAATATCCAAAACTATTCTAAAAATACTTCATTCTCACTGTTTTACAGCAGACACAGTGTTTGCATTCAAAATCTGGGCTGCTAATCCCAACTATAACCACAAATTCTTTCCTGGGCCAATATTTTGTTGGTCTTGGGTTCCTGACAACTTCCTTTAGTAAATGGAATATTTTGGGCCACAAAACTACATGTTCAGGCAATTAGCAAAAGCCTGCTGATTCTTCTCCCTGCCGGGTTCCCACTCCTGATCAGGACTCTCACTCCTGCTATTTACTCTTTTAAAAAAGCATTCATGCATTTACTTATTATATGGATGGCACCACGTCTACTTTGCCCCTTTATGAAAATCCCAAGGCATCACATCAGCTCAATAAATGGAAGCTAGAGCCACCACTGTTAGTGTGACCATACTACTATAAAATCCCTTAGTTCACTTGTTACAGAGCAGCTCAGATACACTTTTACTTGGACACGGGTATTGTATGCTATATATTTCATTGACATTACCGTGACACCTTGGTTCAAGAATCTGTTTTGGTTCTGGAAGCAGCAGCATAGGGAAGCTGCCGTGAAAAGCACAAAGGCTCTAGATGGCCACAGATGGGCTGGGGCCACAGTGTATATGTGTTACCTCCATTGATTAGATTAAAGGGAGTTGTTCCCTGAAACTACTAAAAGATGCAAATGCCTGCCACCACACAGCCAATGAACCCACAAGGATATCTTTAAATTGGCTGATCCAGAGCCTTGGCTCGAGATTTGAAATATCCCCACCTTCTAGACAGGCCAGTAGGTTCAGTTACCACCTGGATGACCTTAACTTAATATATATTTATATCATTTTTATACTGCCCAGTAGCTAAATCTCTCTGGGTGTTTCACAACAATTAAAACTAAAATTAAATTTTTAATTAAAATTAAAACTTTAAGTATTCAGGCTAAAACCTTTTTGTTCCAGCAGGCCTTTGGAGAATAATCTGGCCCTCCATCTATGTTAATGTCTTAGAATTTTGTTGTGTATTTTAAATGTTTTTGGTTTTGTTCCCCACCCCCTGCCCCCAATGTGTGTTTTAAACTTTGTAAGGCCACCTTGAGGCCCAGCATTGGGCAAAAGGCGGGATACAAATAAATATAATGATAATAATAATAATAATAATAATAATAATAATAATAATAATAATAATATAAAATACAACACAAGATACACTATAAAAGTTTAAACATTTAAAACTGCAATATAAAATAGAAGTAAAAAACCAAAATGATATGTAGCAGTGATGCCTAGATTTAAAATACAGTAACAGATTTAAAACAACAGAAACAGAAAGACTAAAATTCCTTGGAAAATAAGGTCTTCTCCTGACACTGGAACGAGCACAACGTAGTTGCCAGGTGAGCCTCTCTGGAAAGCTTATTCCACAACTGGGGTGCCACATCAAAAATTGTGCTCTTCTTAGTAGCAACCCAGTTCACTTAAGGATCACTTTTGTGGATAATTATCTTCTATTGTACTGCTATGACCCTATGAAGCCGGACAGATGTCAGTCGCTTTCGAAGGGAAAGGAACCTCCATGAGCTTTCTTTTCATTCCCCAGAGCCAAACTATTCCTCCTTCCTGAGTTTAGCTTCTGAGCTTTGTATCCTTTGTTTTGAACCTTATAATTACCCTCGAGTTTGAGCAGCAGTTATTCATTTTTTTCTGTTTGTGGTGGTGGTGGGGAGTGGGGGAGAGGAGGTCTCAGCTGTAAGGGTTTCTAAAAATGGCATTATCACCCCATTTTCTTCAGAATGTCTGTGGGCAACATGGTGCATCCCATTGTCCACAAGGCCAATGAGGCTTTTAATCCAATTTGAATTCATAACTAAAACTTGAGAAGCTCAAGGTTAGTCTGTGCTAATACCATTTTTCTGACGTTTTGCAACCAACAAGGAAGAAAAATCATTTGGGTTTCCCTATTCTGAAACCAGGTAATTATATACTCTTATGCGCAGATTCCTCTCCTTTCTTTCTAAAACTATCCATTTCTGTCCCCACAGCCCACCACTGTCAGCAGCACCTTGAGTTTCCTTGATTTCATAGCCTTCCAAACCCTTGCTTTGCCATTTTCATAGTGACACTTTCTACTCCTTATTTGGCAAATGCTAATTTCCCTAATCATTCTGTACTGCTTAGTCCTATTAGAAATAGTATACTAGTCCAAGTGGTAGAGCACCTTTCCCCACATGTTTTAGATTGTAACTCCCAGCATTCCTGATAATTAGCCATGGTGGCTGAGGCTTATAGGAGTTGTAGTCCAAAAATCTAGGGTGGCGGCAGGTTGGGAAAGGCTGTGCTAGTGTGTTGGCATACTAACCAAGCCATTTTTATCTTCTGTGTGCATGTGTGTGTTGAGAACAAAACCTGTAAATATAAAGTCTATGGTTTGAGAAGCAGCTATTCCCCGTTTTGTTAGAGTTTCATAGTCACATTAGATCTGTGTTCATTGTTACATGTGTATACATGCAAGTTTGAGTGGGCTTGTGAACAGGGATGTGTAGCAACACCTTACAATAGAAATGGTGGTGGGGAGCAGGCACTCCCAACATTTGAAGGAGAAAAAAAGAGAAGAAAAGGTGCATGCCCCAAATTATCTAAAGCAATCTCTGAGGGGTATTGGCAAAACTTGGTTGCTCATAACCAAACACTTCTGCAACATCTGGGCAACATTCAGAGGAGTTAAAGTTCAATATAAGTTACTGAGAAGCATATAAAATTGCATGTGGATCAAAGCCATTTATTCATTCAATCAGCCATTAAAACTGAACATTATGGAAAATGATTACAATATCTGACTCAAATAATATATTGTGTAATATCATTCCCCATATTTACTTTTAATTTAAATAATTTTAACTTTAAATATTCTTGTTGACTAAAGATTTTCCTCTTCACATTTTTGTTGACTAAGGTCCTCTTAGTGTGTTCTATATGTTCTCCACAAGGACTGCTAATGAATATTCTTTCAGCTGCTTCATAGTGGTAAACCCACAAAGAACATCTGTTACGATTTTAGAGTTAAAATCTCAGAAGGTTTTACTTTATAGAGCCTTATAGAACTTACTGGTGAAAACAACACTGAAGTCCAGAACACAGTTAGATTTACCATGTCAGAAACCATGCATGAAATGAAGTAAGATGAGTACTAATTATAATCATTTTGAATTAATATAGATTTTTATCCTCAGAAGATTGTAATTTTCTATTTTAAAATAACCCCCTTAATTTATTAAAAAAGAATGTGTACTTGATAATTCATTCAGTTTTTGTCTTGCTTTCAGCAGACTATTGTTCATAACTTAATAAAATATAGCTCTGTTATGATATATCTGAGGTACTTCAGAATTCAAAGTGCCTAGCTATTAGCAGAAAACAAACTAGCTTATGCTATCATTTTAGTCCCTATAATAAGTCTTAACTTGGCCAGTAGTATTCTGAATGTATAGATAACATCAAGTATATGATCTGTGCACTCTCATGAGCGATGAATGTATAGTTGTATATTTTACCACATGAAAATATCAGGGCAAACTGCCCAATTGGTATATGAATGTTAGTAAACTGCAGCCTTTGATCTCATAAATCGTGACCCTGTAGCACTAGGCCACAATGTCCTTCTGTTGATTTATGACTGTGTAATTTTATCTCTTACCTTACGAATTCTAAGTTTAAGACATGCTTGCCATAAGCAATACCCTTCCCAACATATATGTATAATTACAATCTTTCTTTTTTTGGAAGGTGTGATGCTGAGGCTTTCCTCTCACTCAATTTTTCCCCATTGCTAAGTTAGAAAAATAAGTGTATGTGGGCAATTCTTTCTTACGTTGAACATGAGTTTTTCCACTACTGATCTATCTGTCTTCATGTGCTCTATTCTAAATATGTCATTTCCCTCTTTTTCCTGCCTATTTGAGATGTGTGGAAGTGATATTGGAGAGGCTTTGCAACCTTTGCTGTTGGCCTACTATTCAGGGGGCTGTCTGTACATGGGGAAAGCCCAGCGCTGGTTGCAAATCTGTGCTGTGTCAATTATATGATGCAGCTGTAGCCTCATGGCCACTGTGGGGCTTTCCCGCAAAGCTGCGCTTTGAAAAAGTTGGGGACTTACCCTGACTTTTTCATTAGGAGCCAGGTCAATATGGCTCTTCCGCCGTGTGACCTCATTCCTGGTCCCGGGGCAAATCTGGGGGGCTGTCCTGGTGGAAGGCGACAGGCGATTGGTCGCCTTCTACAAGGAAGAGGACAGGGGGCAGCTCCGGTACCCAGATGACTACTGGAAACTGCATGCTATCAGGGTGAGTAAAACCGCAGGGGTTTTGCGGGGAGGTGGTGCTAACTCGGATCTGTGAAGACAGGATCCAGGCAGTTTGATGTTTTATGTAGGATAAACCTGGATTTGCAGTTGAGTGTATATTTGATAGGAAGCTGCAGCAAATCCTGACTCAGTAACAAATGTACCTGTATTTGCTTTTTACATTTGCTTTTTACATTTTTAGATATACATGTAAAATACCTTAGGTGTACACTTGGGAACAATAGGTTGGATCCAGACTACTTTAGTTCAACTATGTTTGTATTAAAATCAATGGGACTTAAGCCATGACTAACTTGTCACATTGATTTCTAAGTTAAACAAACTTAGTGCAATCCTATGCATGTCCGACAGAAAAAAAGTCCTACAGCTTCATGCTGGTTGGGGAATGCTGGGAGTTATAGGACTATTTTTGTCTAAATATGCATAGGATTGTACCCTTGGGCTGCACTCCTATATGCACTTACCTGGGAGTAAGTCCTACTGAACTCAGTGGGACTTATTTCTATGTAGGCATGCATAAGATTACACTGTAGATCTGGATCCAACCAAAATGTAACAAGGCTTCTTTTTGGTTGAAATAAAAAGTGAAGGCTGAAAGCTTATTCACAGAAATAGCTTACTGGGAGATTTATGTGTATCTTAAATATTTGTGAGCAAGCAGCTCAAAATTCCTCACTTCCTTTCTTTAAAGCATTCTGCATTGTTGTGTGGGGGAAATCTCCATAACTTCTCCAGGATTGTGGGATAGTGTTCTTTCTTGTCCGTTGATGAGGGGGCTGACCAAGTCAGATTCCAATCTGTTTTCATATTTCCTTAGGTCAATTTTGTTGCTTGTCAGCTGTTTGCCCTCTTGGCTGCATTTTGGTTTCGCTTGTACTTAAGCCCCAGTCATACCAACTCTGGTGTTCGTCATGCATTTGCCACCATTTTGGGAATATATTTTGCTGTCTTCTGCTTTGGTTGGTGAGTAATTGCTGCCTAACAATGTATTAAAATGAGCAATGTCTTTAATAGTGTGTATGCTGCAAGCTTTAAAGCATTTTATCAGGCAACTATAACATTAACACATTTTTTTTTAAAAATGTTTTGTCATTAAATAGTTTCTTTAAAAGAAGATGCACCTAAGATTCAGTGTGTGATTTAGGAGCAAACTAGTTTTCTTGATCCCTTTTCAAGTTATGTCACTGTAAACACTGGATTGGAGGCATGTAATTATTCCATATCACTTAGTTACTTTTCAAAAGGTTTTATCCTCTCCATTTATTGATCTTTGAATATGAAACTTGTGCTTCTTGTTTTCAAGGTATTCCATCCATATTTTTGTTTTAGTGATGATAAGCTATGGAATCATGAACATGGCCAGTATTCACAACATTCACAGGTGAGGTTACATGGCTACTGTAAGTAACGGGGTTGATTGTTGTTGTTTTTCACATCCTTTCATTAGATTGTTCACCAATCACAGAGCACCCCATATTTTAAACAAACATGAGTAGTGTAGTGGCTAGAGCAAGGGTGGGCCACTTGTGGCCCTCTGGATGTTTTGGCCAGGAGCGCTCATTATTCTTCACTGTTGGCTGTGCTGGCTAGGGCTGGTTATCTGAAAGACCATATTTCCCCTTTCGAGCCTGCCCATGCTCTGAGATCTTCAGGGGAGGCACTTCTCTCAGTCCCACCACCATCACAGGCATGTGTGGTAGGAACGTGGGAGAGGGCCTTCTAGGTGGCTGCTCCAAGGCTTGGAACTCCCTTCCCAGGGAGGCTACACTGGCTCCATCCTTGCTATGCTTCCAGAGGCAGGCAAAAGACTTTTTGTTCTGACAGGGCTTTGGGGAATAGTCTAGACCTCTGTTTATGCATTGGATTTTTAAAAATTGTTATCTGTATTTTAAATGTTTTAATATTGCCCCAGGTTTAATTATATTTTTAACTTTTCTATATTTCTCTTCATATGTTTTAATTGTACATATTTTTATTTTGTAAAGCTGCTTTGAGTCCCAGTATTGGAAAAAAGCGTAATACAAATAATAATAATAATAATAATAATAATAATAATAATGGTGGAAGTTATGGGTCAAAACATCTGGAGGGCCACAAATTGCCCAACCCTGGGCTAGAGTGATCATGAATGTGGCAACGCAGCTTCAAACTCATGCTACTCAGCGATGAAGCTCTCTGGGAAGCCTTGGGCAAGTCTCTCTCTTTCAGCCTAATGGACTTCATAAGATAGTTGTAAAGTGCTAAAGGTGGATCTGACTCTCGTTACACATGCTTTAGTTCCAATAATCCAACCTTGACATAACACAGTCTGTGTGGGTCTGCAGTTGAAGAGTATTTGGAAACTTCGGTTGGTAGAAAATGCCACCACCAGGCTACTTACTGGAGCATATTACTCCTGCCCCAACTTCACTAACTGCCAGTTCATTTTCTAGCATAATTCAAGAAGCTAGTTATTACTCTTAAAAACCTTAATGGTTTAGGGCCAATATATATTAAAGACTACTTTCCCTGTATAGACAAAGCCAATCTTTTTGCCCCTGATGGCTGTATATGGCAATGGGTGGCAGGTTGGGAGCCACATGCTGATGGTGAGTGTGGCCAGAAATGGTGATGACGGAGTCAAGACTGGCAGGGGGCAGGGGGCAGGGCCTGGGATCCCCCCTCACAGCCTTCCTCGCCCTACTGTCTTTCACATAGATACATACTGCTCTCCCACACACTCTCTCCCACACACTCTCACACCCACACATGCCATACAGACTCCCACCGTACCTTTTTTACAGGTCAAATCTGGCCTCCCCCATGACTCCCCCTCTTTGAGAGGAGAATGAGCCATTCTAGCCTGCCTTACTTTGTGGTTTCTCAAGGCATTGAGAGAATAAGCATAAAGCACAGAGGGCTAGAGTGTCTTTTGACACTATAGCCGACTTTACTCCATAGTTTCACTCTTACGGATCTTAATCTTGTGAACCGCCCAGAGAGCTTCGGCTATTGGGCGGTATAAAAATGTAATAAATAAATAAATAAATAAATAATCTTATACCATGGAGTATAATGGGACAGAACAGCAAAAGTTGCTCTAGCTCTGTGTGGCTTCTCTCTCAAGGAAAAAGGAAAGGAACCTCTCATGCAAGCACTGAGTCATTACTGACTCTTGGAGGGATGCCAGCTTAGAATTCAGGGAGTATAGTGGTCTATAGCATCCCTTCTACTCCACTCTTTGAGCAAGAGAGAAAACTGCCCTATATGTTTTAGACTTCAACTCCCAGGAGTCCCTTTCAGTATGGCCCATGATCATACTGGCAGTGGGCCATACTGACAGGGCCTTTTGGTGCTACATGAAGACTTTCTCCTGGTTGGGCATTTGGCTTGACTCCCGTGTCATCCTTTTATTCTGCTGTGGTCTGGTTTGATATTGTATTCTTATAATTTTAATATATTCTTTGAATTTTTTTGACCTGCCTTGAGTGCTCTGTTAGAATAGAAAGGTAATGTATAAATCTGGTAAATAAATAATGAATGAATGTCATCTAAGATGTGAGAAAGGAGAGCATACAAATGTAGCAAAAATTTCCCCCCACAATTTATAAGTATTTAAGATATCGGATACATCCAGAGAATTCAGCGGCTTATCCTTATCTTCTTTCATGATCTGTATTGGAAGCCCCCACCATTTTTGGTGTTTATCCTTACAACAATCTTTAGTAAGTTCCATTTGCAGATGGGAAACAATTTGCCACAAAAACACTGCATGAGTTTATTTGTGAGGGTTTTGAAAGCTAGTTAAACAGATGGGAGACCTGAGAACCCATTATAGGCTGCTTTGAGTTCAATGATGGAAGAAAGATGGGTAATAAATGTGCTAAATAACTGTTCTAATCAACAGAGCCTACTGTTCCTGAGCTAGGGAGGTCTGCAGATCACTTTACAGCTCAAAGCAATTTCTATTCTTACCAGTGCGTTGGATTTCCAAAAAAAACAACACAATTTTTATTCTTTGGAAAATATTTTCTTTAATGCTTCATTGATCTGAAAAACCTTTCTCCCCACCTTTTGCTTGGCTGGCATGAGCCAGCAGGGCTTTGTATCGTGTGGTAGATCTGGACTTTGTTTCCCCATTATTATTATTATTATTATTATTATTTATTTTTTAATCCCCATTATTATTTTTAAATGTCTGCAGTATGGTGAGGAGGACTGTGTTTGGGGAATATCAGCGAAAAGTCTTGCAATGTTTTGGAAACTCGTAAGAATTCTTTTTCCAGCACCTTTTTGTTTTCACAGTAGTATAGCATTTTATCATTGTAGTCTTTTAACCTTCTTTTTAAAATCTGTATTTTAAATCTCTGCATTGCTTCTCCGTTTTATTACGGCTTTAGTTTTATATTGTGGTTTAAGCTTATATATTTTATATTTTACACTAAACTTTATGGTTTTAATTTTATGAACTGCCCAGAGAGCTTTGGCTATTGGGAGGTATAGAAATGAAGAAAAAAAAAAGTAAATGGGAATTTATTGGAAAGCCATGGGTACTTGCAAAACTTAACTAGACAATTTTTTTTATATATGGCAAAATGATCAGATTTGATTGGGAAGCAGTTTTGAGTTTTGGTTTTCGTTGCTTCATTTAAGTGTGTCTGATTTTAGGTACTCTTTTGTGGCAGCTATGGGATATCTCACGCTGTGCCACATTAGTCGGATATACATATTCCACTATGGTATTCTCACTACAGATTTCTCTGGGTAAGTAGTAATAATACTTCTGTTAATATATTCTGTTCAATAATAAAATAGAAATAAGAGGAACTCAACGTCTTCTGGCTGATTGTTTTTATTGGACTTGTTTAACATTTCAAAATGAACATCCATTGTACTTATAACTACCGAATGTACCTGGCTTTGCATAGATTAGAATAGTCATTTCTTTGATACAATCAAGCCATTAAGCTAAATTACACAGCTGGCAGATTTGGACAGATTATGCCCGCTCTCTGTGACTGAAGCCATGGCCATTCCCCTAGGGAATGTTGCAGCCCCTACTCCATTCGCCCAGCGGTGTGTATGCTGCTGCATAGCTGTATAACTCTATTCCTTGAACTACTCCCTTGGCTTCAAACTATATTTGCCACATAGTGACTGAAGATGGTACTACAGCCTTTAAAAGGAAACGTTTAAATTAATTAAAATTAATTCATTGTAAAAACCAAATAACTCTTAGGTGCACATTCCTAGGGTCCCTTTAGTATGCATGCCAAGTTTCAGGTGCCTAGCGGTCACAGTCTTGGAGATATGGTGCAGACTCATGCACACAGCTTTATTATTATAGATGACTGTGTGGTAACCTATTTTCTGGATAGGTTAAGTGTGACTTATCTACTGATTTGAATATGCCAAGTTTGTGGTAATAACATACAGTTGGCGTTAATTTCACAGATTAGGCTTTGCTTTTGTCCAGTGCTATCCACGTTAACTACCTCACAGATTCCCCCAGGGACAAGAAGAGCTTATGAGGCAGACCATGCTGGGTGAAGAGTTCCAAGGAGATGAGGAAGCTAGAGCAGGGAACTTAAAAGTGAAAAGTCTGTTGAAAAAGGACATAGTAGGGAATGACAGTAAAATAGGTGGTGGTGAAGGAGAAAGAGGCTTGAGGAACACAGCAGAGGAATCAGGGAATGGAGACAAGGTGTAAATAAGACAGGAGATTCTTGGCAGAATAATATTCCAAACCTTATTATAAATTTGCATTTCAAAAGAAACATGGCCATCAATAATGAAGGGCTAGGAATGAGCAGCTGGGCACTGAAGAATCCATAGGAAGGTGTGATCTAGTCTATTGCTCAAAAAGCAGATATGTATACTATATCATGGGTGTGCAGAAGGTAGATCTCCAGATGTTTTGAACTTCACCTCCCAAAAGCCCTGTCAGGAATGCTGGGAGTTGAAAGTCTAAAACATCTGGAAATCTACTTTGTGTCCATCTCTGGTATATAACATACCAGCATCATAGTTTCTTTTCTACTTGCTTAAAGTATTGGCACTGGTTCTGCTTGTTGATATGTTTTACCCTTTTGAATTTTTAAAAATTGAAAGGTTATATTAGTTCTTTCTGTAATTGCATGTCTTCTTCTTTTATGCCAAGAGGATTATGTTGGTGAGTTGCTCTGTGTTTTCTTTTTAATGTTTTATAATTTCCTCTCATGTTTGATGTCATATAATAATAGCTGATGGTGTTTCTGACTTTAGAAGAGTAGTAATTGCTGTCCAAATAGATTGAGCACGCATACCTGTAGTCTTTGAACTGTCTACAGAATCCTTGCCAGCTAGAAAGCTTTTTTTCTCTTGCATTCAGAAAGGCAAGCTTGCACTTAATCAGTAAAATGTATTACAGTTTTCTAGCATGACCACATGCGAAAGAGGGCAGGACTCGTGCACCTTTAATAGTTACATAGAAGAAGAAATGTCAGTAGCACATTGATAGAATCTATTGCTATTTATGTGTGCAGAGCTACTTGCTTTGTGAGTGTGCACACACAATCTTTGCTAACGCAGTATGTATGCCCAGAGATCGCCCCAAAATTTGGCTTGGCCTGCAGACTGCGTTTGAACACAGAACGTCCTATTCCAGAGGACATCCTGACAAAGAAATGTGGTCAAACAATTGTGGAACAATGGTCACAAATTCATTGCTATGTGCCCTTGCCATTGCTAAAGTTATATTTTATTAACATTTATATACAGTCTTATCTACTAAAAAGCCATCAAGGCATTGTGCAATGATTTAAAACAATAACTTGCAGCAATAAAACAAAAACATTAAGAACAGTAAAAACATTTAAAACAATGAAAACTACATATTTTAAAAAGCTAAATTGAAAAGATGAGCCTTCACACCCTTCCTAAAGACCAGGAGAGTGGGGCCAATTGTAGTTTTTGAGGGGGCACATTCCACAATTTTGGGGCAACATAGGAGAAAGCCCTTTCACTTGGGCTCTTTGGATATGGTGTCCTCAAGAGAGCCTGTCTGCAGATCTTAATACCTGGGTAGGTTTATACTAAGACAGATGGTCCCCTAGATAGCCAGGTCCTAAACCATTTACGACTTTAAAGGTTAAGACCAACACCTTGAATTGAGCCCAGAAAGCAATTGGCAACCAGTGCGGATTTTTCAAGACAGGTGTAAAATGGTTCCAATACTGTGCACCAGTTAGCAGCACTGGTTAGCAGCACCAGTTAAAGCTCCTGAACGCTCCTCGGGTAGCCTCACAATGGGCCTGTTCAGAAGACACCTTAAACCATGGCTTTAACCATGGTGGTTAAGCCAGAAAGCCAGGCTGTTCAAAAGACACCTTAAATCACAGGTTTAACCACAGTAAATAAGCCTTTTTGCTTTATTCACCGTGCTTAAAGTTATGGTTTAAGGTGTCTTCTGAACACAGCCTGGCTTTTTGGCTTAATCACCGTGGTTAAAGCCATGGTTTAAGGTGTCTTCTGAAAAGGGCCATTGAGTGCATTGCAACAGTCATAAGTGTGATGTAACCAGTGCCTGGATAACTGTTGCCAAGTCAGACCAATTCAGGAAGGGACTCAGCCGGTGCGTTCAGCAAGGGTCTCAGCAAATGCCGTCCTTGCTACTACTGCCTCCTGAAAATCCCGAGGCAGTGTAGTATCAAGGAGCATTCTCAAGCTGCGGACCTTCAGGGAGAGCGTAACCTCTTCCAGAACAGGCTGAATTCCAGTCCCTGAATCTGGCTTTCTACTTGCCAACAACACCTCTCTCTTGTCTGGGTTTCACTTCAGCTTGTCCACCTTCATACAGCCCGTTTTCGATCGCAGGCATGTTCAAGGGGTATGACTGCTTTCTTGGTGTTAGAGGCCTATAGAGTTTGATGTCAACATATTGGTAGCACCCACTCCAAAGCTCTAAATGATCTTTCCCAGCAGCTTCATGTAGATATTAAACAACATGGGGGACAAGATAAAACCTTGTGAGACACCACAGGCCAATGGCCGTTGAGTTGAACAGTGATCTCGCAGAGCACATTTGTATTCAGAGCACAATATCTAATTCACAATGAGACATAAGGTGTGTATTACTCAAGCTATTTAGGTAAGAACCAATATTTTCAGCTATGTGAGGGAGACTATTTAGAGCTAGTGCATATTATTTATTTATTCAAAATGCTTATATCACATCTCTCCGAACATTCAACACAGCTTACCAATATGATTAAATTAATAAAAACCCTAAATACACAGGAAAATATAACTATGCCTTAGTAATTGCAAAAAACATTAAACAGCCCTACTAACAAATCAGGAAGACATTGTGGAGTATTGAACATGTTGGCCCACCTTGCCAGGAAGCAAACCACTGTCAGGAAGTAAACCAATGCAATTTCTGAACAGTCTTCAAGGGTAGTTCTGTAGAGTATTGATTACAATAGTTGTGTTCTGATGCATAAAGGGCAGTTGCTATTTATTTCATTGCCCTTAATAGTTTCTGTACTGTCTTAAAAGCATTAGATTTCTCTGCATTATATGATAAGGGACTTTAATAATTTTTGCCAATTGAAGTGCCCTGAAGTAAATTATGAAATGTGTAACGTTTTGCAGTAAAAAACAACAATTAAAGTAATTGTCACCACAATCCTATGCATGTTTGCTTGGAAGAAAATAACTTTCTGTTCAGTGAAGCTTACTCCCTAGGATTGCAAATGGTGGAAATGTAGTGTAGTGGATAGAGCATTTGACTTGGACTAGGGAGAGCCAGGTTCACATCCCCATTTAGCTACAAAGCTCATTATGTGAACTTACCTAACCTACCTTAGCAGATTGTTCTGATGAAAATAACTCCATGTATGTTGCTTTGAGCCAGAATAGTTTATGAATGTGAAAAAAATATAAACACATTTTGAAGCATCCTAGATATGACACAGACAGTTTTTTTTTTTTTTTACATTTTCATATAGTCCATTGATGGTTGTAACACAGAAGATCACAACTCTTGCTTTCCAGGTGCATGATAGTAAGAAAGATTTCATTTCTACTTACAGTCCCAATGTCTTCTCCAAAAGTTATTTAAATAGATACTGGCAATCTTTGGGGGAAAGTAGACTGTTTGTGCTGCATTTTCCAAGATTTTAAGTCATTTTTTTTACGGTTAAGGTTCAATCTGCCTTTCTTTGTAATATATTAAAAAACACAGTCTGAGCTGAAGTACATGGAAATATGATCTCACTTAACACTTCTTTTGCTCTGCTGTTTTCATTATAGTTAGAAGAGAATGGAAGCATCATAACTGATTCTGCTAAATTTCAGTGGTTTACTGTAGAGATCCTAAGTATGTTTTCATGAGTCTCCTGCTTGGCTGCTTTGACAAAGTAACTTTGTTAACTAGGTCATGTTTATGAAAGGATTAAAAAATGGCATAAAGTCCGCCACAGAATGTATGTCAAAATCCTTTTTTCCTTGGAAACAGAACTATCAAAATAGTTTTGCAACACTGTTTTCACCCCTTTCTGGGCTTTTTATTTAGGGGTGGGGAGAAAGGGATTGTGGTAGATAAAAATACAAAACCTAGAATCTTTATATCCTTAAGCTTTATTCTGATCATTTTCATCAAATAACTCCTATTCAATGGGTGTTGTTTGCGCCTGTCACAGACTCTCAGCCCAGCCCACCTCACAGGGTTGTTGTTGTGAGGATAAAATGGAGAGGAGAAGGGGAATTATGTATGCTGCCTTGGGTTCCTTGAAGGAAAAAAGGGCGGGATATGAATGCAATAATAAATAAAAATAAAATAAATAAATAGTGGAAATTCTATTTATTGCATAAATTACTTACTTTCAAAAATAACCTAATAAAGTTAGGGTGTTTCTTTCCCACAAATTCAAAATAGGATCCAGTTTTGAAGTTGTAGTTCTGGAATGGAGCAATGCACAGGGCTAGTGACAGACTTGAGGTTTGTCCAAATATGAGTCAAAGGGCATATCTGCATTATAGGCATGCAGCCTATGTGTGTCTACTTAGGAGTAAGTTCCATGGAGTTCAATGGAACTTACTTCCAGGTAAGTGCATATAGGAATGTAATGTTAAACCAGTTTAATAGTCTCTCTCACTCCAGAGATTTACAGGAACATAGAAACCTATCTTGCATCATGCCAGACTATTTATCCATTTACCCCAGTATTGTCTACTCCGATTGGCCCCAAGGCATGGTCTGAATGCCCATGAGGCAGCCACCTTGGCAAAGCTAAGAAGACCTGGGTATGGTCAGCGATTGGAGGGAGACCACTTAGGAACCGCATGTAGCCACCTTGACTTCCACAATGGAAGAAAGGTAGGATAAAAATATAATAAATAAATAAGTGGGTTCTCATCTTTCCATTCCCTCCTATTTGATCCTTTTACATAGAGATGCAAGGACTAGAACCTGGAACCTTCTGCTACTGAGTTATGGTACTTCCCAATCCTGAAACTGCAGTTCTGTAAGGGGACTGCTAAGGATCTCCAGAATTCCCTGGAAACTACGATGACCAGTTAAAATTAATATAAACCCAATATGGGTTTATAGTGTAAATATACATTGAATGTGCCTTTAGCTGCAGTTTAGATTTTGCAGGTTGATGTCATATTTAATGTGACTACATGTAAGGGAGGGGGATAGTTTGCTAAGGTGAAAAGTATATGCACTGCTTAAACCTTGCAGGCATTGCTTCAGTGCTGAAGTGGGAAAAAGCAAAGCCCGTAAAAAGAAAAGGAGAAAATACGAAGGAAAGGGCTCCTGAAACGGTGGCTGTTAAAAAGAGAAATAGAGGCAGGATTTCTATGCTCTTTCATCTCCTCCTCCCTAAGCGGAGTCACTATCCCAAAGAAGGAGGTGAGCGTGGAAGGGGGGGTGGGAAGCAGTAGGAGAAGAAGGGGCTATAATGTTCAGAGCATCGCAGTTCCCACACTGGATGTATCTCTTTCAATCTCTCTCTTTGCTAGCAGCAGCAACACCAGGGATTCACCACAGAGATGAGACAAATGGTTATTTTTCATTTGGTCATCATGCAAAGTGAGTCCTTTCCTGCCGTTGTCGTTTGTTTTGAGTTTTTGCCAATGGCTTTTATCTCCCTCTGTGCTCTTAGAATCCAAAGTACCTTTTTAGTACTCTCCCTTCCCTTCCTACCTTTTCTCCTCCAAATAGACTCTTGCATCCATCCAGTAGGCAGCCATGACCACGGAGGAACACATCCCACTAAGTATTCTTCAGTGCAATGGAAACAGTTGTAGAAAACTGCATTTCCCCAGTATTGGCTCTTGAGTACTGAGAACATGCTGTAGCATTGCAATACAAAGGAGGACTTAGTGGAACTTTATGGAACAACTGTGATACTTATTTATTTATTGCATTTATATACTGCCCCATAGCCAAAGCTCTCTGAGCAGTTTACAAAGATGCAAGGAGGAGGGAAAATTGTTTGATACTCTTTTTCTTTATTGGAAGCAGCTGAGCAAGAATGCAGAACTTCAGGCCCAGTAGCCAAATCTGGCTGTCCTGGGTTCCAAATCCAGCCCTCTGGTGTTCCTAGATCACAATACCCCTTTCCTCCTACCATCGGTCATTGGTGGCGTTCTGGCTTTTGTGCAGTTTTTACCCTAATGTAAAAGGTAGAAAAGGTGTTCCTAAGGGTTAATTTCTGGCAGTAACAGCTTTAAGCTAAAATATGCTGGGGTTTTCCTGATATTTTGGGCCCATCCCTTTTGCCTTGTCCTTTTTTGCCTTCAGTCCACCCACCACTGGAATGTGTCCCTTGAGAATTTCTCTGAAATGAAGTTGGCCGTTGGGCTGAAAGAGGTTCAGCTCTCCTGCCATAGATGTTTGTTAGGTTGGTAACTTCTTTAAAAAAAAGAAAGATGAAAAGGTAGGCTATTCAGAACAGGGCAAGAATAAATGTGGGACATTATGCAGAATTTGTTAATATACTTGTTATCACTTGTATTCATATTTGATTATTAACTGTAGTTGGTTTACCTCCCTGCAATGTCTGATATGATTCTTGTGCTACATATTCTTGCTAGGAATAGGTCGAAAAGCTGAAGAACTAACTACTGAGCAGAATCAACTTGCTATAAAGTAAGGAAGTAACTCTTCTGTTCTAATCTTTTAAATCTTAATCTTGTGTATATTGTATAGTTTTGTGAGATAGTTTAGGTGTTTGTTCTGTGACTCAATAGGATTTCTGCAGTGTTAAGGCACTGTAATCCATATAACTTCCCATACACTTTGCAACACTGGAATTAGTTTTATATTTTTGGGACCTATGCTTTTTTGAAGATGGGTTTTCCAATAATAGCCTCCATGCCTCCCAATGACTGATTTTTACTATGTGTTTTTTTTTCATGAACACTGTGATGTACATGCAAGTGTGTAACTAAATATCAGCTGTTGAAACATTCCAAAAAGGGAATTTGGAAGTTCTTGTAACTTCCCACTTCCCACACACAAAGTGCACATTGTAGAAACAACTGGTAAAGGAAAATTGCTTTAGGCTGTGATCCTAATCATTTTTTTCTTGTAGATTCTGTTGATTTTAACAGAGTGGGCTGACTTCCAAGCAAAGGTAGTTGGGATTAGGCTGTTAATACAACATCCCTTCTTTCTCAGACTGTTATGAGGAGAATGAATATTGAAACTTTCACTACACCACTCAGTATTTAACTCTACAAGACATTTAACTATGTTTTCAAAAATATGGCATATATGCATGTAGTTCTGGGGTTGTTTTTATCTTGGGGTCAGCTTTGCTGGATCTCCCAACATTTCTTTTAAAAGGCAGCCATATGAGGGTCCAATTTGGATCAGGGCCATAGTGCTGTGGGAAGGATAGTTTTAAAAACACTTTGCCCGATCTAAATCATCATTCCTTCCCCTGCCCCCAATGCTGCTACTATCCTTCTGGGGGAAAGATACGGATACATGCATGTTTTCCTAGCAGCTAGCAGAGAGGATTTAGAGCTGGAAAACAACATGGGTGGGTGTAAATTCCCCAGTACCACAAACTGCCTCCTTAAGGACCACTACTTTCATTTCAAATCTACGCAAACATTCAGATCGATATCAGAAGTTCTGCTCTGTGTCCCTGTTGTCACTTGGGCCTCAGTAGGGCTTTCTCAGCGACTGTACCATGACTGTGGAATATTCTCCCCAGAGAGACATAAGGCCTGGCTCTTTCAGCAACCATTTGGGTAGGGAACAAATTCTAGTTACATGGCTGCTAATTTTAATGTGTGTGGTGTTTTGTTTTGTTTTTTCATGTTTTTTTCTAGGATCTTTTGTAATCCTGGTCTGTGTGTGTTTTTAATTGACATTGTTGTTTTTAATGTTTGCCACCATTGCAGTGGAAAATGTGTGCCTTTGGACCAGGAGTTGGGATAGAAAATGTTTTAATAAAACAGTGGAGTGGTATATATGGGTGCTTTGACGGGAGGAAAGGAGACGGCAGGAAATCCAGTCATGGGTCACCTGCATCTTATCTGATTTGGGCCTTGTATGTTTTCTTGTTGTCTGTGGGTGAAGACAGACAGACATTCCAAATGGGGAGGAAGTTCTTTGATTTGAACTTTGATTTCAGGGCATGCCCCACTGCCCTGACAAGAAATACACAGGAACATAGTAACAGTGTGTTCAAACCACTTCCTCCACACTATTTGTAAAGACATCCATTTCTAAATTTGCTCACTACAAGGGATTTTGGCACCATATTCATGTTCCTCATTTTTTTCTATTGGGAGGGGAGGTATTTCAAATCCTGCTGTGTTTGCATGATCACGTTGGGGGAAATAAGTCATGGTGGCTTATTTCCCTCATTGCAAATGCCAGGGGGATTATCATAAATGGCGCTGGAGGCGCTGGAAACGGCACTGTGGTGCCATTTGCCTGACTTCCAGGGATAGGGAGATTCAAAGAAAGGGGGCCACGACACAGAAGAACCTTCAGTGTCGTGGCTGCCTTTCTCCGGAACTCCCTGCGCCTCGAGGTCAGGCAGGCAAGACCATAGTGCTGTTTCTGGCACCTCCTGAAAACAGTTCTTTTCCAGGGAGCATTCGTTAAATGACCAGTCATGGTTTTTACTGGCATTTGGTTTTTAATAATTTTAATATGGTGTTTTGATGCTTTTTATCTTTTTACTATTATGCCTTCACTGCTCACCACTCCAGAATCTGTTAGATATGGAGCAATATGCAAATACTGTAAATAAAATAAATAATAAATAGTTATCCTCAGCTGTGTGGCTTCCCATGTCTTGCGAACCCATCCAGTGTGGCTTGTTGCCATGGTTAACAATCCACCCCAGAACCCTACAGCAGCCCAAGAGTTCTGGGTGGCAACAAGCCACGCTGGCTGGATTCACATGACAAGGGAAGCTGCGCTGGCAAGGGTAATTTTGCTAATCCCTCCAGTGTGCAACTGGCATGCTCAGGGTGGTTAACAAGCCGTGGTAGCTTGTTAACTACCCTGAGATCGTATGAACTGGGTCACTGAATGGTGGGATGGAGGATCCCTGAGTGTTCCTTGTTTGCTTTCTCAGACTTGGGGTGCTTCCAGCGGGTTAGCGCTACTGACCAAAAGACAAACTGTTACCCTCCTTAACAGGTTGTTTTGGATAAGTAAAAAGGCAGAAGAAGTGTTGGGAAAATATGGGAGAGTTACAAATTGAAGATGACATCATCTGGAGATCTCTAAAATCCCAGGAGTGAGGCAGGGCAATTGCACGATGAAAGTCTCATCTGGAAGCACCCTTGAACTATGATGTTCCTCATATAAAGAATTAACTATCTTGTACTTATCAGTCTGCACTGAGTTAAATCATAAAACAGTATAATTTAAAGTGCTATTTAAACATATCTTACTCCTTTTTTTTTTAAAAAAAAGAAAGGTTGTTGTATTTTTTTGTAAAAGTGTGCCTGTTTAACAGGACAAGACCTTCCTTACTGGAGTATTTGAGCTACCAGCTGAATTTCATGAGTATCATAGCAGGCCCATGCAGTAATTACAAGGACTACGTAGCCTTCATTGAAGGGAGACATGTGCGGATGAAGTTATTAGAAGTCAACTGGAAAAAAAGGGGTCATGATAAACTTCCTGATCCTTCTCCATTGGTAAGTTGTAAAATGCCACGTATACACTTAACCATTTTTGTCACAAAGCAGTATCAACATCAATGCTAATAAGGACGTCCATGCTGAATCTGACCAAAAGTCCACCTAGTCCAGTATTCTCTTCTCATAGTGGCCAACCAGATGCCTCTGGGAAGCCCACAAGCAGGACGTGAGCGCAATAGCACCCTTCCGCTCACGTTCCCCAGCAACTGATATATATTGAGGCATATTGACTCTGATAGTGGTGGTAATATATATTTCCATCATGACTACCACCTATTGATAGTCTTTGTCTAATCTCCTTTTAAAGTCATCTCAGTTGGTGGCCTTCACTGTTTATTTATATTTTATATGCATGTAGAATAGGGAGGGATATAAATTCAGCTATCATATTTTAAATTTTAACCCACATATCCTGTAGGTTCAGGGCAGCCTTCAGTATTTTAATACTCCTTCCTCTCTCTCTCTCCTGTCTTCCTAACCGCCTAAACCAGGAGTAGTGAGCCTCAGGCCTAGGGGCTTAGTCTGTCCCCCAGGTGGCCTTGTCCCCTACCACCAACAGTTGGGTGCATTGCCGGCTACTGTGCAGTTTTCTCTGCATTCTAAAAGGTTGAAATGCCTCTCCTAAGTCTTAGTTACTGGCAGTAAGAGTTATGTGCTAAAATATGCTGGTATTTTTGGTGCCGCTCTCTTGCCTTCAGCCCCCCTCCCCCCCACTACTGGTACGCGGACCCCAAGAGCTTCCCTGAAATTGAATACCAGCCCTCGGGCTGAAAGAGGTTCAACATTTCTGCTCTAAACTTATAACTTTCTCAGATCCACAGGGACTGAATAGAAGTGCTTTAGATCTCTAGGCGATCAGATTCAAGGGTAATTATTAATTAAAATAATTTCCCTTCCCTCCCCTGTCTGTTACTGTGATTTTAGATTGTAAGCCATATGGCAGATTGTCTTGTTTTGTTTTATTCTGTACAGCGCCATGAAAATTGATGACGCTTTATAAATAAATATTAATAATATTAATAATAATTAGACAGTAAGAACAGCAAAAACTATCTGACCCCACAGTTAAGATAGATTCTTCCTCTCTGGTGCATTCACTGATTCATGCTGGGGGCTTACCTGACTGTTAGAGCAGTACGACAATGGAACCAGTTACCTAGGGAGGCTGTGGGCTCTCCCACACTAGAGGCATTCAAGAGGCAGCTGGACAACCATCTGTCGGGTATGCTTTAGGGTGGATTCCTGCATTGAGCAGGGGGTTGGACTCGATGGCCTTAAGGCCCCTTCCAACTGCTATTCTGTGCTTCTACCTAGATTTAGGGTTCGGTGGGAAATGTTTTCCCCCTCCCTGCTCTACTGCAAGCTGCTTACTTACCCTGTGTCTATGTAAGTACGCTTTCCCCATGTGCAGGCAGAAGGGATAGCGAGAGAAATTCTGTGGTTGTTTCAGTGCTGATCCTGGTTTGCAGGGACAATGTCCTGCTTAGTTGGACAATTTGGCCAAAATGTCCCAGTGTTTTTCCTCAAACCCAGATGAGGGGCAGGGAATTGCTGACTCATGAGGGAAGGGGGAAGGAAGAGAGCTTGTGACCCGAGAACTCCTGATTAGTTATTCATGTAACGTTGTGGTTTGTCACTGGTTCTGAACTACCCCATATTGTGCCACCAACTCCTTTTTGAAAACTAGCAAGTGTAGGCAATGAGTGACACTTTCACCGGCTAATTTCTTATGAGTCTTTCATGTAGAGGAAGCACATTGTCTTTTGGCCTTTCTTGTCTCAGAACTAATTGCAGCCATGATTTGTTTGTACTTTCTAGGGAGCTGTGCTGCACAAACTTTGTGTCACGCTTGTATCTCTGCTTTTGTTCCTGACGCTTACCAAGAACTTCCCAGTGACATATATTGTTGATAAACAATTTATCAGTAAGACTTCATTCTTGTCAAGACTTGGTTTTCTGTATGTTGTCATGCAAGCTTCAAAACCAAAATACTACTTTGCATGGACACTTGGTAAGTTTGTTTTAATGGTTCTTTTTGTATATATATCTGCGTGCACTGAAGGTTGATGTAATAGTTCTCCTTATACATTCACATAATGGACAGTATCCAGTACTGCTGCTGCACTTCTGCTCATTCTGTTGTGCCAGCAAGACCCACCACTAGCCCAACAGGCGGTTAACACTGCCTAAAGCAAGCCTGGAAATGAGCAAAACCACTTGTTTCTGGATTGGGACATGTCAGTGGAGCTCCCTTCTGCCCTGATTCTGCTTCTTTCCACTTGTTGCTTTAAGAACCGCTAGCAGTGGGCTCTGCTGGCACATGGGCAGTGTAGGATATGTAAATCTCTCAATGGATAAAACCTCATGGAACAAGTTCGATGCGCTGCTACAATTTCTGCCAATTTTCTGTTCAAAAATAGTTCTCTCTCTGATCAGAGGGACAGTCTGAACACAATTCAGAGTAGCAGACATGACAAAGTCCCCATGTATACGAAAGATCTGTAGATCATTATTAAGGCCGGCTTACTTTCTCTGGATTATGCCTTCTCTGTGCAGTTCAGTAAAAATTTCATATATCATATTAGTATGCCAAGAACCCATTGGAAAGCATCAGTCCAGTGTACTGTACTTTTTAAAGGCACAATTATTCACCTAGTTCCTCCCACCAGAGATGAACCTATCAATCCAGACCAGAGCTGTGTCAGAAGCAGAGTGCAGGTGCAACACACAGAGGTTCCTACAGAGCATTTTCATACTAATTCAAATGGATACCCACTGGGTATGCGGGGTGGGGGTGGGCGGAATTGGGTCCCATTTCAAGAGCGAATCTGCCTAATCCACAGCTCTCAAATACAGTTCCGTATAGGAATGTGGTCTGCTTAGCAATCTGCACCCTTCCTTATACAAGATGGTGAGAGAGAGCTGTCATTTACATTTTTCCTTAGTACTGGTTCCATTTGCTTGCTGAAGCTAGAAAGTGCCGTGCCTACCATGTGGCTTGAAAAGGCGTCTTAAAATGCCTGGAAAGCAGTGGTGTGTCACAATGTGCCTCCTGTTCCTAGGTACATTTCTGGAAAAAAAGATGGTTGCTCCCATATACTGATGGTGACAGTCATCTATTTTCCTTCCATAAAACGCCCCTGTGAGGCTACCACGGACATTGTGTGGAAAAAATATGGCAGCCCTCATCAATATATGGGATCAGCCATTTTTTTTCCTTTCAAAATGTACCCAGGAAGGGATGGCACATCATAATATAAACAGTTGATTCCCGAGCATTTTAAGACATGTTTTCAAGTAGCATAGTAGGCACCAATATTCTAGCTACTTTCTAGCTGGAAAATTGTGTGTATAAATAAATAAAAATAAAGGGAAACCCTCAGATAACTTTGTCAGTACTTAAAAAGAAGCCTGTTTTTAAATGTCTTAAAAACCTGGTTAAAGCATGAGGATTTCTTTAGCATTTTTCCTTTTAATTTTTTTTGTGGGAACAGGGCAGAGTGGACTTACTGGTGAACACATTTGTAAAAGAGCCAAACCAGATTAAATCTGTTTGTCTACCCCTAATAACCACAATTAAACCATAAGGAATGGTGAGCTGCATGATATATTACACCCTGCTGTGTTCAGAGCAAGATGGTTCAGACAAGATGAGAGCAAAGCATGTACGCCCTTGATCCTTCAGTGCAATGGGGAGTAGAGATGTAATTCAAGGAACTATGCTTTCACTTTTATATTATTTCTCTAAGCCAACATTTATATTAATGTTGATGTGATCTGAATGTCCTGGTATGTGAATGAAGGATATTTTCAAAAGCAGCTGAATAGAAAAAACTTAACAGTCTTCCGGATTTTAAGAAATCAATAAAGACTAATCTCTTCCGGCAGGCCTACCCAGTTGAATTTTAAGATGCCTTTTAATAATGTGCTGCTTTTAATAATGTATTAATTTTAAATATTTTAATTATATGTATTTTATGGCATTTGCATTTATGTTGTACTCCGCCTCGATCCAGAGGGAGAGGCAGGTAACAAATTATTATTATTATTATTACTATTATTACTATTATTATTATTATTTCTCTGTGAGAGAAAAATTAACATGCATACAATAAGCAGAAGATACAGGTTGTTGGAATAGATTGTGTTTAGTTACCTAAAGTAGAGACATAGAATTGGGCATCTGGAACAATTGGGGTCATAAACAACATTCTGACTTGCAATATGCTTTTTGGGGGAAAGCAGTAGACTTTTCTGTACAGTGATGCGTGAGGCCTCTCATTGTTCTTCATACTGAACACCAAAATACCATTCACTCCCTCCTCCCGTTCTCAACAAATTTTATCTAATGACACAGAGTATTCTGTTGATCAAATAAAGCTGCTGCTAAGCAGTTCTCGCTTGTAAAGTAGGACAGGGCGCGCCTTTGTGAGAGAGTCAATTACTGAATTCCCTGCTAGTGAATCGGTGGGGGGGGGGGGGGGAGAATGAAAGTTCATTCTGTCCTAATGTTAACTGTTAAACTTTGGCTAGAAACCAAATGGAGAGGCCAGCTTTCAAAGTGCTTTGCCAGTGCAAGTTCTAGTGCAGTGGTTCTTTTGATCAGGGGAGGTAAGGAGTTCTGAAGGCGCTGCTTCAGAACCTGAAATGTTGCAGCAAAATTCTGTCATGTTTGATTCACAATTGTATTGACAATAAACGGCTGAAAAGTAGTCCATTCTGAACTTAAATCCACCATGGCCACTCTTGTACATGACTGATTGGATTGAATTTCTATATAAAATGCCACTGTGTTCCTTGAGGATCAGTCATTTTGTGAACTGGGCATTGATATTTATGCAGCACTTTATGAACTTGCAGCTTCTGCTCTACTACACTTGCATTCTAATTATCGATAGGATCCAAAGAATCATGTGACTTTCTCCACATACCCAAAGTGGATTTTTCAAACATGCCACATAGTAAACGTCTTTTAAAACCAACAGGAGTTTCAAAGGCAGTTTTTGATCTGTCATGGCAATCTGTTCAAAGGGGTGGGGCAGAAAATCAAAGTTCCCACTGGACACACCCAAGCCGTTGGACGTGTATACAGTAGCTCTTTGGATTTCAGCCTAGAACACTTTTTTTTTTGCACTTACAGCTGATGTAATCAACAATGCAGCTGGCTATGGGTTCAGTGGTGTTGATGAGAGAGGCAATTTCCATTGGAACCTACTTTCTAATCTGAATATCAGGAAGATTGAGGTAAGATTAAAAAAAGAGCTTCTGGTCGGAGAGAGCATGGGTCCCTCAAGTTCAAAAAAACATTCTTGCTCCACAGATATTCATATATCGTTAGTTCTTTTGTATTCTGTACAACCAAAAATGTGTGTGTGTGTGTGATGCTTCATGTTAAAATACAAAACCACAAAATAAGGATTTTTTTAAAAAAATCATTAACCCAAGTCCATGTCTTTCTCTTTGCTGGTAATGTTAAGAATTGGAATACAAATTTATGAGATTTCAAGTAAGGGCTTCTTATTTCAGACATAGTTTTATTTCTGATTTGAAAAGCAGAAATCCGCTCCTTCACATCAAAATTTAAAAAATGAAATTCAAATTGTGGAAATCCAAACAATTTAAAACAATAGGTGAAAGGGGAGTCTCAAAAACTACATGTCCTTCTTGACTTTCACCGATGAAAATGGTGGTGCTCCTATTAATTTTTTATATAAATGAATACCAAATTTCAGCCATTTATGACTACTTACAATCAAATTACAGATACTGAAAGAAGCACAGACAAATCTATTGCAATAATATAGATATTCAAAACTAATGTAATTTAAAATATGGGTGGTGGGAATTAACCTTTTTCATGTGAAGACAGGCAAGCCAATAATACATATAAACCATATAACTTTATTGTTTGGAGCCATAGGCCACCACAATATAACCAATAATATATGGGAATTCCTTCTCTCCTAGATGGCAACAAGTTTTAAGATGTATGTTGAAAACTGGAATATCCAAACCACTGCCTGGCTTAAACGGTAAGATTGGCTGCTTTTAGTCTTTTTTTTGTAATCCTCCCCAGTCTATCCAAACTCATAAATTTAATAGTAATGTGCTGTTTGCCTCAAACATTTATCCAAACAGTCTTTCAGTCGGTGAGAATAAAAGTTACATATTTTTCTGGAAGTCACGTAATGTTACAGTGATGAAGGTAGATAAAATATGAGTCCTTTGCTGAATACTCCTGGGTTAGGTATGAGGTTGCAATGATCAGGGCCTACTCATTAGTGGGTCCCTGGTTATTGAATTACTCATACAAGGCGGCCTGCCATTTTGGGAAGTTAATTGAGTTGATTCTTTAGACAGGCGTAAATTGTTTCCATTTTAATTTTTATATTATACTTCACTTATATTGTAAACCACCTTGAGAACCTTGTAGGTCTGGTAGACAAGATATATATATATATATATATATATATATATATATCATTGAAATAAGTGCTTTGTTGGTGTCATTTCTGTCACCATTTCAGTCTGAATATCTGAATGATAATGGATTAAACCTTTATATGATTTTTTTTAACCTAGAAGTGATTTAATTAATTTGGAAAGTGACCAAATATAATCTTGCGTACCTACAGAGACAGATGGGAATTGGGAGAAACAGTTGGCTCAATAATTTAGTAAAAATTAGAGGGAATTCAAATTCATATAGCTGGCAAACTTGTTTGGGAAGTATACAAATTAATGCTACTAAAAACTAAGAAGGGGGATAAAAAGCCATTGCTTCAGCGATAAGACTATTCGCACTTCTTCTCACAGTGCATTTCTGCAAGTCACGCTCATTGGGACTTTTGTCTAAGAAACATAAAATAGCATGTTCTTTCCGTGTATGTTTTCTGCTGAAAAAGAAATCTGTATATGCCAAAAATCTAGGAACTGCTAATAAATACCCTTTTTTTAGTTCTTCCTTGACAAAAGTATAACCATTGAAGATGGTATAACAATTAAAGATAGGGTTGAGGTATAATTAGAGTCCTATGGGAACATTCCAATCAGTTAAAGCAATGAATTAAGGCCCAAAATATAAGGAATTAAAATGGGAACCTTGTTGAATCATGTCTAGTCCTTAATACCTCTAAGAGCAGTTGACTGTAGCAGATAATCCAACTGACTTTCATATAAGTATGCTTTTGGAAGTTCTGGTGTATCAGTGGAATTCAGATTTCAGATTCACTTGATATGTTATCTATATATCGTTGATGCATCCCATTTTCCTGGTTTTGTTTTTCTTTCCAGCGTATGCTATGATCGAGCTCCTCGGTATCCTACAGCGTTAACATTTCTTCTGTCAGCTCTTTGGCATGGTGTTTACCCTGGATATTACTTTACATTTGTAACTGGTATCTTTATGACACTAGCAGCAAGAGCAGTATGTATTTCTTTCATTTTTTCTATGGGTACAATCCCAGGTATATTTAATTAAGCTTAAGATTTCTATTAAAGTAGTTAGGACTCAGTGAGCAGAAATCCTACTGATTTCCAAAGCAAAATTGAGTTTTCTCCAAAAAAAACATGTTTTCTGAGGTGTGTATGCTATGCATGGAAGCCTCCCTCTGCATTTTGTTGAATAGCAGGTAAAACAGTTTCTGTTATTGAATTATTTTGCTGTTACATTTATAGCCTGCCTTTCTCCCTCTTACAAGGTACCCAGGGCAACTTGCATAACTTCTTACAACAAGCCTGTGGGGTAGGTTAGGCTGAGGATCAGTAACTGGCTGAAAATCATCCACTGAGCTTCATGACCGAGTGGGTACTAGGACCTGGATTTCCTGAGTCTTTGTCCAACACTCTAACCACTACACCATGCTGGCTCTATGGGGGAGCTCCATATTTGTATCAGGGTCATGTCACATTATTGGCACAGACTTTTTCTTGGTAGATTTTTTTCTAAAGTACATCTTAGACATATGATGCAGAAGTGCAGTAGTGAGCTTCCTGGAAATTTTACCTCTTCATTGCTTGCCCCATTTCTACAGAGAAATGTTCGTAGGCACTGTCTGCTAGAAGATCATAAACCAAGGGAGGGTTTGACTGCAGTTCCTGGTGGTGAGGGAACAGGACTTTTGAGGTGGGGGGCAGGACAGCTCCTCTTTTCTTCTCTTGCCTTCCTGTGAAAGCTGGCAGGGCATTAGTCATATCCTCTATCTTGTTGTCTGCTATCCTAGCCCTTGACAAAATATTCTGAGTTCATTGAAAACACAAATGTTGCAACTTGTATGTGTGTGTGTGTAGAATCTAAAGTTTGAACAAATATGATGCCTTGACTGTAAAATTAGGGCTTTATTGATGCAGCGTTTGGATTTCCAGAGACACAGAAATGAGATTTTGTTGTAGGAGAGTTATTCCTCATGGCCACTCAAACACCTCTTTTCTTAGGTACAATTCAGACATTGCCATTATGTATTGCATTCCCACTTATGCATCCCCTTGGTGGATAAAAATATATATAAAATGTGTGCCACTTGTTTAAAAGGTGACCCTGTAAGCTGGACGCTGGGTTTCAGTAAGATGCAGACCCTGATTGTCTTCAACCAATTGGTGTAGATAACACTTTATTTACATGTTTTGATCTACGTGTAGGATTCAAAGCAAAACTCCTTTATCATTACATTGGATTTGGCACTTTGAGTTGTTTCTGACTGAATCCTGGCACTGATAGAAGTTTTCAGTGTTTGCTGTCATGTGTGCTCAGATGTAAGCCTCACTGAATTCAATGGGTCTTATGCCCTCCAGATGTTTTGGACAACTCCCATCATCCCCAGTCAGTATGGCTAATGGTTAAGAGATGGGTACTGTAGTCTAAAACATCTGGAGGGTATTGGGTTGCCTACTCCTGAGGTATAGGTTCTTCCAGTTCTCACTGTCTCTTCTTAACATTCCAAGAGATGGGTTTTTTTGTTAATAAAGAGGAAAAGAAAAAACGAAACATTCTCATTTGTTTTTCCAAAATCACATTATTATCATTAAGTGGCAAATGGATAGAGTGGAAAATCTGTATGACAGGATCGGTTATATGAAGATTGCTTTTAAATATTTTAGGTCAGAAACAGTTGTCGGCACTTCTTCATCTCGCCAAAGCCTCTCAAGATGAGCTATGACATGGCCACCTGGTTGGTAACTCAGCTCTCTGTCTGCTATACTGTTGCACCCTTTGTTCTCCTAGCTGTTGAACCTACAATTATATTATACAGGTAGGTTATCGCCTATTATTATGTCTGTCTTTAATCTATTTAGATATGCCAGCCTGTGATCACTGTTGGGTAATGTTTCATTATGCTTTGAAGGGAAAGTTGGCTGTGTTATTTTTGGTAGCTTAATGCATATTAGTTTTATTTTAATGTAATGCGTATTTCACCTGTGGTATCTTCATGTCACACAGGAGACACTAACCAGTCACTGCCCCAAAACCTGTTCAAGTAGGTAGAGAGGAATATGTTGTACAGCTATAATTTATTAATATATATATGGGGAGGGGGGTGGGCTGATGGAAGCTAAAGTCCAAAACATCTGGAGGGCCTGAGGAGTGCAAGCCTCTTAATCATGTGTAAATGAGGAGATCATGTGTGCAAGTTTGGGAGTCCCCACAAGCTTTTATTATTATTATTATTATTTATTTATATAGCACCATCAATGTACATGGTGCTGTTCAGAGTAAAACAGTAAATAGCAAGACCCTGCTTTATAGGCTTACATTCTAATAAAACCATAATAAAACAATAAGGAGGGGAAGAGAAAGCAAACAGGCACAGGGTAGGGTAAACAGGCACTGGGTAGGGTAAAACTAACAGTATAAAGTCAGAACAAAATCAAGTTTTAAAAGCTTTAGGAAAAAGAAAAGTTTTTAGCTGAGCTTTAAAAGCTGCGATTGAACTTGTAGTTCTCAAATATTCTGGAAGAGCGTTCCAGGCATAAGGGGCAGCAGAAGAAAATGGACGAAGCCGAGCAAGGGAAGTAGAGACCCTTGGGCAGGCGAGAAACATGGCATCAGAGGAGCGAAGAGCACGAGCGGGGCAATAGTGTGAGATGAGAGAGGAGAGATAGGAAGGAGCTAGATAGTGAAAAGCTTTGTAGGTCAACAGGAGAAGTTTATATTGGATTCTGAAGTGAATTGGAAGCCAATGAAGAGATTTCAGAAGTGGAGTTACATGGTCAGAGCGGTGAGCCAAGAAGATGATCTTAGCAGCAGAGAGATGAACAGAAACCAACGGACTGATGTGAGAAGAAGGAAGGCCAGTGAGAAGAAGGTTGCAGTAGTCCAGCTGAGAAATAACCAATGCATGAACAAGAGTCTTGGCAGAAGAGACAGACAAAAATGATCAAGTCCTGGCAATATTATACAGGAAAAAACAACAGGATTTAGCTACTGCCTCAATATGAGGAATAAAGGAGAGCGAGGAATCAAATATAAAGCCAAGACTACGAGCTTCCATGACTGGAGTAAGTGTAACATCATTGACAGTAAGAGAGAATGAGAGATGAGGAGAAGGTTTAGGAGGAAAAACAAGCAATTCAGTCTTTGCCATATTAAGTTTCAAACGACGTTGAAGCAACCAAGCTGAGATATCTGAAAGACATGCCGAGATACGATCGTGAACATCAGGAGAAAGATCTGGAGATGACAGATATAATTGTGTATCATCGGCATACAGATGATATTGGAGGCCATGAGATTGAATAAGATTACCCAAGGGCAACATGTATAAAGAAAACAACAATGGACCAAGCACTGAGCCTTGGGGAACCCCTACTGAAAGGGGAAAAGAAGAAGACGAGCTGCCATTAGCCAACACGCTGAAAGAGCGACCCGCTAGATAGGAGGCAAACCAGTTATAGACAGAGCCACAAAATCCAAGGTCATGAAGGGAATCTAAAAGAAGATCATGATCAACCGTGTCAAAGGCTGCAGTTAGATCAAGGAGAATAAGAACGGAATAATGGCCTTTAGACTTGGCAGTAAGAAGATCATTGGTAATCTTAGTAAGGGCTGTTTCAGTGGAATGCAAAGGACGGAATCCAGATTGAAAAGGATCCAGAGCAGATTACTAGAAAGAAAATCAAGACAACGAGAGTAGACCACACGCTCCAGGATCTTTGAAACAAACGGCAACAAAGAGACAGGTTGGTAGTTAGACAGAGATAGCCTATCAAGAGTAGGTTTCTTGAGAATAGGAGAGACTGTAGCATGTTTAAAAGCAGAAGGAAATGAACCAGAGGACAGAGAAAAATTAATAATATGAAGCAAGGAAGGGAGGATAGCAGGGATAAGATTAATAAAGACGCGAGAAGGAATCGGATCACGAGAACAAGTGGAAGGCTTCGAAGAGCGCAGTATTGTAGACAGTTCATCAGCTGAGACGCAGAGAAATTTGCAGGAGGAACTGACAGATGAGGAACAGGAACTGGAAGAGGAGCAGAGCTGTCCAGATCAGAGCGAATAGTTTGGATTTTAGCATTGAAAAAAGAGGCAAAGTTATTAGCAGACAGAGAGGCGGGGAGAGATGGTGGATTAGGCTTCAGAAGAGAATTGAAGGACGCAAAGAGCCGCTGAGGATGCCTAGCATTTGACTGGATCAACGTTGAGTAATACTGCTGTTTGGCCAATGAAATGGCAGAAGAGAAAGAGGAGAGTACAAATTTGTAATGGACAAAGTCCGCCCAGTCCCTGGTCCTGCGCCAAAGGCGTTCAGCTTCCCCGGGAACAAGAGCGAAGGTAGCGGAGGAAAGAGGTGAGCCACGGTTGGGGTTGAGAAGGGCGAACTATCCGAGTTGTAGATGGAGCAAGATTATCAAGAGTTGAAGATAAGGAGGAATTAAAGAAGGAGACAGCTGAGTCCAAGGAGACAGCCGAAAAGACAGAAGGAAGAGAGGAGGCTAGAGACTGAGAAAAAGCCTCATAATTGATAGATTGCAAGTCACGACAAGAGCGAGAAGCGGGACGTGAAGGAGGAGGATTATGAGTAATATTGAAAGAAACTAGGTGATCTGACAACGGAAAGTGAGCAGTAGAAAAGTCCAAAACAGAGCAATTCCGAGTGAGAACAAGATCCAGACAGTGTCCAAGGGAATGTGTGGGTACATCAGACCAAAGCTTAAGATCATAAGAGGAAGATAATGAGTGAAATCGTAGAGCTGCAGTGTCTTGAGGGTCATCCACATGAATATTTAAATCACCCAAAGGGGAGATGGAGAGAGCAATTGCCAAAGGAGAATTTTAAGACACACGCAAGCACACACTGGGCAGTGCTACTGTAAACGGGAAAAGGTTGGGCTCAGTCAAACAAGTCATCAATATACACCTTCGAGGTGGTTCAGTTAAACTTTTTCTTGTCCACACTTGAGGAAGTTGCATTTCTGTTCTGTTCCTAACAAGAAGTCGGATTTTCTGTGTTCTGATAAAAGGGAGGAGGGGACAACACAGGAGAATGGTGGTTCCACGATGATGCCGTGTGTATGCCCTGTAGAAAGTGAGTCAGGAAAGTGTGGTGGTCCCACAGTAAATGTCTCGTTTGGAAGCACCTTTCATCTTCTGCTCAGGTCCGCATACATACAAGGCTATGCCTGCTGGATCGATTTGGAACTTCCCAAAGTTCCAGAGCAGGCACAACGGGCTGCCCGCCTTGACATCCCTTGACATAATAATAATGCAATTACTTTTTTATCATCACCGGTTGTAACCTGACTTATTTGTTAATATTTTTTGTCATTTACAGGTCCCTGTACTTCCATATGCATATTTTGTGCATACTTGTGTTGCTGTTCCTGCCAATCAGATCTCAAAAACACATTGAAAACCAGCAGCCTCCATTTCAAAGCATACATAACTGTCATATAAACAAGAAGCAAAAATGATACTTCAAAAGGGAATGGCTGATCCTCTTTTGTGGGTTGCTGGAAAAATGGGCACCAAGAATACATCATTGACAGTGACTTGATTTAAAACACTTATTGAGGACAGAACAAATCTTGACTGATTATACAGCAACAAGATTTAACTGGCAATGTTTACATCCTTGAAGAGCAAAGATTATAATTTCTTCATAAACTACAGAGAATATTTTAATGGATATTTTAATTTTAATTTTTTTTGCACATGTGTTTATCTTAATTAGCCAGGACCTTTGAAATGAAGGAAAAAAATATTGTTGGGACTTAGTATACTAGTGCTCTAAACTTTGAAATGTTTTTCTGCCTCCCCCAACATCGACTGGTTAAAAGGTGAGAAGCGCAGCTTATAGTGAATACCTGTAATTCCCAAATGTGGATTGCAGAATTTCATGAATGGATCTCCTCATGGATTTGTGACTCATGATCAACAGGTGGGACAGCAGGCACACAGCAAAGGTGCATCTTGAGTCAAGTATTTTAGAACCAGTAACATAGAACAATGGGAAAGTGCATGCTGGGTGGCAGGGAAATAACCATCAGGAAAGGGGGGGGATCATGGAAACCTATGAATACCGTTCCCCATGTAGATATAAAATTATATATATTATGCTTGAGGTGAGAAATGGGACTAATCAGTGAGAATACGTGCTTTGCCAGAACTTCCTTCATATTTTGCCTGTATTGTATGCTTGACAATTACTATAGGTGATCCCTCCCCCGCTCAGAACTTCATAATGTTTCTTGATACTCCCTACGTGTCAAATGTTGCCCGCATTCATCATTTCACAATACCATTTGCCATGGGAAGGCAAGTTACTCAGGCACTTGGAAATAGCTCAGGGAACCTTTGTGTTAAGCGCTTGATCAGAATATGCATCCTGGAAATTTTAAAAATGGATGCTTTTATATTTTAAGTCAGATTTCCCCTCTATTTTTGTCTGTGTACATGTGCGTGCATACACACACACACACACAGAGCTTTTTCCATGGAACAAACACAGGGCAAATTAAAAATAACTGAACAGACCCAGGTCTAGCTTTGTAAATTTACTTCCTTGCAACCAGCCTGCTTGATCCTGTTGCACATACGCTCTTCTCTCTTCCTGCCTGCTTTATCTGTCTTAACTTCACAATGCATGGAAGGGCTCTAGGATAAGAGTTCTGTGGTAGTGATAAAGGTACAGGTGTTGCCACTTGTCTGCTACCTAGGAACAATGACCATCCTCTTATGCAAGAAATGTCATGCTGCATCTACAACATATGTATATTTTAGTATTGTTAGGCTATACATTTTGGAGCTGCATTTATTTTGATACTTTCATATCAGAATAGAAAAAATATTAAAATTATGTATTAATATGAAGGTTGAATAATATTTTCCAGTTCCTTATAGAAATGAGGGGGAGAGGAAATCATTTAGCTCTGATTTTTAATGAGCTGGACTGTTCAAAATCAAAAGGTCAGTGTAAAAGTTGGGTTATATGATATGTTAGAAGGTGTCCTTCTCTATGGCCTTAGCTAGACCTAAGGTTTATCCCGGGGTCGTCCCTGCCTGCTCCCAGGATATCCTGTGTGTCATTTACATGAACAGGGATGACCCCCTGGACGATACCGGGATAAACCTTAGGTCTAGCTAAGGACTATGTGAACTAGACTGCTTTAGGAATGAAACCTGTTGTTGCAATTGTCTGTTATGTCATTGCTACCTGCACCATTATGTATTTATTTTGGACATTTTTACCTTGCTCTGCTATCTGGGGATTCTAAGAGCAAACTTTTTAAAATAAAGTTGAAAAATCAAAAAACATGTTTGAACTTGTTTAATAAACAAGCCCAAGAGTTAAAACAACAGATTTAAAAGACTTGGGAAATAGTTTTTACCTGGCACCAAAAAGAGAAGCAGTGCAAGATGAATTCCCTGAGGAAAGAATTCCAGAGCCAGGGCACAACCACAGAGAAGGTCTTATTTGGTCACTAACAGTTGGGCAACTTGAAGGAGGTCCACTGAAACAGATGGTATGAACTGGCAAGGTCATATTGCGAAGGATGCACCACATAAGCACTGTTGTTTACCCTTCTGAAATACTTGAGTCTATATTTCATGTTACAGACACTACCTTGGCACAATGATTTTCAATACAAGAAACCAACACGTTTCTTTTAAGTCACCTGGGCAGGAGTACATGACTTGAGTTGCTGTGTTTTGTTAGCATTCATCTGATCTGCCTTATAGAAAGGTGTGTGTGTTAGTTACGTGTACAGAATCTGAAACCTTTGTATATTTTAAAAATGTGTCCAACATGTGAGAGCTTGATTTTTTTCCTTTCTGTTTTGCTACAGACCCATATTTTTGGTTTGGTACCAATTTACACAACCTAAGTGGGGCATCAAAGGGCTCAACCTAGATGTGATGCAGGAGATCTATGATTAGGATTTCTTGGAGTTTAAAAGAAGAAGCTGAGGTTAGAGATCAGATCAGGAGCACAACATATGTTGTCTAAGGGAATTGTTAACCTTTTATCTCCCGTGTTATTTCCCCAAATTAAAGTTCAAGTAAACACAGAGTGCTATTTGTCATAATGGAGGAAACATACAAGTACCCATAGGTTTTCTCCTGTGGAATAAACAACTTTGATGTGTAGTAATTCTAATCAGAAAAATGGTGTTGGGGGCAATTTTAACCCCCTTAGTGCCATGTTCCTGATCTTGGAGCTCCAAGCAGCTGCTTCTTTCTTTTAAAGTATGGGAGATCAAAATTTTGGTTCTTGGGGCCAGCCCTACAATTAGACAGAGTGAAGTGGCCACCTCTAACAGATTCTGGAAGGCAAGGAGCAGCAGTCAGGTGCTGGAGGACAGAGCTGTGTGTACTATGAGGACCTTCTCATGCCTCATAAGCTAGCTTTCTGCCCTTAGGTGCTTTGGAGGATGTTCTATAACCATCATTGAAGTGTGTGTGTGTGTGTGTGTGTGTGTGTGTGTGTGTGTGTGTGTGTAATCTCTTTTGCCTAAAGCATCAAAATTTCTTGGGAAAGGCATGTACAGTATATTTGGCCCTAAGCCTGTGGGATGAGATGGATCAATGCAGACCTTCATCTCTTGAAAGGATAGTTCCACTGGCCTTTGTTAAAGCCTGTCTTCAGGAAAGGGAGAAGCTTTTTTCTGTGTATTTTCCCTGACATTCTGGAGGGACAAACCTTCAACATAAAAACATTCGTTGCTAATGTGCTAGGTTCCTTGGGACATAATAATTTCCTTGCTAGCGCACCAGTCTGATTTCCAATGGTGGGAAAGTCCTCAAGCAAGGCAAGATGAAGATAATTCTCTTTCAGTGTTTCCTATCTCTGAACACGGAAGTTCCTGACTAAGAGCTATTGATAGACATAACCTTCATGAATTAAAAGCTATATAAACTTCAAATGCTTTTAAATCTTTTAAGATGTGCCAAAGTTATTATAATCCTTGTTTTGCTAATGTTGGTAAGTAAGAGCCAGCTTAAAAGTGACATCTAGTGGTTACTACTGTACATTTAGCTGCTCTTCAGTATTATAGTCATTCTGGAAACATATTTTTATGGTTGGAAAACAATTACTTTGAGAGGTGAGTGGGATAGCAGTGGAGGAAAACCACCTTCTCCTATTTGCTGGTCAGCAGGTTTTATTGCCCCTGCTTATGCTCTTTTTCCTTTGGATTGGCAAATGGTTGTAGGTGGGTCCAAGACTTTTCAGGGAGTAGACCCCCAAGGGTTGCCAGCTGCTGACCTCTAAAGGAGAGACTGCATCTGAGATGAGGGGCCCAAAATCATGCCCAGTAAGGGTGGTTTCAGGTTCAACATTTTCCCTGTTGGGATTCAATCACTTCCCCTTAATCTGGAGGAAGACCATTAAGGGTGGGTAATGGTGGAAGTCTATAACATTAGCAGGGTTGGAAAGGGGATAGCTTTTGTTCTTGCTACTAGTTGGGTGTAGTTATGATATTGGGATGCTTAATACCTGTTTGCTGCTGTATTGCATCATGGTTTGTGAATGTGTGAAGAGGTCTGAGGCTATCATGAATTTAGGCCACTTCAGAAATGAATTTGCCCTGTTTATATAGAGAAGGGCTCAACAGGCAAAGCTTTCTACATACATTTTGGAGTGTGGCCAGAGCATGCCTACATATGAATGTCATCACCAAACAATCCTGTTCCGAAGTATAGTTAAGAGGGTGAAGTCTCTTCATGTTGTGAGGCTGTGTTTGTATGGGGTGGGGTGTGAATACCTCATGCAAATGGATTGATATAAAACTTTGGCTGTGGAACACAAATGGGAGAGGAAAAGAATCCCAAGAACGCTTTCAGGAACCAGGTAATCAAGGCAGAACTGACAACTTTGTGGGAATACTACTTTTCTCCTCTTTTCAGACCCTAGCATGTGAACTAAACTGGATTTATGGGTGGGGGGAAAATCTCAGGGGTGTTAGTTTTTTTTGTGCCTAGGGCTTGGTATAGTTGCAGTGCAATGTGCCCATTGAGCAGGAGTGGTGTTTCTAACCATAATCTTGCTGACCACAGCACAATCTTCTACAGCAGGGACAGGTAACCTTTGTGGGCTTGTGTGTACATTTGGAGTTTTGAGGAAGTGTCCAGGATGTCACCACAAAATTGGCTGCCATTGGGGCTTTCAGCATTGCAGTGCGGAAAAACCAAAGGTCCCCAAAGTTATTAAAGTTTAGAGGAATTTATTCAAAATATTTTCAAGGATAGAAAAATAAACCCAGGTAAAAGTTAACATATAAAGTGTATAAAAGCACAGATCACCAGGCTAGTGTGATATGTGGTATATTTCTCAGAATTGTAAGTGTATGCAGTGTAGGTGATCATTAGTCATCTTTGTTCTGTATTTTGATTGGATGAATTTCATTGCTGAGAAGAGTAACTCACATAGGTATGTTGACCCCTCCCTCAAGTTAACTTTGTTGCAGACTTTCTGAGTAGAGGAAATGTTTGCAAATATACAAGATTCCAAAAATTGTCATCCTCAGCATTTGCTTATAAAACAAAGTCATTCTGAAGGTCAACTGTTTCCAGCTGTATTTGGTTTAGTCCAGCCTGACATAGCTCCCCAGTGGGTGCTGCCAGTTTTTGTGATGTTAGCTGGAGTGAATGGTTTCAGACAAATGCTATTACTAGTTCAATATCAGTGAATCTACAGGATAGTTAGATTCGACTCCTGGAATTTTTGGGTATATCCTATAACAGTAGCGCCTATCAAACTACCCACAGTTTGTTTATTTTTCCTAACCTTGTGGTAATTTATTAGTGCCACCTACAAGCACTTTTTTCTTTAAAAAGGCCACGCTGGTTTTCTCTCCATGCCGGCTCCTTCACACTTGGGAACGAGCGTCTAAAGCAAACTGCAGATGGAGCATGGATGAGAGGATCCCCTTCATATTCCATCCACTCTACATTCAAGGTCGGATGCTTATGACTATCTTGATAGGATTGTGTCCTAACTTGTTTAATAGTTCGTTTCTAGTGTAGGTGCTGATCTCATGCCCTAAGCATCTTTTACCAGGGTACTAGGGAATTTTAAAGTATTCCAACATAATAGATGGCAGTGGAAAAGGGACGGCTTTTGGAACTCGGAGTTACAATGGCAGAGTGTTCCTTAGGCTCATATATATATGCTATAAATAAGAAACCCCATAGGTGGGATTGGCCAGTGAAGGAGCTGTTTTCCCAAAGATGGTGGCAGTGCTGGGGAGAGGAAATCTCCCTTAGGTTGTAATATGGATATCATATGAACATAAATTTGATATATTTGAGTCTAATTTTTTAGTACCTATATATTGATTTGTTTATTCTTTTGAGCCGCTTTGAACATAACTTGGTAGCCTATCCCAAAAAATATGTGATGATGTAAGAAAATACTTTACTGTTCTCTCCCCCTCCATGTTTGGACAGCTTTAAGAAATAAACTAAATACATGAACTAAATACAAAACTGAATTCATGAAATGAATGAAGATTATGATGGAATAGTAGCTAAAGCTTTCAGATGGTTCAGTAGATGGTTGCAGCATGACCCCAACTGTATCAGGTTAAACCAACTCAAGAGACTCAAACAGCAAAGGTAGTTGTGTTAGCCATAAGAAAAATGCCAAAATCCATTTATTAGGCCAACTCAAAGGTCATAAAAATGTGCACACTTTTGAGTTCTCCAGGTCTCTTCACCTGGAAAGATGTTACAAAAAGGAGGGAAGGGGGGAAAACTTGACATCCAATTACTGAGGGTTGTTCTACATGGCAACAATCTCCCTGACGAGGCCTGACGAGCGCCGACATTGTCATCTTTTATGGCGCCAGGTCAAGACTTTTCTCCCAGGCATTTAGCAATATGTAATAAGCCTGAGTCTGTTTCTAAAGTTGATATAGTGGTTTTAAACGTATGTGAATTTTGCATATTTATGTAGTTTTTAATTTTGTATATTGTTTTTAAATGTTTTATCATATGTGAACCACCCAGAGAGCTTCGGCTATGGGGCGGTATATAAATGCAATAAAATAAATAAAAAAATAAAAAAATGACACCTATAAATTTAATTGCATCAGGCAGGTTTTAAATTATCTTTTACATTATCCATATTATAAAAACATGAGAGCCATCTCTTCAGCCTCTGTAGAAATCCTGATCCAGCTGACACTCTTTTCTAGACACTTCCGTTCTGTAGCAGGAACGGGATGAGGAGGAGGATGTTTCTGCTACAATTATCTCCCCCCACCTTCTCGAAGATTTTATTTCCCAGTGGATTAACTTTTCAGGGCAGCATCACAGACAGAGAACAAAATTCAATTAATGGAATATGAAATATTTATTACCCTGTTCTATATGTCTATCAGAGAAGGGTCCTTAATAAACCTCATTAGAATGGACTAGTGACTCATGTCTCTGCTTTTGTAGTCCTTTGGAATTTAAATCCAATTAATCTACAGTCCTTGTGAATGTGATTTAATTATTTGGAGGGGGGAAGATACTTTGTTCGGGTGGTAATGATGTACAGGGAGATGGCAAAAAGGAATGAGAATGTTGATTGCAGGAGTATTCTCCTCCTGCCCTGCAACCTGTTGGGAGAGAAGGGGTGATAAACCCTGGTGATGGCTCAGTGGTAGAGGCTCAGGCTCTGAAAGCTCAGAAGAAAAGTAACACTCATTTTGTGGAGTATATCTGAAATTCTTTGGAGACATGGAACTGGATAGTTATAAGACATAGATGCAGCTTTGCAGCCACCGCAGGGCTTTCTCACGAAGCTGTGCTTTGAAAAAGTCAGGGACCTACCTCGACTTTTTCATTGGGAGTGAGATCAGTGTGGCTTTTCTACCGTCTGGTCTTGTTCCTGGGGCCAATCCTTGGGGTGCTCCTGGTGGAAGACGACTGGCATTTGGTCGCCTTCCACCAGGAAGAGGGTGGGGTGATTCCAGTACCCGGATGAGTGCCGGAAACCCCACCTTTGCAGTGGGATTACCTGATGCCACCCCGGGTGAATAACACCATGGGGTTTTGGTGGGAAGCAGCACCAACTCGGTGCTGTGAAGACGGGGCCCAAGTCCTCCCACCTCCAATCCCTTTGGTCTGTCCTCTACATTTAAATATTCTAGATATTGACACACAATCTTAACATTCCAGCTGCAGGTAGAGTCAGGCAATGGCCTCAGGTCGCTCCTTAACTGCTCCTTTGGAGGTCCCCAGCTGTTCTTCCCTACCCCTTCATGGAGCTCTGTTTTCCATGCAGCCTGTCCTGCACCCCTGAAATTAGCCTGCTGCCCTCAGGTGTTGTGAAGGATGCTAGCCCAGTGCAATATCTTAGTAGCCAGTATCAAAGGAAGATTAAACTGCAAGTCTAGTCAGCAGATCTATGTGGAATTGTGGGGTCAGGTGCACCATCTTGTGTTCCAGAGAGCTCCGGCTATTGGGCGGTATAGAAATGTAATAAATAAATAAATAAATAAAATAAATTTCACCTCAGGTCGCAAAAAGTCTTGGGTTGACCTGTTTTTGGCTGATTCATAGCAATCAGGGTGGCCTTTTTAAGGCTTCAGCTGGAGTCAGGGAGGGGAGGATGACTGCATAGCAAGGTTTTAGAAGGCCTACTCTTTGATATAGTCAAAGCCTACATTTCTTAAAAGCCTCTGCATTTTAAAGAGCATGTGTTGTGGGTTTTAAAAACTCCGTCTTGCCTACGCTGACTAGTAGCAGCTCTAAGGCAGGAGTGGCCCTCCAGATGTTTTAGCTACAACTCCCATCATCCTGAGCCATCATAGCTCATGGTGAAGGATGGTAGAGGTTGTAGGCCAAAACATCTGGAGGGTCACAAGTTGGCCATCCCGGCTTTAGGGGGTCAGTCAGGAATCTTTCCCAGTGTGCACCATGCAGAGCACATGCTGAACCACTGAGTCATACCCTTCCCCCAAATCTACCCTTTTATCACTCTTGTGCAGCCCTAGTTGTGAGTACAAACAAGTGGCTAAACTGTTAGGGGTGACTAATCCGGAGCAGGAGATCCTGTGTATGTCTCAATTTTCCTGCAGAACAACAGAAACATTCTTTAGTATCTTTATAGACCGACTTGCTGTATTTAACTTCACATGGGGCAAACAGTAGGGTGACCATATGAAAAGGAGGACAGGGCTCCTGTATCTTTAACAATTGTATTGAAAAGGGAATTTCAGCAGGTGTCATTTGTATGTATGGGGAACCTGGTGAAATTTCCTCTTTATCACAACAGTTAAAGCTGCAGGTGCCCTGCCCTCTTTTAAATCTGGTCACTCTAGTATAGCTCCTGCAGTTTAACTGTTGTGATGAAGAGGGAATTTCACCAGGTTCTCCATATATACAAATGACACCTGCTGAAATTCCCTTTTCCAGGCAACTGTTAAAGATACAGGAACCCTGTCCTTCTTTTCATATGGTCACCCTAGCAAACAGAAACACAAATTGTTTCTTCTACACTTTGTACATTTTGGGCCCCTATATCAATAAAGGCACAGCTGCTGTGTTGCTGGTGTTGCCAACTTTTCAGTAGGCCACTGTAGCTGTTTCTTCAACTGCAGCTTGGTGTGCAGTCATTAGCAGGTGATGAAGTATATTATGCTGTGAAAAGATTACCAGTCGATTGCACACCAGGCTGCAGTTAGAAGCACAGGAGCAGGCTAGCCCAGATTTTTTTCCTAGCCAATTGGCAACCTGTTCATTGCCAGTTTTCCTCTGGCTTTCTATTTCTATCTAGTTGCTTTTCTTGAGCTCAGCTGTCTTTTCCCAGCCATGGTATACTAGCCAGCTTATCCATTTAGTTTTGTTTTCATTATGCTGGCGTGCTGTAATGTTTCAAATTAATTTTAATGTTTGTTTTTTTCAATTTTAAGGCCTCTTTAAAGCACTTTTGCTCTGCTTGCTCTGGTGAACTGGGGCCTGTCATGAATCCAGAGAATAGCTTTAGAGACTCGGTGATGTTGTGTGGTTAACTGCTGCTTGCTTTGCTGTCACTGTTAGTATTCTCAGCTGTTACCTGCTTAGTTTCAACTAAACTGACTAAAACCTTTATCTAGCTAACATTATGGACCCCCTGATCTCTGAAATGAGTGCAAAGAAGCCTCCATAATGATGCCTGTGTTCATATTGTGAAACAGCAAACTGTTTTAAAAACATGAAATAAAAGGGCATTTTATGGAAGGGTATTGACTTTGGCTGGGGAGTTGGGGAATGATCTCTAATGGCTCCTGGTGTTCAACAGTTGTTAGAGATGACTAAAGGTGACACCTTTCCAATTTCACCTCAGTCTAGATCGTCTTTGGCAAGCTGCTATCTTCCCTCAGCCTTGGTCCTTTATCTGCAATGTGGGGATGACAAGACCTTTATGGAACTGTTGCAACCCTTAATGTATCTGTTCAGTATTTGTGAAGTATGCTGAACGTTTAAAATACGTTATATAAATCATTATTATTTATATGCAGATCTGGAAAAAAAAGTCAATTAGAATCTTTGCAAGAGTAAAAAAATGGGTGGTTTTTTTGACACTAGGTCTTTCAGGATGTCCTTGATTTGAACCTCTGTGTAAGCATTGCCATGTTTTACCCTCCCAGGGCGAGTGTGAACATTAGCTCCTTGCATCTTAAGGGAGCTGCCAGAGCCCCAGTAGAGGCCACTACATTGAACAGCTGGTTTGAGAGTCTCCATTTTAATTTCTCCAAATGCTCTGGAGTGACACTACATTAGGCACTCAAGGGTATCATGGAGGTGGGGGGAATGGCAGCTCCTAGACGTTATTAGCATATGACTGCCACTGCCAGGTAAGCCTGAGAAGGGCCATCAATGTAAGGAGGACTCACCTGAGGGCACTTTATCCATGGCCTCCTCAAACTTGGCCTGGAAGGTTCCTGTGGCTGAAATCACTAACAAAGCATTTTCTGGAAATAGCAAGAAAATCCTGACTCATTTGTTTGTCTTCCAGTTACGATTAAAGGCACAATTTGTTCAGAAAACAGGTGGCAAAACCACGAGACTGCTAAAAAAAAACCTGGTTTAAACCAGGGGAAAAGAAGGGTATTCAAATGGGTGGTCAGTGTGATTCCAAAATATCTCAGGAATCAGATGCTTTATTGATGTTAATATAGTTGTATCAGTAATGAAGCTATAAAAGTGTCTTGTGTTTTGGGCTACCAGTTTTAGAAAATCCTGTTCCTGCAGACATTTCTTATATTCATTTACATGTATGCAAATATAAAACTTCATTATACAGGCTCAGCTTAATGGAAGTGTGTGTGTGTGTGTGTGTGTGTGTGTGTGTGTGTGTGTGTGTATGTATGTATGTATGTATGTAAGGAGTAGGATGGTCATTACTTTTAAAACATCCAGTGCCTAACCTTAAGCAGGAATGCTATTCAGATTCTAGGGAAGAAGCAATGAGTCAAAAAGATTTAAATATTTCTGTGGTGTAGACAGAATTTCAGCAAGGTTTAAAGATTTAATCTTGAATATGTTCAAGACTAAGGGTTCAATCTTATGCATGGTTAGACAGAAAAAAGTCCTACAACTCCCAGCATCCCCCAGCCAGCATTTTTTTAATGTCTAAACATGTATAGGATTGCTCCCTAAATTGCAAAGCAGCAATGAATTTTAAGAGCTCTTGTGATTACCTTTTCATAATTCATAATAACCCGTTAGCAGGACATCACTGTCCCTGTCCCCGTGTACACACACACACACACACATTTAAAGGAATGAATTTGTGCTTATCAAATATATAGTCCCCTTATTTCTTTGGACAGTGGTCATCCGGCTGTATGAGCTAGTGGACTCATGTCTTCAAATGCAGGCTTTGACCCAATCACAACTGAAATGGAAAGGATGGAGGCAATTTAAAGGGCCAAGGGACATGCAGGCAAGACCTTACCCCTACCTACTACTCTGTGCACCTATCAAATGTATAGGAGCCCTGCCTTCCATTATATGTTGTCATCTCATTTTGGCACACTGTTTTAGAGTTCTGGAACCAGAGCTCTGGCATAGTTAGGAGCAGTCAGTCCTGAGGTTAATGAACTTCTCTCAGATAGGTTTGCAGCATAGGGCTGAAGGTGTTTAATTTGATTAACTTCTCCTCTTTAGGTCAGGTCTTGGCAACCCTTAGGACAGGAATGTTGAACCTCTTTTCAGCCCATGGGCCAAAGGGCATTTCTACATGAGGCTTTTATCCTGCACCTTTATGTCAGAATTTATCTGTAATTCTGCTTACAGATTCTTTGCAGGATTAAGATTGGCTCTTTACATGTGCTTTTTTGTAGGGGGTTTCTTTCTATGCTTTTCTCTATGCTTCATTAGACAACCAGTAGATGGCACTATGGTATAGCGGAATTGTACAATTACACATGACTCTCATTCTGCCATTTCTGAATAATACCAGACTTCCTTCATGGGGGGGGGGGGCACAGTAATGGTTGGAAAGCATGAAGGAGGACCCACAAACTACTGTGAGTGAGCAACGACGAGCGTACAATAAAAACCTCATGTAGAAAGGCTCAAATTCAGTTTCAGAATAGCTCTTGGGGGCCACATTCCAGTGATGGACAAAACAGTGTGGGGACAAAAGGGCTTAGGCCAAAAATAATAAACATATCAGCATATTTTAAATTACCCCTCTTACTGCCAGTAAATAAGCTTTTCAGTCATTTAGAATGGAGAAAATATGCAAAAGTGGCGAAACCACCAAACAATCTGGTGTGCTTGTGGGGGCAGGGGTCACCGATTCCCTCTGGGCCTATGGCTGGGGCAAATGGTTGGAGGCCCACCCACACACATTGGCTACATGTTAAAAATAAATCAGCCAAACTTGTGTAATTTTACCAGCTTTTGTTAGAAGACAGGTTCTCCAGCATTAGAAACAACAATGCTGGAGCGCAAGTCTGCCTGGAAATGAGCCTTTCATCTAGAAGCCCTTTCCGTAATCCAGGTGTGGAGAACCCATGGCTCTCAAGGCAACATCAGCCAGAGCTCTCCAACTCCCAGCCAGCATGGGAAGTGTTTTGGGATGATGGAAGTTGTAGTCCACCAACATCTGGAAGCTCACAGGTTCCCTATCTCTGCCCTTAACCCCTGTTGTGGGGACTCTTTATAGTTACTCTGTAATGAAGCAAATGCATCTCCCCAAGGACCTTCATGAGACCTATCACAGTGTAGTGGTGAGAGTGTCAGACTAGGACTTGAGGGACCCAGGTTCAAATCCTCATTCTGCCATGATGCTCACTGGATGACCTTGGTCCAGCTGTTTTCTCTCAGTTTCACCTACCTCATAGGGTTGTTGTGGGGGTAAAAGGGAAGAGAAGGAGAACTATGCATGCCACCTTCAGCTCCTTGGAAGATATTTGGGATATACATCTAATAAAAAGAAATGTTCCAGGGTAAGCCATGGCATCAAAAAGTGAACCCTAGCGAGCTCTTCCAAAAATTAATCTCTGCAAATTCTCCATTCTCCTTTGGCACCCTACGTGTGTGTGCAATATATTTCCCCTGACTATAGTGTTACCTAGTGGTGTGTGGTTCTGCCGAGCTCTTCTAAACTATGGCATTTCTTTGGAATGAATTTTTATGTTATCTTTTCCTTTGGATGTTAAAAAGGAATCACCTCTAAACCATTCAGCATTTTCAGTTTCCACCTGCTGGGTTAATATCTCAGTGCCTGAGATTTCTTTGAAACCTGAATGTTTCTAAGCAGCAGCTGAGTCATCAGGGATGGCTGTGAATTGCCTCCTTTTATTTTACATTATTTTATTCCCCCCTCTCTTTCCTAACATTAGGCTGCAAATGAAAATACCTTTTCAACCCTAGTATTATTATTACCCCTATAGATGGCACCTTTAATGTGTGCTATTCATTGTCATAATAGCTGCACCTGTGTATGGCTAGCATATTGGAAATGCAGCAGCTGTCGTCTGTAATTGCAACACGGTATTTTCTATTTCTCCCAGAAAGTGCGTGTGTGTGTGTCTGCGCGCGTGGTCCCAGTGCTGTGAAAGTGCACATATCAGTATTGTGCACCCTTTTTCCTTCCCCAGTGCTCTCTACACATATACACAAGCATAATTGCAAAGTGTTAAAGATCCACTCCCCCCATGCCAGAGTTCCAGTCCAGCCACATTGTTCCCTGATGCTGGCTATTTGCTTAAAACATCCTAGCCATGCAACTCCAAGTGACCTTAGTAATATAATGTCTGACTTGGGCCTAATGGTTGCCATGTCCTGACCCAAAGATGAGAAAGTATGTGAAACTTAGTGTGGTGAATGAATAGACACAAAATTAGCACTCCCAACTGACCAGGAAAAATGCACAGTCTGATCTGCTTTTGTGCCTCTAGTTCAGGGCAGGGGAATGTGTGATACTCCAGGTGTTCATGGACTGCAATCCCCACCCGTCCTAACATTGGCTATGCTGGCTAGGGCTAATGGATACTGTAGTCCAACAACATCTGGAGGGCTAATCTAATATCCCTAGGGATGGAGCTCTATAAGTGTGGCACCACCACAGACAAAGCCATGTCCTGTGTTCTCAATCCAGCTTCACTTGTTAGAGCAGGGCCTCAGATGACTGTAAGGTATGGGCAGGCTCATACGGCTGCGGACGGTCTGTAAGACTTAGAGCTTTATAGGTAAGACGCAGCACTTTGAATTGGACCTGGAAACAAATTGGTAGCCAGTGCAACTGCTGTAAAAATAGTGTAATACGCCCCATATGATGTGCAGCAGACCAGTCTGGCTGCTGCGTTTTGCACCCACTGAAGTTTCTGAGCACTCTTCAAAGGTAGCCCCATGTAGAATGTGTTGTAGTAGCCTAACTGGGATGTGATGATTAAGGTATGTGTTACTTTGGCCACATCCTTCCCCTTCTGGAAGGACTGCAATTAATACACTAGCCAAAGTTGAGCAAAGGCAGTCCCAACCGCAGCTGCCACTTGGGCTTCCAGGAGCAGTGGTGGATCCTGAAGCACCCCAGCCTGTGTACTTTCTCCTTCCAAAACTGGGAATAATCCTCAGTACTGAGTCCGATTGTCTAATGACCAACAGGATCTCTGTCTCCTCTGGACTGAGTCTGGCCTAGACACAGGTTCAAGGTTTCTACAGCCTCATGGAAAAGAGAATGAGAGAGCTGGGTATTATCCAGAAGAAGAGCTATTTGTAAACCGCCCAGAGAGCTTAGGCTATTAGGCGGTATAGAAATGAAATAAATAAATAAAAAATGCTGGATAAGACCAAGGGTCTAGCTAGCCTAGCGTTCTATTTATACAGTGGCCAACCAGCTGTTGACCAGGAAGCCACAAGCAGGACACGGCTGCAACAGCACTCTCCTGCCCATGTTCTCAGCAACTGGTGTACATAGACGTACTGCCGGTGATGCTGGAGGTAGCACATAGCCTATCCACATCATGATAGGATCCAACTTCGAACCCAGTGGCTCATGCAAGGGGGGGGGGACTTGGAAATGTTGGCTAAGGCTGATGGGAGTTGTAGGCCAAAACATCTGGAGGCCAACATGGTACCACTGATGTAAATGTAACAAAGCAAAGGGGATAAAAAAGGGACCCCAGGCACCCTTTAGGCCAATGGTCAGGCGGATAAACTCTGGTCTCCCAGCACAATCTTGAGGGCATTATTAATCAGATAGGACTGGAGCCACAGCAATGTGATTGAGCCAACTACCCAGAAGGGTATCATGATTAATGGTTTTGAATGCTGCTGAGAGGTTCAGCAGAGCTCTCCACCAGTGAAGGGGCAGTTCCAGAACTCTTGAGCTGGTGGATCTGTGACTTCAGATTAGTTTTTGCAGTGTTTCAGAAATTCTCAGTTGGAGTTACAAACTTGCACCTACTCAGAACAGATGCTGCTGTTATGTTACAGCTCTAGCACTAGATGGCAGCCTGTCCACGGACTTTGCAAGACAGTGAACAGAAAACAAATTTCTCTGTGGATATAGTTTTAAAACAAATAGATATGAATTAATAAAGGCAGGCATAATGTCGTGTGCGTGTGTGTGTGTGTTCATTTTGGTAAACTAGGAACAAATTTTATATTTAAAATGGACTGAAATATCATAGCTGTGAATGATTCCCGTATGAATCTTGCCTTTTCTAAAGACAATACTTCAGTGTCACCCTACGTTTTAATATAGACACAAGTAAGTGTGTGTTTATATATATATATATATATGGGATCTATAGAATTATATATAGTAAGATACAAATTCTTAACTAAATAAGGGTAAAATAAAACAAATGTTTTTATGTTGTGTATATAACAGAGCCTTCCTTAAAAAAAAAAAAAGCTACTTCCAAAAATTACAATTTGGGGTTGAGGGTGGTAAATGCAGCATTTTTGATTTGTTGTCTGCTTGTATGGTTCATCAAGGTTTGCAGAGAAACCTTTTATATAGCACAAGGCAGAAAAGTATCATGAAACATATAGACCTCATATAGACCTCAAGGGAGCTGAGCTGAGGCATTTGCCTAAGGTGACCTATTGAGTTCATGGCAACTCCTGCATAATTTCCCCATGACTGTTAAATACCCTAGAATAATCATGTAAATAAGCACTGAGTAGCCTGGGCTAGTATTCCCAATATAGGAAATGTATGCTATGCCTTTCAATGAAGCTCTTCAGAGAAAGATGCATACTTTTGCAGATTCTTGCTCAAAGATCTTTCCTGGAAAATCCATGTTGATTTTAAATACTGACCAAGATATACAACTTCCACATGTATTTCTTGATAGGAATAATTCAGAAATATCTGGTCGACTAGGAAAAATTGCATGTCTGTAACTGTCAATGACAGTGTTACACTTAAGTACAAATTTTCCATTGACTTTATAAGCAGTGACTCACAAAGATGCATAATGTAGTCATTCATTATGTATGATAAATATTGGATGACAAATATGTGGAATAATTTCCTTGGTGAATCCAGTTTTGAATTTACAAATTCAAAGAGGACTTTAAAGATGATTTGCCCCTTGTCCATTCATTAAGTTCACTTTCTACACTCCTTATAAATCTGTTTATCCACAAAACCAGCCCAGCAGGATTTTTGAAAGCTGCTTCCTGGAAAGTAGGGTTCTAATCCCTTTCCTAGAAGAAATCCATTTCTATCCTATCCTTTGAACTAAAAATACAAATCAGTGTACTACTGGATAGAACATTGTACTTGGTGCAGTGATCAAATTTCTACTCAGCCATGGATCTCTCTATGTAACCTGCCTAATCTGCCATGCAGGGTTGCTGTGTTGGCTAAAATCAAGTAACTCCTATGTGTCCCAGCCTATGATCTCCTCGGAGGGAGGCTAGAATACAAATGTGATAACTATATAAGCAGTCACTTGCTGTTTTCTTGCACACTAAGGACTGTATTGAAGGCATCAATCAACTCTTCCTAGTGGCCAGCAAAAAATTGAATGGCAAAGAGCAACAGAAGTATTACATGCCATTCACTTACTAGTTATTGCCACTTTCAGCAATTCATTCAGCAGCCTTTTACAGTATTTTTCTAGATCTATCCATCCATCCATCCACCCACCCACCCACACACTAAGGTTCTACCCCCCATCCTTTTTTCTTTATTCTATATGATCAACTAACCTACTTCTGTTTCAAACATGAGATATATAACATGTGACATATATATCACATTATGAGTTCCAGTGCTTGCCATTATTCTGTGGGATACAGGATTTTAATCAGGGAAGGGAATGTCTGGTCTTCCAGATGTTGGTTGACTGCAATTCCCATCAGCCCTCACTGGCATCGCCAATGGTGAGGGGTGATGAGAGATGTAGTGTTAGAAGCAAACCAACTGGAAACACCCCAAATCCCTAACAGTGCCCCTGTAATTGGTAATATCCAAGTGTTGTATGAGGAAGTAGCCCTAAGTGTAATGTCATTCCCCTTGAGAAGAGCCTGAATTATGTCCATCTGTGATCTAGAAATTCTCTAACAGTGCAATTCTTTGCATGGTTATTCAGAAATAAGTCTTAACGGGACTTACTCCCAGGTTCAGATCAATACTATAAAATTACAGGGTTGCAGGCTAACTCATGTATATTGTGACAGCGATAGGATGTGTTTTTTCTGGTTTTGGACCTCTGAGGTTGGATGCTGCTTTCCTGTTCTTTCAGACTTCACTATTGGATATTCAAATAAATCCCAGAACGGGGGAGACATTCTTGATTTATAAGGCTATTTCATACTGCTGATTCACCTGTTTCATCCATCTAAACCCTTGTAACGGTCAAGATGATGATTCTCATGCCAGCTGTGGATTTAGTTTGTGATCAAACTTTCTTCAGTTAGATTTCTGAGCTGAATTTGTTTTACATTCTTCTTCACTTGCCAACTGAGTTTGAGTTTAATACATCTTCTCCAGTGTATCGACAGTTCAAGCCTAGAAGATTATTATTATTATTATTATTTATTTATATAGCACCATCAATGTACATGGTGCTGTACAGAGTATGCTTATTTAACTTCTGTGTTCTTTCTCTCCATCTGGATAGCCCCTAATTTGTTTGCATTTTTAAAACCAATTCTGATAAGGTAATAAAACAATATAAATAGGATGACCATGTGAAAAGGAGGACAGGGCTCCTGTATCTTTAACAGTTGAATAGAAAAGGGAATTTCACCAGGTGTCATTGTATGCATGTAGCACGTGGTGAAATTCCCTCTTCATCACAACAGTTAAAGCTGCAGGAGCCCTGTGCTCTTGATCACATACAAAAGACAGCAGGGCTCTTGCAGCTTGAATTGTAATGAAGAGGGAATTTCACCAGCTGGACCTTTTAATGTAAATTCTTAATGCCTCTTATTTTAATTCTTTGTATTAAAATGAACTTTTACATATTTGTGGCCACCTTCTAATGAAAACCTTTTTAGTATCATTTGTATTTTACTTCTTTGCATTACCTCTATTGTATCTGTAAAGTTGATATGACTATGATGGTTGAAACAACAAATAAACAGTTTTCCAGCAGGTGCTACACGAATACAAATGACACCTGCTGAAATGCCCTTTTCAATACGACTGTTAAAGATACAGGAGTCCTGTTCCCCTTTTCATATGGTCACCCTAAATATAAAGACAGTTTATTGACTTAGTTAGAATTCTTATGCACTACCCTTCCTCCCCATCCCCGCAAAAAGTCAGAACAGATTCCTTAGTGTTATGGCGATTAGTTGAGCCCTGCCTGTCCTCAGAGATGGCCATAGTATAGGCAGATTGCTCTGGAAGGGGGTTTACGTCTCTCACCATCCCAGAGATTTGTGAGAACAATAGAAGGAACCTAACTCTGTAGTTTGATCTGTTGGAACTGGAAGAAGGAACCTCTCGTGCAGGCACTTGAGTCATTGCTGACTCCTAGAGGGATGCCTGCTTTCGCTGACATTTTCTTGGCAGACTTTGTAGCGAGGTGGTTTGCCATTGCCTTCCCCAGTCGCAGTTACCTTTCCCCCAGCTAGCTGGGTACTCATTTTACGGACCTCGGAAGGATGGAAGGCTGAGTCGACCTGAGCCGGTTGCCTGAGAACCAGCTTCCGCTGGGATCGAACTCAGGCTGTGGGGAGAGTTTTGGCTGTACTAACTGCGTTTTACCACTCTGCGCCACATGAGGCTCCTGTTGGAACTGGAACTGGATCCAAAAAGGAGGCAGAGGCCTGTTTTTGCTCTATGCATGTGTAAATAAACTTGATATCACACTCATGATAAGTCTCTATGTTTGGTTAGGGATAATGAGAATTGTAGGCAAAATATCTAGAGAGCTACAAGTTGCCCAAACCCTGCTCTAGGGCATCAGAGTATTTCCTGATGCAAACTGTAAATTTACCAATGAAAATTAACCTAATTTTCCAGAAAACCCACATCTCTGGTGTGGGGATAATAACAGTGATCCACCATACAGGGGCGTTGTAGTGATTACTGGAACAATTGCTTCTGAACACTTTATAAACTCTAGATGTTACATCAACTACATTAGGGTCATATTGCTGGTTGATTTGAGTCTTGCCAATTCAAAATGGATTGCATCCAAAGGTTGTGCAAGAGCAAGGCTGGTTGTGCAACTGATCTTTCCCTTCCCTGTACTCACTGCAGTTTTTTTTTTGTTTTGTTCCCTAAAAAGCATATCCAGAAGATCAGGGTCTCTCCTGGACAACAATGGGCTGCATTGTGGAAGGTTTGCAGTGGGAGGAGGAAATTGTCCAAAATGGCACAGACAAACCTTGCAGGAGCAGAGTTGTATCGCAATTGTTATACCAACCTAATTGGAATCACATCCTGAAATCCATGTGCATTTAACAGAGAAGGAGAGAGTTAGTTGCCTGCTTTCTGGAAAACTCCACACGGGTCTGATCTACACCAAGCAGGATATAGCACTTTCAAAGCGGTTTGAAAACGGTATGTGGAATGTGTCATGGGCCCCAACAGTTGTCAGTGCACTTCAATACCATTATAAAGCAATAGTGTGGCTCCTGCCATGGGCTTTGCATTGCGCCTCAACTATTTTCACAAGTGGTTGCCTTTGGATGACAAACACAACATCAGAATCAGCTCTGCATTTCTCATTTTTGTCGCTGCTGGAAAATTGGCCAAATCCTGTTCGCTTTTCACTCTGTTGCACCTTAAGAAAGCTGTGAGAAGCAGCAATCTCATTAGAGATGCCCATATTTGGAGTTAAGAAGACAGAGCTGGCTCTCACATTTTGCTTTATGTCTTAACAGTTGTCTAAAGCATCAAAAAAGAGAAATTTTTTAAAATACAGTGTTCAGATTGCGCAAAACATAAATCTTGAGAGGCAGTTATCGCTGCCTTAAAAACTGAGCTCTGTTAGGTGTTGGGATTTGTGTGCACAAGTAACTGGCTGCAGTTCTACACACACTTACCTGGGAGGAAGGCCCACTGAACTCAATAGGACTGACTTCTGAATACCTGTGCATTGCACTGTTTTCCTATTGGTGCAACAGATGTGCCTTCTCCCTTATAACTTTGCTGGTGCTAGCCAGGAAGCTAAAACACTACTATTGTAACAGGTCATTTATAATGGGGCAGCCTTTATCTAGCAGGATCACCTTTCTGCAAGGGAAAACTTCTTTGCCGTTTACAAAAAAAGAATGGGAGGCTTGGGTATGACTTGATAGGACTGGAGAGGCAGGTAGCATTTTAAAGAGCTAGCTTAAGTGAAAGTTTTCCTAAACAAGGCTGTTAATTGTTGTATTTACCTTCAGTTTCATTACATAATTGAGATCTGAACTCTACACAAAGAATGTTTCCTTTCTTGCTTTTCTGCTACATAACCTGTAGGTGGTGCTGTGCTATAGTGGAATATCACAATTACACAAATTGGAAATACATTTTCTTTAGCTTTCAGAAATAATATCCCATTTCTCCCTCTCTAAACACACCTGGGAAAGTGCTCTGAAAAAACAGAAGCGAAATTGGAGGATCACATTGTCATCTAAAGAACCCATAAACAACCATGAGTAAGGAATCATGAGTAAACAATAAAGGCCTTCTATAGAAAAGCTTTGAGTCCTCATGGAAATCCGTAGGGAAGTGATAATCCTACAAAGCAGCCATCCCCAATGTGGTTCCCTTTAGGTATATTTGACTGCAGCTCCCATGATTCCCAACCAAACCATTCTAGCTTGGATTCATGGGACTTGCAGTCTAACAGATCTGGAGGGCACCAGATTTGGGGAAGGTTGCTTTACAGAGCTTTTAATATCATGGAATTCTGCTTCCTCTCCATCAGCCAGCATATGATGGTACACACAACAAGCCACTTTATTCTCGAGTGAGAGACTGTTATATTAAAAGAGAAACAGGCACTCCCTGGCCCCCTGGAGTATCTCTTTTCAGATAATGCAAGTATTTGATAGAATGAAACTCTGCATTAGGGGAAAGAAAAGACTTGTAAAGAAGTGGATGCATGTTTTGCTTATGGTTGCATTATAAACGTGTGTGTCGTATGAATATATTTTAGAAAACAGAAAAACTAAAGACAAGCATTAAACAAAATTAAGGGTGGAAAAGCTTTATATCCAGTATGAAAATTATGCAGGCATAGTGGACGAATGATGGAGTCTCTTATTCTTATGGCGTCAAGTTGTTCAATAGGTGCCTGTGAGAGTTGTACAACAACATACACCCAGCAAACACCATAACAATGTGGCAAAGAACTGCATTTTTTTTAAAAAGCATCAGTACAGTGCAGGTTGTTGCTCTCTGAGATACAACCTGCAAGGAAATTTTTTATTTACTCTGCAAGAAAAAGAAGAAGAGGATGACTATCTCTAGTGACTATCCTTTCCCGAGCCTGTGCATTTTTGTTGTCTTTATTCCTTTTGTAGTGATTGTAGGTGTCTGGTCGTCCCTAGGAAGAGAATTGGAGAGGAGAGGAGGACCACGTATCTCTTATTTTGTAGCATGCACATTCATATTTCTCTCAATCTTTCTTCTGCCTGGGTACATACAGTGTGCATTGCCTCCCTGATGAGTGTGCCTAAAGCCCAAAAGAGAGAGAGAGAGAGAAGATGCTCACCGCCCCCCCCCCCCGCAAATAATGCCCACAATACCAGCTACATGCGTTCCCAGTGTTCGTATCAGAGCTTTCTGGTACAGGTAATAGTGCGTTGTGGTAATGGAAAGGTATCTCTTCTACCTCCATGTGAAGTGGGAACAATATCTCCAGGCACCGTATTTAATAAGCAGATAACAAAGTGTCTGTCAACCTCCTCAGCATTTTAGAGGTGGCTTCTATAGAAGGGTTTATAGACTTATTTCCCATCAACGCGCAGCCCTGACGGCATTAATTCCTCCCATTGAAACAAATGAGTCTGTGGATGGATCTGACTGCATGGCTTTCAAGGGAATTCATTCTGTATCTTTCATGTTAGCGATATCTGTGAAAAACAGGAAACTGTTTTCCTATCTCATTCACATAATAGATAAGATGAGAAATTAGCTGCTGGATGAGCATCCTGGGGGCTGTTCATTTTGTCACAATAAATAAGGCTTGGCTGATGCTGAAGCGCTATGCGTGCAACGCACTCTGCACGCTCGGGTCCACAAACCCACCCAGCCACAATTTTACCATGAAAACAGCTCGGCTGCCTCACTGCCAAGTCAGGTTGAGAGTGTGTGTGTGTGTGTGTGTGTGTGTGTGTGTGTGTGTGTGTGTGTGTACTGTGTGTGTGTTTGGTATATGTATATATCAAAAGGACATTTTTGCTCTATCAATCTGTCAGTTTCAGCCCAAATTCCTTGAGGATCGTGAAGCCAGTTTAACTGAATACACTACTGAGGTCATAAAACAACTGGTCTATGCCAGTTGCAAATAAGAAAGATGCCACATGGGTCCTCTGGTGTCACATGGGCTTCCTTGTGTCACAAGTCAGCTTGAAGGAAACTTCATTCCCACCCTCTTGCCTCTGAGAGGGTTGAAAAACCTGTGTCCTTCCAGATGTTGCTGGACTACAGTTCCTATCACCCCAACCATTGCCTTATTTGCTGGGGATGATGGGAGTTGGAGTCCAGCAACCACTAGACTGATGAGAGTTGGAGTCCCCTTTCCCACAGTGACCAATCAGATGCTTCCAGGAAGTTCACAAGCAGGGCACAGAGGGAATAGCCCTCTCCCATTGTTGTTTCCCAGTAACTGGTACTTACTCAGAGCTACACTGCCCCTGGCCCTGGAAGTTCCATTTTCCTATCCATGGATTTATCTAACCCATCTTTAAAGCCATCTAAACCAGTGAATCATCACAATGTCTTGTGGCAGCAAATCCCATACATTAATTAGATGTTGTGTTAAAAAAAAAAGTACTTTATTTTGTCTGTCCTGAATCTACTGCTGCCTAGCAGTTTAGGTGGTAACTCCGAATTCCAATATTGTAAGAGAGGGGGGAAGAAGAAGAAGAAGAAGAAGAAGAAGATCCATTTTCTCCAAACAATGCAAACTTCTATAAACCTTGATCTTGTCCCGTTTTAGTTGCCCCCCTAAAGAGATCCAAATACTTTAGCCATTCCTCATAGAAGAGTTGCTCCAGTCCCTTGAACATTTTGCTATTCTGCACCTTCCCATACTCTGTGATGGGGTCACAAGAATGGTATGCAATATGTATACAGAATGTTATGGAATTCTCAATAGTAGAGGAACCCAGCCTGGGCTGACCCTACCATTAGGCAGAGTGAGATGGCTGCCTCAGGCAGCAAACTAACTTGGATTGGCCCTGACCTTGGCTTTTGCCCCCTCCTGTCTTCCTGCTGACTATGACTACTGCTTGAGTCTTGCAGGGAGAAGTTTGATTCCCTAAGTGGTGTTCCAGGTCTTCTAGAGCCTGAGATGGCTCCCACAAGTTCCAAGGTAAGCTGATTCAACATGTGAAACTTCTCCCACCATTCTGCTGTGATTGAAAAGGCCACATATGATTGGATGTTTAGTTTTTAGGCAACTTTTAAGGGTAGAGGAGTCTTGTTATGGGCCAGACCTGAGAACCCTATTGCCAAGAGAAACATTTTGTAGCAAGCACTTTTCTTTTTGCAGCTGCAGATAAAGGAAGGAACTTTGCAAAGAGGGCAATGCTCATCAGTTATTGAAGCTCATTTCTAGCATTCCTCCAGATCCCACTAATCCCTTGTAAGAGGTAAAGGCAAACATAAAAGCTAAATTATTGCAATGTACTTTACATAGGACTGCCCTTGAAGACTGTTCAGAAGTTGTAGCTTGTTCAAAATGTGGCAGATTAGTAATTGGGACCAGAAGATCTGAGCACATAAGACCAATTCTGGCCTGCTTGCATTGGTTGACAGTATGCTTCCGAGCCTGATTCAAGGTGCTGTTTTTCATCTATAAAGCCTTACATGGCTCAGGATTGCATACCTGACAAAACACCTCTCCTGACCTGAACATACCCAGACACCTGGGCCTCCCCTCTGAGGGTCTCCTTCAAATGAGGCTCAGAGGGTGGTGACAAGAGAGTCGGCATTCTCAGTGGTGGCCCCCTGAATACGGAATGCTCATAAAATAAACTGGGACAGAACAATTCATACAGATAAGGCGATACCTTGCAACCGACCAGACATAAGTTATAGACAAAAAAGAAAAGAAAACATGTACCTCATTGACATAGCAATACCTAATGACAAAAAATGTAGAAAAGTAAAAGAGAAAGAGAAAAAAATATACACTACTGGCCACAAAAGTTATTTATTTATTTATTACTTTTTGTGAACCGCCCAATAGCCGGAGCTCTCTGGGCGGTTCACAAAAATTAAAAACATTCAATGTATAAAACAACAGTATAAAACCATAATATAAAATACAACATAAATGCTCAACCAGATAAAAACAGCAGCAATGCAAAATTACAAATTTAAAACATCGAGTTAAAATTTATTTATAGTCTGTTAAAGTGCTGGGAGAATAAAAAAAAAGTTAAAGAACTATGGCAACAGGAAAAGATCACAATTATTCCATTAGTCACATCAGTGACCGGCATCACATCAAAAAAATATACAGAAAACCTTCAGAAACTGGGCCTACCAAAATACATCCACACCAACATCCAGAAAGCTGTTATACTTAAAACATGCTCAATTGTCAGGAAATTTCTGAATTAGTAAAAGACACCATGACCTGGCAAAGCCCATCTAGAAAAACCGCCATGAATGAGAAAAGAGATGATGATGATGATGATGATGATGATGATGATGATAATATATTAACAAAGCTGGAGATTCCTTGTTCCAGCATGCCTTGCTGCAATCCAATATCCTTTTGAACTAAGCACCATCTAATTAAGTCTCGAAAACACCTTCTCTTTTCCATCTTAAGAGTGTTATAAACTTCAGATGGGGATTTCATCATATTGAGCAATATCATTCTCTCTACCACCTTTTGTTTTGTTTTGCAAAAAGAATAAGAGGAAGAGGAAGAGTTCAAGGGATGTCAAAAACCCTGCAGACTTGTGATTTTTGGCTGGTCATGCTAAAAGTTCACTGCCCCTACGTGGAGGGTTTTTTTTTTTAAAAAAAAACAACTATTGGACAAACATGGCTATTTATGCTTTTAAGGTACGCATTGAAAACGAAAATCTGTGGGATTGCCTTGTTGACTCCCAGCAGACCCTCTTGAAGTTTGTTTACAAAACGTGATGGATGGGTGTGGATTTTGTCTACTGGAGCTGGTTTCCCTACGGAGCTGTCCAGCTAGGGGATGCTGCTGAAACGAGAGGGAGGCAATTTTCAGGCCACACTGTACTGAGGCAACATCGCAATATAGTTACTTAGAAACGTTAAGCCTGGATCAGTTCTGTATGGAACCTGACATGTGTAGAAAGGTATCCTATCCTATCCTTTCCTTCTCAATATCTTCTGTAAAACTAAGTATGTCATGAGTCTTCTTGCAATAATCCCTTGCATACCCAGAACCCCAAGCTCTAACGAGAGATACAAACTTATATGTTACCAGGAGGACTGTTGAAGCAGTAAAGGGACTAAGTCCTGTTCCTTAAAATCAAGATGTTAAAATGTGGGTTTTACTTATATATTTACTGTCAGCTTCTTCCGGGCTGGGAAATCAACAGAAGCCAGAGCAGGGTGTGTGTGTCTAAACACTGACTTTGCCTCATGGCAGCTCTGAATTGGCGTTGCGTCAGTTATATGATGCTGATGTCAATTTGGAGCCATCATGGAGCAAAGAGGCAAAAATGTGCAGGAAAACATTTGGTGACTTACCCTGACTTTTCCTGCAGGAGCAAGGTCAGTACGGCTCTTCTACTGTCTGTCCTCATTCTGATGCTGCACTGGGGGCATTCCCAGGCAGAAGGCAACCTTAGATTGGTTGCCCGAAGCTGGACAACAGGGAGGGCCTGGCCTGGTGAGCCTAACAGCTGCCGGAAAGCCCGCACTGCCTCCCTCTGTCAAGATTGCTTGCCGCCACCCCACAGCAGCAATCCCGTGGGGTTTGGCAGCGGAGTGGCACCAACGTAGTGCCGTGAAGGCAGACCCAGCAGCTGAGCAGGAGGTCCAGACAGTCCGTGAGCTGACCAACAAAAGCCAGAGCTGGGACAGCAAAGATAGGCAAGGAACTTCCTTCGTGTCCACTAACAGGCAAGATGGAGTTTTATAGCGGATTCCAGTGCTTTGCCTTTTCCTGGAACTTGGCAAGCCCCTGAACCAGAACATGTGCTAGTGTTTGCCAACTCCTCCTGAGTAGGGCTAAAGGAGCAGAGGCCTCAGGCTGCCAAAGAAGTACTGCATCTCTAATGTTGGGCTTTGTCAGAGGCCCATGGTTACCTTTGCCTCTGCAGTCCTGGTGATGTCAGTGGAGGGTTCAGAGTAGACATGGGCCTCCCATTAGTGGGTGCTGTTGCAGCTTCCTAGAACAGGGATTTGGGTGTGTGTAGCTTTCAGATATCTCTCAAGGATTCAATTCCCCAAGGTCCCACTCTGAGCCAAAGACTGCAATAATACTCTGCTGCTTCTCTTGAGAAGAGGCCTTGTAACATCTAGGCATGGATAGATCCCGACAGCCAGTTATTTGGTTTGCAATAACTACTTGAAACTGGTACAACTGTAGATATGTGTGTGTGTGTGAGAGAGAGGGGGGGGGTTGGTACTTGGAGCTTGACAAAGCTAAGAGCCAGGCCAGGATCTAGGACAGGAATGGGACTCTGAAGATGTTGCCATCATGTCATGTGTCATTGTTCACTAGATGTTTCAGGGGAGACACAGGTCAGAGGTGGGGATCAGCATGATGCGGTCCTTGTAACATCTAGATGTCAAGGACCAGGCACATCCATGGCTGTAGACACTGTACATTTTGTTGCTCTGGAATTGTCTTCTTCCAAATGCATGAATGGAAACATGGGCAAAGAGGTCAAGGAGATGTGTTAAGATTTCCTTGAAGTCAGAGCTGAATTTCACAGACAGTCTGAGCAGTGTGTCTGGGATGCCCATCCCAATGAGCCTTACCTTCTTTAAGCTTCAGTGGGGCCTTTGGAAGAAAAGGGTATGAGAAATTGTCCGTGTGTGTGTGTGTAAAGAAGGGATAGTCAAAGTAGGGTGCATTTTTGTTTGTTTGTTTGTTTAATGTTTAGAAAACTAAAGAAAAGGAAATCAATTATGAGTCTTACCTGAATTTTATTTCCTCACCCAAAACCAAATTACTCAGCAAACTTATCGCTTGCTATTGCAGGCCTTGGTATTAAAGAAAACAATCAGGCCAGCAGGATTAATCTCTGACAGCTGCCTTATCTTTAACTTGCACCTTTGTTATTTTCTGATGAGCTTCTCTTTTTTTGCTGCCACGTTGTACCATACCTCACTGGTTCCTTTCATTTTATCATCAGGCAGGAGCGGAGGACCTTTCAGTTTATTAAAAAACCTTTATTTGTGAAGAACAAAGAGGGAGAGAGAAAAGGCAAACAATGAGGTCAGACAATCTCCTTCCTACCAGGAGTCACTCACCTGTTATTTAGAGCGTTATCAGTTTTGGGGGGAGACTTGCATCATTGAAAAATGGGGCTCTGACAGGCTACTCTGTTAAAACGAATACAAACGCCTGCCAAACAAAACCAGCAAAATTCTGACGGACACAGATCACCCTCTAGACAATGACCTCGTCAGTTGTCAAAGCAGCTATATTTTCACTTGCTTCTTGGGGGATTTGTTTTACTGGCTTTCCTCTGAGGTAGTGTAGGCAGCCATGACACAAGTATAAAATCCTTGACAGTTTCAGTGGCAAAAAGTGTATAAAATCACACGCACAAGATGGAAACAGCTTGATCTACCATTAAGAATGGAACAAGGTTTTCTCACCTGTCCTTTTCTCTACTTTCCCTGACGTATACAATGAATACTGTATGATCAATGCTTACTCAGAGGTAAGTCTAGTTGAAATCAATAGGGCTTATTCTCATCATGCATTGGGTAATCAGGCATATAGGCTTGTAGTCTAAGGCCTTAGCTAGACCTAAGGTTTATCCCGGGATCGCCCCGGGGTCATCCCTGTTCATGTAAATGACACACAGGATATGCTGGCAGCAGGCAGGGACGATCCCGGGATAAACCTTAGGTCTAGCTAAGGCCTTAGTCACTTAACCAGGCATGCATTTGTATTTAACTATTTTTTATTTATTGATCACATTTGTATCCCATGGAGTTATCCCTTTTCCTTCTCACAACAACCCTATCAGGAATGTTGGGATGAGAGAGAAACAATGGAGGCTGCCTTATACCAAATGAAACCATTGGTCCAGTCGGCCCAGTATTGTTGACACTGACCGGCAGCAGCTCTCCAGGGTTTCAGGCAGGAATTTCCCAGTTCTACCTGGAGATGCCAGGGATCGAATATGGGACCTTCTGCATGCAAAGCAGGTGCTCTACCGCTGAGCTACAGCCACACCCCAAGAGAGAGGCTTGCACAAGGCTATCAAATGAATTTCATGGTTGAGCAATGATTTGAATCCAAGCCTTCCCATTCAAAGTCAAAACTCTGTTGTGTGTGTATGAATGCTATCTCAAATGTCTTCAAGGCTGCAATCCTATACTATACAACTGTACCTGGTAGTAAGCCCCCCTGAACTCAATGGTGCTTACTTCTGAGTAGACATGTCTGTGATTGTACTGCACTGCAAAGTGAAGAAGGCATACATGGAGAATGCTGTGTTGGAGGGGTTGCTTCTAGCTGCAATTTATGTTTGGGTGGACAGAAATGTTTACACCTAAATCTAAGTTAAATAAGGGAGAAAGCACTTTAAAATGGATTAAATGAGTGGAAATGTTTCTGCTTTTACATTAGAAATGAATAATATATCAGAATTTGGCCATATGTGAAGTTGTTGTGAGAATGCAAAACCACAAATGGATAATGCCCTTAACATGCACTCAAGCAGCTTGTATAAATGCAAGACTAATGCATGCACACTTGCAGTGTATACCCAGAGACCTAAGGATATCATCATCATCATCATCATCATCATCATCATCATCATCATCATCATCCCTCCTGTTTTTAGAATGTTTTTAGGATGTTTTAACAATTCAGTTTTATGTATTTTATATTTACTGTTGCTCCCCAACCTCGATCAAAATGGAGAGGTGAGTAAGAAAGAAAATTTATTATTAAGAAATAAATTTATTATTATTATTATTTGCTAAGAAGCCCTCAAGGCCATGTGCAACAACTTAAAACAAGAAAACTTTAAAATGATAAAAACAACAACAACCCAAGAACATTAAAAGCAGTAAAGCATAAAAATGTGAAAACCACATAAAAGGCTAAACTGAAAAGATGTGACTTCCTGCCCTTTCTCAAAGCCAAGAATGTGGTGGAGTTGGGGGCAATTGCAGTTCTCTATGCCAGCAAGTCTATCAGGCAAGACAGATGTATCAAGAGAAGATTCCCAGGAGAGGCACCTGGTATTTCTGCCCCGAAGGAGCACACAAGGGACTGCTATCAAGGGGAGCTTCCTGTCTCAGGCAGTGCGCCGATAGATAAAAATGAGCCAAAGCTTCTTCCAGCCATAAAGTGTTAAGTAGTCTTAAGTCTGACATTTTGGACATTTTCAGGCCTCGACACGAGAGCCAGGTCCCATTAGAAAAGCGGGTTTCTCTCCTTCCCAATGATATAAAGCACCCATTCATAGCTCTGAAGGAAGTGATATAGAGGACTTTAAAGTCTGACATTTTTATTCAAGGAAAGCTATTACTGACCCAGCAGTGCTTCAGGCCTGGAGAGCAATTCCACATCTCGGAACAGACGTTTCCCTGACAGGTAGGTTTTAATGGTGTGTGCTAGAGGATGGGAGGAGGGGTTGCTTAAGACTGGTTCTAGCAATGTAGATGAAATAGTCCTATAGCCCTATGATGAGGGAAGCTGGGGGCCCCAGTGACTAATCATCTCTCTCTTTTCCTCCCTTCCATGCATCTTGAAAGTATGTACTGAGGGACAGGAGGGAAAGAGAAACAAAGACAAAGAGGTACAAAAGAAGATAATGTCCCTCCTATTTCTTTCCCCATTCTGTTTCCAGGCTTGGAAAGATCAGAGGCAGAGGTAACAGAGGGGTATGAGGAGCAGGGAATCCTCTTTCATATGTGCTCCCCTGTCCCCTCCAGATGAAAAATAGCTCAAAGACTTGGGAAGGAAAAGACGGTTTCCTGTTTCCTTGGGCATTCACCTGCACTTCCCTCTGGTCCCACAGCCAGTGCACATGAGAAGCCAGTGTGCTGCAATGTCAGACTAGAACGGGGGCTGAGAAACGATCCAGGTTCAAATCCTCCCAGTCATAAAGTTCGCTAGGTGACCTTGGGCCAGTCACTGGCTCTCAGTCTAACCTACCTCACAGGGTTACGATGATGATGATGATGATAATAATAATAATAATAATGGAGAGGAAGCAGTGCCCATCCTTTCCAAAGGGGCATTTAGTTATGTGCTTGCTCTGTCTCCTCAGTCCGGTGAAACTGATTGCTGATCTACTGGCATTCCAGGCATGGTGCCATTTGTTAGTTCCTTCTTTCTGCTCTTGACACACGATGTCCTAATTCACATGAACACATTTTACATGTTGGAAGTCAGTAATTTACACCCCCACCCTGACCCAATATGATTTGCATGTCTGTAGTTGAGTTGTGAATGGGCGAACACGTAATGCAACACACTCTGCTTGTACCCGTTTTCTTTTTTCTAAACAAATATTTCAGGACTTGCTATGTTGTGCTATGGACATGCAATGAATGCTTGTGTTGACCTCAGGATGTACAAGAAATCATAATTTGGGCGGGATCTTTTATGGTACGGACTAATAAACTCTTTGGAATGTTAAGCAAGATGATCTATGCTTCAGTACCAGCGATTAGACGTAATGGTTTCCAGGTCACCAGAAGCCCAATATTTTAATATTCTGTTCATTGCAAATGATCAATGGCAGTAGGAAATTAGAAGAGAAGAACAGAAAGCCCCAAATTGGTTTGGAATGTACAAAGAAACGATCGGTGGGGGGGGATGCAATATTGCAAGGAAGAGAAAATGAAGACAGTGTTTGCAAGAAGAATCACTAGGATAAACTAGGAAATTATACCAAAACATGCTATCTACAGAAACCAGTCCAAATGTAAACACATTGGAGCTGCTGAGATGGAGAAATTGTGGCCTATGTCAGTTGCAGATTCACTACAATTAAATTGGGATAAAAAGAAACGAAACAGTAGAGCACTAACAGCCTGTTCCTGTTCACAGTTACTTGCAAATCCCGCTAGGTTTAATTGGACACATTTCCATGAAAACATGTTTTCAGTCATATATTTAGAAAGGACCAAGGAGTTCAACCCCTGCTCAGGATGCAACAACAGCATGTCGGACAGATGGCCATCCAACCTCTGCTTAAATACCTCCAGTAAAGGAGAACACATCACCTCCAAAGGCAGTATACACTGACACACGCTCAGTGGTTGAGTGTGGGTTGTTTTGAACCGTGGGCTGTTTGCTGAACCGTGGGTTTGTGTGCTGTCTGAACGCAGCCAGGGTGGGCTTGTTAACCATGCAATATAGCTTAGTTTCTCAGACAAACCATCTTGAGAAACCATGGATGGTTGTTGAGTTGTTCAGGGTGGTTAACAAGCCACACTGCACGGTTAACAACCCACCCTGTCTGTGTTCAGACAGCACGATAGCACACCCTGTCGAAAACGTGCTGCATTCTTTGTTACCATGTTGTGTGAACCCAGCCTGTCTGTTCCATTACTGAACAGTTCTTACTGATAGGAAGCTTCTCCTAATATTCAGCTAAAATCTGCTTCCCTTCCCTTTCCACTCCTTGGGTTCTCTAGTTCTATTCTCTGAAGCAAGAGAGAACAACTCTGCTTCATCTTTTGCATGACAACCTTCCAGATATTTGAAGACTGTTCTGTCTCCCCTTATTTTTCTCTTTTCCAGATTATCCAGTTTTTTCAATCATTCCTCATAGGATGTCGTTTCCAGACCCCTGATCACCCTAGTCACCTTTCTCAGGATGTGCTCCAGTTTGTCAATATCCGTCTTAAAATGTGGCAGTCAGAATTGGACACAGTATATACCAATTGCAGACTGACCTGTGCAGAATAGAGCTGCTCTTCTTCTTCTTCTTCTTCTTCTTCTTCTTCTTCTTCTTCTTCTTCTTCTTCTTCTTCTTCTTCTTCTTCTTCTTCTTCTTCTTCTTCTTCCTCCTCTTCCTCTTCCTCTTCCTCTTCCTCCTCCTCCTCCTCCTCCTCCTCCTGCCTTTTTGGATCCAACCAAGCAGTTTGCAAAAATTCAGAAAACAAGACATGAATTCCCATGATCCAGATATTATGCTTCCATTAGTGAAGTCTCAGATTGCATTAGCTTTTCTTAGCAGCAACACCACATTGCTGGCTCATATTCAGCTTGTGATCCACTAAGACACAGAGATCCTTTTCACATGTACTGCTGCCAAGCCAGGTCTCCCCAATCCTATACTTGTGTTGTTGATTTCTCTCTCTCTCTCTCTCTCTCTCTCTCTCTCTCTCTCTCTCTCTCTCTCTCTCTCTCTCTCTCCTTCCTTCCTTCCTTCCTTCCTTCCTTCCTTCCTTCCTTCCTTCCTTCTTACCTAAATCCAAGACTTTACATTTCTCTCTGTTGAACTGCATCTTGTTAGTTTCCCCCCAGTCTTTCAGCTTGTCAAGAACCTTTTAAGTCTTGATTCTGTTTTCTATGTTTTTGGCAATCTTTCCTAGTTTTATGTCACCTGCACATTTGATATGCCCGTTACACCCTCACCCAAGATTTATAAAAATCTTGAAGGGCCCAGGGCCCACCCTTGAAGCACTCCACTCAAGACCCCCCTCCAGGATGACACAGTGCTATTACTCATCAGTTACTAATGCATATGCTTTTCTGAACTTGTGGTATTTATTATCACTGTCTGGCAAGCATGCAGAACTATTTCTAAGTAAAATACAGCACAAATGGGCCCAATTTCTATCGCCAGTAAAAGTCAGTAGTCACTTTTGCAGTGTTTCCAGCTTGGGCTATGAGACAGTAATACATCTTCTCTTCCCTGAGGTGTTTCACCTTTCTAATTCTCAAGATTTCATTGCTACACTATGGACATTTATGGTTTTGTGTGACTACTTAGGAATCTTGGATGTGGGACCTTCTGGGATTAAACACATACAAGCAAATATGAATGGACAAAAGAAAATGAGAAGGTTCTGTAAAAAAGAATTATACCATGTGTCTGGGCAGAATGAAGAACTCATTCACAAGAAGAGTGTGTGCACCACATTGTCAAAACTGAACGAGTCTTGTGCTATTTCCATCGTATGTTTAATAAGGTTATGCTTGTGTTGGTTTTACTGTTGTGTTTTTTAAATCTCTATATATTTGTATTATTGTTTTATTTTCAATTGAACAATGATGGCTAAAGAACTTGTTTTATAGGCAACATATAAATACAAATAACACTGCCCCCCCCAAATAAATAATGAACGATCCAGTCAAATCAAGTTCCATTGAATCAATGGGAAAGAGTTACACTTGTGTTTAACCTTTTCATTGAAATGTGAGTTTGTAATGTATTTAACTTTGGCTGCATGTAGTAAACATATGCCAAGATAGCAATTGGATGGCAAGTGTTCCAGATTTTGTAAAGAGTTTGCCCAAACCCATCCATCAGCTGATCAACATCTTGACACGTTTGCCATATGTTGGGACTACACAAACTTTGACATTGGTGCTGAGATATCATGAAGCTTTAATCTAGGACTGAATTTATTGCTGTCAAAGTACCGTAGGCAGAAAGATATTTCAGGGGCAAGTGAATTTGTTTATGGATATATAACTATGTATAAGTTTACACATAAATAATAGCTATGTCTTCTTTTTTCAAGGAGGAACTCATTTTGTATGATCGGAGAGCCTGCATTTCTCCCACTAATCTGTGATTTTATTTCTTCTCCTCAAGCATTATTTAGCCTGACGGCTGCCTTTAAATCCATGCTATAGAAACCCAGCTGAAAAGAACCTGGGAAAATAAGCTGAGACAGCCAGACAAAGGGAGGTGGGGAAAAAAGATACCAAGATGAGAAGAAAAAGGGAGGTAAGATAATTTGGTGGATAATTTCGTCCTTTTGGATCTACCAAGCCCTACTTAGCAGACTCTAGAGCAGGGTGATTAATAATCATTTTTTTAAAAAAAGGTCCTTAGCTCAGTGGCACAGCATATACTTCCTATGCACAAAATGATCCTATGTTTAATTCCTTGCAGTCCAGCAGGAACAGTCCACTGCCTTAGGCCTTTGAGATCCACTGCCAGTCAGTATAGACCAGGAGTAGCCAACTTCAAGCCCTCGAGATGTTTTAAACTATACCTTCCATCAACTGCAGTCCTAAACACTTTTACCTGAGAGTCCTATTGAACCCAATCAGTTTTGCTTCACAATAGACAAGTATAAAATCGCACATAGGAAGTTGCCTTATATTCAGTCAGACCATTTGTCCATCTAGCCCAGCATTGTCAACACTGACTGGCAGCAGCGTCTCTCCAGGGTTTCAGGCAGGAGTTTTGCCACCCCTACCCGGAGATGCTGGGGATCAAACCTGGGACCTTGTGATGAAAAGCAGATGCTTTACCACTGAGCCACAGCCCCTCCCATTTCATTTAAAGTCAGACAGCCCTAGAAAATTCACTTTATAACCACAGATTAATTTGTGCTGTGAAATTAAGTTTTTAAAAGTCAAAGGGCACCTTGCAACAACCTCCAAGTTTGTATTTTTAGAGTTGCATCTATTTATTTCACTGACTAAAAATAATGGTACCTCCTTCTACTCTTATTAGCACAGTGAAGCCAATAAAGTCCTTGGAGACTCTGCTAGATTGCATTTTGGTTTGTATGCCCTCTACAGGATTATTAATAGCATGGAATCACAGAGCCATTATTGCTCAAGACAAACAGGTCAAAAAGAACTTAGTGTCTCTTTTGGATCTCATGCTTCAGCTGGCAAGCAGGGTTTTGTGGAAAATATGTTCTTACCAAAGAATAGAGCACATTCAATCTGGAGACACTGAAGGATAACCACATAGGATCTTAGAATACCATTTTTAGATCTACATTCTGGAATTACATTTAATATTTTACAGTCGTTCCTTCCTTGTTATGTTATATCACATAGCAAGCAGCTGATCCCTGCATGGTAGTGGTGAATGGAGGTGGGGGGAGGATATTGGGAAGCAAGTGGCAGGGTAAGGGGAGGCTTAAACCTCTTCGTCTGGTGCCTGATGGCCCCAATCCAGATCAGGGCTACATGTTCTTACTCTAGAGTTAAAAAAAAAAAGTGAGGTCAGAGCAGACTATGTAATTAATGTAAAGTGGAGTTTGACCCTTAGTCATGGTTAAAATAGACCCTCTGAAATCAATGGCATTTCGATGAGTCATGTTTAACTTGTCCCATTGATTTCAGTGAGTCTGCATCCAATTCAAGTTTTCTCCCATAGATAAAGTGGTGCATAGGAGTTCTGTGAGGAATTTTAAGGAGGTCCTTGAGATATGTTTTTAGAGTCCCAAAGTAAAGTCTAACTCTAGAAAGCAGCTATGTTACTCCTGAAATGTTGAGGGACAATTTGGAGTTTTAGTAAACATTTATAGCAGATTTTTAATCTGCAGCAAACAATACCTAAAATGGTTATTCGTGCCTTCTCAGCTTGTCACTTAGTTTGCATCATGTCATCTTCTTAAATTTGCTGTCAGTCAATTCAGGGTTTTGTTACTTCTTTATGGCATATATGCTTCCATTGACTTTGTCATGTATGCTATAACATTTGAGACGAACGGTTCCTTTCCGTTCCTAAGGCCAGTGATTTGAATATCTTTGCCCAGAAGGCTCAGTTGGGGACATACGGCTGCCTTTCAATGTCTTGTTCAGAAAAACACCTCACCTCCTTGTACTGCATTGTACCTCTCACCCTTTGGTGGCAGCTTTGCAGCTCACCCACAACATTTCCGTCATCTGTCATTTCAGAATTGGTTTCATTGAGCAGATTCTAATGGGGCGCTTACACCCCTGCCTGTTCTTTTCCACCTCATCCATTCCCTTCCACCAGTGGTAGGTCCTGCCGATTGCATTGTGCAAGCAGGACTCACTACTTATGGAAGGGAGATTTACTGCTTCCTTGGGGAAGCCACAAAAGGAGTAAAAACGCTTGCTTCTGGAAGAAGGCAGTTCTGCAGAGCTCCCTCATCCGCTCGCTTTGAGTTGCTCCAAAAGTGCTAAATTGCCATCGCACAAGTGGAGGGGGCCACTTGTGCAACACAATTGGCAGGGCAGAAGAGAATCGGTGGGAGCATAATTGCCCCGTTGGATTCTGCTCATTAAAGTCAATGGGTGCGTATTGCCGTCCTTCAGTACAGCCATGACTGTGATCAGCATATTGACTTCTTTGTTCACTGGAAGTTGTCAAGTCAAATCAAGCATCTTCAAATGTGTAGACTTCAGTACAAACACACAGGAAGGGTAGGGACATCCCGTGGAGCGGAGTGGAGTGCAGAGCATGAGTCCTTCACCACCACCGCACACTCTTTCTCCCCTTGCTCCAGCCACTGTCATGTTTAGGTGTGCAGTGGCTTGTGATGCCCATGCTAGATTCTGACTTGGCAGTTTTGCTGAGCCAAGGCAAAGACATGTGCAGTAGTTGCTAGGCAACAGGCAGGGACTATCAGTAGCTGATTGGTTAGCTCCCTCATGCCTAAGACACATTCCCCATTTACTTTCTGACTGAGCTGGACCCGAGCTGACACATACCGATAAAGATGTAAGCTAAGTATTCCCTCCAAGAAAGAAAGAGAAAGGACAAACTATTCATTTAGCATGCTTTCAGAACACCGAAACATTTTATCCAGTTTCAACAAAATACGGAAATTCCATAAAAGTAGTTTAACGATAACTGCTTTTTAAGTGGCTTCCAAAAATAATCGTATATCTCCTTGACCTTTTTATTTCTCTTAAATTAATCCCATTAGCAGATTAGGTGTTGCTCATTCCGGACCGGCACGTTTGATCCTTTCAAGAAAATCAATGTGTGGCTTTTCAGTTAATTAGCATAATGTTCATAAAATGCATAGTAGTGACAGGATTACGTAAAGTCTCTCTATCCATTCTCATCATAATCATCCTGTCCTGGGAAGTTGATCAATATTTCTGAAGCAGACCCAGACTGTCAGAGTAGCTGCCTACTGGTGTCAGAACCAGGGCCCCCATTAGCCTCTGGGGTGGAAACATCATCTTTGCAGCATTGTTGTTAACTTTCAGGGGCACGGCAATGGCATTTCAGGGTGAAAGCATTGCCAACGTTCAGCCAAAGGTTCACAAGGCATTTACTGTTGATTCCAACGAGCTCTCCTTGGTTCATGTCCTTTGAGCACCAAGAGGAAACACATGAAACGGTGAAGGCCTCAGTCACTGATTCGTGTAGCCAAGGCAGGCCCCAAGGCAACATTTCCTGCACTGCTTCCTTGTTCCCACTGATTCTTCCTATCTCACGCACCATCTACAGTGACGAGTGCTCTCCTTCAGCCTTCCCTTCTTCTCTTTCAGGGAAGTGTTACAGAAAGGCTAAAGGCCTACCTAATGTCACTGCTGATCCTACATTTCTGTATCCATTACTCTTTCTGCCCTTCTGGCGGCGACTGCCACCCCTGTCAACACGACTGCAACTCATCCCAAACAGATTATTTCATCAGGAAGAGAAAGGAAGTAAAATAAAATAAAAATACCCAGACATCCAAGCTCTTTACACACACATCAGTGAAATTCTATGAAAGACAGGGGAAGGAGAGGCCGAGGATTTTTTTTTTTACATCTGTTTGATTAGTCTGTTTCTACAGGATCACTACAGTTGTGGTTCAGTTACAAAGCTCATGCGGTTGTGTCAGGACTGGCTCCAGGCCCCCATCTTTACGGCACTGCAAGGCACCTTGCTCCAGCCCTTGCGTTCCTTCCTGGCACCTGCACGGGAAGGAATGCAAGTGCGAACTTTCCCAGTCTTAAAAAGTATATATATATACATGGGAGGAGAGGAACGGGGCCGTTCCTCTGCCCCTTTTATTGCCTGTATCTGCGCAGCTGCGTGGATACAGATAATAAAAATAAAAACGGGGGGAAGGAACGAGGCAGCTAGAGGAGGATGCGAGGGAGCAGGCGAACCACTTCTCACTCTGGCTGCTCGTTTGTTCCCCCCATTTTTATTACCTGTATCTGCACAGATACAGGTACAGATAACATTTTAAAAAGGGGGGAGGAGCAGCCCCATTCCCCTCCTCCCATTTTTTTTTTTAACTTTTACAGGCGCGGGGCTGCCCATGGCGACCACTCAGGGGCGCCATGGGCTCTGCTGCCAAAAAGGTCAGGGTAAGTGCCCCGCTTTTTTGGAGCAGAGTTTCCAGGGTTTGCCCCCGGATGGCTTCGCAATGGCAGCTGCGTCATGTAGATGACGTGCCACTACTGCGAAGCCACCCCCGGGGCAAACCTTTCGTGTAGACATGCCCCCAGTTTGAGGGGACTCTTGGCAAGATGTCCTCTGTTATACCTGTTTCCTATCTGGCTGGGCCTCATGGGTTTTCCTAGCAGCAGCAGCAGCATTCTGATTAGTGCCAGGTGGGAGCTGCCATTTATTTTAACATTGAAACCTTGGAGTCTACTGTCTATGCAGCAAAAGCCAAGGAGTGAGAGAGGAGGACAGAGGCTTTTACAGTCTTTAGTTCCTCTGATTTTATAACTTCCAGCTAGAAGGATCTCTGAGCCCATCTAGATGTCTTACCTTCCATCCAAGACAGGATGTACATTACTGCAATAATAATAATAATAATAATAATAATAATAATAATAATAATAATTGTTACCCGCCTCTCCCTCTGGATCGAGGTGGGGTACAACACAAATAAAAACACCATAAAATACATACAACTAATTCAAATGTATAAAACCTTGTTCCCACTGATTGATAACAGTAGTGACAACTGTTGGGGCCCAGGACACATACAGGGCTCCATCTGACAAGCCTTTTATTGCACACTCATTACTGGGCACTCACAGATTTTTCGCAGGTCCCTCACATGATGTCGTCTGCCTCCCACGTGCCTTCTGGCCTTTCCACAAGAAAATCCACAGAAAGTCTGAAATATTTTTAAAACCGGAAGTTGCTGCTCTCGCCTGCTGTGTGCAGGAGAAGCAGTGTGATTAGAATGCCCAACTGAATGGGCCTCACGCTCGTTGTTTACTTCCTGTTTTGGAACAGGAAGTAACTGAGCAACAAAACCAGGAGCGGAGAAGCAACAGTAGGAAGCATGTTTTCCCACGTGTGATGGAGCCCACATTTTTCAAACTGTTTTCAAAGTGTCATATCCTGCTTTGTGTAGATCTGGCCCAAGTGTGCATCCAGTGGATCTATATCTTTCCTTCCTGCTCCTCCCCTCGCTTACTTCCCCACCCCTTTTCTGCCTCCCTGAACTTCTTCTGAGATCACTGCTGCAACCTCAGAAGAAGAGCTGCAATGGAGCTTTCCATGTTGGCTACTATGGGGCGGGAGGGGGGAGAGTCTCCTCCCAGATCCCTCCCCCCTGCAAGGTCCTAGCTGTATCTATGGCCTGGGGTGCAGCAGGCGGAGATCTGTAATATCCTATGTCCCTGGAACACCCTCTCATAAGATTGCTCTGTAAATTAATGCACACACTTTTCTTACCATCTTGCCTTTTTAAAATTATGACAGGGGTTTTATTCCAATTATCAATTATTGCTTCAGCAAATCACTGTTCACATATATACTCATTGCATTAGGAGCTGGGGGGAAATAGTGATTTGACCAACAAAAATTATGAAGGTCCCATTATTTGAGGAGAAATTGCTTTGTGAAATGGCCTCTTTCCCCAAGCCCTCCCCAGTTCTGAATCATTTCACTGATTCTGCAGCATGTTTACTTGGGAGCAGGTCCCATTTTATTCAATGGGATTTATTTCTAATTAGGCATACACAGGATTGCACTGTTAATTTCTAATTTCACTCCTGCCTCTTCCATCCCCCCCACCAAAACCCTGGCATATGACACCATCAAAACCTTTGGGTCCAGTTTTGAATAAAATATCTTTGCCAAACATTCTTATTTTAAAAATCCAAACATAAAAACATGTTTTCCCTACTAGTTCAAGTTTAAAAATAGGGTTTCATGGAACAGCACGCTGTGACTATATTTTTAGCAAGGCTGCTTCAATTACTGCCCATTTCTTTGAAGGGGTATTTAACACTGCACCTCTCGAATAAAATGAAAATGATATGAGAACGTTCTTCCCAATGTGTAAAAAGTGTGTTTTTCTGTAGCTATTCAACTGCTACCAACTTATAATGGCAGGCCCCACTAAATGTCAAAGAAGGTTAACATTTTGAATCTCCAAGGTTCGGAAAGCACCTCAGAACAGGTCTTTCTGTGAAAAACAAAATGGCAGTTGTTCCAAATCTTTCCTCTGCCCAAAAGAATCTTGTCTCATCTCAAAAATACAGCAAAAATAAAACTGCTGATTTTGAAATAGCTGAGAAATGGTCCTTGTCAATTTACAAGTGGAAGACAGGAGCAGCAAACTCATGCAAGATTTCTTGTTCCCTTCTAGGAAGTTGCTCTCAGGTTACACTGCTAACATGGATACTCTGGCCATATGAGCAGGTATTTGGGGAAGCAATGACTGATTTGATAACTGAAATCAACTCAGATTTTATTCTAATGAGCCAATTCTTTTATAGAATAAAAAGTTGAAAGCACAATTGAGCAGTATGGATTTTGCAATTTGCAACCAGAGAAGCTGAAAAACAAATGCAAAAGGGTGTCTACAGGCAAGAGAAAACAAAAAAGAATCTTTCCCTGCTACTTCCATCAGGTCACTTGAGTGCTGATATATACAAGGGGGCATTTTAGAATAAAGACATTTCTCTGACAGCACATACAAATGAAACAAAAATTGGCCTAAGGCTGTGATGCCAGAAACTAAACAGAGAACGGCGACTTGGCAAAGATACTAGCTTAATACACCAGAGAAATAGAGCTAGAATAATTTGCAGTGTGGGTGATGAAAAGATGAAAGAGGAAGGTATAACAAACCCTGGGAACTAAAATAGGCTTTATAGGCGGCAAAACATGCCCCATAAATATAGCAAGTGAACTGAAGGAGGCCAGCTACCAGTAGCATTGTGAAAGGCTTTTATAGCTATAAATACTTTGCCCAGCCAACATTCTTTCGGAACAAAATGTTCAAGCTTTTTCTTCTGATTGATGAGCAAGAAAGATCCTGTAGACTCCCAAGGCAGATGATGGTGCTAGACTTGAGACATTCCCATTTCGAATGTGATAGCCCAAAGAGAAATATATGGATGAGACAGGGGGAAAGGCTTGATTGGAAAGGGCAAAGAAGCTGCAGTAAGGGATGTAGTGCGGAATGGCAGGATAAAGCACATTCCAAAATGTTTGAGACTTTGTTCCTGGATATGCTGTAAGTGGCATGGAATGCAAGAACATAAGAAGAGCCATGCTGGATCAGGCCAAGGGTCCACCTAACACAGCGTATTCTTCACACAGTGGCCAACCAAGTGCTTGTGGAGAACCCGCAAGTAGGACATGAGTGCAATAGCATCCTCCCGTACATGTTTCTCATCAGCTGGTATACATAGGCATACTGTCTCTGATACTGGAGATAGCATATAGCCATCAGGACTAGCAGTGATAGCCTCATCCGTCATGAAATTTAAAGCCATCCAAACTGGTGGCCATCGTTACATCTTGTGGTATGATGGAATATTCCTACATTTTCCTGTACTTGACACTAAAGGAAGCATGCAGCTTCAGAGGGCAATTTTTGTTGGGGCTGTTAAAGCTCCTTTAACACATGCAGTGGTCCTGATCCTGTTGCTGGTGTACCTCATTCCTCAATTAGGGTGACCATATTAAAAGGAGGACAGGAGTCCTGTCTCTTTAACAGTTGTATAGAAAAGGGAATTTCAGCAGATGTCATTTGTATACCTGCAGCACCTGGTGAAATTCCCTCTTCATCACAACAGTTAAAGCTGCAGGAGGCCTGCCCTCTTTTGTATCTGGTCACTCTAGTATAGCTCCTGCAGCTTTAACTGTTGTGATGAAGAGGGAATCTCACCAGGTGCTGCATGCATACAAATGACACCTGCTGAAATTCCCTTTTCCATATAACGGTTAAAGATTCAGGAGCCCCATCCCCCTTTTCATATGTTCACCCTACCTCAATACACTTTTTTTAAAAAACCCTTTATTGGACTATTTTTTGCTTTGTAGGACTATTGAACATCTTCTACCAAAGTACATTTCCATCATTATCAACGGGTAGCTGCAGATGTGGGGTAGAAAAGGAGGCAACCTAAGGATGTCTAACCCTTTGCTGGGAATATAGATAATCTTATCAAAATCCCCTCAAAAATTCATCTTATGCTTTGCCCAAGCAGTAAACTTCCTTAAATTTTGTTTTAGGGAAATTTTTTGGCAGCACCTCTATTTTAAACCAGGAAATGGCAACAACTGGATGGGATATCTGAATGGAATTGAATTCAGTATTCCAAACTCATGATAAATTTCAAATAAAGCTGTCCACTTGTTGGGAATATGTCTTAGATCCATCACAACGTGGACTGTGTTGGTGATGCAAACCAGATGGTGGAAGTGTCCACTCCACCATCCTGTCCATTTCTATGGAATGAGTTTCAGTTGTTGAGGCCTGAGTGTGTGGATCTGTCTGTCTGTCTGATTCCTGCCCGTCTTGGTTGATTACAGCCAGAAGATCTGGCTTGAGGACCTGGATCCAGTAAGTGATCAACCCTTCCTTGAGGGATGACCCACTACCAATCACATTAAAAGAGACAGTGGTTTGGCCTCTTCTGAAGACAACAAGGTTAGCTCCAGACCATTAGCCAATCTTTCATTTTCGGAAGATTAGCAGGAAGTGTTAATGGGTCCAAGATCTGAATAATATGGGCTTGCATATCAAGGAGAATTTGGTGTAAACAGGTAGATTTTACCTCATATGCAGGAGGTTGGGCCAATAAAATCTCTGTTTCCTTCCATCTCTGCAAGGCTGGAGACAGATTGCAGAGTGAATCCCTGCACTCAGGTGATAGATCCCAAGGAGATCTGTGTGCCCCGCCCAGTGCTCCAGAAAGCCAGGCTGACTGATCTTTTGCTGCTTTTAGCTGAGCAGATCTTTGAATTCACATGCTCCCCCCTCAATTATTGACAGCAATGGCTATGCCAGGGACAATTAGCTATTCCTTCCCATCATACCCACATACATTTATTTTGTCCTACTGTTATTTTTTTTATTTCTGGATAAACAGGTTTTGGAGGGTTCCTCCCCCAAACCCTGCAAACCCTGTTTACTAGAAACAGAACACATCGCATGAACTGAGCAGTGATCCCACTTTCATACTACCTCCCGCTTTCTGAAGAGAACATAATCTATCCCTGGTCTTATTCTAACCATTATCCTCTGCATTCTTTCATTTTCCAGGAGCCATTTTGTTGTTGTTTTTAAATCCTACAATATATCCTTCCTCCTCACAATGTGCCTTTTATTTCTAAACTCACAGTATCTGAACAGAACTTCTCCCATTCAAAAAGGGAACAGGGGACTTTATGGCTCAGTGCTGGAGCAATAACCTGCGCAGTTTTAGAATTATATCACTTTTGAAATTGGTTTTCTTTAAAAATAAAAGCTAGATATTATTTTCCCCAGTTCCATATTTAGGAAAGAAGAGAAGCAGCAGTTCTGTATTATCTGTTTTCTTTTAATAATGCTAAAAGAACCACAATGGCTCATAGATATCTGTGCAGACATGCATAATATATGTAATGAAAATGCAGTCTGCCTGCATGTATGTCTTGATAATGCACTGTTTTTAAGCAAAAAGAATGATAAAGACTGTTGTTCTCAAGTAATGCCTCCAGAGCTACAGCTAACGTAATTTTACTGGGGATCCAAGTCCTTAAAATAGGAAATGTATATATATATATATATATATATATATATATATATATATATAGTGTCACCTGGGTCTGTGGACAGATTTTATTTCCTTTATAATGAAGAGTTTATTTCTAGCACTTTGTAAATCACTGTTCTTGTAGACTTCAGGAATTGCTTCTTGGGCAGGACTTTGGAAATTGTTATTTAGCCCCAGAAAAGCATTCAGCTAAAGTCTTGTTGTGACCCAGGCTGTTTCTAAGGACTGTTCTTCCACTCAATGTGAAAAAACAGCCATCCTTACAGCTTAAAGGGATCCTTGAGATGGGCTGCCCTTCCTCCTCTGCAACCCCGACATGAATGTAGCAACTGTAGTTTGTCATTTTGCCCTTCCTTTTTCTGGGGGAAAAATGCTAGTGATTTCTTTTGACTTAAACTGGGCATTCAGAAAGCTGTTTTTATTAATGAACCATATTAAGCCACCAGTGAAAAGCTCCCTGACTCTGTTTAAATAACAGGCTATGATTCCTCCCACCCCCTCCCTTTGGCTCCACTGCTATTAATTGAGGAGTTTCTTTGTTTCTTTCCTAATGAAGCTAACAGAACACATCTGTCAGGTGCTCGTATTCTTCACCCGTCTATAGTATGTAATAGCCCAGCTGGAGGCTATAATGCTGCACAATACCCCTGGCCGTTGCAGCAACTATTTATTCCTGGGCTTTTCCTCAGATAGGGATTTGGGGGGAAAAAAAGTCTGAAATTTGGGCCTAATTGCTGTTTACACAGCGATAGACACCTGTTCTAGCCGAGACCCTGGCTCACGAATCCCACACCTCAGACCTTAGGGAAAGTGGAGAGGAAATTTCAATCAGCTGCCAGTTCAGACACTGAGAAGTTTCCTATGTGCTTTTTATGCAATGATCTCTGTCCAATAACTGCCCTAACACTATGCTGGTTTTTGGGCTGTGTTCCTTTGAAGGCTAAAACGGGCAGGGTGGGAAGGAGATGCAGTCACACACAATTGTGGTGTGGGTGGGTGTTGAACAAGAAACCTAGCTTCCTGCTGCTGTTGCTTTGAAGCATTGCTGCAGAGAGCTAAGAGTCTGTTTGTCTGTAACACTAAGGCTCCTTTGCCAAATTACGTTCTTTTCTTTTTGCATGCGATATAAAGCTCATGTGCATGAGGTTGGCATCCTCTGTAAGATATGAAATTGGAGAAATAAAGGGAAATGGAAGCACGGCAGCTCTTGGTAACGTAACGTTATGACTAATAAAGGGACAGAGAATTCCCAAGAAGGGCTGGGGAGCAGCAAAGTGCTGGATCTCCTGCCCCATCTCAGGCCCTATTGGCTTGTGCCGGCTAGGGCAGAAGATGTGTGTGTGGAGGTTTTGCTGGGCTCTTAGATGAGCAGATCTTTGCGTTCACAGCTGCCCTGCCTCCCCCCACCCCCATCACTGACGGCAATGACTGTGGCAGGGCCAATTAGCTGTGCCAGTTCTAAGGGCTAGATTGAGCCGGTCTGCGGAAATGGAGCCGCTTTGGATTCTCTCCCCTCATCCCTGAAAGGCCAAATTTTGGGGCTTTCCGATGGTTACTGCCATCAGTTTTTATTATATGGATTTTATTGTTGTAAGTCGCCTTAGGAAGGCTTTTGCCCTGAAAGGTGGCCTAGAAATATTTTAAACAACTAAATAACATAAATAGCTCCTGTGTGAATCTGTTTAACCCCACAGTGGCCATTGGCCCACCTTGCAATCGTGATTTTCTATAAAGAATGGTGGGTCGTGCATTTTTGACTATCCTAAGTGTATATTTTCAATATTGTGTCTCCTCCATGGCAAACCCCTTTGGAATAAAAATACCATGCTGATGGAAGTCCTGGATGGATTTGTTATTAAAGGAAGAAACTTGGTGTTATAAAACCATACTTGATTCTAATATAAGTTAGCAGCCTCTCCAATGTAGCTCAGAGCTCAAATTGATTAAAATGCAATTAGGCCATAAAAGCCTTGTTTATTACCTCAGCTGTTTGTCAAAGGCACAGAGCTAAAGGAAGGATTTGGGTCCCCCCACCCCTGCTTTTCTCTCTCTTCCTTTTTCTTCTGTGTTTATTTCTGATCAGTGCCAAACACTCTCATTAGTCAGGTACAGGGCAGAAATAAAATGTTATTGTCCTGCCATTTAATACGTAGCCCTATCAGAGGGCAGGTTTTTCTACTGCTGACAAGGGAAAGTTGCAGGCAGTTCTTGAAAGTTTATTTTCCACTCATGAGTGCCCTGGAGCTCTTGGATGGATACCTCTGTGAAGCTGAAACGGCCAAAATGCCAGTTGATTGTCATCTTGTGATATTTGGTTATTCAGAAACTGAAAATAAAAACAATAATAAAGGCTGTTAAAGAAAGGGGAATGGAAAAAATGAGGACAACAAGTTTTGACTGGAAAATGAGCTTGTATGTCAGTAAAATGATTTTGTAAAGCGTACAAGGTCCAATCTACATGGAAACAGAATGAGAAGCGCTTTGTGGTTATATTCAGAGTTTCATGAAATCGCTTTGGTCCATCAAGGGCACACAAAGCAAGAAAAGCAGAGTATACACAACCTAAACACTTGCTTTCATGGGCCACACGGCACTTGAAGTCTCCATACTTTGGGTGGGGTCAGTGGAGTAGAAGTGAATGTCATCAGCTCCATTAGGGGTTACTCTTTGAATGAGAGATGCTTGTTGCCTGCTCCTCTCTATGCTCCCCTGTTCAGGGATGTTTGCTGGAAGTGCTGAATTAAACCCCTGTAGTTTACTCCATGCATCTTCCCTCTCATCCACCATGGGGATATTGTGGAAGTTTAAAAGATATTTGCTATTGTGAATGGGAAAAAACAGGGTAAATCTGAATGGGTAAAGCAGTTACTGTGCTCTTGTGAATGCTTGAAACAACATCATTATGTTATTATGAATGGGAAAAACAGGCTACATACTGTGAATGAATAAAGCAGCTACTGCGTTATGCTGAATGCTTGAAATAGCACTACTGTTAATGGAGAAAACATAATGTGAATGGGTAAAGCAGGTACTGCACTTTTCTGAGTGATTGAAACAGCACTATTGTTAATGGGGAAAACAGGCTACATACTGTGAATGATAAAAGTAGCTACTGCACTATTCTGAATGATTGAAACAGTGCTACTGTGCTATTACGAATAATTGAAACAGCAGTACTATGCTATTATGAATGGGAAAAACAGGTTGAATACTGCAAATGGGTAAAGCAGCTACTGTGCTATTCTGACTGATTGTAACAGCGCTACTGTGCTATTATGTATTGGGGAAATAAGCTGTATACTATGAATGGGTAAAGTGGCTACTGCACTAGGCTACGTATTGTGAATGGGAAAACAGCACTACTGCAATAAAGTGAAAGAAAACAGCAGGAAGTAGTGCTAAGTGGGAAAGGAAGCCTGTGTCCAAAATTACACTTCTGCGAATGGGGGTAAAGAGCCAATGGGGGGGAAGGGTGCCTCACGTCTTAACCACGTCACTGCCTGGTCACAGAGGCATGGCCAAGATTGAATGCAGGTGAACAGGGTACACTGCAGTGGAACCATACGTGAGCTGCATTTAAGGAAAAAAGAATCATTAAAATGACTTTCCGAAAATGCACCTTTCCCAGAGGGAAGCTGAGGGGTTGCTATAGATTGGCAACATCAGCAACCCTGATGTGCTCTTGCTCTGCACTAAATTCGCCATGTAGATTGGGCCCAAGTGAAAAATTGGTGCATGGAATGGATGAAGGACATTTTTACATATGAAACATAAATCGGCTGTAAAGTCCTTAATTTAGGTTCAACTGACCTTTCAAAATCTCTTCCACATTTACCGTGTTTATGCATGATCCTAAAAAGCAGAGATGATCTGATTTGACAGAAAAAGTCAAATGCACTTTTTTAAGGCACCACAACTCCGTGTGCAGCTCTAATGGAGTTAGTCTCATGGAACTCAGACAAACTTGCTTCTGAGTAAACATACATTGGTTTATCCCACAAGTGACATCCTACGTCGGAAGTCACTCAAATCTTTAAGGGCTTTTAAAGAGACACACAAAGAGAATATATCTATACCAAGCCTTTGAAACAAAGAGATGAGTAAAGAACTCAGGTTGCTGGCAGACCATAGGATGTTGAGGTTAGTGATGGAAAGGGGAAACAATACAAACTCCATAGCCTCAGGACTCACAAAGATGGATGTATTAAAGCCAGAGACAGAAATTAATTTCCTATGGGAGTAAACAGAAATACGGAGAGAAGTTGGGGTCATTTAAGGACAGGTAATAATGAAATTAGAGTTAATGAAGATTGGAGGACTCTGGGTCCAGCTGGGCTCCCTGTAGAATTCTAAAAGGGTTACTAGCTGCAAAAAAACCCACCCTATTGGAAATAAAAGGTGGGAAATGGATTAAGATTGTAGCCTGATTTGAAGGGTAAGAAACCAACAACCTTGGAAGGTTCAGACCTAACTTACAGCATTTCAGAGGAAATACAGATTATCTATTTTTTTGGGGGGGGGGTTGTCCCTCAAGACCAATGTAATATACAGGCTGTTTCTGGCCAGAGTTCCATACAGACCAATCTTGCATATATTATACTCTAAGGTGCCCCCCTGACTCCTAGTATCATATAAGGCACTAGAAAATTCCCCTTATCTAAAAAGCAAACATCTGCTTATGATAATTTAGAATGCTGGTGGAGTAAAATCTTTTTTCCCCTTGTATTTCAGTGGCAAAATACCTCACTGACTTTAATAAGGTCAGATTTTTAACTGCTTTTTCTTTTCACTCCAAAGGTCATCTGTTGGGAAGTAGTGGGTATGTGTTATATATAATATTCTATACACAAGAGCAATCCCTCCAAGAATCTGCTAATTCTGTCTCTGAAAAAATATATAGATTAGACCTTTGAGACACACTCTTTAAGTAGTAAAACTCAATCTGCTCTTGAAATATGGTATTGTTTTCAATGCATTGTGCCTACTTTTTCAGTATCTTTTAAATCTGATTTCTGTTGTGTCTCTTAAGCAAGACGGACATTGTTGCAGCCAAGGCTGTGAGTATATCCTCCAATTCCGAGATGTCCCTGTGCAACAGGAGCATACTGGGTATTGAGGCAGTGTCCTGATGGTCTCAGCTTGCTTGCTCTGCAAATTTCAACTCTTTCAGGCTGTCAAGAAAGACTTGCGATATGACAGGAATATGGGGAAGCGTCAGAAAGGCAATGAATGGGTCAGGAGGACTTCCTGATTTTCCAGCATTAGCCCAGACACAGACACAGCAGGCCAGTGGCACAAGCTGGGGAGGCACTGGGTCCAAGCCCCAACTTTGAAGGTTGAACTCAACAGCCAGGGATCCTTGAGTAGGGTGACCATATGGAAAGGAGGACAGGACTCCTGTATCTTTAAAAGGGCATTTCAACAGGTGTCATTTGTATGCATGCAGCACCTGGTGAAATTCCTTCTTCATCACAACAGTTAAATCTGCAAGAGCCCTGCCCTCTTTTGTATCTGGTCACCCTACCCCTGAGCCTGGACCCCCTCAGTGGTTTAGTAAAGCAGGGCTCTCAGGGACACAGTATCGGCACTTTTCTATTAGCAGTGAGAGATCACGTGCGAGGCCCTGGACCAGAGGGTTACTCCTTTCAGGCTCTGCTCTCCTCAGCAAGAAGGTGGAGCCTGACAGGCTTAACCAGGGCTAGAAATGAGAAGAAAGCTCCGTTGGGATTGAATCTCGTTTAGGGTGGCCACTTGTGAATCACCAAAAAAGACGACACTGATTTGCACAGAAATTCCTCATGCTGAGATATATGTCTAGATGCAAATTCATAAAGAATTAAGATCATTTAAAGAGAAATATAGTTCCTGTCATGGTGGAAGACTGTGAGGAAAAAACATAATGCACTGAGCATGTGCACGTTTGCATTTGAAGCTCACTTAAAACATACCACTGTTATGGCTTTCTCTGTTGTAGCACTCTGGTTATGAAATGCCCTCCACTTGGAGGGGCAGATGGTGCAGACGCTGGCTTTGTTTCAGCACCAGGCGGCTGTCTACATGCAATGAAAGCTCTGGTGTGTGTGTGTGTGCTGGTGCGGCATTGATTATATGACACAAAAGCCACCGCGCAGGCATCCCAGGGCTTCCCCCTGAAGTTCCATAGCATAGCAAAAAAGTTGGGGACTTAACCCGACTTTTTGTCAGGAACGTGGCAGGGACGGCACATCACCATCTGTCGCCATGTTCCGGGGTCACCGTGGAGGTGTGGCTGGGCAGATGGCGAGCCTTGGTCGCCGTCCACTCAGATGGGGGAGCGGCAGGGGGGAGCCGAATGGCTGCTGGAACGCCCCTGCACTGCCTCTGGGTGGGGAGAAGAGTCTCCCTTTTGCTGGGGGAAAGTTCTCCCTTCCCTTGGCTTCAATCCCCACGAAGTAAGGGGGGAAAAGCCAAGGAGGGATGGGCAGCAGTAGTGGCCATGGCTCCCTCCGCCCATGATCCATATAAACCCTGCACTCACTTCTTGGCATGGGGATAATGTGGCACAACCCTGCAGGAGTGAAACCATGGGGTTTTGGAGGCTCACAGCGCCAATGTGCCGTCGTCAAGGCAGCCCCCGAGGTAAAACGTGGCTTTTTATCAAAGACTTTGAGGGCTAAAGCTGCGCATAGTTTTAATTGTTTTAATTGCTTTTAAATTCTCCCCTGGTTTTAGCTTGTTGATGGTTTAATGCATTTTTAGCTGTGTACATTATTTATTGTTTTATGCTGTTTGAATTGATTTTATCTGTACGCTGGCTTGAGATCCCAATGATATAGGATGGGATACAAATGTTTAATAAATAAATACAGGAATCAAATGGGAGTTTGCTTCTACTCCCCTGATGCACGCATCACCAGCCGCTCTCTGGGTAGTCATTTGGGGGCCGTGGACTTTGGCTTCTAGGACCAGCCCTCACTGCACCAGTGGGCACATCAACTAGCACCAGCCACAGCGGAGAAGGGGGAAGTTTCATTTGTTTAGCATTACAAATCTTTATATCCTGTATTTCAGGACATAAATCCTTCTGAGGCAGCTTACAAATGGTATAAAGTACATCAGTACATGATATTGAAATATAGCAATTGCTAAGGGACCCTTCCAGCAGGGTGATTGGTGGTAGAAGGCCTTGTGGGGGGACGGGACGGAGGGGCAGCCCTGATGGAGCAGCCTCTGTGGTGGCCGCCTTTGCCTGCCTGCCTCTCTCTCCAGGAACCCTTCCCACAGGGCAGTTTTAGCAGCTAATTTCAAACCCATTCTTTTCAGAATCCAGGTGATGTTATCCCTTCTGACCCTCATCCATTTTATTAGCCTTGGGAACCCAGGAGTGATGCACTACGGCTGCAATGCTATATACACTTACCTCAGAGTAAATCCCATTGAACTCAATGGACCTTACATCTGAATAAACATGCATAGGATTGCACTGTGAAACGATTAATGGAGTAAAAATCCTTCTGATACATTATTTCCACTCTGTTTGGAGCCTGATAATCGTTGGTCATTTGGGACATTGGTTCCACATTAATGCTCCAAAGAGGATGAGGGTAATCAAGATATTAAGAGAGATGATAGAAAACAGTTCTTCTACCTCTAAACAGAGTGACAATGACTTACTGGATCTGTCGCCATTCATGTAAGTGTAAGTGTTTCAGACATTTCAATGCATTGATAGCTTATATACATTCATATAATGTGGGATGATTCCTTACTCCTGCTTATGCTGCAGCCTCACCCATACGTCATATGGTAAACGATCTCTGTTATTTGTGGTATCTGTTGGACATTGCCCAACATGTTAATATTTCCATTACATTTATGAAGCTTCAGTGTCATTGAATATTAATGAATATCAGGTGAGAGAGAAATCGTTCCAAGTTCCTTAAGCAGTAGATATTTTTCTGTATACACTAATATAGGAGAGATAATTTTGAAAATTCAAAGATTTGTATCTCTTCCTCTTGTTAAGGATTCTCCCCCAATTGCTTTCTTATGATTTAACCAATGGTTTCCAAAGTGTAAGCAACAACAAACTTTAAAATCAGGCAGATGTAGGAACTAGGAGAATGGACTGCTGGGTGCAATTATTTACCTCTTTTTGGGTGATCCATTTGATGATTCACAAGTGGCCACCCTAATCCGCCCCCCCCCCCCCGCTCATTCTGTTTAGTGGTTCTGTGGACATCCACCTCAAAGTCCTGCACTGAGTGAACCAACTAAAACCTGCAGTAAGTCTACTTAGATGCCCCTGACACTGAGTTCACACAACATGACAATCCACACTCAAGGTTGAGTATGGGTGAAGTGTGGGTTGTCATTGAACCATAGGTTGTTGTGTTGTATGAACCCAGCCATGAAAACAAACCATGGTTTGTTAACCACAAACAACCCATGAAGAGAACCATTTATGCTGGGTTGTGGACTTTGAGTTATTCATGGTTAAACAAAAACCCATGGTTCAATGACAACCACGCTCAACCCATGTGTTGTCATGTTGTGTGAACCAGCCAGTAAGGGAGTTTCCCTGAAATCAATAGAATTTGGTTTCTATGCAGTATATTTAGGATCAGTGTATTGTGTTATATTAGCAATTGATGGATCGTTTGCATATATCCAAAACAAAATTTTAGCATCACTTCCATGCTTCATTGTAAACTTCTGTAACATAACATGAAATCTGGTGGCAATTTATGGCACTAGGAAGAAATGAATATAATAAATAAACATTTTCACATCTCCTTGTGAGAGGAAACATAAAACCATTTTGTTTCTGAATATTTAGAAGAATTTCATCCTGAGACTTGTCCATATCAAGGAATATAGGGCACTATTTTATTTACTATGGTAACCTGTTCGGCAAACACAGCTTTTTGCTTTGTGAAAAACTCAATTAGTGCCCCAAACATTTTGAAAATAGTGGAACCATTCAAAGTATGCAGCAGTAGCTCAGCTGCCATTCAAGCACTAGATGTAAATATCAAACAAAGCGGTAAAGGCTGGCTAAACATCTGGTAATGCAATTTTGCAGACATTGTCTCTGCTTCTTTGTTTAGCTTTCATTGATTTGTTTCTCCCCTTTTATTATTAAATGAATTCCTTCCAAACAAAGACCTATATGTCTTTTCATTTCGGTAGAACTGGGTATGATGTATGGTTGCAATGGGACTGCACAAGCAGGGCCTTTCATTGTTCTATAAAAAGAAGAATTTGCACAATTGTACCTTTACCCACCACTGCAGTGGTGTGACACGAGAAGCTGTGCCTGCCAAAATTCTCCCTTCTGTGCCATTACTACATAGTGAGGGACCCTTTTTTGGCATTAAAAAGGGGGTAATCTTGTTGGTGTCTCCCATATGAAGATAAGAAATGACTCATGGTCAGTTCATGAGGAGCATCTCCAACCATAAGAATCAGTTCCCCATCGCTCTACCATGGCCACAGAATGGAGCCCTGGATGGAGATAGGAGCAACAGGCTGGGTTCAACATAGCTTGGGTAACTCCCAGGGACCCCAGGGGCATGAGCAGGTTTCTCCTCCATTCCAAAGGTGTGGGCATCTCTAAGGTGTGGGGAACAGTTTCACAGTGGAGCTGAATGACCCTACACCCAGTCAGCCCTTCATGGGCCAGATGATATCAGGAGGTGTGGCCACATCCCTGATGTCATCAAGTTTCCAGCCAAAAGGGAGGCTGGAGCTCAACCCAGCACTTTGATCTGGGACTGGTTTTGGTGCAAGTGAGCTTTCCAATGGGGGAAGGTGCAGTGTGGGCAAAGCTCCCCAACCAAGCTACCCTGTTTCCCCGAAAATAAGACAGTGTCTTATATTAATTTTTGCTCCCAAAGATGCGCTAGGTCTTATTTTCAGGGGATGTCTTATTTTTCCATGAAGAAGAATACGGTACACATTTATTGTTGAACAAAAAAAAAGGTCTTATTTTCGGGGGGATGCCTTATATTACAGCGAGAGGCAAAACTGGAAGTAGGTCTTATTTTCGGGGGATGTCTTACTTTCGGAGAAACAGGGTAGCAGTTGGGAGTGCTACAGCCACCACTTCAGCCTGGGGATCAGGCCTACCACAACGAGTTTGGCTGACCTCTTGTGGGAGCCCAATGGCTGGGGCAGAACATGGGAATGGCCAGCCTGGCTCAAGCGAGGTGGTAGTGCCCCTCCTGCCGCCCACCTGCTCACTCAGTCGGCCTACCTACTTGGGTGGGGGGCTGCTCCCTCCCTTGCTTAGCCAGCCAGCCCGGCCATCCACTCGCTTCAGCCAGGTCAGCCATTCCATGTTGTACCCCAGCCATTGGGCTCCCACAAGAGGTTGGCTGACCTCTCACGGGACGCACAAGGTGGGAGTGGCCGGGCATGTACAAGCAAGCTGAGCAAGTGAGGCCTCAGCCAGTTGGCTAAGCAATTATGCAGGCGGCAGCAGAGGTGGCCACTAGGGGTGTGCAAAGTGGGTCTTCTCCACCTCGAAATTTGAGCTGGACCGCCGTAGAGGCATTTCTCTACCACAATTTCCGGAGCAGGTCCCTCTCTCCACTTTGCCAGATAGTTTGATGAAAAACTGCTTTGTTTTCTGGTAACTGGTACATTCTCGTCAATAGGAATTAACAGAAATGTACACAGCTCCCTCAGTTTTAAAGATGAACACATGGAAATTGGCACTGTGACAGCTTTTAAAGAGGGTTTTAGGCATGTCAGTTTTGGAGCAGTTCCCTGCATGCAATGATTTATAGGAAATTTTTAAATTTCGAACTCAAATGTCCTCTCTCAGGCACCTCTCGTGCCTTGATCTGTATGGTGAGGGAGAGGGAAAGGAAGCAGTAGGAAAGCACTTAGCGCAGTAATAAATAAGTTAAAGAACACACGCACACACACACACCTGCCTTGAATGGACTTAAATGAATATTTGAAGGAACAAGTAAAAGAAAAGGCTTTTTAAAAGGATTTCTTAAGATTTTTGGATGTGAGCGCACATGCTGAGGGTGGAACAGATGAAATGAACAAAGCAAAACAGTTCTCCCCTCTCTCGTTTTCTCTTTGCAAAGAAACAGTCACCTGACTTTGCAAACAATGCAACAGAAGATCTCGTAGATTTCTCTCACACTCCCTCCCTCTCTCTCTCTTCCTCTCTCCCTCCTTCTCTAAATCTCACTTTGCAAACAAACGTCCTGTAATCTCACTTTGCACTGTGTGTGCAAAGATAAGAAATCTCTCTCTCTCTCTCTCTCTCTGACCGAAACCAAGAACCACAATGAGCACAGAAGCCAAGGCCAAATTGACATTCTCTCCTCTAAACGCTGTGATTGGAGGAGAGCAGAGCAAGGAGGGAGAGCACTGTGGCAATTCCTAATTGGTTAGCCAGAGATGTCAAAATCAATTATCAAAACTACCCAACCCCATCACCTCTTCCTTATTGGGAGGTTTTCAATTAGACACACCACACACACAGAATAGTAGGATAATTTCAGAGACATTAGAAGCTCCGATTGGTTATGTCTCCAATCTGAAATTATTTGATGGGTTTAGAAGTGACCAACCTCTGCTCTGGAAGATCAAATGCTCTGCAGATGTTCGCAGTTACCAGATAATTCCAGGGCGTAGAGCACACCCCTAGTGGCCACCCATGGTAAGAAGAAGTGGTGGCTGGCAGTGCAACCAAAAGATTGCTTTAGAGAGTCTTGCCAGTTGCTCTCTTGCTGTGGCAAATGCAAGAGAGTGGCTGACAGGACTCTCTAGAGTGGCAGATTGTGCCTGTCCCCCACCCACCCTGAGGTGGCAGAGAGGTAGAATGGGCACCATTTGCCACTCTTCTTGCTCTGCCACCTGTTGCAAGCATATCAGCCTGCGTAATGGTAGGGCCGGCCCTGCTGGCGATGCTTCACTTGCAACATGTCTTTCCCAATGAGAGAAGGTGCAGGGTTAGCCGTGTGTTCTCCTTCACAGAGAACAGTCCTCTGCTTCAAGGGCTGCCAGAGGAGCATCCTCTATTTTGAAGGCATCCTCTGCTTGAAGGGCTGTCCAGTCTGAGTCTGGTATAAAGATAAAGGACCATCAGAAGGCAGACCTGGGCCTTGAAGTTGCCCATCAGTAGCACCTGGACCACACACTGCACAACACACTAAACAGGCGGGCTCGCCGCTCATGTGGTCACAGTCTTCCACACTATTTCCATTTGAATTATAATAATTATTTCTAAATTTGCATCTAGACATATAAATCAGCACATAAAAATGTTATGCAAATCAGTGTCCTCTTTTTTTGGTGATGCCCCTTAGGCAAGTCCCCAGCTTTGTGCACCACATGCTTTCCTCATGTGAATGGACTTGGCACTGGAAAGAGCCGCTATTCCCAGCATCGGCTGACTCCCCTGCCACCCACATCCCCACTGTTATCTCTAAACTGTGACTGAAGTTAACATCTGGGATTCCCCTGGACGTTGCTCAGCCAAGTGGCACCCAGGTGAATCTTTGATTCCAGATCCAAGATAACAGTGGGGATGTGGGTGATGGGAATCTTGGCTGCCTCCTCCTGGAAGGATCCAAGGAGGCTCCATGGATGAAGAACCTCCGCAGGCCATAATAGGTGGCCATTGATAATCTTATCTTCTATCAAATTGTCTAATCACCCTTTAAAGCTGTTCGAGTTGGTGCCCATCAATGCATCTTCTAGTAGAGAATTCCATCATTTAATGATGCTGCAGTTGAAGAACATAAGAGTATATGAAGAGCCACTCTGAATCAGACCATGGCCCATCTAGTCCAGCATACTTTTCACACAGTGGCCAACCAGCTGCCCACAGGAAAGTCACAAGCAGAAAATAAGTGCCATAGCACTATCTCACCCATGTTTTCCAGAAACTGGTATACATAGGCATACTGCCTCTGATACTGGAGGTAGAATACAGGCATCAGAACTAGTAGCCATTGATAGCCTTCTCCTCCAGAAATCTGTCTTAATCCCCTTGTAAAGCCATCCAAATTGGTGGCCACCACTACCAACTGGAATTCCATAGTTGTAACTATGTGCTGTGTGAAGAAGGAAACACACAGGGTCATCCCTTTATTTGTCCTGAATCTCCCACCAATCAGCTCCATGGGATGACCCTGAGTTCTAGTATTATGAGAGAGGGAGAAAAATGTCTCCCTAGCTACATTCTTCATGCCATGCAAAATTTTGTTCATCAGTACCATGGCTCCCCTTACCATTTTTCTAATCCAAAAAAAAGCATGCAAATATTGTAATATATAAATTCTCCCTTCCTTCCTTCCCAGCCAAAGGACTGGGAAAGATTATAATAATCAGTTAGATAATAATTGAGGCTCCTGACTAGAATATTATTATTATTATTATTATTATTATTATTATTATTATTATTATTATTATTATTATTATTATTTCCTTCCATCAATATCCTTTTTCTGCTTGACAATTTTTTTTTAAAAAAGTTGTCAGTGTTGTGAAGGCAGTTTGTAATGCACTTTGGGAGTTTGGGAGTTGTGTAATGCACAAACTAATTTTGGGGGGTGGTGGAATCAAAAACAACCACTGCATGTGCTCCTGTAGGCTGTGTCAGGATTGCAGCCTAGGGAAGTTATAAAAATAAGAACTGAGTCATTTAAAACCTGGATGCAAAGCTGGCAGATGAACATGGGACTCTGGGCAACCCCAAAGTGCTCAACCAAAAATATTTCTTTTTGGTAGGATGTGCTTTGTGGACAGTGCCTTACATAGGAACTGGAAGATTTTAATTTGTAAACACTCCTTTAGTCATCTTCTGGACATTTAAAGTGTGCTTAGAAGCAAGATGCTAAAAGCACTCTCAAGCCTGCAGTAAAAAGAAAGAAGTCAATTGAGAAGCAATTTTAAACCCTCTGCTTTGATCTTGAAGTTGCCTTTGACTGAATCACATTGTCGGTTGATTTAGACAAGGCAGGCTTCCAATTGATTCGATGTGCAGTAGGATCCTAAACATGTTTATTTGGAAATAAGTCAACTGGGTTCAAGGGGAACTTACTCCTGCATAAATGTGCTTTATTTATCTTTATGGATAAATTTTTGTGAACGGCCCAGAGAGCTCCGGCTATTGGGCGGTATAGAAATGTAATAAATAAATAAATAAATAAATAAATAAACTTCCATTAGCCTGAGAATATAGGGCTGTTCATATACCTGAGGGGTTTTTGCATGTACACTCCTTATGACAGTGGCTGGTTCCAGCCTGTGCTATTGTCACACCTCAGTCGTCTCAACTTCTTCAGCCAAAATCCTTACCTCGCTTGTTATTCATACTATTCGACACATCCAATCCCTTCACTGGGTTCCCCTCCTTTCCCCTTCCTACATCCACACAAACTCCCTGTTCTTATTTTCAAAGCTGTATAGTGCTGTGCCCCACCACCCCTGCTTGCCAGTATCTACCTAAACATTCCTACCTCTTGCAACTATACCTTTGCCAGTGAGCAGAAGATCTCCTGCCAGGGCCGGATTAAGGCCAGATGATGCCCTAAGCACAGCCCAATAATGGTGCCCCCTTGGCCCTTCCATTGCTTAGCCGGCAAAGCATTAAGACTCAATAAGTGCTGAAGTTTTCTTTGGTGCACCACTTAATTGAACACGTTTCATCTTGGGGTCTGAAAAGTACAGAAGCAAAAATAACACACACACACACACACACGAATATGGATCACATATATTGATAATGCTTATAAAAAAAATCCTGAAATTCATGCAGAAAATGTTGTTAAGACAGTAACACATACTGAACTCTAGGTATATGTTGAGACATAGATTGTCAGAAAGTTATCTCAGATGTCAGATGATGTCGTGGGACACATAGAGCCTAAAGCTGGTTGATTGCGTGTAATAAAATAAAGCACAATCAATTAAAAAAATTGCCGCTCTAAGAATACGCCGCTAGGCCCTTTCTATGAATCTGAAATTCCTTTAAATTAGATGGCTACAGCTACTCTGTGGTGTCCCCCTTCTCACGTGCTTATATTGCTTAAAGGTTAATCCAGGGCTGTCTCAAGCTCTCTTAAGCAACTCTGCCATTCTCTCTTGCAGTACCTTATGCTTGGGACTCCCTCCATGAGCAGACTTTCTGTGTCCCGCCCACCCCATCTCCATCACCTCTGTCCTCAGCTCCAGCAGTACTCAAACCTAAGTAGATATAATTGTCTTTGCTGAAACTCATCCCTTTTTCTCTCTCTCTCCCTTGCTGTTCCTCAGTTAGCTTCCCCACTCTCAAATGTACATGGTAAAACAAGAGTGTTGAACCTCAGGCCTGTGGGCCAAATCTGGCCTGCCTGGAGTTCTAATCCAGCCCTCCAGGGTTCCCAGAAGTCCATGCCCCCTTCCCTTGGCCCATCCCGTTTCCCTCACTTGCCAATTGTTTCATAGTTTCCTAGCATTTGCGCCTTCTCCCCATCGCCCCACTCTGAAGGGCTGAAATGCCTCTCCTAAGGCATCATTACTAACAGTAGGGGTTTTAAACTAAAATATGCTGGTAATTTTAGTATTTTGGCCCTGCCCCTTTTGCCTTTAGCCCCCACCCCCAAGGTTCAACATCTCTGTCATAAAGGCGCTTCAGGAACCCATTTTTCTTCCCATAAAATTTATTTATTTATTTATTTAATGTATTTCTATCCAGCCTTTTTTTCTCCAAGGAACCCAAGATGATATACATAATCTTCTTCCTCTCCATTTTATCCACAAAGCAACATACCTTTGAGGTAGGTTGGGCTGAGAGTTTGTGGCTGGCTCACGTGGGGACTAGAACTTGGATCTCCCAACTCCCAGTCCAACACTCAGTCCAAAGGCTAACCACTAAAGCCCTTCAGGGTAGAAACCCATCTTTCTTGCTTATGGAATTCCATAAAATACTGATCATTGATGATGACGATGATGATGATGATGACGATGATGACGACGACGATGATGATGAAGATGATGATGATACATAGGAACAACAACAATAATAGTTGTAGCCATGTCAATCCCTTGCAGCAAAAAGAACACAGTTATGCAGCACTTTATGACGGCATACACTTTTGTGAACTAGGGTCCACTTTGTGAAATGAAACTATAGTCAACAAGTACCATACACCCACTTTCTACTTTTACCTTCATGTGAAGTTTAGTCCTTCCATTTTCCATAACCACAGGCCAGTAGAGAGTATCACTTGCCTCTAGGCTTTTAAAGGTGATTTTATGTTGTAAATAAATTCTCGAGGGTTTCCTTGCCCCTCAACCCATGAAGGAAGTGTGAGGAAACAGAAAAGCTGCCATTGTCTCATGAACACATGGAAACAGATGATAAATAGACACTGTTGACATGGTGCTGTATGGTAACTGAAGTTGTAGAAATCATAATTTTTCAACCTTTTGTTAAACTAATAGGATTGTTTTTGGAATATGAAAATGTTATTAAGCAAATAATAACATTGCATAACTTAGCTATGGTGAAGATGAGATCATTCACACTGAATTTTCCTCTCTGGCTCATCACAGACCGCTTTCTGACATGAGAAATGCTGATAATTTTCATAAAAACGATCTGAGCTGTGTGACCTGCATCTGCATGTTAATAGTTTCATTCAGAGAGGATTCTTGGAGGGCCATTTTAAAATATTCTGATTTTTAAAATTCTGCTTTGAATTTCAATGGTATGGAAAAAGCCGCCTTGCTGGCAGCTTTGCAGAGATCAGCCAAAAGTCAAGGAGAGCACGGGTGGTTCAATGTAGTGGTCAAGGGCTGGTGTGACCACCTGAGCCATCAAGCAATGCTGTGATCCACCCTCCATTTTAATATTGCACAATGCCCTGATGTATTCCCCATTAGGGGAAGGACCGTGGCTCAGCAACAGAGAACACACTTTGCACACAGAAGGTTTCAGATTCAACCCCCCGGTAGGGCTGGAGAAATTCCTCCCTGAATCCCCGAAGAGCCGCTGTCAGTCAGTCTGTCGAAGATACTGGGCGAGATGGACCAATGGTCTGACTCAGGGCTAATCTACACCTACAGACCTTTCACAACGGAGAAGGGATGATTGAAATGGTTCCCTGCTTCTGTGAACACTGCACACACGAGGGAAGTTTCCTGCAAGTAAAGGAGAGCCGTTGCAGGAGAACATGTGCCCTGAGATGATGGTTCCGAATGTGTATCGGCAGAACTGGGCAGGACTAAGCAGATGGGTATGGGGCATGGATTTTTTTTAAAATAACTCCTGAGAGACGCACGCCAATGCAGACACATAGCAACACAAGGGGGGGGGGTAAGAACTGTGTCGAAAATGCGCTGCTGTGCAGAGATACTTTTGGTGCTTTTTTTAAAAAACCAATCGGCGATGAAACATGCCAATCCACATGCCCCCGACAACAGGATGGCTGTTTGCTGAGCCAGGAGCTCACGCTGAACAGCAACAGCTTCGCGAAGGGGGGGCACACCATCCGCGGACTTCAGGATCGTAGCAAGAGAGCCAAAAAAACCATGACAAAAGCAATCAGCGATATTCCTGAATAACTGAGTGGTGGACTTGAGCTCACAGAGGGATCAGCTGTGCGTCATGAGGTCTGGTAGGGATGACTTATCCTGGATATTATCCTGGAATAAACGGCTGGTGTAGACATGGGGCATGTCTAGACCTCCCGGTGTTCTGGGAGGGAGGGGGGAGGATCTCATGATTTTCTGATAGCAAGATCCTCCCCCTCAGCCCACCCGTGGCAGTGCGACATCCTGGGCATCACGCCTGTCGCGGTGGCCATTTTTTTTAAAGAAAGAAGAGCTGGAGCGCACGAGCAGTCCAGCGAAACAAAAAGGCAAATAATAAAAAAACCCGCTCCTGCTCCCCTCCCGACCGCCAATGGGCACAGAGCGCCTGAGGAGCTCCGTGCCCTGTGCCCGGTTCCTGGCTCCTCATGTTTACTTGTGAGGAGCCGGGACAAAACTAGGATGGCCACCCACACGTCCTGTGGTCTTGGGACGATCCCGAGACTGCGGGAAAAGTCAGGATTAAAGCTGTACCGGCTGTGCGTCATGTAGACGCAGAGAGATGATCCCAGGGCCATCCCCAGGATAACGACTCATCTAGACATGCCCATGGTCTCAGTATAAACCAGCTTCCTATGTTCCACTATAGCTTCACTCGAGGGTGTCTGTACTTAAGTCATGGAACTCCAGTGCATTGAATAGAGATGAGGGGCTGCATGCTTATATTCTTTCCAGTGTACCAATTCAAAGCATGTAGAGAATGGACACAACAGAAAAAACTAGAACTTCGGGGGAAAGGTTAAGCTAGAACCTTTTCCCCTGACAGGTGACCTTCCATGGTCATGGATTTTGTGAAACTGGGGAAAACTCTATGTGATTCCTTTCCTTGATTCTGAAGTGGTATAATCCCAGAAAGGCTCTACCACATGCCCTTTCTGAATGACTACATCAGCCCTAAACTGCCACCATGACCCCTTTTATGTTTCCATGATCTGACGTGTGTATAGGTGTGCTTGTCATTGAGGCTTTACACCCCAGTACTAGCTACATTGGACAAAAGCAAATTGTACTGACTGGGCTGTACCTCCATATTATGGGTTGAGTCCAGACTAAGCACACTTAAGTTCCCATTGAAATTAATGAGACTTAACTAAGTCATGTGTTTGGAATCTGGGAGCAAGTATAAGATCAGTACTTTTATTCCCATTTGCTTGTGCTTCTCTTTTTTAGGGGTACTGGTGGAATGACTGAATTGTCCCCAGATCCATTTATTTCATGTATTGCTGTTGAAAATCTACTTCACAAAACGTCATCTGGCTGGGTAAGACATCTCCTAAATGCACTAATAATGTGTCTCTGGATACAAGCAACTCCTGTTTGGAATGAGATTTCATTCTGATTCTCTCAAATTCCATCCCCACGGCGTACATCCCCCCCCCCATCTTTTGCTGACGCTCCTTCCTAATGTGTTACCTAATGAAGCCCACTGGTGGTCCATTCTTGCTTTCCATACAGAGGTGGGTACTGCTCAGTGATGGAACAAAAGATATGCATGCATAACTCCTGCTGCTCTTGAGGGCTCCTCCCCTGATGAAAGGCGTCGTTATAACAGTACTGCGACTGCGATCGTTATCATTATCATGAAAAATCTTCCCAAGGAAGCGATTCCACCTTCTGTTTCTGACACCTCATTTCTCTGTTGTCTCCAGAGCCTCTTTTGTATCTCCTAGGAGCGTCAGTTCACATCTTAATCTCTTTCTGTGTAATCTCATTACAGATAATCCCATTTGCTGGAGATGTCAGGAGTACCTCTTCTCTATGTGAGGAAGGATTTCCACTCATCTCATTTTGTAACTGATCCCAGATACATTTATTGTATAAACAGACTAGCTGGAGTGAGGATCTCCCTCAGGTTGGGTTGTTCTGTGCTCCACTGGCATAGAAATATGTCAGGGAGACGTGCGGAGCGGGTGGTGGTGGTGGTGGTGGGCAGAAATACGGGCTCTTCTTTTCCAATTACTCTCAGCAAAATGACTCACTATTTACACTGGATGGAGAGGGAATTTGTGATATTTTCCCAGCTAAAAGAACAAGATTTATAAAGTAATTAAAAACAAAAAGCTCCGAATGACTTTTAGAGACTCATTTATCTCGAGCCCAGTCAGTCTCGGAGAAGAAGACACAGTGTGAGCTGCCTTTACTTTGATTCGGTGTTTTGTTTTGTTTAAAACCAATTGCTGTTTTAGCCTTGTCAGTTTGGGGAGGATATAAATGGCTCTCTCAGTTTGTAAAATGGGCCACAGTAGGTAACCAATGATGATCTTAGGGAAGTAAAGCCTTGGGGTGGGGGTGGGGGCGGACAAAACAAACATGGAGGAGAATGTGCAGTTTTTTGGGGGGTGGGGGGAATGCAAATATCTATGCAGTTTCTTCTATTATCACTGGTGTTTTGTTTTTAAGATAAAAAAACCTACAACCTAATATTCTTATTAATAGGATGGGGTTGGAATAAAAACAACAACACTCACTTTCATTTGATGATTTGGAGGTGGGGGGGGGGAAAGATGTTTGTACCACTCACTGACTGGCTAATGAATAATCAGATTTCACAGCTTGAGTGCTGGGGTGGTAATTTGGTTGCACGCCATGCTCCAAATCCATGGAATAGTGCTTCATTAATGTGAAGACCTGTATAATCAAACAATTAGCAGTCTCTTTGCTGCTAAAGCAGCTTTTCATCAGCATATATACTTCGCTGCAAGATGAGGCTCAAATCACCAGATCTGACAGCAGAACTAGTCTTCTACTACTAAATCATGGTGGCCAAGGAGCAGTGTGGACGTCAGTCTATGTTTTTAATCCTTGAAGGTTGTGTTGTTGCTCTGGGCATATCCCAGTGGACATGCTATAAAGTATCAAGAATTGTATGACCTCAAGAGCCAATGGACTTGCTGTTCGGTATGAACAGCATTTCTATTTGAAGCCATAAACAAAACACAGGGTAGCCTTTCTAGGGAAAGTGAATGAATAAACTATTTCCTAAAATCATCACCAACACCACCATCATCATCAGATCAAGAGTTAGGACTGATTCTCACAGCTATTTTTCTTCCTTCTACCTAATTTGATTAACCACCACCACCCCAGCCAAGTTGGGTTAGATATCAGTGGCATTCCAGTCTTGCAAAAGGATCAGTTTCTAACCAGACTGTAGACCAACCTATATTTGAGATGCTGGAATAGCACATCTATATGTAGCTTGAGCTGACTTAAAGGCTGCTTGCATTGAATGAACATAGAGAGGAGGGGAAACCAAGCCAGCATGTGAATCCACTCTTAGGAAGAGTCCACCCTTAGGGTAGGGGAATACTTTGTCCCTTTGATGCTGGCGATGAAGTCAGTGTTTGCGCACTGAACATGGGAAGCATCAAGAGCCACATCAAAGGAGCTTGATGAATCTCTTCTATGGAAAGCAACAGGAAATAGCATGTGGACTGTAGATCATTATGTGTGACAATTGCACTTATGTCTCTTTCACAATGTGTTCATGTAATCATGGGAAGCCACAAACCAATCTTGCCAGTGTTTCCCAGCCTTTAGCATCAGCAAAGACTGGAGAAAAGTAAGACGTGTCCTTTCACAAATGAATAAGTATATTATTTTGGTACAGATGGAGAACCAAGGCTGAGAGAAAACGACTTACCCCAGGCCACGTAGTGAATCCATGACAGCTAGCATTGAAACCCAGGCCTTCCAAAAGACAAATGCATCTTTATTGGACTGCCACACCGACCATTTCCCTTCTCCCCCAAATGTAAAGAGGAAAATGAAACAACAGGCCTTCCTATACCCATGAGGTTCTCTCTAGTCTTTTAATGGCTGCTCTCAGAACTCTTCCAAGGGGTAGTCTCAGTTGATAGTTTTGGAGAATTCTTTATAACCCCAACATCTGTTTCTTAAATGCTAATATGATGTATGAGGGTATGAAGGTTCGTATGCCTGTTTTGGTGTGTCGTAATGAAGAGTTATCTGTGGCTAAGGATCTATTTATGGTTCCTTTGTAGGAGACAGATCGTACCTCCTGGGGTTTAAGTTTGCCAGGAGTTCTGGCTTCCATGGGGTGGAGGACTAATTCAGATAGTCCACCCCCTAGAAGATGATAGATCCAACTGGTTTTCCAGTGATCCTTGGGAAATTTCCTGTTGACAGCTGCCAAACCCCTGCTTTTCCTCTTACTTAATGGAGAAAGGGCACAGTCAAATGACATGAGATTATGCCTGAAGTGGAAATATCAACCTTCCCCCAATGTTCTCACATGCACCGGTTGACCCATTACTGTTTCCAACCTTCCAGAGTTAAGCAGGAAGATCTCAAGGGGGCTTATAATTGTGCTCAATGCCCAGTGAAGTGAGGCAGGTAACCACCAGGGAGGGGACCTTTTTGGAAGGGTTATGGAACGGCCTTCCCAGACAGGCTCAGCATGTCCCCTTGTGGCCCATTCAGGGGCTGTTTTAATCGTTCCACTTTTCCTGAACACAGCAGGAGAATGCGGAACATTCTGTTGTTGTTGTTTTCAAATTGGATTAAAAGGGGTCTATTTTGTGATGGAAAAATGAGCGGAAGGAGGTGGATGTCATTGCCTAAAGTATGTGCACACATCCGTAAGTGGGCAGTGGTGAGTGTGCGATAAATGGCTCATCTGATAAACCTCTCTGTTTTCAAATCTGTGCTTTTAATTTTGGGTTTGTTGTGAGTGTTGTTTTCTTGCTATGTTTATGCTGCTCATTACTATATGGCTTTGGGTGAATTGGAGTATGGTGGCAGCTGCAGCAGGCTCAGGGGTAGAGGGATGGGCCCTTCTGAGGTGCAACCTCTGACACTGAGTCTGATGTGAAATACCTTGTGTGATGAGGAGACACAGGGCCTTCTCAGTGGTGGCACTTAAGTGGTGGCACTTAGAAATGTGTAGTGTTCTGCTAGTTTTCTTTTCTTTTTAGGGCTACAGTATTAGTTTCTGTGCTCCTGTTCTGTTTTGGGGCTGGTTCAAATGTATTTTTGAAAAAAATACTTTAATGTGCTTTTACCATAATTTGTTATGTAAGCTTAGATGTGCATCCTTTGGATGAAATCGTGGCATATAATTTCTTTAAATATATAAAATAAGGTTGTGTCCAGCAAATGGTCTGGATGCATCTGAGGCTGCAGCACTGCTGAAGCTAAGGAGGTGTGAATGCAATCCGCACCTTGGATGAGAAACTTGAGGAGCTCCATGTAAAAGTGGTGTGCGTGTGTACCAAGATATGTACATGTTATAGATGTATTGTATTTTGTAAAAATGAAAAGGAGAGGAAATTTACTAAGTAAACTGATTGCTGAAACCTTTACACTAGATGTGACTTAATACATTTTTAAAAATCCCCTTCTTGGAACTGGCTGCATATTTCTTTAAAAATATACACAAGCAGCTGCAGGGTCCCGAATCTGGATTGGAATCTGGATTGGAACAAAAAGCGGGGCATTAACACTATGCCCTGTGCCATTTTGCCATCCAAAAATTGTGTTTCTGAAGCTGCTATTTGCTCCACCTTAAACACACACACACACACACACACACACACACACACACACACACACACATAGTTCAATCTGTGTAGGCTTGAATTTGAATGTCTGAAAAGATAAAGAGGGCAGTGTGAAGGATTTGTTTTTTATATTCAGGGTTCATGTAGAATAATCCAGAGGAGCATTCTGATATAAAGCTTGTGTTTTGGGGCAAAAGGTGGTGCGCGTGTGTGTGTGCTTGCGTGTGTATGTTATTTTTTTAAACCACACATACAGGATTCTGAATTTTTAATTAGTGGTTGATTGCAAATTTGCAAAGCTGAAATGAAGAAAGAAGGTACAGTACAGCTGACATTGAAGCTGCATGCAAATAGTTCAGATAAGTCCTATAGCCATGCTGAAATATATGGCTATCATTTCCAGTCACATATTCTGATGCCATAATTTGTTCCAACCAATCAGTTATGCAGTGCAGCAGATGTGTTAGATGGGAAAAACCTGGACCATTTGGCTGTAGTAACACAGTTCATATAAGGAGGGGCCCCAGACAGTGTATCGAGTGCTTGACCACTTTACACCAACTGAAGATTCAGTCTTGTTACACTTGCTGCTCACAGCTTTTAGTAGCAGTGGATCTTAAATGGATCAGGCTTTGGGTTTTGTGTGTAGCTACAGATTTTATTTCTGTCGCCAGTGTGCTTTTGAAGATTCTTATCCTATTGATCAAAGAGCAACTTCACTCACAAAGTGTATATGCTCTATTTATTCTTTCATAAGCTAAGAACCAGCCCTGTGAGCAGGAATTCAGTATGTCACTCGCTCTTTTCAGGCTGAAATGATGAATGCTGTGGAGGATTTTAATTGAATTCGCATCCTCAGCAATTCAGGATGTCACAGGTCATCTTTCCAGGCCCAAGAAAATGCCATACAGGTTGTACAGGAGATTTCTTAATTTGATAGCAAACCACTATGGCTACTATACTGCAAAGCAATGACTTGGTTCACATGATCAACATAAGCCACCATGGCTTATTTGCAGGATCAAAATAAGCCACTGTTGCGCCTGGCACACACCATGATTTAAATAACTTATAGTGGCTTATTTAAATTGTGATGCGTGCTGGGCACAATTTTCATAATGATCACCTAGACACGGCTTGTCATGTGTGAACCGGGCTGGCTGGCTTGGTGGAGGGGAAACCAACCCTCTGATAACCCTCCAACAACATACAATAACCATACAACAACATGCCCCATGATTTAGATAAGCCACAATGGCTTATTCTGATCGTGTGAATAGACCCAATGTCTCTAAATGCTGGGATTAGATAGTAATGATAGCCACAGGAATTTGTGTGGCAGAGAATGTAACAGACAATAAGCCTAGGAAAGTGTAAGCGGGCTTCACAAATGTATCCCACTTAAAAATTTTAACCTACCACCTGTACTGTTTTATGGCCATGAGCAATCATGGCTCCTGTCTCCCTCTGCAAACCAAAGAGTTTTAAGCTGTAGAAAGTGATAGGAAAAGTGGGACGTTCTTTGAGGAGAATGAGGGTTGGGAGGCAAGGAGAAGACCGTACAGAAGAGTGAGATCGTACAGAAGACTGAAGGAGCCCTAAGAAGACTTCTCCAGCCTGAACCCAGTAACTGGGAAAATGTCGTGTCACCTTGAAAGAGCGTTAAGATGCCACCCACCATTCTCATGTTTGCCTGTACCTCCCATCTTTTCCCCTAGATTCTGATTGTGGCAGAACTCTGCCCCTTCCTTAGTATCTGAAATAGGACTCTTTAGGTTCCTGGAAGTTTTCCAGAATTGTTAACTATCAAATTCTATTTCATATAGTGGAGGTATGAGTTAAGCACTTTTGTTCTTCTGCCTTGTGGGATTTTTAATTCACCTTCATTTGCTGCTGATCTGTTTTGCTGTTCTTTTTTATTTGACCGATTTTTGCATTTTCATTGTATTTATAGTTTTTGTATTTTTTAATTTAATTGTTATTACTTTTAAAAACACACACATTACTTTCAGATGCCTTGGGGTGCTTCCCTCTGGATCGAGGCGGGGAACAACATTAAATACAATATAATATATAAAACTGGTTAAAGGAGCATATAAAACCAATACAATATTAAAATAACAATCACAACATCTTCAAATTCTTAGGTTTTAAATTCATCTGGGTAGGCCTGCCAGAACAAACTAGCCTTTATGGCTGTCTTAAACTCAGGTGGGGTATTGGTTTAAGAAAATAAATCATCAATCTTCCAGTCATTTCCCATTTGTTTACTGCATGTTAACTTAAGTTCAAATGTGATTAGTGAAGCAGCAACAAATCAGAAATGCAGGCTGGTTTAGAACAAGGTAGGTTCCTATCAATTGCCCTTAAAAAAAGAAAGACAGAGAAAGGGAAGGAGGTGTTAGCCTATGGGTTCTTGTCCCTTCCCCCTTCTCCCCTGGATTATTTTCCTCCATCCGTGATTAGAAAGCCTTGTGATATAAGATAGATCCCTAACTGTTTAGGAAGACAAGTATCCAGGATCTCTTCTCGATCATCCCAGAGTGCAGGACATGGAATAACAGGCTGAAGTTAAAGGAAGCCAGATTCCGGCTGGACATCAGGAAAAACTTCATCACTGTTAGAGCAGTATGACAATGGAACCAGTTACCTAGGGAGGTTGTGGGCTCTCCCACACTAGAGGCCTTCAAGAGGCAGCTGGACAACCATCTGTCAGGTATGCTTTAGGGTGGATTCCTGCATTGAGCAGGGGGTTGGACTCTATGGCCTTATAGACCCCTTCCAACTCTACTATTCTATGATTCTATGATGATTCTAGCTCATTTCATACATATTGAGCTGTGATATGGGTGCCACTGGAAAATCCTTCCTTTGTAGTTTGGACCATCACAGTAGGAGGAATGCAGGAAGCCAGACCACTGGTCTGTGGAGCTCAGTCTTGTCTACACCAGCTTCACCCCAACCTGGGGCCCTCCAGATGTTTTGGACTACATCTCCCAACATTCCTGACCATCAGCCATGTTGGCTGAGGCCAATGGAGCCGAAGTCCAAAATATCTAAAAAGCAGCAGGTTGGGAAAGGCTAATCTATACTAACTGGCAGAAGCTCCCCAGGGTTTCAGACGGAAGATTTTCTTCAGCCCTACCTGGAAATAACATTATTGAACCAGGGAACTTCTGCATGCAAAATATGTGCTCTTCTACTCAGCTAGGGTAAGTGCTGCTCATCTGAGGGTTCTGGTTTGTGGAGCTAGTTTCCAGCGTCAGTCATGCCAATGAAGGGATGATTCTGTTATGGGAAAGGCCCACATGAATTGGAAGAGCCATATGAAGCATTAAAATATCTGACATTGCAATTGTATGCAAAGTCTTTAAACCTCAATGAAATAAATGGAATATGTTAGTGGTGACTAACTTAAATCTTATTGATTTCAACGGAACTTAAGGAAGTCTAGTTTTCCATGGACCAGAGCCATAAATACATAGCAGTATTTAACAGCATTATTATTATTATTATTATTATTATTATTATTATTATTATTGCCATCCTCATCAACTCAATTCATGTCCCAAGTATGCATAACTATATGCTATAGATTCTCCACAGGATTCACTAATTAGAAATTCAACCACTCTACCGCTTACAAATTTGACTGTGTCCATAAATTAAATGAGTTTTGCAATACGCCAGGTTTATGGATATGAATAATGCCTGACTTAATCCTAAAAATAACCTAATATAGTCTTCTTCCAATGGGAAAACGATTTGAATGAAAATGTTCAATTTTTTGCTCTAACCTATGAAAAACAATTCCGATTTTCTTTCCTCTCCATTCTGCAGAGAATGTACGTGAACAAATTGCTGCCATGAACTAACCTACATCTATAGCCAGAAACGGCTCTCAAAATTATCCTTCTCTGTTCACATATATTTGACGTAAATTACATCAAATTGTATTTGAAATACCAAACTGGCGTTAATGGAAGCTTCCTCCACCCCCACCCCCGCCGCCCCTTCCTTCAGGCACCATTTTAAAATAGATGAGCATAAAAATGCAGTCTGCATCATTAAGTTTATATGAAACTAGTGAGAATAAAAATCACCATGTAAGTTTTTAATAAGATGTGTTTTTCATTCCAGTTTAATAACCCAAGTCTATATTCATCTTCCAGTATAATAAATACATTGAAAGGAATGCATTCTTTTGTGGGCTTTAACGTGTTGAAGGTTTCAGAAGATGGAGCTTTCCAGGAAGCTGGGAGAAGAAAATTCTTTAATATGGCAGCGCGGAGTATTATTATCATAAATAATTAATGTGCACAGCGGAAGAAAAGCCGAGCTTCATTAATAATTCTTATTTTTAGTTGGCATCAGCTAGAGGTGCTATATCTTTTTTCATCCGATCTGTGTCAATTTTCTCGATTTTAATTTAATAGATGTTAAAATTTAAAGGTAGTGTACTGCATTTGGCAATGGACTGTGTGCGTGCGTCCGTGTATGTATTTATGCATTTGTTTGCGCCTTTGCATTAATAACCGAGCACTAATTCTTACCCGCAAAGATATTTTTAGTAACGTGCACAGAAGGAAAAAAAAAAAAGTAGCAATGAAGAGGCAAGGTAGAGTGGGCATCAATGTCAGCTCCTTTCATCTTACATTTCCCCGTGGGACTAGTTAAGATTCTTCTTTGATTAGGACCTCAGGAAATATTAAAAGGCTTTGCTGCGAATCGGAGCTCATCAAAACTGACTCTGTTTTTCTTTCTTTCTTTCTCTCTCTCTCAGAAGAAAAAATAGAAGAAGGTTGGGAAAATTCACCTCCTGCTTTTTGCTTGCAATGTCAGGCTTCCTTCAAAGGCAGCCTCCCATGATGATGGAGCGAGAGCTGATTTCTCTGACTGGCTTGCATGATGACACTTGCTGTTTCCCTGCTATCCCTCCCCCCCCCCCGCATAGTAAAAATGGTAACCGTCACCGGATCATTTGCGTGTATGAAGCTGTTATCATGGATACACCATCGCAGATTGCTTGGTTTGGATGTGTCTCTGTCTGTTTCTCCTTTATATGCAGCAAGCTGATATATAATGAGCAATAGCTGACAGCGAATCCTTGATAAAGGCTTCACATATTCAATCAAATAACTTGGTTGTGGTTCTTTGGACCAAGCAGAAAATGGCGTATATATCGATTTGAGCGAGCCAGTCTAGACATAGCTTTTGCCAGGGAAATCAGCACCCCTGTGGGGGGTTGCCTATATCCCAGCTGTTTCAACAATGCTCAAATTACCAGGAACCCTTTAGCTATTGTTTTTAGGAGCCCAACCATCTAGTCAAGGCAAAAAGGAGGTTGTGGAGGTGGGCACCCATGTGCAAGGGTGGGAAGAAGAGAGGTGGTGAGAGGCCAGGGTCATGCTAGCCACTAAACTGCGGTTTGGCTTTACAATGGAATTAAGCCATGATCACTGCAAATTGGTTTATTGTAAGATATCTTTGATGATGATGATGATGATGATGTATACACTATTTACCATTATTATTATTTTTTTAAAAACCTCTAAGTGGTTTATAGGGAGATTAACATCCATTTAAATACATCATAAGAAATTCAAAAACATTTACATAAAACATTTATAAAAAAACCACTGGGACCAAACACTCACACAACGCCATAATTAGCCAACAAGCTGGGCAGCACAATCACCCAGGGAAGGCCTGGGTAAAGAGATGGGTCTTTAACTGGCACCTAAAGCATGCCACAGCTGGTGCCTTCTAAATACCAGGACATGGCATAAAGTGGGTGCCCCCATGCAGAAGGCCCTGCTTCCGGGTTGCCACAAGATGGCAATCTGCAAGTTGTAGTACATGGTCTCCTCTGATGATCTTAATGAATGCAGAGGTGTATATCAGGGAAGGCAATCCGCCAGGTAACCTGGTCCCAAGCTGTTCGGGGCTTTATATGCCAACAGCAAGACCTTGAATTTTACTCAGCAGCTAATGGATAGCCATTGCAGTTTCTTCAACACCCGTGTATTATGTGCATGGGCAGTTGCCCCACTCAGCACCCCAGCTCATGCAATTCTGCACTAGCTGCAGCTTCCAGACCAAGCACAAAGGCAGCCCCACCTAAAGCACATTGCAATGGTCTAGATGTAAATATACATGTCTCTGTACAGACTGGAATAATAAACTGGATAATAATGCATGCTTCTTCACAGCATATCAGTAATACAATTGGCTGGAAAAAATAAACTGGAAATGTATGTGATTCTTTACAGACATTTAAAACTGTGATCAGTGAACATAGGAGTTGTAGGGTAGGGGAGAAGACAGTGGTCCCCTTGGTCCTTGACCTATGAATGCTCAATTGAATGCACGAACAATGCTCCGACATCATGTATAATTGTATGTCAAGGATGCCTGTATGGTGGTAGGCTCTGTCTCCCCAAGCTACATGCACTTGAATGCCTGAATCAATAATGATGGTGTTGTTGTTGTTGTTGTTGTTGATGATGATAATAATAATAAAAAAATTAAAATATGGTAGGCACGGTATATACATTTGTTGTTGTTGTTTCATAAATTCAAATGAATGCATGTATGTTGGAGAAGCAGAAGGGCATATCCTGCTGAAGAAGAATCAACACGGCTTCCGCAAAAGCAAGTCCTCGCTCACTAATCTTCTAGAATTCTTTGAGAGTGTCAACAAACATGTAGATAGGGGTGATCCAGTGGACACTGTTTACTTGGACTTCCAAAAGGCTTTTGATAAAGTCCCTCACCAAAGACTGCTGAAGAAACTTAACAGTCATGGAATAAAAGAAGAGGTTCTCTTATGGATCAGTAACTAAAGAAAAGAAAGCAGAGAGTAGGAATAAATGGTCAATTCCCCCGATGGAAGGAAGTAAATAGTAGGGTCCCACAGGGATCGGTACTGGGACCAATTTCCCCCCCAACTTATTCATAAATGATCTGGAATTAGGATTGAGCAATGAAGTGGCCAAGTCTGCCGATGACACCAAATTATTTAAGGTTGTTAAAACACAAAGGTTTTGTGAAGAGCTCCAAAGGGATCTCTCCAAGCTGGGAGAGTGGGCATCTAAATGGCAGATGCGGTTCAATGTAAGCAAGTGTAAGGTGATGCATGTTGGGGCAAAAAAACCCAACTTCAAGTATAACCTAATGGGATCTGAGCTGGTGGTGACCGAACAAGAAAGAGATCTTGGGATTGTGGTGGAGTGCTCAATGAAAATGTCCACCCAGTGTGTGGCCGCTGTCAAGAAGGCAAACTCCATGTTAGGCATTAAACGAAAGGGAATTGAGAATAAAACTGCCAGTATCATACTGCCTTTATACAAATCTATGGTGTGACCACACTTAGAATACTGTGTACAGTTCTGGTCACCACACCTAAAAAGGATATTATGGAGCTGGAAAAAGTGCAGAAAAGGGCAACTAAAATGATTAAGGGGCTGGAACATCTCCCCTACGTGGGAAGGTTATATCAACTGGGATTGTTTAGCTTGGAAGAAAGGAGGCTAAGGGGAGACATGATAGAGGTGTACAAAATTATGTGTGGTATGGAGAATGTGGATAGGGAAACACTTTCCCCCTCTCTTAAAATACTAGAACGCAGGGTCATCCTGTGAAGCTGATTGGTGGGAGATTAAGGACAAATAAAAGGAAGGACTTCTTCACACAATGTGCAGTTGAATTATGGAATTCACTACCACAAGATGTAGTGATGGCCAGCAATTTGGATGGCTTTAAAAGGGTTGGATAAATTCCTGGAGGCAAAGGCTATCAATGGCTACTAGCCCTGATGGTTATGAGCTAACTCCAGTATCTGAGGCAGTAAGCCTGTGTGCACCAGTTGCTGGGGAGGGTGCTGTTGCACCATGTCCTGCTTTGTTGGTTCCTGGCCAACAGCTGGTTGGCTACTGTGTGCTGGACTAGATGGACCCTTCTTATGTTCGTACCACCATGAGGCCCCCCATTGAACACCCTTTTGGATGTTTTTAAATGACTCTATGGAACGATGCTTACCAAAATCTTTCATTGCTACTTGCTCAACTACAGTCTGTAGAGAGAAGTTCAGGTTGGATGGAACTGCTACAGATATACCTAGAAGTGACTCAAAACCTAGAATCAGATGTCAAGGCACAATTGCTAAACAGAACCCGATCAGAAATGCATTGCAACTTACAAGTAGGGCAAGGGGGAACATTAAAAAAAAACTTTCCCTAAAAAAAAAAAAACTTCATTTGAGATGTGATTTGAAGGACTGATTGGCAGTTGGCAGAAATTAATGATAATGAACGCATTTAGATAGAAAATGAACCAGATACCATGCCGGCTGTTAAAACTTTTCAAATCTGGTTTCTTTCTAGTAAACATGGTCCTTTAAGCTCTGTCCATCTGCCTACCCATAAAGAACCTTTTACATATTACGAGAGAGAGAGAGAGAGAGAGAGAGAGGATCTGGTTATAAAAATGTTGCTGTGATTTACTGATGACACGTTCACTTCCTTGCTCTCAGCAAGGAAGCTGGCTGATGTTAAACTCAGGTCAGAGGAGCAGCAGGTATCTCGAATGCAGCAAAGGGGGAAAATATGTTTACCAGATAGAATGTTCATTCTTCTCTGAGAACAGCTTTGGGTGCTAGTACAAAATTCATGAATTTACACGTGATCGTACACAGATTGTGGAACGTTCTATAAGATAAGATGCACATAGTTTTTTACTTCTGCATGTGACAAAGAAGATGTGTATACAGGGGGTGCCCAAGGTTAAATTTGCATCGGTTACACATTCAGAGGAATGGGTGAAAAAACCCCACATTCCACACTTCTGATGATGGCTGCAGTGTTGTGCCCCATTTTGGCAGCTTCAATAGCATTGCCTTCAGTGGGATTTATTCCAGTCATTCAGGCATGCACAGGATTACAGGCAGTTTCATTGAATCACTATGCAGATGAGATTTAATCCTGGAGAGGCAGTGTAGTGAGTGATGCATGGGCAGGCGACTAATGTTGACTGAAATGCCCCTTGTGGGTCATTCTACCCCTCATCCTGGTGTAAGTCATCAGCCTTTACCTATGAGAAAATGAGCTAATTCTCCCCTTTCTTCATAAGCCCTGAAAGGATGATATCAAATACCAAAAACAAATGCTTATATAGTGTATTAAGCAACTCTCAGCATAGTTTTGTCTATATAAGGCCCATTGAAATGAGTGTGTGCTGTACTGTAGCCCTCATTTAGAGGGAATGGATTTTCCCATGTTACTCTGCTGTACCAGAGAGAGGCCATGGTCCCCAATTCAATCAATGGCATCTCTAGTTAAAAGGGGAGACTTTTTCCTGCCAGTTGCTGCCACACTAAAAAGGTAATATTAGGCTAGGTGAATCCACAGGCTGACCTGGCATAAAGTATTCGCATAGATCCCTACCAGCAGCTAGGATCTTAAAACAAATGGGCCAAAGCTACCCTTCCCCCTGCAGCAATGCTCTCCCTACTCTGTGAACATTTTCCTCCTTTGAAGGCTGTGTGTTCTGCTCTCCCCCTCTGGTGCACAGCTAGTGTGGCTCATGGTTTTCCTTAAATAGCAATGCACCTATTCAAACAAATAGACAGCATTGATAACAGTCATAGAGAAATCCAAGAACAATAAAATAGGGCTGCACAAGAGATGCTTGCTCATACCTGGGACCCCCGCACCCACCCCGTTTGTGCTGAGTGGCTGGATCTGGGAAATACCTTCTTAGTGTCTCACAATGCCCTTGGTGGAGTGTCACTCCAGGTCATTGTGAGATGTTTAAGCAGCGGTTCTGTTGGAGCACTGCTAGTGCTGCCTGTTAACCCTACTGCTTCTGCCAAAGGAGCTCCTCAGAGGTGACTTTATCTCAAGCCCAACGGTGCAGTGGTAGATTTTGAAGTGATGCCTGTCTGGCTCTGCCCTCTTGCTGAGGATTGCAAAGCCTGAAAGGCGTAGCCCTCTGGTCTGGGACCTGGCACTCTGGAGACTCTCCATGATCTCTTGCTGCCACATTACCTGCATTGGAGAGACGTCTCAATTGAGCACAAGGCTTATGGGGGGAGGGAGGAGCCCATCCCTTGGTGGAGTCAGGCTCAAGAGGAGCAGTGTGGTGGCACATGTTGTAGGATGACAGTCCCCATAGCCACCATGATCCCAAAGGGAGTCCAAAAATCCAGGCAAACTGTGTCTAGCAGCTTTCATCTCCACCAGGAGTAAGTCATTTGTAAAGCTAAGGTGTCTTAATGGCCCATTCAAGAGCAAGTCACCCCAAACTCATAGAATCATAGAATTGTGGAGCTGGAGGGGACCACAAGGATCTCTAGTCCAACCCTCTGCTATGTGCAGGAAAGCCAACTATATCATCCATGAGAGGTGGCTGTCCACCAGCCTCTTCTTAAAAACCTCCAGAAATGGAGAACCCACCGCCTCCGTAGAGAGTGTTCCACTGTTGTACAGGTCTTACCATCAGGAAGTTTTTACTTATATTTAATCGGAATCTAGGTAGCTGTAACCATTATTTTGGATCCTACTTTCTGTGGCCATGGAAAATAGCTCTTGACCATCTTCCCTATGGCACCCTTTTACGTACCTGAACACTGCTAACATGTCTCCCCTCAGTCTCCTTTTCTCAAGATTGAACATCCCAAGCAGCCTGTTCTCATAGGGCATGTCCTGAAATCCATGTATCAACTTTGTTGCCCTCCTCTGAGCCTGTTCTAACCTGCCAATGTTCTTCTGGAAATGTGGTGCCCAGAATTGTACACAATACTCCAGGTGTGGTCTCACTGGTGCCAAGTAGAGAGGAATAAGGACTTCACGCGTCTTTGAAACAATGCTTCTTCTAACGCAGCCCAGATTAAAATCTCACAGTGCTGACTCATGTTCAGATTGCTGTCGATGACCACACCCAACTCCTTCTCTGATGTAGTGCTCCCGAGCCTTGAATCCCCCATCTTGTATGTCAATGTCAACTTCTCTGCTACTAGCAAAGTGCTGGTACTGCATCCTGGGAACCCTGGCTCCACTATGCTGCTGCTGAACCCTGGAGCCAGCACTGCAGAGGGTTTCATGGCTGCTCTCCCTGCAATTTCCTCTTCTCTGTCAAAGCAACAGGTGGGCTGTAATAGAAATGTTGTTCCGAGCAGTTTCCATCAAGGAGCATGAAGCGTTTCCTTTGATAAAGAGCTTCCTCCAAACACGTGGGAACCATATGTATTGGGCAGCTGTCAGGATAGCCCTCTCCTTGAAGCAGTCTGTCACTTCTCCCATTTGTTACAAATGGACCAGATATTGCATGAGTGGTGTTTTATATTCTGCTTTATCATGCTTTATTTTATGGTTTTGATTTTTGTGAGCTGCCCAGAGAGTTTTGACTGTTGGAGTGTACAGAAATGTAATAACTACTACCACTGCTTCTAAATTCCACATTTGCTTGGTGATTGTAAAAAAACATACCTATGAAATGGATTAGTTTAAAACTTGAAAAATGTATTGCAGCATCCTACAGAAACCAAACCATTTGCATCATGAAGGAGCTTTCAGTCTCCAGAGCCGCTTGGGAGTGACTTCATACAGAGATACGTACACACCTGCAACACACCTGTGTCACATTTCTTGGAACCTCGAGGAACATTCCAGAGAATGCAAAGTGCACCTTGACATAAACAATCTCTATCAGAGTTCAAGCAGGGACAAAAGAGACTTCCTGGGTGCTGCCTTCCATTTACTCTGTGTAATGTACTCGCTTTCTTATCCTGCTCCAGTATTTACTCCACCTGTTTAAAGATACTTCATTGCCAGCTTTCCTCCCATTTCAGATGCTAATCTAGCATGGAAAAAAGGAAAACGATTGTTAACATGGCTGGAGGTGGGTGGCATGCGAAGCAATTTTTTAACCATTAGGACAAGGGAGTGAAAATGTTTGTGTTTCAAGAAAACGTTTTGTCCGCCCATTTAACGTGGGTAAAAGGTGTTGCCCTGCACCTCAGGACAGGCTTGGGTGAGTGGTGTAATTATCACTAGAACGAAGTAACAGACTGGATCAGGGATCCAATTCAGCAATATTCTGTGCTTGATATGGGGCAGAACAGAGTGTTCTGGTAATTATATATCCCGTCCATTTGTGCATTCAGGAATGTATTCCATTTTATGTTTAGCTACATTTTAATAATGCTTTGAAACATTTTATTGTATTGTTGTCATCAATATAATCATCATGGTTAAAAACACGTATACCTGTTTATACATTTTCATTTTATTTGTCCAGCTCCCTGTCCAATAAAGCCTGCATATTGTACCTGGGTACTCTTGAACCGCAGCCCAGAGACTTTTCAAGGTTACATGGTATTGTGGAACCATGAAGGCCACCAGTCTAAAAGCGATTGGATGAAAGTGCCAGTTGCTTTCTGTTTGCCTGGAAATTACTGGAATGTCCACAATGCAACGTGCAAGTTAAGTGTCAACACAGCAGAACATTTCTGGTAAGTTTGAGTGTATGGCCACCACATGGAAGCATGTATGTAGTATTTTTTAGCTCTAAGACAACCATGTAAAAGGTGTACCCAGTTTTAACACAGAAGGCTGTTACTTATAATGTTTGGGGCCAATCTACACCAAGCAGGATAGAACACTTTTAAAACAGTATATGTAATGTGTCCTGGGCCTGAACAGTTGTCATAACCCTTATAAACCATTATAAGCAGTGATGTAGATCCTGCCTATGTTTGCTGCATTGTTGCTCTGATTCTTCCCTCAGTTTTCTGATTCATGAGCTGAGGCTGGATACCCATTGCTTTATGGCTAGGTCTGTAGCCAGAAATGTTGTGATGAGGGGGTATAGCATCATTGCCACACAGCTAGAATATAGATACATCTAGCCTAATATAGGCCGGATTCAATGGGGTGCTTACGCCCCTGCCGATTCTCTTGCACCATGCTGATTCTGTCGCATGAGGGGGATCCTGTGCTTGTGCAACAGATAGTGCTTCCCAGAAGAAGCCCTGGGCCTTTTGTGATGACAACGCATTGGCGCCATGAGCCCCCAAAACCTCGTGGTTTCGCTCCTGAGGGGTTGCCCCATGCCAAGGAGTGCAGGCGTTACATCTATTGGAGGAGGAGCTGCCACAGCGCCCCACTGCTGCCCCCCCTGATTCCCCCCCTTACCTCACGGGGCTTTCCCTGCCAAAGGAATAAAGAACTTCACTTCTCCCCATGCTGGAGGAAGCATGGAGACATTTCAGCAGCCATTCAGCTTGCTGGCCTGGCCCCTCCCACCCTGCCCGGGCGGATGGTGACCCATCAGGGGGCGGCATCTGCCCAGCCATGCCTCTGCCGCAACTCCAGAGCAGCGATAGACAGCAGGGACCTCGTCTTTGTCTCGCTCCAGAAAAAAAGGTGGGGCAAGTACCCAACTTTTTTTTACTTCAGAGCTTCAGGAGAAAGCCAAAGGATGGCTCTGCAGTGGCTGCTGTGGCGTATAAACGACACAGTGCCACTGCGGAGCAACCCTGGGGTTTCCCCAACATATAGATGCCCCCCCTGAAAAGAGTGGAACTGCTAGTTTCCCAGTTGGGACAAGCTCTGCTGACCTTCCCATTCCCGAAACGAGTGCTTTCGCTTGTTTCCGGTTGTTCCGCAAGTGTGCTGCTTGTGGATGGAAATTGGCAGGGCGTAAGAGAACCAGTGGAGGCGTAAGTGCCCAGGTGTATTCTGCTCTGTTTAAAATTATTGAATCATATTAAATATTGATAAAATGAGATGCAATATTCTAAGATTTAAAAGCAAGGCCTGAGACTTTGAGCTTCATCCCATGTACCTGTTTCCCTCAAATTATCCCCTACAACACTAAACTGTCACCCTTGTTGTTGTTGTTGTTGCTACCAGGCGACTAGATCCTTTGCATACCAGAAACTGGGTTTAAGGGGGGAAGTGTAAAAACAACAACATAAAAAATCAACGGATGACCCAATCCAATCCATATTTGATATGCTTAAAGCTCTCCTTAATATCTATTTCTGTGCCAATTTTGATGTCTTTATCTTTAAAGCTTACGCAGATGTAAGCATTTGTTTATTTTTTCTTCAAATCCTGCTCCTGTGCCCCAGTGGCCGCTCGGAAAACAACAAATGATACGCTCGAAAATTAGTAGCAAAATACGGTGAGGCTTTTGCCTTTGAAGCACAATTAAAGCAGGATGCATGGGAGTACTTCACAATAAAAGCAGATTATAAGCTGGAAAACTTCGGAGTCCTTTGCATGCAATTCGCAGTGATTGCACAGTATAACGCTGGTGTTGACATTCATTTGAAAAGCAGGAAGAAGTTCAACAAGCAAGCAAATGAACAAACATTTGGATCTCTCTGTCTATGATCAGGATCGGGACCCTAACTGGAGTGAGGTGGGTCAGTTAAGATTATCTCCCTATGCTGTTTTCTCATTGAAAATCATCCTAGACAGCTGCCATTTGCACCTAGAGGAACAAGTAGTAACTTTGAGGGAAAGAGCAGCTTGTGGGACTTGGGGTTTTCAGCAGGAAAATAGCCTGGGGCAGGGGGAGAGAAATTAATCACCCTCCACCATGGTCCTAATCTGGATTCCTCCGCACCCTTCCTTGGTGGCTGCTGATTGTTAAGAGAGAGAAGGAGAATCCCAAACAAAGGAACTGAGGACATCTTCAGCATCATGTGTGCTTGCTTTAAGCGTCTTCAGATGAGCGTTTTAAAGCACACCTGTGACTGGCCGCTCATGGATCTTTGCAGGTCATTTTAACAACCCCGGGTTCCTCCTGCACATCTCCCAGTCATCTCCTGCTCCTTCTGCCATTTTTTCCGTTATTAAAAAAACTTCATTAAACGTGACTTTTCTTAGCTATAACATTATTTGTCGCAATTTCCTGTCATGTGCAGGAGAGGTTTTGCTATAAAATGCCCACTAGAGGGTGCTGTCATACTAAACTAAATGGGTCACGTGGTCGCTTCTCTTCCTGAATGCTTCCTCCATGTAATTGCAGCTCGTTGCAGAAGCGGAAGGGATGCAGCTTCAGAACAAACGGTAAGGGAATGCGATTCTTCCCTGCCCCTTTGAAGGAGCTGAATGATTCTGAATATGCCCAGAGACTATAGAATAGGTTGGATGAAGAGAGACCTGGTTGTGTGGTTTGTTAAACCCTAGCTGCTGCCCTCCAGAAGTTGTGGACTTCAACTCCTATCTGCCCCGTCAGAAGGGCCAATGGTTAGGAATGCTGGGAACTGTAGTCCAAAACATTTGGCAGATGCCAGAGTGGGGAAGCCTACCCTAGCGAGACCTCTTGCACACATACATTCATGACGGAGATTCTTCAACTATGAATTTTCTCCCAGTGAGCTCTTGGTGCTAACAGAGCTTCTTCTTCTTGTATTTGACTACAGGCCCACTCGACTCGACTTGTTGCCTGTTCCTTCCCACTGTCGAGAATTGAGATGGTTTGCTTGGTCCTTGCCTTTCCTTCCTTGCTGTGGGAGTATAAATAGAACCTTATGCTGTAAAACTTTAGAAGATTATTTTCACCTCCAATTCATTAATATTATTATTAGCAGTAGTTATCTTAACGCTTCAGACACTTTGGGCAATACCATAGCCACACAAGGGAGAATGTTCTCCAAAACATAATTTTCAATATACAATAAGCTTCATAGGACATCATAAAGAATTGTACAGTGTGTTATTAAAGGTCAATGCCATTTAGGGTGCATTAATATAAAGATTATATTCAAGACTCAGGAAGTAATTGTGCCATTTTGATTGCACTGGGAAGACCTCATTTGGAGCACACTGTGCAGGTCTGAGCATTTTAATTCAAGAAAGGTGCTGACAAATTAGAAAGGATTTAGAGGTGGCCTATAATCTGATAGGAAGTGAAGAAGGTTAGTCGCCCACGGAGGGGGGCAATTCTCATTGTCCACTTTGTGCTCAGGTACAACATTGGAGCCATTTACCACTTGTGAAATTCTGCCTGTGTCTCTTGAAAATATTTGAGGGAGATGAATTGTGGCCCCACTTCTGCATGTTTTAAAGGAATATGTCACAGGGCCAGTCCTAGACGTCTTGCTGCCGGAGGTAAAGGACAAGATGGCACTGTCTACCCCAAACCAATAAGTGGCAGATGAATCTTGCTTCCACACTGGGGATGGCACACCAGGATACTTGAGGGGGCACAGGGCAGGCTGCAATGCACGTATTGCTCTGTCTTCCATCCCCTTGCCACTGTTCCTTGCCCCCATCTTCTGAGGCAGGGATGGCCAAATTTGACTGAAACCCTCTGTGCTTGACTAGAGGTGCATGTAGTTTTTGTATGTATTCTGGTACCCCTGATATCCAAACCTGAGTACAAAATGTGCTGTGAAAATTCACCCCAAGAAAAGGCAAAAGGAAATGAAGCTGCTTAACCAAAAGAAAACAAGACCAATCAGGAATATATTGACAGTTTTAAAATGGTATTAGAGGCAAATTATTTGTTCAGGAAACAGTTGGTTTAAAAAAGACAAGATAAATGAAGATTCAGCTTTAGAAGGATCTTCCTAGTATTAAAATAATTTGGGAATAGAACATATTTCCTAGACCAGAGGCTGGCAGGACGTAGATTTAGATGTTCTGGCAGATCTCTGGGTGAGTTGCAATACATCAGCAAGGATTTCTGATTTCCAATTGTTTAACAATAGCAGCACCAACATTACCCCAAAGTCCCCCTCTAAATTATACTGCAGAAATGAAGAATATTTGGGTAACTCGGAGTGGATTTTGTGTGGAAGGACTGTGAGCTGGGGATGGATGGACTCACAGATGTCCATTCTCTTTGGACACTTGCCGAGCTGCACCCCTTTGTCTGGTGAGCGAATGATGAGTGATTCAGGGCCGCCCATCCCCTCAGTGAGCTGCCATTTTGCGTAAAAATGTTGGCTTGGGGTTTTCCGGAAATTAATGTCCTGTAAATAGCGACCATAAAAGGCCCATTTACGCAACATCACAGGCATGAATGGACCATTTATTCCTGTAATGTTGCATAAAGGGCCCTTTTATGGATGCCATTTATATAACATTACCTTTCCTTTTTGCAAAATGGTGGCTTGCTAAGGGGATGGGGTGTCATGCCCTGTGAGTGGGTTTGGTAAGTGGTGGCAGCTTGGTAAACAGGGTTCAGGAGCTGAGTGGGTGAGGGGAATCTGCTGGAGTCCACCCACCTCATGGACTCCAGTGACATCCCTACTGTGAGCTCTGTTCAGTTCTGGTACTCAAAATAAATTCCTGGGGGAGACATGATAGCACTCTTCAAATACTTAAAAGGTTGTCACACAGAGGAGGGCCAGGATCTCTTCTCGATCCTCCCAGAGTGCAGGACATGGAATAACGGGCTCAAGTTAAAGGAAGCCAGATTCCAGCTGGTCATCAGGAAAAACTTCCTGACTGTTAGAGCAGTACGACAATGGAATCAGTTACCTAGGGAGGTTGTGGGCTCTCCCACACTAGAGGCCTTCAAGAGGCAGCTAGACAACCATCTGTCAGGGATGCTTTAGGGTGGATTCCTGCATTGAGCAGGGGGTTGGACTCAATGGCCTTGTAGGCGCCTTCCAACTCTGCTATTCTATGGTTCTATAATTTGTTAATTTGGGCAGAGCAATCCCATGGTCCCTGGGAGGTGTGGATTCTGCCCCCAATCTGTCCCCCATTGGGGTTTTGGAGAAAGTTCGACGGTGGTTCTTCTTTCAAGGTTGCAACAATGATCTTGGAAAAGATTTGAGGAGGGAGAAAGGAAATGCGACAGTGAGTATTTTTAAAGAGATATACATTGATGACAATGGCAGCAAGACTACTATATGCACAGAAATGGAAAAATGAAGCAACGCCAACAATGGAAGAAGATGTTGGAGTTGGCAGAGATGGCAAAACTTACAGCAAAAAGGAGAGAAAAATCAACAGCCACATTCATATCTGAATGGAAACCTCTGATAGAATTTTTGCAAGAAGCAGAGAAAAATGATATATTTGTGGATTCAGTGTATGAGACATAGTTAACTTAGAAGAAAGAAAAGAATTTGATTATTGTGTTAAATGTATCAAACAAGGAGAGAATATAATTCACATCTGTGCTATGTAGAGAACCAAAAATACAACTTAACCTTTGTGTGTGTATTTTTTTTCCTTTTTCCTTTCCCCCTTGGATGTAATGTTATGTAATGCTTTCAAGTCATGTATGTTTGTGAAACAATTATATATATAGAGGGAGGGAGGGACGGAGGGAGGGAGGAGATACACACATTCAAATAAAAGAAATGAATACAAATGTGTGAGTCCAATACACAGTTTTGTATGGAATATATGTATGTGTCTGCTAATTTTGTAATGTGTTTTGCAGTCTTAGGAGCAATTCCCAAAAAGGCTTTCACCTCCATGTGCCCAAGCCGCTTCCAGGTAGGCTCAACAATCTTCTCATTTTTAAGTAAAGTGGGGTGGGGTGGGGTGAGGGAGTATGCTGAGGAAAACCACATGCAGTAAAGAAGAAGAACAGAGAGACGCAAACTTACCTGGTCCGTTGGCTTGTTTTTCTTTTAAATTTCATGTAACTACCCAGGACTAGAATGAAATCTTATATTCTGTAGTTTATTAGATTAACCTTTCAGAAACTGCTTTTAATTAGAACACTGGGAAATCTCTCTTCACTGGCTGCCAAGGAAGGCATCTTTTTTTTTTAATTGTTTTTTTAAAAAATCACACAAGCAGGGAAACAAATTAAACAGAGAGAATTGCGCCTTTCTGCAATTTAGTCATTCTGGAAGAAAGCTGATCAATAACAGAATATGTTTAATACGTTGCACCGAGATTCACTGTGCATATATTTATTTGGTCGGGGTTTTGGGAGTGCAGGTCAGGGGGAAGACTAATATTTGTGAAAGCACTCTCCTAAAAACGGTTGATCGCTCACTCACTCTGCCTCGATTTGTGGTCTTGAGAGACTTCACAGGCCATGTTGTCAGGGGTGGCTCAGGGTTTCGCAGTTGCTCTGACAACATGGCCCTGTCAAAATGATCATTAATGTTCTTCACTTCAAGGCCCGACGGCTGCTGGTGAGGCCCAATAACCTCGAGTTTGGCTCTCTGCCTCAGTCACCTGCACTCTTTAGTTTTGGAGTACCTGCTCACGGTGTGCAGGGTTCTCTAGTTTTGCCTTGTTCTTTATCTGTTGTGTTCAGGACTTCCAAAGGAGGTGTCAGGGGTGGGAAGTTACGCTGTGGCACTGAGCAGAGCACTCAGTTACAATTCCAATCCATGGACCAAGTAAGGCTGTTGGAGTTTGCCTGCCTGGTGATCAACTGATGAGGCTTTGCTTGGATAACATGAAGGAGGTTGGCGAGAGAACGCCCCCAAAAGGCCTCCAGGTAAATCTGGTATACAGTGTCACCATTTAACAGAGATGTGTGGAAAGGAAAGCCCCCCTCCCCCACAACAGCCTGGGAAATGGCCTCAGCGGTGGTGCCTGGAGCCAAAGTGGCTCCTGACTGAAAAGTAGTGAAGATCTAGCCCAATGAATGTAACTACAGGACATACATTGGACTTATTTTCTGTACTAGTTTAGGGGACAATGATCCCCTAGTGGTGGATCTAGAAATAGCTCCATTGATAACATCTGTTGACGTTTGGCTGCTCTTTATCCTTGCACCAATTTTGGAGGCTGATGAGATGTGATACTTCCCTCAGGTAGTGCATTATTGGAATTGTGATGGCTTTTTGAAATGCCATTGTATTAATGTTTTACCCATATTTCTCCTTTTCAGCCCCAGCAGAGAAACATCTTTGGTAGAACTGTTATATTGTATTTATTTCACGTTGTACACTCCCCTTATCACTGCACCTCAAACCAGAAGTTTGGGAGAAAATACTGGCATGGAATCTCTGCATCAAGTGATAATGCCACACAGATTTAAATGTGTGCAACTGCATAGATATCATGAACATGTGCTAATGTCTGTACTGGATTGTGTCAGAGGCATGCAAAGAACATCCTTTACTGAAATATTAGATGTGGGTGTTCTTGGGACTTGTGATATGCTTTGACCATGCAGATGTAACCCCTATGAAGTAGATGGTTTGGGCCCTTGGGTGGGGCTCTCACTCAGAGGGAGGGCTGGAGAAGCAGCAGCAGAGAGAAGGAGAGCCAGTTCTGCTGAAAGCTGAATGTTATGTGAATTCTGTTTAATTATAATTTATTTTTATTTATTTTTTATTTATTACATTTTTATACCGCCCAATAGCCGAAGCTCTCTGGGCGGTTCACAAAAATTAAAACCACAAAAGACATCCAACAGGTTAAAAACACAATTACGAAATACAGTATAAAAAGCGCAACCAGAATAAAACCACACAGCAAAGTTGATTATAAGATTAAAATACAGAGTTAAAACAGTTAAATTTAAATTTAAGTTAAAATTAAGTGTTAAAATACTGAGTGAATAAAAAGGTCTTCAGCTGGCGACGAAAGCAGTACAGTGTAGGCGCCAGGCGGACCTCTCTGGGGAGCTCGTTCCACAACCGGGGTGCCACAGCGGAGAAAGCTCTCCTCCTAGTAGCCACCTGCCTCACTTCCTTTGGCAGGGGCTCACGGAGAAGGGCCCCTGTAGATGATCTTAAGGTCCGGGTAGGTACATATGGGAGGAGGCGTTCCTTCAGATAACCTGGCCCCAAACCGTTTAGGGCTTTAAATGTCAATACCAGCACTTTGAATCGGGCCCGGACCTGGACTGGCAGCCAATGAAGCTGGAAAAGGACTGGCGTAATGTGATCTCGCCGGCCAGTCCCTGTTAGTAAACGGGCTGCCCTATTTTGTACCAGCTGAAGCTTCTGGACCGTTTTCAAAGGCAGCCCCATGTATAACACATTTCAGTAATCCAAGTGAGAGGTTATCAGAGCATGGATAACTGTAGCTAGGCTATCTCTGTCCAGATAAGGGCGTAGTTGGTATATCAACCTAAGCTGATAAAAGGTGCTCTTTGCCACTGAGTTCACCTGTGCCTCAAGTGACAGTTCTGGATCCAAGAGCACCCCCAAACTACGGACCCAATCCTTTAGGGAGAGTGCAACCCTGTCCAGGACAGGGCAAACATCACCTCGCCGGAGGCAAATATCACCTCGCCGGCCTTATCACCTTGTATAAGGTAAATTCTAATGTTACTTGTGTACAGTAGCATTTCAAGGGGTGGGGAATCATTTTTTTGTATTGATATTTGCACTAATTATATTATTGCAGGGCTAATATTCTGAACTGCTTTGATACTCCTTAGGGATTGCCCTGGGGGGGGGGGGGGGAAAGTTGAAAAAGTCTACAAAAAGGGACTCCCAGAATACTCGACGCACCATGCAGGATTGAGCTGTAAGCAAGAGATCCATGTTTTGTTGTTGTTGTTGCACAAAGGACAGATTGTGGCATATTTCCGTGTTTGAATGTTTACTAAAGACATGTTTTGTTAAAGATATATATATATATATATATATATATATATATATATATATTCATTCTCTTTGCAAGGTTGTTCTAATTAAGCCCCATAGAACCCACACTAGGAGAAGTTATACAGACAGATTATAAGAACAAAGCCGCAGTTATCCTTCAGCTGACAAAATCTACACGCCTGAAACAAAGAATGTGCAAGTAGCATTAGCTTGCCATAGCTGCAGATGAGCTCTTCCTTGCTACCTTGGGATAATCGAAACATAAAATAGTTCAACATTATCTACCCGTTTGTCAGCAATAGGTTTTGCGTGTACAGCTACGTACATTATTCCAAGGAAAATTAGGTTGGCTTTTCAGTGAAGGAAATACCACTTATTTCAAAAACAACAACAAGAAGAACAGGAGAGAGAGAGAGAGGGAGGGCGTGGGGGGGGGGAAGAGAATTTGCTTTGTAAAGAACTTTTTCAGCATTGGTAGGAAAATGTCACCACAGCCTCTGAACAGCAACATAGTGTACAGCCCCACTTCCGTGCCAAAAAATGAACAGAGATAAGAGAACAGTGGGGCATGCTTATCCTTGCTCCTTTTAGCTCCTCACAGCTGTGTTGAGGCTGGGTCATTATTACCAACAAATGAAAAGAGATGGAAACATTCACTCTGTGGAATCTTTGAAGACGCCAGTGGCGATGAAGTTAGGAAACCGTGGACAATGGGAAGCATTTAGAAAAAGGTCGGCACTTGGATTGATGTGCACTCTCGTTCCAGGGCCGCTCCAGGGCTAAGATGTGCTTGTGCTGTAGATGGATCTTGTTAGAGGCATCGTTGGTCATGAGCTCCCTTCTGCATGACAGCAAACGGGGGCAGCCTGGTGAAAATAATTACTACTTCCATTCTTTTCAGAAGCTCATGACTCCTACGGGAAACCTTCTCATAACTTTTGTAAACCGCCCAGAGAGCTTTGGCTATGGGGCGGTATATAAATGTAATAAATAAATAAATATAAATAAATAAACGCTGCTTCTTTCCATAGGACTTCTGCCAAGCAGCCAATGCATTTCTTTCCCCCCCACCTATCAGACATGCTTGATCCTCGGTAGTTTTGACTGAGCAGCATTTGGAATCTGTGGGACCGTCAATGGCTTGGCTGTGCTGGAGAGGAAAAACAGAGTCATCATGTTCATATAGATCCCAGTGAGTGTTGCTATGGGCACTGGGGCAGAGCTCTCCCTGCCCCCAACAAAAACAAGCTAAGTCATTGCTTGATTTTCTATTCAGTCCATTCTTGACCACTGAAGCAGTGGCCTTCTGCCAGTGTTTGTAATGGGAGGTCAGCATGCACTGACATTCAGTAAATTGATATTATATGCCTCATATTTGTGCTTTATGGGTTACTACTTTATTTTGGAACTATCGGCCTTGGATGGAACCATGATTAAAAAAACTACATTGACAAATCTGTGTCCAAACACAAGCGGATGGTATCATCATCTTTTTGAAACCTTTCATACAATCCTGTCACTCATTCACATATGCGCTTTCCTTTTTCTCACACAACCACTCTTGAACTTTCTTTATTCTCAGTATTGATTAATATACATCAACTACGTGCACACCACACTCTAAAGACACCACTCACTACACTGACTCTCAAATTTCCCAGAACTTAAGTACCATAAACACAGAGAGCACTACAGACTCTAAGAGTACCTAACAAGTCTCCCTGAGAAGCTCCTGAAAAGTTCTCAATCCCCTCAGTCATTCCCTTATATATCACTCCTCCCCCCTCCCAAGACATTCTAACTCCGCCCACTCAGGCCAACATTCTAAAAACCACAGACTTACAAACTGCAGACATACATTTGGAATTAACTTGTGGGGTGTAACGCCACAGATGGTATCATCATCTGAATGTAAGAACATAAGAAGAGCCCTGCTGGATCGGACCAAAGGCCTATGAAGTCCAGAATTCTGTTCCCCCGGAGGTCATGCAGTTTTCTCAATGGGAAGGCCACAAGCAGGACATGAACTCAATAGCACCCTCCCATCTGGTTTCCCAGCAACTGGTATTGACAGTCATACTACCCCTGCTAGGTAGCATATAGACAGGTAGTATAGAGCCATCATGACCAGTAGCCACTAATAAAGCCATCCAGGTTGCTGCCGATCACTACATCTTCTGGTTGCAAAATACATAGTTCAACTATATACTATGTGAAGAAGTACGCTCTATCTATCAATCAATCAATCAATCAATCAATCAATCAATCAATCAATCATATTCTATACATCAGGCTTCTCCAGTCTGGTGTTCTTCAGAAGTTTTGGACTAAACCTCTCCACATTCTTGACCATGCTGGCTGGGGCTGATGGAAATTGAAGTCCAAACCATCTGGAGGGCCCCAGGTTTGGGAAGGATTCTATAAATAACAAAACTTGCATGCTTACGGGTACTAGCTACACTGCTGCGTGGACATGCTCCATGGACATTTTCATCATTGATGGAAGGGGCATTTTCAGAAATGCTACAGGTAGTAGGAAATCATACAAGGCACATTAATGTATGATGTTCAGTCCAGAGAAAAAGTTAGATATGGTTATGTTGCTTTGAAATGATTTGAACATAGGCTGCAGTGTATGCACATTTATGTGTATAGTTGGACTTACTTCAAAGTATATGCACAGAATGGACCACAGAGCTCTTAACTGTGCTCTTATGACTGCCATCCTATGCACGTATGGAAGTAAGTCTCACTGAACTCAGTGGAACTTGCTCCAAGTAAACAGGTTGGATAAGCCCATAGTCTTATTGATTTGGGTAAAACAATGGGAACCACACTTTCTCTGGCTTGCATTCCTTGTCTCCAGCACAGAACAGAAAAATGATATACCTGAAGACCCTTCCCAACTCTACTGCTCTTGACAAATGCATTTGTTTTAGCCTGAGATGCAACTGAATTTCCCTCTGAATGCACATGTATGAGTAGTACTGTGGTAGGTGACCAGATGTTACGTGTGACTTACTGATTCAGCAATTGGTAGTTCACACAGACTGGTGCCAACATGAAGTACCATCAGGCAGGTACTGAGGTCCACACTGCTAATGACATCTGGGCCCCCTCCTTGATTGCAACCACTGTCTTTATCTTCCAGAAACGCAGTTCACCAGAAACACCAATTCCAGTGCATTGTGGGTTAGAAAAAAGCATGGTCATTGCCACAAAAATAGGGAAATGATCATTGACCCATTGCCACATGAGGGCCAAAGAAACCTGCAATGTGCCAGAACAGGAACATCCAGTGCATTGCATTTCAGTAAACTAAAGATGGAGGCCACAATAGCAGCTGCTGTGGGGACTGTGCCCACCCAGATGCCCAGGTAGGAGAAGACCCAAAGCAGCATCCTGCTGAAGGTCCCAAAAATCCTGGAGCCAGCCCTGAGTTCACTCATCATGTTTGCTGTGGAGATAGCACATGGTACTTGGAGATGTATACATGAGCCAACATGATGAAGAACTGGATGGTAGTACTCTTAAAATACCAGCAATGAGCTATATCCCAGGAACAAATGGTCAATGTATTTGAGCCACCAGTATTCCAGATGAGAATATACCTGAAACAAATGTTCTAGCATGGGAAGGGGCCATAGCTCAGGGGTAGAGCACATATTTTGCATGAGGAATATTCAGTCTCTGCCTCTCCAGTTAAAAGGATCGGGTAGAAGCTGCTGAGAAATACCTCTGCCTGAGACCCTGGAGAGACGATGCAAAAGATGACAATGTTCTTGGAGCATAGAGGATTTCAACAGTGGCAGATCATCTCATACCTGTATGACAGCCTCGCACCTGTCGAAATCCCCCCCTTCTACCTCAACTATGGCCTCATCTACACCAAGCAGGATATTCCACTATGAAAGTGGTATATAAAAGGCAGGAGCCACACTACTGCTATATAGTGATATCGAAGTGCATTGACAACTGTTGGGGCCTATTGACACATCCCAAATACTGCTTTCATCGTGCTATGTCTTGCTTGGTATGGCTCCTATACCGTTTATATACTGTTTTCATACCACTTTCATAGTGGAAAATCCTGCTTGGTGTAGATGCTCTCCCTGAGAGGTATCCCAATCTCAAATGGTTCTCTATTATCTGGCCATCTTAATTGTTATCTTGTTCCAGCCAGACCAATTCACTGCAAGTGCTGCTTTCTGACAGCTTCTTTCATTTAATGGTGCTTGTTCTCAAAAGTTCCATTAAATTTGAAATCACACACACACACACACCAAGCTGTCATATTGGTTGGGTGAAGTGATGCTTTTGATTTAAATTCAATTTGGTGTTCACTGTTTTACATGTTTATTTGTAATGCAATATCTTCCTTTGAAATTTGAGTGATTGGAATGGAATTCGGTATGCATGTTTAGGGCACAATTCTAAGTTTCAAGTTCAAATATCAACTTGTCCTCTGCACCTGTTTTTGAAGGAGGGGAAAGGAAATGCAAAATATATTGCAATGGGATACCTAAGTGAACCCACTTGAACACTGAGATTTACTATTTTCTCTGTAAACCTAGTAGTGATCCTTCTCTTTTAGTCACAGTAAAACTTAAAGTTTTACTTTAAGTTTTACTTTAAGACACTAGGCTTTATTTTTCCTAGTTAGGAAAGATAACATATAGCCTATGGTGAATGCAGCTATTTACAAGGAAGTTAGTAAAATATAATTCAAAATCTACTTGTGTGAATCAAGAAGTAGGCCTGCCATTTCTTTCTCCTTAGAGATCACATTATTTCTTTTATTAGGTTTGGGTTCCGCTACTGTCATGATGTGAATAAAATTCAGAGCACATTCAACCTAGTCACTGTTTTATTAATTGATATTTCCTGTCTGATAGTAGCTCCATTCCACTTCCCTGCAACATGAACTGGTCATAGAGTTCAAATCCTTGTTATTTCTCTAGTTATTCCTTAGGAAAACCACTCACACAACATACATATTTGAGAGTATCAGCAAAGGAAGAAAGAACATTTACGACTCCTTTTATTAGTCCCTCACCCAGGAATATGCCCTCCCCCTGTTTTGAAGAACAAATGGCCCATTGGGGCATCTGGTTGGCCACTGTATGAACAGATCAGTGGTCAAGATCAAAATAGGCCTTTGGTCTGATTCAGCATGGCTTTTCTTGTGTTCGTCATACTAGGCCCATGGATGTCTGTATTCGTGGAAATGGGACAGGGCCCAACTCCAACTCTGCTGGTTCAAAGCGAGTATGGAATGCTACGAAATGAACAGGATATTAAGCAAAGTGCAAGGCAATCAGAAATGAAAACTAATGAGAGCTCTACATTGTTTTAAAATTGAGGATGTTTTTGTTTTTTTAGGAGCCTACACTGGAAAGCATGTCAAAAGCAGCCCATCTGCCATGTTTGGGAGCCCGCCCAGGGCACACTAATCTGTTTTTGCTGCCTGCCTAGAAGTCAAACAAAGCAGGAGGTTACAAGCATTTGGTAGGCCATAATAAATGACTGGTGGACTGTGTTTGAATTGGCAGGTCACAAGTTGCATAGACTTAATTGACCAAGATGGTGTCTCGGTCCATTTCTACTACATAATACAGTCTCTTCCCTTCAGTTCACCTTATCAATAGGTTGCCCATGTATCTTCATGTTCAGAGGACAGCCCTCTATTTGAAGGGCTGCCCAGTCCATGTCCGGTTTAAAAATAAAGAGCCACTGCAACAGTTGCCCACCAACAGTTAGCACCTGGTCAGCAGACATAGGCCACATGGTCACATTCTTCCATCCTATATACTGTATTTCCACGTACTGCATTTCTATTTAAATTATAATAATTATTTCTCAATTTGCATCTACACATAGAATCAAAGAATTGTGGAGTTGGAAGGGACCACAAGGATCATCTAGTCCAACCTTCTGCAATGTGCAGGAAAACCAATTAAACCATCCATGAGAAGTGGCTGTCCAGCCTCTTCTTAAAAACCTCCAGAAATGGAGAACCCACAGTCTCCATAGGTAGACTGTTCCACTGTTGTACAGATCTTACCATCAGGAAGTTTTTCTTTATATTTAATCAGAATTTAGGTAGCTGTAACAATTATTTCGGATCCTAATTTCTGCAGCAATGGAAAATAGTTATTGACCATCTTCCCCATGGCACCCTTTTACATACCTAAACACTGCTAACATGTCTCCCGTCAGTCTCCTCTTCTCGAGATTGAACATCCCAAGATCCTTCAGCCTGTTATCAAAGGACAGTATCATCCTTGTTGCCCTCCTCTGAACCTGTTTCTAACCTGTCAATGTCCTTCTGGAAATGTGGTGCCCAGAATCGTACACAATACTCCAGGTGTCTTCACATATGAATTAGCATGTTTCCCCTATTGTCCTCTTTTTTGGTGATGCATTTCCTCTTTTTTGACAGTTAATAGGTGGCTATCCTACTTCCTGAGCAGGCTAGCAATGAAGCACATTGTGTGGTTATGTGCTTGTCTTTTGCTATCAGCTTTCTGCAAATCCTCCATATTCATTTCAGTGGAGAATTCTACGAAGGAGAAATTATAATACAGGATGACTTGAGGTTTCTTGGACTACAGTGAAAAATGGGAGTGTCACCTGTTATTTGCTTGTTTGTCACACATTGTGGCCCATGTATAAGTACTGGCAGACTGAATGGAGAGGGACCTAACAACCTCTGTATGGCTCATTGCTTATCAGGAGCAGGCACTGGCAGCCATATTGTAAGTCAGCTGAAGCAAAACAAAGCAACAACAAAGGGAGCCCTTTTGTGATGGATGAAAAGGGTTTGGAAATGTCTGAGCCATAGAGTTACCGCTGCAGCCAATGACTTCTCGATTGAAAATTAAAAAACAACAATCTTTCTATTGCCTGTGTAGCCTGGGTGTTTGTTGCTGGGCCCTTCCAAAAACCTGTATTTTAATGGCCTTTTAAAAATCTTGTATAAAGTTGAGGCACAGTCTGTGCAAAAAATGACCCTTTCTTGAGAGAAATGATTCAAGTTTATAATACTGGAGCCTTGCAGCTTGTAAACTGAGATAAGGGTCTGTCAGTGCTTTCATTACTCAGGCACACATTTCCTTTACAATCTCCACTGTAGCTTTACTATTCCCGGCATGGCTTTCCTCCTCTCTTTTGTGCATGCTGTACTTATTTTGCCAGCTACAATCCCAATTATGGGACATAATGGAACAAACGCGAATTGGTTTATTCACTACAAACCCTACTATAAAGTCTTAAGCATTTGGGGCCTTATATGCCTAAGCATATTTACTTGGAAGTAAGTGGCACTGAAACGTATGGGATGCACTGCTGAGTAAACATGGTTAGGAATGTGTTGTAAGAGATAGGGCTGAGCCAAGACATTGTGCCGCCTGAGGCAGAACAGCAAATGAGAACCCCACTCCCAACTTGTAGGGTGGCCAGGTGTCTTTTTGTACAGTGGACAGTCTTCTAATTGTAGCTGTCCCCTGTTTGATGGGCTGTCCTGTCTGATCCCAATTTAATGATAAAGAAACATTAGAACTATTGTCCATTAACTGTTAGCACCTGGACAGCAGACTGAACAAGCAGGCACTCAGGTCACCTGGTCAGTCTTCCGCATTATGGTGAGATGTACTGTATTTCTATTTAAATAATAATTTCTAAATTGGCATATATATATACACACACACACACACACACACACACACACACACACACGCAAATTGGAATCCTCTTCTTTTGTGTGATGCATTTCCTCTTCTTTGGTGATTCATGAGTATCCAGCCTACTCCCAAGTCAAGGTGCACAGTATCCAAAGCCAAATTTGTTTTGTTACATGAAACAGAAAATCCCTAAGCGCCACCTCTCCCCATCCCATTCAGTAGAAATGCAATAATGGCAGAATAGCTAACTAACCACTTGCTGCCTTTTTATGACACCTAAAATCTGCTGCCTGACGTGGCCAGCTCACTCTGCCTAATGGTAGGGACGGCCCTGGTAAGGGACCACCTCCTTCCGTATGTTCTATTACCATTTCAACACTCTTGGAAGCAGCCTCTTAACAATCCTACAACATCATCATCATTTTTTTTTATTATTATTATTATTATTATTATTATTATTATTATTATTAATAATTATTATTTAATGCACTTGTATACCGTCCCATAGCCGAAGCTCTCTGGGCGGTTCACATAAGATAAAAACACTTAAAAACAATATACAAAGATTAAAAACCACAAAACCAAGCAAAATATACACACGTACATTTAAAACCACTACAACAACTTTAAAAACAATGAGCCAAAAAACAGACCCACGGTCATTACATATGCCTGGGAGAAGAGAAAAGTCTTGACCTGGAGCCGAAAAGATGACAATGTCGGCACCAGGCGGGCCTCGTCAGGGAGATTGTTCCACAGTTGGGGGGCCACCACAGACCCTCCGAGCTTCCCTCGGAATAGGCACCCAGAGGTGGACCTGGCCAGTCCTTACATATGGTGCTTTACACGGGCAGCATATGGAAGGTATTGAAGTCCCTATGTCAGGGAGAAGGTTTGGAAGTTAGCATGTGGTAAGTTCAGTGGGGGGTTTTTCCATGTGGAAAACATTTAAGAGAGATCGCTTAAGGTGATCCTGTGTCCCCCCCCTTTTTAATTTTTTTTACAGAGGACTGTCCTCCGTTCAAAGGCTTCCTCTATTTGAAAGGCTGTCTTGTCCAATTCCAGTTTAAAGATGAAGCAGCGTGTGAACTGTTGCCCATCAGCAGTTAGCACCTGGGCAGCAGACTGAATAGGCAGGCACCCAGCTCACAGTCTTCTGAGATGTACTGTATTCTTATTGATATGATAATAATCAGTGGTGGCTGGTAGCTCCAATGTCAATGGGATGGTGAATCCTCTCTGGGTTTCAGTCAGAACCAATCAGAACTCTAAATGAGCTCTCCTTGCACCTTGGAAAGCTCTTTTAGAGTTCTGACTGAAATCTGGAGTGGATTCACCACCCCACTGACTTTGGAGCCACCAACCTCTACTGATAATAATTATTTCTGAATTTGAATCTATACATAAGAATTAGTATATGCAAATTTTGGGTGATGCTTTTCCTCTTCTTTGGTGTTTCACACGTGGCTTACCCTATTTGGCCCTGAATCTGAGCTGGTGTCGTAGTGACATGTGGATTTAGTCAAGTGACCTGTATGACCCTGGCACTTGGAAGGACCTTCTCAGGAGACCATATTCTGCTGCTCTAGTGTTATGGAACTCCTTTCCCGGTTGTAAGGCTGATCTGACTCTGCTCATGAGCAGTTTTGGAGGTCTGAAAGGCTGTCCAATTTAAGTGGTGCACAGACTTGCAATTAGAACTCTGTTTGGGGATAAATTGCCCCTTGTAGGGCACCAAACCAAATTCTGTGCCTATTGATGCAGATCATATACAACTTAATGGAACAGTTCTGCCAAAAAGACAGTTTCAGTACAGCAAGTCCCTGTTTAATAAGCTCCTAATTGCTTCATACTGCATCTCTCCGTGAATATATTTGCTATAGGAAAGGAGAGTTTTCTGTTCTCCATCCCCAAAGTTTGCTCAGTTCACATAATGCTGGCCTAAGAAATGTTTCTGCCTGATGCAGAGCCCAAATGCCCCACCCCCACCCCAGCCAGTGTGGCCTTTATAAAGCTGTTCTGCACCCTTCAGACATGAGTCCCTGCCTTCATCTCTCACCCTCCTCGGGGTGCTGCCTGAAGCAGGTTGCTCCATCCAGCTGCCTCGCAGGGCTGGTCCTGTGTTTACATACTAGGTTTGGCAGAACTCAGGAACAGATGATGTTTGTGGTCATCTAATGTTGCTCCTATTCTCTGCTCTGTGTGTGAGACATTTTGCTATGCATAATCTCCGATAGCCCAAGCAGAGCTCTGAAACGTTGCGGATGCCCATTCGTACTCTGGTATCGAGCGTACAATGGGAATGCAATGAGAGCAATGTTCTGTAATCTGTGTGTAAATGCCCCCCCCCTTTCCTCTTCCCATCCCCATTTCAGGAGCCTATTAAATTAATGAGACAGAAGTCAGTGTGCTGCAGCAGTCAACATGTTATTGGTGGTATAGCTCTGGTGCCGTTACAATGTGCCTGTTTTTTCTCCTGGGACATTTAATTTCCGCTTCTCAAATGAGCTGCAAAGCTGTGAAGCCTGGCAGTGTTCTTTCTAGACACTCTGTGATGCAGATAATGAGGGTACTGATAGGTGCCTAGGAGACTGCGATGGCTCTAAGCACAGCTATGGTCTGATAATGCTTTATGCCAGTAGTGTCACAGCGGAACCACTATCATCCCTCAAGGAATGGTTCATCTTTATGTGTAATGCAGCAGCTGTCACCTAAATGGCTAATGGGGAAGCAAAGTAGAACCTTACTGCTAGTAATCTTTGTCACTTAATAATTTTTAAGAGGATCAAACTTCAGGAGTGCCTGCAAGTTCCAATAAAAAGCCCCCCCCACCTCCCCACCCCCACCCCATCCCAATCCTGTACTTTTGCTAGCATTATTTTGTTTGCAGCGGATTAAATGTAAATTGAGAAATCTGCGCTATGACTCTGTGCAGATCTAATTTAGTATAATTTGAATAGCCAAGTAATTAAAATGTATTATAGGTTGAAGATGCTGAGATGGTGGAGTGCCTGCATTTAAGAGGAAGATTTATTGGGCTCACAGCAACCACGGTGAACCTTCTACAACCACATTAGCTAACATCTGTCGAGACGCAGGGGCGTGAGATGGTGAGCGCCGCGCACCGAGTGAGTGTGCGCCGGCACAGGTTTCGAGCAGCAAAACCAGGGCCAGGGAGTGAGTTTTTTGCAAATTAGGCTGCACAACAATATGCCACATGCCTCTGTGAACATATAGAACTAAATTATAGCTTTACATGGTGCTTGTTTGCACAGCTAAAAATAAATCTGCGGTGTATATACATATACTGCTTACATATACTCATCCATTTTAATTAATGTTGGGCTCCCGCAGTGCTGCAACTGCTGTTTCATTTGGTTTCAGCAGCTAGGTAATAACAATAAGGATAATAATGGAACAATTGACACAAACGATGTCATTGTTGACATTGTACCATTAGCATTTCATGCCAGTTATTTGGTTTGCTGTTTTTTGTTTTTGTTTTTACTTTAGTGCATAAAATGATAGGAGTCCACTTGGTAGGACATTGTGATTCTGGACAGGAGCCAACTTGGTTTTAATCATACCTTCAGACAGGCTTGGGGAGTTATACATTTTATGCTGGTAAACATGGAGAACCTCTTAATAGACATTTGTTTGTTTGTTTTATTCTACAAATTGAAACACAGGGCTCATATAATAATAATAATAATAATAATAATAATAATAATAATAATAATAATAATAATAATAGCAGCAGCAGCATTTCAGTATCATCAAAACCAGTACCATGTTATGAAAATCACAGGCTCTAGGCCAGGCTGCTGAGAAGAGCCCCTTTAACTGGCATTTTTAAAGGGAAAAATTATTATACTACAACAGCACCAAGGCTGGAATCTTCTTTAGGTTGTTCAATAATTTGGCCCTCATCAAAAAGACCTTGATCTCTGTTATTGGGGGGAAAATAGGGCTAAGTTGAGATATTCTCAACTATTCTGCAACCTTTCCAAAGACTACCTGACAGAACACAGCTTGTGAACCTCTGGTATAACGTACTGAAGAATACTACCAAGAAAATACTATTAGGCCATAGCTAGACCTAAGGTTTGTCCCTGGATCGTTTATCCCTGTTCACCTAGGTGATACACAGGGGATCCAGTGCTTAGGCAGAGGCGAACCCTGGATGATCCCAGGATAAATCTTAGGTCTAGCTGTGGCCTTAGAGTCAAAGCAATTAAATGTTCAAGTGTAATAAGAAGCCTGGCATTGTACAAATGTCAAGTGTTTCTCTGTGATGGATGTTACATATTCAAGAATGGTTTACCCAATCTATGGCTACAGAGGGAATTAAGGCTGCAATCCTCCACTGAATTGAGTATACCCTACTTCTGAGTAGCCATGTATAGGATTGCCCTTTAAGAGTCATAACAGATATGGGCCAGTGAGACTTTTAAAAAACAATTGGGAAAGGCAGGATTGGGAGGAAATTCCCCTCCATGTGTTTTCCCTTGCATGAAGGGCCCATTTTCCTCTATGCTCAAACTTGTCAAAATGTCAGCAGAATTTTGCAATAGAGCCAAGCTTACTATTGTACTTGGTATCATCTGGCCTGCTGCAGTAATTGTATCCCAAAACCTTGAATGAGTGCAACAGAGGCCAGATCTACACCAAGCAGGATATTGCTCTATGAAAGTGGTATGAAAGCAGTATATAGCAGGTAGGAGTCTCGCTACTGCATTATAGCGGTATTGAAGTACACTGACAACTGTTGGGGCCCATGACGCATACCATATACCACTTTCATAGTGCTATATCCTGCTTGGTGTAGATCTGGCCTAAGTCTACTTGCAAAAATTTGCAGCTTTTATCCCATGTTGATTGATCTGGAATAAATATCAGCCCCTGTTCCATAGTCACTAACCCAAAAATGATTTGAATCTTCAGTTCACCCATAATCTTTATTCACAAGGATGAAAAGATCCACCCCTTAACCATCCCGATGGGATGGTTAAAAGGGTATGAACGCAGAACAAATGAATATAATATGGTCTTGAGTATTATGTGCTTATCATTAAAATTGTTTAGATATATGTGTGTCTGTGTGCTGTCTATTTATACCTTTGTACATAAATGGTTTTTATACTTCATATAATATATTTTAATGGTTTTTAATCTTTGGCTATTGGTTGATATAGACATTTAATAAATGAATGAAATGAATGAATGGATGGATGTGACCTTGGAGTCTCATCAAACAATAGTCTGCCACCACTTTTGTCTTAATTGCTGAACATAATCTTCTGGGAGAGACATATGGGATGCCATTTGTCACACTTCTGAAGCACCACACCTCCTTGGCAAACAGTTCAAGACTTTGGACCCAAGCTCTGAAGTTGCATACACAGACTTCTACTTTATTCACTGCCACCATGTCTTCATTTCCCCCAGATTGTCTCAACAACCAGGAAAGTGACCCTTTCTCCCCCAAAGCAAGCTTGGCCTAACCTGGACCTAATCAGCAGTTGTCTCCTCCTCCCTCCTCCACCACAGTCTCCTCCGTCTCTTCCACCATCCTACCAACTTACCTAGGAAAGGTAGAGTCATTGCTTTTCTTATATTGCTTCATCCCCCTTCTCTCCAGGGTAGGGTGGAGAGTGGGGAAGCCCCTCAAGCAAAACTGGTAAGGCTATAACTTTTCTGTCTGCACTTATTTCTAGTTGGGAGGTTGAGCCTAATTACAGTGAATGCAGTTCTATTAGTAGAGGTGTCTACAGCACCATCTGGTTCAGTTTTATTGGATGAGTTTCAGTTGTTGAGGCCCAACCACACGGACAAGATGCTTGGCCAAGTCTGGTCGACAACCTATTTGCTTGACTCTTGCCCGTTGTGGCTTATTATATCTAATAGGGAAGGAATGTTCAGCTGGGTCCAGGCGGTTATCAGCAATTTGAGAGAGGGAGTGGTGCCACTGACTTTAAAGGAGACAGTTAATAGGTCACTCCTGAAAAAGCCTAACTTGGCCCCAGAAGATGTTAACAAATATAGGCTGGTTGCCAATATCCCCTTCCTGGGCAAAATGCTTGAGCAGGTGGTTGCCAGCCAACTCCAAGAACTTGTTGAATGTAACAGATTATCTGTACCCATTTTCAATTGGGCTTCAGGCCTGGTTTTGGAATGGAAACTGCCTTGATCACCCTTTGGGAAGACCTTTGCTGGGAGAGGTAGAGGGTGAGTACAACCCTGTTGATTTTCTTGGACTTCTCAGTGGCTTTCAATGCCATTGACCATGGTAACTTTTCTTGATAGGCTATCTGGTTTGGGAGTTGGAGATACTACATTGCAGTGGGTCCACTCCTACCTGGATGGTCGATTCCAGAAGGTGGTGCTGTGGATTATTGCTCTGTCCCTTGGCAGTTAATGCCATGGGGTGCCATAGGGCTCTGTTCTATACCTCATGCTGTTTAACTGTTTAATGTTGGTTGTTTTATTATGGTTTTATTTTTGTGAACCGCCCAGAGAGCTTCGGCTATTGGGCGGTATAAAAATGTAATAAATAAATAAATAAATAAAAAACTTCTACACAAAACTGCTGTATGAGGTCGTCCAGAGGTACGGACTGAGGCGTTCACCAATATGCAGATGACTCTCTGCTCTATCTCACTGTTTCATCAGAAAAAGGCAGTGGTGAGGCAGTGGATGTTCTGAATCAGTACCTGGGAGCGGTAATAGACTGGATGAGAGCCAATACCCAATCCAGTCAAGACAGAAGAAATATTAATGGGTGTTTTATCTGCCTGGCTAAGTGATGTCCATCCAACCTTGCACTTACCCTAAAGCAGTGGTTCTCAACCTTCCTAATGCCGCGACCCTTTAATACAGTTCCTCATGTTGTGGTGACCCCCAACCATAAAATTATTTTCGTTCTTCTCTACACGATCCATTGTCATGGGATGGTTTGCTAATGAAAATAATACATAACAATAGCTTTAATAATACAAAAGATGATACATGACATAGTTTAGTCAATACAGTTTCCTAAACCATCGGAAATATGTGTTTTCCGATGGTCTTAGGCGGCCCATGTGAAAGGGTCATTCGACCCCCAAAGGGGTCCCGACCCACAGGTTGAGAACCGCTGCCCTAAAGGATCAGATTCATAGTTTGGAGGTGTTATTGGGTTCAGAACTCCCACTAGAGGCACAGGTAGACATGCACACATGGTAGACCTTTTATAAGTTTAGGCTGACATACCAACTATGTCCTTATCTGGACAGAGAAGCCTAGCTACAGTTGTCTATCTATTGATAACCTTTCATTTGGATTAATGCAATGCATTATATGTGCCTTTGAAGTCCAGAGACTTCAGCTGATCCAAAACAGGGCAGTAAGATTGTCCAGCGTGATCATATTATGCCATTTCTTTCCCGTCTGCACTGCCTGCCAGTCCATTTCTAGGCCCAATTCAAGGTGTTGGCATTAACATTCAAAGCCCTTAACAGGTTGGAGCCAGATTATCTGGAGAATAATCCCCCCCCATATATACCTATCCGGTCCCTAAAATCAGCTTCAGTGGTCCTTCTCCAGGAGCCCTCTCCAAAGGAAGTGAGGAGGGTGGCTGGCTATCAAGAAGAGGGCCTTTTCTGCTGTGGCACCCTGATTGTGGAATGCACTTCCCAGAGAGGTTCGCCACAGTGCTCTTTTGGGTGCCAGATGAAGACCTTCTTATTTTCCTAGGCATTATAGTACTTGAGTTTCTGTTTTAAATCTGGTGTTGTATTTTAGATCTATTTGGTTATTACTTTATTTTTATACTGTAGTTTTAAACTTTAAAATTCTATGTTGTTTTTTATTGTCTTGCATTTTATGGTTTTAATTGTTGTGAACCGCCCAGAGACTTTCGGCTGTTGGGCGGTATAGAAATGTAATAAATAAAAACAAAGAAAGAAATAGCTTTGCAGATACTCAACACAAGCAGCGTGGGCACGGTACCACATCCCATGCTTTTAATTCCAAAGTCTTTTATTTTATCCACATTGTGTTAACATAATCTTGAGTAGCCTTCCCCAACCTGTTGCTCTCGAGATGTGTTAGATTACAATTTACGGCAGTAAGTCCCTGCTCTTGTACTAATGGTAGTGGGCTGCAATGAATATGTGGATCAAATATAATTTTTATTTAAAACTATATTTACAGTTTAAAGCACTTCTGTTTTTATCTGGAATTGACAAATGTGGCATAATGTGATTGCTTTCAGATTCATGCAGTTTGCCTTCACCTATTTAATTTTGTTCAACTCATTGACTTCAGCTTCATGAAAATGAACGTAAAATCACCAGAGACTGCCTTAGCAAAATTAAGCATCTTCCCAGTAATTGACACACCAATCAAGTAACTGGTCATCCAGCATATGATATAGTGCCATCAAATCACACATTACATAAACTTAAGCCTAATGGGCTGAAATTAGAGAAGGAAAGATTTCTCTTGAACATTAGGACAAACTTCTCCTGTGTCAGAGCAGTTTGACAATGGAATTGATTACCTAGAGGGGTGGTGGGTTCGCCATCGCTGGAGGGCTTCAGGCAAAGTCTTGGCAGCCTTGTTTTGGGGATGCACAGATGGAGAAGCGAAGGTAGGGAGTGTGTTAACCTCCGGTGTAATGGAGCTTTGAGTCCGACCATTGGACCATCTAGCTCTATATTATCTACACTGACTGGCAGCAGCTCTTGAGGGGTTTAGGCAGGGGTTTCTCCAAGCCCTACCTGGAAGTGACAAGGATTGAACCTGGGACCCTTTGCAAGCAAAGCCTGTGCTCTGCCACTGAGCTATGGTGCTTCCCCATAAAGAAAGACAAAACTAACATATGTATCTTGAGTTTTCCCACCATTAGTTTCTATCTGTTATATTTTAGGGCTGACATCCCTGAGTTTTCATTGATTTACCTACAGCATAAGCTAGTGTCCTTTTCCCGCTGGTTGTGACTCAGAGTACTTTGCCCACTGTCAACTCCAGAAAATTCTGAATGTTGAGTAGCCCCAGTCCCATGTAAGACAATGAGATGCATTTAAAGAGTGTAGAGAGCCTGTCTTAGGCCTTAGCTAGACCTGCCTTTTGTTCCGGGACAGAGGAGGGGAGATCTCGCGTTGGGATTAACGCGAGATCTCTCCCCCATTTACACGTAAGGCATGACGACCTCAGGAAGAGAGGTGCCGTGCCCGCCATTTTTTATTTTTAAAGTGATGGCAGTGCACGGATGCTTGTGGGCTGAAGGTTAGTGGTTTTTTAAAATTTAATTTGGTTTCCCCACTCCCCCCCACCCTAACCCCGATGGGCGCAGCACTCCTGAGGAGTGCTGCACCCCATGTGCGGCTCCCAGCTCTGTGCGAGTAATTACGCGGAGCTGGGCCAAACCGCAGAAATGGGCCACACGCTCCGTGGTCTTGGGCTCAGCCCAGGACCGTGGGAAAAGCGGACCCAAAGGGGAGGGCTCTATGCTGGGGCGAGGGAGGGCTGATCCCTCTATGATCCCAGGATCCCCTGTGTGTCATGTGGACGCACAGGGACGATCCCAGGGTTCGCCTGGGGATATAGCCTGGTCTAGCTAAGGCCTTATTTTGACCATGGTTCTAAACGTTGGGCCAGTTTGAAATTACCAGCTTCCATTTAAAAAAATCAAAACTTAGTTTTGGGAGTCTGAAAAACTGATTTGTTTTATCTCTCTTTCTTTGACACCTAAACTGCAAAAAGCAAATTTCACTCTTTCCCTTTCTACCTGGTGGATATTGCCCAGTCACCCTTAATACATGTATACACATCTCGCCAATGTAGAGAGATTGAACATATATCTTCTTTTCCTTTATTTTTGATTTCCAAGTAATCTACTGTTCTAAGAATAAACCTGTTTTTACCAGTTGTATTAGCTGAGCCTTTGGTTTGATACAGCAAGACAATTCCTATGTTCTTATTTTGAGGCCACATTGCAATGTATCAAAAATATCATGTATGGGCACCAGCTAAAGAACTGGTTGGGCAGACAAGTATTGGTTGGGCAGACATGAAATAAAAACATCACTTGATAAGTTTGCCTTCATTGGTGGGCACGACATTCACACCATCGTAATAGTACTTCATATGTTCATTTCCATTTAGAGTGTTCAGAGTGCTTTGTATCCATTAACTTGCTATAATCTCTACAACAAGGCTGTCAAGTCAATATAACTATTCCATATTGCTGGGAATAATAATAGTAATAATACTAGCTCTGATCCTAAGGCTTCCTAGTGAGTTCATAGTAGAGGCACAAATTGTACCAAGGACTACCGGATTTGTAAGAACATAAGAACCTAAGAAGTGCCCTGATGCTGGATCAGACCAAGGGTCCATCTAGTCCAGCACTCTGTTCACACAGTGGCCAACCAGCCATCAGCCAGGGATGAACAAGCAGGACATGGTGCAACAGCACCCCCCACCCATGTTCCCCAGCAACCGGTGCACATAGGCTTATTGCCTCAAATACTGGAGATAGCACACAACCATTTGGGCTAGTAGCCATTAATAGCCTTTGCCTCCAGGAATTTATCCAACCCCCTTTTGAAGCCATCCAAATTGGCGGCCATCACTACATCTTGTGGTAGTGAGTTCCATAATTTAACTATGCGCTGTGTGAAGAAGTACTTCCTTTTATTTGTCCTGGATCTCCCACCAATCAGCTTCATGGGATGACCCCGGGTTCTAGTATTTCGAGAGAGGGAGAAAAATGTCTCCCTGTCCACATTCTCCACACCATGCATAATTTTGTATACCTCTATCATGTCTCCCCTTAGCCTCCTTTTTTCCAAGCTAAACAATCCCAGTTGATATAACCTTCCCACGTAGGGGAGATGCTCCAGCCCCTTAATAATTTTAGTTGCCCTTTTCTGCACTTTCCCCAGCACTTTTTCCAGCTCTTGTAGCTCAGTCACTGAGTGCTATATTGCTCCAGTTATCTATAATTCCTCGGCATCGTGTGGTAAACACAATCAGGATCTGCCTTCCACGAGAGAAAGGGCCCCATTCGTGGGAGGTCCCGCCACCCAGTTTTTTGGATCCTTCCTCTCCCCACATCAATTTTTTGGATTCCCCCCCCCTCCACCCATTCAGCACGGTCCCCTGATTTTTCAGGGGGCTGGAGGGGCTGCTGTGGAAAGGAGAGGGTGAGGAGATCCACTTCCATCCACACAGTTGGTCCAGGGTAAATCTAGTTCTAGCCCTTGATATGAAATTGCTACATCAGTAAGGCATATTTTGCATATTTTCATTGCACCAAATATCATCCGGTTTGCTTATTATTATAATAAATGGCATAGATTAGTGACAGGCATTTGCAACAATGAAAAACTTGCAGAAGCCTGCACGGCTCATTAGACTCTTGTTGCATGATAAAGGGGGTCAGACCTTATTATAAAGGAGAGAAGATAGCCAGGAATCTATCAAATGTATATGTATATCCAGTATTAATAAATATGAACATGCTCTTTATGTAGAATATTATTTATTTAGAATAATTTCATGTCCTTGAAATCGCTTGGGAATGTGCCAGTGTTAGACCTGAAGGAGGGAGCCTACATTTAAATCTCTTCTTAGCGACTGAATTAGCTGACATTAATTTTCTCATCCACTGCTCCATTCTTGATGGCACACGTTCAAATCATGTTTACATCTAAAAATATGAGAGCTACAGCATTTGGACACAATCCGCATGTAAGCCTATGCGGCAGGGTCTTGCTATTTACTGTTTTACTCTGTACAGCACCATGTACATTGATGGTGCTATATAAATAAATTAATAATAATAATAATAATAATAATAATAATAATAATAATAATCCATTGCCACATAGGGAGCCATGGGGCCATGTTATTTCTATCACCCTGAGTGGTCCTTGGTTTATTTGTTTTTGTTTGTTTATTACATTTCTATACTGACCAATAGCCAGAGCACTGTGGTTGGATCACAGAACTTAAGACCATAGAACACTATAAAATAGTATAAAAAACTGTAAGTTTAAAATGGAATAAAACCAAAGCAAAGCCAGGGCAGGATCTACACTACTGCTTTAAAACGGTTTATAACAGTAGTGACAACTATTGAGGCTGAAGACACGCTCCCTATGCAGTCTTCAAAACGTTTTCAAAGTGTTATATCCTGCTTAGTGTAGATCTGGCCCAGGATAAAAGACAGTAACTATGCAAAGATCTAAAAATGCACTAATTCCATTTTTTAGATTGGAGGACTAAAAAGCCTGGGGAAATAAAAATTTTTCTCCTGGCTCCAAAAAGACCACAATGTAGGTGCCAGGCGAGTCTCTCTCAGGACTGCATTTTACAAGCAGAGCGCCATTACTGAAAAGGCCTTCTCTGTAATAGACACACAGTTCATCCCGTTTGGTGGGGACACCTGAAGGAGGGCTTCTAAGTATAATTGTAGGGTCTTGGCAGATTTATATGGAAAGAGACGATTCTTCAGATAACCTGCCCCCAAGCTATTTAGGGAATTGTAGATTAATATCAGCACTTTGAATTGAGCCCAGAAACAGACTGGCAGCCAGTGCAGACCATAAAGCACTGGTGTAATATGATCAAATTGGCTTGCCCATTTTAACAATCTCACTGCCATATTTTGGACCAGCTGGAGTTTCCAGACAATTTTCAAAGGCAGACCCCACATATTACATTAATCCAAATGTGAGGTTACCAAAGGATGGGTAATGGTAGCTTTTTTATTTTTGTCCAAATAGGGTTGCAGTTGGTATATTAGCCTGAATGGCTAGAAGATGTCCCGTGCCACTGGGGCCTGCAGTGACAATGCTGGATCCAAGAGCATCCACAAACTACTAACCTGATCCTTTGGGATGGGAGGAATCCCCTCCAGAACAGGTTGAATATTGATCATTTGGGCATAAGAACAGTATTAACATAACCTCTGTCTTGTCTGGATTGAATCTCAGGGCTCATCTACACCAAGCAGGATATTTCACTATGAAAGCAGTATATAAAAAGCAGGAGCCACACTCCTTTATAGTGGTATTGAAGTACGCTGACCACTGTTGGGGCCCACTGACACATGCCATATATAGCTTTCATACCGCTATATCCTGCTTGGTGTAGATGAGCCCTTAGTTTCTTGGGCCTCATCCAGTCCATTACCACAACCAGGCACTGGTTCACATTACCCACTGGCTCACCTGGGTTTGATGAAAAGGAGAGACATTGCTGCTGGTGGGTATCTGCATATTGGTGCCATCTCAGTCCAGATACCTGAATAAAATACCCCTGCGGCACTATTGGTTCACTTTGTTTTTTTAACAAAAAAGAAAAACGTGCCAATGTTTTAAATAACTATAAAAGATGAGTGTGCTGGGTTGCTCATGGTGGAAGCTGGTGGGATGGTGAAAACCAGAACGTCTATTTCACTGTGTGGTTTTGTTGAACCCACATTCTCAAAATGTGGGTATATTGGCCTGGTATATGGGAAGAAATGGAACTACTTATCGGCTCACAGTTGTAAAAAAAGAAGAAAAATGACTAGCTACATTCGTTGAAGTTAAAATATTTTAGAGTATACATTAAAAGAGCATCCAATACTAACGAAGGGATTTTTCACTCCTTGCTAGTGCTACAGACCTGTATATTGAGCTTTATCATTTTGTTTAAAACATATCCATGTAATTAGTATTTTAGCTAAGTTGGAGATATGAATCAATAAAAGCAATACATTATAAACAAAATGAAATGAAAAGGCAAGGGCTGCATTTTAATGCCATAAATAGCTCTGTGAAGGGAGATGTTCCCATACAGACATTACTACCTGAACAGAATCAAACAGCAAAGAAATGAATGGAGGAGAAATGTTCAAGGCTGAATGCGCACAGGGAAACTTCTCATATTTTCTAGTACTAGAAGATGCATTTCAGCATTTATGTCAATATTTAAAAACAATTTATCTAACCACCAGACCAAGGCTGTGAGCAAATGAATCTGAATCTAGGATTGGAGGATGTGTTCTCTATCTCACATTACTGATGGCGGGGGCTTGAGATGTAAAACCCAGAGCCAGGTCCGGCTCCGGAGGAGAGGACACCTCTGGCAATGCATTCAAGTGGGCCGTACCACAACACCACTGAGGCTCTCTTCAGACATCATTATGGCACCTTGGTGGGTTTGCTAGTGGTGGTGAGTGGTGGGTACCAGAAGTAGTGCCACAATCTGTGTCAGATAGCTGCACACTGCCATCTGTTCAAAATCTACTACACTGCTTGATTTAATGTCACCCCAGGGCACTGTGGGAAATTTAAAATGGCTTCCCAAATGTAGCTGCTCCTGCCATAAGCTTATGGGCAGGTGAGAGAACTCATCAGGAACAGCAGTGGGTCCTTCCAGGGTGCTTTGGCCCTGGCAACTGCCCAAGGTGCCAGATGCTGTTGCCAGCTCTGCCTGGACCCTAAGGAACAACTAGCAGAAAGTCCTGCTCTGTTGACCAGGCTCCTAATACTGATATCAGGCCTGATCAATTTAGAGGCCTACTACTTGTACTAGGATTGACCAATCCAGAGGCTTCATATTGCCTGCCAATTGCTGGGGCTTGTGATGGCCATAAGCATAATTTGAAAAATGCTGTCTGTGTCTCACAAGACCCCCCACCCCCATCCACATGTATCTCGCTTATGCATACCGAAAGAGTCTGCGGGAAAGCTAGACTTCCCTTTTCCCCTAGCAGCGGGACCAGATTCCCCTTTTCCCTAGTCGCCCTGGTAACAGGCTTGCTACAGGAGAGTTGTGGTCAGCTAGAGTTTCCGTCTTTGCAAGCAAGCTTTCTGCTCATGCTGTATTTGCTTCTGCCGAACTGGCTAATAAAACAGCTGACAAACCCAGCAAACCTCAGAGAAGGGTGCTCCTTGGCAGAGGTACATCTTCTCTTCATTACAATGTGATTTTTTTGTATCAATAAAGGTGTGTTGGACCTTAAGAAGCGTCTTTGTAATGTTTGAGTCACAACAGGCTAACGTTGTATATCCCCTTCCCCTCTTGCAGCTAGAGAGCTCTGGGGCCTTCTCATTTACAACCTGTAGCACTACATCCTGGTCTTAATTCCTTGTTCAGGGCTTTTCCTGTTGAGGTGATATCTGAGGGATGTCTTGTTTGTTGGGACTAGTCCACAGCCACATCTATGGAGAGAGCCAATTCTCACTTGCAAATGCCACATTTACATGGATCATCTGCCCGCATTGCAGTGAATGCGGAAGGTATTCTGAAGAGGTAAGCATGGTTGGTGTTCTGTACTCCTATGCCCGGGATCCATTACTGAATCACCCTATGTAATGCCAACCAGCATGGCCACGGTGTCCCCCAGCAGTGTTAGACTACAGCATTGGCCCGCCAGATAGCCAATGGTAAGGAATAATGGGAACTATAGGCCAAAACTGCTGTGGGGGAACAAATTACCCACCCCTAGACTTCAGTTAGTTGTAGCCCCACACATCTGGAGGGTGCAAGGTTGTGGAAGTCTGCTTTAGAACAAAATAAGATCAAAGCAAATCACCCCCCACCTTTTTCTTTCTTTCTCCAAATTCTGCACTTTCCTTCCCCCCCCTCCAAAAAAAAAAAGGTTGCATCACTGATCCTATTTTGATATGATCCAGAATATTCTCACATTCTCTGTCTTGGAACTATGCAAATAACATTTGTTTCAACACCAATGCTATTTTTTCCCCTCAGTAACCACGGATTTTAATCACTGTGTGTGTCTAACAAAGCTGGCATTTATACAAACCCGCTGATATCTCCAGGTTTGTTACCACAACATTGGGAATAGTTTTTATTTGTTTTATTCAAAATTTATTAATCCCTTTATATAGCTGCAGCAGTTTGCCAATGAACACTACATCATTACATTTTTGTAAGTTGCACTATAATGTGCAACTTAATCCACAATTGTACTTCATCATGATGTTCTTGGTTGTTCTTCATGTTCTTTGCCTCAAATTGCTGATTCAAAACCTGCTGCCAAATGCCCCTTACACTGGACAGGGTTAAGAGCCAATCAAGTCAGCTTTTAATAGGCAGTAATTATTATGTGGTTATGACTGTTGCTATTTATTTTATTTATGATATTTATATTCTGTCATTCTGCCACTATACTCAAGGAGGCTTACAATGGCCTACAATATACCAAATGACGGCCTACAAGATATGAAACATGATTCAAAATGAAAAAGGAACAGGGAAAGAAGAAGAAAATAAGCAAAATGTAGGTACAATGGCTACTGCAAGAGACGTTTTGTTGTGGGGGAGGAGACAAATGATTATTTGTTCCAACCTAGCCAATGGAGGGGGTGTCATTGAGGGTTTTCAAACAGGGGCAAAATCGCATTTCCTTACCGTTGCTCTGCTTCCTGCTTCTCTTCCACAATAGGAATCACATGGGGAAGAAAGGGGAAGAAAGCAGCAACCACATGGCCCATTCAGTTTAGTGGGACAACACCCTATTGTGGGCATTTTATAGCTCAATTTCTCCTGCACATGGCAGGAAATAGCAACAAATATCATTATAGTTCAAAAGAGTTATTTTTTGGGAGCCTTATTTTGTAACAAAAAAACAGCAGAAGGAGCGGGAGATGCACAGGAGGATCACTGCGTCGTCAAAATGACCCATGAAGATCTGTGAGTCATGAGCGTGCTCTAAACCACCTGTCTAAAGAAGCTCATTGGGCTCCATCACACCTATTTCCTCCCTCTGCTTTGTCTCCACACTTTTTACCTCTGTTTCATAAGGGCGTCAAGGGCTCCATCACACATGGTCCCTTTCATGTGGGTTTTCACTTGTTTGTTCTTCCACTCCACCCACCCCTTCTCCTTCCTCCTCCAGTTCATTGGTTGTGGTAGTCTGATGGGCGTGGGCTCTTTCCCCCTTCCCTCTGGCTTTGTTATCTAGAGATTACTTTTAAGGTTTCATTTGGGCTTTGTTTCTGTGGGCAATGGAGTGCTAAAAAGGCCATTCAACTGACTAAGAAGTCCCTATGACGATGTGCTGGAGGTGGAGAACCTCCCCGCCCTCCCCTTTCATCAGCAAGACTCCATTAGCACATGCCCCCAACAAAGGAAAAAGCGAGAGGGGAAAATAATCCAAACTTTCCCCATATCAAAATAAAACGCAGCAAGGGGAGGAAGGGGCGAAATGAATGCAGGACAGGGATGATGTCATGTGAGTATCACGCTGCAAAACCACATACCAGGAATGGCGAGTGTGCGATAAATCGCTGGTGTGATGGAGCTCAGTGTCTCACCTCTGCCTTTGATGCAGCCAAGTGAAAAGGTTCTTGATGGAGGCAAGAGTGCTAGTAGTCACTACCAAGGGGGCTTGAACACTAGCGCTTTTCTGTGTTACTGACACTGTTTGCTCCTCCATTTATTACTGAGAATCCAGATGATCCTTGCATTTTCTGTTTTTTCCCATTCCATTTTTTTCTGGTGCTTGTTAATCAAATAATGATTTTGTAAACTTCTAGTGCAATTGCATCACAATATTTTGTGATGTAAACAAACTAGCCCTGTTGTGTCACTTGTTGTGGAGGATGTTGAGCAACTTGACAATTTGTAACCCAAACTTCCTGCGTTACCAGCTCCCGGCCATTTCTTTCATTGTGCCCCCTGTTCTCCCATGAGTGGATCTGCTTTATCCAGTTTTTTTGTTTGTTTAATTGTCTGGTGTGCACACATACCCCTTTAAAATAAAAACAAAACACAAAACTTGACTCTCTTCAGTGCAGCAAATGCAGAACAAGATGCATGAAGAGGGTTAGTGAGGCAGCCAGAAGCAGTCTTGCAATGTGAAGTTGGACACAGAGATACAGGGAGCTGGGAGTGTAAGCTGGGGCTGGTTTAAAACTGAAGCATCTTTGGGGTGCATTTGCTTTTGGGGCATCTAAAGTGTGATTAGCAGCTGAGCTGTGTGCTATAGGAGTCTGTTTGCTTCCACTATACCCTGCTTGTATTTTCATAAACAAATAGCTACCACAATGGTACCATAAGGTCTCATCCAAAGGAAACAAAATCATGTCCCCAGATTTCTTACTGCTTAGGGAAATGAGTGTGCCACACTATAAAAGGAAACTCTCAGAAACAAGGTCTGACCTCCACCCTTTCTGGCACTTGTATCTGAAGCAAGTTTTTATTCTTGAAAAATCTTGAACTTTCAGGTGTATGTAGAAAGTGGGAAATTGGAGATTTAGGGCTCGTCTACAGCTAGAGCCCTTTCGAGAGGGGGGAGGAATGATTGCAGGATTTCCAGCTTCCAAGATTGGCCCTCATGGGGCATATGCGAGGGGAGTTTCCTGGGAGTAAAGGAGAGCCGTTGTGGGAGGACGCACGCCCCATGATGGCGCTTTCGGGAGAAGTGGGTGGGACTGGACAGATGCGTATGGGGCAGGGAATTCTTTTTTAAAATATCTCCTCTGAAATGTGCACCAGCGCAGATACACAGAAACTCAGGAGGCGGTTAGGTACTGTGTTGTAGATGCGCTCCTGCGCATCGATATGGTTGTGTTAAAAAAAGAACAACCACAGTCAGGGTCAAAAAATGCTAATAACCAATCAAAAAATGTGCTGAAAATGGCAGCCACCCACTCCTGCACACGTCCGAAACTGCTGGCTGTTTGCTGAGCTGGGAGCTCACTCCAAACAGCAACAGCTTCGGGAAGGGGGCGGGCACACCGGGAGGGGGCACTTCAGGATTGTAGCGAAATAGCCGAAAAGCCCCATGGCCAAAGCAATCTGCGATATTTCTGAATAACTGAGGAGTCATCCTTAGATCACCATGGGAGTAGGTGAACGTCATGTGGTGCTGTAGTGACGAACTTGATATTCTGGAATAAAAGGCTGCTGTAGATTAGGTCATCGTGGTTTATAGTTCTAAGGCTTCACCTTCACCTAAAGCTGGTATCCCTTTCAGAGATATTTACACTTTATAGTCTGTCCCAGAACAGTCCCATTTAAATAATATGTCCATTTACTCATTGTTCAAATTGTTCAGTTGCTTCTATAAGCACAATAAGGTCTTACAAAATTTGGAATTTTTTCTTTTGTATGTATGAGTTTTGAACTTTGTGATTATATTAAATTGGATACAATAATCTTCTCCCATCTATTATATGATGAGGGGAAGGGAAGGTGTTTGTGTTGTGTGAATCTGAAACAACAGAAAAGGTACCTATTTAATTTCTAAATAGCAGAAAATATAGTCTGTTCTTCATTTTTTATGCTGGAGAAAAAGTTTTTTGGCATCAGACCTCCATAATTTATTTGTTCATTAATCAAACAATAGAAGCAGGTTTTGCCAAAAATATCTAGTGAGTCATAAAAATTTCTGTATATCCTGATATGTTTCAGTTTCATCATAGATCACTTCAAGTTTCTAAAACAACAAGAGGCACATTAAAAGATTTCTCTTTTTTGTTTCATTTCAAGCACGTTTACCGTTAGCTGCTTAGCTTCATTATGTATCATACTCTGAATCTACAAATCAAGTATAATTGGACTTAGAGAACTGATTGGATTTCTAATTAAGCTACATTGGAAACAACAATGCGCAATCAGTAAATATTCTGACTATGTACATTTTAAAGAGCAACTCTTGGGCTTTTTGCTGATGACTAGACACCAGTGTCATTAAATTTGTTGGTGGCAAGCAAATTTGAAAGCTAAAATAGAGGCAATTAGGAAAGATCTTGAAATATTTAATCACGTTTGTCCAATTAGTGTGCAATTAGGCAATGGTGTGGCGTGGGACAAACATTCTGCCTCAGAGTTTGGTGGAGAAGGATCCCTTTGAAATTTTGCTGTTTAGTTTATTGATATATAAAAAGGAAGTTATGGCTGTAATTTCCAATTTAAAAAAATACTGTGCAGATGGTCTGGCTATATATTTAACAATGTTAAACAAAACTAAACAACAGAAGCATGTTACCTGAAATTACACAGCTGTGATCAGTGAATATGCTCCAGATCATGGTAGATTACAGCTGTGGTTAGTGTGTTATTGGCGCTGCCAGGTATTTGATGTTGGAAGAACCCTAAACTCACCTGCCATGTCTTCTGGTACTGATGACTCATTGTCTGAATCAATCGGAGAGATCCTATTAAACCCACTCTTGTTCTTCCGGGATGTCTTGCGTTGGTGTGCTCATGAGTCCTACTGTTGACCTTGTATGGTTGATTGTTGATAGCTTATTAAGGTTATTTGCTTTAATGAGTGTTTGCTTGCTTGATTTTAGTATACATGTTGTTTTAGATTAGTCAGGTCAGCAGGAAATAAGCCCAAGGTCAAATTAGGATACAATGTCAGAGAGATGAAAAAGAAGGTGCCCTCACTTACTAGCATTGTACATTGGTGAGATTATCTGGCTAATTGTCAGAATTCCCCCACATATGATTAAGTGAGCTCGCAATGCTATTCAAAGATAGCAATTTAATTAAAAATTTAATAGGTATTTTTGTTTATTGATAGAAAATTCCAAACAAAACAAAACAAAACATTTTCATAAAAATCCCATTGGTATTTCTCTCTTTTCACCCAAAGTTTGACTGGCCCATTACTCAAATCAGCCACTAATAGGTCAGGTTTTTTGTTAAACAACAACAACATAATAATAATAATAGTAATGATGTGCCAATGTTTCAAATAACTATAATAGATGAGTGAGATGGACATCATGATATCTGAAGGGGCACAATTTAGGAAAAGTGGGCGAGCAGCCATGTAACCTGTCTTTCTGACCACATGTGTTTATTACTTAGAAGCATTTACGTATCTCCACCTTCCCCAACCTGGTTCCCTCCAGATATATATTGGACTACTACAACTCCCATAATCCCCAGTTGGCTGGTTATAATCAAATATGAAAGCAGCCACCACAAATGCTAACATAAACTGATCTTTGGCAATTTAATCTTCAAATGAATAGACCTTTGAATCTGCTTTGAATGCTGTTTGCAGCTGAGTTAATCCGCTGAACTTCTATTTCCACTTCTTGCCCCACCTTCCAAACAGCTGTCATTTTAACAAGATCTCTATGAGAATAATATGTTTTTCTTCCGTAGCACATCAGATCCATTTCACCACACAGAAGAATAAACACAGACAAAGGCCTTAGCTAGACCTACCTATTAGTGTGCGACGGAGGGGTGAAGATCTCGCAATGGTTTTATTACGAGATCCCCCTCTGTTTACACAGGGTGCGCAACAACCTCAGAGGGAGAGGCATCATGCCTGCCATTTTAATTTTTTTTAAAGGGACAGCAGCGTACGAATGCTCGTGCGCAAAAGGTAGGGTTTTGGTTTTTTTTAAAAAAAAATATTTTCCCTGCTCCCCCCACCCCAGCCCTGATAGGCACAGTGCTCCTGAGGAGCTCTGCACCCCGTGTGCGGTGCCCGGCCACACGTTCCGCAGTCTTGAGACTGCAGAAAAACCAGGCCTAAAGGGGAGGGTGAGATCCCTGGGCAAGGGAGGGATCATCCCTCCCTGATCCCGGGATCCCCTGTGTGTCATGTGGATGCACAGGGACAATCCCGGGGATCACCCCGGGATTTTGCCCTGTCTAGCTTTGGCCTGGGGCTAGATGGGAGGTCTCCCATAGTTGCAGATGGCTAGTGCTGTTTGAGAAAACAATTGCAGTGCTCCCTCTACTCTTCACATTATGGAAGGAGAGCAGGCTGTCTTTGCAGCCAGAGGAGACTTGTGTCAAGGGTGGTCAATAGCTTATAAATAAATAAATAAACAAATAAATAAATAAATGTGAGAGACATGTGCTCCAGTGAGCATAGAGTCCCCAGACACACACACACACATATACAAATAAACAAAAATGTAAAAGGAAAGACCTATCAGATTTCTTGACAAGAGTTTGGGACGGAACTTATTCAAAATGGTGCAAGGGAGGGACTTGTGATGCCTTGTCACTGGTGTCAACCAATAGGTACAGATTGCACTAACTTAACAACTGTCCCCAAACTACCAGTAGTAGAGACAGTGGGTTAAATCCAATGTCACACTAGCAGAAATCTGCTAGAGCAATGGGACCTTCTGCCTCTCTCCTCTATGTCTGCGTCACCAGAACATCTGCTCTGGAAGGTTTCCTATCCCTCTGGAGCAGATTTTGAGGGAACTGGTAGGGGGGACTGCAGGGGAGAAGTGGAATTGCTCCTTCCCGGTTCTGCTGGTGAAAGCAGTTTAGTCAGTGGAATGGAACCATTGGATCCAACACAATAGTAGCAATTCAGTGAAGAGTTAGATTAATACCATTCAAATCAATTTGTTTAACAGATTTAACTTTGTCTTGGGTTGGGCCAGTGAAACATTTACCAGCAACATGGAGTCCAGTTTGAGAGCTAATAAACTTAGATTTTCCCATAATGGAACTGCCAGTCTGGGTCAGTATGTCATCTGACAAGAACTGCATCTGGGAGAACCTTCAGAAGAAGTACCAGCATGTCTTCCTTTGCGATAGATGGGACTTTGAATCCCTCCTGCCCATTTGTGATCTATATAATATTCATAACTTTTTGAATCATAATTTTTATCCTGTTGTCTGTATGTTTTATTTTACTTGGATAGTGTTATATTTTAACAATTATGCTCAGAGCTCTGTGTGATAAAATATGTTTTATTTCACATCATTCACATTCTTCTCTCGATATAAGAGTGGCCTCTTTAGGAAAAATCAAAGTAGAAATGAATATCTAATACATTGTGGAACAGGAGATACCTTTTTATCTTTGCTAGGCAGAGATTGTTGTCATAGAAGGCTGCCATAATAATTCACCAGTTTTTGTTTTTTTGGTGGACATTGATTGATTGATTTGTAAACTTCTTTCCTGTTTGTCTCTCTCATCTGGGGATTCAAAGCTGCTGCCAAAAAATACACATTTTATCAAAAGATACGTTCTGTGTAAAATAATTGTAGAACTGGCATGAGAAAATTAAAATGCTTCAAACTGATAATACATATCATGCATAGAAACCTGTCTTGAATTTTTGACCATCCTTGAATTCTGTGCAGATATTTTCTTCAGAGAAGGATTGAGTGGTGGTAAGTAAAATTTCAAATGCATTTTAATACTGAGCTCGGAATGGGAAATATTAGGTTTGTCAAGATTGCATAATGCAATATGTCAGTTGCTAAACCAAGTAGAACCTGCTTGTTCACAGTGCTGGGATGCTATTCCATTATTGCTTTCTCACTTACAGTAAGTGCACCTATTTTCACTTGACAAGTGCTGGTTAGTGTTCAGATTTCTGTCTGTTATTGTTTATAGCTTCTCCGCACCCACCTCTTAATCCTAGCCAAAATAACTTTGGTTTGCCAGCATGATGGATATGGGCACGTGTTTTTCTTTTTGAACTTTATTGCCTGCGATGAAAATAACTATAATTTCCCAACACCTCACATCCTATTTTTACGTGTGAATTAAAGATCTGTGAGTCTCTGAGACACATGTGGAGCTCCACATGAGTTCAGGCTGTCCCCATTCTCTTTGATTTTTCACATGTATCTTCCCATCGCACATGTGTAGTGTAGTGTAGTGAAGGGGTTGAGAGTGTGAGCTGTCAGCCGGGAAGTGCCCTGTCCAACATAATTTGGGGAAAATTTAAATGATGCAAGAACAGGTAATCTGGTGCCTTACAGATGTTTTGGACTAGAACTTCCATAATTCCTGGCCATTGGACATGCTGCCTAGAGTTTATGGGAGCTGTAGTCCAAAACTACGACAGGAGGACATCACATTGCCTACCTCTGTTATAGCATAGTACCTAAGAGATTGAGATATGAATCTGGAAGTCCCCAGTTCAAATCTTACCTCTGCCACAAACTCATTAGGTAGCCTAATAGCAAAAACACTCTCAGTCTTTGTTCTATTCCTCCCTCCCCTCAATATGGAAGATGATAATACTGACTTAACCTAACTGGGTTGTTATAAGGTTTACATCTAGATACTCTATGTGAAGTGGTTTGAACACTTGAACGCACTATACAAATGTTAATTATTACAAGCAATTTGTGCATTGCATCTGCAAAAATCTCTACAGCTCTTAGTCTATGCTAGGGATGGATGAATTTACCAGGCCCACTTCTGTTCAGTTTCTTATTTTTCCAACATTATGTTCATTCTGTCCTACAACTGATCAGTTTGTGAATGCGGGTTTTTTAAATCCACATGAAAAACTGTATTCATTTTGGTGCATGTGTACCTAAATGTACACATTTTAATGCACCTTTCCAAATATATGCATTTTTATATGTGTTTTTCTAAACATACAATTTTTTTGCAAGCTAATATAATGCTGTTTTATGTGCATGCTCTCTTTATAAATGCAGTACGTGCGGACTTGCCCCTATTGTACTCTATTGTCTGCATTTCCCCCGCTGTAAACATTTTTGTGTGAATTTCTGGTTTGCGAGCTACATCGGAAAATTCGGGGAAGCTGGACTGTCGCCATGCCACTTAATTCCGACTGTGTTGACAAGTTCGAGAAGTATGGCTTTGGTAAGTTCGCATTAAAATGCAAACCCAGCCAATTTCTCACCCTGCCTGACTCCATGCTAAAACACCGCTGCCTCCCCTTCTACAGTCTTACTTTACGTCCAGGGGTTTCCCACAATTATAGCTGTTGTTTGAGCAATGGAGAAAGAGCCTCTGAAAGGGTTGGAATTGGCCAGTGTGAAAACTGAATGGCCACAACTTGCCTTTTATCCTTTAGAATGTACGCCTTTCTTGGCTCAGCTTGTGTTCCAGTGTTTGCCACACACATCCTGGGACCAACAGGGTGGGCCACACACATCTCGCATCCAGAAGGAGCAGAACAGCTGTGCCTTGAAAGAATGATGCTAATATGGCTGTGTGATTTGGCAACTCGACTAATGTGGTTTGATCAGATCTCTTCCCATGACACTGTCAACAGTGTCTGCTGTGCCACATTCTGCTGCCTCCCGGTAACATATATGTAGTGAGTGACGGGAAATCAAACCCCCCACTTCCCACTCAGTAGCACACAGCAACTGCCTGTCAAAATCACACAGATGGCTTCGAATCCTGGGTTTGTTTTGTTAGAGAAGGGTGGGGGTGGGAAAGAAAGAGAAGATTGTTTTTCTTACCTTCTTTCCATATTATACTCTAGACTGTGTGAATTCACGGGAAGGTCCTGTGGAAATTAATTATACTCTGAGCGCTTAGTAACCAATGAATTGTAAATTGTACATTATTAAAACAGCATCGTAGCACTGGCTGATCTATTATTCTCTAGGGGCAATGAATGAAGATTAGACCTTTGTGTGCTTTTGAGGTCTTTCTAGACACCATGCAGCAAGCTTTGAAAAGAAAATATTACAGTAGGGTTCCCTTCCACCACATCTGTTTCCCCATCAGTTGCAACAGAAACAGGATTGCATTGTTTAGTTCCATGAAATTATCATGCATGTTTTCATATGTCAGACAACCACCCCAAGTCCAGAGATCCAGTAGCACTCACAGATCTCCCCTCCCCCTGTATTCCTACCAGTAGGGTGACCATGTGTAAAGGAGGACAGGGCTCCTGTATCTTTAGCAATTGTATTGAAGAGGGAATTTCACCGGGTGCTGTCTGCATACAAATGACACTTGCTGAAATTCCCTTTTCAATACAACTGTTAAAGCTACAAGAATCCGGTCCTCCTTTTCATAGGGTCAGCCTACCTACCAGGCAGTTGATTGGCGGGAAAGGGTGTCTTCATAGACAGGCCCGGTGTCAGCACCCGGCGTAGTGGGGCAAGTGCTGGAGGTCATGGCTAACATCATTCTTCTTCTTATGTTTAAAAATTAGAATTGATTTTGGCAGTGGCATTCATTCATCCAGGAACTCAGCAGAACAGAGAAGCAGTGAGTAAAGCAGCTGCAGCTGCCACCACCACCACCTTTATTACCCCAGAATGCATTTGGACCCCAATGTATACTACCACTGCCCAGGCTAGTAAACATATGGGAGGAGTGGCTGCAAGGATGAGTGGTAACACTCAGCCTGGTGCTCAGCAGATCGGAGAAACACCAAGAAAAAACAGCTGCTGATGCAACCACTAACCTCATTTCCAGGGAGCACAGGGGACAGCTTGCCCAGGGCCTCCCTCAAACCTGGCACAAACCCTGTTCACAAAGACTGGAAACAGACTGGGGGAGGTTAGCATGACATGAGGCTGCAGCAGGTGTGGGGTCTGTGTGGCCACCATTTTGCATATGCATACCCTGCTTGGCAGATTGTCATAAACGAACTGAAGAAGTGTGGGTCATGTCAGGATTAAACAGGCCACGCAGAACCCATGGTCTGTTTTAGGGTCATGTGAGGGTTGTTTAACTGTCGCATAACCCATACTTACCAGGTTTGCATGACAGGACAATCCCCAAGCAGGGTTTGCATATTCAATCTGGAGCTTGCAGGGACTTTGGCTGTACATGGGTTAAGTGACCCATGATGACCCACAGTGTGTCGTCTGGACTTGGTCAAGTTGTTTGTGTGCTGCTTCTCACAATGCTGCAAAGGATGGGTACAAGGGAAAGTGCCCCCAATTTGTGGAATGCCCTTCCCATGGAGATCTGCTTGGCACATTCACTGTATACATTGAGATGTCAGTTTACGAATTTCCTTTTCTAGGAAGCATCTAAACGTTAATCTGTTGCTCTGTTCATAAATTTTACTACTAGCTTCATAATGCTTTTAAAGTTTAATGTTGAATTACTTTGACATTTTTATTGATTTTGTTTGTTTGGTTATTTGATTAATAATGATTGTAAACTGACCCAAGGACATTTGCAAGTTGGGCGGTATACAAATCTAATAAATCTAACAAATAAATAGGACTTGAAAGTGGCATTATAGACCCGTTGTTGATTCTAGTCTACAGACTCTTTTCTTTTGTCCTGTTGTTGTCTCTGTCCAAATGTGTTTTGGAAGCATTATATAATACTGTTGGACCAGACACCATAGTGGAACATGAAATATGAATGTGTTTGATGGGCAATAACTATCATAACATCTTCAAGTCTACGGCATGGAAAGATTTCTGTCTCCAGCCGGAATTCCATCTTCCTCTAGACAGGAGTTGGGAAGACCAAATGAGTGCAGCATTGGATCAAGCAATCAAAGTGGGCACAGATCCATTCAGCAACATTGGATCTCTGGATTAGGGGAAAACCATGTAAACTGAATTACAAGAAATGGAGGATCTCCCCCCTCCATGAGTTGGTTCACATGTCTCTACAGCCCACCAATGCTTAATTTACCTGTGGGGACTGATGCACTGTGCAGATAGCAGGGGTTGTGTTGCGGTTTTGCATGGCACCTGTGGGTGCTTGGCTTGCTGTGGCATGTTGTTTCTTGGAAGGTGGCAGGAGTTGATTGAGAATTTGACAAATTATCCATGGAAGGGCTATTGGAGGATTGTCTAAACCTCAAACAATCCTGCTGCCTGGGTTCACACAACACGACAAGCCACAGTAAGCTGGTGCCTATGGGCACCATGCAAAAATGGCACCCAGAGGTGCCCAGTACGCAATAGCCCCCAGAGGTAAATTAATACATGGTGGGCTTTCATTATGTGTGAACAGGCCTGTTAGCTCTTTGCAAATATAGTGGCCAGGATCCATGAGCAGAATCTTGCTTCCACATGTGGACTTACCTTTCTGTAGAGTGGCCATTGCATGTTGGAGCCACAACTCAATTCAAAGTTAAGCACACTTAAACTAAATGAGAATAAATAGGATTAAGCATGCTTAATTTAACCCTCCTAGATGTTCAAACAAAGGCACATGGGCAGGACCATTGTGTTAGACTCCATTAGGCTTACGTACATTCATTTGAATTTATGAAGAGATCAGGGCCCAAGCATCATTGTTGAGAGCCCAGACAAAAGTTTAACACGGGCCTCCCCCCATACATACCACAGATCTATCCCATACATACAATCTCACGAATCTTGAAAGAAATGTTTCTATTTTAATCCTGGGGTTCAGTGTCATGGCAGTAGGCTCCACCCTAAATTTATGTACATTCATTTGAACATGTGAAGAGAGCTGCAATGCAGGATTGAGAGCCCTGAAAAAGCTCTGTGGGTACACTTGGGTTTTGTTTATTTATTACAATAATTTTTATCCCGCCGTTCTAGAAACTATACTCAAGGCAGCTTACAACGCATAAAATAAAGCTGGAAACTAGCAAGTATAAGGGGTGATGCACTCTGGAATGAAACAGCTTTTACTGCCACCCCTTTTGACAGGCAGTGATGGGGCTAAGTATACCTCCCCATGGAAGGTTGTTCTACAACGTGGGCACCGTGACTCAGAAGGCCCTCTCTTCTGTTCCCACCCGTTACAGTTCAGACAGCATGAGGGCATGGAGGGCATGGAGTGGGATACCAGTCTATCCCAGACCATTTAGGGCAGGGGTGGGAAACTTCCTGAGAGTCATCTTTCAGCCTATTGAAATGCACAGTGCATACATAAATGTGATGTATGTTTTGTTGTATGTATTTTCTCTCTCATGCCTGCTGTCAAGTAACCTGCTGGGATCCTAACAGGCCCCACCAGTGCTGATACCTGCCCAGGCAGCTATGAGGAACCATGTTCAATTTCCTACAATGCCCTGAAGTGCCTGACGTAGTATTACTCCAGGTCACTGTGGGAAATTTAAAATGAAATATAAAATCTGAAATGCTGTCAGGTAAGCCCAAAGCTGGTGGGCACTGAAGAGGTGGCTCATGAGGGACATTGTGTTGTGGGCCCTCTCAAACCTGGAACTGGCCGTGATTGTACTCTCTCTCTCTGTCTTTCTTTCTTTCGGGTTGCCATAGTGGCAGAAAAGCAGTAGGTAAAACTGAGCTCGCAAATGCAGGGCCAGATCTACACTACTGCTTTATATAGTGCTTTATAATAGTTTTGACAACTGTATATGGAGTGTGTCCTGAGCCCTAACGGTTGTCAAAACTGTTATAAAGCGCTTTACATCAGTAGTGTAGATCCTGCCCAGGTTTATTTTTTAAGTAGATAAATATCTTAAGGAGGTGCTGGAGATAGTCCACATGAACTATATTAATGCCAACAAATATATTGTTTAATTAAACTACTTATCATAGTAGTATCATTTGGTATCATAAGATTTATAACCAATTTACATAAAAATACATAGAATCATAGAGTTGGAAGGAGGCATTTAGGCCTTCAAGTCCAACCCTCTCTGCTCAGTGCAGAAATCCAGTTTAAAGTATCTGACAGATGGTCACCCAGTCTTTACTTGAATATCTCCAGTGCTGGAGAGCTCATCTTCTCTCTATGCAGTTCCTTCCATTGCTTGACTGCTCTTACCATTTAGATGTTTTTCCTGATGTTCAACCAAAATCTGCCTTCCTGTAACGTAAACCTGTTATATTGTGTCCTGCAGTCTTGGATGACAGAGAACAGGTTGCAGCCCTCTTCTGTGTGAAAACCCTTTAGGTATTTGAAAAGTGATATCATAACCCCTCAGCCTTCTCTTCTGAAGGCTAAACATACCCAATTCCTTCAATCTTTCCTTATATGACTTCGTTTCTAGTCTCCTGATCATCTTTGTTGCCCTTCTCTAAACCCGTTGCAATTTATCTGACTCCTCCTTAAAGTGTGGTGTGTAGAACTGGACACAGTATTAGAGGTGAGCTCTGACCAGTGCAGAGTAGAGTGGAACTATTACTTCCCGTGATTTAGAAATGATGCTTCTATTGGTGGAACCTAAAATTGCATTTGCCTTTTTTGCAGCTACATCACACTGCTGACTCATACCCAACTTCTGATTGACTACAACTCCAAGTTCCTTTTCACACATACTATTTTCAAGCCAGGTATCCTACATCTTAAGAAAATAAGAAGTGCCCTGCTGGATCAGACCAAGGGTCCATCTAGTCTAGCACTCTGTTCACACAGTGGCCAACCAGCCGTCGGCCAGGGCAACCAGCCATCGGCCAGCCATCTTATACTTGTGCATTTGTTTTCTCTTTCCTAAAATACAATATAAAAACGTTGTAAAAATAATAAATAGGAGACAGATCTGTGTTTCAAAAGTCATGGATCACATGTAAAACTCTACAATAGACATGCCAGTAGGTTTTTCATCTCTTTACGCAATTCTCACTTGTATGAAATGCAGTACTTATTTCAATTCAAAAGAGGGCAGCAGTTTACCTAGGCTGCTAGGAAAGCAAGGAATCAAAGTGGAGAAAGAATGTCTTGAGCAAAAATTGTTGGTTATGAAAAGCACACATCATGTTCTGAAAGATTAATTTTAATGTATGATGAATTTATGTTCTAGGGACTGTATATTTACATAGAAATGCTTTTAATTGATCACAGTTATTAGGAAATTCATTTGGCTTTTTTATAATGACTCCTTGTTGCATGTCCGTGACTGTCATTATAAAATATACGTATCAAGATGACTCTGCATCAAAATGAACAATGTCCTCATGTAGTATACTGAGGTGAAACACTGAAGGTAGTGTTAAGCATTACCGTGGGGGTAGGCAGACGTCAGGCTCGCAGGATCTATTTTGAGTTCCTTTTTTTTGTACTAGAATGTTGAAATCTACCACTAACCAGAACCTGACACAAAATGGTGGCATAGGGACAGAGGCCTAATCTACACTTGCCATTTATCCCAGGGAGGTCACGAGGTCGTCCCTGTGCAGTCCAAACAGATGATCCTGGGGTAAACCTGGGATGAGCACTCAATTTTCCCAGGATAGCTGGGGCTGCTTCTCCCCCGTTTCCCCTAATCATCTTGGGACCATCCCGAGCTCTGCAGGCAGTGTGGCTTTCGCTCCTGGGGTCCTTCGCCTTCCCCACGAGTAGCAGGGCTCAGGAAACAGGCACAGAGCTGCGCAGGGGGAGTGCGTGGGCATCAGGGGTGAGTGGGAGAGCATTTTCGCCATCTTTGGGATGGCGCTCGGTGTCTTCCAGCGCTGAGTTTACTGTTTGGTGTTTTTTTAAATCTCACTTTGCGCAGGATTGCACCTGCGCAATTGTCTCCACTCTTTTTTTAAAAAAAAATGGTGCCCAAGAACTTCCCTCTTTGCTTGTGGGACAACTCGCTGGACCCTGAGGGACGATCGTGGAAGTGGAAAACTCCGTGATTGACCCTTCCCACTCCCCAAAGGGCTGCAGATGTAAGTGAGTCCAGAGTCTACTGCACCCCATGAACCACAAACTAGATATATACAACTGTACATGTGAATTATCATAGATCAAGGATTCTGAAACATTACTTTAAAACTGGCTGGCAGAACTGAACAATGGCTGGTAAAAACAACCAATTAGCACTCCTATTTTACCTATGAGGAACACTGAGGCTGAGACAAGCAATTAGCACAAGGCCAACAGAGCTGTGTTGTTTTTGTTGATTACCTTGCTCTTGATAAAATCAGAAACCTTGCATAGCTGCAACAAACCACCCAGACATCTACTAGTAGATCATAATCTATATTCTGTCCACCCCTGTTTTACAGGAGAACGTTGGCAGAAAATCCATGTAGCATCAAATACTGCAAGGTTCTTAGGAGCAGGTCTGGGTTAACCATTATGGCAAGCATACTACAGCATCAAGCCCAAAGCAAACAGAAGTTATACTAATAGACCTGGTTTGCATATAGTGCTAACCCATGATTTCTTTAACTCATGGGTTGTTGAATTCTGGGTTGTTGTGATGTGAAATACAGCTGCAGTAACAAACCATGAACAACTCAGAAAGATAACCTATGGTTTACTGTTAGGTTGTGAACTCTGGGGTGTTTAAAACATGGTGATGTTACATGTGAACTCAGAACTGGTTGTTCAGCAGTTAGCTGCTAAAATATGTTGTCTTCTAATATTCAGGATGAATCTAGTAAGTTCGTATATAGTGATATATGGTTACAATATAGAGGTGGTGGGCAAAATGATAAAGCCAGTCCTTTATCCCCCAGTGATGAAATACTTTACAAGCCAGTCCTTTAGTGCTGTAAAGACATTTGGGACACAGGGAGGGAGCAGGCGAAGGAGGAGGGAAACAAACAACCTAGCAATTGAGAAAACAAACCTTAGTGTGTTCGATTGTTTGGCAGATAAACCTGGGGTAGGACAACAATCCATAAGTTAGCGATGGGTTAAATAAACCACAGGAGTGCCACTTTATAAAGAGACTGACAATCTTTGTAATGGTCTTTAAAAAATTCCAGAAGGTGGTGCTGGGGGATTATTGCTCTGTGCCGTGGCTCCTAAGCCATGGGGTTCCGCAGGGCTCTATTTTATCCCCTATGCTGTTTAACATATACATGAAGCCGCTGGGGGAGGTTATCCGGAGATGTGGACTGAGGTGTCATCAATATGCGGATGACACCCAGCTCTACCTTTCCTTTTCATCAAACCCAGGTGAGGCAGTGACTGTTCTGAACCAGTGCCTGGGCACGGTAATGGACTGGATGAGGGCTAACAAACTGAGACTCAATCCAGACAAGACGGAGGTACTGTTAGCGGGTGGTTCATTTGTCCGGCGAGGTGATGTTTGCCCTGTCCTGGACGGGGTTGCACTCTCCCTAAAGGATCGGGTCCGTAGTTTGGGGGTGCTCTTCGATCCAGAACTGTCACTTGAGGCACAGGTGAACTCAGTGGCAAAGAGCACCTTTTATCAGCTTAGGCTGATATACCAACTGCGCCCTTATCTGGACAGTGATAGCCTAGCTACAGTTATCCATGCTCTGATAACCTCTCGTTTGGATTACTGCAATGCGTTATACGTGGGGCTGCCTTTGAAAACGGTCCGGAAGCTTCAGCTGGTACAAAACAGGGCAGCCCGTTTACTAACAGGGACTGGCTGGCGAGATCACATTACGCCAGTCCTTTTACAACTTCATTGGCTGCCAGTCCAGGTCCGGGCCCGATTCAAAGTGCTGGTATTGACATTTAAAGCCCTAAACGGTTTGGGGCCAGGTTATTTGAAGGAACGCCTCCTCCCATATGTACCTACCCGGACCTTAAGATCATCTACAGGGGCCCTTCTCCGTGAGCCCCTGCCAAAGGAAGTGAGGCAGGTGGCTACTAGGAGGAGGGCTTTCTCCGCTGTGGCACCCCGGTTGTGGAATGAGCTCCCCAGAGAGGTCCGCCTGGCGCCTACACTGTACTCCTTTCGTCGCCAGCTGAAGACCTTTTTATTCACTCAGTATTTTAACACTTAATTTTAACTTAAATTTAAATTATACTGTTTTAACTCTGTATTTTAACCTTATATCAATTTTGCTGCGTGGTTTTATCCTGGTTGTGCTTTTTATATTGTATTTTGTATTTGTATTTTTAACTTGTTGGTTGTTTTATGATGATTTTAATTTTTGTGAACCGCCCAGAGAGCTTCGGCTATTGGGCGGTATAAAAATGTAATAAATAAATAAAATAAATAAAAATAAATAAAATATAGGCCTTTTAGTCTGATTCAGCTTGGCGCTTCACACATTCTCATGTTCTTAGACCACAATTCCTATCAACTCTCATCACCACGAAGCAACATGGCCAAATTATGCTGAAAGATGCTGCAACTGAGTGGTGGTTAACTGCTGAAATTTGTTGTTTTCTAATATTCAGGATGCATCTAGTAGGCTTGTATATAGTGATATATGGTTACAATGTTTGGGGCTTTTTAATTTGGAAAAAACGAGTAAGGGAGAACATGATAAGGGTGTATAAAGTGATGCATGGTGTGGAAACACTGGATAGGAGATATTTTTCTCTTGTGATACTAGAACCTGGGATCATTGGATGAAGCTGGATGGTGGGAGATTCAGGACAGATGTAAGGAAGTACTTCTTCACACAGTGCAAAGTTAAACATATGGAATTCACTTCCACAAGATGTAGCAATGGCCACAACATGGTTCAATTTAAAACAGGATTAGAGAAATTCATGGAGGATAAGGCTGTCAATGACTACTAGTCAGGATGGCTATATATATTACCTCCAGTATCAGAGGCAGCATGCTTATGTAAACCAGTTGCTGAGAAACATGAACAAGGGAGTGTTATTCTGTTGGTAGACTTTTTCAACAAAACCATAGCTATCTGCTTCCATGTGAAAACAAGGCCTTAGCTAGACCTACTTTTTATCACACGACGGAGGAGGGAAGATCTCGCATTTTGTTTAACGCAAGATCCCTCCTCCGTTTACACGTGAGGTGCGATGACCTCAGGAGGAGAGGCGTGGTGCCCACCATTTGTTTAAAGCAGCAGGAGTGCATGAGCGCTGAAAGGTGTTTTTTAAAAAATAATTGGTCGTCGTCACCATGGCGACCAAGGAGAGGCTCCGATAGAAGCCGGGAGAGCCTTAAAGCATGCGTTTCCAAAACGCGGAAACGCCCGGCTTAAGCCACACCTGCCTCATCCATCTGGGCCTCTCCTGTCGAGGTCAATAGGAGAGGCCCAGATGGACAAGATGGGCGTGGCTTAAACCGGGTGCTTCCGTGTTTCGGAAACGCACGCTTTAAGGCTCTCCGGGCTTCTATTAGGGCCTCTCCTTGGTCGTTGTCACCATGGCGACCAAGAAGAGGCCCCGATAGAAGCCGGGAGAGCCTTAAAGCGTGCATTTCCAAAACGCGGAAACGCCCAGTTTAAGCCACACCCACCTCGTCCATCCGGGCCTCTCCTGTCGACGTCAATAGGAGAGGCCCGGATGGACGAGGTGGGCGTGGCTTAAGCCGGGTGTTTCCGCGTTTCGGAAACGCACGCTTTAAGGCTCTCCCAGCTTCTATCGGGGCCTTTCCTTGGTCACCATAGTGACGACAACCTAGGAGAGGCCCTAATAGAAGCCCGGAGAGCCTTAAACAGGTTTTTTCCCCCCTTTAAAATAAGCACCTTTTTTCCGGACAAAAGGGGGAAATCAGGGATTTCCGCCTGGACCCGGTTTTGCCCCCCGATTTCCGGACATGTCCGGGCAAAACCGGACGTATGGTCACCCAAGGGTCAACCCGCGGCAATGGGCCACATGTTCCGTGGTCTCGGGCTCAGCCCAAGACCATGGAAAAAATGGGCCCAAAGTGTAGGGCTCTATCCTGGGGCAAGGTAGGGATCATTCCTCCCTGATCCTGGAATCCCCTGTGTGTCATGTGGATGTACAGGGATGATCCCAGGGTTCGCCCAGGGATAAAGCCCTGTCTAGCTAAGGCCCAAGAATACAGCTAGTGTAAACTGCCTGCAGGTTCTCATGTCTACCATTGGTGTACTATTTCCCCTCTCCAATTCCTTCTGCGAGTGCATGGATTCTGTTTGCACAGTTCAGCTACGTGGGATGGCAAAATAGGCTAACGGAAAAGAGCCAGAGCATAAATTCCTAGCTGTGACTGCAGCATCATTGGGCTACATTGTGCAAGCAGGTTTCTGCTCATGAAATGAAACTTTTCTCATCACCCTTCCCTGCTGCAGCCCCCCCTTTCCTGCAGCACCAAATCTGTTCTTCCAGGCCTTGTCTCCTCAAGCAGCGATGGATGGAGTGGGTGTTTGCAAGCCATTTGTATTCTTGTTGGTATCAGAAATTTCTTCAACTCAGTTTTAGTTTCAAAAATAAACCTTTCCTAGAATGCTCTACAAATGAAAATAAACATGGTGTAACTTTTGAGGTGGGCTAGAACACAACAGAGACAGTATTTCATCACTGTACTCTTGTTCAGTTTTTTTTAAAAAAAGGTTGCTCATTAAAATAATTTATAGCAGACTTCTTCAGATTGGGCTTGATTTGCTTGATGTTTAAAATTCTTGAAAGCAGAGCTGCAAACAATTTGATAAATGAATACAATTGTTTTTTCATCTACACATCAACTTTTAAGTTATTTGTGGAGAGCCCCATTATATCATATTATATAAACCTACAGGCTTAGATCCATTAGACCCAATGAAATCAATGGTATCATTGATTTCAATGGGTCAATTCTAAATTTGACTATGTCTGGATCAAACCCGCTAAAAATCAGATGAGATGTAAATTCCTTGAGTTCCAAACTCCAGAGTTAAGATTTCCTCCTTGGAGGTATATTATTTACTCGCCAACAGAACATCCCGTGATGAAAATTATTTTAAAACATTTGAAGGTTGTAACATGGCACTTTCTACAAATACATGTACCGTGCATAGTCTATGATTTATTCATTGATATGGATTTCTAACCTGCCTTTTCTTTACAGCTAAAACAGAGGCTTTCAGTATTTCAAATCACAGTCTATTATGACTTGGTCAGCTTTCTCAGTCATTGCTGTGCTGTCTGTATCACTGGTCCCAGTAGTGAAAATATGGGGGGGGGGGGGACAAAAACAAAGCCCATGTTTGTGCATTTTATGCAGGGGGTAATGTGGCTATCCCATTCTCCCCTGTAAGGTATGAGAGAGAGAGAGAGAGAGAGAGAGAGAGAGAGAGAGAGAGAGAGAGAGAATGATGATACCATTCTAGCCAGCATTCCTCCCAGGTTAAAAAAATACAGCAGTGACATCCAATTACAGGAGGAGTTTTTAGAGGCTTTGCATTAATGTGAAACAGGAGCCTTGTTCAGGTGTTCAAAAAAGAGTTAATAGCTAGGCATGAGGAGAACTCCTTTGTTGTGTTTGTCACTCTGTAGTCATAGAGGGCTACTGTCTGAAGAGGAAAGCCACCAGTATCCATGGGACACTCCACATTTGGCAGAATGCTGAAAAGTCCCGAGTTCTGGCTTACATGGAGAGAAGCCCCAATAGATACAGGAGATGTAGCCATGACTAGTGACAAATGCAATGGAGAAGGGGTGTGTGTGGGGGCAGGCTCCCCAGGCACTGCTGTTAACTCCTTTTTGAACACTTGAACAGGGTCAGTACTAGCACAGGTCCGTATCACACCTTTCATTTTAAAGTATACACCTAGGGCACTAATAGCATGTCACACATATACACATATAAAGCCTATGTGTGTTTCTCTTTTTTAAGATGTGAAAAGCTGCTCCCAGAGAAGAACATTTAGAATGGAGAAGCAGTGAGAGAGGGAAGGAACGCTGTTTTACCAACCTGATTTTTTTTTTGCTTCAAATGACACCCCCGTGATGTTTTTTGCCCTTATAAGTTTCAAAAACTGTGCTTGCCTTTATGTTTTTTATGTAACATATTTAAGAGTACATCTATAAACCTGTGCATTGTACAGTAATTATGCCAGCAGCTCTATATAGCATGGTAGTTACCATTAGCATCAACTGTGAATGCTATTACAGCTAAGAAATGTGTTTAAACCCAGGGCTGTGTCAAGGGTAGGCATGGTCAGGCATCTGCCAAGGTCCCACACTGCAGCACTGTACTTTGGCTAGTTCCTAGTCCAGTCAGGTTCACATAACAAGTGACCAGAAAGATGACAGTTCCTCTAGGCTCTGCCAGGAAGTCTGGAAACATATTTGGGACTTGTTATAAGCCAGTCTTCTCCATGCTGGTGGTCTTCAGATGTTTGGGATATAATTCCTATCACCCTGACAATTAACTATGCTGTCTGGGGCTGATGGGACTTGTAGTGCAGAACCACAAACAGCGGGGAGAAAAGCACCGAAATCAGGTGAAAAAAGGCAGAAGCAAATTCTCAGGATGCTGAACTTTTTATTTATACGTTGAAGAGCCCAGTGCGTTTCGGCCTTCTTATCAACAGAATGTCTTTCTCAGTCACTATTAACAATCTAAGAAAGACATTCTGTTGATAAGAAGGTTTTTGCAGACATGTTCCTACACCCCCCTGAAGAAGGCCTTGAAAAGATTAAGCCCAAAACGTGTCAGGCTCTTCAACCTACAAATAAAAAGTTCAGCATCCTGAGAATTTGCTTCTCCCTTTTCCCCCACACCAGGGACTTGTAGTCCAAAACATCAGCGGGGAGCACCAGGTTCAGGAAAGCTGAGTATATATGTGTGTGTGAATTTATATATACATGTGGATATACACATGTACATATACAGTTAGACACGGAGAGTGTCAGCAACAGTTTCTGAAGTAAAACCTCTAACAGATGCTAGCCTTACTATTGAAAATGGAAAACAAAGAAACTGATTTGCATGTTTCTCTCATTATTTCCCACGTACATATATAGGACCAAATTTGAACAAAGCCATATTTATCCCCTGAGCCCTCTTCTGATGTTAATACCCAGGTGTTTAGCACTCTTGTCTCCCTCAGCTAGCTGTGTACAGAAATAGCTCTTAAAAGACTTGGAAGTGGTTGTGTACAGCTGCTGTTGCCCTCAATACTCATTCTTTTTGTCTCCCGCCATGGTCTCTGGTCAAACTGTTTTTGCAAGATTTTGTAGCACTTTGAGTTGTACTCTGGGGTAGATGAAGAATCGAAATTAGCCCTCCAAACACGTGTCCAAAACTGCAGTAATAGGACGGTGTGGACACTTCTTTCTTTCTTTCTTTTTACTGCTGTGGATGCTATTTGGATATTGTCCATGAGCATCATGTAATTCTTCCCCTTTTCTAGCCTGGGCACAGAGCAGTTCTAGAATGTTGTTTCTCCAGTTCAATTAAAGGTCCCCTTGAATTCAATGGGCTTATTTCAGATTAGACATGCATACGGTTGCATTGTTTCTCTTGGAGTCCCTCCTCCACAAAAATTGGCATAGCATGCCTTTTAAAACTTTGGGTCTGCTTTCATAAAGCACCTTTGGAAGGGTTTTGGTTTTTTTGCAAGACATTCTTATAAAATAATAATAATAATAATAATAATAATAATAATAATAATAATAATAAAGTTCTCTTGGTAGTACAGGTTTAAAAAAGGGTTGCATGGAATGGCACATTGTGACTTTATATTTTCTACAAGCCTGCACTGACTTTGTAGAAAAGTCTCCTTTCTGGTGGGTATTTAACTGTACTTTGGAGCGGTATTTAACTGTAGTGCACCTCTCAAATAAAATGAAGTGCTGGAAGAACAAGCCCCCCACTATGTAGAAACTGTGTGTGTGTGTGTGCGCGCGCGTGCTTTTCTGTCCACTTTCATGGCGGCTCCCAGGGCATGTCTACACCATAGGGTGTAGAGAGAGGGATGGGGGAGGATTGTGGACTTATCTGCTTTGGTGATCCTCTTCCAGTGTCTTGACGGATGCGCGACGTCCCGGAAGTAAGGAGGGATGTCGTGGCTGCCATTTTTCTTTGTAAACAAGGCAGAAGGAGGGCAATTGTGCTCCACCAAAAAAGGTAGTTTAAAAAACAAAAAGAAAACAGAAACTGAACCCGCCCCCTCACTTCCCACCCTGATGGGCACAGACTTCCCCTGTGCAGCTCCATGCCCATTTTAAGAGCCCAGCTACTCGCAGGGAGGAAGGGACAACCCGAGAGCAGCGGCCAAACGCTTCACGCTCCTCAGGATGGTCCCGAGACGGCAGGAAAATTGGATTTTTCCGCAGTTCCCAATATCATGGGGAAAGTCCCTAGTCATGCCTGGTTGCCCCGGGATGCCCTGCCTGTGCGCAGGGACGACCCTGGAATATAGGCATGGTGTATACATGCCCCCAGTGAGTGACAAAAGTGGCAGCCATTTTAGGACAGGGCTTTCTGGGAAAACAGAATGATGGCTGCTCCGATTGTCTTCTCCACAAAACAAATGTAGCTGAAACAACATTGCTGATTTTGAGGTGGGTGAAACAGCTGAGTATATAAATTCAGTACAGCATTAGTATATTTTGCTGTTGCTGGTTTTATTGTTAACCACCAGATAATATTAGTTGATGGGCTGTAACACACACACACACACACACACACACACACACACACACACACACACACACCTCAAGAGGCAAGCCACTTCCATTGCTCTACAGAAATAATTGTCTAAGAACAACCTCAGCTTAGGAAGTGAAATTTATTATCTTGGTTGCCATGATAGAAATGAGGAATAATGGGTATTCACCAGTCAAAAACAGGTGTAAGCTGAAAGAGATTTTTCACTCTGATTGCTTAGCTACGTGTATTTATTGTTGAGGTAAGGTTACTGTCTTTTGCCAGTTTTACTCCTTACCTTTTCTGGAGAAAGGAGAGGATGATAATCTGAAAACTGGTTGAACTCATTGGCTAAATCAGAGCAGCTCATTGTGAAACCTTACGCTACACGTGATTGTTGTGACAATAAACGCCAGTGAGTTCCGGTTATTACATGCACAGCTCTGTCCTAACTGCTCTCTCTAGCAACTCTTAAATACTCTCAGTGTAGCAACACCTCACACACCTGTTCAAATAATTATCATCCCTATTACCTTCTGTTGACACGGGCTCCATACTTTTTCTTCAATAAGCGTCTGCAGTGAGCTGCAAATTGACAGCTAGGGGGGTTAGCTAGAGTTGTTTGTTTACCCATATCCAGTTTGTTACCACAAATACTTTCAGCCAAGAATTGAACAAAGATTGGTTTGACATCCTTGTTGAGCAGGATTTGCCCCCCCCCTCCAGCTCTCCCCCACCCCACCAACCGGTGCTTCTGTGCAGAGTTGCACAGGTGTTCCCTCACACCTGTCTGACAGAGAACAGAGTAGGGTTTGTTAGGAACTTCAGACTTACCTGGAATTAAGTATTTGTTTTAAGGTTTCAGTGAATCCAAGTAAACAAAGCATGATAGTATGGTTCATATTTAGTGCTCAAGCTTAACAGTGTGAAAACAATAAATCCAAACAATCTCATAAATGCTTAATCCTCTTCCTATAGAAGATAGTGGCCAAGTTCCTGTTAACTTCTTTGGCCAGCAAATCAAAGTATATCCTATTACTTCAACACATTAGGTTGCAAGCTATATTTTCAGAGGCCTTTGAGCACATCTGTTAAGGCATGTGAATACACAACACAGATCTAGAAACTGAGATATTTTAGCACACAACCATTAACTGGCATACACATGTATTTGATATGTATGAACGAACAGAGTTTGGCGCCAGTATCTCATGATGGTTCTCCTGCTGCATCATCTGCTTGTAGGTTATCCTCTTGCCGTTACTTCGTCTATTGCATTCCCCCATCCTTACACCCAATTTTTGAAACCTTCCTTGTTCTTCTTCAGAAATACACTTTCCCTCCACTGCAACGTCCTCATTTTAATCTCAAAATAGTCTTGTGGCACCTACACATGACTGCCTTGAACATCTGGTGGTATTTGAGGGAATATCTCATTGGATTTAGTTGGGCAGTTATCAGAAGCTTCAATTGTACATGCCCTACAAACCCCTAGATAAATCCACATAGGAAAATTGTCATGTGAAGTGGCTTTTGAATACCAGGCAGAGGCTTAATCAAGGCTGCAGGCATTATAGGGCTCCAGTTTTTATGCTCTAAATGGCTCCTGTGGCTTTATGATTACTGCTACGCACCCTTTTACCCTCAGATATCCTGATTTTTTTGTCCCTTTTTGTGTCAGTCCTGGACAATAACCTTAAAAAAATGAGGCAAGGTAAACCAGTGTATGTAAATATATTCATCGTTCACATTCTACTATAAGTTCAGAATTGGTACAAATTGAAATTTGGAAACTTGTGTAATACATACTGTATTTGTGAACCGCCCAGAGAGCTTTGGCTATTGGACGGTGTAAAAATGTAATAAATAAATATAAATAAATAAATAAATACTGTCCCAAATGGATGACATATGTCTGGTTTTTGTTGATGTCAGGGTTCCGGATAATTATTTTCGCTCCGCATTTCAACTTTTTAGAATGGGGGAAAAACCAGCACAAAAGATGGGAAACCATCGAACAATTGGCAGATGGAGAAAGGGGGCGGGGCCAGAGCAATGGTTAGTGGCCTTTGGGGAAACCTTGGAGCCTTGGATTGGGACCCCAGGCATGTTGGATTTGACCCAGGTACCTGATGTGGACACCCTGATTGCACTCATCAGGGTTGGGGAACTTGAGAACTTCCATTATCAACATGCATCTTGTCCCTTCCATGTGGTCTCAGGAGGGGCTTTACTGCCACAGAGTGTGAAGGAAGAAGCCACATTATAGATTATGTTTCTGTGCCCATGAAACCAGTCTTCTTCTACCCCCCACCTCACCCCCAACCCCCACCAAGTCTTGCACCTTCTGGTTGTAGATTACTACTGCTGATGCAAATTAATCTAGAATGTTGTGAATTTATGACATCAGTATATTTTGATATGATGCTTCCAATTTAGCATAATAACTTCACTGCCAAATTGGTTCTGAACCAGCAAAGCTGTGGGTGGTGAGAAAAAAGCAACAAATATGAAAAACACACATTCCCTAGCAAGCCACATTGGTTTATGCGACAGGCTGCTTTCGGTGCATTTAAGCACATTCTTCCTGATTAATATTTCCAGTAGAGCTCTTCCAATCTGTTGACGACATGACGAGATATTTATCTTTAAATGGACTAAATACATATTTAGATGATAGAATGAAGAATCTCTGAAAGATGTGATAGCCTATTGAATAAATAATGCATCTTTTTAAAAAGTCTAAATGCGACTTTACAAGATAAAGTGCAAGGGCTTCAAAGGAGCCATTGATCTATGGAGTACATAATATGCATGTTAAAAAATGTTTGAAATACTTATTTACATGACATACGGCTCAGAAGGAGCCATTACGCTCTTCAAGTAAATGGGATGCATTGTAAAAATTGTCTAAGCATTGCTTTTATCAACTGCTAAGAAATCATGTTCTCTGTTAAACAAGCTATGCCAGTAAAGAAAGATGTTAATTTGCAAATGAGCAATAACATGGCCCCTAAATTAGGATCTAGAAACCCGGACCCATTGTTCATTACACAGCTATTCCATGTGAAAAACATCCTTCATTTTTGGTCACATGGCAGTTATCAATAAATTTATTTATATGCTAAATTGCACATTCATATCTAGTTTAAGACAGCAGGACTCACTCCATAGCAAGAGCTATGGACATTGTGCTCTGGTTCACATGACACGACAGGCCACTATGGCTTAATTTACCTGCGGGGGCTTGTTTTAGGGTTATTTGAGGGTTATCTCCAACCCTCAAACAGCCCCTGCCACCTGGGTTTGCACAACACAACAAGCCATAACAAGCCGGGTGCCTGTGGGTGCCAAGCAAAAATAGCACCCACAGGCAGCTGGCTTGTCATGACAGCCTGCATGGGTAAATTAACCCATGGTGGACTGTTGTGTCATGCAAACCATATCAGTAAGAACTATGTTAAAATTAGATCTATTCCAGGTTCGATGTGGTCATTTTCCATTTGCCTTTTCTACAGTTCTAAAGTTTATGAGCCAAAAACTATTGTCAAGTGTTTGGAACCAGCCATTCTGGAAAGTGTACCATCATCAGTAGAAAAAAACCCCACATTTAATTTCTTCTTGAATAGTAATGTAATCAAGATTCATAATCACTGGGTTCAGGATATGAATTTGCTCAAGTCATAATGTTTAGCTTTTTTACGAATTGAGTACCATTTCCTCCAGAAGATCTTCTCCAGATTGAAATGTTAAATGAGAGTCTGAGCATGTTCAGTCAGTGTTATGCAGATCAGGTGCACAAAGCCAGACGCTTCATAAGTTCATGCACAGAAGGACATTAATGTGAACTAGTTATTCTCAGTGAAACTCTTGTTGACTGCTGTGAACCAGGTAACCAGATTTCTAACCAAACAGCCTTTTTTTTATGAGTATCTTCTCTATTTGGATCAATAACTTCTCACAACTGTTTGCTGCAAACATTTTACATGATTGTTGTTTCTTTTACAGATCTAAAACCTTCTCTTATTCCTGGCTGTGTTGTTTGGCGGGGTGGGTGGGGAGGATTCATTTTCTTATCTCTCCAACATGGTTGTGGGGTAAGGTGAGTGCAGAGCTGGTAAAACCAAAGTTCAGTTTCTAAGGGGAAATACAATGATTTGCATGTTGGTGGCACCATCAGTACATAGGCCAGCCTTCTCTACCCTTTTATTCTTCAGATATTTTGAATTACATCTTGAATTACAACACCATTGGCCATGCTGATTGAGGATGGTGGAAGTCATAGTGCAAAACTATTTGGCAGGTACCAGGCTAGGGAGGGTTGGCACACATCAACATTACAAGCCAGGAGAGAATGATTGGAAAAATAGATGTGTTTTCCCCAAAACAGTCTCTGCGTAATCACACAAATACCAAGCAAATCCCAAATTCGGGTGAGGGAAGCGCACTCATTACTATTTCAGAAGTCTACAAAGATTTGTAGTGAATGTTACAAGGGAGTCCTGTGTATATCAGGTAATGTATTTCCTCCCACTTCCATGGAGCGGTGAACATCCTTTTCATTTTTCTCTTACAATTACGATGTCTGTTTGTCCCTTATAATGGCAGCTACTAGGGATGTGCTCCGCTTCTAATTGGACCGGAGAAGCAGGAGCGGAGCAGGGGGCTTCACCTGCCCTTAAGGCGGAGGCGAAGAGGATTGGGGGGCTGGCGGAGCGTGGCGAAGAGGATCGAGGTGAAGGCGGATCCTTCGCCTTGATCCGGAGCTCCGCCGGAAAGGTAAGTGGGGTTTACCGGGCCCTGCCGCTGTCGCCGTCGCCCATGTGGCGACGGCGGCAGGGCCCGGTAACCCCCCTCCCCACCCTCCTCTCCCTTACCTGCCTCCATCCGCGGTCCGTCGGTGTCTTCAATTGAGCCCACGGTTCCACCAGGAAGCCTGGGCCGCTTGCGGCCCAGACTTCCTGTGAAGACGGCGACGGACCACGGATGGAGGCAGGTAAGGCCCCCCTCTCCCTTGGTCCCTTACCTTGAGTCTCAGCGTGCTTATGTATCCCTGGACAAGCTATCATGGTGGCGAGTTTGAGATTTTTAACGTGCAAATTGACGGAGCTATGGAAAGGGGTGTGAATGGGGTGCCCGATTTTCATAAATTCCCCAAAAATCAGGGGATGATGGGACTGCCTTGAGTCTTGGCGTGCGTGTGCACCCCTGGATAAGCTTTCATGGTGGCAAGTTTGAGATTTTTAATGTGCAAATTGACGGAGCTATGGAAAGGGGTGTGAATGGGGTGCCCGGTTTTCATAAATTCCCCAAAAATCAGGGGATGATGGAATTGCCTTGAGTCTTGGCATGCGTGTGTATACCTCCATGAGGTGTCATGGTGCCAAACTTGAGGTTTCTAACTTTAATAGAAAAAAAGTTGTATACTTTTTTAGCTTAATGCAAGCCTATTGGGGGGGAAACGGAGCTCCGATCCGGATCCGGAGCTCCGAGCGGAGCGGAGTGGACATAGGCGGAGCGGGGGCGGGGCGGAGCAGCCTAATCCGCAAATCGCAGATCTGGAAGTGAAGCGGAGCGGGGGGTCCGTGCACACCCCTAGCAGCTACTATCCTTTTATTGCAGATGTCATGGTATTAGCATTCAGATTAGGTAAGATCCTTGTAGATTAAGGCGGGGAAGCTGTGAGCCTCCAGATGTTGTTGGACTGCCATTCCCATCAGCATAGCCAATGGTGAGGGATGATGGGAACTGCAGCAACATCATCTGGGGGGCCACATATTCAACATCCCTGTTGCAGATAAATATAAGGAGGGTCTTATGTCCATTACCAAGTGATTTCATCCATGTTCAGAAGTGTTCCAAATTCACCATTGAAATATATCTACAGTGAAAAGGTTGGTACATATTTCTTATTATCAGTGAAAGAAATACACTACAGGTATGGGAGGAATCACAGTATAGATGTTCATTTTCTGTTTTTTCTTTGCAAGCAAAATCTCCCAAGTAGAACCTAATTAAATCCATGAATTATAGCAAATACCTCCTCTCACAAGTTATATATGACAACCATGAATATGAGATATAGTCACATCACTGTTAAATTGCTCAGTTCTTTACAGTGAAATTCCATAGAGCTGTTGTATGTGTATTAGGCAGGTTATTAGTATAATAGCAAGTACTGAAAAAAATTGTGGCTGCATTACCTTGAAGACTAACTGGGCTGTTATGGCATGGAGCTTTCGTAGGCTACGGCCGATATCAGATGCATGCCACTGGGTGATGCTCATGCCATAAGAGCTTCAAGTACAGCTGTATTGCAGAGAGAAACAGTAAGCAGAAGTGCTTTGTGCTTCCTGCTCCTTGCCTGATATAGACTTCTTGCATCGCTCCTACATGAGAGATGTGAACGTTCTATATTGGATGAGAATTAAACATATCTCTGACGCCTTAGCTAGACCAGGCTCTGAGGCCTTAGCTAGACCAGATGATGCACAAGGGATCCTGGGATCAGGCAGGGATCAACCCTCCCTGCCCTGGGATATAGCCCTACCCTTTGACCCCGCTTTTTCCATGGCCTCAGGCTGAGCCCGCGGCCGCGGATCGTGTGGCCCGTTTCACCCGGCTCCACATGGTGCAGTGCTCCTCAGGAGCACTGCGCCCATCAGGGCTAGGGTGGGGGAGCGGGGAAATGAAGTTAATTTTTTTAAAAAAAACACCTTACCTTTGTGCATGAGCATTCGTGCGCTCCGTTCCTTTAAAAAATAAAAAATGGCGGACGTGACACCTCTCTTCCAGAGGTCGCCATGCCTGATGTGTAAATGAGGGTGACATCCCACGATACTTGCACCGCGGGATCTCCCCTCCTCCGATGTGGACTTACCGGTAGGTCTAGCAAAGGCCTAAGTCAGACTATTGATCCATCTAGCACAATATTGTCTACACTGACAGCCAGATTTACAAGGCATTAAAGCAAAAGTTTTTCCCAATCCTTCTTAGATCTTTTAACTGGACATGCAGTGTCTTATCCTTCTTTCTCTACCTATGGGCCCTCCATCCTTGCAGATATACAGGAACAGGAAGCACAAGGCACTTCTGTTCCCCTTCACTGCATCTGAAGCCACCCAACCAGATAGTCTCTTAGGCTGTCAAAACACATTTTATCTTCTCAACAAGTGTGCTTTTGGGCATCAACACAATTTGAGACTTTCATGCTCCTTTCCACCACCATGGCAGTATATTTGGCTAAATGGGACACCCTCAAAGTGAGGCCAACTGTGATTCAAAGAACTATGATGTCTCTGGAAGCCTCTCTTTCTGAACAAAATCTCTCTCCCTCCCCCTGTTAAATTTATCAGTGGAATCCTGGAGGTTCAGTGTGTTTGATTGGCTCTATGAATCTGTTGTGGAAGGAATTTAATAATAATGCAGAACATGATGGGGCAGATTGTAAAAGCTATAGGTGCCTTCTGCTGAACTATATGGATGTGGCTCCATACCTGAAGGCAAAGAAGGAAAAGTGCCTGCATTCAAATGTCCTTCATTAGGCCAGCTAATGCCATATTGAGTTGTACTTCAGTCTCTCAAGATACTGAAAGGTTGAAGAAATGGTAGAGCTCTTTTTTACCTTTATAGCTGAATGACTCGGCACCATAACTCTGCACACATAAAAAGTATTAAAGGCACAGGAGCCCCCTTTTGAGGTCAGAAGTTTATAACTTTACACAAGAGCAAATGCAACTCTGCCAAGCCCATAATAAATAAATATACCTTTAAAAATGAAAATACAGGATGGCTGTCACTCAGCATGAAGAGCACTTGAAAGATGAGACTGGGACCATGAATTTTGCTCTCCTATAATGTAATGACCAAACAATGTAGAAAGTAGGAACTTTCCAAATATGACAGATAAGTAAACCAAGAGTAGAAAATCCTATTTGGATCCCATGCCATTTCAGATGTAGAATAATGACCAATCCAGTCAAGATGCATATATTGCTTTTTCTTCTAGTTTTGCTGCTGTTGCTGTAACTCACTAAGTTTAGAATCCTTTGCATGGAAGATGGAGATGGATGTTGATGGTGATAGTGGAAGAACTCTTAATCTTTCATCGACTCATTGACTATGGGACAAGAATCTCACACATGAAATCTCTGAAATATGAGCAAGATACTCAAATGAGGATGGATAATATACGCTTTTAACATTAGTATTCATGCAATTAATTTGTATGCATGTTTCATCATCCTGTACACTGTTCAAAAGCAGGAAACATAGTCCTTTTGCTAGAGCTCAGTCCTCTAGCTCCACACTTTAAGGACATCCCGTTCATGCAGACTACTTGGGGCTCTGGATTTCTCCTGGATTATCTTTTCCAGAAGCAACTACCCCACAAAAAGTGACAAGAGTAAAACCAACGAAATGCTTCTAGTGAAGAATGTGTCAGCCGATGGAAGTCTTGCTTTTATGAATTAGTGGTGTTCTTTTGGGAAGGAGGGTGAACACCACCTCTATGGTCAAGGTTCTAGAATCTTCCAAAACTTTCTCTGCACAGCCACAGACCCACAGATGAGAATGCAGGGAAACCACAAAAGAAAGGTATATCAATATTTCATCTCTTATTGAAGATTATTATGCATTTCCACGTAAGGAAATCTACACTGAGAGCATTTTGTATTTGGAAACATGTACCACTTTTGAAAAACGGAATGACAAATGATATTGCACTTCAAAATTCTATGCATTTATTTGTTGTAAATGTAACAAATGTAGACGTTTTGCACATAACTGGAATGGAAAGATTCAAAAGCTGGGAAATAATGTGGAAATATAGGGTGTACGCTAAAGTTCGGTAAATGGAATTGCAAGTAAAACCAATACTTAAGTTCTTGTAAACCCTTTAACCATTGAGGTGTATGAATAGTTTAGTGTAAGAAGCCTTGCACAATGCTGTTTCTCCTCAGAAATACTAACATTCTACAAGTATTAATTAATGGTGTGCAATGACCTCTGTACGTAATCAGGGGATATATCCAATTGATTCCCCTCAACTAAAATGCATTTATCTGCAGTGCACCGTCTCATGTCTGAATAATTTCTGACGAGCAAAATGTAAGTAGCACGTCTGACATTTTGACACCAACACTTCTATACCTGTATCGTCGTATAGGGATTGCGAAAACGCACCACCTTGCTGTTACGTTTCATTAGACGCACACAGTAATTGTAGTTATAGAGAAGCCGGTTAATCATTGGCATCCAGTGAACAATAGATCAGCTAAAAATACAAAGAGACAGATCTGCTAACCCTCGCTGTCCTTCTCCTACATTCTTATTTTAGCGGGGAATAAAAGGTATATGGTAATGAGATTCTACTTTAACCAGCCTTTGCAGCCCCCCTCCCTGCAATTATCAAGCAAAGACTGCAATTTTATACACATATTACACAGGGAGTAAGTCCTAATGAACTCAGCGGGTTTTACTTCTGAGTAAAGATGCATAGACTATTTCCCTTCCACATCTAACATGCTTTCTCCCCGTAATGGAACGCAAAGACATCTCATCCCAATGCTTTACGGAAGGAAGCATCAACTTATTTTAGATATTGTACAAGTGTGGTCTACTCAAAGTGAAGCTGGGATAAACAGTGTGAGATTAACGTTTGCACTAAGTTCTCTAATGGCTAGATTGATAGCTGACATTGCACGGACATGCAGGAATCAGGGCAGTCACTGCAATAAATGCACAACTGATTGTTTATGGACACCCCACCCCACCTCCTTTCAGCAGCAATGACAACATCAATCAACTGAGGGTAGTGCAAATGCAGGGTAAGATACTGTGCCAAACTTCCTGCTCTTTTTTCTCTTGGCTCCTCTATATGTAAGCCACGAGTAACCACCGCCTAAATGTAGAATTGTTATATGCAGAGCAGAAACTGGCATTAGTGCAACAGATGTCACACAATACTCCACTGGGAAAAACTCTGCCAATGAAGGGGGGTTCCTTACACTGCTGCTATCCATTCGTTTGCTGAATGCACACTTCCCCACCCCCAAATAGGTCCTAAGCGCTCCGTCACACCAGAGATTTATCGTACTCTCGTCATGCCTGGTACGCATTTTTGCAGTGCAGTACTCACATGACGTCGTTCCAGTCCTGCGCTCATCTCACCTCTTCCCCTCTGGTTTTTGACTTATTTTGGAGTGGGGAAAGTCCTTTCCCCCCCTTCAAATGCAATAAAGCCGCTCCTCTGTCCCATGTAGTGCTGTCTTTGCACTACATCAAACCATCTCGTTTTTTCTTGGGGGCATACTCCTGTTGCCTCATCATCATCTCTCTCTCTCTGGGGGATTCCACACGTCGTACTGAGGGCGCTTCAATGCGCCCCCAGTGCGCCCCCAAAGCGATCGTGTAGCTTGCCTGGAAGAGACGAGGAAGAGGCGTCCTTGCCGCCGCCACCCACCTACCTCCTCGCCGGCCGGGTCGGAGAGCTCGGCGGAAGAAGGCCCTGCCTTCTTAGGCCGAGCTCTCCGAACCAGCTGGCAAGGAGGTAGGTGGGTGGCGGCGGCGGCGGCAGCAAGGACGCCTCTTCCTCGTCTCTTTGAACAGGCAAGCTACACGATCGCTTTGGGGGCGCATTGAAGCGCCCTCAGTACGACGTGTGGAATCCCCCCCTCTCATCTTACACCCGCACCCACCCCTCTATATACGGTGGGTACCTCCTTTTGTTTCCTAGTTTCCTATGTCTACACACACACACGGGAAACTAGGAAGGAAATGGTGGTACCCACCATCCATGAGGAATACATCAGTGTAGATCTATGCCTAGTTGTAAGATTGCCTTGCTGGTTGCAAAGGCGAGGGTGTGGGTTGTGGGGAAGAATGCCTGAAGGGGGTTGTGATCTTTGCAAGCAAACTGGCAATTTTGTATAGTGCACAATAAGCTGTAGCTTCAAGTTAGGATTCTGCTCTTTGGGGTGTGTGTGTTAAACTACAGAGAAAGAGGGAGGGGGAGAGAACGCCTTCCCTTCTCCTCCTGTCTGAAGTGGCGGAGGAGTCTCCCCAACCCACCTCCATCTATCTCCACACTTTGCCCGCAGCCTCTGCGCACAGCAACCTCTGGCATCTGCACGCCTGGAGGGGAGAAAGGGAGAGAACCAGGGCGGGGAGAAAGATGGAAGAGCGAGCCATGAGGAGAGAGGTTCCATTGAAGCTTCCTTTGCGATATTTGTTTGATATCTCCCCACTACTCTGCCGAAGGGCTTCCAAAACTTTCTTCCCCTTTAGTCCCATTTAACTGACCCATTTCTCTTCACTTATATTAATCTATTCTGGAGAGACCTTATTCTCATAGCATTGAAAAAGAATTTTGCAAAAGCCTCGATTGTGTCTCTATCCTCTGTGGCCCTGAAGCACTGAAGAAGTGCATTGATTTCCAAACTGGTGTCAAGTAATAATCTCTCTAATCTTTGTATAAAAACAACGGAGTAAAACGTGGACAATCAATTCAATTTCATTGCTTCCACATGGGCACAAGCGATCATGAAAAGTGATTTTTTGAAACCTCCCCTGCAACAGAGTAGATGGCAGGACATTAAATCTTGCCAGTGTTAGTGCGCGCCAATATTTAGGTATATTAAGCATTGAAAAATATTTCGCTTCTGCCATTCCGAATCTTGGGTTACTACCTAAGAACAGAGGGGAGCAGGTTCTATCTGCTGCAGGTCTTAAAACTTGTGTGTCACAATCTCTTACCCTTTGAGACAAAAGGGTCTTGGCTGCATACTTTTCAAATCTGTATGTAATTTTGCCCTACTCCCTTGTATGTGTCAAGTCTGGTCGGTGACCATAATAAAGTTGTTGATTAATATATTAGGAGAAAGCATAGTGTGTTGTTTTATTATAATTGCGCAGTTTCAGGCTGCCGTACTATTGTATTTGCACAGAAATTAAAAAAAACCCCAAAATATATAAAAAGTTAACCGCAGGGGGAAAGAGAACATAGGGGGCGGGCAGGCGATTTCCCCGGCATAGTAGTGATAGAGGTGAAAAGATACATGAGCTGAAATAGTGCAACAATGCACAGATGTGAAAGTGCCCAGTGCTCAACTCACTAAGGAAACGGAGGGGGAGACCGCGGAAGCAAACTAGGGGAAAAAGGTGTGATGGAGCTGTAAGACTAAATTCCTAAGCACACTTCCTTTGATGTAAGTCACATTTATATTAATGAGACTTTGGGTCAAACTACTTAGTGTGCAGCTGACTCTTTTACTCTAAAGTAAGCATGTGGTGCCCCATATCAGGGACATCATGCATGGGTTGGGGAGATTTAAGCACGTTTTTTCTCCCCACTTGTTTTTGGAAATTAGGTGCACTCCCCCTCCCCATGAGGTAAAAAAGGTGCGCAAGTTCCCACTGGAACCAATGTTTTTTCCCCCTCCTCCCTTTAGCTCTCACATGAGGGAAAGAAATTTCTGGAAACAAATGGCAGTCAGGTTTAAACCTCCCCTAGTCATGTGTGGTGCTCTCAACATGGACTGATGTCCTGCATGCTTACTTTAGAGGGAGAAACAAGGGGAGGGCCAGCTGCACATATTTAACATATGTAATTTAACTTTTACTTCCATAGAGATATTTATTATTTTTTAAAAAATAAGGAAATTTAAGGATTAAACCTTAATATAGCAACTCAATCTAAATATATAGGTTTTGAATAAAACAGGTTTTTGGCTGCGATGAAATTGTAAGGAAAGCCTCAAAAGGAAACTCTGAATAGCAACTACAGTACGTGATGAATCTTGACACTTTAACCTCATGCGATAACCTGATTGTCAATCATTATCACACAATTTATGTAGTAAACAGTACGTTACTAGAGCTTAATCTTCCAAACAGTGTTACAACAATTTTATAAAAAGCAGAGAATGAACCTCAGATACATTATTTAGAGAAATTTCCTAAATTTTTATACTGTATTTTGTAATTGTGCTTTTAACATGTTGGTTGTTTTATTATGGTTTTAACTTTTGTGAACCGCCCAGAGAGCTTCGGCTGTTGGGCGGTATAAAAATGCAATAAATAAATAAATAAATAAATAAATGGGTTTTCCTGCAGGAACAGTGAAAGGTGCTCGTAATGAACTGTAACGTTTTATTAAAACTGTTCCTATGATAATGTCAGTATTATTCTACAGAATCATGTCCACGTTGGTGCTTCTTTGTAATTTTCAGCTACCTGTACATATTTCACTGCTTCTTTGCCATGCAACTGCTTTCAATGTCACTCTGCAAGGAAGGGTAACCATTGAACTGAGGAGTCAGCAGCACAGAAGGCGGCCTTCAGCACACAGCACCGCTAGGTTGCTTCAGAAGGGAGTCCTTTTAATTGACACTAATGTGAGTGGAAATAGTTTGGATGGAACAAGGTTGTTGTAAATTAAAAGACACATTTGCATTTCTTGAGCTCAATATGCAGTTGAGCTGGATGTAACTGACATGAATGTACCTTTGATTATTATTATTTTTTAAAGCCCTCTTCTGCTCTCTAATTGCATTAACACACACACTTGACCCATTCTAGACTAAGAGATATTCTTAGTGTCACTTGTGGAATGCCCTCAGTGACTTCCCAGATTCAGCAGGAACGTTTTGGAAGTGTTTTGAAGACAACATGCAAAGTACATGAAAAGCTATTACAATCCCACCGTACATACTTCTATGCACTAGAGTGGCTCTTTTCCTTTTGCCCTTAAAATTAGTTACAAGAGGAACAATAAAGAGGATTGTAAATAGATTAAAAGGCATCTTTGAATAGTCTGCCCTCCCTTTGCCTGTGCAAAAATAACCCAAGGTAACAACAAATTATATGGATGTAAGCGCTGTTCTTAACCCTAACCAAACTCAAGCCCGAATATACTGCATTAACTCCAGCAGACACCTGAACCACCTGCTTGCAATCTTGATTCTTCTGAGGTTAACACCAGATAAAATGAACTAGCCATATTTCTCTAAGTAGCATTTTATAATTCATTTGGATTTCTTCATTTCTAAGAAGGTTGCTCCATGAAAAAGCATATTTTCATTAAACATAATCAGGCTAGGGTAACACAAACATTTCAGCTTAGGTATCTAGGCGCTTGGTAAGGGTTTTTACACAAATATAGTCCATTCCTTCAACGAGTTACATTATTATTTGCAGTGTACGATGTCCCACATCTGCAACTGTGAGTTAGTGTTTTGGCTAGCTTAATCTCACCACCACGCATTTTGATTAACAAAACACTGACCTTGTTGACAATTTACCACACTTATCAATAGCTAAATTACTGTAATGTTTATTTCTTCTTAAATATTCAACTTAATAAGAGATCCCCTAGACCAAAGTACTTTGACACTTTTTATAATCTGAAACAAATCCTCCCACTTTCATTTTTTTTAAATCAAGCAGACCATGGTACACACACAGTTGACTAACTATCTACAAAGCACCCAATTAAATCCTACTTAATTCACCCACCCTGTGAAAATCCCATACCACTGGTGTGTGCATTACTGATGGTCACACAAAATATGTTACTTTCTCAGAGTCTGGACAGAAGGTGGAACTTGACAACAAACTGTCACTATAAGATTCACTGTTAAGTGCCACATATAAGAAAAGTTAAACAGAGGTACAGAGTGATTTGGAAGTATTGAAGAAAGAAAGAAGCGAATCACAGCACAAGGCACGTCAATCTAGTTTAATGTTTACATGTAGAAGTTACACATAACAGAGACTAAACAGGATTTTCAGATGAAACAGAGCTGCAATGAAATGAATGCTGCTGTGTATTAGAAAAATAATCTTGATACAGTCATTTGATTTTTCTTTTTTCTTTTTGGTCTACATTAAGTTCTTTGAAATGGATTTATACCAGTAATTAGACTGAAATTTTCCCTGTTCTCCCACCCTACCCTCCAAGCTTCAGTATCAATAGTCTTTGGATGAAAGTAACAGCAACTGTACATTTGTTGATAGTTCGCCCTTTGGTTATAAGCAGAAAACTTTTTTTAATGATTTTTCCAAGGTAATATGCCACAGGGCTAAAAATTCTGGGGTAACATCTCCCCTTAGGTGTTACAAAAATGTTCAGTGTTTTGTGATTATTATTTTTTTAGGCAACAAAATTTTTATAAATGCTCATTATATTTCAGCACTGTATCCATAGTGAAAAAAGTAGTCATCTCAGTTAATAACAAACAAAAATCCTTACATTTCAATGTTGTTTCGCATATACTGTAATATAAACCCCAGTTCCTAACAGACAAAAATGTAATTTTAAAAATGTATGGTACAAACATCTTTTAAATTTGGATTAAAGGAAAAAGAAACACATCTGTATGGACTCAGAACAAGTTTATTTGTGGTTAGACATCTCATGCATTCATGCAGGACCAACACTATCTACAGCTGTAGCTTCCGAATCTAAAGGGGTCAGGGAATAGGGGTGGGAAGGGATCAGAGAAATCCCGCAACATCCAATATATTGTCACTATCAGCAGTTCTGCACTTGAGCCAGAAACAGTTTCCCCTAAAGAAATATTCCCACAGATTAAAAAAAAAACATACACAGCTTTATAATATTTACAAAAAAATATTTAATTAAAAATATTTTATAATTACAGTAGGTCTATTAAAGCATATACTTTTCTCACACTTATAGAACCTCTCTCTATATACATAGTATGAAATGTCACTCATTTGTATCTATACAATATGTAACATTCCTGCAGGGAGAAGAAAGTCCCTGAGGAGACAATAAAATCATCTATTTTAAACAATAGATGTCAAAACAAAAAGTTATCTACAATGCCTCTGGTAGATTAGTAAAGCTTCAGATTTCAGCTGCTCAGCGCATTAAAGTTATACTTCTAAACTCCAAATTTGCCCTTGATCTTCTATCCCAACAGAAGCGCCACACTTATGCTGAAGATTTAAATCCCCTCCCTCCCAGACAAGTGTACAATTCACATCTGATCTAAAACAAAAGAGTTAAGAGATGTGTGTAAAATGCTATGAACGTGCAAAGTCGTGAAAAATTCCCTCTTTCTCTCGCTCTAAAGGAAGTATGGAAAGAATTCTGGAGTAGTTGAATTATTGTTATTATCATATTTCCTTTTGCCCAGCGGACGATATTTCTTTCCCCACCCCTCTCTAATGTGTCTTTCTTTCTGCTTCTCTGGCTCAGGATCTGCCTGCTGCACACCTGTGGAAGAGGAATGAATAGAGGGGGTGTGTGAACCATTCTGCTCCAGACTGACTGGCGCCACCAACAACACAGAAGACATGCTTGATCAACAACCCAAAACAAACCAGGTCAAACAACAACCGCAGCTCCCAGGCAAGGCCAAGCAGAGGAATACACAGCTGCAAGCCCAAGCTAGAAGTTCTCCAGAGGGGAAGAGAGAAAGGAGTTTTGAAAAGTGCCCTCCTCATGGTCCCCCCACCTCCATTACTGCAAATCAGACACAGGGGCAAGAAAATGCTGCACTCCAATCTTAGGCGGGTTTACTTGGAAGCAAGTCCTACGGAGTTAAATTGAGACTCATTTCCAGGCAAAGGGGTGGCGATCGAAACCAAAGAAGAATCCACTGAAGACAACCAACTTCATTTCCATAATGTATTATTCATTGGTTTTATAGAAAGGAAGGGAACTCCTAAGGAATATGCAAAGGAGGCAGCCTGATCTGTGAATCAGTTAAAAGCCCTTACAGTTGGACTACGTGCCACATTCCTTTTTCTTTAAGCAACATGAACAAGTGCATTCTGTTTTTCTTGCGTTTTGTCTACTGCACACCTTCTGGAACATACTGTTTATTTAACCAATCCTGACCCTTTAAAACATATATATAGCAATGTATTCACACTGACCTTCCCCCTTCAAGTAAACATGTAGAATTAAACAGAAATATGATTAAAAGCTATATACCAGTCTGAGCCACAAAACCATTTTAAGCTGGATGACTCAAAACTTAAATCAACCAGATTACATTGGTTTGAGTCTAAGTACTCTGGCTGAATTAGTTGGTGGACTGCAGCCTTCCACTCTCATTCTAAATACATTTCTTTTCACATTTTTGTCCTATGATCGGAGGTAGTACTTAAATTCTAGTAAGGGTGGAGTGCTTGCTTGTTGAGCAAAAAGAGCTGCAACCTGATCCAAAGCATATTTACTCATAAGTAAGTTCCACTGATTTCAATGGAGCTTCCTTCCATGTAAGTGGGCTCAGGGGGTGCAGCCTCAGATAAAACCGCTTATGTACCAAAGACATTCATGTGCCAATCTGTTAATGTGCCAATCTTAAAAGAGCATACTCACCTTGGAAGTGCAGTTCAGCGGCACAGAATACTGTCCCCTTGCTTATTAACGGCGCCAGCCTGCACAGCAACAACAGAACAGGAGCGCGAGATTAGAGTTAGGGCAAATCACATGCTTAATAATACACAACCTTCATTGTCTGGCCGGCTGCAGCTTCTCTCGCACACCGAGAAGCCCTGCAACTGGGGAAAACAAGGCAACCTCACACAGGAGCGGTGAGGATCTGTCAGCCCCAGAGTGCTGCTCCCTACAGATCTCCTCTGCAGTTAGCGACAGGTTGCAAGCTGCCCAGTGTGACAAAGTCTTGTGTCGCAGACCCATGGGGCCATCTGCCTGCAGCTGAGGGTTGCATTCTTTCTCAGCGTGACACAACCATGCAAGGACACCCATCACAACACCCAGGGATTCCAGACAGTGGTGAGACTGTGAACTAAATATCTGGCACATGGCTCTTTCTTCATACACATTTTCATTCCTGGGTTTGGTAGATAATGGAGATGCATGATGATACTCCATTCTCACGTAACCTATGGTCAGTCACTGAAACAGTATTTATATTTTCTAGAACACTTATATTCCAACAGTCTAGTTGTAAACACACTGACCCCAATTCACAACACCACAACTAATGGATGAGGATGGATTGAACATCTCTATTCGCTTGCAAAGATATGTCCAGAGACAATTCTGTGGGGCCCAGTAAAACATTATGATGTCGATGTACACCCAGACACAGAAGCATTTGCATCCACACTGGCTACATGTGAGGAAGCCTGTTATCTGTAAAGACCTCCCTAACTAGATCAGAGTGACTGTGAGGAAATGATCTCTATTGAAATACATGAAAATTGTTTGCATATAATGCATATTCAATAAGCATGTAAATGAACTGTGCTGTACACATGCAAAGACCATATACACTTTGTTGCACTCCAGTTATTACGAAATGCCTATGCAGTGTACGTAGAGTTATTGGATGACATTGCCTGGCAACAGTCTGTGTATATGTACAAACAGGTGTACATGTGCATCTTATTTGCTGTTGAGTGTCCGTAGGTATGTGCCCATATTCATGGCACACACAGAGACCCATGCAACCCAATTTCATATGCAATTTAATACTATGCTAAACACTCCTGCCTTGCAACGGACAAGCCAGTTAGCCCATATTGTTTGGTTTCCACAAGCTTCACTTCCACAGAGATCAGATCAAATGATTTCTGGAGCATTTTTCACGCATTTAGTTACAACCGTGTGCTAGGTACTGTACAAAAAAGAGAGATGGTATGCGTCCCGTAGGCTTACACGCTACCTAAAACGGATGGGACCCAAGTGAAAAGCGTTTGAGGGAAGGTGAAGTTGCAAAGGGGGTCAGAGGAGGGGCTGTTTAATTCGTAACAGATCCAGTCCACAAACACTCCGGCTTCTTGGCGCTGCCCCGAAACGTCAGCCTGCCCCACTCAATAAACGGGGCCCAGATTCTTTCCCCGTGGAACGCTTCGGCTTAACAGGTTGGTGGATCGTTCACTCGGGGCTCTTTTTCGCCCCGATGACCCGGGCCATTCACCCGCCCTCAAGCGCGCGGCGGGGCGGGGGTGGCCGGGAGAGAGGATGGGTCGGGATCCGCTCCCCAAACAGGCTCACGACCATTCATTCATCCGGTTACCAGACGGACGGCCATCGTCCTGCCTCTGAACGGGCAGACGGAGTTGCGAGCCGCGTGCGCGCTCACCCTTCCCCTGCCCAACCCGCCTCTCCCCTGACCGCCGGACGTCGGTGCGTTGAGCGAGCGGCGCCCGGCTTAGCCCATCCCGGCCGCGGCTCTTACCGGGTCGGCGTTGAGCGCTGTGAGCGGGGTCCGGGGAGGCCCTGCAGGGTAGCTCGTCGGGTGCAGCGGGGGCGCTTGCTGCTGCTGCTGCTGCCGGAGCAGCGCCGGGTGCGTCTCCAAAGCCAGCTGCAGGTCGAGGATGTAGTCGATGACGTGCTGCAGGATCTCCACTTTGCTGACCCGCTTGTTGGGCGGGATGGTGGGCACCAGCTTCCTGAGGCGGCTGTAACAGTCATTCATATCGCACTCCAGGCACAGAGCCGCCGGCTCCTCGCCCGCCGCCGGGCTCCCCTTGTAGCAGCCGTGCTCGGCCAGGCAACGCAGCGCCAGATCATCGCCGCCGCCGCCACCTCCGTCGCCGCCGCCGCCGCAACAGCAGCCGCTGGCCAGTGCCTTCCTGCTGGGGTGCCGCACGGGACTCACCGCTTTCATAGCGTAAGACAGCGACCGCCCTCGGGCGCCGGAGCTCAGCAGCTCCCAACCGCAGTGCAACAAGACCAGATGCAGCCGCGCTTGGCCGGGCAAAACAACGCGATGGGGAGCCTGCCTCGGGTGGCACACAATCTCCGGGTTTTTCAAAGGAAGGGGGGGAAAGGGGGGGGCTAGAAAATTAAGAATCGTGTAAAAAAAAAATTGAAATTTTTAAAAAAGCTCCCCTTCCACCACCTACCCGGGCAATCTAGCGAGCTGATCACTTCGCCTCTCCCTAGTTCTCCCTCCAGTCCCAACCGCCTCTGCTCGGTCCAGTTTGCAACGCCGCCGTATATATATAGCACGGGGTACAGGCTGGGCGGGGCGCGCGCTGCCCGGGCCCAAGGAGAAAAAAAAATAAAAGGGAGGGGGGGAGAACGAGCGGATGGCTGAGACACAAGGAGTAAGGGAGGGATAATATGTATGTAAAAAAAAAATTGAGGCTCGAGAATAGGGCGCCGCGCTTTAGCCAATCAGGAGCGGCGGGTTCCTCCATGGAACGTCGCGCTAGCCAATGGCGAGCGGCGCCATTCTGTCAAACGCTGTGTAGGGTCTCGGGAAAGGGAAGGCTGTTGAACCCGAGGGAGGAGAGAGGCAGGGAGGGAGGGAAAAAGAAGTTCCTTATGAAGAACTGCGGGAATGCGAAAGGAATTCACGCACGCTTGCCTGTGGCTTGCCTGGCTCTCGCTATCCCCAGCGGCTTGTAGAGCCCCCGCAGCAGACGGCGGAGTGACTGGAGATGCTCTGCCCGTGAAGCTGTCGAGAGCAATGGCCGACTGTTATCACTTTTGCTTTTCTTTTTTCTTTTGCGCTCAACATCAATTGTTCAGGCGGCTTAATTATCACTCCACCAGCTAGTCCCTGAAGGAGATGGCGGGTTCTAGTTTCTTTCAGTACATTTTCATACCTTTGGGATCTCAAACCCTCCCCGCCCCCCCCCCCCCGTCTTATTGACACCCAGGGTATCTCAGTGGACAATAATCAGCTCCAAATTTGAATGCAGAGAAGTTGGGGGGTGGAGAGGATTTTCCTTAAGAAAAGCAATTGCCTTCCAACATTAAATTGGAGCACATAACTATTAAAAATTCATGGTGATGGGGTATTTAAAATTCCTCCATGCCATATAATATTAATTCATTTAATGTAAAATTCATACCTGTAACTTAATTTGTCTCATTAGTCCCCCAGATCACGTATTAGTTCAATGTACCATGTTTTAAATATGATGCCCGGATCTCTGTGCTTTGAGGCTGCGCATTAAAATTAACATGCAAATACCTTGTGATGGACTGTAGCCTTTTAATTGAATAATCTCTTGCTTCCAAGTTTCTATGAAGCCCTTTTGCAAAATTCTAGATTAAAACTCATTTACACCATTGAGCTAAAACTTAACGGTTAGAAATAAAACAGCATCCAGCATTTCTTAGCCATGCAATAATTTTGGACTCAGAATCATATAATTCCACAGGATTACTGAATTACATGAATGGGATCATCTGGAGTATCCTAGCTGATTTTGAACTTTAAAAGAGCCACTCAGCAGCCATTGGGTTCAAGACTACACAGTCCTCATTTACTGAATGGCTGTGAATTAAATGTAATGAGAAGGACAAAATGAATCTGTTTTTAGTGGTGATCATGTACGGCCATTTCGTTTCACTATTTGATTTTGGAATGCTCAAAATTCTACAATTCTAGAAAGTAGATTGGATTAACTTGGATTAAAACATTTAGGAGTGCAGGGGGTGTATACACACTACAACAGGAAAAGTGTATTTTTTTTCTTACCTTGTGTGCCCTTAAAAATACATCTGAGAGTGCTTATTGTTTAAAATCCTACATTTTTCCTTTTACTTTATACGTACCAAGAAGCACCAGTAAAGTCAATGTGTAGAAATTAAAATGCAAAATAAATAGAAAGCGGATAAGCCAAAGAACTTCTAGGATTTTAGTTAGTGGGATTCCCTGGCTGCAGTAGTTTACTCAGGGGTAAACCCTGTTAAACTCAAGTGGGGCTGGCTTGAAAGTCAACATGCATAGGATCAGATTGTATTCCTAGTAAACATGTTTAGATCTGGCTGCTAATCAGCTTAATACTCTAATCCAAAATGTACTTGTCTAACTAACTTTACTTGGAAGTAAATCTCACTGACTCCAATAGAACATGCCTAAAGACAATTGGGTTAGAATTGAGATGCTGAGGAAATACTCAGTTTACTGTGATATGAGAGATAGACAATTCTTTCAATTTTACTCATTGACACTTGGAAACTTCATTTACTTCTAAATATTTACCATAACTTTCTAGGTTAGGTTCTAATATATTTCTTTGTGATAATAACTTTTCTATAGAATCCTGATGATGTGGAGGCTGCCCCTTTCACCAGTAAAATAACAGGGTATCTAGACTGAGTAGGTGAACTAAAATCTCACTGTTCCCATCTTAATTAAAATCTGTGTGAAACTAGATACACTGCTGTTGTTAATTATTTTGGTTCATAGAATCAGTTTTTAGAACTAATCTGATTTCACTTTAGGAAACTGGTGGGAAATCCCAGTATGGATCCCATTCTCCTGATACCAATCTGGTTTGAACAGATGTGCACATGTTTTTGAAAGTGTTTGTGTCGAACCATTCTTGAGTCTTCATCATTAGCAAGCTTGCAGAAGTAAGGAACTTTTGTAAATTGTGATAGAGTCTTCTATATTGTACAGTTTGGGAAATTATCCCCTTCCCCCAGTCAGGGGGTCTAGAATTCCAAATACATAATACAGGTTAGAATAATTTATATGCATATACTTTAATTGGAATATTTATTTTGAGTGGATTGGCTTGCTGAATTTTCTTTGTTAATTGTTTTTGTCTCTCCACCACACCATGAAGTTAATCATGAAATACTGACCCATTGAGGGGAGGGAGTACAATGGCTGACAAAACTGTGTGATGGGTAAGTCATTTTTCCTGACAGCATCGTTTATTTATTTTAAAAAAACAACAACCCCATTTTATCTATCTCACAATCCTAAGTGTCTTACAATATGATTAAAATATGCAGTAATAAAGTGTAAATTTATCAGTAAATTTGATAAACTGTTATCGAATTCAAATAAAAGTACGCAAATAGGTTCTAAACAGGAGCAGCATTAAAATAAACCTCACATCCCTTGAAAAGCCTACTGAAGAAATAATGCGGGCACGGGTGGGATTCCTTTTAAATAAAATGGGATGGGAATTTATGGACTTCATTAGGAAGCATATTCCATGGAGCCAAAGCAGACAAAATCCTGTTCCATTTTCCAAGTGGTCTTAGGTCCTTTGCTGAGACAGACTGAGAAAAAGTAGAATCAGTAGACTATGGTTATTATCCTTTCTCTCTTATAGAATCTTCAGAAATCTTTCCATGCGTCAGTTTTCTCTTCTGTAAAAATAAATTTAAAATCCCAGCACTAAATGTTTTCAACTGCCAATGAAAGCCTCTTATAAGGGCTAGCATTTCAACAGTAATAGCTGGCCTAGAACCATGCTAATATTAAGCGATGCATGCCTCCATAACATTATTTAATGTCATCTTCACTACCTCAGGAATACATCACAAAATAGTCAACTTTCTACATTCAGACTAAACTCTGCAAATTAAGCAAATATACATCAGCAATCTTTAAACGTAACTACCTTCTTAAAATACACACACACCAGGACAATCTTTCCCATAAAGGCCTGTGTGCCAAATTCATGGCATCAGCTCCTGAAGAGACCACCAACAGAACACAACACCACTGTTTTATCTTTCCCAACATTTTTGTGTCTATTGTAGTATTTTAAATAGTAAATTCAAGGTCATGTCTTGAATGCCTTCATAGAAAGGTGATATTTAAATGTGGTAGGTAAGTAAGCAAATAAATAAATAAATAAAGTGCTGAATTCATTCCGTTTTCAGGTTCTGGATTTCCTGAATGGGTTATAGGCTTGTTGGGCTTTTGAAAATGAGCATTTCAGGATGACACATTTTGATTGCAGATTCCGTGTTTGCACTGTGCGTGTGCATAGGTGTGTATTAAATACTTTTATTTCTGATGCTCATGGATGGGTGCCGGAGAAGGTATCAGCATGCTTAATGAAACTTGGAGAAATACAAAGAATCTTTAGGAGGAAAACAAAATCTAAGGAGGGGCAACAGCCCATTGAGGACTGAGCATGCTCAACAGCCATGGAATGTTGAGTGTTGAGGAAGTAAAATGGAAAACTGGGTGGCATGGGCATGGAATGGAGTATTGTGGAAGAGGGCAATGGCTGACTGAAACACTGAACAGGAGCATTCCACAATGCAACTCTGAATACAAGGCGTCAGTGACAGCAGAATACCTTATTTATGAAGGTCTCCTCACTCTCATCTGGTTCCCGAACCTTTTAAGCGACACTCAGTTTTTCAAATGTGTCAAATATAGCAGAACATTATCAGTTTATTCTACTGTTTTAAGTGGAATCTATGTATCTTTGAGGATGTCTTACCATTTTGGGGAGCTCTTAAATTATACCGGGTTGTTTTGCCATGCTCTTTTAATCAGTTTCTCTCAACGATGGTGCTTTGCTACTGCACTGAATAACAATGAAAAATATGACAGAACAAAAAGTCTTTAGAGCAGTTGCTGATATGCTGGACTCGATAGTATAAAATTGGAGTGCCAATCGGTGACTGTTTGCCTACAAGTCACTGGCCTGGTTCAGACAACACGCTAAACCATGCTGCTTAACCACAAAATGGTTAAGGGACTGCATTCCCTTAACCATTTTGTGATTAAGCAGCATGGTTTAGCGTGTTGTCTGAACCAGGCCATAGTTTTATGGTGCTTAGGTATTTTATGGGGTTTTTGTGAGGCTAAAATTCTCTCTCGAGTTTCTTGGAGGAAGGGCAGGATATGAATGCAATCAATAATATTTATTTATGTTTCTTACTTTGGCAATTTGCAAAAACATATCAAGCAATCTGTGCAGACAGTATTAACTTACATTTACCATATGCATTTGCAGCAACAGTTCTGTTAGAAATCAAAATCTATCATTCTATTTCTATACAGAATGTATAAATCTATAAAGCCTGTTTACAATAATTTTTAAACTGCCTGCGTTTCTAAAAGCATTCTCTTCTCAACTTCCATTTCAAATTAAAACGTTTAAAAACACAGGCACTTTAAATATCATTCTACTCTGGCTCTACTCTTTACACTCAGAGTCACCCAATGGATGACGTTGCTCTTGGTCAACCTTTCCCAACCTGGTATCCTCTAATTGTTTTGTTGGACTACAACCTGCATTCCTAACCTCTGGACCTCTGGCTGGGGCTGATGGGAGTTGAAGTCCAAAATATTTGGAGGGCACCAGGTTAGGGGAAACTACTCTTGGGTATATGTGTATGGCAAGCTGAACTTAGCTGTCTATGAATCTGTAGGGGTATGGTTCACTCCAGACAATTCTTTCATTGATGTTGTATCTAGGGGATCTCTTCTCAGGGTCTCATACACACTGTCAAGGAACAGTTACAGTTTCTTGAGATGAATACCAGAGACATTTCCAGTGATATTATTGCTGGGTTCATAGGTGAAATGCACATCATACTATAGGATAACTTGAGATAAATTGCTTGCTATGTAATAGTTTCCACATAGAAATTACATTGGGAATCATTTCTAGATCGTTGTGCCAAATTAATAGCTATATCAAATTCTGTTGACGTCAGTAGCTGCCATTTTATGCATTCTGCAGGTGCCATGCAAATATAGTCAAGTAATGCCGGCCATTTGTATCTTTAAATAGCCAGGGAAGTGTATTTATTCTGTTCTGCCTGTGCAACAAACCAAAATTACACTCTAATCAGTTAAGATTGTCAAGCATATTCCTATTGGCCTCAATGGACTTGAGACGATCCGTCATTTAATGTTAAGCTATTATCACATCATAGAATACTAAAAGTCAGTTGTGTCCAATGTCTTAGAGTTTCTAGTTGCCTCTCGGTGTAACTAAGCACAGAGAGGCAAATAGAATGCACCAGAAATAAGCAGATGGAATTTATCTAGAGATAGAACTATTTAGAATCGACATAGACCTAGAAGAACTTAAGAACTTGCAAGGCTGGATAACATCTTGGACTACGACCTCAGTGCTCTGCTAGATTTCCTGGTAACAGTTGACTGCTTGCTATCAAGCAAAACTTCATGACGATAGCCAACCACTGTTAGTCTTTAGTCCTGGGTAGTCAAGGTACAGGCTGGCTACACTTGGAGCTTGTGCTTGTGCCTGAGAATCTCTGCTTAATTCTGTCTCTGATATAATGGTCTATGTATTTATTGGTAGAGTTATATAATCCTTTAAAAAGCCAGATACCCTAGGGTCCATTCCTGATAGGTTGGCCTAAGGGCCATCTTTAGACATTTTGGCATTGGAGGTAAATGTTAACATCACCTTCTTTCAGGATTCTGGGGGATCCAGTTCTAGTGACTTTTCTCATTCTTCTTACTGCTCCTGTTGACTGCTGAGTTCTGGCAGGGACTCTTTCACATTCCTATTCATACATAGTAGAAGGGCAATAAAAGAGGAAATGGTGGGGAGTATCACCTTCCTCATTCAGGGTGGAAGGACTGTGTCTGTCTCCCCTTTCTTCCTTGGCTACTTCGGGCAGGATCCAATAGTGACTTTGCATGGGTGGCCAGGCCTGCTGGCCCTGGGGCATGCGTCACCCCTACCGCTGGCATTTCTGCTCATTTTGGGGGCTTGCCCCCGGAAGCGCTACATCACAGCTGCTAGTGGTAGGGGCTGCACATGCGACCAGGGCCAGCTGTGCATACGCCAGGACCAGCAGACCTAGCCCCCTAGGCACGTGCACCATCGTATCCTGCCCCTTGATTCCTATCACCAACTCACATTTTCATGCATTAAAAAACACTACTTTCTCCACTCAGAACTCCCCCCTCCCGAAAAAAAATCACTTCCATTCCAACCCCAGTGAACAGTGTTTTCACTAATGGTCTACAGCCCTGAGACTTCATGAGGTAGAAAAAGAGCGCATGTATTTATTTATTTTAAAGAACTTGGGTGGAAGCTAAGTTGTCAGGGATTTGGGTGGTTAGGGCAGTGGCCTTAGGCTTTCAGTTTAGACTGTTGCTATGTGCTGCCAGGCTACATATCCACCTGCTTGTTCCCTACCTACAGTAGGACAGATGTAAAGCAAAAGGGCAGGGGGCAGAATCTAGAACTCTGTGGAATGTCCATGGGCTGGCTAAGGTATTTGGACTTGTGTGAGTCCACAGTGTCTGCACCTCATCCTATTTTTGGTAACACTAGTCAGTACTGATTCCATCCCTCTGGGGGACGACGACGATGTTCCAATACAATTTATGGATTACTGTTATATGAGGGAATAAGATCTTATACATTTAGACAACCCCATGTAAGGGCTGATAGTTCTGCTATATTGACTTTACATATGATCTACAAGTGTGGGGAGCTGCTTGTGTGAAGGAGCTCCATCATATGGTCCAGGCAAATCCCTTTTTTCCAAAAATGGTGGAGGTAGGCAAAACCACATGTGAAACCTGCTCACAATAATGAGAAACCCATGAGATTTGGGCATCTTGTGGCAACAGGAACAGGCCCTAATCAACCTGCACCTTTTAAGGATTATGACCTAGGTGTCTTCTTTCACAAGAATGGCCATCCAGCTGCAGTGGCAGTGTTCCCTTTCATGTTTAATGTTTTAGGAAGAGAAGTCATCTCTCCTTTCAATCTTATAATCTACAGTTTCACCCGTCACCTGGCATTGTAACAAATATAGTCCCCAAGATTTCCTGCTTCCCCCCCTCACCTCCCCACACACCTTGCACGAAGAGAAAAGACATTGACTTCAGCTAGAGCTTCAGGTTGCTACAACATCAGCACCAACTGAAACTTAACCTGACGCTATAGAAACACAGCTCACAAAGGGTAGGCTCTTGAGACATCATTTATTTCCAATTGTTATTGATGGCCTTTCATACTTTGCTCGTGGGTCTACTTTACCTTGTCACTTATGAGCTACGAGGTTATCAATAACTCATGGAAATAAATGTCTTATTGATAGCTTGTTGTATAACCAATGCTTCGTCTCTCTTTCTCACACTCACATATATATATAAAAATATACCCAGTCATATATAATGCAAACCAAAGAGAGAATGAATAAAAGTGTTTGATGTTACCAACCCTCTTATCTTTGAATATTGAGGCTTTTAAGACTCAAGGGTGCCCCCCAACCCTTCTTCTAAAGGCATTTCACAAAGATCTGTCCCTAATTTATTTATTAAGGTAAGCCTGCAGAACAAGGTAAAATTACCAGACCGGCCTATCAGTGCCTTTATATACACACAAGCGTATTCATAATTAATGGAATGGTCTATAGTGTTGTGTCTAGAATAAATTTAAGGTCACATCTCTGGGAGACCAAATCATGCCATTATGCCTGACGGGAAATGAATACATGCAGGAACTAAAAAGTGCTGAGCTGAAAGGGAATGGGACTGAATGTACAAGAGGCATTTTGAACCATTCATTCCTAAGTGAAAGTGCTTTTTCCTTAGTTTTCCTTCATTGCCTTGATCTAACTAAAACTGTTGTCGGGGCAGGTTAATGATTGACCTTTGCGAGAACCACATACCAGTCTTTGTTCCCTAGCAGTCAGGAGCTTGCAGAGGCTAGAAATCTTTGACGGAAAGAATAGGATTAAATTGTTGTAAGAAACCCACTGCAGGTGATGTTCCATGGGGAGGGAGGGAAGAGTTTCTCAGGACATTTCCATTCTGGTGCAAGAGTACCATCACATCAGACCTCTAGCCAAGTATAGTAAAGATATACATGGTAGAGACGCTTAATCATTATTTTTTTCTGAATCACATTCTTGAAAAAACATGCCTTATTAAAATGCCATGAAACTTTAAAGAGGAAGAAAAAAGGGGCACTATGAATTAAGAGACCATTATATGACTTAGTCTATACACCAATGCTAATTCAAACTGCTGACTTGTTGCCCTTGAATACTGAAAAACATTAAGGGAAATTGAAACTTGTAGAGCGCTGCTTCTGTGAGATCTTATTCAGTGCTTTTTTCACTAAACAAGAATCTGAAGGTGCAGCACAGCCAGACATTTATCTTTATTTTAGCCCTACTTAATATTAGGAACGACCCATTCATAAATTCAGTTAGTAATTACATAACACATTAAGTCATAGTTTAAAGTAATTTAACGTGTGCTTTTAACTACTGAACAATGAACACAGAGATAAATCATTTGGGGTTTTTTGGAGGATCATCTTGAGCACATTGCAAGACTCAAGGGACAACAATACCATCTGCACTGAAGCCTTTTCCACCCGTCCCTAGGGACAGCTCTGGTTAAAACCTGAGAAAAGAATTGATTGATTGATTGTTTGACTGACTGACCAGTGGGTTCAATGAATATTTCAGCCCCAGTAGTGGTCTCCCCTGTTTTAAACCAGTTAATTATATATTAAATTGTATTGTACCTTGATTCAGGCCATTATACCTTGGATTATGAATTGTTTGGCAATTATTTCAAGTGATATCAAACTCTTTTTTAAATAAAAGAATAATTTTTGCTTCCTTCAGGAACTTATACCTCAACTTCATGCTATATGCTAAATTATTTACCCCTCATGGTTAAAGAAAGAAAACAAACTGTTCATTCCAAATTGCCTTGTATGTTTTGATGAATAAGAATTAAATATCTAATCTATTTTTAATTTTTTTTTTTAATGCAGGACAGTTTTCCAAAAAGTGAGTGCCCTTCTTGATCCTCTTCCCATTTTTACATCAGAGTTTGATTCTTTACCACCCAATAGTTTTGGAGCTGTGAAAAATAACTTACTGTTTTTAATTTAAAATTTTAACTCTCCAAAGAATTTAAACTCTTTGAATACAATAAATATTCATTTGAAAAATTATTCATCTCTGGAGTGAAACGACCTGTGAATTTTTCTTCAAATTATGAAAGTTCTGTGTTTTACTACAAACATTTGAAAAGGAACACATTCATTACAAAAAAAATCGACATTTATTATGAACTACATGTAAAGTGCTTTTAGCTTAGTAGAAGTTATTGTCTAAGAAATCTTGTGCCACAGTCAACCAGCTAAATCTCTTAAGGACCCCCTCCAGATGATGAAAAAAGCATAATCCAGCCAAATTAAACACTTCTAAATCCCATTGATTTCAGTGGAAGAATTAAGCACATGCTTAAATTTCTCCCATGAATGGGACTTAAACATGCCTATTTTGTCTGGATGGTGTCCAATGAAATTTAGTTTGAGTCCTTTAGGGCGCAATTGTATACACGTTTCCTGTTTAAATATGCAAACGATTGCACCCTTAATAACCCCAAACAGCTAGTCTTAATCCAGAGATGATATCCCGTTCCATGTAATGCATGGGAGAATGAGCTTTCTGTGGGGGAGGGAAGTCACCACTTACAAATAATTGGATCTATACATTCCAGCCTGGTGCTGGAAAAATGCTTAGCCTGGAAATCATTCTTTTTTTAAGGAAACAATTTCACAATTTCATATTGCTGCAGGGGAAGGGGGTAGCCTTATTGCCAATTCCCACCTTTTTGTTATTGTTCAAGGGGATATAATAATGTTTGATTGAATGGTACAGTGGCTAAAAAAATAGAAATAATTAATAGTAAATTGACAGTGAAATCCTATACCTGTCTACTCAGAACTAAGCCCCATTAAGTTCAATGGAACTTACTTCCAAGCAGCCCAAAGAAACTTAAAAGTATTTACAAAATTCCACACGTATGTAGTGCCTGTGTATATTCCTTATTGCCAGCAAAGTGACGGCATGGGGACTGGCCAGTAGGCACCTAGAACACTCACATAAATAATCACAGTGTATACAGTACAGAGATGGTAACCAATGTGCTAGCTGGATAGGGTGGAGAGAATAATATTATCCTTGTGACAAAATATTCATATTTGAATAAAGCCTAATACACTAACCCGTAGCAAGTGAGGCACTTCATGGTTGCTGTTGACAGCAAATCTGCACCTATTAGCATTTTTAACAGGTAAAATATAAACCTGGCTTTCAATCATTCATTTATTTACACAGATAGGTCATTGTATTAAGTTCAAATGGAAACTCCCTCTAAGCAATATTTGCTGGTACTGCACAAATAAAATCTTACAAGAATAGAATTCATGTGCAAAAGTGGTGGAATCTCTTAACCCAAAGATGTGTGTCTCTATAATTATTTGGAAGTCAATTAAAAGAGCAGTCCTATGCCTCCTACACAGCATCCGGTGGGTGGGACACACACAGAATTGTCCGGTTTCTGGGATCCAAGGTTGGAACCAGGGCTCCAACCTCGGAGCCCAGAAACCACACTCCCCTCTCCATCTCCCTTGTAGCTGCTGTGCTTCTCTCTTCACCAGTTATAACTCCATGATCGGAAACAGAGCACAGAGATAGGGAAAAGAGGGCAGTTCCGGGGGCAGGGAAGAGAGGAGACTGGAAGAGCTGTGGCTTCCTATGTGCGCCCCAGACTCCTTCCCTCTTGCTTGGAAGCCCCATAGCTGGATGGGCAAAATCGCCTCTGTACTTTAGCTGCCCTGCATCAGACACTGAGGCTGCCAACTATCTCCATAGGATTGCACCCTAAGAAAGCTTGATTATGCGACTGAGGGAAAAAATACAGTGGTTTATAACAGGGATGGGGGAACTTCCAGCCTGTAGATCTATCATAGCCCGCAGGAGGTTCCTATCAAGCTTCCCTGTCTTACTGCCAATCACTGACAGTTTCCCTGTTCCCTCAGCCATACTGCATTTAGGCTTTATAAAAGCCTCCACTGGTGCCAATGGACACTTGAAAAGCCCAATCCCAAAGTGGGAAGGGGCATTTTTGGGAGGGACTGGATGCTGGGGAGGGAAGGGCTAACCCCTCCCCCCTCAACACTGCAACCCCTCCTTCAACCCCCCCCCCTTTTCCTGCTGAAATCAGGCTGTTTAAAAACCTCCAGTTTTGCCAATAGAGGTTTTTTTTAAAGTTTAATTGCAGTGCGGGGAAGTATTTTCAGGGGGAAGGAATAACCCTACTCTAGGGTGACCATATGACCGGATTTGCCCGGATTTTTGATGGTAAATCCAGGAGGGGGAGGGGAAATGGGAATTAACAAAAATGCTTATAACTCCGTCATTTTTAAAGATAAAGACATGAAACTTGGCACAATGGTAGCTCTTAGGAAGGGCTTTAGTTATACCAAATTTGAAACATATCTGTTCATCCATTGATTTTTTAGAATTTTTTTAAAATTGAGGTTTAAAAATTATTATTTTTAAAATAGTCATTTTTAAAGTTAAAGAGATGAAACTTTGTACCATGATAGGATTTAGGTAGAGCTTTAGTCACACCAAATTTGAAACAGATCTGTTCATCCATTGATTTTTTAGGAATTTTTTTAAAATTGAGGTTTTAAAATTATTATTTTTAAAATCGTCATTTTTAAAGATAAAGAGATGAAACTTTGTACCATGATAGCATTTAGGTAGAGCTTTAGCCACACCAAATTTGAAACAGATCTGTTCATCCATTGATTTTTGGGGATTTTTTTTAAAAATGAGGTTTTAAAAGTATTATTTTTTAAACTGTCATTTTTAAAGATAAAGAGCTGAAAGTTGGCACCATGATAGCTTTTAGGTAGAGCTTTAGCCGTACCAAATTTCAAACAGATCTGGGGCCAGTAGCAAACCCTGTTAACAACAACAGCAGCTTGCAATGAGTGAAGATACAGTCAGAAAAGATATTTGAGGGAAGGGGAGAATGTAACACAGAGAGTATAGCAAAAGCTTCAAAGTACAGCAAAACCTACAAAAGTAGGAGTGAGTGAAGTTAATTTCAGATACATTGAATCTCTCACTTGTTCTTTATTTCAGTGATTTTAACATTAAGATGTTATGTAGAACAGATTTGTCTTAAATGTGTGCTATAAAATCAGACATGTGACCAAGGCTATGTTCGGGTGGGCCCGCCCTCTTGGTACTGGACACGCCCCCTTGGGGGCGACCATGTTGTCCTCCTTTTTGGTTTCCAAAATATGGTCACCCTACCCAACACTCCCCTCCCCTTGAAAAAACAGCCCTTTCAATGGAGAGCTTTTAAAAGCCCAATTTAAGAGGGGGGAAGGGGAATGTGTGCATGTAGGAGTGTGTGAATGGGGTTTGGTTAATCATGTTGTGGAGTCACATGCCAGCAGTGGGGTGGGTGGGGAGGCTCACCCACTTTTGGATGTGGTCCTACCCACTGCTTGCCCAGAACCAATTTGGCTCTCTGGCCCAAAATGTTTCTCCACCCCTGGTATATAATAGGCTGCAACCATCATGGCCCTTACTAGGAAACTGGAGAGTTTCTGGCTCAGCATACATGGAATGTGATGTTGGGCCTGTTCGGACAACACACTAAGCCATGGTTAGGCGGCTAACCCTTTTGCAGCAAGTGGTTAGTGAGCATGTTTAAACTGTGGTTATGTAGTCACCATGGTTAAGAATGGTTCACATGACACGTTAAGCCATAATGTTTAGCTCAAAATGCTTAACCAAAATCATTTAGGGTGTTGTCTGAATAGGACCATTGTCCTTGAGAAGGGAAAGAGTGGGAAGTTGGAATATGCCACTTGAAACGACTTGCCTTGTGCTTGAAAATGGTAAAATATACAAGTTTTGCCAAGCTGTAAAATACTTCTCTCCTAGGGCTCATCTACACCAAGCAGGATATTCCATTATGAAAGCCGTATATAAAAGGCAGGAGCCACACTACTGCTTTATAGTTGTATTGAAGTGCACTGACAGCTGTTGGGGCCCATGACACATCTATACCAAGCAGGATATAACACTATGAAAGTGTATAAAAGCAGTACATGGTACGTGGCAACAGTTCAATACCACTATAAAGCAGTAGTGTGGCTCCTGCCTTTTATATACCGCTTTCATAGTGGAATATCCTGCTTGGCGTAGATGAGCCCCTAGATTGCGTGGACTAACCCTGATTATACCTGTGCCAAGCAACTGTTCCTTTCTGGTGCTCCATTTAAAGCACGGGTAGGCAACTTGTGGCACTCCAGATGTTTTTGCCTACAATTCCCATCATTCTTCAGCATTGATGACTAGGGTGCTGGTTGCTGAAGGCCAGAATATCTGAAAAGTCACAAGTTGTCCACTCCTAATTTAATGCCAGCTCCTTGTGTCCTTTATATGATGTATCATATTGCTAGGTTATTTTTTTATTTATTCCTAATCATTTATAAATCATTTATACATTGCACTTTAATGTGTTTCACAACTGAAAGACAGGCAGGTCTCTGGCCCCTAGGAGCTAACAATTTTAAATAGCCAGTGGGGAGGAAAACAGAGACCAGTAACACTGTTATACAGTTGTTAAGTATGAAGACACATGGGGCATTTTTGAAGAGCAAGGGAGCTGGGAGTACCCTGCCTGTGGTTAATGCAAATATACTTTTCTTCTTCATGGCTGAACTCTGTAAAGAGTTCTGTTAAGTTTGTAGTAGCTGGCTGTGAACATAATGAATGCCAAGCCCTTGGTAATGTCACCAAGAAGCTGTCCTTCCATCTCCAGAGTGGTTTTACATGTTTTAAAAAGAGTTTACAAAAATGAGTAAGATGGCAAATCTTATGAATGTTTTTCTGGGTTTTTTTTTAAAAGGCAAACAGCCTGCCTGTTGCATGAAGGTGGGCAAGACTGGAATTTGATTTGCTCGTATGCACACCTATTATTTCAGTGGCAAAGCTGGAAAGAAGGTGGGCTTGCACAGTAGTTGAAGAACTCTCGGTAAGCTCTGTTTATAGATTTATCTTTCATCACCTTTGGTTACAGTTGGTTACAAGAATAAAAAGTTAAGCCAAAGGTTTTGCAAGAATAGGTGAAAGTAGGAACTGTTGTCTATATGGTGCAGAAAGCCCTTTTAAAGCTTTTGGCCTTAGTGGGAGAGGGGTACAACGTGGGTTCTGCTTTAGGCACCAGATGTTTTGAATTGGCATTGGGTTGTTTATTTTTCCATACACAGGGTTGTATCCAACGGTGGCTTTGCACTAGTGCAACACTTTCAATTCGGTTAGGCATGGCACCCAATATACATTGATTTCAACTCTCTCCTACGTCTCACTTGGTGTAGTGGTTAGTGTTGGAGTGGAGCTCGGGAGATCTGAGTTCGAGTCCCCATTCAGCCATGAAACTAACAGGGAGACTTTGAGCCAGTCATTGGCAGGATCTACACTACTGCTTTAAAATGGTTTATAACAGTAGTGAAAACTGTTAGTAGTGAGTACACACTCAATATACAATTTTCAAACCATTTTCAAAAGTATCATATCTTGCTTGGTGTACCTCACAGGGTTGTTGTGAGAATAAAATGGAGAGGACAAAGATCCCGTATGCCATCTTGGGCTCCTTGGAAGAAAGGTGGGATATAAATGAAACAAATAAATAATACTGATCTGGAGGTTCACCAACCAGCAGAAGCAGCTTTTGGTGAGCATGGGAGCTGCACTGCAGTGGGTAAGGGGTCTCTGCCCTGCTCAAATGGAAGAGCTTTCCACTAGCACAAAGCTGCCACCCAGAGGGATACAACCCATAGGGGATAGTAACAGACAGAGCAGTGTTAAATGTTAAGAACTCGAGGGCTGGAAGTCATAGGCAGAGATAAAATAGGAAACAAGGTGTGAAAGGGAGAGTGGTATAAGGTAACGCCATGAAGAGGATAGGAACCCAGTAAAGGGATTTGAGGAGGGCCTTGTCATGTGGCATTAGTGATGAGAGAAATTCTTTTGGTAGCGGAGTTTTCAACAGAGTTGAGAGAACTTCTATGTAACAGAAAAAAGGCAGCAGTAGTCGGGGAGGGAGACATCCAGCCAGAACACGTAACCAAAGCTTCAGCTAAGAGGTCAGAGAGGAACAGGTAGATTTTGCTATGTCAGTCCTGGCTACATTCAACAAACATATTCTTAGAATCTCTCCCAAATCACCAATGTGAAAACAATATACAGTGCCCAAACTAGCCATTTCTGCATTTACAGCAGCATTGTTCAATTATTGAAAATGCTTTACCACAATAGGCTACAGGCAATGAGAAATTGCAAGGGTAGCCTTTGCCTGCTGCTCACTAAGCCTCCCAGGCAGCTAATATCTGGCTGTTCTTTTATATCATGAAAACATGACTAATTATTCCAAACTGAAAAGAAAACATGGCACAATTTAATGTTGTTGTAGTTACTGTAAATGCATGACAGGAGGCCAGTTTTGTATCTCAGACAATACTGGTTGCATCTGGGAGCAGGGGATCCAATAGTTTCATATAGGTGGGGAGGCACACAGATCATATTATTGGGGCAATGCCCAGCAGTGTAGTCTGCTTAATCCCATTTCACTAGTTGCTTCCCCTTCCTTTTTCAGATATCAGTGAGAAGGGGGTGGGGGCAACAATCAGCTACCCAGTGTCAACCAGGCTGGGCCCTCCAATACATAATTACATGTGGTCTAAATTTGGGGGAGAAATAGGGCGTCATTCTTCATCCAGCAGGACCCTTTGGCTGGCAAAAGTTCAACCACTTCTGTCCCCCCACCCCAACACACACTGCTTTTCTATGGAGGCCAAAGCAACACCTGTGAATATTCTGCCTGTCATACCGCTGACAAAAAGTCAACTTTTTGCAGCAAGTCACAAGAAAAGTGATAAAATAGATGGGAGATGCCCCGCCCACTTCACCCCTAGAGATTCCCTGCTTTTCCTTTTCTTCTGTGCAAGAGATGTGAAACCTCAGCCTTCGGGCAGACATGAACTTTAGGCAAAGAAGATATGGGAGACAAGTGAAATAACTTACACTGCGGGCGGGGAATGAATTTTGAAGGACTTATGGTTTGCAGAACATAGGGTAGGGTGACCATATGAAAAGGAGAATATGGCTCCTGTATCTTTAACAGTTGCATAGAAAAGGGAATTTCAGCACATATCATTTGTATATACAGAGAACCTGGTGAAATCCCCTCTTCATCACAACAGTTAAAGGTGTAGGAGCTATACTAGAGTGACCAGATTTAAAAGAGGGCAGGGCACCTGCAGCTTTAACTGTTGTAATGAAGAGGAAATTTCAGCAGGTTCTCCATATATACAAATGACATCTGCTGAAATTCCCAATTCAATACAACTGTTAAAGATACAGGAGCCCTGTCCTCCTTTTCATAAGGTCACCCTAACATTGGGGTCATTCCATCTCCGTGGTGACAAATACCATGCGGGCAAACATAAATATTTTTGAGGAAAGGGGTTGAGTGAGGTGGGGAGATGGGCGGAGACCTTTTCTGCATAGAAACCTCCTCCCCAACCCACAACATGATGTGGGGCTGGAGAAATGCTGTAAAAAGGAAAGCCGGCGGAACTCAGCCAGGGCGCTTTTTCCTTCTCCAGCCCCGCCCCCTGCCTCCTTTTACATATCATCTATCCAGGCTCGCGCCCAGCGCGCGACTCTCGGCTGGGCTTCCGGCCCCCGTCTCAGCTGATTCATTGGCTCCGGCTGCCCAGACGGGCCGGCGCCTGGCTTGTGACATCACCCATTCACACTTCGGCCCAGCTGGCGCCGCCCGGGCGGTCACCGTGGCAACGGGGACGCCAAGCTTAGCGCAACGATTTCCAGCTGTACAACAAGGAACAAGCGAGAGAGGCGTTCCAGTTGCGCGTGCGCGCCGGAGCTTGCTTTTGGCTGGGCGGGGAGAGCATCTTCCTAGCCAAGCTCGGCCGTACTTTGATTGACGTCCTCTTGTGCCCGTGTCTTGGGCTACGTAGGAAGGGGCTGTCCACGCGGGGAACTTGTGGGTAAGGGTTTCGTACTCTCCAATGCAAACCTGGGCCACTTTGAAAAGACAAACGATAAACAGTAAATGGTCATTGTTAATAATGTGGTTGCTACTATTAGTACTTTCTGCATTGAATTTCCTTCTGACCTTGCTATTTATAGTATGTAGTCCACGAAAGCTCATGCTGCAATAAATGTCTTACAGGTGCATAGGATTGCGCTGTTGGTGACTTAGGCAGAAAATTCAAATGATACCTCCTTGGTGGTAAAAATATAATAGGACAGAGTGACCAGAGGGATGTAGGCATACTAATATTGGGAAATTCCAACTTCCCCTTCCCAAACTACTGTAGAATTTTATGTAGATCTGATTGATTTGATGAGTAAAAAGTAGATCAGAAAATAACTATTCACAATAGCAAAATATAATTCAGAATCAAACAAAAGGAAGTACTTTATAACATTATAAATAACCTATGGGACTCAATGTTACAGAATATTGTGATGGCTGTGCAACCCAGTTTCTCAATTTCTCTGGATGTATTACCAGTCATGTATAAGTAATACATTGCTTTGACTATTAAGAGTGGTTAGAATATGTTAGTTGTTATAGAGCAGAGTTAGCGAAGTGGTCCTAAGACATTTTTTTCGTCCCTTGTCAAGGTGCACTACCCCCTTGCTCTTTTTTTTTTTTAAAAAAAAAAATAACACGTTTTCTTACTGGCAGGTGAGAGCTTCCTCACACCTACCCCCCACCCCCGCTTTGAGTCCGCGTTTCCCCCCTCCATTTCCTTAGCGAGTCTAGCACTGGACAAAATCTCCCGCCCCGCCCCCATGTTCTCTTCCCACCCCCCTGCAGTTAACTTATATATAATTTTTATTTCTGCACAAATACAATAGTATGGCAGCCTGAAACAGCGCAATTACGGTAAAACAACACACTATGCTTTCCCTAAGATCGTATTAAACAATATAAGTGAAGAGAAAGTATTACAATTAGCTTTTGGAGAAGTTTGTGGTCAATGTTGGCATGGCAACAGGAAGCCAACATTGTTCTGGTTAGGAAACCTAGACATGCTTAGGAGTAAGAACCGTAGAATCATAGAATAGTAGAGTTGGAAGGGGCCTAAAAGGCCATCGAGTCCAACCGCCTGCTCAATGCAGGAATCCACCCTACAGCATACTTGACAGTGGGCCTCGCTCGCCTTCTCCCCGGGTTGTTTGGGCATCTTCTCTCCCTCCCCCTTCATGGTTGAGCAGAGAACCCTCCTGCCCTCTTCTTTTGTCAGCGAGACCACCCTTTGACACACATGCCCCCAACAAAGAATGGGATGGTCTGATATAGTGGAAGGACAGGAATACAAAGGACGGAGGAGCGGCTTTATTGTGCATGGAGGGGGGGGAAACTGGACTTTCCCCGCCCCAAAATAAGCTGGAAAAGGAATGGTGAAGAGATGAGATGAGCGGAGGACAGTGATGTCATATGAGTACCATGCTTCAAGAACTCCTACCAGGCATGGTGAGAGGGCGATAAATCTTTGGTGTCATGGAGCTCTGAGATTAAAGTGAAATAGGCTTCTTGTAGATTCTGAAAAGTGGGTTCAAAGGAGTCATTTAGTATGTTGGGGCTCAAACCTCAAATTCTGCTTTTTACTCAGTATTTTGCACAGGCTACTTTTGACATGCCTTCCATGGTAGCCATTTTGTTGTGGTGCCCAGGACAGTTTCCGAAATGGCTAAATGTGCCCACGACCCATTTTGTCTTTGGCTTATATTTGGGGTTGAATATAGTATTGTGTCTGCTGAGTTTTTAATAGCCAGAAGTGGAATCTTTAGGTTTGATATGCCATGCTTTGATTGCTAGATGTTGTGAATCATCTTTCAACTTTGGTTGGGGGTTCTAAGCATCTGGAGGTTAACGGGTTGAGACAGCTACTGTGGATTACAGGGTTGTCTAGTTGCCATGTACCTCAATTGCTGGATAACTGAAACCTGCATTACATGGGACATTATGAAGTGAAAAGCTAACATTAGCATCCAATGTGTAATACTTTTCTCTTGGAGGCTCACTCAAGTCCAAAACCCATACCCAAGCATTTTCTGGAAGCTGTATACCGTTTTTTTCTTCATATTAGCTTTTGATAGGTAGGGAGAAAGATGGTTTAATTGTTGTAACTAGAGCGTTATGCTTTTAATGAATTTGTTACCCAACTTGAGCCTTTGAGATTCGGTGGGCTATAAATCAGATAAACAAATACAATTTCCATGAAGCTGAATAATTTTCATACACTCACCAACAAAAGTTGGTTTAGCACCACATCACATTGTATACCTTGAACTTAATCCAGGATCAGTATGATCAATGGAAAATCTGCCATTTTCTTCAGTCTCTCCTTCCGTTTTTCAGCAACCCATTTTATTCGTTTATTGACTTAAAGCATTTTTACCACAACCTTTAGGCAAAAAGTCACCCAGAGCAGCTTTCAAATTTCAGTAGTAAAACAGACCCTTCCTCAGGCTTACAATCTAAAAAACATGAAACACAAGGAAAAACAAATGGGGAGGGAGGAGGAAAAAATAGCTCAGGCCCCAGTATTTAAAGTTATTTATTCTTGGAAATTTGATTATGTGTTTTCTTAGTCAATGATCCTCTAACTTTTTCTTATTTTCACCTCCCAGTGTGTAATCTGAGTATCTTTTTTTCTCTTTTGCTAAGATGTTTAATTAATTTCCTTCTGCTGATATTGTCTTCCTGTCTAGGAAAATCTCTTCAAACAGCTTTCATTTTAAAAATGAGGCATGACATGATCCTTTCTCTGAGGATGGCGCTTTATATTCACCATAGCAATTCTGTTTTCTCTCCTCTCTCCTTCGAGGCCATGCTTTAGACCCCCTAAATAGGGGAAGCTATCTGAACTTCAATTTGTTCCTGAAATTGGAAGCCCAAATTCCCAGACAATGCTGTGGGATTTTTAGTGAAAGACATCTAGTTTAAAAATCTTATTTACAATTCCCCTCTTCCTCTAGATTTGTTACATCATTTCAGCTAAGTGGTATTGTCAGTAATTCAAAGTGTCATCTCATTTTGCTCATCAATGCCATTTTCATCTACCAACCTTTTCCTGGTAATTATGAGCATGTTTTGAATACCAATTCCTGTGTTCTGTTTATGGCTTTCAAGAGCTAAATATAGAATTACATTTGTAATCTTTTGCTATTCCCAAATCTGTTGTAAAGATGCATGTCAAAAACTAAGAACTTTACAATAGCTTTTGAAACTTCTCTTCTATTACCTAGCTTGGCTCACTGTTCTGAGTTGCCTGAAAATGTTTGCATGGCAGACAATTTTTACGGTGTGAAAGAGAGAAAAACAGGGGCAGAACTAAACCCAAGAATGCAAAAAGGGAAGAAAAGTCTCACAACAGCACTGAGAAATACATATGAAGCTTAATAAAACCGTAAAATGCCCAACGTGTTTCAGGAGCACAAGAATACAGTTTTCCTAGCAAGTAAGTATCTCCCTTGCTAGGAAAACTGTATTCCTGAGCTCCTGAAGAAGGTTGTCACTGAAATGTGCTAGCCATTTTACTATTTTATTAAGTTTTCTATATTTTTAGTACAATTATGAGGCTTTACCTCTTTTCATCTTTTCTTTTTTTCTTTTAACCTTTTATGGTACCTCTTTTCTCTGCTTTGCCAGGTGGAGCTTTGCATGATGCCGAACAGTTTTAATTGTTATACTTATATTTCACCTTTCCACCAAATGGTGGTCAAGGTAACTAATAGCAATAATACAAATATAATATCTTAAAATAACAATAAAATACAAAATGTATAAAGCAGGTAGAACATCAATCAAATAAATGAAAACAAACAGTTAAGCCAATAACAGCATATTCACAAATCCTGTTATGAGCCAAAGTCCTGTCTGAATAAAAACGCATTTGCCTGCTAGCAGAAGGTAGTCAGACACAGCTTGGCCTCCCTTGGCAATGAGTTCCAGAGCCTGGGAGCAGCCACTGAGAATGCCTCTTGTGTCATCCTCCCCACCCCAAATGTGCTTCAGGCCTCAACTACTCCAAGCCAGATATAGCACTATGAAAGCAGTATATAAAAGGCAGGAGCCACACCAAGCAGGATATAGTGGTATGAAAGCGGTAGAAGGCATGTGTCAATGGGCCCCAACAGTTGTCAGTGCACTTCAATACCACTATGAAGCAGTAGTGTGGCTCTTGCTTTTTGTATACCGCTTTCATCCAGCTTTCATAGTGCTATATCCTGCTTGGTGTAGATGAGGCCTCAGATGAAAGTAAAACTTCTTCCAAGGATCATAAAAAGAGCCATGCTGGATCAGATCAAGGATCCATCCATGCCACCATTCTGTTCACACAGTGGCCAACCAGCTGCCTGTGGGAAACCAGCAAGTAGGGGATGAGTGCAATAGCACCCTCCCACCCATGTCCCCCAGCATAGACATACTGCTTCTGATCTTGGAGGTACCATAAAGCCATTAGGATTAGAAGCTATTGATAGCTGTGTCCTCCATGAAATTGTATAATATCCTTTAGTCATCCAATTGGTGGCCCTCCCTACCTTCTATAGTTTAGCTATGTGCTGTGTGAAAAAGTACACCCCTTTATCTGACCTGGATCATCCATCCATCAGCTTCATGGGATGACTCATAGTTCAAGTATTATGAGAGAGGAGAAAAATGTTTCCCTATTTTCTATGCTGTGCATAATTATATATTCCTCTATCATGTAGTAGATTCTGAGAAGGCTTGTATGGCAGAATGTAGTCTTTCTGATAATCTGGTCCCAAGTCATATAGGGCTTTATAAACTGCAACCAGCACTTTGAATTGTGCTTTTAAATGGAGTGATAGCTTCTTAAGGTGTTGTAAAATGGGAGTCACGTAGTTCCCATAACAGGTCCTGGTCAATAGTCTGGTTGCTGTAGATTGAACCAACTGAAATTTTCAACACTCTTCAAAGGCAGCTCCGTGTAGAGTTCATTACAGTAGTCCAAATGAGATGTCACCATGGTCTGATAAGTTCAGGAACAGGAGTAGTTGGTGTACTAACCTTAGTTGTGCTAAAGCACTCCTGGCCACTGCTGAAACTTGGGCGTCCAGGTTCAGGGCAGAATCCAGGAGTATATCCAAATTGCGAGCTGGAGTCTTTAAGGGGAGTGTAACCCCATCAAATCAGTAGTTTCTGTACTGTGTTCAGGGGAACCATCCTCAGAAACTTATTGGGATCCTTAACAAGAAAACTGGTAATTGTGAACAATCATCCATGAAACATAGCCTGCTCACCATTATTATCTTTCCCTGAAACGGTGTGTTCTAGGATAAATTATCTGCACCATGTTTATGATGACTCAAACACCTGGCCCAGTGCACTGCCTGAAATGAGTGTGTGCCTAGAATGTGCCCCAGAAATGAATCTCTCTTAATAAACAGGGATCCACAGTCAACAAGGCATTGTGGATGGCAATTCCAAGAAGTAGAAAATTTGAGAACCACTTATGTGCGGCCAAGCTATTTGGCAATACCATAAGTCAGCCTTTCCTAACCTGGTGCCCTCCAGATGTTCTAGATGACAATTCCCAGCATTCCTGACAATCAACCATATTGGCTGAAGTCCAACATTGTCTCTATATTAAGGGAAATCATGTTGTTTATCAAGGGCTGTTGTACTTCCTGGTTGGCATGATTGATATGGGCTGCATTACATGGGAGGAAAGGAGCGAGAAGGTGGAAGATCCTGCCGTTTCCTGGGGCTCCTTTAAATGGCAGACACGTTTGAATTGAGGAAGTGACTCTTTCCCTCCCTGACATGAGTGCAAAGGAGCAGAAGGGGGGAGTCTTGTTTTGTCTGCAACCCTTGGCACACTTACTTGGGAGTAAGCCCCATTGAACATAATGGGGCTTACTTCTGAGTAGACACATGGGGAACTTCTAGCAGAAACCAACAGAAAGAATAAAATAAAATAAAATGAATCACATTGGATTTAAACCTAGCACAACTATAATCTAGCATAATGAAGGGTCTTGTTCTTGTGGTCTTATAGAGCCCTCTATGTTCCTATGGAACACTTACTTGGGAGTAAGCTCCATTGAACTTAAAGGGGTGCTCTTGGTGGGGTAGGAGATCAGATCTGTCTCCCTTTGTTGCAGGGAAGCATTTTATCCTTTTTCTCCCTCTGATAGAAGGGGAAGTCCTTCCTCTGCACATTCATAGCACAATGCTGGCTTTGCACATTGCTGATTTTTCACTATTAAGGATTTCTTCCAGCTTATCTCTGATCTTTCTGAAAATGGAATAAGGTGGGGAAACTGCGGGACATGTCCTGTTTGTTGGCAACGGCATGAAATCGCCCTGCAAGTTTCCATGAGTGGTCAGTTACAATCGTGCTATAAATCGCTTGTTTAAAGAAGCTCAAAAACATCTGGAGGGGAAGGCTGACACAAGTGGTAAAGGCAGTGAGGGCTTGTTGCATTGACCTGGCTGTGTCAGAGTCACAGCCATGCCAGTGTGCAATGGCTCAGTAGACTAGAAGAAAAACAACTTCTACCTATGTACACCATGTGTACTGTTGTGCATTTTAGATTGGAACTGACTTTTGATGACACATTTGTCACAAAGATTGGACATCCCTGGTGTAACGTGATACGTGTAAGGCTGGGTGACCTTTCTTGACTTTCTGCAGAGTATTGGATCCGCCTCTTGATTTATTGCCATTTAGCCCCAAGGTGATGAGCTCGGAGGATGGCAACAAGGGAGAGGGCCTTTTCAATGGTGGCCCCCCAATTATGGAATGATCTCCCTGACGAGGCTCGCCTGGCGCCAACAATCCTATCTTTTCGGCGCTAGGTTAAGACTTTCCTCTTCTCCCAGGCATTTAACAGCATTTAACAACATATGCTGTGTTTGTTTGTTTGTTTTTAACGGACCACAGAATAGCTGTTTTTATAAGGATACTGTGTTTTTATGCTTTTTATGTTTTTAAACTTTGTGTATTTGTTTTAATGTTTACTGTGTTTTTATGCTTTTTATGTTTTTAAACTTTGTGTATTTGTTTTAATGTTTACTGTGTTTTTACGCTTTTTATGTTTTTAAACTTTGTATATTTGTTTTAATGTTTACTGTTTTTAACTTTTGTAAACCGCCCAGAGAGCTTCAGCTATGGGGCGGTATATAAATTAAATAATAAATAAATAAATAAATAAAATAATTTGCACATGTGTCTGGGTTGAGAAGGGAGCCAGAACAAATGATGATGTTACTGCTACAACCATAAAAACCACGCTGCTCTGAGAGGTAAATGGGGCAAAGTTCCCATCCATCAAACCAGAACCAATCCTACTCCTATAGGTTCAGAGTGAAAAATGGCACAGATGACAGAAAAAGGACATAAATTATAGGCAACCAGGCGTATAACTTCCTGTAGTAGTATAGAGGACCTTATAGCTCTGACCACTCACAGAGTCCAGAAACCATCTTCACACTTTACTTTCTAGGTGGTGTTTCTGAAGGAGCAGAGAATGACACAAAGATGGGCTACTCCTTTCTCCCATTGTGGCACAAAGTCTTTTGTAATGAAAATGCCAACACCAACAAAAATGGGATAAAGCTGTTGACATCTGGTCTCTTTGTTGTGTAAGTACCTCTTGCTCTGTGCTTTTAGTTTTTTTTTGGGGGGGGGGCTTCTATTATTTATTAGAATGCTATATGCCCAGCCTTTCTGCTTCCCAAAGTAGCACTCAATACGTCTAACAACGTTCAAAGGACAATGCAATAATCATCAACAATTAAATACCAAAGTAAAAACAGAAACAGCACAACAAATAAGTGAAACATCATAGTCAGCTTAAAATTCCTAGTTTAATAAACGCCCACCATCACCACTGGGTGAAGCCTTCTCTGCCACCTCATGGATCTTGAACTTTTTGAGGACTAGCACTCTGACCTGTTCATTTGCCTCCCATTCCTGCCAACCAGATGAGATATTCTTTTAAAAGTCCTTTGCTCCGCCCACTCTTCCATTCCATAGGATTCAATTTAGTTTAGAAGTAAGTTCTTTTTTTAATACCTACACAAGGATTTGGATAGAGATTACTGAGCATTTATTTATTTATTTAAAATAGATGCATCCTAATAGTCATGAGAAAGTCTGTACCATGTATATATTTTAAAAAAATATTCAATTCTCAAAACATTGACTTGATAATGGTGCACTTGCCAAAGTGCACTTTTTGAGTAACGGTGGAATCAACTTGGTTTCTTTTAGATCCAGTCATGTTTTGTTTGAATAATATAAGCAAAATAATCTTTTATTTTATTAAATACATTTCTCAAGTGAATGTGACACTCGTAAGAAGTATTGTTTTGAAAATCCAGGTCCTCTAACAGGCTGTTTATGAGGCCCAGTGCAGACGTAATGTATTACTCTCTCAAACATGGCTAAGAAATCAAAAGTGGATTTTGTGGGCTAGATGAATCCCTCTCCCTTCCCTTGTCAGCATTAACAGCGTCATAACATTACATCTCTGGTTAAAGCTAACCAGGATATGTAGACCAAATTCAAACCCTGGTTTCAAACTCTGTTTAAAAGTTAGCCCTGGTTAGTGTTGGTACAGACATAACACAAGACCATTGTTAATGCTCAGAAGGAAAGAGGAAGACTTGCTTAGTATGGAGAAAGCTTAAGCGTTGAGGAGCATTAAATCTGCCCTGTGCCTTAGTGGCCGTATTCACAGTGCACTTCTCTATGGGTTGGTGTGAATGCATGCGGAAGAAGGAGTGTGATACAGAAGTCACAGAGATATGCGATCCTGGATATGGTTTAATACAGAGCCCCTGTGTGTTTTAACCCAGCATTTTTATAAGACTACAAAGCTTTCTTCTTCGTTTTTCTTTCCCTCTTGTTTCTCATTTCCTCTTCTTCTTGGCTGTGTGCTGATAATGGGAGGTATTTTGTTCAGTAACAGGAATGAGGAAGAAAATGCTACACATTTCATTAGAAGCAAAATCAATTATTACTTTTTTGGGGGAGAAAACTACCTGCTTTCAATTAAGCAGGAAATTATCTAACCGATTACTTAATTTGCTCTGCCCAGCAATTCCACAACTGCTTTATGCTGAATGAAGCATGAAATTAAATATGTAACAACTACCCTAATGGTTATGTTTTGAGAATGCCGCAGTTTGGAATCACTGGTGCCAATTTGTTACCAAAAATAATAAAAAACATAAAAAAGAGATGATTGCTACAGCAAAGCATTTGTTATCTGAAAGAATATATTTTGCTGCAAATTATTTCCAGTTTTAATGCATAATAAACAAATCTCAATCTGATATACATTTGGACACTGGATCATTTCCTTAATTTTTGTGGGACTATGGATTTCCATTTCCCCCCAATAACTATCAAATTAGGACTGTCATAACAAAATGTTTGATACTAAATGAATACTAACAATGTAATTATATATATTTTTAATATATCTCTTAGAAATTAATTTTTGGGACCTGTTCATTAGAAGGTAAGATGCACCCTGCTGGATCAGACCAAAATCCCATCCAGTCCAACATTCTCTTCCACAGTGATCAAGTACATGCCTATGAGAAGCCCACAAATTGGATCAAGAATGTAATAGCGCCCTCTTGCTTGTGTTCCCTAGTGACTGATGTTCAGAGCTGCCATACTGCCTCTGATACTGGAGGTAATATATAGCGATTATGACTGGTAGCCATCGATAGTCTTATGCTCCATAAACTTGTCTAATCCCTTTTTAAAGCCACCTATATTGGCAGCTATCACTACATTATGTAGTAGAGAATCTCATAGTTTAACTATGCGCTGTGGGAAGAAATAATTTTCGTTTATCTCTCTCTCGAATCCTGTGTTCTAGTATTCTTTCTCCACATCATGCATAATTTTATACATCTCTGTCATGCCTTTCCTTACTCAATATTTTTATGAGCTAAAGAGCCCTAAACTTTATAATCTTTCTTCTTAAGAGAGTTGGCATAATGCTAGAGGTTGCTTATGCTAGCGCTATGTCAATGTTTAGATGTAAGTGTAGCTGTAAATGGAGCGGCAACATTGGATACTGCCCTAAGATTCCTTGTGGAGGTGGGTAGGATTCATTTTCCTGTGATGTAATGGTATTGTATATAGAATCCTTCACAATGGTAGTCTTAGGCCTTAGCTAGATCTAAGGCTTATCCCAGGCAAATGGAGGGGTCGTCCCTGCCTGCTCCCGGGATCCCGTGTGGCATTTGGATGCACAGGGATGATCTTGGAACAATCCCGGGATATAGGCCTGGACTAGCAACGGCCTTAAAGAATGTTAAAATGGATTTGGGGATCAGAGTTGAAAAGGAGGAGTGTATCCAGGCACAATGCTTTTCAGCATTTTTTCTTAGCCAACTTAGCATGCATCCAAAGTCCTTGATCCAAGTTACCAACTACAAATGAAGTAGTCAGATCTTCCATAGATTGAAGAAAGAACTGAAATATAAGATTTGATGTTGTGTAAGGTAGTAATTGCCAGCTGTTTTAATAAGTGGAACTATCAATGGAATCCTGTCTTTGGGACAGCTGTTCAACCTACCAGCAGACTGCCATGACCTACTACCATTGGCAGGAGGAACATCACTAGGAGCAATTTTGGCTGGCCTCCCAGAAGCCACTGAGAAACACAACTGCTGGCTGTCAGTGGACACAGTCTTCCATTTGAGGGCGACTGTGGTGTTTCAGTGGCTTTCCCAGACAGAACCACTGGCGCCACTGTCATTGGAGTGAAAGTTAGAGTAAACAAATAACAGGATTAATGTAGTTTCATTACCAGTGCAAGAAGAGAGTAAGACTAAGAAGTATTATGTATAGTCAGCTACTGGTCCATTGATTTACTTTTTTAAAAAATCTAATGTTATGAGTCTCAAATCTGGCTCTATTTACATAAAATATTTATATATCAAGGCAGACAATTTCACAACTTTTGAAATGTATTATCCTGCTGGATTAGTCTTTTCATATGCTAACCACATTACAAGTAAACATTTTCATAGTCTCCTCTGCATGAATGTGGCTAAAAGCTTCCTTGTTATTTTATCGTTACAGCATTTCAAATGTTTCTCTCTCTCTCTTTCTCGGACTTGTTTAGGCACCATGCCAGCTTTACCGCTAAATTACAGCAGAGAAAAATACTCCAAAGGATTTGATTAGATTTCTTCCTTCTCCCCATGAGCAAGCAAGACAAGACAAATTGGTGTTGGTAAAAATACAAGTAAGATTGTTAAGAACAGCACAGATTACAGTTTCCCCCTTTGTAATGTTATAAATAAATGCAACCATTTGTAATTGTAATTACCCCTTATTGAAAAACACAGAACTAGACAAATGTTAGTGTATAAGAGGCTGCATAATTGAGGGGATGCCTATCTGTTAATGGAGTTCTTCTTTGCTTCCGTCCTGTATATGTATAAGGGTTAGCCTAGACTTGGATTCTTCACTGCATTTCCTTTTATTTCATCCGTTGTTCTTCTGGTTCTTATCTTCATGTATTCCTCATTCAGATTGGCTTTCTCTTCCAAGACTTGCAGATTTGATTTCCTCTTCCTCGTTCTCCATAAATGTCAGGGAATGCACCATGCAGAAAGGCAAAGAAGTGTTCATCTGATGACCAGGGGGTTGACCCTTTAAGAGCTACTTCTTTCAGGCAAGTGGGTGGAGTTTGGGAAGGGTGGACCTGAGAAAGAGACCTATATAAGGCCTCAGTTCACTTCCAGCCTTTGTTGGAACAAGTTGCTCATTTAGAGTCATGAATGTCTGCTACAGATCAATCATAACACAGGCTACTACATAGCCTGTGTAGTATGAACTTGTATAAAGTGACCTGGTATAATCTGTCACTTTTTTACTTTGGTAGATTAAGGCATGTTATATTTCATAGAATCATAGAATAGTAGAGTTGGAAGCGGCCTATAAGGCCATAGAGTCCATCCCCCTGCTTAATGCAGGAATCCACCTTAAAGGATCCCTGAACAGATGACTGTCCAGCTGCCTCTTGAATGCCTCTAGTGTGGGAGAGCCAACAACCTCCTTAGGTAACTGGTTCCATTTTTGTACTGCTCTAACAGTCAGGAAGGTTTTCCTGATGTCCAACTGGAATTTGGCTTCCTGTAACTTGATCCCATTATTCCGTGTCCTGCACTCTGGGATGATCGAGAAGAGATCTTGGCCCTCCTCTGTGTGACAACCTTTCAAATATTTGGAGATTGCTATCATGTCTCCCCTCAATCTTCTCTTCTCCAGGCTAAACATGCCCAGTTCTTTCAGTCTCTCTTCATAGGGCTTTGTTTCCAGACCCCTGATCATCCTCGTTGCCCTCCTCTGAACACGTTCCAGCTTGTCTGCATCCTTCTTGAAGTGTGGTGCCCAGAATTGGACACAATGCTCAGGGTGAGGCCTAACCAGTGCTGAATAGAGGTAAACCAATACCTCACGGGATTTGGAAGCTATACTTCAATTAATGCAGCCCAAAATAGCATTTGCTTTTTTTGCAGCCACATCACCCTGTTGACTCATATTCAGCTTGTGATCTACAACAATTCCAAGATCCTTTTCACTGGTAGTATTGCTGAGCCAAGTATCCCTCATCTTGTAACTGCATTTGGTTTCTGTTTCCTAGGTGTAGAACTTGGCATTTATCCCTATTAAATTTCATTCTGTTGTTTTCAGCGCAGTTCTCAACTAGACTGAATACTGATGGTCTGCCGTAGTATTTAGCATGAAGATATGTGATCTTTTACTAATTTGGTGTGTGTTGCTGTAATGCTGCAGAGAGTATGTTGGCCTAGCCTCTGGCCAAGTCCAAATCACACCCCATTGACTCAATATTGAATGGAGTAGGGAAACTTTGACTGATTTTAATTGTTGCATTTTGCAGTGCTGTTTCTAGTTTTGGGACCTTTTTTGAGAAGCACCTTACAAGTTTCTTGTGAGCGAAAATGAGAGAGAATATGTGTGTGTGTTTGCATGTGAAATGTATTCTTGTAGAAATATCCATTGACTGGGTTTGGATGATACAATAATACACGACAGCTTAGTCCATGGTGGGTTATTTAACCCACCGTGGGTTACTGTGCCATATGGTGGGATTTTATAAATCCACGGTGCATTATTTGGCCAAAATTACCCACACAAAGATCCAACAATGTGCAGAGTTGGTTATTTAAACCATCATTGATTATTGTGTTGTGTGGCGGGCACCGTGGGTCATTTCACGTTCTTCCAGAGCCGTGAGTCAAGAGTGGTAGAAACCCTGCCATTGTTATTTGTCAGCGTGCCCAAGCTGCTGCCCTGACTCCCCTTCCTGGCTTCGAATGCAATTACAATCAGGTCAGGTCCCCTTTTTTAATTCTCTGAGTTAAAAACGGGACTGGGAACATTGCCGGCATTTCCCTGTAATTTTTCCCATGTGCGCACATGGGGAAATGCTAGTCTTTGGTTTTTCTGGCTGCCTCCCAGTGCACTTTTAAAAACAACAAAAAAAGTGGGAAATTGGGAGTGAGGGAGGGAAATGAATGACTGTGGGGGCAACTCAGTCCTTGGCAAGGGTTTTGTCCCCACCCCATTTTCTGCTTTTTTATTGTTCTCTGAAGCCCATTTGTATAAATGGGATTCCGTGAACATTAAAAAAGTGGGAAATCGGAGGGTGGGGGGAAAACAGCCCCTTGGCTAAGGACTGTGTTGCCCCCACAGTCCTTGGCAAGGGGTTTGATTTCGTCCCCATTCCCCCCGCCACCCGATTTCCCATGTTTTTTCAACATTCTTGGAAGCCTGTTTGCACAAATGGGCTTCCAGGAACAAAAAACAAGAAGGCCGGATCCCTCTTCGTGCTGGGGTATGGGGTCTTTCTGCTGGGGCACCCCTTTCCTCCCCTGCCCCACAGCTTCCTACCATCAAGGAAGCCTTTTCTCACAGGTCAGAGAAAAGGATTTCTCTCGCATCTTGATGTTTAAAAGTCAAGTTGCGGGAGAAATCCTTTCCCCCAACATGTGGGAAATGGCTTCCTCGGAGGCAAGGAAGTGTGGGGCAGGGGAGGAAAGGGGTGCCCCAGTGGAAAGAACATTGTGGGTGTCCCCAGTCCCCGGCACAAGGCAGGATTCCACTGGGAAGTGGGTCTTTAAGACCCTCCCACCTACCCCATTTCTTCTGAGTTGTGCCCCATTTCTTCTGAGGAAGTGGGGGTACCAGGCATGGGGGCAGGGTGGAAGTGGGTGCGGGCAACCCCAGCCACCCTTCCCCATATCTGGCACCCTCACTTCCATAGAGAAACAAACACAGCACTTCCCCAGCTCCCTGAAGGGATCTCCCTCTGCACCTTGCTTTTGAGAGCAATTGTTTTTGACTACTCTCAAGAGCAGCACAAAGAGATCACAAGGGGGAACCAGTGCCACTATTCAGGTGGGAGGACTGAGAGGGGGTGGGGGGATGAGTTAGTCAATGCACAGTTGGTTAATAGTCAACTCATGGTTGGTTATTTCTCTGACCATGTGGGGAATACCCACAAAATAACCAACTGTGAGTTGATTATTGATCCACCGTTGACTATTGTGGTGTCCGAACGCAGCCATTAGCGGCAATATGCAGTAAAGTTAATGAGGAAATCACTTGCTTTATTCCTGAAAGGACGGCTGCTTTCTTATATAAGCGATAATGCTTAAACTGGTTTTACAGCATAATCTGTTTTCATAAGTAAGTAAATAAAGGAAGGGAGGGTGGTTGAGAAGAGGCTAGCATGTTTTGGACTTGTTGGGTTGATGGCAGCTTTATGAGCTAGCAATAAAGGTGGAGGTGCGAGGCATTGCCTAAGGATTAATAACAGGGAGGGATGAGTTAATGGCCTGAGGTAGAGGCAGAGGGCCATTAACCACAGCTTGCCATTAATCCTCATTATATATTCCTGCATCTCAGTTCTCCAATCCCAATGAAGGACAAACCAGCATTCTACTTCACTCTCCACCATCCCTCTTCCTTTTCTACCAGGCACTATAGCTTACTAAACAACAGCGTAAGGCCAAGCTTAAGCATCTTTTCTCATGGCAATTCACAATCCTCTGTTTCCTTGCTTCTTGCAATAATGCAGACCTTTATTGCAGCCTCCCCTGGCCTGGTGCCCTCCTGATGTTTTGGACTTTAACTCCTATCAGCCCCAGTCAACACAGTCACAGGTCAAGAATTCTGGGAGTTGTAGTCCAAAATGCCTGGAGGGCACCAGGTTCCAGAAAGGCAGATTGATTGTATGGCTTAGGCTTTAGCTAGACCTAAGGTTTATCCCAGGATCGTCCTGGGGTCATCCCTGTTCATGTAAATGACACACAGGATATCCCGGGAGCATGCAGGGACGACCCCGGGATAAACCTTAGGTCTAGCTAAGGCCATAGTTGTAAGTAAAGAGGGAGTGAAACTTCCTTACTTGAATTGTTTTGCCCTGGGGTGAATGAATAAGGGCCGATTCTTATATGTTCCAGCAGTGCAGTGGCTGCTGCTTCCTCTTGACTGGATCACAACCGGCACCACTATTATTGAAATGAAGGGTTCAAGTTGGGATGGGGTTCATGACTTCCCATGCTAGTGCTGCACTTCCCTCGGGAGTGTTGGGGTTAGATTTGCAACCCCATAGGGCCTCTTGGGATGGGTGATGCGCATTAGGGATTTCATCTGGTTCCTCCAGCTCAGGTGCTGCCTCAGCGCCAGCCACCAGGTTAACATCAGAATCTGTCCTCCATAAGCAATGCAATGCAATGCAGAAAGCAGAAAGCTCTGACTCATTTCCTCCAGAGTGGTCCTATTAAGTGGAACTAAGGGGGAAGATGTTTTGTGGATGGCAGCCTCAAGGGGCTGCTGTTGATGGGTGACCATTGGCCCGGCCCGAGTTGGAATATTTCATGAAGCTTCTGGCAAATATGGAATGAACATCTTCTAAGAACAGTCCAAATCGATCAGCGGTCAAAACCAAAGCAAGACAAAATTTATTTATTTATTTATTACATTTCTATACCACCCAATAGCCGGAGCTCTCTGGGCGGTTCACAAAAATTAAAACCATTCAAAGTATAAAACAACAGTATAAAACCATAATATAAAATACAATATAAAAGCTCAACCAGATAAAAACAGCAGCAATGCAAAATTACAAATTTAAAACCATGTTATTTAAAATTTATAGATTGTTAAAATGTTGGGAGAATAAAAAGGTCTTCACCTGGCGTCTAAAAGCATATAATGTAGGTGCCAAGCGAACCTCCTTAGGGAGCTCATTCCACAGCCGGGGTGCCACAGCAGAGAAGGCCCTCCTCCTGGTAGCCACCTGCCTCACTTCCTTTGGCAGGGGCTCACGGAGAAGGACCCCTGAAGATGATCTTAGAGTCCGGGCAGGTACAAAGTGAAATGCGTTCACTTTGGTGTGGGCAGAATCAGCAGTGTTATTACTCATATTGCTGGCAGAGTAACCTGTCAGTGGAATACACTGTTACATACCCTCCTGCACTTCATGCATGTCATGTACATTGTAGTTAACAGGCACTGCTACTACCATATGCTTTTAATATGTTTGACCGCTTCATGTCTTTATCCACCACTGTTACCAGATACCTGGCTGTCCAATTTTGCTCCTTTCACTCTACCCATCGGAGTGTCCTCTTCAATGTGACACTTAACTGTAACCTCCATTTCCACCTCTAGTGGTGGCACTAGAAGAAAAAAAGGAAGAGCATTAGGTACAGATGGGGGCAAGCTTGGTCCTGCATGCGCAATCTGTTAGGAAATGGTGCTCTGCAGTGACAGAGAGGTGAGTAAATTTTTCAGGAAGGGAGGGAAGCTCACCTAGTCCTTGCCCTCTGATTTAGTAAGCACTAGTGAATCCATCTCCTCCCCATGTTCCTCAACCCATCTCCCTTGCCTTGCTGAGTATCCAGCTCCACTGTCACTAAATTCCTTCTACCCAAAATATAACTTCCTTGACCCATTTAACGTTGATGCTGCTACCCCAAATGGTTGCCAAACAACTAGCACTCTTAATTAAACAGCTACTGATGAGCTGAGGGAATTAATGGGAGAGCAAATAGCACATTATAGAATCATAGAAACACCACTCTCATGTCTCCCCGTAATCTTCTTTTCTCCAGACTAAACATACCCAGCTCTTTCAGCCATACCTTGTTGGTTTCCAGACCCTTCATGTGCTCCAGAGTGTCAACGTCCTTCTTAAAATGGAATGGCCAGAACTGGACACAGTACTCCAAATGTGCCCTAATGCAGAACAGAGCAGAGGCTCAGTCTCAGGTAAAGCAAGTGACACTGTGCTATGAGCAATCTGGGACCTTATATTCCCTTTCATTTCTGTTCCCATTTTTTTAAAAAAAATATTTTTTATTTTTCAATACTTAACATACATCAATACAATTAAAAGAAAAACAACATAATACCTTAATGTTGAATCACATTAATATCATATATTCTCACTTAATCTTTTTAACATAATCATACTTAACCTAAAAGTGCACCCCCCACCTCGGGATCTTATTCCTGTTTCCAAAATCTCATACTTTCTTCTGCTGGTGGTTTCCCACTTCCCTTAGAAAACACAAATATTAGGAACTGTTTCCAAATTCCCTCAAAATCATTCGTTTTTGCTATACCTCTTCTCACTTTAATATTACATGTCAATTTATCATTAATAGCAATATCCCATACTTCTTTATACCATTCTTCAATACGATAATCACCTTGAATCTTCCAGTTCCTGGCTAAAATTAACCTTGCTGCAGTCAGCAAATTTGTTATCAATTCCTTAATTTCTTTTTTACATTTTAAATCTTCATAGAGTGAGAGTAATGCAACTCTTGGTGTTTCTTCTATCTTCATTCCAACAATTTCTTCAATCTCAGAAAACACCATCTTCCACAACTTTTGCACATATTTACATTCCCACCACATATGTAAATATGTTCCTTTTTCCCCACAACCTCTCCAACAATTTGCTGAAAGCTGCTTATTTATCTTATTTAATCTAACCGGGGTTAGGTACCACCTCCATATAATTTTATAATAATTCTCTTTTATTCTCACTGACATATTTCTCAACACTCTTTGTCTCCATAGTCCTTCCCAACTCTGCTGTCCTATCTGTACCTTCAAATCTGTCTCCCAAACCAGTTTTCCTGAGCTATCCATCAACCCTTTCTCAAGCAATATTCTATATATTTCATTCATTAACCCTTTTGGCTGTTCCCATTGAAGTACCATAAATGCAACAATACTGCTAATACGTATTTCCATTGTATTGACCCTGCACCCAATCCTGTTTCTTGTGTAGGTTGGAATCAGGTCTTGGGCTACCTTGCCATGGACTCAGGTATGGCAATGGTCATGTAGGTTGGAGGCAGGAGGTGTGATTGTGAATGTGCTGGAGGTCTGGTACTGCCCTGGATCAAGCAAAAAGGAACCAAGGGTCAGAGGCAGGAGACGAAGCCATGGACAGGCTGGGGGTAAAAATAGCAGTCTGGATAGGCAAAGTAGTCTGCATTGTTACCCAATGCAATGAGCTGTTGAAACTGTCACGCCAGCTTAGAAGGGAAAGGGCTTTATAAGACCTGGTGTTTTCCATTTGTCAGCTAACCGTTTTTAGGCTGTAGGGTCAGTTGACAGCACTCTGTTCAGCAGAGCAGACTTTACCCTACTGAGTGTAGGCCAAGTGGCTGGTTGAAGACCCAGACTGCTGGTGGTCCAGGACGTAAGAAGTCAAAGGTTGGCTGCTGGAGGCCCCAGTTTGAGGCTCTCCCTTCACACCTTACTGTCCTGTACACAGTGAAGGTCTTGTAGATCTAAGATGCTCAGTCCTGTAGGCCTCTTCGCTATGTAAAACCAGTGTGGAGAGCCAGTGTGCTGGACTGGGATTAAGGAGATCCAGGTTCTAGTCCCCACTGAGCCATAAAGTTCCTGGGGTGACTTTGGCCTTGTTGTTGACTGTCAGCCTAATCTACCTCACAGGGTTGTTGTAAGGATAAAATAGAGGAGAGGAGGAGGATCGTGTATGCTGCCTTGGGTTCCTCACAAAAGGGGAAGAGGTGGGATATAAATGTAGCAAATAAATAAAATAAATATGCAGGCGCCTCTCGCTTTGCGCTTGTTTTTTTATCTGGCCCCACAGAGAGCCCTTCATCAAGGTTTTGATCTAGATTATCTTTAGGATCCTTCGTGCCTTACAGTTCTAGAATGATATGAAATATGTGTGAGAACTTACCTTTGTGAAGGTGGCTTCCATGATTTTCTCCCATGAAGGGTCACAGCACTTGAATTATATATATGTTTCGAAGACACTCGTCTATTGATTTCGAGGTTGTCTGCTGCCTGATTAGTCCCTTATTGTGTTCTTCCTAATATTCATTGTGAACAACATAAACTCCTGTTGGCAAGGCTGCCATATTAGCTATCCATTTGGAATCTCTAGTGTACAGATGTTCTTGAACATCTGTAATCAATAGATCTCTAGTCCACACATCATGTATAGGAAACTAGGCATGAGCATGGGGAAATTATTTCTTTCTTAAATTTGTATCTTGTTGTGTGACCTAGAGAAAACAGACTTCCAATAAAAACACTAAAACTCCATATATGAAATCATAATAATGCTGCAAAAACTTTCACAGTAAAATACATAAAATGATGTTAGCCTAGTGTAGGGTTGGAGGGAAATTTCTTACATAGGAGTGGGGTCAAGATTTGACCAACAACCGTATTGTGACTTTTCATACTCTCTTAGAATTTGTCTGTCTGCCATATTTCTTGTCTTTTCATGCATTTTCTGTCGTTTGACATATGTAATATTCAATGTGCCACTAACGTGCAGTTTTACTTTGCTTTTCTGGATTTTCCCAGTACAGTCAACTTTCTGGTATGTAGAATTCATTGTATCTAAGTGCATAAAATGAAGGGGGAAAGATATTTGAATGTGACAAAGCTAATTTTCTCCATGAATAAATAATGTATGTTTAATTGTGAAATACTATCTTTGGAACAGTGTGTTGTGACATAACCATTTTCCCTCCATGAACTAAGCAAAAAAATTTTTTTATTATTTTTTTACTGTGGGAAAAAATGCTGTTCTAATTGTAGAATCAGTAAAGCAGAATACACTCTGTGGGATGGTTGATGCTGCATTTCAAACCTGGATAATATTCTTTTTCTTTCTGCAAATGAGAACATCTTATGAAAAATTCTAGGCTCCTTTAGAGTTCTTGCATAATGTAAAATGTTTACTGATTCCCTTATACTCTGGTGTAGTGCCACTCTTCCTTTAAATGAGTGCCTGTGTGGTGTAGTGGTTAGAGTGTTTGACTGGAACTTAGGAGTTCTGGGTTCTAGTCCCCACACAGGCATGAAGCTCAGTGGATGACTTTGGGCCAGCCTAACGTATCTCGCAGGGTTGTTGTGAGGATAAAATGCACAGGAGGAGAACCATGTAAGCTGCCTTGGGTTCCTTGCAAGAGAGAAAAAAGGTGGGATATAAATTTAATAAATAAATAAATAAGTTTGTTTTAAAACATTGTTCAAAATGGAAATAAATTATTTTGGAGATAAGTTATTTATTGCCTTGCAGTTCCATGCTTCCATCCTTTTTCACCCCATTGTGTTTCTGCTGTAAAACCTCTTTTATAATGTGGATGGATATTTATTATTAACATGTACATATAGCCCAGCAAAACATTAGAACATAAAACATTAAAACATAAAAACAACTAAATAATTTAAAAGACTATATTAAAAAGAGGTGTCTTGCACCGTTTTTAAAGACCAAAAGTGTGTGTGTGTGTGTGTGTGTGTGTGTGTGTGTGTGTGTGAATAGTAGTTTTTAAAGGAGCGCATTCCATAGTTTGGGAGTGACATGAGAGAAAACCTTTTTCTCACGTGCCCGACAGGTTGCAAACCAAGAGGGCAGTGAGCTGAACCAAATTTTGAAGTTCAGAGAATTTCTGTGATTTTGAATATCCCTGATTCTTCCATCCCTAACCCACTGAGAGGCAATTCAGCTTTCACAGATGTTTGCAGAGCAAGAGTAGGACAAGAGTTGGTGATGATATGGCTGCTATAGTTTATGCATAGTTACTTCCTAATATTTGTATGTATCTCTTTCTTCCTTTCCTGTTTTAATTATATCATTCACACAGGAGATGAGTCATTAGTTGAAGTACTGAAGACAATGGCTGTGATTCTTCTCTCCCCTTGGCTTGGCACCCATGTACAGTAGCTGAATTGGCAGTAGTAGAATGACTTTGAAATCCACTTCCAGTGTCACTTGGTCCAAATAAAAGCATCCAAGCTAAAAAGCTGGTCCATCAGGCATTAGCTGAAATGTCTGCCTAACATCCGTGCAAAATATGTTTCAGGATCCTTACAGTACACACAGTCCTCCTAGTGCTTCCTTTCCAGTCTTCTGAAGTGACTTTTCTTTCCTTTGAGTCAAAGGCCTTTTTCAAAGTTTCAAACCATCGTTTTTTTCACAATGGTGTGTTGTGCTTGGCAGTTGGCACTAGCATATGATTCACATTCAGTTAGTTCAATGAGTGATGTACAACAGCTCTATTGTATATTCAGAATAAACTCTGAGGTTTGCTGTCATTTTGCGGTGGGGGTGGGGGAGCTCCCAGTTATGTGTGATTTTTAGTTTTGTATCTGATACTGGTGACTGGGTTAGAGTGGAGAACACGGGTGGCATGACTCAGTGGAATTGGCGACATTTCTCCCAAAAGCCCCTTTTCCAAAGGCAGAACAAGAAATGTTCGTTTCTGTTCTCTGCCCCATCCGGTGTGTAGAATAAGGGGGAGATCACACCAATTGTGACAGTACTGACAGAACATCAGTGTTGCCCAAATTGGTTGGAGCCGATGAAGCTTTGCTGAACAAATAAATCCAGTTCTTAGCTAAATACATAGCCAATTTATTTTATTTTACTCTGCGCCTCTTTTTGACTTGGAAAGGATAAATCTATGTTACAGAACTTGGGTTGGGATGCACAAACCTCTCAGTTTGGGTTTCTCTCAGTTTCTCATTTTTCCCATCTTAAGTTCGGCTTGTCTCATTTCTGCATCAGTTTGAAAATGTGGTTTTTAAAAGTATGTACAGATGTTCGTGTGTATTTCTCCCAATATACACGGATTTTTCTATGCAATTTTGCCAAGTACACATTTTTGCAAGCAGTATTTTTGTACGTTATTTTTACTAATATACACATTGTGTGTGTGTGCACATTTTCCTTATATATGCTTGTTATAAGCATTTTTTGACTGGAGAATTACATGGCAAGATTCAGAGAAGTGCGAATTTTAAAGGGCCACTGTGTTTCGGTTTGCGTATTGATTCAAAAATGCAGAATTAGGTAAGTTCACATTAAAATGTGAATCAAATGAATTTCTCTCCATCCTTAAACTTGGGTAGAGAAAAATGTTGGTATTTCTGAAGACTATTTTTGATGCTGTATTTTGCACACATGTTGAGTATCTCTAGACAGAATGGGGGAAGGAAAATTGAGGGGAAATTGAATTGAAATTCTGGAAGAGGGCATGGCTGGCTGGAACCCTAACTGGAACACTCCACACTGCAACATTTTGTTGCAGGTCTCTGACTTGTATTGTCAAATTTCAAATATGGTTTCCCCCACCCTGGGTTTCAGGCAGATTGGCAAATTAAGGGAGCCTGTTGCTGTAACTCCACTTCCTTTCCATAGCTGTTCTGCATGAAATACAGATGCTATATGAAATAGAGACACAGGCCAAAGCAGGCTTCAAACAAAGGTAGGGTTTTGCATCCCTGGCTGTTATTTTTCATCAATAGTTTAATAATAATAATAATAATAATAATAATAATAATAATAATAATAATAATAGTTACCCGCCTCTCCCTCCGGATCGAGGCAGGGTACAACACAAACGCCATAAAATACATTTAATTAAAACATTCAAAACTAATACATCATTAAAAGCAGCACATTATTAAAAGCCATCTTAAAATTCAACTGGGTAGGCCTGAGACTACAAACTGAAGTGTCTATCTGCAATATCCCCAAACCACCTAGCTCTTTCATTGCTGCATAGCTGTACACCTCTATTCCAGTATGGAAGATGTGCACAACACCTTTCAGTCCGAGGGGTGGAATCCATTTTGGAAAAGTAGGGTGACCATATTTTGGAAACCAAAAAGGAGGACAAAATGGCCGCCCTCAGGAGGCGTGGCCACCCCAACATTCCCACCCCCAAGGCGGTGCCAACTCAACATGTCCAAGCCCCAAGGGGGCGTGGCCTCGGTTTATTTATGTGCGTGGTCACATTTATTTATTACATTTTTATACTGCCCAACAGCCGAAGCTCTCTGGGCGGTTCACAGAAAGTAAATGATAGCAACCAATGAGTAGCAAAGGCACACAACTAATAATATACTAAATACTAAAAAAGGAACTTACACTTATATAAAACCATTTCTTTATTTTTTATAACATAATAAACAACCACAACAGTCATAGTACTAGGGTGACCATATTTGGGAAACCAAAAAAGAGGACACCTAGTGTGTGTGTGGGGAGGAAGCAGCTTTCTGAGTCCTGCAGAAAGTACGTTATTCCCCCGCCACCTTAAAGAACCCGATTGGAGTGGAGGAGGGGAAAGGATTTCATTCTGCACCACCACCATCCACTCCAATTGGGGCCTTTTCTGTAACGTCCACGAATGACCCACTTTCCCATTTAAGACCTCAATTGGAGCTCGGGGTGGGGGAATGACGTGCCTCAAGAAAGCATGTCACTCCCTCCTGCCATGCTAATGGCAGCCTTAAAGGGGAAGGTGTGTCATTCCAGGACATTATTGAAAATTATAGAAAATCCCCCCTGACACCATGGAAAGAACAAAAACCAGGACAAATCCGGGGAAATCCTGACAGTTGGTCACCCTAGGAAAAGCTGTTGGGGGCTGTGTTACTGTGGTGGGAGGGGCAGAAAGCAAAAAAAGGTCTAAAATACCAAAAATAGCAGCATAGTTTAGTTTAAAGCTCTTAGGCCTATATCTCGGGATCATCCCTGTGCATCCAAATGACACATGGGATCCCGGGAGCCGGCAAGGACGACCCCTCCATTTGCCTGGGATAATCCTTAGGTCTAGCTAAGGCCTTACTGGCAGTAACCAAGCCTTGGAGAGGCATTTCACACTTACAGAATGCAAAAGCTTGAAAACTACCAAACAATTGGTGCTTGGAGAAAAGGGTGGAGCTATCTGGCTGATTGGGGAATGCTGGGAGTTGTAGGGTTCCCCCTAATGTCTAAATATGCATAGGATTGCACCCTAATATTCTTTTGCCTGAAGAGTAGAACTTTTGTACCCCTACAGATTAGACAGTCACACCAACCCTTTTGGGTTTTCTGCGCCTACTGAAAACAGACTTTTTCCAACAAGCGTTCCCTTGTCTTCTGTATAAAGCAATAATATATGGAATTTAATTATGACCTTAAACCTCCTATGACAATCTTCCCCCTGCTCCCTGCTCCCCCAGGACTTTTCGCACTGGAAAGCTGCTAGGATTTCAGAGACGTTACAGTATGCTTTCAACTTATAGTCATCTATCTCACAAATATCAATTTTGCACGAACAGGACAATGTTGTAATTAGTATGTGTAAAATATATGCAAATCTTATAGAATATAAAGAAGGGTAAACATGCCACTTGACTATTCCTCAAGTGCTCTTGAACTCTTTATTGGAAATGGAAAACAAGTACAGCTTTTTCCATTTGGACATCCCTCAAAATGGTGAATACTTAAGCTGTGCTGCATTTCTTGGCTTTCCAATGCTGATTGGAACTGGCGACTTGCACATATTGGTTTCCACAATATGTGGAAACCAAGTCGCCACACAACTGGCGACTTGCACATATTGGTTTCCAAATGCCTGAGAATCCCTACAGGTATAGTAATGCTGCGTTGTGCTGAAAACCGTATCAATTTGAAGAGGAACGAAGCCATTTTGCTCTGGAATAGTGTGGATGCGAACATTTATGGATGAGTGTGTTTGTGTCAATGAATGAATGTGAATGGAACACTGCAATTATTGCTTGTGGGTAGATATCCCTTGGTACAAATAGGGATGTGTGAGGAGTTTTGTTCTTTGATTAAGTATTGTTTGCAGAAATGCAAATCTATGAGGTTGTACTAGATAGCCTGCTCTTATATTATCCTCATTAGGACACAATACTCTTTTATTGTAAAGTATGTTATTGTCTTCTTTATTATTGTAATGTGTGTATTTTATCTGTTTTCTCTAGTTATTTGAAATTGTTGTATTTTATTCTTGTGCATCATCCTCATTTATCATACAAGCCAAAGGCTATGACAAAGGGGTATAACATTAGAGTGTACAGATAAATGGGGGAGGGGGAGGGGAAAATATATACAACACAGTGTGGTCCTAGGCCCCAGATGCGCCTGCATCCTAACAAAATGTGCCCTGATTTTCTTTGTGTCAATGCAGTCTAGTGTCAGAATGTTAGACTAATGGGAGACGTGGGCTTACGTCGCCACTCCATCATCATGAAACTCAGTGGGTGGGCTTGTAGTTTGTGAGGATTGTTATGAAGATAAAATGGGGAGGTGAACACTATGAATGTAGCTTAGTGCTCCTCGGAAGAAAGGTGGGATATACATTTAAATAAATAGATATTTGATAAGAATAATAATTTAGTTACTAAAAGTACTTTTTAACTTGCCCTTATTCCTAAGCCCCAAATGTAATGTAATAAAACCATTAAACATCTCAATAAAAACAGAAAATAAACATAGGCCAGCATAGCTCTTGATGATGCCTGGGCAATTCAGTAAGCTTCATCCTGCTGATGAAACGATACCAGTGTTGATGCCAGTCAGGCTTCAGTGGGGATGGCTTTCCAGGGATGGGACACCATCACAGAGAAGACCCTCTGCCTTGTCCCTACACAGAAAGCTTCCCCAGAGGAAAAAAACTTCAGAGAAAATAGATCAACGCAGGGCTGAGCTGCATCTTGAGGCAGCCAGTGTGGTGTAGTAGCTAAGGTGTCGGACTGGGAGTCAGGAGATCTGGGTTCTAGTTCCCACTCGGCCATGGAAATCCACTGGGTGACTGGGCCAGTCACAAACTCTCAGCTCAACCTACCTCACAGGGTTGTTGTTGTGAGGATAAAATGGAGAGGTGGATGAGGATGTACCCCGCCTTGGGTTCATTGGAGGAAAAAAAGGTGGGATATAAATGCAATAATAAATAAAATAAAATAATTAATCTACCAATGAATTTTCCTATATTTATTTATTTATTTTTATTTATTTATTTAAGTATTTTTATGCCGCCATTCAGCCAAAAAAGGCTCTCATGGCGGCTTACAAAAGTATTTCTTGACAGTCCCTGCCCACAGGCTTACAATCTAAAAGACATGACACAAAAGGAAAGGGGATTGGGAGGGAGGAGGAGGAGGGGGAAAAGGAAAGCAATTGGGAGTGTGGGCCAGCACATGCTGCCACTTTGTATATAACATAGCATGTGATATGGGCATATATATGTGGATCTATATATGCACTGTATACCTGATTACCAATATCCATTCTTTTCTTTTTTTTAAGGTGGCAGAGTTCTTGAAACCAGCACATGATGCATGTGGATGTATATGTATACTACATCACACAGTCAACATATCCTCAGTTGTGTGGGGGGTGGGCTTTTATCCACTGAACGCAATAGATTTCAGAAACATTTGCGCCACCCCAGAAGTAGTCCAAAAATATATGTACCTTGAAAGCAGACATGATTGTCATATGTATATACAATTGTATATTTATTTTATTGCATTTTTATATCGTCCAATAGCTGAAGCTCTCTGTGTAGTCTTGTCACCACTGAGACTTTTTACAAAGCAGAAGACCAAGGAAGTCACTGTATCTGTGAGCATTGTTCTGTTGGGCCAAAGTAATTCACTAGGCTCCAGCACTGGGGAAAATTGACATTGTTTTATTTATTTAATAAATAGATTAATAAAACACACTCTCCACCTGTCAGGAGCTCAGAGGGATATACCACAGGACGCCAAAATAAACTAAGTAAACAATTCTACATCATAAAAAACAAAACATGAATAAAAATATGCTGTACAATCACATTAGACTGATAGTAAATAGCAATATAAAACAACATTAAACACAATTAAAAGCCTGATGGTACAGGAGAGTTCTCACTGCCTTCCTAAAGTATCATAGTGTGGGATCCCATCTAACCTCTCTAAGGTGGGAGTTCCATATTAAGGCTGTCTGGCTGAGGATTATGGGAGCTGAAATCTGACACATTTGAAGGTCATCAGTTTGGGGAAAGCTGCTGTAAGCACATACCAGTAGTTGGACAACAAGTTGTTTTACTATTATTATTATTGTTGTTGTTGCATTTATATGCCTCCTTTTTTCCTCCAAGGAACCCAAGGTGGCGTACATAATCCTCCACTCCATTTTATCCTCACAACAACAACCCTGTGAGGTAGGTTGGGCTGAGAGTCTGTGACTGGCCCAAAGTCACCCAGTGGATTTCCATGGCCGAGTGGAAACCATGTAAAATCCAGGCTTCTTTGCCAAGCTGTGATCACCCTTTTGCAATGTGGCTTTATCTCAACCTACTGTAGTTCCTGCTCCATTGAGAAGCAACCTGCTGTCTTTTCCTCTTCAGATACCGTATATATACGGTATCTGAAGAGGAAAATATGCATTGCATAATCCCACAGTCTGTTTCTGGGCAAGGATAAGATAGTGCCTTCCCCCCACCCTCCCCCAATTCCACGGACAAAAACCAACTACATGGCAGTTTAACCTTATTTTCATAGTAGTGATAGGACAGTGTTGTCCTCCACGGCACCTGGGGGGTAGCAGGATAGCTTAGGGGGTGCAGGGCAGCTCGTGTGGCACATACAGATCTATCCATTCTGTCCCCCTCACTATCTGTGACCTGAAGCAGCTGTCTCCTTCTGCCTGATGCTAGGGTGACCCTGCTCCCTTCACCATCATTACCACTGTGAAATCCTGCGGGAGCCAACTGTCGGAAAGTCTGCCCTTCTTTCTTTCACATCACTTTCCTTACAGTGAAGGATCTGGCTGTGGGTACACCAGGAGCAGCTAGGTCTGTGTGCAGCGCCTCTGTGTGACAAACCACTGAACTGCAGGTGGCAGCTTCCCAGTGAAGTACGTTCAGGCCGTGGACTGACTCCTCCCACCCAGATTCTTGGATCCTGTTGGACAGGAAGGCGTATAAGAGGACTTCCTGTTCCATGTTAGCTTTGTGAGACTTTTTGCGGGACCACTGTCTTTTGCTATCACTTCATTTTGTTACGTCCTCGAAATCGTCATGATGCTTAGTTGAGAATCAAGTGTGGACATTTTTTAGCTATGGCTATCCAAATCTTGAACTACTCTTAAACATCATCATCAACAACAGCTTGGCTGCCTGTTATTTACAGAGCACTGAATGAAGCAGTGGTTTTCTTAAACACTTTTAGTTATTTCTTCATAATTACAGAAGCACGCTGGAGCAACATGCATGTACAGGAACATTAATGTAATGGCAGAGATGGTGGGAATTTCTCCTCCCCCTTCACATTACAAATAATACTTTTGTAATAAAATGCATTCCATTTTTATTAGTTTCCCACAGCAGTTTATTACTGGACTTTTCAATATAAACTGCAAACTTCTGTGTGAAAGATTGTGGTGCTCAATGTGTTTGGAGCAGTTTCTTTTTGTGATAAGAGAAATTCTACACTGTTTTCCTCTAAGAAAATAGTTCATGAGGACCAGGGAAGCGTTTTTTGTGTAATTTAAAATACGCAACATCTCCCCCACCCCACATGCCAGTTCTAATAGGATATTGTAGAATGCCATTCACATCATTACCATATAGAGATCAGGTAAGAAACAAATGGGGAGCAAATCAACCTTCCATGCGATATGTCGGTTCTAATTTTTATTTTGTTAATTTGTAACACAAAACTATCATATATCAGGTGTCTTAATTTACATATCTCTTTTGTGGCCAAAATGCCTTCAAAATGATGGTGTATTTTTTTTAACCTCGCTCTCATCACATCCTTCTCTGTACCACATATTCCCGGTGTTTTCACCTAGGGCAGTAACCATTGTGTTGCATTCTGAACCCACTTGTTGGTGCAGTAACTCAATTGGGTCTCAAAGGTTACTTCACCAAGTTATGAACTATGAATATCGCAGTGGTTTCTGCAAATCATACTTATGTCTGAAAGGGGAAGGTTCTGTCATAACCCCCGTGCCCTTTATAGCTATATGAAGTTGTTGGGTGAGGTCAACCGAGGTTTTGGAGGGATGTGTCACCCGCATGCTGATGACAGGCAGCTCTGTGTCATCTCAGCCAGGCGAAGCTATGCAGATGGTGAACCGTTTTCTGGATGAGAACTAATATAAAGGTCAGTCCTGAAGTTAGAGGTACTGTCGGTAGGTGGTTCTCAAGTCTAATAAACTGATGTTCAACCAGTTCTGGATGGTGTTGCACTCCCTGTGAAAGAACGGATGCAGTTTAGGGATGGGGCACTCCTTGATCCAGCATTATTATTGGAGGCCTTTTTATATGTATATACCTCTATGGCCCTTTCTACACCATACAGGTGCAGAGGGAGGGAGTGGGGGCGATCCCTGACTTACCTTCTTCCGGGACCATCCCCGTGTCCAAATGGCCAGTGCAATGTCCGGGATGGGGAGAGGGACGTTGGGCAAGTGGAGGCGGCCATTTTTAAAAAAGTTACAGGACCTGGAGCACAGTCACGCTCCACCAAAGGGTAAGTGGGGAAAAAACCCACTCCCTCTTCCCACCCCACCCCGATTCCTCCCGGCCCAGCTCCTTCCCTCTACTGATCCCTGCTACTTGCAGGGAGAAGGGAAGAAGCTGGGACAGGCGGCCACACACCTCCTGCTGTCTCGGGATGATTCCGAGACCACAGGAGGAATCGGGTTTCCCCAGGGATTATGTATCTCTGGGAAAATGCGTGCTTGTCCCCCCTGCCCCTGGGAGTCCCTGTGCATCATTTGGACACACAGGGACTCGGCTGTGACCAGCCTGCATTTTCAGGCTGGTGTAGAAACGGCCTATGTCTCCTCCTCCTCCTCCTCCTCCTCCTCCTCCTCATTTATAAAGCGCCATCAATTTTCATGGTGCTGTACAGAATAAAACAAAATAAGACAATCTGCCATATGGCTTACAATCTTCCATCCTTTTTTGCTTCATTTCCACTCTTCTTACTCCTCCTCGTTCCTTCCCTCAGCCAGCCTCTCCTGTCTACCTGCCAGCTAACTGGCAATGGTTTGAAGCTTTCTGGGCTGCTGTGGCCATGCCCCCCCCCCTGTACACCAGTCGCTGTCAGCCAGCCAATTCCACTCCTCCTGCCCCATACTGGTTTTCTTTTCCAACGAATGCTCAGTCCTTATTGAGCTGTTTTGTGTGGTGGTGATGGTGGTAGTTTTCCCCCTTATGTTTGATTTTTAAAATATTTTTGGACTACTGCAAAACTGTTGACACTTTGGGGCTGAGTTTGGCATTAGAAGGAGTGATGATCGTGTCCAGTTCAGGTTGGATAAACCTAGACAGAGGATCACCTACTTCAGCATACGCCTATCAGTACATTGAGGCTCTTTTCAGAGGATCCTCCTGTTTGTCCCCTCTCCCTGAGGTGAGGCAAGTGGCAATCTTGTGTGCAGATTGTAATGTAGGGTCATAATCCATGTATCATGGATGCAGAACGCCTTTCAGCCCGAGGGCCGAATTCCATTTCAGAACAGCTCTCGGGGTCTGCATTCTAGAGGTGGGTGGAGCCCAATGCAAAAGCGGCAGAACCAAAAATACCAGCATGTTTTAACTTACTACCAGCAGTTAATCCTTAGGAGAGGCATTTCAGCTGTTAAGAATGTTGGGAAGGGGACTGCAGAAATGTCAGAAAACCACCAATCAATACTTGGTGGGGAAATGGGTGGGGCCTGGGGAGGTGGCATGGCCTTCTGGGCAACTGCAGAGGGCCAGTTTGGGATCACTGGAGTACCTCTGTTTTAGGTATATGTGTTGGGGAGCCATAGCCAACTGCATTTTCCTGTCATGTGAAGGAGGAGCGAAAAACCCAAGTGTATGATCTACATATGTGACTTACATTTAATTCCCACAGGAAAGTACTTTGTAAACTGGTAACAAGGCCCCTAAGTTCTCAAAGTTGTTCGTGTTTAGTTCATGTTCCCTGGCTCTCCCCCATATGTTTGGTATGGTTATGACCTGTAAAAGTAAACAAAGTTCATTGATGGCAGCTGTTCAGGTTATTTTTGGTTAAAGAAAATGGACAAGTAAAATGGAGTCATTCTGATATATTCAAAGAGATTTTGTAGATTTATATCTAGCCTTCCAAGGAACTAGGGCCAAATCTGCACCAAGCAGGATATAACACTTTGAAAAGTGTATATGGAGGGTGTTGTGGTCTCCAACAGTTGTCAATACCATTATAAACTGTTTTAAAGCAGTTGTGTAGATCCTGCCTTGGCTTTTGCTAGGCCTGTGGTGTTTGACAGCATAGTTTCTTCCTTAAAGAGTCAGCTGATGGTTAGCTGTAAATTTAGCAAGTTTGCTATATGTCATGGATTTCTGATGACGAGAACATAATAAATTCTTTTTCCATACACAAAGCACAAACATATCCCTTCTTGGCAGATTTTTATTGTTATTTTAAGAAAAGGGAAAAGAAAAATATGTAAATAGCAATATGTTAATGTACTAAAATAAATATATGAAAGCTTTTTCTCACAGTCCGCTTCTAGAAAACTACCCAGTTTGCCCCAAGAAAGGGTCAGAAATTCAGAGTTCTCAGAAAGTCAAAAACGGCGTTACAGTTTGTACCAGACACTCCTCACACTTTCTCTAAAAGAATAAATGGCTGATCAGTCTCAGCGGTCCATGTCCGCTAATCTCTCATATAAAGTGGCAACAGTAGGCCAACACACGACACTGAAGATCTGAAGAGCTGTTTAGACTTCTGAGAATGCCTTGCGTGCAAACCTTTAGCCTATTTCACTTCACAACGCTGCACTTTGGAGCATCCTATCTCCTGCCCAAATGATACAAAGGCAGAGTGTATCGGAGGGAACTCCATGAACTCATCTTGCCTTAGACTGAAGTTGCAGCAATTGGAACAAACTTTGGGAGACAGCTAGTTTCTTTTTCTTTTTCAAGAGAAGTATTTCTATTCTTTGGAATTGGACATGTAGACAAGAGACTATAAGCAGCAGGAAGATGACATGCTTGGAGACAGAAAAGGAAACAAAATTCTTTATTTTTAAAATAAATATTCCTCCATCCGAGGCAGCTACGGGTAGATTTGCTATCTCTCCCAACATTGACCATTTATGTGTTGTTTCAGGTAACCAGAAGCACCTTTCATAGAGCATCATTCTGAATGGGACCTGAAGCTCGGGAAGTCATCCCCAAACACCCTAAAGGTTAGTTTATACAATCTAGAACACAATGCTGGGAGTAGGAATAAGTTCCTCCAGAGCAAATTGCTCAGGGCAAGTCACCCAAGTTAGCTGAACCACTTGGTAAAAATAAAGGCAAATGGCATTATTCCTACCCTGGGTCAATAGCCAGCTGTGATGAAGTATCACAACCCATTTTATCTTAAGTATTAAGGAAAAGCAACCCACTAATATCTAACCCCATACTCCAAAAACGATACAAGACAAAAACAGAGAAATCCTAACAGCGTTTTTACATATGATGCATTGGGAAGCCTTTTGATATGGAATGTTTCACATGTGTATGTTCTTAGTGCAGGATTGGAAGTGGGAGTCATCTTTAAATTGAATATAGATACCTTTACCTAATGTTGGTTTTATATTTAAACTGATGAAAGATCCATCAGTTTGATGGGCCATGAGAACTATCAAAGCTTGTTACCCTGGTCTGATTTCATGAAATGTCTTCTCAGCTTTGGCTTGGAACAACTTAATATTTAAGAGGTCCTTTAAAAGCTTAGAATCAGAATCCCACCCTCTCCCTCCAATTTTATTGTTGTCTTCTGATGTGATACAATGTGTTGGAAGAGTAAGAAGTATAAATGCCCTTCCTTAAGCTGTTCAAAATGGAGAATGATACATCAAACCCATGGAGTGATGTGCAAATTCCAGATGCAGGAGAAGGTATCACATCTCCTTATCGGGGTTGTGGCACTTACCTGTTGGAAGTTATGCACATGCAGAGGCACTTGTAATTCTCTGTTGTTGCTTCTCCAACTTATCACCTAATGGCTGAAGCCATCCATAGGAAGGAAAGGAAAGGAACCTCTCGTGCTAGACTCTTGGAGGGACGCCAGCTTTCACTGACCTTTTTTTGGCAGGCCTTATAGCGGGGTGGCTGCACTACATAATGGACAAATGTACCCTACAAACTGGTATCAATATCCTTTGTGGTTTCTTCCAAAGAATCCTGGGCATAGTATTTTGGTCATGTAATGGTGCTGAGAATTCTATACGTGGTTCTCATCTCTCCAACCCTCAAAACTACATTTCAGAAGGTTTTCTGAAAAGAGATAATTATTATTAACCCGTGTAGTTTATGGTGCAATGTCCAATGTTTGAAGCTGCTCTATACATGGGCCTTTGACTGACATGGTGTAGGTGAAATTGAATCAGTGGTCTTGAAACATTTTGATGAAAACAGGCAACGTTCTGTGTTGATGTATGAGATTACAGATGTACAAAATTGGAAGCACCTCTTCAGAATTCTTAGATTGTGAATTCCTAATCTGAGACTACCCTAAGATCCAAATGAGATGTTTCGCAAAGATGAGGTAACATTACCACATATACTCCATATAAACATGACACTCTCCATAATACTCCATGCATCTGGTGAAGTTGTTAAAGTCCATGAAAGCTTGTGCCAGAATAAATTTGTTATTCTTTAAGTTACCACAATTTCAGTGTTTGTCTGGAAGTATCCTCAGAGAATGGAGACGGGAGGGGAAGAGAGTGATAAATCTCCCACCCACCCCAGAAAGAGCTGTTGAGTACATGCTGTCCAAAACCATAGAGAGCCTCTGGAATTCAATGTAGAACAGTCTTCCCCAACCTGGTGCCCTCTGGATGTGTTGAATTCCCAGCCAGTGTGGTCTTGGTGTACTTCATTCAGGACCAATTATCTGACTTGGTATATTTGTCAGCCTCCTATGTTCCCCTAATTTCCACATTCCAAATCTCTGCTAAATGGCTTTCTTCTCAATAGTGTTCCAAATTCTTGTTTTGCACATTTTGAACTGTGTAAGCAAAAAGATCAAGAAATTTCATGACTGAAATTTGGAGTAGGGAAATAGGTGTAGAAAGGCTTAATTATACTCTCTTCCCCCACCAAAAGTATGAATTCCCTGGAAATTGCAGCTGTTTTCTTTGTGGTAAACTTACTTGCATTTACGTGTAAGATCTAGTGTGCCCTAATAATTGGAGAAAGCATATAAATCCTGTGAAAAAGCAGGATGGAGGGGTCAAAGGGGAGCCTGGCCCTTGGCACGTTATGAAATTCACAGGGTTGGATCCAAATGGATTGTCATACCTAAGTCCCTTTGATTTCAATGGGTCTACTCTAAGTATGACTAAATTTGGATCCAACCCTGAGTATTTTCCTTCTTTTCACAAGATCACACTATTTTATTTTTGTGTAAAAACTCTATGCAAATACCTATAATTCAATGTATACATAAATGCTAATTAAGCAAACTTAAAATAAGAACCGCTTCTCTTTAAACTACCAGCTTGGGTGAAGAATAGAGTGATTAAAGTCTATGGAGGGGTAACTAATCTAAGGTTAGTGACCTCATCAAAGATCCCCACGCTGGCATTAGCATTAAGGAGCAAAAGGCCTTGAAAAGGTGAACACTGACGTGTATTTGGAGGACCTTGCAATCAACTTTACTTCAAATGTACTTTAATTACTAATGCGCTGGGTCATTGACTTCGACAATGACAACAAGACTATCACTTTTACCTTAATTAGCCTCATTGAGAAATGTGCTTGCACATTTCAGCTCTTGGTAAATAGAGCAGCATTCTAATTAAAAAACACACACCACAAAAACGACATTCACATATGCATGGGGAACTACTAGAGAGGAAGGCACTGAGATAAGGCTCCAAAGTTCGCACACTAATTCTTTATAAAATATATACCAAACCCTCCCAAGTATTGTAAAGGAAAACAGACCCAGAAAAAAGAAAGCGGTTCGGTTTTGCTGTGTTGCTTAGAAAAAAGCAGAGCGGAAAATCACTGGCGGCTGCTCTGTTGGGCCTTGCAAAGCAACCAAGGCTGTCTATCTTCTATGAGTCGATATGTATAGTATTTTGGCAGGGTTCTATTAGCTGGTACTGTTCCCCCCCCATTCCCCTAAACCCCTTGAAGATTTGGAAGTTTCAACGATATGTGTTTAGGATGACTAGCTTGCCAGATTGGAAGAGCCAGATGCAAATGGCTCTGGAGGTAGAGAATATCCTCAAGTTTGCTTTGGACAATAGCAATAGGCATGATAGAAGAACGGGCCTAGACAAACAGAAAGACTGAATTGTGATTGATTAGCCATTTTCACCACACAAACATATGATTCTTGCATTTACATTCTCAATTGCCAGTCTGAATGGCCCATGCTTACCTAAATCAATCCTCTTAGTATTATAACCCTGCTGATTTGGTACACTTCACCCAGATAGCGTACCCAGGTGACGTTCGTCAGCCTTCTATGGCTAGCAATTTGGGTGACCTTCTATGCCCCTCTCTTCCATGCCGTCTCTTCCCACTTGTGAACCTGACTGACTGTGCCCAAAATGCTTTGCAGTGCACAGAGGTGATTGGGTAGGCTTCTGAGGAACGGATTGACAGCTGGCATATCTAACTTGTGAGATGGGTCAGCTAGCGATCCAAAATCCGCCCTCCACTCTCCTTTCTCTTCCAGCAGAGGCTGTTCCTCTATAGAAAGGCCATTTGCTTTTCATGTTGTAATGAAGAACAATGTTTTAACAGACAAAAGAGCTTCTAGTTTATTATTGTGCTGTCCTGGACTAGGGCTTGATGCTGGGAAAAATGGTAATTCACAGTGTGAATTCTTCTCTTCCACTGATATGGGCTAGAGCTGAGCCCTTACAATGTATATTGCCTGTAGTACAATGGTGTACATTGTGAGAAAAGCACAAATTGCAGCTCCCTGCCTTTCTCCTGTTTTCAATAGCCAAGTAATCACAGCCTTTCATTATTTTAAATTTTATTTAAAAAAAAAAATACAGCCCAAACAAACCTGCAAACATGATCCTCTAAAACATGCATTGCTGAAAGTAGTTAACAATGTTAGTTTTCACATTTGCGAACTGATATCCAAAAATGAACGTTATACCTCTAGGGCACCTGCATTCTCCAATTTTTGTCTCCCAAACCAAACACAAGAATTCTTGTGACCCCTCATTTGGAAACACACTGTCTACATCCCCAACCCCGCATTTCTTCAATGTCCTAAACAAGGCTGTTATTGGTTTAATAGTGTGGGATAGTAGAAAACCCAGAATTTCCTTTGCAAATGATGCAATTCTGCAAGGGGATTCATCATGCTATGTAAAGCTATTTTAATGGGAGAGTTGTGGAATGTTGTTTTCCTGTCTTAACCTATGCAAAAGTCTGTATTCTCCCACTGAAAATCTTTGCTGAGCTTTGGGAAGTACTAGTATGTTATATTTGTGTTGGGAAGAGAAAGTCAAAAATCCAAAAGGGACTGAGAAATGTAGGGGGATGGAGGATAAAGGGGAAAAGATATCTCAAACAAGCAAGTTAGACGTTTTGATTCAATATTCTGATATTCTTATCAAGGCTTTCCAGAGTGTGGCACGAATGCAAAGAGCAAAGAATGAGGAGGAAGTGACAAACATGTAACCGTGTCTTTCTAGCTGCACAATGATCCCCCCCACCCACAATATTTTAAGTGTTACAATGCAAATAAGGATCTAAGGAAAATTATTGACAAAATGCGAATTAGGGCTTCAGCAGTAGGAGTAAAACCCTCCTTGTTTTAATTTATTGAACTAAAGCCAGATTTGCTCAATTAAGATAATACACTTCAAGGTTAACGATCATTTGCTGTTACTTACATAACCTATTGTACAATTATGTAAATTTTAGGAACAGAACACTACTGGAGTGTCTTAATTACAGGCCAGAGAGAGAGAGAGAAATTTAAATATGAATAAGTGAATTGTGGCTTGTATTTCCTGCTCACTATTTCCTAGCACTTTAAAGCTCAGTAACAAACTAGCTGTCTGTATTGTTTTCTCAGCCTTTCCCTGAATAAATACATGATATGTGAAGGAGAAAGAGAAGGAAGATGAGGAGAAGACTTCTTTTAGCTGTCTCATTAGTTCCTAACTAGAGGAATATTGACGAAATCTAATAATTCAGAATGCTGTTAATTTGTATAGTATGTTTTTTTAAAAAAGATCCTGGAATTCTATTTACATAAATTCAACAAATGGAACTTTACTTTTCTTTATAGAACACCTTTATCCTTTTCAGTAAATGCAGGGATATTCAGGATTAAGGTTTGTACTCAGAATGCAGACTTTGCCAATGGAATCCACTGCTTTAAAAAAACACAAAGGGTTAACAAATTTATCAAGTATCATTGTATCAACAACTATTGGCCTTGGAACCTCCATGTTCAGGGACAGTATATCTCCGAACCAGATGCAAGGACAAACAGTGGGGGAAGGGTGTGTGCCTGCATGCCTTAGTTGTGTGCTTCCCAGAGACAACTGACTGGACACTGTCAGTCCAAAGTCACTACAGGATGCTGGAATAGATAGACCCATGGTCTGATCCATTAGAGCTCTTTTTATGTTCTCATTTCCAAGTCCTCATGCTGAGAATTGCAACCTGTGACTAGCTACACCAAGTGTAGGCAAATTTCAGGCACATTTGGCAATTTGAGAAATTGTTCTGACCACCAGCACAAAATGGCTGCCATGAGAGGTGTGGAAAAGGACAACAGACTGAGTATAAGGCAAAGGTAGGGTATGAGTGTCCGTCCCCCCCCAACAACCCTCTTGTATGCACCATTTTGACCACCAACAGAAACCTATTTCACAGCAATCCCAACTGCCGGTAAGAAAATTATATATATATATATATATATATATATATATATATATATATATATATATTAGTAGAAGGGTTGGGTGCCCTGGTGGGCATCAAGAAAAATGTCTGGTGGTACATTGATGCCCATAGCCACCACTTTGCTTATCCCTGAGCTATACCTACATATGTATACTTAGGATGCTGTATCTTGCCGGCTACACAGACAGAACGTCAGTAACAATGTGCCTGATCCAGTATTGTTTTCAAGGGGGGTTGCAGAGGAAAACCTCCCACTGGATAGTGCCACTTGATATTGTACTACTATTGCATGGGCAGCCTTGCATTCAGGCATGGTCACCATAGGCGACCAGGAATTGCATGCAGCCAAATGCATGGAATTCCATGAAGGAGAGTGAACAGATTGGTGGAGGAGTGATGGAACACTTAGCCCTTCTCTCCACCCAGCAAAGAAACCAAATGGGCTAACAGAGGAGGAGGGAAGCAACCTGCTCCCTCCCTCAACAATAGAAATGCGTCTCTGTAGTCTTTCCTCTGCCGACTTCCATCAGGTTAGTATTTTATTTTTTCAGATGAGTAACTTTTGTGGGTTTATTTACAAGGCTGGTGTAGGATTCCGCCTCAGCATCCCCCTTCCCTTCTCCAATCTGCAATATGAGAACAACACTGACCTGCCTTACAGGGAGTTAGTAACTTGGGAATTGCATTTGGGAATAATGCATGTGAAACACTTTGGACACTCACATAAATGCTAAATAAATGTTGCCATCATAGGAACAACATGAACCTACTTGTACACTGCGCTCAACATCTAAGGTCCTCCTCCAAGTGCCTACTCCGAGGGAAGCCATGAGGATGGCAACAAGGGAGAGGGCCTTCTCAGTGATGGCCCCCCAATTATGGAATGATCTCCCTGACAAGGCTCGCCTGGTGCCAACATTGTTATCTTTTCAGCACCAGGTCAAGACTTTCCTCTTTTCCCAGGCATTTAACAGCATATGCTGAGTTTTTAACTGACCCGAGAATAATTGTTTTAAATGGATATTGTTTTTTTTTTATACTTTTGGTGGTTTTAAATTTTGTATATCTGTTTTTAATGTTCATTATTTTTAACTTTTGTAGCTGCCCAGAGAGCTTTGCTATGGGGCAGTATGTTAATGTAATAAATAAATAAATAAATAAATAGGGAGCTGCTTTAATCTGAGTCAGACCATTAGCTCATCTAGCCCAGTATTGACAACACTGACAGGCAGCAGTTTCCCAGGGTTTCACGGGTAAGATTCTTTCCTAGCCCTACCTGGGGAAGCCAGAGATTGAACTGGGGACTTTCTACCAATGAGCTACGCCCCCTCCCAAATCATCATAATTAATTTTATGCTTGGGTTATCAAGCTCCCTTTCTTTCTGGAGCTTTTGGTTCAGAACAGCCATTTAAAACAGAAGTATAACCCTAATAAATAAAAAAGTATACATAAGAACATAGAACGTTGTCTTATAATATCTTTGAACCGTATTTTCATATCCATGCTCTACATGATGATAATTTTAGAACCCCCACCCCTAGTTGTTTTCGAGTTGCTTGCGTGAGTGCAAATGACCTCTGGGAGAGAGAGAGAGAAAAATCTGTTATTAATCGTGCAGATCAACAAGGGAAGGCCTGTTTGATAATAAAAACCATGCCTCCGTCCTCTGGCCCAGAGAGCTGGCGGCAGTTCCCAGTGTGCACACACAGGAGCCCGTGAGAGAAAATCCCCCGTCCTTCAGCAGCAGCGTGGCCGCTGCCGCTCTCTAGGAGCGAGACGTTCCCTATTCACTCCCGGCCTGCCTCGTCCTTCCCAACATGTTCCCACTGATACATTAAAGGAATTAATTGCTCATAATGATCTCACCATCTGTTAACAGAGGTTCATACCTACAGGCTGGTGGCATGTGGTGGCCCTATTCAGCCCTCAATAGGCAATGCTGAGGGAACACTTTCCCACATGGCCTTCCATTGCGGCCTGAAAAGGGGAGGAGAGCACAGTGTTGGCCATCTGCTCCTCGTCTTTCTGTGAGAGACCTCGATGCAGTCCAACACGGCTCTGATCTGACTCCAATCTGATTGGAATGTGCCTGATCTGAGAGGCTCTCAAAGCTCTGAAACTGAGTCAAAAGGAGATCCCCATTGTCCCGGACGGGCTGAAAGAAAATGATCACTTTAAAATTCATAACTCCCAGGTGCCTGCCATCTATTCATTGTGGTGTTGAGGGTGGGGAGCGGGGTGAGGGGGGGTGGGTTTGAAGAAACTCTCTGAACTTCTCTTCATTAAAAGGAGAGAGGGGGGCAAGGAGGGAGTTAGATGATAAAAAGGGAGAGAAAAGGAAGTCGTTTGTGGGAATGTGTAGAGGATTTCAGGCTAAACAAATGAGGAATTTGGATTTTCTTTTTTAGAGACAGAGAGTGAGGGGGGTGGGAGGAAAGGGATGCATTTGTAAAAGCAAGGCCTCTGTATTGGAGGCCCTTCAAAGCAATGTCTCTATATTGGAGGCCCTTCCTCGGGGCACTGAAGCAAAATAAAACACATCTTTTTACTTATCCCTGGATTTTTTCCCACCTTAAAAAAACAACCCCAAAACAAAACAATGACTGTGAATAGGAATAGTACATCACACATGTCCTCACTTTTCAAGGATGGACAAACCTATTTTCACTGTGCTCTGATGTTTTTTTTTGTTCTGTTTTGAAACTAGTTCTAATGCTTCCTTAAAGGAAGGCCTAGATCCAGAGGTATGTAACTGTATTCTGCTATGTAGGTAGAGTGCGGCAGATTTTGGTACACTGGAGTGGAATTAGAGAAACAGCTCAAATTCCCACCCTCGAAATTTCCCTCCTTCCACTCTCCAGATGCAGTAGCTCCAATTAACCTTATAATTAATTTATTTTCATGCCACTTTTAAGGGTGGGACCTTGTCCTGGCTGCGCTTTCCTCCATATTTGCTGCTATGATTTCTAGAATTACTTATGATCACTGTGCATGTGCCATTGACCCTTGCTGAATCTTCCTAATTCTTTCATTCATTGTGAGTTTTTTCCTCTTCAGTTGAGCCATCTACATGAGTGCACATTAAAATATCACAATATTTTTGTTTTTTTCTTGAGCTTGCAAACATGCACATGATTGACTACCGAGTGCTACAAGCTAATTTTGGTCTGTTTAGTGCTTTGTAGTGCTAACATGGCCATTTTTTGGTCAATTTTGTATGTGTGTGTGTGTGTGTGGGGCTATAGCAGCTACAGTGGCTACACCGGGGGGGCACAGTAGTGGGGGGCCACATGTGGCCTATTGGCTGCTTGTTGCCAACCTGTGTTCTAACGTACAGTTGTTCATGTGCATGGCTTAGCTGAAGGAGAAAATGGCAACAAATGAAAGAAATGGAAAGCTGCGGCAAGAACAAATCACCCGTGTACCAATTCCAAAATTAGTTAGAAAAAATATCTATGTACAATTGGAAGCTGGACTCTGAAGTGGAAAGTTAGGCACAGCCAATCCACGAACAACATATGGAATGGGGGGAAGGTGCCCATTCATGCTTGTTCCTTTACTAGCAAAACAATTCTTCTCCTCTGTGATCTCAATATAACTTATTATTCAGTGTCCTCTCTGAAACAAAGGGTGTAGTGTGGACCAGTGTAAACAACCTTGGCTTTCAAAGATCCCGGGTTCTAATCCTGGTCACACTGTTGTGTCTTGGTGGGACTCAAGTGTTCTATCTTCAATATGTAGATCACATGTGTGCCATTTCTAAAGCTGTTTGAGATCCTATGTAGCACTAGGAATATGGTTGTCATGGATGACCAGCTGTGTGTTTCAGTGAATACCCATGTTCAGGTGTCACCTTCTTACCTTTGCAACTTTGCAATGGTTGCCACTTTCCTGGTCTCTGCTGAGATTCCTTCCTAAAATAACCACTTACTGTTCCTTTCACATGTGCTGTGGGTGACATCCCTAAGGAACAACATGGCTGTTTTAGGGAGTGTGTAGGGAGAGATAAAGCATACTGTGTATCAGGGCTTGCCTGGTGTTGCGGGTGGCCTTGCCCAGGTCCAAATCCAGACCTGAACGGAGTGATCTTCAAGCCATGGTGTCACAGATTACTGGGTGGGATGCAGCAGGCAGAGGATACTGCTCTGTTGCCCGGGCAATGGCAGAAGGCCACCTTCCTAGTTTCTGTTATCAATCCAGAGGCTTCATACTGTTTGCTAATGATAGGGATTGATGTTGTATACCTGGATTCCTTTCAGTGCCTGAAAAAGGCTCTGAGGTCTGAGTGCGCATAGTTTCAGGTAGCTCACTAGGTTTAAATTTGGTCTCAAGCTCTTGGTTCAGGGCCCAGAGTTTCTGATACTGTTCACCCTGTACCCAGGTCTGGTTGCAGGTTTGGGGGGGGCACTGTAAAAATACCCTTTGGTGGTCCCCCTCCTACATCAGTAGACCTTATGTAGCAATGGTGGTAGCAACGGTATCAGTATTGTCGCAGCCTCAAACACATCTTGAATTTTATCTTAGCAGAAGTGAAGCCATGTTGATACTGGAGTTGAGCTGTTCATTAAAAAAATCTTGTACGGGTGCAGAAATAACATTCATTCTGAGTGAACTTTGAAACGTTCGACTCTTAAGAAACTTCCTCTTACAAGACAGACAGGAAAGCCGGCTTAACCACAAAAATTGCAAGAACTAGTAGCTTACTTTCATATTGTGTCAGCAAGTGTCCTTTGCACATGCTCAACCGTTTCATGCTTACGTGACCAGAACTAGCTAATAAAACTGGTAGCATACCCAGCAAGCCTCAGAGAAGAGTATTCCTTGGCAGAGGTATGTCTTCTCTCCATTGCAATGTGAATTCCTTTCTATCTATCAATGTGTGTTGGACCATAAGAAGTGTCTTTGTAATGTTTGGGTCACAACAGTATCCTGACGCAGGCATCATTTCAATTTCTCACAGTGCTCAGAGTGACACTATTTCAGGGGCGTTGTGGGAAATTAAAATGGCGGTTCTTAGACCCAGCCAGCTGGCACTCATCAGTTCAAAGTGCTGCTTAAAGTTAGGCCCAGGGCAGGCATCAGCAGTGAGCCCTGTGGGACATTGGAAGCCCAGTAGTAGCCTTAGGGGGCCATGTGCTGGTTCCAGACCCACCTGGACAGTTCACAACCCAAAGTCTGGCTTTTTTAGACATGGCAAAATAGCTAATCAAGTAGATAGGTGCTAAATTTTGCTTATGAAAACCAGCAAGAGGAAGAGGAAGGCTGAAATCCTATACTCACTTACCTGGGAGTAAATACCATTGAACCTGGTGGGGCTTACTTCTGAGTAGATGTGCATCGACCTACCTTGTAAGGGCCGGTTCCATTTCTCCTTTCAACCTGTGGCAGACGTCATCATTCTCTGTGCTGACTTTTAGCTATGCTGCCGTGGGCTGACTTACTTGGGACATGCTGACATGACATGCTGAAGCTGGCACTGTTTGGCTTTTTGACACTTAATTGGAGCTGCAGCTGTTTGTGGCCATTTGTGTGGCGGCCTCACCAACTGTTTCGGGCAGTTGGAACCATTCAAGCAGCGGAAAAAAGGGCTTGGCTTGTTAAAATGGCCTGAACATGGGTGGCTAGTCAAATGAGCGGCTTGCTACGCAGTTGTGTTTTCCAGCAGTTACCGACATGCCCACTTGTATTTGTGTATCAGGTCAAAGAATAGGCCGGAATAAACATCTGTCTGGAATGGTTTTAGATATTGCAAGTCTTGCTACTTGGATGTTGTACGACTTCGCATTTACTAACCCTTCCAGTGCTACAATTTCACATACCTAAAGTTTTCTTCCATGTTAGCATATGCTTCAATCATAGTCATTGTGCCTCTTCATTCATAGGCTTCACCATCTCTGCATTTGTATTCACCAGGCCAAATACTACTCTCATAGTAAGCCTAGTCAGTCTATTTGCATAATAATCTCTGGCAAACACTGGAAGGATCTGACCTTTTTGATCCCTGATAGTTTAAAAAGGTTCATGTCAAATTAACGTTTAATCATACAGAGCAATGATGTTAAATGAAGAGTAATGGTTAAATACACAGAATCCGGGAAGTGTGCATAACTTAACTTAATACTGTTCTCCTGTATGCACCATATTACTACTCTGCATTACACGATCCACATTTGATTCTGTCAGCCATAGATCACCTTCCACACCTACATCCGTCCAGTGATACATGTTGGGCTAGTCTTCTATTAATTTCTTATATATTCATACATGTGGTGCCTACAACAAAATGTTGTAGTATGGAGTACTCCTGTTCATGGTGCCATCCAACCATCCATCCATCCCCTTTTCAACAATACTCTATGCCATTCCCCCCTCCTTTGTGTTTTTCTGTCCCACCCACCCTTTCCCCAACAGTCAGCCAGCATCCTGTGGCCACTGAGCATGCTCAACCCTCATTGGACTGTGTTGGTGATACCCTTAGGTTTTTTTTTAGTACTTCTGTAAACCTTGGGTTTCCCCCAAGTCTGCTGATACCTCTCTTGGGCATGGATGCTGCTGTCTTGGCTAGATAAGGACCAGCACACATTGAAAACTGAAAGCACTATTTAGTATATATGATATTGTTCTTAGGAGCAGTGGCCAATTAAAAATTTTCTAGTTGATGATCATCAGCCATTTAAACCAATTAAGCGATCAATTATACTTCCATATTACCAAAACCTCCATATAAGTGACTTTTTGAGATATGTTGAGATGCTGAATTGCCAAACTAGAAAAGAAGAAGAAGGAAAAAGCTATGCCTTTTCATTAGAAGGAAAAGACATTTCTCAGGCTCTTTTTTTAACCCTCCCTATAGCAGCAAACTCGAAACTAAATAACTTTTGGAAAAGTATGTTCTTAACAAACAGCCCACCAATTAAAATGGTCCCAACTGATTAATCAAACAACATCCTGATCCTGTGCAGAATGTGCTTAGGCATGCCGAACTCTGCAGAGGATAAAGCTTTTCTAAAACTCATATACTAGTTAAATGGATTAAAGCTTGCAGCTCTCATTTTTCTTGATCTTAAATATTGTTACTTATATAGCGTTTTCTTTATACAGCACATTCTCATTGACTTCAGAGGTCAAAGATGATATTCAAAGACATGGCTAACATTACATCTACTTCGATTATACGGATGTCATCATGCACATACTCACCTGAGAATAAACCCCCTTGATCTGGGCAGGATTTACTCTGGAGTAAACATGTACAGGGTCAAGCTGCAAGCCCTTGATTTCGACAGAATATACATATGTGAATGAACAGCAGCTTAGGGATGCTTTTGGATATCCAAGTGTGAGCACCCAAGGGACTATGGTCCAGCCAACTCAGCTTGCCACAAGCCTAATAGATCGATTGGTAAGTGCCGTTGTGATTACATTGCCTCTGTCCACACAAAGCAAGTCACCTGGGATTATGGAGTTCAGCCTGTTTGCCAAGATTGAATTAGAAATGAGAAATGCTCTGAGCATGTGCAGAGTGTTTTCACATTTTAAAACTCACTAAATCATAGCACCATTGTGACTACAGGAATAAAGTGGAGCTTGCTTCTTCTGTCCTGATGCTAAACACATTTACTTGGGAACTGGCATCGTTTTGTTGTAGAAAAAGATAATATTTTTTAAATGTAAAAACAATAAAATGAGCACCTACAAATGTCTGGATGGCCATCTAAGAAGTAAAAAGGGATGCTGCAGCAGGCAGCAAACTCCCCACTGGGCCGTGGCCCTGCCTGCCCAGGTGCTGATGCTAGACCTGATTGCCACTGCCCCCACTACTTGCCACTCTCTGGATATTTAATAGCCCTCCTCCCCTTGATTGTGGTGCCCTGATGTCAGCCCCAAGGTCCAGCCTTAGCTACACCACTGCTTTGAAAGAAAATAAGAGCGAGATACTATGGACATCTTTATAAAGCACATCACTAATACTAGGGGTGAGCAAACACAATGTTCACGTTGATTGGGGTTCTCTGAATTCTTCATTGAAGCTCATTTTGGCATGTTTGTGGGTGTCTTTTTGTTGTTGTTGTTGTTGTTGTTGTATGACAACTCATGCTTCTAGAAGTACATATTTTTTCCCAACTGCAAAAATGTGCATTTTGAAGAAAAAATAAGAATTGCAGTTTTGATTGGAAGAAAATTCATGTTTCCACCCTAGGGTGAAGCGTGAAAATGTGGATTTGGGGGCAATTTGTGCATGGGAACAATGCACATTTTTAAACATGAACGCAAGGTTGGGAAATTTCAAAAATTTCCCTGAGAATTGCGTTCGTGCTCATGTTCAGGGTTGCGAACAGGATGTGTTCACATGGTTTGCGAACAGAAACGAAATTCTCACACATCCTTAGCTAATACAGAAATTAATTTTAAAGCAGGCCTGCCCACAACAATGTGTGTCCCCTTGAATGGAATGCAGCCCACCAGTCATGTGCTTGGGACTGCAGGTGATTGACTATGCCCCTTTTTCTTTGCCATTGTCCTTAGCAGTATGGCTGGCATCATGGCCAGGCACTGCCTATTGGCAGTGACTTGGTTCAGGCACAAAGGGAAACCATGGATTTCTTCTGCTGCCACAGGGCTGGGAAACTTGCCTTCAAAATGTTGCTGGGAAACTTGCCTTCAAAACTTCAGTCATCCCTGACCATTGACTATGCTGGCTGGGGGCAGATCAGAGATGGAATTCAACAACATCTGGAGAGCCACAGGTTCCCCACCCTTGCATTACAAGCATGGCAAGCCTTGGGTTTGCATACTCTTCCTCTCTCCTTCTCTTTCGTGCGTCGTACAAAGAGAAGCTGCTTTTGATTTAAAACTAACCACAGTTGTCATGATGTCTGAACCCAAGGAACTGTAACTTGTTAAAACTATGATTAGTGAGAACAAAGCAGGATCTGAAACTATGGCTTGATCATAGTTTGTTCTCATTAACCATACTTTAAATAAATGTCAGTTCCCAAAAGTCAGGTACTATAATTTAAAATGGAAGCTTTCAGTATTCTCTTTGCAGGTGTGAAAGAGGAAGAGCTTGAGGCTTGTGTGATTCACACTTGTAGAAGGAAACCATGGCTTCTCTTTGAGCCAGTGCTTGAAATTCATTGGATTTCTAACAAAACTATCCACTTGAGGGGATTTGGATGATTATTGTGCCTCCTATCCTCACTTTAAGGGAGTATGAGTTATGAGGTAGGACTCTACTATTCCCAGTTTTTTTAAAATAATAACAATGAAGAAATGAACTTTGAAATACAATCACTCATTCAAAGCCATACAATTAGTTCATGGCAGATTTCAGGTTTGCATTCAGTTCTCCCATGGTTCTATATATGGGATCACATTGATTTCTACTTTCCTAGAAGATCATAGTTACTTTGGAATTATTATTGTTCTGACATGTTCTGGCATGATACTTAGTAACAAACCATACTGTCCTAATGCTTCTCCGTGTTGATCAGCCATTCCATAACCCAAACAAAACTGCAACAAAACAACTGAATGTTTTTACTCCTGTCTTGCAATTAGCATTCTTCTGTTTTATAATCCAATTTACAGTGCAATACTACATATGTCTACTCAAAAGTAAGCCCCGTTGAAGATAGAATTGCAGTTTTAATTTCCCAATCCTTGGTTAGAATAATACCGGATAGCAACATAATTATTGGATGCGTTTTTTAAGCACCCCCTTTCTTCTCAGTAATCGGCTTGTCTATCTGTGTTCAGAACAACTACAATGTCAATTTTTTTTAAAAAAAGAGTTTTGCATCTTGCTTGTATCATGAAAGGCAACGAGGAAATAATCGACAAGGCCTTATTAAGGGCTCTAACATTTGCACTGGTCCGAATTTTTCAATTAACGCTGCCTTAGAAAACACAGTTGCTCAGCTTTTGTCCCTGTGCTACACAAGAATACGAAGAGCAAATAGATTGGAAGGCGTCCGCAGCTCCGGCTCCTGGGAAAATGTAACAGGTGTTATAGCTCAGCTGGGTATGAGCTGCATGAAAAAGCCCCACTCAGGCTCTACCCCATAGAATTCCCTTTTCTAACCAGAGCTTCAAGTAGGAAGAAACTAATGACTTCATTACCATCTCAATTCTGGGAAATGCTTCGTCCAGACCTGAATCATTAAAGGAAAGGTATAGCACTCTGTGTGACCTTACAAGATCAAAATGTTATTTAGAGCAATTCCATTAGTCAAGGCTATAAACCTGAAAGAACACACCCTTTTGCTCCAGCACTTAGACCGTAAAATAGGAAGGGCGGGGAAAGCCAACAGGAATAGAGTAGAAGAGGCAGACAAGGGACTAAAAACATATTCTGCATACACTCATTGTGCTCCATGATTTCCTTTGCCCTCTTTGAGAGCAAAGATCCACTTCCAACATTTCATTCTTGTTGGTTTTCACACTTCCAATGGATTATAGGAAGGGTGTGGGTGTGGGTGGGTACTGTCATTTATTTATTTTAAAACATTTATGTCCTGCTGCTTTTTCTCCCAGTAGTTCTAGGTGGCTTACAACAAGTCACTAACTCAGCCATTAAAAACATCCTCCACAAAAACGGCAGCAGAAAACTACAACACAACTATAATCTAAATATCTTAAATTTCTCCCTTTCCCGATTAAAACAACAAATTAAAATTGCACACCAAATTGCTTCCTTGTAAAGGAAAGCAGTTTGGAACAGAAAGCCTTCAGGTCCCATTTAAAAGTAATCAGAGTAATACATGCCTGTCTAGAGGGAGTTCTAGTAACATGGGACTACCACTAAAAAGGCCCTGTCTCTACAGCCTGTCACTCTAATATTTCTTGATGGCAGGCCCACAAGCAACCAGGCAGCTGCATTCTGCACCAGTTGAAACTTTAAATGCACAACAGAACACAATAGTTTAGTCGAGATATAAGTATAAATTATCGTGGCAAGATTTGCTTTCTCTTGATAGGTCACAGCTGGCAAATCAGTCAAAGCTGATGAAAGGTACCCTACCTAAATCATTTCCATTTTAGCTGATCATTGTAAGAACTACTACGTAACTGTAAGAACTGGTGCCTCAGTTTGCTTGTTTTCCTTTTCCCTCCTCATCCCATTTTTCCTTTTGTATCCTGTTCTCTAGATCAGTCTTCCCTAACCTGGTGCCTTCCAGTTGTATTGGATTACAACTGCTAGCCTTCCTTGGCCACCTATACCGGCAGGCAAGGTCTCGTTTTTTTAATCTTATGTAAGCCATTAAGGATTGTGGGGTAAAAATTAGTGTAAACAAATAATCGTAAAATGCATTTGAATAGTGAAGAGAGTGTTGCACAGACCACACTTAGACAACAAGATATTGGCACTTGCTTAAGGTCCAGGAAATCAGATGTGCACGTAAAGACCTTTCCTGCCTTCTGTGGCTTCCTTCTTTTTCAATCTGATTTATCAATATGCAGTGGGCGCTGGGTGTACACATTGCTTTACACTGCTTGTCGGGTCTATATGAAGATGGCAACCTGCAATCCCACATACAGTTTCCTATGCGTAAAGCCCCGTTATTTAAGTGGATGTTGCATGTGGGTAGATGTAAGTAGGAATGTGTATTGACCACCCTTTGCAAATCACTCTGCTCTCACTTGAGAGGTTCTGTACAGATATTACTTTAAAGATGTAGCTACTAGCAACGATGTCTCCAGCGGAGGCCGATGGCTCCAATTTCAGTGGCACTGCGAATCCATTCTAGGTTTTAGTCTTAACCAGTCAGAACTCTAAAGGAACTGCCCAAGGTTCTAAATATAATTCTCCACATAGGTTCAGCACCTTGGATAGCTCCTTTAGAGTTCTGGCTAGGGATTTGCTCCATTCCAGATCCCTGGATCCAGAGCGGATTGAGCAATCCGGACCCCCTTAATTTGGATCCGAATTGGGTTGGGGAAGGTTCAGATCAATCTGGATCGATCCAAACTGATGCGGAGCTCCGGATGCCATTTTGGGTCAAACCGTGGGTTTTTTCCATTGACTTACACTGGAAAACAAAAACACCTATAACTTTTTTAGTTTTCAAGATAAAAAAATGAAAATTGGCACCATGATAGCTTCTAAATAGATCCTTAGTCATGCTAATTTTGAAGCAAATTGGATCATCCCCTGAATTTTAGGGAATTTTTAAAGTCCCCCCATTTACAAAACTGCATTCATCTGCATCATTTTTCAAGATGCACACATGTAACTGGGCACCATGATAGGGTCCACATAGGACGTTATGCATGCCCACTTTGAAGGAAATTGGACCATCCCCTGATTTTTAGCGAATTTATAAAAATTTCAGCATTCCCCCCATTTACAAAACTGCATTCATCTCCGTCATTTTTACAGTTAAAGACATGTAACTGGGCACCATGATAGATTCCACCTAGGACCTTATGCATGCTGACTTTGAAGTAAATCAGATCATGCCCTTATTTTTAGCGATTTTTTAAAGTTAAACCTCAACCACAATCTCCATCAGAAATATGTGTATTGGAAGGAGTGAAAGTGCATCTGAGGACAACATTAAGAGTTCAAAGGGAACACAGTACAATGTACTGTAAGTCTATGGGGGGCAATACGGACCTCCATATCTTGCTCTGGATTTGGATCCGGATTAGTTCGGAAGAGATCCGGATCGATCTGGAGCAGTTTGGACCCGGTCCTGAACATCCGGATCAGGATCCAGAGCAGATCAGGGGTTTCCTGCACAGCCCTAGTTCTGACAGAACCCCAGAATGAATTCACAGCCTCACCAAAACCAGAGCCACCAGCTCCTCTCTTTAGCTCCCCCTCCACCAATCCCCATACTAGGGTAATAAATTGCTTTGGCCCTCAGGCAGACCCTCAGTCCATATAGCCCAATATAGTCTACTCTGATCAGCAGAGTCTATGGGTGCTGGAACTGACTCCATGCAAAGCATCTGCTCTAGCGTAGAACTGTGGCCCTACTCAGCACCTCAGCTCTTCTTATTGCATCTCTCCATGGCTTTGGGTTTGCTGTCGTATTGGTTTGTTCTTCTATATCAGGAATGTAGCACCAGTTGTGAAGCATGGAATGGCCAGGCAGGGAAGGGTGGGGGGAAAGAGAAATGTTAGTTGTATGCTTCATAATTGAAGTAATACACATGTCTGTCTAATGCCCCTCCCGATAAATAAGTCCAGGGTCTAAAATGACCCAGGTGCACCACTGTGGGGAGGGTCTTTCAGGTCAGGAAGAGAAATGTCTTGGGCCAGCCCTGCTCACAATATGTATTTCCACTGTAGCACTGATGAAATATTACTATGCTTTTTCTCATGCTTCTATAAGGCAGAAATTTAACAGAAGGATGTTGAATTTGTGTGGTTTCCCTCAGTATCCACCCTTGAATTATTAGCTGCTTCTGTTGCTTCGTATTTTTCAATGCCCTGATCTTATATAGGTTTCCTCACAAAATTGCACAAACAGCTAAAGCTGTTACTTCGTTAGTTGATGGGGCTTTACATCCAGAAATTGTGGGAAAGTGGTGACAATATGAAAATAGGAAAGTCTGAAGCTAACAGTTTTTTGGCATAGCTGTCTGAAGTATCTTCCGCTCCACAATTTGTCCCTTCTACAACCTTTTTTAAAATGACAGATGTACTGTTAGTTCAGATACCTTTCAAAAGCAGGCTGAATGTGGTATTGACAGGATAAACATCGCCAAACTCCACAGGATCAATGTAGTCTTCCAAAATGTTTGAGGGAATCTTGGTATTCTGCTAATTGTTTTTCCTTCACCTGGTTCTTGCTAGGTATTTGCATATCCTGATAGCAGACATTTGCAGGACTTAATACACAACTTTCTATTGCATTAGCCTATTTCTATCTTGTTCCATCTTGTTAATTATATTACTGCATGTGTCTTCAGGCCTGTGATGCAAAGTATAATTTGCTTATAGTGTCATAAATATGGCTAATGTAATGATTTTACAGAGGAGGCATGCCATGACATCACAAAAGCTTGGAACCATGTGGAGTACATGTTGATGTTGTACAATAGACCATAGTCTACATGTGCCTTTGCACTACACACTTGCAACAGAAACAGCTCATTACCCTAAGAAATGTATATTTCACCCCAGAACCCTACTCTTGAGATCTAGGATGTGCTCAGATGCACACAGAGATTATTTTGGTGTGCAGGCTCTCCCCATCCACTTCAAGGAATGGGCCTGATCTGCATGTGCAAAAGAATGAATGTGTGGGTCAGGCTCCTCCATAGTCATTGTAAGTGGAAGTCCATGCAGCAAATGCAGCAAATAAAAAGATACAAGCAGACCAGCTTGTGAATGAATGAGCCAGAGTCTGGGGGTCCGAGCCAGTGAAAACCCACCAAGCTTCACCCCACAAAGAGATTACTCCGACATTGCTCTTGTCAGCACCTGGCAATGTAGGGCAAGTGCTGGGGCCTCCGCAGGGCCCACTCTGGCTGACACTAGCCATGACATCTCCCCATTTAAACTGTTCTTTAAACAAAGATGTTGGGATACCTTGCCCAGGCCTTCTTCAAGCCTGGTTTCAGCCCTCCCTTATGGGCCAGTTTTCTCTAAGGTGCTTGCGTTGCCGTTGTACTACTTCAGACCGCAGGCGAAGACTCCCCATGATCGAAATGTTCCTCCGTGGAAAAATCAATCAATCCCTGAACATAGGAAATTAGCTTGTTGGGAGAGGGAGCATCTACTCCTTTTGTTTTCAATGTGTAGGGAATTGTTTTTTGTGCCTAGAGCATTTAGTCAAGTGAAGCCCGACCTTAAGTTTGAAGTAGTACATTGTAGGCCCAAGCGTCCCACCTCAGAGAGAATTAGGCCTTGTGGCCTTCCTGGGGCTTACCGATGAATAATTCATGGTTTGAATTAGACCCAGTTCTGTGGTATCAAATATCACAAGCCCAAATGAACATGTAAGATAATGCAGATATATCTTTTGGTTTTCTCCTAGGTGCAAAAATGAGCCTTTGATAAATGATCTGCTGCTGGGTGTTTATGCTGTCATCTTAGATAGAGTAGGCAGTGGGCATTTTGCCAGTGTAACATTTCTCCTTTGAAAGGTGCACATTTGCATTTATTCCCTTGCATATTGAAGGTGTGTGCATGTATTATTACAGGCACTGAAGGCTGTGAGAGAATATTTGCATGTTTGCCACTTGCTGACAGTTTGAGCTATTCCATTAACAAATATTCTAATTGATTCTGCACTGTACTGGCCCGTGGTATTCATTTCAATAATGGTAGTAAATTGGTGTAAGTTGAAGATTTTAGAAAGGACCAGAATTTCTTTGGGCTTTGCTGGGCTTTTATAATATGCTGCTTGGGAAAAAGCTGTGAGAACTTTTGCTATCTAATTTTGTGTATGTGTCTTCAGCAGGCTTGGATGGTTCCTTTGTCTCAATGGATCACTTCACCTCGGGGGGGGGGAAGGTTAAAGCCCAGATGTCCTAGCCAATTTTGGGTCCCCTCTGCTTCTGTACCCCTGCTCTAACTAATCGGTTTCCTCAGGAAACAGACATTGTAAAGTAAGGCCCCCAACATTTTAAAAGTGGAGGCACCACCACAAAATGGCTCCCATGGGGGATGTGGCTAGTCAAGAGGTGATATGGGGAGAGAAATTGAAAGGCTATAGGCTGGGAAGTCTGGGGAAATGGAATGATTTGCACCGTCCACCAACACAGATCTTTCCTCTTTGCTCTCTCCCTCTCCCCTCCCAGCCTTTAGCCTCCATTCCTCACTATTTCTCTTTATCTTGTTGCTTCTCTCCACGCCCAGCCGTAACCCTCACTATTTCTCTCCTTTCACCATCCCTAGCCACCTTCTTTCTCTCCCTTGCTAGCCCCTTTATCTTTAAAAAAAAAGTAATTTAAAATAATCTTAAGTTATAAAAATTAAAATCAGAAGGAGCAGGGAACCTGGCAAGCACACAGAGAGGTGTCCACGGGCACCATGTTGGAGACGCCACCGACAGCTTGATGACTGCACTATCAAGCGACAACTTCAATATATGAAATAGGCACCCCAGATCAAACAATGAAACAACTTTGATATCACCTCACATTCCAATAGAAACACTTCATATGTGCATTTCATAGAGTGATTAGTCATTGAGAAATGAGCTAACTTGTTATGCATGCATTTGCATAAAATGCTAGGCTAATCAGAGAAAAATCATTGCTACAGTCAGCAAACAAGCCGCCCCTTCGTCAGTTGAGACACCAGATAGAAGGGCTCTTCACTCCTTGCCTTGCATGTCAGTCAGATCATCGGGGCTTTTCTTTCCCATTGACCAGAACAGAGAGATGGTAGGAGAAGAGCATTTTAATTTTTTAAATTGAAAGCCAGACAAACTGAATAGTTTCAATTTTTCCTTCACATCTATAAAGTTAGAAAAATTCACTTGAACAAAACAAAAATAAATGGTTGGACATCTAGGCTAAATGATGCCTTACTATCTAGATCAACCTGGAGAAGAGAAGATTGAGGGGACACATGATAGCATGCTTCAAATACTTAAAAGGTTGTCACACAGAGGAGGGCCAGGATCTTTTCTCGATCATTCCAGAGTGCAGGACACAGAATAATGGGCTCAAGTTACAGGAAGCCAGATTCCGGCTGGATATCAGGAAAAACGTCCAGACTGTTAGAGCAGTATGACAATGAAACCAGTTACCTAGGGAGGTTGTGGGCTCTCCCACATTAGAGGCCTTCAAGAGGCAGCTGGACAATCATTTGTCAGGGATGCTTTAGGGTGGATTCCTGCATTGAGCAGGGGGTTGGGCTCAATGGCCTTATAGGCCCCTTCCAACTCTACTATTCTATAATTCTATGATCGTTGCACTATACAGAAGTGTTGAATTACAACTCCCATCATACCCAGGAAGGCACTAGCTTGGGAAAGTTGTATCTAGGTACTATGTGGAAAGCATAGGATATAAGCCATACCTGGATTTCTGGGTAATATAGCAATCCTCTTTCTCCATCAACTGAGGACAAAACCAGACTGCCTAAAGGAAAGCTGCAACCCCCATGGAATGAACAAGGAGTTGAGCCTTATGAGAAAGGATGGAAGACCAGCTTACTGCAGTTTGTCCTGCAAAGTAGCATTAGATCCTTTGTGGTCCAGAAGTAAAACCATTCTTGCGCTTTTAGGAGTTCGACACACACATCAGTAATGAAACAAAAGGCTTTATTAAGACCCAAATAGGCCACTAGCTGCTAGTTCTTGAGCAGGAAGTCTCACAACAGAAAATCTCTGGCTTGGCATCAGGTCAGAGTGAAGGAAAACTGGAAAACAAAGAAACAGAAACAAGCTTTTCGCCCGTCTTCCTTAGCAGCCCAATTTACAGTGTAACCCTTTTTTCTCCAAGTGCTATTCAAGGAATGCTGTTCCTACTTAGAGAGTGAATATCAAATTTATATAACATTGATGAGAACTGGATGCTTACTGCTTTGTCGTGATGGCTACTTTTGAAGAACATTTCCATTTTGGGAAGGATCAACTGAGTGAAACCACAATTCTTTTCAACTTATTCATAAATGATCTGAAATTAGGAGTGAGCAGTGAAGTGGCCAAGTTTGCCGACGGCACCAAATTATTTAAGGTTGTTAATACACAAAGGGATTGTGAAGAGCTCCAAAGGGATCTCTCCAAGCTGAGAGAGTGGGTATGCAAATGGCAGATGCGGTTCAATGTAAGCAAGTCTAAGGTGATGCACGTTGGGGCAAAAAACCCCAACTTCAAGTATAACCTAATAGGATCTGAGCTGGCAGTGACTGAACAAGAAAGATTTTGGGATTGTGGTGGATAACTCGATGAAAATGTCCACCCAGTGTGTGGCCGCTGTAAAGAAGGCAAACTCCATGTTAGGCATTATAAGAAAAGGAATTGAGAAGAAAACTGCCAGTATCATACTGCCCTTATACAAATCGATGGTGTGACCACACTTAGAATACTGTGTACAGTTCTGGTCATCACACCTAAAAAGGATATTATGGAGCTGGAAAAAGTGCAGAAAAGGGCAACTAAGATGATTAAGGGTCTGGAGCATCTCCCCTATGAGGGACGGTTACATCAACAACTCTTGTCCTGGCGCCGAAAAGATAACAATGTTGGTGCCAGGCGAGCCTCATCGGGGAGATCATTCCACAGTCAGGGGGGCCACCACCGAGAAGGCCCTCTCCCTTGTTGTCATCCTCTGAGCTGCACTCGGAGGAGGACTTTAGATGTTGAGCGCAGTGTACGGGTAGGTTCATGTCAGGAGAGGCGTTCCATCAGATATTGTGGTCCCAAGCCATGTAGGGCTTTATAGGTTAAAACCAGCAACTTGAATTGTCCTCGGAAACATATAGGCAGCCAATGCAAGCGGGCCAGAATCGGTGTTATATGCTCAAACCTCCCTGTTCCAGCTATCAATCTGGCCGCTGCATTTTGCACAAGCTGCAGCTTCCGAACCGTCTTCAAAGGCTGCCCCATGTAGAGGGCATTGCAGTAATCTAATTTGGAGATTACCAGAGTATGGACAACTGAAGCTAGGTTATCCCTGTCCAGACTCCTTTTGGTGTTTCTTTTTTTTTACTCATACAACATGTCTAGAGGGCTGTATTTTGCTACATGCGTTGCAAGCTGTGCAGGGTTGATTTACCAGGGGTGGCTAAAATATTCTCAGTCATAGCTTTAATCAAGCATTGCTTTATTGGGGGGGGGGTTCAGTCCCCCTTTATAACTTGGGGTGTGAGATACATTTCTTGTGATAGCATTTATTTAGGAATGTATCGAATGTATATCCATGTGTAGTATCTATTAAGGATTTATTACAGCAGCACTAGGGCAGGGTTAAGGAAAGCATCTGATGGTTCATGACTCCAGGATTTCACATCATGTGACATACAAATGTCAACATAAAATCAAGGGCTTATAACAATTTTTCAAGCTTCCTGTCCCATGCAGACTATGACATATATGGCTACTGAAGATGTAAAATATTTTGCAGAAAGCAGTTTCCTTGTGGATATTTACTGCTTCTTGATCCCAGCTGCCTTAATTAAAAAAAAATGCTGTCACTAAATAAATCTGCAAGATTTCAATATAGAGTAATTTTTCCACAATTTTCTTAACAATTCCCTGCATCATTACTTAACTCACTGGGTATCTTCCAGATACATAATCTTACACTTACAGTGCAAACCAATGCCTGTCTACTCAGAAGAAAGCACTATTGAGTACAGTGGGAATTACTCCTAGGTAAGTGTGTACAGCATTTCAGGCATAATCCAAGTTATCCTCCAACCCCAAATTTGTTGACCCTGCCGAATTTTCCTGAACACCAAGAGAAATGCATTTATTCTGCACATGCTCAGAGGCAAGTTAATGTACTTTATCTGTACAGCTGGATCTGGGATGGAGCCCTGGCTCAAATTAAGCTTTGCTTTCACTTATAAGCAAAGCAAACTGTGGGCTTGCTGAAGCTAAATGCATTTAAACCCTATTCATTTGAAGGGAGAGTTAAGCATGGCAGCTTATTTGTGCAATCCTATACTTGTCTACTCAGAATCAAGTCCCCTACTCAGTGGGGCCTTACTGCCAGGTAGATGCAGGATTACAGCCTAAACCTCTCACTTTGAAATCAGTGGGACTTAAAAAGTGCTTCGTTTTGGTTGGATCATGTCCCAAGCAAGTAGCCCAAAGCAAAAATGACAAATGTTTCTTTATCATATCACTTGTGTGAGTCTATAAAGAAATCTGACTGCGAGACCACGACTCCACTGAGACAATGCATATCAATCCTTGCTGAACTAATTCAGGAGTTTCGTAGAGGCTCCGATCGTGTACCCGTTACCCCTTCTTGCCTCCTCTGTCTTACATCCTCCAGGAACGCTGTTTTCCCCTTCCCCAATAGGAAGTCTCATTCATTCTTCCATTCATGTTCAGAAGGAATTTCTTAATTCTCTTTTTTTTCCTTGAGCAAGATTACCACCACCCTTGTCCCTTCCCCTCTTCTCCTGCCTTTGCCAGAGAGAGAAAAACAGAGCCTGCCCAGATGGTTGAGGAGCAAAAAGAAGGGACATTTTCTCATGCTTTTAAAAAGAGCAATTTCTTTTCTGCCTAATATTTAGCTCCTTCAAATGCAAATGGAGAGGTTTCACTCCAAGGTTAGCATAACAATTATGGGAAAGCTTTAAATCTGAAGCATTTGTTTACAGCATGAAAAGAGTCCACAGTCCAAAAGCTCTGAGGCTGGGCCTTTTCACCAGCTATTTTCCGACTAAGTAGTGAACGGCAAGTCAATTTTAGATCACAAAGAAAACTAATTTATATCACAGAGTAAGCTAATTTTGAAGGAACTTCTACATTAGAAATGAGGTGGGTTGTTTTTTTAAAAGTCTGCTGCTGAAGAACAGTATTGATTTCTTTTCTTTCTTTCTTTTAAACAGATTGCATCTTTATTTTTAATGAGTCTCCTGAATGTTTTGAAGTTACTGACCATCTCTTCAGAATGGTCTTTACATTTCTGTGTATCTGGAATTATTACTGGACTGTGAAGAGCGAATCCAAAATTAGAAGCATTTCTACGAAAACCTTACATCATTCCCTACCCCCATACCATTTTCTGCTTCACTTGCTGCCACCCTCATTTTTTTTAATGTGCGAGTCTTAATTAATTAAAAAAAAAACCTTTTAGTGAACACTATAATGGTGAAATGTGTCATAATAAATCTTCTATCTGTGCCATTGAAGAGGTGTGTCATGGACAGGAAAGGTCTCTTGTTAATGGCTGCCTGGTGTGGCTTCAACAACCTCAAGCTATGCAGCTTCCCTCATCATCACGTGTAGTGTTTGTTTTACAGATGATATTCTCAAAAGTTCTCAAGGGTATAAAAGAGCACACAGCTGTCTGTGAGGTTTGAGGTCTCAAACCCTTTGCCAGAAAGCAACACGCCCATTCTGACAGGGAATGCAAAGCAGTAACACCATTTTTCATACTAGATTAGTGTGTCCCAGCAGAGTGTTTAAGAAATTACTGTTCCCTTCGTCAGTGTTCCTAGTTTACCAGAAAGATGGGGATACTTCCAAGGTTAAGGCCCGACTTGGGCTATTTAGGTGTCAGAGGTGAAATTAAAGAAGTGCCTCTCTGCACATTATACCCAGGAATTGTTAGGCTTTTAATATTTATCTGTCCTAAGGCAAACGAAGCCTCCTCCTTGTATTTCCAAGCTTCTCATTATAGCAAAAGTGGGCAAGTTCTGGCCCACCAGAGGTTTTAGCTTACAACTCCTCATCAGCCTTAACAAGCATAGCTAATGGTGAGGGATCATGGGAATTATAGGTCAAAATATCAGGAGGCCCACAAGATGCCCATCCATGGCCCACTGGACCCTTGCCCCACCTGTTTCTGAGTAGTAGCAGATCATGTCACCCAGCTGATGTACATTCTACAAAGTATTTCCTTGCACTCAGGGTTGTCTAGTAATGAGACCGGTCATGCTCAGGACTTTGGGAGAAGGACCACAATAAACCTCATTTCCTCTCTCATACACCCACACTTTTTAGGAATACTTTTCAATGTAGAAAGCTTTCTCTTCTCAGGGCTGGTCCAAGATACTTTGCTGCCTGAGGTGAAGGACCTGATGGTAGGGTGACCATATTTTGGAAACCAAAAAGGAGGACAACATGGTCGGCCCCCAAGGGGGCATGTCTGGCACCAAGGGGGTGTGCCCACCTGAACATAGCCTTGGTCACATGTCTGATTTTACAGCACACATTTAAGACAAATCTGTTCTACAAAATAATTTTAAAAACTTAATTTTTAAAAAATTCCTAAAAAATCAATGGATGAATGGATCTGTTTCAAATTTGGTATGGCTAAAGCTCTACCTAAAAGCTATCATGGTGCAAAGTTTCATCTCTTTATCTTTAAAAATGATGATTTTAAAAATAATAATTTTAAACCCTCAATTTTTAAAAAAATTCCTAAATCAATGAACGGATCTATTTCAAATTTGGTATGACTAAAGCCCTTCCTAAGAGCTACCATTGTGCCAAGTTTCATGTCTTTATCTTAAAAAATGACGGTTATAAGCATTTTTGTTAATTCCCATTAGAGCTGCTCTCTGGGAAAAAACCCGGATTTCCCCTTCCCCTCCCAGATTTGTCACCAAAAACCCGGACAAATCCGGTCATATGGTCACCCTACCTGATGGTGCCCCCACTGCCATTCCGAAGCTGACTGGACTGTTAATACTGGTGAAGGCTGCTAGAATCTCTGCCACAGCTGAGGGCAGCAGGTCAGTTCTCTTCTTCTTCAAAGAGGAGCTCAGGAGGAACTGTTGGGGGATTCTCCACTTGCTTCTGAGCATCTGTTGCCTGAGGTGATCACCTCACTCTTCATTGTAATATTGTTGGCCCTGGATCTCCTTAAGTGAATTCAGGCTGTTCATTCTCTAGGACATGGGTGGGCAGAAGAAGTCTGGTAGAATGCCAGATGACACGAGGTAGATCAGCAATTGTTTTTGATTCCTAATGTTAACAATAGCAACGACTCAGGCCTTTTTTCTTTTCTTTCTCTCTCTGATTTGTAGTAACTCCGATGTAGATTTGTATGTACATGTAGGCAGGTCAACCCACTCTTTTGCTCATGGTGTGCAGCTGGTAATTGGCTCCGCCCCCTGAGCCACCATGCATTAAATTGTTGAGCAATAGTCCTAGAAGGGTTGTTTCAAAGGCCAGTGTGCGAAATCTAGTTAGGAAATAATGAATGAGTTGGGGAAGGGACAACCTTACTGTAGTTCAGATTTGCTGGGAGTGGGGACTGTGCTTGCCTTTAAAAAACAAGCAAAACTATACAAGATGCTTAGTTTACAGCTAGAGGGATGCACTACATGTGTTGATTAGTTACTAGTGAATGGAACTGGCTTCGCACAGGTTGGAATAGCTCTTAGTGTGATACAGCGAAACCTTTATGCCAATTTTCAAAGCTGTCAGAGTTGGACTCTGCTGGCATGTCTAGGCCATGGTGCACCCATATAGCCCCCTGAGGGTGGGGTCTTTCCACTCCATTTCCCTGAAGGGGGCTGCCCCACAGTAAGAGGCAGATGTATAAGTCTTTCTCTTGGCTTACTAATCTTCCCTGGCTACAAACGGTATGGACTGCAAAGCAATGTGCTGATTAGGGAATGCTTCCCCTAGTGGCTGAAGATGTTACTGCGTAACTCAATCAGATGAACACATTTAGATTAATTTAGGGTAACCATGTGGAAAGGAGGACAGGGCTCCTGTAGCTTTAACAATTGCATAGAAAAGGGGATTTCAGCAGGTGTCATTTGTATGCATGCAGCATCTCGTGAAATTCCCTCTTCATCACAACAGTTAAAGCTGCAGGAGCCCTGCCCTCTTTTGTATTCTGGTCACTCTAGTATAGCTCCTGCGAAGAGAGAATTTCACCATGTGCTGTATGCATGCAAATGACACCTGCTGAAACTCCCTTTTCTATGCAACTGTTAAAGATACAGGAGCCCTGTCCTCTTTTTGATATAGTCATCCTAATTAATTAAATTTAATTACTGGGTGTAAAAAACAAAATAACCCTAAGGTGCACACTCCTAGGGTCCCCTTAGCATGCATGCCAATTTTCAGGTGTCTAGGTTTCATGGTCTTGATGCTACGATGCTGACAGACAGATAGATACACATCTTTTTATTATTATAGATTTAAATGGTGTTATAGTATTATTATATAGATTTAAATGGGTACTAGATGGAAAACAAGGGGAGAAAGTCTAGTCATGCACACACCTAGACTTTAGCGGCACTGGAACAGAACACTCAGCCTCTAATGCATAAAAACCATGAGGTTCAGAACACATAAACCTTAACCTATAAAGCCCTACATGGCTTGGGACCACAATACCTGATGGAACGCCTCTCCCGACATGAACCTACCCGTACACTGCGCTCAACATCTAAGGTCCTCCTCCGAGTGCCTACTCCAAGGGAAGCTCGGAGGATGGCAACAAGGGAGAGGGCCTTTTCAGTGGTGGCCCCCCGACTGTGGAATGATCTCCCCGATGAGGCTCGCCTGGCGCCAACATTGTTATCTTTTCGGCGCCAGGTCAAGACCTTTCTCTTCTCCCAGGCATTTTTAATAGCATTTTAACAGCATTTAACAACGTTAAGTTTGTTTTTAATGGACCCCACAATTGTTGTTTTTAAATGGATACTGTTGTTTTTATACTGTTTTTGTGTGTGTGTGTGTGTGTGTGTGTTTTTAAATTGTATACTTTTAATGTTTACTATTTTTAAATGTTGTAAACCGCCCAGAGAGCTTCGGCTGTGGGGCGGTATATAAATGTAATTAAATAAATAAATAAATAAATGTAGGGGGAGTGCTGTGCTGCCGTGGCAGGATCGGCAGTGCTGCCACGGGTGCTATCTGGTCAGCCACATCCCACAGATCACTTCCTATTGCCACTGACATGCTAGTTGAATAGAGCTGGAGCAATATCTTATCATGTGACAAGGTAATGTGGTTTGAGTGTTAGGAAAATGTGATTTCCCACGAACAGAAGTGCTGCCTTCAGGAATGACGTTTGGATTCCACTTGAAACAAATGAATTTAACTGCCCTTTGAATAGATGGTCTGGATGAGCCCTATGACCAACAGCTCTAGGAAGAACCTGAATAAAAATCCTGTGTGAGAAATGCCAGCAGCAAAGTTTTGAGGCTGAAGACAGGCAGCTGTTTTCAGAGAACTGAAAGTAATGGAACATTTCCCATGGTATGTATGTATGTATGTTAGGGTAACTGTATGAAAAGGAGGACAAGGCTCCTGTATCTTTAACAGTTGCATAGAAAAGGGAATTTCTGCAGGTGTCATTTGTGTATATGGAGAACCTGGTGTAATGAAGAGAACCTTTCTTCATTACAACAGTTAAAGCTGCAGGAGCTTTACTAGAGTGACCAGATTTAAAAGAGGGCAGGGCACCTGCATCTTTAACTGGTGTGATGAAGCGGAAATTTCACCAGGTTCTCCATATATACAAATGACACCTGCTGAAATTCCAATTTCTATGCAACTGTTAAAGCTAGGGTGACCATATGAAAAGGAGGACAGGGCTCCTGTATCTTAACAGTTGCATAGAAAAGGGAATTTCAGCAGGTATGGTTTGTATATATGGAGAACCTGGTGAAATTCCCTCTTCAGAACAACAGTTAAAGTGCAGGAGCTATACTAGAGTGACCAGATTTAAAAGAGGGCAGGGCACCTGCAGCTTTAACTGTTGTGATATTCTCCATATATACCAAAGACACCTGCTGAAATTCCCTTTTCAATACAACTGTTAAAGATACAGGAGCCCTGTCCTCCTTTTCATATGGTCACCCTAGTTAAAGATACAGGAGCCCTGTCCTCCTTTTCATATGGTCACCCTAATGTATGTACATATAATGCTCATCTCTCTCACACATTTTACCAGTGTTTTTTAAGCACTACAGACACCTCTGATGTCTGCATAGGGATATTCTACATGTGAGCTGCTACATGTTCAGAACAACCGATTTTGCAGGGGTGGGTCGCATCATGTGGAAGTCTACTCATGAGCAACTGCTCAAGCATAGGTTTTTCTATGTTAGATGAGCAGGGGGTTGGACTCAATGGCCTTATAGGTCCCTTCCAACTCTACTATTCTATGCTTCTATGTCCAGGAGGCATGGCAAATGCCACACAGGTCATTGGAAGTGGCACCAGTGGCATACAGCCACTGCCCTCCACATGTAGGTCCTATGTGTGGAGAGCACCAAAGCAGGGCTCCTATATTTAGTGGCTATGCAGACTGATGTTTTGCTTGTTTGGGGGTTTCAGTTTTTGCTCTATTATCAGCAAAAAGAAATTTAACCAAGTCTTGGATTTGTCTTATGGTTGATTTTTTAAAATTGTTTTTACGGATATATATTGTCTCTGTGTGTGCTGTCTGTTTATATGTTTTTATGTAAATGGCTTTACACTTTGTCTAAAGTTTTTTTTAATAGTTTTTAATCTGTATAAATTGGCAATGGAGCGGTATAGAAATCAACAGCTTGGTGTGTGTGAAAATGGCATGAAAAAGCCCATCTTCCGCTCTTTCGTGCATTTTTTGTATTTGTTCAAAGCCATTGTTTCTTGGTGTGTTTCTCTAATGTGCTGTTGCTTAGGGTAGGTGGTAAGGAGAAGAGATCTGCCTGCAGGAATTGCACTTGGTGAGGCTTCCAGGCAGGTTCCTTCGACGAATTGTCAACTTTCTTTAGCTACTCTTTTCCAAGTATAAATCTAGTGAGTCCTTTTACTTATAGCAATTTTTAAAAAATGTTCAAGCAGAGTTCTACAAAATGGCCCCTTAGAAGGAAATCAACTTGCCGCCATGGTTGAGCCTTCGGGCCACTGGAGTGAATGGCACTGTGATGACTGACAGATAAGTCAAGAAAAGAGATCCTCCTTTATTTCCCTTAATTTCATGCACAGACCAATGAAGGAAAAGGAGGGAAGAGGATTTCTGTATTTCCCTCACTTATCAGTTATACCAGTCATTTCTCCCCTCATTCCTGCAAAAAGAAAAAGAAAAGAAAGAAAAAAATACCCCACTAACTGAGGTTTATCATTAAGATTGAAACACATAAAAAGTGTGTGTGTGTATTATTCAAATAGTGAATTCTAAGGCACAATGGAGCCAACTAATGTTTTCTCATGGAGAGGCGGGTAAGAAATAAATTATTATTATTATCATCATCATCATCATCATTATTATTATCATCATTATTATTATTAGATATGATTAAACTCCATTTTACTTTCTTTTTCTGGTTTTGGGAAACCTCTTTTAGGAACTGGCAGCCAAGTTTGTAAGAAGAGGCAACTCAGCATCTGAAATGTCCTTTACTGTCACTAAAATTGCAGTGAGAAGCTTCGCTTTGGTTAAGCATTCAAATCACTGCAATGCATGTGCCTTTTTTTCTTCCCATGATTTATGGAAGTAAAAAGGAAAATGAAATGATAAAAACCCAAACATATGGACCACCAACAAATAGTGGCAAATTGCCGAAGAAAGGGCTAAAGCTATAATTCAACATTAGCAGCAGTTCTATAGTCATTCTCTTGCTAGTAGGGCCTCGTTTGCATGGTGAGTGATTATTATCTTTGTTTTTGTCATCTCATTCTTCATCGCAGCCATGCCTGTAGGCTTAGCTAGCATATATAGAATGCACTCTCTTCTGATCTTTGGTATAAATTAAAGTGTCTCAGCTGCTTCTCATGGTATGCTTGATGGCTGGCTACTGAATTGCTGTCGTGATTCCCTTGCACCTATAAAGATACAACCGCGTGTAAGCTTTCTCGAAGAATTCAGGAATGTTTGCATACGTGCAAATGCTGAAAGTACATTGGGAAGGAACTATTTTGCAATATTTTATGGCATTATCTTGTTTAATTGGAGCCCTGGCTGAGATTACTTTGGGGGAAAAGCCATTTCCAAACTGGGTTAGCTTTCTTTCTTCTCAACACCACCGGCATCATTGTGTATCATATGCATATCATATGTGTATATGTTTGCCCCATGTCTTGGCTCCAGAACTCCTTGAACAGTTGTGTAACAAGCGGCACACAGCTGCTTGAGGACATTGTCGTGTCTGAATGCGCAATGAGCATGTTTTGATTCCTGGCAGAACAAAGTCAACCCACTTCTTTAAATGTCTCCCCTACACCCCCTTCCCAAAATTGTATGAACTGTCTGTCACTGGATACTCTACACTAGTTGTTGTTTATTCGTTCAGTCGTTTCCGAGTCTTCGTGACTTCATGGACCAGCCCACGCCAGAGCTTGCTGTCGGCTGTCGCCACCCCCAGCTTCTACACTAGAGAGATGGACAAATTTGAAAGCACCATGTTTTCCTACAGTCATTAAAAATAAACAAAACAAAACACCCTAAGTTCTTTTCAGCCTGTTTATGAAGAAGTATCTGTGAATATTGGTAAGGGTTATCAAACAATGAGTCAAATAAAGTTCTTATCACTCTGCAGCTGCCAAAAGCAATAGGTACAGTTATTCCTAGCACAGAGAGTACCATGCCTGCTGTGTATTTATTTTAAGTATTTTTATGCCACTCCTCAGTCAAAAATGCTGCCAGAATGGCTCACAAATAATCACTTAAACAAGACCGTCAGTCCCTGCCTGCAGGCTTGCTATCGAAAAAAGACACAACACACAAGGAACAAAGAACGAGGAGGGAAAAGGGAAACAGAATTAATCCTTTCAGCGGGGTTGGTGGAATGGCCCTGCTTCCCATTCTCATCTCCCTCCATGGACCCTACTGGAATGGTTGCTGGTGTTGACAGTTGAGGACAGAGGAGCCTTCACCGGGAGGGTATTTCAGGAGGGCTGGTGGAGATGTAGCTGATGAAGATGATGGGGAAAAAAAGGTGGCAACTCTTAATTCAGTGGCTCAGTACATGGCTGATTCAACCCAGCCTTTGAAGAGCCAAGCATTCAAAGCCTTCTACTAGGGTGGATGGATATATCAGTTTTGCTGTCTCCCAAATTTGATTTAAATAAATAAAATAAAAAATAATTAAACAACCCTTCAAGTTTCCATCCTGTTTACAAAGAAATGTGCAAGTGTTGGTAAGTTCTTCTCAGAAAACGAACTGAATGAAATTCTCCGTCATCTCTAGTCTACCTTAGTCTACACTTGGATGGTCAAACTCAAACTCTTCTGAACCTTTCATCTAGCACAGGAGTTTCAAATTCTTTCTATCCATGGGCTGAATTCAGTATGGGGCCTAATCTACACCAAGGCCGGATCTACACTACTGCTTTAAAGTGCTTTATAACAGTTATAAAGCGCTTTAACTGCTTTAAAGCGCTATAAAACTGTTATAAAGTGCTTTAAAGCAATAATGTAGATCCGGCCCAAGTGGGATAATGCACTAGAAAAGCGGTATAGAAAAGGCAGGAGCCACACCAAGCAGGATATAACACTATGAAAGCGGTATTTGGCAATGAGCCCCAACAGTTGTCAGTGCACTTCAATCCTGCTATAAAGCAGTAGTGTGGCTCCTGCCTCTTACATACCGCTTTCATAGTGCAATTTCCTGCTTGGTGTAAATTAGGCCTGAGAGAAACTCTCAGGGGCTGCATTTCTGGGGGTGGGGGCAGGGCAGATGAAAAAAGGGGCAGGGTCTAAGGCAAAGAGGTGGGACCAAAATACCAAACAGGCTGGCATGGTTTAGCTTAAAACTCTTACATACAGTAACTGAGCCTTGGGAGAGGCGGAGTTATATTTTACAAACCCTGGTCTAAGTGGTTTTAGAGGGCCGTGTTCAGAGGTTTTGTTCATTTATTTGGCTTTGCCATTGGAACTGTAGCATGTCATGGTAATGTTTTACATTACAATGATAGGAAGCTTCTGGAGATAAGTGATCAGAATTCATCTGAAAACAGCCTCATGATATGTGTCTTCCTACTGAGAAGTTTGGCAGACACAGCTTTCGTACAGAGGAGGGGCACTCCATAGCCCGACATCAGCAAGCAGCAAACAACATTTGTGAGTGGAAAACATACTAGGATTTTCTGGGAATCTGGGGACATAGCTCTATGGTTTCAAGCTCCAATTTAGATTTTGAAAGTTTCGGTACGGGATTTTAGAAAGAGTCGCATATGCTACATATCGGTCTTATACACTTCTGTATAACTTAGCACAAATCTCTTTTAAGTCGTTGGATTTGATTCTTCCTGCTGGAGAGTTACAGTAGACCCACTTCATAACTGATATTGTCTTGGGAAAAACATTTGAAATGAATAAACAGATGGCATACTTTATTATAATTCAAGGATGTGAAGGCCAGCAAGTCAGTCAGTCTCTGTCTCTCTCTCTCGTTTAGCTGTGGCAAACATAGTGCATAGCACACACACACACACGTGTGTGTATACTTGCAATATAGCCATATAGAATCTATCTGTCTATCATCGATCTATCTATAGATATACACAAATATATGGACTATACACACACACCTTTATTTACTGGCTCATAGGATTGGACCCGCAGTGAATAATACACCTTATAGACTGATTCTATGCATGGCTACTCAGATGTAAGTCCCATAGACTTCAATGGGACTTCCTCCCAGGTAAGTGCATGTAGCAGGGGTGCAGAACCTCAGCTGCCCAGATGGCTTCACCCCTTTTGCCCAACCTTGTTGGGTGGGTTCCCAGCTTTTGTGCAGTCCCTCCCCCCATGTTAGAAGGTCCTAAGGCTTAGTTTCTGGCATTAAGAGCTTTCAAGCTAAAATATGCTGGTATTCTGGTTCCATTGTTTTGCCCCTGCTCCTGCTGCTTTTGCATCCAGCCCCTCCACCACTGCTGTGAGGCCTCCAAGAGCCTCTCTGAAATTGAATTCAGCCCTGAGGCTGAAAGCTATTCTGCATCATTGATATATTGGGTTGCAGCCTTAGTTTTGGTTTAACCGAAGTTACTAAAAAGAACAATCCTAAACCCATGAAAGTGTAAGTTACGATTTGGAAGTGGTGCTCCTCTACTTCTTGGGAGCTCTGATATTAGCAAGTTACTGCCAGTGGTGTTTCTGCTGTCAACAGCAAGCGTGATAAGGGCCCAAAATGGGGTGCTATGGGAGTGGTTTGGAGAAAGCTTTATCTGTTGGGTCCAAAGCTTCTCTGATCCAGCCCTCTCAGCTATGGCAGGCTGGAACTGGTGTAGCTTATTCCTGCTAGGGTGACCATATTTTGGAAACCAAAAAGGAGGACAACATGGTCGCCCCCAAGGGGGCGTGTCCAGTACCAAGGGGGCGTGCCCACCTGAACATAGCCTTGGTCACATGTCTGATTTTACAGCACACATTTAAGACAAATCTGTTCTACATAACATCTTAATGTTAAAATCACTGAAATAAAGAACAAGTGTATCTGAAATTCACTCACTCCTACTTTTGTACGTTTTGCTGTACTTGGAAGCTTTTGCTATACTCTCTGTGTTACATTCTCCCCTTTCCTCAAATATCTTTTCTGACTGTATCTTCACTCATTGCAAGCTGCTGTTGTTGTTAACAGGGTTTGCTACTGCCCCCAGATCTGTTTCAAATTTGGTACGGCTAAAGCTCTACCTAAATCCTATCATGGTGCCAACTTTCAGCTCTTTATCTTTAAAAATGACAGTTTAAAAAATAATTTTAAAACCTCATTTTTTAAAAAAAATCCTAAAAAATCAATGGATGAACAGATCTGTTTCAAATTTGGTGTGGCTAAAGCTCTACCTAAATCCTATCATGGTACAAAGTTTCATCTCTTTATCTTTAAAAATGATGATTTTAAAAATAATAATTTTAAAACTTCAATTTTTAAAAAATTCCTAAAAAATCAATGGATGAACGGCTCCGTTTCAAATTTGGTATGACTAAAGCCCTTCCTAAGAGCTACCATTGTGCCAAGTTTCATGTCTTTATCTTAAAAAATGACGGAGTTATAAGCATTTTTGTTAATTCCCATTAGAGCTGCTCTTTGGAAAAAATCCGGATTTCCCCTCCCCTCCCGGATCATATGGCCACCCTAATTCCTGCACATTGCTTTCAATGAGGAAAAAAAAACAACCCTGAAGTGGTCGGCTGGGCTGAAAACCCAGCTATACACCCTCCACTTTCTACTTTGGCCAGTGTGAACCAGCAGGTCCTAAGATACAGTTTAATATCAATTCAGAAAAAGGGGGGGGGGGGTGAGGAAACAGCCAATTCATGTAAAATGAATTGCTATAGCTGAGAATTTTTTCATCATTTGGCTGATTCTTGTGGGTTGATAAAGGCAATGATAGAAGCAAGCAACTTTGTGGCTACTCTTTGATTTTGCCTTGGCCTGCTTTCAGCTCAGTAAAAGTATTATACTCAGGTGAGGCACTTTGACCTTTCCTTAGTTGTTTCAATATCCATGTTTTCCCCTTTGTTTCCCTGTTCACTGTTTACAGTGAATACTGGAATGCCTTTGATTCTTTCTTGACTTTGTTTTCTGGAAATTTGGCTCCATTCTGTCAGCAGGTAAATAGCCTTAAACCTTTCAAGGTTTTGTCTAAGCAAAGCAGGGTCGAAAAGTATGGCACATGTTCCAAGCTACAAGAGGCGACCCTTGCTGTGTTCAAGTGGGTCCCTTCCTCTCATTTCCCCCCTGTTTGCTTCCTATGAAGGACTCAGCCACAATGAAGCTTTAATCAGCTCCACTGATTTAAAGCTAATTTGCACTTGGCTTTAAGGTCCATAGCACCAGTTGAAGGTCTTTAAAGTCAGAAGTCAGAATGAAAAGCCTTATGGAGATCACATTGTGTTGCGTGGGCAACAAAGAATGACAGCTTCCAAAGATTCTAAATTAGTTATGGGGGAGAAAAGAACAAAGAAATGTTTTCTCTTCTGTTAATGTAACCACTTTGTTGAGTTTGCAGTCTGCATTTCTGTTTCATCATGAACATAAACAGAGTTGAGTGGATATGTCGGATTTTGCTTTGTGTTGCTTTCAGCCCTATGGGTTCTAACTAAATTTGCCAAACTAATTCACATCAGTAATACTGTATTTGTTATCTTTTCTCAATAAGAGTCAAACACACACACACACACACACACACACACAGAGAGAGAATCTGGTGGCAGTTAGATAGGGTGACCATATGAAAAGGAGGGCAGAGCTCCTGTATCTTTAACAGTTGAATAGAAAAGGGAATTTCAGCAGGTGTCATTTGTATGTAGGGAGAACCTGGTGAAACTCACTCTTCATCACAACAGTTAAAGCTGCAGGTGCCCTGCCCTCTTTTAAATCTGGTCACTCTAGTATAGCTCCTGCACTTTAACTGCTGTGATGAAGAATATACAAATGCCACCTGCTGAAATCCCCTTTTCTATGCAACTGTTATTATTATTATTATTATTTATTTATATAGCACCATCAGTGTACATGGTGCTGTACAGAGTAAAACAGTAAATAGCAAGACCCTGCCGCATACAGGAGCCCTGTCCTCCTTTTCATATGGTCACCCTAGGAATGCACAATGCCATCAGCTGTTTTAGTAGGAAATACTACAAAAATCTGTTTTGAGTCTCATTTATTTATTTATTTTTATTATTTACATGGGGAGATAATTGTGGATGACATTTGTCATGATTTGGAATGAGAGAACTAGGGATATTTGAGCTTGCTGAAATTTCTCAAACTTCATTTTGAAGCTCAGTTAGGCTTGCTCCCGTTTGTTTGCAACCTGCTTTTCGGTTTGCTAGAGTGGGGAAAGTGCACATTTCTGTGTGCATTTTTCAAACATGTGCACTTTCATTGAGTAAAGCGTGAAAATGCATATTTTTAGTGCATTTTTGGCAAGTCATTTTTCCTAATTTGACTCATATTTGCATGTTATTTTAACTAATATATGCATTTTATGTGCACCTGTCCCTAAGGATTTTATATGCATTTTTTCCCATTGGGGAACTGCAGAACAAAATCCAGAGAAATGAGAATATTGAAAAATAACTGTGTTTCAGTTTGCATATTGGTTAAGTGTAAGTTTGCATTTGGGAATGTGCAGGCATTTTTTTTTTAAAAAAATGCACTCCTGCTCACATTCACATTTGGGAGTCTGAACAGGGCAAGTTCAGACAATGTGCAAAATTAAACAAAATTCCCATACATCCCTAGACATAATCTGCAATGGAAGCTTGTTGTAAGTTTCTTTATCAGTTGCTGTTAGGGCAACATTAGTCAGATTTGTAGAAACTTGAGAACCAAAACAAGGACACTGTCAGATCAGTTACTGAATTTGCGTTGGTTGAAACTAAATTTTAGTAAAAAATTCTTGATGCTTTATGAAGTTGACTGTAAGCTTGAGCTCCATGATGACAGATAAGCAGACCTTAATGCTTCATTGACATTAACGTTTTTGCTTATAAGTTTTATACCTGATCCTTAATTGTAGCTCTGGAACATTTATAATGTATACTTTCCTTTTTTTATGACCTCTGTTCAATACATAGTAAAATTACTACTACAACTATGTGGTGTTGAAAATATTGCATATCCTCCAACAGCTGGCAGATGACGCTCTGTGTGCAGATTTCCTTAATAACTGCTTGGATGTTATTCACCTGGTGCAGAATGCACTGGGCTGTCTCCAGTTGAGAAAGGGCCAGTAGGACCAGACTGAACTGCCCAACAAAACGAAGGAACTGTCCTCTTCCCCTCCCACATTCCCATTCCAGTGGAATGCACTGGTCTATTCTAATGGATTTTATAAAGTCTGACAAGTTCAGTGTGGAATTCCACAGCATCTGCCGAAGAGACGCCTAGAATTCCTCACCTGCGGTTCATATTTGCACTGATCCTGATGGATCTATATTTAGAGTATGCAGTGATACTCCCCAGTATGGTGCCTACTGCCAAGAGCTCCTCTTCCTCACAATTACAACCTGCCTCTTGCTCTAGCCCAGACAATGATGGTGGTCAGAAGGAGGAACAGCAGATGCTGCTGCCTGCTTGCTCATTGGCTCTCTGCCAAGCAAGGAAGTAGGCAGTGGTGATGATAAAGAGAGGAGGAGCAGCAGCTGGTGACAATCCTGGTAAGAAGGTAGACTCCACGAACAAGGTGGCCACTGAGGGTGTGTTGTCCAATGGCTGTCCAAAACCTGGAAGAGGCACTGTTCCAAATGCTAACAAAATAGAAGACAAATCATATTTACTCCACCTCATTTTAATTTTCCCTGGTGATGTGGAGGTGAATATTTATTTATTTGTTTATTTATTTATTACATTTATATACCGCTCCATAGCCGAAGCTCTCTGGGCAGTTTACAAAATATTACAGTTATGGTAAGTTTGCCAAAGAAACATATGTACAGGAAGAAACTAGGAGTATACAAGAAGGTGTATACAAGAAGGTGAAGTTGGTAGTGTTTGTTTTGGCTCATTTGCCTGAATTATTTCATGCTATTTGCTCACCATGTACACAAAACCCAATTCATGTTGTCCATTCCTGCTACTGGCACAAGCTTATTCTGCTGTTTGGCTTGTTCCCCCTGGGGCTCAGTGGGGTCAGAATGACAATCCACTCCCGTCCAGCTCTACAATTCTATTATTTATAGAAGATCATAATTTCAAATCCTATTTTATGACAGTTTGACTCATAACTATGACCAATTCATGTGGCACGACTGGGCTCCTCAAACTTCACTACACAGCAAAGATCACTTTATGAAAATGAAGCCCTGATTTAAGAAATTGCCTCATATCTCCTGCAAGTGAACTACATTCCTCAAGGAACAGCTGGCTGCCTCAGCTTCCTTTGGTTTTAGATGGCAGGACTTCTGAATTTGCATTTATTGTAGAGGGCCGAGACTTTTAGCAAGCGCCCAGCCATGCTGCCCCTTGATGCTTGCAATGATCTGGAACGCAGTGCAACCACATTTCCAAAGGTTTCCGCCAATCTGCGTTAAGCTGTAGAAACATGTATTTTTAAAGCAAACAAACAGTCCAAGCCAAGATTCCTGTAAACTGAACAAAACTCACTAAGTTGCATGGATGTGCTTCTGATTCTCTATGCCATTTAACTTTGATTTAATGTGTTAACAAGACACTGTGACGGCTCTTGGTGCTGAAGACAAAATGCAAGTGAAGAAGGCAGAGCTTTCGAGATAGGGAGTGCTGGAAATGTGCATCATGAATTTTAATGTAAAATGCAATATATTGGTGTTTGGTCACTTTGCTTTGGTGGGTTTTTTGTTCGTTTGTTTTTGGAAAAAGATATAGTATAGATTATGCTTTTAGGCATGTGAGTTTGGCAAATGTGTTCACCTGATAAGAAGAAGGGTAGTTTAAGGGGGCTCTGCTGATTTTTTCCTCTCTTTCCCACTAATTTATCTAAGTGCAGTCAATAGAAAATATGTGCAGGAAGGGGAAAGTAGAATTGCATAAGATAAGAACAACTCAAGCTTTTGATAGTAACGCAGGTTCCAAAGAGAAAGTCTGGATGTGCGTTAAATGTAAGAAGTTTTAATGCTTATCAGAGACCAACCTCACAAGTGATTGATGTTTCTGTAGCACAAAGGTTAAGATTGTTCAGCTTTGCGGAACTGGTTGCTATGTGATATGACAATCAACTTTAATAAATTTGCAAAAGGTGCACTGGTATTTTCTTCAGGATCAAGCATTTCATTTTCAAGAATCCTCAGTGGATATGAATTTCCCGACTTCTTCATGAGTGGGCTATAAGAGGATTAGCCTAAAACAACAGTATTGTCACAACACCTGGAACACAGGGAGCCAGAGGTACTTTGCTGGCTCTTCAACCTTATATCAACGTTCCTTCCATAATCAAGATTCAGAGAATGTTTGTCAGAGTTGTCAACCTGCGATAACAACCTTGGTACACGCAAACAAAGGAATGAAAAACACACCCACCCCACACTCCTTTGCTAGCACTCTTGAGCAGGTCCCAGGTAGGGATGTATGTAGGGTGACCATATGGAAAGGAGGACAGAGCTCCTGTATCTTTAACAGTTGTATAGAAAAGGAAATTTCAGCAATCATTTGTATGAATGCAGCACCTGGTGAAATTCCCTCTTCATCATAACAGTTAAAGCTGCAGGAGCCCTGCCTTCTTTTGTATCTGGTCACTTTAGTATAGCTATAAAAGACACCTGCTGAAATTTCCTTTTCTATACAACTGTTAAAGATACAGGAGCCCTGTCCTCCTTTCCATATGGTCACCCCTAGATGTGTGAGAAATTTCTTTCAGTTGGTTTTTGGTCAAGATTTATCCAGTTCACACCATCTGAACTCATCATGGACTTGAATGCAATCTGCAGTCAAAGGTTTTATATTTTTGAACTTACAATGTGGTTCAAGGACCAGAGAGAGCAAGAGCGCAGCATACCTACATTTATAAAATGCTCAAGAAAAATGCACACAAACATGCTTTAATGAATGGGAGAAGAATGTGTACATTTCAAAGATGGGTGGTATTTGTTCCTGATCTAAACTTGGTTTCTTCAATAAAAGTCTCACTAGTTTCCTTTAGGGCAGAGGGGACTGCTCCATTTCTCAGTGAGGCATTTGACCACCTCAATTTGATGTTGAGATCTCCAACTTAGCCCTGTAAGATTTCACTAGCCAAAATGGGCAAAGGTCAAGAGAACATGTTGTGGGCCTCAAGCCTCCCAATAGTTTGTCTATGTCCTCATCTATACAAGCCGAGAAGTATCCATAACGTTATGACTAGAGATGGAGCTGTGACCCCATCCATCATTGACTCTGTCAGAACAATGGCATCCAATTCTGCATGGATGTGAGTGACTTTATCTGAAGAATGTCCATCAAATTGTTCCCAGTGGGCCTTTAAGGATTCAAGCTGTGGCATCCCAGAGTCTACACTAAAGAGGCCCTTCATCACCCAGTAAAGCAGAAATATGACACTGAGCAGACACAACGGTAGCAGGGATGTTTTCTTTGCCATCATCACTGCTACAGAGTAACACTGAAAAATGGACTCTTACCTGGTTTAGATCATATCCATTATGGGCCTTTTGTCATTTAGCATGCTACTGCCTCCATGGTGACTCCTGAGGTGCTAAAGGCATGTCAAGTTTTCTGCCCGTGTAGTTGCTTTGTTGCTGTGGTTACCTTATTATACTACGGAAGGACACCCAGCCAATAAAGAAATATGTTACTTATATGGTATGATTATTCCATCCAGAGAAGCACCCCAGGCGTGGAAGACTTTACACATGCCTCTAGTAGCAAGGGAGCAGCCCTGGGGATGGAGCCATAGTAAGAGATTGAAAAGATTTCAAGCAAGTTTTCCCAGGATCACTGTTTTAGCAAAGCTTTTGAACGACTTGAAATGTAAACCACCCTTCCCCAACAGCCTTCCAGATGTTTTGGATGAATTTGGACCCGATCTGCTGCTCTCCAGATGTTTTGGACCATATGGCCACCAATTCGGATGGCTTTAAAAGGGAGTGGATAAATTCCTGGAGGAGAAGGCTATCAATGGCAACTAGTCCTGATGGCTACATGCTACCTCCAGTGTCAGAGGCAGTAAGCCTTTATACACCAGTTGCTGGGGAACATGGTCAGGAGGGTGCTGTTGCACCGTGTCCTGCTTGTGGGTCTCTGGTTGACAACCGCTTGGCCACTGTGGGAACAGAGTGCTGGAATAGATAGATCCTTAATCTGATCTAGCATGGCTCTTCTTATGTTCTTATGACTTCAACAGCCATCAGCACCATGCAGCATGGCCAATGGTCATGAATGCTAGGAGTTGTAGTCCAAAACATCTGGAAAGCACCAAGTTGGGGAAGGCTGAAATATATGTATTTTAATAGATAAACACATGAATTCCTTGACCAATATACTCACACTGGTTTATATGACTGGATCATAGAATTAAAACAGATAGGAGAGCTCTTACTGGTGGAGAGAATGCCTGACGATGAAATAATGATGGATAAGGCCTGTGTTACGTCAGCTTTGTCCTGTTGACCTTGAGAGGAGCTACAGCATAGTAGAGAAAAGTACATTTCCCATGTGACTACATGGTAGCTTTTTTATTAATAACAGATCTCTGCTGGGATATGACTGCTGGGATATATTGAAAACAGCTCACAGGGGCCTTCCAACTCTTGCTGGTGTTGTGAAAGAATGGGATTGCTTTCAGTGACTGGGTATATATGGCTTAAATATTCATAATTCACAGTTTTGTAATACAGTAACTTCATAATAAGATATTTTGAAGAGAGAGTGATACTGCAAAGCTTCTGATACAGCTAATGGGTTTGAAGGGGATTCTAATGCAATGAGAAGGGTCTGAATTGAGTTCTTGTGTGCAAAGGGGGATTATAAAATATAATTATGGAGAGGCAACAGTAGCAGGCCTGAGGCAATTCTGTGTATGCCTGGGTGCTACAAACAATGATATTTTTTTTACCGACGAAATGCCTTGAAATGTTACCTTGGATAGAATTAATTAGCTACCTTAAAAGTCCAGGGGTTGGTAACTAGATTAATGGTTTGCTAGGAGTGAACTTCATATGTGTATGTGTGGGTTCAAATGTTTTTTAAAAGGTCTCACTTTGAATCAGGGTCAAACCCTTTTGAGTTTGGGTCTAGCTCATAATAGGGTTTTGCTTGTAACCCCTGCTGTTAGCCAGCCATACATGACCAGTTCCTGTCCTTCACAAGCATAATCCTTTACCTTTGCAAGAGGAATGGCGTAACTGTGAGCAGGGAGGTCTTGTATCTGGAATTATCTGTCCTTCGGTAGAAATAACCCTCCGACCATGCTTGGGAACATAATTTCCTGTAAGGCATTATGGGCATTGCCATTTTCTCTGCCGTCTAATTCAATTCAATATCCTATAAAGACTTGTTAAATACTAACAATTGTTTCCTAGCTTTTGTGGATTATAACCCACTTCATCAGATGTATGGAGTATTATGAACAGTTTCTGGTTTATGTACAGTACATATAGCGGGGGTAGGGTAGGGAGAGAATTGTAAACAGTGAGGTCACAAAGCAAATGAAATGTAAAAAGTGACATTCACCTTATTGACAGTGGTCATTCACGGTGCCGCTGTTGCTTATAACACAAACACTAGGTAAGCCAATTAAACACTAATAGGATGATAAAAATCTCTTGCCATGATTCAAGTCTCTGGCAATAGAATTAAACCTGTTGATGGTAGCTTAGCAGTCGCTCAGTTGAATCTTCTTTTGAAATTTCTTTGTTCCACAATGATCACTTTAAGCTTAGGGACAGAGTGTCCCAGGAGGACAGTGTTCTTGAATATTGCCATTTCTCATGTCAGATTTGTCTCCATTTAATCTTTGATACATGGCCTATTTCTGCTAGAAAGTAGTCATTTTAGATTGGGAAGGCTGTCCTTAAACAAGGACACAAACACAGGGACCAAATCCAGCAAGAAATCCGGATGCCAGTTCTGTCCCCATCTCTACTCTGAAAAACAACATTACAGGACCTAGTAATGTCACCCACAACTTTAGAGATTTGTTCACATACTCATCTTATCTGGACAGAGATAGCCTAGCTACAGTTATCCATGCTCTGATAACCTCTTGTCTGGATTACTGCAATGCGCTATACGTGGGGCTGCCTTTGAAAACGGTCCAGAAACTTCAGCTGATATAAAACAGGGCAGCACATTTGTTAACAGGTACAGGCTAACAAGACCACATCATGCCATACCAGTCCTTTTCCAGCTTCACTGGGTGCCAGTCCAGGTCCAGGCCTGATTCAAAGTGCTGGTACTAACATTCAAAGCTCTAAATGGCTTGGGGCCAGGTTATCTGAAGGAATGCCTCCTCCCGTATGTACCTGCCTGGACCCTAAGATCATCCTCAGGGGTCCTTCTCCATGAGCCCCTGCCAAAGGAAATGACACAGGTGGCTACCTGGAGGAGGGCCTTCTTTGCTGTGGCACCCCAGCTGTGGAATGAGCTCCCTAGAGAGGTTTACCTGGCACCTACATTATACTCTTTTCGATGCCAGGTGAAGACCTTTTTTATTTTCTCAGTGTTTTAACAGTTTTTTTTTTTAAAAAAAAAACTTTGCTGTTTTCAATCTGTATTAATCTATGCATTGCTGCTTGGTTTTATTCTGGTTGTGCTTTTTTATTGTACTTTTATACTGTGTTTTTATACTGTTGTTAGTTTTATACTTTGGATAGCCTTCATAGTTTTCATTTTTGTGAACTGCCCAGAGAGCTTTGGCTATTGGGCGGTACTTAAATGCAATAAATAAAATAATAAAAAATCTTCCAGTGCACTATATGCCAACTTCTGTCAGCATTGTTCTTCCACATTCTGGAACAGGGAGGTTTGAGCATATAACACCGATTCTGGCCTGCTTGCATTGGCTGCCTATATGTTTCCGAGCCCAATTCAAGGTGCTGGTCTTAACCTATAAAGCCCTACATGTCTTGGGACCACAATACCTGATGGAACGCCTCTCCCGACATGAACCTACCCGTACACTGCGCTCAATATCTAAGGTCCTCCTCTGAGTGCCTACTCCGAGGGAAGCTCGGAGGATGGCAACAAGGGAGAGGGCCTTCTCGGTGGTGGCCCCCCGACTGTGGAATGATCTTCCCAATGAGGCTCGCCTGGCGCCAACGTTGTTATCTTTTCGGCACCAGGTCAAGACTTTTCTCTTCTCCCAGGCATTTTAACAGCATTTAACAACGTTAAGTTTGTTTTTAATGGACCCCAGAATTGTTGTTTTTAAATGGATACTGTTGTTTTTATACTGTTTTTATGTTTTTTAAATTTTTGTATACTTTTAATGATTACTATTTTTAATTGTTGTAAACCGCCCAGAGAGCTTCGGCTGTGGGGCGGTATATAAATGTTATAAATAAATAATAAATAAATAAATAAATAAGGCAAACAGGTTACTCCTTACAGAACTTTCATATCACCTCTCATCAACTCAAACAATACCCTTCAGTGAAGCCAGTGCACGTATTGCGCTGTGTGCCTTTGAACAATGAGACTTTGAGTGATGCGTTTTTCAGCAACATATAAGCCTACGTGAATCAGCCCTAAGTACAGAGCTAGGAAGATTCAACCGACTGTAGGCTAAAAGCTGAGTAGGCTTACAGATGAGCAGGAGAACTGTGTTACAGAACATGTTACTACTAGATGTCTGCTGTAATGAAAACTCGAGGTCTGTAGTCAGTAACAACCACTTATTATTATGGAGGCAGACACTTTGTGAATGGATGATGGAGTGAAAATGGAAGAATCAAAAACAGTTGTTGGACAAAACCCTTGCAGCTTTCCATTTGGAAAAACAGTAGTCATTGGAGGTTTGAATACTCAGATCAAGAAGTGCAAAGTACAGCGGAATACAGCATGATATATAACTGTCAAATTGGAAGGAAAGTGGAGGTGGGCGGTTGTTTGTTTTTTGAAAGACGCATACCAAGAAATGTAAATAATTCATGGCATCCAGCTGAATATGAGAGAAGGATCTGAGCACTTTGGAATCCCATTCTCTCTTTCAAAAGAATGACAGGTTTGCTGTAAATTGTGAGTATCATTGATTTGGATGTCATAAAGCAAGTATTCCAGTGTGTGAATAATGCTGCGGAGTGCTGATGACCTTGAATATTAGCCATTATCACATCCATGGCTCCAGGTACCCATTTTGATATTCATGCTATGAGCACCGCTGTCTGTATAAAATGGTTATGGCTCCAATCTCTTACAAACAGAAGGGAAGACGTTCAAACTCTGGACAGCAGTATGAAATGACTAATCTAGCCATGACACTGGTTGTGTATAAGTCAGGCACTTTTACAGCCTTATTACAATCCCTCAGACATTTGATGGAAACTGAAGCTGTTTTTGAAAAAAGGGATCAAAATTGATTGCAGTATTTGAAGGAGGTATGGACCTGTGTGGAACCAGATGGTAAACGTAAGTCACTTCGAAATCATAGCCAGACCTTGAAGTTCTTAGTCAAGATAATTTAGGGTTTGGTTTTATTTGTTTGGGTATTTTTGCCTAAATAAATTCTGTAGGCCCAAAGCAAAAAAAAAAAAAAAAAAAAAAAGACTTTCCTGAAGGAAAACAAGTAAAGATCAGAAGACAGTAGTCCCGTGCTCCTGAAACATTTCCCCTTGACAAATGTAATAAACGTTAGCATTTTTTGCACTCCTGGAAATAGAAAATGATTGCCCCAATATGCTCTAATCTCTATTATTATTGCATTATTGGTTATATCCAGGGTCTACCTTTCACAACAGGAAGGGACCTCCTGTGAAAAAAAGGGCTCAGCTCATGGGAAGTCCTCCATCTGATTTTTGGGAATCCTACTTTCACCCTCAGCTCACTTCATTCAGCAGGGACTCCTGGCTCTCTGTGTAGCATTTTCAGGGGGCTTGGATAGGAAGTGGGGGCAGGAAAGTTCATTTTCGTCAGTATGGTTGATCCAGCATAAATTTGGATTGAATCTTCATTGTTGTTATTGTTCAGTGCTTTGTAAACCAAACATAGGTAGATCCCTCTTCTTAGAAGCTCACGATGTAAAACTGAAATAGGAGGCTGCCTTTCATGTAGTTCTTATGAAGAGGAATGAACTGCCATTTTTTTGCTCACTAAAAATGTTACAGAAAGGATGACCATCATAATATTGTTGTAGCAGTGCTGCTCTGTTGGAGGTGACTTGTCTGAAGGGAGCAGGGCCTATGCCTTTACAAGCAACATTACCATGAGATTCAGTCAAAGCTGCTTGTGACAATAAAGCCAATCCATTTAATGCAAAGGCAAAACTAAATAAGGTCAAGTACGCAAGCGCCCCTGGCAGTTTTAAATTACAATCAAATCAGGGAGAGTTATTAAACCAATAGAGGGGAAAGGGATGCATTGCTTTGCCCTGTAGTTTCTTGCTAGACATCTATGAAAGGTCGCCATGTGACACAAGAAGACCCTCTACAGAATTTTCATTAGGAAAGGATCTCTCTCTCTCTCAAGATATTGCCTTGTTTAGTCCGTTATTTGAAAATCCATAGAAAAAGGGCTCTGTGTTGCTCAATGACTAGCTTTTAGTGCAGCAAAACAGCTCCTACCATGATATGGATGATGACTAAGGTGGCCATGTGTCCTACTTTGTAGATCACGGACCTCTATTTGAAGTTGTCCCCTATTGTCCAGCCCAAGTCCAGCGTAAAGATAAGGAACCATAACAAGGCAAAGTAGGGACCTTAAAGTGTTCCAACCGCAGTTAGCAGATCACCTGGTCACAATCTTTTATTTATTACATTTATTTATTTATTACATTTATTTATTTATTACATTTATATACCGCCCCACATTCAAAGCAATCTTCTGCACTCTGGTGAGGTACTGTATTTCTATTGACATGATGATGATTATTTCCATGTTTGAATCTATACATATCATAAATTACCATGTGCAAATGACATGACAATCTCTGAAATCGTTTGACTTCTTTTTTTGGTGAAGCACAAATGGCCACTTGGATTGTGGCTTCAGGTTCACCACAGATACATGGTGAAGTTGCACTTGGTATACATGTTGGGAATCTCTCTCTTCTTTTTTTATAACCCTCCTGAGTGAAGGGGAAATCTTGAAATGTTGTGAGATCTAGTGTAACCTTAAAAACCAAGACGGTGCCTCGATAGGACTATGGTGATTAGAATTTGTGATTTGGATCATTCCCAGGACACATTTCATTGTGCTTCTTAAAACCTACAAAAAGTTACCAACGTAGAGTGGGGATATTGCTTGTGTGAACTCATTTAGACCCTTAACATTGTTCTATCTGATCAGTCATCCACTGTCTTCTGCTTGAGAGTCTGGAATTTGCCAAAGGCATTCTTCTGTACCATCTTAAGCACCTAATAGTAAGATAGCCCCCCAAACAGGAATATAGATACCAATCTATTCCAAGATTAACATATTAAATGTAAGGTTCAATGAGGAAGACAAAGTAAGAAAGTAGTCTGTGCCTCCTCTCCATTTGTAAGACTTTAGGACACCTGCTCCCTTCAGCAAATATGAACCAAACTGGCATTAGATTCATGACAATTCCAACAGGCATCTTTATCACTATGACCAAGATGGTATAAGGTCAGGGTCCACCATTGTACTCAGAATAGGTTGTTTGGATGGTGGTGTAAAAAAAAAGTAAGGGGAAAAAAAGTAAGATGGTTAAAATTCGATAGCTTGAAGAACAGGTTGCTAATGAGTCTTCTGCACTGATGTACATAATTTATATAGCGCTTACCATATCAAAATATATTGCTAAGTGGTTTATGCATTGCTTCCCACTGTAAAAAGCTGTGTTGAAGTGACATACAGACAAATCCATAATTAATATAACAGAACTCAGCCTGCAAGAGATCAAAAGCTTTCTAAATGACATCCTGACTGATTAGTTTTATTATGATAGGTTTGTACTGTGGTGCTGTATTTGGATTTTAATGGATATAGGTGTGCTGTAGCTGCCCAGAAGATGGAGGAATTTCTATGGAAGCATTTCATGTGATATAAGTCTTGAACAAATAGCATTAAAAAAAAAAGTCGGGGAAGTATAATCAGATCCTCTCTTGCCCACATGAGGACATTTTCTGTATGTAATACGCTTCTGCTGTGAGGCTATTGTGGAAGGTTTGAAAAGGAAAACATTTTAACTATCTTTATTTTTTAAAATCAACTACGGAATAAGATACACAAGCATAAGAAAACTAGCTTGTGAAATGGTGGTACATCTAAAATGCTAGAACTACTCCTAAAATTATTACTTTGGTATCAGTGATGTTAAACATAGCACATAGCATGGTTTGAAATATGTGATGGATTTCTCTATTGCAGCTTCCCAATTCTGATCATTTTATTTTATTGGAGTTTTTATCTCTTCACTTTTCCTGTATTTTTATTTTCTCAGGTCAGAGAGCTCTTTGCATTACTGGGAGCCTGATAAAGGTGTGGATGTGAATGTTCTGCTCTGGCATCATTTCGTTCAGCACAGGGTGGTGATCTTGGGTTGCTAGGAGGCTGCATGCATTGTGCGACCATATGATAGTCTGCTATTCTTACCATCCAGAGTTCCCTTTTTTGTTCTCACTTCTTTTACCGTACATTGCAGCACGTTTTCTGTGCCTTTCAGTCCGAAGTCTATTATTCTTTCTGTGCTGCTATTATATCTTTCTAGCATCTCTGAACGTTATCATGGTTGTGCCATTTTTGATCAGGGTTCTTTTCTCTAATAATAATAATAATAATAATAATAATAATAATAATAATAATAATAACAATAATGCCTCTCCCGTGATACATTGCTATGCTGTGTTTTGAAGGCAAGAGAAGAAAGGACAGTTGATTTGCACAATCCATTAGCTCAAACGTCAGTGATGGCCAGTGCTGTGTAGAGTGTTTCTGTTCAGAAATTTCACAGTTAATCAGCATCAGAATAATTCCACACAGCACATATATACCTATGCACACCAGTTGCTGGGAAACATGGGCACTTGTGTCCTGCTTGTAGGTTCCTGTTTGACAGCTGGTTGGCTACTGTGTGAACATAATGTTGGACTGGATGGTCTGATCAAGCATATCTCTCTACTTGGCTGCGGTCAGATGACACTTTAGTCAATGGAGTGTGAATAGTCCACTCCATGGATGACTATTTGCATGTCACACTTTGGGCGACACGGAAGTAGTCATGCATGGAGTAGAATATTCACACTCTGTTGAGTATTTGTCTCTCCCTCCTTGTGCCTTCCCCACCAAATGGCAGTGCTAGTTCCCGCTCACCATTTTGGGGTGCCACCATTCCATGGGGAAGAGTGTGAGGGGGGAGATGCAGCACATGGTCCCAGGAGAAAGGAGTCGCCGCCTGTCAGGAGATGGGATGCCTCAGCCGTCACTCTGGTGGGCGCATTGCCTCCCCTGTCAGTAAAGGTGATGCACCCACTGGGGCTCACTGTGGTGGCCATGGAGGGAAAGGTGATGTAGGCGCCCACATGCCCTTCACCAGTGGATGGATCTCACCCCCGACATGCAAGGAGACCGTTCTGCAGCTTGTTGCTTCTGCAGCAGGCACGGCATGTGTCCTTCTGCACATGCCCACCACAGAAGCAACAAGCTGTGGAATGGTCTCCTCGCCTGACAGGACGATGTCACTTGGTGCCAACACGTCCTTTCCCATAGGCACCATAGCAACAGGGAAGGGGGCAGCTCTAGCAACTCCGCCCCCTTTATTTATTTATTTCCTTTATTTACAGTCAATAGACCAGAAAAAGAAATGTACAGTTATTTCAAGCAAAAGGTCAATAAGATAACCTAAAAATAAAACATATCATTAGTAATACATTTTAATACATAAAAATCAAGGGTAAAAGGGAGTATGATCAGAGCAAGGATGGGACATGTATTAACATTAGATCTTGAACAGAACATAGAAGGAAAATTCAAGCAATCATATGTGGTCTGAGGAGAATGGCCAGATTCAGAAACTTGGCAACCTGTATAGTAATTGATTTATTTTGGCCCTGGAGGAGGCTAACCATCAGGGTCTCTGGGGAGTGGCCAGGCAAAGCCTGTATAATAGGATGTATCAGCTCTTTTCTGATATCGTCATAGAAGCTACAGAAAAACAGGACATGGGTAATGGTTTCTACTTCAGTTTCGTTACAAGGGCAGCATCTTTTGCATAAAGGAATTTTTTTAAATCTGCCTTCCATCAACCTGGAAGGAAGGGCATTAAATCTCGCCAAGGTAAAAGCCCTCCTATACTTGGGAATAGTCAACCAGCATAAATATGGAGGACAATCTTTATTAGTGTATCTAGTTAGGCCTAATGAGTATGGGGAGCATGGGCCACAGGCAGCTCCCTGTAGTTCCTGCCGGTCAATATCCGCTAATCGCTGTTTAACAATCGATTTAGCCTTTGCTAGGTCCATTACTAGCAGATGAGGAGGCGAGAGCCCGATAGTGCAGATTTTTTCTTCAATCGTTTTTGCCCAGCGGGATTTACCAGTGTCCAGCGGGATCAGTGAGAGTAGAGAATTAGAAGTAGTGACTAAGTGGCAACAAAGCCAAAAGTATATAGTGTAGGTCCACGCTAGACAATTAAGCGAATTAAGTCCTGCTTCCAAATTTAAAACCGCACCAGAAACACATTTTGGGGCCCCAAATATTAACCTTAGAAAGAGGTGTTGGATACATTCAAAAGATCCTTTGTAATAAGGTAGCCGGATTGGTGACCCAAACAGAGTCTGGGACACCGTTTTGGCTCGAAAAACCCGAATGGTTGCTGGTAGAAATTTCCCACCCTTTGTGTAGTGAAACCGAGCAAGCGCACCAGCTGCCTGCTCGGCCTTGGTCTTTACATGCTTAACGTGGGTGCCCCAGTTTAGGGTTTCCCGAAACCAAATCCCCATTTTTATACATTTTTATACCGCCCAATAGCTGAAGCTCTCTAGGCAGTTCAAAAAAATTAAAACCATAATAAAACAATCAACAGTCTAAAAACACAATACAAAATACAGTATAAAAAGCACAACCAGGATAAAACCACGCAGCAAAAATTGATGTAAGATAAAAATACAGAGTTGGAACAGTAAAATTTAAATTTAAGTTAAAATTAAGTGTTAAAATACTGAGAGAATAAAAAGGTCTTCAGCTGGCGATGAAAAGAGTATAGTGTAGGCGCCAGCGGACCTCTCTGGGGAGCTCATTCCACAGCCGGGCTGCCACAGCGGAGAAAGCCCTCCTCCTAGTAGCCACCTGCCTCACCTCCTTTGGCAGGGGCTCACAGAGAAGGGCCCCTGTGGATGATCTTAAGATCTGGGCAGGTACATATGTAGGAGGAGTTCCTTCAAATAACCTGGCCCCAAACCGTTTAGGGCTTTGAATGTCAATACCAGCACTTCCGTTTTGCGATGGCCTTGATGGGGAAGGAGGGACACCACGCCAGCACAAGCATCTGTCTTGCAGCAGGAGAGAGGCTTGCATATCCTGTCCCCTATTCGCCACACAAGAAGGGTAGGCACCTGCCAAGGGCCCACAGCCTAGCAGGGCCCCACTGACAAGAGCCCCCCAGATTTGCTCCTCCTCTTCATCATTGCAACCTGCTTATTCACCAGCCTCTCACTCTTGCCCAGACAACAGCAGGGGTGGTGAGAAGGAGGAGCAGGAGATGCCACGGCCTTCTGGCTCACTGGCTCTCTGCCTGTCAAGCAAGCAAGTAGCAGCAATGATGAGAAAGAGGATGAAGAGCAATAACAGCTGGTGACAAGGGCAGCGAGCACCATCCCTGCAGCCCACCTATTTACTCCTCCAAATCACCACGTGCTTTGGAAACGCACATGTGCTTGGCATGGCGTGCCGGATATAAATATAATAAACAAGAAGGGGTGCGTATCAGGCCTTTGCAAAAGAATTCACTCTAAAATATTTAGAGAACGACGTGTTGCTGTTCAAGATGACAACCCGGCTGTTTTGCAGGTTGTTGATAAAGCTCGCCTCTCGAAAGCATTTAAACGGTGAAGAATGTGGTTGACTTATTATGGTGATGCGCTATGAACTTATTGTAGATGTTACTGATTAAAAAATGGCTGGCGTATTTATTTATTTATTTATTTCATTTCTATATATTTCTATATTCATTTCATTTATATTTCTATATTCATTTCATTTCTATGTATTCTGGGAATTGTAGGACTTTTTTTTCTGTCTAACCATACATGGGATTGTGTCCTTAAAGAATTAGACTTGCACTAGGTTAATATTTCCAAAGAACGAATTCACCCGGGGTAGGTTTGCCCATCACTAGTGGCATGTAAATAATTCCTCCCACCAAAGGAATGGTTTCTGTCAACGTAACAGCGAGGGACAATTCCTCCTCCCACTGCAGCTCCCGGCACTCCCTCTAAATCTGCCCTGGAGGAGGGGAGACTCTCTGGAGCAGATTTTGGGGGCATTTTGCCATGTATGTAGGCAACATGGTGCCTTTCAGATCTTTTCCATAAATGTCCATAATCCCTGACTATTGGCCATGTTACTGCAGTTTATGGGAGTTGAAGCCCAAAAAAATCTGGAGGGCACCAAGTTGCCTATACCTACTAAATAATAATAATAATAATAATAATAATAATAATAATAATAATAATAATAATTCTTACAAAGCAGAGTATTGTTTTGAGAGTATCAAAATAAAATAGCAATAGCTGGCATCTTCTGGGTATGGAGATTGGCGATTTACTTTATTAAATTGTGAAATTCTTATATTACGAAATTCAGGTATCTTCCCACCCGCCTGCCCACCCTGAGCCTCACTGCCACATGAGGCTTCCCAGGTACAGATTCTGACACTACCCCTGTGCATCGTATTCATTATATGTATTTGATGTCACAGGTTGCACTTGCTTGGTAATCTGTTCACCGTATTGGACCATTCCCCCCCCCCCCCCCCCCGTTGATTTTATGCATAGACCACTTTATCCCAAAGACTGCAGGAAGGTAACAAAATGTTAAAAACTTGCAATTTGTGTAACTATATATTCAAACTTCATACTACTCTGTCCCTCCCCCCAACAGCTTTTATCAAGATTTTTTGTAGTAGCCATGGTTAGAAGCTTACTTTTCATCCAAAAAATGGAAAAAGGAATTTGTTAAGATCCAACATGCCCTAAAAAATGCTTTGAGGGACACCTGTGGCTCATGGCACCTCATCCAAATTGAAAATGCTACTAAAAGAGGAGGATGCTTTGAAGATTGTCTTTGACCATTTCCTCGTGGTTTCTGCTCAACCAAAATGCTTAAATTCTAACCTTAGCATCTTCATAATGGACTTGGCACTTGCTACCTAATGTTAAAAGTCAGGACAAACTGGGCCAGGCATATAAATGGAATATCTTTCGAAGCCGAACTCAGCTGCTAAAAGTAGTGGAGACTGCAAACTCTTTGGAAGCGATAGCTCAAGCTCCGTATGGAACAAATGCCGTCGCATATGATTCTCAACCATTGCTCTGTTGGGTTCTTTTGCCTTTTGACACAGAAGTCAGATAAAGACCAGGCATTTGGCGCCAGTCTTGTTCGTTTGGCACCCTTCACATGAGAAAAACAGATGCGTTTGGCTGGGTGTCCTCCTCAGATTCCCATTCGGCTAATTAAATTATGCTGATTCAAAATCCCTGCACCTTATTTTAATTGGTCTTGATGTTTATTTTTACTCCTTGCCTTAAGGAAGTCTGCCGTGCTGCTGCATTTGTTTTGCCCCCAACGTACCTCTGAAATGTTCCCGATGTAAAAAGTGTTCAGGAGGATATCATTGTTCCTAAACCAACTATTTAAGGAATGCCCCCAGTAGAACTGAGTCTGCATTCAGGCATCAATAACCATTCTTCCTTAGTGCCTTTCCCAGCACGAGTTCCATCACCTTCTGCCAGCACTTTGGCAACCCACCTTGGTCCCAGCTATCAGGAGAACATAAAATAGTAATGCTTTGAATCCTTCCAAGGGAAGCTTCCAATGGAATGTAGGCTCCATTAGGCATTATTTTGGCAAGCCTGCACGTCTGGGTCAATTGGTTTTTAACAGAAGCGTGACTCTCTCTGAAATGATAAGCCTGTGTCTGCAGTGGAGGCTGGTTGCTCCAATATCAGTGGGGTGCTGAATCCGCTCTGGATTTCAGTCAGAACTCTAAAGGAGCTATCCAAGGTACTCCCTACAGAAACAAAATCCCTGCTCGTAGAAAATTAAAAGCCAGCCTTCTTCCTGATGTCTAGTTTTCTGTGGGCAAGGAATAGTATGGCCCAGAGATTGGTTAGTCATCTCAGTGAGAATTAGGTCCAAGGGCCAAAGCAGACATTACTTTCAAATCTACAGCTAGCTTCTACATCTCCCCCCATTTTTACTCTAGAGTAAGTGTGAGGGGGGTGCGCAATCCAGTTTGGAACCTTAGCATTGGGGGGCTTTTAAGATCTGGATTGGGCTCAATGGGCCTCCTCTGGAATAAAGATGAAAGCACAGATGTAGCTGTTAATGGAGTTAAAGTACTGCTGGTGGGGGTGCGTTTGGCCCTAAGAGACATTGCAGTAGTCTGTTGCCATCTCAATTAATAGCCTTCTCTTGGATTATGATGTCACTAAAATGGCCTGTCATTCATCAGTACTTCGCACTGTGTCTTTATAATGGCTTCATGTGGCTGTAAATCTGTCTCCCCACTCCTGTAAAGAACTCTTGTGTTATCTCTTTCTCTGGGAGTATTTATAGGTGCTTAAAGAAAACACAAACACTGCAGGTGATTGGCTTAGAGCTATCTTGGCACATCAAAAGGACATCCGCGTATCTTCTTGTGGCCACTACAAAATGAGTCTGCTTCTGCCTTTTGACACGGATGTGTCAGTGGAAGTCTAAAAAGGCAGAATCCCATTGACTTTGCAAGAACGTAGAGCTCACTGCCAGAATAACAGGAGCAGTTTCAGGTAACCATGGTTGATTCTGATCAGACCCTTTCCAGAACTTGAGAGTGTTGGGGGACACCAAAGAGCCACTTCTTCAAATGCCTTCCTGTCAAGCGGTACCCATCAATCCACCCGGGCAAGGGGTGGGCCAGGCCTCCAGAAACCCTGCACTTTCGCTGCTATGTCAGGATTAGCTGCCACCACCCTGCAGCAACAAAAGGGCAGGGTTTTGTTCATAGCAGTGGCAACCCGCCGCCGTGCAGGCAGCTTCCTAGAGTGGCACCGCGCACCGCATGAAAGGAGCAGAGACCTTGCAGAAATGTATTTGCAGGGCAGAAAGTGCTGGGGATCTTCTGTAAAAACGCTGAGGCACACCTTGCAGGGGAAGGTAGTTCTCAACCCTGAAAGGGTCTCTCGCTAGGCTAAAATGGAGGAAGTCAAAATGTGGTCAGACTCTGAAGAGGAGCAAAACACATCTGCTGTGCTAAGGCTGTTTTACTGGGTGAAACACTAGGCCATCCCTCTAAGAGAGGGGTGGGCAACTGAAACTGGGCGGGGGCTGACTGACTCCTACCCAGTGAGCCCTCCAGCCAAATGACATCAGAAAGAGAATGGCCATGCCACATGACATCATTTGATCACCAAATGACATCATGAGGGGAATGGCCATGCCCCGTGACATCACTTGGTCTGTGGTGGGAATTAACTTTGCTGTGTTTTTTTAAAAAAATTCTATTGCTCCAGACCTTTTCTAGTCACTCTGGCACCTGAAAATTAACAGTTAGCATTACCAATGGATTGCCTGCATAACTGGGTTTTATGGAAGTCCTAAGCCAGTCTCCTCTTAAAATTTTCAGCCACTTATATAGCCATGTTGCTTTGGTTTTGTTCCGAATGATGACCCTCCTCCACCATACAGCCGCACACAGCATATATCTTTAAAGGTGCAGTCCTATGAATGTTTAGACAGAAAAAAGTCCTACAGCTCCCAGTTGTAGGACTTCTTTGTGGCTAAACATGTATGGGGTTCTGTCCTTAGTACCGTTGTTGCTGAAGCTGTCAGTTTCAGAAAAGCAGGATCCCGCTTCTTCCCTGCTCCAATCTCCTACCAATATCTTGTAAAACACAGCAAGAAAGCTGGAAACATGGTTGATCTGTGTTGTGTTTCGGCAAACAGGTCCCAATTCGCCCAGAGCAGTCACTGTTTGTGGCTCCATTCAAGTGCATCTGCTGTCTTTGTTAACAAAGAGCCCTTCCGTTTAACAAGAAAAGAAAAAGGAGCTGGAGCTTGCTTGCTTGGCTGTAGCATTCATATAGCTTCACTAATTTTGAAAAATTCAGAATACAGTTTTGCCACTTTAGAGATAATCCATGAAAGCTCTCTTCCTGTAGACGGCAATAAATCATACCCTCCACTAAAAGCTTGGATGTCACTGGAAATTTATTGCGCAGAGCTGGTAGTGGACTTAAAAGCCATTTCACATGTCTTATTACTTCAGTCATCTAATTTATGGGTTTCAGCCACCATTGTAGTTGGAAAAGTGTTTTCCTTCATCTGGTTAATATGATCTCTGCACTTTCGTTTCATTTTCTTTCTTTCCCATGCTAGATCATTCACTTTTCTTCTGATAATCATCGCAGCATTTTGGCATCAAGGCAGCACGTCCAGATCTGGAAAAAAGACAGGAAGGAAGAGAGGAAGGTGGAGATGGGCTGAACGTTGCTAGCCTGTAGTTGCGGTTGTCAAAAGGTATCGTAGTTATTGTGAGCTCAGAAATGTTGCCCTGGGGAAGGAGAAGCTGTCATGAGCTCCCATATCTCCATGTAAGGGAGAAAGAAGAAGGCAACCTATCAAAACACAACCTAGGTAACATCTTTCACAAAACAAATGATGAGATGCTTGTAAGGTGGCCACTTGTGCATCACCCTGAAAGAGGACATGCACCAACCAAAAAAGATGGCAAAAAGGGACACACATTTGCATAAAATTTGCACATCCTATTTTATATGTATAGATGCAAATTCAGACATAGTAATGATAATTTACATCTCTACATTGTTTGGAAGACTGACCAGGTGACCTGTGTGCCTCGCTCCTTCTGCTGTCTAGGTCTGTTGCTGGTCAACCTCAAGGCCCAAGTCTTCCTTCTGATGGTTCTCTGTCTTTATGCCAGATTTGGACCGGGGAGCCATTCAAACATGGGACTGTCCTCTCTAAAAGAGGACACGTGCCTCCCCTTGCCTGTACTCAGGATGCTATGGTTGCAGAACTGTTTTTGTACATGCATCATGGTGTTGCAAAAATAGCTCGTTCCCTGGTATACCAAGTCCAGTTCAGCACACAAGGAGGAGAGGAGATGAAGTATGGGTCAAACAATGTTTATTCTGCAGAATAAAGAGGCACTGGAGCTAATTGCTGCAAAGCATGTGCCTACTTCGCAAGGGAGGTAGCTAGGTATTTATACATTATCTTCTCTGGTGTTGCATACATAGGCACCATCTAACAGGAAATTTCTAGCTGAAAACAAAATACATGGAAATACAGTTTCTGTTCTTTTGGCAAGGATCTACTCAAGGAGATAGGTACTCACTGTTCTTTAAGAGAACATTCACTCGATTTTGCTTATCTAGGAATTTCTTGGCTTCTTAACAACTCTGGTTCAGAGCTGGGCACTTTTCCAACAATGGAAAGCAGATTGATAGTTGTCTCAAGTTTGGTAATTACGGGGGCGGGGAAACTATGGGTTGGAACAAAGGGCCAAACTAGATGTGATATTAAAATGGTGCCAATGTGGGATTTCCTCTCAACACAAATAGCAGCATTGGAAGAGTGATTTTTCCCCTAGGACCACCGTAAGGGAGGAAAAGATTACTTTCCCCCTCCGCACCTGGTGCCATTCCTAAACTTATCAGCCTCCCAGCAGTGGTGTTCAAGCGCTGACATCATTTTATTAGCAGGGCATGGCTCTGGGAACTGTCATGAGGAGTGTCTGTGCTGCAACATTTACCACTGCTTCCCAGCAGATTCGTTTTGCAGGCATAGCGTTGCAGGGGATGCTACACTGAGGGTGGGCTAAGAAGCATGTGGGGGGGGGGGGGGAGGGTGTGGATGGCAGCTGCTGCAGCTTCTCCACTGTGGAAGAAACCCCAGGGCCCAGACTTAAGAAGTAAAAAGGGAGTGAGACTGGTGTGTCATTGGTGCTGCCCATCATTGCTGTCCCTGCCATTTAGAAAGTTTGCTGGGTACTTGGGGTGATGATTGGTGGCAGAAAGCACTTTTTCCAGCCCCCCTCAAACCCGGCATCCAGCCTGATTTAATGTTATGTCTAGTTTGGTACTTAAAGTGGTTTTCAGCCTAGATTCCTAGGAAGTCTGGGGTATGGTTGAGGCAGAAAGCAGGGAGCGCGAGTTTGCAGCGATTCCCCAAACGCCTCTCCGAAGTTCCATTCGCCTCGCTCCTGTTTTCATTTGCAACCTGTTTTTCTTTTTGTTTGAAGGAAGAAGGCACGCATTTCCATGTATTAAAAAGTGTGCACACTCCCTGGCCTTAGCTAGACCTAAGGTATCTCCTGGTATCGTCCCGGAGTCATTCCTGTTCATGTAAATGACACACAAGATATCCTGGGAGCAGGCAGGGACGATCCCGGGATAAACCTTAGGTCTAGCTAAGGCCCCTCATCGACAAAATTGTGAAAATGTGTGGGGGTGGGGGGTGGTATTTAAAAATGCTCATTTTAAAATGTGCATTTTCCCCAAAACAAACAAACAACCTTTTTTTAAAAAAACATGATCACAAGCTCAGAAAAGTGCGAGCTTTTTTTTTTTTTTAATGCATCTCCCCATCTTGCAGAAGACAGATCCTGGCTCCAACCCTAAATATATAAGGTGAAACACCATGGAACCGTGGGATTCTGGCCCTTGACGATTAACAAAACTTTGCTTTCGGTAGCCAGCATCATAGCCTTTATTCTGTAATCAAAATGTAGGAAAACCTCTACAAAACTGGCATCTATGTGTGTGTGTCTGTGCCAATGAATGAGCAAGCAAGAGAGACAGAACGACTACATCACTGATAACATCTTCTACAGGCAAACTGTAGTGTTTTCCTTTGACTCTAGCATGAAAAGACACCCTGTCTTTTAATTGCACAAGGCCCAAGTTGCAGAAGCAAGATGGGTCTCTCCAATTCAGCACTGCCCTCATTGAAGAAGCAGTAGCATCCAATTTGGGTTTAAAAGGAAAGAGTGTAGCCCAAGGGAAAATGAGTTCCACACATGATTATTTACTGTCTCTCGACACCCCACCCCCAACATCTAATTAGACTCTGAGACAGCCAAAGAGACAGACATTATATAGTATACTACACAGTATGTGTTGCTCTAGCTTGTTTACTTTAATGATAAGGATTCTGTGTCGGGTGCAGTTAATTGGTATCAGAAAAGAAACGTCTGGACTGAACAAAACTGATTCTACGGAACGGCTCCTTTATTTCTCTCACTGACTCTCAATGACTCAGCCAGGATAGAGTTTGATTTGCAGCATTGCTGCTCCAGAAGCAACAACCCAATAATATCCCCGTTCCTTTAGCATAGATGTTATCAAATCTTTTCACAGAGAATCTTCCATTAAAAACGAAGAGATGCTTAACTCACTTCGGTTTTGGACCAGTCTTCCAGGCAACAGGGAAGAAAGTAGATACAGAAATGCGGTGGCAGTTGTGAAAGGCCACGCTAGAGTGGGAGAAAGGAGTGAGCCTTTTGAAGGCTTCCAGAAATATGGCCCTAGGACTTGGATGTTGAACCTCTTTCAGCTGAAAGGCCAAATTCGGTTTCTGGGAATCTCTCAGGGGTCACATTCCAGTGGTAGATGGGGCTGAAGGCAAAAGGGGGCGGGGACCAAAAATACCAGAAATATCAAAAACACCAGCTTATTTGAGCTCACAGCGCTTACTGTCAGCAATTAAACCTTGAAGTTCAACACCCCTGTCACAGGAGATGTAAATAATAATAATAATAATAATAATAATAATAATAATAATAATAATAATAATAATGATGCCCTGATTCCCTGACCAACTGCCTGAAGTTGCTTAGATGGCTTGTACACTTTGGAAAACGTTAAAATGGTTGCAGTCTGGCTCCGCTTTATTATTTTTCTGCCCTTTTACTGTTTATTGAGCTTTGGCTATAGGCTGGTATAAAAAATGAAATGAAATGAATAAATATTGGCTGCATGGTTTGTGGCTACTATTTTTGGCTAGTCTCTCTCATGAGTATTTGGTTGTGATGTTTTTGGCCTATATATTTTTATAGTTACTGCTTGTGATACTTGTTTTAATTTGGATTTTCGTTTTTTATTGTAATTATTTATTTTGTTTTATTTCAGTTGCAAACCATTTTTGAAGAATCCAAATTGGGAAAGCAACATATGAATATTTTCATCCAACACCTCACCTGGAAAATACCAGCACATGGAAATGAGCAGAATTTCATTGAATATAATGGCACTTGAATAATGCTGAAGTAGGATATAGTCTCAAACACCCACAAGGTGTGTTGGTTCTGTTGTATTCTCTGAAGGGCAAGGCATGTGGAAAGAAATTGCAGAGTAAAAGAGGGATCATCAGACCCGCGATCAAAGAAGTTATGATTGAGGGATAATTGTTTATTCTGGTCTGAGCAAAACAGCAGCAACGCTCCTCCATATTCTTGACAGTACAGTGAGTAACATACTGGAATGCAACTCAGGCAATCTCTCAGGCCAAATGTTTGCTATAGAGTAACCCCATAATAATTATTTTTAAAAAATTATTAATAAAATTAAAACCAGGATGGACAGGGAGGCTGGCAGTCACCAAGAGAGCTATCTGTGCATGCATTGGTGACCATGGGCCCACTGGTGACTACAGGCAACATGTTGGAGACCCCAGCTCTTCTGACTGTCTGCACTAGGCAGCCCTCTCTATATGAAAATATCATAGATGTCCCCTACTTTATTATACAAGAGGATCAAAGGCAGCATTGTCACCCAGTTCAATGGCCTCTGGGATCTGAGCATGAGTTGAATGTGATTTTGGTCTTAATCACCAAACATCTCCCCCCTCATTATTCAATGAGAAGCTGTTTCTTTTCTTTTTCTTCCTATGTCTATCAAATATAGATGAGAGTTTAATGGATAGCACATTCAATGGATTTGATGCATCAGAGTATCTTGGGAATCAGGACTTCCTGTATGAGCCTCCCCATGCACTAAGGTTGTCAGTTCAGACCTTGCTTCAAGTGCTGGCTTCCTCTGAGGTTGTTTGTTGGCATTTGGGCTGGGCTTTCTAGGTGGTGGTGCACTGGTGCTTACTTTCTAGAGCTCCCTTCCTAGAGTGGTTTGACAGGCCATCTTGATTATGGTCTTTAGGAAATCAGTGAAGACCATTAAGAATGTAAGAACATAAGAAGAGCCATGATGGATCAGACCAAGCATCCATCTAGTCCAGCATTCTGTTCATACAGTAAGCAACCAGCTGCCCACAGGAAACCCACGAGTACAACAGCACCCTCCTGCCATGTTTCTCAGCAACTGGTCTACATTGACATATTGCCTATGATACTGGAGGTAGCATGTAACTATCAGGAAGGAAAGGAACCTCTCGTGCAAGCACTGTGTCATTACTGACTCTTGGAGGGACGCCAGCTTTCGCTAACATTTTCTTGGCAGGCCTTATAGCGGGGTGGTTTGCCGTTGCCTTTCCCGGCCGTTATTACCTTTCCCCCAGCTAGCTGGGTACTCATTTTACTGACCTCGGGAGGATGGAAGGCTGAGTCGACCCGAGCCGGCTGCCTGAAACCCGCTTCCGCTGGGATCGAACTCAGGCCATGGGGAGAGTTTCAGCTGCAGAAACTGCTGCTTAGTCTTCTATTCCATGAAGTTGTCTAATCTCTTTTTAAAGTCATTCAAATTGGTGGCCATCAAAACGTCTTGTGGCAGCAAATTCCGTTAGGGGTCAGTGGTAACTGTTGCTGAGAACTTACTGTTATTTTAAAATAAATAAATTGGAAAATGCATTGGCTGCTATATTCATGACACTGCTTATTTTTGTTTTTTGTTTTGATATGTGGGAATTTGAGTTTCCTGATATGATGTTGGTTTTTACAGATTATTAGTTTTATGTTGTCTGGTCCTTTAAAGTCATGTTGGTGAGGTAAACCCCATCCCCTACAATAAAACGAATAAATAGGCACTTAATTTATCCCCCTTGGTGGTTTCTTTCCGCACCAAACTGTCCCTTCAGGTTGCTTTGAGCTTTGTTCTTCTGTAGCTTGGTACGGATTTTCCTATCACGTATGGCGGCATCTGTCTATGAATAGGGCTAGTCTTCCCTAGAGAAATGCAACTTTCCTTCATCTTATTTACACCGATTCATTAGGATTAACTTCAGCTGATTTTCCCCCTCACACACAATTGAAAAAAAATTAGCTGGTAATTAATGCTTGTCTTCCTGGGAGTTCTTCAGCCGCCTGGGTTAACTGAAGGGCACTGCTGAGCTGACAGGCCCAATATGCCCTCCTGTTTGTTGTGTTTTGTTCAATATGGATGCATGTATTGGAGGCAGTCTGCTGTTCTCACTTAGAAACTATGAAAACCCTAAATTTAGAGTGCAAGGCAGCGCTCAGTTATCCTCACTTAACTCCTACTGAAATCAGTGAGGATTATATGCACTATCTCTTTACTTTATTTAGGTGCTGTCAGTGTCTTTTTGTGTATGTTATCAAGTAATTGGCCAGGAATTAAAGCAGGTGGAGGCCTGGTAGATGGCTACAAGAGAGAGCGCCTTTTCAGTGGTGACCCCCAGTTGTGGAATGCCCTTCCCAAAAGAGGCTCATGTGGTGCCTACCTTGGTCTCAGTTTGGTGCAACGCAAAGACCATATTATTTTCTGAGGCCCTTTTAAAATGCCATCGCTTTAAGCTGTTTTTCCCCCCTGTAATTGTTTTCATGTTGTACTTTGACTTTGCTATTTCTTTTATTGACTTTGTGGTTATAGTGGCTATGAAGCTCACTGGGTGACTTTGGGCCAGTTACTGATTCTCATCCTAAGCTATCTCACAGGCTTGTTGTGAGGGTAAAATGGCAAGGTGGATGAGATCTTGGGCTCCTTGGAGGAAAGGCAGGATATAAAACTTAACAAATAAATAATAGAATTTACATCATTTCATGTCTTGCTGTGAACTGCAATATAATAAATGAACAAGCAAACAAACAGAAAGCACACAGGTTGGTGTGGAAAATGGCATTAGAAAAGCCTGAATTTAAGTTCTGAATAAATATTTATTTCACTAGAAACTTTCAACTTTTCTGCTCCTTTTTCATAATGCTTCCAAAAACCTACCTTGGCCCAATTGCTCATTTTGTTTTGTCCTTTCAGAAAGAGCTTAGGAAAATAAAATATAGGGTTGAGTTTAGGTCTGTCATTTCACCATTTAAAAGATACCGCCTGCAAAATGGGACTTAGGCCCTTTCTACACCTAAGGATTATCCCAGGCAAATGGAGGGATCGTCCCTGCCTGCTCCCGGGATCCCCTGTGTGTCATTTGGATGCACAGAGATGATCCCGGGATATAGGCATGGTGTAGACATGCCCTTAGATGTCCTCTCTCCTTCTCTTGCAACCTCGCCTGTGCACCTTCCAAATCTGCTTTGGAGGATCCCTCAACCCTATGGGATGGATCTGGAAGATGTGCAGGGGCCTGCAGGAAGGAGGAGCTAATATGGAAGTCCTGTTCCATGAGCGATATCCTTCCAGTGCTGGAAAAATAGATTTAGATCCAATTGAACCCATTGCCAGCATGCAAAAGTTTCCAGCCTAGAGTTCTAGTCTTTTAAAATACTACTACTACTACTACTACTACTAATAATAATAATAATAATTCCCCCCGCTTGCCCTCATATAGCTATGGATTAAAATCATAGAATAGTAGAGTTGTATAGGGCCTATAAGGCCATCAAGTCCAACCCCCTGCTCAATGCAGGAATCCACATTAATTAACAGCAAGGATACTATTTCTGGTTGGTGACTTTGGCAGATCTCAAGGGTGCTATCAAATTTCTATAGAGAAATCTGGTGAATTAGGAATGAATGAGCCAAAATAATCAGCAAACATTTGTGGTTGAAAAAACACACACTGAAATTCTGTGATTGTGAAGGCAGGGGCTGGTTGATCCAGCTATCAACCCAGCTATGATAAACCTCTGGATATGGATTGCGTAAATTGCTACAAAGAAAAATCACTGAGAAGTTTTACTTTGTTTCTCTTTTAAATGTAGAAAAACAATTTTTGGTATAATTATGTTTTAATTGGACACAGTGTAATTGCTCCTGTTTTAATCTGGATTAAGAAGCAGATTTTATACGTCTTGATTGATAGAGAAAAGAGAATGGTCCTTTTGCATTCCTTGGTTTAGATTGTATTGTCTCATTAAAATACCCCTTTCCTGTAATCACCATTTCACAGTTCAGTCATCTCCAGATACTGTGAAACAGCTGTGCAAAGGTCAAGTACAAGAGGGCAATGTGAAAAGAAAATCACAGCTCCCAGGGTTTCTAACCACCCTGTTAACAAATTTACTGACATGGGGCATAATTTTTACTGACGCTGTCCGTTTTTTTGGTGTGTTTTTTTTCTGACACTGATTCTTAGGGCTCCGGAGGGAGCCGCTGCTGACATCTCTCTTGACTTTAAAATGTTCATTGCTGAAATGGAACAGTTTTAGGTGAAGATTAACGTACTGCTTGCTCCGTGCTTTAGTGGAGGGCTTGCATTTTCTGAATTTGTGCCATTCACAAAGCATCTCAGCGATAGCCTCAACTGGAATTGCGATGTTGAACATGGATGCCAAAACGCAAAATAAAAAAAGAAGCTTCTTGATAGCCCAGCTGCATCATACATTGCAAGATTCTTTCATGGAAGGTACTTCCTTTGGTATATTTGCTAGATCGGGAATGGACAGAAGGTTGATCAGAATCTACCAGTAGATCTCAGGATGATTTGCAGTAGATTGGAAAGGGATCAGACTCCCTCTTGTCTAATGCCAGGATGTCTGTTAATGATGTAATTGTCAATTTCTGATCTCGGTGTTTACAATATGAACTGTATGAAAATCCTGAAACTCTCCATGTAACTGATGAAGAGAGCAAGCTTATGCCAGAGTAAATGTGTTAGTCTTTAAGATGCCACAAGACTCTTTTGTTGTTTTTGCTGCAATAGACTAACAAGGCTACACTCTTGAAATAATGTTAACAAAAGTAATGTTAACGAAAGGATGGCTTAATCCTTTCACTAATTGTGGTTTCCTTCTCAGTTTCTCTGTCGTTGAAGGTCCTGGCACTGTGTTTGAAGTCTTCTCCTCTATACACTGGGAGTTGAGATGGCCACTTCTTACCTTGCTTCGCTCCCCCACCCCAGCCACGCACCCCATTCCCCCCCTTTTAAAGTTGCAAAAATTAAGACTGCAATTCAAGGGGCTCTAATTTGTAAATGCATCATATTGCACTCAATGGGATCTATTTACTGAGTAAGCATGCAAGAAAGTCGACTGCAGTCTTACGTAACATTCTACTTTGGTGTTCAGTAACAAGAGAAGCAAATCCCAATCCCTGTTGTCAGAGGGGGAGTTGTCCCCACTTCAAACAACCAATAAATGGTAGGAGGAGGTACAAAGAAGATCTGAGGGGTGGGAATAACAACATGTGTGAGTGAACCTCAAAGGATCTCCCCAACGCACTACAGCAGAGGTGTAAGTTTACAAGTTGTCTTATGCTATATAAGCACTATATAATAGGGTGACCATATAAAAAGGATATGAAAGGGCTCCTGTATCTTTAACAGCTGTATTGAAAAAGGAATTTCAGCAGGTATCATTTGTATATATGGAGAACCTGGTGAAATTTTATCTTCGTCACAACAGTTAAAGCTGCAGGTGCCCTGCCCTCTTTTAAATCTGGTCACTCTAGGGAGGAGTCTACACACCGTTCTGAAGGCGCCCCGAAAACACTCGTGTAGTATGTACCTTAATTGTCCCCAGAAGAGGCGGAGGAGGAGGCATGTGTGTGTGTGTCGCCTGAGCAGCCCTGAGTGAGAGCGAGGAGGACAATGGATTGCGGAATTCAAAGGAAGACAGGAGAGAGAGAGAGAGAGAAATCCCTCCCCGCGGGAAAGGCCGGGACGCAGCGCGTGCCGCCCCGCCTCTTCCTCCCCTTCGCCCTCCGCTGCCAGCAACAGTTTGCCTCGTGTGTTCGTGTGTGTGTGTGTGTGTGTGTGTCTGTCTGTCTCCAGCCTGCTTCCTCCGCCACCCCGTTCCATGCAGCCACTTGCTGTGGCTGGGGATCTCCCCTGCACGCGCTCCTTGGAGAGGCAAACTCCTTGGAGAGGCAAACTACGGAAGAAGCCGCCGCCGCCCCCCCTTTCCTCGCCCTTCGGAACGCCGAAGCACGCCTCCTCTTCTGCCTCTTCTGGGGACAATTAAGGTACATAGTACACAAGCGTTTTCGGGGTGCCCTCAAGTGGCTTCAGGGCACCTTCGGAACGGTGTGTAGACTCCCCTTAGTATAGCTCCTGCAGCTTTAACTGTTGTGATGAAGAGGGAATTTCACCAGGTGCTGCATGCATACAAATGACACCTGCTGAAATTCTCTTGTCTATACAACTGTTAAAGATACAAGAGCCCTGTCCTCCTTTTCATATGGTCTTCCTATATATAAGCACTATATAACCGAAATGGGATAATTCAAGGGTAAACCAGAACAAAAGTGTACATGGGATGAACCTCTCAATTTTAGTTCTGGGACGGAACCCAAATCCTAGGCTGATCGTGTCCTCAGAGGCACCCTCTTCCTTAATTCTAAGTGTATGTCTTTCAGCACTTGCCCCCTCCAATCCAATGATTTGCACAGGGTAGACCTCAAAGTTCTAGTAAAACCCAACAACTAGTAGATCTAGCCATCCTGAAATCTTCCATCCTGGTGCTAGATAATGGATTCTAACTAAATGAATAAGATTGCTCTTTGGTCTCTGCATCATTGTAAAAAAGTGTATTGGTTGCAGTCGAGGCCATACGACTTGGGAAGGATGAGATTTGCAGTCCAACACAACTAAAGGGCACCAGGCTATAGGGAAGGCAGTGACCATAGGGAAAGGAGGACAGGGCTTCTGTATCTTTAACAGTTGTATTGAAAGGGGAATTTCAGCAGGTGTCATTAGTAAGCCTGTAGCACCTGGTAAAATTCCATCTTCATCACAACAGCTAAAGCTGCAGGAGCCCTGCCCTCTTTTGTACCTAATCCTAGTATTGATAGTGTCACCAGATAGCTGTGATGAAGAGGGAATTTCACAAGGTGGTGCCTGCATACAAATGACACCTGCTGAATTTCCCTTTTTTGTACAACTGTTAAATGATACAGGAGCCTCCTGTCCTCCTTTCGTTTTGTGCAAAACATCAGTCCCAGGCACCAAATCTACCCTGCTGGGGGTCCCAATCTGGCCCTCCAGTTTCCCCAGTTGGCCACACCCACTTCCCCTAGCCACACCCACTTTTCCCCAACCACCAATCGTTTCATGGTATCCTGGCTTCTGTGTAGTCCCCCCTTCCCATTTTAAAATGTTGAAATCCTTCTGTTAAGGCTTTATTACAGTACTTCAACATATGGCTCCACCCACCCCTGGAATGTGGCTCCAAGGAGCAGGGGCAGAGGCGGGGCTTCTCTGAAATAGAATCAAGCCATCAGGCTGAAAGGGATTCAACCCGCCTGGCTTATAGGAAGGCTACTTGAGGTAAAGCCTGGTGCAAGTGATTTGTTACTAGGTTACAGGAGAGTAGACACACCTGAGAGCAACTGATACCGGTTGAACCAGATATAGCTAATAGCTATTTCAAAACAGAAGTGTTCTGGTGATAGCCTTCACTTTCTTGAATGTTAGTATTACCATTTTTATTTATGAGCTAGACTGTGTACATACAATATCCCCCCCCCCCCACACAAACATAAACTAGAAGAACCTGTGGAATATGTATTCTCATTTTGTTCTGAGCTACTGTACTTTTTCATCATATAGGGTTTGGAGGTTTTTGAAGGTCTAAAAAACCCTCCAAAACCGGTTTGACCAAATATCATGGTGGGTATCAGGGGGGGAAAGAGTATGTGTACTCTGGGCATACTACCCACAAGTCTCTAATGGTTGACATAAAATGTAGGTTATGTCTGATATTAAATTTATTATATCTCCCTTTGAATTCTAATGAAGTCACCCAGCTATGCAATTTGCCAGACATTTTCTTATGGGGGGGACAGCCAGAAATGAGGTGCTTCTTGAATCCCCCTTCAATTGCTGCCTGTGAGTAGAGAAGCAAGCACAGAGAACATTTTGCATTCTCTGAATGTATCACACAGTAATTCCGCTGTCTGAAAACTCTGTAATGTCAATAATTGATGCACTTGAGAAGTGGTAATTAAATTAGTTAATTATGCTGGTAAAATTACATGCAATTATGTGACTGCAGGGTATGTTTAGTAAATTAGGCTTTCCCATACTCACTACATATTGTGGTGCCAATTTTGTTCCTTGATGATTAGGTAGCTTTTGATACTTCTTAATTGATTTAATACCTGGATCTTCATTAGCCCTCAATTGCTATGCAATGTATGTCAGACATTTCTCTCTCTCTGATATTTTACAGTGTCATTCATAAAAAAATACCAACCTCCATATATGTGTGTGTGTGTGTGTACGTACACACACACACACACAAACACACACAAACAAACACACACACTCCGTTTTAGATGTTCAATCATCGGGGAAGTATCCATTCATACAATTTTACAAACAACCAGGAGATGCCAATCATGTACCTGTCCCTCGACAGTGCTGAAAACAAAATGACTGTTTCCATTTATTTTCCTCTTGAAAGATCAAAATAAATAGATGTTTCCAAATAAAATCCTGGCATTGTGACAGCAATTTTAATGAAACCGGTGATGTTGTGGGAGCTGCAATGAGAGGTTATTAAAAGGTGACATCAATTCAAATCAAACTTCCTAAGAAGGTCAGGCTCCTGGCAGGCTTGAGTCACAGAGGGTTGCTTTTAGAAAGGAGATTTGGGGGGCACTTTAGAGGATGGCTACATCTCTCTGCTTGTCAATTATTGTTCAAGAGATGTTAGCTTCCAGCTTGTCTATGGTTACGCACAGGAACCTCTCCTGTCCTCATACAGCTTATCTTATTGGACATAACCCTTACATGATCAGGTGGCACAGGCACTCCACTATAAATGGCTACATCACCCCAATCAGCTGCAACTTGGATACGTGTGTGTGTGTGTGTGTGTGTGTGTGTGTGTGTGTGTCTGGGTCTGGCTGCATTCGGACAAAACAATAATCAGTGGTGGGTTAAGTCAAATCCACGATTGATTACCTAGGGTGTACTCCCTACACGGCATGATTATTATCAACCGTGGAGTGGATTAAGGCCAAAGCCGAGTTGACTATTAGTCAACAGTGTGTTTGATTGACACACCCCTCTCCCTCTCCCCCCTCACTCCTCCCGCTGGTATCCCATCAGCCATTGTGCATTCTGACAACTGGACTGCAGTGGCAGCCAACGCTTTGGTCTCTCTTGCCAGGGGACTCTGTAGTCACTGAAAATAACCAGCTGTATGTGACAAAATAGTCAATGGTGCACGACACATGACATGATAACCAACTGTTGTTTAAGTAATCAACTCTGCACAGTGTTGGTTATATCGGCCGAATAACCAACCATGGTATGAAAAAGTCCTGACAGATGACACAATAACCAACCGTTGACTATTTAACCCACCATTGACTATTTAACCCTCCTTTGGTTATCATGTCGTCCAAACTCACAGTCTCTGTGTCAAATCAGCCTTTTCATTCTCCAGCCAGATTTCACTATGTGCCAACACCATTGAGGGAAAAGTCATTCAGAGTGAAGGCAATGCCTATTCTGGGAGTGTTGTTTCTATCAGCAGTGGCATCATGAAGCAAAATCTGATTGCCTATGTGATGATATCACTGTTACTAGGAAGAAGACCTTTAAAAATATTTCTTAAAAAGAAGCTGAATAGGGCTGTAAGCAACAGTGTAGAAGTGAGTAAAAAGGTAAGTTTGGGGGCACTTTCAGGGTCTATCTCAGGCCCCATAGGCCCTTTTTGTGATGAAAATGTTCACTGGAGAACATTTGACTCAGCTCTAGTCCATGGATGTCAGCTGATGCTCAGCCTGGTCAAAGGTGTGATATGCTGAGAATTATTAAAACAACATTCAATGATGCCATGTTTTCCTTTAAAGCTTTGAACAATTAGGCGTGGGATTGGATCCAAACATGTCATACTTAGAGTAGATCCATTGAAATCAGTCGGACTTAAGTTAGTCATGACCAACCTGAGTTCCTTTGATTTCAATGGATCAAACCCATACTTTCAAAGTGCTAGATCATGGGAGGTTAACTTGTGGCTTTCCAGATGTTTTGGCCTACAGTTCCCATCATTAAGTGTGCATCTAGCCCAATAAATTATTTAAAACCTGATTGAAAAGAATCAAACAGAAACACTTGACAATAATAATAAAAGACAGCAGATAGGATCCACAGGATTCATGGGACAAGTTAAGTCTCATTGATCTCATTGGGTCTGCTCTTAGAGTCATTCTATCTGGATCTAATCTAGAAAATAAAAACGAAGATTACATTGCACACTTCGTGATGATTACATAGCACACTTCCAATAAAGAAGGCACTTAAACTCCCACAATCATTCGTAACTCATCCCAGAATTTGCCAATCACTTTCTTCTGGAACTGGCCAAAGGGAATGTCTGACTTATCTATTCCCCATAGCCTCCTCATTTCATTTGTGTTTGTGTGTGTGTGTGTGTGTGTGTGTGTGTGTGTGTGTGTGTGTAGGAAGGGTGGTTTCCAGGAGTTGTAAATTGAGAGCCCTGCCCTAGGAGTAGAAATGATGACTAGTTATGGCACTAGTCCAATGTCCTTTAAATGTCCCGGTAGGACGAATGTTCTCATGGGAAAGGATATCCACATCATTGTGAAGACAGTATGCCTACAAACAAAACTGTATCTTGGCTTGTTTGTGCAAGTGAAGCTGGCATGCTACCTTGCAGGCTGGCAGAACGCCATTCCACCAGATGGGCAGCAGTGTAGGCAGCCAAGAGACCATGTATAAGCATCAAACGTGTGTGTCGAGGGCAAGATCCCTAGCTAGGAGAGTGTTGAAATGACTCTCAGTCCTAAGCTGGCATACCTGGCACAAAGGAGAGACACACCATTGCTGTCCGAGCTCTGAAAATCCACAGAAGAGGTGTAAGCACAGCCTTGCTTACCCAGTGCAAGGTGAGTTTTGGGTGATACGAAAGCATGATTAATATTCTAAGGAGGTGGGGAGGCCATAGGGGCATCCCAAGGTGTACTTAGACATCTGCTACATCTTTATCTGCATTTAATGAGTGGTTTTAAATATCCCAATCTGAAATCATGGGCAATACGGAAATTCTGGAGGTCTTTTGACCTCTTTATTCTAGGAGAGCTGCATGCATACTAACGGTTTAAGCCTTTTATTGCTGAAAAACCAATCTAAATCCAAATTGTATGACTGTAGTGCTCTTAACAATAAGAAAAAAGGAAAGAAGAAAGGTAATTTGGAGCATTTCTTTCCATTTCCTATTCTAGCCCCTTAATTTCATCTGGCTACCTTGTGATCACAGTCTTGACCTTGGTTAGAGGATCGCTGAAAGAGCACCTCAAACATTTGGGATAAAGAACTGGAAGATCAGAGCTCAGATCACATTTTGTCTTTACACAATCCTCATGATCCCTGTGGCATTTGTTTATATATAACATTTATTGCCCACTTTTATGAATAAAACAATTCCAAAGTGGAGTACAAGCAATAAAACACAATAAAATAATACAAGATTGGTCAGCATCAACTGAGTATCTTGCTTTCGTGATGTGCTAAAGAGCATAAGAAGAACCATGCTGGATCAGACCAAGGGTCCATCTAGTCTAGCACTGTCCACACAGTGGCCAACCAAGGGTCGACCAGGAACCCACAAGCAGGACATGAGTGCAACAGCACCCTCCTGCCCGTGTTCCCCAGCAACTGGTTTAAATAGGCTTACTGCCTCTGATACCGGAGATAGCACATAGCCATTAGGACTGGTAGCCATAGAGTGCCTTATCCTCCAGGAATTTATCCAACCCCCTTTTAAAGCCATCGAAATCGGTGGCCATCACTACATCTTGTAGTAGCGAATACCATAGTTTAACTATGCGCTTTGTGAAGAAATACTTCCTTTTAACCATCCTGAAACTCCCACCAAATCATCTTCATGGGATGATGCCAGGTTCTAGTATTATGAGAGAGGCACACTTTGGACACGTGAAGGGATCCCACCCAACTAACAGGAAGTGTTAATCCATGCTGTTAACCTCACTCAATGTCAAGCCTGATGCCAGTTCTAGCATCCATGTATAAAGTGCTGGCAGCTAAAATGGGGAAAGGCTGTGTGTGTGATCGAGGTTCCAGACGCACGCCAGCTTTTCCTTGATGGATGTCAGAGAATGGGGGTGGAGAAACACAAAACACACAGTTTTGAAGAGGGGCTCTTCTTCCCATTAACAGCATGAAGGCGGTGGGGTTACAGATGCCTTTCGATTTGTCCAGCTTTTGAATGCCCAAAGCCTGATTGCTTCAGGTATGGCTTTTAACAAAGAGAACGCATTTATACATTGTGTTGAATCACCTATTGCAGCCTGGTGCATTGAGTTTCACCATGGCCTGATGCAGTGGAGGCTGATGGCTCCGAAGTCAAAGGTGCAGTGAATCAGCTATGGTTTTCAGTCAAAACCAAAAGAGCTTTCCAAGGTGCTTCTCACCAGTTCTGACTGAAATCCAGTGCGGTGAGAGCCAGTGTGGTGTAGTGGCTAGAGTGCTGGACTGAGAGTCAGGAGATCCGGGTTCTAGTCCCCGCTCAGCCATGAAGCTCTCTGGGTGACTTTGGGCCAGTCACAGACTCTCAGCCCAACCCACCTCATAGGGTTGTTGTGAGGATAAAATGGAGAGGAGAAGGATTATGTACACCACCTTGAGTTCCTCGGAGGAAAAAGGGTGGGATATAAATGAAATAAATCAATCCGGAGAGGATTCACTGCCTGCTGATGTTGGAGCCACCAGCCTCCACAGTCTTGGTGTGATCTGTGGGCACTAAATAAAAGGGCCATGATTCTGAGTGCCACCATTTCACCGTGTGCTGGCAGTTGAGATCCTCAACCCCACTCAATGTGATTTCATGATAGGTTGCTGATGTAAGGAGTAGGACTGATGTAAGGTGTAGGTCCATAGTTCAGTGGCTAGAGCACTTAATTTGCATGTAGAAGGTCCCTTGTTCAGTCCCTGATATCTCTAGGTAGGGTTAGGAAAGAATCCTGCCAGAACCACTGGAGAGCCGTTGCTGCCAGTCAGTGTCAACAAGACTGGGCAAAATGGACCGAGGCTCTGACTCAGCATAAGGCAGTGGCCCATGTTCCTAACAAGTGTACTTTGTAATATTTGCCCAGTCATATAATTGCGAAATTGGCATCAGGCATTCAGTCTGCTGGCTTATTCAGTTTTTGAAAGTGTGGACCTAGCAGTATCACAGTCTGATTCCAGATGGCCAGTTGTCTCAACAAGTAAGAAAGGGTTGGTTGCACTTGTAAAATAGCCATGAATGACCACATATGCCTCTTGCAGTCCCAAAGACTAACACTATCCAGAAGCTTGGGAAACATCCTGGAAAAACAGCAGACGTGCCTTTTCCTGATGGAGCCAGAATCCATTTCTACAGACTGCATAATCCTCATTGGTCCAGCAGTGGCCCTAGTCTGCACAATGTTTGGATGAGGTACCTCAGCAATGGTGTACAGGAGCCAGGGCCCCCAGTAAGACAGCACCAGCACTTTTTGATTGGCAGGGACTCGGACATTATTTGCCACCCCCCCCTTCGAATTCCCTCTGAACTTAGCTGCAATCCTTCCAATAGCTTGGGAGGGGGATTAATTTTCCAGCAAAAAGATATTTTCCCCTGTTACAATGCAAAGTATTTTGGCTTGGCTTGGTCTTGAATGGCAATGAGGACCCATTAGCTTTATAAATGTCCTGCTCCTGGTGGAGGTGAAAATTGCTAGAACTGGTTTGCTGATACAGATCGACACAGCGGCACACATTTTTGGACTCTCCTTCGGGGTGTGGCTATGGGGGTTGTCATGACGAGTGCCTCCTGCACTTCAGAATTGACCACTCCACCACTAGGGACCATCTGTAGGTTCCAAGCAGCCTGGATTTTGCTGTCATGAAGATGCAATTGCCCTTCTCTCTTCCTGTGCCATGATCCTGATCTGGATTGAGTCCCATTCTCCTCCCTGGACAGCTGCAAAATTTTAAAAAGACCGCAGAAGTATCTACACAAGTCTTCTTCAGGTGTAGTTTGGTCCAGAGATTTCATTGGCCACCTTCAGACCACTACTGTCGTCATGTTCCTTAAAACACATTTCAATGTGGTTTTGAGCAAAGAACGGTCAAACTACCCGTTAGGCCTTGTGATTCTAAACACTAAGGCAAGGATGGGGAACCTCTGACCCGTGGGCCATATGCAGATCCTTTAGATCCGGCCCCCACCTCCCTCCTTGGCCCTGAACCCTGTGTGGCAATTGTCCTTAGAAAACAAATCCCTTTCACACGAATGAAAGTTCAGGGAGGAGGCAGAAAGGGAAAGAGAAAGCAGGGGAGTGAGAGAATGAGGAGGAGGAAGAGACGGGAGAGAGTGAGTGAGAGAGCGGCATAGAGAGAAGAAGGAAGAGAGAAAGAGAGAAAGATAAGGGGAGAAAAAGAAGGGGTAGGGGGAGAAAAGGAGTGGATAGAGAGAAAAGAGGGAGCAAGGGAGAGAGAGAAAGAGAGACACACAGAGAGAAGGTGGATGAGAGGAGACAGATCATGTTGCTTTGGCCCCACTCACCAATGGAATGGAATCCCTAGAAGGCTGCACATGAGCAAATGCAGGCCTTGTGCTGAAAAAGGTTCCCCACCACTGCACAAGGGTCACATTGAACACTTACGGGCTGTCCATATGCAGTGGCTGTGGATCTGTGCCCCGTTGGTTAGATGATGTAGGTGCAGCTTCGCAGCTCCTGCAGGGCTTCCCTGCAATGCTGTGTTTTGAAAAAGTCAGGGATTTACTCCAACTTTTTCAAAGGGAGCGACGTCAACAAGGCACTTCTGCTGTGTAACGTCTCTCTGCTGCCAATCCAGGGCTAACCTGGGGGCGGAGCCTGATGGAAGGTGACCAATGCTTGGTTGTCAGGGGCAGCTCCGGGACCCAGATGGCTGCTCAGAAGCCCTGCACTCCTTCCTCAGTTGGCATCAGGACTACCCAACACCGCCTTGGGAGAGAGAAAGTGCAGGGTTGAGGAGGGAGGCAGTGTCAACCCAGTGCCGTGAAGACAATCGCTTAGTGCCAAAGTAGTCATTCTCCCCCCGCCCCCTGGCAGGACAGTAATTAACTAAAGCAAAATTGGATATGTAGCCGTATGCCATGTATTTACAGAATGTCTGCTTTGGCCCTCACTTCTGAATAAACATGCATAGGATCTAGCTGCTCCTTCGCACCTATGGTCCACTAACAATTTACAGGCTAGACAGAAAAGTAGACCAAGTGCCATCTCCCCTCACTGGGTAATCAAATCGTGTGGCAGATCAAAGCAAGGCGGCGTGGCCTCGCCACCGTTGAGTGGCTGCCCTAATCCGACATGTTGATCTCAACGGAAAATGTGCTAAAGATGATAATCTGTTTGTGCTTGTAAAGAGATTTATATACACACAGGCGTCACTGGTGCATGGGGCTCATTCCTTGTGTGTATTTAAAGAGGGAGCATTTTTGTTTCTTTATGTAAGGAATACTTTTATTTTCCAATGCATCCAAAAGCAGCCTAACTAAGCCATATAAAGGCAAATCACATCTTCAGACTTGGTGACTCACCCGTCTTTCTTGCTTGATTTGGTGCCAGACAGAAATTCCAGTTCTAACTTATAATAACATTAGAGTTTAATTCTACAGATTCAATCAAAGCTACACTTAATATAAAGAAAACAAATTTGCTATTTTATAGCCACACTAAATACTTCCCCCAGAATGCTGTGTGTGTGCGTGTGCGTGTGTGCCTGTGAGTGTGCGCGCGTCTCCTTTATTTATAGTTTTTTCACAATGCTAGAGACTTTGTTTTAGTACTGTGTATTTATCTCTGTAGAATAATCGTTTTCTGCTTGGTTTCACATCGAGCCCCTTCAAAATTAGTTGTTATAGTTTTGTGCTCTTTAATTTTCCCCCCTTCTATCCCTGCTGCTGCAATACATTACACTTTATATTCTTCAGCTATAAACTCTGCGCTCACCTAATTATTTGCTGCATTTTTATGTACAGCCCCTTAAAAAGCATAAAACTTTACAAAAATAATTACAACTCAAATAAATAACCCTAACTATGATGGAAACCGCATAGATTTTCGCAAGAAAAGATTGCAGGAGGCTGGCCGGCGAGCACAATTTGGAACACGTTAAAGCATCAGCACTTTTAAAATGTTAAGATGAGGGTTGCTGGTTGTTCATTATCATTCATCCTTTCCTGTTAAGGAAGAAAGGAACAAATATTTTTGCATTATTGATTACTCTCTTGGCAGAATCCTTTACTGCAATTCTTTAGACTGCAAATGTATTTCCTGTGGAGGCAGCTATGGTTGGTTTAACTTGCCCTGGAGCCTTCCTCACAATGGGCTTTTCATGTTGATTTGGGAACATTATGCAATATAAGAGCATAAGGAGAACATAAGAAGAGCTGTGCTGGATTAGACCAAAGGCCTATCTAGTCCAGCATTCTGTTTCTACAGTGTCCAACAAGATGCCCACGGGAAGCTCATAAGTAGGACATGAGCGCAACAGCACCCACTTGTTCGTGTTCTCAGCAACTAGAATATAGAACTATGCTGCCCCTGATACTGGAGGTAACATTGGCCGTGTTCAGAAGACACCTTAAACCATGGCTTTAACCATGGTGGTTAAGCAGGAAAGCCAGGCCGTGTTCAGAAGACACCTTAAACCATGGCTTTAACCACGGAGAATAAGGCAAAAAGCCTTATAGTGAGTTGAGGGATTACACAACCCTCAGATAACCCTAGAACTACCCCTGAATTAGCCCATGATGGCTTACTGTGATTTGCAAACCAGGTCAGTGAGCCATGGCATCTGCGGGCACTGGACAGCATATCAACCCCCCACTCAGGAATTGTCGTGTCTTGTGAATCCAGCAAGCTTGGTTATGTGAGAGTAAACTAGATCATGGATTATGCAGGAGTTGCATATTCAAAATGGTGCCCGTTTGTGTCCTGTATGCCCCAAATCCTCTTTCTTCTCCACTGTTCCATTCAGTACTTCTCCACAATTCATTTCTACCTTTAGCCTATATGAGTTTGTGTTTCTTCATTTACTGTACCTTCCCCCCCTCCTTTTCTCCAATGGCCGTACCTAGAAACGTAGACTGTGAATTTGGTGCTGGGTTTGCCAAGGCATCAGTGCAGAACTTCTACAAATGTGAAGATTCACCTGTTTGTAGGGTGGCCATGTCTCCTCTTTTACAGAGGACACATCTCTGTTTGAAGGACTGCTAGAGGATCGTTCTCTCTTTGAAGGCTGTCTTGCGCAATTCCACTTTAAGATAAAGAACTGTAAGAACGGTGGCCCATCAACAGTTAGCACCTGGGCAGCAGACTGAAGAGGTCACCTGGACACAGCCTTCCTCACTATGATGAGATGTACAGTATTTCGACTTAAACAATCATACTTATTTCTCAATTTGCATCTATAGATATAAATTATCATATGTAAATTTCATGCAAATCCCTACCATCTTTTGCCCCCTTTCTTGGGCACTGCATTTCTTCTTGTTTTGGAGATTCATAAGGCCACCCTGTACTAAACAGTAGTGTGTAGCCTTGCAGCAGACCACTATTCCCTGGGCCTGTGTTGCTGCAAAGCCCGTTCAGTGATGGCCTACAGTGTCTGCATCTGTTGCAAGTCCATGCAGAAGTAAGAAGATATGCATGGCAGTGAGGGAAGAGGTCAGGCATGGTAAAAGAAGAGGTCAGGCAGGGACAAGGCCAGGGAGATCATGAAAATAGCCAGCTTCCTCCCACAGTGAGAAGGGCTGTTGTTGCTCCTTGACTGGCACAGCCTGGGAAAAGCTTCAAGGACAACAGAGGTCTGTGCCTTGAGTACTGGGAGTGCTAACTTTAACTATCGGGCTGGAGTTGGTAAAGGTAGGGTGACCATATGAAAAGAAGGGCAGAGCTCCTGTATCTTTAACAATTGCGTTGAAAAGGGAATTTCTGCAGGTGCTATTTGTATGCATTTGTATGCACCTGGTGAAATTCCCTCTTCATCACCACAGTTAAAGCTGCAGGAGCTGCTATACTAAAGTTAGCAGGTATGAAAGAAAGAGAGCAGGGCTCCTGCCTACAATTGGTGATATCTTGCCTGATCTCTCCAGAGCCCGAATATTCACTGTCTGTGATGTCAGCAATGGCTTCTGGCATGTAAAGCTAGATGAAGAGTCAAGCAAATTGACTACATTTTCTACACTTTTTGGCCACTAGAGATACGTAGCTCCCCTTTCCCATGGGCATCTCGCCAGCACCCGAAGTCTTCCAGAGGAAACTAAACCAGGCCCTTGAAGGATTGCAGGGTGTGAAGATAATTGCAGATGACATCCTGATTATAGGAGAAATGGCAAATGATACAGAGTCAGGGAAAGACCATAATTACAAGCTACAATCATTCTTCCAGTGGTGCAGAGAGAAACATCAAACTGAACTCTGAAAAAAATGAAACTCAGTGACAGGTGACATATATAGGGCATGTACAATCGGCTGAAGGATTAAGGCCAGATCCCAGCAAGGTAAGCGGAAATTCAGAACATGCCACCACCACCAGTGGATGTGACCGAGGTCCAGCACTTCATGGGAATGATAAACTTTCTGGCTAAATTTTGCCCACATTTGGCAACAGAAGCAGAGCCTCTCTGCCACATGACAAAACAGACCGTGGAGTGGGCTTGGGCAGGGCCACGGCAATGAACTTTTGAGAGATTAAAGCAATTAATCACAGATGCCCCCATTCACAGTTACTATCAGCTGGGAGATCAGCTGACTCTACAGTGTGATGCATCTGGAAAGGGACTCAGTGCAGGGTTTGTTTGATTCTTACAAGAGCAGGTGCAAAAGCGAGGGAAAGAAGCACCACCAAACCGAGGAAAAAAAGGGGGAGAGCAAAGTTCTGGAGCTATACATCTTTATTTTTATTCTTAAATCAGTTCTTCAATGTACTCAACGCGTTTTGGACATTGTCCTTCGTCAGGAGCTGAAGAAGGAAATGGAGGAGAAAAATCCTAGTCAGTAGTTTTGCGAATCAAAGTAAAATAGTCCAAACAATGATAAAACCTAATGATAAAAGAAATTCTTCGCTTGTACTCCAAGCATCTGTTGCTTCTCGAAAACTCTCCTCCTTCTGCTCTGCCAAGAGCAACCATCTGAGTATGCAAGCCGAGCCCTGTCGGAGACAGAACAAGGGTATGCACAAAAAGAAAATAGCTGTGGTACTTGGAATACAGCGTTTCCACCAGTATACTTATGGGCAGCCGGTAATTGTGCTTTCTCATCACAAACCGCCAGAGACAATGATGAGAAAGCTTCTTCTTAGTGCACCTAAATAAATTACAGCACATGTTGTTGCATCTATAGAAATGCTAAGTAGAGATCAGATATTGTCCAGCTCTAGTGTTAGCAGACACACTGTGTCATGCCTATCTAGCCAGTTCCGTCATGGGAGAAACTGTACAGAGGGATCAAGACATAGAGTTGATCAACATCTCCGAATCAAAACAAGAAGGCTACAGGAAATTAAAGAGGAAGAGCATATTTTTAGTTCAAGGAAGCACTCAGTGTCCAAAATGGACTTATATATCATGGACAGGCACTTGTCATTCTAGCTCTTTGCACCAGAGAGCAATGGGAAAGATTCATGCCTCACACACAGGAGTTATTCCCAAATGCTGGGAAATGGATAGTCTGCAGGATATAGGAGCCAGAGAGGTGATTTGGAAACGAAAGCCACACTTTTCCAGATAGGGAATATCTGGAAAAGTCATTAGTGATAATGGACCTTAGTTCACATGTGACAAATTCAGAGTATTTTCACAGCATTGGGAATTTGATCAGCTCACCTCCTCTCCAGCTTATCTACAGAGTAATGGGAAAGTTGAGTCAGCATTAAAACAGCAAAGAAGCTGCTGATCAAAGCTGTCACCTCAGAGTTGGACCCCTATTTGTCTCTCACTCCTGGCCTGTCTAAATACCCCATTGTAGGGATGCGAGACAAGCTTAGCACAAGCCCTGATGGGATGTAGAATCAAGGCCATAGCTAGACCTAAGGTTTATCCCTGGATCGTCCAGGGGTCAAACCTGTTCATCTAGGTGACGCACAGGGGATCCAGTGTTCAGGCAGGGGTGAACCCTGGATGATCCCAGGATAAACCTTAGGTCTAGCTGTGGCCCAAATCTCTGCTACCCATGCACTGAGATCCACTAGTAGGAAACTGCATAGGGGAGATGGCTTGCAATCAAAGGAGATGACCTAGGTACTACTGTTTACCCAGAAACATCCCAGCCCTAGAGGAGGACTGCCCAGTATGTCTACAGCCTGTAGAGATACAGAAAAATGTAGACACCTGGAACTGAGGTAAAAGCAGTAGATCCCAGATCCAATTAGGTGACTACTTCAGAAGGCAATATACTATGGGCATGTTTAGACCTAGGGAGGGGAGGGGAGGGGGAGGATCTCGCGATATGGTGATTGCGAGATCCTCCTCCATCCACATGCAGCACGCAATATCCCGGGAGGAAGAGGACGCTGTGCTTGCCATTTTATTTTTTGTTTTATTGAAAAGGAGCGCAGGAGCACTCCACCGAAAAGGTCAGTTTTTTAATCATCATCATCATCATCATCATCATCATCATCATCCCGCTCCCCCCTCCCCCCTGATGGGCACGGAGCTCCTGGAGAGCTCCATGCCCTGTGCCCGGCTCCTCACGTTTACTTGTGAGGAGCTGGGACAAAATTGGGATGGCCGCCCACACCTCCCGTGGACTCGGGATCATCCCAGGACCACAGGAAAACCCAGGGGGAAAGTGTAGGGCAATATCCTGGGGAAATGCAGGGATCTTCCCTCCCTGCTCCCGAGATCCCCTGTGTGTCATGTGGACACACAGGGATGATCCCCAGGACAATCTTGGGGATATCGCCCCCATCTAGACATGCCCTATGTCATACTCATAGACAGTTGCCCTCTTACAAGCAGTAAGAAGAGTTACTGCATGATATGCTGTAGCAAGTGCTTGAATCTAAAACTACTTTGGAGATCAAACCCCATTGACTGGAAGAGATCCACAAGTGAGATCTATAAAACAGGATGGATGGATTCACCTGTGCCTGGCTTCATTGGGTGCTTGCCGAGCTGCCGCCATTGCCTGCCCCTCCTCATGGCACTGCAGAAGCTTCTGGATGGCCTGATGAAGCTATGGGGTCATCTGTCCTCTTAGTGAGCTGCCATTTTGCACAATGACCATGGCTTGGGCTTTTCTGGGAAGGTAATGTTGTGTAAATGGCCGCTTTGCAGCCACTGTTTATGTAACATTACCTTCCCAAAAATTCCCGAGCCACCATCGTTGTGCAAAATGGTGGCTTGCTAAGGGGATGGGTGTCTGCTGGGTGCTTGCTGAGCCATGGGGTGCTTGACAAATGGGTCTGGGAGGGAGAGAGTGGGTGGGAGTCCATTGGACTTCACACACCCCACGACTTCCCTGCTGTAAAATAGTGACAAAGCGAAAAAATTAAAGATCAGGTCATATTTTAAACAAACCAGCATCCCTCAAGGACTACGTAACTAACTGAGTCCATTGTAAAGATGTGACTCCATCAAGGACTCAGGATCTAGTAACAGGATTTACTGGAAGAGGAAATCTGTGGGATGGGCTCTCTCTCTCTCACTCATTGGATTGGGCCTAAAGCAGACACATAATTAACAGAATGAAGACCTTTCCTCTCATCTAAAGCCTGCCAGTGTTTCATGGTCATGAACCACTCTATCCCAGTCCCAGACAAGTAACAGGACTAACTGTGCACATATTCAGAGTGCCTTTCCCTCACTGCTGAATAATCACAACTAGCAGTCACTCATTGAAAGAAAGGCTCACAGGAAAAAGCCGATGGGTTGTAGATGAATTTCAGCCCTGGCTCAGTCGAGTTGTTAAGCATTGGCTTGGAAGGAAGGCTGTATGTGTCATGGGTGTGCATTGTGGGTCGCTAGGGAATAGACCAGAGTGCATTAATTAGAACAGGGTTCTTCCTTTCTATTGCATGCTCAAGTCCCCATCAGTCCTTCCCTCCCTGGTGGAATCATCATAGATTTATAAGAAAATCTGTGTTGGTTCCTGTGTGTTTGCAGATGATGATGATGACGATGATGATGACGATGATGATGATGACAATGCACCCCGGGTAATGAAAACAAAATTGTGTACTCAAATCAGAATCAATCTGCATTAAAAAAAAAATTGGCCCATGTGTTTGTTTACAAGAAGATAGCAACTCTCATGTCTCTGACTGTGGAAAGAAATGGTTTTTAAGCCCGTCACATCATGCGCTTCCATGCTAATCTCAGATCTTGAAGGAAGGGGGAAGACAATCTTGTTGCCTTTGTGTAAGCTTTCCTACTGTCTGGCTGTAATCACTATCCTTGCTCTTCCCCAGCCACCAGGAGACTGCTCCATTTTTCCAAGAGGCTATCTGATAACATTTGTACAGAAAAGATGAGTATAATGCTAGGTCAAAAGAGAACATTCCATATATTGTTTTTCTGACAAGCCCTACAGCATGTGTATCTTTTGCACCACACGAGGGTTCCTCAGTGCCCAAGATCTTCGCTTTGCATTTCATTTTCTCGGCTGTAAAATTACTGAAGTCTTTTCCTCCACAAAGTTCATAGGTTTTTAGGTTCAAATTCAATTCTGGATGTATTCATGTTAGCAGGAGGCTTTGGTCCTACCATGATGCAGTTCACACTGGAACAGAATTCATGCTGGGAGATCTCCTCTTTTAGCATTGTTAAAGAATTCTTCATTTGGCGTATTCTCAAAACACCTTATGGCTCAAACCCTATGAAAAGACAGACGACTAGAGATAGAGAACTCTTGTCGTAACAGTTTGCGTAAATGTAGGTTCTGGACAAACATTCACTGGGACCCAGAGAAAGATGATTTATTTTTGTGAACCACCCAGAGAGCTTTGGCTTTTGGGTGGTATAGAAATGAAATGAAATAAATAAATAAAATCTCATCTTTCTCTTTCACTATGATAAGCTAGCATGTGAGGGAGCTAGATTCTTGGCACAAATAGCCAACTGGATGGAATTTCTGTTCGTGAGATTGTATTCATGCCTCCTTTTTTCTTTTCTTTTCTTTTTTTGAAGACAAATCAGGGAAATGAAGCCTCCATACAAATTTTCTGCATTGATCAGTGCCAGCTCTGGTTGAATATCTGAATCAGGACACAGCTCTTCATCTGTATTTGTCATATACCTTTACTATTCATCATGGCGATTGTCTAGTAAAGTTAGAATACACTGCCAAAAATATTTCTCATGCCATTGGTGAGTAACCTGTTATCCCAGAGAACTATTGCACTGGAATGTAGAAGTCCCTGCTTAATATGGTTGCCTTGTTTGCTGGGAACAGGTGTTTGTAGGCATCGTTTTATACATTGGCTTATAGTGGCCTTTACCGTAAAAGATTCTTGCAAAAATCAGTGAGTGAGAATGAATGCCAAAGGGCAGAGATTATACATAGATTGTTCTTCTTGAAGCAGATAATACATACACCATTTGTATATGCTATATGAAGATGACTTTATTTAAAGATGTCTCTATTTGAACTTTGAAATTTACAAGTGTTAATTTTGTATGATTCCCAAGAAAAAAGACAAAACACAAAGGGTTGGATAGCTTTGTTATAGGTACAGAAGAATTTCTTAAGGTCTTACAGGATGAATTTGATCAATTTGAAGTCAGAATAAATAAAAACTAGGAAGCTGTAAAGTAGGCATTGAAAAGAAACTGTTAGATCTAGAGAGGAAGATTCAAGAAATGCCCAAGTTCAAGGTTCAAGAATTGTTTCAAACAGTGTATCACATTTAACCTTGGTCCTCTTCTCCTTTGTTTTCCTGTTCCACTGTCCCTCTTTATCCCAGCTTGCTACCTCTTGTCTGAAATACTATTGGTGAACACACAGACTAGGGCCTTCTTAGTGGTAGCACTGGGTTATAGAACTCTCTGTCTAGGAGAACTGGTTGGTTTCCCCTCTTTGTGTTTTCACTGGCATCAGATAAAAACAATGTTCTTCAGATGCTCAGTTCAGTCGGATAATCTCCAATTTTTGGTTCCTTTTTCTAGGTTTGTTATTGCTATTGATGTTTATTTTAGTTTTGGTTGTTACTATTGTCTTGTTTGTATTGGTGTCCTTTTTATGATGACTGTTAGAGAAACCAAATAGCTAGTTCTGGGGCAGGCTGGGGAAGAAGCATTGGCATTAAATAAAGATGAGTTGCTCTGGGGAAAAAAAGAAAAGAAATCACATGAAGTTTTTTCTCCACCCTTTTTTTCACTCTCCTTTTTTGCTAGAGTGCTAAAGAAAGATGTTATCCTCACCCCTGGAAGACAGAGACACTCGGCATATGTTGCACATGATGTCAAGTTATTGGCTTCAGCCTGTGTTCTTACAGCCTTGAGATGACATAATTAGGTACATTCTGTGAAAGTAACTTAAGTTGCTACTCTTTGTTCCCATGAACTCAACACATCTGGCACAGACGATCATGCTGGAAAAAAGGAAACACTTTTGTCTTAAAGTGCTTTCTGATCACAAGTGAGACCTGTTTTCTTCTCTTTGGTGCCCAGTCAAGTTCTTTTGGATTTTCTTGTGTCCACAATTTTACCACCATTTAGAGCCAAACTAGACATTTCCTTGATACATATCTACAGGTCTTGTTTTTCCTAAAAGCAAAACAGGCAAGGATGGGGAAATCTTACTGGAACGCAGTGTGCAGGGAGGCAAGGCTGATCTCTTCTCTCTCCAGAATGACTGGAACACCATCACGCCACCCTCTGCGCACGGCTAGAATACTTAGATAAAAAGTCCCCATTGGCACCCCTGGGGACTCTTGATCAAAGCCTTCTAGATGCCTCTGGGGAGGGGATGATCCAGTTGTGAGGCTGTTCCAAATGTGATGGGGAGGGGAAAAATAATCACCCCATCCCCTTGCATTGTGTTCCACTGCCCAGAATAAGTTAAGGGAAAACTTGATACATAGTTGAATGGTACATATCAAGGGAACATCTAGTGACTACTGAAACACCATTTGTATCTAAACAACAGTCTTTTGGAGATGCCTGGGATCCAATTGTACATGGGCATAGAGTTATGGAGAAATACATGGGGTTTGGGGGGGAGATGTAAAATGTTTTGGGGTACCTCAGTGTTCTCTCTCTGTGTGTATGTGTCTCTGTCTTTGTCTTTAATCTGCCAGCAGACTCTATTCCAGGGATAGGGAATGTGTGGCCCACCAGATGTTGGACTGCAACTCCCATCATTCACACCATTAGCCAATGTGGGTTAGGGCTGATGGGAGTTGTAGTCCAACAACATCTGGATTCTTTCAAAGCCCTTTAATTGGAATGAATACACTTTAAGTCCTTTAACAAGGATCTAGCCTTTTAAATTACAGAGTTGTTCTTTACGTTTTACCGTTTCAATGTTCTTGGGTTTATTTTTAGTGTTCAGGTTTTATTGCTTTTAATTGTTGCGCACCACCTTGAAGGCTTTTTATCAAATAAAGTTGTATATAAATGTTAACCAATACATATAAATAAAACAGCATCTGGAGGGCGCCATGAAATAAAACAATTTATTTCTCCTGTGAAAGCAATCCGCGCTGATGGGTCAGCTTCAGAGGACACCATGGACAGCTCCTTCTCCCTGCTCTCTTCTTTCAGGGCACATACATACGTGTTCTGCCCTGCTGATGTCTACCTGAGCAAAGGGAATCTTTTTAGTTGTTGTCCTCTACCTTTCACTATGAAGGAAAAACCAAGACACATAGGACCAGCGAAAAATACTACAATATCCAGGATGGGCTGTACAAAGTTGTGGCAAAATTAGCCAGACATTCTTAATATTTATTACATATAGCCTAAACAGTACAAATACATATTGGAAGTAAACATTAAACATAGTGAGAATCTTACCTTATTGTACAAAAGTCCATTTTACTGTACAAACGCAAGCCAATGGGCAGAATAAAACGACAACTGCAGATTATATTGATCGTTTCGATACTTCATCAGTCAGACTCTGCATGGTGACACTTTAAAGTTTCAATAACCGTGGCTCTCTTCACTCTCACTATACGTTGCAAGTAAGCTACTAGCACAAAGGTGACAATAATGAATAAAGGTAAATGTTCCTGCACAACTTACTGGAATTTTTTTTAATGTCATTTAATAAGGTAATCTGAACATGGTACCTTCCTATATCAGGCCTTTATATCTTTTAATTTCTTAGAAAATGCCTCCAGTATGTTCTGCAGGACCTCCCCTATATTGTAGTGTTTTTCACTGGTCCTATGTGTCTTGGCTTTCCCTTCAGAGTGTGGGGCTCCTCTCCTGTTGTGTTTATGTCCTCTACCTTTCAGCACTGGCAAAGCAGCTGGATTTCGACAACACAGAAGAAAATTGGGTGGCTCTCTTATAATCTATGCTTCACATTTTTCTTACACCAGAGTTTTCAGCTACAGTCATGTTACCTGAACTGAGTAACTGTAGTATTCTAAATGCATGTTTCTTTAAAGCTTAGGGATATTTTGATGACAGAGCGCAACAGCATAGACCAGAATCACAGAACTGAGCAAGGCTCAACTGGGCTTATGTCTTGCTCATTTCTTTTCTAGAGCTGAGGTGGGCTGTCTCAGTAAATTTCCAGGCAGAAAGATTCCACATGCCCTCAGCAATAGACACCATTGTTTAGCACTTTATTACAATTAACAGCACAGTCCTACTGGGCATGGATGGGGATGTATAGATAGCATAAAATCCAACTGTGTTTCACAGATTGTTGGGCACCTTTGGTTCCATTGTCCGCTCATTGAAAGAATCAGGTTTTTAAACAAGTTTCTGAATTTATGGGAAGTTGTGCACGCAAAATGTGCAAACACCAAAAGTACAACCCCCAAAGTGCATTTTCACACTTTACCCTTTGGGGAAATACACATGTTTGGCCATTTAAAAAAAAATATATATTTTTTTGCATAACTTTCTATTACTACATTTGTGCAAAATTCTGGAAGGTTTGAAAAACTGTCCTGCAAGTCTGCAGAATCTGCCTGACAGGAGAAAAGCGAGTCTGTTGGCTCAGATTCATAAAGATTGGAACCCATGTGCTTCCATTGGGAATTTCTCTGCCATCCGTAGACATGGAGAGGAGATCCAAAGGCCGATGAACTGCCTCATTCAAAGCCCTGCAGGGATGATGATGATGATGACAACAACTATTTTAATAGATTTATATACTTCTGAGCATTTTTAAAAAAATCTCTAAGCAATTTACAAGAAAATTAAATACATTAAAATGCATTATTCATTAAAATACAATTAAAATGCATAATAATTCCTAAAAACATTTAATAAAACACTAACAAAAACATTAAAACTAATACAACACCACAATTGGAAACAGACTGGGCAGCACACTTATTCAGGGAAAGCCTGGGTCTTTAGTTGGTACCTAAAGCATGACACAGTTGGTGCCTCCTGAATACCGGTGGGAAGGTCATTCCATAAAATCGGCAGCACCATGGAGAAGGTCCACTTCCACAATGCTGCAGGATAGCAATCTTCACACTGTGGTACAATCAACAAGAGTTCTTCTAACGATCTTAATGATCACACAGGTCTGTACAGGGGAAGGTTATCTCCCAGGTAATTTGGTCCTGAGTTGTTCAGGGATTTATATGCCAACAGCAAGATCTTGTACTTGGCTCGTTAGTTAATAGGCAGCCAATTCAGGTGCTTTTTCAACACTGGTGTAATATGTGCATGGCTAGTAGGTACCCCACTCAGCACCCTGGCCAGCACAGGAATGTGGACCAAGGCTGGTGGATCAAATCTTCTGGAGCAAGTACAAGGATAGTCCCATACAAAGTGCATTACAGTATCTAAATGTGACATTACCAATGCATGGACTACATTGGCCAGGCTATTCCTGTCCCGGAAATGGCATAGCTGATAAACCAGCCTGAATTGGTAATTGATGCTCCTCACCACAGAAGTCACTCAGCCTCTAATGGCAGTGATGAATCCAGGAGCACCTGATGAGTCCAGGGATCAGGCTTGCATGGCATTGAAAGTTTGAAACCAGTGGGCAGGAATGAATCTATGCCAGATCCACTGTGGAGCCACTGTTTCTTCTAGCGTACCTCCTTTCCTGCCTTCCCAATGTCAGGGGTGAAGTGGCTTCCGAGGTTCTTACAAATGCCTCCTCCTCCTCCGCCTCCTCCTTCTTCCTGCAGTCTACAAGTACAGGTGGCATAACTAGATAGTCTGCAGTCATACATATATACCTTGGGCCCTTTGGGAATCTTAGATATAATGTTGCATACCTCAGTCACAATATAGTTGAAACTACTGGTCTACGAGGACAACTTCAATCAAATTCCTGCTCAGGAAGGAAGGACAGATAACCAGCAGGGGGATCAGAAGCTGTTGTTCCAAATGACTTTTCTGGCTTTCCCCAGCCTGGTGCCCTCCAGATGTTTTGGACTAGAATTCCCATCATCCCCTGACTGCATTGCCAATGGTTAGGAATGCTGGGAGTTGTAATCCAAAACATCAGGAGGGTACCAGGTTGGGAAGGCTGATATATTCCTTGTATCTCCCTTGCGAGTGAATGTTGGGGGCAGAACCTGGATGCCAAAGACATGGAGGCAAGCTCTGAAAGCAGCAGTCAGTCCTCATTCGTGGTGTTTAATTCTTGGTGTTCCCCGCCTCATTCTTGGTGTTCCCCACCTCGATCAAAATGGAGAGGTGGGTAAGAAATAAAATTATTATTATTATTATTATTATTATTATTATTATTATTATTATTATTATTATTATTTTCCTCAATGATGAGAGCTGCCAGGACTCAACCCAATATGCATAGGGGCTGGCTGTGGGCTTCTGAGACTCGAGGGAACGCACCCTGCTTAGGGTCAGTGGCTGGTCTCTTTTTCAGATTTTTCAGGGCTGATCCTTATAGCTGGAAAGACGGGGCACTGTGTGTTCATGAGCACAAGCTCCAACCAAGGCCAGGAGCTGCTCTTCAACATTCTGTTCTGCTATCAGAGCACTGAGGAGGCTGTGCAAGAAAAGGGCTGAAACACAGGAATTGTTGAGTTTTAATTGGTCTCACACACAGAGATTTCAATGAAGGCTTGTTTTAGCTTCGCTGAGGCTTTGATGTTGTTTGGCTTATCTTCTTTAGACTGAATATTTTAAATATGCAGCTCAATTATTTATCTGCTCTGTCCAGATGAAATGCAGCATTACTTTATTTCTGACTGCCAGATCAGAAATTAAGTCTAAACAGTGCTGGATTCTGCACAGATCCTTGGGGAGGGGGGGTACTATTTTGATGAATAGGTTAAGATACGATCGGCAGGCCATCACGTTTGATACACTGTTCTTCATTGCACCCATCTTTCAAATGCTAGAGTGTTAAAGTTATTCTTGATCACTGGTGCTTAGGACTTCGTGGCTTTCAGCCTAATGTGTATTGTAAGCATCCCCTGCTTTCAGGACTAGCCATACCCTGCTTTCAAAAACTGGGTCAGCCTTCTCTAACCTAACCTTTTTGTAAACTGCCCAGAGAGCTTCGGTTATGGGGAGGTATATAAATGTAATAAATAAATAAAATAAATAAAATAATGCTCTCCAGTTACATTGGACTACAACTCCCATTATTCCCAGCCAGAATGGCCATTGGCTTCTGTGCTGCGGCTTGCTCAAGCATTGTGGGTGGCAAAGTCAAAGCACATGGCTAGGGGTGTTGCAGAATAGCACAAGGCCATGCTTTCTTCATCATCATCATCATCATCATCATCATCATCATCCATCGCAAATCAGAGCAATTACTGGCAACATTTCTAGGGCTTTCATCGGCTTATGGGAACTTATGGGATGTCTTAGTTCCATCCCCTCTCCTGTTCTGTCTTCTCCTCCACGTGCCTTGTCTGTTTATTTTATTTTATTTATTTATTACATTTTTATACCGCCCAATAGCCGAAGCTCTCTGGGCGGTTTTAGAAATACATAGCAGGGATTAGGGAGTGAGGTACAAACTGAGACCCAAAATCCAAATGCAATTTCTAGAAGACCTTTATCAAATAGAATGCCATTCAATTTAATCCATTCACACTTCCCACATTCACGCAGATAGTTATCCATGTTGGAGCCTGTGACAACGTGACTCTGCACTGGGTTTACTTTGGATCACACCCGCTGCCACCACCTGTGACAACCCCCACCTTATACTGCTCCTTTATTACTTCTTGAACCAAAGGACCCAGCCCAGGTGCAAGTGTCAAGAGGTTTGGACTGCTGCAGCCGCCCCTGTGACCCGCCTTTCTCTACTTAGGCCCCACAGCTATACAACTCAGCACCCTTACCCCAAATTCTCCTTTCCGCTGCCACCATAGATCTGTACCCCTCCCAGGTACTCCAAGGACCACACCAGTTGTAATTGAATGTAATTTATGAACAAGTAGTTGGTGTAGGTACAAAAGCTTAACGGTTTCCTCAGTTCTCAAGCGTAATGGTTATAAAGCACAATGGGTATTGGTTTCAGTCAGTTCTTTCTCTTAAATGTTTCACAATACAACTTCAGGTTCTCCTGCCTACTCTACCCCTACTAGGCTACACTATTCTCTCTCCCACACTCCAATCCACCAAAACAACAAAACACACAGAGACCCTTCCTATCTCTCATCCTCATACCTTTTCTCCTGTCAGCAGCAGCATATATATATTCACACAGTCCTCTGACTCCACCCGTTCTCTCACACCAACCCAGACACTCCACACAAACATCCAATCGGCACTCTCCTTCCATCCGGCACTCACTCCCCCTCTGTGGCCTTATACTTACCACTCAGCTACATATACACAGTGAGGACCTTCTTTAAACTTTTCAAACATTCTTATTAACTAATAAACCTTTATATTAAACTTAACATCTCAGCCCAATGCAGTAGAACTTCACAGAGCCATAGAACAGCTAATTGTAAGCATCTTGCTGTTCATGTTTCCTGGCCAGCTTTAGACGTACACAAAAAAGGGAGAGAAGTCTCAGGATGCTGCAGAAAAGTTTACTATACAAAAGCCTGATCCATTTTGGCCTCTTGTGCGTTTAAGGCCTTCTTCAGGAGGTTGTTATAGTATCTTCAGAAAGTATTAACAACAAATTGTCTTGTGAGGGCGACTAGATCACAAGACAATTTGTTGTTAATAATTTCTGCAGATACTATAACAACCCCTTGAAGAAGACCTTAAAAAAAAAGGAGAGGCTGAAATGAATCAGGCTTTTTGTGTACATCTTGGTGGATGCTCACCCACCTTCCACCCTCAGCTTTACATGTATGCACCTTGCTTGTCCCAATTTTCCAGCCTTTACTGCATGTTTCTTCTGATAACTTTTCATCATTCAAACTTCTGAAGCCTTTCACCCCACACAGAGGGCCATTATATGATGTTACTTATCATTTACTTGATCGAAGAAGCAGGAGTGAGCTGAGAGCAACTGCTTCTTTGGTCCTTTCCTCAGAGTTCTGCTGATTTGGGGGTATGCTAAAATACTCTTTTCTCCCAGTTTTTGCATGACGTGGGAAGATATGCCTGGAAACTCTGCTGTTGGATGCTAAAGGGCCTCACCTTTCCCTTAAAAGCCTCAACCAGCACTTCATGTGCTGGCAACATTCCTGAATTATATGAACTTTACCTCAAGTTTTGTGCTTTTCTTGAAAGTCTTTTTATTCAGTGGTTTCCCCAAACTCAGCTAATTGTATGCATCTGATTGATTGATTGGTTGTATTTATATACTACCCCATAGCCAAAGCTCTCTGGGCAGTTTACAAAAGTTAAAAACAGTAAACATTAAAAACAAATATACAAAGTTTAAAAACAAAAAGCAGAAAAACAACAGTATCCTTATAAAAACAGCTGTTCATGTTTCCTGGTCAGCTTTACATGTGCACACCTTGCTTGTTCCAATTCTCCAGCCTTTACTGCATGTTTCTTCTGGTAACTTTCCTTCATTCAAAACTCTGGAACCCTTTTACTCCACATTGGGGGGGGCATTATATGATTTTACGTATAATTTACTTGATAAAAGGAAAGAGATCCCATTGTGCTCCTTCTAATAGAGAGCCAGTGCGGTGTAGTGGATAAAGTGTTGGTCTAGGACTGGGAAGAACTGAGTTCAAATTCCTCTTCTTGGTGTTGCCTTTCCTGACCCACACTCACTTTCACTGGCTTTTCAATTTCCAACTATTAAAAGCCTGGGACTTTGTGCTTGGAGATGGTGGAGGGAAGGAGGAAATTCTAATGCTGACAGTTATCACTCATAAAGGCAATACCATTTATTTATTTTAAAAATTTATGAAGCACCCTTCATCCACAGGATCCCAAGACAGTGTACACAATATGAAAAACAGAAGACAAATTCAACAACAACAACAACAACAACAACAACACATACTATTACACGCTAAAAAGCAAATTAAACAACAATAACTCTTCAATCAGCAAAACCAGAAGACAATCAGTTTGGTTTAAAAGTAAAGAAAACAAAAACAAAACTAAAATATTCAAATGTTAAAATGCCTGAGGGAAAGGGAAATTTAATTATCCTCTCTGTAGCTCTTGATCTTTTTGAATGAGAGAATCGGTCGTATTTGTAATGTTCCCCTCTTCACACAGATGGTGTAGAACGCCAATTGTAATCTGGGCCAGAAGTGGCGATGGCTGCTCTTCCATCAGCTTCAGCTTAGCTTGATAGTGGTGGCCTCTTCCGCTTGCCAATATGAGTACAGCAATCCAACAGATGTTTAATCAGGAATTGGGCTTGTAAGAGAACACCTACAATTCCTCCCAGTTGTCCAATTCATGTCCAGGGATTTATTGATGCTGGGACTTCTTGCCAAAGATGAGCTTTATTTTCATGTATTCTAGCAGGCATGGTTAGTTCACAGTAAACCCTGGAATTTGGTGCTGATACATACTTAACATGGTTGTATTCATTATGTTTTGGTGAACCCGTGCAGCATGGAAGGAAGATGCAGCACTGTAAGCATGCTCTGGGTATGAACTGGTCATGCTTCCTGCATTCACTGCATGCTCCTGAGTGTTGGTAGATACATAACTCCCATTCACATTGTATGCATTCACCAAAGCATGCACCAATGTATCCCAAGCAAACGTGGCTGCTGCATAAGTGCCAATCAACCATCAGCCTACCACCACTTGGCCCACTGGGGAATGGTTCAGTCACAGCTATGGCCACCCAACAGAGGACATGAAATTCTGTTATTACGTAAGTTAAGAAGATGTGGCTGGCTGCTAATGCTGGAACTGGTTGAGATTGTCATGTTCCATCACATTTGATTTGTGGCATTTAAAACAACAACAACAACAACAACAACAACAACAACCGTGTATCTTCATTGCTTCTCATTGAATTTAGCAGGAGCTGCATTTCTGTATACTATGGGAATGTTTGGGGGATTGGTTCACTGCAGTATAGACATAGATATCGCTCTCTGTAAGATTTGTTTTACTGAGATGAAAAGCAAGTTCAGTATTCATGTCATGGAAGTTGTGAGCCTTCTGATTAAAGTTTATTGAGGTGCAGTTTACAAGATAATGTGATTGCAGTTGAGAGTTGCATGCATGGGAGGCTGATAAAATATCTCTTTTAATCTTAAATATTAAAATATTAAGATTAAAAGATCTCTTTTAATCTTAAATATCAGCCTTCCCCAGCCTGGTGCCCTCCACTCCCAGAATAGCCAATTGGGGGTTGTCATCCAAAACATCTGGTGGGCACCAGGTTGGGGAAGGGTGGACTAAATGATCTCAGCAAACCTCAACAGTGTATCCAGATCTTTATGAGCAATGGGCAACATTGCACCCTCGATTGGTCTTTAAAGGCACTTGTCAATTATTTCTATAGCACTTTCAAAAATGGTCAAAACCCATCATAATTTTTACCGTCAGCAAAATTTAGTCTCAGCAAGATTTGCTATTATCCCCATTTGATGAATGAGCAACTAAGGCTGAGATGATTTGCTAAACTGACCCAGGGACGCTAGGCAATAATGCCACCACTGACCCACTGTTGCCCTTTCAAATGCCATTTCAGCCTGAGCAGGTCCCATGTGAACTACCTTAGAAGTCTGAGTCATCTGGAGAGGATTCATCTCCTAATAACTTGCTTGAAAGCTCTGAGAGGTGATGTGCAAGTATGCTATTTGTGTTTTTTATTGTTTTTAAATGATCCTATTATAGAACAGACAAAACTAACTTTCGCATAGCAAATTGAAACATGTATCTTTACAAAGGAATAATCCTCTCTTATCCTGTGTGCTCATCTTTCCTGTGCCTTTATTTTCAGAAAAGGTTAACTTTTGCTTTGGGTAGTAGAATACCATTTTCTTCCAAAGAACCCAAGGACTCAGGGTTGTTGTTTTTTAAAGCAAATTTTCCAACTGCACAAATACCCTGTCATACACCCCCCTGCCCCCACCCAAGCCAAACATATTATTTCTCTTTCACGACTGTACAGATTATCACGAACACTAATAGCACCTTAAACTTAAAGACAGATTGACAGGGCCATACAGAGGAAGGACGACAGACCAAGAGAAGTACACCACTGGTTATCACCTACAGCCCCCAATTGAAATCACTGCAGTGGATCATCAGTGAACTCCAACCCATCATCAGCACTGACACTTCTCTTTCACAAGCCTTGGGAGGCAGACCAGTCCTGGCCTACAGACAACCTCCCAAACTGAAGCAGTTGCTAACCAGCAATAGGACAGAGGACAGAGGCACAGACAGAGGGACCAGACCATGCAATAGACCCAAGTGCCAACTCTGCCCCCACCTCTATTCACAGGACCCAACAACATCAAGGGGTCTTTCACCTGCATGCATCCTTATCTAATTTGTGTTACATGCCATCCCTGACTTTGTCTACTGTTAAGTTCTTAATAAGCACATACACATAACACGTGTCTTATTTTTTTCACCACTCTTTTCAAGTGCACATTATCAGTTTCCCAATTGCACATTTTTTCCTCAACTGCACACTAAAAAAACCCCTGCAGGGACTTTAGGAAGAGCAGGGAGACACAGACAGACAGACAGACAGACAGACAGACAGACAGACCCCACAATGTGAAACCAGTGCTTGCTTTTTGCATTTTAATCTTGAAACTCCGGATCTTTTTGGTGAATATTGTTTTTCCACCTGCCCCACTTGAAATCTCTCCCCCCCACCCTGCTCCTCCTGAAATGGGCTTTTTGCAACTTCCACAAGATCTCTGGGTAGAATTTCCTCTTTCGCTTTTGCTGCACCAAAATGATTAAATAATATGGCAGCTTCTATAATATCAACACTCCCAAGATGAGTAATGAGGGTTGTGTTGGATCCAGATTTAGTCATACTGAGTAGACCCATTAAAATGAATTGGACTTAAACTAGTCATGAATAATTTAAGTTTCATTGATTTCAATGGGTCAACTCAAAGTATGACAAAATCAGGACTCAACGCGTTGATTTTAGACTAGTGGTTCCTTTTCCCATTCCTTACATTTGAAATTCTTACCACAATTCCTTTTGGATGTGCTACCAGGAAATAGCATTTCCCCCAACTTCTTCCATACGACAGAGACTTTCTCTATGAATGGTGAGATCTGATATTTATCACATCTCCGAGACCTTTAGCTATCTGTCAGTCTCCACAATGCGATAGATGTATGAACCTGCCCTAAGAAGCTAGTGAATTCTCAATGCTGACATTTCAGGGGAGTTTAAGAAGAATGTGAATGCATCCTCATCTCTGTGGTATCCTGCTTTTCATTCATTTATCACATCCCTAGACCTCTTCTTTTTAAAAAGAAAAAGAAAAAAGAAAGAAAACAAAATTTCAAATGTATCTGTCACATATAATCATCCCCCCCCCCGCCAAACATAGGTGCACTTCTATACTCACTTAACTGGGAGTAAGGCCGTTTCTACACCTGCCTTTTCCCCCTGGATCGTCCCGGGATCATCCCTGTGCATCCAAATGACACACAGGAGATCCTGGGAGCAGGCAGGGATGATCGCTCCATTTCCCTGGGATAATCCTTATGTGTAGAAAGGGCCAATGTCTCCCTGAACTCTACTCTACGTTTGATTAGATATGCATAGGTGTACATTGCTATGAAAGCAAGCTTATACTTCATCTTTTCACTGAAATCAAATAATAGAATTTTAACATGGGCTGTATTGCATACTAAAGGCATAATCCAGCAAAAATAATATCAATAAAAAGAATTAGCTGAACCACTGGCAAGCATGCTGAGTCATGTTTGTTGGTGTTGAGTGGGGGGGGGGGGGCAATGTAGATCAGGAAGACACACGGGGTTAAATGGCTACATTCCTACTACCAGCAGCCATTCCAGCAGGCTATGCTGAAGGAGATGTGAGTGGGAAGCAGGGCCATTACACCAACCCCACTGAAAGATTTAATTTCCCCCTCTTCCCTCCCCTTTTCTTTTTCCCTGTGTGTTGTATCCTTTTAGATCATTTTATCGATTATGTGTAAGCTGTTTCGGGGCTGGGACTGCCTAAAGATCTGGATAAAAATACTTTAAATAAACAAATAAAATAAAATCCCCCCCAAAACACACATACCACTGCTTTGATCAAAACTGAAGTCCTTTACAGGTGCTTTTAAAGATTTTAAAAAGGAGAAGGTTGGCAGATTAAGTTGCTGTTTTTCTTCCACCATGTCTGCATTGGACCCAAGAATTTTGGCCCATATTATCCAAGTAGGAACAGATATTAACCTTTCCTATGAAAGGGGGGAAAGCAAGAGGCAGGAGTAGAGATGGATTGTATTGTGTTGTATTCTTTTAAATATTTGTATTGTATTTTTAACTGTTATATTACATTTTAGTATTTTAACAATTTGTAATCTGCCCAGAGAACATTGGTTATTAGGCAGATAAGGAATATAAATAAATGAATAAAGCTGTACACGTAACTGCACTCTACTTTTATATGAGAGCCAGTGTGGGGTAATGGTTAGAGTGTTGGACTGGGACTTGGGAGATCTGGGTTCTAATCTCAAGTCAGCCATGAAAGCTCACTGGGATGTTGTGAGGATAAAACAGCGAGGAGGAGGACTATGTAATCTACTCTGGGTTCCTTGCAAGTGGGAATAAAGGTGGGATATAAATGTAAAAAATAAATAAAACATATAAATCAAGTAAAAAGACAATGAGAAAGGAGGCCAGTTTCTAACTGGCACAGTGCAGGAAGGCTTATTCAAGTCAACAAGCCACAGGACAAGGATAAGGCTTTTTCATTAAGAATCTTTGTTATGGACAATGACTTACAACCCCTTTTCTGTCTTGAGACATTGCTCCACAAATAGCTCTCTGGCAAAAGCAAAAACAGTCTATATTAAAACTGTTTTAACTGCTTTTACTGCTTTTAAATGATATATTGTTTTAACTTGGTTCATGGTTTAATTTGTTTTTAACTGTGCATATTTATTGTGTTTTACTGTATGTTGTTATCTGTATGCCACCCTGAGATCTTAATGATATAGGGCAGGATACACATGTTTTAAATAAATAAATAAATTTTAATCGTTCCAACATGCAGCTTGTCTGCTTTCTTATGGCCTCACCCCTCCTCCCATTCCTGAGGTAAAGGCAGAATACCGCACCAAACTCTTTTTTTAAAAATAAATAATTAAAGGATAGTGTTATTTAATTAAATTCTTGCAATTCTGTTCTGGATGCTGAGGTATGTTGCTTAATGCTACTCATTTGCATAAGTCGTTTTCCTGAAAATTATCCAGGCATTAAGATGTATCCTAAGAGATTGCCTCCCTCCCTGCAAAGGTAATTCCCTTGAGTGAGATGAGAATTATAAATTTAAATCCATGAGGGGTGGGGTTCTTTTGATGGGAGGGGGGAGTGCCATTGGTTGACTCACTCGTCTTCAGAAAGCAGGTATAAACTGGAAAGGTGGAAAAGAAGTTGCGTTGAATCCCGCTGCAATGCTGCATGCTACACTCAAAGGGTTTTTCTTTAAGGAAGATTACAAGCAATTTAATAATATCTTAATGGAATATGTAAGTCATTAAGCAATAGCAAGAAGAGAAAAAAAAGTTTGAAGATTTACCATACCTCTGTGTTGACTAATGGAAGAGTTAGGCAGAATTAATTTATGAAATGTAAAAAAAGAATAAGATATGACTAAGTGTGTGTCTGTTTTGATATGTACTCAAAGGATTGATTGACACATTTTGAAATCTGTAAATGCAGTACATGTGCTGGAATGGAATCATCACTGTGTATGTAAACATTGGATGTTTACACATCCATCCATAAACACAATATATCCAGTTCCTTTGATTTTTCCATTCCTCGTGAAGGGAAAAGGAATTGTGTGCACAGTATATGCATATATATATCTGAGGAGATTTTAAAACCTTTTGGCTGCAATCCAGGCCCAGTTACCTGGAAGTAAGCCTAATTAAACTCAATAGGACCTACTTCTGCATAGACATGCATTGCATGACAGTGTTTCGGTGTTGTTGCTATTTATGTTACTGGCATCTCTGAGGAGCCATGTTGGCAAAGCAGACATTTTAAAACTGATAAAAAAACTATACATTTAGAAGTGAATCACTGTGCAATCTTTTTTCTCTTTTAAATTTTTATTAATGCATAAAACGTTATGCAACATATTGTTATACAACACAACCATTATACACAACAAATTATTTTAGCTACTCAAGAAAAGCACTTTTGTTGGGCAAAGTGCAATCCTAAGCATGTTTACTTATGATTACAGCCTAAGGAAGTTGAGCCACAATCTCATGTCTGGACACCCTCTCCTCCACATGTCCTAGTATTTCTGCACAGATTTATCTGCCACAAACCCTTTGTGCATTGTAAAGAACCATGGGGCATATTTTGGGGAGCTAAATCTAGAGAGGCAATGTCAGTGTGAGCACACAAAAATTGGCAGAAATATTAGGAGGATGTTTACAGATGGGTGCTAAAAGTCACAGCATTCCCCCCCATTTCTTTTGCAACCTCCTTTTCTGTACCAGCAAAGATAGCACTCTGTTCTGTCACCAAATCCTTCCCAGGCACCAGTGCTTTGGATATGGAAGCATTCCAGGGCAAGGTGGAGAGAATTGGTGGCTGCTCCCCTCTCCAGAATATGCAGAGGCATTCTGGGGAAAATAATGCCTGGAGGCAACTAAGTTTCCTGATTCTGTAATTTGCCCTGGGTGAAAACTCAGGTGAGGAGCCTCAATATGTGATGAGCCACTGGAACAGGAGCAGTTTTAGTACCATGGCCAGCACCATGGGTACCACCCTAGGACTTTGAGTGATTTCAGGACCACAGAGAGCAGCCCTAGGAGCTAGAATAGGAATAAGTTACCTCAGCACTTGCCTGGGAGCAATGGCAGTGATTTATAGTCAGCCCAGGAGAATCTTTCTGGAAGCTCCACCCCCTCTGGTTATGTATCAGGCTGTTAAAGGCCCAAGTGGCCTTTCCTGTAGGCATTATCTTCTCCTAGGGAGTGAAGGTTGGAGGAGTTAGGAGCTGGTTGGGAACTGCTCCTCAGGGTCTCTCTGTTTCCGAAAGGAGCCTGACATTCAATCCTTGCAGTGAGGAGGCAGAGACATCTTCTGGAAGTCACATTGGTAGGATATGAGATCCAAGACAGTGGGCCAGCCCCAGTTCAGAAGGACTGGGGACTGGGACTGGTGCCTCATCAGAGATATTGTCACCGGAGTCTCCAAAGGTTCCCAGTCCTGGGCCATGGTGCTAAGAGAAGCATTGCCCACATCTGTGGAAATGACCAAAATGGCCCCCAGTTTCACAAGCTCTGCTACAGGGCCCTGGGCAGGTTTGTTGGGCTTCACTGTCACTTTGCATGAACTGAGAGTGGCCTCCAGAGCACCCCCAATATCCCACTACAGTGTGCGCCAGAGGGAAGATCAATAGTACTGGAGAAGCTGCCTTTCAGGGATGTTTCTTCTGCGCTTTGTTGGCCACTCATTGAGAACCTTGCTGATAAACTGCAGAGGGACTTCAGGAATCCCAGGAGCACTGTTGTGGAGTCACTGAATGAAGCAACAGGACAGATATTGGAACCATTTTGGGAAAATAACCCTGCACTTTACTGTCTTCCCCCACTCCTGCATACACACACCTTTAGTATCCAGGCATTACCTGTGTTTCATTTTGTCTTGCATGTGAAAGCAGTGGGGGCCGGTGGCTCTGATGTCCGTTGGGAGGCAAGTCACACACACAGCACTGCATGCTGCTCCCTTTAACCCAGGAACTCCTTTGAGCCCAGCGTACCCATTTCCAGTGGCGGTTGGTGGGTCCAATTTCAATGAATGGGTTTCAGTCAGAACTCTAAAGGAGCTATTCAAGGCACTGAACCTATTTTGGGGGATAGGATTCAGCACCCTGGAAAGCTTTCTTTCTTTTGGGGGGCATTCCAGCTGGTTCAGACTGAAACCCAAGATGGATTTACCATCTGAAATCATCACTGAAATCAGAGCCACCAGGCTCCACTGCCCATTTCTATTATACGATAAATACTAGGATTTGGTGAGAATTTTATTCAGGTGTTGCTGTTTTTAGTAAGGACTTACACAAACCTGTACATGTCTTTATTGACGTTTCTGTTCCTCTGCCTGGGTCACTGCCATGTGGCCAGGGAAGGGAAGGGAAGGCTCTCTGACTGATTCCAGCTATGAAGGCAGCCGCTGCCACGGCTGGTGGTGGTGCTGGAAACCACCAGGATGGGTCTTGTTTAGGTTTTGAAGCTGCAGTAATATTTATTTTCAGATGAGATATATTATTTGTATTCTGGTATACATTTTTGTCTTGTATTTATCTTTTGCAAAGTATGAATTATTAGTAGGTGGTTGAATCTTGGCATATATTTTTTGTGTGATGTTTAGCCTATTTATATGATTATTTAAATGTTGTTATGGTGTGTAATGATTAATTATCAGGAAATGTAGCTGTATTTTAGGGCAGGCAGTGTCTGGTATTGCTGCAAGCAGCTTTGAACACAGTTTTTCCATGGAAAAGTAGCATACAAATAAACTGGTTATGATTACGATGATCTCCTGCATCTGCCTTGTTTTGGTCTGCAGTATTACTTATTCTTCTTTATTTTATTTTTATAATAGGATACATCCAGCTACTTGCCAACTTGCTGTCCAGTCATACTTCAGGAGAATAGCATATATTCAGTGCTTCTATCAAATAATAAAGTAACATGGAATATTAAATCAAACCATTAGGTTGTACAGCCTTCAGAAACTGGGCCTACCAAAATACATCCACACCAACATCCAGAAAGCAGTCATAATTAAAACATGCTCAATTGTCAGGAAATTCCTGAATCTGTAAAATACAGCATGACTTGGCAAAGCCTGTCATGTTCATCTAGAAAAAACACCATGAGAGAGAAAGAGATATAATAATAATAATAATAATAATAATAATAATAATAATAATAATAATAAAAATCTACACTGCTGATTAGGTTTACCATTTACCCCTTTTAAATAATCATTTGTAGGCATTTTCCGTGAACTTCACATAAGAAATTTCTAGCGGAAAGATGACCTACAGTTTAGTTTTTGTATCCATGTTGTGTGTCTCTAAATCCCCTTGCATTTCACTGTACAACAAATATTTAGTCATCTCCATTACTGTGGCAATCTGTTTATACAAGACAAAATGAACCTAAATAAACATCATGGCAGGTCCGCCCCATTTTCCAGTGGACTTTCTCATGAGTAAGGTAGGCTAGAATTGTGGCCAAATCTAACTCAATTCAAGTCAAGCATTTACTATTTTATTGGAAAGCATATAATCATGGCCACAATTTCTATTCAACTTTATTAATATGCATGTGTAACCTGTCTGAACAAAATCTGTGGCTATGAGTCAAATAGGCATGTTTACACTGAGCTGCAGCTATAACTGATGACCTTGCCTAGGAGGATTAGGCAGGTGAGCAAACACGCCTGAGGGGAAGTTAGACACTGGTCAGGTGACCTACTGGCTCAGCTTATAAGAAAGCCAGGCATTCAGTTGGCAATGGAAAAACAGTCAGGAGAACATGTTGGGGATAGGGCAGCTTGTTTTTAATCTGGCCAGTGAGTCATGGTAGGGTATGATATGACAAATGCTGGAATATGATGTCGGAAAGGGTGGATGAAATTGCCAATCAAATTTTGTTGAGTATGTGTTGAAAGAAAGAAAGAAAGAAAGAAAGAAAGAAAGAAAGAAAGAAAGAAAGAAAGAAAGAAAGAAAGAAAGAAAGTTTTAACTTCAAAATGCTGGGTGTTGTAGGGAATTAGGTGTTGGTGTATTGACTGAGCAAGCATCAGTATGTTTTTGAGTTTCAAATTGTTTGATTGTTTTAATTGATTGGTTTATGAATTAGTTTAATTTTTGGTTAGTAATCTAATCTGTATTTATTGATTTTTGTTTATATTGCTGTGTTTTGTATGTTTTGGTTAATTGGAATGCGCTCTGGTATAGAGCACAATATACATTTGTTATTATTAGAAAGGTGTCCCCAAGGGGCATCTTTTATTCCAGATGCTTTCTGCAGGATAATTCTGGGGCATCCTGTATGCTTTAATTTTTATAGACCATGAGAGCACGTTACTGGAAAGAGGGAGGACACCTGCTAAGAACGATGCTGCCCTTGTTGGTTTCTAGATTTTTCCACTCTGCTCCTCCAACTGTTTCAAAAAGGAAAGTGAGCTTTTGTGAATTGTTAAGATATGATCCATAAATCTTCAGTGTAAGGTTTCATAGCATATTGTGATTAGAACATAGAATTATTTAGAGAGTAATTTGAACAACTGCCACATGGATGGCGTGTGTGTACAGGCAAACCCATTTTGCATCATATGCAAGTTAAGTGTTTAAGGCACTTGGATACTGTAAACTTGACTGGCATAGGTTGGGATCCTCACTTCATATACAAGACACTATGTGTGTATGCGTGTGTGCTGGGATGGGGAGAGATCACTTAAAAATAGTGATGTTAGAAAAATCTGCAAAGGAATCAAATGAGTTCACATTTCTATGGATCCGACCCACGGATTCCACAGCCAGCTGCCTTTTTCTGAATTACATGGATTCCTTGGACTAGAGGATCTTTTTTTTTTTAAGGGCTTTCCAGAATTTGTGCAAAGTTAGTTGTAGAAAGCTACAACACAATCCCCATAATCCCCGGCTTGCACCCCTTGATGGGAGTTGTGATACAAAACATTTGGTGGGCATCAACCTGGGGAAGACTGATACAGACCATTGTGAACTAGATGGAGCAATGGTGTAAGCTTCCAAATGTTTCCACATCATATCTTCTGCTAAGAAAATTCAAAGCATTTGCTGTGGACATTGCAGCTTGTTCTGGGACATGTTTTCTAGGATGGTGGTGGTGGTGGCAACTTGTGGCCCTCTAGATGTTTTGGCCTACAACTCCCATGATCCTTCGCCATTGGCTATCCTGGCTCAGGCTGCTGGGTGTTTTAGGACAATAAATCTGGAGGGCCACAAGCTGCCCATCTTTGCTCTTTGGGACTAACCAGGCCAGCAGGACTTTGCTATCATTTCATGTAAACATATAGCAAGCAAACCCAGTGAGCCCCCTGTATCTCTGCATTCATGCTGATGGGCAAGCTGTGTGTGCTATCAGTGTCCTTCTCATTGAGGTATCCCCCATAAGCTTCCAAGCAGTCCTAAAGTATCCCAGAATGCACAAACTTCAGCAATGCTGGGATGCTAAACTCTTTAGTTTTTGCTAGCACTTTGTTGATATGCTCTCTGTCTCATTGGTGACACAGTACTCAAAGTAAGGAATTCAGCACCAGTTTCTATAAGGGTGGCCATACTTTAAAAATAAATAAATCACTTATTGTTTTGTTATGTGTATGGCATCACAGATTTGGGGAAACTATAACTCAGCCTTCCGTCAACCTGGCATCCTCCAGAAGTGTCGGACTACATCTCCCAGCATCCTCCATCTAGCAGCCACCTTGCAGCTTGGTCAGTTGTTTTTCCTTGTGGCAGTCCCTGAGAAGCCGCTTGCTTTCCCACAGGCTGTTCAAACAGCCCCGTGCTTAAACATACCATGCGGAGCAAACCAAACAGTCTGCTTTTGTTTGGCTGAAAAGTTTTCGTTATCCTTCAAAGCGCTTTCTACAACTGCTACAAAGTCATTATTGTTCTGGCGTTATTCCTGACATTTTCCCCCCAACGTTATTTATTTAGTGGCACCGAATGTTATGCTCCTGGAACAAAGCTGGAAAATATTCCCATAAATGCCGCTTCGGCTTGGGTGCAAGAGACACTTTATCATTTGCATTGTCATGGGCATTGCCATTAATTTCTGCAGACCTTCAAGCCAATTCGGCAGCTGAATTAAAGAGGTTCAAGATTATTCTGGGTGTGTGTGTGTGATTTAATCTCTTGTCATGATGCTGTGTGTAGCTCTGAGACGCTAATCTTAAACCTTCCATGTTCACAAGGAATGCCTTCTGGAGAGCACAGCCAAGGGAGTTCTTACTGCTGTTCCACATTCTGAGAATTATTTCTAAGGGCAGTTTGAAAACCAAACAAGCCCCCTCTCTCTTATAAATATCTTCCCAGCCTGGGTTTACATCATCTCTGTTCAACATAGCCGGCAACGCTCAGAGGAACTGAACAAGTGAGTAGCCCAGCTCAAGCATCCTGCCGTATGTCTCGGGTGCAGAATTTCCAGCTCTGAGCCTGAATCTGCCCCACTTTTAATGGTATTTGGTGATCAATAATACATAGGGATGGTTGAAATCAGCAAGTGCATGTGCCCTGCTGCTGCTGAAGCCCACCCCACCCACCCCGAACTAGGCTGCCTGAGCCTCTGACGTATGGCTGGCAGCTGTCTGTCCTGGCTTTTGGTCCTCCCTCCCCCCCACCCCATGGTGTTAATGGAGCCTCCAGAAATTGCAATTGGCCCAACTGGACTCCCGTCCATCCCATTGTCCATGAAGTTAGGAGCGGCTCAAGCTGTTTTTGTGCTTGATTGTCTTTTGTATTTAGGGGTGGGTGAGAATTTTGCTTCAGTTTGGTTTTGATATGAGTTTACCAACATTTGTACAGTTCTCCATATTTGGGTACCCCCCCCCTTGAGATTTACAGAGTTTGAATGTGAGAGAAACCCAAACTGACGGACTCATCCATCCAGGCCCAGGGCTTTTGGTGCTTTGTCCTTGAAAATCTGTGTTTGAATTGCTGTGTATTCAACCAGGGGCGGATCCGCACGTCGGACCCAGAGCGCATTTATGCGACTCTAGGGCACCCCAGAAACGATAGTCTGTACTTGCCTGTAAAAAGAAACTAGGACGAGACGGAGACGACGACGATGACGCCCAGCTCTCCCTGGCCGGCTCCTCAACCGGGACGGAGAGCTCGGCGGAAGAAGGTTGGGTGGACAGCGGAAGAAGCTCTCTACCCCCACCTTCTTCAAAAAGAGCTCTCCGAGCCGGCCGGGGGGAGCTGGGTGGCGTCATCGTCGTCTCCGTCTCTTCCTAGTTTCTTTTTACAGGCAAGTACAGACTATCGTTTCTGGGGTGCCCTAGAGTCGCATAAATGCGCTCTGGGGCCGACGTGCGGATCCGCCCCAAGTTAGTGCTGAATTAGGGTTGTCACTTCTTTTTCCTGACAGGTTCCTCATCTTTAGCAGCTACATGGGAGGTAAGTACAACATGGTCCTCTTCATGCTGGGAATAGCTGTACGAATAAAATTTGACTGGTACAGATGGGTGAGAATTTCGTTTCAGTTCATTTTTGATAAGGCTTTACCAAAATGATTCAGGAGAGAAAGAAATAGAGATTCAGAAAATCTGAATGTGGCAAAATGTACTGATTCCCCCCATCCTTATTTGTGTCCATGTTGCCCCCCCTTTTGTTGCTCTTATTATTAGAATAATAAATGTGCTTGATGCTTTACAGCGCACAGGAGGACGGGGGCCCTCCCAGAAGAAGAGGAGAGAAGTAGAGGCTAGAAGGGTAAACAGGGAATTGATAACGCAGTTGTTCCAGTTGCAAGTTTTTAGGCTCAGTTGCAGTAGTTGTGAAAAAAGAGGGGAAAAGCACCATGAAAAGGCTATAGGAAAAAGAGGCAACTAGCTCTGGTGCTATGAAATGTCAAAAAGGTTTTTCTTTTTCTATACGAAATATAAAAATTGTTCTAAAAACTTTAAACCAAACTTGTTCAACGCTCAACGTTTCGGATCTTGTGGATCCTTCGTCAGGAGCTGTAGAACAAAATGAATTACTCTTCTAAGTAATTATACATTCGAAACCTTATAGCTATTTTTTTACAAGATCGCAGTCATGTTCAGCAGTCTCTGTCAGCAGTCAAACTGTTCTACTGATGGAGCTGAAGACAACTGCGATCTTGTAAAAAATTATCTATAAGGTTTCAAATGTATAATGATTCAAAAGAGGCTCATGTCTCCTTCCAACTCTTTATCTTGCACATTTGCGGTTCGCTGTTACCCTTTAAATTTCTCTGAAGGCATTGTTCAGTAAACTTGAGAATGTGTGCATTTTGGGGCGGGGGATATCAGCATATCAGGAAGCCGGTCACCATCACAGTCCGAGCCAACCCCTTGGATCCATGCATGAAACATGGAAAGTAATTCAGTTGCAGTAGACCATGGGAACGAAGGGGTTCTGAACTAGAGAGTATAGCTATTAAATTAATGTTTCATCCCAAGTGAATGAGTTGGGAAGACATGCAGAGCTGCGTCCCAAGTTTCATGGGAAGGGGCATGAGCGAGGAGGATTAGCAGAAATGAGGTAACCTCAGAACCCCGTCTTTAATTTGTATAGAAGAGTTACATCAAGGATTGTAAGGGGAGGGGGAATTGGCCTCAGAGAAGGAGATTCCTCCATTCCTCTCCACTCCCTTCACTCAGGAACAGTACTAGCTGATTGGTTCCAGCTTATTCCCCTAAAAGCACAATCCTATGCATGTTTAGACATAACGACATGCAACTGCCAGCATGCCCCAGCCAGCTATGGGGCATGCTGGGATTTGCATGACTTATTTCTGTCTAAACATACATAGGATTGTGCCCGAAAATTCTCATTCTTTTCCCTGAACCTATTTAAGTTAGGTCCGCTCAAGTTGGGCCTGCTTAAGTTAGGTTTGTGTAGGTATGTGCTGGTTTTTTCAAGCTTCCCCAAATGTAAACAACAACAATAACTTCCTGAGAGAAAGAAAAATAGCATATCAGGAGGAAATATAACCCTCCTTGCTATATCATGTTAGAAAGTACAGAAAGGTGGTTGTTTCTGTACTTACACTTTCAAAATGTGCTACCCTCCATTCCACCCCCTCATTCTGCCTTCTATGCATAGACCAGGACAAGGTTGATTTTTGAGAGATCTTGGGAGCAATGGGAGGTTGTATGTAGGGCCGGGCTAAAACCTAATGATCTTGGCTGAACTGATCGTGTGCAAGCCTTACTAACTGGATGAAATGCATGGTCATTGCAAGCTGATGTACTCCATAGTACATATATACATATATATATATATATATATATATATATATATATATATATATAGTTCATTTATATCTATATCACCCGAAAGCTGGAGCTCTCTGGGCATTTCACAATAGTGAAAACGATAAAAACCAGCAAAATGGTAAAAACGTAATATCAAACTTTTGAAAGTTTAAAGTATAGTATAAATCCAAAGTCAAAACCAGCAACAGTATAAAAATCTAAAAATACAATAATGGATTTAAAATGATAAATAAAACCTTCTACAAGTTTTGGGTTTCTCACTCGACTGATTGACCACAACATCACATATTACTTGTGGCATTGGAATGCAGAAGCATAGCACAGGACATGGCCAGCAATAATAAGCTTCATCGCTGTGGTAGCCATACTAGGATTCAACACAGCGGCTTAATTTTTCCTTTTCTCCATGTTGCCACCGATCAATACAGGGGAGGAATGAAAATGAAAAATAAAAGGTCTTAGGTCTTAGCATGCCTCAGGGTGCAGGAAGGCCTCCTTCGGCATCTGCGTTTGCAGCACCAGGCCTCCTGTGCGGCTGCGGTCCTCCCACGTTTGATTGATTTGGCTCCCAAGCTGATGTTTACACTGTTACATTCAGCTTGCTCAGACGGCTGTGACATGCAACCTGAATGCAGCGAAGCTGACAGAGAATGTGAGGAGAACCAGACAGATGACAAGTTCCCCCGTTTTCGTAGAGCTGATGCAGGGCGATCTGTCAACCAGTGATAGGCTGCCGCCTGTCATTTATTTACTTACAGCTGTAATGTGGGTAAAATGAATTGGGGACGACGACGTGGGAGCAGGGAGGGAGAAGAAGAAGCTATGTTATAAAATGGGCACTTTTTTATTCCGAGCATAGAGCATCTTTTTACAATATAGAATCCTAGATTTGTGAGTTTGGCATTAACCTGAGGGTTATGGGGTTTCAACTCCACCAAGGCCGCATCTTCCATATCCAAACATGTCTGACAAACTAGTCCAGACAACAGAAGAATACTCAAATAAGATAATCACATTTATATCTTGCTGAGAGCTGGAAGGGCCAAAGTAAACTCCCTGAGTTGCTTTCTGAAAAGGCCTCCACCCAGCACATAACGCGCCAAGCTGAACACAACCTACCAGACAGTCAACAATACATAAGCAGGTAACTGACAACATGCCCCCCTTCCTGTTTTTTGCAATTCAAGGCATGTGGCAAAAACCACAGATTTACTAAGTCCTTGTTTGGCTGTGTTCAGCTAGGTGGGTCAGGCTTGCTGTTGAATAGTACATTTTGTTAAACGCAGATTGCTGAAAGGGGCTTCATGCTTGCACACTCCTGAACTTGTGATCACATTCAGAAAAATGAGCATTGGGGGGTGGGGGATGTGTACTTTGAAATGCATCATCATCATACAGATTTTCACACTTTAGTCAATTGGGGGGGGGAAGTCCACACTTTTGAAAAATGCACACAGAAATGCACACTTTCCTCTTTCTAACAAACCGAAAAACCAGTCGCAAATGGGAGTGAGCTACACTGAGATTCAGATATTTAGAGAACTTTTACAAGCTTGAACATCCTGTTAGTTTCGTTAGGATTTTCTTAAACATGAGTATTAAAGACAGGGAACGGAGCAGGAGAAATAAGAAAACAAAAAGAAGTAAAGGGGGTCCAGTTTTGCACGTTGAAGTTGTCCTGGAATAGTAGCACCCTAAGCTAAAGTGAGCCAATATTTACAGGCTTTGTCTCTTAGCGGCTGGTCATTGCCTCTCTCTCCCAGTCCCTGTTCATTTACACATCATCCATCATAGAAAGGTAGATAGATAGATAGATGCTCCCTGCAGTTCCATGCTGTTGGGGTGCCGTGTGATCTCTTAGCAAAACAGAGTCCTGGCGTAAACCAACATTCCTCAGGCTGAATGAGACAATTTATAACAGCCTTCCTCAACCTGGGGTGCTCCAGATGTGTTGGACTACAGCTCCCAGAATGCCCCAGCCATTCTGGGAGTTGGAGTCCAACACATCTGGAGCGCCCCAGGTTGAGGAAGGCTGATTTATAATAATGAACTTTTACTGTTCTGTGGGAATGTCCCAGTCTTCTGGAATGTGTGATTGCTAGAGTTTGGCATGGGTTAAAAGAAATCCCATTACATTTTATTCTCCGAAGTCTGCGACAGATTTGGTGAAGAATGTCTCCTGCTTTTATCGCTTTTCATCTGCTTTGGGAGAGATTACTGGTGCCGTTGCCTGCTAGATGGATGAAATGGTTCGGGCACTCCAGCAACCATTTATTCTTTGACTGTGCTAACACAATCTGTCTGAAAATATGTGATTTTTTTTTTTTTGCTCGGGAGATTTCCTTCCTCCCTCGTATTTTAAAATAGGATATCTAGGGGAAACAAGGGGGTGTCTTTCAGCTCTCCAATACTGCCACTGTGCTTGATATATTGCATAAGCGGATGCACCTGAGGTGAAATATCAAGATGGCTGTTCAGAAAGCAACCCTGGAAATGCTTGTTTACAGATCAGGGCAGATCAGTGGAGCTTCCGAGCTCTGCCCCATTTTAGAAATTAGTGCTACCGCTCATTGCTTTTAAAACTGCTAGCTCCCCCTTGAACTAGCAACGGATCCGGCTGGTATGTGAGTAGGCTTGGATACTACCCATTGTCACTAGGAGGGCCATGTTAGTGGCTACTGACAGAAATCCGTTCCCATTTATGAACCACATGAAGAGATTCTTCAATCTTCATAATGGATGGCAGAATAAAGGAGGGGGGAAATCCTCCTGCAAGTGGGCCTAGAGTACTATGTGATCTCACCACCCAGACAGTCAGAAGAAGATAGGAAGCTGCCTTATACTGAGGCTGTTTCTACACCAGTCTGAAAATCCAGGCTGGTTACGGCCAAGTCCCTGTGTGTCCAAATGACACACAGGGACTCCCAGGGGCAGCGGGGGTGAGTGTGGGCTTTCCCAGGGATAAATAATCCCTGGGAAAATCCAATTCTTTCTGCGGTCTCAGGATCGTCTGATCCCAAGACTGTGGGAGGTGTGGCTGCCCATCCTGGCTTCTTCCCTCCTCCCTGCGAGTAGCAGGGAGCAGTAGAGGGAAGGAACAGGGCCAGGAGGAATTGGGGTTGGGAGGAGTGGGGTCAGGGTTTTGTTTTTTTAAAAAAAGAAACTCACTTTTTGTTGGAGAGCACGTGCGCTCTGCTCCTTTAAAAAAAAATGGTGGGTGCAGCACCCTCCTTCCTCCCAGGATGTTGCACCCCCATGTGGACTAAGGGGAGGATCTCACGAGATCCTCCCCCCTCCTTCCACACCGGGCTGGTGTAGAAATGGCCTGAGTCAGACCACTGGTCCGGCTAGGCCAGTATTGTCAACGCTGACTGATAGCAGCTCTGCATGGATTCGGACAGGTGATGTTAGGGATTAAATTTCATAGTATGCTAGGTTGCATGCATTTCTGTGGGTATTCACTTTAACTTAAACACGGTGCTTCTAGAACTTTTAAAAAAAACTAATTGTAAATGCTTACTCAGAGGAACACAGTGCCATAAGTATTTTAAAACACTAGCTGCTGAGGCCCTTAATTTTAATACTCCAATTGTCAGCTTTTATTATTGGTAATTGTTTCAGTCCCTGATGTCTCGCTATCTTTTGCTGCCCAGATTATTTCCAGGAAATCAAATAATCCCATTTGCAGTACCAGTCAGGGACGCTGCCGCTCTTTGTAGCAGGCGTCTACATTTCAGGTGCTTGAGAATGTAGGAGCCCTCTCATGCCCAGGTAATCTCTAATGAATTCCTAACACACACTGGCTGGCACTCTTTGCTCTGAATGGTAAACCACAAAACCCAAAAGCAGCATCCTGAATTGAAGCTCTCGTTGGCAAGCAGCAACATTCATGGGAAAGAAACCAGCCACCGAAAAAGAAAAAAGAGCTGCTCAGCCCAAAGCTACTCCCACCTCTTGGGAAAGGGGGTGGGGGGTGGGGGCAAAACCACAGCCAAACAGTGGAGGGTGGTGACTCTTAGGTCATTGGGCCTGTGAATCCACTCTGGGTTTCATTCTGAACCAATCGGAACCCCAAAGGAGCTATCCAAAGTGCTTTGAATTTTCAAGCACCTGCTTCGCACCTTGGATAGACCTTTTAGACTTCTGATTGGTTCTGACTGAAACCCAGAGTGGATTCACCACCCCACTGACTTAAGAGCCACCAGCTTCCACTGTGGCCAAATCCAGCCATTTGGGTCCCCCAGGTAGCATGGCCCTTTCCCCTTATTGTTTGGTGGTCTCCCCACTTATATACAGAATTTTCCCCATTCTAGGGGGGGGGGAAGTGCAATGCCTCTCCTCAGGCTGATTTACCAGCAGTAAGAGCTTCAAGGTGAAATGAACTGGCCATGTTGGGCCCAATTCATTTCCTTTGGCCCCACACTGCCCTGGAATGTGCCCCTCCTTATAATGTCTCCAAAATGGAATTCAACCCTCCAGCTGAAATAGGTTCAACACCTTGGGAACTCGTCTGCAATGAATTTCTCTCTTACGGAGGAAAGAAACACCAGATAGCAAAACTGATAAAAGTTCAAATCCAAATGATAACTCTAGCCTAGATCCCCAACTAGCAGACAACTAGAAGGTACCAGGGATGAGTCAGAGAGACTAGAGCTGTGCAAAATTATCCAGTGTTCCCATCCCCACTGGGAACAGTTTATTTCTTTTATTTTTCCCCAAAGGGGTTTGTGGGTGTTGTTTGGTTTTTTTTGCACTGCCACTGCAAATGGCAACAGCATTCACTGTGTTGGCAGCCTGGCTTCCACTCTGGATCCTCCACAATGCCCCACATAGCTAGCATCGCTCTAGGACATTGAGGGGAGGGAATGCAGCCACCACAAAAAAATGGTGAAGAAAATGTGACGAAAACCCTGAAAAGTGTCCTGTAATTTCTAGGAGGTAAGAAAAGAAAAATCTTAGGAATTTCTTGAAAGTTTTCTTTCCACATGAAATGGGGCTTCCATTTTTCTGCTTCATTCTCAGGGCAGTTTATAATTTATTTTGAATGTGTATTGCTGGAGTTTTGGACCTCAGCTAATCCCTGTGAGGGGGCTGAGATACTGTCTTTATTACTGTGTCTATTACACATCTCCCCGTTGCTCTATAGTCTCCTAGGCTGTCTGAACTTCCGGATCTGAAAAGCCCCTATGGGAGGAATAAATTTCCATGATGTCTTCCCCTGAGCAGGAAGTGCAGGAAGCCAAGGAGGCTACAGGCTGTCAGAGAGATGAATGTACAATAAAGGATAGCACACACACACACACATCTCAGTCAGCTCATAAGTAAGGCAAGCACTAGAACCGTGAACCAAACCCATGAGAATTTCTCTGAAATTCCTTCTCCTTTGAATTCTTTTTGAAAGCAATTTCTTTTCTATCAAATTGAATGAGAGGAGAAGGTTATCAATGGCTACTAGCCCTGATGGTTATGTGCTACCTCCACTATCCAAGGCAGTAAGCCTGTGTACTCCAGTCGCAGGGGAGCATGGGTGGGAGAGGGCTGTTGCACTATGTCCTGCTCTGTTGGTCCCTGGTTTACAGCTGGTCGGCCACCGTGTGAACAGAGTGCTGGACTAGACGGACCCTTGGTTTGATCCAGCATGGCACTTCTTATATTCTAATGGTTGAAATTTTCATGGGACAATTTTTCGGCACAGCACTAACAGAGTCCCCAGCAGTCCAGTTTGGGGAGTGTGGGTCATGTTTTCCTCTTCCTTAAAGTTGAACCCCTAGTAAAACTCATTATTGATTTGGGCACTAACAGAAAAGTGTAGATACCAATATGGGTTTGGCTTTCCTGTTATTGTGAACTGTGTAACACTATGACTTACCACTGCTTGGTGATGCAGGGAGTGCAGTATAACAATAATTTCCTGGAAATATGTATCAAGATGTGGTTCCTTTCTTTCCTCCCCTCTTTTTTATTATTATTGTCCTCTTGCTCTTTTTTTAATCTTTGCAAACAAAAATAACTCTTACTGAGACACAAGTTAAGGGCAGTAGGAAAGTTAAGTGCACACCACATTCTCTTCCACCGACTTAATTGGGCCTTGTAAGCGCTTCAATGTGGCTAGATAATGCTTAGAGTTAAAACAAATAAACACCTTGTTGGCCCAGAGCTGAATCTTAGGATTTATGGTTGGTTCCTGTTTATAGAAAAGAACATGCATCCCCTGGTGTACAATTTGCTTTCACCTGCCGTGTTTTCATTCTCAAGTCTTCTGTAAACACCACGCGGTAATTAGTGTTCTAAAGTTCCCCACTTGAGGTTTAGGAAGGACGAAGCCACACATGTCCTTAAGGGACTAGAGGTGTCCTTACCTATTGGCAGTGTTGTTGCATTTCTCCACCTTGACAATATACGTGGGACACATTGACTTGGCAATTTGAGGGGAGGAAATTATCAGGCTAAAACATATGCTCAGAGAGATTAATGTGTCTAGGTTTCTAGGTATTAGTGGGTGGCACTGCAAACAGTGAGCAGTCTTTTAAAGTTAAATATGATACCAATGGATAGTCCTATGCATGTCTACTCAGAAGTAAGACTTATTGGGTTTAATGGGACTTCTAGTTAAGTATGTGCCATAGGCTGCAATCCCCACTGAATACAGTGTGATTTATATCTGAATAAAGATGCATAGGATTGCCCTGTGAATGCCAGATTAATGTTGTAATCCATTTCAAAAGTGTAAATCTGGTGTTATGCTACAGATAAAGGATCGGTTGGACCAATGTTGGTGCTGTGCCATTAAAAGTTCAGCTTTTGTATTGTAGTACCAAACAAAGAGAATCTGTTTTTAAAAACTATTTTCCCCCATTTTGAATCCTGGGAAAAGATTCAAAACAGAAATGTCCCCACTTTGGAGGGATGTATAATTTGTCTATTGAAATTATAGTCATAATTTCTAAATTTCCACCTAGCATATGCACATTTATGCCATTCTGTCCCCTTTTATCCTCTTTTCTGGCAATGTGGTTCCGTTTTTGGGGGGATGCATAATGTTCACCCTAGGTGTGTATCACAGTCATAGCTTTCTTGTTGGTATAACTCACAGGAATTATTGCATTCACGTGGCTGCTGTCCAGGTGCTAACTGTGGATGGGCAGCTTCAAGGCTCCTGTTCTCCCTTCTGACGGTTCTTTACCTTTAAGTTGAACTTGGATTCCCTTCAAATAGAGGACACCTTCAAATGGAGCCCTTCAAATAGAGGAAACCTTCAAATGGAAGACTGTAAAATAGGACACATGGCCACCATTTACACATCTCAACTGTCCTAAGTGTGGGCTTCTTGCATTGCCCTTACCATTGTAACAATAACTTCCCATGCACAGCCTGGAGGTCAGAGCATGTGCCTTGGGAACACTCTTCTAGAAATCAACGACTAAAACAAGCAATTATTGTCATTTCTACACTGCCCTATAGCTAAATCAATGAGTTAATAAAACTAGGTTCAGATTGCTTACTTAATTTATTATTGCCTGTTTACTTGGACTGAAGTCCCACAGAGTCCATGGATTGTTCCTATCAAATCACTGTGCATGTTAATGCTGCCCCTGTCCATCCATCCATATAAATTTCTTAGGAAAAACCCACTTCTCGTAACCCTCCAGCTCTTTGCTGCTGAAGCCTTTTGTGTCCTTGCAGGTTTGTAGAAACATAATGCAACTCTTGGAAGAGTTACAGTAATCTCTGAATGATGCATGGCATGATAAATCCCTGCCTTATTTTCGTAAAGGGTGTACAAGGCTTGATGACAGGATGCCAATAATCCTAAGAAGCAGCTTCTTCAGAAAATTTTCCACATCAGTCAGCAACTCATCAGATGCCATTCCCTGGGTAACTTATCCTCTTGCATTTAACCATCCTTTCCAGGAATATAAGCATTCCCAAAGACCTCTTTTGCTGTATGTTTAGGGGAAACTGACATGGCCATTTGGCAGGAGATCAGATGTGAACTTAATGCACATCAAAATGTGACCGACGATATCTATGGATGTTTCATCCTCAAGTGGTCCCATGCTGGTTCACAGGGCAAAATGAGCTATTATGGAACCAGTAAGCCTGGCCATCAAAATATAAATGGTATGAAATTTCCAATATAGAATAAATTTATAGTAAAAGTACAATAATATCAAGAATTTAAAAATGTAATAAGGGCAATAAGCTTCACTCCATTGTTTTCTTAAATTATTATTATTATTATTATTATTATTATTATTGTTATTGTTATTAATTTAGGGGAGGGAGGGAGACTTAGATTATACTATACTATATTGTAATGTTTGTGATATGTTGAATATATGAAAATCTTTAATAAAACATTATTTTTTAAAAAATGTCTCTCCCACCCCACTGGGTAAATCTAGACTGTTCTCCTGAATACAATGAAGTTAGGGGAAATTGTATGGTTTTGTATCACACTGCTGTTGCTCATCCCACCAGAAGTTGTTGTGGCACCAACATGGTACAGGGCCACCTAATCTGCCTAAGCATATTGGTAGGATTTATTTATTAAAACATTTATACCCCACCTTTTGGTTTAGTTGGCTCCTAGGTAACCTTACAACAATTAAAATCCATAATCAATACACCTATTTTTAAAAATCATACTACTAAAAAAAAAAAGCCATAAAATGGAGCCCAACAAAAATATTCACAGATAATAACAAGAGAGCAAGAGTTATGCTATAGCACAGAGAGTTGGTCCCCAAAGAATTCTGAAATAATGTAGATTTTGGCAGGATCTGAAAACCACCAGGGAGGGAACAAGGTTTACTTCCTTTGGAAGTTCCAGAATCCTGGTGCCACCACTGAGAAGGCCTTTTTCAGTATAACCACCCTAAGTAGCCATTTTTAATGGCAGGGCATCCCAACACAGTGCCAAGGATTGGAACTAGAATGTAGGTTCACATGAAAGAAGTCAGTCTTTCAGTGATCTCAGGTCCAGACTATTAAGGCTGTAAAGGGCAATATCAGCATATTGAATTAGGATCAAGAACAAATTGGAAGCCAGTGAAGTAAAAGAATTGGCATTACATGTTCTAACTTAATGGCCTGCCCAGTTCAGCATCTTGACAGCTGCATTCTGTTGTAGTTCCTAGACACTTTTCAAAGTCAATCCCATATAGAGTAAATTATAGTATTCTAATCTGGACTTTACTGGGACATAAGTGACTAGCAGGGTGGTTTTTCTCCAGGAATGGATATAAACGGAAAACCAAGCTAAGCTCGTAATAGAGGACAGAATATCCCAGATCTCAACACAAGATTAATTTGTTTTAGCTGTGTATATTTACTGTTTTATATTGTATGCTTTTATCTGTATGCCGCCCTGAGATCTTAATGATATATGGCGGGATATAAATGTTTTAAATAAATAAATAAGATTGCTTTGGAATGATGTGGGAGCAAAAATGGAGATGGGGCAACCATACTATTCCAGTTAACATATCAGCTGGCCATATTTAGGAACAGAAAGGTAGAGAGCTAATGAGGATTTGGAGCTTGAACATAATGTAGAGAATTTTCCTCTGACTCTCATAGCACTGCAACCTGGGATCATCAAATGAAACTGAATGGTGCTAGAGTCAGGATAGTCAAGAGGAATTCACTACCACTACCACAAGACTATCAACGGCCACTAGTCATGGTGGCTATATGCCAGCTTTCCCCAATCTGTTGTCCTCCAGATGTTTTAGACTTCAGCTCCCATCAACTCCAGCCAGCATAACCATGCCATGGATTTTGGGAGATGTAACCCAAAACAACTGGAGGGTACCAGTTTGGAGAAGGCTGCTAGATGTTCTCTCTGGGATCAGAGGCAGCATGCATCTGAGTGTGCTGACTGCTTGCACTCATGGCCTGCTTATGGATTTCCCAGAGGCCACTGGGTGGCCACTGTGGGACTGCTGGACTAGATGGACCTTTGGTCTGATCCAGCACAGATCTTCTCATGTTCTTATCATAAAGAACCACAATAATAATCACTTAAGGAGTAGGATAACATGAATCTAGCCACAGGGGAGAGAGGGAGAGAGAGAGAAGTTTCTATTTAGTACCACCCTAAATAATTCTTATCCATATACCAAAAACAGGGAACTTTAATAAAACCGAAAAGATCTTTCAACAACATATTCCCCATCTGGGTTATCCTTCAACATGGGAATAAGTCATTTAGCTAAATTCAGAATACCAGCAGCCGCGAGCACTTTGGAAATGACTGCCTGGTGCCCAAGTCTTTACTACAAAAGCAGAAATGCTTCTAAATGGAGTCAGATGAACGAAACTGTGTCATATTGAGATGAAATATAAATAAGTGCTCAGGGCCCATTTTATAAAAAATGCATGCATATTTTCTTTTAAAACATTTTCACTTCTCTACGATTCTGGGTTTTGTTTTGTATTTCCCCCTCAATAAACCCTTCTCTCCACTAAATATCTGACTCCGTGTTAAGCCTCAGAGGAGTTGTAAAAGCCAAAGGCAGATGGAGACAATAGGCATTCCCTCTGTTCAACTGTACAGCCTGCACCAAGTGCATTTGTCAAAAGTCTTAGGAACGTTTCCAACGAGGCTGTTTTGGTAAGCCATGTCGCTACAGACTTGTGCTTTTTGCCTTGCGTGCAGATATTCCAATAGGATTGAACATGTTCTTTACTCACAACTAGGGTGACCATATGGAAAGGAGGACAGGGCTCCTGTATCTTTAACAGTTACATGGAAAAGGGCATTTCAGCAGGTGTCATTTGTATGCGTGCAGCACCTGGTGAAATTCCCTCTTCATCACAACAGTTAAAGCTGCAGGAGCTACACTAGAGTGATCAGCTACAAAAGAGGGCAGGGGTCCTGCAGCTTTAACTGTTCTGGTGAAGAGGGAATTTCACCAGGTGCTGCACGCATACAAATGACACCTGCTGAAATTACTTTTTCTATACAACTCTTAAACATTCAGGAGCCTCGTCCTCCTTTCCATATGGTCACGCTAGGCTCACAACTTAATACTTAAGGCTGTAATTAGGGTAACATGTTCAAATCCCAGTCTCAGACCAATTCCTCCCTCCTTTCCCTTCCACCCTACAACAATGGCAACTCTTCTCTCCTACCACCTCATGGGTATCGATTCACAAGAGCATATTTTGTTGGTGTCCTATTCAGCATCTGTTCCTATTTCAATTTAGAATCTTGAATTCTTCCCAGGTTTCATTCTACGAGTCCTAAATTGCTTGGGCAGGGTATTCTTCTTTTTAAATACTCCACAAGCTTCCTCTGCATGAGTTCTAACAAAGGAGTATCACCTATGAGGAGGGAGATGGATGGAGTGGGTCCCTACAGTTTAGGATGGGTGAAGAAGCCCAAACTGCAAACCAGTTGATACCAAGGGCTGCACATGCCCATTGCCCTCAACTTACTAGCAATCGTTGGCAGTACAGGTCCTCAGCCAGTCGGCAGCTTTTATAAACAGAATGACTGACTATTTATTTATTCATTTCTTTGATTTGTACTCCCACTTTCTTATCAAGAAAATGACGCTCAAGACAGCTAACAATCATAGGAACTATTAAAATGTATAAGCAAAAATTTGACTAACATAACAAAACAAATACATGAAGCCACAAGTAAAAACATGACAATGGCAGAATAAAAACAGCACCCAATCCAACAGACCACCGTATATGCCAAAGGTCTGTTTGAATTAAATCAGATCTGCCTTCCCCAATCTGGTGCTATCCAGAAGTCTTTGACAGCAATTCCCATTGTTCCCCATTAGGATTCCATTAGGAATCCATGAGGGAATCTACATGTCGTTGTGAGGGCGCTTACATGCACCCCCAGCATGCCCCCACAACGACTGTGTAAACTGAGAAAGAAGAGACGGAGGAAGAGGCGGAGGAGGAGGCGGCTGGGGAACCGAGCTCCCCGACCCGGAAGCCGAGCTCTCCGACCTGGGTGGCTCTTAGCCCGGCGGCAGGGAGGCGGCGGCAAGGACGCGGCCGGTTCCCTGGCCTCCTCCTCCTCCGCCTCTTCCTCCGTCTCTTCTTTCTCGGTCTACACAGTCATTGTGGGGGCGCACTGGGGGTGCATGTAAGTGCCCTCACAACGACGTGTAGATTCCCTCCATGTCTTATACCATCTTAGCTGCCATATTTGTTTTTTCTTTCCAAACATTCCAAATGTTAACATATACAAACAACATTCAAATATTCTTTCCTAATATTTGGATTTTTTCTTTCCAAATAAATCCACATCTCTCCATATAGGTCTAGAAATATTTCACCATGAAGTTATGAGGAAAGAAATTGCAGTGAATGTCAAATGCATTTAGCAATACATTTAAAAGAAACAATTCATTATAAGATGCCCAGAACCAGAGAGGCAATTCCTCTGGTCTGTATATTCCAACCCCGAACTCCCCGTATATTGTACAGGCTCATATATTTATCACAAGGAACTTGAGATCAGCAAATAGAAACTTGGAGTATTCTTTGTAGGCTGTTTGCATATTACCAGTTTTTTGAGATGCATTTGTTATGAAATGCATTAAAATTGACATAGTCTGCACGCCACATAGCAGCTTTGAGAGGAGAACTCTAAAATGTGCACGTAGATGATAAATTGCACACTATGTCACTACAGCTTGTCATGTGATTTTTTTTCTATTTATAGTTGAAATGAAACACTTGAGGAAAGGGGGGGGAATCCAACCCAAAGCCATTTTAGAGAAATCTCGTAATTTTGTTCTTCTGCGTACATCAATTAAAAGACTCTCCTTTGCTGCCTCATCTCCTCTGCAGGGTAACAATTAACTTGTTGCGAGATCAAAGTAAGATGCTCCCAAGATTGTGAAACCCCTGTAATCTTGATAGTATGCTTTTCAATGTGTGGCCTTTCAACTGTGAGGGGAAAAGGGTTTGTTTAATCATGATACAGTGGACTCACATTCAAAATTTGACACAGTTTGGGTGCGGGGGATCAAAACAGTCCTCTCCATAACCCACAGGATTGCTTAGTTTTCTTCCTTTGGAACTTCTGGCTTGCTTGATTCCTGTGAGATGTTAGGTTCCTGACAGGACCATCTCCTGTTCCCCTCCTCTTATTGTTGGGAATATTGCAATCTCATCTGCAAGTTACTGGAAGGGGCCAGTGTTGCAGTTACTTAGTTCATGTGAATTTTGGATTTTTTCATGTAGGATCTCTATAGGCTACAATGTGGTTTCCTGTGATTTCTCCCTTTTGCGCCTCTCCCCACCTCTGACTTCCACCATTGCTGGGAGCAATGTAACGGAACACAAAGTGGACTTCTTTTGAAACTCTGTGCTATACCTGCATTGTATATGCAAGAATATTTTGGAGTAAAACTGTTTTCTTCACTGAAGAAAGGTGTGAATTCCTTTTTTTTATTCTAAGAAAGCCTGTGTGCATGTGGGACTGGTAAACACTCATTCTGTTTTTCCTTTTGTTTTTTAATCTGGCAATGGCTTTTCTAACAGGAAGCATTGTTACCAAATAATCCCATCACTTACCACCACCCTTATCGGGGCCAAAGCAAGAGGGAGGTGAACAGACAGGTTGCTATGGTGAAGAGGAGAATCTACTTCAGGGAAGACTTGTCATTCACCCTCTATTTGGGTGTGAGGCCTCAATGGGGGTCCAACCATACCTACCCTTGATGGTGGCTAAAGTAAGTGGTATATCTAACTCTTAGAACAGAAGATGCACAAAGGTGGGTGAATGGAATGCAGGGATGTGTGGAAAAGTTGTTTCAATTCATTTTGGACTAGAAGTTACCCAATTCGCTTCTCCCAGAACCGAACGCAAACGGTAATTGTAGTATGTACATTTCTAAGATTCACAGAAGAAATGAAAACAAGTCTTCAAAAGTGTCAATATTTGGAAAGTAGACATGAAAAATGCATCAAATGCACACAAGCATGCTTTAATCAACAGGAGAAAATGGACATTTTTTAAAAGCAACAACTGCACAATTGATGCATTTGGGAAAATGCACACTAAAAAATAATGTGGAAAGGAGGCAAAAAGCTCCCAATCTGATATGGATACAATTTGGTACAAGCTTCGAGGTGGAATTGGGAGACCTCCGACTAGCTCAACGATTCACACACCCTTGGTTGAATATGCCTCCCTCAACCTTCCAGCAATTTGGCATGTCCAACTCTTTCCCCTTTGGCCCAGTTTCTATTCTAGAAGGCAGGGATGCTGAGCAGAAAAGTTTCTACAACAGCAATGGGTGGGGGGTGGGGATGGGTGGTCAGGGGAAGGAGCGAGCTTCCACACCAGTGACACCCTCAGCCCTCGCTTTATAGATGGACAGGGCAAACATGTGACCAGCACCCAGCAATAGTGGCAAGGAAACATTGGCACATGGTCATTTGACTTTTCCTTCCCTGGCATTGTGGAGAAGATGCCAGTGTAGCTTTCGAGAGAGTAAAGTTATGCATATAGCTTTATTTCATTTGCATTTTTATCCGACCTGTATTCTGAAGGTGAGAAGCTATCTTTAAAATACATATATATATATATATATATATATATATATATATATATATATATATATATAAACCCACTTTTATTTATTATTTATTATATTTGTATCCCAACATTCCACTCCCAACTCACAAGGAGCTCAAGGTGGCTTATATGATCCTCTTCCTCCCCATTTTATCCTCACAGCAACCATGTGAGGCAGGTTAGGCTGAGAGACTGACCTAGTGAACTTTATGGAGTAGAACCTGGATCTCCTGAGTCCCAGTCTGCTACTCCACACTGGCTAACACAAGAAGAAGGCCCACAAGTATATATATATATATATATATATATATATATATATATATATACCCAGCTAGCCATTCCTCATCCAGAAAAGTCCTATAGTCAAACCAAAGACCTTGCAGAACCTCCCTAAGATGTTTGGGTTTTGAAAAGTCTTTGAGGGAAGTGGAAGCCAGTGTGGTGTAGTGGCTAAAGTGTTGGACTGGGAGTCGTAAGATCTGAGTTCTAGTCCCTACTTGGCCATGGAAACCCACTGGGTGACTTCGGGCCAGTCACAGACTCTCAGCCCAATCCATCTCACAGGGTTGTTGTTGTGAGGATAAAATGGAGAGGAGGATGAGGATTATGTACACCGTCTTGGGTTCGTTAGAGGAAAAAAGGCAGGATATAAATGTAATAAATAAATATAAACAAACAAACCACTGGGAGCACATAGCATAGGAGTAGGCAACTTGTGACTCTCACCTCCCAGAACCGAACCCAAACTGTGGTTGAGGTATGTACATTTCTGAGCTTGTGATGTGATTCATGGAAGAAACACAGTCTTCCAAAAATGTTTACATTTGGAAAGTACATATGAAAAATGCACACTTTTTGGGTGTGGGGGTGGGAAGCACACAAACATGTTTTAATTGACTGGAGAAACACACACACATTTTTTTAAAAAACTGCACAATTGATGCATTCGGAAAATGCGCACAAAAAATAATGTCAAAGGGGGGGGGAAGCCTACAACTCCCATCAGCCCTAGCCAGTATAGCCAATGGTGAAGGATCATGGGATTTGGAGGCTAAAATACCTGGAGGGTCACTAATTGCCCTTCCTTGAAGTACCGCATATATGTGTCCTCTGGCAATGAACTTTGTTGATGCCCTGATAAGTCTGGGAGAGCTGCAGAGAGTATATCTGAACATTCAATGTTAGCACACTTTTGAGGCTAGTCAAATCGAGACAATGCTACAGTAACCTCAGCACCCATTACAGCCGTGATTCTCAATGGCTACATTCATCCCAATCAGCAGGTACTAGGTAGCTGACCTATTCATTTGTATCCCACCACATTAGAAATCATTTGAGGCAGCTTACAAATAATATGATAAACAGCCATTAAAAAAGAAAGCACCAAACAAGATAAAAACAGCAGAGCAGTAAAAATAGCATACTAAAACAGGGCACTAAAACATGTATCTCTAAATGCATTTAAATAGCAGCCACTAAAGCCATCACTGCTAGAATGCAGTAAAAAAAAAAAAAACCAAACCTACAGCACTAAAACAGTGTCAATGAATTACAAGGCATGGGCAAATATTCTCTCGCCTCGGCACCTGAAACTCAAAAGAGCAGGTGTACAGGATGAGAGCTGCAATTCCAAGGAAGGGGAACAACCATTGAGGAAGATCAATCTCAGGGTTGCCAGTTGGACAAGGTCAAATGGCTCAGACACCAACGACAAGTGTCCTGCTCATCAGTGCCAGTGGTAATGATTTGCCACCGACAATCATTATGGTTGTCGCTCTGTGAAAAGTAAAATAGGGCTTAGACAGTTGCCTTGACATGATTACATACGCAGTGGCCTCATTGGGATGTGGCGCTAAGCATTACAACCCAAACGTTTCATTTTAACTCTGGCTAACTAAAAACAGAAGCAAAAGCTTAGGAGGGGAGGTGGAAGCATGTGACCCAAGGCTAGCATTATGCAAATGAGACTGACCAAGCCTTGGGCTCACATGGTTCCCCCCTCCCCTCCATGTGGAGGAGATCAGAAGCGTTCACATCTGTTTTTTGACTGATCACAGTTTAGCGTTATGTCCAGAGCTGGGCAAACTATGGTTAATCTTAACTATAGTTTAAGGAAACAAGCCAAGCTCAAACTATGGTTTCTGATCCTGGCTTGTTCCTCTAAACCAGGGGATCCTCTGACCTGCACACTGGGTGAAGCCCCCAGGGTTTCCCCCTCCAGTTCCCCATTTGATCCTCAAGCTTATGGCCCCCATCTAGCCTGTAATCAAGGTATTTAAAGGTTTAAATACTTTTAAATACTCTGCAACTTTTAAATACTCTGCAAAGAATCAAGCTGTTGCAAAGGTTTTAAGATGTGAATTTTGCAGGCAGGAGACTTGCTTACATGTGAGTAGACATGCAGAGGCTTGGAATTTGGGATACTATTATAAAGTGCTGCTGAGTGATACAGGCTTGCTTACTTCTGAGTAGACATGCAGAAGCCTTGCCCTGCTATTCTGAGCAGGCTTAAAATGTGAATAGTTAATCTTTGTAAACTGCCCAGAGAGCTCTGGCTATGGGGCAGTATATAAATGTAAACAACAACAACAACAACTACTACTACTATTACTACTACTACAATAATAATAATATGGCCCTGCCCAGTCTGCCTTTTGTCCTGCCCAGATGAAATATGGCTCCTGAGACCTTTCCAATTTTGCAGTTTAGCTGTCAGGCTGAAAAGGGTTCCCCATGTTGGGAATATTGCAACTTCATCTGCAAGGTACAGAAAGGGGACAGTGTTAGAGTTACTCAGTTAATGCATGAGCATAACTAACCTTAAGATCTCTATATCCTACAGTGTGGTTCTGCCTTTCTGATCCTCCCCTTCCTCCTCTTTCTCTCTCTGGCTTCCTCCATTGCTGGGAGCACATGGCTTGCTGTCTGTGTCACTTCTCCTTGTGTGAAGGAACACAAACTGCTGTGCCTGCACTTATATGTGCAAGAAAACTTGTGGTTAAACTATTTTACTTTTCTTCACTAAAGAAGAGTGTGGTCTTTTTCTTTTTTCTTTTTAGACTTTCTGCTGCACTGGTAAACACTCCTGCTTGGCGTTCTGTTTTTCTCTGCTAGCTACCTTTTTAACAGGAGGTAGTAATACCAAATAATCATATCATACCACTCCTGCTCTAAACCATAGTTAAAATTAATCACAGTTCCAGGGTCAGACATAACACTAAACTATGATTAACTGAAAACCAAAGCAAAAGCTTCCAACCTTCTCCTCATAGCCTCGCTGGAGGAAAAGTGGGGAATGGGTGAGCTCGAAGCTCAACTAAGTTCATTCATGCTAAGCTACATTTGTACAAGGCACCCCTTCCTAGAGTCAGAAGGCCTAAAGACGGTAGTGCACGTGCTGGTAACTTCGAGGCTTGACTTCTGCAATGCGCTGTACACAGGGCTACCTTTGTGCCTGGTCCGGAAACTTCAACTAGTTCAAAATATGGCAGCCAGGTTGGTCACCGGTACACCTAGGGGTATTACATATTACACCAATTTCAAAATCACTTCACTGGCTGCCAATTTGTTTCTGGGTGAAGTATAAAGTATTGGTCATTACCTTTAAAGCCCTACATGGTTTGGGTCCAGGTTACCTGCGGGATCACCTTCTCCCGTACAATCCGCCCCGCACACTCAGGTCCTCTTGGAAAAAATTACTTCAGTCAGTGAATACTAGGCTGACAACCATTACCCAGAGGACCTTCTCTTCTGCCCCAGACTGTGGAAAGGCCTGCCAGGAGAGATTTGCCAACTTAACAGTCTTTCTGCATTTAAAAAAGCTGTGAAGACTGATAACTTCCAGCAGGTCCACCCAGTCGAATTTTAAAATGTCTGGCTGTTATTTTAATATTTTATAAGTTTTATCTGTTTTTAACCAGTTTATGCATTTTATAGTATTTTTTATATTTGATGTTGTTCCCTGCCTCAAACCAGAGGGAGAGGTGGTTAAGAAATTATTATTATTATTATTATTATTATTATTATTATTATTATTATTATTATTATTATTATTATTGTGAAATGTGTCCATCTTCTATGATACTAGTAGATTTAACTCTGCTATTATGTAAATATGAGGAGGGAAGAGTGAGGAAGAGGTGTCCCAAAATCAAGTAACAATTTTGCATGTTAGGAGCAATTTTTGCAAGCGGTATTTGGAAGCTAGACATTTATAAGAAATACTAGGGTGGGGGAAGGTCAGCGGTGGATGGCAAGAGGAGTTGCTAAAGCAACAAAGATGACACTTAGCACTTTGTACAGGATGTAAGAGCGGTAAGTAACTAATCTTTTCAGTTTTATGACAGCCCTATCTCAAAAAGATGCTCATTTTCCGGGTTTTAAAGAGGTAGCACTGAAAGGTAATTACACTGCAATGTAATGGAGTTATGCAGGCTATTGCAAGTTTTGACTTGACAACACGGTCCTGATAGAAGCCATTATCCTAACAGGAGAGAGAGCAATACATGTCAGGTATATTGGAACACGGAAAGCTGCGTTTTAAATAATTGCAGGCCTATGAAAGAAGTGGTGCAAAGCCATCACATGCAGAATGATAGTGGGTTGTTAATTCTCATCTTTGTCCTGTATCTCGAGAGGATGAGACATAGAGATAGAGGAGAAGAAAGATTCTGTGGTTCAGGTCAAAGGGCTTGTTTTGAACTTCTTGACTCCAAGAATGAGTTCACACATTGCTTCCTGGGCAATAACTAGGGTTACTACTTGTTAAACTGAACATATTGCTCTCTTATATAAGATAATTATTTAACAAGGGGATTCAGGTTGAGGGATGAAGTCACTTAGTTTGTCACTTGGTACGCTAAGGGAACATTATATGCTGCTTGGCACTGAGAGTCCCTCTTGGTCAAATTGCAGTCATAGCTTGTGTAGTGTGGTTTCGGTTTTGGCCTTTCAGATGTGGGGCTTCGCCACACCAGGCTTTTATTCCATAACTTACCGGGTTTTCTGCTTCCGGATTCTTTGCGGGATTTAAATCGGTTCTTTACACAGCTGGTTTTTCTTTTACTGCATAACACGATCTGGTGGCCATTTACACTGGTGGGTGAAGCCTGGTGAGACGTTATCAGTTTTCGGCAGGATTGTACACCTACTGTCTACCCCATCTGAGAGAGCCCCTTCCCCCTCTCAGCATGGGCTTGTCTATTTCAACTTCCTGGCCTCCCCTTTTCACTCCTGCTGCCTCCAGTCCCAATTTCAACAATTCTTATATACAATCCACGGTACTTTCACAGCTACGAAAGTCTGCTCTTCCCACCCGCCCATGTCCGCAAGTCAGTATTGTTCCTCTAAAAGCCAGCAATAACGCTTTTCTCATTTTAGTATACACTGCGAGAGGGGATTGAGTAGAAAGGGGTTGCATGTGGTCACGTTTGCCTGTGTTGTGTAGGGGCCCCTGCAACCCCCTCTCCCTGCTTAGGCATCCCTGAGTCGGGGAGCTGAGCACAGCTGGGCTCCATTTATGTCCTACCCCGTGGTCAGCTTTCCTGCTGTGCCAGAAAGCCCCAGCATAAGCAGGGCTTCGTGGTGCCACCAGCCGGAGGAGGAACGTATCAAGCAATATTAGCCCACAGAGCCCTCCTCTTGGCCCTTTTGAAGCACTGCTCCCTCCCTCCCTGTATGCAGTGTAGGGTTTAACTGGTCGCTCTTTTGGCAGCCGAGCAGGAATTTTTGGCACACAGTACGAATGGCTGGGCTATGTGTCTTTTTGCCTGCTTTACATTGTAAGTGGAGTGGGAGCATCTTAGGTTGATTTGATGGGGTTTTTTTTCCAATTGGTCACATTCTCCTAGATAGGCTGGTTTGGGCAGGCTATGTTTGTCTGGATGGGGATTATTCTGAGGCATTGTGGGTGTTTACAGGTGGTGCCTGAGGGCCTCCCGCTGAGGGTTTTGTGGACCCAGTGGGAGGATAAGGGTTGCCTATGGGGCCATCTTATCTCACACACAGCCTAGGAGAATGTGTCAGTCAGAACCCCAAATGACCAATCCAAGTGGCTGAATCCTAATCCCAAAATAGGTTCAGTACCTTGGATAGCTACCTTAGAGTTTTGGGTGGTTCTGACTGAAACCCAGAATGGATTCACAGCCCCACCACAAATGGAGCCACTATCCTCCACTGAGTATAGGACCATGTCTTAGTAGTTATTCTCGGGTCTTGTGCCTGTGGACTTTCGGATAGTGATTGATATATATTAGCCCAAACGACAGTGACAAACATCACAGCAGCATTTCAGCAAACATTTTCCCTGTACTATTTGAGAAACTACTGGAAATGGCCTAGGCCTAGTTTAGAAAAACCAACAAAGGAGGAAAGATTTTGTATGCCGGGGCAAAAAAGGTCAGGACAGTTACTAACACAGAACTTTAGTGAAAGTCCCTTTGTTCCTATAGATGACTAAAATTATGAAGCATCAGGAATTGAAAGTGTATTCATAAGCCAAGGGAGTTTCCAAAAGCAGCCGGTTATCCTCCACACAGTGTCCCTTTGAAACCAGCCCAAATGCTTACTGTGGAAGGTTGGATAGGCAGACAAATTAGACTTTGGGTATGGCAAGCTTTCTAATAGATGCCCATTGGAAGTCCAATTGATTTCAATGAATGTACTTCGAAATAGGTTTGCTTGGGGTTGTACATTTCTAGTATATTGAGAAGGCAAAGGCTTTCAAAGGGGCAATTCTATGCATGTTCAGACAGAAAAGAAAGTCCCACAAACTCCCAGTATCCCCTCAGCCATCCATGCCGGCTAGGGCATGTTGGGAATTGTAGGATTCCCCCCTCCATCTAAATATGCATCGGATTGCATGTCTGTCACTGCCTCCACGTTTTCTCCCTCTATTTGCCAGTTATCAATCAAGCTGGTTGCCATAATCTTGGTTTTTTTGAGGTTTAACTGCAACCCAGCTTTTGCACTTTCTTCTTTCACCTTCGTCATAAGGCTCCTCAGCTCCTCCTCGCTTTCAGCCATCAAAGTGGTATCATCTGCATATCTGAGATTGTTAATATTTCTTCCCGCGATTTTAACTCCAACCTTGGATTCGTCAAGCCCAGCACGTCGCATGATGTGTTCTGCGTACAAGTTGAATAGGTAAGGTAAGAGTATACAACCCTACCGTACTCATTTCCCAAACTTAAACCAGTCCGTTGTTCCATGGTCTGTTCTTACCGTTGCTACTCTAGAGTAAAAATGAAAAGAGGACATCACTGCTAGAAGCACATTTAAAGTCATGTCTTAATTTTGTCCTGGAGCCTATAAAATCCAGGACAAAACTTCCCCACTTTACTTTGCTGATTTTAAATATTGGTTGGTTTCCTAACATCCATTCTGTGAACAGAACGGAGTTGACAAAATGGGATTTTCCTGCCCCCCCCTTTCCTTGGGAGATCGCTGTGCCTTCTCCCACAATCTGCTTCCAAGGGTCCAGGGACCCTTGGGAATGAATGGTGTGGGATATGTTGCAGAGTGGTTGCGCTGCAGATGGGGAGGGCCATCAGTGGCAGAAACCCTCAGTTGCGCTAATGGAAGAGCAGTGTAGGATCCAAGTCAATCTCTCGCCCTTCAATTATTGACACAACCTCTAACTATCCAGTGTGGTGTAGACACCCTTCTGGGTTTGCGTCAGGCTTCCTGCCCCTCCTATTTTTTAAGTTCAAGTTTGTTTGTTTGTTTGTTTTAAAAAACTGGGCCACTGGTATGCTGCATTGCTGCAGGGCAAAGTGCTGTTCTCCAGTGCCATCTTTATTTGGGTTGAAAGGAGTGGTTTAAAGAGATGGTTTTCTGTTTTGGAGCCTCTTGGGGATTTTTGGGCAAGTTCAATTTTTTTTTGTCACAGCAGTTTCCCATTCTGGGAAATGAACTTTTTGTGACTGGCCATGCCCACCATGGCAGCCATTTTGGGACAGCACTCACGAGACACTTCCAAATTTCAAAATGTGCCCACTGATACAAAACAAGTTGGGGACTCCTGCCCGAGCATAAGAAGGCTCCTTGCTTTCACTGTTCCCTCAACAATTATTTTGTTTTATTACCAAATCCCTCCAATATTCTGTGGTTCGCTATGCCAGCACAGCTGCATAGATATTTTTTTTAAAGCACTGAGTCTGCTAGGGGTGTGGCCCGTGCAAATCCACAGTGCACCGTCCATGCCAAGGCAGCCCTGCCTACTGGCTCCGAAAAGGCTGAATTATGCCACCAGAATGATTAAATAGCCCAAGTATAAATTACAGACACCCATTTGCCATTGAAAACCGCAAGCTGCCTTAGAGGAAATATGGCTCTGTTAGTGTTTCTCTTTGTCTCTTCTATGACACAAAAGCCATTTACTCGCACAAAGGTAACAGCTGAATGTTTTCACTTGCTGCTCATGCAGTTTCTTCCTCTAGTTGCTGGATCATCAAAAATTCTAATCAACTCTGATCTAATGTAAAGTACTGTGTGGCATTTATCATCTGTTTTAGTCTTTAATGCACCATGCAGGGTTTAATCAAAGGTATGCAACCATTAGCAAAAAAAAAAAAAAGGAAAAAAAGGCAAGAATTATGATGTCCTGTGTAGAGCTAGGCAGCTTACATAACAGGTAGTGCGCACACCTCGCATCACCACACACTCCACGAATGGAAAGACAAGAGTGTAAAGGAAGGTTTTGTTTCAGTTGTTTTGACCTTGTGGTGTTGGAAAGCCCTAGGACCCTGGTCCTGGGAGATTTCAACATTCAAGGTGAGCCTGCTTTAACAGGCCCAGCTTGGAACTACATGTCCTCCATGACAACCATGGGGCTGTCTCAGTTTTTCACCTGCCCAACGCATAGGGCAGGGCGCACCCTTCACTTGTTCTTTGCCTCTGGGTGTGAGGAGAGTGGTCTGGAAATTGGAGGGGGTGGAAATTACCCCATTATGTGGTCAGATCACTTCTGGGTGAAATTTAGGGCTTTGCTAGATGAGGGGTTAGCCCGGGCTGATACCCGGGATCGCCCCTGTGCGTCCAGATTACGCACAAGGGATCCCAAGTTTAGGCAGGGGTCAACCCTCCCTTGCCCCAGGGTAATGGGCTCCACTTGTAGCCCAGTATTTCCGCAGTCCTGGGCTGAGCCTGGGACCGTGGAAAGTCTAGCCCATTCCATGGCTTTTCCTGGCTACGCAGCTTACTCGCGCGTAGCCGGGAGAAGCCGCGCATGGGGTGGGGGAGAAATCGCAGCTGGGGGGAAGATCGTGGCTAGGGGGAGAGATCATGGCCAGGGGGAGAGATCACATCCAGGGGGGGGGGAGATCGGGGCCGGGGAGGAGCGGGGAAACCTTTAAAAAAAAAAAAACCTTACATTTGTCGATCGTGTGCTCCTGCTCACCCGGCCCTTTAAAAATGAAAAAAAAATGGCGGACACGATGGGGCTTTCCTTTAGCCCATCGTGTCTGACGTATAGACTGGGGCGACAGCCCGCGCTACCTGCAGTGCGGATTCGCCCCTCCTCCCGACTGGACTTTCAGGTAGGTCTAGCAAAGGCCACAGTCTCACAGTGCCAATCCCTCCCTTAATGGGGTGAGAGACTCATTAAGATGGTCCGCCCCTGGAGACTTATGGAATCTGAGTGATTCCTGAATGCTCTAGGTGATTTTTCAGTAGCCAGAGTCAGCGGTCTGTTGGAGCCCTTGTCACAGTATGGAATGGTGAAGTGCGAAAGGCCATTGACACGATCGCTCCTGAGTGTCCTCTTTGGTGCTGTGGAGTTTGGAAGGCTGACTGATTTACTGGGGAGCTCTGGATAATGAAACAGGTCAGTTCTCATGTCTGGGAATTAGGGTGTTTGCCTGTTCTGGATGGGGTTGCACTCCCTCTGGAGGAGCAGGTTCATAGTTTGGAGGTGCTCCTGGATCCACTTCTGCTACTTCAGTTGGTACACCAACTATACCTGGTCGTGGATAGGGATAGCATAGCCACAGTGGTCCATGCACTGGTAACCTCACAATTAGACTACTGCAATGTGCTCTATATGGCCACCCATGTGTGTTGTTCAGAAGCTGCAGCTAGTGCAGAACGCAGCAGCTAAGATGCTTACGGGGACACCTAGCTATACTCAAATAACATCTGTGTTAAAAGAACTGTCCTGGCTTCCTATTTGCTACCGAGCCACATACATGGTTATATTATCATCCTATAAATCCCTAAACAACTTGGGACCAAGATATGTAGCCGACTGCCTTCCCTTATACATAACCAACAAGTGACCTTTAAGATCTTCAAAGGAGGCCTTGCTTGTCATTCCAAAGCAAACAGAGTGTCACCTTGAAGAACCTTGATGGTGGTCCTTCTCTGAAGAGGCACCCACCCTCTGGAAAATCCTCCCCCATGCAATTTGGGAGGCAGAAAATGTGGCATCTTTCAAACACCTCCTAAAAAAGCACCTTTTCACTCGGGCTGTAAGTAAAGTAATTATGCTGCTCCATTTTGCTGCTCCTTAAATAGCTTTTACTGCAGTTGTTTTAATGTGGTGTTTTTAATGTTGTGTTTTTAATATTGCATCTAAATGTATTTTAATATTGTGAACCGCTGAGGGATTTCAATATATTCAGCGGTAGATAAAAGCCACAAATAAATAAATATTAGATGAGGTCTTCATATCTCATAACAACCAGCGAAATCCCTCCAGGGTCACAGTTCCTTCCATTTTTGTGCATCACCATCATTAGCAAGTAGTTTAAGATGTAGGAGGTCCATGCAGATGCCTTTATGTACAGCCTCCTCTTCTTCATTTCTCCCTTTATGGAGCAAAAACAATTGTATGAATCAGAGGCCTCTTCTAATTGCCAAAATACACATTCTTTTCTTACAGTTGGTGGGTGGTGGTCTTACTTTTAAAACGGATTAAATGGATTTTTAAAAAGGCCCTTCTGGATATGTTATCCTTCCAGAGCAGTTTACCATAACCACGACAACAAACAGTTACACAAAAACTACATTCAAATATTAAAATAACAGCAGCACAGGAATGAATCAGAAAAACACTGAAATAAACATAACAAAATCTCTCTGTCTCCCTTCCAGATGTGGGGCTGTGTTCCAATATAAATCAGACCCCCAACTGTAAAAGAAAAGAAAAGAAAAGTTGGAGCTACTAGCTTTATCTTCAATGGAAGACAAATGGCTCATAGGGAGAGCCATTCGTGACAAGGCAGGAAAAGCCCAGTCAAGGTAGGTGAAGTCAAGTCACTAGAGTAATGGGGCTCATCTCCACCAAGCAGGATATTCCACTATGAAAGCGGTATATAAAAGGCAGGAGCCACGCTACTGCTTTATAGCGGTATTGAAGTGCACTGACAACTGTTGGGCCCCATGACTCATCTACACCAAGCAGGATATAACACTATGAAAGTGGTATAAAAACAGTATATGGTATGTGACAATGGGGCCCAACAGTTGTCAGTGCACTTCAATACCACTATAAAGCAGTAGCGTGGCTCCTGCCTTTTATATACCGCTTTCATACCGCTTTCATAGTGGAACATCCTGCTTGGTGGAGATGAGCCCATGTTCAGATCAAGTTGGTAAAATCTGGTCAAGGTAAGTGAAGTGAAGCCATGGCAGGCAAAGTCAAGGCAAAAGCTTCCTTATGCATACCTTGGGCATCTCTAAGTTAGCCTTACTGGCTGATGTTCACTCCTTCTAGTGTAATTACTGAAGGATGTTGTCTCAGCTGGGAGCTAAAGCCAACTGAGCCTTTATGTAGCTTCAGGCCTTGCTAGACCTACCTGGGAATCCCTGCTGGAGGAGCAACGAGCCCACGCTACGAGCCCACGCTACAAGTAGCACGGGCTGTCGCTCCAGTCTAAATGTCAGACGCAACAGGCTGTAGAAAAGCCCCGTCGCGTCTTCCATTTTGTTTCTTCCTTAAAGGGCCAGGTGCACAGGAGCGCACCATCGGCAAAGGTAGGTGTTTTTTGTTTTGTTTTTTAAAAAAGGGTTTCCCACTCCCCCTGCCCCCACTCCCCGCACCCGCCCATGATCCCCCCTGCCTACCCATGTTCTCTGATCCCCCCATCCCCTGCAATCTCCAATCCCCCGTGATCTCCAATTTCCCCCCATCCTTCTGGCTCTGGTTTCCCCCCATCCCCCCTGGCTCTGGTTCCCCCCCATCTCCCCCCCTGCCCTGGTGGCCGCAGCACTCCTGTGGAGCGCTGCACGCCACTCAATGCATTTCCTGGCTTCTCACGAGGAAATGCGGTACCCGGGAAAAGCGGCGGAACGGGCTACATGCCTGTGGTCTCGGGCCCGAGACCATGGGAAATACTGGGCCACGACCAGTGCCAGTTATCTCGGGCCAAAGGAGGGTTACCCCTGCCTGAGCCCGGGATCCCCTGTGTGTCATCTGGACGCACAGGGGCCAGGCCGGGGCTCACACCGGGCTACTCCATCGTCTAGCAAGGCCCTTCATCTGCTGGAGGAGCTTGCTGGAGGATCTGATGGGACTGTTGGCCCTCACCTGATTTTTCAGTCTTTGCCTTCTGCAAGGCTGGGAAAATGGAGTGCCTGGAATGAGTGCCAAGGACTCGTCCTCTGAATCCAAGGATGGTGGTACAGCAGGGTACTCTGGCTAGAAGTGGCCTAGATAAAGTACCAATGGCCTTTTCCTTGTGGCAACTGCATGAGAGACATTGTCATCAGATTCATTCACGGTGCACTCAGAGAGTGTGAATGGCCCAGAGAACTTTGGTTGTTGGGCAGTATAGAAGTGAAATAATAATGCCTAACGGCTGCAGGGGGACAGTTTGGGATTGGGCTGGAATGGGGAGGAGGGGTGAGAAGCTTTTCTTCAGTGAACTTCTTTCAGTTAATACATCTTTGGATCCAGGCCAATTTTTTTTTATAATAAAGAATAATTTCTTTGGCTGGGGTGGAGGAAACTTAACAAGAGACAGGAGTGACTGTGTTTTCTTAGGAGAAGTGACGGGCCCAAAGCCTGAACTTATGGTAAGGATAGGATTGTACTGTTAGTAAGATCTGGGCAGGCAATGAGACTTGACTTTGGAGAGAAAGAGCCAAGCGGCAGAGCAATCGGAGTCTTAGGCAGAGACAAATTTCACACCTAAGCAGCAAAATATTTGGCTGTATGACTCCAGCAGAAGTAGCAATAGCAATAACGCTACAGCAAATTGTAGCAATGATTTTTTTTAATGCTCCAAAGGATCAATTTTGCTGGATTACATTTTCCGTCATGAAAATGTAACGGAGATTAAAATTAACAAATCTTCATCTATTTCACCAAACTAGTGTACCCTTACCATCTTTTTCTTTTCTTTTCTGGTAAGTATTAGATTTATCATTGTAAGCCATTTGGGGTCTCAGGGGTGATCCAATCTGTAGGACAACATGGCAGAGATTTAGTTCCAGGTCACAGGTAACTAATGAAAACAGCAGTCACAGAGAATTTGATTTGCACATTGCAATGACTATGTGATAGCCTCTTTTGTGAGGTAGAAATATCTCTCTGGAGACCACAGCCTAACCTGTGAAAAAATATTCAAGCTCTCCGATGCTTCAAATGCCAATTAGACCAAAGCCTCTTATCGGATAATATTGGCTTGTTGTAATGATGCTGGCTAGAATCATAATAATAATGTAAGCAAATTTCCAAACTGAGGAAGTGATCGATATGGCACTAATAATGGCCTCTTTTAGTCACTGAGAGAATGAGAGCGAGAGACTCTTAATGGTAGTTTTCTCCTATGTTGGTTTACTAATTGTTTTTGTGGGGAAAGTGTGGTAAAGAGGAATCTCTGCCTGTTATTTAAAAGTAATGTGATTAAAAAATTTTTTTTTTGAAAAGTTCCACAATTTAGGAGAATATGAAGTAGTCTTTATTTATTTAGCCTTCATTTTGTACAATTGTAGGGCCTGCACCCAGGTACACATATTTTATCTAAGCAAGGGTATGTTACAGTGTTTACGTATGGCAAAGGCTGTCATTTCAGTGCATAACAGAGACTACAGCACAAATAGAATAATCAGCATGGTTGGTTGCTGATATTCCATAGTAAGCATGAGGGTTTCAATGTAGCAGGACTGCCCCTGCCATTAGGCACAGTGAGCTGGTTGCCTTAGGCGGCAGATGCTGGGACGTGGCAGCAAGGTGTTGGAAGACAGGGATGAGTGCCAAGTGGCCTGCTCTGTGTCCCCTAAGCTAAGCTGCTGCCTTCAATGGTGGATGCTGTTCCATTATCAGAATTGAAGAAACAGTCAATAGGTTTTTGTACATGGAATGGGAGAGGACACCACCTTGTCCTTCGCCTCAGGTAGCAAAATAACTTGGGATGGCCCTGCTATGTAGAAACAACATTTCATTCTATGAAACACATTTGACCATCCATTGGTTTTGTTTGGTTTTGTTTTAAAATGAATAATGCTGTTATGCCCTTTGTCTGTCAAGTCCATGAAACTTTGGTGTCATGGATTTTTGGACCATAATGAAATGTTGTTGATAACCACGTTAGCCTTTTATCACACATAACCAGCAAAATATTTGGCTGCCTGCAGGTCTCTAATAGAACCAGCAGTAGCAAGAATGCCACAGCAAATTGTTATCAATGATTCCCCGTGTACATAATGGATGCACAGTGTGATGGCATGTGAGGAAAATTGTGTGAGAAAAATACAACAGCAACAAAAACGCCATCCAGTCAAACTCTGGGAAAAGTGGCCTTCATCTTGATCTTTATGGGAAGAAATATGTACCCCCTGGGATGACCCTCCATTTTGGTAAATATGCCTTGAACAATTAGACTGGCAGTTCAATGACCCCAGTGAATAAGTGTGAATGAATATGTACTTATACATGAACGTATACAACCATCATGCAGGTTTGCCCTGGTCATACATGAGATAGAAAAAGAACACCCTTTTGTTTTTTCACAAGAAAAAACAAAAGAGGACAAGGTGACTCCGGGAAAGCAGACAAACAAAGCTTTCTACATCTGTTGCAATGAACTCAAGCGAGTTATTTTATTCGTGATACAGTGAAATGATGGCATCCATGTTATATTTTGTTACATGAAATGAGAGTGGAGAGCAAGAGAGAGAGGTTGAATGAAATCATACCCTTTGTATAATAACAGAAAAGCCCCATTGGAAGCTCTTCATTACCGTACTTTTCAGAACAGAGAAGACAAACTGCTTCTGCAGTGGCACAGGTCCAATCTCTAACTAGAATCGATTGCTTTGCCAACACTGAACACAAAAGATGTTCATTGTTTGCAAACTGAGTTTCGTGCAGAGCCACCTTTTTTCCCTGAACGCTTGCAGAACTGTTGATAGGTGTGTGTGTGTGTGTGTGTGTGTGTGTGTGTGTGTGTGTGTGTGTGTGTGAGGGCTTTCCTCCCTCCCCCTTTGCAGAACCTCCTGCAGCGATGAAACTACAGCTGACTCTGTGCTTCCTGTCCCAGAGGGCGGGAAAGCTTTTCGCTTCACAGTATGGCTTCTCCATAATAGCTGTGTGACAACCGCCTGCTAGTGTTTCTGAAAAGGCACTGGCCAAAATTATAATGAAATTACTTATGTTAAGATACTCGCTAGGGAGGCTTTTACAAGAAAAATGACTTCCTTTATATGCTCCCATAAAATTCTTCAGTGCGTGCATGCCCGGTTACCTAACAGAGACTGGGCAAACCAAGAATGGCAGTGTGGGATAGAACCAGCGATTAGCTACAGGACGCGCCGACTGCGACGGTAGGATTTTGTGACACAAGGATTTGGACTTCACCAGAAGTCGGCTGGTGTTAACTTTGCAAAGCTGTGTCTTTGTTGCCAGCTGTACTCCCATGGGGTGCATTGAATAGGATTCCAAATTACAGAGAGCTGCTTTCTGCTGGAGAGCATGCTTTACATGGTCTTTGGGAAACAATACAAACAGCTGACATGAGACTACGAACGGATCCAGCACAGCATTAGTATGTGTATACACGGGTGCGCGAATTATAGCTGAGACAACCATTATGGCATGTTGGGCCTGCTTCTCTGCTTGCAGATTGTTTTCTTGGTCGAGGGCTGGCGTCGGTTTTCGCAGCTGTACCCGTGTTCCAAAATTTGTTTTGAATTTTGGATTCACACACACACACACACACACACACACACACACACACACACTCACCCCACCTCCTACAACCATGTTTCTGACTATGGATTCACAGGGAAATAGTTGGTTGATTGTTCACAGCAATATGTAGAATTCAGCCTTCCCATGTCCCCATGGGCCTGCTTACTCTCAGGACCAGAACCGCCAATGGCCCCTGGCACTTTATAAAAATGTTTGCTCCTCCCTTTCTTCATCTGTGCCTCTTTCATCCGTTTCAGCGTCTCCTTCTCCTTCATCCATTCTTTCCTTAGGCTTCTGCTTCTCATCCCACTAGCTATTCTCTACTCGTCTCTTTTAATACTCTACCTCTGAATCTCTCCTTACTAGGGTGGCCACTTACAAATTTCCAAAAAAGAGGAAATGGATCACCCTCAAAAGTGGACAAAAGAGGACACACATTTGCATCAAATGGGAATATGCTAATGAGATGCACACTTAGAAATACAGCACATCTCACCATATGCGGAAGACTGACCTGCGTGACTGCGTATCCACTCTGCTACCCAGGTGCTCACAGTTGACGGGCAGCCATTCTTATGCTTCTTTATCTTTAAGCTGGAATTGGACAGGACAGCCCTGCAGATTGAGGACTCCTTCAGACAGAGGACCATGCTGTGGCAGGCCTTCAAATAGTCTTCTGTAAAAGAGGACACATGGCCACCCTACTTCTTACTTAACCTATAGGCCTTTGTCCACAATTCTATGCATGTTTGGATAGAAAAAAACCCTACAACTCTCAGCATTCTCCATCCAGAATCATATGCTTTAATGTGGATTCCTGCATTGCGCAGGGGGTTGGACTTGATGGTCTCATAAGTCCCTTCCAACTCTACTATTCTATGATTCTATGATTGTGCCCTTGGTCACTTTAGCTTCTGTTCCCACGCACTCTGGGTCAGTTGTATGCCTCACCTTGGGTCAGTTGTATGCATTCCCTCACTTTCTTTTTTGCTTGTCCCCTCCTCCCAACTGTCCTTCTTTCCATACCATCTTTCCCTCTAGCTTCTCGTTTCTCCACCTATCCTACCCATAACACTGACCTAAACTGTCCCTTTTAATTCCTCCTACAATGACCACCTTCACAGCCATCAGTTTTCCTACCTCTTCCCATTCTCCTATCAAAGCATAGAACTTTCCTTTCTGTTAGCCTTGGTTTTCTCCTAGCCAAACTGACATTTTTTACTTTCCAGCAACAACAACAGCACACTATCAGTGAATTGTCATTGCATTTTCCCTGTACTAGTTAAAATTACCATTAAACACTCAGTGATATCATGGCAGCTCAGCCAATGGCTCAGGCTTGTTGCTGGATGGTAAAATGACCATATTTACCCTATTATATGATCCTAAATTTAATATTCAGATGTAGATTTTCATAGGATATGTGTGTGTGTGTGTGTGTGTGTGTGTGTGTGTGTGTGTGTGTGTGTGCATGTGTGTTGCTTTCTTGATAATCTATTTATTGACCTATGTGTACACTGCTAGCCTTTCCTGCTTCTCACAGTATGTGATGGGTAACTACTCTATGGAAGCAATCCTATGCATGCCTGGACAATTGTTTTTACTGGGGAATGCTGGGGGTTGTAGGACTTTTTTCTGTCTAGAACAATATGTGAACTATTAAAATTCAAGGAGTAGGTCTGAATGCCAGATCCCAGGCTGAAAAGTCTAGAAAGTCATCACATGTACATCCTACTTGTGAGTACTCAGAGGCAGAAACCTGAGTCTAAGCAATATTACAAAGCACAGCAGGACTTTTTTAAATTGGCTAGTAGCTGTTGGAAACAGAACCCTAGACTAGATGGACCTTGGTCTGACTCAACAAGGCAGTTCTTATATTAAACGCCAGTCTAAATGCCTATTCCAACCCTATTACCCTTTCAGTTCAGCCATAGCTAACAAAAGCCAGCCAAGATGTGTGTTTTTGACTCCTAAAGTATTCCGGAATCTTGCCTAGGCTCAGGTTTTATGGGTCTCGAAAGGAAAGGAAATTCTGCAGTTGTGGGGCAATATCCAAGAATGCCTCTTTATATGTTCTTGTGTACAAATTTGGTGCACAGATGGTATAATCAAGAAGGCATTCTCAGTTGATCTTCACAGTTGTAATGGGATATAGGGGAGGAGGCAGGCTCTTAAGTATGCTGGACCCAAGCTGTTGAGGACTTTATAGGTCAAGCTAAATGCACTCATTAGTCTTACAATAGTTTCCCTCCTAAAATAACAACAATAACAACAACAACGGTTTTTGGTGTTTGTTTAAATGTACATATTTCCCCTCGTATGTTTTCTAGAAGTAGTTGAACATTTATGATCAACATTCATACCCTTCCCCAGAGGAATTGGGGGTGGGGGAGGAAGTGCTAAAAAGTGAATACAAAACTCTATATTGACTGAGGTTCATAAAGGGAAAAAAAGCTGTCAAAAGGCTAAAATTAACAACATGGACCATCTGTTGGGTGGCAAGGAACATAGAGTAATACCCAGGCTGCACACTGTTTCATTCATATCTCTTTAGATCAGTGTCCTTGTAATTACATTAACACACTGTATTACCTTTTAGAGAATGATGGAATTTGATCGAAAGTGATGGAATCTGAAGACATATGAAAAAATTATAAAAGCATTTAGAATCCCTCTTTTGTAAGCTATAGAATGTCAGTGTTGCTAGATCTTCTATTACTTTCCACTGATTTCCGGATATACTTATACAATAAAACCTTATTTTATTGAAGTACAAGTACATATATAGTAGCAGACAAATCAAATATGGGTAAGAGTGTAGACAAGTAATTTGAACGAAGTCCTAGTGGTATCTCACAGCGCAGTTACTATCATTAGACAAGTGTGTGTACTCAAAAGTAAGTTCTATTGAGATCAGCGAGAGTTAGGGTACAATCCTATCCATGTTTAGACATTAAAAAGGTCCTGCAACTGCCAGAATTGCCAGCATGGCTGCTTTGGCACGCTGAGAACTGGAGGACTTTCTCCTGTCTAAACATGCAAAGGGTTGCACTCTTAGTACAAGGATAAATGCGATGCAAAGGACAATGAACTTGAAGAATACATGAAGAAATTAAGCCATCACTACAACAATGCATGCCCAGCACATGCCTTCTCATTCTTCATCTGAAGTTGTATTAATTTGTTCAGTAAAACATGTTTGCCCTTTGAAGATGGTTTAAATTGTCAATGGTCAATAGGGTGCACTGGCATTTGAAAATAAAATATCTTGTAGTTTTATCAATTTATTTATTTTATTTATTTATTTATTAAATAAATAAATAGTTTTATAAACTCGACAAACTAAGCAATTTATGAAGTAGATACAGAAGTAACGTTATAAATGGGGGAGAAACAATATAATAGACAGTTAGGTAAATGATCACACATTCATTTTTGGACTTCCACAGCAGCTTGAACTTATTATGTACAGGCTATAGTAATTATTGTAATGTTGTCCAACCAATCCTTTATCTCCACTGTGGAGGAATACCAAATAAAATGTTGAATTCCAAATAGTCCTGGGCAGCAATTCAAACAATAGACTCCAAATCCATTTATTTTCTTAATAATAACCAGAAATGTGAGAAAAGCTAAATAATTGCATTAGTCAGAGGCCCAATATTGAAAATGTGGAGGGGTGGAGGGGTACTTTCCTTTCAACCAAACAGAGAGAGTGTTTACTATGAGCTGCCTACCGTAAAACGTACATTCAAATTGACTCTAAACACAGAACTGGGAGATGTAAAAATTGCACACATGATGGAAATACACATTTCCCTGAATGCTGTGGGCTTAAATTGGGTGGAGGGGTGGGGTTGTGCCCACTGGTCCCGCCCCTGGGTCTCCTGGCACAGAAGGAATGCCCCCCTCAATTCAATCCTTGCAATATTGAAAGGGAGTTCTACTCACGTTTGCTTGAATGTGAGTAGAACTCTCCATGCAGTCGTGGGCCCTGCCTTATCAGAAATCTTCCTTTATTTGCACATCTATGGAGATAGATGGCAGCCTTTCCCCAACTTGGTGCCTTCCAGATGTGTTGGACTACAACTCCCATCATTTCCATCTCTGTGATTCTGCAGTTGATACAATGAAGATACAATTAATTTCTATTGAAATAGGACCTCATTCTGGGTATTGAATTTTACTGTAGGTATTTTCCTTAAGTCTGTTTCTTCATTTTAGGTTATCATTAATCTTCTAGCTATGGTTTATTGATATCTGTAAGTTACAATATTTTGTAACCTTTTGCTGTAAGAAACTATCCCAGTCACTAACCACATCCTACTGCTATGGGTACATAGAAACATGAGTAAACGTCATTAAATTCCAAATTAATCCTATTGATCTCAATTGTCACTCAGAATCTGCTGGGAGGTGGGCTAACTTGATGTTTGAAGCAGCTTTGGCCAAAAGCATTCCCTGATAGAGTGCCTCTCCCAGCAAGAACCAACGCATACACTACATTCGGCATCTAAGGCCCTCCTTCAGCTGCCTCTGTGCCCTGTGCTCTGGGTCCCGGCTCCTCGCGGTTACTCCTCACGGTTATGACGCCTGCCCACACATTCCACGGTCTTGAGATCATCCCAATACCGTGGAAAAAGCAGGCTAAAAGGCTATGCCAATATCCCTGGGAAATGGAGGGTTCATCCCTCCCTGCTCTGGGATCCCCTGTGCATCATGTGGATGCACAGGGATGATCCTGGGGCGATCCCCGGGATATCAGCTGGTCTAGCTATGCCCTTGGTCTGATAGCCTGTTTCAGTGAAAACTTTAATCATGAGTCAACACAGACTGGACAACAATCTCAAATCCATATCCCAGTGGGACAAACCAAAATCAGCACCTGCACGGACAAGAAATCCTAAACGTGTGTGGGAGTGAGGTGGGAAGGGAGGAGTTAACAAAGACTACAGCTGAACGAAGGTGAATGCTGATTGTTCCGCGAGTTGCCATTTTAAGCTTTGCTTGCTGCTTTATTTGTTTGCAGTGCTGGTATGAAAAAGACCTGTTTCTGTTTCTTCCCACCAGGGTCAATGCTGCACAGCACCGTCTTGGCTGTGAAAGGTTTCAGCATTGCAACTCCCACCCCAGCGCGTGTGGTGTTTGGAGACGCCGGTGGAATAGCGAAGGCCTGAAACGATTCTGTTTAATCAGGAGTGAAGTAAATGTCAGCGATTCAGCGTTCTAGATCAGCAGTTCCCAGGATTGATACATCTTAATCGAGCAATTAGGTGGCTTTTTTGTTGTCATCGTTTGGTGTTTCCCCACCTCGGAGAAGGGAACAGATTTGCTGCTTTGCTCCGATGACTGCCAGCAGCAGTGTTTGTTGTTAACAAAGACATTTACACCTAACCACCAGTTGGCAGGTGTTAACACTTTGTTACTTGCTATTCCCACATGCTGAGAATGGTGGGAAGCCTGCCAAGCGCTCCGTCTTGAGCAATACTTGAGTTTTACAACAGGAACAACAACGTCAACAACAGAAAAGCCATAAAAAAAAGGGAAAGAAAGGAAAGAAATACAGGCAAAGGAAACAAAAGCGCCAAGCTTCTGGCCCAGTGCCTTTACCTGAAGGGAATATTAGGCTTTGTCAAATGCCTTGGCATTTCTTTCTTTTATGAGGGGATTGGAGGTGGTTGGGATGGGAAGATGTGGGCCTTTTAATTGTGGCAGGTACATACTGTGTTTGCCATAAAGGCTTGACATTTGCATCCAGGGACAAAGCAGCAAGATATAAGCAGCAGAAAATGGAGGGGGCAGTTCTGCACTATTCCAGAGAGTAGTTTTGACTCATGCTGAGTGCCTATTTCCTGCCTGTTATATCCATTTTTCCATCCCTGGAGATGTGGAGTCCCACAGCTAGTGACTCATCTAAGGAAGGATCTTAGGGTTGTGTCTAATGCTAGTCCTACTTAAGTAGACTCATTGAAATGGATAGGGCTTAAATTAGTCATGTCTAACTACAATTCCATCCATTTCAGGGGGTCTACTCAAAGTAGGACTAATATAGGAGACAACCCTTAGCGCAGGCGTGGGCAACTTGTGGCCCTCCAGATGTTTTGGCCTCCAACTCCAAGCAACCCTCACCATTGATTATGCTGGCTTGGGCTGCTGGGAGTTATTATTATTTATTATTCATTTCTGTTCCACCTTTCTACCAAAAAATGGCACTCAAAGCGACTAGCTAACAAAGCTAGAGAGCAATAAGCAGATAAAAGGTACTAATTACACAATGCTAGGCAAAATATGTATAATAATATTAGGCCAAAACATCTAAAGGGCCACCAGTTGTCCATCCCTGACCTCAAGCCTAATCCTGGGAGGAGTTGAATTGAGCAATAAGTATGAAGGAAAGTATTAAGGAATGGGTGCAAAGGCAGAAGCACCTGCAACAGGTCACACCTTGTGCTTAGCTAGCAGACTAGCAGTAAGCAAAGCTGTTATGCGCCACTGAGAGGGACAGGTTGAGAATGGGGAGGGCAGAGCTGCAGGGGAATGCTGCACACGCTGATCTCCAGTGATGCCTGCTTTTCAGTCATCATGGGTGGGTGTGTCTTCATGGCCCCACTTCAGCCCCATGTTCCCTTAAAACCCCAGGGCATTGGAGCTATGAGATGGGGACAGTTAATCCCCATGGCAGGAGGGAGCGCAAGCTTTCCAGCCACCCCCATAATGCCCCTGGCCTGAAGCTGAAGCGAGGTCACCACCAGCAGAGGGTGGGAAGACAGTGGTGACCTTGCAGCAAAGCAAAAAGCTGCGTTAAGTCCCCAACTTTTTAAATCCACAGCTGTGGGGAAGAGCCCCATGATGGCTGTGAGTTGGTGGCTGCATTGTATAACCGATGCAGCGCCGTTGAGCAGCCACCATGACCTAAATAGGGCATATAGACAGCCCCGTGGAGTTGGCTATGCTGGCTCCAATCCCTGCACCACTTGATTTATTGTAATGAACTGCTTTCAGAGCATTGTAATCAGTCCAGTAGCACTAAGTGGACAAACTTACTCTACCATTTATGTCATGTCAGATGCTGCCATCACTTTGTGTGTACAAACAGCTGTAGATTAAAATAACATAGCCATATTGATCCATTATTTTACAGGGTTAATTCGTCCATTCCTCTAATAAGACCAACCAATGTTCATCAAAGCATAAAATTACACAGAACTAGATATGTATAAGAAAATGTTTTACACACAACCCCTTTTCCTTTCCTTTCCTTTCCTTAACTTAGGCCTCATCTACACCAAGCCGGACATTGCACTATGAAAGTGGTATGAACGTAGTATAGAAAAGGCAGGAGCCACAACAAGCAGGATATAGTGGTATGAAAGCAGTATATGGTATGTGTCTATGGGGCCCAACAGTTGCCAGTGCACTTCAATACCGCTCTAAAGCAGTAGTGTGGCTCTTGCCTTTTATATACCACTTTCATAGTGCAACATCCTACTTGGTGTAGATGAGGCCTTAGTGGCAGTGAAGGTGTGTGTAGGATTCTTTTCCTCCTCTCTTCCCATTTCCATGGACTTGCTAGCAGCTTGACAGCCCACAGGGAACTATGGGAGATGTGGTTCACCAAGAGCTCCTGAAATTGCTGGAGACAAGCAGTGCAGGCCGGACACACACAAACACACACACACATACGCCTTCAGAATGACTATGGTTTTTTTTCTCTTTCCCTCTCTTCTCTGAAACCTTGTAAGATGAAAAGCCCCAATCTGCTGCCCCTACCTACCTGCTAAAATAAATTACAGTAAATTAATCGATAAGTAAATTAAAACTAAATTAAAATTTAAGAGTCTGAAATTCCATAAGTTCAGACTCAGGGAAGAGTGGAGGGGGCAGCTACTCATGAGTAAACAACATGCAGGCCATCTCCTAACCTGATCTATATCCCAAGAAAAGTGGGAGCATGTACTAGGGCTGTGCAAATGGCCCCCGATTTGCCTTGAAGGCTGTTTCTATGGCTGCAAACTACGGTTGCTACAAAGGGCCATTTCCCCTTTACGGCTGGCATAGCTTGAGGCCATAGATATACAAAAACAGAGCCCCCACGATACCTTGAAATTGCGGCCTGGCTCTCGGGAGGACGATGCGTTTCCTGGTAAGTCCCGGTGGCAGCAATGCGATGGCAGCAGTGATGCAGTGGTGAAGGTAATGCAGCGGCAACGGCGATGTGGCCACAGCGGCAACAGTTGATGTGGCAGAAGTGGCGTTGCAGCAGCGGCAGGTGAGTGGGGAGGGCAGGGAGCGGGAGATGAGTCCAATGTAACTTCCCCGAGAGCTTCAGCTATGGGGCAGTATAGAAATGTAACAAATAAATAAATGGACTCATAGGCTTTCCCAGGAGGTCAGGCGGGAGGGCCCAGTGCCAGTCCGATGTGGCCCAAAGCGCCCCAAGGCTTTGGTACCAATCGGCTTTGGCTTCAGGTTCCTCGGGCCGACCTGGAACCAACTTAGAACTGTGGCAAGGCAGACTGAATTGGCCCGCCTCACCTCAGTTTTGGGGATTCAGCCCGAGGAAGTGCACAGTCCTAGCATGTACCTCTCTTGTCACACTCAGAAAAATCTGAAGTCAATGCAAGGGCAGCCTCTGAGAGCCATTCCTACCCTCGATTGACCAGGGGGATGATTTAGGTGAATCCGCCAGTTTCACTTTCCCCCTCATTTGAATTCAATATGTACAGCTATTCCCAGCATGCCCCTGGCTGCCTGAGGAGCCTGCCAGGAAAAAAGAGGTGGCAACCCTAATTCAGCATTAACATGGCGGAATATTCAGCAATTCAAACCCAGACTTTTAAGAGCAAAGTGCTCAAAGCCCTTTGCCTAGATGGAAAAATTTGTCACTTTTTGTCCCTCCCACATTTGATTTTCAATCCCAAGCTCTTTTTGTCCTAAATATAGAGAACATTGTGAATTTTGGTAAATTCTCATCTAAACAAAACTGAAACACGATTCTCACCCATCCCTACTTTGGATTGACCTAGAGTTTGATTATGAGAAAAAGAGGCGACTAGCTCTGGTGCTATGAAATGTCAAAAGAGGTTTCTCAAAATCAAAATCAAATTGTTATTTATTACGGTCGCAGACCAGCAAAAAAAGAGGTTTCTTTATTTTTCTTATCCGAAATATAATAAATTAATTAATTCATTAATTAATTAATTAATTTAAAAAAAAACCCAAAACTTTCAACCAAACTTGTACAACGCTCAACGTTTCGGATCTGGAAATCCTTCGTCAGGAGCTGTACAATGAAATGAATGACTTTTTGAAGTAATTATAAATTTGAAACCTTATAGATTTTTTTTTTACAAGACCACAGTTGTGTTTGTTCTGTCTCCAGTTTGACTGCTGATGGAGACAGAACGAACACGACTGCGGTCTTGTAAAAAAAATCTATAAGGTTTCAAATTTATAATCACTTCAAAAAGTCATTCATTTCCTTGTACAGCTCCTGACGAAGGATCTCCAGATCCAAAACGTTGAGCGTTGTACAAGTTTGGTTGAAAGTTTTTTTTTGTTTTTGTTTTTTTATATTTTGGATAAGAAAAATAAAGAAACCTCTTTTGACATTTCATAGCACCAGAGCTAGTCACCTCTTTTTCTCATTGCCTTTTCGTGGTGCTTTTACCCTCTTTTTCCAAACCAGAGTTTGATTAACCTTTCCTTCATCTCAGGCTGTTCACTAGAGGCATGGTGAATGGATTGAAAGAATGTGCCAGGGATAAAAGCCCCTGGGATTCCTTTAATTGTTTAGAACAGCATCTCTGGTCCATCAGGCCCTGAAACAATATTCTCTGGTGGTGAAAACAAGTCATCCGCAATCCTGAAATTCTGAACTCGGGAGAATTGTGACTTGACTATTGCCAGTGTGGGTGATTTTTGCCAGGATTTCCATTTTGGTGCCAGTGTATGGAAAATGTTGTGCTGAACCACAAGTTGGCACTCATGAAGTGCCAGTACTGATCTGTGGAAGGTCGTGCTGTGACAGGGCTAGGCGTCCTGCTGCCAGCAACAACATAAGATCTCTCTGAAACTACAAGTGATATCGACCAAGAATGAACAGCAGGCAGCTCTCTTTTAGCACGCTCCCTGTGTTCTCAGTTATGGCTTCTCACAGAGACAGGATATTGGGATTGGATCGACCAGTATTGTTGCATGGGAATCATGTCACTCCTTGGATCTCCGGTATCTGTCCTGGCATAGTACTGGGGCAATGCATTTTCCCACTGACTGTCTACAAATGAACAGTGTTATTAATCAGATGTTGATGTTTTTATGTGATTGCCATTTATTATTATTTTCACACAACAGATTGGATCCAGATTTCATCATACTTACCTAGGTATGGTCAAATCTGTCAATTTCTGTTTTTTCTGTTTCTCATTTCTTTATTCTTAAAATTCAGTTCATCTTGAACTTTGAGGGTTTTTTTAAAAAAATGCATGAAATCTCATAAGCAATTTTGTGCATATTTCTCCTAATGGATACACAATTTTGCCAGCAATTTTCCTAATATAATGAATTTTGGGACATTATTTCCCTTAATATAGGCATTTTTGATTGGAGAAGGCCATTGCAAAATCCAGGGAAGTATGAATTCAAAAGATAAATGAGTTTTGGATTGCATATTGGTTTGCAAGTGCAAAATTATTAAGAAAGACCGCATTCATATGTGAACTGAACAAATTTCACCCCCATCCCTAGTGCAAATCCATTTAAATAAATAGAATTTATATTAGTCATGACTAATTTCAGTCCCACTGGCTTCTACTCTAAGTATGATTCAATCTAGATATAACCCATAATTTTAGATGGCATTTCTGAAATAAATAAAAAAATATGAACAATAAAGTCATTTGAAGTGATGTTTCAGAACAAGTGTCCTAGTTCAGCAGAAGAGGACTGGCCCAGCACCAGTGGCCACTTGAAAGGTGAGACTGGGCCTGCCCCACTGTTTTGGGGACACTATCCTAGACATATAATTCCTCCAGCCCAGAAAGGATGTGCATGTAGGGATGCACGTTTTTTGGTAATTCTATTCCATCTGTTTTTTGTGGATTGTCAGGCTTCTTTTGTTCTGTAGTCCACTCACTGATGGAACTGTGCTTTTTTTTTTTAGGGATGTACAAGAATTTTGCACACCTAATACAAATTCACACTTGCGCAAAATTTGCCCCCAAAGTAAACATGTTCCACAAGTCTGCAGAATTCACATGACTTGGGAAAAGCCAGTCCTCTGTGAAATCTGCAGGTTGGAGTCATAAAAATCAGAACTCATTTGAATCTGTTGCAGATTTCTCTGACATTTCTTCTGTGTGCCATACTGTCTATGGGTTGCTTTTGCATGCAACCACAATTCCTGGGAACAATGTACGCTGCTTTATTGCCTTGATCTTAGCTTGTAACTGCAAACCTATTCTCTCCAGTCCAGACCTGTCACTATGGACTGGCTGGGGTCGGGTGAGCAAGCAACGTGGTGTTTACGCAGATTGTCTGAACATCAGCTTGATGTGTTTCTCAGCTCTTTTGCCATGGTCATTTGCGATCTCTACACAATTTGCATGAACAGGGTAATTGTGCAAATCGAACATGATTGAATGGGGAAATTGAGCACAAAGGTGTATTTCCAAAGTTCTTCCATAAACTAAAGCACAAAATCGTGCAATTTTAAGATTGCACAATGATGAACTGCTGGTGCAATAAAATGTTGTGCATTTTTTGGACGTGACAGCATCCTCAACAATTTGCAAACAGTTTTGGAGAACACGAGTCTGCATCCAGGGTTCAGCCATCTCCTCTTACTAGGGAGGAGCTGAGGCTCAGTGGTAAATCCAATATGTTGTAGTGGTTAGAGTATTGGACTGGGACTGGGAAGACCCAGGTTCTAGTCCCCACTGGGCCATGAAGCTTATTGGGTGATTTTGGGGCAGCCACTGACTCTCAGCCTAACTTACTTCACAGGGTTCTGAGGATAAACAGAGGGGAGGATCATGTATGCCACCTTGCACTCCTTGGATGAAAGGCAGGACATAAATATAACAAACAAACAAATAAAGCACATGCTTTGCATGTGAAACGTCCCAGGTTCAAGCCCCCCAACATTTTTGGGTAGAGCTGGAAAAGCCCCTGCCTGTATCCTGAACATAAGAACATAAGACGAGCCATGCTGTATCAGACCAAGGGTCCATCTAGTCCAGCACTCTGTTCACCCAGTGGCCAACCAGTTGTCTACCAGGGAACATGGTGCAATAGCACCCTCCAACCTATGTTCCCCAACAAACAACTAGTGTATACAGGCTTACTGCCTTTGATACTGGAGGTTGCACTTCGCCATCTAGACTAGTAGCCTTCTCCTCCAGGAATTTATCCAACCCCCTTTTAAAACCATCCAAATTGGTGGTCATCACCAAATCTTGTAATAGTGAACTCCAGAGTTTAACTATCCTGCCCCACTGTTTTTTGGACACTATGTTCAACCATGGAACTGACTTCCCTTCCCTCCCTTTTTTATTAACTTAGACCTTAGCTAGACCTAAGGTTTAGCCTGGGATCATTCTGGGGCCATTCCTGTTCATGTAAATGACACACAGGGGATCCCGGGAGCAGGCAGGGACGACCCCGGGATAAACCTTAGGTCTAGCTAAGGCCCCAGTCATTACCTGGATTTTTAACCAGTTGGCTCCTGGGTGGTAAAGCAGCTTTGGTACTGCTCTCTAAATGGCCATGCATTTTCACTTCATCATTTTTATCCTCAAAACTTTAAAATTCCAATCTTGTTACATTAAACTAACTCATGCAGAAATGCCCAGCTGTTCCACTGTCATATGGAAGCAAAATATACGTTTTGTCAGGTTTTTTTCCCTTTCTTCTTTGCTTTTTGGAGGACAGGTCTAAAATGATAAGATACATGTAAGTGAAGAACTGTCAGCTGCACATCCCTTCACTGTACTTTTTAGGTTTCCTGCCTATCTTTAAGGTTATGTCTTTCTTCACGATGCTTAAAATTTATCCAAATGATATACAGCCAGCTAGACGTAAGGAAAAAGCTGGGTATAGATTTTGGGGTTTGGGGTCCCCCTCCCCTATTTTCATGTCTCCAGCAACACAATAACTACACTGGAGTGTATGTGGAACAAATGGGCATTTGACCAGTGATACGGAATAATTCCAATTGACTTTTTGAAAATAAAAATGTCCCCCTGGTGGCAGCTTTATTTATTTATTTGTAGCATTCATATACCACTGAATATGATAAAATCTCTCAGCGGTTAACAATATTAAAATACAATAATAAAACACAACATTAAACAGCTATAATAAAGGAACAGTAAAATGGTGTGATAAGTTTCAGTTGCTGGAAATTCTGGGGGTTCAGCTACACCAAGCAGGATATAGCACTATGAAAGCGCTATGAAAGCAGTATATAAAAGGCAGGAGTCACACTATTGCTTTATAGCGGTACTGATGGGCAACTGTTGGGGCCCATTGACACATGCCATATACTGCTTTCATACCACTTTCATAGTGCAATGTCCTGCTTGGTGTAGATGAGTCCCAAGATCCTTACACCAGCTAGAATTTGGTTTGCTATGCTGGCTGAAGTTGCACCAGTGTCATGGGCAACTTTTGAATGGTGCTGGTGACACCACTGTGTAAGTCCTTCTGTTCCAGGGGTGGGGAATCTCAGATCTTCCCTGAATTCAATTTCAGAGAAGGCCTCGGTGGCCACTTTCCAGTGGTGGGCCGGGACCAAGGGGAAAAGGGGATGAGGGACAAAAGCACCAAAGACATTTTAGCTTAAAGCTCTTCCTGCCAATAGCTGAGCCTTAGGAGAAGCATTTCAACCTCTTAGAATGGGGCGGGGGGGGTGCACAAAAGCTGGGAAACCACTAATTGATGGCTGGGGAAAGGGGAGGGGGCCAGGGGAAGGGGGTCTGGTCATCTGGGACACCCCAGATTAAAGCCGAGGGAAGTAGTTTGAGGGACAGTGTCATATGGCTGCACTCTCATCTGTTCTGTCAGGAAGCCCTCCCTCAGGCAAATGGAGCGGATAGGCGGTGTTGAAGATGGCTAGGATTCTCCAGACATCATTTCGCCTCTCATGTCATGCCCAAACCCTGTTGGCATCTGCAATCGCTGCTCCCCTTGCCAATCTGGAGTCAAACCATGATGTCTCATTATGGGAAGCTGCTTTGGGGAAGAACTTGGTGTGAGTCTTTGAAATGGGATCCTTGTCTAATTCTAAGGATGTGTGAGAAAGTTCTTCAGTTTTGATCAGGATCTACCCATTTCACACCTTCCGGACCAAACTTCAAATGCAACTGGCGGTAGGACTCTGTACATTTCTGAGCTTGCAATGTGATTTGCGGACACACAAAAATGCGTCAAACAGCATTTGAAAAATGCACTCGAAAAAGTGAGTACTTTTGGGAAATGCATACAAGATCATACTTAATCAATGGGAGAAGAATGTGTACATTTCAAAGAGGCTCACAATTGATGCATACATCTGGAAAAGTACGCACGCAAATACACACAGATTTTCATGGGAAAAGAACAAAAATCCAAGCTCACAATTTGACATGGACTCAAGTCGGAATCAGATTTGAAAGGGAATTTGGAGAACTTCAATTTGCTTGACTTTGACTGATTCCCACACTCCTAAATCCAATTTGACAACTGCATTCCATAAAGGATCATGTTTGAGAAAATGGTCTCTCCACTCCTTCAATCCCATGGCCTGCTTTTATTGAGCGGTGCCAAATTGTAGCTCTCCCCCCGTTTTATTAAAAGCCACTAAATCTGGAGGGGCAAATGCATAATTACGACTCCCAGCATCCTTGGACATTGGCCACTCTGGCTGCGGCTGATGGGAGTTGGAGTCTTATGACATCTAGTGGGCCAGAGGTTCCCCACCCATTTATGTATTTCTTAAATAATACAAATAAAACAGCAGGGATATTTAGATATTTCATCTTTGGAAAAAGCAAGTTCTGCTTAGTACATCTAAGTAGAGGTTTCCCAAAGCACTTACCAGGCTATGGGGACTTTGGAGCACACCTGCTTGCTTTGTTCTTAGTTTGCTACCCAACAACTTTCTAAATAATCACAAGATAAGATGGAGATAAGCAAGCCACTTTAGCATTGTGGGCTCCGGCTTGTTAGGATCCTCCATCATGCCACCACAGGTTCTCATCAAAATTCAGGGATGACAACCTGAGATGTCTGTAGGGACCAGACTGCTTAGTGTGTGCTCCCCAACTAGAAGATGCCTCTGGGTGTACATGGCCAGCAGTATTGCTCTTGCCCTAATTTAGGAAGCAAAAGACTTCAGAGTCTTATGTAATGTCTGTGTAATACTATCTAAGAAGCCACGTATGGCTTGGGACCTGGTTACCGTAGAGATCACATTTCTCCTGACAGAGATCTCCATGAGAACACTGAGATCAGCTGGACCAATCTTGTTAATCGCCTTAAAAATTCCCTATGGAGGACGTACTTCTTTGCAACTTCTAGCCTGCCATCAGAGATAGCAAGAAGAGATAATTTCTCAGGCCTCCTCTGGCGCCTTTACCAAAAGAAGGAGGAGGAGGGTGTGGGTGAGGTGGTCAGTGGTTTCTGCCCAGAACTCCATGGCTGAACCTAACAGAAAACTATGGCTGTATGCAGTTGTGTATCTTTCAAACAGGAGAATGCATGGATTGTCAGCTGCCTCCTACCTTCATACAGTGCACAGTTAAATTATGGAATTCACTACCACAAGATGTGGTGATGACTTTGGAAGGGGGTTGGGTGGATTTAGAAGGGGGTTGGGTAAATTCCTGAAGGAAACGGCTATTAACTGCTACTAGTCCTGGTGGCTATGTGCTACTTCTGGTATCAGAGTCAGTAACCCAATGTATATCAATTGCTGGGGAGTATGGGGAGGGTGCTGTTGCACCTATGTCCTGCTTGTGGGTCTCCTGTCCACAGCAGGTTGGCCACTGCGTGAACAGAATGCTGGACTAGATGGACCCTTGGTCTTCTTATGTTCCTATGTGCACTCCTGTAATGACACATGCACAATCTCTGGTTCCAAGACTGCCCTCTTAGCCCCTCCCAGTAAAGCGGTCTGCCCAAATTGAGCGTGCTGTAAAACACTTGTCTGATGACACTCCACAACATGGCTTTTAAATGATTGGGAAGCTGCAGCTGCTGGAGGATGCCACAGGCCTGCCACAGAGATCCAAAAGTGGTGGGCGCATCTTCAGTCAGTGTCATGGCAGCTAATTAGCTTCTGGGCCACAATCCAGCTTGGGTGGCTTTGGCGTTTCTTGCCCTTCATGGCTTGGCACCCCCATATGGAGAAGAGGAGCCTGCTGAGAACAATCACTGGATTGGAGGCATTCAAGCAGAAGCAGGAAAGAGCAGGTCCTTCTGTCCCTGGGTGGGCTGTCAGAAAGCATCCTGCATTTGAAAGGCTATTCAATCCACATCTGGTTTAAAGCCAAAGAATCCTAAGAAGGGAGCATAAGAGGAGTCTTGAAGCTGCCATCAAGAATTGACACCTGGACCGCAGGCTGAGCAGGCGCAAAGGACACCTGGCCACAGTCTTCTTCACTATGATGAGATGAATTGTACTTCTATTAAAATTCTGAATGTGTCTCTATACATATAAATTAGCATGTTCAAATTTCATGCAGACACATTTCAGGGAGGATCCAGATTTAGTCCTGGACCCACTGAATCCAGTGGAACTCAAGTTAGTCATGACTAAATACCATGGATTTCAGAAGGTATGATTATGTCTAGATCCAACCTACTATCATTTTTTAGACCTTTAAGTGCTTCCAGATGTCATTTAGCAATGTACAACATATAATCTTCCCCAAACTGTATAAAATGAAATCCACCTTTTTAGGAAGATGTTTGGAAGCTAATGTTGTACTGGCTGATTACGATCTTGCTTTAATTGGATTTGTTTTTATTGTGGTTTTAGTGTAATGGACTGTAGCTTCATTTTTAATTGTATTTTATTATTGTATTTTATTAATTTCTGAGCTGCCTGAAACATGGAAGATGCAGGGAAGCAAAAACAGAGAGCAGAATCAGACATTATCTTGGCAAGCGCATTACTCCAGTGGAGATAATGGAAGGGATTCTTTACAGGGGAGAATTGGTAGACAGGAGGAAGGTGAGATTAAATGTTCCATCATCTGTCAATTCTCCCTAAGGCCATTTCCAACAAGCCAGGAACACTTCCCGTTTCTCCAGCTTGGCTGGGGAAGAAATCATTAAAAATGAAGGGTGTGTGTGTAAGGGATAACTGGTGGACACAGAAAGAGCTAAGCATCCCCTCCTACCTGCTGATTGGCCCCTTTAGATGATCTCGCACAGAGGCGTAGTGGTAATTTTTGAAGTACAGGTGCTCATCATGACTGTTCCCATAGCCACACCCTCAAGGAGATAAATAAATGCAGGCAACCGTTTGATCTATATCTATGTCTCTCTCTCTCCGCCCCCCCTCCCAGTCTCTCAATCTCTCTCAGTCTCTCTCTCTTTGGCCTAAACTATACCAAGCAGAATATTGCATTATGAAAGCAGTATGAAAGTGGTATATAAAAGGCGGGAGCCATACTGCTTTATAGTGGTATTGAAGTGTGCTGACAACTGTTGGGGCTCATTGGCCTTTGCTAGACCAGGCTTTATCACAGGGGATCCCAGGATCAGGGAGGGATCATCCCTCCCTTGCCCCAGGATAGAGCATTCCCCTTTGGGCCTGGTTTTTCCATGGTCTCGGGCTGAGTCCGAGTCCGTGGGACGTGTGGCCCGTTGCCGCGGAACTGGGAGCCACGCACGGGGTGCAGCGCTCCTCAGGAGCACTGCACCCATCAGGGGTAGGGCGGGGGGAGCAGGGAAATGATTTTTTTTTTTAAAAAAATCACCTACCTTTAGAGCCTGAGCGTTCGTGCGCTCCTCTTCCTTTAAAAATAAAAAATGGTGGGCACGACGCCTCTCTTCCTGAGGTCGTCACGCCTTGTGCGTAAACGGAGGAGGGGTTTTGCGTTAATCGATATGTGAGATTTCCCTCCTCTGTCGCAGACTATCAGGTAGGTCTAGCTAAGGCAATTGACACATACCACTATAGCCTGCCTGTTGTGGCTCTTGCCTTTTATATGTCACTTTCATACTGCTTACATAGTGCAATATCCTGCTTGGTGTAGATTCGGTCTCTTTCTCTGTCTCTCTTTCTCTCTCTCTCTCTCTCTCTCTGTGTTATATGTATGCCTAGAGATGTTGCAGGTGCCTCCCGCGACTCCACCCCCTCAGACCCAGTCAGGCATCCACGGAGCATTCATGGATCCACAGGCTGAGCTCCTGTGGGGCCTGACGAGTGCCCGACAGCTGCCTGCCCCCATCCAGAGCCTCCACTCGAAGCTCCATTTACACAACAGGGGAAATGTGCAATTTCAGTAGCCTCCCTTGTTGTGCACAAGGGAGGCTCTGAACAAGTGCCAGGCAGTGTGGGTGCGGGGACAAACAGAGATGGCAATATGATGAGAGTCCCATGAGTCGGACCCACGCACCCACCCACACATATACACATACATACACACATACCTATATCAAAGCCAACAAACATATCCTAGCAGTTTCCATCACCCCCAGGAGCAGGTCTTTTACAATAGGTCTTTTACATTCAAGATCAAACCACCCCAAGACACTTTGCATTACAACAAAGGTGGGTCACTACAATGTATTGTGCTGGGAAAACCAATGTCTTTCCCCATCATCATCCTGACTGATCAAATGCTTCAGCCCTGTGAGCCCTGGCTCCAATACACCACCGTTCCCACAACGCACACAATAGCACTATGAGAGAAAGCAGAGGATTGGAAGCCCACATGATTTCTCCCACAGTACCTACTGTGAGTGTTGGGAAAGGCCTCTGGAGTGTCTCAGGCCTTCCTTCCAGCTGCAGTTTTATTTGCACTTTGTTTCTTTTAAAAACATACTTTTCATGTGTTTTTACTCTGTTTTTATTAGTCTTTTATTTTATCTGTCCACCGGAGCGGTATACAAATATTGTAAATAAATAAATAAGTATTGAAATTGATGACAATAGCTGGCCTGAGGCAAGGGTTGCAAGAGCGCTCTTTACACACAGTCCCCCCTTGGAAGTTGTTTTTCTGCCGGTTCATCCCGTGGCATAGCTTTCTGGTTTTGGACCACTTGTTCGTTTCAGTAAAAAAAAAAAAAGGGGGGGGGAAGGGTGGTGGTGGGGAGAATGCGAAGGGAAACACAACTATAGAGTTACTGCTGTAATGGGACGTGCCGTCTCCGTCTCCCTTCCTCTCTAGGCTGCTACACACAAGCTGTTTTACCTTGATTCCACAATGAATGCATGTCTGCTTTTCCGTTCATGTTTCATCTAGTCAGAAGAAGTGGCTGACTAATACTCTGCAGGAGTAGGGATGTCAGAGGAATTTCTTTGGGGCGGGTGGAGATTGCCCAGCTTTCATCAGCTTGGCCTCCGTGGACTTTCGCTCACTTCCTGACAAGCTGGCCTGAGTTGATGCAGCTTGTGGATTTTCCTGGTTTTTTTGTTTGCTTGTTTTTTACAGCTTCAATTTGCTCAACTTTCTATTTATGGGTGGTGGTGGGACCCAAAAAAGCTCATGAATGCAAGCTGAGCCAGGCAGGCAGCGGAAATCGATTGGGCCGTAAAGGGCTTTTGAGGTGATTTCTGAACTCTGGATTTAATGGTAAGGATGCGTGAAAATTTCATTTGGTTTTGTTTGTTTGTTTTAAAAGAACAATGTGCCAACATTCACAGAAAATGAAAGTGAAAGATTTGTCCATCCAGGCAGCATTTCGCTCTTAAAAGTCTGGGTGTGGATCTCAGGGTATTCAGCTATATTTGTGGTACTGAAGTAGGGTTGCCGTTTCTTCATTTTCTTCCAGCAGGCTCCTCATCTCTAACAGCTGCGTGGCAGGCAGGTACAATGTGGTCCTCCCCATGCTGAGAATACCGTACATCTGTTGAATTTGTTGGTGCAGACAGGTGTTTTTTGTATATATATTTTTCATAAGAACTTTCCAAAATTCTGCAAATTTCTTCATGAAAGAGGAAGAAAGAACATGAGATTTAAACATTCTGAATGTGGGAGAAAGCAAAATGGGAAGATTCTGTCATCCCTGCTTAATGGCCTTATTGGAGGGTGAACACCTTTTGATAACAATGTGAATTACTTCACTTATTTCAAAATGTGGCAAGCCTTGCTGTTTGGGGCGCTCCTGCTGAGTGGGCTTTGGTCTTCTGCTCCACAGTCCTGCCCTGATGGCATTACTGATACTGTGACCAAGGCCAGATCTACACCAAGCAGGACATGACACTTTGAAAATGGCTTGAAAGTGGGCTATGGAATGTGTTCTGGTCCCAAATAGTCACCAATACTGTTATAAACGATTATAAAGCAGTAGCGTAGATCCTGCCCTGCAGCCACTGTGTTCCTCATACCTCAAGGAAGTCCCTATCCCATTTGAGCCCACTCACCAATTGAGGTCCAGTGCTTTGGCCTTGCTGCCTATTCCTTCCATATCATAGTTTCAGACAGTGTTGGCCAATGAACAGCCGTTTTTAGCAATAGTCCCCCAAACATTGGAACTTCCTTCCAGAAGAGGTTAGGAAATCACTGAGATTGCTCCATTTCTGAAAAGGCTGTAAATTATTTCTGTTTTCCCAGGTTAATAATGATGATGACAATGATGATGATGATGATGATGATGATGATGATGATGATAATGGCAGTATTCATGGTCCCCCCTTTTTTATTCTCACATTACTACTCCGATATAGGTTGGGCTGAGAATAACTGGCCCAAGTCAGCCAGTAATGTCTATGGCTGAGCCGGGACTTGAAATGAAGGCCTTCACCCTGAAATCCAATGCTCCATATTCTACAACACTTGAGTTCTCATTTTGCCTCATAATATTCTGGTGTTCTAATTCTGTAGAGAGTGAACACACAAGGAGAGGGACCATGCTAATCCTGTCCCCTCTGTTGCTGTCTTTGCCACCCTGAATTCATGGAGGGTGACTTTCAGAACAGGAGGGCCTCTTGCATCTGTGGAGGATTTCCATACAATTGAAGACATTGATTTTCCCGACTTCTGAATCGTGTCGTGAACAACGACAGAGGGAGACGGGGCTAGTGTGCTCCCTCTCCTTGTGTGTTTACTTCACACAGACTCAGAACTCCTGAATAGATTGAGGGTCAACTTTGGATTTGACAGCCTCGATACACTGGGACTTGTCAACTAATAGTGTTTCTGTTGCAGTTTGACCATTGGAAATAATTCTGTATGAATAACCGGAAGTGTTCCGTGATCCTATGTTGTCATGTCTCACATGGTGCTAGTTTTTCAAAAAAACAACAAACCCCTCCAACACAAAGAGTTTTTGTGGGCTTTGCACATCACTTCCCACCATCTTCCTCACCATGCCAGTCCCCACCCCCCTATTTACATTTGTCTCTCACTTGGTGTCTACTTGACTCACATTTTCCCTCCATGTTCTCATAGCTACTGTAGTGAGTGTTTGTTGGCTTGAGGAGTGGAAAGGATTAATTTTCCCGGGTTTAACTGTGGCTCTGCTTAGCCGTTCATCTCATTCTAATGCTTGGGAGAAGGTTTGCTTATTTAGCTTTTGTCAACAAGAACCGAGTCGGCTGTATGTATACCCTTCGCATACCAAAATTAGGCATTTCTGTGATGAACTTTACATGGCTAATTTTTCAAACTTCACTGTTTCCGCAGTAGTATCTGAAGGATTTCATCACAAGTCATAAAGGGAAGGCCTGAATAAACACCCCTTTATTGGCTGGTCTTGGCTCGGAAATTTGCATAGGGCTCTTTGGGTAAACCTTGAAAATTGCGCAGCTTCAACAAAAGTTTGGCAAATACACTTGACGGATGTCAGGTTAGTATAGCAGACTGGTGAGCGCATTATATCTGAGTGGCAAGGCAGGAGGGGAGAAACAGTTAAAGAAGCTTTGTGTTTCATTACTTTCTTTTTCCCCATCCCTCATGCCAGGAACACTTAGCAGATTCATGGTTGTGTATGTTTAAGAAGAAGAGAGAGGGGAGAGAAAACCAAGGGAATCCATTAGAAATTGCTTCTGCTACCTCATTAATCTTTTACAGCAAATAATATATGCAAAACATAGGCTAGAAGAGAGTCTCAAAAGAATAACATTTTTGTAAGGTTATAAAACAAATTAAAGAAATAAATTAAGTCACCAGAGCAGTGGAGACATGTATAAAACCTCCGGGCTTCTTCTATTTTGCTATTGTTCTAAAAATAAGTTTAAGTGTGCAGGGGAGGCGGCATTCTACTGTAATATAATATTGCTTTTAAATGATGTTGTTTTATTGTGCCTCAGCACTGCATTTCATAACCGCCGGCCTCTCCTGCCCCCCACAGATGAAACTTTGTAAGAGGAGGGGGAAATGTAGTAATTTAACCTACTGGTGAGCCACAGTGGATATACATGGTAGAAATAACTATACTCAGTTACAGAAATATTTCAGCTCGATCCTATATACATTTTCTCAAAAGATGGGACTTACTCTCCTCTAAGTGAGTATAGGATTGCAGAGAGGCTTATTTCAAAGTAAAAGAGTATAGGACTGCAGCCCAAGTTAATTAATTATATGAGTGTGAATTGATTAATGTATTAAGCCTGCATAAATTTGCACATCAATAAAACCATAGTCCTGGAAAAAATATTCTTTGTTTGGAGATGATACATAGCAGGTATTTTTTTTTAAAGAAAAGGAATTCACTTCGGCATGAGGGAAAATAGCTCAAGTAAGAAAGCGCTTGCCACCCGTGGATTTGGAAGTACTTACATTAAAAGCAATTAATTGCTTTTTTTTTAAAAAAAAGTCCTGCTGCCTGAGTAATTGGGGGTACCATTTTAAATTTATTAAAATGTTTTAGCTAAGTAGGGAGGGGCCATAGCTCAGTGGTAGCAAAGTACCTGCTTTGCATGAATAAGGGATCTGCAGTGGAGGCTGGTGGCTCTGATGACAGAGGGGCGGTGAATCCCCTTGCAAAGCATCTTGGATGGCTCCTTTAGAGTTCTGTCTAGTTCTGTCTGAAACCCGGAGTGGATTCACTGCCCCAGTGACATCAGAGCTGCTAGTCTCTACTGGGTAGCAGCTGTTGAGAAGGAATTTTCAGTGCCTCAGAAGTTCTAAAGAGACTGCTGCTAATCTGAGCAGACAATACTGTGCAAGATGGACAAAGCATCAAACCTGGGATAAGGCTCCCGAAACATTTAAATCAATTCCTCAGTTCATTGTAGTATTTATTCAAAGCCATTGGTGTAAACTAGGAGCTCTCGAAGTTGGTCATAAACACATGACCTGTTCCCTCAGTATAGCTGAGACAAAACAAGGATGGCCATATGCACGAATGACGTGCTGCCGGGTTTCCTGAAGAAGAAGGGCCTCAACAGGGCAGAAAATGGCTGGTATTGTGCCATCATCTCTGAGAAACAGGAGTCTACTTAGCCCCACCCCTTCCTGTTATTCTGGCCAATGCATTCACAAAATATGAGAGGCGGGCAGGAATGGGATTTAGCAAAGCAATTTTCAATTCCTGTCTTTTTATTTCAGGCCGAATGTGATCATCTTCCCAACTACAACACAAATGAGCCTTACATCAGTTGTGAATGGTGTAGGTGCATTGGAATAGCCACTTTCCTTGTTAAACTAGCCAGAATGGGGTCACCATTCCATTCTCCACACTCCTTTCTGTGTAATTTTCCAGGAAAGGCACTGAGGGCCAAACTAAATGTTCTGCTAAACATGTATAGCTCTGCTACATGCAGCTTATTTACTTGTAAGTGCACATGGCACCGATTTGGATCAGGACTGTAGCAAATTGGGAGGGGGCCTTCCCACTCTCATTTGAGGTCCCCCCCCTTTTCATAATGAAATTCCACCACCTCATGGGAGGGGGTGTTAAAAAAAACTGCACTGATTCCAATAGAATTATGCACATCGTATTCAAAATTGATACCAGGTGGATGTGTTTATGGGCGTCTCTACAGGAGTACAAAATATCCATTTTGCTATTGTATCCATGTCCTATTTGCGAGCTTCCCAGAGGCATCTGGTTGACCAGGCCACTGTGAGAAAAGAATGCTGGCTTTTGTAAACTGCCCAGAGAGCTTCTGCTATGGGGCGGTATATAAATGTAATAAATCAAATCAAAGTTTGGTCTGATCCGATATGGCTCTTCTTATTTTCTTAATTGGGAGGCAACATAATCATGTCATGTGTAAAACCAGGCCAGAGACACATGTGGTCCTGAAGCATGATCAAATATGGTCTGAAAAAAGGGCTGGAGTGGTGCTGGTGAGGTGATGGCTTCCTTGCCCTCTCTAAATGCCACATCACTATAGTGACAGAACATTGCTGCCACAATGATGGATGCAACATGTTGATATACATATCTGTCATTAGTGAGTGTAGATACTAGATGGGAAGGTTTATTCTCTACCCAAACTGGATAGTGTGTGTGTGTGTGGGGGGGAATTGTGTGAATTGCCTCGTGTTTGGATGGGCCTTGCAATGTAGCTGCATACCTAGATGTCAATCTGATCGTCACATGCAGTTCCTAGTCTGGCAAAGGAGCCTGAACACAGCTTTTGCATTCAACTCTCGATGGCTGGGTCAGGGTGACTGATTAGATTTTTAAAATGTGTGTACAGAACAAATGTCCCTTTACCCTGACAATGTCATATAGGATTCTTGTGCCAGAGAACTAGCATTTCATGCCTGTAAAAATGGAGTAAATCTATTTGCTGTTGGCTAATGTGTGACATGTGCCTGCCGCATCGCAATCTCAATAATTTTGAGGACGGAGCTGACTCTTGAACCTTATCTTCACAACACCCGAGGACTTGATTTTCCTCTCGATTTTATTCTTTTATGGTTCTCCCCATAAGACTTGTGCCTTTCCAATCTCTTCCAATTGCTAGCCTGCTCTCATAGGCAGCAAGCAATGCTCCTATCCCAACTTCATGCTAAGAACACAGCACACATGTACCGCACACTGCGTATTGTACAGCTACATGATAAATGATATTAATAGTTCCTCACTTGCCCTTTGCTTCCTCGTGCATCTCCTTTGGGGTTTCCTCTGACAATCCAAACCCCTTAGCAGCTTGTGATGGGAGCCCGGCCTGCCCAAGAATTTCCCAAGCCCTTGCCCATGAAGCACAATTACTGTCCATCCCCAGCGACGGCAACTTTTGCCCCATGACAATACATTACGGCAGCACTGACAGCTTGAAGACCTACTTTTACCGTAAAGACTATAAATGGGACTCTTATAACATTAAATCCCTTTTAGATGTTTCTTGAGACCAGCAGCATTTCACTGTGGCCCAGGAAATGAGAAATCACACTTTACATTGAAAGGCTTTTTTTCTTATCTATTTCTAGGGCTGTCCCCTGATTATAGGGATCTTAGGGTGCAAACTTATACATGCAACCCAATGCATGATTAGACAGAAAAATGTCCTACAACTTCCAACATTCCCCAACATTCTTATAGGTTCAAAATTACGTTCCCTTTTTCTAAATGACAGTGCAGTTCTACTATTACTGTGAACTATTCAGAGAGCTTCGGCTATTGGGTGGTATAGAAATGAAATGAAATAAATGAAGCAAATAAATAAATAAATATGTCTACTCAAAAACAAGTTCCACTGCGTTCAATTGGACTTACTCCCAAATAAGAGGGTAGATGATAATAGCCTATAAGAAGCCCTGATCCACAGCTATAATAGGAAGAGTAAATACTAATAGTGTAGTGATGATAACACTAGAGGCATTTCTAAAAGTATGTATAGAGACATACGTATAGAGGCATACATACAGATAAGGTATCATACCTTATTCACCCATGACTCTTCTGTCCTTCTCTAAATGTTGCCCACCTAGACGTAGAGAAAAAGTTAATTATGGCAGCTATTAAAGCACAGTGCCAATGTGAAAGCTGGTTGATTTATTCTAGTTCTTAGAATTAAACTCAGAGAATATGACAAGTCATTCAGACAGGGACCAGGAATCATGACGCTTCTAACTGCACAGCTACCCAAGGCAGTTTTAATATAAAGATGCCAGAAGTTAAGCAGTACCGTTTTTGGAATCCTATATTGATATAACTTCTTCCTTCCTGTGTGGATGATGTCATTATATAGTTTAGTCAGTAAGGCTATAATCCTATGCATGTTTAGACAGGAAAAAGTTGTACAACTCCTAGCCTGGCTAGTTGGGGCATGCTGGGAGCTCTAGGACTTGCCGGCTGGGGCATGCTGGGAGTTGTCAGACTGTTTTCTGTCCTAAACATGCATAGGGTTGCTCCTTAAGTCACACAACACTTTGTGGGTTAGGTGTGGGACCAAGAGTTCCCTGTTGCTGTTCTATTCTTGGTCAAATAATAATGTTTTTGTCCATCTTCCTTGCCGGTGTGTCCTCCAAGCCCTCGCCCTCCAACTATCACCCTTCCTTCCTTGCTGTGAAAATGACTGGAAATTGCAATATTTCCTCTTATCTCAAAAGTTGGTAATGCAATTGCAAAGATTTATCATAACTAAAAATGAGATTTACTTTTAGTTCTCATCACACAGACATAAAAAGAGAGTGTGTGTTGAGAAAGAAGAGAATAATACACCCTGATTAATTAACTAGCCTCAGCAACAGAAAGTAACACTTTTCAAAGAATGTATGGATTTGATTTTTATCTTTATTCCCCCCTGTTCAGTACAACAAATGTCTGCACTCTCTATAGTGCATGCTAAAGCAGAAAGCAAGGAGATATATTTCATTTGAAGGATGGCAATTACTCTGTACCCTTCAACCAGCAATAAAAAACTGTCGTTGCATTAATATTACTTTATAGAAAACTGCCATCTGACCTGAGTCAAAGAATCAGAGAAATTATAGCTGAAAACCTGTCAAGTAATATACAGCCAAGTCTGCCCTAGTGAATGGAGGATTAATGCCTGCATGATTTGTGTGGTGTTGATGTAAAAGAATTAGGAAATTAAAGGAAGTTAGCAATTCTTTTGCAGGGTAGAATCATAGAGGTGGATGAAACTTCAGAAGCTCTCTAAGGATGTAATCCTGTGCATATTTAGACCAAAAACAAAAACACTTCCTGCAACTCCCAGAATGCCCCAGCTAGCATGGCTAGCTAGGGCATGCTGGAAATTGTAGGACTTTTTTTTTCTGTCTAAGCATGCATAGGATTGTGCCCCAGTTCACAGTTTTACACAGTCAAGATTTCGGGCCTGTCAGTACACAGGGAAATCTTTTTCAATTGGAGCAACATAATTATGGCACTTCTGCCATCTGACTTCACTCCAAGGCCAATCCGGGGCCAATCCAGGGTGGTACCTGGTGGAAGGCAACCGGCGATTGGTCACCTTCCACCAGGAAGAGGGTGGGGGTGGTTCCAGTTCCTGGACAGCTGCCCAGAACCCCCATGCTTCCTCCTTGGCATTGGGATTACCCAACGCCACACTAGATGAGGGAAAGCATGGGATTTGAGAGGAAGGTGGCACCAACCCGCTATGAAGGCAACCCCTCCACTATGCTGAAGCCATCACCAACAGATGGGCTAATGTATTGCAAAGGTGGAAGTTGCCTTTGAGAAAGTTGCAGCTGATAAAAAAAACATGGCGACTCTCCTCTCTTCTGAAGGGGACATGCCACAGAAGAGACTCCTCTTTTGGCACAAATACACTTGTAGTCTGGTTGCTTCCACATCTAATATAAAGTGCTTGTACTGGCTTTAAAGCCCTAAATGGTGGAGGTCAGGCATGGGCAGAAAGTAGATGGGGATCGATTAGTAGATCTCCAGTCAACTGGCAGTAGATCAGTAAACATTTTCCACCCCCAATAATGACAACAAAAGCTCCCACCCCCACCCCGCAAATTAGGCTGCTGAAATCGAGAAAGCTTGGGGTGGAACAATAGTAGACTTGTAGGTGAAAAGTTCTGTATGCAAGTTCCAGTTCTGATATCGAAAACAAACGTTTACGTTGAGCATGTGTTAAGAGGCACCTCATTCTACAATTTTGCAACCACATTCTTAAGCTACTATTTTGTGCTGGGTTCCAGTTGGTGGACCTTGGGATTCTAGTGAAAACAACAACAACAACAATAACAACAGATCCCCTAAGCATAAATAGGTCCACACCTGATTTATTTATTTATATTTATTTATTTATATTTATTTATTGCATTTATATACCGCCCCATAGCCGAAGCTCTCTGGGCAGTTTACAAAAGTTAAAAACAGTAAACATTAACAAGTATACAAAATTTAAAAACCATCAGAAACATAAAAACAACAGTATAAAAACAACAGTATCCATTTAAAAACAACAATTCTGGGGTCCGTTAAAAAACAAACTTAGCGTTGTTAAATGCTGTTAAATGCCTGGGAAAAGAGAAAAGTCTTGACCCGGCGCCTGAAAGACAACAGTGTCGGCGCCAGGTGAGCCTCATCGGGGAGATCATTCCACTTTAGGTTCTGCCTACTTGATGGAGGACTTTTCTTTAAAGCAAGGTGCATGGGGAGCACGTACCATGATCTGAAGCAGAATGAGGTTCCCAGAAGCTTCCTGTGATGACAATTTTGCCCCTCATTTTCAAGAACAATTGCTCATTTTCTACGCCTGCCGTGATGACAAATCCCCTGCCCCTGAGTCCCTTGACTTTCTTCCATAGAATGAATGACTGCCATTCACTCCTTGTGGGGGGGGGGGGAGTGCTGTCAGTGTAGAGGGGGCTATGCTTCCCTCCTAGTTTTGGTGGTGTTTAGCTGAAACTTGACTGATTAACAAGGACCCCTTCTCCCTCTTGGGATGTCCAAAATGTTTGCCTCTCTGTCCTTTGCTCCACTAGTCTTAATAAGGGACATGTTTTTAGTTTTGTTATAATATCTTATCTCAAATACTGGAAACATTTTCATGTTTCTGTTAGAATCTCTATGGATCAGTGCACATCATTTTGGAGAAGTTCATCATTCAGTTCCTATTTATTGAAAGTGAATAATTGCTGGCAAATCCTCTCCTGTTTTATAATACTCTGGAGAGGAACATCCATTCTTTGCTTCACCCGAAGGTTACCAAAAAAAAAAAAATACAAATACAAATGGTACACTTCCCTTGTGGTGGAGGAATTAAATTTTGTGAAAAAGAAATGGAGAACAGGACAAAGTGACCTAGTTGCAATCTGAGAGACGGTCTATGGAAAAGTCAAACACTTCTTCCAGTCTCTGGCCTAATTTTTAGGGCCTGTACAAATGGATGTGAAGTATTATGTACTACAGAGCTGGTCTAACATAATGACTGGGAATGTGAGCTATGAATAAGAAGGTTTCCTGGCTTGAATCTTGCCACTGCCATTAACTCACAAGGTGACCTGAGGCAAGCCACAGTGTGTTAAGGATGTCTATCTCTGGGAAATCCAGTTCTTTTTAGACTTGACGGAGTTCCACAGCATGTATGGCTCAATTTGTGTCTGCAAGATGAACTGCGGGCTTTTCCCCAAGCTCCAGGATTTGTTTTGTGCATTCCCCCCACCCCGGGTTCTACAATTTGCTCAAATTTTTGACCAAGTTGTGCAAATTGTTTAGAAATTGTGAAGATTCTGGAACCTTCACATACCAACTACGCTCTTATCTGGGCGGAGATAGCCTAGTTACAGTTATCCATGCTCGAATAACCTCTCGTTTGGATTACTGCAATGCATTATATGTGGGGCTGCCTTTGAAAACGGTCCAGAAACTTCAACTGGTACAAAACAGGGCAGCACGGTTACTAACAGGGACTGGACGACAAGACCACATCACGCCAGTCCTCTTCCAGCTTCATTGGCTGCCAGTCCAGGTCCGGGCCCGATTCAAAGTGCTGGTATTAACATTTAAAGCCCTAAATGGCTTGAGGCCAGGCTATCTGAAGGAACGCCTCCTCCCATATGTACCTGCCCGGATGCTAAGGTCACCTTCAGGGGTCCTTTTCCGCGAGCCCCTGCCAAAGGAAGTGAGGCTGGTGGCTACCAGGAGGAGGGCCTTCTCTGCTGTGGCACCCTGGCTGTGGAATGAGCTCCCTAAGGAGGTTCGCTTGGCACCTACACTATATGCCTTGAGATGCCAGGTGAAGACCTTTTTATTCTCCCAGCATTTTAACAGTCTATAAATAAATTTTAACTCTGTGTTTTAAATGTGTAATTGTGCATTGCTGCTGTTTTTATCTGATTGAGCTTTTATATTGCATTTTATATTATGGTTTCATACTGTTGTTTTATACTTTGAATGCTTTTAATTTTTGTGAACAGCCCAGAGAGCTCCGGCTATTGGGCGGTATAGAAATGTTATAAATAAATAAATAAACCTTGTGGAGGAATGCACAAAATGTCTGAAATGGGCTGACTTGCTATTGATCAAGTCAGGCGCTGCAGCCAAACTCAAACCTAGGAAAACCTGTTGAACTTCACCCGTCAAATGGATTGAATTCAGCCTTTGGGATGAAAGATGTCCAACTCCAAGCCTTACTGGTTTGTTATAAAGAGTACTAAATAATGCATGTGACACTTGCTTTGGGCACTTGAATGTACTATACAAATGTTAAGCAATACATATTATGATGAACTCTACAAGAGGAGGTGCAATTCAGAGTGCAGCACCCCAATTCAGCACCCCACCACCAAAACCCAAATTGACTGTTTAAACAATTACCCCTGCCTTTGCCTCGGCACCAAAAACATCGCTTGTGTGGGTGAGAAGGCTTCGTTATTTATTTTTATGAATAATGCACATGTGTGGAATTGACTGGGTCTGGCACTTGTCTAAACATGGTAGAAGTTCCCCCCAAAAGAGAGAAGTAAGTCCCATTTCTCAGCAGCAGCAGCTAATTTGAGTTCTCAGTGGGAAATTCGGTGGGGGAACTTTTTGGTGGGAGGGCATCCTTTTTGGTACTCTTTTTTCATTTCAGAATTGTCAGCGTAGTCATCTTACTATGTTAACTATATGTATGCAATCCTTCCACAACTCTGCAAACAACACTGGCTTCACTGACCAAAATAATAATAATGCTCTCCTCAACCTTCCTCAATCTAATCCTCCTTCATTCTATTTTTTAAACTCTCTTTTATTTCCTCCAGTTTTTATAAGTTAAAGCTACCCTGTGTGTTACAATTTTGACCAATCAGAAGGGCTTACCTTTGCCCTAAATTCTTTCTGCTGAGCTCCGCACACATTTTTTGGGAGGCAAAGCCTCTACATCTTGCAGAACAGAAACCTATCAGAGCAGAGTTGCCAACACCAAATAGCTGAGCAAGGCTCCTGACCTGTAGTTGAATCTCCTGTTCCCTCCCCATTGCTCTATGGACTTATTGGCAATTTCCTGAACATTTGACCTTTTTGGTTTTAGCAACCATGGCCAATGAATTAACTCCATAAAGTCCAAACCAAGCTATATTCAAAATTATAAATCAATTCTGCTCCTTCACAAGTTGCAATGCAGAACATATCAATCAAGATTATTTAAAGAAAGCAACTTCAAAACCATATATTGGTGTAAGTAACTCACTGAATATAAATTGTCTATTTCTGTTCAGCAATTAAACTTAGTAAAAGAAATAAAATCCACCTTCCATTCCATCTCTTCAAAAACTCCCCAACAATAAACCAGGCTGTGATAAGACAACAAAGGCGATTCTAAACTCACCACAAGGAGTCCAGTGTAAGTGCTTTCCCAGTCTCCATTCAATGTGTGTGTGTGTGTTGGGGTACAGTTCTACACATGCATCCCATTCTCCTGTGAAGTATTTAAAGAGCCCCTTCCACAAACAAAGGCTCCATGGGCAGGATGAGTGAATCGCCTGCATGCCCAAGAAGCCACAGGAGGAGAGCAAAATATACCCACTACATTTTGACCTGGTGAATTCACCCTACTTTATACGACTTTCCCCTGACCACTGAAGGATCAGTGAGTAGATTCCTTTTTAAACAGTCGTGGTTCAGTTTATTGGCATTGTCACCTACTTTACTGTTCCTATACATTCCCTCTGATAGCCTAAATATTGGCTTGCTCTATTTACTACCATAGCATCCCTCCATCCACTTCCCTACCATGTATGGGAAAACATATAATACTGGATCAAGCATGGGTTGATGGCATGGATAGCAGCTGGTCCTCTTTCAGTGAAGGACATTGCTGGTGCTTTTCCTCATTTCTGCTCATTATGCCTTCCTCGTCTACAATTGGGATTGTGCTTTCTCTCCACAGAGAACCACATGCCTTCCAGTCCCACCCTTGACCTTAAGACAAGATATATAGCTTCATCTTCAACTTGTACCTAGGGGAATGTGATTGCCTGTGCTTCCTTACCTGGGCACCTGTTAAAGCCAGCTTTAGAAAATACCAAATAATAATTTCAATATATGAATCAGTCTATCCTCTCCACCCCAACACACCCACACACACCCACACACACACACACACACACACACACACACACCCAGACACAGTCATAATGGGCAGCCTTTCAGCCTTTCAGTTCTTTTCAGAATCCGCCAATGCTAATGAACAACGCCCTTTTCCCCTTCTTTATAATATTTAGGGTCACCGGGGTGGGTCATAGTTCAGAATGCCTCAATGGTCCAGGCTGAATGCTCTTCACTTGGGAGGTAAAGCCTCATCTGGGGTAGAAAACACACATATCTCAGATTTGCAGAATGTTGCTCACTCTTGATTTACAGAACATAAAATCCCATCATCTCCAAATGTCCTGACCTCAACACTGCATCACAGTCATAACATGTGATGAACAGCTGGAGATCATCATTTTTGTCCCACTCATATGGACCTATTCCTTAGAAAGTCTGACAGCAGATTACAGTGGCTGAGGAAATAACCTTTAAGACCCATTTACTCAGATGTAACCCCTGCTGTGTTCAATGAAGCTTGCTCCCAGGTCAGTGTGCATTGGGATGCAACCTTAATTTCAGCTTTGTCCATCATTGCTAATCTTTGTATATTTCTCAGATATACCTTCTTCTTCTGCCTACAATTGGAGGTTTGCAGTTTAAATAAAGATTTCCCTTTAAATAATGCTAATTGTACAAATATGTGTAAATGTACACTGCTCAATGCAAAGATTCAAATCTGCGCCCTTAAAACTGGGGCCTGGTCCAGCCAGGACCCGAACACCAAACATTTCATGAAAGATTATTATTATTGTTATTTATTTATATAGCACCATCAATGTTTTACTCTGTTTTACTCTGTACAGCACCATGTACATTGATGGTGCTATATAAATAATAATAATAATAATAATAATAATAATAATAATAATAATAATGATGATGATGATGTACGTGGTGCTGTACAGATTACACAGTAAATAGCAAGACCCTGCCGCATAGGCTTACAATCTAATAAAGATGCATGAAGACCTTATTCCTCTCTACTTGGCACTAGTGAGACCATACCTAGTGTACTGTGCACGATTCTGGGCGCCACATTTCCAAAAGGACATCAACAGAACAAGCTCAGAGGAGAGCAACAAAGATGATACAGGGACTTGAGGACGTGTCCTATGAGGACAGGCTGAATGAACTTGGGATGTTCAGTCTGGAGAAAAGAAAACATGTTAGCAGAGTTCAGGTACATAAAAGGGTGCCACAGGGAAGATAGTCAAGAACTATTTTCCATTGTCGCAGAATGGAAAAACAATGGACCCAAAATAATGGGTGGAAGTCCCAGGTACCAGGTATCTAGATCTTTATTTAATATAAGGAAAAAGTTCCTGAAGGTAAGATCTGTACAGCAGTGAAACAGTCTACCTATGGAGGTTGTGGGTTCTCCATCTCTGGAGATGTTTTTTTTTTTTAGAAGAGGCAGACAACCACCTCTCATCGGTTTTCCTGCACATTGCAGAGGGTTGGACTAGATGATCCTTGTAGTCCCTTCCAATTCCACAATTCTATGATTCTAAACAGATTAATATTTAGTTTGGACCAGGCCCCAGATTTAACACGTCTGCAAAAGGGGGGATGTCTAGAGCGGGAATTATGAAGAAGCTAAGTATTTGTGAATAATCACGTAGATGAAAAGGGGTGAACGAGTACACAGAAGTGCAAATTTTCCTTAAAAATGTAATAGAAGGAAGGAAGGACCAGGAAGAAGAACTTTTCAAGACTTCTGCACAGATGAACTGGAGCAATCTTTTTGTCTTTCTAATAGGTGGCCATGTGTCCTTGTTTACTGAATACAGTCCTTTATTTGAAGGGCTGCTAGAGGACTGTCCAAGTCTAGTTTAATGATAAAGAACCAAGAATTGTTTATTTTATTTTATTTATTTTATTTATTTATTACATTTTTATACCGTCCAATAGCCGAAGCTCTCTGGGTGGTTGTTGTCCATCAACTGTAAGCACACCTTGACCACTGACTGAATAAGGTCAGTTTTCCACACTATGGTGAAATGAACTGCATTTCTATTTCAATTATAATAATTCATTTCTAAAATTGTGTCTATACACTTGAATGCACATATGCAAACTTTAGCCAAACCTGTGTCCTCTTTTGTCCTCTTTTTTAGGTGATCATAAGTGGCCAGACACACAAGCTTCCTCATGACAAGATCCAGACGTAGAGTACTAAACAGGGTCAGGCCACCAAAGAATATGCTGCCGGATGTACCACCTCCCCATGTGGTTGTAGGGACTTGGCCCAGCACCTCTGTAGGCGCACTCCAAGAAGGCATAGGAAGCAATTCAGAGTCAGACAGGGAGGGAGAAGGAGAAAGTTCTGTCGAAGCACCAAACTGGCAGGAGCTGGCAAGAAATCACTGAGAATGACAGTGACAGAGGGGAGCAGCCCCACCTTGCAAGTTTCTTTCATAAGTACTGTAACCTAAGACAGTTAACTGCAGCTCATGTAGATCCTTATTGTACAAAACCAGCTGGTGAAGTCAGCTCCTGATTTCTACTTGTGAATTACATCTGTAGCCTAAAACATTGCTGATCTGTCTTTAGCCTGGATAATAAAAGTCTGACTAGCTCTATGACTCATGTGACTACAAGAAGAAGAAGAAGAAGAAGAAGAAGAAGAAGAAGAAGAAGAAGAAGAAGAAGAAGAAGAAGAAGAAGAACCACCACCACCACCACCAAGAGCCAGGCACCAAGAGTCTGCATTGAAACCATAGATAGTCCCCATGGCCATCCCTTTACAACCCAAGGAATCTAACCAAGTCCTGCCCTTGAGGTGGGTCTTTCTAGAGAGTTGCTTCTTTGGCTGCTAGCCTCTTGGAATGCATCTCAATTCAGCGTTGTTCCGCCCTTCTCATGAGATATCTCACCCTCAGGTCTCTTACTGACAGCCCCTCCTTCTCTTTAGGATCATGTATTCCCATGGTTTCACAGGCCCGTGGCTGGCTACTCTCCAAATAACTAACCTGCAGCTAGGGAATCCACCCCCCTCTGTTGCTGTTATTCTCAGTGATCTCTTACTTCGGCCGGATTCTGTACTTTCCTCTTCCCCTCCCCATCTGACTCTAATTTGGTTCCTATGTCTTCTTGGGGTGCATCTGCAGAGGTGTTGGGCCCAATCCCTACACAGATGTCACATCCAGACATGCCCTAAGAGATCCTTCTGAATTAGAATTTTTACCAAATTTCAGCAAAAGCAAAGCAAGGAGTTATTAACATTTCTAGGCAAAAAATGTCTGCAAATTTGAAAAAGCCCACGGCGGCCAAACTTCCAGCTGTGGAAGAGCAGACTGTGGTCGATAGCCCTTATGGAAAAATTGTCAGCTATAAGAAAAGCTTCTAGAAATGATCACTGTGTAGATTACTTTTATGCTGTATGGAAAGGCTTTATTGATTATATGATTCAACACAGAGAAATAAGTCAACCCCCGCAAACACAAGGGGCACTCTGGGATTATTTGATAGGTTAACTGGAGACAACTAGAACTGATCAGAAACGTTTGTTAGAGTATTTCACTTTGTAAGCTCTGCACACACAAACACACACACACACACTTGATCTTAATATGATTCCTTGTTGTTAGTCCATGTAGTTTTGAAAACATCAATAAAAAAATTTTTTTTAAAGCAAAACTTGAAAAAAAATATTGGATGACAATGCTCCAAAACTTCTGTAGGAATTATGGGTGAGGTCAAAACATTTTCCGTGTGTTGAACACAATTTCCCAGCAATCTTCACTGACCTTTAAGTTTTGCCCCTGGATTTTATTTAATGTAAAATCTGAAGAGAATTGGGAGAGTCCCACCTAACTGGAGGATAATGCATACATGCATTTAAAAAAAAAAAAGTTAAAAGCAAGCAAAATTCCCTTTTTGGTGGAGACCGAAGGGAGAAAAAATACTGTAAAGAAATAAAACAGGATCTCAATATTATTGCATCATAATATTCTCTCATGAGGTGAATGAAAAGAATTTACCCACAACAATTTGTGGTCTTTTATTTGAAATCTTTAAATATCTCACTAACTTTTAAAGAAAAGATGCTTATATATGCAGCACAGAGTTGGCATCTTCTTGACAGAAATTGAGCCTCCCTCTAGGAAATTCATTGTGTTCACAGTATATATTCAATTTAGTTCTTTCACAGAAAAGACGACTCGATTTCTGAGCTAGATGATGCGGCCTTATTGAATGCAAGATTGTAGAGTATTTTAGAGAAGTTTTTTTTTATTAGCTACCCTATAATCATATTAAGCCAGGCTAAAAAAGAAAAGAAAAAAAGAGCTAATTCTTTTCCCCTGAGTCCAGCCAACAGTAATAGTAAAAATCTGTGAAATAGGATAAATACAATTCAATAATTATATTGATAAATAAAATGAAAATTAACTAATTGTGCCTTTCATTCAGATGCTTGCCTCCGTTGTTGCTGGCTTTCTGCTTCAGTGCTTGTTAAACTTTTTCTGTCACACTTCAATAAATTTAATTGTGCAGAATAAATGAGCTAATTTTTGAAGTCGCAGGCTCTGTTTGCAAGATAAGGGTGGTGATTTATTGACCTCCTCAAGCTCTGTAAGGGTGTCACCCTCCTTTTCTACTGACAACTGTGTAAAAGCTGCTGCTGCTTTTGTGTGTGTCCGTGTGTGTGTGTGTGTGTGCTCCACGGTCCTGCTGAAACCCTGACTTTGATTTAGCTCCAGGCCTCATTTTGTGAAATCACTTAACATATCACAATAGGCCAAAGTTCCCTGTTTCCACTGTGTGGTTATGGCAAAATAGTTGGTGGCATTTGCCGGCATGTGGGAAGTGCTTATTCAGGTGATTTTAGCTTCTGATTCCAGGCGAGCTGTGAATGCTGACAGAAAATACTGAGGGCCTAACAAGCACATCCAATGTGCATCTATTTGCATCTAGCGTGCAGGTTTTTAAAGATACACATAATGTGTGGCAAGAGAGGCTCATAATTAATGATGTCAGAACTAGACATCTGATCGTTGTGAGCCACCAGTTGAGATTCTTTGTATTATTTTAAAGCCTGTAGGAAATGGATAAAGCGGGCAGCAACACGGAGTGTTCAAAGGAGCGGGGAAGATGTTTAGCCCAAATTGTAGCTATGATACCATCACCGATAATGTGAAGGATCTGAATTTAGAACTGTGATGGGGGGGGGGGGACCCCAGATATTTTCCCACAAATATTTTTTGAGAAAACACACCGTTGTGGAATCTAATTCCTAATTCATCCAAAAAGAGATCACCATTCGTTAAGATAATGATTTATTGGGTGCAGAACGCAATGCTTTCACAGTGCTAGGCTAAACTAATGCTGGTGCAAGATCATTAGTGCTAACCAGGCAAAGGGCAAAAGCAGCAATATGGCAGTGAATTTTAGCAGCAAACCAAGCCACTGAATTTCAGCAGCAAATTTCTGCTTTCCGCCTTTGCCTAGAAATGCTACTAATGCAACTTATTAGCACCACCATTATTATTATTTATTTCATTTATATCCCAGGTTTTTTCTTCCAAGGAACCCAAAGTGGTATACATAATCCTCCTCCTCCTCTCTATTTTATCCTCACAACAACAGCCTTGTGAGGTAGGTTGGGCTGAGAGTCTGTGACTGGCCCAAAGTCACCCACTGGGTTTCCATGGCCGAGTGGGGACTAGAACCCAGATCTCCGACTCCCAGTCCAACACTTTAGCCACTACACCACACTGCCCCTCCACGGGCAGTGCCCAATGCTGTCATAGTTGTGATGTTAATGAGGTTGCATTTATATCACATGATTTTCAATCCTAGAGGAGCTGTGGCCAAGGGCTTGGGCACCCTATAGTTCCTCCCACCCTATAACATTTGGAGCTATTGTTCCAATGGATCAAGGTACTCAGGTTAAGAGTCCTCAGGCTACTTCCTCATGCCAGCCCCTAGAGCCTCCTCTTTACTTCCCTTTTCTGAATGCCTGAGCACTGACAGGAACAAGGAGAAGCAGAAACAGCCTTTGTCCACCTCTCCAACTGGGCAGTTGTGCAGACTGAGGCCATAGCTAGATGGGGCGATATCCTGGGGATCACCCCGGGATCATCCCTGTGCGTCCACATGACACACAGGGCATCCCGGGAGCAGGGAGGAATGATCCCTCTCTTTACCCGGGATACCACCCTTCCTCAGGAGCTCTGCGCCCATTGGGTGTGGGGTGGGGTGAGCAGGGGGAAATGCTTTTAAATAATAATAATAAAAACCTTACCATTTCCGCACGAGTGCTCCAGCGCTCTTCTCATTTAAGGGAAAAAAACCAAAAGGGCAGGCATGACGTCCTGTTCTTCCGAGAACATTGCGCGCCACATGTAAACAGAGGGGGACGATCCCGTGATAACAATATCACGAGATCCTCACCCCTCCATCAAGCTAGACTAATAGGTCTAGCTGAGTCCTGAGTCCGGCAAGAGGGTGAGTGGAAGGGCCAGTATTGGGGAGGAGAGGAGCCCACTGAGGGCAATTGACCAGGAATAGTGCAGTCACTTAAGCATCACCAACAAAGGGCAAGAATTTGCATAACATTTTCATATACTACTTTACATACACAAATGAAAATTCAAAGATAATTATTATAATTTAAGTAGAAAGACCATCCCATAGTGCAGAAGACTGTACCACATGAGCTGTGTGCTTGCTTGATCAGTTTACTATCCAGGAACTAAACTGTTGGTGGGCAACTTTAAGTCCCCTGTGCTTCCTTCTTGTGGTTGTTGATTTTTAAATTGGCCTGGACAGTACAGCCTTTCAATAGATGATGCCTTCAGACAGAGGATGGCCCTCTGGCAGCTCTTCAGATGGAAGACTATCTTTTGTAAAAGAGACCACGTGGCCCGGAACCAGGACTGATTCGCAGGGTTGGCTGGGAAGGTGGCCATGAATGGTTGTAGAAATGGTTCTCCACAATGAGTTGTTTGGAAACCATGATTACAAAAGGTACCATAGAGCCAGCCTGTCATTAAAGGAAGTTAAGCTAACTAGCAGGTTTGGAGCACATGGCCAGGACTTTTTGCAGCATCTTTCCTACGACAAATACCTGTTTAGACAAGATATTTATCTGACTATGTTTTCCCACTCAATGATAGAACGTGAAGGTGCCTGAGAATGGTTCGTAGATGGCAGCAATTTAACTGCCCATTGTGTAAATGTCAGTAATGTACATTGATAAAATCTAACGTGTTCTGTTCAAGGTGATTTAAACTGACTTTTAGTTCTTCAAGGAAGGACAATTCATTCCCGGTGGGACTGCCAAGTAAGGCCATTGCTAATTTCATTTGTGTTACGTGAATGCGATGGAGAGCTCATTAGGGCAACCAGAAGGCTGAGCTTGCAGAATGGATGATTAAAGCGGATAACCAGGATAAAAAATTACAGAACTTTTGAAATTAAATGATAGAGTAGCAGAACTATGGAGAAGAAACAGGGAGCTCATCTACACCAAGCAGGATATTCCACCATGAAAGCTGTATGAAAGCGGTGTATAAAAGGCAGGAGCCACACCAAGCAGGATATAGTGGTATGAAAGCAGTATATGGTCTGTGTCAATGGGCCCCAACAGTTGTCAGTGCACTTCAATACCGCTATAAAGCAACAGTGTGGCTCCTGCCTTTTATACACCGCTTTCATAGTGGAATATCCTGCTTGGTGGAGATGAGCCCACTGTGTTCTTCCTCAGAAATTTTCTTTGCTGCTGAAAAAGAATCTGGAGACCCCAGTTTTAAGTCGTCATGTTGTGAGCTGTTTGCATGGATATTGGAACTTGATTATGACATATTTTGTTGTTAGACTCCTTTACTTATATTATTGGTTCTTTTGTGTTGATAGCTCTTTTAGGAATTTAATTTTACAGGTTTAGATTTAATACGTTGTATGTCACTATGAGGGCTCTTGGGAGCCATCTTGGCAGAGCAGAAACTGAAGGAAGGAATAACTGAATATTTTGTGTAATTGGGACAAGGCCACTATTCATATTAATGATTTAGCTTGCTCTTTCATTTGCAGAATACTTTACAAACATAACCTCACTTGCACCACAATCTAAGCATATTTACTGAGAAGTAAATCTCTTTGAGTTAGACTTCAGAAATAGCGGCTTGTCCAAGTTGAATTTGATTGTTGAACCAGTTTGGGGCCCAAATTCCTATCTAAAGGTGCAATCCCATGCATGTTCAAACAGAAAAACGTCCCAGAAATCCTAGCATTCGACAGCCAACCTGGCTGGGGAATGCTGGTTGTTCTAGACCTTTTTTTTACTGTCTAAACATGCATAGGATTGCGCCTCAAATCTGTGACTGTTATTAATAGGGCTCACAGGCTCTCATGTCAAGTATGTTCCATTTTATTTGTATGTGAATCCAATTGAAGGATATACCTGAGCAGAATGACATTTACCCACCTTCCCACCCCATTATCACAGTGGCACAGAAAAGATTGCAATAACCTGTGAGGTTGCTGTATTATTTCAGGGAGAAGATTGCTTGGACTATTTTCTGTGACATTAGCCAATGTGCAGACTTGTGTATTGTATTGTAATTACCTAAATAGGGATTTTGCATGCTATAGCCAGTGATTCATGAACTGCAGGGTATCTGCAAAAACAGGCTGTCATTGGGATTAAGGGATGTAAAATGCCTGAAGGGTTTCCCCCCTTTGATAGCAGACCTGCTATGGCATCCTCATCGGCTTTGTCTAATAAATTGCATTAGTGCTTTGCAGCAGCATCTTACAGCCTTGCTACCCAATTTCTGCTTTTGAGGGGGAAATACATTTATATGTGAGAATGTTGACTGAGAAAAGATGCAATGGACTGGGACCTGCTGGAAAATGGGCTGTACTCCAGAAGAATCCAATGAGCAAGTCAGTCTTTGGGCTTTTATATGTGCATTATGTTTAACCTTTTGTTTGCTGCAATAAAAGAGAACTATCCTGTTAAGTGGTAAGTAAAGGTAATTCACTAGCAGCAGGCAAAGATCTACCTATAGGAGGGAGCTACTGTGGCCTATCTCTTGAGAGGTAAAAGGGAGCTGTTATTCAATGTACAGTGTAATCCCATGGAGAGCAGGCTGATGGCTCCAGTTTCAGTGGGCTGGTGAACCCATTCTGGAATCCAGAATGCTAAAGGAGCATTCCACCCAGAATGCTAAAGGAGCTATCCAAGGTGCTGGACCTGTTTTGAGGGTAGGGTTCAGCATGATTGGATAGTAACTGTCCTGAGTTTTTCTGCACTGGCATAATTTAAACATATGGTACATGGCATCAGGTCAATACACATGGGGGACTTCAAATTTTGTAGGAGGTTAGTTTCTTAAAGTTCTGCAAGCTCTCTTGTGAGAAGATGAAGTACATATGGAGAGTGGAACTTGGACTCTTTCTCATACCACAAGCTAGCAAACAAATGAGTTCCAGGGTGGGGGGAAATGGGTTATATCATTTGCAATCCCTCCCCCTAAGCACTGTGATTGGAGGGAGGAAACTGTGGCTATTGGTTAGCCACAGATGTCTTCCTGGTTGAGCCACGGGCTCAATTGAAGAAGCTGAGGGACCGCGGACGGATGCAGGTAAGGCCCCTCTCCCCCTTGGTCTCTGCAGGTAAGGGAGAGGAGGGAGGGGGGCCTTACCTGGCACTGCTCCCCTCCACTGCGGAGCTCCGATTCGGAGCCGGAGCTCTGCGGCGAAGAGGAGCGGAGTATGGGCGGAGCGGCGCGGATCGGGGGGTCCGTGCACACCCCTACTACTCAGAAATCAGTCTGGTTGAGTTCAGTAGGGCTTACTATCATGTAAGTGGGGATAAAAAATAATAATAATAATTTTGCGGAGTCCCAGACTTCAGAAAAACCTAAGAAGAACCATGCTGGATCAAAGCAAGGATTCATCTCATCCAGCATCTCGTCCAGCATTCTGTGTCTCTGGGAAACCCACAAGTAGGACATTAATGCAATATCACATTTCCAGTTACATCCCCCAGCAACTGGTGTACATAGGCATGTTGTCTCTGATACTGGAGATAGCCATCAGGTCTAGTAGCTACTGATAACCTTACCCGCATGAATTCGTCTAAGCCCCTTTTAAAGCCATCCAAACTGGTGGCCATGACTACATCATGTGCTAGTGAATTCCATAACTTAACTATGCATGGTGTGAAGCACTTCCTTTGATCTGTCTGAGTCTGCCACCAACCAGCATTATGGGATGACCCCAGGTTCTAATATTTTGAGAGAGGGAGGATTTCATGACCCTGATCCTCCTCCACCAGACCTTTGAATTGTTATTTTTCACAGTGCATTTAGTTCTGCATGCAGAAAAGAGAACAGTTACCATATCCGCACCCTGTAATATCCCTCTGAACTGGTCCTTAGTTACCATACAGGCTGTTAGTTTGCCATTCAGTTCCGTATGTGATGCGGAATTGATAGAGCAGAACTTTGAAAACTTCAGCAATGATCTGTAAATGTCAAGATATTTCAAAACTTGGTGAAACTCTGGGAGAAAGGGGAGAATAAGAAACATACCATTTGAGATAGGAAATCCACATTGGTCTAGTAGATTGCATGGAGGTTGCTAAGCTCAAGACCAACGTAGTCAGTGCATCTTGCAGAAAACCAGCATTTTTCTTTCTTCTCTCAAGTCCAAGAAAAACTACAAAGAGCAAACTATAAATACATGAAGCAGACAGTAATTTATTTATTTTTTAGTACTTGCTAAATGTACACAACTCTGTCTGATAAAAGCTCCAATTCATGCAGGAGATAACCAGCTTGTGTTTCAAGGAATTTCACAGTGGACTTTTGTCTAGCAACCCAATGCTTATCCTGTACTCCCATTTTTGTTTATATTTTTTGCCCCATGACAGCTTGTGAATTCACATTCTCTTTAGGGTGCCTTCTCCTATCAGAGGTTAGCTATCATTACAGCTGTTTTTGATGCTGCTTCTCTAAATAATTGTATAGAAGTACAGCTATTCCATTCCCTCAAGTTCTTTAGCCATGAATTCACATTGTCTGAAACAAACCAATCACTTTTTTAAAAAAGGTAAAGTCGCTCCTAGATGATTGTTCTTTTGGATTGTTGCCACCCACTTTGTTGCTGTTACTCACTGCTTGATTGGCATTGGACTCTAGGTCGGCCCTGTGTCCTATTTTACAGAGGACAGTTCTCCCTTTGAAGTTGTGCTCTGTTTGATGGCCTATCCAGTCCAAGTCTGGTTTAAAGTCAAAAGGGCCTTGAAGTTGCCCATCAACAATTTGTCAGCCTGGACAGCAGACTGAGCAGGCATACGAATCACTTGGTCAGTCTTCCCTGTTATGGAGAGATGTATTGTACTTCTATTTAAATTCTAGACATCATTTCTAGATTTCCAACTATTACGTATACGGTAACATTTTATGCAAATAGATGTCTTCTTTGGCCTCCTTTCTGATAATGTGTTTGCTGCTTTTTTGTGATGCAGAAGTGGTCATCCTACTGAACACCCACATGAGCCATTCCACGTGATCAACGGTGATCCTCGCTGCTTGTTTGACCCATTTCTCCCTTCCACCATGCTTAATAAAAGGGAGATAGAACTACCTCTGAAGGGGTACTAAATCCTCCATTTCCAATTGTCACACTTGTTTTAGCACTTTGAACTCTTGACATGTGCCAAATAAGTGATTTCATCATCATCGTTGTTGTTGTTGTTGTTAGATCACAGGTTAAACATCTCAAGTGACCTTCATAGTGGGGAGGGGTGTCCCACATTGTTCTATTTTTATTTGCTCCCTCATCATTCATTATGAACTTTAAAGAACTGTGTTGTTCAGCTTTCTGATTATTCATCTGCTTGGAGAATGGGCAAAGCTTGATGTTCATGACCCATGAAGGGCATCTGAGAGTAGATAGCAAGTTTGGAAAGTAAGGACTTCTTCAAGTGGTGGAGACTAGAGCAGAGACAGTTATAAAAGGAGTGACAACCCTTTTAAAATGATTTCCATCCACTAAATTATGGAATGTTGACAACACTATTTGAGAAGTTTGAATCTACATTCATCATCATCATCATCATATCCCAACGCACTGTTGAACAAAGTTTACTCAGAGGTAAGGCATTTTAAAGGGATGGGTTTTTTAAAAAATGCTTTTCTTTTCTGCTCCCATTTTCTCTTACTCGTCATGCACAGCAGTGCCTCCTCCAGACAGGGCACTAGAGGAAACTCAGCTCAGGACAGCTAGAGGTGAAACTGGATGCACTACTGACCTTTTCCTCATGTGCCTGGTCTACTGAGGCTTGTCTGGACCTTGACACAGAAGGCAAAGAAAATTGCATAGAAGCAATGAAACTAGAAGGATATGCCACATTCTATGATCAGAGGATTTTCTCATATTAAAGCAGTTTTGATCCTTGGGGGAAATGTTCCATATGATATTTTCAATTTCTTAAAAAAAAAATCCAAGGATATTTTGAGAAATGTTACTTAGACTGTCCTTCTTAGCATTCATTAGACTCGATTAACAATTAGGTAAGTCAGGTGCCATGCAATCCTATACCTGTTAAGTACCAATGAACGCCTACTGAATACAAGGTGAGTGTGCAAAGGATTGCACCCTAAAGGCCCGTTTACACTATTTGTTGCCCTGGTAGCAAGCCCTGAACCCATTTCAATCTCCAGTTTACTTACTTACAAGTTTAAGATGTGAAATAGGGCAGTTTCAAATATTTGACTCTTTTCCTATGAGGACACAATCTTCTTGAAGGAAAAACTTGCTTGTAACCTACTGGGTTTGATCCAGAGTAGTGCTTAACTGAGATCAGCTCATGCTTGCCTCTGCAGTCCCCCGTGCCTCCCGAAAAGCTGGGGGTAGGGGGTGCTCTGGAGAAGCTTGAGAGGTGACACAGGGGTCTGCAGGGGGAATTAGTGAAGGGCCATTCCCCTCACCCTTCCTCTAATGGGGAGCCTCTGCTGGCTCTCAGTGTCTTCCATGAACAGAAAGACCCCTTTTGTTCATGTAATGGTCAAACCCAGTATTTGGAATTGGTCATGAGGTTGTTGTTGTTTTCTGTTGAGAATACTAGCTGCACAATCCTATGCATATCTATGCAGAAGTCCCTCATTGAGTTCAGAGGGACTTACTCCAAGAGAGGTGAGCATGGGATTGCCCCTTCAGTTATGGTTGAGGCTGGATTGGGGCCACTATGTGCAATTTCACAGAGCAATGTAAGTGAGCTGTAAGTGTCCCAAGATAGTGTTCACCCATAACTCCAGGTCATTTATGAAGAGATGAAATAGCATTGGGCACAGTACCAATCTTTGTTGAACTTACTTCTTACTTCCCTCCATTGTGAAAAGTGTCTATCCACTTCTAATGGATACTTCCTGTTGCTTTATCAGTTGCTAATCCATCAGAGAGCTCATTCTCAGCTTATCCCATAATATAACAACTAAATTTACTCACCAGCCTTTAAAAAAAGCTTTTAAAAGTTTATATCTACCAGATCACTCCTGTTTGCATGCTTGATAACACTCCCAAAGAACTTTCAAAGGTTGGAGAGGCCGTACTTCCCTTTACAAAAGCCATGATGATTCTTCCTTCGCACAGTTTGTTCTTCTATATGCATCACATTCTATCTTTAATCATGCTTTTTTTTACCCAGAAAGAGGTTAAGCTAACTGGCCTACAATTTCCTGGATCCCTTCTTATAAGTGTTGGTTACTTTCCAATCCTCTGGTACAGATGTCAATTTTAGGGGAAAGTTGCATACTTTTGTTAGACGATTAAGCAATTTTACACTTGAGTTCTTTAAGAACTCTCAGGTGGGTGCTATCCAGAACTGGTGAGTTATTAATTTTTAGATAAGCCTTGGAACTTCTTTTGATGTCACCCCTATTTGATTCAGTTAGGGGCATAAAGGGACTCTCTACACTGCTAATGTTTGCAGAAAAGGGCCTATACAGCTGCCATTTTGTGCAACATTAAAAATATGAAAATTATGGAGCTGCCATCTTGGGTAAAAACAGCAGGAGGAAAACACATCGAGGAGTGGGTGGCTGCTGCATGCTTTCAAATTGCTTGCCAAGCCCTCTAGGGGCTCACATGGCCAGGTGGGGACAGGTGACTCTGCAAGCACCCACTGAGCATGGGCGAGGGTGAGCCTGTCCATCCCTACAAACAGCAGGTAGCAGTAGGGAGGTATAGATTTTGTTAACTCAATCCCATCTGGGTTTCATGGATTGTTAGGCATTTTTCAGGGGAAGAGAACAACATAGAAAAAGAGCCAGAGCAAGGTTTGGAAACTATACTTACAGTCCAAAACAACAAAACTGACTAAACCTGTCTATACATACCAATGGTCTGAATCTTCAATAGAACAGGACCTCAGAAAGCTAGCAATCCAAAGCATGCAAGGGCAAAACCAAACCAGGCAAAGACCTCTTTCCCCTGGTTTTATACCCCAAAACCCTTAGCCAATCTGAAGTGTTCCCTATTAGCCAATCACGAGCTAGCTGGAAACAGTCTGCCCAGGCTTTCTGGGGTGGGGAAGAAAGTTCCCACTAACAGTCAGCTGAATTTATTCAGTCCTATTAGAGAAAGTTTTACTCTGGCCTTGAAGCTCAGGACAGAATGAGATAACATCGCCAGGTGGCCTAAGAAGAAATGCAGGTCCAGCCAGAAGTCAGACTCTCTGTGTGATTTGGCTACTGCTGAATTGGGGCTCTTCCACACGTCGTACTGAGGCTGCTTCTATGCGACCCCAGTGCGACGTGAAAGCGATCGTGTAACTTGCCTTTGGAAGAGCCGAGGAAGAGGCGTCCTTGCCACAGCCGCCGCTGCCGCCACCCACACACCTCCTCGCCGGCCGGCGAGGAGAGCTCGGCTGAAGAAGCTCTCCACCCCACCTTCTTCCCCCGAGCTCTCCGTCCCAGCCGGCGAGGAGGTCTGTGGGTGGCGGCGGCGGCAAGGATGCCTCTTCCTCGGCTCTTCCAAAGGCAAGTTACACGATTGCTTTCACGTCCCACTGGGGTCGCATAGAAACAGCCTCAGTACGATGTGTGGAAGAGCCCCAGGTCATTTTAAAAGGAAGAGAATGAATCTTCAGGTTGCAACCTAGTAGTCCTATTTGCAGATAACCACCTACATGGAGAGCCAGTGTGGCGTAGTGGCTAAAGTGTCAGACTGGGAGTCAGGAAATCTGGGTTCTAGTCCCCACTCGGCTATGGAAACCCACTGGGTGACTTTGGGCCAGTCACAGACTATTAGCCCAACCCACCTCACAGCGTTGTTGTTGTGAGGATAAAATGGAGAGGAGGAGGAGGAGGATTGTGTATGCCGCCTTGGGTTCCTTAGAGGAAAAAAGGCGAGATATAAATGTAATAATAATAATAATAATAATAATAATAATAATAATAATAATAACACATATACTTGACATGTGTGTGCATATCTAATTCTTGCAACAATTGCTTAACTGATGCTCAGTTTCATTCTCTTTTGCAGACAGCCAGTAATTTCCCACCACCACAGCTAATAAATTCTGTATAAATGCCCAATTTTTATGGGTGCCTGTCTTCAACATACAGTGTTATTTTGGGGGGCTTAGGGTGAAAGGTATTTTATTTGGCCAATGCCTTACTATAGAGTAGGCAAGCTGGTACTCTCCAGATGTTTTGAACTACAACTCCTAAAATTTCTGATAATTGGGCATGCTGGCTGAGGCTGATGGGAGTTGTATTCCAAAGCATCTAACGTTGGCTACCCATGCTTAGTAAATATGTGTTTTGCATTTATTCCACTTTTCCTTAGCATGTACAGAGAGGCTTACATACAACCATCACTGACAAACCATTCAGTGGCTGATCTCATTCTACAAACCCAGCCCATACCCTGGGCCGTTCAATTTTTATCAGCTAGTTAATCATGGGACAAAATTATCACTAGTCTCTACTCTAAACTAGGCATGTACGGGTTGTGTAAAATCCATTCCATCTGCATTGTGCGGACTGCCAGGCACTTTTTGTTCCATTGTCCACTCAACTGAATCAGATTTTTTTTTGAGTTTCCGAATTTGCGCAAATGTGCACTTGTGTAAATTTGCACTTGTTTAAATGTGCAACTCCCCTCTCTCCAAATGTGCATTTTTATGCTTCAGTCTATGGGGGAAATTCATATTTGGGGCCACTTTTTAAAAATGGCATATTTTTCTATTACTAAATTGGTGCATAATTCTGTAAAGTTAGAAAAATGACCCACAAGTCCATGGAATCTACCCGACCGTGGAAAAGCTGGTCTGCAGCGGAATCCATGGAATGGATTCATAAAAATTCCAACTCATTTGATTCTGTTGCCAATTTTACCAGTATCCCTACTCTAAACCTTTCCAGAAAGGCCTAAACTACACCAAGCAAGATATTTCACTATGAAAGCAGTATGAAAATGGTATATAAAAAGCAGGAGCCACACTACTGCTTTATAGTGGTATTGAAGTGCACTGACAACTGTTGAGGCCCATTGACAAATACCATATAGCGCTTTCATACTGCTTTATCCTGCATGGTGTGGCTCCTGCCTTTAATATATCACTTTCATAGTGCAATATCCTGCTTGGTGTAGATTAGGGCAAAGTCAATATTTGCATCTTATGAGGGATGCCATTAGTTTAGGGTCTACAGCAGCGTTCCCCAGACTGGTACCATAGGCGTGCGCAGCACATTTCATTAGGCCAGGAATTTTTTTAAAAAAGGGTTTCACAGCACATAACTAAGACAAACGTGTTCTACATAACATCTTAATGTTAAAATCACTGAAATAAAGAAAGGGAGACATTCAATGTATCTGAAATTAACGCCACTGGCTATGGAAGTTACAGAACTATGGCACTAGGGGAAAGTTACATGTATTCCGTTAGTCACATTAGTCACCAGCAACACATCATATATATTTTTTATTCTTTTACAGAAAACATTCAGAAATTAGGCCTACTAATTGGTTGCATGAAGGAAAGACTTCTTCACACAGCACATAGTTATGGAACTCACTACCACAGGATGTGGTGATGACCACCAATCTGGATGGCTTTAAAAGGGGGTTGGATAAGTTCCTGGAGGCAAAGGCTATCAATGGCTACTAGCCCTGATGGTTGTGTGCTATCTCCATTATTTGAGGCAATAAGCCTGTGTGCACCAGTTGCTGGGGAACATGGGAGGGAGGGTGCTGTTGCACCATGTCCTGCTTGTTCATCCCTGACCGATGGCTGGTTGGCCACTGTGTGAACAGAGTGCTGGACTAGACGGACCCTTGGTCTGATCCAGCATGGTGCTTCTTATGTTCTTAAAATACATCCACACCAATATCAGGAAAGCTGTCACACTTAAAACATGTTCAATAGTCAGGAAATTTCTGAATCAGTAAAAGACAGCATGAGTTGGTAAAGCCCATCATGTTCATCTTCTTACCACTCGTAAGAAAAAAGATGATGGTAAATAGTAAGAGCAACCCTGTTAATTTTTTAAAACGATTTTTTTAAGAAGGATGAACAGTTATTAGCAATTGTTTCAAAATATACAACATCCCAATTATATCAAACAAATTGGAGAGGAAGGTCTATGGGTCAAAATGCATTATTTAAAAATGAATTACTGTTTTCTAGCACCAGCTAGAGTTTCACTTCTTCCTTTGCACTACTCAAGCAAGCGAGCCAAACCACAAACCACAGAGGATCACTAAAAACAACTATCTATATCTATGTTGGGAAAGAATTTCCTTCATGACTCAAAATTCCTGATCCTACCCAGCAAAGGTTTTGAGAAATCTCGTTCATATTGGCATAGGTTGAGATATTTTGCTGGTCAAAATTACCATCAGTAGAACTCCAATGGAAATACCTTAATGGAAATGTCTTTGTGACTTTTAACAATTTTACTTTGGACTTTCAGTCTAGAGAAACTGCAGGTGGACGATATGAAATAACTAATAATTACAGGAGACGTGAAAAACCCTTCTCCATCCCACACCCCACCATTAGGCTGACCATATGAAAAGGAGGACAAGGCTCCTGTATCTTTAACAGTTGTATTGAAAAGGGAATTTCAGCAGGTGTCATTTGTATATATGGGGAACCTGGTGAAATTTCCTCTTCATCACAACAGTAGGGTGACCATATTTTGGAAACCAAAAAGGAGGACAACATGGTCGGCCCCCAAGGGGGCGTGTCTAGCACCAAGGGGGTGTGCCCACCCGAACATAGCCTTGGTCACATGTCTGATTTTATAGCACACATTTAAGACAAATCTGTTCTACATAGCATCTTAATGTTAAAATCACTGAAATAAAGAACAAGTGAGAGATTCAATGTATCTGAAATTAACTTCACTCACTCCTACTTTTGTAGGTTTTGCTGTACTTTGAAGCTTTTGCTATGCTTTGTGTGATACAGTCTCCCCTTCCCTCAAATATCTTTTCTGACTGTATCTGCACTCATTGCAAGCTGTTGTTGTTAACAGGGTTTGCTACTGGCTGGCCGGATAGCTGGCTTTTTTTAATTTCAATTTTTTAAAAAAGCTTGTGTATAATTGTCACAAGTTTCTCTACTCTAACATTAGGGTGGGTGTTGTGGCAGTTTACCTAAAGACTGGAGATCCCCTTAATGCCAAGGGCTGAAACTGCTCAATATGCAAAACCCCAAAGAGGAGGTTTGACAACCTGAGTTTGAAGGATATGGCTCCAGCAGTTTTAAAACACAATAATTTTAAAACTTTGAACTTTTAAAAAAATCCTAAAAAACAATGGATGAACAGATCTGATTCAAACCTGGCATGGCTAAATCTCTCCTTAAGAGCTATCATGGTGCCAACTTTCAGCCCTTTATCTTTTAAAAATGTCATTTTTAAAAATAATTTTAAAACCTCAAACTTGTTTAAAAAATCCTAAAACTCAATGGATGGAGAGATCTGTTTCAAACTTGGCATAGCTAAAGTCCTTGTTAAGAGCAATCATGGTGCCTTCATCTCTTTATCTTTAAAAATTATATATATATATATATATATATATATATATATAAATTAAATTCTCAAATTTTAAAAAATTCCTAAAAATCAATGGATGAACAGATGTTTCAAATTTGGTATGGCTAAAGCTCTACCTAAGAGCTATCATGGTGCCAACTTTCAGCTCTTTATCTTTAAAATTGATGGTTTAAAAAATAATTTAAAAACCTCAATTTTAAAAAAAAATCCTAAAAAATCAATGGATGAACAGATCTGTTTCAAATTTTGGTGTGGCTAAAGCTCTACCTAAATCCTATCATGGTGCAAAGTTTCATCTCTTTATCTTTAAAAATGACAATTTTTAAAATAATAATTTTAAAACCTCAATTTTTAAAAAATTCCTAAAAAATCAATGGATGAACGGATCTGTTTCAAATTTGGTGTCAGTAAAGCCCTTCCTAAAAGCTACTCTCGTGCCAAGTTTCATGTTTTTATCTTAAAAAATGACGGAGTTATAAGCATTTTTGTTAATTCCCATTAGAGCTGCTCTTTGGAAAAATCCGGATTTCTCCTCCTCCTCCCGGATTTGTAATCAAAAACCAGGCAAATCCGGTCATATGGTCACCCTACACAACAGTTAAAGCTGCAGGTGCCCTGCCCTCTTTTAAATCTGGTCACTCTAGTATAGTTCCTTCCGGCACTGTAACTGTTGTGATGAAGAGGGAATTTCACCAGGTTCTCCATATATACAAATGACACCTGCTGAAATTCCCTTTTCTATGCAACTGTTAAAGATACAGGAACCTTGTCCTCCTTTTCATATGGTCACCCTACCCACCATGCCTATTGGCACAAGAACTAATAGTTAAATCCAAAAAAAAAAAAAATCAGTGAATTTGTTGGGAAACCTTAGGAAAATGTAAAGCAGTTCTGTGATTTGTATTTCTGCTTCAGTGTGCTGAACTATCCTTGTCATTTTATGAAAGGGGTATGAATTTATTTACTTTTAGTTTCTTCTATTTTATTTCTATGGGGAAAATAAATGTAATGAATTCCAGAACTCAGATGCAAGGAATGGAAGGGGGGAAATCAAGTCAGGGATTTGGATTTTTAAATTGTTGAGGGGGGAATTTACAGACCTGATAGTCCCCAAACTTTTTGGCTCCAGGGACAGGTTTCATGGAAGACAATTTTTCCACAGAGGGGGGTGGGGGTTGAGTGGATGGTTTTGGGATGATTCATGCACATTACATTTATTGTGCACTTTATTTCTATTATTATTACATTGTAATATATAATGAAATAATTATACAACTCACCATAATGCAGAATCAGTGGGAGCCCTGAGCTTGTTTTCCTGTAACTAGGTGGATTAGGCTGAGAGACTGTGACTGGCCCAAAATCACCCAGGCCAGTGGGTTTCAATGGCCAAGTGGGGACTAGAACCTGGATCTGGCAAGCCCCAGTCCAATGCTCAAACCACTACGCCACACTGGATTCGACAATGGCAGGGCCTGTCCCCATAGAAAATGAATGGAGAACCTCCAGCCCACAGGCTGGATGCATCCCCTAGGGGTTTCCATCCCTGTGCAAGCAAGCTTCTTTTGCTGTTAACTCTGATCACTGATTGGGGATAAGAGGATATTTAAAAGCATTTAACCTTTAAATATCCTGCAAAGAATGGGATAGTTGCAAAGATTTTGACCAGGGCCTTTTGCAGGCAAGAGAGCTGCTGCACAGAATTAAGATGTGCATTTTACAGACCAGAGACCTGCTTACTTGTGAGTAGACATGCAGGGACGTTGAATTTGGGATGCTCTTTAAAAGTGTGGCGGAGTAATTCATTCAGAAGTCTTGTCCTGCTTGCTTCTGAGTAGGGCTAGACAGATAGAGAGGTGTGCGGGCAGCGCTGCTTGCACCTGCCCGGCAGCCAGGGAGTGCGTGCTTGCCCAGAGCCCCCTTCCTCCTCCCTCAGCAGCAGGAAAGGAGGCGCCACGCCACCCGCTACACTTGCGCACACGAGGAGGAGGAGCAGGAGAAAGAAGGCAGGGGCAGCCGCAGCTCAGTTTCCCTGCAGTCGAGCTCTGCACAGCCACCTTTGGCCCGCTTTTACACACACACACACACACTGCAACGGGAAGTTTCCCCTGGCTCGAGATTCAGAGGTTACCTCATTCCTCCTCAGTTGATGGCCCTGGAAAAGAGGCTAGCCCCAAAATGTTTGAAGAGTGGGCGGGGCTTAGCAGCAGATTAGGGGGTTCAGTTGAACCTGTTGAACCTGTTGTCTGCACGCCAATGACTGGTACCCTCCTAGTCTGTTTGGGCTACAACACCCTGAATTCCTGACAATTAACCATGTTGGCTGAGGAAAGTGGGAGTGGCAGTCCAAGACTTTCAGAGGGCACCAAATGACGAAAGCCTGTTCTAGAGAGAATGCATGTGCGGTGTTCGAGACGGCGACGGGCTAGTGATGGCATTTGTGGTAGACACTTCTTATTGCCGGTAATAAACATGAGAATGATGAAAAGATCTCTGGCTTCAAAACAGAAGACCTGTCTGAATTTCAATTGCAACCCCCCCCCCCCCCTTATGGGAACCAGCTATTTCCTCCCTTTCTTCAAGTAAGCGAAAGAGTTCTGCTGCTTCTTTGAATAGCGAACAGCATGAGTGACCTTCAGTGTTGCCACTGAAAACTGACATAAGAGCATCTTGCTGCTTATCCATATTAAATAAAATGCTCCATCCTGCTGGCGATCTCACCATCACCGGGCCCATGTGCTGGAACTGCCAGGGAATAGGATTTCTCTTCCTTCTACCCTGCACAAAAACCTGACAGGGAGGGTTTCCCCCCACCCCTCCTTCACTTCCTTACACTGGTTTTTCCTCTTTGATTAACTTTGGACCAGATGGCCAGTCCCCAGTCTCCCAGCATGCCTTTGACTGACAGGAGCCTTTGATAAACCTCAGAAGAATGGAGTCATCTCCAGGTCACCTCCTCTGCCTGGCCTTTAACATCCCACACATACCACCATTATCTGCTGAATAGGAGACAAAGGAAATTAGCTCCAATTCCCTATCATCCCCATTATTTCTACACTGCTTCAAACAAGGAAGCAATGAGATGCCCTTCACTTTCCTTGGAAAGGTACAAATGTCAGCTGTTAAGAAATGCAAACAAGCAGTTTCCCATGTTAATGGATGGGCTCCTATTGTAAAGACATCAAGTGGTAAAAGTGGATTTGTTCTCTGTCTGCCTGGAAAAATGCTCAACACACTTTGAAATATGTTCGTTAGCCGTATTTTACTTTTACTTTTAGGGAAGCTTGGGCCTGCAACAGAATAATGAGACTTGTTCTTTTGTCTTCTTGCCACAGATAGTAATTGACTCTTAATGTAAAGTAAAGGCGGGCTTGAACGATAATCCTAAATCCAAATATCCCTGAATTTGTAGAGCCCATGGTGGCCTTTGGCACTAAATAAATTGGCCACTCATTGTTCAATTGCATTTGAGACCGTCTATAGATGGAATAATACCATTTAATGGGCTGCTATAGCAAGCATTAAGGGCTGATGAAAAGATTTAGCAACTAATTAAAGTGGCACAGTTAGCTTAGTTCTCATGTGGGCTGCGTCACTTATTTAAAATTCCTACCATGTAAAAAAGAGTTATGATTGTCATCAAAACATATCCATTTCTAGTTAGGCGTGACACTAAACTCCAGAAAAACTATGTTCTCTTTGCAGATTCTGGAATCTACCACTGTGGATTTATCTGAGGATTCCTGAGGAAATGATCCAGAAAAGCTCCCTAGGGGCTCATCTACACCAAGCAGGATATTCCACTATGAAAGCGGTATGAATGTGGTATATAAAAGGCAGGCACCACACCACTGCTTTATAGCGGTATTGAAGTGTACTGCAGAATCTACGCTACTGCTTTATAGTGGTACTGAAGTGCACTGACAACTATTGGGGCCCATGACATTTCTACACCAAGCAGGATATAACACTATGAAAGTGGTATATGGTATGTGTCAATGGGCCCCAACAGTTGTCAGTGCACTTCAATACCACTATAAAGCAGTAGTGTGGCTCCTGCCTTTTATATACCACTTTCATACCACTTTCATAGTGGAATATCCTGCTTGGTATAAACAAGCCCTAGGCCTTACTAAAGCAGGATGTACAACAACAACAACAACAACAACAACAACAACAACAATAATAATAGTTACCTGCCTCTCCCTCTGGATCGAGGCAGGGTACAACACAAATAAAAACACCATAAAATACATACATCTAATTCAATCGTTTAAAACCAGTGCATCATTAAAAGCAGCACACCATTAAAAAAGGCATCTTAAAATTCAACTGGGTAGGCCTGCCGGAAGAGATCAGTCTTTATGGCTTTCTTAAATTTTGGAAGACTGTTAAGTTGACGAATCTCTCCCGGCAAGCCATTCCACAAACTGGGAGCGGCAGAAGAGAAGGTCCTCTGGGTAATAGTTGTCAGCCTTGTTTTTGTTGGCTGGAGTAAATTCTTCCCAGAGGACCTGAGTGTGCGGGGCAGATTGTACAGGAGAAGGTGATCCCGCAGGGAGCCTGAACCCAAACCATGTAGGGCTTTAAAGGTGATAACCAACACTTTATACTTCGCCTAGAAACTAACTGGCAGCCAGTGAAGAGATTTTAAGACTGGTGTAATGTGGTCACCCGTAGGTGTACCTGTGACCAACCTGGCTGCCATATTTTGAACTAGTTGAAGTTTCCGGACTAGGCACAAAGGTAGCCCTATGTAGAGCGCATTGCAGAAGTCAAGCCTCGAAGTTACCAGCACGTGCACTACTGTCTTTAGGTCTTCCAACTCTAGGAAGGGGCGCAGCTTGCAAGTCAGCCAAAGCTGATAGTAAGCACTCTTGGCCGTCGCATCTATCTGGGCTGTCATTTGGAACGACAGATCCAGAAGCACCCCCAAGCTGCCAACACACTACTGCTTTAAAACGGTTTATAATAGTAGTGGCAACTGTTGAGGCCCAGGACACACTCCATATATAGTTTTCAAACCATTTTCAAAGCATCATATCCTGCTTGATGTAGATCTGTGAGCTGAGTGTGACAACATAGGCCTCTGACAACAGTTGACCTGCAGCTGTACCAAGGCTTCAGCTAGTGGTCCAGAAATAATTTAGATTATTTACAGATATCTAAAAAAAACCCAATTTGGCAGGCCTGAAAAAATTGTGAACTGAAGCTGATGAGGTTTCCCCCTTCTCTAATTTTAGCCTAGCCTCTTATCTTAGACTAGTACCAGAAGCACTGATGTGGCAGGCAGTTTTCAAGAGCAGGAACTTTAAATAGGGATGGTTGAGAGTCCGCTTGGGGCTCAAAGCCCAGCAAAACCCACCAGCTCAGCTGCTCGGGAGAGTTAAACCATTTACGCCTGTAATTTTGTGGAAATGGCCCTATTTATAATTGCCAGTTGTGCAAAATGGGGATTTATGGACAACAACAATTTGCACAAAATGGCGGCTTGGGAAAGTATCGGGCAGACATGCACTGCTTGTCAGGTGCTTGCAAACCACAGGATCACCTGGAAGCTTGCAGTGTGCAGCAAGCAAGGTCAGGCGGCCAGCAGTGCACAGGGTGGGCAAAGCTGAGTTCACCCATCCCTATCTTTAAAACAAATTACTCGGTCATGTGCAAACAGAAGGGCACACCAAAAAATGGAACTGTGCCTCTTCAGTTGTTGAATATACATTTCAAAGCTAAGTTGATTCCATTTAGAAATTCATGTCCTTGATAGGAGAGAGAGAGGCCATAGCTAGACCTAAGGTTTATCCCGGGATCATCTCTGTTCATGTAAATGACACACAGATATCCCAGGAGCAGGCAGGGATGATCCCTGAACTACAGACCAGTCAGTCTGACATCCATCCCTGGGAAAATTCTGGAGCAGATTATGAAGAAGTCAATCTGTAAACACCTTGAAATCAATGCGGTGATCACTAGAAGCCAACATGGATTTGTCAGGAACAAGTCCTGTCAGACTAATTTGATTTCATTTTTTGATCGGGTAACCTCCCTTGTGGACTGTGGGAATGCTGTAGATGTCATATATCTTGACTTCAGCAAAGCTTTTGACAAAGTACCCCATGATATTCTGATTAACAAACTAGCTAAAAGTGGGCTAGATGGAACAACTATTAGGTGGATTCACAGTTGGCTACAGAATCGGACTCAAAGAGTACTTATCAATGGAACCTTCTCAAACTGGGGAGAGGCAACGAGTGGGGTGCCGCAGGGCTCAGTCCTGGGCCCAGTGCTCTTCAACATTTTTATTAATGATTTGGACGAGGAGGTGCAGGGAACGCTGATCAAATTTGCAGATGACACCAAATTTGGGTGGGATAGCTAATACCCTGGAAGACAGAAACAAACTTCAAAGTGATCTTGATAAGGTGGAGTGCTGGGCTGAAAACAACAGAATGAAATTTCATAGGGATAAATGCCAAGTTCTACATTTAGGAAATAGAAACCAAATGCACAGTTACAAGATGGGGGATACTTGGCTCAGCAATACTACAAATGAGAAGGATCTTGGAATTTTTGTAGATTGCAAGCTGAATATGAGCCAACAATGCAATATGGCTGCAAGAAAGGCAAATGCTATTTTGGGCTGCATTAATAGAAGTATAGCTTCCAAATCACGTGAGGTACTGGTTCCTCTCTATTCGGCCCTGGTTAGGCCTCATCTAGAGTATTGTGTCCAGTTCTGGGCTCCACAATTCAAGAAGGATGCAGACAAGCTGGAGCGTGTTCAGAGGAGGGCAACCAGGATGATCAGGGGTCTGGAAACAAAGCCCTATGAAGAGAGACTGAAAAAACTGGGCATGTTTAGCCTGTAGAAGAGAAGATTGAGGGGAGACATGATAGCACTCTTCAAATACTTAAAAGGTTGTCACAAAGAGGAGGGCCAGGATCTCTTCTCGATCCTCCCAGAGTGCAGAACACGGAATAACGGGCTCAAGTTAAAGGAAGCCAGATTCCAGCTGGACATCAGGAAAAAATTCCTGACTGTTAGAGCAGTACGACAATGGAATCAGTTGCCTGGTGAGATTGTGGGCTCTCCCACACTAGAGGCCTTCAAGAGGCAGCTGGACAACCATCTGTCAGGGATGCTTTAGGGTGGATTCCTGCATTGAGCAGGGGGTTGGACTCGATGGCCTTGTAGGCCCCTTCCAACTCTACTATTCTATGATTCTATGATTCTATGATCCCGGGATAAACCTTAGGTCTAGCTAAGGCCTGAGACAGACAGACAGACTAAGGGTGCAATCCTCTGTATGTTTGGACCGAAAAAAAGTCCTGTAACTCCCAGCAATCCCCAGCTAGCCATGGTTGTAGGACTTCATTTAATGTCTAAACAGGTATAGGATTTCACCCTACTCTGGCTGTTCAAAGACATTCGTTTCAGATTTTTTGTTTCAAAACTGACACCACTCCTTCATATCTCAAACTACCTGAGGCAGCTCATGGCATTTACAAAATTCAATAATTCAGCAGTAAAACATGAAAATGCTTTAAAAAATCAAAGCATGCCAATCAGCACCGTCTTTTTTCCATTTCTTCTTCAATCTTTTATTGACCATATATTTCACTACTCCAACTAGCTTTGATGTATTGATTTTATTTGTATCTGCAGTTTTTTAGGAACATTTTCACCGTTGATGACACGAATGCCACATAGATTGCCAGTGGCTGATTGTTCACTTAGCAGTGAACAGTCAGGTCTCCTGCACATTCTTCCTTCTGTGCCCATCATGCTTTGCTCTGCGAATGGAAATACTCTACTGCCAACGCACATATGGATCATCTATTTGTGTATATAGGAAGGAACTAGATCATGCCCTTAGGGCAAAAATAGACGTGATGACCATGAATCAGTCTGTTTAAATCTGCATTTTCCACAATTATGTACAAAGTGATATGTGGGGAGTTGGTTTAAGGCACAAAAATGAAGTTTGGGTGATGGGAGCTGGTCCTCCACCTTGTAGGGTGGTCACTTGTGAATTGCCCCAAAGAGAAAATGCATCTCCAAAAAAAGGTCCAAAGAGGGATCTGATTTACAGAGGATTTCCATATGCTAATTCATATGTATAGATGCAAATTTTGAAATAATGGCTATAATTTAAATAGTAATGCAGTAGATCTCACTACCTTGTGGAAGAATGTGACCAGGTGACCCGTGTGCGTTGCTCATTCAAGTACTGCTGCTAGGCAACTTCTAGGTCCAGCTCTTCCTTCTGGTGGTTATTTATTTTTAAACTGGATTTGGTGAGGACAGCCCTAAAACAGAGGATGCCTTCAAAACAGAGGACAGTCTTCAGGCAGCCCTTCAAGCAGAGCACTGTTCTATGTAAAAGAGGACACATGGCCACCCTGTGGGCTTTACCTCCATTGACCCAGGAATTTTTGTTTCTAGCGTTCGTTTTCACCATGGTATGTGGCTGCTTATCAGCCCAATTCTTTTCTGAGGTGACTTGACCATGAGAGTGAGCTGCCTCATTCAGATAAGACATCTGTGCTGGCTAGGCACTAGCTTCCAAAAGAACATTAGCTCCCATAGTCAAAATCCCCTTAGTTTCACCACCATTACCTTCCACCACAGGTTAAGAGATGTCAACTCTGTTTCTCTTTCCTACGATGGTGCCTAACAATGAAAAGGAGCTGGTCAATCTAGAAAACTGGCATCTTTTTGGAGGCTGATGGAAGGCAGGGGTGGGACTTTGCCACAACATTGAAAATTATGGCTGGGTTCACAAGCGGAGATCTTCATGAAGGAAAGACACCTGAAACCTCTGCCTAAGCAGAACCTATGAAATATATCTAGACAATGTTTTTCCCAGAAAGCACTCACTGAATTAACTTCCATTAGGCAGAGGGAGGCAGCTGCCTGAAGCTGATTTGGGATGTCATGAAAGGGCAGCAAATTTTCATGTTGTTATTGTTATTGTAGTTGTTGTTGTGTTTTTACAGTCAGGGAAGGAGGCTTCTTTGCCTCAGGTGCCAAAACAGTGTTGCTGGCCTTGGATACGATGCATGTTGACTTGGGTGTGCACCTCAGGCAGCAAAATGTCTTCTCCTGGCGTGGTGACGTCAACAGGGGCAGCACAACTAGAAAAATGGGTCCTTTTTCTGAAACTTCATCTTCTTTTTCAATAGGCTGATTAGTAAAATACACAGAGTCATCCAACAATCGCCTTCAAGTTGTTACCCTGGTGAAATTGTACTTTCTATATGCCTCACCTTGACTTGATGGTCATTTTCAAAGCGACTGCTAAAGAAGCCCCAAAGAACAGAATGCCCTGTACTAGTTGGAATTTCAAGGCTTATTATTTAAAGGAAAAGAAACCTTAGCCTTATTACATACTGTCTGCAGGAGTTATGCCACTTTCTTTTGCTCTTATGCTGGTCATGGCAAAGCATGTGATTGAATATTTTGAACAAAGAGGACTATGAAAAAGACAAAGAAGGAAGGTCTGCCAGAGCACCATGAAAGGAACAGAAATAAAGTGCTGTTTTATATATATATATATATATATAGAGAGAGAGAGAGAGAGAGAGAGAGAGAGAGAGAGAGAGAGAGAGAGAGAGAGAGGGTTTTTTTATTTTTATTTTTTTTTAAAAAAATCTACTTTCAAATCCCCAGGGACTTTCCAATTTATCAAGAGAGACACATTCTTCCTAATGAAAGGTTACTGACCTTCATGAATGTGACAGTTCAATTACAGCCCATTCATATGCAGAACAGCCGTTGATAAAGGATTTAGAATATGTGACTCGCATAGTAAAAGGGGGGGGGGAGAAAAGAAAGATGCCTGGGAATTTATTTTTTATATATATAGTGAATTAGGCATTAGGAATAAGATTCACTCAGGTGCTAGGTGGAACCTTTCTTTCCTTCCGTTTTTTTTCTGGACCAGCAGCCCATTAGATTTGCTTCAGTGAATACATTGACTTTTCTCCCTCTTCTTTCTTCCCTGCTAATATTCCTGTCTTTTTTTAATCCTCTGAACTACTAAACCTAACAAATCATAAAGCCCTCGGGGTGCTCAGATGCATGGTTTCAAACATTTCCCCCCTTCAGACTGGCAGCAAAAACTGGACGGGGTCCTAATGTTATTTTAAGTGTTTTGGTAGAAATGAAACACTTCAATGGATGGAAACTTTGTGAAGAAGCAGATCACCAGGTTAGCAGGCTCACTCATACAGTACCATATTTATCCTCTCTGAACTTCCAGAACTGTCATATAGCATGCACTTGAAGAAGAAGAAGAAAAACCCTATACTGCATTTGGCTTTTCTAAGCCTATTAATATCCAAATCAGATTTTGGCTAGACTATTTGGAGCCAAGCATTAGCCAGCAAGGAGAGACACCTGTTTTTTATACTTCTCCAGGTGTAAGAAAGATGCTTCCACGAGGGCAGGTGCTATCAAGATGCAGCTTCCCGTAAGAGCAACGGTGGATGTTTCAAAACAATTGCAAAGATCAAAACAAACAAACAAACCCATTCCTTTGGAATTATTTCCCCATTTACATAACACACAATTTTGCTTACAATATTGCACTTACGTTGCATAATTATTTCCCCATCCTCATAACACACAAAGAAGCTTACAATACTGCACCTAAAAGTCCACAGATTTTGACATCAATGATAGTTTTCTCTGTGACGTTTCAAAAACATCCTGAAGTCAGAGAGAAATGTGTTCTTATCATTAAAATCATCACAGACACTTGAGGGAGAAAATAATGTACTCCAATATTTCACTTGACAATTTATTTTTTATTTTTTGCAAACTAGATTATCTCCTTTGAATTAAAAAAAATTACCTTAATCCATCTAGAGCTAATTGTGACATGGCCAAGTTCTACTGAAAGCAATAGGGTTCAAGTTAGTTGCAATTAACTTTAGGTTGGGCCAAAATATTCTTGATTGTAATGTAGATTGTAATAAAAAATATAGAAAAGCAGCTGGTGGTACATATATGTGTACTTGTGGAAGCATTTGCCCAAATTTTCTTTAGTGCTATGCAATTCTTCTCCTAAGTGACTGTGTTTTCCACCCTTCCACTACTCTCAAACCCATTTCAGAAATGCATTGGAATGATGCAGCTGCTCACATGGTTGCCGCTCCACATAGAAAGTAAAATATCTACTAATACAAAAGCTAGAGGAGATTTAACCCCTGAAGTTCCACCACAAAAAGTGATATGTCACTTAATGTCACTGAAATCGCCTGATGATGATGATGATGATGATATTTATTTATATCCCGCCTTTTGTCCAATGCTGGGCCTCAAGGCGGCATTACAAAATTTAAAACATATACATTTAAAACCTATAGAGATATACAAAAGTTAAAACTATATTAAACATATTCCAATATTAAAACATTTAAACATTTAAAATGACAATTTTAAAAGTCTTTGGCACAGACGGAGGTCCAGATCATTCACCAAAGGCCTGCCAGAACAAAAAAGTCTTTGCCTGCCTCCTAAAGCACATCAAGGAGGGAGCCAGTCTAGCTTCTCTGGGAAGCGAGTTCCAAAGCACTGGAGCAGCCACCAAGAAGGCCCTCCCCTGCATTCCCATCAGGCGCACCTGTGATGGTGGTGGGACTGAGAGAAGGGCATCCCCTGAAGATCTTAAAGCACGGGCAGGCTTGTAAGAGAGGATATGATCTTTCAGATAACCTCGACCTGAGCCATATAGGGCTATGTAGGTCATAATCAGCACTTTGAATTGTGCCTGGAAACAGACTGGAAGCCCGTGGAGCTGTTTTAACAGGGGAGTTGTATGCTCCCTGTAACCAGCCCTGGTCAGCAATTTGGCTGCAGCTCTTTGAACCAGCTGAAGTTTCTAAACACTCTTTAAAGGCAGCCCCACGTAGAGCCTGTTACAGTAATCCAATTGGGATGTAACTAAGGCATGAGTCACCGTGGCCAGGTCCGACGTCTCTAGAAAAGGGCGCAGGATTGTGGGCAGCAACTTTATGCAAACAGCATCCCTTATTTGCTCGTTTGTGCATTCTGTCAGCAACCAAGGCACTACCTGAATGTATGAATCGATCTTCTCTGGAGTCATCACCCTGCCACCTTCAAGAGAGAGAATAGCCATGCAATAAGCTGTAAAGTTAGGGTATTAACAGCCTGGCTCTGATCCACTGAGCCTCAGCACCTAAGGTTTGGATACCACTTGTTTTTAAGCACTGAAGAGAAAGGCAGAGACATGCTGGAACTATTAGAAACCTGGTACTAACATTCAAAGCCCTAAACAGCTTGGAGCCAGGTTATCTGAAGGAACGCCTCCTCCCATATGTACCTGCCTAGACCCTAAGATCATTTTCAGGGGTCCTTCTCCATGAGCTCCTGCTAAAGGAAGTGAGGCAGGTGGCTACCAGGAGGAGGGCCTTCTCTGTTGTGGCACCCTGGCTGTGGAATGAGCTCCCTAGAGAGGTTCGCCTGGCACCTACGTTATACTCTTTTCAACGCCAGGTGAAAACCTTTTTATTTTCTCAGTGTTTTAACAGTTTGTCATCTTAGGTTTTTTAACTTTGCTGTTTTAAATCTGTATTTTAAATCTGTATTAATCTTTGCATTGCTGCTTGGTTTTATCCTGGTTGTGCTTTTATATTGTACTACTGTGTTTTTATACTGTTGTTTGTTTTATACGATAGTCTTCATGGTTTTATTTTTTGTGAACCAGATTCAGTTATTAGGCAGTATAGAAATGCAGTAAATAAATAAAGGATAGGGTACTTGTCTCTTTAACAGTTGCATAGAAAAGGAATTTCAGCAGTTGCATAGAAAAGGAATTTCAGCACCTGATGAAATTCTCTCTTCATCACAACAGCTAAAGCTGCAGGAGCTTTGCGCTCTTGACCAGATACAAAAGGGGGCAGGGCTCCTGCAGGTTTAATTAGGGTGACCAACTGTCAGGATTTCCCCAGATTTGTCCTGGTTTTTGTTCTTTCCATGGTGTCAGGGGGGATTTTCTATAATTTTCAATAATGTCCTGGAATGACACAACTTCCCCTTTAAGGCTGCCATTAGCATGGCAGGAGGGAATGACATGCTTTCTTGAGGCACATCATTCCCCCACCCCGCACTCCAATTGAGGTCTTAAAGGGGAAAGTGGGTCATTCGTGGACATTATAGAAAAGGCCCCAGTTGGAGTGGACAGTGGTGGTGCAGAATGAAATCCTTTCCCCTCCTCCACTCCAATCGGGTTCTTTAAGGTGGCGGGGGAATAACGTACTTTCTGCAGGACTCAGAAAGCTGCTTCCCCACACACACACACTAGGAGTGCTCTTTTTTGGTTTCCCAAATATGGTCACCCTAGTTTAATTGTTCTGATGAAGAGGGAATTTCATACAAGTGGCACCTGCTGAAATTACCTTTTCTATGCAACTGTTAAAGATACAGGGGTACTGTCCTCCTTTTCATATGGTCACCCTAAAAATCATGTTTGTATGTGTGTGGGTTGGGTCTGATGAACGTTATGGGTGGACATTTAACCCAGGTGTATGCTAGTTTTCCCTGACCTGGTGTCCTTCAGATGTGTTGGACTGCAATTCCCGTAATTCCCAGCTAGCATGGCCAATGGTCATGCAAGCTGGGAATTATGGGAGTTGCAGTTCAACACAGCTTAAGAGCATCAGGTTGGAGAAGGCTGCCCTAGGCCAAACCCAGTGCTACCCACTGCAATACACTACATCAGTTAGGGAGACCATATGAAAAGGAGGACAGGGCTCCTGTATCTTTAACAGTTGCATAGAAAAGGGAATTTCAGCAGGTGTTATTTGTATATATGGAGAACCTGGTGAAATTCCCTGTTCATCACAACAGTTAAAGGTGCAGGAGCTATACTAGAGTGACCAGATCTAAAAGAGGGCAGGGCACCTGCAGCTTTAACTGTTGTGATGAAGAGGAAATCTCACCAGGTTCCCCATACATACAAATGACACCTGCAGAAATTCCCTTTTCAATACAACTGTTAAAGATACAGGAGCCCTGTCCTCCTTTCCACATGGTCACCCTAACATCAGTGCTTCCCAATTAGCTAAATACTGCGGACCCCTTGTTTTTCAAATGCCAAGCCATGGACCCCCTACTTTTGAAAAAAATGTTATCTCTATGGTAGTTACCTGTGCAAAGCATTTTTTTGGAGAAAATAAGGGGTAGCTTAATAAGCAAAGGATTTTAGGGATACTAAAAAAAAGACCATAAAATTTGTGATATTTGTAATATTACCACGCAAAAATGACAATTAGTTAGGAATATAAAGACGAATTTAATTTTACTAATGTCTAGTTTACAATTGAACAAATTATGACATGACTAGCAGCTACTAAACTTAAATGTGATGGGAGAAATCATGCTTCTCCCCCCCCCCCCGAACAATCGCTTCCACATCCGGTTCAATATTTCCTTCTTTTAATCTCAAATCCAAATCAACATCGAGCCAATTTCTATTCTTGTTCTTCATATAACAAAATGTCGAAAATGTTTGTTCACAAAGATAGGTGGAACGAAGGGGAACTAGATGTTTCAAAGCTTTTTCACCTAACTTCTTATAATCAGGAAAAACCTTCACCTAGAATTGATCCAGTCTATATTCTTTGAAAAATGATTTCAATGAACCATCACAAGTCACGTCAACAAGTGCATCTTGTTCTTCCGCAGATAGAGTTGTTAGTTGTATATCACCACATTCAAAAGGGTTCCTTATCCATGCGTTTTCAGGATTAGGTGCAGGGAAGTAATCTCTGAAGCTAGTCGCTAAATCACGCAGGTGCACAGTGATGTTATATTTTACTTCTGGTAGAAATTCGTCATCAGTGGACTCCAGAAATGAATGGTGAATATGTGAATGGTGCCACGGACCCCCTGGGTGGGTTACGTGGATCCCCTGGGGTCCGCAGACCACCAATTGGGAACCACTGCACTACATAATTGCCACAATAAACTTGTCAAAAATTATGAACAAATAATCTTATACACAGAGCTTGATTAAACCTTTTGAAAACAGGATATATATATATTTTTTTTAAAAAATTGCTCATATCCTTTGTGGACAGGGAAGCTTTAAAGTTTACTATTCCCCAAGAGAGTTAAGAGTGCAGCCAGGCATGTAATTAAGAGCAATTCTAATGGGCAAACTGGCAGAGGCGAAAGTAGCTAAAGGTTGAAGACCATGAGGGGTTTGTTCACCGTGGGGAAAACACAAATGAAGATGAACTTTACATACTGTGGGCCTTGCTGCTTGATTAAAAATGCATTTATCCTTAGAGGCAAATCACCCCATGATTTACAATAAGTCACAGTTGCAATGATATATTTATTGAGCAATCATTTCCTGGAAGGTAAACGGTATTTGCCATTTGCCAGGGTAACCGGGCTGGCCGCACGGTGTGTTCACCGGTTGAGGCAAGTTCCTGGGAATCGGTTCACGTGGGGGTTAGGTGGCACCTGAGCAAATAATGCAGGAGGGAAAGGGACAGTGCCTCCTTCCTGTTTGTAGGCACAAACATTACTCTGGCTTACCTTGCTTCATTATATACTAGCTGATATACCCGCCATTGCTCATGCCCCCTAAGATATATGTCTACGTGGTAATCATCTTAAAGTAGTAGGCCATTGCTAGGCTGTGAGTTAACTTTTAAATGATTAAATTTGTATCTTTTTTACCTCTCTCACCCTCACAACAAACCTGCAATGTAGGCCGGTGCTAGACCTGTGATGTAACTTTAAAATAAATTAAATTTATTTCTTTTCTCTCTCACACCCCTGATACATGGCATGTTGGGGGTGCAGCCATAATTTTAGTTGTCCCCACAGAAAACAAAAACTACAACTCCTAGCATGCCTTTTGCCACTATGCCGACTTGCCCAATGAGAGTCCTGCCACTGAAGATCATGGGAAGTAATGTCTGGCTGAGCCAGTCCATGCTGCACTGTGCAATCAGTGCCCATAGGTAGCCATGAGGAAGCAGGCCGGCTGACTGACCGATGGTTAATTCGGTCATTGCCATCGGCGACAGCCCCAGAGCTGCGCCATTCTCCTCTACTGCTCCTGATGGTGCCTAGCGACATGTGACCAAGGATGGAGAGCCACTTCCAGATGACGGCTGCTGAAGCTCAAAAAGTCTTTCCTCCCACCCAAGGCATGCTGCGAGTTGTAGGTGTAAGCCTAGGTCTCTGAATAATGTGTTAATCTTTGAACACCGTCTGAGTTGTGGTGGGAGACAACTGGAGAGCGTGCCTTCTTAGTTGTGGCACTATGCTTGTGAGTTTCTTTTTCCCAGGCAGGCTTGCCTAGTGAGTGCATTAATGGCTTTTAAGTGCCAAGTGAGTTGTTGTTGTTATTATTTGCCAAGGCCTTTTAACTTGATGAGATTTTTTTATGCTGAATTTTCCCCTGTCATTAACTAAACCACAACTTTCCAAGACACGCAGTGGCAACCTGCCATGCACTCACAATGGCTGCCAAAGGCCAGTAAGTCTGGCTTCCCACCCAAGGCATGCTGGAAATTCCGCCCAAAGCATGCTGGGAGTTGTAGACATAAGACCTGGTTTTTATTAAATTCTTTAAAAATACTTAAACCCCAAAATTCTGCGTTTTTAGATTATTATTTTTCTGGTACATTGTACAGCCAGACCTATCAGCATGCCAAATTTCAAGTTTCTAACTCACCTGAAAGTAGGTAAACATTTCCGGACATACATCGCACACACATACTTCCTGCTTTATAGGTAGAGACATACACACACAATGTTTTTATTTTGGTTCCCAAAATAATTTTGCAAACCAATTACAATACTTTACACAGCTATAGTTAGGTCACCCGGCTTAGTTTGCTTCTGGCTTAGTTTGCTTCTTAAGACATTAGTTCTTGTATGAACTCCAGATGCCCTGGGCAGTCCCTGCACAACTCTAAGCCTCAACCGATCCATCCCTTTCCCATCCAGCATCTCCTCCATCCTCATCAGCGGTGTCATTTTCTTTTCTTTCCCAAAAATAGGGTGGCAATGTGTCCTCTTTTTCAGAGAACAGTCCTCTATTTGAAGGGCTACCAGAGAACTGTCCTGTTCTGAAAACATCCTGGGCCTTGACGTTGCCTATCTTCAGTAATTGGACAGCCGACTGAGCAAGGCACATGGGTCACCTGGGCTGCAGCTACACTAGTGCTTTTTCTCAGTGCATGACAACCGCTAGGCACATTACACATTACATATATTGCTTTTCTAGTGTTATTTCCCACTTTTGATTCTGTATTATCCAAAATACTGCAACAGATGTCATTGCATGTGCTATGAGGTAGAAATGCGTAAAAGGAATAGAGCATTACCATGATGGGAACAGATCGATATGACATGAGGAGTAGATCTGGCCCAGGGCACAGTCTTCCACACTATGGTAATACATACTGTATTTTTATTTAAATTATAATAATTTTAAAATTTGCATCTATACAAGCATGTGCACACTTTATGCAAATCAGTGACCTATTTTGCCCTTCCCCCCTCTCTCTTTGGTGATGCATTTCCTCTTTTTTTAGCAATTCACAAGTGGCCACCCTGCCCAGAGACTGCATTTGTCTGTGGAATAGTTAGGACATGCTATTTCTCTGGGTCCTTAGCCCTACCTGACCCAGCCAACAGTCACCTCCAAGCCTTACTACCTGCCCTGCCAGCTCATCTCCTTGCCCATCCATCCAATCTGCTTCCTCTCTGGTTGACTAGGAAGAGTGGTTCAAAAGCATCCACCATGTTCCTGCCTCAGACCGGAGTGCAGCCAGCAAGGACAAAGTGCTAGAAGTGGGAACAGGGATGTCTGGTGGGTAGCTGTTCCCTCTGTGCCAAAGGACAAATTTATAGAATTTATATCCTGCACCTTCAGCCTCTGGGATTTCCAAGGTGGCACCTGTCATAAGAGCATCAGACCAAAGGCTTATGCATTCCAACATCCTGTTTCCTACAGCAGCCAACCGTATGACCAGGGGAAGCCCACAACCAGGATGTTCAGATTTTCCAGTGGATGGACCATTGTTGCTGAAGTCATATTATGTTAGGCAGAGCAGTGAACAAGAAAGCATTCTTGCCCCATATGTTTGAACTGTGGGCTTGTTGAAAAATGTCAGGGAAAGTAGGCTCCTAGACTCTTATCGATGTATATGGAAAAATGAGAGCCATTATTGTACTGATGGACATGGAAGTAGTTCTGTTTCTATTCCCTTGGATTCAGAAGTACTCCTATTAAGCTAGAGCATAGGCTATCTACTTATGCATCCAATGTGAAGAATTTGTGAAAATACTCACAGCAACAGGAGGTTGGAATTCTCTCTCTCTCTCTCTCTCTCTCTCTCTCTCTCTCTGTGTGTGTGTATGTGTGTGTGTGTGTGTGTGTGTAGACATTTTTGCATTAATTTTGATCAATTTAGCAGTCTTAGGAGTAATAAATTATGATCTCTCAAGCGTTATGTTATGTTATATTTTTATGCAATTACTTCTATTCATGAACTCCTTTTTGTGTATGTAATTTATGGAAATTTTGAAAGGTTGTATTTTAAAAGAATATAGAGATAAAAATACCTCTGAAAATTGCTCCTCGTAAAAATGGTTGGGGGACTTGAAAAAGAGTGGTGGAATAGCAGATGGGCAAGCAGCCAGAATTTCACAGGGGGCAAGATCATAATATTTGTGAATGAGCCCATAAGATGAACACTGGGTATCTCTGTTTCATGTATTGTATAGTCAAGTCTCTTCACAATTGACATAGGGATCTTCTGGAGAACTGTAAATCCCTGAAAATATGTTATCATGTTCCTGTTCTTCGTTCAGTTTGCTTTTTAGGGGGAGTGGGGAATCCAGCCACAATGTAAAACAAATACCATAACTGATTTGCCAATGTAAAATATACAATTTGTCTTTAAAAAGGAATCCATATAATTCACAACGTTTTGTTAGAATGCCACACACACCACTGTGTTAGCACTATGCAGACATGGCTCATGAATAAATGACAGTGGCACATTGCCCCATAGCTCTGTTCCAGATGGTGCATCCCTTCTGCATTTACTGCCCATGCGTTGACGATGTGTGTCTGCAAAGGAGCACCTGCTCACATTCAGCTGAAGGTGTTCCACAGGATGGGAATAAAGGTGCTGACATCAAGGGAATGGGGGTCAATGTCACAGTACTTTCCCTGTGTAGCATGTCTTCATTGTGAGTAGTGCTGGCATACAGATTTTGTTTTGATTGATTGATTGATTTAGGGCACCATCCTATGCATGTTAAGACAGAAAAGAAGTCCTAAAACTCCCAGCATCCCCCGACCACCATGGCCAGATGGGAGAATGCTGCGAGTTGAAGGACTTTGTCTATAAATGCAAAGGAAATTGTCCTTAGATACATTTGTATTCTACCTGTCAAATGGTTCCCAAGATGATCCACAGCAAAATACAAACAGCAATCAGTCCAATAAGGCTGAAGTGCTCAATTCCTACTTTGCCTCGGTCTTCTCCCAAAAGCGGATCTATGACCCCCCTGGAAAAAGTGAAGCAGAAGTTGAGGGGGCAGGATTGCAGTTTGAGATTGATAAACAAATGGTCAAAGAACACCTAATTTCCTTGAATGAGTTCAAATCCCCAGGGCCCGATGAACTGCATCCAAGAGTAATGAAGGAGCTAGCGGAAGAACTCTCAGAACCTTTGTCTATTATCTTTGCAAAATCATGGAAGACGGGTGAGGTGCCGGACGACTGGAGGAGGGCTAACGTTGTCCCTATCTTCAAAAAGGGCAAAAAGGAGGAACCTGGGAACTACAGACCAGTCAGCCTGACATCCATCCCTGGGAAAATTCTGGAGCAGATTATAAAGAAGTCAATCTGTAAACACCTTGAAATCAATGCAGTGATTACTAGAAGCCAACATGGATTTGTCAGGAACAAATCCTGTCAGACTAATTTGATCTCATTTTTTGATAGGATAACCTCCCTTGTGGACTGTGGGAATGCTGTGGATGTCATATATCTTGACTTCAGCAAAGCTTTTGACAAAGTACCACATGACATTCTGATTAACAAACTAGCTAAAAGTGGGCTAGATGGAACAACTATTAGGTGGATCCACAGTTGGCTACAGAATCGGACTCAAAGAGTACTTATCAATGGAACCTTCTCAAACTGGGGAGAGGCAACGAGTGGGGTGCCGCAGGGCTCAGTCCTGGGCCCAGTGCTCTTCAACATTTTTATTAATGATTTGGACGAGGAGGTGCAGGGAACGCTGATCAAATTTGCAGATGACACCAAATTGGGTGGGATAGCTAATACCCTGGAAGACAGAAACAAACTTCAAAGTGATCTTGATAGGCTGGAGTGCTGGGCTGAAAACAACAGAATGAAATTTAATAGGGATAAATGCCAAGTTCTACATTTAGGGAATAGAAACCAAATGCACAGTTACAAGATGGGGGACACTTGGCTCAGCAATACTACAAATGAGAAAGATCTTGGAATTGTTGTAGATCACAAGCTGAATATGAGCCAACAGTGTGATATGGCTGCAAGAAAGGCAAATGCTATTTTGGGCTGCATTAATAGAAGTATAGCTTCCAAATCACGTGAGGTACTGGTTCCTCTCTATTCGGCCCTGGTTAGGCCTCATCTAGAGTATTGCGTCCAGTTCTGGGCTCCACAATTCAAGAAGGACGCAGACAAGCTGGAGCGTGTTCAGAAGAGGGCAACGAGGATGATCAGAGGTCTAGAAACAAAGCCCTATGAAGAGAGACTGAAAGAACTGGGCATGTTTAGCCTGGAGAAGAGAAGATTGAGGGGAGACATGATAGCACTCTTCAAATACTTAAAAGGTTGTCACACAGAGGAGGGCCAGGATCTCCTCTCGATTCTCCCAGAGTGCAGGACACGGAATAACGGGCTCAAGTTAAAGGAAGCCAGATTCCGGCTGGACATCAGGAAAAACTTCCTGACTGTTAGAGCAGTGCGACAGTGGAATCAGCTACCTAGGGAGGTTGTGGGCTCTCCCACACTAGAGGCATTCAAGAGGCAGCTGGACAACCATCTGTCAGGGATGCTTTAGGGTAGATTCCTGCATTGAGCAGGGGGTTGGACTCGATGGCCTTGTAGGCCCCTTCCAACTCTGCTATTCTATGATTCTATGATTCAATAATGCAGAACAAAATCAATTATAGTAAACACACACACACACTCACGTAAATCAGCAGATAACATAGGTTAAAACACAACATTCAAAAAGCCTGGGACGACAAAAAGGGTTTCTCCTGGCATCCAAAAGATAGCAAAATGGATACCAGCAGAGCCTTCCTTAGACGGGACTCATCAAAAGTTTTCACTTTGTTTTGTGATAGTCTGTGCAGTCTGTAAAACAATTATCAGCTAGAACTTGAACTCAGATTTGATTCTCAGAGTGTGAAACTGTGGGACTGGAGGGATTTCAAAGAAGGCAAATACAGTCATAATGGGCATTGGAGAAATTCCAATAAGAAGAGAAATTGAGATGCCTGAATTTCTTTTCACTGAAGCAACATCTGTTGTGCTAAACAAACAACAGTGGGAGCTTCAATAAAAATAAAAGATGTGAAATTCAAAAGAAATAGCTGTGGAAATACACCTTATACATTTTTTTTTAAAAAAAATGGAATTATAACTATCAAAAATTGCTGAGTCCAAACAAATATGTGTGAATTGGATGCAGAGACACTAGTATATTGTGAGTGTTCAGGTTTAGGGTAAAGCCCAGGACTGGGTTTTGGATATGTAGTTGTACACCAAAATGTGTCATGTTCAAAATGGGTTGACATTTGTGCTGGTTAAGACAACATTGTGCTAATTTTCCACAGGAAGGGCTGTGTACTTATGGGTATTTTTGAATGCTCTCAGTTATAGTATGACATGAAACCTACTATTTTACTTGAAGATAACAGATTTAACTGCAGATTAGATTGGATTAGATGTAATTTCTTTGCTGTCTTTCCACAAAGGAAATTGTGTTCGAGGCCACTCCCAATATGCATAAGAAGAGCTGTGCTGGATCAGGCTAAATGCCTACCTAGTTTTGGGATGTGAGAGTTAGCAAAATCTGAGCTTGTCTAAATTTTCATTTTTCCATCTCAAATCTCCCACCATTCAGCTTCATTAGATGACCCTGTTGGGCATATTGCAACCAAGTCTGCAAATTAGTGGAAGGGGTCAGTGTTGCAGTTAGTTAATGCATGGAAATTTAGATCAAAGCCAGCCTTACGATCTCTATAGTATACAATGTGTTTTAGTGTTATTACTTCCTTTTACTCCTCCCCTTCCTCCCTCCCACCCCTTTCTCTCTCTCTCTCTCTCTCTCTCTCTCTCTCTGCCCTCCTCCATTGCTGGGAGCAGATGTGTTTGCTGTCCCACTCCTGCTGATGTGATCGAGTACAAAATGGACTGAACAAACTTGTTTCAAATTCTACTCTGTACCTGCATTGTACATGCAACAATATTTGTGTGTAAAATGTTTTCTTTTCTTCACTGTAGAAGTGTTTGGTCTCCTTTATTGTGCTAGGATAGCCTCTGTGCATGTGAGAGTGGTAAATGCTCATTCTGTTTTGCCTTTTTGTTTTTTTCTCTGGTAACTGCCTTTTTAACAGGAGGCATCATTACTAAATAATCTCATCAGACCCTGGTTTCTTGTACTATATGAGTGAGGGAGAAAAACCTGTTTATCCACTTTCTCATGCCATTCATAATTTTGTACACCTAAATCATGTTCTAAGGTAAAAAGCAGCAGACACTATAAGCCTCTTCTCACAGGGGAGTTGCTCCAGCCCCTTGATCATTTTGGCTTCCCAATTCTGCAAGATTTTTTTTTAAAAACAGTCACAGCAATGCATAAAAATAATCAATAAGAATCAATAACAATACATTTCAAACATAATATCAGCATTTCCATAATATTTGGTCTTGAAAACAATTGCTCCAACATTTGAATAATTAAAACATAGAATGTATGTTTATAAGAAAGACCTGGTTGATTTTATTTCATATGAAAGAAAGAGATAACAATGGCATGATCAGGACAAAATGACCAAAAACCCATTAGTTTTAGTGGGTGAATTAAGCTCCTGTTTAAGTCACTCCCATAGAAATCATCTTAAAAATATGTTACCTTGCTGGAAACATACTTGAGTTTATATCAGTTTGATCCTAGTGTTGATTCTAGTGCTGGTCAAAATATCCTTTGGAAGAAGACAGTATATACAGGAAAACTGAAAGAAGCTTTCAACAGTTCCTAACAATGCTTGAAAAGCAAAGTCATCCCAAGTCTTCTTTAGTGCACCTTCTGGCTGTAATAACCTGGCCAAAACAGAATACTAATTTTTCATGGATGTTTTACTAATCACACCCATGCTATCTTGGCTTGCACCCATATTCCTTTTTTTAAAAAATATATAGTCTTCCTTGGTAAATTTTATTTGTTCACTTTATCTAGCAAGACCATAGGTCAGATACCTCATAAATGAAAAGGCCGTGAAATATCAGGTAGTGGTGCGTAGGAGCAATCAAAGCAGCAGGTGATATTTTACTTCAGAGCTTACAGTCAAGATGATCCATCAAGCCCTGAGGCTTGTTACACTCCAGAGTTCCAGTATCGCTCTGAATTATGGGAGCTTACCAGTGACCTCTTTATAGTAATCATCTGACAATAAGTGAAATACCTGACCCTTACCACAGAGGCTTTCCAGTAATGGACAGTAAATCCTTTGAAACTGGTTGACATACACAAGCTTATTATCAGCCCAAAGACCTTCATCACTTGTTGTTTAACTGTTAAATAGCTTCCAGGTCCAACTAAGCACTTAAGAGTTACCATGTTTTGACACTTCGCATCAGAAGAATACTCATAAACACATTAATGTGTTTTGGACTTGTCCAACTAGCTGTCCCTGATAGAAGAATTCATTGCAGGCTTGGCCACAATAATTACTTCACCTTGAATCCTCCAACTTGCTACAGTTTTACACTAAGATGCATATTTACAATATCCCATGATATGGACTAGTGATGGGCAAGCTTACTCCAAGTGAATTTGTTATCTACTCAGTAACAAATTTGTTCCCGTGAGCTCCTTTAATATGAAATCTCATTCTGTATATACAAGGTTTTGCACATGCGCAGTATCAAGGTGTATCTCAAGAGCTGTGGTTTGGAATGGCATAGTGTGGCATGACATCATGTGTCACCATGTTATGCTCCCATTCTGATTGGTTGTTTTCATGTGGCCTGCCTGCATGATGATGTCATGTGATGTTTTCTTTCTATTGCTAATCACAAGCAAGAAGATGAATTCCACAGAATCCTCCTTATAGTAGAGCCAGATTTGTGGCAGCAATGAGGGAAGTAGCTAAGGAGATTGCTTCAAGTAGGTTTTTGAGGGCTCTAGGTGGTAGGACTGAAAATTTGGGGGTTTGTATACTATTTTACTGTACATGCTCTGAAGCTCATAATCAATTCAAACTTAATAGTGGATTTGGAATACATTAATCCAGGCTCACTACAAAGGTGAACATTATGAATGGAGGAGTTTTAACCAACAAGGTGACTAATTACAAAATTTGGCAGCATCACTAGTATGGACAGAAGGTACATCAGGCAGCCACCTTACAAAAGTTATGCATTCTGTCAATGTCTGGATGGGAGAATGCATTTATGCTGCCTTGAGTTCTATTATGAAAGGAAAATCGTATATAAATGTGCTATGAATCTATTATCAGCAAGGATCACTGCCTGAGCCCATTTTTTTTTTTTAAAGAAATAATAATGGTATGATCTCTTCCTCTTCCATGGTGCTAAAAGAGGCATATGCTAGATAAGCCCCCATCCAGGTAATGTCCAACCAGTGGAAGCAAGTGGTTCCTATGTCAGTGGGGCAGTGAACCCATTCTGGGCTTAAGTCAGAACCAGTCAGAACTCTAAAGAAGAAGGAGCCACAATGCAGGCTATAGAGATCCTAAGTAACTACAACACTTCCCCCTTCCTGTAACTTGCAGATGAGGTTGCAATATTCCAGCAGAATCATAGAGGAGGGTGGTACTTCCAGCCCTTCATGAAGACATGCAAGGTGGGATCCCAAAGTTCTATGCTTCCAAAAATAGCATCCAGGCTTCCCTCATCATTGTTCATCCCTGACTGTGGGATGCCCTGTGATGCCCTAGCACAACATGCCCCATAGCAGTGGGTTGAAGCATCCCATATATCCAGGCTTAATTCTGGGGACTAGAATTACTGGTGTTAGAGGTATCTGCAAATGCCCTAAGTTGTGCTAAAGGCCATCAACCATTCACACTTCCTTCCCCTGTAATACTCCAAACAACGCGCTTTGAATATGGTCTGTCTGCACTCATTGCTGTTATTCGATACTCCCCAATACCAGTCACACTAGAGATGCTAAAATTTGCACTAGAATAGCTTCCAGGTATGGCCAAGTTTAATTATAGCAGAAGAAAGCATTGCATATTTGAAAACCCAGGCTCCTGTGTTTGCACACCCTTTCGAAATATAATGATAAATTCCTCTTTCCTCTAAAGAAAACCCGCTATTCAGGGGGAGTCTCACATATATATGCTAGAGAGAAGGCGTCAAGTCAGCTCGTAGCAATTATTGACAATCGAGACAATAACCTGGGGGAAAGAGTCTCCATATATAAAGGTACAATCCTCCTAATTGGGTTTGCAAGGCAACAATGACAGAGCTGGCATTGTCTTTCACAGAATAAGTCCCTGACTGTGCATACAACAAATCCATAACGGCTGGAGCACCAAAGTCAGGATAATATGACGCTAATAAATGCAATCCGTTTTCAGCTGGTGATGGATTTTCTGTAGATTTTATCTCCTGGAAATACGGAAATGAGATGCAGCATGTTCCTTCCACTGAAGAGAGTAGAGGCTTGTGAATTCTGTGCCTCAAATATTTAAAAACCACTCTCACTTGCTGTTCTAGTCTGGTGATGCTATCAACTTCAACTGTCCTCAGACTCTCTGCCTCCCCCCACATATTTCCCAGTCACCCTCAAAATGAATTATAAGTAAATATCTTGTCCGCTTGGCACTTCAATAAGGTGGGCAACCTGCAGCCCCCAGGACCACATGCCCCCCCCCTTGGCCTAATTTCATGTGGCTCTCTCTCACTTCAAAGCCCTCTGCATTCAGTCAGTTCGGAGCTCTGGGAAGAGCGATCTGCCCCTTCCCTGACTTTATTCTGGCGCCAAGTAAAAACACAGCTTTTAAACAAAGACTTTAATGGTTAAATTCACCAAGCTCGCACATTGTTTTAACTGTTTTAATTGCTTTTAAATTCTATACTGGTTTTAGCTTGAGTAACGGTTTAATTTGTTCTTAACTGTGTATATTTATTGTTTTATATTGTATAATTTTATCTGTACACCGCCCTGAGATCCTAGTGATATAGGGAGGGATACAATTGTTTTAAATAAATAAATAAATTTGAGTGGAGGAATGGAAAATGGGCTGCTGAAGCCTTTTCACTCCTTTCCTGCTGAAAATCACCTTTCCCCAAACTGTTTTTCCTCTTGGGAGGAAAAGATACACTACACACACACACACAAACACCACACACACTGTGGATGGAAAAGCAGTTTGGAGAGCGAGTTTGAGCAGAAAAACAACTGGAGAAAAAAAGGGTTAACTATCCCCCCTTTCCCTCTTCCTCCTTACTCTTGCTGCTCTTCTGCTGCTGATCATGAGAACATAAGGGGAGTCCTTCTGGATCAGAGCAAAGGCCTATCTAGTGCAGCATTCTGTTCCCACAACAGCCAACCAGATGCCTATGGAGTGCAATAGCACCCTGCCACTCATATTCCCCTGCAAGTGGTATTCAGAGCGATAAGTGCCCCTGATACCAGAAGTACTTGATATGCCACTGATGGACTTATCCTTCGTGAATTGGTTTAATCCCCCTTTAAAACTGTCCATGCTGGAGGCCATCACTATAACCTGTGGTTGCTTCCCACCAAAATAAAAACATTATGTGTCTGCCAGCTAAAGACTGGTTTGGTCCTGAGCTAATGGGAGACTTATTATAGTTGGTAATCAGAGTGGAAGAAAATGCAAGGTTTGATGTGAGCAGTAGTGACGGAAATAAACTGCCCTGATGGCAGGAAATTATTTTCTGATGGTAAGAGTTCATTCTCTTTAAAAAAAAAATGCTGAGTGGGGTCTAATTCTGCAAATATCAATTGTTCTGACTAAAAAATCCACTGTCCCAGAAGTCCATTAAGTGTGATTACATTAGAAAGGGTGTCGCATCAGCTTGCACTGGTAGATTACCCAATTTTCTTCAGTACCGATGATTCATCAGCAACGTTATCAGCTGAGGGCATGATCTCACCTTCAGAGCGCAATGCAGCGACGGACTTCTCAAGATGCTGAGCAAATCCAGTCGTATTATTGGTCAGACTGAGTGTAGATGAATCCTATCATCACTACACAACTCCTCGCAATCGTGTGTTTGTCCTCTGGGATGCCCTTGTAGGGAATTCATGGTGGGAGTGGGGATGGGAAAGTGTGGCTGAGTACTGCTATTTTTTCAGAGGCATTTTGTAACCCCCTGAGTATTACTAGTGACATTTCCCCATGGGGAAAAGAGCCCATATGCCACTGTTCATGCTCAGACTAACACTTGATGTGGTGCTCTGAAGTGATGTGTGGGTGTTCTTGTAGGTTTGCTGCATCACCCTAGTAATATATTAGTTGCATACTCTTAGTACTGTGAAGTATTCTGTCATTCCCTTAAAGCAGGGGCTGGGGACAAGGGGCTCTCTGGATGTTGGAGGACTGCAGTTCCCACCATCCCTCACCAGCGGCTATGGTGGCCAGGGCTGGTGGAAATTGCAGTCCAACAACATCTGGAGGGTCACATGTGCCCCATCTCTGCCTTGTAGCATGTTGATTCACCTGGGGCAGGTTGCTCTGTTGGAACCTGTTATAGTACACAACTTCTGTTAACTGACCCTTGAGATTAGGTATCTCAATAACTGGGCCTGGCCTTTTAACAGGGGGTGAAGCAGGTGACTTCCTGTTCCCTTCCCAGCAAATTGCTCTCTCATGTGAATGATCAGTCTCAGCAAGGGAGGGAGGGGGGAAATGTTACCTCTCTATCTGCCCCAGGCTGCCCATTCTATTAGGCCAGGCAATCAAGAAAAAAGGGGTGGGAAGCGAAAAACTAGAACAACTAGGTGGGATCTACACCACTGTTTTAAAGTGGATTATAACAGTAGTGACAACTGTTGAGGCCCAGGACACGCTCCCTAGACAGTTTTCAAACCATTTTCAAAGTGTCATATCCTGCTTGGTGTAGATCTGGCCCCATTCTCAGATTGGAAAAGGGAGCAGGACTCAGGTGAATTAGAGAAAGAAGAATGGCACAATGCAAGAAGTAAGAAAACCGTAGGCGATGTCAGTGGAGACCGTAGCAAGTGAGAGAAGTGAGCATTATTGCTATTAGGACATAGCGGTATATATTGCAATGATACATTAAAAATATGCTGTAGCCAAAAATCACTTCTATAAACTGAATATGTGCACCGAATCCCAGTCCACTTCCATTAGAAAATTTCCTTAGGTGGTACTGATGAAGCAATGAAATGGGTTATAATCCAGTGACCCTGTCATCTCCTTCCCAGTCCACAATTGGAATAAGATTACCTGTGTTCATTTCCTTTATTGGCATTTTTGCTCCTTTTTATCTAGCTTTTATTTCTCTTTCTGCTATGCTCGCCTGTTTTTATTGTGTTGTGCTTTTTAATAGATTGTCTTTTTTAGAACAGCATATTCATTCATTCATTCATTCATTCATTCATTCAGGGGTTTATTATATCTCACCTTGCAACAAGGGTGGCTGGGAGGTCTGGCCTGGCAAGTGATATACATATACTATAAACAAACAATCATTCCCATTCCACAGAGCTGTACTTCAAACATCCTGACAGCTTTGCTGCCTGACTAGTTGGGATGTTAATGACCATTCTATAACCAGAACATTCTGTGCCATCACAGCAACTCAGCCAATCAGTGTCAGAGGCTTTATTGTCACAAGTGCAATACTACATATATAAAGTCTCCAAAAACTTCTTTAAATTCTGAAAATCTCTGCTGTCATAACATTTTGTGACTTATTCTAGCTGCCCTCACTTTTCTTCTTTCATAATAAAGCAAGAAGATGCTGCTTGTTTATTGTTAGTTGTGGGAAATCATCCAGTTCAAGGATAGCCTTCCGCCTATGAACACATCTTTGTGTTCATAGATCTCAAAGTTCTGCACATGCAGATGACAGAAGGATTCACTATCTTAACTACAAGCACCCAACTTTCTTCCCTCCTTTTGGCACAATAATGCTGATTACTGATTATTCAGAAGAAATTATGCTGGTTGATTTCTATTAATTATAAAAGCAAAGGGGTACTTTGTATATGCTGCAGAGCAAGAAATGTTGTGGGGTAAAATCATTCTTTGACAGCTTTTCAAAAGCCAACTAGCAATGGTCACTGACATTTAGCAAAATGGCCGGTGGCATCTCTGGCCTGGGAAGATCCTGGGACAAATTCCAAGATGCCAGCTCAACAGTTCAATGAGTCTGTCTAAAAGACCCCCAAGGACAATGCTGGGGAAAATATCTTTGCTGACTTGAGGACATTGTGATGCTGTGCATTAATTGTTAACTGAAAGGAGGGAAGTATACTACAGTGCACTTGGAATTACTAGCAGTGCAGTCTAGTCTAGTTTAATAATTTTTGAAATGAAACATTGTCCCGTATGAATGCAGAGCCTATTCTCAAGTGACCCCATGGGAGCATCAGGAGGTCATATTAATTAATTAATTAATTAATCAGTCAACTTAAGGATGGTTATAGACGTCCTATAGGACAGAAAGGACTTCTCAAGATAGCTTATAAAATTCATAAAACATACACAATTAAAAACCAATTAACAGCTTAATAATGAATAAAGCCAAACCATAGGACTAAAATCAACCAAATAGAAACATTTACATCAATCACACACTGAAACAATGTCAATCATGCTGCCCCATAAAACCTTTAGGGGCAGCATACAGAGAATAAATGCATCTTTACAGCTTTTCTGAAGAACTGTGAAGACGAAAGCCAGCTGGTAATGAGGTCCATCCATAAGTGTGATGCCACCAGTGAAAAAGCACTTTAAATTGACCTTGGAAATGCACCAGCAGCAGGTGTCACATGATCAGAGTTTTTTTTTTTTTGTACCCACCAGCATTTGGGCAGTGTCAGTGTGCACTGGCTGAAGTTTCCAACCTATCCTTAGAGGTAACCCCATGTAAAGCACATGATAGTTATCCAACCTAGGCATCACTAGTGCAAGGAACACTGAGGTAACATTCTCCCACCCCAGTTCAGGCTGCAGCTGGTTTACAACTCCAGTCTAAGGCCAGATCTACACTAAGCAGGATAAAACACTTTGAAAACATTTTGAAAACTGAATATGGAGTGTGTCCTGGGCCTCAACAGTTGTGAACCGCCCAGAGAGCTTCGGCTATTGGGCGGTATAGAAATGCAATAAATAAATAAATAAACAAACAAACAAGCTGTATACAGCAGCTTCCTATGTTCCTCTTCTGAGTTGATAGTGTGATCCTGTTTCCTAGCCCTCCCTCTGCTGCAGCCTGAAGGAATGACTTGATTTCTAAATGCCGGCAGTAGTCACAGGTCTGACTTCCTTCTGATACATTACTTTAACACCTTTCCCCACCTTCTTGTCCAGTCCACAATGCTATTTTCTTTGGGAGTAACTATTTTCTCCTACTGGAGATCAGTCTCCACCTTGCTACAAACTGGATGGCCAGTTGAAGCTGTCTTTCTCTCACATCTGGCAGCCTCCATCAGCTGCCGCCAATCAAGTGACCAGTAACGCCAGGAGGAGCAGAATATCGTAAACAGCAAAAGCCAAGTCGAAGCTGTCACCACTCGCAAAGATTTGTAGCTTGGGCCCTGTGACATCTGGCTGATAGATTTATGGCGTTGCACTCTCTGAAGTTGTCCATTCACATCTGGAGTCTAGACTTGCTGACTCTGTATGCTGGTCTTCAAGACATGAAGCAGTTCTGGCCTCCCTCCTTGACCTCCTTCTCCCTCCCTGTGCTTGGTGATTGTGTCATTGTGTTTTGTTTATTTCCCAACAGTTAGTTCTTCACTCTCATATGCTCTCCAATCCTTGTTGCAATGTTATAAGAAACTAGAACCTTGCCTCCTATGGCTCTATTTCCAACCCCTGTCCCTTGTCAATTACTATTTTGTCCCTATTTTACCTTTTTGGATAGATTCTGGAAACGTCCCTTGTTGGTGTGAATTGGTAGAGTTGCCGTTCTTCGTGTTTCCTTGGCCTCCTTCAGGTGTATAGAACAAGCATGGGCAGAAAATAGATCTCCAGAAGTTTTGGATTTCAACTCCGAACTTTCTGGTCGATTGGCCATGCTAACAGGGGCTTCTGGAAGTTTAAATCCAAAACATCTGGATATCTACCTTCTGCCCATCCCTGCTCTAGAAGTGAATAGATCTTCCATGTTGTTAGTTTTGACTTTTCTTCTTTTGCTGCTAGTTTAGTTCTCTTAATATGAACTACTGAATGGATTGTTTGTCGTGGTTATAAAGTTGATGTGATTGCTTAATCAATATCGTTAACTGACCAATTGGCATGTTTCATGTATTTAGATTTCGGATATGCTTTCAGTAAGCTGATAACTTTTGAACTGTCAGTGTTAACTTACAATGGTATAATGATTGTTTTATTATGTATTATAGCAATTGTGTTACTGTCGTTTTTAAATTGTCTACTTTCTTTGAATCACTCTGAGCACAATATATTTTTGGGAAATGTGGTATATATAAACTGACTAGGATTATTCTGTTTCTAAACATGCATGTAAATACATAAACACAGAGGGGCTATGTAGTTTACAGCCTCCCAATTTAGCAGATGAAGTTCATTTTGAATGAATGAGAGGATATTATAGGACAATTATGCTTTTCTAGTATATCTTTAGCTAAACTCCCTCATCATCCTTGCTCATTAATCAAATCAGTTCAGGACAAGCTATTGCAGAAGAAATGAAGACAACATTAAAGAAACAGAAGAAACTTCAGCTCAGCAAGTGTATTCCAAATGCTCCTATTTACCAAGGACTGGTAAATAGGAAGTGTACCAAGCATATTCCAAATGTTCCTGTTTACGGAGGATTGCCTCTATTTTCTAGTATCTGTTCATTGTACATCTGTCTCTATTTTGCCTTTGGGACATGTGTGCACACTTTTTTTAAAAAAAAAATTGTGATTGTGCATGTTCTCAAAATACATTACCTTCACTTTCACACATCTGCACAACACCCATCCACTGAGTAATTGTGACTAAGGCTGTAATCTGGGGCCAGCTTCAGGGTTTTGCAGGCCCTTGGGCAAGACACCCTCAGTGGCTTCCTCTCTCAGTGAATCAGCCTTCTCCCCACCATTGTTATTGCGCCTCATCCTCTAGTTCAACATTGTTACCTCCGCTTGCTCGACAAGCAGAGAGCCAGTGAGCAAAAAGGCCTTGGCATCTACTGCTCCTCCCCACAACCACTGTTGTCCAGGCTAGAGTGAGAGGCAGGGGAACAAGCAGATTGCCATGGTGAAGAGCAGGAGCAAACCTAGGGAGCTCTTGTCAGTGTGGGCCTGGGGTGTGGGCCCTCAGCAGTTGCCCAACCATGCTGTCAGCCTTGGCGGTAATCCTATGTTCCAGGAACCATAGGATATCATGGACTTCCCTCTCAGCAGGTGGAGTTCACATGCAGAGGAGGAGGTCCAGTTATGGAAAGGTCCACTCCCATCACTGCTCTTACAGCAGTTCCATTGTGAAGGGGCTTGGAATGGGGTGTAACGGCAAAGGCTGACGATCCCCCCCTCTCTCATACACACACACACACACACACACACACACCACAAAGCAGTACTGCAACACTGGGCATGGCTAGACGAGGGGGGTGTAAGGGGATGATCTCATGATTTTATGATAACAAGATTGTAACCCTTGTCTACACATGGCACACGATGTCCCAGGAGGAAGAGGATGTTGCGGCTGTCAATTTGTTTTTGTTTTTCAATCGGAGAGGAGCACAGGAGCGCTCATGTGCAAAATGTGAGTTTAATTTTTTTTTAAATAAATCCTGCTACCCTCACCCCACCCCTGATGGGCACAGAGCTCCTGAGGAGCTCCATGCCCTGTGCCCAGGTCCCGTCTCCTCGCGATTACTCACAAGGAGCCGGGATGAAAACGGGATGGCGGGCCACATGTTCTGTGGTCTCAGGATCATCCCAAGACCATGGAAAAATTGGAATTTATTGGTAGGGCAATATCGTCCCTCCATGCTCCTGGGATGCCTTGTGCGATCCCAGGATACCGCTCCATCTAGCCATGCCCTATGTCAGTCCTGAACCTGGCGTAGTCAACTTTCCTTCCATTGATGCCGATGGGAGGGACAATCTTTTCAAAAGGGCCATAGTGGAGAAAAGGGAAAGGGAAAAAACCCCAAACAGTTACTCCCTACTTCTACCACCCTGACTGCATTGAGTTAGTAGGACATAGGAAGTGACGAAGCTACACTGCGGGTTCTCCCTAACCAACTACCCACCTCAGGATTGCCCTGCCCAAGTGCTAACATTAAGCTCCAGACAGATCCTTTGTGAGATTATACAGTCTTGAGTTTAATACACGTGCACACCTTAGAAGAGCCACCCCCAACTTGGTGCCTCCAGATGTGTTGGACTGCAAGTCCCATCATCAATCAAGCGTGATGGCTCAGGATGATGGAAGTTGTAGCCCAACACACCTGGAAGGTCCTAGGTTAGAGAAGACTACAGTGTCACTGTCATCTCACTGTACCCGTGCAACAATCCTCAATGCAATTTAAGCTGGGGGATCACCAAGTGACTTGCCAGTGAGTGAAACTTACAATAAAGTAGGAGTTCGAACATTCCAGTCTCCTTGTAAAAAACGAACACTCTTCTCCATGGTACCATGCAATAGACTTAGATAAGGTGCACCCTCCAGGTATCAGTAAGGGGGGGGGGGTTGCCAGCACCCTTCAAAAGTTTGAGAGGGCTACCAAAGTTTTGCATCCCTGGAACGCAAGAGATTCAGGAATCTTACACTGGTATGCAAAATCTGGAGAGGCAAAAGTATGTAAGAATACTGAGATTGCATTGCATAAGAGTTACAAATGTGAATAATATTTTGCAGTACTATGGAAAACCAAACGGAGCACTAATACACACATACACTCATTTCAGATCAATAAAATATGATGGCACTGTGGCTGCATTCATGCACAGAACATTTCTCAGCAATATTAGCATTCTCTGTTCAGTATTCGGGGCGAGTGTGGATCAGACAGTCACAGGCAGCAGGAATCAGACAGAGTAAATAAGAGCAGAGAGAGGAGAAGGAGAATGGAAAACAGAATAGTTGCAATGACTGGAGCATGCCCATGAATTATTCAGACGCAAGGGGGAACAGAATTCTGGTTCTTTGCTTCAGTCTATTCATATGAGTGGATGATTTCTGAATACAACCCCACCTAAGAGTTATGACTTGTGCTACAGATAACCTTTCCAATTTCCTCGTTCTGCCATTTGTCTTTTTTAAAAAAGAAAGAAAACTCTTCTAATCCAAAATACCTTTTAATTATTTATGACATTCATTTTCAAAAACTCCAAGAAAGGGAGAGAGAGAGAGAGAGAGAGAGAGAGAGAGAGAGAGAGAGAGAGAGAGAACGAATGAACATAGGAAGAACCATGCTGGATCAGACCAAGGGCCCACCTAGTCCAGCATTCTGTTCACCCAATGGCCAACCAGCTACCCACGGGAAACTCACAAACGGGACAAACAAGCAAGCAAGAGCAAACCACTATACACAAATGAGGTGGTGTGGATGCATAGACAAGTAACTTTGCATAATATTTTTGAGTCCAGGGTTACAAGATAAGGGGAAAGCTAGAAGAAAAATACATTTTCTTAACCAAAGGGAAAGTGGGGATTTGCGGAACTTTGTTTTGTTAGATGTACTGTGCCAAGCCGAATGCTCTTCTGTCACTGGCTCCTTTATCAGAGTTGACAGCTTGTGCAGTTTTTCTGTATTTACAGTTACTACAATATCACTGTTCATTTCATTCCCCACATTAGCTTCTTTGAATGATGCAGACTCTTGAAGTGTATTTTATTAACTACTGCCTCAGTCTATTCAGTACATGCCTCAGGCAAGGAAGGGCCATAAAGTAATGTTTGTTTTTACCTAGAGCAACCCAAAATGGTCTCTCATTTCTTGAGAACATAAGTGCCATGCTTAGGGTGACCATATGCAAAGGAGGACAGGGCTCCTGTATCTTGAACAGTGGAAATTTCTGCAGGTGTCATTTGTATATATGGGGAATCGGGGGAAATTCCCTCTTCATCGTAGCAGTTAAAGCTGCAGGTGTCCTGCCCTCTTTTAAATCTGGTCACTCTAGTATAGCTCCTGCACTTTAACTGTTGTGATGAAGAGGGAATTTCACCAGGTTCTCCATATATACAAATGACACCTGCTGAAATTCCCTTTTCTATCCAATTCTATACAGGAGCCCTGTCCTCCTTTTCATATGGCCACCCTAGCCATGCTTAGGGTGACCATATAAAAAGGAGGACAGGGCTCCTGTATCTTTAACCATTGTATTGAAAAGGGAATTTCAGCAGGTGTCATTTGTATATATGGAGAACCTGGGGGAATTTCCTCTTCATCACAACAGTTAAAGCTGCAGTGCCCTGCCCTCTTTTAAATCTGGTCACTCTAGTATAGCTCCTGCAGCTTTAACTGTGGTGATGAAGAGGGAATTTCACCAGGTTCTCCATATATACAAATGACAGCTGCTGAAATTCCCTTTTCTATGCAACTGTTAAAGATACAGGAGCCCTGTCCTCCTTTTCATATGGTCACCCTAGCCATGCTGGATCATCTAGTCCAGCACTCTGTTCACACAGTGGCCAACCAGCTGAAAACCAGGGACCAACAAAGCAGGACATGGTGCGATAGCACCCTCCCACCCATTTCCCCCAGCAACTGGTGCACACAGGCTTACTGCCTTGGATACTGAAATTTCGATTTTCAGGTCAAAAGTACTCCTTAAGGCGGAGGGAATATTTTCCCAAGTAGCTGTCAATTCAGAGAACTTTTTCAATCCTGTTTGCTGTCATTCTCCCTATCCACTGATGTTTTGCCAGATTTGTCCACAGCTCATGGCTTCTGTCTTCTCCCCAGAATGATCCCAGCCCAACTGGCCAAATGCTAACACCACTGAGGGCAAAAAGAAAGAAAAAAAGAAAAAAGCACATTCAAAGTGAAGGCAACGCTTCCTGTATTACACACATGTGTGATCCTAGCTACCCAGGGTCACATAATGAATGTGATAAGATCACAATAGTATGTAACCAATCAGATTTGGCTAAGTGCTAATATCACTGAGGTAAATGAAGCCCATTCACAGTGAGGGCAATCCATCCTGAATAGTTGAAACATTACATCCCCCTTGAAGCAATCACAGAGAAATCATTCCCCTCCCCCCCAAAACTGGGATGCTTTTCAATGCTGATGCAAATAGGCTTAGGCCTATTTTTATCTCATCTATAAGGTGCATTAAACATTTAGTTCATTGCAGTAATAAAAGTCAGTTGAGCTCCGTTTTACCATTCGCTATCAGAACCACAGTAGAAAATATGTCAGCACAGGATAGGTTAGAGAACACAGATTCTGCCCCCCCCTCCCTTCTATCAAGTTCAGCGTGTCATTAAAAGAGAGCAAACACAGACACTTTAGCTGCTCTACTGGTTATTCTCACAGGAAAGGAAATTAAAAAAGATGATCATTGCAGGGTTGAATAGAATGTAAATACACTAATAATTTCACAATAATACACTGTACGTGACATCTGTCGTAATGTCACCTGAATTCATCATGAGCCGTGTTCTTTCAATGAATATTCAGCATCTGCTAAGCAGGATACGCCTTTGTGTAAATATTGTATCACACAACTGGGTGTCATTGATACTGGAAGCATGCTGCAAGGTGCTCAGCAGCCACATGCTCCACTCGCACATTACAGCGATGGTCCTGTAAGCACCAAATCAAACAAGAGGAACTGGAATAGCCAGGATTACACTGCTGCAGCTCACGATGCATAAGCCACTCTAATGAAAATTATTTGTTATTGAAACAGTCGTTGGGCTGACCAAATTTGGCAAATGTGTATGGACAGTTGGCCACAAAAATGGGCTCTAGCTGAAAGTAGGGTGCTACTATTAATCCCAATTTGGCCCACTCCATCCCTTGGGACCATCTATTCCTTCTGCTTCAGAAACCTCCGTAGCTTCATTTGCATCCACACCCTAAGCCCCTGCCTCTTGCCCCTCTCCTCCTTACCATATTCTTGCCCCTGCCCCCTTTACATCTTTATAGCCCTATCAGTGAGAAACCCATCAATTGGTAGACGTGGGTACGGTAACATTGCCTAGATTAGTCTTCCCCAGCCTGGTGCCCTACAGATGTGTTAGATTGCAACTCCCATCATTCCCAACCAGAATGGTCATTAGTCATGAGCACTGTGGTCCAATGCAATTGGAGGGCACCAGGTTGGGGAAGGCTGGCCTAGAGAATGAGGTTACTGCATTCTTGCCTAATGAACAGAATTGGGAGTTGTTGTTGTTGTTGCTGGGTGTACAACTATGTATGGAAAGGAGATGTGGAAGACTGGGATTGATGTGTAAGAGTTACTGGTCCTGCTTGCGAAAGCAGAATAAACATTGAGATACTGGTTAAAGGGTGGGTTAAAAATATTCTAAATAAATGAATTATGTTCCCCAATGCTGCAGTTTCTATCATCATCATCATCATCATCATCAAATTTATTTCTTACCCGCCTCTCCATTTTGATCGAGGCGGGGAACAACAACAAGCGATAAAATACAAAAAACTGAATTAAAACATAATATACATTGTTAAATATCCTAAAACATTCTAAAAACGTCTTTAAAAATTCCACTGGATATGTGGGAGGCTCTCTCCCAAGAGAAAGATTTCAGTCAGGTTCTCCAAGCTGCTCCCCCGCCCAGCCATACTGGTCAGTTACCAAAGAGTGTTTCCCTCACCAAACACAAATTTAAAACTCCACAAAGAAAACAACACCTGGGGAAGCAATATGGAATGGAATGGAGAAGCAAGGTATGGGGAAAGGATACAGCACCGCTTCCCTCAGAAGTGAATTTTCTTAGGGAAAACTTCATGTGCATAGTGTGTAGTTCTCTTTGTGGCATGGAGTTGAAGCGATTGTGGTGGTCATTTGGAGCAGGCCTTGTTCAGGTTTGCATGGTCTGGTTTTCAGGACTGGCCCTGTTCAGACAACACGCTAAGCCATGATGGTTAAGCGTTTTGAGCTAAACACTATGGCTTAGTGTGTTGTGTAACCTACGACTTAATATGTCATGTGAACCATTCCTATCCACATAACTACGGTTTAAAACATGCTCAGTAATCACTTGCTGCAAAAGGGTTAGCAGCCTAACCATGGCTTAGTGTGTCCTCTGAACAGGCCCAAAGTTTACCATTTCTTGAAGTTTGAGGTTGAAAACACGTGTAAGCTTTTTCTCTCTCTCCTGGCTCTAGTGTTCTTTCAGCTCTCTTTCTCCTCAGCATCTCTTCCTCCTCCTCTATCACCAACTGACTTTTCTTCAGCCCCTTTCCAAACATTCTGTGCCCGTCCTTTCATTGGGCCACCACTCTGAAAGCTCACAGGAGTAAGCATTATTACATGCGCATATATACACTATGTCACATGTTACATTACATGTACAGCGTGGGGCATATACATCAACCTCTCTTTTGCCTCATCCCCCGCTTGTCTCCCTTCCTGAGCTGCCCAAAGCTCAAGCTTTGGACTTTTCCAAAGTTTCGAAATTTTCTGCACTTCTACACTGCTCAAGTTTCAGTTTAAAGCAAAAATGAGCAAAATCATCATCATAATAGTATTTCTATACTGCCTTTCTGGGCGACTTACAAAAAGTTCAAAACTCATAAACCATAATAAAAAAACACAGCAAAACATTGAAAACAACCTTAAAACTGTAACAACCATTTTAAAAGCTGAGTTAAAAAGGTGTGTCTTGACACATACACTCACCATCCCTGAACACAGAGAAAGTGGGGACCAATCACAACTCCACATGGAGTGCATTCCAGAGTTTGGGAGCCACACAGCAACACAATACTTGTTGAAATGTGGGCCTAACAGGGGTGGAGGAGGAGGGCCTGTGGGCTCTGTTTCAGGCAGAAAAGTGTTCCAGTGTCACCACTTGGCTTTATTATTTGATGTACCCTAGCTTGTCTTTTGCTTTAAATGCACTTCATAGGCCTGTTTGCTTTGGGCTCATAAAGCATCTTATACAACTGATGCCACAATAAAATATAATTCCAGTAACTAATGAGAAGCATTGCCTTTGGCTAGAATACATTGCCATTTAAGACAATTGATCCTTTATAGATTTGGTCATTTTGACCTCACCTTAGCAAAAAATCCTATTGACCACAATGAAATCTGGTCATTGTAACAATTAAGGATTATAGGATTAAACCCAATAGGGTGGCATCTCTCTCTCTCTCTCTGTGTGTGTGTTTAAGTCTTACAGCCACAATAGTACAGTTCAGCCTGACAGATGGGGTCACATTTCACTGTTCTACCATTACTCAAGGACTTCTAAAGGCAACAAATATGACATACAGATGGAAGCTGTAGCATAACCCAAATCCTTTAGGAGGATTATCACTGTTATCTCACCTGGCATTGGAGAATTACATGTAATATAGACATATAAATGGCTTAGTTTACAATCCTATGCACATTTAGACAGAAAAGAAGTCCTACAATTCCCAGCATGCTAGAGGGATGCTGGCAGTGGTGGAACATTTTTCTGTTTAAACATGCATTGAATGCTTAGAAAGAAAGAATATGTTAAAAAGATATAAGAGAAAACACACAACAACTCTTGGTCTTCTGTGGTTTTACAAAATATGCACTGAACTTTTGAATCTGGTCTTGAGGGATATTTAGAACAGGATTTAAAGGAAGAATTTTCTATAACACACCAACACTGATTAATCTCTATGTATACTGAACTACATATAGTCTGGCTAGAAAACTTTGATGACATTGTTCTGTATTCTTTTTAACTGATTCAAATGTTGTGTAAAAATGTGTGATTCGTGTTCAAAAATCATTAATTGCTAAAACAATCACCTGTACAATATATTACAGCAATCTGAGAACAAAGTTAGATTGTGGTCCTCTGAATTGCTGTGTCTCGGATTAAAATGGAGAGAATCTAAGCACAGGTTTAGAGGTTTGAAAAATAGCCATGCTGGGTGGACTCAACAAGGATTGCAAGGATTACTAAGAAAATGTAGATGTAGCATTAGGAAAAGTGCTCCTCCTCCTCCTCCTCCTCCTCTTCTTCATCATCATCATCATCTTCACCTTCAGTATTTTTCTTTGCACTGCATTGGTTTGGACAATACAGGGCAATGCAAATTTATTAAAAGTGAAGACCACTATCATGGGAATTATCTGATAAAGGAGAAGAACTCAGATGTAATTATTCATTTATATTTAAGGTTGCCAGTCCCCTGCCCCTAGCAATATTCCAGTGCCTTTAGCGGTTTCAAGACAGCCATAAAATCAACAGGCAAAGCTTTTCAAAGCATGCAGTGGTGCCAAAATCTTCACCTGCTTATTTTCTGCATGTGTTACCATGCTAAAAGGTACAGCAGACTTGCCACAGAAAGAAAGAAATGCTACCCTTTACAGCCGCCACAATAGAGGCTCCAGAAATTATGTATTCCCCCCATACATTATTAATTCAGTGCATTATTATATTATGTTATGACCAGCCTTCCCCTACCTGATGCCATTTAGAAGTGTTAGACTACAACTCCCATCATCACCCAGCCAGCACTTGTCATTGGCTCTTCTATCTGGGGATGATGGGGTTGTAGTACAACACATCTAGACAGCACTAAGTTGGGAAAGGCTGACACGAGATAAGAATACAAATCAGGATCAAGGTGAAATGATCTGCTTATGTGGTACCATGAGTTAGGGGTACATGATGGCAGGAATTGGTCAATAATGATTGTACAACTCCTTCTCATTTATTCCTGCCTACTTGAAAGAGGTGTGGGCCTCCACATGCAAGCATCTAGTGATGTGCCTGCAGAACTGAATGTAAGGTCAAATGGTGAGAAGGAGGAAACTCTGGGCTCATCTACACCAAGCAGATATTCCATTATGAAAGTGGTATGAAATCAGTATATAAAAGGCAGGAGCCACACTACTGCTTTATAGTGGTATTGAAGTGCACTGACAACTGTTGGGACTCATTGACACATGCCATACACGATTTTCATACCGCTTTCATAGTGCCAAATCCTGCTTGGTGTAGATGTGTCATGGGCCCCAACAGTTGTAAGTGCACTTCAGTACTACTATAAAGCAGTAGTGTGGCTCCTGCCTTTATATACTGCTTTCATACCGCTTTCATAGTGGAATATCCTGCTTGGTGTAGATGAGCCCTCTGTGTAGTTATGGACATTGTGACTGCATGGATTGCCTGAGGGGAACTTTTGCCTTGCCATTTGCAGGCATCACATTAGTGTGGATGTGGCATACTTTCTTGGAGTCCACCCACCCGCATGGACAGCTGCTCAGCAGAGCATCAGACTTCTGCTGGCGAAAGAGGTCCACGTGCCAGACTAGCTACAGCTCTGAAATGTTATTGTTCAGGTGGACAAATGGAGAAACATTTTGTCTCATTGAGCATCTACATATACAGTTGCAGTTGTTCTCAGTACCATGTTCTTTAGGTGTGTGTGTGTAAAGCCAATAAGTTGAGGAAAATAAAATAAGCTCTAGGCATCCAAAACAAAGCCTTGTGGGTCATAGGCAACCATTGACCAAGTGGTTGACTCCAGAGTTTATGTAGCCAAAACACACAGAATTGACCACAGAATTCATGGGAATACATTTGGTTGTATCTAATGTTAGTCTAACTTAAGTCCCATTCATTTTAATAAGCAAGAACGACATTGGATACAGCCCATTGAGTTAGATCCAGATTCAGTCATGCCTAGAGTAGATCCACTGAAATCAAATAGTGACTAACTTAAGACCCATTGATTTCACTGGGTCTACTTTAAGTTTAACTAAATATGGATTCAACTCTTGATTACCTAATTGCTTGACTCCATACTTAAACTATAGTGGTATTATCATCCTGCCAAGGCCAGATCTGCACTTCATGACATACAGTTATCATCCCATCATGGTAACATTTTATCCCTCTTGCGTATTTATACCTCGTAGCACACACAATGGCATCTGTTGTGGTAGTTTGCAAAATACGGAGTAAAAAGTGGGAAATAAAAGCAGTATATGGAGTGTGTAATGTGCCCCAACAGTTATCAGTGCACTTCAGTACCAATAGAAAGCAGTAATGTAGATCTGCCCAAATGTTAAGGACAATTTTACCACATCAAGAGCAAAATGTGGCAAAATGTGTAGGGAAATGGTTACCGTCAACATCCCTCTGACACATTTCATGTATACCTAAAATTCCTGCTGCTTCTGAATACATAAATCTTTCCTACAGAGGAACTTTTAAAGCCATTTCAGCATCTCCATACTCCCTGTTTTTGTGAAGTTATAAAATTTGTCTTTTATTAGTCCATAAAAGCTATGTTTGGACAGCGAGTGAAATAAAAATTAATGCTTCTTATTAACAGCCCAATGCACAGAACAAGCGCCTCTTCTGTTCATTTATTTAAATACTCTGAATGCCTGCCTGCTGATAGTAAAACTCCTTCCTAACTCATCAGCTTTCCACTGTGAGCCATGGATTTACATCTATGAAGTGACTAAAACCAACCAACACATAAAGCCATAAAGAAGCCCTCTTGTAAAGTGCAAATCCAATAGACAACAGTGTCATTAAAAACATTGCCCCACTTAAGTTTTTGAAAATGCTGAAAAAGGTACATTTTGTCACATTTAACTGAAAATGTCACCATAAAGCAACCAAGGAACTATCTCAATTGTATCCACATATAGAGCATTGATTGGAGCTATCATAATTTAATACGTAGCTTAGCTAAATTACATAGAATTAGGGCAAACAGCATGTCAAAGCAAGAAAACATCTAAATAAGCCTCTCAGGACAACCAAATAAATAAAAAAATAAAACCCTGAAGTCATCTTCAACTGAGAACAAGGAAATAATCGGGAAAGGAGGTAGCTCAGTAGTAAAGCATGTTATTTGTTTGTTTGTTTATTACATTTATATCCTATTTTCCTCCTTTTGCAAGGAACTAGGGATGTCATGGGAGCCTGAGAGGGAGGTGGAGTCTGTCCAACTCTGCCCTGCTTGGCGTCCTGGACCCCATTAGCCAAGCTGCCACACACTTACTGTACCCATTTGCCAAGTACCTTGTTGTCCACCAGCACCCATCAGCCACCTGACCCCTCAGTGAGCTACCATTTTGCATTAAAATGGTGGCTTGGGTTTTCAGAAATGTAATGTTATATAAATGATATCCTGAAAGGAGCCATTTATACAACATTACAGTCATAAATGTTACAGTCACAACCACCATGTGTGCAACATTACATTTCTGAGAAACCCTGACCCACCATTTTTATGCAAAATGGTGGCTCACTAAGGAGACAGGTGGCCTGGCAGCACTTGCTAGATGCTCGCTGAGCCATCCATGTAGTGCAGCATGCAGATGCTCGGTGAGCTCATGTAGTGCAGCATGTAGTTTGGCAAGCGCCTGGCAAGAACAGATGGAAACGAGTCCGTCCATCCATCCCTGTAAGGAATCCAAGCCGGCTTACATGATCTTCCTGTACATTTTATCCTCACAACAACTACGTGAGATGGGTTAGGCCGAGAGTCAATGACTGGTCCAAAGCCATCTAGTGAGCTTCATGGCCAAGTGGGAATTAGAACCTAGTCCAACACTCTAGTCACTACAGCATAATGGCTCTCTGTCTGGTGGAAGGTCCCTAGTGCAGTTAGGCAATTTCATACTCTAGACTTAATAGTCCGGGGAGGGGGCAAGTTTAGATAATAATGTGGATTGCTTCACTTGCTTCAAAATGTGGCAATCTGGCCCTGCTGCATTTGGGGAGTGGAAGGCTGGATTATGGCTCCAAAGTTCTGCTCTCATGGCACTATGACAGATCTTCTCTCTCCCTCCCTCCCTCCTGCCTTCCTCTTCCTTCCCATGTGGTCAGCTGCTAGAGAAGGTGCCGGATGCTTTTGCCAGAGATCTGAACTGACTGCATGCATGGGAATTTTGAAATTAGGTTGAGGGCACCATGAAATTAGGCCAAGGGCCTCAGGTTGCCTCAACCTGCACTACTGCCTTGGCTGCTTTCCTGGCATGTCTGCTGGGGAGTTGGTGGGGGGATATCTCAAATATCAAGGCTGAGGAAAAACTTCTGTTTGGGAATCAAAGTGCCCCCACCAGTCAGAATAAGGCATACTGAAATAGACCGAAGGCAGTTTCTTATTATCATGACCTTTGACATTTCAATAGTGAATGACCAATTACCAATCTTCTGTATATTTACCTAACTTTCAGCATTTAGTTTTGCTTGTTGAGAATTCAATTGTCTCATGAATTATGTGAAAAAAGGCAAATTAGGGTGTTTTCATATTTGGTCATGTCCCCACAAGGCATTAAGAGGGTACATTCTTCTGTTGTTGCCTGGCAACCCAACGGAGGCTTTATCATCTTCATTTCTGCATATTTTTGGAGGTACCCAGTCCTTAGATTAAAAATTCTCCACAAAACTTCCAACCGTTTTTTTGGGTAGTACAAAGGAAGAGCCCTAAAAATCCTAGTCAGTGTAAGAATTTCTTCATGTAAAGAAATTTGTAATCTTTGTAAACCACCCAGAGAGCTTTGGCTATGAGGCGGTATATAAATGTAATAAATAATAATAATGGAAAGGACATTCACTGTATGAGTGTTTACTGAGTGATGGTTCAGTCAGAGGGAATTATTGATGATTTAAATTGTGACCATGAAAAATGTGATACAAGAATATTTCTTTGGTCTACAACCTGCTGCAAGTTCCATCAGAATGTAATAACCTGGAGCCATGATACCGATGTTGCAATCATAAGCATTCATCTCAAGTCCCAATTGTCAGTCAATTTATATATTTTTCATCAGCTTTGGTCAACGAAGCCAAGCTGTTGATCTGCAAAATGCCACCTTTGTCGCTCTAGACACAAGGTATGCCCATCTCTTATCGGATGCTATGCACTTACAAGGTGTCAATCAACAAGTGCCTTTTATGGTAACCAACGGTATTGGCTGTGGCATGTGAAAATGAAGCCTTTCTTGATACTTTCACTGCTCATGGAAAAGACTGCATGTTATAGGAATCAACCTATCTTGTGTTTGCAAATAAATAAATACATGTGTGCCATCTATATGGCCAAGCTTTATCACCAAATGTAATGATCCCTGATGATGCAATGCACAACATATTACAACTTCATTTCTCAAGCAGAAAAGGCCGCTAACACATGATGCTCTACCCCAGCACAGTAAAAAAGCATATTACCAAGCTGCTCTAAAGAAGCATTATTTATTTGTTTCATTTATATACCGCCCCATAGCCGAAGCTCTTTGGGCGGTTTACAAAAGTTAAAAATGAACATTAAAAACAGATATACAAAATTTTAAACCACCAAAACTATAAAAAACAACAATATCCATTTAAAATATCTCTTTAACATGATAAATGTTCCTTCACCAGTTGGCCTAGATTTGCATATAGAATTCAGCTTTTTCAGATCCAGGACCTAGCTTTAGCCAAATGTCATTTAGGGACCCACTTAATGTATTTTGCTATATGTTTGTATTGCTGTTGTTGCCACCCATCTTAAGTCAGGCTCAGACCCCAGTAGTCACAGGGGCCCCCAAACTTTTTTGGGTCAGTGGGCATATTTGGAATTTTGACAGTATGTTTTAATTTGTTCATTCAAAAAACGATGGTTATGGTGACATTCACAAAGCACCCATTTCCCAGAAGGCAAACTGGTGGGGCTAAAAGAAAAGTCACATACCCAACAACCTATGTACAAGGCAGAGGTGGGGTCTGAGTTATTGAATTCTAAATAGGTTTGGTTGGTCTGATATTCTATTGATAATGCAAGGGGATATTTGAGATGGGAAACTAGGAAGTCACTTCACTGGATCTACACTACTGCATTAAAGTGCTTTATAACGGTTTTGACAACTGTATATAGAGTGTGTCCTGGGCCCAAACAGTTGTCAACACTGTTATAAAGCACTTTAAAGCAGTAGTGCAGATCCTGCCCTAGAAAGCAGGAATTTATCTGATGCATGAGTACCAGGTGCCCACTGGTGCTCATGCAATCAACTCCTTCTCTCATGGCTTTGCACTGCCTTTCCCAACATACTCTCCTGCAACTAACCAAAGCACTTGACAGAACTGATGGAACTTTTCCCATCACTGAAATCTGCATCATGCCATCAAAACATTCACCTGGCATGCTTCTGCTGATCACAGAATTGTTAAAGAGCTTTTCTATATGGGGCTTTTATTATGTGCTTCTCATTCCTTATTCACAGTTGTTGACAGGTTCTTTAGACAATGTTGTGACCCTCCACTTTCGCTGCATTGTTGTTTTAGAGCACGATTGCTGGAGGTTTTACCATGGGAAAAAAATGAGTATTATTTGGGAAAGTGAAAGAAAATGTATTTTCATATCTGTGTAAATGCGTTATTCTGCTACAACACAGTGCAACCTAGAGTTTATGTAGCAGAAAAACAGGAAAGCAAAAGCTCTTTGTGTAAAGCTCTGACCTCAATTCTGCAATGAAACTCAATTCTGTACTCCATAGTATTGTGAGGGTAGGCAGAAATTAGCATGTGAGGCATTTCATAGCACTGAGACAAACATTATCACCTGCTGCGGATCAATCTGTTGCTAAAGGCCTAGACACAAAGCTGGCTCTCCTATGCAGCAAAAAACTCAACTGCTCTGACCAGCTCAAAGTGCTACCCATTCACTCAACAGTCTTTCTCTCACTGTTCTTACAAGAGCTATTTAACTGTAAATCAGGAAGCATTTTTAATTCTTTTATCTCACTTCACTTTGATGCATAGCTTTGAATTCTAAAATTAAAAGACTTCTGTTTAAGCTCCTTTAGCATTTTAACTGGAACACTTTTATGTTACTAAACATAAGGCACTTCTTAAAATGTGTTGAAAGCACCAGGGTGCATATATAAGATGACCAGAGTGGCAGTCTCTGACCCCTTTCAAAGGACCATGCTCTAATTCTACCCCAAACTTACCAACTATGGCTGCTGTGTATAATACTGGAAATTCCCAGGAACTAGTATGATAATTTATGTAACACAAACTTTATAAGAAACAGTCTTATTTGTTCCCTTTAAAAAAAAACGGAGACTTACGCACAACATTTTATTCTTATTCACAAGGGTTTAGTGGATTCTAGCTCATATATACGCTGCATGTTTTTTCTCAATAAACAGTACAAGGCAGAGAGGGGGAGCGAATTCTGAAGCACTAAACACAGTGCATGAATCGCCGAAGGGGCCTTCATGTCAATAATTAATAGCAAAATAGTTTCCTACCAACAAGGGCAGTGAAGTCAAATGGCTTCTTTTTCACAAATGGAAATTCCATGCTCCTCAGAAACCACAGGCATTAAGAGCAGTAGAGCTCTGAGGAAATCCTGCAGTTGCCACTGATATGGGCCAGCCTTTAGCAAAGATCATAGGCAAAAAAAAAAAAAACACCCAAAAATTGTGGGGCCAAAGGAGGCCAAAGTTTACTGAGGATTTTATGTCAAGCAAATAAAGATCCTGCATCTCCTGGGTCACTACTTTGCCATCAATGTGGACTGGCCTTTAGCAAAGATTGTAGGCAAAAAGTATTTGATTAGCAGGGAGACCAAAATTTATTGAAAACTGAAAGCTTATATAGCCAGAGCTTCCTAAGCCCCACCCAGTGCTCAACTGTGGTTCATTACAGGCCCTCCAAAAAAAAAGTTGTACTTGGGAGGAGTCCTTTACTCTTCAGGCATCCTCCTTTGTAATCTAGCACTTCCCAGAGGAGCAGTGGAGCCCTGCCTCTTGAGACAATGACACTTTGGGGGGCTAGGTGGCTGCTTGGCATCCTCCTCTGCCTCAGAAGCTGAGCTCTCTGCCTCTTGATGAGGCAGGTCTGAGAGGGCAGGAACATCTTGGGTAGGTCCAGGGTCCTCTGAGGTAACCTGTTCCCTGGGGACACCCGCCTCTGAAGGTTCAAGCTCTTCCTCTCATGAGGAATCCCTGAATGAACATGCCATCTAGTTCACAGTGCATGGATGTGCAAAATGGCCCAGTTATTTATAACTATAAATGAAGGCAGAGTTTCAATCCTGGATATATGCATTGGTGCAGCAGTGTTCAGAGTGATGTTTGTTCTTCATGGAGCAGAATCCTGTATGTGGCAAATGGAATCCTGCTAAAGCCATATCCAGTAAGTGCTTTCTATACTTAAAGTTAATGAAGAGATAAGGAGGACCATGCCTCCTGGCTCCACTGTCAACATTGCATGCCCAGCCCCGATGTACAAGCATTAATCATGGACATTAAGGCGGGCAGAAAGGGTGTGTAATGTTCGGGGAAAGGAGGCAAGGAAGAGCATGGACATCAAGGGTGGGATGACTGGGGTATGCAATGTTGAGATACCCTCCTCTCCATTTGTTAACCCTATGCATGGAAGATAGTTTCTGAGTAAGGCTATCCTGTGCATCACTTCTGAATTCTAACTCCTGCTGAAACAGCCAATCCATACAAAGAGCAAAAAAAGGCATGTTACAATGGAACAGGGGTTTATCACTAATAATACGGATGCTTTATATTTTTAAACTTCTGCGTTATGGGATGTTTATGTGTCTATTTCAGCTCCATTCTAGAGAAACTTAACGACGTAAGAAGAGCCATGCTGGAGCAGACTAAGGGTTCATTTAGTCCAGCACTCTGTTCACACAGTGGCCAACCAGCTGTCAACCAGGAACCTACAAGCAGGGCACGAGTGCAAAAGCATCCTCCTGTCCATGTTCCCTATCAAGTGGTGTATATAGGTTTACTGCCTCTGATACTGGAGGTAGCACATCACCATCAGGACTAGTAGCCATTGATAGCCTTTTCCTGACTACCTTATAACATGCACTGCTAGCTCCAGGTTTTTGAGTGCCCTTGGGCAAGACACCATCAATGGGTCCCTACCTTCTCACCACCATGACCACAGCTGCTATTGCTCTTCATCCTCTTTCTATTCATTGCTTACCTGACAGGCACAGAGTCAGTGAGCAGTGTAGGCAGTGACATCGACTTCTCCTTCACGCTACCACTATTGTCTGGACCAGAAAGAGAGGCAGGTGAACAAGCAGGTTGCCATGGTGAAGAGGAAGCAGCTCCAGAGAGTTCTTTGTCAGTGGGCCCCTGCTGGGGTGTGGGCCCTTGGCAGCTGCCCAATCATCCTACCTGTTTATTCAAGCAGGCCGTTAGCATGTGAGCAATCCTGTTGATTTGGATGCTGTTTTTATTTGATTATTGTTATGTTTTAATTGTGTTTTAATGCATTTGTTTTATTAATGTTTCAATCAAACTTTATTTATGATTGTAAGTCACCTTGAGTGCTGTTTTTTTTTTCTTGGCAGACAAGCCAGGTACAGTACAGATCAAATAAATAAATACCCTTGACAAGTGCAAGGGCGGTTGGGCTGACCTTCAGAAGTGATCAGAAACTTCCACTGGTACACACTTCAGAGGTCTGGGTTCTGCTTCCTGGAGCATAGTATTCTGCTGTTATTTCAAGTTTTTCATTTGCATGTGTAATTTAGAGGCCATTCCCTCTAAAGCATCAAGTTGGCTGGGGCCAGGCTATTTAAAGGACAATCTTCTAGGGCCAAATGGCATTCTCTGGATTTGGGGAGCAGGAAAGAGGGTGCATAGGTCTGTCTGGGGGTGGCAAACATTTGGGTGGGAGATTTAGTGATGCTCACTGTTTATGAAGTGGCCCATGATGGATTCCAAATGAAGCCATCCAAAAAGTTAATGAGACTAGAATGTATAAATAGAAAGGACTTGGAGAGGATTTTTTTAAAGCATCTTCATATGGAACATACATTATATATCACCTTCAGGATGAACATAGATAGATAAGAGAGCAAGCCTCTTGCATTTGACTGGGATAATGGGTGACAGCACAAGTGTCCTTGTGATAAAGCGAATCATTTTGTCAGAAGGGTGGGCTGTTTATTTATTTATTGCAAGGTCAGTGTCATGTGGAGAAATCAAGTTGTCCTTTCTCCAGCTTTTCCTATTGTTGCAGTGGAAAGGAACAGAACAAAGAAGGTAAGCAGAATAAAAAGTGGATCATGCTAGACCAACTCCATTTCATGGGCCACCTATGTCAATCCTGATTCCTAATTTAACTTAAAATAATTCCTATATGAAAACACCCAGTAGTAATTCCAAATTTGTCTGGGCCTTTCCCTATAAAAGTATATTTTTTTCAGACAAGTGGCAGTTGTACATAGGTCATGTCTAGGGATGTTAGAGAATCTGCAATGGAAGTAAATGAGTTTGGATTTCTATGAATCTGAACCGTGGAATCCACAGCAGTCAGGTTTTCCTGATTCACACAGATTCTGTGGACTTGCAGACCATTTTTTAAAAAATGAAATTTTCATCATAGAAAAACATGCAAAATTAAAAAAAAAAACTGTCAAAAATGTACATTTCCCCCATAGGCTAAAGCATGAAAATGTACATTCGGGTGGATTTGCACACCTTGAAGGGGGATTTGTGCAAATTTTGGAAATTAGAAGATTTCTACCAATGTTGAAACAAAAGGCATCTATTAATCTTGAAAACCAGATGGAACAGATTTTACAAAATCTTTATAGCCCTAGTCATGCCATTTCTAGTATCACAGGGCAAACGTGTATGCAAATTTCAGCAGGGTCTGAAGCCAGCCATTTTGGTGAGGTAGACATTTTCCTGATAAATATATAGATCCCCCTCTTGATAGTGTTTGTGCCATTATTTCCCCCCAGACGTTTCAGTATCTGTTTATTTCTCCTCCTCTACATTATTGTTGGTGTGATGATTGTCTCATCCAATCAGGGATCACACAGCGAGCAGAATGACAACACTATGCTATGTCCGATCATGTCATAGCTTCACCAGACTATGTTACTTATCACAGAAGGACATTGCTGAAGAGAAATTGGGACAGTTTAAATGAGTGAGAGCAACCCTACGGCCTCTTGAAAGCATCTGAGGTGCCATAAGATGCTCAGGATTCTGCCCCCACCCCATGGGCAGAGCCCAGGGGTAGGATGGGTTGGGGAAATCCAAGCCGAAAACATTTGCAATTGGTGAGCGGTTTCTGTGACTGCCTCGGCATACCTGATAATCAGGGAAGCCTCCATATGGAAGAATGTGAGCAGGAACAGAGCAGAGGAGAAATGGGTGATGGCCTCCTGTCCAAAAAGGGTGTGAACAGGCAGAAGCATTTGCACCTAATGGGGCTGGGGTGGGGGCAGGAGACAGGAAAGGGAAGAGGAGTCACTTTTCATTTGAAACAGCTCCTGCTCCACATCCTAATGGCAATCTCACAAGGGCCATCCCAGCAGGCACTTGAACACTCACAATGACATCTGGAAAATGCCGGGCTCAATCTATTATGTCAGCCAATTCCTTAACACTCATGTAGAAAGCAAAGAGCTAAAATCTAAACATGCAGGTCTTGAAAGGTCTTCAAGGCAACCTTGCTCTGAATATCATTGGTCACATCTGTTTGAAAAACTCCTCAGCTCTTGTAAAGGGCTGTTCTTGGCAATGGATGGTAGTTCTTTAAACACACACACACACACACACACACACACACACACACATCATGTGTCTAAAAGAAAACAGCTGGAGAGGGATATTAATACATGCAAAGTCGATGGCAAACTGAGCTGTGATCAAGGGCAAGGACCTATGACTGATATCTAGAGCAAAACCTGGAGCTTAAAAAAATCCTCACAATTACAGGCATAAGACTGCCAAAACTGACAGATTAGAGGTTCTTACGTGAAATCCAAAGTTATACTGCTCCCATCAAACTGACCACTATGGCAGGTTCATTTCATTCAATTTAGTTACCCACAGTGATCGATTTGACTGATTTGCTGTGCATGCCCACAAACAACAGGACCTTTTACTTTTAGTCTTTCCCCTCCCCCATCAGGCCAGAAGCAGGCCATAGCTCAGTGGTAGAGCATGCAGAAATTCCAGTGGAGGCTGGTGGCTCCAACGTCAGTGGGGCTGTGAATCTCCTCTGCATTTCAATCAGAACCAGACAGAACTCTAAAGGGGCTATCCAAGGTGCTGAACCCTGTCCTAAAGGCAAGTTGTGTAATGATATCTTCAATAAGCTAAGGGAGGACTTCATATTTTAAAGATATGGTGGTGGTGGGAAAGGGGGCAGAAATGGGTGCAGTTTCAATAGGCAAAAAACAATACCAGTACTAATTCATTCCTAACTGTATAGATAGACAATTTATAGCAACCAATAGGCTCCTTTAAAGGACGATCAAGACATTAATCATGAATGCACATGTCTGTCAAAATAATAATAATAATAATAATAATAATAATAATAATAATAATAATAATAATAATAATAATTTCTTGCCCACCTCTCCATTTTGATCGAGGCGGGGGACAACAATAAATGATAAAATACATAATAATTAAAAATAATATACATTGTAAAAAAACTTCCTAAAAAACATCCTAAAAACATTTTAAAACATCTTAAAATTCCACTGGATAGGCCTGCTGGAAGAGATCAGTCTTCATAGCTTTCTTGAATGCTAGTAGACTGTTAAGTTGATGAGTCTTAAGTTGACAAATAACATAAGAGATACTTTACATTTTCCCATTACTATGGGATAACGGAATAACTACAACTGCATCAACAGGCAGACTGTGTGTGTGTGTGTGTGTGTGTGTGTGTGTGTGTGTGTGTGCAGGCACTACCTGTGTTGACCGCATGCAGCAGGAAATCAGTGTGAAATTTCACTTGCTGGATAGAGGATGAAGAACAAATAACAGATTCAGATGATTTCATCTACAGCGATTTTCATGGTTACTCATAAAAGCAATTCTCCAGAATTGCTAGCTGAAGGAGTTCTGGCGAATTCTATTTGATGCCTGGCACACTGGTTATTTCACATGCTGTGATATTTGCATGCTGCAATAAGGTGGATCAAGGCAGGTGGCATAATGGTATTACAGACACAGGAGCGTTTCTGTGTGAAGTGATAAAAGCAAGTATGTCGGGACAATCACATGAGATGACCGGCATCACTAAAGACAGGGACTTCAAGGGCAATCCAAAACCCTGCGTTGGCATGATTGACTCACTTGGATCCTATGAATGTGCTTGAGCTATGGTGGTGCATGTCTGGCACAGCCAACTGGCTCTCTTGTTTGCCAAGAATATTCTGTCCTATTCCCTGCATTGCTTTCACATGTGTCTGTTTCACGCATGTGCCTTCTTCACATGACTTTTAGAGCTAGTCTAAGATGCCACACCAGAGGGATAGAGGGAATCTTGCATCTTCCTTGTCTCCTATTTATTTATTTATTACATTTCTATACCGCCCAATAGCCGGAGCTCTCTGGGCGGTTCACTAACTGCTAGTGTCCCAACTGAGTAGTGTCAATGGTCCTTTGTGCATCAAAAGTGGAGAGCAACTGATTGCATCTGTGCCTTGCTGTTGTTCCCTGCCTTGATCCAATCAGAGAGGCGGGTGAGATATATTATTATTATTATTATTATTATTATTATTATTATTATTATTATTATTGAGCTCAGGCTCAAGGTCCAACAGGTGGGCACCAGATATACCTTCTTCACAGAAATGCAAGGTCCCTACGCAATGGGCCTTATGAACAGCAAATTCAGGACTGCCTGTGTGTCTCTTGATGTCTCATCCCTTGATTACGCAACACTCAACGACTTGCTGCTTAGTTGATTCTATTGAAATATGTTGTATCTTGGGTGATAGGAGAAGGTATGAAAGTTCTGTGTGTGGTGTTTCATCTGTAGGAACTTATTCACGTGCTACAGTCATCATATTGCTAACATTCATATGTGACGTTCAACTGGCTTTCAGTGCAGTGGAGATCGGGCTGCTGAATAAATCCAGAGTTTAGATATTTACCAATCTCTTTGAGCAAGTGGTTTATTGACCAATAATTGCTGTCCTTAGAATACTTATGTACTGAAATCCATCTGTTCTAAATAGATCCTGATGCTGGTGAATAGCTGTGCAGAGATATAGACTTTTCTTTCTTTCTTTCTTTCTTTCTTTCTTTCTTTCTTTCTGTTTTATTTTATTTCTTTTCTAGAAATGCACTTTTGCAAACAGGAACTACATTCTCTTACATCCCTAAAAAAAGAGAGAAAAAATCAGATTCCATCAACTAAATGAAAGATGCCTGACAATCTGCCAAATGCTGATGGGGCGGATTCAACAAAATCCAGATTTGTACTTTAACCTGAAAGCTGGGTTCCCCACTTAATGGGGAGCAGTGAATTGTGAGGTGCACCGGCCAACAACAAAGGGAGAAAGGCTGGTGAAGAGCAGCTGCACAGCCACAGCAACAACACAACTTCTCCTTCCCAGGAGGGGACTGCTGAGCCAATCAGCATGAGGGTGGGGTGGGGCTAAAGAGGTGGACCCAGCAGAGTGAGATCCTCTTTTGTTCTGCCTCCAGTTCAACCTGAAGCTCTAAAAGGCAGACCTCCCATGTGGCTCCAGGATTGCAGTTGCTGACATTAGTGGTCCATGTCGTGGGGTGCCCCTGGCCCTACCATCCACCACTAGTGCCCCTGGCATGCAGGCCAGGAAGTGGAATTGGTCAGCTGGCGGGCGGGCCGATTACAGGATCCACGCCCTATGCCACCACCAAGCCTATTGAAGTGAATCAATAAAGTTGTGGCCAATTTATTATCCAGCTATGCCTGTGTGTCTAATTTGTTCTCGTTCTCTTGCCAACCGGACTCAATAAGCACTGCTCACGCAAACACAAAAGAAAGAATTGCAACATACTTGTACTTCATCTTCCAGTGGTTCCTCTGTACCTGTGAATAAGCACTTATAAAAATCATAGGGGACTTGTCTCATATTGAATCTGATAACTCTACTGCATACCCCCAAGGATAATGCTTTCAGAGGGCTACTAATACTCTTTCCATATTCTGTTGCTATTCTGCCATTGGGTCATCAATAGAGAACACATGGCAGAGGATAAGATTTTGAAGAATAGCATAGAGCCAACCCTCTTTCTCTCCCACACTCTGTCAGAAATAGGAAAACAGGGAGTTCTCTTTTCTTCCTTCCGGCAGGCCATTTCCTTGACCTCTAAACAATAAATGCATATTTTAAAAACTGGGTGGTAAAAAGCAATTGGTGAGATTTAAAAAAAACACCAAACAAAGTGGGGGGAAATGGATACAAAATACAAAAGCAAATACTTGAATATGATCATTTGAAAAATGTTTTAAAGAAGCATTTTCTGTGCAGGTATTGTGGATAGATTTTTTTTTCCAATTAGAAAAAAAAACCTTTTTACATATTTAGCAGTGTTTACAATAGACTGAGAAGAAAGGATGGCAAATGCTTCAGGGTAAACCTGGTTCTCTAAATTGGCTTTTGTTGTGCCAATGCAAATCACTTAATAATTCATATTTCAGAATACATTAATGCAAATGATAATTTTAGGTAGGTTTTGCATTTTAAATACGCAATGCAACCACTTTATATTTCTGCTCACTCTCTCAGAGGTTCAAATGTTTGGGCATTCTAAACATTGTGTCTATTCCCCCCCCCCTCTACTTATTTCTCTCTCTTTCCTGACTCCACTGTCGCGCGCACACACACAAGCTTTGCCCAAGATTTTAAAACGTTCATTCAGTTTCCTTCATTTTCACTCCACAGACAAGGATAGATATAAAACAGTGTTGCGGGGTGGATATAAATATGAGCTCCTGCCAGCAGAAAGCTCTTCAATGGTTTGTACACCTATTTGCTTCAGTTTACTTCTCTGGTTGTAAGGAAACCATCCCAGCTAACAAAAGCAGCAGCAGGAAAAGACAGTGGAGGTAACAATTCACTAAATGCCAGAACAGACATTGCTTTATGTCATTATTATTATTATTATTATTATTATTATTATTATTATTATTATTATTATTATGGCATAAGGGGCTGATTCAGATTTTAAAAGCCCACACTAGGTTGCTGATCTAGAGTAAAAATGAAAACAAGATGTAGCTGCTAGATGGATACAGATCTAAAGTAATGTCTGTTTTGGCCCTCAGCCACCTATTCCTGCTCTCATATTTATGAACATATGAAGCTATCTTACAGAGTCAGAACTTTGGTCAATCTAACCCGTTACTGGCCAGTTCACATGACACAAGGATGGTTAATAAGCCATGGTGGCTTGTAAATCATCCTGTGCATGCTGGTTGCATGCTGGCCCAATTTCCCTCATTATCCTCGATGAGTGTCATTTCTCATGCCATCCAAACCTGGCGAGGGTGGCTTGTTGCCATGGTTAATTATTATTATTATTATTTATTTATTTATTTATTTATTTATTTATTTATTTATATAGTACCATCAATGTACATGGTGCTGTACAGAGTAAAACAATAAATAACAAGACCCTGCCGCATAGGCTTACATTCTAATAAAATCATAAAAAAACAATAAGGAGGGGAAGAGAATAAACCGCCCCAAACCCATGGCCTATTGTAGGGTTAGGGTTAGGCACCCTACCTTTATGGCTAGTCCGGAAACTTCAATTAGTCCAAAATATGGCAGCCAGCCTGGTCACCGATACACCTAGGGGTGACCACATTACACCAGTTTTAAAATCTCTTCACTGGCTGCCAATTAGTTCAGGGCAAAGTATAAAGTGTTGGTTATCACCTGTAAAGCCCAACATGGTTTGGGTCCAGGTTACCTGCAGGAACGCCTTCTTCTGTACAATCAGCCCCACACACTTAGGTCCTCTGGGGAGAATCTACTTCAGTCAGCCAAAACTAGGTTGACAGGTATTACTCAGAGGACCTTCTCTTCTGCTGCTCCCAGACTGTGGAATGGCCTGCCAGAGGAGATTCGTCAACTTGACAGTTTTTTAGCATTTAAAAAAGCAATAAAGATTGATCTATTCTAGCATGTCTATCCAGTGAAATTTTAGAATGTTTTTAGGATTTTTTAATCATGTATACTATGTTTTAAATCAGTTTTATGTATTTTATATTAGGGCTGTGCTCCGCTCCGCTCGGATAGGCGAATCCAGAGCAGAGCGACCCGATCCGTCTCCACTAAAGGCGGAGGCGGATCGGGTTGGGGGAGCTGTGGATCGAGGCGAAGCAGTTCGCCTCGATCCAGAGCTCCAGACACAGGTAAATGGGGGGGGGGGTTACCTGGCACCACTGACACCACCGCAGTCCTATCCATGCCAGTGAGCCCCATTGAACAGAGAGGGACTTAATGTTGATTAACATACATAAGATTGCACTGTTGGGCCATACCTGTTTAGCCTGTTTCGTTCCTTTTGTTTTCTGCTGTCCACCATTTTGTCATGCCAGATGAATGCCAGCAAAATGAAAGGCAGGACTGTAATCATAGCATTCAAAACACAGACTGCGGTGACGGAGTCAGGTAAGGGGGCAAGGGGGAGGGGGCCTTACCTGCCTCCATCGCCGGCTTCAACTGATGTCACGGGCTCAAACGGAAGACGTTTGAGCCCGTGGCAACAATTGAAGCTGGCAATGGAGGCAGGTAAGTGGGGGGGAGGGGGCTTACCTGGCTCCGCCACCACCACTCCAGTCCGTGCAGCAACGGTGGTGGAGCCAGGTAAGGGGGTAGGGGGGACGGGGGCTTATTCAGCCCCCATTTTGCCCCCCTTCCCCACTTACCTGACTCCACTGCCTGCCGCAGAGGCAAATAAGTAGGAAGGGGGGGGAAATGTCAATCCGCCCCTTCGGATCTCACTCTGCGGAGCGGAGCAGGGGAGGGGCAGATCGGCCCAAAGTGGATCAGCCCGATCCGAAAGTTGCAGATCGGGCCAGGAAGCAGTTCGGGGGGTCCATGCACAGCCCTATTTTATATTCACTGTTATTCCCTGCCTCGATCCAAGTGGAGAGGCGGGTAAGAAATAATAATAATAAGAACAACAACAACAACGGATGGAAAAATGGCTGGATGGATGGAGGTAGGATGCACAGTGTCATCTTGGCAGGCATTAAATATGTCAAACCAGGGGGGGATCTACACTACTGCTTTAAAGCGTTTTAAAGCACTTTATAACAGTTTTGACAACTGTTGGGGCCCAGGACACACTGCATATACAGTTTTCAAAACGTTTTCAAAGTGCTTTAAAGCGCTTTAAAAGCAGTTGTGTAGATCCCCCCCCCCCAACAAAGTGGTTTTGTGGGAATGGAACACAATAATAGAGAAACTACACATTACAGATCCTGAAATGAACTTTTAAAGAGTTTCTTCTCTGATCAGCATGTGCTATTCATTAATTTGTGCTGTTCCCAGAACATATTTGCATTGGGCTCCCATTACAAGGATATTCCTATCATAAGAAGCAAGAGAAGAGAAGCCATGGGAAAAAATGCCCTTTTCAGAAAATAACAGGGTAATTTCCTGATAAAGTCAAAGCATGTTTTGGATGCGATGATTACAGTCCTGCCTTTCATTTTGCTGTCATTCATCTGGCATGACAAAATGGTGGACAGCAGAAAACAAAAGGAACGAAACAGGCTAAACAAGTATGGCTCAACAGTGCAATCTTATGTATGTTAATCAACATTAAGTCCCTCTCTGTTCAGTGGGGCTCAATGGCATGGATAGGACTGCCGCCCGAGGCTCCAATCCTAAACACACTTACTAGGGAGTAAGCCACGTCAAACATAGTAGCACCTCTGAGAAAACATGCATAGTAATGTGCTATAGCCCTCCCACATGTAAACCTTTTCTCATTTCAAAAATAGTAATATTCACTCGTTTTAAGAAAATTCACTTTAAAGAAAATTGCAAACAAGTGAATAGACAACTGAGGAATGAAAACAATTTGTTATGAAAATATATTACAACCTGGGGACATAAACATGTCTGGTTACTGGAACATGCATCTTCCCCCTTTAAAACATTGCTAGGAGCGTAAAACTTTCCACAACCTGCTGTATTGGTCAATGCATCGCTGTAAGAAGGTGCTTTGTATCTCAGAGGTAGCATAAGAGCCATTAGATGTGGGTGTTGCTATGGTAACTGCTCTTTTTTTTTAATTGAATAGCATAGTAAGTAGTCTTGTAAAACCCACCAACCCAGAACTTGCTAGTGCCCTGAGGCAGCTTTAATTCAAGCACCTTCTCTTTTTGTCTTTCTTTTTCTTCCTTTCAGAGGTTCTGAAGCTTAGCAGATACCTTTTTAAAATGCTACTTGCTTTCGAGGCCATCTGACACTGAAATCTTTGCTGCCCTGCTGCCTTGAACACTGGGCTGACGCGGTGGAGAATGTGTTAGGAAATAGCCTTGTTTTCCCCAACATCACTCAGATGACATTGTTCAGGGCTACAAAGGATTGCTAACTCCTATCATTCCTGTTTGGCACTTAGCTTAAAGGTTTTCTAATTGTGTGTGTGTTTACAAGAGCAGTGAGTTGACATTGTTCTCAAATACACTTTACTGGATCTTGCTCTCCTGTTTTGAAAAGGGCAAAGAATGTTCAGCCAATTCAAGAATCATACCCTTTTCAGTATAAACAAAGGGTTAATCTCTCTTTGGACTGGACTGAGGAGTCCATACCTGGAATTAGCTTCCATTAAAATCCATGTCCAGTCCCATGTGCCAAAGCCGGCAGGTCTTTCAGGGGTAGGCAGATTTCGGGGGCCAGGGGCACACTTTGCACTCTCCCTAAAAGATGAAGAGTATAATCTGGGTGTGCTCCTGGACTCAGTGCTAACAGGGGAAGTCCAGGTGTCCAGAAGCGCATTGTACCAGCTTAGCCTGGTACAACAGCTGCGGACCTATCTAGAGAGGCTGGTCCTTGCCTCAGTTATCTGTGCAGGCCTGCCCTTGAAGACAGCTTGGAAACTTCAGCTGGTGCAGAGTGCAGTCGGCTGAATGTTGATGAGGGCAAGGTGATCACTGGTCAGTTCATATATTGCCCATACTGTGCCAGCTACATTAGTTACCAATGCATTTCCAAGTCCAATTGAAAGTGTTGGTTTTGTCCTTTAAAGCCTTAAATAGTTTGGGACCAAATCACTTGAAGGACCACCTTCACCTGTATCAGCTGGCCTGCACTTTAAATAGGGTGACCATATGCACTTTAAATAGGGTGACCTGCAGCTTTAACTGTGGTGATGAAGAGGGAATTTCACCAGGTTCCCCATATATACAAATGACACCTGCTGAAATTTCCTTTTCAATACAACTGTTAAAGATACAGGAGCCCTTTCCTCCTTTTCATATGGTCACCTTACCTTAAGGGCAGTTATCTGGGCAAGTACACAAGAGAAGGCCTTTTTAGCAGTGGCCCCACAAGGGGGTGAAATTCCCTCTTCATCACAACAGTTAAAGCTACACTAGTTATAGTAGAGTGGCCAGATACAAAAGAGGGCAGGGCCTCTGCAGCTTTAACTGTTGTGATGAAGAGGAAATTTCACCCTCTTCAATTGACACCTGCTGAAATTCCCTTTTCTATATTACTGTTAAAGATACAGGAGCTCTGTCCTCCTTTTCATATGGTCACCCTAGGCCCACACCTCTGGACTGGGTTGCTGTAGAGGTTCCGTTAGGCTCCAACATTGCAGGCCTTTAGGAAGGAGAGGAGGGTTAGGATCTCTTCTCGATCATCCCAGAGTGCTGGACACGGAATAACAGGCTCAAGTTACAGGAAGCCAGATTCTGGCTGGACATCAGGAAAAACTTCCTGACTGTTAGAGCAGTATGACAATGGAACCAGTTACCTAGGGAGGTTGTGGGCTCTCCCACACTAGAGGCATTCAAGAGGCAGCTGGACAACCATCTGTCAGGTATGCTTTTGGGTGGATTCCTGCATTGAGTGGGGGTTTGGACTCGATGGCCTTGTAGGCCCCTTCCAACTCTACTATTCTATGATTCTATGAAGGCTCTGAAAACCTCCTTGTTTTCTCTGGCCTTTTTCTGATTATGTGTGTGGGTATTTATTGTTGTATTTTAAAATGTTGCTTTTATGAAATGCTATTGATCTATTTTATTGTTGAAAGCTGTCTTAAGAGGGCTCCTGCCCTGAAAGGCAGCCTAGAAATATTTTAAATAAATATATGCATCAAACGTATGCCACCCAAGACTGCTGTAGAACCTCTCTCTGGAACTGTATAAAAGTTCCCCAGTAACTATCAGTGCTTGGCAGATTACTTCCTTCACTACTCCATTCCTTTCTATGCTAGTATCTTTCTCTGTGAGAGGCCACAGCTCAACTCTGCTTAACCAAATACTGAATGTTTGAGAAATATGTATGTACCAGTCAAAGAAAACACCCCTGGATTATAGCCAGAATGTTCAATAAAATGCCTTCATTGAAAGAACTCTGAACGCGAAGTAGTAACGCAACTGTCACTACAAACTGAATGAAGTCTTGCTAACTTCACACCGTATGACCATAATGTCATTCATCCATTTCAGACAACAAATGAATTCATGGGCGTATCAGTAGGTGATGATATATGACATAATCATGTGTGACAAAATATTTCCTTTAAGAAATTAATTCCAACTATATCATACCCATCATCTAAGAGGGTAGCTGTGTTTGTTGCAGCAAAAACAACAAAAAGTCTTGTGGCGCCTTAAAGACTAACAATTTTATTCTGAGATAAACTGCAGTAGATGGTGAGTTTTTCTAGACGAGGCTGTTTAACACACTCTTCTGCTTCTGGATTTTTTGCAGAATTAAGATCAAATATCTACACAAGTTGTTTTTCTCTCTCTCTCCAGCCTTCCCATACTTTCCATGACATTACCTCTAGGTGGTGCTGTGAAACAGTGGAATAACACAACTACACTGATGGAAAATTGTACTTTGTTTCACAATGCCAAATAATATTGGATTTACCCCACCCCACCCACCTGAAATCATAAAAGCGCTTTGAAAACACAGGAGCGAAACTGGAAGATGATGATGTTGTCTAAAATACCTGTAAACAAACATGAGTGAGGAATGGCAAGCAGAAAATAAAAGCATCATCAAAAAGGCTATTTGTTCACAAAAGTTTATGTGTTAGACTTTAAGGTGCCACAAGACTCTTTGTTGTTCATACTTATTATGTGTTGACTACCTGATTGTCTAATAGTGCCACAGATGTGTCTGTCTGTATATGTTTGTCTGGATCCTGTTTGTGGAGTTCTGCTAGGACAATTAAAAATACTGGACTTCTTCAATCTAGACCAGGGCCAGAGTAGCAGTTTGTGTCATATCAATACAATCCCATCATGGTGACGCTTAGGGATGATGCGGGAGAGTCCACAGGGTGGGGATGGGGTGGCACCTGATGGACTCCCCCCCCCTCAGCCCCCTGGACTCCACTTGCCCAGCCATGAAGCACTCACAGACCTCTTCATCGCACACTGCACAGTCCCCAACAACTCAGTAGCCACCCATCCTCGTAGCGAGCTGCCATTTTGTTCCACTTATGCCTGTAATATTGCGTAATTGGCTGCTTTACAGATGCCCTTTACACAACATTACTTACCGGAAAAGCCTGATCCGCCATTTTTACAGTGTAGCTCTAGCCCTAAACTCTCAATGGCCCGATTCAGAAGACACCTTAAACCATGGCTTTAACCATGGTGGTTAAGCCAGAAAGTTTGGCTGTGTTCAGAAGACACCTTAAAGCACGACTTTAACCACAGTAAATAAGGCTTTCTGACATAACCACCATGGTTAAAGCCATGGTTTAAGGTGTCTTCTGAACACTGCCCGGCTTTCTGGCTTAACCACCATGGTTAAAGCCATGGTTTAAAGTGTCTTCTGAATGGGGCCAATAAATATCTACAAAACCTGCACACCATTCTTCCCAAGAGGACTAAGTACTTTATCTGTTGTATGTGGGCACCTGTCTCTCTGTGTGAGATGCTACCAACACTCCTTCCCCTACAAGTATATTTTGTTATTTTTCTGTTTGAGAAATGCACCACAAATATTCTTGTGAAATTAGAGATGGGTGAGGATTTTAACATGTTATTCTTTATTCTGCTTATATCTGCAGAAAACCTCCTCCCGTGGAAAAAAAAAGAGGGAAACAAAATGCTTGAGGTACGTGTAAACAACATGTCTTCTCTGGGAGAGCCTCACCCATCCCACACAAGTCTCTGCAAGGATATTGTGAGCAACCGTTTCATTCAAATCACAAATTTAATGTAAAAGAAAGGTCACACTTTCCCTTGTATTCTGGGGCACTCTTTTCTTCACATTTCCCCTCAGTGTGATCCCTCCTTTTCTATCAACACAGATGCACCTTAGTTGATTTGGAACTTCTCATTCTTTTCCTTTCCTTTCTGAGGGAGGGCTGACATTACATCTTTAAAAGGATTTTTAAAGGGAAGGAGAATAACAGCAGCAACGTGAAGGACACTCTCACAACCCTATAGCATTTTTCAAGAAAAAGATGGCATCACTTCCAGATGTACAAATGAAGATACTTTTGGGGGGTAGGGGAGGAATGAAGGCTATTTTACATTGGGTAATAAATTGCTCCTCTCTGCCTTGTGTGACAATGCACTCTACTGATGCAAAGATATTGTTTGACTCAAATGTTTCATCTATTGTTTGACCAGATGCTCTGAGTAGCGAATATGAAGTATTATTCTGACAGAACACCAGGTAGAACCTAAGCTAAGAGATATCTTAACTAAAAATCAAGTCTCCCTACTCGATCATCATTTGCTGCTTTGAACAATAAAATCAGCAGTATCTCTCTAGAGAGGGCTGGTATATAAAGAACCACTTCTAGACTGGTAAGAATAGTTTTACCAGTATTATTGTAGTTATAACATTCATGCTACAATCCTAGGCATGCTTACTTGGGAGTAAATCCCATTGAATTGAATGGGTTTCATATTTATTTATTTGTTTGCTTGATTTATTACTGAATTTATATCCCACCTCCCCACCCCCCGACCTCTTGTAAGGAGCCCAAGGCAGAGTACATGATGCTCCTTTCCATTTTATCCTCACAACAACCCTGTAAGGTAGGTTAGGCTGAGAGTCGGTGATTGACCCAAAGCTAAGGTGACCATATGAAAAGGAGGACAGGGCTCCCGTATCTTTAACAGTTGCACAGAAACGGGAATTTCAGCAGGTGTCATTTCTATGCATGCAGCACCTGATGAAATTCCCTTTTCATCACAACCTGCCCTCTTTTCATCACCCTGCCCTCTTTTGTAGCTGGTCATTCTAGTATACCTCCTGCAGCTTTAACTGTTGTGATGAAGAGGGAATTTCACCAGATGCATACAAATGACACCTGCTGAAATTCCCTTTTCTGTACAACTGCTAAAGATACAAGAGTCTTGTCCTCCTTTTCATATGGTCACCCTAAAAGTCACCCAGTGAGCTTCATGGCTAAGTATTGATTAGAACCTGGATTTCCCAAATACCAGGCCAACATTCAAACCACTGCACCACACTGGCTCTTACTTTAAAATAGGTATATATGGGATTGCACTGAAAATGTTGTAGTATCCCTTTCCCCACAACTGTATGTTCTTTAATGTATGGATTGGATCAAGGGGCAAACATGCATGCAATACAGTGAATATTTATGAGGATTACCCACTGCTATCACTGCTTTGGAATAGTCCAGAGAGGTGTGGGGAGAGAAATCTACAATATCACTCTAGTAGGGATAGGAAGAAGATATATTGGAATCTACTGGTTGCTTTGCAGTAGATTGACAAGAATTTCTGACTTCCAATTGTTTAACAATAACAACAAAAAACTGACTTTTTTTTAGGCTACTGAAATGAAGAAGGCTTGGAGTTTTGCATGAAAGGATTCTGAGCTCAGTTCAGTTCTGGTATTGAAAATGAATCCCTGGGCTCCCAGGGTGGTCAGAGGCAGTGTTTTCCTACGTTTTTTGCACCTGGGTATGGTTGGTGGATTTAGAAGTGCAAGTAAAGAAAAAACAAAGTTCATCCAGCAAGCCCCATCCTTGACTAGATTAACAGCAGCTCATAATCTTGATAAGAGAAGAATATTAAAGAAATTGGGCACATAATGCATTTTCTAACCACTTAAAGCAGTGTAAGCAATATGTGCTCAGCCGCATTTAACAGGGAGGGAGGATTGCAAAAGGATGGTGCTCTTAGCACTATGGAATGCTGAAAAGGATCATTTTGGGGTTTGGGGGTTGTTGTTTTGTTGGTGGTTGTTTTTTGCAAATTTAATTCTAAAAGAAACTCTTTTGGCATTCCATAGCGCTAGGAAGTAGTTTGCTGCTGAATTTCAACAGGAAACAAACTATTTATTTATTTAAATTTCTGGGCAACTCACAGACTGTACAGTGACCTGCAGAGTGTGACCAATTGGGATTCCTGGGGGCAAAATTGGCTCCCAGATCTTCCAACCTCCAATTTAAAGGAATGCTCCCCCCCCCCAAAAAAATGTTGTCATCCAATAGCTGCAGTCCAACAGAATAAATGAATGACTGAGCAATTCAATGTTTAAAAAATATAAAGGCAGGGAGAGAATAATATTATTGTGAACTGCTGAGGGATTTTTTTAATATGTTCTGCGATATATAAATACCAAAAATAAAGAAATAATAAAAGTGTAAGGAAACACTTATTTTGCAGAGATGTTTATCAATATTTAGATTGCTACCCAAACAGTTTGGCAGCAAATAGCAAGCATCAGAATATGAACTACTGCTCCAGCACGTATAAGGCCAATTCAAAACAACCACGCTGGCATGCTGAGAATGTGGCTACTTCATAAGCTACTACATGCGGATGCTGATGAGATGACACAATGACGTGCATCCCTGTTATTCCTACACTGAAATGTAGCTGAAACACAAGGGCCACAATGACTAAGGTGGTTCTTGAACTCTAGTCAAAGTCCAACATACTCTCCAAGGGGCTATACCAGTTCTCTTCCTGCATATCACATTTTGGGAAATGGCTCAACATTTCTATTGCTGGAATGATTCAGTACAGTTTGACATTTACCAGCATCTGCCCTCCTTCTTCCGGGATCAATATTGGAAGCACTGTGTGCGAATTAATACTAAAATAAGAAACAAAACCAAAAAAGGAGGGAAAATGGAACTAATGTCAACGGACAAGCAAATTTTCTGGCCTGCAGTTGGAGTCTGGCAGATGTTCTCCTAGATGCCAGTGGAAATAAATAACTGAAACATGAATAAGATATTTTTTGTAAAGATTCTGTAAATACCTATTTTCCAGCCATTAATCCTTTTTGGCATCAGGCTGTACAGTAGCCAGCCAGAATGATTTTAAAAATGTTTTCACTGCAAGATCGAGGGTTGGAATATTAAATGAAATATTTGTGAATCATTCCTGCAATTTGCTGAAGGGGGAGGGGGTGGGAAATGTGTACATGGAGCTCTTTTGCTCTATTTGTAACTGCAGAAGTCCTCCCCTTTACTTCAATGGAGTGGGGAGCCCAGCATACGCAGGAGGAGAAATGAATTGTGCCACTCCCCGACCCACATGGCACATGATGTGGCAACGGTATGTGTCCTTGCGCAGTTTCTGCAGAGAGAGACCTTGTACCAGGACTGGGAACTGGCCTCATTGAAAGGAAAAGAATAGGGGTGCCCAGCACATAGCATTGTGCCTTCATAGCTCTGATTGTAGCAGAAAAGCTTGGTGTCGTTTATGTAGAGCAGAGTTAGGGAACCTCTTTCAGCCACAGGGCTAAATTCCATTTCAAAGAAGCAAAAGAGGCAAAAGGGGGCAGGGTTAAAAAAAAAGAACCCATGGTATTTTAGCTTAAAGCTCTTGCTTCCACTAATTAAGCCTTAGGGGAGACTTTTCAACCTTTTCGAATGGCAAAATAACCTACACAAAAACTGAGAAACCACCCAATGGTCAGGGGAGCAAACATATCCCCTCCCAGCAATGGAGGAAGGTCAGAGAGAGAGGGGGGGAGGAAGGGGAGGAGCAGGAAACCACACTGTAGGCTATAGAGATCCGCAAATTGGGCTATAGAGATCATGTCCAAATTCCCATGAACTAACTGCAACACTGCCCCCTTTCTATAACTTGCAGACATGGTTGCAATATTTCCAACAGCTTCCTCTCTCATCTTCTTCTGTGCGTGAATAGCTGCTGGTGTCATCTGCTGGAATGGCTGCTGGTGATAACAGTTAAGGGAAGAGGAGTCGTCATGGGAAAAGGACTTTCATAGAAAGAGGTTACAACTAAACGTGACGTCAACCCTTTCGCCTGTTTTTAAATTAGTTCTTCTAGAGATATGTATTCTCTCTCCAAAGCACTAAAGCACATTTCTCCCGTGATTTAGTTGTTGTTGTTGTTGTAATGAATGGGAATAATTATTTACTCCCATACATTTCATGGGAATGGGTTATGGTGCATCTTAATCAGGGCCGGCATCAAGGGTAGGCATGGTTGGGCACCTACTGAGGCCTCACATCCCAGAAGGGGCCCACTGAAAATACCCCCCTGGAGATGCTCCTCCCCTTCACCATTGCAGCCTGCTTGTTGACCTGCCTTTCTCGCTGGCTGAGGCAATGGTGGAGGTGAGGAGATGGAGCAGTAGATGCCACTGCCTCCTTGGCACTGGTTCTCTGCCTGTCAAGGAAGTAATTGAGGAGGAAAAGATTGAGGATTAATAGCAGCTGGTTATAATGGCAGTGACGCATAGAGGCAGAGGACCCATTGAGGACGTCTTGCCCAATGGCCCTCCAAATCCTGGAGCTGGCATTGTTCTTGATGCTTGATCAGTAAAGTAAAATATAAGTTTTTCTATTCTTGTTAAAGGAATGCTTGGGTTTTTGGCGGGGTGGGGAACAAAGGAATCTGAGGCAATGCAGAATGTATGGCCTAACATATATCGTTATATTGAGCCCCAATATTCAGGGAACTGCCCAAAGCCCTTTAGCTTTAGGGAAGTATAAAAATATAATCATAAAAAAAACTCATAGTAACCAGCAAAGGACTAACTAGATGAGAAAAGATGGAATATTTTGCAGCGGATGTTTCATGGCAAGTTTTTTTTAAAAAAAAAACCACGCAAACCTTCATTATGGCAAAATGAAATTTTGGTTAATACATACACAGGATCTTTTCATGGGAATATGCTCAGCTGTTCACAGGAACGTATCTTCAGGAAACCGCCGGATCCGCCACATATTACCCACTTCCCTCTAGCAGCATCGGTAGGCTCAGAGCTCTCTCTAACCTCAGGGTGGCTCACATGGAGCAAAAACATATGACCATTTATTATTAGAAAGGGTGAATTAAAGTTCTGGGACTAGAACTCCTATTAAAATATTTGGATTTCGTAAAAATAAACGACGACTTCATCCTAAGGTAAATGCTTCCCACCAGGAAAGCCAGTAAAAACTGCATTTGCCGAAACCTTCTTTTTCTCTTCAAATGTAAGAAATTGGATGTGGTTTCTTCCTGCACGCACACGCACACGCACGCACACACACTATATGAATTAACTCTGCAAATAATTACTTTGCACATAGGGTATAATTTTACATTTGTTTACTGCCAGTTATTCATCATGTACCTTAGCAAGACTTTAAAAAAAGAAATATCTTAATAAGCACATGCTTGGCAGGTATTATTTTCAGTGGCATATGAATAATCTAATGATCTGATAAACTGGAGAAAGATAGTTTTTCATTAGGTTTATCCCAACTTCGCAAATCAATCCGCAAACGTTGCTAGCCCATAAGAGCAATTACTAGCCCCTCAGACCTGTATTGTCTTTAGAAACAGTGTTTGCAAATCTCCCCTGCAGAATCCCTTGGGGGTGATTCTTTCTTGCCAGCGCACATTATTTACACATTTGCTACGATTTACAAGCCTTTTCATTCTATGGAGTAGGCCACACATCCAAGTTATTAGGGATACTGCTGCCCAAACCATCCATTGTTTTTCCTCCAGAGGCGCTGGTCTTCACCATTGAGATGATAGCTTTTCATTTATCCTTCTCTCTCATATTTTGAAAAAGAGGTAAGTGGCATTCCTCCTGTGTGTGAGAGAAGGGAGAATGGATGCCACAGGAGGGCCCAAGACATTTTTCTGCCTGAGGCAGGGCAGCAAACGGCATATAGACACACCTGCCCAAGTCAAAACATGCAGTTTCCAGGGCCAACCAAGTTATTTGGACACTGCAAGCATCTCTCCCTGTCCCTGGCATTCAAAATACAACAATAATAAATCAAGGGTGCAATCCTCTGCATGTTTAGACAGACATAAGTCCCACATTCTCCCGGCTGGGGAATGCTGGGAGTTCTGGGACTTATTTCTGTCTAAACACACAGAGGATTGCAACCTAAATAACTAACCACCACACTGCCCTTTCCTCAGGCAGCCACCTCACTCTGACAAATGGTAGGGCTGGCCCAGGGTTGACAGCTGCAGTATGTTTGTTTTTTAAAATCTGCTGCTCAATTTATTTGGAGCAGGGGTAACTTGTCAGCCAAATGCAAAAATATATATCGATTTATCTAGCTTAGCTTTCTCCAACCTGATGCCCCCCAGATACTGGCTGGGGATAATGGGAGTTGCAGTCCAATCCATCTGCAACTCCGTTGGACTGCAACTCCCACAACACCCAGTATATGCAGGGCATTGCCCAGGTGTGTTAGCATTCAAACTACAGTTCTTCCAGGAGGATAAAACGCTCACAAGGGCCATGTATGAAAACATTTACACTGCGGGCAGTTCAGGGCTGGATCTACACTACTGCTTTAAAGCGCTTTATAACAGTTTTGACAACAGTATCTGGAGCGTGTCCTGGGCCCCAACAGTTGTCAAAACTGTTATGAAGTGCTTTAAAGCAATAGTGTAGATCCTGCTCAGGATCCATTTTGCCATATTTTCACAAGTCTTTATCAAGCTCTTTGTTTCTTTATTCCATTTCTATACCGTGCCATACCCAAAATTCTCTGGGCAGTTCACAGAAATGAAGTCAAGCTAAGCTTTACCCTGCTTCAAATGTCCCTGTAACTATATCCAATATGAGGAATATTGTGTTTGTGTTTTTTGTTTTAAAAAAGCAACAACTTTATTTAAACCTATCTTAGATAAGGGATATACAACAAGCCAGGAGCCTAACAAAAATAACTCCCTTTCAATGCAGCTTACCTGTTAGAGCTTGTTTCCCTCCTACCATCCAAATCATTTTGAATGAGCCTCCCAGGTTCAGCACCAATGGCTAGCCTTTCACCTACCCAGGGCCCCGCGCAGCCTACACCTTTGAGTAGCGAGGGCGCCCAGCTCGCTTCACCGCTCCCTAGACCTTACAGCTTTGTTCAGATGAATCAGGCAAACCGCAAGTGGAGGATTTGGCTGTCCCCACCTCTTCTAGCCTTGGAGCCTTGCAACGGGCAGGCATGAAGAATCCTCCCTTCACCTTTGACGATACCTTAGTGTGCTCACCAAATATTAGCTTTGGCTTTCTTATAAATCTGAAGCATAAACCTGCCACATGCAAGCAGCACTATCATGGCTGGTAGTCTGCACTCGTCTTGGTATGTCATAAATTGTACTATCCTGCAATAGGTTTCTTTCTTATTATTGGTTTTGTGAGCCGATCATACACATGTGAAACCTTCCTAAAAAATAAGAGAATACTTGTGCAATCCAATGATGGGTACATCCCAACAAATTGAATTCAGCAAGTACTTAAGAGGGAGCGAGAAATAACTGCATGATGTCTTGTGTGAAACATCAATAGTTTCTTCTCCCATTTTGCTCTTGCGGATTCCAATTTCCGGACGAATCACGATTATTACTTTGGCCCCTATGCCTAAAATAAAATCTGTCATCCTCTGTTGCAGCTGTTGAGCTTATCTACACACATTAAAAATGTGCTACAAAAGTACCTCTTGCAACTTTCCACATTACCAAGATGTGAGGCCTCTCCCTTTATTCTGATGCCTCTTGAAAAGGTCTGCAGACCTGAGCGGTAACTGAGGATAAGAAAGACTTCTCTAAAACACAGAAGACAATTCAAGATGAAAAGCTACCATGAGAACAGGGCAGGAATAAAATAGAAAACAGATGAGGAACCATAAATTTCTATTTTATGCTGTCAGCCCACCAGGGATTGCTCACAAAAAGGAAAATCAGTGGCAAATACAACTCATTTCAGCTTGTTGCATTTCCTATTTTAACATCTTGGCTTGCTCAGCAAAGGGAAGAAAAAACTAAAAGTGCCAGGGCATCATTTTTACAAAGACAATTTTCATAGTGTTTTTTTTTTTCATGCAGCAATGTCTTACTGGCTGAGTTATCTGTTAAGAATAGAGGCAGGGTTTTGTTTTTGTTTTTAAATGGACCTAATGAACACATAGGAGCTCCAATTTATACACAGATTTCTACACAAGCTTATTCAATATTTCAACATCACTGCCACTAAAGTGAAGATTCTTTGCATGCACAGAACTCTGAGTGCACACTAGTGCTTCCACGTGCTTTGGACTGGGAACTAAATGTTCACTAATTTCAGTGATAGTAAGTTCAGCAATAACCTGTGTTTGGTCGGACACCACACGAGCCTCCGTTCTAACCATCTTCTTCTCCCTTGTTGCATTGCCCTCAGCTCAGGTGTATTCTAAGGACCTGTCTGGGTTATGCTAAGAGGGAGGAGATACTTAGGAGCCATCATGCCAACTGCCCAAGTCATCTCTGCATTTCACAGAGTAACTGGGGCTTCAATAGGCGCACCAACCATAGCGGCAGGAAAATCCCTCAGAGTCCTCTGGAATCCATCAGAATCCATTAGCCTCCAAAGGCAAACCATTTTAATGGCTCCCCCAGCCTTGCAGAGAGGAAATGCTGCCAAGAGTCTAAATGTCAATAGGAAGTGATCTGATATTGACAATGGGATATATGTTAATGCCCCACTTTCAGATCAACAACCTCCTGTTCAGTTGAGAAAAGCAAATCAAGCAGTTGTCATGGTGGCCATGAAGTCCTGAGCTGTCCCAGATCCAATGGTCTCGGTGGAGATCCCCTGAACCATCATCCTCAGGGTCATCAACAAACACCTATTCATAGACCATCTCTGTGAGCTCAGGCAGGAAGATTGATGGGTAGTGGAGTGGGCTGTACATCAGCAGAAATTCTCATCTGTCCCAGGTACCCAACATAAGATACAAACATTCAAGATTAGCAGCACTCCAATGGACAGTAAACCAAAAAAAGAAAAAAAAAGGAATTTTTTTTGTAGACCACAGCAACCGCTCCCCAACCGAGGAGGGCACAGCTGGGAGAGACTGACTGCTCCCAGTTCCTCCACTCAGATCTCAGTAATGTGTACCAGATTGTCCCTCTCATCCACAATTGAATCATGAATGAGGGAGGTTTTATTTTGGACTGACCTGACATTCAGCAATACTACTACCAGAACCAAGGGCATGCTGGTCAGACAACCAGGGACCATCTGGCTGTGGAAAGAACCGGGATAGGCATAAGGTCTCTAACCTTCCTTCTCCCTTAATCCCCCAAGGCCAAACCTTCTCCTACCCAAACTTAATGGGAGTACCCCCATCCCTCCCGAGGCTATCCAGTGAATTTCCCAGGCACATGTTAAAATTTCAGTTCAAAACAAATAATCGGGGCCACCTCAAGGACATGATCATAAAGACCCACCCACCAAACATATAAGGTGTGCATTCCCAGATAGAAACCAAGCGCTCTCCTTGGCTACTGTGCCCCCAAAATCAGCTCCCACAACAGCTTGGGCTAAAAGCCACACACACACACACACACACACACACACACACACACAGGCAATCCTTGATCAAACCGAAGAGAGCCAACAACTAAAAACATTCGCTCTCCAGGGGGACAGGCATTCAGGGATGTTGGCAGAGTGACAGCTCCTTGGAAGTAGGGGACCAGATGTACTCATTTCAAGCTGCCTTCACTCTGCCCCTGCATCTCATGTCCTGCCTCCCACTGGCTTCTCACCTCGGTTGAGAGCTGTAGGATGAGAGCCCTTGTGCTCACCCAATTCAGCTCTCACCAAAAGCTCACATCTTTGTCCAGGCCCAAACTGGCTGGGAAGGAGATGAAACAGCCTGAATCCAATTTTACAATTCCACTTGGCTGTTTCCAAACACCCTTCTCTCATTGGTTTATATGGGGGAGAAATTCACTACACTAGTTCAGGGCTAGCATGCCTTGCCAGGGGAACCATCCACAATACACCACTTTTTCTCCTAGACACCATTGGAGCATTAATGGTGGAGAAGTGATGGCAACTGAAGTTTTCAACACCACACGGAGGAGCATCCTGTGCCAGACCTCTTTCCCCACACAAGGAGGGGAAGGTCCACAATATCCTAAGCCCCCTGCGACACCTTCATCAGGACCAAAGGACTGCGACCTTAAATGGTTTATTGTATATTGTATTCTTTGCACTCTGCTTTTGTTTTAAATTACATTGCAAACCACCCCAGGATATATTTTAAATACCTTAAATAAATACATAAACACCGTTATTTTATTCTTTTTGAGTCAAGTAATATCCATAGCCTATGTCCAAAAAAAATCCATGCTATCAAAATTGTACTGTGGATACAGCCATATGTCTAAGAGCTTTTCTTCACAAGGCCATTTGTATCTACTTTCGGTTTTATCACAGAATTGAGATCCAACCTCTACACAAAGAGCTTTTCCTTTCCTGCTTTTCTGCTACATAACCTCTAGGTGGCACTGTGCTATAGCAGAATAATGCAATTACACAAATAGGAAAATACTTTTTCTTTCACTTTCACAAATTATATTTTCCCCACTCTAAAAGTCCCTGAAAAAGTACTCTGAGAAAACAGAAGTGAAACTGGAGGGTCACAACATTGTCTAAAGAACCCGTAAACAACAGTGAGTTAGGAATGTCAAGTGCAGAATAAATGCCTCTTACAGAAAAGTGCTAACAGCTCAGATTAGCAAACATGGGTTTAAGGAATAGAACGTGAATGCAAAATTGCACAGGTTCAGTTTTAGGAAGTAAATGTGCCTATTCTTGTTTTGTCTCCTTAGTTGTGCTTCCTCAGTACAGTAAATATTCCCTTCCAGTCTTTAGTTTAAGACACCTGATGGGGGATCTGCCGGATGACCATTGTTGCCAATACCGTTTGTTCTGTGTCGCTGTAAGTGACCATACTGCTTGATTTACACGAGAACAAAGGGAGCTTTCATTACACATGTAGGACAACAGGTGTACAACGCAGGCAGGTGCGTGGGAAGTGCTGCTGATATTTGCAGAACCTCTTTAGTGAGTTATTACTTTGCATGAGATTTGCCATTATTTTTATTCCATGTCTAACCTCAGAATTCCCACAGCTGTTAGCTGCTGCAATCCATTGTCTACTTTCTAAAGGATGACGATTGCTGAAAAGCAATTTCCAGACCCAGCCCAGCCTGCCCGCCCTCCCTCTCTCTCCATCATGCACTCTGCTTCCGGTTCCTATGAGCCTAGAGAAGGATCGATGGAGGCCTTGAGTGCATCAACAGTGAGCATCTATCGACTCACAAAGCAGAAGAGGCTGGTGCCCTGGTGTGAGATTCTTCCCCTCTCCTTCTGCAAAGATGTCTTCAAGACACAACAAACACTGAGGATAATTTTTTGTACTTTCTCACCCTTCTGTCCAGACCCAAATGTGCTGGATGGTCTTTTTTTTTTTTTTTACAAAAAAAACAAAAACAAAACCCCAAATCAATCAAAACCCCAATGCACTCAAGTGTTTTTGGACGCGAGCTGTGAGAATACTCATTGGAGACAACTGTATCCTCATGTCTTGAATAAACAATCGCAGCTCTGTGCAACTCCGTACTTGTTCGCCAGATTCTAGCATGGAGTTCCTGGCTCGCCATGGTTACTTGTCTTTTAAACCAAGGCCTCCCCCCTCCCTCCCCGCCACCCTTTGCCTTTTTGCCAAGATTCTTTGCTTGCTTGGCAGTGGTTCGTTCTCATGTGAACTTTTGCCCTCTTTTAATCTCTTCCAAATTTTACACTAAAAGAACTTTTAACTGATACCTTTTGTTGCCCAGGGATCCCATTGGTGCGTGAGAATGAAGAGAGGGTTCTGCTTGCTGTAATGAGCTCAAGTGACGGTCTTCTTCCTCTGAGTAACCAGTACCTGACAATGACAGGCATCCGTGGGAAGTCTGAAATCAAAAACACAAGAGTACAAGATGCTGGCCAGTTCCTGAAGCAAAATTAGAGAATAAAGAGGACACACACAAATGCTGCCGCCCCGACTCTCCCCTCCCTTCTCCGGACCTTTCAACAAGAGATTTACTTACATTTAACACTTCCAGGATCCATTCCACTTGAATTTGGTTGAAGATAACACAGCTGAAACCAGTGTAAAACGCTGCTTTGATTCCAACTTCTGAAACTTTCCCTTGTTCCTCACTCCTGTCCTGGGGCATAAACATAGGAAGGATCTACACCACTGCTTTAAAATGGTTTATAACAGTAGTGACAACTGTCGGGGCCCAGGACACACGCCGTATACCATTTTCAAACTGTTCTCAAAGTGTCACATCCTGCTGGGTGTAGATCCAGCCCTGGAGTAGGTTGTAGAGCTAACATGCAGCTTGAAAGGAAACGCTCTAGAAAAATACACCTTTCCATTCAAAAGCAACAACTGGAAAAGTCGGTTCTCCAGGGACCTATCTAGTTTACTTTCCAGAACAACAGCAGCAGCAGCAGCACAGTTTGGTTTTTTAAAACACTTTTATTTTAAAAAAAAGAACTACAGCCACCAAAGAGCCTCTAACAAAGCACCCAAGGTGACATTCCCATTTATTTGCATAGTGAACCTTTCTTCCAACTCTAATGAGATCTTGTATTTACCAGAAAAGCGTGAGCTTATGAAGAGGGGTGAGGGGAAGCCCGTTTCAACAGAGATGGCTCCATGGTTTTGGGAGGCCTGAGCAAGACACCCTTTGTCATGTTTGCTACCATTTGCATCTGTTGCTCCTCCTTCTCACCACCACCATTCTCTGGGCCTGTACAAGAGGCTGCTGGACAAGTCTGCAATGGTGAAGAGGCAGAGAATCTCAGGGAGGGGGGCTTGCTCCCATGGTAGTGGTGGGGTGCCCAGCCATGCTTATCCTTGATGTTGGCCTTGCATGGTACATACCAACACTGGCCATATTTAGAGATGGGGATACATTCAGAAGAAATGAAAACAAATAAATGAATGAGGTGTTGTTGTTTTTTAACCGACTGGCCCCCATGGCAATTTCAACATAAAACATAGAACAGCAGCATACAGGGTAATCAAAGATGAGAAGAAATTATGGTTTTACCAGAATGACTCGGTTTGCACAACATGAGGGTGGTTAATAAGCCACAGTGGCACCTCCTGCATGTAATGCTTGTGTGCCAGATGGATTTACTTAATTATCCCTTGCTGGTGTGGCTTGTCATAACATCTGAACGCAGCAAGGGTTGGAGTGGATAACAAACCATCCAGAACCCATGGTATGGTCTAGGGTTGCTGGGTGGTTGGTTAACTATTCAACCAACCACCCTCACTGGGTTCAAAGTCACAACAAGCCATGCTGGCAAGGGGTGATCACTAGGGCTGTGTAGGGCCTCGAGCCAAGATGGGCTGATTCGGTCCGCCTCACCTTGGTTCTGAGGCAGTTCGGGGTCAGCCTGAGGTGTCCCGAGCCGAAGCCATAGAGGTCACAACTATGGTGGTCATAGAGGTACTAATCAACAGAGCGCCTGCGATACCTTAAAATTGCACGGGGCCTAGTTCTTTCCGTCGTAAGCGGGGAAAGGGGGCCTTTTCTGGGTGCCGGCTGGGCAGCTGGCACCAGAAAAGGCTGAGGCGAGTCGGAGGGCCCAAATCCCACCTCAGCTCTGGCACCAAGACGAGGCAGGCAGCCCCCAAAGCACCCCGAGGAGAATCGGGGTTGCTTAGGGGGCTCCAAACCGGCCTCCGAGCCGAATCGAGGGGTCCCTGCACAGCCCTAGTAATCATGTAAATCCAGCTGGCACGCAACCACTATATGCAGAGTGGTTAATAAGACACCGTGACCTATTAACCACTCTTGTGGCATATGAACCAGCCCAATAAGAAGTAAAAGAGTGACAGGGGTGTTAGGTCACAGTGCTCTGTGGGAGGTGAATCACATTTAAGATATGCAGAGTTAGCTGGCACAGGCATACATTCCTGCCTTATTCCTCTTCCCACTTTTGCCATCCAATTTTGATGTGCTTGTCTTGACTATACCAGGAAGAAGCACAATCAGTATGGTCTATTATTCATTGTTTGAGGCACCTGTTAGCACTGAGGTCAATCTAGATATACCTCCTGTCTGGTACTATATTCTTCATATCTGTCCACGTGAACAGGTTAGCAAAGCTTGCAAGATGAACGCCACCACCTCAACATTTCCATACTCTGAATGACTGAGTAGCATTTGGTTTCCGAATACCAATTGGAGACATCATTTACTATGAAACACACAAACTCACGTGTATATATAGTGTCATTGTGTCTCCAATTAGGAAGGAGGCAAGTCTCCTGGTCTAGAAAATAGAAAGCTCAGAGCAATAACATTTGCAGAGAGATTCAGTGGGCTGAGAAGAAGTAATTCTGCTGAATCTGAACTAACTGAAGGATCCCAGCATACTTAACGCTTCAGAGGGAGAAATGTGGCAGAACTGCCCACTCCCAATAGAGGTTGATTGGTAGGGAGCATGGCCAGAACAGGACTTGCGCAAAGATAGACAGGCAACCTCCTCTTGGAGTTGATATTTCTTCTGGGTGACCCCATCTAGGGTCATTCAGCCAATCACACCCGATGCAGAGACACAAATGAATTTATCCACCTACAGACAAAGATGATTGGAAAAGGGGGTAAGATTAGAATAGCAAAGCAAAACAGGGCAGTGACTTCTGTGGCTATGTACTTTGGGCTCACAGGTTTAATTTGTTTTACTTTTGCTACCCAGAAGTAGGCCTTCTCAATAGTGGCACATCAACTGGAGAATGTCTTCTCCAGATATTCTCACCGGACACCTTCCATATTCTGGTAATGGCTGGTGAACACTCATTTATTTCATGAGGACTTCTAAAACTGGTGTAATTTACTGTTTGTGAACCACTGTTGACATGCTGTGTGTTCTTAATCATCTCATTCAATGTCTCTCTTCTGGAACATTTTTGTGTTGCTATTCGTTAGTTTGGGATATTGTATTTTAAAACTGTATTTTTTTCATCAATTTATTTTGTGAGCTGCTTAGAGAACAACGTTTTGGGCAAACTACATAAATATATTTACTTAGTAAGTAAATAGCAGTTCTCTCGCAGCATATGAGAACTAATAAATTGCCATTGCAATGAAATCCAAGTCCTCAAAAGAAGTTCCATATTATTATAGAATATTGACATTCGCTGTATCTTGCAATACAAATGCTTTCCCATAATATGGGTGCTGAAGGTATCCAGGTTTCTGAGTTGTTCCACTGATGCAATTCATTATTCCCAGAGTGCATGCGGGCTCATGACCTTACTTCTAGGCAGCAGTGACCTCTTGTAATCATTTACAATGTCAGCGGACCCTCCTGTTGCTTTTCGGAGCCTATGAGAGAAAAAGATGTGCAGTCCACATTGGTAACTGCACTGATATGCATTAAGAGAGAGAGAGAGAGAGAGAGAGAGAGAGAGAGAGAGAAAGAGAGAGAAAGTAACATGAAAGAAAATCGACTTAGGAAAACACAAAAGCTAGAGGCAATCAATAACATATGGAATAAAGTAAAGAGACAAAACCTTTAAAGTGCCCATGCTTAAATGTCAAGAGTATTAGAACAAAACAGCTCAGAGCAGAAGTGTGGGGGCAGAGGGATACATTTTACAACACTACAGAAACCCAGCTCATAACTGAGTTGAGAAATAATGGCAGGGAAAGGCACAATAAAGTATGATGAAAGTACACAGTTGATTCTGATATATATTAGTGGGGCAAAGAGGATTGATGATCTGTCAATCTTTAAAAAGACAACCTTCCCAGTTATCTTGAATGAAATATTACTTCATATCTCATCCAGTTCTATGGTTTTATGTAGTTCTTAAAAAAAAAAAAAAAAAAAAAACTTAAAACCTAGGCCTATGGAACTTTGATTTATTATCCATGATCAATAAAAAAAATGAAAATATTTTTTAAAAATAATGTTCAGCAAGCAAAGCATCACCTTATACCATAAGCTTATACCAAGGCAGTAACTCATAAGCCCTATTCAAGCATTTGGAATTTGGGTATACTAAAGGGGGGCACCAGCTACATCACCTCTGTGAATGTTTTCATTGCCCTCTACATGTGCAGGGTAACTTTCTGCAGGGGAGAACTTCATGCATCCATGGAGGCTCTCCTCTTGATTTAGCACCCCGGAAAATCAAAGCTTCAGAAAGTCACATTCTTCATATAGAGAGTCATGAAAATGGTAATGGTAGGTGGCTTCCCCTCCTTACAGACTTGTTTTCATCACATTTTTAATGCTTGAAAATGGCTATAGATCCACATATATAAGAGCCCTATTATCAGGGTTGGCATCAAAGGTCAGCGTAGTTGCAAAGACCCTGGGCCCATTGCAGAGGGCCCAAGGGCTCAGAAGTGGCCATGACCAATCCTGCCAACACTGCCAATCATAAGAACATAAGACGAGCCATGCTGGATCAGACCAAGGGTCCATCTAGTCCAGCATTCTGTTCACACAGTGGCCAACCAGCTGCCCAGGGGAAACCCATCAGCAACTAGTGTACATAGGCATACCACCTCTGATAATGAAGGTAGCATGTAGCCATCAGGACTAGTGGTCATTAATAGCCTTCTCCAGGAATTTGCCTAACCCCTTTTTAAAGCCATCCAAATTGTTGGCTATCTTGTGGAAGCAAATTCCATAGCATAACTATGTGCGGTTTGAAGAAGTACTTCCTTTTATCTGTCCTGAACCTCCCACCAATCAGCTTCATGAAATGACTCCAAGTTCTAATATTATGAGGGAGGGAGAAAAATGTCTCCCAGGCAGGATCTACACTAATGCTTTATAAAGGTTTATAACAGTATTGACAACTGTTTGGGGCCCAGGACACATCCCATATACCATTTTCAAACCATTTTCAAAGTGTTATATCCTGCTTGGTGTAGATCTGGACCCTATCCACGTTTTCCACACCATGCATAATTTTGTAGGCCTCTATCATACCTCCCCTTACTCACCTCATTACCCTCTCCTCACTCCAGCCTCAGTGTCCCTGCTGCCCTCAGCATTATAAGAGTCATAGCAATGACAGCTATTTGTTACTGCCATTCATTCACCACCGACGTCTTTCCCTCTTCGTCATGATGACCAGAGCAGTGGGGAGCTGGGGCAGCAGCAGTGCCAGTAGGTGGAAATTATTTCCAGACATGGATCCATCAGTGATACCATGCCAAAGGCCCCCTAAAGTCTGGTACTGGCCCTGCCTACCAGAAGTGCGAGTGTAACCCATGGTGTTGTCATATTTTGTATTATCCAGCATAGCGATATTTAGCAGCATAGGGCGTGGTAACTAGGGATGAGGAAGAAATTTGTTTGGTTCACATATTAATGTGGACTTACCTAATTTTGCACTTTTGAATTAATACACAAACTGAAACTCAGGGCCTTGCTAGACCATGCCGGATAAGCCGGCATGGAGGCGGGGTGACGTCGCACTAACTTTAGCACGCGCCGCCCCACCTCCTACACTGCCGACGCGCAGGGAATACGGAAGCACTGCAGCTTTGGCCATTTTTTGGGGGGCGGGGTTTGTTAAAGGGGCCACGTGTGGCCCGAAGACTCGGGACAAGGTAAGGTTTTTTTTTTACTTAAGCCCCCCACCCTTTTTAAAATTAAGCCCCCTGCCCCCTGCCCACTCTTTCCCCGCCCTCCCTCCCCGTCCCCGTCTCCCTTGTCACCCTCCGCCATCCCCCTCCATCTCCCTTGTCGCCCTCCGCCATCCCCCTCCGTCTCCCTTGTTGCCCTCCACCATCCCCCTCCGTCTCCCTTGTCGCCCTCCGCCATCCCCCTCGCCAGCTGGTCCGGCCTTCCCCCCCTATGTCCCCCCCCAGGATCCCCCCCCTGACCCGATGGGCACAGCACTCGTATGAGCGCTGTGCCCAGTCCGTGGCTTTTCCCGGCTACTCGCGAGCAAGTAGCCGCAAAAAGCCACAGACCTCGCTAGACGTTCCACAGCCCCGGCCTCAGGCCGGGGCTGCGGAAAAGGCACGCCACAAGCGACTTCGCTTATGGCGTGCTAAGGGAGTCTTCAGTGCGCCTTGACCTCGGATTCCCCTGTGCGTCATGTGGACGCACAGCAGGGAAACCGGCCCTCAAAGCGCGCTAAGGCCTCGTCTAGCAAGGCCCTCAGTTACCCTTTGAAATTTACACTTCTCTAAATTTGCCAATAGAGTTCACTAACAACAAAAAATGCATACAAAATGTGTATATAAGGAAAAGGGCACACAAAAATGTGTATAGTGAAAATAACATTCAAATAAATTATATTTGGAATATTACTGACACAAAATGTAAATATTAGTCAAATTTCCATGGTCAAATTTACGAAAAATATGGGAGTTTATGGCTCATTGGGAAAGGGTTAAGATCACTCTGTGGTGCACTCTGTGTGTATGTTCATGATTCTGGATCCGTTTCCGTGCCCGTGGTTGTCCCCTGGCTCTGATGGGTCACCAAGGAATGCACGAAAAGGCAGCCTTCTTATGTGAGGTGCTTTAGCATCATTCAGAACCACGGGAGACACAAAGGCCGGTAAACTCCTGAGACTCAAAGCACTGCCCCAGGCCCTCACCTCGGTGGGTTTCTGTGCAGTTTAGCCAAGAAGTGTGCACAGGGCAAGAAGTAAGCACTCTCATTATGGTTGCCATTTGGGAGAAGACAACCCAGACCTTCTCTCCACCTGTAAACAGAGGGGGGTCTGCAGTTATATTTTATTATTTATTACATTTATATTCTGCCTTTCATTTCTGCAAAGCAACTCAAGGTGATATCCCCATTTCAATGTTGCCACAACCCTGTGTAGGTAAGGCTGAAAGATTATCTATGGCCCCAAGGGCCACCTGACGACCTTCATGACCGAGTGGGGAATTGAACCTGGATCTCATCAGTCAAAGTCTGAAACTCTGCAGCACACTGCATTCCAATCCTTGTGTAATCAGAAGGAAGTCGCACCAAACTCAAAGGGACTTACTCACTAGTAAGTGTGTTAGAATACAGCCTAAGTGACCTGAGTATGTAATGCCCCATGCTGGTGAGAAAAAAGTAATTGTGGAAGTAACTGGGATGCTTTCTTTCATTTCAGACTTACTGTGTGGCTGACTGAACAATAGTAACTTGCCAAAAGCATATTTTACTTTATCTTTCCTTTAATTTTTTTAAAAAATAATCTCCTTTATATATATTTTTTCTGAGATCACTCTCATTCAAATTATCAAAGCTTGCTATCCTTGTTAAAAGCAGCTTGAACTGACTTTGCCTTCATCTGTTCCTTAAATAAATGATCTGCGAACAAAGCAGAACTGACTGAAAAGGTAAAAAGAAGGAAAAGATTTGCAGAAGGCATTTCCACCTCTGTCTCTCTAATTCAGCTCAAGTAGGTCACCACTAAAGGCAGAAAACTGTTGGGAAAGCATGATGAATTGTAGCTTTGAACAGGATATCTTAGTGCAGTTGGGAAAGCAATGTAAAATTAACAAGGTAGGGCATGTATAGTTGTATGGATCATCTTTAAATTTATTTATTTCATTAATTAATTACATTTCTATACTGCCCAATAATAGGGGTCCTAAGAACTCATTCAGTTACTATTCAGTAGCTATGATATCAAATAATGGCTGGCATGTGTGAAGAAGCCTTCACAGATCAACTACCAGATAGAGAACATATGAGAAGCCATGCTGGATGAGACCAAAGATCCATCTAGTCCAGTATCCTAAATCCCAAAATGGCAAACCAGTTGCCCATGGGAAGCCCACAAGTATGACATGAAGGCAATGACCCTCTCCCATTGGTGTTCCCCGGTAACTGGTATTCAGCAGCATGCTGCCTCTAACCATGGAGGTAACATCGCCATCATGACCAGTAGCCTTTGATAGCTAGGGCCAGCCCTACCATTAGGCAGAGTGAGGTGCTACATAGAAGACAGGCAGACTTGTGATCATGTGCACTTGTGCAAGATCACCAATTATTTTTTTAAACAAATATGACACCATTTGCACATATTTCAAGATTCCCCCTGCCCCCCAAAAACAATTTGCGCAAATTGCCACCATTAAAAAACAAACAAAAACGGAATCCACATATTGGCTCAACTTGTTATAGATTGAGTCAAAGCCTGAAATGAACTCTGCAGAGCTGAACTGGGCAAATCTGTCAAGTTTTCCCCTCCAAACAGAATTCTCATAAATCCCTAAACATTGGGTCCGCTACAAGTGGTAAAAGGAGACAGGACTAGTGTAGCACAGAATATCACCAGTGGTCTGTGGGCCCATGTTATATCCACTTTGCTGAAGTTTAGCAGTTTTAGATCTGGTCAGTGCATGAATGGGGGATCACCTAGGAATCTCATGTGCTCTGCCTTGAGCTCCATAATGAAAGAAAGGTGGAATATAAATACTCTAAATAGATAAATAAATAAATAATAGAATATGAGTACATGAAGAACATACATGATTGAGTATCATAGCTCAATGGCAGAACATTTGCATACAAAAGTTCTCCTGACATCTCTAGGCAGGGCTAGAAAATACTATTCTGTTAAACCGTGAAGAACCACTACCAATCAATGTAGACAACTGGGCCTGTTCAGATGACACTTCAGGTTCTGTGGATCATGAAACTGTGGTTCTCTGGAGTTAGCACTAACCACAAGCCATGCTGTCACATCCAACACTTTAAGCCATGGTTAGAGCCACTAACTCTGCTGCAGATGATCCAACTGTGGTTAGTGTGTGAGCAGGCTTTAGCAAAATGCATCACACAAGACACCTTAAACCCTGCTGTTTAACTGAAAGACTTAAACAGCAGGGTTTAAGGTGTCTTCTGAAATGGCCCAATACTGAATTAAATGGGCCACTGGTCTTAGTCAGTGTAAGGCATCGTCCTATGTTCCTATTCATTATGGATGTACTGGAATACAAATAATTGACTTTCATCATTGCACTATAAACATTTCAAGAGTAAATCTTCTTAATGTATGTTACTGTTACTTTTAATCTGATCAAGCCAATCTGATCACCTTTTACGTTATTATAGATTCTTTTAATATGCTGGTACCTTGTTGGGTAACACTGAAAGACACAGAGTCCCGTGTGTGCCCTGAAGCTACCAAGAGCTTTGGAACATGGCCAGGGGGTGCACATATGTGTAGATAAGTATAAGATGTATGTTGCCTAGGTCTGGCAGAGAAAAGATGATTTTTTATTCTCTTCTTTAATTTTGGGGCATAAATCCGTACTTGTTTTCACAGCAACATTAGCTCAAAATTGCAGATACTATATGTGGCAGATAAAACCGTTGCTTGGAAAGATGGACCATATGTCACACTGAACTACTCAAGAGGCATCAAGCTTCCCTGCCTGAAGATCCTTAAAAGATACAATTTTATGCTCAGTTAAAATGGAAAAGAGCATTATGTTTAAGGATAAACCCATTTAGTGTGCAGCTATTTGCTAAAGTCTGCTGCCAAATTGCTAGTTAGCGACACATTCAGGCCGCATGAGAGAGAGAAAAGAGAGAGAGATTGAGAGAGAAGAAGGAAGGGGGGACAATTCTACTTCTTCTTTTCGATTTATGAAGCAATCATATATTGGAATGTAGATCAAATTCAGGTTTGTTAATGATCCGTAACTGTAATGTCACAAACAGAAATTAAGGGTGCTCCCCAAGACTAAGGCCACAGCTAAACCTAAGGTTTATCCTGGGATCATCCAGGGTTCGCCCTGGATGATCCCTGCCTGAGCACTGGATCCCCTGTGTGTCACCTAGATGAACAGGTTTGACCCCTGGATGATCCAGGGATAAACCTTAGGTCTAGCTATGGCCTAAGTTAAGCCAAGCAGAATCAAAAGAATAAATATTTTCTGAGGCTTCTATTCAATCATTTCCTTCTTCCAGAAGAAGAAACCATTGGCTACAATCCTGTGTGTCTAATTTTTCAAACAGGCATATGTCACCTATACCATGGGAATTTCAGCGTTCTCAAAATATATTTAATACGATACTGATGATCTGGAGAACTTCACTTGCCTTAATGCTTTTGGAACCTCTTTGGAAACCAGTGAAATTACAAACAGTTGATACTTGTAACTTCATTGATTTCATTTTAATGAAAACTTCACTTCTTCTACCACTGTGATCAGTTTGGACCATTTTGTTCATTTGTTTCTGGAAGTCTCTAAGACCTAATTCACACATCATTGCTGAGATGTAGGATCTCCTCCTGTAGTTGCTTCCCAAATCACTGTAGTAAAATTTGTGATGGACAGCAAAGAAATAGATGAGTATTTAAAGGAAGGACCTGGAATTCAAATACATGTTTCTTGTTTTCTGTCTCAGGAAATATAGCCTTCAGGCTTGAATGATATATGTGGCTTCCCCCTGATTCACATGGACAAACGTTTTTAGATATTCAAGACAAGGTGACCAATTACCTGATGTGGCTAATGGAGGCCTAAGTCCTAGGCAGTGACCAAGCACTTCTATCTTCTATTGTCAACATAGACATGCTATGATAACACATATTTTCCAAGAGTCACTTCATTTTTTCTTTTCCCAAATGTCATTAGTGAATTGTTTTGTTACAAAGCAACAGCAGATGTTTGTGGTCTGCATCGTCTCAGCATCCCTCTACACACTAGTGAATATTCTGTATTTAATCTTTCTTTTCTTTTTCAGCAGAATTTTATGTTGGCACTGTTGAAGTTTTTATGCCCCCCTCCCAGGCCTGATTTAGAAGCATCTATTAATAAATTGACAGGCTGTGACATATCATAGCAATTTGGAGCTTTTTCATCTCTGCCTGTGAGTGCTGCTTTTAGTGTTTCTGAAGGCTTTTATTCACAATGCCATAGTTTCCTCCTTGAGTTTTTCCTCTGAATGGGGTTGTCAAGCTAGCTATATTTGATATAATTTTCTCCCAGGACTTATACCTTTAAACTGTCAATTTGCCTATCTTCTATATGCCTTTTTTTTTTAAGGATTATGTTTAGTTTCTCTAGACGGAGCCTTTGCAGTCATTCAAATACTTGCCCTAATAAACCTCTTGATTTTTATGAGCTGCTACTTTAAAGCTACAGTCCTGTACTCACTCACCTGAAAGTAAGTTCCATTGAACTGAATGGAACTTACTTCTGAATAGACATGTATAGAATTGAGTTGTGAATTATCTGTGTCATGCAAGCCTTGCTTCCTTCCTCCCACACACATACACTTTTTAGCTTAGAATAATATTCTCTACCACCAGTGTTATACATCTCTATTTTTGTATTCTACAAAGATACTCTCTGTAGCAAGGCTATCCACGCTCTTGCTATTTTACTGTACCCCAAACATTCCAGTACAATAAGTCATTTCTTGAATTATATACACTGAAAGTCATTGGGTGGGATCCAAACCTAGTTATTCTTAGAACAGACCCACTCAAATCAATGGGACTTATGTTAGTCATTACATCCCATTGTTTTCTGTGAACCTACACTAAGGGTACAATTCTATGCATGTTTAGACAGAAAAAAGTCCTACAACTCCCAACATTCCCTAGCCAGCAATGCTGGCTGGGAGTCGTAGACATTTTTATGACTAAACATACATAGGATTACACCATTAATCTGACTAAATCTGGATCCAACACACTAGGTTTAGGGGGGGGTGGTGATTACACAATGAGAGAGATTACCATTTGCAAAATATTGTGATCCCTGCCAAGTTAATTAAGCAAGAAGAACACTGATTCTAGTTAACATGGTGTGTGTGTGTGTTTCTTGTGGTAGAATCATAGCAACTTGTAGCATGCAACAATATATACTCATCCTTTCTTGGAAAAAGAGAGTTTCAGCAAAGTTGTTGATGTGGGAACAGAAGCAAATAAATGCTGAGATTATTTATATGTATTTTAGCAGGATAAACTGCCTCTTAAGTAACATGAATGAGGTCTCTTCATTATACTGAAGCCATTCCATATTTGATCTCATGCTTTCTTATGTTCCATATACTCTCAGACTTCAGAAATTCAGCAGACACTTCTCTGGCAAACTTCATACTGTTAAATCAATTCCTTCTCAGTGAACACTGGTTCATTGCACTTTGGGAGGATCATCCACAAGCTATTATTCCAGCAGAATTGTATGTTATCATCCACATACTTATCTAGGATCAACTTGTCTTTTGCTTCATATAATCATCTACCAAGAAAATCACTGCATTGGTGGTATTTGACATACTTAGTCATCTTTAGACTGTTACTTTATATTTCTGCCTGATTTCTTTTAACTGATTGGGAATACAACAGCTTGCTTAAGGGGTGGCCTTGTCCAACATCTCAGTGTACAACAGCCTTCCCCAACCAGATATTTTGGGCAACAATCCATCAGCCCTGACAATTGGCCCATAAGTGCCAGCCAGCATGGCCAATTGTTGTGGTTAAAAAAAATCTGGAGGGCACCAGTTTGAGGGAGGCTGGTGTACATTTATAGTTGAAGTGAAGTCCCCAATTAATAATTGTGCATTGGTGTGGAATTCTGAGAGTTAACTACTTTGGATAAATTTACATTAGGTGCAATTGTACAACCTTGTGCATGTGTTGCAACAGTGTTATGGGGTGAATGCCTATATGAAGTGTTTTGAACAGAAAAGTATACTAAGACGATAATGAGTGTTGATTGATGGAGCCCTGTCTGTTCTCCAAGGGTGAAAATCCTTCCTCAAGAGAAAATCAACTTATTCAAGTCTGTCATTAGGTTGTGTTGCATGCATATGTTTTCTCCTAGACAGACAGTCCCTGCCTGGTGAAGCTATTGCCTCAACTCATTGGGGTTGCCTTCCATTCTTTGTCCTGCCCTGTGTAGGATTTAGATCATAGAAAGCCAGTACGTATTCAGTGCATCTACGCTTCCGAGCTAGTGACTCCTTCTAATGCATATCATTCTGGCTAGTTAACATTACCTCAGTGCAGATGTAATGTAGGCCAGGGCTGCTGTAATTTTAATATTAGCGTACAAGTGGAAATTTCAGCAAGTTCAGTTTTATGCACTGCAGCATGACAAGCTGTACCTGTCCTTTTCTTCTCAAAGATAGGTACAGTGTTCTGTCTGCCTTTGCATCTAGTCGTCATGCCACTGTGGCCACAGGAACCTCAGAGAAATGTGGGGATGGGACGGACAAAAGCAACAGATAAGAAATTGTAGGGCAGTCAGAAGGGACAAACCTAGCAGGTGCGGCGTGGACTGTAAGCTGCCTATAGTGTACCAGTACCTAGCATACATTGAAAAGCTGAACGTGACCTGCTGGTAGAAAGGTGAGAAATCGCTCGGTTTTAGCATGAGACTCTCCAGAGAACTATTATTTTGTTTACTTGAAATCTTTGACAAGCAGGAAAGATTGATTGTGTAGGTTTTTACACAACTCCCTTCCTTTAAAAAAACAACAACAGGGGGGCAGGGGGAGACAGGTCATCCAAACTGGCCCGTCTGCACTTACCAATGATTTAGCTCTAAAAGACTCCGGCTCCCTCCCAGCCACCAAACATTTCGCTGCCTGGCGCTAGTTCGTCTTCTCATGACAGATGCTCTAATTGCGCTCTCCGAAAGCTCGCCTGCATCCCAGAAGGAGCTAGTTAAACACAGGTTCTTGCTGGAGGCTGACAGCCGATGGGCTCCCCCTAGGGGTCGATGAGTCTCGGTGGAGGGAAGGAGCCGGGGCACGTTGCCAGGAAACAGGCCCCACAGCCTCTTCTGACAGGAAAACACAAGCAGCCGCGAACAGCGATTCTTTGGGAGAGCGGTGGGGGGCAGGGGGGAGGGGGCCTTTGTTAGGCTCGCGTAGCTTCTTGCCAGCATTACCTCAGTTTAGTATACCCCGATTTCTTTTGGCACCCTTCTTACTGGAACGCTCTGAACCACAGGGCCAAGTTCTCACACTGCTGAGCAACCTTTCGGAAGCTGTTTTTCATTATTTGTTCCTCATTTACCAAAATAAGATTCCGGGGCTGTTTTTAGAAATCCAGAGATGTTTAATGATGTGTTCGTGAGAAGCTGGAGGGTGACACGGTCCCCGTCATATACACCAGGGTGGGAAAACCGCAGCCCAAGCCCAGTGCCGCCTCCTATTCACCTTTCACAGAGAGGGCCCTGTTGTTTGGTGAGCCTCGTCATGCTGTTTGGGGCCTGGCCATTATTATGATTTTTCCCCTCTTTTAAAGATGACAGAACTCTATTAGTAGGGCTGCCAGAGGACCTTGCTTTATTTCATGTCCAATTCCAGTTTAAAGATAAAGATCTATAAGAACTCTTGTCTACCAACAGTTATCACCTGGATATAGACCGAACAGGCAGACACACGTTACCTGGTCACTTTCTTTCATTCTATGTACTGTATTTTCACTTACTGTTTTTCTATTTAAGTTATAATTATTGCTAAATTTGCACCTGTGCATTTAAAATCATATGCAGTTTTTATGCAAATATTTGTTCTTTTTTTCTCTTTTTTTCTTTTTTTGGGGTGTGTGTGTGTGTGATTCATAAGTGGCTACCCTATTGGGCCTGACCTTCATCTCTAACTGCACAGGTCACAAACAATTAAATCAGAGGGTTTCTCAAAGCATTTCCACACACGAGTAACGTGGTTCTTCCTCCAACTGGTTTGTAACATGAAGGTGAAATCCACATGGGCCAGGGTAAGTATTTGTACTACAGCTGCCTCTCTTCCTGTTTCTGTTCTGCACAGTAGAAGTTTCAGTTTTATGGGGCGGGGGACAGGCGAAATACCCTTAGTTGTGGCCCCCTGATATCAGGGGGCTTCATCCTTTTCACTGCTTTCTTACCTCACTGCATCCTCCTCACTGGTTGCTCTTTGTGAGAATGGGCAGGATATACATCTAATAAATGAAGAAGCATACTGTTCAACTATTTGGTCAGAACTACTACCATAATATTAAACCCTTCCCCAGCCTGGTATCCTCAGGATGTGTTGGACTGAAGCTCGCATGAGTCTCAGCCAGTACGCTATGCAATTGCAAACTATAAGCCAAAGAGACCCAGTTGCAGTGACAACAAGGTATTTTGGGAGACTAGTGATATATATATATATATACATATACATACATACATATCTGTCTAAAATTATTTTAAGGACACCTAAAATAATGTGGAACCCTACATTAGGGTTCCACATTTAGAGCTATATGTGGAACCCTATCTGGGCACAGACCAGATGTGAATTCAGGGTCATATTGAGAAATAACAGTGCTGTGGAGTTGAGTGCACCTCATAATTTTACTCAACCATCTAATTCTCATTAAACTTTTACTAAGAGAAGCATTGCATTAACCGCTGTTGTTGCCTCTTCCTATTCACCAGATAGGTAGCAGCCAAAGTGCAATGCCAACATAGCTGACTCCAGTGGAGAATGACACTTGTACATCCCCATTCTTCCAGCATAGTGGCTAAGCCTTTAAAAACACCTGCTCTTTTTTGGTGCCATTCTGGTTGTAGGCTAATAAGAGTGTGGGACTAAGCAGGAGAAAGGCCTAGCTAGCATAAGGCAGAAAATAATTATTATTGCTTGCCAAATTATGACCATGACAACAACGGGCAGGCAAGCTATGAGTCGCTGACCCGAGGCAATGCAATGTGTCATGGAAAGAGAGAAGCAGCCCAGGGACCATGGTGGCCCAAGGCCTCAATTTGCAATGAGTGTAAGGCCTACATGCCAAATGGTTCTTCTTTATTCCCCCATTTCTCTATAGATCAATACTGACATTTTTATAACCACATGGAAATAATAATAAGAATAATGACGGTCGTGGCAAAGATTTAAAAATCGCATTTCCAACATCTAACCTAAGGCATTTGCTCAAACAACACAGAATTGCAAAACCTGAATATAATCCAGAGCTTTCCAAACACCTGTGAATTAGTCAGTGGAAAATTCTCCTTCTCTTTGCAAGCAAGCACAGATGAGCTGAGCCTTCTGGGCATTTTAGCAGTTAACCATCTGTACACATAACCTCTCCCCATCCCTCCACCTCCATAGAATCTTGTAGGAGGATGCAAAATCCAGTCATTGAGAGAAGGAAATATATTTACACCAGCTACACCTGTTCTAGAATTCACAGCCCATACTGTATTGTGCTGTATATTTGGCCTCCTTTATATATTCTCTCCTCTTTGAATAAATGCCATTGATTTAGAAGTAGATATACTATGCTTCTTCCCTAACCTATGCAATGTCAATTAGCTGATTTAATACATTTAACCTTTCTGGCTCCCCCCGCCCATGGTTTTTGTATAGAAGGTATTTAACAATGGACCTTTTTATATCTATATATCTATATATACTTTGTTGTTTACTTACTTACCCTGTGCTACTACTACTTCACTTAGTGCTTGGTGCAATATCTCCTAGATCTATTGATTTGGGGCTTGGCTCGAGCAGTGCATATTTAGAATGGGGCACAATGACCACTGTGTTGGCACATCATCAGTCACTGTATCATACTAGTGTCTTGAGTTGATGCAATACATTGAGCTGATACCGTAGTACTCAGTACCCCCTACTCCAAGTGCACTTATGTGCACACATGAACACAGACATACCATAACTCTGTGCTTAAATACTTTAAATACCTCATCTATCACCTTGATTGCAACTACTTTACTTTTTCCCTGCATGACTGGGAGCATCATCAGGCAAGCGTTTTATCGCACGCTTGTTACTGGCCACTCACGTTTTTTCATGGGTCCTTTTGATGATGACGTCTGCCTCCCATGCATACTTCTGCTCTTTTTTCCATGACAAAATAAGACCCAGCAAATCCATTTTTTTAAAGCGAAACTTGCCACCATTTACTTCTGTGTGCAGGAAAAGTGGCGCAATAAAAAAATGCCCACTGATTGGGCCACATGGTCGTTGCTGCATGCTCTTTCTTCACCGCGTGAAGAAAGAGGAAGCTGTTCGTTGCTATTGTGGGACATGAGGAGGAGGCCAAAGCGACAGTAGGCAAACGCGATTCCCCCCACCCCCATCTGATGATGCTTTAAACCACACCTGGGATAAAGAAAATACACTTCATTATCGTGAGTTGTATTTTGCTAGTTTGGAACTGGGAAAGGCAGTGCTGGCTCAAGGTTTGATCACTCTCCCTACAGAAGGAGAGACTATATTGCATCACAGTCCCAGCATGACCAAGGGACAAACTGAGTTTTAGATATGTCTAGTTTTTTAGGGTGTATATACATGAACACAGAGGCCATCCTCACCTCCTCACATTTAAGGTATCTGCATACAAAATTAGCTAAGTCCACTTGTACTGGGCCTTTGAAAAAGTGACCAGATTTAACAAGATAAATGGTGGCCAGAGGTGTGTGTGTGTGTGTGTGTGTGTGTGTAGTAATCTAGTATCACACAAATTCCCTGCCCGTTTCTGCCTGCCACTCACTCTCTCCTAGCACTTATTTAACATGTCATCTGCTCATTGATGAGGACATCCACTTTTGACTCTTAGCATAAATGACCATCTCAGACACGCTCCTGTCAGTGGTTTCTTCCTCACAGCATTAAACAAACTGCTTGTTGCCGAAACTGCCACCTTCTATCAGCTTCTTGCGTAAAGGATTGCTAGATACCTCTCAATACGAATTAAGGGGCTGACATTCATTTCAAAAGCAGCTCGCCCTGAAAGGCATGTTCTTTTTATCAGCATCCACCTTTTTCTTTTCCCTCTAGTTCAGCTATAAACAGATCAATGCACAGTTTGGTTTCTCTGATTGCCCTTTCCATCAAATTAATGTTTCATCTTGCCGCATATTACTAATCTTTCAGTCCTTGCCCTCTGGATTAGGCAGGCCGCGTCATGCATGAATTGCATCCTGAAAACTGGTCTCTCATGCCTTATCACATGGGTAGATGCCCTGGGAGACCTTGAAGCAAAGGACACAATGGTCGAGGCAGACTGATTTCTAATCTGCCATAATATCTGAGACCACATTCCACAAGACCCATGGAGAATGAAAGCATTGTGTCAGCAAGAGTTTTAGAATGAATATTTTATATGCAACTATACATAACATGCCAGCTTTGTACTCAAAAATCCAATTTTAGATACATAAGATATTAGGAGATAAGCGCTCAAATGACTGCCAGCTTGGAAGGCACATTGCATTTAAGACAAACCATCACCTCAAGCCTGTATAGAAACCAAAGCTACTTGAAAGAGGGGGTTCTTTGCTCATCTCTCACCATGACTGTATATCAATGGTGTTCCTTTACCGGCTGTGTGGATTGCAACCCCACCCCCCATTCTATACTGATAAAGGGTCGAGTACCTACTTGAAACCCTTGACAGAACACTGCACATTAGGGCCAGCAATGGCATAGAAAACACAGTGTAAAAGGGGCAGATCTGCGAACAAATCGGTTCTCTGAAATAACACTTTGCAAGTGATTTTCGCTTTGGGTTTGTGTACTTTCTGATCGACTAATCTCCTAAAAACATAGGAAAGTATGGCATACCTCAAAGACAGTAGAACCAAAGAATATTTGGTAGCACTGATTGAGGCACAGTAATCCCTTCCTGAGTGGAGGACAAACCCAGGAATTACTGTGCCTTAACTACTACTAAAAGATATGGAACCACTAATTTTTTTTTAGGGTACATTCTAGGCAGTACTAATTTCAAGAATCATGTGTGCCTTTTATTGCTTCCAATTCCCCTCTCCCACATCCCAGAAACTGAGCTTCACTCAAGGGATGGGCAAACGCCACTGTCTGCACTTCAGAATGGGCCCGACTAAAACTAGTTAATTTGGGTGCAATTCAGATCAGGGATGAATTAACTTCAAGTTTAGTACCACTGTCCTTTCCTAAATAATTATGGCAACCTGAGAGTGGGATGTTATACAGAAAGTGAGCAACACGGAAGGGAGCGAGACCTAAGAACTGCTCAGGACTATGTGTGGTCAGGAGCTCCGAGTTCTAGTCCCCACTCAGCCATGGAAGCTCATTGGGCGACTTTGGGCTAGTCACAGATTCTCAGCATAATCTACCTTACAGGGTGCTGTTGTGAGGATAAAATGAAGAGGAGGAGGAGCTACAACGCCTTCGGTTCCTTGGAGGAAAAAAGGCGGGATATAAATGTAATAATAAATAAAAAAAATAAAAAATGAGCATCAGTGCTGACTCCAGGTTTTTGAGGGCCCTTGGACAAGGCATTCTTCCTTCAGTGAGTCTACCTTCCTACCACCATGATCACAAGGTGCTTTTTCTCATGATTACAACCACTTGCTTTCTTGATAGGCAGTGGCACGTACTACTGCTCCTTCTCATCACCGTCATTGTCTGAGCCAGAGAAAGAGGCAAATGAACCAGACAGTTGCAATGGTGAAGAAGAGGAGCAACTGCAAGGACTTCTTACCAGTGGGCCCGTGCTGGGATTCGGCCTCTCAGCTGTTGCCCTACCATGCCTCCCTTTGATGTTGGTCATGATGAGCATGCTGAGGAACATCCACTGGAACTACTGAGATGGAAAGCATTGGAACTACATTTATTATACTTCCCAGTAGTCCCAAATGCTAGACCTGAGACCCCCACTGTTATCCGCCTTGCCATGAGTACATTTAGGAACAGAGGGTAGGGAGTCCAATGATGAGAAGAGCTGACAAGGGGGGCGGGTGATGAATGAAACACTGAACCGAGTACCTTACAAATTGGGCCTGAACTTCAGGGCATCTGGGCCTAGTTAGAAAGGTACTTGGGGAGAGGGTGAGCCCTTCAGTTTGCCTTTCTGAACCCTCCCGTGCCAATATTCAACACTATCACCAGTAGCCTATTCACTCCGGAGGACCATGTGGGGAAATGCAGTTCCAAAGAACAATTCCTTTTTTCACCTGAATATGTTAGAGATCAATTTGTCTAGCTTAATAACTGAAAAATTGAAGCCATGCTCCAGACTGGTCCAAGACATTTTTCTGCATGAGGCATAGTCCACCCCCATCCCCAATTAAGATGCACAATACCCAAGGCCAAGAGTCAAATTAATTTGGCACCTATGCAGAAAATCCACAAGTGTGCCTCTGCCTCTCTGGTGGAAAAAAACAGTAAAAAATTAAATAGCCAAATATGTGCTGCTCTTTCATGACACCCCAAATCAGCTACCTGAGGCAGTTGCCTCACCCTGCCTAATGGTAGGGCCAGCCCTGGCTGTACGTATTGGACAACCCTTCTGACAAAGTAACTCTGTCACAATTCCATTTACTAAGCCACGGAAAAGGAAATGGATTGTTTTCTCAGCTCTGCCTTGCTTGCCTGGTTGTTCTTATCTGGAACAGGTTTGCTGCTTCCTAATTTCCATCCTTGTATTGCATTCATACACCATTTCTTTAGTTACTTTCAACTGATTATCAACAGCCCTTAATGCTTTTTCTACTCTAGATAACAGAAAGAGTAAGAACAGAGTTAGCAATATTCAACAGTGGAACACAGAACACTGCCCAATTGGTGTGGTCTTGAAGAATAAAAACAAGGTTACTACTTGAATAATCTTGTCTTCCCTGAAAAATAGAAAAAATGGGAGGACTTTCCAGTGGCCTTTATATCACTGCCTCTAGTACTTGGCTCAAATGAATACATCAGCATTCCAAGATGCACAGTGTACATCATAAACAACAAAGAGTCTTGTGATGCCTTAAGGACTAACAGATATATTGTGCATAAGCATTCATGGCCAAGGCTGTTAGATGTCACCTACATCATATGCTCACAACACTGTCCAGATTCGTGGGATTGAAATTTGGCGACCCTTTCTTCCATGGGCCTGGAAATAAAAGAGAAAAATGAATTTGGGATGAATGTCAAGTTTCATCACTCTTCATACAAAAATCTGAAGGCTGTTCTGAAGCACCTGCCATGACAAAACTGTGTATGTGCTATACTTACATGGAAGCGCATTATGCACTCTCTTTATGTTCATGACCTTTTATTCTCATGATCTTTCCAAGCTAGTGCTTGGAGCCCTGAAAATGGAATTGATATCAGAATTCTGCATGCATATTTTGTATAAGCGTGGCTGCCAGAATTCACTGAGACTCCTTAACAGGATATGACTGCCAGATGTAATGTGCCATCCCCAAAAGCAAAGAGTAGGATTAAGCAAAGGAGAACTATGCCAGAAGTACAGGAAGGACAAGGGATAAATAGAGCCACTGTGATCTGGTGGTTAGTGTCATCTTAGAACTATGGACACCTGAGTTCAAATTCCAACTCAGCCACAAAGCTCACTGGGTGACCTTAAGCAGTCGCTATCTCTCAGTCTAACCCACCACATAGGTTTGCTGTGAGGGCAAAATGACAGGGGATCATGAATGCCACCCTGAGCTTCTTGGAGGAATGACAGGATAAAAATGTAATACATAAATAGGATGTGGGGAGGGGGAGAGATGAGAACTCCCAGTGGCTAAAGTAAGTAAGCTGGAATGCATACTACAAGACAAGGTGGGAATGAAAGGCATCTCCACCCATTCATAATGGCAAGATTTTGCTTACTAACCCCAGTTCTCAGTAAAAGTAGATTTTGAATGCCTTTAGATAACTTCTTAGCACCTTAGCGCAATATCATTTTGCAAAATATTCCATCTCCAGTGTTGCCATCTTTGAAGAACAAACTTTTATGAATGGCACAGGAGGGAGAGGGGGTAGGTAGAATTCATGAGAGGGGGCTTCTGTGGGCTAGATGACGCATTGTAACTAGCAATGCAATCCTATGCATGCCACACTGTTTTTTCAATAAGGTGTATATAAACATGAAAGCATGTTTTGGGTTACAGCTTAAATTAGCCCTGATCCACACATGCCACAGAACAAAGCAGTGAAACAGGCTGACTCTTGGACTGACTACTTTAGACTCTTTGGGTGTGTTCCACATTTTCTAATGCTCCCACTAAAATGGCCATTTATGCATAGCCAAAATATAGGAACCGCGTCACCAAAAAGAGGGCAAAAAGAGATGCCAATCTGCATGAAAATTGCACATGCAAATTTATATGTATATGTGCGAATTTAGGAATAAATATAATTTTAAAAGAAATACAATAAATCTCACTATAGTGGAGAAAAATCCCCAGGTACCAACTGTGGATGTGCAACTTCAAGGCCCCTGCTCTCCTTCCTTATGCTCTTTCACACTAAACCAGACTTGGATGGGACAGTAGAGGACACCGTCAAACAGAGGACTGTCCCCTGCCAACTCTCCAAAATGGAAGATTGCCCTGGCCACCCTAGCTCTCACATGGAAACCCTCCCTGTGAAGCTATAACAGTAGGAAGGAAAGTCTGGGCCTAGCTGTACCCTGTTGTGTTCATTTCTATTTACTTGCAGGGAGCGTTTAAAACTGTGATCTCCACCTGCACTCTAAAATGGAACAATCCATTCCACCACCTCAAGACCAAACCCATGTCATTCCCACCTCATTTATTTCATTTCATTTCTATACCACCCAATAGTCAAAGCTGTCGTTCTACGTTTGGAAATTGAATACTTTTCAAATTAGAAAATCCTTTGTTACTGCTGTTTTGACACACTGGAAATTATCCAGGAGAAGCAGGCATCCATGAGGAGTGCAAACGGACAGATGACAATTACCTTCGCTAAAATAAATACATTTTTGTATATATTCACAAAAACAGAGGAAGCAATTTGGAAGAATTCCTCTTGCTAAATATTTGCTGTTCTTATTGTGCCTACAAGAGGGTTTGTTTTCTTTTTTAGGTAAGATTAGGGCCAGTGAAGAAGGACTATATGAATAACACTTGATTGAGTAAGGCAAATAGCCGTGTAATTAAACTGTAAACACTGTATGTGGTAATTTTAATGTAGTTTAAGGCCTTGTAAATTACATGGTCATAAAACGGCACTTGGGGTTATGCTTTGCAAAAATATTGATGTTTGTGTTGGATTAATTAGTGTCATTTGCATACAGAGAGGAGCAGAGCGCCCAATTCCTGATCAAGGTCAGGCCTTGACTGAATTTTCTACAGAACAAGACACCAAAAAGGGCTGGTCAGGCCATATAATCTTCCTAATTAAACTAGATTTTTTTAATTAGTGAAACAAAGAATATTAATAATGTGTCTCATGAAAAACATCAAAAATTCAGAAAGAGCACATCTTTAAAATGAGCTGCACTGAAGTGTTTATTTGAGAAATGTGCAATGGTGTTTTGTTTTGTATGAGTCAGGGAGTCAGTCTATTCCAAGAATGCCCAATTTATCTCATCCCTGAGTATAGTATCCCCGAGAGCTCCGATGGTAATACTTATGCCAGGTCCAGGCGGATTGCTCTTTTGTGCAGGTATCTCTGAAATGAAAACCCAAACCAGCCAAGTGGCTGAATTTGGCAGTAGGCCAATCTCCTGTACGACATTTCCAGCATGTTGCAGAGGGCTGGGGGCTGTGCAGCCCCAAATGTGGTTGCTTTGAGGATAAGAAAGAGCCAGACACATAGCATACATGGATAGCCCACTAACTGCTACTTCTGGCTTCCTTAGGAGTTTCTTTACATAATCCAGATTTAGGAGGTGTTATCAGGACCTATTCCCAATGCATGGTGCCCATGGGCGGGATGTAATCCATGCACTGATTTCCAACTGAATGCACTCATTGCCATGGAGTGATCGCAGGCCAGTTTGGCTTTGGTGCCATGCCACTACAGACTATCAAAGGGTGGAAGTGAAATGGCAAAAGCTGGTTCCAGGCAGGATTCAGCCCATAGCGTGGAAGCACTGACATTATCACAAAGTGCTGGATATTTTTCTATAGCAAAGCCACTTTGACGAAGTTTTAAAATTGGCCCTTGGTTATTGTTGTTTTGTTATCCTGAATTAACAGCAATCTAAAAGAAAAATAATTTCTGGGCTTTTCAGATACACATTTATACTTACTATTCTGGATCATTTACAGCTGACAGCGGTTTAGTTCTCACTGTGGTGGTAAACATGTGTGGGTGGGATGGGGGTTGCATGATGGAATGTTCCTCCATACAGAGGGGCTGAAGACGGTGGTCACACTTTAGATGCAAAACTTTTCTACTCAAGGCTGTTAATCTGCTGTATCTACTTTCAGTTTCATCACAGGTTTGAGATCTGAGGTCTACAGAACGGGCTTCTTTAAATGAGTGATTTATAGCACAGCCATGACTGGCCACTCACGGTTGTTCATGGGCCATTTTGACAATGTCATGAGCCTCCTGTGTGCCTCCCGCTCCATTTCATGGTTTTAGCGTTAAAAAATAAGCCTCAGAAAACCCAATTTTCCTGAAATATGTTGCATTTTGTTGGGCTTTTCTGCCCAACAAAATGCACTAAAGTTGCACTATTTTACCTGCAAAATGCAGGTAAAGTTGCACTATAAAACACCCACTAGAGGGTGCTATCCCATTAAACTGTATGGGCCACATGTTCACTGCTCTCTTCCTTGTGTAATTTCAGCTCATTTAAAATGCAGGAGAGAAGTGGGAAGTAGAGCAATGGTAAGGAAATGCAATTTCCCCTGTCTGAAAGTCCCCAAAGTTATTTTCCTTTCCTGCTTTTCTGCTTCATAATCTCTAGGTGGCGCTGTGCTATATTGAAATGATGTAATTACACAGTTTGGAAAATACATTTTCTTTCACTTTCACAAATAATATTCCATTTTCCCCAATCTTTCCCCAATCCCCAATCTTTTTTAAAAAAAAAAACAGACAAAAGTGCTCACAAAAGCAAAACTGGAGAGTCACATCTTCATCTAAAGAATCGCTAAACAGTCATGAACAGGGAATGAGTAGAAAAGCTCACTGACACTCTTGGAAGAAACAAAATTTCTGGACTAAAGATGGGTTTCGCAAATTGCACCGCAAAATTTGGAGAAGTGCAAAAAAGGAGGATCATTCTGGTCTGTGTATTAATTTGAAAAGTATGAACTAGGTTGCTTTGTATTAAAATGCAAACCCAAAAAAGAATTCTTCCCCATCAGTAATAAGAAGTGTGAGCTGGGTGAATGTACGTATTTATGTGTGCAAGGTAGTCTCAACATCTGTTCCTTAACCAAGGAATGGTTATGAAACTTATTTACTTGTGAGGTGCACCAAAACTGTAAAAAGCAACTTTCATTTAAAACATGACAAGGATGATCTCTTCTAATAAAGTCCTGTTAATGTTCTTCTCCCACACACAATACATCATTTTCTTATGATCTCACAATTGGGCTGTCTTCTGCAACAGACAGAATGTCAGCAGGTGTGCCTTGACTTACAAGCGACGCCTGTTGAAATTCCCTCTTCTATGCAAGAACTAAAGGAGCAAGAGCCCTGTCCTCTTTTGCATCTGGCCACCCTGCTCACAATGTGTTCCTTATTTTGGAGCTCTTCAGGTTGCCAACCTCCCCGCAGTGTAATGTGTGAAAGAAATGCATGTCAATTAAATTGAAAACTTGTGCAAGATGTTCAGTGTTGCCCTCGGTTATTTATCTATCTAGAAAAATCTGTTTATGTTGTCCTCATTCCTAAGTACTTATTATTTGGGCAAAGCAGGATCAAAACGCAGGAAATCTGAATTATCAATTAAGTTCAGGCTCCCTCTCTCACACAGTCAGGTGCAGCTTGTTAATTTTTTTACCCCAAGTAGGAAAGAAATCTCAACGCAACACTATCCCTTTCTATCCTATGAGACCTCCATGGAGAGAGAGAAATCAGCTCTGCCATTTTTCCTTGGCTTTGTTGTATCTCAAGCAGAGAAATACCCAGCCAAGCAAATAAAGTGCTTGCAATTTTCAGACATCAATCCTTGTAATTTGAAAAGCACCGAAAACAAAACAAAGCAAAACAAAATGTGCTGGCACAGAAAGAATTAGGCTTCCTAGTTTGTCAGAGATAACAACACATAGATAAATTCAGTGGTTTATAAATACACATTTAACAAAAGAATTACCTTTGCTACTTTCCCCCCATTTACGGCCCTATGTTAAACAGCAGGTCAACCCGATAGGACCAATTATGTTTAATATTTGTTTTTGACCCACCTTAACCCTTGAGGTGGAAGAACATTGTTCTTAACTCTTCAGCATTTACTCTTATGTGTATCCAATGCTCTGGAGAGGATGGATCATCACACTAGGACAGTCTTAGGAACCTAAGAATCTGCCTTATGCTGTGTCAAACCATTAGTCCATGTAGCACAGTATTGTTGACACTGATTGGTAGCAGCTCTCCAGAGTTTCAGAGTTTCAGCTCTCCAGAGTTTTCCCAGCCTTATCTGGAAAAACCAGGAATCAAACCTGAGACCTTCAACATGCAAAGCATGTGCTCTGTCACTGAGCCATGGCCATTGCACCAGCCTTCCTCAACTCAGTGCCCTCCAGATGTTTTGGACTATAACTTCCGTAAGTACTATTATCTCCTGTGCCTTGCATGCTGTGCTTTTGCAAATACAATTCAAAGATAAATATATAAGACTTAAAAAATAATAATCATTAGCATCATGCTGCTAATTCAACATGCAACCCACTAAAATTCCCACACCTTTTTCACTAGCCCTGAAACCTGGGGGCTGTCTTGACGACGACGCATTGGTGCCATGATCCCACAAAACCCTGCGCTTGCACTCCTGTGGAGCTGTCCCCACAGCAAGGAGCGAGCACGGGGATTGCATCCATCAATCGGAGGAGCCGCCGCCACTCCATGTTCTTCTGCACCACCATGTGTCCCCGCACATCTGCGCATCCCTCCCCGGGTTTTTCCACCTTACCTTGTGAGTCATTCCCCACCAAGTGTTTCCTTTTCCCCACGCCAGAGGAAACGTGGAGACCATTCAGCTCGCTGGCCTGCCCCCTCCCCTGTTTGGGCAAATGGCAACCAGTCAGGGGCCACCATCTGCCCGGCCACACCTCCGCTGTGATTCCAGAGCAGCGACAGATGGCAGATGCGCCATTGCCCCCTCCGTTCCAGAGAAAAAACCAGGGTAAGTTCCCAATTTTTGGTATTTTGGAGCTTCGGGGGAAAGCCCTGGGATGGCTCCTCAGGGGCTTCTGCATTGTATAAACAACACAGTGCCACTGTGGAGCCACCCCCGGGGCTTTCCCCACGTATAGACATGGTCAAATTACCTCCATTCTGCATATCTATATTTGTTTGTCTTCCTGCTGTGCAATAGCTTCCACTTGTCTTTCAGCCCAGTTTTCCAAATGAGCAAGGTGATCTTGGAATTTAATTCCACCCACAATAGCATTTGCGGTTCCAGTTTTTATCATCTACAGATTTGATCAGCCTACCCAGACTTCCTCACTCAAGGCATTTCGGTCAAGGCGTCATAGGCAGCACTTATGGGAGCTTTGGAAGCAAAGTGTGGCGGCATGTTGACGGCGCATATAACACCACTTGCACACAGGAAAGAGGTCCCTGCCCCTTTAAAAGAAAGATACAAGGGCAAAGCCATTCCCAAGAAGTCAGTAAAAAGGGTAATGTTTATTAATGATTGCGGCAGAGTGCTTTTCCTTTTCGGTTGCCCTATTAAAGGAGCTCTTTGTCCTAATAAACACCCTCGAAAGAGCTTGCTCTTAGGGCACCTTCTCTGCACTTTATTTATAATGAGCCTTCTAATGAGTACACAGTGTTTATGTTTCCTTAAGAGACTCATCACTCCCTTTTCTCAGTCTGTTATTTAAAAAGAGAGCTATACAAAGGACTCCCCACACGCACACACACACACCTGCCGACCCCACACTATACTTCCACATACCTTTTTGCAAGGACGCGTAATCTCAAAGGACAAATGAGCATTTGAGTGGGGTGGGGGATGATGATGATGCATGGCAAAATCATAGCAGATTGAAGGCATTCTGTGTTTCCATATTGTTTAGCTATACATTCTCTCCATTTCAGAAGTGGGAATATGGTAGTAAGATCAATGCAGCTGCAGAGGATACTGGATCTCATAGCTTCAACCACTGTAGATGTCTATGGAGCAGGGAGTGACAACCTTTGCGTATGCTTAGAGCGGGGAGAGGGAATGCAGGCAGCCTGGCAGTGCAGCCCCCACTTTTTTTGGGGGGGAAAGCAGCTTACAAACAAGCTAAATTTAACCCTTGGAGTGCTCTGGAGAGCTCTGTAGCTGTTTGCTGCTGAATTTTGGCAGCAAACTGGCATTATCCCTTTAAAAAAACTGGGGTGGGAGCCCCACAGACTGTGGCCCATGGTGGAGGCAAATTGGACCCCAGACCTTGTGCAGTGACAAAGCACCTTGGGCAGCTCTTTCAGAGTTCTGACTGGTTCTAACTGAACCTGGAGCGGATCCACCACCATAGTGACACCAGAGCCACCAGTCTCCAATGCCCGCCCTTGGCTTAGGAGTTGCTCTCCCCCAATCCAGAGAAGGTACTTTGAAGGTAATGGAGAGGCTTCAGTGAGTACCTCCCTTTCCCCAGTCAAAAACCAACATTGGCATAAGTGGTGATCCGGACTGCAACAAGGCAATCAAGATTAAACTGAATTTGCAAAATCTTAAAACTGCAACTGTACATTTTCTCCTTATAGTTCCTAGTAAAAGTCCAAAAGATGGAAAAGAAATATGATAATGTGTGTTGCTGTGAAGTAAAACCAAGATGTCCTGAACACCCAAAAAATGATTTAATGCTTCTTTAAAAAAATTAAAAAATAAACAACATTGGGCAGCAGTAACAAAAGCATAAGTTTAAGATCTGCAGCTGACTCTAATTTAAACATTTTTCTTCCAGCTCTACTTTTGAAGTTAACAGCAGTTTGTGGCATCACACCAGCCTAAAAGTTGAGTAAACTAAAATTACACGCTTATGTTGAAATGGGCTCATACACAGCAATGCAAAGAGAAAAGACACTGAAGAGGGCATTAAATAATGCCTAAGTTCCACCCCGTACTGCTCTGATATGTCAACAACCCCTGATGTCTGCACTGCAGGAGCATTCAGACATGCAATTCCTCTGTATGAAATGATGTGAAACCTGCTATATGAAATGATACAAGTCAGGAACAGTTCTATTACGTGGTTGATCTTAAGATTTACGTTACTTGAGTTCATGGTTCCACCCATCAACATACATGCATGCAAATATGACTTCTTTTAATGATTACTCCGTGAGCTTCCTAACTATGACCTTTCCAAAGCTTACGCAGCTCAATTTCAGGTCCCCTTTTGAAAACACATTCCCCTTGTGGGATATTGAATAAGCTGATGGTGCGTTTGACCTCATTTAGCAGTGTCTCTCTGCTCTTGTTTATAACCTGATCATAAACCTTACAACTCTGCAGTAAAGAAAGCCCCCAAGGAGATGAAGATCTAACTGATGCCACATCACATACAAAGCTGCAATAGAAGAATGAGTGGGAGAATGATTGACAGCAGGGGAGTGAGATGGAATGGTAGGTAGAGAGAGAGAGAGAGAGTGACAGGTTGGGAGAGTCGGTTGAGAAAGTGAGTCAGGAGAGAGAAAGGGGAGAGGAGAGTTAGGGAGAGAGGAGTCTGGTGAGAAAGCGGAAGGACGAGGAAAAGGCTGGTAGTTAGGATAGCTGCCAAAGAGGTGAGTCACATTAGGTTAGGATCTTATTGCTATTATCTGTTATTCTGGAACAAATGACTGTTTGTTCTAGCTACTATTTTCCTTTAATATACTTCCCAATTTAAATTCATAAGTTTAAAAGTAAAACAACAACAACAGGGGGGAGGGTAATGGGACCATTCCTCCCACCCCTTTTAATTTTTTTAATTATCTGTAATTCCGCAGCTGCGGAGATTGATAATAAAAATGAAAAAAGGGGGGGGAGGAACGGGCAGCCAGAAAGAGTAGGGGTGGTTCGCCCTGAGTCCCCTCTCCTTGCATCCTCCTCTGGCTGCCTCGTTCCTTCCACTCCTATTTTTAAAGGAGCTGCGGAGATACAGATAATAAAAAAGGGGGGAAGAACGGCCCTGTTCCTCTCCTCCTCCCCATGTTTTTTGTTGTGTGTTTTTTACTTTTAAAGAGGGGAAAGATCACACTTGCATGCCTTCCCATGTAGATGCCAGAAAGGAACACAAGTGCGGGAGCAAGGCGCCTCACGGCATCAAAGCGCCGCCATAAAGACGGAGGCCCGGTGTCAACATCCTGAAGACAGACTTGAACCCAAAGGTAAGAGCCATGCTAAATGAGCCACAATGACAGAAGTGTTAAAAGCTCTATCCCCTATCAAAAGGATGTCATTTCCCACAAACACAGGAAACAATTCTCCATTTTTTTTGCAGCATATATTTTCTCTTGACCCCCAAGTCCATTTTTTTTAGCTTTTTTTATAAAAAAAAGATCAAAAAGATTCACATTTATGACATTTCATTTGAGCTTTAGGTTCGCATGGTATGCCCAGATAAAAAAGGGATCTGGAAGCAGGAATCAATGGAGAGGATGTCACTTAACCTTAAAAGTATCACAGATAGTTAGTGTAGGGCAATTCTGCTAGCACAACATTTCTACTCCTTGCAGAAACCTCATTATTGTCTTTGCATAACTGTCAAATCGTATGCTGTGATTCCACTCATTGCACAAGCTATTGCACAACTCATGAAGACTTCATTAGGCTCAGTGTTGCTTGTGCTAGTAATACCAGTAACGGAACACTGTCACCTCTTCTACTTTTTCTGCTAGCCTGACATTGGATACAACCCATAGTGACTTAATATACGTACGTACATACATCTCCCTTTGCTTGTTTATCTGGTCTCATAGATTATAAACCACTGACGAGTATTGATTTTTCAAACAAATTACAAATACAAGGAATGCAAGTAGGCTTGTGAAGATGGCCTCAAATTGGCACATCAAAGATGGCAACATATCAACTTATTTACTCTTTCTGGTAACTCTAAAAAACACTCTGAAATGAACTGATGAAAATATGTGTACATTCAATGGCTCCCTTACTATAGGGATTAAAAATGTCAGTATATAACCTCAGACATGCTTGCATCCTTTTATTATTATTATTATTATTATTATTATTATTAATTTATTTATATAGCACCATCAGTGTACATGGTGCTGTACAGAGTAAAACAGTAAATAGCAAGACCCTGCCGCATAGGCTTAGCCATTTTATGTAGACAGTGAGTGTCCTAAGATGTCAGATGTAGTTTAGATTATAAGATTGGGCTCCATGTGAGACTTCTCTTGAAGAGGATCCAGAAACTGCACCTAAAGCAGAGCTTTGATATTCACCTCTTGACCAAGTCAAGATGCAGAGAAGAAGGAAGAGCACCAAGTCTTGCTCGACTACAATGGCCAGATGTTTGCTTCTACGTCAAATTTGAAGTAGAATTTGAAGTTTAAAGCCCTGAACAGCCTGGGTCCTCTGCTTACGTACAGAGTGCCTTCACCCATATATTCCTTTAGTCCCTCAGGTCTGCCCAGGAGTCCCTGCTCTGTGCCCCAATCTTTACTAAAGTGAGCCCCCTCTCAATAGTGGTGCATATATGGTGGAATAGCGTCCCAGAAGAGATCCACTTTGCAACCTCTTCAGGTCTGCGTACAGGACCTGGCTTTGATTTTATATATTATGTAGGCCTCTATATGGCATGGTAATTTATAGCACTGTTTTGAGAGTTCTTTAGAAAATAAATACCTTTTTTTAAAAAAATGGTGGTGGTGTATTTAGGATACATGGAGCAGAAATACTTTTTTTTTCAGATATACATTTTCACAATATTAATCCCACTTAAATCAGGGGCCACTCTTCCTGGCACAGTGCCAGGAAATGGGGCCAAGTTCCTTTCCCTATGCTGGGAGTTTCATGGAACTTGGTGTCTCTCTCAGTATGGAGAAAGACAACATGTGCTGGATAATAGGAACAACTCCACATGCTTCCAGACACTAAGGGGCGAAAAAGAATGATGCCTGATCAGTTCTTTCTTCCTGCTCCCTCCCCTTCCTCTTTTTTCTTCCTCCTTTCCCTCTGCCTCATGTGCCATGCGGTCTCTCCAGAGAGAAAGCAAGTAATATATCTCATGCCTTCCCTTACTCTCACACATACTTTCAGGAGACGCTTGTAGTTAAAAAGTGTTAGATAGCCTTCTCTGACAATGTGTATAAAGGTATTCATAAAGTAAGCTCATTTGAACTTCTTTTAAGCTGGCTCTAGCCTGTGTTTATTGCCTCCAATACTAAATACTGTGTTGTGATGCTTTCTCTATAGAAAGCAACACCGCTGCAAGTCACACCAGACTTTCCAACTAAGTGGCCTGAGGGCAGTGGGTGTGGCTATGGCATGCCCACTGACATCATATGACCCATAGATGGCCTGTTGGGAGGCCATTTTGCCCTCACTATAGAACTGTTCTGTGCCCCTGATTTAAAGCATGTTTTTCTTCTGCATGTTTTTCTTCTTTAATTTCAGTCTTTCTATTTCAGGTTAAGAACATAAGATGTGCCATGATGGATGAGATCAAGGGTCCATCTAGTCCAGCACTCTGTTCACACAGTGGCCAACCAGCCATCGGCCAGGGATGAAGAAGCAGGACATGGTGCAACAGCACCCTCCCACCCATGTTCCCCAGCAACTGGTGCACACAGGCTTACTACCTCGAATACTGGAGATAGCACACAACCATCAGGGCTAGTAGCCATTGATAGCATTTGCCTCCAAGAATTGTAATCCTATACACACACACTTACTTAGTAGTGCTTGAAGTATACATGAATAGGATTGCAGAATACAAGCAATAGCAAGCCTCCGCAGCCTATCAAATGGTTAGGACAGCATTGCACAAACCTGAAACCTTGGGATCAAGGCCGAAGCATTTGCTATTTCAGACATTTGAGTCTCGAGAGGCACAGCAGCCTTGAGTGCCATTTTTGGTAGATAGGTGGGGTGCAAATCATATCTGGATAGGCTCTTCTGCACCTACTCTATAGCAAAAATGAAAAAGGCAAAGCTGCTTGACACACATTTAAAATAATATCTGTTTTAGCCCAACACATATGGAAATTTAAAGCTATCAAGCTAGATGTTCAAATCACACCATCAAGAAGGGTGTAAGTATGAAACAAGCCTGGATAAACCATCATAGAATAAATAAGAATGAAACAAAATCATATACACTAAAAATAAAAATAATAAAATAAAAAACCTCATACAAATGTTGGCCAAAGAACCTCAAAATTATTGTGCAAGAAAAAAACAGAATGCACCTTCTCTCCAGAAGGCCAAAGCAATCAGTGTTACATTGAATTGCCTTTCATCTTGCACATAATTTTCTCATTTGAACTTCTGGTTGCATAGATTTGTTTGCAGGTCTCTCTATTTTATTTTTTAAATCTGCTACTCTAGCCGGCCCCGCATATCAGCATTTTGTTCTCCACTTCCTTTCACACTATATGTATGTATCTGAAAGTTTCAGGAAAACTGGATTCTTATGTGTTGGCAGGAGATGTAGAATGGGAGTGTTATGTTTTGAGCTGATACTGCAGCCGTAGAAATAAATCTATGTACATCTGTAGACCTTTTCTACATAGCTCTTTTTTTTCTTTCTTTTTTTGGGTAACACTCCTAACAAAATCACAAAGGATTCTATCACAATTCAATGAACATGCAGCCTACTTTACGTTGCCTCAGACAATCAGTTTGCTTAAAGATGCTGATGAATACTTATTTTCTTTCCAGCCGCTATTGTACTATATATTGTGTATATCTACAGCTATTACATTCATAGGACTATACCTTTCACTTGCTTATCATGTGAGGGGAAGGAAAACACTGTTAGTACAATTTTCTTTCAACTGTTAAAAATGTTGGCCACGTGGAATGCAGAACCACAATCCAATAGAAGTTCATTTTTAAAAAAATATATATGTCAGTATGTGGGTTGTTGGTGTGCTGTTATTTTTGGCACAAAGACTACATCATCCATTTAAAAACAGATGAAATAAATCCCAATTTAATCAAGTTGAAATCTCACAGGCACTGATGGTCCAAATTTCAATTGCGCTTATTATAGTTAGCATTAAAAAAAAAATCGCCCTAGACTTTACAAAACAGTGTTAAGGCTCTACAGTTTTCAACCAAGCTCCAAAAAGCAGGGAAATTGGGAGTTAAGGCTCACAAGCCTTAACGCTACATCCTCCCTAAGGAGGCAGAAAGTGCCAGTGAAATTCTCATTCTCCTGCAGCAGATAAACCATGAGGACAGGATGGAGAATAGGATATGAAGAGGTGACTGTGGGGTTGTGGAAAACTGATGACGAACAACTTAGCGCCACCTACTTCTCTTTTTTTGTTTAGAGCTGCTAGCTGATTACCAGAGGAGGGTATAAACAGTTGGGATTGGTACCAGTGACCGATTGGGACGTAGCATCCATTGTTAAGGCCCAAAATAACTATTTTTTCCCATCCTAATTCTGATAAAAGAAAATTACCAGTTAATGAATTACCAAGCACTGAGGCCACAGCTAGACCTATGGTTTATCCTGGGATCATCCAGGGTTCACCCCTCCCTGAGCACTGGATCCCCTGTGTGTCACCTAGGGGGCTTCCACACATAGTCTTCAGGGCACCCCAAAACTCCTACTGTAGCTACCTGGTCAGAAGAGACGGAGGAAGAGGCGGCCGCGGCAAAAAGTTCCCAGGGCTCAGCGGCTTCTCTGGTGAGTCCTTGCCGTGGAGCCCAACTCCCCGCCGGCCTCCTCCTGCTGCCGGCAAAAGAGCCACCCGGGTTGGGGAAAAAGTGCATCTTAGAATCGAAGAAATACGGTAGTTGTTCTTGCAGATTAAGGAAACAGTTTGCTTTTGCTGTCTGGCACATGTCAATTTCAGGAAGATTGGTGAAACATTTTCAATTTTATGAATGTTAGAATGACCCTTCCCCATTCCCCCTTTATAATGGTAGAATGCTTTATCTACTCTCTGACCTTAACTACAGGGACACTGCTCTGTCCCTGTAAATCTCAGATCCCAAAGCATTCCGGTGTGTAAATTATTCCTGGAAAGTAGTTTTTCTTGCAGATTAAGGAAACAGTTTGCTTTTGCTTCAGGCCATTAACATTTTAATAAAATGGTCATCAGTGATAACAAATCATCTTTAGGCAACTTTATCTAATAAACTGTACTAAGTAACACATTTCTTTTTGCTGGCAAACTGATTTTTCAGCCTCAGCGATAGAGCGTCAATTTGACTCCATCGTTTTTGTTTTCTTTCTTTTACTTTTTTACATTTCTGCTCATTTGGATTAGAATCTTTGCCAAATTGTGTTTATGGGCTTGCTTTGCTTTAAATATGATCTATAAATAACTTTGTGCTTTATGAATGTAAATTTGTTTTTAAAAAATGTGGATTAGGATTAGTTGTGGGCTGGGTAATCATTGGGTAGCCTTAATATTGATAGAGTGCTTGTTTAGCTACGTTTTACTTCTCTAACTTTAAAACAGTACAAATAACAAAAGAAATGTCTAATGCAGGAAAATCCATGTGGCTGAGGCTTGTTACGGACAAACTGTGGAGTAATGCACAGACACATCATTCCTAATAGTACTTGTAGAACAGGGGTTGCATTGGAGCATCCTCTAGGTCTTGACAGTACAGAATTGGAGAGTTGTCAGCGCCACTACCACCAAACCCTGCAGTCCAAAGCCCTGAAGCACACAAAGAAATCTTTGCAAAGAAGAGCTGCCCCATGCACATCAGCAACAGCTTGATATGTGCCAATTTGGCATGGTGAGATGTTCTTTTAAATGTAGCGATATCTGCCATAACTTTCACGATGTCTTTGCATGATTCGTCTTCAAAGGTTTTCTGCGGGGGGGGGGGGATGAGTATCCCACTGTAAAGCCGCAAGAGCATACCAAATCGACTCATGATGAGTTCACCACATATGCAGCTGTCCAAAGAATTCTCTGAATCGGCATTGGATGTAGATCAAACTCTGAAGCTAAGCCAGCCTTAGACACCATGTGGGAAGGAACCCCGTCTACAAAGTGACAAGCTGCTTGGAAGAAGAATGATGATATCAACAGCAATACTAGGGCTGAACAGCATGGGCTTTCGCCCAAGATGTAATCCAGGGATAGGCAACCCAGTACCTTCCAAATGGCTTGGACTATCAGTACCAGCCACCAGTGGTGAGCGATTGTGGGAGTTGTCATCCAAAACATCTGGAGAGCACCAGGTTGTCTATCCTGGTGTAGGCAATGTAGATCTGAATGCTGAATACCACAAAGAAAGAGGGAGGGATATTTTTAAACAAGCCTCTCTCTTTTTATCTTTTTTTTTTTTATGCACATGCAGCCAAACCCATCTCTACTGCCTATGCACAGCCACAGTTTCCAGCCTCTGCCCTTCCAAAACCCATGAACTTGCAGTGGGTTTACTGCAGAACTGAAAACAACAGAGCAGGTAGTGAGCAGCAGTGGACTGAAAAATTATTCGCTTCAGTTCAGGTGAAACATTTTAAACGTCTGTCCCAGTTGCTTAATCTGCTAATTATTATGAGCCCATATTAATACTAAATGAAATGGAGGAGCTTCTCTCACAAACACGTCCACTGTCCTTGAAATGCCCAACCCCCTGATTCTTTTTTTTTTATGTTACCAACAGAGCATTATTTTAATTATTTCTGTGTATTCTTTGAATTATTCTCTCCATCATATTCTCTCCATTTTTTATTTAATTTTATTTAAATTTAATATATACATTCTGGTGATTTTTTGGTTTGCGCACTCTCAGGAGGAACATTTTTGATTCAGGGACACAGCATGATCCAGATCTACCCCATCAGGTTTTCCTGTAGTCGGACTCACTGTGGATTAAAGTAAAAAGTTGTCTCTTTAAAGAGGCAATGATGCATGATGCATACCGTGGCCCCTCTCCCTGTCTTTACAAAACACTTGCCAAGGCAGGAAATCATACTGTACACAAGCATGGGGGATAAATTTGTTCAGTTCACATTTTTATGCAAACTTACCTAATTTCACACTTTTGAACCAAACCAAACCTTACTTATCCTTCCAAATTCACACTTCTCCAAACATTGCAATGCATACAAAAATGCATGTGTTAGGAGAAATGCACACCAAAAAGCCCAAGAATTCTCATGCTATATATATATATATATATATATATATATATGAATGTCTGGATGAGTTTAAGATTGGGGAAAACCAAACTTAAAATTGCAAAAAGGAATAGCTGAGAGAAACTGATACTGACAAATATGTCCATCCCTCCATGATGGATGAATCACCGCTACACTCGAGAACATGAATCACCCCCTGCCCCTACCCTCAAGAGATGGCTTGGCTTTAGGTAAGAGTTTTGCCCCCACCCCACCCCACCCCAAAAAAACCTTCTTTAAAAAAAATTCAGCATAGCACTAGTTTGGACAGAATAGAAATGGAACAAATAATAATTTAAAAAATAGTACGAAGAGAAAGAAGAGAACACATAAAGAACCCACCATGGCTTGCAGTCAGGTTCCCAGAATTCCTTTGATATAGAAGGTGGTGTTCACTGGCTCACTCCTCCATGCGTGTTTCATTTTGAGAGACTGCTGTTTGTGTTTTATATCAAAATTCAATCATAATATAATCATAACAGAGTGGCAGAATGAGGATGCTTTTCTATACCACCTTTTCTTTTTTCTTTTCTTTTTGCCCAAAAAGCCACCAAGGCAGTGCACAACCAATCTAAAATAAAACAATGAAACCATAAACTACACAAACGAAGTATTAATAAAACCATTAAAATGTCAGCATACGAAATGTACACTAAAAATAATGCAGTAAAAATAATTTTAAAGGCTAGGCTAAAGATGCATATTGACATCTCTCCTCAGACAGTCAAGAGAGTGGGGGGGGGGCAATTGTAATTCTGGAGGGAGTGTCTGACAAATGGCCCTCTGCAGGCAGTGGTGCCCTCAGGGGTCGGGGGGGCCCTCTCCTGCAGAACTTAATAACCAGATAGGTTCATAAGGAAGCAAGTGGTCCCTTAGATCTCTAGGCCCTAAGCTGCTTAGGGCTTTAAAGGCTTGAATTGAGCTCAGAAAGCAATTGCCAACAACCAGTTCAGGTCTTACAGTCGTAGTGTAATACGGTCTCGGTACCATTACATGTACCAGTTGACAGCAATAGTTCATTGTGGTAGTCTAAGTGCGATGTAACCAAGTCATGGATAACTGTTACCAAATCAGACCGAATTAGGAAAGATCACAGCTGGTGCACTTAACGTAACTGAGCAAATGCACTCTTTGCTACTGCCCCTCCTGAAAATCCAGGAACAGGGAGTACTCCTAAGCTACAGATCTAATCTTTCCCAGGGAGCACAGCCCTTTCCCAATTCCTGAATCAGGCTTTCTACTGATCAACAGCACCTCCATCTTAACTGTATTTAAACTCAGCTTGTTTATGCTCAACCCGTCCATTATAAAACCCAGGCAATGTTCAAGAGTATCAACTGCTTCCTTGGTATTAAATTACAAGGAGCAATAGAACTGGGTGTCGTTAGCATACTGGTAGCACCTTACTCCAAAGATCTGTAAGATGTCTCCCATTGGTTTCATGTAGATATTAAACAATAACAGAGACAGGATAGAATTCTCTAGTATATCATAGGCCAAGACGTTGAGTCAAACACTAATCCCCCAGCACCACCTTCTGGGCACAGGTCAACAGAAAGGACGGGAACAACTGGAAAACAGTGCTCCCAAGGTCCAGCCACAGCATGGTTGATGGTAGCAAAAGCTATCAAGAGGTCCAGGAGAATTAAGAGAGCTGCACACCCACTATCCAGTCACCAGTATAGGTCATCCACCTTGCTAACCAAAGTAGTCTCAGGCCTTAGCTAGACCTAAGGTTTATCCCGGGATCATCCTGGGGTCATCCCTGTTCATGTAAATGACACACAGGAGATCTTGGGAGCAGGCAGGGACAACCCCAGGACGATCCCGGGATAAACCTTAGGTCTAGCTAAGGCCTCAGTCTCATATCCTGGCCAAAAGCCTCATTTAAATGGGTCCAGATAACAGTATAATCCAGTTGTTTCTGGAGTTTCAACACCACCACTTTTTTAATCACCTTGGCCAAGGATGGTACATATTAATCCACATAGTCTCAGAAATTTGCATGCCAATACATTCAAAATAACAAGCAATTTTCCAAAATATATTATCTTATTGCTGGCCTTATCTTAAACACACATGGAAGCAATAGCCAAGGTCATTAAAAAAAAGTGTACTAAGAACTTCCAGGATTTTTTTTTTTTTAATTGAGAGACCATGCTTCAGAGTGATAACTCTGCAGTCCTTTGTTCTCCAAGGCAAGCAATGAGTGGGAGGCATAGGCACCACACTGTGCATCTAATCTATTCATGTCTCTAAATGTAAGTTAGAGTACATGCATCTAAAGAAATTCCTCCTAGGATAATGCCACTTATAACTCCAAATGGATGGATACATCACCTCTTAATCTATCTCCTACTTTACAGACCTAAAGGCATGAGAAGAGGTTACACTAGCAGTGAAGAACAGGTAGCTAGAAGACAACAACCATCCATTTCTGCATAGTATACAAGAGTGATACACTTTGCCTAATTGTCCCATTAACCCATATTAAAGATCCAATTATTCCGACTGTGGCTGACTGAATTAAGGCTACTGTAATACAGAATACCAAAGAAGTACCTCTTATCTAAAGACAGTTTGTTTAGCTTGCCCTTTCCCTTCAAATACATTAGCTCATCCATCACAAAAACATAGTTTAATTATATTTTCAGTTAATTAATACAATTATCTCCCCTTGAGGTAGTATCCAGAATAACAATCACTAAACACCTAAGCTCAGGATTAGAGGACAATTTATTTTCTTATTCAATATATTTATACCCCACTTTTCAGACTAAACTCTCCCAAGGCGGCTTTCAACATAGACACTCAATACAATATACAATTTAAAATATAATAAAAACATATTTACATCTTAAGAATTCTACATTGCTTCATTTTTAGATATGAGGTCATATCTAGAAATTACACAGGGGAGAAGTATGGGCAGTATTTCTGGACTGTTATATCCATGTACCATTCACTTATCACCTTTGATACATCCCAACTGTTTGAGATTGTGCGTTGCTGAAGCCCATGAACCATATTGTCCCAGCTTTATGACCTATCAGTAATCCAAAGTAAAAACACTTTTTTGTCATGGTTCTGTTAGTAAATGGTGACTTTACAACAAAACACAATTTTGTCAGATACCCAGTTTTAGCAGAGTCCCATTTCATCTCCACAATACCTATGAAAACTTTGGGAAGTAGTCCTCTTACGCATTGCTAACTAAAGAACACCAAGCAGAAAGCAGAGAGCAGGAATAAACTGCCAGCGATGGAAAACTTGATGTCCCTCCAAGGATCTGTATTAGGACCACTGTTTTTCACCTTGCTCATAAATTACCTGGAATTTGGGGTGAGCAATGAGGTGGCCGGGTTTGATGATGGCACCAAATTATCTCAGATGGTTAAAACAAAACAAAACAAAAAGTGAAGAACTGCAAAGGATCTCTCCAAACTAGAAGAATGGGCTTTAAAGTTGCAAATCCAGTTCAATGTAAGCAAGTGTAAAGTGATGCACATTGAGACAAGCAATCCTAATTTCACATATACGCTGTTGGCATCTGAGCTGGTGGTAACTGATCAGGAAAGGGATCTGTGGGTTGCAGCAGACACCTCACTGAAAATGTTCAGCCACTGAGAAAAGGATAAAGTCCGTGTTGGGGATCATTAGGAATGGAATCGAAAATATAACTGCTAATATCATAATGACTTTAAACAAACATGTGGTGCAACCCCATTTGGGCCTTAGCCCAGGGTCATCCCTGTTCATGTAAATGACACACAGGAGATCCCGGGAGCAGGCAGGGACGACCCCAGGACAATCCCAGGATAAACCTTAGGTCTAGCTAAGGCCTTGGAGTCCTGTGCAGAGTTCTGCTAATCACACCACCAAATGGATGTTGTAGAGCTGGAGATGGTGTAGAAAAGGGCAATCGGAATTATGGAGAGGCTGGAGTAATTCCCCCTATGAGGAAAGGTTACAATGTTTGGGCCTTATTTGCTTAGAGAAAAAGGTAAGGGGGACCACGATAGAGCTGTGTAAATTTATGCAGTGTGGCAGAATTGCATAGGGAGGAAAAAAAAACCTCTCTCTTTCATAACAGTAGAACCAAGGGAGGACAGAACTGTGGAATTCACTACTACAAGATGTAGTGATGGACTACAAATTGGATGGCTTAGGCAAATTCAGTGGCTACTACTCATGAGAGCTACTACATATTACCTGCAGTATAGAGTGCAGAATGTCTCTGAACACAGCCAGGAGGGTGGTATCGTACTCATGTCCTGCTCATAGATGTCCCATTGAGGCATCTGGCTGGCCACTGTGGGAACAGAACATCGGGCTATTCTCATGTTCTTATCCTGTTCCACACACAGGGCTGGCCATACCATTAGGCAGAATGAGGCAGCCACATCAGGCAGCACATACTGGAGGGGTGCAGAACAGCAGCAAAATGTTCGAGTTCTGTGTACAGTACCACACACTCTGCTCTGTGCTCCATAAGCTAGCTTGCTGCCCTCAGGTGTAATGAAAACCATTGTCCTCTCAACAATATTGATGTAAAATTCCACTGCTGATCCAGTTAGCTTCTGTATATAGAATGGGGAAGGGGGCGACTTGTCCTTTGCCTCAGGCAGCAAAATGTCCTGGACTGGCCCTGCCCTCACGTGTTTGTGGAAGTTTTACTAATTTCAATAGCAGCAGAAAATTCAGATGCAAACCATGTTAGAAGTTATAGGCAAGAATAAGGCTGCAATCCTTGCTAAGGCTGCAAAATGTACAAATTACTGAGGCATCAGTTCCATTAAACTCGGTGGGGGCACACATCCAAGTAAACCTGCAGAGTATACAACTACTAGTCTTGGGATTATGTTAACTAGTCTCCTTCTTGAACAGGGAACATGCCGCTTTAAATCTTAATGACATCTAGGTTTGCAGCCAAGTTAGTCTGTCCCAAATTTTCATCTAATTGATTTAATTCCCTTCTTCCATTCATTATGCACACAGTGATTGTTGGGTAAAGGGAAGAAACAATAACCTGAAGCAGAACGCAGAAAGTTGCTCAAGGGGATCCTGTAACTTGCAGTGCAATTCTTTGCCTGATTACTTAGAAGAAAGTCCCATGGAGTTTAGTTGACATTACTTCCAGGTAAATACATTGGCTGCCTGTATGTTTCTGAGCCCTCTTCAAGGTGCTGGTTTTAACCTATAAAGCCTTACATGGCTTGGGACCACAATACCCGACGGAACGCCTCTCCTGACATGAACCTACCCGTACACTACGCTCAACATCTAAGGTCCTCCTCCGAGTGCCTACTTCGAGGGAAAATTGGAGGATGGCAACAAGGGAGAGGGCCTTTTCAGTGGTGGCCCCCCAATTGTAGAATGATCTCCCCGACGAGGCTCGCCTGGCACCAACATGGTTATCTTTTCAGCACCAGGTCAAGCCTTTTCTCTTCTCCCAGGCACTTAACAGCATTTAACAACATATGCTGAGTTCGTTTGTTTTTAACGGATCCCGGAACTGTTGTTTTTAACTGGATATTGTTGTTTTTATGCTTTTGATGGTTTAAAATTTTGTATACTTTTTAATGTTCCCTGATTTTAACTTTTGTAAACTGCCCAGAGAGCTTCGGCTATGGGACGGTATATAAATGTAATAAATAAATAAATAAATACTCCTTAGTATAAACTTCCTTGCCATGGCACATTTTCAACACCACTTTTATTTCTTTGGCTAAATTAAGAGCTCCTACAACACAGCAGCCAGAAACAGAATCCGTGGGATACTTTTTGTATCAAGGGGTTTGTGAAACTGTGTGCATGTATGTGTGTTGGTCATTTCCCCTATGTCTGAATTAGGGACGTACGAGAAATTAGTTTCAGTTCATTTTTTCCCCAGTTTTTACCTCCTGGACTAAACACAAAACTGAACTCTGTTTGCAGTTGAAGTTTGTATATGATTTGTAGACCAAAAGAAAATTGTGTTCAACAACATGCTTACATTTGAAAAATGCATATAAAGACGCTTTAATCAATGGGAGGAAAAGGTGTACATTTTAAAGGTGTGCACAATTGATGCATACATTTGGGGAAATACGCAGACAAGACACATGAATTTCTGTACAAAAAGAAAAACAACTACCTGACACAGACATAAGACGAAACGAGCGTGGAGGTGGACTTTTGAAAACTTCAATGAGCTCAAATTTTGCTTGTGCATGGATCTGGTGGAGGGTGGTAGCTCCGATTTCATTGGGATTATGAATCTATTCTGGGTTTTAGTCAGAATTATCCAGAAGTTAGTGGACCTATTTTGGGGACAGGGCTCAGCATCTTGGATAGCTCCTCTAGACTTCTTGATGATTTGACTAAAACCTAGCATGGATTCATAGCCCCACTGAAATCGGAGCCACCAACCTCCACTGCACACAGCCTTATTCTAAATTTGTTCATGGTTCTAACAGCTAGCATTAAAATGGACCTTGGGGGTTATTTTTCATACCCATATATTTTATATAGGCATTTCTTTTAGTAAAAGGCCTTCCCAAGGTTTAATAAGAAAACCCCAAGCTACACAATATGCTATTGTAGGTAAAACTCCTCCTCCTGTCGTAGTAAACACAAGCTCCAGTATTTTACTCCCTTCCCCCAGCATTGGCAGCAGATCAAGCGGGCATCTTTACATTTCCATTCATTTGGACTCGGCCAACTGGGTTCAGGTAGTCTTGTTAAAAGGGGATTTGCAGGTCTTTGCAGTGCTACATCCCTGCCAAGCTGGATTCCGGAGACAAGGTCAACGTCTAGGACTCCTTTGTATTAAATGAGCAAGGAAGCTTATATGCATTGCAGATTCCCAGCCCATGAGATCTGTTGTCTAAAACAATCTGTTGAAAAGTGATAGGGTTGGAGTCTCAGCTAGACAACATGCATATGGCAGAGGGTTTGTAATATTCTAAGGAGCATCAACTGTGCCCTCTTGGGTCAACAGACAAAGAGTATTGATATATCATAGTTTAATCCAAAAGAGGCAAGACTATTTATCAACCCCCTTTAAACACACACACACACACACACACACACACACACACACACACACTTCTTGACTAAACAAATTGTTTTCCAGCTTTGCTGGCAACAGCCAGTTTTGTAATGTAAGGCCTTAAAAAGTTTAATCAGAATGCTTAAGCATCAAGAATTATCTCAGCTACTGCATTACCAAATAACGGCCTGGAGTGTTTCATTCCTGCAAATACACTGGCAGTCCAATAATTAGGGATGCTGGAGAAAACCATTTGGGGGGTGGAATTTCATGGGTTTTCCTAGATTCGAGTTCAGTTCGGTTCCTGCTGTAGCGCCCAACTTGATCTGCAGTGAGTTAAGCCAATTCATGGATTTTCCAGGCATTTTGTACTCTTTTGGGGGGGCAGGTACCCCAATTTGAACAAATTTATGAACAATTTATGTAAATTCGGCCATACTTTGTGCAAATTTAGCCATAGTTTGTACAAATCCATAGAAATTTGTGCTCAGAAGCCTGCCAAAAAAAAAAAAAAACCACCAAAAGATCTCAGAGTTTGGGGAAAAGCCCATAAATTGGCTAAGAAACACAAATCAATCCATATACACCATGGAACGCCATTGGGGGTGGGGGCAGATTCTCCAGCAATGGACATCCCTATCAATAATACAAAAGTGGAGAAATGGAATTTAATATTTTGAAGGCTTGACCCCACGAGCTGGCCAATAAATGTTCAAGATCTGATGTACCTGCATCAGCACAATGACATAATATATGTTATGTACCTTCTGCTCTAACTGTCTTGCTCCATCTGAGATTCCATTGTCTGCTTAACACAATTCTAAGTATGTTTAAAATATATGTAAAAACTGGATCTAAAGTGCAAATATCTCACACACAAAAACTTCCATCCAAGCCTTCCTCCCACAATATTATTTAATTAATTATTCATTCACTTCATTTCATTTCTATACCACCCAATAGCTGAAGCTCTCTGGGCAGTTTACAACAATTCAATATGGCACACCAAAGAGGCTTACAATAGCCATAGATGATTTTTTTTTAATATAAAAAGGCAAATTGCAGTTCTGACATTTTGCTATTAATGCAAGAACATTGCAATTCATACATAAAGGCACATCTGCACATAGACGCTCCCCAATCAGTGCCTGGTGGATCTGCCGAATGGCAGCAACGGTTGTAGCATCCAACAATTTCTGAGTTGGGCAGCTGGGAGGTGGCTCAAGAGCAAACACACACACCCCAAAAAAACCCACAACTCTTTCTTTACTTTAGGCTTCATTATACCTACTTTTTTCCCCTGGTTTGCCTCCGTGATTTCTAGCTCCATTTCATCAGCGCATCAAACTAATGACCCCTTTTACATGGGTCTCTGGTATCGCGCTATACCAGTGAAACATCCCTTTCACTTGTTTGCTCTTCCACTCCACCCCACCCCACCCCGCCCCTTCTCCTTCCACCTCCAGTTCATTGGTTGTAACATTGTGATGGGTGTGGGCTTCTTCCCCCCCCCACTCTTGCTTTATTGTCTAGCGATTTACCAGTTTAACATTTCATCATCTGGGCTCCGTTTCTGCTGGCAATGAGAGTGGAGTTGGAGCAGTAAAAGTCTATTCAACTGACTTAGCACAAGTCTGTTGGTTCAACACAGTGCTGGAGGAGAACTGCCCCGCCCTCCCCTTTCATCAGCAAGCTCTCCCTTCAAAGCACATGCCCCCAACAAAGGAAACAGCGAGCAGATGGCACTACACGGGGACTGAAGGGTGCTTTGATTCCATTTGGGGGAAATAATCCAGACTTTCCCTGCTCTAGGAAAACACGAAAAAGGGAGGGGAAGAGGCAGGGTGTCTGCAGGATGGGCACGATGTCACCTGAGTGCCATGCTGTAAAACCACAAACCAGGCATGATGAGAGTGCGATAAAACCCTGGTGTGATGGAGCCCTTTGTGTTCTCTAGGGACAAAAATAGGGCTGAAAATTGCAGTCAACTGCAGTAATTGATGCCAAAAGAAGGGCAGGGGGCAGAGAAGGGCCTGAAAGGACAGGGTGCTATTTGAGGAGCTCAGTGCCTGAATGGAAGGCCACCTGGAGATGCAAGCCAGAACGCAAGCCAGCTTTAGCCACTTGGGATACACCCAGGAAACTGAAGCATAGCTGGGTTTGCCTAGGAAAACATGAATAGCATTCCAATTGAATGAAAATGGATTTGCAATTATCACTGTTCGTTACTGTAGTTATTAATAACAAAAACAGAGAAAGAAATCAGGTGTGTTTATAGTTCCTGATATTTTAGGGTATCCCCACTTTTTTTAATGAAATCAGCAGCTATTCCATTAATCACCTCTCAGACCTATTTAGCCGCCTAACAAAATACTTCACAACAGGGGTTTCATGACCATTCAAGCAGGTGATTCTCCCAAAAGTGAGCATCTCTGCTATACTCACTTCGATCATGCAAGCTGCCACAATTTCCTCCTTTCCCTGCCTCAAGGCCCAGAAACTTACCTCTGGGGCAGGGGAAGGTGGCAGCCACGGCAATTCCAGCCCAGCCCCCAAGGGAAAGTTCCCACCACCACCAGAAGTCCCAAAATCACCAGCACGAAATTGACTCAATGTGCACTTCAAAGTGGAGAACAGGCTTAGTGGAACTGGCATGTGGAATGCCAAGTTCCCCACCCCCTCTCAGGGAACCTGGGACTTGTATAGCATTGGATCGAAAATCCACCTGGTCCCACGAGGACAGCGGATGCCCCCTCATCTGGCCCTTGCAGAACCAAGCCGACCCACCGAGCACTAGGATGGGCCTGCACCAGACTGCTCTTGAGCCTTTGAGAGTGGTTGGGCATGGGTCCGCCCTAACATGTGTCCTTTGTCCTTTTCATGCGGGGGGGGGGGGATACACAATTTCCTCAAGGCTGGGGAAATTGTACATTTTCTCTCTCACTCTAATGCCAGAGTGGTGGAAGACAATGCACAATTTGCACAGCCTTGGGGAAATTGCGTTTCTCTCCCTCCCACACCTATGGGGGCCTTAAACACCCTATATGCACCTATTGATTATACTCATTTCAGAGGGCTTTGCCTGGGACTCCCAAACAAGCACAACTGAAGCAAATGGAGCCAACAGTAGAACTTGTCTAGTGATACATTTATATTGTCTGACTTCTCCATACTTTGTGCAGTCACCACATGGCAAACACGCACGTGTCAATCGGGATCAAATACAATAGAATCATAGAATCGTAGAGCTGGAAGGGGCCTATAAGACCATCGAGTCCAACCCCCTGCTCAATGCAGGAATCCACCTTGGAGCATTCCTGACAGGTGGTTGTCCAGCTGCCTCTTGAATACCTCTAGTGTGGGAGAGGCAACGACCTCCCTAGATAATTGGTTCCATTGCTGTACTGCTCTAACAGTCAGGAAGTTTTTCCTGATGTCCAGTCAGAATCTGGCTTCCTGTAACTTGAGCCCATTATTCCATGTCCTGCACTCTGGGAGGATCGAGAAGAGACCCTGGCCTTCCTCTGTGTGACAACCTTTCAAGTATTTGAAGAGCGCTATCATGTGTCCCCTCAACCTCAATGCACAAGTCAAGCATATTTTCTCAGAAGTTCCTTCTATCAAAATCAAAGGGTAAATAGGAGTAGGACTATGCTATAAGACCCTACACATACATTTGCTTTCTGAAAGTAAATGATCAGACACCAAAATAGGATGAGCTGAAATCTCAGCATTTCCAATTCTATTGCATCTCAGATATATATGAAAGAAACCACAGCTTAGAGCTTTTCTTTATGAAACTGTGATCAGGGAGGAAGCTGATAAATATTTAGTCACTGCTTGTGCTGAACAGGGTCTCAATAAAAATGAGGAACCAAACGTACCAGTTATCTGTGCTAAGATTGACTACTCTGGAGAAATGTCAGTGTGTACAGATTTGCCATGCGAAAAGTGCTTAATATTTAAGAGAGCCTTTAACAAGGCTCTGAACTTTTCTCCCAATTAATTATTCATTCACAAAACTTTCCTGCTTCGTAATATTCCAAACAAATTATCAGGGGTTTTTCTCTCTTTTCGCCACCCCCATACACCTTTCACACGATCAATGTAGTGTAATAGTGTGCCCAGATTTTAAACACACACGCACACACACGCACACACGCACACTCCACAACCTCCCACAACTTTCCCCAGTTGTACATTTGATGCTTGTTGGTGCCATCAAGCAAACACAAATCAACAACAAGCACATTCTGTTGAAATGTTTAGCTAAATGGAACCAAAACAGTCACAGTTCACTATTTCATAAATACATTAATTAGAAGTGTCTCCAAATAGCATGTGATTTTGAATTATTAACATAAAATGCTGCATTATAAATGACTGCAAATTGCATTCCTAGTGCTCTCCATGCTTAATTTATTATGCCGTAGGAAAATTTGCAAATTACTTCACTGTTTTATATTTAATGGATAGTTTTATATGTATATTGTTTCATTAAGATAAAATTAAATCACAGTGTACATGTTATAGGGCTTTCCAGTGACATAAATGTCACCAGAGACACACACACTTTGTCAGGAGAGACATGTGCGTCTGTCACAACTTTGGTGCAATGGAGAAGGGACAATTGACTTTCAATTGCAGCAATCCCTTACCACCATTCCCTGTTTTGTCCCATGTCCTCACTCATTGCTTCTCTCAGTCATGCTTAAAGTTTATGAAGTATGTCAGAAAAACTCTCCCAAAGTTTGGACCCAGATACTTATTGGGTTGTTTCCAGTGAACCCACACATGCCGGAATCCAAAGATATGTCTCAATTACATTCACTAACTGGTCCAGAGTGTGTTCGGTATTTTACAAGAATTTTACCCAAGGAGTTGGTGAAAAAAGAGAGAGATCTGTGAAAATCAGAAATGACCAGTGGTGTGGTGGAATGCAGGGATGCAGCTTTGGCAATATTTTTTTTCCAGGGACACTGTTCTCCGCTGCCATCACCTCTGAATTCTCTGCTCCCTGCTGCAATCCTCACCATAGCTGTGGGGAATGAATTTCCCAAGCTACAATATGTTGTTTCCTGCTGCGATGCAAAGTATTCGAGGTGGGGAGTCTCATCTAAGTCAGGGACTTGTATCCCATAATCTAACATAGTACTTTCTCAGGATGCTTCTCATGGTTCTGTGGGGTACTTTCAGACAGACAGCTCCTACAACCAAAAGGCGTTGTGAAGCTATTCCATCCTTCCTTCCTTAGCAGTTTTTTTGTGACAAGAAAAGAAAAATGGAAGAAGTGGTGGGGAAACATGGGAGGCTTACCAATGGAAGATACCACCACCTTGCGCTCTCCAAATAAAATGATGTGAATGAGGCAGGGTGACTGCACAATCGATGCCTCATTTGGAAGCACTCCATGAGTGGTTAGTGTCTCACAAAAACGTTGCCTATGGCCTGAACCCATAACTTCCCTGTCCATTTTACATTGTGATCTCTCTGCAAGGAAGAATCCAGTATTTGTCAGGCCAACAACAATATTTTCTCTGATAGTCCACATGGCACTTTGCTAGGAACTCTGCTGTTTTGTTTCTGTTGAAGCCATAGCCTTCAATGTGTATGGTTTTTTTTAAGCATTCAGTACTATTTCAGTACAAGCTGATACCTTATTGCAGAGATCTCACCTCAAATCATTCTTCAAGCATAAGTAGGAAGAGTGACCAGATCTACATGTTGTGTTAAATCATTACGAATGTGGAATAAAAGGCAGGATATAACACTATGAAAGCAGTACATGGAATGTAGATTGTGCTACCACAGTTATCAGTGCACTTCAATACTGCTATAAAGCAGTAGTGTTGATTTAGCCTGAATCCATGTAAACTAATGCCATAATATATCTGTTAGCATTTAAGTTGCCATACACAGGGATAGAGAATCTGTCAGTTTTGCTTTCTCCCACATTTGGATTTTTTAAATCTCAAGTTCTTTCTCTAGTGACTATGAAGGACTTTGCAAATGTTGGTAAATTCTTATCAAAAACAAACTGAAACAAAACACCCATCCATCCGCACCAGCCAAATTGAATAGGTACAGGTACTCCCAGTATGGAGAGGACCAAGCTGTACCTACCTGCCATGAGGAAAAAGAGATGGCAACCTAATTCAATACTAACATGGGGCATGGCTAGACCTACCTGCGGAGGGGGGAGGATCTCACGATTTTATGATCGTGAGATCGTCCCCCTCGTCTACACGCAGCGCGCGACATCCCAGGAGGAAGAGGACATCCGTCCGCCATTTTGTTCTGTTATTTTCAATCGGAGAAGAGTGTACAACCATTTGTGCACAAAAGGTTAGTGTTTTAAAGAGAGAGAAAACCTCCCGCTCCACCACCCCGCCCCTGATGGGCACAGAGCTCCTGTGGAGCCCCGTGCCCAGTTCCCAGCTCCTCACGTTTACTTGCAAGGAGCCAGAATGAAAACACAATGGTGGGCCACACATCCCGCAGTCTCGGGATCATCCCGAGACTGCGGGGAAAATAAAAAATAATGGGTAGGGTGATATCCCGGGGAAAGGGATGGATCATCCCTCCCTGCTCCCAGGATTCCCTGTGTGTCATGTGGACACACAGGGACGATCCCGGGATGATCCCCAGGATATTGCCCCATCAAGACAGGAAGAATTTAAACCCAGACTTTTAAGAGCTAAGCACTCGAAGCCCTGGGCCTAGAAGGATATATCTGTCACTTTGTCCCACATTATTATTATTATTATTATTATTATTATTATTATTATTATTAGATCTCAAATTATGTTCATCCCAAATATAGAGAACTTTGTGAATTTTGGTAAATTCTTGTCACAACTGAACTTAAATGAAATTCTTTCTCCCTAACCACACAGGACTCTTTGCTGTTTTCCCTCAAAGGGCTGCTTTACTTTGCTTCACATTCCTACTACAGGATAGGCCACAAACCAGGTCAGTAAATCAGACCAAAAGATGCAGAGCAACAAAAGCCTAGAAAACGCCAGATTCCTTGTACTTTAAGCAGTCATTCTGTAAACCCATTTTGACTTTCTGTGGGACACTATTCATCATTCAATGGGTGATTAGGGGAAACTACTTCTGGACACCAAATCACCAGGAGCCAACTCCATGATAGCAGCATCACAATACATCATACAATGGTAGGCTCATAATAATGCACGAAAGCTCATGACAGAGGATTCATATGACTGTGACGGGTTCCTCTCATCTTTTGAGGGCAATTCACATACAGGGTTTCCAGGTACACACCAAAGTTGTTGTTTTTAAGTGTACGCCAAAACTGTAATGTGCGAATAAAACAACCTCGTGTTTGGAAACAGTTGTAAGAGGCCTATCTACAGGCCTCTCTAATCCAGCAGTCTGTTCACACAGCAGCCAACCGGAGGCGCTCGGAAAGCCCAGAATAGGACATGAATATCATACAACCCTCCCAGCAATTGCCTCTGATACTGGAGGTCTAGCCATCATGACTAGCAGCTATTGATAGCCTCCATCCATTCATTTGTCTAATCCCGTTTTCTTCTGATTAAAAAAAAAAAAAATACAGGCCAAGCATTTTTATATATTTTGTGTTTTAAAGCGACAGAACCATGCCTATCCTCTTCATTATACATATTACACATATCTGTATTACTTTCTGTAATGGGGAAGAATCAGCGTGGGAAATAGCAGGGTTTATTTATTTATTTATTTATTTATTATTTATTACATTTTTATACCGCCCAATAGCCGAAGCTCTCTGGGCGGTTCACAAAACCTGTGTTGCCTGCAGCACCTCTGCTTTAGCAAGGCTGTAAATTCTGGTTGGTTCAGTCTTATTCTTTCTAATTCGGGAGCGGAAGAGAAAAAAGCTACGTCTGATCTGTCCTTGTCTAGCAGCGAAGATGAGTGTCAGTGATTGAGGTGGCAGAATTGGAAGTGATGCAACAAATTCACAGATTAAAGAGCAACAAGTCGCCAGGACCAGATGGCATACATCTGAGAGTTCCTCTGAACGAACTTAAGAACGAAGCAGCTAAACGCTAACAAAAATATGCAGCCTTTCATCAAAATCAGCTGACATGCCAGAAGACTACAGCAAATATGTAACCTCTCTATTTGGGAAAGGCATCAGGGAGGATCACGGAACGATTATCCAATAAATTCTTCAGTGCAGGTTTAATTGAAGGAGTAAGAGCCACCCAGACCTTAGCTGCTGGAACTCTGAAATGCTTCTATGTTGGCAACAAAGTAAGTTAGGAGCACGAAGTCCCCATGCAATGTTCCACTGCAAAGAAGTCCCATAGGGGTGTTCCCATGGGCAGGAGTGGAGGGAACTGAGGAGGCCAGCTTATGAGGATTTCTCTGGCCTCCCCAGCCTCCCTCCCTCCCCTCCCCAACACCTCAGCTAGATGGGTGAAAAAGCCCATTTAGCTGAAATACAGTTCACCTACACTATGCCTCCCGCTCCACACTGAATGGCCCTTTAGCCTCCAAGTTTGGAAGCTTACAGCCATCCCCATAGGATTGCGCCCTTAATTAGCTAGCACTGATAGTTAAGGATGGTAGATGAGCAGGGATTGGAGGAGAAAGGCGGGATGGGTTGTAACTATTGCCTGTTGGTAGCGTCACCACTTTGAAACATGCATAAAACTTAAAATTAAAATGTCATGCATTAAATAAATAAACCAGGCTACAGTTCCCAGAACTTCCTGCAGAGGGGGAATTACTGCTGGGCATGAGATTTTTCATCCCTTACGGAAGGCTTCCACACCCATTTCTTGGTGCCTGTGACACCCACCTAGCATTTCAACTATTTAGAATTGGGTGTACCGTAAGCCTTCCTCCCTCCTCAGTGGTCCAGAAATAGCTATTATTGCTCGCATAGCCTCAGTTCTCGATGCCCACAACAAATCAAGTTAACCCTGTTCTATGAAGCTGAAGGATGTAGTTAAATGTAAAATCCATCGCTGGAGAAATATTTCTCATTTTAAGTGCTCTTATAAAAAATGTGAACACTGTTTTCCTCACTCTGGTTTAATTAGAAGAGTAGAGGCACATTTGTTAGGGTGCCTCTACAGGGCTCTTGTATCTTTAACAGTTGTATAGAAAAAGGAAATCAGCAGGTGACATTTGTATGCATGCAGTACCTGGTGAAATTCTCACTTCATCACAACAGTTAAAGCTGCAGGAACACTGTCCTCTATTGTATCTGGTCACAAGAGCACGGCTCCTGCAGCTTTAACTGTTGTGATGAAGAGGGAATTTCACCAGGTGCTGCATGCATACAAATGACACGTGCTGAAATTCCCTTTTCTATGCAACTCTTAAAGAATAGGAGCCCTGTCCTCCTTTCCATATGGTCACCCTACGTTTGTGTCTTTGGTCCCTTCCTTTCTTCCCATTCTCGGCAAGTTTGGGGCCCGACATTCAGGTAGCAAAACAGGGGAAGGAAGTTTCTTTTTCTTTGAGTGATATTTCAGGTCTGCCTCTGTGGACTCAATACTTCTAGCAAGGCCATGAAGTTCTTTCTTGCTGCAACGTCCTCCCCTCCCCACCCACCCCGGCCCCCTTTCGTGTTTTACTTAAGTCTTTCAAGTCACTGCATGTTGCTCAAGGCTCTGATTCTAAGGGTTTTGTGCATTGTCTCCCTGATAAAGTCTCAAGGATATTTAAAAAATAAAAGGCTGCACCAAGAAGGGAATAAAAACCTTTTAAAGTGTTCTTTTACTTTTTGAATTCACTCATCACCCCCCACAAAAAAGGATTTTGCTCCCCTGATTCATAGTTTAAAGTGCTGTTTCTTTTCCTCCACTTCAGATGATTAGTTTTTTTCTGCCTTTCTCTCTTATTCCCCAACTTCGTTGTGTCAAATCATATTATAATACATTAAATATCCAAGAAATGCAAAGCACTCAGAAATGTTTTGGGGTGTTTCATACCTGTTTCTCTCTCTCTCTCTCTCTCTCTCTCTCTCTCTCTCAAAACCAACAGGTTTTGACATACCAATAAAGCAGCTGTCCCCAACCTGATTCCCTCCAGATGTGTTGAACTGAAATTCCCATCATTCCTAGGGAGTAATGGGAGTTGCAGAGCAACATGTCTGGGAGAAACCAGGTTAAGGAATTAGGGTTCGTATTCACTTGGGAATCTGCTGTGCCAAATCTCACCGGGGTTCATCAACAAATAGTGCAATTTCTGCTATCTGAAGATGTGGAGCAGGGGTGGGTGAATAAAAGAATGTACAATTATCGAAGGGCCACAGACATAGAACTCCTTTGAGTTCTGGAAGGCTAAAGTATCTTGATACCTCTCTGGGGATGTGATGTGGGGGACACAGTGGAACTGCTGGTTTTAGAAGTACTATGCTGTTGCTGTATACACCTCCATCAATAACCAACCTGGATATTTATAAGTAAAGTTAAGCCAAATATAGCACACACACAAAGTGTTACATGCCCTGCTATCATTCCTTCCAAAAGAAACCAAACCCAGATAAGTGCTGCTCCTGGAATGTCTCAGTACTCAGAGAGGGGGAGCATTCCTAACAAGTTTGTGGATACAGTGTTATAGTAAGTTTGCAACTTTAGATACTATAAAAATATTTTTTTCCTATTGTTTTCATGAGCATGACTGATGCCAGACTAATGATAAGGGTATTGTACTTACTCTTGAGCTAGAAAAACATCATGACAGTAAATCAAAATAAATAAATAAAGCATTCATCACTTGCTTTTCTATCTCCTGCCCTTTTTCCTCTTATGTTTTATGATCTCTCTGACTATGGAAGCTTTTTTTTTTTTTTTTTTTTTAGGAAGACGGAGTCTCCTGATTTGTAGAATCCAAAAGAGGAGACTTGCAACTGCTGCAGCATCTTAGAGATGAACTTCTAACTTGCAGCAGTAAACATCAGTGTAAATAATGCCCACGTACCCTCCGCAAACACAATTTCTGTGTAAAATTGGAGCTGGTTTTAGGTGACTTCTAAATTTCACCTAAAACCAGCTCCAATTTTACACAGAAACTGTATAAAATTCCAATCATCAGATCATGGCAAAATTTTGTTCAACAGCAACATGTGGAACTTCCACTAACAAAGACGATGGTTTACCTAGTATACAGTAGTGATATTAAAAATTACCAGTCTTGAACTGGTGGGATTCTATCTAGGCACTGGGCCAGGGGTATGCATTGTGTTCCTTGTGACACCCCCTGGCACTGTAACAAACTGGGTTTTATACACTAGATGCTGTGCGCTGCAACTTCAGTACAGCAAAGCTCAAGATCAGACTACCCCACCCCCAAAAGTTCCTTATTCCTGATCTAGAAACATTTATTGCACTTTTGCGCCAAAGCAGTTAGGATGTGCCTGCTTATTGCATTTCATAAGCAAATATACTTAGGCTGCAACCCTAGACCCACTCAACTGGGAATAAGACCCACTGAACGCAATGGGACTTGCTTCTAAGTAGACATGTCTGGAGCTGCCCCTTTCCAGCATGTAACTCCTCTGCTGAGGGAACTGCACTGGCTAACTATTCGCTACCGGGCCAGGTGTAAGGTTCTTGTACTTGTGTCCAAAGCCCTAAACAACTTGGGACCAGGATACTTGATTGAGCATCTTCTGCCCTACCAATCTGCCTGGTCACTGAGGTCAAGGGCATGTTCCTGGTCATTCCACATAGACCCATCCTCCAATTGGAGTCCACCAGAACAAGAGCCTTCAGTGTGGTGGCACCCTCCTATGGAATTCCCTGCCTCTGGAAGTCAGGCAGGCACCAACTTTGTATTCCTTTCGGCGCCTCCTGAAAACATCATTATTCCAGGAAGCCTTTCCTTAATGACCAGCCACGGTTCACTGTACATTTTGCTTCTTTTAACTTCTATTTTAAAGTGTTTTATTCTGTTTTTATTTTATTTTATCTTGTACACCGCTCCAAAATTTTGAATGGGGAGTGGTATATAAATAGTGTGAATAAATAAATAAATATATAGGATTCCATTGTTAGGGTGCTTCCAGCTGGACAACTTTTAGTGCTACCTATCAAAAGACATTATGCAGCTCTTCCATTTCCCCCTCAACTGATTTTTTTATGGTAATAAAATAAGATGAAAGTAGCAGGGAAATGTGGGTTATAAATGGAAGACAGCAATGTCTGGACTCCCTGTAAAATTCTGTGAATGAGGCAGGATGATTGCACAATAAAAGTCTCATCTGGAAGCACTCTTAGTTATAACAAGGATTGCCTAGTTTTCTTCCCTAGCTGCATAAGGAACGAATAATAAAACATATCTCTTTTGCTATCAGCTCTGTGTAGAATCCCCCTATTTCAACAAAGTGAGTTGAAATTAATATCGCTGAATGTTTTGCTTGATTATAATGGTTAGAAAGGATTTACAGCCTTTCGAGCATAAATTTAGATGACTTCTTCCACATTTGACAAGCTTATAAAAATTATATTGATTCTGAAATTATAATTTGAGATTAGCTCTGTCGTTTTTTGCCTATTAGCTGTCTTTAAATGAAGTGATACAACATTACAATTAATCTTATCTTCCATTACGTATTTCCTGATGCTAAAAAGTAAGATCAATTCTTATTAAGTGCAGTGGTTTAGACATTTGGGTGGGATTAATTTTAAAAGAATATAATGTAATAACATTGATACCACTAAGCAATTAATAATAATAATAATAATAATAATAATAATAATAATAATAACAACAACACTTCGTATAGTCATTTCACAGTACAATTGAATAGGCAATAAAAGTACTAATATTGCTCTGTTATTAGTGAGGAGAGCATTGATGATATTGTTAACCAGAATAGTAGGTAAAATAAAATATATTCTTGTTCCTAACACATTAGGGTAAAATGTCTTTTGCTGTGCAACAGAAAAGACGTGCCTGGTGTATAAATAAGACTGTGCGCATTTGGTGATTATGAGCTAACTTGCACAAATTGCTCAGACATTTGCAGAAATTGCAGGACCTATGGTGTGTGTATGTGCACAAAATGCCTGGAAAATCTGCAAACTGGGCACCACAGGGGAAGTAGCATGACATCTGGGGTGGGGGGACCTAGGAAAACTGGTCAAACTTCACCCTGATACGTATTTCTCCAACAACCCTAAGAAAGCTACTGAGTTTACTAGGGCTTCCCCCCAAGTGGTATAGGATTGCAAACTAATCTCATCTGAAAGGAGTTCAAGACACCCAAACTAATCCTTTTCTGTTCCTCTGTCACTCTGATGAGATGATGTATTGTGGAGGGATTGTGGGGAGTGAACAGTATATTTTGTGTGAACACATTTTAAGAAAAAACATTGGTTCTTTGAAGGGCGGGTATTTACCAAAAGCTGAAAGTGCCAGCCCTTGCTCTGGTTCTACATCTCCAACTAATAGTGCCCCTTCTGTTATCAATTGTGCTGCTCTATGCGAGATGTGTGTGAGAATAAAATATTGCGCAGCCCCTGTATTTGGTAAGGATATAGAACAGCGTTCCCTATCCTGCTGTCCCAGCTTTCCTGACCATGGGACATACTGACTTGCAATGATGGGAGTTGTAGTCCAACACCTTTGGAGGGCACCAGGTTGGGGAAGGGCTGCTTTAACCAAAAAAAGAGAAGTAGGTGGCCCTAAGTTGTTTGTCATCAGTTTTCCACAACCCCAGAGTCACTTCTGCATATCCTATTCTCCATCCTGTCCTCATGGTTTATATCTGCTTTGGGAGAATGAGAATTTCACTGGCACTTTCTGCCTCCTTAGGGAGGATGTGGCGTTATAGGCCTGTGAGCCTTAACTCCCAATATATATATATCCCTTTAAAGTTGTCCAAGTTGGGGGCCATCACTAGATCTTCTCATCGTAAGTTCCATAGTTTTAACTATGCACTGCGTGAAGAAGTACTTTTTACCTGTCCTGAATTTCTCACCATTCTGCTTCATTGGATGACCCTGGGGGGATCTACACTACTGCTTTAAAGCGCTTTATAACAGTTTTGACAACTGTTGGGGCCCAGGACACACTGCATATACAGTTTTCAAAACGTTTTCAAAGTGCTTTAAAGCGCTTTAAAAGCAGTAGTGTAGATCCCCCCCTGAGTATTATGAGAGAGGGAGAAAAACTCCCCATCCTTTTTCTCCACAGTTTCGGCAGCACTGTCAGATTTAAAGATGCAGATCTAAAGCCTGTTTGTTGGAGTGTTATGAAACTGGCATTTTCTGAAAGGGAGTGGAGGCTTCATTGCATTCCATGTGCTCAGTTGAAAACTGGGGCTGCAAACTTCAAAAGGGATATGCTTTATTAGGCGTAATGGGATTTACTTCCAAGTGAACATGCATAGGATTGCATTGCATGGCTGCAGTCCCCTAAATACATTTACTAACAAGAAAGTCACATTGAATTCCGTCGTGATTATGTGAGTGGCCTGGTTCAGACAACGCGCTAAACCATGCTGCTTAACCACAAAAAGGTTAAGGGAATCCATTAACCATTTTGTGGTTAAGCAGCATGGTTTAGCGTGTTGTCTGAACCAGGCCAATGTAAGCATGCATCAAACATCAATGTAAACATCTTACACAGTTTTTTATACACATTACCAATTAGTTGTTTTTTAAACTATCCAGGGCAAACAAAATCAGAGTGCCCACACCTTGGTTCTTCTTCCATTCTTCTTTGAAGCACATGTTCTTTTAAAGCCATGTTATTCTTCCCATGAGCTGGAGATGGATTGATTCTCAGCTGGTAAGACAGCCTATGTATGTCGACTCAGAAATATGTTCAGACATATGATCCTTTGGATGACTACTCAGAAATATGTTCATTAAGTTCAAAGAGGTTTACTCCCAGGCAGGGGAACCTCTAGGCCTGGGCCCCTGGCACCCTGGCCCTGAATCTATTTCGCGGAGCTTTGAGTGTCCATTGGTGCCAATGGACATTATCCCTCACCTCAGTTTGCCATGCAGGGGGCAATTTTCAAGGGGGGTTGCAGCTGGGAGGGAAAGGGTTATAGAATTATAGAATCATAGAGTTGGAAGGGGCCTATAAGGCCATTAAGTCCAACCCCCTGCTCAATGCAGGAATCCACCCTAAAGCATCCCTGACAGATGGTTGTCCAGCTGCCTCTTGAATGCCTCTAGTGTGGGAGAGGCCACAACCTCCCTAGGTAACTGGTTCCATTGTCATACTGCTCTAACAGTCAGGAAGTTTTTCCTGATGTCCAGCCGGAATCTGGTTTCCTGTAACTTGAGCCCATTATTCCATGTTTTGCACTCTGGGATGATCGAGAAGAGATCCTGGCCCTCCTCTGTGTGACAATCTTTCAAGTATTTGAAGAGTGCTATCATGTCTCCCCTCAATCTTCTCTTATCCAGGCTAAACATGCCCAGTTGTTTCAGTCTCTCTGCATAGGCCTTTGTTTCCAGACCCTATCTTCCTCATTGCCCTCCTTTGAACATGCTTCAGCTTGTCTGCATCCTTCTTCAAGTGTGGTGCCCAGAACTGGATGCAATACTCAAGATGAGGCCTAACCAGGGCCGAATAGAGGGGAACCAATACCTTGCACAATTTGGAAGCTATATAAACTCTCCCCTTTCCACATGCTCTTCCTTACACCCCAACCCTAACCCCAATCTTCCCCAGGATAGCAATTAAGCTTAGGGAGGCTTTTTTTTTGTTGCTTTGTAATGATCTGGTTCAGGGTGCATATTAATTGAAGAATTTATTTTTATTTGATGTGATACGGGTGAGAAATCAATTAGTTGTGAAATTTAAAGAAATCCTAGTAATTATTTCTGAATTTGCATATATAGAAACAAATCAGCATGTGTAGATTTTATGCAGATTTGGGGGTCTATAGGCTTGCTCCCGAAAACATTTAAGTGCCTAGCAACAACGCCCCTGCCTCCCAGGTAAGTGCGCATATGATTGGCAGCCTGAGAGGTGCGGGTGCTCACGGGAAAACAACTCTATGTATTCTTCCTCTGTGTATTTTTATATACAGGATACTCCAGCATTTGGAATGTCCTACTAATGCTATGAACTGTTGCTGCAAAAGCTGAATGTGTTATAATGTGAAGCACTTTCCCAAACTCCTTCCTTCATTCCTAGAGGGATGCCTTGCAGTCACTGGCTAAAGCATCACAATGAATTAAGGAAAATGGCCATTTAAGTTCTCTATCAAGACAAGCCAGGTCCCCGAGAAAGCATCAGATCGGTTAGGCTTGCACTCCAATGTGCTTTGTTCTGAAAATGGTCATCATGGGATTCCATACTTTGGGAAGTGACCTCATCTACCTCCAAGCTCCCAAAAATGCTTCCACTGCCCTCTTTCTCTCTCAGAGTGCTGTTGTCCATTAATTGGCCTTGAAATCCAATTACCCTACAACATACAACTATATTGCTGTGTGTGGGTCTATGGAAACAGCTGCAAAATGGCTAATATTAGGTCTAATTTAGCTACAATAAATTAGCAAGTGTGTGGAAGTGCAGTGATGACAGCATAATTATAACAAAAGTCTCTGTGTTGAAGTATACAGATGACAATACATACTAATTTTAGCAAAGAAAGGGGGGAGGAGCCCACACCAAATGAAATGCACGCAATGAACAGACGGGACTAATAGCTCAGACACATATACTTAATGTGACCAGTCACTGTAAAAACAAAAAGATAGATGAAGCCGTTCAGAATCTCGCGCTAACAAGCACTGCCGTCTGAAACCATTAACTGTCAGGGGTAATAACACTCAAAATACTGAAGTGCAGTAAAACAGCAGCACTTTTCGGGGGATGATACACTGATGTGCAAGCGCACACCTGTGAAGAGGGCACTAAATCTCTCCTTGCCTTTATTACTATCGATGGGAAAAAACCAACACTAATAATGTAAAGTATGAACGGAAATAGCAGACAGCAGAGAGTGACATTTGCATGGTCCCAGTCAGCTTGTTAGCTGAAGTGGGTTTTAATTAGCTATTTTCCAGCAAGCAAATGAGCAAATTAGTGGCAGTCATAAACAAACAGAGACAATCAGGCCCAAAGAAGAAGAAGAAGAAAATGATCATAAACCCCCCAACTAGCCCACCCATCCCTAGTTTTAAAAGTATCGTGCTTTAATGCCTCATCTAAATTTGCACTTAACAGAGCAAAGGTTTTCAAACACCACACCAGGTTATTCACATCAGCCAGTACCACCAGAAAACCAATGGAATAGCAGCAAGAGTGGAACACAACACCGGGGTGGGGTGGGGGAGAGACCACCTACCTTATCCTTATGATGTTTCCCTACAAAGTTCAATAGATTTTTTTCCCTAGTACAGATGCTTAGGAACTCAGAAGCAACAAGATCCAAAGAGCTCATTTAGATGTGTGTCAGAGTTTGCTCACACCTGGGGCTTTGTTTATTTGTTTGTTGAAGGGATTTATACTCCACTCTTTCCAGGGCAGTTTACCAAGAAGTTAATATTACAATAAAAGGAATGAAAACAAACAAACGAAAACTGTTAAAGCACCATAATACAAAAAAGGATTATCAAAGTATTGAGCAGAAATGTTAAAAACCAAGCACTAAACAGCATGAAATCGATATATTAAAAAGCCTGAGATACCAAAAAGGGTCTTTGCCAGGCACCAAAATGACATGGAGGTAGGTTAGGAGTGGGTAACTATCCCTCTGTGGAAGGCCACATTCCCTTGGGGATAATCTGTTGCTGGAGCCAGCAGAGTCAAGCCAGTGAAGTCCAAAGAAGTCAGACAAAGCCTAAAGTGCAGTGTCATCTTCTAATCTGCAAAGAAAAACATGAAATAGAAGTATTTGGTTCCAGTTGAACCACTCAAATATAATAATAATAATAATAATAATAATAATAATAATAATAATAATAATCAACAACATTTATTTCTTACCCGCCTCTCCATTTTGATCAAGGCGGGGAACAACAGTAAGTATAAAATACATAAAATACTGATTTAAAACATACTATACATTTTCTTTGTTAAACTCTTCTCTAGTGACGTATGAGGACTAAGAATTTCATTTCATTTTGTTTTTAAAAACTTAAATTTGCTCCTTTTTGTACCTCCAAACATGAACGTGAGTGCATTTTTCTAAGAAAAGCCCACACGTTTCTGAACTTGTGTTCACATTCAAAAAATGCACATTTCTCCCCCAAAATGCATATATTCAGTTCACACTTTATGCTGGAGTGTGCATTTTGGAAGTACCCACTTTGAAAAATTCGCATTTCTCCTATTCCAATTAAAAGAAAAGCAGATCACAATTTGAACAGAGGAGAGAGTCCATCTCATTTTTAAGACAGAGTTCAGAGAATGGAAGCGACCTCCAACATGGCTGATTTTTCCATCCCTACTCTTCTTTTCTTTTTTCTTTCTTTCTTTCTTTTTCTTTTTTCTTTTTGTCATTGTGACAAAGTAATCTAACAACAGGAAAAAATGGTTAGCTGAGAGTGGGGGTAGAGAAATAATAGTGTCAAGGACTCCCTGTGAAAGCATCCCTGCACTCTATTCTGGACTTATTAAAAATGTGGTGCTTTTTCCCATTAAATGCCCACATTGGGTGATTTCTCCCCTCATCCTTACCCGAACGTGTAAGTTGCTTTTGTGAATTACTCATAGAATCTGATACATGAGTGTTCTTGAGGTAGATTGATGTTTCATTTTATTTTTTTAAAAGCAACTTAGTATTTCTCAACTTCTCTCTGCTTGGTTCTTTAATGAACATATTTGATTGGAAACTGGAGTTGAGTTGATTGTCCTGCCTCACCTGGAGTTGGCTTTATCCATGTACTCAACCGCTTGGCAAACAAACTAACCTAGTTATTAAGGGTGTTAAAGGAAGCTCTGGAAAAGATGCCCATCCGTCTCCCTACACTGAAGCCAGGATTCCCACATATTCAGGTTTGCGTTATTAAATATGAATATCAATAAGAGTTATTAATGCATGGAGTAGTGGAAACCAACCTCTGAGGGAAATAGACAAAGGTTACCCTGCAGCCTTTTCAACAAGGTAACCTAAAAAGGCAAAATAAAAATGAACAAACTGATTTAACTGGGAGAGAGGCAAGACAAGAACAGGGATATCCCAACTATATAGGTCAACCTGGCATCCTTGAGATGTGTTGGGATGGAATTCCCATAATTCCCAGTCTTATTGTGAGGTCTGTTGACTGGATCAATAGATTGGTTGATTGATTGACTTCCCAGGGGCTGGGAACGATGAGAGGTACAGTTCAACACATCTGGAGGGCACCAGGTTAGAGGAGGCTGATATGAAGACATTTGAAATGCCTGGTGCAGCCTGTTGGGTAGCAGAAGGAGCTGCTGTCAGGATGAGGGCACCTAAAAGCCATACTGGGTACATTTGGTTCTTGGGATACTAGGCATCATTTCCCAAACTACTAAAGGATCAATATAGGGAAGCAAAGATCCTACATTGGCTTGCAGCGACTGGACACATTATCCGTTAAAACGAGAATACACACTGACTTGTTCAGGCAGCATGCTAAGCCATGGCAGTTAAGCATTTTCAGCTAAACGTTATGGCTTAGTGTGTCATGTGAACCGTTCCTAACCATGGTGGCTACATAATCGCATTTTCCACACACTCATAAACCATTTGCTGCAAAATGGTTAGCAGCCTAACCATGGCTCAGCGTGTTGTCTGAACAGGCTCACCTTGTAGTCATACCTTCACATTCACTATTCATCCTGTTTTGTATGTATGTGTTTTGTGATCATCCCATTAGGATCTGCACGGTAGGGGAGTGGGAAATATCACCAGGATGTATGATTGATTATTGGAAGTTGACAGCGTGGATCTCCCTTGATGTTGTTGTTGTTGTTGTATGAAGGCTTGGAACAAAAGATTTTGGTAGGCGGTTAGACAGATAATACTGAAATTGTATGTGGAAGAGTGGCCAGCAAAATTCAATCAGTGCCTGTCGGTACTAGAGAAACTATTATCAAAATGTGTAGGTGCTTGCCTCTGATGTTTGCTTAGATGAATCAGATGATGATGATGATGATAATGATGATGATGATACCTAGCAGAAGTATAATTTAACCTAGCTGGAGTACTTTGCCAATAGTTTAAAGTGTTTGCGTATTTTGTTATAGGAAAATAGCAGTTCAGGGATTTACTTGCAAGATGTACCTGTCATCTAGATGAGAGAGTAAAGAATAATTGTATCCAGCAAATGTCCTACTATTAGCTAGTTTAGGCATATTAGATTATTGTGGATAGAAATCCCCAGTTTTAAAAATCTTCTTGGCTGAATCACCTAAAAGTAGATCTGCCCCCCAAGTGTGTGTTTGTGCAGTCTTCAACATATGCAAGCAGCTCTTCAGCATTGACTTCTGCAATGACCCAGCCTTTTTCCTGAAGGGAAAACAAATCAGCATATAAATGAAGCAGTCACCTGAGATTACAAGTAAGGACTTTAGGAATAAATACAAACTTGTTTAAATAAATATTCAGTATCGAGCAAGTGGTCTGGATCAGGGAAGGGAGAGACGGTTAGAGACATTATTTATTTGTTTATTTTATTTAAAACATTCTTGGCTGCCTTTCAAGGCAGAGGCCCTCACAAGACAGCTTACAACAATAAAATACATAAAATATTAAAAGCAGTAAAATATTAAAAGCAATAAAGCGAAAGCTGAGAATCTGTTGCGTACCATGGCTCTTAGCCTTGCTGAGGACTGGAGGTCTGAGCCAAAGACTTTGTACCCACATTTCTCTGCGTCCTACGTTGGTTACAAATCTCAGAGTCGGTGCATGCAGCTTCCCTGATGGTGGTGGTAATGCTATCCTTCTCCATGTGACAGCTCATTGTCTATGTCCAAAAGGTCACCTGATATTCAGCACCTATAGATCTGCACTTTTGCAAGCCACTGCTGCGAGCCTATGCAAGGTAGGTGGAGTAACAGCAAATGTGACAAATGCAATTCCCCTTGCCTTGCCTTCGAAGGTCTGATCTGCCCCCGTTTTTCCTGATACAAAGGTCAATTTGAAGAAGTAGCCAAAGCTGCTGGCTTTAATCAGGTTGTGTGTGAGTTCCGTTTCCTTTGTGTGCTCCTGACTGCCACAATTCTAGAACACTTTTTTTCCTCTGCACTGCGTGAGTCAGAAAGTGGTCTGTGGATGCCACCTCTTCTGCATTACTTTACTTTCCTGTGTCCTTTTCCCACCTATCCTTCACATTCTTTAGACAAGATCCCCCTAATGTGCCCCAAACAAGGTCCTTCTAGCCCAGCTCTGGAGGTGACGTAGGTAACTCCCTCCCATTGGAATAATGGGAGGGAGGGATGAAAAGAAGAAAAAACCCGAAAGAATGAATATGTTGCCTTTGCATGAACTCTTGCCCTGCCTGCAGTGAGACAGCAGAATTGTGGGTGTGGAGATTGCACTGCATGGAATCTTTCCCCACCCCACCCCTCCACCCAATAGGCCTGACTGCTTTTGCCCCTCTTCTACATGGGGCAAAGAAACTGCTTTAGCAGACAGGTCTTTCATGAAGCTATACCATGCCAAGATACTTTGCATTTGCCATGCCAAGATACTTTGCATTACAAGAGAAAAGAATATATTGTTGCTGGGAAAATCCATGTTTGCCTTCTGCCTTCTTGGGAAACAGTAACGAGGCTTGCTAAGTAATCTATAAAGCTTTATTCAAGCAATAAACATCTCTTCCCACCTGAAGAGAGTCTAGGAAATTTTATCTAGGCAAAATTATGCAAACTAAGCGAGACAATTGTCCTTTCAAGAAGAATGGAAAGACCTTTCCCAAGACACGTTAACTTCAGAGAGACTAGTTCTGAGGTGCCTTCTGATGGGGCGCCAGCTGGGCTGACTTTCTCTCACCTTTTAGCTCTGCGCGTTTTAGACTGTGGCGTATTGTAGGATCAGCTAACTTCTCCGTGCTCTCCCCTTCGGAAGAATATTGGCTTCCCACTGACTGTGTATTGTTTGACCTTGAGGAGGTAAGCTCTGGAGAGGGTTCACTCCCAGCTAGTGAAGAGCCCGTGAGAGCTTTCTCCCCTACTGGTACAGGCTGGCCTGTTTCTGGAGCCGACTCCTCTACTTCAGAGTCTGATTTTGATTGATCACCTGAAACACCTTCTTCCAACCTAGGGGGGAGCAGGGCTAGACGTGACACCTAGCTACCATGAGGATTGCAGTTAAGATCAGAGGGGACAGAGAAGTCTGTGAGTCCTGGCTCCATGACACCACTACTGGCCGGTCCTCTATAGCTCACAGGGGATGGGGCAAGGTCAAGACAGGGACACATGGAAGGGTACCTGATGGATGAGCTAAACTATGAACCAGGGATTTTCTGGGCTGCAGCTCACACTCTTAGCCACAACATTACACCAGTTAAAAACAACAGTCCTTGAATTGTCTATGAATTTCTTAAGGCTTGTGCAATCCTGTCTCATATTAATACTAATCAAATGTGTGTTTCAGTTCACAGTGCTAAAGAATTGCTTATAAATGTATTTAATTTAAGCAAATGGGAAAAGGGAGTCTTTATCACATAGTCAGTAATTGCTCCTTTGCAATACAAAATATCATCTAACTACATAATGGCAAAGCTATTTTTCTAACAGGTATTATATACTCAAAAGACCACAGGGCTTTGCTTCCAGCCCCAAAGATGCTCTCTGTGCTTGTTATTCAAGTCTATCAGGTATTGTAATTATGTAATTAGGCAGTTTTTAAAGACTGTTTTAGGTACCCAATAGATTAAAATGGCTGCTTTGAAACAGATTTTGGACTGATGTGTAATTACATAATTAAATCTATGAAGTGAAAAATCTTTACAAAAAATCCTGGGGAAAAATGAAATATAGGAGATTATCTGAACTCTAGTAAAAGCAGATGAGGACCAAGGTGCAGAAAAAAATGCTGGAGAAAAAGTCTTTTGAGATGTAATTTCTTTACAAGTCAATGATTATTTTATGAACTGAAAAGCAGGGGATGAAAATGGAAGATTGACCTTGCAAGCTCCTGTCCAGTCTTGCTAAAACACATTCAGGACTGTATCAGTCCTTATGCACCAGTGTGCCTGCTTACTTAAGAGGATGTTGACAAAGATCTATGTTCCACCTTTCAGCAAGAGGAGCAGCTACTGGACCATTTTTTTTTCATCCACAAAGGGAAGATTTGATGAATGATTAGAGCACGAATGGATGCTCTTGGGGAGGGCAACCTAGTGCCCTCCAGGTGTGGTTGTATTCCTATTATCCCTGAACATTGGCCATGCTGGTTGGGACTAAAAGGGGGGGGGGTTGTAGACCAAAACATCAGGAGGGTACCATGCTGCCTTCCTCTTATCTGGTTGCCTAACCCTCCTCCATGTGTTATTGGATGCCCATCAGCCTAAGTCAGCCTGGACAATGAACAGGGATGGTGGGCGTTGTAGCAGTCCAGCAACATCAGGAGGACCAAAGCCTCTACCTCTGTGGCTTAATAATGTAAACTACATATCTGTTAGCCACAGTACAGTGAGCATGCGCAATCAAAAAGTAAAGCTCTTTTAAGCTGTAACTGTTTCAGCTGAAAAGAATTAAGTCCCTGTTTAAATGTCACTGAATCAATGGGATGTAGAAGTGCTTAAACATTGGGCTGGATTTCTTGTAATTTGGAAAGTCATCGTGCAGGACTTAGCCCCAAAACGTACAGGTTGCACAAAGACGTTTACAGGGCAAGACGGAACAAGGCAGACCCAAGTTGCAGTACCTTGGAGAGCTCCGAGTGAGAAGCTTGCTCAAAGACCATCTAATTCAGGGATATTGGGCCACTTTCAACTCAAGGGCATATTTAATTTGGGAGAAGTCCTCAGGAGCTGCATTTCATCAGTGGAAGGTGCTGAAGGCAAAACAGGGCAGGGCCAAAGGGGCCAGAATGAAAAAAAATGCCAGGAGATTTTAGTTTTAAGTCCTTACTGCCAGTAACTAGGGCTTCGGTGAGGAATTTCAACCTTTTAGAATAAGGGGGAAACGTTACAGAGCTGAGAAACAACCAAGCACTTGGGAGAAAGGGGGCATGGCCAAGGATGGGGTATGTGGTCATTTGGGAACACCACAAGCTCCCCTGATCTAAAATGAGGCCTTTTATCCTTCCAGGGATCATCCATCCCAGGTTGCACTGACACTAAAGGTGTACTATAGTTACTTCTGGCCCAGTATGAACTGGGATACTATATGGATATAACTATAGTTATATCCATAGAGTACCATGATATAGTCATAAGAACATAAGATCAGACCAGCACCCTTCAAAATCCAGCATTCTGTTCTCAAAATGGCCACTCCACTGATCTATTCTTTCACAGCCTCACCAAGAAACCCACATGAACACGTTCTTGCTCATGTTGCACAGTAACTGGCATTCAGTGGCAGGCTGCCTCTGATCCACAGAGGTATCATTAGTAGCCACTGATAGCCTTAACCCCCATGAATTCGTCTAATTCCCTTTTAAAGCTGTCCAAGTTGGTGGCTATCACTACATCTTGTAAGCACTGTGGGGAAAAGTCCTGCTTTTTTCTGACCTGTATCTCCCCCCATTCAGCTTCATTGGCTGACCCTGGGTTCGACCATTATGAGAGGGAAAAGACTTGGCCCAATCTAGAGTGTGCATAATTCTGTACATCTCTATCGTGCCCATGTTTACTTGCCTTTTTTCTAAGCTAAAAAGCCCCAAATAACTAATACCTTTATAATTTTGTTTCCCTTTTCTACACCTTCTCAAGCTTACAATATCTATTTGGTGCTGTGGTGACCAGAATTACCTGGTTACACCATAAAGTTGTATAAAGGCATTATGATATTGACAGTTTTATTTTCAATTCCTTTCCTGATGATCTGCCAAATGGAATTTGCCTTTTTTATATATAGCAGCTACACACTTCATTGATGCTTTCATCAAGTTATCCACCACAACCCCAAGATTCCTTTCCTAGTCAGTCACCACCAGTTCAGATCTCTCCACACCATGCATGATTTTACACAGCTCTATCATGGTCCCTCTTTACTTGCCTTTTTTTTTTTTAAGCGAAAAAGTCTCAAACATTGAAACAGACACTGCCAGTCAGTGTCAACAGTACTGGGCTAGATAAACCAGTGGTCTGGCTTAGTATAAGGCTGCTTCCTATGTTCCCATGAGAAAAATAGGGGGGCCATGTTTCATGAGACAGGGGATTTCCTGGCCTCACAAGATTCTGAGGGCAAGATTTGGGAGAAGCCTATAAAAGGCTTCATCCCTTTTACAGCCCAGTCTCAGTTCAGCCAGGCAGTCTGTATGTGAAAATAATGCCTTTTTACACCTCTTTTGGGTTGCACAAGCTTCCATACCAAATGTTGCAATTCTTTGTCCTGAGTTCCAAACTGTGAGAAATTCCAAACTGTCAGAAATTTAGAGCTACCATTCCATAAATTTATTTTTTATAACCCACTCTTCTAGAACCCCAGATACACACAGCTTATAAAATGGTATCTGGACAGATTTCCCACTGTAGGTGGTGGTTAGGGTTCAGTCATCAATGTATCATGGTTGGTGTCACATATCACTGTTCCATGAGGCAAAAATGTCAGGCCCCCTGTGTGAAAGACAAGAATCCTGTAAACTGAAATAAATATAACTTTATCAATATTTGTATCATAAACAATGTATTTTATTAATGGAAAATGCAGTAAATCAGGAGTATGGGGAGGGGTGGAGTAGCCCAATTGTCCAACTCTGCCTTAACACAGGCATGTGTCCAGTTGGGATATTCACCAGGGAACAAAAACCTGAAAAAGAATTAGTGTAGTTTACTACATCAATATTGAGAGAGAGAGAGAGAGAGAGAGAGAGAGAGAGATTTAGTGTGGATCTCCATCAAAACAGATTTCACGGCTCTAATTAGTGCTGAATACTATTTTTCTTCCTTTCCATTGTTGCATTTGCACACAATAAATAACACCGCAAATATTCCTGTGCTGATTTGTCTCACTCCTGGATTGTTCAGACACACTGGGGCATATTTTCAGACACAAATGGCCAAAAGGCAGAAACGTGAATCCCCATGATATGAACCTCACGCACCACAGGACCTGTTTGAATAAAGCTGGCCTGACGGCCTTGCTTTCTGCCTCCCCCTTTCTTCAACATAGCTCTTCAGATCTCATTTTCCCTCGCTTGCAAGTTCTGCCTCCCCCCTCTCCCGTGCGCACAAAATCATCTCGTGCATGTATTAGTCACATCTTGATTCCAGCGCTTCCAATTTCAAGCCCATACTGCTGTGCGAGTGAGTGAGTGAGTGAGTGAGTGAGTGGGGCTTGCTCTGTTTTCATCCCAGTCTTCCTGGACTTGGCCTAGAATGTATAGAATGTGCTGGAACAAGCACGCACACACACACAGACGCTTCCCCCCTCCTCCCCGCCCTCTTGCACCAAACATACAGAGTGCAACATTATCAAGCTCCATTGTGATGTGTTCAATATTTCTCCTCGTTAATGATGTGAAATCTTCTCCTTCCTCTCTTTAAAAGCCTGCCTCGAATGTCTTGAAGATAGCAGTAATGAAGCTCGAAGAAATAGTCAGGGGACTGCAGCTAATTAAAATGCAGCAGGGTGTAGAAGTAAAGGTAGCTGTGGCTCGCCATGCCGTGTCTCTGGTAATCAGCAGTCCCCGGTTTGCCCGCACTAATTGACAGGAGACACGGCGTTTCTGAGTGCGCACACAGCCAGCGTTAATGGAGCCAGCGCGCGCACTGCTCTGCCTGCCTGACTTGTCTCATTATTGGCCTCGAACCGGCAAAGGTCAGCTGATGGTGCCGCTTTCATCAGGATGACAGGTGTCTGCCAATCTTCTCTTTGTAGTATTATAATAATTTGGCACTTGTCTTATCCTGTACATGAATTAGTGATCTGATCCTTAAGATGGGATGAATAAAAGGGGACTTGCCTGCCACGCAGCTAAGAGCCGAAACCCCTTCGATGCCTGTGAAAAGGGCCAGGTACAAAGGCGCCGGGAGATTTGTCGAAAGGGAGCCAACGAAGGCGTGTAAGTTCGGCTTTTCCTTTCCTTTTCTTCCTATTGGAGACGTAATGCCAAAAATAGTAAATGTTCCGGCCATCACATATTCTCCTCTACATTGTTAAAAAAAAAAAATCTGCTGGAGATATCAAGCACTGAAGAAGCCACGTGTACTTTACAGGTATATGGTAAGACACCTACCCGATATATTTCTGATTATGAATTTAGAGACAGTTAGGAAACAGTGAGCATTTTGTTTGGTTCAGCTTACGAACATTCACAAATTTTGTTAGTAAATGGGACAGAAAGAACCTGAGATTTAATATGGGAGAAAGCAAAACTGACAGATCCATCCAGGCAGAGGATTTTGAGTGCTTTGCTCTTCAAAGTCTTGGTTTGAATCCCTGTGTATTCAGGCATGTTTGTGGTGCTAAGAGCATTTTTATATTAAGGGGAAATTGCATTGTTTACTCGGGGCATATGTGCTTCCTGCTTTTTAGCATGATTGTTATGGGCTGCATTACATGGGTGGAGAAGGGCAACTATGTGGTTTGATTTGAATACTTCCCCTCTGTTCAGTTCCATCAAGACAGCGCAATCTAGTGGCAGAAGATCCCACTTTTTTCAGTGGTTCTTTTCATAGTGGAATTTCCAAGGGAAACTGTAAGAAACGTCCTGGTCATTTATGACATCGTGTAAAAGACCCACAAACTTTCATAAGTGTCAAATCACGAGCATGCAATAAATCACTCATTTAGAGGAGCCCTGACTTAGGGCTACTGCTAAGTCTTTTTTTCCTGACAGGCTCCTCCTTTTTATTAGCTACAACATTGTCATCTTCATGCCAAATATAGCTGTACCTGTTGAATTTGACAAGTGCAGAAAGGCAAGAATTCTGTTTGCTTTGTTTTTTATAAGAATTTAACGAACTTCACAATTTCTTCATAAATGGGATGGAGCCTACCTGGATCTTAAGATCTAGTGGGGAGGCCCTTCTGCCTGTGGTATTGTCATCAGAGGCATATTTTGTAGTAACACAAAAGAGGACATTCTCAGTGGCTGCTCCCAGACTCTGGAACTTCCTGCCAAGAGAGGCAAGATTGGCTCCCTCTCTTTTGTCCTTCCCCCAGCAGGCAAAGATGTTTTTATGCAGCCAGACCTTTGGCCTGCAAGATGGTCTGTTGCTGAAGGGGAGAGGGTTTCATTGGTTGGTACTCTTTATTTCTTCTACAGTTGTGTCTTTGTGTTTTAGTATACTTGTTTTTACACTATGTTTTAATTAAGGCTGTGTTAATCTGGATTTTATTGTTAGCTACTTTGAGCACTATTTTCTTGGCAGAAAGGTGGGATACAAAATACATACATACATAACTTGCATTAAAAAAAAGAATATTGGAGAAATCAAAACTGGCAAATCCATACCTGGAGACAATATTTCTAAGAATATAATTTGAGCAAATCTATACCTTGTGACAATTGTATTAAGAATATATCTTGGACCAAGGAGACCTGTTGATATAGAGACAACATACGCGCACAAATCAGCAACCTCACATTTGAGATATTGGTTGTTGGACTTCAATTACATATAGGGAGGACTGCCTCGTTGAATGCTCATGGAAAATTAAATTTCAGATAAACAGCTAGCTAAAACCCTTCTCCTGACCATGTTTTGTAGTTGAAAGCATTGGAGCACTTTGAGCCTGAAGTAGTATAGCTGAGGAACACATAGTTCATGTGCTTATCCGTTTCATTTCTTAGGGCTGATTCACCCAGTGTGGTGTTCCTTTTCCCTTGGTAGTGGAACTGCCCTGTGCTCACCCCTCATAGCATGTGGTATGACACAAGCACCCGTACAGAGGCCAAATTGGCACTTTTGTTCCCTCCAAAACGGAGAGTAGTCTGTAGTCTCCAGGTGTTCATGCATCAAACTAAGGTGAGGCAACTTATCTCAACCCATTTTTTAAAAAGGATCAAAATGGGGAGAGGGTGAAATTCCATGGATTGAAACAAGGCGGAGTGGGGGGGTGGGAATTTCAGGATTATGAAATTCTTGAAAAGGTTTGCGGGATTATTGGCTACTGCAATGCAGCAGGGTTTTTTTTCTTCTTTTTAAGTTTTATTTTAACATTGCCACCTGTGGCAATGGAGTTCATCACAAGAGCCCATAGTTGGCAGCCTTCATTTCCACATGCAGCCCTCCCCTAGAACATCCAAAGAAATGGTAGCTGCTTGCTTCTGAGGCCTTAGCTAGACCTAGCGGTCTAGCGGGTTGGAGGGGTGAAGATCCCACGATATTTTTATCATGAGATCTCCCCGTCAGAACACACGCGGCGCACAATGACCTCAGAGGGAGAGACATTGCGCCCAACATTTCCTTTTTTTTCCTTAAGGGGACAAAAGGTAAGTATTTTTTTTAAAAAAAAATCTTTCCCCACTCCCCCCACCCCACCCCTGATGGGCACAGTGCTTCTGAGGAAACCGCAGCACCTGGCCACACATTCCGCGGTCTCGAGCTCAGCCCGAGCCCGCAGAAAAACCAGGCCTAAAGGGAAGGGAGAGATCCTGGGGCAAGGGAGGGATCATTCCTCCCTGATCCCAGGATCCCCTGTGTGTCATGTGGATGCACAGGGACAATCCCAGGGATCGCCCCGAGATAAAGCCCCATCTAGCTATGGCCTGAGAGGAGGTCCACTGATGCCACAGCAATGTTAAAATAAAATCCCAAGGAAGGACCAGTGCTCCACTGCTGTCACCAATGGGAAAGCCCCCTAAACCTTGCAAAAGAACAAAACAAAAAAAGAGCTATAGATGAGCAACTGTGGTTTCTTCAACTTCAACTTTGTGAAAATTAACTTAGAAAAACAAGTTTGATGGCCCCTGAGTTGATGCCCTGCAGAGGGCTTTTGAAATCTGGCTGAGGGCCACATGAAATTAAGCTGAGGTTGCCCTCCACTGGGCATTCAACAAATATGGGAGACAGAAAAAGTGGACAGTATCATCTAGATAAGTCTGTCAACTCAAAAGCCACTTGAAATAATGACAATGTGTTTTGAGAAAGGACGTCCAGAGACTTTGTTCATTTTGCATTTTGAAGCCCACCAACCTGATCTACAGTTTCTGGACTTAGATGCGGATCCAAACGCAATTATCCTTCAGATTTTGCATTTCTCCAATTTTGAGATGCAGTTCTTGGCTCAAAAAATGTACCAAAATTCATATAAAAATACATATTTTAATATGAAATATGTTTAGAAGTGTGTATTTTTAGTGAAAATACATTTAGAAATGTGTATTTTATTAACATAATTCGTCCAAACATACATATTTAAATAGAAATGTTTGTGTGGGTTTTGTTAAAAAAAATGTAGATTAATGCAGAAACAGAATGAAACAGACTTATGAATGAACACATCTGAAACTGAGAAAGACCAGAAGTAGAGTGGTCCATTTATCTCTATTTGTGGGGAAAGAACCTTGAGAAATTTCACAAAACGCATCAACATTCTTAATTTCCCTTAAATTTCCTACCAATGTTTTGGACCCTCCAAAACAGAACCAGTGTTGTGTAGTGAGAGTCAGGAGATCCAGGTTCTAGGCCAGATCCACACCAAGCAGGATATAGGACTTTGAAAATGTTTTTAAAATGGTATATGGAATGTGTCCTGGGCCCGAACAGTTATCAAAACATAAACCATTATAAAGCAGTAGTGTAGATCTTGCCCTAGTCCTCACTCAGCCATGAAGCTCACTTGGTGACTTTGGGCCAGTCACGGACCATCAGCCCAACTTACCTCCCAGGGTTGTTGTTGTGAGAATAAAATGGAGAGGAAGAGGAGGAGGAAGAGGAAGTTTATGTGTGCCACCTTGGGTTCCTTAGGAGAAAAAAAGATGGGTTATAAATGTAATAAATAAATTAATTCACCTCAAAGTTTCCTTCCCATTACATTTGGTGGAAGCTTAAAGATATGAGAGATGCCCCAATGTGCTTTAAACTCCTCTCAGAATTCATACCAGCACTTCGTCTCAAATTTTACTTTACAGGAAGTTTGAGCTATGTGAGCCTCACACACATACACCCCCCCCCCGAAACTTCACTAATTGTATTGGCACTCACGTATCTTCCGTTGAAATTCCAAGGGATGTCTGCATTTGCAAAAGACCCTTCACGTTCTCCTCAAATTTTGCTTTAGGCAAATTTCTCTGGCAACTACTTTCACGGCCTCAGCAAGAAACCCACCAAGTACCTCTGTTAAATCCTGCATAAGCTCATGAAAATGAACCAGAGCTGTATAGGGGCAGTTCATGGTGGACTCCAGCTTTAGGCCACAGCGCTCTGCCTATTTACTCCAAAGCAGTTCCAATTAATTCAACAGAACTACTACAGAGTAAATTAGGGTGACCATATGGAAAGGAGGACAGGGTTCCTGTATCTTTAACAGTTGTATTGAAAGGGGAATTTCAGCAGGTGTCATTTGTATGCATGCAGCACCATGTGAAATTCCTTCATCACAACAGTTAAAGCTGCAGGAGCCCTGCCCTCTTTTGTAGCTATACTTTAGCAGCTTTAAGTGTTGTGACAAAGTGGGAATTTCACCTGGTGCTGCATGCATACAAATGACACCTGCTGAAATTCCCTTTTCAGTATAGCTGTTAAAGATACAGGAGCCCTGTCCTCCTTTCCATATGGTCAGCCTAAGTAAATGCATGGTGTACTTATGTTCTAACTAGGCCCCATAACCTTATCATTTAAGATTACTCTGTGAACACACATAAAGACAACAGACGTGTTGCATACGCCTCACTTCCTGCTGTATATACCAGCAGGTTGCATTTTTTTCCAGGTTGCAATTTTCCAGTGCTAAAGTAATAATAGACACTGAAAGCTGTTATAGAATGGGCAATCTATAGGAGAAATCAAGATGGAAACAGAGACCCTCATGCTCCCTAGCCAAAGTGAAAATAGGAAAGTGGCACATTGTGACCGTCCCTTCTCCTAATAGTCTCATGTTGTTTGATTTTATGTTACTCTCACTAGGATGGATTTCTGTAATTATCTTTGGGAAATAAAGACAAATCCTACTCTTTCCTGCTGCAAAGATGAGAACTACAATCTTCACTTTGAATTTAACTCTTGGATCTTTCCCGTATCCCAGCATAGTTTTCAACAGGCATGTAAGATGCTCAGCCAAAAGGTACTATGATTAAACACAATTTCTCATCTTCTGCCTATCTGAGGACTTGGCTTCTTGTCACCTTTCCTGTTATGAATATTAATCAGCATTCTGCCCATTCCTTTCCCCCAATTTATTCACATCTATCTTGCCTTTCTATATTAAAAAAAGGCAAAATATAATTAGCCACCATGTGAACTTTTAGCCTGCTCTGATACCACTGAAAGAGATTCCAGTTTCGTTAGTGAACAGCATACTGATCAAAAATGGAGAATGCTAATGAGATGGGTTTCTTTATTATCTTCAGCAAGTCTGACAACCCCATGATTGGGCTACAAACGATGGAAGAAGATTTCTAGCTCTTGTTTCGCCGTAATGAAATGGAGATTAGATGTGCCTGCGGACAATGTCATGCCACACCAAGAAGGCATGGATTCATACAGCTGTTACTTTGAAACCATGTGGAAGACCCAGGAAATGGGTTGGGGTGTTTGATTTCTGAGACCTGTTCAATATAGCCCAGGCCTGGGATTGCCAATGTGATGCTCACCATCTTGGTGCTCACCAGGCCCTCTACCCACCTGCCCACCCCACACCTGATTTTTATTTTAATCTCTTGAGATTTTAAAATCACACCTTTTTATTTCTAAACTGGGAGGCTGCCATTCTGCAAAGTGATTGCCTGATCTCCAGCACCATCTTTATTTGGGTTCAAAAGAATGATTTTGTTGTTTGGAGTTCAGATCCCACCTCTGTCTTGTACTTAGGTTCTTAGGCGTGTTACTTTTTCTTTTAGTCTCACCAATTTGCCTTCTAGGAAATGAGTGTTTTGTGACCAGACATGTCCGCTATGGTACTTTACAGTCATAGAAAGAACAATTCACGAAACATAAAATGTAGTAAAGTTTTAGATATGCTGAAATTCTCTCTTTCTTTTGTGAAGCTGCAGACAGGGAAATCCCACTCTCCTGAGTCCACTGTGGTGGTGGTGGTGGCTCCTTGCTTTTCTTGCTCATCTTCAAAGGAGATCCCAGGTTCCAGATCTGGGCAAAGCTGAACCCTGACAGAGGTATCTGGTTGGCCATTGTTTGCAACAGAAATCTGGATTAGATGGATCTTCCATCTCATCTTGCACAGCTGTTCGTAAATTTGTTTAGACTGCGTATCATGAAGCTGAAACCAGCCCCTTCAGAAAAATGTAGGCCAGATTCTGTGAGAGTGATGGGGCACTCTATGGCCATCCAGGCATGAGCATACAACTCCTTCAGTTGACCTCTTGTTATTCCAGCACACACACACACACACACACACACACACACACACACACACACACCTTTTTGCACAAATGGTATATTTCATGAAGAGTTGCTATTGTGAGTTTGACCAAGGCCCGATCTACACCAAGCAAGATATAACACTTTTAAAATGGTATAAAAACAGTATATGTAATGTGTCCTGGGCCTGAACAGTTGTTATAACCATTATAAACCGTTATAAGCAGTAGTGTAGATCCTGCCCAGGGACACAGAAAGCAGTTGCATAGGCTGCACATTCCCACCATGGCAACAAAATGGGTTGAGCAGGACACAAACAGCTAGAGTTGCCCCCTTTCCCTTCCCTTCGACTCCTGTGTCCTTAATAGCTGTACAGTAAACACAAATTCTACAGCTGAAAAATCTTCCCTTCATGTCCACGTGTAGAAGAGCTGGGCATCATGAAGCTGTTAAAGGCACAGAAAGCCCTGCTAGATCAAAAATAAAAATAAGCTGGCAACCTTGCACATGGCACCATGGACCATATCTTGTGCAGTCGTGTATGAAAGCTCACTCTCCCTGTTCATTGGGAGGGTTTGTTTGTGTTCAATAAAGGAAAATAAAATAGATGGATCTCATTAATTCCTGCCTGGACTTGTATAATACTCCCTCCCTCTCTCCCTCCCTCCCTCTTATTCCTTTTTCTTTTATTTCTTATTAAATACATCACTCTGGCTAGGTCAGCATACACCAGTACTTCTTCCAATGAATTATTGACCTAAACCCAACTGCTGACTGTACAATAATGTGGTGAACTTCCCAACATCACTATATTCATTTCTTTTTCTTCTCTTTCCACCCACCCCCTCCCTGATGCTCCCCACTGTTCAGGCTCTTTGTTCAGTTGCTGGGGTTTTTTTTAATCCACTGTTAGAGATATTGTAGAAAACCATCATCCTGTGACCAAGAACTGCAGAATGCCTGAGGTAGGAAAATGCTATTTATTCCCATAATGACTTTTATGAACAAATGGAATGAAGTGAGATGTTTTTTGAAAATTTGACCATTCATCACCAAAGCTTATTTCCTGGTCTTGTACACACATTGGTAATGCTACCTGCCAACAAGGGGAAAAAGAATCTCGTATATAAAAACATACTGACACACTGAGCAACCTCCTTTTATTTAGTGAACATCAAGATTTATAAAGAATCTGCTGTTAGGACTTCATTTGCCAGTAGTCTATTTTCTCTCTGTTTTTTGTTTTTTGTTTTACAATAGAGGGAATATTTCCGGTAATATGACTGACAGGCCCCAATAACCCATGGGGCATTTACTGTCTTAAATACATGCACATTATCATTGCAGTTGGCCCAAAGTGCATTTGCCTTCACAGAGCTTTATGAAGGAAAACAATCTTAATTTCGCCATATTTCGCACAGGATTCACAACAGGCCCTGACCAAGACATTTGAAGAGGTAGCTGGACAGCCATCTGCAATTTAGGTAGATTCCTGCAATGTGCAGGGGGTTGGACTTGATGGTCTTGTAGGCCCCCTCCAACTCTACTATTCTATGATTCTATTGTATCTGGAGGCACAAAATTGAAATGTTCCTTCCTTGGTTCAAGCAAACATAAATAAATAAATAAATAAATAAATAAATAAATAAATCGGATTAATTGACCGTCCTTTCAGAATGTCCAAAATCTATACTGTGCTTCATGGTAGGGCAACTATTAAACATGCTAGCTAAACGTAGAGAGGCAATGTACCTCTAAAGTAAGAAAAGATTACCACTATCATGACCTACCATAAGCAACCAGAAGTATCTCTCTGGTTGCTATTGGATACAGAATGTTGGAATAGATGAACTTTCATCTGCTACAGCCGGACAGCTTTTTCATTCTCGTGGTCCTGTTTAAAAACTAAACTTGCCATTCTCAATGCTGCATATCAACTACCACTCATTTGTGTCACCATTAGATGTGAGAAGATGGTCATAGCTAAGATCACGGCAGTGATCAACATGTGTAGATGATATATTGCTATTATCTCAGAGGAGGTTGATAGCTGGTCATTCCAAAATGAACAGAATGTTGCCATGAAGGACTTCGACATCAAGCCTTCTCTGTGGCGGCACCCACCATCTGGAAAAACCTCCTTCATGCAGTTCAGGAGGCAGAAAATGTAATATTCTTTAAATGCCTCCTGAAAACCCACCTTTTTACACAGGCTTTCCCTGGGCTGCAACTGCTGCTGGGTTTATTTTGGATTTACATGGTATTTAATACTTTTAAAGCTTTGTAGTATGTTTCGATCTGTCACATTTTGTGATTTTAATTGTGAATGGCCCAGAGGGCCTCAGCTATTGGGCAGTATAAAAACGTAATACATCAAGAAATAATACACTGGCAATTTGCATAAAATACTCTCTCATTTTGTCAAAACTCTGATCAAGAAAAACAAAGTGGCGGGCAAGAGATCAGAGCGTATGATGGGCAGTGTGCATGTCACTAGGGTCATGGACTGCTGGCAAGATACGGCAGCCGGTCTGGGCCTATCCCTACTTACTACTCTTTTTCCACCCATGACAGAATGTCTTATAGTGTCATTTGCAGAAGGTCACAGCAGAAAGCAAATCCCAGACCTCCCATACACCCAGCCACCGGTCAACTTGTTTCCCTGAACAGCAATTTCACAAAATGAGGACTAGGAAAAGGAGTGAACAACCCATTCACAACTATAAGATGTAAGGCTGTCTTTGTATTATCCGAAACATTGCAATGAACAATTTTAGATGGATGGATGGATGGATGGATGGATGGATGGATGGATAGATAGATAGATAGATAGATAGATAGATAGATAGATAGATAGATAGATATCAGGTATAGGCATTGATGGGCCCCAATGCACAGCTGGACACCTTTCCTGGCATTCACCAAGGTGCCCTACTACTCTCACTTTTTTAAAAAAACCAATATTTTTCTCTTACCATCAGCTGTGAAATAGGCTTCTGTTGGTGCTGAAACTGTGGGTTCAAAGGAATTGCTCAGTGTGTTGGGACTCAGGGCATGTCTACACCAGCCATTTATCCCAGGATCACCCCGGGATCATTCCTGTGCATGCAAATGACACACAGGGGATCCCGGGAGCAGAGGACAATCCCTCCATTTTCCTGGGATAATCCTTAGGTGTAGAAAGGGCCTCAGTCCCTACCTCTGTCTTGTACTGAGTCAGGTTACTTGTCCTCTGCCACACTTCTCATGGCAAACGTGTTGTGGTGGTGCCCAAATTTCTCAAATTGCCAATGTGTGTAAGGTCCAAAAAGTTTGATATCTCTCCCTCCCCTCTCTAGATAGATAGATAGATATGATTTAATTGTGTACTTCTTTCCTTTCCTTTCTTTTTATTGTTCATCGCTCTTGTCAGATATAGAGCAGTATATAAAACCTGTAAGTAAGTAGACAAATACAATTTGAAGATGGTTGCATAAGGCCGCATCTGACAGAATTCAGGGATTTAGTGTACAAAATATAAAAGAATAAATAGTATGATATCGTGGAAGAAGCTTGCCATTAAAGGGTATATGAACAGAAATATTACATTCTTCAATTGGGCATGATATAACACACACACACACACACACACACACACACACACACACACACACACACCACCCTGCTTAAGTTGTGAAAGGCATGATAGCACTCTTCAAATACTTAAAAGGTTGTCACACAGAGGAGGGCCAGGATCTCTTCTCGATCATCCCAGAGTGCAGGACACGGAATAACGGGTTCAAGTTAAAGGAAGCCAGATTCCGGCTGGACATCAGGAAAAACTTCCTGACTGTTAGAGCAGTATGACAATGGAACCAGCTACCTAGGGTGGTTGTGGGCTCTCCCACACTAAAGGCATTCAAGAGGCAGCTGGACAACCATCTGTCAGGGATGCTTTAGGGTGGATTCCTGCATTGATCAGGGTGGGTTGAACTCGATGGCCTTGTAGGCCCCTTCCAACTCTACTATGCTATGATTCTATGGACACATAGCAAGTAAGACCGTCCATCACCACCATCTCCAGTTGAGTCCCGCAAGTGGATTGTGCCCACTTGTCATATAGCCGTATAGGATGTGAAATTCTGTCACCTGTTTTGTAGAGGTCCAAGTTGATTATGTGATGGTTACTTGCAGCCTTATAAATCTGAAGATCTTCTGATGTGTTTTCAAAAGCAGACACAGAGCTGAGGCACTGATAGGCTATGAAACTGTGAGATAATCAGCCTTAGAAAGAGCTATACAAGGAAGGTTTGTATGTACCTGGAAATATAAAGGAAAAATAAATATTAAATTAGCACAGAACCATCGGATGTGCATTATAACATTAATTTAGGCCTTAATCCTATGCATGTTTAGGCAGAAAAAGTCCTACAACTCCCAGCAATTGGCTGGGAAATGCTGGGAGTTGTTGGGTTTTTTTCTGTCTAAACATGCTTAGGATTCAACCTTTAATAACTATAATGGTTGCCTTCAATATATAGAAAGCTAGAAAATTCAAAGGGCATTCATCATATAAGGGTGGTTGTAAGAAAATGAACCATTCATAGGGGTGGGATAAAACATCCACGTAATTCTTGGTGTTTCCTTACATAGCACTAGGAAACCTTGTCTCTTTATGTATATATTATGAACTGGGGTGCTTTCAGCAACACCTTTATAGATGGTGAAAAACATAATCTTATAGTATCAGCCAATTTACCTGATTTTGTGCTTTATGTCACTCTAAGAGATATATGTATGTACCATATATTTGTGTGCAACAGCACAGTACATGGAATGGGAACTTTTCTCTCCACCTGCAAAAATATGCAAAAAGCAAGGGTTTGTAATAGTATAGAGAATAGTGCTTTGTTCTTGCTAGAAGCCCAGGTCCCCTGCTTACCTGGGTGGGGGCAGTTTGTGCTATGGTGCAGATGCCTTGGTGGGAAATGAGGTGGGGCCAGGCAGCGGGGAGGCAGGTGCCCACAGTTCTGGGAGTGGGCAAGCGCACAGCCTCAGGCAAGCTGGGGGGAGTCTTCCCTCCAGTCCACTCCAGGCCAATAAGGGGAGTGCGGCCTAGTCTCCCCTCCTGTACACACATTGCCATCGTGGGGTTGCACAACCCACCCTCCCTGTAAGCAAGGTTGTTATGCTGTGGACTTCAGTCAGCCGCAGGTTAAGGAGGCTGGGAGGGGATTTTACCTGGGGGAAGGATTGGTGTGTCTCACAGGGTTTTCACTTTCGTCATAGAGATACAAGTTGGTTGTAATGTTCTCTGCTAAGCATCGCTGTCACAACCTTTCAGTGCGGAGCAGATGGTATTGGGCTGGATCCATGTCAAGGGGAGAAGCGGGTCCACACCCTCTCCCCTATCAGGAATGAGGGGGGTCTTGGGGGAGCACAGGGCTCCAGCCCAGCTTGGGAGCTGATATGCCGAAACCACCCCCAGAGGAGCGGGGAAGGAGATATGTGAATGGCACATGGCGCAGCATGGCCAACTCCATGCTCCAGCCTGTCACTCCCCTGTGGAGCTTCCCAGCATACTGGCTGTGGTGTGACTTGGTCAGCAGGCAGGCTGACCAATTGGGGGATCTAGCCCTCATATCATGTCAAACTCTAAGCTGTAACGAATAAAGTTGTGGCCAACACTGTCTCTACATAAATTACTAGATGCCTTTCCCGGGAGGGCCACCCAATGAGCGCTCCAGGCACAAACAAATGAATTACCGCCACATAACTGCCATCAAGTGGAAGATTTAAAGTAGCCTCTCAGTCATGACCATAACATGTAAACAAGTCCTAAAAGAAAGTAATTTTAGATGCGGGGACGGGGGTGGGGTGGGGGAATGCTTCTGCCTCAATCCACTGAAAACTACTGACAACTAGACGAAGGAAAAAAGAATTTATCAGCAGTATCGTAGGCACTGTGCAGATTATAAAGGTGGGGATCTACACTACTGCTTTAAAGCGCTTTATAACAGTTTTGACAACTGTTGGGGCCCAGGACACACTGCATATACAGGTTTCAAAACGTTTTCAAAGCGCTTTAAAGCACTTTAAAAGCAATAGTGTAGATTCCCCCCTGATCCCGTCTAGACTTGCAGTTAAATGGCAACTTCACACATTGGTGTTTGACATTTTTCTCTGCATGATGCTTCCAACCAAGAGAGATGCATGTTTCCGTTTACAGAGCCAGTGTAAATTGCCTCTGTGGTTGTTTTTTGATGGATCTGCACATTAGGTTTCATTGTTCACTTTGCATATCTGCTAAAAAAAATAATATTTTTTTTAAAAGTAAAGCCACCTAAAAGGACTTGTGCTTCCTCTTTTCATGGTTCTGCTGTACTTTGTAAAACAGCATTTTTCCCTGTCTCGAAAAAGGGGTTTAAAAGCTCAACCCAGACATCACAGAACTGGGAATAAGTGCACGCTATCAGTGGAAGGAAAGCTTTTGTTAAATTAACAAATAAATTAAATGAACTGCTGCTGGGGCGTTCATAATATTCCTGATTTCTCATTACTATAACATTTTGCTAATAATAGAAATAATAATAGCACAGCCTTTTGGAATGGTACATTATCTTTATTTTTAGGTATATTATCCTAGTAATTTTTACAAGTCAGAAAAGTATTATTAATCCCATATTGCACCCCACCTCCTAAGTTCCAGTTTCAGAAGAAAAATGGCTAAAATTAATTCCAGAATTAAAGCATGTGCAGTTTGCTGCTGCTTTCAGTGCTTTTGACCTCTGCGTCTTTTCTCCCCTTGCATATTTTACTAAGGCGCACCAGTGCTCCTGTGCATTGGTAAAACACCATGCAAAAATAATATTGGAGCAATCATGCTTACTAAGATTGCTTCTTTGTAATTTTTAACAATATGCATAATAATTTATTCATTATTTATTATTGCATTTATATCCCGCCTTTTTTCCTGCAAAGAACCCAAGGTGGCATACATAATCCTCCTCCTCCTCTCCACTTTATCCTCACAACAACAACCCTGTGACGTGAGTTGAGCTGAGAGTCTATTAGCTTCATCCCACGTACCAGTTTCCTCGAATTATCCCCTACAGCGCTAAGCTGTTGCCGTTGTTGCTACCGGGCAGGTAGATCCTTTGCATACCAGGAAATGCATTCAAGGGGGGAAATGTAAAAAAATCATAAAAAATCAACAGATGACCCAATCCGATTCAAATTTGGTATGCTTAAAGCTCTTCTTAATATATATTACGGTGCCAATTTTGATGTCTTTATCTTTAAAGGTTACGCAGATGTAAGCATTTGTTTATTTTTTCTTCAAATCCTGCTCCTGCACCCCAGTGGCCGCTCGGATGATACGCTCAAAAACTAGTATCAAAATACGGTGAGGCTTTTGCCTTTGAAGCACAATTAAAGCAGGATACATGGGAGTACTTCACAATAAAAGCAGAATATAAGCTGGCAAACTTCGGAGTTTTTTGCACGCAATTCACAGCGATTGCACAATATAACGCTGGTGTGAAAGCTCTGTGACTGCCCCAAAGTCACCCAGTGGGTTTCCATGGCTGAGTGGGGACTAGAAGCCGGATCTCCCGACTCCCAGTCTGACACTCTAGCCACTACACCACAATGCACATGTGTATTGGTAATGCATTGCAGAAGAGGAATCTTGTAGCACTAATGTGTGTGATGGCATCAAGATTGAAGGGAAGGAGTTGGAAGTGGGGGGAAACTGTACATGCGCAAAAGGATGGACAGTTCAGTCTATTTCTGGTCCATGTCAGATTCACAGGTCCTTTTCATCCCATTTCTGCATTAAACTGCAAACGTTTTTAATGCATGGAACTTCGTATTTAAATACATCTTGTTGAATGTATTTTCTCACAAAATACACATTTCTGAATGCATTTTATCTCGAAGTCCACATTTTGAAACCTATTTATCCTAAAATATATTTTCCTATATGCATTTTGGTAAAAAAAAAAAAAAAGTATGAGCCAAAACTCTTGGAAGTGAATTTTGCGTTCCAATCTGCACATTAATCAAGGAGTTACGGGTCAAGTCAAGTTGCATCAGAATTCCAACAGCACTCTGTATAAAAATTCAGAAATGAAAACCAGAAAAACAAGAGGATAACAAGTTGCATCGGTTCCACTTCAGAAAGAAGACCAAGAAATGCAGAACTCCAACATCTGGAAAGAAATATGCATGGGAAGAATTTTGGAAGCAGCCATAATTTAAAACAGGAACCTCTGACTCACAGCAGTAAGTAGTCCACTCCGTTCTTTAAACAACCCCTGCCCCATAAAGGATTCTTACCCCTATAAATAACTTGATCACTCGCCAATCTATTCACAACTGTTGCTGAGAGGTTTTTATGACCCCCATACACTGGACTGAGAACTGATTTCCCTTTTGGCTGGCTAATGTACAGCAGTGACATTTGGTCTCTATCACCAAGGGTTCTACTAAAAAGAAACGATAGTGCCATTTATGTCTCCACTCTTTAAAAACAAAGGGGGTGGGGAAAAAGGACTGAGCAGAAGAATAATGACGCCCGCTCCAAAGTCAAAACTGGTTGATGGGGAAATGGTTTGCCTCCCTGCTCCTCCTAACAGTCCCACAAATGACAAAGCAGTAAAAAAAAATCAGAAAAGGCTTATAAATAACTAAATGCGTTTCGACATCAGCGGCCTTGGAAGCTGCTGTAGCGCAACTTCTGAACTCGGGTCATTACTCCTGACACAAGCTGAAGCATCCAGGACTGATGCTGCTCATAAAGGCCCTCGGTTTAATGTATGCACTGCTCCCGCGTTCACAAGTGATGCAATCCAGCATAAAGGCCGTGGAACCCAGAAATATACATGCTAACAACCATTCCTGCTGAGGCCTGAAATGCTTTAGAATAGCAGACCGATAATGAAATTGTCATGGCCAAAAAGCAGAGAGGCTGGATACAAATGAATAAATAACTTAAGAAATGCCGGTGTGGGGGGGGGGGGTGTAAACATACTCTGGCCTTCCTTGATTATATTTTATCAGACTGGGTTGTAGCTGCAGTTGTGATTGTATGTTTTATTACAATACTAGCATTGGTTTGTTTTTTTATTGATTTGTTTGTAGAATGTTGCTGCTGTTGCTGTTTTTATTGTAGTATTCCTGTTTTTAGTGTGGTTTTGCTGTTTTTAGTAATGCCTCCATTTTTATTTTGTATTTTGGTCTTGTGTGCTGCCTTGGAAGGGCTCCTGCCTTGAAAGGTGGCCAAGAAATACTCTAGGTAAATAAATGTATGTATGCTTGCATTTGTCTGTGAAAATATTACGGATGTTGCTCTCTGTAACAGGGAATAATAATAACCAGAAAGAACGCCCTTACGAAGGAGTGTAAGAAATCCACCAAACAAAAGAGAGGATCAGCAATGCCGGCGATAAAGCAGAATTAGAGGTAAAAGAAGCCAAGCAAGAATACAGTCTGGAAGGTCAATTGATAAAATGTGTAGCAAGCACTGAACCAACACCAATCAATATAGCTCAGTATGAACCGAATCACAGCCTAATAACCACATCACATCCATTTTATGGTACTATCTATCACAGGAACAGCGGGAAGTCGTGGCAATTCAACTTACTGCACACTCCAGTGGACTGGCTTCACTTGAGGCTTCCAACATGGTTTTATGCTGACAGTAAGGCGGCGGGTCTGCCGCAGAGCAGAAGCGAGGAAAATATTACGCAACCCAAGCCTCACGTCGGACCCTCGCGATAAAGGAAAAACAGAGCACAAAGCTCAATGTCGATTAGGATTCGGAACATCGCGGATCCTATCAGGGAAATGGCGCAGCAATGATGAGGATAGGAGATTAATGAGGGTCCAAAGGGAAAGCCACAGACAAAATGTACAGGGGACAAGCAATGATCAAGAAGAAGTGATGTTGCAAAGAAAGATCAGGCCGGCAGGAACATGAGCCGCTGGGCTGAAAGCAAAGGCCACTTTGCAAGTGATGTCGAGAAAGCCATTTCGTCTCTGCTGGAGCTGGAATTAGGGACAGGTGAGCATTTCATTCGCATCCATTTTAAAATAAGAACTTACCCAATTTCTTCATAAATGGGACAGAAAGGACTCGAGATATAAACAATTTGAATGTGAGAGGAAGCAAAACTGACAGATTCATCCTTCCAGGTCCAGGGCTTTGAGTGCTTAGCTCTTAAAAGTCTGGCTTTCAAGCCCTGTGTATTCAGCCATGTTTGTGGTGTTGAGTTAAGGCTGCCAGCTCTTTTCCCCCCTCTTTCCCTGACAAGCTAGATGGAAAGCATGTACAACAGCTGTCCCTAGTGAATTTGGCCAGTGCAGATGTGTGAGACTTTCATTCTGGTTCACTTTTACTCAGGATTTACCAAAACTTTGCACATTTATGGACTTTGATGTTAAAGTTTGATTCCCTAACTTGGCATCCAGGCTTTGAATAAAATATTGACATCAATATTTTACTTTCACCACGTCAAGGAGACCAGGTGTGTTTGGTTAAATACCTGGTTTTCCAACTGCGTTCCTGGGTGCCTAGGGAACCTATCCTAAGTTGCCAGTGGGACCCACCTCTAGCACAACAGGGAGTTAATAGTTCTTAAAGCAACCAGAAACAAGCATGTCTGTTTGCTTACAGGATTACTTTAAAAAGCATTAGCTCCTCATTGCACTAGCAGTGGGACAACAGAATAATGGCAGTATTGGTACTACCCTAGCTGTCCCTGAGAAGCTTATTAGGGACTCTTCAATTAGAAAATAAGTAATGGCAGCCTAACTCAGTCTCTGCAGCCTAATTCCATCTCTGTCTACTCATGGATGTTTGCAAGTCCTTTAGATGATGTCATCAACCTCCAGGGCATCTCCAGCTCCTTCCTCCAGAAATCTCACTTTAAGAAAAACCAGAGTTATTCCAGTTTTTTTGAAATAGAGCAGGTTTTCCCATTGTCTAAAGTCGAAGTTGCACTATAAAGAAGCCATTAGATGGCACTGTCCCATTCAAGGCTATGAGCAGCGAAAGGAGGGGAAGTTTTCAATGACAAACCATATGGTCGACAGTTCAAACCACATGGTCGCCCCTGTCTGCCCATGTAATAGAGCCCATCACAATCACACAAAGGAGCAGTCCCAGTAAGGCAGCATGATTTCCCCCCAATGCAGAGACGCTCTAAGTTCCCTGGAACGCAGCTTGTGTACCCCTCCAATTTTTCTCTGCAGTGTGCAGAGGCAGAAATATATTGCATGTGTACAATCAGTTCAGTAAGCACCACTGAGGCCTTCTTTGGAAGTCATTCATTTGGAGACTTCCCATACAATTTTCTCACTAAAAAGGGGCAGGGGGATTGCTGTCAAGACATAAGCAAAAATAACAAAATAACATAAGCTTAAAAAAATAAAAATTGTTAACCTGTATTTATTCACAGCTATGCTACATACAAATCAGGAATTAGTATAAGAGTGAACAAAGGCCTTTTTTAATGCTCAAAAGCATGTTCAGACCCACAACAGCCAAAAGGTACATTGCAGAGGTTAGCTGATTCCTTAAAGCATGTTCATGAACACATCTGAGAAACGGTGTATACATGAGCTTATATCTAGGATTCCAGTTGCAACAATAGAATTGCCTTTATCTTAAGCCGGCTCTGCCTTGTCTACAGCTCCCAGGCTTGTTCATGTGACCAAAAGCATTCCCCCCCCCTTTTTGGTCTGCTGGGGGAAATAATTGTTTAATAATCAAAGAGTCGCTCATTGGCGGTATTGATTTGTCTACATTTATTCTGATATTAATCTTCCAAGCATCCTACATATTTGTAGGCAGTTGAGAAACTCCCCCACACACACACACACCAAATTGTATGACATTACCGCTGAACAACATTTGTTGCTCAAAACAATTAAGGCTGCAATACTATGCATGTTTAGACAGCAAAAAGTCTTACAACTCTCGGCATCCCATAGCCAGCATGGCAAGCTGGGAAATGCTGGAAGATGCAGGCCTTTCTCTCTCTCTCTCTAAACATGCACAGGATTGTGTCCTAATTTGCTTTAAATGTATACTGCTCTGAATCTAGATAAATTCCAAAGCTTTTTTTTTTTTTTTAACAGTCCAGTTCATATGAAATGAATAAACAATCGCTCATAGGCTCTTCCCTGAAAAAAAGGGAATCTAAAGCTTCTGCTTTTGAACTAACCACAGTTCCTCATTACATCTGAATTCAGGAAAGTGTAGTTTGTTCTGTGTTTAGTTAAAATGGTTAGTTGGACCTCAACCATTTTTAAGGTCAGTCCTACATAAACCACATTTATTTATTTATTTATTTATTTATTTATTTTATTACATGTATATACTAATGGAAGATAACATGGGATGGATGACAATCTAATGGAAGTTATTATGGGTTGGATGACAACAGCCAAGTTTCTATCTACCAGCTGTGAAACTGGTAAAAGGCGCAGCTACCACCAACATCTGATTAGCAAAGTAGCACAAACTGTTACTCAGCATCTTCCAACCATTTATATCACAGTCCTTCCAACTGGCATTGCCCTTTCGCCTTCTTCCATTGCAATGGCAAAGCTCGAGAACCCTCCTGTTTGCATGAGGACATCTATGCTTGCCGGTGAGTAAGTCCCCTTCTTAAGGTCCTTTTGCCTAATATCATACTTTTATATTGGTTCCCATCAAAGATCAAGCAAAACAGTAAGATTAAAAAGTGTTTGCAGTGTTGATACAGATGGGGGAAGATTTATTTATTTATTTAAAACATTTGTATACCGCCCTATATCACTAGGATCTCAGGGTGCCGTACAGATAAAATCATACAATGATACACAGCAAAAAACAAAACAAATTAAACCATTAATTAACTTAAAACCAATATATAATTTAAAAGCAGTAAAAACAATTAAAAAGACGAGGGTTCTAGCAATATGAAATAAAGCACAGTGGTGGATCCGATTCCGGCTATTGCCAAGTGGAATGGAAACTGCTGGTAGAATGGATCACCCCTTCCCTCTGCACTCCCAAATCTGGTTCAGAGGGCGGGGAGGGGGGCATCTGGACAGATTTTGGGGTGGGGGTGCAGGAGGGAGAAGAGCAAGGGAAAGTCTGCTCCTGTGGCATTGAATTTATTTTTTTTTACATATGAGTCCTTCAATAGCATCACAACAACAACAACAACAACAGGCACAATTCGAAAATTATAAAAGAAAAGCAAGGCTTCCTTACCATTTAATACCAATACAACAACTACAAATGTCTATATGTGACTAATGCAAACATCTGTTTACAGCAGAGGGAAAACTTATAACCCTTTTTGCCTTTGGTGGCCCATAGCATATCTACTGCCTATACTGACCAGGTATAGAACGGGGCGGGGGGGGAGCTGTTTTCCATGATCACATTCAATATCAGTGAAGAGCACTGCAGTAATAAGGAAATGCTCATGCAGCAGAGAGCATCCTGATGAAGCTCCGAGAACTGTGTGTGTGTGTGTGTGTGTGTGTGCGCGCGTATTGTGTGCTTTGTTTTCTAAAGTGTCTCAGTAGAGACAACGTACAGAACATCCTTAAGATAAATACAGATTTAGTTTCATCAAAGTTTGTTTTCCATTTATTTATTTATTTATTTATTTTTAAAATTGGCAGTACCATATTTAATGAAAAGGACATCCCGCTGAGTTTGGAGCCTGGAAAGCTATTGTCTCCCCGGTCTATGTATCCTAGACTGTGTTAATGTTTCCTATAATGCGACTAATAACCAACCATCAGCAATAAATGCCTTGTCATCTCATTGCCGCACACAGCAATAGCTGGAGCAGTGATACTGACAAATGAACCTGTGTAATCACTTTAGATTTCTTTGTTACATTTCACAGTGTGAAGATGGCTTCTGCTCAGCACGTCACAAAACAACAAACAAGAGCTATTGCCGTCTCCCCCATCAATCTCTGCTGATTTTTGTCATCTGCACCCCCTTGAACCACCTCCCCGCGCCCTCGCTCACCACCAATCTTCTTGCAAAAGTAAAGTCAACACAGTGTCGAAGGCTTTATTCCAGCAGTTAAGACAAGACGGAGCTTTGATTTCTTTCTCCTACTGTTCCTTTGTAAACAGTTATTATGAGAGAGAAGGAAAACGTGTGGAGAAGGATGGAGGGGGGGGGAGAAAAAGTGAACTTTTGCGATGAATACTTTCTGAGGCTGTTTTGCATGTAGGGAGGGGGGCGTGGAAGCAACCTCTCATTAAAATCCAGTCGAGGCTGACATTTTCCCTTTTACCTTTTCAATCTTTTTATAGTTTCAAATCATTAACTATCAGCGTGACGCTCAAAAGGTAGCTCTAGCCATCTATGAAACAGTGACACATTTGACAATAATGCTTTTGAAGAGCTTGTCACATCCTCTCCCCAAACAAGTCTCATTAATGCTCAGAACTGTCTCTCACTGCTTCTTTTCTCCTGGATTCCCTCTCTAATTAGCTTGGGTTTGTGTTGAATTTTTTTAATGCTTCTTCGTTCCACAGTTTGAGATTGTGGGGGGGAGGGGAACAGGGGGGAATAGGTGGACGTCATTTCCATGAACCCCAAGGCCAAGTTAATCAGAAGAATTAATGACTCTATTACCCATTAGACCAGGGGCTACAGTGCTTATATTACAGCACCCAGCTTACTCACACGCCTTTTCATTTTGCTCTGATAAATGTAAACTTTGGTTTATCCTACTAAGCATAGGCTCAGACATTTATATTCAGCATACACAGTGTTGGGGCCAATATATACATTCAGTAGAATCAAGTGGTTAAAAATAGTTCCAGGATGGTACCACTTCAGTGTGTCAGGGTTGGGTGTGTGTGTGTGCATATTTGAATGCTTCCACACACATAAGCAAACTAGCAATCAGGAATTAGAGGGAATAATTAATTATGGACCTTTCCCCAATATCCTACTTTTCTGTAAAGAGGACTTTTTTTTTCATATGAGAGTAATAACATGAAACCCTTTGCTGCAGAGGTGGAGCTTTTCTGCACAAAGCATTTATTGTCTGCTACTCATTCCCTACTCCTGGTTCAGACATCATCATGACCTTCCACTTTTACTTCTGTTTTTAAAAAGCACTTTTGGTGAGTTTTTTTAAAAGTGGGGGAAATGAAGTATTTTTTGTGAAGCAAAAGAAAATGCTTTTTCCACATGGGTAACTGTGTTATTCCACTATACCACAGTGCCAACTAGCGGTTAAGTAGTGAAAGCAGGAAAGAAAACGCTCTTTGTGTAGTGCTCAGTTCTACAATGAAACCAAAAAGTAGGTGCTGCAGATTAACAGGCGCGTATAGAAAAGCTCATGGAATGATACAGCCCAGGAAAAGTTTTGCCAGTTGATTCTGTCGAGTTATCACGATGGCTGGCTATGGCCAATCAGAAGGGCCATCTGAATGTTACAGGGGTGAGCAATATGTAACCCTCCAAATGTTTTGGCCTACAACTCACATCATCCTTCACCATTGGCTATGCTTGCTAAGGCTGAGGGGTATTTTATTTATTTATTTCTAACTTTTATGTACCGCTGAATATAATAGAACAAGGCAAAACGTCTGAGAGACCTCAAATTTCCCAGCCTGGTTCTACTATCTCTAACTTCTTAATCAGTTCAGCAGTTAAGGCAGAGGGAAGTGCCTACCTCAGGCAGCTGATCTAGGCTTTCACAAAAGGGCAGCAAATCGTTAGTTATTTAATTTGTTATCATTGAATTTTTAGTGTCAGGGAGCAGAAGATTTTTCTCACAGATTTTTCTCAGAAGATTTTTCTGCCTCAGGTACCAAAATAACACACCTGCCCTTGAATATTTATTTATTTATTTATTTATTACATTTTTATACCGCCCAATAGCCAAAGCTCTCTGGGCAGTTCGCAAAAATTAAAACCATAATAAAACAACCAACAGGTTAAAAGCACAAATACTGTGCACCTTGAGCTGGCCAGGAGGAAGCAGCATTTGGTGCTACTCCTCAGGCCATGAAATGTCTTGGTCCAGCCCTGCAGTTCAGTATGCAGGTGCAGTCAGTATTGGAAGGCCCAATTCACAGCACGGCTATCAAATTCAATAAGCCCAAAATGGCTACTATAACCACAAGTCCGTTTTACCAACATAATTTGTTTCATCTCTGAGGAATCTCATGGTGACTTGGGAGGCACCGATGAATGGCTCATGCTCTGTAAAACATGCTTTGAAGCCAGGGCATGAAGCTATTTTCCCAATTCCCTTAACCATTTTGTGGTTAAGCAGCATGGTTTAGTGTGTTGTCTGAACCAGGCCACTGTGACCCCGTTCAGACAACATGCTAAACCATGCTGCTTAATCACAAAATGGTTAACAGAATGCTTAACCATGGTTTACGGTGTCGTCTGACATACGTTTTCCCTAACCATCTGCCCCGTTAACTATGGTTAGGCTCACTAAGGAAAACTTAACCACAAAAGGGTTAAAAGTGTTGTCTGCAAGCATTCCGCATGTGGTTAGCATTAACCACAGCTGAACATGGTTAAGCTAACCACAAAAACCAGAGTATCATCTAAACCAGGCCATTAGCTGCAATACTATAGCCATTTTCTTGGAAGCAAGTCCATTGAACTCAGTGGGGCTTACTTATGATTAAACATGTATAGGATTGCACTGTAAACTATAACTTAGCCTAGGAAAGGAAGATAGGATTGACACCAGAGAGGGAAGGAAGAAGGCAGCCAGTGTGGTGCAGTGATTAGAGTCTTGGACTGGGACTTGGGAGATCTAGGTTCTAATCCCCACATAGCCATGAAGCTCACTGGGTGACTTTGGGCCAGTCACTGACTCTTAGCCTATCCTACCTCACAGGGTCGTTATGAGGATAAAATGGAGAGAAGGATTGTGTGGGCCACCTTAGGTTTCTTGCAAGAGGAAAAAACAGAGGGTGTAAGTGTAATAATAAATGAATAAATAAAAGAAGCCTGTGGTGTGCTTCCAAGCTCTTAGCCATGGTTAAAAGATTGGCAGCAATACATTTGTACCAAGTCCTAGAGGGCTATTGCTCAGCCTTAAATTTCATTTCTCTTAATGTACCTATCCATAAATATCTCCTCATTGCTCATAAATGACTTTTCTCTGCTTGGAATTCAGTTCAGCCTGAGGCATATTTTAACCTGCTGTTTTTCAAAACACTTCTAGCCATATATATATATATATATATATATATATATATATATATATATATATATACACACACACACACACACACACACACACACACACACACATGTGTGGATGCACACACACACACAGAGTGATACATTTGATTCCGTATGCCAAATATAAGAAAAGAAATAGGAAACAAGAGAGCTGAGAAAGTTTCACTTATTGGCCCCCAGAAATTCATAATAATATTTTTTTTTCTTCATCTCAGCATTCATACCTGGTGTCTCTTAGGCATTTAAATAAAACACCCAGAGTAGTAAAGGCAATTTAGACTTACTGAGCATCAGATTTTAATTTAGTGTGGATTGTTATTTCTTTGCACACATATTAGTTTAGTCATCTACATTTTTATATCCTCTTTTACTGTATGGCCAAGTTCTTAACTACATTTATATTCCAGTCTATTTCCCCTTTATGCTTTTGTGATTTCATTATTTATTCATGACCTTCCCTTGTCTTCTAAGTTATTGTTTGTAATGTTTTTCTTTAAAAATCAGTAAGGAAGAGGAACACCAGACTTTTCTACTATTGAAAAACGACAAATGAAGAACAGTGTACCAGTCGAGAGATCAGCTGCTGACTTTCAGGTAGGATGGGGTGCTGATGCATAATGGAACTTGCCCTCTGCAAAGGTTTCCCCATAGGCATACCTAGAGTTCTGGATATTGGCACAAAATCCTATATACAATCTTATACAGACTTACCTGGGAGTAGGCCCTTTGAATTCAATGGGACTTCTCTGAGCAGATGTGCATAGGCTGTTACTTGCAAGTATACAAACAATGGAAGCCGCAAGAAATTCCCCTAAAATATCTTGGCCCCAATTAAAGCTTGTCATGGCTAATGGTACAATCCTATACACACTCACCTGTGAGTAAGGCCCATTGAACTTAGTAGGGCTTATGTCTGAGTAGATATGCATGGGATTGCACTGTCAGTCCCACTGAAACCAACAAGACAAGTTTTGGAAAGTCCAAACTAGACAATACAAGAAATACGTAATTGCACTTGGTGTGTCTTTTTGTTGGTTTGGTTGGTTGGTTTGGTTTTTGGGGCAAGGGGCAATCAGGATTGGGACCACGGCATATAGGAAGGGAAGGGGCATAACCTTTCTCCCTTCTGACACAATCCAAGGAAAATTGTCTCCCTGAAAGTGCTATTCTTCCCAGAAGGGAAGCTGCCTAGTGTCGATGGAAGCTTCTCTCCTGGAGCAAATAGCACTTCGGGGAGGGAAAGATTTTCATTGCAACCATGGTGCAAGGGAGGAAGGTTCAACCCCTCCTTCCCATACACCATGATCTTGCTCAGCTCCAACTTTTCTTTTCTTTTTTTAATGTGAAATGCAGTAGCACATGTTTGCATTGTCTAGTTTGGTCGTAAAAATCTGGGCGACTGTTGGAACTTTGAATCTAAGCTCAACATGCCAGCAAATGCCTCCGGTTTCTCAGACTTGTTTGAAAACATTCTAATGCGTGGTGGAAGAAGCTTCCACCCCACCCCTGCCCTGCTTCAAAACATTGTGAGGGTCAAACTGCATGTGACATTCATTACATCCCATGTAGCTCAGCCTGTCCTGGCTTGGATTGGGCCCCAGGGGAAGTGACCGGTCAATCAGCCACCGAAGGAAGCCAGCCAGCCGTTATGCAAGGCAATGAGGAGCACAGCAAGGCCAAGACTATTAGCACCTTGGACAGCACCCTGCAGGAGCTTCTGAACTGGGATTTCACCTTATGAAAGAAGCGGTCCTTCAAACAAAAGAGTAGCAGCAACTGAGGGCTAAAGGAGGCTGGTCAGCTCAGGACTTTGAGGAGCACCGCTTCCCACTGACTACCGACTACAACCTTAAAGGGCCCATGCTCACTTCTGAAGCCAGAAGTTCCTATGCAGGTGACCTGAGAGGCTTTGGGAGATCCATTCTTGGAGGGTGAGGCTGTTGAGAGGGCTGAGCCCATGAGTCCAGGGTTCCCATGGACTCAGCCTCAGCATCAGGGTTATTGAAGGTCTTCTTTGGAATGGGGTAACCAGTGTCTGGCTGGGATTAGAGGCCTCATTGGGTGATGCCTCTATGAGTTGCTCCCCCAAATCCCCCCTCCATTGCTTTTTTTTTTTTTGGTCTCCCTGTAAGGGGGATTTTGAGAAGCGAATGGCTAGGGGAGGAAGGTTTAATCCTCCCTTCCAGGTGCACGATGCTTCCAATCCAAACTGGGGTCACACCCAATGACTTTAGAGCAAAAATAAAAATAAGGCTCAGCTACAATAGTTTGAACCTGGGGCATTTCTTTTCAAGGCAGAGGAAGAATGGTGCATTGAAACTACTTTTACCACACTACGGTTACAGTCCTATACCTGGGAGTAAGCCCCACTGAATTCAGTAGGATGAACAGACCAGATTTTGCTGTGAAATCGCATGTCTGTCTTCACCCTTACATGTTCCGGAAAGTTACAAGGATGTTTGTCGAAGATGCAAATAGCATGTCTCATAAATGACTACAGAAGTTGGCTGGTGAATTGCCCTTTAGTTGATACCATAATCTGGAAAGAAAATCTGCCATTTTCATGGTGGTTTTCTGTTTGGAGGGTGTTCTTAATTAAAATGTAAAATGTCAAACATTAGTAAGAAGGAGAAGAACGCCACAGGGAGCAAGGATGAGTCAGATTTATTAGTCACTTAGCAGCAGGCCACTAGCCCTTCACTTAAAGAAATGTTATAAGGCAGCTAATAATGGTGAGCATCAAACCATTCTGATCTGCACATATTGTTATCTATAGTCTACAGAGAGGACAACTACAAAAACCTTCTTGATTGCAGAAATGCAAAAGAACTGCACATTTAGAGTCAACCTATGCAAACTCTCCTCCAAGATAAACTACTGGTTTTAAGTTGCATTTCTCAAGGGACTCGTCTAAGCAGTATCCAACGCTGTCACAGAGTTAGTGCTACCACTAAAGACATTGTACCAGCATAAAACAATGCTAGCACAATGCCATTAGCACTTGGTTGGCAAAGGGGGAAAGCAGAAATTTGCCACCCAAATCTGGCACCAAACCGCACCAAGTTTGGTGGCAAAATGCACTGCCAAAATAGGGTGGCAAATCAGTGGGTTTTCCCTCTGCCTAGCAAGTGTTTGTGATGTTGCGCTGGCATTAATTTATACTAGTGCAATGTCATAAGCACTAACATTGGGACAGCATTGGATACTGCCCATTGCTTAAAACAACAACTCTACTATACAAATTGGAGAACGTTTGCTGCCTGAGGAAAACATTCTAAGACAGGATTGGGGAACCTTTTTTCCTGTCAAGCTCCATATTAGCTCAGTTGTGAATCACCAAAAAAGAGGACACACTTCACCAATGAAGAGGGTGCCTATTTGCATAAACATTGCATATGCTAATCTATATGAATCGATACCAATTTAGAAATAATTATTATAATTTAAGTAGAAATATGTGTGGAAGGCTGCGGCAAGTGAGGTGTGGGCCTTGCTCAGTCTGCTCTCCAGGTGCTGCTGATCAAAGCCCAACTCTTCTTTCTGATAGCTCTTTGTTCTTAAAGCAGGCTCAGACTGGACAGCCATTCAAAGAGAGGATGTCTTCAAAATGGAGGACAGGAAGCCCTTCAGATACAGGACTGTCCTCTGTAAAAAGAGGTCACTTGCCCACCCTAGATCCCCCTCTTTTCCCCACCACTCCCCTCTTATCTTTGTCATTTTAGTTGGTAAATCTGAGGACAGGGCATGTCTCTCTCTCTCTCTCTCTTTTTTTTTTATTGATGTGAGCTGCTTTGGGAGACAACAATTGTCTGAAAAGTAGGATAAAAACGTAGTGAGCAAACTAGCTAGCAAACAAAGTATCCTCTCTGCAGAGACACTCTCCACGTATGTACATCCAAAGGAACACAGCTCCTTCGTGCACTATCTGCACCCTCCATCTTTCCAGGCTAGGAATTGTGCTCAGGCACAGTACAAACAGGATGAATTGACGTGTGGAAGTCAAGAACAGGGCTAGCAGACGTGATCCCAATTGCACCACCATCACACATAAAATGACTGCCTGAACAAGACTGTTGTCCAAACTACATCAGCTTCTTGTCATTTATATAGGAACAATAGGATGCTGATCTACTTTTCACATGCGTTAAATTTCCCTCGCTAAAGATCAGAATACAGTTCTAAAAAAGAAATGACCCAAACACTGGTTATCTTCATTTACGCAGGGCACCCTCAAGTAGTGGCCTGGGAAGTGTCTCAGCAGTGTGATGGCTGCTCAGCTTTATCCCTGACCCTGCCTTGCTCCATCTTCCCCATCCTGACCCCAACAAGCCTCCTGGCTACAAAGTTGGAACGGAGACACATTATCCCTGACAAACAGCATCTCTGGCAGTGCTGACACCAAAATGAATGCTCGTCGTTTTGAGGCCTTGTTAATATCAAGGGGGGTTCATGTCCCCCCGCGAAACCCAAACAGTGCCGCGTTTCAGAGTTCAGGCCTCAACAAAGACCATGCACCACGCATGGATTTTCCCAAGCTGTATTTGTTGCTCAAACTTGAAGCTATTTTCAGCCATTTGCTGGCCTGAAAACTTGGCATTCCAGACAAGGCCCATCGAAGAAATACACTGGACTGCATCACAGACTGAAAAGACCCTTAAGGTCCTTCAAGACAAAGGGTTCCATTTAGAAAGGAACTGTAGTCTGTAAATATAATCCACAATCAAGGCTCTCAGTCCCCAAATTGCACGACTATTACCCTGATTACTAATTTAATCAGGCACCACAAGCACTTAAGTGAAGAACCCTAGGCAGACAAAGAGAGCTCCTTGCAGCCCTTTGGGGGTATGTCGTGTATATTACAACGGATGCAATAGCTAAGCTGCCGGTCCATAAGTGCCATCCTACTTCTGTGCCATCAACAATTTATCTAAAAAGTGAAATGGCACTGGAGTATATTATGACAAATGCTGATCTGCAATACCAGTAAACAATGAACATTATGAATTGCTAGTGCTCATTGAACATTTCGGCATCATTCACAAAATGAATTCAAAGTACAGTTCCGAAGGAGGGCCGAGCATTTGTTTCCAATGGATTCTCAACAAAGGAGAACTGTAGTTTTCGAAACAACTGTAACTTTGATGGTTGAGCTGCAGGACAAAATATATGATTGGACTATATTATCACATTACTGATAATAATAAGGGGGTGTTCAGAAAAATTGTTCCCTTAAAAGAGAGGTGGGCGGCCTTTTTCCTGTCAAGGGCTGCATTTCCTCAGGGGCACTTTGTTGCGGGATGCCGGGCAGTGGTGGGCAGGACCAGAACCAAAAGTGAGTGGGGCCTCGCCTTCTCTCTCTCTCTGACTCCCCGGTGACTGGGCTTGCTGGGAACAGAACCAATCACTCATGGCAGAGGTCTGAGCTGAACACTTGCAGAGGGCATTTGAAGTTACACTTTGGGCTGTGCTGGTTGCCCATCCCTGATTTAACACACAGTTGTGTACAGGCTTAAGATCTGAAAAGCCTATGGAAGGTTACAACAACAATAATTTATACAGCTCTTGTGTCATTTATCCTCACCACAACACTCTGAGAGAAGTTTCATTGTTGAGGGGCCTTAAATTAGCACCAGTCCAGCACAGTGGCGTTGACCAACCATTTTGGCAGGTGTGTCAATGAAGGCCAAAGTGTGAAATAGCATGCACTAAAACTCCATAAGCAGCCCAAACCTGTGCCTTGGTGAAATTTTACCTCTTGGCTACTGAGTCAAGGAGCCGGCAGGTAATGATGCTGCCTAGGAGAAGCAGGGTGGCCTCTAGTCCAGGAGGGAGACAAGCTCCTGCCACCTGTGGCGCTTGTTTGTCAGGTCTTGGCTGAGTTTTGAAAAATGCCACACCTGGGAATTCAGTCCTGGTAACAGGCAAGCTAATATCAAAAGGGCCAGAGACAGAGGACATGGTCAAAGACAGGATGTGGTCGAAGACAGGATGGGACTCAGTAGTTTGGAGGAGGCATGGCTTGGCAGTCTGAGCGGCTACCAGTGAGAAGAGGGGAGGAGCCAGCTTGGAAGGATGGGCTCTTCAAAATCTGGTGCTCCCAATTGATTTGTGGGACCAGCTGGCAATATTCAGGCTGAACTACAACCTAGACTCTGTGCATGCCTGTATGCATGCAGGGTTATTTATTTATTTATTACATTTGTATAGTGCCCAACAGCCAAAGCTCTCTTATGGGGTGCTTGTGTGCGTGCATGTGTGAATGGAGGATGAATGGATGGAGTTGTAGGGTGGGTGAGTGATTGCGTAAGTGAATGATGATCCCGAGCATAAGAGAGAAAAAGAGGGGGGATGAGTTGGCTAGCAGAGGGAGAGGAGAGATTAAGAATTTGCCTTCTATGAAATAGGTTTCTCTTGGCTCTAAAAACTGAGTTCAAAGGAGTTTAGGGTGTTGTGGCTCAGACCCCACCTCTGCCTTTTTTCAGTCTTTGGGATAGGTTACTTGTTCTTTGTGCCTCCCGTGGCACCCAGGAAAATTTCTCAAATTGCCAAGTGGGACCACAGGTTGATTACCCCCAGCCTAGAGGGCACCCCTGATCCACAGAGCCTAACCTGCCTGGTTTAGCAAGGGACCAGAGTCCTGGTAGCGCAGGAGTTAAGGCATTGGAGACTGGCCACTGGAGCCCATTTTTTGCACAATACACACAGAGAGACTTCCACCATGCTTTGTTAGAGGTTGTCAATTCATGCTTTAGCACATCATCCCAACTCAATCATCTATCCCAGCCTTCCCAAACCTGGCATCCTCCAGATGTGTTGGATGGCCATTGTCCTGTGAGCTGCTGAAGATGGGAGTTTTCATCCCACACATCTGGAAGGTGTCAGGTTGGAGAAGGCTGATCTGTCCATCACACCATAGTGGCCCACAAAATTCTTTTGCAAGCCTTCTGTTTAGCAAAATGCATGCTGCTAGCGCTGAGCTGCAGCACGGCCCATGAGCTCACGAAAGCCTTTCTGCTCAAAGTGGGAGCTCAGCCCCATTTTTTTGTATGCTACAGCATAGGGAAGGAATGTGAGTCTCCACTTGCCTCTGCTCAGTTTCTAGCACTCTCCATTCACCTTCTCAGCTGGAAGATGCCAGGCAAGAAATCCAGCCATGTCTTAAATCCCAGGAATGGTGACCTCTGTCCAAAATGGACAGTATTTCTAGAGACAAGAAGAACCACCAGGTGCAGATCTTACCAGATCACCACTCAACACAAAATCATATTCCGATCCCTGAACAAGCTGCACATTTTTTTAAAAAAAAGTCTGTAGTATCATAATATCACCGAAATTACCGGTACCGGTTAATCGCTCCAAATATTGGCTGTTTGTTTTCCTGATGCTGCTGAATTCATTATTCTAGTCCCAACTGGTTTTCCAAAAGAAAAAGAAATGCCATTTACATAATAATTTGGAAAAGGGGTGGGGGCGGGGTTGTTATGGCTCTGCACACAGATGTGGAAGTGAGGGCTAAATATCAAGGCTCTGACTCATTGAAAGCTGCTGTGGAGCAGGAATCCTCCTCACCTATTCGTACCAAGCAAGCACCACCGAGCAGATGGCTCCATGGGAGTCAGGAGGCCTGAAATGGAGCAATCACTCAAGTCTGCAGATGGAAAACACAGTGCACTCCCAGTTAAATAAGGGGCTCATTTATTCAGATGGATTTTGCATGGATGGAGAATGTCTCCGAGGATGCGTTGTTTCCTCTTTCCCAGCTTTCCAGCCATTTGCAAAAGCTTACTGTCCACCCCCTGTCGTATTTCTGCAACAAAACATGGCAAAACCCAATAGCTGTAAAAGGGCGGATGCTTTTCTATTCCCTTCAAATATCAGAAGGAAGCAGCATGTCAGCCGAATTCAGAATTCTTCTTGCACTCGACATTCCAGCGTTAAAAGAATGGGATGTTCACATCCAGTGCAGAAGAGCCAAATATTCCTGGTTCTAGATTAAGTGGCTCCTGATTCCAGGATGAGGAGCTGCAAATCTGATCTTTCACTGCACAATGCCATTGGTATCGGACCTTTGGCTCTTCGTGGGCATGGCTAAATAAGCAAAATGCAATGCCTCCGGTTAGCTTATCAACGCAATAACTTACAGCAATATTCAGTTTAAGACGTTAATAATTTGCAGTATTACACCAGGGTACTCACTGCTTTACAATGTGTATATTTTTTTCTATTTTGGGAATATAGTAAGTAGAAAACTAATTACAGCTAGGAGACAGATGATTGATTGATTGATATGAAGATAGAATTGTGCATCCAAACACATGTTCAATTATTCTTGCCTTCAGTTTCAAAAATACATATTTGATTAAAACAATGGCTTCTGCAATCACCAAGAGCTACAACATAGCATGCTTTCAAAAGAAAAGGACTAAAAATGAAAAAAGAAGAAGTCATTGCATAGTATTGTTACCAGCCAGTCAAAAAAATAAAATAAAAAGGGGAGACTTAGGAGTTATCATAACCATTAAGAATTCGTGGACGGTTCTGTGTGCAAAAATGAAAATAAGTAAAATGATGCAACCAGATGCCATGGTTACACTATGGATGGATGTAAGAAGCCTCATGATGTTTTTTCTCTTTTTGCCCCATGGATACTTCTGAGGACTGGACTGTCCATTATTTGCCAGGTACAAAGGTGGTAATTATAATTCAAACAGAGAATCATAGAATAGTAAAGTTGGAAGAGGCCTATAAGACCATCGAGTTCAACCCCCTGCTCAATGCAGGAATCCACCTCAAAGCATCCCTGACGGATGGCTGTCCAGCTGAAGGCCTCCAGTGTGGGAGAGCCACCACCTCCCTAGGGCATTGGGTCCATTGTCATACGTGTTTTCCACCTTGTCACCCTTAGGGCCAAACTAGACCTATGTCAGAGACCTATGAATATGATTTCCTGTGGTTTTCTTTAATTTAAAAACAACCACCAGGGGGATTTGGATCATGATTATAGGGAGGGAGGGGGCAGCTTGTCGCTTGCACTGGGGAGAGACAGTGCAAGAGACTTTTTCCTGTGCTGCTTTCCTAATTTAAATTGACCCCAAAGCTCATCATTTGCCCCATAGAGCAGAATGTAAAGGTACCTATATGGCACCTGTAAACTTTCCTTCACTGGGCAAATTGTAGGTTTAGAGAAATTTCAACTGGAAAATTTGCATGGGGGCATAAATCCCTCCTCCAGCACCGTGGTTCTGATCCACATCAGACACAGAGAGTGTGAGAAAGCAAGAGCTGCTTCTTTAGAAACATTAAAATCTGCAGGAGATCCTGTTGACAGATCTCTAGGTTCAAAAGCACCTTCCTCAACAATTTGATTAGTGAAGAGCTACCACCTCATAGGGCAGGGCAAAGAACTGGGAAACAAAGGAATATGTATTCAAATGCATAATTCTGTCAATGAAACAAATCAGAACAAAAGCCAACTTGGGCCTGGTTTCTGGGGGCATGGCTCAACGAGGGGGGCGTCTACACACGGCGTGTGACATCCTGGGACGACGGAGGATGTTGTGCCCACCATTTTGGATTTTTTATTCACTCAAGATGAGCGCTTGAGCTCTCTTTCGAAAAGGTAAGTAATTTTTTTTAAAAAAAAATTACTACCACTCCCCCCACCCCACCCCCAATGGGCATGGAGCTCCTGAAGAGCTCCATACCTGGTTCCCGGCTCCGCGCAGTTACTCACAAGGAGCTGGGACAAACTGGGATGGCCGCCCACATGTCCCGTGGTCTCGGAATCCTCCCAAGACTGCAGGAAAAATTGGAATTCCCATATTGTATTTTGTATTTGTGTTTTTTGACTGTTGGTTGTTTTATTACAGGCTTTTCATGGTTTTAATTTTTGTGAACCGCCCAGAGAGCTTCGGCTATTGGGTGGTATAAAAATGTAATAAATAAATGAATAAAATTAAAGGGTAGGGCGATATTCCGGGGCTAGGGAGGGATCTCCCTCCCTGCTCCCGGGATGCCCTGTGCATCATGTGGATGCACAGGGACGATCCCCGGGATATTGCCCCATGTAGACATGCCCTAGATCACTGGAGCCACTTCCCCATGGCTTCTTCCCACACCACTCTAGCAACATTTGCATGCAGGAATCACATGAATGGGGCCAATGACCCAGTTCCTTCCTACATGAATGTCACCCAGCCAGGAGAAAGGGCCAGGGAGAAACGTTGTCATTGGGACCTCCCACAAGGTTCCCCCTGCATCTAAATATTACCACACCAATGCAAGAAGACATGGGGAAACAGTTGCCATATCATGATGGTATGCATTGGCCCCATGGGACAAGAGATGGAATGGAATGGTGGGACGGAGGGAGGCCCTAGTACCAAAATGCCAGAAGATGTGGAATTGACAGACTGGACTTTGATTCCTGAGAGTCTTTGTGAAAATCCCAGTGAGGCAAGGTATATGGGGCTTCCAATTAGCTGCTGTCAATTTATTGCAGTACCAGAGCTCCAAATGCCATGATGGATGGGTGCTTTGTGACAGCAGCCATAGCAAGTTGGGTGAAGACCAAGTGTCTGGGCCTTGGGGTCCTTCTAGACAGATGGCTCCTAGCATTACCAATCAAAAGACCCTGTGCAATGATTCCATTATTTTCCTCCTGAATGGATTTTCTGAAGAGCAAAGATGGAAGAAACAGTGGGGAAATGTGTGAGGCTTATGAATGGAAGACGACAATGCCGAGACCCTACCTACTAGAATTCTGTGAATGAGGCAGGGTGATGGTGCAATAAAAGACTCATCTGGAAGAAGTCACAGAACTTCTTTAGACAAATGTTTTATAGCACTCTTGTGACTGGCCATTCACGGATGTTCGCGGGTCATTTTGACGACGCAGTGATCCTCCTGCATGTCTCCCGCTCCTTCTGCTGTTTTTTCATTGCAATAAGATTCTGAAAACCCAATTCTTCTGAACTAGAATAATATTTGTCACTATTTCCTACCATGTGCAGAAGTTGCACTATAAAATGCCCACTAGAGGGTGCCGTCCCACTAAACTGAATGGGCCATGTGGTTGCTACCTTCTTCCCCTTTCTCTGTGTGATTCTGCTCATTCCTTTTTTTTTTTTTTTTTTTTTTTTTTTTTTTAATTTTTATTCATTTTCAACACTATATAAACATAGATAAACATTTCCAAAATATAACTGAAACTAACACAATAAGAAAAAAAATACATCAAATATCTGCTGCATACATATTGAATAATTGTTGAGTACAAATATCAAAAACTATTACATATGCCTTATCACTCTACAACATCTTCATTCTTAACATAAATGTGCACCCCCCACCTCGGGATCATTCTTGAGTCCAAAATCTAATCATTTCTTCTGCTGGTGGTTTCCCACTTCCCTTAGTAAACACGAACACTAGGAACTGTTTCCAGATTCCTTCGAACTCATTTATTTTAGTTACGCCTTTTCTCCACTTAATATTACATGTCAGTTTATCATTAATGGCTATGTCCCATACTACTTTATACCATTCCTCAATAGAATATTCCCCTTGGATCTTCCAGTTCCTAGCTATCATCAATCGTGCTGCAACCAACAAACTCGATATCAGCTCTATAGTTCCTTTTCCACACTTTATATCTTCAAATAGTGACAGCAATGCTATTTTTGGTGTTTGTTCTATTTTCATTCCCACTATTTCTTCAATTTCTGAAAACACCATCTTCCATAATCTTTGTACATATTTGCATTGCCACCACATATGTAAATACGTTCCTTTTTCCCCACATCCTCTCCAACAATTTGCTGAATGTTGATCACTTATCTTATTCAATCTAACCGGGGTTAGGTACCACCTCCATAAAATTTTAAAATAATTCTCCTTTATTCTTACTGATAAACTTCTCAACACTCTTTGTTTCCATAGTCCCTCCCAGCTCTGTCGCCCTATTTGTATCTTCAAATCTGATTCCCAAATCATTTTCTCTGTATTCTCTCTAAACTCCTTCTCTAACAATATTTTATATATTTCACTCATTAATCCTTTTGAAACTATACTACTTCCTTTTCCTTTCTCCTTACTTACTACTAATTCTTCAAACCTCGTCATCTTTCTGCACATTCTATTATCTTTAATCCACTTTTTATTCCATTGCTCTAATTGACCATATTCTAGCCAAGATAGCTTCTTCTCCTTTAACAAATTTTCCATATCTTCTCTTGTTTTAATATCTCTTACCCAATCCTTTAATTTTATTTTATTTTTCTCTTTTAATATTTTACATAATCTACCCTTTAGATCCTCTGGGAAATTCTTTAACATTATTATCGGTGCTAAGGGAGAGTTGCTCGGAAGCAGCTTCCCTTTAAATTTACTCCTACGGCCATACTACCTTGAACACGCCCGATCTCGTCTGATTCTGCTCATTCCTATTGTGGAAGCGAAGCAGGAAGCAGAGCAACGGTAAGAAATCACGATTCCCCCATTTGAAAATCCTCACAGTCTCCAAGGATTTCACCTGCTTTACGACACAATCCTGGGCAACTTTAGTCAGAAGAAAGGGCTACAACTTCCGGCATGCCAGTCATGCTAGCTGTAGGCCTTTTGTCTGTCTAAACTTGCATAGGAATCTCAGCTTTAGAGTATTAAACCTAGGAATTATCAAAGAGGATTGTTAACCTTGAAAAATCTTGCAAATGGATTACAACTGATAGATAAGATATGATTGAGCTACTTTACCATCTTGCTAACTGCAAAGCAGAGTCATCTTACACCACTCTGAAATCTTGATAGGACGTAGGACAGAAAATAAATGTTTTAAATAAATAAATAATCAGTACATTACCAAGCAATCATCACTGACATAGGTCAGGGTTCCATTATACATGTTTGCATGTGGCATGTAGTTAGCCCATGGAAAAACAACCTATGGGCTGCTTCCATTCCTGCTGTCTTCCAAAGGTAACTCTGCCACCTTCAGACTCTTCCATCCAACGGATACAGAGAGTGATCTCTGTTGGGTGCCTTATTATTTCTGCAGTCCTACATCTTCCCTGGCAACTGAGCGGGCAATAATTATAGTTTAAATGTAAGCATAGCACATGGAGAAGTATTGATTTGTACTAAGAAAACAGGAAAGGAGGAAGAGGGGATTGTTAGGTTACAGCTTCCGCTCAGCTCTGCTTTCCTTTCTATCACTTTACCCCCTCTACACCCTGCCAAAATAAAAATAAAAATGATGTGAACTCAATTATACACAGGAGCCATAAGCTAACTCAGCTGTGTTCTCGTTCTCTAGCTGTTTGCCTTTGAATTAATTCTTTCCCGGCATTTCCTGACAACTTATTCTGCAACTCCTAAAGGGAAAGCTTTGCTAGCAATGGTTTTGAAAGGCTCATTAAAAAAAAACAGTTAAGAAGAAAGAGCAATAAATTGCTATTGAGCCGCCCCCATTCTTCCTCTTCTGTTTCCCCGCCATGCAGAAGATACACATGTTTAGCACAAACTCAGTTACTGGAATATTGATCACACAGGCTTCTATTGAAATATCTTGATTTTACTAGACCAATTTTCTTGATTCACTGCAAAGAGAGACTAATTTTGCATATATTCAGTGCCAAGTCATTTTTCACGCAGGGGGAAAAAACATGGAAAACAAAGAAAAAAGTAACAGCAATTAATAAATGGATATTTACTGCACTAATTAAGCATTTCCTAGAGGGCCTGATTATGTGTTTATAGTACCAGACAGATACTGCTCAGTATGAGAAAATATCCACATTTTTTACATCAAAAAAGTCGCTCCTTTCATATTCCCTGTGCCGTTCTCACTGTACTGGAGTGAGAGACAAGAGCATGAAAAAAGGTAGAATTATTCATTACCTCGTCTCCTACTGGTTTGTATGTTCAGGTTTGTTTTTTTAAATAAACACAAAGTCATAAATTAGCTTGTAGCAAAATAGAATTAATTGAATGTCTTAGTAGGATCATCAAGCCAGGGTTTGAAGTCATTCATATTTCACTAATGTAGCCTTCACTCATTAAGGTGAAAGCAGGTATTTTGGATCACACAATGAAACAATATTGTTTGTTTCACACACACACACACACACACACACACACACACACACACTGCTTACAGAGACCATTAGAAGCAAAACATTAATGTAGTTGCTTGGGTTTTAATGCTGATTTTATATGCGATAGTGGGTTTTATGTGGAATCATTTTTATTACTGTATTCTGGCCTGAGATCTGTTGATATCGGGTGAGTGAGCAATATTTTAATAAATAAAGTAATAAATAATGTAAATAACATACCTACAGTTTGTCTAAACATAATAGGGAAGACCGTGACCAGCTGCTATCTAGTGATTAGGGGTGTGCATGGACCCCCTGCTCCGCCCCACGGGCTGATCCGAAAATTTCGGATCGGCCCGCTCCGTTCCGCTCCGCCCATACTCCGCTCCTCTTCGCCGCGGAGCTCCGGCTCTGAATCGGAGCTCCACAGTGGAGGGGAGTGGCACCAGGTAAGGCCGGGAGAGGAGGGCGGGAGGTTTACCAGGCCCTGCCGCCATCGCCGCCCGTGCGGCAACGGCAGCAGAGCCCGGTAAGGGACCAAGGGGGAGGGGGGCCTTACCTGCCTCCATCCGCGGTCCGTCGCGTCTTCAATTGAGCCCGCGGTTCAACCAGGAAGTCTGGGCCGCAAGCAGCCCAGACTTCTTGGTTGAACCACGGGCTCAATTGAAGACGCCGACGGACCGCCGACGGAGGCAGGTAAGGGAGAGGAGGGCGGGGGGGTTACCGGGCCCTGCCGCCGTCGCCGCATGGGTGACAGCGGCAGGGCCCGGTAAACCCCACTTACCTTTCCGGCGGAGCTCCGGATCGAGGCGAAGGATCCACTTTCACCTCGATCCTCTTCGCCACGCTCCGCCGGCCCCCCAATCCTCTTCGCCTCCGCCTTAAGGGCAGGCGAAGCCCCCCGCTCTGCTTCTAATTCGCCGGTCCGATTAGAAGCGGAGCACATCCCTACTAGTGATGGCAAACTTCAGGGACCTGCCGTGCTCCCCCTTCCTGTGGTTCTTTATCTTTCAACTGGACTTGGACTGGACAGTAGGACAGTGGAGGCTGGTGGTTCTGATGTCAGTGGGGTGATGAATCCCCTCCAGGTTTCAATCAGAACTTACACCTTGGATAGCTCCTCTAGAGCTCTGACTTAAACCTGGAGCAAATTCTCTGCCCCACTGACATCGGAGCCACCAGCCTTCGCTGCAGTAGAGTGGTCAACCAGATGCCTACCAGAAGTGCCAAAACAAGGCAAGCCTTCTCCTACTGTGCCTCCCCAGCTCCTGGTATTCAGAGCCATCGCTCTGATCCTGGAGGTAGTGTGTGGCCATCAGGACATGTAGCCATTGATAGCCTCATCCTCCATGAATTTGTCTAATCCCGTTTAAACTTTCCGTCCTCTGGAAGCAAATTCCATAGTTTTGCTATGGCATGGCCACAAAGCAGTGAAGTCATGTTGCTTCACGTTAATTGCATTGCAAAAAACTATATTTAACAGGTGCCTGTGACCAAATAAAACAATCCCATATTCCAGAGAAATAAGCACCAATCTGTTCAAATAGGGTGACCATATGAAAAGGAGGACAGGGCTCCTGTATCTTTAACAGTTGCATAGAAAAGGGAATTTCAGCAGGTGTTATTTGTATATATGGAGAACCTGGTGAAATTTCCTCTTCATCACAACAGTTAAAGCTACAGGTGCCCTGCCCTCTTTTAAATCTGGTCACTCTAGTATAGCTCCTGCAGCTTTAACGGTTGTGATGAAGAGGGAATTTCACCAGGTTCTCCATATATATGCAAATGACACCTGTAGAAATTCCCTTTTCTATGCAACTGTTAAAGATACAGGAGCCCTGTCCTCCTTTTCACATGGTCACCCTAGTTCAAATGTCCACCTAGTCCAAGATTCTGTTTCCAACAAAGACCAACAAATGCCTCTGGGATGGAGGCAACATCTCTCCCTCTTGCTTATCCCCAGGCACCATGTCCTTAGCAATATGCTGTGTCTGAACATGGAGGTTCTATTTACTGTTATTTATTTATTTATTTATTTATTACATTTTTATACTGCCCAATAGCCGAAGCTTTCTGGGCAGTTCACAAAAATTAAAACCATGAAAAGCACAACAAAACAACCAACAGTCTAAAAACACAAATACAAAATACAATATAAAAAGCACAAGCAGGATAAAACCACACAGCAGAAATTGATATAGATTAAAATACGGAATTAAAACAGCAAAGTTAAAATGTAAGTTAAATTAGGTGTTACAATACTGAGAAAAGTCAGCTGGCGACAGAAGGAATACAGTGTAGGCGCCAGGTGAACCTTTCTGGGGAGCTCATTCCACAACTAGGGTGCCACAGCAGAGAAAGCCCTCCTCCTGTTATGGGTAATAGCTCTGGGAAACAGCTCTTTTACTGCAAATTTGTTGCTCAGGAAATAATGCATATTTCACATTATCATCATCACCATCGTCATCAAGATTTTTAACCTGTCATTCAGGGCACATTGCCCTCACAAGGCAAATTAGAATACTATTAAAACATGAGTATACAATTACAGTTACACACACACACACTAGTAGCTAATGATTTTTAAGCACCAAACATAAAGAGGCCTAAATGAGTCTTCAGGGTTTGTTTGTTTGTTTGTTTGTTTGTTTGTTTGTTTGTTTGTTTTAAGCCAGCAGTGATGAGGCCATATGTAACTCCCTGGGGAGGGAGTTCCAAAGATGTGGGGCCACCAGGCAGAAAGCCTTATCCCCAGCACCCACCAGCCTGATCGTTGACCTTTGCTGGTGCGGTTGTTGCACACTGCCCTCTTGCCATCCCTCAAGGTTGTGCTTCTGTTGTGGGGTTAATATATTGAGTACTTGTCACAACACTCTGTTTTCATGCCAGGGAAAATGCAATAATTCCTCCCAAATAGCACATCCATTATTACTTCCAATGATATCAAAGTGCCTTTCTCTGTCTCTGAGCTTTTTATCCCTGTGTGGGCACTGGGCAGCACAGGGTAATAGTTTTCAGATAAAAACAACCTGGTTCTTTAACAAAAGGTCAAAAGCAAATTGTTTTGAAAAAAGGGAAACCACTCAATTCAACTGCTCTAGCTGCAGTGAGGGACTGAACCTCTCCACGAAAGCAACTTGGGTTTGCTTCTCTCACTCACAGAGCAGCAATAATGGCAAATGGGACTTGGAAGCCAGAGTCACATTGGGCTTCAGTTCAAATAGCTCTTAGGACTGCAATAATACGAGTCATGAAAGGTCTCCAAACAACTATGCACAATTTAGAATTTAATCTGGAAACGGAGACAGCGATGAGATTCCAACTGGGATCTTTCCAAGGTGCAAGGCAGTCCTCCCCCATTGTGATGAGTCAGCAAAAGAAATACTTTATTTTAAGCCATGCTATCTTTGTAATGCATGCTCACCCTAGGCTTCCTTTGACAAGAATCTGTAGAAACTGTTTGTTTCTCTTACTATGATAAGACCTGGCCATTGTGTACGTATTACCAGTTATAAATCTGAAAGGCGTCTAATAGGGCACATTCAGAACAAGCAGAAACGTAAATGGAAGCTCAATTCACAGGCCACCTGGACAATGTGACTGGCTCTCTGTGGGTTGCTATAAAACAAAGATCTTCATATACGAGGAAAACACAGAAATTCAGCCAACTTTTCTACACCCCAAACACACCCTTCTTGACCTCATTCCAACAACATCCCAATTTCAAGTCGTTGTGAGTTTTGTATATTCTATAGCAACCTTCCCCAACCTGATGCCTTCCAAATGCATTGGATTACAACTCCCATCACTGCTAGCCAGCCAATGGCTATGCTGGCTGGGGAGAATGGGAGTTTAGTCAAAGACGTCTGGGGATCACCAGGTTGGGGAAGGCTGCTCTACAGAACTGAACTGGATGGTTTGAATCTACCTTCACCAACCTGGTGCCTTTTAGATTTGTTGGACTGCAATTCCCAGCATTCTCAGCCAGCGTAGTTGATGTCCAATACACCTGGAGGGGACAAGATTTGGGAAGGTTGGTTCAGGTGGCTCAGCTGGCCTCAGTGGCACAGACTACCAACTTTGGTTGGTGGCCCAGCTACGTCCTTATCTGGACAGGGATAACCTGGCTTCAGTTGTCTATGCTCTGGTAACCTCCAAGTTAGATTACTGCAATGCGCTCTACGTGGGGCTGCCTTTGAAGTTGATTCAGAAGCTGCAGCTTGTACAAAATGCAGTGACCAGATTGTTATCAAGAACCAGAAAGTTCGAACATATAAGACTGACTTTGGCCCGCTTGCATTGCATGCCTGTATGTTTCTGGTGCCGATTCAAGGTGCTGGTTTAACCTATAAAGCCTTACACAGCTTGGGACCACAATACCTGATGGGACTCCTCTCCCAACATGAACCTACCCGTACACTACCCTCAACATCTAAGGTCCTCCTCTGGGTGCCTACTCTGAGGGAAGCTCGGAGGATGGCACCAAGGGAGAGGGCCTTTTCTGTGTTTCCCCCTCGCCCCACTTATGGAACGATCTCCCCGATGAGGCTCCCCTGGCACCAACATTGTTATCTTTTTGGCGCCAGGTCAAGACTTTTCTCTTCTCCCTGGCATTTAATGGCATATGTTGAGTTTTTAACTGACCCAGAATAGTTGTTTTAAATGGATATTATCTAATCTGTTTTTATGCTTTTTACAGCTTTAAATTTTGTATAGCGGTTTAATGTTCAGTGTTTTAATCTTTGTAAACCACCCAGAGAGCTTCAGCTATGAGGTGATATATAAATGTAAATAATAATAATAATAATAATAATAATAATAATAATAATAATAATAATGTGTTTCTAGATGGAGGGTTCCTAGAGCTACCAACAAGAAGATGTTGTGCAGCTATTCTGTTTTTCTTTCTTAGGGAGCAATCCTATGGCCCTTTGATAGCATCTGAGGGCCCATAGGGTACTTCAGATTCTTAGCTCTGAGGACAGAGAAAGTGCTCCAACCTCAGAGGGAGAAATCTTAGCTCTTCCCCTCGCTCTCCCTTGCCCTCATGGGAAAAGAACCATGCCAGTTGCTCTCTGAGGTCGTGAACTCAACCTCAGACCAGGAGAGAAGGAGGAGTTCTGATGAGCAGGGAAGGGAGGTGACTGAAGAGGCCAGGCTGCAAGCTATCCTAAGGCCTCTCCAGCCTCCTTCCTTACCCCCTCCAAAGCACCCTAGTTACAGGCCAAAAAAAAAAAAAAAACCTGTCTAGTGCAAAATGCATGGCAGGAGGACAGGCAGGCAAAGAGCACCACCATCTCTCCTTCCACTCTGCGCATCGCTCCTTCCACTCTACGCAGGATGATCATAAACCTCCAGGTGCAGAGGCTTACGATCAACACAATATGATTGCCCCCTTAATGGATTATCCGCAGTAAGCGAGCTGATGGAAGAAGCAGTGGGAAAACTGTTCAGAGTTGAAGGTGACATCACCTGGACCTCCTGCAAAATTCCATGAATGATACAGGGCAATGATGCCGCAAATGCCTCGAAGCATCCCAAAAGTCAGCCAAATCCACTGCTCTGTATCCCACAGAGAAGGCAGCCGCTAATAATGCTTACAGAGCCCCAAATGTAACCCTCTAGTGCCTATTTCTCTGTATCCCACTCAAAATCTGCAGCCCATTGGTCTCCAGTTAGAGCTAGCTTGCCACCTCCCCTTGCCTAATAGATGGAATAAAGAGAGATCGCCTTCTCCAAGCATCTCCTAGCCTTCTTGGGTCATCTAGTTGTATCAAGAAGCAGTAATCTAACAAATCAATCTGATAGAAACACAGTACCTGCATACCCCAGGATGATTAACACTCTCGTGTCAAGTTCAAGACTCTGGCCAGCTACTGCCCTAAGGCAACCCACTGTGATAGTACTATTCACAGAAATCTGATAGGAAAACTCATTACAGGACTTGGCAGAAGGAAAAGGGGGGAGAAAACAGCAACTATAGCAGCTTTCCCCAACCTGGTGCAGGGCCCCCAGAGATGTTGGACTACAACTCTCATTATCCCCAGCCGGCATAACTGATGATGGGAGCTGTAGTTTACCACTTCTAGAGGGCACCAAGTTAAGAAAGTCCAATGTAGAGGATGAGCTTCTTCAGGTGAGCCAGTGTGGTGTAGTGGCTAAAGTGTTGGACTGGGAGTCAGGAGATCCGGGTCCTAGTCCCCACTCAGCCATGGAAGCTCACTGGGTGACTTTGGGGCAGTCACAGACTCTCAGCCCAACCTACCTCACAGGGTTTTGTTGTGAGGATAAAATGGAGTGGAGGAGGATGATTATGTACGCTGTCTTGGGTTCCATGGAGGAAAAAAGGTGGGATATAAATGCAATAAATAATAATAATGAATAATTATAGCACACTCATGACTCACAGATGTTCGCGGGTCATTTTGACGACGCAGTGATCCTCCTGAATGTCTCCTGCTCCTTCTGCTCTTTTTTCCATCACAAAATAGGACTCTAAAAACCTGACTCTTCTGAACTATAACAATACTTGTTGCTATTTCCTGTCATGTGCAGGAGAAATTGCACTATAAAACACCCACTAGAGGGCACTGTCCCACTAAACTTAATGGGTCACATGATCGCTGCTTTCTTCTCCTTTCTTCCCCTTGTGATTTTGCTCGTCTTTTTTGCTGAAAAGAACTAGGAAGTGCAGCGACAGTAAGGAAACACGATTTCACGCCCATCTGGAAATCCTCATGGTCCCAGACAAGCTCTTTTAAATATAAGCAGAAATTGCACGGTGGTGCTTAATGTAATGCATGCTTCTTCCTAATGGTGAAACATAGCCACATTTAGGGTTGTCCCCAATGTTGGTCTAACTTAAGTCGCGTTCTTTTCCATTGGTCTCCTCGAAGTAGGACTGCCACTGGATACAACCCTCACTCTCTCACACTACTAATCATATGCAACAGTGTTTTGATAAGACAAAATCTGCTGAAAGTATGAAAGCTTTGGGTCATTAACAACATTTTATGGAAATCCCCTTAATGGCTATGGAGGAAAATCCAGTCTTAGCAACATCATAATATACATTAAAAGGTACGATCATGCTTATGGGTGGGAAATAGCCACAGTCATCAGTGTTCAAGAATTTGGTAGTTAAGAATGTTTTTCTAAGCAGGTGAAAAATGTCCTAAGATCAGTAGTAACCATGTATAGTTTGAAAGGGGGCAAAAGAGTTCATTGCCCAGATATCTCTATTAAAAGCAGATTTGCTTTTGTTCATCTGAGCAGAGCACATGGCTGGGAAATGGCAAAGTGCCAAGATGAAACTGCTCCTAATTTTCGGAGGAGGCCACTGGCTAATTACACAAACTGCAGGTGTGAAGAGAGAAGCTCAAAGTAATCAATAGCAGTAATTAATCTGCTAGACTGGAGCTAAAGAGCTAACAGCTGGACATCCGCAATGGACACATGCAACAAGATCAGCAATAATTACCTCTTTAAATATTGAATTTCCATAGCAACAATTAGGCATATAAATAAAGGCTTGAAAATCAAGGTACCAAAGCAGGATGCAGAACTAAAAACCCAACCTTCTCCAAAATAAGCCTCTTAAAAACACTGCAACATTATTCTTATAGGCTGACTGGATGGAGCTGCTACTAATTTCCTTTCTGCTGCTTCTGCATTCTCCAAATACTGTTCATCTACCACCATCTAAAGACAGCAAGCAATGTCCCAAGTCAACAGCAGGAATGCTGCCAACACCAAAATGTGCTTTCCCATAATGTGAGGAACATTAGCCAGCTTGTTACTGAACATTAGGAATTCATTTCTCTAGGGATTTCTGCAAGCCCCAATTCAGTGATGGCTCCAGGTTTTTGAGGGCTCTGGGGCAAGACACCCTCCAAGGTCCCTCCCCTTAGAGAATCCGCCTTCTCATTGCCATTGTCACCAGCTGCTGTTACTTAGGGTGACCATATGAAAAGGAGGACAGGGCTCCTGTATCTTTAACAGTTGCATAGAAAAGGGAATTTCAGCAGGTGTCATTTGTATATATGGAGAACCTGGTGAAATTCCCTCTTCATAACAACAGTTAAAGCTGCAGGAGCTATACTAGAGTGACCAGATTTAAAAGAGGGCAGGGCACCTGCAGCTTTAACTAGTGTGATGAAGAGGAAATTTCACCAGGTTCTCCATATATACAAATAACACCTGCTGAACTTCCCTTTTCAATACAACTGTTAAAGATACAGCAGCCCTGTCCTTCTTTTCCTATGGTCACCCTACTATTGCTCCTCATCCTCTTTCTCGACGTGGCTACCACTGGCTTGCTTGGCAGGCAGAACTCCAGTGAACAAGTAGGCCGTGGCATCTACTGCTCCTCCTTCTCAGCACTACTGTTGTCTGGGCCAGAGCGAGAGGCAGGTGAACAAGCGTGTTACAATGGCGATGAGCAGGAACAACTCCAGGCGCCTCTTCTCAACGGACCCCTGCTAGGGTGCGGACCGTCCACCAACTCCTGCAGTGCTAAATTTTGATATATCTGTACAGTTTTGTTGGAACTGGGGGCTGGGGAAGCCCTGCAGTGACTGTGGATCTGCGCCCTGTCGGTTAGAGGATGCAGGCGCAGGTTTGCGGCCACCGTGGGGCTTCCCTATGATGCTGTGGTTTGAAAAAGCCAGGGATTTACCCCAACTTTTTCAAATGGAGATATGTCAACACAGCTCTTCCACCATGTAATATCACTCTACAGAGGACCCAGGGTGGAGTCTGGTGGAAGGCGACCAGCGATTGGTCACTTTCCACCAGGAAGAGGGCAGGGGCAGCTCCAGGACCCGTATGGCCACCCAGAAACCCTGCGCACCCTCCTTGGCATTGGGATTACCCGACGACGCCCCAGGAGAGAGAAAATGCAGAGTTGAGGAGGGAGGCACCACCAACACAGCGCTGTAAAGACAGCCCCCTAGCTATGTTGAAACTCTCAATGTGCTTTACACACGAGGGAAAACTATACTAATCCAATCCATGCATTTTCAGCTCAAGATTTGTTATTTACAGTAAACCCATGGTGGTGGCCTTCTACTCTGAGCCTGAGGCTGACCTGCAGTGCAAACTTCTACCAAAGCATCTTGAAAAAATCCCCAACTTACTTTGGCAGATCTCTGCATGGGATCTCTCCAGCAAGTGTCCTTACAAGACTCAAACCCCAGCAGGCTTTTTTTCCGAGAAGTAAGAAGTGTGTCATAAACCCTCTTGTCAAGGATTGATTTCTACAAGCAGCACTTCTGGGTCTCTGCAGCCTGCAATGTTTCTTGACACTGTCTTCCAAAGTCTGTAATATTGAGTTGGGTGGCACATCTGAATCGCTGTCCTCTTGCTAGCAAGTTTTGCTTTGTTCTCATTCAGTACTGACTGCAGTTGTCCTCCATTGGCACACATGTGGCTTTCCAGCCCAGAAGAGACTGACCAGGTGCTGGGTCCACTTCCACACAATTCCTAGCTATTTCAAATGAGCACTACGATCTGCCACCCCAATAGGGGATATTGGAAGTCTGAGGCATTAATAAAATAAGCCTCCCTTTCCCATTCTCCCTGTTACTTCGGAAGATCCTTTTCTAAAAATGTGGGTCTCATCTTTGTGCAATCTCTGCAGAATATTGTGTAATCTGCAAAATTCAAAATATTTCCACTTTCATTCATTTAGGAAAAGTGTGTTTCGAGAACCGATGGGCCCTTTTCAGATGCTCATCAGGATCTCATCTGTTGTGAAAAGGAAAAAGTTAGCTGTAGCAATCTGTTCACCAACCCAAAGCTGAACTACATCTACATACATAGTTTGCAATGTGAATTTTCTTTTCTAAGGAGCCCCAAAGAGAGGAGGATCTGGATTGGAACTGCAATGGGGGTAGAACAGGATTTCCAATATCTGTCTGTCATTCTCCATGACACCCAGTAGATTTCTTCTTACTGTATACCCAGGGGGCCTATTCATTCATTCATTGATTCATTCATTATCCAGCATTTCAGCATATTATCTTCTTAGAGCCATAAATACAGACAGTGAGGAATAATATAAGAATAACACAACTTTAATCTAGAGTGACTAAGCAGCTACTACTCTAGGCTTTGCTACAGTAACAGCTCTCTAGGGACTTTTGGTTTATCATCAAATTAACTATTTTCATAATAGTATTACAATTACTTTTCCATGGAAATGAATCTTGCTAAATTGTGGACTTGTCTATATGCCAGCCCCTACCACAAACTCCAGAAATCCACAGAAAATCACAATTTTGGAACTGGAAAAGAAATCAAAGGAAAATAATCCACGCTGATCATAGAATGAAGCTTTCTGGTTGCAGAGTTTATTTACATTGCCTTTACTTGGCCACAACCTTGATTGAACTCACTTGCCTTTACTATTGTCATTTATACCATTCATGGTGTGCGACCTGGTTGGCTGGGATTAGCTATGCAATCCAGGATGAAAAAAAGTAGGTGGCTGGGTGGGAGGGGGCAGCAGTGCCAAGAGAAACAATGGTCTGTTCTCACATGTTTCACTGGGATCACCTGTGTGACTAATCCAGTGAGAATTGTGCTCACTTTCAGTTGTTGTCAGTAATTGCATGGCTGAATATGATTGGGTGTATAGCGTCAGGCTCATGACATCATAGAGGCAGTGTGGTGGAGTGGCTAGAATGTCGAACTGGGAGTCGGGAGATCCAGGTTCTAATCCCCACTCGGCCATGGAAATCCACCAGGTGACTTTCGGCCAGTCACAGACTCTCAGTGCAACCCACCTCACAGGGTTGTTGTTGTGAGGATAACGTGGAGAGGAGGAGGATTATGTATGAGGCCTTGGGTTCCTTGCAGGAAAAAAGGCAGGATATAAATGTAATAATAAAATAAAATAAATAAAATAAAATAAAATACCATTCACTACGTGTTCTTTGACTGACCTGAGGATACTCATGTCACCAGTCTAGAAAGGAGAAAGAAGCAGCAGTCAGGGGGAAACCACGTGTGTGTGTGGAGAGAGAGAGAGAGAGAGAGAGAGAGAGAGAGAGAGAGAGAGATTCACGTGCACAAAAAATATCTACCCCACCAAAATTTCAATTTTGGACCAGCAATATTGAAACTGGACAACATTCTATGCAACCCTTTACTGTTATGCCCTCTGTTTGTGTATAGTAAGCTGCTGGACCACTTTTGGAGATCATAAAATATAGAACATGATTTGCAAAGATAAATTTTGAATACAACTATAAAGGAACAATGAGCACTAACATCTGCAGTCACCTTGCAGTGCAGACACAGTTGTGATTCTGGTTGTTAGCTGAAAATAAACGAGTCCTATTCTTATAGTTCAGACTCAATACAGCGAGTATAACCCATCCACCCTATATTCAACTGTACAAGATTAATTACATACAAGACCCTGACTGACAAAATAAAGGTGCTGCACCTCAACAGATGAAAATTAATGGAACAGCCTTGTTCCATTCTCCCCTCTTATCCCTCTTCACACCCCCACCCCTGGTTCTGATAAAGGTATAAAACAGGCCTCCATCTGCCAGCACTAATAAACCAATAACTTTCATTTTTTTTGTATTTTGAAAGAAACCAAATAGATCCCTTCACACCTGCTTTTTCCTTAATGAGTTGGCTATCTAACTGCTGCAGATTAGCTCCAGCCACCTTCCTGTACTAATACGAAGATTATTTTGCTCCCAAAAAAGAGAAGGAAAGAAACATCACAGAAACACTGAAAGGGAATGCCTTAGTACAAAAGGGAGATGACTCTGGGACACGTCTCGCATGGCATTTTAAAGACACAGGTGTCCGTCCATCCTGCACATCAGCCACAGATACGTAAATATGAAATGAGCTGAATATCTCCAGGATAAGAACTGTGGACAACAGACATATTCCTGGAATCCCACTGTCACTCATAAATCTGCTCAAGGTGATATACATGCATTTTAATGCTCCTGCTATATTTCTATGTACATCAGTATTTTCAGATGCTGATGTGACTCATGAATCAGCCCTATCAAAAGAAAAGAAATCCCAGCAAATGAGAGGAGGGTGGTTATGGGAAAGGAGAACCATGTCAGGGCATGGGGATGCAAGATATACCTATGGTTTTTGGGAACGTCTTTACTGTAGACCTGCACCCCTGACCCAGGACTGATTGACACATGCATATGTCTTATTTGAAAACACCATAACTTGTTGCTCCATTGATCACAGCTGAGCGTGCAAACATCCTCCACTGAAAATGTTGTGTTTGAGGTGTGATATAAGAACATAAGAAGAGCCATGCTGGATCAGACCGAGGATCCATCTAGTCCAACACTCTGGTCACACAGTGACCAACCAGCTGTTGGCCAGGCACCAACAAAGCAGGACACGGTGCAACAGCACCTTCCCATCAGGGCCGGTGCCAGGCTATTTTGCACCCTAGGCAAGGTGAGCTGCTTTCACCCCCCACCCCACCCCAAGTAGGCGGAGAAAGGCGGGGATAGAGGCCGTGTTACCTTTCCCTCACCCGAAGTCAGGACGTGCGTCCCGGCTTGGCTTCGACTGGGTGGGACGCTGCGGTGGGGCGGTTCCACATTATGATGTCTGGCGTGGAGCCGTCCGTTTGCCCCCCCCCCCAGCATCCCAGCCCGCCCAGCCGAAGCCAAGCCAGGATGCTGGGGGGGGGCGGTCGGATGGCTCCACATTCTGACCTCCAGCGGGGTGGGGGGCGGAAGGGCGGCTTCGGAACGGCGTGCCCGGAAGTTGCCCTCGCTCAACTAGAGTGGCTCTGGGAGTGGGAGGGCGACTTCTGGGTGTGGCATTCGGCACCCCCCTTACCTTTGTGCTTTAGGCGGATGCCTGACTGGCCTCTATGGCAGCGCCGGCCCTGCCTCCCACCCATGTTCCCCAGCAACTGTTGCATATAGGCTTACTACCTCGGATACTGGAGGTAGCACATAGCCATCAGTTGATCATTTGTGGTACTAGATTTTTCTGTACTTGTCAACTGCTACCATTTGTTCAGTGGTAGCAGTATGCTGAATCTGTGAGTATGGATATGAGAAAAGTGATGGGGAAAGAGTGTTAAATGTTAGGAAAGGTGAGACTATGGTCATCCAGTGAAGGATTTGCAGTCAGAAAAGATATTTAAGGGAAGGTGAAACTGTATCACACAGAGTATAGCAAAAGCTTCAAAGTACAGCAAAAGCTACAAAAGTAGGAATGAGTGAAGTTAATTTCAGATACACTGAATGTCTCATTTGTTCTTTATTCCATTTATTTTAACATTAAGACGTTACGTAGAACAGGTTTTTCTTAATTGAGTGCTGTGAATTCAGACATGTAACCATGGGTGGGAACGCCCCCTTGGGGGCTGGGTATGTTGGTGGGCACACCCCCTTGGGGGCAGACATGTTGTCCTCCTTTTTGGTTTCCAAAATAAGGTCACCCTACACCCCTGTGAGCCCTGGCTCTGCTACATCACCGGTGACAGCTCACTGCATGGGCAGCCACACAGACAACCAAAGGTTTCCAGGTCTTGCCCTGGCAGCAACCGACACCTAGAGAAATAGGTTTCGCAGGCTGCCTAGTACCTGAAATGCTGCCATTGTGACATTCAAGACACTAAGGAGAAGGCAATTCTCAGCAATTTAAGATTATAATCTAAACCAGGGAAGAGCTTCTATGTACTGTTTCTAATACAGCTGAACATTACATACTGGACAGATACATATTCCAAACCACGTAAGTTTCAGCAACATCACCAGTACCTAGTCACTTTGAATCAATTTGGATGGAGCAAGCCCCTATCCCTACACTGCTATGCTGGCCATGGCTTCCAGCTCCTGAAGGTACATGTGATATCCTGCATTCTGCATTCCCAGGATGCTGAGTTTCAGGATGTCACCTCTGTGTACCATCTAGATTGATTTGATGGCACAATTATGACCTTGTGATGCCCTCTACCAAGAGCAAGACTGTTCCTGTTGAGGGTATTAAACCCTCCCCACTCTTAAACCAAGTTCCTGAAGTGTCTCCCATCCATAAACACAAAAGGCTCATATTTGGTTCTTAATTCAGGTTCCACCATCACTCCCCACCACATTCCAAACTCAGATTGTAGTATCACTACCTGGTCACCTTTCGCATCACTTCATGATCCAGCTGCACCATGGCGCCTACAGTAAACTACTTAATTACCATAGCTAAGCAGGTGGCTTGTTAAATATTCATTAAATTTCATTTATTCATTACAGTAGAAAGCACTCCTTTTGAAACCTGCCGCTTGTGCATGTGGCTATTTTGTGTAACCATGTGGTGCCATGGTTATTTTAGTACGTCCCATTCTGCTTGGCGATACAGCCGTCTGTTATATCCTTTACAAACGTCTGCTATGATTCACTCAGAGCCCATTTCTACTGCAGTGAGTGGGTTTCCTCAATCTATAGGCGAGACGCAGCACAACCCAGCCCAGGCCTGAAAATCTTTACAAAATGAGATGCGGGTGGGAGAATCTACATGCAACATGGGTGGTGATAGTGAACATGAGAACATAAGACGAGCCATGCTGGATCAGACCAAGGGTCCATCTAGTTCATTATTCTGTTCACACAGTGGCCAACCAGCTGCAAACCAGGGCCCCACAAGCAGGACATGGTGCAACAGCTCTGCTCCACCCATGTTCCCCGGGCAACTGGTGTAATAGGCTCACTGCCTCTGATACTGGATATATAGACTTACTGCCTCTGATACTGGTGGTCTTCACTCACACTTCCCTTCCCAGGAATTTCGGTTCTGTTAAGCTATTTTTGTCCCAGTAGAGAAGTATTGTAGAACTGGTGGCCCAGGGACTGGATCAATCCCATGTCCCCTTTCCTTAGCCCTGCCCCATCGCCACCGCACAGCAACAGAAGGCCAAGCAAAGGCTTTTCAAGCCTAATTAGAGTGCAGGAACAATTTCTGGTGGGGTAGCAGCTGTGGAAGAAAGGGTTATCACTTCCCATGCTATATTGAGTAGAGTAATTTCTGGTCATGGAGCCCTACTAGTAGAGAAATAGCTTAAAAGCTTGTAAACACATCTTGAGTATAGAGAAGACCATGGGGGTCAGCTGCACCTTAACATGTGTCTGACCTGAGGCCATGAAACTGCAGGCCCAGCCTTCAAAAAACTTTCACATTCAGTTTGGTTTTCTAAGAGTTTACTCAATCTATTTATTTATTTATTTATTTATTACATTTTTATACCGCCCAATAGCCGAAGCTCTCTGGGCGGTTCACAAAAATTAAAACCACAGTAATCTAGAGTAGAAGCCTTCTGTGCCCATGCCACATACCAATGACTTCAGCTGTGGAATGAGCTCCTGAGAGAGATTTGCCTAGCACCTACGTTGCACTCCTTTTGGTGCCAGGTGAAGGCCTTTTTATTTTCACAGTATTTTAGCACTTTAGCACTATATGTCTTTTAGTTCGGCTGATTTAAATCTGTATTTTAATCTGTATTGGTTTTATTCTGGTTGTACTTTTACATTGTGGTTTTAAGCTTCCATATTTTATATTTTATTCTGTACATTATGGGGTGGGTGGGTTTGTGAACAGCCCAGAGAGCTTTGGCTATTGCGCGGTATAGAAATTTAAAACATTGATTCTAAATATATATTGAAGAGGAGGAGGAACAAGGAAATACAAGTCTTCTTTTCAACCTGCTTTGACTGTTGGATGGTACAGAAATGTAATAAATGAATGAATGAATAATTATCATTAGTAATGTGGGAAATTTTTCCAAGTTTTAATTTTGGCATGAAAACTGGAAAAAGATTTCATGAAGAGGTCTGAAAAATACACCCCCTTTTTTACACAAAAAATCACTGCAGTTCAAGAACTGATTGGCTGCAGCTTTGGTGCCTTTTTTTTTAATCAATCAGACTGGAATTATAATCAAATTTTGCCATATAATGACATTTCTGAGGGAAAATATAATTCAAAGTAAGGACATAAGCCATATGTTTCATTTGCCTTCAGTGATATCACAAAGCCAATGTTGATTTGCTACCTTTTGACCTCAGTGTTTCTTAGAAGAAGGCTATCTTTAAAAACAGAATTAAAAAGGGACCGAAGTAGTATCTGATCCAAGCTCCAAACAGTCTAAAAAATGTACCAGGGATGTAGGTACTAAAGGAGGGCATACAGATACAGAGGTGTGCTAATGCAGGACTATTGAGGGAATGGACATTTTTCACCCCCTTTCATAGACACATTTCAAAAGGAAGAAAATGTCTGTAAACCACACACACACACACACACACACACAGAGAGAGAGAGAGAGAGAGAGAGAGAGAGAGAGAGAGAGAGAGAGAGACTAGACTCATTTTGGCTCCAAACTAATTTTCATAAATGTCTATAGTGGACAAGATCTTGAGTGCATTGTATGAGCAGACTTGAGAATAAATACTCTTGACAGTAAGGTTATCATGAAATTCCGTAAGGTTACAGGGGGTAGTTAAATAGAGTGAGGGTAAAGCTATCACAACTACACAGCAAGCTTATTGCCAAGGTGTTGGAAAGCACCAATTGAATGACCATGATGTGGAATTGACTAAAAATTACTGTATTTTCAAGTCTCCAAGGTATTTTGGAACATTATTCTACTTCAATGCAATTGTAAATTTCAAACTGCATTCTGCCTTTAGCGGAATTCAGTGGCAACATTAGACAGAAACATTTTTCCTATTATCTCTCCAGTTTCCTGTTATAGCTCTCAAAAACGAAAGGTCAAGGAAGATACCTTCTCTTTACTACATACAGATTCTGATTCTATGCATATTTACTCAAAAGTAAGTCCTATTGACTTTAATGGGACTTACTCCCAAATAAGCATGCATCAAATTGCCATAAACATACCATACTGTACGCTTTAAAGGTTCCCCTACTGCCCAATTGTGGTTTTCAAATAATCTTCAGAGAGCAACAATACTTTTCTGGAAAGCAATCATGACAAAAGGAGATACAAGCCACACATTCACTCCGTAACTATAACTGTACCTTCTTTGGGACAGAGGTTAGATATGTTTTCATTAGATACTTGAGTACATAGTAAAATGCAAAGTTTTATGCTAGAAGCAGATGTAATGGGTGGACCAGACAGAAACTAATTAAAAAGTAAGTCTGTGATCCCATGCACAGTTTGTTATGTATTTCTTTATCTTTTATTATTGCATCCTACCTGTTTTCCTCTTGCAAGGAAACCAAGTAACTTACATAATCCTCTTCCTCTCCTTTCTATCCTCAGAACAACCCTGTGAAGTAGGTTCGACTGAGAATTAGTAAGTGGCCCAATGTCACCCAGTGAGCTTCATGGCCATATGGGGACTAGAACTCAGATCTCCCAAGTCCCATTCCAACACTCTAACTTCTAGACCACACTAGGGATAGATCTCATTGAAGTCAATAGGAGTTATCTCAGAGTAAACATGTATAAGACCAATGCACATTAGTCTGAAACATTACTACTAAAATGGTTTTATAACTTACAACTAGCCCTGCAAACCCAAACCCAATGGGATCAACTGATTGGCTTATTAAGGGTATCTACATTAAAGGGGGAAACCTGCAACCTTACTGGGGTTTCTTCTTCTGCAGTCTTTCTGTGTTTATGATTAGCTTCTTTAGACGGTGACCACATTTTGAATTGCAAACTTCTCTCTGCAGTGCTATTATGTTCAGTGAAACATCATAAGTGAGGGAGGAAGCAGCAGCCAGGCACCTCTCCATCATGCCTGGGTCCAGCTCCAGCTGAGAACCCCCTCCCTCCTGCTACCTACTGTCTCTGGAGAGGCCACCAGTGAGGGAGGAAGCAGCAGCCAGGCACCTCTCCACCGTGCCTGGGTCCAGCTCCAGCTGAGAGCCCCCTCCCTCCTGCTACCAACTGTCTCTGCAGAGGCCACCAGTGAGGGAGGAAGCAGCAGCCAGGCACCTCTCCACCTTGCCTGGGTCCAGCTCCAGCTGAGAGCCCCCTCCCTCCTGCTGTCACCTGTAACTGCTGAACTTTCCAACTAAGATTGTAGTGCCTGAATTTGCTTTCCTTTTCCCCCTCCTCCTCCTCCCTCCCAATCCCCTTTCCTTTTGTGTCATGTCTTTTAGATTGTAAGCCTGTGGGCAGGGACTGTCAAGAAATACTTTTGTAAGCCGCCATGAGAGCCTTTTTTGGCTGAATGGCGGCATAAAAATCCTTAAATAAATAAAATAAAAATTAAAAAAACATCACCATCTAGTGGTCGAATTATAGTGCTATGCCAGTTTTACACACTTGGGACATCCCACAATAATTTAACTACTGCATTATCTCAGTTTTTTAAAAAATGAGATTACCAGGGAAACACATGTGAGACATCCTGGAGGTTGATGACATCATATAAAAGTCCCGCAAAGTGCCATGAGTGCCCAATTACAAGCGTGCAATAAATTACTCATGTAGAGAAGCTCATGGCTTTTAGCCATGCTGTCACTGTATTTCCTCATACTTACAACATTTAATGGTATATGTATCTATGCCTGCTGTTTTTGAACAGGTCTATTAGGAAAAAGCATTGTTTATTTAAATTGTTTTTAGTTATTTACATTGTTTAAATTTTTCTGGGTTACAGTTTTTAGACTATTTTTATTATTGATTTATTTTGCATTTTTACGCATCATAAACTGTCCAGAAAGCTTCAGCTATGGGGTGGTATAGAAACGAAATAAATTATAAAGTAATAATAATGTGTATATGCATAGAGACTTGAGCGGGGTTTTTTCTGAAGGGAGAGGGGGAAAAGAATAAAGCACAAATGTGGCTGGAGCAGATAAAGCAAATAAAATAAAATAAAATCTCTCTGTCTTCAAATTGGCCCGCCTCAGAGATTAAGCAGCAGGAACAGATCCTCACTGATTCAAAAGCTGCCCCTGTGTCAGAAACCAGAGGTGCCTAAAGCAGATTTGGGATGTAATCCTTCCACAAATTATATGCCCCAGTTTATGAAAATAGGAGAACTAAATTCGGAAAGGACGTTATTGAGGACACCTTCTAGTGTGCCTCATTATACCTTAACAGCATCAGATGGCACTGCAAGAGAGCCTGCTGCCTTGGCATAGCTACCTACCTTTCCTTTTATGTATCTCTCCCTGCTTTCTCTGGCAAGGAAAGAAAGCTTCAGCAGTGTGAAAATGTCTACATAAAGCAAAACATTAGCCATGCCGCAGTACTTAAAAATCAATATTATTGGCCTGGCTACCAGACAGGCTACACCACAGGGGAATATCTTGACTAACAGAGAAGTCAGTATCGCATCTCTTATCCTGTCAAAAAGTAGGGCTGGTATTTCACATGTTTTTATGACAGAACAGCTTTCTCACAGGAGAACGGGCGGGTTTGCAGAAGGAAGACAAAGGTGCCGCATAGGAACAAGGCACAATTTTTAAAATTCTTCATTGGGCAAGACCCCAGATTAGGAATATATGAGAAAACCTTTCATGTTCCATAACCATCAGAACTTGTCTCATTTGAAACGCCCCAATACAAACGCAAGTGCAGTTTTCAGGCAAAGCTTGCATATTCCTGATGCGGAGAGCACATTTGCAGGGTATGTTCATTAGAGAAATGTGCACTTTTAAAATGTGCATTTTGAAAATAATACACATGTCCACACTTTTGTCCATGGCGGGAATGTATGCATTTGGGTGCACACTTTAAAAATGCAAACTTTCCGCTTTAGAGGAGGAGGGAGAAAAGCTCGCATTCGAGAATGAGCTAGACCGACCTTCGAGCACTTCAGGGAGCTTCAGCCCCACTGATTCTCCAATCCCCATCCCAGATGTGTTTTTATGAGGGCTGATCATACATGCAGATTTATCACTTGAGCGGTGCAATGGCAAGCAAGGATTTGCAGCTGAAAATGAGCATCACAGATCTTACGCTGCAGGCAGAACTTTCATATCCTCTTAAACTCAAATGCTTCCCAGGGCAGTCAGCTAGGACACTTATGTGCCAGCTGTCAACTGTATAGTAATCAAGTGTAAATCAAGTGATACACATGCATGTGTGAACCAGCCCCTTGACTCAATGAAAGACTTCTTCAGTTCTCCATGCTGTCCTTTATTGCTGGCCATTCTTAAAACGCATTAATATTGAAGCAAATTTTGGGGATATGACTGGTATGTGTACACCCACACACACCCGGATTTATAGGACAGCAAGATTTACAGCATATTTGAGGAGCTTCAGGGCTTTATGTCCTTGCATATTGGTTTCCAATTCTCTGATTCCAGAACTGACTGCCAGTAGTATTTCTGAGTGGACTTCAAACTATAGGAACCAATATAAAACTTTCCAATGAGACAAGGTAACAGATGAATTATGAGCACATGGTAGCCACTGAGTTAGATGGCTTTAGGAAGCTGCCTTATACCATCAGGTCATGAGCAGAGTATTGTTACTCTCACTGGTAGTAGCTCTTTACAGTTTCAGGCAGGGGTCTCTTTCACTCCTACCTGGAAATACCAGGGATTGAACTTGAGACCTTCTGCAGACAATACATGTGGCTTACCACTGAGCTGCAGCCCTTCTCAAGAGGCTTTAAAAGGGGATTAGATGCATTCATGGAGGATAAGGCTAGCTATGGCTACTAGTCATGATTAGGGTGACCATAGCAGGAGCTATACTAGAGTGACCAGATTTAAAAGAGGGCAGGGCACCTGCAGCATTAACAATTGTGAAGAAGAGGAAATTTCCCCAGGTTCGCCATATATACAAATGACACCTGCTGAAATTCCCTTTTCAATACAACTGTTAAAGATACAGCAGCCCTGTCCTTCTTTTCATATGGTCACCCTACTATTGCTCCTCATCCTCTTTCTCAACGTGGCTACCACTGGGTGGCTCTAAGTAGGTAGCTCTAAGTTGTTCGTCATCAGTTTTCCACAACCCCACAGTCACCTCTGCATATCCTATTCTCCATCCTGTCCTCATGGTTTATCTGCTTTGGGAGAATGAGAATTTCACTGGTACTTTCTGCCTCCTTAGGGAGGATGTGGCGTTAAGGCTGGTGAGCCTTAACTCCCAATTTCCCCGCTTTTTGGTGCTTGGTGGAAAAGTGTACGTCCTTAACGTTGTTTTATAAACCGTAGGTTTTTTGTTTATTGAATATACATATATGTGATACTGTTTTGAATTTTTGTAAACCGCCCAGAGAGCTTTGCCTATGGGGCGGTATATAAATGTAATAAATAATAATATACCCATGCATACATATATAAAGTAATTTTATATCACAATTCTTATCTTTAGTAGTAATCTATTTTCAACTCTATATGTTGAATTACATGAATCCATAGCTGCAACATGTAGCCAGTTCAGAATGAGGGCAGGATGCATTGCCCTCATTCTGAATTGACTTTGTGCATTCACCATATTGGCTATATGATATTATTAAATGTACAATACTATCAATGATTGGCTGGTGTCTCAGTCCTAAGAACTACGTGAGACAGATTAAAGGGGGGGGGAATGACACTGGATCAGTAGCCTAGAGAGACTGCTAATACCAACAAACAGACACAAAAAATGTAAACAATACTCCATGAGACCTATTCACACTTTCACCTACCTTTTGCAAACAGAGGAACACAATTAGAACAAAAACAAACGAAACAGTCATCACATTCACCTCCAAATGTTTTTAACAAGTTTTAAAGCTGTTTTGAGGATTAGGCTATCCATGTTGTATCTAGAAGCCAGAAAATGGTTTTCTAAGAAGTTGCCATATGCGCCTGAATTGGAACTGCCTCCTGAAGCATTATCTTTAAAGAAATAAATCAGCACTGGAAAATAGTCTTCTATATGCAGCAAGATGCCTGCGCTGATTCTGATTCTGATTCCGTTTAAGAGAGGGATATGTCCTAGCAATTGCTTTTAAAAATTTAGAGGCTAACAATATAATAAACTTTTTATAGCAAAGGCCAGAAGTAGTAAGACTAATGGAAGCAATTACATTAAAATCCCTGCCTCTGTGCTAAACTAGCCGTCACCTATCCTTCACCCAGAAAACAAGTAACTGTTGTTATGTGGCATTACGACCCACACACCTTCTGCAAACAGAAGAATGAGATTACACACACCCAAAAGGGGGGAAAACAAACTGTGACATTCACTTCCTGTGTAAACGTGGCAGGGTGTGTGTGGGGTGTGTGTGTGTGTGTTAAGTTTGCATTTGAAGAACCTGGGGGTCTTGGTGCTGTACTTGTGCCTAGCTCTGATGGTGCACGTGGTGCTGTGCATCGATGGAGCTACAGCCGGGGCTTCTGCAAAGCATGTGGGAGAAACCCATCCTGAGAAGCTGCCTGTCCGGTGTAAACCCCATTAAAGAACAGCTTACTTCACTAAAGCCATGTTGTAAGGGTTACAGTGACATCGCTGCTTCCATACTGGTGGAAAGGCCTGCGTGGGCATTGCGGGTCTCGCTCCCATTCCAACCCCACCATGCCTTTCTCTTCCATCACAGCTTTGCAGGCTCTGTTTGTGCCACGTTTGGCAATCGGGGCCACTATCAATGCCTTAACGTGAGTGCACACTTTTATGCCTGCACCAGCTATTAGTTATGAAAGTCTTCCCCAACTTGGCATCCTTCAGATGTATTATGCTACGAGAATTTCTATGTCTGCGAAATTCCCGCAACTTACCCTAGCTTTCTGCTACCATTCTTGTCCCACGATCACTACATGCTCTCTTTACACACACTTTGCTTCCTATACATTTCATTTATACAGCCACAAGATGTGGTGGTCTGCCTCTTCTTACAGCGTGATTTCCTCTTTAAATGCTGAAACAGAAAGGGGTTCTTTCTGTTACTAGTTTTTTTTCCATTTCAAATAAAAGTGAGGAAATCTTTCTAAAGAATGAGAGAGGCACTGGATGTTTACAGCATCATGTAATCGACCCAGAAACTTCTGTGAGTGGCCAGTCATGAGCATGCTAGAAATCGCTCGTTTAGAGAAGCTCTATGACCCCATCACCCCAGCCAGCATGGGGATGGCACCAGGCTAGGGAAGGCTGAGTTATGACAGTATGCCATTGTGTGTTTACATGCCAGCGCAGGGACAAATTCTGCTCTGTGAGCACCAGCGCCTCTGATGTCCCTGAATGAATCTTCCTTTCTTGTGAAGGCCTCTTTGGTCCTGACATCTGTCAGCTTCCCTGCAACTCGAAAGCCAAAGCGAAGCAGCGCAATGGGTCCGATCTCCGTGGAAGCAGCATCCTGCCATGCCTTCTGGTCTGCACCGCTTCTGTCGCAGTGATTATGAAGCCAGCAGTTGTACTGCAATTAGGATCCTCATGGGCTAGCCAATCTGCATCAGCCATTGATGCCAGCTGCTCCGTCGCCAGAAACATCTTCTTGGCACACCTTCCTTGTAGGCACCCGTCCTTTCCTGGAATCCATCTCCTTTTCCAGACTGCTGCCTTGATTCAGTTAGGCCTCCAGCCAACTCAACCGCCTCTTTGTACTACAGACTTGATTCACTTAAGCAGTTTTTTGAAAATGCCACCTGTGCTTGTGACTGGGGTTTGTACTTCAGGCTCAAACTGCTCTGGAAACAGAGATTCATGCTCTGAGCATCCCAACTGCTAGCTTCCCCCCCCCCCCACTCTGCCCTGCTCTCTTCGAGTGGTACAGATGTTTCAGAGCTTCCATTGGGAATGCAGAGTCTCTGAGGCCCCATCTAAGGCTCTTCTTGGGCTAACCTTCATCTTTCCAGATGATGCATATTCTTCTTCTGCAGATTCTCCATCTATTGTTTCATTTTCTTCTGGAAATGAATCCAGACGTCATCTTAATTCTTAAATCCAGACATCGTAATTCTTAAACCCATGCTTATGCAGAATTGTCTTCAATATTTCTTTCTTTCAATAAAGAAGAAAAAAAATTAGCTGACATATTTTTGCTATGTTTTCTACTGCTGATTTATATCACCACACGCAATGTTGGGAAACAATTTTTAGCAAAAAAAAATTAGGTTATTTACAGCTTCACTTCCTTCGATTGTGGTGCGGATGGGAAGATAAATAATATGCAAAGCTGTTCGTTAGCTGTGAAAAACAGATTAGGCCTATTCAGACAATGTAACGCAACTGTGTTGACTGAGCACCTATATCAAGAGGGCTGGGGCCACATTAGCCAAGCCCATCCCTCCTGCATGTTCGTCATTAACTCCTGAACAGAGACTGCATACATACAAACAATACATGTATCAATACATGATACATACACAACTGAGAACTCTGAAAGTGCCTGTAATCTGAGCATGCACTGCAATCCAATGCAGGTTTATTCAGAAGTCCCCATGACTCTCCATAATTATTCCTTGTTGCTCTTCTTACTGGATCGTTCAGTAGCTTTTGATGCCATTGACCACAGTATCCTCCCGGACCAACTTTGTGACATATAATTACAGAACAGTAAAGTTGGAAGGGGCCTATAAGGTCATCGAGTCCAACCCCCTGCTCAATATAGGAATCCACCTTAAAGGATCCCTGGTGGAAGCACCCACAACCACCCTAGGTAATCGGTTCCATTGTCATATTGCTCTGTCGGGAAGTTCTTCAGCTGGAATCTGAAGTAAGTCCCCAAGACTCCCCATAATTGCTCCTTTTTGCTCTTCTTACTGGATTGTTCAGTGCCTTTTGATACCGTTGACCACAGTATCCTCCTGGACAAACTTTGTGACATAGGGATCAGTGGCACCATTCTTCAGGGGTTCCTATCTGCAGGGTTGGTTTCAGAGGGTGATTTGAGTGGGTCCCTATTGACTAGTCTGAAGGCTGCCTCAGGGCACTGTTATGACCCCAAATGTTATTTAACTTCTACATGAAGCCATTGGGAGAAGTTATCAGGGGGTCTGGAGTGAAACACCATCTACCGAGGAACACCCAACTCTATCTCACTGTAACATCTGAACAAGGGGAGGCTGGGAAAGCCTTGGACCAGTGCCTAGATGAAGTGTCAGACTGGATGAGGGCCAATAAACTGAGTCCGAATCCTGGCTCTGGATGGGGCTGCACTCCCCAGAAGGAGCAGGTGCATAGCCTGGATCAAGGGACTGCTCACTGGAATCGCAGGTGTCTTCAGTCACTAGGAGTGCCTCTTAACAGCTTTGGCTGGCAAGACAGCTACGGACATTTCTGGATAGGGATCGCTCAACTACTGTGTTCAGGCATTGCTGACCTCTAACTAGGACTTATGTAGGGTTGTCCTTAAAGTTGTTCTGAAAGCTGCAAGTTGGTCTGAATGCTTCAGCCAAACTGGTAATGGGAGTGACTCATTACCACATATTACATCTATGCTGAAGGAACTGCACTTGCTGCTTATATGATCCCAGGCCTAATTTAAGGGTTTAGTACTTATTTAACAAAGCCACAAATAATTCAGGTCTAAGATACTTAAGTGACCGCCTGAACCCCCTACCTGTCTGTTTGCTTGCTGCTAGGGTGACCATATGAAAAGGAGGGCAGGGCTCTTGTGTCTTTAACAGTTGCATAGAAAAGGAAATTTCAGCAGGTATCATTTGTATATGCAGAGAACCTGGTGAAATTCCCTCTTCATCACAACAGTTAAAGCTGCAGTAGCTATACTAGAGTGACCAGATTTAAAAGCGGGCAGGGCACCTGCAGCTTTAACTGTTGTGATGAAGAAGAAATTTCACCAGGTTCTCCATATATACAAATGACACCTGCAGAAATTCCCTTTTCAATACAACTGTTAAAGATACAGGAGCCCAGTCCTCCTTTTCATATGGTCACCCTACTTGCTGCGCTCATCAGCAGACACCCTCCTGGTGGTGCCTCAGGTTTCAGAGGCCCAGTCCATAAAGGCTTGGAATAGGGCCTTGAATTATCACAGCGCCCACTCTTTGGAACTCCCTACCTGCATAAATTCGACAGAAGTCCTGGATTATCTACGCCTATTGAAAATATACTTTTTTCCAATTGAAGACAGGATTAATAGAAAGGCAATCTTGTCTTCAGTGTCCAAAAATAATATACTATATTTTCTTATGATGGTATTGTTTGGGACATTGTTTAAAAATTCTTTAAATATAAGCAATTTATAAATATTGTTAAATAAATACATAAAGTGTGGTTAGGATTGCTGCCTGAACTGATTTGTTTGGTCTTCTGGAGTTTGGATCCATACAAAACTTCAAGGAACCCGTTAATAAGCACAATTCAGATTTTTATATACTTTTAAAAAGCCGTTTCCTCATTCTTTCTATGGTCCCAGCTTCAGAAATTGCAAACCCTTCTGCTTAGACATGCATGTCTAAAAACCGTCAAGCGAACTTCATCAGCAAACGTACGGCTGGTCCACATATGCATGTTCATCATTTGATGAGTGCAGCAACTTGCACATGCAAATGAGCCATCTGAAACCTAACTCAGCAGAGTAAACTTTCCCAATGTCACCTTGCATGCAATACTCTTTCCATGGAATTATTTCAGTCATGAATCATTATGTGTTAACTAAGGAACTAATGAAAGGCGAATGATCAGTATGCTTGTGTGAAGCAGGCTTCTGCAACTTTTTCCCTACCAAGTTTCTGTACCGTGGTCTGCCAGATGCTTGGCACACCTTCTCTTTTTGCAGTCCCAGGCACTGAGCTCCAATCTGACCCCAGGGCAATATCATGAGCCTGGCCTTGCACCCAACACAACATCAACAGCCAGATCACAAAAACAATGCCGCCAAAACACAGAACACCATGCTGCTGCTTTCACAATATTGCCACCCCATGCCTCATCATGCAATAAACCATACATCAGTTTCACTTTTACTACCTTCTTCATACAGATCATTTTTCAATTATCCTTAACTACATTACCAAGAACAAACTCATTTGCCTTGATATGCGGAAATATGCATGGCTTTGTTCCATTTCAGAAAAGAGAGTCCCGTGGCTTAAGAAAGCAGTATGGTGGCGGGTATCAGAACATGACTACTGACCGCACTTTGCTTCTTAAATAAAAAAATATCCCATATAGTGGCTATAACTTAGGGCTCATCTACACTCCACTATGAAAGCAATATATAAAAGGCAGGAGCCACACTAAGCAGGATATAGCGGTACGAAAGCAGTATATGGTATGTGTCAAAGGGCCCCAATAGTGGTCAGTGCACTTCAATACCGCTATAAAGCAGCAGTGGGGCTCCTGCCTTTTATATACTGCTTTCATAGTGGAATATCCAGCTTGGTGTAGACGAGCCCATAGTAAGAAGTTGGTCGTCTGGAAGCTCCCCTCCCTCTCTTCCTAGACATGGTTATATTTGTTTCAACATGAGGTCAGAGTGTGCAGATGATGATCAGCTATCAACATGGCTACAGCCATCCTATAGGATAAGAATCAAGTGGTCTTCTCTTATAATGCAGCAGTAACATGCAACCCAATCCAGTACTTGTTTCAAAAGATGCAAGTTGCATTTATGGGACATAGTCCCAGGTAGGTATACTTAGGATTGCAGGAACATTCACGTAGCTGTAATTATTTCCATTCATACCCTCTAACATTTCTCATATGGAAACAGGGACGTGCTTGTAACACGTCCCAGTTCTCATACCTGAGCCCCTACAACCATCGTTACCCATTACTACTCCGCTTTCTGTGTGCTGAATTCATTTACTCTGCAATCCCATGACTTCCCCCAATTCAAGAGGCAGGAATGTGTTTGGCTAAACATACAGGAGAAAAATATAGTTGTCCTAGAATAGGTTCACGCCCTTGTTCCTCAATCCCAAGATTTAACTTCAGGAGACACTGGGATACAACCCAAGTACTGATGAAGAATTACCAACCTACACCAAGAATTTTTTTTAGCGAGAAAATCAGGAACATTATTTAGCGAGGATAAGTAGCAGGTGTGATGTTCAGCTGCCTTAATATGCTTTAAATGTAAATGTGTGCAAAGTTATTGTTTATATTAGGCATAAAGTTCCAGGAAGTAAGTAGGCCTCAATGTACTTACAATTTGTATCCGCAGGTTGGGTAAGGAAGGGTTGGGAGCGGGTTGAATGCCTGAGTGCTGATTCAATGGTGGAGGGGGAGTGCTTGGATTGGTTGGCTGGGTGAGAGTGGGAGGAGCTGGAGAAATGTAACTCTCTATATATATTGCTAGTCTGAGCTGACAGGAAGAGATTAAGATGCATGAATATAAGAGTAGAAGTGTATGATCATATAAGAGTAGAAGTGTATGATCTATGAGGAGAACAGATAGGTTAAGGTGTATGATTCTGGGAGGAAAGTGGATTGTTTTGTGAAGAGAAAAGTGATATATGATAGTGTGGATGATTACTGTATTTCTTCAATTCTAAGACGCACTTTTTCCCCCATATAAACATCTCTAAAAATGGGGTGCATCTTAGAATCATGGGTGCATTTATTATTTCTTAGAATATACTGGATAGGAAAGATTTGTATGGGTCATTATGTGGAGAATATAGATACTGTTTAAATGTTTTATTATTTTCCAAAACAAACAAATAAACATTACAAAAACCAAAATCATATATAGATAGTAGAATTATATAGTGGAACCTTTAAAGAAAGAACTGACAGAAACCAATACACAAAGAAGCCTTGTAACCACACACATTGCAACTGAGGAAACCATTAAGCTTATGTACACGCACTAACTTATGTTAATAAATTCCAATTAATTCAAACAACTGGTGTGGTTGTGGAAGAGTGACCGAGGGGGAAACAGTTCATGATGGCAGCGGAATGGGAAACTGAGGCCTGGGTTGCTGGGCTGTAAAACCTAAAAGAGTAAAGGCAAGACAGGAGCAGCAGCAGTAGGCCTAAACCCTCACACGCATCTTCAGCACAGGGGGGATTGAGTGGTCCTGAGTGCTAGTGTCATGGATAATCCTGTCAGGTAGATTGTAGGCATCACAGGTGAAGGCAAGGTGTCACAGGTGAAGGCAGGATATCACAGGAGGTACCTTAGAAAACAGGCCCACTTGGAACATTTGTGATTTGTATATTCTTCCTTTATCTTTTTGGTCACTCATGAATATAAGCAGCCTTCTTGCTAGATCTTATGCCCCTATGCCTCTTATTCTCCTTGAAGATGCCTTCAGTTACAGTGGCTGGGAGATCTGAACCTCCTTCACCAAAATGCCATCCTCCATCAAGGATCAACTAGGCTATCAGGCTGTGCTGAGATCAGGCAAGAAATAATTGTGGAGTTCCAATCCAGAATGCCAAGAGCCTACCCACCCTACTGCTTCTTTTCAACCATTAAGATTCAAGTAAAACTTTACCTTGGTAGCAGCCAGGCATGAATCAAGAGCCGGTATAAGTATCCACGAGCCCACTGAGATATCCCCACCCCGTCCCAGTCCCCCAAACTGCTCCTGACAAAGATATGGTACTCTTTATGAGTTGGAGGGGGTGTGAGTCACACACTACATTCCAGATCACTCGAAGTAAGAATTCTACCAAACTCCAATTTTCACATAGCATACAGATAAACACATAAGAAAAACTCCTTAGTGATCTTGCTTGAAGATGAGAGACAGGTGCATAATTCCATGTAGTTGCCCTCCCTCTAGTGACTGATATAAAAATTACAGTGATTCACTAATAGCCTAAGTGGTGGCATTTTGCTTTTGAATCCAAGATTAAGACTATCAGGTTGATCCAAGGAGCTCCATGTATATAAGCTTCCATTCATGCATCACTTGCTGGATGGGGAACTAGGGTATATATTGGATGTGTATTCAAAAGCACATTGGAAGGCACATGTGGCTATCATCTTATATGCACTGCAATGCTTTCAAAGGGATGTGAATTTGACTAAGCATACCTATCAACATTCTTGTTCAATTAGCATAAGTATACTTAGAAGTGAGCCTGGGCAGTATATCCATTTATATGCACAAAACAAAGAATAGAGTTGGATTCGTATAAGTAATTGCATGCCAGTTGATTAATTTGTTTGCCTTTGTGTCCCCCAAATTAACAAAATATTACTGTCCCAATCCAAAATGCCATGTGCAAATTTCACACTCAAAACTACACACTGTCAGGACCAACCCAGGACATGACATAGTGGCATAGGTGGGTTGGGCAAAGGAGAAAATTTGGGTTAATCGGACAGGTGAATAACAGGCAAACAGGACTGAGCAAAAGTAACTAATTGAAGAGACTGAGAAGGACAAAAGAAGGAGAAAGAGAACAGGCCAGTTCAGGGACACAGGCACAGGAAGAACCAGCCCTACCATTAGGGAGAGTGAGGCATCCAACTCAGGCAGTTGTTGTGGGTTGTCATCAAAGGTCAAATTGTTATTTATTTATTATTGTTGTATTTTTACTACTAAGGTGTGAGAGAACTCCTTGTGGGATCTTCTGCGAGGTTCCAAAATATATAGACTTCCCTAGGACACTTTGCACCTTAACTTTGGTCTGATTGTCTTCACCTGGCCTTGGATGTAGTAAAAGACGATCCAATGGGGTTGATCAGTCCACCAACATTTTCTTGCTGCCCTTTAGGGGCACTGCTGGAGGGTGAAGTCAAGGATAGCAGAGAAGCTCATGTCCCACCCCAACAGACACACGCACACATGCACCCCTTGTACACATGAGCTGCTCCACGCATTCAGATGCCAGCAGCAGATCTGAACGTGGGGGCAGTTTTGCTGCCTCCGCTGAAACAGAGAACCCCTTCTTCGCAGAGGAGCTGCATGAGCACATTGCTCTCACACTCATAAGAAATGGCTGAACTGGGGCGCCTAGGTGCGGATCTACACTTTAGCTTATATCGATATTTCTTCCCTTTGTAACGTTGTAGATGCCGTATTCCTTCAATTCTAAGACGCACTTTTTTCCCATCTCTAAAAACGGGGTGCATCTTAGAATCGTGGGTGTGTCTTAGGGTGTGTGTTTTTCTGTTGGTGGTACTGAAATTAGTGTGCGTCTTACAATCGATGGCGTCTTACAATCAAAGAAATACGGTACTATCGCTAATTTGTATTCCATGGCTCAGTAGCGTTACTTACCTTTTCTTGTTACATTGTTGCGGAGCACACTGTTCGTTGCCCCGTTGTCTGTGTTCCTTCTTCTCATTTCTGTGATCCTTCCAATTCCTAGACTCTCCTTTCTCTGCACCTCCCACTTCTGTTTTTTGCATTTTCTGCACCTCTCTAGGTAACATTCCCTTATGCGCATGCTCTGAATTTCAAATCCTTGTGGCGGGAGTTGTTCGGAGAGTAGTGGATTGCTGATTGACGGAGTTGAATGAATGAATGAATTTTATTTACTGTCACAAGACCAGCAAAACAACACAACAATATGAGCACATATAATATTCCCAAACCGACAGAATGAAATGGGACTATGAATAAAACAATATATGGTAACAATTAATTAGTACATGTCCCACATATTTTAAGAGATTAAAACATTATCACAATCAGATGATATCATCCCACGCCAACAAGCAATTGCAGCAGCACAAAATTTAGCCACCTTGGAGGTTATCTGAGAGTTCTGATCAGCCAAAAGATAGTCTGTATAGAACACATCAGATCTCCCAGGTATTCCTTGTAAAATAGGAGTGATGAAAGTATGCCGAAAGTCACAATAAAAGGAGCAGTACAACAATACATGATCCACAGTTTATATCAAGTCAGCTTTACAGGGCCATAGGCGCTTAGAATATGGAATATTATTATATTTACCCTCCAAAAATGCGGAGGGAAGCACATTAAATTTAGCCTGCTTGAACGCTTTCCTGTATTTTGGAATAGTTAAAGAAGTTAAATATGTTGCAGGAAGGAGAGCCTGCCCCCTATCTCTAAATTCAGGATATGGGGTTGCTGCTCTTATATGATCTTGTAACTCAATGTCACTAATACGCTGATATATATCCTCCTTGGCTTTTGAAAGGCCTAATGTCAAAATGGCATTTCGCGAGAAACCCAAAGTACACAATTTTTCGTTCACAGCCCTTTTCCATTTGGACTAAAATGCATCAGTCAGAGTCAAAGGGGCCAAGCCTTGAGGAGAGAATGTCATTTTAACCAGAAGTTTAACTCGTACCTCCAGGCATGGGATTCAACTGAGATTTGACCTGTCTCTAGACATAGAAGTACATTGGGCACACAGCTTGGAAGACAAAGAATATTTCTCAGAAATTTTGTTTGGGTGGATTCCATAGCAGTAAAATTGCTGTAAGTACAGAATTGTGCACCATAAAGCAATTGTGTTAACACCTTGGCGGAAAACACTTGTAAGGCTGATGGTATGTACTGTCCTCCTTTGGCATAAAAAAAAGAAAATAGTGATTTGGCACTCCTCTGTGCATTTGCAATGGCATTAGAGATTTGACTCCTCCATGAGCCAGACGATTGAAAGATGACTCCCAAATATTTATAAGTTTTAACCTGTTCAGTTAAATGCCCATTTATCTGCCAATGATGTTTAATCCGCTTTCTGGTAAAAACCAAGACTTTAGATTTAGTGTAATTAATTACCAACTTTTCGGTTTTACAATAGATGCCTAAAGCTCTTAATAACCGCCTCAAGCCAATGCATGTCAAAGAGAGAAGTACCGCGTCATCTGCATATAGTAAAATAGACAACGATCTATGTGCCAGCTTGGGAGGGTGAGAGTTTATCTCAGAGAGCCCCTTGACCAAAGAGTTGATATAAATGTTAAACAAGGTGAGGGCAAGAACACAGCCCTGTCTAACACCAATATGAGTTGGAATCGCTCTGGTCAGATGGCCTACACGGTCGCATCTCACCTGCACCCACGTTTTATCATAGAGGTTACGAATAAGAAACAACAATCGCCTATCAATGTTGGTATCCTCAAGCCTTTGCCACAACCTGTCTCTTGGGATTAAATCGAAAGCAGACTTAAAGTCGATGAATGCTGTGTAAAGTGCCCCTCCGGAAGCAGAGGAGTATTTCTCAGCCAGATGTTGTAGTACAAGTCCTTGATCCGCTGTGGAACGCCCAGGCCTGAAGCCTGCCTGCTCATCTTCCAGAAGATTTTCCTCCTCCATCCAGCTTAAAAGTTTCTCAAGGAGGTGACTAGCATACAACTTACTCACAATGCTCAGCAGACTAATTGGCCTATAATTAGCAGGGTCCCCTCTTTTCCCTTTTTTATATATCGGAACAATTGTAGCAAGGCTTCAGTCCTCTGTTATACATGCTGTCCGATTGATAAAAGTAAATAAGACTGCTAGAACAGGGGCCCACCACTCCATATTGGCCTTAAGCATCTCAGGAAGAATATTGTCACTCCCGGGTGCTTTACCTTGTTTAAGTTTAGAAATAAGGCTGTTAATTTCAGAAATAGAAACGGGAGGCCAATCGGGGACATTCGCCAGTTCAGTTTGCGACAGTGAGATCCCAGTTTGTCTTTCTGCATACAGTTCACTAAAGTATAGTTCCCAGGTCTTAACAGGAATATGAAAGTCCATTCTGCCTGGTTTACTCTGCCAACCAGAGGAGACAATTCTCCAAAAGGTGGCTGTGTCCCGAGCCCTTGAAGCGACAATTAGATTCTGCTAATCCGCTCTCCGCGCCTGATTCTTTTTCTCCTTAATCAAGTTTTTATATCTCTTCTTTAAAGACAACCATTCAGAGTGCAGAGTTGGCAAATCTAATTCCCTGTACGTCCTGTATTTATCTATAATAAGACGGAGTTGTCTTATTGTCTATTGAGGATAGTGTAGGGATGCCTGGTGAACGGAATGTATCAATATTTCTTATTTTTTTGAAATTATTTCCGTGTCATTACATGCCTTGGAGACGGCAATTTTTTAAAAAAAAATAATTAAGGATGCGCATATGCGCAAAACTGGTTTTTAAAATAATTTCTTTAATATTATAAAATAAGGATGCTTGTCAGTGTTTTCAAATGCAAGTTTTATTTTAATGAATTATTATTATTATTATTATTATTATTATTATCCTTTATTTTAAAAAAGATTCAAAGGTTTTGGATGGTTTTTAACAGATGGGATTCAAACACTGTTTCACCGCAGTAGATGGAACTCATAGCCAGATCAGGTGCATAGAGGAAGTTACATCAGACAGGAAGCCCAGTGGGATCATATGACAGTAATTTCACAGCGACACAGAAGACATCGTAACAACGGAACACATTGAAAGCAGTATAATGAAGCAGAAGTGTTACAATGAAAGGTAAACGGTGCAAAAACTAAATGTATAACATTTTAACGAACGAATCACGTGACCACTGATGTCATCCAGGGCTATCTATAACATTATAGCTACAGTAGTGTAGATTCAGCCTAGGTTTATGCTGGGCGACAGTTTTCAAATATTCGCAAAACAAGATCTACACTTCCTGTCTAAAAATAGTTTAGGAAGTCACTAGAGCAGCAAAGAGTGGGTTTTCTGATTAGCCATGATTTTAAAAGTTTCTTTTTAAATGTTTGAACAGATTGCAGAGTATTCTTTCATGTAAACATACACTCTCCGCCCCTCAGTAATGAAATGACACTTTTTGACAAATCCAGTATTATGCTTCATCTCCTGAGCAGACTGATAATCAGACAATTTATTAGGGGATTGTACACTCTGGCTCATGGCATGAGTCAAATCAGAAGCTATACATACATCCTTCAACAGTATGGGCATTTACCAGTAGTTGTCATCATCATCATCATCATCCAGTTATCTATTGCCGTATTTGCTAAAAAGCCATCAAGGTAGAATACAACAATTTGGACCAATTTAAAACAATAAAACTATAACACAATCAAAACAAAACAAAATAAAAACAGTGACATGTTAAGAGAACAATCCTATGTTCCCTACACAGCATATGGGGGGACATGGGATTGTTCGGTTTCCTGGCTCTCTGCCCCATCCTCGTCCTCATAGCCAACATGGAGAAACTGTGCCAGCTACCTCTCCACACTCACAAAACAGAGCATGGAGATGGGGGAAAGGAGGTGTTCCAGGGACAGGGACTGGAGGTGACTAGGGCGGCAGCCATACAACAAATCCAACGGCTGCTCTAGTTTCCTTCTCTCTCCCTCCCAGAAGCCTCCACTAGATGGGCAAAATTGCCTGTCTAGCCTAAATGCAGAGCGGGAGGCAGAAATGTGCCTCCTGCTCTGCATAGCAGGCTTACGAGTAACCAGAGCGCATCTCATAGGGTTGTAACCTGAAAAGGCTGCATCACTTTAAAAATGTGTCTTCACACCCTTTCTAAAGGCCAAGAGAATGAGATACAATCATGTTTCTACAGGGAGTGCATTCTGCAACTTGGTAGCAACACAGGAGAAAGCCTTTATGTGCATGCCCGACAAATGGACTTCAGATAATGGTACCTTCAAAACGGCTCTCTTCAAGATCTTAATAACTCAGTAGATTCAAGACAAGCAGTCCCCTAGATAGCCAGGCCCTAAGCTGTTTAGGGCTGTAAAGATTTCAACCAACACTTTGAACTGAGCCCAAAAGCAATTGGCAGACAGGTGCAATATGATTTTGGTGCCGTGCATTGGTTAGCAACCTAAATGCCACATTTTGCACCAGTTGAAACTTCCAGGAACTTCAGTGGGTAGGCCCACATAGAGCACATTCCAATAATGTACACATGATGTAACCAAGGCATAGATAACGGTTGCCAAGTCAGAATGATTCAGGGAAGGTCGCAACTGATGCATAATTGTGCCAAAACACTCTTTGGTGCTACTGCCACTTAAGGATTCAGGGACAGTGTAGGATCAAGATGCTCTCCTAAGCTATGGACCTGATCCTTCAGGGAGCATGCAACCCCTTCCAGAAGAGATTGAATCCCAGTCCCCAAATCAGGCTTTCTACTGACCAGCAACACTTCCATCTTGTCTAGGGGCAGAATGTTGTGTGACATGGAGTTCCATCCAGTGAAACATTGCTTATTCAATGGCTTTGTTGTCCTTGTAGCATCTTGGAGTTCAAGAAAGACTTTTTGGCCAGGGCATATGGGCTAGGGATGCCGAGGAAGGGAGGAGGGCATATACCATCGGTGTTGTGCTTCAGTAAGCACTTATGCAGTGCCCCCGAGCCTGGCTTATTGCCCACTGCTGCCTCAATGCCATGCAGGGGCCAACCATGGAGACTCAAGGCTCAGAGATCAGGATGCAAGCAACTCCATTACCAAGAAAGCAAAAACTGAGGCTAAATAGATCTATGCTTGAGGATATTTATGGGAGATCATGTTTGATCATGCTTGAAGATATTTATTTCCCTATATCTATGTACGTATCATCCAGATCTTGTGAGATCTGCTGGAAACAATCAGAAAAAAAATGTTAGAGCAGAGCAAGCAACATTTCAAACAGTGAGTTTGAAGGCTGAGGACCTTCTCTAGAATGGAAAGAATCTGGTTGTGGAGTTCAACTAAGACTTGTAGTTCAAGAGAGATTTGTGTTTCCCCTCATGACATGCTTTCTTGAATACTGGGCCCCAAGAAATGATACTTTGGTCCTGATTGTATAGGTTCTTCTGGAGGGCTACTAGTAGTAGATGGATGATAATAGATACCATTTTGCTCTCTCTTCCAAGCTGCAGCACTGGCCCTTTAATGTGAGGACACTTGGAGAGCCAATATGGTGTAGTGGTTAGAGTGTTGGACTGGGACTCAGGAGATCTGGGTTCTAGTCCTTACTCAGCCATGGAAGCTCATTGGGTGATTTTTGGGCCAGTCACAGTCCAACCTACCTCACAGGGTTAATGTCGTGAGAATAAAAATGGAGAGGAGTACGATTATATGCCACCTTGGGTTCCTTGAAGGAAGAAAGGTGGGATATAAAAGCAATAAATAAATAAATAGGATCATTCCATGCCATACAGTTTAATTCATATGCTGATATTTATCTTGTGGACAGCAAAATATCATCTTCAGTTTGGCTTCCACACACGTCAGAGACTGACCGACTAGTTAGTACATCTTGTATCTCAGTTCCTGGTCCTTGCTACTGCAACACACACTAACCCTCTCAGCACTGGTATGATTGCTATACAAGGGGATTCTTGTTGTGTCATAAAGCCTACAATAACAACTGTCTCTCTCTCCTAAGAACTGGCCTTGTCGATAGGGCTGCCAGATGTCCTATTATTCCTGAACATCATTGCTACATAGGAGTACAATGGATGTTCCATATAACAAAAACAGTTCTATAGCAATCAGCAAATGCACAGCTCCACACCATCATTTACTGTGATTATTAATTATTATTATTAATTTAATAAACATGTTTATAGCACGTGCAAGTGTTCAGAGCAGTTTGCATGGAATTTAATCCTTTCCTTCCTTGCTGCAATCTTGAGAAAAATCCCTCTTCTGAATGGTATTGGTATCTTCTGAATGGTGATATTTGCTGGAGCCGGTGTGTGTGTGTGTGTGTGTGTGTGATCTATTGACATCAATGATAAGGGATTCCCTGCCCCCTAGGTAAACACTATCTTCAGCAGAGGGCTTTCCCGCAGGAAGGCTAAATCCACCCTATCTACACCTGCTGCAGGCCTGATAATTATGAGACCTTCCAGATGTCATCATTTGCATTAAAAAACAACAACAGCATGTTAAATGCCAAGACACATAGGGGCATAATCGTATGCATGTTTAGATAAAAAGAAGTCCTACAGCTCCCAGCTTTCCCTAGGAGTTGCTGGCTGGGGAATACTGGGAGTTGTAGAACTTTTTCCCCCCCTAAACATGCATAGGATCATGTCCTTAATGGCATGTCTAGTTTGGCCCTAAATCCACATCTCTCTGGTAGGTGGTGGAGGGGCCGTGAAGGCTTACAGGGTAATGGTGAAACTCAATCACTTCAAATTTAAAAGAGGTTTACTTGTCTTGTAGAGGTTGTTTTCATCAGCACCCAGTGATGACAGTAATGCCTACTCATTAAAATTATATTAAAATTAAAGGTGGAGGGAAGAGGGCAATGGAAAGTCTAGTCCAATTGTTGTGCTACCTATAATTAATTGAAAGGAAAATGAATGAATATTTTATTATTATTCATATATCCATTTTACTTTTGTTCTGTGATTCCAATATAAACCCCATCCAGGCATGGAGCAGACCCAGAGCTTGCTGCATCACGTGCCTTCAGATCATATCCCTGGCATTGCAACTTACTATACTCTTAAGACTGCAAATCCTATCTGCACTTTCATGGGAGAAAGCCCAGCAAACACAGTGAGTAAATACATATAGGATTTTGACAAGACAGGATGGTCAAGAATATTTCCAGTATCTTAAAAATTACCAGCTCATTAACAGAAATTTCATAAACCTTCTTTCTGTTTGTGCAATACTAGTTTGGAGCCCTTAGACATTTTCATCTGGTTCTCTTACTCCAAGATCTTTTTAGTAATAATCCCAGGACTTTTACAAATGATGCTTCACATTGATTAATAAACCCAGTACAAAGAGTAACTGCTTTGCATAGCTCAGCCATATTTTATGGGTCAAACCAACATAACCAGATGTGGTAGAAACATAAGCCCTGTTCAGGCATTTGCCTGAATGCATGAGGGCTTAAAGAGGGCAGAGGGTCAGGGCTGTGCATACTGGCCCAAGCCCCTATGTCCCCAAGTATGCTAGCCACCCCCTCTAAGTTTATATCTCACCGTTTTGAATCTGCAAGGTTTCAAACGGAGTTCTACTCACATTTGCTTGCACACATGTAGAACTCTGATAAGGCAGGGTCCGCAATAGTGCAAAGACTTCTACTGGCATCCAAGCAAACATGAGTAGCGCTCAAGTTCAGATCTTCACAATTCAGTACAGCAAGGCAAGGTCTACACTGAAGTGGTGTGTGAGGCATAGTGGATGGGGCCAATGTGCATGGCCCTACCCCCTCTAACCACTTTAAACTAGTGCTGTGTTGAATCCTGCCCCGTTTGGGGGTATTTTTTTTCTCCCCCTGCAAAAAGAGCCATTGTTTTTTCTGCCTCTTTCACAGGGAGAGGAGAGTTTGGAAGAATATTCTCCATGGGGAGGGAGACAGGGTTTCCACATACCTTTTTTAAATTTGGGAGATGGCAGAAGGAACTTCTATTTTTTTATTTTGATTAAAGAACCCCCCAGCATGAGACTTTTTACAGGCAGCTCTTTCTAATCTCCCAGGAGACCATGTGACCTCTCTCTTCTTCCAATAGGCATTCAGGAAGAACTCCCAGGCTACAGAAGCTTTGCAAAGAGTCCCAGGCTGTTACAATCAGGGACTTTGGGAGCTTTAGAAAAAAACTTATCTTCCTTGCTTTATTTAGCTTAAGGAAGAAGAGAATTTTTCTAAAAGCCTCTTTTGCTCTTGCTTTGCAGAGCTTCTGTAGCCCCAGAGCCTTTCCTGAGTGCCTATTGGAGAGCAAAATGTCACATGGTCTCCTGGGAGTTCAGAAAGAGCTGTGGGGCTGGAAAAGAATCCTGGGCTCCTACAAGTGCAGGGGGTGTTTAAAAAAATATACAGAAAGAACTCCCATCAGCCACCGCAGACACTTAAAACGGTAAGTGGAAATCCCGTTCTTCTCCTCAAGGAGAAAGTTATTCTAAATTCCCACCTCTCCCAGTCTCTTTTACCAGAATTTTCATTTCACCATGACCCCCACCCCAAGAAATGCCAAAAATGGAATTAGGGTTTTTTTGGCACAGCGCTACTTTAAACCGACATGCAGTCAGGCAAATTCCTGAACAGGGCTATTGAGAATGAGGCAAAGGTATACATTCAACAATAACTTTTTCCTTTTTTAAAAGATAATAAAGACACCAGAAAGAGAGACAGTGCAAGATTTCTGCCAAACCAGTCTTAAGGTGCAAGCTGTCTTGAGGGGCGGGGGGGGGGGGGAGTCAGGAAATGGAGTACGAAACCAATCTGGAGTGAGAGCATATACTTCATCAAAAAAAAAAAAAAAAAAGAGGGCAAAAACGCACAGATTTGCATTAAATATGCATTTACTAATTTATATGTATAGATAAAAAAGTAATGATTATTATAATTTAAATAGAAATACAATACATATCACTAAAGTGGGTCAGACTGTGACCAGGTGACCTGTGTGCCTCTCTCTACTGTCCAGGTGCCTCAATGCTGATGAGAAACTTTAAGGCTCCTGCTCTTCCTTCTTAGGTTTCTTTTCTTTTCAACCAGACTTAAAGCTCCATCCGATGCGTGTTTTACTGCACGCTTGTTACTGGGCGCTCATGGATTGCTCACATGACGTTGTGTGCCTCTCTCGCATCTTCTGCCCCTTCTGGCCTTCGTTGCGCCCACCCCCACCCCCAAAAAAGTCCAGTTGCTGCTCTCTCCTACCAACCAAATGGGCCTAATTACTTCCTGCTTTCAGGAAGCAAAGTCGGAGCGACAACAGACAAGGGACAGAAGATGCGCATTTCGACTTAGATATGATGGGGCTTTTAGACTGGATACCCCCTTCAAATAGACAGTGCCTTCAATTAGAGAACTGTCCTCTCGATTAAGAATCCAATAGAGAAGATGGGGAGAATTAAACAACATTTGAGAGAATTTGAGGCTGTTATGGGGTTAAAAATAAATTGGTCTAAATCAGAATTGATGTTATTTAATTATACTAAAAAAGAAGAGAAAGATTGGGAAGAAAAGGGAAGAGAAATGAGAGTTAAGACTCAGATTAGATATTTGGGAATAAAAATTACGCAGAAGTTAGAGAATCTAGAGAAAGAAAATTTAAATGTTTTAAAAAAAGAGATTTTAGTAAAATTGGAAAAATATAAAAGGTTAAATTTATCCTGGTTTGGAAGAATAGCATTAATAAAAATGAAGATTTTAGCAAGGATAAATTTTGTGTTTAGGATGCTACCAATAAAAATTTCAGAATTAGAGTTAAAAAGTTGGCAAAGGATCATAAATAATTTTTGTAATGGTGATAAGAAAGCGAGGGTAAATAAAAGTAAATGGTATTTGAGTCAAAAAAAGGGAGGATTGGGTCTCCCGAATATTATATTATATTATGCAGCCAATAGATTAAGATATATAATGGAGGCAATTTTAGGATTAGGGAACTTAGATTGGATGGAAGAAAAAAACATGAGTAATATAGAGACTAAATTAGAAAATGTTTTTTTTATGGAAGGGAAAAAAAAATGGGTGGAAGGTATAAATAACCCACTTTTGAGGACTCACTGGGAAATTTGGAGTAAATATAAAGGGGCGCTGCTTCCGAGCAGCTCTCCCTTGTCACCGGTAATATTGTTGAAGAATTTCCCGGAGGAATTAAAAAGTAGATTAAGTAAAGTTTTAATAGAGAGAAATAAAATGAAATTAAGAGATTGGTTAAGAGGAATGGGTACAAGAGAGGATATAGAAGAAGTCTTGAAGGATAAAAAGTTAACTTGGTTAAACTATACGCAATTAGAACAATGGACTAAAAAGTGGGTAAGAGATAATGGAGAGTGTAGAGAATTAACAAGGTTTGAAGAATTAATAGATAAAAAAGATAAGGAAAGGGGGAAAAGAACAGTGTTAAAAGGGTTGATGAGCGAAATATACAGAATATTGGTGGAGAAAGGGACAGTGGATAACTCGGGTAAAATGGTTTGGGAGACAGATTTGAAGGTACAAATAGGACAACAGGGTTGGGAGGGATTATGGAGGCAAAGAGCGTTGAGAAATATGTCAGTAAGAATAAAAGAGAATTATTATAAAATTGTATGGAGGTGGTACCTAACTCCGGTTAGATTGAATAAGATAAACAAGCAGCAATCGGCAAATTGTTGGAGAGGTTGTGGGGTTAAAGGAACGTATATGCATATGTGGTGGGAATGTAACTATGTTCAGAATTTGTGGAAGATGGTGTTTCTGGAGATTGAAGAAATTGTTGAAATGAAGATAGAAAGAACACCAAAAGTTGCATTGCTGTCGCTATTTGAAGAAGATTTTAAATGTAAAAAGGAAATTAAGGAACTGATAACGAATTTGTTGATTGCAGCAAGACTAATTATAGCTAGGAACTGGAAGATACAAGGGGAATATTCTATTGAAGAATGGTATAAAGAAGTGTGGGATATAGCTATTAATGATAAATTAACAAGTAATATTAAATGGAGAAGAGGTATAGCTAAATCAAATGATTTTGAAGGAATTTGGAAACAGTTCCTAATATTTGTTTTTTCTAGAGGGAGTGGGAATCCACCAGCAGAAGAAAGTATGAAATTTTGGAAGCAGGAATGAGATCCCGTGGTGGGGGGTGCACTGTAGGTGTATTGATTATGTTATTAAGATTATGTTATTAAGATAAGATATTGTATTCAACTGAAAATTATGTAGTATGTTGTGTGTGTTTTTCTTATGTGATGTATGTATATGTTTAGTATTGTAGAAAATAAAAAAAAATTTTTTTTTTAAAAAAAAGAGAACTGTCCTCTGACAGCCCATGAAATACAGGACTATCCTCTGAAAAGCAGGACACATGGACACCCAAAATAGATCTTGGGGGTAGTGATGCTAACAGCGCTTGGTTACTGGGATGGGCAGATGCAAAATACAAATTCCCCCCTCTAAAAGGTGGCACCCTATTTTGAGTCAGGCCCAGACCAAGTCAAGACTGGGGCTGACTCAAAATGGGAATTAATCACTCCCCTGACATTAAACCTCATTTCCTGTTTTCTCAGAGAAAACTGCAAATCACTTGACCCTAGCAGGACATGACATCATTTTAAGCTCAGGATGGCGTTATGGAAGCTTATCAAGAACCCTCCCTGCCAACTGTTATTCTCTCCCCTTCACAAAAGCACAGGGATTTGCTTACAAAAGGGATGTGAGCTCCACTTGGCATCATGTGGGCATTTCTGCTGAATGCTTAAAAAAACCCTCCTGGTATTAGAGTATTTGGTACGAATGTTTGCAATCCCTAGATGCTTTGTAAGTTGGCGAGAGAGAATGACACACATCTTAACATGGGATGTGGGGCTGAAGCTGCCCCCAATGTTTTTAAAGATGTGGTAAAGAACCATCATATTATGTAGGGAAGTTTCTACAAGATCATTTAAAGACTAAAAGGAAAAGTTACCTCATGACAATTTTCTGGCCTCAGACATAATCATGGGAATCAGCTTATAGACATAGGGCAATCTGAAAATCATCATAATAAATGACTTCAGTGTGGGAAAGTGTGAGTTAGTACTTAACATTACCAAACCCAGATACTTCTAACAAAGTTGTTCATTCTGACTAAATAAAAAGTCCTTGACTGTGCACCAAAGAATGAGCCACCTGACCTGCAATTTAAAATGCAGAGTATAAATGAGAAACGCAAAGCACTGCAGGCCTCATGAAAGCGATGTGGAGGACAAGGAATTTTTTCCACATTTGATAGACTAAAATGTCACATTCTTCTTCAGGTGACTAGGCAGGTGGGAGAATGAGCATGAAGAGGAAGAAGGTTGCCTCTGATGTGGCTGCATGCTCCTCGGCGAGAGCAAGAGGGTATTGCTGCCAGATGTGTTCACCCCAGTGCTCAGCAGACAACTCTTGTGGGGTACGCCTGTAACTCCAGGATGTTTGGATTGAAGCCAAACAGAATCATACCTCGCTCTACTTTTCAAGGACAAGCTAGCAGTCCTTTCAAGGTTGCTCATTAATACTTTTCGGGAAAAGTATACCACACAAAACATCAAGGAGACCATTTTTGGCAGGATGATGATTCTTTCCTTACATGAGATTTATCTCGCGTTCTTTTATACTTCATCCTTATGCATGATATGGTGTCAGTCGAAGTTTCAGTCTTCTTGGAAAAATACCAAAAAAAATGGTCAAGTAAGCAGAGCTTTGTTAATAGAGAGAATGAAGTGGGCGAGGGGGGTGGTCCCAGATAGATAAACGTTCAGAGATTGTTCGACTGCTCTATGAACAGAGGGAGAATAATTGGAAAATTGGGGTGGAAAGAAGTTCTCTGCTAGATGAAATGGTGGTGAACAAAAATAGCTAAGGCTGCAATTCTATACACCAGGGGTGAACAACCTTTTCAGCCCCGAGGGCCACATGGTCAGTGGCTGCCCATGCACACACACATACTCGCCAGCAATCTGGATGCAGATGATTCTTTCCTCACTGCTAGCCTTCTCTCCACCCCCTCTCCCAGTGATCCTGACACAAATCTGTATGAGTTTCTCTGATAGAGGAACTGGAGCACATTGTCTTCACTGCTTCCCAGAGATCTTGATACAGATCTTTCTTCACTACTCCTCTCAGTGAGGAAAGAGTGGTCTGTACTAGGATTTCCAGGAGAGGGTATGCAGTGGTCAGTTGCCTCAATGGAGCGTATTCTCTGAGTTGGCATGCATAGGATTGCACTTCATGGAAGCTTTAGTCTGAACCAGAGTTGGGGAAACTCCAACTCATAGTTTAGATTTGGCCCAACAGATGTTCTCCATCCAGCCTGTGAAGTTCTTCCGCAGGTCCCGCCCCTTCTCCCTCCAACCCTAAAACCGTGTGTTCTTATCTCCAGATAAGAGCTGAAATTTCCCTGCTGAGTGCTGAAGAAAAATTGCAGGGAAATCTCATGGTTATCTCTCACCAGTGATCAGAGTTAACAGAATTTAAAAGCATTTAAAATTTAAATTCCCAGCTCTTTAATTACCCTTAAATTGTAAAAGTCTTTCAAGAATAAGGCATTTAAATCTTACTATCCTAACTAGAGCTGTGCACAGCCCCCTCCCAATCAACTCAGGGTGCCTCGGCACCACCCAACCCACTTCGGATTCGGTTCCAAATCCAAAGCACACAGGGTGTTGTGGTTTCTAGAGTGCCTGTGGGTGTACAGGAAAGCTGGGTGTGCAGCCAATCAGGAGTCCATAGGGAGACCAATGACCATTTCTGGCTGCCTTAGTTTATAACAGTAGATTTATAGCAGGCCAGAGCGGCTCTCATGGAGAACTGGAGGCTCACCAGCAGGTGCAGAAGCATCAGGTAAGTCCCATGGGAGGGAAGGAAGTGGGGTAGTGGCTGGCCATTGGGGTGAATTGGCCTGAAGCACTTTGTCTGTTTCAGGCTGAGGCAGCCCAATCCAATCCCAGACCAGATTCGGGCTGAGATGGGCGAAATAGGCCCACTTTGACTCGGATTCAGGATTTGGGATAGAGGCAAAGCACACCCTTAATTCTAACCACAATTTAGCCTTTGCATAATAGCCTGCAAATATATCCGTTCAGGGTGAAACTGTGCATCCAGTCTATACTTAACAGAAAGAGTGAAAGGGTTTGATATGTGCCAATTCTTTTTTTAATTTGGTGGACACTCCAGTGCTGGAGAAGTGGAGCATAAAGTCTTCATAATAAATCTATCTATCTATCTATCTATCTATCTATCTATCTATCTATCTATCAAATAAAATAAAAGCAAAAGGGCCATAAAATACAAGGGTCTTTGTTGAAAGGCGATAGTGTGTTCATCATTTTTGAAAAAACTTATGCGCTGAAGTGGTACATCATGGAAGTGTTTTGCCTCTATAGTTTCTTTCTTATAGTACATTTCGGTTGCAACTTTCAACATTAGGAGATGCTCTAAAAAGAGAGAGAGAGAGAGAGAGAGAAGTAGGTGCCCTAAGTTGTTCATCATCAGTTTTCCTCAACCCCACAGTCACCTCTGCATATCATATTCCCCACCTGTCTACATGGATTATCTGCTTTGGGAGACAAGAATTCCACTTGCACTTCCTGCCTCCTTAGGGAAGATGTGACGTTCAGACTTGTGAGCATTAGCTCACAATTTCGTTGCTTTTTGGTGCTTGGTTGAAAGCCTTGATTTTGTTTTGTAAACTGTTAACTTATTATTATTATTATTATTATTATTATTATTATTATTATTGATTTTCAACTCAGTATGGCTGAAGAAGAGATAACAAAAGTGTGGGGGAGGGGTTCAGGGAGGGCGTCAGCTTTTTGAGGCGCTCTTCCCTACACAAAAGGCCTCCCTGATGCTAGTATTCCAATTATATCCTAGTTTTGCAATAAGCAGCTCTCATCAGAAAGGCACATGATACTCCTGAGGGAAATAGTGATGGGTATTTAATATGGAAGTCTCCCTGTCTCCTAAGACAAACACTCCTCCGTCCTTCGACTTTGATTGGAATCCTCCTGACTCTGGGCCAAAGGTCAACTGTCACATCCGCTTGAGTGGACAATAGTAGTGGTTGGGGGGGGGTTACTATAGCCTACTCAGCATTTAATTTTCACACACACAGAGAGAGAGAGAGAGAGAGAGAGAGAGAGAGAGAGAGAGAGAGAGAGAGAGAGAGAGAGAGAGAGAGAAAATCTACCAATATGCATTGAGAAGCCCACAGGGGCAAAGGGAAGACATCTACATTTGTTAAACATGACTGTGTGTATGCAGTTTTTCATACAGTCGAGTTGGCAATATGCATGTAGAAAAATGGGTGCATGTAAAGTAGACACTTAACATCACACCTAAGGCCAAAATTAAATGGTAAATGGGTTATTGCATTTAATATGCACAGCCTTTTTAGCTGGGACTGTGGTAGGTTGGGAGGGGGGAATTAACCCTTCCCAATTAGAATCAAACACACACACACGTCACTATTTATATTTGGAGGGAAACTCCTGTAGGGATTGCACTCCCTCCAATCATGGTCCGATCCTGCCCAGGTGTGTGTGTGTAAGGGGGTGGCCTCTTTTTAGACGTACGTACATACATACATACATACATACATACACACACACACATACAAACTCACACGATTATACTGAATACAGTTAATGTCTAGTTTGATCCTCAGTCCAAGAAATAAAATTACAATCCTGTATTGTAATTCTATTTTTACATCATTATTTACATGAGACATAAACTTATTGATTAATTGCTGAGGCATCTTCATTCACCACTTAGAAATATTTTTAAATATGTTCAGCAGTATGTAAGTCTATTAAATACATAAATAAATTAAAGCCAATACTTGTTGCCTGAATTTGCACTAAAATGCTATTTTAATATAGCCAGGCAGAAAGTCCTGCAAAGATGTATTCTTTCAGTCAACTTGAATTCTAGATTTCCCTCCCCACCTCCCTTGTTTTGTTTGACGGCCCTCAGTGCACTTAAGAAAAATCAAGTCAGTAACTTCATGAACAAATTGCTAAATAAGACAGCATTAAAATGGACATAAAGTATATTCTTTATAATGATTATGCATCTGACAGACATGATAGTAAGTTGATTTTGCATTCTACCACTATACATGTATGCCCTTTCATGCTTAAACTGCTTTTAAAAATGAAATTAAACCGCAAGTATCAACACAAAATAGTGTGTCCATTTTAGGTGTATTGAATCTTCCCAGAATTAACCCGATATACAAGATATCGGGGCATTTATTTCCAGAACTCCCCTCCTCTATGACCCCAAATTCTGTGCTGGGAGAGAACAGCAGTCAACAACAAGCTACAGAAATAGATGAGTCCAAAGAGGGAGGGCAAAGTCCTAAATAAGTTCTACAAAGTGAGTCATCATCTACTTACTGACATTAACATTTCAGTTTCGGCCAGCTGGACAGCTGCACTGCATATATGAATGGAACTGGAATGTTTTGTTCTTATCTGAGACTAGAGGAAGAAAACGCTTCCATGCATGTGTGTATTTATCTCATTGTTCTATGGGTCCAGCTGTTATGACCCTCCAAAAAGATGTGAAAGGACAGTTCAGACACTCTGGCAATCCTGCATGTGCAATGGGGTTGCAATAAGTTGTGGCAATTCATAAAACGGAGTAAAACCCACTAGCCAATCATCGCAATTACATCTCAAGTAGATTCCAGAAGATCGTCAGGACGCTCGTCTATTCATCCACTTCCTATGGGAAATGTAATAATACACATCGTTCTTCTGCTTATACATCTCACATCACTACAGTGTGGAAAGATACCTCTCTGTAAAGGTGAGCTGCTAAGCTTTTAAAGTCCTGAAACATAGCAAATGGTTTAGTGCTAGTTCATGGTACCCTCTCAACAGGGGAAGAGAGAAAGCATCTCTGTATCTGTACTGTACAGCTTCAGTTCCAACCGTCAACACAAGCGGCCACAGATGATGCTCAGCCTTCGCCTTGTCCTGCCCTGCATTTCTGGGAAGGAGAGAACACCTGAACCCCCAGGTATACTAGGTAGAAGCATTCTGATTCTTTGGGATATTATAATCATACATGTAGCTTGTGAAATATACAGCCCTTGGGTCTCAGCAGGCACTTTGATGCCCCTAATGTAGCTTTCAAAATCTTCACCACACTCCTCACACATTATTGTACTAAGATTTCATGGTAGAAAAAGATGTTCTTGCCAGGGCAAAGGGTTACCTCTACATCAGTAGCCATGGCATTCATTTTTAAATGGAACTTTTGAGGCAACTTAATTTTACTTAGAATTTTACTTCGCTCCTCTAATGCCATGTCTCTCACCTGCCCAAGGGTCTCTACTTCCCTTGCTCGGCTTCATCCATTTTCTTCGGCTGCCCCTTACGCCTGGAACGCTCTTCCAGAACATTTGAGAACTACAAGTTCAATCGCAGCTTTTAAAGCTCAGCTAAAAACTTTTCTTTTTCCTAAAGCTTTTAAAACTTGATTTTGTTCTGACTATTATACTGCCTGTTTGGTGCATTCTCTTCCCCTCCTTATTGTTTTATTATGATTTTATTAGAATGTAAGCCTATGCAGCAGGGTCTTGTTATTTATTGTTTTACTCTGTACAGCACCATGTACATTGATGGTGCTATATAAATAAATAAATAAATAAATAAATAAATAAATAAATAAATAAATAAATAATAAAGAGTAGAAGGAAGGTCAAGATTTTACTCACTTATCCTGTTCTCAAGTTATTGAAGTTTAGATTGCAAATTAGGGGCTGTCCCACGATGGCTGCGAATCCGCGCTCCATCAGGTATATGACACAGTTGCAGATCTGCAGCCACCACAGTGCTTTCCCATGAAGCTGCACTTTGAAAAAGTCAGGGACTTACCCCTACTTTTTCAGTGGGAGCGAGGTCAGTACAGCTCTTATTCTGCCTTTTAAAAATGTATTAGTTTTATATGCTTTTAATCAATTATATGTATTTTATGTTGTTTTGTATTTGTGTTGTACCCCACTTCGATCCAGAGGGAGAGGTGGGTAAGAACTTATTATTATTATTATTATCATTATTATTATTAATCTGACCTCACTCAGGGGCTGGTCCTGGTGGAAGGCAAACAGCGATTGGTCACCTTCCACCAGAAAGAGGGGGGCGGCTCCATTACCCAGACAACCACTGGAAACCCACTGCTTCCTCCTTGGTGTCGGGATTACCCGAAGCCACCCCGGGTAAGAAAAACCACGGGGTTTGGGGGAAGGGCTGCACCAATGCAGCACCGTGAAGACTGGTTTCTAGTTTCCTTAACCACATGCTAACCACGAGGCAGTTAGATGAGCACCTGAGTCCTCCAAATGCTCCACCCCATATCCCATCAGCCCTTGCACTAAGAGAGCGAACAGTTGTGTGATTTAGGTATTTAGGATGCCCTATATTGCTTGTTGTTGTTTATTCATTCAGTCGCTTCCGACTCTTCGTGACTTCATGGACCAGCCCACGCCAGAGCTTTCTGCCAGCTGTCGCCACCCCTAGCTCCCCCAAGGTCGAGTCCGTCACCTCCAGAATATCATCCCTCCATCTTGCCCTTGGTCGGCCCCTCTTCCTTTTGCCTTCCACTTTCCCTAGCATCAGCCTCTTCTCCAGGGTATCCTGTCTTCTCATTATGTGGCCAAAGTACTTCAGTTTTGCCTTTAATACCATTCCCTCAAGTGAGCAGTCTGGCTTTATTTCCTGGAGTATGGACTGGTTTGATCTTCTTGCAGTCCAAGGCACTCTCAGAATTTCCCTCCAACACCACAGTTCAAAAGCATCTATCTTCCTTCGCTGAGCCTTCCTTATGGTCCGTAGCCAGATCTACACTACTGCTTTAAAGCGCTTTATAACAGTTTTATAGCGCTTTAAAGCAGTTAAAGAGCTTTATAACTGTTATAAACCGCTTTAAAGCAGCTCTCGCAGTCATAGGTTACTACGGGAAATACCATTGCTTTAACTATGCGGACCTTTGTTGTCAGTGTGATGTCTCTGCTTTAACTATTTTATCGAGATTTGTCATTGCTCTCCTCCCAAGAAGTAAACGTCTTCTGATTTCCTGGCTGCAGTCAGCGTCTGCAGTAATCTTTGCACCCAGAAATACAAAATCTGTCCCTGCCTCCACGTTTTCTCCCTCTATTTGCCAGTTATCAATCAAGTTGGTTGCCATAATCTTGGTTTTTTTGAGGTTTAACTGCAACCCAGCTTTTGCACTTTCTTCTTTCACCTTCGTCATAAGGCTCCTCAGCTCCTCCTCGCTTTCAGCCATCAAATTGGTATCATGTGCATATCTGAGATTGTTAATGTTTCTTCCCGCGATTTTAACTCCAACCTTGGATTCATCAAGCCCAGCACGTCGCATGATGTGTTCTGCATACAAGTTGAATAGGTAGGGTGAGAGTATACAACCCTGCTGTACTCCTTTCCCAATCTTAAACCAGTCCATTGTTCCGTGGTCTGTTCTTACCGTTGCTACTTGTTCGTTATACAGATTCCTCAGGAGGCAGACATGATGACTTGGTATCCCCAAACCACCAAGAACTTGCCACAGTTTGTTATGATCCACACAGTCAAAGGCTTTAGAATAGTCAATAAAACAGAAATAGATGTTTTTCTGGAACTCCCTGGCTTTCTCCATTATCCAGCAGATATTGGCAATTTGGTCTCTAGTTCCTCTGCCTTTTCTAAACCCAGCTTGTACATCTGGCAATTCTCGCTCCATGAATTGCTGGAGTCTACCTTGCAGGATCTTGAGCATTACCTTAATGGCATGTGAAATAAGTGCCACTGTCCGATAGTTTGAACATTCTTTAGTGTTTCCCTTTTTTGGTATGGGGATATAAGTTGATTTTTGCCAATCTGATGGCCATTCTTGTGTTTTCCAAATTTGCTAGCATATGGCATGCATCACCTTGACAGGATCATCTTGCAATATTTTAAACAGTTCAGCTGGGATACCGTCGTCTCCTGCTGCCTTGTTATTAGCAATGCTTCTTAAGGCCCATTCAACCTCACTCTTCAGGATGTCTGGCTACTCACTGACCACTCCGTCTGAGCTATCCCCGATATTATTATCCTTCCTATACTGATCTTCCGTATATTCTTGCCACCTTTTCTTGATCTCTTCTGTTTGTTTGTTTTTAATTTAGCAGTTTTCTTCCTGCCGAAAACCTGGACGGTCTGGAGGGGTCCCTTAGCCGGCATGGTGCCGTGAGCGAGAGCAGTCGCGAAAGGAAGAACAGGGTTTCCCAAGGCACCCTCGCAGGGGCTGGCCGATCTCTTTTGTTTCTGTTAGGTCCTTGCCATCTTTGTTTTTGATCATACCCATTTTTGCCTGGGATTTACCTCCAATGTTTCTAATTTTCTGGAAGAGGTCTCTTGTCCTTCCTATTCTATTGTCTTCTTCCACTTCCGTGCATTGCTTATTTAAAAATAATTCCTTATCTCTTCTGGCTAACCTCTGGAACTTCGCATTTAATTGGGCATATCTCCCAATATCACTGTTGCCTTTTGCTTTCCTTCTTTCTTGGGCTGCTTCCAGTGTCTCAGCAGACAGCCATCTTGCCTTCTTGGTTTTCTTTTTCTTTGGGACGTTTTTTGTTGCCGCCTCCTGGACAATGTTGCGAACTTCTGTCCATATTTCTTCCGGGACCCTATCTACTAAATCTAGTCCCTTAAATCTATTCTTCACCTCCACTGCATATTCTTTAGGAATATTAGTGAGCTCATATCTAACTGATCTGTGGGTCTTCCCTATTCTCTTTAGTTTGATTCTAAATTGTGCAATAAGAAGTTCGTGATCTGAACTACAGTCAGCTCCAGGTCTTGTTTTTACTGAATGTATAGATGTCCGCCACCTTTGGCTGTAAAGGATGTAGTCAATCTGATTTCAGTGTCGACCATCTGATGAAGTCCATGTATAAAGCCGTCTTTTAGGTTGCTGGAAGAGAGTGTTTGTTATGCACAGTGAAGTTGTCCCGCTTCATTTTGTTCTCCTAGACCATGCTTACCTGTAATTCCAGATGTCATTTGACTACCCACCTTAGCATTCCAGTCTCCTGTAATGAAAATAACATCTCTTTTTGGCGTATTATCCAGTAGGTGCTGCAGATCCTCATAGAACTGATCTACTTCTACTTCTTCAGCATCTGTGGTTGGGGTGTATATTTGGATCACTGTGATGTTAAATGGCTTACCCTGAATTCGAATTGAGATCATTCTATCATTTTTTGGATTGTATCCAAGCACTGCTTTAGCCACTTTATTATTAATTATGAAGGCTACTCCATTTCTTCTGTGGTCCTCTTGTCCACAGTAGTAGATCTGGTGGTGATCTGATGTGAAGTGGCCCATTCCAGTCCATTTTAGTTCACTGACACCCAAAACATCTATATTTAATCTTGACATCTCACCAATAACTACATCCAATTTGCCCTGGCTCATAGATCATTCCAGGTTCCTAAGGTGTGTTGATCTTTAGAACATTGGATTCGTCGTTCACCACCAGCACCGTCGGCCGCTAGCTGTCCTTTTGGCTTTGAGCTAGCTGCGTCATCACATCTGGGGTTAGTTGAACTTATCCTCTGTTCCTCCCCAGTAGCATTTTGACAATCTTCCGACCTGGGAGTCCCATCTTCCGATGGTATACCGACATATCTCTGGTTGTACTGATCCATTTAGTTTTCATGGCAAGAATACTTGGGTGGGTTGCCATTACCTTCCCCAGGGATCATATTTAGTCTGACCTCTCTACCATGACCTTCCCATCTTGGGTGTCCCTTCATGGTTTAGCTCATGGCATCCTTGAGGTGCTCAAGCTCCAGCACCACGACAAGGTAACCCTATACAGCTAGCTCTATGATTTCAGCCGCTTAACCACAGCTGCGGAACAGGGTTAGTGAAGCCAACCACAATGTAGTTAGCGGAGGCACCTGGTTAAGGAAAACATATCAGACAACACCATTAACCTTGCTGCTTAACCCAAAAACCTTTAACCAGCATGGTTGATGGTGTTATCTGAACAGGGCCTATCTCTCTTTTCATTGGTGTGATGCACTTTGAGAGATAATAATTGTCATGCTATAACTATTTTTAGCTGTTTTAAAGTGTTTTAAAATTTTGTACGTTAAAGTTTTTATATTTATATTATATATTTTGGGGTTGTAATTTTTGAGAACTGCCCAGAGTGCTTTGGCTATTGGGCAGTATGGAAATGAAATGAATGAATAAATTGAAGTAAATAAATACCCACAGTGTTTGAAAGGGTTGTACCCAATATTAGTCTAATTTAAGACCCATTCATTTCAATAGTTCTAATTTAAGTAGGACTAACATTGGATACAACCAAATTATTTATCTTGATTTCAGCAAATTATTGAACAAAATCCCTCATAATATTTTGTTTAGCAAACTGGGCAAGAGCTACACTACTACTTTATAGTGGTATTGAAGTACATTGACAACTGTTGGAGCCCATGACACATCTGCACCAAGCAGGATATAACACTATGGAAGTGGTATGAAAGCAGTATATGGCATGTGTCAATGGACCCCAACAGTTGTCAGTGCACTTCAATACCGCTATAAAGCAGTAGTGTAGATCCTGCCTCCATATACCACTCTCATACCACTTTGATAGTGCTATATCCTGCTTGGTGTAGATCTGGCCCTGGTTTGAGTGTAGGCTAGGATAATCCCATCAAGTAGATTGGAAAACTGTACTCACACTGGTTGGAAATCTATACTCAAAGAGTGTTCCTCAATGGTTCCTCATCAAACTGGAGAAACATGTTGAGTACAATGTCTTACGGCTCTATCCTGGGCCCATTGAGAAAGACAGTTGAGTGGCAGGAACTATTCATGTCATTTTAATATAATTTGAACATCATTTACAATATTGATATTGAAATCATTATTAGTATCAACCATTTATGGTGGTTAGTGTTTTTGTTTTGTTTTTACTCTATGAGGTTTTGGTGTTCTGCATGATTCGGTCAAATGACGGCGGCCAGTATTATGCTTACTCTTTGACTCTGTTGAGACGACACACTAAGCCACAGTGGTTACGCATTTTGAGCTAAATATTACGGCTTAGCATGTTGTGCGAACCATGACTTAGCATGTCGTGTGAACCATTCCTAACAATGGTGGCTACATAACCATGGTTTAAACACGCTCACAAACCATTTGCTGCAAAAAGGTTAGCGGCCTAACTATGGCTTTGTGTGCTGTCTGAACAGGCTCTTTGTTTTGTTATTGGTTGTTTTGTTTTATGACTTTCTTAAGGCGTAGTCACCAGCAGTAAAAGTTTTAAGCTAAAATATGATGATGTGTTTAATATCACACACACACACCACCTCTTTGACTTCATCCCCACCCAACAATCCAATGCAGCCCCTGAGAGCTTCTTGCAAATGGACTTTTGCCCCTGCCTGAAGTACATTAATAAATGTAGCTTAGATGGAGATGAGAGCTGTTTATTTATTTAAGATATTTTTATGCCGCCTTTCATCTTACAATACCAGAGCGGTACACAAACTGTTATTAAAACCCAAATTTGATCTACCATACCCAAGTAGCTGGGTGATATTTAACTATTTTCTTTTCTTTCTTTCTTTTCTAAATTAGAAAACGCAACGCTGAAACATTTTTAAACAAAAGAACATTTTTGTGAAGTGTGGAGTTTTCCTATTAAGCACAGAAAAAGGAAGGTTGTTTTGCATTTTGAAATAATTCTAGGCATTTTAACTGTAAAGATTTCCCAAGTGTTGAAAACTTGTAAAGGGCATGTATAAACACTTCATTTTCATTTCAAAAATATAAAGAGCAAATTCAAGAGCAAAAAGGTTTTAAACTGTTGATTGGAATATTTGCATGCAGAGTATTGTTTTCTTCTCCTTGTTCCCTGAATAGCAAAACAGAAAAATTATGTGTAATTAAATTGAAAAAAGTATCAATTAGCAGTGATTCTCAAGAGCTGGGAAGAGTGTCAGCTAATGAGAAAAAACAGAACCCATCTTTTAGCAGTCTCTTCACAGCAAGACTATTCTGTAGAAAACAGAAATTCACTACTCAGTAAATTCTAAATTTAAAAAAAACACACCTGAAAAGGCTTCATACATAATTCATAGATGTTTAACAACTTTTAAAGAAACAAAGGGATTGTACAAACTGATGTCCATTTTGTACTTCTTCTCTTGCACACAGAACAGATAATGACTGTCAAACTGGTTTTAATAACATTATTATTATTATTATTAACCATAAATATTTCAACTTACTAAAGCACAAAAGAAACAAAAAGAACACATGTGAAAGAGACAAAGGCCATACAAAAGAAACACAGCTAAAAGGTGGAATGAATGTTTGAATAATCTGCCTCTAACAATGAAAACAATTACCAGTTCTCATAATCTGTCTGACATTCCAATAAAAATGTCACTCAGAACTTCTCTACATGAGTGATTTATTCCACACTCATGATTAACCACTCATGGATGTTTGCGTGTCCTTTACATGACGCTGACAACCACCAGGACATCTCGCGTACTTTTCTTCAGTAATCTCGCTCTTTAAAAAAAGAGATAATGCATAATTTAATTATCACAGGATTTACCCAGCATGTAAAGTCGGCACAGTGGTGTTATTCATCCACTAGATGGCTTGATTTCATTTAACAGAATAGAATTGCCCAGAGAGGAAGTTTTCAATTCAAAATCAGGTCGTCACCGTCTAAAGAAGTTTGTAGTGAACATGGAAAGACACAAGAAAAAGAAAGCCTGGTAAGAATGTGGGTTTTTTCCCCTTAATGTAGAGACAGCGTCATTCTCAAAGCACTGGGGCTGTGAATTCCATGTTGCACCCATAATAATATTGCTTAACACTCCTACATCCCAAACCTTGATTCTCTCCATTTTGATATTTGAGTGTTCTTCCAATACCTATCATATTATTGGAGTCACAGTTGTGCCTTCGATAGGTAAGGCAGTCAGTAAAATAAGAATTCCATAAGGTTTAATGGAAATCAGTGGAGTGGCTTGTTATAACCTTACTAAAATGGAAAGATTTCACCAATCTTCCTGAAAGTTGTACATGCCAGAACGAAATTTCTAACCTGAACATTTCAGGAAGTTTGGTTAAAGATAGAGTGAGAAAGGGCAGTTAACAGAAGAAGAAAAAAACTCAGTCATGGAAAAGTGTTTCTGAAAATGGGTTGGCTACCATACTGTGCCCATGCCTAGTTAAGCTACTGTGGCCACCACATGTTAACCATTGCTGTTTTCTTATTCCCTTTCTACTCTACTTGATGAAATGGGATTTTTAAAAATTCGATTTACTTATTTTTAAAATATTTTTTATTTGCTAATAAACGCCTATGGAAGTTCATAAGGCGGCACTCAGAATGTTGAGGGAGGGGGACCTGATAACAGTTGTTTAGAGTAAAAGCAGAAGCATCAAGCAGTAGCAGTGAACTTATGGGGGGGGGTGCTGAAAAGCAATCCCCTCAGCATCACCGGACCCTACCATAAGGAAGCTATAGAAATGAATGGGAGTGAAACTTTGTTTCATAAGGCCCATCTTTCCTTGAGGGCAGAGAGTCTTGCTGCCTGACGTCTGAGAAGCAGGCTCAGCCTGGTTCTTTCCTCTCTTTTTTGGAGAAGAAGGCCTAATCTACTCCTGCAGCCCTTTAGGGAGTGGGGAGGGATGATTGCGGGGTTTCCAGCTTCCAAGGTCCTCCCTCAGGGGCCACACGTCAGCAAATTCTCCCAGAATTAAAGGAGAGCCATCCCAGGCAAAGTTGTTGTTGTTGTTTACTACTCCTGACGCTTGTGCAAGAGCAGAGTTGCAATCTTGTGCGAAGCTGTGATTTTTAAAAAAATAAAAACACTTGGCGCTGGGAGACGCCGAGACCCATCCAAAACGTGGCAAAAATGCTCTCCCCCTCACCCCTGATACCCATGGGATCGCCCCTGGTTGCCTTTTCATTGATCCCCGCTACTCGTGAGGAACAGTGACGACCTCGGGAGGTGGGAGCACAGCACCCGCAGACCTCAGGGTTGTCCCGAGAGAGGGGGGGAAACTGGGGAGGGGGGGGAAGCAGTCAGTGATATCCCAGGCAAACAGAGTGGTCATTCCTAGATCACCACGGGATCAACAGTGTGTCATGTGGCCCGGTACGGATTACCTCGATACTACCTTGGGATAAATGGCAAGTGTAGATTAGGCCAAAGAGTCCTCTTGTCTCTTTTTGAACATGTTTTCCTTTGACTTCGAGATATTGTGCTCTCTCTCAACATTTTCTTTGAGTTCCTGAGCAGCTTGGTGTAGATTTCACCCCCTATTTGATTTTGCTCTTGGGTTTCACAGCACTTTTCATTTTTTAAAAAAATTCTTCACTCTCTGCCTGGATTAATTTTCCCTATGTGAACTTTGCTGAGTTCTATACCCTGAATTCTAGGAGAGATCTCTTTCAATCTTCCTCTAGATCCACAAAAGCCTTGTCTTCAGATCTCTCCGTGGACTAGGTAGCTACAGTATACATTCGTTTTAGTCCCACCCACCCCTCATACACACACTGTTCCTTTCCTTTCCCCCCCTAAAAGTTTGGACCACACTGCTATAAAGTAGAATACTTAAAACACTTCATTTAACTAGTTTGGGCCAGTGTAATTACAACTTTGAAACCTTTCAAAGTGCTTCTGGGCCTACTGGGATGCTACAACATTGTTTTTGTCCTAGTCACACTATTTTTCTAATAGGCCTTAGCAACTTTTAAACTAGTGTATTTTACAGAGTGTACACATGTATTTTCTTTCTAATCATTGTATGTTTCACATTTCACTGCAGTATCTGATGTTCTTTTGCATTTACTTTTCTTTATAAACTATTCATATCTTAAGACTTCTTGTGTGGCATGTTTTCATTGGTTTAACAAGTTAAAGGGGGTATTCACTGTTTTTCTGCTTATGTTTTAAAATCTATTTTCAACATGCCTAGTAACATCAAGAATTAAAGAGTTGGGGAAAATCCTTAATCTTTGGCCTTAGCTAAACCTAAGGATTATCCCAGGCAAATGGACGGGTCATCCCTGCCTGCTCCTGGGATCCCGTGTGTCATTTGGATGCACAGGGATGATCCCGGCCCGGGACAATCCCGGGATATAGGCCTAGTCTAGCCATGGCCTCTATGTGATTAGAGACACTGAATAAGGGACCCCAGGTGAACATTTAGACTGACCCCTACCACATAACATTATTCCCTCTTCTGAAGAGGTATGGACTCCAGTAGGGTGACCATATTTTGGAAACCAAAAAGGAGGACAACATGGCCACCCTATGAGGGGGTGCCCACCAACATGTCCAGCCCCCAAGGAGGCATGCTCACCAACATGTCCAGCCCCCAAGGGGGCGTGCCCACCCAAACATGGCCTTGGTCACAGGTCTGATTTCACAGTACACAATTAAGACAAACCTGTTCTACGTAACATCTTAATTTTAAAATCACTGGAATAAAGTATAAGTGAGACATTCAATGTATCTGAAATTAACTTCACTCATTCCTACTTTTGTAGCTTTTGCTGTACGTTGAAGCTTTTGCTATACTGTGTGCTCAGCTACACCAAGCAGGGTATTCCACTATGAAAGCGGTATATAAAAGACAGGAGCCACACTATTACTTTATAGATTGATTGAACTGCACTGCAGGATCTACACTACTGCTTTATTGTGGTACTGAAGTGCACTGACAACTGTTGGGACCCATGACACATCTACACCAAGCAGGATATAACACTATGAAAGTGGTATGAGCAGTATATGGTATGTGTCATGGGCCCCAACAGTTGCCAGTGCACTTCAATACTGCTATAAAGCAGTAGTGTGGCTCCTGGCTTTTCTCTACCATAGTCTAACCTTTCCTAACATTTAACACTGTTTCCCCATCACCTTACTGCATACTGCTACCACTGAACAAATGAAGCAGTTGACAAGTATACAACAAACAAACAAACAAGCATTCAGAAACAGTATAAACTACTATTAGCCTGCAAATGTTAGCCATGGAACAAAATGGACTAAAGGCTATCACCTCTTAGCTTGTTTCAACTTCAACCAGACATAACAGTCAAAAACAACCGAGAAAAACACACCTACTTCATTGAAATTGCAATACCTAATGACAAAAATATTGCAGAAAAGGAAGAGGAAAAGAGAGAGAAATATACACCACTGGCTATGGAAGTTAAAGAACTATGGCAACAAGAAAAACTTACAATTATTTGTTAGTCACATCAGTCACCAGCATGACATTGTTTTTTTTACAGAAAACCTCCAGAAGTTAGGCCTACCAAAATACATGCACGCCAACATCTAGAAAGCAGTCATACTTAAATGTTCAATAGTCAGGACATTTCTGAATCAGTAAAAGTCAGCATGACTTGGCAAAGCCCATCATGTTCATCTAGAAAAACTACCACAAGCAAGAGAGAGAGATGATGATGATGATGATAATAGCAAACCCTGTTAATTTTTTAAAGTTTCTTTAAGAAGGATGAACAATTGTCAGCCACTGTTACAAAATATACGTCGTGCCAATTATAGCAAACAAATTGGAAAGAAAGGTCTATGAGTCTAAAATGCATTATTTAATAGGAACATCACCTCCAAATCATCCCCCAAACTCACAGAAAACTACAGCCACAACAACATCACACTGATTAGAACATTAGAACATGGACCCAAAATGTTTTGGACCTGTGGGCACATTTGGGAATGTGAGAAACTGCTCTGGGCACCACCACAAAACTAGATGTGGCTAGTCACAAAATGGCTGCCATGGAGGCCTAGCTAGTCAAAAGAGAGCTAAAGAGGGAGGCGGAAGAGCAAGGCTAGAGGCCAGAAAGGCAGATAAAGAAGACGGTCCTAACATTTTTCAAGATTTTCCTTAAAAATAATAGTTTTGAAGGGGGCTAGGAGGGCACAGCTTCACATAAAATTATTCAAATAGTCTTTTATCAAAAGGTTTACACCTTCACCTTCACACAACTGTTCTTTTCTGAGGCGTCTAAAACAACCAAAAACAACTCTTTTTTCTTTTGACCAGTAAAAACCAGCATGCCTTGGGTTGCGCTGCAGTTCCACTGTCAAAACAACTCTGCCTGGCCTGCACCCCATAGGTCCAAAAGTACACTTTCCAATTCTATATCACGAAACACACACAGCTGTAGCCCTTGTGTTGGCCTTAAGAAAAATTCCAACACCCATATTCACATTATACATTAGCGTTATGAAAATTAAATGATAGGGGTCTTTGGGTTAAATTAGAATGTTGATTTCTGAAGTAGACTATTCCAAGGAAGCACATGTGCAAATCTAGCTTGAATGAGAAGCAAACACATGTGTAAGAGTGAAAGGCTCAACATGGATGAAAGGCCAAGCCAAGACTAGTGCCACTAAACAGCAATAATGCCCATGGTTACGATGTTGCTAAGGTAATTGTGACATGTCCTCCACTTCTTCATGAGCCAGGAGGGCAGAGTTGCTCAGTGTGGGAAGAGGTTGAATGCTTTCAGACCAGTTGGTTAGATCATCGGTTTCCGATATCTTAACACACAGAGAGAGAGAGAGAGAAAGTGAGACATGTAAGTGGAATTTCTTAGCAGCTTCTGCATTCTTGTCTGATCATTGTTCACCATGCTCCCTAGTGGGTTCCTTCTTCTGGTGGGATTTTCTATAAAAGATCCAGATATTCAGAGAAAAACGTACATACCTCCCCCCTACCCCGCCCATATCATTGAGAAGGGATGGGGAAGATCAGCAAATTATTCTTTGAATGTTTCTGACCACCCTCCTCCCTATGTAAAACATCTCAGGGTAGGGTACAAGTCAATCAAAGTAATTTGACATCAAGTCACTGGGCTCCTGTATTTGAGTGATTTATAGCACCCTCATGACTGGCTGCTCACGGATGTTCGTGGCTCATGTTGACGCTGCCATGAGCCACCTGTAAGTCTCCTTTTCCCAGTCTTTACATTAAAAAATAAGCCTCAAATAACCCGACTCTTCTAAAATATGTTGGGATTTGTCAGCATTTCCTGCCATGTGCAGGTGAAGCTGCGCTGCAAATGAACCACTAGAGGGTGCTGTCCCATTCTAGGGTGACCATATGACAGGAAAAACCCAGATTTGTTTGGATTTTTGGTAACAATTCTGGGAAGTAGGGGGGGTGTTATGAAATCTAAAGAAAAATCTGTATTTTTCCCATCCTCCCAACCCAAAGGGCAGCTCTGCTTTAATGAGAATTAAGCCACAGCAAAATCCCACAATCCAATATAGCATCAGCCACAGTAAGCCCCAAACTCAGTTTAGTCCTGCAGATCAGGAGGCCTCTGCAAGCCCTGTTCCTCATGTTCTCCTCACTCTCTTCCAGGCTGTCCAAGCTGCAGCGCTTATTTCACTCCCACCAATCTAAGGTGGACCCAAAAAAAGGAAGCGGCGAAGAACCGGGAGCCGCTGCAGCCACGTCCTCTGGAAATCGCAGGGGCTGGCAGTTCCCCTCTTTCCTGAGGAAGAACAAAATCAGGCCCCTGCAGAAGGATGGTGGGCTGAGCCCAAAGGCCAGATGGTTCCCCATTTGTCCGTGGCAAAAATCCATCTTGCTGGACAATGGGGGACAATGCCCTGGAGCCCCCAACATCGTGGCAGAGGGAGATGCATCTGCACAAGACAAAGGCCACAACTCACAGAGTTGCCTGAGTGCAGGTGAGGAGAAGCCCGGGACTTGGGAGGGGAGGGGAGGGGGAAGCTCATCAGGAAAGTGCAGCACCGCTGCGTATCCAGCCAAGATAGTCAACTTCGGCTATTCAGCGGAATAAAAATGCAATAAATAATAAGTAAAATGACATGACATGGGCTTGGGGGAAATTGCAAGGGTTGAAGAAGTAAAAAGTATTGACGGAAAACCTGAAAAGTGGGAGGGGACACGGACACGGACACGGACACACACACACACACACCTGTTGGGTTTAAATGGAAAACCGGGGGAGCTGGAAGGGAATAGATAGGCTGCCATCATGAAACGGAAGCACTCCACATCCTGGGAAAGTGCGTGTCAAAAGCCTATGAGCTTAAAGAATGCTGATGGCAGTGGGGCTGGAAGAGAGGGGTGGGAGATCATGTCTGAAGCAGTGGAGGGGTGCAGGATCGGTCCTGGTGATCAGCTTGTCCACCAGTGTCAATCTGGACAGCTGGATGATATCGGGGGGGGGTGGAACAGCTGAAGCCCCGCCCCACCCCACCCCTAAGCCCCACCCCTGGCATCATCTGGACCATTTTGCTTCTCTCCACGCAGAGAGAACTCTGTGCCCACCAACCTAGCAGATTCATATGGGAGGAGGTGGTCCTTCAGCTATCCCAATCCCACGCCATTTAGTACATGACAGTTCGCACCAGCGCCTTCAGTTGTACCTGGAAACAGAGGGGCAACCACTGCAGCTGATACAGGACTAGTGTAATATGGTCGACAAAGGACTTACCAGAAAGCAATCATATAGTGATCTCTAGTATAGCTAGAGTGACCAGATACAAAAGAGGGCAGGGCTCCTGCAGCTTTAACTGTAGTGATGAAGAGGGAATTTCACCAGGTGCTGCATACATACAAAGGACACCTGATGAAATGCCCTTTTCTATACAATTGTTAAAGAGAAAGGAGCCCTGTCCTCCTTTCCATATGGTCACCCTTATTCCACGCTAGTTGCAGTTTCTGAATAGTCTTTGATCCATTGCACCTATAACTGAGAAAGGTTGGGGCATGGGAAGTTTGGGTAACATGGGATTTTGGAGAGACAGGTTGGGCGGAGGGAAACGGAGAGGATTCCTCCAGGGATCTATGAGTAAGAGAGGAAAGGAAATAGAACTGCTCCCCCCCAACTCCACTAGAGATAAAAAGAATAGGAAGGGCAAGCCAGGGAGGGCAGGAATGAAGGTGTCCACTCATATCGCTGCCCCACTCCTGAAACCACCCCCCAAGGGCCTCAAACAAAGGCACTATAGGTTAGTAAGGTAAGGTGGGCTTCCTTGAGAAGGATCTGGCTCTGCCTTTGGTGAAGGAAGGGGATATGACTATGAGCTCCATCCGACAAGCTCGTTACTGGGCACTCATGGAGTTTGCTCAGGTCCCTCACATGACGTCGTCTGCCCCTTCTGGCCTTCCTTGCGTGACAAAAAAACCCCTCACTAACTCTGATGTTTTTTAAAACTCGGAATTGCTGCTGTCTCTCCTGCTGCGTGCAGGAGAAGCAGCGCCATTAGAGCAGCAGACTCAATGGGCCTCGTGCTCGTTCTGTACTTCCTCTTTTGAAAAGAGGAAGTAACTGAGGAACAAAAACACGGGCAGAGAAGCGACGGTAGGGAGCGTGTTAACCCCCAGTGGGATGGAGCTTTATGTCTACATGATCTGTGTGTTCCCTCTCCCCCCCACCCCAGAATCCACATCACAGACAAAAAGTGGCATCTCCTCTTCATGCAAAGCTGAAGATCTGTGCATCATCATCCTGGAGCATATGCGCGATGGAGAGGAGGTAAAAACAAAAACAAGCAAACACTTCCGCTGAGATATTCCCCTCACATGTAAGAGACCTTTAGGGCTGCCAGCCATTGCCTTTCAGCAGTCAGGCAGAAGCTGCATTAAAACTGTGCAATTCAGCCAGTGGTACTAAATCCACCGCTATGTTCCCCATAAAAATCCCCATGGACAAGAGCCTCCACTACTGGACGCTTACTCAGAAGTAACGCCCATTCAGCAGCTGTGTCTTCATTTAGTCTTCTCCTCCTCCTTTCTTTTAAAGTAGCTTCTGCTTCCTGGCTTCTGCCCCTTTGGGTGGTTGCTTCTTATTCACAAGTGCGACCATGAATCAGCCCAGAATGACTCAGGTCCTGTTCCCTGTAGAAAAGCGGGCTTTAATTAATAGTTTTTTATGTGCAGCCCAAAGAATTCCTCTTTAAATTAAAATCTTGAATAATCACAATTGAGCAATTATGATGAGAAGAAAAGAATATGAATGAACCACGCCCCTGATTAACAGCCTGACTCTCTTCCTACCTCCAGATCAATCGGGATGACAAAGAGGACATCCGCTTCCTCGACAGCATCTCCACTTTATGTTCTGCTATTAATCAGAACCACCAGGAGCAACTGGAGCTTCCATGCTCCAAGGGGGAATTGGCACGGGCCATAGTGGTGAGTGAGAGGCAGCACCAGAAATCTAGTGGGGAAGTGTCAGCGAGGCGGTGGGTGGAGAGCCCAGGGTTTGAATTTGGGGGAGGTTTTGGGGAGGTCGTAGAAAGAAAGACTATGCAACCATTTAGAATAGGATCACTAATTCTACCCATGATAGTATAGAATTGTAACTCCTGTTCTGAGGGTTATGCGGAGGGCTCCAAGGTGCCCGAGGGCTCAGACAAAACCAGTCGGCGGGTCAGGTTGGGATGGAAGTGTAGGACTGGGGCTGGAGCAGCCCTACTGGAGTCCATATGGGGACCTGGCCCTCACTTGCTCTGTTCTGCCCACTTGGTTTTCTCCTAGGTGGTTATGGAAAATCTCCCGATGCCGTCTGCACTGTCGCCAGTGCTCCCTAGTGCCATGGCCGCAATCGATCATTTGAGGTATGTCTTTTGGGGGGAGAAGGGTCAGGGAGGGGGAGATCTATAAGGGACAGATAAAGGCAGGGAACAGAACATTTTCAGAAAAGCAAACAAAATAGTAGAGGCACAAGAGGAAGCCAGAAAGCAACCAACCCATTAAAAAACCACAGTCTGTCTCAGCAGCCCTCAATGTTCTCAAAACACCAGAGAGCCCTCTGAGCTCCACAGTGCAGAAAAGGGCACTCAGGAGCGATTGCATCCGTGGCCTGTAGCACTTCCCCATTCCACAGCGCGACAAGGGACTCAACAGAATGGCCAGCTCTAGTTCCTGAAAAATGCCCCAATGCATTCAGGAATTGCTGGGATTCCATAAGTCTTCACTGGTGGGCCATTTTAATAGGTCCCCTAGTCCTGTGTTGGGCCAGTGACAACCTGGGACAGCTTGATGGTTGTCATGAAAGACATGATGTCCCGATTTGGTCCTATTAAGGCATAGATGTTGAAATCTCCTGGAAGCAGAATCCTAAAGATTTCCAACATCACATCTTAGACCACCTCAGCCAGGGAATCCACTGGGCAGCAGGGTGGGCAGTACACTCACGGTATGCCCAAGTACAGGCGTTTGCCTCGTGTTACCTTGGGGGACCTGACCTCAGTGCCCAAGGATCTAGTCCTCCTTCCCCTTCCACCCCTGGTGGGGACTCCCTCGGTCCTCGTCTCTGCACCTCTTGGTGTTCAGAGTCTGAAGGTCTGTGCTTCTCCAGGCCCAAGTGGAGCCTCCATGTAGGAGATTTGCAAAGGGAAGTTTAGAGCTGGTAGCCAATCATCCTGAGAGGGATAAAATCAAATATCAGCTCTCTAGCACAGCTAAGCCTATTATGTTTAACACAGGCAAATTTGCCAGGGAAACTTCCCAACTTAGGCAAGCCTATAAGGCTAATGCTTTTGTCGAATGACTTCACCTCTTGTGCATGATCTAGGTATTGTATATGTTTGATTTGTTTGGTGGTAAATTTCCTTATTGATCACAATTTGTAATTGGCATGAGAAACATGATTTGGAATGGGCAAGTGCCAGGCAAGCTATCGGTTCGGGCATCAGTTACTTTCTGATGGAGTCAATCTGGATGGCCGCCCCTCCCTCTAATACTTTCCCCTCCGCCCTGCCAGCAAATTCAGGCCTCCCCTTGCGCCGGAGCTGGAGTCCAGCCTCCTTCGCTTGGCTCTGCAAGCTGTCATCAACGTGGATGTGGCCAGCAGTGATGCCAGCGACCAGGTAAGTTCATGTTGAGCTCATCAGCACTGTGGCAAATGCTCCTACTTCAGAGCCTGTGGTACTTGATTCCTTACCTGAATCTCTGAGACAGTTTCTGCATTTGGGGCGCAGCGGGCAAAACTCTGTGCCCAGAAAAGGCAGGAAGGGGGGGAGGGGGAGAGAGTTATTGTTCATAAGCTCCATCTTATAGTCCAGAATCCACAGGACCACTTCTAGTACAAAAGTCTCTGTTCGACAGGCAGAACGACACAGCTTTGTGTCGCCTGCATGCAGGAAGGCCTTGTTAAGGAGAGACTCCAGGAAGCACAGTGTGGCTTTCTCTTTACTTTCAGGCAGCATACAGGAGATCTTTTGCAGCCCTGGAAGCAATGCTGGAGTCCTTACTAGAGGAGGACCCCACGACAGCACACCTCCTCCGAATCTTAGATGTAAGTACATTGAAGCAAGGGTGGAAAAGACATTTTTATGTGCTGGATAGGGTGACGCTATGAAAAGGAGGACAGGGCTCCTGTATCTTTAACAGTTGCATAGAAAAGGGAATTTCAGCAGGTGTCATTTGTATATATGGAGAACCTGGTGAAATTCCCTCTTCATCACCACAGTTAAAGCTGCAGGAGCTATACTAGAGTGACCAGATTTAAAAGAGGGCAGGGCACCTGCAGCTTTAACGGTTGCGACAAAGAGGAAATTTCACCAGGTTCTCCATATATACAAATGACACCTGCTGAAATTCCCTTTTCAATACAACTGTTAAAGATACAGGAGCCCGTCTTCCTTTTCATATGGTCACCCTAGCGCTGGAGGTGAAGGACAAGATGGATTAATAAGATGAATATCACTGAGGAGCAAATTATTTGGGGGTGCACAACTGCCAGTAGCATGTCATCAAGACTGGGGAAGATGTTCGCCCAGCACAACGTTTCTGAGGTGTTGCTTCCCCTTACAGCACATCCACTTCTGGTTGGAGTCGAAGGATGTGAAGGAGAGAGCCAGGGCCATCAGGAACAGCGCCTCCATCCTTCGCTACGCTACCACCATGGCGGACTTTGACGTAAGTAGCCCACAGGTGCAGACAGGTGCTTTGGCTCAAAAGGGCTGCAGAGTTCTGGGCTGGAAAGCACGAAACCTAGAGAAGTGGGCCAAAATTCCCATTGCTTTTTCCCTTTGCTGTGCGGAGCACATTGGGGTTCCTTATAGCAAAGTGCCATCGTTCTGAGCTTCCTCGTTCAGCTTGCTTTGTGAGGGAGTTGCTCTTCTGGCAGTATACAGATCGATGGAGCTTAAAATCCCACTTTCTCTCCTTCCCCCTAGAACACCTGTGAGCTCCCACAGCTGGGCCGCTATGTAGCCGAGCTCTCCATTTGCATTAATGACTCCCAAAACATCATCGGTCGCCAGGCCAGGGAGGGCGTGTTCCGCCTGTATGAACTAGCGGTCCACCAGAAAGGTAAGTTAGCGACAGCAGCTACTTGCTGGAACATAATGCATTCTACCAAATGCCCTGGTTTCCTATACCAAGAGAAACTGAAGAGCAACTTCTTATTTATTTGTTTGTTTATTTATTAGATTTTCATACCGCCCAATAGCCGAAGCTCTCTGGGCGGGTCACAAAAATTAAAACCATCATAAAACTACCAACAGGTTAAAAACACAAATACAAAATACAGTATCAAAAGCATACTGTCTCAGTTCTTGTCTCAGTTCTTCACACAAGAGACTATCATCTTATTCAGTTGTAATTTCCTGACACCGTTCTCCCTTCCTGAAGGCCGGACCAAGACATTTGGCTGTCTGAGGCACAACCAGGCATGCCCTCCCCACCCTATCCCATCCCACCACACCCCACTCCGCCATCCAAAGCCACCACCCAAAGCCAGCCAATTTATTTAGGCAGTTGAGGCAGAAAACCTTACACACACCCCACCCGCCCCCAGTAGAAAAAAAATACAGTGGTAACAACCTGAATAACTAAAGATTTGCTGCCCTCAAAGTCTGCTGCCTGAGGAAGCCACCTTTACTCTGCCTGATGGGAAGGCCCGCACTACCATAGGCCCCCGCCTTGTCCCCTGTTTCTTGGCATTCAAGAGCATGTGAGATTCCTTCTGGTGAGGCAGACTTGAACCTTCTTTACCTCAGTCTTGCCTTAGACCACTGTGACAATTAGTCAGGAGAAGCGTCAGAGAAATCCTCTTAAGATTTCTCCAGAGAGCTCTGGCTATTGGGCGATATAGAAATGTAATTAATTAATTAATTAATTAAGAGATAAGTCTGGAGGCAGCCCTCACAAACCCAAGAGCCGCTATGTGAGAAAGATCCAGAATCATCATGAGTGGGCAACCTGGGGCCCTCCAGAGGATGCTGGATTTCAACTCCCATCATCCCTCACCATTGGCTAGGCTAGCTGGGGATGATGAAAGCTGCAGTCCCAAAACATCTGGAGGGTCCCACATTCTCCTTTCCTGCCATAGATCATCATTTCAGACCAATAAAGCTTTATCTCTTGGTGTCTCTCTGTCAGGGATGACCATGGACAACACAGAGGAGCTCTGGAGCAGAAAATATGAGTTCGAACCAAAGCTGCTCTCTTACATTAACATCATGCGAGTTGGAGAGGTAAGAATGTCCCTCTGAGAAGGCTCCCCCGCCCCCGTGATGAGGATATTACTTGTTATTTTTTTACCCAGTACAACCAAAGTACACGGCCCTTTACAGAGTAACCTGAGCAGAAGAGACAGGTTGGGACGTACAATTTAAATTGTGAGTGTGTAAGAAAATATTGAAAGAGAGAAGGGAAAGGAAGAAAGGTGAATATATATGCAATTCCAATAGACATCTTTTGACTTCGTTTTGGTGGGAAAAGAAGACTGTGGCCCTGTTCAGAAGACATCTTAAATCATAGCTTTAACCACGATGAATAAGGCAAAAAGCCTTATTCACCATGGTTAAAGCTGTGGTTTAAGGTGCCTTCTGAACAGGGCCAAAGAGATGTTCATTGTCTATTTTTAGGTGTTTGGAAAGATCTTTACCGAAGAGCAGCGAAGGTCTTTTCTCAATGTGGCTCTGCTCGCCATCTACCACCCCCTGCTAAGGGTGTGTGAAGCTGGGCTCCTCCTGGTCTACTCCCTCCTGGGCAGTGGAGAACAGCTGCTGGGGAACGAGGTGAGCTGCAGGGTCTGGCTTGCTTGGGCAGGGAGGGGGCAGGCCTCAACGCAGGGCTCCCCAACCCCTTGGGGTCACTGGGCACAGCTGGGAGTTTGAAAGTGTTGTGGGTGCTCTCACAACATGGCCACCCTGGTGTTGTTTACTGATCATCAAATGGTTAAAATGGTGGGTGGGGATGGTTACAAAATACTTATTTCCCAGAAGGCAAAGTGGTGAGACTCAAAGAAAAGTGCCCCAGAACCTCAGTACAGATCAGAGGTGGGGTCTGAGGTCTAAAACATCCAAACACTTTGAAACCAAATAAAGGAGGTGTTGGAGGGAACCACCTGGCTTTGCAGTTTGCCAGCATCCCAGTTGGGTGAATTTTTTAAAAAAATCTTAAGAAATAAAACAAAAATCAGGAGGGAGCCTGGAGGGCCCAAAGAGAGATGTCCGTGAACAAATCAGTGCCCGTGGGCTCCATGTTGGAGATACCATCTTTAAAGTGCCAGCCCTTTTCTTGGATTAAAAATGGTTTCTAACATTGGGGGATTTTTCTTCCACCTCTCCAGGCATGGGAAGTAAAAAACAAGATCCGCCACCAGCTCCAGAAAATCCGGGTGTTTAAAGAGCTGCCCGTTGCCATCCAGAGCCTCTCTGCGTGCAAAGGTATCTACTTTTTTTAAACTGTTAACCTTGAAATCCACCAGTTACACACTGTTACAGAAGACACATCCTTAGAATTAAAGCATTCTGAGGCCAGGAATCAACTGAACAGAGCTCAGAGTCTTTTCCAGGTTACCCAAACCCTTCTTCATTTCAGAAGGATGAATTTAGGGTCAAGGGGAGATATTTTGTTGTCGCAAGATGTCCTTGCCAATCTACTAATAGATACAAACCTACCTTCTGCCCATCCCTGCTGTAGTGTGTGTGCACCCAAATATCCTAGTGGTCATGTCTAGATTGGTCAGAAACATGTTTATGCCTCAGATCAGTCCTTTCTTGACAACATGCGCAAGTGCACCACATCAAGAACACTGCGAACCATGGCAGATCAGCTCCCATGGTTATGAGCCATAGCAGGTGTGCCATGGACATGTGCCAGTATCCAGGGGCCTCGGACCCTGCTGTATCCATCCCAGCCCTGTCCTCCTCCTCCTCCTCCTCCTCCTCCTCCTCCTCCTCCTCCTCCTCCTCCTCCTTCAAGGGCCTAGACATCCAAGCTGGACAATCCAGTTTGAATGAACTTTCTGGGTGTCTATCTGGAAAATGCATCCAGAAAAGTTTGGGTGGATACCCATCCCTGATGAGCTTCTGGCCCAGGTACTCTCCTCTAGTTGCACTTTTTGTGTTCTGTAGCTCATTACTCTCCCAAGGCTACACTAGATGAACCACTGGCCATGCCAGCTGGCAAACACCATTCTTGCCGAGAAAGTCCCTACACCCAAGCCCCAGGTTTGGAAGCAGTAGTTTTAATGCTAGCACCAAGCCATAAACCATGTTGCCACTTTTTAATACATCCTATCTAGTGTACTGGTCAGAGAGGTGGACGGTTAAGAGGTTCAACTCCCAAAGGCCCAGGTTCAAATTCCCACTCAGTCACAAAGCTCACTGGTTAGCCTTGGACCAGTTACTCTTTCTCAGCCTAACCTAACAGGATGGTTGGGAAGATAAAATGGGTGTGGACAGAACCATGTACACCACTCTGAGCTTCTTGGAGGAAGGGAGGGATAAAAAGGATATCATCTGTTGCTGCTGTCATTATTGCTCTGCTGACCTTTCCTTCCTTACCATGTCCTGAATCTCATAGAATTACATCCCCTTTCTCTTCTCTCCCACCCAGGTGATGTGCTGGTGGAGGATCTTGACATCGCAGAGCACTAAACCGCCTTTTGCCATGCCCTCACCAGAGGAATCCTCCTCAGAGGATGAAACAGAGCCTCCAGAAACCAGGGGGACACCACCCCATTCCCTGGCACCAGGCCAGGAGGACCCTGGGCCATCAGAGGAGACGACTTCCCTGTCAGGAACTTGGGTTAATGCTTGGCCTTGTGGTCAGCCCTACATCTAAGACTGCTCCGAGCCTTTGTGGAGGTGGGGGCTTTAGCCCAGGAAACCATCCCGTTAAAGAAGCAGATGGCCCAGCTGACAGCTGATATCAGCAGGCTCCAGGCTCAGATGCCTGTGCAACGGCCTGTAGCTGCACCTCCCAGGCGGAAGTGCCCTGCAGCAGCTCCTGGAAAGCTTGATGGCTCACCTGAGCAGTTCCCTGCTTTCCTGGCACGGTGTGTGCTGTATATGGAATTGCGCCCTGAGGACTTCTGAAAAGACAAGACCAGGGTTGCGTTCCTTATCAGTCTGCTGATCGGGTCTGCTGCCAAATGGGTGACCCCGTACCTGCTACAGGCCAGTCTGCTCCTCTCTGATTTCAAAGGCTTTCTAACCCAGATGTGCCAGGTCTACAAGGACCCACAGAAGGTCAAAACCATTACGTGTAACATCAGGTGACTTCAAGGAAGGGAAAATCAGTTACTGAACATACAAATGATTTCCGTCTGGTGTCCCGAGACTTGGAAAAGAATGAAGCGGCCTTAACAAACCAATTTCAGGAAGGCCTATCTGATGACATCCGTGATGAACTGGCATGAGTAGGAAGACCATCAGCCCTCCAGGCCTTGATTCACTTATGCCAAAGAGTAGATGGATGGCTAGAAAGCCGGCAGCTTGTGCATCATTAGACCCACACCTGGGAATCCAGGCTTTCAGGAGAAACCCGGCTGAAATTGACTCATGAGGAGAAGGACCGTCAGAGACAAGATGGTCTCTGCTTTTGCTGTGGGACCATGGGGCACCTTGCAGTCACCTGCCCTGCCAAACCTCCATGGCCTGCAGTTCTGAGAGATGCTGCAAAAACTCAAAAAGTGGATATGGCTCCAGAGCCTTGTCCCTCTGTACAGTTTCGCAAAAACACTTCCTCGTAGAAGTGACTCTTCAGTGCCCAGGGCACGCCCTGATGCATAGCATTGCTGTGATGGATTTGGGAGCCTTAAGCAATTTTATGGACATTGCCTTTGCTGCTGCTCACCAGATCCTAACTCTGCCCACAAGCCACCCAGTGGTGATAGAGACAATTGATGGCAGGCCTGTGACTTCAGGGCCTGTAATTGATAGCATCAAAATGTGTCCCTCACCCTGGAGATCCAGGAACATAAATAGGAACTTCATTTCTATCTGGTAGCGACACCACACTTTCCCCTGGTATTGGGAATGACTTGGCTGGCCCTCCATGACCCGCAGATATCCTGGTCCCAGAGTGACCTAACTTTTTCCTCCCTATATTGTCAGGAGCACTGCTTACCTGAAAGAGGGAGCTCCACATTGGAGGAGATGCCACTGCCTGACCTCAAGGATCTTCCTGCTAAATACAGTGCTCCATCGGCTCCATGAACACCGTTTAGATGCCCAGACAATTTTGCATCCACCCAGATCCTGCTATCTATGGCAGAGCGGGTCCGGGTTCAGCAGCAGCAAGACAAATATGCACAGGCCCACTCCGTGAATGTCAAGATCCAGGTACCCCAGAAAATTCCCTTTTTTCAGTCCAAAACAGACTCTTCTACAACCAGGAACATCTTTATACCCCATCAGGGTGCCTCCAGGCAGAAGTATATCAGCTTTGCCAATGCAGCTGACCAGCAAGACATTCCGGCCTTTTCAAGACCCTCCACTTAGTTACTAGGGTCTTTTGGTGGCCTAAAATACAGGAAGAGAAACTGCTCAGCAAGAGAAACTGCTCAGTTCATTTAGAACCTTCATTTCTAATAGCTCCAAAGAAAGCTGGCGTAAGGTCTGGGATGAAGATCTCCGGATAAACACTTTGTACATACCAGGTGAAGTTTTTGCAATGTAACCGCTCGTTCAGCTCAAGACGCTCAGTAAGGTCTCCGTGTGTTTTCTCTCTAGCCATCTGCGAGGCCCGCTGGTTTCTCCTGTAGAAGATTTCCTTGTAGTCGTCCATCCAGACTTCTGCAAAGTACACCTGGTTCCTGGAGATCACTTGAGTCCCTTTCAGGAAGGTGTGGAGACTTTTGGAACGGAACATGTGGCCAACGACTGAGCAAGGAATGATCTCCAGCTGACCTCCACTGCCAAACCTGAAAGGACATCTCCACATTTCCCCCTCCCCAGATCTCCATCTGGTTGTCGTATGAGCCGATGTGTTCAAAATAGGACATGGAGATGGCAAAGAGGCCACCAGCAAATGTGGGGGTCTTGATAGGATAAGTCTCATCTTTCCTCCTCTGCTCTCATGTTGAGGGATGGACTCCCATCCCAAAGTCAGACTCCAGTCAAAGTCCCCTCGACTGTGCACCTTCCCATATTGAGTTGGCTTGGAGAACTCAAAGGTGTTCAATTGTGAAGATATCTGGACTGACCACAGCTGTGGGCTCTTCAGTAATTCGCGATAAGAGAGGCTCTAACCACCCATGGAAACATTCACAGTGAGCATCCAGGAATGTGAGTACATCTCCTGTAGCAACGCTGGCACCGAGCAATCGGGCTGTTATTAAACCCTTCCTTTCCAGCTGCCGGACGACCTTCACTATCTGCAATTGCTTCACATAGTTGTCTAACTCGTCTTTCAAGTAATCATCTGTACTGGCATCGTCCACAAGAATGATTTCTTTTAGCAATATAGCTGGGGAGGCATACAGAACACTGCACACAGTGCGAAGCAAAGTTGACCAGGCCTCGTTATGGAAAACGATGACGACGCTGGTGGTCGGGAGGGGAGGGCATCGTTTGAATTTTTGGTCGATACACTCTGGAGGCCAGCTGTCTGGTCTTAAGGCCCTTTGGAGAGAGATCCGGTCAGTGGCATAGGCATTGAAACAGTGCTTGTCGTAGCCATGTTCTTTCGCTTTCGTCTCCTCTGGTGTCCACTTGAAAGGTTTGCCATCAGCTCCTGGGCTATTGGGGTCTTGAGGTGGACATTCCATGAAGGGCTTCAGTTCTGCTGGTGTGTAATATCCCGGCAGGCAGGACTTGCTGTCCCGGACAGGCACCTCTTGCTGAACCGGAGCCCCAATCTGCAGCTTTGGCCTGGAGTCCTGGATGTTGTTGACGGCTCCCATCATTATGTCAATCATTTGGTCTTTCCTGACCACAGCGTTCTTTAGCCAAGGCTCCTCCCTTTGGTCCCCATTGCTCACATCCCTTTGCATGATGAAGAGGAAGTCCACAAAGGCAATGCCCCCAAAGCCAGCTTCAGTGGGCCGTAATGTCTTCAGAGCAGCCTCATCGTGAGCGTGGCTTCAACGACTACTCCTACATCAAAGACGCAGCCTCTTCAAACCTCTGCTTATTCTGTGGAATCTCACCATCTTTCTCCAAACTGAAAATGGGCAGCTGGAAAAGTTTGGGTTGAAAGGAGCCCATTTAGAACCTTTTCTGCCTACATGGTTTACCAGAATCCATAGTCTCAGACCACAGCACCCAGCTTCTGGCTCATTTCTGGCAAACCCTGTTAGAATAATTGGACGTACAACTCCACCTCTCTTTGGCCCATCATCTCCAAACAGATGAGCAAACGGAGAGTACCAACACTACCCTTGAACAGTACCTCCGGTGCCATGTCAACTTTCACAGGACAATGGGGCAGAATTGCTGCCCTTAGCGGAGTTTGCATACAAGTCCCAGCATTCCTCTACCCACCAAACACCATCTTTGTACATTATGGGTACCACCCATGACACTTCCCTTCGATCTCTCCACCATCGTTAGTTCTAAACACAGATCAAGTAATTCAGAAACTCTACATCAGGTCTTATGGGAGCGACTGGATTGGGCCAAAGAAGCATATAAACGCAGTTAAACAATATCAACCTGACCCAACATTGGCGGTGGGAGATCAGGTATGGCTATCATCCCTGCATCTCCCCGCACACCAGAAGCTGCATACTGGACTGACTGCCTGTGCTAGGACGCTTTGCCTGTTTGCCTGGTCCTGCTTTGCTTGAACTCCCTCAAACAGAAGCCTGTCTGTTGGAACATTTGCCTTCGTTATTACTGAGCCTTGTGGTCAGCCCTATAACTAAGACTGTGACAGCCAACAGAAGACCCCTGTCATCACTTTCTTTCTCTTTTCTTCCCTTCCCTTTCCATGTTTCTCTTCTGTCTTTTTCCCTCCTTCTCTTCCCCCCTTCCTGCCTTTTTTCCCTTTCTCCTCTGCTGGGCACAGCTGGAGAAAATGGGACACAGTCATTTCCCCCCTCCAGCTGTGGATGCGCTAGTCTATCTCTATCCGACAAGGTTTTTTTAGAAACTCCATAACTCCCAGATCTTTTTCAAACCAGATGTAAATAAACCATAGGAGCACTTGTGACAATGTGCCACTAGTGCTGCACCATTTTGGGGATATTGCCTGAAGCATCTAACCCTTCATTGACAACCTAGAACTGAGTGAGTTATTTTGTTTGGTCATTTTGGCTTTTAAGTTGTGCCAAGAGAGTAGCCTTTTTCAGCTTTCTGGGCTCAATTTTGAGGGTATTTTCCTTCTTTATTCGTCTCTGTTTGAGTGTGTATATATAGTTTTCTCCTTATTAGTAGAGCAGCTTAGCATTAAAACCATGCACACTGCTGCCTTACAGAATGAAGTAGGCGAAAAAAAATCATAATCAAGTTAGGTTATGAGCAAAAAATTCCTACTTGGCCCCCCAAAAGGGCAACCAGCAAGCCCATACTGTCTACAAGGAGGGGAGGGAGGGAGCCGCGAAGTGAAAGAGGAACCGGGAAGGAGTGAGCAAGGCTTAAAACGCCTCATAGTCTCCTCCCTCCTCAGTGGCACCATATGGAGGCCACCAGTGGTGAGCCTCCATGTCTGATCTCTCTCGCCCCCACCCACAACTGGCCACCCCCGTCCAGGCAAGCCGAGCGTGGGAGGGGGTATTTCTGTGAGATAAAAAATAACAGCGTTATTGTGACAAAACTGAATTTTGGGTGCCATTTTCCAAGATGACAGCTGTTACGATGATTTCCTGAGCTGCCCCTATATCTAATTTTAATCTACATGGTAATAAATTCCACCATACCAAACTTCACACTTGTATCACAATGTGCATGGTTTGGTCAGAAATTGATATTAAGCCGCTCTACTATATAAAAATTGCATTGCTTTATTAAATGATTGGATTCAGTGTGTATTTGGATAGGAGAAGTCACAATTCAGAATTTTAATGGTGGTTTTTATATAAAAAAATATTTTGTGGGATAATAGGAATAACTCTGCATTCTTCCAGACACTAGGGTGTTACAGAGAATGTCATGTAGCTTGGTCAATTCTCATTTCCTGCTCCCTCCTCTTCCTCTTCCTCTTCCTTTCTCTGCAACAAGTATCATGTGGTCTCTCCAGAGAGGAAGCAAAGATCCAATATCTCATGCCTTTGCTTACTTGCACTCACACACCTAGCGTTAGAGGGTGCTTGTGATTTAACAGTCTTAGATAGCTTTCTCTGAACATGTATGTAAAAGCATTAATAAAGTTGATTGGAACTTCTTTTAAACTGGCTCTACCCTACATTTATTGCCTCCAATACTGAATGATGTGTTGCCGTGCTTTCTCTATATAAGGCCATTCTGCTGTAAGTCATACTAGACTTTCCAACATACTTAAGACAAAGCTATTTCAATTATAATATGTCTTCTCATTAACTACAACATATTTAGATGCCTCTCATAATATGATGCCCTAAGCTATGGCTGGCTTGGCTTGTGCCACAATCCGGCACAGTTCTTATATAATGACAACCCAAAATACAAGTTGAATATCAGTTGTTGAATCATGGGTTGTTGTTGCGTGCAAACTCTCCACTATGGTTTAACTAGAGGTTCTTAACCATGAACAATCGAAAGTCCACAATCCAACAATAAACCATGAGTTTGCTTCCTGGGTTGTTTGTGGTTAACAACCCATAGTTAAAACATAGTGCCAGGTTAAGACATAACGAAAATCCATATTTCAAGAACAACCCACAATTCAATGACAACCCATTCTCTGGGTTGTTGTTACTATCACCCTACAGTGACCTGATTTGCACATCACAAGCAGCCACCATGGGGGAATTTCCCAGTGGGGATGCTTGTTGTGGTAGTTGCCACCATTCTTGAATATTTCAGCCTGTTATTTGCAAACTCAGCAAAGGTGGTATGTTGGGAGTGGTTGACAAGTCACTCATAACCTCTGGGCTTTTTTAGGGTTGCACATATTAACCACCCCAATAACCCACCCCGGCTGAGTTAACATTCAAAATGGCAGCTGCCACCATGACAAGAAGCCCCAGGAGGGATTCACCAATGGTGGCTCCTCCAGATGTTTGAGTCGGGCCATGGTTTAAAACACTCTCTAGCAGTCAGTGGTCTGAGCACAGGTCCTCAAAAGTCTGTTGCTGTGAGGAGGCGCCATCGACTTAGCCTTTTATGTGTTAATCCTTTGTTGTCCTTCTCTGAAACTTTTTCAGGGCTCTCAATGGGTGTTTCCCCACTCCCCCAAGTTTACTGATGAAGCTGAACCAGTCTGCTGCTTGCCAAGTGTTTCAGTTTCCAGAGATAGGGGAGATCATCATTATTGGGTTGGAGTGGGTGGGTTAGTTTTCTGTCCTGAACTTGCACACAATCTGATAAGTACTACAATTATTGGCCAAAATGGAGTATTTACAGAAAAGATACCACTGCGGGAATTATCTCATAAGATTACACCGCTCCAGAATAAACATCATTTATGGTTTTTTAAACAAAAACTCTGTGTGTGATCCATCAGTTTGTGGACTAACAAATGTGGGAACTCTGCAATTTATCAGAACGGAACGGATTTAGTATACAAGAGGATATTTCCATCAAAGTAACTCATGGGCAGCACAAGAATTCTCAAGGTGGGGTGATAATGTGGATCAGTGGAAGTTTGTAAGAAAATCATGAATATCAAAACAAAGAAAAAAATTTCAAAGGACAAATAGAAATTTGTAGCAGTATTGAAAGATAAGTAAGCAATTTTTAGAATCTCAGTTTATGAGCTTTGATCAAAAGAGCGGCAATAAATGTGATGAAACTGAGAAGGATTTGAAAAAACAAACAATATTTAAAGACCCCATTGGACTTTGAAGAGACTAAAGAAAAAAATTGGCCTAAAGCATTAAATTTGTTAATGCCCTACAAGAACTTCAAGAAGTATTGAATAAAGATTGATCAAGGCTGCAATCCTATGCATGTTTAAACAGAAATAATTCCTGCCACTTGTAGGATGTATTTCTGTCTAAACATGCATAGGATCGTGGCCCACGTAAGGTCTTCTTTTAGAGGGGAGGGCAGACTTCAAAGACAGATGTACTTAAAAAAAAACTAGAAGCCTACTTTTCAGCGCATTCTGAGGCTAGGAATATGTTTTCAAAAGGAAAACTGAGCTGAGGTCACAGGTAGGGTGACCATATGAAAAGGAGGACAGGGCTCCTGTATCTTTAACAGTTGTATTCCAAAGGGAATTTCACCAGGTGTCATTGGTATGCATGTGGCACCTGGTGAAATTCTCTCTTCATTCCAGCAGTTAAAGCTGCAGGAGACCTCCCCCTTTTGTATCTAGTTAAGAGACCAGGGCTCCTGCAGCTTTAACTGTTGGGACGAAGAGGGGATTTCACCAGCTTCTGCATGCATGCAAATGACACCTGCTGAAATTCCTCTTTCAATACAACTGTTAAAGATACAGAAGCCCTGTCCTCCTTTCCATATGGTCACCCTGGTCACAGGCCTTTCACACAAAACTCTCCTCCTGTTTATCCCAAGTGTTCTTCATTTCAGCAGCCTAATTTAGGTGGAAAAGTGAGTTTGCTATTGGGAGTTGGAAGGTCCGGCCAATGTACCGCCAGTCACCCAGAGATAGATCAGGATCTACTGATCTATCTTCTGCCCACTCCTGAGAAGGCTGTAAGAAGTCAAATGAAAGCTCAGGTACTTGAAGACAAAGTGAAGCATCTCAGGGTGAACCAGGGCTGGTCCAGGCTGTTTTGCTGCCAGAGGCAAAGAATAAGATGGCAACTACAACTCTCATCAGCCCCAACCAGCATGGCCAATAGGCAGGGATGAAGGGAGTTTCTATACAGACTGCCAGGGAATAAGACCCATTGAAGTCTGAGTGAAGACATATAGGATTATGCTGAGTGTTCCTTTTATTTGTGCTTGGGGAACATCTATTTTGGGGCTTATCTGCACCACAGATTGAGCTGTAGTGTAGATAAGAGGCACTCACTTAGGAATGCTCAAAGTTTTTGTCTCAGCAATACTCAAGGGTTTTGTTCGGTCCACATTTTGTAGCAAACCTATTTATTTATTGAATTGATTTATGCCCCTCCTCCCAGCTGTAGACATGCTGCAGCCCAGGACATGCTGCAGCCCACACACACACACACACACCTGGCATTGCTTGCCCTCCCCAAGATATATGGTTGCAAAGTAATCATCTTACAGTAGTAGGCCAGAGCTAGGCCTGTGAGTTAACTTTTAATCGAATTATATTCATTTCTTTTTTTCCTTTCTCACTCCTCATGACAACCCTGCAAGGTAGGCCGATGCAAGGCCTGTGAGGTATCCTTAAAATGAATTGCATTTGTTTCTCTCTCTCTTTCTTCCCGACACACAGCCAGGGCCGCCTTGAAGCCACCATCATTTTTCATATTCCCACAGAAAACAAAAACTACAACTCCCAACATGCCTTTCGCTGTGGTGCCCAACTTGCCAAATGGTAGGGTGACCATATGAAAAGGAGGACAGGGCTCCTGAATCTTTTACAGTTGTATTGAAAAGGGAATTTCAGCAGGTGTCATTTGTATATAAGGGGAACCTGGCAAAATTCCATCTTCATCACAACAGTTAAAGCTGCAGGAGCTATACTAGAGTGACCAGATTTAAATGAGGGCAGGGCCCCTGCAGCTTTAACTGTTGTGAGAAAGAGGAAATTTCACCAGGTTCTTCATACATACAAATGACACCTGCTGAAATTCCTTTTTCAATACAACTGTTCAAGATACAGGAGTCCTGTCCTCCTTTTCATATGGTCACCCTACAAGTGGGAATCCTGCCGTTGAAACTCACCGGAAGTGAAGTCTGGCCGAGCCAGTCCACATTGCACTGTGCTGATGGTACCCATAAATAGGCAGTGAAGGAGCTGGCTGCTTGAGCTTGGCCATTGCTGTTGGCAACGGGCCCGGAGCTGCACCCTCCTTCCCTCCAGCTCCCAAGGGTGCCTAGCGACTGAGGCAGCCGGTCTCAGGTGCTCTCTCTTCAGGCCTAGGATGGGGAGCCACTTCCAGATGATGGGCGAAAAGCCTGAAAAGTCTTCCCTCCCACCCAAGGCATGCTGGGAGTTGTAGGTGTAAGCCTAGGTCCCTGAATAACGTGTTCATCTCTGAACACCATCTGAGGTGAGGTGGGAGACAACTTCTTAGTTGTGGCACCCTGCTTGTGGATTTCTTTTTCCCGGGCAGGCTTGCCTAGTGACGGCATTAATGGCTTTCCAGTGCCAAGGAATACATTTTTCCCAAGGCCTTTTAATTTGATGCGACTTTTTATGCTGCGTTTGTTGTTGTTGTTGTTGTAACTAAACCACATCATTCCAAGACAGATGCAGGAATTACTGAATAAAGTTTATGATTTTTATGTATCATTGAAACAGAAGAGTGAATGGAGGAATGATGGATAGCTGAGGCTAGAATGGAGTGGTGGGTTGGGTGAGTGGCAGTTGGAGAAAGTCATAGAATCCTAGAATCATAAAACAGTAGAGTTGGAAGGGGCTTATAAGGCCATCAAGTCCAATGCAGGAATCCACCCTAAAGCATCCCTGACAGATGGTTGTCCAGCTGCCACTTGAAGGCTTCTAGTATGGGAGAGCCCACAACCTCCCTAGGTAACTGGTTCCATTGTCGTACTGCTCTGATAGGGTGACCATATTTTGGAAATCAAAAAGGAGGACAACATGGCCACCCCATGGGAGCATGCCCACCAACATGTCCAGCCCCCAAGGGGGCGTGCCCACCCAAACATGGCCTTGGTCACAGGTCTGATTTCAAAGCACACAATTAAGACAAACCTGTTCTACATAACATCTTAATGTTAAAATCACTGGAATAAAGTATAAGTGAGACATTCAATGTATCTGAAATTAACTTCACTCATTCCTACTTCTGTAGCTTTTGCTGTACGTTGAAGCTTTTGCTATACTGTGTGCTCAGCTACACCAAGCAGGGTATTCCACTATGAAAGCGGTATATAAAAGGCAGGAGCCACACTATTACTTTATAGAGGTATTCAACTGCACTGCAGGAGCTACACTACTGCTTTATAGTGGTACTGAAGTGCACTGACAACTGTTGGGGCCCATGACACATCTACACCAAGCAGGATATAACACTATGAAAGTGGTATGAAAGTGGTATATGGTATGTGTCATGGGCCCCAACAGTTGTCAGTACACTTCAATACTGCTATAAAGCAGTAGTGTGGCTCCTAGCTATACCGCTTTCAAAGTGAAATATGTAGATGAGCCCTGTATGTGATACAGTCTTCCCTTCCTTCAAATATCTTTTCTGACTGCAAATCCTTCACTAGATGACCATAATCTAACCTTTCCTAACATTTAACACTGTTTCCCCATCACCTTACTGCATACTGCTACCACTGAACAAATGAAGCAGTTGACAAGTATACAACAACCAAACAACCAAGCATTCAGAAAGAGTATAAACTACTATTAGCCTGCAAATGTTAGCCATGGAACAAAATGGATTAAAGCGTGTCTTAGCTTGTTTCAACTTCAACCAGACTTAACAGTCAAAAACAACTGAGAAAAACACACCTACATTCAAATTGCAATACCTAATGACAAAAATGTTGCAAAAAAGAAAAATATACACGACTGGCTATGGAAGTTAAAGAACTATGGCAACAGGAAAAACTTACAATTATTTGTTAGTCACATCAGTCACCAGCATGACATCGTGGTTGTTTTTACAGAAAACTTTCAAAAATTAGGCCTACCAAAATACATGCACGCCAACATCCAGAAAGCAGTCATACTTAAAACATGTTCAATAGTCAGGGCATTTCTGAATCAGTAAAAGACAACTTGACTTGGCAAAGCCCATCATGTTCATCTAGAAAAAACACCACAAGCAAGAAAAGAGAGATAGATGATGATGATGATGATGATGATGATGATGATAGCAACCCTGTTAATTTTTTTAAAGTTTCTTTAAGAAGGATGAACAATTGTCAGCCACTGTTACAAAATATACATCATGTCAATTATAGTAAACAAATTGGAAAGGAAGGTCTATGGGTCTAAAATGTATTATTTAATAGGAACATCACCTCCAAATCATCCCCCCAACTCACAGAAAACTACAGCCACCCCCACTACAAACATGCACATGCATTCATTCAGTCAAACAACAAGGCATCCCATTCAGACATCAATACACTCACACTGCCAGCACACGTGTTTACACGCACACGCACACACACAGTCAGCATCACTCACTCCAAAAACACTCATGCACACACGCATGCACACGTGCATTCACTCAAAGATCCCATGCATCCCATGCACCCCCACATTCTCTCTCACACACAAACAAACCTCAGTCTTACCTCCTACTCTATCTTCTCCTCTTCCTGCTTGCTTCTTCTTGCTGCTTCTGCTGCTTCTTCTGCGCTGGGGTGGGGTGGGGTGGGGTGCTGGAGGCTGCTTTGCTGGAAATTCCTGCACGCAGCCCCCCACCACTCACCTCGCTCTCACCGCCCACCCCTTGCGGTGGCCATCTTGAATCTCACCTGAACTCACGCGAGATCTCGGCTGTTGGCTGGGTCTCACAGAGTTCCCAGCCAGCTGCCGAGATCTCACGTGAGTTTGGGCGAGATTCAAGATGGCCACCGCCACTCGCTGGGGAAATTTAGGCCTGGTAAGTTGGAGTTGGGGTTGCTGCGGGTCCAGTAACCACAACCCCGGTATTTTGGGCCCCAAGTCCGGTTCCTCCGGACCCCCAGCTCTCCCAGGAGGTTTCCGGAATTTTCCGGCGGGTCTGGGCAGCCTAGACTCCAGACTACTAAAAACAAACAAATTGGCAGACCATAATAACAGTTTGCTTCATGAAGTAGGTGCTCTTGCAGGCTACCAAATGGATGGTCTAACAGGCCATAGAGTTTCCTGGCTGGGTCTGCCAGAAACCCAGCATCACCACACCTTGCACGTCCATGTTCTAAAGCAACCGCTCTCAGCTGAGCTTCATGAAATCGCATCCTCCACCCCTGGTTTTAATTTTCTGACCTCCCCTGGCTGGGCCTTGCAGGAAACTATAGGGACAGACAGAGCAGGCAAACATAACACACAGAGTGCTGAGAGTGGCAAATCTAAAAGCAAGTACAATGCTTTTCAAAAACCAAGGGATTTCAATAATAAAAAAAACCTTCGGTTTAAAAGACCAGAAGATAAGGCTTTCTCACCTTGTTCCAAACTCCACAAAGCCAGGAAATTGGAAGCTATTCCAATATCACATGCTCTGTGATCAGTCATGATGTTGTGCAATGTCACAAATTGTGCTTGGTTAAAACTTATCCTCCATGCACCCACACTTTTCCTGGGTCTTTCAGCCTCAAATCCAGATTGGGATGATGGAGTGAATCATCAACAAAACTCTACCCCTTCCTCCCCTTCGTACCTGTGCCATAAAAGCACAAGAACTGCGTTACTGGGTCACTCCAAAGTCAGTCTAGGGGAGGATCTACACGTTGGTGCGAAGGCGCTTCATTTAGGTACGTCTTTTAAAAAGGCGCACGGAAGCGCCTCTTTCTTCACTGTGTGTACTGGAAAACGAGCGTTGGAGCCGTTGGTGGGGGCTGTTCCCCACCCCGCCCCACCCCACCCCAGTCCCCTCCAACACGCTCCATCGCCAAAATCGGATTCTCCCTCCACCCACCCCGCACTCATCTCTCTCCACCTAAAAAGTGGAGCTGGGGGTGGTGGTGTGTGTGTGCTAAGCATGGCATTTGTTTAAGTTACTCTGACACAGGAAGGAATAGATGTGGGCAGGGAGATGTGTTTACTCGGAAGTAAGTTCCCCCTGTGCACAGAGGGTACATCTCCACTCACTCCCACCCCCACTTCTACAAGGCAGACGCTTTTAGTTCTGCAAAGATACATTACCGTGCTCCTTAAGAGCCGAGCGGTGGCTCCTTCACAAACTACGACGAGCATTGGAGCCGTTGGTGGGGGCTGGGGAGTTGAGGCGGAGCGTTTTCCAGTACACACAGTGAAGAAAGAGGCGCTTCCGTATGCCTTTTTAAAAGACGTACCTAAATGAAGCGCCTTCGCGCCAACGTGTAGATCCCCTCCAGTTCAACACTAGACAACAAGATGACTCTGGAAGCTCTTGGGTAAGGCACGAAGGTGTTGAGCACCCATTGTTTGTCTCTTGCACCTGGTTCTCACGGGTAGGCTGCCTCTGGATGTACTTCCTCCCTTACGTTGGTCAAGATTAGCTCAACACATCGTGGCTCTTACAGGTGAGATCCTGCAGAACATTGCTGACGGTTGGCTCTAAGAAATTTTAAAGTCCTAATGCAGGAAGCTGTATCTGCAATGCTCATGGAGAGGAAAGCAAGTAAAATGTGAAGCACCATACATGAACTAACGTTTCTGGTACAGAGTGACTGATGAAGGAATGAAACGTAAATACAATCCGGAGTAGTCGTTTCACTCTGTATAGAGTTCTTATAGCAAATATGTGCTTTATAATAACATGTCTCATTTCATGCAGTTTCTCAGCAAACATATTGCTTTATAACATCACCTGTGCATTACATTTATAGCAAAAAAGTAGCTCTGATTTTTCATATATAAAAAATTCTATAACATTCTGTGGTTTTATATATATTGTAAGTGTTGTAACAATAAAGAATTGAATGATTAGCTAATGTAGTTCTCTAGTTGCACAGTTTGTATTCATATTATTAGTGTAATGGTCTCCTGTTTTGTGTTTGTTAACTGTGCGGGCTCCTCTCTGCTGTTGTGCATGGCTGTACAAATAGCCAAAAAGGAGGAAAGGCATCATCAAAAAAAGAGGATAAAAGAAGATGCCAATTTGCATAATGTTTGCATATGCAAATGTATATGCACAGATGCAAATTTAGAAATAATAACTGTGCCTGCTCACACCACCTCCTGTCGATGTGCTGGTCTTTGACTTTAAACCAGAGTTGGACTGGGCAGCCCATCAAACAGAGGGCAGTCCTCTAACTGCCAAGAAGGCCCAGCAACACCAGCAGGCCATGTGAGTGAACTGGAAGAAAAAGTTTTACATTGCAGTAGAAGCCTGCGTGCATGGCTGGGCCTGCATGATCTCCTCAGGGTCAGAACCCTTCTGGGTCGAACTGGATCAGCAGGGAGAAGTTTGGGAGAATTGCCCCCAAATTGGCAATATGCTCTCACCCCAAAATAAAATAAATAAATCACCACCTACAAAGAGACAGCAAATTAGACATTTCCATTTCACAGCAGCACTAAAATGAATCAAAGGCACAGACAACTGCAACAAACTGTAAATTTTATAAATTCTCCTACACCCTGTTCAGATGTTATGCTCTTACAGGAAAACATGTAAGAAGGACAGAGCTGTGCATTTCAGCCCTTCCCCCAATGTCCCCAAACTCCCAGTGTTGAGCAGGGAGGTCTGCATGGTGTTTAAAGCAAGGTTCCCAGTCACTTACAGACTTCTATTTGCATTCAAGTGTAAATAAGTAGAACTCCCCTGCAGACTTCCCTTCTAAAAATTGTGAAATTAGGAACTTAGAGCTTCATCCCACATACCTGTTTCCCTCGAATTATCCCTGTAGCACTAAGCTGTCGGCGTTGTTGTTGTTGCTACCAGGCAGCAAGATCCTTTGCATACCAGGAAATGGGTTTAAGGGGGGGAAATGTAAAAAAGTCATAAAAAATCAATGGATGACCCAATCTTATTCAAATTTGGTATGCTTCAAGCTCTCCTTAATATCTATTACTGTGCCAATTTTGAAGTCTTTATCTTTAAAGCTTACGCAGATCATAGAATCATAGAATAGCAGAGTTGGAAGGGGCCTACAAGTAGGGTGACCAACTGTCAGGATTTACCCGGATTTGTCCTGGTTTTTGTTCTTTCCATGGTGTCAGGGGGGATTTTCTATAATTTTCAATAATGTCCTGGAATGACACACCTTCCCCTTTAAGGCTGCCATTAGCATGGCAGGAGGGAATGACATGCTTTCTTGAGGCACATCATTCCCCCACCCCGAGCTCCAATTGAGGTCTTAAAGGGGAAAGTGGGTCATTCGTGGACATTATAGAAAAGGCCCCAATTGGAGTGGATGGTGGTGGTGCAGAATGAAATCCTTTCCCTTCCTCCACTCTAATCGGGTTCTTTAAGGTGGCGGGGGAATAACGTACTTTCTGCAGGACTCAGAAAGCTGCTTCCCCACACACACACTAGGTGTCCTCTTTTTTGGTTTCCCAAATATGGTCACCCTACTACAAGGCCATCCAGTCCAACCCCCTGCTCAATGCAGGAATCCACCCTAAAGCATCCCCGACAGATGCTTGTCCAGCTGAGATACGCTCAAAAACTAGTAGCAAAATACAGTGAGTCTTTTGCCTTTATAGCACAATTAAAGCAGGATGCATGGGAGTACTTCACAATAAAAGCAGATTATAAGCTGGAAAACTTCGGAGTCCTTTGCACGCAATTCGCAGTGATTGCACAGTATAATGCTGGTGTGAGAAAGCTATTAGAGGGTGAGGCGAGAGCGCTGCCCACAATGACATTTGGGGCGGGGCCAGTGCTCTTGGCCCTGCACCTCTTGAGCCTCACACCTGAATAAGGCTCTAGTTAAACCAGTATTCAGAAGACACAGAATGTAAGCTAGATCAAGCTCACAGATCAGTACAAGAACAGCACAGGAGAAACCCTCTTATTCCTAAATGGTCATCGAAATCCTCTCAAAATAGTTAGAGACTTTAGGGCTTCTCTAAACTTTGCAGAAACTGTGGTGCCAGTTCAAGGTCAGAACAAAAGAGGACATTCACATACTTCAAGTATTCCAGATTTCAGGCTGTTTCCTTTCTTTTTTCTTCTATTATCTGGACAGAGCACGTTCGTGGATGTGAAAATGCAAGGACATGTGGAAATTAGGACGGAAAGTCTCTCTGTACTCAAGCGTTTTACTTTTGAAGATATTTTCCTTATCTAGAGTACCAGAAGGCTGTGAATTTGACTCATGCTTTCCCTCAAGTCACAGGGAGAAACTACATGAAACTGCAACTTCTCCTTTCAAATATGCAAATTATCGCACGACTAGAAGTAGAATTGTGAGCCTATCTGTCCGAGGCCTAGCACTCTGTGAATGGTTTTGCAGCAGGTACTGGACATATCTGAGGGAATAACTTAAACTTTCCTCTCTCGTATGTGTAATGAACTCAGAATTGCTCTTATAGCTGATAGCAAACCACTAAAAAGAGTCCTGAGGGGAAAAGAGGCCAGTTGTTAGAGAGGGAACATCAGTCGTACCTGTGCTTAATTTCTCTTTTTCTAAACAGCAACAAAACAAAAGTGTATTCAAAAATTCAATTCATAGATGGGGAGACAGGAATGTTCACTCCAGCTCTGTCCCCTCCATATACACACCCAACCTCCTTGTGTTGACAGGGAAATTCTGATCAGAGGTTGCATTTGGGTGAAGATGATTATGGTCCTCCGTGTGACTCACAACTCACCATGGAGCAGAAGCCACCAGTCATTGCAATTGGTGGCATTTGTTTGCTGGAGTATAAGATCACACTAGGTGGAATACTGCCTGACCATTAAAGCTCCATAAAGAGAAGAGCTAAAGATGTACTTTTTGTTTTACATGGCTGTGGAAAACTGAAGGAGGTAGTCTGGGATATCCCTTTGAGCATAATCAAGGTTCCAAACTACATTCAGCCAAACACAATTACAGCTCCTGTTCAGTCATTCTGACATGGCTGACAGCAAGCGTAGGCAGGGGCCAAATGATAAGAGCTCCCTGGAGTTGCTCCTCCTCTTCACCATGGCAACTTGCTTGTTCACCTGCCTCTTGCTTTGACCTAGACAATGATGGTAGTGAGAAAAAGGAACCGTAGATGCCACTGCATACTTGCAGGCACAGCATTCTGGTTTAACTCGGGAAGGCCGGGCCGGCACTACTATTAGGCCAACTAGGCAGCCGCCTAGGGCACAGACTTCAGAGGGGCGTAGTACTGCCCTTTAAGGGTCACAGTTTTATACAAATTAGCTGTTTTAAGAAAAAACATAATAAAAGGAAAATATAAGAGTTCAGAACTCTTCTTGAACAGCTGAATCAAAGTTGGCATTTTGATGGGGGAGGGTACAAGTAGCTCGCCTTGCCTACGGCGCAAAATAGTCTGGCACCGGCTCTGCGGACAAAGCATGTATCCCCCATTTCCCCTCCAGAATTAGACTAATGCCTAAAGAGAGCTAGATTCCTATTTAAAACTGTTGTTTTATTCTCCAGCATAATCCGATGCATATCTACTCAGAAGTAAGTTCCAACGGGTTCATTAGGTTTTACTCCCAAGTAAGTGTGTATAGGATTGCAGCTTTAACTACCTTGAACATATGGGGCTTCCATCCATATATAAAGGTGGACTATTAATAATAGAATAAATAAAATAAATGTAATAATTTTTGCAACAGATCTGGGATTCCAGCTACACAGCACAGTACACACTACTTCACTTAAGGTAAGTTCCAAATATGTTGATGATTATAAAGGTGAGACTACATATTCAGCTGTCTGGTGATTCTAATAATGAAAAGATTTGTGCATGCTTTTAAAATACTAAATGTTGGCAAATTTCATGCTCAAAGGGAAAGAAGGGAAATGAAATAATCTCATTAAAAATATGTTACTGGAGTCACTATTATTGTGTTTGTTTAGTCAAATAGTTCACAAATCAGAACTTTAAAGTCACAAAGTAGTCCTTTTGGTTTGCTAATATAAACACAGAGAGCTTTGATAATATGGAATTATTAGTCACTACTAGTACTATTTGTTGACTGCTGAAGATTTATGTGCCCTATGGAAATTCTTTTTTATTGTTAGTTAAACTAAAAATATAAGCGGGTGCACTGGTGGGGGAAAAGCATGTTCAGTTGTCTAAACATTCAGGCAGAAGGTGCTGTAGACACATAATTATTTCAAATGTGAAGATAATTTTTTGTGTTGTTTTCATGAAGTGTCAAAAACTGCTCCTGGGCCATACTTAAGGCAAATGTATATCTCTTTCTAAACAAGGGACAACAGAAATTGCCAAGGTTTGAAATGTGATACCACACATCACAATTTAATTAGGCCTCATGGGCCACCACAAATATAGCTTTCTCTCTAATGGCGCACATACCTTGAACAGAGTGTGACTTCCAGAGTTCCCCATAGCCTTGAGCACAGCAAAAGCGTGGCTCGTCTGTCCAGCTGTTTTTCTGTGCTGTCCGATGAACCAACTGCACCTGCAAATAGTGGCACACACATGAGATGGCATTCTTGCACTGTGGATTAATTAACATAGAATGGAATAGCTACCGCTTTGATTTTTTTACAGCCCACAATTAGATCAGTGTTTCCACTTCACCCATCAACGTATATTAAAAGAGCAGAAAGAAAAACAAATTTCACCACTGTTTAATCGCTTTGACTGTAAGGATAACCAGGGCTGGAGACCACATCTATTGCTATATCTTCACTGATGGTGCAAGGTGACTCAGAAACACCACTTTGGCAATGTGGCACATATCAACATAATTAAGACACCATTGCCAAATATGGTAGGCACAGCACTCAGTGAAAAGGGGGCATTGTGGAGGCACACTGTGAGTGGGATTTGGAACAACTCCCCTGTATAGTTATCATGATGATCGAGGATAAAGCACATGTACATGTACTTCCTCAAGAGGAAACTCTGGGATATGGCTGCCAGTGGCATCTGTGTTATCTGCTACCAATTCCAATTGGGCCACAGGTGACAGCCAAGGTAGAAATCAAAGCACTTCTATAGGAAGTCACAAGATGAAGGTGATGAGTCAGGTAGCCTTGACTTGTTGGTCATGGTCTCCAACACACCGATCAAGACTAACATAATCCAATGAGCGTGGAACAGTCAGGTATAAGTCTTCAGACATCACCGATAGGTTTCTCTGTCCCCTCCCACCCTTGCTGAAGCAAACTGGACTTGAAGTGTGATCACAAGTAGGCAGAGGCATACCAAAGCATTGGAAAAGGAATGGCACAAACTGCTTCGTAAGTTGTTTTAAGAGACAGAAGTGGATCTCTAAGTTGCAGCCTTGTAACCCTTGATCAGGGCTCCCCCTACCATTACACAGCGTGAGACATCCACATCAGCAGTGGCAGCTCCCCAACCATTCCACTTTCTTGGAGGGCAAGAGTTGTGTGTGGCCTGCACCTTCTAAACTACCCTGCTACCCTCTGGTGCAGTGGAGGACGCTATCCCATTGTCAGTTTGGAAGTAACATTTAATTGCCAGTACAATTGGCTCCTGTATGTGGAATGGAGGTGCCATCTTACCCTTGTCCTCACACAGTAAAATATCTTTGTGCCTACCCTACATCTAGCTGCAAACAGCTGAAAGAGAGCTCAAGCTAAGATTGAGCATAGCATGGGACTGTTTGTGCCTCCTAGAATGACTTCTGGAGTGCACAACCCACCTTCTTTCCCTTTCACATAGAAGGTGTTGAGGAAACTCAAACACCTCTTGGTGAAGCCTGGCCAGGCAGTAGGGAATGGAGATGGTAGGTGCTCTTGGACAGTTCATCCCCCAGACCTCTTAAGGCCCATCTATTCCAGCATCCTGTTCCCGTAGAAGCCAACCAGCTGCCTGTGGACGCCAACAAGCAGCAAAACATGAGCAAGATAGTATCTTCATGCTTATGTTCCCCCAGCAACTGTTGTACATAGGCATAGCATTTAGCCTATGTACAACAGTTGCTGGGAGAACTAGTAGCCATTGATAGCCTTATCCTCCATGAATTTGTCTGATCTCCTTTTAAAACCATTCAAGTCGGTGGCCGTCACTACATCTTGCGGTAGTGAATTCCACAATTTAACTATGTGCTGCGTGAAGAACTTTGTTTGATCTGCCCACCCTTCCACTTCTCAGAATGGGTTCTAGTATCATGGGAGTGGGAGAGAAACCTCTCCCTTGACAACATTTGCCGAGAGACTTCTCCTTTGACCAACACATCCAGAAATTCACAATTAAGCTGGGATGACAAATTTCCAGAGCTTCTGTATCCAGCTATGCTAAACGCCAAAGACCAGATCCCCACCAGTGTACCCTTTAAAAAAAATTAATGAAAAACAAAGTTGATCTGGCAACCCCACAATAGAGAGCGAATCAGAACACTTCATTTTATTTCATTTCAGAAAGGAGAGAGGGGGGAGGAGGCGATCTTGCGAGACAAGCAAAGCAATTGTTTCCCGCCTCTCATGTTCAGATGTGCCCTGCGGTAACCCTTGTGCTCTGAAATGCTCGTCTTAGTTATTTCAAAGTTGGGTGCAGAGCCGTGCTTTCCCATGTCTGCCACTAATGACTTGCAGCTGTTGCTAATCTGTGCCTCTGATTTCCTTTGATTACTATGTGTATTGATGCCTGTGGTAAATAGGGCATCTGCCAGGTGCCAGCACAATCGGGGGAGGGGAGATATAAAAAGTTCCCTGTTTCAAATTCAATGTGACATTGTGTGAGCCAAAAGACGCATCCGTCCCTTTAACTGTTTAAGGGCAACCATTTCCCAGGATCATTGCCGGCCGGCCGGTTAGGGAAATTCCTCTATCTTGGGTGAATGAAAACTCCCACCCCACCCCTGGGTTTGTTTTTTTAATTCTTCCTCCCACATTTCTTTTCAGGAAATGGTGACAAGAAGAAAAATGTACACGCTGAAGGAAGCGTCCTCTGAAACAGGCCTGGTGTCTGCACGCAGCATCTTTGGATAAATTTACAGCTATTAATGGAAATGGAAGTATATCCATTCTTAAGGGAATGCACCTTATTTCAGAACATTGCCTATCTAGGGTGACCATATGAAAAGGAGGACAGGGCTCCTGTATCTTTAACAGTTGCATAGAAATCAGAATTTCAGCAGGTGTCATTTGCATATATGGAGAACCTGGTGAAATTCCCTCTTCATCACAACAGTTAAAGCTGCAGGAGCTATACTAGCGTGACCATTTTAAAAGAGGGCAGGGCACCTGCAGCTTTAACTGTTGTGATGAAGAGGAAATTTCATCACACAATATCCCTCCCTCATTTCACACCTCATTGGAAAGGAAACATAGCTTATGGCAGAGTGTATGTTTTGCATGCAGAAGGTCCCATGTTCAAGCCTCAACGTTCACCAGGTAACAGGTGAACTGTCCAAGTAGAATATTGGGCTAGATGGACAAATATTCTTTTCCTTAATCTCTTTTTTAAAAAATTATTTTAAACACCAACACAAACATCACATATAATACATACGAACAAAGGTATACACAAAATAACTACATTTATAGTAAAAACATTTAAGGGTAAGGTTAAAGTACATTTTCCGGCCCTCTTCATGCCAGAAATGCTAACTAATTTCTTAATTACCATTTATACGTCAATCAAATTCAGTTCTTTCTTATGACTTATCTGAATCTCATACATTGGATTCGCAGAATCATACTTCATTTCTCTATAATTCTTTAATTACAATTAATACTTCAATCACATTTATTTCTTCTCTTTCCCCCCACCTCTTTTCCTCTTTCCCCATATTAATACTAAAATCCACGAACAAATACATCATTTTCTCTGTCTCTTTCAGATGTTCAAACAAATGTTCCAATTCCAGCATAAATATAGTTGTTGACCTTTCTCTCATTATCGCTGTGAGTTTGGCCATTTCTGCGAGTTCCAACATCTTCAACATCCATTTGTCCATTGTTGGTATTGCTTCACTCTTCCAGTTTTGTGCGTATAACAAGCTTGCTGCTGCTATCATATACAAAAATAAAGTTCCCCCCTTCTCTTTTAGTTGTTTGTCCATTAGTCCAAGTAAGAAAGCTTCCGGTTTCATTTCTATATTTGTCTTTAATATTTTTTGAATTAAGGAGTGTATTTGAGTCAGATGGACAAATATTCTGATCTGGAGTAAGACAGCTTTCCTATATTTTGAAAAAACCACTTCTGTGGTATTTGGAGCTAGGTTTGCTAACTTTATACACAGCAGGACTCTTGTGTCTTTCAAAGCAGGTAGAAATCAGCAAGGGAGGTGTCTCTTGGCCTGGACTAGTGATTGGGAAAAGCAAGGATTTCTGCCTGTTATGCAGCCAATCAAGTGCAAATGAAGCCCTATCAGAAAGAAAGTTTGTGGCCCAAAGTTTGCCCCCAATACAAACTTATAACATAGGGGCCCCTTCCAAACACACACCTCAATTCCATGCCATACATAAAATAAAAGTTTCTATTTTACTCCAGAAATTACAGGGGGGCATGAGACTTTTCTACAATGCCCCAAAACACCCCTACTTTCTTTTTTCCATTTTTCGTTATTTGATGTAACACACCAGGCCTGAAGAAGAATCCTACAAAGCTTGCTCACTATATTGTAATTTTTTGGTTGGTCTTAATAAAGTATGCTGTTAATGTTTTGAGGGTTTTTTATTGTTATTCTAGTGGACTAACGCAGATGCAAACATTTCATAAATAAACCAACTCACATTAAAGCTTTATTTTTCTGGTCTTTTTCATTGCAAAATCATGAATTATCTGCTATGCTTTTAGGCCACAAGCCTGGACCTTTGGAAAAATATGAATCACTGGAGCACTAGTCCTGCTTTTCATAAACCTTCTAAATATGGCTGTGCTAATGGTGATATTACCTGGCTCTCTTTTGAAAGCAAAAGACTGAATTACATGTTGCATCTGGCAGCCTTTCTTTGCCAACAGTTGCCACAGACAGTAGAGTCTCTCTGCTAAAACGTTTTCATCTTGTTTTTGTTCATGGCAGAATAAGAATAGGGAAGAAAATGGTTTGGTTCACATTTTTATGGAAACCTGCCTAATTTCGCACTTTCAAACCAATACGTGAACTGAAATGATGTTACCTTTAGATATTCATACTTTGAATTTTGCAAATTTTGTCATACCCCTATACAAAAATGCATATATTAGTGAAAATAACGTTAAAAATTCCATTACAACAGGAAAAATAATCTTTTGCAAAATATTTTGTAAATAAATTATATTAGGCAAAACAGTGTACAAAAATACATATGGGTTTTCATGCAAGCTTTAAAAAAAAATCTTAAAGTTCAAGATGAATCAAACCCAGATTGGAAAAATGAGCAACTGAAATTGACAGTTTCATCCATCCCTGTGGCAGAATAATGTGCAAGATTGAACTAGACATTTACTCACTTATTTAGTACCTATAAATCCCACCACCAGCTATGGTTCCTTGTGTCCCTGAGATCAATTATGGCACTCTGTCCTTCCAACCAGCTTTGTGTTTCACTCCCACCTAGGCACAAACGCTACGTGAAAGACCATTTTTTTGTTTATGAGTCTGCCCGGTTGTTAAAATCTGCAGAAGAGACACTTTTTTTTGAGACCACCATCTTCAGAGTTATTTTTAATGGCAACGCAAAAAAAGGGCCTTCTCGGTATCCAATGCCTGTCTGTGGAACTCCCTGCTGAGGGAGGCTGGGTTTGCTCCCTCACTGCTATCCTGTCGCTTGCAGACAAAGACTACTTTATTCAAGTGGGTTTTTGGTGTGTAAGCAGACCCTTTGAGCTGGATGCTGCTTTTACTAGGCTGTTATTGTTGTCCATATTTTATACAAATTGATGTCCTTTATTTCCCTTTTTTTTCTTTTTGACAGTTTATAAGTGGCCAGACTTTGCACATATCCAGTAATACTCTAGGTGAGACTTTCATTCGGTTTATTTATTTACAATATTTATAGTGCACTGCAGCAATCCAATCTTGAGGTTACTAAGAACTTACCAAAATTCATATATTTCTGCATAAACAGGAGGGGAAGTTGAGGGTTTTTTTTAAACACACACACACACACACACACACACACACACACACACCCCAAAGTGGAAGAAACCAAAACTGACAGGTTTGCCCGCCCAGGACTTTGAATGCTTAGTTTTTAAAACTCTAGGTTTGAATCCCTGTATATTCAGCCATGTGCATGGTGCTGAATTAGAGTTGCCCCCTTCTTCCAGCAAGCTCCTCAGCTTTAACAGCTACATGACAGATGAATCCAACATGATCCTCTTCATGTTGGGAATAGCTTATTGAATTTGGCCAGTGCAAAAAGAATAGAATTTTGTTTCGGTTCCTTTCTTTATAAGAATGTATTAAAACTTTCAAATTTATTCATATATGAAAGAGATTTTTAAAAATCAAATACAGGAGAAAGCAAACCTCACAAATTCATCCATCCCAAGGTACAGTAGAGCGAATAATTTCATTTTGTAGCTCCCCAGTAAGGCTAATATAGGAATAGCACTCACAGGGGTGGGTGCATCTTACATTCTGTGAGAAACAAACCTACATACAGGGAAAAGATTAGATTTGTAGAGACACTCTTTGAAAACACTTTATTTTTTTCATATACACACTTGAATCATAGTAGACCTGGAAATGCTTATACTCATCACTGCTAGAACTGTTATTCCAGGAAGCTGCTCCCTAGAGCAACCTTCTTCAAAACAGTTTTAGATCCAGATCATCACCAAAACACACTCCTCAACCAGAGCAGACAAGAGGTTGTACAGATATTTACTCATGCTGTTTCCCATTCTATTTATGCTACCTTCAAGTCATCCAAAAGCTCCTCTAGGCCCCAAGCAGCTGTTCCTTGCTTGCAGTCATCATTCCTGTTCCTCATATCAGGTAATGGCTTCCAGCTGTTAATTATCCAAGACTACTACAACACCTGACCACTCTCCTTGCCTTCCGCCTTGCAGCCTGCATGTGTTAGAAGTAAAGCTTTGGAGACAAATAAATGGAAGCCAATTAACTTCCTAAGACCAAAGAGAGCCATCTAATGTTGCTGAATCCTGAAAGGATGAGCTTGTGAAAAGTTGTCGCCATTCAGACTGCTGCTGACTTGTTTTGCTGTCAGAACATTTTTTAACTAAAGCAATAAAATAGAGTTTGGCTGAAGCTATCCAAAACCCATAAATTTCATGTGCTGTTCTCTACAGTGCATAGTATACATCAGGGGTCTCCAAACTTTTCAGGTCAGTGGGCATGTTTGGAATTTTGAGTCTTATGGGCACTCTTTGAAAATAGCTGTTACGTTTATAAAATGGCCACCATAGTGCCCATGGCCAGTCATAAAATACTCATTTCCCATAAGCCAAACTGCTGAGACTAAAAAAAAAAGTGGGCCAAGAATGGGACAGAGAGACTGGAGAGCACAAGAGAGATGTCTGCAGGCACACTGGTGTGCACAGGTGTACCTGGGAGTAAGTCAAACTGAATTCAGTGGGACTTGCTTTTAAGATTATAAATATCCCCCTTAAAAAAAATAAGTGTTTGGAATGTAACTCCTTTTATATTGGTGAACTAGAAGACCTCTTCTAAAAAGATATAAGGAGCACTTGGCTGCTATTCAGCATAATGAAACGTGTGCTAGACCTTGGTCCCCTCCTAGGAGGGGGAAACACGCTGGTAGAGCAAAATCAGTGAAGATCTCTGCGCTAGCAGCAGGCCAGAGCTTCCAAAAGAGACAGATGGAGGACATTTCTCATTCAAACAAACCCCAAAAACAGATTGCAAATGAAAATGGGAGTGAGCTGAACTCAGAGAATTTTTGCAACCTTGAACATCCCTGGTTCTCTCATCCCTAGCTTTGAAGACCAAACCAGATGTGATGCTAAATACATTACTTCCTGGGGTGCCTTTGCTTTTAAATTGCCAATAGCAGGTGCAGCCTGGACCACCACAACCACTGCTTTTCATGTGGACCACAGCACTGTTAGAGAGGTTTTAACCCCTTTCTCTCCTGCATTTGTAGTAGGTGGGAGAAAGTGAAACTGACTGATTCATCCATGCCCACTCTGGATGGTCAAGACTGTGCCTGATGGACCTTTTATCCGGCTCAGCATAAAATAGCTCTCTGTATATCTGGAAAGTTAGGTGCACATGCAAACACACAATCATTCAATGCTGCGGTTTTTATTTTTCTTTATTTAATAAATGTGTATACTGTCACTATTATTTTTTAAAAAAAGTATCAGGGCAGTTTATAAGAGATACCTTACATAATCATAAAAACATAAGAAAAGCAGAATAAAAGCAACATAAAATAGACACAAACATGAGTATTTTTTTAAAAAAGCCACATCAGATGTTAATTAAAAAAAAACCCACCTATTGCATAGTGTCACAAACCTTTGAAGTTATAGACTGCGCCATATAGTCAGGCAAGTCCTTTAGCTCAATGAAACTCAAAGTAAACACAATAGTATGTTTTTAATTTTTATAAAAGCGTCTCCTCTCTCTCTCTCTCTCTCTCTCTCTGTCTTGGTCTCTCTCTCTTTTTTCTTTTCTTTTTTTACCAGAATTGCAATTTAATCCAGATTCTTTTATCCTGCAAATAAAGTTCCTCAACTCTGGTGAATGCAGGGGGGAAATTTTTTGACCACAGTGGCCAAGTTCACAACCTTTTCCAATTAGTATGGTTACACTGACATCAAGAAGTCAGCAGGCTAAGAAAATAGCTTCCTCCAGTGTAGCAGGGGATGAATAAAGTACAGGAAGGTGTTACCTTTCACTTCAGAGACTCCCAAAGGTTCTCTGAAGAAGTCATAACTTATTTAATACAAAAAAAAAGAAGAAGCAGAATCCCCACTTGGGCTTTCCTCTTGTTTATGGCATGATTTGTGTTCATGAGCCAAGAGAAATCTGTGAGGGGAAAGTGTTTCTCTTTTTAATGGCATGAGGGAGACGGGAAATTTATGTTATCATCCCTGTTGACATATCTTGTTACTGGAAACCTACAACCTATAACTTACTAAGGGCTGAACTGTATGTCACAAGGTAGGAGGCGAAGTGAGTGAGGGGAAACTTTGGGTCAGGAATCAAAACAAGACAGCTGGGTATTTCGCTCCCCCCGCCCCCCAGGATGCACCTAAAATGTTTGCTTTACTTCTAACAGCTATATTCAAAAAGGAAACACATAGAGTGTATTTAATAGATTGCACTGAGTATTTAGGAGGAATATTTAATAAGTGTCAACTATTAATACAAAAGAACACAAGTCATCTCGAAGTAAGAATTCAAAGTTTGCCCTTTTGACCCAGAGTTCACTCATGTATCCAGCTGTTCTTCAAAGCAAGGAAATGAGCATATTTGCTCTGCCCAGGCTGAAATCCTATGCACATTTGTGATGAGTAAGCATGTATAGGACCAGGCTGTAAATGCTGCCCACCTGGGATCCCAATTTGGCCAGCCCCTTTTCACTAGCCCCACCCCATTTTCCCTGACCACGAATTGTATGGTGGTTCCTCTGCTTTTGTGCAGTTTTTTCTCATTTTAAAAGACTGAAATGCCTCTCCTAGGGCTTAGGTACGGCAGTAAGACCTTGAAGCCAAAACATGCTGGTATTTTTGGCCTTGGCCCCTACCACCACTGGAATGCAGCCCCCAAGAGCGTTTCCTAAATGGAATCCAGCCCTTGGGCTGAAAGAGGTTCAACAACACCCCTGCTGAAAGGCACATAAGTGAATCCAATGTGGAGAGAGAACAGCTAGCACTGGATTGTCATAGGTCTTCTTCAAGTGATGATTTGAATGGAGTGAAATGGCTGTGGAACATGGATGAAGAGTAGTCTTCCATCCTTCAGTTTGTCTGAATAACTTCCTGCTTCCAATATACTCAAAGAAATGATTATGCCTAAAAGATGGAGGTGGCTAATTTAAATGTTTTGCAGTTGCCTCACTTGGAAAAGCACAAATTAGTCCATCAAGTCAATCATTTTCATTCATTATATTTATGTAACTTATTATTTTTTAAAAAAATATTTCTTAACCTACCCATTTCTTTATTTCAAGGCAGGTAAGAACCTTTTTAAATTCTCAAAAATTCCATACAAATACACGTTCATATATATAGGTGTGAACATTCATATACAGACAGATATACACATGCATTTGAAAAATCCTTCTTTACTGAAAGCCCGCTTGGACATTTTACATTCCTTTTGAGAAATGCCCAAGCTCAGTCCTTGACTGATCCCTAAGGGGGGGAAGTGCTAGAGCTAGGAATAGCAGTGGCTGCTCTTGATAGTATGACTTCAGTGTTTTAAATATACTTTTTACTCCTTGCTCTTATCTCAGGACTGAACACAAACAGAGGGTGGATGCAGGCCTGTAGGGTTGAGATGCTCAGGAAGCCAAAGACACAGAAGAGGTGTGATAAACATGGGGCATGTTCCATTGGCTGCCAATGCCATGAAGACTACAACTATGGGAAGCAGAACACATAGGCTGCATTCATTCTTAACAATAAGACAGGAATCCTGGCTTACTGTAAATAGGTGCATGCAACCTGTTCGCTCTTGCTTTATGTGAGCAAGTTAAGCTAATCAGGAAGACGGTCTGTCTTGATGTCCAAACGCGGGATCCTGGTCTGTTGTTCCAAAATAAGACATAACAACCCTGGGTTGTTTCTGGCATATGATCCTGGCTTGTTTGGGAGCAACAGGCCAGGATTCTGGGTTCACAAGAAGCTATCCCTTCCTTGTTAGTCTTACTTGCCCACACAAAAGCAGGAGCAAAGCAGGAGTGAATGGGCTGTGCGTACCAGCCCACTGCTCATTTACGGTAAGCCAGGAGTCATGGTTTATGTACAAATGCATCCATAATTTCTAGAAGTCTCCATCTCTTGGGGAAATCAATGGTGCCCAGTACCATCAAGACTGCAAATGGGAGATAAAGAATATTTACCTTCTAGAAATCTTGATCTCCTGGCCAAATCAAGATACACCAGAAGCATCCAGCCTGGGAAAAGCATCAGGCAACAGCACACATCTCTTTATTGAGGTTTGCACTGCACTTTGAAATCTATGGCTTCATCCCAAGAGTCCTATGCTGCAAAGCATTCCAACCATGATAACATCATAAACTGGGAAATTCTTCCTTTCTCTTGGGATGCTGGCCTTCTTCATGGATTCTAATGGTAGTGCCATCTTCTCTCATCACGGACACTTTTGAGCATTATGTGCATGCAACCACCATATATTTTAAACAGCTGGTGTAGACCAACTAACCCAATTGTACTTTTTAAGTGTTTGCAGTGGTCCTTTGAAGGGTGCCATGGCATTCATTTCTCTGTGGCAGGCATGCTAAAGCTGCCCACTTTGAAGGGATCATATTAGTTGTTGTCGTGCAGCTGCCATTTTAAAACCCATGATGAACATTACATTTTAAAATGGTAGCAGAAACACAGGGGCTGGAGGCTCCTGGGTAGGACAGGGGCAAAATTGGAAGGGGGTCTTGGATAGCCCAGGCCATGCACACAGCCTTCTTTGGAGCACAGATATCTCCATTCTGCCCCCTCTCCTTTTTCTGACTTTAATCTAGTAGCCATCATTTCTAATGGTTTGAGGGGCTAAACCACCTGGCTAGTTCAATACACATTTATTATAGAATACTATGTTCTAGAAATCAGTGAGACAATATTTGTTTAAGCATAGTGTGTGGGGGGGGGGCTCATGTTCAAGCTCACTCTTCCACTAGTCATATAACATGCCTTTGAAAACAGGTTAAACAAATTAAGGCCAGCCATATTGTACATCCTTAGCTTCCCTCTGTGGCCCTTCATCCGTAAGTGATAATCCACAGAGTGAAGGGAACATACTTCACTCTAATTAGGGAGGAGCTAATTATCTCCCATCAATTAGATCCTACAACGGTTATCTGTAAACAGTTGTTGGAGACACACATAAACAGATTAGGGACTGAAAGCCTAATTAATAAGGAGTAATGAGCTCTTTCCTGTTCAAGGTGGAAGAGACTTGTTGTTCTTCTGCAAAGGCCACTGCAGAAGTTTTATCGGAATATGCAGAGTGTGTGATGGGTGACATTTTGCCAACTCCCTTTGATCTACTTAGGGTTTTTAAAAAAGCTACTTATACTACTATTACTACAACTATTTGGAGTTGGAAATTCCGTCCATGACAAATGGCACATGTTGTCACACATTCTCATTCTCACATACATGAACATGGATGTATCCATGGGTGATGATGAACACAGGATTGAAGGCAATGGAGACTGGTGAATCCACTCTGGCTTTCAGTTGGAATCAATCAGAAGGAGCTATCCAAGGTGCTTTGCACTGGGAGGGGGGGCAGGTGTCTAATGACATCAGCATCCCTCTAATCAAAAAGTGCTGATGCTGAATTCTTGAGAGCCTCAGTTCTAGTACACCTCTGACAATCTCCCTAACAAAAGGAAAGCATAGCATCACCAAACCTGACCATTGGCTCCCATTAAGAGACATCACCATATCCTGGGCTGCCTGCATTGTTTTGCCAAACCCAAGACTCTGGCCAGGTTTTGTCTTAAAGGCACCCACAATGATAGCAAACCCAGAACAATATTATTCACTGTTTAATAAGCAAAAGGGGGTGGGCCCCCAAAACCAAAAGGGGTGGGGCCAAAATATTTTTGTTTAAAGCTGTTACTGCCAATAACTTCAGCCTTCTAGAATAAGGGGGGCATGCAAAAGCCAGGAAAACATCACACAATCTGTGGTTATGGGAAAAGGATGTGGCCATCTGAGGACCCCAGGCAGGCCAGATTAGGTTCACAGGCCTAAGGTTCAAAATCCCTAGTGTATAGGATTGCAGCCTTAATGAATTAAAGGCACAATGCTATGCATGTTTTAGGCAGAAAAAAAGGCCTACAACTCCCAGCATCCCTCAGCCAGCTACGCTGGGAGTTGTAAGCCTTTTTTCTGTCTAAACATGCATAAGACTGTGCCCTAAATGACCTACCTGCTTCATTCCCATAATCTATAAACTACAGGCCCTTAATTTACTAGCAGTTGTCAAAAAAATAACGGAACAACACTAGGTCAGATGACCTGATGGCTATGAGTAATTCCAGCTTTTCTTCTTGATTCCATTCTTTCAAATTAAGATGCACATCTTTAATGAATATATTAATGAGCTGAGATACAGGTCTTGGAGAAGGGCCTTTACACCCTAATATTTTAAGACAATGTTTTATGGAAGGGCCTGTTTTCATAAAACCCTGTGTGACATAAAACTATATAGATCTGGAAAAGTAGAAGATCTACCCTGCTATTTGTTCAAGTCTGATCTTTTCAGGCAGATATTGAAAATATATAATAAATCCCAAATTGGCTGGATTTAAGGTTTGGTTGTTCCCACCCCCCAAAAAAACCCGCTTCATATTGGAGGACAACAATAAATAAGTTATACACAAAAACAGTAGCTGGCAATGAGATGCACATCTAAATGTTTCCCAGGGGTTGAGGCAAGATCAGGAGCTGGGAGGGCGATTCCTCAGATCCTCAGCCACTCCCTCACCACCTACTGGCCCACCCCAAAAATAGCCATTTCCCTCACTCTAGGAGGTTGGAGTTCCAGCTTGTAGAGGAAGCCATTGTGGAAACCTTCCTGGCTCCTTCAGGAATGGGGGCTTCAATGTCAGAAGAGCCCCTTAGAGGTTGTAGCTCTGTCTATGGCCTCAGAAGGGTTTGGGATGCCACTGAGGGACCATAGATTTGCTCTCTTGGGGGCACGGGGTTTGAGGATAAATTGTGCCTTTGTTTAATGCTGAAAATTTAATACCTGTCTCCTCTTAGTATCTTAGAACCTATCTCCTCTGAGTATCATTTAATACAGGGGAACTTGTGGCCCTTCCAAATGTTGTCAGACCATAATCTGACCATTGGCCATGCTGGCTGAGGCTGATGGGAGTTGGAGTCCACCAATATCTGGAGGGTCATAGTTTCCTTATCCCTGATGTAATACAGTAGCTAGCTTTCTCCAACCTGGGTCCCTCCAGATGTCCTAGACTACAACTCACATCATTATGATTGTTAGAAACATTCATAGGCTTATATACTTTATACAATCAAAAGACACAAATCCTATTTATCTTGTGCTGCAAACTGTCATCATTATGAGGTACAAAAATGTAACCACAACCAACGCTCTCAAAATACACAGGGCTGTCAGGCTGCAACCTAGTAACAGCACTTACTTATAATTATTTTTAGAGGTAAATGCTGAAAGGTAGCAGAAAATGTTGCTGTGCAGGGCCGCATCTGTCCTGTTCGAGTCTGGGGCTCAGAGGAAGGCAGCAGTCACGTTAGCCAATGCAGGAGACAAAGCAGGTTGGACATACTAGAACCCAGGATAGCTCCTAGTGAGCAACTTCCTCTGCCAACACCTGAAGCCTCTCATGCTACAGTCACAGACTCCACCTTTTCATAGAAAATGGAAGCCTTAAAGGGACAGGCCTCTGGCCTGTTGCATTACACTCCTCCAAGAGCTCATACCTGACACATTGCAGGTCTTGGCGTATCAGCTGCACAGTGCTGGTCTAGTGCTGAAGATAGGCTTGGGAGTTTCAGGCAGCTCAGTTCAAACTTTGGGGTCTCAGGCTGTGCAGTGGTGCTTGGGCCTGGAGTTTTCTCTTTTAGCACCTCTGGTTCTTTGGCCTCAAGGACAGTGTCACTGCTGGACTCCTAGGTCATGACAATGTCAAGGCTAGGGTGTGCCCCAGCAGGGGTTCACTGACCAGAGCCCCTTGGAGCTGCTACTTCTTTTTATTGTGGCAGCCTGCGTGTTTACCTGCTTCTTCCTCTGGTCCAGACAATGATGGTGGTGAGAAAGAGGAGCAGTAGATGGCACGGCCTACTTGTTCACTACCCGGCAAGCAAGCAGGTAGTGGCTATGATGAGGAGAAGGATCTACCAAAAATGCTGGTAAGGAAGTAGACTCATTGAGGGAGGGGTCCCAATGGTGGTGTCTTGCCCAGGGGCCCTCCAAATCCTGGAGCCAGCATTGACACTGCCTACCTGGTGTTTCCCCAGATTCTTACCATTCGTGTTTCTCTGCTATTGCTATGTGGCAAAGCTGAAGATCCTCTTGCTTACTTGAGTCCCACCTTATATCCCATACAGTGTTTGGCAAGGTGATCAAAGTTTTACAGGCATGAGTCCGCTAAGGGAGGCAGTGTTCCTTTTTGTTTTTTAAGTTGGTCCCAGAGGGGTGGGGGAGACTTCAAGGCCAATTTTGCAGTTTTCTTCCTCAATTGTGTGATAGGAAATCCAGAGAACTTATGAATGCATGGATCCTTCCCAAAGTCAACTCTCAACTTCAGCACCATAACTCACTGATCATTAGAGGACAGGATCATCATCAGCCTTAGCCAGTCTGGGTATCTCTGTTCCAAATAAGTCACCTTCATTACTATGATGTGTATTAATGTTGCTACAGCTGTTAAGTCCTTGGACTCAAAGTCGCTAGGCTTTATGCCAGTTAGAATTCCTGGTTTTTTGCCATTGACATCTAAAACTTTCTTAGATTTTCAAAGCTACTCGACTGTATAAGCAAGCAGCCAAACAAGGATTATTTATTCCAGATGGGTATCTCATTAAACATGTCTGAAGGGTCTCTTTTTTCCCCCACATCTTAAGTTTGTGTTTACAATATATTTCTGCACATGAGGTCCTTGCTGTTACTGAAGGTGGGGGTGGGGAGGAGTTGGCTCTCTAAATAAATCTACACAAAGTCTTCTCTTTCCCCCACCCCCACTTCCATTTTTTTGCATTATACAGCACAAAGTTGTGATCTATATGGATTTAACCTTTTGCACAGTGATTCATATTCACAGTTGGCAGTGTGGGTCTGTTAAATTAGATGGATGTGCGTTCCCATCCAATACAGACTGTTGCCAGAAATTAGAGTCTTCAGCTCCAGTAAGTTCTTATAAATCTACACTCAAAAATGTCTGCATTACTTTACAGGAAATGCCCTGAATGCGATGGAAGAGCTGTCCAAATACTTTGTAGCAGCTTTCCCTAAACTGGTGCCCTCCAGGTGTTGTTGCACTCCAACTCCCATCAGCTACAGCCAGTGGTCAGGGTGATGGGAGTTGTAATCCAAAACATCTGGAAGGCACTGCATTGGGGGAGGCTGCTTTAGAGAGAAGTTCAGATTTAACTGCAGACTTTCTTTCCCAGCTGATTACAGATGTGTTGAGTTTTATACACTTAGACATTATTGACCAAACAGTGAAAAGAATGGAGCGTTTGCCATACCATGCTGTTGCTGATGCTTGGGAAAGGCGGGTGGAGAGAAACGAGGGCAAACTAAGAATTCATCAAGCTAGAATGAATGGCCTTGTCTATTTGTTTATTATCTTGATCGGGTACCCACTGGAGATGACAAGGACGCTCTGATCATTAATGGCAGGATTTAAGTAGAAGTTATCACTGCAAAGGATTCTGGAACAAAGAGTAATATGAAAGGTATTAACTGCAAAGGGAGAACATTAGCCTTCAGAGACTCCTCTGTAGCTAACTCTGACTTTAACCTTCTGAGGAAAGTTTGAGAGATATACAGGAACTTTTTGACTTTGAGAATCTGTTCAAGCTTTGCATCCCCCCAGCATCCAAAGGTTACCAGAAGCCTATCACAGAGAAGATGGATACACCTTTGGAGACACTCTGTATTGCTTTACTGCCTTATTATGAGGCTATCTGCTCCACGAACATCCCAGATGCATGGCTGCCAGTTCCACTGAAGTGCCTTAGAAATTCCCCCATGAAACATGCATGTCTCCAGCATATGTGAAAGACTAGTCTCTAGCGCCCAGTTCTCTTAAGGGACTAATGTTGATTGTGTAAGTAATAACCTTTTCTTAAAGACTTTTTTTAAAAAAACCTCTGCAATTACACATTTGTTCTTTAACCTTGTTTTAAAGCTCTCCTTGCAATGTGATTACTAAAACGAAGTCTTTGCTGCAATCCATCTTGCTGTATCCGCTCAAGCTGAATTAAGGATTGAAAAAACAGTGAATTTGGGGGTGGGGGTGGGAGGGAATGGAATCCAAATGGAAACATTGACGATCACCAGGGAAATCTTTCCCCAAGGAAAAGATCAAGCAGGGTAGATTTGTTGAGATCAATATCTCAACAAATTCTGTGTCACTTAAGAATAGTTACTGATGAAAGATGAAAGTTTAAACTATTCGTTTTTAGTGGTGGTGTTATCGTTATGAAAATAGTAATGAAACAGATGTATGCATGTTCCATAAAGTACCACCAGGTGAGTTTTTGCTGAAACATACAGTTGGACATGGCCCTCAACACTTTGGGTTGGATCTGATTTAAGTGTGAGTGACTGGGCTGGTTGTAGTGGGCCTCCCTGCATCTTCCTTCCCACACAGCCCCTCCAGCCCCTTGAAAATGCTACACAGAGTGGCAAGAGACCTTGCTGCAAAGGGTGAACTGTGGTGCTTTGAGGGAGGGATCTCCAAACATCAGGCAGAAGGATCTTCAGCTAGCAGAACCCTTCTCCTTGCAAAAGGCCCCTTCATCTCAATGGGCGTCTTTACATTAAGGGGAAATTGCATTGCTTACCTGGGGCATTTGCTTACCTTTTGGCGCAATTGTTATTGGCTGCATTACACGGGTGGAGAGGGGCAACCACATGCTTTGCACTGAATACTTCCCCTCTGTTCACTTCAATTGAGGCAGTGCCATCTAGTGGCAGAAGTTCCCACTTTTGGGGGATATTACCTCCTTAAAAGTAGTTCTTTTCATGGTGGAATTTGCAATGGATGCCATGGGAGACATCCTGGTCATTCATGGTGTCATGTAATTGACCAGCAAACTTCCATGAGTGGCCAGTACCAGCATGCTAAAAATATAGAAGCCCACTGAAAACATCCTGCATCCAACCCATATTATTATTATTATTATTATTATTATTATTATTATTATTATTATTATTGAAGTGGTCGCAAGACTAACTTTGCTATCACTGGAGCCCTACACAGCTCTGGGAGCAGGATTTCTAATGGACTGCTTCCTGACGCACACACAGAAACACACTTCTAAAATTCAGCTGGTGGTAGCTGGAGAAAGGGTCTTCTCAGTTGTGGCCACTACATGTGGAATGCCTTTCCCAGGAAGGCTCCCTGCAGCCAAATTAGAAGCCTTTTCAGTAGCAGGTGAAAGCCTTGAGATTGGTCCAGACATTCTAGCATGTTACCTAGCTGGTGTGACTCCCATGAGATTTTATTGCTTCTGCTGGTTTTATTGCTTGTTTTAATTAGGAATGTGCAAAAAAATAAAATAAACCCGGCCCATTGCTCTGGAACCCACATCATGGGCTCAGATAGTGAGTTGCTCTGACTCAGATAAACATCACACTTCACTTCAGAACCGAGGCTAAGACTTGTCTCTTTTTTCTGAAGCCTCAGATGTCACCCTCGTTGACTATAATAGCAATATCATCAGGTTCCTAGAACTTATTGTGTGTGTGTAAGAGGCAACACAGGATGAAATTGGCAGACATGATAGACCTATCCTATGGGATGAACCCTGCCAAATTCCAGACAGATAGGCTGTTTGTTTTTTTCTCAAGGAAACTTACATGAACATGAAATACAAGCAGAGGTGCCCCCAAGATAAATGTCCTGCAATATTTCTGAAAGATAGCTGCAGGGGTGTTTGTGCATGGGGCACCATTAAAGTTTGGGGATCCTTTAAAGCAAAGGTGCAGAAGCTCCAACCCTGGGGGCCTGCAGGGAATCCCAATCCAGCCCATGCTGCCTCTCAGGATTCCTCCAGTGGACGGAGCTTAGACTCCGAAGACACCCACCACCACCACCACCACTATGTGGTCTCCAATATCTGCTATCAGAGATAACAGCGGGGATGCCAGGTAGCCACGTGTGGGGCAGTGGTCACTCTTCTCCATGCAGTTGAGTCCTTTCATCCCTGGTATAGAATAGTATAGAAATGTTTTGAAATAAGCAATACCCTCTGACATTTGCCTTTTGATAAAATGGCATCTCGTATTGTGTATATATACCTCGTTGCCTTTCCAGACACAATATGATGAGAATCCCATTGAACAAGGTCATCTGAAACATCTGTTCAAACATGCAACAAACAATTGACGATCTTTCTCTCAATATAGCATCTTGGCACCCTTTGGAGAACTTACTGCTACTAGCTTCTTACTACTCTGTGTACACTAAAATGGAGGGGGGAGAGTTGCCTGGATTCACTCTGTGCTACCACTAGGTGGCACAAAGATACTATGCTTCAGACTTCAATTGCTGTATGTAGCAGGCTTTCTAAAGTATCTTTGTGTGCAACAGATACCATTTGAACTGGGAATCCAGAATTGGGGTGGGTGTGGGGAGTGAATGTGTGTAAATCAGATTGTCCAAGAGACCTTACATTTCTTCGGCATGGAGTGAAGCAGTAATCACAGACAAAGCCCTATGAAGAGAGACTGAAAGAACTGGGCATGTTTAGCCTGGAGAAGAGAAGATTGAGGGGAGACATGATAGCACTCTTCAAACACTTAAAAGGTTGTCACACAGAGGAGGGCCAGGATCTCTTCTCGATCCTCCCAGAGTGCAGGACATGGAATAATGGGCTCAAGTTACAGGAAGCCAGATTCCAGCTGGACATCAGGAAAAACTTCCTGTTAGAGCGGTATGACAATGGAATCAGTTACCTAGGGAGGTTGTGGGCTCTCCCACACTAGAGGCATTCAAGAGGCAGCTGGACAACCATCTGTCTGGGATGCTTTAGGGTGGATTCCTGCATTGAGCAGGGGATTGGACTCGATGGCCTTGTAGGCCCCTTCCAACTCTGCTATTCTATGATTCTATGAAATGCAGATGGGGCTTTCATATCCCCTCACAGTAATTTTCAGCAGAGACCATGTAATTTTCATGTCATGAAATGTTATAATTGTCCAGACAGCATATATCAGCAAGGCTGTTCGATCATGCACCAAACAAGAAAACAAGATTTTCTCACGAGTGGAATAAAATAGAGTAGTCAGCCTTTCTAAGTCATGTCCAGTGAAAGCTTCCTATGATTTGGACACCCAAAGGCAGAGGGAACCAATTAGTGATTTTCTTTCTACTGCATTTTGTAGCTTGGGAGACACAGTGGATTCTGGGACCATTTCCAAACAGTGTGCAGTTAAGGATCTGGTTTTTGTTGTTGTTGTTGTTTTAAGATGAGTGAAGGTTACATCACCGTGGCTGAGAGAGCCATTCTGTGAGTCATTTTTCAATGTTTTCTGCACGTCCCATCCAAGGCTGCAAATAGAAACAGGGAATAATGCTATTTTAAACATTTGTTGGATTGATCTGGCTTGGCCTTTCAAGCAACTGTAGAAGTAGTGATGTAAAGCTTTCTCCTGACAGAGGCTCTGGGGCAGAAATCCAACTGGAGCAAATTTTCCCATCATGCAGTTGTTGAAATCATAACCAACTATGGTGCAAAATTATTATTTTGGCTAATTTTATTCCTGGGACTACCAATTCATAATTCATTTTCTTAGCCACACCACCAGCTATTTATCACCCTTGAGGAGAAAAGAAAAAAAGCAACATATCTCAAATTATAGAGAAAGGCATTAGCATCATTTAAAAACATACACACCAAGTAATTCAGTGTTGGGCAAGAGGCTTAGAGCCTTTCTATATGAGGCTTTTATTGTGCACTTGTGATTACGGGACCTTTACATGACTTCAACATCCTCCAGGGCCTCTTCCATGCTTTATAGCCATTATTGTGTTTTTCCCCCTAGAGAAGAATGTCTGAATCGCACTATAGAAACCTCTTGTAACTGCACAATTCCACTATACTGCAGCAGTACCTAGTGGTTGCATAATTAAACATATAGAAAAGCTGAGAAAGAAACACCTTCAGAAAAAAAAACATGTGTAAAGGAGCTGATATTAAGCCTGGAATGGATCCAGAAGCAAAGGTGGGTTAAAGGTGTGGGTTAAAACCCTCATGTAGAAAAGTCCTTAGTCCCTCATGCTAACTCAGCCCTAGAGAGAGAATATACGTGCCAGTGAGAACCCAAGATTAGGATTCCATCCAGCGCAAGGCTTATATGCTGCTGCCTCCCTCGACAGGACACTCTCTGCATCAGGATTAGGGAACATATGCCTCCCCCTCCCCAAAGTGTTGGACTACAAGATCTCTCATCCTTCCCCACTGGCTACGTTGTAGTCCACCAACATCTAGAGTCTCCACACTCTTGCTCTATGTAGACTCTACCAAAGAACCAATTATATATCTAAAGTGTTTGGAAATCTTCATGTCATCACTCAAACCCTCAGTAGCCTTGGATTCAAAATTAGGCCATGATTTAGGAAAAGTTCAAAAGGGCAAGTGGCAGAGAATTGAGACACACTATTAATATTGCATTGTTTTGTTTAATTTTATCTGCATCTTACTGCTTCTGCTGGTGGTCTGTGCTCCAATTCTGCCATTATTAAATGCATGATCTCTCTTGGGAGCAAGGACCTTATTGTCATTGTCATTTAAAAGCACAGTACTCTGAAATATAAGTGGCAACCATTAAAATTAATGAGAGGCTTTTAGCTACCCTAGCATACAAATAAACACTGTGCTGCTGAAAGAGGTTTGAACTTTGTGCTGCACCCAGAGAGCCCGGAAGAGATTGGCACAGCATTTGACCTAGTATGAAGCTTTCTACCCTGTGTCATGAATACATAGATACCCATAATGATCACTACCCCACCTCTACTGTCTCCAGCAGCCAAGACCCGGCTTGTTTTGTCAGTAACTGTAAAGGTATTTATTTTTCTACACCCTGATCTGGTTCAAAAGTAAAGACAAACCATGGTTTGTTGAATTGTGTGTTGTGGTTATGCATGAACCCAGAATTATGGGTTAACTATGGGCTGTTAATCACAAACAAACCATGAAAAGAACCCAAGGGCTGATTCACATGACACAGCAGCTTTTATTTGGTTAATTAATCCACAATTCGCAACAGCCATCGCATGCAAGGTGTGTGTGGCTGCCATTTTGAATATACAACCTGCGATCAGGGTGGTCAGGAATTCCGATATGTCATGCAATCCCAGCCATCATGAGTTGTGTAAAACTTTGGGTTACACAAATTGTGTAACACACACACACACTCAAAAAACAATCCACGTACACACACACACATTTCCAGGGAGCGTGTTAACCCCCAGTGTGATGGAGCTACAACTCCTGCAGCTTTAACTGTTGTGATGAAGAGGGAATTTTACCAGGTGCTGCGTGCATACAAATGACACCTGCTGAAATTCCCCTTTCAATACAACTGTTAACGATACAGGAGCCCTGTCCTCCTTTCCATATGGTCACCCTATCCAAAGGACTAGAATTTACAAAAGGAATGTGCAGATGCAATGATTGTTTTGTTTTTAAAGGAACCCCAGGGCATTGATTCAGCTCATGGGGTTTCCGACAGCATCAGTTCACAATCCACTTCGATTTCCCAGTGTTCCATATAGCAGGCTGGAGAAACCATTAGGCCATCAAAGGCAGAAAGGACACATGAGCTTCATGCTGTATAGAGCCTTTTGTGTATTCCCAGCTTTGTGCTAAGGCATCAAAATGGAACTGCAGGAAAAGTCAAGAGTGGATGAACCTTGAAAAGCTTGGATGGCAAAAACTGGCAAAGGGCAAGTAATGCTGGTTTGCCCAGCTATGTGGCGGGATCCGGGGCATTCATGAGCACCAGGTCCACAGGCTCCCTATACTTAGGGAGCCAACAAGCTTATAACCAGTGTGCTGTAGTGGCTAGAACCAGCGAGGGTGAGGTTTAAATCTCTGTTCAGCCATACAGGTCATTGGTGGCCCAAGGCAAGTCAGTTTATCTCACAACCTAACCCATTTTATTATGAAGATAAAATTCTATAGGGCCTTCTACGCTACCATGAGCTTCTTAAAAGACGGCTGGGGTACAAGATGCTCAAAACCCTTAGAGTTTCAGTAATGACACTTAAGCCAGACTTTCTTCTGCTGCCTTTTCTGCACTCCCCCCGCCCCAACGATCCTTAAAATGTGACAGATGGCTTTGAATTGTCCTTTTGTCAGTAACAAAACTTTCCTAAACGTTCACAATCTGTTTTCAAAGCAGCTTGCTGAAGACAAACGGAGACAAACTGCTTTTGCTAAATTTTTAATTGTCCACATGTTGCATATTACGACATTAGAAGGGAGGGGAGGACAGAAGTGAAGGAAACCTCAAAGGCTGAAAATATATATTGTATGAATCTACAGAGCAAAGTACATTTCAATTTTTAAAACTTCCAAATACTGAATCATTAAATAAAACCTACAAAGAGTACTTGCAGTGCCTTCGTTCACTCTGAACACACAGAGAAAATAGATTCTATTGAATATTACATACATCACAGCCTTGGCCTTTCACCATCTTCAGAGTGAAGTATGTGTATTCACTGAAAAAAATTGAACTAGGAAATATCAGGAGACATTGTCTTCTCCTGCGTACCTGAGTAGGAATCTTTAGTCAGTGTGGGGAGCTTTTTTCAGCCAAATAAGTATCTTGGGGGCCACATGTCAGCAGTGGGTGTGTGGGCACAGCTCAAACTAACTGGGACTAATGCTGAAGTGATGGCATGCAGAGCCCAATATGCTTGTCCCTCCCTTCATATTCACACACACACACACAGAGAAAGAGAGAGAGAGAGAGAGAGGGCTTCCATGTGTGAGTTCAGAGCACACTTCGTCGTCCCCCCTTCTCCAGTTTGATAAAGGCGGGTGGGAGGTGAAGCCAACTGAGCTGCAGGCTTGAGAAGTACTCCTAGAGGCTGCGACTCAGTCAGCAGCCAACCCCTCCAACCTCTGTCTCTTCTCTGAGGGGAAGGAGCTTCAGAAAAAGGCCTGACCTGAGGCCTCTTGTGGGACTGGCATGCCTGAGGTTCCCCATTCCCTTTAAGGCCTATATCGGCATAGTTTTGTACATGGGATTTGACTAGACAGCTAGATTTTCTCTCAGTTCTTCAACCATGTTGTTTTTTTAAAAAAATCTACAATATCATCATTTAGTGCACTATGTCCTGTCTTATTATTTATTTATTACATTTTCCTTGAAGGAAAATTATCTTCACAACAACGACCCTGTGAGGTTGGTTGTTGTTATAAAGCTATAAAGACTGATCTCTTCCGGCATGCCTATCCAGTGGAATTTTAAGATGTTTTTAGGTTGTTTTAACAATGTATATTATGTTTTAATTCAGTTTTATGTATTTTATCATTTATTGTTGTTCCCCTCCTCGATCAAAATGGAGAGGCGGGTAAGAATTATTATTATTATTATTATTATTATTAGGTTGGGCTGAGAGTCTGTGACAGACCCAAAGTCACCCAGTGAGCTTCTATGGCTGAATGGGGACAAGAACCCAGATCTCCCGACTCCCAGTCCAACACTTTAGCCACTACACTACACAGGCTGTCTTCTTCCAGCTGATGCTTAATGCTTTTACTATAAATTAAGATCTTTATAGAAAACAATAGAAGCAATTAAAAATCAAAAAGACATCTCCTGTAGGGAGTAAAGAACAGTCAATCTGGCTTTCCAACATGGCAGTAAAGCTACTCATAATCCAAAAAGATTGCGAATGCACAAGTTTACTAATGCCAGAGGAGAAAGAAAGCTCCAGGTGGTATAAAGCAGCCTTCCCCAACCAGGTGCCCTCCAGTTGGGTTGGATTGTAACTCCCAACATTCCCAGCTAGCGATGCCTCCTGGGGGATGCTGAAGGGCACCAAGTTGGGGAAAGGGGGTATACTGGGATTCTCATAGCAGAGAATGAGGAATTCTTATTGAGCGTATGGACCTGATTTGCTGGACTGGAATCATCACTTTGATGAAGAGTGTTCTGACTTCCAGAGATCATGATATGGAGCTCCTGCACATGCTGGCTTCCCACTCATTGGGCAGGGGAACCTGAAAAGGAATGTGGGAGGCGGGGGGAATGGGGCAGCTCTTCCAGTCTGTTTATGTCAGATCCTCTCTACCCATGGTAGATCACCAGAAGAGAGAAACTGTGTGTAAATGTGTTTCTTTCCTTCTCCCACTAACTGATTGCCTAAATAGGGCTAAGGATTTGGTTTCTTGTTTAATACAGTAATGCTCATACAGCAATATGAACAATAAAATGGCCATCACCTAAAGAAACAAACTTTGCCAGAAAGAGAGGGGAATAATGGCTTTAATAATACAATTAATGCACAATACTAAACTCATTGGCAAGGATATGTAATGCAAGACTAACATTGTGTGTGGCTCATAAAGAGATCCTTCAGGCCTTGCTCACTTTGCCTGCATTCATTGTGAAGTGAGAGTTGTTATAAGGAGCTCACAGACTTCGAGCTTCTCCACATTCAGCAAAAATCCTGCAGCCTTGCTGGTGCTTTGTCTTCTGGAGTCATTATAGGTTTAATGATCAACAAAATATATATGCTCTTCCCCCCAACCCTTGTTTTTGCCAGTTTCTTCCCATGTGTTCCCAATTCTATCGCCAGCAGATGCCGTTGTTTTATAGCGCATTTCCCATTTATTACTGCATTTTCAGAGTTTTATAAAGTGACGTATTTCCATTTGAAAACAGCAGGAGAGGCATCAGAGGTTGACAACATCATGAAACGGACCCACAAACTTCTGTGAGTGACCAATCACATGCATGCAATAAACCCATCGTGTGGAGAAGCTCTTAATCTTTCCATTTACTAGTGAAAGTAAGGAGGGATGTTAGGCCAAATAGAGATACAATGTTTAGCTGATTAAGCAGTTTGATAAAGAAGATGCCCCTGATCAATTAGGGTGGTAGAATGGTACCCTGCCATTCTCCCTGATGAACTGCTATATACAAACACACAGAGAGAGAAAGAGAGAGAGAGCATTCAAGGAAGCAGCATGAAGTGAGGGTCTGTTAAGAATTGAAACAGCCAGAAAGGGTAGCAGCAGAAGGCAATCAGACACTCTCTCTCCCCACCCCCCTCTCTTTCTCAAATACACGCTTCCAAAAAACCATATAATCTTGCATTATGGAAATGTGAGCAATGTAATTTGTTTAAAAACCTGGCTGCAGAATCATAACTAAATACTGGCTCTATTCAGGCATTCTTAAACATACTTCCATTTACAAGTAAAGTGGGGGCGGGGAGGTCAAGCCATGTAGCTCTGGCCCCAACGCCACACACGTCTTGTAGCACCCCAAGGCATTCACACAGAGCGTGAACATCTATAGCCGTATGCATGTCGGCCTTCCCCCTCCAGAAGTTGGTTCTCTACACATGGACACTGGTGGGCAGGGTGGGGCAGGGCGGGGCTACCCAGCACAGCCCTGCTGCTCACAAGTAGAAGAAATGTGTTTGAGAATGGCCAGATAGGCCTCCTGTTGTTTGTTACTGTTTCAAAAACAAAAACTACAACTATTGCTCCAGAGCTATTATTCTGTTCATTTGCAGATTTGGTCAACTGAAAAGTGAATTAGATTGACTAAGATTTCTTTAACTGGTTGAAATTACGAGTGTTAGGGCATGCTCACATTAGACACTTGAACTGGTTAAAGTTGGCAGAACTCCTGACTCCATCCAACCCCTATTATTGTCTCTAACCAGACAATTCCCCACCACCACCATAAAAAAACCCACCATGGAACTAAACTTCCCATATTTTCTCTGGGGAAGGCACAAACGTTTAAACCATGGCCCTAATAAACCTTATCAGTACAATTCTAAAAAAGGAAACATACAGTGTCCCAGAATACTTAAGTCACTATGGTCCATTTCAGGTTCCCTGTCCATTTCCTCAAGTTATTTAAAATTCCCAGGTTAATTTGGGATAGTTTTTTTTAATGTGACCATTTCCTCCTCCTCTGAGGAGAAAAGCAGCTGGGAGGGAGCAATTTTGAGCAGAAAAACAGACAGGGGGAGGCGTTTTAAGAACTCTTTCTTCCCACTGTTTCACTGCCCAAACTGATAGCTTCCAAAGGTTTATTTTTCATTTCAAAAGGTTAAGGGAAAGATACACATTACATGGCAGCCAATTCTAACTTGGAACAAATATTGTCAAATAATGTGATCCCTTCAACTGAAATGTTCCTTGGCCAAGATGACAATTCCTCGATCCAACCTTTTCAGGCTGTTGTTGAGTGAACTTTGTTAATTGAAACACAGGCTGTATGGATCCTATGTACACACAAGTTCATATTTGCTTTGTGTGCACACACAGAGAGAGAACATAGTATAAGACATACATGGCTTTCCTTGAAGCATTTATTTATATCAGTACTCTACCTCTAAATTACTTAATACAGAACAAAGAGAGGCCACAACTAGCTATAAAAAGCCAGTCAAAAGCTGCAGGCAGGAGGGTACATAAACTTAAACAGTTCAAGAAAGACTGTTATTGTGTCTTATTTATACAATACCACCATTTTCCATAGAATGAGGGGGGGAAACAGCAGTTTGCACTGCTGGGATAGAGAATGATCCCAGCTCTTATGCAGTCCTGTAGGCCAGGGACTAGACTAGAGATAATGGGTCTTTCTTCCCCCATCCCCCTACCGATTCCAATATTTTCCAGATCATGCAGTTCTTCCTTTGATTATGATCCTGTCTTACAGGACCGTGGACTTTACTGTCAATTCACCTGGAAGTTTGCAGTCGTTGACTGTGTATGACTTGTTCTGAGGTACACATGGTGCTGTTTCACAGTGCCTCACCAACACTGTGATATAATGTAGTGCAGCTGTATTTGTTTTGGCAACATTGGCCCAAGCTGATGTAACAAACCTAAACAAATCGCTGGCGTGCCTTTTAAAAATGTGCGCACGTAGCTAGCTCATTTACACCGGAAGCAGAGTTTACGCTTGTGATGGCCAACGTTTTTGGCAAGTACACCAGAAGTTGCCACCGGTGAAGCCCAAAGTCTGTGCGGTTCTCTAGCATCACTGCAGTATGTCCGCAGCCACCTGTGTCTTAAGGAGGTTGTGACTCGACAGAGACAGGAAATAGGGTAGCAGCAACACAATGCAGGAGAGAGGGAGAGAAATACAGGCCTGAGGATGCAACAACCAGGCCAACAGGATCCTTCTGCATACTACAAATCTCAGTAACACTTGCCAGTTCTAGCACCAGGGCCACAGAGGGACTTGCTCATGGTTTTCAAAATGGTTCACAGTAGTTTACACACCAGTCCTAAGCATTGGTGCAGCGAAGGTGATCTGCTTGGCATATTATACTGCGTTCCTGCAATAGCAGTTTCAGGTTATTGTTTCTGATGCTGCACTGAGGCAGATACTACTTCTAAGAAATTTGTTAGTCTTGACAGGGCTTTTAGCAAATACATATTAGATCCCATATCCATTAAGTGCAGTACTCAACATCTGCTATTTCTACCTCTGCAGGTACAGTTGTTTTGTTTTGTTTTAAACAATCATTTTTAGAAATAATAGATTGTGTTCCCTTACTCTGTCCCTGGAATGCTAAAACATACAGTACCCAAAGATTTCTTTAAATGGGTCTGGATCATTCCCCTATATTCCCTCCTTTAGCTGTAGGGCTGCCTCAGGAGATGCAAAATTAAAGTGCTCTAGAATTGATACACATCCAGAATTGGGAAGAAAAAATATGTAGCTTTACTTGCAAGATTCAAACAGAGGTGGGTTGTTTTGAAGAACCTCAACAGTACCTTTCAAACCCGCCTCCTTTAAAACAAAACCAAAAACAGAATTGAACTGAGAACGCAACAAGCATCAGTCCCGTTGCTGAACTGCAACTTGCAAACAACGTGGTGTCCTGTGAAAAAGTAGGCACTTTTGCAGAAGTTGGCAAAGAGAAGGATAATTGGTTGGGAAAGCCTTGTCGCCAGAGGTCAGCCTTCAGGTCTTCTCCGTTACATATGATGCGGCCAATCACACGCAGCTGGCAGAACGCTCTAGGTGGTCGGTGGGTCATGTTTCTTTTTCTTGCCTCGGCAGGATTTGCAAACGCAACAGATGATGCAGGGTGAGGCAAGGAGCAGTAAGGGGGATGTTACCAGGGCAATGATACCCAGCCCTACCAGGATCCCGACAACCTGAAAAGTTGGAAAGGATAAACGTGATAAGGAACAGAAAAACCAGGGAGCTGTCTTCACAGTGCCACGTTGGCACTGCTTCAAACCCTGCGTTTTCCCTCTTCCGGGGCAGCGTTGGTTAATCCTGATGCTAAGGAGGGAGCGCGGGGTTTCTAGGCATCTGATGGAAGGCGACCAATCCTGGTGGATGACAACCAGGCACCGCCCTTGGGTTGATGCTGGATTGGCCCAGGAGAGACGTCAGATAGTGGAAGAGCTGTATTGATGTCGCTCCAATTGGGAAAGTCAGGGTAAATCCCTGACTTTTTCAAACTGTAGCATCACAGGGAAGCCCCGTGGTGCCTGAGAAGCTGCGCCTATGTTGTCTATCTGATGCAGCGCAGATCCACAGCTACCGCAGCACTTTCCTGCATGTAGATAGCCCCCAGGTGAGTGCATAGGCCACACATATAGACTGTTAAAATCCTGATATAAAACACAAGCTTGGGTTCTTAGCATACCTGTGTTCTGTTCCACATAACTGAAGCACGGGAATGGCCCAGTTTGTTTCGGCAGGGGCCTTTGTCATAATGTCTTAGGAAGATGTCATTCTGAAAGGGAAGAAAAAGAATGTGTTCTGTAGTTTATATGAATGTTAAATTTTATCCAGTGCCAGAGGCCAGGGATGGGAAGGTGGACTTCCGCCCCTGGAAGCCCCTGCCCCCATGGCCAAATGGTCAGGAATGCTAGGAAGTTAGGGTCTAAAACATCTGGAGATCTACCTCCTGCCCACCCCTGCCCTAGGAGATGAAGCAGCACTGCAAGGCCTGAAGGCCCTAGCTGGCTCATCAAGGCTCTTCTTCACACTACTACAGCCTTTCCCAACCTGGGGCCCTCCAACCAACATGGCTGGTTATAGATGGTGGGAGTTGTAGTCCAACACATCTAGAGGGCCCCAGGTCTGGGAAGGCTGCAATACTACAAATTGGAGTGTCACAAGTAAGAATTCCATCAAAATTTAACACTTCTTAAACTTCTAAAATGCGATCATTTGTAGATATTCTATATGCTCTTTATAAAAGTAAGCTACCAAGGATATATGGCGAGGTTAGAGAAAACATCCTTGCAAATGTGGAAAGTAAGCTAATGAAACAGGACAAGAAGACAGAGGCATCATATGCAAATCTCCATTTAATGTGATCAAATATTACAAGTACCAAAGATTTGCATCCATAACTTTGATGCCGTGTGCCGAAGAGAGGGGAAGGAAAAGAGATGCAATCATGGAATAGAAAAGGTATGTAAGCAAGGACAGAAAGTTTACTTTCTGAAGAAAGAAATTAGATGGTTAATCAAGAATAGGTGAAAAAACAGATATTTTCAGAAGGAGGTGTTTGTGAAGAGAACTGCAAAAAAATTCCAGAATATTTATATCTAATTTCTAAAGGGGAGCTAGCCAAACAAAGGCAATCTAGTGGGACAAATGTAGACTCCCACCAGCCCGGCATCTACCCTTGACAGTTTGTACATAAACTATCTACACTGGTTTATATTTAGCAGTAACAAAAAGAAGGAAATCAAAAGCTTCCGCTTCCTTTTTAGAATAAGCACAATTTAGCATGTCATCCAAACACTAAATTGTGGTTAATTTTAACTACGGTTAGTGGAAACAAGCCCGCTTCATAAAGCACAGTTTTATGTTGGCTTGTTTCTGCTAAGCAAAGTTAATATTAACCACAATTTTCCAGGTTTGAATGACATAACAAGCTGCAGTTAATCAAAATTGGAAGCCAATGCTTCCACACCCATCCTTGTGGTTGCACAAGAGGAGGAAGGGGGACTGCATGAGCTATAGACACTCCTGGGCTCTTTCTCATACCGCTAAAGTAAGGATAGTCAACCTTGCACACACACCCTGATATCCTGGACTACAACTCCTAAAATCCCAGACCATTGGCCATACTGACTGGGACTGATGTAAGTTGTTGTCTAAAATGTCTGAAGGGCATCAGATTGCATACTCCTGCACTAAACTATGTTTTAGCATTATGCCCAAACCAGCCCATTCTGTTAAAGTCATAGCTGCCTTTGAGAGATGATAGCCTGAAAGAAGAGAATGGTTGGGCAATGAGAGCTAATCGTCTGATCACTTAAATGGTTACAACTGCTGGTGGTAACTGCAGTTGTCACAGTAGCTCAACAAGTGAACCCACACCAAGTTAGAGAGATTGGGCATTTCTCCATTTGGTGTGGGCTGTAAAGCCAAATTCTTGTGCAAGCAACAAGGAAAGAGGGCTGCTGCCTTCAAGAATAGTTTGTGGGTTTCCTAGAGGCATCTGATTTGGGCCACTGGGAGAGACAGAAGGCTGGATTGATTAATCTTTGTTCTGCCCCAACAGGGTTCTTCTTATGTCTTTAGCTAACAACAAAATATTTATTATAGAATTTATAAACCACTCCTCATCAAGAGATATCAGAGCAGTGTATAATAAATTAAAACACAAAATTCAAAAAAGTTACAGTAAAAACAAAATAAATCAATTAAACAGTAGTTGGAATTTACTCATAAGTTAGGAAATGCCGGCTTGAAAAGCAAAGTCCAGCAATGCAGAAACAAAGCCATGTAGCTGCATGCCTGATCCCAATCGGAAGGGCATTCCATAGGGTGGGAGCTGCCATATTAAAGGCCCCATTCCTGGTGGTTTCCAAGCGCGTCTCCGACCCATGTGAGGCCACTAGGAGTGCCTCTTTAGAAGACCTCAGTGATGAGGAAGGATGGTAAAGGAGAAGTATCCTGGTTCCAAGTTGTTCAGGGCTTTATGGACTATTACAAGAACCTTAACCATGGCCCAGTAGCAGATGGGCAGCCAATGCAGAGGTGTTGCATGGTGATCTGGAGTGGCCAGAGCCAGGGAGTCACATTCAGCACTACCTGAAGCTTTCAGACCAACCTCAAGGGTTACAACTCGTGTAATATTCTGGTTTACAACAAGTGTTAAGGAACTATAGGGCAACGCCCTGTAAAATCCCTGTCCCTAACCCTTTGCAATAGGTCACTTACATCCAGGTTTTGTAAACAGTACCAGCAAAACGTGTGCTTGCAATTCTTACACATCATTTGAGCGCAGCCTTCGTTCCGCTCAATATGGATCCGGCAAACTGGGCACTGTTTAATTGGAGCTTCTGTGTCGGTCCTGATAAGTGCTCTAGAAAAGAGGAGGGGAAAAAAACCTGTGAAAGTTGGTAATTCAACATAGGGGCTTAGGAGAAGTGACACCATTATTTCACAGTCATTCAGGCTGACCATGTCTGACCATGCTGTGGACCGAGTTTCTTGGATGATTCTGAGCCAATTTATGTGTCTTGGCCCCCATATAAAGCAGTAGAAAAGCACTTTCCCATAATAGCACTGTATGCAGCAAACATGAAGTTTAAAACATCCTTACTCCATGCATTTACCTCAGCATGTGCATCCACAGGAGATGCCCGAGCCATTCATGCACTGTTTATACATATCCAAGTATTGTGCAAAGATAGAATCAAACATCTGTTCCACTAGAGAAGTGGGTGGTCTCTACGTACATCTTTCCATTCCCCCACCCCACTGCTGCCCCATGCTCCTCACTCCATAGCATTTTAGCTGAAAGTACAAAGAGAGGACGTGCAAGTGAATCACACCTTCTCATAAAATGCAAACCAGCTCTTAGTAAAATGCCTTACTACACTGCATGGGTTATATCCAGACAGCCGCTTCCCACACACTGTCAACTGGTGCTGCAGCGTGCGCGCGCACACACAGTTAGCCATGTGAACTAGCTACAATAATCCCAACAGCACTTTTTGAATAATCCCTGAAGCACCCATGGGACTGGGCATCAGGAATCAGAAGTACTGAAACAGCACATCAAACCCCTGAGTTAAATCCACCTGCATATGTCCCGACGTTCTGTTCAAAAGGCTCTCTCCCCACTCTAACCCCTCCCCCAGATATCAGGCAGCAGATTTATTCTACACTAAAATTGAATTTATGACTAACAGCATGCATTGCAACATGGGAAATGTGCACCATCTAAGCAAAAACTTCTCTTACCCTTGTTCATTTGGTACCACAATAAGGTGGCTTTCCAGGCACGATCTCTCCAGATGCCAAGGTTCTTTGCATGATGAGCAGAATGTCAGGTAGCAAGCCTGGCATTTTACAGGCACTGGTAATCCAGATTCACTTGGTTCAATTTGGCACACGGTCTGGCAGTCAGCAGAGGGACACCAGGTTCTGAGCGGGTCCAAATGCACTTCTGAAAACGTTTATTAAAAATATTTGATTTTTTAAAACATTTAAATACCAGCACAGCTGATGTCTGATGCTAGCACAAGCAGGGGGCAGAGGTTAATCCTTTCTCCCTGTGCCAAAGAAAAAAATACATAAACAAATGTATGTGTTTCAAATAGAGTCAAGTGTGGCCCATAGTATCTGCAAGCATAGCCATGCAGAGCAGACCTAGTCTGTTCATGTTGGGTTAAGTCCATAAGAACATGAGAAGTGCCCTGATGCTGGATCAGACCAAGGGTCCGTCTAGTCCAGCACTCTGTTCACACAGTGGCCAACCAGCCATCAGCCAGGGACCAACAAGCAGGACATGGTGCAACAGCACCCTCCCACCCATGTTCCCCATCTTACTGCCTTGAATACTGGAGATAGCACACAACCATCAGGGCTGCTAGCCATTGCCTCCAGGAATTTATCCAAGGGCTCATCTACACCAAGCAAGATATTCCGCTATGAAAGTGGTATATAAAAGGCAGGACCACATTACTGCTTTATAGCAGTATTGAAGTGCACTGACAACGGCTGGGGCCCATTGAGACATACTATATACCACTTTCATACTGCTATATGCTGCTTGGTGTGGCTCCTGCCTTTTATATACCACTTTCATAGCGGAATATCCTGCTTGGTGTAGATGAGCCCTCACTCCCATAACTGGCACAAAAACTAGAAAAAGGTCAATACAACCACATATGGGCATACCAACCCTGTCCACCCACTATGCCCCAGCACAGCTTCACTGAACATGTTCTATCAAAGAACATAAATGTTTTCAGGACCCTTTGATTTAAAAAGGGAAATGCAAGAATATGAACAATGCCAATGCTTGAACATTCTCAACCAAAGTTTTAAAACACATTTGTATAGGCTGCAATCCCATACCCATTCACTGGGGAATGAGCCCCAGTGGACTTAATGGGACTAACCTCTGTGTAGGCAAGTACAGGATTGCTCTGTCAGTTTAATACAGCCTTCCCCAAACTGGTGGCCTCCAGATGTGTTGGACTGCAACTCCCAGCATCCCTCAGTCCAACACATCTGGAGCAAAAACCAAAGGAGGAAAGCATCCAAGTCAGGTGAAAAGAAGAGAGAAACAGGTTCTCAGGATGCAAAGGATTTACTGATACAAAGCCCAAAGCATTTTGGCCTGTGTCTTTTCAAAAGGCCTTCTTCAGGGGGTTGTAAGAAGTCTGCAGATTTTCTTCTAACCCAGTCGCCAACAAGTATCAGATGATGCAGCCCAGTGTTAGAGGAAAATCTGCAGACTTTTTCTTACAACTCCCTGAAGAAGACCTTTTGAAAAGACACAGGCCAAAATGCGTTTCTCCCTTTCAAATCACAACACATCTGGAGGCCATCAGGTTGGGGAAGGCTGGTCTAGTAAATCCTCCAAGATGGGATGGTTCACCTAGTAAATCTTCCTACACATTCTTTCCTATTTTGTTAGTTTAATTATATGAGTGTATTGGGCATTAACCCCGTAACTTAAACCCCATAACTTACCTCTTTCAAATTTCAACCGCAGATATAACTGAAATTGATCAGCAGGTACCAAGCTGGAGATCTGAAACAAGAACACAAGAACAAGAGGAAATATTTAGGATGGAAAATGGGGAACCACCCAATCCCAAAAGCAGGTCTAATAAAAATGTTTGATGAAGTAAGTCTTCATTATTTCTCCCCTGCTCCATATGCTCACAGAAAGATCACAAGACTTTAAATTTACAATAATGTGGCAATTGAGGAGAAACATAAATGCTGAAAAGTAAACTATCAAAAATAAAGATTGGTTAGTATTTACGAGAACTCAGTTGAAGAACAGAAATAGTTTATTAAAGCTAATATGAGTAAAATCAGAAAATTGGGGTACAATCCACTAAACTGTTCTCCTGCATAAGTCCAGTTGCCCAATTTATTCATTTCAATGAGATCTACAAAACACAAATGCGCACAACTTCCAATTGATTCCATTCTTTGCTATTGAAATTGCTACTGTAACATGACTTAAAGGTAGTACCACTGAAAGCACTTCTCGAGCCTCATCAGATGGGGGTGGGGGGGGAATTGTGTTTCTCTACCGTTGCTTTGCCTCCTGCTCCTGTCCCCCAATAGGGATGAGCAGCTTCCTCTTTCTTCACACAGGGAAGAAAGAGGAAGCAAGCAACGACCATGTGGCCCATTCAGTGGGTGGTTTTTTATTGTGCAGCTTCTCCTACGCACAGCAGGAAATGGCGGCAAGTATTGTTATAGCCCCCCCCCCCAAAAAAATCAGATTTGATGAGGCTCATTTTATGACAGAAAAAAGAACAAAAGGAACAGAAGACATGTTGGAGGAACACTGCGTCGTCATAAGATCCTGTGAAGAGCTGTGAGTGGCCCAGTCACGAACATGCCATAAAATGCTCGTCTGATGATGCTCTTTAACACATTTTGATAAAACGCGCTGGGTAAGCAATTTCAACTCTTTTCAAATATCCACATTCAGCTGGGAGTAAATTAGAACCGAGTATCTCTTGGGAAATGGCACTGTTTTCTAATTTTACTGCAAATTTTATAGGCATTTAACACCGCTGCATTGATTCACACTGCGTAAAACAATTCAATACAGGCAGAACAATCTCAGGTTTGCAATGTATCTAACTTAACTTGCTAATCTTTGAATTCACAAGCAACTTTGATAGAGCTGGATTGATACCAATATAATATCAAATACTACAGAATAGAAAATAAAATTAAATCAAAATGAGTAAGACAATATGAAGAGGGGGGTGAACTACCCACTCAGACTTAAATTATTTGGGATAATAAATAGACATCATCCATGGCAGAAAACATCAATGCCTGTGTCACTTATGTGCTTCTATTAGTATAGCCTATGGTTTAGAAAGTAATTGTACTGTTATTAATGCAATATAGGCCTCATTATGAATGCTGCATGCCACTGCAGAAGACAATACAAGAAAAGTTGTCAACAGGAAACTCAGGAAACATCTACAAGGGTGTTAAGAAGTCTAGGAGGCCATTCATTGTGGAGAAAAGACAGGAATGTGTTTATTTATTCTCAAGAATAAATTAAGTGGCAGGGAAACTCCAGGTTTTCAAATCAAAAAGGAAGAGGACATATATCGATTCTTTAGGAACAGTGTGTTCTCCATCACTGTAGAATGTGGAACTAAATACTCCTTGGAATCCCTCCTGGTTTAAAATTCCAGGTTTATAGATAAATAGCCATGGAAGAACAGTGAGCACAGAAGACCGCATTTTTCACTTCCTGTTCTAGGATGAACTTGACTAGTTCTTTTTAGAAGTCTGGTACTCTTGGCACATCATAAATCACTACAGCAATCTGTAACCTTCTGCTGCAAGATAATAGCAGAATAAACAGCTCTTGTCAGTTTGGTGCTCATGTCCCCCATGAGCCAGAAATGACCACACTGTTACGTATGCCAATAATGCCTCCTCCAGCTTCTCATAGTAGGAAAACGCTGAGACCAGCCAGCAAGGACTACTGGATCTTCTGATCCACCGTAGCTCCCCTCAATGTAACCAGCCACCAGTGTGTTTAGTGTGGTGGATAGTGGCCTTGGACTCCTTCTTCTATCTCAGTATGACCCATCTTCACCAGTTTTGCTAGGATAAAATAAGTTAACTCCCATGTATGTAAGGGAGAGGAGGGAAGTACTGAAAGAGGGGCCAACTACTTGCTACATTAAAGTTCAGTTGCTAGGAGGCTGGTGCATTTTAAAGGCCATAATATTTGAAGAAATGTAATGCCTCAAAGTTCATAAGGGGCATTTTGCTAACCATCCTGGGGATAGTTAGCAATAATACTGACACTGTGCATAAATTTCAGCTACTTCGGGGTGGCCATGCAGAACAGCTGATGGGGGCTTTTAAAGGTGGCTTCAGACAATCCATTGACCCATTTTCATAGCAGCTTAACATGAAGGTGTGGGGGGAGAGGGGGTGTCCCTGTTGACAGTGACTGCTCTAAGGTAAAGACTGACATTGAGTCAGTACATGATGCAAGGTTCACATGACCAGGCTACCCTGCAATCATTGTCATAAATACATAAATATCACCTCCTGGGTGCACTCAGATTAATATCTGGTGCAAGATACTAATAATTCCAGAGCAAACACATCCCTAGACGTAAATGAGTCACTTTCAGATAGAATGTGCCTTTAGCATCACCAAAGATATTAATTTGGACTCCGATCCTGCTCTCATGGAAACAGGCACATTAAGGCATGTGGTGTATCCCAGGTTGCAATAAATAGAAGAAATACTATTCCAAAACACCCTCCTTGAGTATAGATGTTGCCACCTGAGGCGGGGAGTGGTGGCACACGAAGGATCATTCTTTAAAAACAATCTGCACTTTAATTAAAAAAGAAGTGACTGAGTCTGTTCACAGATATATTTATTTATTTTCCAAAAAGCAGATGTCTGGATTTCTTATTGATCTAAATAATAATTTGACATTGCAACAACAATAACAACAATGTAGTTGTCATCAAGGTTTGAGTGTTCTATGGATGCTTAAGTGATTTAGAATGGAGGAAGGAAAAGGATTTGATGGCATACTTCCAAACATGAGGAGGTATTTAGAAGACAATGCTTCCCTTTGTTAGTTAAAGTCTTAGGAGCTTAAAAGCAATTTTACATTTATATCCAAAGGCTGATTAAATGCAAAAATTACAACACAGTAGTTGTTAAAAGACATAGACATGTTTCTCCAAACATCTTCCAGATAAGGAATCTCAGGAGGAATATTCTCATCAATACTTCCTTCCTCTGAAATAAACAATTAGCGCCAGTCTGTATTTAAAGAGCTGATGAGCCAGCTGCAGCCTCTTCTGGACAGAAATAGCCCAGCCACAGCAATCCATGCTCTGGTAACAGACCTGCAATGACATTGTACATGGGGCTGCCTTTGAAGACTTCTAGTTTGCAATACAGCGGCCAGAATACAGCTGGGACTGGTCATCGGAATCATATTACACCAACATTTGGGGCTCTCTCCATGGGTATTTTTCCTGTGGCATGGCTGCACGGTGGGGTCCTTTCCAGTACATGACGTCATGGCCAGCACACTCTCAACCAGCCAATTCCGCCTGGAAAAGCCGTAGTATCAAAGAGTTCTTTTTCTCCATTCTTTTTAGTTAAAGTGGCTCCCAAGCACTTGATCTGCAATGTGCCCCTAAGCCTCCACATTAAATCCTGGGTGTGCCTGTGACTTGGCTGTGACGTGGGCTGGCGCTTCCTCCATTCACTCCTTTATAGTTCCCATCAAGAGACATCTGTGCGCTTCATGCATGAATTAATTCTGGAACTTTGTTAGTTCGCTGCACAGCTCCAGAGTTGAAAAGGGACTTTGTTAATTCACTTCTGTGATGTGGTGTTAGCTCCGGAGTTGGAAGCTGCACTAATTGGATTCTCTAATGTAGAGTTAGGGCTGGTGCGATAATTTTTGGAGTGGGGATTATTTGTGCCATTGGGATGCTCTCATGGGGAGCCAGAATTGAGGGTTAGTTACTCCCCATTCCTCATTCCTATTCATTAAATTGTAGTGGCTGAGGGAATCTGGAGAGGGGCAGCAGTAACAAACCTCTCTCTCGATGACGTTGGTTCTACTCTGCCCCTCTCCCACCCAGAAGTATGTCTTCTTTGGCACTGAAAATACAGGTATTTATTATTATTATTATTATTATTATTATTATTATTATTTACATTTTTATACCGCACCATAGCCGAAGTTGTCTGGGCCGTCTCTCAGTGATGAACTGGAGCCAATTTCAGCATACTGCAGAGAATAAGAACAATGCACACTCCTCCCGTGCCCATGAAGATGAGGCCTTAAAAGAGCTTAACTGGTAGGCAGACTATGCTTAAACACAATTCAAGGTTGTGGGGTGGGGTGATCTTTAAAGCACTGCACGGCCTGGGAACACAAATGCCTGTCTCCCCTACAGCCTGGCCATGTGTTGAAGTCATCAAGCAAAGCTCTCCTCTGGGTAGCTCTGCCATCTGAAGTAAGGCATGTGGTAGCCAGGGAGAGGCCCTTTTTAGCATGTCACTCTGTTTGCGGAACTCCCTTCCCAGGGCCTGTCTTCATAGCATTGCTTCGCCACTCTTTTTCCTGAAACCCCGCAGTACCGCTGCTGTGGGGTGGGGGTGGGAAATCTCCATGCCAGGAGGGGGCGCAGGGGTTTCCGGTGGAAGGGCCATGGTAACCTCACTTCCAAGAAAAAAATCAGGGTAAGTCCCCGGCTTTTTTACGGCACAGTGTGTTAAATATCCTGTGTGGAACTGGATAACTGAGTTTCAGAACTGTTTTAAAATGCATGGGTAAGACTGTAAATTTTTTTTTTTGCTGCGTTGAAATGGATGGCAAAGTATGTTAAACAACTGAGGAGGACCTGAGACATACTTCTTTATTAAAGGTCTTTAGGGTGCAATCCTATGTATGTTTATGCATGTTCTACAACTCCTAGCTTTTCCCATCCAGCATGGCTGGCTGGGGAATTCTGGGAGTTGTAGGACTTTTTTCTGTCTAAACATGCATAGGATTGTCTTTTCAGACAAACTCAAATAGTGTACCTTCTGTGATAAATAAAACCAGCTTACAAAAGTGCCTTAGCTATTTAGCCCCCTGGGACAAAAATCATTATCAGTACCATACACGATGGTTTGATGGTTGCAACTTCCAAATAATTTCTCAGGGCTACTCTGCTTGCTATGTATAAATTAGGTCTACAAATAATTCACCTAGTCCACATTGTAAATATTTATGTGCCAGTAATACTGCATGCCAAGTAATGGGAGATTACTATTGACGCTGTCGTTTCAGAGAGCACATTTCTATAAATCAAGAGCAAAGATTTAATTTCCTTTCTCTCTTATATCACCACCACTACTTTTGCTTTCCACTGGATGTCAGATTATTACTATCCTTACTGTAACAAGAGACTGTGCATTACTTCCATCATAAAATATTCATTTGTTCCATTAAAGAGCTCCCTCGCCATTTCGAACAAGTCTTTATGGGTTTATTAGAAACAGCAACGCATGTGGGGAGAAATGAAATAATTGGATAGCTAAAAGCAAACATCTTGGGGCAATGCTTCTCCTTGCTGCAGTTTACAAAAACAAAACAAAATAAAACCAGAATTTAGTAGAAGGAACACCCTGCAAGGGACTATTGTGTCGTCAAAAGTATGTACCAAAGATGGAGATCTGTCTTTCCCTGACAAGGACGCTGCTCTCTGCAAAACTTCATAGCACTTAAAGCAAAAAGCAAATGTTTGTATTATTGGATCTTATTTACTTGTCGTGACTTGCAATAACTCCAATACAAACCAATTTACCTTTAGAGACCCTGGGCATCATCAGATGACCGTTTTATTGCATGCTCATTACTGGGCACTCACGGATTTTCGCGGGTCCCTCTCATGACATCATCTGCCTCTCACCCCTTCTAGCCTTCTTCGCGTGACAAAAAAAGCCCCCAGTAAGTCCGTATTATTTTTAAAGGCGGAAGTTGCCGCTATCTCTTGCTGTGTGCAGGAGAAGCAGTGCGATATAGACGCCCCCTGAATGGGTCATGTACACATTTTTACTTCCTCTTTCCACTCCCTGAGAGAAAGAGGAAGTATCAAGCAACAAAAGTGGGAGCGGAGAAGCAACGGTAGGTAAGCATGATTTCCCCCTATCTGATGGAGCTCTCTCTCCTCCCATATGTCCCATTACAAATTTTTTTAATGTGCCCTCAGTTTCTCTCTATGCATCATCATGGATAACAAGAGTACAAGTAGTATATCATGCAACTACTGCAGAACCGGGGGCCAAGCCTGAGCACCTTTTTGTAACACTGTGAAGCCGTCTTCTTGGGCTGGCATTTAGGGCTCAGAGGGTAAGATGATGGGGGTAGATCAACAGAACTAGTTAATTTTTTATTCTGTTAAGAGGTGGTTGTTTTTGTTATCTGCCCAAACTTTTTGATCGGACGGACTATAAATCTAAATAAACTGTTGCCTCCGTTGCGAACATACCAGGACTATGCTTATGGTCTACAAAGGCCAGAACTCAACAAAGCCCCAATACACAGGAGGGCTACTGTATAGAAAGGCAGAGTTCTTTTAAACAGGCGATAAATTAATTTGGTGATTTAAGAATTTTCTCAATCTCTCTAATTAAAAGACCAACTATCAGGGTCATAAAATGGGAGTTCACCATGAAGGTTATAATAATGGTGTGCAGAGTTTTGACACATTCATCTGCCCAGTACAACACTGCTCTCGTCAAAACTGTGCCTTTTCAGAAAGATGGAAGAATGGTGCTAAAGACATCTATACTTGTGGTGATTATGCTGATCTTCCATCCTTCTGGGAAAAAGTCAAACTTTCTGCAGCCTGAAAAAGGAGAGATGAGAGAAGAACCACAAAGGGGAAAAAGAGGAAGTCAATGACTGGGTGATGACATTGCATGGATGCCCCATAACAGCCAGTGAGCGAAGATGGGAATTCCACACTAAACACAGGGTGGGGGGAATCACTTTGCTTCCTGCTTCTGTCCCACAATAGGAGCGAACAGCTTCTCCTTTCTTCACACAGGGAAAAAAGAGAGAGCAAGCAACAACCACGTGGCCCATTCAGTGGGCATTTTTATCGCACCGCTTCTCTTGCACAAAGCAGGGAATGGCAGCAAGTTTCGTTACAGCCCCTCCAAAATCAAATTTTCAGGGGGGGGGGGAGGGTTGTGATGGAAAAACGAGCAGAAGGAGCAGGAGACACACAGCATCGTGAAACTGTGTAGTGATTTATATCATGTGCATCATTTAGTGATTGAGCAGGCACTGTGGTTTAGGGGGAAATGCAGGGGCAAAACTTACCATTAAGGGGCCTCAGGAATTTGCACACAATGACAAGTCCACAATGAGAAATGACCAGTAGCTGCACACTCACGCTAGTACCATAAGCAGCTTTATCTTCCCTTCCCAAGTCTTTATTTATTTATTTATTTATTTATTACATTTTTATACCGCCCAATAGCCGAAGCTCTCTGGGCGGTTCACAAAAATTAAAACCACAGTAAAACACCCAACAGTTTAAAACACAATTACGAAATACAGTATAAAAAGCGCAACCAGGATAAAACCACACCAGTCTTCTCCTGCCTTGGGCTATAGTTCCTCTCTGAGTTACACAGAGGGTATGCTGGCCTGGTTTAACTTCTGTTAGTACTTGGACTGTCAGTCACATCACTATAAGTTGTACCCAATGTTAGTTTAACTTGTGCCCCGTTCATTTCAACGGATCATGTAACAACAGTCCATGGGTTAAACAAACTATGGACTGCCAGGGCCAAGTGGGTACAGTGCTTGCAGTTTGCCAGCCACTTCTTCTTTTAATTGGCTCCTTTGTAGGTTGTTGAGCATGACATCCTAACCTGGACTGCTGAGTTTTTTAGGGGCTAAACAACTCAACAGTCAACCAAATGACAAACACATGTCACATGTCATTACATGTGAACCAGGTTAATGTCTCTGCATGCAATAAAGGCTGTGGCCCATTTAAACTGAGCCCTGTGTGAGGCTCTCATTATTTCTTCCCCTCTACTCTGGCACAGGTTAGCACACGACAACAACCCAGAGTATGGGTTGAGTATGGATTCTTACCATTGGTTAAAAAAAAAAATTACGCTGAGCCTAGAAATCCCACTGATTCTCAGTGCACTTATAAGCGTGTACATAATTTCAGTAATTACATGATGGTAGTATATGAGGATGTCCATGTCACACTTCTTTATTTGGGTCATTTGTATACTGCTGAATACAATAAAACTGCTCAGCAGTTCACAATAAATATTAAAATACATTCAAATATAGTATTAAAAAACAATATTAAAAACACAGCATTAAAAGCACATTTTAACCCAGGGAAAACCTGGGTTAATGTGTGTTTTCAAGAAACATTTCAAAGAAGCCACATTTTCTGCCTCCTGAACTGCACAAGGGAGAGTTGGGATTAGGATTAGAACCCAGATCTCCCAATTCCCAGTCTGACACTTTAGCCACTACACCACACTGGGTCTATCAGCCTATGACTGATATCCCTCATTGTTCCAGGCCTCAGCTTGGAACAATACATGACAAAAACAACTGGGCAGTTTTTTACAGGAGGTAACAGGCTGACCAGAATATTAAGGGCAAGGAATGCTTGGTGAGGTCAGTTTTCCCCAACTCCCATCAGCCGTAGCCAGCATGGCCAGTTGCAAGGGATAAAGGGGGTTACGTTCCAAAACATCTAGATGGCACCAGGTTGGGGAGGATAGATTATTGTGGAGATCTATTCAGAACCTGATAGGCAGTGTTACAGGTGGCAGCGGGGTGGGGGATGTAAGGGCCGTCACCTTGTTAAACATTAATGCTATAAAGTTCACTTCTTTCTCTTGCTTCTATTCTGCTTAGAAGTTACTATTCCTCACTGTAACACAGACTCGGTGTAGATCATAAATACATGAGGAATAATAACTCTGAATAGAATTCAATGCATTCCATCATTCATGGACCATTAAATACATTCATCGTTGTTTATTCATTCAATCGGTAGCCCCACAGAGTACTGAGGAAAACATTAATGGCCCATTAAGGCATTCCCTCAAGTGCCCCCTTGCCTGACTAATTGAAACAGATCTTAGATTTCAGGAGCTTTACAAACACAGCAATTTTGCCACATCATTTTGTACTTTTCATGCAAATTTTGAAGTCACACTCTCCACTGTCAAGGATGGTGAATGTTTATTATTACATTAGTAGAGCAATAATACGGAGGTCGTAAGACAAAGCTACTTTGTCCCTCCCCAGTTTTGGAATGGATGCGATCCATCACGAATTTGTGACCCGCCCATTTGCATGCATCACTTGCAAATTCTGTCTTAAATACCGTGTAAATCCAGAAGGAATTTGCAGTCCTCCACCCCACATGCTTTTTTGAATGAACTAAGTGCCTTTATATCTTGCTTATACACCTTTCACTCTATTGCTTGTAGTGAACAAGAAGGCAAGGCAATTGCAGAAAACTTTGAGTGGGCACCTTTATCTACCCTTTCCCTCCATATCTTTCAGACGACAAAGTCTGACCAGATGGGTTCCCCCTCATCCATTTTAACTGCAACTACTACTCCCTTATTCCATACAAATAAATTTTACTTTAAAACTAGTTCATTTGCTTTTATGGAACAGGAGAAGCAGGAAAGATGGGGCTGATTAGATCATCAGTGTTTGTGTGTATGGCAGGGAGGGAAATGCTGCCTCCTTTGACCTGTAGCTTTTGCTGACATTGCCTGAACCAGTTCCAAAGTAAAATTCAGCATCAGTTCTGAATTGTTCCTAAGGTCATCCTGCTTTTACTTCCAAGGACAGAACCAGGAGTGGATTTCTCCAGAAGATGTGGGGGCTACCTTGACAGCGCTGTGTCACCCCCATTTTTATATTAAAAAAATCTGCACTTTTGCTGCTGTGGGGTAGTGTCAGGTAATCTGGACAAAGGAAGCAGTGCCAGCTTTCTGGCGACCATTCAGCCCTCTTGGACCGCCCCCTCACCCAGCTTCTGATGACTGATGGGAGGTGGCATTCTGCCCAGAAACGCCCACAGCCTAGCGCCAGAGCAAAGACACTTGGCAGAAAAGCGGTGATGACCTCACCCCGGCAGGAAAAGTCAGGATAAGTCCCCAACTTTTCTGGCGCGCATCTTCATCTCTTTGCCCTGTGGTGACAACGAATCGGTGGCTGCTTCATATAACCAGCACTGCGCCGGTTCGCAGCCGCTGCTGGGCAAAGAAGACAGCCCCTTTGAGGCATCATTACTCCAAACCCTTATGCATTTCTCACTTCTGGTGTCTTCCTAATGGAGGTATCTTTTGCCACCCCTACCTACCTGTTAACAGTTTATTGGGAATATGAATTATCTTTAGAAATATTGATGTACCATGTTTTAGATCTCAAAAGGGTGCCCAAGATGGTTTACAACCAAAAACATGCCTTTTCAAATATAGCACTGTTGCACCCAGGTCTGGGTTTATACAATCTTGTATTCAACAAGATCTACACTTTTCATTAACTCAGGGTTAATGGCACCAGACTTTCAAGTCTTTCTTTTAATTCTGTCATTGATAAAGACAGGAATAGACTGATAGGAGCACTACTGTTGACTCCAGTCACACCTGGCCTGCTATCCCACACAAATGGTGGATTGTCTCTTGTCCTTCCCCACTTCCTAGTTCTAATGAAAGGTGAAATCAGAAATGCCATTTTCACCTTTATCTCATCCACATACAATGAGCTCTGAGACACCTGAGAAGGGTATCATCCATGCCACTTTGTTCATCCATGTCAAGCACTTTGCTGGCACTAAATTGGATTGGCACCATTGGCTAGCCAAGTCCAAGAGTTGATTCACACAACCAAGACAGTTGTAGTAAGAAATGTGGGTTGAGCCTAGATGGGGAAGAGCCATGCTTGTGAGAACGGGGTTACCGGACTGTTTCTCCATGAGCACTTGCAGCCTGCCACTGTTCAGTCCACTTCGTTGGCTTGCAGTTGTGCATAGCAGTTGCAGGTTGAGCTTCAAGCTGTTAATGTATCATAAGAAGAAAGTGGTGGGATACCAAGGGGAACACGGGGAACAATGGGGGGAACAGAGAAGAATGGTTGGCCCTTTAGGAACTATATGTAAATAACTTTGACATGTCATGTGCACGGTGAGGCAGAGTGTAGTCCTCAAATACTTATACCACAATATCCATTGTTGTTTTCACCTCCAATTTCATATATCCAGATTTTCTTCAGAATCTTCCTGGTTGCAAGGTAAGCAGTTTGTATCCACTCCACACACAACCTTTTCGTGAACCCATAAACACCAACACCTCCCTCCACAAGGCCATTACCTCTGGAATTCTACTCACACTTGGCTTACAATTTAAAAAGCAAGTAACATGTAAAACTTTCTGCAATGTGTGTTTTACAATCCAGAACGCCATGCATATTCCAGCATTTATTGCTACAGGAGGCCTGGTGACGTTCAGATGGGGGATGTTCTGGCTCTTAAGCAGGCAATTCTGAGGCCGCCTGGATGCCAAGTAAACATTTCCCTAGGAAAGGAAAAACAAGAGGAAAACCATCTGCTTGTTTCTAGTTTCTCCTGTCAAGTGGGCCTGCTGCCAAGTAGTCATTAGAGTAATTAAGGGGAGGGAGGAAACAGTCTAATATATTCATTATGTAAATGAAGATGAAAAAAAGAAGAAGAGAGATGACAAGAGTAGATACCTCCGTTTCTTGCAGGGTCCCACGACTTAAGCACACCATGTCTGGACAAGTGATGGGAGAACCACAACCCTCACGGATGGCCAATTGCATATATTGTTTTAGGCACTACAGAGGAAGGAAGAGAAGGTACAGATTAGATACAAACCACAATTAACTAAACAGAAGCCGTCACAGCACCTACATTGCACAATGTACCTTCACTTCTTTAATTGGCTATCCTGGAGCTTCCAAGGACATTAATTGTGATGGCAAAGATAAAATAACTTTAAGAACTGAATACAGAAATATTCGTTATGTATGAAAATCTTCTCCATGTGTTCAGTTTGTTCAAGTTAGAAAGTCAAATCATTCTGTGCTAAAAAAAAATAATAATCTGTACACAGCCTTGAAAGATGACAGGCTACATTTTCATCTAATTAAAATTGCGGCTGCCTTTCTTGTCTTCCTTTATGTATTCTTAATTCAATGCCTCTTACCCATTGACTAAAACATATTACCTTTGTTTGCTGCAAGAACACTCTTTGCACAGCAAGCTGCCCTGTAAGCATTTGTGCAATTTACCAGAAAAGTTTGCGTTGAGGTTATAAACTTCCCACTCACAAAAATGGGAACATCCAAGTTTCATGAATCAGCACCAAGGGCTATAGTGCAAATGGTCACAATTTTATGGGAACTTGCCCATTTCTACATCATGTAATTGCTCTTATCGATAATAGTATTTTTGAAACAACACAAAACCTGGAACATTCAATCAGGCAAAGTCAACTGTGAAAGCTGATTGTCACTATTGATTCAAGGAGCATAATGACTACTTGGTCTTTGCAGCATGACAAAGTCATGAAACTGAAAACATCAAAGTGTCCCAAATATAAACTCAGTCCAAAGTCTCAGACAAAAGTGCTGTTTTCCAAAATGGTGCAATATTTCCTCTCCCTTCATGACATATATATACACACACACACACTTCTGCAAAACCCTTGCATCAGCACAGTGCATCTTAAATGAAGATTCAGAAAGGTATTTCAACAAACAGCCGAGCCTTTAAAGTTGATATTAGTGGCTAATCTGCCCCGAAGCACAGCTCCAAACGCAAGGATCATTTTTGCTACACGCGCGTGCACACAACCAGAGACTCTGATACTATTCACCCACTCCCCACATATCAATCTGTGCGATTTATAGCCAGAAGGCCTCGGATGGGAGAAAGAACCAAGTTTGTGCCTAATGAGATCTTATGGAACTCACAAGACTACAAATCTCAGCTCATATCTTTGAAATGCTTTTAGATCTGCCAGAGGTCCATATCCGAGTTCCCCTCTATTCATAATGCTAGATCAGCATCTACTAGGAACAGGTCCTCCTCAATCGATCCCCCAATGACGTGGAATGCTCTTCTGTGAGAGCTGAGCTCAGCCCCATCCACTGGGTACTTTTTTGGGGGGGAACCCTAATGTCTTTGATCAAGCAATTGGGGTTGCTGCTGGGAGACATGATAGAGGTGTAAAAAATTATGCATGGTGTGGAGAATGAGGATAGGGAAACACATTTCTATCTCTCTCTGTGTGTCTCTCTCTCAAAATACTAGAACCTAGGGTCAACCTATGAAGCTGATTGGTGGGAGATTCAGGGCAGATAAAAGGAAGTGCTTCTTCACACACATAGTTCAACTATGGAATTAGCTACTGTAAAATGTAGTGATAGCCACCTATTTGGATGGCTTTAGAAGGAGAAGCTAGAATGCTGTCAGTGGTCCAGTGTTTTGATAGGAAAGTCCCCTGCTCCTGTCACAATGCTGCTCCTGTCAGCATTGTGACAGCAGGGGAATAGTAGTAGTAAACTGACAACTGAGATAAGAGTGAGGTAATTTTGAAGGCTGAGGTATTCACTTTCTCTGATTAACAGAGCACTGATGAAGAGGGGGAGGAAAAGGAAAAAGCAATGCTGGAATCCTGTGCAAGCTTACTCAGAAGTAAGGTATTCTGAACATAAAGGGACATAACTATTCATTTGTACACATCTACTCAGTTAATTACCTGTTTGTGGTTTGTTTTTTGTTTGTGTTTTTGTTTTTCAGAACACTGTAATAATACATTTCTCTTTTAAAAACCAGGGAAATTCAATGGTAAAAAAAAAAATGCTGCTGGTTTAAGACCAGAGATAAGACTATCTCATGCGGCTCAAGCCAGGAAACTGGAAGGTAAGGCTGGTGCCTTAACACATATGTCGTGTGATCAATTGTTATTATGCAATGTCACAAACTGTGCTTGTTTACAAGCAGTAAACACCCATGGGTCAGTTCACAAGAGGATTCCTCTAGCAATGCAATAAAGTTCAGTTGCTTCATAAAGCAATGCAAAACCAGGATAACATCGAATCCTTCCTGGTCCCAGGCACTCTATCCTTCCCATCTGAATTTGTGCCTACAAGACCAAGGAAAATGGAAAGTGGGTACATGTAGGGTAAGTTGCAAACCTGAAGTGTTTACCTACTATGCAATGCCAAGTGTAACACTTAGTGGTGACAACACTCATGTTCTAAAAGTCACATTGGTGCCTCTTATTTTCTAAAGCAACTTAAGCCTCCAATATATTGTGAGAAAATGTGTTTGCCCCTCTTCCTTATTTCAGTTTCACACAGGACTTACGGCTTTTAAAAATTACCTTGGGGCAAACACTACCACAGACATGTATAACAATGCCCTGACAGTTGGCTTATTAAAGTGAAAAACAGCTTGAAAGAGGCTGGGTGTTTGAGTGAAGAAATTGTAGGGAAGGAAGGAGGAATTCTTAACTCAGCCTTGGATTTAAATAGTAGCCTGGTAGCCCCACAGGGGGGAAAGTATTGCAAAGGTAACCAGGAATTGCATAGGTGACCAGGAATCACACGCAGGTAAGTGCATGGTAGAGGAGAGAAGACCCCCTCCTCTGTGCCCAAGATAGAAATGCAATTATCCCTCCTCGGCTAATCTTCAGTGGACTAGTAAATATTTTTTTGCAGACTAATAAATTTTGGGTCTTTTTTGCAAGACTAGCATAATACATTCCTCACCAGCTGTTTTTCTGTTCAGAATTCCTCCCAAGTTTGGTTTTTTTTCTTTGGGGCACAGGTGCATGTTTACAAGGATAAATGAGTATCTGGAACACTACAAGAAAGAGGGAAAAGCAACATGGCAGCCATTTTGAGCACAAAAAAATGGCTGATGAGGAAAGAGTTAAAGCACCCACGTTGCTGGCACTCCTCTGCTCAAAATTTCCATTTAAAAAAACTATGAGGGATTGATTTGCGTATAACATAGAGCTTGCCAGTCAGGCAGTGTGTTCTGATCTCACGTTGCTAGGTAATGGCTCAACAAGGCACTTGTACTCCTCTCACTACAAGTCCGTGTTATTATTCAAGACCACTTATAGATAATCTTCCTCCACATCCACAAACGAAAAGCACTGGTATCAGAACACCACATGGCTTTTTCAAGCACATCCAGTCCTTCATTCAACATGTTCCATTAACTTTCCCTACTCCGACACTTTAAAAGGTTTCCAGCTGACTAATTGCAACTCTAGGACTTTGGGAAGACAAATGACAAAAGGAAGAAAACAAATGCAATGTGACAAATTTTAACGTCTAGTTTTTAAGCAGGAAATATAAGGAGTTTAGGGGTGCTTCCAGATGTGGCTTTTATTGAAAGAATTTTACAGGGGGTCCGTATGACAACTTTGATTTGGCCCTCTCCTATGTTTTCCTATCATTTCTTCAGTCTTGTTAGGGGTGGTGTTTGTAGGAGGCTTAATCTCAGGAAATCCATTGAACAGCTGCACAAGGTCTTTTGATTGGTAGTGCTAGGAGCTGTCCATTTAAAAGCACCCCCAGTTGAAACACGGGACAAGAATAGAATGTCAATATGTGCTATAAACATAACTGCTAGATACCTAGCATTGTGTACATTTTTAAGAAACATTGCCAGAAGTTACTGGTTAATCAGAAAAAAAGAGATATCTTTATGCTTTGTGTGAGCAGCACTGATTGGGTCCAGTTGGCAAAGGGACGAGAACAAATTAGACATACAGGCATAGCTGGATAATAAATTGGACACGACTTTATTAACTCACTTGAACAGGCTTGACGGTGGCATAGGGCGTGGATACTGTAAACAGCCAGCCTGCCTGCTGACCAATTCCTCTTCCTGGCCAGCATGCCAGGGGCATTGGTAGTAGATGGTAGAGCCAGGGACACACCATGGCAAGGATTGCTAATGTGAGCCCCTTTCCACCTACCTGGACGTGGCCAGCTCACAGGCACCATGCTGGTCTGGTCTTGGTGCCACATCCCCGAGATCCCTTACAGGAATCCTCACCATGGGGGAAAGGGAGGCCAATCCCGCTCCCGCTCACCAATGGATCCAGCCCAATGCCTATCTCGCCTACGTAAGTTGTGACAAATGTTATAAAATGAAGCATCCACAGAGAATATACTGATTGTCCAGATCAACTTATTTACAATAGAGTTCGAATAAATACTAAAGCAACAAAGGTCACTTCTGCTAAACATGCATTGAGAATTTTGATTCATATACGCGCCAATCTGTATGTATTTAGCAAACGTTTTGTCATATATAGGTAACTCATGCACTTCTTTCAACACCCTGGCTTTCATTTCATCCCAAAGCTGAGTTCCCCGCTTAACAGGGAGCAGTGAATTGTTATGTGAGGCGCGCTGGCCGGCAGCGAAGGGAGAAAGGCTGATGGAGAGCGGTGCGGTGGTACAGCCAGCAGCAACATCTCCTTCCCAGGAGGGGACTGCCGAGCCAATCAGCACAATGATGGGGTGGGGCCCAAGAAGCCGACCCGGCAGAGTGAGCTCTCTCCTCTGTTCTGCCTCCAGTTCAACCAGAGGCTCTCAAAGGCAGACCCTCCCATGCGACACAAAATCTGTTCCTTCCTGCTTCCCCCCTACTACTGGAGTAATGACATAAAATATTCAGCAGTATTTCCTTTTTTTAAAATTCACTTATGTATGTTAATTGTCAAAGTAAATCAATGGGTGTTTATTGTCAAAGGAAGTTAACATTAAATTAACTTAGAGAAGCTTACAAGAGCAAAATATAGCCAACACCAAACTAATCTTGAAAAAGACATTCTGCTATAAGACCACCATAATCTTACTACATGGACCCACATATCAGTATATCCTTACAAGAAGCATGTTCCTTTTTGTTGTGAAATAAGTGTACAGTGATATTACAAGTTAAGTTTATATGATGGGTCAGAAGTTCTATTTTCTTAGAAAATCTAAGCACATCAAATGTGGAAGCAGGTGCCAGAAAGTAGCAGTTGAGTACCTGCAGAAAAGAGGAAGGGGGTGGAGAATAGGAACAAACTTTAATTTAAAATCACTGGAGCACTGCGACAACGAGTTTGTGCTATTATGCTTGCTTAGAGGAGCTTAACAAGACATTTTTTCCTACATGGAAATGTTACGCATGCACCCATATACATTTGCTGTGCGTTTATAAAATGCAAGTATATATTGTGTCATGATTATACACGACAGTGTACACTTTCGTACAGTGTATGTATGGTACAATTGCACTATGTGACGCAGCCCTTTTTAGAATCAGCAAAATATAAGCATGGGTGGAAACAGAAAAAACAAAAACAATCCAGACTTCCACACTAACCCCCAAGCTCTTTGAACACAGTCACTGGAACAGCCACTTTTGCTTGTTTTTACGCTTCTCCCATAGGCTCGTGCCATACAACAGTGCCATTCTTCGTCAATGCAAATTTCCCCCTCGAATCAGGTTGTTAACAGGGTATACAAAAGGGCACAGATCACAATCCACTGGTAGATCTCTGAGTTTTTCTAACAACTACAATGAAAATGTCTCCTTCACCCCAAATTGGGCTGCTGAAATTAAGAATGTCTTGGTGGCTGGCAGGGGGGAGAGAACAAGAGTGGATTTATGGGTGGAAGAACTGTGAGCTCAGTTCTGGCACTGAAAACAAATTCCTAGGCTAAACATGTGATCAGAGGTACCCTGTTTCTTAATTCTCAGTGCATTTCTGGCCCCAAAACCAATTATTTTTCATTTAGGTCCAGTTGGTAAATCCTGGGGTTCTAGCAAAACAAAGTAGATCCTGTAAGCCCCAACTCTGCTCATCCCTGCATTTGACCTCACACTTATTCCAGAATCCAGATGGCACTGTTCCAAAAGTGAGTACTACATAGCACCTCTTCGTTATATCTTCCCTTATAAGGAAGAGAGTGACCCTTTCCCCCTTCAAATCAAGTTGGGTAAATATATGGCGCATAGGAGCATTCAGCAACCAGGACCCTCACCCCCCATAAGCTGCCTGTAGCACTCAAGGCACTTTTGAGGTGTCTGAAAAATCACAACTTCAGAATCTATTTAAAAAGCTAGTACTTCATTCTCTGAGGGTACATCCATTTTGGCTTCTATTTTCATTTTTAACCATCCAAAATCATCTTCTGCTTGGTTACTATAAAAATTGTCTAGTTTCTCTCTAGTAAGAAACTTGTGTGTTTTGCCTACGGATATAAATGGTTCTGGAGAACTGCTGGATTTTATATTTTCAATATTGGGGAATTAGCCATTATTTATTTGTTTTGCCATCCCAACAGCCCTTGGGAGAATTCTAGGTGCAACTTGAAACCATCTGTGCACCTGACAGAGCGTAACATGAATGTCTGCAGTTTCCTTTCATGTTCTATCTTAAAACCGTAACCAAATGCAGACTCTACAGCTTGAACATCAACCACTTATCTCCCCCACCAGCTTTTTGCTTTGTTAGCCATCTTCCCTGCTGAAGAGCTCTGGACAACTCAAAAGCTTACACACTATTTTCTGTTCTTTAGTTGGCCTAATAAAGGTACTGTCAAATATGCAATTGTGATATTTTCTTATGGCCAACATAGGTTTTCAATTGTCAATGAAAACACTAGAAGTTCTTGATCTGTGAGGCAGGTCAAAAGAAAATCAAGCTCATTGTGGTTTACAGCTCCCATGATTTCTATGTCTGTTGGATTAAATATTTTGTCAACTGCTGAATATACATTTGAAGTTAGTGAGGCAAGAGGCAGACAACAGTTTTTAAAAGAGCTGAAAGTGGTATTAGAATGTAAGCTTATGTGGCAGGATGTACAGCACCATGTACATTGAGGGTGCTAAATTAATAATAATAATAATAATAATAATAATAAGAAGAAGAAGAAGAAGAAGAAGAAGAAGAAGAAGAAGAAGAAGAAGAAGAAGAAATAAGCATTGCTTCCTATAGTATGAATTCATGCACACACTTTTTATTCCATGGTGGTCTCCGGTCAAACATCCTTTTGGAAATGGGGGAAACCTGCATACCTCAGAATATGCAACACAAGCAGAGGTGAGAACGTACACCCCTCTTTCAAACCACCTTCCAAGTCTCAAAAAAAAATCCTATTACACAGAAAACTAAAAGAGATGGTGCTTCTAGGGAAAGGGACTCCAGTGCTACAATTAGAAGGCATTGCGCCGCTATTCCATCTTTTTTATCCTTCATAGGTTTTTTTGTGGCAAGAAAAAGTCTTGAGGAAATACAGGAGGTTTACAAGCAGAAGACAATGTCATCTGGACCCCAAGTAAGATTGAGTGAATAAGGCAGGGTGATGGTGTGATAAAAGCTTCATCTGGAAGCACCCATGGTTTGTCATTATGGAGAGGCTATATTTTCATTCACTCCTTCTGCCTCTGTCTGATCTCTCTGCCTGCACCATCTCCCCCAAAGACCTTTAGCTAATCTGTTATGATGTCACATTAAGCCGAGACAGAGATGTCTTGAAACCACTGGCTGTCATTTGCTTAGCTGCTCTGATGTTAGAGAGGCTGCAAGCGATGCTTTTGCCTGTTTAAGTTCACTGTGACAGCAGATCAGCCAATGGCTTCAAGATATTTGAATTCCAAAGTCCACAGACAACTTTCATTAAATAAAGCATAGATTGAAATCTCAAGCATGCTTTGTAGAATATAAGCCCCAGTAAGATTTGCTTCTGCATAAGCACGTTAGAGATACAGTTTTCAATGTATTGTCAGACACTCCCCACTTTCCCAAGTGGTGAAAGATTCCAGGGTAGCGCTTACTCAGGTTTGGTTCCCTTCAGAAGGAGAGAGCACTCAAGGCTCTGTGATAGTATTTGAGTTTGAGCATATGTAGGGTCACACTCTGGCAAAACAAGTCTACTGCTCCCACATCAACTCCAGAGAGGAGCACCCCTGCATTCCCAAAGGCCTATACCCACTTACCGGTGACTAATTTTTGAGTCAACATGTATAGGGTAGTACTGTCAGTCTCTTACTATGGGCTAAACTACGGGCTATGTTAAATATGTAGCATCCAACTGATACTCTCACTTTCTTTCTTTTTACCTCCAAGTAAATGCATATGGCCTGATCTGGATTGAGGCCACCATGCATGGGTAGAGGAAGTTTAACCCTTCCCACTCAGCTGTTTTTCCTCCCTAAATTCACCCCACTCCACACATGCATGCAGGCTAGAAGGAAAAAAGCTTCTATTGGCACCAAAGGAAAACACATCCTCATCCCCAAGTGTAATTTACTGACTTTGGCTAAAATGCCATTTTTATGGAAGAACAATATTTATTGCAGCAATGTTTTACTTTAGATATACAGTAATAATTAACATAATTTCTTTTGTTCTACAGAACTCAAATGGAGACAGACATAAGCCCGGATGGCAGTGATTAAATTTTCATTAACTCCCTATCCAATAGATGATGGAAAGTTTTTCTTTTTTCAGAATGGGGAATTACAAGCTACAGAGCCAGACTAACTGCTGAAAACAACCACAGAAAACCATTGGTAACATTTCATCATACCTTACATCTCACTGTACGAAGTTCACTTGTGGCCCCAATTTCCCTACTGTCTGCAGAGCCTCGTGTGATGCAGAGCGGTAAAGCAGCAGTTTCTGCAGCTGAAACTCTCCCCACGGCCTGAGTTCGATCACAGCGGAAGCTGGTTTCAGGCAGCCGGCTCGGTCGACTCAGCCTTCCATCCTCCCAAGGTCAGTAAAATGAGTACCCAGTTAGCTGGGGAAAAGGTAATAACGGCCGGGGAAGGCAACGGCAAACCACCCCGCTATAAGGCCTGCCAAGAAAACGTCAGCGAAAGCTGGCATCCCTCCAAGAGTCACTAATGACTCCATGCTTGCACGAGAGGTTCCTTTCCTTTCCTTTCCTGCAGATCTACCTCATCTGTAATTATGAAAGGGGGGAAAATAGATGTCACCTGAAGACCTCAGTGACAAAAGGTATGAGCGCAAAGAGAATATTTCATTTGTAACTCCTGAAAATGACCATTGATATATTATTATAAAGAGAGAGAGGAGAGAAATTACATAGTTGTGCAGGTGGAAAGAGCTGAGGCAGGAAGCTGTAGCACTGTGCTGGTGAGGGGAAGAAAAAGGCATCTCTTTCTTATCGCTCCTTTCCTGGCACATGTTGCATGAAAAGAATACAGACAAGCATTTTACCTCAAAGTCAGCACCTGATGCACAGCCACAACTTCTCCTCACAACTTTGCAGGATAATAATATGTCCAAACTACCCCAGAATGGCTTCCCAACCCCTGGATGTTGCCCACTTCTGCTCTAAGGCATAATCATATATGGTCTAATTCAGAGACACAGAACCTCAGGGCTGGGGATCAAAATCCCCTTTGGGGATTCCCCAGAAAGCCATACCCCCCTCCCCTGATTATTTGATACTTTCCCTACTTTTGTGCATTTCCCCTCATTCTAAATGGCTGAAATGCCTCCACTTAGGCTCCACTGTCAGTAAGAGTTTTAAGGTAAAATTTGCTGGTATTTTTAGTTCATTCGTCCCTACTCATTTAGCCCTGCTCACTGGGACCTTTTCCAAAATGGAATTTGGCCCCTTGAACTGAAAGAGGTTCTGGATCCCTGATCCAGAACACTGCCTACTCTTTAAGTGCTATTCTTAGCAAGGTTCCTTACAAGTGTTCCAAACCACTATTGCCCAGGATGGGTAGATACGACCTGCCCTCTTTGACATCGAGTCGTGCCCCTATGAAAGTAATCTCTCGCTGCGGAATCAATTTGGATTTTGTTTCATTTCCACGTGCTCATCTGGTGATGGCATGGAAGGATGACACAATGTCGATGTTGAGTTAGACAAATATCCCTCTGACACAGGGGACTTGTCCGGAACCATTTGTCTATCTTGCTGTTCTGTTTGTACTGTAGGTTGAATCAACTCCCGCAAAATTGGTTCAGACTGAGGAACCATGATGGTTTCCTGCTGAATAGGCACTTCAGCCTCTCTCTGTATCGAAGAGTTCCTTGGTACAATGGCTGTGGTATTGATAGCCAACTGTGCTGGCGGTACCGAAACACTACACAGAATAGGTGGTGGTACTAGAAAATGACTCTCCTCCTGTGGTGGTCTCGAAATCGTTGCCGATAGCATCCTTTGTCGGTCATCGTATCGAGGGCAACTGTAATGATAATACTCTCTTGGAGCATCATATCTTTCCCACTCTGATCAGTACGGAGAATAGGGGCGATGCCTTTCATAATGTCTATCACTATAATGAGGTGATCTTGAATGTTTCCTGTGTGGGTAATATGACATGGAATAAGACCTCCTTTAGGACGCCGAAAAGATTGAATCTGGCGATCCTCTACATCTGTCTCTATTGTCCCGTCCCGCTCATATAACAACTGCTGTGATCTATAGTCAGGTGAGAAATATCTCTGACATCCCCCTCACTCGTAGAGGTTCTCTGCCTTCGCTCAATTTGCTCGACTTGAGGCTGCATAGTTGGGATTGGAGACCTCAACAACGGTATTCTAGGCATCGATACTGAGGGCGTATACTGACTATTAAAATGCATAAAGTCGGCATCGACCGCCTGTGAGGTAGATCCTTCGGTATCGACCACTCCTGTCGAGATGGAGATCAGCCTTAAAATTGCTCAATCATCACAAGTGATCAACGCTCTTTGATTTTCATCTGTCGTTGCTTCCTTAGTTTTTTTAGATACACACTTTTTCTTTTTCTTAGGCTCCTTGCCAGATCCTCCAGATCTTTTAGGCGCCTTAGCCTTTTTTGTAATCTTTTTTGCCACTGACAGTCAGAGAATGGCCTGGCGTAAGCAGAACGCTTTCCATTACATTCATTTGCTCTGGGGATTTCCTCCCCCCCCCCCCCCAGTTAAATCAGATCTGTGCGTGACTGGGTCTTCCTGAGGCGTGGATTCACCAGCCATTTGCTTAGCGCGACTACCAATCGCCTCCAACGCCTGTTTCCACAGAATTGCCTTAAGCCAATCGGATTTGTGAAGGCGCATTTGTTTCAAAAACGCCTGGGAATTTGAGCAAGACTCTACTTTATGCCCTTCCCCCAAACACAGGAGGCAAAGAGTATGTTTGTCTGAAGGAGGCAATTTACTGCCACAACTTGTACACTTTCTAAATGGTTCTCGAAGAGCCATACGCCCCTAAGGGGTGATTGGACGATCGTGATAAGAAAGTAAATGAAATAACAGATAAAGATAGAAGGAACTAAAAATAAATTAGAAAAGTTAGAATAAAACGCCAAACTATAGATAATATACTGTTTTTAATAACCAGAAGCTTCTCTCAAGAGGTCACCACTATGGTGGTTGAAGAGAGACTAAGGGGAAGGTGGGGACCGTTGGTGCATGCGCACTTGGTTGTGGGGGAGGGGTTCCCGCCTAAAACGCCGTTAGCTTTAGAAGTTTCCCGAGCGAGGTCTCCGCACAGGCGGAGAGCCCATATGTGTGATGCACAGAGACCACAATGAAGAAGTGGCAAATATCTGTTCCCAAAAAAACAGACCTGCCAATGCCAACTGTCTTGCCCTCATCATGGTATGTGCATGTTGAACCATAAATATCTCCCTTATGCACACGGATGGGGCATGGGAAGGTAACAGAGCTTAATCCTTTATTTTAAAGATATAACCAGTGCCTGTAATGGTATAAAGTGGAGTTCTACCCAATTCTTACTTGGGACCAGTACTATTTAATGCATTCTTTAATGATAAAGGAATAGAAGTGCACTTCTCAAAATGTGCACATATTAAATGAGGAAAGAATGCAAGTACTTTTGGGGAGTTGATTTAATCCAAAGTGATCCACAAATTTGAATAAAGCAAAACAGAAAGTGTAACAATATGAAGTTTAGAGTAGGTCCCACATCTGAATAATCATCATTAGAATGAGGTACACAAGCAGTTAGCACGCAAATAAAAATCCCACCGGCCCGTTGTTTCACATTGCCCTCATCTCTGCATAGATCGCAAGGATGTGGCAAAGCAGAAAGGAAGCAGTCAGCAACCGAGGCCACATGTTGCTGCAGCAGTTTTGCTTTTGCAAAAGCTTACCAGTTAAATAAAAGAGAGGAAGTGGTAAATGGGCTTCCTGAAACAGTCCTCAAAATTCACAAACAAAACAGAAACAGAAAGTAGATTTAAAAAAGGCACGGCAGTGAACACAGGATATAGGAAAGTTATGGTTATGTTTTAACCCGCTGTGGGTAGGAACAATTTCCCCTTTTACTGAGAAGGGCAAAAAGGGCTGATGGACAGTGATGCAGCTAGAGAGGAGAAAAGGACAAATATTACTTCATCTTTACATAAATGTTACTTAACATCTTTACATCACAGATGTCGTTTTAACACAAAGGATTACAGTAAAACTTGCCAACGCATCATGTTCCCCAGCACAATTCCTTACATTATCTGAAGAGAGAGTTTCTAAAGGCTAATGCGTGGCTCTTGAAAACATTGGCCCCTCCATAGACGTGCAACTGGAAACAGGCAATCACGAAGGCAGAACCAATGTGTTGCTGACTGCACCTGTACACAGAGTGGTCTCTGCTCTCAGGTGTCTGCCTGTCTCTCTCACATACACACACACACACACACACACACACACACAAAATCAGTACATAGTTGGCCTGGGAATGGCCCATATTTCTGTCACGTATTTCTGCAGAGCAAGACTGCAATTTGTTTAGACAAACCACCCTTCAAGGAAGTGGGTGGTGGGGAGGTGGAGGGGACTTCAAGCACTAATAACAATTGCTATGTTGTTCTGCATTTCCCAACTTTAGACACATCACAAAATTATAAGCCTCCATTTCTGCTAATTTTAAAATTGCTCTTCCAGACCAGTTGCAGAGTACATCTTTCACATGACAGACTTAGCTCCTTCCCACCCCAAAAAGATGGAAAGTAGGTACCCCAAAAGTATGAAAAAAGGAAGCATGTTCTATGTGTGTGCAATTCTACACATAGACACATGCGTGCCAAAGGCTAATAATATCATAATAGTGATAATAAACTCCAGGCAGAATGCAAAGAGATGATCTCCAAAATCCTATAAAAGATCCAGCCAATCCAGTATTTCAACATTATCCTCATTCAAGGAGCTTAGAATCCCATGTAGTAACCAACTTCTGAAGTTTAGACTTCATGGAATGATGGCGGAAAACAATGGAATTCAAAGCAGCTTACATGGGGTTTCCAGGCAGTCTCCCATCAAGGCACTAACCTGAGCTAAACCTTACTTTCAGCAGGGCAGCTGCATCCTGTGCCTCGTGATGCACAGCCAGCAACTACCAAGACAAAGGGCCTTGTTTGCACTAAGATTGGAGTCAGTCAGCTACATGAGGCTGGCCTGCCATTGTCTGCAATGCTAAACACAATTGCCTGCAAATTTGTTTCAACATGATGGTAATGACCTATAAGTTAAGGCAGGCAACAAATCCCCGTTTTGCCTACTGCAAGATCATGATCTCTTGGATTTGATATAAGAATGACTCATATGGAAGAGTGGCTTTATTCCAGTTGCCATGTTCCTATACATTCCTCCCTGCTTCAAGGAGTATAGTCTTCAATCTTCATTGCCTAATTATGTCAAGCAAGCCCAATGGTATGTGTGGCAAGGTGTTGTAGGCGAAGGAGCACCAGAAACAAAACTGAAATAAAACTCTACATTCCTAAAGACAGCCTAGTTTCCCCAGAGCAAGGATGAAGACAAAAGATCTATACAGTAGTCATAACTTTATCATATGGTACCAGATGCTGCATAGATAAATGGTTAAATGTAGCTTCAGGAAGAGTAAAGCAGTATTACCAGACCACCCCTGCTAGTAAAACAATGCCAAGCAATGTAGGAGAAGGCGGTAACACTGGGCCTACCATAGGGGTTCTCTCTGGTCACCTCCTCATACAGTTACAGCTACTACACTAAGCTTGGATATAGGTACTTCGCAGTTGCCAGCCACATAGGAAGAAGCATAACACGTGCCACTGAGCACACACAGGGTTAGCATGGACAGACTGAACTCTGGCACTGCACCAAGATGGATTATCAGTATCAAGAGCAGGAGAGATCAAGAACCACTGGTGTTTATTTAGTTTTCTTAATGCACAGATACTGACTTAGACTATTTCCCATTCTCAAAGTTAAAGGTTAGTACCTTGATTATTTACTCAGTAAAACACACATTGCCTTGTGTACCTTAGATGGCAGACCCCTGCCCATCTAGGAAGCAGCAGTAATCTAAATAGAGCCTTCAGGTATCCTTTCACCTCACACAGTGAAGTTTCTACATTATGATTTATGTGTCACTTGTCATTAATGTCAGAAACAACACCTAACAGGAGCCCACAACATTTGTCAAATACACCCCACAAATACATGTGTTCACTGTTACAATAGGTGTGCTAACTGCATGAGAAATCTTCACTCATGACAAAATATAGCTATGAGTGCTGAAAATGCATTAGCCACCATCCCCAAAAGAAGCACAACCTTTATGAAAGAGCTGAATTCTAAAGGAGAGGATCCATAGGTCAGTAGTTCAGCATATGCTCTGTGTGCAAAAGTCCTACATTCAAGCCCTGGCATATGCAGCTGAAAGGATCTCAGTGGCATGCTGGGATAGACCTCTTTCAGACACACTAGAGAGCTGTGTCCAATCAGAGTAAGAAAGAATTGATCTAGCTATACCAGATGAATATTAACTGCATAGTTATTGGGTCCTCGAATGGGCCCAAGAAAATATTTATCTTTTGACAGTTCTTCAGAATACAAAAAAATATATATTAGAATTATGCTTTAGCATATAAAAATAAAAGATTCATTGTCCTTATTTTTAATTAGTGGTCTGTTTGTTGTTATTATTATTATGGAATTGTTTGACTGTTTCGGCCTCTTTCTCTTCCTTCAACATGACTTACGTTGCTGTCAACACTTACCGATGTACAAAAGATGCAGCTGCAATCTTGGAGAGCGGTCATCTTATCCAGTGAATACTCAGATAGGCACAGTTTGCAAGTGACCAAAGGCTCCAGAGATAAGTCCCCAACTTCTGTCATTCCAGTTGTCATGGTGCGATAGATCTTACCAGCAGAGGCCATTAACTTAACCAGGCCCACCAGTTCTACAAAAGATATAAATAAGAATAAGCTACTAAGGATAATTATGGAAGCCAATATTCAACACAGCAGAATTTTAAGCAATTTAAAACCAGCATGTTCCAGTACAGCTTCACCTTCTGATCTATTTCTGACTTTTTCTCTTCCCCCAGGCATTTAACAGCATTTAACAACATGCTAAGTTTGTTTGTTTTTAATGGACCCCAGAACTGTTGTTGTTTAAATGGATACAATTGTTTTACACTGTTGTTTTTATATTTTTGATGTTTTTAAATTTCGTATACTTTTTAATATTCACTGTTTTTAACTTTTGTAAACTGCCCAGAGAGCTTCAGCTATGGGGCGGTATATAAATTTAATAAATAAATAAATAAATAAATAAATATTTCGTATTTATTCATCAACCTAGCCAATGAGAATAGCCACTGCTGACCCAGGTATGTTCTGTGAGTGCAAATACAACTATGTGTCCTCCTCATTCTAGAGGAATAAGCAATATGGGCTGGCTGAGAAGAAACATTTTTTTATCCAGAAGTATTCCTAAATATCCCAGAGAATTCACTGTAATGTTCATTACTTCTCTGTATATTTAATTACTTTGATGAGAGTTTGAACAGGACACTTGGACAATATTAAGCTAAGAAGGACTTGCAAACTTTTTTTTACGGGGCAAAAATTCAAGATGACAAAAAGAACTAAAATTATTATTATAACAAGGACCAACAATTCCACAGAAGAACAACCATGCACAAGTGCCTAATGGAGCTAAGATAACTAGTTAAGCAGTAGTACTTCTGATATTGTGAACCCTACATTTTGTGAGGCGCACAGCACACAATACCACTCATATTTTTTGGATATTTTGCCCATTTGGGCGCCTTGTGTGCAATTCTGAACTCTACAGTTCAAATAGAATGCTCATCAGAAAAGAACTAGAAGGACCTCTGATTTTTCACTGAGTTTCAGAACCAATTGGAATCAGAGACTTCTTGCTGCTTCCAATTGCCTCCCAAACCCCACAAGGTCAAATACAAGGCTATGACCCCTGTCCCACACAGCAGACACAAGAATAGAAGTTTTCCTTCTCTCCCTCTCCCACCATGAGGTGAGACATCTCTATCATCTCTACGTTCTCTGTGCTGTGCAGCAAAGTGGAGAAGACTTTCACTTTGTGACAGATCAGGGACAGGCGGTTAGCAGAATCAAAAATCTGGTCACCATGGATAATTTGGCACCTGAGTTTTAATACTTCCATTTCAAATGTATACATTAATAAAAGCAGTCCATTTATCTAAATAGACATCATATGACTTTGATGGTTGTAAAAAAATTGACACAATTCCTACTTATTATATATAGGAAGGACAATCCCCATTTATTTTATCCATTGGCAAGCAATGGATTTTAATCTACAGCAAGGCAAATTTATATTGAGGTTTAGAAAGAGATTTCCAAACTGTAAAAATAGCTCACAAAAGAAGAAACAGAGGCTATAGAAGGGTTATAAGGTACTTTATCTCAAAACAAAGTCATTAAATTTTGTCTGGTGTAAGTCACCCATATAAAAACATCTACTAAGAGGAGAGCACTTCAACTGCTAATTCTACATGCTTTGAAATGAATCACACAGCGAGGGTCATTTGGTTGCAGAGTCCGTTCCTATGAAAGTTAATGTATACCTCTGAATGTGGTTCAAAACAACACTGCACCTTTTTACATGCCATTAGCAACAAATAATTTCTTATGAATAGAACTGGAATTGCAGCTATTACCAGAAACAATGCCTTTTAGCCAAGTCAGAATCCGTAAGCCATTATTCTATATTTGCTGCAACAACAGTTAACTGTGAATCATCAACAATGCAATGACGCATCAAGGGCTATCTTTACACCCATCTGCACTTTTTGTCCGAATCCGATAACTCAAGCATATTGTTATGAATGCGTATGTTAAGAACACAAGAAGAGCCATGCTGGATCAGACACAGGGTCCATCTAGTCCAGCACTCTGTTCACACAGTGGCCAACCAGCCATCGGCCAGGGATGAACAAGCAGGACATGGTGCAACAGCACCCCCCACCCATGTTCCTCAGCAACTGGTGCACAGAGTCTTACTGCCTCGAATACTGGAGATAGCACACAACCATCAGGGCTAATAGCCATTGATAGCCTTCGCCTCCAGGAATTTATCCAACCCCCTTTTAAAGCCATCCAAATTGGTGGCCATCACTACATCTTGTGGTAGTGAGTTCCATAATATAACTATGCGCTGTGTGAAGAAATACTTCTTTTTATTTATCCTAGATGTCCCACCAATCAGCTTCATGGGATGACCCTGGGTTCTAGTATTTTGAGAGAGGGAGAAAAATGTATTTTCAGAGTTGTCCGGGGGCTGAGGCCCGCTGTAATGAATTTGTTAGGAACTTCCAGAATAAAATCTTTGGCATCTGCCAGGACTTAGACTCCAGTGTTATAGCAGGTGAATCTAGCGAGGTATCCAGAGCACAGCCTTGTCCAGTTTCCTTGGATGAGTTTCACTTGGTACAGCTTGGGGACATTGACAAGGTGCTTGGACAGGTTCATGCAACTGCCTCTGTATTGGATCCTTGCCCCACTTGGCTAATAAAAGCCAGCAGGGATGGAACAGCAGGCTGGGCCACAGAAGTGATTAATGCCTCTCTGCAAGAGGGAGTGGTCCCAGGCCATCTGAAAGAGGTGGCAGTGAGACGGTAGTGAGACCACTCCAGAAGAAATCTTCCCTGGACCTGGAAAATCTGAATAACTACAGGCCAGTGGCAAATATTCCATTCCTGGGCAAGGTCCTTGAGCGAGTGGTTGTGGGCCAGCTCCAGAAACTCTTGGATGAGACTGATTATCTGGATCCATTTCAGTCAGGTTTCAAGCCTGGTTTTGGCACAAAAACAGCTTTGGTCACCCTGTAGGATGACCTATGTCCGGAGAAAGACAAAGGGAGTATGACTCTGTTGATTCTCCTTGATCTCTCAGCAGCTTTCGATACCATCAACCATGGCATCCTTCTTGGAATGACTGGCTGAGTTAGGAGTAGGAGGTACTGCATTGCAGTGGTTCCACTCCTACTTGGCTGGTCGGCTCCAGAAAGTGGCGCTTGGGAACACTGCTCGGCCCCATAGATTCTCCAGTGTGGGGTTCTGCAGGTGTCAGTCTTGTCCCCCATGCTGTTTAACATTTACATGGAACTGTTGGTTGTGGTCATCTGGAGTTTTAGAGTGTGTTGTCATCAGTACGCTGATGACACACAGCTCTATTTCTCCTTTTCATCTTCTTCAGGTGAGGTTGTGGATGTGCTGAGCCGGAGCCTGGCTGCAACAATGGACTGGATGAGGGCTAATAAACTGAAACTCAATCCAGACAAGTCTGATTTGCTGTTAGTGGGTGGTTCTTCTGACTGGATAGTGGGTGTTCAACCTGTTCTGGATGGGGTTGCACTCCCTCCGAAGGAGCATGTTCATAGCTTGGGGGTTCTCCTAGAACCATCTCTGTCCCTTGAGGCTCAGGTGGCCTCAGTGGCATGGAGTGCCTTCTACCAACTTTGGTTGGTGGCCCAGCTATGTCCTTATCTGGACAGGGATAACCTGGCTTTACTTGTTTATGCTCTGATAACCTCCAAGTTAGATTACGGCAATGCGCTCTACATGGGGCTGCCTTTGAAGATGGTTCAGAAGCTGCAGCTTGTGCAAAATGCAGTGACCAGATTGATATCAGGAACCAGAAAGTTCAAACATATAAGCCCGACTCTGGCCCACTTGCACTGGCTGCCTGTATGTTTCCTAGCCCTCTTCAAGGTGCTGGTTTTAACCTATAAAGCCCTACATGGCTTGGGACCGCAATACCTGATGGAACGCCTCTCCCGACATGAACCTACCCGTACACTACACTCAACATCTAAGGTCCTCCTCTGGGTGCCTACTCTGAAGGAAGCTCGGAGGATGGCACCAAGGGAGAGGGTCTTTTCTGTGGTGCCCCCCCCCTTATGGAACAATCTCCCCGATGAGGCTTGCCTGTCGCCAACATTGTTATCTTTTTGGTGCCAGGTCAAGACTTTTCTCTTCTCCCTGGCATTTAATGGCATATGTTGAGTTTTTAATTGACCCAGAATAGATGGATATTGTACATAATCTATTTTTATGCTTTTAAATTTTGTTTGTTTTTAATGTGCTGTGTTTTAATCTTTGTAAACTGCCCAGAGAGCTATGACTATGGGGCGGTATATGAATGCAATAAATAATAATAATAAATCTATTCTGAATTACGAATTCTTAATTTTTAAAAATACTTACAATCTTATAAACGTAGCACACAAAAGTACTGACATGACATAGTATGTTCATGAAATTTTAATCCATGTAAACAGACTTTTAGCCCCAGGTGGAGGAAACAGTTGCCATGAGTTCAGTTCGTAGACTCTCAGCACCGTCCACAGTATACTCAGCATTTCTGTCCATTCTGCTCAACAGAAAGCTCTGTTGCTTTGTCCTGGTGATCTCTGACATGGCTGAAGTGCCTTAAACAGCAAAGTGCAAGTCCTCAGAGCAGCACAAAGTCAGCAGAAGATGGAATCTACCACCATCAAGCAGTAATGGCGTCAAAAGCCGCAAGCATTAAATTGCCTTTGAGATGCTCAGCAGGAGGACACTTACTCTTTTCAAGTCACTTCTTTGACCCATCAAATACAAAAAGCTACTCTAGGAATAGCCAGGAGCTGCTGCAATGCTGGAGGATTTTACTTTTTTCATATCATCAGCAGACTGTGATGCCAGATCAAGCTGTTCTGACAATCCACTCAATTTCAAAAAAATGGCTTGCAATGTGCCATGGGGGGTGGGGGACTGCTGTTCCAGAAAACAACTCCAAAGACCCCCTTGGACTGACAGAACTAGATGCACAGTTCCTTTGGATTCTGGCCCAAGTCTCCATTTTATACTAATTTACAATTAATTAAATACACACACTTTTAAGGAACAATAGCTACTGCTGGAAAGAAGATATCAGGCAACTGACAACTTATATAAAAAGATCTAAGAACACTCTCTCAAAGTATCAGTTCTCATCCACTGTATCTTTAAAGCCTAGCTCCAATACTTCATGGTATAACTTTGTAAAAAAAAAGGAAAAGGCGAAAAAACAACCAGTGAAAACATTTGTTTCTCTCTTGCCTCACCCCACCCCCACCCATACACACACAAAGTTCAGTTTGCATAATAAAGTACAGGGAGTAGCCTCTTCAAACAAAGAAGGATTTATTACTAAGGGACTATAGCCAACCAGAATTTACACTGCCAACCAAGCTGTTAATTTTTGCTTCTCTTAGATGTAACCAGAAAAGGCTCATATAGTTATAAGTTGTAGACATTCAAGTTTCACTGCTGTATTATAAAAGAAATTTACTACAGTATATAAGTTAAAGAGCTGCGAACCATGGCTCCAGGTAGTAAAATTTCAAAATTAAACTTACGTGCACTTAAAATCATCATGATATGGGTCCATACAAATCTCCATTCTTCTCCATATTTCCTAACCCAGAACAAAAGACATTTCATCCAAAAAGCCATTAACTGGGGCCATTTTTTGGTTACTACTAATTTTTGTGGCCTAATGAAGGCATTCATGATTGACAATGGTATTTCCTTCTACATGAAAAGGTACTGGTTTAGAATTACTATTCATAATTCTACATCCGTAATATCCATCTGTGATATCCCAAGCACACATGGACTTCTTTGATGGTTCCCCACCCAGAGGTTGGCCAGGCCCAAACCTGCTTAGCTTCAGAGACAGAACTGCCTCAGGTATCTTCAGAGCATTGTCTAGGTAGGATTCTAAGTTTTGTTGTTGTTTATTCGTTTAGTCGTTTCCGACTCTTCGTGACTTCATGGACCAGCCCACGCCAGAGCTTTCTGTCGGCCGTTGCCACCCCTAGCTCCCCCAAGGTCAAGTCTGTCACCTCCAGAATATCATCCATCCATCTTGCCCTTGGTCGGCCCCTCTTCCTTTTGCCTTCCACTTTCCCTAGCATCAGCCTCTTCTCCAGGGTATCCTGTCTTCTCATTATGTGGCCAAAGTACTTCAGTTTTGCCTTTAATACCATTCCCTCAAGTGAGCAGTCTGGCTTTATTTCCTGGAGTATGGACTGGTTTGATCTTCTTGCAGTCCAAGGCACTCTCAGAATTTTCCTCCAACACCACAGTTCAAAAGCTTCTATCTTCCTTCACTCAGCTTTCCTTATGGTCCAGCTTTCGCAGCCATAGGTTACTACGGGGCATACCATTGCTTTAACTATGTGGACCTTTGTTGTCAGTGTGGTGTCTCTGCTCTTAACTACTTTATCAAGATTTGTCATTGCTTTCCTCCCAAGAAGTAAACGTCTTCTGATTTCCTGGCTGCAGTCAGCGTCTGCAGTAATCTTTGCGCCCAGAAATACAAAGTCTGTCACTGCCTCCACGATTTCTCCCTCTATTTGCCAGTTACCAATCAAGCTGGTTGCCATAATCTTGGTTTTTTTGAGGTTTAACTGCAACCCAGCTTTTGCACTTTCTTCTTTCACCTTTGTCATAAGGTTCCTCAGCTCCTCCTCGCTTTCAGCCATCAAAGTGGTGTCATCTGCATATCTGAGATTAATGTTTCTTCCTGCGATTTTAACTCCAGCCTTGGATTCGTCAAGCCCAGCACGTCGCATGATGTGTTCTGCATACAAGTTGAATAGGTAAGGTGAGAGTATACAACCCTGCCGTACTCCTTTCCCAATCTTAAACCAGTCCGTTGTTCCGTGGTTTGTTCTTACCGTTGCTACTTGGTCGTTATACAGATTCCTCAGGAGGCAGACAAGATGACTTGGTATCCCCATACCACCAAGAACTTGCCACAGTTTGTTATGATCCACACAGTCAAAGGCTTTAGAATAGTCAATAAAACAGAAATAGATGTTTTTCTGGAATTCCCTGGCTTTCTCCATTATCCAGCGGATATTGGCAATTTGGTCTCTAGTTCCTCTGCCTTTTCTAAACCCAGCTTGTACATCTGGCAATTCTCGCTCCATGAATTGCTGGAGTCTACCTTGCAGGATCTTGAGCATTACCTTGCTGGCATGTGAAATAAGTGCCACTGTCCGATAGTTGGAACATTCTTTAGTGTTTCCCTTTTTTGGTATGGGGATATAAGTTGATTTTTTCCAGTCTGATGGCCATTCTTCTGTTTTCCAAATTTGCTGGCATATTGCATGCATCACCTTGACAGCATCATCTTGCAATATTTTAAACAGTTCAGCTGGGATACCGTCGTCTCCTGCTGCCTTGTTATTCGCAATGCTTCTTAAGGCCCATTCAACCTCACTCTTCAGGATGTCTGGCTCTAACTCACTGATCACACCGTCTGAGCTATCCCCGATATTATTATCCTTCCTATACAGATCTGCCGTATATTCTTGCCACCTTTTCTTTATCTCTTTTGTTTTTGTTAGGTCCTTGCCATCTTTGTTTTTGATCATACCCATTTTGCCTGGAATTTACCTCCGGTGTTTCTAATTTTCTGGAAGAGGTCTCTTGTCCTTCCTATTCTATTGTCTTCTTCCACTTCCGTGCATTGCTTGTTTAAAAATAATTCCTTATCTCTTCTGGCTAACCTCTGGAATTTTGCATTTAATTGGGCATATCTCCCCCTATCACTGTTGCCTTTTGCTTTCCTTCTTTCTTGGGCTACCTTCCAGTGTCTCAGCAGACAGCCATCTTGCCTTCTTGGTTTTCTTTTTCTATGACTGTTAATGTTAAAATTGGAGCCTGCAAGAGAAAACATACCAGACTAATGTTTAGAGAGAACTAGAGCTGAACTACAGGACTTACATTTACTTAACCTTTAAAATCCTTCCATCTGAAAACCTTTAGAGAGCATGCAAGCACACTATATATAGTTAAGGAACTTTTATTTTATTTGCTTTAGGAAGTTCTTTTATGATTATTTTTTTATACAGTTTAAGAAAATATATTTAAAGATTAATATGCCCAGTAGAATATGTTGGGACGCAAACAAATGTTTCCTTTGTTTAAAACCTGCAGAAGTACATATATTGTTTAAAAGCTGTAGAAGTACATATATTATTATATCACTTGTAAGCAATAAAGCACAATTGTCTGGAAAAAGAATGAGGTGGGTGAAAAGCTATGGTGCATAGCTTCTTTTGGCCATCAAGAGTGCTTCCAGGTAAGGCTCTTTGGTTGCTAGCTCTAGGAGACATTTATCTAGCAGCACCTAAAGATGTACAGAATCAGGCATCTTCTTAAAGAAAACTATCCATTAGAGCTTCAGAAGTTCTTTAAAATGCTAATTTTAGACTCCTATATGCTTCCAGAGCTGGCAAACTAGAGAATAAAAGCATTTTAAGGGCTAGTACAGACGTTTAGCCAAACTCCCTCCACTCGGAGTGTGACAAGACACATGTTTGCGCATCAGGTGAAATCAAAGGAAAGGAGAAGAGCCTTTCAAGGGCTAGTAGGTTGGACACAGATTTTATGTGCTGCAGCATCTACTAGCCACATTCTGTTATGCCCCAGATGACAGTGCAAGCACATAATTGAAGAGATAATACAATGAAGTGGAAAGAAGAGATGCCTAGAAGTATACCACATCAATCACAAAGATCAAACTTTTAATTGAGACATCTACCATACCACCTACTGAAATCAATGAGTAAATCCACTATAAACCAACTGAATCTATAAAGTGTGAGACGGGGCCATTTTAATTGGCCTACCACAATTCCATGAAGATCTTTAATCATGAGCACCTGCACCTTTACACTGTGATAATCCAAACCATGACAAACACCAGCTTCCATCCTCATATTGCTCATCTCTAATTAAAGCAAGGCAGTCAAAAGCACATGTTTTGGACAGAAACCAACATGAGCAGGGGTTGGACTTGATGGCCTTGTAGGCGCCTTCCAACTCTACTATTCTATGATTCTAAACACATCGGAGAGGGAAAAAGCTAAGCATGTAAGTAAAACACTCTGAAAAGTAACATCTAGTCTTAATGTGGAGGACAATTTCTTACAACAACTGATGCTGACATGCTTAGGAGATCTAATGGAGAGCAGCAAAAGCAGGACACAGTAAGGACTACAAACCCAACCTGCCCTGCTACTACTTAAGTTAAGCAAAATCCACTTTAACTTTTAATGAGAAACAGCAGGAGCTCTACAGCATTGTGCAGTAACCATCATGCCTACATTTGACAGAAAAAATACCATCAGGAAAATGAACCCAGCAAACAAGACCAAAGAAACCTTTCATTTGGACATCAGAGCTCATAACATTCCCCAGTGTTTTGAACAGGATGCAGAGAGAGAGACAGACAGACAGACAGAGCTCTTTTCAATGCAAGACAGCAAGATTAAAAGTTAATAAGAAAGTCTAACTACTTGGCAAACTGAGTAGATGTTTGTTAACATTCAGCTACAGTGGCTTCTCATAAAATTATTCATTGACAGTTGTGATACATCCACCTGACATTAAAACAAAAGCCAGAACACAGATATTACTGCTTCAGCTTCTGATTAACTGAAGAGAACAATAATGCCCCACAAAGGATGTCTTAGCTGTTGTACGTCATGCTATGTCGTTTTATTCTAAGGCAATCGTTTTCAAACTGTTCTGCAAAGCCCAAAGTTCCTCAGAAGCTTGTTAAGGGTTCCTCTATAAGATCACTAATGGTAGACAAACTTCCTTAAAAAGATAGCTTGTTCCTCTTATTCACCACTATCAACCTTCTCCTATATGTAGAAAGAGAGGGGTGCTGTGTGGGACACAAGCAGTTCATAGGGACTAAAGGAGAAGACCAGGCAAGTACCCAGTATGTACCAAGTGTGTACACTAAGGCAAGCCCCAGAATCCTTTTCAATGTTCAGACACAGGTTCAGTTATAGAGGCTTTGTAGCAAATAAATCAACACAGAAAGCATTTTCTGAAGGTAGAAAGTTTGAAAGCCACTGTTCTCAGGAGCCAAAACGTGGCACAAGCAGCTCCTTCAAACATGCTACTGCATTAACCTAGTAACTACCATTTATGGGGGAATTACAGCTTTCCATGGTTATTACATGTCCTTCTAAAAAAAAGGATAGAGATGTCTCCTGAGATATAATCCACTAACTTTATTTATTAATTATTTTATTAATTTATTTCATTTCTATACCACCCAATAGCTAAAGCTCTCTGGGTGGCTCACAAAAATTAAAAACCAAAAATACAATATGATAAAATATAATATGAAACATTTCAAAATTTAAAACAAAGTAAAATCACAGTAAAAAAGAAGCAGCAGGAAAAGATAGAAAAACACAATGATGCAGATTAAAAACAAAACAAAACTAAAGAACTAAAAAAAAAGCCTAGGAAAATAAAAAGGTCTTCACCTGATGCCAAAGAGATCACAACGTAGGCAGCAGGCACCTCTCTGGGACAGCATTCCACAATCAGGGTGCAATCATCAAAAGGCCTTCTCCTTAGTGATCATCCACTTCGTTTTATTTGGTGGGGTCACACAGAGGAGGGCCTCTGAAGATGTTTTTAGGCTCCAGGTAGGTATATATGGGAGGAGACAATTCTTTGGGGGCTTTTCTATATGAGGCTTTTAATCTGCACATTTACTGAGGTTCCCTTGTTCCAAAATCAGCCTATATATATATATATATATATATATATATATATATATACACATACACCTTTATGTGTAGGTTGTCTGCTGTCTCATAAATTCGGGCTCACAGTCTTAAGTATCTCAGTGCTACGAAATATTTCTAAAAAGTTAAAATATACAATGAAAGTTTAGACACAAACCTTTCAGGTTAGATAGGATCAATCATGAATCTTACATTTGAGAAGGTAAATCCTTCTCAAAATTGGTTAATGAAACCTAAACCTATAATTTTTCTCGATATCTGCATATCAATCATTTTGATGTACATACCTTACACAATATTTTTTGCTCATTAATTGTTACATGAAAACTTTAAGTACACATTTGACTTGGAATAATACTGTCTCACACTTGTTCATTACTCAACTCTATAGCCTAAGTGAGAAGGCTTTAAGAACCTTTCTACATGAAGCATTTATTGTGCGCTCATGAGTAGTTTACTTTACCTGATGTCATTATCCTCAGGATCTCTCCCATTTTTTGGAACCATTTTAGCAGGGAATTCTAAAGAGAATTGCCCAGTACTTCCATGATTGGCAGCATGAAACCCCAATGTATTTGTGCAATTCTACTATACCACAGTGCCACCTAGTAGTTCATTTGACAACTGTTTTATGCCAGTTACTCAGAATTCATTGTGAACTTGCATGTGTCTTTGTGTGTCTTCCCTTTGATAGAATTACTACTTTTTATTTATTTACATTTTCAAATTCTTAATTATTTATCATTAAATAGTTGGCATTTGCATTTCATAATAAGAACTCCTATACTGTTTTAAGAGAAGTGGGTTAGCAATGTCTCAATAGCCTTCCCGGTAATTTCAATGAAGCAAGATCAGCTATTTCCTTAAAACCCAGGACAGAGCAAAGCAGTCTCTGTCCTATAACCAGGCCTAAAGCCAGACTGAAATGGAGCTAGATAACCCACTTCCAAAAAGCTCTGGAATTGAGGAACATCACACACGCCAGCATCTTGCCCAAAAATGGAATATTGGAAAGTGGCCAGAAATTACCCAGTACGGTGGGGTTCAGGGAGGGTTATTGTTTTTTTAAAGAAAGAAAAGGAAAAAAAAACAGCTCTTATGCCAGTTCCTTTAGGCAAGATGGAATCCCTATACTTTTGCTCGTGAAGGTATATGAAGCAGGGCTTTCAAAAATTATCAGAGCAATTGAACAAGTTCATATGGGAAGAGACAGTCCTCAATACAAGATACAGCTTTGAAGGTCGATACCAACACTTTGAATTGCTAAGGAAGTCCAACACAGTCACATTTTACTTCAAACGAAGAAATTTCTCAAAGGTGACGGAACTGGTAAAAAGGAAGTTGAAAGGGAAAGTCAAGAGCGTCAAATATGTCCAGAATGCTTAGGAATTACTCAAAACCACACAAATAGAAACACAGCTAGAATGCATACTGTGTTGGGGATCGTTATGAAAAGAACTGAAAATAAAACTGCCAATATCATTATGCCTTTATATGTGATCACATTAGAAATGCTGTGTATAATTCTAGTACCACACCTCAAAAAGGATACTGTAGAGCTGGAAAAGTTGCAACCTAAACGACAAAGTGGATAGATCAACTCCACTATGAGAAATGGTTACAATATTAGAAGCATTTTAGCTTTAAAAAAGTGACAGAGGGGAGACATAATAAAGGTGTATAAAATTATGAACAGTGTGGAAAAAGCCAATAGAGGTTTTTCTATCTCTCTCATAATACTAGAACCCAGGATCATCCAATAAAGCTGAGTGATAGCAGATTCAGGAGAGAGAAAAGGAAATATTTCTTTACACTGCACATACTTAAATCGTGGAACTTGCTATCACCAAATGTAGTGACAGTCACCGCCTCCTTTATGAATGACTCATATCATACACTTCTAAATGCTTCTTCATTATTCCCATGACTACAGCAGAGGAACAGAGACAAAGCATTAAACCAGTTCTGAGTTTCCCAATACTGAAAAGTCAATACTGCTAAGTGGGAGAGAGCGTGGGTACAAAAGCTCAGCACAATCTTTTTTAGCATGGAAACATAAAGCTTGAACACTAGAGGCATTCAAGATGCAGCTGGACAGCCATCTGTCAGGTATGCTTTAATGTAGATTCCTGCATTGAGCAGGGGATTGGACTCAATGGCCTTATATGCCCCTTCCAACGCTACTATTCTATGATCATGCCTGTCTGTGATTGCCAGCTCTTCCATCCTCAAAAGGCACGAAGGATCCTCCCAAGCAATGCCATCTCCAAAGCACTGTAAAGATTCTTGCAGCAGTCAGAAAGCTTGCCACAATTAATCACTAAATTTCACTCCTTCATAGCATCAGAGTAGAGATTTCCTTTCCCCACTCACCCCGCCCCGCACAAATGGTCTGGGCTGCTGTAGCTTAATTACTTCTCTCACCAAATCTAATGGAATCGTTGACTTTAACTTCAGAAGGATGAGAAGCGTTCCACTTGTCCAACACAGAGGGATGCTTAACAAGAACGGTGCATTCACTGTGGCCCAAATCTCATAAATCTTTATATAAAAGTTATATAAAGAGTGCAATGTTAACCATGACAGTGCCAAGTGTTGGTTGTGGGATTATGGGAGTTGTCATCCAACACCTCTGGAGGACACAGTGTTGGGGAAGGCTGCTCTCGAGTAACAATGCTATTAGGGTTAAAGATGTTCACGTGTTTACAGACTTAGAACTCGAACAGAACACACACAAAATGCATTTATTTAAAGCTTTAGACCTTACTTTGTTCATATGGTACTTCCTGCACTTTTCAACTATAAACATGCATCTGTTTTTGTTGTGATCATGGGAGTTTTAGTCTAGGGCTTGGTTGTGTAAAAATTTGGAAGTAATGTGACTCACAAAAAACAATTCTATGAGTGCCTCTACATTAAGGGGGGGAACCCGCATCCTTATTGGGGGTTTTCCGCATTTATGACTGGCTCCTTTAGATGGTGTCCATGTGATTTTGAACTGAAAACTTCCCCGCTTGGTAATGCCATTCTGTTCAATGAAATAGAGCCATCTAGTGGCAGAGTTATAGTGCTTATGCTGGCTTTACATGCTGGGGACATACCATGATAATTTAAATACTGCATTATCTCCAATTATTTTAAATGCTAGATTACTGGGGAAAAGCACAGGAGATGTCCTGGAAGTTGACAGCATCGTGTAACGGGCCTGCAAACTTCCACCAGTAGCCAGTCACAAGCGTCCAATAAATTGCTCATGTACAGAAGCTCAACAAAATCACAGAAATTGGGTATTTTGGCAGTCATGCAGTCAAGTGCATCCAGATTAGGGGCTACGTCCAGCAGAATCATATCACATATGTCTGGTGATCTTGGCTATATAATGTTTAAATTAAAATTTATTATTACACTTCCAATACATTATTACACTACAACATTTGTAGTAAACATTTGTAGTAAAATGTTTGTAGTAAACATTTGTGAACACTGCAAACTTTCCCAGTGATTCAATAGCACTCAAAAGTGTATTTTTAATGCAACTGAGACTCTAGGGGTAGAAATTCTAGAATTGTGCTCAACTAAGCCACTACAGAATAGAATAGTATCTTGTAGCTCTAGATTTAATGCTTGTTGAAGAATACTTGCCTTCTTGTTCATGATCAGGGCAGCTGGCTTCTCTTTATTTGGCTTTTGAAACTTATTTTCAAAAAGTACAAACAATATTCTTATCATATCAAACTCCAATAATCAGAGGCAGAAATACAGGACCAATCTAACAAGCCACCTAGAAACTCTGTGAACAAGTAATATAGCAGATGGTAGAACCTAGTAGCTTTTTGAAAAATCATCAGGACTATAGCTTTCTTTTTAAAAACAGACCAAATTTCTAAAGCACACTCAGGGAAAAATCCAGACCATTACAGCTTATCACTCATAAGCATCCATGCATTCCAACTGTCAGAGTTATGTTGTGATTCCCTGCAGCAATTCCTGCCTGGCCTTCAGTCCTTCTCTTATGTCCCTATTTACGCATGCCTCCTTCCCTATCTTAATTCTGGCAAATTATAAAATCTGAAGGATTGCAAAAACAATTAAAAAAACCCAAAACAAATCACCCATCTCTGACAAGATGCAATTGGCAAATCTGCCCCAATCCTCAGAGATGTGAAAACCGGGGGGTGGGGGCGATGTTCCCCCCCAAAAAAACAAAATTAGAAAAAGTGAAAGAATTGAACAACTTTGGATTACGATTTATTTATTTTTTAGAATTTAAGACAATGTGTTTATATATCGAAAGACCAGAGATGTAAAATACCTGGAAATAACAATGCCATGAGGGATTTTTTTAAAAAAATCCTCTCTGTAAGATTCCCAGCATAGTTATTTTTTCATTCCTTATTACAATCATTGATCTAATGGATCTTTCACTGGTAGACATTTAGGGATGTTACAAATCATGCTCAGTTTCCCAGCATGTGAGTAGAGTCACCATATCATGGAAGAAAATGTACATTCTTGACAGTTCGGGTTTTGTTCCTCAGTCCTGTGATTCTGGGCTTGCTCTGGATTGATGCTGTCGCAGTCAGTTAATGTACTTCTAATCTAAAACCCACATGTGAAAACAACTGTCACCAAATGAGATAGAACAGCATGTGGGTTATCCTACCTATGTTTCTTTTTTAAAATTAACTTTGAGTCTTGGATCTATAGAACACACCGCCATTGTTTTTAATAAAGTCCTCAATTGGACCTCACTATTAGGATATGCTGCTTCAGCTATAAAATCTTTAAACTGCTGCCAGTAGAATAAACCCTCTCTACCTAAAAGAAATGTAGTAGCCTGGGCATGGGATTGACACCTTCACTAGAGACAATCTCTCAAAATGAACAAAAAGTAAGATTTTATTAATGGAAGTGATTTTAAAAAGTGAAAAAATGTCACTCCTCAAATAATATGTTGATATTGCTGAAAGGTTCTTAAATATGGTTGCTTACCATTCATAAGTGAAGTCTTCCCCCGAAATAAAATCTCAATGTCTTTTCCTTCAAATGAGATTTAGAAATTCCCCTAAACTTCCTTACAAACAGGAAAAGACGCTGCACAGTAGTCTTCCTCTGCCTCCAGTTCTTCCTGCTTCTTCTGGCTTCTAAAATGATTCAGATGTTTCAGGGACCACTTGCTGAAGTTCCTCCTTGTCACAAATTAAATAGGAATTTAAGGTATGTTACATATAAACTTGGTTTGCTCATAAAACCGTCATGTTTGTTATATTAAATTTAAAAGTATAATTTATTCAGAGAATAACTGAATTTTTTCACTGAGTTTAGTTTCAAAAGTGTTTAAATGTAGTAATAATTTTATGAGCGAACCACGTTCTACATAATACAATATATGTTCCTAAAGCAACCTTCCCTAGCTTGGTGCCCTCCGGATGTTTTGAACCACAATGCCCAGCATCCCTGACCATTGCCCATGCTGCCTGAGGCTGATGGGAGTCCAAAATATCTCAAGGGTTGGAGAAGACTTTCCAAAGGCAACAAAGTGACTTTATATCTGTAAAGAACGCTATATGAACTGCTTATTTTTCCATTTCCCCCCCCAAAAAAATTTTCCCCCATGGCTTCAAAATTTCTTGATATTTTACATTTCTAGTTCTAGGTCAGATTAATTCAATGAAGCTTAGTAGTTGCATCTTTTGCACCCCATAAATCAGCCTGTAGCTTACCAAGAACAAGACAGTACTTCAGGTCTCAAAATACTAAAGCCCTAAGAGTTTCTACAGTTTTGATTATGGATTTCACCTTGTGGTTTTACGCCTGGTGGCCATGTGGTGTGGAATTTACTAATTCGCTCCGGCATACTTCCACTGAAAACAGTGGAGTAATAAACAAGGCTCAAGGAAACCAAAAGTTCATTCAGGGGTGAAGAGACAACAAGACACACACTGCTCAAGGAGAAAGTTAATGGCAAGTGACATTTCTCAAGAAGAACAAATACATTCCACTCAGTTTGCCTTAGAATTGTGGAGAACAGAACATGATGATGCCACTATTAAAAAAAGATAGAGAGGCTCACTGCTTCTCTCACTTCATAGAACCAATGAGTTGGAAGGGAACCAATGAGTTGGAAGGGGGCATTTAGGCCATTGAGTCCAATCCCCAAGTTTAAAGCATTCTTCAGTGGTGGCTTGTCCAGTCTCTGCTTGAATATCTCCAGTGACGGAGAGCCCACCACTTCCCTAGGCAACTAGATTCATTGTCTGACTGCTCTGACAATTAGGAAGGTTTTCCTGATGTTCAACCAAAATCTGCCTTCCTGTAATATAAGCCTATTATATCGTGACCTGCAGCCATGGATGATAGAAAATAGGGTTGTAGCCCTCTTCTGTGTGACAACTCTTTTAGGTACTTGAAAAGTGCTATCATATCCCCCCTCAATCTTCTCTTCTCCAGGCCAAACAAACCCACTTTCTTCTATCTTTCCTTAAACGACTTAGTTTCTAGCCCTCTGATCATCTTTGTTGCCGTTCTCTGAATCCGTTCCAATTTATCTGAATACTGTGTATTCAGATAAGTGTGGCATGCAGAACTGGACACAATCTTCGAGGTGAGGTCTGACCAGCACAGGGTACAGTAAAACTATTACTTCCTGTGATTTAGAAACTACCCTTCAATTGGCAGAACCTAAAATTGCATTGGCCTTTTTTGCAGTCACACTGCTGAGTCATATTCAGCTTGTGATTAACAACACCAAGATCCTTTTCAAATGTAAGCAAATTACAGATAATTACAAGAACACAAACTTGCACTACATTCACAGCAAACCAGCTCTGAGACCTTCACCTTTCCAAAGCCTTTGTCAGGTGATCAGAGAAGTCATGTCCTGCTTTCTGCTGATTGGCTGCAGAATAAAGCACAGTGGAAGCTACAGAACACAACAGGCTGCAAGTAAAATAATAAAAAAAAGATCTTGGATACCACACAAGGAGTAACTGACAGATATTTTTTGTCATGTCAACCTCAAGCCAGCCACTGAGAACTGCCACTCTACAATCACAGTTCTAAACCCACAACATTCAGCTTAAAAGGGCCATCGAACAAGCAACATGACCGCTTCTACACACCATCAGTTATCAACAGCCCTGTGCAAATGGACAAGCTGGATAGAACTGAACACATGGGAGGATGGAGCACTCACCTGCAGGCCCAGGTTCTGACCCCCGGACAGATAGTAAATCCTGTGCAGGAGCCTACACAAAGCATACCTCCAATGCAGGTAAGCTCTAAACACATAGTCTGTAAGCTGCAGAAATGGAGGGTATGAACCACGTATTCAGAAGCTATAAACGTAGTAGACACCCTGTACAGAAGTTATGATCAATGCATGAAGGCCATAGGTGGGACCATCAGATATGATACCAATTCCCCTCTTCCCATATGTACATTTTTTTCTAGCCAGTTTGACTATCTGCCCAAGGCTAAAGGTATATGTGGCATAGGGCAGAACAGAAATTCCGAAAGTACAGACCCCAAAAGCACCAACAGAGAAGACATGTCTTCAGAAATAACTCTGACGCTTATTGCATGGAAGACATGCTACACCATGTCTTTAAATCTTTTGGAATATTTAACTGGAGTTCAAGCTATTACAACTGACCACCATTCACAGGCAAAGTGTGAAAGCCACTTTCTACTGACATCCCTGTATAAAGACACTGTATACAAAATATCTAGATATATCTAGACACATAAACATGAGGATTTCATTTTATGCCTAAGATAATGAAATAAACTAGAAGGAGAAACTAGATGTATTACACATTCAACATTTGCCAGCATTACATGAGGAATCCTAAAGTCTTAAAACAATTAAAGGAAACAAATGGTTATGTCCCCATAATCTGGTGTATTTCTCCCACATAAGATACATCCGGAGTTGTGTCACCAGTTACATGACACAAGCAGATTAAATGTATACATTTTCAAATAGATCCTCCCTTCAACACCTTTCAAATCATCCTTTTACAGAAATGTATACATTTTCAAATAGATCCTCCCTTCAAATCCTCCTTTTACAGAAAGAACAGAATCTACGTTTCCATTTGGAGTGGGTAAGTTTATAATAATCTTAAACCATTTGCATTTCTGCTTACACACACACAAAATGAGTATTCTCAGTCACATCTCACAGTGTTTTTGCAATGCTGTACTGATAAAACCAGCAGCATTCTTTCCCCCAAAGAACCTACTACATTGTTACGGCGTTAACATTGGCATTTAATATCTAAGAAACTCATTTTTGGCTCAGATGATTTTCTAAGAACTACTATGCTGACAGGTTACATTAAAATCACATACCCAAAACGAGTTCTGACTGTTTTAGCTCCCTTTTCCCTTGAAGCACTGGAAATGAACATTACATGGCCCCTGATTTAACAGCTCCTCCTGTAGAGACACACAGGTCATTCCAGCATACCTTGTCAAAGGAGCGCAGGATTTACTCCCAGACGTTTGACTCTCCAATAGCTCCACTCACACTTCAGTGCTTCCAAGACATGTCACAGCCAGCAAAAAAAAAAGCTCAGGGTCTGAAGAAACATGTTTCATTTCTCTCTTTCCTCCCTTCTCCCAGCATCTGCAAGCTTTACACATTATAGATCTGAAAGAGAATTCATATCCCCAGCCTCTCGTCACTCGGAAGAAATAAGCTCCTCCCCGCTGTTAGGAACATGTTGCCATTATCTCTTAAAACACATGTCACCACACATATGCAGTAGCTGTAGGAAAGCTACACTTATTTATACAGGAAGCTCGAGCCCCAGCACTTCCTACTTCCCATTTCAACTGCAGGTGATTGCTTTTAACCCTCCCTAAGCCTGGCCGATACATACCACAACTTGCTTTGTTGTTAGAAAAAAATAAATTTCTTTCTGATCTCTGACAGGATTACAGAAGAGGGCTAGCAAAATGCTCCAGGTCTAGGTGTGGCTAAAGACTCCAATCCCATTTAAAAAAAAATCATACGGCCAAAAGCTGCACAGACTGTGTTTAGGGTTGCTTCCTTTTATTTCCAGCAGGCCCCTTTGTCTTTAATAACTGTATGAAAGGAAAGAACACCATAAAGGACAACACCTGTGGAATTTCTGCATGTGACAAAGCTGCCCAACCAGAAACAAAAGGTGACAATCCTATTCATTGTCAGATAGGGTGGCTATATGAAAAGGAGGAGAGGGCTCCTGTATCTTTAACAGTTTATTTATTTATTTATTTATTTAAGGATTTTTATGCCGCCATTCAGCCAAAAAAGGCTCTCATGGCGGCTTACAAAAGTATTTCTTGACAGTCCCTGCCCACAGGCTTACAATCTAAAAGACATGACACAAAAGGAAAGGGGATTGGGAGGGAGGAGGAGTTGCATAGAAAAAGGAGTTTCAGCAGGTGTCATTTGTATGTGTGCTGCACCTGGTGAAATTCCCTCTTCAACAGAACAGTAAAAGCCCAGGAGCCCTTTATGTTGTGATAGAGAAGGAATTTCTCCAGGTGCTGCGTGCATACAAATGACACCTGCTGAAATTCCCTTTTCTATACAACTGTTAAAGACACAGGAGCCCTGTCCTCCTTTCCATATGAAAAGGAGGACAGGTCTCCTGTATCTTTAACAGTTGTATTGAAAGGGGAATTTCAGCAGGTGTCATTTGTATGCACGCAGCACCTGGAGAAATTTCCTCTTCATCACAACAGTTAAAGCTGCAGGAGCCCTGCCTGCTTTTGTATCTGCTCATTCTAAAAGCTCCATCCGATGAGCATTTTATTGCACACTCATTACTGGGCACTCACGGAGTTTGCTCAGGTCCCTCACATGATGTTGTCTGCCTCTCACACGCCTTCTACCCCTTCTGGCCTTCCTTGCGCGACAAAAAAAAACCCTCATTAAGTCAGTTTTTTTTAAACTCGGAATTGCTGCTCTCTCCTGCTGTGTGCAGGAGAAGCAGCTCCATTAGAACAGCGGACTCAATGAAAAATTTTGAAAAGAGGAAGTAACTGAGGAACAAAAATGCAGATGGAGAAGCTACGATAGGGAGTGTGTTAACTCCTGGTTAACTCCTGCAGCTTTCACTTTTGTGATGAAGAGGGAATTTCACCAGGTGCTGCGTGCATACAAATGACACCTGCTGAAATTCCCCATTTCAATACAACTATTAAAGATACAGGAGCCCTGTTCTTTTCATATGGTCACCCTAGCTAAAGGGGACTGACTTCCTTTTGGTGAAGAAACTATGACAGGTTCATGCTTACTTCTAAGCAGACATACAGAAACTTGGTACTTAGGATGCTATTTGAAAGTGCTACTAAGTGGCTCAGGCCTGCTTAATTCTGAGTAGAAGCCTTGTCTTTTTTACTTGTGAGTAGGCTTTCAACCAATAATAATCAAATGTTGGCCCCATGCACTCTGCCTTTGGCCCCACCCACAGACGGAATGCACCCCCCAAGACCTTTCCCAGATTGGAATTCAGCCCTCAGGCTGAAAAAAGTTTCCACAACCCTGCATTAAAGCAACTTTATTTTAATTACATATTCTGATTTAATTATTGTGGCTAGACACTTGTGTTCCTAACTAAATTTCAATAGGTAAACTGTTGTGTATCTATAGGGAGGGGCATCTCTGCTCCTCATTCTACAGTTTGGAGGTTCAAAAGCATACCTCATACACATGCCTAAAGTTCCCAGTGCACAACTCAGAAATTCATGTTGGAACTTGACATTAATGGGAGATGAGGCAGCTGTGGCTTCTCTTGTCTGCCTGTTTCCATATCCTGGGTTGGATTACACCTTAATAATGCTTAGTGTGCACCAATTCAAATCAATGAAACAATTTAGTCATGACTAATTTGAAATAACGATGATTTCAATGGGCATACTCAAAGCATGACTAAATCTCGATCCAGCCTCCTACTTTCACCTGTGAAAATAGAGGCATACTTGTAAAAAACAACAACCAGACTCATATGAAGGAGCACTCTGAATCCCATCCCCTTCATTATTACACACTTCCCTATTAAATGTTGACGTGGTTCACATACAACACTAACCCATGGTTCATTCTGGGTTGTCAAGATGCCAGCTGCACTAACAAGCCAGGAATTGTTAACAACCAACGACTCAAAAAGAAAATCCATAGTTTGTTTTGGGGTTGTCAACTCTGAGTTGTTTAAACCATGGCTGAATTCAGATGACATGTTAGGCAACGGGTAGGGGAATAACACACTCACCGTGCATTACTTTTCCTGTAGTTGTCACATGACATGTTGCCCCTACCCCTATCGCTCGGCTGAGAGTCCCAGCATCCTTCTGGGCTGCTGGGGCTCCTTCCTCCCTCCTCCCGGCCATATCCTATCAGCCGTTGCAAGTTCTGCCAGCTGTACAGGAGCAGCCGGGGGGGTTTCAGCCGCTCCTGCTGGAGAACTCTGTGGGCAATGGAATAGTGCACTTGACAGAGGGGGAGAGCCTACCACACAACATTTTAATTGATTATTTGATAAGCAATGGAGCAGCCTGTTGTTTTTCTGCATTGCTTAATTAAAAAAAAATAATGTACTGTGTATTGTGTGTGGCCCCCCATGACACAATAATCAACTCAACTGACAGTTGCCTCCTCCTCCCAGCCCCCGTTGTTTATCATGTCATCCAAACCCAGCCCATGGGTCGTCATTGGCTGGATTCGCACGATCAGCATGTCATGTCAGCTAGCCCTGCTCCCCCTGGATTGGAAGAAGGTGTTTCAGGTGAACAATCAGAAACAGACTCTGAAGTAGAGGAGTCGGCACCAGAAACAGGCCAGCCTGTACCAGCAGGGGACAAAGCTCTCACTGGCTCTTCACCAGCTGGGAGTGAACTCTCTCCAGAGCTTATCTCCTCAAGGTCAAACAATACACAGTCAGTGGGAAGCCAATATTCTTCTGAAGGGGAGGGCACGGAGAGGTTAGCCGATCCTAGAGTACGCTGCAGACCTGCCATTTGCTTAATTATCCATGCCGTGATTTGCTATGTTGTCCAAACCCATGGGGGTGTCTTCTAACTGACCCCAAAAACCCCACTATAAGCCATGTGTTGTGGGGTGGGTTAGAAGCCACCCCATGCCATATACCTGATTTGGTTGAAGCAGCAACATTCAGCGCAGGTAATTAAGCAAATGGCAGGTAGGCAGGGGAATCAACCCATACTGTGTGGTTTTCCCTGCTTATCATAGAATCATGGAATAGTAGAGTTGGAAGGGGCCTATAAGGCCATCGAGTCCAAGCCCCTGCTCATGCAGACTCAACCGTTATGTATTATCCCAGAACCTCAAATGCTGAGAAAGGAGCTGAACCCCGAAGAACAACACTAACATCATTTTGACAAAATATCCTTAAAAGGCAAAAAAAAAAAAAAAAAAAAGAACAAAATAGGAACTGGTTTATCAGAGACAAGCAATGGTGCACTTAGGTAATTATATAGGCTGGATGCAATGGTCTTACTTTGGGAGGGGGATTTAGATTGTTCATTTGCTTCAAAATAGGGTTAGCCAGTCCTGCTGCTCCTGCTCATTATTTGAATGTTGTTATTATTATTATTATTATTATTATTATTATTATTATTATTATTTATTTATTTATTTATTTATTTATATAGCACCATCAATGTATATGGTGCTGTACAGAGTAAAACAGTAATTAGCAAGACTCTGCCGCATAGGCTTACAATCTAATAAAATCCTAGTAAAACAATAAGGAGGGGAAGAGAATGCCAACAGGCACAGGGTAGGGTAAGCAGGCACAGGGTAGGGTAAAACTAACAGTATAAAGTCTGCACAACATCAAGTTTTAAAAGCTTTAGGAAAAAGAAAAGTTTTTAGTTGAGCTTTAAAAGCTGCGATTGAACTTGTAGTTCTCAAATGTTCTGGAAGAGCGTTCCAGGCGTAAGGGGCAGCAGAAGAAAATGGACGGAGCCAAGCAAGGGAAGTAGAGGCCCTTGGGCAGGCGAGAAACATGGCATCAGAGGAGCGAAGAGCACGAGCGGGGCAATAGTGTGAGATGAGAGAGGAGAGATAGGAAGGAGCTAGACAGTGAAAAGCTTTGAAGGTTAACAGGAGAAGTTTATAGTGGATTCTGAAGTGAATTGGAAGCCAATGAAGAGATTTCAGAAGCGGAGTAACATAGTCAGAGCGGCGAGCCAAGAAGATGATCTTTGCGGCGGAGTGGTGAACAGAAACCAACGGAGAAACAGAAACCAGCGGAGTGGTGAACAGAAACCAACAGAAACCAATGGTGGTACTGGGGTTAGGTACAAGAAAAGCAAGAGTATTTGGAGCATATGTATTTCCCCCCTGCTTCTGTAAACTGGCCTCCAACCCTGCCAACTGTAACAAGTAAATATGCCACAGCAGGCAAGGAGAGGGTAGACAATAGGAAGAGAGAGGCCTTGGCAGCCTTATTTCTTCCTGCAAACTGGGACTTTACATGCAGAGTAGAACCTATAGCCTTAAATATTCTTCTGACAGCTGGAGAAACATGTATTTACCATGGCTAAATACCCAGGTTTTCCATCCAGCTATAATAGTTTATAATACTAAATGATGTGAAAAATACATCTGTTTTTATGAAAAGCTAATTTTGTAAATCTGTGGCAAGCGGTGAGAAGTTCAGTGGGTGCAAGGAACTCACTGGAGGCTTATTGGCTTTTTGTAATGTTTGTATTTATTTACAAATGCATTGTGGATAGGTGGAAGCACAGCTGAAACATTTTGACAGGCAGCCAAAGTCCACTGCTCCCACATCAGAGCTCTAGGAAACAACAGCCAGTATTTCCAAATGCTGATAATTTACAGAATCCCAGACTCAGCTCTTTGTGGTCCTTTCTATACCTAAGGATTATCCCGGGAAAATGGAGGGATCGTCCCTGCCTGCTCCAGGGATCCTCTGTATGTCATTTGGATGCACAGGGACAGTCCCAGGATAAATGGCTGGTGTAGACATGCCCTGTGCCTTTTTTGGTCTCTCTCTTTCAAACTGCTATCTCTCCCCTTCACAGACACCTACATTACAACATCCATAGCAAAGTGGGGGAGAGAAAGGCATGTCCTTTTACCAAAATGGTTCTCAATTCCCAAAGGAGTCTCGACTACTTCCTAGTCACTGTGGTCCATTTAGGAGCAATTTCCCTAACAACGTACACATTTGCCCACCTTGCCATGTCCATTAAGGCAATCCCCAACAGTACTTCTGGCTCCATTAACCCCCTCTCATCCTCCCACACCCACCCTGCAATTTTACAACAGTAAGCACCAAGTAAGGTTGTGCAGCTCTTCTCTCTGCCCAATCTCATCCCCCAATTTTCCTTTCCGAGTCCTTCTCCAGCCTTTTGCTTTTTCAACCCCTGTCCCCTTGGCTAAACTTGCTGCCTTTTTAAGCCTTTGCCTTTCCTAGGCCTCTGGTTTTTGCTTTTTGTCCTCACCCTTAGTTCTTCTGCCTGTTCTCTCCTTTTTCTAGGACCTGGGCTGCTTAGCCAAAGGCAGCCACAAACCCTTCTGCCTGAATCATCATCATCATCATCATCATCATCCCACCTTTTGCCCAATGCTGGGCCTCAAGGCAGCATCACAAAATTTAAAACATATACATTAAAAACCTATAAATAGAGATATACAAAAGTTAAAAGTGTATTAAACATATTCCAATATTAAAACATTTAAAATGACAATTTTAAAAATTCCTTGACACAGACGGAGGTCCAGTTTTTGCCTGCCTCCTAAAGCACATCAAGGAGGGAGCCAGTCTAGCTTTCCTGGGAAGAGAGTTCCAGAGTACTGGAGCAGCCACCGAGAAGGCCCTCTACCGCATTCCCACCTGGTGTGCCTGTGATGGTGGTGGGACTGAGAGAAGGGCTTCCCCTGAAGATCTTAAAACACGGGCGGGCTTGTAAGGGGTCATACAATCTTTCATATAACCTGGACTCGAACTATATAGGGCTTTATAGGTCATAACCAGCACTTTGAATTGTGCCCGGAAACAAACTGGAAGCCAGTGGAGCTGTTTTAACAGGGGAGTTGTATGCTTCCTGTAACCAGCCCTGGTCAGCAATCCAGCTGCAGCTCTTTGAACCAGCTGAAGTTTCCGAACACTCTTTAAAGGCAACCCCACATAGAGCGTGTTACAGTAATCCAATCGGGATGTAATTAAGGTATGTGTCACTGTGGCCAGGTCCAATATCTCTAGGAACAGGCGCAGCTGGTGCACTAGGTTAAACTGTGCATCCAGGCTCAGGGCTGAATCCAGAAGTACACCCAAGCTGCGGACCTGTGTCTTCAGGGGGAGTGTAACCCCATCCAGCACAAGCTAAATCCCTATTCCTGATCTGCCTTTCGACTGACCAGGAGTACCTCTGTCTTGTCTGGATTAAGCTTCAATTTGTTTGCTCGCATCCAGTCCTTTACTGCCAATAGACACTGGTTTAGCACAAAAGCAGCTTCCTTGGAATTGGGTGGAAAGGAGTAGTAGAGTTGGGTGTCATCAGCGTACTGGGGATACCACACCCCAAAACTCCAGATAACCTCTCCCAACGGTTTCATGTATAGTTAAATAGCATGGGGGACAAAACCGAACCCTGAGGGACACCACAGGCCAACAGCCAAGGAGTCAAACAGGAGTCCCCCAGCACCACCTTCTGGGTTTGCCCATCCAGGAAGGAATGGAGCCATTGTAAAACAGTGCCTCCACGTCACATCCCAGCAAGGTGACCAAGAAGGATACCATGGTTGATGGTATCGAACACTGCTGAGAGATACAGCAGAACCAACAGGGATATACTCCCCCTGTCCAGTTCCCGGCGAAGATCATCCACCAAGGCGACCAAAGCTGTCTCTGTCCCATAACCAGGTCTGAAGCCAGATTGAAATGGATCTAGATAATCTGTCTCATCCAGGAATCCCTGGAGTTGGGAATCCCCCCTTTCTCTAACATTGCAACAACTTAGCCATTCACTGGCAGAGATAAGTGTCTTGCAATGTGGAGCAATTGTTAGAAGGCTGGGGGAAATCTATATAAAGAAAGAGAATTGCTCAGGAAAGAAACAAGCAGCAGACTTGTTTCAAGATAGCTACACTTCCCATGCCTGAATTTACATAGTGGCTCCTAACAGTATTTTTTAGGGTGCTCCACATTAAGAATATATTTTGTGTCCCTTCTCTCTCATGCATACACAGGAATACACCATACCTAGGCACTGCTCACCTCTCACTGGAAAGCATTTGCATTAGAATTTATTTGCACCCTGTTCCTATATAAAGATTTGCATTCTTGAAGAGGTTTGGCATGCAACTATCTACACAAAATAGCTATTCATGAAAGTCTCATATCCATGTGCATAAAACCACTCCTGATCAAGCCTTTTTTGAGCACCAGCCTGGTAGTTGTAGGTGAAAAGGAAGTGCATTTAAATGAGCACATGCAAGGGCATGAGTGGGCAGCCCAAGAAAGGAAGCCCCTTCTTCTACACCCAGCACAGAAACACAGTGGACTGCTGTAGGAGAGAAGGAACTCTCTTGTCCTTCCTCTGCAGCCATCAGCTGGCTAGGAAACATTTTGCTGGTTAGTAACTTGTCTGGGTCTATTTACAAGGCTGGCTTAGATGTTAAACAAAATGCTAAATGCATATGGGTAATAAGGAGAAAGAGTGGCATTTAAACGCATGGTATTTGTGCTCAGATTTCTCTAAAATATAAATGTGTATACCCTCCTCCCTCCACAGCTGATCTGCATGAAGGGAGCTGGGAAAACAAAGATGCACGTGCATGTCTATGTGAATGGTGTGAGAGAGTGGGGTAGTCACAGTCATTTTGGCCTCTGGCCTCTTGCAGCCCCTGTCTTGCCAGTGGTGCTTTGGTGCCATGAGGCGCCTGGCTCCTGCACTTGCTTTCCTTCCTAGCATCTACACGGGAAGGAATGCAAGTGCGAACTTTCCCTGCGGCGCTGAGGGGGAAATGAACAAGGGAGCAGGAACGAGGCAGCCAGGAGGATGACAAGAGGCCGGGTGCCCGAACCACCTCTCCTCCCTCTGACCTCCCTCTGGCTGCCCATTCCTTCCCCCCCTTTTTATTATTTTTATTATCTGTATCTGCGCAGATAACAATTTAAAAAGGGGGGAGGAACAGGCCCCATTCCTCTCTTCCCCCCATTATTATTTTTATTTATTTATTTATTTATTGCATTTTTATACCGCCCAACAGCCAAAGCTCCCTGGGTGGTTCACAAAAACTAAAACCATTCAAAGTATAAAATACAGTATAAAAACATGTTATAAAATGCACATTAAAAACTGATTAAAAACATACCATACATGATTAAAACATTCTTAAAACATTCTATTATTATTATTATTATTATTATTATTATTATTATTATTATTATTTTCCATGGGGCACAGGGCTCTCCTCCTGCCCTTCCCTATCCAACCCAATCAGGGGGCGCCATGCTCTGTGACAAGCCTCCGCTGCCAAAAAAGTTGGGGTAACTTTTTTCAGCAGAGTTTCTGGGGTTTGCCCCCATACGGCTTCGCAATGGCAGCTGCGTCATGTAGATGATGTGACACTACTGCGAAGCGACCCCGGGGCAAACCCTTCATGTAGACAAGCCCCCACTGTTGGCGTACTGCCCCAGGAGGTTTCCTGAGTGGCAATCCAGCCCTCAGACTCCACATGGTTCCCTACTAACCCAAGTTAACAACACAAAAGCACAAGAGCAGATGGAAGGTATTTTTTAGTGTCATGTTTGACAACTGCTTCAGAAGCTTGTCCTGTGATACCCCCCACAAACGCTTTATCAAACGAGGCCTCAAACCAAAAAGGAGGAAAAGTAATTTTAGCTACCCACAGCAGCACCATCTGTGAGATTACAAGATGTGTACAGTGGGGAATCCCTGAGGAATGTAGGCTGGGTTGGGAGAGGGAAGACAGGAGAAAAGATTGAGGACTGGTGGGGGAGGGGGAGACAAATATATGCCGAAGGGAAAGTACATGCTATGCGGGGCTACTGGATTAGGGAGTCAGAGTGCTTTTTGTAAGGAATGGAGATGATTAACTGTGTGTGTATATGCATGCACTTGCACACACAAACACATGCTAGTTATAATTCAACAGTATGAAAGATTCTGTATGCAGCTTTTTGGTACATTTACAATCTGTGGTACTTCCCAACATATAAGGTTTATTTCAGTTTGTTACCAGAAAAATCAAAACCATTGCCTACTCCTATTAAAGCAATACTGTTGCTCTGCAGACTTGAAGTTTTAATTATCTCCTTGAGCTAAACTGTAATTAAGCTTTCTTATGTAAGGTGTTTAGCTATTAAGTATAACTATCAAACTGAATAATTTAATAAAAACTTATCTATTAAGGAGCTTCAGCAGTGACTGGGCACTTCAACACGGGAGTGGATACAAATGAAGAACGATACCTCCATAATTATTCTACATTATCTCATCCCCAAAACAGAGTTGTACAGAGGCTACTGATGCATTTCCTTCTGACCATTTGATCTGTTGGATATGGTTGATGTGGACAAAATGAACAATTTGATATTGCTAATGTGGACATAATGGACAATAGGAAAAAATGTTCTCAGTGTAAGGAACCCAATTAGCCTTGAATTGGTTCAACACAGTCCTTAAACCAAGGGTAGGCAACATGGGCTCCTCCATGTCCCTTCAGCCCTAGCTAACATAGCCAATTGTGAGGGATGATGGGAGTTGTAGGCCCAAATATCTGGAGGGGGGCACCAGTTCCACACCCTGCCTTAAATCAATGCCAATTATGTGTCATATGACCTCATTAACCATATGTATTAAAATGGAGACTTGGTAGATGATGGACATGAAGAATCAGTAAAGAGAAGCCTTCAACTTTTAAGGAATAGACTTCTGGGCTTTGGAATGCTGGATTCAAGCACTAGCTTAACCACAACATCATTCAGTACACCAAACAGGATAACATTATGAAAACAGTGTATGGAATGTGTCATGAGCCCCAACAGTTAATACCATTATAAACCATTAAAAAGCGGTAACATAGATCCCGCCCTGGCTAATCCATTTCACACCATTGCTGTAACGATACATAACAATGTTAAATCACCTTTCACAGTAAAAGTGATTAGCAATAATTTAAGAAAAGTTCATCCACCATAGCAATTCACCGACCTCTTTGATGCATTTGCCACACGATATAGGAGAAAAGAAAGCACAAAAATTGCCTCAGATAAGACTTTATATGAGGCTAACATTTTCATCCAGTTTGGCATTAGATAAATACACACAATCCAACCAACTAATAATGCAATCATGTTTATTGAGATGTCGTAAGCATCAATGAATTCAGTATGATTTATACCTAGGAAAGTGTCCATAGGATTACAGCCTAAATTAAGAAAGCTTAAGGGATGTTATTCTATTGGGAATTGTGTAAGTAGTCAAAGCGTTCTAAACTATAGATATTACCAGATAATTACTACCTACAGTTCCATAATAGTATCTTACCTACAGACAGAAAAAATATTATTTTTGAAAAAACTTAATCAATCATGAGATCCAAGCTGTTGATACCTGCCAGAGGTATAGCAAGAATAAGTAATTATTTTGAAACACTTCATGCCATCCATAAAAGTTGATCAAAGGGGAGGCCATTGACTTCCAACAGCAAAGAACCCAACACTGCATGTATGATTGTTTCAACACAAAATTACAGGCAATTGCCATAGCAGCTAATACCAGAATAGTGGGCTTCTTATCAAATACTAGGAAGTTTATGAGCATTTATTATTTCATATATAATTTCATCTGCATGGGTTCTCAAGGTACAAGATTCAGTGGTACAAAATGTAGAATACGATTTTGAAATAGAGGGAATCTTATAGATGAATAGCAGTCAAAAACCTGGAATTGTAAATACCTATTATCAAACATACTTAGCTGTCAACCAATGAAATATTGTTAGATGATCATCTGCCTTACAACGGATAAAATAAAGTGCAAATAAATTTTGCATATTACCAAAACCTCAATATAGGTGCATTTTTTAAATTCCAAAGTGTAACGTAACTTCCAATTTATTAAACAAAAAGCCACTCCTCATTGGACTGTGTGCCATTACAATATGACTACCAGATCAGACATCTGTAGCCATAACTACATATAAAAATACTTGCTTATTCTAAAATTATTATATGCATCTATTCTATAGCCCAGGGATGGAAAATGTGTGGACTTCAAGAAATTGTTGGATCACAACCCCCATCACTGGCTTTGCTGCTAGGGCTGATGGGAGTTGCAGTCCACCAAACCTCTGAAGGGCCACATGTTCCACACACCATCTTATAGACCTTTTCATGAGCTACACTGAACTCATGAAAAGGGATGAGCAATCCTGCTATCCCTTCCCCATGAGTTCAGTTGACTACATAGCACCAATGTGCTTTCCAGATCGACAGCTCCTGGTGCTACCACTTAAAAGGCATTGCACAGCTATTCTGCTTTTCCCACCTTACAGGTTTTTTTGTGGTAAGAAAAAGACAAGAAATGAAAGTTGAAAATGAGAGACAATGATGTCTAGAACCCCTGTAATATTCTGTGTTTGAGCCAGATTGCACAAGCCTCATCTCGAAGCACCCTAACTGTACTGACTTAAGAGTTTTCCCTCCATGATAAGAAACCCTGCTTTTCCAGGATTTCCAATCATAGAGAAAAAGAAAGAGAGTAGGGTGGGTGGGTAGATTTTATATATAATGTCAATTGAAAGTATAAAGGTGGGGGAGAATATTACTTCCATATTCCACATATTCAGTGTAACTTGTGTAAAAGGCTTATACCTTTTCCTTAGATACCACAGTAACTCATTCCAAAAGTATCTCAGGATGCTTCCAGATGAGGCTCTTATGGCATTACCACCCTACCTCATTCATGGAAGTTCTACTTGTGACCCTCCCGTGTTTTACCGCTTCTTCTGTCTTTTTGCTTAACGTAGAAAATCCATTAAGGAGAAAAAGAAGAAATAGCTGAACAATGCCTTCTGACTCCTTGCGCTAGGGCACCTCCATCTGGAACCACCTCAATCTCAGTGAGCGCAATATGGAAACATTTAGCATTTTGTTTTGTTTCAAGTTTAGGACAGCTAGTTAACCCATGCAACAATTGTACAATTCTGTGCACATTTGCATGGGAATAAGATCCAATGACCACAGAAAGGTTTACTCCTGAGTAAATATGCATAGGATCAAGCTGAATAATACCAAGGTTGTCAATTTAAATACTAACCAGTTATTAGCCATGTTGAGAGATTTGCATGGTCCTAAGTATATATGCATATACATTTCTGGATTTGAGTGCATGCCAAAAGTGATACTATTTTTAACTATTAATTACATACCTTGATGACCTATCTAATGTTGCAACAATTCTAGGCAGTCAAGTTACATTGCACTGAAAACTGGAAGATCAAAAACACAGTGCTGGCAAGCAGATCATTTTCACTGTAATAAAGATCAAACATAAAGCCCTATAATCAGAAAAAGAACTCTTTCAGATCAGAGACGTAGGCTTCTTGCAACTGATTCCTTCCCATGCATTTTGCTGTCCCTGTATTACATAAATCAAGTTATTAAGTGAATTAACCACATGTTCCTTCATCTCAGCACAAGAATGCAAAAACAGTTTCAGATTAAAATGCAACAGAATTCCCATTTGTTTTTCAGCGCGTGCTTTAGGTTCATAGAATCATAGAATAGCAGAGTTGGAAGGGGCCTAAAGGCCATTGAGTCCAACCCCCTGCTCAATGCAGGAATCTACCCTAAAGCATACCAGACAGATGGTTGTCCAGCTGCCTCTTGAATGCCTCTAGTGTGGGAGAGCCCACAACCTCCCTAGGTAACTGGTTCCATTGTCGTACTGCTCTAACAGTCAGGAAGTTTTTCCTGATGTCCAACCGGAATCTGATTTCCTGTAACTTGAGCCCGTTGTTCTGTTCAAATAGTACAGACCTGCACCTCTCCATGGTTGTTCAAGGTACTACTGTAAAAAATGTTGGACACCTTTCTGTACTAAGAGAAACAACTAGCAAAATACTCATCATTCAGACAGACTGGTTGGATATGGAGAGAGGGGGTTCCTGTGTGTTGTGTAGAGCCTCCTGGGGAAGGCAGAGCAAAGATAACACGATGTACTGCATATGCTACCTGTCAATAAGCTCAGAGGCTTGACAGAGAGGCTAGTTTTGTCCCCGCCTTTACTGTGTTCCAGATTATAGCATCTTTAGTTGGTCAAACAGAATTCACTGGAAGCCACTGAAGAACTGAGCAGCCCTTAATTACCTCAATGCCCCTCCCATGGATCTTATTTCCTGGCAAGACACACCCATGGGAACTTTGATATTTATCAATATTGAGATGCTACAGCAGATTTTTAAACCAGTGGCATGTCTCCTACAGACCTCATTAGGACAAATTATCATGCTCATTAGGAGCATGATAATTGAACAATGCTTTTTCTCCAATAAAAGATGAACAGCAAGCAATTTGGGAGACAGATTCAAACAGTCTTTCATTGTGTGGGTTCCTGCACATATAATCCATGCAACCTGTAGTCCTTTGGAAAAATAAATATGGATTGAATGGATCTCGGCAGAGTTCACCACACATTGCTTCAGCATGTGCCAATTCTGCATACATCCATGATTGAATGGACCTTCTCAACATGCCAATTTGGTCTTCTGAACTGGCCTTAAGTTTGGCAAAATATGGAATGCTGGATTTGTGTGTTCATCCAGCCCTCAGTGGAGCAACTATGTGATTGCATCAATGCATACACCCAGGTCAGAACCTACCACATGTTAAAACACACAATGGTACCATGTTAACTATAATGTATCACCTTTATTCTTCAGTGTATGATAAGATGTAATCTAATGATACACTATAACATAACACATAACTTTAGAAAATTGAATGTTCACTGCACTCAGTAGTCTATTTTCAATATACCTAAGGTTATATAAATCTACTATAATCGGTCAATGATTTATTTGCTATTACTGACAGTATTGGTGGGCCTACATGATGTTTATTAAAGCAGTTCTTGGTGTGGGATTCTTCTTCTTTTTAGTGGATTTCCCCCCTACTAATGGGGTTATAATTCCTCACATCCAATTATACCTTTTATATGACTGCTCTACTTTGAATCATCGAGGTTTGGAGTCAGTTGAAGATCATCTAATCCAACACTTACTTCAAGGCAAGATCCCCCATATAGACCTTCATTCATAAGATCCATATCCTTTCAAAGTGGGGTGAGGTCAAGGGAGAAGTAGTCTAATACAGCAGCAGACTCTCCTTGTTGCTTAGAACAACAAGCAATTCTAATCTGGAAACTCTTGTAGAGTCAAAGCAGGAGTACCTCATGACCTACACCAGCCTACTATCATTGATATCTCTCCATGTTTGTGTTCTGCCTTAATATCACCCTCTGTCTTTTCCCCTCTTTTTAGCATATTTTCAAGCTAAATTTGGCCTTTCTAAGGTTCTGTAGCAGTTTGCCACCAAATTTTAGTGGCAGATCATGGGTTTTCGCTGCTCCTGTTGTGTCCCCAAATTCAGTGTCATGGTGGCAGAAGTGTGGCCTGCAAGGTGGAAAATGGCCATTGTACCCCACTGAAATTGCCTACCTCTGAACCTAAATGGCCCATCTCAATTTAAATGGAAAGTGACAATATTAGACCATATACCCTACACTAGATGTAAGATGTTTCCTACATCACACATTAACAGGTACCACTTATCTGCTTACTGTTTATGAAATATTCAGTTCCCACTCTGCTTGGGAATTCAGTACACAACATAGGTATTTCTCAGCACCTTGTTCCACTAGTGGTTAGTACCAAACACATTTCTCCCCAGTTCAGAGCAAGGGATGAAAGATAATAAAAATAATCCCTTTGGAATGTTGTACCTCACACCCACTGTCTAAATTCTACATTCCTTAGATTAGCACAGTAGATTCAAAACAAGACAGATGGGTGGAGCACTAATATTTTCACTTGCACTGAAATAATCTGGGGCTTTCCATTAACTTTAGAGGCCATCAACCTCATTTTGGCACACGTTTTACTGTACCTGGTGTACACAACATCTCTTTTACTACTTACTCTTGGCTCCCGCTTACTACATCAAACTAAAGCCAGTAATCATTTGAGTAGCTTCCAGATAGATGGGTCCTAGCACTACCAGTCAAAATGTGCCCCTATTCTCTCTTTGTTTTCTGTCTTAATGGATATTTTGTGGAAAGAAAAAAGACAGAAGCAGCAGTACAAAAACAAAGGAGGGGTACAAATGGAAGACGGTTAACTTCTGGACCCCTTGTAAAATTATGTGAAGGATAGTTGTTCAATAAAACCCTCATCTGGAAGCACTCTTCGCCGACATAGCAATGGCTAAGGGACATTGGAAAAGGAGGAAGGGGCTGAGATGTTTTTTGTTTGTGTTGTATTGAAAAATAAACCATTAATAATCAAATAAACAGGGGTGGGAAACCTCAAGCCCATGGGCTGGATGCATCCTCCACTTAATTTTCACCTGTCCCCCAGGCATCTCTGGAGAGTATCCCCCCAGGAAGGGCTGACAATGGCACCCAAAATGCCCCCAGGGAAGGGCCAGCAAGGAGACCAGTTAGTTTGATACTGCTGCTGGAAGGCACTCTAAGCACCTTCCAGCAACAGCATCCAACCTGCCCTTGCCTGTCTTTCCTCCTCTGGAGAGAATATTTCTTCATAAAAGGAGCAGTTGTGTGTCTTCAGTCTTTGGGCATCACCAGGTGAGTGTTGTATCGCATGCTCGCGACTGCTCACTTACAGATGTTCACGCGTCCTTTAGATTACGCCGTCCGCCTCCCACTCCTTCTGCTCATTTTTCCGTCACGAAATAGACACCCCTTTTAATTTGACTTTTTTAAAAAATGGAATGTGCCACGATCTCCTGCTATGTGCCGGAAAAGTGTTTCGATAAAATAGCCCCTGAACGGGCCTCGTGGCCTTTGTTTACTTCCTCTTTCCTCTCCGGGAAGAAAGAAGTAATAAAGGACAAAAACAGGGGTGGAAAAATGACGGTAAGGAAATGCTATCTTCCCCCATGTGATGATGCTCTTTGTCTGCCTCCCTCTCTGAGGATACAATAGGCATTTCTACATGATGCTGTTATTCTTGGAACTGTAGCACTTGTTCTGCTCCTTCTTCTTTGTACTGGCTGGTTTTATTCCAGAACTTTCCATTTCTTTTCTTTATACGGAGTGGCAGCACTTCTCCTGAGCAGTGGCATTGTTGGAAGTCAAGTCTTTATATGAAGGTTTGACTCTCGCATCTATCTCTATAGTTCATACCTCTGTAGTTCATACCCATTTCTCTCCCCCTAGCCGGTTATTAGTCACCTTCTCACAATTGGCATAGCCCTCCAGTATGGGAGACCAGGTAGCCAAGCCTCAATGTAAAAAAATAATAATTACCCAGCTCTCTACAGGTGGGAAGGAAATCTCATGCGCCCAGAGGTAGAGCAAGTGGAAGGAAAGTAGCAAATTCCTATTCAAGATCTAAGCGGTGTGTGTGGTGGGGGTGTCCATGTGTGGACATCTCATGTGCTATATACTCAAAGGAATCGATGTTCTGATGGCTGCTGCAGAGTTGTTCCTTTGTTTTAGTCCCCCACAAATATACAGGCGATCAAGAGCTGCCAAGAAACCCCATGACCCTGACAGGCATGCAGAGCAGCAGCAGGAGAAACAACACACACTACATTCTTAGCCATGTCGTTCTATCTTTGTTCAGCAATGGCCAACCTGCTGATGCAACTGCAAATGGCAGAGGTGGAAGTGCTGGGAGTGGGGAGGTGACACACCGTGCCATTGTTGTCACAGCCTGATAACCACACCTCTCAGTTCTGCCCACATAAGCCAATATAGCAACAATACACGGGCAAGCAATGGCAGTCTGATGGTGTGAGCAGAAAAATACTGCATTTCCCCAGGCTTAAAATAAAATGAGTTAAGGGAGGGGAAATCTCAGGAAAGAAACAGTAGAATGACAGCATCATGTAAAGCTCCCAGTACTTTCCGTGCCTGAGGAATGTCGATTGCACTACAAAGTCATTATGTAGAGAAGTATTTTTCCTGTTAGCCAGTGAGTCACAATTTGAGTAACCAGAAGTTCAGGAGATGGCAACACCCCAGCACTGTCTTCCAAGGCATTATAATATTTTGATGTATTAGTAAGACAATGAGGAACATATAATTTAATTGTGTAATTATTATTATTATTATTATTATTATTATTATTATTATTATTAATTTCTTACAATTAACTACAAATTGTGTGTGGCCAAAAAAAGTTTCCCATCCTGTCTTAAATAATCCACCTTTTGCAGCAGATTAAGTGAGTTTGCAAGCACACTGTAAGTTTAGTGAACCAAATTGTTTCAGGCAAAGACGCCCAAGACACTTTTGTCACCAGAGACAGACGATCTAAATGGATCCTCCCCTATGGTGGCACAATCCTGCACCTGCAGAATGCATGTAGACGATCACGGTACAGAGGGTTTGAACCTGCGTAAGCTCCCTGAAACCCAGCTCAGGCAATCCACATTAAATTAGACGAGACCCTCTTGCAAAACCTACAGCTGCCTTACACAGTGGATTTCACAGGCCACAGTTCTGCCGTATGGACTATACTATTTAACTGTGGTCTGTGTAGGAGGGAAGGACTGAGCAAATTTCTAATTTGTTAGGCACAGACAGCTCTTATGTTAGGTGTTTGTATTTGGCACATGAAAAAAATAGAAGGACAACTTGTAATCTCTGAGGAGTTGCTTTTGTTCAGTGATGATAAGACAATACTTTTAAATGCCATTTATGCAACCTCCACCCCTTGCATTTCAAAATCCAGGAAGGAGTCACAACCCACAATCCCAAAATTTTACTAGTGAGTAATTTCTTGGAAGTCAACATTGTTGCAAGTAGCAGTTTCTATCTTAAAGCCACAGTTTTATAACCAACTAGCTGTACCCTGCCACGCGTTGCTGTGGCTCAGTCTGGTTAAATTGAAAAGAAAGAAAAGACAAAGCGGATGTTTCTAATATGTTTAATTTCACAATGCTTGTGGATATACAATATTTTTAGTTGTTCCATTGTCTGTGTAGATATAGAGATTGTCTGGTTTGCCGACTCTAGAACACACAACATATAATTGTCCATGTGAGAAGCAATCTGTGTCTAGATCTAAACCGCACAATTCTAAAGTTTGGCCCTGAGCTTTGTTAATGGTGATTGCAAACGCCAATCGAATTGGGAATTGCAATCTCTTAAATTGAAATGGCATATCTGTTGGAATCATAGGAATGCGAGGAATGAGGACATCTTCACCTTTGAAAGGTCCTGTCAAGATTGATCTCCGACTATAACAATTGCCACTTCGTCTAAAGTTGGAGCATTGAATCTTCGCACATGTTCTCCAGCAGGCGTTTTGTCAGCATGAATAACAATCTTGTGTGTATCAGATGGCATCATGTCAATTGCTGTTTTGAACAAATGTACTAAATTGTTTTTTTCGTGAAGTAGCTGTTGCAGTTTTGAAACGATGGACCTTTTCATGCCGGTATAAATTCCGCAGCGTGCATTCAATTCATCATTGCCATCACCAATTAAATACATTTGTAGGAATTTATGTTGACTATCTTGAAACGGAAGGAAGGAGCCGGCTTTATGATAAATTTGTCCTTTGACTTTGAAAGTTGGCATAAATGGAGCTGTGATGATTTCTGCGCCGAACGACGTCATTTGGAAGCATGAGTTGTATTTCCTGATGTTAGATAGGAAATGCTTTGATTCTGCGGTATATCCGGCAAGCAAAGTTTGTAATGGCTCTGGTGGTTCTCCAAGTTGAGGCAGTTTAATTTTTCCAGCAGCGCAACACATTCCTTTTGTTTCTCCATTAAATTTAAGAGCCTTGCAATAAGGACACACTTCAGTCATAGTGCCGATGAGAACATGCCACCTCAAACTATAATCATCAGCTGGGTTGTACCGGAATGCAAGGCGATTGTAATCGTGTGATTGTTTACCACGGAGTCGTGTTTGATGCTGATGTGCTGTTTCTCGTTGACGTCTTTCAGCCCCTCTCAGCCTTTCGTGTTCATTATGTTGAGAACAAAGCAGATCTGTAGCTGTAGTACGTGATTGCCATGCTCGCAACCGTGCATCCTCAAGTCTGGCTGAACGTTGCTTGGTTGATTCCTTGGCACGTATTTGAGCCATTTTTTTTCTTTTTTTCTCATTTGCTGTAGCCCGTTCTTCCTGAGTCTGATTTGCAATTTCTCGTCGCAGTGCTTCCGCTCCGCGAGTACGACGACCTAAGTGTGATCTTCTGCGAGGCATTATTTGGATGAAGTAAACCAGTTTGTTTGGTTTTTTAAAAAGTTTTTTTTTACGTTGAGGAGGTTAGTGGAAACTCATGGCAGTTACCTTTCTTCTGAACGTGTAACTGTCACAGGTGTGACATCTATATTCACTCAGCCAATTGCGAGAGTACATGCAAATAGGAGAGGAGGCAGAGGGAGCGGATTGGCCTACTGGTTGGTGATGTCACAATGATCAGCAGGACTGGTTTTGAGGAGGCCTGTTTCTTCGATTTTAAGACAAACCTTTGACCCCATAGAGAACATAGTTACATAACAACGCTCGCGTATTCGAACGCAACGCTGTGTCAAAATTTCAAAGCAATCGGTGAAGAACTTTCGGAGATATAAAAGCATGTTTTTACAGTGAGGAGGTTACTGGAAACTCCTGGCAGTTACCTTTCTTCAGAACGTGTAACTGTCACAGGTGTGACATCTATATTCACTCAGCCAATTGCGAGAGTACATGCAAATAGGAGAGGAGGCAGAGGCAGCGGATTGGCCTACTGGTTGGCGATGTTACAATGATCAGCAGGACTGGTTTTGAGGAGGCCTATTTCTTCGATTTTAAGACAAACCTTTGACCCCATAGAGAACATAGTTACATAACAACGCTCGCGTATTCGAACGCAACGCTGTGTCAAAATTTCAAAGCAATCGGTGAAGAACCTTCGGAGATATAACGACAGTAACGAACGGTCTTTTTCATTTTTATTTATATAGATAGATCAGCATATGTTTCAGTAGAACTGTTGAAATTTTAGTAAACTTAGCAATGCAACTCCCTTATCTTTTCCAGGTCAGAACAGAGGCTCATGGGAAATGTAGTCCCTCAACTCAGCCATCCCATTACAGTGCTCTTTTGCAAGGTCCATTCAGAAAGACTGCCAAGAGAGCTTCGGCTATTGGGAGGTATAGAAATGTAATAAATAAATAAATAAATAAATACCAAGCAGAAGGTGTTGGCCTCCCTAGCACTGCTGTGCAGATACGCCAGAGAGTCCAGAGGTGAACTCAAGCCTCTATCCCATAGAGGAGTAAGTGCCTGCCCATTCAGTCTTTCAGCCAGTGCAACACACATGAGGCCATTGTGACTACAGCCAGGCAGAAAGGAGCTACACAAAGAATAGATCCTAGGGCATGCCCAGATAGTCTCTGCTCTGCAGCGTAAAAGAAAAATCAATCTGCATGTAATCAACTCCTCTTTAAAAAAAATAACTGAAAAGGTTGCTTCCCTCAGCAAGAAAATAACTGCACCTGCTGAGAGGAATTCAACCCAGTGTTCCAGAATATGTGAAAGAAAAAGGTAACCCAAATCCTAAGACTCTGAATTTACATTCAAAAATGGTTTTTTTTAGTCTTCATGGTTATAGCAATTGCATGGACAATTTTCACTGAGTGTTAAGGAATGGGAGGAGAGAGGCTGGGTAGTGGTTCCAGTATACAGGAACCTAGAATGCTTCCAGAAAAAGGGATCCTAGCACTACCAATCAAAAAGTATTGTGGGGCTATTACATCTTTTCCTCTTTGGTGTATTTTTGTAGAAAGTGTGGCTACAAATGGAAGATGAAGAGCTCCATCACACCTACATTTTTGTCCTGGTTTGCCCCCGCATTATCCGCCTTTGTTTCATTAGCGCGTCAAGCACTGGTCACTTTCATGTGTGTGTGTTGTTGCGCTATTTCAGCTCATGCATCTTTCTAGCTGGCTTGTGCTTCCTACTATTCTGGCAAAATCTCCTCTCACTTGTTTTCTCTCCTGCTATTGCACCCGCCCCGCCACCTCCCTTCTTTCCCCCCTGCAGTTCGTTGGTTGTTGTGGCTGTGAGGGACATTGTGATGGACGTGGGCACATTCCCCCCCCCATTCAGTTTTTTCGGTCTAACATTTAAGGGATTTGAGAGTTTATCGCCCGTTTCTGGCATTTGAGCTGCGTGGGCTGCAGCATCTTTTTACCCTAGCTGCTCGTAAACTGGCTCCTGGTGGGCAGAAACCTTTAAAAAAATATATTTCTGCGCAAATACAACAGTATGCAATCACGGCAGCCTGAAAGTGCGCAATTATGGAAAAACAACACACAACGCTTTCCCCTAGGATCGTATTAAACAATATAAGTGAAGGGGAGGGTTGTTAGCGATCGGCAATCGGTGATGGATGCCTTTGAGGAACCACACAATAAACAGAAAGGAGTTTTTTTAATGGGAGACAGCATGGGTGATTTGGGGCTTTATCGGTCACGCCTATTTCTGCCATTTCAGCTGCGCGGGGCATTCGTGCGCCTGCACTCCTTCCCCCTTCCCAGTTGCGTGATTGGATAGGCATCAGGGTGTAGTTGCGCAATTCCACCTGCGCATCTGTACAGTGGGCAGAAAAAAGAGGGAAGCTGAAAGAGAGTGGGAGTTGGAGCAGTGAAAGTACGGTTGACCGTTTGTTTGTTCGTTCCACTGACTCAGCATGCGTCCCCAAGCAGAATGAGGAAAGGAATTCAAACAGTGCGCTGGAGAAGACCTGCCTCCTCTTTCATCAGTGACACCAGCCTTCAACACACAGGCCCCCAACAAAAAAAATTGGGATGTGCCAATAGTGCAAGGACAGCTTTACATGGGGATGGAGGAGCAGTTTTATTGTGCATGGAGGGGGGAAACAGACTTTCCCTGCTCCAAAATAAGATGGAAAAAGTGGTGGGGGGAGGCGAGATGAGTGCAGGACAGGGACAACGTCATGTGAATACCGCACGGCAAAACCACATACCAGGCATGGTGAGAGTGCAATGTGATGGATCTCGAAGTCATCTGGACCCCCTGTGGGGGCTTTTCTACATGAGGCTTTTAATCCACTACTTTACTGAGGATTCTGCTTCTAGATTCTTTGTGGGATTAAGATTGGTTCATTTGCACCTTTTTTTCCTGGAGGATGGGCTTTCTCTGCCTTTCAGATGACACACTAAACCATGGTGGTTAAGTATTTTGAGCTAAACATTGTGGCTTAGCATGTCATGTGAATCATTCCTAACCATGGTAGCTACATAACCACAGTTTAAACTCACTCACTAACCATTTGCTACAAAAGTGTTAGTGGCCTAACCATGGCTTAGCGCGTTGTCTGAACAAACCCTATATGTTCCATTATACAACCACTAGGTGGCAGTGTGGTATAGAGGAATTGCACAACTACACCAGGGTTTCATGCCGCCATTCACAGAAATACCAGGCTTTCCTTGTTAGGGGGAAAAAAAAACTATAATGGTTGCAAAGCATGGGAGAGGCCCTGAAGGATGACGTCATGTAAAGCACCTGCAAATTACCATGAGTGAAGAATCATGAACGCACAATAAATGCCTCATGTAGAAAGGCTCTAAAATTCTGTGAATGAGGCTGATTATCTGCATAATAAAAGTCTCATGTAGAAGCCCTTTCAGTCAGCATTCTCCCAATCCTTCTTGCTCCATCCCAATACTGCCTACTTCCAAAAACATACTGCACTGCATCTACACAATGTTCTAAGGACCCAATCTGTGGCAGGAAAAGAAAACAATATTAATATTCAAAACAGAACAAATACATCTTTTATTTAGACGTTGGTCTCCATAGAAAATATTGTTAATAATTTGTTTTCCTGATTTGGTTAATGTAGTCCAGACATGTATTTGGGGGGTGGGGATCACCAAATCTGTACATTTCTAGTGCAGAATTCTAAATTGCTCTGAGATCCTTGTGATAGAGGGCGGGATACAAAAGTTTTAATAAATAATTAAATATATAATAACTGTCAATTGTTACTTGTAAAGCTGAATTTAATTCAATAATATTAGTTGAAGGAGTGGGGAGGGAACTGCTCAAACAGGTTTTATGAAGAAGCTTGTCAGGCAAGAACAAGATCAAACACATTCATACCTGTTATAAGGATTCTTAGCCAAGTATTTGAAAACGTGCACAGGTGAATGTTGCGATTGAAATACCTCTTCCCAGCTGCTGTTGCCTGAAACAAATCTTCCAATTCTTTATATCTCAAAGAAAGAAAAGGATTTTTGAACAGAATATTATTGTATTTTGTTTGGAGTCCATTAATGTTGCCTAGGTGTTACTGTGTATTTTACATAATTATTTGAGTAGGTAGATATGGTTCAGTAGTTAAGGCTGTAATCCTATATGCACTTGCCTGAGAATAAGTCCCATTCAACTCAGTGATACTTCTTAGTAGACATGCATAGGGTATGTTATAAGCTACATCAGGAGCAGCCCTAAACTATGAAATTGGGAGGCCCACCCCCAAACCCCATGGGCAGATCTAGGCTGAGGGTTGTGGTAAACTGGGAAACATTTTTGCCTTCTAATGAAGAGGCAGGCCCCCACCCCCACAGCCACATCCCCCCCCCCTCTGTATGTGCACAGGAATTGATATAACGACATCTTCATTATTTTGTTTGCATTTTTTTGTATTTGAATTTTTACCCTCGAATTTGGCACCCCACTTAATTTGGTGCCCTAGGCGAATGCCTAGTTCACCTATATGGATGGACCACCACTGAGCCACGTTCATTATTTTCTTGGATGGAGGCATATTTCCCCATATCAGAGTCAACAGGGGCTTCTGGCTTTTTATTAGCTTAGAAAAAAGGTGGCTAAGGGAGGACATGATAGAGAGTTGTAAAATAATGGCTCATAGAGAGAGATTTTTTACACTAATAAGACTAGAACTTGAGATCGCTCAAGGAAATTGACTAGAAGTGAAAGAGTTCAAGACAGTCAAGAGAAAGTACTCCTTCCCACAATACATAATTAACTCATGGATTTCACTAAGGAACATAAAAATAGCCCTGCTGGATCAGGCCAGGGGCTTATGTAATCCAACATCCTTTTCCCAGTGGGCAACCAGATGCCCATGGGAAGCTCACAAGTATGACATGAGTGCACCAGCCCTCTCCTGCGGTTTTCAACAGCAACTGGTATTCAGAGCCATCATGATGTGGAAGCACTATCAGAAGAAGTAAGTGATGGCCTGTAGCTTAAGTTGTGTGATATTTTTTTTAAAGTATTAGACAAATTATTGGAAGATTAGTCTATCAACAGCTATTGGCTATAATAAGCTAACATGATATTCACACACACACATTATCAAATTTTAAATAAAGCTTTACTAACACTTTGATCACAGTATTACACTTAAGAGAACAAGAGCATTTCTACATGACACTTTTATTGCATGCTCGTGATTGGTCACTCATGGAAGTTTGTGGGTTCTTTATGCAACATCATCAACCTCCAGGACATCTCCCGTGCTTTCCCCCCTTTATCCCACTTTTAAAAATATCAGAGATAACCTGCGAAGCAAAGTTAATCCAATATATCAACAGCACCTTCTAGTGGCTGTATTATGAAACATACAGAAAAAACATATAGAATTTACCGAGAAAAGGAGTCCTAAATTCAAAGCACATGTCCACCTATGAAAAGGAGCCAATCTTAATCTCTCAAAGAATCTGGAAGCAGGAGCCCCGGTAAGAACGTGGGATTTTAACCTGGTGTAGTGCAGTCCCAAAGATTGTTTTCAAATTTATGAGGGAGAGGTTCCACGCTTCAGTGTTATTTATCTATTTCAATGTGGTAAGTAATGCCCCTGACTTTATAGTGAAGAATAGCAGAGACTGATAATGCATGAGGATGCTGGGTTGTATGGCAAAACATCCCTCCGGGCTCCTGACCAGATCACTTTTTGGAAAAGTGTGTGACCTTTCAGAATACAGGTACAAGCTATCCCCGTTTGAAACATTGCACAAAGATATCAGAATCCTTCTAAAACCTTCCTCAAAACTGTCCCTTTTCAGGGATTATCACTAATAAATGCTGTCCTTTTGATCTAGTAAATACTGGGAAGGATCCAAAGGTGTCTGTTTTCTAGTGCTATTGACGTTGCACTAGCTTAAACCAACACTTGTGCAACATCAATAGAATTTGCTGGCACAATGGGAAATGCAGCAGCAACAAAAAGGAAGGCTATTTTCCTTTAAACAAGGCACACAGGGAGCACACACCTTGTTTTCAAGCAAAATTGTACTTGTGGAAGCTTCCCAGAAATACGATTTTCCTTGAAACAAGGCATGCGTTCCCAGTGCACCTTATTTTAAATGAAAATCATAGCTTTTTGCCATTGCTGATGCCCTGCAAAATTTCCCATTGTTCTGTTGCTGTTGACATTTTACTAGCAGTGGATCCTCCCCACTGATTCATTTGATGAAGAACATGAAAACTGCAGCTCCTTTAACCTTCCCACTCTTGCTGGCAAATATAAAAGTAAGCGGAGACCTTTTTCAACAAACACTTCCAGCATTATTGAAAACCTGTCAAGAGGGTTCAATTTAACACTGCTGGGCCTTATATATTCCTGGTGCTGGAGTGCAATCTGCACCTGTGTTCATCACAATCTTATCCACCAATGTGGCTGAAGGTGGGAGTGAATCAAACAAACAAACCCATGGCAGTCAGGATATTCACTCAGAGTTACACCCCAGCTAAAAATAATGCATTATGTCCTCTATGCCTCCTTACTATATTTCTCATGTTTCTCTATATGAGATCTAATCTTAGAGTGCATGCACTGTGCTCTTACACACCCAGCATACAGGCAAGGGCATGAGTGGCAGGAGACCAAGTTACTCACTGTGTAGGAAAGTAATGGACCACGCAGCTAAAGTAGGATCAGCCCATCTGTTTACCCTCTTGTGGTATCCCAGAGAGAGAAAGAGTAGCAACAAGGTCTCCTTTTTCTCTGTACAGGGAGACAGCTCATTAACTAATGCATGATAAATAATTTGTGCACAGCGGGTTCATTATTTAACACAGAATCATCAGCAGAATGTAATTATAGGGTCCCAGGATCCCAGACATGCACTAACAATTGTAGCAGTCCACCCATTAGGCAATTTAGGCCTCTGTCTATAATAGAAACTCGGCACAGAAAACAAAACTATCCCAACAGTAATGACTTGTTTGGAAAGCTACCAACATTTTTTAGATACAGCAGTACAAAAAGAATGAGGAAGGAATACAGAGGCAGTTAACAAGGATGATAAAGGGTCCTAGGGCATTTCTACACAAGGCATTTATTGTGTGCTTGTCATTCCCTACTCACTGCTGTTTATGGGTTCTTTAGACTCCCCTGTGACCCTCCAGTTTCACTTCTGTGTCTAAAGAACACTTTCATCACTTTTTTAGAGCAGGGAAAATACAGCATTTAATTGTGAAAGCAAAAGACTGTGATTTCCTCTTGTGTATTTGCACTATTCTGCTATACCACAGCATCACCTAGAGGTTATATAGCATAAAAGCAGAAAAGGAAACACTCATTGTGTAGTGCCCGGATCTCAATTCTGCGACGAAACTGTAAATAGATACAGCTGATTAATAGCCTAATGTAGAAAAGCTTTTTGTCTGCAATACTGTGTCTGTACTTTATGTGGGAATGTATAACTTACATACGATCAGGCCCCTATAAGGCAGGTCATATGAGGAATGGCAGAAGGAACTGAATGGATGTGCAACATGATCCTAAGCATCACTAGTAAGTGTACTTAAAATTGCAGCTGTGCAGTGTGTGATCAATGCAATGACTCAACAAATCTCACTCAGGCTGCAATCCTACACACACACATTGCTTAGATCTCATTGAACACAGTCACACTTACTTCTGAGAGAAGATACACAAGATTGTGTGGTGTCAGTTCAGTAGGACTTACTCCCAAGTAACTGTGCATAGGATTATCCTGGAGGAAAAAAGCCCACCTTATGCATAGCTACTGCATGTGGCTTTAGGGTGGGAAGGCACATCAATTCTGAAACACTGTACTGTTCGTGAATGTTTGAAATGATCAGATTGAAAGATTAAAGAGAAATCAAATATGTACATATATAAGATCAGGCTGGCAGGAAGAATAATGTTGACATTACACAACTATGAAGTCAGGAAGAAGAAGAAAGAACAACTGTAACTTTACCCAAAAGTGGACAGGTCAAAGACAAAGAGCAAGGAAGTGCAGCAAGCAACCTTTATGTTAAACATTAGGAAGATCACTCAGCTAAAAGTGGTCGCCTCCCTCCTGACACCAAGGAGGGAGCACAGGGTTTCTGGGCAGCTATCTAGGTCTCGGAGCCGCCCCTGCCCTCTTCTTGTGGGAAGGTGACCAATCGCTGGTTGCCTTCCACCAGGCTCCACCTATGGGTTGACCCTGGATTAGCCTCAGAGCAAAGTCACATGGCAGAAGTGCCGTATTGACGTTGCGCCATTTGAAAAAGTCAGGATAAATCCCTTTTTCAAATCTCAGCATCGCGGGGAATCCCCACGGTGGCTGCCAAGCTGGATTTGTGTTATCTAACCAACATGGCACAGATCCACAGCCACTATGGGGCTTGTCACAAAAATTATCTGTTGCAACTGCTACTCATAGTGATCCCCAAATCACTCATCTCTGCACAGGCAACTAGGCAGTCTTCCAATAGATGCAGAAGCCAGGATGTTCCCTATCCTAAGTCGGGCCAACCACATGCAGAGCCATCTGCATCACTAGAAGCAGCCAAAATCAGCAGGAATCTTGTTCTTCTGTGAGGTTGCCTTTTTTTTCTTGCATGGCTCCTGTGCAGATGGTTGTTTGTTTATTTATTCATTTCATTTATATTCCCATTTTCTCCAAGGCTAGCTGGGAATGACAGGTGTAGCAGTCCAACACATCTGGAAAGCGCCAGGTTGGGGAATGGTGGACTAGAATACTTAAGGTGCTTCCAGACAAGGCTTTTGTGATGCAATCCCCCTGCCTCATTCATGGAATTTTAGCAAGGGAGGGGTGGTCCATGCATCATCATCTTCCATTTGTAACCCTCCTGTGTTTTCCCACTGCTACTTCTATTTTCTTACCAGAAAAAGGCTAGTAAGGAGGTAAAGCTGGAATAGCTACACAATATCTTTTCATCTGTAGTGGTAGGAGCCCTCTGTCTGAGAGCTCTCCCGGTCATTTTCTTTTGTCCCAAAATGTATTTGTTCAGAATCTATTTTTGATTTTCTTGTTTTTAAAGTCTTAGAAGTTGTTCTGGCCAAGCCCATGTGTAAAATATCACTAGTGCTGCATTAGAATACAAAGAGCCCCCTAGTGTTCATATACAGACTCTCTCCAATAAATGGCAAGCTAAGGTCCATTCCAGAGTATGAATTCATAGCACACACTTCACCAAAATCTTAGAACAGAAGGTGATTAGAACCAAATATAACACATCCTAGGATTTAACATGAAATATGCTATGGGTAGCTACTCTAAAAATCTTGTCTAAATAAGTGTCAGGTTTCCTGGTCCCTCAGGCAAGCACACATTCTGGCAAACTGACAAGGGGCACCCAAATCAGTGAGATTTCTCTATTGCAGGAAATCTCATGACAAAAGCTTAATGGTTACAAACTTCATAAATCATATAGCTGATGGTCAGTAGCTATAGGCTCCAAGAAATTCCAAAACAGCCAAAAGCTAATCACTACTACCATGACGAGATCCCTACGTGGTTTCTCCATTCCTATCTCTACAGTTCTGAACACAAGGGAAAGTCAATCCACACTCCAGTTTCAAACCCAGGCAAGAGAAGGGCATGATTCCTGACTTGATTCCCCCATGCAATCAAAGGAGCAATTCTTGAAAGGCTTAACAAACTACCCAAAGAGAACTAGTCCAACCTTGGATCATATGTTGGTAACTCCAGACATGTTCAAGGCTTAAACAAGATCCTGGGAAAGGTAAACACACAAACACAAGGAGTTCTATGCCATAGCTTTTGCACAGGTAACTCCTTGCCGCATGAGTTTAGGCAGAGGAAAGTCTAAAAGTCATAGATCAAACTCAGTCTGCTGGTACACTAAGCTGATGACAAACAAAGACATACAATCTACAGCAAACAAGAGTTTGAGTCTATGAAAAGCCTCACAGTACTTTCCATGGCAGTCCTTAGCAATGCAAAGTTCCAATTAGTATAGTCCATGTGCAGAGTGATTTCAGAAGCCCAGACAATAATGGATCCAAACAGGGAGGGGGGTTGGGCATTGCAGATTAGATGTTCCTAGCAAAGGCTCTTTGCCTTTACATTAGCTTAAAAAGGGAGGCATAGGCCTCTTCCAGACCACTTGCCAGGTGAGGCGTTTGGCCTTTCAGCTTTTGTCTTGTCTTTGTTTTGGCCTCTGTGTTGCCCACCAGGATGATGCTTCAATCTGGGCGATCCTTCTGCAAACTCCCACGCTTTCTCTATTAGGTTCACACAGACAGCTTCTCTGCCAAGGCCAGGGCAAACAGGTAGCTGCAGGGAGTAAGGCAACTCCCCATGCCTGCTCTAAGAATGCTGACAGGTATCAATTCACACAGATTCTGACATTCCACAGACCAAATAGGCCCAAGCCTTCCAGACTAGTTTAATTAAATCTTAACTAAAAACTACAAGACCCCATGGCAGTGCTGAAACTATCCCTGACAATAAGTAACAATATAAATTAACAGGTTGATGTAATTTGGAGGAATGCAAATATGTTGAAGGACTGCAATGTAGAGATGAAGAAAGAGGTGATCCAAGTCCATAATTTTCTAGTCATGGATATATTTCCCCATGCACTGGAGCAGTTAGCATTGTTGCTAATGGCCATGGTGTAACGTAATTCAAACATGCCTGATAGGATATAACAACCGCAAATGTGTATTATACAACAACGGTATTATAACTCCTATTTCCTGAGCAAACTTAGCAGTCACGGAATAAGAGGAGGGGTCCACTTATGGATCGGTGCTGAGAGATTCAGGACAGATAAAAAGACATACTTCACATGGTGCATAAACTATGGAATTTACTGCCACAAGTTATAGTGATGACCGCTAATTCAGATGGCTTTAAAGGGGATTAGACAAATTCATGGAGGATGACTGTCAGTGGCTACCATCCAAAATGGTTATATTTCCTACAGTGTCAGAGGCCTTCATGCCCTACTTGTACACTTCCCACAGGCATTGGTTGGCTACTGTGGGAACAAAACACTAGACAAGATAGGCTTTCACTCTGATCCAGCAGGGCTCTTACATTCTTACTATCGAAAAAAAACTTTGTCTAGTATGTTTTGATGAACAAATGGTACCAAATGTATTGTCCTACTGAATTATGGAGTTCTTCTTCCCTTTGGTTCCACTGGGAGTGAAGCAGCCCAGAAAGCAGTAAGAAAACTCTATTCCCTGGAAAGAGATGCAGGGGTACCAAACTCTGGGAAATGAAGTCAAATGATATGACCACTACACTGCATATCACACTCTTAGCACTCTTAGAATTGTTTACTAGACCAAAATCTAACTTTAAAATACCACCATTTAAAATACTTTAAAATCCCTTTACCACAAGCACTTTGGGTTGTTTATGGAGAGGCTTTTAAAATAAAATCTAAAGCAAGTGAAAATGTCTGTAAAATAATAAATATATTAGGCAGCAATATGCCAGCCAATACAATTTCAAGTTTGTTCCATAATTTTGTTTATTAGGGTATTCTCAATACATATTAACTTTCTGTACTTAAATGTTTACTTTTCCATGCCTTGGAACAAGACCTGCAGTAAGTGGTCTGACAGCTCGTTCGGTTCACAGTACTGCCTTTGTTTGGCTCTATACCCTTTGCAAAGATGGCAGGTCATTTCTGTAGAACAGAACTTGCAATTAAAACATCCATTTTACTTGGCCTTCTAAAGCATTTTTACCCCACCCTTCAGATTAAAAGGTTCTCAGAATGGCTTACAGATCAATCTATCTATATAAATAAAAATGTAAATGTTCGTTCGAAACAGACGTTATATCTCCGAAAGTTCTTCACCAATTGCTTTGAAATTTTGACACAACGTTGCATTCGAATACGCGAGCGTTGTTATGCAACTATGTTCTATATGGGGACAAAAGTTTGTCTTAAAATCGAAGAAATAGGCCTCCTCAAAACCAGTCCTGCTGATCATTGTGACATCGCCAACCAGTAGGCCAATCCGCTGCCTCTGCCTCCTCTCACATTTGCATGTTCTTTCACAATTGGCTGAGTGAATATAGATGTCACACCTGTGACAGTTAACACGTTCTGAAGAAAGGTAACTGCCAGGAGTTTCCACTAACCTCCTCACCATAAAAACATCCTTTTTAAAAAAACAAACAATCTGCTTTACTTCATCCAAATAATGCCTCGCAGAAGATCACACTTAGGTCGTCGTACTCGCGGAGCGGAAGCACTGCGACGAGAAATTGCAAATCAGACTGAGGAAGAACGGGCATCAGCAAACGAGAAAAAAAGAAAAAAAATGGCTCAAATACGTGCCAAGGAACCAGCCAAGCAACATTCAGCCAGACTTGAGGATGCACGGTTGCGAGCACAGCAATCGCGTTCTACAGCTTCAGATCTGCTTTGTTCTCAACAGAATGAATGCGACAAGCTGAGAGTGGCTGAAAGACGACAACGAGAAACAGCACATCAGCGTCAAACACGACTCCGTGGTAAACAATCACATGATTACAATCACCTTGCATTCCGGTACAACCCAGCTGATGATTATAGTTTGAGGCGGCATGTTCTCATCGGCACTGTGACTGAAGTGTGTCCTTATTGCAAGGCTCTTAAATTTAATGGAGAAACAAAAGGAATGTGTTGCGCTGCTGGAAAAATTAAACTGCCTCAACTTGGAGAACCACCAGAGCCATTACAAACTTTGCTTGCCGCATATACCGCAGAATCAAAGCATTTCCTATCTAACATCAAGAAATACAACTCATGCTTCCAAATGATGTTGTTTGGTGCAGAAATCATCACAGCTCCATTTACGCCAACTTTCAAAATCAAAGGACAAATTTATCATAAAGCCGGCTCCTTCCTTCCGTTTCAAGATAGTCAACATAAATTCCTACAAATGTATTTCATTGGTGATGGCAATGATGAATTGAATGCACGCTGCGGAATTTATACCGGCATAAAAAGGTCCGTCGTTTCAAAACTGCAACAGCTACTTCACGAAAAAAACAATTTAGTACATTTGTTCAAAACAGCAATTGACATGATGCCATCTGATACACACAAGATTGTTATTCATGCTGACAAAACGCCTGCTGGAGAACATGTGCGAAGATTCAATGCTCCAACTATAGATGAAGTGGCAATTGTTATAGTCGGAGATCAATCTTGACAGGACCTTTCAAAGGTGAAGATGTCCTCATTCCTCGCATTCCTATGATTCCAACAGATATGCCATTTCAATTTAAGAGATTGCAATTCCCAATTCGATTGGCGTTTGCAATCACCATCAACAAAGCTCAGGGCCAATCTTTAGAATTGTGCGGTTTAGATCTAGACACAGATTGCTTCTCACATGGACAATTATATGTTGCGTGTTCTAGAGTCGGCAAACCAGACAATCTCTATATCTACACAGACAATGGAACAACTAAAAATATTGTATATCCACAAGCATTGTGAAATTAAACATATTAGAAACATCCGCTTTGTCTTTTCTTTCTTTTCAATTAAACCAGACTGAGCCACAGCAACGCGTGGCAGGGTACAGCTAGTACAAAATTTTAACATAATGTAACATGCCCTGGGATTTTATTTTTAATTGAACAGTGGTGGGGGAGAAAAGAAAGTTGCTGTGGATTTCCTTACAGAAAGCACAAATGATGATGATGATAGTGATAATGATTTATTACCTGCCTCTCCCTCTGGATCGAGGCAGGGAACAACACCAAATAAAATATAATACATAAAAATAGTTAAAAGAGCATATAAAACCCATACAATATTAAAATAACAATCACAACATCTTAAAATTTGTAGGTTTTAAATTCATCTGGGTAGGCCTGCCGGACTTAGAACTTAGCTACTAGGGGGCACTGTTGAGCTACATCAGAATACAGGAGTTTGTCACATGCTGTGGCAGCAGATGCTAGGGAGTAGCAGCAGCTACCCCAGCTGCTAAGGCACCTGACCAAATGAGCAGGTAGAGAGGCCACAGGCCGTATGCTCCAGCAGGCACTGCACCGGTGTACGCATTGCTCTCTGCTTGCGTCAGGCACTCTGGCGCTGTTACAATCCAGCATTTGTTTAAGTGGACAGTGAGCAGGTGCCAGGCAGATAGTGCCTTCAGGCAAGGCTTTTATTGTGCAATCTCCCTCCTGACTCATTCATAGAATTTCACGAGGGGTCCAGATGCTGTTGTCTTCCATTTGGAACCCTCTGTGTTTTCCAGCCACTTCTTATGACGTTTTTTCTTACCAGAAAAAAATTAAGCAAAGGTCGGAAAGATGGAATAACTGCACTTTGTCTTTGGATTGGTAGCCCTAGGAGCCCTCCATCTGGAGTGGTGACAGAGTGGCAGCAAGGCATGGAAGGAAAGAGCTGTGCATGTCCTGCAGCCTGTTCTGTGCCCGCTAAGCTGGCCTGCTGCTGTCAGGTGTGATGGACGACACTGTTCCATCACCGGTCTTGAAAGAAGACTCAACTGTCAGTCTGGTCAGTTTCTAGATATGAAATAGAGGAGACATCTCTTCAGGCAGAAAAGGTGTCTTGGGATGGCCTTCTATTATACTCTCAGGAAAACTATTCACAGGGTGTTGTACTGCTTCATATCTGTAAACTAGAGCTGCCGCCAGCTAAAGAAAATTTTAATCATGCGTGTTGCATCAGGGTATCCTCTCCTGTAAGGAAGAGAAAGAGGAATGCCTCTTTTAAGGTGACATTTGTGCCTGACATCCCTGGGTTTTATTCATAAGAATTTCATGCTAGGCCATCTATGGTAATGAAAAGTCACTTTCAAAGAATTCCCCTCCTGCAATGACTTTGTCCTTATGTCCTGTGGTGTTCCAGGTGTTTTTGGACTCCAACTCTCCTCCTCAGCTGCAACTAGCATGGCTTATGAAAGGGGAAGATGGGAACTATAATCCTACATATCCATCCCTCTATTTACTTGCTTAAAAGTGCAATCCTAGACCTCTCTAGTCAAAAGCACCATTGATTTCAAGGAAGCTTACCCCCAAGTAATTGGGACTGCAGCCTAAAAGATTTTAAATAATTAATCTAATCAAGCAGCATACATAGGATTGCAGCCTCAGAGAACTGCAGCAAACGTGGTCAAATAAACAGGTGAGCAGTGGCTTGGCTACCACATCAGAAGGTCATTGAGCAAATGGGCACTAGCCTTATAGCAAACATATGAGCACTAAAGGGCTAGAGCCCATTTGCGCAATGACCTTCTGATGTGGTAGCCAAGCCACTGCTCACCTGTATATTTGACCACATTTGCTGCAGTTCTCTGAGGCTGTAATCCTATGTATATTTACCTGGTAGTAAGACTCATTAAACACAATGGAATTTACTTCCAAGTAAATGTGTACAGGATTGCACTGTGCACCTTAAACCTTTATCCCAGACCATTACCCAGCTAACACAGCTCATATAACAGCAAACCCCTGGCACTAAGTAATACAGCAGGGGTGTTGTTTGCAGACCTCAAATGAAGGTGAAAAGTTGCCAAAAAAATCAACCCTCAAACCCTCTAGGTGCTATTTGTTCAAGGCTAAGGCCAAGCTCTTTTCACACATGATCTGCAGAAAAAAATCCAAGTCAATACAGGTCACAGGCCTTTAAAACTGAAATGACATTGCTGAGATTAAAGTGGAGCTTTTATAAGGTCAGAAAAAAATGCCAGGCCGAAAAATAGTTTGATCTGTTTGCTTAACTACAAGAGAATATTAGACCCGAGGAGTGTCAAGAATTCCAAGAGGAAAAAATGCTGTGGTTTCATGAAGGTCTTCCACCGCAAGCCAAGGAAATCTACCACTGGGATGCTCTCACAAGCATAACCTCTATAAAGAGTGCAATTAGCAATAATTTGGAAAAGACATGCTCATAACCACACACCTCTGCTTTAAACCACCCCCTTTCTCCATTCAGGAGAACAAAGCCAAGGGTAGAGAGTGTTAGAACTTCTCTACATTAAGCAAAAATCCCACACCCTTACCAGGCTTTCTTCTTCCAGAGACTTTCCAGGTTTACGATGGGTTCCTTTAGATAGAGAACATGTGATTTGGAATTGAAAATTTCCTTTTTCAGCAATGCTCTATATATTCAATTAAACAGGGCCATCTATTGGCTCTTTTATAGCACTATGCCAGCATTACACACTGCTGATATGTAGTGTTAATTTTTATTTCAGCATATCTCCAATCCCTTTGAAAGTGGGATAAAGGGGGGAAAGCACAGGAGACATCCTGGAGGTTGATGGCATCATGTAAAAGGCCCGCAAACTTCCAAGATTGACCAATTATGAGTATGTGATAAATCACTCGTGTAGAGAAGCGCTTAATGAGCTATTTACCCAGATTAAGCATTCACAAGAACAAGCCCCAAGTTTCCCCCCCCTCTCTCTCTCAGTACACAATAACCCCCTAACAAGACAGGGGCTATAGCAGAATGTACTCTTTCCCTTTTGTACACTAAAGTATTTTACAACTGTTTCTAAACTTAAGCTAGCCTTCAGTGTAGTTATGTTTGAAAAGGATGCATATACAATTTATCCCACAGTAGAAGAGCTGCTAACATTTTGTATCCATTCTTGTCACTCTCTAAAATATGTTATTCTCATTTTAAAGATTGGTGACTACAAATTAAAAGCAGATAACTACTTTTGACTAAGTAACCCACTTGCAAGTAGCCACACCAGGCTGCTTTTGATGTCCCTGTTGTCAGGGCTGGTGGTCAGAGAGTAGCTCAGGCAAAAGATCTTCCTGTCAGCAACATCTAGGCCAAAGTAAGTAGCTGTATTGGGCCAGGTGGAATCCTACTGGCACCCTTTGTCACCTGATCCCTCTGGGAGTTGCAATACCACCCTCTGTACATTTGCATTTGGATATTGAAATGCAAAAGAGAACAAGCAAGCAGATCCTTTGGTAAACTACCATAGTGAATAAGGTACCAGAGTTCTTGGTTGAAAAACCCTGGCACCTGGTTTAAAAAGCCTGGCCTATCCACACATAAACTATTTTTTTCTTGTGTTTAACTCTGCATGTGTGTGTTGCAAATATACAAAGAGTAAGACAGGAAAGAGAAAAGACAGAGACAAGAGTGAACAAAATGAAAAGAAAAAAGTTACAAAGGTCATGGTGCAGGCATAGCTTAAAGCAGAGAGAATTGCATAACACTACCCAGTGAATTCTTGCTTGAGGCACAATTGGAACCCAGCTATTGCAGGAAACCCTCTCTTACTAAATGTTGTGGGATGGCATCTTACACATTGTCAAAAGAGAGGAAATGCAGCATAAAAAAGAGGTCAGAAGAGGATATATATTTATGAGAAATAACCTGGTCTCAAGTTGTATACGGCTTTATATTGAACATTGAATTGTGCCCAGAAATGGAACTGTAGTCAGTGAAATGAGATGTAATTAAGCCGCCCGGCGGTGGCGGCTCCTCCTACAAAACACTTTTCTTCCTCGGTGTGTTTGTATTTGTGTTTGCGTGTGCAAGCACACACCGAAGAGAGTCCCGGGGAGATGACACCGCGGGCGAGAGCGAGAGGCAGGAGCTGAACTCGTCCGCCACGCGCACGCAAACGCAAATACAAACACACCGAGGGAGAAAAGTGTTTTGCAGGAGGAGCCGCCGCCGCCGGGACATGCCAGAAGAGTCGCCGGGTGGGAGGGGGGATTATTCGAATGGAAGAACACGTGAGGGGGAAGCGGCCAGAGCAGAGCAGCGTCTTTGAATGGGGTAGAGATTCTTCTGCAGGTGGCGCTGCCTAGCTCACAGTACACACAGTAAAGAAAGAGGCGCTTCTTTTAGGTACGTCTTTAAAAAAAGGCGCCTTCGCAACGACGTGTAGATCTGGCCCAGATCTTAGGCATAATAGAATCACACTCTATTGTAAAAAGGGATTCAACTTTACCCACTTGGGCAATTCCTACTTATAAATCAGGAAGGGCAAGGGTCAAGCACACATGTGGCAGGTTTCGCTTCTCCAAGGATCCTGTCCACATTCTCATGAACGCATGGGCAGTAAACAGACTACTTGCCAGCTGTGCTCATTTGCTGCTGTGAACACTGGGCTCCATCACACCAGTGTTATACCCCACTGTCGCCGTGTGTTGTTTGCACAGGGCTCACATGACTTCATCCCTGTTCTGCCCTCATCTCGCCTCTTCCCCCCTCTTTGCACGGTTTTTTGGTGTGAGGAAAGAATGGTTTTTCTAGCAATGGACCGCTGCAGACACTTCTCTCTGCTCTCCACATGGTGGGCTTCGGGCACAGGGATGCCTTGCCTTGAGGATCGCTCAGTTGTTGTGCCATCTGGACTCCAACTAACTGGCATGAGGCGGGGTCTTGGCAACAACAGAGCCCTCCTGCCTTCCCTGCCCACTCCTTTGGGGTAGGCTGCTCTAAAGTCACCCAAACGGGAGACAGGACACATGAGACAGATCTGGGTAAGGCACGACTGCGGTCAATGGCCGAGAATGGAAAAGGGAGGAATGAAGGATGAGCAAAGCGGAAGAGGCCTTCCCTGGCGGCTGCACAGTGTGATAGAGAGATGGAGGCAGCAGCGCCCAGCGCCAGAGGGAGCAGTCTCCAATGGGATGGCGTGGGATGAAAAAGCGCACAGGTGAAAGTGGCCAGGCTCCACTCGCTATGGAAGTGAAGGGGGGAAATATAGGGGCAAACCAAGTAAAAGTGTACATGTGATGGAGCCCACTGTTTGCCTTGTGGGAAACAACAACACAACATTTGTATAGCGCTTTTAAGCGTTCAAAGTGCTTCACATGCATTATTTCGTTATAATCCTCATAATAGCCCTGTAAGGTAGGTCAGCTATTATCCTGAGAGAATGTGGCTTACCTAAGGCCACCTAGTGAGTTCATGGCAGAGATGAGATTCAAGCCAGGGATTTACTGATCTGTAGTTCAGTCTCTTAGCTAGTATGAAAGAGGACCTCACTACTTTTCTCATTCTCCCTTAATCATTACAGTTAGTAATTTGTGACCCACGTACTACGTAACAACCAAATAAACAGCTAAATGGGAACATCTGCTTTTGGGTGATACAAGGAAATGTATATTTATAAGTTAATATTTTACTAACTATTGAGCTGTGATACCTTCACACCCTGCTGAAGTATTTCATTTATTTCCAATCTATGAACCTGATCTAAGTGTAACACAAATGTATCTATTTTACTCTGTCAGAGTAGAAGTCTCCAGAGTTTGGGGCTTAAAAATGGCAAAACGTATTTTTAACTCATCTTGTGTGAACAACTTTCAGGGTCCCTTGAACTCAATGGCAAATTTACTCTGATTTCAACTGAGCTACAAGTTTCCTCTCTATTTGCACACCAGCAACACTATGCTAGTGGGTGTAGTTGCTTGAGGAAAACTGTGGTAAGAAAGTAACTGATCCTCTAAAAGGCATCATGCCCATACACACACTTACTTCACCACAAATATGAATGCAATGCCCTGCCATAACTGTGTAAAGGCGACAGTTTGCAAAATGAGACTTACAAGCAGAAAAGATATGGGGAGAGAAGATTAAATCCACAGTATGCATGACAATCTCTGGGAAAAGCCTAATATTTACCATTGTCCAGCTGCATAGAAGGGGTCTCACCTTTCTCTTCTGCCTTGGCAGTTAAAAGAGTCGGAAACAGTCTGAGAGCTGTTTCTGCTGGATACAGCTTGCTTCTTGCTTATTTCTTTGTAACTGCAACAGCTTCTTCATCACAGCAGGGAAGGAAACTAATGACAGCTTCAGGTTCAAGTAATATTTTAAAAATCCCTTTTTGTAGGTTAGCCTTTTGTCACTCTTCTCTTTTCCCAACTTATCACATTTCCACATTTCCCAGAGAAGTTGCAGAAGTTCAGAAACTCCATGTCCCAGAATTATTAGGCAACCTAATACAGGGACTTCTTTGCTGCACGTACATCTTCAGTTTGAACTGAAAACGCTGCAATTGCTCCTCCAGGAACTAGCCAAGCCTAACAAGGGACCTTACAGCTGCAGCAGTCTGTTCATAGCAACTGATACAGGCAGTTTGTGTCTGAAGGCACCACCTCTTCCTCCTCCTTCTCCTCTTCCTACAAAGGGCAAATTCATTCTACATTTCAGGAATACAGTGGTAGAAAAAGTCTGTCTCTAAGAATTCCCACAGCTATTGCCTGTTGGGGTGGGGCATAAAGAAGGTCACCCTCAAAGAAAGGACTCCTGTGTACTCACTCCCTGTACATGCAAGATTATATATTATTATCAGTAAATATACTCCTAAGAACAGCAGAGAAACTCAAAACAAAAGTTGTTGCCATTTAGGTTTAGTGTATATATTTACCTCAGTTTGGCAATAAAAAGCAATACATCTGGTATATACTGCGTGCGTGCGTGCATCAAATTAACGGAGAAGAGATTTAAAAGCATAGCCATAAGCCGGGAAGTGGGGAGGGGGACCTCCATCCCATGGTCCTACTCTGACCTGTGAAGGTCCCCAATCCAGTCTACAAAGCTTTTCAGTACAGGCACGCCTCCTTCCCAACATCACGCCCACATGCCTGAGTTCAGGCCTTTGATTACCACTGTATTCCTAAGTTGCAGCCTCTGCTGCTTTTATTTATTTATTTTTTAAAGTGCTTGTAGACTTTCCAGCTTATCCCATTTCTGGCAAAGGCTGGCTCAAACCAGAATTTGTGACAGAAAGTCAAATCACCTTCCAGCTCTCTTCTCCAGCGCAGTGCATCCGGGGAGGGCACCCTGTGCCTTTTCTCTGCCTTCCACAGAAGCAACCAACATTGCTCACTCATCACACACTAGGGAAATTTTTATCTGCCCACTCATTACAGAAGCCCTTGTGTCACCCACTTTGCATTTCTGGTCCTTGAGCAATTATGGCTGGAAATCCCAATGCTTTCCTCAGCCCACTCAGTCATGCCTAAACCTTGGGATTTATTTATTTTTTCTTTTATGAGAGGAAAAGGCAGGGAGGAAAGTTTCCAAAGCCGCTTGGTCATACCTGAAGGTTGTTAAAAGTTCTGTGAAAGATGTCTTTGGAAATATAGTTATACAGCGGGGGTGGAGAGGTGATTTTCCTTGGCCTTCCTTGGCTTGCATTTTAACAATACTGAGCTCTTCTTTGTGTGCTTTCCTCAGTTGGGATTTTTGAAAATACTAAGCTTTGCCTAGCAATGGGGCTTACTTCTGAGTAGACTTACATATCATTCAGCTGTGCTTCTTGAAATTGGCTTGGATTTAAGAATAGGGCTCACTTATTACTGGGCTGTTTTGTGCTTTCTACCTTTCTCTAACTTCCATGTCCTTAAGCTTTGTTTTTGGCTCTAAATTGGTACATATGGCAATTTTGTCCCACCCATTTTACTTTTGGCCCCACCCTATGCCCTTGGCACACTCCGAGGGGCTCTCTACACCAGAGTGTTTTGTGCAATCGTCATTCCTCATGCACCGTATTTTCCAGGAGCTTTACATGACATTGTGTTCCTCCAGTCATTTCCCTGCACCATCCCCCTGCTTTTCCCATGTTATTTCTGAACAGGGAAAATGCAGTGGAGGTTTTTTTGAGCTGCACCATTTAACTGCTATCATCTGGAGGGAATCTACACATTGTTGTGAGGGCACTTATATGCACCCCCAGTGCGCCCCCACAACAACTGTGTAGACCGAGAAAGAAGAGACGGAGGAAGAGGCGGAGGAGGCAGCAGCTGGGGAACCGGCCACGTCCTTGCCGCCACCTCCCGCTGCCGGGCTAAGAGCCACCCAGGTCGGAGAGCTCAGCGGAAGCCGAGCTCTCCGACCTGGGTGGCTCTTAGCCCGGCAGCGGGAGGCCGGCGGGGAGGCGGCGGCAGCGGCAAGGACGCGGCCGATTCCCCAGCCGCCTCCTCCTCCGCCTCTTCTTTCTCGGTCAACACAGTCGTTGTGGGGGCGCACTGGGGGCGCATATAAGCACCCTCACAACGACGTGTAGATTCCCTCCTGCTTGTGTACTTCTGCCATTGCGCAATGAGCCACTTTATGAAGGCAGTTCTTGGGGGTGCAGTTATGATATCGCCACTAGCCAGCGCCCTCGCCAGCGCCCTTTTGCCTCTTTGACATCCCACTTCTGGTTGGCCTACAGAATACAACATGGGGGGACTCTGTAAGTGCAGTAGAGTGGCATTGCGGTAATACAGCATGGCTGAAATTGCGGAGGCCATAGCACTTTATAATGGGATGAGGAGAGATTGTGGCTGTTTCCTCACTCCACTCTGCAGTTGCTGCCCAGAAATGTTTAACCCCTTTCTATTCAATCCCCACATACAAATAAATGATAAAAGTTTAACTGCTTGCTGTGTGTGTGCTGGGGAGGGAAGGTAGATCAGACTTCCAAAATTGAGAAAGTACTGTAGATTCTATACATGCAACCTCTTTCAGCTGCCGCCTCCTGCTCTTTTTAGTGCTTCACAGTGGGATCGAGGGATCGCTCCATTCTGCCGTTGCTGCCCAGAAAAGTTTTACCCCCTTTCCACTCAAAGTGTAACTTCTTGCTGGGGGGAGGGGGCAGGGGGAGGAAGCAGATTTCCAAAGTTGTGAAAGATAGGGCTCAGAGGCAGTGGAAATGAAAAGGAGAGACAAGGAAGTTGAAATGGAAAAGTTCCTGCCAGTAGAAGGGAGCGACTACCCCAGAGGGAGTGGACAGGAGGTGTGTATGTCTGTGGTGAGCTGGGCCAGAGCCAGAAGTGGAAACAGCCAGAGTCACCCTTTTTCTCTTTCTGATATTGTTTCTCTCTCTCTTCTCTTCCTTCTTATGCAGACAGCTGCCATGGAAGACACATATATGCTTTTGTCAGAGGGCCATAAGACAGAAGTGCTACTGGTCAAGAAAGAAATGGACTCAGGAACAGGTATTCAACCAGTTTTGGATGGGGAAATAGTCCACTTGAAGAATCAGTCTTGGGGTACTCCTGGACTCTTTACACCTGAATTACCAGGTTGCAGATGTCGCCAAGAATACTTTTGGCAAAATGAGGATGTGCCTATTCCTGAGGTCAGACTGGATATGGTAACACATTCCTTAGTTTCATTCATGTTGGATTATTGCAGCATTCTACATGGTGCTATTTTTGAAGTCTTCAGTTGGTCCAGATACAGCTGCAAGGATGTTAGCGGGTGCATACCCATGGAAATGTTACACCAAACCTGTAACATTCATTGCCATTTTGCTTCTTATAAGGATTTTAAGCCCCAAATATCTTGGGTCCAGGATACCCAAGGTTTTGCAATTCCTTAAAATTGGGAGAAGTCCTTCTCCGTATCCCACCTAAGGTGGAGGAGTCCCAATTGATGGAAACAAGAGAGAAGGCCTTTTCAGTGACTACACCAATAATGTAGAACACTTTGCCCCATACAACATTGATGACCCCCTTCTCTGGCTGTCTTGTGCTATTTGTTTATATATTTATTAAATCTATATTCCACCTTTCCACTAAAAATAGCAATAAATAGCAACTAGCAATAAAATACAGATAAAATAACTAAGTTTGAATAAAAACATTAAAACTTGCCCAATAAATAAATACATAATAAAAGTGCTTTCTTTCAATAAGGAAGAAATAACAGCACCCACCAGTTTAAAATCTACTTTAGGAGCAAATTAGCTTAGACACCAAAAGCCTGTCTGAACAAAAATGTGTTTGCCAGCTCCACCAACAATAGAGGTGGAGCTAGGCTAGTCTCCCCTGGCAAGGAGTTCCAGAGCCTGGGAGAAACGGTTGAGGTAGCACTCTCATGTTCCTGCGAAATATGCCTCTGATAGTGGTGGGACAGAGAATTTTTAGCTCCTTTGCTGAGGACCTTAAAATCCAGGAAGGCGCATATGGGAGAATGTGGCTGGTAAAGACATGTTTATATTGGCAGGCTTTTGCCTGCTAAGTGCCTGCTGTTTTACATAAAGGTTATGTTTTATCGGTAGTCTCTGTTTTCTTATATTGTTTTTTATATATAATATTGTGTTTTTAATGTGCTATAAGCCACCCTGAGCTTTGCATAACTACCAAAATGGTAAGATATGTTTTAATATAAAGACACATTATTCATTTGCTTAAATACACTTACCTTTAATGAATAGCTAATATATCAGTGTTACCCTGTTCTCCCTTGACTCATCTCCCATTTATCCATGAATCTATTTACTGTATGGATTTAATTTTTACAATAAAATGTTTTTACAAATCCAACCCCCACCCCATCCCCGGCAATAAAAACGGTGGTCCTCACTCTTACGTGTACTGTCAATAAGAGTGACTGCAAGAGCAGAGTCTGCATATGGGTAGGAAGATCAATATGGGGTTTTCTCTCTTCTACATCCCTCTCACAGGCTTTGGAACGTAGGGCTGTACTTGCTTACAGACGCCCCTCCAACCTAAAAGGAATACTTATCAAGAACAGACCTCCCAACAGAGATAAAGACACAGGAACCAGACCCTATGTCAGGCCAACATGCAAACTCTGCCCTCATATTACAGGATCTAGTAATGCCATCCACAATACCGGCACTTCACACACCTGTTCATCCTCCAATGTGATATATGCCAGCAATGCCCACTGCACTCTACACAGGACAAACAGGCCAGTCTCTGCACAGAAAATTAAATAGACACAAATCTGACATATGGAATGGAAATGTTCAGAAACCAATGTGGGGACCTTTCAGCCTCCAAGGACACACTGTGCCTGTTCAGTCAACATGCTAACCCACCGTGGATTGCTCAAAAACGTGATCCATGGTGGATTAGCCCGTCGTGTGATAAGAGATTCCCCTCCCCCCAGAGTGAGCAGAGTACCCACACCCGCTATCCATCTTATGCAAGATGGTTAGCTGCCGTCCACAGTGGTTTCCATGTGATGGGAACACTGTGGGTATTTTTGTCCATTTTGGCTGGGGGCAGGGGTGGAGGGAAATGGTAGCAACCATAGAGTTCGCTGGCAAGAGCAAACCCCACTTCTGGTGACACTCTTGCTGCTGTGGACCATCTCTATGGTCAGTAGCCATTTTTTTCCTATTTCCCAATGGAGCGGCTGTTGGCCGCCTTTTTGGTGCCTGGAGGATGGTGGGATGCGTGGTTAAACTGTGCAGCAGTTAGTAATTTAACTTTGGAAGGGGGGCAGCCGAACAGGGCACAGCTTGGCTCTGCAATTGTGAGGCAGGCCCACTTGTTGTGGTTCCGTTACCCTTCCCCTCTGCATGGTTCCCCTACGCACCAACCCACTCTGTGCACACCTGAACAGGCCCACTATGAATAATCTTAAAGTGGCCATTCTTGAACAAAGGAATTTCAAAGACATATGAATCAGGACAACAGTTTTGTTTTTGTAAAAAATTACATTATTCACTGCACAATTGCAATGATGTCTGTGTCATCACCAAATGGGGACCACTAAGGTAACAATCATCAATTTTTAAGGTAATTATCACAGATAGTACTGTTTACATTCCCTTCCATGTCTACAGAGATCTACCAATTTGAGGTTGACACTTCATGCCATCTTAAATTGGCCATTCTTGTGAACAGCCCAGAGCTTTGGCTATTGGGCAGTACATAAATGCAATAAATAATTTTTTAAAATGTATCTATTCAAAAGTGTACGCCAGAATAAATTTGAAATTTCTTATAGGTGTAATTGAATCTCAATCCTATCTACATTTCCGAGGAAGCAAGCCCCCCTTATTTCAATGAAACTTTCTCCCACCTAAGTGGGCACAAAAGCAGCTGTGCAGCCCAGTCGCCCTTCATTATTCGCTTGGAAATAAAAGCGCTACGGGGCATGTTTCCAAAGTGGCCCCAAGCCACACAGTTGGCCTGCCTAAGCTTGCAGGAGTTGCAGAGCGCCGAGGAGCAAAGCTAGGGCTCTCCATCTTGTCCCGGATTTGAAAGCGCGCCTGGAGCGGTTTAAAAAAAAACACATGCGGCCGGGCGCCTAACCCACAGCAGAAGACGGCAGTACCGCCACCATGACGTCAATACACAAATCGCCCTGCAGTCGCAAAAGGCCATTCAGCCTTGCGCATGCTCCGTGCAGCTTCCTCCAAAAATAACCCCTCCTTTCACTTTTTCTCGCTCTCAACCCTCCCCTTTCTTCCAACCCATCACTTTCCAAACCCCGCCTTACGCGGAACGCGTCCTGACCGTCGATTGGCCGGCGATTTCCCGCTTCCTTCTTCCCCTTTGACAACCCGCCATTTTGAAACGTTGTTGATTTCCTGGGGAGAGTGGAGTAACGCTAGGCTCACGCCGCAAGTCCCGCCCACTCCTTCTCTACCAGTCCGGGTGCTTATTTGCAGAAGGGGGTCTGTTGTGTTTCGTTCGCTCCTGCCGCCGCCGCCCCCCGGCGTTGCCGTTACCACTTCCTGAGGAGCGCCCCGCGGTGTCCGCCTCCCGGCCAGGTGGGTGTTCTGTTACTCCCGGGATAACGGTCGAGGGGAACGTTCCAACGGGCCTGGGCCTCGGGGTGGCTTTTGCGGCGTTCCCAAAGTCGGCCTTCGGCCACGCGCGGTATTCTATAGGACAGGGCTTCGAAGCCAGGTCCCGCCGGCCGTTGAGCCTGTCGGTTCTTCTGCCCCTTCCCCTGAAAGGCATTCCGGGAGCGAGGCTTGACGTCTTCTTCCTCGGCGCGATCTCCGTTTTCCCGCCGGAATTCTGTTGTCTGTCACTGTCCAGCCAGCCAGTCTTACTAGGGCGAGGGAAACGCCGAACAACGCTTGTGTGCGCGCGCGTGTGTTTTCTGTCAAGGCCCCTACAACTCCAGAGAATTAAAATCCTTAAGAAAGAAATGTCATTTGGGTGGAAACCAGATTATATAAACGGAAAGTTTACTCACATGTGGAGGGTTAAAAAAGTAAATCCATCCCGAAGAACAGATCTGTGTTGTTCAGAAGGTCTGATGTTGCGTTGATTTAAGTTAGTCATGACTAACTTGTCACATTGATAGCAGTGGGTTTACTCTAAACATGACCCAGTCTGGATCCAACCCAATTTGTGCAAGGTGTATACAAGTTTATTTTGCGTGCAACTGTTTAACTTTCCTGTTTTAATCTGCACCTCATATTTACAAAATGCAGAACATCGAATTTACTTACTTATTTGCAAAAAAATATTTGCAAAAGTATTATGGGTAAGTAAGTTAGAGTTAGTAGGTCGCTTTGTGTGCAAAAAAAGTGACAGGATGCCATTAGGACTAAGTAGCCATAGAAAACACAGGAGCCAAGCTCTAGCCTTCAAATGCTACCTGTATTTATATACAATTGAAATTGTGCTCTAGAAACTTTCCATTTAACAAGGAAGACTATGACTAAGTGGGAAACTTTGTGTATGCAGAATAGCTGAAGATAAACAGTGCTATGTATAACCATCTTGAATAGAACAGATTATTCCAACTCTTACAATTTGTCTTGCATTTGTTTCTTCCCTCCCTGTGTTATTTAGCAACATATTTATTAGCCATCAGTTTTATCGAATCCGTAAGGTCTATGATGCCAAACTTGTAAAATATTAACACAAGTCTTAGGGCTGTACTAACAACCAGTCTAGTAAATGAAGGCTCTTTAAGTTTGCTATAAAGGAGACTACCTTTCTATGTTAAAAGGGAGACTGAAAAGCATACTTTCAAATGTTACTTTCATATGAAAGTCATGTTGACATTTTCTCCTGTATTTCTATGCAGAAGAGCCAGCCATGTCTTCTGTTTCTGAAAAAGATGATTTACACTCTGTCAAGCAAACAGAAGAAATAGAACCAGAAACTGAAAACAAAGTTGAAGATAGTGAAGAAGAAGAAGAGGAGGAGGAGGAGGAAAAAGGTAGGTGTATGACTACTTAAAGAACTGTGGAACCTGTGCTAAACTAAATATATGGTCTAGGACCGAAAGGACTGTATGTGCAACAACAGGGTATTTTCAGGCGCTCTCCCACTATCACACCTTGCCTTGTCCCCATCCAAGCAGAAACCCTCTGGAGAGGAATTCAGCACAGAGCAAAGACCTGCATTTCAAAAGAAAAGTCACATTCTAATCAGACGTGGTACTTCTTTGAATTATTTGGATTAGAGGTCAGGATTCACGCAATATTAGATGACAAATTGAGATGAAATGCTTTCACTTATGCATTTTTGGGGTTTTAATCAAACAATCTCTGAGGATGCTATTAAAAAAGCTTTATGCACTCCCCCGGCTTAACAGAAATAAGGGATAGCTTTTCTACTTGAGATTTTATAAAACTAATGTTTTTAGCAGATTTCTTATATTTGCATCCTCATTAAGTGCTTGAGACTGCACTTTCTAATTAGATCTGCACATGTCTGAACAGAGGCTTGCTTCTGTCCACCTGTAACTTTGGCTTCCCATGAGCCAAGCATTTCACTCTGAGCACAAGCCAAGTAGTCTTCAATTAGGAATAGGGGGAAAGTATATTTAGATAAGAAAGAGAAAATAAGTAGATCAGGGAGGAAAGAAGTCATCCCTCTTAAAGAGAGAGAAGACACCAAGTTACAAGCCACTATGTAGAGTGCATAAGTGTACTTGGGGCAGAGAAAAAGGTAGTAGTAGGAAAATCAATGAAAAGCAAGGAGTGAAGTAATAAAGTTGCTAATTCCTTAGAGGTGTTGGAATATAAGCCCCCTTTCTCTTGTTTTTATATAGAAGCAGTGATATGTTTGTGTGAACTTTATATTGTGGGAGAGTGGTGTTTTTTTAAAGCATTTAGGTTGCATAATTTTATTTTTATTTACTTATTTAAAATAGATCCAATGTGGGGTAATAGTTAGGGTGTTGGACTGGGACTCAGAAGATCCAGGTTGTAGTCCCCACTCAGCCATGAAGCTCACTGAGTGATTTTAAGCGACTCACTGACCCTCAGCCTAACTTACCACACAGAATTGTTGTGAGGATAAAATGGAGTTGTGAGAATAAAATGTAGGTTGCATTGGATTCCTTGCAAGAGGAAAAAGGAATATAAATGTAATAATAAATAAATGTCCTGCCTCTCTGCCTCAAATACAGACATCCATGGTGGCTGGCAATAAATCAATATCTGTGCTTTTTATTTTGTAATTGTAATTTATGGTCACAGTAACACATTAAGTAAAGCAGTGGGTTTCTTGCTTGGAAAACAATTTTCTGGAATCGTCAGGTTTGATGTGGGCTTTAGGGGCACATGAAATTTACGATATTAATACAGATCACTGATTGCAAGCTATAGGGAATTGGAGTTTAAAGAGTCCTATGTATACATGTAACCTGGCTTTTTGTCTTCCTCATTGGGCCAGTTCCCACTATAGCTTTAATAACACAACAGGCCATGGTTATTTGAGGGTTGCTTTCCCCTCAAATCAGCCATGCTACCTGGGTTCAGACAACACAACAATCCATGCCCATATTTGGACTAATGGCATCCCTCACACACTGCTGATTTAACAAGCCACAGTGACTTGGTTTGATTATGCAAACCAGGTCATGTGTTCCACATTCTTCCTGTTATTGTGGTCATTTTCCTTGTTTTAGGGATCAGGCCTGGTTTGCATGTAACAGCAGCAAATTAACCCACGATTTGCCAAGCCACGTGCTATGTGGCCGCTGCTGTCTCTTTAAATGTGCAACCTCTAATCAACCTGATCATAGGTTGCTCTGTGGTGTGAAAACTTGGACAATATGGGTTATTCATGAATTAAACAACCCAAAGTTAATGATTTTGAAGGAATTTGGAAACAGTTCCTAGTGTTTGTGTTTTCTAAGGGAAGTGGGAAACCACCAGCAGAAGAAAGTATGAGATTCTGGAATCAGGAATGAGATCCCGGGTGGGGGGTGCACTTGTAGGTTTTATTTGATTATGTTATTAAGATAAGATATTTTGTATTCAAAATTGAACATTATGTAGTATGTTGTTGTTGCTGTTTTTTTATGTGAATGTAATGTGTATGTTTAAGTATTGTAGAAAATAAAAAATTATTTAAAAAAAACAAAGTTAACCTGTGATTAGTTCTTAGGTTAATTTGGGGTTGTTTAATGCACGAATAACTCATAGTGTCTAGTTTCACAAATCATGGAACAATCACCAATTGGAGGTTGACATTTAAAGAGACAGCAGCATTCAAGCAACACAGCAAATCATGGGTCAGGTCATTAACTCATGATTTCCCATGGCTACGTGTGAACAGGCCCATTGAGAAGTATGGTGAGTGGCTTGTTGATAATTTCTCACCAGTCTTTCAATTTTAATTGAAATCTCTCCAACATACGTGCTAATACTTAGAAAGGCTCCATGCAGCTGCTTTTTGAGCCTTTGCAAGGACTTCAAGACATATCATATTAACATTTGTCTTATGTGGAAACTGGCAAATATTTCCTATTAGACAGGGGAGGGGGGAGGGGGGAATTAAGTTAGATCAGTCTGGTGTCCAGGTAAATTTCCTTCCTTTCTGGAGCCAAGCTTGAATGCTTGCTCATGGGTTGCTGTTACAACACCCTTTATAGCCTTGGGGAAAGTTGCATTCTGTCTATTAAGTTACTAGGGAAAAGGTGGCTGTATATTTTTTAGCAAGTAAAACTGGTCTGAGTATGAGGAGCTTCAGAAGGATTGTGCCTTGCTGCTCACCTTGGTTGAATACCAATTGCCCCAGGTGAACACTCAAGTGGCAAATAGATGCATATGTATACACCTAAAGGGGTTTATTTGTTTCTTGGCCTTGGCGTGTTTCTTGGCATGTTAAGTCCTGAAGTTAAAGGGTAATGCCACCAGGTATGTTCTCCCTGCACTCTGTGCTGCAGAGAAAGGATGTATAGAAGAATACGGTAGATTGCTACCTCCACTTCCTCTGGGTTTGCATGTTGAAATATCAGTGGGAAGTCTGCCCCTATTCTCAGGCTCCACTTGTGCAGGAGGTTATTTGGGCAAATGTGGATCATGTTTACTTTTTTCTGAGTTTATATATTTGCAGTTGGGTTGCCACACAAATCAAATATTAATTAACTGCTATTCATGAAGCATGTTGATAATTGACGAATTGGCCTGCTGCCTACTTAGCACAACTGTCTTAAAATTCTGACTTAGGTTTTTTCATAGTTGTTACTTCTGTTGATGTTCTTAATTCTGCAATTGTAGGCTCACCCTGTTGTTCTGGGATAAAAACCAGAAAAGAAACTCTTCTGTGCCCTCCTCCCCTCCCCCTTCATAGAACGTTTTTGGGTTGTAATAATTCATAACATTGTAATGATCACATTTTTTAAAAAAAGTTAACTTTGGTTTCACAATAACATTTAATTTTATTGCAATTAGCACACATATCAGACCTGTTAATGACTAAAATACCATTTCTGTTCTAAGAAAGCTTTAAAAATACTTGACTGTTATTTGATAACATTTGAGCAATATTGACTGATCAATTTGACCAAATCCAGCCAAATGCCCAACCCTAATTTATGAGTATTCTTAGATGTTCTTAGAATATTTTTTTAACAATCAGGTCTTGTTTTTTTCTTCTATAAGTTAACATAACTTTCCTAAATTTTATGAAAGTATGCATAATTGTCTCTTTCAGAAAAGAGCCTCATTGTTGAAGGAAAGAGAGAGAAGAAAAAAGTAGAAAGATTGACCATGCAAGTGTCCTCCTTACAAAAGGAACCTTTTACAATTACACCTGGTAAGTTATTTTAAGAATATTGTATATTAACCATGAATTGCCTTTATTGTTTTAAAGTCTTTGATAAACGTTAAACTAGAACTCATGTGGTTTTAAAAAATAATGGGGCATCAATGAATATTTAGATCTGATATTTTGTCATTTAATCCTATAAATAGGTTTGTGCCGTAGTGGTGCAAGCAACAATTTGTATTCCAGCCATTGCAGATTAGACCTATGATTTGGGAGTGTAGGTCAGATAATTAATTTGACTTTGCTTTACAGGAAGTATCTTCCATACTGCTAGGTATATGCCTAGCATTTGTTTGCACCTGAGTCTCTGTGCAAGATTTGGAGTCCATAAGAGAACGCTGTTCCTAGCACCTGTATCATGGGGCAAGTTGTCCCCAGCACTACTGAAGAAAACCCTTATGCTGGTCCCTGTAGTCATTCATACGTTCACACCATTAAAGTATTGTTGCAAGTACTAAGTACATTGCAGCCATCACTTCAGAATGTCAAAACTTGAATAATAAATCTTCATCATTTGACTGTCTCTCAAGCAGAATTATGTTAAGTAGTTTAAGAAGGAACACAAACAAAACATAAAACAATCTGTAGTCTCTGTGCTGTATTTAACAGGTAATCAATTAAATATCTGACTGATAGCTATAATAAGCAGGCAGTCTCCTGTGTCCTCATATAATTTAGTAACTATTAAAGCATTAATGTTGTGAGTGGACATCTAATATTACACTTTTTCCCTTTCAGGAAAGGGTAAAAAACTTTGTGAAATTGAAAGGATACAGTACTTCTTAAGCAAGAAGAAAACAGATGAACTTCGAAATCTACACAAACTTCTTTACAACAGACCAGGCACAGTAAGAAGTCTCAAAACACTGACTTCATTCAAATGGATTTGAACCTGACATGAAGTATAGAATAGCTTTCTTTCTGAAGAATAATCCTAAAGGTTCCTAAATTGGAAAGATGCTCCTTTGAATGGAAGTAGAGATAATTGGCCTGTATCCGAAAAGCTACTTTAACCATACCCAGGATTTTATCTATGCTTCTTGAAATTAGTTGATTTTGTTTGAGCATTTAATTCCAAACTCACTTTCATTTCCAAACAGTTTACCATGTGGCAATTGGGTGCAGGCTGCTACTTGTGCAAACCTTGGGATTTCCTTGAGCCTGCCGATATCTTCTTCTTATGTGTGGATGGTGCTATTTTGGCTACAGAAGCATCCATCCTATATAAGATTATACAGGATAAATAGGATATAATAAGACATCTAATGCAAGTTCTCTATTACAGTCATAACATTTTTATGTGTAAAATTCTTAAGCATAATTTAATTATTGAAATCAAAATTGCCTCATGAATTGTTTCTTAGGGACTTGTATTATCTCTATAATTCATCTATTCAAGCAAAATCTGTTGACATATAAGATATATATCTGTTGATTCCGATTCACGCTGGGTTGAGTGTGTGTATGTGTGTATCTGGGTGCATGGCTCTTTGGGTCTGCACGTGAGAGACCATTTCATATGGCAGAGGGAGGGAGAAGAAGGTGGGCAGACCTTCCTCTCCACACTCCAAACAACATTCTGGCCCAACGATCGGGTCCTCCTTGGGGCCACTCTTACCTGCCCAGAGCTGCCATCCAAAGCTCAGCAGTTGTGTTGTGAGAAGCCTGAACGAGGCAGGTTGTACTACCTGATGCTGCTCCCGAAGGCCACAACATGTGAATGGGCATGTTGGGGGCTGCTAATAGCAGCCCCTGCTAACTGCTCCAGAGCAACCAATGACAGAGCTGCATCCTGTGCAGGTATGGAGGGCAATGGATCTCAGTGGAAGCCGGCAGCTCCATCCAAGGCATGCTGGTATGTGTAGCCATTGCTGCGTTTGATCCCCTGAGATCTGTGAAACACCTTCACATCCTAGCATTCCTTCAAAGTTGCTGTGAGTTGTAAGTGTTAGCCTAGGATTTATTTTTAATCATTTAAAAAATATTTAAACTGCAGAAATTCTGGTTTTCAGTTTTTTGGGGGGACATTGTACACAAAAACCTATCTGCACCCCAAATGTTACAAGTTGTAGCTCATCTGGAAGTGGGTAAACATTTCCGGACATACAAACACATACATGTACTTTCAGCTTTATAGATAGAACTGATTGTATGCCAGAAGATTGGGAGAGTTCTGTAGACAATGCAGGACACTTCCCTTTCTTGCCACACTGTTCTATGGAGCATGGTGCCAAAAGATGGTAAAGTGTTGCCTTGGTAATGATGAGTCTCCTGGAATAATGGTGGTGACAAACACCCACAAAATAAAGCTAAAGGTAAATCTTGAATCTTTGTATGAAGGTTGACCCCACTACCCTCCCCATTTCTCCCCAGAATTTTTTGCAGGGTGGTAGTTTGGCTCAGTCCTAATTATATAGCAATTTGTGTTTTAAAAAGTGTCATAAAACCTAAAATTAGTCGAGATTCTGTATATGCTGTATCTAAATGCTCATTGTTTTTGTTTAAAATTTTAGGTTGCTTCACTAAAGAAGAATGTGGGTCAGTTCAGTGGTTTTCCATTTGAGAAAGGAAGTGACCAATATAAGAAAAAAGAAGAAATGTTGAAAAAGTAACCTTTTAAAACTTCTTAGCATGATCAAGTGGTATAATTTATGTTAATATATGCATTCTAAATCTTGAACAAAGCAGCTGATTGGAGCCCAGTTTACTATCCCAGAACATAATTAAATCAATCACTTAATATATTCTATTTCAAATAATTTCCATGAACATTACTTAAGGATAATTTTATATTATACACTCAGATGCTTTATATTCAATATGAATACATTTACTGGCACTAAATTGTATTAAACTACTTATTTGACGATACAGAAGTTCTTATTGAATAAATTATTGCAAATTTTCATACATGGGGCATGATTCAGACAAATTAAGCACATTAATCCAGCATTGATTTTCCATGGGAGCGTTAAGTATTCTTAATTCTCTCCCACTGAAATGATAGGAACCTAAAAGTGCTTAACTTTTTTCTAAATTGTACCCCCATACATTCAGTTAGAGTTTAACCTTTCTGGTACCTTAATATTTTTGCAGCATGTTTCTAGGGCTTGCACTCTTCCAAAATGTGTAATTGGGCTGGCTGGTGGTAAACTAGCTAAACCATAGAAGTGGCCTTTCCATGTCTTGCAGAATCTTCTGGACTCTGACAGTATAATCATGTTGGTATATAGTAATTTGCTAGATTTGACATCTCCTAAAAAGGTGGTCTTTATTTCTGAGGGTATGTACAGATGTCACTATTGTTGGGGGGGGGGGGGAGTTTTCAGGCATAGTCAAATTTAGTTTTTCCCTGTTTTGTTTTGCTTTGTTACACAATAGTTTTAAAATGTTGCGCTACCCATATTTTATTTTTTCAAATTCTGTGTTAACTACTAAATGACTCTTATTAAAGAAGGTGCTCTTTAAAAACAAACAAAAACTCTTTAAACCTTTTGGGCTTGTATTTGTAAAATTCAGTGCTTAACTGTAAACTGCTCTATCCTCCAAGTTGGTGTTTCTAGTTTTATCAGAGGTATTGTACAATTTACTTTAGAGATTGGGGCATGTAACCATTGGAGAAAAATGGTTGAATGTCAAAGTTGCTTTTTTATAGTTCATGGTTTTACTTTTTGTGGGCTTAGTTGAATGTTTGAGGGGCATGGACAGACAGGAAGATGAGGATGAAATATTGTTCAATTGTTTGCTTGGAAGTGCAAATGGTGTTATTATCTGAGACTTCAATGGATGCAGGTGCTTAAAACTTTAATTCCAAGTTTTTGGGAATTCTGGATATGGATAATCACATGGGTTAAGGATGCATGAAGCATCTTTTCCCCCCTCTGTATTATGGTAAACACTTACAAACCGTGTTTAATAAAGTATGTTTCTCTACAGATACAGAAATGCAATGCTGAAAAGTATATGTGAGGTTCTTGATTTGGAAAGATCAGGAGTTAATAGTGAACTGGTAGCCAGAATCTTAAACTTCTTAATGCATCCAAAACCTTCAGGCAAGGTGAGATAAGACATCATCATCATCCTATGTTTAAATCACTCTTATTTACTGAATTGGCAGGGTGGGGAGGCCGAAAAAGAGCAGTAATGGTGATCATATCTATAAACTGGACTTGCTGGTGCTATCTAAAAAGAGCAGGGTACAGGATCCTAATACAGTTACTGGCAGTAAGAGCTTTAAGCTAAAATATTGCTGGTATTTTTTTAATTATTATTTTGGCTGTGCCCTTTTGCCTTCAGTCCTGCCCACCTCTGGAATACAGCCCCTGGGAGCTTCTTTGAAATGGAATTTGGCATTCAGGGTGAAAGTGGTTCAACACCCCTAATATAGAAGGATGGCTACAGCAGCGTTACAACTAGATTGAAAATAGTGTCTCCACTAAGGTTCTTTACACAATGATCATGCATAAAAAGTATTGATCATTTGTTATTGTACAGGCTTAAAAAAAAAACTTCGCATTTCTGTGGCACTGTGAGTTCTTGTTTATATGAAAGCAAACAGACCACCACAATCAGTGAGGCTGGCAGCTGAAAGCAAACTGAGAGAAGGAAGAGGTCTGTGTTTATCATTGCCAGAGATACTTCCACAAAACTCTTCAGTGACTGGTAATCCTCCTTGAACTTGCTGCTGCTTTCCAAAATTTCCAAAAGCTGGGAGCTTCAATCCATGTACGTAGCATCACTCAAGGAAGAAAAACTTACTAATTTCTTATGAAATAAAACTACCTACATCAGTCAAAAACATGACAATGTTGCAGTTGCTAACCATTCATATTTAGCCTGCTTTCTAATAGCTAAATTTATCTTCAGTTGTATTGTATAATTGCCCTCAAGCAGTACATGAGTGTGATGTCTATAGATTCGTTCTAAAAGAAACATGTAATCCCATGGTAATATTTTCAAAATGACAGTAGCAGTGGTTACAGTCTAGTATTTATTCCCTACGGAGTTGTGTTAATTGATAGGTTTAGGTTATAAAACTACTTTTTTCCCTGTATTTAATAGCCATTGCCAAAGTCTAAGAAAACACCCAACAAAGGTGGTAAAAAAGAACGCAGTAGCTCTGGAACAGCACGGAAAGGCAAACGCACCAAATGTCCCGAGATCCTGTCAGACGAATCTAGTAGTGAGGAAGATGAAAAGAAAGAGAAAGATGAATCATCTGAAGAAGATAAAGAAAGTGAAGAGGAGGTAAATCTTCTATACAAACAACGCACATTAAAGCTGAACTTTAGTAGGCTCCCTAATTTAATTAAAGATAATCAGTAGGGACAGTAGGTTACAGTGGAAAAAAATCATGTAATTCCTTAAGTGCATTGCCTTTAAAATATCTCCTTAGTGGTAGAGATAATGAAGAGGTTTGCGCGATCAGCAAGGGAAAAGAAGCTCGTGCATGCCACTTGCATGGCTGCCATTTGCCTAATTACACACAGTGCAGGTTATTGTGTTGTCTGAACCCTGTGCAGCAGGGAGAGGCTTCTAAACCACCCAAAGCCCGTTTTTTTGGGTGGTTTAGAAGTTACCCTTGCTGTGAACTGTGTCAGATTTAGATGGCACAATAACCTGCATTGTGTCATAGGGAATTAGGCAAGTAGCAGACATGTTAGCTGCACACATGGGGGTTGGGGACGAAGCCATTGTGGCTTCTTTTCTCCCGCTAATCGTGCGAACCAGCCATTGGGTGAGTTTGCACGTCTTGCTAAGCCACCCTAAGAATAAGCCACCCTGCAGTAACTGCTGAGTTCAGATAGCATGACCACCCACCATGGGTGATCATCTTCAGTATGTTTTCATGTTTTGCGAACCAGGTCATGAGTCCTGGCAGTAGGGCTTGATTGTGACAAAACTCATTGACCTCCATGTGCTAGGAAGTGCAGATACAAATTTACCATAGCTTGGCTGTCATGCAACTAATTCTCACCTGAAATTTTAGGGACAAAATACTTGATACTAACTACAATCTTAGGCATGGCCCTCTTTGTGTCCCTACAAAAATAAAAAGGCTGTTCTCTAACAGTGCAGGGACGTTGTAGAATTGGAGACATTAAAGCAGTTATACCTTGTTTGAATGGAGTGGCTCTGTGTTTTACTCTTTACTGCCAAAAGAAAACTTTGTAAGCAGAAAATATGTATTAGCTAATAGCTTTGTCATATTAGAAGTAATAAAGTAATAAATTCTATAAAATATTTTCATATTCTTTTGACTCCTCCTACAGCGACCTAAAAAAACATCAAAAAAAGAAAAGCCTAAGCAAAAGACAGCTTCAAAAAGCAAAAAGAGCACAAAGAACGCTAATGTCAAGAAAGCAGATAGTAGCACAACAAAGAAGAGTCAGAACAATTCAAAAAAAGGTAAACCTACTGTGGCGTTACACCCCACAAGTCAATTCCAAATGTATGTCTGCAGTGTGTAAGTCTGTGGTTTTTAGAATGTTGGCCTGAGTGGGCGGAGTTAGAATGTCTTGGGAGGGGGGAGGAGTGATATATAAGGGAATGACTGAGGGGATTGAGAGATCTTTCCAGGGAGACTTGTTAGGTACTCTTAGAGTCTGTAGTGCTCTCTGTATTTATGGTACTTAAGTTCTGGGAAATTTGAGAGTCAGTGTAGTCAGTGGTGTCTTTAGGGTGTAGTGTGCACGTAGTGGAAGTATATTAATCAATATTGAGAATAAAGAAAGTTCAAGAGTGATTGTGTGAGAAAAAGGAAAGCGCGTATGTGGATGAGTGACAGGATTGTATGAAAGATTTCAAAAAGGTTTTTAAATGTTGTTAGTTGAAACAAAGCTTGTGAACTTTTAAAAATAAATGTTGATTGTTTTGTTTTTAAACTACCACAAAAATCCCACGTGTCTGTTTGGCATTTATCATCTTATGTTTACACATATAACACCCACTCTGACAATCATTCACCTAAGCAGATATAACTCACAGCGCATTATTATATATATTAAAATCCTTCTCCATTTTAAAACCCTTTCTCCACATAGTTTGGAGGAAGGTGGGTTTTATCCCTTGCCTCAGGCGTATCAAGCAGTGGTGCTTAGCTTGAGCAGGGAGTAGCCTCGGCCGGGTCTGTTGTTCAGAGCCTGTGTCGCCCCATAAGAAGTAGTGGCAGCGGTGGGGTCTGGTGTTCAGAGCCTGTGTCGTGGCACCTACCTCTCAGAAATTTACCTGGGGGTCCTGCAAGCCAATTTAGGATTGCCTTCAAGAAGGCACAACTTCTAGGTCACTATCATATAGCCTTTCTGCTTTCCTATGTTCAACATTGGCTAGTGGAGTCAGTGGTAGAAACCCCAAATTGAGCCCACCTGAAAATGGCACAATTGCATCCCCTGAAGGGATCAGTATTAGGCTCAAATTTTATTAAACGGTCATAGCCACATTATTAAAGCTATTAGGCCTGACAAGTTGCTGGCATTCTTCTGAATTTCAGTCCCTACACTTGCAAGAACTTGATGTTATGTTAAGAGATTAAAGTAGGAGAAGATGTTCTTTGGAAAAACTTGCCTCAATGGAGTTTCAACATCCCAATTGATCAGATTTTACAATGATACTTTCAAACATTTTCTAAACGTATTGTTTTAGTTTGTTCTGCGTGCAATAATTCTGTTGTCCTCAGCTTACTTGAGTTAGGACTGATGCTTCCCAGGAATACAGTAAAGTTGCTACATATGACCCTGTGATGCATGGACAGTTGTTTTAAAGGGTGGCTGAGGGTTGGAGGATCAAAGGGAAAAGAGAGAAGGGAAACAACAGACCTTGTAAACTGCATTTGAGATTTCCATTCATTTGGAACCTTCTTCTCACATCAGTTCATTGGTTTCTGTTCACCACTCTGCTGCTAAGATCATCTTCTTGGCTCGCCGCTCTGACCATGTTACTCCACTTCTGAAATCTCTTCATTGGCTTCCAATTCACTTCAGAATCCAATACAAACTTCTCCTGTTGACCTACAAAGCTTTTCACTGTCTAGCTCCTTCCTATCTTTCCTCTCTCATCTCACACTATTGCCCTGCTCGTGCTCTTCGCTCCTCTGATGCCATGTTTCTCACCTGCCCAAGGGTCTCTACTTCCCTTGCTCGGCTTCGTCCATTTTCTTCTGCTGCCCCTTATGCCTGGAATGCTCTTCCAGAACATTTGAGAACTACAAGTTCAATCGCAGCTTTTAAAGCTCAGCTAAAAACTTTTCTTTTTCCTAAAGCTTTTAAATCTTGATTTTGTTCTGACTTTTATACTGTTAGTTTTACTCTACCCTGTGCCTGTTTGGTGCATTCTCTTCCCCTCCTTATTGTTTTATTATGATTTTATTAGAATGTAAGCCTATGAGGCAGGGTCTTGCTATTTTATTGTTTTACTCTGTACAGCACCATGTACATTGATGGTGCTATATAAATAATAATAATAATAATAATAATAATAATAATAATAATAATAATTTGCAAAGACGTTTTACTACCTGATACCGCAAGCTGCTATTTGAATCTCTTTCAAATGCACTCTTAAACACAGAACTATTTGTGCAGTTCTTTGGATCCAAACCAAAGCATTGACTTGTGGGGAAGAAAAGCAACAAATTGTCACTGTCTGCGTTTTAATTACAAATATTTTTATGTTTAGAAAGTGAATCTGAAGATAGTTCAGATGATGAGCCTTTAATTAAAAAATTGAAAAAGCCACCTACAGATGAAGAGCTGAAAGAAACAGTGAAGAAGCTACTAGCTAATGCAAATTTAGAGGAAGTTACCATGAAACAGATTTGTAAAGAGGTATGTGTTTGACATTACATGTTTTGTATACTGGTTATATTGTATTTTATATTTGGAGACCTTGGAGGGTAAACTTGTAAGTATATGTGTATTTCATAAGCTCTTACGCTCCCAAATGGATGTAGGAAAATTGAAGTGAATTCAATTTATGTCTTCTGTTTTCATTGAATGCCTTTTGTTTTCATTGAGGGCAATCTAAACCCATTACCGCAATATGGTATTACTATACTTCTGGTATCAATATATATATATTGTAAACCGCCCAGAGAGCTTCAGCTATTGGGCGGTATAGAAATGAAATAAATAAAATATTTATGTTGCTGCCTGAAAGATAACTGACAGATTACATATTTTGTATGTTTCAGGACCTGAGATCCTACCCTTCCTCTAAGTGCTCAGGGCGGGTATATAAACAGTCTCTCTCTCTCTCTCTCTCTCTCCCTCCCACACACACACACACGCACGCACTTACTTACTTTATCCTCACAACACCCCTTTGAAGAAGATTACATTTAGATAGACAAACCCATAGTCACAGAGTGTGCATCATAGTAGAGCGGAGCTCTGAATCTGGGTCTTCCCAGTCATAGTCTGCCACTCCTAACATCTTTTTGGGTATTGTATCTCCTACTTTTCATTCTTCTCCTACAACACATAGTAAAGTTAGGAGTTTTAATCCAATATCCAAGGTAAAAAGAGATGCCCCATTCCAGTAAACAAAGGACATCTCCATTCAGGCATTTACTTCTACATGCATGGTGAGGGGAGCAAGGGCAGGGAAATCTCAGAGAAAGTGCAAACTTGAGGGAGGCTCCTGATCTTTTTTTGTGATGAGAATATGGAGACAGACATATAGGCCCGGTTCAGACGACACCTAAACCATGCTGCTTAACCACAAAGTGGTTAAGGGAATCCTTAGCCATGGTTTAAGGTGTCATCTGACACACATTTTCCTTAACTTTTTGCTCCGTTTGACACATTTATATTTATTTATTTATTTAAGGATTTTTATGCCGCCATTCAGCCAAAAAAGGCTCTCACGGCGGCTTACAAAAGTATTTCTTGACAGTCCCTGCCCACAGGCTTACAATCTAAAAGACATGACACAAAAGGAAAGGGGATTGGGAGGGAGGAGGAGGAGGGGGAAAAGGAAAGCAAATTCAGGCACTACAATCTTAGTTGCAAAGTTCAGCAGTTACAGTTGACAGCAGGAGGGAGGGGGCTCTGAGCTGGAGCTGGACCCAGGCACGGTGGAGAGGTGCCTGGCTGCTGCTTCCTCCCTCACTGGTGGCCTCTGCAGAGACAGCTGGTAGCAGGAGGGAAGGGGCTCTCTGCTGGAGCTGGACCCAGGCACAGTGGAGAGGTGCCTGGCTGCCGCTTCCTCCCTCACTGGTGGCCTCTGCAGAGACAGCTGGTAGCAGGAGGGAGGGGGCTCTCTGCTGGAGCTGGACCCAGGCACAGTGGAGAGGTGCCTGGCTGCTGCTTCCTCCCTCACTGGTGGCCTCTGCAGTGTCAGTTCTGTGGTTAAGGAGCAGAAATCATAGAGCCACAAGTATAGAGTGGCTGTAATTGCTGCAGCTGCTCTATACAGCGTTCAGTTTCACTGCTCCTTTCTGCTGCTTTGCCTAAGACGGGGGAGTGGAGGGCAGTAGCAGCCGCCATTTTTAGATCGCCATGCCCATGGGGGGGAGCGTGGGTTTTTTTTTATTCCTGTGCCTGTGGGGGGGAGCGTGAGGGGCGGTTATTCCTGTGCCCGTGGGGGGAGAGCACCCCCCCCATGGGCACAGAGATCTAAAAATGGCGGTCACTACTGCGTGGGCTTCTGGGATATGGGGCAAAGCAATTGGACGACTCAGGTGCTGCACTAACCACTTTGTGGTTAAGGAAACCTTAACCACAAAAGGGTTTACGGTGTCGTCTGCACTTGTTTTGCATGTGGTTAGCATAACCACAGCTGGCCATGGTTACGTTAACCACAAAAACCAAAGTGTCGTCTGAACCGGGCCATAAACAAAATCACTAGCTTTTCTCTCATTATGTGATTTCTGTGGTGCAAATAGCAACTGATGGAGGGAGAGCAATTTAAATCATGGAAATAATACAAGGAAAGGGGGTGTTTTAAAAAAACCCACCTCTACCAGGGTAGTGGTTCCGATCCAAATCCTCCACACCTGCTATTAGCATATTTCAAAAATTTAGGCGATCCTGTTCCTTATGCATTTAATTTGGCTCTTAGTCATCAGGAGTATATTCTGACTGAACTACTTTTCTAACCTTTGCATTAAATTGGTTGTTACAGGTATATGAAAGCTATCCCAGTTATGACTTGTCTGACAAAAAAGACTTCATCAAAAAGACAGTGAAAGAGGTAAATACTTGATCAGTGAAATATCATATGATGATCCAAATACTAAATAAGATGCTCTTTAAATTTGGAAATCTTGGCTAGTTAGGAAGATCCAAGTACTAAACACATTCTGAAATTGCAGCTTGTAACTTGATAAGTTTAAAGTAAGTTTGCTTAGTCCCACTTTAAACTTAAATTTGGGCTATAGGCCTTTTAAAAGCATAGCATGAATCTTAAAATATTTACTTGGAAGTATGTTCCATTGATTTCCCTGAAACTTTCTTCCAAGTAAGCTGTTAAATCTGCAACTCTAGTAGTGTGTTTGTGGGAAGGGGAATTTACAAATTAGGCAAAAGATTTAAAAGTACACAAACTCTTCTCTTTTTAGCTCATTTCATGATCTAATGGGAAGAAAACGAAAGCTGCAGACTTGTTCCAGTGGATTTAAATATTTAACAAACACCAGCAAAAATGTTAATCTTTTGTTTTGCCCTATTGGTATAACATAGTATTTTGTCAGGGGTGATTCTACTGACTTAATGTTCTGAGTGTTACTTTTAAAAATTGCGTTTAATGCAGTTCTTAGATTTTGCATGGCATTAAATGTTCCCTGCTTTTATTTTGTACATCATGGAATTTCTTGGTACAAGCAGATCTGTTATAGCTGATGTAGGTTTTAGTGCATTGTAATGTAGAGATTTTTTTTAAAAAAAATCATTTAATATGAAAGCTGTTATATCTGTACATACACATGCTGAGACTGTCAAATGAATTAATTCATTTTATTTGTCTGTGGCACAAAGACCATTAAAAACACAAAAATAAAACAAGGTGTCTACATGACAGCCTAAACTCTTACAAAACTCAGAGGGAGAGAATTCATATAAAAGAACCAAACTGAGAGAAAAGGCTGAGATTTACATTGGTGGAAGAAAATTATACAGACACCAGTAGCAAAGATAACAGGAAATTATAGCAGGGGTCTCCTCTACAATCGACACCTGGCTTCTTTAGAAAGTTTCGGCAGATTTTTTGAGCTGCTGCAGCAAATATTACAACATCTGATATTGTCAAATACTGCAGTATTGGGCATTATATTGATTTTGAATACATACCCACTCTCTCAGACACAAGTCACAAGTCCTAACGATAAATGCTCTAAATTAATTATACTATCTTGCATGTGTATACAATGAGAATTGTCAAAGCATGGCAACTCGCAAATGTTATTTTTGTACTTTTAAAAGTTTGTTTGTATATAAGTTTAATTCAGACTTCTTTGCTTAAAACCAGATTGTTTAGAAAAATAATAATCAGTGTGTTTTAGAGGATTTGACCAATGTCAGTGTTCAGGAAAGGGGTTATGATTAATTAGGAAGCAAGTCTAACTACCATACAAAAGAGATGGCATTTACTTGTCTTCTAAGGAAATTTTTGTATTGCACTCGTATTTTTCAGTGTTTAACTGGCTAGAGGTGACTACAGATGACCTTGTTCTAAAGGCTTTACATCAGGGTGGACAATTTAATCTTTCAGATGTTTGGGCCTACAAATTCCATCAGCCCTAGCCAGCATAGCCACTGGTGAGGGATGATAGGAGTTACAGGCCAAAACATCTGGAGGGCCTCAAGTTGCACTGAAGCCAATACATAGAAAACACAAATACGGCTTTCACTTCTAAAGTAAGGCTTCCATGAGGCAGGCAAACCTTTGTATAAAAGTCATGTTCAATGTGTGTTATTCCTGCTGCTTTTAATGTCCCTGTAATATCAGGCTCTCTTATCTAGAAGTAATTTCACAATAGAGCATTATTACCTTTATGGTATCAGCTGGACAGTTTAACATTTCTGTGTCCAAAATGAAGGTGTATTTGGAAATAGGAGAACAGGTGCTTAATAGTGCAGTCCTCTACTCGTCTATTCAGAAGTAAGCCTCACTTTCAATGGGACTTATTCCAAGGGAAAGGAGTAGAAAATTGCATCCTAAATGTATTAACTTTAGGCACCTGCTGCTTTGGTTAAGAGTGATATTCTAAATTAAAAACTCAGTTCTGCAAGCAGTCTGAAGTTTTACTGAATTTAGAATAAAGTACCTGCTGAGAAAACAACTCCTTTGTTAGTAAAGTTCTGCACATAATCATGAATTAAAGTTCCCCACAAATGCCAAATAAGTACGTGTCATAATGTGAAGTATAATTAATTCATCCATGACTGTATTGATTACAAGTACTGCAGGTTTTAAATATTGTAGTAATAAGAAGTTAAGCAATTGAAGGTCATAAATCTATATTCTGAAAATATTCAGTCAGTAAGCTGATCAATTTTTATCACTTTCTTTGCATGTAATCCTTCATATTAAGGCTGAGTGTAACTAAGTTTTGTATTCAATAAATGTCTTTAAGGAGAATGTATATTTTGATATTTTAATACATGTGCAGTAAAACTTGATACAGAACAAAATATGCTTGTTTGTCATCTAGACAAATCTTTCCTTGCTTTATAAGGTACAAAAGTAATCCAAACCCAAATGATGAAATAACATCTCTAGATCAGGCTATCTCTGTTAGAAGTTACAAGCACATCAGAACCTCGCTTATCTTAAGCAGGTATGTGGACTCTGAATAAGTATATTTCCTTTAGCAGAAGTTACTCTAGGCAAAAAAGGATTTAGTCTCAGCTATGCTGGATCAAACCAAAGGCCTATGTAGTCTGTTTGCGTAGCGACCAACCAAATGCCTGTGGCAAGTCCCATAAGCAAAACATTGGTATTCAGAAGCATACCGCACTTTCCCACTTACATATAAATTAAATATAAAAGCAATGTGGTCACTGTTTCTAGTTGATTCTACAATACTAGTAAATTGTCTTTATCAGAATGAAAGTTCACAATATATGTGAGAACTTCCAGGTCACACAAAATGTTTTCTTGATGCTGAATGTAATTAAAAAGACAATAGTTGTTCCTGTAGGAGGGACTTCCTATATGGTATTGGTAGCCACCTATGTAGTTTGGCCTAGCCAGCAGCTTTAGAGTTAATCAAGAAGCCCCCTCACACAGGCAGGTAATTCACAGCTTCATCCTAAAGCTGTTTGGCCAGCTGTATTATCTCATCCTGTGAGGCCGTATAGCTTTCATTTCCTGTGGGAAGCAAGCCTAGCCCCCTGTTTCTGAAAAGGGGGTGAGTTTCTATGTCCTAGTATGTCAGCTTCTGAACTAGAGGGAAGCCTATAAAATTCAGCAGGCTGGCTTTGCTCTTTGGTCTTACTCCAAGGAGGAATACATGTGCTACCTGCCTGGAAAAACGACTTCTCATCTATCTTGGGACTCCAGATAGACATTCAACTGTGACAGTTTCATTGGCTGATGAGAAATTAGCTTTCTCTACTTATTTTTCTTTCCGCATTTATTTTCTATCAATAAACTCATCCTTTTGCACAAGTGGCTTTGTTTCATCTTTTAATCAAAACAATATATTTTTACTGCGACCTGACAGAATCAGGACCCGAGATTAATACCTTGTTAGCGGTCTTAGTATGCTAAACTGTGTAACAGCTTTAAGAACTGTGCCTAAATTTTTTAGAACATTTGTGTACAGCTTTTTGTCAAGATAGCATCAATAAATGATAAAATATTCCTCTCCATGTATTTTGTAAACACATGGAAGGGGAAGTGGGCCTGCGCCTAGTAGCCCCCACACGTAAATGTGTCATAGCCAGGTTCCTATTCCACCGCTGCGTGTTATAGGGCCTCTTCAGACAACACAGTAAGCCATGATTAGGCCACCAATCCTTTTGCAGCAAATAGTATGTTTAAACCACCATGGTTAGGAATGGTTCATACAACATGCTAAGCCATCATGTTAAGCTCAAAATGCTTAACCACCATGGCTTACTTAGTGAGTAGTCTGAACAGGTTCATAGTCTTGGAAGTGTAACCTTATGTCTCTAGTCCAAAACAGCTAGATACAGCTTTTGCTGTGCTATTCCATCTCTTTGAGAAAAAAATTGGATTTTTTTCATGCAAGATAGCTGAAAGTTTAGGCTTTCTGGCAAGCTTGCTAAAATAAATAAATACAAAGGTGTTAACCTAATGGCCTCCAAATGTGTTGGAATAAACTCCCGTCATCCCCAACCATCATGGGCAATAAAAGTTGTCCAACACATCTGGAGGGCACTAGGTTGGGGAAGGCTGGACTAATGTACAGGAAGGATGACTTACATGGCTGCTCCAATAGGTCCTAGATGCATGCAAGTTTAGCTATAGGCAGTTATAGATCTGGGAGTGAAGAGTGGCTTGTAGTTAGCTATAATGTATAGATAACTATTACAGAAATGACCTCTAGCTGTATCAATGGTTCAAAATTTTCTCTGTACAAACTTGGATGGGGGGGGTGGGGGGCTTGTAAAGAAAAATATGCAATAGGATTAGGTATGCATTTACATATATGAACTTAAGGACCAAGAGTTCTTAAGTAGAGGATGATTAAAGCTTATAGTTAAACTCACTTTTGTTTAAATTTTAAGATTTTGTCATATAAAACTATGGTATTTCTATTTGAATAGTTTACTGCATTACAAACACCATCAACCCCCTGGTCTATTCAAGTACTGTAGGCATCTCCCCTCTTATTTCTAGCTTTGGCCAAGATGAGAACAGTGGATTTTGCAGAGCTGTGGTTACGCAAACCTATAACACAGAGTAATAATCCAATGCAAAACACATTAGAATACAGTGATTATAAGGAATATGAGGAAGAGTTTAGTGAAAATACTGAGAACCAATTTTGTGCCTTGGCTACTGCAGAGGGAAGCAGCTTTTATTTTCATGCAAGTTTAGAGATAATTTGCTATAGGACAATATCAGCAACTGGTGGGCTGCAAGCTAAATCCTTCCTGATGGTTGCCACCTCCTGGTCCTAACCTCAAGCTACATAAGACAAAGACCTGGTTTACACAATTGCAGCTGGAGAAATAAACCGTGGAGCTGTATTTCCCCCACTGTGTCGGGGGATTAGCATAATTAGCCTTGGTAGTGTGGCTTGTCACCGTGATAATGAAACACCCAGAACTGTTACAGGGTTCTGGGTAGCATGGTAATAGGCTACCCTGGCTGGGTTTACACAACACAACAAGCCATGCTGCCAAGGGTGATTATACTAATCACCACAGCACATGACTGGCATTAGCAGAGTGGTTAAAAAGCCACCACTGCTTATTAAACAACTCAAGAATAGGGTGACGATGCTACATGGAAAGTCTAATAAGGCTGCTAATGGTTCCACCTGTATCTAATTTTACTGGTGGTTATGTAAGATTGTCATCTTCTGAGTTCTCCAGGAGAAGATTGTGATGTTTTAATGTTTATTATTGTTTTACTGTTCATTATCGTTTATCCATTATGTAAGTGCTGTTTGGACTTCAGATGGTAAGTGGTTAATTCTGTGGGGAGGGGGAGTGAGTGCATGGAATGTTGGAGTGGATGCTCATTGGCTGTTGGATTCAAGTGTGTGACAGCAGTTAGAAGCAGTTGAGAGGTTGACAGAGTAAGAGAGTCTAGGTTTGCCTGCTGAAGGGGTTTAGAACAGAGTAGGATCAACATGTTATTGTTTTGGGAAAAGAGGGAATAGGAGGAGATAGATTTGACTAGTGGGTAGAGTAAGCAAGGATACATGGTATATACTGTATTGTAACAAGTATTGTAACAAATGAAACCACAAGACTGATAAACTGCATGAACTTACTTACTGTTAAATAAAAGTTATTTTGTTTTATAAACTGGATTGGATTCTTAAAGTACCTTAGGTAAGGTACTAGTATATATGGCGGCAGCGCTGAAGTAAAAGGGTGAATTGAGTGGAGCACAGAGAGCTGGGCTGGTTGCTGTGGGGCCAAGAAGAGTCAGTGAAACACATAACCAGTGAACAACAGTATGCTGACCGGGTCTATGGTTGCGATCCTTTAATAGAGAGAAGTAAAAAGGAGACCCAAAGGGAGTGGTTGTGACAAGGATAAATTATGAATCCATATAAAATATATCTTACTCAGTGTCTGTAGAGTTGTTCTTTATTTCAGTAAGGTTTATCAAACAATTCAAAGAGCTCTTTCCAGTTTTTATTACATTGCCATTAAGTCAGTTCACACATGCTCCACGGCAAAAAAGATATTTTAAAATGTTTTCTTAGATTTACAAGGCAAAAGTTTTATATACAAAATAGAAAATAAGCATGCTTAAAAAGTAAGCTTTGCGAGGTTTTATTTTAATTCTTTGGGATCAATTGTTAAAAGTGAACCCACTGACTCTTCCTGAATGATAATTTAGACATCTTAAAACAAATGTAAAAAATCATGTCTTCATATTTCAACACAGCTTGTCTTTGCCTGGATAAGAGATACTTCTGCTGTTTAAGACTCCTATGATGCAATAATTTACAGGTATTTATAGAGTAAATGGTTTCACATTTACTGTATGACTCTCCATCTTGACTTAATATTAATTACAACTATTATAGTCATGCATAATTCCTTGTATGTAAGTGCTTTGCACTACTCAATCTTGGCTCAAGATTCCATTGTTCACTTTATTGATTTATTTGTTGATTGATTGATTTATTGGTTATCCATTTATTTGTTGGTTTTTTAAAATTTGCACTTCAGCCAACAGCAGGATTACTAAATACCCCCAAAAATAGTTTTAAATGGGCTAGTTAACTCGTTTTAGCCAAGAGTTCACAGTTTTCAACATTTGACCAATTCAACATTTTAAAAGGAAGGAAATAGCGGGAAATCGGCATCCCATTTTCAAATTTTATGTTTCTTACTACAAGCTTTCACAATTTAGTAAAATAACAGCAGTTCAGCTATAAAGTAAACCCAGATAATTTCTTAACTGATGACCACTTTTCAATCCGTCCTCTACAGTGATCGTATAAACCGAAAGACAATTCAGGGCTTTCCATCTTTCAAAACCTTTACATATCGGCATTCTGCTATCAAAACATAAAAGATGAACAACATTTTTCAATCACACATTTTCTCAAGGTTCTTTGGAAAGTAACAGAAAAATGGCTGCCAATGCTGCTATATTACTGTCATTACTTCCCATTATTTTTCAAAAGAAAAAACAAAACTTAGCTGATAAAAGAGCTATGTACATACCTGAATAACTTCAACCATGTAAAACTCTTAATTACTTAGATACTGCTTAATTAGAATACAAACTGCTTTTCTTCAGCAGACTTTTTGACCACAGGTAAAATGTTTCACAACTATAGGTACAATCCAGCCATTTTTAAGTACTTTCAAGTCCCACTGATTTCAGCGAAAGAGATAAATATCTCCCATCAATGCTTCACTATGTCTGGATGATGCCATATTTTAACCCTTCATAAAAAGCAACAATTTTACCTCATTTTTAAATGAACAAACAAAAAAAGTGAATGGCTCATTCAACTGCCAGACCTTCACCATACTGTCACTATTATACGTGTATAAATGATTACACTTATACAGCTTCTATGATTTAGAAATTCCACTGCATGAAAAGGAAATGGACACAAAATCAACATTTACATTATCAGCAAATGCCAAGTGTCATCCTAGTATACACACAACAGATGCTTTTATGGTGCTTCCTGTATGTAAATAATGAAAGTTTATAAGGGAATGTTTTATATATATTTTGTTTTTTAAAAAACAGGACACCACCAATAAACCCTATGATTGTATTTAAGAGCATCTTCAGCAGTTTAATTTAAAATAACATACCTTTCTTCAAAACATGATTGGAGACACCTGCTGTCTTTCTTGTTGATGTACCATTTGACCACATATGAGCTATTTAACAGTCTACCTACCAAAAATTTTAAGTACTGTACATTCCAGCCTTACATAATAATTACTCAAATGGTCTGCAAAAGGGAAGTTTAAACACTAATGTTTTCATCTGTCCAGTGGCATTGCTTATAAATAATTACTACCTTAGCATGCTATGCTAATAAAACTTCAACATCGTTACTTCCTCGGGTATTAAAGAATGAAAAAAACTGGAACAAAAAATGGAGGTGAAGATTGTCTCTTTAAGTACCACAGACGTAAGCACCACTTGGAGCAATGATACTAACCCTGAAAGTTGGTTTAAACTGAAGGAAGTTGTTGTAAAGAACAAAAGAAAGTTCTGTAAACAGTAGTTTAGGGTTCAACATGCTGCTATTTTGCTTGCTTCTCGAACGCCGCTCAAGTAAGCTCCTGTGACTGTCTGTGGAAAGTGTCTGTTTGTGGCCTATTTAAAAACAGAAAAATAATGTGAGAGACTGTAAAATGAGAATAAACTACATTAGTCAGACACAATATACACATGTCCACATAGGAAGCTTCAAGTTTTGATGAGATCAAACTTTATTATTTCTTTTTCTTGGCCAAAACATTGGTCCCTAAAGCTGCTTACAAAAGCATAAAAGCAAATTTACAAAAATACAGGACTTGCATTAAACCACAAATCACTTACACCAGACAATAAAAAGTAACAAAAGGGTAGTTTGTTTAAATATTAAAAAGCAGCAGAATACAAATAGAAGGCCTTCTTCACCCTCCTTCTGAAAACAAGGAACTGGCCAGTGAGGTCTCCCCCAGAAGGTGTTCTACACAAGGTCCTACAATGTTACCACACAAGGCCCTTAATTAGGTAACCATATGTTCCATCTCAGAAGATGGTTATAGCTACAGCTCAGCCTCTCCAGCAAATCTCAGGGCACAAGACAGTTCATGGGAGGAGGCATTCCTTCATATATCCAAGACTTCAAAGGTCAAAAACAGCACTTTGAATTGTGTTGGGAGACCTGCTGGTGACATTCAGCAACCTCACCACAGCAGTCTAGGCCACAGTAGTTTCCAGAACACTCTTCAGGGGACATCCCCATGTACCCAGAAAGGATGCCTCATGTAGCTGGAAAAAGGCCAAAGACAATACCAAGAATCCAGCAGTGGTGCTGGGTCCAGGAGTATCCCCAGGCTGCAAACCTATTTTCAAGAGACACATAACCCCTCCAGAACAGGCCTATCAGGTACTCCTAGGTTAACTGACACAGCCGCCATCAACATGTCAGCCTTATTTAGACTGAGCTGTTGATGGTTTTATTAACTCCTACCGAACTCATTGAGTAACTCCAGACACCAGATTAAGGGAAATGAGAGATAATTGGCCATTATCGGCGTAATGATGCCATCAAACAACAGCTCCTCATAGTCTCTCCCAGAATCTTCATGTAAATATTAAACATGGGGAACAAAATGGAAACGATACCCCATTGGTTAATTCTCAAAGCATGGAGCACAAATCCCCCAGCACCGTTATCTGGAACTACTGGCCAAGTAGTACCAGTATCAATACAACATAGTACCTCTGAACTCTCTCAGGCAATCCAGGATGATACCATGCTCAATAGCATCAGATGGTTCTCCTAGAACTCTCAGAAGACAATAGGAACATCCTCCCACTGGTGAACATAATCAGCACAACCAAAGCACTCATTCCCCCAAACCAGGCCTGAAACAAGGCTGAAATGGGTCTTTGCATGCATGTGATCCCAACACCTTCAGTTAAAAGGATTCCAGCTAGCAGGACTACAAAAGTTCTTTTCAGATTCTGGAGATCCACTGCCACTCAGATTTGATGACGGATCTAACACATTCATACAGGACCTGAAGTGAGGTCCTAGACTAGCACCCTACCCATATTGATTCCAATGTCTTTCCACAATGCTTCCTCAGAACATGGATGCCTTCCTTTCTGTCTAGCTTGTATAAAGTATAAAGTTTTCAGGACGATTGGAAATATATATACATAATCAAGGTTTCACCTCGCCAGCAAAGAAGATTTTTCCTTGTATGTCTTCGGCAAGGATGTCATAAGCTTCACCACTGCCCCCTGTCTTTACAAAAGTATATGCCATTTGGATCCAAGGGTCCTTGTTCCATCGTGTAACAAAGTACTTAACCGGGTCTGGCACTTCCTGTATTACAAAGAAAAGCAAAAAGGAATACCTCTGTGAGACATACCCTAACCCATGTGCATGCATGCACACGCACTGATATGCTTTAGGAAAGATCTGCACTACTGCTTTATGGCAGTATTGAAGTGCATTGATAACTGTTGGGGCACGTTACACATTCCATATAGTGCTTTCATAGTGTTATTTCCTGCTTTTTATTCCACATTATCCAAAATACTGCAACAAATGTCATTGTGTGTCCTGCAAGGTATAAATGAGCAAAAACATTACCATGATGGGATCGTAACGATTTAACATAAGATCTGGCATTACCACTAGAGTATTTAAACAACAGCCTCACTGAAACCAAAATGTATAACCTTCCACACTGGTTAGGTAAACAGTATAAAGTTTTGATAGAAAGAGACGTATACATATAAACGGCTAGAGATGACTGACCTCTAGATATATAGTCTTTAATTTTATACCTTTCTTAGGTAATATAAAATAAAGAGATATAAAATAGAGATGGAGAAAAATTCCCAAACCAATGCACAAATTCGAATAGTTACGCTTTAGTATTTGCACTTCTTAGAATTTTGCGATGGAGTTTCTCAATAAAAATGCATTAAAAATGAATATATCCGTTCTTCAAATGTTATGTTGCTCTCCCGCCCAAGAGTTTCTCTCTCTCTTGCCTGGCTTCGCCCATTCTCTCTGGCTGCCCCGTTTGCTTGGAATGCTCTTCCAGAGCATCTACGTACCATGAGTTCCATCGTAGATTTTAAAACGCGCTTGAAAACTCATTTGTTTTCAATAGCTTTTGGTATTTTAGCTTGATTTACTGTTCTTATTACTATGATTATTCTCTTATCTCTGTTTTGTGAACCCCTTCCCCCCTTCATATGTTTAAATGTGATTTTAGATTGTAAGCCTCTAGGCAGGGTATTGCTGTTTTATTTGTATATTTTGTACAGCACCAAGTACATTGTTGGTACTATATAAATAAATAATAATAATAACAACAGTTCACATAAATATGCATATATTTGTAAAAACAGTGATAAAATGCATGGCTTGCAAAAATGTGATATTGAACAAAATTGCATGCAAAATGTATTTTTTTTTCTGCAGAATTTTTAAAAAATTCACAAAGTGATGTAGAAATGGAATGAACTTCGTATTGAAAGAATGCAAATGGACAGATTCATTCATCCATAATGCAAAGGCTAAGGGTGTCCTGTGGAAGACTTGCTTTAAATCTGTGTTGCATCCATGCCACTTGTTTGAGAAAAACAGACCTACCTGTTCCTTAAACAGCTCACGGAGTACAATCATGCACTGCTGTAGCACTTGTTTGTCTTCTAAGTTTTTAATAGTTTTAACAGCATCACCAGTGACTACAGACATTAGAACACTACACTTCCGCTGAGAAAAAAACAGAAAAAAGAAAAATCTCATACAATGTAATTCCATTAGCCTCTCCTAACCAGTCCGTAAAACATAATTACCGGCACCTCTTGTAAAATTGCCTTAACTGAAAGAAGCAGAGTGTCTCTATGTGTGTAGAACAATTAGGCTTTTTAAAAAAAGTTTCTATTATAACTAGGCAAATACTTTTTTTAAAAAAAATGAAAATCATTTTGAATACATTCCAAACAAAAATCTCATTATGAATCAGTTAGGTTTCTACATTGGAAAGTCATAAAGAAAATTCTTTAAGTGCTGGTTTATATTAAAACAAAGGGAAGAGGAGAAATTTTAAAGCTTCTAATTTTTCCAAATGTGTAGAACAGGAAGGGTCAATATTCAGTCTTCATGCTATATATTAAGATACCTGTGGATCCATGTCATAGAAAACACTGAAGAGTCCACGTTTGTTGGAACTAGGTGGAACATGGCCAAAATAATCAGCTCCCTGAATTTTGCTGTCCCAGAATCTGTAAGGAAACTGTAGTGCAATCTAGAGAAAAGGGTTAAGAATTACCTCTTTGTCAATTAATTACTCCTTTGCTGCACTCCTATCTACAGTTACTAGGAAGTAAACCCCAATGAACTCAGGACTACTTCCAAATACACATGCAAAGGGTTGGCTGTTAGTCTGGGGTTTGAGGAGCGTCTCTTCATTCCACTGCCCCCACCCCCCAACTGCAATGGCCCTCCCATGGTCAGACAAGCCAAATGCAGAGTAGAGCATCAGTGTCTACAGTGTTTAATAAATAAATGAATAAAAATAATGTCCTTTATGACTTGCGTATTCAATAAATAATCATCTTAAAAAAAGGTCCCTGGGTGCACACCCCAATGAAATGTGCTGTGCTTATGGTGTCTACCGATGGTGACAGAACTAAGAGAAGGGATTTTACCTGGGAAGGCTCAGATTGGAGAATGTGGTATACAAGCCAACTACTGCTCATCTTCCACTTTACATCCCCATACGAAAGATGCATTCTTACCTTTTCAATGACTCCTGCTCCTAAACTATTGATAGCTTTCGTTTTTCTCTCTGACAAGGATGGATTAAACTGGATGGCACCTTTCTGTAGTATAGCCAGAGGTACGGCCACTAAAACCTGGCAGAAGAAGAATAGTTCTAATTATACTACAGTAGGAAGGGCTTGAGGAATATTATCTTCATGAATTCCAGTGCAAACTGACCTAATCCACACCTCCTATACTAACGTGTAGTGCAGATCAGAACACAATTATCTTTCAGACTTTGCATTCTCCAAATTATGCAATCAAGTTCTCAGCTCAAAAAAATACCAAAACATGCTTTAAAATACATATTTTCTGACAAAATGTCTAGCCATACGCACACATTTGGATAAAACGCACAACATTCCATCTCCCTCAGCTGGTCACTTAAATTCTGCTCTTGTCAGAGGAAAAAACAGAGTTACAACCTGCCCCCACATCCCTTGTTATGGAACAGGAAAACAAGTTGGCATTCTCTGGCTCTAACTTGTGCAATATCCCCTCCATCAGTGGGAACTATCCCTTCCCCACGCTTGGCCCCTACAACTCTTAGCATTCAGATTTTTTAGTTTAGACATGACCAAGCAGGAACTTCCCCCAAAACAGGCCTTTTTTGAAACAACTTTGGGAGAAATGAGAGGTGGGTGGAGTGCTTGCAGGAGAGCTTCTGAGTGCTGCCAAGAGGAACTGATGAAGACCAAGCCCTTCTAGAACCACGTGAGAGTTCCAAATATCGCCAAAGATGTTCTCATTCACTAGAGGCTATTTCAGTGCCACACAAGAGACCACGGCTGCTGGGACTGCTGCAGGGTGATTGTGGTGGGCATGGAGTAGGGCCAGTGGAGGGAGTGTGAGTGGGATGGGGGGGTGGCCTAGGGAGAGTTTCAGAGCTGGGTTTGGTTTGGGTCGGAGATTCCCCATTCCTGAATTAGGCATCCCGCCTATGAAAGCTCATGCCGTGATAAATTTGTTAGTTGTAAAACATACCCCAGGACTCCACAAAGTTTTTACTGCAACTGACCATCACAACTACTCCTTACATTTTCCCATCTAAAATACATACTCTTTGGGAAAGTTTGGAGTACAATGGATATTAAAAAACTCAGTGGAGAACTGCTGACTTGCCAGAGCTCCTTCCCTTGGACAAGGATGCACCATGTTTTCGGTGCCAAGGACCACATGTGATGCTGGCTTCGAGGGTTGGGGGCCCCACACACATACAGATGCAGGCACGCGTATGCATGTGCATATACACACATATACACCAGCAGTCCTGAAACAGATTGTGCTTTCATTGCTGCTAGCACCAGCAGGGAAAGAGTGATCTCTACGAGGGAGAGAGTAAACAGTACACGCAGGGGGAAATTCAGCAGTGAGTGGGGGGAAGAGGATCAGGGCAACCTTGAGAAGCTACAGTAAAGGAGTCTGGAGGCGCAGGTTCCACAATGCACCTTCTCAGTTCCTACCCAGCACTTCCAACCAGAACAGAACCCTTAACATGAGTATAAGGATGTGTTGAGGATTCATAGTAGAAAGTATTAATTTATGTAGGGTGAGGGGGAAGCTGGTGAAATGGCAACTGAAACTCAGTAAATAGCTCTATCCTGCTGGACTAGTTCACTAAAGAGTGAAGTTATTCTTGCTTAGGTACTGCAACCAAAACATCTCCTTATCGTCAGTCTCCCAAGTTGTAAACTGTGAGGTGTGGCCTTTACATTGACTCTTGAAAATATATAGCAGAAGTGGAAAAGGATGAGACCTAGCCACAGTAGTGCATGCACTGGTAACTTCCCGATTAGACTACTGCAATGCACTCTACGTGGGGCTGCCCTTGAAGACGACGCGGAAATTGCAGCTAGTGCAAAATGCAGCAGCTAGACTGCTGGCAGGTACATCTTACAGAGCCCACATAACACCAGTTTTAAAGGAACTGCGCTGGCTGCCTATACGCTTCCGGTCGGAATTCAAGGTGCTGGTAATGGCGTTTAAAGCCCTAAACGGCTTGGGACCTCGATACTTGAGAGAGCGCCTCTCCTTATATATGCCTGCCCGAGACCTTAGATCTGTTGGAGGAGCCCTTCTCCACATCCCACCAATGCAACATATACGTTATGATGGGACAAGGGAGAGGGCTTTCTCTGTGGTGGCACCCCGACTGGAATGCCCTCCCCTCGGAGGCCCGATTGGCACCAACATGGATTGCATTTCGACGCCAAGTAAAAACATGCCTTTTTAACAAAGCCTTTGATGGTTAAACTCACTGGCACATTGTTTTAACTGTTTTAACTGCATCTATTGCTTTTAAATTATATATTGTTTTAACTTGGATTATGGTTTAATTTGTTTTTATAACTGTATATTTATTGTTTTATACTGTATGTTTTTATCTGTACGCCGCCCTGCGATCTTAGTGATATAGGGCGGGATATAAATATTTTAAATAAATAAATAAATGAGACACATCACCTTTTGTGCTGTCCAGAGAGTTCCGTCTGTTGCAGTCACTTGGACCTCTTCCCCTGAATAATCAATACTACGGATCTGTTTAAAAAGAGAAGTGGGGAATCATCATGAAACACATGTTTCTATAATACTAAGACAGTAGTACAATTTTTATAACCTGTGTTTTTTATATTTTTCAGCTTTCTTTTTAGGGAAAAAGAGTTGAGGCTTAAATGAACCTAAAAACCAAGGTTTAGAGTTAAACTAACTGCTCATGGATAAGCTCATTATGTGAACAATCACTCAGAAGAAGAATGAAAACAATTTTTCAGTGATGTTTTTTCTCCCTTTGCGTGGTAGGCAGTCTGAGCAATTGTTAACCCCATTGCTTTGATGCGTCATTGATTCCAAATATTTGTTCCAACATTTTAAAATGTTTGTCTTTGGCAAATATATATCTTTTACCCTACCTGAGAGAATAAAATCCATATATATGGTGTTTACACATAATTAGGGTGACCATATGAAAAGGAAGACAGGGCTTCTGTACCTTTAACAGCTGAATAGAAAAGGGAATTTCAGCAGGTGTCATTTGTATGCATGCAGCACCTGATAAAATTCCCTCTTCATCACAACAGTTAAAGCTGCAGGAGCCCTGCCTTCTTGACCAGATACAAAAGAGAGCAGGGCTCCTACAGCTTTAACTTGTGAACCACCCAGAGAGCTCCAGCTATTGGGCGGTATAGAAATGTAATAAATAAATATATAACTGTTGTGATGAAGAGGGAATTTCACCAGGTGCTGCATGCATACAAATGACACCTGCTGAAATTCCCTTTTATATACAGCCCTGTCCTCCTTTCCCCATGGTCACCCTACACATAATGCTAAATTGGGATGAAGAATTACATTCACAGGGCTCTGTAAACCTGAGGAAAGCCTCAGGGTCACTCCCTCTCTTCCTCCTGCATAGCCAGGTGGAATAATAAACCATTATTCAGTTTCATTTTTTCCAGTTCCTGGCTTGGTGTTACGTATGTATCAGGAATTGTGGCTTACCACAAAATCTAGCCAACTGCTAACAAACCAACAACAACAAAAACAAACACTGGATTGTGTTGCTGGTTTGTTTAACAAATGATAGTTTGTATTGAACCACGATTCCTGATTTGTACATAACATTTACATTGAAAACCAATGAGGTGTAGTGCTGGACTTGGACTTGGGACATCCAGGTTCACCCATATGGTCATGAAGTTCCCTGGGTGACTTTGGGCCAGTCACTGACTCTCAGCCTAACCTACCTCACAGGGTTGCTGTGAGGATAAAATGGAAAGGAGGATGACCATGTAGGCCACTTTGGGTTCCTTGCAAGAGGAAAAATGGTGAGATATACATGCAAGAATAAGTAAATAAACAAACAAGAATTGTGCAATGAAACTGAATCATAGTTTACACAAGAGGGAGAGGGGGGAGTGTGGAAGCGAAAGGATTCAGAGAGGCTCATACAATAACCCTAAATCCTGGCTTAGCATAATGTGCAAAGTAGGCATTGCGACACAATGTAAGTATGTAGAGTAGTATGTGAAAAAAGTTCTAAAACATATTTTTTAAAAGCCATTGGAAGAAACATTCATATGTTCCAAAGTGGATACTAAATATTTATTTATTTATTACATTTCTATACCGCCCAATAGCCGGAGCTCTCTGGGCGGTTCACAAAAATACTAAAGTGGATAGTGATGGAAATAACTTTGGAAAATTCAAGTTGTTAAGTTTCCTCTGTACGTACATTCTAAGGCAAAGAGAAGCAAACTAAACGCTAGTAAGATGGAATGCTCCAGGGCGAAGCAAAGAAAACTGGCTCCTCTTCCACTTCTCGATACTTACTGGAACCTTTAACCGGATGTCCAGGCCTTCTGCCATTTTCTCAATTATAGCAGAGTACCCTGAGCTAAGCAGTGTGTGATCACCAGCAAACTGAGCAAAAAATTCATTGTGATCCCAAGAGCGGGCAGAAACCTGTAAAGAGAGCATAATTCCCTTCATCAATCAGTGACAAAGCTCAACACACAAACGACGGAAGCGGATTTTTTTAGAGCCTGAACTAGACTTGATATGTTTCCTCTTCTGTCTTGTGTTCTCAGCTCTCAGCTCTGCAGGGCAATCTCCATGCTTCTCACTGGCATATGAGTGAGGGGCTGTGGGATCCCTTCTAGCTCGTAGCCCAGGACTTAGCATTCCAAGGCACTCTCTCCAGCTTGGTGAGGACGGTTTCTGAGGCAAAATCCTCAAGTCTGGCCACAAAGGTGGGATGATGTGCTAGCACATGTCAGCATTACGCACTCAAAAAGCACAGATAAAAGTGTTATGACAGATTCCACTGCTGTCTGTGCAGAGCTGCCTCCATGCCATGGGTGGGAACCTCTGGCCCAGGGGCCAAATCTGGCTTGCCAGGAGCCCCAATCTGCCCTCTGGGGTTTCCCAGAGGGCCATGACCCCTTTCCCTGGCTCCACTCCCTTCCCCAACCACTAATATTTTGGTGGCTTCCCAGCAGTTGTGCAGTTTTTTCCCCATTCTAAAAGGTTGAAATGCCCCTCCAAAGGGTTAGTTACTGACAGCAAGAGCTTTAACATATATGGGGGAGGGGTGTTTTTGCCCCACACTCTTTGGCTTTGGTGCCATCCACAATGGAATGCGGCTCCCAAGAGCCTCTCCAAAACTGAATTTGGTCCTCAGGCTGAAAGAGGTTCCCCCATCACCCTTGCCCTATGGAGTCATTTTTTGCCAGAGTCCATGTCCACATCCAGTTCTAGATTTATCATTTCCCAGAAGCACTGCCAGACCACAGCATAACTAAATTAGTTTCATATAGAAACAGCTGATCTTGACTCCATTTTATGACGCTTGAAAAGTGCATATATTTTAAACAGATCGTTCTGTCGTTATGAGCTAACATCCCATGCTCACCTCATGGAGGTTGCTGCCGCAGGCATATTCAAGATTACTGACATGGAACTGAAGGACTTTTTCCTCCAGTTCACTGAACTGGATACCAGATTCCTTAATAAAAACTTTGTAGATCTCCTGGATTTTATCTGCAAATGATACATTTATTCAATGGTTAGCAATCATTATTCATTTAACATATACTTTCATTCATTTTCAGCAGCCTAATTGGTAAAATATACTTTTAGTATTCATTCTTTTTAAATCAAGCCTTTTTGTGCAAAATGTCTTTTCCATTGAAATTCTGCGGAAATTACTCCCGATATTCTATACAGGATTTCAATTCAACAGCTGGGATCCATAAAGGCCTAAACTGTTTGCTTACTCCAAAGGACTCTGTGAGTACCCAAAGGATTTGCCAGTCTTCTTCAACAAAACAAAGGAACAGAAAAGCGCAAATTTCAGGTACTAGTTCCACAACTATGGTATTCCTTTGTCCCCATTACATTATTTCTTTTTTTCTCTCCTTTTCTCCTTACCTCCAAGAGGAATATCATGATGTTGATTTTTATCTTTTCGCCAATCTGCTACAACATCAAGGATAGAATTGAAATGGAAATCCATGCGCTTATCTATTGTAGGATCAGTTATCCTTCCACCTTCCTGGATCAAGTCGCACTTCTCTCCAATTTTATGCATTTTAATGCCCAGCTTTAGAAGGAAGTTTTTTTATTTTTTGGAAACGGAGGAAGCGATAATCAAAGTTACTTTTATGGGATGCAAACATGCATAGTTAAATATACTATCAAACAACAACAACTCCAAATAATACTGTTTATATTCTGGAAATCAGAAGTATTTTCTTTTCTTTTTTTTAGAATAAGCAGTAATGAGCCTAACTTCAGGAACTAATTCAATAAATAAATACTTCAGATAAACTATAAAGAGCCATCATTCTAAAAGCAAAGGCTAGCATTGTATGCTGATCAGAGCTATCAAGTGAGAAAGAACTTCAGGAACAGAAAGCCTGATTGCCAATGTTTTAACAAGCACTGGCCAACGTTTTAACATTAAGATCTCTAGAATTTCCTGTGCCTAAGGATATCAACCACTCTTCTCATTCCTTCTAACAACCCTGCGAGGTAGATCCTTAATGTTGCTCTTTCACAAAGGGTAAAGTAAAGCCAAGGAACAGTTACTTTTCCAAAGCTGCCCTTTAGGCTCTTTCACTGGACTACAGGAGCCTAAAAAACCACTATGAAACGAAGAGATTTATGTTTACAAGCATTTATCCATATGCTTCATAAATACGATATTTTCAACAATAAGAATGCAAACCCACTTGCTCACACATTAGTGCCACTGGATTGTTGACACAGCCGTTAACAATCTGTGCCCCTTTTCCCACAGTGAGCCCCCTGAAAGTCTTATCATCCCACACTCGCCCGCCAATTCTGTCTTTCGCTTCAAGCACGAGAACCTGTAACACACAAATTGGAATGGAGTAAGAAACATTGCGGCAAAACGTTGCTCTTTCAATAGTTCACATGATAACCTAGAATGGTCAAAGGACGATTATATCTCATTATGCTAAGAGTTTACCAAACTTCCAACAGAATTATAATTACTGAAACCTGCAGTGAATTCTCCTGAATCTGGAACCTTAGAGCACTAGGCCAAGATTCAGTCTACCAAGTTGAGACGTCAAGGTCATGTTTATTTATTAAATTTATTTATTTATTAAATTTATATACCGCCCCATAGCTGAAGCTCTCTGGGTGGTTTACAAGAGTTAAAAACAGTGAACATTAAAAAAGTATTCAAAATTTTAAACCATCAAAAACGTAAAAAAACAACAGTATAAAAACAACGGTATCCATTTAAAAACAACAGTTCTGGGGTCCATTAAAAAACAAACAAACTTAGCATTGTTAAATGTTGTTAAAAGCCTGGGAGAAGAGAAAGGTCTTGACCTGGTGCCGAAAAGATAACAATGTTGGCGCCAGGCGAGCCTCATCGGGGAGATCATTCCATAATTGGGGAGGGCCACCACTGAAAAGGCCCTCTCCCTTGTTGCCATCCTCCAAGCTTCCCTCGGAGTAGGCACTCAGAGGAGGACCTTAGATGTTAAGTGCAGTGTACAGGTAGGTTCATGTCGGGAGAGGCATTCCGTCAGGTGTTAAAAGAAGGGAATTGTGAGCAGACAAGCCACATTGGTCATTTTCTGGATAAGCTTGCTGCATGCATGACAAACCCACCCTCCGTAATAATGTCATGTCAACATCAACCTTGGTTCTCAGCAACTAAAGGTCTCTCCCTGGCCATGCATCAGCCAAGGGCCATGCTAGATAGGAATGGTGGGAGTTGTGGTCCAACATATCTGGGCAGCACCACATTGAAGAAGGCTGCCACAGAACAATGCATGCGACTGGGCCTAGACCCTAAAACAGGACACATCTTGGATCAGGTGGCAGGAGCACAATGGAGACCCTAGCTCAGTGTGATAGAGGATATGTTTTGCACGCACAAGGTCCCAGGTTCGATCCCTGGCTTCTCCAGGTAGGGCAAGCAAGAATGCTGCCTGGAACACCAGAGAACTGCTGCCAGTCAGTCTCCACAATACTGGTCTAGACGGACCCATGGTCCGACTCAGTATAAGGCAGTTTCCTATGTTCCTATGAGATATGTCAAAAGAAAAGTAGGGATGCGTGAGAAGTTTGTTTCAGGATTTATCCAGTTCACACCTTCCAGGCCAAACACGGACTCGGATGAAATCCGTGGTCAATACATTTGTGAGCTCGCAAGGTGATTTGTAGACCAAAGAAATTGCATTCAGCAGCATGCATACATTTGAAAAACGCACATGAAAAATGTGTACTTTTGAAAAATGCGCACAAATATGCTTTAATCAATGAGAGAGGAATGCGTACATTCCAAAGATGTGCAAACTAGACGCGAACATTTGGGAAAATATTTATGGAAGTACGCACTGACTTCAATGTGCTCATATTTAGCTGATTCGCACATCCCTCACTGGAGGCACCAGAAGTATTCAAATGTCATTCTTTATATGTACTGGTCTTACCTTAATTCCGAAGTTTTGAAGTTGCCTTGCAGCTGCTAATCCTGCTGGACCAGCCCCAACCACAATTACAGATTTCTTAAACGAAGAAGAAGAGAAAAAGGTAATTATAGTGTTCTTTGAAGACCAGTATTTTTAGAAGACAATACATAAATTGGATAAGTGTATGGATAAAATCCTGCACCTGCTGAAGAGTTCCATTAGCAACCACACAGATGAAATTAAGCAAGCACTGGTGTCTCAAATTCATTCACACTGCCATTTTTTCCACAGATGACACATAGCGTAATAATCTGGCTTTATAAAAGTGTTACTGAGTAACTCACTCATCACCATGCAAGTAGCTGCAAGCTTATGAATGCCAAACTACATTAATAGTTATTATAAATATCACATCCTCCCCAAATAAAATCTGTTTAAAAATAGGACTGGGGTGGGAAGTTCATCACCCAATATTACTCAAAATTATTTAGATTACGTTTTTTAAAAACCCAAAAAATCTAATTCCCCCTCCCCGCATTTACCCCATCCACAAGGCAGGAGATGGTTAACCTTAACTGGATGTTGTACATTAGCTCTCTCTTGACAGGAAGCTTCACTCATTTTAGTAGTATAATCTGCCAAATCTTCTCCCCATAATGGATTGCTACCGAATTTTTTCACTTCCGACCCACCCACCCCTCAGCCTGCCTTTTGAGGCATTGGAGATGGCCACAATGGCCAATATCAGCCAAAGAATTTGCCTGCTGCTCCAGTTTCTGATGTTTCTTTGGAAGCAGCCCACTTGAAGAGGTGTCTGGACATGGGTAAGGGTTTCTAGAGACCCCCTCCTTTACCCCGTACTCTTAAAAGGAATCCTTTCTCCATTCATTCTCCCTCCCCTTGTCCCATCAGAAATTTCTGGAGCTAGTTTTTTAGGACATGAAGTTTCCAAACACCTACATTGTGGTACTCTTTGGGAAGAAGAAACTGATCCCGGTTAACCGACAAAACCCCTGTATTAATGAGACCTTTCCTGGTCATAAAATGAAGTATCCGCTCAGTTTCCCGCACACAGCGGATGCGCACAAGACCTCGAACAATGATGTGATGAGTACATTTCTGAGGGGTTAGAGGTTCCTGTATATTGAAGAGGGGGAAACAAAAACGGAACATGATCCTGTTAACAGAGTCAAAACTGTGGTCCTACTCAAGCTATATAGCAAACCGTGCCTCAGACGATGACGCATAACTCCTAATAATCTACCTCTCCGAAAAACTGAAGGATGTGTAAAAAAAAAAAAAATAGCCATTCCAAAATAATATTCCAGACACTCAATAATGTGTATACTTTAAGGCATGGAATGGTTTTGCAAAAGAGAAGTATTAGTGACCTACGAGTCTGATGTTTGTGTGCAAGTCACAAACATCAGAAGATACACCACCCAAGCGCCCAGAGCAACCTGCGTATATACTTTCTTCATACACAGCATGTGCTTACATGCATTTGCCAAAGGCTGCCGTACCGTAGCAAGGCTCTTAAGGGAGACCTCTAGTACGCAGGCCAAACAGCCACTGTCTCATGAGAGGGCCTGTACTTCCAATGGTGGTGGGACAAAGACAAAATACTAAAGTATTAAAATGAGATTAATATATGCTCATCTTTTTAAAACGTGCCAAATGTTCATGGATGCTTACTTTGCAGTTTGTATACCACAGAGCTAGAATGAGGTTTCTCAATGCTAGGTACATTGTGGGGTCTCGCGAATATTCTGGAAACTCATAGAGTTCATCTAGTTCCATCACATCTGGTCTTACACACAGTGCTTTACCACATTCATTGGGCTGATAGAAAGGCTGAAAGTACTTGTTCATCCCTGAAAGATTTAAAAAAACATAGCACAGGATTAGTTGCATGTAGCACCTCCATAAGCTCTCATTGTAGTTCAATAAAGGTGTGGTCCCTGGAAGTGTACACACACACGAACATTCATTTATTGCAGGCAGCTGCTTATCATAGGCAAGGGAGGTCAAGAATTTGCTCCTAAGAACAATGAGTACTGCTTACTCCAGACAAATATTTATGGTGTTTACACATCTCCTTTCTACCCAAAGCAACAGAGAGGGGATGTAGAGCATATGCACTAATGCATTACTCATAGGAAGAATGTGCTCATACTACATGCTTATGCATGTAAATCAGAAGTGGGCAACTTGAGGCCCTCCAGATGTTTTGGCTTACAATTCTTCACCATTAGCTGGTTAGGGAGGTGGGACTTGTAGGCCAAAACCTCTGGAGTTTTCCCACCACTGATATAAGCCGTGCCAAGATCACAAGGTATGCATCAACCTTCCCCAACCTGATGCCTCCCAGATGCTTTGGACTGTAACTCCCATTAACCCAGCCAACATAGTGATGATCAGGGATGCTGGTAGTAGTAGTCCAAACTATTTGGAAGGCTCCAGTTTGGGGAAGGTTGGTCTACATGGTTGAAGGTCCATCTCAAATTTTGCTACATAGGAGACTGCAGATAGTATTACATGTTAATTTGGATACTACAACCACATCTGGGGAAATGCTCATAAGAAGGAGTGGCACAGAACTTAATTCTAACAGAATTTAAAACAACAACAACAACAACAACAACAACATGGGACTAGGCATTATGGATCAGCTATAAGTGATTCTGGGACACTTTCACATGGCAAAATATTTGGTCAATATTGATAGCACTTGGGTCGACATATATTCATTAACTACACAGTGTAGTTACCACGTGCCCAAGTGTTCATCAAGCAGTGAGTTTTATATTCTTTAAAGGGGGTATATTCATATCTGCCCTTTACTGAGCTGTCATTTTTTGCTTTGTTCTTACTGGAGGAGAGTTGTTTCCTGAATACATTTGGCTATATTACGGCAGTATATACTGAGGGTGAGCCTTCACACTCCTCCTTCTTGAATTTAGCTGCAGTGGCAGCAGCAGAAGCCTTATCTTCTTGCTTTCAAAGATTGCATGGTGCTGCTGAAGTACAGAATTGGGACTGATGCAGGCACAAGAGAATGGTGTAAACATGATGGATTGCAGGACTAATCCCAAATCACACCATCAGACCACGAACCCATCTTTGAATCCATATGAATGACTTTAAAAAATCCTTTTATTTCACTGCAATTTATTATTTTTTAAGAGTTTTGATGTCAGTCTTGGTACCTTAATATAAAAATCAAGAGCCTGCAATATTGCAGCATAAGAACATAGGAAGAGCTGTGCTGGATCAGACCAAAAGTCCAGTATTCTGTTCCCACTGTGGACAACCAGATACCTATGGGAAGCCCATAAGCAGGAAACACAATAACTGCAAAACAATGGTCAGACTGAAGCCCAATTTATGCAGGAGAAGGCTGCATGGAAAGCACTTAGCCAGGCAAGAGTTCAGCACAGCTGACATCCCATTTCAAAAGGCACTTAACCTTGGTTATTGCCTTGCCAGCACTGCATATGAATGGCTCAAATGCATGGCAATAAGCACCATTTAAATGAGACCTCAGCTGCATGGAACATCTGCAAAGTGCAGTCCATTTAACATTGTAAGGTTTAAGTTGCCACCTAAGTGCAGGAGAGTACAGAAAAGCATCCCCAGCTTACCAGCTATAGTAGGCAGAGTCTTTAAATGCTCCATTTTTACCGCGGTGGATTCGCCAAGCAGCCGGTGAGTACTGGTACAAGATGGACTCATGCCCACGCAGTCCGGGTAATATGCAGACAGCAAAGGAGCAGCCACACTGTCTTTCAGCAAAGGAGGGAGGATGAGCATGGAATACCACCAGTGATCCGAAACTTCAGCAACTCTCTACGAAGGAGCATCAGAAAGAGTGTCAGGAAGAATAATCACATGAGTAACTAAAGCTTTTGCTTCCCATGTTATCTCTTGTTCCTGATTAACTTAAACTCACAGGAAAATATAAGGTGGATTCATTATTTTTTAAAAAAGAATTTATTTCTCCACATTGGAATGCTGAGCAGGGCCATTTTCCTATATTATCCCTTGAATGCGTAATAAGGGAACCCTTTGCAGGATTTGTACAGCAAGCTCTCTCTGCACAAAAGGTGCTTCAAGGGGGGGGGAAATGTGTGCCATTTTTGGGTGCTCTATCAGGAGTGCAGGCGGACCCCATGTGCAAATGCCTTTACCAGACTCAATCAGTTGAGACAGAAGTAGAGAGGGAATAGGTGACATGGCTCTTAACCATCCCTGTCTTTGAGACCATTCCAAAACTAACAAAAATCCCAGGTATGCCCCAAATCTGACAGTTGAGATTTTGTGATGACAACAATCAAGGGAGGATCTATGTAGCGCGGAGGGCTGTCCTTTTTAAAACAGAAACAACATTGAGGTTATCCCACGCATTGTGGACAAAAGACAAGAATACTAGTCACATAAGCAACCTAGTATATCATATGTCAAACTGGTATGTCTTAATTACATTAATTCTGTTGGGCTGGATAGCTTCAGAAGTCTTTTATCTTTAGGCAATATCTAAGTGCTTGCAGAAAGGCTCTCGTTTCAAGGCAGGATTCTTTACCCACATAAACCCAGTTTGCACATAATAGCTAAGTATTAGACCCAGTTCATACATAATGGCTGACAATGGATTAAATAACTGCACCAGAGTGAGTGAGTATGCTGCCTCCCCTCCATTCATCCCTCCTACTTTACATCCAGCTTGGTAAACAAGCCAGAGACAAACACACCCTATTCCTAGGTTGTTGACATGACATGCAAACCCAACACTCTGGATTGTTTAGGGTTAAAAAAAAACCACCAGAATTTCAACTCTGAAATCACCCATGGCTTCTTGTTGAGTTAAAACATTGAGTTCTTTAACCCTAAACAACCCAGAGTGCCAAATTCTTGTGTCATGGCTACAAAATCGGATGTAAAGCAGAAGTGACGAGCGTGTAGAAGGCAGTGCACTCCCTCCCTCCCACTATACCCTGGCAATACATGGGTTAAACTACTCATGAATTCCTGTTATATGTGAGCCAGATTATAATGTATTTACTGCTAAATATACCACCTCTGGATAGTATCCAATGCTGACAATCCACCAGTTCTAAACACATCACACTGGTGGGAATGACGGCTAGGACAAGGGGGAAGTAGTGCTTGCTAGCGCAACCCAAGTAACTATTCAAAATGACCCTTTCCAGAACAGGAAAAGTCAGCTGAACTCCTTTCCATGGCCTCCACTGACCTGTCCCATTCCAGAAGCAGCAGTTTCAGGTAGTTGCTTGGGCTGCACTTGCAAGCACTACTTTCCCATTGTGCTAAGTGGTCATCCCCATTAGTGCAGCAGCAGTGCTGGATACTGCTCAATGCCTTCCCCACAGTTACCATTTATTCTGATGCCACATGCATTGCTTACCAGATCCTCAGGCATGGAGCACTGGTCTGAGCCTTCCACCTGCAATATATATATATATATAACTATGTCAGATAACAGAGCAGCATAAAAAAACCCAAACATTATTTAAGTAAGAGTAAGCAAGCCAAGTGAGTTCTCTTATGTAAACAATGCTTTGTGACTGAAGCAACAGCATGGCTTCCATTATATACCATGAAATGTAGGGCCAAATTATTTTCTCTTATTTATCCTATAGCAAACCTTCTCAAATCCAGGTAATAAAAAGCAGCTTCTTTAAGCAGCTTCCAACAGCAGCTTCTTTAAAGGGAAGAAAACAACTCTGCGGTGGGGTGATTTGGTGTGAAGCAAATCACCTTCCACTCACATGCCAATTTTCTGGTGCAAACCCCATCCTCCCAAACTGCCTTGCCTTCCCCCATAGGCTTTTCAGGTGCATGTCCACTTTTACAAAAACACACGAAACCCTGCTGGGGAGGTCAGAAACTTGAGCCCTTTCAGCCAGTTCTTCCCTGCAGAAAGTGAGAGGGCCTGTTTAAGGAGGTTAAACAACAAACTGGGAAGTGGAGCAATGAAAAGCCCCACCTGAGATTTGGTTCAGGGAGCATTCCACTGTTCCTGCAAAACAGCCATTGCAAATGCCCCTTATAGCACAGCTACATGACTTCAACAGAATATGAAGTGCATCAATAAATACACCTTGGCCTAATCCAATGGTGTCTACAGACAAACACAGAGCAAATGTTTAAGACTGGAGTAAATGCCAGCCTCTAGAAACAACCAAGTCAGCAGCTTTTCCAATACAGCAAGCTGTTGAAGGTACCTTGATGGAATTGTTCAGTTTCATGCCACAGCGGTATGTTTTGGCTATTTGTGAGGTAAGCTGGATTTCCTTTGTCAGCTGACGCCATTTTCCACACTCTGGCTTTGTGCACTGGACCTGGAAATAAAATCAAGTAGTGGCCATTTTTTCTTATATCAAAAAGCAAAGGCAAGCTAATAAGATCAGAGAGAAGGCTCCCAAGGGTGCCTGCAGAACTCCTGAAGGAGGCACAACTACCTGCAAACTGCTCAATGTTTCCCATCAAGCTAGGATGATGTGGCACTATTCATACAAGACACTAAGCCAGAATTCTTTTCTCTTTGGGGGTATTTTTCATTTTGTGTAATGAATGCAGCAAACAATAAATACAACAACCAGAATGAATAGAACAATTAAATTTGACACCCCCGAAATTACATCACATATATATTTTAAAGAGAAATGTGTTTACATTCTGTTTTGATGCTTTATAAATAATATTTTTATTTGCAACACAGCAGTAACGGCAACCATATATTCAGACATAATTAACATATAGGAAAAAAGGAGAAGATGACGAAAAACACAAAGGGGGGGAAAGGGATTTAACACTTCCATTTCAAATATATGATAGGGAGTGAGAGTTTTTCATTCCAAGCTTGGATATAACTTTCTTTGCAACTGTAAGGGCTCTCTGTATTAATGCTTAATAAATGTCTTTAATTATATTGAGCGGCATCATCCTAGTTATGTTTTCTTTTCAAATGGTGCTAGTGACTGGATGGAGCATTCGTGGGCTGTTTTGCGAAAGTGGTAAGCACGCAAGAGACAGTGCGCTCACTTTGGTGCAGCCACAGTTAACTATGGATTATTTAGCCCATAGTTAGCCATTACGTGTCAACTGGGTCACTGGGTCTTTCCTACACTTATTAGCCAATGAAGAGCTACCTCTCCTTTGCTTATTCCCTGGGCCCCCTCCGGCTATCCCACCAGCCCAAATCAAACTGCTCTCTCTTTTTGGCATCATGACAGAAGTGAAAACAGGCAATCAAACCACTAAGTTTGTTAGGGACCACCTTGGGACTGAAAGGGGGAATCATACGAAGGAGACCGAACATATGCTTTGCATGCAGAAGGTCCCAGTTTTAATCCCTGCCATTCTCCAAGTTGGGCTCAGAAAGTCCCCTGTCTGAAATCCTGGAGAGCTGCTGCAAGTCAGTGTACACAGTACTGAGTTAGATTCATGCTAGATGGACCAGTGGTCTGCTGACTTGAGTTACTTCCAGATGGTGGACTGTGGTGTTACACCCCACAAGTCAGTTCCCTAATGTATTTCTGTATTGGTAAGTCTGTGGTGTGTTTAGAATGTTGACCTGAGTGGGTGGAGTTAGAATGTCTTGGGAGTGGGAGGAGTGATATATAAGGGAATGACTGAAGGGATTGTGGCATTCTCTATGTGTTAGCTCTTGGTGTTTAGAGTACTTCAGTTCTGGAGAATTTGAGGTTCAGTGTAGAGAGTGGTGTCTTTGGAGTGTGATGTGCACATAGTTGATGTGTATTAAACAATACTGATAATAAAGAAAGCTCAAGAGTGATTGTGTGAGAGAAAGGAAAGCGTGTATGTGAATGGGTGAAAAGATTGGATGAAAAGTTTCAAAAAGGTTTTTAAACGTTTTATTTTGAAACAAAGCTTGTGAACTTTTAAAATAAATTGTAATTATTTTGTTTTAACTACCACAAAAATCCCACGTGTCTGTTTGGCATTTATCATTTGAAGTTTATACATTTAGCACCCACTCTGACAATAATTCACCTCAGCACATATAACTCACAGTGCATTATTTTATATTATTGAAATCCTTCTCCATTTAACCCCTTTCTCCACATAGTTTGGAGAAAGGCGGTGTTTGTCCCTCGCCTCAGGCGTATCAAGTGGTGGTGCTTGGCTTGAGCAGGGAGTAGCCGTCGCCAGGCCTGGTGTTCAGAGCCTGTGTAGTGGCAAGGACTCTTAATGCTACCAATCAAAAGACACTGGGCATCTACTTCTCCTTTTCCTCCTTAAAGGATTTTTGTGGATAGAATAAAGACAACAACAACAACAAAGCAGCAGAGAAACAATGCTTACAAGTGGAAGATGGCAACATCTGGATCCCCTGTAAAATCGTATGAATGAAGCAAGGCAATTGCACAATAAAAGCCTCATCTGGAAGCATTATCAAGACAGTATTTTATATTCTTATACACAGTTGGCATTCTTGCAAAACACATTAGTGACAAGGTCTATCCATTGGATAAGCTCCAAGACAGTCTTTGTAATAATTTACAAAGACAACCAATCAAATACGTGGTGTGTCCATCCAGCCACTAATGTTCTGTATATAGGCAGGATATAAATAATAATAATAACAACAACAACAACAACAACAACAACAACAACGATGAAAAAGTTGCAATTATTCCATTAGTCACATCAGTCACTGACATCACATCAAAAAGTTTTACAGAAAACCTTCAGAAACCGGGCCTACCAAAATACATCCACATCAACATCCAGAAAGCTGTCATACTTAAAACATGCTCAATAGTCAGGAAATTCCTGAATCAGTAAAAGAGAGCATGCCTTGGCAAAGCCCATTATGTCTCTCTAGAAAAACCACCACGAGTGAGAAAAGAGATGATGATGATAATTCCAAGTTATATTAATTTTCCTTCAAATCTGATTTTCATTAGAATAACCCGAATTCCAACACATAGCCTTCCTTAAAAAACAGTTACTGGGAATGGGAAGAGAAGTAAAAAAATGTGTATGTACTACTTTCACAGTGATACGTTATTAAGAATAAAGCCTTACCCAGTAAGGGAGCTGTTGATCAGCCATAAAAGCTTTAGGACTGGGTTCACTTTTTCCGTTACTGGTCCAAATCCTTTTCCAGGCAGTGTATTTTTCATAGCCATCTTTATGACTAGGAAGAGTGACAAGCAATCAGTAAGGAGACGGAATGAATAGGCTGGGCATGGTTAAGTGTCTTTTAATATCTACAGCTTATTCCAAACATGAAATGCTAAGAAAAAGAGATATACATTAAGAAAACAGGATGATGGTCAAGATATTTTTCCCCGAAATAAGCATAGCTTCTAAGGATAAGCTTGAAGGCAATATTGTGCATGATTTTTATTTTGTTTAGTCTGATAACTGGCATTATTATTATTTTTAAAATTGTTGGTTGTTTTTATGCCCTTCATGGTTTTAATTTCTGTGAACTGCCCAGAGAGCTTCGGCTATTGGGCAGTATGAAAAAAATTGTAATCAATAAATTATATATTCATCCAATGCTAATTCAAGGGTGCATTTCAATGACCCCACCCCTGATTATGGATATCCAAATCTTCAGACAAGATTTGTATAAAACCAGGCTTTAGCAGACAGCCTGTGTTCCAAAAAAACATTAACACATTCCATTGCTGCTGCACATTTTCTAACTGAAAGCAATTTATAATATTGTTCAATAGTTTACAGCTGGCTATTAAAGTTATTGTGGGTGGAGCTGTTCTGGCTTCCTGCAAACACCCAAGATATAATTAGGGTGCAATCCTATGCATGGTTAGAGAGAGAAAAAGTCCTATAACTCCCAGCATGCCCCATGACCTGTCTAAACATGCATAGGATTGCACCCTTAATAAAGAAAGCATACATTTTAAATTAAATGTATGCTGTTTGAAGAGGAAGCTTTTAGGTTATTGTACAAAAGTTTACTTAGCAATATTTTAATACAGCAGCTTTTAGAAAGAGGCATAAGCATTGATTCCTCATCACTGTTGGCATGTTTTGGTTGATTCAACCACCTGCAATTGTCATACCATTGTAAATGCAGCCCTGTGATTTAAGACCTTACTTAAAAATTAAATAAGAAGGGCCCACAAAGCACAACCATATGTATATTAAATAGTCTAAGGCTGCAATCCTAAACTCACTTATCTGGGAACAAGACCCATTAAACTCAGTAGTTATGCATAGGTTTGTAAGTCTTATATATTTTCTTTCTTTAGACAGATTGTGATTAAAACCCTGTGTCACTGCATAAAAGCACTTCAGGGCTCTAAAGGGTTAAGAATACCTTCTGTAGTAATGATCAAAGCACTCATTACAGAAATGTTCCCCACAGGAAAGATGATACCATCTTGATGTATAGCCATTTTTAGCACACCTAAAACATAACAAAATTGAAACACTATGTTTACCAAAATGCTTTGTTACGCAATTTGAAAATATTTCACAACACCATCTATGAGAACAGTTTGCAAAACACTTCTGCTCATTTATACCTAATCCAGAATTAAAAGGAGTGGCAGCTATCTAAAAAGTTATGTGGGTTTTTGCATATATATTTTTTTTGCAAGGCTTCCTAATAACATAATTTTATTTTTAATTGTATTATTTATTATTTTCTCTCGCTTAACATAAGCAGAGCTGTGCTGGATCAGACCAAAGATCTATCTTGTGTAGAATTCTGTTCATATAATGACCAATCAGATCCCCCAATGGGGAGGCCCACAACCAGGACATAAATGCAAGAGTACCCTCCTGCTCACCTTCCCAGCAACTGATACTTAGAGGTATATTGCCTTTGATACTAGAGGCAAGATACAGCCATCATGAGTAGTAGGCATTCATAGCCTTTTCCTCAAAAAAAACCCTTTTCTGGCTAAACATTTTAGAAAGCAACGGTGCAGACCACCTTTTCACACAGCTAGTGGACTGTTTGTGTAACTAACTTGAAAATGGACTAGTTAAATGTCTGGTCTCCCTTAATTCAGAAATTGGTAAATGGAGAACTGTAAAAGAGGAAATGGTACTGGTAGTAACCATTTCCTGTCATGCAGTACCACCCAATAGGCAAAGAAGGTTTTTTTCAGCTTAAAACCATATTCAATTTTTAAGCTGGCTTGATCTGAAAGAACCTATCCACAGTATGAAGATGTGTTACTGTGATTTGCGAACATACCTGCACTAGCTCACTTGGTAATGATGTAATTTCATTGGGAAATGGTTCATGCCGTTATATGCTGAGCAATAATGGAAGGGATCCATAACTGCATTCTTTAATGAGAGAATTAGACAGAAGGTGGCTGTCAACAACTCAGAACACGCAGCCGAGGTTTCTAGTATTTCTTTCAAATCATTTCTTCTTGCAACTCCAGCTCCTTCCTCCAAATCTCATGGAGAATAACTCCATAGCAATGCTTGCGAGAGAACCTTCTCTTCCCACAGTATCTAGGCATTATCCAGCAGGCTGTACTGAGGGAGATGAGAGGAAGAGCAGGACCATTCCACCAACTGGTCTAAAAGAATGATTTTAACCCTCTTCCCTCCCCATTAGTTTTCCTTGTGTGTTGTGTCTTTTTAGATTGTAAGCCTGTGAGCAAGGGAGTGCCATGTTTAATTGATTACATGTAAGGCCTTGGGAACCTTTTTGCCTGAGGACCAGCATAAAAATACTTAAAATAAATTAATAATAATAAAAACAACAACAATGTTGTTTAAAATGCTAACTGGGCTGTGTCTATAGCTATGATTCTGTAAGAACAGAGACAAAACCTGGAACCTTCTTTACACTGCAGCCTCAATGCAAGTTTGACACTCTGAAACAGTGTTATGACTATCCTATCTGTTTCCCATGTTCTGGTTCAACTTACTTTTGGAATACTTTTGGAATATTTTTTAAAGTTGTAATTTGGATGTGTTAAAGCATTTCCAAGAACAGTTCAACCCACCAAAATCCAACAGGAAAACGAAAGAGTCAACCTTTCTCTATTGATAGCATGCATGAGAATCCATGCAACAATGCTTAAAACAAGATCTAACAAGCTGAAGATCACTTGCTAAAATGTGGGGACCGGGAATGGGAGAGAGGAACCCAAACCTTTCCGCAGCACTAGCAAAGCAAACTGGACATGTTGCAGTACATCCTGCTTTTTCACACTTCCGATACTTCTTCTCTGATGTGTCATCGTCATCCTCAGCAGTCTCTGCAGCCTTCTTCCTCACCTAATAGGATACAACTTTGTGATTACAACCGTAAAGCTCTAGAGATCTACAATGATATGCTAACAGCAGTCTTTATTGCTGAAGTGTCATGCTGTAATAGTGACGGAAAAGAATTACAGTGATCTGTGTTCATATGGAGGCATTCCTGAATAAAACCACTCCTGTTGTTAGCTAGACATTTAAACAAAAAAAACACTCTCAACAATTGAGTTGCATGCATGTTTTCAATAAAAGAAAGAAGGATAAAGGTTCATAATTACAACAAGAACCAGTCCAAGACAAATGCATTCCATGTTAGAGCTAGAATACTGAAAATCAGAACAAGTTTTGCAGACCTGGGAGAAGCCCACTGAAACACTCAGGGCCAACGTTGAAATCTTGCACACACCTACTTGAAAATAAGTTATCTTGCTGAATGTGAAATCAATGCGGTACTGCAAAGGAGACATGATGATGCATAGGACTGTGGCACTCTCCATTTCTTTGTAGATAATATGCATCTTGGGTTGACTCTTATTCTTACTTAGAGTAGGCCCATTGAAATGAATGGGACAAGTTAGATTAACATAGGATACAGCCCTTGGTCTGCAACCCTCTGAACTAAATTAGGATTTAAGCCAAAATCCATTCTTTTGACTTAAATGCTATTAAATGGCTCCCTTGCTCCTTAACTTTCAGTGTGTGGCAAAGGAGAATGGAACTGGTGACTGTTTCCATGACATTTACACATTTAAAGTTAGATAAGTACCTGTCTTCCTGAACTCCTCAAAGGAAGATTATCAGGAGACTGGTCCACACTTGGTGTTTTTTTCTTTGTTCGGACCCTCCCAGTTGACATGATGCTGCAGGATAAAAACAGAGGCGCAAGTTAAGCAATGCTCTTAAAGTAGGGTTCAAAAGTGCTGTCCTAATGAGCAGAGGCTCATTACACAAGGGAAAAAAATAAACTTCAGGCTTCCCTAAGCTTAGCATTGCAGCACCATACAGACCAGGGGCTTAGCTGTCAGCACCAACTCTCATCCCAAAGCTGGAGAGAAGGAAACTAAAATTAAGAACTGGATCCATATGGTGCTACAGCATACAAGAACCAAGGGCAGCAGCAACAAAGCCACCCCCTACACAAACACACACACACATAGGGAATGCCACAAACCACCAATCAACCACTGGCTGGATCCTGAAGGAGACTCTGTTGATTGGCAAAGACCTTTGTAGTGGTAGGAGATGCAAGGAGAGGAAAGAGAAAATATCTGGGGTGGATTCAGAGGAACACACAGGGAAGGGGACTGAAAGAACATGACTCCCCCCCTCCTCTCCCCATCAAGCCCCCTGAAATTCCTCTCTTGAATGTCAGGGAACCCTGCTGAGTGAGGTGGCCTGTAGTGTGGGGAGCCAAGAAGGGAGGGGGAGAGCCCCAAAATGTGGGTCAGAGCATCTTTCATAATCAGGAGCTCTGATTGCAAAAGGTGCCTCCAGCTGATTATCAGGGATTATCAGGGATGCCACCGCCACCCCATTCAGCAGTGCCCCCTGAATTTCGGGAGAGGCGTTTCGGGAGGCTGCTAGGGGGAGGAAGCGAAAGTCACCTTCTGCCAATCCCTGTCGCCGCCTGTTTCTCTGGAGCGAACAGTGATTTTAAGGATGCAATCCTCTACCTACTCAGTTGGGAGTTGGCCCCACCGAGCATAGTGACCTTTACTTCTGAGTAAACGTCGGTAGAACTGCACTGTAAGGAATATAGCAAAAATATTCACTGTAAGGAATATAGCAAAAATATCATTCCATTCCAAGAACTGTGCACATCTTAATTACGCACATGTTTAGTTTTTTAACGGCTTTTAATGCTTTATGTGTGTATGTTTTGTGTTTTAGAATTTTAAATTTTGTATACTTGTTTTTATCTTAATTTTAGAATTTCTGTAAACCGCCCAGAGAACCCTAGCTATGGGGGCAGTATATAAGTGTAGTAAATAAATAAATAATTCAGGGTGTTATTTCAGCTATGATTCTACTAGCTATTTATTAAACTATTCGTTCATTTGTAGCACCTAAAAAATAGCAACTCAATCATCCTAACATCACAGCATACACGTGAGGGCAAAGCACCTTGCCATTGCTGCTTATCTCTTCTAATGAGCAAGGATGTTCACGTTTCCAAATGAATCCCACTCCCATACATTGTTACGAACATTTGAAAAGTGACCTGGAAATGTTTCAGTATACAATTGAAATATATAAAGCCCGATACAAGTTATGCTACATTAGCCTCCCCAACAGCTGGTGCCCTCCGGACATGCCGGACTACAATTCTCATCATTCCCAGACAGATGTCAAAGGCATCTGGAGTGTGCCACGTTGGCGAAGGTTGTGCTTACACATACGAATGTAGATGGAAGGAAAAACAAAAGCACAGACAAAGAGCTGAAGGGGAAAAGCTGGACAACTGGCACGGGAGCTTATTTTGTGCTATGGGAAAGAAAAAGAAAAAAACCCATGAGCTACTCAAAGCTATAAACCATAAGATTCAATGACAATTTCACAGGGTGTCACTGGTAGCGGCCGTCTAATCATTCCAAATAGTCGTAACACATTTATAATGCAATCCTATACATGTTTACTCAGAAGCAAGTCCCATTGAGTTCAATGGGGTTCACTCCCAGGTAAGTAGGGATAGGGTTACAGCTTTAGGGCACAATCCTATGCATACATAGACAGAAAATGTCTTCCAACTCCAGTCATTCCCCAGCCATGCATACTGGCTGGGGAATGCTGGGAATTGTAGGACTTCCCCCTCCCCCTCCCCCTCCCCCCCTAAACATGTGTAGGATTATGCCCTTAACAATCTCTTTCATATGATAATAGGTAATTTAAAACCACTAGGCTGTTCTTTATGTTCAAGTGCAAGGCTCATGAGCAAGGAAGGCAAGGCAGTAACTTTTCATTTTGTAGGAAGCCTTTTGAAGAAATGATATTATACAAATTGAAAGAGAACAGGAATTACAGAGAAATCATTTAAATATGTAAAAACATAAAAAAGTACTTCAAAAGATGCAAAATAAAGATGTAAATGTTGACATAATAGACCAGTAGTATATTGAGAAACCACTATTTCTGCCACCCACCCACCCACTACCACTTTGCTCCAGTTTATTCTGGTCGAGCATGTTTTGTTTATTCCATTTTTGTCCATTATTATTATAATTATTATTTTAAGCAATTAGCCCATTAAATACTGCCCCAAGCAGCCTGACTCACCAGAGTGCTGACTATGGACCACCAGGGCATGTGATGGGAGCCACTTGAAAGCCTGCACCACTCTCCCCCTGCCATGCACAGAATACGGGATTCAGTATATACATTGATAATATTGTTTTGCCGAATTCAGACAATCAAGCCGAGATATGAACGAGCCTTTGTGCAGGAATGCAGCCGCTCTACTTCTCCCTTTGCATGAGCCAAAAACAAACCAAGACGTCTTTCCTTAACCATAAACCAAGGCATGTTTCATTAACCATAGTTTGCCAATTTGTCAAAACCAGGAAATAATTGTTACCAGCTTCAGAACAACTCAGGAATATTAAACCAATTTCAAGCCATGGTTTCATATTGTGGCTTGTTCTCAAACAGGTAACCATAGTTTCCCAGCTCGGTTAACAAAAGATTTCCTGGTTTATTTTTGGCTTGTACAAGGGAAAAAGCAAAACAGACGCTTATGCCCATAGGCTTGTTCATATCTTGGCTTATTAAGCTGAGCTACTGATCATCCAAACTTGATCAATGTGTGCCAAAAAAATAAATCCTGCACAAGGTGAAGTTAACCAGTTTGTCGGATACTTGGAGGCCTCAGACAAACACTTTGGTGTAAAAGGGGCCTTGGAAAACAACTCTCAATCCACAGCTAGGAAATCAAGGTGTCTAATGTATACCTAGGTAGATAACATAATCTTCATCAAGAATACAAGCCGTTTTCAGATACATTTACAAAGTTTCCCTGTATATTCACTTTTTCTTTGCAGCATCAAGCCACTATTTAAGTGAATATTCTGGAATGAAAAAACCCAATTCAATGTAGCTGAATGCAAATGTAGATTTATTTAGAATTTTGAGGAATGGATACATTCTTTCTTTTTCTTTTTTTATTGCATTTCTATTCCGCCCAATAGCCGAAGCTCTCTGGGCGGTTTACATTCTACAGGCTTACCAGAGACAGCTACAGGTTATGAGGTCCACAATAAATTCCAAGGACTAAAAATAGAAAGGTGGGCTGTAATTATGTGAGAAAGAAGACCATTGTGTTCATTTTGAGCAATTTCCTCAGCAGGAAGGGCAAAGTTTCTACTCACCTTGGAGTCAAAACATCCAGTTTTCAGGTGTCAAATTAAATAGGGCTGTAATAATACAAAAAGAGAAAGCACAGTAAAAGCAAAGAAAAGTAGTATTTCTAGGCATTGAATCCTGATCTAGAAAACAAGGTATCCAAAGAAAGAGACTCTTTCTGAAGCCTCAATGGGAGTTCTCTCCACTCTTCTGAATTTTCTCTACACTGTACAGTCTACAAGAGAGACCTTCCGCCCCCGCCCCCCACCAGATCAGGGCTTCTCGCAATGAGCTACTTGGCCCCTTAGAAGGACATGGAATGCATATAATGAGAAGCCACCATGGATGAATTTCCCTATGGGGCTTCTCATTGTGGCGGCCACCATTTTGAATATTTGGGATATGGCAAGGGCATCTCATGCAAACCCAGTGTGGACAGGTTGTTGGGATGCTTGACAAGCCACCTAGACCCTCATGGGCTGTTTTAGGGTTGAGGGTGGCTGGTCAACCATCACAACTACCCACCCTCGCTGGCTTTGCATGTAATGAGAAACTATGGCACACCCCGAATATTGAAAAATGCAGCTGCCACTGTGATGAGAAGCCCCACAGGGAAATTCACCCATGGTGGCTTCTCCTCATGTGCAAACCAGCTCAATGAATGAAAGGAAACAGTTTAGAGGAAACATACATGTCTCAAAGAGCTTGATACAAAAGCACATCCACACGGGAGGAAGGGGCTTTTGTCCGAGAAGTGTCCATTCATTGTATCCAGCTCCTCACAACTCTACAACAGCCTTTGTCAACCTGGTGTCCTCCAGATGTGTTCAATTACAACTCCATCATCCACAGCCAATGTGCAATCTGGAATTGTAGGCCAGCCCACCTGGAGAGCACCAGGTTGAGAAAGGCTGTTCTACGACTACATTTGACAAGACAGGGTGGAAGGTTCAGCACTGGTTGGTCTCACAAGGGAAATATTGTGTATCCTCCCCCAGAAGAACTTCCATTTTGGAAAGTTTTGCATCTCCCACTGTTGTGCTTAAAGCAGCGTCCTCAAATATGGTGCCATCCAGATCTCTAGGCCTTCAATTCCCATCAGCTCCAGCCAGCACAGACAATAGTCAGGAATGCTGGGATTTGTAATCCAACAAATTAGATTACAAATCCCCTGGAGGGGGAAAGCCTGGCTTAAACCACCAAGATGGCAAAGCAGAAAAGTCCCAAGTGGGCACAGCCACCGTGACTACACAAAGATGGGAGGCAAACTGCAGCTGTTCATCCTGACTGGCTGGTCACAGCACACGTCCTTCTGAAATTCTGCAAGTCCGCCTTCCAAAGCAGGCAGCCCTATAAGCGAGGGGGCTGGAACTCTGAAGAGGAGCTGGGCAAAATGAGTTCTAGAAGCCCTGCCCTGATTAAGATGGTATGAAGGGCACTCCACAGCCAGAAAAGGGGGTGGAGCCATACGGTAGCCACTGGAAAACTTATGGAGAGGCAGCTACCTTGCCTATTTTGGTTTTTTTATGTGCACAATCCTATATATATTTAGACGGTGTGGGGGAGGGGAGCCTAGCATGGCTTGCAGGGGAATGCTGGGTGTTGTCAGACTTTTTTCTGTTTAAACATGTTTAAGATTGCGTCCTTAATAATTATTACTTTTTAAATTGGTAACCTGCCCTTAGGTACTACCGTATTTCTTCGATTCTAAGACGCCATCAATTGTAAGACGCACACTAATTTCAGTACCACCAACAGAAAAAAAGCTTTGATTCTAAGAAATAATAAATGACTTGCGATTCTAAGACGCACCCCGTTTTTAGAGATGTTTATATGGGGGGAAAAGTGTGTCTTAGAATCGAAGAAATACAGTAACTGTGCTCTTACCCCCTAAATTACAGTTAAAATACAACTGAAAATAAACTACTCAGGACTAACCCCCTCCATTTTCTGGGGGTTCCAAGGTACTACATAAAGGCAATCACGCAAAATGGCAGAGTTGGGAATGAGGCAACCACCTTACTACATAGGTGTCGAGGTAGCTCCCCAATGGTTCCTACCAATAGACCCAAAGATCCCAGCCAATGCCTGTTTGGGGGTGTCCACAATCGCAAAGCAGCCTGCCTAAGAGACAATGAAACACCCTGGATACACTTTTAGGGGGGGAAATCTCCTAGAACTCCTAGTTTTGCAAACCAGAAGTCCTGGGGCTAGCCCTAGCATTGAAATCACACACCCTGGCCCTCTCCACTAAATCGGCTATGTTTGGGTTCTCGTTTTCGTATAAATCTTCTTATTACTCGTCTACCTTCTTTTTCCCTAGTGCTGGAAAAGCACTCTGCCCATGGCCGAGAGCATTGTAAGTGACTATGGCTACCGTGCCCTGGCAATGAAAACAGGCTCGGGGGCTCAGTCCTTGGCTCAAACGAAGCCATGCCCCCACATGATTCCCCTAGAAACCCAGGACTCGTAAGCCCCGCCACCTCGTTCCTCCTAAGAAGTGAACTCCCCACCCCCACCCCAAATCCACGATGCACCTCCTGCAGAGAAAGGTCCGTACGCCGAGAAGACCCTTGCAGAGACACCCCCGGTATGGGGGAGGGACGGGACTGGAGCGGCCGTAGAGGCTTTGTGCGGCGGCGCTGTCATCAACTTGCCGCCGCAGGTTGGAGAAAGGAGGAGGAGGAGGAGAACAACAATGGGGTCGCCCCTTACCTCGTCCAGCCAGAGGGAATCCCTGCCTCCGCTTGCTCAGCCACGCACAACCTGCCCGGGAATCCAAGAAGCCCCCGTTCACTACTACTACTACTACTACCACCACCACCGTGCAGCTCTTCCCGTCGATTCTCCCAACCGCCTCTCCTCCTCCGGCTGCTTCCGCTGCCCTCAGCGCGTAGCGTGTGGAGCAAGGGGGAGGAGACAATGTACCAAGCCTCTCGCTTCCTTTCCGCACCACGCATAAAAGGAGTCAGCAGCACGCAAGCAGCAGCTGCCGCCTTCTTTGCCCTCCTGGCAAGTTGGTCGCTCTGCCCTCGCTTGGATCAGCCAGCCAAAGTCTCCTAACATCGCGCCTTGGCCGTCGCTCCTCGTTCAGGTTATTTTAAATATCATCATCATCATCATCATCATCATCTGTTTGTTGCAACTCGAGGTAAGTTTAAATGCAAGCCAATAATTCCAAAAGAATTATTTTGGAGAGCCCCTGGCATTTTCTCGAAGTCTGGACAGCTGTAAAATAAGGAACCCTTTAGGGTCCTTTTCACACATACATGTTCATCCATCGATGCCGTCTTGCTTGATTATGCAGTACTGGGAGCAGTTCACATCTGCAGGCCGATCACTTGGATTCTCTACGTTTAGTTACTGTTTATGCTATTCATTTGTTGCATTGTTATCGCTTGCACTTCCTCCAAGAAGCTCAGGGAAACTTACATAGCTTTTCCCCATTTTATCCTCTCGACTGGTCTGTGGGTTTGGCTGAGGGCAAATTGGCTTAAGAGTGTCATAACTGAACAGTGGTTTGAACCTGAGGCTCTTCATTTTCAGAACAATCTATTACAGTATATGCTATGCTACATTGAGTATTGTCTGTGGTATTAAAGGGGCAGGCAAGTCACACACCCCTCAAAGGTCCCCCCATTATAAGCCTCAAAATTCTATTGCTTATAAAAAATATATATACTTGTTGCACTAACAACTTCAAACTTGGAATCCATGATTTATCTGATGAGGTCTACAATTTTGCAGAATTTCACATTGTTCCAGTAAGAACTACTAGTTGACATTATATTTGTAGCAGTCCATATACACTATCAAGTGAAGAAGAACAGATTTGAATTGAAGTAGCCTCATGAGCTGAATGTGCTGAGTGGTTCCATTTAAAAGTGCTACATGGGGAATGATATGAAAGTTGTGGCTGCGATGCCTCATTCACACACACAAGCTAATTAAGTGATGAACATGTATGGGCCTAAATGAACATCTGAATGGATGAACAACTGGCTCTACCGAAAAGCATTGCATTTTAGCTCAGATTTTGTCTGTAGTTTTTGTTTGTGAGGACTCACTCATATACATGCAAGGCATTCCTCAAATGTTATTATCAACAACAGATAAACATGTATGTGTGAGCCTGACCCCATTGATGGAGGTGCGTAGTGGAGCCAGGACTTAGAAAAATGCAGTGCCCCCTCAGAACTCCCTGTTTTCCTCTGAGCTTAGCTGCAATCCCAACAGCTGCTGGGTTTCCAGCAACAACAAATATATCTGTGGGCAATTAAGATCCGTTAGCTTTACAAAGTCCTGATTCTGAGGGCGCTGGAAACTGCTAGAAATTGTTCATTGATGTGCATCAACACAGCTGCTTGAATTTTTGGACTCTTTGGGAGCATGGTTTCCGGGACTGCTGGGATGATGTTTTAAATGAATACTGTTGTTGTTTTTATACTGTTTTTATGTTTTTTTAAAAAAAATGTATACTTTTAATGTCTACTATTTTAATTGTTGTAAACCGCCCAGAGAGCTTCGGCTGGGGGGCGGTATATAAATGTAAAAATAAATAAATAAATGAGTGCTACTACACCATTGGAGATGTGAAGTTACAAGTAGCACAAGTAACCCTGGAGTGTTGCCTGCCTTGAGATACTGACTCCCAGGCAACCAAAACTGATACTAACCCCCACTGTCACACTTAAGATCCCACCCTCCTGCATGACCCCCAGCCCTAAGTCTCCTCCACAGGCATCACCTCCTGAGACCCCACTCTGCAGACCCAGGCATGAACCCCTCATATTCCCCTCCCAGCCTGGAGTCTACCCCCCCCCCATGGCATATGACCCCTGATGTCTGCAACTCCTGCACTTTCTATTGCAGCCTTTTAAAAAACGCATTGGCTGAGTTCGGGCGACATGCTAATCAACCAGGGGAGGTGACCATATGAAAAGGAGGACAGGGCTCCTGTATCTTTAACAGTTGTTTTGAAAAGGGAATTTCAGCAGGTGTCATTTGTATATATGGAGAACCTGGGGAAATTTCCTCTTCATCATAACAGTAAAAGCTGCAGGTGCCCTGCCCTCTTTTAAATCTGGTCACAGTATAGCTGCAGTATAGCTCCTGCAGCTTTAACTATTGTGATGAAGAGGAAATTTCACCAGGTGTGACTTGCATACAAATGACACCTGCTGAAATTCCATTTTCTATGCAACTGTTAAAGATACAGGAGCCCTGTCCTCCTTTTCATATGGTCACCCAAGGTAATAGGAACAGAATGGGAAACAACCATTGATTAGTGTGTTGTCCAAACTCAGCCACTGACTTCGGGAAACAAAAAATGAGCAACCATCCTTCTGCAACAGTGGGACACAGCCCCTTTAATTCCCTCTCCCTGCCTTAAGCTTTGATTGACTGACTTGGGCCAAGCCACTCTGCCATGGGGCTCCAGAGGGCCCCTTTAAATCCTCCCTCTCTGGCTGCATGCCACAGCTCAGCGTGGACATTCTGAAGCCTCCAACTGACTTCCCTCAATACAAACAAATGAATTTTTTTTGTGGTGGGAGCTCATATTTTCCCCAGTCCGTGACTGCAATCTCACTGCTAGTTAGCCCATTCTCTCACAGCCTGGCAATTGTGACAGTTTTCCAACCATAATTCGCATGGCAGGTGGTTTTCATTTTCTTTTCTTTTTTTCCTTTCAAATTTTCACACTAAAAAAATAATAATTCTAACATAGCTTATGCAGTAGAAGAACTCACCATGGAACTATATCTCAAAGGGCAGTGCTAACTTATGTTCATGAGACCCTATATTGGGGGTTAATCTTTTTCCACTATAACATCCCATAATTAGCTAGGTTTGGTGCATAACAAAGCTTATCAGGTAGCAAATTACATAGTTAACTATGTGCAAAATTTGGGGCACATCAGACAGTAGGGAGCTTAGCTATGCCCCTAAAACTGACTTTTTGCCCCTATGGGGAAAATTCACAAAATGGAGTTCCCAACCTTAATTACAGGCTTGACCCTGATGTCTGCACGTACAGTACGAACATATGTTGAGAGTGGGGCTTTGCGTATGCAATTGTGTGCTCAAAGGCTTTCACACAAGCAGGAACCCTGCACTGTTGAGGGCCAGGCTTATGTGTAAGCCTTTACACCTATAGTTGCATGCATGAAGGCCTCTTATCTACAGACATACATGCTGTACCCATGGGTGTCAGAGGGAGGAACTTCATACTGTGCATGACTTAGAGATGCTGGGGAACATGGGTGGGAGGGTGCTATTGCACCATGTCCTGCTTGTTCATCCCTGGCCGATGGCTGGTTGGCCACTGTGTGAACAGAGTGCTGGTCTAGATGGACCCTTGGTCTGATCCAGCATGGGGCTACTTGGGCTGGCCCCATCTCCATTTGTGTGTTTAAAGAATTTCTCAATAGGGGTTAGGAGATAGGGTAAAAGGAGGGAAAGGAATAGGAAAGGAAGAAAAAAATAAACATATTTGGGCACCAACTTCTGCATATTGTTACAGTGACCAGGTAGAACTGCTGCTGATGGAGGTAGTTCTGAAAAGGAGAGGCCAAACGGTAGTTGTCTCAACCAAGCCAATAAGACGGAGGTGTGCTTGTCTCATCAATTCCTCAGTTACAGACAGGTAGAATGGCTGCTGATGGGGGGAGGAGCCAAATGGCAGTTGGTCCGAGCTAAGCTGAGTGACATTGCTTCAGTAGGGTGCCTTACCCTCAGGTGCAGCCACATGGAATGGCCCTGAGTAAGGCAGGTCTAGGCGGAGAGTGGCCAAATGGCAGTTTATTCCAGCCAGGCCAATGGAGACAGCTTTGCTGACTTGCCTCTCTGATGCAGCCAGATGAAATGAGACCACTGAGATTGGGTCCACATTCTAAAGCCAATTTAGGCCTCTTGACACCACAGGACCTGGGATTCCTGTGTTGTTGGCATAGTTGTGTGGGGCTGCTGTGTACCACATTTGGGAGCAGAACTGGTGTCATGGGAATCCCCTAACTCTAACACGATTGCAACTCTAAATAAATTACGCTGTTCCTTTCACCATTTACTCTCATGCAGATATGTGTGCATACATCGATGTACCCCACAAAAATACACGCTGCCACTTAAACACACATGTGCGTATTAAGGAATTCAATGCATTTCCTGAGTTTTTGCCTATGGGACGTATGCACTGGCAGGACTAGCATTCTGTCTCCTGGCTCAGTCAAAGTACATTCTAAGAGGGAAGGTCAGGCTGTCCTTTGATCCCCTGAGAAACCCACATAACACTTTATCTACTGACACAAATTATGCCACTCTGCAGGTTCTGCAGTGCAGTATTTTTAAAACATTGCATTGCCTTTGCTGTATTTAAGCTAAGGGAAAGGGTGAAAACATTATCCTGTGAACCTGTGCAAAGGTTCTGGTTTAATGGGTTTTTTAATGCAATGATTTACAAATGGTTGTGGGATATCTTTCTCTGTACAAAGGTTGCCTAGGCCATGGAAGATTCCTCAGGTGCACCTGAAAATGATGCCAAGTTACAAGAAGATCAAGTGGTGACCGAAGAAGAGTGGCTGCAGAAATGGCAAAAAAATAATATTGGATTTCACAATAAACAAGGACATCCGTATGTAGTTCTGTATTCTGCTAATGCCTTTTTACAATGCAGTTGGTTGTAGACAATTTCTCTCTCTCTTAACTCTCACTCTCAGTCAGTCACACACACACACACACACACACACCTTGTAAAAGTGCTATGTTTATAAAGGACCCCTTTTCCCTTCAATCCCAGCCCCCCTGAAAATTGACCCCTAAAAGCTTCAATGAAATGGAATTTGGCCCTCAAGTTGGAAGAGAATTATACCATCCTTTTTTGGTAACTTGTTTTGTTTGTGTTAAGAATGAGTCTGAAATACCAAAGCGGTTTTAGGGCATTTCTACATGAAGCTTTTATCCTGCATCTTTACCAGGACTTCTGCTTCTGAATTCTTTGCAAAATTAAGATCAATTCCTTTGTACATGCTTTTTTTCAGGGGATTTTCTTTCTCCACTGTTCTATATGTTCCATTATACAGCCACTAGATGGTGGTGTGATATAGCGCAATTCCAGAAATACATGCTCCTCTTATAGCTGCATTCAGAAAATGCCAGATTTCCCTCCGATCTTTTTTTTTTTTTTTTTTTTAATGGTATAAAGGATACAAAGCACAGGATAGACCCTGGAGAATGATGACATCAGGTAAAGAACCTGCAAACTACCATGAGTGAGCAATCACAAGAGTACAATAAAAACCTCATGTAGGGATGCCCTCAGTGGTTGAATAATTCAGCATTTCTTGGCCAAGCAATTATGACTTGTACAATCAGACAGTAATGACTAGTATGCTGTTTAAAATAATTTTAAAAATCTTATTTTTTTCTGCAGTCTCCTAAGGAAGTATCTGGATCTTCTTCTCAGTGGCAGGAGTGGATTGAAGATATTTTTTCCACTTTGTGGCAAAACGATTGAAATGAAATGGTAAATGTGTATTGAAATGAAATGAAATGGGAAATGAACAGTCACAGCTCCTCTATTTTATTTTGACGCTGCTTTGCAGCTCCATGGGTGTAAGCCTAGATAACATAGGCGAATGCCAAAACATGGGAAAAGAGAAGATTGTGCAATATTGTTGAGTCACTATGATGTACTTTGTATTGCAAATATTCTTATGCAATATGTATCTGATTTAGCAAATACACCTTTCCTCTAACTTTCAGAAACTTCATCTTGATAGCTCCCATTTGACAACGTTTCCCTGAGTCCCAAGGATTAGGTCAGCCTTCTCCAACCTGATGTCTTTTAGATGCTTTGGACTATAGCTCCCATCATCCCTGACAGGGATGGGTTGACAGGAGTTATAGTTCCAAACATCTGGAGGGCACTAGATTGGAGAAGGCTGGCTTCATTTTTAAAAAAATTGCTGCTGAACCCAATGCATTCGCTAGGCACAATCCACAGGAAAGGTTTCCTGGGCAATCCCCACTGAAATGAAAGGGAGATGGGTAAAAGCAAAACTATTCTGCCCGAGCCCTTTGTACGGACTCGTGAGAGTCAGTTGCGAGTGACACAACGATAGAGAGGCATGGTGTCTAGAATGGTTGATAACATACTCAAAGTTTGAATATTGCTTCATATTGTAATGCATGATGCAAATCTGTTTGAGATGTACCATTACAGTCATCTATGTGGGGTTGTGGGGTTCACAGTCAAGTTTGTACCTCCCCAAATAAACCTTTTCATGCCTCTTTCAGTTGTTAGCTGCAGCTTGGCGTGCTTCTCATTATATGTTTGAAAGATACGAATGAATGCTCAGAAAGTACATGTATGATGTTTATGTTACAAGTGCTGACATTTTATCAAGTGTCTACACTTTATTAAGGATCCAGAAACTGAGTGCGTTTAGTTAATAGGTGAATGACTTTTACAATTTAAGAGACAATAAACTAGCCAAATGTCTGCTAGCTTGGTGGCGCTTTGAACATGACATCTATATCCTTCCCTATAAAGGACCTTGCTTCCCTGTAGGCAGCTGGGGGAACCCATGTGCTTGAGAAATGTTAATGGTGCAGCTACAGGTGAGAGGCAAACGTGTAAAGAGAGATCCAACACCTTTTATTTTAAGTAGGGAGGGAGCAGTGTGCATTTTGAAACTCTGAGGAGAACAGTTTCCTGAAAGGCAATTTGGGCAGGAAAAAATTAAGCTGCCTTTTCTGCTTCAAATTCCCCATGATCAAAGTGACTTCTCTTTGCTTAAAAAAGCCCAAACCTTTCCATTGTTATTATTTAATAGAGGTATAAAATGCTTGCTATGTTTTTTAAAAATCTCTAAGCAGTTTATAATTTTGTTGTTTATTCGTTCAGTCGCTTCCGACTCTTCGTGACTTCATGGACCAGCCCACGCCAGAGCTTTCTGTCAGCCGTTGCCACCCCTAGCTCCCCCAAGGTCAAGTCTGTCACCTCCAGAATATCATCCATCCATCTTGCCCTTGGTCGGCCCCTCTTCCTTTTGCCTTCCACTTTCCCTAGCATCAGCATCTTCTCCAGGGTATCCTGTCTTCTCATTACGTGGCCAAAGTACTTCAGTTTTGCCTTTAATACCATTCCCTCAAGTGAGCAGTTTGGCTTTATTTCCTGGAGTATAAATAGAATGCATTAAAATACATTTAAACAAAACGTTTGTAAAAACATTAAAACCCAGTTCTCAGAGTACCTGGGCTACAGTGCACACGCTACCTTGTTAGAGCTCTCTGGCACATATTTCCCAGTCCTCAGACACTGAAGGTTGAGGAGTGGCCCAGCATATAATCAGCCAGTGGACTTTGACTTCTGTTTTTTAAAAAAGAAAAAAACACACACAGTAATAAAGCATAAGTAAACATGCTGTGTTTTATTGCTTTGCATAGGTTAGCTGACATGGGGCATCATGTGGTTGGTGTGGAAATCAGCGAAAATGCACTGAAGGAGTTTTTCACCGAACAAAACCTTCCCTTTTCAGAAGAAACCATTCCAGAGATCCCTGGAGCTAAATTATTTAAGGTTTGTATTGGGTCCTCAGGATTTTATTTTATTTTAATTTTTTTATTTATTTGTTAAAACGTGCTTATGAGTGCAGTGAAGGATTGTCAATGGCCCAATATAGAAATTATCATGCCTCCCTGCAAAATCCATGTTTGCAAATCAAATATGTACTTACTTACTTCCCCACCCTCCTTCCCTCTATAGAGGAATCGCTTTCCTTCCCTTCTTCCCCCCCTCCCCCTTTTCCTCAGTGTTAACCTTGGTTTCATGTTTTATGAATTTATTGTAGGTATGCATCTGCTGTGTTTTAGATAAAAGCCTCACAAAGCAGTTTATATTAAAAGCATGTTTAATGTAAACCATGATTCTCCCATAAACCAAAGATTAAAATGTGTAAGTCATGGTTACAAGGACTTTGCACTAACTTTGCACTAACTATGGTTCATCTTGGTGCACATGTAGTGGGAAAGGATGGTTAATACTTGGGGGAGGGAAGTAACAGAGAGAAATGGATTTGCCGAGGGAAAGAGGGTTCCTGATTTGTAAAGCATGGTTTTTGGGGAGCCACTGTTAATCCGTCACAATACTGTACATGCCTACAGTATCTGTTTTGCTGTTCTTCTTTTGCTCTTCCTAGTGCACTGGCTGTAGCCAAAGAATCAAGTTAGAGGTTTGGGCTGGAGAACTTCCCATTTTAGTCTATTGTGCTTTCGCCTTGATTTCCTGCATTCTGTTTAGACACATTCCTACCTTTAGGCGCTTAAAAAAGTGGTGGAGGGCTGTTTGAATTACCCATGCAGACTGCATTTCTGTATAGCAGTTTTCCTGCAAACTCTGGGGATTGTTAATGTGATGAAAGCACATGGGTCTTACACTGCTTATACACACACACTGAGAAGAATAAATTGGTTTGCATAGAATTTGCACAGAAGTTTCTATACTTTTCCTGTGTAGGAAAAACAATGAAAAGTCTTGTGGCACCTTAAAGACTAACACATCTGTTATGGTGTAAGATTTCATGTGTCAGAGCCCACTGCATGGAATGTTGTCCTGGCAGCGTTCAGACACAATTGTGCTAACGGTCAATTCCATGGATGCCTATTTTGTCACCTTGGATACCCCTCTAAATAGTCATCCGTGGAGTTGACTATTAGCAGAGGGTTGACTGTTGCCAACCCCCAACCCACTCTCTCTGTCCACTCCACCGAATAGTGGTGCTAGTTCTCATGAGAATCCTCCTTCGTGCCGGGTCCCCCCACCTGGCCCCATCGTACCTGGCACTGTGATTTTTTCCTCCTGTTCCGATAGTGGGGTGACCCAGCACGAAAGGGGATTTTCATGGGAACCAGTACAGCATGGGACGATCGCAGCCCCTACCCCATGTTCCCCGGGATGTGCATGTCCTGTCCCTGGATGGGGTGCCGGGTGCACATCCTGTCCCTGCCAATATCCTTGACAGCATCAGGCCAGCATCTCCCTCCACCATGCTGGGCTATACATTTGGAAATGGGGTCAGGGGCGGGTGGGGGATAAGCTCCCCTGATGCACCCTTCTCCTTTCACCATTTGTTGCGATGGCCATGGCAGCAAGAAGGAGGAGGCGGGGCAGAGTGATCTCACATGGGATCACTCCACCCTGCTGCCTGCACCATTTGTTGCTATGGTGATGGCCGTGGCAAAAGATGCTGTCCCTGACAACGTTTTTCACCAGAGCCATCACTATAGTAACAAGGAAGTGACAGAGTGATCCCATCTCCTGATGGGATGGAACCACTCCACTACCTCCTTGTTGCTATGGCGAGGGTGGGGGAAGATGCTGTCATGAGAGACTGTCCTGACAGTGTCTTTCTCTGCCCTTGCCATAGGAACAAATGGTGGAGGTACTACGGAGGGATACGCCTCCTTCGCCATTTGTTCCTATGGTGAGGGCAGAGAGAGATGCTGTCAGGAGAGTCTCTCCTGACAGTGTCCCCCCTCCCCCCCGTCTTCAGCATAGCAACTGTCTTTTAGATTGTAAGCCTGTGGGCAGGGACTGTCAAGAAATACTTTTGTAAGCCGCCATGAGAGCCTTTTTTGGCTGAATGGCGGCATAAAAATACTTAAATAAATAAATAAATAAATAAATAAATAAAACAAATCATGAACAGAGAGCAGGATGCAGGAGGATGCTCTCCTCCTGGGCTCCGCCCTCCTTCACCACAAAGTGTTGGCGACAGGCTGCTAGGAACTCCTGCCGCTCGCAAGCAGCGGCAGGACTTCCTAGTGTTCCCCATCCCTGGGACGCTCTCGGCGGAAGGATATATCCTGCAGTTTGACGTTACACATCAAGTCACGGGAGACATCCTTTGCCACCCACCCTGCAAACCATTTGGATTTAGGCTCATACCCTCGAGCTGAAATCCAGATGGATTGCGGGGCGAGGGGGCAAGGGACGTTCACATCCCTGAGAACATGTGGGGCACCACGATTAGTGGCGCTGAACCCAGGGAAGGCATGTACCCATCCCAGGAAGCATGTGGGGCACCGCCAATCGCAGCACCCCACCAAGGAACAGCATAATCGGTAGCAACCCCAAGTGCTTCCCAGGACAGGATTATTTCCCATGCCTATAGAGCCCTTCTGGGCAAGAGTGGCAGGCGTTTCTGCTGCTCTTGCCTCGTGACTCTGTAGGCACATGGTATAGTCAACGGAGCCTGCCACACAACACAATAATCAACGGTTGTGCAGATAGTCAACTCTGCACACTGTTTATCATATGCATTGGTTATTTCACAGAAATAGCCAACCATGGTGTGGTTTTTTCCTGACAGATGATGCAGTAGTCAGTGGTGGACTAATTAGTCTATTGTGGACTATTTAATTAACACTTGACTATTGTGTCTTCCAAACCCAGGCCCTGAGTTGGCAGATATGGGTGTAGGAGGGTGTGTGTGTTAAAAGTGAGATCAGAAAGAAGAAAATGGTGGAAATAAAGACAACAATAATTATGATTACAGTGACAAATCCCAAAGTAGTATTGATAAGCATCTGGCACTGATAAGTTAATTAACCTGAGTGGAATTAAAAACGTGTTATTTTGATTGAAGCTACACGTGATAGAACTGAATTTCTTAATGTGTTAACTCACAAATGTTGTGCTGGATTCTCCCATTTAATTTTCTTTGTTCAAATTGAAGTAGCTATTAGAGAGATCAAAAGTTTTAAGATTAGATTTTTTTTAGAAAAATAAGAATCCTTATTTCTAGATCTTCCTATGTTCACCCTACGAAGTGAAATAAAAGTTAATGCTCTAAGGATATTCAGATTTTTAAAATTATACTAATTAATTTTTCTGCCTTGTTGTTTTGTTTTTACATGTTAACTTTCCTGTTTTTTTCATTGTAGAGCACATCTGGGAATATTTCTTTGTACTGTTGCAGTATCTATGATTTGACCAGGTAGGAACAAAATGGTGCTTCAGAAACTTTCCACAACTGGTGATGCATTTGTTAACGTTAAGTTCTGTTTGGTCTGATCCCGCCAAAGTTTTCCTGAAAAATAAGGACTAGATTCAAAATATGTTCTGTTTCCAGCATTTAGACATGACTGCCATCATTTCTGTAGACTGGTGCCACCAGGGCATGGCCACAGAGTACAGGTGTGAGGTCTGCGGTCTGGGAGGGCCTAAAAGACCACCGGAAGGATAGTGGCAGCTCCTCCTGCTTCTGCTAAAAGGAAGTGCTGTATCAGCCAGCTGCACACCTTTTTAAATGAAACTTTGTTTGTTCACTTTTGAGTAGCAGTGAGCTGAACCAGTCAGATGTTGCTTCTGTGGAGATGCAACCAATGAGGAGGATACTGAAGTGTCAAAAAGACCACCCTTTTGTTGCTCCAGTTCCCTTGTTGGTCACACGTCCACAAAGACAAACTCTGATTGGTTCAGCTTGCTGCTACTTGAACTGATCCAATGAGAGACTCAAAGTAAAATACTAAACCCTTTATTTTGATGAATAGGTATCATGTGTAAAAAAAAAACCTTCCTGCTATGCAGACCTCATTGCTACTTCCTATTGCCTTTTATAGGCTACCTTTCTTCTCCTGGGTGCAAGTCTAGCTCTCTGAAAGGAACAATGCCTACAAAATCATCATTTTGGGTTGAGAAGTGTTTGAGCTGCTGTGATATTCAAGAAATCAGCATAGAATGTTTTTGTTTGTTTTGTTTTTGTGATAGCTGTTCCATCCATGCAGATCATCAGCTGAAATTGGTTAAAATGTTTGAAATAACCATGTATTGAAGAGGCGTATGTAAATTCACCTGTATATTCATAACTAGCTGTACCCGGCCACGCGTTGCTGTGGCTCAGTCTGGTTAAATGGAAAAGAAAGAAAAGAGAAAGCGCACGTTTCTAATATGTTTAATTTCACAATGTTTGTGGGTATACAATATTTTTTGTTGTTCCATTGTCTGTGCAGATATAGAGATTGTCTGGTTTGCCAACTCTAGAACACACAACATATAATTGTCCATGTGAGAACCAATCTGTGTCTAGATCTAAACCGCACAATTCTAAAGATTGGCCCTGAGCTTTGTTGATGGTGATTGCAAACGCCAATCGAATTGGGAATTGCAATCTCTTAAATTGTAATAGCATATCCGTTGGAATCATAGGAATGCGAGGAATGAGGACATCTTCACCTTTGAAAGGTCCTGTCAAGATTGTTGCTTCTACGACGTTGCTTAGTAATTTTTTTACTGCAAGCCGCGTGCTGTTGCAAAGTTTTGGCTGGTTGATATTTCGCAACATGATAATTGGCATGCCGATTTTCAATTGCAGTACGTGCGGTGGCATCCCTCGCAAATCGAGTGAATTCAAAAATTCTGTTGGATAATTAACCGCTTCATCTGCTTCCACAACAGTGTCGACGGACTTGTATGTGACTGCCTCGCTTTGAATGTTAGACTGAATAATATTGTTAAGTTCGTGGACGTCTTTGTTCTTGGCCGCAAGAATAGCTCGTTCGCTCAGCCAATCGTGATTCTTATAATTGGTTTGAATATTGGGAAATACTTTTTGAACCAATTCTTCTTTTGACGTCACTAAATTGCAGAAGTTATGAGGCAATGAAATTCGTCCTGAGGTCAGATCAACCGGCACCTTTCCGTTCCCAATTTCCAGCAATTGAGAATATCTCAGCTGATCAATCGTTTTGCAGCTGGACACGCATATTTGTAGTTAATTTTAACGTCTTTACGTGTCACCACAAAGTAGAGTATTTCAGGGAAGCATTTATTTCGTCTGCTGGTGTCGATCAAGGAATTACAGGTAATGTTTGCCTGAAATCTCCTGCAAGCAATATTAATGCATTCCGAAATGGTCTGATGTTTCCACGCAAATCTTGCAATGATCGATCAAGAGCCTTGAGCGATTTTTTGTGCGCCATTGTGCATTCATCCCAAACAATAAGTTTGCATTTTTGCAATACTTTTCCCATGCCAAATGCTTTGGAAATGTTGGACGTGGGAGTTTGAATGAATTGCATGTTCAATGACAATTTCAAAGCGGAATGAGCAGTTCTTCCACCTGGTAGCAATGTCGCAGCTATTCCGGACAATGCAAGAGCTAAGGCTATGTCATTTTGGGATCGAATTGCTGCCAGAATCAATGTAATTAGGAACGTTTTACCAGTTCCTCCTGGCGCATCTAAGAAGAAGATTTCTCCAACCCCGTTATTGACAGTTTGCATTATTTGATCGTAAATGCCATTTTGCTCAAGCGTTAGCTTAGGAATATTTGATTGCACATACGACAAAAGATCACCCATGTTGTAATTTTGTTCACGACGCAATTCTACTTTCAACGAAGCACACGTCATTTTGACATAACGTGAAGAAAGCAGTTAACGTTGTAGCCAGTGGATTCAGGGCTATTTGTTGCACATTTGCAGCTGTGAAATAAATGCATCGTCCATTTTCTAGATGTACTGCTAAGTGAACAACAGCTGGACTTTGTTCATGTATGGGAAATGAAAGAATTCGCCATACAGCTTCATTGCTGCTTATGTATCTTCCAGCCTGACCAGCATGTGTTCCTTTTACATCCAACAGATGGTGCTGTTTTTCAAAAAAGCATGTTTTTACCTGTCACAGGTGTGACATCTATATAATATAGGTATATAAAAACACACACGTATTCGAATGCAACGTTGTGTCAAAATTTCAAAGCAATCAGTGAAGAACTTTCGGAGATTTTAGATTAAAAAGAATGTTTTTACCTGTCACAGGTGTGGTGAGGTTAGTGGGTTTTGGCCCCTCTGCTAGGCCGGAATCTCCTGGCAGTTACCTTTCTTCAGAACTTGGAACTTCCATAGAAGGCCGCAGTTCCGAGAAACATCGCTAGATGACGCCAAATAGGAGAGAACATGGAAATAGGAGAGAAGGCAGAGGCAGTGGATTGGCCTACTGGTTGGTGATGTCACAATGACTTCTCTCCTATTTGCATAAGTGGCTTGGAGGAGGCCTCTGGGCTTTTAGATACCCTATTTCTTCGATTCTAAGACACACTTTTGTCCCCATCTATAATATAGTTACATAAAAACACGTGCGTATTCGAATGCAACGTTGTGTCAAAATTTCAAAGCAATCGGTGAAGAGCTTTCGGAGATTTTAGATTAGGAACAAACGAACATTTACATTTTTATTTATATAGAAGATATAGATAGTAAGTGGCTCAGTTCAGACAATACATTTCTCAACGGTGGTTTTAGAACTCCACAGTGGAGTTGTTACACCACTATTGAGAAATGTGTTGTCTGGAGAGAAAATTCCACCCCATGGTGGAGTGTTTTTTTTAAAAAAAAACAAAAAAAACACAACAACACTCCACCCTGAATATCCACACTGTGCAGAGGAGAGTTCCTGCACAACCGTTGTGTTCCATGTTGTCTGGAGGGCTCCGTGGAGATTCTTGCTGCATTGAGTGGAGTTTCCCCACTGGCTACAGAGTTCCCTGGCTAAAGTGGCCAAAGGAAGAAGTGCCGCTGTAGGAGAGCTGCCGGGATTGTTTTTTTCACAGCAATGGCTGATGGGATAGCATTGGGAGGAGTGGGGGAGGAGAGAGGGCGGAGGAACTGTCAATCAGACACTGTGCTGAGTTTTACTCTACTCCACGGGATCCCACATTCACACAATAGTGGAGTTGGAACATGTTGTATGGTGAGTGCCTCCTAAAAACTCCATCATTGAGTGGAGATTTCATGCTGCGTAGAGAAAAGTGTTGTATGAACTGAGCCGCTGTGTAAGATCCTGCCTAGGCCACAATTCAAATAGCTACTTTTGCTCACACAAGGGACATGTGCCAGCCAAGTGGAATGTTTGCATTTCCCCTCCCCCTTAGAACCTCTAACCCAGATGCCTACATCAGGATCCCGTTTTTAAAACCTCTCTCTGTTTCAAAAGTAGCTTGCAACACAGCATGGGCAGCATCTGCTTGAGGGGAAATTGTCACCTGTTTCACAGTTCTGAACGTTCTCATTGGGTGTTGAACCTGTTTCTGTCCATGGGTAAAATTCCATTTCAGAGAAGTTCTTGGGAGGTGGGGAGCTGCATTCCTGTGATAGACAAGGCCAAAAACAAAATGGGTGGAGCCAAAAATACCAGCATATTTTAATTTAACTAAGCTTTAGGAGAGGCATTTCAACCTTTTAGGATAGTAGGGAAACCGGCTAAACCTGGGAAACTACCAAACAATTGGTGATTGGGGGAAAGGGGCGTCAGGTGGGCTAGATTTGGTCCACAGGCCAGAGGTTTAACAACCCTGGTTTACATAATGACCCTGTTCAGACGATATGCTAAGCATTTTGAGCTAAACATTATGGTTTAGCATGTTGTGTGAACCATTCCTAACCATGGTGGCTACATAACCACAGTTTAAACACGTTCACTGCAAAAGGGTTAGTGGCCTAACCATGGCTTAGCTTATTGTTTGAACAGGCCCATTGTGTGGTGTATTTTTCGTGCCATGTATTGTGTGCATTTAACACCAGATCCATGTACAAAAAAGTAGTACCTGTGCTGTGTTTAGCATTATACATCGCCTCTTCCCTTTTGCAAAATGCTCTGCACAAATATCCCAGCTGTGTTAGTGGGTAGGTCTTGCTCAAGCGGATTGGGGAGCTCTGTAAAGTTATTTCAAAACCCTATGCTTCTTTTAAGCAACATCTCCTTTTCCTGTCGTGCAATTTTTTTTAAAAAAACCACATACTTATTGTTTCTGATGTGCAACTTTCCCCTCCTATTTGTAGCGCAGTTACTGGCAAGTTTGATGGAATTTGGGACCGGGGCGCTCTAGTAGCTGTCAACCCTTGTGAGAGAGAACGGTAAATTCAGTCACTGATATTGCATTTTATGGTAACGTTGAGATCTACTCTGTTCTTTGCTAAAGTCTCTGGCTATAAGAAAACAGCTAATTTTTTTCCTTGACATAATCGCACTTGTCACTGAATAAATGAAATAATTGTGGGAATATTCTGGCTTGGTCAATTGTGCTCACTACTTAAACCCTAGCATTACATGTAACTTATCAAGTGTCTGCAGGCTTGATCCAGGGAAACTGGCAACAGGGACCTAGAGCCATTCCCTGTTCTAGGAATTTCTCTCTCTCGATTTTTGCTGCTCTACAGCACCACCCTGGTTGAAAGGTGTATTGTTATTATTATTATTTATTTATATAGCACCATCAATGTACATGGTGCTGTACAGCGTAAAACAGTAAATAGCAAGACCCTGCCACATAGGCTTACATTCTAATAAAATCATAGTAAAGCAATAAGGAGGGGAAGAGAATGCATACAGGCACTGGGTAGGGTAAACAGGCACAGGGTAGGGTAAACAGGCACAGGTAAACAGGCACTAACAGTATTAAGTCCAAACAACATCAGGTTTTAAAAGCTTTAGGAAAAAGAAAAGTTTTTAGCTGAGCTTTAAAAGCTGCGATTGAACTTGTGGATCTCAGATGTTCTGGAAGAGCATTCCAGGCGTAAGGGGCAGCAGAAGAAGCTTGTCATCCCAGCTGGATCCAAGTGTTCCAGAGAACCCATTAAGACTTGGCTGCATTTGGAGCTTCAGGTCGCTGCCTTTGGAACTTGACTCTTGCCTGTCTTGGACTGTGTTACCTTCCTTTGGCCCTTGACTACCATCTCAGGAATTCAACCCATGCCTGCTCTGGATTGTGCTACTCCTCTCTGGGCCCTGATAACTAGGTACCCTGACTGCTAGAGGTTCTGACCCCACTGGGATCCATCATAGGTGGAAAGGCAGTCTAGCTTTCTACTGTGATCAAAACAGGACCTCAGAAGCCCTGCATTCCCCACAGTGCTTTGGCCCATACAGGGCTGGTTCAAGTCAGTTTAGAGCCTGAGCCAGAAAATCCAAACCACACCTCCCTCCTTCCCTTTCTATCTGTAAATATACCAAACATTACAAATATAACCTCTCCACAATTACAAAAATGTGGAGAAGCAGGGAACCAGGCAGTGCTCTCCTCCAAAGGAAGTGAAATCCAGATAACATTTCCCCAGGAAATCCTCGCTGCTCAGAGAAGTGGGGAGTGTTTAATGGTATTAAAAGCTGCTGCCCTCGTTGTAGGTTTCTTCTGGGGCCGGACTATTTTTATCATCTTTTTAAGAGCAAATTCCTATGCAACAAGAGTTGTATTCAGTTTAGTTGTGCATTTTCACTGCTTTCTTACCAACCAGTTTGACACAATGTTTGATTTCTTTCTTTTTTTTAGTTATGCCCATTTGATAGCATCACTAATGAACAAAAAGTGTTGTCTTCTAGTTACCTGTTCATATGATGCAAGCAAACATAAAGGTAGGATATTGTGGTTAAAAAAAAGCTGGGTATTGTGAGAATCTAAAAGATGGATCACACAACCTGATTTCCCATCAAGAAGTGGTGTTTCATTGGCTTTCATGGGGGCATGGCTGGTCAAAAAGCACTCATTTCCCAGAAGGCAAACTGGTGAAACTAAAAGAAAAGTAACCTGCCCAAGAACTTTAGTTCAAGCATGGATGGGGTCTCAGCTCCAAAACACCAGATGAATATGGTACTATAGGGGAGCACTTTTGCAGCTTGCCAGCCTCCCAGTTAAACATAATTTAAAGAAAAAAATCTTAAGAAATAAAACAAAAAGGTGGAGAGGCAGAGAACCAGGCAAGTGCCAAGAGAAGTGTCGGTTGGCACATTGGTGCCCATGGGAACCATGTTAGAGATCCAGTTTTAGAGGGTAGCATGAAGGACTTCAGAAGTTTATTTTTTATTTATTTATTTATTTATTACATTTTTATACCGCCCAATAGCCGAAGCTCTCTGGGCGGTTCACAAAAATTAAAATCATCATAAAACAACCAACAAGTTAAAAATACAAATACAAAATACAATATAAAAAGCACAACCAGGATAAAACCACGCAGCAAAATTGATATAAGGTTAAAATACAGAGTTAAAACAGTATAATTTAAATTTAAGTTAAAATTAAGTGTTAAAATACTGAGAGAATAAAAAGGTCTTCAGCTGGCGACGAAAGGAGTACAGTGTAGGCGCCAGGCGGACCTCTCTGGGGAGCTCATTCCACAACCGGGGTGCCACAGCGGAGAAAGCCCTCCTCCTAGTAGCCACCTGCCTCACTTCCTTTGGCAGGGGCTCACGGAGAAGGGCCCCTGTAGATGATCTTAAGGTCCGGGTAGGTACATATGGGAGGAGGCGTTCCTTCAAATAACCTGGCCCCAAACCGTTTAGGGCTTTAAATGTCAATACCAGCACTTTGAATCGGGCCCGGACCTGGACTGGCAGCCAATGAAGTTGTAAAAGGACTGGCGTAATGTGATCTCGCCAGCCAGTCCCTGTTAGTAAACGGGCTGCCCTGTTTTGTACCAGCTGAAGCTTCCGGACCGTTTTCAAAGGCAGCCCCACGTATAACGCATTGCAGTAATCCAAGCGAGAGGTTATCAGAGCATGGATAACTGTAGCTAGGCTATCACTGTCCAGATAAGGGCGCAGTTGGTATATCAGCCTAAGCTGATAAAAGGTGCTCTTTGCCACTGAGTTCACCTGTGCCTCAAGTGACAGTTCTGGATCGAAGAGCACCCCCAAACTACGGACCCGATCCTTTAGGGAGAGTGCAACCCCGTCCAGGACAGGGCAAACATCACCTCGCCGGACAAATGAACCACCCGCTAACAGTACCTCCGTCTTGTCTGGATTGAGTCTCAGTTTGTTAGCCCTCATCCAGTCCATTACCGTGCCCAGGCACTGGTTCAGAACAGTCACTGCCTCACCTGGGTTTGATGAAAAGGAAAGGTAGAGCTGGGTGTCATCCGCATATTGATGACACCTCAGTCCACATCTCCGGATAACCTCCCCCAGCGGCTTCATGTATATGTTAAACAGCATAGGGGATAAAATAGAGCCCTGCGGAACCCCATGGCTTAGGAGCCACGGCACAGAGCAATAATCCCCCAGCACCACCTTCTGGAATCGGCCATCCAAGTAGGAGCGGAACCACTGCAACGCAGTACCTCCAACTCCCAGCTCAGACAGCCTATCCAGAAGGATACCATGGTCGATGGTATCGAAGGCCGCTGAGAGGTCCAGGAGAACCAACAGGGTCGCACTCCCCCTGTCTCTCTCCCGACAGAGGTCATCCCACAGGGCGACCAAGGCAGTTTCCGTTCCAAAACCAGGCCTGAAGCCCGATTGAAATGGATCTAGATAATCCGTTTCATTCAAGAGTGCCTGGAGTTGTCCTGCAACCACCCGCTCAAGCACCTTGCCCAGGAAAGGGATATTAGCCACCGGCCTGTAGTTGTTAACATCTTCCGGGTCCAGATTAGGCTTCTTCAGGAGTGGTCTAATTACCGCCTCTTTTAAAGAGGCCGGCACCACTCCCTCTCTCAAGGAGGCATTTACAACCTCCTGGACCCAGCCGGCGATCCCCTCCTTATTTGATGTAATGAGCCACGAGGGGCAAGGGTCAAGCACACAGGTGGTCGACCGGACTTGGCCAAGCACCTTGTCCACATCCTCGGGCCTCAATAACTGAAACTCATCCAATAAAACTGAGCAGGACGGCGCTCTGAACGCCTCTACTAGTGGTGCTGCATTAAGTGTGGTGTCCAATTCATGACGAATCTGAGCGACTTTATCTTCAAAGTGCCGTGCAAACTCGTCACAGCGTGCTACCGAGGGTTCAACTATCTCACGCCCTGGCCCAGAGTGTAACAGGCCACGAACCACTCGGAAAAGCTCCGCCGGACGACACCGAGAAGACGCAATGCTGGTGGAAAAGAACTGCCTCTTTGCCACCCTCACCGCCACAGAGTAGGCTCGATAGTGAGCTCTAGCCCGTGTTCGATCAGACCCAGCACGAGTTTTCCTCCACCTGCGTTCTAGCCGTCTCCCCTCTTGCTTCATCGCCCTCAGCTCAGATGTATACCAAGGAGCTGACCGGGCTCTGCTCAGAGGGAGAGGACGCTTGGGCGCGATCGTGTCAACCGCCCGAGTCATCTCTGCATTCCACAGAGCGACCTGGGCTTCGACAGGAGCACCGGCCATATCAGCAGGAAAATCCCCCAGAGCCCTCTGGAATCCATCGGAGTCCATTAGCCTCCGGGGGCGGACCATTTTAATAGGCCCCCCACCCTTGCAGAGGGGAAAGGCCGCCGAGAGTCTAAACCTCAGTAGGAAGTGATCCGACCATGACAAGGGGGTAGATGTTAGTTCCCCCACTTCCAGATCACCATCCTCCTGTCCAGTCGAGAAAACCAGATCAAGTGTGTGTCCCTTTGCATGTGTTGGGCCGATGACATGTTGAGACAGCCCCATGGTTGTCATGGCAGCCATGAAGTCCTGAGCCGCTCCGGATACAGCAGCCTCGGCATGGAAGTTGAGATCCCCCAGAACCACCATCCTGGGGGTCCTCAACACCAGGTCCGAGACAACCTCCGTCAGCTCAGGCAGGGAGACTGTTGGGCAGCGGGGTGGACGGTACACCAGCAGAATCCCTAATCTGTCTCGAGTACCCAACACACAGTACAAACACTCCAGACCAGCACTCGACTGAACAGGAAGCCTAGAGAGGGAGATTGTATTCCTATAGACCACGGCAACCCCCCCTCCCCGGCCCTCGAGTCTGTGCTGGTGCTGCACCGAGTACCCAGGAGGGCAGAGCTGGGTGAGAGCAACCCCACCCAGTTCACCCACCCAGGTCTCAGTGATGCATACCAGGTCAGCCCCCTCATCCACAATCAAATCATGGATGAGGGAGATTTTATTCTGGACTGACCTGGCGTTCAGCAGCAGCACCACCAGACCCGAGAGCAAGCTGATATGGCCACCAGGAACTATCCGGTTGGGGTAGGAACCAGAAGAGGGAATAGCTGTAAGGAATCTATCCCCTCTTCTCCTCATCTGGCCTGTTCCTCCCCTAGCACCATACCTCCCCCTACCCGTGACCACAGTTATGTGGGCATCCCCGTATCCCCCAGAGCTCCCCAGGCACATATTAAAAAGTAATTAAAATGTATTTTACAATTTGCTGCTGGTTGGCTGGTTGGAGATCTTGCAGGTACAGTAGTAGCTTCCCAAAATTATGTTGGTCTGGAATCACAGTGCACATTTGGCACTTGCCATGCTTTTATAGTATTTATTCAATTGCTTTTTCCTGCCTATCAGCCCTAAAGCTGTTTCTAAAGCAACTTCTAAAAAATCCAATTAAAATACCGCGTAGTGCAAAATTAAAATTAAAATAGGTCAGGTCACTAATAAATAACAATACAAAAGGCACAATAATGTGCATGTCAATTGCAAAAAAGGGGGTTCCACCATTGATTATGGGAATCCATTTTAAGTCTTAAGCACTGTGTGAAGATCTAAAATGCAGGCTATAGATTAGGCATCAAGACCAAACCATTGCACAAGGCTTGCCCTCTTCTCATAAATCCTCCCCACCCCACACACTTACCTAAATTTGGAAGTATAAGTCGACCATCACCAGATTGGATTGAAATTAAAACTGGTTACAACAACCCTAAACCCATCTAGAGAACACAAATATATCAGGGTTCTCAAAGTGACACTTTGGTTTGAATTTTGCTTATTAGATTTTTGTCTTTTTCTTTTCCAGGTCCACCCTTCTATATTTCTGATTGTGAAGTGCAAAGACTATTTGGTGAGTTCAGCTGTAAAGCAGTTTTAATTTCTGTCCAAATGCATTTGACAGACCCAATGTGTGTTCATGATGTAGGATCAAACTTGGCTTTTTCCCTGCTGACAATGGACAACGAAGCTTTGCCTGGATATTTGCTTTATAAGCAGTATCTAGAGTCATTGTAGTCTGAAAACAGATACCAGAAGTGTATCAAAGACCTCAAAAACCATTATTTCCCCAGAAGGTATACTTGCCAATTGTTTTCTGCTAGAGAAAAGAAACTTGAGCCTGTATCACTAGCTAATAGATAATGTCTCCTTGGGGTCCAAGGTTACTTGCATCTGTTTTTCTCTTCAAATATATCAAATTTCCTCTCTGTACATAAATCTGATGCCCTTCATCTCACCTCTCCCTAATTACTTGAAGCAATGTCTGTTCTGTGGACTTGAGTATGTTGGTGCTGTTTCAGTTATGCTCCAGTCCACATCCAGCACGTATGAGCTGTACTTAGGCACACATACTTGCCACATGCTTATCTGCACTGGTATCAACATTGCATTCAATGGGTTGGACAGATATGCACCAGGGGAAGACATTCTGGCATTAGTGCTCTTCTGCAGATCAGTGTGCAAGAGCAAGCTGAAGGTTTTGCGCTAAATGTGGTGCAAGAATACATCTTGAGAAGTCGTGCAAGGCCTTGCACGTGAGTCAGGCAGTAGCTCGTAATAGCAGACTTCAAGCAACTCTTTGTGTAAGGGACGGTGCAACATTTTGTGCTAGCACACAGCTTCAGACATGACACAAGGCCTTGTGCTGGCATGCAGCTTGAGAAGACGTGCAAGTGTACAGTGCTCTTTTCTCATGCAAAGATCTTACATTAGCTTCTGCATGTGGAAGAGGCCTTCCTCTCACAGAATGCCACCTCTGGGATCTAACCCAGTATCAGCATAATCAAAGCCACACCCTAACATAAATGCAAATACTTGCATTCCTCTACCTGTTACTGCCAGCAGTACATTTTTTGTGGAAAATATAACAACAACAAACAAAAATAACGGGAAGTAGAAACTGCAAACACAGTGGGGGTGGGGTGAAGAAAGAGGGGGAAAAGGAAGAACATCCCTTAAAACTGCCAGCATTGCTGTAGCTGCCTGCTGTTTCCATATTTTCTTAATGCAAATATAGGTACGGAGGTAATGGGATTCCTCTCTAATACGTATCAGTGCCCATAATCAGCAGCATCATGTTTGTTTACATCCAGCACCTATTTTGCCATCTGTGCATGCTCACTAAGCTAAAAAACATCACAGCAGGTGTTTCTCAATGTATCTTGAGAGCAGGCACAAAAGAATAGATCTGAGACCCAAACTAAAGCAGTTCAAGTAGATTTTGTCTTAAGGCCTCACCCTACTATGCGTAAAGTTTTGGATAATGAAGCCCAGTGCTATCCTGATAGGAGGTGGCCTATAAAGGCTGGTTTTTTTCTCTGCTAATTAGTTTCTTATATAAAAATGAAAATAGGAGAACAAGGGTAAGGAAAGAATAACTTGCGCAAAACTGGAATGCCAACAGATAGGGCAAAGAGTACTAAGGCAGAATTCAAAGGATAACAGTCTGGGCTGTGTCACAATAGAAGACAGATTGTGAGCAGGATGAAATCAGCAGTGTGAAGATCGGCCAGGATGGCTGCGGTCTTGGTCCTGTCTTGCTATCACCTTCAGGACTGAGAGGGTTAATGCAAACCGCTCTCAAGGACCATCTTAGAAAAACAGCTTGTTCAGCACTTCTCCTAGAAGACAGCACCTGGGTAGTTATCAGCTAGGCCAAGAAGCCTTTCTTTAACATGAAGCCTTGGATTACTGTTATTGCTTCTTTTAAATTTTGTTTTAACTGTTTTATTCTGTTTTTTTTTTCATTTTACCTTGTACACCGCTCCAAAATTTTTCAATGGGGAGCAGTATATAAATATTCTAAATAAATAAATAAATAAATAAATAATAATAGGCCCAAGGCCGAGGGCAATTAGCATTGACTGGTTGCAGCTGTTGGAAAAGTGGCTTAGCAGGAAGGGCTCCCTTCCAAAAGGGAGGGGGGCTGGAGGCCTGAGTGGGGCTTGGGATTGGCTAGCGTGGGTCAGGGTACTGGCTGGTCCAAAAAGGGATAAAGGAGTGGACAACCAGGGACCAGCCATCTTCCCTAGAATAGCATGTGTGTGGAGCAGGAGATCCCCAGCGAGCTGGGTTACTGCTCAGTTTTAGAAAGTTTTTTTTAAGTGCCTGGATGCGCCAGGGATGACCAGCCACCCTTGAGGTGTGATTTATGGTGGGCTAAAGTTTTAAGTGTTTGCTGCTAAACTTATCCTAATCCTCTTCCCTCAGCCCCCTCTCTCTCCCTTCCCTTTACATTCCCTTGTCTGTGCATTGCATGTGCTTTCGACGGGAGCCTTACGTGTTGGGTTTAGTGTGCATTAATAAAACTGCTTCAGTCCTTAGTCTGTGGTGTGTGTGTGGTTATTCTCTGAAGGGCTGGCTAAAATAGGGTCTTGGTACAGGGCTAGGGAAGTGGAGATCTGGGTAATCGGGCGATTGGTCCAAAGCCTATCTTGCAGGTAGGTTGGGTAGACCCTAGTCTTCCTTCACAAGCAGAACAGTGTTTTTCATTGCATTTGTTTTGCTTAATATATTTATAGCCTGCCTTTTTTTTCTATTATGGAACTCAAGAGGTCATATATGGGGTTCCAGGAACCTCATATATGACCTCTTGAGTCTCCCATCCAGTTGCTGACCAGTCCCAAAACTGCTTAGCTTCAGCAAGGCCACTGCTTCATGTGCTCTCAACCGATGGCCTGGGGAATGTGCGTTGGATGCTTTATCTCTGCAGCATACAAGCAGAATGACCTCTTAATAGCATTTGTGAGAAAGGGCTAAATGCTGCTTAATTTAATTAAGTAATCCTACTGTAATAAAAGGCCAGGTGAGGAGATGTTGCCCTAACAGGAAAAAAAAATCCCTGGCAAATGCAAAACAAGCTTTGTTCATCCTTTTCTAGAACAATAATTTGCTGTTCTCGCTTTCCTTTCAGGCAATTACTGCGATATTAAGTGCCTTGAGAAAATTGATGGCTTTTTAGAGCGACATAAGAAGTGGGGTATAGATTATCTATGGGAGGTCATCTACATGCTCATGTTAAAATAGTCAAGATGACACCGAGAGTCTTAAACACACCAAGGGGATGCCAGTTTGATTGCAGAACATTTCAGTATCTTGCACATTCAGAATAGACATTTGATTTGACCTCTAATATTTGTATTTAAAATTTTCTGTGAATTTCCACATAAAATATACTTTACATTTGTCTGCCTTGTCTGCTGAATTATTTCATTCATATAGAGAGAGAGGGGCGGGGGAGGGAAGGAGAGAAAGAGAGACTGGCTGGAATTCACTAGCACTGTGAAGGGTTTTGTGGGGGGGGGGTCTGTACTATCCTGGGTGCTTCTATTTTCAGTAAATATCCTGCAGTATCCTGCAGTATCTATTGGACCATGAAGTCAGAAAATTGAGGGAAACTTCAAAAGACCATTGCCTCTTGAAAATCCTGCATGTCCTGGATCCATGCCCATTTCTTTTATTTAAAATATTTCTACCCTATTTCTTTTCTCTTGTTTAACCCATGAATTGTTAAGGCCTTGAGTAAGGGAGGTAGTGCGCTGCTTCCCACACACTCGTCACTCCCACTTTCATTCAGCTTTAATCAACAACCCAGGAATGTCCCCATTCCTGGATTGTTTGTTGTGATGTCTGAACCCAGAACTAGATTTTTGTAGGATTAAACTCAACAACAAACCAAGGATGATTGTTGGATTAAACTCTGGGTTGTTTAACCTTAAACAACATGAAGTGCTGTGTTCAGACATTCAGCGACCCCAGAATGGGGGTGTTCCTGGATTGTTGATTAAAGCTGATTCAAAATGGAAGTGATGAGCACGCATCAGTGTGCATGTTCCTTCATTCGTGGCCCCAATAGCCAAAAAGGCCCGATTCGCACTTAACTAAAATCCATGGGTTATTTAATCCCATGGATTAAATCGGGCCTTTTTGTGACACTCATATTTGTTGCAGCTTCACTAGTGGTTCCTATAGCAAACATGTAATGCACAAGGATAGACACAAATTTGTTTGGTCAATACATCTTTATACTGTTCAGCATAAAAGGGTCCCAGGATGGCTTAACAAACAATAACAAAAACAAGACACAACAAAAGGAAAAAAGAAAGGAGGAGGGAAGAGGAAAACAAGCAAATTCAGACACCAGTTTTTGTTACAAAGTTCTTAAAATGACTAACTGGAATGGATACAATTCAGAGAGAGGAGGACCCACATGGAGCGGATCTCTCAGCAAATATATAAACACTTAAAAAAAAAAACCACAATGGGCATGCTCAGTGGAGCTGCAACCAAACAGCTCTTTCTAACATGTGTCTGAGTGGTTAGGTACATAATTTGCCCCTCACACTTCATTTCAGGAAACATTTACAGAAGGTAGGTGTAGCCACAATAAACACGACAGCTATACGAAACGGCACAGAAGTTCCAATTTGCAGTCTAATTACAAAACTCCTAAAGGAACAAAGTTCATGATGCATATTGCCAGCCAGCCTGCCTGCCTGCCTTTGAAACCAGTAGAACAGTGAAATCATGTAAACATTTGTGCTGACAAAAGAGAGATGATTAATTCCATTGTCTTTGATGTCAGAATGGTTGATGCTAGTCATTAGCAGAGTTCTCGTCTTGAGCTGGTCTGCTGCAATATATGAATCCCTCCTTGTACTAGGCAGCTGTTCCTTCTGCTTCTGCCATTCCATGCCCTTATTCTAAGAGTCTTTTCTGCACTGGGAAGAAAATCCTGCAGCTGAGGAAACAGCTGCTGCTACATGAACTCACTCTTTTGCTTGGGGGAAACTGAGAGGCAACAGCAAGAAGCAACAGCTGGTAGTTTCTGTAGCGTCAACCCCCACCCCTGCCCAAACCAATTTTTCTCTTTATGTTTTATATGGGTTGTTTTGTGGGGGAAAGCAGAGAAGCTCAGTGCTTTGGTTAAAGGTGGGGTGATTTTGTTTTTTTCATTTTGATTATTAATGAGAAATAATGACATGTCCTTTATCTGTTGCTTGACAATAATGACAAATGGGCAGTTGACTTGAGTGAAAAGAATCAATCCGAGAGTAGGCCAAGAGTACCAATTCAAATGAGATTTTTTGAAGCAGAGCAGGACTTCTTTTAAGCCACTGATTAGGCATAACGCAGATACCTTATCCCTGCCTTACTAATCATCACCCAGCCATATTATGAAGGCAAAGAGTGAAAACAGCAGTCTTGCCCAAGGGAAAGGAATAGAATTTCAAGGCTTCTTGTGAGCATCTGATTGGCCACTGTAAGAAACAGGACATTGGACTAGATAGGCCTTCTGTGTGGTCCTTAAGAACATATGCTCTTAAGATGGATCAGGTGCGCTCCTAGGAGGCTTCCACGGACAAAGGATTGGCCGCAGGAGGAAAGGCAGGCTCTGCCTTTTGATCAATTAAAAGATGACTGAAATTACCCAGAGCTATTCCTAATGCCCTCCAGATATTTTGGACTACAACTCCCAGCCTTCCTGACTATTGGTCATGCTGGCAGGGTCTGATAGGAAGTCCAAAACATCTAGAGAGCACCAAGTTGGGGGAGATTGCCTTATCCCATCCTGCCATTTCCTCTGACTCCCAAATTCCTCAGCAAAAATTGAAATCATGATGATAATAATGTCTCTGTTTTTTTAATCTATGGCCCTATATTAACATATGCAAATTGTTGTCTTCTTTTCCCCTCTTCTTTGGTAATACATATCCACTTTTTGGGAAGTCGTAAGTGGTACAGGGGCTTTATTCTGCATTCCCTTTGACCACTCTAAAGTGGGTGAGGAGAATGAAGTATGGACAAAAAGCTGCAACTCGGGGGGCATTGGAACTATCGTTTGGAGCAGGGGAGCAGATAAGGTTAAAAGGGGAGGGGGGAATCCTGAAGAAAGTGGAGAAAAGAACGTGCACCCTTATCAGACCAGGACTGTTACCTGATCTCCCACCAAACAATGCCTAGTTAATCTTTGTTTCAAGACTGCTAAAATGGTTGGTTTTGGATATATTTGAGGTCAGGGTGCTTAGCAACATTGAAAACATTGTTAGTGCGATGAACTCTGCAAGACACCTCAGACTTTTGAAATCAAACTTTCTTTCTACCCTCCACCCATCCTGTATTTGCTTTAGGGGGCAATCCTATACATGTTTAGATGGGGTGGGGGGAGCCCTACAACTCCCAGCCACCCATGCTCACTGGGGCATGCTAGGAGTTGTAGGACTTTGTTCTACCTAAACATGACTAGGATTGTGGCCTTTGTGGATTTTAATCTTACATTGATTATGATGAGTTGATGGATCCAGACCTGATGGACTGAATTGGCATAGATAAAATTAGAGCAGTCCAGATTCATATTTCAATCATTACAGGTGCACAGTTACATCTGTTTTCATTCAAGCTAAAAATAAAACACAGAAAGGAAAAGATGAATGCGTAAATAACTCATTGTATCCTGGAGCTCACATTGCAGGTGCTCTTGGGAGTGTGTCATTTACCATGGGTTTCCTTGAGAGGGCAGCAAACTACAACCAAAGCTTTCATTATGGAATGTCTGTAGCCTTCCAGTTCACTGGGATGTGTATAAACTGAGGCCTCTTATGTAAGACGGTCTTGTGACCAAACCAATGTGACCAGATGGCCTAGCACACCACCGGCAGAGGGATAATCCGCTTATGAGTTGTACGACCAATGTCTGCCGAGGCCCCTGCCGAGAAAATGCAGACAATGACAGAGCTGGTCAATCAGGCGGATAACAGCCTGCTTGAATGCAAAGTGTGCTTTGAAAAATACAGCCAGCAGAAAAAACACCGGCCAAGGAACTTAGCATGTGGACATGTCATGTGCCAGGAGTGTGTCATGTCTCTGGCCCATCCCCGGAATTTGAAGTTGGAGTGCCCTTTCTGCCGCAGAGCTTGCAAATCGTCCGAGACCAGCGACTGCTTGCCGCTGTTGCACCTGATGGAAATCTTGAGCCCTTCAGCCAATAACACACCAGTTTCGGGAAGGACCATTGGGACAGGTGAGGATGTGGCTACACCAGCATCTCAGGGGTTAACATTTAACCTTTCTTTTGGAGGATGGGGAACACTGGTCAATCCCACAGGCATGGCCGTCTGTCAGAAGTCTGGCTGTGTAGCAGTAGCTCATGACGGCAAGAAGAGAATCAAATTGTTCACTTTCAATGGGAACTGTATACAACAGTTTGGAGAAAGAGGAGAGGCAGGAAATGACATCAGGTACCCAACTGATGTCACAGTCACACTGGACGGCCATGTTGTTGTCACGGACAGTGGGGATCGTTCTGTCAAAGTCTTTGATTTTAATGGCAGAGGCAAGCTGGTCATATCAGAATCGTTTTCTTTACCATGGGGTCTGGATACAACCCCTCAGAATGACGTTATCATGACCGATTCAGAGGCAGGCACTCTGTATTGTTTGACAGCTGACTTTAAAAAGGGAGAATTAAAGGGAGTGAAAAAATTGTATTCTAACTTGTGCAACCCAAGAAAAGTTGCCATTTCTCAGACCTTAGGATCCCTTGCGGTCATAGAACATTTGATGGCAAAAGGACCGAGTTACGGCAGTACAAGAGTGAAAGTCTTCAGTGCGGATCTGCAGCTCATTAGTCAAGTGGACAGTTTTGGCCTGAATCTAGTCTTTCCTTCTAAAATATTTGCCAATGATGTGACCTTCAGCAGGGAAGGTCATATAATAGTAACTGATGCCTATAACCAAACAGTATTCTGCCTTGGAAAACCTGAAGAATTCCCTGTATGTAAATCCATGATTACCACAGGTCTTTCTTACCCATTGGCATTAACTTCCACAGCAGATAATTCTCTTATTGTCTTGGATGGTGGAGACCATTCTTTAAAAGTATATGCTGCTAGCGGAAGCACTTGGGGGGTGCTTTCACACAGCCTGGGAGAAACTGATTCAGTCCACAGCTTAACATGAAGGGTATGTGGGCGTTCTTCATGCATAACTCCCCAACTCCTATGGCAGGGGCAAGCAACTTGTGGCTATTTCAGATGCTTTGGCCTACAACTCCAATCATCCCTCACTATTGGCTTTGCTGGCTAGGGCTGATGGAAGATGTAGGGTGCAAGTTGCCCACCCCTGTCCTGTGAGAAGAACTGATATGAGTGTCCTCCATGTTGACTATAGTGAAATTTTGTGCACCTGATGTGATACAGAGTTAAAGCTGCAACCCCCTATCCACTTTCCTGGGAGAAAGCCCCATTGGACTCAATGGGATGTATTCCTGAATCAACGTTTGTAGGATTGCGCTGCAACTTGGCCATTCAGGAATTTTTACAGTTAGATATTAAGGAAGCCATACATGAACACCTCTGGTACTTTCTGTGTTAGGACCTGGGCAAGTTTGGTTTCTCTTGGGTTTTAGATGGTCTATTTGAAGTCACCCTTTGAGCCAGACTGTGTCCACATATGCACACACATATCACAGCTCTGGTTTTAGGAGAAGAGACAGATACTGCATTACGAAAAAAAGTCCTGATTGATGAAATTATGTGGGTCATTGGGAGCCAACTTAAGAAACATCACACCGGGGTGGCAGCATTATTCAGTGCTGTTGCTGCTACACTGAAAGCATCTGCCTGCACCCAGATGTGTTGCAATGATGTCATGCCAAGCATTTCAGCGGAACAAACCAGGGCCAAAAGGGGGGCATGTTCAGGATGGTGGAGGCATGGAGATGACTCACTTCCAAGCCATTATAGCAGTTTTTTTTCACATAAACCTTGGAGCTACTTAAGCTAGTGCAAACCTGCATGCCTAGGACAGGGAGCGGCCTTCCCCAGCCTGGTGCCCTACAGTTGTGTTGGACTGCAACTCCCAGCATGCTGGGACTTGCCATCCAACACAGCTGGAGGACACCAGGCTAGGAGAAGCTGACATAGAGTGAAGCCTTTAAAGGGTGCTCCACTGGGTGTCCCTTTTAGAGGACAAGCCTGCTTCATTTGCTTCACACTGAATTTCTCCAACAGCTAGTGGTCATTGCTCCATGTAGCATTGTAGCTCTCTGAATCTGTAGAGGGGAGAGACTGCCTGTTCGGTTGGTTATATTAATGTAGGTATATATTTCCATTGCAGACTTAAAAGAAGCCACCATTTAATTGTAGGCCTGTGGTTTGTTATTTAAATATAATCGTGTGAAACCTAGGACATGATTATGGAGGCTGTGGGTTCTCCATCTCTGGAAGTTTTTAAGGAGAGGCTGGACAGCCACCTCTCATGGATGGTTTAATTGGTTTTCCTGCACATTGCAGAGGGTTGGACTAGATGATCCTTGTGGACCCTTCCAACTCCACAATTCTATGATTCTATTCTACCTCTTATAGATTAATATAAGGGCCAAGGTGCACATTACACAGCTACGTGTGCTTCATTTCCTCAATGTTTTATATATAATTTTAACCAAAAGCAACCTCCAAGACTTTCAGAGAAGGAACGGTAGGGAAGGGCTGCTTAGCTCCTGGATGTTTTTCAGCTCAAAATTGCTTTTGGTCCAGCCTGCCTGAACCTGGGGTCCTCCAGATGTTTTCAACTTCAACTCCCATCAGCCATCAACTCTGATTCAGCTCCCATCAGTCAGCATGGCCCAATACACAGGAATGCTGGGAGTTGTAGTTCCTAACAACTGGAGGGTGCCAGATTGGAGAAGGTTGTCCTAGCCCTAGATCATTTCCCCTGCAGGGAGAACAGCAACTCGGGACAATTTGGAATGAGAAAAAAAAAATGGCTGGGAGACAGAAGTTAAGCAACTTCACCCTCCTGCCATTTTCCCAGTGAAGTTCGCAGCCTCAAAAGGGCTTTCAGATAAAATAAATAAATAAAGGAAAAGGCACATGGTTGTATCTAGCATGTACCTTGGCCCAAATACACAGTCTTTGCATTGTTAAGATGTCTGAGCTCCATGTAAACAAAAGAAAACAGTGTATTCCTATTCCCATCAGTGCAAGACATTTTCTGTTACCACTTTCCTAAATTGGATGCATGAGTGATTTTAGAATGTTATTGAGATTCCTTGAGACAGGGGAGGGGAACCCTCTAGATGTTGATGGGCTACAGCTTGTATCATCCCTGGCCATTGGCCAAGTCAGCCATGGCTGATGGAGTTGGAGTCTAACATCATCTGGGGGGTGGGGCATGTGCCCTACCCCAGGCTTAAGGAATCTCTTGTTTATTTATTTATTTAGCTCTTGGGACTGAAAAAGATGAAGTTCCTTGTGCCCTTCGGTTGTTTTGGTAGAACTCTTTATCTTATGCAGCATTCTTTGATAAGTTATGAAAGACACTGATGAAGAACTCATGAGGGATTATAAGAGCCTTCTATTCTTAGACATCCAAATGGAGAAAAAATGAGTAAAGATATTGGTTTGTAGCCAAAGTTGCCTGGAACAAAATTCCACAAATTGGATTATCCTGAAGACATAAGAGAGGAGGTGACTTTTGCCAATTTGACATGTTTCCTTGCCTCTCTTTGCCCCCCCTCCCCCAAAGTCTGCTCTGGAGGATTGGGGGACACTCTGCAACAGTGGGGGTGTCTTTATGCCACCACTTTTCCACATGTTCTTACAGATCTCGCAGCATTGCAGCAGTGGGGGTGGGACGATAAATTCTGATGGCCGGGCCTGGAGGGAGTACGAGCTATCCAGCTGGAAACCCTGCAGTGCCATCAGCCATTTAGTTCATCGACCTCACCCCCTGCCTTGCCTTTCTGTGATCTACCCTGGACTTCAATCCACCCCCAGGAATGCCCACAACCTCAGCCCAAAGTGGGGTGCCCATGATGGTTGTGAATTCTTGGCTGCATCATATAAACAACGCAGCGCCACTGCACAGCCACTATGGGGTATATAGGGGATATAGACAGACCCCAGTGTGTGAAGTGGCATTGGGGGCTGTAGAAGGAAGGAGGAATCAGTAAAAATCATTGCTTCACCCCTTTTCTCCAGTAGGGTGATCCCACTTCCCTATGCCAATGGAAGTAGCCTTTTCCATTCATGGAGGGTTAACTCTAGATCCAATCCATGGTTTATTTGTTTTGTTAAACTTACCATGTGAGCTTTTGTTTAAATCCAACTGTATTTAATAATGAAATAAATGTATAACCTTTTGCTTTCCTTTGCTTATGAAGAAAATGTTTCAACAGTGTGGCAGAAAGTGTGGGATTGCATCAGCACAGAAAAGACACAATGGGCTCTCGGACATACTTCATTTTCATTTGTAAAAGTTATATTTAAATAAAAATATACGTGAGTTGTAAACAATGCGGAAGCACTTTTGGTTCTGGCCAACTCATTGGTTCCACACCCTGAGGGTCAAAATAGAGATCAATTATGAGTTTTCAGTAGAGAGGGGGAATATTTGTTTTCATTTTTGATACCCTACAGATTAAACGGCCCCAAACAGTGTGTTTTAAGAGAATTAGTTACGGTTATTATAAAATACCCCTTAAAATAGACTACAACAACATTATCAACACAACTCACTTGGTAGCTCTGGGCCAAAAGAGACAGGATGGAGGAGGTCCATGACTGGATCTCCTTTTCATCTTCCCTTAAAATAAGCCATGAACCTTAATCTTCCATCCTCCTACTAAAATCTCCTTTCCTTCACCACTGAAATCTGCCCAACTGGGAGTAGAAACAATATGCAGATATTGTCCTATCTGGTATTTTTTTAAAACAAACATACATAACATGAAAATACCATTGTACAATACTGAGACAGACCTCCAGAACTGTGCTTTGGGAATAGGACAAATAACTGCCTTTTATTTAAAAGAAATTTAGTCCCCCTCCCTTCTCCAAGGATCTCACAATCTCATAAAGTACAACGTAGCTATGTAGACTGATCTGTTCCAAAGGTTAGGGAGGGGGGGCGGCCGTAGCTCAGTGGTGCAGCACAAGCTTTTCAAGCAGAAGGTCCCAGGTTTGATACCTGGCATCTCCCAGTAGGATAGGAAAAACTCCTGCCAGAAACTCTGGAGAGTTGCTGCCAGTCAGTGTAGACAATACTGGACTAGATGGACTAATGGTCTGACTTGGGGCTTTTCTACCCAAGGCTGTTAATCTGCTACTTTTGGTTTCGTCACAGAATTGAGATCTGAGCATTACACAAGGAGTTTTTCCGTTTCTGCTACATAACTAGGGTTAGCTTTACCCTACCCTGTGCCTGTTTGCATTCTCTTCCCCTCCTTATTGTTTTATTATGATTTTATTAGAATGTAAGCCTATGCGGCAGGGTCTTGCTATTTACTGTTTTACTCTGTACAGCACCATGTACATCGATGGTGCTATATAAATAAATAAATAATAATAATAATAACCATTTCTGCTACAGTCCAGGTCCGGGCCCGATTCAAAGTGCTGGTATTGACATTTAAAGCCCTAAACGGTTTGGGGCCAGGTTATTTGAAGGAACGCCTCCTCCCATATGTACCTACCCGGACCTTAAGATCATCTACAGGGGCCCTTCTCCGTGAGCCCCTGCCAAAGGAAGTGAGGCAGGTAGCTACTAGGAGGAGGGCTTTCTCCGCTGTGGCACCCCGGTTGTGGAACGAGCTCCCCAGAGAGGTCCGCCTGGCGCCTACACTGTACTGCTTTCGTCGCCAGCTGAAGACCTTTTTATTCACTCAGTATTTTAACACTTAATTTTAACTTAAATTTAAATTCTACTGTTTTAACTCTGTATTTTAATCTTATATCAATTTTGCTGCTTGGTTTTATCCTGGTTGTGCTTTTTATACAGTATTTTGTAATTGTGCTTTTAACCTGTTGGTTGTTTTATTGTGGTTTTAATTTTTGTGAACCGCCCAGAGAGCTTCGGCTATTGGGCGGTATAAAAATGTAATAAATAAATAAATAAATAAACCTCTAGGTTTATTTTGAATTTCTATACCGCCCCATAGCCAAAGCTAGGTGGCACTGTGGTGGATTAGCACAAATATACAAGAGGAAATAATGCTTTCTTTCACCATCACAAATAATACCCCATTTTTCCTGATCTAATGGAAAATTCTATTTACAAACAGAAGCGAAACTGGGGAGTCACAACGTCATCTAAAGAATCTGTAAAAACAACAACTACTGTGAATAGGGAATGCTGAGTGCACAACAAATGCTTCATGTTGAATAGCTCAAAGTATAAGGCAGCGTCCTATGTTCATAGAAGGTGACATTAAAATCAAGATAGATATCAAACTCATTCCTGTCCTGGATGAGACATGGGATTGCACCTGCCAGTTCATTTGTTACTGTAATATCTGTCCCTGCAACCCCCTTCACTGCACAAAATGGTTGAAGAAACTATAAAGCAGGAGTAGGCAACTACCAGCCCTCTGGATGTTTTGACCTACAGCTCCCATGATCCTTTACCATTAGCTATGCTGAGTAAGATTGATGGGAGTTGTAGGCCAAAACATCTGGAGGGCCACCAGTTGCCCATTCCTGCTATAAAGATGGATGTCATCAGAAGAGACCTGATGATTTGTGTAATATCATGACTACTTGCTTATAGTGGACAGAAGGATGACAGTGGCAAACAAGAAAAGTTGCTTCTGGAACACAAAAGAGAAGAACTTTCACAAAGCAAAACTAAGACCTTTAATGTTTATGAAACTGGCGGTGGCGGTTTTTAATTGTGAGTATAGTTAATGCAGCAAGTAATGTGGGAAATGGTTATTGATTTGGCAGTTCCTAAATATTTGCTGTTTAATTTGAATCATGTGATGATATATGCATCCTGTTCTTATGCACAGATGTCATCTTTCTATGCTTCCAGGCGCCGGGTGTAAAGTATCCGGTGTGTGGGAAACACAGGAACAGATTACACCGTTTCTTGTGAAAATAACTAGAGAGAGAGAAAAATTGCCAAGTTTTCTACTTGGTATTTCTTTTCATTGAAACAGCTTTGCAACAACCCCTCAGTGTTAATCACCCTTCTATAAATCTGAACATTTCTTCATGCTTAGTACCAAATTAGTTAGCCGTTAACAGCCTTTTCAATGATGTGATCTTGCTTATGTATCAGAAGTGTCTCTCATCCCATCCATCACAGAGGAAGGCCTGTCAAGCTATATACTCTGAACATAGGATCCTACGGAGCACCTTTAGGAGATGTTTGAACAGGAAAAGAGCTGCGAGGGAAAGGGTTAGGATACCTCCATCATCTCCTACCTTGCTCAAAATCACCCTTGTTTCAAACTGCTTTTCATTTTTTTAGAAAGTGGCCATTAGGGCTTCATTGTACATGTAGTTTGTCCCTCCATCATGCAGAGAAGTTTAATTTATGCTGTCCTTGGGCATTCTTGCAGTTGAAGGTATGGGGGAATTTATCATACAAAGAAATGCTAAATAGGTACAAATGCAACTCCTAAACATATTCTGAACGCTACATTGGGTACTTATGAGATCTTGCCAATAAACCTGATTTTATGTCTTTATGTTTTGATCGTAAATGTTTGTCTACCTATAGATCCAGGTGGGCAACTGCCATCAAAGCTACTGGACACCCCATCCCTTGGTGGGCTGCACAATGGGGGGGAAAGGCTTTTTGTTTTAAATTGGCAGTTTTCCACTGAAATTTGGCAGCAAACCTCTCTGTAGCACTATCAAATGTGAAAGGAATGACATTTAGCTTCTTTGCACTATTTTTAACCCTACTTGTTTTCTACAGAGCTAAATCCACCATTTATTTATTTTTGGTAAAATCGGTAAATAAATTGCCGCCATTGAATTTGTAGTAATAGGGGCAATGGGGATGCAGGCAGGCCATGTGTTACCCACACCTGCTATAGATAAAGCTTTAAGAAACCTGTTGGATCAGGCCAAAGGCTCTCCAGTCCACTCTGTTCCTACAGTGGCCAACCAGATGCCTATGGGAAACGCACAAACAGGACATGAGTACAATAGCACTCTCCTGCTCATGTTCCCTAGCGACTGGTACTTGAAAGCATCCAGCCTCAGATGCTATAATTAATATATAGCCATCCTGACTAATATCAACTGAAAGCTTTAACTCCCATGAATTCTTTAATCCCCTTTAAAAGCCATCCCAAGTTGGTGGCCACCACTCCACCTTTTGGTAGCGAATTCAATCATTTTACTATACTTATCTGTGCTGAACCTCCTAGAATTTAGCTTTATTGGATGATTATGGAAGAGGTTTCATACCCTATCCACTTTTGCTACACTATGCATCATTTTATATACTTCTATAATGAACCCCCTTATTTCCCTTTTTTCCTAAGCAAAAAAGCCCCAAATGTTGTAACCTTACCTCACATGGGAGTTGCTCCAGCCCCTTGGTAATTTCAGTTGCCATTTTTTGCACCTTCCCCAAATCAACAGTATCTTTATTGGGGTATTGTAACTACAAGTGTGCACAGTATACTACTCTCACCATAGATTTGTAGAAAGGCATTATGATAGTGGCGGTTTTATTTTCTGTTCCTTTCTTAATGATCCCCTATATGGAATTGATAGATAAATAGATATGCAGCTCTCTTGGAATAGTCTTACAGGAGTTGGGATGTTGTCATTATGGTGAAATTTATTATTTATGTCCAAATCCACAAAGGCATGCAAATGTGCTGCCATTTCATAGAAAGCTGCTCGTTACATTTTGGAATGACAGGCTTCATGGTGATATGAATCCTTATCTTGTTTATTCTTTTACTGGCAAAATGGAATTATTTTCTTCTTTATTCATTAATTTCTAAAAGCATGATAATTTAAAAAAGAAAACCCAGACAATACGCTTGTCCTGAATACATAAATAATAACCGAACAGTGTTTATCAGTTGGCCTCTTGCTTTGTTTTGCCAGGAGCCCCTAGTCTCAATTCAGGATTCGTATTCACAATAGAACTGCAGGGATCTGTTTCAGCCATACTTGCATACCAGACATTCTTTATCGTAATGATGAAGCGAGTGAACACTTTTTAGGGAGGGGCGAATAATGGAAGTCTTGTCCTTTCCGCAGCGCGTACTCATTCATGTTGTACATGTCATGAACTGACTGTGGATGTTAATTGCATTTTAGGAGTACGAAATTCATTTTCCAGCTCTGGAAGGGTGTATAGAAATGAGAACTAAAACTAATGGAGTACAGCAGGAGCCTCAGATATAAGAAGTTGGGAGTACATGAACTCATGTTAAAAGTTAATCACTGTGTTTTGCATTAGCAGGAAAGATTATGACATCCATATCCATATCCTCATCTCTCTCTCTCTCTCTCTCTCTCACACACACACACACACACACACACACACACACACACACACTACTTAATGTATTATTCCTGTCTGCCTATCATAAAACATACCACAGTGGCATTTGTGGGATTGAAAGTATTGAATAAATAAATTTGCCTTTTTCTCTTTTTCTTGTTGTCTGAGACAAGTGTGTGTGTGTGTGTTATTAAATTGTAAAGTTTATTCGTAGACTTCCTTTAAAAAATGATCAATTGTTGATGTGTAGTTTGCTGGGGTATCAGGAAAGCCCAAACCTGACTCTAGTCCTTGGCCCTCAGATTGGTAAATGGCCTTAGAGGAACAAACACCACACATGTATTTAACTACTTTGATAGTGGTAATCCCCAATAATATTCTTGTTGCCTCATCCAGAAATATTTTAATAACACACTGAAGTGTAGCTTGGATGAGGGATGGGAGTGATGGCAGGATGGGGTGGAGGCAGAAATCTAAAGGAAAGGAGACTGGAGGAAATAAAAAGGGGGAGTAAAGATGGGGGCAGAGAAGAGAAACAATGTTCAGGGAGCACATAAACAAAGAGGAGATAAAAGAGATGGGGCTGAAGAGAAACCTATGGATGAGAAAACAAAGAGAAAGGAACTGAGGTGTGTGTGAGAGTGAGAGAGCAAGACTGAGCCAGTTTGCACATAAGAAGCCATCGTGGATGAATTTCCCCACAGTGTTCCTTGTCATGGCATCAGCCACCATTTTGAAAATTCAAGCTATGGCAGGGGCACACCGACTAGGGTGACCATATGAAAAGGAGGACAGGGCTCCTGTATCTTTAAAAGTTGTATTGAAAAGGAAAGGGAATTTCAGCAGGTGTCATTTGTATATATGGAGAACCTGGTGAAATTTCCTCATCACAACAGTTAAAGCTGCAGGTGCCCTGCCCTCTTTTAAATCTGGTCACTCTAGTATAGCTCCTGCAGGTTTAACTGTTGTGATGAAGAGGGAATTTCACCAGGTTCTTCATATATACAAATGACACCAGCTGAATTTCGCTTTTCTATGCAACTATTAAAGATACAGGAGCCCTGTCCTCCTGTATCATTTCCTGGTCAGCCTAGTGACACCGACGCTTGCTTTTCTGTGTGAACGCAACAAGGGTAGGTTGTTGGGGGTGGTTAACATTCACTCACAACTCTAAAACTGGCCATCTTTTTGGGATGGCTTGTTAACCACACCATCAACACACCTTCTCTGGGTTTGCATGTAATGACAAGCTGTGGCACGGCCGTGCCACAGCTTGAGTTTTTAAAATGCAAAACTGCAGGCCTCGTGGGGAAATTCAGCCATGATGGCTTGCTGTTACATGTGAGCCAGATCTTTGCGTGTGCGTGCACAGATATCAGAGGCAGCTTGATTGTCTGGGCACAGAGGTCAGAGCCTCCCTGTTATCTCACCACACCAGTCCAGGTCTTTCCTTGCAGGTAGAGCACACACTGTGCAGTTGGAATCCTCTTTGCCCCACTGTGTGCAGAGAGAGAAAAAGAACCACAGAGACAAAAAAGGAGGAAAGGTTTACGGAGAGAGTGGGGTGCAGAAAGAGAACACCAAGTGCACTACGGGACACAGTGAGAAAAGTGAAGGTTAGCAGTGTTTGGATTAAAAAGAATCAAGAGTCGAAATTGTAACAAAATATTTTATGACACAGTGAATGTAGCAATGAGCCTGTCTTGAGTGAATAAAAATGGCCCTGAGTTATTGGAGTTGTGCAACTGCGCTCCAAGTGATGGATCCATGCTGTCGCAATCCAGCAGTCTTCTCTCCTTCCCCCTTCTGCAGTCTCATCTGGTCCTGTAGCTTGTCAGGGCCCAGGCTGAGCTGTGGGAGGCCACATCTACATCTGGACCTGAAAGATCTGTTCTCCCGCTCAGTGTGTCCAGAGCTGGCAGCTGCAGCCTGAAATGTGGCAAGTGCAAGGAATGGCTCCGCTGGGGAAACAAAGGCAGAAAGCCAGGCTTACTGTTGAAACGAGATCTGGTCGTGTTGCCTGTCTGTTGCAGGCATTGATACTGCATGCCTGAATCTTCTTCTGTGCTTGAAGGGGCTTTGTGGTATGGGCACATACAATCCTTGGTAACTTACTAGAGTAATGGATCAGTTCAGGCCCTGAAGACCTTAACAGAGCTCTGGAAGAAGGAAGGAGAACTGTTTATCAGAGCTCTGTGGTTGAGATATACAAGGAGACACTGATTTGTCATCACTCTCTCTAATGGTGAATTCAGCTGGTGAGCACCAGCAGAACTGTAGCCAAATCCATGGTTCACAGAGTTACAGAAAATATACATATTTAAAAATCTAAGGGGGCATCCCAAAATAGCTCAATGAGGACTAAGCATGCTCAGGGCCACAGAATAGTAGGGGTCCATTGGGGGAAAAGTTTATTTATTTATTTATTACATTTTTATACCGCCCAATAGCCGAAGCTCTCTGGGCGGTTCACAAAAAGTTGGAAAGCTAGGGGAGAGGATGAATGGAATAGGGCAGGGGTCCCCCATCTTTTTGAAACCATGGGCACATTTGGGAATTTGAAAAACTGTGGAAGGCGCCACCACAAAATGGCGCCCATGGAGGATGTGGCTAGTCATATCAGGGCTGCCGTGGGGGCTTGGATGGTCAACAGTGAGCTAAAGGGGTGGTGCCGGGAAAGAAACAGCAAATGGCACAAGACTCGAAGCGAAGATGACCGAGCACGCTGTAGAGCACATAATCGTGCCTATTGCGTGGCAGTGCGGGCAGCAAAGAAGGCTTATTTTGCTGCCTCCATTGCATCCTCGAGTAGCCGTCCAGCGGAGCTCTTCCGGGTGGTCTGGGGGCTGCTAACATCATCCCCAGCAAATGGGGCCCTGGCTCCGTCAAGGACCCGCTGTGACCTTTTTGCATCACACTTTGAGGACAAGATCACTTCTCTCTGCAGCGAGCTTGACGTTGTTTTTAGTGCAGCTCCAGTTGAGGTGTCCGATGCCACCATCTGCCCAATTTTGTGGGATCAGTTCCAGTTATTGCGGCCTGATGATGTGGACAAGGTGCTTGCAGCAGTGCGACCGACCACTTGCCCTCTCGATCCCTGTCCCTCCTGGCTTATAAAAGCAAGCCGAGGGGGTCTGACTGGGTGGGTCCAGGGGGTGATAAATGCTTCTCTCCAGGAAGGGGTGGTCCCTGCTGTCCTTAAGGAGGCAGTAGTGTGACCACTCCTGAAGAAGCCCACCCTGGACCCGATGGTATTAGGCAACTACCGCCCAGTTGCTAACACTCCTTTTTTAGGGAAGGTACTTGAGAGGGTTGTGGCGGAGCAACTGCAGGCACTCTTGGAGGATACTGATTATCTAGATCCATTCCAGTCTGGGTTCCGATCTGGTTACGGGACTGAATCAGCCTTGGTCGCCCTGATGGATGACCTTTATCGAGAGAGGGAAAGGGGGAATGCAACCCTAGTTAATCCTGCTCGATCTCTTGGCAGCTTTTGATACCATCGACCATGGAATCCTCCTGGATCGACTCTGTGGGATGGGCATTGGAGGCACTGTTTTATAGTGGTTCCGGTCCTACCTACAGGTTCATTTTCAGAGAGTAGCATTGGGTGATCAGTCCTCGGCCTCTTGGCAATTGAGCTATGGAGTGCCGCAGGGCACCATCTTGTCCCCAATGTTATTTAACATCTATATGAAGCCGTTGGGAGCGGTCATTAGGGGATTTGGAGCTAAATGACATCAATACGCTGATGACACGCAGCTCTATCTCCCTGTGACAACTGAATCAGGTGAGGCTGTGCAGGTCCTGGACCAGTGCCTAGACTCAGTAATGGGCTGGATGAGGGCCAATAAACTGAGACTGAATCCTGGCAAGACAGAAGCCCTGTGGGTGAGTGGTTCCCGAGTCCGGGAGACAGGCTCATTGCCTGTTCTGGATGGGGTTGCTCTGCATCTGAAAGAACAAGTTCGTCGTTTGGGGGTACTCTTAGACCCATTTCTGTCGTTGGAGGCTCAAGTAGCCGCCACGGCTCGGAGTGCCTTTTACCATCTTTGGTTGGTTTGCCAACTACGGCCTCTCCTGGACAGGGATAGCTTGGCCATGGTGGTACAGGCATTGGTAACCTCAAGATTGGATTACTGCAATGCGCTCTATGTGGGACTGCCCTTGAAGCTGCTCCGGGAGCTAGTGCAGAATGCTGCAGCTCGGCTGTTGTCTGGAGCTGCCCCTTTCCAGCATGTAACTCCTCTGCTGAGGGAACTGCACTGGCTGCCTATTCGCTACCGGGCCAGGTTTAAGGTCCTTGTACTTGTGTACAAAGCCCTAAACAACGTGGGACCAGGATACCTGAGAGAGCGCCTTCTCCCTTACCAACCTGCCCAGTCACTGAGGTCTTCCGAGGGCCTGCTCCTGGTGGTTCCACCTAGATCCATCCTCCGATTGGAATCCACCAGGGGAAGAGCCTTCAGCGTGGTGGCGCCCCTCCTGTGGAACTCCCTGCCTCTGGAGGTCAGGCAGGCGCCAACCTTGTACTCCTTTCAGCGCTTCCTGAAAACATCTTTATTCCAAGAAGCCTTTCTTTAACATGCAGCCTGGGATTACTGTTATTGCTTCTTTTAAATTTTGTTTTAACTGTTTTTATTGTTTTAATTTTCATTTTACCTTGTACACCACTCCGAAATTTTTCAATGGGGAGCGGTATATAAATATTCTAAATAAATAAATAAATAAAATAGGTAAGGTAACTTAATTTACACTGCAATGCTATACCCACATATTTGTGAGAAAATTCTATTGAACTAAATGGGACTTACTTTTGAGTAGACATGCATAAGATTGCAGTTACTGAACCAATGTCTGATGGCATAACAGTATACAACTTTTAAAACTGCACAAAAAGGAGAGAGAAGTCTCAGGATGCTATAGACAAGTTTATTGTACAAAAGCCTGACATGTTTTGGCCTCTTGGTTTTTTAGGCCTTCAGGGGTTGTTATAATGTCTGCAGAAATTATTAACAACAAATTGTCTTGTGATGGTGACTAGATCTTTAACTTTGCTATTTCTTATTGTCTGTGATCAATATTGAAATTATGCTTATTATAAATTTACCACAAGCAGAAACCATTTCTTCCTCGGCCTTCATTGAGCTAATCCATGGCTTGACCCAATGCCTTCTGAAGTTACTGACAAATCTTTTTTCATTGAGAGAAGACTGTAACTTTTCACAGCTGCCACAGCAATTTAGTATTCCCTGGCTCATTCTGTCAGATGAACTATAGTAAATGGTAAGTGGAATAAGGGAACATGGTTCCTTCTTACTAATCTGAGAGCAGCAGAGTAGACGGTTATTCTCTACTGAAATTTAATGTAATTTATTTTTTGTGCCATTAAAATCAGTTATTCTCACAGGGGTATTCGACCAGATCTGTTGCATTGTATATAGCAACTGGAAGACACCACTAAAATACTGCATTGAGTCTGTAAGTATTCTGAACACTGACACTGAAAGCAGGCACCACCAGCTCAGTGCCAACCAGGCATGTGCATTTATTAAATATGCACTTGCCCATTTGTCTATAAAGAAGGGATGGGGCTTAAAAAACTTTTGATAAGAATCACGCAGAGGATGGGAGCAAAATCCAGTCCCCACCTCTGCCTTACTTTGCTGCATGAAGCTTTCCCCCACAGCTTAACTGCAGGGAAAAGCTTAATGCAAGTGAAGCAGCAGGAAGAAAACGGCTTAAAGCAGCAGACCATAGGGAGGTACAGCAGGGAAGGGCTTTTTTCCCCTTTCTCCTCTCTGCCTGCTCTCCCATTAGTATAAAAAGTTAAAATTACCCCATTCCCACTTTATAGCTGAAAGGAAAGCATATGTTTAATAAACACACATACATCTGATATTTAATGAACACACAGTTTTGTTTGGTCCTTATACAGTCTAAGCTGTGATGTCCCCAGAAAAAAAATCTGGTTTCAGCAATGAACAAACTCATTATATGAGGATGATTTATCTCTCACTTATAAAGCACCTAAAATGTTCTAAGTACTGTACAGTCCCTGCCCAATTCATGGATGATACTGATTATTTAGATCCAGTCCAATTGGTTTCAAGTCTCGTAATGGGAAGGAAACAGCCTTGGTCTCTCTGGTTGATGACTTACGCCAGTGAATGAATGGAGGGAGTGCAACCTTGTTCATTCTTCTGGATCTCTCAGCAGCTTTCGGTACCATCGAAATGGTATCCTTGTTTATCTGGATTGGGTGGCATTGTTTTAAAGTGGTGCTGGTCCTTCCTGTAGGAACAATCCCAGAAGGTGGTGCTGGGGACTTTTGTTCCATCCAATGGCCATTAGCCTGTGGGGTGCTGCAAGGCTCCAACCTGTCACCATGCTTTTTAACATCCACATGAAACGAATGGGGGAAGTCATTCTCTGGAATAAGTTACCATCAGGGGTCTGCCAGGCCCCATCATTGCAGGCTTTTAAGAAGGCCCTGAAAACATACTATTTTACTTACGCCTTCCTCTGATATGTTTGCTGTTTTTATTGCTTTTTAAGAGCATATCTTTTTTTAAAAAACTATTATACGCTTCGGTACTGAAAGGCAGCCAAGAAATATTTTAACTAAGTAAATAATTCTTAAAGTTACATAATCTCAGAACAGAATCTGCAGCATCATTTTATCTTGACAGGCAGGACTCCCCTTACACATATACACACACAACCCAGCAGCCCTAGGTCAACAGCAGAGGCCAGAGTGCGCTCCTCTTCAGCTCTGCAGTTCCAGGATGACATGATCTTAAGCATGACAATATTCCTCCATCTCTCACCAGCAATATCTGGATAACAGCACTGATTTACAATTTGTTATAAGGATTACTGAGGTAAGTGTATGTGAAGCACATCTGTGAAGTAACTGGTCTGCAACAGGTGGTTTGGAAACCACAACTGGGTTGCACTCCCTCTCCCCAATCTAACATGGGTTGCACCAGTGACATCATTAAAGGCACAGTCCTATGCATATTTAAACAGACAAAAAAGTCCTACAATTCTCAGCATACTGCGAGTTGTAGGCCTTTTTTCCTGCCTAAACATGCATTGGATTGCACCCTTAGTAATCTTTTTGGTGGTTGTTGCTTTTAAGCAGAGGTGACGCCAGGAAAACTGGGGTTGGGAGAGCCAGGATTTAATCCATGTTATATAGGACTTTAATATACAGTTACTGAAAACTGGGGGTGGTGGGAAATATTTTTGGGTGGGGAGGAAGCCTACTATCCCTTGGGAGTCATTCCTACACGCACACGGACCGGGGGAGAACAGAGGAGGAAAAAATGAAGAAAAACAGAGAGACGTTAGGATGTTTTAAAATGGTTGCTAAATTGCAGATTGGGGCTAAAGGTAGTTCCGAGATTTCAAAAAGTTGGACTATCGCCCAATGCTAATCAGAATGATTAAACTCTAGTGAGTCATCAGGGCTCCAATAAAACCATGATCCTGCCTTCGCTCACGGTGCAACGGAGGATCTCGGAAATGCTATAATCTTCCCATCCAGGATTCTCTGATCTCCCTTAAAACGGGCCGCTCTCCTGCTATCCCCTCCGCATTCCGCCCTGCCTGAACAGCACTCTCCTGCCTCACTGTTTCCAGCCGTCCGCCAAGGTCGCGCCACCTCCCTCGCCTTAAACTTCAGCGCTACCCAGCGTGCCAGCCTGAAGCAAGCTTTTTATCGCCTCCCGCTCCCCACTTCTTCGGCTGGACACCCGCATCCCTCCCTCTGAAAACGGGAAGCAGGCGGAGGAGCGACCCGAGGAGAGGGAGAGGCGGAGGAGACTCTCCGACTTTGTCCGAAACCTTCCCCTTCAACGCTTTCGTCTGCGCTTGCGCGGACGCGGTGCCCAAGTACAGTCCAGGCGGGCAGACGGCGTGAGAACAGCTCGCGCATGACCGTTAGGCACCTTCCAGCTTCGTCGTCTGTAGGCGCCGAAGTCACTCGGCTAAACCCGTCGCTTTACGACTCCTTTCTCTCCCCCCACCCCGCCGCTCGTTTGCCTTGACCCTGGAATCTCAGCAGAGACTGAGTCCGTAGAGAGACGAAGGCAGGAGCCGCGGCTGCCGCCCGCCGCCGCTGCGGGGGCTGGAAGATGGCGGTTGGGATGGGGAGGAGGCGGCGGCAGGAGGCGGAGGCGGCGGCGGCACGGGATTGGGGAAAAGGACAGCGGGGCTTTTCGCGCAAGCGAGGCCGACGCGAGTAGCGCCTCCGCCGCGTCTCCTGGAAGCGCTTCTTCGGCCACTTCTCCCCAGCCCGTCTTCTTCGTTGGGCGGCCCCGTTTCCCACCGGCCCGAAATGGACCTGGGCGCTGCGCTTTTCCCGTTGGCAGCGCGGCTGCGGGAGCCTTTTCGCGCGTTGCTGCCGCTGCCTTGAGACGCCGCCGCGTCTTGCGTGTCCTGCGGGCGGCCCCTGAGGGAGAGGCGGCCCGAGGCTTGTGCCCCTGGCTGCGCGAAGCCAGAAGACTCCGGAGTCACGTTCGCTGCTGGGGGGCGGTGCGGACCCCCACGCCGCCTCTGCCGCCGCCGCCGCCAGGGAAGATGTCGGATACAAAGGTGAAAGTGGCCGTCAGAGTCCGGCCCATGAACCGAAGAGGTAGGATGAAATTATTATTATTAATCATCATCATTTCCAATAGTCCCTAACTGAACCCGTCTTCTTAACCCCTTAGAAATGTCTTTGCCCTCTCTCGCCCCCTCCTCTCCTCGGACTGACTTGTTTGCGGAGTGGTTGGGATGGGATTGGAGAGGGAGGGAGAGAGGGAGGGAGGGAGAATTAAGAATTCCAACTTATTAGACCCGCCCCCACCCCACTTTTGGCTCGGGGGAGAGGGGAGTTGTAGTCTAACTTCCCCAAACTTTGCCTCCGCAACTGGGGAAGGTCTTGGGAGCTGGTTTAGGTGCAAACCTATGGGGATAAAGCGAGGACCTGAACTTTTCCTCTCTTTTTTTATGTCTAACGATCCGGAGATTTTCGCTGGAGCGCAGCCTGCCTTTTCTAATATGAGGGGCGTGGAGCTCAGGACAAACCCCGTCGCTCCTTGCAAAGCTGCCTGCTAAGAGAAGAGATAGTTTTCTCGCTTATTGGGTGGGGAACCTTGCTGACTCCCTGAGGCGATTTTCCTCAGATAACCTCTCAACCTGTGGCTCTCTTTCCTCTTTTTCACCCAGTTTCCCCTTTCCTTCATCGAAAAACTGGTAATACAGTCTTCTAGTATAGAAGACTGCCTTCTTCATATTCAAAATCACTAAATGTGGCTTGGTTATTCCCATCATGTCCTCTAGCCCCTCTCTTGCAGTCACAATCTTAGTGGTTAAGGTGAGAGAGTTATTTATTTACCCATCCTTTCAGTGCACAGTTGCGTGTGAAAGGGGATTTCTACTCCCAAAGTAGCGGTGTGTGGACATGGAATTGGGATGGCATGGTAGACGACAGCATGATCTCACATGTGTGGCATGAGGCAACATGCAATCCAGGCATTTGAACTAGACTCTGAGACAGACTGGCGAACTGCTGTAGGTGCATCTTGACTGTTCAGAAAGATGCCCATGCGCCTCCTGTATTTACGAAACCACATATTTCCCCACTATGGAGAACCTCCATCAAATCTGTAGGTCTCCAACTTCTTGTTCCAGAGTTTTTTGTTTTTTTGGAGGACAACGCCCATATCATTTCCTATACTCCTAGCAGCAAATGGGAGTTGTTTTCTAGACTTAAGAAGAAAGAAACAGGAAAAGCCTTGCTGGCTAGGGATGAAGTGTATATCATTCTGTAAGGGAATGTTCTGATGTCCTCTGTTGTATTTTGTTCCAGAGCTGGATCTGAATACCAAGTGCATTGTGGAGATGGAAGGGAATCAAACTGTGTTGCATCCTCCACCTTCAAACAACAAGCAGGGAGAAAACAGGTAAAATGGAACAAATCCAGATTTATATTCTCAAGCAAGATGAGTTGCTTCTGAGTTCTTGCGTTCTGGGGCATGATCCATGTAAATGAGGAATAACATCAATTTAACTTCTTGTAAATCAGAAATAATGTCATATTAACCTACAACAGTTTTGAGTGTGGAGTTGGCACAGGCAAAAAGTAGTGTTACCTTGTAAGTGTGAACTACATTATTACAAGTTCATATAGTATCAAGGTTGATTTAGGAGCAAAATAATCTCTAGATTCTTAGGCTTTGATGGAAACTGTTGGGGCTATTTACTATATTCTGACGTACATTCATGTGAGCAGATGTATCTCCTGATTTCCTTTTTAGTTCTGATTTATTTTAATGAAGAAAGTGTGCTGAAATAATTCATATATTTGGCATTTATTTGTAAAGCGCTGAAAAGAATAGTTGGAAACAATCCAAAATGCCAATGCGCCAGACTGTAAAAATAGATCAGCTTTTTTTCCCTTCATGAGGGGTCAGGAGGGGAGGTTGTACAGAGGAGACACAGAAAGAAAAGTTACATTATCATCTGATTTGTGTAAGTTATCTATTGATTATTGTAAGCACTTGGCTCTAGATATTTTTATTTAAGGGGATTCTCAGTTACAATATTTTTTCAAAAGACTGTATTGTTTTATGTAGAATAGGTTGGAGTTATACTATTCTGTCAAAAGCAGTTAATTACTAAGGAGGGAGGGCAGCAGAATTGTACTGTTGATGAACTGTATGGTTGTAGTGCTTTTCTTGTGCTGCTCAGATTCCAGTACTTGAGACATTTGGATCTAAACTTTGGCATCAGAAGATAAAGGGAAGTGTTTGAATAAATGACTGAGAGGTGTGCGAATCTCACAGTTTAATGTCACACTTTGAACAACTAAATTATCATGGACCTAATATTGTGTGCCAGTACAACAAGATAAATTGGTCGGCTTGTCAAACAGGGGATCAGGAAACATTAAACACCTCTGTGGAAGGAGTTTCAGGGTCTACGTGCCACCACTGAGGAGACCCTGTTTCTCATGCCCACCAAATCAGACTTAGATGGTGGTAGCATGTGGAGCAGAGCTTCCAGAAGATCTTAACAGGTGGACAGGATCATGCAGGAGCAAGCTGTCCTTTACGTATTTTGATCAGGCAGGAAGCCTTGGTTTTCTTCTTGGACTCTTCTCTCTCCTTTCCTCTCATACTCAGTCCTTCATCTGATCATTCTGCTTCTCCATTTACAACATTGCAAAATAAGGACTTTCCTTTCTGTCTCCTCAGCAAAATTTTGGTTCAAGCCCTGATAATCTCTTGCTTTGATTGCTATCATCTTCGCCTTTCTAGCCATCTGCTTTTTTACCCTTTTTTACTTAAGTACATAAGTACTTTTTTACTTATGCCAAACTCTCAGCACTCTGACCATGTGATACTCCTCCTTAAATCCCTACACTGATTTTCTGTCCTCTCCCAGTTCCTGCACAAGTTTTTCCTCTTTGCCTTCAAAACCCTCAATGGCCTTGCCCCCTACTTATTTCTTTGCTCTTAAATCCTAACTCATCCTTACCTGTGACCTTCATTTGTGTAGTTCTGCAATGCTCAGCTATCCAAGGATCTCCAGCTCCCCAAAATAATTGCTCTTTCTTCCTTGCTGCCCTTTATGTTTGGAACTGGCACCCAGAATGCCTCCATGAGGTCACCTAAATTATTCTCTTTAGATCTTTCCTCAAAACGCATTTTTCTGTGAATCATTTAGAACTACCCCTAGATGTATATCTTAAATCACCACATGTTCTTCCCCTGTTTACTTCTGCCTCCATTTCCTCTCCTTTCTCTATTGTTTCCCTTGTGTCTGCTTTTAGATTGTAAGACTCTTGGCATAGAGAATTGTCCTGTCATCATTTATACAGCACCATGTACGAAGATAGCGATATATGTGAATATACACATATTTAATGGTATTCATCAGTACTTTGAATTGGGCTCAGAAACATATTGGGAGCCAATGATGACTGAATATTGGTGTGATATACTCTGAATAACTTGCCCTCAACACTAGTTTGGCAGCATGCTGTATCAGCTGCAGTTTCCAGGCACTCTTCAAAGTGAGCCACATGTAGGGTGCCTAGTCTGGATGTAACCAAAGCATGTGGCCAGATTGTCCTCTTCTAGCAACAGCTGCAATTGACACATTATCCAAAGATGAACAAAAGCATCTCTAGCCACAGCAGCAATATGACCTTCCAGCAGCAATGATAGATCTAGAAGTTCTCTTAGATTGCAAACATAGACAAGTAAAAGATTTTCACTTCTCTATTGATTTAACTGCAAACCTGATATGTAATAGTAGCCTAATGAAATTGCAGTTGACCTGGAACACACAACCCAATCCTATATAAAATTAGGCATATCTAAAAAAAATGAGCGTAATGGGTCTTAGGCATGCTCAATTCTGGCTAGAATCAGCCTATTAGTAGGATGAAGCTTCTTGACTTAGGATATTCCAGTCGTAACATCACATACAGTCATGTGAAAAAGAAAGTACACCCTCTTGGAATTGTATGATTTTACATATCTGGACATAATAACAATCATCTGTTCCTTAGCATGTCTAAAAATTAGGTAAATACAACCTCAGATGAACAACAACACATGACATATTACACCGTGTCATGATTTATTTAACAGAAATAAAGCCAAAATGGAGAAGCCATGTGTGAAAAAGTAAGTACACCCTTACTGCTTCCATAGGAATTAAGATGCTAAGTAGCAGACAGGTGCTGCTAATCAAATGCCCGTGATAATTGATCATCAGCAAGTATGACCACCTCTATAGAAGCCAAAGTTTTTTCAGTTTGCTGGTCTGGAGCATTCAGGTGTGTGTTAACACAATGCCAAGGAGGAAAGACATCAGCAATGATCTTAGAGAAGCAATTGCTGCTGCCCATCAATCTGGGAAGGGTTATAAGACCATTTCCAAACAATTTAAAGTCCATCATTCTACAGTGAGATAGATGATTCAAAAGTGGAAAACATTCAAGACAATTGCCAATCTTCCCAGGAAAGGATGTCCCAACAAAATCACCCCAAGGTCAGACTGTGCAATGCTCAGAGAAAAAACCCAAAGAGTTACATCTCAGACTCTACAGGCCTCAGTGAGCATGTTAAATGTTAAAGTTCATGACAGTGCAATTAGAAAAAGACTGAACAAGTATGGTTTGTTTGGAAGGGTTGCCAGGAGAAAGCCTCTTCTCTCTAAAAAGAACATGGCAGCACAGCTTAGGTTTGCAAAGTTGCATCTGAACAAACCACAAGACTTCTGGAACAATGTCCTTTGGACAGACGAGATCAAAGTGGAGATGTTTGGCCATAATGCATAGCGCCATGTTTGGCAAAAACCAAACGCAGCATATCAGCACAAACACCTCATACCAACTGTCAAGCACGGTGGTGGAGGGGTGATGATTTGGGCTTGTTTTGCAGTCACAGGACCTGGGAACCTTGCAGTCATTGAGTCGACCATGAACTCCTCTGTATACCAAAGTATTCTAGAGTCAAATGTGAGGCCATCTGTCCGACAGCTAAAGCTTGGCTGAAATTGGGTCATGCAACAGGACAATGATCCCAAGCACACCAGCAAATCTACAACAGAATGGCTGAAAAAGAAAGAATCAAGGTGTTGCAATGGCCCAGTCAAAGTCCAGACTTCAACCCGATTGAAATGCTGTGGCGGGACCTTAAGAGAGCTGTGCATAAACAAATGCCCTCAAACCTCAATGAACTGAAGCAACGTTGTAAAGAAGAATGGGCCAAAATTCCTTCACAACGATGTGAGAGACTGATAAAGTCATACAGAAAATGATTACTTCAAGTTATTGCTGCTAAAGGTGGTTCTACAAGCTATTGAATCATAAGGTGTACTTACTTTTTCACACATGGCTTCTCCATTTCTGTTAAATAAATCATGACACGGTGTAATATGTCATGTGTTGTTGTTCATCTGAGGTTGTATTTACCTAATTTTTAGACCTGCTAAGGAACAGATGATTGTTATTATGTCCTGATATGTAAAATCATACAATTCCAAGAGGGTGTACTTTCTTTTTCACACGACTGTAAGCTCCAAGTTGTTTTCTTCGGTTTTCATCTACATAAATAAATTACAATGCCATCTTTTTTCTTTGTAGACTGATTTATATATTGTATAGTGAGTTTTTAAAGTTTATCTTAATTTATATTCCTTTTTTAGGTTATGTTTTTTTCTTAAAGAACATAAACATGATAGACATTAGAGGAAAATATGTGGGATTTATAATGGCCCATGTGGTTTGTTCTTTTATTTACTACTGCTTCAAGCCTTAGAGGAAGTTAGAAAGGAAAGGTTCCAGCTCTAGGGAATTGGTGTTTGTTTCAAAAGCCTTAACTGAAACTTATCTAAATGGTGTGTCAAGTGAAAAGAGACAGCTACCAACTGTCTTGTTTATCCAAAGGAATTATCAGCCAGAAAGAAGCTGCTATGCAGATGCTCTTAATATCACCTGCCTGAGGTAGCAGATAGAATAACAGCTGACAGCAGACTTTGCCTTTGTTTATAAGAAACTGTAAAAAAAAAATCTGATTTTGACCTCTCTTAAATTGCCTTTCCTGTTAAAACCTTTCAGCTTCTGAAGTGCTATCCTTAATTTGGTTAGAGTTTTAATTTTTTTTTAGTAGAAACAATTACTTATGAGCTGCTTTAGCATCATTTCACTAATCCCATTCTAGACAGTGACCTAGATACTATTCCAGTGGAGTACTATTCTTAAAGTGTGCATTATTAAAGCCCTATTCAAGTTACAGACCTATGTCAATGTTTCTGATAAATATTTATTGATTTGATCGATGTATAGACCACTCACTATATTTTTTTCTTTATTTAACATTATTTTTAGACTTCCTTTAAGGGTAAAAACCTCACATTAAAAAAACCTTGTAGTGTTTTACAATACAAGATTAAAATACAGAACAGTTAAAAAAATTAAATTGATAAACTAACAGTTAAACTGGGCAGCAGAATCAGTCAGGGAAGCCCTAAGTGAAGAGAGAGGTCTTTAATTGGAATCTTAAGCATGCTATAGTTGGGAGACCCCCAAATACCAGTGAGGGCATTCCACAAGGTGGGCACCACCTCAAGGAAGGTTTTAATGTCTCCTTCAAGGTCACAGTACAAGCAAAGCTTTGGAGAAGCTTAGCAATCGCATGAGGGCTATATTGATCCACCTGGTCCCAAGATATTCAGGGCTTTAAATACCAACGAGTCCTTGAATATGGTTTGGTAGCTAATAGACAGCTTATGCAGTTGCTTCAACACCGGTGTAATATGTGGATGGCCAGGAGCCCCACTCAGCATTCTTGCTGTCACATTCCACATGAGCTGCAACTTCCAGAACAAGCACAAGGGTAGCTCAATATTAAAATGCATGGACTAAAGTGATCAGAATATCCCTGCCAGGGAAGGGTGGCATGCCAACCAAAGCTGGTAATAGGCACTCCTCATCACAGATGTCATTTGGGCTTCTAATGACACCAATAAATCCAAGAGGACCTCCAGCTATGTAATCTGAGGGAGCAAATTCCCTAATTTCCTCATCTGTGTCATGTCTAACCCTACTGTGTTTCGGGAGAAGGTGTTTCAGATAATCAATCAGAATCAGATTCAGAACTAGAAGACGCAGTGCCAGACACCAGCCAGCCCGTACCAGTGGGGGAGGAAGCTCTCACGGGCGATTCCACAGCTGGGAGTTAGTCCCCTCCAGAGCTTATCTCCTCAAGGCCAAATCCTACACACTCAGTGGAAAATGAGAGTGCTTCCGGGGGCGAGCGTTCCGAGACACTAACTGATGCTAGGATTTGCCGGAAGCTAAAACGCACAGCGCGTAAAGAAGCCATGAGAAAGTCGGAGAGACTATGCCAGAACCTACCACCGCCCCAGGTGCTTTGAAGTTACGGGCATTTGAGAAGTAACTTCTTTCTCTTCTTGAACAGTATTGAGATTCTTAATATATGTATCGGGCAACTCTATGTAACTCATAGGCTGGTTACTCCTGCTGCGAGAATAATTGACTATTGCTAAAGGAAAACAGTAGAATTGCTGTACAAGTGAGCTGTGGTCTTAACCTAGCATACAATGGAATCCTATCTACTTTTACTTAGAAGTAAGCCCCATCTCCTTCAGTGTGACTTTCTCCTTCAGTGTGCAGCTGTAGTGTTTTTATTTATCTTTTCTATGGTTGTGTAGTTGGCTTGCTTCTGGTTTTTCCAGGATGAGTTTTCTTTTATTGTATTGTAGAAATGTAAAGGAGCTCTGCTTTCCTCAGGTCGGGATAATTTTGTTTAAATTCTTGGCCTGAATTCTTGGCTTCCTTTGTATAGGGGAATGAAAACAAGGATGTGTGGATTTTAAGGAAAACATCTAAATCTCTAGATTTGAAGTTACTGTGGCATATTCTGACAGCCAGTTCTTTGGGATATGTGAGCATGAACACAATCAATGTGTCCATTCTACTTAACCCATAGCTCTACTTTTTAAAAAGTGATGAATAGTAGCTGCCACTTCGGAACTCTTCATTCTGGGAGCTCATCCCGGGTGGGAAGTAGAGCAAGCGTCACATACATGCTTGCCAGGTCACTAGCAGTATCCATTCCTGGGCAAGGTCCTTGAGTGGGTGGTTGCGGGCCAGCTCCAGATACTCTTGGATGAGACTGCCACAGAGTAGGCTTGATAATGAGCTCTAGTCAGTGTTTGACCAGACTCAGCACGAGTTTTCCTCCACCCATGTTCTAGCTGTCTCCCATCTAGCTTCATTGCCCTCAGCTCAGGTGTATCCCAAGGAGCTGGCCAGGCTCTGCTCAGAAGGAGAGGGTGCTTGGGCACGATCTTGTTACCCCCCCCCCCCCAGTCATCTGCATTCCATAGAGCAACCTAGACTTTGGCAGGAGCAACAGCCATACCAGCAGGAAAACCATTGGAGTCCATTAGCCTCTGGGGCAGACCATTTTAATAGCAACCCCCCTTGCAGAGAGGAAAGGCTGCCAAAAGTCTAAACCTCACTAGAAAGCAGACCATGACAAGGGGATAGATGTTAATTCCCCCACTTTCAGATCAACATCCTTCTGCCAGTTGAGAAAACCAGATCAAGCGTGTGTCCTTTTACATGCGTTGGGCCAGTGACATGTTGAGACAAACCCATGGTTGTCATGGTGGCCATGACACGGATACAACTGCCATGGCATGGAAGTTGAGATCCCCTAAAACCACCATCCTGGGGGTCCTCAACACCAAAACTGAAACAACCTCCATCAGCTTAGGCAGGGACTCTGATGGGTAGCAGCGTGGGCTGGTACCCAAAACAAAGACACTCAAGACCCACACACGAATGAACAGGAAGCCTAGAGAAGGAGATCATATTTCTATAGACCACAGCAGCCCCTCCTTCCCAGCCCTCAAATCGGTGCTGGTGCGGTACCGAGTACGCAAGAGGGCAAAGCTGGGTGAGAGTAACCCCTCGCAGTTCACCCACCCTGGTCTCAGTGATACATAACCAGGTCAGCCCCCTCATCCCCAATCAAATCATGGATGAGGGAGATTTTGGGGTCGGGGGGGGGGGAACTGACCTGGCATGCAGCAGCAGCACCAAACCTGAGGGCAAGCTAATAAGGTTGCCAGGAACCATCCAATTGGGGGAAGAACCAGAAGAGGGGGATAGCTGTAAAAGATCTAGCCCCTCCTCTTCATCTAGCCTGTTGTTCCCCCAACACCATACCTCCCCCTACCCATGTACATAGTTATGTGGGCACCCCCTTGCTCCCCTGAGCTCCCAGGCATATAATAAAAATTCCAGTTTATAAAATGAAATATAAAATTCTGCAAATTTCTTCTGGTTGCTGCTTTGGACTGGTTGTAGATATCCACACAGGCAATAAGGCAGGTCTGTTGTGTGCTCTGTGTGACTCAAAGTGTGGCACTAAAATATGAGTGCTTTGATTTGTAGAACAAAACAAATTTAAGTTGTCTGTCATGACCCTGCAATTTTAAAATGGTCTGCAAAAATAGTGGTTGGGAACCACTGCTCTCTAGTACCCTACACTTTAGCAGCAATATAGCTTGTCACTTGGTTGGCACCAGTAGACATCCAGGTAGAGTCTGTGATTTATAGCACATTCCGCAAGATGAATCTAGACCTTTAAAAAAGTACATTGGACATACTCAGTTCTGTGCTGAAGGGACATTTATCAGTTAACAAGCCAGTATGTTCATGTTTGGAAGATTTGTGTTTTGTTTTTCAAACTTTGCTGTTTGTATCCTTGTTCTGTCAGTCAAGACCAACTGAATTAGGGCAATGATTCAGTTTACTATGCTTTATTAGTGTGGTCTTTGTCTTTGGAAGGAGTTATCTTTCTGCTTTATATTTTTCTAGCCCTGAGAATGTATTAAAGAAAGTTGTAAATAAATTCTAATTGGTGTTTTGCATGTGCTATAGAAGCTGTGGCTGCCTTAAGAAAGAACAGCCTAAAACTGCATGCAGTATGGATTTTGAGGATTATGCAAAAAGATACCAGCTCAGAGGCCATTTATTACTTCACAAGTTCTTGTGCCGAGATGCAGTAGTGTAATTATTTGAGGGCAGAAGTTGCTACAAATATGTGTGCAGCTTGCCACACTCCCCCTGACAAATATCCTCACTGTACTTACTTACTTAGTATCTGTGGAAAAGGAAGCAAGTATTAGCCCCAATGGCTACTTGAAACCATGAGGGCTACAAAGCTCAGGAAAATTTTGTGGTTTTTGAAGAGGAGCCTGGAATAGAGTTGGAATGCCAATCTATTAACAAGTCAAGTATTAATGAAGCCAAGAATGGCCTTGGGTAGGTGGTGGCCGGTTGTTTTTATGTATCATGGTGGCATCTGAGAAAGGCAGGATGTGAAATTATGCAGAGGCAGGCAAAGCTATTCCTTAACAAAAACAGTGGAAGGATATATGGAAAAACTATTAAAGTTCAGCACTAGTTCTTTCTTCTCTGTACCACTTGAAAGCAGAATGGAGAAATGCTTGGTGAATTTTTGTGCTAGGTGTCTAGCTGTGATCATTGTGCGTTGTAGTCACTGATCAAGGAAGAGCAAATGGGTCTACAGTAGACTTCCATTCCCCCCCTCCCCGCCCTTTTGTGTTTGACCAAACATATTTGATCAGACAAATGCTCAACTCTAAGCAGAGGTGCAAAGGCCTGGAGGGAAAAAAAGGGGGGTTTCCATTTTTCCAAAGTTATTTTTGGTTTTCCTCCTGTCCCTAAATTAGTAAGGTTTGGTTTGTGAAATATTTTCATTTAGAAAGATAAATAAAATGTTTAAGACAAGATATTCATGTATTGCTATCTGGCCTTTACTCCCCTGATGTAATAGCAAGACTTTTATGTAAAACCATGTACACTATCAGGTCATTACAGTTCCTATACACTGAGGATACACAGTACAGTGCAACTCTCAAATGCAAGAGCAAGATGCATTTTTGCCATGAAAGGACGCTACCATTTTCTTAAGAGAAAGGAAGAAGTATTCATTGCCTTCTTGTGGGCTTCCTCTTGTTGACATTTGATGTACAAACATAAGTAACCAAGGGTGCAATCCAATTGGATGGATGGGGAATGGGGATTTCCTCTTTCGAAGCCATAACTCTGTCTATGACCTTAAAGGGTAAAATCCCAAACATCCTATGGCCTTTCAGGGTCCATAGGATTGCTCTCAGAGTAACTTTAGATCTGTAAAGAGTGCTAAAAATATAAGAGTGCCATGTTTTTCCTTTTTACCCAAAAATTCTTTTTCCCAAGAAAAAATGGAATAATATTTTTTCCCTGTGGCTTCAAAATTTCCAGAAATTTTATATCTTTGTCCTAGGGCATGAAGTGGAAAGACAAATGGGTTCTGCTGCAAATGGTGGTACATTGGGAAGATATGCTCTGGAAAAAACAGCTGGAGTAGATGACCAACCCCAAATTTCTATTAGCAAAACACTTATTTTCTCTTATAGTGGAAGCAATTCTTTTGTAAAACAGTATCTGTGTGTATCAGCAAAGTGAAAATATAGGAGCTATGTGTACTGCAGTGGTTCTTGTGGACTTCCAAATATGGTATGGCAGAGAATAAGGATGAAGTTTCTTTTTTTGTTAAAAAGAAAAACACAACAGCAACACTGGCAATACAGCTTTCAGGGGAACTATTTCCTAATGTGATTTCAGACTGATCTTTAGTTTCTCCTTACTCCAGACCTGCAAAACTGATATTTTTATGGGTCAGTCTTATTTTATGTAATCATCTTGAATTTCATATGTGCCTCTAGCCAATATTTTTCTAACTACATTTTCTAAAAAAATATATCTGTCTTTGTGTGTTATATAGGTGTTGGTTTTCTCTAATGTCACAGTTGTATACTTAGAAACGCAAACCATGCTAAAAACCCTCTGTGTACAAAGTTAGCATTTACTGCTCAAGGTATCTCAGAGATAGCCTAAGACATTTGGCTGCCTGAAGCAGATTAGCAAATTCCCCCCCTCCAGTTAAGGTGTAAGGCTAGCCAAGGTATTTGGCATCTGAGGCTAAAAATCCTACAGGTGCCTCTCCTTCTTCCTGACAGCCAAAAATACAATAGTAATGAATTAAATAACATTCAGCTTTCTGCCCTTTCAGGATACCCAAAATCAGCTGTTTGAGATAGCTGCCTCACTCAGGCACTCTTGGTGCACAGATCTTCAGTAGCTGCAATTAAGCCACAGCACAGTTTAGCATAATGACTTATGCAATCGATTTTAAAAATTACTATTATGTAAAGAAAAGAAAACAGTGGTAATAGAAGACTAGAAGGGACAGTATCAAATATATGAGTTGAAGAATTTAAAACAAGAAAATGAACACCTTCAGGAGGAGGTGGTTCAGTATAAGGAGATAAAAGGAGAAATGAGGCAGTAGTACTACATCTGGAAACTAACTCTAAGCAGAAGCAATTTTTATCAATGAACTAAAAAATGATTTGAAAAAGGAATGGGTAAAATAGTGAATCACAAGTGGAAAAGGAAAATTGACGTCAAGGAACAAAAGACTTAAAGCAGAAACGCTTCGTTGCACAACAGAGGAAGCAAGATTAAAAGCATACATTATATTGTAGAAACTTGACATTTCAGACCAGCCAAAGACTCTTCAAAACTGAACTACAAAATAAGGTTCAAATAAGTAAAGTTGAGAATCAGTGGGGTGAATAAGAATTATAATCAACCACCACAGCAAAGACAACTAGAAGAGAGCTGAGGAAAACATTGTATAATTAACAGACATTATGAAAAAATGGCACTGAAAGCAAGAAAAAGTACACTTATAATCAGTTGAGATACAAAAGCAGTCATGTTGGCCATAAGAAATTCCAAAATCAGTATAGTGTAATACCTTCATTGGGACAGTGTGCAAGGTATTACAAAAAGAAGATTGGAGGTAAATTTAGATGCTCTATGTAAAAAAGAGTCAATAGAAGCCAAATTGGGTAGTTTTACCTGGTAGTTGGAGAGGGTGATGTAAAATCCTCTTCCTCCAGTGTAAGGTCCTGCTGTTGAATGGCTGAATTTGGTATTCTCCAAGTTACCCAACAACTACAAAAGAAACAAAGGCTGCTCTTTTGGCCATAAGGAAAAAATGAAAAATCTGTTGAGTTGGCCGAATAAAGGTATTACACTGTATGGATTTTGGATTTTTTTTCTTATGGATTTTTCATAAGAAAATAACCTGGTTCACACAGTCAAAGCAGCCCACAGATGGTTGTTGGGCTGTGGTGCATGTTGGCATGTGTCAGGCGAGATTTGCGTATTCAATACCTGGCTTTGGCTTGTCGCAAAGGTTATGTGCGAGTTGTTAAGACTTAAGTGGAAGGAAACACAGGATTTTAAAGATACTTTAGAAAAATATTATTTATACTTTACTGTTACTCTGTCGTTCAAATTTGCTAGGTTATGTAAGCAACCTACTCTTCGCTATAAAATTTTGAATCTGCTGCTAAAGCATTATTTATATTAAAGTGTTTATTTTCAGTTTGAGATAGATATTAAACATAGTAAAGTTTTGTCCTATTACTCCTTTCTCTTGTTCTACTTTTAAAGATCAAATATCAGTATTCTTTTGTTCCAGAGTGAAACAGGTTCAACTGAACATTAATACTCATGTTCTGAAGATCATTGCCTTATTTATTTATTTATTATTTTTATTAATTATATAGAATTGTAGTTGTTACATTGTGGTGGTTCTAGTAATTCATTTCAAGAAATGACTTGAAATTAATAGAGAAAATATTGAACTTAACAAGTTAGCAGTATTATACAGTTTCAGTGTTTTGTTCTTGTCAAGCTAACATCATTTTTTGTTTACTCTATTAGCGGAGATTGTATTTCCATACTTTTAAATTGTCCATGCCAATAAGGAAACGATTGTTCTTGCTGATAAGTTTTTCATGTGTTCATGTAGAAGAGTACGCTCAGAACAGTTGTACTTTCTTAGTAGAAAGTAATTTCAACATGTAGAAAATGTTAATAACAATTATTAATGCATCGTTTCAGTTGAAACCGAGAACTTAGAAATAAAGCTGTTTCTGTACCTCATGATTTCACAAGTCCCCTCTATTCAATTGACTACTGGTTTTGTAATATAATTCCTTTAAGATTTTGCCAAAGCTTGTCTGTAACTGACATAAATGGCTATATTTCTAAATTCTTTAATCAATTGCTTTGTCAGGAAAAGTGGAGTCTTCTGTGGCACTAACGTGGTATAGTGGTTAAATTGTTAGACTAGGGTTATGGGAACCCAGGATCAAATCTCCACTCGGTCCTGAAGGTCATGGCTTGACCTTGGATTATTCAACATCTCTCACCCTAACCTACCTCAGTCTCAGGGGTCGTTTCTCTATAACTTAACCCTGGTATTAAAACCAACTACTTGGCTGAATCCTGGCAATGACTTGCCACATATTAAGTTAAGGGGAGGCAGAGACAAGGACTTGCCTATAACAAGGATTGTTGTCTGGAGGACACAAAACATATGTGATCTGGTCGTAGTTTTCTTGTAACTGGTATGGTCAGTACTTAATCTCTAAAAAGAGAATGCTGATATCTTTCATGTAGAGGAGCAGTGATACAGTATATGTTTTACATTCTTCATATGCTCAGAGTCTTATAACACAGACACAAACATACAAGCTGTAGGCTTTCACATCCTGTCAAAGAGTTTAGGAAACTTGAGACATGTAACGAAGCTAAAAGAGTACATAGGATTGCAGCCTGATTTGGTTTTGCAGGGAGATTTGCAGCCTGGTCCTCTGTGTAGGAGCACAGAGCTCTGGTCAGCAAGAACATAGATGCTGCCAGAAAAAGAGCATGATGGGGCATGATGCAAAGAGCAATATGTGAGCAGTACAGAAGAGGCATGGTCCAGAGAGCGTGTGAGACAAGACCACATGCACATGGTACTCACCACCACCAGTTGAGATAGCCACCTTTGCAAGCTTGCTGTTATCCACGTTCTGCTGCACACCTCTGTTGTGCATCTAGAGCTCCTACTCCTTCCTCCTATATTCAGAGAGCCATGCCTGCTGCTAAAACCTCATCAGCTGGCAAAGTCAAGCCAACTCAGGGCACGCACCTCCTCTTCCATACCACTACTGCTGACCTGCTTGCTTCACACTCCCAATATGGGAGGTTGGCAGTGAGCCAGACTAGAGATCCTGGACAGGAATGAGCGCAGGAGGTAGGATTGCTTTTCCAAATTTTGTGCAAGCAGTGTCATGTGCACACACACCTTGCAAGCCACCTCCTGCCCACAAAAGGAGCAATTTTGAATAAACAAAAGGTGGAGAAATTCCAGGGGAATGAGGCAGAATAAACTCTCTACGGTTGACCTATCCCTAATCTGTCCAACATCGAACAGGAAGCTAATAGTATAGCAAAAAGATTTATATGTTCTTTAGCTTAGCATTGTTCCTGTGGACAGTATTTTCAGTTTTGCAGTAGCAGAAGGATAATAGCAATATCCGCTTTGGGGAACAGCTGCTGCTTTTATTCTAAATAGTGAACATTGTTACGCAGCAGTTTTAGGGTATTAACTATACCTTAACTATGTCATGAAAATATGAAGCTGCCATATACTGTGTCAAATCATGAGTCCAGCTAGCCCCATATTGTCCACTCTGAATGGCAGCAGCTCTTTCGTGTCCCATGAGTTTTCCCCAGCTCTGCTGAGAACATTTTACAGAAACTTGGGATTTTATGCATGCAAAGCATGTTCTCTACAAGTGAGCTATAGCCTCTTCCTTGTCCTTGTAATGATTATAAGAATATCTAATGCCTCTGAGAAATAAGTTCCTCATTCAAGTACTACCCTTCATATGTGTGGGTGTGTATAAAAATAGACAAGTAAAGGGGGGTATCTTGACACCGCACAGCAAAATTAATCTAGGATGTTGATGTGAGTGTAGTTGAAATAATTGTCTTAATAGCAGATGTGTTCATCTTTAGCAGTATTCTTTCACATCCTTCTTTCTGACAAAGCAGAATTCCCAGTGACTGGGTCTATATGGATTAGCACATGTAATGTTATTTCCGTTAGCTATCAGACAACTGAGATTGTTGTAAGGAAACATGAGACTTTGTATATATAATTGAACTCTTACATGTGCAATTTCTGTGTTGTGGTTATAATGTGGTTATTTTGCGGTTTCTGGAGATACTATTAAGGGCTGACCCACATATGCATGTATCTCATTAGATATTTGATTTTCAGTGATTAGCTGCTGCCTAAATTAACTTAACTGAAATGTCTTGTGTAATGAGGTGGCATGAAACCTCTGCCTGTGGTGTGTGTGAGGGCAGATACATATATCCAGCAATTAATGATACAGTTATCTATTCTGATCTATCCCTGATTATGTGCAATTAATCACATCAACAAGTAATGGCCCCAGATGGGATTGAGTATTCCCTATCTGCTTCTAAAGATAAAACCAGTGGCTTCAATGGGATCTTAATGAGCATTACAATGTAGATGTGAACACCCGTCCAGGTTCTAATTTGTATCTTCTGCAATCATGGAAGCTTGCTTTCCTCACACTCCTTTCTGGATCAGGGCATTGTTGGGATGAAATGAGCCTGCGATGAGCCATATGGTGGCATTCAAAATGCTTTAAAATGGCTATGCTACAAGTAGGAAGAACTGCAGAAAGGGATGGGAAGCAGTTGGTTCATTCTTTCACATTGTGCTGGAAATGATCAATTATCCAGAAATGCTTAGGCTTAAAATATTAAATCCAAAAAACGTTGGTGATACTATATTGATTTTTCCATGGTTCTGTTTTTAGGATTCCCAGTAAGTCTACAGAATTAATTTGAAATTTATTTACAGCAGTAAGATTAATTTTTAAGTAGCTGCTGGAAATCTAGAAATTACTTATCTGTTGATGAATGGCTGTATGAGGCTTGAGAGATTTGAGAAATATTCAGTATCTAACTGGTGTAAAGCCCGGACCATGGGCACTTGCATTCTGAGGGGAAAACATACTGTTCTTTGACTCCTGCTATATCAGTCCTCTAGAAGCTGTATGGAGGTTACTTTCCTTCAGTGCAACTGAAGACTTTTGGTTCTTGCTCCCTCACACCACTATCGCCATTGAACATCAGCCACTTCTTCTCCTCAGGCCTCAAGCCCACCTCCTTCTCTCTTCCCCACATTTTAAAACCTAGCTTTTCCTAGGGCCACTTCTATTCCTCCTCTGCCACCACCTCAGAGCATTCGCTGCCACCTCCACCACCACCCTTCCAGCGAATAAGGCTGCTCCGACTCACAAAGCCCAAGGCCCTCTCTCCATTCTTGCCTTTGCGTTTTTCTCCCTGTACACCTATGTGGAGCAGAGCTTGACCTTATTACAGAATTCAGTTAGTTTGCATACTTGTTCTTGGTTTTCAAAATGATATGCCATTAAAATAAAATATTTAAATTGATATTTTCTTTTTCTTGGGAGATGTTAATTCACTGGTGTCCTTGATTTAAAATCAATGCTCCCGGGGAGATTGTCATCATACAAGCAGGCAATGGGACTTGTACTTTCTGTTGCAGAGGTCAACATAGTATCAAAACTGTAGAATTTCTTGTAGATTCATATGGGGTCAATTTCCTCAGTGTTTCCTCAATTTTCTCCATTGTTAAATAATTCAGAATTGTTCCCCAAATATTCAACTTAACTAACGTTGAAAGGTTCCTGATAAGTTTAGCTAAGATTCAATCGGGTACAAATATGTTACCAAATTTGTGGACTTATCTGCTTCTCCCATAATTAAAATTATGAGTTTTGGGGTGTTCTTTATCTTTATGTTACCATCTTGAAAAAAACTAAAGTTTCAAAAATTTAAACTTCTTAGCTAGTCAAAAAATGGACTTTCAGAAATATGAATTGGTACTTGAAAAATATTTTTTTCTGGGAGTTGAGCAGATGCATTTCTTCTCAAAATCTTATTTTTTGTGTTGTTTTTCTTTAGAGAAAAAATTGCTTTCCTAACTAACCATATTTTAATTTTTTCAATGCTTCCTGGTTATGTGGATGATATATTGACAATGCTCTTCTGCAACTTTTGAATTTCCATTCAACAGAAAACTACCGAAGGTAAGTTACTTTTTTATTCTCCTCATTTTGCCTTGTATTCTTTCAAATGCAGATCATTTGCTCACATGTGTCTTCAATAGCTGTTTCCAATTCACTTTAAAGCAACTGCCTTATTTTTTTACCTAATAAGTTCTTATATCAGGTGCATAGAAAAGGTTTGAAAATGGGTAGGTGGTTCTTTCTTTGTAACATGAAAAATTACATGAATGTCTGGTTCACTTACTGTCAGAATAAGACTGAGGTGCATATTCACAGGGGCTGTTCACACAACATGCTAAACCACACTCAGTGGTTTAGTGTGTGTTGTTTTGAACCATGGATTTTTTTGTTGAACACAGCCAGGATGGCTTGCTAACCATGCAATGTGGCCCAGCAACACACCATGGATTCTCAACGAGAATTGTTCAAGAAAATAAGCTACACTGCATGGTTAACAAGGCACCTTGGCTGTGTTCAAACAATGTGGTAACCCATGGTTCAACAAACAGTCAGTGGTTCAAAACACTCAACCGCTGAATGTGGATTAGCATGTTGTGTGAACAGCCAGACAGAGTACACTTTGCCAGATGTATGTAGTGGATTGTTTGTATGTCATTCAGGGGCAGTTCAGATGTTCATTAACATAGCATTAACCTACATGTATGTTGGATCTTGGTCTCCAGGTTGGGCTAAAGTGCTATCAATATGTGGATGAGTTCTACCTCTCATTTCCATATTATGAGCCTAGGAAAGCTGTTAAACTCTTGAACTGGTGTTTTGAGTCAGTTTTGAGTTGGATGATGGCAAACATAATGAACTTAATCCAGACAAGATGGAGGTACCATGAGAAGGAAAATTGACCAATCTGGAATACATCTGTTTTTAGAACAACTGCAGACTATATGTGGCCTACACTAAAATAATTCTACTTTCACTACTGCTGTTGATTCTTAGCTTTCAGGAGTTTATATAAAGTTGAAAGTGTCATACGCTAGATAAGAAAGCAATAGTGAAGTAATCCAAGAAAAAACATTTGAAATTAAATAGAGTTTTTTTCAAACCTGCAAATATAATTGTTTTGCTCTTTATACTGGTGTTTAATTTTGTTTTACGTTATTATGCAGGTGTTTGCCTTTGATTACTGCTTCTGGTCTATGGATGAATCAAACACTGCAAAATATGCAGGTATAATTTTTCATTACTACTAAAATTCTGTTCCCGACCTATATTTAATGCAAACCTCGTTTCTTTTGTACTCTGTGTATACAGCATTGAATTTTATTTCTGAGTTCGAACTCTTTTGTGATTTGGTTAAGCTCTTGGCAGTATTTCCCTGTAAAGTGAGCATTGTAGTACCTGTAGATCAGGATTTTATTTATTTATTTATTTATTACATTTTTATACCGCCCAATAGCTGAAGCTCTCTGGGCGGTTCACAAAAAGGATTGACCCAAGACCTTTTGCTACCTGAGGTCTTGCACCCAATCTTCCATTCCAATATAAGAAAAGTCAAGGTGCATATTACCCAGAACCTACACAGATTTAATTTTATAGGAATATTTTATTTCAGAGCATTGACAACCATCTCCAAGCTCTACATTTAATTCCAGAAAAATAAGTTGGTTTTTAAGCAGCTCTTTATTTCAGATTGGTTCCCATGGTTGCCATTGCCATTCTTCAACTAATTTCAGAGAAGAAATTATATTAGCAGCATTTCATGGCTAGGGCATGCTGGGTGTTGTAGGACGTAGGGGTTGTAGGGGTGTTGTAGGACGTACACCCTTGATTTAAAGCGAAGCCTAGTATGTTGAACTGTGTCTACCATGCCATTCTTTACTATATTTCTATGGGTTTTTCAGGTAGATGCAGCTTTCTCCTTTAGTCTTCCTAAAGGAGCAAATAGAAGTGTATTTTCTTGCAACTGATCATTGTCAGATGTTGGGTAGTGTGTGTGGAAGTCAACTTTAATTTTGTTCCATAATCAATGGTTTTGATCTTGTAATTTTTACATTTGAATACTCATAGTTTAAAAATGTATGCTTCTTATTTGCCGTGTTTAAGGCAATCCTCTGCTACTTCTGTACCCGATGCTCATAAGCCTCCAAACCTGGAGGCTTATGAGCATCCAGTGTAGAGTGGGAGGAGTGACGGAGATGGTTGTCACCTCTGCTGCTCTTCCCTCTCTCCATTTTAGCTGGATAGGCCCATCTAGCTGGTGCATCTCGGAGGGAGAGAGGAGGCTGGATAAGCCTCAGGATGTTCTGATTTCTTTCTTTCTTTCTTTCTTTCTTTCTTTCTTTCTTTCTTTCTTTCTTTCTTTAATTTCTATACCGCCCAATAGCCAGAGCTCTCTGGGCAGTTCACAAAACAATTCTTAATACCATGAGCTGATAAACATTGTAAGGAGTGGTTGTATCGGTAGTGTTAAGACAGAGTAAGATGGTGTAGGACAATTCATGCCTGTCATCTCTCAGGAGGCAGTCCTGATAATGACATAGTGATTGCACCTGAGTTAGTTGACCTGTACATCAGTCCACATCCAGCCCACAATCAAACAGTTGTACTTACGGGGGCACAATTGTAGCATCTTAAGTTGAGGTATTTGATACCCATGGTTAAGATGATTGCAATAAAACAAAATAACAAAAAGCCATATTGTTCAATTACAACAAATTTCATAGGCCGGAAAGGAATAGTTTCTAAGTATGTGAGCTTTTGAGTTACTCCTGACACTCTTCCTGTGGCTGGATGTTATAAGAAAAACTTAAAATGAAAGAGAAGATGATTTACTCAAACCCATTTTTTCATTAACATATAAAAACCAGATATGTACATATCCTCATGGGGGGATGAGTTCTGTATAACTAAAAAGTTTGCATATTGTATTGTGAACATTGGTTGGTCTTAATGAAGGCATTTGTTTACTATTTTCTGTGATTGTAAAGATCCAATTGCTCTGTGATTATTTAAATAAATTAGGCATGGTTTAGATGTCAATTTTATTCTCTTAACTGTTGCTGCTTTTTCTTCACTTTTTTAAACGTAAGGATTTGCTTCAGTTTTGGTGATAATAAAATATATGTTTTTATGTTCAAGGCTTTTGTCTCACAATTATGTATTAAATCTTATAGGTCAACAAGTTGTTTTCAAGTGCCTTGGTGAAGGAATACTTGAGAAGGCCTTTCAGGGATATAATGCTTGCATTTTTGCCTATGGACAAACAGGTGAGAGTATTGTCTTTCTGGGTTACAAGTGGGAATACTTCTTTATCCCAGGGCCTTATTGGGGAAGGGAGAGCCAGTCACCAGTGTCTTCCTTCACCCTGAATCTCTCCTTGAGTTCAGGGCTAGATTTCTCCATAGTTGTTTCTCCATAGCTGTTTTACTTTCCTCCCATTCTATCCCTTAAGAGAGCTGTGGTTTTTTTTAATGTTTATTTAGATCAATACAGTGTATATATGCCATAAATAAATATGCATGTGTGCGTGTACACACACACACAGTGTTACTGAATTCTCACTGCCCAATTACCTTTTTAGATTTCTCACTTCCAGCCATTATCACTTATACTGCATAGCTGCTCCCTCAGTTGGCGTCACTCCCTGGGTTCTGGTATGCTCCACTCATTGTGGATATGTCACAATTTAACGGCAACATGTGGAAATGTGACAGCTAAAGCTATTAAAATTATAAGAGCAATTCACAGTCCAATCCAGCTGCTTTCTCTTGGGTAATAAGTCCATTTGCACTAGTGGAATTGCCTGATGTTGCTTAGGCTTGTAAATTATCACTCTGTGTACATTTCCAGTATTACCAAACTTGTTCATTTTAAATGGATCCAGACCAGAGCAAATGGTTCTGTCCATGTGTTTGTATTTTGAGTTGATATAATAAACTGAACTTTTTACTATCTGGTGAGAGTTAGACCAGAGGTAGGTTACCCTTAAGAAAAATCTGTCCACCGGAAGGAACTGTGAATGGGAGAGACATCTTTAAATGTGCGTACCTCACATGACTAGAACATACATTGATTTTATGTATATTCCCAGACTGCTACCATAAGGTCAAATTTCAGTTCTACCATGAACTCAGTAGATGACTTGAGGCAAACCATATTATCTCGGTCTCATGCCCCTGTCTGCAGTATGGAAATAGTACAGGCCTAATTTACAGGGATGTTTCCTCATACACAGTAATGTATCTGAAGGGCTTTAAATATTCTGAAGCAATAAATAAATGCTGAGTATCATCATCTTATGCATGAGGGCATATCACAACATAAATAACTTGTTCCACATTGTAGCTTCTATTCAAGAATCGTTTTTCAAGAGCAAATAGAAACAAAACAATCTCTTCTCAAGCTGAGTCTAGATTGCAGGCAACATGTTTCACACCAAGAGCCAAATAAGTTGGGGAGTTTGGGCATATTTGCATAATGTTCAGAAATAAAAATCGTATTACTTTTGCATTATTATAATGGGTATGAGTCGCAGTTGGTGAGTGTGTCTTACTACTTTTTCAGTGAGAGGCTAAGTCAAGAAATAATAGTTTTTAAAAGAAGTGGTGATGGTTACCAATTGAAATTTCTGATTTAGTCAACAATGAAAATATATTTGGCTCAGGTTTATACACTTTTAAAACAGATATTAAAATAACCAAAATTCTGGAAACATCCAGGTAGAGATTCACAAAGTCAGAACCTGTAAGCACTTTGGGAGGCAATCCTATGCACGTTTTCTTGAACTTAATAGGACTTACTCCTGAATAAATATGGTCCTGGATCTTGTTGTAAGTTAGATTTAAACATATCTGGCTTTGATGAGACAAATGATCAATAATAGACAACGCTACATAAACTCCAGCTGAAAAAGTAATCTTAGTATGATTAAAGATTATCTTGAACTGTAGGCTCAGTACTGGTCTATTTAAATGGTACCCAATCAGAATTGTGCAGACTTCACAGATGCTTTCTCAAACCATAATGCTTTGGTTTTATATGTATAACATTGTATCCAAAGGTTAGGGGAACCTCTGGAGCAGATTTGAGCTGCGCAAAGGGGAGGAAAGGAAGGGAAAATCCTGTTTGTGTAAGCGAACACCTGCATATCATGTTACAATAGAGCCCATAATCTAAATTCAGCTCAGAAGAGGAGTGCACTGATTTCTTGTTCTTTGTTTGCTATGGGTAGCTGTGTTTCATTTTTATAGCTGTGTTTCATAGAGGTCCTTGTGCATCTCCATCTTGCAAATTATTCTGAGGAGATTGCAGGTCTACTGGCTGTTTATACTAGTGTTTAGAGCCATATTTCAAGATGTGCACTTCATGGCAATGAACAAAGATGGCAAGGCAGAAGACTAACTGCCAACTTTTACATTTCCCTATAGTTAAGTTAAAGCAGATATTTCTAACAAACGAAATAGTTATGTTATTTCACCACTGTTTAGTTACAGCTTAATAAGTGCACCCACAATGTTGACAGTCAATTCCTTTCTTCCTGGATGAGTTTTCCTGTAGATGGGGATGAGAAGGCAACTTGCACTGCACGTTATTTGTTACCTGTCTACTGTAAAAAATAAAAAAAGGGAGAGGGAAAGTGAAATGGGTGCAAGCGACTTACTGACTTACCTATGTATATTCTTGCATGCAGCTCGTACTTGGAAGAACATGCTCACTTGTGTTAAACTATCATGCAGTTCAGGTCTACATCCAGATTTTAGTGTGCTTGTGGAATGGCGGGTAGTATAGGAATTCATTCAAAAACTTCAGGATGGTTTTTAAACTACACATTTTTATATTCTCTTTTAGGCTCAGGAAAATCCTTCTCAATGATGGGCAATGCAGAGCAGCTGGGTCTCATCCCGCGCCTCTGCTGTGCTTTATTTCAGAGAATCACTTTAGAAGAAAATGATTCACACACCTTTAAAGTTGAAGTGTCCTATATGGAAATCTATAATGAGAAGGTCAGAGATTTACTGGATCCTAAAGGGTGAGTAATTTGTTGTGTTAGTCAACATGGCAAGTTTACACATGAAGTCGGCGGACCTGCATTTAAAGTGACGGGTCTTCCATTGTTATGTGTAGTGTAGATTTGGCTGTGCTGACTACGGAGACCTATATTTACTGAAGTGAAAATATCAGCCATCTGCAGTGGGTGTGGTCCTGAAGGCAGCTGGCCTTTAGAGTTTGCCTCATGGGATGTGTACAGATGTTGAATTTTGAAGAGCAATGGGAGCAACTTTGCTTAAGGGCATGGCACTGCTATTATGGTAGTCTGATACTTATACAAAAGTACTGGGGAATGGGGGAGAAAACCAGATTTTTGTGGTGTAAAGGCTGTTAATTTCATTGACCTGGTTCACACATAATGGCAGCAAATTGGGCACATGGCATGTAATCTGGCAAATCATAGGTTAACTAACCCATGGTTTGCCACCATTGTGTGCGAACGGGGCCATTGTCTTGTTTTCTAACCTTATCTTGCAACTGGTTTCTTTATATCCTATTATGTCTTTTCCCACTGTGGCTGTAAAAATGAGAGGACCGTGGAAAAAAATAGAGGAACAAAATACTGAAATTCAGATCGTAATGTTATGAGATGCTATGTTTGATTAAAGTAATTGCCTGTGTAATCAACCCTTGCATTTCTAATAAGTGAGATTTTTCTCTATGGAGTAAAAGTTTACAGGTCAGTGAATGGATACTGATAATACTTCTTGTATTAAAGGAGTCGACAGTCCCTCAAAGTTCGTGAGCACAAAGTTTTGGGTCCATATGTAGATGGTTTGTCTCAACTAGCTGTTACTAGCTTTGAGGTAGGTAAAGTACAAAGTTAATGGTATTCCTGGGGTTGGGGAAAGAGCATCTACTGAGGCCATAGCACACCACTCTGTGCCAGGTCGGGTAAACAATTGAGTGGGTGAATGAGCATTTGCACTCTGCGCAAAGAAAAGTGCTTATGCACACAGGTACATTTACACTAAAGGAGAAAATGTAACTTATATATATTCAGTCTGATGTGTATTTAAACTTTTGCAGCACATTTTAATATAGAAATCTTAATGGGCAGTATCCTCTTCAGCAGTAGCGCTAACGTAAGTTATGTTGCGCTGACATAAATTACCTCTAGTGCAATGCCAATAACATTTACTGGTGCAACAGGTTTTCCAGGGAAACCCATTGTACCAGTAAATGCTATTGGTGTTGCAGTAGAGATAGCTTATGCTAGTGCAATGTAATTTATGTTAGTGCTAGTACTGAATACGATATTTCCCTTTAGTAGTATATTAGCAATTGACATATTTAAGTTACTTGGTAAGTCAGTCAACAGAAAATAAATTAATTCTGCTACCTTCTATTTCCAAAACTACTGGAGGAGGGGGGAATAAAGTTTAATATTAATCATATTAAACTTAAGCAAACTGGTGTATCAGATCTAATGTAATTGTCTTTGGCCTTTATATATGTGGAATATTTAACGATTCTAGGTGAAATAAATTCTTGATCAAATTAAGTGAAGATCGTATTAGTGTAAATGGGATGACACAGTGGCCCAGTTCTCATGCTATAACAAGCTGTGCTTAACAAACATGCGTGCTGGTGTCTTCCCATCTACTATCGCCGTGACAAACAACACAGGGACACTTTGTCACAGGGTTGTTTATGGTGACATCCAAACTTGGAACACTGGGTTGTTGGGGGACAAACCCTTGGTTGAACCCATAAGTTGTTACGATGTGTGAACCGGGTCATTGTGTTTATCTACCCAAATTCATTTGTGTTCACCTGTTTAGTCATTAAACACTGTTTTGAAATATGGACTTTAAGAGCATGTCTGGTTTCAGTTGAGAACAGGTAGAATGTGTTGAAAATGAGATGAAGCATATTTATTTAGAACTAAGCTGCCTTGTATCCCAGCAAAACAGAATACAATGATTTTAAAATCACTGAAATTCTTCCATCCATTTCTAAGTTAATCTTGAGCCCTTACTTTTGTAAAGTTCTTTGGCTTGGACTTTGAGTACATCATGGAAAATAATTCCATGATGGATTGGGGGGGGGATGACTAAGAACATGCTTAACATGTGATGCTTTAGGTTACTCATGTTCATATTTCACATTTTTGGATGTGCTAAGTTAATGTGGTTACCATAAATTGGAAATGTTGCAAATGGGAAGAATAAGTTCATTGTCACATCCATTGTTCTTTGTTATGCTTCAGGATATTGAATCATTGATGTCGGAGGGAAACAAGTCCCGAACTGTTGCAGCAACCAACATGAATGAGGAAAGCAGCCGCTCCCATGCTGTATTTAATATTATAGTAACTCAGACACTTTATGACCTGCAGTCTGGTGTAAGTGAATTGAGTCTATGGTCTTACTGAAATGTTACTACATTAGTAATGTGATTCAAAATGTGAACTTGTAATTCCCATCTCCTTGATTTCAGTAGCACTCATCCCCAAATACATGGTGTTTAAAACAGGGGTGTTGGTCTCCAAGATCTAGAAGAGATTTTAATAAACGCAGTTAAGCCTTGAATTAAAGATTTTACTGTTGTAGGCAATAAGTATTCTTTAATCAGGGATAAAGTGCTAAGGTGATAACAGGTGACCTGACACCTTTAAATTTCAGATGCCATGACAACCAGCTTCAGCCAAAGAATATGAATATATATATATATTCTCAAATGTCATTTGTGAACACGTATTTCTGTTAGACAGTGGGTTGGATTCAGATTTAGGAATCATATTAAGAGTGAACCCATTCATTTCAATGAGTATAAGCATAACTAAGTCTGCAGCCAACCTCACTGTCCTTTATTTTGCTATTACAGATGATACAATATACTTTAAATGTTAAAGATCCAATGTGGCCTTTACTATTTTCCTTTGATCTGATATTATTGTGGTCTCTGTACAGTCACACATGGGAATAGGCAGGTGCAAGTTAGCTACCAAGAATTTTATGGAAGCAGTTTAGACAAGGTCTGGTCAATACTCATCAGGTAGTTCTGCCTTATGATTAGAAAAAGAAGATGGTGATGATGCAGTGAGGTCAATAAAGAGAATGGAATGGAAAACTGTGCCAAAGAAGTATGGCTGCTGTTATTTGGGATTGGTTTCAGAAGGGCAGACAATTCAACAACTTCTGTCTGGGATCGATACTGAGTAATTACTTGAGGTATCCATAGAAGAGGATTGAAAATCTCCTCAGAATGCACATGGTGATCACTTGTTTAAAAACATCCCAATGTAAATTTCCACACACATGGAAAGCTAAATTCGAGATAGAACTGGGCTAAAAGCATGACAGAAACATGCCTAAGTTGGAGGACAGAGCTGCTATAGCCCCCCTCTATGTGCCCCAGGTGCTAAAGACAGACCTTTTCAGTGGAGGGCCCCCAGTGGTAGAATATCCTCCCCAGGGAGCCTTGCCTAGCATCTACATTATGGACTTTTCGGCAACAGGTGACATTTTCTCTCAGGTTTTTTAATCCTTCAATTCATAAATTCTTTGGCTTTGGCTCTCTTTTGTGAACCAGTGAGGTTTGGCTACTGGGCAGTATAGAAATTAATAAATAAGTAAAAACAGGGCTGGAAAGGAATTATGGGTGTTCACAAATATTTGTTAATGTTGGATTATAATGCTGAAGTCTACTACATAATAATGTGTAATTGGTTTAAAAGAGAGTTTAACTGCCAATAATTTGGCTGTTTTTCAGGTTCCTTACAATCCCACTTTTGTTTTTGCACTCTGAAAAGTCATTATTTTTGTGTTTGATATTTCTTTTGTGTTTCTACTTAGAACTCTGGAGAAAAAGTGAGCAAAGTCAGCCTGGTAGATTTGGCTGGTAGTGAAAGAGTTTCTAAAACAGGAGCAGCAGGAGAACGTCTGAAGGAAGGCAGCAATATAAACAAGTAAGGGCTTTGGTAAAAGTTCAATTGTCCAAATAAACGCTCGTTCTAATTGCACTCATCAGAATGTCCTCCAAATCAAGCTTCTTATCAGTAGGCTTCATACAAATAATTCCTAAGATTTACAATAGGCTTCTTTTTCTGTAGTTTTTTTTCTGTTAATGAGCCAGCCCTATGACTAAGGCAACATCTTCAGCTTGAATGAAAAGGTGCTTAGCCACTACAATTTCTTTACACACCCATTTCCCCAGGCAGTTGTGGTATAAAATTTGTTGCATTGCTTTATTAAAACGCAAGAGTAATTAATAGGTAATAAGCCACAGTTTAAGGGTGTGTAGCCTTCAAGACGTCTGGGCCTCACATAACTGAAACAATGAGTAGTTACAGAACATTTTAATACAATAACTAATGTACTTCCACAGAAATGAGTAAAATGACAGTGCTACTATTTTAGTTATATTATTCTTTTCTAGAATGAAAAGCTTCATAATGCAGACTCCAAAATAAGTATTTTAAAAATCGCTTGATTTGCTTACAGTAAAGCCTTGCTACTGAGTTGTTTTGTTATTAAACAAATGACAAACAATGTAGCAATCAAGTCTTATTTTCATTTTTTAATAATAGGAATGCTTTGTCATATATTTGTGCACACTCCACTCCCATGTTAATTCATTCAAGAAGAAGATACTTCAAGGCAGGTGGAAAGTGCATTGACACTTTGGCATGCTGTAGACATAATGCACCCATCTCTTAACTGTGGTTAAGAATTTGGAAGCAGACCATAGGATGATGTGATTCATCCCTTCTTCCCTATTTTGTCCATGTCAATCATGGTGGAGCATTACATCTGCACTAGCACTATCCATGGTTAAAATGTAATCAGGGTTAGCTTCTTACCCAGGGTTTGGAGCGGACTTTCCACAGGGTGTTTCACCATGGGGCAGTTTTTTCCAGATACCCCAAAAATTGCTATATCAATTATCCAGAAAACATAACAGTGCAATCCTGTGTATGTCTACTCGAAGTAAGTCCCATTGAGTCCAGTGGTTTAGCCAAACAAGCATGTTCCCCAAGAATGCCATGACTGCTTCTTGTGCTTTGATTTCTTCCAAATGAATTGTCTACATCTTAGTTTGAACTGATCTCATGTTGAACTTATCTGCTATGCAAGATGAGTCAGAGAATCTTAGAAGGCTCTTTATGCCTAATTATACTTCTGCCTAACCTGAAGTGGACCCAGGCCAGCCATTATCATTACAATTGGTGCATTGATGCTTGGCATTTCTTTTATGTACATTTCTCTCTAATTGTGTTCCTAAATTCACAAACAAATAAGTTTTTAATTTTGGTACTGCACTGGTACTTAATGGCTTGAAAAAGAATGGAGTCCGAAATTAACTTCTTTTGAATGGACTAATAAAGTTTGAAAGAACTGTAAATTGTTTAGCATTTCTGTTCCTGTACATGTCAAAACAGAGAAAATGTGGAAACTGTAAAATCACTGTGTGTGAAAGGGAGTGGGAGGGGAGGAGAGTGCATGAATAAATGAGTACTTGTGGTAGGTTTTAATATTATTTAGTCTTTTTTTATTTTATTTAAGCATTTTTATGCCGCCATTCAGCCAAAAAATGGTTTTGTAAGCTGCTCTCACGGCAGCTTACAAAAGTATTTCTTGACAGTCCCTGCCCACAGGCTTACAATCTTTAGTATTGAACAATATATATTGAAATTGTATATATTTGGGTATATAATGGCTTATTTCCCACTGTTTAGCACTTCCTCTTTATTGCTTTGAGCAAGGAATTTATTAGCAATGTGTAAATTGTATATTGCACATAGCAAAGTGAACTCGAACATGAGCAAGCCTTCCCTGATTAACCAGCCATGGTTTTATTGGTGCAATCTGATTTTAAAGGTGGTAGTGGTGGTTATTATTATTATTATTTTCTTCTCCCCTTTTTATTATTCACCACTCAGATATGTTATTGGTTGTGAAACAGTATATGAATCACATAAATAAAAAAATTAACAGAGTATTATTTTTCTCATGCCCCATGTTAGGCTGTTAAGAAAACATGTTTTTCCCCCTGAGCTTATAGCAGGGATAGGCAACGTGCTGTACCCCAGCTGTTTTGGAATATAGCTCACATAAGGCTCAGTTCACATGGCTAATGGTCAAGGATTATGGGAGTTGTAGTCCAAAGCATCTGGAGAGCCTTGGGTTGTTATGAGAACCATTTATTTTTAGACTATCGAACAGTATTAACATCGTATGGAATGTACAAAAATTAAGTCATATTAGAGGGTATCCCTTTTTATTGTATTGCAGCCGTTCCTAATATTACTGTATTAATAATAATAATAATAATTTTATTTCTTACCCGCTTCTCCATTTTGATTGAGGCAGGGAACAACAATAAACAATAAAATACATAAAACTGAATTAAAACATAATATACATTGTTAAAAACATCCTTAAAAAATTCTAAAAACATCTTAAAATTCCATTGGATAGATTTAAAACCTTCAAACAGTTTTATTTTAATACTCCATTGGATTTTTGTTTGTTATATAGAACTCTTAAACTTGCATATTCTGACTGCTCTTTTAACACCTATATAGAACTGGAGGTTTACTATTCTTATGTTTTTGCTTACTAAATCATGATCCATTGTTCTGGCTGAAGGCTTCTGTTGCAGAGTAGTTTTGATTTAAGAGGCATGTTTACAATTTCTTTAGAAGTCTATTAATTATGAAATCCTACCCCTTTTCCACTTCTGTTTCTCTCATATCTACCCAGTACCTGGGTGGTCTTTTCCTTTGGCTGCTATTTATTTGACTGTGTGTGGTACTACATAGCACTCCGCTTATATCCTGTTGTTGGCGTTCATTGTGACCTGCATGTAACATCCCTTAGTGTCTGGATTCATTGGTTTCACAACCTATCTTATCCTTCTACAGACTCCTATTACTCTTAAAATCCTTTTCAAATCTTCACAAGTTCTAGAGTTTATTATATATTGTAAATCCTGCTTTTTCTTGAAAGACTTCCTCTTGTTAATATTAATTATATATTTTGCCAAATCACATGTTACATGTTCAAGCTATGACAATTTGCTGCTCTCCTAGGTCACTCTCAACACTAGGTTTGGTTATCTCATCACTTGCAGACCAAGCAGCAGGAAAGGGGAAAAATAAATTTGTGCCTTACAGAGACTCTGTACTCACCTGGCTTCTCAAGGTAAAAGATGACCCTCTTTCATACTTATGGGTGAAAGTAGAAATATCATAGACTGATACCAGAGAGCTTCGGCTATGGAGCGGTATATAAATTTAATAAATAAATAATAATTTAATAAATAATACCATACTTTCTTGTACACCATTGTACAAGTTTCTGAACTTTAATGAAGTGGGAAATATTGCAGGTACAATGGGCAGCATCCAAAACTGCCACTCCACTTATGGAATTAACACAGTGCTTGTGTTAAACGACCTCTAGCGTTACACCAATAGCGTTAAGTTGGTGTGAAAGGTTTTCTGAGGATACTGCTCATTGTATCTGCAACATCCTACCATAGTACAAGAGGTTGCTTAAGCTAGTGGTACGTAAATTGCATAAGTGGAACAGCAGTGTTGGATACTGCCCAATGTCTTCCTAGTATGACTTGTTACTTCTTGCCATATTAACATTTTGACAACATTGTTTATTTGCCATTCTGATTTTTATACTGCTAAGAGCTGTGTAGATCAGATGCAGTTGAAAGAGATGCATCTGGATTTTGAAATTATGGGCAGTATCCAATACTGCTGCAGTATTCCTGCTGTCTCTGCTAGTACTTCTTAAAGCAACCCTCTGCAAGCTCCATTGAACTGCCTTGTTCTGGAAACGAGTGTTTCCAGTAGCTTCTTCTGGTTTTAGGGTCTGCTAGCTTCTTGTTGCGCTAGCAGTGGTTCATATTAGTGCATGAGCAGCATTGTATACTCCCCATTGTATGTTAAAAGTTAAAGAAGTAACACATCTAGACCATGGGCCTGTTTTGAATCTGTCTCACTTATTAAATGTGCTCTTTAGGACAACTTGGGAGGAAATAGCCAAACTGCCATGATAGCCACAATCAGTCCAGCAGCTGATAATTATGAAGAAACACTCTCTACACTGAGATATGCAGACAGAGCTAAAAGGATTGTTAATCATGCTATAGTAAATGAAGATCCAAATGCCCGCGTCATAAGAGAACTCCGTGAAGAAGTAGAGAAACTGAAAGAGCAACTTTCTCAGGCAGAGGTAAATCTTGTGGAAATATTTATTTTACTGGTGACGTTTAGTGAAATGCATGCTTTTGATTGCTTCCCTACAGCTTTTAGAACAAAGAATGGAAAGATGTTATTGAGTTTGCCTCTAGAAATATATTTAAAATAATGTTTTGGATCTGCTATAAAACCTGTATCAGAACAGGTTTGTTTTGAAGATAAATTGAATTGATGCCCTTGATGTTTAAGTAGTTATACTCAAGGAGGTGACTGTTCACAATCCTTAGGGCAGATCTGAGATTTCAAGGGGATTCATTGCGGGGAGCTGCTAGTGGTGTGTGTAGGAGGTTTTGTGCTGCTGGCAACAGCTGAGTGTGCTTCGCTCCTACTTCTCATTCCCTGTGTGGGAAGTTGGCCGAATGTCCTTTGCTTGTCCTCCACCATCCCCTGGTGGGAAAGGCAAAGGACAAGTGAAGCTGGGCACTTTTGCAAGCACTGGCTAAGTGTGCTACTCCTGCCCTGCATCCTCACCCAATCTGGGGAGGCGTGGGGCAGGCAAAGCCAGTCAGGGTGGCTTCCCTGCTCGCGGGCCTTCCCCAGTGTGAGACACTCCATGCACAGCCAAGCTGGTTCCCAACCAGTGTATCAGGAGGATCATCCACTTGGTGTGTTCGCTGGGTGCCAGATGACATCATTTGGCCTGCAGGGGGATAGATGGGGGTCATTCCCCCTCCTCACAATTCTGTTGCCCACCTCTGCCTATGCTTCCGCCTCACCCCCAATTTATTTAACTGATAGTTTGGAAACAAAAGCACTAGCAGAAATTTGTCATGGTTGAAATGAAAATCGTAACAGAATTTTGATTGTCTTGTTTTGGGTATTTTTAAGGCTATGAAGGCACCAGAGTTAAAGGAAAAATTAGAAGAGTCTGAAAAATTAATAAAGGAACTGACTGTCACCTGGGAGGAGAAGTTAAGAAAAACGGAAGAAATTGCACAGGTATTTAAGTAATACTACAAACGAGAAGGATCTTGGAATTGTTGTAGATCACAAGCTGAGTATGAGCAAACAGTGCGATATGGCTGCAAGAAAGGCAAATGCTATTTTTGGCTGCATTAATAGAAGTATAGCTTCCAAATCGCGTGAGGTACTGGTTCCTCTCTATTCGGCCCTGGTTAGGCCTCATCTAGAGTATTGCGTCCAGTTCTGGGCACCACACTTCAAAAAGGACGCAGACAAGCTGGAGCATGTTCAGAGGAGGCAAACCAGGATGATCAGGGGTCTGGAAACAAAGCCCTATAAAGAGAGACTGAAACAACTGGGCATGTTTAGCCTGGAGAAGAGAAGATTGAGGGGAGACATGATAGAACTCTTCAAATACTTAAAAGGTTGTCACACAGAGGGGGGCCAGGATCTCTTCTCGATCCTCCCAGAGTGCAGGACACGGAATAACGGGCTCAAGTTACAGGAAGTCAGATTCCAGCTGGACATCAGGAAAAACTTCCTGACTGTTAGAGCAGTACGACAATGGAACCAGTTCCCTAGGGAGGTTGTGGGCTCTCCCACACTAGAGGCATTCAAGAGGCAGCTGGACAACCATCTGTCAAGTATGCTGTAGGGTAGATTCTTCTTCGTGGTCTCTGTGCATCACACTATGGGCTCTGCGCTTGCGCCGAGCCTGTGCCTCGGAAAGGTTTGTAGCTGAGAAAAAGCGTTATTTAGGCGGGAACCCCTCCCCCACCATCCACTGCGCATGCGTAGCGTGTTCCCGCCTTACCCTCAGTTCCTTTGCGACCGCCTTACCTAGCGCCTCGTCGAAAGGTTCCTCCTCGATTTTTTGCAGTAGCTGAGTTTTTTCCTTCCAATCTTACTCCTTTTTTCCTACTCCAATCTTCTTCTATATTCTCACGCCTTTTTTCTCCTAAAAAAAAAAAAAAAAAAAAAAAAAAAAAAAGTTAGTTAGTTATTCATTCTCTTTCTATCCCTCTACTAAATCCTACTTTGTATGGCCCTTAAGGCCCCTTTTCGTAAATGCGTCCGCTGTAGCAGTAAGCTACCTGCAGCAGACGGACATTCTCTTTGTCTCCTTTGTCTCGGAGAGACACACATCGTAGAAACCTGCCATCATTGTCAGGCTTTCTCCAAACAGACCAGACGCCATCGCTCAGACCGCTTAAAAGCGCAACTTTGGAAGCAAACCCTCCAACCCGTAAAAATGGCGTCCCCTACAACTTCGATACCTAAAGCTTCGACATCGACCACCACGTCGATACCGACAACAGTTCCACCGTCAGCATCGACCTCGCGATCTCTTACTGTATCTACAGCAAAGAAGATTTCCAAAAAGGCGAAGAAAGCCAAATCTCCTCCAGAACCTCGTCCAAAGAAACAAAAGAAAGCATCACAACCTCAATTACCAGCAGTAACAGAGAGTTCAAACCTGGCTAAACGCCCGACCATTGAACTTCTCTCTTCCACGTCCGACGGCGAGATGAGGGAACCTCTGTCTACAGCAGAACCCCTCCCACCATCTCCCGCCTCTCAACACGATAAGCAAGGCGAGGCAATACCTCCCTCCTTTACGTCGGCACATCGTGGACACCAACGCTCTCCAACTCGACAACTATCGAACAGAGAAGCACCACATTCAGACAATCTCGTACCCATACAACGAGACCAAGACTTATACTATCGTGATCGATACTCTCCTAGATCGACTTCACGCCAACGCTCCCCACCTCACTATAGGGAGCATTACAGCCGGTACTACCATGTACCACATCGCAGTCGGTCTAGATCCCCTCATGATTGGGATAGATATTCTGACTACTATTATGCACACAAAGACTACTCTCCCCACTATAGGAGAGAAAGATACCATGACCCATATCCGGATACACATCACCGGCAACATTACGTTCAGGAGGTTGGACAAGATACACAACTACCTCCAGTTCCACCACGCTCAACTTCGCTCATGGTTTCCTCCCAACGGCTTCCTCAGCTTCCGGCAGCTACGACACCAAGACCTATACTTCAACCTTCCATTGAAGATTATGACTCAGACGCATCTTCCGCACCCACTTCCCCCCCGTCGATGCCGTCCCCAGACGACGCAGTCGGAACTAAAGACCACCCATCTCCATCGGAGGAAATGGGGTCTTTTGCGGAACAAATTCTCCACATGGCTACAGCATTGGGAGTCGATGCTCAACAGCAACAGGAACAGATCCAGGACCCCTTTTTCGATGCGATATACCCGGAATCGGCAACCCCAGTGGAGATTCCTTTTTCACCCATCTTACTTCAAACAATAAAACAAACATGGACGTCACCCTCAACGATGGCACCGACTTCACGTAAGTTAGAATCTATGTACAAAGTTCAAACTAAAGATGTAGAATTCTTATTCTCACATCCAAAACCAAACTCAATTATCGTGGAATCCTCCCACTCTAAGTCCCAGAAGACACATACTGCCCCAATAGATAAAGAGGGGAGACGCTTAGACTTTATGGGACGCCGCGCCTACTCAGCCGCAGCTCTTGGTCTTAGAGTTACCAATTATCAAGCATTAATGTCCCGTTACCAACTGTTTCTGTGGGATAAAATCGGGTCGCTTTGCGATTATCTACCCGAGGACCAGCGAGAACTTGCCCGTGCGTTCCAGGCTCAAGCCTCTCGACTGTCTAAACTCCAGACTAATTCTACCCGCCACCAAGCAGACTGCTATTCTAAACTGATGACTGGATCAATAGCTTTGCGCCGCCATGCCTGGCTTCGCTCAGCTACCCTTACTCCAGAGACTCGCTCTCGCATCGAAGACCTTCCGTTCGATGCCGAGGGACTCTTCAATTCTAAAACAGATGAACAACTCGACACCGTCCAAAAAGCACGGAATACGGCAAAAAGAATGGGCTTAACCCCTTCTCAACAACAACACCAGCCCCATAGACCAAGGCGCTGGCTTCGCCCGCAACAACAGTACAATCAAAGACCTACCTTTGATAGGACGCCAAAATATCAACCCTCTCAACAGTTTCAAAGAAAACCAACCAACTCCTCATCGAAATTCCGTACTCAAAAGAAAACGGATACTTTTACCAAACGCCGTCTTTGACGCCATACCTCCTCAACCTCACATTTTCCAGGACCGCCTTGCCTCTTACTTCCACACATGGGAAAACATCACTTCCGATTCATGGGTCTTAAACATCATCCTTACAGGATATCGCATCGAATTCGACACCATACCACCACTCGGCGTCGTAAAACACACCACCCCATCGCAGACAATATTACAAGAAACCCTTACTCTACTACACAAGGGTGCAATCGAAAAAGTCCTCCAACATCTTTACAAAGGATTCTTCTCTCGGTACTTCACAGTACCCAAAAGGGATGGGGGCCTTCGACCCATATTGGACTTAAGAGGCATCAACAAATTCATCCGTCCCAAGAAATTCAAAATGATCACTCTCCAATCCATCCTCCCGCTCCTAAGAAGAAACGCCTGGTTTGCAGTCATAGACCTCAAAGACGCATATTTTCACATTGCCATCAACAAATCCTTCCGTCATTTTCTACGTTTCGCCATAGGAGACGACGTCTACCAATTCAGAGTCCTCCCGTTCGGCCTCTCGACAGCCCCGAGAGTCTTTACCAAATGCATGGCAGTAGTATGCGCACATCTCCGTTTACAAGGCATCGAGGTATACCCTTACCTCGACGATTGGTTGATCGTATCGGATTCCAAAAACGACCTCCACAACAACATATCATACACACTCACCCTCCTCAACAACCTGGGTCTCTGTGTCAACCAAGAAAAGTCGGTCTTGCAACCAACCCAATCAGTACAATTCATCGGAGCCCACCTCCATGCACCTACAGCCAAGGCATATCTCCCTCGGGACCGAGCACGCATTCTCACACACAAAGCACTTTCTGTGATGACTGCTCCACGCTCCTCTGCCCACTCCATCCAACAACTCTTAGGCCACATGGCCTCTACAGTAGCCGTAGTCGAATGGGCCAGATTCCATATGAGACCACTACAGTTGTGGTTCATCCTACATTTCAACAAAGACTGCAACGCAAGACGTTTTTACCTCACGCCACCTCCCGACATCGCTCACTCCTTACACTGGTGGACCATCATAACACACCTGCTGAAGGGCATCCCCTTCCAGCGGCCACCACCGACGAGAGTTCTCACGACAGACGCCTCCACCATAGGCTGGGGAGCACACTGCGACACCCTCCAGATCCAAGGCCGCTGGTCCCTGCAAGATTCAATGAAACACATCAATTTTCTCGAACTTCAAGCTGTCAAAAAAGCACTATCAGCCTTCGAGAATTATCTTTCTCACCAACATGTGCAGATCCTCACAGACAACACTACTGTACTTTGGCACATCAACAAAGAAGGAGGCACTCGCTCACCCGACCTCGTCAATCTTACTCTCCGCCTACTCAAATGGACCATCCCTCGAGGCATTCGCCTCACCGCTCTCCATATTGCGGGATCAAACAACACCCTGGCAGACTCATTAAGCCGTCAGTTCCATCTCCATTACGAATGGAACCTCGCACGGCAAGTACTAGACACCCTCTTTCACACCTGGGGTCACCCATCCATCGACCTCTTTGCATCAGAAGAGAACAACGTATGTCCAGCATATTGCTCCAGAGCAGGAATAGGCAACAATTCTATGGGAGATGCCTTTCTCCACACTTGGCAAGGCACCCTCTTCTACATATTTCCACCATTCCCACTACTTCACAAGGTAGTCACGAAGATAATCCGGGACGATACAGACTGCATACTCATCGCTCCTCGATGGCCCAGACAAACTTGGTTCTCCCCCCTCCTCAAAGCAGCGAACGGAGTATTCTACCCTCTACCTCTAACACCAGACCTGCTGTCGTGCAACCAAGGCCTCATTCACCACCCGGATATCCAAACTCTCCATCTAACAGCATGGAGAATCCATCCTCAGAGAACCATCCTTCATTAACACATCTCTCATCACAGATAAGAACCGTACTGTCTGCAGCCATAAAGCCATCAACCAGAAAGTCATACCAAAGAAAATGGGAATATTTTACACAATTCGCAGAACGCAACTCCTTTTTACCAAACACCTGCTCCATCAACCACATCCTAACATTCTTACATCACCTCTATGATAAAGGTCTCAAATACACTTCCATCAGAGTGTACCTTGCTGCCCTATCCGCCTTCAGAGGAGAGATTAACAACAAGACTCTTTTTTCCACATCTATAATCAAACGGTTCTTGAAAGGATTGAAAAATCTCATTCCACCCATAAAACCAATAACTCCGAGTTGGAGTCTCTCCGTGGTTCTGAACATACTCACCACAAAACCTTTCGAGCCTCTCGCTACAGCTCCCTTACACCTCCTAACATGGAAAACAGCCTTTCTAACAGCCATATCATCTGGAAGGAGGGCTAGCGAACTCTGTGCCTTACGCATCGACCCTCCCTTCACTATCTTTCACAAAGATAAGGTAGTTCTCCGACCAGATCTAACGTTCCTTCCCAAAGTGGTTACTGATTTCCACATTAATCAACCAATAGTTCTACCCACCTTTTTTCCATCTCCATCTTCCGACTTGGAGAAAAGACTTCACTGCCTGGATGTACGTCGTTCTTTAGCATTCTACAAAGAAAGAACACAACAGTTTAGAAAGTCACAAAGACTCTTTATTTGTTATGGGGGAAAAGAGAAAGGTCAAAATGTTTCCACTCAACGCTTTTCAGCTTGGATAACACATGTCATCAAACTGGCATACCAATTGTCCAAGATCGAACTCCCACACGGAGTCAGAGCGCATTCGACTCGAAGCCTAGCCACGTCCACAGCATTCGCCAAGGGAATCCCTCTCATCGACATCTGCAAGGCTGCCACATGGTCACGACCACTGACTTTTGCCAGACACTACAATGTTGATACCAGGTCTCGCAATGATTCTTCCTTCGGCAGAGCAGTCCTCTCGGCAGTCCTACAGTGACACCAACCCTCCACCGGTAAGTCACTAGCTTTGTACTCGCCCATAGTGTGATGCACAGAGACCACGAAGAAGAAGAACAGGTTGCTTACCTGTAACCATGGTTCTTCGAGTGGTCATCTGTGCAGTCACACAACCCACCCACCATCCCCTCTTCGGTGTCCCTGATGCAGAAGAGGCCTGCCTTTCTCTCGGTTCATAACTATGTCGCAAAGGAACTGAGGGTAAGGCGGGAACACGCTACGCATGCGCAGTGGATGGTGGGGGAGGGGTTCCCGCCTAAATAACGCTTTTTCTCAGCTACAAACCTTTCCGAGGCACAGGCTCGGCGCAAGCGCAGAGCCCATAGTGTGACTGCACAGATGACCACTCGAAGAACCATGGTTACAGGTAAGCAACCTGTTCTTCCTGCATTGAGCAGGGGATTGGACTCAATGGCCTTTTAGGCCCTTTCCAACTCTACTATTCTATGATACTATGATTCTAAGTACTTTTTGTACTCGTTACACTAATTGATTAACTGGTATGGCGTTGCATTGCTTATCTTATTCGACAGAGATGAACAAATGTTATATTTTTAGAAGTGATCAGGCTTGAACATGCTATTCCCCATGAAATTTGTTCTGTGGTTTTTACCTTTAAACTGGATTTTAATTTTAATATCCTTACATTAACACCATACAGCCAGGTTGCTAGTGCTCAGCATTGGCATACTTGCTGTCGTTGCATAGGCTTTGTTCAGGGTTTAAATGAAGCTATGCACACCATAGATACTCACAAAACTAACAGTTGGTTCAAAATCCACAGCCACACTATGCCAAAGCCCAAACATTCCCTCCTATAGTAAATAATTGCAACAGCTCAAACCTCACTGTATTAAAATGAGTATCAAGCATGCCCAATTGAAGCAAAGCTGAAGTATTCTGGATTTGGGGGAGATATTAATATGAGGCTTATTTTGTCCTGATTTAATCATGTTTCAGTGTATTTTTGTATTCTTTGATATTTTCTGAACACGTCTCCTCTGTCTCACTGCCCGTTTCCCCTCTTTGTTTTAATTTTAAAAGCTGTATCTCCCCGTTCCCCTTATAGGAGGAAAACTGAGTGAGGAAAGGAACGAGGTAGCAGACGAGGACGCAAGCGGGAGACTGAACACATCTCCTCCGTCTCGCTGCCTGTTCCCCCCTCTTTGTTTTAATTTTAAAAATTCCATCTGCGGACCTCCACATATTCATATAACTCAACATAAAACGGCAGGAAGGAATGAGGCAGCCAGAGGACGTGATAGGAGGGAAGGAGGGAAGTTGGCCAATCACTTTGTCCTGCCCTGAAAGCTCCGCCCACATGTCAAAATGCGATTTAACTCCCCCAAGGACACATAACTGTAATGCAGTGCAAACTTGGACGTTGATCCAAAAGTCATGGTAATTCGCAAATGCAAAGCGCTTTATTGCGTTAAAAACCCGGTGCTGCGGCGAATGGACGGCTGCATCATGTGCCCTAAAACATGAATCTGTGTGTTTAGGTCGGGGTAAAGAAGCTGTATAGACAAGCCCCAAGTGCAGAGTAATGTTAGTTCTGCTTTTATTTCAATTGGTGCCCCTCAATATGAGGAATGCTGCTTCTGCTCACAGAACAGTTTGTTTTACATCTCACAGTAGAGCATTGTCCAAGAAAAGTGCATCTAAATTCAAAGACAATATTCTAATTAATGCAATCTTTTGCAAAAGTGAGAGCGTGGAAACTGATATTGGACCGATCTGTTATGGTGCTGCATGAACTCTGGTGTAAGCATTTGCAGAAGACTTAATAGCAGCTGTTTTTCTTCTGCTCATGATTCTTTCAATACAGTCGGTAACATTTAGGGGTTGTTTCCCCTCACCTAACTACATCTGACGAATTTAATTTTGTGTTTTACAGGAGAGACAAAAGCAGTTGGAGAGTATGGGCATTTCCCTTGAATCGTCTGGCATCAAGGTTGGAGAAGACAAGTGCTATCTGGTGAATCTGAATGCAGATCCTGCTCTCAATGAATTACTGGTTTATTATTTAAAGGTAAAAAAGCAACATGAATTCCATAACAGTCCTTGCTTTCAAATGCTTTGGAGCTTTCTTTTTAATAATAATAATAATAATAACAACAACAACAACCATACTAAATTCACACTTGTGGAACTGGACATTGAAAAAGTAGCACATCTGTTATTCCTATTGCACTCAATCTAAATCGATCCTCTGAATAGGTCTGATGCAACTTTAAAAAAACAAACCAAATATGCTTATCATTTAATATTTGTAGACACATTTAAAATGTTATTGAGGAAACCTTTATTATGTTGCTCTACAGTTCTTTGACGTCAGATCTCAGGGGGGACAATTAAGTGGCTGAAGTAACTTGGTGTATGTATGCATTATTAAAAAAAATGTAAACATACGAATTAAATGGGCATATTGACAAGCTTTTCCTTCAGTGAGCTCAATCCCTAAGTTTCAAGCCATTTTTTTCTTCTTCTCATATGTAGTAAACTGCTGATTCAGGTCTCCCGTTATAGTGTAGCTGGATTATTTTCAGTAGATTTTATTTATGTAGTTAGTGTGATTATTAAAACATCGCTTTCATTACATGTTCATATAAGCATATTTTCTTAGACTTCTCTAATAAATTCAATATAATGTCTGTTAGGTTTTTAAACAGGAAATACTGCAAACAGTTAAACCATGAAAACATTACTAGTTTGCAAAGCTGGCTGATTATTCTCATATATAGCACTGTGTTTTGGTACTCCTATAATACTATTAAAAATGTGTCCATATTTTTGTGAAATCACTTTGAGAGAATGCTGTATAGGACAACAAGTATATTACTGTCGCTAGGCTAGGAATATTTTGACTCTGTAGCGAATATAAGATAGGATTTTGGAGTGGATTGCATACACTGTGTGACTAGTAAGTCTACTTGTGTTAACAGAAGCAGCAGGTTTTATTTTTTTATTGTATCTGTCTAATCAGGATCATACTAGAGTTGGTGCAGATACCTCACAGGATATTCAGCTATTTGGAATTGGGATCCAACCAGAGCATTGTGAGATAGACATTGCATCAGATGGGGAAGTTTCTCTCTCACCGAAAGAAAATGCAAGGTAAGAGCAACTGTAGAATTGGTTTGGTCTTACAAAAGGGACCCTCTCTTTGAAATTTCAGCAAAACAGTCTCTTATAGTCAAAGAGGAAGTCACCACACACCTAACTCTGCAACAATCATAGTGATAACCATAAGAAATAAGTCCTTACATTGTTCTTGATGCATAAGTATACAGGGATAAATACTTCTCATCTGAGAATTTTTATTTGCAGTTGGTGGTGTCTGTGGGAATCTTTTCCCAGGCTGCTTCTTTTTTTTAAAAAAAATTAAATGCGTGCATATATTTCACAAACTTCATTATTGGGCCTAAGTAGTGCAAGCATTCCTGAATACATAAAATCATTTCACTTAACATGGTGCTAGAACTAGCATCAATAACTTGAGGGTTGTAAACTGATTTAGTTGTGGTTCACATATACATTTAACACCTGGTTATAAGTTAGTTATATTTTTTGCATTGATCAAAACCTTTTTTGCAATCAGAAAAATAGTGGGAAAATATTTTTCAAAAATGTTTGCTCTTTAATGTAAACAGCATATCTTGGCTTCATTTTAACATGAGAACTGCAATTTCACACAGATATGCTGAGTTAACCTTTAACAACACAGTGCCAGCTTGTAGGGCTAGATAAGAGTGTGAATATATAGAAATTAGCACTGTTTATTCCACATGTTTTACTATAGTTTCTGCAAGTTGTACTTCAGTGTGCTATACTGAAATGCTGTAGACTTGAGCACAAAATTCCAAACAGATGGTATTCAGAGTTGTTATGATAGAATTACATTGCTAGGAATTAGTCATTTTGACTGGCAAGAACAAAGAAGCATGTCACTGGAAAAAATGTATAAGCAAATAGGCTTTGTTTAGTTTGTGCTTCATCCAAAATGCCTAAATAGACACAAACCTTGTTACCAGAGCTACAGCTGACAATAATTTGAGTCATTTCATTGGTCATCCTCAGAGAGATTAAAAGTAACTTCTCTGTGATACAGAGGTGAATTGAAATGCTGTTTCAGGTAGTTATTTACCACATTTGGAACTCTGAGATTTTTTGGTGGCCATTGAGAGAACTGGAAGATTGTTTGGACGTTACCTTCCTGAGAAAATTAAGCCTAGAATGATGCATTACCTTATTTTTACTTTCCTGAATTTAAGGGCAGAGTGAAGCTTATATGAAAGTTATCTCTCAAACATTTCCTTAAAACCTGTAATTAAACATTTTTTGCTCTTTTAGCCATGATTAACATGTGTAACACATTTTCGTCATTTAGAGTAACCTGATTTTGGAAGACTTTGTATAACTGAAAAGGAAAGGAAAGGAAATTCTCGTGCAAGCACTGAGTCATACTGACTCTTGGAGGGACGCCAGCTTTCGCTGACGTTTTCTTGGCAGGCCTTATAGCGGGGTGGTTTGCCGTTGCCTTCCCCAGCCATTATTACCTTTCCCCCAGCTAGCTGGGTGCTCATTTTACCGACCTCGGAAGGATGGAAGGCTGAGTCGACCCAAGCCGGCTGCCTGAAACCAGCTTCTGCTGGGATCAAACTCAGGCCGTGGGGAGAGTTTCAGCTGCAGAAACTGCTGCTTTACCGCTCTGCGCCACACGAGGCTCTGTATAACTGAGGAAACGACATATATACTTGTCTCATTAAGTTTGTACAGACTGCTTAGTGAACAGCCTGTGACCCAGTTACTTGAATGCATGTGCTGCATGTTGCATTGCTATAATAGAATCTCGCTCTCCCCTGTCTACAAGGAGGTGCTGCAATAGCAACAATAGTTTGTCAATAGGAATCTACCTCTTCTTTAGTTACAGCCTTCATGATCTAACAGTGAACCTCTGGTTTATGCTTTTATTTCATGCGTGTTTAAATACGATGATTGAAAAACTAGGTCAGGCGTTTGTCCTAATAAGCCTTACTTAATAATGAATCAAGAAAAACATCCTCCAATCCTCTCAAAGTTAAGTGAACGGATAACTCATCTCTTGATGTACATTTATCCTGGAATAGGCAGACTAAAAAGAAGAGAGAGCATGTCTATCTGGTGGACCTGCAACATGGGGCTCATCTACACCAAGCAGGATATTGCACTATGAAAGCGGTATATAAAAGGCAGGAGACACACTACTGCTTTATAGTGGTATTGGTGCACTGACCACTATTGGGGCACTTTGACACATACCATATACCACTTTCGTACCACTATATCCTGCTTGGTGTGGCTCCTGCCTTTTATATACTGCTTTCATAGTGGAATATCTGGCTTGGTGTAGATGAGCCCATGGTCTAATGGCTAGTAAACAAAAAAAGGCAGAAAATATGCAGACCTCTGTTTAGACTCCATACTATCATGCAATGCTAACTGGCACGGTAGGAGTTCAGTATACAGACACTTAAATCATCAACATCCATCAAATTGGAATGGAAAATGGTAAGAAAGGGGCTTGTTACTATTCTAAAAGGAGGGACCTCCCTCTTAGAGAGCCATGGAAATGAGATCTAGGCCTCCTGGAGAAAACACATGTGATCATGCTGCAAGAATGTGCAAGGTCCTGTTTCAATCCTCCCATCAAGGCATTTGTATATGTGTTGGTTGGGCTGTGAGACAGAATACAAACTTTTTGCTATACCTGGTGAGCATTATTTGCATAAGAAGATCTCTCTAACATGGTTCCAAGTAGCCAGGTGACTGCTGCTGTACCTAAGGGCAATTGTAACCAGTGGGTAGGAGGGAATTGTGCTGCCCTCCTTCTCTGTCTTTGTAGGAACAAACCCTCCTGTGGACCAGAAGGAGTTAACAGTCTGTGGCAGATGGTAATTGCTGTTAGAGAAGTTTACCATGCTGGACTTGGAGAACTCAGATACAATGGGATGATTTTGGTTTTATCGGTATCATGTTTTATTTTCAGATCCTGTGTAAATGGCACATTGGTGTGTTCTGTGACACAGTTATGGCATGGAGATAGAATCTTATGGGGAAACAATCACTTCTTTAGGTAACAATTTTTCTCTTCCCCTCTCTTCTTTGTAGAACCATGTCCAACTAAGAATTATGAATAAGTTTGCTACCAAAGGGTTTTCAAATAGCTTTAAGAAGTTTATTTGTGATAAGTTAGAATTTTATAGTGTTAGATTTCCTAGACTGGAGCTAGCTAGTGTACAGCCTACATGTAGCCTACCTATGTTTTAAACCAGCCAATACAATACTTTTCTTAGATAATTTTTCTCTTATGGTAATTATATTGGGAACAGCTTGAATCTGTGAGGACACTTTCTCAAAATTACCAAGCTTTAAAAGTAAGCCTCATGAAGCAGGTATACTGATATGAAACAACTTGATAGAAAGATGCAACCAAATTTCTTATATTGACTTTAGCAAGTAAAACACTGTATTGCAGTGTAGGAATTTTTGGTTGATTTTGATGGTTTCTTTTTTTGTCAAATTGTTGTATGTAACCTGGCACTGGGAAGAACAACCCTCACTGTTTATAAAAGGAGGCCTTCCTTACCCTTGATTCTCCATACTAGCTGGCAGTTCAGTGAAGCCTCAAGGGCTTGATAGGCAGCTGCAAAAATTGTTTAGAGTGGAGCAAGTGAGCTACCCTGTGTTGAATATACAGTCACATATTGTTATCCTGTATAGTGAACAAGGACTACAGCCATGGCTCTAGCCTGTTGCATATGACTTCCTTTCTTTCAAAATAAACCCTCACTGCCCCAACTCCTTCAGTGTATAAAAGTCAGAATCAAAACAGTAACTGTTGTCGTGCAAACGTTTTATAGACTTACCAAGATCTGTAATAAGTACCTTTTAATCTTTTAAATAGAATTAATCTACCTAAAAGAAAGCGACGAGATTGGTTGAAAGACTCTGAAAAAGAGATGCTATTAGCAGAACACGATCTCGATGCAACTAGTGAAGCTTCTTCAGAACCAGACTATAACTATGAATTTGCACAGATGGAAGTTATAATGAAAACACTGAATAGCAATGGTAAGAAAATGGTTGCTCATAGTCACTGAAAATGCTAAACGGTGGCAGAGACGTTTCCGGACCCCAGTAATGCATCGTGTAATCTGTTCTCTTGTCTCGACCCTCAGTAATAAGGGTCTGTATAATTATTCTGTATGTTCAATAACTGTAGTAACTTTCTGGGAATAGAGGCCATTTACTAATGAAGTAAATAATATTATTTGCCCAACATTGTTTCCATTCTGACAGACTGATCTTAAATATATTTACTTGGAAGTAGGTATCTCCGTTTTAAGGGATTTACCTCCAGATTAGTATACTTTGGATGGCAGTTTGATCTTTAATATAAGCTAATGTAAGCTATTACAGTGGTTTTAATATTGGAATTACGGTTAATGAATTCTACGACACAGTGGCTTCTTTTCTACTTAGATCCAGTACAAAATGTGGTCCAGGTCTTGGAGAAGCAATACTTAGAAGAGAAGCGTAGTGCTTTGGAGGAGCAACGGATGATGTATGAGCGTGAGCTGGAGCAGCTCCGGCAGCAACTCTCTCCAGAAAGGCGGCATCAACATAGCAGTGACAGGTTTGCAGATGCTGCCCAGACTGCTCAACAGAAAGTGAAACTCTGGTCAGAAGAGAGGTGAGAGCACGTGTTTAAACGATAAGAAATTGCAACAGAGGATGAATGATAAATAAATAAAAAAAAATGATACTTAGAATCTGTCCAGGAAAAATAGTTCTGTTAGGTTTGAATTATTCGTGGCATTAGAAAGTAACCCTTCTTAATCTGCTTGTTGTTTAACTTGGGACCAAATTTGAGACTCTTTGGGGTGCTCTTATATTCTGCATGTATCTATTATATTTTGCATGTATCTTTTGCAACTAGAATGTTTATTTATGAAGTGGCTATACCCGGTTTGGCCCGATCCTCATGCTCTTCCCACCATGTACTGATAATGATAAAAGTCTTATTTTGCAGTTTAACCCTAGGGATTAGTTTGGTTCGTATTTTGGAAGATTCTTTGGCTGGAAATAATAGAACGAAAGTTGTAGGTTAAATCCAAAGAAAATAACCACAATTGGGTTATTCTCTATAAAGAGATGTGGTTGCCTTGAAGCGGTTTCTTCATGCATTAATTGTACAATTATAAAACATTAGTTGCACAGACTAAATTATATACTTCAGTTATGCATTTTTTTTAAAAAAAGAAAAGGGAAATATTAATTTAGAAATACAGACCTAATTAAAGGCCTGATCCTGTCCTACCACAGGCACAGTGCTTGTGTATGGTGGAATTGCTATGGAGCTTAATGGTGCATGTGGACGTTGTGTTCCTTGACCAAGCACACGGGACAGGCCGAATGGGAATTCGGGAGATGCATGCACATTTACTATTTCTGTAATGGCCTGCTGCAATACTTGCTCACGTGTCCATGCGTGTACAAAGTGGGGGGAATTGGACCCAGTTATGCCCTATGGGCATCTTTCTGTGCTTGCAGTAGAATTTGATTAAGACCTCACTGTGTGAAGGAACAACTTTCAGCTCAAAACAGTTACCTTTTGGGCCTAGTCCAAGCACCACTATGGGGCCTGGCCCAAGCATCACTATTGGCCCTATGGCTTTGGTGCCAGAGTCTGATTCACAGTTAGGGCAGGATGACTTAGAACCCAGTGTAATCCTGGGATGCTCAGGGCCTGGGAGCTTAGCTCTGCCTAGCTTCCCATCTGATTGCAGGCTGAAGGAAGGCAATATTCCCTATCAGCCACAGCTGCAAGTCCTTTAATGCGATGTCTGTTTTACAGCCTGGGACTGAGAGAACAGAGCAGGAGGAAGATTCTGCAGGGAAGGGAGGCTCAGGGGTGTTGCCCAGGTTAAGGCTTCAACTAAAGTGGGAAAAACAAAGAGTCCCTCTCAGATGTAGTTCCCGTTTATGGGCCAGATTACCCTGTCAGGATAGATTGTCAGAAGGGGAGCTCTATCAGCTCCTCCCCTGTATTTAAGCCAGCGTAGAGACTGAAGAGTCTTTGCTGGGAACAGCATCTTAATTGCCAGGAATATTTTCTTGATTGGACTTTCTGTGAATCCTTGCACACTTGTCTTCCTTGAATTCTGTACCATTGAGATCATGACAAGGAATCTGTTGCTGGACTTGAACTCTGACTGTGACTCTGTGTGGGGATTCTAGCCTTGGAACTTTCTCTTAAACAAAGCAAAGTGCCAATAGCCTCTGTATATCTGATTTAATGGGGTCTCTAAATACGACGAGCTTTGCCACAAAGTCTGGAAGCTGGTCTGTGTACCCTGAAGTGCTGCAAGAAAGAGCTCTGCTGTTATTTGTGTTCTGTGTTGGGTTGTGAGTGTGTGACAAAAAGCCTGGCCTGACAATCTTATATAGTAATAGTGTAAGGCTTATTACTCGAGATCTACCAGACTCATTTTGCTCATTTTTGTTTTAAACTGAAGCTTGAGCGTAAAATTTTGAAACTTTGAAAAAGTCCAAAGCTCGAGCTTTAATAGTCAAACAGTACGTTTCCGTGCCCTGGTCTGGAGCCTAAAGTGGTCGGGGAACTACAGCTCCCATGTTAGGTCCACACCGCACAAGCATGCAGAGAGAGACAAAACACAAAGGCGGGGATCGAAGGGAGGAGGGCCTTGGGCTTTGCAAGTTGAGCCCACTCTCAGAGCAGCCACAGTGGTGGCAGGAATGGTGGTGTAAGTAGTGTGACTGCTCTGAGGCGGAGGAGGAGGGAAAGAAGTGGTCCTAGGAAAAGCTGGGTTTCAAAATGTGGGGGAAGCCTGAGCCTGAAGAAGTGATAGGTGTGAGGAAGTCAGGGCCAGAAGTCCTTGGTTGCATTGGAGGAAAGTAACCTCCATTCAACTTTTGGAGGATTGACATAGTGGAGTCAAGGAACAGTATGTTTCACCCTCAGACTGCTAGTGACCATGGCGACATGGGTTTTACACTAGTACTTCAGATTCAAACTAACTTTGAAATAGTTATCCATTGTGAACCGCCCAGAGAGTTTTGTGAACCGCCCAGAGAGCTTCGGCTATTGGGCAGTATAAAAATGTAATAAATAAATAAAATGAATAAATATTTGGAAGGAAATCTTGCTTTTGTAAGCAGAGGACGGAGGGAAGGACAGCAGAACTTTTTTTTTTAAAAAAAGGCACAGTTGCATTTTTGGCAGGGTCATAAATTGTGTACATTTTACTTTGTAATTTTACTATTTCACTGAATTTTACTTTGTAATTTCATCATTTCACTGAAGTCAAGAGACAGATATAGAGATGTAAAATTTCCAGAAATTTTGAAGCCATGGAAAAAAACCAAGTTTTTTCCGGGGGTGGAGGAGGTCGGGAAAAAACAGAATTTTTTTGGAAAAATTGAAATAATGCAATATTAGCACTTTTTACAGATTGAAAATGTAATTATGTCCAAGTTGGTTTGGCATAAAAATATTACATTTGGTATATTAAAAGTACAGTGTATTTAAACAATTATTACGAATTTAATTTACTTTTTTACTTTTGTTAAAAAAACTTTTTTTTGGTAACAAATGGAGCTACAAGCACCTCAACTGTTAGGAACACCTGAACTGTAAGGAACCTCTTTGGTTCTGCCAGTTTATGAGGAGCAGGCAAAAAATCAATTTAAAACAACAACAACAGAAAAAGAAACCACCAACATTAGTAACAAAGAAAATTATGTTTCCGCTAGTCCTCCAGTGTCAAGACATAAACCACCCATTCCCATAAAAAGAACTGAGGGGGGAAAAAGGGGGGGGGGACCAAGATTCAATGGATATGCATGAAATTTAATCAGACTCATTTCCTCACCTATAGCTATTACTATTAGTTTCAGTCTCTGCTTCAATGGCAGTGCCCCCTAGAGGCAGAAATGCATCTTGCTATTGCATTTGAGAGTTGTAGTCTCAGTTTGCAACCTAAGACTTGCTTGTCCTTGGTGCACAGACATTGTAATAATCTAATACTGTACAATTTTTAGAAATCATTTGGAGAAGTAAATATCTGAACACCTTGTCTTAAACATTTTATTAATCATGCTAAAACATCCCATAATCTGTTTTTTCTTCATTTTTTTCAATTTTTCCAAATTTTTTGGGGGAAACCGTTTCCCCCCGAATTTTTCCAGTTTTTTTTCTGGGCCTTCACATCTCTAGACAGATATATGAGTTATAAAGCATTAATACTGGTAATCCTGCTGTGAACTTGCATTTTCTTCAATTGATTCCAAGATTTAGCTGTGTGAATAAAGTGCATTACTATGTAATACCAAGATTAACGTAGATGTAAACAAGTAGAGACCTGTGAATTTTCAGCCTCTCACGCTGCAGTTGCATGTCTCACATATACCCTCACAAGTACATTTGCTGGTGGAGGACATCCTTAGCGTTTTCCTCATTGTGGTACATGGTATAACTTCATGGTGTACATCTGCTTTACATGAACCTGCCTAACCTGCCATCATGAGCTGTCTGAGGGTTTCTTCATGAAAATATTTACTTATGGGGAAGCCATTCAGAGTCCCAGGAAACCGTTTTTTGGGAGGACTTCTGCCTGTGGGTGCGGCTGTTCATGCTTCCTAGTGTCATAACGTGAACTTATGTTGAAGTCATCATTTTCAGCCTATTGTAGAAGACAGGAAGTCACAATTCTGGACATCTTTGGGGGCAGGGGCTTTTTTAGATTCAGACTTATTTTTTTTTCTTCAAAAACTCTTTGATGTGAAGTTCAGTGTGACGTGGCTTGAACTTCAGGAAGCACTTGACTTGTCTGCATGATCCTAGCGCCCTTCCTAATAGTATAATGAACACTAATGAAATTCAAACTTCAACCTGGATTTCTTTTACTTCCTCACACTTAGATAAGAGGAAGAAAAATAATAATAACACCTACAGCTCCTGGTTGTACATTAAGCATGTGCAAAATCCAGCCTTCCCCAGCCTGATACTCTCCAGATGTTTTATATTACAAACTTCCATCATCCTTGACCTTGTAGGCATCCAGAAAGCACCAGGTTGGAGAAGGCTGTCCTAGTCCATCTCAGTCAGATGGAGGGTATGTTTACATAGACCATAATATGTTGATGTGTTAATTTGGGATGGTTGTACCCATTAATTAAACTACCCTTTTGGTTTACGTCAATATGTAGAAAACCATAGCATACTGCAGCTGCAACAATTTTGCTCATGTCTGGCTCATGGGGCTAGTTTTTGAACAATTAGAATCATTTGAATCAGCTGTTGTTACCTTGGGGTTTTTTAAGCATTTTTTGGCACCATTATGGGGTATGCTTCAAAGAACCTAAGATGACTGTTTCACTATTGAAGACAGTCCCTTTATTTGGATGACATGACAGAAGTGAATGCTCCTGATCATCTACATAATTTCAGACTCTGTATCTGCTATTTACGCTTTGGGTGTGCCCATGTGCCAGTATATAAAAGCTGAAGGTGAATTACCATGGAATAAGCACTTGTCTAAACAAGCCCTAAGCTGGATGTTTTAGTATATATCAAAGGAAGCACATTACAACTCTACTGAGAGTTTGTCGGTTTCATCTTGACTTATATATAATTTTCCTCCAAATGCCTATAAAAGTGGATTATCATGTGATGGAATTAATTTTGTTCCTGAGCAGCAAATTCTAGATAGTCGTGGCTTTCATTTAAATAATAGGAAGCATCTTAGGACACCCAATTACAATTATGGTCTCTTAATGAAAATTTCAGTCATGTTTATTCTAGACTTTTTATCAAAACTCTAAATCTATCTCATCCTCTTTAACTAAGCATTTGGTATAAAAGAAGATATTGACAGATCTCCCCAATAATATATTACTAGGAACAGAAATTGATTTATTTCTTTTCCATACCCCATGTCTTCACCGTAGGGATGAGTTATTTCGACAGAGCCTGGCAAAACTAAGGGAACAGATAGTTAAAGCCAATACACTAGTGAGGGAAGCAAACTTCTTGGCTGAAGAGATGAGCAAGATAACAGATTATCAGGTCACACTACAAATCCCTGCTGCTAACCTGAGTGCCAATAGGAAGGTAAGAAATTTGATAATTGAAATTATTTTGTATAAGGCTTTGAAAGATGCAAGGTCATATGGGTACAGAAATAGATGAGGTGTGAGTGAGTGAAAGAGAGAGAATGTGGCATTTAAATGAGAGTAGTTATAAGTACAGAATAAATATAGCTTCTCTAATCTTCCTGTCTCAGTAAGCTTCTATAATGCCTGCACACATACAATAGAAACAAGACATTTATACTTGTGCTATCTTGATGTGTCCACTGACAGTTATGATTTTTAGTTGTATTCTGAGTAAATTTTATCTATCTTTTTTTAAGTGTTATAAGCAATATAATAGGGCTAAGGGATGATCCATATATTTTAAACAAAAAGGACAGCAAATGCAATAGAACAGGCAAAATAACCTATTAAATTGCCTGGGTAAACAAAGGTTTTAGAGCTGCATTGAAACAATTGCAGTGTTGGAACTAGTCGCATATCCATGGGGTGAGTATTTCATAGTTGGTGTGCTACAGCCAAGAAGGCTCTCTCCCTTGTTGACACATAATGTGCACAAGGTTCTTGGAGAAGAACCTCCCCTGATGATCTTAAGACATTGGCAAGCTGGTTTAAGAGGAGATATTTCTGCAGATATTTGGGTGCCAAGCTGTTTAGGGCTTTAAAGGTTATACTCTTGAATATAACTTTAAAAACCTAAAATATTTAGTTGTACTATATTTTTAACCATTTAAGTTACTTTGTCTTGTCTTTGTTTAGAGAGGTGCAATAGTAAGTGAACCAGCTATTCAAGTAAGAAGAAAAGGAAAAGGAACTCAAGTGTGGACCATTGAGAAGCTAGAGAACAAATTAATTGACATGAGAGATCTGTATCAAGAATGGAAGGAGAACGTCCATGAGGTACTGAACTACATTTTTTCTGTGTGGCCAAAATGTTTCTCCCTAGTACTTTTTTTTTATAAAAAGAGTCACTTGGATTTGAGGAAGTCCTCTCTGTCAGACTCCACTGCCACATTTAGTTGTATTATTAGCCTGGTCAATTGCCATAGTTTAATGTTCATGTACACGTTTGAAAACAGACTACACTGACTAAGCATAACATTTTTTCTATACTCTCTCCCTTCAAAGCACATCAGCATTGCGTCTTGCTATTTCAAATGAATGGATAAGAACTCCTATCACTCGGGTAGAGGAGTAAGCTTCTGGTCCTCGTAATGGTTAGGTTTCAACACATATAACACAGCAAATAAAGTTCAGTTTTCCAGAACATTCTGCTCTTATGAACTCCAATCCTAGTGTTGTACATCTTGCGGCTGTTTCCCGTAATCTCACATGCTCTGTTTAGATATGTTGTACAGTGATTAATTGGGGGGTTTGAATATGACATTACAGGATGTAGCTCATAATTCTTCCATAGACGTACATCCGTGTTGAATCGTGCCAGGAACGCCATTTTCTTTTTGTGCTCTAACTGCGTGACTAATTCCATTTGGCCAGACTGAAGTGGCACCTAGTGTTGCAACCACCTCTGTGTCTATTATCTTGAGATACCCTCAAGACCAGAGTAAGACTTGGTTAATTGGATGAAATGAACTCAGCTGTGTTCCTGTGGGAACTGTCACCGTCCCCTACAGAGTTTGGGAACGCTGCTTCACTTGGCCTGTGATTGGTTAACTAAGGTCTTCCTTAAGTTGTCAGAGGGTTAAGCATAAGAGGGGGCTTGAAGCTGTTCATTTGTCTTTGTTTTATGCTTCAACTTACTTTTGGGATTGTGATTCTTTGGATCCTGGATTAGGCTCTGTCCTTTTGAAAGACCCATACCTAGGTAACATATAAGGCAGATTTAAGTATTTTTGTTATTTTCTTGCCTGAAGTACTATTTCCAAAGGTTACTCTGATTTTGTATGACTTCTTCTTTTCCCCTTTGTTTCCTTCCAAGTAATCATTTGTACTAAATCCAGAGTCTTCTGCTTGGTTACTTGCTGCTATTTAACATTTTCGGGCTTGTGAGTAGGGTGGGGTGAGTCCCTTGGCTCAGACTCAGATGGAAATAAGGAGTGGTGGCAGCATGTCTTAGTAATTGTTTCGCTCCTGCCTACACTGCAAGGAGGTTGGGCAGCCCCCTTCCTCTCTTCACAAATTGCTATGTTAAATTAAAATTAAACCTGCTTTTAAAATTAAAATTGTCTTTTTTTATTAAAAAAAACAATAGATGAAGAGACTCACTGGAAAAAGAGGTGATCCTTTCTATGAAGCACAAGAAAATCATAATTTAATTGGTGTAGCGAATGTCTTTTTGGAGTGCCTTTTCTGTGATGTCAAACTTCAATATGCAGTGCCAATAATTAGCCAGCAGGGGGAGGTAAGTTTAAGTCCCTGATCCTTATTGTATTTTGCTTGTGAAGGTGAAAATTTCCTATGAAGCATGTGTTAGCAAGGAAGGGGCCATGTTACACACAGAAGAACTGGGGTGTTGCCATTTGGTGTCTGCTCTATCTCTTATTTTCAGTGCGGCTGATTGCAGCCTCTGCTAGGCATGGGTAGGGGGAACGCAAAGCATGTGGCTTTGAAGGAATGAATGACATAGATGACCAATGATTAAACGGTGGTAAAATCACAAAAAGCCTAAGCACAAGAGGAGTTTTATGCCACTAAGATCAACAAAGCAGAGTGGAAAGAAAGAAAGAAAGAAAGAAAGAAAGAAAGAAAGAAAGAAAGAAAGAAAGAAAGAAAGAAAGAAAGGCTGGTGACTGCTAGAAGACTATTCAAAAGAACGATCAGTACCTTCCACTTCATTTCTAAATATGTAAATGTTGGTGACAATTGAGTAAGCAAATTTGACTTAATAGTTATAGAGCTCTGATTCAGGTAAACCTCTGCAGCATTTAGTTTGTTCTGAGCCTGTTTTGAGAATGGTAATATTTAACTTGCAGTTTTTGTATGCATGTTTTTCTTCCATTCAGTTGCTGAAAGTATAGTTATATGTATCTATTTGGATAACTGATGCTATGCATTGCCCCGATGTCTTAAACATTAAATTTTTTTAATGCAGGTTGCAGGGCGTCTGCATGTTGAAGTGATGCGTGTCACTGGTGTTGTCCCAGAACGGGTTGTGGAAGGAGATGACTCTTCTGAAAACTCCAGTGAAAGTGGAAGCTTAGAAACCATGGACAGCAATGGAGAAATTATTCACAGGCCAAAAAAGCTCACCTGCAGGGTTAGGGCAATACAATATATACACTAATATTTAAAGAAGATGAATATTTTAGCAAAACAGTGTTCTAAACTATTCTCATAATTTACTCTACTGCAATAGGAAATGCCTTTGTCACTGGACTGCTGAATTGGCATAAACTTTCAGTGATCTTCATTTGTCTTTAGTGGACCTTGGACAGAAGTTTTAGAAAAACCTTCTATTTGACGAGTAAAGTCAACTAACTTAACCCTCATTGAAAGATGTAAAATGTGTTTTAGTATTGGGGGCTGGATAATTTACAGCAGATTAAGAATATAGTGTTGGCCTACCAGAACACATGTATTGACAGGGATTATTTCTTAGTCAATTGATATTACACTGATTTCTTTAATAAACAATTGATTTATCAATATATGCAATATATTTAATAAAAACATTTTGTAACAATCTGTTTAGAATCAGATATTATTGTAAATACATTAACATACTGAATTTGTTTTGCTATTGTCCAGGTAAAAATTAAAGAAGCAACAGGACTACCACTGAATCTCTCAAACTTTGTCTTTTGTCAATATACCTTTTGGGATCAATGTGAGTCAACTGTTGCAGCACCAGTTGTAGATCCAGATGTGCCTTCACCTCTGAGCAAGGATGCCCAGTTTACAGTGACTTTCTCTCATTGTAGGGTAATTACTCTTTTTGTTGTTGTTGTTTAGAGTGCTATCGACATATATTTGAGCTCATATTGTGTATATTTGACTTCATACTGTACAGTGGCAGAGTTTGGATGTTATGGGGGAACCCTGGTTTATTGTGCCTGAGCAGCATGCTTCGAAATTGCTTGTGCATGCTTCCAAACTGCTCCTACTTAGCTCCTCTTGCAAGCAGAAGTATCTAAACAAACCATGTACCTTCCACCTGTGGTTTATTACATGTGAATTGGGAACTCTGATTTGCCTCTCCCCAGATATGACAGAGTCGTAAGCCAACAGAAAATCATGACTGATTTGTATGGGAAGGGACAAGCCAAAGTTCACACATAACAATAAACAAACCAGGAACAAAAGGTCTGTGATTTTGTTTAGCCACTCCCTCTTGCATGAGGATCCAACCAGGAGTATTTGTGTATCAGTAAACAAAACAAAGCATTACTTAAACTATCTCATATTTTGTTTGGCTTGGATGGATGGACTACTAGATGGAGCTAAAAAGATTTTCAAAAGTTCTTTGTGCAGGGCATATCAGAGAGTCCACTATGAAATTACTGGCTTGGCCTTTAGGCTGTCTGTATGTTGAGCCATTCCATTAATCTCCCAGGCAGGCATCAGGGAAATCAACAACAGATCTCTTATTCACCTTTCTTAAGCCTAAAACCTCCCATGACCTGAATTATCAGACCTCCACGTCCCCAATGCGTAAGTCCATCAGAGTCCTGCAAGTTGTTGTCAACATCAGACACAGGAGTTACGTAACCTGCTTCTGGTAATAAAGACTAGTACTATTTCAATTGTGAATCCCAGTAGAAGGAAGAGGGCAGGCAGAATAAATCAAATGCATAAAACTGATTAAAAGAGCATCTAAAACTGATACAATATTAAAATAACAATCAGAACATCTTAAAATTCTTAGGTTCAAAATTCATCTGGGTAGGCCTGCTGGAAGAGACTAGTCTTTATAGCTGTCTTAATCTCGGAGAAAGTGTTAAGTTGACAAATATCCTCTGGCAGGCTATTGCTTCACTCCTTCAGAGTGTTAAGCTGCTCCCTGTTAGGGAAACTGGGGCCAAGTAAAGGAAATAAATGTATTTATTTTAGAATTTATGTACTTTTTAAAACAAACTTTTTTCAACCCAGCTTATAGTTGATATCATAAAAAGTAAAAGATCAGTATATAATGAATTAAAAACAGTAGGATAAAACTTCTGACCAATAAAAATACCATTAAAAGCAGAGAGAAATATCAGTCATTGTTACACACACATCAGTTAGCAGTGATGGGGCATGTTTCCTGGTCCTTGAAAATTGAGCTCTCTGCTTTTTTAAAATAGGAGGCTGTCATATCAGGTTCAGGTTCATCACAGCAGGTTAAGGCTTAAACACTAAGTATGTTGTATTCATCAACACAAACAATAGATTTTAATTACACATGGGAATGTAATTCAAAGATATAAAATAGAAATCTGGTAAGCATTGCCTGAAATCCTTATGGCACTGCATATGAACTGATTCATAGAATCGCTTCTCTCCATCTAGGAGCTTTTACTGCCCAAGAGAAGATATTAATTCAAAGATCTGTTTTCCCAGTGCCATTTGAGCATGCACTCAATTTTGTCCTTAACCATAGAACAGTTAAAAATCATGCCTTTTAAGTTTTCTGCAGTAAGTATTCCAATTTTCTAGGATTACGTGGTGAACGTAACAGAAGAATTTCTGGAGTTCATTGCAGATGGAGCACTTGCTATTGAAGTATGGGGTCACAGGTGTGCTGGAAATGGCAGTTCCATATGGGAAGTGGATTCCCTTCATGCAAAAAACAGGACCTTGAGAGACAGGTAAACCTATATTGTATCAACCTTGTGGCGATGTGGCCCCATAACAAACGGCACATTCATCAGGAAAGAAGGAGAAAATGCAGCACATCTGCTGGGGATGAGTGAAAGGATAGAAAGAGGATGATGCATTTGAGAGTGAAATATACGACACAGGTGGAAAAGCATGCCCATGTGAGAGAATACACTAGTGTGGCAAGGCAGGGGAATTGGAAGAAAGAAGAGATTTTCTCATAGTCTGCTAATTGGGTAGCCTGGGGGCAGGGAGAGTTTGGTCTACATTAGAATTTACCAGCTTGCAGACCTGTGGTACTGAGTAAAAGAAATGCTTCTAGAATTTTCCCATTGAGGTGTGGAGAAGCGTGTTCATACAAAACACATTGCTTCTTGGATTATCCCTAGGTGGAGTGAAGTAACACGTCGGATAGAAATGTGGGTTTCAATTCAAGAACTGAATGAAATGGGAGATTATACAGCTGTGGAGCTTCACCAGGCAAAGGATGTAAACACAGGAGGAATTTTCCAGCTTAGACAGGTACAATGGAGTTTCTCCTCTCAGAAAAGAATACTAAACGTGTTACTAAATGTTCACTTTATTTTACTTTTTCTCCCCTTACCCCTGCTTTATATGATCAGGGTCATTCTCGTAGAGTTCAAGTGACAGTTAAACCAGTGCAGCATTCAGGAACATTGCCACTTATGGTAGAAGCCATTCTGTCTGTCTCCATTGGCTGTGTGACTGCCAGATCAACCAAATTGCAACGAGGCTTGGACAGTTACCAGGTAGGATAACTGGCTTTAAAGTATTAAGTTATTATGGTGATGTGCAGTTTTGTTGTTGTTTCAGTTCTTAAGGATACATTGTCTGACATTTGTATGTATACTGTAAGCAATACATATAAATAGTTTCCTCAAGGGTTACTAGCTGTAACAACTAAATGAGATCTTCATGTTTGAGTCAGTATCCATTTGGGTGCCAGATGCAGGGGACAAATGGGTGGTCAACACTGGCTTCAAGCCCTACTTGTGATCTTCAAGACACATATGTCTGGCCATTGTGAGAAACAGAATGCTGGATAGATAGATAGATCTTGGGTGGAACTAGATAGTATGGAAAAAAAGTGTGCCTGACACCAAAAGCAACAGCACTATGTCTCTTAATTCTTTCTGTTCTTGGCCCAGTAAACCTCAGTGGTCTGGTTCAGATGGTCATGGTTTAGGTTATTGTAAAGTAATCGCATGCCTCAGGCTTATGTGCTGCCTCTTCTCCAACAGCTGTGGAGGAGAGTGAAAGTTTCCATTTTCACTTAGAACAGACTACAGTTATGTATTACATACAAACTCTAGGAACTGCAGATAGTTCTAACTAAAGTTACTTTAAAAATAAAAATAAAAATGAGTTTTTTTCCTGGTTTATTTTCACTAACTTTAGTTAGGACAAAACATAGTCCACAGAAATTTGTACACAATGCAGAACTGCACTTAGTTTTAAAACGAAAATGGAAGCTTTCTCTCTTGTGTAAAGAGGAGAGGGGAGAGGGAGTGCGCAAGCCAGAGGCTCACCATGGCTTGTTCGCTGTCATCTGAATGATAGTTTACATGATCATCTGATCCAGGCCAGTTTAGGATGTCACATAATCAAATGTGATAGTTTCCCCCTCTCTAATCATTGGCTGATGTTTGCAGGGGTGGGAAATTCTTAATGCAGGTATGTCATTTCACATATTGAAATTTACTAGACATGAAGAGGGAAGGAAGAGTTGCAGGTTGCTGTTGTCAATGGCAACCATATATTATCCATATTATATGTTCTACCACATCAGTCCTTATGATGTGAGCCTCAGATTTAACAAATACAGGTAAACTCTCATCAGGAGTAAGAACTACAGCACATGATCATACTAAGTTTTTGAGTTGCATGTGAGGCTGTTGTGAAAAGGGCAAATGCCATTTTGAGTTACTTTAACAAAAGTCTGACCTAACTCACAGGATTGTTGTGAGGATAAAATGGGTGGAGGGGAGAGCCATCTTTGCGACCTTGAATTCTTCGGAGGAAAGGCAGGATATGAATGTAATTCTGCCTTTTTACCTGAAGGTGCACTTCTAACCCATGTTTCTGTGACTTACTTATGAGTATATTGTGAGGTAATGTTACTATCCTTCCTAGGATTCTATATATATCAGGCAAAAATCTATACTAAAGTAAAAAGAACATCAAGTCAAAGTTCAGATTAATCAGATTTGGAAAACTTCTAAAGCAAATGATTTTGTGTTCATCATTAAACATTTTGTTCAAACTAATACAAAGTAGATCAGCTCCATGAAATGATTGTGCTCTGATCTGGCTATGGTCCAGACATAGATCACTTTGCTGGACTTGTGTTGTACAAGATTAAAAAAACAAACACCCACGTGCATCTAGTCCTTCGGGTTGTGTACATAAAACCACTTATTCACTCTCGAACAAGTATGTCTGGAAAGACCTGAATTCAAGTCTCCCCACCACCCACAATATGCGATCATTGCATTTCTACTGTTGTAAACAAGGATCTGTACATTGAAGGCATAATGATTAAGATTCCCTTCTTACATAACTAGTGGTGGTCCTCATGTGGTGGGAAGAACAGGTGGGCCCTTCACTGCTCAGGTATCACTCCAAGAATGTGTGAACTAGGAGCTTCCTGCTAATGTCTGATTACATGTAGGTCCTATTTCTGTCTGCCTTAAGTACAAGGGAATGTAATTTGCACTAACAAGGCCTTGGCATGATCAGGCATTAGCATAGAATGGGGGTGTAGAACCTTAGGTCTCAGGATGAAATCCAACCCTCCAGGGTTTCACCAAATGCCATCCTCCCTTTCCTCCAACCAATGATAGTTGGGTGTTTTCCTGACTTTTGTGCAGTTTTTCCTCCATTTTTTTTCTTTCCTTTTTTATTGTGAAGGTTAACAAAACAGAATAAAAAATAAATTGAAAAAGAAAAACAAAGAAACGTTACATACATATGAATATCATCAATCATCAGATATACCATTCATAAAAAGGGGGGGGGGAGTTATGCATAGGTTTCAAGAAAAGCAGATCAAATGTCCATGTACTTATCCACTTGCAAGTAGTGTCTATAAAACACCTGCTCAGATGTTGATAAGGTTAAGTGCTCAGTCCACTGCATTATAGGAGGTGAGCATTTATCCTTCCAGTGTGGTAGTATTTTAGCTGCCATAAGGCCTCTGTACTAAAAGACAGAAATGCCTGTTAAGGGTTTTAAGTTACAATATGCAAGTAGCTTTGGCCTTCGGTTCCACCCACCACAGGAATGGAAGCTCCCCAGCTTCTCAAAAATGAAATTCAGTCCTCAGGCTGAAAGAGGTTCTGCACCTCTGGCATAGCAGCCCTGGCTCACCTCTTCTTTGCAGTGAATGATAGAAGGGAGAGGCGCCAGTCTGCTCCCTTTCTCTTCAACATACTTGTGGGCCTCTGAGGCGAAGTTTGGTGGCTTCTTAAAATAATCTAATTTGTGTCTGTGTTACATTTGTGTATGCTTTTATTTGGGGAGGGGGTGCCAGCAAGAAAAATGCATGTTCTGTGTATTTCTAAAGTTTATTTTTTTCTACCAGAGAGGAGATGATGATGATGGTGATATGGATAGTTATCAGGTATTGCTGCTGTCAAATCACATGGCATGGGGCACAGCTAATGCTAATTGTCATCAACTCTAAAGAGTTTCTAGGGGAAAAAAATATAGCACATGCAAAAGTAACCTTTGAAGTTCTCTCTGCCTTAAAAGGCCTCTGTTGATTAATAGCATAAGACATAAGACATTTAACTTACATTTGATTGTACAGTATGGCATCCCTAGCCACTGATATGTCATTGGTGATTTGATTGATTTGATAACTGAAAATATTTTAACCCCTCTTTTCCAGTTAAAATGCCCAACGTGGCTTGTAACATAATTAAAGCTTATTTCTTTCTTTCTTTCTTTATTACATTTATATACCGCCCCATAGCCAAAGCTCTCTGGGCGGTTTACAAAATAATAAAGCAACATTAATAATAAAACAAATGCAGGTGAAAAGACAACAGATAACATTTGCCAAGGGATTAAAAACTATCAACCAACCTCTGAGGCCTGTATTAATTCGCCATCAAGGAAGGGGCAAAACAGGCTTCCCAGGAAAGGAAGTTCAGTAAGCCGAGGCACAACAGAGAAGGGCTATCCTGCCTGACTCAGCCAAACATAACTCAGATGTTGGTGTGATGCGAAGGAGAGCCAGTAGACATGAGTTACACAGCAGAAGGAGTCATACAAAAACCTTAAAACTTTTTAATATATGACTATATTACCTTTTCAGTCTTGCATGAAAACTTAATGGGTTATTGCATTCTGAATTCATTATAAATGTCATTAAATCACTTGTATTGTTAAAGTTTTTTTAAAAAAAAATAGTCCTGTAAACTTTGCTTCCCAAATGACAATAGCTTTAATAATTAATAAGGCTCCCCAATTTGAAAGTGGGGTTAAAGTAAGAAGCAGCAAAACTAGCAGTACTATAAATTTAGGCATCCCCTCCAAGTAGCTTAGTAATTTGTGCAGTTGTTCCGGAAACCTAAAGCTCAAACTACATATGATCCATGTTTAAACCCAGATTTCTCCCAATCATGTGGAAAGAGTAGGAGGGGGGTCCAATTTATGGGACTCATGGCTGAGAACTGAATTCATGGTCTTGCGCCACTTCCTGCAACTCTTCTCCCCAAGCATGCCTCCCGGATTTGGGGGCATGTCCAGTATGAAGCCTAGATGAGAGAAAAGTGGCTTCAAGAGAAAGACTGTGCAAGGAGTTAAGCCTGCTGATGAGGACCCCCGATTCCCTGTTTTCTGTATGATTGGGCTGATCCAGGTTTAAATACAGTTTGGCTGCTGTCAAAAGTAGTTTGAGCCTAAATTAGCTACTAATTTGCTTCAAGCTGATCATGGCGCTTCCTGATAATGTGTTATGGAGAATGGATCAAACATTTCTATAATGTCAGTCAGCATGATTGCATGATGTTTGCATGGGGATGATTTAGTCGCACTGGTAGCTCAGTATGATGGAAGGTTTAAGGGTATTTATGTCGATATCTGCATAATCTTCTTCACTTCCATATGCTACTAAATAGTTCTTTGGCCACTGCATTATTTTCTGCTTAGACCTAAATCACAAATTTACAAAGGATGAAATAGACAAATTGTTCTAACTGTGGAACAGTTGATGCAACTCCAGCTTTTCTTTCTTTTTGCTATTTGCAAGTTGGGCAAGCTTACCTTCTTGGTTGATGTACTGTTTTATCTAATATAAATGAAACGTTTACACTGCACTATATCAGTAATCAAGACTATTCAATAACCTTTTCCAATCAAAGCTGAAAATTGCACAAAATTAAATATGTGTGTTATAGTTCAGGGTATGTTTTATGTTCAGAAAATATGCTCTCTTTTAAATAGGAGGAAGACTTAAACTGTGTGAGAGAGAGGTGGTCAGAAGCACTAATAAAACGCAGAGAATACCTAGATGAGCAGATTAAAAAAATCAGCAATAAACAAGGTTTGTGGTCCTTGTGGTTTAATTTCCTTTTTGAGAACTTTGTGTCTTGTTCGTTTGTTTTAAAAATGAAGAGTGCTATCCTAGCATATTACATTTTTTAAAAACAAACAAACTAGTTGTATTTGAAAATTAACTAATCTTAGAAGAAACTCTTAATGAGACAACCATTGAGATGTTCAGCTCAAAATGAAAACTGGGTATAAGTTCTCATTGGCTTCAGTAGATCTCATTTGCATCCATTGTAAATTAAAGACATTTTGTTACTCTGAAATATTGAGCAAAATGTAGCTTATGGATCTAGCATGCTAAATTTCTCCTTCTGTCCATTCTAACTTACATTATAGAGAAAACGGAAGATGATATAGAAAGAGAAGCACGGCTTGTAGAACAATGGGTGGGACTAACAGAAGAGAGAAATGCTGTACTGGTCCCAGCACCAGACAGTGGGATCCCAGGCGCTCCTGCAAATTGGTAGGTGGAGAGAAAGCATTACAACTTACTTTCAAAATACCTTCAGATGAGTATTATATGTAGTTAACTAGATGATAAAGATTTGAGGGAAATGTAAGCTGTACTACAGTGCTTGGTGTGAGCATGTTAAACATGTTGAATTTTATATCTCTTTATGACCTGGTTTACATATAATGGCAACCCATCAGTTAATCTATGAGTGGGAGAGAGTGAGCGCACTGCTTCCCACACCTGCACCACTTCCGCCTTGACCCAGAATCGGCTCCTTCATAAGTTCTTGACCATGACATCTGAACCCAAATTGATGGGTTGTTTAGGGGCTAAACAAGCCAGTGGTTAACCCATGGAAGGAAGTGTATCCATTCATCCTTATCCAAGCATATTCAAAGTTATGTTAGCAAAATGTGGTCTTGCGCCTACGAGTTTGGAAGCAAAATGTGCCCCATCCCAAAATATGGTAGCAGTTTCTGCAAATAATGTGGACAGCCCAGGTATGCGAACATATATTAGTTAAATTAAAACAAAATGTTATTGAAAACTTAAATGGCCCAACAATTATCTATTCTCAGTAATTTCCAGGACCAACAGAATGCTCAGGACAGTTGGATCACAGAACGTTGAATTTCTGAGTTGAAATAGAGAGAAAATGGAGTGGAGAGGAAATTGTTATGCTTTTGTGAAAATTCTGTTTAGAGAGACCCATAGCCTGGGTTGTTGTTTTTTGTTTTCTAAACCTTCCCTCCTCCTCCCCTCCCTCCTCCCTGTCCCCACTATAGAGCAATAAGGTACTTGAGTTCACGGCTCACAACTAGCCCCAAACCCATTTAGTGTAAAACAGCGTAAGAGGAGAAAGTTTCAGGAGGTTGGGAAAGCAAAAAAGTTCTCCCCTCCTCAAACCTTTGCTTGAACCCTGGAATAGAAAGATTCCTGTGAGTGGCTGAGGATGCACTGCAACATTTTATTGTGGGTGCCCTCTTGTCAATCTCTAGTACTGATACAAGTTTGAATTCCTCTTTTTTAAAAAAATGGCTTGAGTTTTCCATTAAATTATTTATGCATGTCTATGGCTTATTATATTGATTGGGATGCTTCCTTACTGTTAGGATCCCACCTTCTGGAATGGAAACACACATTCCTGTACTTTTCCTTGATTTGAATGGTAAGTTGCAGCTTGCCAAGACAGTGGAAGTAAGAATTCATATTGCAGTTCTAGTGCTGTGTGGGAAGTATAGAAAATTTGTGTTGGGCATCTAAAGTGTCTTCTAGAAAATTCAGTTGTTGCTTATTGAATATGTTGAGAGAAACCCATGTCTTGGGCAGTATAGTTCTTCCATAATGTAAAAAGACACATTCTTAAACACCTTCATTAAAACATCCAAAATGCTATTTTAGAAAAAAATAATATTTCCATGTTATTGGATTTTGGGTGACAAATCATATTAAGTTGATACATACAAATGTAAACGTGACAAATTAAGGTAAGTCTCACAAAAAGCAAAATTAACTGTGTTGGCCCAAATAAAAATTCCAAAATCCGTATTAGGACAATACCTTTATTAAGCCAACACAAAGGACACAGACTAAAGTACAAGCTTTTGAATCCCCTAGAACTGGGGTGACCATGTGGAAAGGAGGACAGGGCTCCTGCATATTTAACAGCTGTGATAAAGAGGAATTTCCCCCAGGTGCTGCACGCATACAAATGACACCTGCTGAAATTCCCTTTTCTGTACAACTGTTAATGCTACAGGAGCCCTGTCCTCCTTTCCATATGGTCACCCTATCTAGAACGCTTCCTCAGTAAACGTGAGGGGAGGGAGGGGGAAAGTTTTAACTATGTTGAAGCCACTGTGTCTCCATTTAGCTAGTCTTAAGATGCAATCTGGGAGGCAGTTGCAGCTACTCACATTAGGTTCTTCCATGGGCTGTGATGGTTTCACAGCAGTCCTATGGAATGCCCCTAGAGCTGCTGGGATAAAAGAAAGAAAGAATGGCTGTCCCCCCCCCCCCCCCAGTGTTGTTGTTTTTTTAAAAAAAGATGCAGGCAATAGGTATTGTCATTCCATCTAAAATATTGTTTTAGAAGTCTATGATGTCTATGTAATATGTTTAAGATTAGGTTTCAAATTTATTTTACTAAATGCTATGGCAGAAAGTATTCTTTAAGGCTAGAACTTACTGTCTTGTAACTTTTTGTTTGTTAGCTGATGACCTCAGTGCCAATGAACAGCTTATAGGTCCACATGCATCAGGAGTTAATTCAATATTACCAAAGGAGCATGGAAGTCAATTCTTTTATCTGCCAATCATAAAACACAGTAAGGATGAGGTAAATTACTAACAAGCTACCCTGGACTGCAGATTTATGGTTCCTGTGTTCTTACTGTTTGTCTTTCATTGATTTATTTCATTTGTATTCATATTTAATACATTTAATGCTGCATCAGCTCTTTCAAATGTTTTGGTATGCCCTCCTAACACAGTGGTCTTTGAATAGGTTTAAGTTATGCATGATTGAGAGACTTATGTTCCTAAGAATAATTAAAAAAAAATCATTTCATGGGTAAAGAGTTAAAAAAGAAGTCTGACTCGAATGGTTTCCTCCCAGTTGCTCAGCTCTCATTCTTCTGGCTCTTCTTTTGTCTTTTGTCTTGCTTGCCTATGGTTTTTCTGCCTCAGATGTAACAACATTAACACTTCGTTAAAAATCAAGTCACCAGCATTTTGCTGGGGGTGGGGGCATCATAAGAAAGCTATTGTTTTCATGTCCTGCTTGTGGGCTTCCCAGAGGCATGTGGTTGGCCATTGTTGGGAAACAGGATGCTAGAGTAGATGCGCCTTTGGTCTGATCCAGTTGGGCTCCTTGGATGTCTCTTTAATAAAAAGTACTATGACTCATTTCACCTTTCCTTACTTAAGAACAGAGACTAAATAGCTTCTCCCGCTAATCGTTAGAGGGGCAACCACAGGTCTCTGGGAAAACTACAAGCAGGACATGAAAAGTTAGTCATTTGAATGGTTCTAATCTTCGCATAATTAATTCTGGGTCCAACTCATTGTATCCAAATCAGAAAATATTCTTTATTAATGGGATTAATGGGTTTTACATGCAGGTAGCTAGCTTTTTACTTTTGAAAAAACAGTCTCCAGCTGCCAAGTTTAAATAACTGGAGCTGCTTTGTTTGGGTTGGTGTGGAGTTGCTTTTGGGAAAGAAAATATGAGCACTTCTGCCTGTTTCAGAGTCTTCTCCTGGACTGTTAGAGGGCTCACTATACATTCCATCCCCATGGGGAAATGATGTGCTTTAAGATTTGCAGATTAGCATCTTCCTTCTTTCATTAGTGGGGTATTAATTGTTTAGGTGTTTCTGCATTTCAGATCTACATTTAAGCAAAAACTTTCCTTTTTCATATTCTACCAAATTCTGCCCTTAGGTTTCAGCCACTGCTTCCTGGGATTCATCTGTGCATGATTCAGTGCACTTGAATAGGGTAACACCTCAGAATGAGAGAATCTACTTGATTGTGAAGATTACAGTCCAGCTCAGCCATCCTGCTGCAATGGAACTGGTGTTACGTAAAAGGATTGCCACCAATATATACAATAAACAGGTACTGGATGCATTTCATGCAATTTAAACCTGCTTTCAACTTGATGCATCCTGCTTTTGCTGTATTTTGTTTCAATTTTATCATCTTAATGCTTTGAAGAAAAATATCTGTAATAATAAAGGAGGATGTGTGTTTGTTTTTTTAGCACTATAGTGCCAAGGCTGTGAAACCTAGGCTCCTGAATTTGACATGCCTGCTAAGAGGACCCTAGGGGTGTGCACCTTGGGGTTATTTCCTTTTTAAAATGCATTAATTAATTTAAATGTGTTGGTGTGGTTGAAGCCTGCAGTTACTAGGAGCAGAATTCCAAACCATTACATCGCTTTGCAGTCAATATAGTTTGAAGGCTAAGGGACAGAGTTATATGGCTGGCCCCTTCCTTTTTCTGTAGGTCAGCCTCCCTTTCAGGGGAATTGACAGATAAATTGTTTATATCATGCCTAGTGGTGCATAGTTAAAGCAATGGTATTCCCCGTAGTAACCTATGGCTGCGAGAGCTGGACCATAAGGAAGGCTGAGCGAAGGAAGATAGATGCTTTTGAACTGTGGTGTTGGAGGAAAATTCTTAGAATGCCTTGGACTGCAAGAAGATCAAACCAGTCCATACTCCAGGAAATAAAGCCAGACTGCTCACTTGAGGGAATGGTATTAAAGGCAACACTGAAGTACTTTGGCCACATAATGAGAAGACAGGATACCCTGGAGAAGAGGCTGATGCTAGGGAAAGTGGAAGGCAAAAGGAAGAGGGGCCGACCAAGGGCAAGATGGATGGATGATATTCTGGAGGTGACAGACTTGACCTTGGGGGAGCTAGGGGGAGCTAGGGGTGGCAACGGCCGACAGAAAGCCCTGGCGTGGGCTGGTCCATGAAGTCACGAAGAGTCGGAAGCGACTGAACGAATAAACAACAAAAAAGTGATGTCAGCGGGCATATCTTTATTCAGAGAAGACCAAATCTGACAGTTGCAGAGGTTTGCTTACAGCCTTCATTGTATCAACATAAGGGCTCTTCCCACCCATGGGAAGCTGGGTCTGTTCACTAGTTAATAAACTAAGCTAGGTTGAGTGTTGATGCAGTGAAGAAAAGGGCAACTAAAATGATCAAGGTGTTGGAGCATCTTCCCTATGAGGGAAGGTTTAGCTTGGAAAAAAGGAGGCTTAGGGCGAGACATGATAGAAGTGTACAAAATTATGTGTAGTGTGGAGAATGTTGATAGGCAGACATTTCCCCCTCTCGCATAATACTAGAGTCCGAGGTCATCCCATGAAGCTGATTGGTGGGAGATTCAGGAAGAGAAAAGGAAGTATTTCTTCACATAGTGCCTAGTTAAAATATGGCATAGTTAAACTATGGAATTCGCTTCCACAAGATGTAAGTGATGAGCACCAATTTGGATGGCTTTAAAAGGGGGTTAAGTAAATTCCTGGAGGAGAAGGCTATCAATGACTACTAGTCTTGATGGCTCTGTCCTACCTTCAGTAGCAGTGACACTAAGCCTATGTACACCATTTGCTGGGGAACATGGGTGGGAGGGTGCTGTTGCACTTGTGTCCTGCTTGTGCGTTCCTGATCAACAGCTGGTTGGCCACTGTGTGAACAGAGTGCTGGACTAGGTGGACCCTTGGTCTCATCCAGCATGGCTCTTCCTATGTTCTAATGCTCCTGTATGTTCATCTGTAGTCTGCACAATTGTTCTTGATCTGTCAGATATTAGTCAGTATTTCATCTGAACTGTTAACTTTGACCCTTTCTTCCCACCGTGTTTATGGGCATAAGATTTGACTATAAAAACATGTCAAGTCAAATGTTTACTTACACTTTAGCGCCCTCCTGTAGTTCCATGGGCCATTTTAATATGTTTCTTTCCTTGAATCTTCTAACTGAATATAAGATACAGTAATTTTAGAACAAGTGATTGCTGCTATGTTAAAGAGGTGTAAGTGTTACCTTTTTTGGTAAAGCCACATGTGCCTGTTATGGCACATGAAATCTTATTGGCCAATTGCAACTTCCCGTCCCATGTATATTTTTCTTTTATTTATTATAGTTGAATCCTGTTCCTTCAAAAGTTCAAAACAGTTTACATGCAACTCGCAGTGGCTCTAGGCAGTTATTGGATTCATGCCTGTTTAGGTTTTGTAGTGCTACAATATAGAGCTACTGATTCACATGCAGTTAAAGGGACAGATGTGTGCTGATCCCACATAAAAGAAAATTCATAGTTTTCCTACGAAGTGGACCTGGGAGAAATTGCTTGTCTTGTTTAATATTCTTTACAAGAGGCTGTTGATAAATGAGTTCTGTTTAAGAGAGATCCATTGCAAATGTAATTGAGTTGTGAATTGATTTTTTAAAAAAATTTTATTAAACAATATATAACAACAAAACAGCAAATAAAAAATCACTTGTTACATAAACATAAAATTACCTTAATATCATATATTCAAATTTTGCCTATTAAACATATTTATGCTAAACATAACAGTGCTCCCCCCACCTCGGGATCTCATTCCTGTTTCCAAAAACTCATAGTTTCTTCTGTTGGTGGTTTCCCACTTCCTTTAGAAAATACAAACTCCAGGAACTTTTTCCATATTCCCTTAAAATCATTCGTTTTTACTATACCTCTTTTCATTTTAATATTACATGTCAATTTATCATTTATAGCAATGTCCCACACTTCTTTATACCATTCTTCAATACAATAGTCTCCTTGCATCTTCCAGTTCCTGGCTACAATCAGCCGTTGTGAATTGATTTTGAAATCAATTGCATTCTTAGAATTGAATACAAAAGGGTATTTCAAAAATAGCTGGTTTTGTACCATGTTTAGAACTTATTTGGTCACACTATTTACCATGTAATACTGCATTTAAAAAATGGTTTTGATTTTTTTTTTCTAGAGTTTTACCCAGAGTCTCAAACGAAGAATATCCCTGAAGAATATATGGTATGCTTGTGGTGTGACCTATGAAATAGTGTCAAATATACCAAAGGTAAATTCTACATTATTTCTATCAAGAAGTTAAAACAAATGGGAAAGTCAGGGTAGAGGAGAACTCTGCAAACTGCTTCTGCAGACTACTGCTTGAGACATTTTGAAGTGAGTTCTGTATCAGGAAAAACTGAGTAATGTGTTTCAGTCCAGTTATGTCGTTTTTAAACATATATGGTTTGCATTTTAGGCCACAGAAGAAATTGAGGATCGGGAAACACTGGCTCTGATGGCAGCCAGGAATGAAAATGAGGGTACATCTGATGGTGAAACATATATAGAGAAGTATACACGTGGAGTGTTACAGGTGGAAAATATTTTGAGCCTTGAACGATTAAGGCAGGTAAGTACAAAGGGAGTTTCAAGGCTGCTTTGGTATAGTTCTAAAACTATGGCCATTAGGGATGTCTTATTTCATTCCCTTTAATATTAGTTGGCTGGAAGACACCATTGATAGGAACTTGCTTCGGGGTGTGATTTTGATATAATGTTCCATCCTTGATCTGTCTTCAGAGACACTATATAACATTGCCTAAAACCTGACTATGCAAAAGTACAAATGAGTACTATGTATGAGTGTACCTTTAATATCATTTTTAATTGGAGTTTTAGGTTGAAGTCCTGGGAGTAAATTCCATTGAGCTCAGTGGGACTTACTTCTGAGTAGATATGCATTGGATTGCCTAGATCTGTCACTGGCAGTATATTCCAATTATCTCTTTCTGTCTTAACACAGGCAGTCACAGTCAAAGAAGCTCTTTCTACTAAAACGCGACACATACAGAGGAGTATTAGCACACCAAATGTTCACAATGTAAGATGCTCTTTCAGGATTACAAACTCATATTACTAAAAATGTTAAGGTTGCAGACAAAGCTGTATCAACTCTGATACTGGAAAAATGGGGAAGGGGCATATTTACAAATATGTAATAGGATGTTACGATCAAGTCAAGCAGTACATTCCTGTTTGCCATAAATATCAATCTACAGTTAAGGCATGAAGAGGATGAAATAATTAGTTGTAAAGCATTAGGAAGAGATTTTTCTCCCTAAGAAAAGTCGATAGATCAAATTGCTTTTTGCAATATAAGCTGCCCAGTGGATATCTGTTCACTGAAATAAATAATAAAATTATATACATTTTATAAAATAATGAAAATGTGGAATATAATTTTTCAGAGTTAATTTAAGTGTACTTTTCTTTCCGAAATGTAGGATAAGTCCTGAAAATTCCATTGTCATGCTTCAGTTTCTTGTATTCTGAACCTTCAAATGCAGATTATGCTTAGTGGTAGGTGAAGAGGCTGTGGTTCTCCTGTGGAGCCAAAACATCTGCTTAGCATGTTATCATTCATTGGCTCATACCTATTCATTGTTGTGTTTTAGGTTTCCTCCAGTCGATTAGATCTTTCTGGCTGTGATGAAGATAAGGTATGGACTTTCAGAAAAGTGAATTGAAAAGTGTTGGAAAATGTACTAGGATAGAAATGCCTCTTCCTTAATCTTTGCTACAAGAAAGCCTTAACTATTGTTTTGAGTCTTATATTATTAACAATTAGGAAAATAATTGCAATTCGTTGAATCAGCAGTCTAGAATTTGGCACAACATTACTGACTGGAAAGAGTCAGGGTAATTTTTGTTTAACTCACCAATGTTTCTTTTTTATAACGGTATATGTAGACTTTTAAGTTATTACTCTTGGGTGGCAGAGAGGATGGCATAATGATTTGTCAGGATAGTTACAGTGTAGATTTAATCCTTTACAAAATCTCCTAGGATTTTCCTGATTTCACTATGAGATAGTAGAGATTACTGGATGTTTTTGTAATAGATTTTGACTGAATAAGGCTGCAGTCCTAATAAACACTTCCTACAGTCAAGCCCAAATGAAGATAATGGAACTTAATTCAGTGTGAATTTGCAGAGAATTGTACAGCAGTAATTCAGGAAAGCATTGATAATTAGAATATGTATATGGGTGGGAGAAAACTGACTACTCTGAAAAAAATGGAACTCTTAAAATATTAATATTTAGTTTGCAACTTAATTTTTCCCTTGTTCTTTTCTGGATGTTAGGTTTGGTCAGAAGGTCATCTAGATGTATTAGATGGTTCTTCCAGTTATCAAGATGTGTCTTGTTATGGTACTTTACCCAGGGATTCACCTCGCAGAAATAAAGATGCTGGTGGTAAGATCTTATTTTGTTTCATTTAGTTAGGTCAATAAATGCAGTTATTAAAATAATGAAAATTGGATGAATTGTAAAAAGGGCATTTTCCTTTGTTTTACTGCCTTTAAACTTTTGGTGTATTTGCACATGTGTACAGCACTCAGTCCAACCTTGTACAGTGTTTTTATGTGCTAGCAATAGTTATTTCTTTAACTCTGTGACCAGAACTTAAGGTACTCTATTTGTGAAGAGTGGCTTCCCGGGTTTCCCTTACTAATCTGGACATGAAGCTATTTTCATAAAAGTATATTACCTAGGGCGACCACATGAAAAAGGAGGACAGGGCTCCTATATCTTTAACAGTTACATTGAAAAGGGGATTTCAGCTGGTGTCATTTGTATGCATGCAGCACTTGGTGAAATTCCCTCTTCGTCACAACCGTTAAATCTGCAGGAGCCCTGCTCTCTTTTGTATCTGGTTACTCTAGTACAGCTCCTGTAGTTTTAACAGTTGTGATGAAGAGGGAATTTCACCAGGTGCTGCATGCATTCAAATGACACCTGCTGAAATTCCCTTTTCTATGCAACTGTTAAAGATACACAAGCCCAGTCCTCCTTTTCATGTGGTCACTCTACCAACCAATCTTGACCAGGCTTTTTCATTAAGAAGAATTGTTATTGAATATATTTCTTATAGAGAAACAGACAAAAATAGCATTAGAATTGTACCACTGGGTACTTCTACAAAAATATGATGTCTGTTAATTTTGAGATATCAACAGCTAATGTTTGGCCCTTTGAACGGGAGTTACTGTGAGGAAGAACCTTATAGTTTTATATCTTATTTTATATCTTATTTCATTTCATTTTTGATTATTTATTTTAATCCGCTTAATAACAAAAGTTCTCTGTGCAGATTATATAAAGCTTAGTGCATAGGAACTTCCCTTTTCTTTGAAATTCTTGTTTGTGAGCTAACTGATCAAACAGCTATTTGGTCTTTTAAACGACCATGAACATTGGTTTGTGATGGTGCTTGTTCCCATGTAATGGTTTGGATCAGTAACTTACAGATTGCAGATTGCAAAACAGTGGGTCACTGGACCTGCACTAGATCCTTTAAGAATATATAGATTCCCTGTTGCATCCCAGTCTCCACTGCTATTTCTATGTACAAATGGTAATATCTTATCATAAAGGGTAAGGACAAAATGACCATAAACTATCCAACTGCATGACACATTATGAGGAACTAATGTCCTGTGATGCTTTATCTTTATGTTTTGTGTACTTGCTCATTTAGTTTGACAATCAATTTTAGAATTGCTAATCTATTGTGTATGTGTTATTTTATTCTCCAAGGCTATGTATCAGAGAATCCACAGCCATCAACTATCAGCCCATTTAAAGCATTTTCTCCACAGCCACCCAAGTTTTTCAAACCCTTAATGCCAGTAAAAGAAGAGAACAAAAAGACCTCTCTTGAAACTCGGCCTCTACTAAGCAAAGAGGTAGGTAGTTGGAAGTAGTAATTATCTTAACCTTGCAAATAACTTTCAGTTTGCATTTGTGACATGGAGCATTTAGAATCCTACATTATGCCCCATATTTATTGGAATGATGTGCTACTTCAGATTTGTCTCTTTTTCGTAACCACTCTTGCATGGAGTGTGTCTTTTTGCTTAAACATTTGTGTGTGTGTGTGTGTGTGTAAATATCTGTCCTAAGTTGTCAATTTCCATTAAACTATAGCACCACACTTGGAAAATGTTTCATATTTCTTTGCTTCAGTTGTTTTAATAAGGTAGCCTCCTGCCTTACTAACATGCATGAGTTTAATGTCACTCTCTTCTTTGTATGATGTTTTGTGTGTCTTAACCTTTGCAGAACATGCCATCATCTCAGGTACATAATGCTGGTTGTGTTGTACCCTCAGGAAATAATGCCAGTAGCATGCCAGTAGAACACAATAGCATGCATGAGGAGAAGATTGTAAGTGTTGCATCCGTTTCTGTCACAATGTCTGGTGGTGGTTTATGGACTCATTCCTGGGCTCATAGTCGTATGCTTTTTGAGCATACAAAGGGGGAAAGTGTGTATACAATATGCCTTACTGCATGCTGGCTTCAGTGCATGTGACAAAATGCATAATTTGTGGTTGTTCATTTGACTGAACATTCATTTATAACATTTCAAGGGAAAGGTGGTAGACTCTTGAGTCAGATTTTTTGGTAAACATCAACATTTCTTTCACCTTTCCCACAGGAATAAAACCGTAAGAATTACCAATGTATATCTGCATTCCCTGCCCCCTCCTCCCCACTGCAGACCTCCCAGCCCCTTGAAATTGCTGTATGGAGAGTTGGGGGACCCTGCGGAATGGGGTAGGCTGTGGTCTTGGGAGCACTGAGGGGATGTGAGAAATCTCCCAAAATTGCGGGGAGGCACCTTCTGCAATTTAGAGCTCCACTTATGGAGCTCTAAAGGCCTCTGCATCACCTTTGCCCTCATCCCACTCCATTTAACAGGGCCCCTCTGCCTTCTGTGTCGCATTTTCAAGAGCCTGCCATGGGAAGAAGCGGGCAGGGAAATGTACTTCTGCCAGTCCCATTACAGACATGTAGTTCTGGATCCAACCCAGTGTTGCACAATTAGCAGTAGTCAAACTGTGAATGTTTTAACTGAATGCCATAAAATAATGGAGCAGTTAATTATGAAGATCATTAGGAAAAAAATATTTCTTATTCCATAGGCTAGGGGTAGGCAACGTTTGACCATCCAGATGTTTTGGCCTACAACTCCCATGATCCCTCAACACTGCCTATGCTGGCAAGGGAGGATGAGAGTTGTAGACCCAAACATCTGGAGGGCCAAATGTTGCCTGCCACATACAGTCTCATAATTTCAATAAACCATGAGAAATGTACCTGAGTAGCGTCAAGTTTCAATCTACACCATTAGATTAAAAGTGATTAAAAAACTAATTTTTCAAGGTACAGAAAACATGTAGATTACAGGTCTTTACTGTCTTGTCCATCTCATCCTACCCAAAATCTAACTTTCCCCTGGCTTTTATGTTTTGTCTGAAAGGGTCCTTCAGAGTAGAAAAGGGTTGCAAGGAGTTTTTTCCCTTTGTTCCAGGAAATTGACTGAGTACAGTGTGCTGACTGTTGATAGCTGAGCTAGTGGAGGATAAGCAAGAAGATTCTGAAATTATTAGATCATGTTGGACTAGTTTTAAAAGTCTGATGAATGGTGAGCCACATTTTACAGATCACTGTAAATTCATAGAAATCAGTTTTAACTGGTAACAGTATATTGAAGTTCTGACCAGCATACTTTTCAGTATTGACACTCTCCCAGAAACTGAATCTATTGTTATATACAGACTATATGGTTTACTTTCATCTGCCCAAGTAGAGTTAAAATGGTTATTGTATAACTTTAGATTGATATGTCACATGAATGGCTAGATGACGAGTATAATGAAGCGAATATTGTCATATTTGAAAAGAATACTCTTTTCCATAAATAGCTACTTGGAAGTCAGTCTGTAGCAAAATCTGAGGAGCCTTTGACTAGGTTCAGACAACAGAATAACACACACTCAAGGGTTGAGTATAAGTTGAGTGTGGATTGCCATTGAACCATGGGTTATCATGTTGTCTGAACCTTGCTGTTATAACAAATCATGGTTTGTTACCACAACTGGGTTTAGACACCACTATAATTAATGCATGTTTCAACAATAATCCACGCTTCAACAACAACCTACGCTCAGTCCATATTCAACTCTTGAGTGTGAGTTATCATGTTGTCTAAAGCCAGTCACTGTCTCAGAAAAATAATTGGACCTGTCTTTTAACTTCTACCAAGCTTAAAGCCTCAGGGGCATCAGAAGCTGTTTTGTTGCAAAGCTAAAAGTCTTCTAGTTGGCATAGAGAACTAAGATTTGGAGACCAACAGAGACAGACCAGGTAGATTTCACAGAATAAATTTCAAAGATCTTTAGTTGAAACCCCACCTCATACTACAACAGCTTGTATTAGAGTAGAGGTAGGATTTATCCTGTCCTTATTCTACTGCTGTTCATGAATTATTCCAAGCTTTGTAAATGGATGATGATACAGTATTAGAAAAATTATTTGGGGAGCAAAGAAGAATCAAATACAGAAACAATTGGTTATCTCATTGTGAACAGAACATGTAAAATCAACCCCAATAATTTAAAGAATCAATATTTAGCCCAAGCCCCCGCCCAAAAAAAAAAACTTACCAAAGATGAACCCTCTAGTATAGATAAGGAAAAAATTAACTCTTCTGTTTGTTTTCCACATTTTTGATCAAAACACATGTTCTCAGAAGCTGTTTTCATGATTTAACATGTTTTGCTCTTCATAAGAACTTTTTCACATTGAAATTCCAAATCATGTCTAATGTGTAAAACTGTATCTTGAAGAACAAAATCATAAGTATTCCTTCAGGTCGGGGCTGTTTGTCAAAGTCTGACATTTGTCATGATGTACTTTGCTGTGATAGTTATACTGCTAGCAGGAAGAAGTTCGTTGAGCCATTGTTGATTAGTCTGGCCCATTCTGATACGATTTAGCTAACTTTTAGTTTTACCTTTTAGTTAAAAACAACAAACAAATATGTTACGTTTGAGCTGCAAAATTTATGAAAGTTGAATGGAAATTGAGAACAAAATTGAATGGAAAGTTCTGTGGATCATAAAATGTTCATATTTATTAAGGCAAACTATTAAACATATCTTAAGATATAGAACTGAGTTCCATACACAGAATGGAACCTTTTCATCTTCCCCTTCCTCAAGCCCCCAGAAAATTGCTCCTGAGGGTTAGGGAACCCTCCGGAATAGTATGGCATGTGGTGCAGGAGGCTGCAGTAGTACTACCACCAAAAATCGAGTACTGCCTCTCCTTGGGTGGATGGTAGTATCTTTCATTTTCACAACTATGCTTTTGGATAACAGCCATGGAGTGCCTGTGTGTAATTTGCTTTTCTTTTTTTCTTTATTTTTAGCTTGGGTGCAATTTATATAATTGTCAGCATTTATATACTTACAATGATGATGAAGCCTTGCAATAAATTAATTTGCTTAAACCATAAATCTTTGACTGATATATATTTAAAATATAGTAAGCTGTCTGCTAATCCAATAATTTTGTTCCAAAAATTCTGATTAGCACAAAGGTCCACACCCACAGTATATTTTTATTGGTTATTAGTATTATCATTACAAACCAGTTGACTTGTGAAGAAAGCTACAATTTTTAAGTGAACAAACTTTGCAGTTAGCTAGTGGGTGATGGGGAGAGTAATTTGAGAAGGATATTCTAAGTAATTTTAAGGTTGCAATTTTAGCATACCAACAGAGTAGAAATCGTACATAATAAGTTGATGCTTGTATGTGGTACCTGAGGCAATACAAAAGGGGCAAAAGCATTCCATTGTTATTTAAAAGGTCAGGTTTTCATCTGCTAATGGGGGATGGTTACCTGTTCTGCGTTCCTAGAAAACTAAAAGACCCAGGAACACTCTATATATGTCAGTTTCCCGTGCATACTGTCAGATTTTCCACAGGATAGCTTGTTAACCATGTGGTGTGGCTTATTTTTCTCGAACAAGACAGCTTGGGAAACCATGGTTGTTGGGTCATTGAGGGTGGTTAACAAGCTACTCTGTGAAAAACACACTGTGTTCAGACAACATGATAACCCATGATTCAACAACAACCCATGGTTCAACAACTACCCACACTCAAATACTGAGTGAAGATTAGTGTGTTGTGTGAACCCAGCCATTGCCCAGGACTAGTTACATGACTATAATTCCCCTACACTACATTCCTTTCATAGATCAAAGATTTAAAATCCATAAATATCTTTTAATAGTTGCAGAACTATAATTTGAGTCTAAATATTGTGTACAAGTTGGAAATAAAATAAAATCATAAGTGACTAGACTGTGAATAGGAGTGAACAATTGCATCAGATTTTTCCATAGTGATTTTGTATACTTCTTCACCAGTTTGGCATGTGGTATGGTTACATGTGGCAGAAAATTGGTCCTAACGTGCCCTTGGATTAGACAGTGAAGTAATATTTTTGTTAGGCCACTCAGCAGACCTGAATTAGGACAAAGCCCTGTTAAATTGGCTTAATATTTAGGAGCTGAATTCTCTGTTCAGAATCCAAAGAATGGGGCAACTAAGTCCTATGAGACTGCTCATTGCCCGAGAAAAGGCATTATTTGACTAATATGTTGTATAAAAGTAGTACAACAGAGAGCTTCGGCTGTGGGGCGGTATATAAATGTAATAAATAAATAATAAATAAATAAAAATATACAAGGTAGATGTCATTAAAAAACATTAAGTGTAGGTAAACACTATTGTTCTTTTCAGGAACTGACCACAAACATATGCTGATAAATATTTTCTTTAAATAATTGTTCTTCAGCCTACTGAATAGCCAACAGTGTGCTCCGTCTAGTTCAGTGTCATGAAATCAAATGCTCACACCTCATATACATCATTGTGCAAAAATTGTGTGTGTCATCTTGATTGCACATGTTTGGAAGCTGCCGTATGCTGCATCATTTAAATGCAGCAAAAGACACAAAAATAACTTTCTTGTTAGTTTCAAAATGTACCTTCATCTCTAGAGAAAATAGAGTCATGTCATTTTGAATGAGAAAAATCCTTAAATATTAATGTTATGAACACAATCTTTATGTAATATGATGAACTGGTCCAGTTTTGAAATGGTAAGATTACTAATGTCTTTGTTGGTATCTTACACTGAGCCCTCAGACCATGCTAAGTGAACATTATATTAATAATTTTGTTATTAGATATATTTATTTTTCATTGATAACTTGTGCTCTTGCTTAAACTGCAGCAGTAGTAACTGTAAATCTTACAATTTTAGCAGGACTCTGAGGAAGATGATGAATTGGAGGCCATTAGCAAGAAGCCTTATGTGCCCGAAGAGTTTGCTGACTTCAGTGTTTACAACGCTAGCCTGGAAAACAGAGAATGGATATCCTCTAAAGGAGATTTTGTAAATTCACGTGTACTTGAGAAAGAAGTATCTCGTAGCCCCACCACGAGCAGTATTACTAGTGGCTACTTTTCCCACAGTGCCTCTAATGCTACTTTGTCTGATATGCTTGTTCCTTGTAGTGATAGCACAGACCAATTAGCCAGTCAGACGAGGGATTTGGACTCTAATGACCATTCCGTAGCCCATCTAATCCATGATGTAAAATCTTCAAACAATGAGGCTTCAGAACCAGAAAGGGACTTGGCTAAATATAAAAGATCCATGTCACCAGTCAAAGGAAACAGTGCCTTAGCAACAGAGATGTCAGTGTCAGAAAGCACTGACAGTGATGCTACGAAATTACATTGTTCAGCTTTGGATTCCTCAGCTAATAAAAGCAAACAACATGGGATTGAATTCCCATCTCGAGAAGCAACAGTTGAACACACTTCAAATGTTTTTGAAGATCACGCATTTACAGAATTCATGGGTGTTGACGATGGAAAGGAACTTGACTATTCAGTAAGTCCACAGATTTATTCTAGTGGCTCTTTTAGTAGAAGAAAAAAGCTTTCATTGGCTGAAATGAACAGTGCGTCAGGTTTTTTAAAAAATCCTCACAACCAGGACAGTCCTGGGAGTAATTTGGAATCCACACCAGTGGGATACCAGCTGTCAAACAGTATTGAAAGCCCTTTATTGGCTGTTGGAATAAAAGAGTCTTCATGTTGCCAGATACATACAGATCCTTTCCTAGCAGATGACTTCACTAGAAAAAATGACTTCGATATCTCTGTTTGTGAAGATGTTACTTCTGAAGAGCACCCGAAGTGGGTGACAGTGGGGGAACAAGTGTACATTGGTAGTAATAAGACTGGTGTAGTAAGATATGTTGGTCCTGTGGATTTTTCAACTGGTACCTGGGTTGGCGTTGAATTATATCTCCAGATGGGTAAGATATCATCATTGTATTTACAATCCTTTTATAGGCACATTGTCTAGTTATATTTTCATCTCCTTCTATTTCAGGATTGGAGAATTCTACCATGTGAAATTCGTAACACTTGTTGACCTTTATTTATATCTTACCTTTCTTCCATAAGGAAGTTGAGCCTCTGTAAGACTGGTCAGAGGAGCTGAGCTCCCCCAGGGATAATCAGTGGGAAAAGACTACTGTCATGTTCAATACTATTTGACAAAGGAAGGGGTGCAACCCATCTTCTAGGACCTAGCAACCAAGTGCACCATTTTGGGGCAGAGTTCTGCCATGGAAGCAGGAGCTGAGATAATGTGTGGAGTGGTGGAAAAGAGAGTTGAAATTAAAAGTGAAGAGTATAAGCCCTAAATAGTGAGCTTCTAATGAATGTGTATTTTCAGTACAATTGGGATCCTTTTTGGCTTTGATTTTTAATTTAACATTGGACTGCATTAGGCCCTCCAGGGATCACAGCTTTCCAGGTTGTCTCTCATCCAGATGCCAACTAAACCCAAACCTACTTAGCTTCAACAAAGTTGCTGCATCATATGGTTTCAGATCATATACTGGGTTTTATTGATTACTTTAAATAGTTTAAGCATTAAGAAACAATTTGTTGATTGCTTTTGTAAAAAGTAACCTATTACTAGGTTATAATTGAAGTGAAATTGTGAAAAACTCAAAATGTTATGAGGTTTCAAAGACTTTGCCTTTTTTTAATTCAAAATTCATAATTTGAATTTTCGAGTTGAAATTTGACTTTGAATTTGAAGTTTTACTGTTTGGGGGTGTCACTTAAAGAAAATTATTCCTGATAGATAGATAAATGAAGTTAGTACAAAATGTATTAAATGCTATTGCAGGTTCAACTGTCCAGAAAAATCATTGTGTGACAAAATGTTGATGTTAAATACAAAATATTTCCAGAAAATTTGTATATTTAGAGGTTATTCAGGGAATATTCATTAGCAAAATTGACGGCTGAAGATTTTAAGACCTGAGACCCAAACTTTTTTTTCCACTGTTATGTTTAATTAGAATAGAATTTGTTGAATTAGTTGTGAACCACCCAGAGAGACAGGATAGTTGTTAGTATAGAAATGTATAAATAAATAAACAAATAAATAAAATAGTTCACAGATATCAAAAACATTCTTTTAGTTAACTATACCAAGATAAAAGCAATCAATTCAAAATGCCTTGAACGTTATATGGATACTATATAGATTATCCTTTTGAGGGGGATCACAGTAAGCAAACAAGCTCAGAACAAACGTATGTTACATTATTACGATGTTCCACAATTAATGTATCTAGATAAATGTGACTTTTCCCCCCAGAAATGTGTTGTTTTAAGCCTTTCTCCATTAAGGCAGTGGCAAAGCAGTTGTTCAACCAATTGGTGTAGGAGGTTGTGGAATATGAATTGCGGCTTTCCAATTTGTGAGGATAAATCACTTAGGCCTACTTTGCATATTGCAGAAAATATGGGCCCCACAGTATGTAACCACATCTTATTTTGTAGCATTTCAATGCACTCAGGCCATATCATTGACTGAGGATCCTGAGCATGTTTTTCAGATACTTTTCCCCTTCAGACGTTACAGAAAAGAAATGGCCATCTTAAAGGGCCCATTCGGATGTCATGGACTGATTTGCCAGGTTATGTGGTGTACATGACCCATTTCTGCTTTACATAATCAAATTCTGATCAACTTGATTATAGGTTGTTGCATGATGTGCAAACTTGGATTGTCTATGGGTTAAACAGTCCAAAGTTAACATAAGAACTGTGTGTTAACTTTGGATTGTTTAATGAACAACATGGTATTTGGATTCGCATGTCATGCAACAACCTATGATCAGGTGAATCAGAGGTTTATTATGCAAAGCAGAAACAGCTTGTGCACAGCACGCAATCTGGGAAATTGTAGATTAATCCACAATTTTCCACCTTTATGTGTGAACTGGCTCGTGGAAATATGGAAACCTCTTTTCCTGTAAGCCAGACTTTCCCAGCCTGATGCCTTCCAGATGTTTGGGACTGTAACACCCACATTCCTGACCATTGGTCATGCTGGCTGGGGCTGATCGGAGTTGAAGTCAAAAATATCTGGAGGGGCACCACATTGGGGAAGGCTGCAAGCATTAAACAATTTTGCCACTAGCACAATCCACCTTAAGTGTTAATGAGTAAAATTGGTTTAGTCATACTCACAAGATGCTGGAGTTTATCTCGCAGATGGGAACAGTGGTTAAGTTATTTGTGTTGTGGCATAAGATATTTGAGTTGACCACCAGATCACATGCTCATGTGTAAATGCCAAGTGCTTTTTCACTGTGGGTAAGGCTTACATCACCATCAATCTTTAGCCATGATTATCACTTACCAGTGTTCCCTCTTGATCATCTGGTTAGCAAATTGTGGTTAAGAGTGAACTTTGTGAATCAGCCATGGTTAATCTGGTATTAATATTAATTCATGCCTTAACTGTGGTGAATGTCTGGAGTAACTAACCATGGCTGATAAGGAGAATTCATGTAGAGGGACTGGAGGAAAGAAACATGAGATCCTACGACACATTTATTTCTGTCCAGAGATTGCAACTACTTCATTTACCTCGTGGAATTGTGCTACCTTATTCTGAGCATGTTACCTTCAGCAATAAATTCACTATCCACCAGAACAGCTCTTCATACAATATTCTTGAATAGCTTTCTTCATCTGTGGTCTCAATCTAACCAGGTTAGTTTTCCCCGCCAGTATTCTTTCAAACTTCCAGAAATGCATTCTTCCCATTACAAACTCCTACATCTTCAAGATAATTCTTACTGGAATTGTATTCAATCAAAGTATAACAAGGTGGTCATTTCACTCTGTGTGTTTGTTTTTAAGGGAAGCATGATGGAACTATAAAAGGCAGGGAATACTTCCGTTGCAAGCCGCGGCATGGGGTTTTTGTTCGTCCTGAATGCCTCACTAAAGCAGCAGCTCCAACAAAGATATGCAGTAGCACTTCACAATCTCAGGTGTCATCCAACACGGAGAAGTGGAAGAGTTCCGTTCTTCTACCGCCACCCTCTTTCAAAGGAGGGGCAGGAGCCCTCCGTCAATCAGGAGACGCAGCAGCTTCTGCTTTTTCCAGAAAACAGGAGATCAGGAAATCTTGGATTAACTGAAGCTGCCGTTTTATTCTTGTTTTTGCACTCGCTGCACACATCACTGTGTGGAAACACTTTGTTCAAAGTAACTATAGTTTTAATCTGTTACTGAATGTTTTGAGTCATGGACATAATTCTCTGGTTCTTTTTTAAATAAATAATATATATATATTGACTGTGTATCATTTGCCTACCTAAAGGCAAATATGGCTGCACACTAAATGACAGTTAGGTTGCAATCCTATACTCGCCTGAGAGTAAGACCCATTGAACTCAGTGGGATTTACTTCTGAGTAGGTATGTCTACGATTGCACTGTTTGTATATAAAACTGTGAGGTACTTGATGATTTGTTACTCAACAAGTTAGATCATACTTTAAACAAAATATTTTATTGTGTGGAAAGGCAATGGGATGTAAATATGTACTGAGGGAAAACCTACAATATGCTGTTAATTACCAAAGAACTTATATTAGACTGATACACTTGCTGTTTATATCTTGGGTTTTATTGTATATGTTTATTTTAACTGATCATTTGGTGCCATACTTCTAGAGGTTAATACCAAGCGCCACACTGCCTTATATCCTGTGTTTAAGAAGCACACTGAAAATACTTTCTTTCTTTTTCTTTTCTTATGGGCCTACCACTGTGCCAACTTGACGTTTATTGAAAATATTAATAATGCCTAAAGCTAGTATGTTTGGCATTTTTCATGTGCCAACACAGGCAAACCAGGCAATCTTGATGCAAAAGCAGTATTATTACAGAGGACAAGTAAAACACAATTTTCAACAAATGGCTTTCTTTCAAAACAGGGACAAGAAACATAGCAGTAGTAGTGGGTAACAACTACAAACAATGCACTGTTTATTGCTAGCTTTGACCAAGCTCAGATGAAATGTTCTGAAGTGATTTAAATTGTAAAGTTATTTTTTAATTGTGATTTTTATTATACTTTTGAGTTCTTGGGGAGCTATTCTGTGTATAGATACTGTGTTGGATATTTGTAAAGTAGCAAATGGAAAAAAGGAAAGATATGAATAGTCTGCTGTATTCTTTATTTTTTAGAACGTAACTGAGGTAATGGGACCTTACAGACAAGCTGCTGCTGTTCATTGACTTATATGTATAGTAAGCTAACTCTTAGTATTTTGCAATTACTGTAAAGAAGTGTAATTTATATTCTATTTCTGCTATACTGTATTTAATTGGTACAGATTATTTGCGTGTTAGAATACAAATGGTTTACTTCAGATTTTATAAATGTTTGTGCCTATTCAACTTCATATTCTGTAACTTTATTAATGCTTAGATATTTACTAATTCATAGCTGGGCATATGCTGCGTTTACCTCTTAATACACATATTGAAAAGAGGATACAGTAATAAAGAGGTGTGTTCATCACTTGATCTCATAAAAACAACCCGCAAATCAGTTTTTCTTCCACATACATTATGTACTTCCACATACATACTGTACTTTCTATTTCGGGACTTTCCATTTATAAATTGGTTATAAATTGTTCCAGCAAAATACCTTTAGTTATACTTATATTTTATCATGGCTGCACTGTCAACGTAATGTGTAATGAACACTACTCATGTTCATTCAGTAGGCTGATTTGCACCCGCCAAAGTAAACCATGGCGGGTTATTAAATCACAGCATGCGTGGGATGTGATTTCCATAATTACTGCCCGGAAGCGGTTTGTTGTGTTGTCCAAACCTGGGAAAGATTGTTGGAGAGGGAAACAGTGCTCCAATAATCCTACAAGGGCCTATGGGTTAGTGGATGGTTGTTTCCCCTTCCAACAAGCCATGCCAACCAGGTTCCGATAACACAAAAAGCTGTACCTGGGTAGTGATTATGGAAATTGTGCGACACATGTATCCATCATGCACCGAAATTAAATAAGTCACCAGGTTTGTTTTGATTGTGCAGACCACACAGAGGTTGAGTTTGGGCAACACAGTAGTCAATGGTGCATTAAAAGATAACTCCACGGTTGATTATTGAGGGGGTACTTCTCACATGACATGTTTATAATCAACTGTGGTGTGGATTAAGGCCAGCGTGAGAGTTGTCAACAGTGTGTTTGATTGACACATCCCCCGACTTCTCTTCCACCCCCTGACCTCCTGCTAGTGTCCCAACAGCCATTGTGAGTTCTTCCAGCTAGGCTAGAGCAGTAGTTACCACTTTGGTCACTCTTGCTAGGGGACTCTGTAGTTGCCGAAAATTACGAACTGTGCAACAAAATAGTCAACGGTGCCTGACAGCCCAACAGATAACCAGTGGTTATTCAAATAATCAACTCTGCACAGCGTTGGTTATTTCAGCCCAATAACCAACTGTGGTGTGAAAAAGTCCCATCAGACAACACAATAACCAAGCATAGACTATTTAACCCACCACTGACTATCGCGTCATCTGAACCCAGTCAGTCTCCACCTACTGTGATGAAGTACTTCAATGCTGAAGTAAACAACTCCACATCCCCTAGCCAACATGGCTGGCAGATGCTGGGAGTTGTAGGGTTTTTTCCCCTGTCTAAACATGTATAGGATTGTGCCCTAAATAATCTAAGAATTATGAAATGAAAGAATAAGGGAACAGTCGTTTGCCTAAAATTATATTTCTAACACTGATATTTCCTGAAGTCTTGATGATTACATATATTTTATGTACACTTTTCTATTTATGGGACCCAGAGTTGGAATTTCTTAAAAGCCTCAGATAAAATGGTGTGAAATTACTACACTACAGTGAAGTGATTCATACATGAGGGAGGGGAGAGAAGGAAAGCCCACAAAGAGTACTGGGCTGGATTCAAAGTTGCTGTCAGCAAAGTTCCCCTGGCACTAGAGGAAAGGGGGCAGGGTGATTTTGGCTAATTCTTCCCCCTACCCCTGTACCCCTAAAATGCTGCTCCAGAGGGTCAGGGGACCATCCTGAACAATGTGGGAATAGATATGGGAGAAAGGAGCAATTAGTGAAAAATTACTATTCCATTTGCTGATAGGCAGATCTAGAGCCCGTCCATAGTCTGCTGTATTATGAAGACTGGTATTTGCAAAGGGGATAAATATGCCATGAAGAAAGGCTGTGTCTCGTATTGGTTTTATATCTTGGTTCTAGAATACAGTTTTTAATTAGTGTGTCAGTTCTAATATCCATTCATATACCAGCTTTTTAATGTTTCCCATTAATGCATACACATGAACAAGTTTTGTTGGAATAGGTAATGTATGTTTTGGAATTGATTTTATATTCTGAACTCTGATCAAGTGTATTCAAAATAATACATTAAAAGAGGAATGGGTCACTCATAATATTTGTTCCAAGAGAGCTCTGTAATTAGACTGGTTTTTCTTCCAGCTACAACTCACTGGGTCATTTTTTAGCAAGCTGTGCAAGTAATCTATTCAAACACATGTTCACATGTATGCTTTCTGAAATCCATTTATGTGGATTGCCGTAAGTAAAAGTGTTAAGGTATTTAGCAAGACGACAGAAGTTAGCAAGAATGAACATTGTTAACATAAAGACTTAACTCAAGAACAATATCCATTAATTCTAATTTAAATATTCCAGTCTCTGTGAACTTCCATTTATTCTCTTTTATTTTGATTTTCATGTGAAAGTTGTCAGTTTGCAGGTATAAAACAGTGGAAGCAGAACACTATTCTACTATGCCCTTGAAACTATCAGTTTGTTTCTTTAGCTGTGCTTATCTAATACCAATACTGACTTGTTTCGGATTCTAGACTTTCATTTTAATTATACTAGAAGTGTTCACATTTAGTGTCCAATACTTATATATTTCTTTCAAAAATTTATAGCCTGTCTTTCAAAACATTCAAAATAGCAAATAAACAAAAAATACAGATTAAAAATGCAATAAAAATACAAGCACGGTACACTAAAACATCATCTGGAAAAGAAACCAAATAATAGAATCCAGAAGGATAAAACCATAAGAGTAAGAACCCACCAGCCAAACTGCTAGCCTGTTGTTCTTAATATGGATCTTTATTTATTTATTTATTTTATTTTATTACATTTATATACCGCCGAAGCTCTCTGGGCGGTTTACAACAATCTTTCAGCAGCTTTTGATACCATTGACCACAGTATCCTCCTAGAAATGGGTATTGGAAGCACCATTCTTCAATGGTTTTTGTTCTAGCTACAGGGTCAATCTCATAGCGTGAGGGGTGGAGTGCTCATCGTCCCCATTGCGTTTAAGCTGTGGGGTGCCACAGTGCACTATTTTGTCCCAAATGCTATTTAACATTGATATGAAGCTGTTGGGACTAGCCATCAGGATTTAGAGTGAGGTGCCATCAGTATACTGATGACACCCAGCTCTATTTCTATGTAAAATGTGAACCAGGGGAGGCTCTGCAACTTTGGACCAGAGCTTGGATACAGTGGTGGGCTGGATGAGGGCCAATAAAGTGAGTCTGAATCCTGGCAAGATGCAGGCTGTGTGGGTGAGTGACTCTGATGCCCACGAACCAGGCCAGTCACCAGCTCTGTAGGGAGATACACTCCCCTGAAGGAGCAAGTGTAAAGTTTGGTGGTAACTCATTGATCTGGCAGCATCACTTGGAGGTACAAGTGTCCAGTGGATTGAAGTGCCTTTTACCAGCTCTGGTGGGTAAGACAGTTATGGACATTCCTGGACAGGATGGTTTGACCACTAGCCCATGCATTGGTAACCTCAAAGCTGGATTACTGCAATGTGCTTTATGTGGGAGCTGCCCTTAAGCTTGTGGAAGCTGCAGTTGGCACAGAATGCCTCAGCCATAGTGGTAACAAATGGCTTATCAGCAATACATTACATCTATTCTTTGGGAACTGCATTGCCTGCCTATAAGCTGCCAGGCCAGGTTTTAAGTTTTTGGTATTTGTTTACAAAGCCCTGAACAACGCAGAACCAGGTTACGAGATTGCCTGATCCCCTCCTGGCTTCCTCGGTTGCTGCATTCATCCCTCCTGGCAATACCCAGGATTTCAAAAGTCTGCTCCATCATGGCTCGGAATAGTGCCCACTCTCTGAAACTTGCTACCACTTTAAATTAAGAAGGTGCCAACCATTCTGAGTTTTCAGTGCCTACTAAAAACGTATCTTTTTCAACAGGCATTCCCAGGAAGTTAATATTGTCCTCTGCACGAGAACTTGTTTTTGAACATTGTTTAGAAATGTTTTTAATATATGCAATCTGTAAATATTGTTAAATCAATAAATGCATTCAACAGCGGGATCTTACACTGGAGGAAGAGGGGGATTTTATGCCACCTGCAGTCGGACCTTTTGCCTGAGAGTGCAGCCCCTCCAAATACTAGGTAAACCAAACCAATGTGGCTTAAAAAATAACACCTAGTACAAAAGAGGTGTTAAACATCTTCCAGCCCAATGGCTGGATTCCATTTTGGAGAAGCTCCTGGGGCTGCATTCCAGCGGTGGAGGGGGCCAAAGGAAAACGAAGATGGGGCCAAAATACCAGTATATTTTAGCCTCAAGCTATTACTGCTAGTAACTAAGCCTTAGAAGAGGCACGGGATGGAGGGACCCACAAAAGCTAGGAACCCACAAAATAATCCATGGTTGGGGGAAAGGGGTGGGGCCAGGATAAAGGACATGGTCACCTGGGAACTCCAGGTGGGCCAGATTTGGCCTCCAAGCCTGAAGTTCTACACCTCTGTAGTACAACATCAAAAATTGTCTCAATCTTTTATATAAAATTTGTCTAGTTTGTCATTTTTTATTTCTATGTACCAAAGAACCCAAATGTTTCATCTCTGAGTGAAGCTGGTTCCAAATAACAGCTGCATTTTAGATTTTCAAAAATGTGGGATCAACCAATGTTGGTTTCTCAGTCCCAGCAGCCCTTGGTGAAATCCTAGATGCAACCTGAAAGTATCTCAGCAGCTGATAGACCTAATTTGAATGTCTTCAGACTCCTCTCATGTCCCATTTTAAGACTAAATGCAAAATTCATGGCTTAAACCCAGCCCCTTCTCCACCCTCATTTTTTTTTTTTTGCTTTGTTTACCATCTTGCTTGATGGAAGAGTTCTGGAGAACTTGAAAATGTACACACTATTTTGTGACCTTCAGTTGGCCTAAGAAAGGTATTTCCCAAATAAGGATTCCAAAACTTACTGATATATTAGGGATGTAAGTATTACTTTTCAAGTTGAGTGATGGAAGTACGAACCCTCCAAACTTTTGCATATACTTTTCTGATCTCTTGATAATAAAATGTTAAGCCACTCCATGTGAAGTTTTTCCTTTCTTTTGCCCAGTTATCTTGTACCCCCATCTATATATACTACCTCCCACATAAGGTCCTTCCAGGACAATGTTTCTAACAGCACTTCTGCCTGCTTGTCGAAACAAACTTGTTTTCAGAAGTGACACTTAGCTATTTGCTGAGGAATTAACAACAGAAAGGTATTGTTACTATGATTTTTTTCAGCTTTGCTTAGGGGTGGCTCTACTTATCACACACACACACACACGGTAAAAATTCAAATGCCAGTTAGTTATTCAGACTGGATCTATACTTTTGTATCAAATAGGGTATTACGTACTATCACACATAAGGATCTGGGAAACAATTTAAGCCTCCTAATTAACGGTAGATTTTTCTTGTTGTTAGGGGTAAGCGAGTATTTGAATAGTGCTCATAAACAGTCCACCAAATTAATAAACGAGTGAAAGTGCCCTGTCTCGGCCACACTTGAATGAAGGTCTTACTCTGTTTCTTTTATTCAGTGGGGAGAGTGACTCGCCCACCCTCTGGACCTATCTTCCACATAGCTGTCAATTTCATGTAATTTTGTTGTCAAGCAAAAAAATTCACAATAGCATTTCCCAATAATCTTAAATGTTTTAAATGTGGATATTGCTTGAATGGTGCTAGAGACTGAAATAAGTACATGTTGATTTTTGACAGATCTTCTAAGACATTTGTTGGTTAGCTTTAGTCTGCTGTATTGTTTCATTCCTTTAAAACTGTACACTGGGTTGAGTGCTATGCTCAAGCAGAAAGTGTGAGTTAGGGCACAATCTTATGCATACTTAAGACAGAAAAAAGTTCTACAACTCCCAGCTGGCTGGGGAATGCTGGAAGTTGTAGAACTTTTTTTCTGTCTAAACGTGCATAGGATTGTGCCCTTAATTTCTCTCAAGTAATTGTACATAGGATTGCAGCCTTCCTAAACGAATTTGGGAGTAAGCTTATTGAAGCTAGTGGATCTTATTTCTGAGCAAATGTGTTTGGGCTGCATGTTTTAAACAAAATAAATATATGAATAAAATAACAGTCATGTCTAAGCGATCCCAAATAAACAGCATGGCCTGATTCCGCCATATTTTTAGAAATATATGACATATTTATTTTTAAAGTGACTGGGAGCGGAGTTTTGACATCATTCTTCGCCCACCCCTCTATAATCCATAGAAACTGTGATGCGGGAATGGCCTTTGTCATAAAGGTCCGGGAGCTGGAGATAAGGAGCGGGGTAGGGCGGCGGGAGAAAGAGGGCGACCTTCCCGTATGCTGCCTTGAGGGATTTTCAGCAGGCAAGTCGGGATATACATCTTAACAACAACAAATAAATATTAATGAGCATGAATACGCCAGCCAGCCACCCCGTGGCGACTTTTCGATCTGCTGACTGACAGTCAGTCAGCAGGAGGTGGGCTGGGCCGGCGCTTGGTTCGGGGGCCCTCCTGGGCTGGGCCTTCCCGCTCCCTCGGGTACCACAGTAACCTCTGAGGCCGCTGCGGGTCGAGCCAGGCGCCGTCACTCCGGAGACGGGTCAGAGGGAAACGTGCCGCGCCTCACGCAGCGCCGCCCGTCAGAAGCCGCTCCAGCGGCTGCGCCCGCCCCACTCCGGTTCCTGCTCCTCCTCCGGCTCCGCGCCTTGTTGTGGCCGCAGCTGCGGTTCCTGCTGCTGGGCCTGGCGGGGGCGGGGCCTGGCTAGGCGTACGGCCGGGCCGGTAAGTGCCGTTTGGGCTTCCCTGCGGACCAGAGACCTTCGTGGGTGCGTTTCTCCGCTGCTTTCCCCAGTTGCCTCCTTCCGCCTTTCTCTTTCCCCGCGAAGGGCCAGAGCAGGGAGAGCGGCCGGCGGTCGGGCGGGCGAGGGGCTGCCGCGCTTCCTGCAATTAACTCGTCAGGCGCGTTCCTTCAGGGGCAAAGACAGATGTTCGGGGAGAAGGGCTTCTCTCCCATTTCCAGTTCACAGAGACCACTGGAAGTACTACTTGTATGGGGTTTGAAGGGTTGGATCTCTAGGCCTGTTTTGTTTTTCTCGGTTGGAGGAACCATTCTGTTTTGGCGACAGAAGTTGCAGTAATAAAAAGGTACAATGTTGTTGTTTTTCTTTTTCACCCCCTCCTCCTGCTCCAGTTTTGCGTACCAAAACGACGCCTGGAGATTATAGTTCTTCAGCTGCAGGCAGGCAGACTGAGTTTAAGTGGACCTTTATGCAGTCCTGTTCAATGCATAACGTGTTTTGCACCCCTGACAAGTTTCCCCACCCACTCTCACCTCTTTTTATAGATTGGGAAACTGAGGCTGGTCCAAAATGGTTTGTTATCAACCCAACAAAGGTGGATTTATGCTGGATTTAAAACTAGTTCTCAAAATCTAGCTTCAACACCTTACTTGTGCTTATAAGCACTTCCAGAATTGCTGCTAATTATTTTCTGTAGTTATTTGTCTCCTGCTTTTCTCCACAAGAAACTCAGGTGGACTCCCATCCAGGTACTGAACAGATTCAGGCCTACTTAGATTTGTAAGATGGTAGCATTGTGTATCTCCAGATCATGCCTGCCCCCTCCCTTCTTGGATCATAAAATGAAACAAACTGTTTGGTGTTGTAAGCCATACTATTTTTTTTAAAGGCTCAGCACCTATTAATGTCTTAAGAATAGGGACCCCAAAACCCTGGTGAGTGAAATTTTTGCAGATAGAATGTGTGTGTCAATTTCATTCCTGTGATATGCTTATTGGCATTCTGTAAACTCCTTACTGTGTTTGTATTACCTTGCTTGGGAAATTTTATAGCAAGTGCACACATTCCTTCCTTTTAGAGTTTGCTTTCAGCCAATTTTACCTTGCCTAGAGAGTTTTTGAATAAGTCAACTCAAGATTTTAAAAATGTTCTAGCATAATCAAGACATGGCTGCATTGTTTAATAAGAGAAGCAGAATAGCAACACTCATTGTAACTGTGAATGTTTTTAAGGTTAGAGAGGGAAGGAGCGTTGTTATTCTGCTTCTTGTTTAGCTGTTTTAGGATAATAACCATCTCTTTCTGAGCACTATGAGAAGTCCTTAAATAGCTCAATGAGGGAGCAGGACATTAACCATACCAGATAACTGCAGGTGAAGATAGATAAGTTGCCTGTGGACCGGCTTTATCATTTGTTTTGCTATCTTGTCAGGTAAATATTTACACATTTTCCATTTACCTTTTTTCCATCTTGGTTAGTATTGTACGGTGATCCTGATGAATCCTTTCCAATTTACCATGAAAAGGTTGGTGTCTCAAGTATATTGCGGACTTAAACCTGCTTCTTCCAAAAAACAAAGGACCTGCTTTGAAATGGCAAGACCCAGTTCAAGTAAGAGGAGTCTCTTCTGGTGGCATGTGTGTGTTTCTCTGTATGCACGAGATAAGATGTCTGTAAATAAGATGGAAGAATCTCTCAGTTTTGCTGTCTCCCACATTTGAATGTTTCAGATTTCAAGTTCTTTCATTCCTGTTCATGAAAAAATTTGTAAATTTTGGTAAATTCTTATCAAAAAAATAAACCAAACAAAATTCTCACCTACCCCTATGGTAATCCAGTTCTTCCTCTTTGTTGTGTAATGAATGAACTTGGACATCCAAAAATGTGCCATCTTTGTATCTGGTCAAGAGGGCAGAGCTCCTGCAGCTGTATGCATACAAATGACACCTACTGAAATTCCCTTTTCAATACAACTATTAAAGATACAGAAGCCTTGTCCTCCTTTTCATATGGTCATCCTACTCATAGTAGCTGATTTGTCTGATTGTGTGTGGGATAACAGTAGCTTATTTTCAAAATAAACTAGTCTGAGTATCTTATTAACCCATTGTGGCTTAAAGTGACATCCGAACGCAGCCATTGAAGTACACAGTAGAAATTGCTATTGCTTAATTGCCAGATTGGGGCCGTAATTAGTAACAAATTTATAAATGCAATCTTAGTGGTTGTTAACCACAACAGCTATAACATATACCCTCTTAGAAAGGCATGGCTACTTGTACAATAAATAAATAGAATAAATTGGTTAGAACAGCTAGATCACCATACAACTGAGCTTATTTTTTAAAACTTTGACTTATTTAAATAGCTTAAAGAAAAATGAGGAAATATCTTCTGTTGTACTCACCCCAGTTAATGTAGCCAAGTACTGTCAGTTTCGATTGTCAGCAGTCAAATCTGCTTGTAAGATTGTCAGCAGTCAAGTTAAGTCTGACTGTAAAATTCCTTAACTGAAACTCAAGACCTCATAGATGCAAAGTATGCTTTCCATTTCATTTTTATTTTAAAGGTGCACTGGCTAACCTTTACAAATCAGTAGTAATACAAATCGCTTAAATACATAGGGTAATAGGATGAATGAAATTATTAATATATTGCAATATTCCTAAAACAATACTTGTAGCACTTATTGAAACACTTAAAATGTTTGTAAAACACTAAAATATTTACAAATAACATCTTGTGAAATGTATCCTCCAGTTCTGGTTCCTAGAAATTTTAAGGTTTAAAACACAGGCAAAGCTGATGAGGCAGAGACAGACTGATCTACCCTGGGCCACCCAGTGTAGCCATCTTTACGTTGAGAAGGAATTTAACGTGGGTTTCCTATTTCCCAATCAAAATAGCTTTGTATATATTTAAAATGTGTCTTTTAAAATGCACCAAATTTGTCTGTTTTCCTTTCTTTTTAAAGATATGGCTGATTTTCGAGAAATATTTGCAAAAGCAAAGCATATAGCTGTTATTACAGGAGCTGGTGTCAGTGCAGAGAGTGGTGTTCCAACCTTCCGAGGTGCAGGAGGCTACTGGAGGAAATGGCAAGCTCAGGTTTGTACTACTAGTCCACATTTTCAGGATGCTCTGTTAACTTTAGCCTCAGGATGCAGTCCTTAGACAGAAAAAAGTCCTACAATTCCCAGAATTCCCACTAGCTTTCAGGAAATTAAGGGCGCAAGGTAAACCTTGAAGAATAATATGGTATCAATAATAATAATATCAAACAGTACATAAGGGGGAAAGCTAAGAGTACAATAGTGCCAAACTGGATCAGTTTAAAAGATTGTCTTATGCTATGCCACTGCATGTTTGCAGTAAACCTGAGCAGCATTAATTCAATATCACCAGACCGCTTTCATGTTTATTAAGTAGCAAACATGTTAGCAACACTGTCTGTTTCGTTACATCTATTTTCCGCCTTGGGACACAAATAGCTCGAATGTTTATTTTTTCCAAGATTACTCATTTTTCGAGGCTTTCCATGCAATGCAGGAAAGATTGGCACCATCTTTGCTTTGGGCACACATCCTCATTAGGTTATTAGGTTTAACAGGTCTGGGACTGTTACTGAGGCTGTATTGGTTTGGAGTGTTTTGTTTGTGGGGCTGGCTGTGGGACTTACCCTTGTACTGAAAATATTCATTGGGTTAGATCAGTTGTAGGCAGCTTTTTTTGGCCTATCAGCACATTTGGCATTTTAAGGAAACTCGTTGGCACAACCACAAAATGGCTGTCATGGGACTAGACCATTATCATCAATGGAACTTGGGTTAGTCATGAATAACTTAAGTCCCATTGATTTCAATGGGTCTACTCTGTGTATGACTAAGTTTGGATCCAGACCACTGTTTCCAATGATATAACTTATTTCAAGCAATAACTGAATACATTAACGGATGAGAGTAGCATAGTGGCTGAGAGCGTGAACTATGAAGTTCCAGATTCAAATCTCACCTGAACCACTAGTTGACTTTATGGCCTTATGTTAATCAAGCCAATATCCCTCAGCTTCTGCTTCACCCCATCTGCAATATGGAAGGTAGTAATATTGATCTAGTCGGCTCAATTATTGTACCTATTGCTCCAATAACCCACACAAGTACGTCATTTACAAAGCAGTCAGAAAAATTGAAGAGGAGTTTGAATATGAATGCAGTGCATTTTTACAGACTCTTTGATCTAAATTCTATATTATATGACGGTCTTGTCAATTGGCTTCTCAATTTTGAATTTTAAGTTATGTTGTCAGACTATGGTTTTCATTCATTTACGATCTTCAGAGGAGGCCCTGCTCATCCCGACACGAAGAGAATGTCGCCATGAAGAACCTTGAGAGCAGGGCTTCTTTGTAGCGGCACCCACCCTCTGGAAAACCCTCCCTCGTGTGGTTCGGGAGGAGGAAAATGTAGTAACTTTGAAACGCTTCCTAAAAACTTAACGTTTTAAACAAGCCTTCCCTGGACTGTAATTTATTCTGGTTTTATGTGATTTTAAAGTTTTAAACTGGATTTTATGGTTTTAGTTGTAAACTTCCCAGAGAGCTTAGGCTGTTGAGCAGTATAAATATATAAATAAATAAATACATTCATTTACACTCAGGCTTTGGTTGGACCTATGGTTTAAATCAAATAAAGAGCTAAATTATTTGTGAAGCACTTTGAATACTGGAAAGGCACTTTGTAAGTGCCAAGCCATGTTACTGCTCTTAACGACACGAGGCTTCATAATTATGTATGGGTGTTATTTTCTAATAACAAAGCAATATATGATGTTTTTTTTCTTCCACAGGAGTTGGCTACTCCAGAGGCTTTTGCAAGGAACCCCTCCAGGGTGTGGGAATTCTACCATTACCGTAGGGAGCTTATGATGAGTAAACAACCTAACCCAGCACACATTGCCATAGCAGAGTGTGAGGCCAGGCTGAGCAAGCAAGGCAGGAGTGTTGTGGTCATCACACAGAATATTGATGAGCTCCACAGGAAAGCAGGAACAAAACACCTCTTAGAAATTCATGGTAAAAATCCACAGCAATGTCTCACTGATGTCTCATTTGACCGTCCTTTATACTGTTGTTGTTGTTGGTGGTGGTGGTGGTATTTCCAAGCATAAACAAAGCACACCAATAAAGTCCTGGGAATTTGCTATGACTGGACACTTACCCTCTCCTTTCCTGCACCAAATCTCCCTGAAGTCAGTAACCCTGTTCAGATGACACACTATGCCACAGTGGTTAAGCATTTTGAGCTAAACATTATAGCTTAGTGTGTTGCGTGAACCGTTCCTAACTATGGCGGCTATATAGCCATAGTTTAAACAAGGTCACTAACCATTGGTGGCCTAACCATGGTTTAGCATGTCATCTGAACACATCCAATGTAGAATTTGGATAATTTTATTCTGAAGACTGGGGGTACCTGTATTTTCCCCATGTAGGGCTAAAAACAACAAGATGGGGTTTTGATTGGGAAAATAGCATAGGTGGGAAAATAGCATAGGTTAAAACACTCCCTCTCCTAGAACAACTACTCTGATCAAATTGGCAAACCACATGGCTTTATTTCTTTAAAAAAAAAGAAAGAAAACATTGGGAGATTGAATAATACAGAATGGGCAGATCTAGTTTATTTAGAACTCTTGAGGTCCACAAGGTAGAGCCAGGTACAATAGACATACACTTAGAATTAAAGAATTCTGAGCCCAGGAATTTATTTTGAGTAACAGAACTGAGAAGAGTTCACAGTCTTAGCCTGGTCACTCCAAGCCTAGCCTGGTCACTCAAACAAATCCACAGCTGGTCACTCCAAGCTTTCTTAATTTCAGCAGTATAATTTAAGGCAGGAGCGAAGTGTTGCTATACTGCAAATCAACCAGAGATCTTCTAGTAGGTCCAGATTTTATTTCTGCAATGTGTAAATTGGCTTTGAAAAGCATGTTAGAAATTAACATTTGCCCATAGAGAGTAAGAATTAGATGCATAAAATAACACGGTTCAGAGGGACATGCATAGCCTTTCATTCATGCATGTACAAGAGTTTTGGGGTGTTTTTCTTTCCCACTTAATCCCCTCATCATCATCCCACCCCCAGCTATTCTTGAAGGCTTGGGAGCCAGTCAGGGGTCTCTAGTAAGAAGTGGGAAGTTAGCAGCACCCTGCCTTTACACATATGTCTGGGATTATATGGATTCCAGCTATAGGATTTACCTTAATTTTTTACAGGCTTCCTAGGAATCTGGATATTTAGACACACTAAATAATCTGTGATCTAGATATTTTTTAGATTTGTGTGTGTGTGTGTGTGTGTGTGTGGGAGAGAGAGAGAGAGAGAGAGAGAGAGAGAGAGAGAGAATGAGAATTTAGGGGTAGAAATTGCCTCTAGGTAAATAGTTTTCTCAAGACATCCTAATTATTTTTTATTTAGGTTTGTATCTTTGTAGTACCTGTGTTGTTGAAACATTTCATTAGTCTCCTGTGGATAGTCAGTACATCATTTGCCCTGTAAATGCTTTGTTTATTTATTTTATTATTTATGTATTACATTTTTATATCATCCAATAGCTAAAGCAAGTCACAAAAATTAAAACACTAGAATACATGATAAAACATCATCCTCATTTGTTCCAGCCTAGAATTGCTGAGTTTTGTCATTTTCAGTTCTTAAAAGAAGTATTAAAATCACATTTCAATGTTAGCAGTTTTGCATTACCAATCGTGAATTCAAGCTTTATGGCTGTAATTTGAGATTGTTACTTTACTTTACAGGTAGCTTATTCAAAACCAGATGTACCGGTTGTGGAAATGTGACAGCAAACCATAAGAGTCCAATTTGTCCTGCTTTGGCTGGAAAAGGGTAGCTGATCTGTCCTATGATATCTGCAATTCGTATTAGTGGGGAGTGATGGAGATATTGGCTCCAGTAGGGACAGTTTCTCCTAAGTAAGGTTAGGCAATATACAGATGGCGAGATCCGGCTTGCACCCCAGTGTATGTGAGACTTTGTGTGGAAAGCTCTTCTGTTCGTACACATGGAAAGGGACAAAAATGCCTTCCAGCAACACTTTGCATGTGTATAGTGTGTCCTCCAGGGAGCCTTCCAGTCTTGGGAGGGATTTCCAGTGGCTGTGGGCTTTTTATTTGCAGGGAGAGCTTAAACGTTCCTGTTCATGTGTGGGGCAGGGCTTCACAGCTATAGAGTTTAAATTGTCTAAATAACCTTCAAAGCATATTTCTTCTAAGCCAGATGCCACTCCTTTTTCCTTATGGCTGTCCGTTCTAGAGGACAGTTGAAAAGTTGTCTAATATAGCTGTCTAATTCTAAAAACTTTGGGAGAAATAATTTCTAGAACAAGTTTTAAAAAGTCATAAATTGCAAAGAGAAAAGAAAGTTAATTTTTATTACGTGGAGGTATGCCAAACATCTGTCTTCAGTTCCCATAATAGTAAAACTTTTATTTGGCATTTTCTCTTTAAATCTATTTCTTAAAGTAATTGCTATTGCCTACGTCAAGTTAGTTTTCAGCATGACATGATCTGCATGTTGCTGCTCATCTCACTAGCATAAGTATTTTCATAATCCAAAGCTTGTAGTTCTTTTTTTATATGAGAGAGAATATGGCATTTTTTTAACATATGTAGTGATTTATTACACTTATATTTATATTATTTATTTATTACAATTCCAGTGCTCCAGATCCTGATGCCGAAGATACCAAGATTCCTGTGGAAGATCTTCCTCGGTGAGTATTGAGATACTTTAGCACACAAAAACCTTACGCTGTGATATAGATAGATAGATATATTCCATGTAAATGTGTGATTGATTAAAAAATAAAGCTCTAAGGTAAGAGTTGTGTGACTTCGAAACAGGTAGTCAAACCAGACACCACTGCTTTAGAGCTTATACAACTCTAGCATTTCCACACATTCATGGGAATGTAAGTACAGGTGTGTGGGGAGGGGGAATTACACCTGTTGGCCCTGCTGCATACCTAGGTTCACTGGGTGGTATGAAAGAGCCTGGCTGTACATGGATAAACTCTGTGTAGGCTCTATTCACATCATCAGGGAATCTTTGCAAAGGCAAGGTTCCTCGATAGTGCACATGGAGCCTACATACAAATTCTTCGCAGTTAAGCTTTTCCACATCTTTTGTTGAGCATACATCATCTTTTGTTGAGCATACAGGGCCAGCTGGTGTAATCCTACTCCCTTATGTACATAAGTATTTATTTTGAAACTGTTTAGATGCCATATTCTCTCTCACCTTCGTCTAAAAGAGGATTTGGGGGGCAGTATACACCAAAAACAAATATTCAGTACAATAAAAACAGCGTTAAAATTGGATACTATCCTATGAATTATTCTGTGCTGGAATCTTAAGTGTACTTCACATGGAGTGGTTCCCATGGGATGCAGTGGAACCTAATTCTGAGTGAACCTCTCTGAGTTCTTGTTCTGGTACTCATTCTTGTTTTGCTCAATCTAAGATGCTCTGGACTTTGAGCAAGGATCTTTTATTAAACAAAAATTAATAATTTTCATTTATTGGTTTAGAAATTTCCAAGTTGATTTTGATACTATTTTCTCCATGTTGAGTTTAATCCAGGTTTTTATTTGACCAAGTAAAAAATTGACAAGTTGGGCATGATCCAGCCAGTTAAGTGAATTATGCCCCATGGATATTAGTTAGAGAAAGTGTAAACATGTGTTTAAAATCCGAGACACTTAAAATGCATTTCTGGGCTGAATTGCAACCCTTGTTTGCACACTAGCAGTTTCAATATTGGATGAGTGTTTTTGGAGTGTTCTAGAATAATTTGTACTAAAGATGCTATATAAATTATTAAGATGATTTCCCCTATCCTTTCTTTTAGAATGTAAACAATATACATTGGCCAGGCTTGTAATAAGCCTGGTATAATCACAGCAGACTTTGTAGTAAATTAACTGAAGATTTAAAATTATTTCTTTTCCTGCTTTGCTTCAGTTCAAGGTGTAATTTCTCCATATTTGGGGGGGTGCAGGTGTGAAGACTGTAGTGGCCTCTTGCGCCCTCATGTTGTGTGGTTTGGAGAAACTTTGGATTCTGATATCCTTACAGAGGTTGAAAAAGAACTTGAGATTTGTGATCTTTGTTTAGTGGTAAGTGATTTTTTAAATTATTTCCTTACCTTTAATACTTCAGGGCATCTAACTTTGTAAAACTGCATGTTTTCCAGGAAAGGATAGCCAATAATAACTGCCAAATGTAACAGTCATGAAGCTTCAAACATAGACATAGCAAAGAGTTGGACATTTGACTGGTTAAATTCTTAATTTTATTCTGTTCATTTAAACACATTAATTTTGACTTTGCATAATTTATTTTTAGGCCAGAGTAAGATAAAAAAAATCAATAATCTTTTTTACTTGCAGTAACACTGCCATTGGGGTTTGTAAGAAATAAAATTATAACATCAGCATATTATATGTTCATGACCATTAACATTTACACCTGTAGTGCTGGAGTGTGTCTTGATTAATGAAGCCAATGGCTCTAGAGCTATGGAAAATAACAGGGGCGATAGTGGACATCCCTGTCGTGTACCCCTGTGCGGATTGAATGGTGCAGAATCCAGTCCATTGGTTCTTACCTGTGCTTTGGCATTTGCTATTAATGAAACAAAATGTTGACCATAATTGGCTTTTTTAAACAGTTCAGTAAGATAAGGTTTCTCAACTCTATCAAAGGCTTTTAAAGCATCTAGTGACACTATTGCTAATTGAAAGCCAGATTCAGTACCATAATGCATTACATTGAGGGCCCTTCAAATAGCGTCAGAGATCTGTCTTTTTGGCATAAACGTGACTTGATCAGTTGAAATTCATTTCGTAATAAAACTGTTTAGTCTACTTGCCAGTATTGCTGTTAGAAGTTTGACATCTTGATTAAAGAGTTCTATTGAGCAGTAAGATGGTAATTGTGCAATGTCACTATTGGGCTTCAGTATCGTGGTAATCTTTAGAGCATGAATGGTCAATTGTCTTTAAAGCATTAATTTTATTGGAACAAAAACAAAAATTCAATCAACAGATTTGATAATTATGCTAAGTATAAAAGCAAAGTAACTTCTCATGAGAAGTTCTGAAATTGTCAGGTTGCTGGCATACTGCTGGAGGTTTTTATTGGCCTTTGTATAATTTTTTTTTTTTACGTTCTTGACAATATCCTTTTAAAGTTAAGTAGAAATTTATTGGATTGGTAATCATTTTTAGATTGGATTGTATTAGTTCATCATTGCATTTCAAAATCTGTCATTGGAGAAAGATTACTTGAAATCAGTCATCACATCGGTGATGGGATCAATGTGGGATGCAGTGAGATTTTTCAGTCCTCTTCCATTTGAGCTCTGTGTCATGCATTCAGTGTGAATGTAACATATTCTCATCCCTTATCTGTGCTCGAGAGATAAGGATGCTCCAACGGCTCATGCACAGTCCTTTCTCCCAAGTGAATTCCCCTTCGTATTCCTTTTCAGTCCTTATGTCTGCACCAGTACAAACAGTAATCAGTTTTGAAACCACAAATTGAAGCTGATTTCCAAATCCTGGTTAAAAGTTAGTGTTGACGTTTGTAAAGTCCTCACGCTACACTATATTTAAAGTTGGAAAGGGAAATGAGTGAGAATGTGCCCATAGGACATGCCCAATCTTTAGTTAAGGGATTGGGAAACATGTGGTCTGCGTCAGGCCAAAGTAGTGGATAGATAAATTAATTCTTATTGAAGTCAGTAATCATTGTGTTATTGATTTTGATCCTGGGATGTGTTCTTTCTCTTTCGCAGGTTGGAACCTCTTCTATAGTATATCCTGCTGCTATGTTTGCTCCTCAGGTATCCGCCAGGGGAGTGCCAGTTGCAGAATTCAATATGCAAAGCACCCCAGCTACAGACAGGTTCAGGTAACACCCTAATATTTTTTGTTACTTGCGCCATGCTCAGATGTCATTTTTTTGAACCGCCTACAGAGCTTTGCCTATTGGGTTGTATAGAAATGAAATAAATAATATGAAATAAATAATAAATTTAGTCAACGATGGCTTAATAAGCTACACACAGTAGCTTATTTTGGAAATAGTTGACAATCCCCCGCAACACAACTGGGCTAACAAGGTACTGTGTGTAGCTTATTAAACTACTGTGCCTAATCTGACCTTTCCCCCTGTCCTTCTGCAGTCCTCCCGCCCAAGCAGCGGCCCTGTTTCACCCATTCATCACATCACAGCCGGGGGCTATAAGGAGGAAAAAACCCTGGAAAAACGAAAAAGGGGGATAGCTGCTGTAAACCTTTGGAGGTTTGCAGCTGGTCCAAACTTCATACACAGCCTCTCCCAATCAGAAGGCACCCGATCCACCCTCCAAACCCTGGGAGAAACAAAAATAGTGGTTCTGGGAAGGTCCCCCCGCCCATTATGTTGATGATGCACTTTGGTGCTCTGTCAGGGAGCTGCAGTTTTGCCCAGGAAGTACTTTGCAGATGCACATTTTGAAGGATGGGCTAAACGGACTCTGTTTTTTCCTCATTATGTTAATGTTGCGAGTTTTAAAGCCCTGCGCTGCCACCCGGTTTGTTGCCCCCCCATTTTCCTCCTCCTCCTCCTGGTGATGCTCTTCTATCGTCATACCATTCCCCAAGCCATTTCAAAGCCCTGAACCCACTTGTTTCAAAGCCCTTCACCTGCCCCCCCCTTGCTCCCCGTTCTTTGACATCTGGAGTGCTTCAACAAGGGGTAGGGAGGCTAGAAAACCTTGGGAGGTTTCAGGATCAGTACCAAACTTCACACACCACCTATAAGTAAGGAATTGTGCAAAAGCATTTTGAGCTGCCGGTTAGGCCATTCACTCCTTCAAAGATCGGCATTTAAGCCCTTGGGCTCAGCTTTTTTTGTGTTTATTTATCGGCTTAGCAGATTACCGCTATGTCATGAAGCCGCTGTTTGATGTTTTCCAGAGAATCATGTGGGTTGATTGAGTTGCTCTTGCCACACAATTCTGTAGGCCAGTAATTTAACCCACAGGGCCCACCAGACGACACGATAACCCACAATGAGTTAAATAAACCTTACTGCAGACCATGGGTTATCATTGTGGGTTATTTTGGGGAAATAAGCCACCATGGTTTAAAAAAACCCTACCAGATGACACAATAAATCACAATGGGTTAAACACAGTTTTGGAGAATTAGATCCCATCCTTTGCTGCAGAAATGTAAAAATAACAATTGAAGTATCAAAAATTTTCACCCAGAAAGGCAATGTCATTTTCTAATTTGCTGCCCAATCCATAGAACTTTAAGCCTATTTAACATCATAGAAGTCAGTGGAATAATAAATGATGGTAAAAAATTAACTGGTTAATAAAATAGAGAATAAGCAAAAGGGATAACAATGTCCTATTTAAAGACTCAATCTGCTGGCATGAAGCTCAACTCTCTCTCTCCAGTATGTTTGTCTTGGGTTAGGATTTTGACATAATAGCTGAAGTGCATTTATATACCATTTGCATTTATATATTTGATGAAGAACTATTTATATCCTGAATCTTCTGTTTCAGGTTTCACTTCCCAGGTCGCTGTGGCACCACGTTACCCCCAGCACTTGCTCGCCATGAAACTGAGATTATCTCATGAACATTTATCAGAAGCAAAGAGGAAAAATAAAATTGCTAATTTCTGCAGGGTGCAAGTATAGGAGGAACTTGGAACTTGTAGAAAACGCCTTGCCTGTAATTGAGCATTGGGATCTGAGGATGACACTGAACAAAATAAATCATGATTTTCTGATTGATTACAAGCAAAGGAAAGGTGTTATCATGGACAGGGACATTTGAAAAACAATTACATTTTTGGGGGACTAAAAGTTTGTGTGAAATGAAAGCATAAAATACAAACAGTTCATTTGAATGTGGTAACAAAAGGGACATTTATGCTCCCAAATATTAGACTATATCTTTGGTGAATCTTAAAACATGGAGTTGCTTCACCATAGCTGTATACTTCACAAAATAGTTTTATACAACTGATGTAAAATTCAAATAAAAATGTAAGATAATATTAACAAATCAGCAATGACAGCTTTTAATATAGCATACACTCCAGTAGCTTTTCTTTCTTGCGGGAAATCAATAAATCAAGGTGGGCTTTCTCATGAGACAGTTCACTTTCTAAAAAGGTTATAAATTTTGAGATTGTGAATTTCTTTGTGGTGATCAGTATGAGAGAGAAATTGAAGGCAGGTATGAAACAGCATCCCCCTACATAATATAGATGCTTGGTTCCTTTTCACTTCCAGACTTCTATGAATATATTTGTGGGATTACTTATTGCAGTCTTCTAATTATTATTTTTTTGGCTGTTATAGGGTACTAAACTAAGTTAAATTGATGCTTTGTCTATTGTTCCAAACTATTTTTCTGATCAAAACATCAGACTGTATTGATAGGTCTCATGATAAAGTTAGTACTGCTACAGGTACCACACTGATCTTGTTTACACCTGCTCTTAACTATGAGTAATACGCATAAATGGAATGGAACTCAATACTGAGTTACTGTGAAACAGAAGTGCTATAACTCTGAGTCTAAAATGGCTCTAGTTTCCTTCTTGTAATGTTCAATGCATGTATAGGTTTGGATCTACTTAGTGGAGTTTTGCTCATGCTGGAAGAAGGGCAGGGAGGCAACCTTTGCAATTCCCCCTGAAGCCCCCTGTAAAGCTGCCCTGAAGGGCTGGGTGACTACCTATAGCAGCATGAGGAGGTGGTGTAGGGGCTGTAGAAGGATTGCCTCCCATTCCTCCAGTAAGGAGCCTTCACTGGCTCTTGGTGCTTTCAGTGATTGGCCAATCTGGATCCAACGACAGTATTTTGAAATGATCAGAGTGATTCAATTATTATAATCACATGCTAGTGTGAGAAACTAATTCCATGCCATGTTAAGGAGGTGGTATTCGCAAATCATGTTCTCCAGTGCATACATTTCAGCCACTATTCTGGCTGTGCTAAGTCGAAGCTTTCTCATAGGAGAGGAAGGACTAGGAGCTTCCTTTCTGTACTCTTCTAATTCATACCACTAGTAACTACTTGAAACTTTCATCCCCTAATTTGTTCTAAAAAGCAGACAATTTCAGCTTGAGAAGCATTTTATTAGAATAAGTAAATTTTGAACAATACAGGCTAACCTTCAGAACATAAGAAAAACCATGCTGGATCAGACCAATGGTCCATTTAGTCCAACACTCGGTTCACACAGTGGCCAACAACAGTTGACCAGGAGCCCACAAGCAAGATACAGGTGCAACAGCACCTCTCTGCCCATGTTCCCCTGCAAATGGTGTATATAGGCTTACTGCTTGATACTGGAGGTAGCATATAACCATCAGGACTAGTAGTCATTGATAGCCTTCTCATCCAGGAATTTATCCAAGACCCTTTTAAAGCCATCCAAAGTGGAGGCCATCACTACATCTTGTGATAGCAAATTTCATAGTTTAACTATGAGCTATGTGAAGAAGTACTTCCTATTATCTGTCCTGAATCTCCCACCAATCAGCTTCATGGGATGACTGATTTCATGGGGTTCTAGTATTATGAGAGGGAGAAAAATGTCTCACTATCCACATTCTCCAGACCATGCATAATTTTGTTTACCTCTGTCTTGCCTGCCCTTGCCCTCCTTTTTCCCAAGTTAAATAATTCCATCTGTTGCAAACTTTCCTTATAGGGGAGATGCTCCAGCCCCTTGATCATTTTGGTTGCCCTTTTCTGCACTTTTTTTCCCCAGCTCTGCAATATCTTTTTTTTTAAGTGTGGTCGCACCAGGCAGAATGATATTGGCAGTTTTATATTCAATTCCTTTTCTTATGATGCCTAACATGGAGTTTGCCTTCTTTACAGTGGCTGCACACTGGGTTGGCATTTTCATTGAACTGTTCACCCAACACCAAGATCTCTTCCTTAGTCACCACTAGCTCAAATCCCATTTTGATTTTTTGCTTATATAAAACCGTATTTGCAATTTGGATGCCCATTCTCCCAGTTTGGAGAGATCCTTTTGGAGGTCCTCACAATCCCTTTTGTTTTGACCACCTTAAATAATTTGCTATCATTGGCAAAGTTGGCCAATTCGCTGCTTACTCCTAATTCCAGATCATTTATGAACAACTTGAAAAGCATTGGTCCCAATGCAGATCCCTGTGGGAACTCACTATTTACTTCTCTCCATTGGAAAAATTTAAACCTTATTTATTTTGATGGTATATCATCAATTAAGATTTGGATGAAATAATTAAACAAAATCAAAAGCCATAGTTAAACAAAATCACTTTGACCCTGAACTGTTCCTTTTAGCTTTTTTGTAGAGGGGAGAATTTCAGTAGATGTAACTTTTTTCTGTTGAAAAATGCTACATTAACCCATATAAACAGCTGTGACAAGTAAAGGAACCTTACTTCTTTGATGCAACACTAAGGCTAAGTAAACTTATATGAAAGATAAAATATTTACATAAAGGTTTGGATAATAAACCTCCCAGTCTATATGTCAAACTCTGTTTTGAATGGCCGGGGAAGAGGGTTTTCTCAGAAATAATTGTCTGCCTATTTGTATGTTTTTGGCCATGAAAATTAAATGTTTTCGACTAGTGCCATCTGGCAAGTTGAAGAGGCAATGCAGCCTTGCAGGTGTCTTACTAAGGTGGGTCCAGTTCTCAAAGATGCATACGGGCTCTGCTTTAAACCTTGAGCATTCTTGCAAAAAACAAAACATGAATTTCTGCTACCTAAATGGGTGATCAGTTTATTGTGGGATAAGCTTTTGCCACAGATGATTTTGTTAGTCTTTAAAGAGAAAACGAGACTTTAAATTATAAAAGTCAAGAAACCTTAAGGCAGCACCACAGACTCATGCTTATGAGCAATTACACTGGATAATAGTCTTCGGGCACCAGGTCAAACTAGCTTTTGATGAGCAAGGGTATTTTACAGATGGGCGGGGGGATACATTTTTATGCCCATGATTTGTATCGCTTATATAAAAGAAAATAAATTGTGCAGTTAATATGAAAAAACTGTTGCCAGCCCACCCAAGTTTACACAGCTTGAACTTACGATATCAAATTGAAAACCGCTATTGTTCCTGCATAGCGGCGGGATCGGGTCCCTTGATTTCCACGTGATATACAACAACAACAGTTTATTGCGGTCAATAGACCATTCCAGCAAATAAATTTTTTACATACAAGCAAACTGAACATACCATTAACTATTAAAAGTCAGGCTATACATGAATAAACTACGCTTTCCCTTCTCGGCCCCTTAATAGAGATTGGACACGGTGAGAGAGACAATCGACCTTTCTGGAAACACAACTTCCGGGTTACTTTTTTTTTTTAATTAAGCAGAAAGGAGAGTTGAAATCCAGAATTTTACTGTGGCTGGACAATAAAATGTCTGCCCAGAAACAAACGGTGGTAACAAAGTCTTTTTCTAAATCAGGACGGTGTGTGTGTGTGTTTAACATTCAAGAGGTCGTCATCTTTTATTCCTACGATGCAGATTGGTGGGGAGGGGCTTGGGTGACCTACGATAGCCCCGTAACGTAGCCTACTTTTAATTTTGAAAGTTAAAGGTGCGGCTGGCTTTGGGTTGCTGCCCTAAATCCCCCCATGCACAACATCCCTTAGGTTGCAGCAGAAGTCAACCAACATAAATGGCATCCCCCGCCACACACACACACACTCTGCCATAATCCAGTAATTGCATGCAAAAGCGTTGCAATTCTAAGGATTTTAAAAACTCAAATTACATTTCCACATGAAATCTAAAGAGCAAACTGATCATCATGTACCTCTCCGCCTGACTCTCTCTACCAGCTTTGCCCATCCCACCCCGGCAAAGTTCAAGGAATAGTTTCCAGAGTCAACCCGGAAGTTGGACCTCGGGTTGAGTTTCTCACGGACTAGTCGAGCGTATTTTGTTCTACCCGGTGCACGTGCGCATGGTTCCGCCTTCCTTCCTCCGCCAGACTGTTTCCGGGTCACAGAATGTCAGCCGGAAATTAAGTGAGGAAGATGGTGGGGCGGAGGCCTCGCGCTGCGCGGGGAGGAAAAGAAACCGTGGAGCCGGTTCCTGCCGCCCTTTCCTCAGCGGAGGAGGAGGAGGAGGAGGAGGAGGAGGAGAGTGACGGCGCTCCCGAGGAGGTGACTTTCGAAAATGCGCGGGTTGCGGCTGACGAAGAGCGCCGGTTAGCCGGGGAACGCGCACGCAGGTAACGCGAAACGAAACGTGTGAATCCCTCTATCTCGTGACTACACCACAACGCGATGGTTTTGCTGGTGGGTGCAGCCTTCTCGTTCTGGGGTGGTGGCCGCCTTGTCCTCCCCGTCCCGTAGGTGAGAGACGTTGCGCAGAGCGCTGCTGTGGCTGCATTAAGCTCCCCGGAGAGAATGAAGCGGGGAGCGCGGAGTCCTGGATCTGAAACAGCTGCGCTATTATTATATTTTCTTATTCCCGTGCTTTCGTCCTTTCCTCTCGACACTTCGAGCGCTGCAAATGCCCTTCCAATCTTACCTCGTTACAGAAAGCTGCATTTGATGTTACTAAATATCTCTGGGCTCCAAGAGAACGTTCATTTCTATGGTAGGAAAGCAGTAAGGAAATTTTCCTGGGAGCTTGAATAACTAGCAATCGAAGCGCTAGTTAATTGCATAAAGCAATTAACGTGGTTGCTTAGTTCTCTGGCTCCTTTAAAATAGGAAATACAAGGAGTTCGCAAAGGCCATCTCACTGTATGCTGGACAGAAGATCCATTCTCCAAACAGGTAGAGCCAACATGAAGGAAAGGGTTATTATGATTTCACCAGAGAGATTTTGGGTTGGATCCGCACTTAGTCATACTTAAAGTAAATCCATTGAACTCATTGGCATTTAAGGTAACTAACATAACTTACATAAGTCCAATTGATTTCAATGAGTCTACTTTAAGCATGACTGAGTGGGGATCCAACTTTGAGTTTTATTTGTTCTACTTCCTAACTTAGCCAAATACTCTGGATAGGAGTGTATTGATGTTGAGGGGTTTGGGCAGATTTCACAGTAAAATGTTTTTTGCTGAAAGTAAAGTTAAAGATGGGTTAATCATAAACGAATCTAAATACAGTTTCTATGTTCAAATAATATTTAAATGTTTTCCTTAGCTCCCTCCACCCCTGCAAATGTGGGCACTTGTAACTGTTGTGATAATTAAATAAGCAGCTGCCTTTTCTTCTTAACTCAGAGGCGGGAACCTCCAGGCTACAGGCCAAACATGAACCCCTGGGTTATACCCAGGCCACGCCCCCCTCAATGGCCTTGCTTTAGGTTTTTAACATGGTTTACTCCATCCTGCTCTGTCCTCCAACTACAAAGCTGATGGAGGGAAACTTGCACAAGTAGGGGAAGGAGAATGTTAAGATATGAATTTCTCCCCCTCTCCCTGCCTTGTTGCATACTGAACAGAGGTAAGATTGCATCTGTAACTACCCACCGTAGGTTCTGTCATCAATCACTTGGCTATGGTCACATCCACTGGTTCAATGTGGACCCCCAACAGGATTTTGTCCAAAGTAATAGGCGTCTCAACAGGATAGACAGCAGCTTATACATATACCTATTATTCACTGTGAAAAAAAAATACACATTGATTTTTTCTCTCCCCCCACCTGTTTTTTTTTTTTTTTTTTTTGCTTTCTTAGAGAAAAGGCCACATTGAAAGAAAAGAGACGACACAAAGAAGAACTGTTTAAGGAACAAAAGGTAACAATGTTGCATCTCCTTTTCCTGGTTCTGGAGGTTGCCTTACATGTTACATTTTAGTATGTAGCAAAATCCTGCACACTAAAAAAAATAGCATTTAGTTGTGTCCCCGCTGCTCCTGTATTTGCATAGATAATCTCTTCATGAACACTTAATCCCAAGGTACTCTTTAGCATTTGCATTTATGAGAAAATTATGTATTTTAAGATACTAATTCTGGCAAATCTTGAGAGACATTTTTTAAAAGTGAAATATGACTTAGATTGTCTTACTCAGCTTGTCTTAGTTTGGATTTTTAATTTAAATCACTACACTTAATGCAAACTACTGTACTTTATTAATGCAAACATTTTCACTATACTTGATTCATGCTTTTATCTCTAGCGTGGTAACAGCAGGGATTGGCAGGTGAGGCAAATACCAAATGAATTTTATTTCCATATGAAACCTACTTTCCCTCTCCCAAGTTAAAACCTTTTTAGGTGCAATCCTATGCATGAACCCCCAGATTTCCCCGGCCATTCATGTTCCCTGGAGTGCACTGTGAGTTGTAGGACTTATTTTTCTGCCTAAACATGTATAGGATTGCACCCTTAGAAAACAATCTGTCCACTCCTAAACATACGTTAGTAACAAACTTTCAGTTGAAGGCTAGTTTTGTAATTAATGGGCTTGTTCATTCAACACTTCAGGCTCTGTTGTTCACAAAACTGTGGTTCTCTGAGGTTAGCACTAACCACAAGTCATGTCACACACAGCACTTTAAGCACGGTTAGAGCTGCTAACCCTGCTGCAGATGGTTCGATAGTGGTTGGTGAGTGAGCAGGGTTTAGCAAAATGCATCGCACAAGATATCTTAAACCCTGCTGCTTAACCAAAAGGTTTAAGGGGTCTTCTGAACAGGCCCAGTGTTACATTGACAGAGGGCTAGTTTGGTAATGATTATTTGTAAGTAATCTTGATTTTAAAAAGGTTATTCTTTTTAGAAAAGAAAGCTGCTTCCTGAAAACGTTTTGGAGGAGTTGGCATCATCAACACAGAATAGGTAAGCGAAGTATGTTCTGGAGCATGAATAAATGTTCCAACTTCTTTTTGATCGAAGTTTGTGCTGCCTTCGGCTGCAGTGCAGAGAAATGTGACTAACTCCAACTAGCCCATAGAGCTTTAAAATTGTTTTCCCTATAGAGTAACCTGTACTCTCAGTTGCACAGCAAGGCACTTTTGAAACCCAGAAGCAGTTTGTGAAGAGGAGATGGGCTGCTGCTATTAATGAGGAAAGTACAATAGGGTATATGGAAGTTTTCGTGCATAATTTAGAGAAAGCTAGATTATTCCCTATACTTGTCTTTATTAATATGTGGGGAATCCCTCCAGAAGTTTGTATTTATCTAAATTAAACTTTAAGCCTGCTGCACTGACACAGTTTAGTACACACTGAAAATTACATTCATTTCCTCAGGAGTATTCCAATTTAGTTATTGAATTACATCCAAGTTATTAACTATATTTGTAATGTATCAGCATGGTGAAAAAATACATGTATTTTAATTAGCTCCATATTAATGTGTCATTGCTGGGTATATGAATAATTGCATATCAGTCTTCATTATTAAATGTCTTCCTAAATACAGTTTTGTTTTGCTTTCCTTAGCAAACACCAGCCATCTGACACACCTGAGCAAGGTATGTATAAAATTCTGCTCACTGTTATTGTCTGCTTTGTAGCATACCTTATTTGGATCTACCAAACAATACCAATGAAATGTTATATTGACCATTAATAGTTGGGTTGTTAAATTTTAGTGCGGTCTAATGCATTTTTGTTGTTGAAGGTACTTCTCACAAAATTTTGGAAGAATTATCACTTTTTAGCTATTTATCCATTTTTCTTCCAAATGATCTATTCATAATTCACACTTTTAGCAACTTAACTGTGCTGTGCGCAAAACTTGATACCACCTATGTTTCTGGTAACAGGTATTTCTAGAGTCGTTCGGTTCTCATACACCTGCATTTGCAAATAGTTTCATTCCCAAAATGTTATAAAAATACTTTTTGAATCTACTTGCAACTATTTGAAATGTATATTTTACTTCTGTATGGTCTCTGCTGACAACTGAGATGTAAAGTCTTCAATACATCAAATTGTTTATAGATCAAAACGTTGAAGATGAATCTGAAAGTGACAATGATAAAGAAGATACAAAGGAAGATGGTGAAGAAGAAATATTGGCAGCCAGGTATGGCTGAGCAATTCTTACTTACTATGTCGTATTGCTGTAACAAAAGCCCCTTTGATTCACTCTCACCTATTCTTGGCCTGTTCAGACATTGAGGGCTCTGTGGTCAGCTTAACCATGCTTCTCTGTGGTTAGCATTTCCTTAACCACACACTAACCACAAACCTGTTAGATAAGCACCTGAGTCCTCTAAATGCTCTGCCCCGTATCTCAGCAGTCCTTGTGCTAAGGGAGCTAGCAGTTGCGCCCACCATTTTAGTTTCATCTCTACAGTCAGCAGTTGTTACTTGTATAATGCGGCCCTTGAAACTAGTGATTCCAGTGTTCTGTGGCTCAAACGCCGTTCGCTGTTCAGGATTATTGATCCCCTACTCTTTCAGTGGCCAGGAGCTATGCCAGTAGGTTATTTACATGGAATGCACAGCAGTGGTGTCTCGCTCCCACCCCCATTTCGGGAGGGTCGGCTCGTCTGATATATGTGGTCAGCTATTTTGAACCAGGACTGGGTTGTATGGGCAAAATGCTGGTGGGAAGTAAAGAGTAGCTTCAGTACACAGCCCTAGGAAATGCATATATGGGGCCGATGACATGAAATGATGGCTGTACTAGCACTGCAGCAATCAGAAACAGCGAGCCAGCCTTCAGGCTAGAGCAGCTTGGGTGATCAAGGCCGCTCTATACTGCTAGCTCTATGATTTTGGCACCTTAACCACAGATGCGTCGCACACAACACCTTAAGCCAAAATTAGAGCCACTAACCCTGCTGCATAGCAGGGTTAGTGAAGCCGACCATAATGTGGTTAGCAGGGCCACCTGGTTAAGGAAAATGCATTGCACACCATACTGTAAACCCTTCTACTTAACCAAAAGCTCTTAACCAGCAGGGCTAATGGTGTTGCCTGAACTCTGTGAGCCCTATCTTAAGCAGTTATTTGGCGGCAAAACATCAAACCAATCCACTTGAAAGAGATGTTATTACACATCAAATATGTAAACTCCGGTATTTTCTACAGTTGGCAGAATCCAATGGGGCACTTTTGCCCCACTGATTCCCTTTTACAAGCAGTGGGTCCCACCAATTCCACTGTGCAGACAGAACTCACCTTAAGGTAGATTTAGTGCTTCCTAAGAGAAGCGTTGAAACAAGCAGAAATGCTCATCTCTGGAAGGAGGCAGGTCAGCGGAGCTCCCTTATGCAAGCTCCGCTTCCTTTCAGAAACACGCATTCCCTGTAGTTTTGGGTTGCCCCAGGAGCGCTGAATCGTCATTGTGCAAGAATTGGGACTGCTTGTACATCAGAATTGGTGGGGCATAAGAGAATTGAGGGGCCCATAAAACCCTATTGGATTTTGCCAGTTCAAACCAATAGTTCAAGAACCTCTGCCACTCGAGACCTTTATTTTGGAGGGAAGCTTATATCCCACTTTATAGCCCTAAAAGTCTCTTCATAAGGCTGAAGAACTAACATGGTATATTGTGAACAACCCTGTCATTTGGGTGGTGAAGCTGTCTAATACCTAGAAGAGAAGTTCCCAAATTTTATTATAATGAGATACAGTACGGTTTTCATTTTAACATTCAATCTCCTCTCAAGCAATGACTACAATGGTGAAGCGTTGAAAATGTGCCATCACCATTATGGATATGTGTGTCCACATATGTATCATCCGTGTGGAAGGATGTTTATACAAAGGGCCCCTTTGTGTGGGTCTGGCAGCACAAGCCTAGTGGCAATCCCACACCCTTGCAAAGCTGATCCATTTGGTGTGCCACCATGTGGGAGTCAGGCATCTTAAATATCACAACTTGTGGAAGGTAATAACTTCTGGGATGTTAACTAATTCTTCATTTTAATGGGAATAATTTGACTCTGAACGTCAGTGAAAATAGCTTTATGTAGGAGATCTTGATAGCACAAATTATGTTAGTAGAAAAATAGGCTTATTTGATCAAATCTAAGGAAGTGGGAAATGGTTTAGCTAAAATGTTCTAAGTGTAGCTCTGTTCCACTTAGAACATTTTATGTAGCATGACACATGCTGCTAAGTATCTTCTAACCTTTTGATTTATCATTAGGCTCCAAGAGAGCTATATGGCTGTGCGGTTAAAAGATCAGGATCTAACCACCAGGCAGGAAGAAGCCAAAAAATTCATACAAAGGCATCTTTATGGAGCAGGCTGCAACCGAACTACTGGTAAAGTGGATTTTGCTTAATGCATTTGTCGAATTTAAGAGATTCAGCTAGATTAAATTATATTGTACCTTTGTCTTTTCAGCAAACCAATATTTTTCTGTTGAAAACAAGAAAAGTGCAGTTAAAAAAGCAGCAGTCCAGTTTGTGAACAAATCTTGGGGTAAGTTTTTATTTTGCTCCTTTTTTGTAGTAGTGCAAGGAGGGTTTCAGGGGTGTGGATAAAGCTCCGGGATCCATATGGCAAGCTGCCATTCATAAAAGGTATGTCATGTAGGATCAATTTAAAACATCTTTCATCCAATGGCAGCTCTTTGTGCCCTGACCTAAGTGTTTGAAGTTCTGTCTTGGCTATTCATTCTGCCTTTTAAATGAGAAGTGTTTAGAGAAACTGAAAATATGGCCAGAAAGCTACTTGCTAAGTCTTTTTATGGCATTTATATCCAAGGCCTCTTCACAAACAGCATAGTCTAGAGGAAATACGTATTAAAGGTACAAGTAGTGACACATATTTATCACAGGAGGGGTACACACTTTTTCACTGAATTGATTTGCTTAGGGAACTCATGTACATTGTCCGAAGAAGTCTTGCTTAGCTAAGCTGGGTTAATTCAGGATGGTGGGGTTATTTGATATTCCTGGTTAAGTAATTTCTGGGCGGATGTACCACTGCTACTACTGAGTCCATACCATACCATACTTCTTTATTGCAATCCATAGATCCATGAAAAAACTACTGAGTCTGCATATGGTGCTTTAGTGCTGAAAGCATCTCATATTTTCTAACAAATACAATAGCCCTTTAAAGGTAGAGAAGTATTTTCCACATATTGCAGATAAATGGGGCTGAGGCTGTGAGAACAGTGGCTTGCTGGATGAGTTCCTGGATGAGGTGAGACTTGAGGTCTGCCTTACAACTCGTGTCCTTAGCTGTTAAATTACATAGGGTCTTGCACACATGTAGTAAAGGTAGGAATTTGTGGGATTTTAGTTGTCTTATCCTCTGCCTGAATATTCAAATGAAATTCCTGTTGAGAGATTAGAAATAGCCTTCCTTTGTTAATGTAATATTTGAACAGAAAGCGAATGTTACATTATTTAATCCTATCCTGTACAGTAATTAAAAATCATAGACACCTCTGATAGTTCTTTGTGAATGGAGGTAGTGGCAGAGAGAGACCTTGAATGAGATTGCTCCAGCAGCAGCGTATCTTAGAGGGACACAGGGACAACCATCTGGTGTGCTAGCTTCAGAATGGTTGCCTTCTCAAGCACGTTTGAAATAACTGCCTGTTTTCTGTTTCTCCAGGTAAAAAGAAGAAACAAAAAGCTAAGCAATTTACAAAACACTGGGTTTCTTCAACTTTGAAGCCTTGACTATGTTCTGATAACCAACCTGCAGATTTTGTGCTGAAAAACCAGTGAATGGATTTGAGTTATTTTATATTGTGAAGTTGTGTTCAATTCTTCTTCTTACTCGTGTTTAAAGAATTTTGTAATAGATATCGTTACTATTCAAGCTTCAAGAGTAGTGAATATTTTATGTGCTCTTTTCCGGATACTTGCAGCCATGTGCTCCAATGAAACTTTGTTCTAGGTCTTTCTCTTCCATGAAATGTACAGTAAATCTAACCAAGTACGATTTGAGGTGATAGAGGCAGGCATATTATATTATCCTGTCTTGCTGAAAGTCTGGCTTTTTAAGTCAAATTGTGTAGATACTATAAAATAACTTTAATATGTAAAACAGTGTTGTAGCTAACTGAGGTCTTTTATCATGTTTGTATCCTAGTGCTCTACTAAGTCAAGGTGTTGAACTTCAGCCTCCTGGGTCCCAATCCTGCCCACCCCCACACGTTACCTGTTTCCCTGGCCTTAACCCCTTTCCCATTGATCAATTTGGTGGGTTCTTAGCTTTTGCAGTTTTTCCTCATTCTAAAAGCCTTACTTACTGGCAGTAAGACTCTTAAACTAAAATACACTGGTATTTTGGCCTTCCTCATTTTGCCTTTGGCCCCATCTGCCACTGGAATATGTCTCTTTAGAGCTTCTCCAAAATTGAATTCAGCTCTTGGAGTGGAAGAGGTTTGACACCCCTGCTCTGTGCAGTGCACTTGATATCTTCCATGTTTTTCCCCCCCAAATAGTGAGAGAGATAGTAAAGGTTAAAGGGGAGCAACTGACCCAAGTTCAACCCCTGTCTGATTTATATTATTTTCATTTTTTGTACCATGTTGTGTTAATGCACGGACTTTGATAAAGCCATATAAAAAGTATTTGTTTTTGGTGATTCTGCATTTGTACTTCACAATCATGTTACGTTCCAACTACACCTGTTAGTATTAGCTTTCATTTCTTAAGATGTTGTTGATAAGCATAGAATGCTGGTAGGTTTAATGTTTGGTGAAACTGAAGAAAGTTTCTTTAATGTGATTTTCAGACAAAAATAAATATACCTATATTAATATAGCTGCTTTTGATGCAGAGTATATTTTCCCAAATGAAATTTGATGAAAGGACTTAGTTTTTTTCTTTTTCAAGTGAATTCTAAAACTGTATAGCCACAGCTAATGCAGTCATAGAGGGTCCCAGAGAAAGTGATGCTTGAAAGTACTACCTATTGAAATCTTTGAAGCCACAGCGGTAGAGATAATCAAGATTAACTGCAAAGATTAACTATGCTAAGTTAAAAAATAATGAACAAATTTGCTCAATTTATATTGATTACAGTATTCCTTGGCATAGATTTTGCATTACCTAGGTGTAGCATTTGTTTTTAAGCAAGCACACAGCCCTGCTTCATTTTGAATCTATGCTGCAAAACATAGAGTAGGAACACTATAAAACTAAAAATGTCTTTGCTAACCACCCACACAGTGCCAGTCTAGTCTTGATGTTATTAATTAAACCCATTCTTTTTTTGAGACAGACACAAAGTCTAAACCCAGGCATCTCTGTCCACTTCATCAAACATTTCCCATCCTATTAACAATCAAATCTGTCCCTGTCAGGTGCAGTAAGAACATAAACATGTTCCAGCACATGACACTTTCTACAAAGCACAGACACTTAATGCAGATACAGAAGTTCACCTACTCATTTTGAAAACACAACACAAGCAAAAAGGTAAGGTAAGCCATCCTACCATATGTAGAAGTATTTAATGGCTGGTTAATTATGATATCACTACATTTTATTGCAATAGAGTACTCATTAAGCACTTTTAAAAATGCAGGGTGTACAAAGATTAAATTAAGACTGAAATTGACTAAATATTTGGTTTTTATATAAATAGGCCATAACCACACTGTGTTGACATGTAATACTGTTATAATACAACAGTTAAACAGGTGAGTCTACAACATAAGTTGTCTGCAGTTAATCAGGAAACAGAGTTGAAAAGACCATGTTAAAACAAAAACCACTAGGAAACAGGTTGAGATTGTAAGTAGCAACAAACATATTCACTCAGCTCCTGAGTATTTCAAGTTTTACAGTACACATTAAAAATATTTCTTCCCATCAATACTATACAGCCAAACTGTCAGGTACTTATGCATTTTGCAAATTACACTGATTGATCTATGTAATAATGGGGGTGGAAGTTGGCAAATTATCCTGCTTGAAGTTTACATCACCCACATACTAACACATCCACAACATTATCTATTTTGCCCCACCTTCCACGAAGGTGGAGCGTTTTTGGTTTGTTTGGAACAATTCAAGGGTTTGTCAATCTGATGTTACTGATGATATTTAACTCTAAAGATGGAAAATCTCTTCTAACAGTAGCTTAGAAAATCATTTGCGTCATGCTGTAAACTAGGAAGCAATGTAAAGCAACAGACCTGTCCTTAGTACATAATTAAAAAAAAATCCAAACTCCAATTGGCAGAGCTGGTCTACTTTCATGGTGAATATATGCCACATTATACACCTGGGACATCTTCATATGCATAGCTAGTGTAGATAATCTTCCACTGTGGCAAATGCACAGGATCCAATTCCTGACCGAGCCATCAATCCTAGACACTGTGAAGCTTGTCCCATTGCAAGAGCAAGTGGAGGTTGCTTTGGTAGATTGTGTGTCTCTGAAAGATTGAACAATGCACTTTTATACTCTTTATACTTTTATACTCTTATCTTAAAGTTATGTTTTTCCAAGAAAAGTCCAAGTTAAAAATTGGGCTTTAATAAAATTCTTTGAACATCCCCAACCTTAAATAAGGATTGAAACTTCAATTGTTTGTATTTTTTTTAATTTAACACACACCAAGAATACTGTATTGTAACAAAGTGTTAATGTCCTCAACACTTCATAAATGCAGTAATTTACTAGAAGAAGCTGAAGTACTGGATTATATCTTGAAAGTTCTGACAGTGGCAAAGGAGGCAGGCGCACTTGTACTAGCTCAATTACTGGCGAAATTAATTTGCCAGGCTAACAACTCGGATATTAATTCCCAATCCTGAGCTTCCAAGGAGGGCAGTTGAAAGGCCATAGACTACTGTGGAGCACCTTATCCATGGCTGGACAGGGAGATCTGCAGGCCTCTCCAGTGCTTGACTGTTGTCACTGGCCCTGTGGCAGTCCTCTGCATTCAGAGGGACCAAGACTAGGGCATTCTGGGGGAGGCCATGGATCTGCAGGAGCCAAAGCCTTCTTGTTTCCCAGGCAGGCTGAAAAAATACATCAGCTCTGGATCTGATATAGTTAATTCCCTCCCACTGCAGTCAACAGAAAGGGAAACTACAAAAAACCCAGAGGGGTGGGGGGGGGAGTGGAGATCATCATTGCCCAGCTGGAATGAGCTAGCAGGGCTCCCGCTGTGGCCGTAGCTGCACTGCAGATCTCGTCCCCTTCCCTCAGGGAGGCAGGATTGTTCTGCCTGTGGTTAATCAGATACGTGTATTGTGGTCAAATGTCAAAACCATTAAATATCAACATTCACCAGGTTAAGATTCCTAAAATTTTAGGGGGCCCAGTAGAATTGTTAAAATGTGTGTAATAAGGCTTGTTTTTTTATATTCATACTTGTGGCATGGTAAATACTCCATGCCAGTTAGTGATGGAAATGAGGGTGTAATTTGAACAATTAGTGGGAAGTGAATTTCTTTTTGTAACTCAAAATATTAAGCATCACTATTAATTTCATCATTCATGGCCTATAATGTAACTGCTTTCAGCATAACTTACCTTAACAAATGTGCTATGAAGAAGAAAACTGATAAGCCTTACCTAGTATTGCACTATTGAGAACTGAACACACAGGCTCTCTCTGAATGGGGTCCAGCTGATTTCCTACTGGACTGCTCCAAGGATCTGAATATGCAAGTAAACTGAATGCATCCTGTTGAGAAATCAGTGCTTAATTTTGTCATTACTAAAGTTTACAGAGTTCTGCCGTGTTAAAATAAGCTAAGGATATTTTCTGTATTTTTATCTTGTGCAAATCAAAATTAGGACTGTCATGGTATATACACAACTTAATATTTGCCAAAACAAATTCCAAATAGTTCTTCTAAAAAGCCTTTAAAATAATTAAAAAGAATGTTACCTCTGTAATTAAAAAATACCGCAGTTCCTGTATACTTTATAACATGAGATCAGGTGCTTACTAGTTGAAAGGAGGTGGAACAGAAGTGTCTAAGACAAGAATCTGGTTTCATTTAGGCATTGTCCACAACAGGTTCTAAATTGGAATTTTCCGCTACATTTCCCTCAAGTGCGATATATTTCATTCCTCCACCAGTTTCCAACCATCTCTACCTAACATACGTTGAACTGCTTCTCACACATACATTGTACCACTTGGTTTGTTATTTGTTTGGTCTACTATTTGACAAAGAAACAGCTGCACAACACTGTTGCACTAAGAACTCAGTCAGCTCAGAATTGTTGACATTGTCCACTTTCCCTATCCCACTTCCATGGCATAAACTGGGTTGCATTGAAGAACTTGGAATCTAAACTCATGGTTTTACCAGTGATTCATGAGTGAAAGGGATACAACGCTAGATTTTAATAGCAAGGCATGTTCACTTACTTTGAGCATTTTCTTATTTGCTGTGTTTTTGCCACACTCTCTTCTTAACTGTTCACTCATAGCTTGCAATTCTCTGCCAAAGTGAATCATTCTTTCAATGGCTGCTTGGCTACCTCCACACAGTTGACGTCTTAACTGACTGGAATCAACCTCTGTAAGAATAGGAACACACTATCATTAATACAGCACAGCAGCGAGGAACACACTGTGTTCATGTGGACTCAATTATTATTTATTTTATTTATTTATTACATTTTTATACTGCCCAATAGCCGAAGCTCTCTGGGCGGTTCACAAAACTCAATTAGTCAAAAGAATACTGGTGGTGGGAACAATTCAGGGTTTGGGCTTATCTATTATTTTTATGATAGGCTACTTTTCAACTTTCAGAACTGAAAAGTGGCATACTGTAAAAGTGACCATCACATATAAAACACATTAGAAATCAGCATATTATACAGTAAAAAATAAACAGCACAAAGCCTGGCAAAACAAAAATGATTTTCTGTTCTTCTAAAGGAGCCAAAGTTCTGGATCTTGCAGAGGTCAATGTCCAAAATAGACTATTCCTACTGGGAGACAATCTTACCTCCCTCAGTGGTGAAACCTTGTAATAGGGCCTCACCACTGCAACTAATTAGCATTCTGGAAATAGAACAGTTTAAATAATGTTGCAATCCTAGACATACCTTACATGTGAGAACAAGGCTTCTGAATAGACATATATGGGGCTGCAACCCTATACTTGGAAATAAGCCTCATTAAACACAAAGGGACTTGTTATATATATATAGGATTGCATTATAAGACAGTGCCTAAATTTCATTTGGAAATCATTACAAGTAAAAAATAAAAGTCAATGGTAATAATATTAAAATATGTAAATAATATTGCTGCAGACCCATTTCTGTGTCACATTCTTCCATTTCATGATCATGTTTAGAACTACCATTTAGGAAGCCATTGGATGATGTCTCTGCAACCCCATTGGAGTAATGATCTGTTTCCATATCTACATCATTGCTGAGAAGAAGAAAAATGCATCATTAACTGTGTACGGCTTTGGAATTGGGTCTCATGTTTCATCTATGTTCCACAACACAACTGGGATAGGGAGGGATACAAACATTCATTTCACTACGGACCCGCATACAAAGTATGGTAAGCTAAACTGGGGCAAGAGGAGTCATCCTAGGAAGCCTAGTCCACTGTATGGGCTCTCTTACATGGCAAAGAGTTGCTAAGAACATGATTATTGAAACGTGATAAAGTTACATCATAATCTAATACTCATTATGAAGAAGCCTTGGCAAATCGTGGCTCAAGGACAGGGGGGAAAAGTCCTGGCTTGATGTTGTGCGGGTCCCTTGGCAAGCTGCCTTCAGTGGCAACCCCCTTCCCACCCGACATCTTTCCCTCTTGTCTGCTTGCCTGCATTACTGACCAGAGCTTTGATCCCTGGCACTGCCATTGCCATCTTAATTACTCTGCCCTTTGCATATACATATAACTACTGCTACCAAACTGCCAGGCCCTCCTGACTATCACTGTGGGCAGGTAGATGGCAGGCAGCTACTGCCAACTGGAGCCCTAGCACTTGTCCAAGCATGCCATGTGCTGGTGGGCCCCCCTGAATTTCTTAGCATACCAGAAATCAATCAGTGCTCTGAGTGAAAATACAGTTTCTCATTTACTTATTTTTAGGTTCAATGCAGGTAATAATATACTTTTTATCAATATGGCAAACATATTTATATGTATATGTACACATACTAAAAGAACAGAGAAAAATATTAGATTTATAGCCCACCTTTTGCCCACCAGGGAGAGATAGGGGCATTGAAGCCAGCGATTACTAACTGCCTATACCAGAAAGATCAGTACAATACTAGGTTACATAAACGGCAAACAAACAGTGCTGGATGAAGAATGGTAGCATCAGACTGGATTGAATATACTTACCTGGAGTAGCTATTAACCTGCTGGGATCGTGTTACATTTATATTATTGAGTTCTGGTACATTCAAACTGGTGGTCTGATGTTTACTGTGACAGTAAGACTGGTGTACTTTGTTTGATATCACCCCATTACTGCAACTACTTTCAAAACCTAAAACCAAAAAAGTGAAAATTATTAACACAACAACAACAGTAGTATTTGAATTTCTTATGTCAACTATTTATAATTCCATACAGTGCTTGATGTAAACAAGTTAGCAAGCTAGCTTCAAAACAATCTGGTTCCAATCTCAGGGCACCTGATGGGCAGCTGGAGCTGGAGGGAGGCTCTCCCCCACCCGGCAAAGTATTAGCGTGAGCAACCTGTCCGTTATTTGCTCCACAGTTGCCTCCGTAGTAGCAAACGGATGGGCTGCTGAAGGAGAGACCCTCCTTCTGCCTGCTAGACAGCCATGCTAAAGCCAGAACCTCCGAGTGAGGAAAATGTTCCTCTCTTTGATCTTTATTTGCTTCTCCAACAAACTGAGAGGAGTGGCAAGAGCTGCAGTGGTTAGCAAAGGATGAGCTCCCCTTCTCCCCCTGCCGCCTTAGGTTTCTAGAATGGTGTTCAACAGAGCATTCACAATGTTGCCATAGTACGTTAGAATCACACATGCAGTTTCCCACACAGCTGCCCTAGCTTAAATACAGCCACATTATGATGGCCTGCTCACATGACAATCCACACAGCTGTGACAGAGTAGGTACAGAAGAGATAACCCCTAAGGAAGAGCAAAAAGAGAGCCATTCATCCAACACTGCAGGATACCAACCACAACGAAAATATTCCAGATGCTAGTAGACAGAAAATTTTGAAGATTCCAAAAACAAATAGTTCTGTATCTGTATAACATCCCCTTCAGCCACCGTAAACTCACCAGAACAGTGTGTACTACTTCCTTTGCCTGTTGCTAGAGTGTGAATATTCATTCCATGGCTGGGGCTCATACTGGGACTACTAAATGATCGAGGACTAACAGGATAACTATCTTGAGATTTTGGACTGTGACCTCCTAGACAGCGTACTTCACTGTCTGTACCATTGACCATTTCTATGAACTGGCGTACCCTAGGAAAAACATGAGAGAAGAGTTAGTTTATGGAGTGAAGACTAAAATTTCTAAAAGCTACATCCACTCTTGGTATTACTGGAGATTTACATGCCTGTAGTTTTCCTGCTGTTTAATACAAATGAACATCAGTGACAAGCATAATTGTTTTTGTAGAATGGGAGCCACGTCTTCCATTAATCTCCCCCCACTTCACCCCCAGTGTATCACTTGATCCAATACAACCTTTTGATAACCATGCCAAAAAATAGGAGATGGGGAATGGGGGAAGGAGTCCTTGTTGTAGAGGAAAGGCCTTTTCTGAAATCCTAATTGCAGCTGCTTCCTCATATCCCCTGCCCTTTATATGAAAACTCAGAAGTAAGCTCCTTGCTCCCAGGTTGATGGGTACGAGTTGCAGCCTAAAAATCGGAAGGAGGTTCTGGGCTTGTCACTTTCACTCCTAAGTGAAATGGATTAAATGATTAATAGTGGATATACACATACCTTTATGTACTAAGAAGCACAAGAAAAACTGCAGAATTATAGGGAAAGGGGTAGAATGTATTATTCACCCCCAGCAACAGCAGGGCTACTATTTTTTTTCTTTTTAAAGTGCTACATGATAATCCCTTCACATATTAAAAATATTCTCACCCAAATATATGGGAAGAGGAGGATTTAGTGCAGACGATCATAGATCTATGCATGTGCTTTGTTCTGAAATAATGGGGGTGGGTTATCTACTCCCTCTCTTGCTCTCTTTCTGGTTAAGGGCTTAAGCTCCACAAAAGGGGAAAAGAAATGTTACACGTGGGCAAGAGGAATGCAGAGGTGAACACAGGAATTACATGAAGTGCTACTGGGAGGTTCACAGACACCAAGTGTAAATGGATGCTATTTTAACCTTCTAACGCTTTTAGATGGAACTATTAGGACTGGAAATGTGTTCTTTAAAAGAGAGAGGTTGTCAAGACAGAGGAACGTAAGAGTGCTTGAAGTCATTGGGTCTGATCCAGCTTTAGTCATACTTTTTGCAATTCACTGCATGAGCATAACTGTAGATTTGGGGACAAACAGATGGACAGTCAAAAGGCTTCCAGAGAAAGAAGAAGGGAAGAGGAGGAAGGGGGCGAGAGAGAAACTCAGTGAGAGGGGAGGAAGGGGGAGAGAAGAGAGAGAATCCCAGCATGGGGTGGGGGAGGTGGAAGACGAGCGAGAATCCCAGTGCGGGGGGCGGGGGGCAAGAAAAGAGAAAATGTCAGCAAAGGGGGCAAGAAAAGAGTGCCTAGGAAAAAAAATGTGCACGGACCCAAATGACTGTGGGACAAATGTATCCTCAGGCCTGAAAAAAAAGACAAGTGTGTGCCTGCTGCCCAAAATGTTTGCCTACCCCTGCCCTAGATAACCAACAAGTTAATTTGTTACTACGGAAGCTTGAAAGTCATGATAATACACACACACACACACACACACCACACACCTCCACCTCGATATGAGATAGCTATTTAAAAACTGGCACTTTACTTTAAGACTTACTTCAAAGCAAATAAAAGATTAGGATTTCTTTCTAATAAACTTGGATAAAGTTGTTGTGTTGTTTCAATGGCTTCTCCCATTCTTCCAGCTAAAACCAGTTTCTGAATTCCTATTTACAAAAGAAAAAAAAAGTTTGAAAACTGTACCCTTTAGGGGGAAAATTCACATACATTTCTGCACTTCTGAGTCCCAGTGATTTCAGTAAAACACTGCACGTCTTTTTTCTTTTTTAACAGTATAGAACAAACCTTTTTTGAAGTCCTGGCTGGAAATAAAGTTAATGATCGCTTTCAAAATAACTCCAGTTTAACACATGCAAAACGTCTTAGACAAAAATATTTGGAGTTCACTGGACCCCACAATGTTAACTTACACTCCTCATTGGGCTATCAGGATACTCTGGAGGAGAAAACAGAAGAACAACAAAAGAGAAAACAAAAAATGTCTATGTGAAATACTGGGCTCATAATACAGAACGAAAGGGGGCCAATGTATTACTCCAATAGCCTGATAGGGTTCCCTCCCTGCAAGAATATTACCAATAAAAAAATCAGTATGACACTGTTAATCCCTGAAGTATCAAGATAAAGCCAATTTGAAGTAGAATTAACCCCACAGGGTAAGAGTTACTCCTGGTTTCCAATCGAGGCCGTGCAGATGCTTTGCAATGTTTTTGTCATTGTTGTACACTGAGCAATGTACAGCAAAAACAAAACATACATACATGCATACATGCATACATAAAAGTACTTTAGTTCTCATGAAGTGGTATAACCAGAAAAATGGAATTTATTACATAGGAAAAATGCTTTGTTATTACTCTACCTGATTTTCAGAATCTGCTGGGAATCTATTCCAATTAGCTTAGGAGTTGTGTAGCTTTACATTCCCATTCATTTCAACTGGGGTCAATTGGACCCCAGATAGCTTAGTACATTAAACATAAATAAGATTTTCTACTAAAATCAATGGGACTTAGCATTTCTTATCTTTTGCTGGATTGTGTCTTTAAAGTTTACTAACTTATAATTTAAAATAACAGCAAGCAAAAGCAGATATATTATATTTCTGCTGGAAATGTTTCCAACAAATATAAATCTACAAATCAACATTTTTCCTCCATTTACTACACAGTCACAGGCTGTTTATTTAAAATATTTGTAGTCTGCCCTTTGACAAGAAAGACATCCAAAGCAGTCCACAGATTTCCAAGTACACAGTGGCTGCATTCAGACGTCACTTTAGTCCACAACTTATTTTAGAAATACTCCACAATGTCTCACCACACAACTAGGCAAATAAGCTTATTAATCTACTGAGCCTAACCTGATTCATCCCCCTGCCCCCTGTCCCACTGCCGTCGCCCCACCTGAGCAGTGCTGCTGTTTCACCCATTCATTATATCGCAGCAGGGGCTATCAGGAGCAAAACCCTTCAAGACCCTGGGTGCACTTGATCAACTGCACAAATAAACCCTTGTTGGTTAAATCCTAAGTGCACCAAAAGGTTGCAGGGTTGTGAAGTTGCGAACGGGCTAAAAACAGCTCTTTACCATGGTAAACCGTCTGCAATAAAACAAACTCACCACACAGCTAATTTACAAAATTATTAACTCCATGGCTTAAAATTCAACGTCTTGCAAGAGAACTTATCGTGCAACAGGACTTCCCCGTACTCTTTTCCACTCTGCAGCTCCTTGTGCGCCTCCAAATCTACTCCGGAGGGCCCCCCAACATTTGAGCATATTTGGGGGCATGTAGGGGACTGCAGGGTGAAGGGGAAACTGTTTCAGTTCCGCTGATCATGGTTAGATACAACCTCATGACTAGAATTCAGAGATCAGGCAATTTTTGTTTTCAAATATGTAATTCTTTTTTATAAAAGAATACAGCATTATTCAGGCTTACTTTGTCTGTTTTTAATGGACGCTAGTTCTTCTAGTACAGTCTGATCAGTAGATCTAGCAAAGGCCTCTGCTGTTGCACAGTATCCATGATGTACCAAATAAGAGGAAACCATCCTGTAAAATGAAGTCAACAACACATGCATGTAAAAAAAGTAATATGGATGCAACTTTTCAAACACATAACACACTACAAATTTAAAGTGTTACCATTTCTATGTATTTCACATTTCCTCAAATTAAAAACGTATGCATGTGCTCACATTATTTTCAAAGCAACATTTTGGTGCTTGTTGCCAGAAGGAGAACTATTTAATAAGAGTTGAGTTAAAGCGTACAAAGCAGCAACATGATGCCTCACACATGTAGCAATGTGCATGCATAGGAAACAAAGCCCTGGGACTTAAGGCAATTCTGGATATTAATACAGAAGAAGAGAGTGATCTACAGCTGCTTGCCCTTCATTTTGTTCAAAGCTGCTCTCAGGATTCACGGTGCAAACTCTGTTTCGAGATGCCTTCCTCAACTGACTAGCCACTGTTTTTTTGGTTCCTTTGTTTTTAAATTGAACAATTTTAAATTGCTTTTTTAATCTTCTTATCTTTTATTGTTTATACCTATGTTCATCACTCTGGAATCTATATTAGATAATTGAGTAGTATATAAATATTGTAAATAATAAAATAATAATAATAGAGCAGCAATATGTTGGTAGATGACATGTGTTAATTTGGTGTTTACTGAAAAACAGCTCATGCAGTAATATCCCTTCAAGCAGAAACAGACTGAGAATTGGGCCACATTGTCCATAAAAAAGTGAAAGGAAAATGATTTGCACATGGCCACAATTTTCCGAATATACCATGAATAATCGTGTCATAATTCTGAAGTTTATTTGGTGATACCATTACTACTACATCCCCCCACTCCCAAAGTACTGAAAGTGTTCTTTCTGCTTAACATGCATTATCTAGTATGAATTGGTAACACACACAACAGGGATCAGTTCTTTCCTTCCTGAAGTTCAATTCCAATATTGTTTCATGCTGGTTTCAATATGTAAAATTATACAAAACTAAAAAAATAGCACTTGTGACAAATTAAAGTAATAGCTGCCAACCACTTCTTGCACTCATGAGTCACTTCTGAATCTGAAATTAATTTGTACATCATTTTAGCATTTTCAGATACAGGAGTGAGTCAAGGTGCTTTCAGACATCATACGGGAAGCAGGTCTAAAAATAATAAATCTCTACAAAAGGTAGCAGGTTATATTACTATAAGCTATTGCAGGTACCAGTAGGCATATCCCCCCCCCCACAAAGCACCTCATGGAACTAAATTAAATTATCAGATACTACATGAACAGACACATATGGTTTTATGTGGAGCTAATTTCACCAGTTATATTAATTACCCTCAGGCAAAAATGGCACATATTAGCAGTTGTTCCCTTCACTGACACACAAGTGTACAACTACAGAAGTGTGGAATATGATATGTAAGCCTGACAGATCAGTTTTCAAACTTTTCAAATTTGAATAGGAATTTAAGCAGGCATTCATTATAATCTTCAAATCCTTACTTTTGGATCATCGTCTGCCATTCTCCTTCCCGATCTCCTATGGGAAATCTGTCAATCTGAGCTTGAATTTTGGTTCTCCATTCACGCATATAGTCTTCAATATCAAACACAAATGGATGCTGCCCAAAATTAGCATCCACCACTTCTCCAGGTGTTTGAAGTCCAACTGTAGGGTACAGGTTTGGCTGCAAGAGATAATTGCAATATGCACTTTAATCTCTAATATAGTGATTTTAAATCAACATTAAAGCAACAAATTACTGAAGATAAAGAGCAATAAAAATTCTGCAAGCTCTATTGATAGAAGAATAAAATTTATAGGTGCCAGAACTATCTGAAGAATCCTCAGGTCATTTATAAAACAGCAACTTCAGGGCTCTGTCCTCTCTACACAACAGTGGTAAAAATTTCCTTCGATCAGCGTTTTCACATTACAAAGGCGCACCAAAATAACAGAAGTACACCACTACTGCGCAGTATGCTTCCTCAGTGATGATGTACCTTACATTTATAGGATCCTCTGGCATCTCTAGATTAACAGATGGCAGGTAGCAGGATCAGGAAAGATCCCTGCCTGTCATTTTGCAGAGCTGTTGCCAGCCAGAATAGAGAGCGCTAGCCAGATAAACCAATGACATGAAACAGTATAAGGAAGCTTCTTGCATTTGTCCAAATATCAAGCCTCCTCAAAAATTCTGAAGCAATTCTGATTTCTGTTATGATCATGATGGTAATACATAAATATTCTAGGATGCTATTCTGATTAGTGCCTTTTCAGAGTTTTCTTATGGAACATGGCAGAAATATTTCTCAAAGTCAACCATAGAACGACCTAAAGCCAACACATCCTGATGGCTCAGTGGGACTGCTATAGAAACAAAGGAAGCTGCCTTATACGAAATGTCTCGCCAGCATACTTCCATGTCGTCTACACTGATCGGTAAAAGATGTCCATGGTCTCAGGCAGGAACCTTTCATACTGACTGCAACTTTTTTTGAAATTGGAGATGCCAAGGACTGAATCAGGCACCCTTTACATACAAAACATATGCTCTACCACTGAGCTGACACCTGTATGCTTGCAAGTCATCCTAATAATGTGACTGGGTTCAGACAACACAATAACCAACAGTGGTTTTATAGAGCTGATGGTTGGTTATTTAACCAACTGTAGGTTATCATGTTGTGTGGCAGGAGTTTTTTAACCAACAGTTGGTTATTTGGCCAAAATAACCAACGCAGATAACCAACGCTGTGCAGCGTTGGCTATTTGAACCACCGTTGGTTATCGTGTCGTGTGGAGGCACCGTTGGTTATTTCGTCAGCCACAAAGTCGCAATGCAAGAGTGGTCAAAGCAGTGGCTACTCCTCTAGTCCAGCTTGCATGATAAATTCTCAGCAGCAATGGCTGACGGGATACTAGCAGGAGGACTGAGGGGAGGAGAGCGGGGATAAGTGAGTCAACTCATTATGGACTAATAGTCAGCTCAAAGCTCATCCTAATCCACACCACAGTTGATTGTTATTGTGTTGTGTGGGGAGTAACCCCTAGACAAAAACTGTTGAGTTGATTATTAACCTACCATTGACTATCATGTTGTCCCAACGCAGCCAGTATCTAAATATTTGCCAAAGCATCAAAACTTATGCATGCCCAACTACTCACACACAACAAATACTAACACTGTTTCCCAATACTCCTGCCAAAATTACACTTTTCTTAAAAACCTCTATTACAGCCAGAATAAAAGTAATGTCTCTATTAAGCAACTAATATTTAATTGCTATTTTGCTACCATAATTGTCCTTTTAAATGAAAATGAAATGAGTAATCTGAAAAATACATATTATAGAGGCAGGGGACAAGCGCTTTATGCATAGGAATGTTATAGTTCTTTTATCTTACCGGCAGATCTGTGAAAGCAATACCTGTAATCAAGAGACATTAGTTAAAATTTGTAAGTTCACAGTGACATAGAACATGTTTCAATAGTCAATACAAAACATAGTGCCCTTCTAGTAAAAAGTAGAGCATCTTAAATCTCAATAGGTCAGGAAATATTAACAGCTAGATGTTTCCCTAGAAATTAATTTATAGAGACTGAAATTTCAGAATGTATAATTCAATTTCTAGAGGGGCAGTGGTTAACTAACCTATATTACCAAACAATTAGCGGACTAAGTGATTTTCAGCATATGTTTGAGGCAGCTAAGAGAACAGAATAGAGTTAATGTTGAGAATTTCTTTTACTTTCAAATAACCAGATCATACAAACTGCAAAGCTGTTATCAAATTGCCAATACACTTTTGCAGTTTTCATTATTATATTTAGTTTGCTGTTTTTCTGTCCAAAGCTAATTTTGTCTTGGGGAAATGCCAACCCGTCAGAAAAGAAAATATGTTCCAAATTATTTGGCTATGGAAAACTATAAAATAAGCAGCTATGTGTTAATTTTAAATTATATTTTCCTCTATTCTAAAATAAGCAATTTTGTATATTAGATTTCAAAAAAAAATAAAAATGATCCTAGCCAGCAAAGAGCTACTGACAAGAGAACCCCTAGATCTGAGTTCTTTTTTTAATATATTCTGTCAGAGTTGAACTCTGATCAAAGTTAAACAATCCCAGATTTATAAAGATTGCTATTTCATTAGGGGTATTCACAGTGTACAATCATCATGAGTGATTCTTCTTCATACCCAAACTATGTCCATTCTTTGTGTAGAAGCAGGTATTGTTGATAAGATTTACACAGCAACCAATGACATCACCAGTTGTAAATGTTGGACCATAGGGTTGTCCGGTTCCAGAGGAACAAAACGAATGTCCATCATCTCCATGATAACCATATGAATGTTTATCCCAACCTAAAGCAAAAACATAACATTTAGTATTTACAACATCATTATGCAATGCTCAGAAAGAGATCCAAATTTAGCTGGAAGCCATATTTAGTAATGCTTAGAATAGGCCCACTGAAATCAGTGTGGCTTGAGTTACAGAGGCTCTCTTAAATTTGAATTCAACCCAATGGCCTGGATTGGGAAAGATTAATAATTTGCAGAAGCCTCAAGAAGAAGTCTCTATGAAAAAACAACAGTTTTATGGAAGGGGGAGACACACAAAGAGTAAAAAAACCTGAAGTATTTGGCAGAATGCGACTGGGAGAGAAATTACACTCCTGAGTTCAGGGCAGCAGTAGTAGGTAATAGAGAGATGGAGAGGAAGCCATGGAGCATTTTTCAGCACAGTGTTCTATTGGACTTTGGTTCTGGAGGAAGATTGTGACTCTGAACCAGCACAGGCAGTAGCACTAGAAGAAGGCAGGAGGGGGACCTTGAAATGAAGCTGCTTTTAGCACATTCTTTGCACATCACTCCTTACACAAGCACGCCCCACCACGGGGAGCCAAATGCTGCCTGTGTGGTTTGGGAGGGGTGGGTGGGGTGGGTGCGTAAGGTGTCCAGAAAGTTGCCTGGAGATTTTCATCATTTTACTTGCTGCATCTTAATAAATCTGCTGAATTTTGCATGCAAATAAAGGAAGGTAATAATGCCTACGGTACAGTGGAGAGATTCATTCATGTGCCCTTTCCTCCTTTTCATATCCTTTTACCTAAATCCGTGATCCTATGCATGTTTACTCAGAAAAAAGTACGACTGAGTTCTCTGGTACGTATTCCCAGGTAAGTGTGTACAGAGCTGTACTCACCTTGCTCTGGGGGGAAAAGTCATGGTAAGTCCCTGACTTTTTTAAAGTCGCAGCTTCACAGGAAAGTCCTGCAATGGCTGCGAGGTGGCTGCTGCAGGGCTTTCATACCATCTAGGCAGCCTCCTGGTCTACTGAGTTGTGTTTATATTTTACTGGAATTTTCCCTAATTTTATTTGTATCATTACAACTAAATTTTAGCAGTACAGTCACCAGGGCTTCTGAATCACCACTTTACACCACAGTACCACCCCACTCCCATCCTACAAACCACTCCTGGCAACTTCTGATTAAATGTGGGGAGCTGCAGTCTGCTATCTAGATTCCAGACTACATTATGAACAGTAGTTGGTCTTACTAAGAACAGCTTTCAGTTGGAAGAAATATATAAATAGATGATGAAATGGTTTGCATTTCGCAAAAACAAAGCAACAGTTTGAAAACCAAAATAATTATTTTTCATCATACCTGGTAGTCTGTTCATGTTCACTCCTTGAGCAGAGAGCCCAATTCCCATATAACTGTAAAAGTGAAATAAAATACAGTTTAGCTTTTTTGGGTTTCATAAGTTACTATTTCAAAACAGCAAACATTACTAGAAAATCTATCAGTTACTGTTTAATTCAAAAGGTACAGTCTGGCATGACAGCTGTATATCAATTACTCATACAGCACAGATATGGTATATTTTCTTCTGACAAGTTCTAGACAAAATGCAGTTCAGTTTCCCTCCTCTATTTCACGCTAAACTTTTAAAGATGTACCGAAGTTCCAGAGAAACAACCCCTCTTGTCCTTTTACTCAAATAATTTTAATTATCATTTTTTACTTTCAGTTTACTAAGTGTTTCAAAAGACAAACATGCACACCACAAGCACTGCATTTTATTGACATCCTCAGAAGACAGCCTATTTTAGGTAGAGTTTTGGCCTTGTTATCAAATGGATCATGTTCCCTTCTCCAGGCATTAAATAACCAGCATTTTTTCTACTGCATCCCAAGGGTAATGGGGGTGGGATGGGGAATCCAGTTGTAAAATTTCATATTTGATATCTCTTCAAATATGAATGTCTTAGCTTCTGAAATTCCAACGTATTTTGGCTATATGTTTTTAGGTAAAAATATAGAAAGACAATTCCAAGGAAAAGTAGGTAGAATTAAGTAAGACTTAAACAGCAGAAAGAAATTTTTTTTTGGAATACACCAGTATTTTGACAACTACAGAGACGTATAGCTCAGTTTTTTTCTATACAAAGAAAGATATTTCACCAATTACTCCAATGTCTGTTAAAGTCTGGCAGAACACGAAGCTGTCACTCAGTTTCTAAAGAAGATAGTGTGTGTGTGTGTGTGTGTGTGTGTGTGTGTGTGTGTGTGTGTGTAATGCCTTAGATGTTAGTCCACCACTCTCACCCCCACTTCCTAGCTACTGATGGTTGATTATGTCTGCTAACTGATTGGTCCACAGTAGTCCAGAGTTGAAATATGCCACTGCAAGTGGTTCCAGTTTTGAGTCATGGCACAAACTACGGTAAGTATTGCAAGGGATATCTTGGGTGTGGGTGTGTATATGCTTGGTGACATTATAATGCAGTGGAAGAAAATTTTATTGGACATTATAACCCCCCCCCTTGTTTATTGTCTATCCTTCTACCACCATTACAGACACACAACAGGCAGTAATGAAACTACTGTCTGTAGTTTCTCTCATTTTTATTTCTCATTTTTAAGAAAAACTTTCAGAACTACATAGGAGAAAACTTCCACTCTACACAAGTTCTGCTCTCTTGCCTGTATAACCCACCTCAACACAACCCATAATTCAGATCAAAAACAAACACCAATTTATTTGTAATTTGAATAGTGTTCACATTAATAAAAATCTATTTGATTTTTGTAATAAACTCAAAACATAAAAGTCAACTTCTCAGCTCACAGAATTTGAGGAGGAAGTAGGGAAGAATATATTGTAGAATTATGTCTACCAAGTTAAATTCTATACTGAAAACACTAGGCTATTAAAGCCAACATTCTTTTTGACAAGCATTCTAGTGGCATCATGACAGAAGAGCATAATGAAGTAGGCAAAAAGTGTGCACGCAGTTCATCTAGGTCATACTGTGCCATATACTAGAAGAGTAGCTGTCACTAAATTTTCATTCATTTCAAGCACAAAGCCAGCAACCGCATCCCATTAGTTCCCAAGGTCTTAAAAAAAGATATCCAGCCAGTCATTTCTTCCCTAAAAAGCTGGAAAAAAGACAAGTTAAAGTCTTCTCCCAGAAATGTAGCTTGGCCCACAAGGTGCAAATCATGTGGTTTAATCACAGAAAGGTTTGGCACACATTTTAAAAATTTGTACAGTCAAGCAACTCATGTTTAACAGTGAGGAAAACCTTGTAACTCACACTCTCCTTCAGAAGTACTATTAAGCATGGATATCATGTGCAAAGCATAGAATAAGTTACTGGAGAGGGAAGTGAGGGCCCCAAACAGTGAATTGTACTGTATCCAAAAACAGAACAGTCACACCCCTCTACTACTGACACAAAACACTGGCAAAAAGCTGTCACAAAATGTTTTAATAAAACATTTTAAGTCAAGTTAATGGACCCCAGAATTGTTGTTTTAAATGGATACTGTTGTTTTTATACTGTTTTTATGTTTTTTAAATTTTGTATACTTTTAATGTTTACTATTTTTAATTGTTGTAAACCGCCCAGAGAGCTTCGGCTGTGGGGCGGTATATAAATGTAATAAAATAAATAAATAAATAATTAAATAGGGCAGAGACCTAATTTTTGCAGTACAAATTCTGCTTGACCCCAACAGTGAATGTGACTGCTCCTAAAGCTGAAGTGGAATACAATTTTTAAAGCTTCAAATAAATACTAAGAATCAGAGCAAGCCTATGCCCCTTAGAACACATCCCAGAGGAGTCCAGGTTGAGGAAGTCCACCTCTGCTGACAGAAAAGGGTGACATTCACTTGAGACCCCATTAATGACCATAGATAGCTCCACAGGTATAAATTACTGTAGGTAGGTAGCAGCAGCAGCCCCTGAAACATGGTGTTCTAGGGAAGGGATGAGGTATGGGCTTGGATCTACTGGGCCACTACTCCATTCCTCCATGATGCCCCAGGATCAGGCTACTAGCCTACAACCAGCCTCAGGCTAGAGTAGGTAATTTCCCTCCCATCAGAATTAATCACTGGGCACAGAAAGAACGAGGTAAGACTGCCCCCCTCACTAGCATGTGGTTACAGGGCTTTGGACGGTGCAGAGGATCTGCCACTTCATTATCCCCGCCCTCATTTCAGCATGGTATTCCTTATTTAGGAATACACAAATATGACATAAGGTTAAACCTTCCTTTAAGTATTTTTCAGTCTTTAATATTAAAAACTTTTATATTTTATTAAATTTTTTAGAGGAAAAGACATTATGCTTCACTTAGGTGCACTAAAGGGAATATAGCAATAGCTGAAATTAAATTAATGTTATATGTGTAACATAGGCAATGCCTATTAAACAATATAAGTTCACAGCTCTAGTTATCTTGAAAACCTGACCTCAAATGAAGAACAATGACCAAGCTTCAGTTATACACAAGTTCCTTTCTCAGAGTAATATAATATAAACGGGAACAATGCCATAAGCCCAGAAGTAACTCCAGTTAGTTTAGAATGCAGCTACACATCTCAGAGTATCATATGCAAATAATCAAATTACTTTTCACATTTGATAGGTTTTGAAAATAACAGAGTACCCTTCCAAACAGATGAATAAGCACTTAATAAGAGTCCCTATCTTCTATATCTTTTAACAGGAACATCTTAGCTATGGAAGCTGGGATGTAGTATGGTTGAAACATTTTTCTTCCCCACCCCCCTTTTTTTTTTACTCAACCAGCCCAGAGTTCCACAGAACAGAGGCGTTATGCTATCACCATGGCTACAGTTTATATTGGCTTTTCCCCTAAAACCCACCCCAATTCCTGCCTGCAGTGGCACAAAACACGTAAGAAAGACCGTATGTGTTTTTATTCCTATGCATGTTTAGACAGGGAAAAGTCTTATAATTCTCAGCATGCCCCAGTCAAATTACTAAGGACTGCAGCCTTAAACTGTAGTTCTACACATACTTACTTGGATGTCAGTTTCTTCTAGAAGATATGCACAAGATCAGGCTGCTAAACAAATTAAAGTTCAATTCTATGTATGCTTAGACAGGAAAAAATGCACTGCACTTCCATGCCTGGCTAGGGAATGCTGGAAGTTGTAGGGGTTTTTTCTGTCTAAATACACACAGGATTGCACTTTCAGTTATTCTAGTATGCTCTCTCCAACTCTGCTCCCATAAAGAAGCATGTGTACATCTGTACACAAACATATCTGTAATTTCAACTGAATACATGACTTTAAAAACATAGCACTCATATTAGACACACTGAAGATGAATGCCTGTTTATGGAACAGTGGTTTATGCAATCTTCCAGGAGCTCTACAGTTAACTAGAAGAAAAAGACATCAACATCTCCAGGTATCTATGAATCCAATCTTTCATAGTATGGTACATAAGGAAATAGGATTGTTATGTTTACAGCAGCAACAGTCTATTCGATTACATGAGATTACAAACACCACTTGAAGGACTGGTTATCATACTGGGAAAATCTGTAAGATGTTGAACAAATGCAGATACTGACACTGAACCTGTGCAGTATAATAAGAGTGATAACACTCAAACTAAGGATATCAAAATAGCTTTCATAGATGAATATTTCAGAAATTTTTACAAATGTACAAAATACAGGCACTTCAACAATATTTAACAAAGCCTGCAATATCAACATCCAATATACATAGGTGAACTATTCACATGAAGCGTCTTTTATATAAACATTAGTCCGGTACTATTTTGCTGTTTCGAGGGTTCTTCTTCAGTATAACGCTGAAAAGTAATTCAAAAACACCATACTCAGCATTTATAAGCAATAACATATTATTATGGAATACAAACAAAGCAGAAAATATTGGCCTCACCCACTAAGTTTACAGAAGGAGCCACAGCTACAATAGAAAGAAACCCACCAGGGTTTAACTAAAGAAAAAATAATGAAAATTTATCATTATTTACGGGAATGATATGGTGGTAAGCTTAGATATTTTTTACAGCATGGCTGTGCATCATTTACTGAGATTGTGAATTGTTTATAATGATAATGATAATAATATGTTATTGCTTATAAATGCTGAGTATGGTGTTTTTGAATTACTTTTCAGCGTTATACTGAAGAAGAACCCTTGAAACAGCAAAATAGTACCGGACTACTGTTTATATAAAAGACGCTTCATGTGAATAGTTCACCTATGTATATTGGATGTTGATATTGCAGGCTTTGTTAAATATTGTTGAAGTGCCTGTATTTTGTACATTTGTAAAAATTTCTGAAATATTCATCTATGAAAGCTATTTTGATATCCTTGTGGTTTGAGTGTTATCACTCTTATTATACTGTTGTTGTTGTTTCCAAACCACAGCCTTCTATTTTCCTCATACTGAACCTGTGCAGACAATACGGTAAGCCATGATTAATAATAATAATAATAATAATAATAATAATAATAATAATAATAATAATAGTTTATTTCTTACCTGCCTCTCCGATCGAGGTGGGGAACAACAGCAAGCGTAAAAGGCTGCTAACACTTTTGCAGCAAATGGTTAGTGAGTTTAAACCATGGTTATGTACACCATGGTTAGGAATGGTTCACATGACAGGCTAAGTCATGGTTCACATAACACGCTAAGCCATAACGTTTAGCTCAAAATGCTTAACCATCGTGGCTTAGCACATCATCTGAACAGGGTCATTTTTAATATTATGCATTGCTTAACTCTCCCCCATTAAAATCAATGGGACTTTAAAAGGATATGATTTGGGCTGGTTTGGCCTCTTTGTCCTATTTATTTTAAATTTACTTAATCCTAGGAAGTCCATTAGATGAAATTTACTTAGCTGATATACACCCAGTTTCTGTATGCCACCCATTCAAATATTGAAAGCATTGTAAAGACCTCAATTCATTGCTTTATAGGAGTTGAGTATTTATCCTTCTAATGTCGTAATGTCAGACTTTTAGCTGTCAAAAGGGTGCAGAGAATCCATTCACACTGACCATTTGTTAATTTCCATGAAGTGGGTAAATAATTTAAAAGAGCATGTACAGTACATCACTGAATATTAAAGATGGTTCCAGTTCAAAATTTCTGTTTAATAACGTCCTCCCAAAAAGAAGAAAAAACTGGGCATTGCCAAAGCATGTTTATAATAATAATAAAACTTTATTGAATAAGTCTTCCGACCATTTCAAAAAATCACGTCATGGTTAAAAACATACAGGCAGTAATTAAAATTTACAATTTAAAACAATATACAGTTCCTATGTGATATATTTAAGACTTAACAGTTAATAAAACCCTTTGTGTTGCGAGATTTAACCCCTTCTCTCCTACAGCCACCAGCCACTTTCAACTCCCCCGCCCCCTCACATTATTATTATTATTATTATTATTATTATTATTATTATTATTAGTTACCCGCCTCTCCCTCTGGATCGAGGCAGGGTACAACACAAATAAAAACACCATAAAATACATACAACTAATTCAAACATTTAAAACCAGTGCATCATTAAAAGCTGCTCACCATTAAAAAGGCATCTTAAAATTCAACTGGGTAGGCCTGCCAGAAGAGATCAGTCTTTATGGCTTTCTTAAATTCTGGAAGACTGTTAAATTGACAAATCTCTCCTGGCAAGGCATTCCACAAACTGGGAGCAGCAGAAGAAAAGGTCCTCTGGGTAATAGTTGTCAGCCTTGTTTTTGTTGGCTGGAGTAAATTCTTCCCAGAGGACCTGAGCGTGCGGGGTGGATTGTACGGGAGAAGGCGATCCCGCAGGTAGCCTGGACCCAAACCATGTAGGGCTTTAAAGGTGATAACCAACACTTTATACCTCGCCCGGAAACTAATTGGCAGCCAGTGAAGAGATTTTAAGACTGGTGTAATGTGGTCACCCCTAGGTTGTACCAGTGACCAACCTGGCTGCCATATTTTGAACTAGTTGAAGTTTCCGGACTAGGCACAAAGGTAGCCCTATGTAGAGCGCATTGCAGAAATCAAGCCTCGAAGTTACCAGCACGTGCACTACCGTCTTTAGGTCTTCCGACTCTAGGAAGGGGCGCAGTTGGCGTATCAGCCGAAGCTGATAGTAGGCACTCTTGGCCGTCGCATCTATCTGGGCTGTCATTTGGAGCGACGAATCCAGAAGCACCCCCAAGCTGCGAACACAGTCTTTCAGGGGGAGCGTAACCCCATCAACTGGTTGACACACCTCCAAACCCAGGTTATGACCTTTGACAGCAAGCACCTCCGTCTTGTCTGGATTCAGCTTCAGTTTGTTTTTCCTCATCCAGCCCATTACCGCCTCTAAGCATTCATTCAGAGGAGACACACTATCCTCAGCTGACACTGTTGTTGAAGGCATAGAGAATATATATTTGGATGTCATCAGCATACTGATAGCACCCCGCCCCATTTACATCAGATTGTAAAAAATAAATAGTTTGCAAGGTTTTCAATTCATAGTTTTTCAATTCATTTTTTCAGAGACTTGCACTCTTGCTCAAGACTGCCTCACCCATATTTATCTAAACATACTCATATTCCCCTCTTGTCAATGTCCTCCACTTCCGGGCTTCCCTTGCTAGCCTTTTTTTTAAAAGGCTGCTTCATGTTACACTGAAGTAAGAATACCTACCCCCAAAGCAAATTCTCTCCTGCAGCAGCCAGCCGCTTTCAGCTCCTTCCCCTTGCCAATGTCCTCAACTTTCATTCCTTCCTTGCTAGTGGACACCTTTTCTTAAAATGCTGCTTCACATTACACTGAAGTAAGAATACCCACCCACAAAACACCTTCTCTCCTGCAGCTGCCAGCCAATCATAGTTCCCCCTCCCCTTGTCAATGTCCTCCAGTTTGTTGTATTCAAAATATCAAAGACTCTTGATTGTCTATACTACTCAATGGACCTGGTCAGACAACACGCCAAGCCATAATATTTAGCTCAAAGTGCTTAACCACCATTGTCTGAATTTGGTCAATCTTTGAGCTGACAAAGTTGTTTTTAAGTGTTCCAGTATTTATTGTGATAAAAGGTGGTAAATCTGTTGAATCTTCTGTATCAACTGATAAATTAGAAATACCTAGAAAGCCACAATGAAATTCAGCATGGTTTTAAGAGTTTTTAAAACAACCTTAAGGGTTAATTCACAAGATTTAATAATCCACAAGTTTACTACCCCAACAATAGCTATATCAGTCATCTGTGGGCTAACAGGTAAAATACTACTGTCTAGTAATTCTTCTAAAAAAATTAATTAGCTTCACAAACATCTAGTAAAAATAATAATCAAAGAATCAAAATATAACATTATGAAAATTATTCAAAACTACCTGATACTCTGGTTTTTTTTCAAAATTAACAATAGAAAATTAGATTTTCAGGAGGAAAAAGTCTAACTGCTGTATAGAAATCCTCCATGTCGCCCTATCCTGTTAGTCAAACAGGATTTTTCTGCATTTTCCTTAAAGAACTTGCCTAAACTAAAGTCTCAGCAAGATCAATATACAAATAAATGCTACATGTAAGCATTCCAAGATAATCAAACTCCCGTAATAGAATATGGAATGTTATCCAGTAAGACTTCAACCTCATCAAAATAATGAACTGTGGACAAGTTAGAAGAAGAGTTCTCCCTAGCTATGGAATACATTCCAGCATGAAGACAAACAAGTTATGCAATATGGCTTGGAAGTATAGACACATTATGGGATGTAATGAAAAGGAGAACACAAAACGAAAAGCCAAAATTAAACTACTTAGGCTACAATCCTATACCCACTTTTCTTAGAGTAAGACCAACGGAACTCACTGAGATTTACTTCTGAGTAGGCATATTTAGGATTGCAGTAATAGAGTGTATTTGAAGGATCTTGTTGAGATTTGTACATCACCTGCACAAAACAGCAGGCTTATTTATAACACCAATTCCTTCCAGAGTTTCCTAAATCCTAATCCAGTGTCTATGAAAACCTGGTACAAACCAGACAGGCCAAGCCCTATGAACAAGTGTACTTCTACAAATAATCACATGTCTAATTACTCACTTTTTTCAGATAAATGTCATAAACTACAGGGAAATTAATTTCATTTCCATAAGAATTCTACTGTTCTAAATACTTTGCATCCTTATCTTATTCATCCTCCCAATACCATGTTGATACAGGTCACATATTCCCATTTTACCACTGGCAAGCTCAGGTTGGGAGATAGCAAACCAAGCCTACCCAAAGAATCTAAGGCTGGGCAAAGTTAATTTTTAAGTTCCAAGTCTAAAATTGTCTACATTGCCATGTCAGCTTTCTGATCTTCCAGTACTCTAAAAACAGTGTGAATTTACAGAAGTGTTTATCACATTATTAATCATTTACATGGCACTTTAAAATCTAGATTCACCTCATGACCACACTGAAGCAGATCCTGTATGTTCATGTTTTATTGACAACGGAGTTATGAATTATAACCCTAGCCACCCAACCTGGACATCAGGTCTTCCAAATTCAAGTATAAAAAGCTGTTTCATGTTACAGCCTCAGTTCCACATCACTGTTGATACACTGAAACATCAGACATAATAAATTTTAGTAAATGTTGGGATGCGGGGGATGGGGGATGAACAGATGAAGCTTCATCTCTAACAATGCAGAGATGAATATGGGTATTTTTTTGAACATGAATATAACTAATGTTATTTTAGCAGAAATTGCCAGATTATATGACTTAAAATACATTTGAAATAAAGTTGCACTAAAATCTTACCCATCTCTTCCTTTGCTGACAATTTTAACTTCAAAATAATATATTCCACAAGCAGCAGGTATGGGGTGCGTGGCTCGAACAGAAGCAGCATCCTTTGGAGTTTTTCCATGGCCTGCAAAATACATTCAAATGCAATTCAGTATTTAATATTTAGTGATCATAAATGAAATACCTATCAAATGAAGCATACAGGACACTTAAAAGATTCAGTTATCCTAATGGCATCCAACTAGAAATCAAGATCAAAATCATTTACAAAACACTTCAAAAGATTGGCTAATTTAAAAATGTAATATGCCTTTAGAGTTGTTCAACTACTTATTTTTTAGCTCATGCCTATAATGGTAAACGATATTATTATTATTTGAGAAATGATCAAATTGATTCTTTGTTTACATAGAAAAGACCCTTAAATCTGTGACCTAGTTTGCATGTCATGCTAAGCTTTGCAATCCTGGCCTAAAAAGCCAGGATATGCACGAGGGTATGCATCTACAAGCAACCCCTTTCTTGCTATTTCACTCCTTCCTTCATGTGAGCAGCAAAACAAGGCAGGATTCAACTTTTAAACACAGAGAAGCGGAACTATTGCGAAACAAGCCACAATAAGCCCGCTTTAAACCAGGTTTTGAGGTTGGCTTATGAATCCTGCTTCTTTGGAAACACTTAAACATAGTTCCCAATTCACACAAAGCGGAATGTTTTATTTAAGTGCTGGGTCGTGACTTATTTTGCTGCTTGTGTGAAAGGAGGAGTGAATGGGTGCACCTCACACTACCTGTGCCTATGCTGGTTTTTAAAGTCAGGATTTTTGGTTTCTCATGTACAAACACAGTCAGTGTATCCGGTAGAGGCACAGGTTCATTTTAAAGATTAACTTTAGGACTAACGTGCTTATATCTAGATTCCTGAATATTAACCTAGTTATTATTTAAGATAAATTTAGTATTAACATTTTTTAAATCTGGTTTTCAAAAATAATTGTTTAAAAGTTGAACCTGGCCATCACTCTTGAATGAGATTATTACAAAGACCTACAGCTTTGGTATTTCCAGAACTGAATATAGGTCATTAACTCATCCTAATCTGGGCTGATATTGGGTGAGCAACAAGGAGTATACCTGTAATTACTCTGTCATGATTTGGAGGACTAGCTCTATTCTTTTGTCTTATAGTTCAAACAAACTGCTATCATTAAACAAGTACAGAGATCAATTTTGACTGCTCTACTGGGATACTAAAACCCATTTCTAGAAAGAGCAGTCACATATGGTCAATGCCAGATGTGGTAAGAGGACTACATGCCAAATGCTGACCATTCCAATTTTCAAGTAGTTGTGATTTCCAAGTGTCAGTTCTATAATGGTCTTCCACTAGAAATTAGCTTGCCATTTTTAACTACAGATAAATCCCTGGATTTATGAAATAAAAAAGTTATGAAGGAGCCTTATGGAAGCTAATGTTAAAATGAAACAGGAAAATGAAAATCTAAGGCAAATGTTTAAATGCCACACCAACTAATGCAGCAAATACATTCTATTACAAAACCATACATTCATAAAAGTATATAATAATTAACTAACCCACAACCAGCTCAGTTTATTTTTCACATATTTTAAGAGATAGCCAAGTTCTTTTATTTTTTGGTCAACTGAATATTTTGTGTAAAAGGAAAAGAGTTTGCAGGCAATGAACTAAGACTTAAGAATGTAAGAGCAGCTCTACTAGATCACACCAAAGCCCAATCTAGTCCAGCACTGTTCCCACAGTGGCCCAACCATGTGTCATGGGAAGCCCCAAAACAGGACATGAACACAAAATCACCATCCTGCTTGTGTTCCCCAGCAACTGGTAGTAGTCTCTGATACTGCAGGTAAAATATAGCCAACATGACATTTAAGGCCATTAATTGCCTTATCCTCCATGAATTTGTTTAATCCCCTTTTAAAGCCATTCAAGTTGGTAGCTATCACTACATTTTGTGGAAGTCAATTCCATAGTTAACTCTGCACTGTCTGCCCTGAATCTCCCAACATTCAGCTTCATTTAGTAATCATAGGTTCTAGTATTATGAGAGAGAAAAACCTCCCTATCCTCTCTCTCTAGACTATGCATGATTTTATACACTTCTAGCATGACCCTCTTGCTTGCCTTTTTTCTAAGCTATAAAGCTCCAAATGTCAGAATCTTTCCTTATAGGGGGTGCATGGGGTGTGTGTGATACTACACTCTTAGCATCAACGTAGTACTATCGGTCATACACTAAAATAGCACAACTGGGCCAATGTTTTAAAGTCAGGGTACCAAAGCTTTATATACATATAGGACAAATCCAGGGAAAAGTAATGTCTGAAATGTTTCCCTCTCTTTCAAAACATGAACTGGATTTGGTGGTTTATAAACAATGCATCAGACTCTGACAAACATTTAAAACAATATATTGGGCTGGATCAAAAGGTGCACCACTATAGAATAGGCTTTCAAGCAAGTTCTCATCCGTATTCAGTCAGATTCATTCCAAGTTTTATTTATTATTAATTTATTTAGAATATTTATACCTCCCTGCTCTTCAGCCAGAAAGGCTCCCTGAGTGGCTTACAGATCAATAAAAACAAGCCAGCCCCTGCTTTCAGATTTAAGAATATAAAAAGAAAAAAATAGGGATCGGAAGGAAGATGTCCACCACCAATGCTCTCGTAAATTGCTTCACCATCACCAGCTCCTTTGAAAACCTGTGAGCTGCCTTGATATTTGCTGGTAGAAGGGGCATATAAGAGTTATTATATTAACCACCAAGGTTATTTCAATATTCCAGATGTGAATGGGAATATTCCAACAGATCAACCGGAGCATTGGCAGGAGAGCTTTCCATGTCAGACAAACTCCCTGAATGCAGACAAAACCCACTTGACACAGCAGATTCTGGGGATGGGCCATTTTAACTGTCCCCCCACCTATGAAAGTTATAGTACGCCATGATCTCCCCAGACACTAGGTAAGTTCTGTCCATGATAAGGGAGCCACTAAAGGTTGCCCCAAACATATATTGTCTCTCATACATCCACAGCAGAAAAACCAAATGTGGAGTATGACCCACTGAACATGTTAATATGCTTGTGAGACAGCTCCATCGTGGTCATGAAATCCTGAGCCATTTCTGACAAGACAAGCTTGTTTGTGAATACTGAAATCCCTCAGTATCAAAAATCTGGAGATCTCCAACACAACATTGAGGATCACCTTAGTGAGCTTAGCCAGCAAGTTTTTTTAGGTAGCAGGGTGGGCAGTACATCAACAGAACCCATCACTCCTCTCTGAAATACAGCACCAGGTACAAACACTTGTTAGAGATAAGTCTATCAGACCAGGCACCTGGTAAGATGGAATCTGTGGATCATAGCTACACCACCTACCTGATAGTGGCACTTTTCAAATTCCTAAGTGGGTTAGCTGAATGAAAGCAGGAACTTTCACCTCCCCAAGCCATGTATCAGCAATACACCTAGTTATCGTTCTTATCCAGGATCAATAAAAATAAATCCAGTCCCAATCCCGAAAACCCCTCAAGTATTCCTTCACCTTGAAAGTTTCAACTAATCGAAATCTTTCAAACTCTAGATATCCTAGCATCTGGAGTTGAAATTACATCAAGTTTCCATGACCTGGCAATGACTCGCTTGATCACCATTAAAAAAGAGAGAGAATAAAATTGTAATTTGTACATCTTTTCCTTATTATTATGCTCTGCTGCAATCTTTCACCATTCACACTGGACTTAAGTCTCATTGAAACCAACCGAACTTTATCCCAAGCAATGCAGAGGATTATGGCCACTTACTTCTGCATGATCTTTCTGCCATGACACCTATTACATAAAATTATCTAATTGGCATTAAATATCCAAAATATTTAAACAGTTAATAGTTTAATTCAACAGTTATATTTTATTACTAGTCATGAATTACTAAATTGCTAGTGTTTCTTGCTCACTGTGAAAAAAGGTTTAAAAATTGAATATTTTAATATTTTATTTGAAAAAGCAATTTCTTATCAGCATGCCACTCAACAAAGATTCATTTTTATATATGCCCTTCATCTATCCTAGATAATGCTAATACAAAATATAATCCTATATACACAATTTTTTTTTTTTAAATGACTGCATAATCCCAAGAATGTTTAATCAGAATTAGTAATGGCAAATGAATTTCATGGGGCTTTATTCTCAGGCAGTTCATAGGATTGTAACCTGAAGGTGCATACAAATGTACATACTTTTGGTGGTGAGCCCACGGCGAAAGCACACTCACTACACTTTAGACACATGTATCACCTTCTTTCACAGATCAAACTTACGGGAAACCAGTTCTTACAGTCTGGAGTTGAAGTCAGATTTACACAACAGTGATTGGGCAGTTGCATCAAATCATGAAGCTCATCCCTCCCGGGAGTAAGGCTGTGCACAGTGCTGACTTGCTGGCCCTTGTGTCAATTACAAGTTACTTTACCACCCCCATCATGCACACAGTTCTTGGAGCAGGTTAAATGTTTTTAAACTGTGAAAGAAAAATGTTTCTAAATTGTGAAAGAAAAATAAAGTGCTGAATATTTAAGTAGTCAACCATGTGAGTGCTGGGAAAACAAAAACAGAACAAACAGTTCACACAAAGGATAGGGCTAGACAAGCCACGATCAGCATCCAACTCAGAGCTAGGTTCATGTGTTCTTTGAACCTCTTTGAAAAGCAAAGGGAGGAACAGGGAAAAAACCAGCATCTGCTCCTGCTTCCAGGTATGCAACCTGAGTTAGGTAGCAATGTATAGCAGATTCTTTTTATTTACATATGCAATATAAAAAGCAGATTTTTAAATGAACATTCTATAAATGTAGTTTTTTACATTTGATTTCCAAACAATCCAATGCTAACTATGTTACTAGTTAGCTCATTATGAGTCAGTACAGCTATACATACAAGAACGTCTAGACATGTACTTGCATTACACCCCATTGCCATATTCTATACTGCTAAAGACTATGCTAAAGAGCAATCTGCACAAAGTAATTTATTCAAATAAATATTAGGCAAAACAAAGTAATAAACCTTTACCACTTCCTCCTCTTCCACTATAAAAAAATTGGCTATGGAGATCTCTCACCTGTTCACCAATCTGATGGGGAATCCTATTATAGTTTTTTAACACTTCTGTTAAGTTGATGTGGCTAGCTGCCAAAAACAATACATTAAACATTGAACTTATCTGGAATTTCATTATGTCCAAATAAATAATTGCCTTTTCTTTCATAGATTCTCTCTCATTTTCTAATCTTTTAGTCATTGTGCAGGTTATTTTCTAAATATCTTACCATTTCCTTTTATTCCATGATGTTTGGTACCACTAAGTATTGAACCTTATATACTGTGCAACTGCTACACCATTCGTCACAACAGAAAAGGAAGAAGCATTTCACTATTTTTCTATTTAAGTCCTAATAAATTGTTTTTACTAAAGTATCCTCTATATCACATCCTCTCTTAATACACTTCTTCCTTGGGTTTAGTTCAAGTTATACCTACCTAGTCAAGCCTTCAACATTTTTTTCCTCCACATCCTCGGTTAACTAAAGGCATTTCTGAATAACAGTAATTACCAAGTGCAGCACACTTATCCATGAATAATAAATTACATATCTTTTTCCTTTTCTCCACAGGTGTGGTCATAGCTCACTACAAGTTCTCTGAAACACTACTATTTTTAAGCATTGCTATACAAGGGAAAAGAAAGAAGCCACTAAATGTAGTTTTCATTAAGCCAAACCACTAGTATGCTATATTTACTTGTTAACAAAATATCACACAAAAAGAGAACACAAAGCAAAAACAAAATACAGAAGAGAGACTTGAGACAGCTACAAATTATTCCCAAAGTATAAACCATTATGGGAACATTAATCATCCAAACTCCTAAAACAAATAGAAGTTCAAATTAGCCTAGCCTCCCCTTGGGTTTACACGCTCCCCCTTACCTCTGTTAATCTAAAGTTGTTCAGCATATTCTCCAAACCCTAAACTGTGGTTAATCTTAACTATGGTTAGTGAAAACAAGACAGCTCCATGAACTATATAGTCCAAAGTGGACTTGTTTCTACTAATCAGTTAAGATTAACCAGAGTTTCTCTCAGTTCAGACAACACAGCAAGCTGCAATTAACCAAAAACAGAAGCAAAGGCTTCAGAACTGCTTCTTGTGGTCTCACCAGAGGGGGAGCGCATAAGCACTCATTCTAAGAAGTATCTGAACAACTCAATTCCTTATGTAGAACATTTCCAAATACCACAGTGCCTTTAATTTTGAATTTTTTTTTAAAAAAAGATGGTTCCTTGTTAACTAAAATGTAATGCCTTGTACCTAAGGATCTGAAATATTATTTCAGTCTTGGTCCCTGGGACTACAGTGCTGAAGCTTTTTCCACCCGTTGAAGAGAATGTCACCAGCTTTTGAAAGTCTGCATCAAAAGTAATGTTCAAATTCAATATTGAGTATTTATTTTGTGTACATACTAGGACCTAGGATAGAATATTTTACAAAACAAACCAACTAGAATATGTTTTGCTACCATCTGTCTACATTTTGAGCAAAGAGCTTATGTTGACCAAGAACTGACTTGAATTTCACCATTTTATCGTTTCGCAAAGGCGAACCAGACTGGGCTCCCCCCCCCCACTTCCCCCACCATACTCATCTGACAATCTTACCAAAGCCTGCCTTTCATAACCAGCACAGAAGAGAACTTGAGTCTAGAACAATAGATGTGTGTTTTTCCAGGTTTTCATTAATTTGTATACTTAGTTTTAATGGCATAATTCTAAAATGGGCACTTACCAGCTACCTCCTCTATTATTTTCCTTTACCTAACTATCTTATTTTGTGTTATTTCTAGTATTAAAAAAAGCAGGGGGGAAATGTCAACTGCCCCAAGAAATCTCAGTTCAGTAGAAAATCCAGTTCCTTTTGTATGTTAATTAATTTCCCCCACCATTGGTTCCTGATATTGCTATCAGTAGGTATTGGTGGTGAATATTAATTTAACGTATAAATGGAAGCGAATCTGAAGAATTCAAATTGTCATGAACTATATTTAGGGTTACTCATGTTATATACATAATGAATTCCTAGACATAAACAATGGCTCTCTAACCTTTCTCACTTTTCAATGCTTAATAGTTTTACATTTGTTCTTCCAACTTCTGATGACCTTTGCTCTTTTGCTAAACAAACACACATTTCTTGCCCTAACTGGTTATTTTTAATTGGACACGTCACACTGACTGACTTGCTTTCTCCTCCCCTGACCCCAAGCTGTTATTCAACAAGAGAACTGATCAGCTGAAGTAGTCTGCCAGTGTATATACCCTCCTCCCTCAAACCAGAAAGCAAATAATCATCCAAGTATTCCTACATCTTTGAGAGGGGTGGAGAGAGGCAAAGAGGGAGGGATAAAGTCAGATTGTCTGCACTTGGTTTCCTAAATTCTTCAGAAGACCCAATGAGAGTTATTTCCTGTTGTTCTATTTTTCTACATTTCCCCCCTCCCCCATGCGTTTTTTCCCCTCAAGATGTTGCTGTTCCCCACTGAGGAAGTGATATACCTGGGGAAGAGGGCAATAGTCTCAGAGATTAATGACCCAGACTGCTCACTTTCACACGCACACCATCCTAAGTATAAAAGGATGTGGTTTAAGACTAAAATGTTATCCTAGGCCTAGTTCCCAAAAGAATAGGCCAGGCTGCTTATAACCCGATTCGAGTGAGTGAAGGGAGCTGTAGAAGGTGGAGATACGAAGGGGTGGGAGAAGAGGAGGAAAACAGAAGAAGTCAAGGAAGGGGTTGTGACTCTGCAAGGGGAAGGGGGAAGCAGGTGCCATTCAATGTATTTGGGAGTGGATGCGTTGGAGAGCTGATGGCAGCGGCGTCAGTAATGTCTGCCTAGAGTGGGGGAAACAAATCATTGGGGAGGGGAGGGTAGAAGAGCAAGTACGATTCAACCCGTCACGAGAGGAGAGGATTTACTGGTCCAACTACTGTTTAGGGTAAGCGGGGGTGGGCGGACGGGGGAATGCTAGGTTTGGGTCTACCTAACTAAAGGAAACAATCCAGCCTGTTCACTGTTCCGGATTTTTGTTGACCGATCTGCCTAGCTCGGCTGAGTTTGCCTGCAAGTGTCTCTGTTGGAGGGGGAGGGGGGTGGCGGCCTCGGCCTTGTCTGCCGTCCCCTCCTCTCACCTTTGTAGTGGACGCGCAGGTTGTTCTGCGAGAGGCCGATGTAGCTAAATTTGTCCTTCGGGCTCCAGGAGCGGGGCAGCGGCGTTTCCTGCTCGTCCACGGCCGGGTAGAGCCGCTTCAGGCGCCGCTTGAGCTCCTTTTCTTGCTCGTTGAGGGCCGGATCGCCGCCGTGAGGGAACGGGGCCGGGGCGCTACTGCCGCTCCCGGCAGACATGGGCCCAGCTGAGGCTGCGACGGCTGTTGTTGTCGTCGTCGTCGCGGCTGCTGCTGCTGCTACTACGGCGGGCGGGGGCGGCGGCGGCGGCGGCGGGGCCGAAGTGGCCGGGGGTGGCGGCGGCGGGGGTGGCGGGTGAAGTAGAAGCGCGGCCGGGGCGGGTGATGAAGTCGGGTTGCCCGGCGCTTGCGGAGGAGCCGTCGCCGGCAGTTGTTGTTGCTGTTGCCCGGACATGCCGGCCTCGTCCGCTGTCGAAGTGAGCGGAGAGAAGGTCTGAAGAGGGTGTTTATACCGACAGCCCTGAACCGGAGTGACAGTCCGAGCGGCGGGGAGGGTGGGGGACACACACTGGAGGAGGAGGAAGAGGCTCGGCTTAGGGACCCGACTGAGCTCGCGCGAGTATGAGAAAGGGGTTGAAAACGTCGGAGGTGATGACGAGTCGGCGCGTGCGCGTGCCTGACTGTCTATGCGCGCGTGCGTGTCTCGAGCTCGGGAAGGTGCGTGCGCGCGGCGGCGGCGGCGAGGTGTTGGGCGCGCTAGGCGCTGTCGCTGATGGCGCGCTGAGCGGTTGTTGTGCTGCTGCAGCGGCCACCGCAGAACGTCCTCGTCGATCAGCTGAGCTACGTGGCGGCGCCAGGAGCCGAGCAGGGGGCGGCGCTCGGGTCTCGGTCGCCTTGCGCGCCAGGGTGGGCCGGGCGGAAGGCATCGGGGAGGAAGTGGGCTGGCCGGGTGGCTGCTGCGCGACCGCGGAGTCTGCACCGGGCGGTGGCCAGCGGGGGATTCGGGCTTCTTCCGTTCCTCAGTTGTCCGAGGTGGAAAGGAGCCGTCTTTGGACTGTAACCAGTGTTAGACCTACTTCGAGTAGACCCATAGAAATGAATGGGGCTTAAGTGACACTAACATTGGATGCAACCCCCTGTGCGCAATGAAAAACTGACACCTCCCGTTCTTGCCCATTAAAAGTTGTCATCCGGGGAAAGGGGGTGGGATTCAGTGACGTAATCAGAAAAATATTGGGGGTACAGGAGGGACAACGTGGATTGCGGGGTGAGAGCGAGCCTTTGCCCCACATGTGAAGATTTCTGAAAAAGAAGTATATGTTTCATATTAACAATTCCATTCTAAATGTATTTTCACTGAAATAAATCCCGTTGGTTTTTTAAAAAATGAAGTTAAACGTTTATGTATAGGGTTGCACCCTTATTTTAATTTCCAGTTTATGATTCAGTTATAATTTCCATAGGGATCCATTAAGCAACGGGATTGGGGATGGGCTTTCAAATGGTAATTTTTGAGTAAAAAATTTGCTGATCGGTATCACTGCAAAATGTGAATTGGTTCACTTTCTTGACACTGAGGCTGAGCATAAAAGCAAGGGGTGGAGTGGGGGGCACCCAGCATCTTTTTATATAGATTTGTTTTTTTCTCAGAGACAAACACAGGAATAACATAAAAGAAAACAAGAAATAAGTATTTTGGGAGCAAATCTCAAAAACATCTTGATATCCACTAATCTATTCCAATAGTTTACAAATTCCATTTTATGTAAAAGGAGTTACTCTCACATGCTCTTAAAATATATTATTTAATATATATGTTTAAAATATATATTTGACCAGATCTACAGTATTCCAAATCTTCCATATCATTTTGAGTTTTGGTGCTGTTTTCCATTGGGCGGTAGTTTTCATTTGTGCCATTAAGATATTTATGACTTATTCAAGATCATTTGGCTGGACCACTTGATACACATATATTGCTCTTGGTATGGGTTTTATGCATGTTTATTCAGAAGTCTCACTGTCAGCCCAGTTCTTTGCATCTTTATCAAAAATAAGCCCCATTAAGTTCAATGAGGCTGCTCCCAATTAAGTATTGTAGAAGGACTGTTTGTGACCTTAATACCAATGTCTGTAGCTTCATAGGAAGTCTTGTCAACTCATTGATTAGGTTCAATTTCTTAATCCAAGTTTATTTATTTACTTAATTATTCACATATCTGCTTTAGTCCCTAACACTGGGTCTGTGTGCTTTCTTTGGTTTTTTAAACACGTAGTAGCAAACCTATTGGATTAGTTTATTTTTAAAATGTTATAAATGTGCTTAGTGTTGGAATTTAGCAGTAATTTTTAAGATTGTATGAGGCCTGGCAGAAGTGTATGTAAACCTTGTGTCATGAACCAGCTATTTCACATTTATACTATGTGTAATGTTCTTTACCTGTAAATGATGGAATAAGAATTACATTGCACATTTACTGAAGGTAAATGACATGGGGGATATCAGAATTTTCTGACATTTTTGTTCAACTATTAGGACTTACTGAGGAAATGTTGTTTTATCAAATTTCTAGCATTGACCATAACATAAAGATCTTTCATAATCCATGGTATGTTTAAAGTTGATTTATATGTGCAAACCATTCCTGTCTTCATTCTTAAAATCATGTGCAATTCCAGGTGAATTAATCTGGAATAAATATCATTGCACTTTCTGTTCTTACAGATTCGTTAAAAACACTTTGTACCATCAGCTATGGTATGGCTACACACTATAGAAAATACGTATTTTTATTTATCCTGTTTTCTTCAACTTTATTGCAGTGTAACATCCTTGTTGAGTAGCTTTCTAAAGCGATTCAGTAAGTTTTTGGGTTATGTCAGCAATGACATGCATTTCATTCCCATTCATTTTTGTTAGGTCCTGGTGAAGCATTCATATCTGGAAACATTGCGCTATGCCATTTCATTAATCTCCAAGCTCCCCTTCACATGCAAACTGAGCCATACATATGAGCTGTTTCCCCATGCCAGTATCAACTACCCAGAGTAAAGATATAGAGACATTTACTATTAAGCACACAATTGGAGAAATTACAGTAGCCTTTTAAAATTCTATTGGCATTAACTTGTGTAATTCTGTGTTCTAACAGTCCATGCTATTTTAAAAAGACCAAAGAGGGAAAGTTGGTTAGATATTGACAATTTAAAGATAAGTATTAGGTCAATAGTAACTCCAAGACAATGTCAAGCTGCGTGGTTTATTTCTAATAGTAGAGGGGGGGACACCACATTGCATATGCGAAAAGAGAGATGAGCTCTGGTGTTGGTAAAAATTCTTATGTTTTAATATTTTTATTAAAGAGAAGAATTTTTACCGACACTAGAGCTTGTCTCACTTTTCACAACTTATTTATTTCTAAGTCAAATTCTGAGGTTAAGGGCTTCCTGAATCACCTAGTACATGCCTAGATTGAGGCTTTGCATAAGATCAGTACAACGAAATACAAGTAAAGTTATATTACTGAGAAATTCATATATCCTTGCCTGGATCCTAAGATCACTTTTAAGGGGCCGTCCTCCGGAAACCTTTGTCAAATGAGGTGACGCAGGTGACTACTAAGGAGAGGGCCTTTTCAGCAGTGGCACCCTAATTGTGGAATACCCTTCACTGATATCTACTTTGTAATCTTTTTGATACCAGGTGAAGATTTTTTTTTATTCTCCTAGGCTTTTTAGTTAAAAGATTTCAATTTAAAAACAACAACACATGTGTTCCTGCTTTTAGGATTTTAGCATTGCTGTTGATTTTCCTTTGGTTTTACTTTCTTGCAATATTATAATTATATTTTATCTCCATTTTGAGAACCACCCACAGAGCTTTGGCTATTGGGTGATCTAAAAATATAAGAAATAAATAATGTTGATTCAGACAGTGATTGGATAATTATCTTAATCAGGTCAAAAGGAAAAGAGGACCAAAAAGCCAAACCAGGAAGAGTAAGATTTATAAAAATTATAAGATAAAAGAGCATGAATAAGAAAATCCCTGTGCTTTTTTTTAAAAAAGTAACCAGATAGATTCAAGTATGCTGCATATTTTTTTCATTTATTTAGTCATTTAAAAATTCCTACCCTATTGTCCCAATACTAAATTAAGGTAGCCATAAAATAATTACAAAAATAACATTATAATACAATGAAAGAAGTAGCCATATCTGTGATACAGATTTGTGTGATAAATATTGATATTTCCCAGGATTTGAGCAGGCCAAGACCAAAATGATAGTAAATTCTGGTATTTACCATGATGTGGACTATGGTCAGAAAGCCCATGATGCAAGAACTTTGTGGAAGCTAAGTCTAGATCTAGTCAGTGCCTGGATGGAAGACTGCCTGGGAACCACTTTGTTCAGCAGAAGAAAAGCAGGTTACCTTGCGTTCAGTAGAAGAAAAGCAAGTTATGTGTAATAAGTAAATAAAACCTTAAAATGATATAAGCTGAATACATTACCAAAGACCTGCTTGGATACAAAGGTGGTGGGGTTTTTTACCTTCATTTGAAATGATTGTCATGGGGACTACTATGAGAGCAAGTTCCATAAACTTGAGAAGACATAGCATGGATTCATATCTTAGTTTACCAGCTACCCAGAATTTTAGCCTTATGACCAGCTGTTATGTCAGAGTTATAGGAACATTGCCAGGCCCAAGACATTTTGCTTCCTGAGGTGAAGAACAAGTTGGTGCCTCCTTCCATTCCATGTACAAAAGTCAACTGGACTGGCACTTGTGATGGTTCAGCATCTTCTGCTATTCCTGAAGGCAGCAGGGGGCACATGGCAGGCCACATGGCCCACAACTCTCTCCTCCAACACCTTGCTGCCATCTCCCATCAACTAACCTGAGGCGACCACATCAGTTTCTCTAATGGTAGGGCCAGCCCTGGACAACGTGATAGTGTTAAATGTAGATATACCCACTGTAATATTTGGGTTTCGGATTCATGGTAACACGCTTGACCCCGAGTATTGGTGCATTTGAGGGCTTATAGTAGTGTATATTATTTTATATTGGCAACCTCCATATAAAGCTGATTTTCATGTGACTAAGTTCTAATAGAACATTATCAAATCAGAATTCATGTCTAAAAGTACCATCTGGTATCTTAGGTCCCAATCTGTTCAACAACAGGGCAAACAATTGTATTTTTCTGTAGAGGCTCCAAAAACAGTTTTGGCATGGGAGGGTACTCCTGCATTGAGCTGGAGAAAATGGAGTTCTCTATATAGATAGTGATTATATGAAGGCAGTGAAAGACAGATACTGGATACTATCATTGGAAAGAGTGGTATATAGGCATCATTCATCAATTTGAATATTTAGTCTGTCTTTACTGAAATTGATGTGAAATGTATTCCTTTTTCTTTCTTTTTCCCCAGAGTGTTGTAATATTTGAAACTGTGGCTTTTATGTAGTTACACTTGCATTTTATTTTATTTTTTGTTTTGTTTACACTTTTTTTAACTCTTGTTGACACTTTTAATAATAATAAAAAAAGATTTAAAAATTGCTGGGCTGGGGGCAGGGTCTACTATTTTCTTAGATCCCCTTCCAAAGTTCTGTTTAACAGCAGCTAGAATGAATAGTTTATTCTTTTCTGAACCATATTGTCTTCAATCACTATTGTTTTTAGACACCATTTTTTCTTTTGTTCAATATGGATAATAAGATCTAAAAATCATTGAGAACAAACTTCCAAAAGTATTATTTTCTGATGATAAAGTATTGGGCAGAAAATAACACTTCAATCTGAATTTTGTTCTAAAAATGTGGGTTTCCAATCAAGTTACATAAACGGAGAGGTGTTAGCCAGCGGCCCTTTAACTAGAGCTTGTCCAGTCAGCAACAAAACCCCAATTCAGGTTTTGTAGTAGGAGTCAGCTTCCAAACTAGGGACCAGTTGGCAGAGAGGAAAACCAAACATTGCATTTCATTCTATCTATCATGGCTCTTTAAAACATCAAACAGGGCTATAATAGATAGAATGTAAGGTGGTTTTTTTTTTCTATTTTAGAGAATCTAAAACTCAGATCTAAGAAGAAAATTCATCCCATAGTTTTGGAGAGAAGATTCCAGCCAATTAGTCTCATTTAAAATGCACATGCACACACACACACACACACACACACACACACACACACACACACATTCTTTTGAACTTCTGAAAAATGCTTCTGGTATTTTGATATGATTATTGTGTGTGCGTGTATTCCTTTTATATACTGCCAGATTTCTTTTGTTTTAATTGATCAAGAATTATGAATACCCCTCTCTTCCCTGTATATGACTGAAAGGCAGGCACTAAATTTAACTATCAGAAAGCCATCCAAGAGTTGGGTAGGCCGTGTACTTCCTCTCAATGTGAGTAGTAGGGGGGAAGAGCACTGCACCTTCTAAGAAGCAATACTAACTGCAACAAAAACCTTTCCAAAAATGATTGCTAGTCAGGGATGATGAGACAGCTAGGAGTTATCAAAGCCTTTGCATATCTGTAAATAACACATTCCTGACACCACCAGTCACATTCTCATTCTAGTTCTTTAGCTTTCAAAGTTTACTACTAGAACAATTTCCCTGTAGGAGGTCTGCTTCAGTAGGATCATGTGACTTAGTAGGTTATGCAATATCTTATTTCCCTTCACTGCACAAGTACAATGTCAATTTTATGGCATGTCAGTGCAACAACACTGCATATTTGCAGTATCCTTATCTCCTCTCCCACTCCCCACACTTTATCAATGGATGGAGAGAGGGAACGATCAAGTTCAGGCTTGTACAGATTGTCATTTCTGCTGGGTCGCTGTGCCCTCCGTTCATGGCAGACCCTATAGAAGCTTGGTAGTTAATACTCTACCATGGTAGGTGGAAATGACATTTGTGGGAAAGGGATGTTCTAAAGCAGCCTTCCCCAACCATTCGCTTGTTCTTGCCTGTGTGCACCAAAATGGGTGGGGGCTATAAGTCCTTCACAGTTTGCTGGAATGGGGCAACATTTTGTATGTGGTGTTTCCTTATGGGGAGCCTCCAAACGCTACACTAGATAACTGTGACTTACTTTTAACATCACAATGTGGCCAGAAACCATCCGCTTGCTATTTTCTTTCGCTTCACTTCCCCACCCCCACTTCACCTTTCCTTCCCATCCCACCTCTCATTCTGATCTGGCAGCTCCTATGTCCTAGGCCCACCCCACCAGTCAGCAAAGCAACAACCCAAAAATAAAAGAAAGCTGTTTATTGACACACAAAGCAGCTTGTTTGGCTACTTTTGCTTGCCTGGACCTGGGCTTGATTAATACTGCATGGAAACTAGGACTGTGCTCCACTCCAATTCAGACCACAAATCCGGAGCAGAGCGACCCGATCCGCCTCCGCCAAAGGCATATCCGGGTTGGGGGAGCTGCAGATCGAGGCAAAGCGGTTTGCCTTCATCCGGAGCTCTAAATGCAGGTAAGGGGGGAGGGGCGCTCACCTGGCGGTGCCGCTGCCACCACAGTCCATGCAGCGACAGCAGTGGAGCCAGGTAAGGGGGCAGGGGGGCTTACCTGTGTCCGTTGTGGTCCGGTGCAGGCCTCAGTTGAAGCCTGTGCCGGACCGCGACGGACACAGGTAAGTGGGGGGAGGAGGCTTACCTTGCTCTGCCGCTGTCTGTGTGGTGATGGTGACGGAGCCAGGTAGGGGGGCAGGGGTGAGGGGGCTTATTCAGCCCCCATTTTGCCCCCCATTCCCCACTTACTTGCCTCCGCTGCCCGCCACGGAGGCAAGTAAGTAGGGAAGGGGGGGCAAAATGTTGATCCACCCCTCTGGATCTCACTCTGCAGAGGGAAGGAGGATCGAATCAGCCCGAAGCAGATTGGTCCAATCCAAAAGTTGCAGATTGGGCCACAAAGTGGTTCAGGGGGTCCATGCACAGCCCTAATGGAAACTGCTAAGGCACTTTGGTTTGATTAAGCATGGACAAATAAATACTGTAACTCTACGGAACTTTGCAGGACTGGAGCCAAAATTCACACAAACCTGTCCTGCATGGGGGATGCACTGGATACAAGGTTGGTTGGTTTTTTTAAAAAAACAACAACAAACCTGCGTGATTACAAAGATGTGCAAATAAAAGCAGATTTTCACCAGAAAAAGGGGGGTGGCAGCTCTAAAGCCTTGGAACTTTGCAGAAGCGGGCAAAACTTCATACCCAGCATTCCCTTGTGGGGATGCATACAATGCATGGCAAAAAAAACCCTTCATGCTGCAGCTGCCCAACCAAGAAGGGAGTTTGCAGGGTGCACCACTGGGGGAAGGGCAAGGTCAGGCAGTGAGCCGAGCAGCTGCAGCAGTTTTGACCGCTCTTGCCAACCAATTCTGTAGCCAATCTTTAAACCACTCTTTAAGCCTGTGGAGTACCAGACGACACAATAAGCCACAATAGTTTAAATATAACTCACTGAAGACCATGGCTTATCAGAGCTAAATAAGCCACCATGGTTGAGGAAAACACACAGATAACACAACAAATCATGGCTTATTCAGAAAATCAAACCATTGTGGCTTATCTTCACATGTGAACCCAGTCACTGTCTGAGAGCAACTTTCCAGGGCTTCAGGCAGGAATCTTTGCCAGCCCTACTGAGAGATATTGGGATCTCCGGTTACGGCTAGGAAATGCTAGAGAACCGCTGCCAGTTAGCATAGGTTATTATTTATTATTTATTTATATAGCACCATCAATGTACATGGTGCTGTACAGATTACACAGTAAATAGCAAGACCCTGCCGCATAGGCTTACAATCTAATAAAGTTGTAGTAAACAATAAGGAGGGAAGGAGAATGCAAACAGGCACAGGGAAGTGTAAACAGGCACCGGGTAGGGTGAAGCTAACAGTATAGAGTCAGAACAAACTCAATATTTAAAAGCTATAGGGAAAAGAAAAGTTTTTAGCTGAGTTTTAAAAGCTGTGATTTAGTTTGTAGTTCTCAAGTGTTCTGGAAGAGCGTTCCAGGCGTAAGGGGCAGCAGAAGAAAAAGGACGAAGCCGAGTAAGGGAAGTGGAGGTCCTTGGGCAGGCGAGAAACATGGCATTAGAAGAGCGGAGAGCACGAGCGGGGCAATAGTGTGAGATGAGAGAGGAGAGATAGGCAGGAGCTAGACCATGAAAAGCTTTGAAGGTCAACAGGAGAAGTTTATATTGGATTCTGAAGTGAATTGGAAGCCAATGAAGAGATTTCAGAAGTGGAGTGACATGGTCAGAGCGGCGGGCCAAGAAGATGATCTTAGCGGCAGAGTGGTGGACAGAGACCAGCGGACTGATGTGAGACGAGGGAAGGCCAGAGAGAAGAAGGTTGCAGTAGTCCAACTGAGAGATAACCAGTGCGTGAACGAGAGTCTTGGCAGAAGAGACAGTCAAAAATGGTCGAAATGGACTAATTCCTACAGTCCTTCCTGTTTTCACAAGATGTTGATCTTGATGAGAAAGAGAGGGTGCTGTTCCAGGAAGGATTCACAGGACAGAAGTAGAAAAAAACCAACAACTTATAAGTACTGTTGGTCTTGGTTATTTAGCTCTCCCTCTCCAGATTTAACCATTTCAATTTAACTTCACTCTCCCCGCCCCCATCTTTGACTATGTCCTTTCTTTAAAGATACAGATATGAATAATGTATCTTATGAACCTGTAGCTACCATGCAACCCTCTTTAGGTACAACTCATGCCCTCTTTGACAGCATTCTGAGAATATAGTCCAAAAGTTGGAAATTTTTAAAGCTTATAATTAATGGCCATATTCCCATATTCCCAATAAACTGTATGAAAGTATTCATTACCTAATGAGCAAGGAATTTTGCAAGGTTGGCAAAGACTGCCTTCCTTCCACACGAACCTGCCCAAACACTGATGAACTTGTGAAGCAAGGTGGGAGGTGACTGGAGAAATTGGCTTTTCTGTGGTGCCTAGTTTTAGTCTGATTTTAATCAGAGAGAGAGAGAGAGAGAGACTGTGGGGCAGTAATGTAGTGGGATCAGGGACACCCGGATTCAAATATCTTCAGCCATAAAACTCAAAACGATGTCATTGGCAGATTCACCATCATTCAGCCTAACCTACCTCACAGGTTTTCTGTAAAATGAGGTTGGAGGGGATGGGGGGCGGGGATAGAGCCATGTATACTATCTTGAGGCAGGGTAAAAAATAAAATAAAGGTGATTGCTGGTTGTCCTGCTTTTTTGTTTAAAAAAAGTTTTATGCTTTTGTTTTTCTGCGAACCACTCCAAAGATGCTTACACTGGGGAAAGGAATTGTAAATATATAGAAAAAGAAAAAAGAAATATTATGAGGAAAGTTTTCAAAAAGCAAACCATACAATCAGCAGGTCTTAAACTTTCATTTCTCTTAACTTGCTCAAGCAGTGTTGCATTACACTTCCAGCAATCATAACTTAGGGAGAGAGATAAAACAAACAAGCAATTTCAGGTAAAATAGTAGTGTTTTTATGATGCCCTTTTATGCAGGACCACATTCTTATGGACCCTTGTTCTGACGACACAGATGAAGCTGTAATGTCACTGATCTCTGCATGAGTGAGTGCATGTGCCAAATGACAGCATGGCATGCAGCCAAGTGACTGTCGACAGGTATAAAGCAAAGGCTATTAAAGATTATACTGATGCACCTGCAGGCAAATATCAAACTGCTTCTCCAGGTGCATTATGTAAAGGTTCAGTTCTATTCTAAAATCTATATAGTTAATGGCACTGTAGTGGCTGCCATGCTTCAAGACTTTTACTGTCAGACAAGAGCATTAAGGACAGTATTGCTTTCATGTGGAATAAAAGACCACTTCTTTTATAGACATGAGTCTTTTTTAACTACACTGTGAAGAGTTTTTATTAAGAGCCCTTAATGAATAGAAGGGACTTTTCTTCTTGCAGTTTTGATGGACAGTGATGAAAGACTTTCCTAACACACCATTATTCTTTTAGGTTCTTTTTTGTGTTATCAAGAGCAAAGCAATAAAAGAATACATATAGCCAGAGGTCATAATGTCATACTTTAATAGAAAAGGGAAATTTTAACTAATTGGTTTCTTGTTAGTGTATTTCAAAATTTAAAGTTAGTTTAAAACTTTGCGGTCATCCTCATTTTATTGCACAAACTATGCATTTCCCCCCTTGCATATCTGTCACCGGCAAACCATTTTTCTCATATGGTTGGATTCTGACTTAGTCATGCTTAGATTAGACCCACTGAAATCACTGGAATAAATTAATCCTGGATCCAAATCTTAATATCTCAGGAAGTACCTGTTAAACTTGGAATCTCCCCCCCCCCCCCCAAATCCCTTAACCTTATGAACTGCAGTTAGCACTGCTGTTACAGATTTGTTTCCGAAAACCTCCCTCCATTATCCTGACAGTATGGGAACTAAAAAGAATTTTGCTTTTGCTTTTCCTTTGGGATAAAGGTTGCACACGTACCTACTTTAGCGTATGAATGTTCATTTCGTAAGAACCTAAGAAGAGCTATGGTGGAACAGACCAAGGGTTCCATCTAGTATAGCATTCTGTTCACATAATGGCCAACCAGTTGTCGACACAAAACCCATAAGCAGGACATGAGTGCAACAACACTCTCCAGCCCAGGTTCCTCATGTAAATCAAATCCCAAATTGATTACTGGGCACTCGGAAAAAAAATCTGTTTCAACATTTTCCAGAAACCTCACATTTCACATTAACTTGAGCTTGAAATCATCCATTAATTTGATAGTGATCATCACATCTCTTCCTATTGTCAGGCAGACTTATGCTTTATAATCCATTCACTATGTTAATACTGGTAACTCCACAGATAGGCAATAGCCTTATTAGGACTAACCAAAATGTCACAGAAGTATGCAAGCTTTTGAGTTCTCCAGAACACTTCAACAGCCTAGGTACAAAAAGCATGGGGGTTGAGGCATGGAGAGGAAAGAAAGATACAAAGACTAGGTGAGGTGTTGTGGCCATGAGCTTAAACTCAGTCTCAGGATGGAGCTTGAAGATTAAATAAATTAGTCACTGATAGGTGTTGCTGTGTCCCTAGTATTCTGGGGCAAAGAAGCAATGGCTGACTCCCATTTTGAAAGCATCAGATCTGTTTCTTGCCTTGGGCTAAACAGACAATTTCCGGGGAATTCCTTCATGGCACCGAGTTGGTATCACCTTTCCCCCAAACCCTATGGTTTCCCTTACCCGGGGTGGCGCTGGATAATCCTGTCACCAAGGAATGAGCACAGTGTTTCCAGCAGTCATCTGGGTACCACAGCCTCTGCCCTGCCCTCTTCCTGGTTTCAAGCAACCAATCATCGATCAACTTCCACAAAGACCACCCCTTGGATCGGCCCCAGAGCAAGGTCAGAAAGCGGAATTGTTGTACTGACCTCGCTCCCACCCAAAAAGTCGGGGTAACTCTCCGACTTCTTTTATGCACAGCTTCAGGGGAAAGCCCCATGGTGGCTGCATCATACAACTGACGCAGTACGGATTTGCAGCCACTGCAGGGTTTTGACTGCTTATAGACAGCTGAGGCAAGAGCAGAAGTAAAGAGAAACATATTAGCAAAGCCAGAATTTAATTTCAGGTAGTGTATTATGTAAAAAAGTCAATTGTGCTGTCTTACCTAGAGGTTAGAAGGAATGGAACCATCAAAACACAAAGTTAGTCTTCAGGTAGTAGAAAATCATTTTCGTTTGGTGTTAAGATGAAAAACATAAAAAAAAAAAAAGGTAGCTGCACTGTCCATGACAATGGACCAATTTGGCTATATATATTTAAATGAAATAGTTTTTCATTCACAAGCTGATTGTGAAGAACTATTTTGATAAGAGTGGTTCAAGGTTGGACAGATCTGCAGTTTAATTTCAACTCTTGCAGAAATCTTGATTGAATATGCAATATACCACATGTCAACATAGCATTTTGAATCTGCCATTGTCCATTAGAGAGAGAACACACACACCCCATCAACATACAGGATTTGCTGAAGTGATAACCTCTCCAACATTCAGTGGATGTCCCTGGGTTCATCATGGATAATTTTCTTGGTGTCAGATACAATCTGTGTTTCAATTTTAACATTAATTCCCTTTTTGTATATGATAGTGTATTAAATGGGCATCTATCCCACAGGGCATTCCAATCCTTTTCCTCAATTCGGATTCCTAGATCAGTTTTCCAGACCATCCTAAGTGGATCCTTTGTACCAATTTCCTGAGTTAATATCCACTTATATAAATTCGAGCACAAACCTTTTGTAACTCCTTTGTATCCCACCATCTCTCGTTCAAACGCTGTAAAATTCCTAGTAGATGCAGTTTGTAATTCTGGCTGAGAGAGGAGGGCTCGTGCAATTTTTATCCATTGTCCTTTCCCCTCTCCTAGTTTATCTATCAGTTCTTCTGACTTAATCAATTGCCCATTTTGGAAGAAATCCCTAAGGCGATAAATTCCTTCAGATTTCCACTTAAATTTTTCTCTGGCTGTTAGTCTTTCTTCAAACTCTGGGTGATAATAAATTGGAGTTAGCGGTGAGAGTCCTGTTGATAGTATTCCCATCCTTGCTTTCCAGACTTTCATAGTGGTTAACATGAATGGGTTCTGCACCTGTTCGACCCGTCTAAACATGTGTTTCCTAAATGGACAAGAACAGATGGGGATTCCCACACTCTTTATTCCTTCTATTTTCACCCATTGTTTGGACATATCTTCTTCCATCAATGGAATAATGTATTTGAGCTGGTTAGCATCATAATATCCTATCAAACTGGGGATTCCCTATCCGCCATTCACCTGTTGTTTGTATAATAATGATTTACGTATCCTCATGCTTTTAGTGCCGAATATAAATGCATTTAATTGCTTCCGCCATTGTTGTGTTTGCTTTTTGGGGATCCAGATTGCTACTGTTTTGAAATAGAAATAAAAGTTTAGGAAGTTAAATCATTTTAACAGCAATTAAGCGGTCTGAGATACCCAATTGCTGCTGCTTCCACCTCTTTATTTCAGAGCTAATAATTTCCCATACTTTCTTATACTCTGCGTCATATAATTTTTTAAATTTTTTAGTAATTTGGACCCCCAGATACCTAAAACTGATGTGGCAGAGTGATATTCCCATCCTTTCAGCCAACTGATTTCGAGTAGATGGAGGAAGGTTTAAACACATTATTTCGGATTTTCTATAATTTGCCTTTAAGACAGCCGGAGTGAAACTCCTCTAATTTTTTCAAATATTGAACTATATTGATTGGTTGATTTGTAGTCAGGACCATCATATCATCCACATAAAGACCTAAGAAGTATTCCTCATTTTCTATTTTAACTCCCTTGATGTTTGGATTATTCCGAAGATTTTGTGTCAAGGGTTCCAATGCCAATATAAATAACAGTGGTGAGAGGGGGCAACCTTGTTTTGTGCCCCTTCTCAAATCAATTTTATTTGAGTTAACATTATTTATCCTGACCGTTGCTGTGGACTCACTATATATCTTACCTATTATAACCAGGATTTTTTTTTCATATTTCATCTTATTTAAGACCTCTTTAAGAAATTGCCATTCCAAGCAATCAAAAGCCTTGAAAGTATCTAGTGACCTTACTGCTAAGGGAAGCTTACCATATTTGACTTAGAATGGTATAATATCTTCAGCAATTTTCGAATAGGGTCAGAGATTTGGCGTTGAGGGACAAAACCTGTCTGGTCTGGATGAATATATTTATTGATAATTTTCTTCAGGCGAGTTGCCATGACTGTTGTAAAGAATTTTAACTCCTGTTTTGTTTTTTGTTTTTAAATCCTTAGCCCTGCTCTCCTAGAATGAACAAATCCATAAAACGGAATAAAAACCACTGTTATACAGTACTTATATGTAAAACTGCATTCTGCAGCTCTCTGAATCAGAGCAATTATGTGGAAGTCTGTTGTCATTTCAGTGGAACATATTTCCAAGTAAGTATTTGATGACTGTGCCCTAGAAATATATTTTAGCTGCAGACTCTAGTCTTACTTCATTTAGGAAGGATTGCTCACAACAGAGTTAAATCCATCAGCAATTAGTTTATACCAATTCTGGCATTACTACAAAGTACTCACTAGTAAATGTTTCAAAACAGTTCAAGACACGTTCTAAATAAATGTATTTTCCTACTGTTGGGTTACATTTAAGACTGGTTTATGCTTTAATTTTATTGTCAGCCTGGAGGTAGCGAAAAACATCTAATTTAGGATGTAATCCTATGCCCATTTAACTGAGAATAAGTCCCATTGATCTACTTTTGAGTAGGCATTTTATAGCATTGTGCTGCCAGCCTCTTATTTTCTCTCCAATAACTTTTTACACCATATTTTCCACAATTCTTGAGCAGAGGACATTTTCTTCTATCAACAAAGAATTCTTCAATATCTATCTTTTAAAAAGGAGTGTTTAATGCTAATGCATCTCACTGAGCTTTATTTTCTTCATATTTTTTCAAGGTAACAACTAGGATGTAGTTTCTAGTATAATGTTCATTTGGCATTTGCTTATCAGCATGAGCTTTCTAAAACATCTCATTAAATATCATAAGTTGGAGGGATATTTACAACAGTAGACCACAATGAAAGCAACCCATTTGTTAAAATACAGCAACAAGAAATCTTTATGGTATATTTTATCAACACAAAGGAAATATATAAGTCATGATTTAACACAATAATTTCCAATTCTGAAGAAGCAATGGGCAGTATCCAATTGTGCCATTCTACTACCATTAATAACTTTGTGCTAGCGGGAACTAGGTTCCGAACTATGTGTAAGAGGAGCATTCAACTAAAGTTACATTTGCACAACCAGCTGCATAAGTGTAATGCGCAAGCACTTGTGCAATGGAGAGATTCTGTAGAGCTCCATGAATGGTATTTGAATTTGTGTAATGTCTTCTCTGGATTCTGCTCAGTATTAAGGGCGATTAAAGCTTTTCTTCTTCCCCTCTCAGTTAGTGCCGAATTCTGCTCTTAGAACTTGGCATATAACATCACAGATTCTCCTCTAGTTTATTTGGTATATATGGTAAATATCATATAATCTTGCATTTTAGTGTTGCGATAGCCCAGAGATAAGCAATGGTTTACTTGTACGGACAGGACTGTGCAAATTATAGTTGCCTGTGACTCAAGTCAAGTTTCTATCAATATTTTGAAACTTACATTCGTTTTCAGGTTACATTCTGCAGTTTAACTAATAAATAACGTGGCAGTGACTGTTTGAATTAAATACTACATTATTTCAGCTAGGTGACAATGCATTCTTAAGGCACGACAGTACAAGTCTTTTTTAAAATAGATGCTTTGTTATATCCATAAACGGTAAAACCCCAGTGCAACCGTAAGGCATGTAAATACTGAACCTGGAAGAAAATAAGGGTGGGGAAGAAAAAATACACATTGTCAGATTTCAATCCTTATGAAAATACAAGTCTGACAGAACAGAAATATGAAACTGTTTCAACAAATGACTTGAATCCTTCCTACAACAATGCTTTGTTAGATGTCATGAAAACCAATAGGATTTCATGCTGGTAGGATCACAGCCTGTGATTTTAATTTCCAGAATACAATTTCAAAAGGGCTTGAAGGAAGAGGGGACGGGAAGAAGAAATGAAGACTGAGGTAAAATACTACTCTTGAAAATACCATTCCAAGATAGATATTACCAGAAGAATAAAAATAATTTATCTTATTCAAATTGTTTGATACATTTTCAACATGCATACATTTATATACAATGTACCTTCATATAGTTTCTTGAAAACATGCTAATGGATGTTAGATACCTATCACAAGTCAAAGCTATATAATCTAATAAACCAGTAATAGAAGAGAAATTATTTTACACAGGCTGGATGAGACATCATATCAGCAAAAATACCTAGATGCTAATCAGAGGTCTCCATATTCTAAATTAAATCTCCTTGACATAATTAGTAACTCTTGGCAGGCAACCAGAAGTCATTGCTTCTTATGTAAAAAATCTTAAACACATACACATGAAAGCTGACAAGCAAGACAGTTGACTAAGCACATACACTGAGACAGAACTACTTACCTGCTAAATATTTAATGTTGTCAAGTTTGTGCGATTCAAGCATTGTTTTCATACCTGCAACTTCAGTGTCAATTTTCCTGTCTGTCTGTGTTAAAGCTCGATCTTGTTGTGCATGCTTTAAAAGAAAAGCAGTGCTTCAATACAGTTTAAATATTACTATTTAAAAATTAGGTCCACATCTCCAAACAACAATACTGTAATGTTTTACATAACACAAACTCTCTTCTTATGAGGTAAACCTTTCTATTTGCTGCAATACTCTTGTCTAACATTATTACAATTAGACATATTTCTTTCTTCCCCACCTGGTTATTAAAACATCATTCCTACTAAGAATTATTCTACAGCTTGTATTTCCACTCTAATGCTATCTTATTAGGTATTCTCAGAGAATCTACGAAAAGCATGAGAAGCTAAATCTGAAAGTACATGGAAGTTGTGACTTTTTTCAAAATATGAAAATACTTTTTACTTGGAAGTAATTTCTGTTGAAATAAAACGGAATATATTTAAGAGTAAAAATGGAATATGTTAAGAGTAAAAATATTTGACTCTGTATGTGTTTCTAAAAGATTAGATGCTTCCTACATGCAGAAACAAGTCCAATTTGGCATATCTCCTCACATGTACAAGCACTCTTCCTACATGCTTAAAACAATCTTATGTTACCAAGTTGAGGAAGTGTCAAGAGATGCATAGCGGAATTAAAATACACCATCTGCAGTTTTACTTCCTCCAATATGCCCAAAGAACTCAATCTGCAAGAAATAACTACTGAATTACAATTGGTGGTGTTCTAGACTATACATTATTCCCAAAAGGAGGGAAAAGTTAGAATTATTAACATTTAAGACTAAACCATAAACATTAAGCATGCCGGACTGTGTTTGCGTCTCTCATGTATACCTCAAAACACGGCTATTTTTAGAGGGGATATTTTGCAATTTCAGAGTGAGTGTATGTAGGGGACTAGTCAGGTTCATTTCAAATGTTACTTAAACCCTTCATCAACTTGGACCAAATCTTCAAAGTTCTGTCCAGTTTTCATTCATATTGCCATTGGAGATGGTATCAATCTGGGAAGTTAAAATACACTTTGGCATGTACAGCACTTCAGTACTTACTGATGCTGACTTCTACATAAAAAAATAATCTTCCAACAGTTTCATAACACTCATGATTTTGAACTCACCTAAACTTCATCCAGAACAACCTCATGTTTTATATTGCATTCATGGATTTTGGATTTTTTTTAAGACTGCCAACACTGCTGCTGCCTTTCGTTACTGTTTTTGTAACCATTTACTATAGAATGATAAGCACAGCTTTCATTTAGCACATTCAGGAATCTATTTCTACTTTAGTGCATAGATATTTAAATGCCATACTCATTAATAGTAAACTTGCACAACAAATACAGAGGGAAGTATTATCCTGATCAACCTGTAGAGGTTTGGGTGCAATGCAGTGGGTGCCCACCTCCACTCCATGCTGTGACCAAGCTGGCTGGAAATGAGTACTGCTGGGGCAGCTGCAGCCTGTAGTGGTGGCTGGGCATCCACTGCTCTCGCACCCGTTTTGCTGGCATTTAAATGCTGAATGGAGCAAGAAGCAGCAGCAACACGGCCCAGAGAAGTAACAGCAGCAGCTGCCACCTTGATAGAAGACAAAGTAGTGAAGGAGGGGGAGGTTCCAGGAGACTTTGTTCAAGGAGTTTGTAAGGTAACTGCTCATTGCTTGTGTGCACCAAAAGAAGGGGAAGGAGCTGAGAGATTCTGGATCTAGTAGTCCAGTGTCAAGTCAAGTTTGGGAACGGAAAAAAGAGCAAAGTCACTGTTCTCTGGAAAGGGAGGGAAAGAGGTAGCAGTGAAGAGGGGAGAGACTTAAGTTTACACATTAGAGTGAACTACAACTGCTGCAGGAAAGTCCTACTGATGAGTCAGGCTTCTCAATCCTGCTCACACGCTCTCTATGGGGGGGAAAAGCAAAAGGTGGGCTATGAGGGATTCTCCTAAAAATTAAAAGCCTCCATTGCTACTCTCCACAAGAAGGTAAGCTGACACAATAATTAAGCTTATAGTTCTTACCAGTTCCACTACTTCTGTTTTCATTTTCAACAGTTTTCTCTCATTAAGTGAGTACTGAAAAATAAGAGCAATGCTTTAAAAAAAGAGCTCCTGCCATTAAAAACATCCCTTTTGTTTGCACGTTTCATTAAACACTGTTTTGTTTAGTTTTTAGCACCTTCCAGTATCACTGCATTAACACTGTTTTGAGGTCTCTGTGTGTGCTTTAACACCTTCCAGTATCGCTGCAACAGCTTCTGACTTTAAATGTTCCATTCTGCATTTTTTATGTGATGACCATGCCAACGTTACAAGTTGGTTGTTGCCAAAAATACCATCAGTTAAGACTTAAACCAAATACTTATAAACCTACACTGAACTAGGAAGACCATTATATCTTCCAGTTTATTTTTGGACTATGCTAGCTCTGTGGTTTTTGTAGAATGCCAGAGGACAAGTTTACTTACAAATAAGAGTAATATTGACGAAGTTCTCATCTCTATTAAGCCTAACATTTTTACTTCATGTTTGGGAGAAATGAATGTTTTAATTACTAATCATATTTTAAATCTAGTAGTATGTCCGTGTCACCCTGCAATAAAACACAATCCCCACAGATGATTTACATATTCCTTAAGACAAGCAGCCTTCACAGACTACAAATAACATCTCTGTCTAAACTATACACGGTGGCAGCGTTTCTGAACAATATAAAGAAAAACATACATACCAATTCTTTTACTCTGCTCTTTTCTAGATTGAAATCTAGCTTGCTGTCTGTACGAACTTTGGAAGTTTCATCCTAGAGAAAAAATGCATAATACTAAAAACAATGCCTGTATCTTGACATTCAAATTATTTTATCATTTCACAAGTAAAGCAATATAATATTTGGTTTTCTTTCGTTGTCTGTACTTTGCTACTCTAGAAGTTTGGAAATATTTTCCAGCTTGCAAAGCCCTTCCTCCTCCTGAGCTGTCCCAACCTAGCAGAATAAACAAGTGCCAAACTGGATAAAAGCATGCACAGGTGTACTGTACTCAAATTCTTATTGACCTGGTTTGCATATAATGACCAACCATGGGTTAGTTAATCCATTAATTAACCCATGATTGGTCGAAGTAATGGGGGAATGAGCAAGTGGCTTCCCACCTGCTGCTTCTGCTTTGCATCCAGTTTAGAAAACCAGGAAGGCCCCATGATGTGTGAACCCAGAACTCTTGAGTTACGGATGGGGAAACAACCCAGAGATTTAACCCAACAAACCATGGGTTAAAACTCTGGAATATTTTCCCTTCAACAACCCAGAGTTCCGGGTTTGCACGTCATGCTGAACAAGGAATGAAGCATTCTTGGATTATTTTCTAAATCAGATGCAAACAGGGTGGGAGGCAGCATGCTCACCCACTCCCATGCCACAGGTTGTCATTACATGCAAACCGAGTCATAGGAACAGTTTGCACAACTCTACAACCTGACCATATATACGTAAAAGGTTACCCAGCTTTAGAAATTAGCTGCAATAATTCTGAAGAGCTCAAGACGTATTTATTGTAGCTATGATACAACATGCACTGACCTTTAGAAACACCCATCAATGATCTACTCATTCAGCAATACAGTTCAGCTAAGTGGGACAGCATTTTAGTTTAACGCTCCAGTAACAATTCTGATTAACTGACAATGCCACCATACAAGTGATTCCTAAGCAGCCTCACATTTCAAAATAAATGTTCTAAAAGAAGCACACCTTACTGGGGAATGCTGGGAGTTGTAGGGTCTACTTCTGTCTAAATATGCATACAATCGCACTTTCCCCCTCATCTAAAGTAAAAAAAAAATTAAAAACCAAACCATTTAATCTGGAAGGGAGGATACAGCACACACTGAGAACTTGTTTGAAGACAGTAGCATGTAAAGAATAGAGCAGCCATACCAAGAGAAAGAACTAAAAGAGACACAAACAACTAAGAACTAAAAGAGGCACAAACATCCTCAACCTGGTGCCCTCCAGATGTTTTGGACATCAGTCCCAGCCAGCAGAGCCAATAATCAAGAATTCTGAGACTTGTAGTCCCAAAAATCTGGAGTGTACCAAGTTGTGGAAAGCTGATATAAGGGCTTGCCTTCATTCACGTGCCACTCTCAAAAAAGATCTCTCACCTGATTCCACTGATAATACATCACTAAGGATGAGAGGCTTTTCCTGTATTCTGTTCCTTTATTGCTATTTTGTTCTGTTTTATCTGGTTTTTAATTCATTTCTGCTCTTTGTATTGAACTTTTAAATATATTTAAAAAACCCAAAATTTTACGTAAACTGCTTTGAAGGGCCTGGTCAGAACAGCAGTATTGAAATTAATACAGACGGTTATTGCTGCCGAAATTTGCCAGGCTCAGGCCTGGAAGTAAACCTCAGTGGTTTGGCAATGCTCAACTAAGAACAAGAGACAAGCATGAGAAAACTCCACACTCTTTGCCTGCTTAGGTTAAAATGCAAGTTGAAGAAGACTTCAGGGTTTACTTGATTTGCCTGGGGAAACACCTACTAAGGGACAAATGCCCACGTCCAACAGGAGACTCTGTTATTCTGTGGGTGTGGGCTTCTGTCACCAAACAGTGGGTTTCTGAGATACAGAAATGGAAAGCAGCACCCATGCAAATGCATGGACAATTGTCTCTGCCTGATTGCACAGGCCCACAAGGGCTAGTTTCAGAAGGTACACCTGTGGAAAATTAGATATTTCAGATTTCCCACTTGCTTGGCTCATTTCCAAATCAATCCAACATGTGCCAGGGGAAGCTAACCATCTCTAATTTAGCCTACCACAAACAAGGGAAGATGCATTTTCTGTTGTGTTCAGAGTGAACTTTTTTTGGGGGACAAGGATGAAATCGGCAAGTAATTCCAGAAGGTGTCTTTTTGGCTGGTTATATGACCTAGTATTTCTTATTATAGGACCTAGTATTTCTGGCTGCACCCTTGTTGGCATTAGTTCCCTTTGGGTGACTTTTTCTTGCCGATAACAAGCATCTTCCTATTCTGCGAGCCAAATGGTTCTTAGCAGGTCCACAGCTTTCTGCACCATAGAAAGCAAGCCCTCCTCACTCTAGTGAGCACAAGCCTCAGCCCTCTGGAATGTGGGGCTCGGGGGACTGTCCCTGCAATTGCACTGAACTTCCAAGGCACAGACCAAGCAATATGGTAGGCCGTACCTTTTCTTCATGTCAGCATTTTTAATGGAATGGTACAGAAGCACTGGTGCAGACAGACCCCAAGATTTCTACTAAAAGATTGCATAATTTAAGCAGGAGTGTAATTTCACTGTCATTCTAATTCAGCAAGAGTTAAACAGTACATTCTTCCATGTGGCTCACTCTTCTAGACTGATGACGTATGCGGGCAGAAACAAAAAACCCGTATCCTGAGTTCTGCACAGGTAGTGCTCCTTGCCAAACTAGGAGACAAATAGTTGGCACCATCACCTTTAACAATGCTTGTTTATTCTCAGAAAGCACTAACAGTCTTAGAACGCAACCTTATACATGTCCACTCAAAAGTAAGAGCAACTTAATCCTATGGTTCTTTCTCCCAGGTAAAGAGGCTATTAGACTGCAGTCTTAAAACATCTTCTTACAGAAAGCCCAGACATGCAACAAGTTTAAGTTGAATTTTATGTTCAATACAGTTATATTGTTCAGGCATGAAGTATCTTACCATTACTTGCTTTTTTAGCTGCCGGAGTTCTAGGTTTAATTTCTTTGCATGAAAAAAAAAAGAGAGAAGAGCCATTAAAGTTACATAAATGCAGAATACAAAGGTAGTGAAGCATATGCCAAAGGCACAATCAACTGAATTGGTTATTCTGATGTCACAGAAGGATTAAACAAGTGGAAACTGTGGAAGTCCAAAACTAGTGCTCCAATGTCAATAACAACTCTGAAAAATTACACTGCCTACATGGCAAGGATTGGGTTCAAACTAGTTAAGGGCGGAATCCTATGCATGTTTAGACAGAAAAGAAGTCCTACAACTCCCAGCATTCCCCAGCCAGGCTGAGGCAGGCTCGAAGCTGTAGAACTTTTTTTCTCTCATAGAATTGTGCCTTAAGTAGCTTTGGAGCTTTCAATAGATACTGTAGATGGGCAACACGTACACCTTTTTATGCAATGATGAGGAAGAAAATTAATACATAGTTTTCTTTTTCTTAAGCTAGACAGCAAATGCACTTAACAGATTGTGCTGGCTTTATCTAACTGTGGAATATTACTAACTGAATAAACAAGATACCTTATTTTTGCTGGATGGCATACCAGAATGTCAGTGAAATCAAAGGGATTTAAGTAAAGTTCAGTTTCTTTGCATTGCAAAGTGCTATTCCTCTAAAATTCAAAAGACATATCCACATACTAGTTTCTATGGTTGCTTTTCTATGGTTCCCCCTTTAAACAGATCAAAAACACAAACCAAAATGATTGATAAGTGACATGTTAAAAGCAAAGGCTTTAACACCACCTATAATCTTTCCCTTTACTTCCAGATGGGGACTGAGGTTGAGCAGTTTCAATCCATGACAACAAGCAACAGATTTATTCAAAGTATGTTGCATAAACAGGTCTGGAATTTTTAGTGTTATTTTTACCTCATTTTCTGCTCGGAGTGCTGAAAATTCACTCTTCTCCAAAATAATCATATCTTTTTTCACAACACCAATACGAGACATTATCTGCTGAAGAGCAATTTCCTTTGAAAATAGAGAAGCATACTTCAGCCTAGTAGTATGAATAGCATTAGTTATAGAAATGACTTTTTGAGCCCGTTCAGAAAATACCTTAAACTATGGCTTTAACCATGATGGTTAAGCCAGAAATCCTGGCCGTGTTCAGAAAACACCTTAAGCAATGGCTTTAACCATGGCGAATAAGGCTTTTTATTTTATTCACCATGCTTAAAGCCATGGTTTAAGGTGTCTTCTGAATGGGGCATTTGTGAACTGGTATTCCACAATTTTTAAACTGGTGAAACTAGATTTAAACTACCTAGGCTCAAAAAGATCTCTTCTCGCCCACTATCCTGTCCAGGTTGCATTGTGCATAGAAGGAGGGCTGGATGGGAAAATGGGTGGGCAGGGTATATATTTTATGGCTCAATATCATTCCTCAAAATGACCTCTTGCTTTGGAATTGTGAGTAAACTACCCAAAGTTTACCTACAATTAGTGTTAGATTCGCTTTGGGTTATTTAACCTATGATTAACCCATAGTATTGGTTTCAGACACCACAGAGCAAGCTGTGATTAGTGGTTGCATATTCAAAATGGTTACAACATGCACCAGAGAAATCATGGGTTAATTAACCCACGATTTACTATATTATTATTATTATTATTGTTACTGTATTTCTTCAATTCTAAGACGCACCTTTTTCCCCATATAAACATCTCTAAAAATGGGGTGCGTCTTAGAATCGCGGGTGCATTTATTATTTCTTAGAAACAAAGCTTTTTTTCTGTTGGTGGTACTGAAATTAGTGTGCATCTTACAATCGATGGCGTCTTAGAATAGAAGAAATACGGTATTATTATTATATTTGTATCACACCTTTTGCCCAATACTGGGCCTCAAGGCGGCCTTACAAAATTTAAAACGTATACATTTTAAATCCTAGGAAAAGACATATACAACAGGTTTTTTTAAAATTACAATCTTAAAACATTAAACATTTGTTTATTGTTATTAAAACGATAAACATTAAAACATTAAACTGCTTCCTTGGAATTGGGTGGGAAGAAGTAGTAGAGTTGGGAGTCATCAGCATACTGATGGCACCCCACCCCACAACTCCAGATAACCTCTCCCAACGGTTTCATGTATATGTTAAATAGCATGGGGGACAAAACAGAGCCCTGAGAGACTCCACAGGCCAACGGCCAAGGAGTTGAACAGGAGTCCCCCAGCACCACCTTCTGGGTCCGTCCCTCCAAGTCCCATCCCAGCAAGGCAGTCCAGAAGAATACCATGGTTGATGGTATTGAACACTGCTGAGAGGTCCAGCAGAACCAACAGGGACACACTCCCCCTGTCCAGTTCCCAGCATAGGTCATCTACCAAGGTGACCAAAGTTGTTTCTGTCCCACAACCAGGCCTGAAGCCAGTTTGAAATGGATCTAGATAATCTGCCTCATCCAGGAATCCTTGGAGTTGGGAGGCCACCACACACTCCAATACCTTGCCCCAAAATGGGATGTTGGAGACAGTGGGGGTCAAGGAGGGCTTTTTCAATGTGGGTCTTACCACTGCCTCCTTCAAGCAGGCTGGCACCCTACCTTGGTGAAGGGAGGCTTTGATCACTCCACTTATTCACTTGGCCAGTTCCCCTCTGGCTCCTTTTATAAGCCAGGAAGGGCAAGGATCTAGTATACATGTGGTGGCTCTCACCTCTCCAAGGATCCTGTCCACATCATTGGACTGCGCAAATTGAAAGGTATCTAATAATACTGGACAAGCAGGTGCCAAAGTTACATCCACTGGATCTGTATCAACAATAGCATCCAAGTCAGAGCAGATCTGAGCGATTTAGTCTGCAAAGTGCTGGGCAAATTAGTCACAGTGGGCTGTTGAAAAGTCTGAAATCTCTTCTTGAGGGCCAGTGTGTAGAAGGCCCCTGACCACCCAAAACAGCTCTGCTGGACAGCTCCTTGCAGACGCAAGAGTGGCAGAGAAAAAAAGTTTTTTTGCTGCCCATATTGCCACGGAGTAGGCCTTCAAATAGGCTCTAGCCTGTGTTCGATTGAATTCACTCCCAACATCATTCTAGCCTCTGTCTCACTGTTGCTATGTGCAAATGGGGAAATTGACTTGGATTCTGAATTAGAGTAAACCCACTGAAATCAGTGGGACTTATGTTACTCATAACTAACTTAAGTTCCATTCACTTCTATAGATCTATTCTAAGTATGTCTGTCTGCATCCAAACCAATAGTTAATTTGGTTAATGTTCGATATTAAAGAAATTTTCACTTTTATTTATCTAACCTGTTGTATTTTTGTGACCATGTCTTTATATATAACATCCATGTTGCTTTTCATGATGTTCATTAAAGCAGACACGACAACCTCAGATTGTTGAGTAGTGAACCCTAGAAAAATATAGAAAGTTATTCTTTAGCAGATGTTAACAAAGTGCCATTCATACACAACCAATAAATAAATAAATTTGGAAAAATGTAATATTTACAAAAATAAAGATTTCCTTGGCAATCATGTGGATTAGAAAAGTTTCATCTCTTCTGCTTTAATAACTACTGTGGCATATAGATAGCAGCTTAAGCGTGAAGGCAGGACACCAGCTTCTTTGGAGCCCCCAAGTAAATGTATTTGTTTGTTTACTGTATTTCTATACTGCCTTTCTGAATCCAACCAAGGTGGTTTACAAAACTTTCAGAAAATAAAACAATAATCAAATATGAACTTAGTAAAACATAAACACATTTTAAAAAAACATTTAATGTGCTACACAAGTCTATAGATCTAGCAGTGCAATTTTATGCACATTTACTCAAAAGTCCAGTCTTCTGAGCTTGTTCCCTATTAGCAGAGATTTAGGATTGCCACCTAAATTAACTAGCCTCCAACAGAATACTTTTCCTTTTGCAAACTTGTCACATGAGAAAATTCAACAAAATTACTTTCACTAAAATATGTAAGTATGGATAGAAAGAGGAATCTGATTTTGCCAAGGAAGAATTTTGGGAAGTTACCAGACAATCTAATGAGAACTAATGCTCATTAATAAGGTAACACAAGAAATAATTCATATGGTAGACTGCATATTAACATATATAACAGAAAAATTACCATTTTCCTCCAGGAGGCATACAAAGGCATGGGTATCAAAATAAAGCCTCCTACTTCCAGACAGAGAAAAAACACCCTTCCTATTTTCAAATTGTAGAGGTGATGCACCAATATTTACATCTAAAGAATGAAAGCACACACAAATAATTGTCAACATAAAGCAACATAGTAACATGCAATACATGAATCCCTCCAACCTTGGATCACAATACACCTCTACACTGTAGCACCATCATTTTCCCATATTGTCATATTCATATCATTTTCCCATCATTTTGTCATAAAGGGACAGGGGTGGTTCACAGATAGTCCCAGTCAAAATAAGATTTTTGTAAGTGCAACTACACTTATACCATGACTAAAGCAATTCATTATTAATTCCAAATAGAATAGTTTAAATCTGGAATTTTCATAAACATCCCATCTATCCTATAGAGTCAACATCAGGCTTACTGCAATAAGGAACACATACAAAAACATTTTTTTGAACTCTCTATAGTACACATTGCAATATGAAGATTAAAACACAGAAAACTAGTAATTTCAAACATTACTTCAGAGCACTAAGAATACAATCCAATGACAGTGAATAACTTTTTAAATCCATTTGTTTTCAATTGGGTTAACAAATATAGTACATATGCGCATTGAAAACAAGGGGGGCTAAAATATTTAGCTGCAGTTAGCTCATTCTCCAGATACTTAAAACTCATCAGATAATTGACAAGATGCTACTATTTTAGGCTGCAATTCTATGCCTGTTTTGACAGAAAAAAGTCTAACATCTCCCATTATTCCCACTCCCAGCATGGTTGGCTGGCTGGGCGTTGTAGGACTTCTTTCTGTCTGAACAGGCATATTATACTGCAAACAGGAGGGGGGGATGGAATTTTTAAACCCGTTTTAGAGCGCAGTCCTATACTTGCTTAGACGAGGGGGGGAATCCTACAACTCCCAGCATTTCATAGCAAGCCTGCTAGCTGGGGATGCTGGGAGTTGTAGGCCTTTTTTTCTTCCAAAACACGCATAGGGTTGCGCTCTTAATCTTCCGTTTTGAAAGTAGTAGCAAGGAAGCTCGCAAAAGCTCGGCTATAGAATCCAATTAAAAGTTTTTCGTGAGGGCAGCTTGGAAACGGAAGCTCACGAGGCAACGACATTCGTGTAACTTGCACAATTTTACATACACAACTAAGCAACCATCTCTCTCTTACACTTAAAAACACCCACCCACACCCTCCTCCTGGTGAAGCACCTTCCCTGTTCTCCAAGTACCCGCCTCTCACCCAGCTTTTCGACGGCCCGACAACGGCCCACGTTCAAGCTGAGGAAACGAGTCCCCACCCCAAACGAACACGCATTGTCGGTGCAACAAGAGGAGCCGCGGGCCGCCGCCGCCGCCGCCGCCGCCGCGCTCGTGCCGCCGTTTCGGTCGAGCCCGCCAGCTCTCGGCGCGAGGAAGCCCGCCCGCTTCCAGTCTCCTAGGCAACAGCGGCGGGAGAGCGGGGATCGTACGGCGGCGTAACGTGAGGCGCCTGAGGGGAGGAGGTCGGCGCCTGGCTCCCGCTGCAGGAGGCAGAGCCCCTTCCTCCCATTGCCCAGCACGACGGCTGCGGCCTGACCTCTGACCATCCCTGCTTCCCCCTCCGCTAGAGGTCAAAGCTCGAGGGCGTCACTTCTTCGCTTCATCGCTACAGCAGCAGCTCTACCGGTCGCTCCCTCCAACTGCCCGGCCCAACGGCTGGGTTTTTCCGGCACACGCTACGCATGCGCCTCTTCCTTCTGTTAGGAATGTTTACCATAGCTGGGCCAAGCAAGGCGCTGTGTCCGCCACCTACTGGCCACAAATAAAATTCCACTCGTACAAGCGATGCAAAGGCCAGTGCTTCGAAAATAATTCTATATTCAAAGCCTTCGAACTTCATAAAACCTTCAAAACTGTCCACTCGGGCTATGGATGTTTAGGCATGAAAAAAAAAGACCTACAATTCCCAATACGGCCCAGCCAGCATGACTGCCTGGACGGATGCTCCCATAATAATCTGTATTTTTTCTGTTGTTTATTCGTTCAGTCGCTTCCGACTCTTCGTGACTTCATGGACCAGCCAACACCAGAGCTTTCTGTCGGCCGTTGCTCCCCCTAGCTCCCCCAAGGTCAAGTCTGTCACCTCCAGAATATCATCCATACATCTTGCCCTTGGTCGGCCCCTCTTCCTTTTGCCTTCCACTTTCCCTAGCATCAGCCTCTTCTCCAGGGTGTCCTGTCTTCTCATTATGTGGCCAAAGTACTTCAGTTTTGCCTTTAATGCCATTCCCTCAAGTGAGCAGTCTGGCTTTATTTCCTGGAGTATGGACTGGTTTGATCTTCTTGCAGTCCAAGGCACTCTCAGAGTTTTCCTCCAACACCACAGTTCAAAAGCATCTATCTTCCTTCGCTCAGCTTTCCTTATGGTCCAGCTCTCGCAGCCATAGGTTACTACAGGGAATACCATTGCTTTAACTATGCGGACCTTTGTTGTCAGTGTGGTGTCTCTGCTCAACATCAAAATAGAAGTCAGAATTGGGCTTTTGTATCCTGGTGTTTATCACCATTTTGCTAGAGAATTTATTCTAAAATAATTGCAAGTTGTGATTATCATTGCATCATGAATTATACAACCTGTCCTTTAGTTACATTTTTACTATTTGTTTTCTAGACCAAAGGTGATGAGTTGCTATGTATTTTAAATAAGATTGTTGTGTGGCATGTGCTCTATGCTAGGTGGCAGGTCCTAACCATACTGAATGTCAGCTCCTGGAACATCCTCTCTCTGGAAGCTTGCTATTGTTCTATGAGGCCCTAATATCAATTCCATCAGGCTGCAACAGAAGGAGAGATGGGAAGCAGAGCCTGCTCCATTGGCTCTGCTGAGAAATCAACTCCTCCACTCCCTGAAAGTTTCCATTCCAGTGGATCATTATAAGTACTATGTAACTTTAACAGTTGGTGTCTAAATTTGTCTCCCCCCCTTCTTTCCTCATGCCTTTTGTGTTGTGTCTTTTAGATTGTACGCCTTTGGACAGTGACTGTCTTGTTTTTATTGATATTATTAGGATCCCCTTCAGCTGAAAAGCAAGATAAAAATGCTAATGCTAATAAAATAATAATTGGACTTTTGTGTCTTCCATTGTGGTAAGATATTTTAGGAGTAGAACTGGATGTGCTTGGAAAGCAAAATGTTGAACATTTGTAATTAAGAACTATCTTTCTCAACAGGAAACTCCTATTCCTGTATTCTTAGAGACTTGTTCTGAGATGAAAAAGATCATTAAACTAGTGGTGACAGCTCATGTTTAAGAGTGTGAACCCCCGATCTTATGACATCTACGCTCTTGTGGCCATGATTTGTGAGAAAAGGGAACCAAAAGAAGGGAAGATGAAGAATAATAATTGTGCATAGCTGGCAGAGAAAGAAATTCTGTATCATGACTAAAATCTAGGGAGCAAAAATTGTACACACAATACAAGTGGCCATACAGCACATTCATATTTCAAGAGTATGAAGAAAAGATATCTATTATCAGTGAATTCACTGTGATGGACTTATATGAGCTATATTTCCTGAACAGTAGGAATAACAGTCTAGAGTTATGGAAATAACTTATTTTTGTTTCAGCTTGTTCCCAGAAAAAGATGCATGTGCGTGACCTGATAATTGGATAATATAATTGTTCTTTCTGGATGAAGGCCATTGATTTACAAAGTTCCAGCCCTGAAGGCTTATAAAAAACAAGTTTGGGCAAAAATGTACTCTGGTACAACTACGAATGTTTTTGACAGTTTAATAGTGGCACTGTGTTTGTGTGTGTATAGAATCTGAATGGGATGAGTACTTGCCCCAGTGTTTTTTTTCCCAATGAAAATCACCCCCCTGAAGATGTATAGGGTGACCATATGAAAAGGAGGACAGGACTCCTGTATCTTTAACAGTTGTATTGAAAGGGGAATTTCAGCAGGGCCAGATCTACACCAAGCAGGACATAACACTCTGAAAATGGTTTGAAAATGGTATATGTAATGTGTCCAGGGCCCAAACAGTTGTCAAAACCATTACAAACTGTTAGAAAGCAGTAGTGTAAAGTCTGCCCAGGTGTCATTTGTATGCGTGCAACACCTGGTGAAATTCCCTCTTCATCACAACAGTTAAATCTGCAGGATCCCCACCCTCTTTTATATCTGGTCACTCTAGTGTAGCTCCTGCAGCTTTAACTGTTGTGATGAAGAGGGGATTTCACCAGGCGTTGCATGCATACAAATGACACCTGCTGAAATCCCCCTTTTAATACAACTGTTAAAAATACAGGAGCCCTGTCCTCCATTTCATATGGTCATCCTAGTTTATAGCATCTGGGTCACTTAAAGACACAAGAAATGCAAGCCCTCATTGATATTCACTTGGCCTCATTCCAATCAACTGAACATAAAAAAAGATAGCTTTATGCAAAGTCTGATCAACAAGTTGGGGAGGCTAGCTCCCTCATAAATACATATTAAACCATGAAGTGTCAGGTAACAGCCAGTTGTTCTCTGCGGTAATTGTCTTCGGGAAAGTCAGAGGACAGGTGGAGATAGCTCACATAATATCACCTTTGAAATCAAGGCTAGAAATAGGAGTTGCATTTATGAGAACTCTTCTAACTCTGGTTTTTGCCAGGATTTGACACATGGGGTGCTTCCAGATAAGGATTTTATCGCATCACCTGCCTCATTCATGGAATTTTAAGGAGGGGTGATCCAGACACTGTTTAGCATTCAAGTCATACCCTCCTTTGTTTCCCCACCGCTTCTTTTTTCTTATCACAGAAAATCCATTAAGGAAAGAAAGATGGAATAGCTGTACAATGCCTTCTAATTGGTAACACTAGATACCATCCATCTGGAAGCACCCTATATCACTTTGTTATAGTTGGCTGTTCTATGCACTGTCCTAACGTCTATGCCATGAGGAATATGAGAACAGTGACTGTCCAAAGTATTGATCAATTTAGTTGTACAAGTATTTGTTCAACTTATTTATTTATCCTTGTGGAGGTAAAGACTAAGAGCTTTTCTATACAAGGAGTTGATTGTGTGCTCTGCATTTCCTACTCACAGTTGTTTACAGGTTATTTAGATGATCTCATGACCGTCCATTTTCACTTCTGTTTTTAAACAGCACTTTCCATGAGTTATTTTAGATCAAGGAAAATATGGTATTATTTAAAGAAAGTGAAATAAAATGTTATTTCTACTTGTGTATTTGCACTATCTTGTTATACCACAGTGCCATCTAGAAGTTGTGTAGTGGAAAAACAGAAAAGGGAACATTCCTTGGGTAGTGCTTGGATTTCAATTCTGTGACGAAACTGAAAGTAGATACAGTGGATTAATCGCCTCGTGTAGAAAAGTTCTAAGGTATATCAGTTCCCCTGTGGAGTGTGCTCTAGCATCCCCCTCACCAAATTCTATTTGAATCTTGGAAGAAAGCTTCCCTCTTGCTGGTGAGGCTGAAAAGGTGCTGGCGGCAGGGCCCGTTTGTCTGCATTTTGGCAGAGGAGAACATGTCAAGCACCAATCCTTTACAAAAGTCTCCACTGAGGTCCTAAAGAAATTAGCCATATCAAATGTCAGCTCAGTCGTGCCGTAAGGCGATCTATCAGTTCCCTCTGCACCTGTCCCAGTCATCAAACTGTTTCAGATCCAAAGATGCATCAAGATTTATCTTCTATAAGTCTTATATACATGAGATCTCTCCTGTGTACTAAGAGGCAGCGCCTGTAATCGCCACCACATGTGATGATCTCTTTGGAGGTTGGCTTCAGAGGGAAAGACGCAAACCTCCTTTAAATGGGAGGAAACTTGGAGCACGTTCTTAAAAATGACAAAATTGGAGGTGAGGGGAAGGAAGAAGGGCTCACCCACCTCATCTTTCTCTCAACTCCCCCCATTCCAGCTCCTGCTTAGTAGGTGCTTGGCTGGCTATGCCAAGGCTCCCTAAGCCTTCCTTCCATCAGGCAGTTCTGACTGCTGTTAGAGCTGTCTGCAGTTCTCTGAACTCCGTAAGACTAGGCTAAGAAATTGCCTCTCATTCTCGGTAGTGCTGGGCATAGGGATGCTGAAAAGTGCCTCTCTCCCTTCCTCCCCTCACATGTTCTGGATTCATCTGCCATCCCCTGCCAATGCCCACCTGTGCTTACTGTGGCAGTGAATTATTTTGTAGTTGGTGGGGCTTCCCTTGGGCCTTTACTTCCACACTTTGAGTGTCATCACTCAGGGGAAAAACATGTTTGCTTACCATCGCTTCTCCACCCGCGCATTTGTCCCTCATTTCTTCTTCTTTTGAAAGAGGAAGTAAAAAATGTGCGCGTGGCCCATTCAGTGGGCTGTTTTTATCCCGCTACTTCTCCAGCACACAGCAGGAGATAGCAGCAACTTTGGTCTTTAAAAATAATTCTGACTTACTGGGGTGTTTTTTTGTGGCACGAAAAAGGCTAGAAGGGGCAGGAGGCGCGCAGAAGGCAGTCGACGTCGCGAGAGGGACCTACAAAAATCCGTAAGTGGCCAGCAACGAGCATGCAATAAAACACTTATCTGATGGAGCTCTTTATCAGGCTGGGCTGATCATGTCACAGCTCAGCAAGCGGGGCCATGTCAGCCCAGTTCTTGACAGAGAGCCAATGTATTCATTTGTGACAGTTCCACTGCATGGTTTGCGGGAGAGTTTGATTACCAGGGGGGGAAATTGTCTTAGTCTTTGTCTTAGTGTAGTAGTGTATATTATTGTTTTTATTAATGGAGTCACATAGGGCCAACCTGTATACACACACACACACACACACACACACACACACACACACACACATATACAAACACAATTTCTTGATTCACATAGCCCTCCTCTGAAGTTGCTATCAGCACTACTGCAGAAAAATGATATTTTCCCCCCACTGTGGAGCTAACAACAGCTTTGCAGGGGATGATTTAGATCAGGAAAACAACATGAAGGGAAGTTCTTTTAAAACTCTCCCACAGAGCTGTTGATCCCAATCAAAACAGGCCTCTGAGTTCTGTGTTATTATGGTTTTGCAATGACACCATCTGCTAGAGTGGGATTTGCCTCTCTCTCTCTCTGTGTATCTATTTCTATCTACACACACTGTATATTTATTACATTTCTATACTGGCCAATAGCCAAAGCTCTTTGGGCAGTTCACGAAAATTAAAAACACACAAATACAGGATGAAACAGTATAAAACTTTAAACTACAATATAAAAGTACAACCCAAATAAAACCTAGGCAAAATGCAGGGATTCAAAATACAGATTTAAAGCATTAGAGCTAAAAGACTAGAATGCTAAATGCCTGGGAAAATAGAAAGTTCTTCATCTGTCACTGAAAAGAGTACAACGAAGGGAACTCTTTCCACAACAGAGGTGCCACATCAAAAAAGACCATCTTCCTACACTACCCTTGGGAGTGTAGCCATGATTGTCATGAAGCTGAATTGTGGGCGATTCAGGACAGGCAGAAGGAATTACTTCTTCACACAATGCATGGTTAAACTATGGAATTTGCTTCCACAGGATGTGGTGATGGCCACCAACCTAGACGGCTTTAAAAGGGGATTAGACACACTCATTGTGGATATGGCTATCAATGGCTACTAGGGAAGATGGCTGTATGCTATCTCCAGGACTACAAGCACACTTTCTGAGAAACTACTGCAGAACAGGGTGCTATTGCCCTCATATCCTAGTTGTGGACTTCCCAGGGGCGTCTGGTAGGCCACTGTGGGAAACAGCATGCTGGACTGGATAGGCCTTTGTTCCGCTCCTACACATCCATTCTAATGGTTTAAAATAAAAATATTGGGATTCCTGATCACAGATCTCCCATGTTGTTTGTAGTTGTGCCCTTTGTTTCATAGAAGCACAAAGCTAACAAAGGGTTTACGCTTCGTAAACCTAACCCATACTAATAAAATAATATTGCAAGTCCTCATCTTCATCACAGTGGGGGAAAATGAAACCTCACATTTTAGTCCTATTTTCTCCTGGTAAGAGAAAACACCCATGCTACAAAGATAAAAGGGTATGCACAGCTGCAAGGGAGGGGAAATGAGCCCATTGTCTCTTTAATGCATTGAAATAATTAACGCGTGTTTTATACTATTAAGCCATGGTAGTGTTTGATATGTATGAGTTTTCAGACAGTTGTCTTTTTAGCCTGAATCATTTAATAGATGTAACAAGAATTCCTTTGATATTAAGTCTTCAAAGACCAATTTCAAAATCATTACTTGTGACTATCAGTAAAAAAAGACATTTACAAAGACTGAAGCACCTCTTTTCGTGTCATCTGCATGCTCTCAGTAGCTCTTGGATTTGTCAAAAGAAAAATTTATCTCAGAACTGATGAATATAGCATTAGCCTAGGCTTGACACCTTTTTCTCTGGCAGGTATGACAACCAAATATTCAACAGGTTGAACTTTTCCAAGGATGAAGAGGCAGCAATGGGAGAAAGGTCCTCCCGTTAAATTTCTGTCTATCATGCAGAAAAGACAGAACTTGCTAGTAAAAGTGTTAATAATTATACAAAACAGAACTTCAAGTTCTGAGTTATGATAGTGTTCGCTGTGATAGTGATCACTGTGGTAAACAGGCTGTACAAGGTTTCACTTGTTGTTTTATTAGCACACTTTACAAGCCTCTCACAAACTTGAGGCCCTGCAGATATTTTTGACTTCAGCTTCTATCAATTTCGTGCAGAATGTCCAATGGGCAGGAATGCTGACCATTGTAGTCAAAATCATCTGTAGGGCCCCAGGTTGAAGAAGGCTGCTTTAAGAACATACAACAAATGTGATTAATTTTATGAGCAAACCAAGTTATGCATATAATATTTTAGGTTTATAGTGTATGTCTGACCAGAGGGAACTCCAGAAAGTAGTCCCTGAATCATCTGCATTATCCTAGAAACCAGAAGAAGCAGGAACTAGGGACAGGGGAAGACAAGTCCAGAAATGCAAGACTCTGTAGAAACAAAACCAAAACTGTCAAGAATGTAGATTTCTCTCCATATTATGATATGGTGACTGTATTCATATGTTGGGAAACTGAGTGCAGCACATTTCATCAGGCTGTGCATTCATTTATTGAATACTTAATCATGTGAACATTTATTGAATACTTAATCATAAAGGACATTATTTTATTCATTTATTTATCAAACACTGTAGACACTGATGCCGTATTCCACATTCAACTTGCCTGACAGCAGGAGGACCATTGCGGGTGAGGGGGGAATGAGGAGATGCTTGTCAAGCCCCAGCATTGGTGGGGCTGTGTGGTGACACTGGCTAGAGGAGGGGCTTACGAGGTGATATTAGCCTTCGGAGCTCCACCTCCTGGCCTCTTCGAAGCAGGGCTCCCAGCAGAGAGAATCCCAGCGGAGCGATTCCTTTTCGGTCCTGCTGCCGGGAGCAATGGTGCTCTCTTGGAGGCAGCGGTTTTTCAGCATGACAGCGGAGCAGCCGGAGGACCCTTCTTTGGATCCCTACTCAATGGCCTCCTCAATTCGGCGCTTATTGCTTGAGACATTTAGGGTGTGCCTGGGCAACCTGGCACACCACTTGCACACACCTATGAAATTGAGCATCCCAAAATGTTTATCAGTAAAGGATATACTGGATTAACAATTTTAATAAGAAATGAAAGAATTAACTATGCTGAGAATCTTAGAGAGGGGATTAAAAACATTTCTCCACATGGCTACAGTATTTCCAGACATTTTACATCTCTAGTCTTTCTATCAAAATCTTTTTATTATATAGTTTTTAGAAATCTTTTGGAGGGTAGTACAGGCTTGGTAACAATATATAAACACCTTGGCTTAAATGATAAAAGAAAATATTTCATAATCCAAATCTTTTGTGTTTTACATTTTTTGGGGGAAAACAAAAACTACCCTTGGACAAAAACAGGAAAAAACTGGGGTGGTTCCTCCCTCCCCCAGATTTCCCCATTTCCCCCCTGAGCTTTCATATCTCTTCCTATATATATTAACTGAAAATGGATGTTATTTTTAAAAAGAATAGCATTATTTGCATCTTTCACAGAGATTCCTGACTGGGGAATCGCTTTTCCTTACTGTTACGCTCTTCCTGGTTCTTTTCTGCATTTGAAACTAGCACACTTTCATGGAGAAGAGAGCAGCAACCATGTGGCCTGTATGTTTCAATGGGCCTCCTAGTGGGCATTTTATAGCACAACCTCAGAAGGGTCAGGTTTTCTGAGGTTTATTTTGTGATGCTAAAATTAAGAAAAGGAGCAGGAGACGTGCAGGAGGCTGATGGCGTTGTCAAAAGGACCCACAAACATCTGTGAGTGGCCAGTAACAAGCATGCTATAAATTGCTTATTTAAAGAAGTTCTACAATCCTCTGAGAAAGAGAGAGAGATTTCCCCCATGTTACATAACCTTAAAACATATATTATTCTGGCTCAAATATTTGCCATGGAAATATACCAGATGTGATCTGAGCTCATTGTTGTTTTTTAAAGAGAAGAGACAAAAGAAGAGAACAATTCATCGGGATTTACTCTTAATCTGTCTTGAATAAGCATTCAGTTGTTCCAAAACTTTCTCCACCGTCCTCAAAAGGGATGTTTACAATCTTTGCTGTCTCCCCCCCCCCCCCCCCGCCGACCCGGTTCTTGAACTCTAAAAAGATATTGGTTGTGACAATCAGGTTTTCTTCATTTTTCACTGACTTACAGTAAGAATGTGTTGTGTGACAAGTAAAGGTTAAACAAAAGTGATGCTTCATGAAGTAACACAGTGTGAATCGTACACGGGGAAACATGGCTTGCAAAAATTCTACCCATAGATGGCAGTAGCTTCTAACAAAGTTCCCTTCTAAGGCCATTTCAGGTCAATGAATGTTTTGGACACAAAAAGCTCCATCACACCTTGAAAGAAACGCAGGCTAACACTGACACTCAGTTACTTCCTGTTTTCAAACAGGGAGTAAACAAGGTGCACGAGGGCCATTCAGTCCCTCTTTGTGAACATGCTGCTTCACACACACACACAACAGGAGAGAGCAGCAACTTCGGTTTAAAAAATATTTTGGCATTTTTCTTGCGGCGCACGGAGGACCAGAAGGGGTGGAAGAGGCGCAAGAGGCAGACGATGTCATGTGAGCTACCTCCGAGGAATCCATGAGTGCCCAGTAACGGGTGTGCAATAAAAAGCTCGTCGGATGGAGCTTAAAGACTAACATTGGGAGACGATTTCTAAATTGTAGCTTAACTCACCTTAAACTGATGCCACTTTGGTTCACACTTCTTATAGTATTTCCATGACTAGGCTAATTTTAACCCGCTCCCATTTGATAAGCAGGCAGTAATAATTTATTATCTATAAAGGAGCTAGTGGTGCACAGGTGCACATATAATACATGATCACACAATTCCACCCATGTTTCTGTCAATGTTTCTGGGATTTCCATATCTGCCTGAATATTGCAGAAGAGCATCTGTTAAGATCAGGGGTCTAGTCCTATGCACAAACAAAGCTTGGTATAATGTCTACATGAGTGTGAGGAAATGCAGTTTTGTGTTTTGCTAGAGTTCTAGACTGTGGCAAGAGCCAGTGCTGAATTAGGACCAGGTAGACCTAGGTTCAAATCCCCAGTGACTCTCTCTCTCTCTCTTTCTATTCTACCTTACAGGCTTGTTGTTACGATAAAATAGGAAAATCATGTAAACTAAAAGCACATCTTCACCCACATGCACTTGTTCGGACCCTTTCAGCATCTTCAGAGGCTGTCCTCCAGGAGTTTCCACCAAAGGAAGCTCGGTGGGTGGCAATAAGATAGAGGGCCTTCCCAGTGGTGGCACTCCACTTCTAGAATGAATAAACTCTCCAGAGAGATTTACATTGTTATCTTTTTGGCGCCAGGCAAAGACTTTTCTTTTCTCCCATGCATTTGTAGAGACCTAGTTCTAGATTATTATGGCTACTTTATCAATTTCTGTGCTGTTTATTCCTTTGCATTATGCTGAATTTTATTCTTTTATATATTTGTATTGTATTTTATATTTTTAATGATGTTTTAAAATGGCATTTTAGTTTTTTACCTGATTGTAACCCACCCAGAGAAATTAATTATCGGGCAGAATAGAAATGTACTAAATACATAACATAAAAATAAATCAGTAACTGCCCTGAGTTCCTTGGCGGAATGATGGGACCGAAACATACTAAGTACATTTTCACCACCACCCCCCCCCAATCTCAGGTCTTCTTCTGCTGAATTGCCTGGCTACAGCAGCTGAATGATACAGCAAGTTAATGCAAATTTAATTGATGGATGTAATTGTGCACTGGGTTGCAGCGAAATCCAAGCTGACTAAAATTAAGGAGTTCCTTAATGAGGAAGAATATGGCAGATCAAATAGAGATTTACCCTGACATATTCAATACAAGACATATTCCCACCAAAACTCTCAGCAATAAGATTTTTTAAAAAATGTTTCTTGGCTGCTTTTCATGGAAGAAGCCCTCACAAGGCGGCTTACAACAATTTCCTGAATTGAGGCTCCAGGCAGGCGCAGAGCCCATATGTGTGATGCACAGAGACTACAAGGAATGTTTCCTTGATTGTTAGAACCCCCTCCTCTCTTGGTTGACAAGGAGGTTTTATACACCTAAGTTGTCATGGTGAGTACCTTCAAAACTTGATGAAATAAATATAATATAAACCACTGAAGGTACTTCTACAACCATACATATACTATATACAAAATGCAGCTGAGAACAAACTGATCTGGGAGTAAGCTTGAGGTCCATTTACAGAAAGCACACACATACACACCCCAGATTGCCACTGGATTATTGCCAATGACAGCAGGTGACCTTGATTTGTTCCAATGTATGACTGCCAGTTGAAATTAGTTCTGAGATAGCTGCAGCCATGTATTAGGGGAATGCCATGCAGATCACTTACCATGTTGACCAGCAGGCAGGGTCAATTTGACCCAGGCTAAAGAAAATATCTGAGATATTGTTGGGTGTCTATATAGAGGGACAAGGAACTCAGCACCCTTTAGGGCTGGCAGCTATGCACATGCAGACATTCACTTGCTACGTGCAAGTGAAAATAGTTCATCCCCTTAGAAACTTCCTACATGAGGCATTTATTGTGTGCTTGTGATTCTTCACTCACAATACTTATGATGTCATCCTCCTCCAGGGTCTCTCCCATGCTTTGCAATCATTATTGCTTTTTTTCTTTCTTACGCAGAAAATCTGGCATTTATGAAATAAGGGCATGAAACCCTGGTGTATTTGCACAATTCCACTATACCACAGTGTCACCTAGTGGTTATGTAATGGAACATACAGTAAGGCAGAGAAGTAAAAAAAAAACGCCCCAAGAAAAGAAAAAAAACATGTGAAGGACCCGACAATAATCTCACAAAGAATCCAAAAGCAGAAGACTTGGTAAAGTGGCAGGTTAAAGGCCTCATGTAGACTTCATTTAGCTTCATCCCACATACCTGTTCCCTCCAATTATCCCCTACAGCGCTAAACTGTTGCTGTTGTTGCTACTGGGCGGCTAGATCCTTTGCATACCAGGAAATGGGCTTAAGGGGGGAAATGTAAAAAAATCATTAAAAATCAATGGATGACCCAATCCAATTCAAATTTGGTATGCTTAAAGCTCTCCTTAATATCTATTACTGTACCAATTTTTATGTCTTTTTCTTTAAAGCTTACACAGATGTAAGCATTTGTTTATTTTTTCTTCAAATCCTGCTCCTGCGCCCCAGTGGCTGCTCGGATGATACGCTCGAAAACTAGTATCAAAATAGGGCGAGGCTTTTGCCTTTGAAGCACAGTTAAAGCAGGATGCATGGGAGTACTTCATAATAAAAGCAGATTATAAGCTGGAAAACTTCGGAGTCCTTTGCACGCAATTCGCAGTGATTGCACAGTATAACGCTGGTGTGATAAAGCTCATTGTCACAAAGAGACCACTGGGAGACTTACCAAGGCCTTCTCTGACTGACTGTGCTGCCCAGCTTGTTAATGATTACTTCTCTGATTTTAAATGTTTTAATTGAGCTTTTAAAGATATTTTTAACAGAGACATTTTATATTCTATTTTTAAATGTTTTAACTCTGGGTATTTTATACCTTAATATTGTAAATAGTTTTAAGATGACTTTTTAGATATAGTTGTTGTCTACAAATTATTTATTTATTTAATCAAATAAATAAATATCCACCACAAAGGAATCATTGTGTTAAACTGCTTCCCATTTGACTAGAAAACTTCTAAAATCACTTACTCAACAAATGTTTCCAAAGCCAAAAGGACCCGCTGAGCAAGTGTCTCCTGCCTCTAATCAGGAAGGCTATAACTATTCAGAGCGAGAAGAGGAGCAAGAAATTAACTGGTGGTAGTCACTTTCTTTCCCTGGCTCCTTTTAAAATTACACAAGCATTCCCTAAAGCACAAAGCACATTTCTAAATGATTATTAATGGATTGTGAGGCTGAAGGAGGAAAGTTAACAGCCTGCCTTTTGTTAACGAACTATGCTGCAGCTTTTCATTTTATATCAAGTGCATTTGAGGGGCTGAAGAAAAAGCAGTGTAATAAAAAGAACTCTAAGGAGCTTGTAAAGCTATTTAAGGACACGGGTTTCAGGTGCAGCAGACATATCCTTGATTTTTGGCTGCAGACAGTAGAGGTTTTTTAGATGTTCAAACATGGTATGAGAAAGCTAATGTTGCTCAGAGTATGCATAGATGTGTTCCTTCACTGTCTCTGCCAAACACATTTTATGTGTGCATGCAGGTTTTTCAAATAATGTTTCGAAAGCCACCAACCATAGTACAGCTGCAGCTTTCAACATGGATCTGCCAGATCTTATAAAAAGAGGAAAGGTACAGCAAAAGGGGTGAGTGGGAGAGAAGTTCACAGTCCTCTCTCTGAACAGTCTTCACTCCTTGCAATTCATTTCTTCAACCTCTTTCCTCTAAGTGAAGTATGCTTCTAGTACTGGCTAAAGGGGGGGAAATATGTGGGGTGACAGTTAATCAGCAGATCTGGGGATAGTTCTACATTTCTCACTCATGCACCCCATTTGGTATTAGCCTGCATTTATTCCCTCCCTTATTAAATGTTGTGTTACCACACTTCCTTTGTATAAGGCAATTCTGCTGTGCAGAAATGCCTCTCCTAAGGTTTAGTTATGGGCAGTAAGAACTTTAGCTAAAATATGCTGTTATTTTATGTACCTTGGACCCTACACCCCTTTCCTTTGGTCCTACTCCTTTTACTTTTGGCACTGCAAACCACTGGAATGCAGCCTCCAGGACCTTCTCAGAAATTGAATTCGGCCCTTTGCCTTAAAGAGGTTCAACACCTCTGCCCTAGAAAATATATCTGGAGCATATCAATGGAACTGTCATAATCAAGCCACCTCTATTACTGTTAAAATGTTATGCCTTCTCTTGATCCTCAGTCTCTGCTTAGCTTAATCGTTGTCATTTTATATCAGATGCTAAGGTAAAATAGCTGTGTATGCAGTTGTAGGCAAAATAGCTTCTCCGCTGTAAACAAACCACCTGCCTGTTCATAGTGTAACATTGAAAACTGGTCACAGTCAGTCTTGAATAGATGTCTGGCTGTTATTTTAATAATGTATTAGTTTTATATTTTTTAATCAGTTTTATGTATTTTATAATATTTTTGTATGTTGTTCCCCACCTTGATCTAGAGGGAGAGGCAGGTAATAAATAGATGATGATGATGATGATTGGGTGACCATAAGAAAAGGAGGTTAGCTATACTACTGTGACCAGATACAAAAGAGGGCAGGGCTCTTGCAGCTTTAACTATTGTGATGAAGAGGGAATTTCACCAAGTGCTGCCTGCATACAAATGACACCTGCTGAAATTCCCTTTCCTATACAAAAGATGCAGGAGCCCTGTCCTCCTTTTCATATGGTCATCCTAGTCTTGAATATCTGAGCTGGTCCATCTCTGCAAACTACAGTACTGTGTTCAGAAGCAGAACATTACCCTGAACATGACTGTTAAGCTTCCAGCCGTGCTTGTTATATATAAACTGCAGAGATTTATTTTTAAAATTATAATCCACAAAATCACCTCGGGGGGCCAATGTGGAGGAACAGGAGAGACGTCATTTCCACTTGACTGGAGAAAAGAATGTCCACATTTGTAAAGGGAAGATTTACAGTCGCAATTTCAAAAGCCCGGCTTTCAAACTGAGTTGTTGACAGGGGCAATGATTTAAATATTTAAACCTTCATATTCCAACCCTTTCTTCCCTTCACCCTCCCCCACCAACTATGGTCTAATTTTAGATGCATAAATAGACACAGTAGGAGAAATGTGAACTCCTGCATTAGTAGGGGCACATGGCAGAGATCTATCAAATCCACTGATTTGTTTAACTGCTTGGGAAAAAATGCTATGGGAAATGGAAAGATCTCGGTTTTACAGTCGTCTACTAGGCTTTGGATTAAGCCCTTTTAAAAAATCTCCCAAAAGCAATTCATCCCTCTTTTGGTTTCAATCATCATATCCTTTGTTCCAGGATAGTCCTACTAGAAGTGGGAAGGAAGAAATGCAACAGCAAGTACCTAATTAAAGTATAAAAGTATAAAACTGTTGTTTTACACTTTGAATGGTTTTAATTTTTGTGAACCGCCCACAGAGCTTTGGCTGTTGGGCAGTATAGAATTGAAAGAAAGAAAGAAAGAAAGAAAGAAAGAAAGAAAGAAAGAAAGAAAGAGGGCTGTCTGTCATGGGGAAATACAGCCCTTTTGGGGCCCAACGAATCCCCACAATGGACCCATCTTCTCTTGTATTAGCAAGCCAAGCCATATGACAGTTACCAAAAACCCAGGAACTTTACCAGGCTTTTTGTGTGTGCACAAAATAGAGGCCCAATTCGCGCAAAATGGAGGGCCAATTTGTGCAAAATGGCAACTGTAAATAATCTAATTTGCACAAATTAGTCCAATTACAGCCACCAATTTGCACAAATTACGCTATTTACAGTCGCCGTTTTGTGTAAATCACAATTGGTGTAAATCTACCCCCCTCAAAAAAAACCTGCGAGTTGGCCAGACTCATTGCATATCAAGTTGGCCAATTTGAGATGGTCGAGCTGGATTCTGGGGGGCCGAACCAACAAAAACTCACAGAGCTTCACCCCCCGAAATAGATTCCCCTGACATCTCTAAATTAAAGAGGCAATTCCTGTTGTAAAAATTAGAGTTAACGTCACAGACTTGTCATGATGGTAACTTCTATTTTTTATTTATTTATTGCCGCCACCATCCTCAACTGAAGCTGCTGTTAGCCTTGTGGGGAAAAGGGATTATTGCTTCTAATCTGTGACTTGGGTCACGGACGCTCAGAATTAGAACATCAGTCACCTACATAAGTGTTTGAGGGGAAGAGCCCTAAACTGCTTAAGATCAAGTGCTTTGGGAATCACAGCCTTAAACCCAATCCACAAAACTATCCCAATGACTTCAGAGGTATTTCAGTAAATTCTCTGAAATTAGTTATTTACTAGCAGCTATTCACAGACTCACCACCCCCAGTCACAAGTGTCAGCAATAAAATAGTTCATGGAAGCATGCCATTATACTTCTCAATTGTTCCTTATTAGAATATCCCACATTTTGTCCTCTTTTAAAACTATATCTGCCACTGATTTTCCAAATTCATTGTTGCTGACCAAGAGCTCCATCAGACGAGCATTTTATTGCACGCTCATTACTGGGCACTCACAGATTGTTGCGGTTGCCTCTCATGCCTCCCTTCTAGCCTTCTTTGCGACAAAAAAACCCACGGTAAGTCCGATTTATTCTGTCTTATTTAAAGACAGAAGTTGTCGCTATCTCCTGCTGTGTGCAGGAAAAGCAGCGGGATCAAAACAGCCCACTGAATGGGCCAAGTGCAAGTTGTTTACTTCCTCTTTCAAAAGGGACAAACGTGCGGGTGGAGAAGCGACAGTAAGCAAACACGATATTCCCGTGTGATGACACTCCAAGTGTAAGTGAGCTGATAGTTTTCCCTAGCCTGGCCAATCACAGACCCCTCCAGCCGGGTGCAGAAACCCTTTGTAAACTTACCATGTACCAGTCTCTGAAATGTTTAGATAAGATCTCAGTTTTTACATTCACCCAACTGCCCTTTCCCACACACTTCTGTCTATGTCCACAATCCAAAGGTCCACACAATTTGCTTTGTAAGACCTGCAGGGTTTTAAATCTCTTCCCACCATGCCCCCCAATCAGCAGCCTCTCTTGTTCCTTGCCCCACACTGGAAATGTTGAGGGATTGTAAAGTGGCTTACAGTGTGATGTCAGGGGGATGTAGGGACTGGTTTTTTTAAAAAATGTAGTAAGGTGTCTTACTAGATCTGCACAAGCCTATGCAGAGGTTCTCTGGATTGTAGCCTGTGTGTGTGTATTTCAGAAAACTATGTAAGGAGATGCTCATTCCGTATGAGAGTGGGATAAACAAAGCCATCAGGAAATAAGTCCATCTGGCATAAGCAGTTGTTTCATGAGTACTGAACAGTAATGTCCTGACAACCAACAGGTCCTGAGATATCATGTGCTTTGGAAAATGCAATTTAAAACAAATGGTGATTACCTAAGGCTGCTACAGAAATATATCCAGTCCTGGAGTGAAGGCAATCAACACCCCACCTTCAGTCATGAATTGTGCAGCAATCTGGCTTGCATAAATACCTGTGATTGCAGCTTGTACGCACATCAGACCATCCAATCTTTCTCTGAGAGCCATCAGGTCAAATCTTGGCAAACAGGAATAAATAGGTGAGAAAACAATGCTTTAAATCTGTGGCTTTAGTTGACTATATATTGAGAGTGTTTTGAAGCCCTAGTAAATGACCATTCTACAATGATGATGATTAAAGATGTGTTCAGTTATTATTGTTCATATAGGGGCAAACCATACGTGATCTCCCAGAATTTTTTTTAACTCAAATGCACAGGGCTGCCAATGTCAGTCTGTGGCAGTGACAGGGAAAGGGAGATGGTATTCAACCCTTTCCTCCTACACGGTTTCCCTGATTTAAATTGCATTTCCCCTGAAGCTGCTGTAAAATAGAGTCACACGTGCTCTGTCTGTGTTTTGTCCCTATCAGACTAACTGCAGTTTGGGGTGCTTTAGGAGGGAGAAAGGTGATTTAGAGCAGGAGGTCACATGGCCCCATCTTGTGGCATCATTCCCATCTCAGGAAGAATTGGATCAAGGCCATGATGGGCCCAGGAGCTAGCCAGCTGAAGTGGGCCCCATACTCTGCCCCTAGTCCTGAACTCACAGATGATATTTGTATATGTACACACATACACTCAACAATGTACAACAATAATGGGGTGGGGATTAGTACATATTTTAACTGAAATAGTCTTCCAAGCTTTTCTGGAAGCAAAAGACGAATATCGTTTTTATGATAGTGAACTCTATAAATACATACGGTGACCATATGAAAAAGAGGATAGGGCTCCTGTATCTTTAATGGTTGCATAGAAAAGGGTATTTCAGCAGATGTCGTTTGTATATATGGAGAACCTGATGAAATTCCCTCTTCATCCCAACAGTTAAAGGTGCAGAAGCTATACTAGAGTGACCAGATTTAAAAGAGGGCAGGGCACCTGCAGCTTTAACGGTTGTGATGAAGAGGAAATTTCACCAGGTTCCCCATATATAAAAATGACACCTGCTGAAATTTCCTTTTCAATACAACCGTTAAAGATACAGGAGCCCTGTCCTCCTTTTCATATGGTCACCCTACAAATACAAGCTTCCCATTTTACAGCATACTGCACATAGCTACAGAAAACATAAATGCACACTGAACTAACCTCCCTCCCTCCCTCCCCCCCTCCCTCTCTCACTCTCACACACACAAAGCTCCATCATACCTTGGAAGAAACGCTGCCTACCGTTGCTTCTCCGTGGACACTCAGTTACTTCCTGTTTTCAAACAGGAAGTAAACAAGGTGCATGAGGGCCATTCAGTCCCTCCTTGTGAACATGCTGCTTCTCCCACACACAGCAGGAAAGAGCAGCAACTTCAGTTTAAAAAATATTTCACATTTTTCTTGCGGCGCAAGGAAGACCAGAAGGGGTGGAAGGCGCACGAGAGGCAGACGATGTCATGTGAGCTACCTCCAAGGAATCCATGAGAGCCCAGTAGCAAGCGTGCAATAAAACGCTCATCAGATGGAGCTTATAGACTGCTTCACTGCCTCATTGAGACAACAGTCAAACAGGACAAATGGGCACACACACAACATTTTCCTTCCTAATGCCTCCCATTTCTCATTGGTTAACCCTGGGCCAGTTGCTTCCTCTCAGCCTAACCTACCTCACAGGATTGTTGTGAAGTTAAAATGGGAGGAAAGGTAGAACATAAATGTAGTAAAATCAAGTAAATACGTTTCTACTAGAAAAAAATAATTGTCACACTAATAATAATGATACACTGGAAAAGAATCGTCGTACAGTATTTTAATAATAAGCCTCCCTAGTATGTAAAATGGCTAACTGTGCACTGCATGTTGTACCCTTGTTTACATGCATGTGCCCTAGCGACAAGATGCATTCAGTACTCTACTTGGAAATGTATCTTTTAGAGACCCTGGGGAAGGAGCCTGAAGATTTTTAATTAAGCATTAAAAATTAGAAGAACGTCTTCTTGCTTCTCAAATACCCCACCCATATGCCTCCATCTTCTCCATGAACATAAACTCAAAGAAACTTTAACAATACAAACTTCAAAGAGTTTTATGGCATATGAAATACTAACACATTTATTCTGGCATAAGATTTTGTGGACTATGGACTTTTGGACATGAGGCGTTTATTGTGCACTTGTCATTCCCTACTCACAGGACCTGTTCAGAAGACACCTTAAACCCTGCTGGCTAAGGCTTTTGGTTAGCAGCAGGTTTTAAGGTGTCTTGCGCGATTCGTTTTGCTAAACCCTGGTCACTTTCTAACCCCAGTCAGATGATCTGCAGCAGGGTCAGTAGCTCTAACTGTGGCTTAAAGTGTGGTGTGTGGCAGCTCAGCTTGTGGTTATTGCTAACCCCAGAGAACCACAGTTTCGCTAACCACAGTCCCTGAAGTGTCATCTGAACAGGCTCATAGTTGTTTACGGGTTCTTTAAATGCTAACATGACCCTCCAGTTTTACTTCTGTGTCTAAAGAGCACTTTTGTTGAGCTATTTTAGAGCAGGGAAAATGTGGTATTTAATTGCAAAGCAAAAGAAAATGCTTTTTGCACTTGTGTATTTGCACTGTTCTGTTATATCCCAGTGCCACCTAGAGGTTATATAGCAGAGAAGCAGGAAAGGAAACACTCTTCATGTAGTGCTTAGATCTCAATTCTGTGACAAAACTGAAAGTAGATACAGTTGATTGTCTTATATAGAACAGCTCTATAGCCTACTTCATTAGATGCATGGACATGCATCTTTAGACAACATTGTGATTCTCCAGTTTCGCTTGGGTCTAACCAGCACTTTTGGCAAGTTCTTTTAGAATAGGGAAATCGCAGCATTTAACTGTGAAAGTGAAAAGCCCCCACTTTTTTCATTTGTATATTTACACTATTCCACTATGCCACCTACTGGCCATGTAGCCCAAAAAGACAAAACAAACAACAGCAACAAACCACAGGAAAGGAAATGCTCTTTGTGTAGTGCTCAGAACTCAATTCTGCAACAAACTCCAAAATAGATACGGTGGATTAACAGCTGATTAACAGCTTTGTGTAGAAAAGCTCACTGTCTCTTTTCATTTTTCTTATGATCTAAAAAACGAAATTCATCCTTTGTTTTTATCTGTACAGATAAAAACAGTGGAGTATGGCCATAGTCTAGTGCACAGTTATATCTGCTTAAGTCATATTGAAATGAGTGAGATTTAATTGCACTGCGTAAGCGTGTGCTGGGCTGTGTCTTCAATGTCTGTGACCTAAGTGATGCTCACAGATCCTTTCTAAGTCATTTTGAAGTGATACCAAACACTTGCATAATACCTGTGCATAAATATATCTCTGGAGCTCACTCACCAATGCAAGATAAGAATAGATTGTTCAAGGTTCTTTGCATCCACGTAGTAGCGACCATTTGATAGAGGCGGTGGTGGCAATACTAAAGAAATCTAGAGCACTGCCGTCACGGTATGTCTTTGCATGGCTAATGCAATCAGCAACCAGCAGTCCTTTTCATAACAAAAGGAAGAAAAAGTACCGCTCTGCATATGATCAGTCTGAATCTGATTTATTAGGAACTTGCCTGGGCACACAGATGGACTGTGACAAACACGGAACACCATCCAGCCCCTTCCAGATGCAGAGAGTAGAGGACGTATAGTGTAACCCTCCAGTCCCAGTTTTCCTATGAACCATGAAGACTGTTGTCTCAGGCAGTGAATTGGGAAGGATGGCTGAACAGAGCCTGTTCCCTTCACCTGGCTGCTTGCCACCCCTGTCATCCCTGTCACTGTTGGACGTCCCCCACCTACTACCCAGTGTTGTTGCCAACTGCTGCCACCTGGCCAGATGCCTGTCCAATGCTATTGAGTGCCTTCTCCATCTACCCAGTTCTGCTGCCGCCAGCCCACAGATCCTGGCTTTGCATTCGCCACTGTCACAAGGCTCTTCAAGGTTCCTGATCATCTGGAGCAGCTGCCACAGCCTGGCTTTCCCTCCAAGATGCAGCTGTGGCAAGTGAAGAACCCAGCAATGGCGTGGGACATATGTTCATTATGTTTAAGTGGAAGTTTAAACTGAATCAGAAAAGCTTTCTAAAGGGTGCTCTGGGCAGAGTCCAGTGGCTTCCACCCATCATCACTGCCCCTCTCTCCTCTTGCAGCAGCTAAAACTAGGAGGCACTGGAGGAGGCAGAGTGCCCAATAGACTCAAAGCCTACACCTCCCCCTTTCACACAAAAAGGGCCAAACAGACATCAACTGTTTCTCTACACCGGGCTTTTTATCCTGCAATTTCGCTGGGGCTTCTGTTTCTGAATTCTTTGCAGGATTAAGATCAGCCCTTAATGCCCCCGGGATTTCATTTCTCTGTAAGTTCTAGCTGTTCCATTATACAGCCACTAGATGGCACTGTGGCTATAGCGCAACTTCATAATTACATGGAAGGATTCAAATTGCCATTTTTAAATACTGCGTTTTCCCCATTACAAATAAAGCCACAGAAATGATCACAAAGCATGGGAGAGACTCTGGAGGTTGATGATGTCATGTAAAGGACCTACAAATATCTGAGAGTAATCAGACTCAATCGCAGGATAAAAGCTTGGTGTAGAGAAGCCCTTATTCTAGAATAGGCAGCTCCCTCGATCCAGATCCTAAAAGGTCCCTCTGCTCTACTATTTATCCTGATTGGGGCCTTTGTACCTACACTAGAGTAAAAATGAAAGATATGTACCTGCTACGTACAGATATAAAATACTGTCTGTTTTGGCCCAGAGCTGCTGTAAAAGTGTGCAAGCTTCCACTGCTGTTTGGTGTTGGCTTTGTTACAGCTCTCTTTGGCAGTGACAGAGGTGTCTTCCTGCCCACCCACCCAGTATGCCAGCTAGCAGTCAGCCTGCTAGGGCGCTGCTCACAGGGGAACAGAAATCAACACATTAGTTCCCTACACAAGTGTGTTTAGGGCTATAGCCTTATCTGACTTACAACAACCTGAAAAGGGGGGAGGGAGAATTTAATACAGGGGTGGGGAACCTCTTTCAGCCGAGGGCCATATTCAATTTTGGAGAAACTCTTGGGCGGCCACATTCCAGTAGTTGGTTGAGGCAAAGGCAAAAGGGGCAGGGCCAAAGATACCCAAAAATAAATTATTATTATTATTATTATTATTATTATTATTATTATTATTATTATTATTATTATTATTATTAGCCTTCCACCTGGGAATGCCCCCAGCGTGACACTGGAGCACAATCAGATGGCGGAAGAGCCATAATGACCTCACTCTGGCAGGAAAAGTCGGGTTAAGTCACTGACTTTCCCAATGCGCAGCTTCACAGGAAAGCCTTGCAGTGGCTGCGAGGTAGCTGCTGCGTTGTATAACCAATGCAGCAGCACCACTCAACCATCGCAGGGCTTTTAAACCGTATCGACAGCCCCCCTGTCTACTCAGAAATAAGCCCCATCAAGAAGATTTCTTAACTGGGAAAGCAAGTGGTGAATGCACACCTACAAGCAGGACATGATTCTCTTCATAGTAGGTCAGTAGGCTGTGAACAGGGATCTGAAGTGGTCAGTTTCCAGGCGAAGCTTCTACTGCAATCACCCTGATGCTTTCATGGAATTTTATAGGAGTCCAAATGATGACATCTTCAGTTTGTAACCTTCCCATGTTTTCCCACTGATTCTTGCCTCTTTTTTCTTACCAGGAAAAATAAACATTAAAGAGGAAGAGATGGAATAGCTATGCGATGCTTTTGGGTTGAGAGTGCCAGGGGTCATCCGCCTCGAAACGCGCAAAGGCATAACATTAAGCACGGCTTCATTTCCTGATCAGATGTTGGTAACAGCAAGGGCAAATGCTCAGAAATCTTTCTGCTGTCATTCTTAGACATTGCTTAGAGTGATGGACGTGAGGAGACGCAGGGCTTTGCTCTCTTGTCAAGACAGCCTCACAGTCTTAAGCAGGTCATAGCACATATGGTATGTCAGAAATGAGTTCAACGGGACTTAGTCCGGGGTAAAGTGAGTATAGGTTTGTGACCTTCATAACTCTCAGCTGAACTTGCCTCAAGGGGCTCTTGGGAGGCAAAATGGCATAAGCTCATGGATGCCATAAATGAGTTCCTTTGTAAAAGGATGGGATAGAAACGTGATAAATGTTGTCATGCACTGCCTTGGTCATGTGAATTGCAGTTTTTATTATTTATCCCATTTGTATCCCACTCTTCTTCCAAATATTTTTTTAAAATACATTATTTATTTATTTATTAATTAATTACATTTCTATACCGCCCAATAGCCAGAGCTCTCTGGGCGGTTCACAAAAATTAAAAAAACATTCAAAGTATAAAACAACAGTATAAAACCATAATATAAAATACAATATAAAAGCTCAACCAGATAAAAACAGCAGCAATGCAAAATTACATAAAATGGGCCTTATTGAAGAATTTCATTTAATAAACTGAAATGTTGCATTTCAGACTTTAAACTTTGATGTAACAAATATTTAATTATCCCAATTAAATGCTGAGAGCCCCCATCCCTCTTCATTTGATTGAGACTTCTTTTTGTTGTTGTTAGCCAAAGGCGTGTACTTTGGAAAGCAAATGCAATTATGCACCCTTCATGCCATCTGCCCCTGAATGTCAGTGTCCTAGCAATGGGCCTGGTGAGTGTGCAGGCAGAAGCAGGAGGCAGACATGAAGTCACGCAGAGAGCGAATGACAGCTTTAGGCAGGCTCCCTTAAATTTGAAATTCATAAGCCGTAATCTAATTAGCACTCCGCTGTTTCACTAGAGTGATGATTAAAATGTTGCTTTTACATTTCTTGGATGGTTGGAAGTACGAGGCTGAAGTCACCAGTAGATTACTAATGTAAGCACTGCCATGGGTTATAGCTGTCTGTCTGCTAAACAAGAATCCTTTGGACACCACCTGGAGCATGCACTGGGACAGAAAACAACTACTTGCCCTGCCACCTCCCTCATGGCCAAGAGTTGCTCATATGGTTCCTGTTACTGCTGCAGAAGCTTGGTAAGGAACAGTGACACCCTAAATGGGCAACCTTGGGCCAAACTGACAGATTTCAGGCTGCTTACACGATCCGTTGTCACTAGTTAGAAGGCAAGTATATCAAAGGAATGGGGGAAAGGCTTGCCGCTTGTTTTTCTTAAAAGGCTTCAAGAATTGCACCACTGCAGGAATTCAGTGGGTGAAGCTTTAGCTAGCCCTGGAAAAGCCTTCTTAGTACCTGTGTGGTACACAGAGCTAGCGTAGTGACTAAGGGTGCAATCCTATGCATGCTTAGGTAGAAAAAAAGTCTTAAATCTCTCAGCACTTCCCAGCTAGCGCCACTGGCTAGGGAATGCTGGGAGTTTTAGGATTTTTTTTAAAATGCCTAAATATGCATATGATTGGACCCTAAGAGATTGAACCCTGTCATTTCTGGCTCAAATTTAACCTGTTGGTTGTTTTATTATGGTTTTAATTTTTGTGAACCGCCCAGAGAGCTTCGGCTATTGGGCGGTATACAAATGTAATAAATAAATAAATAAATAATCGTATTGGTGCTTTGTTTTAGGCAGCAGAGCTTTTAATGAACCGAGATATTTTTATCTAACAAGAAGTTATGCTTTAGGCACTTTGTTTGCGGCTGCCTGGTTGTTTCAAGAGTATTTTACTCTTCTGCTTCTATTTGTCTGCCCCTCCTGCTATGTGTGTTTATATCTGATTCTACATTTTAAATTGTGATGGCTTTTATTGACATCTTATTGTGATCCACTTTGAAAAATTATTTTAAAATAAAAAGTGGGACATACCTTTTTGAAATAAAATATAAATTCACTAAGTGGTTTTAGGCAAGCTCTCTCAGCCTTAGTAATAAATCTGACCAACCCTAGAGGGTTGTTGTAGGGATTACCATAGCAACATCTGCAAAGTGTTCTGAATACTCTATGGACTTTAAATTAGGGTGACCATATGAAAAGGAGGACAGGGCTCCTGTATCTTTAACAGCTGTATTGAAAAGGGAATTTCTGCAGGTGTCATTTGTATATATGAAGAACATGGTGAAATTTCCTCTTCATCACACCAGTTAAAGCTGCAGGTGCCCTGCCCTCTTTTAAAATGGTCACTCTAGTATAGCTCCTGCACCTTTAACTGTTGGGATGAAGAGGGAATTTCACCAGGTTCTCCATATATACAAATGGCACTTGGTGAAATTCCCTTTTCTATGCAACTGTTAAAGATCCAAACTGTTAAGGAGCCCTGTCCTCCTTTTCATATGGTCACCCTAACTTTATAAATGCTATGCATTAGTTTTATTATTTCCCAACTTCTTACCCAGAGCAAAGCAGAGCCAGCCCTATACAAAAGTTCCATCAGCAGAGATTTCCTCCATTTTCAGAAAGTGGAAAATAATACAAAATAATAAAATAAGACTTTAAAAATTTGTGCCTAATACAGGCCCAAATGAGTAACATGATCAGTTTTGATAGGCTTAGTTGGGTAGGGACTCTACTGTCCTTGTACAAAGCACATGTATGTCTTTGGAAATTAAGGACAGGCAAAAATGAGTGCATAGAGATATGATCTTAATCCCTCCAAGAATGGAAGCAGAAGTAGTAGGTTAAAAAGCCTCATTTATAAAAGCGCTTAGACATTGTGGGGTATGGACACACTTAAGTGAGGACACACTTGAAACCGGGAGCTATTAGAGGCCCATAGCTCCATGTAAGAAGGAAAGAAATTGAGAGGGGGGATGCCCATTACCTGGGAAACCCAAGATCTTGAAGCTGGTCCAATATATCACTTCTGTTCCAAATGTCTGATTATCCCCATTTTAGCTTCAGCTTGCAGCTGAGGCTGTGAATTTTATATCGTCATTCAGTTTGGTCCATTGCTTCCTGATTACTCTGATTAGGTATTTAGTCATGTACTGTGACTTGTCAGCTTTAAACAACAAACTTGAGATGCGTCAAGTTAATTTTAATCAATCCCATAGTTCTCTGTTAGACTTTAAACTCTTCTTCCTTAAACTCATCATTGTCTCTATGCACTAACTGTTAGGCATCAAATTAAGCTAGCAGAACATGTTAACCTACTGGCATGCATGACACAGTTTTTGAATTTCCTGCATGTTTAAATGGCTCCTCTGTTCCCCTGTTTCCATAATTGCCTTCACACACAGCCATTCCACCTAGGTGAAGCACAGGGAGAGACAGGGGGGCTTGGCTCACCCCTTCCTAAAACTGTCTCTTGCTGTGGCTCTGGTACCATATTTTTCTTACTTTCTTCCTCCTTCCTATACCTTTCCCATTTGCATTGAGTTGAATAGTTTGTAAATCATTATTTCAAGCGGTGAACCACCTTGAACAGTTTGGCAGAAGAGCATTATATAAATGTAGTGAATAAGCAAGCAAAATCAATACGTCTTACCAAAAACAGTTTTTAAAACCTCCATATAGCTGCTGTAGACATTATCTAGTTAGTTTTTTTTAAAAAAAAGGTAGAGAAATTTAACCACTAGGTAGAGAAGACTCCATATTAAATTAGTACTGAAAATTATTTATATGGTGTCTACAAACATTTTTCCCTATCCTACTTTTTTGCATTTATCAGTATGTTAGTAGATGTTTTGCCTTTTTTGATTAGTCAAGTGGACAGGAAAGTCTGATGCATTTTTGATAGTGGTGAAATAAAAATATATTTTCTTTTCCAACAATCATTGCTTATATTATCTCATTACGTATTTGCTAATGGAACATACAGCAATGGGGCTTCTTTACATGAGCGATTTATTGCATGATTGTCATTGGCCACTCACAGGTCCTTTATATTACGCTGTCAACCTCCAGGACATTTCCTGTGCTTTTCCCTGGTAATCTCACTTTTAACTCCCTGCCTCCTGGAGATAATGCAGTATTTAAAATAATCACAAATAATTGCGGGATTTTCCCAGCATGTAAAGCTGGCATGGTGCTATAATTCCACCAGTAGATGGCACTGTTTCATTTAACTTAACAGCATTGCTGAGAGGGGATGTTTTCAATTCAAAATTACATCTAAAGGAGCCAGTCGTGAATGTGGAAAGACTCCAGAAGAAGAAACCCTGGAAAGGATGAGTTTCCTTCCCCCTTAATGTAGAGGAACAGCAGCAGGGATTCCAGATGCTGTCAGACTACAATTCACACCCCCCCTGACAATTAGCCATGCTGGCTGGGGCTGATGGGAATTGGAGTCCAGCAACACCTTGAAGTCCACACGCTCCCCACTCTTGGTGAAGAATTCTTATCTGTAGCACCAACATTTATAGTTATCAAAAACACCTATTCAAATATACACACAGTGCCAGGGGCAGACATAATATCAATGCTTGCTATAATTTCACTGACCAAAATGAAAAAGAAGGAGGGATGGCCAATTTCAAAGTATGGATTGTATACACTGGCAATGAAATGTACGCTTGCCCAACATACTATAGAAAGCAAAGGTCCGGTTAGTGTTTTTAGCTGTTAATGTATTAAATTTCGGGGCGACATTGCTGTGCTACAGGGGCAAGGAACGTAGTTTTGGAAGTACTATAGGAACTCATATCTTTGAAAGTTAATTGGTCTCTTCGTGTCAGCTGCAGTTTAAAACAAATCAAAGAAAGCTCCCTCAAGACTCATTAAACAGCTTACCACCAACACATTAGTGTATTGTGCTAAATATATTTGCTGAAACTGATGTCAACAGCAGCTAACATTTATGAAAAGCTTATGCAATATTAGAAGAGCTTAGAAATATTAAGTGTTCCATTTAAGAAAATCAGATTATGCTTAGTGGTAATTAACATCTGCAATTGCAAACAATCTAAAGTCAACACAGTTCAAGTCTAACACTATCATTAGCATAAAAGTGCTAATGTTAAAACTGCCGGTTGATTTTTTTTAAAAAAGAAAAAAATGGTGTTCAAATGGAGAGTTGTTAAACACTTGAGCTTCTGTTGAATGAGCATTTACCTCTGCTTTGTCACTAGGAGATAGCAATGTGTAGGACAATGTGGTAGTTCTCTCTTGGAACAACAGCCAAGGTGTAAAATATAATGGCCAGAATCCAGTACAGAATTATACATGTTTAAGCCCCATTGATTTCATATCTGTACACTGCATTGTGACCAATGTGTGCAAAAACCTTTAAATCGAGCCTGTGCATCTTGTGACCACCAAATTAAATGGAGATCAGCAGTCATGTATTGTTGTCTGCCAGATGCTTGACATTCCCCCTTTTTATTTTTTGCACTTTCAAGCAGACAGCAAAACCAGGAGATGTATTGAGGTCCTTGTGGGTCTTATGAAATCAGTAGGGCTTAAAACATCTATGACTGTTCTCATCCATCTAGCTCAATATTGTATACTAATGGCAGGGTCAATATGGATGTGACATTAAACATATCTTTGAATCCCAGGCTTGGAATTATCCTCTTCTCTTTTTAAGCTTACAGCAGCCATTGGAGCTCCTGAGTTCAACCACAGCACAGGAGAAGGCAGACTAACTCTTTCCCCTGAAAAATCTCTCTTTCTCTCTCATTGGGCTTCTCTAGATGAGCGAATTACAGCATGCTTGTGACTAGCCACTCATGGAAGTTTGCAGGTCAATTACAAGACATTGTGAACAACCAGGACATCCCCTCTGGTATCCATTGAAAATTCCGCCATGGAAGGTATCACTTTTAAAGTGGTAACATCCTAAAAAAAGTGGGTTCTTCATCCACTAGATGGCACTGTCTCAATTAAAGTGAACGAGGGGAAGTATTCAGTTCAGAGCACATGGTCACCCCTCTCCGCCCATGTAATGTAGCCCATAACAATTTTGCCAAAAAGCAGGAAGCACAAACACCTCAGGTAAGTAACACAAGTTCCCCTTAATTAAAAGATACCCCCCTCTCATACTCTCACACACTGATATTTGGAGCACAAACTTTCCAATGTCTCTGGTAAAGATCATTCCAACCTGTTACCCAATCTTTTAGAAACAGCAACTACTAAACATTAAACCTGGGACCTTCTGCCTGCAGAGATGTGTTCTACTGCTGGGTGATGTGCCTCCCTCCAGCCAAAGCTTATCATTTCGGAGGAAGTTAATGACTTCTGTGCAACCCATAATAGCTAAACCTTTGGAAAAGATGCCAGGTGAATCTGCTTGAGCAGATTCTGATTTTCTATTGCACTGACCACCTGCAGTTTTCCATGATTTCCCCAATTTTATACAATCAAGCCTCGAGTAAGCCAGGGTAGGAGGTAAGATGTTTCCCCCTCCTTTTCTGTTTGATTATTAAATATCAACCAGCTTAGAGAAGAGTCATTAAAAGGGATCACAGCTGCTGGTTTCCTTTCCTGAGAGCTCCATTCCTGATATCTGCCACTAAGTTTAGTCTGTATCATTTATATTTTTCTCCATTGTGGCCAAAAACATTAGGAATTGCACAGAACTTTGTAACTCTAAAAGCTGGTGCTGGCAGAGTGATCTCAGCATAGCAGCCTGGAGGCTTTGTTGCTGAACACCCAGTGTGATGTTGTATTTCAAGTGTTGGACTAGGACTAAGGAGGCCCAGGTTCAAATCCCCACTCAGCCACAAAACTCACTGATGTCCTTGGGCCAGTCACTATCTCTCAGCCTCGCCTACCTCACAGGGTTGTTGAGATGCTAAAACGTATGTGTGGATGGGTAGAGAGAACCATGAATGTTGTCATGAGCTTCTTGGAGGAAAGGTGGGATACAAATAGAATCATAAATAAAATAAACGTAGTAGGTGCACAAAACATAGCAACAAGTTGGACATGAGGCAGCAAGTTAAATTGTTTTCTAAGTTGCCTTTGTTCTTGCCTAAAAAGTGTTCTGAGTGACCTCTCATCAGCCTTCCTGAACCTGGTTCCCTCCAGGTGCTTTGGATTTCAGCTCCCATCAGCTCTTGCCAGCATAGCCAATGGACAGGACCACTGGAAGTTGTAGTTCAAAACGTCTGGAGGGCACCAGGTTGAAGAAGGCTACCCTACATGCTCTCAGGGCTGCTCTATGTGTCTAAGGTCTGTTTCATATGCACAGTGACTCCCCACCCCCACCCCGCCTGCAGGAATGTGCAGGGCCCGCCAAGGAGGTTTGTAACCCAGTAGAGATCGCTTGGGGGTGCAGACTGTATAAACCAGGGCCTTCCCATGGGGCTTCTAAATATAGCTGCCTTGATCAGTACAAAGCAGCTCATGAAAAGGTGCTTTTGCTCTGAAACATAAATACACATCTAATAAAGCATATATTTCACAATGAAATACGGTCCACATGCTTGGTAGGACAGAACTGTATAAATCTGCACAACAGCAATAACAACAACAACAGACAGATACACAAAATGCATTTCGTTATAAACGGAAAGAATAAAATCATTTAGAATCCATGTGTCTCATATTCAGTAAAAGAAAAGCAGATATCAGCCACTTAATATCAGCAAAGCACTTGGCTGAGATTTTGCCATAAATCTCTCCACAGAAGCAGGGAAATTCTAAATGGCTGGAGTTTTATTTTATTTAAAACAGGGTTAGTTAAGTTCTACAACACAAATAATCTGCACTAGCTGAAGAAATGGCTTAGAACTGAGTAAAAAGATTTCTCCGCTTCATTTCCCCCACATCAGTTCAACTTTATATAAACTACATTAGCATAAGTAAATAGTAATACACAACACTTGACAAGAAAAGAGCTATTTTCATCAGTTAATTAAATGTATATGCTGCCTCTCCCTAGATAAAACCCCAGTTTAAAAGACATAATATGCTGATAAACAATAGAAACATAAAGCTATTGTGTTTCCCAAAACAACACACCTTTCAAAATGGTTTTAAATTGTTTTTATTGATTTAAGTTGCATACTGCCTTAATGGTCTTTTAGCAGATAAGGCAGGATATAAATGTTAATGAATAAAGTTACTCATGATCATGTGGAGGTTTGTTTACTAGAAAAAGCCACTTTGCTGCTCTGATAAGCACAAAGAAATTCTGCTAATCTACATGAAGAATATATATTGCACCTTTCACATCTGTACCATTTGTACATAATAATTGAATTTATATAGCTTATTTTGCTTGCACCTCCCCAGTGAAGCGTGAGAGGAACATTTGTTGGCTTATGTGTTTTGACATTTCCAGGATGTCTTCATCATCTCGAAGGTGTGAAGATTAGGCTTCCTTAACACCTCAGTAAATCTTGTCTCAGCAGCCTAAACTTTCAGGAGACCACGATCCCTGTCTTCATTAGAGACACAGCTGCAGCTCAGAGATCAGGGCTGGCTCAAGACATTTTGCTGTCTTGAGGTAAATGACAAGAAGGCATGTTTCTCTCCCCCATTGTCCCCACACTGCATCCCATGTACAGAAAATCAGTTGAACTACCAGTTGAGTTTTACTTCAACACTGGCAATCAGGACAGCATAGCTGAGGGTAGGCAGCTTGCTAAGGGGGCACACAGCAGACTCTTGTGACACGCAAAACCCTGTCCTTCAACACCTCACTTTGCCACCCATTACCTGCTGCCTGAGGAAGCCACCTTACTCTACTTCATGGAAGGGCCAGCCTTATCAGTGAGAGTGGGGTATACGTTGCCATGCAAAGTCCTGGCATTATTTGTTAAATATCTCACAGCAAAACTGACTTCCCAGTCAGGTCTCAGGGAGCTACTGTCAACCAATTCTGGGCTAGGTAGACCATTGCTCTGACTTATTACTTGTAAGCTTAACTGAGCCCCTTCTCACACATCTTGGCAATTGTTCTCAATGCCTTGGTTACATCACACTTAGATTACTGCAATGTGCTCTATGTGGAGGTACCCTGAAGCATCCTTCCCCAACCTGGTGCTCTCCAGATGTGTTGGAATGCAACTTCCATCATTCCCAGCAACCGTGCTTTGGACCTCAGTTTTCATCACGCTAGCCAGCATAACCAATGCTCAAGAATGCTGGGTGTTGTAATCCAAAACACCTGGAGGGTACCAGGTTAGGAAAGGCTTTTTTAGGTAATGTGTCCAGATCGACACATGTAATTGCATTCCAGTTTTACCCATCCCTTAATTGTGGGGGAAGTCTTTGAGGTTCATCACATGATGCCGAAATCACACATCCTTACTGGGACTTTCTGCTTCTGGTTTCTTTGCAGGATTATGGTGAGGTTCTTTACATGGCAGACACATAATTTGAATGGAAAGCTTCCTTTTTCAGCAGTGTTCTATATGGTTCAATATAGAGAGCCATCTAATGGCTGTATTACAGTGCAATAATACCATCATAACACATTGCTAACATTTTGCATTTACATTTGTTACTGGATTATGGCCGATCTTTTTAAAAGTGAGATAAAGCTCAAAACCACAGGAGTTGCTCTGGAGTTTGACGATGTCATGTAAAGGAACCACAAACTTCCATGAGTGATCAATCATGAGTGGGCAATAAAAGCTTCATATAGAAATGTTCTCAGTTTGCTGTTGTACATACACATGAACTTTGTCCTCAAAGAATGTTTATTTTTTAAAAAAATGAATTACTCCAATGCATCCATCTACCTCCCTTGTGTAGTAGGAGGACACAGTAGACAAAGCAAGTTGAAACAAGTTTCTTTAATCACTGTTTTTTCTTACCATTTTTTCTTCCTTCTTTCTGCAGCCTATTGTCTTCCTTCCTTCCTCCCCCTCTTTCTGCCAGCAACAAACTTCTGAAAAACAAACTGATACGTAATTGGGATAATAAGTCAGGTTTCAGGAAGCTTAGTGACTAGGAAGTAGAGATGATCTGAAACCAGCGAAGCCAGAATCACGGGGGGGGGGGGAGGGGGCTGTCTTCACAGCACCAGGTTGGCACCGCCTCCCACCTCAACCCCATGCTTTTACTCTCCCAAGGCGGTCAGGTAATCCCGATGCCAAGGAGGAAGCGCGGGGTTTCTGGGCGGCCATCCAGGTCCTGGAGTTGCCCCCACCTTCTTCTTGGTGGAAATCTGGTCACCTTCCACCAGACTCCATGTCCAGGTTGACCCTGAGTTGGCCGCAGAGTGACATTACATGGCGGAAGTGCTGTGTTGACATCATTCCCTTTGAAAAAGTCACAGTAAATCCCTGACTTTTTCATATTGCAGCATCGCAGGGAAGCCCCACAGTGGCTGCAAACCTGCCTTGTCTAACTGACGGGGCGCAGATCCACAGCCACTGTGGAGCTTTCTCCACATGTAGACAGCCCCAGGCTTTATATGGCCAACTGTAACCACATTGACCCCTTGTGTCACTTGACCTCTACTGAGATATCCGCTGCAGTACCGCTCTCTGACAACATGCAGTGGCCGTGCATAAATACAGCTATCTCTTTTGGCCAGCTATCACAGTGAAGAGTGTAACATGCCTAGATCTAGCTGTCAAAGTACTGAGTTTAAGACCCATTGTAGCTTATGTGACTCTGGAATTGTAAGTAAATGAGCATATGACATATTACAGCATTGTAAAGAAATAAGAATATGACAAGTGGTCTGGTGTATAGACATAGTTTGAGTGGTGAATCTGCTATGGAGCTGTATTCACCCCATTTTGCTCATATGTATACCTCTCCTCAGATAATCAACATCAGGACTTCTTCCTTTTTCCAGAAGTCCATTGTGTAGCGTGTGGATTGGCTGATCTTCGTGACAATCATGAAGATGCTTCCCTCTGCCTCTTTCCAGCTAGCTGTGCAGAATTTTGATTGGCTTGACTTTGTGACAATTATGAAGCCGCTTCCTACTCCCCTGCCCAAAATAATATTTTGATTAGGAAAAAAACTAACCCCATATGGGCTTGTTTTTAAAGTACTACGTAAACATTCAACTAGATAACATGGCAGGCACCTGATTTATTAATTTTTAAATTACTGATTCATGCAATGGATCAGCATTGCATTTGGTGCTGTGGCTGTATCTCATTACAAAAGCTCCATCACACTGGGGGGTTAACCCGCTCCCTACCTCGTTTCTCTGCCCATGTTTTCCTTCCTCAAGTTACTTCCTCTTTCAAAAGAAGAAGTACAGTACGAGCACAAGGCCCAGTGAGTCTGCTGCTTTAATGGTGCTGCTTCTCCTGCACACAGCAGGAGAGAGCAGCAATTCCTAGTTTAAAAATACATTGGCATTAATCAGGTTTTTTTTTTGTTGCACAAGGAAGGCCAGAGGGGCGGGAGGCAGATGGCGTCATGTAAGGGACCTGAGCAAACTCCCTGAATGCCCAGTAACGAGCGTGCAATAAAACTCTTGGTGGATGGAGCTTCAAGAATGCAGGGAGCAAGGGGAAGCAGATCTTGCTCTGCAGGAAAAACAAACAGTAGGTAGGTATGTCATGCATCCAAACCTAAGTAATGTATGAGTGAAATGGCATGAATCCACTTTTCAAAAAGAAGTTTGATTATGAAGGAGTTGTGTTCGCAATAAGGGGAGAAATAAAAACTCCATCTCTGGTGGCTGTGTTATACATGCAAGTCATTACTTCACATTGCAGTTATGGGGTGATAAAACAGAGTTGCTCTTACTCTTATATAAAACCCACTGCCAAGAGAGATTAAATTGTTGAGGACAACGGGCAAGGCCTTTTCTGGGGAAGCACCCTAAGGAGGGCAGATTAATACCACTTTTGCCTAGTTTTAGATACTCTGAAGACTTGTTTAGGCTAGATTTTAATGAGTTTTAAAGTTTTATTCTTCTCTGGCTGTTTTAAAGATTGCTTACTCTGTTCTTAATTTGATAGTTTCATTTTTAGGGCAGAATTTATATTTTAATTCACATGCAGTTTGACACAATATGTCATTATGCTGGTGTTGCAGTGGGTACTATGGTAGCATTATGATGCCCTCATTAGTATTACCAGTGTTTTATAGGATTTATCCTCCTGCCCAGTCTTCCTCAGTACAATCTTCACTCCCCACCCTCAGGCCATATCGCTCTGCAGTCACTGGGTGTATCTACTACCTATAAAGCCTCTTGAAACTATGTTCATGATACTAGAGAAGGACCAGTTAGCTTTAACATCTCATGATAAGAGTCTCTGCACTCACCTCCAGTTTCAGATTTGTTTACACAATCCAGGAGGAATCATCACATGGGATGCAGTGAAATCGGTTTACCTATAAGGGTTTTGACTTATTCCATCATTCAAACTGAGTTTTGCAATATATAGAGGAAGGAATGCTGATAGTGTTGCATGTTCAAAAACAATGTTTCAGAAATTATTGCTGGCTGGAAGGCGGAGAAATGAGTGGAGAGGTGATATAGGAAGGTGACATGGTAGCTTTAGGCAAGTAACTATTTTCTCAGGTTGTGCCTGTTGGCAATGTGTGGTCAGTAATACTGGCTTTAAGGGGCTGTTGTAAGGCTATGTGAAGCACTTTGAACAGTTTAAATGAACTACATAAATTAAAATAAGGTATTAATACCTTTTAAAAGGAAATGCTAAATGTGAATTGGCTTTAAGACAAATTTTAAAACATGTACAATATGGTAACACATCAGTAGTAATTCTTTAAAAATGTACAGTTTAAACAGATTGGCAAGAACATTAGATATCATTATAAGTTCAATGCACGGTGACAGACATTTACAGAAATGGTACACGTTTACCTTCATTTCATCCTGCATCAAGAACCCATTTTATTAGGAGATAGTACAGCTTGGACAACTTGAATGTGAATTCTCTATGAGTATATAAATCCTTGTAACATATATATACACACAAACAAATTATACAAACATTATAGACGCTATAAAACATTTTTCTTGGATGGGCTTTTTGATATCTGCTTGAATCATGAATTTGTTACATTTTGTAGTTTACTGGTGCTGCCCATGCCACCTCATCTGGCTACACATGCTTTGCCACAAGCACTTTAAAGTAGTGGTAGTAATATCATTCTAAGAAATATAATTTTTTCAATATTAGTTATTAGTAATGGACAAAACTAATATTTCTTTAGACCTTTGAGTGCTCTGCTTTGTAAAATATTATAAATCTTGGTGGTGATGGGACTTATAGGGCACAATCCAGACAAAAGTTAAACATGTTAAGACCCAGTGATTTCAATAGGAAAGTAAGCTCAGGCTAGCTATTTCCCACACTCTTGTCACTGAAATCAGTGGAACCTAACTTTGTATTATACTATTAGCCTGTGTGTATGTGTGTTTGTAATCCTATTACTGTATGGGTTTCCTGTTAGAATTTGACATTTTTGCACTACTTACTTTGTCTCCTTTTATAACATATTGCATGTCATCCCTAACACTCTATGCTTCTTATAAAGCCTTAAAGAGTTCTAAATATTAGTAAGAGCTTACTTAGAGGGGGGAGGAACCAAACTCATAAGACGCCATTTGCACTCCAATATATCCGCCATCTTGGATGTAAAAAAAAAGTGACATTATTTTGTAAGGCTGAAACTACAGATTTGAAATATTCTAATCAGATGTGGAGGGAAGCAACTGATTTGATTTGGTGCTGGATGTGGAGAGTTTGAAGAATAAATCCTGGTGTTTGCATGGCCTCATAAAAATAATTACAGAAACATTAGGTCAGGTAGGCAAGGTGCCAATACTCTACCAATTTATTTTCTGGAGAAATTTGTTTAAACCCCCTTAAACACTTACTGACCACCCTTCATCTGTTTATTCTTCTTTGCTTTTCACTCAGGTATGCATTTTATAAAGGCTACACTCTAGAGCACCGTGAGTAGAAGAGAGAAAAAAGTGCATGGATGCATAAGCCCTTGCACAAGTTATGTGTCCCACAAACTATGACAACGGATTGCCACACATGGAATAGATTCTTCTGAATGCAGCTGCATTTTTCTTGCAAAAGAACAATAGCTGATTTTCATGCAGAAGCCTGTTTCTACATGCAAAAGAAAATATGTAATGCTTTTGATCGAAAACAGATGCACACATTTTAGGAAAAATGTTAGCAGTGGACAAAGATATATTCTTGTGTTTTTGTGGTACATGCCTCAGTAGGATAGCAGACACTTTCCTTTGCAATCTTTTACCTATTTCATTATTTTTGATGATAACATCAACCATCCTTCTCCTATAGCCATTTCTTTCAATCTTTACAAAACTACTAAAGGTTTCAGGTATAGTGGTAGCACCTTTTTCCTTGGTGCATTTTAAAGACCAGAGGCACAATCCACCGGGAAACCTGTGCAACCCCAATGCAATGCCTGATTAACCTGTTACATTTCTGTTCTTGCACACTTTCAGTAGGGTTTATACAGCAGTGGGTCCCAGCTGATTAAATCTCAAAGCAGTGTTATTCAGTCACCAGTAGAAATAAGAGTCGTAGCAGGCATTTCATCTGAAATGGTTCCAGTAAGCCAAATTGTACTCTTATATGAATAATCCAGCAGAAATGAATGTATTACTACAATGTAACGTCAGGCACATAGTTAGGAAAATTGTTCTTGCCTCATCCTCTTTCTATTGCTTTTTAAAAAATATTTTTATTTGTTAGCAAACTAGAATAGAGCAGAAGAAAACAACCATTCATTTACTCTTACAAATAATAAAAGAACCATGAAACTTATCAGTGTTTCAATTTGATGGATAAAGTAATAAAATAAGAATATAAAAGAGAAGTATAAGTTAACTATGCTACATCTATGGCCATTTCACATGTTTGATTGTTTATCTCATTGCAACTGCTGCTAAGAAGAAGCCATACAATCCAGAAACTCGTGACATATACACTGGCAAAAACCATAAACCATGAGAATAACAAGACTCGAGGGAACAAGGCTGACAAAGACTACCCCAAGAGTGACTTTCTTTGATACCAGTAAGTAGATCCCTAAAGGCAAAGAACTAAAATACAACAGGCCTAGCAACCAAACTAGGACTCGAATCGAAGTCTGGAAGAGCAAGGATGTACAGTTCCACACCGTCCAGTTGTGGGGCACAGATGCAACAGAGTCAAAGCTTGTGGGCCTGTAGAATTCCACCACAGGGGTTGAGTTCAGGGTTGGGGCACTCTCTCTCTGCACTTCCATAATGGTAATAACCAGACAGTTGGATGAAGTGTGAGAAGGGCTAACGAGGGAGGCCAGCCTTTTCGGAGTCAGTAAGAGTTCTGTAGGATTGTCTGGTAGGCACTTCTTCACCTTTCCACCATAAGCCAAATTTACAAGGATATTGTTGTCATCAGGAAGACTACTGACCTCATCATCAGGCAGGCACGTCTCAAATCTACAGAATGGGCAAACAATGACTCCCTGAGGAGAGTCCCCAAAGTCTATGATCTTGCAAAGGCATTTGGCACATACTCTGTGGCAACACTCCAGTACTTTAGGTTTTCTCTGTCTCAGGTTATAACGATTGTAACAGATCTTGCATTCCAGCTCATCTGAGCCCTGGGACTCCACAGTATCCTCTGGCAGTAGACTGGTCATTTCTTTTTAATGTGGTTTAGACCTGTGGTAATGTTAGCCCAAGACTGATCCTTGTTTACCAACTAATATTTTAAAGCTCCTTTCTAATTAGCACATCATTCCTATCCATCAAGGTGGACATCACCAATAGCCTTCATGTTCAGCCTCTCTCCATCGCTATATGCTTTGTTCTTCAATATTTTTCATATACAAAATATAATATGTAGTTTCTGTAGAGGAGAAGGAAAAAGATACATGAATTCATATCCTTGTTTACAACTTTATTCAAGAAGATCTTGTGAGTCTAATATACTTGAGAATTCTATTTTAAACTTTAGGCTGCAATCCTATACACACTTCACCAAGAGTAAGCCCCAGTGAACTTAATAGGAGTTACTTCTGAGTAGATACATAAAGGATTTCACTGTTACTTATTTTCCAATAATAATTTTCCAATAGCATGCATGGCGAACATGATAACTTGGTTCCGAAGAAGTTTAACGAAGGCCCTGAAACAAGGATCTGTCCTTCTACATATATAGGGCCATGAGCTTGGATCCCATGTATCCAGATTATAAGCAGTTCTGAGTATTAATATTCAATAAGAGGTTATGAGTTACTGAATACTGGTATTCAATAGGGCATATTAATTTGTGGGTGGTGGCAGTCTATTTCTCAGGGAAATAGTTATACGATGTTTTGCAGCCTTGCTGCAGGGTCGAGCCTTAGACATAGGTCTCCACAACCCCTTTTAGACCCACAATACACCCATTACTCAATGCACTACTCCATACATAAGTTATTATCCTCCCTCTAAACTGATGTGGTCAGATACATGTCCTAGGCCTTTTTTTAAAATCCCCCAGTCCAAAGGAACAGTACTTGTTTACATATGGATGCAATGGGGATTAACACTGGGTGGGAAAATTCAACCCCACAACTCTCAGATCCATGAACCTGTACCTTACTTACTTGGTTTTTTTAAAATGCATTTTACTATTCAGTCAAAAAGGATCCCAGAGCAGTTTACATAAAATCAATAAAAACAAGACCTTGCCTGTATAGTTATAATCTAAAAGCCACAAGACATTTTTTTTTTAAAAAAATGCAAACCTATGTGGCAGGGTGTTGCTGTTTTATTCTTTTACTATGTACAGCACCATGTACATTGATGGTGCTATATAAATAAATAAATAAATAATAAAAAAAAATTAAAAAATGAGGAGAAAGAAATAAAACCAAGAAACTCAGGCACCAGTTCTTAAAGTTACAAAGTTCTTATAATGATCAGCTGGAATGGAACCACTGTAGGGAGTTGTTGTTGTTTATTCATTCAGTCGTTTCCGACTCTTCGTGACTGCATGGACCAGCCCACGCCAGAGCTTTCTGTCGGCTGTCGCCACCCCTAGCTCCCCCAAGGTCAAGTCTGTCACCTCCAGAATATACTGTAGGGAGAGATGAAGCCAAATGGAGCTCATTTCTCAGCAAAGTCAATGGAGTGGCCCTGCTTCATATCTCTTCCTCTGTTTCTGCCTGGTGGAATAGCTGCTGCTAGGTGACAGAATGCATTATAAAACCATAGTTTAGTTTTAAAAACTATTCTATTCACTATGATTATTATGTACTACGAAAATCCTTACCACGGTGCCTTTACTCTCAGTTCTTTTGTGCTATGGCAGAATGTCAATTTGGTTCTCTCTATTATTAGGAGAAAACCTATTATTAAGATTCTTTAGTCATTTCTGCTACTGTCTACAAGATATATGGAGGAAACACCTGCGGTCAAAAACTGAAAACCACAAAGATCCTGTTCAAGAAAGTGTGTGAAAGTGTCATCACAGATCTGACACAAATAGAGGTTGGCGGTGTAAGTTGGGAGTTGGAACATGGTCTGGGCTTGTGGTACAATTGTTCCAATTTCTTCTAACATTGGCAAGATTGTTAATATGATTCTACAATTATCACTGTTTGTTAAAGACACCTACCACCAACTACCAACCAACCAATAAAATGTAGGGGGAGGTACAAAGGAGATCTGGAGGGGGATGCGCATCTCAACGGAAGTACAGTGATACACTGGTGCACACGAGAGGAGAGGTGTAAAGATGAATGAAACGTAAAAGTGCAAAGGGATAAGTTGATCAGGCTTTCACCCGCTATGGAAACGATGGAGGATAATTCGAAGGTAAACGTGCAGGTGTGATGGAACTCTATAAGTTTTCCATTTAGCTGAGTGGATTTCTTTGTTTAGGGTGTGGTCAATAATGTAACATATAAGACCAATTCTGGCCCACTTGCACTGCCTGCCTGTATGTTTCTAAGCCAGATTCAAGGTGCTGGCTTTAACCTATAAAGCCTTACATGGCTCAGGACCTCAATACCTGACGGAATGCCTTACCCTACCTGAACATCCCCGGAACCACAATCAACATCTCCCCCCACCCCGAATGCCATCTCCAAGGGAGACTTGAAAGGTGGCAACAAGGCAGAGGGCCTTTTCAGGGGTCCCCTCCCCGCTGCAACTATGGCCTGAGTTCCCCACTGAGGCTTGCCTAGCACCAAAACTGTCATTTTTTTTGCGCCAGGTAAAGACCACCCTCCACTGCCAGGCATTTAATGGTATATAATGAGGCATCTATGTTTGCTGTTTTAGAACAAGTCTATTAAGAAAACATTCTTTATTTAAATATTTTTTAGCTGTATACATTGTTTTAATTCTTCTATGATAATTTTAAACTGTTTTTATTATGAGACACAATATGCAGATATAACCAAGATATGACCAACACTTAAGGTAGCAGCAGTGCTCAAATATCATTTCTCCAGGCCTGATACAAATTTAAAACACCTCACCCCATGAAAGTCCTTTGTTTGGTTTTTAATAAAATTTATTGGTATTCTTTAGATTCCTTTGTTTAAGCTGTTTACACTTCTGGCTGCTTGATTTGTATTTATAATCAATTTATGTTATATCATCAATTTATAACCACTTATATCTATGAATTGCCCCTTAAGATGCCCTTTAGCTGATGGTCCCTATCCCTAGTGTCAGTTCCTCAATGTACTCCGGACATCACCAGAGACCAAGTTGTTCCTAGATTCTTCATATCTCTGATTACCTAGGTGCTTGCCTTTCGTTCCTCCTGCTATACCACACCCTGTCATCTCTTCCACCTCCTGCCTGTGCCCAGGAAATCCCAGCAGGAACAAAAGATCTCCGGGTCATGCAGTTCTTGAGAAAGCATATCACATGAGAAGGCACACTTTTCTCTAGCTCTCAAATTACAAGTCATAGAAGGCTCAGCAGCTCACTGTTCAAAATGATACTTGATCTATTCAGTGCTACTACTTCTGGCTTCAGCAAATTTCACAAGATCTAGACACTTCACATAGAGGGAAATAAGAGTGCATAAATATGCTCAAACATAATCTACACCCTAGTCTCATTTTTCCTTCATGGTTAAGGCTTTGCAGCTCATGCTGGGTCCCCCTTGGACCTCTGGATACAGGAAACATATTCCCTTCCCCATCCCATACTTGGGCCGGGGGGGGGGGGGCGCTGTGGAGCTGTGGGGAAAGCCCTGTGGTGGCTGTGGATCTGCGCTGCATTGGTTAGACGTCACAGGCGCAGCTTCACAGCCACCGTGGGGCTTCCTGTGAAGCTGCGATTGTAAAACATTGGGATTTACGCTGACTTTTTCAATCAGAGTGGTGTCAATGTGGCATTTTCACTGTCAAATGTCACTCCAATCCGGGGTTAACCTGGGGGTGGTGCCTGGTGGAAGGTGACGGGCGATTGGTTGCCTTCCACCAGGAAGAGGGTGGGGTGGCTCTGTTACTTGGATGGCCTCCCAGAAATCCTGTACTCCCTCCTCGGCATCGGGATTACCTGATGCCGCCCCAGAAGAGGGAAAGTGTGGGGTTTGAGAGGGAGGTAGCGCCAATGGGGCACCGTGAAGACAGCCTCCTAGTGACTCAGTTTGACTATAAGGTGCACACAGCTGCCTATCCAGTGGTTTTTAGGTCCATTATAATGCACTACAAACTAATATTTTATCAATTTTATTGTATTAATTGTTTCAATAACTTCCTGGATATAAAATATCTCACTATGCCCTTGTTCTAGCCAGGGCACTGCAGCCTTCCTTTGCAGAAATCCCCTTTGAACTATAGACATGTTGCTAATAGTCCAAATACCTTGAAGTGGGGAGGGGAATGCAGTGGTTATTTCCAACTACAAACAATCCCGGCTACTAAACAATCTCATGGGGACTTTTCAGAGCCCTGCCACATTTTTTGCTTAATGAGTCAAAGTTATTTTTGTCAAAGTGTTGCAAGTGTCTAATTTAAACATTATAAACCCACAATCCCAAGAGGAATAAACATGCATTTATTGGAAATATGCACTATAGTTAATACTACTGGGATCATGTGAGACAAACGAAATGGAAATAAAAGAACAACATACAAAAGGTGATGATGCAGACATGCCCTATATTTAGCATTCATCTCCACACCCATAAACTCTGTTCATCAGATCCATCAGCCTACTTGTAGTATTTTACTGATTTCATTGCTTCCCAGATAAGATTGCTTTCTTTCAGCATAGACTTTCTCACAAATTATATGTTCTCTTCTCTCTTGACAACCAGAAGGGAATGAAGTACAATATTTGCATGCTCCTACTGAAATTATCTGCAAAACACCAATAGAGCTGAACGCTCAGATTAAGTTCACTTTTATAGTAATCTGTATATTGTGCTATTACCAATTTCTTGAAATGCAAAGTTTCCCATTAATCCTTAGAATGTGAAATAAATTCCGTTAATTTGTTTCAGCCATTAGCCATATCATGTGTGGATCTAGCGACTTTTACTTAGGCCTAATCTACACCTGCCATTTATCCCAGGGTCGTCACGAGGTCAATCCTGCATGTCCAAATGGCGTACAGCTGATCCCAGGGTGAACCGGAGACAAGCACTCAGTTCTCCCAGGATAGCTGGGACTGCTTTTTCCCCATTTTTTTCTGCCATCTCAAGCTCCGTGGGCAGTGTGCCTCTCTCTCCCGGGATCCTTCCTCTTCCCTTCAAGTAGCGGAGCTCAGGAAACGGACATGGAGCTGTGTGTGGGGAGTCCGTGGGCATCGGGGGTGAGCATTTTTGCCAGCTTTGGGATGACACTTGTCATCTTCCAGTGCCAAGTTTGTTGGTGTTTATTTTTTTTAGAAAAGCTCACCTTCGTGCAGGATCATGCCCACACAATTGCGCAATTCTCTCCTCTTTTTTTTTTTAAAAAATGTCAGCTCAGACCATCCCTCTTTACTTCTGGGACAACTCCCTGGCATGTGGCCCCTGAGGGACGATCCTGGAAGTGGAAAACTTTGTGATTGTCCCTCCCCACTCCACAAAGGGCTGCAGGTGTAGATGAGCCCTCAGGTTCTTCCCACTGATTTCAACTGCATTTACATCTAAGTCATACTAAAATCAGATGCATGCTTACGTTTTAGTAAACCCCATTGAACAGAGAGAGACTTACTTCTGAGTAAACAGAACTGCTCTGCAACCCTATGCTTACTTCTGAGGACTTACTTCAGAAGTAAGACCTCAGAAGTAAGCATAGGGTTGCAGAGCACTTCTTTCCAGAGGGCTGTTTTAGACATTTTTTTTAAAAAAAAAGCTTCTGAGTGACCACACTATTAAAAGTCAGTTCTGTATGTATTTACTCAGAAGTAAGTCTCTCTCTGTTCAATGGGGTCTACTCAAAGGTAAGCATGCATCTATTTTAGTATGACTTGGATGTAAATGCAGTTGAAATTAATGGGATTTACTCTTGAGTAAGGGAACCAACAGATCTGTAGTTTATGCAGTTGGAGATGCACAGCTTCATATGATCAAAGGAATGGAAGATCAATCCTTCGCACTTGTGGACTACCAGGAAAATGGGTTTAAGGTTTTTTTTAAAAAAAGAAAAGTCCTAAAAAATCAAGGGCTGAACCAATCTGATTCAAAATTGATATGCTGAAAGCCCTCCTTAAGAGCTATCACTGTGACAATTTTGATATCTTTATCTTTAAACTGTACACAGATATAAGCATTTTGGTTACCTTGGAGCAAAGGAGCGAACCTGACCTCCTTTACAAAAGAAATTAAAATGATTGTTCATCTGCCCACCCTTTGAAACTAGCAAAACAAACCTTTGCTCCTCCTCCTCTGTAAACCTTTCCCAAAGCTTGAGATTTCACTGGCATAGTAGCGCTCCAGGTGAAAAGATACATGAACTGAAAGAGCGCAACAACACACAGACGTGAAAGTGCCCAGTACTTGACTTGCTAAGGAAACCGAGGGGAAAACCATGGATGAAAACTGGATAAAAAAAACTAGGTGTGATGGAGCCCACAATGATAATGAAACTACTTAAGTATAAACAAAAAAATACCATTCTAGGTGTAAAGGACTGAAAGGTGGTAGTAGAGATTTTTGCACACTATATTACCTGTCATAAGTCCTAAAACTATCTTCATCAGAAAAACTATTTAGATTAAAATTAAATACAAAAGATTAAACAGCTAAGGGGTATAATATTCTATGGAAGCTATTTTCCCCATGAGTATAAAAATCCTGTCTAAAATTGCAGAGGTATCTTTAATCTTTTCAAACTCTCTTGACCACACTTGCTTTTCTAGTATCAATTAAATGCTATCATGTTCTTAGATGATTGTTGCGTTCATATTCAAAATTCTCCACTGCTCTCTGATTCAGAAGAGAGAACCACATAGGATTTCTCCAGTGTATGCTATGCAGCTTGTTAAAATTTAAAGCTGCTTTACTAAACCTGACGTTTATATAGATACATTCAAAGTTTCTCTAGCAGTCAGCATTTGCTCAACCTGTTTCATGCCACATTTTCTGGTAGCTTTGAACAGCTTTTAAAAATGAGCATTTCCCTGTCAGTTTTAATCAATGTGTCATATTGCACTAGAGTTACAGGACATGGCATATTGATCTGCTTTTGGTTCATAGTCAGGGTGGGAAAGGCCTGATGCATTCTTCTCATGATAAAATGATTCTTACTGGCAGAAAAAAGTCAGTTTTTTTTAAAGCCTTCAAAAGAACATCTAAAATATAATGTACATGGAAGACAGTATCAGCAGTGTGTTCGATACAAGTGTTACATTTTATTCCTGTGTCAAAAAATATCTATTGCTATACAATTGAGACATTAAAATATGCCACCACTGAAATAGACATAGCCTGTACCTGCAGAACACACCATTTTCTGTGATCTATAGTGCATGGATGATGATGATGAGGGCAATATGGACAGCAATGCCTTTGTTTTCTCTTCAGACTACTTCTACCACCATTACTTTAGGGTTTAGGCACTGTAAAGTACAGTGAAGGTGGCTATCAATTATGCATAAAAAAATTTTTAGTTGTTTTTATGTGCAAAATGCATTTACACACCACAAAAAATCCGATAGCATGCTTTTTTTTTATCATCCAGTTGGTAAATGTCAGTTATATCTAAAAAAATAATTACAATTCATTACTTTAAGGTCATCCTTCACATTGATCTGGTTCACACATAACAACCAACCATAGGTTAATCAATCCATGGCAGGTTGGAGCTATGTGGGAGCAAGCAAGGGTGTGTGCTGCAATCCCGCCCATTCACTGCTTTTGCTTTATAACCTGTTCAGAAAACATCCCAGGAATGCCCTGTCCCTGAGTCGCTTGGTGTGATATGCAAGCCTGGAACTCTGGGTTGTTGAGGGGGAAACATTATCACCACTAAGCCCAGCCTACTGCAATATTGTTGTATATGTGTAAATCTTTTATAAAAGTCAATAGATGGTATTTGTGAGAAATAAGGAGATATACTATTGGCCTAGACCAGTCAGTGCTCATCATTCTCTGATCTGATTTGCACATAATAAGAAGCACCCATGGGTGAATTTCCCTATGGTGGTTTTTTTTTTGTCACAGTGGCTGCTGCCATTATTCAGTGCATGGCATGGGCACACCATAGCTTTTCGGTATATGTGAACCTGGCGAGGATGGGTAGTTGACAAGCCACCTGCACCCTAAAACAGCCCATGGGTTCTGGTGGCTTGTCAACCAACCTAACAACCCACCCTTGTAGGATTCACACATTACTAGAAACTGTGGCTTGCCCCACCATTCCCCGACTATTCAAAATGGCAGCAGTTGCCATAATGAGAAGCCCTATGGGGAAATTCACCCATCGTGGCTTCCTATTATGTGAGAACCAGGCCTTTATCTTGGCTCAAGTGGCAGGTACTAGATGTGACAAAGAAACCTGTAGCAACACAGGACACTAAACAAGTAATTTAGCAATTGTAAGTTCTATCATCTGGTAGTGTGGCCCAAATACCAGAACAATTAAGTTACTAACAGTTAGTGGCTTGATCCAAAGATGCACAAACACAATGCACAATGAATTCCCACCTCCCTACTGCAGTCTCCTGCACTCACCAAAAAGCCACTGTGGCGGATTGAGGAACCTTCTGAAATGGTATGGGATATGGTGCAGAGAGCTTCAGGAGGAGAGAGAACTGGCAAGAATCAGGGGCTGCTTTGCATGAGCAGAAGTACTTTCCGTTCACGCAAGAGCACCTTTGCTTCCAAGCAAATATTCTTACCATTTGTGATTTTGTCGAATCCTTTTTAAATCCTGTGTTGCATGCTTTGCAGCCTAATTTTGTTAAGTTTTGCAGGGCACAAGCTATGATCTTAAATATACCACCATCAACATCTTGCCAAGCTAATATCTTTTGCGTTTCTAGACATCTAAAACTATCATCAGAATTGTATGTACTCTTGTACTTCAAAAACAAACCGTGGCAAGGGCAATTTAAATTCTGTTTCAATTTAAATTCTGCATCAAGAACAGTTGAATTCTGTGGTATGTGTAAACATTACCATTACAAATTAAGCAAATGCACATCTATTTCCTATTAATCAGCTGCTCTGAAAACCTGACATACTAGTGGGTTATACATTTTAGAATAAATAATAAAATAATTTGCATAATTTATTTTTGCCTTTTTATAGACTGCTTCTGGGAGGGCAAAGAGGTAAGCAGCCTACACACACATCCCCACCCAACCAATGGAAGTTCAAATCAGCCTTCTGCTTCTCAGAGTTTGCATTCCAAGAAATGTGTCTTGTTTACAACCTGAATCCATTTTATACTACACAATGATTTTCCAGATGTTGCATGAAGGTTTGAATTGTTAATTTAGTTTCTTCAACCAGCTGCAAATCTATTTTTTGTTTTTCACAGATACACCAGCATATCAGTTCAGGAGTAACATTTGTTTAAATGGCTATGTATTGACAAAAAGGCAGTTCTGAATCTTAACTATAGGAAATCACAATGGACATATGACTCATAGAGTGCAGTTTGCATTCTTTTGAAACCAGTGTCAAAGCCCCCATTGCTTTTAATTTGTTTATGCTAATTCAGACACTGACTAAAGATGTATGTGACTTATGTACAACCAGATTTGAATACTGAATGCCAACAAAGCTACTTGTAGTAACAAACCGTGGGCTAAAATCATGTGTAGAAATAAGATAAAGCAGTAATTGTTTTGCCTAAGACATACTCACACTGAATTAGAAAACGTTATATTTGTGTAGCCACAATCTTCCCTTACCTCAGTTGTGCAGCGTAGTATCCGACACCAGAAATTTATACTAAAGGGGGTCTGGTAAATGAACAATTCCTTAAAACTGGGATCAGATGAAAGTGCATTAAGTGTGTTTTTTGGACTTTCTAGAAATTGTAACAAATCATCACAAAAGCTTATGAAGATAAGACAGTAAAACATAGTGCTGCATCATTAGTCCTAGGATTGCTGCTGTGTTCAAATTAATGCTGGGGTGGGATTTTCCAGGCTTCAGGAGGATTTAAACTGCATTGCTTCAACCATATATTTTACAGCAGAGAAATGTGATGTTCGTGCATATTAGGAAAGGAACATTGATAGCAACTGTAAACTCAGGTGATTCTTTTGACTCAAGCAAAAAAGTTTTGCTATAGGTCAGAAAAGCTTCCTTAGTTCAACTGAAAGGCAGGCTCCTCACAAGATAAAATTTATATATAGTGACAAGAATCCAGAGATTGAGCTCGCTGAGCCAGAAATCTTTTTAGACCCAGTCTGTGGTAGTTTCTAACAACCAAGAATAGGATTAGCCTATTAGGTGATCTAGGATCCACATTAGCACTTCACTTAGGGATCCATTGCAGACATAACATGTTGTAGAAAAAGGCAACCATTATATCAATGTGCTGGAGTAATTCTGCTAATAGGAAAGTTTATGTCTGGAGCTCTTCAATCTAGTAAAAAAGGTGAATAATGGCCAGGGAACACAATAGACATTTATAAAATTATGCATGGTGTTGAGAAAGTAGATAAAGAGAAGGTTTTCTTCCTTTCATAATACTTGAACCCAATGAAGCTGAATAGTGGGGAAGTATGGTTAGCCTAACAATGGTGCACTACCATGCTATGTGCTTCCCCCAAATGACTGTAGACCCACATCCTGATGAGTGGTTAGCACCTGTGTCTTGCTTGCTTAAGGGGACAGCTTTTACTGAACTGAGATATCCATAAAAGTAAGACTTCGTTCACTCCTTGTGATTCTTCCATATACCATCTTAGTCTGGGGGAAATACACATTTTTGGTCTCTTTTTGCATATGTTTAGAAAGATGGAAGAATGAAAGCCCAGGCCCTGTGATGGCCACCCGCAACCGGTTGCAACACCACTGAGACCGCTGGAGGACTGCGGACTTCTGCAAGGCGGTAGATGGTTAGGGTAACCCTGCATCAGGATGTGGGTCTATGGTCATGTGGTGGGAGCATGTGGCATGGCTAGTGCACTGTGGTTAGCCTAACCACACTTCCCCAAGTTATGTCTGAACAGGGCCTGTATAATTCCCCCCAGAAATAAAATAATTATTTTAGTATTTTCTTTGAAATATAGTATCAATCCTGACTATCAAGAACTATTAGACAATTTATTAACTGCAGTAAACATGATACTTGCAAAATAAAGACAGAGACAGAGAGAGATAAGGAAAGACAGTTTCTTAACTAAAGCTGGTGCATCAAATCAGGAGTGTAGAAGGCTCCCATACAGGCATATCCCCAAGACAAAGTGGAGATAGACGGAAGAATCCATTTGTCACCCTGTCCTTCTAAATATCCATACAAAACTGGAAGAACAACCTGTTTATTCCATCTGTGTTCTGCAACATAGGGGTTGTCATCTGACAAGCGTTTTATTGCATGCTCGTTACGAGGCACTCACTGATTTTCGTGGGTTCTATTCATGATGTTGTCTGAATCCCTCATGCCTCCCTTCTAGCCTTCTTCACATGACAAAAAAAGACCCCAGTAAATCTGAATTATTTTTGAGAAGTAATGAGGGATAAACACACGGGTGGAGAAGTGATAGTAAGGAAATGTGTTTTCCCCCTGTGTGATGACGCTCTGGATGTATACAAATGGTGCTCACTTCCATAAACTTGAGTAAGCCAACATGACAGAAGAAATCACAGACATCTTCATGAATGTATGAATTGTGGCAGCTCTTTGGCAGGGCATCAAGTATGAACGGCTCTGCAATCCAGTAGCACTTAAATGAACCATTTGATACTTTTATGTTCATACTGCATCATGTCTGAAAGAGCCATTATGCAACCCCTGTTTCCAGTCTATAAATTTACTGTGTGAAACCCACAATTATTCCATTGGTCTATGGGGTTTTGAAATGCTTGCAACTAACAGTAAATTGCAGCTTATTAAGGGCTCTTTCTATCATCTTTAATGTAATTGTTTTTAAAAGCTGAATACAGCAAGTTATTTCAAAATAGCTATACTAGAAAACCTCCAGGAAATTGAAAAAGAAAAAGAAAAAAGGCTGCTAGTTGTTCTTAACACTGTGGATTAAATTCCAATCACCTTTTAAAAATGGGAACTAGCATCTCAGTTCTACAGAAAACAGTAGTTGTTAAGAGGAAAGACATTCTCATCATGATTACTAGGATTTATAAGCAACTTCTTTAGAGCCATGACCTTTTAAAGTTATGTATTTTACTTTTCTTGTAATGTACAAGTCAAACAACTTCATAATGATTTGCTATGAAGTAATCAGTGTTTGGGATGCTAATTTCACTCTTACAGGGTCCTGTGGTGCAGGGAGAATTTTCCAATGAAAGAAATGGTGAAAACTAATCGAATTTCAAACATAAGGCACGGATATCTTTTTCTCTTTAAGGAGTCACCTCTGTGGTGGTGGATACGTAATTATTACTGCAAAGCAACTGTAAACCTTTACCCTAAGTAATCTAGTGGTTTGATAATAGCTTTTGTAGCTTAATAACTGTACAAATGTAAATGGGGTGCTAGAGGAAGATTCTTGGGGAGTGTGTGTGTGCACCCATTCATTTCATCTTCGTAACATATAATTACAATAATTTCCCCTAGTTCCATACAAACCAATGAAAGAAATTGATTAGCCTAACTAATGAATTTATTCTTAAAGGGGAAGCATGTTTATTCCTTTTATATAAAAAGGGGGATGCACTCTAGTGTTGGAAATAGGAAGTACACATGGTCCAAAGGGGGGGGGGGGAAGGATTTTAGAAAAAAAAATCCTCAAAATGGTAGGGGATAGCTGTGGAGAAGCGTGTAGTTTTACATTTTTTTAAGGACTAGATGAGCACCTATATTAAGAACACATTGTTTATATATATATACTAAAACCCTCTTCTTCTTCTTCTTCTTCTTCTTCTTCTTCTTCTTCTTCTTCTTCTTCTATTTATTTGTATCCCGCCTTTTGCCCAATATTGGGCCTCAACTAAGCTTTAAACTACTCTGAAAACTGATTTGGGGATTCTCCACACAGGGCTTTTATCCTGTGACTGAGATTGTTTAATCATGGAAGTTCGCAGGTCCTTCACATGATGCTGTCTACCTGCAGGGCCTCTCCCGTGCTTTGTGTCCATTTCCATCGCTTTATTTGTAATAGGGATAATGAGCTATTCAAAAAATGACTGTTTTAATCTATTTGAATCTTAAAATGTAATGGTGGAGTTGTGCTATAGGTACAGTGCCATGTAGTGGCTGTATAACAAAAAGTATAGAACTTGCAGATAAAGTAACTCTTTGGGGGGGGAAAATGGGGGGTACATTTAAAGGGCCGATCTTAATCCCACAAAGAATCCAGAAGCAGAAACTCTAGTAAAGTTGTGGAATAAAAGCCCTGGTCTGGAAACGCCCTCAGACACTAGATTGGTGGAAAGAGTCATTATACACCAGAGAGCCAGTATGGTGCAGTGGTTAGAGTTTTGGACTGTGACTCAGGAGATCCAGGTTCTAGTCCCCACTTGGAACTAGTACCCAAGGTTCTAGTACCCAACTTCTTTAGCGTGAAGCTTTGGGGATTTGTCCCTGGATTGCTTTGGAGTGACAGCTGTGTCATGTAGATCACTTGCCGCCACTCTGAAGCTACCCCGGGGTAAAGTGCCCATGTAGATGAGCCCCTGGTGAATGCAACCAAGAGAATAATTAAGACTGCAATCCCATGAGATTTCTCCTCAATAGATAGAGGGCTTCAATATCAGAGCCCTCCATGTATCCCAGAGGTAGGCTGTATGTGACCCTCACCATTCCCTGGTGTGGCCGCATCCACCCCCACACTATCAAATTTGGTGGTGGTGATAAATTTGTGGGTTTAGCACTAAAAGAGTCAAATTTAACTTGAAACCCTTGTAGTGCTCCATAGCTGTTTCCTGACAAAATATGGTGATCAATCACCAATATCTTTTTGCAGGTAGCCCATGGAATGTGGCCCGTGGGGAGGTTCAGGGTGGGCAATAGTGGCCCCCAGCCCCCCAAAGTTGTCCATCCCTGGTCTATCCTAAGCCCTGGCGGGCAAAGTGGGAGGGATGACTTAGGTGTTTTCATCACCTCCCATTCCTGCTTTTTTGCATGTTTAGCTAGATGGGCTTCTGACTAGCTATCTCACCTCTAACTGGGCAGTGATAGAAATGGAGAGGCTTGTGGGTCCAGCAGATCCATTCCTCTCCTTCCCTTTTCCCTCCCCCTTCCTACACACTGTTTTCTCTTTCCCCAACCCTCTTCCAAGGTTGCAGTTGTGACTTCAGAGGAGGAGCCACCTAAGCAGCTGGGAGGGGGCAAAATCCCTGTTCATGTTCCACTCCCCCACCTGAGATTGTAGCTATGTCTAGCACCTTTGGTGAAGGGTGGGTTGGGGGTGGAATCTGCACCATCCTATGGTACCTACGATGCCCTCTAAGGGCCTTAGGATTGCTCTCTAAATAGAAATTAGAGAGGAAGAAGAGAAGGTGACAAAAGTATTGGGCTTGTTCAGGCAACATGCTAAGCCATGTTTAGACTGCTAATGCTTTTTCAGCAAATGGTTAGTGAGCATGTTTAATTCGTGGTTATGTAACCACCATAGATAGGAATGTTTCACACAACCTGCTAAGCCATAATGTTTAACTCAAAATGCTTAACCATCATGTCATCTGAACAGGGTCATTGTTAAACTGCCTCCCTGTTGCAGATTACTACTTCATGGTTGGGTGATGGTGTGTATTTTCTTCTGACCTCATGTATCTGAATATAAATACTGCAGTATGTATCACACGGTGTGAAATATTATAGGCATATAGGGATTGAGAGACATTAAATACATTGGCAGATATGTGCACAAATTTCAATGTCAAAACTACATCTCTGATCTCTATAGTAAACCTTTGTTTTTCACTAAAGCTGCTAGGATTGCCTTGTGAAATACTATGCTGTTTTGAAGTTAACGTTCCCTGCCTACCCCATTCCTCCTTTCTGAACACATTTTGCAGAGATTTGTATGTAGAAGTCCACATTAGGACCTATAATAGACAGTTTCTATTCTCTTCTGTTTAAAATACACAAAGGGAATAATTTATATCATGAGGTAAAAGATTTAAAAAGCCTTCTTGGCAGTCCCTTTCTGATAGGCTTTTAATAACAAGACTGCAGTGACTCACAATCACCCAGACACAACAGCCTCTTTCTCTGCAGGACTGTGTCACAAAGCAAGCCTAAATTTGGAAGCAAAATTGGATTAATGCCTAAATTTAGTCTAAACATGGTATGTGTATATTTATGAACAGTATTGTATCAAAATGCATTAACAGTAGTCACAGATTTAATCTTCTGTAAACATAATATATGTTTAAATTTCAGAGTTCAATGGAGCTAAAAGGCCATCTAGTGTAAGTCTTTCCTTAGGCAATTCATATATTTCTGGCAGGCCTTCTGTGCTACTAACAGCTGTGTGAGAGACTAATTTCACTGGAGAAGGTTTTCCTACACACAACTGTTAAAGGTATGGAAGCACAAGAAAAGTGACATCCCTATCTCTGCCCAAAGGCAGGCTTATCAACATAGCACTTCCTCATAGAACATCCAATCAACTTATGCCACCCAAATGACAATGTAATGTGAAGGAATCAGGTGCACTACAAGTGATGACTATGGAGTAAAAACACTGGATGGTTCATGCAAACATGACCATTCACAGGTAGCCAGGGTCAGGGAGAGGACAATGTTTGTGGCTCTGGCACTTGCCCCAGGAGACTTGGCAAAACTAACATTTCTACTAACACCAGGCATAATGTGCTGCTTGCACTTCATTAATCACACACCTACTGTTTTTGCAACAAATATCAGTTTTCTTAATGAGCAGTTAATTGATGGAGCGCAACTCCAAATTCCTCCACAGCAACATTGGAGTTTTCAGGACAAAGCACAGCTCTATAGCAGGTCGTTACCCAGAGCTCACAAATGTGTCTCTTTTGCAGATATTGCTCAAAATCCCACACACTGCATATAAGGACAATTCACATGGTGGCTTTACTCATTGTGTTCTGAAGACATCTCTGTTTTTCTTTCTTAGAAGTCTACTTCCCCATTTTCAGAGGATTCAGTTTGTATCTGTCAACATACATAGTATACTTAGTAAAACCACCAGGAGGAGGAGACTGTGAAGTGCATAGACTGGGTTTGTACTTCGTGTCATCTGGCAGCAGTTCCCCCCCTACCAGAGGGGCTTATTTAGCCCAAATACGCCAGCTTGATAAGCCACAGTCTGCAGTAAGGTTTAATTAAACCACCATGGCTTATTTGGTTGTCTCTCACTCCACTGTAGTTAAAGGGCATTGGCAAGAGCAGCAGAAACCCCTGCCACTCTTGCTCTGTGGGGCTGCGATCACCCAAGCAACTGTCCATATTCCCTTCCTGGCTCCAATTGTGATTAGGTTCAGGTCCCCAATAAAGAAAAATCCGGAAACCAGAAGTGGGTGGAAATCCAAGCCCCCTCAAAGGAATGTGGGGGCAACACAGTCCTTCGCAAGGGGTTCGATTTTCCCCACCAAGTTTCACAAGGAGCACATTGAAAACCTAATATAAGAGAATGGAGCAACAAGCTCCATTGGCTGCCATTAGATTATCAAAGTGCCCCTTGCAAAAATTGCATTGGGGGGAATCCACCGCCCCCTGTTGGTCCTGTTGAAAATTGGGAGTGGGGGCAAAATCCAACCCCTCACCCCTATCTTCAAAAAGGGCAAAAAGGAGGAACCTGGGAACTACAAACCAGTTAGTCTGACATCAATTCCTGGGAAAAATTTGGAGTAGATTATAAAGAAGTCAATCTGTAAGCACCCTGAAAACAATGCAGTGGTTACTAGAAGCCAGCATGGATTTGTCAAGAACAAATCCTCCTAGACTAATCTGATCTTGTTTTTTGATTGGGTAATCTTACTTGTGGACTGTGGGAATGCTGTGGACATAATATATCTTGACTTCAGCAAAGCTTTTGACGAAGTGCCCCATGACATTCTGATTAGCAGACTAACTAAAAATGAGCTAGATGGAACAACTATTAGGTGGATCCACAGTTGGCTAAAGAATTGGATTCAAAGAGTACTTATCAATGGTACCTTCTCAAACTGGGTGGAGGTAATGAACAGAGTACCGCAGGGCTCAGTCCTGGGCCCGGCACTCTTCAACCTTTTTATTAATGATTTGGATGAGGAGGTGCAGGGAATGCTTATCAAATTTGCAGATGACACAAAATTAGGTGGGATAGCTAATACCCTGGAAGACAGAAGCAAACTTCAAAGTGATCTTGATAGGCTGAAGTGCTGGGCTGAAAACAACAGAATGAAATTTAATAGAAATAAATGGCAAGTTCTACACCTAGGAAAAAGAAACCAAATGGATACTTTGGTCAGCAATACTACAAGTGAGAAGGATCTTTGAACTGTTGTGGATCACAAGCTGAATATGAGCCAACAGTGTGATGTGGCTACAAAAAAAAGCAAATAGTATTTTGGGCTGCATTAATAGAAGTATAGCTTTCAAATCATGTGAGGTACTGGTTCCCCTCAATTCAGCACTGATTAGGTCTCATCTTGTGTATTGCGTACAGTTCTGGGCACCACACTTCAAGAAGGATGCAGATAAGCTGGAGCGCTTTCAGAGGAGGGCAGAGGATGATCAGGGGTCTGGAAACAAAGCCCTATGAGGCTGAAAGAACTGGGCATGTTTAGCCTTGAGAAGAGAAGACTGAGGGGTGACATGATAGCACTCTTGAAATACTTGAAAGGTTGTCACACAGAGGAGGGCCAGGATCTTTTCTCGATCATCCCAAAGTGCAGGACATGGAATAATGGGCTCAAGTTAAGAAAGCCAGATTCTGATTGGACATCAGGAAAAACTTCCTTCAGAGCAGTATGACAATGGAACTAATTACCTAGGGAGGTAGTGTCCACCCTAGAGGCATTCAAGATGCAGCTGGACAGCCATCTGTCAGGTATGCTTTAAGGTGGATTCCTGCATTGAGCAGGGGGCTGGACTCAATGGCGTTATACGCCCCTTCCAACTCTATTCTGTGATTCTGTGATTTTTCTGTATTTACCCCAGCCCTGCTTTGCACAAAATGGGGCTGGGGAAATTAAAAAGTGGGGGGGGGGACCCAGCCCTGATCATGATCAGGAAGGGGGAGTTAGAGGCAGACAAGTCAGGTCTGCCGCCAGGTTCCATGGAATGTGGGGCTGAGGGAGGGGGAGGGGGTGAGAGGAGGAAAATAAGCTACACACATTAGGTTATTGGCCTTATTGTGTGACGAGCACAGTGGCTTATAAGCTACTGTGAGTAGTTTATAAGCCACCATGGTTTACTGTGACATACGAATATGATCATAGTACACTATCACCAATATGATTCTCTTTAACACTGATTTGTTTTTTTGGTGTTCTCCACCCTTACAGATACAAGAGCTTTAAAACTCACAAGATCTGGTACTAAGTAGCATTGCTGGAGGCAAACTTAGAGATTCCTACTCAGGAAAAGTATTTAAGGAATGGAAAGATTTCACCAAGACTACTGGCATTTCTTCGGAGGGTGAGGGTCCACATCCCTAACATACAGGGCTAACTCAAGCTACATTGCCATCCTAGGCCAAAATTAATTTTGCTGCTTCTATCCACATTTTGTTTAAGGACTTAAGGAGAGTTATATTCCCTCTTTAAGTCTGTTCCTTGGCAGTTCCTTTCTCTTATTCTATTTGTCCATGGAGCAAATGGAAGGAGCTGCAACTGGAAATGTTATGCTGGTTGGTCTATGCCCTACCTCAGATTGTTGTTGTGGGTTTCTGGGGTGAAGCCAATAGAGCTCTGCTCCTCAAAGGTTTCCAGATTATACTTGAACTTCTTGAAGTCCAATTGTCTAGCCACCTTTACTGCTTATTGTTGTGGACTATCCTTGTCATCATAGGCTTGGATCCAACATTATATGAATGGACTACCAATCATGCAACAGGACTTCCACTTGTGCAACAGGCCTTCCCTGTTATCTCCTCCCTCTGCAGTCCTTGCACACACCCAAATCTGCTTGGTGGGGGTCCCTCCAACCCTGTAAAGCAAATTTGAGGGGGCATGTGGGCAGGAGAGCTCTAGGGGAGAGGGGGAAATCCATTCTCCAAGTAGTTTCCCCTCCGCTGGTGGAATGACACCATTAGATCCAACCTATAGTATATTAGCATTATATAACTCATGCCATGTCCTGCAAAAAGGCCTTAATCAGAATGTATTCATATATCTCTTCTACATGCAAGTCCTAGCACAGGGAAGCTGGATGTGGATGCAAATGCCCACCCAGAAAACTGTTTTGCCCACTTGGACCTTTCCCTATATTTTAAAATAGTGTCTCACAAAGAATATTTTTATACATCACAAAATCAGCTCAGGTTATCATCCCCTTAAATAAAGGTGGGATGTTCCCTTTTATGTATATGGATTGGCTATTCAGTGTGTTCTTCTGAACAGTGGCTCCTTGCAAAAAGAAGAGTAAATGTCCAAGACAAGTCAAGCACACCGTGTTTTCTAAATTAAGTTTATCAGATACGAATATCAAATATGAGAGACACTGCGCGGACCTGATGTTCTGCAGAGATGTAATTTTCTGAAATATGGCACTCTTTTGGAACACTGTTTGTCAATAAGGGCCATTTCCTTAAAATAAGAGATGCCATGGAATTTAAAGCAAATTATTTCAGACATGAAAAGAGAACAGAGCCATTTTTTTTTAAAGGCAGGGACACTCGGGCTGATTATGTGTTCAATTTGAAAATTACTTTATGGTGCAGGTGTATGTCAATAGCTTGTTACTGCTACATCATTAACTTAATAAATAGGCAGAAGTAACTACTCTTCAGAATGTCTGTAATGGCCACAGGAGGTTTTTCTGAGACACCCACAGCTAGGTCCCATCAGTGTGCCATGGCAACAATGAAATCACAGTCCCTAAGGGGTCACTGGCAAGTGTCTCAAGTTGCTTCTGCCAGGCACCGAAATCTTTAAAAGGATGCATGTGAGATATTATACAACAACCTTCCCCGACCTGTGTCCATCAGATGATTTGGATTCTAACTCCCATCATCCCCAGCCAGCATACCAAATAATCAAGAACGCTGGGAATTGTAGTCCTAAACATCTGGAGGGCATGGAGAAGGCTGTTATAATATATTTCTGCCAGCTGCCTCATATCTTCTTTACTGCTTTTGAAAGCCATGCCTCTTTCCCTTCACCACAATGGTTTGTTAAATTGGTGGGTCAAGAAGGTGTTGAATGGCCTTTTCAAAAGATACTGGATAACTTGGATCTCTTAATCATACCCTAACAGGGATTATATACTGTACAACAATTCACAGTGCAGAAATTATGTGCATTTTGAGCAGCGTATTATTTTTTATTTATTTATTTTCACATTTACATCCAGCCTTTTTTCTCCAAGGAACCCAAGGTGGCATACATAATCCTCATCCTCCTCTCCATTTTTTCCTCACATCAACAACCCTGTGAGGTAGGTTGGGCTGAGAATCTGTGACTGGCCCAAAGTCACCCAGTGGGTTTCCATGGCCGAGTGGGGCCTAGAACCGACTCCTAGTTCAACACTAGCCATACCACCACACTGGCTCTTTTTTGACTTTGAAAAAGTATTGTATGGACCTGTATGCTGCATAAGCTCCTTGATACTAGCTAGCAATTTTGCACTTAACTGGATATTCTTAAATAATGCACTGTTATTACACATAAGCATATTTTTACATCTCTGTAACTTATGTATTATCTGTGTATTTTGGATGTTTTTATTCATTTTGGGTACTTCTTTTTCTTTTGTATCTGAGCAATCTCATGCAAGCACATAATGATATAATTTGAGGTTTACTTCCATTTCTTTCTGGTTTTTCATCATGCTTGCTCTAGCTCTACTTTTGAGATCAATAGTATTGTTACAGTATACACTATATTAGGTTGCAATCCTATGTATACTTACTTGGGACTAAGGCCCATTAAACTCATTGGTGCCTATGAGCACCATCAGACGAGCGTTTTATTGCATGCTCATTGCTGGGCACTCACAGATTTTTGCAGGTCCCTCTCACAATGGTATGCCTCCCATACACCTCCTGCCCCTTCTGGCCTTCCTCATGCCACAAAAAACACCAAGAAAGTCTGATATATTTTCTCCATGTGAAATAAAAGCAGCCTTCCGTCCTGTATATTGTTGGCCTTGCACTATGTTGCTTTTGTTGGGGGCTGTCCTGATGACCAAAGGGGGGAGGGCAGTTCTCCTCCAGCTTGCTGAGTCTGTCGGTCGAATGAATAGACTTGTGCTGAGCTGGTGGAACAGACTTTTGCTGCTCCAACCTCACCCTCGCTGTCCACAGAAACGGCGCCCAGTCGATTAAACACTGAATCGGTAAAACTCTAGACAACCAAACCTGAGCTGGGGGTGGGGGGGGAAGGTAATCATGTCCACCACCTGACAAGAACCAATGAACTGGAGGGGGAAAGAGAAGGGTGGGATGGGGTGGGGTGGGTGCAATAGCAGGAGAGCAAACAACAGTGGCAATTGTGTAAAGGACCAGCACTTGCTGCGCTAATGAAACAGAGGTCAAAATTGTGGGTGCATACCAGGAAAAAAAAAGGTGTGATGGAGCCCTACATCAGAGTAAATAAGCATACAATTAATGTGTGCCTATTAATGTGGTAAGAAAGGTGAGGACCTTCATTTGTGTTTCAAAAAAGAATTCTGTATTTTTAAAGCTGTATTTGTATTAGATTCCCATACATTCCTTCATTTGTGTCATGATGAGATCCATGGCTTGTTGAAAAGAACATACATTGAGCTGACTTTTCTTTGCCAGATACACACATTTAATTTAATTTAGAAAAAGGTCTAGCAACATCGTGGCCTTTTGTGAAAAGCTACTAACAAAGGTCATTGTTGTAACGAATTTCACAAATACAAAAGGTGTCACAGGGTTACATAAGAACTGAGGGCATTGAGAAGGAAATAGCTTTTTCAACAAACCAGCTGCTCTAAGAGACCCTGAGAGACAATGAAAGAAAAATATGATTTGACATAGGGTATGTCACTGCATAAAGCTAACCTTACCAAGACAATAAAACCAGTCCTCTTACAGATCAGTATTTCACGATTCATTTTCTATAAATTTAAGGGAAATTTAAGGTTTACATTAGGATGTACTTATGTGTAAACTCCAATAATTATTATTTCAAAAGGAAACTCAGGCTACAATCCCATGTACACTTGGAAGAAGTGTCATTGAATCAGTATGACACATTGTGGGCTTTTCTACATGAGGCATTAATCATGCACTCATCATTACCTACTCACCGTTGTTTATGGGTTCTTTAGATGATGTTGTGACCCTCCAGGTTCCCTTCTGTGTCCAACTAGCATTTTCAGTGAGTTTTTTAGAGCAGAGAAAATGCGGCATTTAATTGTGAATGAAAAAGACCTATTTCTAGTTGTTTATTCGTCTACTATTCCATTGTACCATGGTGCCACCTAGAGGTTATAAAGCAGAAAAGCAGGAAAGGAAACACTCCTCAAGTAGCACTCATATCTCAATTGTTTCGAAGAAAACAAAAGCAGATAGAGCGGATTAACAGCAGATTATCAGCCTCATGTAGAAAAGCTCTACATGAGGTTGATAATTCTATACGTATTTATCTGGAAATAAGTCCAAATGAATGCAATGGGGATGACTCTTGAGTAAACATGTATAGATTGAGTTATTTACCTGATGCCTATACTACTAATTACTAGCAGTACTTGGGTTGCTGCCTTTTGAGGAGTAAGGCAGAATTCTCAGAGGTTTGCTACAAACAGAAACCCAGCATCTCTGTGCTAGAAAAACAGCTGTATCACACAACTATTAAAGTTAAATGAATTCTGCCAGAAAAAAAGTTGGCAACCCGAAATACTTGCTGCTTTAAACAATGGTTACATACAGAATTCTGGTTCTTGTATTGACCTTTCTCATTAGCAATCCTTTTTGGCCTGTGCTTTCTTCCTTCGTATTTACCATATATATGCTTGAAGACTTGTCCATAAAATTTTATTCTGGTTCAACAAAATTTTCCACTTTTCCTACTTTATCATATCACTCATCTAGTATAAATTAGAAAAATAAGGTAAAATTGTTCAGGATCTGATCAAATGAATACTAATACTACTACAGTTCTAGTTGGTTTTCAGTATCCTTCTAGTTTGTCAGAACTTAACAAATATCTAAGATGATTTCATACCTTTTAAAATAAGAATTAAATTTAAGTGTAACAGAATGTTTATCATAAAATTTCCAAATGGATTTAAGTGTATATTTTATCCCAATCAATCATATTAATAAAACACTATGGCCCCATTCAGACAACACGCTAAACCATGCTGCTTAACCACAAAATGGTTAACGGCATGCATAAACCTTAATGCATTCCATTAACCATTTTGTGGTTAAGCAGTGTGGTTTAGCGTGTTGTCTGAACAGGGCCATAATGTTTTAGCCTTTTTCAGATTTTGTTTTGTTTTTAAACTGAGCTCATTTCCAACCACAATACACTTTTCATAAGATCAAAAATCAAATACAGGAATTTTTTTCCAAGAGTTCCCCCCCCCTTTTCTTTTCAACTTTCCTGATATGGATACTTTCCTGATATGGATTTTTAAATATAGAAACTAACATATCCCCCAAAAGAAACAAGAAAAACAATGTTAACTCCACCAGTTGCAGTTCAACAAAAGAAAATGGAACAAACTCACAAGTATCAGTTCCTTGTAAGTGTATTTTTATACTCATTGCCAGTACAGTAAATCAACCTGTTATCCTAATTTATTTATTTATTACATTTTATACTGCCCAATAGCCGAAGCTCTCTGGGTGGTTCACAAAAATTAAAACATGAAGAGCATAAAAACAATTAACAAATTTAAAACACAAATACAAAATACAATATAAAAAGCACAACCAGAATAATGGAAGAAAGTGACCCTCATCAAGCAAGCCATTAAATGCTAGGAGCCTACAACTGCAGATGGACCATTTGCATCGTTTCTACACTTCTGCAAGGCAAGGTCATAACAGATCCCACACTCCCATCCACCCATTTTCAGCCATCACTTCCAACACACCTGCAACACCCAGTACAGTGCTTTGGATCCAGACTAGACTAGACTCAATGGAACCAATGGCATTTAAGTTAGTCAGAGCATCCAAAACTATGTTTACAAAACATTTCGGACAAATCAAGTTTACGGTGCAGTCCAATTCCATTTAAAGCAATGGGAGTTTTGCCATAGATTTCAAGGAGTTATGGAGTGCACCCCACATGATGCAGTCACACCACACACTTTAAATTCTTTTGGATCCCCCCCCCCCGCGCCAAACTTTCCTCATTTCTATAGCAAGGTGCTGTTTATTCCATTTAACTCGCTCCTACTTTTCCCCTGTGGGGCTGCACCCCCCCCCCCCATTCAACTCCTTCGCCCCTGCCCCACAACTATGACCCATGGCGACCACGAGGAGAAAGGCTCGTTTGTTGTCGAAGGAGCCTCCTCAGGGCAGTGCTGTTCCTCCCCTCCCCCCACCACTTTCCTGAGGAGATCGTGGTGCAGTAATAAAACTGACAGCATGACCCAAGTGTGTCTGTTTGGCTGGGAGGTGTGGGGCGGGACAGGAAAGGGACGAGCGGGGGACGCCGTGAAGGGCGCAGTCTGATGGGCGCCTCACACTGTACCTTGTTTGGGAGCTGCAAGCAGGCGGGTTTTCTTCTGGAGACCGCACTCTCGTCTACTCCGGTTGTGCTCTGCTCACTCAGCCGCCGCTGCAGCAGCAACAGCGAGTGTTTGACAGAGCAGGGCTCCCAGGCTTTGTTACTACCGTGAGGAGCCCCGGATCAGTGCCGTCGCTATAGAAACTGGCTGCTGCCGCCGCCGTTGAGGAGGGGCCTTCCGCCGTTCATTGAGGAAGATTCCGTTCTCCCGCCTCAGGCAACCCTCAGGCAGAGCGAGGGGTGTGTGTGTGAAAAAAGGCTGCCGCCGCCTCACCTTATAGCCTTGACACCCCCCCCCCTTTCACCTTACTATTGTAAGGGGCCCAACCACCTGCACACACATGTATACATATATCCCATTTCGACCCTTCCTTCCTTGGTTTCTGCAAGAGGTGCTGGGAAATAGCCGCTTTGAAACGCTGCCCAGTGACAGGGAAGACTGGACTTGTTGTTCAACCACAGAGATGAAACCACTTGTTTCGCTTGCCATAAATTTAAATGTAAGGTCACATCTTGGTTTAAAACAAACAAAACAGCAATTTGTGATAGTCGGCATCTCCCTGAGGATCCCAATAACCTCATCAAATGCAGCACTGTTTAACTGTTTGCTCAGCCTGTGTGTGTATTTATACCTATCTGTAATTTTTATGCCCATGTGTTCTGCGTCATTACAACAAGGCTATATGGTAAACCAGGATGGACGTAGATACTATATTTTACCTAATTTAGGGGGAGATTATTTCAGAGGACTTCGGCTACTGGGTGGTATAGAAACGTAATAAAAAATTTTCACAGTCAAAGTGGCTTATATTAAATAATCATAATGTGAATGAGATATTTCTGCAATAAAGTTTTGAAACTAGACACATTCTTTTGCTTACTTTCAATATACTCTCTTTGTGAATTTCCCCCTTCATTTACTCTGCTGTCAGGTTTATGGGGTTATATTCAAGTGTCTCCAGAGATTCAAATCCCACCTTTGCTGATTTCATCTGGCTATGTTTCTAGTGGGCTATATTTATTCAAAGATCACCCTCGTTCCTTTTCAACACATACCATATCTTTATCAAGAACTATTGATAAAACGCTTATGTTTCTGAGTGGATAAAATAACAATTTATTTTCTCTACAAATCCTACAAGGTATCCCTATAATACAGAGGGAAGACTATGGTTGCTAATATGTACAGGAGCTGGGCTTGCATGAAAGGACTATCTAGCATATAGGTCAAGTTCTCTGTGGTTTAGTCATGAATTAAACCATAATTAAAGTTTAATTAATCCAGGATGATTTTACTCATTTCATACTCACACAACCACTATCTTGGATTAGTGAACTTGCTTCACCCAAAATATGTCCGTATGTACAGTATGTTAAAAGCTAACCACATTATATTAAGGGAACTTGAGTATGTACTTTGGATACCCTAAAAGGGACTTACCTGAAAAAGTCACCAGCATACACCAGACGGCAAATTCTTCATCATTAATTACTTCAAATTATTCACAGAATCCTGTGCTGTAGTATTTATTCTGGGATTTTATTTCCACCGCTCTTGACAACCAACAACATTTTCTAGCAACAGCTACTGATGAGTAAGCACTTTTATTTACATGAACAAACCAATGAATCTGTTCCCTCCTCCCATACCCTCTGTCAGGCAGATATATTCACTCTCACACACACCACTTAGGATTTATGAGATCATGGAAGATTCTCAAGATTATTTTATTCAGAGTATTTATCTCATAATACAATTTATCATTGGTACATGCAGTCTGGGTTGTACACATGCAGTATAAAGGATGGGCATTTCCATCCTTTCAGGGTTTATAGTTTCTGTAATCAATGTTACTAACTGAAAGAACAAAACTAGGAATTCAGTAAATCTGGATTTTAAAAGCTTTATGTTGCATAAATGATGCAGACGTGATTTGATGTAGGGCTTGATATTGTCTATAAGTTGATGCATAAAAATTACACATTTATTATGTACCTATTTTACAATGATTCTGTGATTGGACCATTATATTTATGGAAATCAATTTCAAGAGAATATTTACACTCATTCAACTGTTTGCAAGTGTGGTTGTAACCTAAAAATTGTTAAAATCGTCACAAAATGTTCTTCAGATATAGGTTATTTAGAAGTGACAGGTAGCTTAGGCAATGTGAAAAGTGGAATAGAGGGGAAAATATGAAATGAGAAGGAAATTAAGAACAAATAATGAAAAATGTCTTTTTATGCAAGAGACAGACGAGAGGCGGCGGCAGCGGCGGCACACTGGCATTTAATTTAGGCAATTCCTGCCACCATTGTACCCTGTATTTAGCTACCAATAGGTAAGCATACCTGGTTAATTCAATCACAGATCTGTACTGATGTGGAAAGTCTATGTCAAACGTCTCATGTCTCAGTCTGCCCTCCTAAAGGCCAGAACAAACTTTAGGAATAATCTAGAGTATCTTTTTATTACTTTGCTTTTCTATCAGGCATCTTCCATTTCCCTCATTTCACTGCCACCAGTAGTATGTCTGTGTGTGGGCTTATATGTGCACATGTGTTGAATACTTTTTCTACAGTTTTGAGATTTCCCCTCACTGTGTTGTTTAATTTTATGCTGGCAGCAACATATGAAAACCTTGTCTTTTTCATTTCCTTCTCCCATACTCCTTCTCTTTCAAACAGAAGTTGATAATAATCCTTTGAGGAAGATTGATACATCTTTCTCTCTTTTATTTCCTTTGCTTATATTGATGAACTGCTCTCTCAGCATTGTCCAGATCAGAATGGGAAGAGAACGAACACACACAACACAACTCTCAAGCTGCATTATAAATCTTAGCTGCTGTCACTGTGCTCAGAGACTGGTGTGGACTGTTAAGTAGGAGTTTTTCAAGTCACCATAGAGAGATTGAGCCTTTGCCAAAAGCTGCTCGTGGACTGCAGATTATGCATTCCTTTGGAGCATGAGGCCATAATAAGAGGAAATCTTCCACATGGTCTCCAAACAAAAGCAACATGATAGCTTAGAACAAAACTGTTGGCAGATTATAAAACAATTGAGAGAAGCAACTTAAAAGATGGGAAAGTGTGTGGGCAGTGGGAAGAGGTTAAGCTGCAGTAAGGAATTGGATACTACTCAATATGGGCACCTTATTAGCTACACATGAAATAGCATTTATTATTTAACCAGCTAAAGTCCCATCATTAGGAAAGTATGTCTGAACGTGTGAAAGGAGGGAGTAGTTGAGATCCCTGTTAGCAAGGCCTAGGTCAGAGCCAAACTACACATTATGTTAATATCATAATGGCATGCTTAGGCCTGGCATGAAGCAGCCATTGGGGAGGGGGGCAGACCATATTGGGACTATGTTTCAGGGTCCTGATCTGGACTGGAGCCCTCATGGCTGCTGTTTGTTAAGAAAGAGTTGTGGCCATTCCTAAATAGTGATGCTCCTGAATTTTGTAATTTGTCGGCTCACAGGTCAAAACTTGTCCATTCATAATGCTCACCTTTGTAATGAGCCTGGACCGATATATTACAAATTCACTATTGAGTTTGGAATTAATTGCAAGTTTTGGAACATGTGCAGTAAAGGATCTACAATAATCCCCCCTCGACATTTTCAGTCCTCTTACTGCCTAGACCCTTACCACCTCGACCCCTTTAAGCAGTCTCCTTAGCTGCTTCCCTCATTACTACGATAGCTCTGACTTCCTGAGAAAGAGGACTCTTCAGGATCCATCTTCATACTGGTGATCAGCGGTGACAAGTAAAGATGTGACATCATGCAGGCAGGCTATGTGAAAACAACCAATCAGAAAGGGGGCATAACATGATGTATGATGTCATGAGTATTACGTGATTCCAAACTATAGCTACTAAGATACACTTTGATACTGTGCATGTGTAAAACACATATAAACGGGACAAGATGTCAGATTAAATGAGAACTCTTCTCTGAACTCACATGGGCTAATTCATTACTTTCTAAGTAAATGACAAATTCACTCAGGGTAATTTGCCCATCACTAGTTCTAAAAGTGCTATTTAAATACATTGTAGTTTGACCCTTGGTGTCAGGGTAGAGACAGGATTTACCCTCTCAGCAATGGTTTTCCCAAGTGCAGTGCTGTACATTTTTCAATAAAAACAAATAGCAGCAATTCACATATGTGAGAATGTAAGGAAATGTGTTCAAGGAAATCACTGGTGTGTGTGTGTAAATTTTGCCCTTGTTGGCCCAAGCCATCCTATGTGCATAGACCCATTTTGGGTTCTGTTTCTTGTCTTAGATGTACTAGTGTGTTATGGAATGTTAGAAACAGGCTATGAGATTGATATGAATAACTGCACTGATCATCTATATTTAACTTTGCATAAACTTTTTTTTAAAAAAACCCACTTGGAAAGTGACCATGGTCATGTACTTATGAGGTGGCTGGAGAGTAAGTTGGCTGAAGCAAATAACGAAAACAAGGAGAAAAGTTATCCCCCAAACTCCAGAAAAGGGTAAAAAGGGAAAGGAAATTACCACAATCCATAAGAGGGAAACAAATGAATATACTACGTGTATTATTTTATTTTATTTATTTATTTATTGCATTTCTATACCGCCCAATAGCTGAAGCTCTCTGGGTGGTTCACAAAAATTAAAACCATGAAGAATATAATGTATAAAACAAACAACAGTATAAAAACACAGTATAAGAGTACAATATAAAAGCACAATCAGGACGAAACCGAGCAGCAATGCAGAGATTAAAAGCTTCATCCCAGGTACCTGTTTCCCTCGAATGATCTCCTACAGCGCTAAAATGGCATCGTTGTTGTTGTTGTTGCTAAATCACAGCCCGGGTGGCAGCGCTCCTAAGATCCTTTGCAAAGGCTTTAAGGGGGGGGAATGTAAAAAATAAAATAAAAAATCAATCCGATTCAAATTTGGTATGCTTAAAGCTCTCCTCAATATCTATTACGGTGCCAATTTTGATGTCTTTATCTTTAAAGCTTACGCAGATGTAAGCATTTGTTTAATTTTTCTTCAAATCCTGCTCCTGCGCCCCCAGTGGCCGCTTGGAAAACAACAAATGTTTTGCTCAAAAACTACCTTACTAGCAAAATACCTCGATTCTTTTCCCTTTATAGCACAATTAAAGCAGGACGCATGGGAGTACTTCACAATAAAAGCGGATTATAAACTGGAAAACTTCGGAGTCCTTTGCACGCAATTCGCAGTGATTGCACAGTATAACACTGGTGTGATAAAGCTCTAATTCAGATTTAAAATACAGATTTAAAACAGCAAAGTTAAAAAACTAAGATGACAAACTGTTAAAATACTGAGAAAATAAAAAGGTCTTCACCTGGCGCTGAAAGAGTATAATGTAGGTGCCAGGCGAACCTCTTTAGGGAGCTCATTCCACAGCTGGGGTGCCACAGCAGAGAAGGCCCCCCTCCTGGTAGCTTACTTGCCTCACAGAGAGCCCCTGAGGATGATCTTAGGGTCCGGGCAGGTACATATGGGAGGAGGCTTTCCTTCAGATAACCTGGCCCCAAGCCATTTAGGGCTTTGAATGTTAATACCAGCACTTTGAATTGGGCCTGGACCTGGACTGTCAGACAGTGAAGCTGGAAAAGGACTGGCGTGATGTGGTCTTGTTGGTCTGTCCCTGTTAACAAATGTGCTGCCCTGTTTTGTATCAGCTGAAGTTTCTGGACCGTTTTCAAAGGCAGCCCCACTTATAACACATTGCAGTAATCCAGACAAGAGGTTATCAGAGCATGGATAACTGCAGCAAGGCTATCTCTGTCCTGATAAGGGTGGATAAAAGCATAACAGCTAAAACAATAGAAAGCTTTCTAAGCAGTGCATTGACGGAAGGAAAGCTCCTACAGGGAGACAAGATGTTGTCAGGAATTGGAGTAATATGAAGTTGGCCTTTTAATATAGTCTGGGGGGAGAAAGCAAAGGAGGAGCTTCAAGCAGGCACATATGCTTTCTCATACAAGTACACCTGTTACATCTCTTTAGGTGTCCGTCCACATAGTGGGAGGAATACTGTGGGTAAGTTAGTACCTCATTAATGAGGATCTGACATTTCAATATTATATTTGTTACATTTATATATTCCCTTTCCTCCAAGGAGCCCAAGGTGATGTACACAATCTTCCTCTTTTCCATTTTAACCTCACAAAAATCCTGTGAGGTAGGTTAGGTTGAGAATTAGTGACTGGTCCAAAGTCACCCAATGAGCTTCATGGCCAAGTGGGGATTAGAACCCAGATCCAACTGCTAATCCAGTTGGCTTTTATATGTGGAATGGGGAAGCGCCATTTTGTTGTTTGCCTCAGGCAGCAAAATATCTCTGGCTGACCCTGATCATACAGCTGTCTATCTAAAGAAATATTGAGATATCAGGAAGATGTACAGGCAGATGCACCTGGTAAGGATGTTTATGTTTGTTTATGGCACAGACATGACATCTGTTCATAATGCAACGAGGCTAGGTGTGAACTCACCCCAAATCTGCTCTGGAGCTTTGGGGGACTCTCAGGAGCAGATTTGAAGGGGCACAGAAGGGGAGAAGAGGACAGGAAAGTTTCACTGCATGAACTGAAGTCTGATCATGCAACATTAGATATTACTCTATATTTTCCATCAAGATAAAATAGATACTAAAATAGTTTTCCCTCTAGCTTATGCAGACCCAAAGGAAGCGGTACAAAGATTTATTTATGCTGAATACCTTTCTGGATTGTAACCAACCTTTATTTTTAAAAAAAAACAGAAGCAGGAACTGTAGCTAATAGTTGAAAGTATCAGTTGATAGAATTATGGGTTTTTTTGACATCTAAATGTAATGGAAAATCAATGTGGAAATTTAGCATATTCTCCTATAAATTGTCTGGCTGTAAAATAACTAATGGCACCAATCCATATCTAATAGTGATCAACCAGTCATCCATAACGATTGGTGACCTGTCCCTAGTGATCCATCTTATCCCCATTCACCACTCAAAAGACTGAGCCAGCCAGCTGGCTCAATAGGGCTCTACTGGCATTGGGATGTCTATCCAGAGGTTGGCAGCCCATGTGAAAGATTGCTTATATCTGCCAATCTCTTTTGCTGGACTACGGTTACTTCTGCTTACTGTATTACTTTAAAGAGAACGTTTAAACAGAAGAAGCAGCGGGGAAATTTACCTGACACAGAAGGTGAGAATGATGTATGAGGAACTATTGAAGAGGTAAGAACACTGCAAGGGAAGATATGGATAAAACGCAGGAGTTAGTCAAATAACATATAGCACAAAATAGGTACATGCTCCTTATTGTACAATAACAAACAACAAATTCAGTAAAATTGGGAGAGAATATATTTAGAATTTATAAAAGAAAATAATAAACCCCTTATATTATAGGAGTTCTAATCACATTGCTGGGATTCAGAAAGAGGCTAAGCTGTCCTATTTCGGCAGTTATCATTAAATGACTAGAGGAGATAGGGAAATTATCCCTCTATGGCAAATTATTTCTCTAAAGGCACCATAGTAAAAGCAATTGCCTTCACATCATCTACCCAATATGGTAAAATAAATCATGGTGTAAGAATCAGAGTGAGTTGATTATCATCTTTAGAATCGTTACCACATGCCTTGTCAACATTGATTTATCTGCAGGCTGGTTCTGATCGTGTCCTCAGCTGTCAGCTGTAGTTACAATAGAAGTAGAATATTGCATTAGGGGCTGGAGCTTCCCAAAACCTTAGGACAAAGGTAGGTAACTTGGTGACCTCCAGGTGTTTGGGGCTGCAATTTTCATCAGCCTCAGCTGGCACGGCCGTCAGACAGGAACTATGGAAGTTGAAGTCCAAAACATCTGGAAAGCACCAGCATGCCTACCACTTGCCTTTAGATCTTTTAGCTGAAGGTTAAAGACTGGACCCAGGAGCATCAGAAGGTCAAATCATTTCTACATCCATGCAAATATTGTTCTGCTCTGACAGGTAGCAACTCTCCAGGGATTCAAGTAGAGAACAGCCATTCCCATCACTGGCTGGAACCTGATTCTTTTAACTGGACTAAATCTGAGACTTTTTGCAGTCAAAGCAGTTGCTCTACCATGAAGCTTTGAGATGGGGGAGAAATATGTTCAGTTTACATTTAAATGCCTCATTTTGTACTATGTGAACCAAAACTCAGTTATCCTTTGGAATATGCACTTTCCTCAATGTTGCAATGGCATTCTCCATTCAAAAAACACATACAAAAATGTTAGCGGGAAAATGCCCACATGTGCCTTATCTCAGGAAAAGCAGTTGCAAAATAATGTGTATATTACACAAAAAGTCCTTCAAAGGTGTTAGGAGAAATGTGCACAAAAAGCTCAGAACAAAGCAAACTTAAGACTGAAGACATTCTCAGTGTTTGAGATGGACCAAACTTAAGAATGGATAAATGAGAAACAGAAATAAAAACTGTCAGAATTGTCTATCTTGTGTTCTTTCTCCAATTAACTACCCCTTAAAAACAAAAGCAGACAATGGTGAATGTGCCACCTGTGTGATTCCTCCTTAGGTTGGAGTGTACCCTAGTAAGGTGACTTGGGCTTAAGGACAACATGTCCTGCAGAACATTTGTATGGTCAGGTACTAATTTGATCTGTCAGGGAACTGGGTTTATTCTTCAGCCAATAACTACAAGACGTATTTCAAGCCTAGGCAAACACAGAGATTTAGTTTTTGTTCCTTTCCCTGTTATTTCAACCTTGAGCTCCCCTGGGGGTAAATCTGGCCCATCTCAGTAGCACTGTTTGTAAACAATGTAGGGCCCATTGTCCGGTATTCTTTTCTGATCCAACATGGCTGGAAGTTATTCAGGGAAGCGAGAATGGAACCTCTCATCCAGATGGAATAGTGCCTCAATGGTAGGGTGACCATATTTTGGAAACCAAAAAGGCGGACAACATGGTTTCCCGCAAGGGGGCATGTCCATTACCAAGGGGGCGTGCCCACCCGAACATAGCCTTGGTCACATGTCTGCTTTTACAGCACACATTTAAGACAAATCTGTTCTACATAACATCTTAATGTTAAAATCACTGAAATAAATAACAAGTTAATTTCAGATACATTGAGAGATTCAATGTATCTGAAATTAACTTCACTCACTCCTACTTTTGTAGGTTTTGCTGTACTTTGAAGCTTTTGCTATACTCTGTGTGTTACATTCTCCCCTTCCCTCAAATATCTTTTCTGACTGTATCTTCACTCATTGCAAGCTGCTGTTGTTGTTAACAGGGTTTGCTACTGGCCCCAGATCTGTTTCAAATTTGGTATGGCTAAAGCTCTACCTAAAAGCTATCATGGTGCCAACTTCCAGCTCTTTATCTTTAAAAATGACAGTTTAAAAAATAATAATTTTAAAACCTCATTTTTTAAAAAAAATACCTAAAAAATCAATGGATGAACGGATCTGTTTCAAATTTGGTGTGGCTAAAGCGCTACCTAAATCCTATCATGGTACAAAGTTTCATCTCTTTATCTTTAAAAATGACAATTTTAAAAATAATAATTTTAAAACCTCAATTTTTAAAAAAATCCTAAAAAATCAATGGATGAACTGATCTGTTCCAAATTTGGTGACGCTAAAGCTCTACTTAAATCCTTTCATGGTGCAAAGTTTCATCTCTTTATCTTTAAAAATGATGATTTTAAAAATAATAATTTTTAATAAGCATTTTTGTTAATTCCCATTAAAGCTGCTCTTTGGGGGGGAGGAAATCCAGATTTCCCCTCCCCCTCCCGGATTTGCTATCAAAAACCCAGACAAATCCAGGCAAATCCGGTCATATTCAGGGAAGCCACACGATCAACAAATGAATTCCTCATGGCAGTGCCCCACATGCCACCCTGTGTCTGGGGCTTTAGCCTTGGTCCATTATAGCTCCATGAGAGCAGCAGGAAATGGCCCTCTGCCCCCCCACCCCGCAACAGCCCTCACCTATGCTGCTTGTGACATGGGCCCTGGTGGCCTAGCGTGATGCGCTTAGTGACCTGGATGGGAGGAGGGCAGCAGGAGTTACAGGGCATTTCCCCACAGCTCAACTCTTGTGATGAGGAGGGAATTTCACCAGGTGCTGCATGCATACAAATGACACCTGGTGAAATCCCCTTGCCTACACAAATGTTAAAGATACAGAAGCCCTGTCCTCTTTTCCATAGGGTCACCCTATTTCAACCTTTTGGAATGGGGAGGAAACGGCACAAAACTGGGGAGATCACCAATCAGTGGTTAGGGGAAAGGGCTGCAGTCCCAGGTAGGGGATCTGGCATGTGGGGAAATCCATAGGGTTAGTGTTGGCCCTGAAGTTCTCCACTCCAGGGCTATAAGAGATATCAAGGGAAGCCACATCTACAGGTGACTTCCTCAGAGCAGGGCCCCACAGACATTGCCAGATTCTGGTGCTTTTAGCCAGAAATGCTTAGTCTCCATCCATTATGGCTCAGTCAGAACACCAGGAAATGGTCCTCTGCCCCCTCCCAATCACAATCAGAGGACACAGGGATTGTTAGGGTGACCCTATGAAAAGGAGGACAGGGCTCCTGTATCTTTAACAGTTGCATAGAGAAGGGAATTTCAGCAGGTGTCATTTGTATATATGGGGAACCTGGGGAAATTTCCTATGCATCACAACAGTTCAAGCTGCAGGAGCTATACTAGAGTGACCAGATTTAAAAGAGGGTAGGGCACCTGCAGCTTTAACGGTTGTGATGAAGAGGAAATTTCCCCCAGGTTCCCCATATATACAAATGACACCTGCTGAAATTCCCTTTTCAATACAACCGTTAAAGACACAGGAGCCCTGTCCTCCTTTTCATAGGGTCACCCTAGTGATTGCAACATATGCTCTAGTTGTCCATTGTGATGCAAGAGCGTTCCAAATGGGCAGAGGGCAGCAGGAGTTAGAGGGCATTTCCTCAGAGTTCAGGGCTCAAGCTCCTGGTGTTAGGAGGGAAAAAAGAAGTCTTAACTAATGTAACATGGAGTAGCACAACACAGACACACACACCCATTGAAGCAATGTGAGGTAAGTAAGGCATCTTTTTGTGTGCGACTAAGTAACAGTAGATCAGCCCCGCCATTGCCAAACTATTGACACTGCAGCCGATCAGGTGAGCACTTGAGGTTCCCTATCGCCAGCTCAGTGTGTTGTGGGGTGATGGTTTATGGGGACAGGGAGGGGAAAGTTGCTTTGGAAGCCGGATGCCATCCAACTTTTCATGATTCCATCAATCCGGATATATCTTTGTCATTACGGTATGCGCCATTGCAGTAGACAGCATTTTCTTAGATGAATAAGGAAAAGAAAATAACATTACAGACTTTAGAACGCCACCTTTTTTCCATTTTCTCCCTACTCAGGGCATACATATGGACAGAGGGAGAGAGGGAGAGAGAGATGTGGTTGTGAAGTGGCACAACAGCAGAACAACAAGGAAGTTGTTGTGGATGCAGACAGTCTTAAGGTAAAACGTATGAGTAAGATGGAAAGACTAAGGACAGTATTTTAGAAATATATATTTTAAGCTAAGTGTTTCAGCGTCCACCTTCGTCAGTAGCTGTGCCTTTAAAAGGATATCAGGAGCCGCAGTTTAGAATGCCTGGAGTTGAAAATTGCTTAGAAGGAAAACAACAACAACCAGAAGTATGATTGGTATCATACTTACAGCTTGTCCTCCAGATTAAGGCCTTTTAGACTAAGAGGTCTCAGTCTATAGACCCCAAAAGTTTCCCTTTTGTCAACCATATCAGGGGTTTGTTGATTCTATTTAAACACATATACACACACATACACACATTTACACCTGTTCGCTTAAGTGATCATTTAATGCTTCTGACAAAGCAGGACAGGAAAGCTTATGCCACCATACATTTGTTAATCTTTTAGGTGCTGTAGAAACCTTTGTCCGAATAATAATGGAGTAACTGGATGCAATCCGATGGTCATCCTATTCAATGATGGTGAGGATATAGGTGGTCCACCAATGTCTTGTTACTTTGTTATTGTAAGTACGGTTTTCTTGGTTGATATTTATTGGCTTTGCTACTGTGCAAATAATTGTGAGTGCTCCTTCAGATCGAGAGGTGACAAAGTTTAAGAGATGAAATGTAAGAATGAAGCAGGATGAGTGTAGTCAAAGCATTGTTGAGATGTTTGAGAGTCTAATGTGGAGTAATTCCAGAAATAATTAAAAGGATTGAGGCTTGAATTAAAACAATAATATGCCATGAAATAAAGCAATCCATTTTTGCTCTCCATTCTCAAGAATGAGAGGTAAGCAGTGAATCTCCTTTCTAACGTTGTTACATCATAGGTGAATGTGGTTTTCCCCCTATTGCTTTTTGTGTTGTGTTTTTGTATTTATTACTTTATTGTTACTCCCACCTAGGTCATAATTCATGGAAGGGCAGGGATATAATTATTGATTGTAAATTAATAAATTAAAATTACTCCTGTGCCTATGTTTTGACTTTAATTTACCATTAGACCTTAGGATCTGTGTGAGGAGCTAGGTCAAAAGATGTGGAGCTCATGCACCTGGATTTTCTCAAGTAGATCCTTTTTCACCTCTCGGTAAGAAAGGCTCTTTCTCAAGGAGGAATTCTTTATCTAATCAGGTTGATTTTCCAGTTAAAAGGGAGCGAGGAGAGAATCTAATGCATCAGAAGATATTTGTGTCGGGGTAATCACTGAACATAAGCTTGCTGTTTAAACTGACTCACAGTGATAGCAGAGTAACAGTGGTTCTTAACTATGAAATACAGCAAAGACTCAAGAATTGTAAGGCAGAGAATTTTTGTTTGTAGTGTACAAAAATAAATACTTTACTGGCACAAAATAACTTCGTTATGGCAATACAATGTTCAATCAATACTCACATATGGTCACAAGATATACAGCTAACAACAGACTTCACAGGAACAAGAGTGATCATTTAATCTGGTTACAGTGATTCCAAAACACTCTTTATATACACTTTACAGTACAAATGATGCAACACATAATTGGCACTAATAGAAAAATTCACACTATGTCATAGTCCAATTATACAATTAAACACATCTGCAAATTTGACCTTTTCAGTGAATGTCTTTTGCTGACTTCACACTTTATCCAGGTTTTGCAGATCAGTCCAGAAATATGGAAAAAGAAAAATCTGAATCCAGTCCAGGATTCCAACAATTTGCAGATCTTAAATCTGATCACAGGCCCTCCTGAAAGTGGAGGATCTCCAACGCAATATGGAAAACTTACAGCTGAACATGACAGGTGAGAAGGATTGTCAAATATGTTCTTTCAAGCAGGACTTCTGTTTGTGGGTGAGAAATGGGGGGGAAACCCTGTGAAGGAGCTGGAGAACTTTTCCTCTCTGAATTTCCTATCAGACTAATAATGTGGAGTAATTTCAGAAATAATTAAAAGGATTGAGGTTGGAATGAAAATAATAATACGCCCATGAAATTGATCAAGCAATCCATTTTTGCTTTCTGTTCTCAAGAATGTGAGGTAAGCATTTCATCTCTTTCTTAATGTCATAACATCATCGTTAAATGTAACATTTTTCTGTTGGTTTTCAATTGTTTTTTTTAATTTTATATCATTGTTATCCCCACCTGGGGCATGATTCATGGAAGGGCAGGATACAATTATTGACAGTAAATTAATTAATTAAAATTTCTCCTGTGGGGATGTTTTTACAATAACTTACCATTGGAGTGATATTTCCAGTGTGAGGAAATAGGTCTTCATCAGTGGGAAAAGGATATGTGGATTTTAAAAAAAATATTTACAAATATTAAAAGCTTTTTATGCCCCAGATATAGGGAGTTTATATTGGACCTGAAAAGCAGAACGAAGAGAAAATAATTGCCAAATGCCTATTGGTGCCCTACCCCCTTTCTTTTGACCCCAACATTTTACTCTAATAATGATTATTTACCCAAAGTTAGTTCTTGTAAATCTTCAAACTTGTAACAAGGAAGACAGAGGACTAGATACTCCCTCCTGTCTTCAAGAGCTAGTGGATAAAGACACCTCATTAGTTTGCAAAGTTGGCATAATTAAAACAACACTTCCACAACTTGCTCACTCTTACAGAAAAGTATATAATATTGAGCAATCTTACCTTGGCTCCCAAGTAATATCTAGTTGCATAAGTGATGTCTCAAATGGTATATGCAATATATGCAAGATGAACTTGGGAGCCATGTTCTCAATAATGCAGTTTTTATTTGCTGTCTCCTGATTGTGGCCCAAGTCTGCTTCAGCTGTATTGTCAACTAACTGAAGAGTAAATAATCTCCGAAATCTGGCCCCAACTAGGCTGCCTTTCAAATCCTAAAACCTGTAACAACCGTACCAATGGCCTGCAGGTTCCCTGAAAGGGGACTAAATGGGCTAATATAATGCTAAAAACATAGTTAATGCAAACCTAATAATAGTTAGTACATATAAGAATGAAAATATATGCCTTGGTTGTAATCCTGTTCTATTTTAAAATAAAGCTCGATTGTATTCCTTTTCTATCATTTCTTGTCTTTGTTTTGATATATCCATTATCATTATCTCCATTATCATCACCATCATTAGCATCATCATTATCAATATCAGCATCAGCATCCATTATTACTATCACCATTACCATCATCACCATAATTGGCAGCAGCAGCATTATCAATATCACCATCATCCATTATAATTATCAGCATCCATTATTATAATCACCATCATCATTATCACCATTATCATCATCACTATCATTGTAAGAAGCATCAGCATTATCAATATCACCATCATTCATTATCATTATCAGCATCCATTATCATTATCAGCATCTCTTATCACCATCATTGGCAGCAGCAGCATTTTCAATATCACCATCATCCATTATCATTATCCATTATTATTATCACCATTATCATTATCACTATAACTGCCAGCAGCAGCATTATCAATATCACGATCATTCAATATCAATATCACCATCATTCATTATCATTATTATCACCATTATCATTATCACCATTATCACCATCACCATCATTGGCAGCAGCAGCATTATCAATATCGCCATCATTCATTATCATTATCAGCATCCATTATTATTATCACCATTATCATTATCACCATTATCATCATCACCATCATTGGCAGAAGCAGCATTATCAATATCACCATCATACATAATCATTATCAGCATCCATTATTATTATCACCTTTGTCATCATCACCATCGTTGGCAGAAGCAGCATTATCAATATCAACATCATTCATTATTATCAGCATTCATTATCATTATCACCATTATCAGAGTCACTATCATTGGCAGCAGCATTATCAATATCATCATTATCCATAATCATTATCAGCATCCATTATTATTATCACCATTGTCATTATCACCATCATTGGCAGAAGCAGCATTGTCAATTTCAACATCATTCATTATCATTATCAGCATTCATTATCATTATCACCATTATCATCATTACCATCATTGGCAGCAGCAGCATTATCAATATCACCATCATTCATTATCATTATCAGCATCCATTATAATTATCACCTTTATCATCATCACCATCATTGGCAGCAGCAGCATTATCAATATCACCATCATTCATTATCATTATCATCATCCATTATCATTATCAGCATCTCTTATCACCATCATTGGCAAAAGCACCATTTTCAATATCACCATCATCCATTATCATTATCCATTATTATTATCACCATTATCATTATCACTATAACTGCCAGCAGCAGCATTATCAATATCACAATCATTCAATATCATTATCAGCATCCATTATCATTACCACCATTGTCATTATCACCATTATCACCATCACCATCCTTTGCAGAAGGACCATTATCAATATCACCATCATCCATTATCATTATAAGCATCCATTATCATTATCACCATTATCATTTTCACCTTCATTGGCAGTAGCAGTATTATCAGTATCACCATCATTCATTATCATTATTATCACCATTATCATTATCACCATTATCATCATCACCATCATTGGCAGAAGCAGCATTATTAATATCACCATCATCCATAATCATTATCAGCATCCATTATTATCACCATTGTCGTCATCACCATCGTTGGCAGAAGCAGCATTATCAATATCAACATCATTCATTATCATTATCAGCATTCATTATCATTATCACCATTATCATCATTACCATCATTGGCAACAGCAGCATTATTAATATCACCATTATCCAATATCATTATCAGCATCCATTATCATTATCACCATTATCATCATCACCATCATTGGCAGCAGAGGCATTATTATTATCAGCATCCATTATCATTATCACCATTATCATTGTCACTATCATTGGCAGCAGCAGCATTATCAATATCACCATCATCCATTATCAATATCGCCATCATCCATTATCATTATCCGCATCCATTATCATTATCACCATTATCATTATCACCATTATCATCATCACCATCATTGGCAGCAGCAGCATTATCAATATCACCATCATCCATTACCATTATCACCATTATCATCATCACCATCGTTGGCAGCAGCAGCATTATCAATATCACCATCATTCATTATCATTATCACCATTATCATCATCACCATCATTGGCAGCAGCAGCATTATCAATATCACCATCCATTATTATTATCAACATCCATTATCATTATCACCATTATCATTACCACAATTATCATCACCGTCACTGGCAGCAGCAGCATTATCAATATCACCATCATCCATTATCATTATCAGCGTGCATTGACATTATCACCATTATCATTATCACCGTTATCATCATCACCATTGTTGGCAGCAGCAGCATTATCAAGATCACCTTCATTCATTCTCATCATCAGCATCCATTATCATTAACACAATTATCATTATCACCATTATCATCATCACCATCATTGGCAACAGCAGCATTATCAATATCACCATCATCCATTATCATTTCCACCATTATCATTATCACCATTATCATTATCACCTTCATCATCACCATCATTGGCAGCAGCAGCATTATCAATATCACCATCATCCATTATCATTATCAGCATCCATTAACATTTTCACCATTATTATTGTCACCTTCATCATCATCACCATCATTGGCAGCATCCATTATCATTATCACGATTATCATCATCACTGTCTTTGGCAGCAGCAGCATTATCAATATCACCATCATCCATTATCATTATCAGCATCCAATATTATTATCACCATTATCGTCATCACTGTCCTTATCAGCATCCATTATCATTATCACAATTATCATCATCACCATCATTGGCAGCAGCATCATTATCAATATCACCATCATCCATTATCATTATCAGCATCCATTGTCATTTCCACCATTATCATTATCACCATTATCATCATCACCATCATTGGCAGCAGCAGCAGCATTAGCAATATCACCATCATCCATTATTATTATCAGCATCCATTATCATTATCACCATTATCATTACCACCATTATCATTATCATCATCATCATCACCGTCATTGGCAGCAGCAGCATTATCAATATCACCATCATCCGTTATCATTATCAGCATCCGTTATCATTATCACCATTATCATTACCACCATTACCATCATCACCATCATTGGCAGAAGCAGCATTATCAATATCACCATCATCCATTATCATTATCAGCATGCATTGTCATTATCACCATTATCATCACCACCGTCATTGGCAGCAGCAGCATTATCAATATCACCATCATCCATTATCATTATCAGCATTCATTATCGTTATCACCATTATCAGTGTCTGTCGCTCGCTTTGTTTTTACCTCTGTGACTCTCCAGGGTGTCCAATCAATGCCTCGCAGTCCACAAGCGTCATTGGGCAGTGAACATTTTCTTTTGCAAGTGGAATAGCTGCAGGGCCTTTTCTGAGCACAATTTTCGAAATCAGGGGAGAGGCAGGGGTTTGTCTTGAGGTGAGTCAGTCATATTCAGCATCAGATAAGAAACACTTCTTATCGTCCTCCATTTTCTAAATATCCATCTGACTATCAGTGAATCTGTTTCTCTGCAGATAAAATCCCGGAAGTATGAAACGTATACAAATGTGGATTCTGCTGGCTGAGTGAGGCACTTCAAAAATCCGGACTATGAATCGAAGATTGGTAAGCCTTGTCAAGAGATCCTGAAACAAATGTACCATTTCCAGATGAAGCCATAGCCAATGAATTCATTTTTTTTCTTTTTGGATTTTTACTCCCACTTTTTATAAAAAGAACCAAGCTGAGCATTTCAATTTCTGGACTTCCTTTGAAATTCTTTCCACCCCTAGGATTGGCTGATTGTATCTACATCACACTGCCTACACTGGATGACTTTCCATGGAGGACATTGGTAGAGCTGGCAGGACACTGGCGGAGAAATTAGAGAGATTGTTGCCCTGCTTATGACCATTGCTGACACACCCAGGATCACCAAGAGTCATATGGAAACGGACTTTTCCTCCTGGCCCACTGGCCTCCTCCATTCCCCTGTGGGTCTTTCTTTTTTCTCCTGGCTCAATGGCCTTCACCAGGCCCTCATGGGTCTCTCTTTTCCTCTTGGCCCACTGGCCTCCTCCTTCCTCCTGGTTCCACATCTGCACTATGGCCCTTGCTGACATGCTGATCGCCACTTCTGGGGTCGGGAAGCAATTTTCCTCCAGGGCAGATTGCCTGGAGACCCTGGAGGTTTTTCGCCTTCCTCTAGGCATCCAGCAGGGGTCACTTCATAGGCCATTTGAGGCATTAAAAACATATTAGAATTTTTAAAAATTGCAGGACTGAAATCAGTAATTAAAAATATAATCCAATTGGAAAATTAATAAGGATCATAAATTTAGAAATGGACTTTGCCACTTGGCCCTCTGGCCTCCTCCTTCCCCCCTCTTGGTCTCTCTCTCTTCCTCTTGGCCCTTTGGCCTCTTCCTTTCCCCCGTGGGACTCTATTTTCCTCTTGGCCCACTGGGCAATTCCTTCCTCCATGGCCCCACTGGCTTCCTCCTTCCCCCCTTGGTCTCTCTCTCTTCCTCCTGGCCCACTGGCCTCCTCCTTCCCCCCCTTGGGCTCTCTGTCCCTCCCTCTTGGCCCACTGGCCTCCTCCTTCCTCCTGGTTCCACATCTGCACTATGGCCCCTGCTGACATGCCCAGGGTAGCACTGATCGCCACTTCTGGGGTCGGGAAGGAATTTTCCTCTTTTCCACCTGGCCCACTGGCCTCCTCCTTCCAACTGTCTCTCCAGATTGCCTGGAGACCCTGGAGGTTTTTCGCCTTCCTCTAGGCATCCAGCAGGGGTCACTTCTTAGGCCATTTGAGGAATTAAAAAACATATTAGAATTTTAAAAACTTGCAGGACTGAACTCAATAATTAAAATATAATCAATTAGGAAAATTAATAATGACCATAAACACAGTAATGGACTTTCCCTCTTGGCCCACTGGCCTAATTCATGACCCCATGGGTGTTTCTCTTTCTACAGGCCCACTGGCCTAACTCATGACTCCGTGGGTCTTTCTCTTTCTACGGGCCCACTGGCCTCCTCCTTCCTCTGTAGGTGGCTCTCTTTTCCACTTGGCCCACTGACCTCATTCATGACCCTGTGGGTCTCCCTACTCTTCTGGCCCACTGGCCTGCTCCTTCCCCCAACTGTTTCTCTTTTCCTCTTGGCCCTCTGGCCTCCTCGTTCCCCTCTGGGGCTCTCTCTTTCTCCTGGCCCACTGGCCTCCTCCTTCTGCCTGGTTCTACATCTGCATTACAGCCCTTGCTGACATGCCCAGGGTAGCACTGATCGCCACTTCTGGGGTCGGGAAGGAATTTTCCTTTTTTCCACCTGGCCCACTAGCCTCCTCCTTCCAACTGTCTCTCTTTACTACTGGCCCACTGGCCTCCTCCTTCCCCCCTTGGGCTCTCTCTTTCTCCTGGCCGACTGGCCTCCTCCTTCTGCCTGGTTCCACATCGGCACTATGGTCCTTGCTGACATGCCCAGGGTAGCACTGATCGCCACTTCTGGGCTCGGGAAGGAATTTTCCTCTGGGGCAGATTGGCCGGAGACCCTGGAGGTTTTTTGCCTTCCTCTGGGCATCCAGCAGGGGTCACTTCATAGGACAACCATTAAAGGTAGAAAATACAGGTATATTAAACCATTAGCAAAACAATAACTAAACTTGCAAAAATCAATTGGAATATTTAAATTAAAAAACCAAAAATCAATAAAAACGAATAAACATTGCGTAGAAAAGAGTAATTGTCGTCTCGTTCTCCTTTTTATTCATTGTTAAGTTAATCGCACCCATGGAATTTAAACTATGAGGTTTTTCTTACAGTTCTCTGGCTCCTTATCCCTATTCCAGCCCCCCGTGCCACCCACCCTCCCATCCTTCGCCCTCCCCTCTCTTCCCCCCCCGCCGATGGGCACAGCGCTCCTATGAGCGCTGTGCCAGGTCTGCAGCTTTTCGCTGCTCCTTGCGAGTAAGCGAGGAGCCGCGAAAAGCCGTGGAAGTCTCCACACTTCCCCCAGCCCTGGCCTGAGGCCGGAGCTGGGGAAAAAGCGTGCCATAAGTGACTTAGCTTATGGCGCGCTAGACCAGGCCTCACTGCGGCCTGCCGCCGGATTCCCCTGTGCGTCATCTGGACGCACAGCAGGGAAACCGGGTTGGAAGGCGCGCTAAGGCCTGGTCTAGCAAGGCCCCTAATTACATTAAAGTGAAGTGAAAACAGTGTTAAAATTATCACCCTCATTCACACAAAGGTGCACACAGATCTTTCTCATGCACAGGGAAATGAATGTGCACCCACTCTGCTTCCTCCATTGAACTGAGTGGAAAAGCCCTTGTGAGTGGGGGCAGCTTTGCTATGTGTCGTCTCTTCACTATGAATGCTGCTTGTGTCCTGTGCCAGCTAAGCAGAGACCATGGGTGAGTCAGGAGGGTACAAAGTTGGCAAGCAGCTAGGAGCGGAAGGAGAAGACATCTTAAAGGGGCAGCCTGGGCCCTACCTTTGTGCATCGGATCCCTGGAGTGCGACGCCCTTGAAGGGGAGTAGGCTGTCCCCTTTCTGGGCCTGTGCTCAGGGGATAGTCTCTTGTCCAAGCTCAGGGGTCTTTGGCATCTCAGGTACTCTGGTTTGGTGAAGCAGAGCAGGACTGTAGCCAGAGTTGCGTGGGGGCTGCCCCCCAATTTTCTTTGCCCCTCTTAAGTTCTTTTACAAACAATTATTCAAAACAAAGTTTACAATTTTGTGTTTAAAAGGCCTGCAAACCAGATGAATTGCTGCCCTATACTCCCACACACCCCGAACCTTTAGTCTGGCTACGGGCCAGAGCATTGTTCTTTGCTTCTGTGTCACACTGCTGGGCTTTTGGGTCATGACAGCCTCTAAATATTAACTAGCATTTCAAAATCTCATATGTTAACACTTCAGGGTTGGAAGAACCACAGATCCAAGTGTTATTTCAGCTCTTACCATTTGAATAACCCCATGCAGAGATCACCAGCGCTGTTCTTTTACATGCTAAATTTGGGGGAACCACGAGAATGTGAAATATGATTCTCTTTTTGATAACCTTTGTAAACTATCAGAGACTATTGAAATCCAGCAGAAGCTTCTGGAACTGCAGCTAATCATCCCCTGGAATTGCAAGCCATCTTTTCCTGAAATGCTCTATTAGTTTCACAGCTCCAGCTCTTAGAATACACATTATGCTATTATGGGTAAAGAGTGCTGTTGCCACCTAGGGTTGGTTTAGAGAAATACAAACTATATATATATCTATATCCTGTTTCCCCGAAAGTAAGACATTCCCCGAAAATAAGACCTACTTCCAGTTTTGCCTCTCGCTGTAATATAAGGCATCCCCCCGAAAATAAGACCTTTTTTTTTTGTTCAACAATAAACGTGTACCGTATTCTTCTTCATGGAAAAATAAGACATCCCCTGAAAATAAGACCTAGCGCATCTTTGGGGGCAAAAATTAATATAAGACACTGTCTTATTTTTGGGGAAACACGGTAGTAGGGTGACCATATGAAAAGGAGGACAGGGCTCCTGTATCTTTAACAGTTGCATAGAAAAGGGAATTTCAGTAGGTGTCAATTGTATGCATGTCACACCTGGTGAAATTTCCTCTTCATCACAACAGTTAAAGCTGCAGGAGCTATACTGCAGCTGTGACCAGATTTAAAAGAGGGCAGGGCACCTGCAGCTTTAACTGTTGTGATGAAGAGGAAATTTCACCAGGTTCTCCATATATACAAATGACACCTGCTGAAATTCCCTTTTCTATGCAACTGTTGAAGATACAGGAGCCCTGTCCTCCTTTTCATATGGTCACCCTAATATATATATATATATATATATATATATTATTCATGCTAACTTCCCATGCTTAAAAAAATCCCTGGCTAATGTCATCTATTAATTGGAACAAAATCCTGGAATTGTATACCAAAAAAGAGAAGTCTTTTGAATTTTGCCTAGCATTTAAAGCAGGACAGAGAGCCATAAAGTACTCAAATGATTATATCAGTGAATATAATTGTAGTTTAGATCATTAAGTGAGCAATCCTATGCATGTTTAGACAGAAAAAAGCCCTACATCTCCTGGGAGTTATAAAACTTTTTCTGTCTAAACTTAAATACTGTGCCCTAAAGTACTTTAACTCCTCTGCTCCAACCCTGATAACTTTTAAGTCTAAAAAAAGTTCTATAGTACTCACTTCTCCTTTTAACAAACGTTAATCCACTACCACCCACAATGTTTTCAAAACCACCTACTCAGGAGACTGTGCTTCTCCTTTCTCATCACATCACCCACACAGTTACTGAGAATGTGGTTAATTACATCATTAGCTATGAACGTCTGTTGTAGAGTTCTTTGTTTTCACTACTGTTATTCAGTGCATCTCATCAATGGGTAAGTAACTCTGGTGATCTAATTGCCAGGGGGAGATCTACACTACCTCTTTTAAAGCGCTTTAAAGCACTTTGAAAACATTTTGAAAACTGTATATGCAGTGTGTCTTGGGCCCAAACAGTTGTCAAAACTGTTATAAAGTGCTTTAAAGCAGTAGTGTAGATCCCTCCCAAGAGATAGTTAGGCAAACCAACATCACTAATATATCCTGTAATTTTTCAGTGGTCAAATACTGTACCCTCCCGATACTAACGTAATATTTGGCAGTGCCTTTCACTCTGTGGCAGGCCACATACTATGACACCACAAACTATTACAGGAAAGGGAGGGAGGTATACAAATTCAAGGAGGATAAATGTGCAATCCTGTGCATATTTGGACAGTAAAAAAAAGACCTACAACTCCCAGCATGCCCCAGCCAGCATGGTTGGCTGAGGAATGTTGGAGCTGTAGGATTTTTCTGTCAAAACATGTACAGGATTGTGCTCCAAGGCTATCAATGGCTACGAGTCATGATAGCCATATCATAGCCTCCAGGATCCCAGGCAACATGCCTCTGAATATCAGTTGCTGGGGAGCAAGAGCAGGAGAAAGTTATTGCTCTCATGTTCTACTTCTGCTTGGCCACACTGTGGGAAACCAAATGCTGGTCTAGATAGGCCTTTGATGAGCCCTACTGATGAGAATCCAGTAGGGCTCTTCTTATGTCTATCATCTACTATGGGCCTGTTCAGAAGACACTTTAAACCATGGCTTTAACCATGGTGAATAAGGCTTTTTGCTTTATTCACCATGGTTAAAAACGTGGTTTAAGGTATCTTCTGAACACAGCCCAGCTTTCTGGCTTAACCACCATGGTTAAAACCATGGTTTAAGGTGTCTTCTGAACGGGGCCTTAGAAATGTCCACAATATATAAAAATTATTACCCTGAATAGAAATAGTGTGCCCCAGGGCTGCACTTCAAGACAGCATCTGATTATCTTCAGTTTGTTCTTTGTGGCATAATATTCCTTTACCCACAGGAATCAAAGCACCACGGAAATACTGGGTGCCTCCGGACATGGCTTTTATCATGCCTTATTCACAGAATTTGACAGGGAGTCCAGACGATATAATTTCCATCCATAGCCATCCCATATTTTCCTACCGCTTCTTCTATCTTTTTCCTTACCATGGAAAATCCATTAAGGACAAACAATGGAATCGCATGCAATGCTTCTGGATTGTTAGCACTAGGAGTCTCCTCCTGGAAGCATCAGTTACCTAGGGAGGTTGTGGGCTCTCTCACACTAGAGGCCTTCAAGAGGCAGCTGGACAACCATCTGTCAGGGATGCTTTAGGGTGGATTCCTGCATTGAGCAGGGGGTTGGACTAGATGGCCTTGTAGGCCCCTTCCAACTCTGCTATTTTATGATTCTATGAACCAATTTATTTTCAAATGGGCCTACTTAATACTATTTAGCAATTTCTATAGTCCAACAAAACAAACATGCAGCTCAAATTCTAACAAGGAGCTTATTTACTAATACATATCCTAATATATAGATTGTCTAAATTCTATTGTGTTTATTAATACTGAAGAGTCACTGAATTAGTTTGTAGTCTGTCTGGAAGGTAGTTTTGATATGACTTTCAGTGGTGGCCTCAGAAACACTAGGATTAATGGTGAAATTAGTGGGACAAATATGTCAGGGAAGTAGGGGACCATGAGCATTGTCTTTGGTGGGCATCATATTTCTCCAAGGTAATCATTTAGTGCTTTAGGAAAACAGAGAAATGTATAGTTCTTGCCTTCCCATTTCCCCCCCGAGATTCCTTACAAGCATTACTTTTTAAAGATCAACTTCTAATTTCACATGTATCGTATAACTTTTAACCTGACATACAGTACTACACCAACAGGATGACCTATGCATTGACCTCAGTGAGGTTTACTGCTAGGTAAGTCATGCAGCCTTGGTATCCAGCCACATGAAACTGACCTTAATTCAGTCTATTTATATCTCTCTATCCATCCCTAACAAAGTATCTCCACTACTTTTTAAAAACTTCTGGTGATCCAGAAGGTTTGACCCTCCGAAATTACTATTTGCCCTCAAAGGTATGATTGCAGCCAATGGCACATTTGTAGGCAAATCACATCTGAAGGGATTTGGGGTGAGAAAACCACATGGAGGGAAGCGTCAACCCATCTCTTCAAGCACCACAGTCCAATCCAACTCTCATTCTCTGCTTTTAGCTCTAAAAGAAAAAACAAATGTATCATCTAGTGACTAGTCCCAGTCTTAGTAATGACTAACTTGAGCTATATTGGATATAAAAAGCCATCCACATTCTTGAAATAAGAGGTGACTTTAGATTATGGGAGCCATGTATATAAAGGTTCTCAGATATGGAAAGTACAGACTAAACATTACTCAACGGGGAAAACCCCACTTGTAAAAACTTTTCAAGCTGAGCACATTCATATAAGCCAAGTGACCTTTCATTTTCTGGTTGCTTTTTAAAAAAATCTTTGTTGCCCTGATGATATTTCAGGTAGCTTGTGCTTTATTCAACCAGAGAAAGTTGATTTATTTGCAGTTGCTTTTGAGCAAAAACATACTAAGAGAAAAGCATGTTAAAAGGTTTTGAGATGTATTACTGGAAAGGGTCTACCTATCATGATACAATACAATGGAATTTACATGTAACACTTCCACACAGTTTACGTGCCTGTTACAAAAATGAGTTTTATTTCGTAGAAGAAATACAATAATAAAAATACAAAGAAACTGTGTCCATAACTTACATTTTTTTACAGAAATATATGTACATGAGGGGAGCTCCAGCTGACGAAGTGTAGAGTAGACACTTATGAATTGTCAAAAATTGTATTACCAAAAATAGGACACGGGTTTGCATAAAAAATTGGGTATGCCAATTTATATGAATAGATGAAATTTAGAATTATTATAATAGAAGTTGAAATACAGTACATCTCACTATAATATAGAAGATTGTGACGAGGTGACCTGTCCAAGTCTAACTATTGATGGGCAACAGTTCTTGTGGTTCATCATCTTTAAAATGGAATTGGACATAGCAGGCTTTCAAACAGAAGATGGTCCTCTTCAAATAGAAGACTCTCTTCTGTCAAAGAGGACACATGGCCACCCTAACAAAGTGTTTCAACCCCAATGAAAAAGCATTGACCAACAAAATATATAATATACACACACAAGCACAAATCCATTCATCAACATGGCGTCTGCAAGGGTGAGTCCTGTCACACTACCCTTTTCTAATTATTTGAACATGTGAATAAGGATGACTGGTAAACACTGTGTACTTGGATTTTCAAAAAGCTTTTGATTGTGTTCCTCACCAAAAGCTCCTCAGTAAATTTAGGGATAAGAGCAGAGGTTCTCTTATAGATTAATTAGCTAAAAACAGGAAGCAGAGAGTAGAAGTAAACGACCAGTTCTCAAATGAAGGGTTGTAAAAATGGGATTCCCCAAGAATCTCTACTGGAACAGATGCTTTTAAACTTGCTTGTTGATGATCTGGAGTTTGGCGTGAGTAGTGAGGCTGCCAAATTTATTGATGACACCAAATTATTTAGGGTAGTAAAAAGAAAAAGGAATTGTGAAGAGATCTCAAAGGATCTCTGCAAACTGAGTGAATGGGTAATAAAATGGCAAACACAATTCAATATAAGTAATGGTAAAGTGATGCACATTAGGATAATTCCGCCCGCGCCCCTTCAGAAATGCATTTATGGGGGTTTGAGTTGGCAGTAACTGGAATTGGATCATGGTAGAGAGCTCAATAAAACTGTTGACCCAATGTGTGGCAGTTGTGAAAAAGGCAAATTCCATGTTACAGAGAAGGATCGCAAATAAAACTGCCGTTGTTATTGTGCCATTATACTAAGCAATGGGGGTGATCACACTCAGAATACTGTGTACATTTCTGGTCACTGTTCCTCAAAACCATTTTAGAATTGGAAAGGTGTAGAAAAGGGTAACAAAGATAACCAGGAGACTTTAATAATCCCCTACAAGGAAAGCTTACAAACCCGTTAATTGCTTGGGACCCTGGCACTTAATTACCTCCACCCATATGAATCTGCCTGTATATTTCAATTTTCCGAAGCGGTCCTGCTGGGTGTACTGCCATCACCTAAGATGCAATCGTCAGGCATGTGGGGTGGAACAAGGCCTTCTCAGCAGTGGAGGGGGAAGGATGTTGTGCTCTTTTCTGTCTTGCTGCTGCTGCTAAGACTGCCACAACATTGTGTCCTTGATGAGGATGAACGTCAGTCATGAAAAAGAGAACTAAGGAAAGCCTATGGGACTTTCCCTTGCAGCCAGTGGTCTTTAAAACTTCCTTAGCTGTTGGGGAATCCCCAACAGTGTGTATCTTAAATGTGCAGAGATATAGGCATCATCACTTTCATTTCTGTTCACATCTTGTCCTGAAAACAGAAAATATCACCCACTTATACAGTATGCTCATGGCTTCAATATATTGGTATCAGCTTGTCTTCCTAAGTCAAGGTAAATCTTCCTTTCTTTTCCTAATTTTCCTTGCCATCCCCCGCCCCCCACCACCATGTGACTTGAAAGTCTGTTTTTTCCTCAAACATCCTTCTACAGCTGATCATATATATATTTTTAGCAGTCTCTCTTCAGAAATTGTCTTTCTTTGTGTGTCTTTCCATCTTGCAGTCTGGCCTGCGATTCATGGGGTTGCTGATGCGATGATACACATTGTGGCAACATGTAGTGAAGATGTGTTGCTCCCTTGTAGAATTTCCCAAGATCTACAAGTCACAAATGGGGCAGTCTCTTGGTATAAGGTAAGAACCTGCTATTATATTTACTTTCCTTTTTGTCCACGTACATCCACATTTCATTTAATGTCTAGTAAGAATGTTAGTGGATATATTTGCAGGAATACTGTAATGTATAGATCAGGGCAATCATGAATACAGCCAGAAGTGATTGTGGTTGGATAATGTGTTGCCAGAATCACAATGCTTGCTGCTGGCTGTTCCAATTCACATGTTATATTATCCACAGACGTGTTTGTCTGAGAATGGCCAATTTCTATGTGAATTGATTTTGTTATTCTAACATTCTGCGCAGAGAATGTCTCACATCTGTGTTCTCTACTGTGCTATAACACAATTGGCATTAAATGTAGCAGTTGTATTCGTTCATAATCATTCATGTTTTGGTGCTCTACCAAGCTCCTCTTCCTCTCTTTTGCATAACTGACCTATATTTTCATCAGTGAAAACATTTAAACACAGGCGGTGTGCGGCTCTGAAGATAACACAGTGCAGCTAGGCAACCAAATTGTAGAATTAATCACTTTTTAAAAAATCTATTGAGGACCTAATCAATAAAACAGTGTATAAAGCCCTCAAGGGGCCAATTAAACAGTAATTCCAACAAATAGTATGACATTTTGGACTGTAAAGTTCAAACAGCTCTCAGGTTAAATCACTAGTAGAGGGTCACTCTGAACTGTGTAGTAAATAAAAACAATTAACCTTTGACTTCTGCTGCTTAAAAAGAGATGATGATGATGAAGAAGAAGAAGATGAAGATGTGACTGTGTAATGTGTGCTGCCCTTTTTGTAGAATTAATGATCAGACCATAAAACCAACAGGAGTTGGTGAGTGTCCTCAAACCATTTCTGTGACTTTGCAAGAAATACCCTCAAACTATGTACAGAAATCACGGTTTAAATATTTCTCTTAAAGCTACATTTAAAGATAGTATATACTGATCTAATCTAATAATGGCAACGGAGTGCAAAGATTCAAATTAATGCAAATTCTACCCTTTCTTTCTCATGTATAGTAAACTACAAGTGTTAATACAATTGCACTGATGAAGGGCTTAGAACAGGGGCACATCTATATGAACGCTAGATGGTGGTGTAACTGTGCACATTCTCGCAAGCGGTTACACAACGCAGTTCTCCATTCGCCGCCACCAAGGCATTTCCCCGCGATGATGCGCATATTAGCCTTCGCGCTTTACTGTGACTTTTAGGTTAGGGTTCAACTTTGCGTTGCGTTATGCTTATGTGTCCTTGGGGGAGTTAAGTCGCCGCTGCGGCTGCTGTTGAGGGGTGGTCATGTTTATGTATAGGGCTTGCAACCTCCTCTCATGGAGATGGATAAAGCTGCCGCTCCCGCTGCTTGCCCCTTTCTCCCACGCAGCTGCTTTAAGTCGATCGGGGGGGACGGGAGAAAAGGAGTGAGGGGAGTGTGTACATCGCAGAGCGGTAAAGCAGCAGTTTCTGCAGCTGAAACTCTCCCCACGGCCTGAGTTCGATCCCAGCGGAAGCTGGTTCTCAGGCAGCCGGCTTGGGTCGACTCAGCCTTCCATCCTCCCGAGGTCGGTAAAATGAGTACCCAGTTAGCTGGGGGAAAGGTAATAACGGCCGGGGAAGGCAACGGCAAACCACCCCGCTATAAGGCCTGCCAAGAAAACGTCAGCGAAAGCTGGCGTCCCTCCAAGAGTCAGTAATGACTCAGTGCTTGCACGAGAGGTTCCTTTCCTTAAAGAAGATGAACTAACCTGCACAACTGCAGCAGTGGCACCCCATCCCACCACCCGGTAAGGAATGCAGAAAGGTATCTCTCCCCTACCCCCTGCAGCCAGGGAGCTTCATGAACGACCCTGTTTCCGAGTCCAGGGGAGATTCGAGGGGCTCTGGCGCATTTGGGTGTGGTGTGGAAGCAGGAACTGCTTCTTCCTTCTCTATACTGGGAGGAGGCGAGCGAGACCCTAACCCAAGCAGCCAGGGGATAAAGCGCTGCTGCTGTTGCTGCTGTGTGACGCTCGTTTTCACGTTCGAATCATCGAAAAATTGATTTAAAAAATAACCAGGTGCAAATCTGTCATTGTATAGTTGACCGCCTGGACAATATATAAAGCCCTCTAACAGGAAGTGTGCAACCTTTTCAGCCCAGACTTTTTTGCACCCTAGGCAAGGCGAGCTACTTGCACCCCCCCAAAATTGACAACTTCGATTTTTAAGAACAGATGTTTTGTAGAAAAAATAAAAAGCACAAACTTGAATTTATTATGTTTTTTCTTAAAACAGCTAATTTGTATAAAACTGTGACCCTTAAAGGTCAGTACTGCGCCCCTCTGAGGCCTGCGCCCTAGGCGGCTGCCTAGTTGGCCTAATGGTAGCGCCGGCCCTGGGCACATGTGATGCTGGCCCAGACATACACACATACACGTGCATGCACATATACATAAACACACACATACACAAGAAGGTCCATGGACTTCTTGGTTGTGAGGCCTTATCTGAAATTCCCGGTCCAGAGTCTCACCTATCCAGCTCACTCATGAAAGAGTCACAGCAGTAGCTGCACTCAGAGAGGACAGGAATCAAAGAGCTCCATCAGATGAGTGTTTTACTGCATGCTTGTTAGTGGGCACTCATGGATTTTTACGGGTCCCTCTCACATTGTCATTTGCCTCCCGCATGCCTTCCACCCCCTCTAGCCTTCTTTGTGCGACAACCCCCCCCCAGTAAGTCTTATTTTTAAAGTCAGAAGTTGCTATCTGCTGCTGTGTGCAGGAGGCGCATTGGGATCAAAATGGCCCACTTAATAGGCCACATGAAGTTGTTTACTTCCTCTTTCGAAAGAGGAAGTAATGATGGACAAACACACGGGCCAAGAAGCGATGGTAAGCAAATGCGATTTCCCCCTCTGTGCTGACGCTCAAAGAGTCCTCAGAGAGTGGTTTTCTGAGCCGTTCCTAGAAGATGCTCTGGTTTCCACATTCAGAGGGCTGCCAGAGTGTCGTCTTGGAAGGGAAGATAGCACAGCAACCTTCCTTCTGTTCGCATGATCATATAGCTCACCCGGAGTGCATTCATACTTACTGTTCATTTTCTGTGTTAAAATAAATAAATAAATCCACATTTTGCAGCTGAAGAAATTCTGCATTGAGAGCTAGTTATGCAAATAACATTGCAAAAGCATGGAGGCAATTTTTACATAGGCTTTGAAGAACAGCTCAGTTTCATTGTCATGCAGTAACACTATTTGACATTCATTCTATATATTCATTCAATTTGCCATCAAATGGTTCAGTGTTTTTTAAACTTTCCACCCCATTTCTCCAACTATAACAGAGTAATGTGGGTGCTCATCCATTACATTGTGTTAGAGTGGAAACTAGTGTCTAGAAATTCATTCATTCTGTGTTGTTCCATATCAGCAGCATTTTTCTTCTGTGTTACCATTACCATTTATTTCTTCTCAATGTGGTTGTTTCAGCTGATGCTTATGTTCTTTCCACTGGGAAGCTGAATTATGTTTTAGGCCTACATTGACCAATCACCCACAGTACCATTTTGAAATCAATGTCTCCTCTCCCTCTTCCAGGTCCTCCCTCTTCCATCTACGTCTCAGACTAAATTTTGAAAAACTAAAAATTAATGTACTAAAAACTTCACTGCAAACATGTTCAAAACATTTGTGAATGTGGTGTTTCAAATGACTATGGCCATAGCTAGACGGTGTGATATCCCGGGGATTGTCCTGGAATCATCCCTGTGCGTCCACATGACGCCCAGGGGATCCCGGGAGTAGTAAGGAATAATCCCTCCCTTTCCCTGGGATACCACCCTACCCTTTTTTCTTAGTTTTTCCACGGTCTTGTGATGATCCTGAGACCGCAGAAAGTGTGGCCCGCTGTCACGGTTAGTCCTGGCTCAAACCGTGACAGCGGGCCACACTTTCTAGGAGCCGGGAGGTGGGGTGGGGTGGAAGGAGCGTGGAAAGTTTTTTAAACTCCCCCCCACCTTCTGTGCACGTGTGCTCGTGCGCTCCGTCCCCTTTAATAACAACAACAACAAAATGGCAGCCGTGGTGTCGCGCGCCGTGTGTAAACCAGGGCAACGATCTCACGATCATAAAATTGCAAGATTGTCGCCCTCCACACCCCCATCATCTAGCTGAGGCCTGTGTTCTGATGTTCTTCAGTGTCAGTTTCCTTTAGCATAAAATTTGGGTTACCCTCCCCCAACCAAAAACAATTGAAGATGGCAAATATACCAACAACGTAATGGACCAAAACTTTCAACTGGTACCTGAAAACATGGAAGCATTTCAGTAGAATTGATGCAGGAAAGTGTCAATACGACAAATCCTCTCTCCTTTAGGGTGCAATCCTATACATGTTTAGAAAGAAAAGGGTCCTACAACTCCCAGGATCCCTCTAGTCAACCATGCTGGCTGGGACATCTAGGAATTGTAGGACTTTTTTCTTTCTAAACATCTATAGGATTGCACCTCTAGTTGTTTTAATTTTCTAAAATAAAATTATTATTTTTTAAAGTCTGTTTTAAAAAGACAGGCAGAAGGGGTACTTCTCAGAGTGCTATTTTCCCTCTGACATAAAGTTTTGTACAGTAACTCCAAGTAACCAAGAAAATACTTAGTTAATGTTTATCATGTACATAGATGCAACTTGTTGTATATCTTCTGTGTGTAATGTGATCTTTGGATTTTCTTTTTGAAAACTGGAAAATTAATTCTTTTTAATTAAAAGATAATAATGGTGGGTAGATAGACCTTAGCTTATGGGAATAATGTGTTTCATAATTTGGGGAGTGGGTGGGAAGAAGCAAGGCCTAAATTAAAAAAAAACTGACAAGATAACCTTGAGCTCAGTTAGATATGAAGGGACACAGGCTTTCTTACAGTATCCCCTATTAACATCTGCTTAGATTTTGGGGGGCATTTCATAATTTAACTACACCTGGCATAGTTGACACTGGCCTCTAACTGTTCTGAGAAATATTCACCCAAGATGTGCATCAGGTAGTGCTATTCCTATGGGGTATTTTTTTAAATCGGATTGGAGGTGGAAAAACATTTAAAGCCCTAAATTGTTTGGGGCCAGGTTATCTAAAGGATCGTCCTTTCCTGTATGTACCTGCCAGACCCTAAGATCACCTTCAGTTTTCCTTTTCCGGGAGCCCTTCCAAAGGAAGTGAGGCGGGTGGCGCTCATTCCTGAGAGGTCTGTCTGGCATCTACACATTGTACCCTTTCTGTCACCAGGGGAAGACCTATTTTATTTTCCCAGGAATGTTAGCATTCTAAACTTTTAGATCTGCTTTTTAAGTTTTTTTATGTAATTTTTTTTATGCTGTACTTGTGATTTTAATTTTTGAGAACTGCCCAGAGAACTTTGGCTATTGGGTAGTAGTAGTAGTAATAATAATAATAATAATAATAATAATAATAATAATAATAATAATGGTTAGGGCTGATAGCCGATGTACATTTAAGAGCTAACATAGTTTGTTTTGGATGAATGTTTTACTACCTATTACAGTGGGATGCAAGAGGGGAAAATGTAAGAAGTCACAATCTAGAAACAAGGTGGTTTAAAATCTCATAAACATATTCAGAATAGTAGTTTATTTACAAGCAATTAATTAAAGAAGATTTAACTTGCCAAACTTAAGTGATGAATCTTTCTGGCAAACTAACAACTTACCACTAGATGTCTCTGCTGGCAAAATCTTATTACTTAGCTGTGAAGGAATGTAAGGGAGAAAGAACTCTGTAGCATTGTGATACAATATAGAAAAAAGAATGGCCATTTGAAAGGGCACTAAAAGAGTTTATCCAAGTTGTACAAAATTTGTATGAATTCAGAATGTGTCTAGGACTCTCATTTTTAAAAAAAATCAGACAGGGTGGTTTCGTGAGGAGCTCCCTGACTCTTTTTGTTTAGATGCACTATCTCTTTATATGTACAGTGTTTGAATAATTCACATTGATGAATAGAAAGAAATGCTAATTTATTTATTTATTTATTTATTTATTACATTTCTATACCGCCCAATAGCCGGAGCTCTCTGGGCGGCTCACAAAAATTAAAAATATTCAAAGTATAAAACAACAGTATAAAACCATAATATAAAATACAATATATTTTATTGTATTTATTGTATACAATAAATATAAATATATTTATTGTCTAAAATACAATATATTTTATGAGCTAACTGCTCATCAGCCGTTCTCAGCAATATTAAGATGCTACAAACCTCTTAGAATGCTATATATCTTGAGCATCTCACTGTAGGTTTGCAGTACGCAACTTTGCCATGGACTTTTAATACAGGCAACCTTCCCCATTGGACAAACGAAACATTGGTCTCAGCACCAGTGTAACCAGAATGAGACCGATTTCTCTTATTTCCAATTGTGCACTGCTACATTCCCTCACCACCTTCACAAGGTGCTAATTAACCATGGAGTCAGATTTTTGGTGGTGGCCGGGTGATGTTGCCAAGCTCACGGCTTTGAGCAAACCATTTCACCGTCCCACAGGTTTCGCTGTGAATGTATTTGAACCTCCACCTGGCCCCTGTAACAGGCCCCTCCCTCCTTTTAAATCTCATGCTTGTGGTTCTAGAATAGCCCAATTGGCCTCAGCACAAGTTGGTCTGAGCCATCACACTTTGTTCTAGGGTGGGGTTAGGCTACAGTGCACCCCCCAGACACCTTTGTTGGCATCAACCAAGTTGCCCTATTCCTCCCACTTTTTATATTTTTAAACAAAATCAACACATTTTCTGTGTGGCTGGGATCCCTTCAAAGCAAAATAAGTGCCTCAAGCCACTGCCATTTTGATTTTCCGCAAACGTCTCTGGCTCAGAGATATTCTTGGGAAATGAAGAAGGTGGGTGGCTGCAGGCAAATGCTATCCTCTGCAGTGCACCCAGCTTCCAAGAAAAAGAAGTGGGGAAGCAAAAGGGATTCCACTTACTTCTGTCTGGTGAATTAGGGGTTGGGGGAAAGAGGCTAAAGGGAGAAGTGGGGGCTTGGAAGGTCAGCAAAAAGACAACTAAGGGTCAGGGAAGCCAGCAGAAAGCCAGTGTGGATGGGAATGCATCAGGAAGCCAATGTGGGGGACTAGGTTAGAAAACCTGCAGGGTCAGGGCCTCAGGGAGCGTTGTGCACTTGTGACTGGGTTCAGACAATTTGACTTTTCACTCTCCCTACAACCCACAATGTGCAGTAGGGGGTTGTATGGTGGAAGAAAAGTGACTATGACTGTGCCACACGCTAGGGTGGGACAACATGGCCATCTGTGGTGCATTGCGGATAATTATGCAAATAGTGGTCACGCGACCAGCACGTATGGGGGCGGGGAAGGAACACACGACGCCAGGTTCTATCAGTCTCGTGATTGTATGAACCTAGCCTGTATGTCTGAATTAATGGGGGCTGCATGTGTGTGAGAAAAGGGATACGGAGAGCAAACAGGTTTAGGGGAGATTTTGGAGGGATCCTTAAAAATAAGTGAGTGCCTTTTTTGTGCTTGCAGTGAGGAGGAAATGGGAGGGGTGTGTGTGTGTATATAGATGGAGGGAGGGTGGCTGGTTGTGTGTGTGTGTGTGTGTGAGAGAGAGAGAGAGAGAGAGAGAGAGATTGAGAGAATGATTTTTTGTAGGTGGTGATATAGGTGCATATTTTTATAGATGGTGATATAGAGCGAGAGAGAGAAAGAGATGGGGAATAAGTTGGCTGGTGGTGTGGGGGAATAGTTTGTCTTCTGTGAAACAGGTTTCTGTTGGGACCAGCAGAGTTGTTTAGTGTGTTGGGGCTCAGAACCCTTCTCTGCCTTGTCCTCAATCTTTGGGCCGGATCACTTGTCTTTTGTGACTAGCCATACCTTCCATGGCAGCCATTTTGCGGCTGTGCCTTGAACAATTTCTCAAATTACCAAATATGTCCACAGGCCCCAAAAGGTTGCCTACTGCTGCCCTAGCCAAAAGCAGCAAGGCTCCTGATAGACAATGTTATCAACTCCTCGCCCCAAAACTCCACTAACTCAAAAACCAGTAAATTCAAGATAAACAGAATTATAATTCTCATTATAATTTATGAGCTACTCACTTACCCAAGCCAAACTGTTCAGCTTTTAAGATTCAGTTCTTCTGAGCAAGGCCTGATCTCCGTAGGAACAACTGTGAAGGGAAGAAGACATCCAGAACTCATCTGAACAGAAAAACCTCATAGAGCATACACAGCTCAAAGTGCAACTTCCTATTATAATTAAAAAATCATACCTGAAGATTCCAAAAATAAAGAAAAAAATCCAGTGATCACTGTTAGAAACTACACATATCACATTACTGACTGATAGGAATTTACCCCACTGAACACACCTAAAAACCATTAAAAGTACCAAGTTGCTAAAAATGACATTAACACTAGGTGGAATGAGTTCAAAGGATCCCTGTTAAATCAGGAGAGGGCAATTTGCGTCCCTCCAGATGTTTTGCCCTACAACTCCCATTGTCTATTCTGGTAGGAGTTGTAGGCCAAAACATCTGGAGGAACACAAGTTGCCCACCTGTGCGCTTCAATGAACATTTGGTTCCTGAGCCTCTAAGAATTTTAAAAAGGGTCTGGGCTGACCATTTTAAAGCAGTCTTAAAACTGACATAAACATAATTGAATCTTGAAATTGCTTAGGAATGGAGTAAAAGTACTTTCTGGTTGGTTGCTGGAATAACTCTGCCCATTAATATATAATTGTTTTGCAGATTGGTGACAACAGTGAAGTACTACAGGATCTGCAATATCATAAGGACTATGGTTATTCAAGAGAACTTAATGAATCCTTAGAGGTCTCTAATAGCACCTGGCATTCTTTGAAGATTAAAAATATTACAAGTTATAGCAGTGGGACATATACGTGCATCTTAAGGACACCAGTTAGAAAATACAACGAAAGTACAATTACGTTAAAAGTAATAGGTATGGTATGATTTTTGTTTGGTTTGTTGTTATTATTTTCTAGCATGCATGATTGAATATTCTTTAAAGTGAATGCATCTGTTTTGCCTCGTAGGTTGTCCTGGTCCAAAATTTAAAGAATACAGAACAGAACTTTTGTTATTGTGCTCTCTTGGGTTTTTCTACTTGTTGCTCATCTTCTTCACTTGCGTAAGTACTTCTGGCTTGTTTCCAATTTCATCATTGACCCCATTTCAGGTGCAATTGTCAATATATTCACTAGGGAATGCATAAATGGGGCACACTCATGTGTAAGAACGTTAGGGGTTGTGCCAGTTTCTGGCTGCAGCATGCACATACCATGCCCTTCCAGTGTTCACAATAACAGGGAATATAGCAAATAATTCATTTATAAACCTGTGATTAGCGTTAGGCTTTCTACATGCCAGAAATAAACACACACTAAGGTTAATTATAATATATAATATGTAATATAAACAAATGTTTTTGCTTTATTATCATGTTCACTGACATAAATCAAATTTTATCTGGTGAGAGGATAATTTACCTCAGCTAAAAGCTGTTTTTCATACATCTGTGGGTTAGCAGTTAAACATTTGTGTGTTTGGGGAGTGTCAATTTTTGGCAGCAATTTATGCCATTCAGCATAAGACCTGGCTTGATAAATTTTGAAGGAACTGGTTAAATTGAAAACAGAGGAAGGAACAGAAAATTGATCTTTTCTGCTCACTATCCTGAAAATAGTTAAAATCAATAATATAAGGCCTCTTTGTTTTCCCACATATAAAAACTATAAATTCCGTTTGCTCTTGGAAGCTTTGTGGTTTTGAAAAAAGCTGAACCTTATGCTAGAGATGACCATCTCAATGAAAAATTATATGTGACATATTCCCTCTATCTGAATAAAGGCTCACAGACACTAAATCAGCTTTCATTAATGTTTAATATGGCCTAAATCTAAAAAAGGAACTTTTTTATTCTGTAATACACCCATTGCTATCTTGGAAGTTATTATTTCTGTCTGCAGACCTTTTGTTAAATTTAAAGGCACAGTGGTCTATGGCAGAGTTTGGAAGTGTTAAGATATTCTGTTTCAAATTTGAAACTAGAATGTAAAAGTAACGCTGCCCGCATCCAGGAATAGCATATCTTCAGTCACATTTCAGACACTCCTGATGCTCTATCAGATCAGTGTTTTATTGCATGCTCATTACTGGGTACTCACGGATTTTTGCGGGTCCCTCCCAGAACGTTGTCTACCTCCCATGCACCTCCCGCCCCTTCTAGCCTTCTTCTCGTGACAAAAAAACACCCCACTTAGTTCGACTTATTTTTAAAGACAGAAGTTGCCGCTATCTCCTGCTGGGTGCAGGAGAAGCAGTGGGATCAAAACCAGGTGCAAGTTGTTTAGTTCCTCTTTCAAAAGAGGAAATAATGAGGGACAAACACGTGGGCGGAGAAGCGATGGTAAGCAAACACGATTATCCCCTTTGTGATGACGCTCCTGGGGCATGTCTACATGAAGGGTTTGCCCCAGGTTGGCTTCACAGTAGCAGCACGCCATCTACATGACACTGCTGCCATTGCGAAGCCATCTGGGGGCAAATCCTGGAAATAATTTTTTAAAAAAATGGGGAGGAGAGGAGCGGGGCACTTACCCTGACTTTTTCTGGCAGTGGAGGCTTTTCACAGTCCATGGTGCCCCCTGATTGGTCTCATGGGCTGGACAGGGAAGGGGGCAGCCCCACACCTCTGTAAAAATAAAAATAAAATACAAAGGGGGAGGAGAGGAATGGGCAGTCAGAGGGCAGTCAGAGAGAGGAGAAGTGGTTCACCTGGCGTCCCTCTCCTCATGTCCTCCTCTGGCTGCCTCATTCCTTCCCCCCTCCTGTTTTTTAAAAATCATTTATCAGATAATACAAATTTTAAAAAGGGGGAGGAGGAACGGCCCTGTTACTCTCCTCTCCGTTTTAATTTTTTAATTTGTATAGAGCGGGGAAAGTTCGCACTTGCGTTCCTTCCCGTGCAGATGCCGGGAAGGAACACAAGTGTGGGAGCCAGGTGCCTCGGAGCACCAAAGCACCTCTGTCAAGACGGGGGCCTGGTCAAGCAGGTTGGAGCACCTTCCATATCAAGAAAAGCTAAAACATTTGGGACAACAAGGGAGGATTAGATACAAGTTTATTAAATTATGAACAGAGAGACGAGAGAAGAAAAATCTCTTTATCCACTGGAACTCAGTTTCCTTGTTAAGATTGATTTGGCAGTAGAGTCAGGACGTTCAAGAGGAAGTATGTCTTGAAATAACACATGAGTCACTTGTGGAATTCACTAACACAAGATGTGACAGCCACTAGCTTAGATTGCTTTTGTTTTTAAAGGTTAGGTAGACAAATTCATGAATAGAGGTTTATGAACAGTTATGAGCTAAGACAGCTAAATGGAGCCTCCAGATCCAGAGGTATGGATAACCATAAACCAGAGTTGTACAACAAGGGAGTACAATCACCTTCATGCCCTAGTTGTGAGTGTCCAAAGGCATCTGGCTGACCCCTCTTGAAACAGAATGCTGGACGAGATGAACCTTGGAATGATCCAGCAAGGCAATTATTACATTTTGCTGCCTTTATCAGCACACACCATTGATATCAAGCAAACGTATCAGTTGTCTTAATTTTTTTTTAAAAAAAATAGGCTTCTCAATTTTTTTTTAGAGTTTTCAGAACAAGGGAGCATGACCTTTTTTGGCCCCAAGGACAGCATGTGATGCTGGCTTGGGGAAAAACACACACAGGCCAGGGCATTCATGGCTGCTGCGTTTAAGGTTGTGCATCTCCTTTTATCTCTTGTTCTTGTGAACCTGCTCAGGTGTTTGAAGAACAATATTGTTCTGCCATCCCTGATCTTCTTAGAGAGGAGGAGGATGTCTCTCAGTTTCACCAGGACACTGTTGTTCTGATGAATAGCAGACAGATCATGGAAAACGATCTTTTTGGGGGGCACCTTGAGGGTGCATGAAACTTTCATTAGACTTTACTTGAAACTGGCCTCATAGTTTTGCACTTTTGCAGAGTTTTAGATAATCAGAGCCATAAAATGGTTTTCTAGGACAGGAGGGTAAAAGGAAAATATTTAATTGTTTTGATTAAAAAAACAAAACATAATAGAAACTCAGTTTTTATACTGTATTACCCTGTAGATATTTTTTTCTCAGCTATAATATTTTTAGATGTGTTTTTAGTGTACAGTGTTATGGTTCATGGGATCTCTCACATTTTAAGCTCCATCCGATGAGCGTTTTACTGCACGCTTGTTACTGGGCACTCACGGATTGCTCACATGACGTTGTCTGCCTCTCGCGCTGCAAACCCACCCACCCCAGAAAAAGTCCAGTTGCTGCTCTCTCCTACTGGGCTGAATGGGCCTAATTACTTCCTGTTTTCAGGAAGCCACGTCGGAGCGACGACAGAGAAGCGACGGGAGCTGCGCATTTTGACCTAGATGTGATGGGGCTTTTAGTGTTTGTAGTGAATCACTCAAAAGTGCACTATACCATAAAATGCATGCGACACCCCACCCCCCGCCCCCACAAACAGTTTTGGACAGGGGAGGGAAATAAATAAAAATGGAACTTCATGACTTATGATTAGATTCTGAAAGTTTTAAGACTAAACAGTTAAACAAACAATTTTCATAATGTTCCCATAATGCTCATTTCAAGGGTTTCTTTTTCTTTGCTTTTCTAGACATGCTTAAAGGAGAAAAGTCCTCCAGTTTATCATAAATCCAGAAAAACACACATAGACGATAAACTTCTCATCAGTACCTGTTGAAAGGATGGTTTCCAATGGCCAGTATGGAACAGCACTGGCAAAGACAAGCTTATTTAGAGATTTGCCCAGTTGATTTTGTTGAGTCATTGGAGGACCAGCAGTAGCCTTAAGAACATCAAGACAGATGAATTGTATACGTATTTTCCTCTCAGAATAACCTGAAAGTCTCAGTATTATAAAAGCTACTTGCTTCAACTAGGGAAAACGTCAGAGAACATAGTTTCGTTCACTACAATATGAATATACACCAGTGACAATACAATATTCTTACAATGTTACTATATAAATGTTGGCATGTTGTCTTGTTTATACATCCCGGTGTCTTACTTCGGAGTATTTGTTCATAATATGTAAAAATGTGCTACAGAATAGGTTTGGCCCTTTAACTTGCCAAATAACGCATTGATTGAACTAGCTCTTTCAATAACCATTCACAACAGCTGCTGCAGTACATGTTTTCAGACAGTAATGCTTCTTCAAGTGATTGATCAGCGAAAGAATGGGAGGAAACGTTACTGAAGGCTCTGTCTCAAGTGTGCAGTGTGACAACCTGTGTTTATTTCTGTATGCATTTGAGACTGCCAAATGAACCCTTCATGTGCTGGGATGACAGCATACATAGAAATGATTTCTCAGAAGAATCTTTCCTTAACAGACGGTATTGAAATAATATTGCTACAGTGGCAGCCCTAGACTAGCTGCCAGAAACTGGTACCCTGGGGGCTGCCTTGATGGCGATGGGTTGCCTCCACTTTTAGAAAAAAGTATGCTTTTGCTGCGGAGGGGTGGCGTCGTATATCCTGACGCAGGAGGCAGCGTGGGCTTTCTGGCGGCCATTCGGCTCATGGGCCCAACCCTCCCCTTTGCCCAGCTTCCTACGAAAAATGGGAGATTGCCTCCACCCGGGAATGCCCCCAGCACAGCGCCGGAGCAAGGGTGGAAGAGCCATGCTGACTTTTCTACTGTGCATCTTTGTCTCTGTCCTGCAGTGTCCGTGAATCAGTGGCTGCATCATATAATTGACGCAGCCCAGATTCGCAGCCACTGTGGGGCAAAGATGACCTTTAGACAGCCCCCTAGGAGAACCATGCAATTGCCACCCCCAAACCCCAAGGGCCGATCTAGGCTAAGGTTTTTGGTCAACTGGGAAACCTTTTGTCCCTATTTTCCATTTAATGAAGAGGCAACCTTCCCCTGGAAAAAGGGTCCCGGTTGCATACTCGGGTGACATGGCCAACAAGGGGCTGCCAGCCCCTAGGCTCAACCCTCTGAGGGTAAAGGAAGCAGCTGTTCTAGGGGTGGGGTGGAGTTCTCACTCTTTGCCTCCAGTTGGGAGCAGCAGTGGAGCAAGAGGATGTCCTGCATTGCCTGAGGGAGGACCAGGTTCCAAAGGTGGTTGGATGACCTGACTTAGCCCCATCACCTCCAATCAGTCCCTTCCTCACAGCCACCATCTCAGACAGATTCCTGCACATGCATGGGAATTGAAATAGTGTCATCTTTGTTATTTTATTTTGTCTTTTTAATTTGTATTAATTCTTCAAATTTGGTGACCGCCTAGTTTACCTATATGGACGGGCTGCCTCTTTACTGTTAATCAATTATTATTTGATAAAGGAGAGACATAAATTAAATGCTATATTTCTTTAAGGCTGTGGTCCTATACCCATTTGCCTGGGAATAAGCTCCAATGAAGTCCAATGGGACTTACTTCTGAGTAGACATGCATAGGTTTGCACATTCATGGCTGGTGTGACATTCCATTACTGAAGGCTGCAAAGTATGATTTGCCAAAAAGCAGATTTTATTGTCAGTTGCTGTGATCTGAGAAAATACTGCGTCAATGTAAAGACAGGAGGAGGTGGAAAAAAGAAAAGTTCTGGAAAAAGAAATGTTCAAATAACTCTGCTACCACAAGGGAAGCATTTCAGCTTGAGTAGAAGGCCCCATACATCCGATTGTTTTTTACAGTAGTGATAAACATCAGCAATGTCTTTTTCTTCTTCAAGTGACTACAACAGTCATAAACAATAGTTAGGTGTGTGGTAGAACTGATAGTGCTATTTACGCATCACAGATAGGGGAACCTATCTATAATCAATACCTCTGAGGTAATCATAATACTTGTCTGATACTGTAAATGTGATTAATGAAGGAAAACATCCCTTGATTTTGCCATTTCTTTGTGTTTAACACTTTGCAAAGTAAAAAGTAACCTCAGGAGTTCTTGGATTGGGTTCAATTCATGGTAGATTTCATAACATGAATGTGCAGTTCAAAGTAGGACTGTCAGCTTGTCAAAGAAATCATAGTTAATCATATGAGTTTTAACAACCTTTTAAATTTGCATCAATTTGTATAGCAATAAAACATTCAGTGTGAAAAAAGACCTGGTTTCTTCATTTTTATGTGATGTATGTACATGTCATAGCAAGCACAAACCCAGGGCCAAATTACACATGATATTAATTACATTAATGCAATTGCATTGTTGGACAAGTTTAAATTGCTGCAACAGGGCATGCAGAGAGGAAATTAACTCTCTCCACCCTTGCCATGGTCTTGATGAGAACTGCAAACCTAAAGCTGCTGTTAGCCCTGAGAGGGAAGCATCTATTGGCGCCAATGGGAGCTTTTTTCCTGGGGCTAATACCAGATTCAGGAGAGCAAGTTCGGAACATAGGGTGCTGTCTTATACCAAGTGAGACCGTTGGTCCATCTAGCCTGATACTGTTGACACTGGCTGGCAGCAGCTCTCTGGGATTTCCGGCAGGAGTTTTCCCAGCCTTACCTGGAGAAGATGGGGATTGAGCTTGAGACCTTTTGCATGCAAAGCCAGTGCTCTACCATTGAACTAAGGCCCTTCCAAGTTTCATCAAGACCGTGGTGGAGAAAGAAAGGGCTATCTCTCCCTATCTGCACACTTCACTCCCAATATTGATCATCCCCTACCCCATCCCCATGGCTTCAATTTAAGTGGGGGGAAATGAAGTGTGTCAATTGCATTCATACAACTGACAGCCAGTGTGGTGTAGTGGTTAGAGTGTTGGACTGCAAGTCGGGAGATCCGGGTTTTAGTCCCCACACAGTTATGGAAGCTCACTGGGTAACTTTAGGCCAGTCACAGCTTCTCAGCCCAACAAGGTTGTTGTGAGGATAAAATGGAGAGGAGGGTTATGTATGCTGCCTTGGGATCCTTGGAGGGAAAAAGGTGGGATACAAATGTAATTGATCAATTAATTAATTAATGGGATGCATAGTTTGGCAGTTAGATGAGGCATTGTATTCTAAATGAGTTAATAATTCTTCAAAATTCTTAGTTGATCAACAGGTTCCTAGTTGATTAACTGATTAATTGATTTGGGCTGCAATCCTGGCAGTAAGCTCCATTCTGAGTAAATATATGCAAAGGTTTGTGCTATAAGTGTTGCAGTCCTACTTTAAAGCTTTCCCAAGCCAGTGAGTAGGTCATGCACCATTAATCACTTGGGAGAGTTGTCTGCATTGGTCATCCATCTAATAATAGTGAGCGTGGTTAAATAAACAGCATAAAATGAAAAAGGCAATTTTCTTTTCAGTTCAGGTGCTCACGGCAGGGAGTTCCTGAACCTAAAGACTAATAGTGCATGTTGTGCATGTTATGCAGAGAGCTTTGGCTATTGGGCAGTGTAGAAATGTAATAAATAAATGTTAATTCAGAGGTAATGCCCAGAGTATTCAGTGGGTTTTATTCCCAGGTCAATATGCAAAAGGTTACAGCCAATGTTTTGTTGGTCATTACCTCTTAGTAAAAATATTGGTAATGATTGTCTTAGTGAGTTGCATGAATTGTATTCACCTACAGTCCATGACTATAAATAAATTTGATTTAACTTCTATTTAAATGCTATTCTTCCTTACGTTAAAAAGCATTCTGGGTAACATAGGAAATATTTCAGTTCATGCGAGAGCGATGCAATGGTGTTTTCTGAGCTCTGCTGGTGTCTACTGACCTTCTCCACAAATAACACTGCCGTTTGGGATTAAAATTGATTTTCCTCATCAGTATGCAGGGGAAACAATGCTAGAACACGTTATAGGGGCTGCTAGGAGCTACATGTCTAAAATTATTGGGTGTACTTTATTCCCCCCACCAAGGAACAGGGCATAGAAGATCCCCAATTCTTTATGTATAAACGACAAATTATGAATAAAAACAGTAACAAGATCAGTTTGTTGTTCATTGAACAGCCTTGCCAGCCATGGCTATTATACTCTGTTTTGACTAGTGGTCACTTTATGTTGTAATGTACAAGTAACAAAGAATATATGGGAAAGTATCATGTAAATTCTGATTTTAAAAATTCAAGCCAGTATGTGGCAAATGGTAGGATTTAAATTTGCTATGTAAACAAGCCCATTTAGGTATTTCTAGAGGTGAGCCCATAGGCATGTGCCATGAGTATAATTCTTAGCATGTAGCATTATTTTATTTATTTATTTATTCTGTTATTCACCATCACTTGGGGTTGGAAATAAGAGCAGAAGTGAACAGATGGGCACCTCTCACTTGGCAGACATGCAGGCGAACTAAGGAAAAGGAGATTGAATGGGAAGATTCTGGATTAATTGAGTGATAAATAAATGGAAGGGTTGGGAAGATTTGTAAGGTAAATTAGTAGGGAAAGGAGTAAATGAATGGGTGACCATATGAAAAGGATGATAGAACTTTTGTATCTTAAACAGTTGTAAAGAAAAGAGAATTTCAGCAGGTGCCATTTGTATGCATGCAGCACTTGATGAAATTCCCTTTTCATCACAACAGTTAAAGCTGCAGGAGAATCGCCTCATTGGAGCACTGCCCCAAATTTCATGGAGGCGCAGTCCCACTCTGCACATCCCTAGCTGCATGATGTTCTTAAAGCAGCCCTCTCCAACGTGGTGTCCTCTGGATTTTTGCACTACAGTGCCTCGCATTCCTGACCATTGGCCATACTCTGCTTGAGGCTGATGGAACCTGAAATCCAAAATATCTGGAAGGCACCAGGTTGGGGAAGGTTGCCCTAAATCAGCAAAGTGTAAAGAGTGCTTTAAAAAAGAATTACTTCCTTTAAAAAAAATCTCCAATTTTCATTTTTTCCACAACCCCTCTTTTTTCGCATGGCCTCAAAATTTCTGGAAATTTTACATCTCTACACTTATGAATTTGCTTTCAGTATATAGGACAGATGTTATTTTTACATACTTGCTGGCAACACCTATATCTACTGAAGAGTGTGTAGGTTTCAAATGGTTATACAATGAGCTTTTCTAATAGAAATGTATAATTTCAGATTATCTAATTACATCATTTTATATATTCTCTCTCTCTCTCTCTCTCTCTCTCTCTCTCTCACACACACACACACACACACACACACACACACACACACACACAAACACACACACACACTGAGGATTTGCATCCAGACACAATTATTTAGCCTGCAAATTTAATACTGTGAGCATGCTGGAAATGAAAGTGTTAAAATGTTGTGCATATTCAATTGATGCTTTTAAGGCTGCATCAACTGGGAGGAATTTTGTAACATTAATTTAATCATCATAATCATCATCATCATCATCATCATCATCATCAAACAACCTTGGTACTAAAACAACCCCCTCTAGCATCCCTATATTCTTAGAAGCTCTGAAAATATTCCAGATAATTACTAAATCCTTGAATGGAAACAGCGGCCGAATTTCTTTTTCTGTTACCAAGAATCATATGGAAGCAATTATCAGGATGTAGATGTAAACGTCAAGGGACAAAATAGGATCCAAATGATGCCCTATTGACCATTAGGAGAAAATGAGGTTCAGAAACTCAGACAGCGCTAGGAAAAATAATTGAAAGCTGCACTGGGTACTTGTGGAAGGGGTGGGTATAAATCCCAAAACAAGCAAACTAATAAATAAACCCGAAGGTTTGGTTGGAAACATAGGAGCAAATTTGGTTGTAAGCATAAGCACAAATCTCTTGGAGCAGAAGATAAGTCAAGCTGGGATGGCTGTCAACTGACCAGGAAAAAAAAGACAGGGTTGCTCTTGTGCTTTTAACAGCAGCTTGGTTTACAGAAAACAGCAGGGGAAACGTTTTATGGATTGAGATAAGCATCAATATAACCGGCTAATTCTTCCTGCCATTAAAGGAAAAAAAGAAGTTAGCAACTATATAAGCTGGACATGTTTAAAGTAGAACCAGACAAAGTTTCTCAATAACAAACTTTCATCTCCTGTAGGTAATTGTCAGTTACCAAGAGACACACTGGGAGTCTACCTCATTTGAGCAGAAGTTAAGGAACTGTCTGTTTTGTTTTTTTCTTTCCTTAATCTAAATGTACCAGTAAGGATGTCAGAATAAGGCTTTTCTGTCTATATTATAAAATGTCTATGGCTGAATTCACAGAATCATTTTGATGCTAAAAGTTACTATTTTCTAAAATTCTCTCCAGTTAAATTTTCATATAAGGGCAGCCATCCCTTAACCATGTTTATATTTCCCTGATTTAATTGTCATGGCTGTGTAGTTCAGTTAGTAAAGGGCCTAGCTTTCCTCCCAAAGGTCAGCAGAGTTTTGTTACACACATCTGTGAGCAGTATTTAGTTATAGGTTCCTACCAACTTTTGTTAAGACTGTGTTGGATTGTGCGCATTATATTAAATAGAGCAGTGACCTGCCTAATCTGCATATTTGCCTCTGCATTATGGAAGACATTTCTAAAATAAATCCTTAAAACATGGGACATCTGGCAAACAATATGCTGGCAGGGAATTCAGGAATGTGGCCTTTAATTTGTTTTCCATTTATGAATATAACCAAGGTCTATCTTGAAAAACATACATGATCTATTTAAGATACGTAGCCTCTTGGTAACCCGCAAGTCAAATCTGGAGTACATCATCATCATCATTATTATTTTTTAACCAGGCTCCTTCCCAAATGGAGATTCAAGAACTCAGCTTTACCAATCCGAAAGGTTCCCCTCTCAAAACGGAATGCATAAAAGCTGCAATAATTTAGTCTCTATGAAAAATGTTGGGGAATGGTTGTACTGTGCTCCCATGTACTCTTTGGAGACAGTCACAACTCGTCCTTATTAGGTCACTTGTAAGACAAATGCCTGGAGGGAGTCAGAAATGAATTGAGTTTTGTAGATTTAAATGATTGTGTGGGACCATTTTGGTTTTAATATATACCCAGGGGAGATCTCCTAGAGGAACATGGGGACTTTATAATAAGAATCATTCCTTGGCTAGAGATCTTTATCTCATTATAGTAATAATTCACCAGGGTATGTGTGTGTGTGTGTGCACGCACAGAGATAAAGTGAGGGGTTGATGAAAGGAAAATGTTCAAGGCTGCCAGATGAAATATCTTCATAGAGCCATGTATGGAGATGGTCAGCCAAGATAAATAGGTTAGGGAGGTTAACTAGTTTAGCATCAGACTGGCTGAACAGACGATAGGCAAGAGGTCATTACGACCGGAATCAGACTATATATACTCATATCTAATTGGTGTGTGCCTAAACCAGGGCATAGGAAATGGCACTCATAATGTTTCTACAGCACAGAACATTGCAATCACTCTCATTCTAGAAGACGGGAAAACTCCTGACTAGGGTTAGCTCTGAACATGGGAGGAATGGAAAACAAATTATGAAATAAACATGACTGTTTGGTAAGAGGAGCCAAGAGGTGTATAAAATTATGCATGGAGTAAAGAAAGTGGATAGCCCTCTCTTATAAGACTAGAGTCTGGAGACATCCATGAAGCAGAATGGTGAGAGATTATGGACACATAAAAGAAAGTAATTCTTCACACGGCACATAGTTAAGGGACCAATCCTATGGCCCCTAGACAGCATTTGGTGGGCCATAAGATTTTTCAGATTCCTGGATCCAAGGCCGGAGACAGCCCTCCAACCTCAGACCCAGGAGTCTGAGCTACCCTCCCTGGCCCCCTCACAGTCGGCACGTAGAAAACCATACCTGCTCTCTCTAAGAGCTTGCAAATGCAAGCTTGGAGGGAAAGGAAAATTTATTTATTTATTATTTATTACATTTCTATACTGCCCAATAGCCGGAGCTCTTTGGGCGGTTCACAAAGACGCATGCTGGTGGGTAGGAGGGGATTGGTGTAGCAGGGATACAACCTGTGGCCCCCCAGATCATCCCTGATGATTGACGATAATGACTGGGACTATGGGAGCTGGAATACAGCAACATCTGGAGGACTACAGGGGGGGGATCTACACTACTGCTTTTAAAGCGCTTTAAAGCACTTTGAAAACGTTTTGAAAACTGTATATGCAGTGTGTCCTGGGCCCCAACAGTTGTCAAAACTGTTATAAAGCGCTTTAAAGCGCTTTAAAGCAGTAGTGTAGATCCCCCCCAGGATGCACACTTCTGATTTGAAGTATTGACAAAAGCAAAAGACAAACATGATGTTGGTATAGTGTCACCACCTTTTTTCCACCTCTAGGAAACATTCTCCACCTAGAAATCATCTACAAATATTTGCCTTATGATTCATATGCTTGCAGAAATTCTACCATATCTCTACCACTCTTTTATTTTTATTATTGCTGGTCCCATAACTAATCATGAAAAAATAGCCAGGCAGATCTGTCAAAATGTGTAGCCACTTGTCTTTTCTCAGTAGTTCCACTCTGGGGGAATCCAGTGAATTCTGGGATATTATCCAAGAACTGATATGTAGGAATAAATGCCCTTATTGGCAAGTTGCCATCATATTACTCTACAAGAAACATGTCAAGATTATCTGTATGAATAAATCAATGATATCAGTGGAAATCAGTGGGAGCAATTTTTTTTGTTTGCCACAAGGTGAATGTGGTGACTGAAAAAGAACTTCAGATGTTCATGTTCATTTGAGTGTTCATTAGGTTAGCATCCCTTTCTATCAGGGATTTGTGAGCTATTCAGACACACTCCGGGGACTTTGTCCTGCCCACATCTCATGAATGAAGAGACTGCAGTGTGATGAGAGTAGGGAAGACTTTGCTTCCTATAGTTTTTGAAATAATGTCACAGGAAATTAATTTAAATTCCTTTAAATGCAATTAGGTTTGACAAGATTTCCAAAAACTAGGTTATAACGCACACTAAAATTCCCATTCAGTTCATGAAGCTGTAGGTAGCTCTTCGTAGTACAAATTAAATTAATCAAAATGGATAAAAAGCTAATGATCCACTTGGGGAAAAATTAGCTCCTTAATGAAAGGAACAAAGTTAAGAAAATTATAATAGAATGTTAGCAGATGTGCCCTTTGGAAATTATAAATCTTCAACAACAATAAAATCCTCTCATGTAGATGAGAAGAATTATCACTAAATTTTACTGTGGAGATGTGACGTGATCATACATGTTAGGATCAGTTCAGAGGTATAACAATAATTGTCTGGTGGTTCAAATGTCATCCCTTTGATAGCATGATTATTGTTGCATCCAAATGCAGCCAACTTTCCACCATCTTAATGGGGAGAGTGATTTTGCTTATTTCCTATGAATAAAAACAATAAATATAACAAAATATATGCACCACTAGGGGCATAAACCATCAAATGGTGAGGCTATGCATGGAAATGTGCCCTAAAGATGGGCGGTGTCTGAGTGCTTACTTAGCTTAGTATTGCCTCCAATTCCTCTTCCCAGCTAACTTTATCCCCCTTTCCCCCCTCCCCCCTCCCCCATTCTTTTTCTCAGACCGGTTCCCTTGCTTCCAGGCTGTACAAACATGGCAGTCTTTCCGCATTTCCTTAAGCTTTGTATACTGGTCACTAAACAAGCAAATAAGTCAAAGGTAACGAATAGAATTGGTGTAATGGCTGCTGCTGTCACAAAACACATATGGCTCCCTAAAGAAGTGATGTTCTGCAATACAATTCCAGGAGGAGAGGAAATTGGTGGAGTTCTGTCTCCCAGATAAAAAGTTAAAACTTCCCCAAATAATATCTATTAACTTTTCACTAGACTTTCAGTGGAACCTCTCTCAACCACAAAGACAGTCAAATGGAGAAGGCAAACAAAGAAGTGGATTATTATTATAGATTTATGAAAACCATTAGATTATATAAGATTGAGATCAAGATTCAGATATTTGAGCTTGTTGCATTCTATGAATGCAAAGCTGTTTTTTTAAACATCTGGAATCCTTCAAATCTATATGTATTTTTATAAACTCCTTTCAGACTGATGCTGACTGTAAGTCAGTGAATGGGACATGGCCAATATACACAACAGCACCTGGGCTGGGGGATGGGCTAGCCTGGGACTTCTCAGCAGGCCCTTCACATTTTTGGTACTGACTGTCTCCTTTAGATGGCAACCAACAGTGACCACGTGATTTATAATTGAAAATGTCCTCCATAAGGTTCAATGAAATAGCGCCTTCTAGTGGCTGTATCATAGCACAACAGCTACTTTAGACACTGGGGATATTCCGCAATAATTTTAAATAGTGCATTATCTCTGAACTTTTAAAAAATGAGATTACTGCAGGAAAGCGTGGGAGGTTGACGCTGTCATGTAAAGGACCTACAAACTTCTGTGAGTGGCCAATCATGAGTGTGCAATAAATCGCTCATGTAGAGAAGCTCTTTTTATGCTATGAGTCTTTCAATGTGCAGGTTATACTGTTCACCAGTGCCAGCTCCAGGGTTTGGAGGGCCATTGGGCACTGCATCCTCAATGGGAACCGTTCCTCAGTGAGTCTACCTTACCACATTTGTCACCAGCTGCTATTGCTCTCCAGTCTTTTTCTTAGCACTACTCCCACTTGCTTGCTTGACTGGCAACGAGAGAATAGCAGTGAGCAAGTAGGCAGTGATATCTCAGCAGTGGCCACTTTAAGTGCTGTTTTTGAGTAGAAAGGCAGGGTACAAATTAAAGAAATAAAAAGTCTACTGCTCCTCCTTCTCACCGCCACCATTGTCTGGGCCAGAGAGGCAGGTGAACAAGCAGTTGCAATGGTGAGGAGGAGCAAGTCCAGGTTGGTTGTTTTTCAGTGGGCCCCTGGTGGGGTATAGGACCTCAGGCAGATGCCCAACCACGGTTTCTATGGACACTCGCCCTGCTAGTCACAGTCAGCAGACACTGTGTGACTGCACAGGCACAGCTGTGATAGGCTCTGGTTACCATTTTTATTTTTTTATTTTTTTATTTTTATTTATATACTGCCCCATAGCCGAAGCTCTCTGGGAGGTTTACAAAAGTTAAAAACAGTGAACATTGAAAAGTATACCAAATTTAAAACCATCAAAAAAACATAAAAACAGTATAAAACAATGGTATCCATTTAAAAACAACATGGTAGGATATTTCAGCTTGTCAAGGGAAAAGGTTTTCCCAGTAAACATGGACATTTTAAAGATGGTGCCACTTGTGAAGCTGAGCACTTGAGATCTGTTGAATCCAGGCAGTAGTGTCCTTGTTTCAGGTAATAAAATAAATAAACGCACAAGGCAAAGACTTGATTGTTACTGGTCAAGTGTTTCCCTCTTTTACTACCACTCAGTAAATGCCTTAGAGAAGTGTGTTTTATTTCTAGACATTTCCTTATCTCAGAGTCTCATTTCATTGTTTATTGGCCATAAAGTCTGCTTGTTTAGATTTAAATCCTAATAAAAGCCAAAACAGACTCAGAAGTCTATTAACGTTTTAAAATATGTGTTATTAGTAAGTAGTGCAATAGCAGGAATGCATTTTATAAAAATTAACAGTTTCCTAGAAATAGTATTAAAACCTTAGTGACTTATCTCTGCTACCCAACAATGATATTCGAATGGATGGCACTGGAGCTACACACTGCCAAAATGGAAATATTGTGATTTGCCCTGTGTGAGGCTACACAGCACTAGGCGGAAACTAAAGTAGCCATCTTTGCATAGAGAAATCTTATATTCTCAACAACCCTGTACAAAATCCTAACTGTTTGGGGTGGGGGGAGGGAGAGGGTGTTGGGATGGGATATCATGGAAGAGGGTATAGTTGGCTGGATGAAAGGACCTTCTATAGTGCAACATTTTATTGCAGGTTTCACTTGTATCTACTGAATGTTCACATTAAGGTTCTGAATATGCCAGTCACATTTTTAACTGGTAGTGACCACTACAGCCATATAATTCATGTCTTAAAAGATCTTCATTGGTGTCTGGTTTGTTTCTGGGCCCAATTCATGCTGTGAAACCCTTAAGCCTTAAGTGGCCTAGAGCAAGAGACTATTTTCACTCCTAAGAATTTACCTACCAGTTTAGATTATCCTTTTAAGAGTCCCTTTTCTGTAGATTCCAACCTTTCAGAAGTTAAGCGAGTGCCTACTATAGAGAGACCCTTTTCTGTGGTGGCACTCAAACTGTGGAACTCTTTCTTTAAACATGTTCACTTCGCACCTTCATTATTTACTTTAAGTGGCAGGTAAAGGTTCTATTCTCACTGATTTTCAGTAGTTTTTTATTGGTTTTAGCAGCTTTTTTATTTAGGGTGACCAGATGACCCGGAAAACTCCAGAGACTTCCAGAAAAATGGGGATCTCCGGGGCAACTGGGGCTGGGCCCCAATTTACCGGGGAAAAGGCCTGGAGGATGCGTTCCTGGACTTCTGGGAATGCGTCCTCCAGCCCCAGCCCCCAGCACTGATCTGGCCTTCTCCTTGGCTGGCACGATCACGCTGGCCAAGGAGAAGGCCCGAATTGGCTGGGGGGGATTGGCCTTCATAATTCCTCCTAGGAATTTCCTGGGCTGGCCCAAGATAGTTTGCTCCCTAATGCAAACGTCAAAATGAAGAGAAACGAGTTCTCAGGATGCAAAATACTTATTTTTAAGAAGCTTATTGAAAATAAATATTTTGTATCCTGAGAACTCATTCTTCTTCTTTTTGACCAGTTTTGGGTGCATACCTCCTTTTGTTTTGGGCTAATGCAAAGGACAAAATGCCCTCCATGTGCAGAAGCTAATTAAACTGGTAGATGAATCTTATTTTGTCACTAGTGAGAGCACAGCACCTTCCAGAGAGCAGTAGAATAGCTTCTGGGGCAAAGGGAAGGCTACTTCGTCCATGTAACTATCTTCCAACACCTCCCAACAACTCCCTTCCCAGGTATCTGCTGCTTGACAAAGCTGGAGCCTCACTCTGCCTAATGGTAGACCTGGCCCTGGTCCGCACGCTTATGACTGAAGATAACAGAATTCAAGAGAAGAATGAGAAGTGGTCTGAATAATTTTAGAATGATGTTGATCTTAATACATTTTCTCTGGTAAAGAGAAAATGTAATGCAAATGTTACATAATAAATCTGAATGCAATGAACCAAGAGAAAGAGTACATTTTAAATGAAACAGTAATTCATAGCAAGCGGACCAGAAAAGAAATTTGCTCCAAGGGTTATTTTAGTAAAACCCTTGCAGCGATTAGGACAATGTATGACTCTTGTATAAAAGGCAAATAGGATACTGTAGTGAATAAGGAAACAGAAGATAAATCAGAAGAAATTATAAGATGAGTGCACAAGGCACCTTACATTTTCATGGGAAATGCTGCATTCAATACTCTATTTCTTTTGAAAAAGGTCAATAATACCTTTGAGTGAGGTCAACTAAGGAAAGACTAAGCAATTTCAGATTTAAGGAAGGTTTCTCACCAGAGAAGAGATGACTTTTCTGGTGACTAAATAAAAAGTAGAAAGGTTTGAAGAGGGGGCAGTAAGTATTGCAAAAACAAGTAAGTACATAAAGAAGAGTGCCCATTATTATCATTGATATTTAAGAAAATCTCATTCTCCTTTGCAGGTCTGTAGTCTAGATTCCTGTCTATTGTGGACCTAAAGAGATCTAGATAGGAGTCTTACTACACTAGCATTTACAGTTTACTTTTAAATAATTGTGCTCCGATCTGAGGCCAAGGCCACTCAATCACATTAATTTTAAAAACATACCAAGAAAACTTGCCTCCTTTGAGAATTCAGAGTTGAGTAGACATATAAAAAATACCCGTGTATACCCTTGACACACTTCCTTCCTTACAGGTATAAATGACTGTGTTACGAGGGTTGCATGAAAAGAATATTAGAGCCTGCCAGGTCTACAGCCACTTTGAAAGGAGTGCATTTTTTCTTTCTTTCTGGGGAGGGAGAAAAAATGTCAATATTTTTCCAAGTTGATCACGGGGTAATAAAGCTCAAACTTTGTACACTGAGCATAAATCCATAATGTGATCCTCATGGGGTGGCCAGGTATCCTACTTTATAGAAGATAATTCTCTATCTGGAGAGTTGCCTAGAGGACTGTCCTCTGTTTTGGTATGTTGGAAGCATAACTGAGATAATGTATATGAAGTGTATTTTCTATTTAATTTAATTTTTTGAAAATAGAATCTACATATTAAAATATCTCAGTAATCAAAAGCATCCATATCAATAGACCAAAAGGATCCGAAACCACACAAAGAAACAATTATGAATGTACAGATGTCTGGAATCTAAACAATACCAAACACCACCACCACGACCCCAGAAAGAAAGAAAGAAGAATAAACAAAGGTATCAAGCCCAAAACACACAATAAACCTTAGTACTTAAACCTTACAATTGTATGACAGGAAATATAAATAAGAATGAGAAATGTAAACATACTAATATTAAATATTACCTTATAGAATATGGGTATCCCTTATTCAGCAACATACCAGGCCCACAGGCTTTAATGGTTGCCTCTGATATCTCTCTGATATTTCTCCCTTAGGCCAGGTAACCACAACGTCTAAGACTTCAAAATGTGATCAGCCTGCAACCCTGCTGGCTTGCTCAGGGCTGAAGCAAGTAAGATCCTTCATATTGAAAGAGCAGAATAGGGGTTGTGAGGAATCCAGTAACCACAATAGCTACTGTAGTGGCAGGGCCAGCGCTGCCATAGAGGCAGCTCAGGTGGCGGCCTAGAACGCCTAGGTAAGGGGGGTGCCGAATGACGCCCCCAGAAGCCGCTCTCCCACTGCGGCTCTGAGAGGGCGGCTTCCGGGCACGCCGTTCTGAAGCTGCCCGCCCCACCACCCCAGTGTCCTGGCTTCGAAGCCAGGACACTGGGGTGGGGGAGTGAGCGGGTGGCTTCAGAATGGTGCGCCCGGCTGGAAGCCGCTTTGGGAGAGCGGCTTCCGGGCGCGCCTTTATGAAGCTGTCCGTCTGTCCGTCCCCCCACCCCAGTGTCCTGGCTTCGCTTCGGCTGGGCGGGCAAGATGGCGCCCCGCGCCCAGGTACGGTAGGGTGGGGGTGGGGGACGCTGGGGTGGGTGGATGAAAGAAGCTCACCTGCCTAGGGTGCAAAATAGTCTGGCAGCAGCCCTGTGTAGTGGTACATTTCTATCTGTTAAATGCATGGAAAATCCAGAATACTATGCAATATAAGATAGTAGAGACTTAATGAAGAAGTAGGTCACTGCTGAGAAAAAATGCATTTATACCTTTAAAGCAAAAACCAAAATATTCTAAATCCTTCCTTCCTGAGACCTATTTCTTTATTTCTGTAAGAGGATAAAGCCTGGGAAGAAAGGCCTTTAAGCAAAGAACAGTGATTGAAAAATAAAAATAAGTTGCGCTCACAACCCTTTCATTCTGTTAGAGATAGCTCCTTCCCCAGGAGCCACCAGAAAAGGCTAAAATCCACAGGCATTATTATTATCATTATCATCATCATCATCACTATCATTATCATCATCATCACCATTGTGAAACAGAAGCGGCAAAATCTCGTGTATGGATTCGAGCTGCCGACTTCAGCAGAGGGTTAGTGCTTAGAAAGGCTTGCTAACAGCTGGTTACTTCACGAATTTCTTACACCACCACCACCCCGCAAGTCTCCAATCTTAGGCCAATTTGTCTCTTGATTGGAAGAAGTTCACTCTCATTTTTAAGGGCCTCTTGCAGCTGCCTCTCCTGTCAGATGGCAGCAAGCTGCTTTTATATGGGCTTCTCACATTTTCCTGAGACATTTGGGCTGAGAGCGAGCGAGAGAGCGAGCTCAGGGGCAGGGCTGTTTCCACCCCCAAATCCCTTCAGGAGGAGAGGGGTGTGGGGAGGGAGAGGACAACGCCCCCAGGAAAGAAATCTCCTCAAGCGTGCTCGGTGTCAGCCTTTGACAGAGCGAACCACCTGACAGTCTCTTTTCTCACTGGCTGCTGCTGCCTGTTGCTAACCCACGTGACCACTGTGCGGCTCTTGCAATCTTCCATAAGGGAAGGCACTGCAGGCTGCTTGTTATCCCTGCGAGTTTTCTAGGAACAGTGTGACCGGCCTGAACTTAAGAGAAGTAAAGACATTTGTCTCATTCATTAATACTTTGCTCGGTCGAGCCTGTTATTAAAGGCACGCCGACAGGGGAGCTGCTCTACTCCAGGTGGACAGAAGATGGCACTGGAGATCCTTCTTGGTTTGCAAAAGAACCAGTTTTTTTTGGGGGGGGGGTTCCCCTATGTCCTTTTCTTAAATTATTTCGACACACAACTAAATAACATGATGGGATTCTTTGGTGGACTCTTCACTTCACCCATCCCCTCGACGCCACCCCTAATGTATTTAGAGATGGGCACGAACCAACTGGACAGAACAGTACATCCGTGCACATTGTTTTGGAAAAATTTTCTTTAGAACCAAAATCTGAATCCAGTTTTGATGCACCATCAATCTACCTAGTACACAGTCCCAAGGAGGTTAATTCAGACTACGTCCAGAATTAAAACATTCCTTTCTTACTCTGAGTGGGGCCCAAGCCTAGAAGACACAAATCCCCCTGTGTTGGATCCGGATTTACGCTGGATCAGCTGCGTTGGTGAAGTGGACTTCCTCACCCCTCATTCCCACAGCAGCCTTTATGACCCTGCTAAAATGCCACACAGAGAGTCAGAAGATCCTGCTGAATGGAGTGATCTGTGATGTGAGGAGGAAGGGGGATCCCCAAAAATTGAACATTGAGACTTTCTGCAGCAGAACTCTACCTCTTGTGATGGTCTCTTCCTCTCACACAAGACAGATCCTGGATCCAAGCTGCAGCTGCTGGCCAGAGGAATGTAAATACCTGCTAGGAGTCAAGCTGAGGTCACAAACCCACAGAGGACACTCTCCAACACAGGCTGCCATCACACCAGGCTTTTTATCCTGCAGGTTACCAGATCCACTCCTTTACACAAGTGGACACTATATGTTTTATTATACAGCCACTAGATAGTGCTGCCATACAGTGCAACTCCATCATTACACACAACCAATATATTAGATTAATGCTTCTTGCCACATTATCTCTGATTTTTTAAAAAGCGGAATAAAGGTCAAAATGCACAGGAGATGCCCTGGACATCAATGACGTTGGGGAAAGGACCTGCAAACTTCCGTAAGTGACCAATCATGAGCGTGCAATAAAAGCCTTGTGTAGAAATGCTCTCAGGGTCCCTAAAGTAAGCTGCTGGAGCCGGGGACTTGAACTGCAGCAGGCAGAATGTCCTTCCCTAAAGAAACAGGTATGTGGCAGATAGGAATGCTTTTGCTCAGCTTTAGCTGGTGTGGCCACTATCGCTTTTCCCGCGCAAGGCAGATTTTGCCACAGTTATAAACATTTGTTTTAGTTCCATATTAGACTACTGTTACATGTGTATTTGGATCTGCCTTTCAAGTATGTCCAGAAACTGCACTTGGGACAACATGCAGCACTGGCAGAAGCCCAGTTTTTTTAAACACAGCTTGTCAATATTAATTACATCAGTTGCCCAGGAACTCCCCTTTTTCCCTGAGACAGTCTTGAACAGCTTGGGACTGTTATCTGAAGGACTGTGCTGTTCCACATGAAGCTGCCTGAACTTTGTGGTCATCAGAGGGAGGCCTTGATCTGCATCCCTCTGCCCTGTGATGTGTGAAGAGTTGTGATGTATACGCAGGTCTTCTTGTTAGTGGTGCCCAGACTGTTGAACCTTTTGCCCAGCAGATTTTGACTACCGTTTTACTGGGTGCCTCACTTGGCAATAGTCCCAAAAGTTGAATAATAATAATAATAATAATAATAATAATAATAATAATAATAATAATAATAAAAAATAAATAAATAAATAATAATAGAATATGCATATCCCACCTTTCTAGTTACTCTTCAAACCACTCAAGGTGAAAGCCATCTCCAGATTTGAGGGGATCCCAGGTAATGTATCCACTGGTGGTCCCCTCCTCTGTCAGTGAGGCTACCTGGCTGTGTTGGCAGTGCCCTGAGCAGTGCTGGGCCACTGGGTATAACCACGCTTTAAATTTTCCACAATGTCCCAGAGTGTTGCTAGGTTGGGGGCATTGTGGGAAATTAAAATGATTTCTAGATCCAGCCACCTCACCCTGCCAGGCCAGAAAAAAAGAAAAGAAAGGAAGCTTAAAGGCATGCATCAGCAGCAGGCCCTGTGAAGGCCCTGGGATCCTGGCAGCTGCCCAAGGATGCTGGGTGCTGGCTCCAACTTTGCTCAAGGTGGAAAACATAAAGTTAAAAACACCATAATAAAAAACACAATAAAACCCCAAGCAAACAGGCAGCAAAGAAAACAACAGAAGCAGAGAGCTAATAACAAAGGAAAAAGAGCCATCAAAATTTAAAAACAGACAGGACCAAAGACATACCGAAATAAGGAACTTTTCAGGTAGCAACAGAATGCCAGTGATCAGCCTTCCCCTACTTGGTACCATCAGATATGTTGAAGTTCAACTCCCAGCATGACTCAGCCAACGAACTCATCTGGGTACTAGGTTGGGGAAGGCTGCCAATGGGAGGCAGGAAGCTCTGGATTTCTTGTAACAAGATTCAGATTCAAGTTGAATTAGGCAGTATCTGAACCAGGCTGCTTTCTGAATCACCAAAGTGGGATCTGAACCAAATTGTAAGGTTGCATTCAAATTGTATTCACCCCTTGAATAACCACATTCCTCTTCTGGCACTGAAATTCAAGCTGGCCATAGAATATAGAAGGTTCTACCCTTAAAAGTAGCCTAAAATAATTTAAAGTAAATAATATAGAGTGTTCAGACAGACACAGGCAGCCTCTTGCCCACTGCCAGTTGAGCACTGAGCAGTCAGGACCAATTTTCAGTTGCACAGATCAACGCTTAGTGAATTATGAATGCTGCATAAAACTTTGATAAAACAGCTGGTTTCTAGGCTAAAAGAAGCATTAGATAATTACAAACCACATTCATTAAAGGTGCATCTTACAGTGTGACCCTGACTACAATTTCTCACAATCTACATTGCAAACATGTAAATTAATTTTAAAATGCAGTGTAGGAGGGTAAAAGATTAAAGTGCAAAATTTTGTACAACTTTGAAGTGGGATGGGATAAAAACAGACAAAAGTGTCTAAATGTCAACATCAATACCAAAGATCACAGTTATGAGAGATATGAAAACTAACTTCTGTGAAGCTCACAGGATACCAGTTCTTGGTAGTGCATTTCACTGAAAGAGTGCTGATCCAATCTAACAAAGTTGATCTGCATGCAGAAGCATGCATAGTTTGGAATTGCACTTGCAGGTTGGATGTGCATCCACAGCACAATGCACACCTGCATGAAACACATGATGAAATACTAATTTTCACAGCAGCGCTAGAATGGAAATGTCCCTTCCCATCTTTCTTGCAATTTACAAGGGAATGCACATCCACAGCTACTGTCTCAAGAAGTCCTTAGTTATGCACATCATTTTGTTGTGCACGGCTATCGCTGGATTGCCACCTAAATGTTTACTACAGGTAGTGGCTAACGTTAACCAAAAAAAAAGAAAGAAAGAAAAGGTAATTATCTGTAATAGAGAGAAATCTTTAATGGATATATGTCACACAACTACTCTGATTTGTGATCAGCCACTCAGCGTGTGCCTGCGCGAGCACACACACACACACACACACACGTGGTAAATGATATCTGTGGTGATAGATAATCTTCATAATCTGCAATGTTGTACACTCAGGAGCCCATCAGAGGGGACATTTTCAGGCAATCTTCATCATTATTGAACTCCACCATCACGCTCAGGATAGTAATTTGGGCTCTTCAGTGTGAGTTTTTAAACAGGTTTTAAAGACCTGGCTGGGTTGTTTATTTAAACCCAATTAATTTGAAGTTGCCCCAAGCTTTTAAATCATCTATTATATTGTTGCTGCTTTTATTGTTGATTTTGGATGGTATTGATTTATGAGTATTTGTATTGATTTTGTACTTATTCCTAGATGATTTTCTTCTGCAGACTGCCCAGAGAAGACTGCATGTAAATATTTAAAATTCATAAATAGGTGCATAAATAATTAGCATGGGTAGTGGCTGGCCACAAGCATTGGTTCTAAGTCTGTATTATAATTGTTGTTATTGTTATTATTCTGTTCACACTAACAACAGATAAAAAAGACAGATGCATCCCAATATATCCCGAAAAAGGGGCTTCTCTCTTTATTGGAAAAACCATGGGGCATTCTTTAATATTGCACCTACCCTAAGACATATTAGAGGATATTAAAAAAAGTCAAATCCAATCACCCCAAAATTAAGGAATATATGGGCTTCTTGGCAGGGGTGTATACTACGGCGGGTGGTGGAGCTCAAGCCAAACCAGGTAACATCAGTAAGCTCACAGCCCGGCTGGCAGATTCCTCAGTCAGAACTCTATCATACCAGCATTATAGTCTGCTATCATGGTGAATTGCATGCAAAGGACTCCAATGACTCTGACCATGCCCTGCTGTGATTGCAGTTGTCCCCCCCCCCATCTTAGTGACGTGTTTTGGTGCACAGAAAGTCCAGTTCTTCTGGTAATGCAAAAGCTCATGAAAGGGGGGGTGGAGGGAGGTTTTCCGACAGGATGAATGGAGGGGAGTTGTCCAACTTCCAACAACCAATAAACTGTAGAGGGAGGTACAAAGGAGATCAATGGGTGGAGGTGACAGCGAAAACCTCAGCAGGATAACAAGAACGCTACAGGAGAGGTGTAAAAAGGCTTGGGACATAGAAGCGCACAGATGTAAGTTTGCAAGCTTTCATACGCTATGGAAATGAAGTGGGATAATTCGAGGGAAAACCAGGACAAATGTGTAGGTGTGATGTAGCTTAAAGTCTCCAGTTGTCTGCAGTGTTGCGTTTGGGGGTCAGTCTAAATTACTTCCAGGGCCTCTTATGTTTCAGTGTCTCTGAGTAAAAGAGATCCCAGATTCTCCCTGCTCCCCCCTGTAATTCCTAAATGGACAAGATCTGAGGGGATAGGAGGAAATTAATCTGGGGAAGGCTGAACCTGACACAAAAAGAGAGTGGATTTTGTCTTGCAAAGAGATCTGCTGGGCAGCTGAGGAGGAAGAAGAGTTTGCTTGGAGCTGGATTGCTGTAGGCCTTGATACTGAACATAGTGTAAATAAACACACGTCTCCGGCATCCTCGTTTTTGTGGCCAATTTTATCACTGTGCCAGGACCTAAGAGTTAGCTGCTGAGAATAATTTTTCTGCTGCCCCCTGTAACACCACCACTCTACATAAATAAAGAGGTGAGAGAGAATCATGGGTTGGCTGGGTAGCCGGGGTGGTAGAAATTCCAATGTTTGTGCTAAAAAGAAAGAAAGAAATTCTGCTCTCCCCAGGCCCATTTTTATCCCATCTACATTTTATATTTAGTCAATGAATGAATATATAACATGTTTTCTATCCTCCTGCATGGCTGTTCTACGTAGACATAAAAAGATCGGTTTGGAGATGGATCTTAACATTATAGCTAATGAGTTCATCCAGGCCGCACCAATCAGAAGAAATGCATTCAGTATGGAAGAATTCTAGCAGTGCATATCCTGAATGTATTTTTTCTCTTTGGTGCTTTGTTTAGTTATCTACCCTTCAGTGCCTCTGGTTAGCAATAATAAAGTTGTTTTAATTCATAAAAAGAGTTTGTTGATTTCTATCTTGGGCTTCAACCTGGATGGTATATTGTATAGGACTATGGATGGTGGGGTTGTATATAAACTATCATAATAGTATAATTAAAATGTAATATTTTTGTTGAGTAGTTGTTATTTTAATATGTGGGTTTAAACACTCTAGGATCCATTGTTCATGAAGAATGGTTTCCAGGAGAATATGTGTGTGTGTGTGCGTGTGTGTGTGTGTAAACAAATAAGCCTAGCTCCCTTTGCCAGGTTTAGCCCCATCCCCCCAATCCCCAAATTGAGAAGTCTAGGCTCCTGGTTCCTGGGGCTGCTATAATTATATGTACTATAGTATGGCTGCAAAAAAAAATAATAATCACATAGAATGTCACTTAGAATCATACAGTAGTATGATCCACTTCAAAGGTTATCTGCTCCTACCCCCTGCCAGTGAAGGAAATTCACTGCTACAGCTGCCCTGATAAGTCGTCATCCTGTCTTTGCTTAAATGATCTCATATTTCTAAGTTTGATGGTTGTCAAAATCAGCACCAAGAGCATTCACATTAAATTGATGCTGGATGGGTTTTGGAGGCTACACAAATGCTCCTGAGAGTGTCATTATAATGCACCCTCCTTTTATTATAGACATCCCCATCCTGGTGCTCTCCAAATGCTGTTGTTTTCAACTCCCACCAGCCCCAGCCAGCATGGCCAGTGCTCAGGAATCCTGGGAGCTGTAATCCAAAGCATCTGGAAGGCACCATGTTGAGGAAAGCTGTTCTATCGTAATGCTTACTACGGACAACACTTAGTAACCTAAAGCCTTCATGCATGCACATGTATCCCTCGATGGCTGCAGCATTCAGAAATGGCTTGCATGTATGAAAGAACAATCACAGATCAAACACAATAGAATGTTTGTATCGTGTCACATCAACTCGAATGCAACAAGACCTTTCAATGAAACAATTCTCACGTTCTATTGCACGAAATGCAGTAATGACATACTGAACGGCAGCGAACATGTATGTATGAATCTGCACTTGGACCAAATTGGACCTGATATTAAGCATGTGATTGGTCCCTAGCATGCTTGGTATTTGTTTGATAAAAAGCAGCCACGGAAGAGGCAGATCTGGATTGGGACTGCAGCAGCAGGTGCAAAAGATGAAGTCCCATCCCCATCCCCATTGGCATGGTCCTGACTGGAGGGCGGGGATGGGAGGCTGCCTCTGGTTACTATTAAGGAATTAAAAACAATCACACAGGGCAAAATCACGTACTTAACAAGACATCTTCTTTGGCCTTGAGATACCCATCGTATCAACCACCTCTTATAAGGGTCAAAATACACTACTTCATTACTTCTGTATCACTATTAGCATTCAAAATACTCTAAAATTGGTTGATGGGTTATTTCAAGACCCCTGCTGTCCCTTCTTAGGGTTCTTTATCTTTAAAGTGGAACTGGAGTGTTCAGCCTTTCTAAGAATAGAGGATGCTTTCAAATAAAAACATAAGACGAGCCATACTGGATCAGACCAAGGGTTCATCTAGTCCAGCACTCTGTTCACACAGTGGCCAACCAGCTGTTGATTGGAAACCCATAAGCAGGACACCCATGTTCCCCAGCAACCGGTGTGTATAGGCTTACTGCCTATGATACTGGAGGTAGCACATAGCCATCAGGACAAGTAGCCACTGATAGCCTTCTCCTCCAGAAATTTACCCAAGCCCCCTTTAAAGCCTTCCAGATTGGTGACCATCACTACATCTTGTGGGAGTGAGTTCCATAGTTTAGCTATGCGCTGTGTGAAGAAGTAAAGGATTGTCCTCCAGCAGCCCTTCAAGTAGAGCTGTGTCATCTGTGAAGTAGGACACATGGCTGCTCCACTCTGGGCTCCTTAATAAGTCCAGGGGCTGATTTCAAGCTGGGTTTTCCAGATTGAAGACTGATGCTCTGTTCAGTGAGCCTGTCTGTTCTGCTAATAATACAGATATAAGCTTCTGTTTATTACAGGATGTATTTGCTGAATGACCATTTGCACCGCTCAATAATCTCTGCATATCCTGCAGGTAAATCCTCTGGGCCCAATACCTGTTAAATAAATCCATTCAAGTGAATAAACACTCCACAGACCTGTTACTGAATTATAATTTGCCTCATTCTAAAACAGACAAATTCATTGATTCGCCCACTACCGTCTTTTTCTTTTTTAGAACACTGTTGAAAGAAATACAGTGTGACATGCAATGTCCAGGAGAGTATTACAATGGAACTCATATTCTGGTGTCATTCTGGCTCTTATTCCTTACAGTGTTTTTCTTTGGTTGGCTGTGGGTATGTCTACACAAGTCCTTTTCTCCATTCCATGCACCTGATCCCTTCATGCCATATGGCAGCCATGCTGACCTTGCACAAATGCCCCATTTGTTTGCTTGGCAGAATGGAGGGAGCCAGGAATCGACATGGACAGACAGTAAACATATCTACCAAAACTTGCTCAACACAGAGCCTTTTCCTTTCTCCTGGTGCTTTCCAGCCTTCTGGATTTTGTGTGAAGGCAACAGAAGCTCCAGTGCAGACATGTTTTATATCCAGTGCTGAGAGCAGTAGATGGTACAGAATACCAAACCAACATTATGAAAGTCCACAAAAGCACTATAGGCAGGATGTACACTAGGGATGTGCTCCGCTTCTAATCGGACTGGCGAATTAGAAGCGGAGCGGGGGGCTTCGCCTGCCCTTAAGGCAGAGGCGAAGAGGATTGGGGGGCCGGTGGAGCGTGGCGAAGAGGATCGAGGTGAAGGCGGATCCTTCGCCTCGATCCGGAGCTCCGCCGGAAAGGTAAGTGGGGTTTACTGGGCCCTGCCGCTGTCGCCCATGCGGCGACGGCGGCAGGGCCCGGTAACCCTCCCACCCTCCTCTCCCGGCCTTACCTGGCGCCACTCCCCTTCACTGCAGAGCTCCGATTCGGAGCCGGAGCTCCGTGGCGAAGAGGAGCGAAGTATGGGCGGAGCGGCGCGAAGAGGAGCGAAGTATGGGCGGAGCGGCGCGGAGCGGCGCGGGCCGATCCGAAATTTTCGGATCGGCCCACGGGGCGGAGCGGAGGGTCTGTGCACACCCCTAATGTACACTACTGCTTTATAAAGGTTTATAACAGTTTTGACAACAGTTTGGGCTCAGGACACATTTTCAAAACGTTTTTAAAACGTTATATCCTCCTTGGGGTAGATGTGGCCCTCTTCACATTTAAGCACCAGGCTATTGTGAGCGAGTATGTACAGCCTACATATGACAGGAGAGCAGGATCACAGCTTCCCATTTTTGCCCACCAGCACTTCTTGACCCACCTCTGAATCCACCAGACATCCCCATTTGCGTGTAGTATTTCCATACAGGGCCTACAGTTATACCCCCTAGGCATGTCCCCATTCCCCCGGTTAGATATAGGTTAGTGGCTGTATGGGTTAGGCCTACACATAGAAGCTTTATATGCAAGTCTTACATACAATGCATGGATGTCTGGCGGATTCAGACGTAGGAGAGATGTGCTTGTGGGTGGAGCTGGGGAGAATCGTTCCACTCCCCCCCACCCCACCCCCGTGAACATCAGATTTTCACACAAAAGCTTTCTTTAAACTAGCCCTTTGTGTTTGGATTACTGGGGAAACTATCGCTATCATCAATGCCACTGCCTACATCTCCACTTCTCCTCAATCTGACCCACCCTAGTGTTTCCCACTATTTCCACATGCCTCGAGATTATGGTTGTGTAATTGGCTGTACTATGAGGTATGAATTGGGTTTGCTTTCTATAAACATTATATCCTTTTGAAATATAGTCATTCTATAAATTGTATATCTTTTCTTTCTTTTGAGACTTTTTTTTACAAAAATCTCTTGGGAAATTTTTTCTCAAGAATGGAAACTCTCCAAGGGGAAAATGTTGAAGGTGGGCATAAGAATCAACTAAAAGGATCCGCAAACTGAGACCGTATAAAAAGTGGTAGCTCAGTTTATTTTATTTATTTATTAACAGCAACCCTGTGAGGTAGGCTAGGCTGAGAGTTTGTGACTGGCCCAAAGTCACCCAGTGAGCTTCATGGCTGAGTGGGGACTAGAACCCAGGATCTCCTGACTCCCAGTCCAACACTTTAGCCACTACACCACACTGGCTCTTAGTTGCTAAGGGAATACAGATTCTCTGTCCACGTTCTGCCCACGCATTTTGTATTGCTAAGGGCTACAGCAAGGAAATGTGTCTTACTTCAAACATGGCCCACTTCAAACGAGAACAATTCAAACTCCACCAACAATCTCCTACTTCACCTCCTCCTATTCTGAGACCTGTCAGTAGAGGAGACACAGAAGGCTGGCTGTGCATTAAATCAACTTGAGCTTAGTAATGTGGTAAAACAGCAGTGTAGAACAGCCTTGGGCCATCAGACATCTTCCATATAGCTCAGTTTGAAAGTTCATTTGCTTGTAATATTTACTGCATCATTTTTACCTGAAATGTGGCTCAGTTCACAGGAATTAAAGCTGTATAAGATCAAATTTTCCTACCAATTTACTTTGATTGAGTTACTTCATTTGCTCCAACAGCTGAAACATTGTTTATGCTTGTTTGATTACATCTGTTAGTTGACTGCATATTAAATAGCCATCAAGGACAGGATCCAGCAATGCCATAGAGAACCACTTTGATCTGGCAAATATGGTTTCCCTTCTGCCTAGAGTGTGTTTGCTGCAAATCCCACCTCCAGGGCCTTAGATTAAATGCCACAGCCTGCAAAACATAAATAAACTATGAGATACGTCATAGATGAGTAGCTAGATGAAGGAAATGGTCACACATCCCACAATGTTTCTGTAATTCTTATACAAGGTTCAGGCACTTTATTTATGGCCCTCCTGACCCATGCAGGAGGACATTTTGCCCTCCTTCAGTAATGTTCCAGACTTGTCTGTTTAGTTAATACCTGAGAAGTGGGAGCCACTGAGTATCAATCATGTTCCTAGCTGTGTAGTCTAACCCTTTCATGTTCATAACCCTGCTGAGTTCTGATTTTCAGTATGTGGGAGTGTCCAAACATTTGGGGCCAGTGGGCACATTTGAAATGTTGAGAAAGTGGCATGGGCACTGTTACAAAATAGCTGCCATAGTGGGAGTGCCCATTCGCTGGCTGCTACAGTGGGCAGAGTCACAAAAACTCATTTCACAGAAAGGGAAATTGATGAGGCTAAGAAATAAGTAACTTGCCCAAGAACCTGAACACAAGCAGAGGTGGAATCTGAGGCTAAGGAACACAAAACCACTCCTATGAACCCTGGATTTTTTTGTTCCAGCAGAAACCCATTTCTTAGAAAGGCAAACTGGTGATGCCAACCCCTCCCTCCCAAAAAAACACCCACGTAACTTGCTTAAGATCCTGAAGACATAGCAGAGGTGGGGTCTTAGCCCCAAAACACAATCCCGTTTCTCAAAACACAGTTATCTTTTTTTATTCAGGATCACCCCCACAACAGTTTCCCACACCCTACACATACACGCCCCTCCCTGCTTTTTCCCACAGCCCCCCCAACCTCTCCTGTGCTGTTCGCAGCCCTTTTGAACCCAGTGATGGTCTTCCTGCTTCCTCTTCCCTATGTTGGGTTACCTCCCCCAGTTCTCCCCCTGCAATCCTGGTCTCCCCACTTCCTCTTTCTGCATTGGGTCTCCCCATATCTTTCCCCTGGATCACCTCCAGCCCTCGCCTAGTTAACCTGCTGCCACCTCTAAGCCTCCCCTTTACTAGGCAATGCAACGGGGTCCATCCCTTCCTTCCTTTTTGGGAGTAGGGGTGGCTGAGAGTGCTTCAAAATGAAGCATTAGCTTCTACCCACCCTCTTTACTTCCATGTGGGTTCATATTGGGCCTGCGAAAAATAATTTCAGAAATATTTAAAAAATCACAGGCATCAGCAGGACACTTCACGGGTGCAGGGGGAGGTACCCATGGGCACCATCTTACCTACTCTGTCCTATGCAGTATATAGATGACTGTAACAGAATACTTAAAGTGAGGGATACATGTGGCATTATAGCTGTTGGATGAGTGACCATCCTTCCTGAAGCTGATTGCTTGCTCATTATCTGGGATGATCAGTTGATCATCAGTTAATTGTCAGGGATGATAGGAGCTAATGACAGGGAAATCGGTTTCCCTTGACCTTAGATGGTTACATCCTTCGAGGAGAAAGGAAATGATGTTGCAGCTTTGCCATTTGAACTGGGAAACGGAGCAAATCACACAGAGAACTGGGAGTTTTTGAAGTGGGATTTAATATTAATATTTATTTATATAGCGCCATCGATTTTCATGGTGCTGTACAGAACAAAATAAAACAAAATACAAAACACCCTGCCATATGGCTTACATTCTAAAATCACAGTAACAAACAAACAGACTGAAAGTAATTGAGGAGACTGTATGTATGTAAGAGAGGGTAAAAGTAATAGGGCTGGGGAGAAATTTTAAGTTTGCAATTTTTGCGAATTTACCTAATGTTAAACTTTTGAACTACTATGTGAACGGAAATTCATTTATCTTTCAAAAATTGCACTTCCCCAAATTTTGCAATGGAGTATAATAATAATAATAATAATAATAATAATAATAATAATAATAATAATAATAATTGCATTAAAATATATATTGGGGAAATAACATTAAAATATGTTACATTACAAAAATTGCTTGCAAATTAATGTACATAACAGGCAAAAATGCATACAAAAATACATGTATTAGGAGAAATGTGCACAAAAATGCTTATGAATTTTCATGCAAACTTTAAAAAACAATTCTCAACGTTCAGGGTGAACCAAATTTAAGAGCGGAGAAATTATTAAAGTTCATGACGAACTGAATTTAAGACTGGAAAAATGAGAAACTGAAACTGACAGATTCATTGATCCCTAAGAAGCAGCTCTCTTTAGGAATTTGATGCAGAATCAGGAGTTTTGCTGCCTTTTGTGATTATCTATTGTTGTATATTTACAAATAGAACAGGTATTCACAAAACTACCACAGATCTCCAGTGCTCTCTTATCAAAAGGAAACAAATATCTCTAGGAGTACCCTTGGATTTCTCCTAACCGCACTTACTGAGGAGTAAGCCCCATTGAACTCAATGCATTTTCCTTCTAAGGAGACATGTATACAATTGCTATGTCATTTAGAAAAAGCTTCCATATCCAATCAAACCTAAATAGCACAGTTCCGATTTCCAAATGTTCTCTATTCGTATAACAAAGCATTTACTGGAGATGAACTTGTCGTCAACAAATAAGTGCATTCCATACATTCATAATCAGCTCATGGACAATGTGCCAAAGAAAGAGAGCTAACTCACTGCATAAATTAGTTGTTGCAAATCATTCACTGCTCTAATTAACAGGAGTTGTGTACTCTGCTTCCTCTGCAGCGTGTTAACAATCTGCACCTAAGGGTAAGTGGCACCAAGAAATGTAACATTTTACTTTTAAATGTTTTCAGTATATGGCAGTAGGAAAAAAATGGAAAGAAAAAAATGGGTGGGTGTGGGGGATTAGAAGCAACTGTGATTAAAAGTGACCCTTCTGATAAGATATACATACTGAAATTCCCCCAGTCTGGAAATAATAGAATTTAGAATTGACTATCCAGGCCTCCCAGAATCTTCCAGATTTGCACAGCCTGCTAGATTTCCCCATCATCTTCACCACTGTGCATCCACCCAACCCCCCATTCAACTTGGGATACTTCCAGATAAGGCTTTTATTGCACAATTGCCCTGCCTCATTCACAGAATTTTGCATGGGTCCAGCTGACCTTGCCTTCCATTGGTAATGCTCCTGGGTTTCCCCACTACAGCTTCCATCTTCTTTTCACAAAACAACTACCACCACCACTAAGGAGGAAAAGATGGGTTGTTTTTTGACTGGCGGCCCTAGGAACCGCCAGTCTGGATACACCACTCATCATTCATATGCATTCTGAGTACTTCAACATATACTCAGCTTGCAAGACTAGATAGCACGTATGGTGAACTTGATTTCTCAAGGTTGCTGAATGCCTGCTGGTTTGTGTTCTGAATGGCTGCTAAGCAAGCCACTAGATCAGGGGCGCAGAATTTCTTTCAGCCAAATTCTATTTCAGAAGAAGCCTCAAGGACTACATTCTTGCCTTTTGAGGTTGTGATGCCCAGTGCATTTTTGAAAATTATAGGAGCTCATAGAAAAGAGCATGATGGTGCTATATAAATAAATAAATAATAATAATAATAATAATAATAATAATAATAATAATAATGCTAGAACATCCAAATGGCAATATTTTTAAAACTGAACTCTATTGAAAGAACATTTTCCATGATTTGACACAATCAAGGATGTACCTGGAAATCTAAGACCATTCACCCAATGTTTAGAATGTTTTTGGACACTTACCATTAAGGACCGAGTTTTCATCACCTCTGAACAATCAAGTCATGTAATAGTCTCTTGTTAGTAATGCCTGTCTCAACTTGTTCTATTACATGGCTCAATGGCCAAGTAGCACAGTAGTTATGGATAACGGTTATCTTACCATTATACTGAGAGTGCTTCCCAGACCCAGCACACACTCTCTCACTGCCTGATGTGGGAAAGAACATGCGCTGCCACCTCTGCATTGTGTCCTTTCCCACTGCCACATTGCATCCCTTCCCACCACCGCATCACACACCCTCCCCTTATCACTACTGCATCAGCTCTATGGAGAGCCACTTCTTTCAGCTGTGTGCTCAGAGCCGGGACAGTGGAGGCAAAAGTAAGGGGAGGTGTCATGCAATGAGGAAAACAGAAGGCAGGCAGATGTTCCAGAGTCCTTCACTGTGACAAATGCCATGGTGAGAGAGTGGTTGGCAGGGCTCTCCAGAGCACCCACTGGAGGCAGCAGGGCAGCAGCAGTGGGCCCTCTGAGCAGAGGGGAGGAAGCAGCTCAGTTTGCCACTTCTCCCATGCCACCGCCAGATGCAGGCACTTCATCTTGCTTCATGGGAGGGCAGGTCCTGGTGCTTCCATACAAGTCTTTTCTGGTGGCAGGGGGTGTCCAGGCATCCCTGGGCGTTCCTAGATGAGGCCTTAGCGCGCCTTGAGACCCGGTTTCCTTGCTGTGCGTCCAGATGACGCACAGGGGAATCCGGGCCCAGGCCGCACTGAGGCCTCCTCTAACGCGCCATAAGCAAAGTCACTTATGGCGCGCTTTTTTCGCAGCCCCGGCCTCAGGCCGGAGCTGCGAAACGTCTAGCTACTTCCGTGGCTTTTTGCGGCTACTCGCTTACTCGCGAGTAGCCGCAGAAAGCCGCGGACCTGGCACAGTGCTCATACGAGCGCTGGGCCCATCGGCCCGGGGGGGGGGGGGGAGAGAGGGGCAGGGGGAAGGATGGCAAGGGGGGATGGCAAGGGGGGAGGGTGGGTGAGAGAGCGCCGTGCGCCGCCGCCCGAACAAGCAGGCGAGCGGCGCTTGCCCGGGCAATGCTGCCCCATGCCAGGCCTTGCCCGGGCAAGCGCCGCTCGCCTGCTTGCTCGGGCGGCAGCGCGCGGCGCTCTCTCACCCGCCCGCCCTCCTTGCCCTCCCCCCTTGCTCTCCTTCCCCCCCCATTTTTTAAAAAAACCCCTTACCTTCTCTGGAGTCTTCGGGCCGCATGCGGCCCCTTTAAACAAACAAACAAAAAAAATAGCGGACGCTGCAGGGCTTCCGTTGTCCCTGCGCATCCTGCGTGTGGAACCCTGGGCGGCGCGCGCTAATGTCAGCGCGCTGCCGCCCCACCCCCCTGCCGGCTTATACCGGCAGGTCTAGCAAAGCCCCCTGTCTTCCAGTCGTAACCTTCCTGTGTTTCCCTGCTGCTTTTTTCATCTTTTCTTTTACCACAGAATATCTGTTAAGAAAAAATGGAATAGCTGCACAATGCCTTCTCATTAGTAGCAATAGGAACCCTCTGGGTGGAAGTACCCATAGAAAAAGGCTTATGCTGGCAGGGGGAAGAGCCCCAAATGGCAAAAATGTGTTATCTATGGAGAGGATTTTTAAAAGTGAGAAAACTCAGGCTCCCTTTGTATATGTTGCTTTTGATTTAAGAGTCAATCTTATGGACAGCTTATTGCTCATTTCAATAAACAAGCCAGGAAGATGGGGGAGAGGAGACAGTTCAGAGTGAAAGGCAAGTTTATCTAAGTTTTGGCTTCTGTTTGCATCCACATGCCCTTCTCAAACTGCCCATCTGCCTCTTGTTTTCTTTTCTTTTAAAGAGGAACAAATAGCATTAAGAGGCACATACTCCATTTGGGGGCTAACTATTACAATGCACATGGCAATTTCACTTTTCATAAAACTTTACACCACGATCATACATCAGTATAATATTTTCTGGTGCTACATTTTTGTGTTCTTTGACTTCTCAGCCTACTTGATAATATATATTCACACGTTTTCTGTTTCTTGGCTGCATTCGGCAGGTTAGAATTTCCTTTCTTCTTGTCAACCATAGAGAGTGGGAATGTCTAGCTGAGATTAATGAATTCTAATGGGAATCTCTCTCTCTGTGTGTATGTAAGTGTGTGTGTATATGTGTGTGTGTGTGTGTGTGTGTGTGTGTGCATATATATATATATATATATATATATATATATATATATATATATCTCCTCTATAAACTTATTGTGGGAATCCAATGCCACAGCATGTTGGAACGAATTAGGGGGGGAATTCAGGAAAGGAAGGGAAGGCATTTAATTTCTTTGGAAGAATCACAATTATTAAAAAGGTATCCATTTGCAGTCATCAAGAAGAGGTTAAAATAGTTCAGATTTATTCTGATCGTCACTGAATTACAGATTTCATCATATAAATGAAGCAAGTGCTATCTAACTATTGATCATGATTGAGCTCATAACAATGCACTATTATTTCTTCCAAAATTCTCAGCTATGATTTTAAAAGTGTTCTAAGTTTAATTCTAGGAGCATTGCCTTTAAAGTAGTAAAATATCTCACCCAATAATATTTCTTAGCTTAAAGCAAAAGGGAGAGTAGAGAAGTCAATGAGAAAGGTGTTTTGGTCTCTCATGAAGACGGATAGTCTGTCCTGGTGAGAACTGATGTTTGGTACTGAAATTCTTGTATTTCGTCTCTCATATTTATCTGTGTTGTGTTTTTTTAATTAGTGCCGCTTACGTGATTCAGCTCGTAACAATGAGTTATTATTTTCCCCAAAAATTCCCAGCTATGATTTTTACTTCATATCTTGTTGGCTTTTCTGAGCACATTTTCTTAAATTCCCCCAAACAGGATGCCAACTGCTTCTCTTTCATAAGTCCTGATTACTTAGTATATTTCATCTTCACTTATTTACATCATAACTACATATAAGCAGTCATGTGGACAATAGCCCAGTAAGAAGTTATTCTTTTCTCCAATTTATTTATCTGATGCACAGTTTTACTGACTTTAGTGGGTAACCTTGCTTTTCCTAAGTTTAGGTTGCAAAATATTCTACCTTGCTTTTCTTATGTCACCAAGCTTAAAGGCAAGTGAGAAGTTCACTGAAAACTCACAGCATCTCAGCACAAATGCTTCTGTTAGAATGCCTTGCTAGAATCAATCTTCTTTTAGGAATACATCTTAATATTTCATTTGCTTCTCTGAAAATCATGGCTTAGGAGAATTACAGTTTATGAGGAAAATGAAGAAGACCAATAACTCCATTTTGGATAAATATTTGCAACGTAGCCTAGTATGAAGATTGGTGCAGGAGTCTGGCAAGATGCAAAGACTTCTAGGGTAAATATTTTTCATAAGCCAAGTAATGGATCAAATTGCCCAGGGTATCAAAGATATAACAAATATGGAATAGACAGGTAATCAAGTATTTCCCATTGCGCAATGACTTTTGCAATAATCATTTTGTGTGATCCCTGAGGAACTGTACTTCAATACATGCAGAGCCCTGGTAACTAGTAGGAAGCTTCTCCCCCCCCCCCCCAAAAGGGGTGCTAGTTAGGTATTCACTAGTGGCATGTTTCTTTCTGATTGGGTTTGACTTCCACCTGGGACCTTCAAGGCTGTTCACCAGGCTTCTCCTGAAGTCTTCAGTTGCTGTTATGCTCTATTCACTAGATGACCCTCAGGCTTCAGCTTTTTCCTCCGAAGGCTGTTGCAGGAGTCTTCCTCCCCCATCTTGCAGATCTTCTTCAGCTTCTGTCTCACATGTGCTCAGTTTGGCCTCCTGGTCTTGTAGCTGCTTTTCTTCCGAGCTGTTTTCTTTAGGCTCCTGAACTTCTCACAAAGATACCTCCTGATAACTCTTTGTCAGGCAACTCTCCAGGCAAACTCCTCTGTCAGACTCCTCTACAGCACTTTACATTCACTCTAGTCAGAACCCTCCAGCCAACCAGCTTCGGTGTGGCCAACGTTCCATCACCCCACCCCTATTTAAACTTAGGGCCAATGGACATTCTTAGAATGTTCAGTCATTCTCCAATAAGATACTACCAATTTCAATCCTACTTTCCCATATATAAGGACAGAAACTTGGCTTCTTTTTCAACTTTTAGTGGGAAGAGTAACTGCCAATTTGCCAGCACACAGTATTTACAATGTAACTCAGTGGGCACATTTGGAATTTTTAGTGCACTCTCATAAAACGACTGCCATGGGGCCCCTTGCCCACTCTTAAAATGGTTGCTATGATGGGTATAACCAGTCACAAAACACTCACTTTCCAGAAAGCAAACTGCTGGGACTAAAAGAAATGTAACTTGCCCAAGATCCGAAGCATAGAGGCGGGATCAGAGCTCCAAATCAAAACTACTCTTTTGAAGCCACATAAAGATGGCATTGGAAGACTGTCCTTTGTTCTGCTGTTAAAAAGAATTGTAAGAAATAAAAATAAAATTTGGAAGGGCAGGGACCTGGCGGGCATGCAGACAGGCACCCAGACAGGTGCTCACAAGCACCCTATAGATTACCAAGTTTAGTGGGCATCCCACATCATAATAATTTTAGGAGTCACTACATGATGCGAAAAACAGGATTCAGTGGAGAGCCAGTGTGGTGTAGTGGCTAGAATGTGGGATCAGGAGTCAGGAGATCTGGGTTCTAGTCCTCACCAGCCATGGAAGCTCACTGGGTGACTTTGGGACACTCACAGACTCTCAGCCCAAACTACTTCACAGGGTTGTTGTGGTGAGGAAAAATGTGTGTGTGTGTGTGTGTGGGAAGGATTATGTACGCCGCCTTGAGTTCCTTGGAGGAAAAAATATGGGATATAAATGCAATAAATAAAACAAATAAATAAAATAAAATAAAAATGGAGGCTTCAGTATACATACCAGCATACTGAAGCAAAGGCTTCCCTGGATACAGCAATGCTATTTCATATGTACAACAGCCAAGCTGCATGCAGCATGACTGTTGAATTCCATACCCAACAAAACTATTGTGGGTACATAACAACTTCCACACTGTAATTCAGGAAAACACCTTCAAAGACTGAGAGAAAAACTAATTATGCTGAACACAGAGCTACTGCTGAAAACTGTTTGGTTTTATCTGTTTGGTTCTCCTTCTCCATGTGTAACATCTTGTTTATATATATTACCCATGACCTGGTGTCATGACGTTCTTCATTTTCCTACTCCGCACTAGGAGGGCACATTATGGCAGGGGAACATTATGATACTAGGTCATGGGGTAAGTTCTTTTAAAAGTTACAGAGGGAGAGGGAAGAACTAAACACATGGCTGCTGTTTTCAGTGGCAGCGGCATGTTTAATGTAATGTCTAGTTTGGCACTTAGATTTCTAGTAAAAAGGCTCATGCAACAAGTTATCCTGGTAATAATAATAGAATAACAACAATACACCTTCTCTTTCCCTGCTCTCTAATTATTATTTAATTGCATTTCAAATCTGTGAAGCACTGTCAGTGAAATGAGGTTCTGTTTAATATCTTTGCGTTCAGATTCAGCATGTCTTTGGTTACCAAGCTCCTAACAGCAAGCTCAACACTTAGCCTTCAAAGTTTGATATTTATTTTTGACAACTTGAAGAAAAAGCTTTGAGCTATAAGATGGAGATAATTAGGGTAATTCCAACCTTAAAATTACTATATCTATAATAATATACATTTTCTCACCTTTTATTATAACAGCTTGTCGAATATATATGGCCTTCATGATTCTGAATGCCAAGTCACATATAAAAGACATACATACACATTTTTAATGATGGCCACATTAGAATAAATTCCCATAGAATGTACAAAAGCATCTGCGAATGATTTTCTGGCTCCAATTGTAATATTTTCCTATTGAGTTCATGAGCTTTGATTAGGTGCAAATCCACTCCCCTCTGTACAGAGCCTTTTCCAATCACAATCTAGTTGGATTTCAATGGGCTCACTGTCCTATGAAGTGACTTTCTACAATGCCAGATCAGTATCAAACAAATACCTTCCTTGCTACATATTATTAATCTTTCTCTGTCCTCTGGTTCATTTCCTTCTGCTTTTAAACATGCTACAGTCTCTCCCATTCTCAAGAAACCTACTCTTGATAGGCTATCTCTGTCTAACTACCGACCTGTCTCTTTGTTGCCGTTTGTTTCAAAGATCCTGGAGCGTGCGGTCTACTCTCGCTGTCTTGACTTTCTTTCTAGTAACTCTGCTTTGGATCCATTTCAATCTGGATTCCGTCCTCTGCATTCCACCGAAACAGCCCTTACTAAGATCACCAATGATCTCCTTACTGCCAAGTCTAAAGGCCATTATTCCGTTCTTATTCTCCTTGATCTAACTGCAGCCTTTGACACGGTTGATCATGATCTTCTCTTAGATTCCCTTCATGACCTTGGATTTTGTGGCTCTGTCTATAACTGGTTTGCCTCCTATCTAGCGGGTCGCTCTTTCAGCGTGTTGACTAATGGCAGCTCGTCTTCCTCCTTTCCCCTTTCAGTAGGGGTTCCGCAAGGCTCGGTGCTTGGCCCGTTGTTGTTTTCCTTATACATGTTGCCCTTGGGCAAGCTTATTCAATCTCATGGCCTCCAATATCATCTGTACGCCGATGATACACAACTATATCTGTCATCTCCGGAACTTTCTCCTGATGTTCACGATCGTATCTCGGCATGTCTTTCAGATATCTCAGCTTGGCTGCTTCATCGTCGCTTGAAGCTTAACATGGCAAAGACTGAATTGTTTGTTTTTCCTCCTAAACCTTCTCCTCATCTCTCATTCTCTCTTACTGTCAATGATGTTACGCTTACTCCGGTCAAGGAAGCTCGTAGCCTTGGCTTTATCTTCGACTCCTCGCTCTCCTTTATTCCTCATATTGAGGCAGTAGCTAAATCTTGTCGATTTTTCCTGTATAACATTGCCAGGATTCGATCATTTTTGTCTGTCTCTTCTGCCAAGACGCTTGTTCATGCACTGGTTATTTCACGGTTGGACTACTGCAACCTTCTTCTCTCTGGCCTTCCTTCTTCTCACATCAGTCCGTTGGTTTCTGTTCAGCACTCTGCCGCAAAGATCATCTTCTTGGCTCGCCGCTCCGACCATGTTACTCCGCTTCTGAAATCTCTTCATTGGCTTCCAATTCACTTCAGAATCCAATATAAACTTCTCCTGTTAACCTTCAAAGCTTTTCACGGTCTAGCTCCTTCCTATCTCTCCTCTCTCATCTCACACTATTGCCCTGCTCGTGCTCTTCGCTCCTCTGATGCCATGTTTCTCGCCTGCCCAAGGGCCTCTACTTCCCTTGCTCGGCTTCGTCCATTTTCGTCTGCTGCCCCTTACGCCTGGAACGCTCTTCCAGAACATTTGAGAACTACAAGTTCAACCGCAGCTTTTAAAGCTCAACTAAAAACTTTTCTTTTTCCTAAAGCTTTTAAAACTTGATGTTGTGCAGACTTCTACTGTTACTTTCTACTGTTAGTTTTACCCTACCCTGTGCCTGCTTACCCTACCCTGTACCTGTTTGCATTCTCTTCCCCTCCTTATTGTTTTACTATGATTTTATTAGATTGTAAGTCTTGCTATTTACTGTTTTACTCTGTACAGCACCATGTACATTGATGGTGCTATATAAATTAATAATAATAATAATAATAATAATAATAATAATAATAATAATAAATGCAGCCTGGGCTCTCAGGGAGGAGAACGTACAACAAGGTAAATCCCAGTGGCAGTGGCGGCAGGAGGTGACAGGGAAGAGAGAGGAGGGCAGTGAGGGGGAGGTAGGTGAATCCGTTGAGTTCAATGGACTCACATAGGCTCATGGCCGGCCTTGCATTGGCTTTCTTGCTTGGGCAGGGGGAGTGGGCCACCACTGCCCCGAATCAGACTGACCCCCCCCCAGAACTTCAGTACCAATCCACTTCGTCCTCAGGGTGCCTTGGGCCAAGTTGTACCAGCTCGGATTTGGAGTGGCCCACCTTGACTCAGATTTGACGCTTCGGCCTGAGGCAATGCACAGCCCTAATTTAGCCAACAGCCTGCTAGACTTCAACCAACTGTTTGATTCGTGCCCTGACAGGATCATCCTCAATGCCAATCTTCAGCTCCACAGAAGGTGAACTAATTATTCATAGCAATAAAGAAGAGAGTATAATCAAGTATGTATACATTGCATGTCTATGACCTCTGAGTAGTTATAGCCAGTCCCCAAAATATGGGATAAGATTACTGGGGCTTTCAGGTCAAAGTGGGCCTTCTAGAAATTAAACCTTACTTTACAATACATAAACTAATTTATTTGATGTGTACCCCACCTTTCTACCAAAAAATTATGCTCAAGGCAACTAGACATTAAACTAGACACTAAATTGAATGTTTAGATATTCAGCTGGCTTCCAATCTGGTCAGTGGACTCTGGATTAATTTCTCTTAACATGACATAGTAAATCATTGCAAGTAATGCACATCTAAAGAAAAACAAAGAGCTAGAAAAATCACTTTCAGATTTCTTTCCCTCAAGACAATCAGTTAGATGAGAATGACAGGATCTGGCTGCTCCTTGGGGACCTGCTAGAGAATTAATGACTTCATGGGGTTACCTCAGAGTATCAACTTCTCTCAGCTGGTCGTTAATCATAAGCAAATGCCTTGAGTGTCGTTTATTCTTTCTGACTTAAATATTTGAAAGTAACCTTATTCCAGGGAGCATCTCTTTCTTTCCCCATTTCCAGATGAAATTTAAGTAGTTACATCAATAGTGAGGGTAATGACTAGATGTTTTGACAAATAGTATGAATGCGAATATGAGGGGCTAGATAAGTTAAATGCACGTTTCATTGTGAAGGACATGTTCCTTTTGCTTCATGTAGTCATTTACTGTCTGCATTAAACGGAAGCCTCCCATAGGTCTGTTCCATTTGGAATCCATTTAAATTTCTTTCTCCATGCCATTAAAAAAAGGAGAGCAGTGGCACGCTGACAAGCCCTACCCCTTCTGGTGCCTCACCTTCCCTTCATTTGTTGACCTCTGAAGTAGGGAGCCTCCTCTAATCTATGCCCCTATCTGGACAAGGATAACCTAGCTTCAGTTGTCCATGCTCTGGTAACCTCCCAATTAGATTACTGCAATGCGCTCTACATAGGGCTGCCTTTGAAGACATTTTGGAAGCTGCAGCTTGTGCAAAATGCAGTGGCCAGATTGATATAAGACCAATTCTGGCCCACTTGCATTGGCTGCCTATACATTTCTGAGCCCAATTCAAGGTGCTGGTTTTAACCTATAAAGCCTTACATGGCTTGGGACCACAATACCTGATGGAACGCCTCTCCCGACATGAACCTACCCATACACTACGCTCAACATCTAAGGTCCTCCTCCGAGTGCCTACTCCGAGGGAAGCTCGGAGGATCACAACAAGGGAGAGGGCCTTTTCAATGGTGGCCCCCCAATTATGGAATGATCTCCCCAACGAGGTTTGCCTGGCGCCAACATTGTTATCTTTTTGACGCCAGGTTAAGACTTTTCTCTTTTTCCAGGCAGTTAACAACATATGCTGAGTTTTTTAACTGACCCTAGAATAGTTGTTTTAAATGATATTGCTGTTTTTATGCTTTTAAATTTTTGTATATTTGTTTTTAATGTTCCCTGTTTTTACCTTTTGTAAACTGCCCAGAGAGCTTCAGCTATGGGGTGGTATATAAATGTAATAAATAAAAAAAGGAATAAATAAATAATTTAGATCCTGCACTATCATTTTTCAGCAGTTCACTCTCATGGAGGGCTCAGAAATAAGGGGAAGGTGGTGCACCAGAGGGTTCGGGGCTTTTCAGCACCTAGGGCTGGCCCTACCATTAAGCAGAGTGAAGCGGTTGCCTCAGGCACAAATGCTGGGAGGTGGCAGCAAGGTGATGGAGGAGAGTTGAGACTAATATGGCCTGCCCTGCACCCCCTAAGCTAGTCTGCCACTTCAAGTGTGGTGGAGGATGCTGTCCCATATAGAGCACTGAAGCAAGAATCAACTACTTCTCCAGTTGGTTTTTTGATATGGAGTGGGAAGGGGCGGCATCTTGTCCTTTGTCTCAGGCAGCAAAATATCTTGGGCCAGCCCTGCCAACACCCCCACTTTCACTCTCCCTCATCATATGGAGAATGACAATGTCTGAGTAGAGCTGCTATGTTCCTGCAAAAGAGGTATAAGGCAGAGTGCTCAACATTTTTAAAATAAATAAATAAAAGGAATGTGTTGAAAACAGCGCTTCAAAAACGTTTTCAAAATTCTGATGTGAACAACTCATCAGCAACATCATGGACACTAAACAGGTGCCTGTGAAACTCACTTCAATGCATTCCACACTGCACACAATACTGCAGTTGATGTGATAGCTGAGCAAAGAAGCACATTTTGTCCTGCATATAAAAGTAGATATTTGCAGCTAACAGAAGCACTAACTTGACTGAAGACAGGCATCTGTATGCTCCCACAATGTATGTGCTAGTAGAGAGCAACATCTTGATCCCCTAACATGAAAAAATGTTATGTTAGGAATGATTTTCACTTTATTTATTCATTTATTTTTTTGCATATGTATCATGCAGTACAGAAGCAGACTCCTTTCTTTATATATGGGTCTACCCTATTTGCATGTTAACTAAGGTGGGATATAATTTAAAGCAAGGGTGAGTGGAAGGTAGATCTCCAGATATTTAGATCTTCAACTAGTAGAGTGGCTTAGTATCCCAACCATGCACATGGTGATACAAGTGTGAAATTTGGTATGGTGGTATTTATTACCATGTAGATTAAAATTAGATATAGGGGCATATCAGGAAATCATTGTAATGGCTGCCATCTTGGAAAATGGCATGCAAAATTCAGTTTTCTCACAATAATGCTGTTATCTTTAATCTCACAATAAAGATGTCTCAGTACAAAATTAAAGAGCATAAAATTTGCTACAAAAAAGCTCCTTATCAATCTTTTTGTAAGAGCAACACTTGTTGCTCCTACCCATTTGTCTGAGAAGTCAACAAGATACACTATCTCATTATCTCACCTTCATTTCAATCATGCACTCTGTGTTGCAAGTCTGAAATTTTCAGAGGTCATATTTTATACCTTTTTGAACAAGAATATATACTGAGGGTGTGTGTGTGTGGGGAGAGAGTTAGTAAATAATGTGAAATTTCCATAAGGGGCTGCTTTTTATTTGAGATTGATCTCAAGTATAATATGATTTATTCTTATTTTTTAACTTTTCTTCCTTTTTTGCTTCAGATTAGATGACAATGAAAAAGTTTACAATGGAAAAAAGTGCCAACTGGTTACTTTTACAAGATACATCCATGTCAGGACCACAACCCGACAGAAGTAAAACGGATTGGACAAAATGCATATTTTGCCAAGATGGCAGTTCCAATGCTCTTCAGTGACCTGCTATTTCCAAAAGAAAAGATAACGGTGCTGGTTACAAAACAGTTTCTGAAAATCTGATTTCATTTGATGAACTAACAGCTTTACCATGTAATATTACATTCACAAGATTAAACTCTGGAGAAGGAATAGAAGCTAAACTAAGAAAAATCTCTGCCAAGTGGCACAAAAACTGGCAACTAAAATATAATGAGACAGAACTAAAAAGGGCAATTAAAAGGAAGAGGTCTGATGATGACTGTGAAAGTGATAATGAAGAAAGGTTTACACATTCTTATAGCAGCTTAGGGTCAGAAATAAACAAGCCCCCCCCCCAAAAAAAAACATCTGTGAGATGGAAGAAACTGATAATGCTACTTTGAGAAATGCTTTTACTTTTGGGTTTGATAAAACATTAAGAGACATAGCAGAAAAACTTGCTGATGGTAAAATGCTAGCGAAGTTGAGTGCAGGAGATGTCATTGCAGTGGAAGCAAAATATTGTGTAAAATGTAGATCTAGCCCTGCTATCCTCCTAGGTAAATTTACTAGGTGGTAGCAGACATCCCCCTCCCCCTTTTTTTCTGTTCTTTTACATTTTTAAGATTGAGCTCAGCTGTTTTTGGCCATTCACAGGGTAGGTGAATTTCTGCCAAGTTTTCGAAGAAGGTTGCATTACCTTAATTCTAATCATCCTCAACAAACAACCTATACCATACTATAAATACTCACCCAAAACAATCTTGGAAAATGCAGACCATAAAATATACCGGGACAGAACAATTTATATGGATAAGATAATTCCTTGCAATCGACCAGACATAACAGTTATAGACCAAAAAAGAAGAAAAACACACTTACCTCATCGACATAACATTACCTAATGACAAAAATGTTGTGGAAAAGAGAGAAAAATATACACCACTGGCTATGGAAGTTTAAGAACTATGGCAACAGGAAAAGGTCACAATTATTCCATTAGTCACATCAGTCACTGGAATCACATCAAAAACTATACAGAAAACCTTCAGAAACTGGGCCCACCAAAATACATCCACACCAACATCCAGAAAGTAGTCATACTCAAAACATGTTCAATAGTCAGGAAGTTTTTGAGTCAGTAAAGGACAGCATAACTTAGCAAAGCCTGTCATGTCATGTCCATCTAGAAAAACTGCCACAAGGGAGAAAATAATAATAATAATAATAATAATAATAATAATAATAATAATAATAATAATTCAATTTGTACTTTTCCTTTCCACCAAGAAAGTGGCACTTAAGGTGGTTAACAATCATGAGAACTTTAAAAACACACTAATATATATATATATATATATATATATATATATTTGGTTAAAAACAATATTAAACATTAAATACACTGATAAAACAGTGCTGAAACCAACAGATCAGATATATGCCATACAGAAACATCTGTGTCTACTGGCGGAAGGAAAACAGAGAGGGAGCCAACGTAGCTTCCCTCTAGCCTTCCTAATACTAAATAATGAGGTAGCCGAGTGTTTTCTCCTCTTCCTCTTCATCTCCTTCTCCTTTGACAGGAGCCTCACAGCCAGTTGTATCAATTGTGAGGCTCTCCACAGCCTCTCCAGCCATGATTCCTGGACAGAAATGCCATGGAAATGATGCTATAGAGCAGCTTTCCCCAACTTGGTGCCCTCCAGATGTGTTCGATCGCAACTCCCAGCCAGCTGCAAGACTATTTTTAAAGTACAAAAAAGAGGAGGGAAAGAAAATATCTTTGGTCACCTATTCAGCTAAAATTGCTAAGCTAAAAGTGGTATTGGGTGGGGGGATTCACCCACTCTCCTGAAAGCAACATTGTTGTACCCCGCCTCGATCCTTAAGGAGAGGTGAGTAACAAATAAATAAAATTATTATTATTATTATTATTATTATTATTATTATTATTATTATTATTATTATTCATCACCCCCACTTTTGTAGGTGACAAATGGCTGGGTTCCACACAAAAAAGGAGGATTTCAGCCTCCCTTTAGGGGCAGCAGGAATGGTGCGGAGCAAAGTGCTGGCTGAAGCTGCTGTTGTCCACCATCTCCTTTCCCCCCAAATGCATTTACATGTGCTTTACTCTCAATTGGGTCCTGTTACTAGAGGGAGGAGGGGGAAAAGCCAAAGGGATTCTTCAGACAAGCAAAATAAGGTATGCTCATGACTGACCACTCACAGAAGTTTGCGGGTCCTTATGATGAATAAAGAAGTCCAAGAATGTACAGTACTCCCCCACTGCATGAACCTATGGCAGTTTATCACATTCCTTGCTCCGTATTTCTACAGGCAGGCTGGTATTTAAAGGTGTGTGTCTACTCCCATCACAGACTGGGCCTGTGGCGGGCCCATGTCTGTAGAATAATCGGGCACATCTCTCTTTTAAAATATTTGGAATTGGTGGCTCAATTGTCTCCCAACCACTGATTCTGAAATTTTAAACACACACACCTAATTCTACACGTAAAGCTTTTCCTATTTGATGGGAGTGTGCACATATTTTGTATTAGGATGTGCATATTTGAGTTAAAAAAATAAAACCATAATCAACCCTTGTAATCAGTCCTTAGCTACCACATTTCTCAATAAAGGCACTTAGATTTCAGGCCTTAGATATCAACCTTGTTTATTTGGATTTCAAAGTAACCAAATGTTTGCACATTCAGTTACCTTATTGCAAACAATGGGGTTTGTATTTCACTTTTCAGTGAGGACCCAGAAACAAGTCTGGAAAGCAAACAAGTCTTCATTTGTCGTCTGTACTCATATTTACTGCATTTGGGGAGCAGCAGCATTTGAGAACATAAGAAGCTATCTTTACTAATAGTGGCTTAGATTGCCAAGTGGTACGAGCAGGTAAAAATATGTCCATATGGCTTGGAAAAACCTCTGCAAAGTCAGATTACACTAAGGAAAAAAATAGTCTGACAATGTAATAAAAACAAGAGTCGGTTCCCAATGGAATATAGAAATGGATTCAATCAAAATGTCAAATACTGTGAGGGCAGCAAGCAGTGTGTGTGTGTGTGCGTGCGTGCGTGTATGTAAACCATCTGACAGGCATTTGTAGAACATAAATTGAATTATATTCCACTTACTCATGTTGCATTTGTATATTATTCTGTCTCATTATTATTATTATTATTATTGGTAGTAGTAGTAGTAGTAATAGTATTGCACCAAGAAGGATTGCAAATGGTCCAGGAGAATAACTAACTTTGTGCCTAATATAGAGATCAAATAATGTGAACAGAAATGCAGGGCAGATAACTAAAAGTTCATGAAAGCTGACATCATTGAAGTCTGTTGAAACACTTAAAGAATCAGGCTTGATTGTCAATTTTATAATCTAATCCACAACCAAATAAGTGGCTGTGACAAACCACTTCTTCTGATAGAGATCCACAGTGCCCCCTGTGGAGTTGGAACCCTGCTTGACAACCTGAATAATTTTATCTAGCCCTCTCTCTCTCTCTCTCTCTCTCTCTCTCTCTCTCTCTCTCTCTCTCTCCCTCCCTTTTTTGGTCTTCCAAAATATTAACCTTAATCCAAACCTTAATCCCTTTTCTTGAATAGGCTGACTGGTTTCAACCATCTTGGGCTTTTGAGGAATTGCAAGGAGCCAGGACAAACCATGGCGCCCGGCCACATGAAAAACTGGGCCTAAAGGGTAGGGCGAGTTCCCAGGGCAAGGGAGGGATCATCCCTCCCTGATCCTGGGATCCCCTGTGTGTCACGTGGATGCACAGGGATGATCCTGGGGATCACCCTGGGATTTAGCCCCGTCTAACTATGACCAGAGTTTTCCCGAAGTGAGTTCAGTAACAAGAGAAGCTACTTCCTAGGAAAAAGCAGTGCAAGACCAGGAGTGCCCCATGTCAATTACTAGGGAGGGCGAGGTGTCAAACTACCACTAACCAATGAACTGTAGGAAGAGGTACAAAGGAGATCTGAGAGTGCATCTCAATGGAACAATAGTGATATGCTGGTGCACAGGAGAAGAGAGTTATAAAGATGAATGAAACATAAAAGTGCAAAGGTGTAAGTGCTCAGGCTTTCATACACTATGGAAAAGAAGGCGGATAATTCGAGGGCAAACATGTAGGTGTGAAGGAGCTCAGATACTTAGATACTTTTACCTGACTGTAGCAAAGCTATGCTAACACCTAGTTCTCAGGGAGATGGTAGCCTGTGGTCTGGGCTCAAAGCAAGGTTACAACCATTGTCCTTAACTTATGCAAGGAGGTACTCCAATGATACAAGAGTTAAATATATCAGATGGAAATAAGATAACTTGAGAGAGAGAAATCTCTCACTGAAATGTACCCCAAACTGTACATTCTAAATATACTCCCGTTTATCATTCCAAGGGTTCAATGCCACCACATCCAGTTTTAATTCCTTTTTATCTGTCATCAACCCCCGACAGGACATGATTTCAGAGGAATTGCTTTGATTCACACGAGGTTCAGACATGACTTAGTTGAGGGTGAACAGCAGTGGAAGAGATGACAGAATATTGGAACTGTGCAAGAAATTCTTGACACAGAATAAGTTTACCAAACCAGCGTTCCAACATTCTATGAGAAACATGCATTGAAAGCAAACAAAGTTAATGGAAGTTGCATAACTTTTCTATTTAAAAACTATTCAGGAAATGGAAAAGCTAAATGTTTATTTCCTCACATTGCTCATACTTTAAATTTTATGGCATCTGTTTTACAACATTGTAACTGCAGTTGTCAAAAATACTGGGGATGCTCAATCCACTTTGATGTTGGTTTTCATGGCCGTAATGCTGCATTTATGCTTGTATTTTCAGTGAAAGTGAATGTTTAGTTGATTAGTCCTCAGGAAGATGAGGTTTTATATAGTTTAGTTGTGCAATTTCTTTTGAAATTTCTTTCCATTTTTCTTTTATTTTTTGTCCAATCATTTCTAAATAATGACTTGGTCAACGTTGGATACAACTGGGCCTGATCTACACTAAGCTGCATAAAGCACTTTGAAAATGTTTTGAAAACTGTATATGGAGTGTGACCTGGGCCCCAACAGTTGTCAAAACTGTTATAAACCGTTTTAAAGTAGTAGGCCATGGCTAGACCAGGCCTATATCTCAGGATCGTCCCGGGGTCATCCCTGTGCATCTAAATGATACACAGGGATCCTGTGAGCAGGCAGAGACGACTCCTCCATTTGCCTGGGATAAACCTTAGGTCTAGCTAAGGCAGTAGTGTAGATCCTGCCCTGGTATGGTTCTGCACAGGAAGTGTTGTGCTCTCAAGTCACTTCCTCCATGGTACTGTTGTACCACTGACAGGCTGAAACATCTCTCCCTCGGCTCTCTGGAAGTTCTCTGCCGGTGGAGGAAAACCATTGGAATGGACAATAAAGGATTACTTAAAGTTGGAGGCACGTAAAGTGTCCCAGAGAAAGACAGGTACATTTCCTCACAGTTTATTCCCTGCAGTCATTGCCAGAAGCCAACCAGCTGTGCTGGCTCCACAGCTTATGTCAGTCCCTGTCAGCCATAGGAACCAGATGTTGGCATAGATTAGGGCTGTTTGCTGTCAAGGCTCGTGTGTCTTTAACAGTTGCATGGCAGGAGGAAATTCAGCAGGTGAAGCTTTCCCATCATATATCTGCATGATGGGAGAAGCTTTACCTGCTGAATTTCCGCATCACTCAGCTATTAAACATTAGCAACCCTAAAATAGATACTAAGCAGCAAGCAAAATGTCAAAACAACTAAATGAGATGATGTAAACATTTAGACATTCAGATCTAAACTGACTAAGGCTGCAGTTGTACCACATTTTACTAGAGAGTAAGCTTGGGACTATTCTGAATAAATCTGCATACGATTGATCTGCAAAATTTTAATCCGACCCATACACTCTTTTGGAGCAAGCTCTTTTAAAATCAAAGGAACGTACTTCTAAGCTTACAGAGCTTGGACTGCATGAAACACTCTTTGTATTAGTATTGCATGCTTATTATATGTATGTCAGTAGTGTAATACACATCGGAGTGTGCATTTTACATCTATTTTTGTTTCACAAAAACCACATATTCCATTATCTGCCTACACACACACACACACACACATTATTACAGTGTACATTTTATATAAATGTCTGCTATATTACACAGTTGCAGATACAGATCAGGTAGATTCCAACTTCAATTAAAATGTGCAGCCAGCCCCCTACTGAAACCATACATAGTGTTTTTTAATTGGTTGCTTAATTAATCTTGGGATGGGATGTTCATAAAGGAGGCTAAGCCTGACTTGGATGTCTGGACAATTGTTTTCCATTTGCAAGCTTCCTAGAGTCAAATGATGACACTGTTTTTATTTACAGCACTTTGGATTAGACCCTGGATGGGTCTTCCATGCAATCCCTTACTGGAACCTTTCCTTTGTGACTTCTAATCTCTAACAACCCCTGGTCTAGACAAGATCAGATTGGACTCCTTGTATTATCACTCCAGCATGACTGCATTTATCATCACCTTGGATGCAATACTAGCTCAAAAATTCCAGTCCTCTTGATTTCAAATAATGATCTGAGGTGGCTAAAGTTTTTCTGAGAGCTCTTTGGACTCCAGTCAGTACCTTGTCATCTTCTCAACAATCTTTATCATCCAGGAGACAGAAACAAAAAAACAAAAATAAAATAAAAAATGAAACCCCACTTCCTCTAATGAATTTTGCTGGAAGTCAATATTTAATTTTCAATCAATGCTTTTGCACAGGATAGTTTTGTAAAGGTGTGTGTGTTATAGGAACTTTATTTTTATACTCACATGACTATAACAGTTCAAGGAACTGCATATATTTAAAATGGTTCTCTGGTGTCTCCTTTTGGAATTCAACCCATTTTAGGGGGCATTTGAAATGCTGATTTTTTTTTCCTGTTTGCTTGAAGATTCTGGGAGGCTGCCTAGACAGTCTGAAAGCCCCGCAGTGGTGCTGCATCAGTTATACAATGCAGCAGCAACTCGCAGCTATTGCGGGCTTTTTGGCGAAGCTGTGACTTTGAAAAGTCGGGGACTTACCCTGACTTTTTTCCCTGGAGTGAGGCTGCACCTACCATCTATCCTTGCTCTTCTCCTGGGCCAGCACGATCGCACCAGCCCAGGAGAAGACCAGATCAGTGCTGGGAGTGGGGGTTGAAGGACACATTCCTGGAAGTCCGGGAATGCATCCTCTGGGCCTTTTCCCTGTAAATTAGTGTCCAGTCCCAGTTGCCCTGAATATACCCATTTTTCCGGAAATCTCCAGGATTTTCTGGGTCATCTGGTCACCCTAAAATGTATGATATTTGCTCAGCATTTAGTTGTTATTTTCCTGCAGTGGATTGTAAGAGCTACTCTTCTGGAATTTATCTAAATTTTACTCTAAAATAAGTGAGAGGGGAAAGAGAGCAGAAGGAAGGAATCATTCCTAGGGCCAACGTATCTTTTTTTTTCTTTTAACTTTAAATCAGCCATGAGAAAAGGTCCAAATTTGATTGGAGCAGCAGCACTCGGGTGTGGGTCACAAGGGGTTTAACACTGTCTCCATTTTGATGGTATAATTCCTCCCCACTACCCTCCAAAGCTGCTGTTACCCTCGCAGTTTTAAAAACTAGCAGCTTTGGGAGGAAATTGGGAAAATGGTGGGGGAGCTGAAGGTTGAAGGGCTAAAACAGAAGTGGGAAATCTGCTGTTCATGGCTGCATGCAGTTCTCAGCTTTACTGTATGCGGCCTGCAGTGCTCCCTAGCATTTCACTTATCATGCTGTACCTTACATCTTCCCCATGGAATCATTAGGAGAAAGAGAGTGACAAGCACACAGGTCCCATGATTCCTCACCATTGGCTATGCTGCCTAGGGCTGATGGGAATTGTAGGCTGAAACATCTGAAGGGCCACAAGTAACCCACCCTTGCTCTAAAACAGAGTGTTGCGTGGAGGGCCAGTCAGTGTCAAGAGTAGGCATGGTCGGGCACCTGCCAAAGACCCACAACCTAGCAGGGGCCAAATACAAGACTGCCACCCCCAGAGTTGCTCCTCCCCATTGCAACTTACTTGTTCACATGCCTCTTGCTCCAGCCCAGGCAACAGTGGTGGTGAGAAGGAGGAGCAGTAAATGCCACTATCTTCCTTGCTCACTGGCTCTCTGCAAGCAAGTGGTTGCAATGACGAGGTAAAGAATGAGAGCCAGTGTGGTGTAGTGGCTAAGGTGCTGGACTGGGAGTTGGGAGATCAGAGTTCTAGTCCCCAATTGGCCATGAAAACCCACTGGGTGACTTTGTGTCAGTCACAGACTCTCAGCCCAACCTACCTCACCGGGTTGTTGTTGTGAGGATAAAATGGAGAGGAGGAGGATTATGTACACCATCTTGGGTTCCTTGGAGGAAAAAAGGTGGGATATAAATGAAATAAATAAATAAAATAAAGAATGAGGAACAATAGCAGCTGGTGACAATGGTGGTGAGAAAGTAGACCTCATTGAGGGACGGGGGCACCAAGAATGTCCTGCCCTCAAAAACCTGGATATGGCACTGGCTGTGTGGTAGGCAATCGTGGTTGGTGTGTCTAAAAACAAACCAAGGCTTCATGTTCATGACCCTTAATAAACCAGGAGAGGGGGAGGGAGAGAGAGAGAGAGAGAGAGAGAGAGAGAGAAGAGCTTTTGGCTGCTTTGTTTCAAATTTCTAATCAAAATCTAAAGTAGACTTCAAAGGGTGTTTAAAGCTGACAGTATTATTTTCTCAGCAAGGAGGAGGGAAGATGAATAAGCACTGAGACCCATCATTCTCAAAATAATTGCACACTTGACATATCTAAATTAGTTTCCCTAAGAAAATACAGTGGCAATAGAGCCTATTAATTAGAGGGGCACCAGAGTTGTAACATTCAGTTCAAACCATAAGCCTGCCTTCAGCCGACACTAATCAAATAAAAGGCGAGTCCAGCACTCCTCCTCCATAGATAGATAGCAGTGTTTGTGTGCTACACAAACTCTCCCCCACCCCAGTTCCTGCATGAAAATGTGTGAAAATCATCACTTTCTGTTGTATACATTATACAACAGATAATGTTGTATACATTATAGACATTATGACTAGGGTAGCCACATGCCCTGCGTTGCAGACTGCTATTTAAAGGGCTTTCACAGCATCCTCCCATATTTGAAGGCATCTTCTGCTTAAGGGGTTGTCCAGTCCAAATCCAGTTTAAAGCTAAAGAGCCATCAGAAGGAGGATCCGGGCCTTGGTAGTTGCCCTTCAACGGCACCTGGAGAGCAGACTGAGCTCACCTGAGCAGGATCTATACTATTGCCTTAAAACAGTTTATAACAATACTGATAACTGTTGGAGCCCATGACACACTCCATATACAGTTTTCAAACCATTTTCAAAGTGTCATATCCTGCTTGGTGTAGAACTGGCCCTGGTCACACATTTCCACACTATAGTGTGAGAGGTATTGCATTTCTATTTAAATTACAGTCATTATTTCTAAATTTCTATCTATATTTTTTTTAAAAAAATAGCATATGCACTTTTAATGCAGATCTGTGCCTTCTTCCATCCTCTTTTTATTGATAGATTCTGATATATATATATACACACACACACACACACATTAATTATGGCACAAGACACTGACTGAGTTTGCACCACACTAACCAACAACTCATATAGAAGTGAGCAGCAAAGATATCTAGACCTCTGCAGCAACTGAAATTAATACTAAGGAGTTTGTCGTTGTGTGCACATTAAGCCAAGAATGAAGACCTTTTTATTCTCCCAACATTTTAACAATCTATAAATTTTAAATAACATGGTTTTAAATTTGTAATTTTGCATTGCTGCTGTTTTTATCTGGTTGAGCTTTTATATTGTATTTTATATTATAGTTTTATACTGTTGTTTTATACTTTGAATGGTTTTAATTTTTGTGAACCGCCCAGAGAGCTCCGGCTATTGGGCGGTATAGAAATGTAGTAAATAAATAAATAAATAAATAAGAATGACACTTTTTGCCGTGCTTGGCTATGAATGATGGGAGTTGTAGTCCAACACATCTTGGATGGGTGGGTGGGTGGGGGACTGGGTTGGGTAAGACTGTTTTTATACATTCTAACTTCAGTGCACTCACTTCTTGTAATTTACAAGACATTAGAAAACATAAGCCCCCCCGCGGTGACTGACTCTAATGTCTGACTTTACTACACAGTTGACATCTGTGGAAGATTCTGTCTCGCAGAGTTCAAAAGACTTGCCAGCTGGAAATGGCTTAGAGATTGACCTCAAGAATAAAAAGGTGATGGATACAGCTTCTAAACATGCCCTGGTTAACAATTGTATTCTGGTTCTACACAAAGGTACAACTTTATAGTGTCAATGATCCATGGATGTTATCAGTATGGTGGACAATGAGCTAGAAAATGTTAGAGTGCGAACCCAGTTATTATAAACTAGACCAGTCAGCATAGGCCTAGATCTCATTGAGATAGGGAACTTGTAACTTTGGTTTACAAGTGGGGACTAACATAATTGAATGCTCCTGCTGATGTGTGACTGTGTGGGGAAAAGAATCCTATAAAGCTAGACCCTGGGGGTGTCTATATGCCCTATTTACTCCATCGTGGCTGTGCAGTGGCGCTGCATTGTTTATATGATGCAGCTGCCAACTCACAGCCACGATGGGCTTTCCCCCAAAAAACTCCACACTTTGAAAGAGTTAATTTACCTCAACTTTTCCCTTTGCTCCCAGGTTGCCATATTGTTTCTTGGTGTGTAAGTGGTGGCCTCAGTTCAGGATATCCAATTGGGCATAGCTCTGGCTGGATCAGGTAAGTGTGGGAACACACGGCCGTGGCTGGGCTCGACAAACTGAATGGTCAGTGGCACTGCAGTTTTTTAAGCCTGCGCTCCCTCCTGCCACCTGACTTTATCATTTCTGCCTCGCAGCAATGATGCTGTGGGATTTTGAAGGAATCAGAAAACAATGTGGAATTGTATAGATACCCTCCTGTCTCCCTGACAGATAGTTTTCTGTGTGGAAGGAATGTCTTTTTGTATGGAAGAGCATCCATTCATGTACTGTAAATCCCCATCTGCTGTCTTAATTGGTATAGTCCAACACAGGTATACTACATCACTGAGATCTAAACTACATACTTTGTTAAATACATAGTATGCAGCTGATCCTAACTATATATATTTTTACCTTCAAGTAAGTGTCCCAGATTGGGACCAGCACACATGGGTAGGGAAGGCTTAAATAAAACCTCCATTGGCACCAATGGAGGTTGGATCTTCTGCCCCCCCACCCCCCGCCACTGCGTAGGGCAGGGAAATCGAGAGGGAGGGAAATAGGGTGGGAATGTTTCAAACTCCCTTACCCATGGACAGTGATCGCAATTTTACTCTGAGGTAAAAAGCAAAAGGTAAGGATCAGCTGCATGCTAACATATTTTATGTAGTGTGTGGTTTTTAGGCCTGAGAGAGAGGCTGGAATGAGCACTGAGTCAGAACACATGCAGGCAGTGGAGAAGGCTCTGAACCTTTCAGCAAGAGCAGGTCACATATGGGTGCCCCATGTAAATAATCCTGTTATCTAGGGCAAGCTACACAAGGAAGCCAAGCAAGCAAGCAGGTCTGGATGCTTGGGAGCAATGCCTGTTCATTTGTGACTTCTTCTCAAACACGTCTTGTTAGCTCACAAGTGAATCAGGACTCTGTCACCCAGCTCATATTCTGTCACAGTTGAAGTGATTGATGTTAATGCCATTCTGAAGCTATTCACATAAAAAGGTCAACAGTGAAATCAGATCAGCGGGTATTAACATATCCTTCATGTGCCTCTCATCATCCTCCACTGTTAAGAGCTTCATCAGCAAGCCTGGATTTCCTCTTCCGTCTCGTGTACTCATGCCGCTGGATTATACTAGAAGCTTAAACATAAAACATTATGCTTAAGTAAATGCATCTTCTCCTTTAAAAGGGCCAACAAGCTCCTCAGGTGCCAAATATGTCCAGTCAGGATCTCTTACGGCAGCTGTCTCCTGAGCAAGCGAGACCGTTGCCATGGCAACTTCCAGACTTCACCCATCAACAGCTTTCAGAATTGTGACACTTCCAAAAGGGACTCTGAAGGAATTTCAATTAGAGTGAACACTTATATATTTAAAAGACAGCAAACTTTTTTTAAAAGAAAAAAAAACTGTTAATACCAAGCAATGCCACATCAGATTTTTTTCTTATTTCATTTTTTTTTTTAAAGGAAAATGTGTTTAGTGATAGGAGATACATTTGGAAAACGTTGTCAAAATATTAAAAGCAAACGCTGGAACTGGTTAAAAAAATAAGAAGAAACAAATAATTTATGCAAGCTTTGATGATCAGTATGTGTGGAAGTCAGGCTGAGACAGACGGGCTCAAAGCAAATCACGATGCATATAATGCAATATTCTTTTTGGACCAACCACTTGGCAAACCACTCCAATTTTAGTGCATATTATACTGTGTTTTTAATGTGTTTAATTTTCTTGAAATCACTTAGAGATATTTTAAAATATGGGCAGCAATATTAAATAAATAAAAACTGTTTAATGGATTACTGGGGTTTTGTCAATATACACATCACCACCACACACAATACATAATACAGAACACTACCCACATGGCTTGATCGTGGCGTAATTTCCCTAATTACCCTCACTGACGCAGCTTGCCATGTTGCCTGAATGTGGGCAGCATAACTTGTTTGAGGGAGCAGTAACCCTCAAATAACCCATGGGCTGTTGTTGGGTTATTTGAGGGTTGCTGCCTCACCCCCAATAAGCCATGCTGCCCGGGTTTGGACAACACCACAAGCCATGCTAGAAAGGGTAATTAGGGAAATCTGGCCAGCAGGCAACTGTGTGAACCAGTCCATTCTGTGAATCCCTGTGCCAGATCCATCCCCTTTCTGCTCATCTGGTTTCAGCTTACTTTGCTGGGAATACTTTGCACCCACTTGCAGCCTGATGCTACGAGTGTTTACTTGGATGTAAACCCTACAGACTTCAATGAGGCTTATTCCCTTTCAGCTTTAGGCTATGCACAATTCCTTGGGAATAAGCTTCACTGAATGGGGTGGAATTTACTTCTGAGTAAACATGGATAGGATTGCACTGCAAATCTACAATCTGGCTAAAACACATTGACCCCATCTAGAGCAAATCGGTTTGCACCTATCTATTCAAACTGGATTTTGTCATCATCTAAGGTCTCTCTCCTTTGCTTTCCAAGCTTTTTTTTTTTTAGCTTTTCTAGATGAGACTGTTTAACCCACTGTTTCTATTTCTGGTTTTGTTGCAGAATTAAGATTAGAGCCCTGTCCCCTTAATTATAGGAGGAAGAGGATTAACAAATACTTCCAAAAACAAAAGGAGAAAAATGAGAGAGAGAGAGAGAGAGAGAGAGAGAGAGAGAGAGAAGGACGCCCTCCCCATAAGTGTTCAGAATGGCACAGGTGTTGCCATGGCATAGGTGAACCTGGAATGGTATCAATGCGACAGCATACATCAGCAGTTGCCCATGGCACTACCACAAATAACTTTCATAAAACAAATTACATTAACTGTTGTGTTCACTCAAGCAAGAACAAAAGTTTTTCAGCATCCTGTGTTAGCATTTTGCATTCTTGAAAAAAAAAGGGTTTTTTTCACAATGGAAAGACAACAAATATTCAGACCCTATGAGTAGTTTCTGAAAAATGCCCATAAATTCCACAATTTTCTACCACTTTGATTCTAACAATTATGATATATCTTCCTCTTGATCAAAATCCAATTTAAATTAATATCATTATTTTAAAAGGTCTGTAATGCAGGGTCAAAAGGATTTCAAAAACAGAAAAAGTATGTTTAATTATCACTTCTCAGCCATGATGCCAAAATACAAAACTATAATACACAATCTATGTGTAAATGCTGTACCTCACGCAGTGATAATGTTTTTTGGGGGGGTTGTGCAAAGTTACACATTAATCTATTTCTAAAAGGATTTCTAAGTAATTTAAATCACAAATAAAACTGCTGGACGCCTTCAACATTTCTAACCTAATAATTTTCAGTATAATACTGTAGGGTACCTCATGCTGTGGAACTAAGAGCTCTTATATTGTTCAGTCCTAGCTTCTGAATTTCTACATTTTAAGGTCATGTTATGGTAAAAAGAGTCTTTATTTTAATGAAATAAATATTTTCTGCTTCATATTTCAGTGCTGAGTTTATCAATAGTACGCTTTGAGCTTTTTTCCTGAATAATTTTATAGCACAAATTACTCAGATATGGCTGCTTTGGAGGCAGTATGTTCATGCCTGTTACATTTTCCAAGCTAAATAATGGCTAAGCCAAACTAGGGAATGACACAATAGCTCCAGTCTGGGAAAAGCATGGACACATACAAAATGTCAAATATCTGGTTTTGGTTTTCTCATTGTGTTTTTAACATCAACATTTGCCCACTATAATTTAAGATTTATTTATTTTTTACAGCTATCAGGCATGTTTAATTCATTGAACATAATTTTGCCTGTTACAACACACTCCTAACCATGTTTACTCAGGAGAAAGTCCCAGTAAATAGAATTGGATTTACTCTTCATTAGCCAAATGTTGGACTGTACCTTGAGTCCCAGGATAGCAAGGTATACATTACCTTTGCATACATCCAAAATCCACAGTAAGGCAATATGCTTATCAGGACCAACCAAAATGGCACAAAAGAGTGTGCAAGCTTTCAACTCCTCCAGGTGGCTGCCTATACAGCTTATTTGCCCTGCGGTGGCTGCATTAGTTATACAACACAGCCACCAACCTTTAGCCACCACAGGGCTTTTCCCCAAAGCTCCATATTTAAAAAGTCAGGGACTTACCCCGACTTTTTCCCTTGAAGCAAGGGCCGTTTTTACACCTGCCTTTTCCCCCGGGATCATCCTGGGATCATTCCTGTGCATCTAAATGACTCACAGGGGATCCTGGGAACAGGCAAGAACGATCCCTCAATTTTCCTGGGATAATCCTTAGGTATAGAAAGGGCCAAGGTCACCATGGTACTTCCACTGTGTGACCTCGCTTTGGCATCGAGCTGGAGGTGTTCCCAGGTGGACGGCAACTGCTGATAAGGTGGCTGGAAGTCAGGCAGAGGGCAGAGGCGGGCCTGACGAGCCAAATTGCAACTGGAAAACCCATGCTCCGGTTTGCCGTGGGGATTTCCTTCCCCCACCCAGCAGTGAAACCACAGGGTTTTCTCTGAAGGAACAGCAAAGCGGCGGCAAAGTGGTGCCGTGAAGGCAACCCCCTGAATGCTTCATTAGGCTAGGTGATACAAAAAGCAGCGGTGGGGAGTTTAGGCCATGTGTTGCAGACATTAAGTCTACAGCTTAGACTCAGTCTCAAGATGAAGACTGCAGGCTGAATGCATGTTTTGCTATCAAGTAGTGTGGTGTAGTGGTTATAGTGTGAGAGTGGGACTCTGGAGATCCGAGTTTAAGAACCCACTGGTCATCTAGTACCTGGGGTAGCTCCTTTCTACTTCTGCCTGAAACCCAGAGTGGGTTCACTGCCCCACTGACATGGGAGCCACCAGCTTCCGTTGCTACAACATACACTGTGGGGAAGAAGATGCGAGGGAGATTGGAACAGGCAGGCACCATCGGGGCCTGCTTCAGTTGGAACCCCCCCCCCCCACAGGGCTAACTGCCATTTTCACCCTGTGGGGAAGAAGATGCGAGGGAGACTGGAGCAGGCAGGCACCATCAGAGCCTGCTTCAGTTGGCCACACACACACACAGGGCTAACATCTTCACCTTGTGGGGAAGAAGGAGCTGTTGGTTTGCCCCTCCATTGGGAGATGAGAGGACGGAGCAGGGCCTTCCCACCAGCCTAAGCAGTCTCCTTAATTTCTTTTTATTTTCTCCCTCTTCCCTCCCCATACACTTTTCCTTGTGTGTCATGTCTTTTTTTAGAATGTAAGCCTGAGGGTAGGGACTGTCTTCTTTATTGATACACTGTAAGCTGCTCCAAGAGCCTTTTGGCTGAGGTGCGGGATAAAAATACTCTAAATAAATAAATAAATAAATAAGTACAGAATCAATTTTACCTACTAGATACCTTTTATTAATTCCAAATTCTCATTTTGTATTAAGCTTAAAACACTGCATTGTGTAACACACAACAATTGGCAACCAAATCCCTTAGAAGCCAAAGAATATGAAGGAGCTTTCTGGATCTGAGCTCAAAGGCTGCACCATCTGCTATAAATTTTAAGAAGTCAATTAAAAAGTTCTTTAGCCAATATCAGTAATGGGTAATGGGAGCATTTACGTGATTGCTAATGGCTGAATTTACATGATGCCTCAAAGTGTCGGTTGTGAGGTTTGGCAGCAGTGCAAAATTAGGCCTGTGATTATCACTATAAATTAAGTTTATGTTGATAATATAATTAGCAGTTGCAGGATAAAGAAATATTTATATTGATACTAAAAAACAATAATGTGTTGATGAAAATGTACTTCAAAAAGTCTAAGCAGCCTTTGTGATGTGACTCCAGATGTTTTATTGTCTTCTTATACAGAAAACATAACAGAACAGTGTAGAATGGAAACTCTTCAGTTCTTGGATTACCAACTGGGAGTAGGGTGGCTGTCTTGCTCTTAAGAAAAATGGTGACATGATTTGATTGCTTACCAGGCCTTCTATCACAAGAAGAGCAGCTAAATCAGTGCTTTTCTCTCTCTTGATACGGTTCAGATAGTGCTTGGTAATGCAGCAGAGAAACACTCTATGAATTTAAGAGCCTATTTCCTGCTGCAAGAACCATAGTGCACTTTGAAATGCTCCCTGAGGATTGCTTCTCACCTATGGTGTCAGAGGAGGAGGTGAAGTGCATGCCTCAAGACCCATGGCAACCAGGCTCCTCATGAGTAAAGTCTACTCAGTAAAGGCCTCATCTTGAACAATATCTTCAAGAGTAAGGGCATTTCTACATAAGACTCTTATCCTGCAGTTTTACCTGGGCTTCTGCTCCCGGATTCTTTGCAGGACTAAAATGGTCGCCTTTACACATGCGTTTTCCTCAGGGATATTCTTTTTCTGCTTTTCTATATGTTTCATTATACAGCTACTAGATGGTGGTGTGGTATAATGGAATTGCGCTATTACATAGGGCTGTGTAATTATTTTCTAAATAATAGCAGACTTTCCTCATTAGGAAAAATGCATAAATGGTTGCAAAGAGTGGGAGAGGTCCTGAACGATGATGATGTCATATAAAGGACCTGCAAACTACCACAAGTGAGCAATCACAAGTGCACAACAAAAGCTTTGTTTAGAAAGTCTCTAAGACTCCTGTAAAATGGCTAATGACCTGCAGCTGAGCCTTAGGTGAGGCTCTGAAAGCTCTAGCTATATAAACTTTCATTTGCTAGCTACTTAACTTTCTACTGGCTCCCGTGCCATGAGCTTTTGCTTTCCTGGCCTTGCTTCTTGACTGATCCTCTGAGCGGCTGAACCCTAGACTCCTGCTCGTTGGATTGCTTATCAGTTTTTTACCTTGACCGTGCCTCAGATCCTGCTCTTGAAGTGGTAATTCTATACTCTTGACCCTGCATACCTACTGACATCTCCTGCTTTTTTACTGCCCTCTTGCTGGACTGATAAAACTGTACTTAACCTTTTGGCTGTTGGCTGTCTTGCTAACAGAGTTGCCCATAGTTGGCCTCAGGCTGAGCCTGATTCAGCCTTAGCAGAACATTACTGCATGTACTGGCTGATATGCATGCTGCATGGCATGCATGTAAGAGGTATATACACATATGTTGAAACTCAAATCTGGCCTGCTTGGGGTCCCAATCTGCCCCTCAAGGTTTTCCCAGATGGCCACACAGTTTCACCTGGCTTCATCCCCTTTCCTCTGACTACTGATCATTTGGTGATTTCCCCCCTTATGCACAGTCCCCCCAGCCCCATTGTAAAAACTTGAAATGCCTCTCCTAAACCCCAAAGCTTCCAAATTACTAGCAGGAAAAGTTTTAAACTAAGATATGGTGTGTTGTTGTTTTTTGTATTTTGGCCCTCCTCCTTTTGCCTTTGTCCCCCCCCCCCCCCATGGAATACACCCCCTGAAAGCTTCCCAAAAGTGAATTCAACTTTCAGGCTGGCAGAGGTTTGACATCCTGGGGAACTTTAAATATGAGTCATTGTCCACCGCATACCTGGCATTAGGGAAATTAGGAGTTCAGGGGGACAAAGAACCAAAACGGTAGGCTATGTTGCTTAGTATTAGAAAACAAGGAAACGTTAACCAGTTTAATTTACAAGCATTTAAATGAGAATACATGCTTCGAATATCATTAACAAGCAGAAATGAAACAGTAAATGGTTTACTTAAGATGTTAAATGAAAACTTGTATTTTTAAGGGATTACAAGTCAGCCCAATGTATTACTGATAGATTAAAAAGAGCTTAGAGAATACAGGAAAATAAACATGCACTGAATGGTATCTGTGTGTACATGTGTGTCCCTAAGCGTGTGTGAGTTTAGCTAACTATGGAAAGGGGGATGGGGAAAGGAAAAGGAAGATGGATGCAAAAAGTTTCAGGGTGGTGATTTTGGGGGTCGTACTGGGCAGGAAGGGAACAGATTTGGGGTGGATTTGAGAGCAGGGTGGGGGCTTTAGGGTGTGTCTCTGTCACAGATAAGAAAGGAATGTAGAGAATGCCACCTTTTCAGCAAAAAGTTCAGGGCTGAAGTACTTTTTACCCTGAGGTATACAAGCTTTAGTAGAGAACAAAAACTGAGCTTAAAAACTTTGTATGTGTGTTGTGTGTGTGAACCTTGGCAATTTTTCAGAGGCAAAATGGAGGCCTTCCCTCTCAGTTCCATTCCAACACTATATTGGGGTTTGAGCACTTGGCAACGCTACCTCTGCACTCACAAAGAAAAGCTTGTTTCTTTTACTTCATGTGTGCACAAGCATACACTCTTGTCAGGTATGCACACAATAACTCACACACTGAATAAATAAATGGAAAGCAAAAGGTAGAGCTAGCTCTTCTTGGTTCAGCCTACTTATTATTCAACAGCACCTTCTTTACTAAGAGTGTTTTACACAGTCACATAAACACTGGTGGTATTTATTCCCAGTACTGTTCTTTGGTCATTTCAGGGCCTTAGAAATGAAGGAAAAGTATGTGATAAAAAGATTGTAGAGGCCAGACTTAACATCCTACTATACTAACATTCCAGTTTTGTTACTTTTATCTCGGCCTCATAACGGGCCTATATCAGGGTTTGGCACTGTTAAGTACCTGTTGAGGCCTACACACCCCAGCCAGTGGCCCATTGAAATCCCTGGACAGGCCTAGCCTAAGCTCCTTCTCCTCCATGCTGTTGCTGCTTGTTCAACCATCTCTAAGCAAGGGACAGGAGCAAGCAGAAGGAGCAGAAGTCTCTGCTGCACTTGTCTTCTCTCTCTTGATGGTTGTGCAGAGAGGGCAAGCAAAGGGGCCGAGGCAGCAGTAGCAAGGGAGTGGCCATCTGTGAATCACCCCCAAGGAGGAAGTACGGTACATCTCTGGAAAGGAGCACGCAAAACGACATTGGCCTGCATACATTTTGCATGTGCTAATTTATAGGAATAGATGCAACTTTAGAAATGATCGCTATCATTTAAATAGAAATGCAATACTACCTGTGTGCCTTGTGCCCTGCTCAGTCAGTCAATGAGCAGCTTCAAGCCCGCAATGGTTCTTTATCTGATACCAGACTTGGCCAGGACAGCCCTTCAAACATAGAGAGATGCCTTCAAAATACAGAACAATCTTGTGGCAGCCCATTCAAACAGAGGACTGTCTTTTGTAAAAGAGGACACATGGCCCCCGAAGACCCATGCAGGGATGGAGCCTGCTGTGGGCATCGTACCCAAAGTGCCTCCCTCCCCAAACCTGAAACCAGCACTATACTCAAGTGATCCGATTCCTAATAGGTGGGAACAGGAATGGCTCCATTTCAGAACTAGCTCAAGTTGCCTCATAGGCTTGTGCCATTTCACGATCCCCTCTAAACAAACCAGGAAGTGCTATCTGACTCAGAAAGCAGTTTATGCAGCGAAAAATCTAAACAACTGAAAAAGAGAGCCTACTCAGCTGTTTCAGAGGTGTGAGCGCTCCGAAGAGAGCCAATTTTGAATAGCTTTGCCCATTAGAATGGCCAAGCTAAACAACTCACAATTAAAGCAACAGCTTCCTCACAGTCTACCCTGGTTGCCCTGACTGTGGATTTATGAATCTTAAGGGGCTGAGTTAGCCATAATTGTCTCTTGTTTAACTTGGCCAATTATAAACATTGGCTCTCTCTTGCTCTCGCTCTCTTGCAGAACTCACCTTTACTGCTGCAGACTGCTTTATTATTCACAGTTTTCAAGGATGCACATCATATATTTTTGTTATGAGTCCTTGGGAGTTTTCTTTAAAATCCCACCCGTCAATATTTATCACAGCTGCATGAGCAATGTTTAGATCTTTGTTGTTTCCCTAAAAGCAAAGGGGGGATTGGGAATGGAGGTATGGTAGATATAAACAGCCTCATACATAGTGTCTTTTGAGATAGTGGCATGGAGACATGGAGAAGAAAGTGAATCAGATCTTTCCTAAAAAATATCTGGATCAGCTAGCATGACAAAATCCCGTCAGAGTGGATTTTCAAAACACTGATTTCTGAAAGCCAGGGAAATGTTTGTCAGTTAAATTAATAAATCTCAATAGGGCTTCAATAAATAAACTTCAGAAGGATCTTTATTTCTTTATTTGTTGTTCTTTATAATTAAACAATTGTACACCACAGAACTTTCATCACAGCAGCTCCAGTTCATGCAAAATCATAATTTTAAAATCTATATTCTTTTTAAAAAGGTAATAAAAAGGAGGATACATGTAGATTTAGTCATACTTAGAGTAGACCCATTGACATCAATTGGACTATTAACCTAAATCCCATTATTTCGGTGGGTGTGCTCTAAGTATGACTAAATTTCAATCCAGCTCAAGGATTATAATTTATTATTTTTAGTTTCCTGTAGCAAAAACCAGATGCTTTTGCAGATCATATCATGGTTTTGCCCTGATGAGTTTTCTGCATTGGAGGAACAATAATGGTAACAAACACTGAAAGGTCACAAAGAGGCAACAGGTGTCTTCCCAGGTGTTAATTTAGGATTTTAGTAGAAGTTCTTTGCCCATCTCACCTCCCCTATGGGAAGAAAAGAAAATTTTGGTAAACTGCCAGTCAGGTGTTAAATGTGAAATTGTGAATAGTTATGATGCGTAACATTTTGCAACATCACCTCCATATTATATCAAGCTAGGGTGGCCACTTTCGAATCACCAAAAAAAGAGTTCAAAAGAAGACACTGATTTGCATAAAATGTGCATGTATATATATGCAAACAAACATAATTATTACTATTCAAATAGAAAGAGAGTAAATCTCGCGGTACAGCAGAAGATTGTGACCAGCCCAGGTGACCTGTGTGCTTGTGTCTTCGATCTGCTGTCTAGGGGCCTCTCTTCATGGCGCCGCTTCACCACTCCTTCCCCCTCAAATCCTGCGGTATCGCTGCTGTGGGGTAGGTGCAGGAAATCCCCATACCAGGATGGAGCATAGGATTTTCTAGCAGTCACCCAGGTGCTGGAGCCCACCCCTAACCCTCATCCTGGCTTCCGGCAACCAATCGCTGGTCACCATCCTCCCCAGAATGCCCCTGGATTGACACAAGAGCCAGGTCATACGGTGGAAGGACCATGGTGACCTCACTTGAGGTAAGTCCCTGATTTCTTTTTACAGTGCAGCTTCGGGGGTGGGGGGGGGAAGCCCCATGGTGGCTGCACGTTGGCGGATGTGTCATATTACCAGTGCAGTGTTATTGCACAGCCACTGTGGCACAAAGAAGATGTTTAGACAGTCCGTAGGTGCTGCTCACTGTGGAAGGGCAGCAGTTCTTACGATTCTTTATCTTTAAACTGGAATTGGACAGCCCTTGAAATAGAGACCGATCTTCTGTAAAAGATGACACAGGGCCAGCCTATATCAAGCCAGTCCGGAGCTCATTTTCAAACATGTGAATAAACCACACTAATTGCAATATGGGAAGAGCCACGAGCTATTAAAAAATATTGATAATTTCATGGACTTTAAATCCTGCTGTTAATATGACGATGGGAAAGTCCACTTTAATTACCACAGCAATGTTAGTGTACTCGGCTCACCTTGCAGCAGGCCAGAGAGGCACACATTAGTCACTTTCCTGGAGCAGCTAACCTTGCAGACAATTTGCTTTTTGAAAGACAACCCCCACATTTCATTTGTCATGCTTCCAATAAACATGACAGAGTTGCCAAACATGCCCGTGTAGATCCTAGCGAAGCTGCATTTTTAAATAGAGTATTTTGAGGGGGGGGAGAGAACCTGAAAGCGCTTTAAAAAATAACAACACAACTTGTTAACATGGCTCTTACTTTAATTCCTTTTTCAGCGGTACGCATGTCATACACATCTAAATGACAGGATGTAATTAATGTTTTGCAGAATTAAAGGATATTAAAAAAGAAGAAGGTTACTGTTAAATAACAATTAGGCCTCGTTAGGAGACTTTCCACTTGCTGGTACTTGTTTTAATCTTGGTTCCAAAGGCCATGATTTATTAGAACAAAGATGAAAAATAGATTCTGTGAACGTAAGTGCAAATTAGAAAAGATGTCTGTGTGGCGCACCCCTCACACACTCACAGATAACGAGCAGATTATTTTTTTCAGTGCTCAAGTAGATTTCACCCTTGCTATTACGTGTGCTATACCTCTTCCTATTTTCAAGCGCTAGCCCTTATTTTCTGGAAAATACCAGTTTTAATTTTGCCTTTTGGGGAGATGTTGTGACTGGGGATGCCTTTTATAGATGTTAATAGCACATGACTGCACGTGCGCACACGTACACGCATGTGCTGGACTTCTTATCTTTCAGCCCCTCGGACTCTTGAAATTAAATCTGCAATGGGGGCAGATTCATCTTGATGTGCCGGCATGTAAATGCATGCACATGGACACAAAATGTCAGCACACTGCTTCCCTTCCATCTCTCCATAGCCCGGATAATAAATGATACTGAATGTGTTTTGAATTGCAACTGCTCTGTATTGTGATTGATCAATGCCCATCGTCACATCTTGTACTTCGTATGAAAATGCATGTTACCTGCAGACAAGGTGACAATTGCACATCCAGTATGCATGCACACAGTGTCCTCCAGTTACAGCTTCCTCTCTCTCTCTCTGTATTTTGATACATGTTTTGACTCAAGAACTCCATCAGAAAATTGAGAGAAATGAGAAATTCACACATTCAAATCCACACATTAGACTAAGAGGTGGAGTTTGGGTGAGGTCTCCTCGAAATCATGACTGAATCAAAACTTTTGAGCATCCCTACTTGTCAAAAATAACAATATGCAGGCAGCTGGCGTGCTACTTTCCACATGGAAGTTCTTTCCATGTAACAATTAGGGGTGTGCATGGACCCCCCGCTCCGCTTCACTTCCAGATCCGCGATTTTCGGATTGGGCCACTTCGCTCCGCCCCCGCTCCGCCCATTTCCTTTCCGCTCCACTCCGCTCAGAGCTCCGGATCCGGATCGGAGCTCCGTTTTTTCCCCCCATAGGGTTGCATTGAAAGCTAAAAAAGTAAACAACTTTTTTTCGGTTCAAGTTAGAAACCTCATGTTTGGCACCATGACACCTCATGGACGTATACACACGCACGCCAAGTTTCAAGGCAATCCCATCATCCCCTGATTTTTGGGGAATTTATGAAAATCGGGCACCCCATTCAGACCCCTTGGGATAGCTCCGTCAATTTGCACGTTAGAAACATCAAACTCACCACCATGACAGCTTATCCATGTGTCCACATGGACGCCCAGACTCAAGGCAGTCCCATCATCCCCTGATTTTTGGCGGGGCTCTAACCTCTAACGAACCACCCATAACCCTAAGTCACACCCCTTTCGATAGTTCCGTCAATTTGCACGTTAGAAACCTCAAACTCGGCACCATGATAGCTTATCCATGTGTCCACATGGACGCCAAGTTTCAAGGCAATCCCATCATCCCCTGATTTTGGGGGGATTTTTGAAAATCGGGCACCCCATTCACACCCCTTTCGATAGCTCCGTCAATTTGCACGTTAGAAACCTCAAACTCGCCACCATGAAAGCTTATCCAGGGATACATACGCACGCCGAGACTCAAGGCAGTCCCATCATCCCCTGATTTTTGGGGAATTTATGAAAATCCAACACCCATTCACACCCCTTTCCAATAGCTCCATCAATTTGCACGTTAAAAAAACCCCTCAAACTCACCACCATGACAGCTTATCCAGGGATACATACGCCGCACGCCGAGACTCAAGGCAGTCCCATCATCCCCTGTATTTTGGCGGGGCTTAAACCTGCAAGACCTCTCAATGGGGCCATTTCAAAGGAAATCCCAACATGCCATGAATTGGGGAGTAGAGATCAACCTATATGAATCTTCTTCCACACTTGAAAAATGGATTTGGAACTTCCAAAACTCCAAGTGAGCGCAGGAAGGACTTCTCCCCTGAGTCAAAGCCAGACACACACAACATCCCTGCAAGGCAGGCAGGGGAGGAGAGAGGGAAGGCAGGCAGGCAGGCAGCAGACATTTCTGGGGGCATAAGGAAGTGAGCCAAGGATAAGCCAGTAATGCATATAAAATGGAATAAATAAATAAATAAACGAAGGAGGGGTGGAATTAAAAGCAGCAGTGTTGCTGAATAAACAGCAAGAAGAACTTTTTTAAAAAGGCTATATCTGTCTTTTACCAGCAATAGGGAGACGTGCCCAGGGGAGGGGGAAGCAGCAGCTGCCAATTTGACTGGTGGTCAACCAGTCTTTTAAGAAGCAAGGCTGTCAGTTCAACTCATGAAAGCCATTGCTCCACCGCTAAGAAGTAGAACTGTCACTTCAACTCATGATAGGCATCGCTCCACCACTAAGAGAAGTAGACCGCTCACTTCAACTCATGATAGGCATTGCTCCACCGGGTTACTCTCTTTGGAAGGCTCTGATGGCCTTCCAAGTACAGGAGAGAGTGGGGGCACGTCCACAATGAGATGCCCTAGGGGAGCTCATCCCCTTGCACCACATCTTTTCAGTTGTTCCCCAAAGTTAGGGTGGGTAGCAGTGCTGTGTTTCTATCTCTTATTATTGGCTTAGTATATGATTTCACAGGTTGTGTTTGTGCATTTGGTGGGGCTACTGTTTTAAAAAACACTGGGAAAAGTCCGTTCAGACTAAGAAAGAGAAGTTCCCAGAATCCCAAGTTACCCATTTTGCCTATCCCCTCCTCCAACTTTGGGATCATGTGATCATGACCGGGAGTTGACTCTGCCCCTCAGCAATCGAAAAGGTAATCTTTTTCCCGCCTTTACCCTACTTTTTAAAAAATTCTAGCGCATGACCTGCACCACGCAGAGAGGTGAGAGTAGTCTCAAAATGACCCCCATCCACGACTGTCTAAGCACAAGAATTTTCAGAACGATAGCTTCAAAAACAACCCAGTTATCTATGGGCGAAATGTTTCAAGATGGCGATCTGAGCGCTCCGCGGAAAGAGAAGCGCTCCGAAAATGGTCGCTTTTCTTCGCCTTGCTTCTAGGGGTCTGCGGTCCGCTTCTACTCCACCTCTGGGCAAGGCGGAGCAGGCCAATTCGCTCCTGCTTCTACGCTTCTAATAGGAGCGGAGCACATGCCTAGTAACAATTACATCACATTTCAAGTGATCTATGGATGTTTATTGGCAAGGTTGGGTACTGGCCAAGATCCACATCCCAGTAGAAGGTCTGCTACTACTCTGTGGACCCTCTGCCTTGTGGGTCTTCTGGATGCCTGTTCACCTGCCCACTCCCAGTGACACTGCTGTGAAAAGAGCTCTCTCTTTGGCTAGTGGTTCCAGAGGAAAAGGTAAATGAGTGGGCATTATGTAAAGTGACCATATGGAAAGGAGGACAGGGCTCCTGTATCTTTAACAGTTGTATAGAAAAGGGAATTTCAGCAGGTGTCATTTGTATGCATGCAGCACCTGGTGAAATTCCCTCTTAATCACAACAGTTAAAGCTGCAGGAGCTATACTAGAGTAACCAAATACAAAAGAAGGCAGGGCTCTTGCAGCTTTAACTGTTTTGATGAAGAGGGGATTTCACCAGATGCATACAAATGACACCTGCTGAAATTCCCTTTTCTATACAACTATTAAAGAGACAGGAGCCCTATCCTCCTTTCCATATGGTCACCTAGCATTATCAAGAGTGGCAAGGAGAAGGTAGGCCCACTCAAGGAGGGGGGCCCTGAGAGCACCTCACCTATGAGCCTCCCAAAACTTGTTTTTGCCATGTGATTATTTGCTGTTTCTTAACAGAAAAGTAACACACACTCTCAAGAGGTAATGACACACTACAGCATATTGAGATGAATGTTGTTGGGCTGTAACTCCCATCAGCCCTTATCTGGTTGAGCTTTTATATTGTATTTTATATTATGGTTTTATACTGTTGTTTTATACTTTGAATGTTTTTGATTTTTGTGAACCGCCCAGAGAGCTCCGGCTATTGGGCGGTGTAGAAATGTAATTAATTAATTAATAATAAATAGCCAGCATAGCCAATAGTGAGGATTGATGGGAGATGCAGTCCAACAAATATTTGGAGCCCCCCCCTTCCCCATCCCTGATCTAAATCCAGGTAGAGGAGAAGCCTGCAATCACCAAACTTCCTGCTCTCTCCCTTCTACCTCCAAGATTCTATAAAGCATCTGAAGACACAGGTCTGCACAATGGAGACAGCAAGCCAAACTTCACACCGATTTACATCTCATGCAATCTCATGGAAACCAAAGTCAAAAGAACGTGCCCACTTGTTACACTTGCATTGTGCTGGATAGGACCATCCACTGAACTCTGAAAATTTGGATTTAAATTTCACTTGAATAAGATTACTTCAGGGTGATTCTGCCCTTTACAAACTACAAGTAACTTCTTTAAAATCCTTTTAAAAAAAACAACCCTCACTCTAGCCATGTTGTCCTCATAAGAGCCAGCTTCTTCTGGGACCATTCCCTTTATAGTGAAGAGCATGCATATATTTGGAATGACATCTCACACATTAACAGGCAGATTTTGCTGTGCCAGCATCAAAGTGCTTGGTTTTGGACATACTAAACACAAGCAGAACCACACAGAATATGTTAGGCTGGCATTGCTAGCAGATGGATGGTGCACAATACTTGCATTGGGATGCTACTCAACCACAAATTTGCTTTGGACTTTAGTATGGCCAGTAATATTTTAGCCAAAGCTTTCTGTAACGTTTTCAGATCCACAACAGCCCAATTTGGATAAGCGGATGTGGAGGGGGGAGGGGGGGAGGAAAGGCCCTGTGAAATGCATTTCCCAGTTGCCTTTTTAGAAAATTATTACTGAGATATGGGTTTACTGGTGGCCTTGGGCAAGTCGCTGTTTGTTTGTTTATAAATTTTTTGTAGTGACCCATTACATAACATTCTCTGGGCCGCTTACAATAAATAAGTTTAAAAAGAATTTATGCAACTTTTATGTGTGAACCCCCACCCACCCCGGTTTCATTCTAGCTCAACCTTCTCCAACTGGGCACCCTGTAGATATGTTGGACTAGAAAGTCACATCATACCCAGCCAGGCAGGCCAAGGTAAATGAGAGTTGTAGTCCAACATATCTGAAGGGCACCGGGTTGGGGAAGGCTTTTCTCATTCATTTCGATTTAAAATGTAAACATGACAAAAAACAAGCTGGAGCTCTTTGGGGGGGGTGTCTGTGTGTGTGTGTGTGTGTGTGTAAGTAATATCTATCCTATGGCCTAAGGAGAGGTAGTATTTTTAATGTAGTGGTTTCCTCTAGTAATCAGGAGAATTTATTAATGCCATCCAAACACTTCTGAGACCAATATTCAGGTTTAGGTCATTCTATATAATATGGGCTCTCGAGCAGTGTAAAAAGCCAGTGCAATTTAACCTGGATTTAATGACAGTCGACTAAACTCTGTGCGTAGTATAGAAACTGGCATAATGTTGGGATCAATGCCCAGCACCGGCAACCAGCACATGGGATCTTCTATTTGCAAGATCCTAAGGTCTGGTGTTGCTGGCAACTTCATGTTTCAGAGAAGAAGAAAAAAAATTCTACCAAGGAATCTCCCATCACACACACACACACACACACACACACACACACACACACACACACGTGCGCGCGCACACACACACACACACACACACACGGGACTGGGTGGGGTAGGGTGTCAGTTAACAGGAGAAGAAAAGCAGAACAGATGAAGATCAGCAAGAGGCTTGTACATTTTGAAAATGAGATGAGTCAGTCTTGATTCCACAACTGCAAATATGTTTATTGCATCATCATCACTATTATTATTATTATTATTATTATTATTATTATTATTATTATTATTTGCATTTGCATTTGCATTTATATACCACTCCATAGCTGAAGCTCTCTGGGTGGTTTACAAAGATTAAAAACACTGAACATTTAAAAACCTATATGCAAAATTTAAAACCATCAAAAGCATAAAAACAGACTACATACCAACTGTCCAGGGGGCAGTTAAAAAACTCATATGCTTTAAATGCCTGGGAGAAGAGAAAAGTCTTGACCTTGTGCAAAAAGATAACAATGTTGGTGCCAGATGGGCCTCATCAGGGAGATCGTTCCATAACTGGGGGCGGGGGGCACCACTGAAAAGGCCCTCTCCATTGTTGCCATCCTCCAAGCTTCTCTTGGAGTAGGCACCTGGAGGAGGACCATAGTGTACGGGTAGGTTCATGTCGGGAGAGGCGTTCTGTCAAGTATTGTGGTCCCAAGCCATGTAAGGCTTTATAGGTTAAAATCAGCACCTTGAATCGCGCTCAGAAATGTACAGGCAGCCAATGCAAGCAGGCCAGAGTTGGGAACCAAACCAAACAAAAACACCATAAAAGAAAAGCATGGGCATTATAAGAAACCTCTGAAACAGACTTCCCCAAGCATGGTGGCTGGGAATGATAGGAATTGCAATCTGGAGGGCACGACAGTAGGGAAAGCTGCTCTAAAAATTGATGCATCTTTTCATATTAAAGCTTCAAGTGTGAGGTTGAGCTTCCAAGACCACCAAACCAGAGGCTGGAATATGTGTTTTAAGTACTTTTGGCCAAGGTTTCAGAAAACACTGGTAATAAATAATTTTGAGTGGTGTAGCTAACAAAAATCCACTCAGTGTCCTAGCATGTTTGTGTGTGTCTTAGCTCTGGCAGGGTGGTCCTGTGGTTGCATGTTAGTTACAGCAATAAAAGCCTCCCTTTTTTTCTCCCCATCAGCCTAATAAGCATCTGACCATTTCCTAGCCCAGTGCAGGCTACTCCTCAGTGTCCACAGGTGCTGTTCACTAAACCAGTACATCCTCTTTTCAGATTGGAAAGCTAACATTTCTGTTCAGCATACAAAATAGGTCATATTTAATTACTTTTTCAATTTTGTTACTGTTTCATATTTCAAATGTACACACACACACACACACACACACACACACACACACAGCCGCTTCATATTTCTCTTGAGTATTTTGTTTGCTTGAATTCAGGATTTATTTTCCCACTCTGCTTATGTAAATTGTTTGTGCATCTGTGCATTCCGAATTCATTTTAATCTCATCTTTGAGTCGTCTTTGTTTATTTGCTTCATGACAGGAGGTGTAAAATATTAAAAACCTATGCTGAAAACAACTGGTTCATCTTTACTTCTACAACAGATAAAAACAATTATCAGACTAGTCACATGGGGCACAGGTGCTAGGTTATATACCTTTTCAGACTATATGTTGTGGACTGCCTGTTTGATGGCTCCCCCATATATAATCATCCTGTTGGTCTTGGGAGAAAGATTTTAGCATATCTGTGATATGCTATCTTTGATAGGGCAAGCGCTACCATTAAGTAGGGTGAGGTGACTAGCTCAGGCAGCAGATTCTGGGAGGAGAGCACTAGCTGTGGCAGCCTCCCTGAGCCCTCAAAGCTAGCCTGGTGCCCTCAGGCGCAATAAAGAATGCTCTCCCGTTACCAGTGTTAATGATCAGTCCAGTCAGGCTCTGTATGTGGAATGGGAGGGCCATGTTGTCCTTCACCTCAGGGCGTAAAATGCCTTGTGTCTGCCATGTCTCCTTCCACATGTACGGAATATATATGGAATGTAGACTGCAGGTTGGAGGTTCACATTACAAAACAACCCTGCAAGGAGAAAACTAGCAGATTCTCCCTGATGTAATGTGTGAGGTTTTTCTTTTTTTACTTTTAGAGATTTTAAACCTTTCTGCTGCATGTGTAAACCAAGCCTTAAATAGTATAGTTTAGCAAAAGCTATATCTTAAGTGCTTTGACTGTTTATTTCTTCAAGAATACAAAGTATACATGTTAACTTGCCTTTATCCATCAATTCTGAAATTGATAAAGCTAGAACAAAGTAGCTGGGCGATTCAAATCCATTGTGGATTATTACATTCAACGTTATTCAATGAGCTTGGGGTTCTACATTAATTGTAGTCAATGGCTACAAGGAGGGAGGATCTCACGATATCCTGATCACAAGATCCTCCCCTTAGTCCATATGCGGGCGCGACGTCCCGGGAGGAAGGAGGGTGTTGCTCTTGCCTTTTTTTTTTAAAGGAGCTGAGTGCACGTGCGCTCCAACTCAAACATAACTAAAAAAACCCCAAAAAAACGACCTCGTTTCTCCCCACCCCTGATTCCTCCGAGTCTGGTTCCTTCCCTCTACTGCTCCCCGCTACTTGCGGGGAGGAGGGAAGAAGCCGGAACGGGCAGCCACACGTCCTGTGGTCTCAGGACGATCCCGAGACCGTGGGAAGAATCGGATTTTCCCAGGGAGTACTTATCCCTGGGAAAACCCGTTCTCATTCCTCTTTCCTCCTGGGAGTCCCTGTGCATCATTTGGATGCACAGGGACTCAGCTGTGACCAGCCCGCATTTTTTGGCTGGTGTAGAAACAGCCAGTGAGAGCAATAGCAGATGTGCATTTTTAAAAATCTGGGAAACATTCATTCATCTGAATTTGAATCTCGATACCTAAAACCAACTACCCTTTCTATTTTAAACATGACTCTATTCAATGGAGAATGGGTTGCGGTGCCCATAGGCAGCAAGTTGCCAATCCAAGTCCCTGCCACCATAGCTTTTTGTGTGATGGGGGTTATTATGTTGTCTGAATCCAGCCACTGTGAGGACAGCAGCTAAGCTATTCTCAGGGGAAACAGGGAATTTTTGTGGGGAGGGGGCAGATCACAGCAGTGTCCCTGCTAATAAAAAAGCCACAGGGCTGCATCCCTGCAAGCCATGGCTCCACCACTACACCATTGCTTTGATCTCCTCTATCCTGCCAAGGCTCTTGTAAGGGCCAAACCAGATGAGATGTTAATTGCAGGAATTACCCTCACCCTACTATTTGCATCAGAAGGGAAGGCTCCATTGCTGATTTTCATCAGGAGCGCAGCACGAGGACCCTTCCTATCCCTTATTCCTTGTGAGTCATGTCTTCAGTTTAGATTGCAGGCCTGAGGGCAGGGACTGTCATGCAACTTATCTTTGGGAGCATCCAAACCGCCCAGAGAGCTTTGGCTATTGGGCGGTATAAAAAAGTAATAAATAAATAAATAAATAAATAAATAAATAAATAGCTCAGTGTGATAGAGCACATGCTTTGCATGCAGATATTCCCAAAACCTCTGCCTGAAACCCTGGAGAGCTGCTGCCAGTCAGTGCCAAAAGTACTGGGTTAGATGGACCCCTAGCCTGACTCAGTATAAGGCAGCTCCCTATGTTCCTATGACATTTGTAAGCCACTCTAGGATCCCTTTTGGCTAAAAGGTGGGGTATACGGTAAATACTATAAACAAACAAGCACACACCTGGGTTGGGGGGGGCTGCCATTGCTACCCCCAGAATCTGCCACTTGAGGCGGTCACCTGCTTAATGGTAGGGCCAGCCCTGGATCAAGGGGCCAATTCAAAAGCTGTGTGAGGCCTAAAAGAAAAAGGGGAAGCCTCAAACTCCATTGTTTGTAATGCTTCTGTCAAAGTCCCTGGAGGATATTCTTACACTCCAAAGGTAAGTGACTATTTACAAGCCTGTGTTGGACCTGTTGGCGAAATTACATCCTTCACTGACAGCCCAAGCCTTGATCATTGTGGGGGAGAGGGTAGCAAATGCGTTGTTTTTAAGATGATGGAAACGAGCCTCAATGCTGAATGCAACTCTTACAAGAAATGGTCAGGTTGGTAAGCAAAGGAAATGTCTCTTCAAGGAGAGTTGCGGGACAGCCTGTGTGGTGGTGGTGTTGTTGTTGTTGTTGTTTGTGCTTTTTTAATGGCTCAAAGTCTTTATACCGTCTCTAACCATTTAGAAAACCCAACTGCTGCTGCTGCTGGCATGTCAAGCAGGGTTCTCTTTATTTGCAGATGACATGGGTGGCCTTGGCACCAAGCCAAGGTAGAAGTTGCCACAACATTGTTATCATTATTAAATTGTACAGAAGAAAGTTCAAGCCAGTTTAGCTTGAAGGATTGATTTTGAATAAGTTGACAAGAAATCTTATTTATTCCCTTGACGGCTGCCTACCCATCCCCCCCCATCCCCTACCCCCTTAACAGCCTTTTAGTTTGTCCCCAACATATTACTGGCTCCCTGTGGATCTAGTCCAAAATTTGGCATTTGACTCTTTTCTTAAGAGCAGCTTATATGTCATCTGCATACAAATAAGACAAATAAAATTATAATGACAAAAAAAAAGGATGGCATCCGTCTGCAAGAGTGCAGGTGACACAAAAGGTTCTCAAAGTCCAAAGAGAAAAATGGCACATTCTGTAGGTCCTCCCTTTGTGTTCTGATAGCAGCAATCTCCCCTCTGCACTTTCTTTCGCCGCATGTCTAATTATCTGAAGCTCCAGTGCCAGAAGAACTTCAAATAATTACAAAAGGTCTACAAAAATGTGTAAAGAGAGCCAGAGAAGAATGGGCCTCTTGCAATTCTATCACGAGACACTTAATTGCAGATTACCTGAGAATGATTCTGAATGAGGAAGACCTTAGACATACTTTTTTAATTGGCACAGAGCACCTTTGGGTGGCTGTGGGGGGAGTATTGTTGAAAGACTAATTTTATTCTCCTTTTGAGGCCAAGGGCCAAATTCCTCAGGGGAAAGTGGGTTTTTTTGGGGGGGGGGCGAATCCAAAGGTGGTCAGGGTCAAAGTCAAAAGTGGGTGAGGACACCCCTTTTCTCCTTGGTTTGTTTATCAAGCCAGTGTGGTGTAGTGACTAAGTCAGGAGATCCAGGTTCAAGTCCCCACTTGGCCATTGAAACCCACTGGGCGACTTTGGGCCAGTCACAGACTTTCAGCCCAACCTACAAAATGTGGGAAAGGAGGTAGATGATGGAGAGAAAGAGAGAAACAGAGAAAATGAATGGGAGAGAGAATGACTGGATGATGATCATTGCATTTATGTCCCACCTTTTTTCCTCCAAGGAACCCAAGGTACATAACACTCCTCCTCTCCATTTTATCCTCGGAGTATTATGTACACTGCCTTGGGTTCTTTGGAGGAAAAAAGGTGGGATATAAATGCAATGATCATCATCCAGTCATTCTCTCTCCCATTCATTTTCTCTGTTTCTCTCTTTCTCTCCCTCATCTACCTCCTTTCCCACATTTTCCTTCCATCTTAGAATCTAAATTGTCGATCATGTGCATGGCAGAGTGTTAGGTCTGCACAATTCTTTGATGAATCAGTGTGAGCCATTTATTGATGGGTGGCCAGGGGGATAATCCCCCCTGGTGCCATCTCCCTCTCAAACCCTGCACTTTCCCTCTCCTGGGGTGGCGTTGGGTAATCCCAATGCTGAGGAAAGAGCGAGGGGTTTCTGGGCAGCCATCCGGGTACTGGAGCTGCCACCGCCCTCTTCCTGGTAGAAGGCGACCAATTGCTGGTCACCTTCTACCAGGCACTGTCCCCGGATTGGCCCTGGAGCGACGTCAGATGGCAGAAGTGCTGTACTGACATAGCTCTGTTTGAAAAAGTTGGGGGAAATCCCAATTTTTTCAAATTGCAGCACTGAGGGGAAGCCACCCCGGTGGCTGTGAAGCTGCACTTGCATCGTTGAACCAACGCAACACAGATACACAGCTACCACAGGGCTTTCTCCGCATATAGACAGCCTCCAGGTATATGTGTCTGCAAAGCATTTTTAATAGGCTCCAGCAGTTGTAAAAGGGCATTAATTGCTGATGGAATTAAAATAAAAACACCTCTAAGGATGCAATACTATGCGTGTTTAGAAAGAAAAAAATCCTACAAATCATAGCATTCCCCAGCCTGCCAGACTGTTTTCTGTCTAAACATGCAGAGGATCACCCCAAAGTGTATTTCTTGATTAGAAAGTAGTCCTGTTCAAGAGTTGTGAGCACTTTGTTTGAGTTCAAAGAAACGGGTGCCTCACATGGCTCCCAACAGTAAAATGGTACAGAATATGCGAACAAGGCACTCAAATCATATTACGCCTGTACATCGCTGGCTTCTCGGTGTGATCGCCCCTCCCCGCCACCTCTGGCTTCTCGGCATGATTGCCACCTCCTTCCCATCATCGCCACTGCCTCTGCAATCCAGAATGCTCCAGTGACCCTGGAGGGGTCCCACATTCCACAGGCGCCCTGCAGCTGCCTACTTCTCCCAAGAGCCACCCACTGCATGCTGGGAGTTGTTGCCTGTATGGGGGCCTAGGGCTGTGCAAGGAAATGGCGGATCCATCATAAAATGGCCCCCATGCTTCAGATTTCTGAATCCAAGGCTTGCACAGCCCTTGTTTTCAAAACTGTCTCACATTGCCCAAAACTTAACTTCACTTAATTCATCACTCAACTTACAGTGTATAGTTTTGTTCCTTTCTTTCTTCCCACATCTTTTTTTGTGAACACCTTTGCCTGTTGTGGTTTTCCAAACCCTGAAGCAATGTCAGTACAGCCTCTGTATCATATACTAAATGAAGAAAGGCCAAGACCTTAAAGAACACATGATATTGCTTGTATATTCTGGGTTTAAAATATATATTCCAAAAAGTTCCTAATTGCTAATTTAAACAGTAACTCTCTTTTGTCCATTTTTTCACTTCTCCCACGGTCTTAAATAATCAAATGGCTAATTCCTCTTCTCCCTGTCCCTGTTGCTTTCCTCTACACAAAAGGGAAGAAACAAAAGAGACTTTTACTATTTATGTTACGAATGTCTTCAGCTGCCAAACAGTTTGCTATTAGTAAAGCAAAGAGAAGCCTTGCTGATAAAAAGCCAGGAATTTCACAGTTATATCTAACACTTCAGGTTGACAATAATTGGTTTTAATTTGCACCTTTTTATTTCTGTTTGTTGGCACAGCAGTCCCGGTTAAGGTCACCGTGTCAAGCTAGACTTAAGTAATAATTGTCTTTCCTTGTTTTTGTGAGTTCTTACTGGAACCACCCAAGGGTAAACTAAAATGCATGTTGTGGTTTATTGTGGAAAGGTTCTTTTCTGGGAATGGTCATAACATCAAAAATATACAATACAGTATAGCTTACTATGCAGAATTCACAGTTGAGTAATATCTTTATTAGGACCAACCAAAAAGTCACAAAGGCAGCATTTGCATTAACCTTAATGCATTCCATTGACCATTTTGTGGTTAAGCAGGGTTTAGCATGTTGTCTGAACAGGGCCAAAGGGGTGTCCAAGTTTTCAAGTTCTCAAAAAGTTGCACACTCCTTGAAGACATTTTGGTTGGTCCTAATAAAGGAATTTCCCAACAATAGATGTGGGGAGGCGGTGTGGTCCATGGGCCAATGCAGCTTTAAAAAATATAGTATAGCATGTTGCAGTTAATCCAAATTCATGAGCCACAATAAATAAATGAATACAATAATGAGAGGCTCCTAATTTGGGGAGGAATCATAGCTCAGTAGTAGTGCATGTATGCTTTGCATGCAGAAAGTCCCAGGTTTGTTATTGATTTTTTTTTTTTAAATTTGATTTATATCCTGCCTTTCTACCCAAAATAATGTCACTCAAGGTGGCAAACAATAATAAAACCAGGATTGAAACAAAACCTCAATTAAAGCAATCATAAAAACAAATTAATTCAGAACGCAATTAAAAACACAACAATAAAACCCAATAAACATCCCTTTAGCAGAAAACCAGTTTGCATGCTAAAATCCTGACTGACTAAAAACAGTTTAGCCTGTTGGTAGAAGAAAACAGACAGGGAGCCAAACTGATCTCTCTTGGCAGGGAGCAGTACGACAATGGAACTAGTTACCTAGGGAGGTTGTGGGCTCTCCCACACTAGAGGCCTTCAAGAGGCAGCTGGACAACCATCTGTCAGGGCTGCTTTAAGGTGGATTCCTGCTTTGAGCAGGGGGTTGGACTTGATGGCCTTATAGGCACCTTCCAACTCTACGATTCTATGAGTTCCAGAGCCTGGGAGCAGCCGCTGAGAAGGCCTTCAATCTCCCTGACACCTCCAGTTAAAAGGATGTGCTTGCACGACATGGTAAAGATTTCTGCCTGACGGCTTTTCCACACAAGACATTTATTGTGCGCTCATCATCCCTTATTCACAGTTGTTTATAGTTTCTTCAATTTGATTTCCGTGTCTAACCAGCATATTCAATGACTTTTTTTTAGAGCAGGGAAATTTAATTGTGAACGTGAAAGAAAACATGGTCTTCTTTCGTGTATTTGTGCTATTCCACTCAACCACAGTGCCACCTAGAGCTTATGTAGCAGAAAAGCAGGAAAGAAAACTTTCCTGATGTACTGCTTGGATTTTATTTCTGGGACAAAACTAGAAGTAGTTACAATGGATTAACAGCCAATTATCAGCCTCCTGTAAAAAAGCTCGGAGACCATGGAGAGCTGCTGCCAGTCAAAGACACAATACTGGGCTAGATAAACAAATAGCCTGACCCCAAAGAAGGCAGCTGCCTAATGACTGAGATTGGTTGATTAATTTTCTATCGCACTCATTCTCCAAGGAGTTGAACTTCCTTTTTATGCGATTCTCAAAACAACCCTGTGAGGTAGCTTAGGCTTAGAGAGAGTGACGGGCCCAAGAACACTAAATAAGCTTCATGGCTGAGTGGAGATTTGAACCTGGGACTTCCAGTTTTAGTCCAACACTATCTTTATATGTGTGAGCCCAAAGGCTCCTTTCACTAGGGACGTATGAGAAATTTGTCTCAGTTTGTTTTTGATCAGAATTTACCCAGTTCTCACCTTCTGGACTGAATGCAGACTCGGATGCAATCTGCTGTCAAAGTCCAAACATTTCTAAGCTTGCAATGGGGTCCATGGACACACACCCCTCAAAAAAATGCATCTGACAGCATGCATACATTTGAAAAATGCTCATGAAAAAATGCATACGTTTGAAAAATGCACACAAATATGCTTTAATCAATGGGAGAAGAATGCATGCATTCAAAGATTCATGTGTGCACACATACATATGGAAATATGGATGGATTTTCATGAGGAACACCCCCCCCCCGTGTGCACAATCAGATAGACTTGAGTCGGAACGAGCTTCAAGATGGAATTTAGAGAACTTTAGTGCGCTCAGGTCTTGCTGTTTCACACATCCCTCCCATTCACACAGGAGACTGTCACTTGTGTTTGAGTGTTTAGGGGTATGTAATTCTGCAGTGCTTCTACACCAGGTGTGAAGTTTGGGTCATTCAGTTGCTTCCAGTGCAGATACACAGCACAATTCCCTGCCCTCAGAACAGCGAATCACACAGAAACACTGGGGTTAGCTCCTCTGAGGACACCCTCTAAACTTCTAGGTGTGCTCCTCCCATTAATCTACAAAAAGGTGCACTCGGCTATCAGATGTTTGGGAAGCGCTAGTGTTTTGCAGTAAACAACATTCATGGATGCTTTTTAGAGAATTGCGAAGGAATTTGGCGGAACTGCGGTGTTCCCTCAGGCTCAACATTGTTTTTTTCTGTTCTACAGAGGATGCAAGTGAACCACTTTAGATGGTTGCTTTTCCTGTTGGTGCAGTTCCACTTGACCTATATGTATCTACACTCCAAAACTGTGGCCGTGTGAATTGGTTCTAAGGCATGCATTCTGAAATATTTGCTGGCCATTTCTTTTTCACTCCATCAAGACTAACCAATTTTATTTTTATTGATTTGCCTTCCAATTCTTAAGTCCTTGTACGAAGGACATTTTGCAAATGCAAATGTGATTGACGGACAGATACATTTATATTCATGAGAGCTAAGCAGGTTAGGCTTATTGTACGCTCCGATGTTGTCAATAATAATCAGGAAGAGGGGGGATTAATCGAAAGAAGTGTACATGATTGAAGCCTTTAATCTGATCATATCTGTGCAGTTCCACTGAAGTAGACAAAAATGGTTTAGTCCACAGATAAGAAGTCCTTTCTTGCTAATTGTTATTCTTAAATTTCTTGCTTAAAACAACTCTGCATATTGGACAGTTACTGATCACAGCCACCAGCTCCCCCATTCAGTTCAATTTTTGTTAATGATGAAACAAATGCTCTCAAATGGGAACAAATGGAGTTCATTTTCATTACCCATTTATTATCAATTTGGGACTGGAGGCACTTACCTTTTCTGGTGATACTGTAGGTCTTCTTGGTGGCTGCTTCCTGACAGCCACCATTTTGTCTTCCCAGGGCACCTAGACATTGCATCTTTTGAGAGCATTCTGGAGCGGTGGTGGCAACTACCCCCCCACCCACTCCCACCACCCCACACACACACACAAATAGCAGCTCCAAATGGCATTTTCCTACATGAGAAAATGATTTCATTTGCAAAGGCAAACTAAATGGTCTAGGGCAGAGGTAGGCAACACGAGCATCAATGCTCCCTCGGGGCCCTTTCTTGAACCCCAGCAAGGTGCCCTACCCTTTCCAGTTTGTTTGTTATAATTAACACATTTTGCTATGAAATAAGCTTCTGTTGCTTCTGAAAAGTGTGGTTCAAAGAAGTTGTTTAATGTGTTGGGGCTCAGCTCCCTCCTCCTCTGCCTTGTACTCATCTTCTGGGCAAGTGACTTGCCCTTTGCCTTTGCCATGCCCCTCACTGCAGCCATTTTGTGGTGGTGTCCAGGACACTTCCTCAAATTGCCAAATGTGCTCATGGCCCTAAAAGGTTGCCTAATCCTGTTCCAGAACTTGTCCACAAGTACTTCAGGTAGAGCCTCTCCAGTTAGAAACTGAGCTATGCCTTATGATCAGCAGAGGGTGCCTTGTAATTTTAAAGTATATATATATATATATATATATATATATATATATATATATATATATATATATACACTCTATGGTTGTTTGGGTATTTTGTGTGGTTAGCTGCCCCTGTGTTCGAGAATTGGTGGGGTACAAAAATTTTGAATAAATAATGACAAGAGTGACTGTGCACAAAACAGCAGCACGAGTAGTAACGTTGCCAATTGAGCAAAAAAGATTAATAAAGTAGCCACTCACTCATTGCCAAAAAAGAGGAAATGCATCATCAAAAATAGAGGACAGACTAGGATATGTGTTTCCACAAAATTTGTGTGAGCTAAGTTTTATGTGTAGATTCCAATTTAAAAATCATTCCTATATTTTAAAATGGAAAACAAAACATCTCACCATAGTGTATGCCTATTCAGGCTGCTTGTCCATGTCCTTGAAGTTGTTGGGCAACTTCAAGGCCTTATTCTCCCTTCTTAGGGTTCTAGATCTTTAATCTGGACAGACCTCCAAATAGAGCAGGGGTGGGCAACTTGTGGTCCTACAGATGTTTTGGCCTACAGCTCCCATGATCCCTCACTGGCTATACTGGCTAGGGCAAATGGGAGTTGTAGGGTCAAAACATCTAGAGGGCCATGAGTTGCTCGCCCATGAAATAGAGGGTGCATGTAAAGAAGGACACATGGCTACCTTAAAAAAACCAAAAAACCTACAGATCAAGCTGTTGTTCAAAGTACAGGAGCAGGGGACTGGCAAAGAATCTGGTCACCCCACTAAACAGTCATGAAACCCCACAGTGACAGCAACCACTTTTTCTATGCCTGCATCCTTGCTGGATCCAGAAATGGACACTCAACACCAATAGCGAATGAAGCTGTCTGAAGTGCAGCAGTGCCTGCTTTGCCTGCTTGGAACCTGATGCCCTCCAGATGTTTTAGACTGCAGGTCCCATAAGCCCCTGCTAGCATGATCCAGGATTATGGGAGTTGTAGGCCAAAATGTCTGGAGGGCCCCAGGTTGCTTTCAGTTAAGGCCATCATTTTGAACAGTTGCACAAATCTCCATCCCTCCTGCTCTGACGAATGGCTTTCTCCATACGGTGCTGCATTAGCATTCCCAGATGCCGTGCCTTAGCTCACGAGGAGCCTGGGGGTAAAATAAAGGAAGAAGAAAGGCAGGAAGCTTGGGGGAACGGATGCCCCTGGGTTTCTTCAAACTCCAGTTCAAATCGGGTTAATTGTTTGTTAGATGAACAATGATCACCCTACCCTCTTAATTAACATTGTTTAAAAATGGTTAACAAAGCAAATTTAACGATATCTTAATTGGGAAGGATTTCTAATTTGCATCGAGGGCATGTTAGACAAACAAGACACAATTCTCTCTTTTGTTTCCCCGGCTCTGCAGCGGGAGAGATTACACGATATGACACAACATGTTCCACATTTGCCATTTATCATTCTGTAGCCTTTTACACACTCACGCTGTATAATTAGTGCCTTGGCTAATTTTACCTGTGTTATTGTTTGCCCTGTAATTTGGAGAGAATGGGCCCCGTTGATGCTGTGAGATTTAGGCTGGGGCAGTCAGCTGGCATTTTGCCACAGGCCTGCTGCTATCATGTGACTGCAATGAAGTACATATGCTGCAAAATACAGAGAACCTTTCAGTGCCTTAATTTCGTTAATTATATAGTATAAGTTTAGTAGCTCCCTTCAGTTTTTCTTTCTCTCTCCCCTTTGCTAATATTGTGAGCATCTCTGTCTCAGGCACAGGCCCTGTATCTCATCGGAATAAAACCCTCCCATTATCTATTACTTAATTATTAAAAAGCGTCTACTCTGTTTTCATAAATTATCTATGTGTCACAGACATTGGCATACAAGCGTGTCAGAAAGGGGGAGAGCAGGGTGGCGGCAAAAACTAGGCTGTAAAATGTCATCAGCCTCTCAGGAGACTCTCTTTCTCTCTCTCTGTGTGTGTGTGTGTGTCTGTGTGTCTGTGCCACAAGACCATAATTTAAAGCAAATATATTTTAAAGCAGTTCAGCTTTTCAAACCACAGCCCCGAGCACAGGAAGTTTTTCTCCAGAATATCCCACTGGAATGCCTGATGTGAATGGTACAACCGATGCACATCATAAAATGCTTCCTATCAGGGGTTGTTGACAGGACGGCCTTACTATGAAGCAACATGAAGTAGTTGCTTGAGGACGCAGAAACACTTGTGTGGCTTCACTTTCTGGCTCTGTGTGGGTGCCTGTCGAATCCAGTGCCATTTTGACTTTTCACTTCTGGAGTGCAAGTAGCCTGTGCTGTGTGTGGACCAACAGGGGAGCAGGATTGGGAGCATCCCTCAGTTCTTGACTGTGACCAGAGGTCCTGAAGAAGCACTGGCTGCAGGTCGGGTTGGCAACATATGGTTCGTAGCTCACAGATGGTCCCCTGGCCCTTTTTGCGGCCTCTGCTGCTGCACTGCCAAATGTGCTGCCAAAAAAGCTGTGATTCTGTTGTTAAACAAAGTGTGTGGAGAGCACACACCCTTTTTAAAACCGAATGACCTTATGCAAGTGTGAAATCTATTTTACTTTTCCTTGTGCAAGCCATTGTGCAAAACCCTTCACAAGCCATTGCACTAGTTGTTGCACAAGCTGTTTTACACTTCATTAAGCCTAGGAGTTGCTTGTGCTAATTGTAGTTGTTCTGCTAGTGCTTGCACAAGTGCTAGTGGGGCAATGTCATGTCTTCCACGTTTCCTACTAGGATAATGTTCGAAACAAGTCAAATTCCATCCAAATAATTGTTTTTCTTTATGAACTTGACTAAAACTATTTGCACACACGTCTGCACACATAGATGAATCTGGTCAGTTCCCATATTGGTAATGAAAGTTAGTAATTAACAATAGCTATTGTTAACATAGTTCATTTCAATTTTTGTTAATCTTTTGCCCTTTTACTCTCTCATTTTTCTGGACATAAGTGCAACTTTAGGAGCTTGTTCCCTTTTGTTCTCCTTCGTGATCTCAGTGCCTCTCTAGCCTTTTCTACTCGTCTCCTTAAGCCTCCACTTTGTCCTGCCTGATGGCAATTCTAAATCTCCTCATTTTCACTGTCCCAACATTTCATCCTTTTTCTGCTCACTTTCTCACTCTGAGATCCCTTTTCATTGCTTAGACTCAATAATGACAATTTCACTCATTTCATCTTCCTTCTTGATTCTACATCTCATCAAGCATATAGAGTTCCTTGAGCTACATTAGGACTGCTAAGAAGGACGCTTTGCTTCTGATGTTACATTTTTTGTTCATGGGAATGAACTAGTAAGTGATTCCCATGGAGAAAAAATGTCACATTAAACAGACTTGTCCACTTGTGTCTACTAGGAAGTTAGAAAGCAGAACAGTTGAGCTGTGGTCCATCCTTGTGTTCCCCGTTCTACATCTGTGGACATTTTCACACACAACACTAAGAACCTTTGATGTTTCTGCATATACTAATTTTATGCAAATGTGAATGTTTCTAATGCAAGATAGAAAGTGGAAAAGAGTTGCTATTAATTTGAACATACATTCTAGCTATTGATTTTCCATTTGAATGACAGATACAAAAGTGTTTTTCGGGTTCTGTGTGAAAATGGCCCATTATTATTTATTCATTTGGCACTGCTAATGCACATATCACTTTACAGAGTCCTTCACATGTAAAAAAGAGACAGGTCTCTCTCTTTCTCCAAATACAAAAGCTTATAAATTTCATACAGCCCTATCAAAGTTGTACCCTCCCACACTGAAGACTTTTTGTAACTCACCAGCTGTGTACTGTGGCCTGATAGGTACTTAAGAACCTCTGTTTTTATGGCCCCAATAAACTAAAAATATGAATAAATAAGTTTACCAATGCCCCACCAGACTCAGATGTTGGAACTCTATAAATATCAGTTATCACAGTGACTACCATAATTGGATAAGAACAGTTTATGAGGGAGCAGGTTCATTTCTGACAAAACAATTGGGCAGAATACTGTCTGCATATTTTGCCTCTTATGTCTGATTCTACAAGGGCTAGAGATTTGCTTTAAAAAAAGAAAAGAAAAGTGGGGATCCAGCAGTGGGTAATTTCTGCACAGGAAAGAAAAATAAATACAGAATGGGTTCTCTTCCTTTTTGTTGGGCAAGCGAAAGGGGTCATCCCGGTCAACATTATGAAGGCAGTGCAGCTTTGATGTCTCCATAGATCTCTCTCTCTTTACCTAAATAATGATGGGTAATTCAAATGCAAGATTAGGAGGATACTGCCATAAATGTAACAACTTTATTATCATTCTTCTACATCACTTTAAGTGACATTGTCAAATTTGTAAACATTATTTTACTCACCCTGTTGCAATGCTGTGTACAACCAGCTAAGTATATCTACATTTTTCTCCCTCTGACTGCAATCAAACAGTCTTGGGAATTTGGTGAAGGGGCGGGGAGAGCTGCTCTTTATTTCAATGCTGCTTTTGATTAATTCCTTTGACATATTAATCACATCCTCTTTGACGTCTTCGCAATTTACTCTTTTATGGTCTTACTAAATCAATACCAGAAATCTAAAATCCAACTGAACTTTAGCTCTCTGGCTGATGCACACTTGGCGGGCACTTGAGGCAGCTTTGCTATATTTAGTGCACAAATAATAAGGGGAGGCAGATCTGTGGTTCTGAAGTCCCATTCGTTTTCTGAGGTGGCACTCTGTTTCTGCTGTCTCCAATGGCATTTTTTAAAAGCAGCAAAAATACCATGTGAACACAAATTACTGTAATTTCAGTAGAAATACAATGCATCCCATCATAGTAGGGAAGACTGTGACAAGTACCTGTGTGCCTCCTCTGTCTTCTATGCAGAGATTCACTGTTGATGGCCAACTTCAAAACCCCTCTTCTGTCTTCTTATTATACTTATCTTTAAACCTGACTTGGATTTGACAGTCTTTCAAATAGAGGATGTCTTCAAATAGAGGACTGTCATAGCTCAGTGTGATAGAGCACATGCTTGCATGCAGAAGGTTTCAGGATCTCTAGGTAGAATCCCACCTGCAACCTTGGAGAGCTGCTGCCGTTCAGTGGGGAGTTTGTGGATGACCACTGGGGTTTTTTAGCCCCTAAACAACCAGTCTGGATTTGCACATCATGCTCAGCAACCTACAAAGGTCCCAATCATGGGTTGCTGAATAAAAGCGGAAGAGGTGGGCATGCCAGAGGCAGTGTGCTTATCCTCTCTCACTCATGCACAATAGCCTATGGGTTGTTTAGCCATTCACTGAGGAAGTGTTGTAATAATGGATGACTTCAATTATCCCTTATTGACTGCATAAATGCATGTTCCAGTCATGACAAAGTGGTTATATATTTTTAATGGATCTATGGGGGATCTGGGAAATTATGGGCCGGTTAGCATAATGTCTGTGCCAGATAAATTGATGGAGAGCCTTAGTAAAGATAAAATTAGTAAGCATATAGAAGGACAAGCCCTTCTGTGAAAAATTCAACATGGCTTTTGCAAAGGTAAGCCCTGTCTCACATTTTAGAGTTTTTTTAAAATGTCATAAATATGTGGACAGCATGCTCTGGAAAACACTGTTTACTTGGACTTCCAAAAGGCTTTTGACAAAGTCCCTCACCAAAGACTCCTGAGCAAACTTAGCAGTCATGGAATAAGAGGAGAGGTCCTCTTAAGGAGCAGTAACTGGTTAAAGAACAGTGGGACCATCTATCATAATACTAGGACCCAGGGTCATCCCATGAAGCTGATTGGTGGCAGATTCAGGATAAATAAAAGGAAGTCCTTTTTCACATAGTGCATAGTTAAACTAAAGAATTCGCAACCATGAGACATAATGATAGACATCAATTTGGACAGCTTTAAAAAGGGATTAGACAAATTCATGGAGGACAAGGCTATCTGTGGCTACTAGTCCAGATAGCTATATGTTGCCTCCAGTATCAGAGGTGGTATGTCTGTGTCTACCATTTGCTGGAGAACATGGGTGGGACAGGGCTATTGCACTCATGTCCTGCTTGCGGATTTCCCACAAGCAGCTGGTCACCCCCTGTGTGAACAGAACGTTGGACTAGCTGAACCTTTGGTCTGATCCAGCATGGCTTTTTTATGTTCTTAGGGCTGGCCCAAGACATTTTGCTGTTTAAGCCAAAGAGAAGATAGTGCCTACTTCATTCCAGGTGCAGAAATCAACAGGAATAACAGTTTATTCTTACTTCAATACTGGCAGCAGCATAGCATCCCCCAACACACTGAAGGGCAGCAGGCTAGCTTAGGGGGTGAAGGAAATGATACGTAGCAATAGCAACAGCAGCAGCAACAACAACAACAACAACAACAACAAAGTACTCCTTGAAGCTAGGCATATTTTCTTGAGCTTTATTTCTGTTAAGCTGTAGCACAGGTCAGTTTGACCTTCCTTGCTGCTGCGAATGTGAAGGCATTCCAAGACATGCAGCCAGATGCTTCATTCCAAAGGAAACTGGAACTAAATGAAAGGCAGCAGTAAGTTGACTGTGAAATGACCCAACCTTCACACTTTTATCAGCTGACGGGTGTTTTGAAATGGCAACAGGAAGAATTTACCCTTGGAAACCCCAAGTATCTGCTGCAAGGGAAAATATTTTCCTCTACATGACTCCTCATGACTTCCTCCCCTTCCCTCAAATAATAATTTCTGATGAGGCAGCAAAGCTCTCCACCTCCAATAGGAGGTAACGGATAAGCACTGTTTTAGGGGAAAGCAAGGGTGCAGAAATGCAGGAGAAGTATTGCAGAGGAAAATAAATAACTGACTCCTGTGTTTTACATGTTGAAAAATAGGCCTGACTGTAAATTCTGTTTTTGATATTCATCCCAGAGCCACTTTAAAAGGCAAGCCACACTGCCTCATCAGGGAGTTAGTAAACACTAAGTCATAATTACCTCAGAAAAGCACAGGGGAGGGGCTGTGCACTCTCTCTGAATGCTCAAAATTTGGTTTGTTTCACTAAAATATTATTATTATTATTATTGTTATTTTAAAAAAGGGTCGTAAATCCGTTATGTTCTACCCTGGTTTATTTAAACCCAATTAGTGCTCATATGAAAAGAAATTAAGCCAAGGTTTGGAGCATCAAAGCTTTCCTTTTCTAACTTGATTGTCTTCAGCAAAGGGTATGAAACTCTGGTCCTCAGCTCTCATTAAAACAGCCGTTCGTTCCAGGACGGCATGTCTGTCTTGTGGCTGTGAAGACTTCCATTAACAGTGAACTATGGAAAATCTCTCCCCTTTGGCAGCCTGCATTAACATTTCTCTAGCAAAGGGAATTCTCTTCAGCGCAATGGTGCTGCTCTGTGAGTTACTGTACAGTAAAAGAAAATATTTTTCGACACAATCTCGCCTCCGTTTTAATATCCTACCAGGTGACATCTGACACCGTGCTGGGGAGAATAACGCCTCTCTAGGTAGTCTTTCCAGCCTAGGCCTGAAAAGGAACAGTCTGTGCCATTAATATGGCCAATGTAATTAGCAGAAACAGTGCGAGCCATGTTTAAAAATAAAGATGCTGCCAATGTTTCCTAAAGCTTTTCCAGCAGCTAATATTGCATCTCAACCATTGTGGCTGTTCTTATTACTGGGCCTGAGTGGAAATTGAATGTGATGTGGAGACTGTCAGGGTGAAAACACAGTCAGATTCCACCTGAGACCTGGCAAAGAATGCTGATTCTTTAGGATTAGAGCCTCTGATTTTACCATCAGGATGCAGTCCCTCATGGCGGGCCCAAACAGGTTGGGATCAGACTGGAGCTCTGAGGCGAAAACAGGGGCTGTGGGGCTGGCCACTTGCCCCATGCCCCCTCCCCTCAGTATGATGCTTGCTGCTATGGATCCCATTCCCAGAGGTGGTGGCTTACTTTGAAATGGCCCTGCAGCCTGGTACTGCCTTCCCCAAAGTTCAGGGCAGTGCTGTCTTCAGGTTTTTGAGGTCCCTTGAGCAAGACACCCTCCATGGATCCCCTCCCTCAGTGAGCCTAACTTCTCACCATCGTCACCAGCCGCTCCATATCCTCTTTCTCAACATTGCTACCACTTGCTTGCTTTACAAGCAGAAAGCCAGTGAGCAACTAGGAAATGGCATCTACTGCTTCTCCTTCTCATCCCCATTGTTGTCTGGCCCAGAGCTAGAAGGAGGCGAACAAGCATGTTGCAATGGTGAAGAAAAAAATCCAGGGAGCTCTTGCCGGTTGGGCCCTGCTAGGGTGTGGGTCCTCAACAGGAGCCCAGCCATGCCTACCGTTGATGTCAGCAAGGTCCTGGGTGTAGGATGATGATGATGATGATGTGGGTACCTTTGGACAGCCTCTATAGGGGAGGGCAAGAGTTGGCTACCAAACATTGCATAGGCCAAATCCACCCACCCACCCCCTGGATCTGTCCCGCTAAATACACCCAAATGTCTGTCCTGCTAAATACGCTCCCATGTCCAGCCCTCATGGACTCAAGCAGATGTGTCCAGCGCAAGAACAGACCCAGGCCTGAGCGCTCACAAGCTCCTGGGAGCACTCAGGTGCAGGTCCTCCCTGGCTTCTGGGATCATGCCATCATTAATGCAGCAGGGAAAAATATGCCACTTCCTCAGCCTTGAGGAAACTGTGTGTCACCCCCCTCGCCAGTGGGGGCCTTAAATGTGGGTGGGTTTAGAAATGCATGATTTTCCCAAGGCTGGGGAAATCACTCATTCCCACCCCCACCAATGCCCCCACCCCTAGTGTGGAGGGGATAAATGTGCACTTTCTGGAGCCTCCAGAAAATGTGCTCCCCCCTCCCTATGCCGATGGGGGCCTTAAAGGCCCCATTAACACAAGGCTACCCTTGCGTTAATGGGGCCTTTAAGGCCCCCATCAGAGTGGAGAGGGAAGTGTGCATTCCAGAGCCTCAGGAAAGTGTGCAGTATCCATTAGTGGCAGCTGCCATTAATACAGCAGGGGAAAGGGCCAAAGCCAGTGCAGGTGGCTGCTGAGACCTCACCAGTGCTAGTGGGCTAAGGGGCTCCCCTGAGCTTGTCTACTACTAATCTTAGCTGAATACATTGAAGGAGGCTTTGAAGGCCAGCTTCCCCCCTACCCCTACCCCCCATTTTCTAGTGCAGGTACCCCACTGTCCATGTCCTCCGCTACACGTCACCAAGCCTCTTCTCTTTGCTCATTATTGCCCTTGAGCTTCATTTGTTGGCTCAATAAGGAGCACTATCTTTGCTGTTTAGCCTTTAGCTGAAAATGTAAAAACGCAAAACACAAAGGCATACACCTTAAAATGGTTTGCTCAGGTCTGGAAATGGAGAGGCAACATCAATGCATACACCAAAATCTCACCTCTCCAAGCAGTTAGGATAGTAGCCCTAAGGTGATTGCTCTCTGCCTTTTCATTACACAACCACTACATGGCACTGTGGTACAGCAGAATTACACAACCACACCACGGTTTTATTTCGCCATTTCCAGATAATACCAGACTTTCTTTGATTTAAAAAAAGCCATGGAAAAAGTTGCAAAGAATGGAAGAGGTCCTGGAGGAGGAGGACATCATGTAAACCACCCACAAACTACTGTGAGGAATCACAAGCGCACAATGAATGCTTCGGGTAGAAAGGCTCAAAGTGCATCAATTCCACAATAAATGCCTAGTGTGGAAACTGCTTTAGAAATGTTACTTCATTTATATTCACAATCCTTCCAGATGGGCCACCATTCTTTTCATTTGTCAGATGGGGTTGTCAGGCTAAAAGAGGCTGTCTTGTTGAAGGCAATCAGGGAGTTTATAGCTTTGAAGCTATGTACACACACACACACACACACACACACACACACACACACACACATATTTAAATTGAACACACCTGCTATTAGTCTGCAGGAAAAATTAAGTCATATGACATTGTGTGGCCTCATAACAGACTAAGAATTTATGCAACAGTAGCTATTTAAAAAAAATAATTTTGCAAGCAGATAGAATCACTTGAGAATGTTTTAACTAGAAACTCTGGGAGTTTCTGTCATTGTGCATTCCAGTTCTAGCAAGTTTGGCCTGAGAACTGACAATGAATGTATACAATGCTGAAACTGAATAAGTAGGGAACTCAGTTAAAAGGGGTTTTGCCAGATTAATTGGCCTGTGCAAGAGCAAAAGCCCCAGCTGCACATAAATACATTGGGAGTCAGAAAACAAGGGCCCTGAATTGAAGACAAGAGAGCTGACATGATGGGACTATTTGGAGAGTGTCTGTGGATGTATTTTTGCCTATAAAAGGGTGTTTTTTTGTTTTGTATTTTTGGCAACCACATAATGAATTCATTATGGAGTGATGAAAGGAATTAGATTTTTGCTGACAATTTTAGCATGTGCCCTGTTTACTGCTTAAACTATCTTGCTTTTAGCAAAGGGAACTGTTGAGGTCACAGGGCTTCCCAGAGTAGGTGGGTGGGGAGGGAGACAACTGGAGCAATTTTCCTGAGCCCCCCACAAAACAAGAACCCACACCTCAGCTCCTTTGCATAACGCTGGCCAAGCCACATTAGTCACCAGTCCCGTCCCCCCCCAAAAAGCATGGGTCTTGTATGGAGCAGCACAACCTACCCATCCCAATCGCACCTGCCCCTAAACCCTCTGGGCAGCCCTGGTCACAGTCCAAGGTACAAAGAAAGTCACTCAAAGCTGGGACAATCCAGAAAGATTGTAATTCCCATTGAAATTGATTTGCACAGGGGCCTGATCCAGACTGAGATCCTGCTTAGGTGGTAAGGGAGCAGCCCCCTGGTCCTATTTGCATTGGAAAGAAAGCTTCCATTGGCAGGCATGAAAGTATTTACTTTTGCATGAATGGTGTCACATCTAAGTTATCCCTGAATTACAGATTTTAAGACACAACCAAGTGGCTAAAAGTGAGGGAGACTTGTTGCCTTTGTTTGTTGTTTATTCGTTCAGTCGCTTCCGACTCTTCGTGACTTCATGGACCAGCCCACGCCAGAGCTTTCTGTCGGCTGTTGCCACCCCTAGCTCCCCCAAGGTCAAGTCTGTCACCTCCAGAATATCATCCATCCATCTTGCCCTTGGTCGGCCCCTCTTCCTTTTGCCTTCCACTTTCCCTAGCATCAGCATCTTCTCCAGGGTATCCTGTCTTCTCATTATTTGGCCAAAGTACTTCAGTTTTGCCTTTAATACCATTCCCTCAAGTGAGCAGTCTGGCTTTATTTCCTGGAGTATGGACTGGTTTGATCTTCTTGCAGTCCAAGGCACTCTCTGAATTTTCCTCCAACACCACAGTTCAAAAGCATCTATCTTCTTTCGCTCAGCTTTCCTTATGGTCCAGCTCTCGCAGCCATAGGTTACTATGGGGAATACCATTGCTTTAACTATGCGGACCTTTGTTGTCAGTGTGGTGTCTCTGCTCTTAACTATTTTATCAAGATTTGTCATTGCTCTCCTCCCAAGAAGTAAACGTCTTCTGATTTCCTGGCTGCAGTCAGCGTCTGCAGTAATCTTTGCGCCCAGAAATGCAAAGTCTGTCACTGCCTCCACGTTTTCTCCCTCTATTTGCCAGTTATCAATCAAGCTGGTTGCCATAATCTTGGTTTTTTTTTTTAGGTTTAACTGCAACCCAGCTTTTGCACTTTCTTCTTTCACCTTCATCATAAGGCTCCTCAGCTCCTCCTCGCTTTCAGCCATCAAAGTGGTGTCATCTGCATATCTAAGATTGTTAATGTTTCTTCCTGCGATTTTAACTCCAGCCTTAGATTTGTCAAGCCCAGCACGTTGCATGATGCGTTCTGCATACAAGTTGAATAGGTGAGTTGAGAGTATACAACCCTGCCGTACTCCTTTCCCAATCTTAAACCAGTCTGTTGTTCCGTGGTCTGTTCTTACCGTTGCTACTTGTTCGTTGCCTGCAATCCATCAAATGTTAGTAGTTATGCTTGTTTAAATCAATAGGACAAATTAGTTATCCTTAACATCACTCCCATTAATTTCAGTTGAATTTAGTAATGCCCCAAATGCTAGGCTTGTATACATGTGCATGCATGCATTTTCCTTTGCTATTTTTGTATATGAATATTGACAGATGGAGCAATAGAGCCAATGGGTAGGAAGAACATATATGGTCCAGCCCCCTGACACTAACCCAATACGTACACATACATACATGAAAAGGAAGAATCCAATAAATAGATCATACCCATTATGAAATAAACCTGTAAAATTCTGTGTTCTGCTTTTTTTTAAATAAATAAATAAATCAGGTCCAATCACCAATGTGTGTAGATGTGCTTTTTAAAGCCCACACAATATAATTTATTTCTTTATGTAATTTTGAGCCTTGCTCATCATATTTTGCCTGGGATTGGACTGGCAAGGATGTAAAAAAACCAACCCTTCCAACTCAAAGCTTCATTCTTCTGAGGACAGATTGTTCAGAGTTTCTTTAGACATGATAACTTTTCTGAACAGCTATCAACTTAATGAAGGGTATGATCTACATATATACATATCCAGACAAGGATCCAAAGAGCTGAACTGTTCTGCACATTCAATGAATAAGGTTTATTTAGATTTATATATTTATTTAGATGTATATATTTGGAAGAATTTCAGATTCCAAATATCCAGTGTGTGCTAAATGCTCACTGTGAGCTAAAACTCACTCATATACTCAAGCACAAAAAGTCACCATTAATGCTTGAGGAACGAATTACACGCTTGACAAAACAGGCCATCCACAAATGCAGAACAAACACACGTCATTCCTGATTGATGAAGTGTCTGTAAAATTCCTGATCCATTCGCTGTTGAGGCTCAGAGAACATGAACTTGTAACTTTCATTTACTTTCTCAGAGTGAAGCCACTACTGGCTTCTTCGAAGAAACAGACGCTTGTGATCCATTGTGAAGATCCTCTTATAGATCAGTAATTGGTTAAAGAACAGAAAGCAGAGAGTAGGAATTCTCCCAATGAAGGGAACTAAATAGTGGGGTCTGTATAGGGACCAATGTTTTCAACTTGTTCATAAATGATCTGGATTTAGGAATATGCAGTGAAGTGGCCAAGTTTGCCGATGTCACCAAATTATTTAGGGTGGTTAAAACAAAAAGGAATTGTTTTAAGGATCTCTCCAAACTGGGAGAATTCATCTGTTTTTTGTTTTGTTTTTTTAAAAGAAGGGACTCCTTGGGAAATTTCAGACGAATGTTTGCATAGTCATTTCTGGATTATATATATAAAGCAATAAACCAGGGGTGGGGAAAGTCTGGTCCTTCAGATGTTGATGGACTGCACCTCCCATCAGTCCCCACCAGCAATGGCCAATGCTCAGGGATGATGGGAGTTGCAGTCCAACAACATCTTGATGGCCACATGTTTCCCATCCCTGTAATAGACCAACTTTGCTGATTTTTTTTGCTAATTAAATTATTTATTAGGTTTATCAAGAGATATATCATACTTTAGCAGCAATTTTTTTAAAAAAAATCACAACTGAAAATAATCTGCTGTGCAAATAATTGTGCAGTTTATAGGAACAGAGGAAGCTGAGTCAACCATTGCTCTGTTTAGCTCAATATCCTCTACACTGACAGGCAGCAGCTTTCCAGTCTTCCGACAGTGGTCTCCCGCAGCCCTACCTGGAGATGCCAGGGACTGAACCTGGGACCTTTGCTCTGCTGAGCTATTGCCCCCTCCCCAGAAGGCACAGCTTATCACTCCTCCTCCTGGGCGGAGCTTCTTTACACCCCATTAAGTTTTCTTTAGAAGCCTAAGCTGTGACAGAAATATTCAGGAGGAAAAGCCTCCATGTCCTTTTCCATGTCCTTGAGTACGTATTTCAAGACAAGCTGGGGGAACTATGTAACTGATCCACCTGGTGCCCTAGCAGACCATCGTCAATCCAGCCACCTGTCAATCCAGCTGCCATTCTGGTCTTGTAATAAATAAATCATGTCTTCTTTGAATAATACAGACAAGTGGATTACAGACAGATATGTGAAGCATATGCCAGACAGCTATTGAATAGCACAATTTATATGTACAATAGATCTGTACATGAACTCACACAAACACGTAAGTCACCAGAATCATTCTGTCTCTAAAAATGTTTCTCAGAGCTTTTCTGCACAAGAGTATTGATCCACTTATCTACATTGGTTTTGTTGCAGAATTGAGATCCAAGCACTACATGTGGAGCATTTCATTTCCTTCTTTTCTGGTACATGACCTCTAGGTGGTGATATGGTATAGCAGAATAGCACAGATACACAAGAGACAATCATGCTTTCTTTCACTTTTACCAATAAATGCTGCATTTCCCCTCTTTTAAAAAAACTCACCGAAAGTGCTGGTTAGACAAAGAAGCTAAACTGGAGGGTCATAATGTTGACTAAAGAACCTGTAAACAACAGTGAGTAGGGAATGACTTGTGTAGAAAAGTCCTCAGAATAAATGTCTAAAGGCCAAACCAGACATTACTTTACATCAGTATCTAGCAGCTATGCCTTTTTTTTCTTTTCATTTTTTACTTTAGAGTAAGTGAAGGGGCTGATCTAGATCTTAAAAACCCATGCTAAATTCCCAATCCAGACCTACCTCTTAGAAAAATGAAATGAAAAGAAAAAGACACAGCTGCTAGATACAGATTTAAAGTCTGGTGTCTGTTTCGAACAGTACTTGTAGGTCAGTCTTTCCTTCTTCATTCAATCATTTTTACTTGTTTGGGTCATCTTCCTCTCCAAAACTGAGAGAAGACTCATTTGTTGTTGCTGTTGTTCATTTTGTTTTATTCTTCTACAGTGTAGTTGTGCAGACCATTCTCCTGTAATGGAGAGTTTAAAATAACCCATTCTAGCAAAGGCGGTATTGAACTCTTGGGTAAGAGCCGTAATCTCTGTGCAGTAATTGAGACTCATTCAGCGCTAAAGTGACAGTCAATTATGACTTGAAAACATTGTAAAACAGCACTGCCAGCAGTCGCTGTAGGACAGGCTATCAATTCTATAAATGACCTGTTTACTGGATTTGGGCTGTATAATTGTGTCTAATTCTCAAATTAATTTTTGATGTTGTAGAGCAGTGTGCCACTATGAAATATATGTCTTTCTCATTATCAGTATCAGGTGATTGCAGTCACTTGATGTTTGCAATATCACAATGACTTCTATGTATGAATGTTCCACCACAAATACGAGAACATTTTTTCTGGTGTGTTTCCCTTTGCTAAGACCCGGGATTTACCATATCCAGAGGACTTGTAAGAAGCAGAAATGCTCCATGATGTCATAAACATCAGATATCATAACATTTGTTAAAGGGATCCCTTTTGTCATGCTAGAGAGAGGTATTGATATAAACACTAACTCTGTATCTTATATGAACAAGCTCTTACATGTGATATTCACCAGTTTCCAGAATGTGATTTAACAGGACTTTTCTTCTTTATTCATCTGCAGGAATGCAGAGATTTGGGGCATTTCTGACATTTATTTATTTATTTATTTATTTATTTCATTTTTATACCACCCAATAGCCGAAGCTCTCTGGGTGGTTCACATAAGGTTTGACACTCACAGATACTGAAAAATGAGCATGTAAGCACTTCCTTTCAGATCTTGCCCAGGGACAGGAACATTATCCATATATATCTATGAACTGGATTCTAGATTTTTGTCAGGTCCTCTTCAATGATCAATTTCCAGAAAAGTTGCATAGATGACTAACCCTGAAAACATTATCAGCCCACACTGCTCACATGCATGCTTTTAAAAGTCTAGCCAACTTCTCCAACTATTATATTAGACACAGACCTTTAATAGAACTGAAATCTCTCTTGGGTTCCCATATTGATCTCCACATCCACTTATGGTTTGAAGTTGGCTTTTCTTAACAAACCATAGTTAAGACAGACCACAGCTTGTCATGTTAAAATGACACAACAAGCCATGGCTAATCAAAAAAGAAAGTAAACTCTTCTGAACTCCTCACAGCTGTGCCAGTGGAAGAGGATTGCATGAGCTCCAAGCTCACTGCCATTTGTTCTTGTAGCACTAAACTATGGTTTATGTGCAAACAAGTTCTCTCTCTCTCTCTCTCTCTCTCTGTCTCTCATGCACACATTCACACACACATTTGTTCTAGCCAATTAACTGAAATCCCTAAGAACTGCTCCTTTATTCAATTCCATCTGATTTTGCCATACACCAGCATTTTAGGATTAGGACTGGGTGGGGCTGGGCTGGGGGATATTTTTTTAATTCTTATTGGGCAATATCCAACATTGCATGCGTGGGTTTCTACTTATACGACAGAACTTTCCTTTCTCCGCCACCCACTGCAGTCCCCGTCCCCCCGCAAATCTGCGCCAGAGGGTGCTCCAACCATCCAGAGCAGATTTTCGGGGAGCACGAGGAGGGTGGGGTTGAAGAGAGGATTGCTATTGCATCAACAGGAGGCACCAGCTGGATTTTAACCACAATTACTACAGAATTCATTGTAGGTGACAGTAACTTGGATTAGAATCACCATTCCATTCATAAATATGCACTAAAAGGTTGGACAACCACCTTTAGAAGAAAATTGCAGAGTATGTAAGCTGCACTAAATGATCTTGAGGATATTTCATATCCAGTATACAGGTGTGTATCTTACGTAACTATATAAAATAAGGCCTTAGATAGAGAAAATTCTTTATCTCCCATGAAATAAAAGAAAGGATTCCCATGGCCTTTAAGTGAACTAGAATTCTAATTTTTCAGGGGACACATAGTGTGGTGGAACCGCTCTGTTTGACTCAGCGATTCCCTGGCCAGGGAAGGGGGGTCTGACTCAGCCAGCCCAGACACACGCCCCTTCACTGCCCCTTGTTAACCCTTTAAAGTCCAGGTTCTCAAGGAAGCAACACCACACTCCAGAGATAGGGACCAAACACTTTTATTCTTCACACTACACACTTCCGTAAGGGTCCACATATTAAGGTAAACACGTAAGAAGTTTGAGGGAAAAACACGGACAAAGGAATGACACACTTAGGGCAGCAGGGACTAATACCTCACCCTTTACACGCTCAAGCCAATTAGATTCACACTCTCTTCCCACTTAACCACCCACCAGCCATAACTCCAGCAAGGTCCCTTGCCCACTTGTACCCAAACCTAGACTAAAACATAACAAACATTTAACTCTGCAACTCAACCTCTTTGTTGCTCGCTCCAACTCAGCTTTACACCACTCGAATTAGGACTCCTTCCCTCAGCGGCCGCGTGGAACCTCCGCCATCCAGCCGGCCCGGCCTGGATTCTCTGCCTCACCACGCACACACTGGACTCCTGACACCCACAGGAAAGAGACCGGACCCTTGGGTGCCTAGGCTTTTTATCCCTTTCTGGGACCCCCTTGTCACCAGAACCACCTTGACCAATAGAAACCCCCTAGCAACCCACACCTCTCCCAAAGGGAGGGGGGAATGCTCCTAGACATTGCACAGCTGCAACTTGTTACTTTCCCCCCGGTACCAGTCCGGGGAGGCGTTATCAGATGCCAGGCGCTTCTTGCCCAGCGCAGCCTTGGCATTTCACTTGCTACTCCCTTTTCAGACACAAAGAAACCCCTCTCCCTTGGATGAAGCAAAAGGTGTTCTCTTAAAGGAACCATGGGCTCAGCCCATGACACAGAAGTGGGAAATCACACTTTTATAGTGCCATAACCCTGCTTCATTCACAGAATTTTGCTAGTCCAGACAATGACAGTGACCGCTCCAGCTTTTGAGGCCGCTTGGGCAAGGCACCCAAGGGGTCCCCTCCCTTGTTACTGCTATTGTTCCCAGCCATTGTGTCTCCTTATCTTCATTCTCATCATTTTAACCTTTTGCTTGCTTGGCAGGCAGAGAAACTCTTGTCAGTGGGTTCCTGTTGGTGTGTGGGCCCTTGACAGGTGCCTGAGTATGACCACCATTGGTACTGGCCTTGGACAACAACTTCCCTTTGTAACCCTCCGATGCCATGCTTTCCCACTTATTCTTCCATCTTTTTTCTTACTGTGGAAAATACATTAAGAAACAAAGACATCATTCTGATTAGTACTGCTGGGAATCTGCTGTCTGGAAGCATCCAAAATGATTAAAGAGGTGAAGAGAGAAATAGCTGTATCTACAAGGCAATGCCCTTGGCTAAGCACAGCAGGTGCAGGACCTCAGGCCCAGGGGCCAAATCTGGCCTTCTGAGTTTCCCCAGATGTCCTCACCCCCTTCCTCTGGTACTACCTCTTTTTTCTAACCAACTACCATTTCATGGCTTCCTGGGTTTTATGTAGTCTCTCCGCCCGCCCGCCCCCCCATTCCAAAATGGTAAAATGTTTCTCCTAAGGCTTCGTTAATGGCAGCAAGAGCTTTAAGCTCATTTTTTGGCTCTATCGCCTTTGCTTTTGACCCTGTAGTCCACCACTGGAATCCATCCTCACTGAGAGCTTTTCTGGAATGAAATTCCGCTCTCAGACTGAAATAGGTTCTCTACCCCTGGCTGAACATATGCAGAGGTCCAAGAAGCCACCAGAGATGGTACCTCCCACCAGAGATGGGGCTTCATTTTTGCGACTTGTATTGCCTCAGTGCAATGGACAGTATTGATAGTACAATTACTTCATCTTCTAGTTAGGGTAGGCTGGGGCAGGCTGAGAACCAGTGCAAGATGGATGCTGTGGCATATGCAGAATGTGGTTAAGACGCACATCTACGCCTTTTCAAAGTTACCACTCGGGTGCACCCTGTTGTAGAGCTGTACTTTTCCTTGCCAAGTATGATTCGATTCTGCCTCCTTTCCCTCTTTTAACGTGGGGGTGGGGGTGGTATTTCTACATTTTTGCAACCAGTTCAGCTTTCTCTTCCAAATTCTTGCAGAAGGGAGACGGAAACAAAACAGTGGTAAATGATGTTACATATCATAATGTCTTTCTTTCAGTACAGCTAGCTTTGTGATCACAAATCCATATTGGCTATCAAGTAAAGCAGAACAACCTGCTCCATCAAGATGACTGGACACTGTCCATAGCTGATGGCACTGAAAATCATGACAGATGGGATAGCTGCGGCTCAAGAGCTGGCTCTCTGTTGCTTGTGCTGTCTTCTGTTTATGAATCCACCACCTCCTGTCCAGAACATTGCAGGTGTCAGGTTCTTATAAATATGTTCTGATATACATGTAGCAAGGAAGGGCCCTGTGTGACTTCAAATAGCAAATTCATCTAATCTTTGTGTTAAACAAGATCTTCAGTGCTGCTTGTTCTTTCTATTCAAGGATAGAACAAAGTTGTTCTGAAGCTCAGTGCCTCTGTGAAGAAAATGTGTCAAGGTCACCCAAAGGTCACATTATGTGCAGCTCTTTTATTAACTGCAAACTAATAGGCCCAGTATTAATGACCTCAGGGCCTTCTAAGGGCAAATCTCATGATGTTTTCCTAGAACATTGTAACTGCATGAGAACTTCAGCCAACCTAGTTTTAGACAGGGTGGGGTGTTTTGTTTTTAGATTTATTTTTTCCCTTTTGACTATTAACATTGGAAATGTAACCCTGAAAAGATAGCTGCCTCTACCCCCAAAAGTAAATGAAACGTGATCGAACATTTATCATATTTCAAATCCTACTATTTTTAAAGCCAGGGAGAAAACCCTGAGAGCCTAGACAAAAGATGGTTTTTATGCTGGGCATTAGCCAGTATCTTCCATCACATCATTTGTGGGCCGTTCCTTGATTCAAACTTGGGACCAGCAAGGTGATTCACTGGTGGGAACTGCTGGCTGGCCACTGTGGTACAATTGAGGAGAGAAGGGGAAGCCATCCTTTTACCAGAACCACTCAGGGGGGAAAGGGTGACTTACTCAGCACTAAATACATGTGTAGTTCCTGGGAAGCTAGCAGTTCCTGGTGTGGACAATTGGCATCAGCAGAAGCTGCCATACAGTCAGCAACCACATGCTTGCACAATCCAGACTGAGACCGAATACAGACTCAGATGTAATCAGTGGTTGAAGTCTGTACATTTCTGAGCTTGCAATGTGATTCATAGACCGTGTGTGTGTGTGTGTGTGTGTGTGTGTGTGTGTACATCTGAAAAATGTGTACTTTTCAAAAATGTGCACAAATACACTTAAATCAGTGGGAGAAAAATGCATACATTTCAAAGATGTGCGCAATTGTTCTGTACATTCGGAAAAATACGCACCAAAATACACACAGATTTTCAAATAAAGAGGGGGGTGGACAAAGTTTGCAATCCTACAAAGCTACAAACTTGAGTCTTCAAGATGGAACTTGGAGAACTTGACTGACCTTGCATTTTGCTGATTAGCACATCCCTAGTTAGGCCAGGACTTTTGAGCATCTTCCAGCCCAAGGGCTGGATTCCTTTTCGGAATCCTGTCAGGCTGGGTTGGGAATCCCAGGTGAGCTGAACTGGGGCCCTAGGCCTGACGTTCTGCACCTGTACTTCAGGCCATCCAATCATGGCTTCTTTCACCTACTTGGACCCACACCAGCCTCCCTGAGATGGGATAGGAGAAATCCAGCTCCAGGTTTTAGAGTGCCCTCAGGCAAGAGGTCTTCAGTGGGCCCACATTCTCCTCACTAGTGGTGCCACTGCAGTGGGCCCAATCTGCACAGCTACCCAGAGGAAGAGGGTGTGGTGAGTGGAAACTGCTGCTCCTTCTCTTTGCTCAGGTCACTGCTAACGTTCATAGAGGGGACATGATTGCAAAGTTGTTGGATTTTAATTTGTATTTATTTTTTTATTGCTCCTCTTTATTTTAGTTGATACATTTTCGCCCCAAAAAATTCAATAAAGGTCAATAAAAAGAACAAAAACAGCAACAAGAGCAAAGAGGTGCAGCAGCAGGACCATGTAGTCTCCAAGGGTTGTTGACACTGGGACCTCTACTAGGATCTGAGCCTCAGCAAGTACCCAATGATACTGACCACTGACAGCTGCCCAGGAACTTCTCATATGGTCCACCTATCCTACATGATTTGCCTGTCAAACGTTAATGGTGGGATCCAGCCACAGGGAACCTGTAATCATTTTTCAATACTCCTGGTGGTTTCCTGGTCTGTGTACTCATAGGGGAAAACAATACTTATGTAGCCTTGCATACATTAAAAATATGCACCTTCCCCTCCCCAAACAGAGATTAAGTCCTGTGCTGGAAACAGAAACATATGAAACAGAACTTAATAGGAGGATCTTCCAACTCTAGCAAATTGCTTCTAGTGCAGATTTTGAAGATCTCTCCACTCACACAAGGAAGACTGCCCATCCCTTATACAGGACTAAAAGCAGGGGTGGCCACGCCTAGGTATGCAGGTATCTTGAGCCCCCCTAACCCTAACAATTAATTGCTGCTTGCTGTTAAAGTATGAAGGGGTTACTCAACAGAAGGGAGGGACTTCCAGTGTTTAGGGCCCAGGTGTTTATTTCAAGAATATGGCTAACTAGTAGGCTTATTTATTTGAATTTGGCACCGACATGGATCAAAAGCAAGGAAACAAGCTCTAAGCAGCCGGATGAGATGCCACTGGAGGATTTGGGCCTGGCAGATTTATGGAGCTTTGGTTCAGCATGGATCAGTTCGGCTGTCTCCAGGGCTCCTGTAGCAGCAATCAATGAAAAGAATATCCACTCTGGCAGATGTCTGCCTGCTTAAAACATGTTTTTACATCGTGACTAAGTAAATATATGTAAAGGACTCCAGTGGATTTCTTACTTGCTTGCCACTACAGGATTCAGAGGTCCAGCCCTACTTGTAGACGAAATCAAAAGAATACTCTGATTTACTATGTTATGGAAAGAGTGACAATCCCTGAATAAAAATAAAAGGAAAGGGGAATAAAAGGAAACCCATCTGGAAGGAGAGAGGAAGGTAGGAGGAGGAGAAGAGCATAATTAAAGTTACAATTCTTTAGTAATATTCAAGTGGATTTTTACATTGAGGGCAGGGGTGGGGGGAACTCTTGTCATCCTGTCTTATACATACATAACAGCTTGCAACAAATATCCAACTAGCAAACACCTGGTACTAGAGATGAGAGCCACTGCCATCTCTGTGATGGTTACTCAGTTTGTAAAATTCATAGAGTGGTTATGTAAATAAACATGACTTTTGTTTCCTTGATTAAATTTCCTTAAATCCCCCCTCCCCCCGCCTCTCTCTCTCTCTCTCTCTCTCTAGCTGAACGTATGTGTGTGGGTTTGTATGTCCAGAAATGTTTACCCATTTCTAGATGAGCTACGAACTTGAAATTTGGGATACTGATAGGTTGTCCTGTAAAATGTACCCCCAAAATCCCCAAAATCCAAAATTTTGCAGTTTAAATAATTTTAAACAAAACCTATGCTGATGCCTACAACTCCCAGCATGCCTACAACCCCCAGCAACCGTCGAGGAAGTGCCTCTCAGAGGACGGGGCAACCTGCTGACCTCTGAAGGCATGCTGGGAGGTGTAGGCATTTCAGAGATCCCGGGGGATCATGCACGGCCATGTGGGCAATCGTCCAAGATCTCTGAAACAGCTACACTCCCAGCATGCCTTGCCTGGAGCTGCCCATGTCCACTGAGAGCTGCTTCCCTCCACTACTCGGCAAAGCAGATTAACATTATTTGGGGACTCAAGAACGCTGGGGGGGGGGAGAGGAGTGGGGAGCTATTTATGCACCTCACCCTTTGACAGTTGTGCTTTTTAATCATCACAAGCTGACTAAAACGATTTATTTATTTATTGCATTTTTATACCGCCCAATAGCCAAAGCTCCCTGGGTGGTTCACAAAAATTAAAACCATTCAAAGTATAAAACAAACAATATAAAAACATAATGTAAAATACAATATAAAAGCACAACCAGCTGTTAAAGCATGAAATGGTTCTGCAAAAGAATCCCTTAGTTATTTCTGTCACAGCAATATTCCTATCGCAGTACAACACGTTAGTTTTTTTTTTTTAAGCTTCAGTCATCCATTTAAAGTGCATGGTGTTGATAGTGCAGCTATGGACTGACAAAACATGGACACTGTCTTGTGGTGGGAGATATGCATAACTGCACTGAAAAGAAAAGATCGCAGAACCCTTTCCTTCTTTGGTGGTGTAATTCCATATAGCTATGATGAGACATGTGTGAATGATGCAAGCATGTGGGTGGAGACTAATTTCATGGGTGTTTCCTACCCAATCAGTGACAAGTCAGGAGGGTGCTGATCGCATGTGAAAAACTCATACAATTGGCCCCATCCATACGCTCGCTTTATTCACACACACTTTGCAACCACATGTAGTAAATATGTGGGAAAGCAGCTCTCATGCTACTGTGGCTACATGTGATGAGGGCCTGACATAGTCCTAGATTCCACAATTGCCAGCACATTATGTCCAATCACATGTATAAAATTGGTTCCTGAGAGCTTTGAAAATGAAGAGTAGTGCTGAGAATTCTCATCTCTTGTGTTACATCAAAAGCAAAGGGGCACAGTGAATTTTATAATCGACAGTATAACTAATAAATAATCATTCCTACAAAAGGTATTCAGTTGGCATTTGGTAGGAGGAGCTGTTGCCGTGTCAGTCACAATGAATGTCCCCTTGCCCCTATTTTACTTTTAATCCTGAATTTTTTGGGGTATCTGAATTTCTGATCATGGCAATGAACAAATAAATCTGATGAGAAACAAGAGGCTAATGGCCATTACAATTGAAATGGTGGGGGAGGGGAGAATTTCATTCTCTGTTTCATGCAGTATTCCTGCAGGCACACTAGAACAGAGAGATCAAATGCAGTGCATTCAAATATCACCAACATCCAGCAATTTTGGTACTTAGAAATAGATGCATAAGCAGATAGATAGATAGATAGATAGATAGATAGATAGATAGATATGTGTATAAAACAGGAAGAGAATGAGCAACAGAATAGCCCATTTGTATTTTTGACTACCCTCGCCATTCTGCATATGTTTATGTTTGCATGATAGCTTTGCCTCCATTTAAATCAAATATTTGCAAATGGGGTAGGGGCCTTAAGGGCTCCAAGATAACCCATGTGTAACAAAAATGTATGAGTTGTCATGCAAATGCTGTATAAGTAGCATATGTTTTACATAATGGCGAGTACATGTGTTGTTGACCAATCTAAAGCCACCCGTTTTCATATGTTGCTCTTTGAATCACAGGCAACCTGCAGTGCCTCTTCAAGATCCTTGCAAGCCTGTTATTTGGGTTTGCTGCCCTTTGTAAGCAGACCTCCCCAAAATACCTTCGAAAAGTGTTTGCAAGGATCTTGAATGCCAGACTACTGGCATTTTAAAGTAAACTGCTACCAAGTAAGTCAATAAGCTTAGAATTGCAGACTGAAACTTTGACCCTAAACACATATGCACAGCCGATCCAATAGTATGTGGACAGAGAAGCTGTGTCTACAAGAACTGATTCCTTTTTAAAAACCTAAAGTGGGTTGGTAAATCCAGCTCTCTGGTCTCCCCACTGAATGGTCACTGAATTTGATGTTTGTTTTCACAAAACGGCTCCACACACACAATCACCTGTCTAATAGATCGGAGAGGGGCCCACGCACATGGCACCTAATTGTGCAAAAGAGCTCCCCATCCAAGCCTGCTACCATGTGCAAAGCACCCTTAAGATGGATCAAGATCAGTGGAGGCTGGTGGCTCTGATGTCAGTGGGGTGATGAATCTGTCCTGGGGTTCAGTGAGAACCAATCAGAACTCTAAAGAAGCTACCCAAAGTGTAGACGCACCTTGGATAGCTATTTTAGAGTTATAACTGAAACCCGGAGAAAATTCACTGCCCCACTGACATTGAAGCCACTAGCTTGCACTGATCAAATTGATATTCCTGCAACTACAATACGCTGTGGAACCATTCAAACTTATTCACCTATCCTCTGATTGCTACCCCAAAGGCCTTGGCCATACTTTTGGTCCATACATGAGGAGTAAGATTTGAACAATCAGGAATGGTTATTTGTTGCCACCATGGAATCATCCAGGGGAAGTGGTGGTGTTCCAAGGCCTGCAGTGTAGGGCAGAGTCTTTGCAAATGATATTCAGAGCCATGCTGAGGAAGAAAACTGTCTCTATCTAGGAGGATAAAGCTTTGGAAAGGCTGAATATCCAGGTTTTCTGCACCTATTCTGCACCCTCCCAATTACCCCAATCCATAGGATGAGTCTACAGAAGATGAGGCAGGGACTGCCGAACCCAACTCACACATGACGCATGGATATTATAACCACACACACAATAGTTTCCCTAAACATAAATATATTTGCCAATTGTCAGCAAGGAAAATCACTTTCCTATAAATGTGTGAAGTGCATCAGTGAGTCACTCATATAAGCTCCACACAGATAGCCAAATGTATTGTAGGGAACCAACATTCACATGGGTTTTTCACATTATGAGTAGCTAGCATACTTATGTTTAGTAGAATCCCCGCCCCCTGGCCACAAAAAAGGAAATGCATTGCCCAAAAAGAGGACCGAAGAGGGCACAGATTTGCATAAAATTTGTATATGCTAATTAACATCTAAAGATACAACTTTAGAAAAATAATAATTACAATATAAATAGAAATACATTACATCTCACTATAGCATGGCCTAGTATGACCTATGTGCCTGCCTCTTAAGCATTCTGTTCAGGTGCTTCTGGTTGATGGGCATAAGTTTTTGTGGTTCTTTATTTTTAAACTGGGATTGGGACAGGACACTCTTTCAAATAGAGGACCCCTTCAAATAGAAGGCTGTCTTCTGGCAGTCCTTCAAATACAGGACTGTCCCCCGTAAAAGAGGACTCCTGGCCACCCTAATAGGGAAGAACTGACACGTCCAGAGCAGCCATGTGGCAACGGAGATGGATTTGTAGGGTAAAAAAAATGTTCCTTTTTCATTTCTTTTTGAGTGTGAAGTTTATTCTTATTCTCCTTGGCTGACAGGGCTGTTAGAATGTTGGTCTGGTCTCTGCAAAAGCGCTGTCTTCTGTGGGTCGAGGCCTTCCATTGATCATGAGCTATAAATAAATTGAGTGCTAAATTCGTATGAGGTCCTTCCAGATAATCAGAACTTCCAGTATGAACGCATTACACAATTTCTCCCTACTTTTTTTCCTGGTCATGTCTGAGATCTAACCTCATGATTACAAGGCACTAGGTAGGTAGAACCCCTCTCTTTCTGTTCTTTTTTATTATACAATACAAGTTCAGTGGGCCATAAAGTCTCCACCATTCAGGTTTTAATAATAGATGATCCTCTGCTCTTCCTCCCCCCCCCACCCCCCACTAGCTTTGCATGTGTAGCCAAGCTGTGGTCAGATAATGCAGCTGGCCCTTTGTTTAGCACATTTGGTGAAGAAGAATGACCACAGGGAAGGGAAAGCTTTGTTACTTTCATATGCGTTTCAGATATGCAAGGATTACAGTTGCCCACTGACCTGATTTTGACACACACACACAAAACAACAACAACAACAACAACAAAAGCCTCCACTATGTCCTGAATCATAAAGCCACTCGTTTTAAGACAGGGGTGGATCTTGGATTTCTAAGGTGTAGACACAACAGGGAATTACACATTGGTTGAATTCTTTAAAAACACATAAGAATCTGTCTGCTCCCTGACTTCCAGGGATTCCTAATTGGCCACTTCTGTATTGCATCCCCAAAAAGGAAATGCGTCCCCCAAAAAGGACAAAAGAGGAAACCTGTTTGCATAACATTTGCATATGCTTCCCAGTGCAAACTCTTGATGGGCAACTTCAAGTCACCGTCTCTCCTTCTTTGACTTTAAACCAGACATGGATTTGACAGCCCTTCAAACAGAGGACACCTTCAAATTTAGGACCGTCATCTGTAAAGTAGGACACCTGGCTACCCTAGTAACTTGTGGCAGATAATGTCATAGCGTGGAGCTTTCAGCTGCTTGTGGAAAATGGCAAGAGGCCAGGAAAACAAAAACATCACAAACAATAGTCACTCTATTTGCACTTAAGAAAAAGACCGCCTTCTACACAGTAGTGAATGTTCCCCAAAGAGACTGCCAACCAGAAGGTCTAGACAGAAATCTTTCTTGAGATCCGTGCCCTCTGTTGTTCTAACCCCAAGAGCTTCAACGTGCGATGAAAGCTATTGAATTAAAAAAAAAAAAGGAAGATGGCAAAGTACAAAGTGCAATCTCCGGCTGTTCACCCACTGCCATTACTGCGGCTTCTGGAGAAATCCAAACATCTCTGCACTGAGAATAAGCCCCTCTTATCGTTGTATATAGAAGAGAAGTTGTTGTTGTTTATTCGTTCAGTCGTTTCCGACTCTTAGAGCGCTTCTTTCTACCAGCACCCCCTGGCATACGGCGATGGACCCAAATCAATGTGCTGGAAGAATCCGCATACCAAATGCATCAAGAAGCAAAGTTAATGAGGGAGTCAATAGATGTAGACTGGGGGACGCTTAATAAAAATGTAAGGAGTTATCATTACTATTTTTTCTAGGAACATACATTTTTGAAGTATAAAAACTCCACAGGAAAATGTGATTTGATGTCAGCTTGTGATGTCCCAGTGAGACGCTCTGTTAAAGAACAGAAGTATAGTTTCTGTCTATCTATCTAATTTATATCTCGCCTTTCCACTGCAAATAGGACTCACGCCGGCTAAGAATGAGAAGGTTGTTTAAAATTATTTTCCTGCATGTTCAAATAAAGGCTTGCTTTGTTGCCTCCTTTCATTAAACCAAGGTTCGAAATGTATCTTGGCCTAATCAGATTAACTTCCCATATTGTCAAGAGAAGGGGAACAGGCAGCTCAGGCTGCAACAGGCTGCAAAACCAGTGCAGGTGGCCCTTAAATTAATACTGTTATTGGCAGGTCTCCCAGCATCAATGTCATGGCTAGCTGGGCAAGAGCTGCCTTTACAAAGAAGGGAAGTATTTAATGGATTGTACTTAGTCTTGTTTTTATACAGGGAACAACTCAGCTGACTCGCCTTCTGCGATCATACAAGGAACACCTGGTCCAGCCAGGATTATTGCAGGCTGGCTGGATTTGGGAATAGCGATAGGGCAGATAGATCTGGATCTAGATTTGCAGGGTCTGCTCTTTTCACTCCTACTGTGGAAAGTGCAATCTTCACATGATAGGCCCAATATGCAGGGCCAGCATCAAGGGTAGGCATGCTTGGGCACCTGCTGAGGGTCCACCCAGCAGGCCTACTGACAAGAGCCCCTGGGGAGTTGCTCTGCTCATCACCATTGCAACCTGCTTATTTGCCTGCATCAGATTCTGGCCCAGACAATGGTGGTGGGGAGAAGTAAGAGCCGTAGATGCCACTGCATACTTCCTCACTGGCTGTCAAGCAAGCAAGCGGTAGCAAGGAGGAGGAGGTGGTAGAGGAGCAGCAGCAGCAGCAATAGCAGCTGGTGAAAATGGCAGTGAGAAGGTAGGCTCACTGAGGGAGGGGATCCACTGCAGGTGTCTGCAACATTACACCTATACTAGGCCCGCCGCATAAACCCTTCTCAGGCCGAGCATCACCACTTGAAAACCTGAGGGAGGGTTAAATAAAACCTTTCCCCTAGCTATGAGGGAAACAGGTTATATATAGGATCTGTTTTTAAATGTACTGTGGGTATATTCTGGTGAGGGTGTTTGATAACTGTAAAGCAGGTAAATAATGCCAAGCTGACACGTGGTAATTGGTACCGTATTTCTTCGATTGTAAGACGCCATCGATTGTAAGACACACACTAATTTCAGTACCACCAACAGAAAAAAAACCTCTAAGACACACCCGCGATTCTAAGACGCACCCCATTTTTAGAGATGTTTATATGGGGGGGAAAGTGCGTCTTAGAATCGAAGAAATAGGGTAGCTAACAAAATAAGTTTGTTGCAATGTTAAAAGTTTCAAATGAAAATATGCTTCCAATCCTGCCTAATCCAAACCTCCCCCACACCAACCACCTCTCTCTCTCTCCTCACACCAATCCTAAAACCTTAGCAATTAATCTCCTCTCACTCCACAAACAATTCCAATCTCTACTCCCCAACAACACCCTAACATAACCTCCTCCTCCCTTCAGTCACTCTTTATATACCCCTTCCCCCACCCTACCTAATACATCGCAAATCACACCCACTCAGTTCTAACATTTTATACTCACCAGACATACTAATCTAGATGTATACCAGATACTCAATTGTGGGGTAACGCCACAGTGTCTTACTGAAAGGCCGTCAAAAACCTGGAGCTGGCACTGCCAACACGGGCTCAAAAAGTTCCAAATGGACTGTAAGCTCTAGTTTGAAATATTACTATCTGAAAATATTAGTGTCTGTAATATCCAGATTTTACCTGAAAAATTAGCCATGTTCAGGTGTTATGCCCAAACAGGCTCTCTAAACGCATGTAGGGCCCCCGTCTATAATATGTCCACAATTCTACAATGTGGAATTTTTGGCCCTAATAAAGGTATTGCCCAACTCTAGATTTTGGATTTCACGTCGGTTGCACTTAAAAAAAATGTCCTGAGAGCAGAAACCACAGGTCCCAGCCTCCCTGTTCCCAAACACATGTGAGTACAACTCTCCAACTTTTAAGTGTTTTTATTTTATGTGAACCACCCAGGGAGCTTCAGCTATGGGGCGGTATACAAATGCAATAAATAAAAAAAAAATAAAAAAATATCCGGGTCAGGGCTTTTTGGCACAACCTCGTTCCCCACTCAGTCATGTATTTAAGTACGGCTATTTTAGGGCTCCAGCAAACATGAAAAGAACCCCTCTTCAGGCATCCCTACTTACTGTGGGGGGATCGGGGACTGAGGAGATGGGGTCACCACACACTACTCCATGCCCCTTACATGTGTTTAGATACTCTGTTTGGAAAATGTCTCAATTTTCATAGATAATGATGAAGTTCCTTATGTAATTTCATGATTCCCTCCTCCAGACCTTATTAGCATATTTACTAATTTGTTTATTAAATGTAGATCTCACCCTCTGACACACTGGGCCTTCAGATCGGTGATACAGCTGCCAGAGTTCTTTAACAGGGGACATGACAAGTAGGTTTCCAGGCCTGTGTCACTATGGAAACCTGATGGATGAAGAAGCTCCTGGCTTTTCCTCTGCAGCACTACAGCACCACCACTGCAGACAACAAAGGGTGGTATTGCAGCTATGAATTCATCAGGGACCAGGTGACACAGGGAGGTAATGGGCAACCACCTAGTCCTATAAATCTACTAACTCTGAGCAAATTGTCACTCATGTGTATACTGAGCTGCTTTTTGAACTTCCCATCCCAACACAGACAATGAATCTACATGCTGCAGAGAGCTTTTTTCAATCCCAGTGGCTGCATCGCATGGTCTGAGAGATACACCCAAGAGGATCCTGTGCAACGTTGCAACAGGGGCTGGAGCACATATATCAGGTTGCATGCACACTCTGAGAGTCAATCCCCACCATCCTTTGCTACACTGAAAGGGATCATAAGGTATAGTATGTCAAAGTACATGCTGCTTCATTGGGACTTCTTAAAATATTGCCATTTATTTTATTATTACATCTATTTCTCACCATTTTCCCTCTAAGGAACCCTCTTTCGTTTATTTTATTCTAACAGCAACCCTGTGGGGTAGGGAAACTGAAAGTTACGCAGTGAGATTCATGGCCAAGTGGGGTCTTAGACTTGGATCTCCCGAGTCCCAGTCCAACATTCTAAGCATTATACCAGACACCCATCACAAGCAACAACTTGCTTTACTTTCCTGTGCAGTTGGAAAGGTCCTGAAGAGTTCAGAAGACTGTGTGTGGCTTTCACGTACATCTATTGCATGTACACATGTGAACACACCACAACACCAGAAACATCATAATGCAACCCTAAATGAGGGCTAAAGTGCAAGCGTCAGTGGCAGACGTGCCTTTAAATGCAGAGCTGCAGCAAGGTATAAAATGGAGTGGTTGCTATTTAAAGTGAAAAGGGGTGACAGCTGCTTTTCTACATGAGGCTTTTAACCTGCACCTCTATCAAAGCTTCTGCTTCAAGATTCTTTGTGGGATTAAGATCAGCTCCTTTAACATGTTTTTCCCCCTCAAGGGATTTCTTTCTCTGCCTTACCATATGTTCCATTACACAACTCCTAGGTGGCGCTGTGGTACAGTGGAACTGTGCAAATACACTAGGATTTCTTACCGCCATTCACAAATTTAGTAGGCTTTCCTCGTTGGAAACCCCCCTCACTAAAACAGTTGCAAAGCACAGGAGGTGCTCTAAAGGATGGTGGTGGCCATGCACCCGCTAACTACCATGAGTGAGGAATCATGACTGCACAATAAATCCCTCATGTAGAAATGTTCCCAGCCTGACTCACTTCTGGTATCAACACCAGGCTGGGGAGAAATGACCATTAGGGATAGATTTCTAGAGGGAAGGATGGAAAGTCGTGAACAGATGGCAGAACCTGACTAAGGGATGTTGGGGGTTGTAGTCCAACACGTCAGGGCCAGATGTACACCAAGCGGGATATGACACTTCGAAAATGGTTTGAAGACTGTATAGGGAGTGTGTCCTGGGCCCCAACAGTTGTCACTACTGTTATAAACCGTTTTAAAGCAGTAGTGTAGATCCTGCCCTGGAGGGCCCTGCATTGGGGAAAGCTGAGGTAGGTAATTTTAGACCCTGGACCAAATTTCTTATGGGAGTCATGTGTATTATTTTAGTTGCGAAGCACAATTAACATTTCGGTTACCCACCACCAACCACTATCATTACACACTCTACAACTGCTTCTACATTACAGTTATATTAGCGGAAAAACAAAACACCTGTTTGCCAAACATGCAGTTTGGCATTTAAAACCATCATGACTACTCCACAAAATGGAGTTTGTTTCTGATGCCCAGATACAAAATACATTGACTTGAGAATAAATACCATCAGAGGCTGCATGTTCAAAATGCAGTGGGAACGCAACCATGACATACAAATAGGGCAAGTGGAACTTTCCTGTGTACAATAGTCACAAGAGCAAACTGTTAAAGCGAACGAAATACACAAGCCATATTGCATTAAAAACAAAAAAGTAAATAAAGCCTTACTAAATTAATCATTGCCCCATTTCTTTAATATCATTCTTTTCCTGTCTTTGAAGTGCTGTGGAATTTTGGTACCTGAGGAGAAGAAGTTGATTTTGTCTCAGATACACACACTGGCACCAAACTGTCCGGCGTGCACACAAAAGGAACATGAATAAGGCAGGGATGCACTTGTTCCAAATATAGTTTGGAACCTCCAGGTATTATTGTACTAGAAAACCTAGGGTTGGCTGTTGCTGGGAAATCCAGCTGTTTTGCAGCTTGCCAGATTTCCACACACACCCAACTCAGCTTGCATTTGCGAGCCAAGCCATGGGTTCAGTCCCCAAAATCCAGGAATGTTTTTTAGATTAAAAAAAAATGCTTAAAAAGAAATTGTGCAAATTGCAGTTATAATTTGCACAAATTACGCAAATTGCTTTTTGCACATATTTTAGAAACAAACAAAATCTGCAGACTTGCCCAACTCCATGCAGACCGAGATAGGCCAGCTCGCGGGAAAGGAAGCCCAGGGGGCCAAGCTGATTAAAGTCTGGTGAGCTTCATCCCCTGGACGGATTCTTCTGATATCCCTAGCGACTCCTATTATCCCTCACCATTGGCTATGATGGCTTGGGCTGATGGGGATTGCAGTCCAACAATAGCTGAAGGGCCGCACATCTCCCACCCCTGTTTTAAAGCTTGCAAAATACAGGTTTAGTGGCATGGCTATCTTGTTAGTTGTTTTCAGTGGTAAAAAGAACTGTTTACATAAGCGATTTACCCCAAAATGCAGGTAAAGAAATGTAGGCAAATATACCTTTTCCTACTTCCTGCGCTGATGTGGACATGTCCTCAACCACCGCCATTCTGATGCCCTTGTTGCTTCTCTCCTGGATGAGGCCCTTGAGAATTTCAGCTGTGGGATAGAAATAGGCCTCACTCACCAGCATACTTATTTTCTTCTTAAGATGAAAGGGCTTATGGGTGCAGTCCTATGCACGTTTAGACAGAAAAAAGTACTACGACTCCCAGCATTCCCCAGCCAGCATGCTGGAAGTTGTAGAACATTTTTTCCTGCCTAAACATGCATAGGACTGCACCCTAAAGTGCATTTACTGTTAGTCATGTGTTCAGACAAGGACGCTTAGCCTGCCACTTTATTTTGTAGAAAAAGCAGTTGCAGGCCCCTGATCTAGAACGTGCTCCCCAATCTATGCCAGTTTTCTGCTAAAAATTGCCCTTTACCTGTCTGAGGTGCTGTTTTCAATCATGACCATTTTGAGTGACAAAAAGCAGCCAGCTTTTCAGCACAAAACAACAGCAATAACAACGTGGGGTCCTAATCCAAATTGAGAACATATTATTGATAATCTCCATTGCTGCTTTTTCTACAAATAAAAGCAACCGGGTTAAGTACCCTGGTTTGAATCCGTGACTATCTTCCCATATAGTTTGGCTCTAACACTTTGAAAAATTCCATGCATTGACACTGAGCTGCCATCTTCCCCAAAATTACAGTGCACAAAAGCCAATGTTTTCCCTACCACCACCTCATGCCCAACCCTGCTCTGCCTTGCACAGCACATCAATTTGCAATATTTACTGTGATCATCTTGTCGCCAGTCTTACTGCTGCTCTGCTGACTTGAATCTCTTGGGGAAACAGATTTCTTCTTTGCTTGATCTCTGAGTTCCCTCCCACTACATACATTACCTCAAAACACATTTGTTAACTTGAATGGCATTTGTAAAACTGCAATCCCATTAACACAGCAAGTAACCTAATACATGAGCTGCTCATCAGTCATTTAATTGGGACATCTTGCTCTCTTCCCAGATGTTGCCTTTCAGCAGATACTATTGTGCTTCTCAAAAATTTGGGTAATTATAGGCCCTATCAGCGTAGTGGGTGAGATTGGCTGGCTTCAGCCACCTCCTCTCTTCTCTTGTAATGGCTTCATTGCATAGTAAATCACTCTGTTCACAGTGGGAAGAGACATGTGTCAAACAGGAAAACTTTTAGAGCCACTTCCTCCTATTGGCTTAAGAGTGGAAGTATTTCTGACAGCCCAGCCTGGCAACATTGCATGTATTTCTGACGTGGACACCCATTATACTATTTAAAAAAGGAAATAGTCACTGACAATGGAAATATTTTGGCTACATAGTGGTTTTATAGCGTGCATTTTACAGCTGCCATAAATACCATGCTTTCTGACAACCCCCAAAACATAGAGTTCTCCAATCACCACAGTCAGATATTGGCCTCACCAACAGCTCTAGGTTTTTGAGGGCCCTTGGGCCAGACATCCTCAATGGGTCCCCTCTCTCAGCGAGGCTACCTTTTCACCACCATTGTCACCAGCTGCTGTTGTTTTCATCATCTTTCTCATTATTACTACCATTTGTTTGATAAGGTAAGCAGAGAGCCAGTGAGCAGATAGGCAGTGGCATCTATTGCTCTTCCTTACCACCACCACCATCATCATTGTCTGGACCAGAGCACGCAGGTCAGCAAGCAGGTTGTAATGGTGAAGTGGAGGAGCAACTCTAAGGGGCTCCTTTCAGTGGGCCTCTGCTGTGGTGTGGGCCTTTGGCAGGTGTCAAACCATGTGTACCCTTGACTCTGGCCCTGCCACCATTTTCCATCTACCCTGTGCTACCCTTGGCATCATTAGTAGCTGCCATCCTACCACAGAAGGAAAAGCCAACGTGCTATACTAGCCTTCCCCAACCAGGTGAAATGTTTTGGACTTCAGCTCCCATCAGCCCCAGCCAGTATGGCTAATTGTTAGGAATGCTGGGCGATGCCACCCCAAACATCTAGAGGGTAGGGGAAGGCAGCACAATAGCAAGGTGACACAATTCGCCATTGTACCAACTCTAGGCACATTGTGCAAAGCGCCATTATTCTAGCAGAGAAGCAAAATTTAAGTATTTTGGCCTTTCACTTTTGCACCCTCTTCTACTTAAAATTGGTATGCATTGTGTAGAATATTAGGAAAAAAGACAAATCCCTACGTGCAATCAAAAATTGACTGAAACACTAGGAAGGGGTATGAGGGTAAACAGGGAAGGGAAGGTGTTTCCAGACGGAGTGCCCCTGGTGCTAACAACCCACAGCCAATGGTGCAGCTGTTCCATCTTTCCTTCCGTAATGTTTTTTTTTTCAGGCAAGAAAAAGAATGAAAGAAGCAATTGGAAAACACAGGAGCACTACTAATTGACGATGACATTTTCTGACCCCTCCCTGTAAAATTCTGTGAATGAGGCAAGATGATTGCACAATAAAAGAAAACCTTGTCTAGAAGCACCCATAGAGAAGAAACACAGAACTGTGGATTATAGGCTAATTTCTATCATGAAAGCAAGCGAATTCCCTCTGGTCCAATAGTTAGTAGCTAGTGGCATATTGATGTCTTGAAATGATGCCAAGTAGTGTCCTGAGTTTCTATAACCCCGACTAAATGACATAGCAGCCATTAGTGTGGTGATCTATGCACCACCATTAGTGGTGGTGCATAGACCAGCTGGGAAATGCCCTGCTCCTTTGTGAAACGTGGAACAGACCATCCCACAAAGTTTAGCCTTTGTTGGTTGGTTCTCGAAAAAAGACCCGTCCATATATAATTGATGGGGAGCAGTATACACAAAGTTCCATGAGGCAGCCTTGGGGATGTTCCCTTCCATTTTAAGTCTGGGCGCTACATGCTCCTCCAGCCCATTGGGGGATGGGCAATCCTCAACCTGCCAAGGAGGGACTTGCATGGAGTTGAAACTGACTAGCCTCTGGCAACGTCTGGAGAATTCACCTCAGCCATGACCCAGTTCGCACATCACAGCTTCCATGAGTTGTCTAAACCATGGATTAGTTGTGACGTGCCTTCTTCCCACTTCTGCTTTGCAAAATAACCCTTTCCTGAATTATTTGCCCTGACATCCGACCCCAGTATTCTGGGTTGTTGAGGGAGAAACGATGCAGAGTTTTAACACATGGTTTGTTCCTGGGTTGTTTTTCAAAGCAGAAGTGGGCAGTGGTTGGGAGGCAGCATGCTCACTCGATTCCAAACGGTCACAACTACCCATGGTTTAAACAACCAGTGGGTACTCGTTACATGTGAACTGGGCCTCTGAGCCCACCTAAACTGTCAAGGCAAAATATGAAGGGTTGCTGTGTGGGGATTAAACTGACAAAGGGCCTCTCTACTTGCGTGCATATCCATTCCAAAAATGCAGGCATGCAGGGTTGGGGGTTGGGGTTGGGGTTGGGGTTGGGTTGTGACCATTAGTGATGCAGGCATCTATATGAGTCATCCAACCTAACTCCAGATAGCACTCCAAACTAATTAACCGGGGAAAGAATGATATTTTTCACAGCTACAAAATACCTTTGTTAGAGAGGTGGATAACCCCCAAACAGAAATACTTCCTTAGCTGTGTAAGCAGTTTGGAGCTCACCGACAAAATGAGAAGCAGATGTGTTTTGAATATGAACCATTTGTCTGAAAAGGCCCTGTTTCTACTGCCCTGTACTCCTCTGTGCTGCATCTTCTGTGTTACCAGATGTTCATGTTGCTTTCCTGGTGCAATTCCTTTTGGGTACAGACTCTTCCAATCCTATTAGCCACTGACTAATAGGACCAAAAGGACGTCAGCAAATGTTCCCCAAGGCTTCCAATTTTGTGGGGGGGTTTGTGAGTCTTCCTCTAGAATGAAGATATAAATCCCCCATGAAGTGGCACTTTGTAAACAAAGGATTAATCTCCACAGAAATCAGCACAACCACAGAAGATGTGATGACAAAATATATGACTATTCCATTTTAGAATGCACTTGCAGGTCCAAACAATGTTGGTGCAACTTTTTCCACTTTACCCTCAAACCACAGTCCTTTCAAACTGCATGCAATTCCTGAGCATTTAAGAGTCTTGCAAGTGCCTTGAGATGCCTTATTTAACAGTAAATAACTAAAAGAAAAAAACAAATGAAGAAATATTAATCTTACTCCATGAAGGGTTTAAAGATGATTTCCCCTGAAATGCAGAGGCTTCTAAATACTTTACACATCAGGGGGTATTGAGCCTCTTTCAGCCCAAAGGCCAACTTCAATTTCAGAGAAACTCTCATGGGCCACATTCCAGACATGGATCAGGCCTAAGGCAAAAGAGGCGAGGCCAAAAAACAAACAAACAGCATATTGCAGCTTAAAGCTCTTGCTGCCAGTAACTAGGCCTGAGAGCTTCTTTTCATGAGTGATTTATTGCACTCTCATGATTGGTCACTCATGGAAGTTTGTGGGTCCTTTACATAATGCCGTCAAACTTCAGGATGTCTCCCACACTTTCCCGCAGCAATCTCGCTTTAAAAATTGTTTAGACCTAATGCAGCATTTAAAATAATTACAGAATTAATTCCACCACTAGATGGCACTGTTTCACTGAATTTTATGGAACATTGCCAGGAGGGGAAGTTTTCAATTACAAATCATGCCATCTAAAGAAGCCCGTGGTGAGTATGGAAATACCGAGGGGGGAAAACCTGGTAAAGATGCATTCTCTCCCTCTTGAAGTAGAGATGCCCTTAGGAGAGGCATTTCAACCTTTTAGAACTGGGGGAAAAACTACTCAAAAGCCAGAAAACTACCAAATGATCAGTGATTGGGGGGAAAGAGGTGGGGCCTGGGGAAGGGGCGTAGCCATTTGGGAACAGCAGAGGCCTGGATTTGTCACCCACTCCTGAGATGGGCGTTTCAGCTGATCCAGCAGGGCTCTTATGTTCTTATTTCATTTCATTTCATTTATTGCATTTTTATACCGCCCAATAGCCGAAGCTCTCTGGGCGGTTTACAAAAATTAGAACTACAACAATATTTGACAATATACTAATCAACAACATCACAATAATACTCAAAAATATACTAAATACAAGTTCACAGCAAAACAAACCAGATAAAAAGATAAAAAGAAAAGAAAGCTTGGTTGGAACAGCGTTTCTCCCCCTGAAGCAGCACCTCCCTTCAGCTCCAGCCTTGCTTTTTTTTATGAATATGTTGAGGATGGGAAGCTCCATACCATAGTAAAAGTAGGTACAGTCGATCGAATATAACCCTAATTGTTTCTTCAGGAAAAAGTATCCACTTATTTTACTTCTGTCATGGTCCAAATTTCAACACAGCAACAATGCAAAACAAATGCAGAAACTCCATTTCAGGTTGCTAAAAGATGGAGAGAGATTCACAGGCCTGCTTTTCAAGATTAAATTAGAAGAGAGAAAGATTTTACAGCATGTGCTGTAGTTGCTTTTTTACCTGATAGTAAGAGAGATATCAGTGAGGGATAGTCACATTTTGTCTGAAAACGGGGGCAATGGTGGCGGCACACTGTAGTTGAAAGGAATGAGAAATTCCCAAGATGTTTACCACTTGTTTGTTTGATTTGAAGAATAGTAAGTATATGTTAACTGAGAGCAGTTGTCACCCCATTTAAGGTTGTTTTCTATACTTCAATTTCTTTGTTTGGCAGAAATTGGTGCAATAAAAACCTTGTCTAATTTATCTTTTTCCGGCTCTGGAGTTGAAGATGATCACAAGATTCCAAACAATGCAACCCGATAGCAATGTCTTTCAAGGGACAAAGCACATGTTTAAATAGGGCAAACTGTAATATCTACTCCAAGGTAAGTCCCACTGAATTCCATTGGGCTTGGTCCTAGGTGAGTGTGCTATGCATACATACCTGGGAACAAGCCTCCTTGACTTTGCCCAGTGGGACTTAGATGTCCATAGGATCGCACTGTAAGTGACTTAACCTTCACAGGATTTATAACTGCTTTGTTTCCATTGATCTGTCCCTGATGTTTAAAACCTAAATACTGCAGATTATATCCTCTGTGTTTCCTAACTGTATTTTCTATTAATAATGGGGAAAGGCAGGGGGAAGCTAGTCAAAGCAAAGATGCTAACAAGAACAACAGCTACAATAATAATTTAACACTTTGGGGCGGGATTCATAATCTGCAAACCATCCATGGTGTAACAGATCCATGCAGACCCAAATACACTGTGAACTAGAAGCCATTTCCTCATCATGGTGCTTAGCAAGGTGATCAAGAATGTGGAAAATCACGTTCAGGCTATTCCTGTGCAAGTCACACAGGAAGTCCAGCCACAGCAAGCCTGCAACTGGAGAAAGGCCTGCTGCACTGGTGTCCCGTATTCAGTGGTGTTAGGATAGAGTGTCAAGGATCCAGTCCAAAACCAAGGTTGGCATTCAGTACACAGGATGATGCAGAGAGGAGTAGGGAACTACATGGACCAAGACTGAGAACTAACATTCAGACATTGTTCTTAAACTGAAGGCTTTTAAGCCAGAGCCCCACCGAGATCACAGCTACAGGCCATTAGTGCTACCTGAGGGAAGGTCTACTCATGATCAGGGCCTTGCTCATGAGTATACCTTGATGCTCAAGGTGTCCCTGTTCTTTAAGTAGATACTTCTGCATCCAGCAGCCGGTGGACTCTTGACCTTTAGACACCTGGGCAGGATCTACACCACCACTTTAGAACGGTTTATAGCAGTAGTGATAACTGTTGGGGCCCAGGGCACATTCCATAAACAACTTTCAACCCGTTTTGAAAGTGTCATACCCTGCTTGGTGTAGATCTGGCCCTGTGCTTCCTGGGGGGATACGGCTGCTTGACTTCTGCCTCTGAATCTGAGGGTCAGGGTCAACAGCTGTCCCCCCCCCCATCCCCACCCACGGGCCCATTATCCCAGGCACATACAGCTCCTCTGTAATGCTTGGCTTGGAGAGCTCAAGGACATCTTCTGAAGAGAAGCAGAATACTGCCTGCAGTGGAAATCCATGGCAAAAAAATAATAAAATTCACTGTAAGCCTGTAGCTGAATTGCTGTTGATCAGCCTGCTTGCATGTATACTGGCCATTTTATAAAAGCACGGTCCGTGGGTCAAAGATGTCTGAGGCGCACAAATGTGGCTCAGCATACAACACTGGTTCCTCTAATATGGGCTTCAGTGAGCTTGTCCTAAGCTTATCATTCAAATATCACTTGGGCTGAATGAAATACTTCATTCGAAACTTGCCTGGATAGTGGTTTTGTTTGTTTCCTAAGGGTGACATTTAGGTGGTTTGTACCTTCAAAGAGGCACAGGCCTCCACAGTCTCTGTCAGGAAACCGTGTTGAGGCTCACCTACCATAAAAGCATAAGCTCTAGGCAGGGACCGTTTAGTCCCCATGCGCCTCAAGACCAAAAGACACAGATACTCTCATCTTGTTTTACAAATATCTGACTGCTGTTTTTCTCTAGGCACGCCTTGTGTTGAGAGATACTATCGAGGAGAATGTGTGGTCAAATTATTTATAGCTGTTGTGGTTTTCGCGATAGTACATGGTAACTGAATTATGTGAAACCGAGCCTAACAGAAATATTCTCCATTGAAGAATGTGTGACAGATTCCCCCCCCCCCCCCCACTATGCTTATCTGCAAAAATATAGAGAAGTGGAACTAATTGACAGGAGTTTGAAAGAAAGAAAGAAAGAAAGAAAGAAAGAAAGAAAGAAAGAAAGAAAGAAAGAGCTATTGTTAAGTTACACCAGCTTTCCCCAACCTTGTGCTCTCCAGATGTGTTGGACTACATTCCCATCATCCCCAGAAATCATGATTGAGAAAGATTGGGTTGCACTACTATGAGCATTGTAGCTAAACGGGATAATTTCACTTAAGAGATAATATGTATTGAGAGACAAAATAAACAATCAGCACTCCCACTACATTGATGTAGCTATTGTTAGATTATAACATTTCAGGCTGAAGGTGCATGGGTGGATGTTTGAATGATTCTTCCATATAGAAAGGGTGCCGGCTAGGCTAGAATCATTTGTCTTAACATCTAGTTTTCTACGGGCTGAGAGTTATTGTTTTGACATGGAAGAATGTTAGTGACATGAAGTGATTCACCACCTGCAGTTTAAATGATATGGGGGCTGCCTGTACAGTGGCGGGTTGGCGCTGTGATAAGCAAAACCCTGCACTTTTGCTGCATTGGGGTGGCAGTGGCTGATCCTTAGGCACAGCAAAAGTGCGGGGTTTCCAGCTGCCAGACGTACTGCGACTAATCAGGGGTCGCCATCCGCCTGGCGACGCGTCTGCATCAAGGATGGAAGGAAGAGCCGTATTTATTTATTTATTTATTTAAGTATTTTTATGCCGCCATTCAGCCAAAAAAGGCTCTCATGGCAGCTTACAAAAGAATTTCTTGACAGTCCCTGCCCACAGGCTTACAATCTAAAAGACATGACACAAAAGGAAAGGGGATTGGGAGGGAGGAGGAGGAGGGGGAAAAGGAAAGCAAACTCAGGCACTACAATCTTAGTTGGAAAGTTCAGCAGTTACAGGTGAGAGCAGGAGGGAGGGGGCTCTCAGCTGGAGCTGGACCCAGGCACGGTGGAGAGGTGCCTGGCTGCTGCTTCCTCCCTCTCTGGTGGCCTCTGCAGTTACAGTTGGTAGCAGGAGGGAGGGGGCTCTCAGCTGGAGCTGGACCCAGGCACGGTGGAGAAGTGCCTGGCTGCTGCTTCCTCCCTCACTGATGGCCTCTGCATATTTGCCTCTATGCATCCTGAAAAGTCGGGGTGAGTCTCTGGAAAGCCCCGCAATGGCTTCAAGGTGGCTGCTGAGCTGTATAACTGATGCAGCCGCACTGCAGAGCCACCTCGAGGCTTCCAGTACATATTGACAGCACCATGGTCTGGAAACAGTGTTACCATGTGAGGAGCTCAGCACCAGGGGGTCAGCATCGTTGAGCGGCTGCCAAAATCCGTGTCTCAATAAGGGGAGCCCCGCGTATCTCTTGAGCCTCCTGGTCCTTCTTCTCTTCCTCCATGCTGTTCACCTACCCTCTCCAAACAAGCAAGAAGAGCAAGGAGAAGCAGCATTCATTTCCGCACACTCTGTCCTCTTCCCTTGGTGCAGATTGGATCCACCGGAGAGGCAAGCAAATGAGCCATGGCAACAGGGGTGAGGAAGAGGCTGTGGGTGTCCTCAGGGAGGAGAGCCAACCGAGAGTGTGTTGCCCAAGACCCCCATGTGGAAAGGGCATTGGAGAAGTAAGCTGTCAAAATTGGGCCTGAGCTTCCAAAACATCTGTTCCACTCACAGAAATACCTTTTAAGCATTGCTTTCTTTGCCTGCCCATGTTCTAGCCTGTATTTTACACATTAGCTGTCATGTTTTAAAGTATCATATTTTCTTTGAAGAAACACTCGCACCTTAAACCAAAGATTTGCTGAACTGCTGCTTCACAAAGCACAATGTTCTGTTGGCATTACAAGCCACATTATTTTAGCCTCCTAGGAAGCCACCCAGGTGCAAATGCTTTTAGAGGGGAGGGTCACGCCAGGGTTTAGGCACATCGAAACCGAAATTACCAAACAATGGATTTAAGCAGAAGCTATTTACAGGTTGTGTAAACCAATGCGTTTACATTCAAAGGTTTGCCTTGGTTCAGATTGATTTGAATAGAGGTCACTCATCCATTTGCCTGTGACAAGATTACGTTTTACTACACATAATATAAAATATTGATAACAAACGAAAAGGGTTAGGTGCTTTTTATTGCAGTGTTATTTCTAGTGTTGGTTATGTATTTTAAAGCTAGTGTGCTGTGATTAAAGCTGGTGTTTCTTTACAGAGGACACTCCTCTCTCTTTGGGGGGGGCAGGGGCCATCGACACTGAAAGCTGGACAACAGTTAGGCACAACGGTCACCTTGTCACAGCCTTTCCCACGATGGTGAGAGTCACCATATTTCTATTTAAAATGTAGTTTATTATTTCTAAATGTGTGCCTATGTGTATAAGGTAGCATATGCAAGTTGGATGCAAATCCATGCCCTCTTTTTTCATTTCATTTATTATATTTCCATACTGCCCCCATAGCCAAAGCTTTCTGGGTAGTTCACAAAAAATGTAAACCATTAAAATGCATTACACAGATAACAACAACAAAAAGAGCATTTGCATAGAAACATATAGACAGACATGTGTGGACAACATATATCTAAAAATGATTTTTTTAAACAATCAGCCAAAGACAGCCCAAGATGTAATTAAAACTCATTATATTCTGCCAAATACCTGAGAGAAGAGAGCAGTTTTTACCTGTTGCAGAAAAGATAACAGTATTGACATCAGGTAGGCCTCATCTGGGACATCATTGCATAACTGAGGGCCCAGCACCAAGAAGGCCCTCTCTTTGTTGCCGCCCTCCGAGCCTCCCTTGAAAGAAGCATCTGGAGGAGAGCCTTGGATGCAGCTTCATTCATGCCAGGAGAGATGCTCCATCAGGTATTGTGGTCCTGAGCCATGTAAGGCTTTATAGGTCAAAATGAGCACTTTGAATCAGGTTCAGAAGCATATAGGCCGCCAGTGTCAGAATTGGTATTATGTTTTCAGAACTCCTCGTCCCTGTTATCAGTCTGGGTGCTGCATTTTGCACAAGTTGCAGCTTCTGATCTGTCTTTAAATGCAGCCCCCATGTAGAGTGCAGTAATCTAACTTGGAGGTCACCAGAGTGTAGACAACTGGGACCATAGCTTGGGGGACAAAACCCCATACTGGAGAATCCATGGGGCTGAGCAATGTTCCCTAAGCACCACATTCTGGAGCTGGTGATCCAAGTAGTAGTGAAACGAGGACACCAGCTTAAGCTGGTAGAATCCACTCCTACCAAATTCAGCCTCGAGTGACAAAGATGGCTCCAGGAGGGCCCCCAAACTACAAACCTTCTCCTTCAGGTGCAACCCCATCCAGAACAGGCTGAGCACCCTCCATCCAGTCTGGATGGATTGAGTTTCAGTTTATTAGCCCTCATCCAGTCCATTGTCACAGCCAACATCCTATTTAGCACATCCACAGCCTCACCTGAAGAAGATGAAAAGGAGAAGTAGAGCTGCATGTCATCAGCATACCGATGACAATGTGCTCCAAAACTCCGGATGACCACGCTAAATGGTTTCATGCAGATGTTGCATAGCTTGGGAGACAAAACCCCATACTGGAGAATTCATGGGGCTGAGCAATGTTCCCTAAGCACCACATTCTGGAGCTGGTGTTCCAAGTAGTAGTGAAACCACTGCAGTGCAGTACCTCTCACTCCCAACTCGGGCAGTAGCCCCAGAAGAATACCATGGTCGATGGTATCAAAAGCTGATGAGAGAACACGGAGAACCAACAGAGTCACAGTCCCCCTGTCTCTCCCCCGACATAGGTCATCATCCTTGCCAAAACCCAGCCTGAACCCCAACTAAAGTGAATCTAAATAATCAGTCTCATCCAAGTGTGTCTGGAGCTGATTGACAAACACCTGCTCAGGAATCTTGCCCAGGAAAGGAACATTTCCCAACTGGCCTAAAATTATTAAGATTTTCCAGGTCCAGGGAGGTTTTCTTCAGGAGTAGTTTCACCACCACCTCTTTGAGATGGCCTGGGACTACTACCTCTTGCAAGGGAGCATTAATGACCTCCCTGGCCCAGCCAGCTGTTCCTTCCCTGCCAGTTTTTATATGCCAAGAGGGGCAAGGACCTAATATAGAAGTGGTTGTATGAACCTATCCAAGCACCTTGTCAACGTCCTCAAATAGTACCAACTGAAACTCAGTCAAGAAAACTAGACAAGTCTGCACTCTGGATACCTCACTAGATTCACCTGCTATAACACCAGAATCTAAGGGCTTTGCTAAATGAAGGGTTAGCCCAGGCTGATACCCGGGATCGCCCCTGTGCGTCCAAATGATGCACAGGGGATCCCGGGTTTAGGCAGGGGTCAACCCTTCCTTGCCCCGGGGTTATGGGCTCCACTTGTAGCCCAGTATTTCTGCAGTCCCGGGCTGAGCCTGGGACCGCGGAAGGTCTAGCCTGTTCCGCAGCTTTTCCCGGCTATGCGGCTTACTCGCACGTAGCCGGGAGAAGCCACGCATGGGGCAGGGGGAGAGATTGCGGCGGAGAGTTGAGATCACGGCCGGGGGGGGGGAGATCAGGGCCAGGGGGGGAGATTGGGGCCAATGGGGAGCGGGGAAACCTTTTTTAAAAAACAACAATTTACCATTGGCACTCGTGCACTCCTGCGCACCCAGCCCTTTAAAAATAAAAAAAATGACGGACGCGACGGGGCTTTCCTTTAGCCTGTCATGTCTGACATGTGGATTAGAGCAACAACCCGCGCTAGCTGCTGTGCGGGTTCGCCTCTCCTCCCAACCGGACTTTCAGGTAGGTCTAGCAAAGGCCTAAGTCCCAGTAGATGCAAGAGACTTTATCCAGGAAATGCTTAGCAAATACATTACAGCGGACTTCAGATGACTCCTTAATGCTGGCATATAATATCCTCCAGACAACTCTGAAAAGCTCCACAGTGTGGCAGATAGAGGGTTTAATAGAGGCAGCAAAATGTTGTTCTTTTTGCCGCCGGCACTGCCCCCAGAATAAACTTTACCACAGGCACATACCAATATTCGATTACATGCACTGGGAGTTCTTCTCCATCTGTACTCAAGCCATCTTCTATTTTATTTTATTTTATTTTATTCTCAGCTCCAGGGTATACCATGTAGTATAAGCTCTACTCTGAAAAGGACACTCAAGAGCAATCATTTTAACAGGCACTGTATCACAGATGTAATTGCATTGGCCTACCCCACAGGATTGTTTCTCAATGGATTATTGAGGTAATATGATATGAAAAACTTTTAAGCACTTAGCAACAGTGCTGTATACACATAACAAGAATCATTGGGCCTGTTCAGACAAATCACTAAGCCATGGTTAGGCTGCTAACCCTTTTGCAGCAAATGGTTAGTCAACGTGTTTAAACCATGGTTATGTAGCCACCATGGTTAGGGATGGTTCACAGGACATATTAAATCATGATTCACATGACACACTAAGCCATAATGCTTAGCTCAAAACACTTAACCACTGTGGCTTAGCATGTCATCTGAACAGGGTCATTATTAGGTACAATCAAGCAAAAAAGTAGACCTTGACTCAACATTTATTTTTATTTGAGAGCTTAGTATTGTTTAACTGTCTCCCAAACTGTTCAAAGTGCTTAATTTTGTCTAGATTATGGCCAAAAAGGATAAGGAGAATTTTGGTTCTGAAATTTTCATCTTTGGATAATGTTGTGACTCCACAACAAACAAACAAACAAAAATGTTTCTTGAGAGAGGCTAGACCTGAAATTGTAAAAAGTGTTATGATACTTAAGAGGCACTAGACTTGTGTACAACAATACCACAAATAAGTACTTTAGGAATCAAATTAGGGATTCCCAATGTGATCTCATCCCACACGTTATCACAAACTTTGATACCACCCCATCCCCATTAAGTGGAATCACTGAATTCCTGAATTCATTGTATTGATTTCTTATTCTCCTGGGAATCATCCTGAAATGCACCATGAAGAAATACCGTCCTGCAACTATAATTGGGAACAATCCAGACAAAGTTAAGCACTTTGGGCATGCCTACACGAGGGCTTATCCCAGGGATTGCCCCGGGATCATCCCTGTGTGTCCACATGATGCACAGGGGATCCCTCCCTTTCCCTGGGATAACCAGGATGGCTTTAATCCCGACTCTTCCTGCGGTCTCGGGATCGTCCTGAGACTGCGGGACATGTGAGCAGCCATCCCGGCTCCTTGTGAGTAAATGCGAGGAGCCGGGAACTGGGCATGGGGCACAGAGCTCTTCAGGAGCTCTGTGCCCATTGGGGTGAGAGGGGCAAGCGGGATCTTTTTTTAAAAAACCCCACAACCCTTACCTTTTTGATGGAGTGCTTGTGTGCCCTTCTTCAATAGAAAAGAAAAATCCAAAATGGTGGGTGCGACGTCCTCCTCCCTCCCGGGACGATACGCGCCGCATATGGACTGAGGGGGAAGATCTCACGATCACCATATCGCGAGATCCTCCTCCTCCCCTCCCTAGGCCTAGACATGCCCTTTTAAGTCCTGTTGATTTCAATGGGAGATTCCTGCAGTTGAAATCAAGGGAATTTTAAAGTGCTTAACATGGCTTGAACGTTCCTATTAACTTTGAAATGGTGATCCAGAAGTTCCCATGAGGAATGTAGCAATTTGTATCAAAACATTATTTCTTTCCAACATCACAATAATTGCAGGGGAAGCTGTCTAACTCAAATTAAGCACAATCCTTTTCCAGATCTTACATAGTGCGTCAGCCATGTGGAATATTTTCTACCATACCTTTTGAAAGGGAAAAGGCAGCTGAGAGCTTTCCCATAAGAGGAAAAATATGCATATGATTTAACAAATCTTCTGTAATACTCAGCTAATGTGAATGGTGGCTTCTTCTTTTGTTCTAGTTAGTCATGTTCTCTGAGGGTGCGGGGATTGTTTTGTTATTGGCAGAAACCCCAGAAATTCCTGGCAAATTCCAATGCTTAGGGGGGTTATGAGCATAAAAGTATTTCTCACACATACAATAACGTTCCACCCACTCACCCATAGCACCATCTCAGTAGCCTCTCAGAATTGCAAAAGGAAAGGGAAGGGTTCTCCTGCCATTTCAGTGTACTGCCGCAATTTTGTTATGGCATGGTGATTAGTCTGATTGACCTTCAGGGGCCCCTTACAGCCCAGAGCTTCTGATTGCAAGGAAATTCAGGAACTGTTCCAGGTCTGTAATTCGAGGGCAGTATCCAATAGGACTGCCCCAACTCCACTGGTTCCGCTGAAGCCCAGGACAAGTCAGCAGAGCTCCCTTCTGTGAGCTCCGCTGACCTGCCCCAAGCCAGAAACAAGTGTTTTAGTTCCTTTGGGATTATTTTTTTAGAAGCCCAAAAGCCCCATTGCATGAGTGGTCACATTGGCCGTTTCTACACCTGCCTTTTTTTCCCAGGGATCATCCCGGGATCATCCCTGTGCATGCAAATGACACACAGGGGATCCCGGGAGCAGGCAGGGACGATCCCTCCATTTTCCTGGGATAATCCTTAGGTGTAGAAAGGGCCATAGGCACAATAAGATACTGCCCCTAGATGTCTGTGAGCGTCATCACACAGGGGGAAATCGCATTTGCTTACCGTTGCTTCTCCGCCCACACGTTTGTCTCATTCAGTGGGCTGTTTTGATCACGCTGCTTCTCCTGCACACAGCAGGAGAGAGCGTCAACTTCCGTCTTTAAATAAGTCCGATTTACTGGGGTGTTTCTTTGTGGTACAAAGAAGGCTAGAAGGGGTGGAAGGCGCGCAGGAGGCAGACGCCGTGAGAGGGACCCGCGAAAATCCGTGACTGCCCAGTAATGAGCATGCAATAAAACGCTCGTCTGATGGAGCTCTGTAAGTAGAGCTATCAGTGTGGATTCCCTGAGACAATATCCTCCTTAAGACCTGGCAAAAGACAGTAGGTAGCTGGTAACATTTGGTGATATGTTTCAATGGGAGCTAGGATGGCCGAAAAAGGCATAGCTGATTGGCAGAGATGATTCTTCTGTCTCCCACCCACACCCCACACCCTGGACAAAAGGAGGAAGGAAGTGAGGTCTTTGTGTATAGCAGGAAGTTAGTCAGTGCTGGAACTGAGACTGAAAGGGGCAGAGGTCTGACCTGGGTCCTGCCCTCACGGTGCCAAGTTGGCGCTGTGTTCCTCTTAAACTCTGCAGTTTCATTCCTGCAGGGTGGCGTCGGGTAATCTCCATGCCAGGACAGAGCACATGGGTACTGAAGCCCTCTTCTTGGCTTCCAGTGACCAATTGTCAGTCACCATCCATTTGGAATGCCCCCGGATCGACCACAAAGCGAGATCAGACAGTGGAACAGCACAGCTTTGCAGAAAAGCCCTGTGGTGGCTGCAAATCTGTGGCTGCGTCATATAACTGATGCAGTGCCGATTCACAGCCAGCACAGGGCTTTGAACACGTATAGACAGCCCCTTACTTTCTGCAGGAAAACCTGTGGTGCTATGAGTTCTCCTAGAAATCTGATGGGGAAAAGGAATCTGTTGTTATATTCATGCTGTGGCATTCATCTTATGTTTAGCCTGTATATGTGTGTAAATAAGCCTTATATCACAGAAATGCCAAAAGTCTCTAGTGGCCTACTTCCAAGGAAACCCAAACCCTGAGTAAGCCCTAGAACTCCTGAAATGTATAACTACCTGGAAGTGGGGTACACACATCTATCAGTTCATATTTCATGTTTGCTTTGTAGGGGCTTAAAGAAAACACAAAAATAAATATTCATCACATAATGAATATGAACCTTTTTACCATAGGTATTTGGGTAGAGGGGAAATCTATCTTGGCTGGATTGTTGAAATCTGAGTTGCTGTGATGTGAGAATGTAGCCATGCTAACAACTATTGGTTGTCATTATGTATGGCCCTTTCTACACCTAAGGGTGTAGAGGGATGCAAGGGAAACAATCTCAGGATTTCCAGCTTCCGGGACTGTTGCCCTGCATCCAGACAGCCGTGTGACATCCCGGAAGTGAAGAAACACGTCATGCCTGTTGTGGCCGCCATTTTTTTTTTAAAGAAGCTGGAGCCAGAGCACACTTGCGCTCCAGCAAAATGTACATTTTTTAAAAAAAGCCCCAACTCTGCTCCCCACCCCACCCCCAATGTCCCTGGACTGCCTCCAGTCCAGCTCCTTCCCTCTGCTGAGCCCCTCTACTTGCAGGGAGGAGGCAAGAAGCTAGGTTGGGTGCCCACACCACCCGGGGTCTTTGGGATCATCCCGGGACTGCTGAAAGATTCAGGTTTTCCCAGGGTTTCTTTAGTACTCTTGCCCGTCTGCCCCTGCCCCTAGGAGCACCCAGGAACAACCCTGGAAAAAAGGGCAGGTGTAGAAGCAGCCTATGAATCTAGAATCTAGATCAACCATGGGTTGATCATGGATTGTTTTGCCAGGGTTCAGAGACGGCGGGCAAGAGTACTAACACACACACCCCACATCCTCCAGTAGTACAATGCAACAAAAGCATTTGAGGTGCAGGGAGGGAGTGGGCAAAGGAGAAGGGAAAGAAACAACCCAGAGATTGAGAAAACAAACCACAGTTTGTTTACTCATCTGCCAGACAAGCCCTGGCTAGAGCAACAAACCATTGGTAATCCTGGGTTAGTATTATGTGTGAACCAGGCTAGCATCTTGCTATTTGGCACAGCAGAGGTACTTTGGAAACTGAACACTAAATCCAGGGGATTCTGTAGTAGGATGGCCTGCACAGATAAACTTGGATGGGGAGCTTTTTTTAACTTTGTGATAAAAAAAGGAGTGAAAAGTTCCCTTTACTTACTGACTTATCACTCACTCAGACCTGCCAACATTAGTTAATGTTCAGAGCCTGACTTTCTACCCCCGCACACACACATGCACTTCATTATCTCTCTCCTTCCTCCTTCCCCATCCACCCCACTTGCTTATGGCAAATCCCGGAGCCACCCCTTCTCTTCCACAGCAAGAAAGCATTAATGATAACACTGAAAGTTCAGTCTCGATTGTTTGCTCCCACATGAGTCAATATGACACATTTCACATTCATCTGCTGATTTACTCTTACCATCAACACGGGGCGGCAGTAAACTTTTAACAGAGTTCTGTAATGGCCACTGTGGTAGCATTTGAACATAGTTTAGTTGGCAAGCATTTTGCTGACTTGGGTCTATCCAAAGAGATGCAGACTTTTACAAAGGGCCGAGGGGATGACGAGGCTTTTGTGAATTCCTTCGGGGTGCCATAATCAGGTTAAAGAGGTGGGAGTGACGAGGGAGGCAAAAACCTTTGGAGGTCTTGTGTTTATCTTGAAATGACTCCCTTTTCCCCTTCACCCCTGCCCTGTGCTATCTTTGCTGAGATAATACTGTTAAGACACTACACAAGGATGGATGGGTGTCCCACCCCAGCCAACCTCCACAAAAATACTGGTTTTGGAGGGTTGCTTTATTTAGCCCAGACTTTAAGAAAAAAGTGTAATAAAATACAAAAAAACCCACCCCAAAACCAGAAGTTAGCAGCGCATCAATCACCCTGTGCCTTGTTTGCAAAGTGTGTGTAAGATGAGATAAAGGCAAGACAGTTTGACAAACTGCTAGCAGAAAGGGGGAGAGAGAAAGTGGGCGGGGGGGGGTGCGGCGGGGGCAGAAAGGAAAACAAAAGGAGGGAGGAAAGGCAGAAGCGCATGTGCGTGCACACGCTAACACACACACACACACACACACACACACACACACTACCGGTGGCCTTCCTCAGATGATGTCATAGGTTGCGCAGAGCAGAGGAGCAGGAAGAAAATATCACTAAACTTTTCAGGGTCTGATTACTGCTACACACACCAAGTGCCTAATGCAGTGTATGTAATAAATGTCCCAGTCACGAAGAGCATTGCGTCAGTTTGGGAGAGCAGCCAGAAAATCTCTCTAGCAGCCAGCAGATGAACTCAGATTCTAAAATATTTACATGATAGATGGCCAAGCCCAGGAGGAAGGCCCCCGTTATTACAGAATTTATCGTCTTCCCACAGTGAGCTGGGCTTTCTGCTCCTCAGTCCCCATGTGGCCAAGTTTGCATATATAGACAGTGATGCTACTTTGTACAAGATCTAAAGAAACTGATGCCATCAATTGCTTATTTACAAGACACACCATAGGGTGGGATAGGCAAAACAAAATAAAACAAAAAAAGAGTCACTAAATTTTGAAAGCTGCTTTCAGTTGCTCGGATCAGTTTAATTGCACCTCCACCCAATTCAAGTGGAATTAGGGTTGGTGCACAGCATACCAATTTAAGTAAAGAAACTTTTAAGTCCCACTGATTTCAGTGAAAGATTTATCTATCCAGATTATATGCAAGTAAGATTCACTGAGTTCTTCAGGTCTTACTCTGAAGAAAGTATGCATAGGATTGCAGCCTTAAGCATCTTCATTTAACTGATTTGCATCCCGTGTTTTGACCATCAGGCCCTCACAACATTCACAACAATTCAAACCATTTCTTCCATGCACCCTCCCCACCCCCATTCCACATAGCTTTGCCCTCACTATGGAATGGATTGTGTTTCTGTACCACTCTCCCACGGAAATCAATGGGATTGAAAAGTGTCATTGATCAGCTGGATCATGCTCCATTCACCTTGCAGCATCTATTCCAGACTTCACTGAAAACTTTCCCCACATTAGGCTGGGGCAGACAGCAGTGAGCTCAGCAGCTGTTCATGCCATAGGTCGCAGGAGGGCCACCAGCACCCACCACAGAGTGCTGCTGTTTGGGGAGCACAGAGGGCTCCATGCAGCCGTGGTGGAGGGAGGCCGAGGGGGCTGCTATATAATCTCCCTTGTAGGGGTGCATCTGCTGAATGGGTGGAAAAGCCTAGGGTGAGCCACCACCGTCATCATGGTCATGCCACCCTGAGCTCTGTTACTCAGCAGCCATGCACCTACCCAGGGCAGAGGTAGTGGCCACCCCACACCTCCACACAACTGCCTCATGAATTTATTTTATTTATTTATTTATCATGCTTATACCCCGCTCCTCAGCCAAAAAAGGCTCTCGGAGCGGCTTACACTTAGCAAAAAAGACAGTCCCTTTGCAATCCATGAAAAAACTGCAGGTATTAGGTAAGTCCAAATCATAATAGAAAGGTGGACCAGCCTTTCCCAACCTGGTGCTTTCCAGATGTGTTGGACTGGAACTCCCATCATCCCCAACTTCCATTGGCCATGCTGGCTATGGCACCTTACCACGTACATATTATGCTTGCGCTAAAGTATATAGTACTATATAGTCTATAGTAGCTGCCAGTCTGCTACCACGCTAGGTTTAAGTCATGTACAACTCAGGACCTTATTTATTTATTTATTTATTTTATTACACTTATATACTGCCCCCACAGCTAGAGCTCTCTGGGCAGTTTGCAGAAATTCTAAAATTGAGATAAAAACAAGTATACAAAATTTAAAATTCTAAAACGCAGAACATACATACATAAAGCATTAAAAACAGTTAAAAATAAACATGTGGGTGATTAGATGTGCTGCCATATGCCTGGGCAAAGAGGAAAGTCTTAACCTGGCACCAGAAAGATAGCAGCATTGGCTTCAGGCGAGCCTCGTCAGGGAGATTGTTCCATAGTCTGGGGGCCACCACCGAAAAGGCCCTGTCGCTCGTTGCCACACTCCGAGCCTCTCTCGGAGATGTTACCTCAAGGAACATCTCTCTCTATACCAACCTCCCAGGCTGCTACGTTCTTCAGAGGGAGCCCTGTTGTCCGCGCTGCGGTCTACATATTTCCGCTTGGTGGTGACGCAGAGATCAGCCTTCTCTGCAGTGGCACCTCCCCAGTGGAATGATCTACCCTCTGAGGTCTCTCAGGCCTCAACAATGGCATGTTTTAGGTGTTTATTGAAAACTTGCCTTTATCTCAACATTGGCTTTCCCCCATCCATGACCTATCTTTGTACTAATGTCGTGATATTATTTTATGTATGTATGTATGTATGTATGTATGTAGTTTTTATTTGTTTTTGTTCTTTTGTAAACCGCTTCCAGATTAGTTTCAAATGAGAAGCAGTATATATTATTGCAAATAAATAAATAAATAAATAAAATAAAAAACACACCAGGAGGGCCCCAGGTTGACGAATGCTGCCTTATGGTGATAGTTAATACTGAAAGTATTCACATTGGCAGACCTGGATGAACAAAATCTATAATCCACCAGTGCTATTTATTCCCTTACAACGGGTAGCATTTGACTATATACATGACCCCTATAAGTTACGATATCTCCCTTTGTCTCATCCTCTGACAGCCTGGTTCATTGGCCAGTGTGCTTTGTAAAATTGCTGCCAATCTCTTATCAGCTTGAGAAAAGGGGGAAAAAATCTTTCAAGCTCATCTTGTCAAATACATGTCCAGCGGTTTAAGAACAAAGGTGATGGATGAGTCTGTTTTAAGGGTGAACATGGTTTGCTGCTACTCGTGTCTGCCTCAGAAAAGGAGAATGAACTGTAACTGAGGGCTGAATAGGAGAAGAAAAGAGTTAATGATTGCACAATCCTAAGAATGGGCATTGGTTCCATTTTATCTGGTCAGTTATCTATGTGAGTGCATTTGCCTATAAAAGAAGATAAAATGGATATTGAGCTTTTAATTTGGGATCATCTCTGCTCATTCCTACATGGAATACAAGCTTTCCGTTAAGGTTTTCATCTTTTATTTTTATTTTACTAGCCCCTGCCATCACCATGCCATGAAAAACGTTGCCTGCTGGTTTCCTGAGATTGTGTCTTCACATCACAGTTTACATTTCTCCAGTCCCTCTCCTCTTTTGGTATATCTCTAAATCCTGTCTCTCCTGGCTGCCTATATTCTAAATACTGTTCACATGGAACAGCAATTATTATTTATTGTATCTATCCTAATCTGAATTTATTTAGATCCAGGCAGGTGGCTTCCTTGTTGCCTCTGTTGGTTCATGATATGCAATCCACAAACTGAGCTAAATTAACAACTTGTGAAACTACCACTGCACTTCAGCCTCAGCTTTTGATGGGCTCTTTTACTTTAGAGTAGTTTCCAGGTTTCATCGGTAACCTCAAGCACAACCCTTAATTTTGTCCCGATCAGTCCATGTATTGCTTTTGAGTCAGCCTCTACTTATCTCCTCTACTTATTGAACCCAAAGTTCGGGTGACATTTTGTTTAAGGCCTCTTTATCAACACATACTGTGAGTGTTCACTGAATGACCTTAATTCTTTCTGCTTCCTTTCTATTACTTCTTATCGCTCTAATTTTCTCTTGGAATAACCTTCAACTGCAGTGTTACTAATATAAGGGTATGTATATAGATGTCTCTGCTGTGAGTGTGTGTGTTTGTTTCTGTGTCTGCTGTGGAATGAGATTGGTTTCCCTTCAACATTGTGCTCCAAAGTAAATACATGTGTTCCAAAGCCGATTTCTTCTTTGCCCCCCACCCCACATGCTTCAAGTGGGCTGTGCCTCTCTGTTTATATTTTTATTATATTCTTTTCAAGCACCTTGCTGCATGTTTTATGTGATTAAACAGTTCTTTGGGGCTTCATTATTATTTTTCAATAAACTCTGGCTCTTAAATGACCTCCAATGAATAGTGTAGATGCAACAAAATGTACATCATATTGTTACACTCATCAGGGAGTAATGAGCGAGTTCCCCTTTGAAAAACATCTGAAATGGCCCTTTGTCTATAACCATTCTGGATCAAAATACAGATTCTTTGCACTTATGAGAAGAACACTTAAGGGTCATTTGCTTTAACTATTCTTTGATTCCTATAGCCAGTCCCTGCATCCTTTTGTTCTGAAGGCTGCTTGTTGGTTTATTTTCCTGTGTTTTCAGTCACTTGCTGATGAATTTATTGACTGAGCCTCAATCTTGGCTTCAGTGTCAGCTTTTACCAGCTGACACTGTTTTCCATGGTTACCTTAAAGCCTACAATTGAGTGTGCATGTGCACTGATGTGTGGTGTGTGTGGGTAACATTTTGTCACTCTTCACACATAAAGTTAGATGGGCGTAAACTTGTCAAAGAATCAAAGAGGTTTCTTTTAGCCAGAAACCAAATGAACAAAACACCGGAGCCAATCCAACAATTTGCATTTAAGGCCAAAATAGATGGATGCAGTTTTCAGTCAGAACTTATCTAGCTTTGAAATGTATATGACTACAACCTTTGAAGGGCAGAAATGTGGGACCATAGAAAAATGATTCTTTCAGCTTTTCAAATGTGGCTAGGCGAAGGGTATACAACCTGTGGCCCCCTGCTCCCATGGTGATTTTGGCTTCACCTCTCAGTTTTCCCAGAATATCCCTGACTGCTTTTGTCGCATGTTTTTCCGGCTCTCTCGATCCATTCTGAAGAACGTTTGTAGTATGCCCCCCCTTTGCGAGGTCGTTGCTGTTCGCTGCAAGTTCCAGGTTCAGTGAACAGCCAATCAGTTGTGAGGGGCGTATGCATGGGTATTGGAGGTGTGCAGGAGTGGACCTGTCCACCATTTCCACTACATGTTTTGGATTGTGTTTGGGTATTGTTGTTTTTAATACAAACATCTCTGCACAGGAGCGCATATTCGATAGAGTTCCTATCCCCCCCCATGTACTGCTGAGCATATGCGCTCGTGCAATTCCCTCACAAGTCATTAAAAAACCCACCTGTGCCCCATAGACATCTGCTTAGCCCTGCTCACTTGTATCGATACACATACGGAAGCACCCTAACGGGCCACACATGCTCTCAGAATAGCACTCCTGTAATTATGGGAAAGATTATGACTGGCAATCGCAGAAGCGGGGAACATTCGGAAGCATCCCTCTTCCGTAGTGAAAGGGCTGCAGGTGTAGATTACCCCTAAGTCATTTCCTTCCTACATGCCATCCCTGGCCTAGTTTCTACTCATTGCTTCTGGAATAGTAATACTCTAGAAATGTGTTAATGTATCCTTAGCTTGTGGTAAGGTCACTCTAACAAAATTTTGAACAACTCCCTCACCAAATCATAATTCGCAGAATTATTTGGGGGAAGCCATGATAGCTATATTATATAGAAGTGATACGATTTATAGTAGATACAAATAATCAACCGTTCATATAGCTGAAGACCAAGCGGATCTCTTTCAATATGACAACCATCACAGGATATTTGTGATGCCACATGAGTTAAGAATTGTAAGGGGTTATGTATAGAGAAAGACCATAAAAAGAAGGGTAACATTTATTCATAAATCAGACGCCCAAGAGCATTACATATCTAAACATTTACCAACTAAATATGTTAAGGTTCCCAATTTTGTCATTAATTTATGCACCTATGAAGTCATTTATACCATCTACACTGCAGTGTTATTTGAGCACTTTACATATCATTTTAATTTATCATTTTAAGACAATTGCCCCATTATCCACATAATTTTTCTTTCATATTTATTATATGCTAATACAAAAGAAAAAGAAAATTACTTCCAAATATTTTGATCCGGATTCTTTTCCTTCTTTAAGAGATAATGGAAACTGACAGTTAGTTTTCTTTTTTTTAAGAAGTCTTATTAATGCTGGGTGTAGTAATATGGCAATATGGCAAGGTAATTTATTGGAAGAGCTGACAAAATATAGTATGTTAAATAGAACTAGTGTTTAAAACATGTGTAAGAAATGAAAAAATATCCTCTCCTTTTGGCAAAACTGTTTTGGTGGGGATGGGAAACAAAGAGAATAGTGTGTGCACACATACACACACACGACACTTATCAGAGATTTTACAAATCACCAAATCAAAAATGACTGTGAAATTCCAGCCAGAGAAGCTAACAGTGAGATTAAGTGGATTAGTCTACTGTAGAGGAATCTGAGGAATGCTGCCTGCATGTGCTTTTGTTGTGGATTACTCAGAAGCAATGTTATGGTTTTACATCTCCCAGGAACATACGGATGAGAGTATTATTATTATTTTTTAAAAAAAATTTTTTGCAAGTAGAAGCATTTCCCTGGCATGTCATTCTGCCATTCTGAGGCTGCTGATTTCAGCAGATACAAAGCTGTGCTGCAAGTTGAAAGCAAATCTCTCCACATTTAACACATCTGACTATCAAAGGCTACTCTGAACACAGAAGCAATCGCCCAGGCAAAGTCACCACCAATTTCAGAAAACAATTAATGTTGCAACTTCAGGAAGATACTCCCTCCCAACCACCACCCCTATCACAATGAGTCCAGGATCAACCAATTTTCTGTGAAGTTTGCGAGATTTTCTTTAAAACAAAACTTTTATTTGCATTTTATTCATATTACATTAACATTGCCTTTTGTAGCTTCTAAAGAGGCACAGCAAATAACTTGCAGAAAGCACTCCCTTTCCAGTGCAGTGTAATGGATATAGTGTGTTGAATTAAGAACAGAGAGCTCCAAGTTGAAACCCCATTTAGCCAAGATGCTATCTTGGGCCAGTATCTGACACAACTCTACAGCTAACCAAACTAATACTGCGCTAACTTAAACAAGCTCTAGCACAATGCCACTAGCACTTCCTGGTGCAATGGGTTTCCCCAGAAAAACTGTTGTGCTAGCAAGCACAATTGGCCTTTCACTAGGGGTCATTCACACTAATGTTACGTAATTTACATTAGGAATAGTGTTACATTGGAAACTGTTCCAGGTGAACTCTAGCTATTGTCTGTCAACTGAACTTACTTCATAAGATGTTGTGTGAGGATAAGATGGGGAGTGACTATGGGAAGAGAGCAAGAGAGCGAGAGCATGCAGAATTAAAAAAATTCAAATAAATTAATACTCACCCACCCCACAACGGAACCAACTGACAGCATTTTTGGAGGGGAGACATGCATAAGGTCTCAACTTCAACATTTTCAGCTGAAACGAACTCAGGGTTGGGAAAAGAGATCCTTGTCTGAGACTCTGAAGAAACATATACTGGCTGGAGCAGACTTATTGAATTAGATGGACCGATGGCTAGAACTGGTATTTTGAAAAAGGCATGTTTGTATCTAAGTGCTCGGTACATATACGTCATTTGATATCTAGAAAGTTTCGCCAGGTGTTCCACTTTTGTTTCTGCATAATCTGGAAACAGATTCCAGGTGAAAAGGAGGCCTGGAGTTTTTCCATTCCTATGGTGAGTTTCAACTGGTGAGTAATTCCGCCCGCCATTCCTGCCAGTGATGGCAATGTCGTGGAAGATAAGGCTATCAATGGCTTCTAGTCTTGATGGCTCTATGCTACCTCCAGTATCACAGGCAGTAAGCCTATGTACACCAGTTGCTGACGAACATGGGTGGGAGGGTTCTGTTGCACTCTTGTCCTGCTTGTGGTTTCACATAGGCAGCTGGTTGGGGCACTGTGTGAACAGGATTCTGGACTAGATACAGCATGGCTCTTCCTATATTCTTATAGTTTAAGAATCCTTTGCTGGACTGAAGATATGTGTTGATCCTTCCAAAACTGAGCTAAAACTCGCTTGAAAACTAATTTTAAACTTGTGCATTTGTGTGCTGTCGTTTGGTTTTTTGAGTGATCTAGAGTAAGCTATTATCAATCTCTAGTAACATCAGAATTGTTGTGATGGTTTTTCCCCCCCCAGATGGGGTTACAAATGGGGGGGAAAACCAAGTTGTAGTTTTTATTTAATTGACATATTGCATGTGCCAAACATTATTTTGTGGAGAGAAAAAAATCAGGCCAAGAAAAAACTAAAAACCACAGTAGTGCCTCCCAGAACCACCTATTTCAGGCCAGGATTAAGAGTTTGTATTAGCAGTCAGTAATAAATTAACACAGCCCTAGGAGATCTAAAGCCACTGACATAGTATCACTCATTTGGTTCTAAATGGAACTCTAGATAACCTACTTTGAACAGTAATGTGTTCTCAGCATGTGGGAATTAACTGCTCAATATAATAAGTACTATTGAATTTCTCATCTTTGTACAGATAAAGAGCAACTGTCACTAATAAAAAAAAAAAGAAAAGAAAAAGAAACAACACCAACAAAGCAGTAATAGTAACAGTAATAGAATTTTTTTTTAAAAAAAAAGCAAACAAACCTGCTTTTGATTACATCCTTTAAATGTTATAGGTTAAAATAATCTTAAAGGGCTTAAAACAGCAATTAAATCTTTCCATGCCTGCTTTCCAAGACTACAGCTGAGAAAACGAAAGCAGGCCTAAGTGCCATACCGTGCTAGTCTCGCTAATAACTCTCTGTGAAAAATCTCATTAATTCAGTCTGGCTCCTCAGATCAGCCGCTAAGGCCTTGTATTGTCAGTCATCCTCTGGCCTTTTCAGAATTTCCATAGCCTAACTAGCAGTGTCTCCATGGCAACCAAGCAGCTATGCTTTGCACATCCTTGGAACTTTTTGTTCTTGACAAAGCTTGAAAAATCACATGCAGCAAGGAGAGTTTAACACAGTGAACTAAATCCTGACCCGCACTTAGAAAATGATAAACCCCCAGCATACCAGCTTTATTAGAAATGATTTCCTTACAAGATACTTGGTTAAGCCAGAAAACGCTGTAACCAGACAGCAGAGTGAGAACACAGGTCCAGCCGCGAGAGAAGTAAGCAAATCAACAAAGGAAAGTAGAGACACGCTGTTGCAAACTACTCCTGGCTTTAGCTACCATGTGGAAATGCACAGAAAAAGTGAAAAAGTGTACAGTCATATTTTCCTGGAAACATCATCCACTTACAAACCCACTGTAAATCTCCTAAACTGCACTTGATGCCAGTTTGTGTATCTAAAATACAAGCTGCCACCCCATTGCCGCTGTTGGCAGACAATGAAAGCAAATAGAAGGGTCAGTCAGTCACTGATTTCATGCCATGTGTAATCCATTACCAAGCCCCAGCAAGATGGCAATTTGCTTTTATTTATTTATTTATTGCATTTTCATACCACCCAATAGCCAAAGCTCCCTAGGCGGTTCACAAAAATAGGGATGGATAATTGCTCCTCAAAAATCTAAAGCCATTGTCCACACCCTACTGAAATCTTTCCTATAATGGTTAGTGAATATCCATAGTTGAAGCATCACCTGGCTGGGGCTGGGGGGGGGGACTCTGCAGGGGGGTAGAAAAACATGTACAGTCATAGATCAGCCTCTTCGTTCTGCCAGTACAAATGGAATTTGAATAGGAAAATGGGAAGTTGCCTTCTACCTATTGTTTCTCTAGCCCAATATTGGTGACGCTGACTGGCAGCAGCTGTCCAAGGTCTCTGGCAGAAGTTTTTTTCCCTTCTTCTGCTATCTGATCTTTATGACTGAAGATGTTGAATACTGAACACTGGAACAGTGGTAGAATGCTACGTTTTAAAGTGCAGGTGTTCATCATGACCACACCCCCAAGGAGAGTCCAAAAATGAAAGCAGCTATGTTGAGCAAAATCTCTCTCTGTGTAATATATATTTCTTTTGTAGGTCTTTTGTAAAGCCAATGGGCCTGAATGATCTATTCAAGACCCGGGATCTGTCTATATGGTTTAAAAGCCCTGTGATGGCTGTGCGGTGGCGCTGTGTTGGTTATACGATGCAGCAGCTACCTCACAGCCAGTGCTGGGCTTTCCTGCGAAGCTGCGCATTGGCAAACGCAGGGATTTACTCTGACTTTTCCTGCTGGAGCAAGATCACTACTGCTCTTCCACTGTCTGACCTCACTCTGGTGTTGCACCAGGAGCGTGTCTGGGCAGAAGGTGACCTCCAGTTGGTTGCCGGAAACTGGGCCAGGGCTAGGGGGCAGGCCTGGCTGGCCGAATGGGAGCCAGAAAGCCCACGCTGCCTCCTCCACTAAAGATTACTCCCACAGCAGAGATACCACAGGGTTTGGTGGCAGAGCAGTGCAGCCGCAGTGCTGTGAAGGCCACCCAAAATACTTTACATTGTAATACGGGTAGCTCTCAAAAAATGCAGTTGCTGGGGAAATCCATTCCCCCCCCTTCCCCCACTACTGTGAGGTCTGTAGCTAATCTCAGTGGGAACGCAGAGGGAACAGGGAAACCTGAAGGGAGCCGCAGATGGCATCATCATTCCTGCCAATCAGTAAATTCCTATGCTTTGACCCTGTGAGTCCTGCCTCCACTACAACACTGCCCCGGAAAGAATTTATATGCAAAGTGTGTGTTCTACTACTGAGCTATTGGTGTTTGCAAAGAGCTCAAAGCTCACATATTAGCCTATGATTTGATCATATATTTGCAAGCCAGAAGCTTATATATATATGAGTCTTTTCAGAATTTCCCTCTCGATAAATAAGTTTTGTTCTTTGGGATGGACGTATAATAGGCTGCCATTCCTCCTCATAGATTCTTACACTTAGGAAAGTTCCTGTATTATTATTATTATTATTATTATTATTATTATTATTATTATTTATTTATATAGCACCATCAATGTACATGGTGCTGTACAGAGTAAAACAGTAAATAGCAAGACTCTGCCGCATAGGCTTACATTCTAATAAAATCATAATGAAACAATAAGGAGGGGAAGAGAATGCAAACAGGCACAGGGTAGGGTAAGCAGGCACAGGGTAGGGTAAAACTAACAGTATAAAGTCTGCACAACATCAAGTTTTAAAAGCTTTAGGAAAAAGAAAAGTTTTTAGTTGAGCTTTAAAAGCTGCGATTGAACTTGTAGTTCTCAAATGTTCTGGAAGAGCGTTCCAGGCGTAAGGGGCAGCAGAAGAAAATGGACGGAGCCGAGCAAGGGAAGTAGAGGCCCTTGGGCAGGCGAGAAACATGGCATCAGAGGAGCAAAGAGCACGAGCGGGGCAATAGTGTGAGATGAGAGAGGAGAGATAGGAAGGAGCTAGACCGTGAAAAGTGACTGTAGTCACTGTTATTATTATTTTTTATTATTTAAAAGATTTATTAGCCGCCTTTTAGAGTAAATCCTCCCAAGGCATTGTGTTAAAAAATCTAAAACCATTAAACATAACAAATTGATAAGAATAATGACAAAATTAACAATTAAAACCAGATACAATGGGCCCAGTAGAGTCCGAATTCAGTTATAGGCCCATGGTAAATAAGTGAAACGTTAGAGTCTACTGGATGGCTTGTAATGATGGGACTTGGCGGACAGAGTTCCACAAGCAGGGAAGACACTACCAAAAAGGCCCTGTCCGTTGTGCCTGCCAGCCCAATTGCTCTTACAGGTGGGCACTACCTGTTTAAAGGCAGGACGATAACCATCTACAATCTTTGCTACAAAAATACTCAAAGAGACTCCACCAACTAGCCTATCCTCTCCCCACTTCCAGTGTAGGAATATTTTTTTGGGTTTCTCATCTCTATTCAAGGAGACAAAATCTTCAAACAGTCGCTCATCCCATGTTCTCCACACTTACTAGAAACTGAATGTGTCTTCCTGAAATCTAGTTTTCTAAGTGGCACGGATATTTATTAATTTATTTTTGTGCAGACAACAATTCAATCAAGTCAGTTTCAACCTCTGATCCAAAATGATACAATCCAGACTCATGTTTATCACCTCTATGAGAGGTTGTCCTAATAGTCCAGTAACGTAACCCCAAACCTGTTTTGACTAAAGTCCCCATTAAAACTTACTTGCCTGGCTGCCCCTCACCAACTACTCGATAGTATGAACATTTAGTTGTATATTTCATAGATACGTAATAATAAACATAATAAATAAATATACATGCATAGGCATCCCCAGATCATGAAACTCTGTACACTCATTGTTCCAGGATGTGAGGTAGCCTTTACACAGAAAGGTCTATACACAAAGGGTCCCCCACTTCAGACATACATGCTAATCTGTAGACAACAAGCACAGGGGGAGCCACATATCACTGGAGGTGAAGCCAGACCCATAGCCCCTGTCTACATATGTTGCTCCTTCACGTAAGCAATGTGTGAACAGGGCTAGAGTCACTCAGTAACTGAACTGCAAGCACTACTGCCAATGCAAAGGTGGGCTGAATTAATGATGAATTCCTAACAGTATAGTCACAACACCCCACCATTTCCAATATGCAAGCAGAGAGCCACTCCTGGCCAACCTATTTATCAACAACTGGGGGTTTAATAGAATCTGAAAAGCTAGGCCATCATCATCATCATCATCATCATCATCATCATCATCATCATCATCATCATCATCATCATCATTTTATTATGCAGTCACAGACCCAATAACTTAGTGGTAAAAGAGCAAGCAAATATGATCATGCACATCCCTAAGACTAGCAGCCAATTGACTTCTCTCCATCCTGCTGATCTAAATGCCATTTCCAGAACTGTTTCTTAAAAGACTAAAGGCCTGGCTCTTGTTGACCACTTTTGGGCAGAGTCTCTATCCCTTGGCCTTTCCAAATGACCAAGCCGCTTTTCTTTTGCCATTTTCCCTTGGCAGTACAGTACCAATAGTATTACCTATGGTTTAAAAGCCTGGGCTGGAAATGGTCTGGTTGAAACAGGTTCAGATTGAAACAATTAATGCTTAAAACTGATTTATGATTTTATGAACCTATTATCTTGATAGTGACATATTTATTTATTTATTTTAAACATTTGTATCCCGCCCTATATCATTAAGCTCTCAGGGCGGCGTACAGATAAAAGCATAAAGTGTAAAACAATGAATATGCACAGTTAAAAACAAATTAAACCATGAACCAAGTTAAAACAATATATAATTTAAAAGCAGTAAACATGTGTTTTATCTTGTGAACTACTTTGGAAAAACTGCAATCTTGAAAGTGGCTAATAAATACATTAAATCTATCTATCTGTCTGTCTATCTATCTATCAATGACTAAAAACAGAGGGCCAATTCTTAACTCTGGGTTCGAATGTCACGTTAACAGCCTACAATGGGGCAATCATAGGTTGTTAATTGAAAGTGGAAGTGATAAGCATGCTGGTGTGCTCACTTGCTCCCACTAAACTTTGTTATGTGCAAACTGGAACAGAGATTTGAGCCATCTAGATCGAAATCACGTGGATTAACATTGTGACATTACTAGTGATCTTGCCAAATTTGTATGGCTTGCAATCTGCCCAGCTCTGCTGCATTATAAATTGAGACATTTCCACCAAAAGTTAGGCACAAGCACACACAAAATTAACATTAAGCTTCTTCCTCTTGTTGAAAGTTTTGACTACTGTAAATTTTAGTGTAAAATTATGTGAATGTCAAAGCCAGCTGCATTTTAGATGCATGCACAAAAGTTAATTACTGTTAAACCCCTTGCTCATGCTAAAATTCTTGTTGATTAATGTGAAACTAAGTGAACTACAAAGCCAGCTGCTTTACAGACAGATGTGCAAAAGTTCTTCAGTGTTAAGTCCTGACGCTTGCTGAAACTCTCACTAATTGCTTTGAACCATGAGACCAAGCAACCTTTTATCTCGCAAGTATCTTTTCGGTTGGGGTCAATTCTCTTGATTGATTCTTGCAAACATGTGCTTGCTGTCCCCTTTCCAGATCTCAAACCTCTCTCTTCTTCCTGGATATGTTTCTATCTGTACAGCACCATGTACATTGATGGTGCTATATAAAATAATAATAATAATAATAATAATAATAATAATAATAATAATAATAATAATAATAATAATAATTCCCAAGCAGTTCTCCACCATGGCTGATTCTGGGGACTACAAGAAGCATCTCTCTCCTCCTGCTCCACTTTTTTTTAGAGTTGTAATCTGGTTTATCATTTTTTGCACATGTGTACTCACAGTGCCCCACACATGCCTCAGGTAGCATGACATGGCAGCCTTCCCGCCCCCCTCACCAATCACTCTCGGATGATGCTCATCATTGTTAACCCAGTTCTGAATTGAGCAGGGAGAAGGGGAGTTTGCCCATCACTAGGTATTACTAGTATATCAAGAGTGGCCTGAAGAGTGGCAGTCTATGAGCTTCATCCCACGTACCTGTTTCCCTCAAATTATCCCCTACAGTGCTAAGCTGTCAGCATTGTTCTTGCTACCAGACGGCTAGATCTTTTGTATACCAGGAAATGGGTTTAAGGGGGGAAATGTAAAAAAATCATTAAAAATCAACAGATGACCCAATCCAATTCAAATTTGGTATGCTTAAAGCTCTCCTTAATATCTATTACTGTGCCAATTTTGATGTCTTTAGCTTTAAAGCTTATGCAGATTTAAGCATTTGTTTAATTTTTCTTCAAATCCTGCTCCTGTGTCCCAGTGGCCACTTGGAAAACAACAAATGATACGCTTGAAAACTAGTAGCAAAATATTGCACTTCTTTTGGTTAAGAAGTGCAATTAAAGCAGGATGCATGGGAGTACTTCACAATAAAAGTAGATTATAAGGTGGAAAACTTCTGAGTCCTTCGCATGCAATTCACAGTATAACACTGGTGTGATAAATCTCTATGAATAGCTCAGAATGTGGAGCCAGGCATAAATAAGCATCTCCTTACAACCTGATGGGACTCTATTGGCTCCTTCTGTCACCTGCTCCCTACTGGGCTGAGAACTGTAGCACCACAATGGTCATCTGTAGTAGTAGTGTTGTAACACAGCCAAGGTTAAACCAGCAAGTACATTGTCATGGATAGCAGTGTAAAGAGTAAGAGGCCTACAACAACAACAACCTTCCTCCAGTATCTGCTTTGATGCCATTGGTATCTTAGTATTAAAAGGAGGCAATATTCTGCTTTCAGGTTAAATAATTGTATCATGACGTAGGATCTTGAGATTGAATGAAAGAGTTGCTGACGATTGTGGTGACAGCAGCAGAGTTAGGGAAAGACAGAAATCACTTCTAGGGAGCTGAGCTGAGGAAGAAGTGATTTTTTAAAAACACCATGCATTCTCTCTGCACTGCTCAGAGAACAGATTTCTTGTAAACTTCAGCACAAGACACTGAAGACATGCTTGTGCCTGCAAACCAAAACACAGCTGGCAGATCTAATTTTAGGTCTACCAGAGTTGACAGTGTCCATTTAGCAACTGAAGTGTATATGGTTTCCAAGAGGTAAAATCCTACATCAGTAATATATAATCAAGCCATGTGGGCAGAAAGCCAATGTAGAGCTGAATAGTGAATCTTTGATCCATGGATTACTGTTGATCAGATTTGTATTTAAGGTGGCCACAATACACATTGCCAAAAAGGAGAGGAAATGCAACACTAAAAAAGAGAGTGAAAGAGGACACAGATTTACATACAATTGCATTTGCTGATGTCTATATACAGATGGAAATTTAGAAATAATTACTAGCTGTTTAGCTTAGAAAAATGCAAGTAAGGGGAGACTTACAGAGATGTATAAAATTATGCATGATGTGGTGGAAGTCAATAAGGAGACAAACTTCTCCCTCTCTCATAATACTAGAACCCGGGATTATCCAGTGAAACTGAATAGTGGTAGATTCAGGACAGACTAAAGGAAGCACTTCTTCACACATTGCATAATTATGTAATAATGGCCACCAACTAGGGCAGTTTTAAAAGAAGAATAGACAAATTCATGGAGGATAAGGCTATCAATGACTAGTAGTTATGATGAATATATATCACCTCCAGTATCAGAGGCTGTAAGCAGGGGCATGCTATTGCACTCCTGTTCTGCTTGTGGGCTTCCCATGGGCATCTGGTTGGACACTGAACGGAATGCTTGACTAGATAGGCCTTTAGTCTGATCCATCTCAGCCCTTGTTCTGTTCTTACTGTTATTTAAACAGAAATGTAATATGTTTCACCACCATCACCATAGTAGGGAAGACTGTGACCAGATGTGCCCACCCACTCTGCCATCCAGGTGGTAACTGTTGAGGGGCAACTTCAAGGCCCAGCTGTTCCTTCTTGTGGTTCTTAACCTTTAAACCATACTTAAACTGGATAGTCCTTCGAGTAGAGGATGCTGTGACAACCGTTCAAATAGACAACTGAAATAAGACACATGGCCACTTTATTGTATCCTACACTCTAGGGTGACCATATGAAAAGGAGGACAGGGCTCCTGTATCTTTAACAGTTGTATTGAAAGGGGGATTTCAGCAGGTGTCATTTGTATGCACGCAAGACCTGGCGAAATACCTCTTCATCACAACAGTTAAAGCTGTAGGAGCTATACCAGATACAAAAGAGGGCAGGGCTCCTTTAGCTTTAACAGTTGTGATGAAGAGGGAATTTCACTAGGTGCTGCATGCATTCAAATGAAACCTACTGAAATTGGCCACCTTACTATACTCACTCCTAACAATTTGGGACAGCATTCATAGACATTTCCCCCCATTTCATCCTAACAGCACTATGAAGTTGCTTGGGCTAAACGTCACTGCTCCAAGCTTCATTCCTGAGCTGAAGCCTGAATCTAGGCCTCTATAGTCTAAAGCTTGAATTCTATCCATGATACCACATTATCATTTCTATCTGCAATCCTAAAAGCACACAAGAGGTAGACACACAGGTCCCCATCTCCTCTCCTACTAAATGTGTAACACATGCAGTCATTCTACTTTTGATGTCATGTAGGCAGAAATGAGGGCATGTGGACATAAGACATAGAGGGTCGGCCCAGTTGCCTTGGCAATGGAGGAGACACACAAACTAGGATATAGCTGGGCAATATAAAGCATTGCCCACAGCAGGGCCGGCCCCAACATTAGGCAGAGTGAGGCAGCTGCTTCAGGCAGCTGATTTTGAATGTCATGAAAGGGAAGCAAATGGTTCATTATTTCATTGATTGTTATGTTTGTACTGCCAGGGAAGGGGACAGCTGCCCGAAGCATTTTCTGTCTCTGGTACCAAAATAACTTGACTGGCCTTGGGTATTTTGTAGCTCAATTGGGAGTGGGGGCTCCATTTGTTCCTCCTCAGGTGACGATAAATCTTGGGCCGGCCCTGGGTGGTGCTGTTTTGGCACATTGTAAGCATTGGCACTCTGAGAATACATTCTCTGTTAGAATATTCGACATAAAGAAGCTGTAACAATTTATTTCTGTATATGTATGTGTGCTGTAGTCAACATGAAAATGGGGGTGGGATGTCTTAAATGCTAACTGAGTCTGACCCAGGCTTGTCTGAAATGCATGTAGCAGTCACTTCTCTTTCTAGTTCTCAGTGTGCCAGATGATAACTTGCATGACACTAGAGATAATCACTAATATATCGCTCCTCTCATCTTGAATCACACATGTGAGAAACTGTCTGGGTAATTTATAGAAATAAAACTAGTCTACAGCACTAAAATAAAAGATATCAATGTGTAGTGTAGTAATGAAAGAAATTTATTCTCTGTCAACGCACTGACATTCTTAAGTTGTTGTATGTTTTTTAAACCAAAGGATCTTGAGCACATAAAGACATTAATTTTGCATGATAAAAGCAAATAAAGTAAGAACATATGTACCTAGGTTTACCCATATATTCCTGTACAATTTCAAGGTCAAATAATGTCTTCATCCTTTGAAACATAATGTTTCCTCATTCAGTTTTGTCCCATACGGTTATTTCATCTAGCACAGCGAGTCAGCAGGCAAAAAAATACCTAATAATTTGCTGGGGTTTGTTGCATTTCAGCTGTTTTCAGCATACATAAATAAAAAATGTCTAGAAATGATTTAATACTCCTTTTCAGCAGCTGTGGCTGTAAAACTTTAAAATCTGCCAGCCAACCACTAGTAATGAAAAAGTGTTCCTCCCCCGCCCCCATTTCCCCTGAGGGACCATCTCCCCAACCTGATACAGCTTGTTGAAGTCTATAAACAATGTGGTTCAAAAAGATGGCCAGAGCAGGTTTATGATGTAAGTTGTTTAGGCATATTAATAGGACAATTATGGGTTTATTAACTGTTCTTTACCTCACATTTACTGGCATACAGGAATCCATGAAGAATGCAAATTTCCAAAATTACAAATGTTTTCACAACTACGAACAGCTGGTGTTCAGAAGCCGGACAGTATATGCAAATGCATAAAACATTTGTAGTTATATGACTTACTTTGAAGACAATTTCAGAAATGTCAGCATTAAGTGAAGAGACATTTCCACTATTAAAGAAAAATAGTCTTTTTTATCAGTCAGTTGCATTGCTGCTGTACAGCTCACCAGTTTATATTAGCAGAGGATCACACTGTTAAAATTACATCCTTTGTTGCCATCCCATGATAAACTAAGGTGTGTGTGTGTATGAGGATGAACAAAATTCAAGAACCCCCTTAGAGATCTTGGGGTTAACCCTTTCATCAGCTTCATCCAGTGGAACCGGCCTTTCTTATTTCCAAAACAATCAGAAAGTGTAACATGAAAGATCCACGTGGCGGTGTGTGTTTTATAGTAGGGGGAGATAATTTGCTACAATAAGTCTTCTCCCACGCCAGTCCTTCTTTCTGTTCTGATGTTAACAAGGTAGGAATCTGAACACATGCATACAAGCTCTCCGTCTGTCTTGAGTTGGCAGTCTTGATAAGAGGTTCATTATAATCCAGCACTGTCAGAAATGGTTCTGTAATGCTCAGCAAAGGGGAAAACATAATTTATGTTTTCAGGGTGTGTGTGTGTGTGTGTGTGAGTGAGTGAGTGAGTGTGTGTGTTTAATTAAATGGGAAAAGTGTCAAAAAAACAACAACCACCCTTTCTTCAATGGTGCTAGGCAGCTGTTTCTTCTGAGGTATGTTCTTTTCCCGTTTCTTTTTAAGACCTTGGATCTTTTGATAACAGCCCTCTTAAGTGCTTTCCAGGCTAGGAGGATAAGAGAGAATAGATGGCAATCATGATGCCACTGGATGATAAAGCCAGAACGCAGACTAAACCCTGAGATCAATAGGAATGCAGACAGCCGTAACAGCCTGGTGTCTGTTCCAATTTGACTTCCTCCTGGGCTGCCTGCAAGAACATCAGCCCTTTGAGCCATAGGATGTTTCCCTGTGTCCTAAAGCTGAGTGCCAGAGAGGGTCTGCAGAGGTAGTCTGCTGCTTAAACCAATATTGTTTTTTTTAAATGAGGAAAGGGAAAAGAGCCAGCCAGACCAGTTGCAGTATTTTCTTTCTCTGGATTTTTAGACCGCCTTAACCCTGAAGGTTCACACAAGGGGCTTGTCTATACACTCCATATACCCCGTCATGGCTGTGCAGTTGCGCCCTGCTGTTTATATGACGCAAATGCCAACTCACAGCCACACCTGACTTTTCCCTGCGAAACTGTGCTTTTTTCGATGTGTCGTTTTACCGGAACTTTTCCCCATTGCTCTGATGTCACCACAGTTGTTTCTCCATCTGTCAGAGCTGGCTTCAATTTGGGTTAAGAAAGTGGGCCTAGCTAGGAGCGGATCCCAGTACAAGGTAAGTGTGCGAAGGCAGGCCAGGGGGCGGCCTTGACAAGCATGACATTTCAGGTCAGGGTGGAGCCAAGACTCAGCCTTGCCTGCCCTTTTCTCTCCCAATCTCACTCACGGACTAAGGAAACAGGTCTGGCCAAAGACATTTTGCTGCCTGAGGCAGAACAGCAAATCCGCCCCCACCCCACCCCTGCCAAACTGCATAGTACCCTATGAAAGGCAACTGGTGCGGTCCCCCATGCCCCCTCCTGGCTGCAATGGGGATGGGAAGGGAGCTCGAGTCCTGGATCCGAGGTCAGAGCACTGTATCCAACCTCAGATCCAGCAAGCTGAACTATCCTGTGCCCCGCCGCCCCCCAGACTCTGTCTAGAGGCCATAAGATTGCTCTCTAAATACCTAAACATTTACTGCTCTTTTATGACACCCAAATCTGCATCCTGAGTGTCTGCCTCGATCTGCCTAATGGTAAGGCTAAAGCTAAATGGAGGGAAATGATAAGCCCTCAAGTGGTGGCCCCCTAAAGTAGGCAGTTCCCATAGATCAGAGACCAGACCTGGTACAGCAAAGGGTCTGCTGGAGATGTGGCAAGCAGGGAGTGGAGGTGGAATTGGGAGAAGTGAGAGGAAAGAAATTCAGCTTCGGCAAGCCTGAACACATACAATTTCAGGAGTGTCTACAGGGGGTTGGACTAGATGGCCTTATAGGACCCTTTCAACTCTACTACTCTATGATTCTATGTGGAGCCACATTAAATGTGTAAGATTAATCTTATCCTACACTCATCAATTGACACATTATTGGCACCATCTACTTAGAACTTGAGAAATCCTGAAAAATAGGAGCAATTTTGAAGTGGATGGAAGCTAGGGGAAAGCAGATTGAGAGTAAGAGCAAAATTTACTTGACTGGGAATCCCAGCAGGTAAAGCAACACCTTTATTACTGTTGTGATTCATTTTCAACAGAAGCTCTGTGGATTTCCCTTCTGAAATGCTGAATCTTTCCATTACAAGTCCTGATAAAATACTTGGCAATCTTGATTATTCAGACCTTCCTAGTTTGTCAATCGTTGGAATCTTCCAGTGTGGAACCAGATCGTGTCCTTGTGAAGCTATCTGCCCCTGTTCTGTTCCATTAAAAATGTTAATATTTTCCCTCCTCCTCACTTCTGTAACATGGGGATAATTAATATTGTACATGTCTTGCTCTATGCAGCTGTTCTACCCACGTTTTTGTGTGTGCAAAACTCTCCAGCTGGTTTCAAGCTGTTTTCTTTGAATCTGCCACAATTCTGGCATTCCTCCCACCCCCATAGTAGATTTGTTTCTCAGGCTATATATAGACAATGGAGGGTATTGGAGTTGCTTCCTTCTTACCCTCTCAGTAGCTCTAGGCCTGACCTTGTTGACAGGGAGGAGAGGATCTCTCCACAGCAGCCTTCCCCAACCTGGCTGGGGGATGATGGGAATTGTAGTTTGGAAGGGACTGTAGTTCAGTTGCAGAGCACAGGCTTTGCATCCAGAAATGCCAAGGTTCAACCCCCAGCTTCTCCAGGTAGGGTTAGGAAGGAATCTGGCCTTAAACACCGAAGAGCTGCTGTCAGTCAAGGGTTTTCTACATGAGGTTTTTAACCCACACCTTTACCAAGCCCTTTTCTTCCAAATTCTTTGCGGGATTAAGATCAGCACCTTTATACCTGCTTCTGGGGGGTTTGTTTCTCTGCCTTTATTTATATTCCATTACACAACCACTAGGTGACGCTGTGGTGTAGTGGAATTGCTCAATTACGTGAAGCTTCTATAGTGACATTCAGAAAAATACCAGAATTTCCTCTTTCGGAAAACAACAACACATGATAATGGGAGAGGCCCTTACTTGTATGTACTTATGAGTTTGGTGGGGAGAAAAATGGAGCTTTATCACACCAGCGTTATACTGTGCAATCACTGTGAATTGCATGCAAAGGACTCAGAAGTTTTCCACCTTAAAATCTGCTTTGATTGTGAAGTACTCCCATGCATCCTGCCTTAATTGTGCAATAAAGCAAAAAGATTTGCCGTATTTAGCTCCTACATTTTGAGCGTATCGTCCAAGCCGCCGCTGGGGTGTAGGAGCAGGATTTTAAACAAATGCTTATATCTGCGTAAGCTTTAAAGATAAAGACACCAAAATTGGCACAGTAATAGATATTAGGGAGAGCTTTAAGCATACCAAATTTGAATTGAATTGGGTCATCCATTGATTTTTTAATGATTTTGTACATTTCCCCCCTTAAACTCACTTCCTGGCATGCAAAGGATCTCTGTCGCCTAGTAGCAAAAACAACAACCACCGCGAAAGCTTAGCACTATGGGGATAATCCGAGGGAAGCAGGTACATGGGATGAAGCTTATGAAGGCTGCAAACCTATACACACTTACCTGGGAATAACTCTCATTGAACTAAATATGCATCCATAAGCTTTGGCTGCAAACCCAATTTCAGAACTGCTCCATGCATGATGTGAATGAGGATGAAGCGGGGTAGGGGTGGGGGAGAGAGACTGTGTTGCTGATCATGAATAGGGAAGACTGGTAGCTCAATGGTAGAGTATATGCCAAAGGTCACAGGTTCAGCTCCTGGCATTGCCAAGTTGGGCTCTGAAGGTTCCTGGGTAAAAACCTGGAGAGCCACTGCCAGTCAGCATGGACAACACTGAGCTAGGTGGACCAAGGGTCTGACTTGGTATAAGGCAAATCCACATGTTATATCCTAATAGGTGTCTATCACGGTCCCACCAAAACATGTCCTTCACAGTTCTAGAGGCTTGCTTCCCCACAATGCCTAGCAGGACACAAAAAGACGTTTGAGGACAAGGGGCAATGATGGGCCTAGAATATCACCCTCGTTCTGAACAGCCATTGCCTGTATCCAAACACTTCCAAGCCCACCTTAACCAAGAACCTAGTTAACAAAAAGTTCGAACCAACACCCACTTGCAGAGCTTCAAGCATGGTCCTTGAAGTTGTCCATCAACAGCACTTGGACAGCAGACTGAGCAAGGTCCACAGGCCACCTGGTTGCAGTCTTCCCTGTTGCTATGGTGAGATGTATTGTTTTCTCATTGAAGTTATAGTCATTCTTCCTATTATACGTATAATACTATTATACGTATAATTTATATCTATACGTATAAATTAGCATATGCAATTTTTATGCAAATCAGTGTCCTCTTTTTTGGCAATGCATAAGTGGCCTTCCTAACAGCAGCATATCATACGCAAACATACACAACGCAAACATACACAACATCACATCACACAACTGAGCACAGGTGCAGTGGCTCCCCTTCTCCTGGCTACAAATACGCAGCCTGCTCTCTCTGGCAATCCTGGGGAAGTGTCAGTCTTCTAAACAGAGTTGCTGCAATACTTGCCATTAATTAATGACTGATTTAAAATGGGAGATGCTCCTATCTTTAGGAATACAAAATGGCTGGGATCTGAAGTTGCTGTGCTGTTCATGTAGGAGGGGAGGTTGATTCCCACAAATTCCTACTTCATCTGCAGCCTTTTGCATCATCTTCTAAGCTATTCCTGAGGATTCCCTAAACCCAGGAACATTTGAGGAGTGGGGGTGGGTGGGTTGGAAGCAAAGTTAGGATCCAAGCCAATGGATGTTCATCACACAAGCGAAAGGAACACCTTTGCAATATCCTTGAACTTTTGACAAGAGGAGAAAATTAAGATACATTTTTGGTGAGTACAAAAGCGGTTGTAAAGATAGAATGCAGTGTTTAAAAAATGTTGCAATTCAGCCATTCATCAAGAGAATTTTCTGAAATTTGGCCAAATGATACCTTTCACAAAGCTGATTCTCCTTGCCAAAGTTCCTAGCACTAGGACACATTGTCTTGACGTTATGATTAATATCTTATTCAGGCTTCATTGTTGTAGTAGCTGTTTTAAATTTTGTATGTTTTCATTCTTTTGTAAATTGATTTTTTTTCTTTTTCAGAAAAGCAAATAAGTCATTTTGATCATCATCATCAACAACAACAACAGCAAAAGCTACTCATCTTTATTAAAGGGCTGATTCCTGAAGTCTGTATTTGGAATCTGTTCAGCAAATTGTATTTCAAACAGGTTTATGTCTGGTGCGTGTTCACAATTAAGTGGGCTCTCCACTTATTATTTTTCATCCTGCCCTTCCTCCCCAGAGCCCAGGATGACATACATGCCCTTCCACTTCTCTTATCTTGACAGCAACCCTGTGAGGTAGGTTAGAGTGACTAATGGCATCCGTTGCAAAGTCATCCTATTGCGCTTCACAGCTGAACAGGGATTTGAACCCGAGCCACCAGGGTCAAAGATCAACTCTTTGCCCGCTACGTCACAATTGGCTCTCTTTCAGACTATCCGGATACATAATTTTTAAAGGTATACTTTTGCATGGGCTTTGTAAAACATAAATTGGCGATAAAGAGAATTGAAAAGAGAACTGAAAAGAGAATTGAGACCCTACAAAAAGCATCGTGTTGTTTCATTATTACCAGGATGTGTCATTTTGTTCCCTTACAGCCCATCACAACTCACTGTGACAGACAACAAGGAGTACACTGAGAAAGGTATTTTGAAAGTTATTGATTATCTGCTGTGAAAATGTCAATAAATAAACTGCCCATGGACTCTGCATATGTTGGAGTCAGAATATTAACGAGTGCCAGATAACGAGTGCAGTTTTGTCTATGGAAAAGCAAGCTCAAGGTGTGCTGTACAACCAGAATGAGGCGGGAAGTGCTGATGAGATGCCCAGTTCTTGGTCCCTTCTCGGGTCATTTATTATTTACAGAAGGTTTAAAAATAATGCCACTGAGGGCATTTTGCTTTGCTTCCCTCTGCTCCCTGCCTAATACAAATGTCCTGAAAGTGAACAATAAGTTACAGAAATTTTAAGTCTACTTATTAAAATGACAGCTAGACCAACAACTCCTAATGTAACAAAAACAATTGAAACTAAACATGTGATTTGATTGGCCAACCACATATACAGACAGGGAAAGATTCTCAGTTTGAATGCTGCAAGTTAATTATGTTGTTGATGATGATAATGATGGATTGGCAGCATTCAGATTAACAATCACCCAATCTTAGAAGTTTTTGGTGCCAGTTGAATTTTCTTCTCTTTTCTTCTGCATCATGTAAATTGTTATTTTTCTGTTACTGTTCTCCCCTGTTTCATTATGGGGTTTTTTGTTTTTTGTTTTGGTCAATACTGTATTATTTTAGTGTGTTTTATTGTTTGTACTATGCTTTGGGAATATTTTATAATGAAAAGCAGCTGAGAAATTTCTTAAAGAAATTATTGCTGCTGTTAATGCTATTGTTGTTAATAGTATTAGGATCAGCAGAGGGGCAAGCATGCTTAAAGGCAAAGCCTTTACTAGTGGTTGTAGCTCCAGCCCCTACTTGATTGAGGCTGCAGTTCTATATCTACTCACCTGGGAGTAAGCCCCATTGTACTTAGTGGAATTTACTAGTAGACATATATATTTCCTGGGCAAGGTGCTTGAGCGGGTGGTTGCAGGACAACTCCAGGCTCTCTTGAATGAAACGGATTATCTAGATCCATTTCAATCGGGTTTCAGGCCTGGTTTTGGAACGGAAACTGCCTTGGTCGCCCTGTGGGACGACCTCTGCCGGGAGAGAGACAGGGGGAGTGCGACCTTGTTGGTTCTTTTGGACCTCTCAGCGGCTTTCAGTACCATCGACCATGGTATCCTTCTGGATAGGCTGTCTGAGCTGGAAGTTGGAGGTACTGCGTTGCAGTGGTTCCGCTCCTACTTGGATGGCCGATTCCAGAAGGTGGTGCTGGGGGATTATTGCTCTGTGCCATGGCTTCTAAGCCATGGGGTTCCACAGGGCTCTATCTTATCCCCTATGCTGTTTAACATATACATGAAGCCACTGGGGGAGGTTATCCGGAGATGTGGACTGAGGTGTCATCAATATGCGGATGATACCCAGCTCTACCTTTCCTTTTCATCAAACCCAGGTGAGGCAGTGGCTGTTCTGAACCAGTGCTTGGGCACGGTAATGGACTGGATGAGGGCTAACAAACTTGTCAATCCAGACAAGACGGAGGTACTGTTAGCGGGTGGTTCATCTGTCCGGCGAGGTGATGTTTGCCCTGTCCTGGATGGGGTCGCACTCTCCCTAAAGGATCGGGTCCATAGTTTGGGGGTGCTCTTGGATCCAGAACTGTCACTTGAGGCACAGGTGAACTCAGTGGCAAAGAGCACCTTTTATCAGCTCAGGCTGATTTACCAACTACGGCCTTATCTGGACAGGGATAGCCTAGCTACAGTTATCCATGCTCTGATAACCTCTCGTTACTGCAATGCGTTATACGTGGGGCTGCCTTTGAAAACGGTCTGGAAACTTCAGCTGGTACAAAACAGGGCAGCCCGCCTACTAACAGGGACTGGCCGATGAGATCATATTACGCCAGTCCTTCTACAACTTCATTGGCTGCCAGTCCAGGTCCGGGCCCGATTCAAAGTGCTGGTATTAACATTCAAAGCCCTAAACGGCTTGGGGCCAGGTTATTTGAAGGAACGCCTCCTCCCATATGTGCCTGCCCGGACCTTAAGATCATCCACAGGGGTCCTTCTCCGTGAGCCCCTGCCGAAGGAAGTGAGGCAGGTGGCTACTAGAAGGAGGGCTTTCTCTGCTGTAGCACCCCTACATTGTTTTCCTTTCATCGCCAGCTGAAGACCTTTTTTTTATTTCTCAATATTTTAACACCTAATTTATTTTAAATTTAAACTCTGCTGTTTTAATTTCATATTTTAACCTATATCAATTTTTGCTGTGTGGTTTTATCCTGGTCGTGCTTTTTATATTGTATTTTGTGTTTGTGTTTTTAAATTGTTGGTTGTTTTATTATGCTTTTCATGGTTTTAATTTTTGTGAACCGCCCAGAGAGCTTCGGCTATTGGGTGGTAAAGAAATGAAATAAATAAATAAATAAATATAGGATTACGCTCTGAGATAACTTTTGACATAATTCTCACTGAGGTGATAAAGTGTCTGGGCTGTATCACTTCATTCTGCAGATGGGGTGGGGGAACTTCATGTTTTGATGCTCCATAAAAATAATAATCATAATCATAATCCCTTCACATAAAATAAATTAGAAGTCAGGAGAAGAGTGCTAGCTCATTCTTGTCTCTAACATCTTGTTCTCTACATCCAGGATGATTATTTTATTTATTTATTAGAATGGAAGAGCATTATCATGTAGTTTCTATCTACATTCTGAGGTGGTATAGCCCTGACATAGGTTTACCACCTCACTGAGAACTCGGCTTCTTTGCAATTGCTCCTAGGTTGCTTCCATATGTTGCTCCTAAACTGGAACTATGGTGACCATTCTGTATTTAACAAAGAGAGGCAGGTGGTTTGTGTGTACTGAAATAACAAACAATCCGTCACAATAAGAGCAGTTCATGAGGTTACATTTCCCTAATTATATTTTGCAAGCACTTGTAGGAATGCAGCCAGAAGATGGTTGCCACCAACTCACATATCTTTGTAATGGACAGAACAGCAAGATGCAAGAATATAATGTGTGTGAAGTCTTGGGGGAATGTGCAATTTGGCACCTCACATGGGCGATTCACACTCTCATGCATCTACGTCTGGATTATTAGCAGCTAAATGTGTGAACAGACTCTGATAAAAAGCACTGTGTGTGAGATGATAATTACAAGAATGGCTAGACAGGCAAACCCATTGGCGTTGGGTTAGCAGGGCCGTCATGCTCAATGAGAATGCAGGTGCTCATTGTGAACCCCCCTGGAGCTGGAGAGCCCCTCATTCCACCGCCAGCCCTCCCCTGTGCAAGTAAAGAGGGAATCTCTGGCAGCAGAAGGGAGCATCGCACCCTCCCCCACTATTCCATTTCCCCAAGACTTCCCTTGGGGACTATAGCAGGCAGAGGGTGTCCCGTGAAGTCTTAAAGTGGTTGGCTGTCCAGAAGGCAAAAAATAATCATGCAAAGGGTGTCTGTTTCCCACCCAAAAATCAGGGGCTGGAGTACTAGTCCCATGGTCCCTGGGCAGCAAAGGAGACACACAGCATCATTTGCACCCATAGAGAGGCCCTTATGAAGATGGTGCAAGAAGCTCAATTTGGGGGGTTAGGGGCTGCTCATGCTGATAGTACTGTTCCCACTACAATTGGACTTACATGTTGACATTCAGACAGGGGTGTCTGCCCAGTCCTTAGTGTCAGATCTGTGATATGGGCTATTTCACACATGCAAATGGCCTCTCTGCATGCTGAAGTTGTGAAATCATAAATGTGTGAGTCAGGCCAAATACTTCTATTTTGCCACCGCAAAGATACAGGACGTTTAGACAGACAGCAACTCTTTTTTCCATTGAAAGGTGCTGGGGGGGGGCATGTCTCCTCCTTTACAGAGCGCAGCCTTCTTCCTGAGGGGCTGTCCAGGGCCGGATCTACACTATTGCTTTAAAGCGCTTTATAACAGTTTTATAGCGCTTTAAAGCAGTCAAAGCGCTTTATAACTGTTATAAAGCGCTTTAAAGCAGTAGTGTAGATCCTGCCCAGCTGAAAGATAAAGAGCCCTAAGAATGGAGGTTGCGGCTGGACAGCAGATCGTGCAGCAGGTGAGATGTATTAGATATCTATTTAAATTATAGCAATCATGCATATAACTATGGACATATGCAAATCTTATTCAGACCTGTGCCTTTTTTTGTCCTTTTTGGGAGAGTTTTTTTTTAATGCATTTCTTTATTTTGGTGACCCTAATGGTCCCCATGATTAGTCAATACCTGCGCAGTGCATGGGCCTCCAGTCTAGCATGCCTTTCACAATAATACTGCATGACCCCATATGCCACACTACATGCTGGATTCTGGGTCCCTCTGTAAGCCCAGATTCCAATCATAATACCACAGCAGGCCTCTTAGCATGAGATTTCACAAGGCTTACACACAACAGCGATCTCACCACTAGCTCTCTCCCACCTATCGTCTTTCAATTCTAGCTGTTGTCGTTGTTTAGGCCGCCCTTCTGGTGTTCTCCGCCTCCCCGCCCCCCCCCCCCCGCCATCCCGCCCCGCCCTTTCTGCCAGCAGAGTCTTTTGCATATGAGCAGCTATTAATCCCATTGCATCAGGCCTCTTAATTGGGCCTTGCCAGCGTTGATTCCCAATCTCCGTTCTCCTCCCTCTCCTTCCCCTGCCCTCCTTTCTCCCCATGATGTTTATAGGGATGTACCAAATCCATCGGGTTTCTGCATTTGAATGGAGCAGATAAAAAACGACTGCTTCAGGTTTTGGTTAATTGGAAAGAGCTCCTGGTTTTGAACTCAGGGGCAGGCCTAATCAGGGATAAGGAGGGGAGAGGGCAATTCCTTTTCTTTATGAAAAATGTGGGCCGCCCCACACAGCCCCACTGCTCTTCAGCTGCTGCCTCACAGATGGACCTTTTAATTGAATTTTCTTACAGGCCTGAGGGAGGGAGTTCATTTCAGGTCAGGTGAGACAACTGGAGTGAATCTAATGGCTGTGGTTTCTTTTCAGCAGGAACGCCGCAAAAGTGTGTTGTTTTGTTTCATCTCCCTCTCTTGCGTTGGAAAAAAAATGCAATTAAAAAATAAATAAATAAACACACATAAGCACATAATGATTTCTAAATGTTAATGTTGCCTCCTTTCCCACATAAGTGGCATCAAGGTCATTGGATGGAGAGATAATAGTCGCTTTGTGTTCTCTGCTGCTGCTGTTAATAGACACGAGCGAGGATGCTACAGTTGTATGTTCACAAAACATTGATCTAGACTACAGAACTGCTTCAAGACTGTAAGCAGAATTGGGTGTTGGATAGTTCTCCATTTGGAAAACTGCTCAAACAGAGGCGGCAGTACTTGGAGCTGTGGCACAGCAAATCCCTGCTCAGTCATACAAAGCTTTGGCCAAATGACTAAACTCCAGCCCAGACTCTAATTTCCGATATGTGAAATCGGAATAAATATGATATTGCAGTATTTTGTTGATGGAGAAAAAGACTATAAAGCACTTTGCACCTTAGCCATGGCATCAAGGGTTAGGGTTAGGGTCTGGTGGGCTTTTTCAGCCCCACCTCCTCTTGGTGATAGGCTGCACTCCTGCTGCTGCTAGTGCCTGGCAGGATTTGATGGTGGCAGCAAAAAAAGCACCAATTTACCACTGTTGGTGGCAAACCACTGCTAAATGTGGCTATTGTAGCAAGCCACAATACAAGCTAGCAAGTTAATGTGGCTATTGTAGATTTCTATAGCAGTTTGTCACTAATTTTCAGCAGCAAATTAGCAGTTTGTTTGCTGCTGTGTATTATGCCAATGGCAGCAGGCTGAGGGGGGCCACACGTGATCTGTGGGCTGCGTGTCCCTCCCTCCCACTATATATGAATGCTAAGTTGTATCATTCAACTTGGATTGCAGACTCATTGAATTCCAGAAGAATGACCATCTTAGCAATAAAGATAATTAAAGTTTAATTCACACATGGGTTGATTTCTCTTCTCTTGATTATTCAAAACTAGATGGCTCACTGCTGAACTTGTGAGCTGATGTGAGACAAAATTGTTGTTTTCTCTGTAGCCTTTAGCCTTTGGTCTCATTCACACATGCAAGTCAACACCTGGAGCAGCAGTCATCATGTGACTTAACATGTATGAATCAGCACACAGGTGAACTAGGGTTGCCAAAGTGGCAAGTTTGGTAACCCCTGAAATTATTTTCCCTTTTAGTCTCCTGATAAAGCAAAAGATGTGGCCATTGAGACTGAATGGGAGGTAGTATTCAGATGTCACTGAGTGGCAAACGATGGAAAGGGGTGCACAGCCTTATGGGAAGGCAGCATGAGGCAGGGAGAGCCTGTATAGGTATGTAGTTGCTGATCCACTGACATCAGCACCCACTATGGTGAGATGTACTGTATTTCTATTGAAATTACAGTGCTTATTTTTAAATCTGCATCTTGAATTGAAGAAGCAATGGGTGCTCTGCCTTTGAAAATATAAAAGCCACCAGTTATTCCTATATGCCTACATACAGAGTTAAAATTTGAAAACTGGAGAATGAGAATGTTTGTCATTAAAGTGTATTTCAGCCCTCATTCATATCCTACAAGTAGTCAGAGTGATATGACCATCCAGCACTAGTCTAGGGCCAGATCTACACCAAGCAGGATATGACACTTTGAAAATGGTTTGAAAACTGTATATGGAGTTTGTCCTGGGCCCCAACAGTTGTCACTACTGTTATAAACCATTTTAAAGCAGTAGTGTAGACCCTGCCTATGAAGAAAGGAGTCCAGTGCAAAACCCTGCATGGTGCTCCAATGCATCCCTAGAGCTCTTGTATATGTGGGCTTCTCCTGATGAATGAATCACAGGAGCAATTGTGGAAGTGGAGGGCGAAATAACAAGATGAGACAAGAAGTCCTGTCTTCCTACCTTGGCCAACATCTTGGCCATAATTGGGATCGGGCGAGCCATTCAGATCCCCATAAGTGATGCGTGTAAATCACCACCCATCATGATTCCCCTTTTGGTGTAGGTAGGCCTTATGATGTCACGCCCCCTCAGGTTGCAGAACTCTGAGTGAGTGAGTAAGGTTGGCCTCAGAGGTAACCGTTATTCTGCCACCTGGCACCACAAGACTCCCAGGTGAGGGCCTCAGGAGTTACCAGTCACCATAACGGTGCCTAAGAATGCTCACCAACCTTATCCTTGCTCCCAATGCCCGCACGCCTGCCCTGATTAAATGTGACAAAATTCAACAAATTAGCCTACTTCTGCCCATACAACTCTTTGCCATGTAAACTTGCAATCAATCCAAGGTGGAATCCACTTAGGCCAGCATATATTTACCTAATACACATGTCCAAATGGTGATTGGTTGAGAGCAGTTTCTTTAGAATTAAAAATGCATATGAGTTTGTTTTTTAAAGGTTTTAAAATATTCCAATTTGGGACTACTCAGAAGTTGCTCCTACCATTGAACTGAATGAAGAAGCTTTTGCAAATACATGAACTCAGCGGGTGTGCACAGATGTACATACCAATCAGGATTTGTTGCCTTTGTTTCCCCTTGCAGGCCTTTCCCACCTTTGTGACACATTGGCCAGCAAATCAAATGCTAATTAAGCTGATGGTCTTGTCTTATGCTTCAAATAGACTGCATCTTTTTTAAAAAAACCTTTTTGTAAGAACTTAAGAAGAGCCATGCTGGATCGGGGCAAAGGTCCATCTTGTCCAACATTCTGTTCACACAGTGGTCAACCAGCTGCTCGCAGGAAACCCACACACATGACATGAGTGCAAAAGCACCCTCCTGCTCATGTTCCCCAGTAAAGGCCTCTATCCTACCACAGCAGTGTGGCTGGGCACAGCCTCTCCATTCCAGTAATCATTTCTACATTTACAATGGCCTCTTCCAAACCTTAGGTTGAAAAATCCACTATTACCTTTTCCTAGGGCCATCCAACCTCTTCAAATACTAGGTTTATTTTATGCTCACTAGAACCCCAGTAAGCAGTATTACCAAAATAGTTCTGTGGGCAGAGTTTTACACCTGTGGAGGCAACCTTTTATTTGGTTTTATCTGCTTCGGTGAAAGAACCGTGGAGGATGCTCTTTAGCTTTCCTTTCATTACCGTTGTCTTTGTTCACCCACTTTTCAGAGCTCCAGATAGAAACAAACAAAGGTAACAAGCCGCTGGCATCCCGCTGCGAGCCAAAGGAAAAGGCTGCCTGGAGGGCCTGGCGTCAGATGCGTCCAGTCATCCATGGCCTAGAGACTGATGGGCAGATGCTGCCCTGTGGAAGGAGGGGCAAGGGTATTTGACCTGAAAATTTCAGTAGAGATACTCTTGTTTGAGAGCAAGGGCTGCACTCTTTCAAAAGGCAAGAAGCAAACACACTCAACAGAACGGAAGACACAGGGTATCGTTAAGCTTTCAAGGCCCTTATTAGGTAAAACAAACGGCTAACTGCATCTCTTTCGTTTGTTCAAGATGCCTCATGTATCAAGACGGTGCAATAGACCCAATTTCTTCACCAGTAAGTATCTCTCATCAATTCTTAAATAGGGCAATATTATTATATGAAGGGCATATGGTTATACTGAAAGACTGAAGCCTGGCTGAATACTGTGAAACATATCTCCATAACCATACAACAGTGGAACGAGACTCCGACTGGAAATGAGAAATTCAATGAAGCATATTTTGAAACAAATCATGATTGTCTATCATTTAATTGTGCAAAGCATTTCTGAAATTCATGAAAGATAGGACTATCAACAGCTAGTAGGTTCAGAGGCTGTTATACCACTGAATACCAGTTCCTGGGGGGATAGCAGTGGGAGAGAGCTAGTATTTATTTATTAAATTTATATACCGCCCCATAGCCAAAGCTCTCTGAGCAGTTTACAAAAGTTAAAAACAGTGGAGATTAAAAAGTATGCAAAATTTAAAACCAACAAAAAATATAAAAACAACAGTATAAAACAGTATCCATTTTAAACAACAACAGTTCTGGTGTCCATTAAAAAACAAACAAACTTAGCATATGTTGTTAAATGCTGTTAAATGCCTGGGAGAAGAGAAAGGTCTTGACCTGGTGCCGAAAAGATAACAATGTTGGCGCCAGGCGAGCCTCATCGGGGAGATCATTCCATAATTAGGGGGCCACCACCGAAAAGGCCCTCTCCCTTGTTGCCTTCCTCTGAGCTTCTTTCGGAGTAGGCACTCGGAGGAGGACCTTAGATGTTGAACACAATGTACGGGTAGGTTCATGTCAGGAGAGGCGTTCCGTCAGGTATTGTGGTCCCAAACTGTGTAAGGCTTTATAGGTTAAAATCAGCACCTTGAACTGGGCTCGAAAACGTATAGGTAGCCAATGCAAGTGGGCCAGAATCAGTCTTATATGTTCAAACCTTCTGGTTCCAGTTATCAATCTGGCCGCTGCATTTTGCACAAGCTGCAGCTTCCAAACCATCTTCAAAAGGCTGTCCCACATAGAGGGCATTGCAGTAATCTAATTTGGAGGTTACCAGAGCATGGATGACTGAAGCTAGGTTATCCCTGTCCAGATATGGGCGTAGCTGGGCCACCAAACGGAGTTGGTAGAAGGCACTCCGTGCCACCTGGGCCTCAAGTGACAGAGATGGTTCTAGGAGAACCCCCAAACTACGAACCTGCTCCTTCAGGGGGGGTGCAACCCCATCCAGAACAGGTTGAACACCCCGCATCCGGCCAAAAGAACCACCCACCAGCAGCATCTCAGCCTTGTCTGGACTGAGTTTCAGTTTATTAGCCCTCATCCAGTCCATTGTTGTACTCTTACTCTCTCTCTGTGTGGGCTTCCTTCAGGCCTTTGGTTGAGCTATCACATGCAGGGGGGGATCCGCACGTCGCTCCCAGAGCGCTTCTATGCAACCCCAGTGCACCCCGAAAACGATAGTCTGACTTCCCTGTAAAAGAAACGAGGAAGAGCCGTCCATGCCGCCGCCGCCGAGGAGAGCTCTCCGCCGGCGAGGAGAGCTCGGCAAAAGAAGGCGGGGTAGAGAGCTTCTTCCGCTCTTCACCCCGCCTTCTTTTGCCGAGCTCTCCTCGCCGGCGGAGAGCTCTCCTCGTCGGCGTCGGCATCATGGATGGCTCTTCCTCGTTTCTTTTACAGGGAAGTCAGACTATCGCTTTCGGGGTGCACTGGGGTCACATAGAAGTGCTCTGGGAGCGACGTGCGGATCCCCCCCAGTAGGACACTGGACTACATGGGCCATTGATTTGATCCAGCAGGGCTCTCCTTATGTTATTAATATTTAACTTCAAATAAAAATGCTGTGTGGTATGTAACACTACTGTTATACATGAAGGAAACCTGGGCACCACTACTTCTGAATAGTGTCTCTTATCTTCTATCATCCCCCGCCCCTGCCTTTCGAGCAATGGCAGCAAACAGCATTTTAAAACAATTAGATCATAAAAAATATATTAATCTAAAACAGAGTAAAACAATTAATAGTAAAACATACCGTCAACACCAGCAATCTGGTATTCGGTGAGGCCAAGCGTATGGCTTAGCAGCATATGATCTACCAACAGAAAAACCAATTTTCAACTGTTTGGGCATATTAAAATGTTGTAAGCATATTGCATGGAATATAACAGCACCGAATCAGTGGCACTTACTTCCAGGTAATATGCCTGGGATCAAGGTGTTACATTTCTTTAAAACAGACTTTGCTTTAAGTGACACACATTGCCAGCATTCATTTACATAATCATAAATACTGCCATTTGTAACCATAGTACTTCAAGAGCTCCTGCACTACTTTAATAGAACAAATCATTCAATCATTTCTCCATGGCCTTAAGAGCAAGATTTTCCCCTGATTTAACTAGAGAACATCTGATGTTTACATGTAAAATATTTTTAAAGCAATATACAGCACTTTCCAACTCTAAATAGAAGAATACTTCATGTTGCTTTTTAAATGAAGTGTTCCTTCTTCTACAAAATCACAACTTCATATGAGAGTTGCCTACTTCTGAATGTGTTAAATCTCATCTGACCATTTAATCTGATTCCCTCCTTCTTCTTCTTCTTCTTCTTCTTCTTCTTCTTCTTCTTCTTCTTCTTCTTCTTCTCCTCCTCCTCCTCCTCCTCCTCCTCCTCCTCCCTCTCTCTCTCTCTCTTTATTTAGCCGTATATCTGTCAGGCCCAATGAAAATATATTTTAATGAATTAACATGTGAAAATAAACTAATAAACTTTTTCCACCTCTTGGGTTCAAAAGGGGACACTAGACCTATCTAACAATACAGATTTATAGTGTCCCATATTTTTCTGGAACCTTTTTTTTATGGTATTTCTGTAGCACCTTTCAGAAGCACCTTTTTAAAACAAAAAATATAAGAAGAAATAAAAATACTCACATAATAAATCATAGAAGTAACCTTTAAAATCATTGCCCAAATCTGTAACTAGCATTCCCTTCTGGAGTTCATGCCTGCCTTCCACCAGTTACGGAGTCCTGGCTGATACTTCCTTGCACCATGGATCATTGGTAATTTCTCCTGCATTCAGAGAACCTGGGCACTTGTTCTCCACTGTTGTTATCCTTGTAATTTCTTCCTCCTTTTATTATTTCTTCTGCTTCTAGTCGCAGGGGTTGGTATTGTCAGGCCCATGGGCATGGCAGCATCCCCTTGTATGCCTCAGCTTCAGGAAATTGGTACAAGGTGTCATGTAGGCTCTGGGGGAAAGTGCTGAGTCTGGGCCCTGAGCATGCTAGGAGGCAGCCTCTCTGGCCCCAGGAGTCTCTCTGGAGCAGCCACAGGTAACTGTCAGGCAGCAGGACAACCCAAGGCTCTCACAGGCCTTAGCTAGACCTAAGGATTATCCCAGGCAAATGGAGGGGTTGTCCCTGCCTGCTCCCGGGATCCCCTGTGTGTCATTTGGATGCACAGGGATGATCCCGGGATATAGGCCTGGTCTAGCCATGGCCACAGTCTCCCTGGGCAGGTGGTCTCTTTTTCTTCCTCTTCTAAGCAGGAGTCAGGGCTGCTGATCTTTCTGTGTTCCATGTTAATGTGTTTAACAAGCCTTTGCACTGAGTATAACCAAGACTACCAGCAGGGCCAAGAAATGGTGACGGTTGTCTAGGCACTATACAAGGGAATGATGACATCCGATAAATGCACTGGAACAAAATGCATCCCTTTCTATGTAAGGGGTGGCTCATGACTTAATCTCAGGGGTCATCTACACCAAGCAGGATATTCCACTATAAAAATGGTATACAAAAGGCAGGAGCCACACTACTGCTTTATAGCAGTATTGAAGTGCACTGACAACTGTTGGGGTCCATTGACACATACCATATACCGCTTTCATACCACTTTCATACCACTATACCCTGCTTGGTGTGGCTCCTGCCTTTTATATACTGCTTTCATAGTGGAATATCCTGCTTGGTGTAGATGAGCCCCCAGTCACAAGTCCTAATCATCTTAAGAATTCTGTGGAGGTTTTCCAGTCCAAGGTAGACCCAGGGGTACAGTCTGCCTCCTTCAGGGCGAATCAGAGACTGATATCTGCTCAGAGCAGGCACAGGTAGGCAGTGTTTATTTGCACCTCCTTCTTCACTAAAGCATATAAAGCTAAACGCACACAAATCTTAAACATTAACAGGAAAGAGTAAAGTGTTTTGCTACAGTTCCCAAGCTGCTTTTATGTTCCTCTGCATGCTGTATGTCTTTATTTATATACAGACATTAATATGCCATTTGATTAACTGATCAGCAGGCTCTCAGGACAGGTCACCTATTAACAAATGATAAAATGCAAAAAGAGAGACAAAATCAGATTAAAAAAAACAAATTTAATTGGCCCAAAGGTTGGAGACTGGAAGAGAATCAGCTGGATTAACGTATATGGGAATGGCATTCCAGACAGTGAGAGCCACAGCCAAGAAAGCCCAAAACCAGCCTTCCCAATGTTGTGGCTTCCAGGTGTCTTAGACTACAACCTCCATATTCCCCAACCATTGTCCATGCTGCCTGGGCTGATGGGAGCTGTAGTATAAAACATCTAGAGAGCACTGGTTTGGGGAAGATCACCCAAGATGTTGCCCACCACCACCTCTACAAGCAACAGGGCCTCCCAGGCAGATCTACATTGGATCAGGCACTGACCTAACCTGGTCCAAAGTTATTCAGGACTTGAAAGATCAAGACCAGAATAGATTATGACAACAGGAATATGAATGGTGTGTCTCTGTGCAATTTTGGAGTCGGTCTAATACATGGGTTCTCAACAAGGGGGGAATTCCCAGGGGGGAATTTTAGGGTTCCGGGGGGGAATTGGGACCACTATTCAGCAAAGTATGACGTCGTGTAGATTATGTCTTCCTACACATGTTATTAAAAATGTCCCAGAAAAGTGTCATGTCATCTGCAAAAGCCAGGCCTTTGCTTTTTTTCCCCTCCCTCCCTCACAATCCTAGAAGTTTCAAGCTTCCCATTTAAAGGGGCAACACAAAGCGTGGGAGCTGAGAATGTAAAAGGGGCCATGCTTTGCGTTGTCCCTTTAAATGGGACTAATATAGAAAAAAAGTAAAAGATTTTCAATATTATATGCATATTATTTGGAATGCACCTTTTGAGTTAGACTATCTTGGGAAGGGGGGAATTATATTCTGAACAATGGTGAAAGGGGGAATGGAGCAAAAACGGTTGAGAACCACTGGTCTAATAGGTTTTTGTTTATCTGTTCTCAGAAAATAATATCACTTCTGTATATTTTATTACAGTAGTCTCTGGTACCAGTGTGTGGGTCAGAGAAAATGGATACCAGTTTACACTTACATGACAGGAGTAATAATAAAGCAGGATTACATGTCATCCATGAAAATATAATATTTACGTGTCATTGTAATCCATTCATTGGTTTATGGATCCAGAGTCCCAGAGGGAGTGTCAGAAATCCCAACAGCGTCTCAAGCACTGATTTTGCATTTGGACTGCCAATGTAGTTGACAGATGTGCAAAATCCCATGCCTCTAGGCAGCTCCCCTGAGACTCGACAGCTGGAGCTGCTAAGCAGCAACTTACTCAAGCTAAGTAAAGAGAAATTCAAATACTCCTGTGGTCACAACTCAAGTTTCCAGTGACTCAGTAAGAACGTTCTTTGAGAAAATAAAAATCCTGTGAAAACTGGCTTAATGCTGGCAGCAAACCTTCCCACAAAGGGAAGGTGACAGTAAAGAAAGTGACATTGATTTGGTTCACAAAGTCCATTTACCCATGGTGGGGGAGGTGTTGCTGCTGCATAGGCACCACGTTTACATGATACCTATGGGCACCTACCTTGCTATGTTGCATGAACCCAGGCAGCAGGGGTTGTTTGAGGGTTAGACAACCTCAAGTAACCCATGGTTTGTTTTACTGTTGTTTGACGGTTGTCTAACCCTGAAACAACCCCTGCTGCCTGGGTTTGCACAAAACGACAAGCCATAATATCTTTGCATGGCACCCGTGGGGAAGCCCATGGGTGCCATGGAAAGATGGCACCCATGGACACCTAGCACAACATGACAGCCTGTGTGGATAAATTAACCCACAGTGGTCTGTTGTGACATGCAGAAAGGCCCATTGAAACGATTAAGGGCACAATCTGGGCTGTCTCACCATGCCGGGCAAGGCGAGAAGACTCATCCACCCACTCCCCACTCTCTCTGCAGCAACCTGAAGCCTTCCACTGTCTTCATTAGGCTATCCATCAACTGAAACCCTCGCACAATGATGCAATGCCTGCCTGGAGCAAGAGAGAGCTGAACATGCAGCAACAGGGGGCAAGAGAAGGGGGACCGTCTGAACTCCCTCTTTTCTGTTCCTTTCCTATGAAGGGTGAGCCCAGCAAACCTGTAAGGTGGGCTGTTTGTCACACTCCTGCTTTCTTAACAACTGCCAGAACCCCTAATATTCACCCTAGCGTTGAGGGGGAGGCGATCCCTTCGGTTTGAGTTTCATTCTGGGAGGAGGGTCTGCTGCCCAGCTAAACTCCTTAGTCACTACCGAGTGAGTATCAGGCCATTCTCCATTTATATCCCTGTGGGCAGGCGTGTGCGTAAAAACACGATTTGCTCATGAGGGAAGTTATCCTTGGGGTGTCAAAACATACAGTGAAGCCCCATGCCCAAAATTCATAAAATGTATTAAGGTTCATCAAATTACAGTTTAAAATAAATGAACTGGTGGTTCTCATATACACAACGTATCTAGTAGGTATGGCTTTTACTCCATTATGCCATTTTTAGAAGGATAAAACACACAACCTTTAGATGGAAAATTCAACTCATGGCTACTGGTGAAAGATAAACCCGTACAATGTAACCCTGGACATGTCTACTCAGAAGTAAGCCTCATTGAGTTCAACTGGGCTTACTCTCTGGTAAGTGTGCCCAGGATTGTAGTCATAATGACATTTTCCTCAGCTGAGTACAAGGTGAAAGTTGTTAGAATCTCATGACTGCTAGTGACCTTTGTGGAATAATCTGCTGGTTTTATATCTACCTCCTGGGGTTTGATGTTTTCATATTGGCCTCGTAGAGTTTGTTGAGCCAATAAAAGCTTGTCCCTTGACTTCCTTTGTTTTTTCTTTTTTATTCTGGCTTCCTAGAAGTTAAAAGCACATATCATAAAACCAACTGACATCTTTAAAGGTTCTTTTTTTTTAAGCATGGAAAATTTCTCTTCTCCCACCACACCTTTTCTGAGTTCTTAGGGTGACATGCTGGCTGGGGTTTATGGGAGTTGTAGTCCAACACATATGGACAGCACCAGTTTGGAGAAGGCCCTCCTAGACATAACTATTAATAATCTGAGTAGTTCAAACCACAGAACTACTGTGGCAGAGGTGGTGGGTGGAAGATGATGCCTCAGCATTGTTTCAAAGTTTTAACCATTTCACTTTTTAGAAGAAAAGAAAAAGATGTACGTTGTAAATTTGTTAAAACTTCTCTCTGAAGGAGCTGGAATGCAGTGTTTATGAAAAATGGTGGGAATTTGCTATTGGTTTCAGTGTAATTATTAAAAGCTAAATGCTTTAATTTGGGGAAATTAACTAGCTTAGCCCTGAAAGTTGCACTGAAAACCTAACATGTGCAGAGAAGTTAGTGCATATTTTAGTTTCATATAGTTATTATACATTTTCATTTGTTTATGAGCATGACATGTGGACTTGAACGTGGTAGACTGGGTTCAAATCTTGGCTTATATAGTGGCTTTGGGTGAATGAGTCATTGACCTGGTTCACACATCATAGCTACCCAGGGTTTAAACAAACTCTGGGTAGCTGCGAATGAGTGGCAGCAATCAAGCATGCTGGTTCCTGGCTGGCCACCGCTTCCAGTGCAATAAACAACCCATTTTATTAATTGGAAAATTGCTTTAAAATGCATACATTTGCAAAAGTGTGCACAAAAATGCATACAATTTTAAAAATGGGTACAAAATGTATCTTTACCTATAAAGGGTAAAGTATGTATCTGTCACTTATGTCCTGAAATGTTTACCCACTTCCACATGTGGTACTGCCTTAATGCTGTTCACCCAGACAGGTCTTTGTGTACATGGATCAGAAAAAATCTAAAAACATGAATTTGGTTTTTTTTTTAAAAAAGTATTTTATCATGTTGTATTTTATAGTTTTAATTTTTGTGAACTGCCCCGAGAGATTTGGCTTTTGGGCAGTATAAAGCAGTAATAAATAAATTAAGGGAGGGGCAGGGTTCGTGCCTTGCCCAGGTGGAGCTTTTGGCTACTAGGCTGGAGAGGTCTTAGTTCTCTCTGTTAAACATGAGCCGAGGAAAAGGTCTGGGAGGAGGGGAGCACAACTGAACCTGCCCAGCCCTTCCCAGCGCCAAACCCAATCATACGTGAAATGTGCAATTGCATTTCATGTATTAGTTGTTTTCGTTTCTTAAAATAGCAGCGGGGACATCAGAATTGGGACTGTGGGGTTCAGGGAGTAGGTGCTTAAACTTCCCTCCTCTTGTACTACTGTCACAACGAAAATTGTATCTGAAGCTGCTGCCATTGGCATTCCAGACCTCGCTAGGTAGATCCAAGGATAGCTCGGCCCTTAGAACCACCACGTCTCTTTTAAACATTAACTGAGAACCACATTTGGTGCAGCGATTGTGTTTACTGCAGGAAAGGCCAGTGTAGCTGCATAAAATGTCAATGTATGAAGAGCAGATGTGAATCCCTACATCCATGGGGGAATGTGCTAGGGAGCCCTGACTAGCCACAGCTCCTTGGCACATGTTCCCTATGTGTTTATCTCATTGGTCTTTTGGCATGGCCTGGTCATTGATGAGAAGACACATATGGGTTTTGTACATGGCTACCTACATAAATCAGCCTGATTGTGTGTAAAGTGTCTACCAGTGGTGTAGTGGAGTACACTTCCGGGACCTTTTTCAGAGTAGTAGTGTTGATATCATCTGCTGGAATATCAGGATAATTGATGGACTCATATGGCAATTAGGGTGACCATATGACCAGATTTGCCTGGATTTGTCTGGGGTTTTGATGACAAATCCGGGATGGGAGGGGAAATCCAGATTTTTCCAAAGAGCAGCTCTAATGGGACTTAACAAAAATGCTTATAACTCCATCATTTTTTAAGATAAAGACATGAAACTTGGCATGATGGTAGCTCTTAGAAAGGGCCTTAGTCATACCAAATTTGAAACAGATCCATTCATCCATTGATTTTTTTTAGGAATTTTTTAAAAATTGAGGTTTTAAAATTATTATTTTTAAACCGTAATTTTTAAAGATAAAGAGCTGAAAGTTGGCACCATGATAGATTTTAGGTATAGCTTTAGCCATACCAAATTTGAAACAGATCTGTTCATCCATTGATTTTTAGGAATTTTTTACAATTAGAGGATTTTATTTATTTATTTTTTTAAATGTTATTTTTAAAGATAAAGAGATGAAACTTGGCACCATGATTGTGCTTAACAAGGACTTTAGCTATGCCAAGTTTGAAACAGATCTGTCCATCCATTGAGTTTTAGGATTTTTTTTAAAGTTTGAGGTTTTAAAAATATTTTTTTAAAATGACATTTTTAAAGATAAAGGGCTGAAAGTTGGCACCATGATAGCTCTTAAGGAGAGATTTAGCCATGCCAAGTTTGAATCAGATCTGTTCATCCATTTTTTAAAGGATTTTTTTAAAAGTTCAAAGTTTTAAAATTATTGTGTTTTAAAACTGCTGGAGCCATATCCTTCAAACTCAGGTTGTCAAACCTCCTCTTTGGGGTGTTGCACATTGAGCAGTTTCAGCCCTTGGCATTAAGGGGATCTCCAGTCTTTAGGTAAGAAGTCTTGGGCAAGCAGGGCACCTTTCCTGTTGCAGATTTGGTGGGCAGTCGGGTACCTGGAGCTCAGAAGAGGCAAGGCATCCACAAATCAAAATTCCATTGAATCTCTCATTTGTTCTTTATTTCAGTGATTTTAACATTAAGATGTTATGTAGAACAGATTTGTCTTAAATGTGTGCTGTAAAATCAGACATGTGACCAAGGCTATGTTCAGGTGGGCACACCCCCTTGGTGCTGGACATGCCCCCTTGGGGGCTGGCCATGTTGTCCTCCTTTTTGGTTTGCAAAATATGGTCACCCTAATGGCAATGGAACAAGGTGATAACAAGGCGTTCAAGTTTTTACTATTGTTTATGATAGATTAGCATAGAGGAAATCAGAGGATGGAGAAAATAATTAAGAAGAGGCTGAATACTTTTCTTTTCTTTCATGGCTTGGGTGCTTCACTCTAGTAGCGGTAGCATTTCTTTGCAAGATTGTTTCCATTTCTAATTAAAAGCTAAAGGTTGCATTTAAGCTGACTGATGATCTTTTGTTAAAGCTCAATGTATTTGAACCTATGCACTCAGAAGTAAGCACCGGAATTTACAATTGAATTTACTCCCATATAACTGCACAGCACTGAAGTTATGCTGATTCTAATGAATTGGGCATTATGCTATGTCCTGCTGCTCTTTGGTGTGTGCCCCAAACACATAGTCCTGTGCTTCAAAAAATTTCACTACATCACTGATGTCTACATCAGCAAGCACCCAAAAGCACATGAGAAGCCGTTTCACTTTGACCCTGTTCACATGTCACTGTAGCAAATCAAGGGTTATTTAAACCACAATTCAAAGAGATACACACCGCCTGTGAACTACTTCCAGTTTCTAAACAACCTCCAATCAGAGGTTGTGAGTGTGATGTGCAAATCCAGTCTGATAGGTTGTTTAGGGGCTAAACAACCCAGTGGTTAAGCCACGATTTGTTGTTGGGTTTACAGCTTGGTTGTTTAGCTCACAATTTGCCACTGAATGCTGCTGTGATGCACGAACATCCACAGTGTTATAGCCCCTGCATCGGCCCTATGTCGTGGAGGCAGTTTTTAGTGGCAACTTTGCCACGTATGAAATGGCCTTTTGGGAAGATGGGGGCAACTTGAATATCAGCCCAATATCAGAACTGACTCTGGAGCAAAACCTCTGAGGTTTGAGCACTCATTTTTCAGGTTCACATCCAGTTCCTTATCCACTATTCCACCCTGATTCACTTCATTGGTCACAACATTGCTGTGGGGTACTACAACCTATCCTTACAACTGGAATAACATCATTTGTTTTGCCTGCCTTGTCTAATCACTGTGACACTTACTTCAGTATTCTGAAATCGCTAGATGAAAGAACCACAAAGGCAAGGCAGCTGTAACCAGTGGCCTTCAAAGCTTCTCCTGGTATTAATGAGCAATGCAAGACACTCCCTCCCACACAGAACTCCCAGCCTCTGCTGCCCGGAGAACAGGAAATCAAGCCAAATGTTCCATTCCATGATATAACAATAATAGCGTTTCCTTTCATTTCAGTCCAGCTACACATTTCCCCCCTATTATTTTCTCTGAGAGACAATTCCGTATTTTAGGACCCTCTGTTAATTTTGGTCTCCCTCCAGTTTTCTGTAACGTGGCTTCCCTTACTCACATTGCAGCTGCCATGCTTTTTCCTATGGAGGTCCAGTCATATAATGGACATTTGGGGCGGTGGGGGTGGGGGAAATATGTTTTGCCTCTTTCATCCTGTATGCTTCTTTTGATTGAAGGGATCGAGACATTCATTTTCAAACATGCAGCCTGTTTTCCTTGTTCTTCTTCTACTACTAAAGTAATTCAGGCATCATGACTGTAAAACAGGAAAAGCCAGAAGGCAAGCATCTGCACTACCTGTTTCTTAAATATGAGCGCTTTCTTCACAAAATGCTTGTGAAGGACGATATATTGTTGTAAATCCTACTGCTGTCTCCTGCTGTTGTATTCCCCAAGCATGCTGTACTAACAATGCGCAGGATTTTTGTCTCTGCTCAATACCTATATGCTGGATTTCTCCCTCCTCACAGTCCACTCCACCATAACTCCCTGATCTGTAAGCCATTGACACTTGCGCCGTGTGGCTTGCAGCTCTCAGTGTTGGCCATCTGGTGACCCCTCCAAAAAGCTTCTATGATCAACTGATGCAGGAGAGTTGAGTCTCTTTCACCCCAAATCATTAGATGAAAGAACCATAAAGGTCAACCCGTGGTAGTAATGAGCAATGCAAGACACTTCCTCTTGGTGGCTGATGTGGTTGTTGTTTTAAAAATTCTGCAAAGTGTAAGTTTATCAATAGCCATTAATGATGTCAACTAGACAAAACCTCAGTGTCCAGAGGCAGTATCTGGGCTTCTCTAAACTAGCAATTTATTGCACACTCGTGATTGGACACTCACAGAAGTTTGTAGGTCCATTACATGTCATCATCAATGACCAGGGCATCTCCCATGCTATTCCCTGGAAATTCCACTATTAAAAAAGCACTTTTAATATGGTAATATCCAGGGAAAAGCAGGATCTTCCTCTACTAGATGGCACTGTCTCAACTGAAGTGAACAGAGGGGAAGTACTCAATTCAAACCACATGGTCTCCCCTCTCCGCCCATGTAATGCAGCCCATAACAATTGTGCCAAAGAAGCAGGAAGAAAAAGTCCTGGGGAAGCAACCCGATTTCCCCTTAATGTAGACACGCTTTCTGTCTCAGTATTTGATCATGGGAACATATGAAAGGAGATGATCCTCAGTATCATACCTTGCTTGTAAGATTCTACACGTATCTAACTGGTCACTTAGGACTCGAAAATTGGACTCGGTGGACTGTGATCTAATTCAGCCTTCCCCAATCTGGTACCCTCTACATGCATTGGACAGGAACTCCCATAATACCCATTGGCCATGCTGGCTGGGATTTGTAGTCCAGTGCATCTGGGGGCACCAGGTTGGAGAATACTAATCTAATTAGTCAGTAGTATTCTTCTATTTTTAATGAAGTGAGTGGATGGTAAAACTAACATAGGGTGGGATGTTATGAGACACATAACCCAGATAATATTGGAGCAAAATGAACTTTCATGGAAGATAGGCTGCTGTAGGAGATCCAGGTTCTCCAAATGAGGACTAGTCTAGTCTAGTCTTTTCATATAAACATGACAGGTGAATGTATATGAATTAGGTGAGGGGATTAGTTTTTCAGAGAAGCTTGGGGGAAACTCTCCAAGACATCACATCATCACAACAGAAAGATTCAGAGGGTTTTTTTGTGCCAGAATCAGACAAGTGGGCAGATGAGGCAGGTATGACTAACAGAGCAGAAACAAGCGAGAACACGGAGGTGCAGTTGGCTGAGTCATGCGTGGCTTTGAAGGGGAGCCCTGCCTGGCATGCAGATGGAGATAGATTTGGACAGCCTCAAGGGCGAGGGAGGCAGAATGTCAGGAAAGAAAGATAGTCTTGGCAGCAGCTGGGTTTTCACATGGACAGGCGTGGGGCATCGGTGGATTGAACAAGGTCACTAAGGAGACCGCTCCTTAGCATTAGTCAAGATGGGAACATGCCAGAGGCCTCCGTGCAGCTTTGACTTACAAGGAAAAGGACGGACGGGAATTAGAAGAAAAGCTTCATGCTGAGATTAAACTATTTTTAAAATCTGAATTGATTAAACGTTTTCTTTTTTCTAAATATAAGACAAAGGGTTACAGCATGAGAAGAACTTGAAGCTTTGCTGAGAAAGTAAACAAAATGGCAATTTCGTGGTTAAATGTAAAGGCTTTTTCCAGAAATAGGGTGGGATTAAAATGGGGAGTGAGAAGTTATTCTATGGGGTGATTGCTTCAGTTTAGGGGTGGGGTGGATATTGCAGTGGGGATTAAAGAACTGACAGGAGAGAGGGAAGGGGGGGAGGAGGGAGAGTTACACTTGCCTTCCTACTGCTCTCTCTGAACTCCTGGGGAGTGCACAGGGATCCTTTGGGTCAGGGTAAAATGAAAAAACAGAGTAAAAATAAGTGACTTTCCTTGACCAAAGCAAAGCTCTGCTGGGCAAAGTGCACTGGAAATGAGAGTACAGGAAAGGAGCACTCAAAGCCGAGAGTCCAAGGTCAATCAGGCTGAATTTATTCTGGGTGAGTTTATTCAGGGTGAGTTTATTCCGGCAAAACCTCTTTTGGAACTGGAGGTGCACATGCAGCACCCAGCCAGGAGCTCCCAGAGACTTTTAATTAGGCAGACTGTCAGTAAAATTCACAGAGGAGGACACACAGGGCAAACTCAGGGAAGGGGACGTGAAAACAGCGGTGTAGTGGTAAGATTTGAAGTTCAGGCCTGCAAGGAAAGTCTAAAAGTTCAGTCAGCTGTGTTAATTCATATCAGCAGGCCAGTTCTAGCAGTTATATCTCCACTAGGAGCAGAACTTTTGTAAAGCTTTTCTAATTGGCCCATTCAAGATCAAGAAGCCTCCCCAAAATACTTTGTTACAATATGGAACGATATATTGTTGCTGGGGAAATTCCACTCTGCCCCCGCCTCCGCCCCCCCAGCTACTGTGAGCATTGCAGCTAAACTCAGAGGGCACTGGCAGATGACCTCAGCATCCCTGCTAATCAAAATGTCCCAGAGCTGCCCAGGCTGCACTACACCAGTCCTTGAGAAGCTTGTGAGGGGAACCTCACTCAGGAGTTCTCCAGGCAGTTTTGTCTATGGTCAGAAATACTTACAAAAGAGTGGGGTAGACCTGGAAGGGTGATTTCCAGGTGAACAAAGCAAGGATTGCCTTGTTCCTGCTTAACAGAAGAGGGGTGTGTGTGATAGGGTGACCATATTTTGGAAACCAAAAAGAAGGACAACATGGTCGGCCCCCAAGGGGGCATGCCCACCAACATGTCTGGCCCCCAGGGGGCATGTCCAGCACCAAGGGGGTGTGCCCACCCAAACATAGCCTTGGTCACATGTCTGATTTTAAAGCACACAATTAAGATAAATCTGTTCTACATAACATCTTAATGTTAAAATCACTGCAATAAAGAACAAGTGAGACATTCAATGTATCTGAAATTAACTTTACTCACTCCTACTTTTGTAGCTTTTGCTGTACTTTGAAGCTTTTGCTATACTCTGTGGGATACATTCTCCCCTTCCCTCAAATATGTTTTCTGACTGTATCCTTACTCCGCTGCAAGCTGCTGCTACTATTAACGGGGCTTGCTGCCAGCTGGCTGGCTGACTGGCTTATTTATTTTTAAATTTCAATTATTGTTTTTAAACTTGTCTATGATTGTCATAAGTTTCTCTACTCTAACATTAGCGTAGGTGTTGTGGGCGGCAGACACTACTTCACCCATTCACACTTCTCACTTATATACATTAGCTTCTCAGTGCTTGTGCGTTGGCACTACTTCACACATCCAGACTTTGAACTCCTGTCTACTTCATGCACAAACACGCGACTCTGAGACCATCTTTCTAATGCCCTGCATTGCATGCCAGCACCGTGGGGCTGTTACATCAGGTGTCTCTGGGTTGTCTGTGCAGCCTCTGTCTCTCTCTAAGGCCTTAGCTAGACCGGGCTTTATCATGGGGCGAACCCCGGGATCGTCCCTGTGCATCCACATGATGCATAGGGGATCCCGGGATCAGGGAGGGATCATCCCTCCCTTGCCCCGGGATAGAGCCCTCCCCTTTGGGCCCGCTTTTTCCGTGGTCCCGGGCTGAGCCCAAGACTGCGGAACATGTGGCCCGTTGCCACAGAGCCGGGAGCCGCACACGGGGCGCAGCACTCCACAGGAGCGCTGTGCCCATTGGGGTTAGGGTGGGGGGAGTGGGGAAAGTAGTTAATTAAAAAAAACCTTTACCTTTAGCGCACGAATGTTCGTGCGCCCTGTCCTCTTCCTGAGGTCATCACGCCTCACATGTAAATGGAGGAGGGCTCTCACATTAATCACAACGTGAGATTTTCCCTCCTCCATCGCGGACTATAAGGTAAGTCTATCTAAGCCCTCAGTCATTGCAGCCAAACCGAAGCCTCCAGCCTCAAACAATCTCTCTCTCTCTCTCTCTTTCTGTGTGTGTGTGTGTGTGTGTGTGTGTGTGTGTCAAAGTCTCCTGAAGGTCCAGCCGGGCTGTGCACTTGTACTCTGCGGCTGGGGGTAGGTTGCCAGCTTATTGCTTGGTCGTGTCCGGTGACTCTTACTTTAAAAACCTCCACCACCAGCCACCTCTGTCTGTACCAACACTGGACTCTGAGACACTCTTGAAAGGCTCTAGTGGCACACCAGCCTCTCAGGGCTCAGCTACAGCCATCTCTGAGTTGTGTCTTCAGTCTAACTCTGTCTCTAAGAGATATACCAGCCAGCCAAAGCTGCAAATCTATCTATTTTTCTCTGATACACACTTCAAACGTTTTGCATTGCATGCCAGCAGTGCAGGCAGGGCCTAGCTCACAAGTGAACAAACTGCCACTGCATGAGGGAAGAGTGTGGCATGGGATGCTTCCTGGCTCTCCCTCACTTCCCTGTTGCAGAGTTCAAAGCCCTCCATGAGTTGGAGGGCAAACAGCTGCAGCAGGGAACCCATTTCATACCTGTAGCATCCCAGCATCCCTACAAGAACAGGATACTAAATTATGCGGGGAGCCTAAACAAGTACAGAATGCTGCCCACTGCAGATATCCGGGCCTCCAATGCATGGAGAGGGACGCAGAGAGAGAGGAAGTATTCAAACCATGTGGCCAACCGTATAATGGCGCTGATCATATCCCAGAAAGAAAGTAGATGCAGAAAGCCATGATAAGGCAGCGGGATGTTTTTTTAAATGCAGAAAAGCTCAAAGTCATCCAATGAGCTTCATGGCTGCGTGGGAACTAGAACCTGAGTCCTAGTCCAACATCCTAACCGTTGCACCAAACTGGCTTTCAGATGGTCAGTACTATCAACTGTGCGGCCAACAGGTGATGAGCTTTTGCAGAAAAGTCATAATAATAATAATAATAATAATAATAATAATAATAATAATAATTTTATTTATTTATTTCTTACCCGCTTCTTATAATGCTAGAGAAGGCTTATGTTGGCCAAACTCAGAACAGATCACCTCTCTAAAGTGCAGACTAGGGTGCTGGATGTAGAAAGGTTGCTTTTTAAGCCATGTGCTGCATATTCTTGTACATGTGGAATTCATCCAGCAAGTTGATTTGTGAGCTGAAGCCTGCTTCTCTATGTGGGTAGTCTTGCTGGATCACATCAGTTATGTACGAATACATTTAGATTCCACATTTGTTTCTCTTCTACTGCCGTATCAAAAATGTTCAGCCTGCAACTAAAACAGCTTTCATTTCGCAGCTTTCAAATTAATTCTGGGATCTGTAGGTCCAGTTGTGTTGCTTGGATGGATTTCCTGCAATAAGGAATCATTCAGGAGGCCAGATATTGCAGCTGGGTTGCATAGGCACAGCCATATGGGGTTTATTAGTACACGTAGCCCTGCCGTTGGGATAGGTGGAATATAATACAGCAGTATGCTTTTTGCTATTTCTTTACTGGGGTGGGTGTGGGTGGGAGGAATTCAAATGTGGTTTTGCTAACAAAATAAGCTGATGAATTCTCTGTATACATAGGCCATATTTGATAGGAAAATGCTGTTTTCATTCACTGACTTTTTAGATAACCTCAAACACTATTTTCATATATTATTGGCTATTATTCTGGAATAACAACCGCTTAATTAGCTCCAGCTTTTGATTTGTTTATGCATTCAAGGAGAGAATGAGAGGCCAAAGTAAGTTGAAAGGGGTGGGAGGGTGAGGAAGAACCTCTGGTAAAACGAGGACCCTTGACTGACCTCACTCTCATCATCGGAGAAGTGATCATTATAAACAGTAGGTAAGTTGCTGTCTTTTGTATATACAGGTGGGAGGAGCAGAGTTCACTGTAAGCAAAGATGACCTGAGAATTATTCAAGAAGGCCACAAGAGCGTGTGGAGGAAACACCTTTGCTTAGACATGTTGACCGTTTGTTGAGTCAGAATAACAACCCTGAGCGAATACATACATACAGCTTGTTCTGTACATTTACACAAGGGGAGGCCATGTTTATTTGCAGATGTGTGCCTTTTCAAAGCTGCAGTTTGTGTCATAAAGTTTAATTTGCTTACTTGGGTTCACGCGTGGTGTTCTAGTTCAGGCTTGTTAATAGACACTCAGCTAGTTATCTGCGCGTCAAAAAAGAGTTGTCTCTATGCAACCAGACATGAAAACTTTTGTCAAATGAAAAACGTGCTTGTTTGTTTTTAAATGGGTGTATCGCAAATAACATAGGCTTGGAAAAACTATTGTGGACTAGTGACTTTGAGGGACTTATTCACAAAGCTGTTCTAGTTTTAATTTCAACTGTTTTAGTTTTGCTGATCCAAGCTGCTGCGGCTTCTCATTACATGCGAACTTGGCAGGGGTGGTGGTATTGTTGGGGTGACTGACAAGCCACCCAGAACCTATGGGCTGTTTTAGGGTTGTGGGTGGCTTCTCAACCTCCCCAACAACCCACCCTCATTGGGTTCGCAGATAATGAGAAACTATAGCGTGCCCCCGCCAAGCCCTGGATATTAAAAATACCCTATTTCTTCGATTCTAAGATGCACTTTTCCCCCCATATAAACATCTCTAAAAATGGGGTGCGTCTTAGAATCGCGGGTATATCTTAGGTGTTGTTGTTTTTTCTGTTGGTGATACTGAAATTAGTGTGCATCTTACAATCGATGGCATCTTACAATCGAAGAAATACGGTAGTGGCTACCGCCACAAGCCCTATTGGGAAATTGACCCATGGTGACTTCTTGTTAGGTACCAACCAGGCCAGAGAGCCACCTTCCCCCGTTCCCTGTTCCCCTTCCCCAGAACTAATCAGATGAATAATCTCTTCTGACCATTGCCTAGACCTCTTCACTCCCAGGGAGACAACTTGCCAGAACATAATGGCCTGTCCACACTCCTTTGTCATGTCTCAGAAGCTAGCCAGGTATTGCCTGGAGGCCATCCCCACTAGTAGCCCTGCTCTCAGAAATCTGTTCCATGGGGTAGAACTGGGGTCTCCAGGGATGCTACTGGAGTGCCACTGTGCCCACAGGGTCAGGCTGAGGAGCCCAACTATCTATTCCCTCTTCTGAATGGAGCGATTTTTCAGTCACTTGTATAAGGAGGTGGGGGAAGGAAGTGCCAAAATGGTTGGAGTGAGGTAGAAGCCCCCCTCCCACAAAGAACCCTTGGTTGGGTGGGGGTCTTCTACCTCCTCCAGCAGATTTTCAACAGGGGGCGTGCTTCTCCTTGCCCCATGCCAATGAATGGAAGCATTGCTCTGTACACTTACAAAGGTTGTCACACAGAGGAGGGCCAGGATCTCTTCTCGATCCTCCCAGAGTGCAGGACACGGAATAACGGGCTCAAGTTAAAGGAAGCCAGATTCCAGCTGGACATCAGGAAAAACAATGGAATCAGTTGCCTGGTGAGGTTGTGGCCTCTCCCACACTAGAGGCCTTCAAGAGGCAGCTGGACAACCATCTGTCAGGGATGCTTTAGGGTGGATTCCTGCATTGAGCAGGGGGTTGGACTCGATGGCCTTGTAGGCCCCTTCCGACTCTGCTATTCTATGATTCTATGATAGGGATGGAGAGAGACAGACAGAAAGAAAAGAGTCAGAGAGAGTGAGTATAACCTTCCCTCCACAGGCCGGCGTTTACCTCATGAAAATCCTTCTCCAAAGCTTCTGCTTGCTACCTTAGGAGAAATATATGATTGCGCGCAACACATATGATCTCCTTCGTACAGTGTGAAGTGGTACTGTCCAGGAAAAGCCATGCTGTGCAGTTCTGCCAGTTATATAAGCTGGCTCACGCTCAAAACTGCAGTGGCAGCATAAGGGAAAGAGTGGTGGTGAGGAAGAAAGGTAACCCAGGTCTTGGCCATCTGCTGCTCAGCACTCATTTTAAGATGGTATGTTTTATGTTTATGGTCTTTTCTGTATCCCTGCTTTCCTTTTGATGGATATTGGTTTTAAACAAATAAATCGATCTCAGCTTATAAACACATACTTCTAGCTACCTTGATCTGCCTCTGATAGGGGATAGGGTGACCTTTAAAATCACAGCACTGGTGCTGCCCCAGTAAAATGCATCATACCATGGCCTCTGATAGCACCTGTCTGCAAAAGCTTTGAAATAGCCTATTAAAAAAAAAAAGCTGTATTGGGCTGGAACTTTGCCACAAAAATTTCTTGAATTAAAAGCAAATATGCCTTCCTAACAATGGAAAGGCCTCCTTTTTTTTTTTTCAAGTTGCACATTTAAGAATATGAAAAGTAAGTTGTTGATGTTTGTAAAACTATCCAGAAAAATTAAATCTGTTTTTGTTTGGGACCTACATGATGGAAATGATTTGTCACCGATGTGAATGATTTACTTTTTGCTTCTGGGGTGGAAGGTGGGGAGAATGAAGAATTTTAGTGACTGAGTTACAAGCCAAATGAAATGTTTTCACTGACAATTTCAGTCCAGGAGATTCAGCCCTTCATTTCATTACAGATAAGCAGGATTTGGGGGGACGGGGACGGGACGGATTCAAGTGATTTCTTTGCCTAAGAAGGGAAAGAATGGTTGGACATAACAAAGAAAGGCAGCAGAAAAGCAATGATAAGGCATGTTTTTGAGAAACAGACAGGCTTGCTGTTATAAAAATGGTGTTGAATGGGCTCCCGCCACTGTTGTGTAGTCAAAGACTGTGTCAGCCATGTTCTAAAAAACGGTTGTGTTGGGTAGCAGGAAAACAGGCAAAGATCAAGCAGCCCTTTCAAATACAACAGAACTTGATGGCTGCATAACATGTCAACGGCACCTATGAGCCACTACAGGAGGAAGAACAAGAGGAGCCCAAATGGGACCAAAACCCACAGCGTAACAAGAAGTGGGGGATTTGAGAAAAGATGGGGGTAAATTATAGGACCCAGTGGCAGCCTAGCTGGCAAAGGGCAAGGCAGCTAACAGTAGGCAGAGCCAAGGTGCTTGTTCCATAGCAGGAAGCCATTGCCAAGAAAGAGCAAACTGAGGCATGCAAGTTAACTTTAAGATCATGTCTGAAAAGGAAAGGGTGGAGGGGTATATCTGACATGACATAAAAATAGTCCTTTGAGACATCTTTTGTCTGCTTCATCAGCAGCTCACTGCACAGAAAAGGTAAACTGGGCCATGCAAGTCCACTAGGGCCACGAGTTCAAAATAAAGCCATCCTCTGGGGCCAAATGCTCCACTACAGCAAGAGCCCATTACATATTAAGAGTGAACCAAAGCACATTAACTTCAGCATCAAGAGTTCAAAGGAGAAAATTGGAGGCGGGGAGGGAGATCCACACAGCAACACAGAAAAGCCTTCCTTTGAATCAAAAGGTTTCTGCTAAAGCAGCATCCCATTCAGGCCTCATTTCACTTTACAAAAAGAGGTACCATCAAATAAGGCCATGACCAGTGAAGGGCCTGTGAAGTTCAATCCTCCTGGGATATTTCAGGTTCCTTGCCCCCACCTCACTTCATTTAAAAAAGTGAGTGCAAAAGCTCTGGAATTACTGACAAGCACTTGGCACATGGAGCTTTTGTAAACAAGACTGTTAATTGGCTGTTAACCTACTGTATTTACTTCCAGTTTCATCGTAGAATTGAGATTCAAGCTTTTTCTTTCCTGCTTTTCCACTATATAACCTCTAGATGTCACTGTGGTGTAATGGGATAGCAAATACACAAGTTTTAAAAGTGTTTTCTTTAACTTTTACAATTAAATACTGTACTTTTCCTGCTCTGAAAAAACTTGCTGGAAGTGCTTTTAGACACAGAAGCAAAACTGAGGGTCATCACATCATCTAAAGAACCAGTAAACAACTACGAGTAGGGAATGGCAAACACACGATAAATGCCTCAAGTAGAAAAGTATTTCTTAATGTTTTATTAAGCACAGCAGCAGCAATAACATATTACATCATTGTCCTACCAAGGGCATTCTTCAATCACTACTGCCTTAAAAAAAAAACACCTGCCTACTTTAATTTATTATACATTAATTTTTCTCTTACTGTCATCCTTGGAAGCAAAGATGGATATATCTGCCATGATCCAGACATCATTTTCAGATGCATTCCTCTAGGTACCTCCACCAAATGAGTTAAAGTGGAGGGCCTTTTCAGTGGTGGCAACCTGAGGGTCAAATGCTCTCCCCAGAGAAGCTTGCCTGGTGACTACATTGTGGTCTTTTCAGCACCAAGTGAAGAGCTTTTTATTTTCCCAGGCTTCTTAGTCCTCTGTTTTGTTTTAAATGAGTTGTTGTGTTTTTGGATCTTTACACTGCTGCTGGTGTCTACTCTGTTTGTTACTTTGGCTTTATTCTGTTTAAATTTGTAAAGGTTTATATTATGTTTTATCATAATATAATTTTGTCAATTGCCCAGAGGGCTTTGGCTATTGGGCAGTATAGAAACATAGTAAGTAGATAAAATGATATAAACATTTAAAATAAATAAGCATTTAGTTATAACTGTATTGACATTGTTTTAAATAGTGAAATAACCTGAAGCCTATTTAACTATTTAGCTATTTAACTATTTGCTGATTAACTATTTGAATTAGGATTCCACCCCCACCCTACGTATATGCCTCTCCTACCACACCCATGGGCTAAGGGCCTGCTCTCACAAAATGGAGCATCTCCTGTAGTAGGTTTAGGAGTAATTCAAAACACCTGAAGATAGATAGGAGGTAGAGAATAACAAAGATTAAAGAACAGCAAATTCCTCTTGGTGCATGCATATGTTGTGTTCCATTGCCAAGCACCAAGGCCCATGAAAGAGAAAGAAGTAAAATTAAGGCTAGAAAAGGCATTGATCATGAAGGGAGAGAGTATGAAGAAATACAAGGAAAGGCGGTAGCACTGGCATGGCAGATGGTGAAATATAAAGAAACATGGTCCTGTAGAAGTTATTGCAATAACAGTGTGAGAAATGTGCAGCTGGTGGGGGTCGTGATGGTATGTATAGTAACAGGGAGCAGCAAGACGCAATAAGAAGGTGTAAATGGGGAAAGGAGAGCTCAGTCCCCTTCTCTTTGATTCCCATCTGCTACAGCTGTTATAAACAGTGGGGTGATAGAGACAAATTTTGAGTCTTCAATTTTGTTGTTATTCTGAGCAAAAATGTTCCCGTTCATATTCCTAGTCTTATTTGAAACTCTTCTTTGTTGATGGATATGTAACTATAAGTGGGGAATAATTGACTGGGTTCACACAACAATTTGAGTGTGGGTTGTCATTGAACCATGGGTTGTTGTCTTGTGTGAACCCAGCCGCACTAACTAACCATGGTTTGTTAACCATGGACAACCCACAGTTCACAATCCAACAACAAATCATGGGTTTTCTTCATGATTTGTTCATGGTTAACAAACCATGTTTTGTTAGCATGGTTGGATCCACACAGCACACCCCACGGTTCAACAACTCAACAGTTTGACAACTCACATTCAACCCATGCTCAGACTTGAGTATGAGTTATTGTGTTGTGTGAACCCAGTCACTATATATCCACCAAAGGGCCAACCTTCTAAATTCCCTGCCCCCAAAGACCCTCAGACATCTCCCAGGCTAGTTATACAAATTAAGCTATCGGGTTTTTTTAAAGGCCATTATATAATCTCAGGTTCCTGCGGATCAGCTTCCTGTTATATGCTTCATGACAACAGGAAGGACAGCTTTGGTTAACACTGCCTGTGTCCAGATTTGTTGAGCGAAGAATGAAACACATGAAGGAAAATGAACAACTGTTCTTCTGTTACAGTAGCCTTACCTATTTTTTTCTATGGCCCATGATAGATCTTTAAGAGGAAACACTGATATTCAGAGAAATTCCCAGTTTCCGCAATTGCCACTCAGTCTTCATGTCAGCAACTTGCTTATCTACCAAATCCTCATCCAAGATCCTCATAGCGGATCAGTGGGAATCATACAAACCCGCTTTAATGATCCATATCAATAATAATCTGCATTTAACCTCATACCTAGTACTTTTGTCTGTTTTGTATGTAAAAATAGTACCCCAAACCTCCTCTTGTGAATGGAGCCAGATTATCCTAAACACAATAAAAGTACACAGAACAAAAGATCTCCCAAAGTGCTTACAGTATAATTTAAAATAGGACACAGAATTTTATCAGAAATGAGAACAGACCTAAGCATGGGCAACTGCCAGCCATGAAAGAGTTAATATTTTGGCTAATGCATGGGACTTCCTGAGGGAGATAGTGAGATGATATCTTTGCTTCAGTTGTGCCTCTGTCCATCGATCGATGTACCAATGGGACTTCACTGTGATTTTAAGTGCTAACATCTAATTATGACTGACACAACCAGTGGCCACCCGGCCATTGTTACATATGACTGAAATACAGCAATTCCTGGTGACACTTTGATTGTGCAGTGCAGTCAGCTCCCATCATCCTTTTGTGTCTCATATGTCTGACATGAGGATCAAACCCTCTCCATTGTGTTTTGCCTTTCTAAAGAGAACAAAGAGAAATTGACAATGAAGTAGCTGCCAGCCCATTGCCATAGTCCATATATCTACCCAGCTGTCGTTATGTAATCAAAGCAGCCCTGCTAGCTGAGGGGAATATCTGAGAGGTGAGCGATTTAACTTCATATATACTGTATATATATGCAGCGCATATATAAAAACTCAATAGCTGAAGGAGGCTTACAAAAGCACTTTATAACCAAAGCATCCAGGTCTGGAGGAAATTCCCCTAACAAGAACAATCCCGAGTAGACACTTAACCCCTCACCTGTAAGAGAGGAGGAAATGTGCAGCTCATCCACTGAACAAATTATTGACTTATTAAATTATAAAAGGCAGATCTCCTGCCATGGGCCATCAAAATAAATGCAGGGCAGGGGAGGGATTCTAGAACACACACATGCAAAAGTACCAAAGTAGTTACAATGAAAATGTACTGGAAACTCACAATTAATAAAAGGTAAATGTTGTTGTTTATTCGTTCAGTCGTTTCCGACTCTTCGTGACTTAATGGTAAATACTTTATGCCTAAACTATAAGGGTAGAGATCTTCCACCGAAACTATGGAATGATGATGTACTATGGAAAACTTGAAATCCTATTGTTTATGAAGCTACTCCTAGCCACTTGGTAATGCCACTGAAAAGCTACAGAAGTAAAGGTCATGTCAATATATATATATATATAGAGAGAGAGAGAGAGAGAGAGAGAGAGAGAGAGAGAGAGAGAGAGAGAGAGAGTGACAGTGGTGCTATTCCATTGCTAACTGACACCTAGTACACGGGAGAAGTTTTCTTGAAAAAAATATTCGTGAATGAATTTAGACTTTGAGCCCCATTCACATGGTCAGATTACCCTGGGGCAATCTCTCTTGCCCTATGATCTCTTGCCCTTGGCCATGTGTAGCAATTTCTTTTGCCCTTAGTCCAGGGTATCAACTTAACAAGGAATAAGGCACCATTGTATTGGAATATGGGTAATAAAACTGCTGTCTGTAACCAAACTTTGACCTATGTTTCCAAGGAACTAAAATGCATTTCTGTGGAATATTCCAAAGGATGACTCCTTGGGGGATATTTACACCATAAAAGCAAACAGATTTGAACAGGATTAACTCCCATGCTCCCAAGGAAACAAAATGATAGTTTAACCATCTATCTTGGCATCCTAACTACACTTACAGGGGTATTCTGCTTCACAGTTCCCTCAGGACTTTTGCCTCTTTCTCCAGGAACAGCTCCTACAACATGCAGGGCCCCAGACAAGGGGTGTTTTTTATGCCTCCCTCTATTTTATTGCATTTATAGCACGTTTCACAACTTTGATGCACAATCTGCACGCATGATTTACCCTTGTCATATAAAATGATAAATTTGCCTGGAATTATCTGATCACAATCACTCACATGCACACCATTTGTTGAATAGGCACTGATGTTGTAGCATACATTTTCATACAATACATTAGACAATGCAGGACAATGTTGTGACATTTACAAATGAAGCTTGACTGTTTGTACCATTTTGATTCAGGTGCTGAGGGGGTAAATAAGCAGATAGCCCATAACAGTTGCCCTCCTAGCCCAGCCCCATGAGGTCACCTGCCTAACCTGTCCCTAAATCTGGTCCTGTCTTTCTCCCTTCTTTGGCTTACTCGCACTCACTGAAAAATACACTTAGGGTGCAATCCTATGCATGTTTAGACAGAAAAAAAGTCCTACAACTCCCAGCACTCCCCAGACAGCCCTTTCTTGGTCCTTTCTTCCTCCATAATTCAAGAGACTGAAACTATTAACCTCTGACTCATTTGTGCTCATTAGGGCAAGCAACACATGTGATGGGGAGTCATGACCAATAACAAGTCACAGGCATCTATACCTGTATGATGAACATATGTGGCCCTCTGTCTACAACCACCATTGCAGAGATGGGCAAAGAGGTGTTTTTATTATTATTACTTCTGGCCTCCTCAGTGACATCTTGGCATTCTACCAAGAAGCTGCAATAGGTTTAAATGCCAGAAAAGCAAGCAGATAGATGTTCCTTCCAGCACTTCACCTTCCTTCATCATCTGTCAACCCTCACACTCTCTAATCCCTATCCCAAAAGGGGTCTTTGAGAATGATAAACCAGATAATGGCCCTGAAATTACAGTGCAATCTTTTACCGGTCCACTCAGAAATAAGTCCAATTGAGTTCTGTGGGGCTTACTCCTAGGTAAGATGAGTATAAGATTGCAGCCTAAACCCTTAAGAAACAGTTTTTGGGGATGTTACTAGTCTAGTTGGGTTGTTGCTGCAGATTGTGTGAATTTTGTTTATAACAAAAAATGTTTGTAACTCTAACATATATAACATGTTGCCTTGACTGGATATTAATAAATCATCTTTTATTTTCAGGGTGCAATATTACTAATAGCTACAAAAACAAGTATTATCAGTATTCACCAAAGAGTATTTCATATACTCAGTGGCATGAAGGGCTGGGGTGGGGAGAGACAAATGGCAAACTGTAATCAGAAAACCAGATATTGAACTTTTTCAATTATGCCTCTCTTAAACCACAACACCCACACACCCAGTTAGTAAAAGTGCTGTTTTGTGGCAGATCTTTTAGTGGGCAGATCAAACTTAAAACACTGAAACAACAGTATGGCCAACGCTAGGAGTGGGGGATATATTATTTCCTAATAAAACTACAAAGAGATGAATGATAACTTCGCAGTGCTGACACGTATTGATGCCTTGCATCAAAATCCCTTTATAAAGCTGTTTGAAGAACAGAGCTGCTCAGCTCTTTGAAAGGGCTTGTTCAAAGAACTTTACAAACAGCTCTCACTATGGATAAGAGGGGAGAAGGGAGACAAAAGAGGCCGAAACACAGGAAAAATGATGTGCAAATAGATTCCTTCTTACCCCCACGTATTTCTCAAGAGTTCCTCCCCACAGAATGAATACAAAAATCAGTTGCGATTCAGTGCATGTTTGCATACTAGTGAATGTTTATATAACGCAATATGGACAGCATTGGTATTCCTGGAAATTCCACCATAAATCTCCCAAGGATAAATCCTTAATGAAGAGTATTTCCTCTTGGGATTGATCCCAATGCATTGGAAGACCTCATTGGCAACAATTTGCAGTGAAATGTGCATGCTAGTACTTCAGTCCATGCTGACATCAAATCAGCTTCAAATGAAGTCGCTACTGAACATGTCACCACATTTTTATTTATGTGGATCATCTGTCAAAGAAGCTCAAAAGAGAAAATTCCACCACCCCTCGACCTGGAAGTCATGTGGGTTGAAATGGCCTGGTTCAGACATCACAGCCAAACCATGGTTTGGCAATTGTGAGCATCGGGAGGACTCACATGTTTCCCTTCCCATCCCTCATCCCCCTCCAGTGTCCTCCTTTGCTCCTCCTCACCCTGATTTGCTCAATCCATAGTTTGCTGGGCGCTAAATAGAAATGGCCTCCAACTGAAGATTTGAAACAGATTTGCAAACCATGGTTTGAGGGAGTTTCCTAGTGAGCACAAAGTACAGTCGTCCGATTCAGATGTCATGGCAAATTATGATATCACCTTGCCCAAGCAGACTCTCTTGCCCAGAATGTTTTGCTCCCAAGTGGGGTATCTAAAGCAGGGGGGCAGAATGTCAGGCCCACAGGCCAAATGCAGCCACACGGATCCCAATCTAGCCCTGTGGATTTCCCCAGATGGCCACCCCTGGCTTTTCTTCAGTTTCCCCCTTATTTTCCCCCCAAGATTAAAATGCCTCTCCTAAGGCTTAGTTGCTGGTAGTAGGAACCATATGCTAAAATGTGCTGGCATTTTTAACGCCACCCCTTTTGCCTTTGGTCCAGCCCACTTTGCATTTAGCCCCACCCATCACTGGAATATTATAAACCCCCCCCCCACTTCTCCAAAATGGAAGTCATACCTCAGGCTGAAAGGCATTCTGCACCCCTACTGATCTACAGACATCTGACAGTAAGCAGGGCAAATATCTCTTGCAAGTTCTGGTTAGGGCTCCTCTAACATTTTCTTCATTCAAAGCACTGAGTAGGACTCACAGCCTTTTGCAAGTCAGTCTCCCTTTTCAGCTGGTTCTGGTTGTGAGTTTCAACCTGGTTTTACGACTGGAGCTGTAGGCTGCAACACATATTTTAAAATATATTCCCTTTCCCATCAGAGTTCAACCAAGGACTAGACTGGAGATGAAAGCCTAGTTCAGTTCTCCGAGAGCAAGCTGTTTTGCTCTTCTTTCGTCCTCTCAATTTTCGTCTTCCCCCCCTCCCCCATCTTTCCTTCTGCTGGGGCATTTTATGTCCAATTATTTTACAGTTCAGCTTTCCTTTTGCAGTGGTTTGAAAGCATTGCTAATGAATTGATGCAAATTAAAGTTCGTTGGTATCTGAACCAAGCATGTGTTTCAACTTTACAGCTGTGCCTGGGTATCAAAGGTATCTTCTTTTGTCAGGTAGGAGATACTCGGGCTAGCTTGCAGCTGGGCAAAAGAGATAGAGCTGCGTTTTTGAAGAGAGACACAAGAAGAGACAAGCTGGGGTGGGGAAAGGGATGCCCGATACACTTCCTGAAGAACAGACATTTGTGGAGGGAATATCGCTAATGCCATTGCGACGGGGGAGGGGAGAGGGAGAAAGCTATACCAGGCCCAGCAGCCACTTACTGGCACAGCAACACTTCAATGAAAATTAAGAAGGAGCACATTTGCTGTTTTATGCTATTAGAAATGACACACACCCCTCACCAAAACCTTGGGATGCTGATTTTGTCACAGATTTCTTCTTGACATTCTTGTTTCTCATTGCTGTCATCTACACAAAGATATATCATAAGGTAACACACACACACACCAAATTCTATAGGCCAGAATATTCCTGTCTGATAACAGCATCTGACTCACATTGCTCATTTTTTCTTGTATTGTTTATTTTACATGTGGGCACATCGGTGGGATAGGCCAGATATATGTGGCTGTGGGATATTTATCCACTATGTCGTTTTTATCGCAAGGTAAGTGGAGAGTCAATCTCAGAATTGGTTTACAATATATTTGAGTCAGGAAAAGGATGGGGGACCTGATATGTCCACATCTTCCACTTCCTTCTCTGAGTAGTAGGAGGCTCAGGTTGATATAGGGCTTCTCTAAATGAACTATTTATAGCATGCTTGTTTCTGGCCACTCACGGAAGTTTCCAGGTCAATTAAATGATGCTGTAAACAAGCAGGCTCTGAACTTAAGAAGTTCTGAGCACCTAAGACCAAATAGCTTCTGCAGGCCTTTCTCTAGCATCTCACTCAGCCAACAAACAAGTTCCTTCTTCTAACTCTCTAAGAGCTTTCTTACACAAGGCTGTGAATTCATGGTATCTTATTTCGGTTTCATCACAGAAATGAGATCCAAGCACTACACAAAGAGTATTTCCTTTCTTACTTTTCCACTACTTAACCTCTTGGTAGCACTGTGATATAGCACAATTACACAACTAGAAAAAAATGTTTTCTTTTGCTTTCACAAACACCACCACATTTTCCCTGCTCTATAAATACTCACTGAAAATGCTGTTTAAAAATAGAAGCAAAACTGGAGGGTCATGATGTCATCCAAAGAACCTTATAGCATCATGAGTAGGGAATGATGAGTGCACCATAAATGCCATGGAAAGATGTCTTTTTGTGACATATTTGGAAGAGATAAGCGGCCCCCAAGGAAGGAAAATCCTTTCCGAATTATTATTGGGCATAATAAACCTTTTTTCCAGGCACCTGAGGATATTTTCTATTCTGTTTTGGGATAGAAGCACAGCCAAATGAAATTAAGAAATGGCTCCACGCTTGGTTGGTGTTCCTTCTTATGTAAAGTCCAAAGCCACTTTAAGACTGCATTAAGTCTATGGAAAGGAAGACCCATCAATGATGTAGGATTTTAGGAATTTTCATACAGAACACTCAGAGAGTGATCTGGAGTTGGCCCTTGCATATAATCACCCCCAAATGAGTGTGTATAATAGTATTCAAGGGATCACACAGAATTCTGCAAAAGCAGGACATGCCCCATTCTCTTACGTAAATCAGGGGATGCTCCATGCATGTGATGGGAATCCCTCCATTGTCTACACAGTATTCTCTCAACACTGAAGAGTCCGAGGCAGTAGAGCTCCATGCTCCACATGTTTATCAGAGATTTATGGAGCTCTGCTCAGTACGCTTAGCATCAACATGTATGAACTCTCATTTCCATTTCACAAACTGCCAGGACCCTACACTCACAGAATACCCACAGCCTCATGATCCACTTCCTCTGAAAAAACATGTCATTCTTCTCACCTTTGGAGAAAAAAGTGCCCAACAAGATGCATCTCTTCAGACAAGATATGAGCATTGCTACAGATTTTCCTAGCTACTGACACTATAGGCATCATAATTACATTATCTGTAGATTCTTGCGTTATGTACTTGGCTATATCACAATGAAAAATTATAGAAACTAGATCTTGCCGCCAAAATGTATGTGTCAGAAAAATCATTGGAGCATTAAATTATGGTGATAAAAGAGGTTCGAGCTAATTTTACAAATTAAGGCCTAATAAATGTTGTCAATTTCCTACATCCCTTTTTTATTTTTATTTTAAAAAAAATGTAATGGAGGAGAGTGAAAGAGAGAATATATGGGTTTATGGCATGAATTAACCAGACAAATGAAAAGCTACTGCACCATTAAAAAGCAATTTATTATAAAGATGAAATAAAAGCGCAGAAAATTCTGAAAACCATGCTGACGTAATACACTACTAAACTACCATGGGTCAACATCCTTTGAGACTGATGTATATCATCTTGTTTTAGATAACACCAACATGCATATATAACTCTCTTAGCTTGAAACATCAAAGGGTAGCTGTCTCTTGAGTGCTCTAGTTTTATTCCTTCAAGGAGCTCAAGCTGGCATACTTGGAATTGCTGCTTCCACCTAGGAGGGAGATTACACTGACAGTGATTGGCTCACGGTCACCCAATCAGCTTCATAACTGAGAAAAGCAGTGGCATGGCAAGGGCTGCATCTTGGGACCTGCAGCTCAACCCACCACCAAATGACCACCCAAAGAGGGGCAAATGAGAGGGGCAATGGCAGGCAGGTCTGGCGTCACCAACCTGGGCTGTCATGGACATACCTGGCTTGGGCCCCCAAAGGCCAAAGATGAATTAGTCCATACAAGGCCCATTGGGCAATAAATGGTCATCACTGAGAGAAATCAGAAAATCATGCCAAATGTGGCCTGCTGCAAACATGTCTCTCCTCAGCATTATGCAGTCAAAAGAGGATGGTTACTGTAAATTCTGTATCTTCCAATAGCCAATGCTGCATTATACTCAGTGAACACTATTCAATATTTGCAAACCCTACAAAGCAAACACCCCTCAATGTTTGACAACCCTACACAGATACATTCAGGCTATTTCTGTTGACCCAGAAGTCCTCATCCATGTTGAAAGTAAAACTTCTTTTTTAGGTTGGGCATTTAATAATATTTGCATGGACTGGATTCACATTCCTAAGTATATGTTTAAAAATAATTATAAGGGTCATCTCACAATTTTATCCATAAACAAAGTTCATATAGTGGGGCTGTCGGTGTCTGCCACACCAGAAGGATGACCAAAGACATGATGTAGGCCATAATCTGCTAAACCAAATTCCAGTGGCGGATAGTGGCTCCAATTTCAGTAGGACTGTGAATCCATTCTGGGTTTCAATCAGAACCAGACAGAACTCTAAAGGAGCTATTTTGAAGATAGGTTTCAGCACCTTGGATGGCTTCTTTAGAGTTCTGGCTGGTTCTGACCAAAACCCAGAATGGATTTAAGTCTTTTTAATTTAATTTCGTTTGTTTGTTTGTTTGTTTGTTTGTTTGTTTGTTTATATGCTCACATTTATGCTGCCTTTTAGGACATAGTATTCATGGCAGGGCAGATAGTAAAATAATAATAATAATAATAAGAAGAATAAGAAGAAGAAGAAGAAGAAGAAGAAGAAGAAGAAGAAGAAGAAGAAGAAGAAGAAGATACAATATAAAAACACAAAATCCCACAATTTAACCATAGAGAAAAAATAATTAAAAATACAAATGACTTAGCAGCAGACAATTATTTAAAGTCACAGGCCAGCTTAAATTTTGAATGAATATCATATAGAAGCAAAATTTAAAAAACACTCACAGCAGATTCAAGGGAAAGCAATCTGGAAAACATTGGATTTTAAAACTTTCTTAGGCATATGAAGGGTCGACTCCAACCATATTTCAGTGGGTAGAAAGTTCCAGAGCCTGAGAACTGTTACTGAAAAGCCCGTATTTCATGCCCACTGACCAAATTGATCTTCCTGACAGGTCCATGACCAGGGCCACTGAGGCAAATCTTAATGGCTAGGTAGGTTTGTATGGGTTCAGGCAGCCCTTCAAGTAACCTGGGCAGGATCTACACTACTGCTTTATAATGGTATTGAAGTGCACTGACAACTGTTGGGGCCCATGACACATTCCATATACCATTTTTAATCTGCTTTCAAAGTGTTTTATCCTGCTTGGTGTAGATCTGGCCTTAGTCTCAAACCATTTAGGGCTTTATAGGTCAAGTTGAGCACTTTGAATTGGGACCAGAAACACCTGTTTAAGAGTTCCATGGCTTCCCTAGAATCTGCAGATGGAAATGAGAGCTGGATGTCCTCTGATGACACCATAGCCCAAACCTGTGGATTACTTTCCCCCAAGGGCTTCATGTAGATGCTAAGTGGTATTGGGTCAGGGAATCTTGAGGTAAACCATAAGCCAAAGGTCATGGGGTAGAACAGAAATCCTGCAGCACCACCTTCTGAAACCAACTCTCTAAGAAGGACTTGAGCCACTGCAACCAGATCCAACCCAGCAGTACAAGTACGGTTGAACTCCCATCAAGTCATCCTCTAGGGCACCAAGGCTATTTCCAAGCCAAAGCAGGAATTTAGGAAGTGGCTTTATACTGAATCAGACCATTGGTCAATTTGGCTGGTATTGTTGACACTGACTGGCAGCAGGTCTCCAGGGTTCCAGGCAGGGTCTTCCTAGCCCTACCTGGGGATGCCAGGGGTTGTCATTCCCTTCCGCATGCCAAGCAGGCCCTCCACCACTGAGCTACAGCCCGAAACTAGATGGGAACAGATCCAAATAATTATATTTGACCTTGAACAAAGCCTGGCCTGTTTCTCCGCAACGTAGTGAGGAGGGGGATATGAAGGCAGATTAGTGCTCCGAAGATGTTCACAAAGGCTTAAGAAGAAGCTAGCACTTCCTATACAGCAATTGTCCATACCTCTTTAAATGAGCCTTGTACAATAAATTCTGGCCTAATTTTGGAAGGCACACTGAGCCATGGATTGGAAAACTCGCTGCCAAGAGGAAAGCCCCCGGGCCACCTTCCATGTACTGATCAGGGTGTCTCGGGACAAATGAAGTGCATTGCGTGCTCAACGACTACTAACTGCTTCCTCGGAAAAGAACACTCTGTAATCTCTGTGCCTGCAGCCAGTCAAAGCTGAGTAAAAGCACTGAACCCAGTTTCATAATATCGACAATACCAGTCGTATTTTTAGTTTCTGCCCAAGGGGATCTCCTGAAAGGCAGGGTGGCACGGACATCGTGTTTTTTCAAGTAAAAAAGCAAAGAATGAGAGGGGCACGACACTCTAGGGTCTTCTCTCTCTGAAATTTAGCAGTAACACAAGCAGAAGGTATGCTAGCTACTTAGCTGCAGAGCTAGCCTTATCCTGAAACAACGGGAAGTAATCTGCTTCATGTGGCAGATTCCAGGGAGATGTCACTTTCTTGCCGCTAATATCCGCCTCTGCATGTCATTAAAAAAAATTAGCTTCGATCTGCATGCGTAGGTGTGTATGTCATTTGGATTTTCACTTCAAGTTCAAAAGTGTCTAAAGCTAACATGAGTTTCACCTCGATCAAGCTAGAAGCCATACACATGCGTAAGCAGGATGTGGGACCATGCCTGCATGAGTGCCCCCTACCTTGTCAATACAGTTTAGCACATAGTAGAGAAGCATAGTAGAGAAGTAGTGTAGCTAAGCACAACTGAGAGACAGTGTGGTGTAGTGGTTAGTGTGTTGGACAGGAAGTTGGGAGGTTTAAGTCCCTACTTGGCCATGAAGCTCACTGTGTGACTTTGGGCCAATCACTGCCTCTCAGCCTAACCTACCTCACAGAGTTGTTGTGAGGCTAAATTGGAGAGGAGGAGAACCATCTAAGCTCTCTTGGGTTCTTTGTAAGAGGAAAAAAAGGTGGGATATAAATGTAATAATTAATTAATTAATTAATTCCTCAATCCTTTCACCTTGGGGGGGGAAATGAGGGGGGGAAGCAAACATTGCATCATCATATACATCTATACAGGTACACACCAGGACTCAAAGGGTCAGATACAGCACCCATTTCGTTTGGCTGGATTAGAGCCAACATATGGGCCATCCTGCTGCTTGGAGTGACGACTTTTTCTATATTATAAAAAGGGAAAAGTTAGAGTGTGGTCTATTAATATTTCAGCAGTCATAGTAAGCAAACCCGTCACGTCGGCTCATGTGCTAGCATGGTGTATTTTACATTAACACTCGTGTCGACTTGGGTACTGCCCCCAGGATTTTCTTGGAAAGCATAGTTTGTTAAAATGCTCTGAAATCAGGGTGACCCATTCAAATTCCAGAGAGTTTTCATACAAAGTATTTCCAAAAGCCTTCCCTAAAAGGATAGCAAAAGGGAACAAATTACACCCACTGTTTAAAAGAGAGATTTAACTAGAGCATTGTCTTCGATCTGGAGGCATTTCCAAAGTAGGTCAGCTATGTTCCAGTTCACAGGTGTCCACAGCAATGTAATAGAGTTACTACAAAGGCCTTTTTGCTGAAAACACAAGGACAAAGAGATTGGACCGCACGAAGCACATTAAGGCTAATAAAGCCGATTAGGCAGAGGAGGAAATTCTTCCAAATTCTGGTGAACATTCCAGTGGCTAATGTATTTATCGAGCAGCTCACTCATACTAAGCTTTTCTCGTACGATGGTACTGAAATATCAACAACAGATAGTTTAAAAATTATCTCCAACCTATTCCGGGGCTCCTTATTCCTGCTTTCTGTCGGTATCATCCTTTAGTCAGCTGGTGTTTTCTCTCATCTTTTTGATTGAGGACTTAAGAGGAGAAGATCCAATCCCACTAATCTCAAAAGAGCAACAACAGTGGGAAGCCTATAAAATCTCATTTTCAGCTTGTCCTAAGAAACCGAAAAGTGGAGGGGGAGGACCAGGAGATTTGGCAGTGTGATGGCTGGCACAAAGGAGAAAATGGGAGCAGAGAGGGAATAATTGAAAAAAGCTAAGACCTTCAAAGACAGCTACTATATTTAGAGTTGTGGATGGCGGCAGGGGGGAATAAAGACAGGGCCTGGTGTTTCAGGTCAACTTCATTGGCTAAAGAAGGAAATCTACTTATCAGTTATCATTGGTTGCATTGGTTCCTTTGGCATTTTCCATTAACATTTGCAAAAAGAGAAGCAACCGAGCCAATTTTTTTTTTAGTTGTAACAGGAGCTACACTGCTATCAAACCATAGATTTAAGTGACTAGTCGGTTCAGAGCAACCATTTGGGGGTGCAAAGGAAGTATATGGCTGTAGAATGTAATAACTTGAGACATACAAAGCTGCCTGAAAGAGAAGATGCAAAATGGCTACTAATTAGATAGAGAAGAGGAACTGGTGGTTCTAAAGAATGTGATTGATATTGGCCATAATCCAACTGCAGAAATGAAAAATATCCCCTTCTGCTCACCTGTTGGTGCCACATGTTTTCTCAGCTCTTGCCCTTTCATATTTGACCTTCAGAGAAGCAGTCCTTGGATTGCACACGTTTTTAAAAAAGTAATTGAGGTTAACGGAACTATCTGGCTACCACTTATACAGATGTTTCCCACTTAAAAACTGGATTGAGCAGGGGTAGGTAATGTGGTGCTAAGAGGCATCAGTGTGACCACAGATACCCAGCTCTTTCCCATTTTTATTTTTAAAAATATTTTTATATTTTCTTATTGGCAGATGGGAAAATTCTATTCTGTTCTAAGATAGCCTGTTCTATTTGAACTGCTGCTCAGTTTCCATAAAACAATAGCGTCAAGAGCCGTTTTGTTTACAGCCTCCCCCATCCTGGTGCCCACAGATGTGTGGGACTACAGCCAGTTGTGCTGGCTGGGGGATGCTGGAAGTTGTAGTCCAACACATCTGGAGGGCACCAGGTTGGGGAAAGCTGATTTAGAAGAACTCCCCAAAGAATAAGCTCATTGTTTTTTTAAAAAGAAAAAAGAAAGAAAAGGGGTTATGCTACAAATCAAATATTCTTCTTGAATGATGGAGACTTCCAAAGTGTATCCTTCCTTGTTTTTATTGGCCACATGACTATCTGCTTTCTGCTGCAAAGGAAACATCTGGTCTGACCTGTCATATATGACTGTAAAAAAACCAACACAATCAAATATTAACTCCTTTAATAACTAGCTCTCTCTCTCTCTCTCTCTCTCTCTCTCTCTCTCTCTCTCTTTTACTGCCCGAGGCCAAGTTGGACCTGGCAAGTTCCAAAGCCTAATTAGCAAGGGGATACTTTCTAAATCATTTGTCTAAATATAACTCCTGAGAGAGAAAAACCAGAAGCCAAATTGAGTGTAAACTCTTGTCATAACTATTTGAACAAGATAAAGGTTAGATCAAGTGCCTCTTGGTCAAATGGCAGTAAAGAGGGATCATAACCCAGTGAATCCTCCTTTCTTCATTTTGTCGCTGCTCGCTTCCTCTGCTGTGCTCAGCTCATGGCTTTTTCCTGCCACTTTTCATGTGGTTTTTGACATCCACACAGAAAGCTGACCTTTTTTTAATGCTCTTCTTGATTTGTTACAGAAACAAACGTAAATCAGATCTTCGGTGTTTCAGTACTTAGAGACTAAAGTGGGAGTTTTAAAAGTTCAGCTGAATGTAGCAAAGCAACGGATGTTAAATTTGTTTTCTGTGCTATTTTTGACACTTACCTTCCAGGCAAGAATACTCCTTGTCTTACTATTTTCAAATCTGAAAGCAAGGCTGGGGACTCAGTCACTATAAGCACTCGCTGCTTTGCCTTTTAAAAAGTCGGTTTTAGAAAACCACGGTGTTAAGTAGGCTAGAGAATTGTGCTGAGCCAGTTGGCTTATTTATTAGGATCTTCGTATGGGGTCAAATTCAATTTAGTTGTGTCAGCTAGTTTCCAAGAGTATGTTCTGTTTTAGTGAAAGGAAATCTTTGTGGCAGCTAAAGTAAAGAGCACAGGAGACCACCCATAAATATCCCTACTGTTAAAAATTAACAATGTGAAGCACCACCATTATTAGTGGGGTGTTATTAATCCAGTGGTGAATTCAAGCCTACAGAGAAGTCCTTTCACAATATCCCATCCAAGAAGTGACACTGTGCACATGTTCTGAGAAACTACCTTATTAATTATTGTTTTACAAGGTTTTGAGGTTGCTCACTGACCATCCTGGACTCAAATTAAGGATTACCTAACTGAACACAGAGGCACAGGGGCTGTTTGCATGACATGAAAGCCCACTGTTATTTAACCCATAGCAAGGCTGCAGTGCATGTGGGACGCATGCAGCCGCCATTTTAGATATGCAACCACCACTCGGGGGAGTTGCGTCATGCGAACCCGGTAAGTGTGGTTTATGTGAAAATTAAAGAACCCATGTTTAACCCTCGCATAAACCACGCTCACTGGGTTCTCATGACATGACAACCCCCGTGCCTGGTCCCCATGGGTGCCGCAGCTCATTGTTGATTACATAACCCACTGCAAACTGCAGTGTGTTGTCCAAACCTGGTCAGCACATTTCATTTACAGCCTGCATATTCTTAACAGCAGGGTCTGAAATCCTCTGATGTTCTGGAAGTGCGATTGTCAATTTGCTAGTTTCAATGGTCATTGTTCTGAATACACTCAGGCTGTGCTGAGACAAACATATTTTTTTATAAAACAATGGAAATGACTTCCATTTACCATTAATGGAGCCCTGATCCTGTGCCAGTAGCTCAGACACAATGTAGGAGAGGGAACAGCACACTTCACAGCAACAGAACAAAAGTGTGCTGTTTTGAATTTTGAATTGCAGCTACATTCCTATGCCCCATACAACTCAATGACCTGGTTTGCATATAATGCTAACCTATTGTTTATTCAACCTATGGTTTGTTGACCTACCCAGGGTTTCTTAGGCAGATGACTGAACATTTGCTGGGGAACATGGGTGGGAGGGTGCTGTTGCACTCATGTCCTGCTTATGGGTTCCCCTGAGCAGCTGGTTGGCCACTGTGTGAACAGAATGCTGGATTAGAGGGACCCCTGGTCTGATCCAGCATGGCTGATCTTATGTTCCTATGATTGAGGGGATAAGGAATCATCCTCTTACCTTCCTATGACAGATCTGCCTTGCTAGGGTGTCATGGAAGTAGTGATGCCGATCAGTGTCCACCCATCATAAGAACACTTCACTTTAAGACCAGGTGTCTTACTGTTATAAGCTTTATTGGTGGGGGTAGTCTGGGTTTCATCTGAAGGATCCCTAACAGCCCTGTAATTCTTGGCTGTAAGACTGAAGTTTGGTCAGGAGAGGGTTAATGGAACCAGTTCGACTGCTGGAGATTATCTTGATGGCTCTGGTGAGTGGGGGGGGAGTGTCAACTACTCTGCTTTTGTTAAGATCTCTCTCAATGGATGGGTTTCTCTGGGGAGGGGGGAAGCCACTGGGAATCAGGGATTAGCCTGTACCCCACCCCCTAAAAAACAAGGGGATCCAAGTGGCTTGTGTGAAAAAGCAGCCAGTGGATTGAAAGTGATGAACAAAGGACTGAATTGCTCCCTGCAAGAATCCTATGGTGCTGGTGGTTTCCCTAGGGGAAAAGAGAAACCACCAGCATCATAGGCTTCTTGCAGAGAGCAAGAGAAACTACTTCTCTTAATGGAAGAGAAGTACCTGCAAAGGGTCCATGCTGGGAACTTCCACCTGATGCTCAATGTGGTTATTGTCAACTAAATGCAAGTCTTACAAAATGCCACAAGCCTCCTACGGCCTTCCTGCTCAGGAAACTGAACTCTGGGGTGAGCGCTGTACGTCTGGAATTTCTCACCACTCGGAATAGAGACGTGTCTTAACAGCATCGGAATAGAGGTTGAAACGCACTCTTTTATTGAAACTTTTTAGGAGGAATATAATATAGAATGGGCATATGCAGCATTAGACTATGAGGAAGGGCCATAGCTCAGTGGTAAAGCACCTGCTTTGCAGACACATCTCCAGTTCATAGGATCTCAGAAAGCAGGGCAAGGAAACTGGAGAGCTGCTGTCAGTCCATGGCCATACTGGACTGGATGAACCAATGGTCAAAGTTGGTATAAGGCAACTTCAAATGTATCATATATAACCTGTACAATTGACAGGCAGTATAAAGTCTCTGAATTGGCAATGTCAGGCCAAGTGCAAGTCCTAGGCGCCTTGCTTTCTGCCCTTGCCTAATCAATGGGGCAGTATCTTCTGCCCGCTGCATGTTCCAGCTCCAGCAGCTGTCCTCAGGAGCAGTGGTAGAATGGCACCAAGGCACAGAGGCACACAGCACTGACGTCATCTGCCACGCTCCTCCTCGGGCTTTCCATTCCCTCTGAGCTTAGCTGCAATACCCACAGTTGCTGGAGGGGAAGGATTTTTCTTAGCAATAAAATAGTGTTCCCTGTTGTAATTTAAAGTATTTTGGGGTGGCTTGGTCTTGAATGGGCAATTAAGACCCATTAACTTTATGGAAAAACCTGCTCTTGATGGAGATGAAAACTGCTAGAACCGGTTAGTTGTGATGGATCAACACAACTGCCTGCATTTTTTGGCTTCTTCTTGGGGGCATGGCTATGAGGACACCTGAGCTTCAAAATTTACCACTACACCACTGCTGAGGTTCCTTGACACACTCCAGTCCTTGATCCAGTTCCTGCTCCCCAGAGTCCCAGTCTGGCTTTGCCACACATGCTCTAAAGTGTACTTCGTGGTGAAGTAAAAGCCGTGGCAACGTCCTGAGGCTTGCTGCCTCTCAAAGAGGCAGCCTCCAACTGGTCAGTTGGGATCCACTCCTAGACTATTATTATTATTATTATTATTATTATTATTATTATTATTATTATTATATTTATTTATTTATTTATTTATATAGCACCATCAATGTACATGGTGCTGTACAGATAACACAGTAAAAAGCAAGACCCTGCCGCATAGGCTTACAATCTAATACAGCCTGACCCAAGGCGGGTCACTCCTGCAACTGTACCACCATGAAAATATATGGTAAAATAATCCGAAATGGATCCCTTTATGCATGTTTGACTAAAGGTGGGTCCCAGGTCTGGAAAGACTAAAGACCACTAGGCCTACTTGACTCTTTTAGGATTGGGAAGGGCAGCAACAATGACTCTGAAGCTAGAAACATGGGTAATGCCCTCTTAGTGCTCTTTCTTGAAAGCACTGGTGGATCTTCCAGTGCAAAATCCCTGCAGAGGAGGTGGGGAGATACAGCCAGTGGTAAATTGCCAGTAAAACACAAGTGTGAATTCCACCATAATACGTGCCTTTTGTAGCAGAATTAGTTTTCAAGTTTAAATCATTGTTATTACATAATTAAAGCTAACCTGCATTTCAAGACAATAATACGCTTTTTAAAAATGTAATTACCGTCTCATTTCCCAATAAACGGCAACAATCACCTAAGGCCAAATAGAAATGTTAAATAATTCCCTTTTCAAGGGTCCTTCCTATTGGTTATTGTTCATGGTGAATGAACAATTGTAATTCATATAATGAGTGAACTACTGAAAAAAAGGAAAAGGCTTTGTTGTTTAATACTTCCGTTAAATAGTTTGTTGTACGGAAAAATTCCTTTGTACACCTTGGATTATATTAATTTATTACACCGAAAGAAATTCCTTTCATAACCATTTTTAGCACTGTAATTCTTTTACAGTACTGGTTCTACTTCCACTACTATTTTTTAAGTGCAAGAAAAACAGTATCCGGGATCGCAGTTATCATACTTTGTTTAGCTTGTGTGGTGTTTTCTCTGGTGTTATGTTGCTGATATTCCACTCGGTAAATGTAGAAAATGTAGAGCTTGTCCTAAATCAGAGAAGGAAGAGAAGGAGAAAGTCCAGCCAGAAACCTAAACCTTCCTAAGGAACAATCCAAGAGAAACATCTGCGTATAAATCCCAGTGAAACGAATGGGCTCCTCCACAATGATGATGCACTTTAATGAGCCTCACACAGGAGAAGCTGGCAATGGTTTGTGCCCGTAGTGAAATATGAAAAACGCTATAGCTCTAGGGGCAGGTTGTAGGTGGAAATATGAACACATCGCATCTGTGGTTCTTCCGTAGACTGTGTCAGTTTGAATTACGCTTGTGCTTTTCTGCCAAAACCTGTGGTCTGTTGATTTGCGTTCCGTCACAGAGGAACATTAACATTTTTTTTCCACTGCTGTTTTACTGGTGACCCTGCAGGTATGCAAACAGAAGATGACTTATGCCCGTGATCACGGGCACACAAAAATGGTAGTGTGTTTCCTCCATACCAATCCGTTTCACTCCTGTCAACAGACAAGGTGTCGAAATTTTCATAACTCTCATTTTCACTTATGTTGCCAAGTTGGATTTTTATCCTGCATTTGCACTCAAGAAGCTCCCAATGGGTATCTTGATCAAAATGGCAGGGTTCTGGATTTTTATTTTATTTTTTTTAAAAATTGTGCATCTGTTTATTTTCTCTTCCTCAGCATGGCTCAGCCTAGTTTTCCATTGCCTAAGGAGAAGCTCACTAAAAGAAAGAGAGAGAGAGAGAGAGAGAGAGAGAGAGAGAGAGAGAGAGAGAGAGAGAGAGAGAGAGAACGAACGCTTCCACAAAGGAGATAAATGGAACCCAGGCGCCATAACATCTTTTTCAGAATTGAAATTCCTTGCTTGCTGCACTTGCTGAGCATGTTTGTAAATAATTATGGTCTCCCAATTGTTAACAACCCACGGATGTTTAAAAGGTTGCTTGAGTGACTTCCAATTACATGCCATACATGACTTCATGGCTGTATACAATTGCATAAGAAGATCTTCATGCAGGAATCCGGGGACAGCGGGTTCAAAATGATGAAAAAGCAAAGCTGTGGGAATTTCTGTCTGTCTCATGTGGATTTGCTCCCAGTTTCTTCAAAGAACATCTGAAGCTGCCCAGCCACCACACGCTCAAGCACCTTGCCCCAAAAGGGGATATTAGTGATGGGGCGGTAGTTCTCACATACCTCTGGGTCCAGGGAGGTCCTCTTCAGGAGAGGGTGCACTATAACCTCTTTCAAGGCAGCAGGCACCACCTACTGACAAAGTGAGGCATTTACCATGCCCTGGACCCACCCAATCAATCCACCCCTGCTGGATTGTATTAGCCAAGATGGACAAGGGTCAAGCTTACATGTGGTGGAACGGACTGATCCACATCATCAGGTTGCAACAACTGGAACTGATCCTAGGAAACATGACCAGAGGGGCACTGGACACACACACACCCAAGCTCAAGTTCTGAGCAAATACAAGCAACTTTCTCCTCAAAGTGCCCAGCAAATTTATTACAGCAGATGACCAAGGGTTCAATCCTGGTTTCTCTGAGCCCGAGCCTCTTCCCAACAGGCTCTTCACCACTTGGAATAGTTCTGCTGGGCAGCATTTTGAGGACGAAATAGAATTTATTTATTTATTTATTTATTTGTTACATTTATATACCGCCCCATAGCCGAAGCTCTCTGGGAGGTTTACAAAAGTTAAAAACAGTAAACATCAAAAGTACACAAAATTTAAAACATAAGAACAACAGCATAAAACCAACAGTATCCAATTAAAAACAACAGTTCTGGGGGTCCATTAAAAAACAAACTTAGCATTGTTAAATGGTGTTAAATGCCTGGGAGAAGGGGAAAGTCTTGACCTGGCACCTAAAAGTTAAAAGTGTTGGTGCCAGGTGAGCCTCATCAGGGAGATCATTCCACAGTCAGGGGGCCACCACCAAAAAGGCCCTCTCCCTTGTTGCCATCCTCTGAGCTTCCCTTGGAGTAGGCATTCGGAGGAGGACCTTAGATGTTGAGCGCAGTGTACGGGTAGGTTCATGTCAGGAGAGGCATTCCATCAGATATTGCAGTCCCAAGCCATGTAGGGCTTTATAGGTTCAAACTAGCACCTTGAAGGGGCATGATAAGATTTTTTCCCCACAATGAAGAGTGTATGTCTGTCTGCCAGTGTGTGTCTGTGTGAGGTGTAAGGGTGCATGTGTGTGTGCGCGTAAATGGAGGAAGGCGGTGTGTGTTTGCATTTCTGGGGTGTGTGAGGGTGACACTGTCTCAGGTTGTGCTCACCACTAGTATGTGCCCCCTATCGCCTCACCAAATTCTGCCTGCCCATCTCTGCTGTGAGCCATGTTAGTTATGACTAAATTAAATCACATTGATTTCAGTGAGTCTACTTTTAAGCATGACTACTTCTGGATCCAACCCAGTCTCATGTTGGCTGGACTGCCAATATTAATTTAAGCTGGTGTGACTTGCATACATGAGTAGAAGTTTAAGTTTTGAATTCAGAGATATTTTACTTCAAATTATAATGAAGATGAACATGAATGTGCATGGATGTGAATTCAACCAAAACTTCCACTCGCTGAAATAAATTGTAGAAACAAATGTACAATTCTAGTACACCACAAACACTTAGGGTGATTTTGTAAACCCTCCAAGGAACTATCCCAACGACATACATACATTAAGAAATATAGATGTCTTAAATGTATGTATGTTGTTGGGATATGTATGTATAGTGTTCTGCAAGAAATATAGCATAAAAAGTTTGTCCTTTTGACAAAGATCACTCCCATCCAACACAAAATATTTTTAAATTACTTCTTTAACCAGTCATTTCAGCATCGTAACACGTTGAAGAATGGTCATTTTCTTTCTTATGAGAAAGACCTGCAAAATACTTAAACTTAATGAAGCCAATAAGGCTGTAAAGAAATAAGCTGTCTATACAAATTCCTATACTAACCTATAAAGAGTAGGATCCTTAGTGAAGAATTCTTAAACAGGCCCCTATAGAATTCTGGGTTGAATGCAAACACAGGTTGGCTTAAAATTCTATAGAAACACTCTTGTCCTTTGTTTGAATTCAGTAATTCCACAACAATTCCACACTGGCACTTGGTTCATTAGTGCACCTTTTGTGTAAAGGCAGGCATGCAGACTCATACCACACACATCTACAAACTTGGAGAAATAGGCTACAACCTGAACAGATATTCTGTAGCAAGCCCTAAGTTTTAATTGTCCATCACACAATTCACAAAGCTTTACAACTTTATCCGACAATACCAATATTGACTTGATTAGACAATGGTTAATATATTGCAGATCTTTTTCTGGCTTACTTATTTTGGAGTCATTCTATGTTTATAAAGCATAAACTTTGCTGATATCGGAAATTCCAAGTAAGTCTGACCTACGTTTTACAGGGAATCTTGGAGAAATGGGCCACTGGAACTCATAGCTGACTGTTTGAGTCCATTGTACCGAAGTTTATATCAGTCAGCACCACAATGGTCAACTTAATGAAAGCTGGGTGATTAATGAATTAACTCACAAGCTAAGCTTAATTATATGTTGTACAAAAACAACATCCCATTGAATTAAACATTTTAGGGGGTATTATTGAAGGGGGGAAGGACAAGAAGTGAGAGAGGCTGGATAAACTAGTCAAAACATAGTCTTTTTTTTTAAGATTTGAAGATGAACTGTTTGAAATTTCATGAACTGATACAAGGACAATGGAAAAGAAAAAGACAGCCAGCTTGAAATGCAGCACTTGTAATTTTTAGCACGTGCAAAAGCACAAACAAGGGACATTCATAGCCATAAAACTCACTGGGCTGCAGATCATGTAAATGTACTAGAGCAGCTTGTCTGACCATATGACAGTCACTTGAATAGATTGGAATTTGGTTTTATAGAGTTCCTTTGATAATCGAGGCATCACACGGCACTTACAGAACAATGAGTTTAGCTAGCTGATCCTATTATGCACTTAGCCATAGCATCCAGGCAAATCTGAACAGTTAGAATGTGCATTTAATCAAGAATTGGTGGACAGGGATATTTCCCGCCTCAGTCTTGCAGTTTGCTGGTTAGATCAGGGGTCTGTTGAGGCTTTGACACAGCCACGTAGGCCCAATTAATGCAATACATTCCTCATCCTCTGCAAGCAGACATAGCATTCCCCAGGGTGACTTTTGCTTGAGCGAAGGTAACCCATGAATTGAGTGATCAGCAAGGACCAGCCCTGCCATTAGGCAGAGTGAGGTGGCTGCCTGAGGGAACTGATTTTGGATTTTGTGAAATGGCAGAGAATGGATAGACATTTCACTTATTATTGTTATATTTTTACTTTCACAGATGGGATGTTCTGTCTTGGGTGTCAAAATAACCTGACTGGTCTTGGGCTTTTTTAAGTAGGCGGGGGGTGGGGCACAATTTGCTACTCTGCCTCAAGCAGCTGCAAAACACCTTGGTCTGGCCCTGGTTATTGTAACAATATGGAAGAACTGCTGGATGCAGCCTGCGTTGATTGTACTTCCTGCGAGGAAGTAGTTCAGGGCAACACTCACTGCTTATGGTAGACATACCTGATAAGTGGTCTATCACTCCCCAAAATGTAAAAATAATCTACAGTAATCATGTATTCCTTGTCTGCCCAGCTAAACTAATCCACACCTACTTTTGCCTAAGGTCTCTCTGGAATATCATGCGGTGATCATCTTTCTTTGGGTTGGCGGTCTTCCCAGGATCTGTTCACTTCACATTTCTCCATGAATGTCTTCAGTTGCTCATTCATTCCTTGCTAGTAGACTGCTTTCCTGGCCTGTAGACATCTATCAGTTCCCAGATGTGATGAATGCACTTTGTGCATGATTTCTGTCTGAAGGGCTTCTGACAAAACTGTTCTTTCTCCCTGGAAGATGCTGCCATTCTGTATCAAAAAATCATCCCATACCTGGAAGAACCGTGTTATCTTTTGTGGTTCATGATCTTCTGTTTCTGGTCAACCCAGTAATATCATGACTTTTGGTCTCTGGAAGATGTTGTCTTCCACTGTTTATAACTGAATCCCTCTCAGTCTTTTAGTCCCTAGACCTGTTTCTGATGCATCACATGGAAGCATTAATGGCTCTTCTGGGTTGTAATACTTCAAGACAGGTGCTGTTACAATCATTTCCTTTACCTTTTGGAAAGCATTTTCATTCACTTACTCCATCCACTTGCACAGTGTCTCTTGATGTGTCAATTGCCTCAGGATCTCACAGTTCCTGTGAGGTGTTTACAAATCCTAGCTAAATAGTTGGTCATTCCAAGAAATCTCTGGACTTCTTTGATATCTTGGGGTCATGGCATGTTTCTAATAGCTCTTACCTTTTCTGGATCTACCTTCAGGCCTTTGAGGCCAGTAAATGGCCAATATATGGTACTTCTGTGACCATCAGTCTGAATTTGTCCCTATTCAATTTGATGTTCCTTTCAGAAAGCCTTTCGTTTATGATAAATGATATTATTGTGCTTGCTGTAGGTTATCACCCTCTCCCACTATCAGCACATCATCAGCTATTGCCCAAATCTCTTCCAGAGACTTGTATCAATATGTTTTGAAATAGTTTTGAAATAGTTTGGGGGTAGCACTGATTCCCCACTGACATTCTTAGCCAGCGATCTCTCCCAAAAGGTATGGTGAATGTTGTCAAATAGCTGGATTCTTCATCCAGCTCAATATGCCAGAATCCATTTCTGACATCACAGCGGAGAATAATATTGCTTTTGACAAATCTGGCAATATATCTTCAATAGCGGGCAATGGAAAACAAGTCCTTCTCAGTGCATTTTCTGAGCTTCCCTAATAGTTTTTGGATCACCACCAGTCTATACTTTTCTCTACTGGTTGAATAATTCCCTGCCATTGAGACTTCACAACACTTCTTTCAGAGGTTGTACTAAAGTTACCAGTACTTTCCTTTTTGGTAACTTAGGCCGTAGCTAGACCTAAGGTTTATCCCAGCATCATCCAGGGTTCGTCCCTGCCTGAGCGCTGGATGCCCTGTGTGGCACTTAGATGAACAGGTTTGACCCCAGGACAATCCTGGGATAAACCTTAGGTCTAGCTACGGCCTTAACTGGATTCACACTTAGATCATCTCTAGTTTGTAAACTCTATCTAGCAGTCCATCTCCCTCAAACACATCTCTGAATCCTTTCTTGATTCTAGCTTCATCTGTATTTTCCATCACTCCACTATCCACCATCAATATGTTCTGGAATCAGTTTCATAGCCTGGACCGCATTAAGGCCTAGCAGTGGTACTGCTTTCTGATCATCTACAACCCCAAACCCTAACCTGTATTTCTTGTTTGTCTTTGGGTTTGACATTTTGAATTTGCATTTTCCCACTGGTTTTGATGTAATGTGAGTATACATTCTTAAAAGCTAATTTGTCTCTTCCAATGGAATATCAGAGTTCTCTAGATAGATGGGGATAATGTTGCAAATGGCACCATGGTCTAATTGAAATGGTAATGCTTTATCCTCCAGACACATGGTTGTATATAATTGTTTATAATGTCTTGTTGGCTTTTCTTTACTACTTGATCTGTTACCCACAGAATGTCTTCACATTCACTGGCACTCCCTATGCTTACACCATGAGTTCTAGCTTTGGGCTTTTTCTGTTTTGATAGACATTCGAATGCATAAGTTTGGTTAAGTTTGTCACCGTTGCAAGATTTCTTCCCGTAAGCTGATCAACTGTCTTTTTATCTTGCATGTTTCCCCCACTTGCATTGCTCTATGGTGTTCACTTTTGCCCTTACATCCAGTTTCTCCCTCTTTTTCTTCTGTACTATATGGACAGGCTCCACTGTCTGTCCTTCCAGGGCTCTACTCCTGTCTTTGAACAACTGAGCAGCCCTGCAAAACTCCAAGCTTTTCTCTAAGGTTAAGTCTGCAGACTGGAGGAGGGAGCCTTCCAAGTGCCTAAAGGTTCCCTCTTCCAGTCTGCACGGTTTTTGGTGCCTTCCCTCCTAGTTTGTTTGGTTTTGCCCTTATTAAGGAGTCGTCGATATCTGCAAAACTGCAACTGGTTGCGAAAACCTTTAAACTGGTACAATATTTGTCAATGCCTTCCCCTACTGCTTGGTTCTGCGTGAAAAAACTATATCTTTCTACTGTTTCATTCTTGATGGTGTTGCTGTGGGCATTAAAACCTACTATTGCAGTCAAAGTAGGCTGTGCTTGGGGAATGTTCACACACAGCGTCTCACTTATTTCTCTCCACCTTTTTCCAATCAAATAAAGAAGCAGTTTCATTTTCACAGACTCCTCGTCATCTGCCATTGCAATGTCCACATAGAAATTAAACTCCTTTTTGCAGGTTTTCTATGCCTGGGCAAAGTTCTGAGATTGCAGCTTTGATATGCTTGCTGGCTTCAAGCTTTCCATTTCCACCCTCTCTGCCTTTCTCTCTCACTCACTACAGTTTGTTCTTCTTCTTCTGTCTAGGATTCAGTTTCCGCTACCACCATGTTTCAGAGTTGGAGCACTGCACCCCACAGACTCACACAGACTGCCTTCCAAACAAATACACACATTTCATTCAAACAAAGCCTTTCCACTGAGCTCTCTCGTCTGTGCCCTCTCTCTCCTCAGGCCAGATGCAGTGAGTGTTGCCCTTAACTACTTCCTGATTCCTCCCAGGAAGCACAACCCACTCACCCGGAATCCAGCAGTTCTTCCACATGATTACCGTTATGAGTCGCCATCCCTGATCCATAGCCAACTGAATTTACCTCCCAGTGCAAAGGAACTAATGTAGGTTGCGTGATCCGGACAGTTTGTTCCCTGGAAAAACCTATCTGCCTTTACCTGGGCAGGATCTATACTACTATTTTATAACAGTTTATAATGGTTTTGACAACTGTTTGGGCCCAGGACACATTATATATACCGTTTTCAAAGTGTTATATCCTGCTTAGTGTAGATCTGACCCTGGTGTACTTTCAGCAGCCCCACCATTCAACCATAAATCTCTGTAGTAGCTGAGATACTTATCAAGTGTATGTAGAGAAACTGTACCCATCCTCCCACTCCCACGTCGACTCTCATAACAGTTTTCTGTTACGCTGTCATGCTGCATCCTGGGTTGGTAGCTATTCCCAGAGTAATATGACAAGAGTCCATCCTAGTGAGCTATCACCTAATTCTAGCTAGGCCTGTTAACAAAGCCTGTGCAATGCTATAGAATGTGTTTACCAGCACTACAGTAACTCATTCCATCATACATCTGTTCGGCACACTGGTCACAGGAATAGGTCATGACTAAATGGCACTATTTCGGTGCCTTATCCATGTCATGAAAAAAATAAAAATAAAACGGATCTCAGCTACATCATTCTAGCTACAGATATAATACAATAGGGCTATTTATAGAACTATATGTGCTAGCACTAGAAGTTTTTGGACTAATTCCAAGAGAGATAATTATAGTTTGCTGGCCTAAATTCCTTCTTCAGTTTCTATATTTGGATACAAAATTTCCTCCCACCGGTACTACACACTGAATCATGCACCAGCTTAGAGGATTTTCACAAGAAGATTAGTTTACAAGAGCATAAGACAGGCTCCTTCCCCACTCTCCCACTTACATTTTTACCATATTTTTATTTACCACCATTCAGTTGATCACACAGTGGTGAAATGCATACCCCAGCCATCCAAAGAACATTTAAAGAGTAGCACGGATAGTTTAATTCATGTTGGCAATAGGAGGAATAGGAGGAGAGGCAAAGAGGGCCTTGTATCTCTCTCTAGCTGCTTATGAGTGGCAACTGAAGTTGGAAAGGCTTAAAGCTCTATCCAACAAGCGTTTTACCGCACGCTCGTTACTGGGCACTTGCAAATAACTCACATGGTGTTGTCTGCCTCTCGCACATCTTCCGCCCCTTCTGGCCAATATTGCGCCACAAAAAAAAAAGCTCATTAAGTCCGGTTGCTCCTCTCTCCTACTGGACTGAATGGGGCTAATTACTTCCTGTTTTCAGGAAGCGACGTGGGAGCAGTGACAGAAAAAGCGATGGGAGCCGCGCATTTGACTAGATGTGATGAAGCTTTTAGGCCATGCATGGTAGAGTGATTAGAATCTTGTATCTGGATGTAGGAAAACAGGGTTCACGTGAGCAACAAACCTTTCTGCACGGCCTCAGAAAATTATTGCCTTTCAACCCAGCCTGCCTCCCAAGCTTCCTGTGAGGATTAAGTGCTGCTCTGCGATACAGGCACTGTGCTACTGCACATTCACAGAGGTCTACACAAGCCTGTGTTTACAAAAAGCACATTTAGCCAGCCAGAAGATGGATGTCATTGAGAGCCAGTGTGGTGTAGTGGCTAAAGTGTTGGACTGGGAGTCGGGAGATCTGGGTTCTAGTCCCCACTCGGCCACGGAAGCTCACTGGGTGAATTTGGGCCAGTCACAAACTCTCAGCCCAACCCACCTCACAGGGTGGTTGTTGTGAGGATAAAATAGAGAGGAGAAGGTTTCTCTGGAGGAAAAAAGGCAGGATATAAATGCAATAAATAAATAAACTATCCGAGCAAATAGAAGGCTTAGAGGACACACCAGTCAGAAAACATTTAATAGGCTCATAGGCTGCCTTTCAGGGCCATGCCCGCACAAACATATGTAGGGCACAGTCCTATGGGTTGCACCCTGGTACTTGTAAGCCCCCTAACTTGGAGACTTACAAGTTTACAGTGCAGGGCAGATGGAGAACAGAGGGGATCTTCTTGTCTGTGCTCCGTCTGCCCTTCAGTTGCTGCTAGATGCTTGATTTTGAACATCTACCTAGGGATTTTCGGAGGGGGAGAGGGAGGCCACACATCGCACGGGTAGCTGTCTAAAGCAGCTTCTGCATTCTCCTCTTCTCCCCACCCCAGGGAACTTTTGCCCTCTCTATGCTTGGTTTTATGAGCTCGGAACCAAAAACCTGAAAAATCCTATGTCTCCCAAGATGCTGTCTAAGGGACATAGGATTGCTCCCTTATTTGATTTATTTATTATGTTTCTATTAGGGCTGTGCTCCGCTCTGCTTTGGTTCAGAGAAGCGATAGCGGAGCAGCCTGATTCGCCTTCGACAAAGGTGGAGATGAATCGGGTCGGGGGGGGGCTGCAGATCGAGGCAAAGCGGTTTGCCTCGATCCGGAACGCCAGACACAGGTAATTGGGAGGGAGGGGGACTCACCTGGCGACGGCGACACAGTCCATGCGGTGACGCCAATGGAGCCAGGTAAGGGGGCGGGGGGGGAGAGGGGCTTACCTGCCCCTGTTGCAGGCTTCAACTGAGGGCCAGGCCTCAAAGCAGAAGCAGACTGCAGACTGCTTCCGCTTTGAGGCCTGGCCCTCAGTTGAAGCCTGCAACAGAGGCAGGTAAGGGGTGGGGGGGAATTTCGCTTACCTGGCTCCACCACTGCCACCACAGTCCGTGTGGCGGCAGCGGAGCCAAGTAAGGGGGCAGGGGGGAGGGGGGCTTACCTGCCTCCAGCATGGTCTGTCGCGGGCTTCAATTGAGGCTTCGGCTTGAAGCCAGAAGAGGCTGCAGCCTTCTCTTCTGGCTTCAACAGGGGCCTCAATTGAACCCATGCCGGACCGTGACAGAGGCAGGTAAAGGGGCGGGGAGTTGGCTTACCTGGCGTCGCCGCCATCCATGTGGTGATGGCAATGGAGCCAGATGTCGCTCCACAGAATGGAGCGGGGGAGAGGCGGATTGGCCCGAACTGGTTTGGGGGGTCCATGCACAGCTCTAGTTTCTATGCTACCCTGTACCAAAATGTTCTCAGGGCAACTCACACAATAAAACAGGTTAAAAACAACAACAATGAAATAAATAATGCAATAAAGATTTTTAAATCCTCAAACAATTTAAATAACAATAAAATCTAAAATTTTATTTTAGCAAAGCTTTGTAGTTTGTGTGGAATTTGAACCTGTACCATATGTTGTTGTTGTTGTTGTTGTTATCATCATCAATAATAATTGATATTCTGTTATAATCTTTGATTTTGCCTCTTTTGTAATTAATTTGAGATGTTATGTTAGTATTAGTGAAATTAGTTATTTATTATTGTAACGTTGTATTGGTATGCTGTTTTGTTTTCATATTGCGGTTTTATTAGCCACTTTGAGCACTTTTTGTGGAAACGAGGGATATAAACTAAATGATGCTGAAATGGTGATGATGGCGATACATAGATTAAGTCTTTCACTATTTGAGTGGCAAGGCAGGTAAAAATCAAATCAAATCAACCCTGCATCCATAAAATTCCTAGATGAAGATAAATGATTTTGCCAGGTGCCGAAAAGATAACAGTGTGGGTGCCAGCCAAGCCATCTTTCCATAAATGGGTTGCCATGACTGACAAGTTAAAACAAAAATGAAAAAACAGAAATGTACTCAAATGTAATGGCTGGGAAATAAATGGAGGCAAAATTTCTGCACATTTAAGGGCTGGGAAGGGGAAATGGGCAAACCTGTATTAACTGCTCCATTACTGATGGTGTGCAAATTTCCCTTCGATATACTTGCCAGCCCTTAAATTTGCACACATTTCACCTCCCAGCCATTAAATTTAAGTACATTTCCCTTTCATTTACTTCCCAGTCCCAAAAAATGTGCACATTTCCTCAACATTTAAAAAAAACAAAAACCCCACCCTTAGAGGGTGACAGATTGGGACGGAGCAAATGGGATACCAGCACCAGCAGTACTTACACCAGCTTCCCCCAATGGGACCCTATTCCATGTGTCCCATACAGCTGCCTACTCAGAGTTTTGGTTTTTTTAGAACCATCAGGGAACTGCAGTAATCGCTCCAAAAACGAGCTGCAAAAAGCAGGGGGAGTTCATATTTCCCATTTCTGGAGTTAGCTAGAGAGTCGGGAAAATATTAAAAAGTTAGGGGACACTGAGAAGCATCTCTCCAACATTTAAAATTGAGAGGATCATGTTGCCAAGGGGGGGATATTGCCCACCTTTTGGTGCACTTACTCCTTTGGCTTCCACTCTTCATTTTTGGTGCTTCTTAATTGCGGCATTTGGTCCTTCTTTTCTGTTAGTATTATGTGCCTCCTGGTCCTTCGCCACTGTACACAAATTAGCCGACATGCAACCTCTACTTGTCATTTTCTTTGTATGTTACCTACCCACTTCGCCACTCCCTTTAACAACTGAAACAGACAAGAAATTGACCAGGCAAGTCTACACATGTTGGACAGCGTACTTGTGAAACTCTGACCAAAATTATTATTATTATTATTGCCAAAAAATAAACCATCCCACAGAAAGCATTCTGAGCTCGGACAACCTGACAACCCACCATGGCTGGTTGCCCATGATGGGTTGTCATATCATGTGAACCCAGTCACTATGTCAGTTACAAAAATGTTTTTTACATTGGGCTTTGTCTCTGCCTAGTCTGCTTTACGAAATAAAAAAATGTTTTCATTCAAGGTATCAGATAATACATAAGTGGCTACAAATATATTTTTGACACTTGTACAGGCATAAGAATCTATTGCTGTACTAGTATTTTGTGTGCCTGTTCACTCTGTGTGTTTTTTAAATGTGATCACATGGCTTGCAAATACTATATTGCTTTATCACATGCTAGCACTACTAAAACTTTTATGGCTCCCTGTGCTCATGAAAATGGGAATTGAAGTGCACTCATGTTCAACCACTTTCTCAGTATATATAGAGAGAAAACCTGCACTGGAACACATTTTCCTAGACTCTTCCATGCTGTTTGTCTGCAGACATGCTTTACGGGGCTATGCTGATCACTCTTTATTTTTTTTCTTTGCAAAATGGGTCATCAAAATAGCTTTTCAATTTGTCAGCAGATGCTCTGCATGTTTCATAACCAATGGACTGTACCCTAGGGAAGATCAGATCAGACTTTTTAGTTTAAAAATGGGGCTATCTCATAAACACACACACACTCATACATTCACAGTGATTATTCTAGAGGCTTGGACTGGAAAACATCTTTATTGCTTTATCAATCATGTCCATAGCACCTCTTATGTGTAAAATAATACTGTGCCTTCTTGATGTGATGCTTTCCCATAATGCCCCCTTTCAAATTGGGCTCACTGCAGTCACCCAATGGCTATTCGAGGGATAAGTCTCATCACACATTCCCCAGGTATGTCATATCAGGAGCAAACAGAGAAGAGACTTTTGCTAGGACAGCCAAGCTGTGTAAACTACCAGAACATTATACCTGCAACAATCCAGGCCAAACTGGACATGACATGGGATAAATCACCCTAGCTGCTTTTCACACATTGGGGTTAAAGTATGTATATAACCCAACTATCTTCAGAGGGCAAGTAGTCTGTGGGGAAGACATATGACATATGAACACATAAACTTGTGCACACATTAAATGATCAAGGAGCTCCTTGTGTTGGAGAGTGCTAAGTCTCACCAAAAACATTTTGGGAAAAGAATTTCAGACCATGCGTTTTTCTGAAGGCCAGAGAGCATATCATAAGGCGGCACTTTCGCAGTTTGATTTGTTTTTTTAAAAAATAATTCAGAACATACTAGCAAAGTTGTCAGATCCAGTTCTCAAGTGAGGCAGAAAGGAACATGTCACCTGAAAAAAGGTAAATTTGGCAGGTAAGCTGAAGTAATAAAAATAATAAATAAATTCAGAAAATAAATACAGCGCACAACACATCCTGTACACATGCTGAGAAACAGGTGAAAGCACAGCCATTGCGGTTCAAGATCCAGAAAAGTATTACACATTTTCAGCTGCATGAAAGCAATGTATTTTCCCCCCAAGTTCGTAAACTACAACATAAGCCTTAGCTAGACCAGCCTTTATCCCGGGGCGAACCTCGGGATCACGCCTGTGCGTCCAGATGATGCACAGGGGATCCCGGGATCAGGAAGAGATCATCCCTCCCTGGCCCCGGGATACAATTCCTTTTATTACAGTCAACAGACCAATAAAACATATAAAAACATAAAAACACATAATAAATATTTAAAGTACATGAAATTAAAACAGAGTATGATTACATGAGCCTCCTTAAAGTTCTGTGCTAGAAGCCACCATAACTGATCTGGTAAGGATTGCGTGATTAAGAAATTTAGCAACTTGTTCAGTGGTATGCTTATCTTGACCGTGTAAAAGGACCGACATAAGGGTCATGGACGATCGTCCAGGTAATCGTTGCGTTAAAGGATGGATAAGGGCTTTTCTTGCCTCCTGATAGAAGCTGCAGTTGAATAATACATGAGAGATAGATTCCACCTCCTCGTTGTTACAGGGGCAGCATCTATCTGATAGTGGGACTTTCCCAAATCTGCCCTCCATTACCCTAGAAGGCATAGCATTGAGCCTTGCTAGGGAAAATGCCCGCCTATATTTGGGTATAGATAACCAGCTTAAATACAGAGGTACACTATTTTGGTTGTGATCCCATAGCCCCAAGGCATACGGGGAACATGGGCCCCATGCAGCTTGCTGTAGTTCCTGAGTATCAATATCCAGGAGTCTCTGCTTAATGATCCTTTTGGCGCTACCCAGGTCCAGGGATAACAGATGGTCTTGGGAGAGCCCTATGGTGGTAAGTTTTAGCTGAACTGCTTTCACCCATGGAGTTTTATAAGAGTCTGTCCAGACCATGGAGGTGAGCGAATTAGGGACAGGACTTAAATTGCAACGCAGCCAGAAATAGAGTGTATGTATCCACCCTATACATTTTAGGGTACTCAACCCAACTTCCAGATTTAAGACTTTTTCTGCGGTCCCAGGCTGAGCCCAGGACCACACAAGGCGTGGCCTATTGCTGCGGCTTGAGCCGGTTCCGCACGATTATTCGCACGGAGCCGGGAGTGCTGCGCCCATTGGGGCTAGGGTAGGGGGAGCGGGGAAATCAGTTTTATAAAAAAAAAAAAACCTTACCTTTCTGCTCGAGTGCTTAAGTGCTGCCGGCCCTTTAAGGATTTTTTTAAAAAATGGCAGGCGCAACGCATCTCTTCTTGAGGTCGTCATGCCTTGCATGTAAATGAGGGCGCGATCTCACGTTATTCACAACGCGAGGTCTCCCCTCCTCTCCCCTGGACTTTACTGTAGGTCTAGCTAAGGACATAGTCCTCCTGACACTCTAAAGCAAACAGGAGTAACACGGGAGCAATGCATGGAGGTTTGCATTCTCAAACCCCGAAATAAAATAAAATACCATCTATCATCATGGTCTTGGCTGAGTGATCCCTGTTCTGCATGATTGAAAGGCTCAGTGCCCCCAGCTGAACTGGGCTGATCTCTTGACCACCTGAAAATCTTTGACTGGCACTACTACAAACCGAGCAATGCCCTTGAGAGAGATATGAGACCTGGACAGCCCTCATATTTGGCAGTGCCAAAGAAAGCCTTGAAAGCCAAGACATTGATGATTCTGTTAAGCTATGAAGGAACTCTAAGTTGAAATGTCACGTTTTGTTTAGATCACGAGACATGGCTTAGAAGCAGCGCACCAGGGCCATCTCCAATGACAAAGGTCGTGCATGCCAAAGGATTAAACGTTAACAGTGGAATGTTATGCGTGTCTACTCAAAATAAAGTCCCGTTAGTTTCTACGGGCCTAACTCTGCGATCCTGGCAGTAGGCTCGGAAGTAAATCCCACTGTGATCCCAGAAGCGTGAAGAGGATTGCAGCCAGGCAAAGCAATCCAAACCGAGGACGGGGAACGAAGTGGCGCGGCACATGATCCTCTGCTTCCAATGCTCTGCCAGCTCCCAACAGGCCTGGGGAAAGGGGACAAGCCATGGCTCAGTGGTAGGGCACCCGCTTTGAATGCAGAAGGTCCCAGGTTCAAAACCCGGCCTCTCCAGGTAGAGCTAGGAAATCATTCTGTCTCAAACCCTGGAGAGCTGCTGCCAGTCAATTCAACAATATGGGCCAGATGGGCCAAAGGTCTGGCTCCAATATAAGGCAACTTCCACTGTTCCTGTGGGGGGTGGGGATCTCTAATTTCCAGCAGTTTTTTCTTCTTCTTTTCTTTTTACAAAGATTTACCCCTTGATTTCAATGGGGCAGGAGAAATCACTATGCCAGATCCAGCAGATCCAGAGCCTTCTCCTATCTGCCACGAACACTCCCAGGGCCAAACACCAGTGGTAGATCTGTATCTGCATAGTTTTCCGTAGGCGTAACTGGGCCCCAGCCAGCAGACAGGCACCTCCACACCATCCTACCTCTCTCTAGCCAGTGGATTTCGGGGTTAGGATCTGCAGACATTTCTAATGAGTCTTCGCAAAAGCCTCGCTACATTCTTTGTCATCCCTTGCCAGTCGATTTTGCAAATGTTGCTATGTGAACATTTGTTTAATTAAAAAGATGCTTTGCTTATCTAGGCAAAATAGGATTGCTCCTCAACTGCATCTTGGATCAGTTGTATGGCAGGGTTTTGTTTTTTGCTACACTTACACAATTGATGTAGCGCTAGTATAAACGACCTCTAGCGCAATAGCATACAACTGTTACCCAGAGGACCTTTTCTTCTTTTGCCCTCAGACTGTAGAATGGCCTGCCGGAGTGGCTGTTCTGAACCAGTGCCTGGGCACGGTAATGGACTGGATGAGGGCTAACAAACTGAGACTCAATCCAGACAAGACGGAGGTACTGTTAGCGGGTGGTTCATCTGTCCGGCGAGGTGATGTTTGCCCTGTCCTGGACGGGGTTGCACTCTCCCTAAAGGATCATGTCCATAGTTTGGGGTGCTCTTGGATCCAGAACTGTCACTTGAGGCACAGGTGAACTCAGTGGCAAAGAAGAGCACCTTTTATCAGCTCAGGCTGATATACCAGCTGCGCCCTTATCTGGACAGAGATAGCTTAGCTACAGTTATCCATGCTCTGATAACCTCTCGCTTGGATTACTGCAATGCGTTATACGTGGGGCTGCCTTTGAAAACGGTCCGGAAACTTCAGCTGGTACAAAACAGGGCAGCCCGCCTACTAACAGGGACTGGCCGACGAGATCATATTACGGCAGTCCTTCTACAACTTCATCGGCTGCCAGTCCAGGTCCGGGCCTGATTCAAAGTGCTGGTATTAACATTTAAAGCCCTAAACGGCTTGGGGCCAGGTTATTTGAAGGAACGCCTCCTCCCATATGTGCCTGCCCGGACCTTAAGATCATCCACAAGGGTCCTTCTCCGTGAGCCCCTGCCGAAGGAAGTGAGGCAGGTGGCTACTAGGAGGAGGGCTTTCTCTGCTGTGGCACCCTGGCTGTGGAACGAGCTCCCCAGAGAGGTTCACTTGGCGCCTACATTGTTTTCCTTTCGTCGCCAGCTGAAGACCTTTTTATTTTCTCAGTATTTTAACACCTAATTTAACTTAAATTTAAACTCTGCTGTTTTAATTTCAGATTTTAACCTATATCAATTTTTGCTGAGTGGTTTTATCCTGGTCATGATTTTTATATTGTATTTTGTATTTGTGTTTTTAAATTGTTTGTTGTTTTATTATGCTCTTCATGGTTTTAATTTTTGTGAACCGCCCAGAGAGCTTTGGCTATTGGGTGGTATAGAAATGAAATGAAATAAATAAATAAATTCATCAACTTAACACTCTCTCTGAGTTTAAGTAAGCCATAAAGACTAATCTCTTCCGGCAGACCTACCCAGAAGAATGTTAAACCAAGAATTTTTAAGATTTGTCGATTGTTATTTTGATGCTGTATTGATTTTATATGCTTTTTAAATTAATTTTATGTATCTGATTTATACTGTATTGTACTAATGTTGTTCCCCACCTTGCTCCAAAGAGGGAGGTGGGTAATAAAAAAATAAATTATTATTATTATTATTATTATTATTATTAGGCGCAACAGGTTTATCCAAAGTATAAGGAAGTCACTTACACTAGGGCTACTTCAATTGTGGAAGCCCAGTGGTCCCATTGGATACTGCCTTGTGTGAACAGAGTGCTGGACTAGATGGACCCTTGGCCTGATCCACCAGCATGGTGCTTCTTATGTTCCTATGTCTATTAGCGGAAACTCATAAGAGAATGCTATTAGATTGGCCAGCATTATTATATCCATTTTGTGGCTGCTGTGGTTGTTGTTGTTACTGAGAAATTTCATATCCACTTTTCATTATAAAATATTTCCAGTGTGGAGTAGAAACAATAAAACACAGTAAAATAATATAACATTGACACACACACACAAACCATAACCAAACAGGGGAGAACATTATAAATAATAGTCTACGTGATGCAGAAAAATAAAGAGAAGGGAATAAATTCAATCAAAAGCTCAGGTAAACCAGTAGGTCTTTCTCTGGCTTTTGTATGATTTGGTGCTACCTGTATATGAAGGGGGAAAGAGTTCCAAGCCACAGTGCCGGACAAACGTGGTGCCATCTAGAGGACATCCTCTTGCAAACGAGGGGGCAATACTCATAGATAATAGCTGAGATATGAATCAGAGACTTCCACCTTCTAGCCCCATCATCCCCAACCTGGTTCCCTTCGGTAGTTTTGGACTACAACTCCCAGCATGACTCAGCCACCTATGCTCTTAACAGAATGCAACACAAGCTCTGTGGTGAAACACATCAAACAGCAATGGGATGAATGTTCGCTGAACTGTACACTCTGATTATCCTGTGTATCTAAAGTCATTTCTGAGTAAGCCTGATCTCTTTCACAGATGTGCAAGATTTGTTGGGAATTGGGCTCCATTTGTCTCTTGGCCTTACATAGCTCTGTCAAAGGCAGAATCGAAGCAGCACATCCTGTTTCCCACAGCATAGCTGTCATTCACCAAAACACGGATGGTTCATTTCCCAATTTCAGAGTTTTAAAAGGGTTCCAGAATAACATGGCCCCTTGGCAGCTTCTGTGGAAGAATCATTTTCCCAAACTCCACAAAAGCTTATGGGGTTTGACCATTCCTCGCCCCATTCACATTCATTCCCCTGGGTTGCTTTGTATAAACCCATGTGTAACATTTCTATTCCAAGAATTTTGTTCAGAACACAGAGTTGTTGAGGATTTGTGGGCTTAATTTAATTTATTTATTTATTTATTTATTTATTTATTTATTTATAAGTTAATGTGTATCCCACCCTTTTGGTGATTACCACACAGGCCAGATCTACACCTTGTGTCAACTCATTACGAATGTGGAATAAAAAGCATGATATAACACTATGAAAGTGGTATATGGGATGTGGATTGTGCCCCAACAGTTATCAGTGCACTTCAATCCTGCTATAGAGCAGTCGTGCAGATCTAGCCTCAGGGTGACTAACAACAATTAAAACCGACCATACAATACAATAAAATTACAGCAACAACAAACCCCTGGCTACCACGCTTGAGGAAATAGATCAAATTCAGTACTTTCCTTCAAATTAAATTTTGTATCTATTAAAAACAGTATTGAGCCCAACTTTGACCCAGCAATAAAATGAGAGACTAATCAAAAGAATATCATTTTAAAACATGGTATTTTCGAAGTATATGAAAAGGCAATGTAATAGTTCCAAATCATAAATGTGTGGATTTGTGGGTGGTTCTTTCGCAAAGCCATATAAAGGCGTGAGCTGAGGAGGGGGCACCAGCGTTTCAGAGCCACCTCCAAAATGTCGTGCGTAGGTTGATTCATGCAGCACATTATTTTGTTTCTTCCATGCTTTAGCATGTGCTCTCCCTTCTCTGCATTTACTGTTCATGAGCACAAAGAGCCTAGGAGAGAATTCACATTTCCATTCAACGTTTACTGCCCAGAGAAGAACTGGACAGCATTCCAGATACTTCTAATACACTGCCTTTTTAGTTTATTGTTGTTGTTGTTATTGTTGTTTTAAAAAGTGCCACTTGCTGGTATTCAATTGAATGGAATTTCCTTGTTTTGTGTGCAACACCATAGAGATTAAAACCCAAAGTCCTAGGGAGGAAACATCGATGAAGTATGTATTATTTGAAGAGATATTAAGCACCTTCGTGTGTTAATCACATAAAGGGTCTCCACCAGTACAAGAAACTGGGTGGCCACGTTGCTGGATCCATCTCCACTACAGAGTGGCTTTCTTAATCTCGCCCCCAGTGTAGGAAGGCCATGAGTCCTCTTTTAAAGAATATTTGAAGGGCTGCCCTGTCTAATTAGTTTAAAGATAAGCAACTAGAAGAGCTGATGTCCATCAGCAGCAGCAGACTGAAGAGAAAGGCACACAGTCTTCCACACTAAGCCGAGATGTACTGTATTTCTATTTAAATTATAATAATTCTTTTCTAAATTTGCATCGACACATGTAAATTACCATATGCAAATTTTATGAAAATCTGTGTCCTCTTTTTGGTGATATGTTTCCTGTCTTTTGGCAATTCATAAGTGGCCACGCTACTCCAGTGTCCACGTATTGCATAGATGGGGGAAGCATATAGGTGTAAGCTTCCTCTATTCAGATAGCTGTGCTGACATTGGTGGCAGGGCCTGCAGTGTTGCCCCATGTACTCAAAGGGAGCCTTTCACACAACTGACATGTGAAAGTGTCTTTAGGGCTTCTGCTTCCAGGGAAGCACAGAAAATTGGAATTGTTGTTACATGCTGCTGATGACCGCCTCCACACATCAAATCAAATTTCATGTGTGTGGACCTCCCAACCCACTTTGGAGGTGGATTTGGAGCTTCCGGATCAGCCCTGATCCACCTCAGCCCAAATTGGGCCTTACCCAACCCACTTTGGATTCAGGAAAGCTGGGTGCAGGGCTAATGGATGTTGCGATCACTGTAATACTATCCCCCACCACTGCGCTCATCTCCACCCTCCAAAAAACCTCGAACCTGGCTCAGTGAGCTGCTGCCTCCCCATCCCAGCTGCATGACTTACCGGACCCATCTTTTTGCACACAACACCATTTTTGCCAAAGATGAGGTCCCCATGTTGTTGTAGATCTATGTTGCGTACAATGGTGGCCGTATAGGGCCATTTCTGGAAATGGCTGTTTGCAGCCCCATTGTGTGCAACATCGTTGCATGACAAGTTGGAGTCCCCATATCGGTAAAAGGTGGCAGCTCCCATGGAGGAGCAGGCAGCTGCGGGGCATGAGCGGCCAATTCAAAAGTCCTGACAGGGCCTCTGAATTGTCCAAATCTGTCCAAAGTGCACCAAACCGCTTCGGACTAATCCCAACCCACTTTGGGCAGATCTGCACAAAGCCAGATCTGTCCAGGGCAGGATCTACACAACTGCTTTAAAATGTTTTATAACAGTAGTGACAACAGTTGGGGCCCAGGACACACACCATATACAGTTTTCAAACCATTTTCAAAGTGTCATATCCTGCTTGGTGTAGATCTGGCTCCAGATTCAGACCAGATTGGTCCAAATTGCCCTGCTTCAGCTTGGGATTTGGAGCCAGAGCCAAAGTGGTGCGCAGCCTACTCGATGCCTTCTCTGTTAGTGCACTGAACCATTAGACAGCCTTAAGAGCATATCATGGAACATAATCAAGCAGAGAAGTTAACTAACACAGGCCAAATGTACGTCTGAACTGCCCTCATTCAACACTTACAGATAGTATTAAATCTGAGGTTAGTTTAGTTACCTAAAATGAACCTAAGTGTTTCTGCAAGAAACAAGGGCTGTGTGTTACATAAGTTATGGGTTTTGAGAACAACACATTCTCAAAGATCTTACAAGTAATTCAAGGAGAGGGAGGGATGAATCTGATAAGTTTGACTTCACCTATTTTCTCATTTCCCCAAAGTTAAGCAGATTCTGTCTTGGTTTTGCATAAATTTGTACATTTGAACATTTGTACATTTTGTCATGTAAATTTCTCGAAATGTTTGCCTTTTGTACACATTTTGTATGCGTTTTTCAAATTATCCGCATTTTTGGAAGTTTTCCCCCCCTCTGATAAAGTGATTGTAATGCGCTTTTCTGTAATATACACATTTTGTACACTTTTTATGTGTAAACTTTGATTGCAAAATTCAAAAAAATCGCCAATGTTTATCTGCATTCCAGTTCATGTACTAAAAATCTAGAAATTCACATACAAAATGTGAATTGAACTAATTTCTCTCCCATCCCTCCTCAAGGCTGAGTAATCATTGGATGTTTTGGGAAAACATAGGAAAAATGAAAAATTATTATTTATTATATTTATTTAAAATCTTTGTAACCTGCTTTTTAAACTTCAAAGAAATTACAAAAGCATTCCAAAAGCATAGCAAACAACCACTAAAATGCAATGAAATAGAAAACCATTAAAATGCAAAAGACAGTAATATAAAACAATAAAAAGCAATAATATTTCAAAGTAGCACTCAAAACATAATTACTGTTCATTAAAAGTATAAAGTGTTGGTTATCACCTTTAAAGCTCTACATGGTTTGGGTCCAGGCTACCTGCGGGATCGCCTTCTCCCGTACAATCCACCTCTGGGAAGAACCTACTTCAGTCTGCCAAAATTAGGCTGACAGGTATTACCCAGAGGACCTTTTCCTCTATTGCTCCCAGACTGTAGAATGGCCTGCTGGAGGAGATTCATCAACTTAACAGTCTTTTAGCATTTAAGAAAGCTATAAAGACTTATCTCTTCCGGCAGGCCTATCCAGTGGAATTTTAGGATGCTTTTAGTATGTTTTTAGGAAGTTTTAACAATGTTTATTGTGTTTTGATCAATATTTTATGTATTTTATACTTCTTGTTGTTCCCCGCCTCAATCAGGATGGAGAGGCGGGTAAGAAATAATAATTATTATTATTATTATTATTATTATTATTATTATTATTCCAGGCAAGTAAAATAGCTTTGGCATAGTGCGTAAAACATAACAAGTTAGGTACCAGGCAAACATTTCTGGGGAGGGTGTTCCACAGCTGGGTGCCATAACAGAAAAGGCCTTCCTTCCAGCTGCCAGTCACTTAACCTCAGAAGACAGGGCACTTGGAGGAAGGCCTCCAAAGATCTTAATGACCAGATAGGCCCTTATGTGTCATAATGTTAAGTAATATCTCGCCAATAATTATAATCAGAGAAGGGAGGTAAACCAATTATATAGGAAGCAGAGTAAGCTTTGTAAGTGATATGCAGTGCCTTTAAAAGGATATGTAAATGTGGTTTCCGAACAGCACAATCAAGAAACAGATTGATCGCAGAAGTGTGGCCACCGCATATGAATTCGTCTCTTGAGCAAAACATATGAGTCCATAGGGAATAACACATTATAATTAGATTTAATATACAGCATGATCATTAAAGCTACTGCTGCCCTGAAAGCATCTGTTCTTTTTCATATCTTCTAAGAAATCCTTCCCTTCAGTGTTAGATAACATGCTGTACTAAAGGAAGCGAAACAAGTAGGAAATGTATGGTGCCTGTTTTTATGAGAACTCTTACATTGCAACACATCAGGAGAAGTCTGGAGCAACTCTTCCTGGAGTTGTTTATAGACATTGGTTGGATAGAAGGATCAGTTATGAGCCTCAGTTAGGAGATTGAATTAAAGAAAAATACACCATCAACTCTAAGCACCCTGTCTAGAAGAAATAAAACCTCCATTTTCTATTATGCACAACAGACAAATTCATTTGACTTAAATTAAAACTGTGTTAGTGCAACTTACATTTTCACAAGCACCATGATGCTATGTATTTGTTTCTGAAGCAAGACGTAGACCTCGACCATATCCACACACACCGTAGACTTAAACTGGATTAGCAGTTATTCCCAGGATGTTTCAAAATAAACACTTTCTTGAGAGAACTTCTCAAATTCACTTTAAATATTATGTTGGCCCAAAATTGCTTCAGTTAATCATCATTTCTGAAGTGGGGGAGACCTGGAAGGAATCTACACGTCGTACTAAAGGCGCTGGTATGCGCCTCCAGTACGCCCCCAAAACGATGGTGTAGATTCCTTCCTACTACCTGCCCAGAAGAGACGGAGGAGGAGGAGGCGGCTGGGGAATCCGGCCGCGTCCTTGCCACCACCGCCGCTGCCTCCCCGCCGGCCTCCTGCTGCCGGGGTAAGAGCGACCCGGGTCGGAGAGCTTGGCTTCTGCTTCCGCCGAGTTCTCCGACCCGTGTTGCTCTTACCCCGGCAGCAGGAGGCCAGCGGGGTGGCAGCGGCGGCAAGGACACGGCCGGATTCCCCAGCTGCCGCTGCCTCCTCCGTCTCTTCTGAGCAGGTAGTAGGAAGGAATCTACACCATCATTTTGGGGGCGTACTGGAGGCGCATGCCAGCGCCTTCAGTACGACGTGTAGATTCCTTCCAATTCTACTGCTCTCACTTAATTGTCAAGACAATTCCCCCTTGAAAAAGAGTTTAACTCAAAAGACAACAGAAAAAAAGGATACTGGTATATTTCCCCCCTAAACTACTCTTCACAGCTGGTGTGTGTGTGTATCATCCCTCTTGTTGTTTCAAATTCACAGTTATCCACTCTTCATTGGAAGCCTGGGAACTATGAGTAAAAACCAACATAAGTCCTACTTAGAGCAGACTCATTGAAATGAATGAGTTAGTCACGACTAATTTAGGAATTATGTTAGTCATGACTAATTTAGGTACCATTCATTTCAATGAGTCTACTCTAAGTAGTTCTGCTGGTTTTTACCCTATAATCTCTTCTGGTGCTGAATTCTAGAAAACCACACCTCCATAAAAGCTTCAGTCATTGGGCTCAAGTACATGTACCAGTGTGTGCAGGATTCTAGCCTAAGCCCTCAATCTAAAATCTTCACAGAGCTCCCCAATATGTAGGCTTCCTGTGTGTACTCCAAGGGAAATGCACACAGTTCTTCCATTGAAATGAAGGACAAGCCCTTTGAACTCATGGTGTGTCACTTGTGAACTGGAACCTCAAAATTCCAAAGAGTAGTTGGAATGGGGCATAACGCAAGAACATGGGGCAGAAAACAAAGTGCTGATGATGCAAAGAGGTTGGGTTTACTTAGAAGAATGTATCTGGAATACATGAGAACTGTGCAGCCTGCAACTTTGGCCTGAACTTCTATCCTCAGAGAGCCCTTTCTCATAAAATGTCCAGAATTTCCACTTAGTCCTTGGCAAGAAATAGCATGAGAGAAACCTCCCTTGTGGTTCTTTGGCATTCTGGTTCCACTCCTCATTGCCAGAGAAACCAAGTGAGGAAACATATTTCAGTCTTTACATTATCTAGACGTTTCTTTACCAGTACATTTATATTGACTCCTCTGACAGTATTTCTGATGGGAGCAACAGATATTTGCCAAATAAGATGTGGAAATGCACATTGTTCTTACTCGTCAAATTAAGCAGCTGAGTTTCCGTTGTAGCCTACATCACTGTTAAGTCAAACTAACTTTTTAGCATGCCCTTAGGTCCCTCCACGAAACTCAATCAATGCCACAAGACTGTTTTCCTACCTTACCAAGCACATTTAATATCTGGTTTTAGGATATTTTGCCTTTTAATTCATAGGCATATACATTGTAAAATAATCAAGCATTCACATTTTAAAAATACACAGTCCTACATATATATCAGCGTGCTACACGTCACATTTATCAAAACAAGGAAGCTCATCCACAGTGCCAATGCATAAGGGAAACAGACTGTGCTCTCATACTGGGATGGGGAGACCCTGCCTGTTCCATTCAATACAAGTGTGATGACTTCATGTCTGTCTCTCTGCATGTGTGGGTGTTGTGGGGGCTTCAACCAAATCTAGAACGTGTTCCTGTGAACGGGAGCAGGAGGGCGATTTCTGGTGGTGGATTAAACTCTTCTCCCCCTTACCTCCAATCTGATTTACAACCTATGGATAGAGTTAGATTTTGAACAGAATTCATGATTTCCATTTTCTATTAAAACCTCCCCCGCATGTTTGAGACGGGCTGCTTTCCAGTTCAGTTCTGGTTTTTCTTCAAGTGCCTGACATGTTTATACTTCCAAGTGTGTGTCCCCCCACCCCCACCCCCTTAAATAATGGCACTGTAACAATCTGGTATCTGCTGAAAACAAGTTCCCCTTGATCCTGATCCGGGTGAGAAGGTTTTTTGTGTGTCTAAATTGTGGGGAGTATACTCACAGTGGAGACTCACCACTGAACCTATGTATGTCTATAGACCGTCATAAAGCAATTTAAGACTGCCACAATTGGGACCACCACCCACATGCTGCGGTATTCACATCCACTTTTTAATTCAGCAGCACAGCTGGAAACTTCACCTCTGAAGAACAAGGAAAGCTATCCCAGCAGTGCAGCAAGCAGGGGTTTGGGGAGGGGAGGTCCTGCATATCCAATGTGTAGGGTGACCATATGGAAAGGAGGACAGGGCTCCTGTATCTGTAACCGTTGTATAGAAAAAGGAATTTCAGCAGGTGTCATTTGTATGTATGCAGAACCTGGTGGAATTCCCTCTTCATCACAACAGTTAAAGCTGGCCTCTTTTGTATCTGGTTATTCTAGCAAAAAAGGGCATGGCTCCTGCAACTTTAACTGTTGTGATGAAGAGGAAATTTCACCAGGTGCTGCATGCATACAAATGACACCTGCTGAAATTCCCTTTTCTATACAACGGTTACAGATACAGAAGCCCTGTCCTGCTTTTCATATGGTCACCCTACCACTGTGCTTACAATAAACCAGGACCAGGAAACAACAGAGCAGGCTTTCCTAACCTGATGCCACCAGATGTTTTGGACTACACCTCTAAGCATTCCTGACCATTGGACATGCTATCTGGGGCTTATGGGAACTGTAGTCCAAAATATCTAGAGGGCAGCAGGTTGGGGAAGGCCGCCATAAAGGATGAGGAGGAGAAAGTATTAAGATGTCTAAGTACATTTCCTGGGGATTAAGCCCCACTGTATATATTTCCCCCCATTGAACTTACTTTCAAGTAACATCTGGATGACACTCCTGACAAAGTCAGTTTTCGCCAGAGAACGAACGTGACCACAAGCCCGCTGCCTCAGCAGGGAAACCACAGCTGGGCATCAGACTCTGCCTTCTCAATACAGGGAGGCCATACCACACCCAAATAGTCCTTTGTAAGAGGGACCTCCTACAGCTGTGCATAAAATCCCTAGATCACGTCCTGCCTTTTCAAAACAAAGAATGTGTGTGTTGGTGTGCTTCTACTCCGATATTCATACTAGCTATATAAAGTGGTCACCCTGCTGTGTACATGTGGTTCTCGTTTTCTGCCATTTCCCAAAGTCAGCTGTCTTTCTCTATACCCCCTCTAATGCACAGCCAATATCCATGGCCATGTGGCTTTTCCTAAGGAATTGTTTCAACATAAATCCTTGAACAGATTCTAATATCTCTCTCTCTCTCTCTCTCTCTCTCTCTCTCTCTCTCTCTCTCTCTCTCTCTCTCTCTCTCTCTCTCTCTCTCTCTCTGGATTTGCATAACCGTTACACATACATGCACGCCTACGCGTGCACACACACACACACACACCTCATTTTCATGCTGTCTTTTTGCCATCTCTTAATTGTGGAACTAGGACACAGGAAGGATCCGACTCCCTTCAGATTGGGATCACACATGAGACCAGGTTTGGACCAGTGCAGGCTGGTGGCTCTAATATCGATGGGGCAGTGAATCTGCTTCAGGTTTCAGTCAGAATTAGTCAGAGCTCTAAAAGAGCTATCAAGTGGCTTTGATAACTCCTTTAGAGTTCAGACTGATTGTGGATACTGACATTTAACATGTCAGGTTTGTTTTAAGGTGGATTCCTGCATTGAGCAGGGGGTTGGAGTCGATGGCCTTATAGGCCCCTTCCAACTCTACTATTCTATGATTCTAACCCACAATGAGCTGTAGCAGCAGGTTGCATATCCAACCCGCACTAGGGGATTGTCCTGTTATGTGAACCCAGCAATCACGGCTATCTCAGGGTTGAACAACCCTGACATAACCTTAAAACAGCCCATGTGTGGAGGGTTGCATATTCAAAATGGTGGCCACAGGTGCCCCACAAGAGCCACAGCCTCACTGTGGGTTAAATAAATAAACTGTGAGCAGTAGCTGTGATTTTGCATGCTTCAACGAGCCTCTCAAATATGGGTGGAGTGGTGCTTCAAAATATAAGCTTCTCTTGTTTGCCTGTGGCAAATGAGTCAGATGATCCATTCACCATAGGTGGGGAGAGGGAATATGGCCACCATGAATTAGCTGCATGTACATCAGTTCCGAATCAGTGGAACTGCCCACTGTTTTACCTACCCCAGAAGAATCTGAATGACAAGAAGTTGGCTTTGTCACTCCCCTCGTGCAGCATATGTTGGAAAGCACGTAGCACTGAGCTTTTCTCCTCTGCCTTGTTTCATCAGCCTTTCACCCCGTCTCTCTCCTGAACCTCTGTCTGGTCCACAGTGTCAGGGCTAGTTCACACATGCATTTACGCTGCTTTCTTTCTCATCAATTGATTTCTAAATACATTATTATTTGATGAAACCTGTACTCAGCTATGAGTTTTAATTTGACGATACACAGAGAAATCCATGAACTGCCCCCATTGAAAAGCATTGAGACTGACGTGATTGAACTATAGAGTTCTAGTTGCCCAAGCAAGTCACCATTTGCAGTGGTGCAGCTATGGCCTGACCCTGTGGGCAAAGATCACAGTTCCACAACCCAACATCCCTCCAAATGACCACTCACAGAGCAACAGGTGAGGTGACAGAACCAGTGTGGTGTAGTGGCTAAAGTGTTGGAGTTGGAAGATCCAGGTTCTAGTCCCCACTCGGCCATGGAAACTCACTGGGTGACTTTGGGCCAGTCACAGACTCTCAGCCCAGCCTACCTCACAGGGTTGTTGTTGTGAGGCTAAAATGGAGAGGAAGAGAATTATGTACACCGCCTTCGGTTCCTTGGAGGAAAAATGCAATCATCATCATCATCCAAAACCAGCTTGGTATTATCTTTTGGGCCACTGCATACTGCAGTTGTTCTTCTCCTCCTCCTCCTCCTCCTCCTCCTCCTTCTTCTTCCCATTTTAAAGTTGGGGGGTGGCCAGCAGGGATTTAGATATCATGTGCAGATGCTCATTTTATTATTCTCATTTTAAACATATATTACCTTTTTCTACAACCAAACAGTGCTTATTCCTACACAAATGTGTTCAACATGAGGAAAGTAGAAGCAAAATCCATTTTATTCCTGTAGTCATGCCAGTGCTTAAGGGAGTTTAAAACATGACACTACACATGCTCAATTTCTTTCTTTCTTTCTTTCTTTCTTTCTTTCTTTCTTTCTTTCTTTCTTTCTTTCTTTCTTTCTTCCAGTTAGGATTAGTAAACAAGTTTACTATGTCACTCCACTTCTGAAATCTCTTCATTGGCTTCCAATCCTGTATAATATTGCCAGGATTCGATCATTTTTGTCTGTCTCTTCTGCCAAGACGCTTGTTCATGCACTGGTTATTTCACGGTTGGACTACTGCAACCTTCTTCTCTCTGGCCTTCCTTCTTCTCACATCAGTCCGTTGGTTTCTGTTCACCACTCTGCCGCAAAGATCATCTTCTTGGCTCGCCGCTCTGACCATGTTACTCCGCTTCTGAAATCTCTTCATTGGCTTCCAATTCACTTCAGAATCCAATATAAACTTCTCCTGTTAACCTTCAAAGCTTTTCACGGTCTAGCTCCTTCCTATCTCTCCTCTCTCATCTCACACTATTGCCCCGCTCGTGCTCTTCGCTCCTCTGATGCCATGTTTCTCGCCTGCCCAAGGGCCTCTACTTCCCTTGCTCGGCTCCGTCCATTTTCTTATGCTGCCCCTTACGCCTGGAACGCTCTTCCAGAACATTTGAGAACTACAAGTTCAATCGCAGCTTTTAAAGCTCAACTAAAAACTTTTCTTTTTCCTAAAGCTTTTAAAACTTGATGTTGTGCAGACTTTATACTGTTAGTTTTACCCTACCCTGTGCCTGCTTACCCTACCCTGTGCCTGTTTGCATTCTCTTCCCCTCCTTATTGTTTCATTATGATTTTATTAGAATGTAAGCCTATGCGGCAGAGTCTTGCTATTTACTGTTTTACTCTGTACAGCACCATGTACATTGATGGTGCTATATAAATAAATAAATAAATAAATAAATAATAATAATAATAATAATAATAATAATAATAATAATAATTCACTCCAGAATCCAATGTAAACTTCTTCTGTTGACCTTCAAAGCTTTTCACGGTCTAGCTCCTGCCTATCCCTCCTCTCTCATCTCACACTATTGCCCCGCTCGTGCTCTCCGCTCCTCTGATGCCATGCTTCTCGCCTGCCCAAGGACCTCTACTTCCCTTACTCGGCTTCGTCCTTTTTCTTCTGCTGCCCCTTACGCCTGGAACGCTCTTCCAGAACACTTGAGAACTACAAACTCAATCACAGCTTTTAAAACTCAGCTAAAAACTTTTCTTTTCCCTATAGCTTTTAAATATTGAGTTTGTTCTGACCCTATACTGTTTAGCTTCACCCTACCCAGTGCCTGTTTACACTTCCCTGTGCCTGTTTGCATTCTCTTTCCCTCCTTATTGTTTACTACAACTTTATTAGATTGTAAGCCTATGCGGCAGAGTCTTGCTATTTACTGTGTAATCTGTACAGCACCATGTACATTGATGGTGCTATATAAATAAATAATAATAATAATAAAGTTTCTCTCCCACCCCCCACCCCCTTAACATATCAGGAATGTAAAAGCACAGGGTGGGGAGAAGAGAAATTCTAGTTTCTCTAAAGGGGAGCTTCTGTGAAACCATTAAGTCCAGGGTCCAAAATTACCTAGCTGCACCACTGATCACTTGCTGCTGCCGCCGCCATCATCATCAAATGATAGACACACATACAATAACTAGCCTCTAGTTCTATGAACTGGACCTGATCTTGTAAATCAGTCCTGCTTTTATGAGGTAGTTTGGCCCTAAGTTTATATACTAATGGACCTTCTGGAACTGCATTTTAATTGGCTCAGTCTTGTCTCCTTTTGTCAAAGTATATGCCTGGGAGCTGGACAACTGTGTAAAGAGCTTTACAGTATAGAATAGAATGTATCTTATATTGACTGTATCTGCTCTTCACAAAGACATGCATTTTTAAAAAGTAGAATTACCTAAGTTTTCCCAAATCAGACAATCAATGGGCACAAAAATAAATAAATACAACAGTAATTGAAGTAGGGAAGGTTTCTGAAGTAATACTAATAGTTTCAATTCTATGCATGTGTTTTTTCAGGAATAAATCCTACTGAACTGAATGGAGTTTTACTCACAGGTAACTGTTCATATGAATGCATTCCAAGAGAATTTTAACATAAGAAGAGGCAAAATGCTCTTGCCCAAACTAGCAAATCGGTTAAATCATATCCTTGATATTTCATGTCTCACTATATGACAGTTTAAGAAAAAACAACCTTTAAGTAATATTGTTCATGGCAGAAATATGTCTTTCTGAATAATGGACGTCATAAGCAACCACAAACTTATGAATGTTTTGCTGCCCATTGTGCCTCCCACAGTCTGATCAGAGAAAATTTCAACACTCAGCTTATGAAACACAATGTGGGAAGAGAAGAGTGTTATTCCAAACTCTACATACTCCAGGCATTCCCACTTCTATGACTAGAAGGCATAACCAGTCTCTTTCTAAAAATGATGGATTATTTCACAACCAGACCACACAATTACTGTCTGTTGGATTTGTTCCAATAGTTATTTCCCCCCCCCCTAAAAAAAGGCATGCTGCTCACCTTCATAAAAGAATCCCCACACTGTTAACAGAACTGCATTAAAAAAAATGTGATCCTCCAAGCTGAATGTGACTCACCAGGGGATTGACAAATCTCCTGATTTTGCTGCCTCCCTTGAACTACAAAAACGGGAATTAAAGACCCAACAGGACCCCATGCATGTCTGTTGCCCCCACCCCACCCCCAATCAGGCTGGGTCTCAAGCTGAACAGGGTTATACAAGAAGAAGGGCGTAACTAATAGAACAGACTGCCCAGTAGCTCACCTAAGATGCAGCTATGGCATTTCGCTCCCCCTCCCCTCTCTCTGTGCCCTTAAAGGATGAGAAGTCGTCTGTTCACAAGTAACACTAAGCTTTGTGGGTTAATTTACCCACAAGTCTTAGTGAAGCGCACCAGCCGCCATTTGAATACGCAAGCTGCAGTGCGTTCGTAGCTGGCTGTGTCATGTGAACCAGGGTCATGGGTTGTTTGAGAGGGTATACAACCCTGAAATTACCAATACCTTGTTTTATTGTTATTTGAGGGTTGCCGAGCCAAGAAGATGTTGTAAACCGCCCAGAGAGCTTCGGCTGTGGGGCGGTATATAAATGTAATTAAATAAATAAAATTAAATAAATAAATAAATATCTCCTCAAATAAATTGCCTATCTCCTCATGACGCCAGGTTTGGACAACACAGCAAACCACAGCAAACAGGGGCACCCACGGGCATCATGCAAAAATGGCACCCACGGGCACTTGGCACAATGCAATAGCCCCCATGGCTCACTTAAGCCACGGTGGGCTGTCATGTCATGCTAACCACGTCATGCGTTCCTGGTGGGAAGAGTGGAAGAAGGTCATAGTTAGAGAACCGACTACCTGACTGCCAACACGGGGGGAAATAAGATGAGATGAGTGGCAATGAGAACAGCCACAATATGAAAGCTGGATGTGGGGCAGGCGGGAGATATTGTACCCCAGAGCAAGGCTCTATGTCGAAGGGAGTAGAAACAACCCCAATCTAATTATATTTTATATCATGTAAGTGGCCTCAGCAGAGCTGGCATCAATGATTGGCATGGTTGGGCTCCTCCCAAAGGCCTGCATCCTGGCAGGGCCCAGTAACAAAAGCCCCCTGGAGTTGCTCCTCCTCTTCACCATTACAACCTACTTATTCATTTGCCCCTCACTCAATGGTAGTGGTGAGAAGGAGAAGCGTTTCCTACTTGCTCACCGGCTCTCTGCCTGTCAAGCAAGCAAATAGTAGGAATGTTGAGAAAGAGGATGTTGAGAAAGAGCAGCTAGTGACAATGGAGGTGAGAAGGTAAACTCATTGAGGAAGAGGCCTCACTCAGTGCATCTTGCCCAAGGGTCCTCAAAAACCTGGACCTGACAATGGGCCTCAGGCATCCTTCTGGATCAAAACACAGGACTGAAATTCAGAGCTTTATCACACCAGCGTTATACTGTGCAATCACTGTGAATTGCATGCAAAGGACTCAGACGTTTTCCACTTTATAATCTGCTTTGATTGTGAAGTATTCCCATGCATCCTGCCTTAATTGTGCAATAAAGCAAAAAGATTTGCCGTATTTAGCCCCTACATTTTGAGCGTATCTTCCGAGCTGCCGCTGGGGCGCAGGAACAGGATTTTAAAACAAATGCTTTCATCTGCGTAAGCTTTAAAGATAAAGACACCAAAATTGGCACAGTAATAGATATTAGGGAGAGCTTTAAGCATACCAAATTTGAATTGAATTGGGTCATCTGTTGATTTTTTAATATTTTTTTACATTTCGCCCCTTAAACTCACTTCCTGGTATGCAAAGGATCGCTGCCTCCCGGTAGCAAAAACAACAACAATGGCAAAAGCTTAGCGCTATGGGGATAATTCGAAGGAAGCAGGTATATGGGATGAAGCTTTCAATCCATCACTTGGATTCCCCAGGGCTTAGACCAGGTTTTAGCCCCGCAAGAAATAAGAACAAGAAAGAGGAGCCTACACAGAGTGCAGTTATGTCACTGCTGGGTAAACACAAACAGTTCCCATGCATCTTTTATGAGCAGAGGGGACTTGCCAGGTTAGAGGATGGGAGTTCCAGGCAGGCTTCAGGCCTGGCACCTTTCATTTTAAAAATTAAGCCCTGAATAGAAGCCAAGTGGTTCCCAGAAAGTTACTATGTTAACACCAAATTCCAGGAAGGGCATCACAAAAATAGCTGTTGGCTAGGCCTGCCTTTTGGGGTGTTAGTCGCCAGGAGAGGCAACCAGTAAACGGCGTCACCATAACCCACCTCTAATTACTATTCATTATTACTGCCAGCTGCTTCTGAACCTGTTGTGTGAGCCTCCACAAACCTTGGTGAAAGACCCTCTTATGATCCAAGTTCAGTGTTGCGTTAAGGTCCAAACTCAGTTAGTTTGGGGTGCTCCTAATTTCAGTTTGCCACACAGCAACACACCAGAGCCCTAAGAAAAGCACTGGAGTTTCCAGGGCAAATGGAGGTGTTTTGACAGGGCTATGTGTGTTTCCATCTTGATCCAATCCTGCATAGAGCCAGAGCCGTTCCAAGTTTCAGACACATACTTTCCCATCTGTTTATTCTGACATCCATTTTAATTACAGGACTAAGCTGCAAAGGAAGTGCTCCAAAGGCTGTGTAGGTAGAAGCTGTTCCTCGCCTCAGCCAAATGCATCATCCTGGCACGAACTGGTATCCCTTCTAACTAAGCCAACTGAGCATCGAGGTTACTGTTGATTTTCTATATTTAGTACATATCATAGCAGGGGTTTATGGGAAAGAACAGAAACAAGGGTGCAGCCACGGCCATTTGGTACAGTGCAGCAGGTGGGGGGAGCTATCAAGCTAATAATAATAATAATAATAATAATAATAATAATAATAATAATAATAATACAATTTTAGAAACAGTGCTCAACATGAGGAGGCAACAAATAGAGGGAAACTCCCCAATCAGCAAAAGGAGAAACTCATAGAACTAGAAACTCTTAGCCATGGCAAAGACATTGCTTGATTTCATGCATGCAGTTTTCACACCACAAATCAGGGACCCTACCCCACCCCCCATCTCCACACACTCATATTTCAGTCCAAAAGTGAACTTTCCTCTGAGTACCATACCTGGCCACTCTATGGTTTCTACTCACTGAGGGACCATTGTTATATTGTTGTTGTTGTTGTTGTTGTTGTTGTTGTTGTTGTTACATTTAAAACCACTATAACAACTTAAAAAAATTATGAGCCTAAAAAACAGACCCAGGCTCATCGCATATTGCTAAAATATGCGAATATTGCTAAAAGAAGAGAAAAGTCTTGACCTGGCACCAAAAAGATAACTATGTTGGCACCAGGCAGGCCTTGTCAGGGAGATTGTTCTACAGGTAGGGTGCCACCACAGAGAAGGCCCTCTCCCTTGTTGCCGTCCTCTGAGCTTCCCTCAGAGTAGGCACCCGGAGGAGGACCTTAGATGTTGCGTGTAGTATATGGGTAGGTTCATGTTGGGAGAGGAGTTCCATCAGGTATTGTGGTCCCAACCCGTGTAAGACTTTATAGGTAAAAACCAGCACCTTGAATCGGGCTCGGAAACATACAGGTAGCCAATGCAAGCGGGCCAGAGCATATAAGTATGCTTGAACCTTTTGGTCCCTGTTAGCAATCTGGCCGCTGCATTTTGCACAAGCTGCAGCTTCCGAACCGTCTTCAAAGGCATTCTTCATATGTAATTGGATGGACCTATATGCTGCTAGGAATACACTTTTGGCCCTCGCTTCCTCACCCCCGTTGCTGCTGAATGACATTAGCTTCTTCCCTCAGGCCTCAAGCCCACCTCCTTCCCTCTTCCCTCAGATTTTAAAACTCGGCTTTTCTTAGGGTCACTCCTACTCCTCCTCTGCAACCACCTCAGAGTATTGGCCGCCACATCCATCACCTTTCCTGCTGCTAATATGGCCGCTCCGAGAGTGGGCTGAACTTGCAAAGCCCAAGGGCCTCCCTCTGTCACCGCCTTTGTGTTTTTCTCCCTGCACACCTATGTAGTGCAGAGCTACATGGACATGTAGTTCTCCAACTGCCTCATGGACATTTAAAGCCCTAAACGGCTTGGGACTTCGATACTTGAGAGAGCAACTCTCCCCATATATGCCTACCTGAGACTTGAGATCTGTTGGAGGAGCCCTCCTCTGCATCCCACCAACGCATGACATACGCTATATTGGGACATGGGAGAGGGCTTTCTCTGTTGTGGCACCCTGGCTGTGGAATGCCCTCGCCTTGGAGGCCCGACTGGCACCAACTCTGACTTTATTGTGGCGCCAAGTAAAGACTTGGCTTTTTAACAAAGCCTTTGATGGCTAAATTCACCAAGCTTGCACATTGTTTTAACTGTTTTAATTGGGTTTACTGCTTTTAAATTCTATACTGGTTTTAGCTTGATTAATGGTTTAATTTGTTTTTAGCTGTGTATATTTATTGTTTTGTATTGTTGTATAATTTTATCTGTACACCGCCCTGAGATCCTAGTGATATAGGGCGGGATACAAATGTTTTAATAAATAATAAAAATATTATTATATGAGATAGCACCCAATAGCTTAAACTCCCTGGACAGTTCACAACAATTACAACCATTGTAATTGAGGTGATGTTTGAAACTGAGGTGATGTTTGCCCTGTCCTGGACGGGGTTGCACTCCCCCTAAAGGATCGGGTCCATAGTTTAGGGGTGCTCTTGGATCCAGAATTGTCACTTGAGGCACAGGTGAACTCAGTGGCAAAGAGCACCTTTTATCAGCTTAGGCTGATATACCAGCTGTGCCCCTTAACTGGACAGAGATAGCCTAGCTACAGTTAGCCATGCTCTGATAACCTCTCGTTTGGATTACTGCAATGCGCTATATGTGGGGCTGCCTTTGAAAACGGTCCGGAAACTTCAACTGGTACAAAACAGGGCAGCACGCTTACTAACAGGGACTGGCCGACAAGACCACATTATGCCAGTCCTTTTCCAGCTTCATTGGCTGCCAGTCCAGGTCCGGGCCCGATTCAAAGTGCTGGTATTAACATTTAAAGCCCTAAGCGGCTTGGGGCCAGGTTATCTGAAGGAACGCCTCCTCCCACATGTACTTGCCCAGACCCTAAGGTCATCCTCAGGGGTCCTTCTCCGTGAGCCCCTGCCAAAGGAAGTGAGGCAGGTGGCTATTAGGAGGAGGGCTTTCTCTGCTGTGGCACCCCGGCTGTGGAATGAGGAGGTTCGCTTGGCACCTACATTATATGCTTTTAGACGCCAGGTGAAGACCTTTTTATTCTCCCAGCATTTTAACAGTCTATAAATACATTTTAACATGGTGTTTTAAATTTGTAATTTTGCATTGCTGTTTTTATCTGGTTGAGTTTTTATATTGTATTTTATATTATGGTTTTATACTGTTGTTTTATACGTTGAATGTTTTTAATTTTTGTGAACCACCCAGGGAGCTCCGGCTATTGGGCAGTATAGAAATGTAATAAATAAAATAAAATAAAATAAATAAATAAATAAAATACAAGATGATAAAATATAGTATAAACATTTAAAGGTTTAAAATACAGTATAGAAAATAAAATAACAATCCAATAGAACCTAGCAACAGTGCAAACATTTAAAATACAGTACCAGAGTTAAAACCGAGACGGAAAAACTAAAATGCTTGGGAAAATAAAAAGGTTTCCACGTGGCACCATGTAGGCGCCAGACAAGGCTTTCTGGGCTCCTGCCTTTACAGTTGCGCTTTGGCGCCACTAGGCACCTTGCACCTGCACTTGCGTTGCTTCCCGGCATCTGCACGGGAAGGAAGGCAAGTGTGAATTTTCCGGCCCTGTGCCTCTGGAAAATTTTTAAAAAAATTAAAAGGGGGGGGGAGGAAAGGAGCGGGGCCGTTCCTGCCCCCCTTTTAAATTTTATAATCTGTATCTGCAGAGCTCCGCAGATACAGATAATAAAAATAAAAAGGGGGGAAGAACGAGGCAACCAGAGGAGGACTTGAGAAGGACTGGGTGAACCACGTCTCCTCCCTCCGGCTGCCCATTCTTCCACCTGCATTTATTTATATTTTTATTATCTGCATCTGCGGAGCTCCGCAGATATAGATAAAAAAATTAAAAGGAGGGGAGGAACTGCCCGTTCCTCTCCTCCCCCCCCGTTTTTGTTTTTGTTTACTTTTCCAGAGGTGCGGGGCCACCCATGGTGACCAATCAGGGGGCGCCATGGGCTCCACTGCCAAAAAAGTCGGGGTAAGTGCCCAACTTCTTTGGAGTGGAGTTTCCAGGGTTTGCCCCCGGATGGCTTCGCAATGGCGGCAGCATCATGTAAATGACATGCCGCTACCGCAAAGCCACCCTGGGGCAAACCCTTCATGAAGACATGCCTTGGGAAGTTTATTCCACAACCGGGGTGCCACAACAGAAAAGGCCCTCATCTTAGTAGCCACCCCCCTCACTTCCTTTGGCAAGGGCTCCTGGAGAAGGACTGCTATCTCTTCACCACCATTAACATGGAAAGGGGTTATAGATTGCACAGAAAATGCTCTGCTCTTCACTCTGATTGAGAGAATACAGCAATAGCTTTATTGTAATGTGAAAAGGAAACAGTCCTAAACTGCTGGGAATGTTAAAACATGCCCATATAGGTAGCAGGAGAGGAGAAGCACTACCTTTACCTAGGAAATTGTTTAGATAATTAAAACAAAAGACAGAGCTCAGCTTGACTGAGACTTAAGGCTACAGCATGCTCAGGATACTGGTGATTTTATTAACTTACTTAAGAATTTATATCCTGCCTTCTCACAAATGCCTCAAGGTAGCTGACAAAACAGATCCATATTTTAAACAATTTTTTAAAATACAAAAATAGCAAAGCCACAAATAATATCGAAGACAAAAACAAGAGCCTCCAAATAAAACACTTTTAAAATGAGCATCCAGGATAAAAGGAGGAATCAGACATCGTAAAATGCAATCAAGTGCCATTAAACACTCAAGAGAACAGGACAAATTTTACTGGCGTTTCAAGGATAGTAACAAAGGCATCAGGCAAATATGCTTAGAATTCCGCAATTTGAGAACCACCACTAAAAAACACATGTAGTGTCATAGAGTTTTAAGTATACATACACTGCATGGTGTGGGGGTGGGGGAGAGACTTCTAAGCAATAAAATCAGAAGGAAATTAAATCAGAAAGCACTGGCAATTACAATCATATTATGAACAGTGGTCATTCACAAAATAGTTGCTGCTGAAAACACAAACTTTGTGGCACTAGAGCCAGTAGGGTGTAGTGGATAAAGTGTCAGACTGGGAGTCGGGAGATCCAGGTTTTAGTCCCCACTCGTCCATGGAAACTCACTGGGTGACTTTGGGCCAGTCACAGACTCTCAGCCCAATCTACCTCACAGGGTTGTTGTTGTGAGGATAAAATGGAGCGGAGGAGGAGGATTATGTTTGCCGCCTTGGGTTCCTTGGGGGTGGGGGAGGTGGGATTTAAATGCAATAAATAAATAAATAAATAAATAAATAAATAAATAAAATAAAATAACCCATCTGGCAGGAAAGGATTGACCAAAGCCTTCTTTCTTGAGCCAATTTCCCAGTGCTGATTATCCTTTTCCTGGGACATTACTTGCCTACCTATGGTTCTCACCTCAAACTTTCAGCCCATCTCATTCCTCCTCACAACCATCCTTAAACATCTCCTTTGCTTTATCACTTCCAAATCATCTCTAGAGAACACCTGAGTGATGCTGTCTACGTAATTGTGCTTGCTGCATCAGGCACTTTTAGCATAGGCTTAGACAGACTATAGAGATGTTTGTCTTCTTTTTTCGCACATACTCCTCTCTTTTCTCCTTTTTCGCCCTTTATATTATTCTTTAATGAAACTGAATGAATTTGGAACCTGGACTTGACTGGGTTTCTGTATCACCGAGGGGACAGAGATTTCTCCATGGCTAGATCTACACTACTGCTTTACAGCAGTATTGAAGTGCACTGATAACTGTTGGGGCACAATCCATATCCCATACACCACTTTCATAGTATTATATCTTACTTTTTATTCCAGATTCGTAATGATTTGACACAAGGTGTAGATCTGGCCCATGTTGCCCAGACTAACTGAATTACACTTCAGGCTTGAAGTTAATGGGATGTAAGAGGGGAAGATGGGCTAATGCTTGACCAGTGCAGTCCCCTGTTACTGGGTAATATGCCCTAAATCATGGGAACCTCCCTCACCCTGACTTATAGCTTCATCCCATATACCTGCTTCCCTCGGATTAGGCCCGTAGTGCTAAGCTTTCACAGTTGTTGTTGTTTTTGCTACCAGGAGGCAGCGATCCTTTGCATACCAGGAAGTGAGTTTAAGGGGAGAAATGTAAAAAATCATTTTAAAAAATCAACGGATGACCCAATTCAATTCAAATTTGGTATGCTTAAAGCTCTCCCTAATATCTATTACTGTGCCAATTTTGGTGTCTTTGTCTTTAAAGCTTACGCAGATGTAAGCATTTGTTTAAAATCCTGCTCCTGCGCCCCAGCGGCGGCTCGGAAGATACGCTCAAAATGTAGGGGCTAAATACGGCAAATCTTTTTGCTTTATTGCACAATTAAGGCAGGATGCATGGGAGTACTTCACAATCAAAGCAGATTATAAAGTGGAAAACTTCTGAGTCCTTTGCATGCAATTTGCAGTGATTGCACAGTATAATGCTGGTGTGATAAAGCTCTTAGAGAGTCATCAGATGAGCATTTTCAATCGCAGCTTTTAAAGCTCAGCTAAAAACTTTTCTTTTTCCTAAAGCTTTTAAAACTTGATTTTGTTCTGACTTTATACTGCTAGTTTTACCCTACCCTGTGCCTGTTTGGTGCATTCTCTTCCCCTCCTTATTGTTTTATTATGATTTTATTAGAATGTAAGCCTATGCGGCAGGGTCTTGCTATTTACTGTTTTACTCTGTACAGCACCATGTACATTGATGGTGCTATATAAATAAATAATAATAATAATAATTTTATCGCACCCTCGTTACTGCCCGCTCATGGTTTTTCATGGGACTTTTTGATGCCGCTGTCTGCCTCCCGCACATCTCTTGCTCCTTCTGGTCTTCTTTCTGCACAAATAAGACCCCGGTAAATCCAATGTGCTGCCATTTCCTGCTGTGTGCAGGAAAAGCAATGCAATAAAAGATGAAGAAAGAGGAAGTATTGTGGGACAGAAGCGGGGGGGAGCGACAGTAAGGAAACACAATCTCCCCCATCTGATGATGCTCATTGGCTGGCCCAAATGATTGGTACAACTGCACTAAGACAGAGGGCACATTGCCAGTGTTGGCCCTACACATTTGGTGCTGAGACAGAGGTCCCACTCCTTCACAGAAACCAGTACCATTTCAGTCCCAAACCTGTACCAGAAGCCAGATTGAAATGGGTCCAGAAAATAATTATCATCCTGTAGGAAAAAGTCATTTTTAAAAATAATAATACTTTATTTCTTCTTTCACTTTTCAATACCAAAAGGAAAACTACCTGAGAGATTTTATCAAAGCTTGGAACGGTAACAGGGCAGTAAACTAGACAGACTCTTTAAATTGGCAGGTATACGTATATGGGTCCTTCTTATTCCTCTCTTGGGGAATTCCTTCAGCAGTCCAAAATCAACTTAGGGTAGAATGGATTATTGGTTTTGGAACTCTTCCCTGAAAACCTTTCCTTACTGAGTCGTTATGCAAGAAAAATTGCCATTTATTTCATTGGAACATATTCTTAAAAGTCATTTGTGAAACAAAATGGAAGCCGGTTTGATTTTATGGCAATCTGAACAACATCCAATCAAGATGGTTATGATGGCCAGATAGAAAAGAATTGCAATCTTACATTAATAGGGCCAGATGAATAGACAAGCGCTTGAACCCTGAGGAGACAGAGACAGAGGTCAGTGCTGAAGGCTTTGAACATGAATGCCTCTCTTCCTTCCTTCCCCTTTCACATGTGGCACCGTAACAGTAGCAGACAGATGCTACATAAAGCCAGACACACCTGATTAACCATGAATACAACAGCTGCTGTTTCCCTTTTCTGCCCCCACTATCCACGAACCCGGCTGTTTCCGTTTTTTGTTTCCCCCGTTCATTCTGCTTTCTTGAGGAAATTAAACTCATGGTTAAAATCCAAAGTTAGTGGGAGGATGTCAGCATCACTAGGCTTTGTTTCATTCCTTGCAGTGTATGTAATGGGTACTTTCTGATTTGTCTTTGCATCTGAGGAATGGATGAGGCCTACGGCTGGCAGACCAGTCAACACCTAGCCTCGAGCTTGAAAAGAAAGACAAGCAGTAGGCAAAAGGCTGGAGAACTGTCCAGTGAGAAAGGAAAAGGAAGCTAACGTCTGAGCAGCACCTGATTTTTTGTTTTGTTTTTACCACTTTCACACTTAATTGAGATTGTAGGCTCCTCCGTCCAGTGACTTCTTCAGCTTCCTCATGATAAAGCTTGATGTATACTGATAGTATTGTATAAAGAATAAACCATAATGACAACAATCTCTTATTAACAGCCCTCTAAAACGTACACCACAATATTCCTTCGCATTGTTAATTACACGTTATGAAGCTCTTTTGTAGGCAGGTACAACAAACCCTAGTAATCACATCAGCTTTGACAGCTTAATTAGCACTAGATCTTGGCCAGTACCAAATACGAAGGTTTTAGGGGAAACACTGAATGCTGTGTAGGGAGAGATGGTGGATGCAAGAAGTGACACTGGGTTTCAACAAGGTTAATTGAATTTTTGTAGTTGCCATATAGATACACCATTCTTGGCTAACCATTCATGCATTTGAGCACTTTCTGCTCTCTTGCCCTTTATGTAACTGTATACAATGGGAAATTGACTCTGTTCTTTTTAGCAGGCCTTAAGTATAATATTCTTGGCCAGTTTCCTTCTTTGAAAGCAGAGTGCTTTACGTACCTTACTTTCTACTATAACAGTAGCAAATAAGCTAAGGGCTTACACATTTGTTAAAAAGCGATAAGCATTTTACTGATGCAAGTTCCTACACTGTCAGGCAGTCACGGGTGACATAATATTCTAAGAGCTGTTTCACAGATTACAATTTTCCTTCACGAAGATAATCTCCATGAGGAAAAATGTGCTTAGCATAAATGTGTGAAGAGTGGTGTGTTTCTTGCGCTGTGAGTAAATGCATCATGCAGCTATTGCCTGCAGTGGATGCCTGATCCATGTCCTTACAGCATAAAAACCAATTATGCCACACTTCACACATTATGGTAAACACATTTTCCGACATGATTATCTTTATACAGGGAAACTGTAATGTGTGAAACATCCCTAAGGCTAACCCTGCACAGAGCTTTGGGAAAGCATGAGGGGTTTACATTACCTGTTCCTCAAAAGCTTCATAACCAAACTCAAATGCAAATGTCAAATAAACTTCTGATTTCAGAAGTATTTCTAAGTTACTGTGTCTTTGTTTCATAACTGCTCATCTAATAGGTCTTAGTACAATGCTATGTTTTAATTAAGATGTTATTTTATCTTGGATTTTATTGTTAGCCACCTTGAGTGCCATTCTTTGGCAGAAAGGCAAGATATTAAATAAATAAAAATAAACCAATTCCACCAAATAGGAGTCAAACATGTCAAGATGAGAAGCTGATTATGTAGCATTTAAAAAGAAACTTATTTATTTATTTATTACATTTTTATACCGCCCAATAGCCGAAGCTCTCTGGGCGGTTCACAAAAATTAAAACCATAATAAAACTACCAACAGGTTAAAAAAACAAATATAAAATACAGTATCAAAAGCACAACCAGGATAAAACCACACAGGAAAATTAATATAAGATTAAAATACAGAGTTAGAACAGTAAAATTTAAATTTAAGTTAAAATTAAGTGTTAAAATACTGAGAGAATAAAAAGGTCTTCAGCTGGCGATGAAAAGAGTACAGTGTAGGCACCAGGCTTCATTCACAGTATCAAAGATCAAGTGCCATGATGTGATTTGATGGTTTCCAGTGCAATCTTTTGCACATTTATTTGAAAGTAGGCCACCTTGAGGCCCAGTATTGGGCAAAAGGCGGCATACAAATATTTATAATAATTATAATGTAAGCCCCATTGTATTAAATAGAGCGTACTCTCGGGCAAGCATGCAGAATAGCGTAGCCTTAATTTCTGAAAAAAAGATTAAAAAATGGATAAGGATTATTGTACACAAAATTATTTAAAAACCTAGAAGAGAAGCACTGAAACTCAGGCGATGAGCCGTGATCAGGAAGGGTTTGATGGGAGGGGGATGCTGAGTAAACAGAGGAACAGTCACAAATAAGCAACTTGACAGCCGAAATTGTTTGGATTTTAAATGAGTTCAGGGAGCAAAAAAAAAAAAAAGAGGGGGGGAGATCATTGAACTATTGGCTTTAAATGACATGAATGGAAGCAGTGTATTAGAAGAAAGAAGACATCCGTTCCGTTTGGCAGCAATAACTTTAGGAGACCCTTGAAGAAAGACATAGTAGCAACCAATACTGCCTGGACTATGACATATATCAAAGAAGAGGAAGAAGGATGACTGGGAAAGTGTCTGGCTTAAGAAGAAAGATGGGGATATAAGAAGCACTGGAGAAATCAGTAATGCTAGAGAGGATGAGAGGAAAAGCCGGCATGGGCAAGAGCAGAAATGGCTGATGAAGCATTTAACAGGGAGGTTTGGCTGTGATTGTGAAAGGCATTCCTCACACCCAACTCAACAAGATGGATATGAAGGATAGGGCTCTCTAAAGAGGAAAACAGCAGAACAAATCCCTAGGGCATCTTTATTGGAGATCCAAAGTCCACACTGAGCAAGTAGCCATTAAAAATGTCAGTTCTTTCAGTGCTCAAATTATGGGGAGAAAGATGGGGAGGGGGGGAGCTTAATAAAATCCTCAAGCCCCAACCCAATTCTCACCCCCTCCCAACTTTAGCTAAATTATGGCTCGCTTATCACCTTCTAAACGTTCCTTCCTCCTCCATGATTCAAGCACTGAATTCTATCTGAACTCAACACCAAATAGCTGCAGCGCGGCCTCGCCCCTATTCCCCACCGGATTATCAGGTAGGTCTAGCAAGGCCCTGGGAAGCAGGGATGCAAGCTATCCCCAGCCTTTCCTAACCTCCTTCCCTCCCCCTCTGCAGAGCCCAAGCTCCAGGCTCAGAGCCCGGTTTAGGATTGTGCCCTAAATTAACTAATCCGAGCCTTACTGCATATTTTTTTATCAGTAAAGGATATTCTCACTTCCACCCCAGACCTCTTTCCCCAATGTTAAAAGGACATCACCAGTTCTCGCTACCAATTTCTTAACACTTGGAGCATTCCATTTCTTATTCCTACAAACACCATCCCTCAAACAGCTCAGGAGAATTGCGTCCTTTGTCTTCTAAACGTGGACACACTCCGTTACAGAAAGTGGTCACCTTTCTGTCTCCACTGCCCCACTCTGTTTAACAGACTCCTTTCTTTCTTAGACGATGAAGTATCCCAAGATACTCTGCATGAAGAGAGCACTGGAGAACTGCAAGATGCTACTGTATTGTATTAATGTCACTTAATGGTAATTGTCAGTGATAGTGATGGAATAAATATGGAAAAGGAAATTGCTGTAATTGATTGACAGTCTGCAATCCTCCACATGGAGTTTAATGAGAGGGACTTGTAAGAAGCTGCTTCTATGCAGGTTATTAATGCAAATCATGTGCACCAGGCCGGCTCTCTGAATTATGCAATGCTATGTGAATGTCTATGTCTAATCCATTTCACCAACCTTGTCTTTATTCAGGAAAATAGACCACTGACATGCTGATTACTGTCTTACAGGAGTTTCAGAAGTTTGGTGCTAAAAGTGAGTTCCAATAGCCATGTTATAAATTTTGCTCAGAACAAGAACAAGAGTTTTAATGCAGCCCTCACATTCACTATATAGTTCTACAAGGTAAGTTTGTCAAAGCTGACAGAGCTTTACATGGGGGGAAATCCATGATATGTAGCAAGGACTGGCCAAAAATAAGAAGGACATTGGTTCAATTGGGAAACAATTTAAGTCACCATCCCAATTTGGCACAGTAGCTAAATGCAATGAGAGTCGTGAAAAGGGACCTGGATTCTCTGTGTAATAATGCCCTTCACTGATTCCCATAGAAAGAATGTCATAAAAACTGGAAAGAAAATAGGAACTGATGGGGCTAAATGACTAATAATAATCATACTTAGTGTTTCTGTAGCACTTTAGATGGCTCAAAGCACTTCATGTATATTATGTTATGAATTCTCACAACTATCCAGTAAGATATTATTATTCCCAAATGCAGATAGAGGAGTGAAGCTTAAAGAAATGGGGACTTCCTAGTTCAGAACTCAGTCTCTGAGCTGCTATCCTTCACTAGCTTTCTGTGCTGATATTGTGGCTGCAGGGCCAGCTCTACTATTAGGTGGCTGCCTTGGGACCACTAAGCTTATCTGGTGTCCTTGGATGCAATGCGCAGCATGTTGCTCCATCAACAATATTGAACTAACTGCCAGTTTCTATACATGAAACTGCCAGTTTCTATACATGAAACTGCCAGTTTCTATATGTAAAACGTGAGAACTGCCAGTGAAATGGGAGAGGGACAGCATCTTCACCTCAGACAGCAAAATATCTGACTACGTTAGATGCCCAGACTACGTTAAAAAAATACCATGAACACCTTGCCAGTCTGAAAAAGTTTATTGAGGACTGATACAGACCAAGGTAAAATCATTTACTCCAAATGGCAGAGGGCTGTTTTTATAAGAGGTTGCTCCACCTTGGGACCTTATATCACATTGTCACTAGCAACCATTGGTGACAGCCAATGCAGAAAGAGTGAACAAGGCAACAGCACAAAAACAAAAAATCAGAAGAGCATCAGACAAGATGGGCCTCAAACTAGTGCTGGAAAGTAGTACCATATAATGCCCAATACCCTGTTTCAGACAGTTTTTTGTTGTACTAGATTAAGACACATGAAAACCCTTTGCGCTCCATAAAAGACTACTTTCTAGCACAAGCCTGAGATGCAATAGTCAATGTAGATCAATCATCATCATTTCATATTTCTAACACTGCAATTCTGGACACATTGAACTCTCATTGAACTCAGTGGGGCTTACATCTGAGTAGACTTCTGTGACGTGCCTAAAATATACAAATTCCAGAGGGATAGCCATTTTACAGTGCAGTCGTATACATGAGTTCAATGGGATTCCCAGGTACTGCAGCCTTCTTCTGCTCCAGTAAAAAGGAACCTTCAAGTCTTAATAGACTTAATTCTGGGACATGTTTTTGTGATTGATACAGCTTCTGCCATAATACATTTATTAGTCTTTAAGGCAGGAATGGGTAACCTGGAGCCCTTTAGATGTTTGGGTTACAACTCCCATGATTCCTCACCAGGCTGGTTAGGTCTGATGAGAGTTATTGGCCAAAACATCTTGAGGGCCTCAAGTTGCCCATTCTTGCTTTAGGGGGGCAGGTCACAAAACTCTTTGTTGCTTTTAAAATGTGATGTCCTAGTCGTTACACTCAGTTGTGAGACTTTTTGTGACCCATGTTGTCTTAATTTTCATTGTTCCGCTGCTCTATATGCCCTCTTTTGTCACACCAACACACCTCTATGTGCTGGATATGAGCAAGCTGTACTGCTGAAACCAGGGTTCACAAATAACAGCAAGTACAAAGCAGCTAGGGTTTCCACTTATATCTAAAGAAAAAATGGGGTTCCACAAATGCAGAATTGGTTTATGAAAGCAAGGAAAAGGCAGCTGGGTGTGTGTGTGGGAGATCTAGCATTATTGTCATTCTTCATTTGGCCTATCTCTTGGGACTACTTCATGAATCCATTTTATAGGCTTAACATATATCTCTAAAGCTGTAACATATTCCCAGAGAGCTGGGCTTGGCTGCAGCTCCTTGCTATATATACACACACATAGTGACAGGCATGTGTAAGTGATGACATAACTTGTGAGTTGGTCCTAAATCTAATCCACCTCAGGGCTGTTGTAAGAAATATGGGATAAAAATTGCAGATCACATTGCACCCTGAAATATGCTACATAGATGAACAGTCACACACTTCTATGGGACATTGGCAATAAATACAAAGCATAATGATTAGAACAGAGTTTTGTAATGAGGGATTGCTGTATTTAACATTCCAGTCAAAACATAATCAAGAGAAGGAGGAGAACTTATGTTTCTGGTGTCAGATTCAATTACGAAGGACAGAAGCCACAGATGAAAAATAAAAAGCATCTGTATATGGAAGTATGTTTAGCTTTGAAGCTAGCGTGGTAATATTGGCTTAGTTCTTATTTCCCCCCAAGTGTTGTGTCATTTTATGTATGATGTTCACACTTACAAGGATTCCTTGTTAAATAATTCCTCTGCAAACAACAGGGAATAAATTCTGGCCTTTGATATCAGCAGATTAGGATCTTGCAAGCTATCATCAAGATCATATAGCTTTAGATGAATAAAATACATTCTCAATCAAGGGGAGGAAGTACATAAATGCAAAATACAGCAAATAAGCTATATGATCAACAAACAGAATCTCATGATTGATACAACTAATACCCTACAAACCACATGTTAATTTACCACTTAGCAAAGAGACTTCTGTATTGTGCTGAACAGTGCATGGTTTTATATATCCCTACTCAAACCTGATGCCTTTCAATGAAATTATTTATTATGGCTATTTTACACTGTTTTAACTAGTGCCATCTTTAACTGGTTCCACCTTGAAAGGCTATTTTAGTGGAAAGGCAAGATAAAACATTTAATGAACTACATTAATCAATTATTAGTAACTTGCTTCCTTAGTCATATTTCTAGAACCTGTATTGTAAAAATGGCTCAAATGGCACTTAGGTAATAGCAGAATGCTAAAGCATGAGTATGATGTGTGTCTTACAAAACCCCTGGGATCTTCACTGCAGCAAATATTTGTACTCACATCTGATCGCAGTTAAAAAGATGCATGTGCCAAACTTCTACATATTACTGAAGTTCAAATCCAGAGTCTTTGTCAGATATCATAGAAAACTTTGCGATTCAAGATATATACTGTTATTTTACCCCCTGATTTGCAACAATTTGGAACATTGGGTCAGATGTATCACTGCCATTCTTTTGTCTCGAGGGAGGTGAACTAGTGCAAACAATTTTTTTCTCTTCTTCCATTACACATTTAGTCATTTTTCTAATGTATGCCTTTATGACCATCTGCTATAAGTTATAAAGACAGAATAATAGCATATATATATATTTAAAAAGCAGAGGGACCACATCAAAGGAAAAATCATTAACTAGATTTGGTGTTTGTTTGTTTGTTTGTTTTAAACCAAATTATGCAAATACTCGAAGCAAATTAGCCCTTAACACTGTGAAATGCAACCAGACTGTTCTTGAGGAAAGCCCAGATTGTTCTTTCTATGGGGAAAGTCCACCTTCTTACTCTCACATTGTCTTCTAAAATCACCAGGAGGTTTTGGTAGGACGTTTTAAGTCCTGATAGTGGTGTTGGAGAAATTTGCAATGGATTCAAATGAGTTAAGGTTTCTATGAATCCAATCTGCAGATTCTACAGTGGAGTGGCTTTATCCAAGTCATGCAGATTCTGCAGACATCCGGGTCAGTTTTTCACCGGGGCGGGGAGAGTTTTGCATTAATTCATATTAATACTAATGTGAATTATCACAGGTAGAACAAATTTCCAGTTTAAAAATCCAATTCTGTCAATGAGCGGACAGTGGAATGAAAGACACTAGTGGTGGCATGGATACAAGGAGTTATTTTATATCATGGCCCACCCAGCTGCCATTATAACAATGCCCCCCCCAGCTCAATATTGCTCTCTTGACTGGCAATACCACTCTGGGATCTCAAGTGGAGATCTTTCTCAGATACCTGGGACTGAATCTGAGAACCAGATATATGCATGCTATGTGCTGTACTACCGAATCATGGTTCCTACCCCCCTTCTTTGGAAATGCTATTCCTTTGCCACCAAAGATATACCCCTGGTTCCTACCTTCACTCTTGGGTGGAAGTAGTGCTGCATGTCCCCTTCCCTTCACCATCCAGTCAGTGAAACTGATGGTGTGGATCCCCAATACCCACCCCATTTTTGAGAGAGAAATTGCTTGATTTTCACATTTCACACAATTACGTGCTCATATGGAAGACCAAGGCCGTTGCTAGATGAGGCGTTAGCCCGCTGTGAGGCCCGGTTTCCCTCCTGTGCATCCAGATGATGCACAGGGGATCCTGGGGTCAGGCCGGGCTAAGTCCTCCCTTAACCCGGGATAACCAGATGCGGTTATGGCCCAGCTTTTCCGCAGCCCCGGACTGAGGCCGGGGCTGCGGAAAGTCTAGCAGGGTCCGTGGCTTTTCCCGGTTGCTCGCTTACTCGCAAGTAGCCGGGAGAAGCCATGGACTGGGCACAGCGCTCATAGGAGTGCTGTGCCCATCGGGCCGGGGGTGGGAATCATGGGGGGGAGATGGGGGCTGGGGAAAAGACCAGACCCGGCAGGAGAGGGGGGGAGAAGAACGGGGACGGGCATCGGGGATGGGGACAGGGCCTGGTGAGCAGGGACAGGCATTGGGGATGGGGGGGAAGAAGGATGGGGACAGGGCCTGGCGAGCAGGGCCTGGCATCGGGGACAGGGGGAAAGAAGGATGGGGACAAGGCCTGGCGAGCGGGGATGGGCATCGGGGATGGGCGGGAAGAAGGACGGGGACAGGGCCTGGCAAGTGGGGACAGGCATCAGGGATAGGGAACCGGGCATGGCGGATGGGGACAGGGGACGGGCATGATGAGCGGGAATGGGCATGGCGAGCGGGGGGACGGGCATGGTGAGCGAGCGGGCAGGGGGCATCAGGCATTGTGGGGGGGAAATCAGGGGCAGGGGGAGCGGGGAACCCTTTATTTTTTTAAAAAAAAACCTACCTGGTGTGGCGGTGCACTCCTGCTCACATGGCCCTTTAAGTGTAAAAAAAAAAAAATGCCGGACACGACAGGGCTTTCCCTTACCCCATCGCGTGTTACGTCTGAAAAAGGGCGACGGTGCGCGCTAGCTGTAGCGTGCCATCGCCCCTATTCCCCACCGGATTATGTGGTAGGTCTAGCAAGGCCCCAAGTTCACTGGAGTGGAGGGTCGCTATCTGCATCCTGGACAGCAAAAGGCTCACACCACTCCTTTGCCATGTTATTAAAATGCTTCCCTCATGAGTAAAGGAATGAACCAGCACATAATTTATTATTATTTATTTATTTATTTATTTATTTATTTATATAGCACCATCAATGTACATGGTGCTGTACTCGTATTTAGTCTCAAGATAAGTGATTGATCAAACCAGCAATCCCTAAATGATGGAGCAAAAAGACCCACAAATGGTCTATGAGGCTTGAAGGCAATGCAATATATGGAGAGGATTGTCTAAGGGCATCAATATTTAGTCAACTGTTTGGTAACCAATGGTTCCTGCTATTTTTGCAGCCTTTATGCGCAAGGTCTTACAATAGCCATGGCCAATTAATCTGATTTTAGTTATTATTCCAGACTGGTTCTTCATGAGCAACTGATATGTAGGGCCCCATTCATACATTCCAATTGTTTGTTCAATGAATGCACATATAAGGGGGATAGTAGGCTCTGTCCATTCCTCTGCATGTATTCACTGAATGCATAAATGGAGCCCACACACATTCAGCTGTACATGTGAATCATATGTCCATACAATCAGGACTCTGTTTGGTGGCAGTATTCCCAATCACATAGGAAGAACCCTCCATGCATACATAGGAGGAGGTGCATAGGAGGAGGTGAGGAACTTGCCACCCTCCTCCTACACACGTGAATTCAATGAGCAATCTGAATTCAATGGGCAATGGGGCCTAGGTGCTGTCTTTATCAGTGCCTGGATGGAATATCACTGGGAGTTCTTTTTATGCCAGTCTGAGCTTTAAGAAGTAAGAGTGGGCTATAAATAAATGAATAAGCCAACCAATTAATGACCAGAAAGCCTCCCAACTATTATACATGGTGGGTAACATAAATCCTTTAATATGTGGCCATCCACAGAGCATTTTCTAAATCTCAGATCCCAGCCCCCAACTCCAACAATGCTACCCTGTCACTGACATGAATAAAAATGTCACAAGGCAGTTTGGCGATGCTACACCATGAATGCTGGGTATTGAGCTACAGCAACTGTGTGCAGAATTGTGGTTAACCCTGTGAGATTTTCACAGCTGCAGCTGGCTTCCACTCAAGACACTGCATCCAAGCCCTGCCTACTTGCTGCTACTAAATGTAATCACAGCCTTTTCTATATGATTTCTTGACTTCCTTCTGCCCAAGGATTGGTCAGTTTCCATGTGCCCAAGGACTCTCAATTAAACAAAAAAAAAAGGCACTGCTGCTGCTTATTATTATTTACTCAGGAGGGGCAGAGAGCCTAATGAGCACCAAAGGAGGACACCACATGGGGGCCCCAGGATTAGAAGATGTTCCAGAAAAAGAAAGTGAGCCAAGTTGGCAATTCCAGAGAAAAGGAATCATGCTTGCTTCTATTTGAGTCCATTTCACTTTGTTTCCTGAACAAAATTATTACTGTATTCAGTAGACTGTATGCCTATTGAACATTTTACAGTGCAATCTTATGCATGTTTACTCAGAGGCCCCATTCAGACAACACGCTAAACCAGGCTGCTTAACCACAAAATGGTTAACGGAATGCATTCCATTAACTATTTTGTGGTTAAGCAGCCTGGTTTAGCATGTTGTCTGAACGGGGCCAGATATAAGTTCTACTGTTTTCAGTGGGGTTTAATCCAATGTAAGTGTGAATATGATTGCATTGTCAAAGAGCTAAGGCTACAGTGTATCAATGTATCAATCAGAGATAGCAATTATTGTTAAGACCTGAACTTGGCAGATGACCAAAGCAAGTGGTGAAACAATGAAATTTGTACTGTGTGTATGTTGTTGTTGTCTTCTTTTGTATTATTAAGGAGAGTAGTTAACTTTATAGATTAAGAAGGAGAGTGGTTAACTTAATAGGTCTGCCGCTGAATTTAGCCTCCAACCCAGCTACCTTTCCCCTTATCAGAAAAGACGACAAGCAGAAAACCAGAACAAGCCAAAAAGCCATATGCTATGAATGGCAGGTGTCAAATCCCCACTTATCACAGTGCAGACATGCCTTCATTAGACTCATATACATCCTTGAAGTTTCTGGTTCAAATGTTTCCTCTGCCACAAACTTTCTAGGCAGCCATGAGCAAGCTGCTCTTCTCTTTTCGAAGGCCATGGCTAGACCAGGCCTATATCCCGGGATTGTCCCGGGATCATCCCTGTGCATCCAAATGACACACAAGGGATCCCGGGAGCAGGCAGGGACGACCCCTCCATTTGCCTGGGATAATCCTTAGGATAATCTAAGGCCTAAGACTCCTATGTGAACTATGTAGGAATATGTATGGCCTACCTTACAGGGGTGTTGTAAGGATTTGTAAGATAATATATGCAGGAGTCTTTGAGCACTTGAAATACAGTACATAAATGTTATTTTACTATCTATTTTATTATTACTTATTTTTATTTTTGGCTATATATGCCATCTTATCTTTACAGTACCCAGCCCTGCTGAAAATAGGCACATGCTAGAAAGATTTTTTTTTTAATGCATGGCTGTTGAAGATTCGTAGTCTGTGCTAAACAAAGAAGACTTTGTTGGCTTTCCATCAGTCTGCAAGAAATGTTTGGATCCCTCATAGCAACTATCTATCTGTTTTGTTCTTGAAGTGGACTACTTTCTAAAACATGCAGACAGCATGGGGAGGGAGGGGGGATAAGAATCCATGTGCAGGCACTTAAATTGCATGCAAGAGAGAACTCTGTGTGGGATTTGGCATAATGGGTGGGAATACAATCAAGGGCAAAACAAGATTCACTTCTCACTTTCCATCTCCAGTCCTCTGTTCCACCTGACAATGTTTTCGCCTGGAGCATACCTAACGGCTACCGTGGAAGCTGTCCAAGAGGGGGAAAGCAACATGAAAGGCATTATTGTCTTATTAGGCTACAGTTTGTGCTAATTTCCTTTCCATATTCTGTAAGAGAATGTAAGTGTCTAGAAAAGAAATAATGTTTGAAAGGAAGGGGAATTCGGGCCTGGATTTAGACCACCTGTCATCCTTTTCTCCCTAAAGAGAGAGAATCCTTCCCCGATTCTAATGCCAACCTTCCAGAGATAGCAAGCAGTCATGTTTTAATGAGCCACCGCCACCACCACCACCACCACCCCACAAAAAAGCACCAATTTTTGTTCATGCATTAAACTGGAGAATATAGGCAGGGAGGGAGAAAGAGGGAAAAGGCCTCTGGATTGTTCGCATATGAATGGAGCCGAGTGTGAATGTGGAACTATTGTAAAGTACACAGATTTACCCTGAAGAAAACAAACACAAAGTGCCTGCCACCTGGGACCTCAGGAAACTGGCTTGCCAGCTGAGAATCTGTAAACATTACTAGGCACCAGAGAACAGGAGGAAGGGAAGCTGCCATAATGTAGAAAAAGGGACACAGAGAGAAATCTTTATGGAAGGGTGCAAAAAAAGAAAAGAAAGGAAGAAGCTTATCAGCCTACTTAGGTAGGAGAATGCTGGGGAGAAAAACAACAGAACTCGGGCAATGCAAGGAATTTCAGAGTGACTAGGGTGACCATATGAAAAGGAGGACAGGGCTCCTGTATAACAGTTGTACTGAAAAAGGAATTTCAGCAGGTATCATTTGTATATATGGGGAACCTGGTGAAATTTCCTCTTCATCACAACAGTTAAAGCTGCAGGTGCCATGCCCTCTTTCATATGTGGTCACTCTAGTATAGCTCCTGCACCTTTAACTGTTGTGATGAAGAGGGAATTTCACCAGGTTCCCCATATATACAAATGACACCTGCTGAAATTCCCTTTTCTATGCAACTGTTAAAGAAACAGGAGCCCTGTCCTCCTTTTCATATGGTCACCCTAAGAGTGACAGCCATATGCAACCCTCATTATCGTGATTGACTCTCAACCTACTTAGTTTCAACCACCACCACCCATCTCTCCAAAAGGCCAACCTAGGGCCATGAACTGGAGCCACAAGACTTTCCATCCATTTTCATCCAGCTAGGCCTCTCCATAGTGCACTGCTCACAGTTACCACAGAAGATGCACATCAGTAGTTGGTGCTGCTCCTTCCTCCTCAAATTACTCACTAGGATTTGGATCGGGTGAACCATTAGGCTTGCTTCACAGGAAACAGCACCTGCTGGTATCTTCCCTTGATTTAGGGCTGTGGAGGGGACCTCCAGCTTGTGGGCCGAATGCTATCTGTGGACGGTCTCCATTTGGCCCATGAAGGTTTTAGTCATTAGAGCATTAGGGTTCCCAACTGCTGGCCATTATTTTTTCTCAGGATATTGTACAGAGTTACTACATCAGGAATTATATCTTTTAAACAAAACAAAAACAAAAAGAGTTGAGATGTTAGCAGTTTCATTAACAAAATTGCTACCACTTCGGGAAAGCAATTAAAATAGCAAGAACTGTGATTAGATTAACAAGAACACAGTCTAAATATAAACAGTAGACAGTATGTGCATTCACATATTTTCCAACATAAAAATATAGGAACGTCAATCACTTTGTTAAAGATGTCTTAGTCAATTAATTGTTTGAACTTTAATTGATTAATTACACAGTTCAATCTGCGTAATGCCACATGTGGACATAACAGTTGTTCTGGAAAAGAATGCTTCACTCCTAGTTTTTGATGATGTACGCCAAGAGTTGCAACATCTTGGAAGAGGCATTCCTTCCAGCGAGTGAAAGGAAGGCCTCTTCTAAGATGGTGGCTGCCACCCTGGTTTCTAAGATCTTTAGCAATAACAAACAATTGTGAAAAATAAAATCTGATTCCAAATTAATTGGAACTTTGTCCTTGCCAAAAGATTCTAATTAATGAATGTCACCAATTAATCTATCAAACTTCACTGCACTAATAAAACACCTTTTTCCTAAAAGGGATTTCTGGGTGCAGGAAATGACAGTTTCAAAAGAAAAAGAAAGTTATACATTATGTTAATATCATTTCTATCCTCAGCCAGTTCCAGCGTGAATGACGGAAGACAAACATTGGGGAAACCAAGCAGAGCAGTTGAGGTCTTTATTTTGAGATCCTCTGCCCTTTCAGATAAATAAATAAATGATTAAATCGAACAGTTATGGTTCTACAGATGACATCTATTGCCAAAGTAGCGTTGAACCTTTGTGTTGTAGATTTTATTCGCGGGTGCACTCCAACCTGAACAAGGAGGCAGGGGAGAAAGAAGACTGACCAGTTGGCAATCCAATTTTCTTTTACCCATCTCAACAGTGGGGCTTCACTTAGGCAGATTTTTACACCATATGCAAGAGGAAATACATTCAGAAACCACAAGGAGCCTTATGAATACATTATTAATCATTAGGCACAACAGGGATATTATCATGCTATCAGCAGAACCGTGAACAAGTTTCCCCCTGCTGAGAGTGAGAAAATGGACATGTGACACCTAAATACTCAACTGTATGGGCCAATTGTACCAATCTGTTGCATTAATGACATGGTTTTCTCCAGGAAGGGGGAGGGAAGAAGGGGAAGGGGTTCTGTATTGCTTTCTTAATGCCTGCCACACACATCTTTAAAAAGAAAGATCACTGTATTAAAAGTGCACAAGCCTATTCCTCCATTGTACCCTGGCTGGGGGATGTTGCGAGTGGTATACAACACATCTGGGGGATGTCAGGTCAGGAAAGGCTGCTCTATTGCATCTGTTTTTGTCTGGTATCAGATTTTACTGCCTATATATTAAAGGTCGATTTACTCGCAGTCCTGGTATCTACTTTCTACATGCTGCAAAGAAAAGGAGCTCAGCTTGAGCTCATGTCATATCTGCATGCATTATTACTTACTGTTTACAACTGCCACCCTAATCCCTAGGGAAGCCCAAGATTGTTTGCCACCTATTTGAGCCCTGCTCCTGTGTCGTCAATATAGCCTAACGTAGATATCTGGCAGGTGATGTTTAGCCCACTACTTTCCTTCCAGACCAGAAGAAACATTGCCTCCTTAATATCAGCATAGGAGAATAGGCAATAAAAATAGTGGCAGCCCTAAATGTGGTACATTTACCACAGAAAGAGGAGGGGGGCAGAACTCAGAGCAGGCGCCACTACATAGAATACACACGCTGAGATGTGATGTGCCACGAAAACCTCTCAACTTTTAGAAATGTCTAGAGTAGCGGTCAAGAATGAGCAGGAAAAAATGGGGAAGCACCCAAAAAAAGAGGCAAAGTTTTGAAATGATGCTCAAAAAGGAAAGACAGTTTAAAGAAGATTCAAAACACCCACTGTTTTTCAGTACCCTCCAACAAACCAAGGGTTATGTGAGGGTTGCTTAACCCTCACATAACCCCAATGGCCAGGTTTGCATGATGCGCTTCAACCCCATTGGGGACTGCATATTCAAAATGGTGCCTGGCATGCAGTGCATCGTGTCGTGGGCTAAATAACCCATCGTGAGCCCAACATGTCATGCAAACTGGGTTTATGTATGGAAGGAAGGCACTATGAGCCCACACAGGAAATCAAACCAGCCCAGGGTATGTTCTTTCACCACAGGATAGTAAGGAAGGTGATTCCACACATTCATTGCAAATATATGGTAAAATAGTAGTCTATACACATTTGTCTATATTGGATAAATATGCTACAGTAAAGTGAATTAAGACTAAGTTTATATTAGCATTACACCCAGCATTACCTGAACCCTTTTTCCTTCATCCTTTGTATGCTGCAATATTTATTCCAGTTCTACCCCCCACCCCACCCATTTTAGCTCAAGCGAATCTCTCTCAGTCGGCCATGTCATCTATATTCTTCACTGATTGTCCCACGGCCATTGTTCCAGTTTTATTTGAGCAGAATGACCTCAAGAGCACTTCCCCCACCCCCCTTTAAACACTCCAACACAAAAATAGGAGCACAAGTTAAACAAAAGCCCACAACTGCCTTGTTTACTAGCAGGAATGATCAATGAGCTTAAATGAAAGGACAGGAAGCCGATGTTTTCACTGTAATTTGTTAGTTAAAGAGTGAATAGTCCAATTGTAGCTGACAAAGGACTTTCCCCCCTGAATTTTCAAATGAAGGTTCTGGTGAAGAGAGGAAAAGCAAAGGTGTCAACAGGCCGTGAAATGGGTGACATCAGCAAGCTTATTCACTCCCTTTGTTAGTTCTCTGAGGCACAGTTAAACTGAAACTAAGCTAATGTCCAGAAATTCACCAAGAGGAAACATGAGCTGGGCTATAAAGGAAATTAGGAAGGAATAGCATTACTGGGCTGCAATTCTATACCCACTTACCTGGGAGTAAACCCCATTGAACTCAATGACTATGGGGAAACTCGCATAATTAACAGCACAATCCTACTCAGAAGTAACAATTTCCAGAGGGACAACCGTGTTTGCCTGTTATAGCAAGCCCCATCATCAATGCTGAGATACTAGCAATACTATGGGAATAACGTTTTGTTTGTCTTTAGGAAGGTGAGAAAAACTTAAAGAAATGAAAATTGTACACAGCATCTAAGAGTCAGTTCAAGAATAAGGGGGGAGGGGGGTGACCCAAGACTAGGACACAAAATGACAGGCTTAAGGTACGGGCAGGCAAATTTCGTTGAACATCAGGAAAATCTTTCTAATGGCCAGAGAGCAGTCAGATAATGGAACCAACTGCTTAGGGACGTGGTGGGCTCTCCATCACTGGAGGGAGGCTGGTGGCTCCAATGCCAGTGGGGCGGTGCACCTTGGATAGCTCCTTTAGAATTCTGTCTGGTTCTCACTGAAACCTGGAGCAGATTCACCACCCCATTGACATTGGAGCCATCAGCCTCCACTGATTAAAGGAAAGACTGGGTGACCCTCTGGAACAACATAAATTATTTATTTATTTATTTATTTATTTATTACATTTTTATACCGCCCAATAGCCGAAGCTCTCTGAGCGGTTCACAAATTAAACGGTTGTTTTTTGTCGTGATGTGCAAACAGGCCCACTGCCAGTCAGTGTAGGTAATACTGAGGTAGATGGGGTAAGAGCACCTTCCTATATTCCAGTGAAAATAGCAACAGGATTCCTCTAAAACAGCAGAGGTAGGATTCAAGTCTGCCTACACATCCTGCCTCTTCATCTTAGGGGGCAACCAGTTATTAATCGTACAAAGGGGAATGCACGCTCCATATGTGCTGACACTCTCTCCTCTTAACTAACTCACACACTTCAGGACTGAGCCTGACTCAAATTAAGTAGCAGTAGCAGGCTAAAGACCAATTCATACATTGCTACTTCCCTGAGGTGACAATTCATCATGCCAGCATCACTGGTCTCTAGAAAGCTGTGAGGCTGATGGGGAGGCTTCCAAAGACATTCTGTTATCCAAACACTATTGGACCCAGCCATGAGGAAGCAGCAACACTGGCCTTGTTGTCATTGTTGTTGTTATATAGCTTTTCTACACAATGTGCACAAAGCAGTGCACAAGAAGACACCTTCTAATGCCCATCATAAACTCCATATAATACAAAGGGAAATTAAACTGTGTCTTCTTATTTATTAATTAATTTAAAGATTTTTTTTTATCCCATCCTTGATTCAAGAAGGCTCCCAGGGTGGATTACAAAGAAAAGAAATAAGACAGTCTCTGCCCACAGGTTTACAATCTAAAAGAGACATGACACAAAAGGAAAAGGAATTGGGAGGGAGGAGGAAAAAGGTAAATTGGATCAAATGAGTTGGATTTAAACACAGTGGAAGGGCTGCTGCTTTCTCTGCTTCTGATGAAGTCCTCAGTGGCAGTTGGTAGGAGGGAGGGGTAATTCTAGGCATGAGGGAGGGTGCTTGACTGCTTCTTCTCCCTCGGATGACCTCAGCATTGCCTCACTTACTATTGGTCCAGCCAGAAAGAGTGAGGACCAAACTAAAATGTGAAGTTTGTCAAATGGTTTGTCCCTGTGTAGCTGATTTTGTTTTAACAAATAGCTGGCTGGTACTGGGGGCAGGAAGCAGGGTTAAAGCCCCACATGTCACGCAAGGTTATGGTGTGTGGGAGCTTTACCCTTTTGCCCCTACAAGTGGAATCCCTCCCCGCCCCACCCCAGGCCTGCTATTCAGAATAGAAGGAAAGTTCCCATTGGCAGAGCAAGAACCCATTTGGAGCTTTGCATCAGAGCCTATATATGCCCACAGGATTCAAGACCTCTACTGTACACAAGTATATACATATATCAAATATATCTTGTACTTTAGGGATGCAGTTCTATTTTGCATGCAGGGGCAGTGTGCAGCTGCCAGAAATTAAAACGCTATCCTACAAATAAAACCTAGTATTTTGCAAACATGAAAAGCTTAAATCTTTTGATCTCCCAAGCCTCCCTTCCAACATCCTACTCATAAAATTTCAGATTTCAAATCTAACATGAGGCTTAACACAGGGGAAATTGTGATTTCTCCCCCCCTCCTAGACAGCTCAAAGCAGAATTCAGGATTATATTAAAGACATGAGGAAAGTTATTAGTAGTGCAGTTCTTCAAAGAATGATGAGACCTTGGGAGGATTGATGTCATGGGAAAGCACAGTAATCCAAGAAAATGTTTTAAAGAATTAACCCTTTTTCTCTTCCTGTTCAAAAACAGGGGCAAAAAATGGAGTATCAAATACTTCTGACAAACTGATGTGGTTGCTCAGCATATTTGCCATCCCATCATGCAGCAGCAGCAAATGTACTTAATCTAGGATAATATGCAAGTTCTTCGGTCCTAATGGATCCTTGTTTGATTTAGGTAAATGGCTCTGCCTCTATAATACAGAAGCCTCAAAAAAAAAAAAGCACCACGTGTTTTTCTAGGACGTGCACTAATATAGATTAGTCAGCACAATGTTACCCTTCTGGAGCTTTGAGCTGCTTCCACACTAGGTATTTAGTGTAAAATCGCCATGACACAAGACTGTTTCCATTTGTAATACTATATTTTTCTAGTTTGTCTTCCATTTTTGTTTTGTTATTAACTGCAGAGACTCCAACTTTTTGAGAAGGATGGAAAATGTATTAGTGCTATTCTTCCAAATCATGCTGTTCTTCCGTCTTTTTTAAGAGGTGTGTTTTTTGATGTGGTCAATGATGTACAGAAAAGGAGAACTTATCACAGCTCAGTACACATTCACTAAAACCTCTGAGATGGGTACCATTTTACAGCCATGTTATAACCATGCTAATTTTTAATTAATTTTAATTAATGTTAGAATGCTTTTCCAGATAGATAGATAGATATTTCTAATACTAAAATATTGGTAAAATGTTGCTTAAATTAAAGAGTGTTAAGATGCTACCATACTATAACACTAGTTTTTTTTAACTTTTTAGTTACCGTCTTTTAGCAACATGCCCCCCCACACACACACAATTTAACACTTAACACTTTTGTTCTAGTCCAAAATAAACATTAAACACTTTGGTCAGTATCCTATGCAGCCTGTGCACTAGCGGAACTCACTGCTTGTGCAATGGAAACCTAGTGGTTCCTCAAACATCTGGAAAGAGCAGAAATACTCGTTCCGAGAATAGGTCTCTTGCAGAAGAGAGCTCCACTGACCTATCGTGGGAGTCCATCACACACTCCCCCTACCGTCACTTCTCTGCTCCTGTTTTCGTTGCTCAGTTACTTCCTGTTTCAAAACAGGAAATAAACAATGAGCATGAGGCCCATTCAGTAGGCTGTTCTAATCCTGCTGCTTCTCTTGCACACAGCAGGAGAGAGCAGCAAGTTCCAGGTTTAAAATTATATCAGACTTTCTTGAGAGTTTTTTTGTCATGCACGGAAGGCCAGAAGGGTTGGAAGGCACACAGGAGGCAGACAATGTCTATGCAAAATCTGTGAGTGCCCAGTAACAAGTGTGCAATAAAACACTCATTGGGTGGAGCTCCCAACCTGGAAATGAGTGTTTCCACTTGTTTCTAGGGTTGCTTTCAAAAGCGCTAGTTCCTGTTGCGCTAGTGGTGAACCCCGGAGGCACAGCGGACCTAGAATAGATGCAGGGCCGGGCAAAACTGGTAATAGGCCCAGGCCAGATGGGAAATGTAGGCCCCATTTCAAACTGCTCATTAAGGGGAGATCTACACTAAGCTGGATATACCGCTTATAAATGTTTTTATTGTGTATTGAGTCTTTTCTTGCCTCATGTTCCTCTTTGCAGCCACAACCTCCCTCCCCCCTTCCATGTATGGGCATTGTTCTATATGTGTTTACTCAGAAGTAAGACTCTCTCTGATCAATGGGCTTTCCTCAAAGGTAAACCAGCATGTGATGTTAGCAGTTGAAATCAATGGGATTTACTTTTGAGTAAGGGAACAGCACACCTGTAGTTCATGAACTTGAAGATGCAAGCAAGCAGGGAGGGAGACTCCAGGCAGGGTTAGTGGATTTACTTTACTCAAAAGTAAATCCAATTGATTTCAACTGCTAACATCACATGCTGCCCCTTGGTCTGTGCTTAGAAAAAGGGCGCAGAAAGAGGGGAAATCTTTCCAGCCCCCCTTCTCTCCGTTTCTCTCCCCTCCCAGCACAGACCAAGGGGCACCAGGTCACGTTAGCAGTTGAAATCAATTGGATTTACTTTTGAGTAAAGTAAATCCACTAACCCTGCCTGGAGGCTCCCTCCCTCCCTCCATTGCTCCAGCTTAGGAAAAGCTCCCAGATGTGGAAAGAGGGGAAATCTTTCCACCACCACCCTTCACAGTTTCTCTCTGAGGAGGGACAATGGAAGAAAAGAGGAAGTGGGAGGAACAGTAAGCAGACAGGGACTTGAGAAAACAGCGATAAAAAATACATTGTGTGGCCCAGATCAGCAGATATCTATGGACAACACAACGGTATGTACTAATAAATAAATGTGCCCGGGAACGTATAAAATCGTGATAAAATAATAAAAATAAAATGACATTCATATATCTGTGTATATCCGATCTTATTTTTTAATCAGTTCTAAATACATATGAACAAGAACGATTTATAAAAAAGGTAATGGCAAGCACTTTTATTCAAGATGTATATAAGACATCACTTCTTCACATTCAGAAATGCTTTACATGCTTTTCTTTGGGCAACTTCATCATCATCAACAACAACAACAGAAAAATCAAGCAACTTTGCCTTGTCAACGTTAATGTTCAAAACTGCTAATCCATTCAAATGTTCTTGCACCATTGAGTAGCCCCCCTCAAAATCGTAGGCCCATGCCAACTGCCCCCCCCCCACCCTGAATAGACGCAGTGACAGTATAGGAAACTGCTCTTTGGTTTTTGATATTTAATGGGCAGTAACGGATAATCACGTTTAAATGGATAAACACATAGCACTAAATAAAAAATGGATTTTTATGATTTTAAGGATCAGTTGGATGGGTTAGTTTTCAAATGGCCATTCAGGTACACTACATCGGACCTTCCCCATCCTCAGCAGCTATGCCGTACCACTGGAGTAGACAGAACATAGCAGGATGAACATACAGGAAAAGTGCAATATTCCTGGTTGTGTGGAAAACTGATTGCAATTTTGCTAGTAGCTTTTAGCCAAAGAGCCCTGATTGCCACCCATCTGGAAGCAGCCTCCGTCGGTCGAGGGCGAAACAGTACAGCAGAGATTAGAGGAGTAAAAAAAAAGTGTCAAAGGGGGAGAGAAAAGAGTTGAGGTTTTGCAGAATTCCAGCTGGCTTTTCTGAATGAGTTTCTAACATTACAACAAAATAATTATTAATCAAGTAGCATCCGATATCCCAGCTGTTGCCACTGTTCACTATTCCTTGTCCCAAAGTTAAGGTTTCCAATTTTTTTAAAACCATAACTTGTACGATTGTGAAAAATAAACTCCTATAAGCGTAATGATAATAAATCCCAGGAAATAAAGTAGCAGGCAAGATTGCTACAAGCAAATAAACAGACCGTGCTGGAGATTAAAAGGGATTAGAGGGAGGATCTAAAAGGAGGATGAAATCATACCATGCCCACATATCTCTAGGGATAACGTATTTTCTCCAGAGCAATGCAACACATGTATATTACAAAATGTGCTTGTAATACAGGAGTACTAAGTAGAAGAGGACCAACACAAAGGTGACTTTAGCAATGTGAGCCAACACTGCATAATACAGAAGTAGTTCAAAACATAAGAGCTTTGCAGAATCAGAAGAAATGAGTGTAAGCAGCACAATCCTATGTATGTTTACTTAGATGTAAGCCACTCTGTGTTCAGTAGGGCTCAAACAACGTAATTTTCTTTAGTACTGTTTTGACTTTTCCACCCTTGTTCCCTTATTAGAATGGTCATGAATATAACATTATTTTGTAACATTTCTTGATGCCACTAGACTGCAGAACTACTGAACATGTAAACGGTATATAGTGAGGTATAAAATAATTCAGATAAAAGACAGTAAATAAAATAAAGAAGCTAATAATATCTTAGGGTGATTAAAAAGAAACATCTACAGCTCAGAAGGGCAGGTCAAATGCCTGCTAGAAAAAAAATTCTTCATGTAATTATAAAAGACTTGTGGGGGTAGGATGGGCAAAACAAACTTCCAGAGTGAAGGAATTCCAAAGCCAGGGTGCAGCCACCAAGAAGGCCCTCTTGTGTGTACCTAACCAGATATAACTTGGATGCTGGTGGGATGCAAAGAAGAGCCTCCCTGGAAGATCTTCATCATTGGGCAGGCAGGCTCATATCGGAGAAGCAGTGTGGGCAGTAAGTGCCCTTTATGTTTAACATGGTGTTATTGTTTGGTTTATGTGTTGGCAGGAGCAGGATTTGCTGGATTTCTTTTCATTCAGAAAGGCATGCTTGCCTTGTTCATGTTGCTTTTAAAACTGTTTGACAAAAACAATATTTAATTTTTTAAAATGCACATGCTGGCGCGGAGGTTTTAGCAACTCACCCTAACCTATTTGCCAGGATACATGGGACTGGCCCACAAGTGTGATATGGAAGTAAGACAAACTCTCATCTATATTTAAGGAAGATTGAGATATTCAGGATAGCCTCTTACAACCTTTTCTTTCACAAAACGGCTGGGTGACATTAGTTTGTTTTTCCTTTAACCAACTCTCTTGCTGTCCAAAAAGTCCCCCCCCCACTCAAAAAAGTGCATCACCTTCAAACAGTTTAATCTCCTGCAGCATGGGAGCACACATGCTTAGCACATGTTTCCCATATGCCCTCTGGTTCAGCAGAATTAAACAGTGCAGATTGCAACCTCCTCCTTGATACTAAAAGAAAGCAGGGTTTATAAAGCAGTCACTGACTGCTTTTGGCCAGAAGACTGAAAATAAAGCTGCCGGCTAGGTTGTATTTATGTAACTCTTAAATACAGCAAACAAGAGCTTTTTAAGAGAGACAATATTGGCCTGTGGATCTTGGGAATACATACAGAGCCTCACACTGAATCCATGTACAGTGTTTGGCTTGGTGCTGAAAGAACAGTGAATAGCATTGCCCAGGGTTGATTGTCTGGCAGCAGCCTTAAGAACACAAATGCTAATATTGCCAATTTGAACCTTTCACAACCATCACCATCACGCAGCTGCATCTTGAACTCCACAACTTTAAAAAGGGAAAGAGCCGAAGTAAGATACCCTTTGCAATCAGGCGAGATACAATCAGCTTAGAATTAGGTCACCAACAGACATTGCTCCTAGCAACAACAGTGAGTGGAAAGACGGCTCTCCCCACAGCCCCCACCCAAAGTATCTCATTAAAGAAATAATTCCTTTTGCAGCAGCTTTGTTCAGAGGCAAGGATAGCCCTTCCTCCCATGCTGATCCCACTAGTCCATATGGAACGGCATGATCAAAATTGGAGTCTCCCCACCCTTGCCGCCCCCATCTTCCTGAATGTGTCATTTCTGGGTGACTGGTGCTCTGCAAATTGTGAGCGCTCCTATTTCATCCTGATGGATTACAATCTGCCTGATACAACATCTGCAAGCACCAGTAGATCTCCAAAACAGTAAAGTCCTACAGCTTTAGGCTTCAGTTGCCAAGAGTCTAGACCTTGGCACCCTTTTGTGCAGTGTTACTGACTGCTGAAGTACATGGGACTTTGGCTGCAACTGAACTGCTATTAGAACCCAGTTCAGGTGAACGCAGATTGGCTCATACAAACATGGCCCTGGCTATGAAGGCATGTATGTTACCATTAATTTTGCGAATACATGTTGCAGCAATCTGAACAGTGTTCCACTGAGATGAATTTTCAAACAAAGAAAGTAGCAAGCTGAATAGCTCAGGATGTATGCATCAGATATTGGCTTCAGAAACTCTCTCCACTAAGTCATTCATTTTACTCCTTCACCTATAATTTACTTATTCATGTAGTAGACTTATCAAGTGAGGTTAGTTGATTAACTTAGTTCAGTTCAGGTGTACAACCCAATGACCCACACCTACTTTTCCCCCCTGGTTTTCCGCTGCGATTTCTAGCTGCGTTTCATTAGCGTGTCAAGCTAATGACCCCTTTCACGTGGGTTTGTGATATCACACTGTACCAAAGAAACCTCCCTTTCACTTGTTTGCTCTTCCACTCCACTCCACCCAGCCCCATCTCGCCCCATCTATTTCTGCTTCCAGTTCAATTGTTGTAACATTGTGATGGGTATGGGCTCTCCCACACACACACATACACATTGGCTTTGATGTCTAGTGATTTACTAACATAGTGCCCTCCCCTTTCGTCAGCAAGCTCTACCTTCATTTACTCCCCTTTCGTCAGCAAGCTCTACCTTCAAAGCACATGCCCCCAACAAAGGAAACAGCGAAATGACAGCACTATACAGGGGCTGAAGGGTGCTTTAATTCCATTTGGGGGAAACTATCCAGACTTTCCCAGCTCTAGGAAAACACGAAAAAGAGAGGGGAAGAGGCAGGGTGTCTGCATGACAGGTATGATGTCATCTGAGTGCCATGCTGCAAAACTGCAAACCAAGCATGACGAGAGTGCGATAAAATGCTGGTGTGATGGAGCCCCAAGAGATAGTGCCTGTTTCTTTAAAATTCCAGGGCAGATACTGGTTTCTGTGGGATGACCCACAAAAATCCTGCTCTTCCCTGGATCTCTGAGGTATGGCAGCTTGCAGATATTGTACTTCTGTTCCTAATTAATGAGTGGCTCTCCTACTATTTAACTGTATGATGTCGTTTATGCTGGCAGTCTTTAGAAACAACTTGAAGGAGTGAGCGGCCAAGGAACAATTTGTGCGTGTTTTACATGTATAAGCTAAGAACGATGAAAATCTAGGCAAATTAGTTGACAATGAATACTTTCTCACGTCTTTCAAGTTTTTGTTTCCTTGTGAGGAAAGAGGACTAGATGCTTGGGATGTTTTGGCAGAAGTTCAGCTACCAGCAGCACTAGACGTGCTCACCCCAAGACTGCCCCTTGACACACTGTTTTGCTGTGCTATAGACCTCTTAAAGTCAAGCTGCAGAACAGGCTCAGGCACACAACCCTAGTCACAGTGTGTTCACTCACTCGGAAAACCCTTGAGTCTGCTCTATGGTTGGGTGAGTCAGACATAAACCCATTCTAATCGCCCCAAGTGAATTTTTACAGAGAAGAATAAGAAGTTTTTGTTCATGCAAGTATGGACCACCCAGCACAGTGCCCTTCCCTAATTATACATTAAGAGGGCTTAATGTCAAAAGGGAATTTGAGCTCAGAAGCTCTGTGATTGTAATTTTACACACACACACCCCAAAAAAGGCAACACAATGCCACTGTGTTGTGCATATGTATGTGCAGAATCTGGTGGTGTGGAACTTCCTTAGAATTCCAGTTTTTAGCGTTGTTGGGGTTTTTAAAGCTAGTTTCTAGTCCTCATGGCAGTAAATAAAAGTATGAAAACATTCACGAGAAGGTTTTTTTTAAAAAAGCATTAGCAGGTTTTGACAGGCTGGTAGGAAGATGCCTTCTGCTCTGCACTGATCCCATCCCGTCCATAATTTTTAAGTTCCATCACATCTAGACAAATGGGCGATTCCCATCACTTCTTCTTACAGGAAGTAATTAGCCCCACTCAGTCTGGTAGGAGAAAGCAGCAACCAGACTTAATGAGGGTTTTTTTTGCAGCGCAATAATGGCCAGAAGGGGCGGAAGACGGGCGAGAGGCAGACGACGTCATGTGAGTAATTCGCAAGTGCCCAGTAACGAGCGTGCAGTAAAACCCTCGTCGGATGGAGCTTTCAATCTCTACTCCCTCTGCCCTTTAGGATCCTCATATATATCCTTTGTGCGTTCTTGCTTTGCAGCAACTCCCAAATGTTTGCTGAACCTACCCCAGCATTTTCAAAAATGTGGATGTATCCTGGCATGCTCAAGGCTAGCAGCAGACAAAGTGAGCATGTAAAGAGAGCACAAGTCTCTGGTGTGTCTGCTGGCTTGATGAAACTACCAGCAAACTGGTGAGGTGTTGGTGGAATCCAGCTGCAGCACAACGTATGAAGCTGCCCACACACAGAGAAGGTTCTTTAGGCTGCAATCCTATACCGACTTACCTAGGAGCAAGTCACACTGAACTCAATGGGGGTGGATATGTACAGGATTGCTCTGAGAGCCCCTGCTTCATATGGGAGGAGCTCAGGGTGAGCTCTCTGCACATCTGACTACTGCCTCTGACTACAGCATGAGGAAGAGGAGGGCTCTGGCTTTTGAGAGATTGCTTCCAGACCCCGTGCTACAACCATGCTGAACAGGGCTGATGTGAAGATAATGCATGAATACGGACAAAGGACTATTCAACTGAATGCTGCAATTAGGAACATAAAAGAAGAATCTAACCATTGGAAAATCGAAAAATAATAGCAGACTCTGGACTCTGAGGGAGAGGTTAGAGGTGGGAAAGTACACTCTCAGCAAAAGAGCTTCAGAAACAGGACGGCAGGGAGAGATCTTTGGAGGGCCGGCCCAAGGCATTTTGCTGCTTGAGGCAAAGGACAAGATGGTCCTCCCCCACCCGCACCCCCACCCTGCAGAAGTTGGCAGGATGAGGAGTTGAATCTTACCCTGGTGATAGTACAGCATTCTCCACCTCCCTTGTGGGCAACAGGCTCTTGGGTGTGGGTGTGGGTGTATTGTAGGCCATGTGGAGCACACAGCTCTGTCCGCCAACAGAGGGGGCTGCCTCTGTTGCCCTCCCCTCGTACCCCATGATCTCTTGCTTGAAGCAACTGCTTCATTCTGCCTGATGGTTAGGACCAGCGCTAGATCTTTGCTAGGAAACTTTTGTCCTTCCTTTCGAGCCCTATCTATTTATTTATTTATTTATTTGTTTATTTTATTTATTTATTACACTTATATACCGCTCCCATCTGGGCGGTTTACAGAAATTCTAAAATTGAGATAAAAACAAGTATACAAAATTTTAAATTCTAAAACACAGAACATACACACATAAAGCATTAAAAACCGTTATCTATAGAAAATGTATGGATTAAAAATCATATGTAAATAAAATCACATTGTTTTTATATAATCAGAATATTTAAAGCCTTATTTTAGCCCTTTGCTTTGCATTCAACTCAGTTACAAGTCAACTGGACCACATGAGTGAAGAATTATATCATTTCTTCCTTCCTGTATTCAGCCCCTTGTCACCATTGTTATTTAATTAACACCACAATTGCATTAACACCACCATTTTCAATTTAATTAGGGTTCGGTTATATCAGCTTGTTTTCTGCAATTAGCTCTCTTTTTAAATGTGCATTAATCCTGCAACAGAAAATGGTCTGGCAATTGAGAAAAGAGATGCAATTTTGCAGAAATGATATTTTTAATATGTTGACAATCGTGCATGTTTTACTTGGGTGATTGTCCCATCAATACATTCCTATAAGAAAGTTTTACAGGATGCGATTATCATGTAATATATAAGCCTTTGTTGTTTCTAAGGGCACTTTCACACATACGCATTAAAAAAAAATTAAGTGGTAACCTAGGTCAAATTAAGAGTTCTGTTGGTCAAGTTTGTCTTAAAGAGAATGCAATACAATGTTCTCCTACAATACTCTGAACTTCCAAGCATTCAACTGTTCAAATATTTTATTTGCTTCATATCATACTCCCTGTGTGTGTGAGTGTGTATTCATTCATCAAAATATAAATATAAACTCCATTGAAGGCTAGCTTGCCCCAATATTTAAAGCTGCAGTTGAAATTGTATGTGCCATGTCAAATATCGATGCAGAACTAGCTGTCTCTTAGGATTTCTTCCAGGTTCATAGTTTTTGTTAGTTCTGAGCATATTCATTGAAATGAAAGTCAGATCATTCAATTAAAACCCACAGAAAGTATGCTTAGGAATGACTGGCATCCTTTGTTGGGTAAAATGCAATATTGCACTTATATGTTGAAGAGTAAACATAAAGAAAATGGGAGTATGTTAAGCACATTAAGGGCACAACCTTATGCATGATTGAAAAAAATCCTTAAAAATATATATCCTAAAACGCCCAGCATGCCCCAGCCAGCCATACATAGGATTGTGCTGTAAGTGAAGAATGAATATTGCAGGGACTGAATACCAGAACACATCAAGGAAGCCGCAATTCACAAGCTCAAAACCTCTTCTTATTTAGGGCAGGATCTACACTACTGCTTTAAAGAGCTTTATAACAGTTTTGACAACTGTTGGGGCCCAGGACACACTGAATATACAGTTGTCAAAACTGTTATAAAGTGCTTTAAAGCACTTTAAAGCAGTAGTGTAGATCCGGCCTACCAACTGACCAGGTTCTGGCCAAGCCAGCCAGTGTGGGAGGTTTGAGGCTAGTTGCCAAATTAAAAAGTGGCAAGGCATTGTTTCAGACGGTTGTTGTTGTTTCTCTGCTTAGATCACTTTGTTTCTCTTCATAAATTTTAGTATAATGTTGCATACAACAACACACACTGGAGAATCTTTCCTTGGACGCAGAAGAAACTAGTCCTAGCTACTACGCAAATTCAGGCCCAGGCACTTAGGTATAAAAGTAATAAATAAATCAGCTCCTTTCTCACCTATTTTCCCTCTCCACAGTTTCTAATAATAAAATTTATATAGTGTTTAGAGCAGGGGTGAGCAGAAAGTAGATCTCCAAATGTTTTTGACTTCAGATCCCAGCATTCATGACCACTGCCTACACTGGCAGGGGCTTCCAGGAATTGAAATCCAAAACATCTGGAGATCTACCTTCTACACACCCCTGGTTTAGAATGTTCATAGCAAATCACAGATATTGTTGTGATCCTTACAAACAGCCCTGCAAGGTAGGACAGTATGGTTATCTTCATTTTGCAGGTGAAGACAAAGGCGGAGAGAGTAGCTTACCTAATGCCATCTACTGAGCGCACAATAGAAGTCATATTTGAATCTCCTGATTCACAAGTCTTTCTCTTAGCCACCACTATACTGCACAAGCACTCTGATCATACCTCTGGCAATTACCATCTCAAAGGCTTCAATGCAAGGGGGAGAAAAACAACAACGTGTGTAAGTTTTACCACTGTTTTCCATGGAGCTGGTATTTCACCTAGGGCTTCTCATGCCTCCCTGTGTTTCACTGCTTTAACTCTGGTATAACTCCAGTAGAGTCATGTTATTGCTCTGCAGTAATAAAAATTGGTGTAACATAGCAGCGAAGCAGGTTCCCCAGTCCTGGTCCATTAAGCATTTACAATCTGTATTACACAAGACGCTTCAGTGCAAGAGGGAGCAACAGGCAAAGGGGTAGGAAAGGCAGAGAGATTTATGCAGGGAAAGGTCAGAAGGTTGCATGTTTCCACATTGTCCCATTTAACGCAGTGTTTAAAGGCTACCACCGAAAAAAAGCAAACAATGTCACGGTGAATTTTATTTATGGCAAGTGGGATGACTCTGTGCAGTGAGGTCTGTCCCTAAATATTTTTGTTGTTGACTTTGGTCAGTTCAAGCTCTTTGGCCCTGAGATTGAAATGTTTTTCAGATAATACCTCAAAGTCCCTTCCGTTCTTCACCCATAGCACCAGTCAGTGCTTCAGCTTATGGTAGCTGACACATTCAACCCAATCTAAGTCTGCAAAAGTTCATTCAATGGTCAGAATATTGTAATGAGTTCAAAAGTCTCTAAAACAGCAGATGCTGATACTGGCCAGCTATCAACGAACATCTACTTACTGCTTCATTCAAGCTGTTTCAACAGGGGAAGATTTTTACAAGGATCAAAGTCTTACAGCTTGAGTTTTAAGACTCAGCCAGTGAACGTAGATATCAATGATCCACTTCCTGTTCGCTAAACCATCTGGTACTTTGTGTGGAATGTTTTCTCTATAATACAGTTCTAAGTGTGTAACACTACTGTATTCTCATAAGCAGTGACCCAATTTGCACAATCACTGTGGCTAAAACAAGTCCTGGTGCTAGTTTTAAGCCACAGCATGCACTGGTGCATACCAAGTGCCAAGTGCCTAATTACCCACCCAGGCATGGCTTGTCATGTCATCTGAACCCAGGCAACATGGCTTGTTTGAAAGAGAAACAACCGTCAAATAACCCATGTCCTGCTGTTGAGTTATTTGTGAAAATTCATTTATGAAAATGTCTGTTCATTTTATTTAAGGGGGGAAAAACAATCCCACAAAAAGCAAGACTGAGCCACCAGCTTATTTGCAGGATGACTACAGTGCATTGCAGATGCCACCACGACTCACGCATAACACTAGTTCTAAGGTATGTGCCCCACTGCACATTCATGTGATGATGCATTGCCAACTAGCACACTAAGGCCAGAATCCAGTGCAGAATTTAGTGTGTTTAAGTCCATTTACTTGAAAGTTTACTGAAGTTAAAGTTGGACTATGGCCTTAATCTTTTTGACACTCAGTGAAAAAGCATTACAGTTTAGGATTGCCAGGTCACAACCCAGAAATACTGGCGAATGATCAACTCCACAACAAAAGAGGATGAAGTCACGCAAAACATTTGAGCAACCAAACTGGATGGACAGCTACTGACTGGGTTTGGATGACACGAAAACCAATCGTTAAATACTCAACAGTAGGTTAAATAGTCAATGGGTAGTTATTGCGTCATCTGTTGGGACTTTTTCACACCACAGTTGGTTATTCGGCCAAAATAAACAACGCAAGTAACCAATGCTGTGCAGAGTTAATTATTTGAACTATTGGTTAATGTGTCGTTTAACTATTAACTATTGTGTCACACACAGTTGGCTATTTTCAGAGACTACAGAGCCCCCTGGCAAGAGCGACCAAAGCAGCTGCAGCTGCTCTAGTCCAGCTGGCAGAACTTGCAATGGCTGATGGGATATCAGCGGAAGAACTATGGGGGGGGAGAGAGGGGGGATGTGCCAATCAAACACACTGCTGACTTGATGCTGGCCTTAATCCACACCACGGTTGATTATAACCATGTTGTGTAGGGAGAACAGCCTTGATAATCATCCGTGGAGTTGACTATTAACCCAACATTGATTATTGGTTGTCCAAATGCAGCCATTATCTCCTCTGCGTAGAATAGGAGTGCAAAAAGTGCAGTCTACAGGCAGGCCACCAAACTGTTTCTGGTGGCCCACCAGATCGCCTCCCCACCCCTGCATCTACGGCCACTGCTAGCACTAGCAAGGAAACCCCAGGCTTCCCATCATTAGCAAAGGAATTGATTTGAGAAACCCCATGCAGCGCTGCCACAATTTTTTCTCGGTGAGAAATCAGAAATAAGGGAAGGGTTTCCCCAGGCCTCTGTGTGTGTGTGTGTTTTCACATGCTTTATGTGTGCATACGTGTGCTTGCACACATGTGTACATATGTAGATGAGGCCCTCAGGGCCAAAAAGGTTGCACACCTTTGGTCTAGAATTTAAGGTAGATGCCAATCCACAATTTATCATTCAGAATATTCAGATTAAGTTAGAAGTTTCAAACTGTTAAACTGCCATATAAGAGTTCAAATTACCATAAATAACATGGTTATATATGAACGCACCTTCATTAATGCAACAGAATACTCTAGTTTCCTTAATCTAATGCTGGAAGTTACATTGCTATGTATTATTTTAGTAATCTTACCTAAATAAACCCTTCCTACACTCTACTAATATCTTGACTTCTATTTTAGATTCTATTTTAGATATTCTGTTTAAATAGAAGTTATTAAACTGTACTGATCTTAATTAGTACATTAACATTTTGTTCTCATGTGTAATAGTGTCATCAAGGTATGGCATGAAGAATCAATAGATTAATGATCTTACTAATGTAAAAAAGAGAGAGTAAAATTAACCCTAAATCAATTAAATGAGAGCTGCTGAAGCCAAAATTTACTTTGGACTAGTAACTCACATTAATTGTATAGTTTTTATGAAACAGAAATACATTATAATTCTCCCTTATGGAATACTATCATGACACACCCACCCATACCATACCCCAGAACAGAACTTTGATTTTAATTGATACATTAATGCTGCAATTCTACACACACTTACTTGGGAGTAAGTCCTATTGAGTAAACATGCATAAAACTGGACTGACTAAAGAATATTTGCCTTTTGCAAGTGCCAGCTTATTTGATTACCAATTTCTCAAACAAAACAGTGAGTTATACATAGACAAGAAGTTGCTAAAGGGCAAAGGAACCCATTGACTCCCAAATGCACAAATTAATGGCTTCCTAGACCTTAATAAATCATCAGCTATTTTCTCCCATGCCTGTTGTGGGAAAGCCAAAAAAATAAAAAGGCCTAAGAGGGGGTCACCACGTCTCACTGGTGGCCAAGACCTCAAAGAAAACGAGACCAAGCACAGTGTAGGAGGCAGCACAGAGAGGAAATGATAAATCCAAAGAAAATGAATTGAGAACTAAGATTGCCAAACATGTTAAATGCATTAAGCAGGATGTTGGGGGCAGGGGGAAAGGAAGCAGTCAACAGGAATCTAGGTAATCACTGGTGATCTCCAGCATGCCAAAACTTAGCAGGTTATGAATTAGCAAACAGATTAAAGTATTACAGAGATTAACTGCAGCTGTCAAAGAAGACTGGTTAACATGCAAACGGACATTTGACTTAACTGAACAGAGCATACTTTATATTTGCCCTAACAACCGTGGGCTTGTCTATATGCGCTACATACCCCATTGTGACTGTGCCGTTGCACCCCGTTGTTTATATGATGCAGCCACCAACTCACAGCCACATCGTGCTATTCCCCGTGAAAATGCGCTTTTTCGATGTGCCATTTTACCATGGCTTTTTACATTGCTCCAACTTCACCTTGGTTGTTTGTCCGTCTGTCAGTGGTGGCTTCAGTTTGGATTAAGAGAGTGGGGGTAGTTAGGGGTGGATCCCAATGCAGGGTAGGCACAGGGATGCAGGGCAGGGGGGTGGGGGCAAGCTCAAGTAGCCTAGTAATGGCCGCCATAGCAATATTAAAGTCTGGGGAAGGAAAGTAAGTGCAATTATGATGTATAACGCTGCTTCTGCAGTGCTACAGGCTTTCAAAGTTGCGCAAAGTTGCCAGAAAACAAATAAAAAATTGTTTTTGCGGGTTTTGGTTCCTTGATATTTGCTGCCCATTTCCACCATCTCCAATGGCACTGCAATTTTTCCTGGTTGGACAGCCCATGCTCACTCCTGCCATTTAACCCTATTTGATGGTGCTTCGCAGCAGCAATGCTGCAGGGTTTGGGGGGGGGGGGAATCAGTAGGCAAGCAGTGTCATATAAATGGGCCCTGATCACAAAAGATAGTTGAAGAAATAAATGGAAGTGCTCAATTGCTTCTTCCTGCCAACTACAATTGGCATTAATTTGAGGATCCAGTGGTGTAGTTGACTGCATTAATCAATGCATAGGAGAGTAAGGGCCTGTTCACTCCATACAGTCCCTCCTGATCGTCTCAGAGTACAGTGTGAATTAGATTGTATATGAAAATAGCCAGAAGCAGCTGGCAGCAATTCCTGCAACTGCAATGGGTGGGGAAAAGGGTTGCCACGGTTATGGAAACTGCTGTCAGCAGTAAGTGCAGTCAAATGAAACATTCTGCTAATCATTAGCAAAGCTATGAGTGATTGGCTTACTTACTTTAGGAACCATGGTGATTCGCAGGGGCAGATTAAGCTTCCTGTTTTGGTCCCCAAATTCCACCCTCCCCATGGAGAAGGTAGAAAAACATCTCTGTTGGAGAGCTCTAGTTACTGGCGGTATAGAAATATAATAAATCAATCAATTCCAGTTTGGGTCAGACTAATTTGGAGTCTGTCCACTTCAACCGCTACCAAATAAGAGCTGACGTTTAGAAATCTGAGGCTTTATGCTTCCCATTGGCTACCATGGGAAATAAAAAAAATGGCTACGTTTTCTCTCTTGGTCAGAACTGAATGATGGTTGCAGACACAGTAGCCCCTTAAGAGGGGATTACACCTTCAAAAATAGTTGCATGTGTTTTTTTCTCTCCTAAGTACTTTTATATTTTGATATTTTAAAAAGAGAACTGCCTTTAACTTTTATATTTTTGACAGAATTGATGAAAGTCACAAGAAAAGTTGCCCCTCTGGTGGAATCAAGCCTGGCAAATTTCAGAATGATGGCTACAGGGGTTTTTATTCAAGATCAGCCTTGACATTTTGAGGGTCTCCAAAAGAGGACATGCTTATTTCCCTATGTTCCTTGTGAGCTATTGTTTTGAAAATCCCATATACAAAATCCTCACATACAAAACCTGTAAAGTTTCAGAAGGCTAGGTGTACTGACTCATGTGAAAGGGAAATCTTCACTTGGAGGAGTTGATTGACTTCCCTTTCCCTTCCCCTATGGTTTTTTGGACAATATGAGTGATAGAGGTGTCTGGATGCAAGGAACCTGCAAAGTTTCAGAAGGATAGGTACAGAGGCTATGGAGTTACAATGACTGAAAATCAGTTTAAGGCTTTTTTCATAGTGAAGCCTGGGGGCATTGGAAGAATGGCCATCTCACGGTCCCATCCTGGCCCTCCCACAAAGGATAGTGATTGAAACTCATGGTAAAACTCACACTAGGATTAGAAGGTGGACCTGTCACTCACTGAACTGTTCTCCTTCTCTTCCCGCTCTCCCTGCTCATAATCACAGCATTTAGAGAAATAAAATGTAAAGACACTAGACACAAAAGTCTCTGCGTCTCTAGCATCGCCTAAACATGAGTCACTAACGAAGCCTCGTTCTGGAGCAGGTTCTGTTCCGTTGCCTTATGATGCTAAACCTTACCACAGTTTGGGGGATGTAAGAAAACACAGCTTGTTTGGGTGGACTAGTCCCAATAGACCAGCAGAGAGAGAGAATTTACCAGGATGCAATGCTGAGCCTTCTTTGAAAAAGTAGGAAAAGCACACACAGAGCAGAGAGAGAGAGGCCATAGCTAGACCTAAGGTTTATCCCTGGATCGTCCAGGGGTCAAACCTGTTCATCTAGGTGACACACAGGGGATCCAGTGCTCAGGCAGGGGTGAACCCTGGATGATCCCAGGATAAACCTTAGGTCTAGCTGTGGCCAGAGTCTCACCTGGTGCTGATGCTGTAGTCTTTCCTAGGCATTTTAAGCACCTTTATTCTGCTGCTGTTTTTACAATGCTACAGTGGTTTTATTCTTTGATGCTAGTATTATCTTGGTTTTAATCTGCCCTTTATTTTGCTTTTCATGTTTGTACCTTGTTTTTAATATACTGAATATATGTTCAGACAACACACTAAGCTATGGTAGTTAAGCACTTGGAGCTAAACATTATGGCTTAGCGTGCTGTGTGAACCATTCCTAAACATGGTGGCTCCATAACCACAGTTTAAACATGCTCACTAACCATTTGCTGCAAAAGGGTTAGCAGCCTAACAATGGCTTAACATGTTGTCTGAACAGGCCCACTGTAGACCACCCAGAGAATTTCGGTTAATGGGTGGTTTTAAAGTACAGAAAATAAATAAATAAATAAATAAATAGCTTGGGCCATATCAGAACAAGGCCCAGTCCAAGATATTTTGCTGCCTAAAGCAAAAGACAAAATGACAGACATACACCCTATTCCATGTATAGAAGCCAACTGGACTGGACCCACAATTAAATCTTACTTCCACATGGGCAATTGATAGAATCCTTCATTGCACCTGTGGGGAGCAAGCTAACTTAGGGGACACAGGGCAGGCTGAGTAGCGTAGACTGTTCTGTGCTCCAACACCTTACTTACCCCTCAGTATCTGCTAGCGCTTCACTATGCCTAATGGTAGGGCTGGTCATGCCTGAAAACTAAGCAGAAACGTAAGTGAACCAGTGGGCTCAGAGGGTTAACTCGTAAAAATTTCAATAATTTGATAGCTCTTAGCATAGTTTCCGCAAAACCAAAACGCTTAAGCAATGCAGTGGTTAAAGATGTCTGAGCCCACATACAGCACAGCTTACGGTAGTACAAATAAGGCGTTGAAATCAAGAGCACATCTTCTATGGCTGTGATGTCCTTGTCTGAACATGTTTCATCTGAGTCTCAGCCAGAGTTTGGCCAAGTTTACCCTCATGAACCTTTCAGGCCTTTTCAATGTCAGTTCAGGGATGCTTATAGCTGAAAAGCACATTTATTTATTTAGAAATGTATACCCCTCCCTTCTAGTGCAAGTGCACCACTCAAATCAGGCTTACAACCATTTAAAATCACAATTCTATATAAAATTATACATTCAATTAAAATACAATAAACGTACAAAGGTAATAAAAAAATACAGAGACAGGTAACAGAGATAAAATAACTTTTAAAACAATGACAGACACTTAGCAGGTAAAAAAAAAGCCTGCCAGAAAAGAAATGTCTTCACCCACTGGCAAAAGACACCCAGAGAGAAGACCACTTCTCCAATTGTCCATTTTCTCCATATTGCAAAAGCTTTGAGAGAATCCCTAGAGTGCCCTCATTTTATAATACTTTGGGGATTAAGAAATTCCAGACACATTTCCCCTCAGGCTGGGTCCCCTTTCAATTTGGCACAGAGAGGGAGCAGCTGCAGTATTTTTCTACTCAAGGGAGAGAGTTTTAACTGTCTCCCTACCACAAACAGAATCGCATTGACATGCAATTGGATTTCCACTCTCAAGAACACCCACTGGGAAGACTGGTTATTAATTGGATTGGGTCAGCCTCAATGTAACAGGACAACTGCCTGGTGTACTCTGCTGCAAAGCTGAGCACCACTGTGCACTTCACAACTTGCAGGAACCAGAGGATTCCACATTTCTGCTTTCTACCACAAGTTTCAAAAATGGAACTTGTGCACCTGGACACCACATACCCTGACTTTAAAGTGGCAATCCACTTTTGATTTCATTCGTTCCAGTAGTGTGAAGTGGACCAAATTTTGCTCATAGACAAAAAATCACTCTACCAAACCTATCAGATAATGCAGGGATTCAGAAAGTATTCAGTAAAGGTGTTCAGGACAAACATGTTCCTTTTAAATTAAAATTATTTTAGCAGAAACAGGCAGTGAAGTCCAGCAGAACCTTTCATGGCTGCCCACGCAGATCTAGCTTATAGAGAGAAAGCCTGAGCAAAACCTGGTTAGGAATTAATCCAGATTCTATATGTTAGAACTATTAGAAAAATACAGACAGACAGAAACTGGATCGGACTTCTAAACATTACAAAACCTAGAATGTATCGTGCATTGAAGAAGAAACCAAATAGCTACCCACCTTGCTATGCAATTGAAATTTGAAGATGTATGCATATGAGAAAATCATTACCTCCAAACTTAGGGATTAATGCTGCTTGGAAGGTATAATATCAGAAAAGCAAGAGTCAATAACATCCATTAACGAGTTTGATCATGGATCAAATAAAAAAACATAAGAAGAGCCATGCTGGATCAGACCAAGGATCCATCTAGCCCAGCACTCTGTTCACACAGTGGCCAACCAGCTGATGACCAAGAACCTACAAGCAGGACACAGATGTGACTGCACTCTCACACGATGTTCCCCAGCAACTGGTGTATATACACTTACTGGAGATAGCACATAGTTGTCAGGTGTGGATCTACACTTCTGCTTATATCGATTTTTTTAGACTTTGTAACGTTGTAACTTGTATCGCTACCTTGTATACCGTTGCTCAGTAGCATTACTTACCTTTTCTTGTAACATTGTTGCGGAGCACATTGTTCGTTGCCCCGTTGTCTGTGTTGTTTCTTCTTCTCGTTTCTGTGATCCTTGCAATTCCCAGACTGTCCTTTCTTTGAGCCTCCCACTTCCTTGTTTTTGTATTTTCTGCACCTCTCTAGCTAACATTCTTTTATGCGCATGCTCTTAATTTCAAATCTTTGTGGCGGGAGTTCTTCAGAGAGAGTGGTTTGTGGATTGTCGGAGTTGTCTGTCTCTTGAGGAAAGTATAGGGATGCCTGGTGAATGGAATGTGTTAAATCTTTCTCATTTTTTAAACATTATTTCCATGGCATTACATGCCACCTATTTTGGGTAAAAACTTTTTTTAAAAAAAAAATTATTAAAGGATACACATATGTGCATATGCGCATCCTTTAATAAAAAATTATTTTAAAAAAAGTTTTTACCCGAGGTAGGTTGCATGTAATGCCACGGAAATAATGTTTTAAAAATGAGAAAGATTTAACACATTTCGTTCACCAGTTCTAACAATGGTTACTGAAGGCGCGTAGAGGAAGTTACATCACACAGGAAGCCCGGTGAGGGATCATGTGACATTAGTTTCACAATGCGACACAGAAGACATTGTACCAACAGAGCACATTGAAAGAAGTCTAACGACGCAGAAGTGTCACAACAAAAGGTAAAACGGTACAAAACCTTTCTGTATAACATTATAAGGAACACATCACGTGATCACTGATGTCATCCAGAGCTATCTATAACGTTACAGCTACAGTAATGTAGATTCGGCCCAGGACTAGTAGCCATTGATAGCCTTCTCCTCCAGGAATTTATCCAACCCCTTTTAAAGCCATCCAAATTGGTGGCCATCACTACATATTGTGGAAGCAAATTCCATAGTTCAACTATGCACCGTGTGAAGAAGTACTTCCTTCTATCTGTCCTGAATCTCCCACCAATCAGCTTTATAGTATAACCCCGGGTTTTAGCATTATGACAGAGAGAGAGAAATGTCTACCTATTCTCCACACTATGCATAATTTTGTACACTTCTATCATGTCTCCCCTTAGCCTCCTTTTTTCCAAGCTAAACAATCTCAGCTGTTGCAACTTTCCCTCAGAGGGGAGATGCTCCAGTCCCTTGATCATTTTAGTTACCCTTTTCTGCACTTTTCCCAGCTGTAGAATATCGTTTTTTTAGGTGTAATGACCAGAACTGTACACAGTATTCTAAGTGTGGTCGCACCATAGATTTGTATAAAGGCAATATGATACTGTCAGTTTTATTCTTAATTCCCTTTCTAATAATACCTAACATGGACTTTGCCTTCTTTACAGCAGGTGCACACTGGGTTGACATTTTCATTGAGTTGTGTCTACCACAATCCCAAGATCTCTTTCTTGGTCAGTCACCTGACCAAGTGGAAATGAGAGGAAAAGAGGACTTCAAGGTCAGGAAGAAGAGCCTACATCCTCTCCTGGATTTTCAAAAGTCTGCACGTATAATGACTTCCGTGTACTTCCATGGATTTGGAAATCAGATTGTACAGTTCTGGGTTGTTGTTGTTGTTGTTTTAAAAACAAGTGTCTTAGACATTCCACAATGGTTTACTTTTGCCTTTTTTGTGGTACAATTAACTTGACACTGAAATACAGACTGCCCTGACAAGCAGAACATAAACAAGAAACAGAAAAAAATGGGAAACTGTTCCTTGTACATTCAAAACTCAGTAGCAAAGCAGAGAGGTGAGTGAATAGTATTAATAGCTCACTTTCATTTCCTTAAGAGAGTTCTGTTCATACTATTCTGCTAATCTATTTTGATAGCTTTTGTGTGTGTGCGTATTGGTTTCACTTGAAAAACCACTATCTCCAGCAGTCAGACCAAAAAGCTCATTGCTTCGTTCTTGACTGGAACAAGATAAATATATATATTTTCCCACTTCTAAGTTCTACTGTGGAAAAAGGAGAGCTTGAATAAAAGTGGATCCTTATCTCTGTTCTGAATCCGGGGTACTTTCTATAGTTAACCTATGGGACAAATTCCAGCAGGGTAATTTTAGGAATGAATTCCAGAAGAGTAAACATGCTAAGCCTTTCAGATCGAAGACAACTAAGAATCCTGCAGCATTATAGAGAATAACAAAATAACATAAACGTTTGTGGGCTAGAGCACAGGTTGTAAGGTTTTAGGATTTTCTGTTCCCACTGGGGTCTCAGTCATATGACACCTTTTCGAATCTTCCATGATCCTTTGTACCTGGTCCATTATTATCGTCTTTTGTGCTATTACTAGGGATTTACATAGGTGTGACGTTTGCAAACAGAATATTTTTGCTTTAATTAATGCATCTCTGAGATAAATTTATAGCTACCTTGCTCTTCTCAACTTTCTAATAACTAGCTGGAATAGCTACCAATCAATCCAGCCTACACGTGTTTTCTGAGGAAACCCAGGAAGAGGCAGCAGATGCTGCCTGAAAAGGAGGCCTCAGCAAGCTGCAACCTCCCTTCTCCACACCAGATGGTTGAAGACAGAAATTTTGTGCTACTTCTGTAGTAAGCAGCCAAATGTATTTGTTGTGCCATGCTTTCGGGAGACACTTATGAAAAAATCTTTGTAATCTACATGACAACACTGACATGGATAGTTGCTACTACCTGAAAAAAATTAGGACAGGGGAGAGCACTGCTAAATGTTACAGCTCCATTTGAGATTAATCAATCATCACAGTGGGGCTGTTCACACAGCATGCTAACCCACACTCAGTGTGGGTTGTTGTTGAACCATTGGTTAGCATGTTGTCTGAACCCAAGACATTTTCCTCAGGATGGCTTGTTAACTATGGAGTGTGGCTTGTTAACTAGGCTGAAGAACCCAACAACAAATCATGGGTTCTCAAGGTCGCTTGTCTGAGAAAAATAAGCCACACTGCATGGTTAACAAGCCACCTGCAGAAAATGTCCTGGGTTCAGACAACATGCTAACCTACAATTCAACAAACAACCCATGGTTCAACAACAACCATTGAGTGTGGGTTAGTGTGTTGTGCAAACCCATCACTCATTCAATTTCCTCTGGTTTCCATATAATAAACATAACATATCACTAACCTCAGCTACAAGTCACCAATTGAAGTTTTTACACTACCAGAACCCAGGACTTTATTCTTGGTAGGCAGAGCAACCCAATTTTGCTTCCATTTTTATTATTACCTAGCATAGCATCTACAATTTTCTCCTGCTTGCTTAATATAACAATGGCCTGGTTTATCTCTGTGTTCCACTAGTAAAAGGAGCCTGTGTGTTTGCCCAGAATGGAGACAATTTTGTTCTCAGCACTCCTGGGGGAAGTTCTAACCACCACATGATCATTAAGAGCCTAATTTGAATGCCTGCAGACTCCTCCTTTCCCAATCCATCTTGAGACTCTAATCATGCAGACACCATGACTCCACCATCAAGTCAGTGGTATTTTTCTCCTACCTCCACATCCCTCTTTTTAAACATCCTGCCTGATGAAGAGATCTGGAGATCTCATAAGCTTGAACTTTCTGGGTGACATTTTGATTGGCCTAATAAAGACTTTGGATTGGCCTAATATGGATTTTGGATTATTTTTACAGCCAACATGGCTACTAATTTTGCTTCTTAAGATACTGGATAATATATGCATGAATCATCCCTTGTGGTGAAGAGATAGGAACAATGGCAGGAGACAGATGCCAAAGAAAGTGGTGGCCACATGAATTGTAGATGTAGAAGCACAATGCAGCTCCACTCTTGAAGCTCAGCAAGTCTCCTGTCGTTTCTTCCTGTATAATATTGCCAGGATTCGACCATTTTTGTCTGTCTCTTCTGCCAAGACTCTCGTTCACGCACTGGTTATCTCTCGGTTGGACTACTGCAACCTTCTTCTCTCTGGCCTTCCCTCGTCTCACATCAGTCCGCTGGTCTCTGTCCACCACTCTGCCGCTAAGATCATCTTCTTGGCCCGCCGCTCTGACCATGTCACTCCACTTCTGAAATCTCTTCATTGGCTTCCAATTCACTCCAGAATCCAATATAAACTTCTCCTGCTGACCTTCAAAGCTTTTCACGGTCTAGCTCCTGTCTATCTCTCCTCTCTCATCTCACACTATTGCCCCGCTCATGCTCTCCGCTCCTCTGATGCCATGCTTCTCGCCTGCCCAAGGACCTCCACTTCCCTTACTCGGCTTCGTCCTTTTTCTTCTGCTGCCCCTTACGCCTGGAACACTCTTCCAGAACACTTGAGAACTACCAACTCAATCACAGCTTTTAAAACTCAGCTAAAAACTTTTCTTTTCCCTATAGCTTTTAAATGTTGAGTTTGTTCTGACTCTATACTGTTAGCCTCACCCTACCCGGTGCCTGTTCACACTTCCCTGTGCCTGTTTGCATTCTCTTTCCCTCCTTATTGTTTACTACAACTTTATTAGATTGTAAGCCTATGCGGCAGGGTCTTGCTATTTACTGTGTAATCTGTACAGCACCATGTACATTGATGGTGCTATATAAATAAATAATAATAATAAATAATATTTGTCGCAGAGCTTGCCCTTGTGTAGTTGGACTTTCTTTACTACATAGTTGGCATTGTGTGTGTGTGTGTGTCTGTGCATGTGTGAAATGTCAAGATAGATTGGGACCGTGACAGAGGGAAGGGCTTTAAGCCTTGGTCCCTGTCACAGGCCAGATTTGGTTTGGGGGTGGGGAGGTACCCACTATTCACAACATTGAGAAAGCACCCACTGAGGAATAAATTTGCCAGACAAAGGCAAGTGGAACTGAGAGATGAAAATGATTCTAACCCTAACAATTATCCTAATCCAAAAATATTCATCTCCTGTCTCAAATACAGACGAATAGGGTAGGTGGTTCTTTTATAGTATATACTGTTGTTTTTTATATATTTGATGGTTTTAAATTTTGTATACTTTTTTAATGTTCACTGTTTTTAACTTTTGTAAACTGCCCAGAGAGCTTCGGCTATGGGGTGGTATATAAATTTAATAAATATATCAAATCATCCTAATTGTCAGAATAGCATATGTGTACACAAGCTTCTTCTAGGCTAGCAAAATGATTTGGTACGCTCTGGCTATGCATTCCATCAGATAGGGCCTGCCCACTGAAAATGGGCCATGGGGTGGTAGCTCACTATTGAGCACATGTTTTGCATACAGAAGGACCCAGGTTTGATCCTTGGCATCTCCAGGTAGGGCTAGAAAAACTCCCAACCTGAAATCCTGGAGAGGTGCTGCCAGTCAGTGGCAACAATACTGGGCTAGATGGACCAAGATGACTCAGTATAAGGCAGCATTCTGTGTTCCTAAGTGTTTCATATGTGGCTGTGTGGACATCTGGAGGACATTTACCTGCCTCTCTGGTGTAATAATCCCACTTTTGAATGGCACTGGCTCCCCACTGGCACCCCATCACTACAGGTGAGCACACCAGGAAGGCTGCAGCAAGGATGGTCAAGCGCACTGCTGTAGGATTTTCAGGTGCATGAAGCAAACTGAAAGCTTCATCACATCTAGTCAAATGTGCAGCACCCATCGCTTCTTCTGTCGCCGCTCCCATGTCATTTCCTGAAAACAGGAAGTAATTAGCCCCATTCAGTCGGGTAGAAGAGAGCAGCAACCGGACTTAAGGAGGGTTTTTTGGTGGCGCAATAATGGCCTGAAGGGGCGGAAGACGGGCAAGAGGCAGATGACATCATGTGAGTAATTCGTGAGTGCCCAGTAACGAGCGTGCAGTAAAACACTCATCGGATGGAGCTTTCTAGGAACTGAGGAGATGCCCTCCATGCCCCATTTGAGCAGGCCTGGCTGAATCTAACAGGGAACAGACTGTATGGGTTGCTGGCTAGAGCAGTCATATTCCAGCAGCTTCAGGCTAAATGGGGGAAATCCTCTTGGAGGAACCCAAATCCGCCCTCTTGCTCCAAATCATGGTTTCATCGCCTGTGATACCCTTTCCTTAGTGCCATACAATTTGGGAAACTGTAGAATATAATTAGAGGAACCCTCAAAGGGGTGGTGGCCCACAATTTATCCTCCTTCGCAGAGCTTGCTGTCACAAAGGTCTGGGTTTGGGAGTAAGTGTGTGTCTGGCTGCCCACATTATTTTCCCACTGGCATCACCTTCCCTTCCTACCATTCACTTGTATGGGATAGGATCGGAATCAGGAAAAGCTGTCAGTAAGAAAAGCCGCCCAGCTGGCAAAACCTGAATTTTCAGGCTAGGACAGTAAAATATCTGCGCCAGCCCTGTATTTCAGCTCTCTTCCAGTCTACACAAGTGCAGCTATTTTAGAAGCATTTCAGTTTAAATTCCATTGGCTGGGTTTATTTAGGATATGCTCCTATATAACCAAAGTATGTAGCAACCAAAAGACTCCATATGGCCTGTAGGACATTTGGTGCCCCCCACCCCAAATAGCAGAGATTAAAAAGAAAAAAAATGTTGCAATGTAGAGCTGGGGAGGAGGAAATCCAGCTATTCAGGAAAAAAAGATTTTTTTAAAAAAATCAATCATGATTGCATATAGAGAGACCATTCTTCCATTTGTTTTTAACTGCAGCCTAAATTGGGCTCAATACATTATTGGGGTAGGATTGGAGTACAGTGACCTAATAAAACACACACACACACACACACACACACACAAAATCTTTTTTCAAACAACAACAACAACACAGTGATTATTTTAACTGAAGGAAAAACTAACTGCAGTTTTGTACTTAGATCTGCTCATAAAAATGCTGCCCCATTAATAATGAAAACCCATTAATAGTAACAACCTTGTTTGAAAATGGAGGCAGCAGTAAATTGGATTACTGTAGTCCCCTGTTACAGAAGACTTGAGGAGACAGGACCCTTCCCTAAACAATTTAGTCTATAAAGGCAGATTAAAATGATGGCTTAATGGCAAAAGTGTGTCTATGAAGAAATTCCACAAATGAACATCGTACTTTTTCATCAGATCCATTATTTCTTTGCCAAAAAGTCACTCTGTAGCTGTGTTTAAGATGTGTGTTATTACTGAGTTGGTTTCATGTGCCTAGGAAAGAATATTCTCTCTTCCCTCCCCCCCCCCCCGCCCACTTTCTTTTGGGAAACTAGTAATTAGTTCAGTGATGTTGAGGCACTGCTGCTAATTAAATCCTGCAACACTGACATGGACCTTTAAGTACGGGGAATGGGAGAATGACCTGAAATGCAAGAAAACCATCTGTCAGTGTGTTACTGATGAGTGGAGATTTTAAGAACTAATCATTAGTGGTATTGGACTGACAGTCCCAGTAACACAAGCCAAGCTTCTGCTTTTAAATGTACAATAGTTGCAAAGAAACTAGCAGACAATTTTCCAGGCTCTTCTTCCATCACTCCTAAAAGCTTAACACAAGGAAGTTGAACACTGAAAGGGAAGAACGTTCCACAGAACACATGAAGCTCTGTTAATGTACTTATGTGTGTCATGGGCCTCATCTACACTAAGCAGGATATTGCACTATGAAAGTGGGATGAAAGTGGTATATAAAAGGCAGGAGCCACACCAAGCAATATATAGTGGTATGACAGAAGTATATGGTGTGTGTCAATGGGACCCAACAGTTCTCAGTGCACTTCAGTACTGCTATAAAGTAGCAGTGTGGCTCCTACCTTTTATATACCACTTTCCTACCACTTTCATAGTGGAATATTCTCTCTTCCCTCCCCCCCCCCCCCGCCCACTTTCTTTTGGGAAACTGAAACTGGCACTGCCCTCAGAATCATAATAGTAAGTGTTTATGAAGTGTCTGCAACATCAACAATTGCACAGAGAACAATTTAAATAGGAAGAGTCCTTTGCAATCTAAGGTCAACACTGTCAGCTTTGACAGAGTTGATATTTGGTTTGGGAGCCACTGCATCAATCTCACAAGGAAAATGAGGATTCAGCCCCCGCCCCAAACAAGTGATAAGCTTGGTCAAAGCTGATGGCACCAATCTTGTAATAAGAAAAAGGGTGCATGCAGCCCTTTGCTATACTTGTGCTCAGGCCTACTTGACGATCTAGCTTCTTTTTAAGACAACAAATCCTTCATGCCACATTGGAAGATGCTTCATACATAAGCGCACCCTGCACATGCATGTTCTGGGTTCCAGAAGCAGCTTTAGATGTGGAACAGGAGGGCAGATTATTATTATTATTTATTTATATAGCACCATCAATGTACATGGTGCTGTACAGAGTAAAACAATAAATAGCAAGACCCTGCCACATAGGCTTACATTCTAATAAAATCATAATAAAACAATAAGGAGGGGAAGAGAATGCACCAAACAGGCACAGGGTAGAGTAAAACTAACAATATAAAAGTCAGAACTTTTAACCCAAAGCCGAACATCTTTTTGGAAAAAGTGAAGTGAGATTTTTCTGGATGAAGATGAAAAGTAGAGATTGAATGAGTGCAAGAAATTCATCCCAGTAGCTGAAGTGCTCAACACAAACACAGGACATTAATCAAAGGGGCTCATAAAATTAGGGAGCGATCATATTTCTTCTTGCTGTTTTCTAGTAACATGATGGAAACATGGAAATATAAAAAAAGTATATAGAGTGATAAATTCTCAAGTCAAAAGTGATGTGGTTAGGGAAACTGCTTAAAACTAGGCTTTTTGCCAGAGTGATCACAATACAAAACCCCATAATTATTGTAAAGGTATGAATTACAAAAAACCCAAAAAGTATACTTCAGGAAAGTGTGTAGTATGTAATAAATTCTACTACAAATAATTTTCTACAGTTTTTGTGTATGCTTGGGAGAGACTTGCTGGTACATTGCAAGTACTTAAAATATCCCCATCTACTATGAATAGGACTTCTGTCTTCATATTTCTTGAATCTATATTCTTGCAGATGGATATGATGAGAAGTGTTGATCGTAACAGAGGATTTAGCTGTTATGAAAGGTGTGTTCTATTCACAATGAAATAGATGCAGGACAACAGTTGATGCCATGTGGGTTAGTGAACAACCATCACCAACATCATTGGCCACAGTGGCTGGAGATAATGGGAGTTGTAATCCAACATATCTGGAGGGTACCGAGTTGGGGAAGGCAGGTTAAAGCCATTATTGGCCTTGCTTGGAATATGAATGCTGATCTACACATGAAAGATCCTCTTTACCTGTATTCCTTTACAAATTGCTTATACCCAACATGTTATTATGAGATATCTGTGTTATGTGATAAGACACATATTGAAAACAAGCCAATCCATGCTCCAGACAACATCCAAAAGGGAATTACTGTATGTTCTCCAGAATATCTCTAAAATACGGACACACTAGCATTTCATATGCCTGTTTGTGTAGGCATGTTTCAGGTTACATCTCTTCTGAAAATCTCAGAATGAAATAAGGCTTAGTTTGCTGAGCATTTCAAGTCTTCTGATGGGAGGGTGTGGCATGTACAGAGTGCAGAAATCTGATTTGTGTCCTAATCACACTTTCTAGATCGTTTATTTATTTGTTTATTTATTTATTACATTTTTATACCACCCAATAGCTGAAGCTCTCTGGGAGGTTCACTATTGTTGTGATTTTAACATTATTGTCTTGCTTTGAATGAAGGAAACTAAATGCCTGGCCCTGGGGGAATGCTGTATCCACTGGCAAACTGGGTTTTCAGAGGAAGCTTTGTGTGCTGGAAGAAGGCAGAATAAGTCTCTGTGATGTGTGAGCTCTATGGGAACAGCCTTGCCTGCTGTTGGTAAGACGCCTCTGCACAGGTTGCCTGAATCCTGGCTGAAAAACAGTTCTGCATCTGCCAGGCATCCTCCTACTGATGCCAAAAGCCCAAACTCTTGACTCTCCATGTGACAGTCTGGAGAGAGAGAGAGAGAGAGAGAGAGAGAGAGAGAGAGAGAGAGAGAGAGAGAATGACTCAGGCTTCCAGCCAGTATGCTAGAGAACAACATACTTGCTTGTTTGTGATGAAGCAACAGGTGCTATTTGTAGGAGTCCTGCTTGAGCCATATTGCTCTGATTTAATTTTGGAGGAGGAGAGCAGTGTCCTCTTCTCACCCTGCCAGCACAGAGGCGGAGAATGGGCTTCCTTCCCTACTCCACACACCCAGCCCAGAATAATCCCTGCCTCCTCACAGCTAAAGGCAGTCTTAGCCAAACATGTGCATGTGTGATAACTTGGAGAGAGCGTCAGCCATCCCTATGAGGAGCTCCTGTGCCAGATGCCCTAGCCAGGTTTTCTAGGGCATGCTGGCTATGCCAGGGGTGGTGCTGGATAGTGACCAAAACACGGCAAACGGCAAATAACATATGCTTAGATTGACAATGTATAAATATGGTAGATAAGACCAGCTGGGAACGTAATCTCCAGGGCCAACTCTACTAGGGTGACCATATGAAAAGGAGGACAGGGCTCCTGTATCTTTAACAGTTGTATTGAAAAGGGAATTTCAGCAGGTGTCATTTGTATATATGGAGAACCTGGTGAAATTTCCTCTTCATCACAACAGTTAAAGCTGCAGGTGCCCTGCCCTCTTTTAAATCTGGTCACTCTAGTATAGCTCCTGCAGGTTTAAATGTCGTGATGAAGAGGGAATTTCACCAGGTTCTCCATATATACAAATGACACCTGCTGAAATTCCCTTTTCTATGCAACTGTTAAAGATGCAGGAGCCCTGTCCTCCTTTTCATATGGTCACCCTAAGCTCTACTATTAGGCAGAATGAGACAGCCACCTCAGGCAGCCGATTCTGGGTGTCCTGAAAGGGCAGCAGATTATTAGTTATTTAATTTATTACTATAAATTTTACTGCTGGGGTGGGTGGGATGGTGGAAGGTGTTCCGCCTCAGATGCTGAAATAACCTGGTTGGCCTTGGGCGTTATGCACCTTGACTAGGACTAGGGAGGCGTCATTTGCTGCTTTGTCTCAATGGTATGGCTCTGGCAATCACACTAACAAGCAAGCAGTAGTTGCTGCAATACAGTGGGCCTGGTCAGACGACACACTAAGCCATGGCTAGGCTGCTAACCCTTTTGCAGTAAGTGGTTAGTGAGCTTGTGTAAACCGTGGTTATGTAACTATGGTTAAGAATGGTTCACATGTCACGCTAAGCCATGATGTTTAGCTCAAAATGCTTAACCATCAAGGTTTAGCGTGCTGTCTGAACAGGGCCAATATATTCTGGAGAGGTCCGGGATTTAGTCCAGGGGTACTCAACCGCTTTCAGCCCAAGGGCCAAATTTCATTTTGCAGACTCTTTCAGGGGCTGCATTCTGGTGGTAAGTGGAACCGAAGGCAAAAGCAGCAAAAACAATGCCGGCATATTTCAGCTCAAATCTCTTACTGCTAGCAGCTAAGCCTTAGGAGAGGCATCTCAACCTTTTAGAATGGGGAGAAAACGGCACAAAAGCCGAGCAACCACCCAAAGACTGGTGGTTGGGTGGAATGGATGGAGCTAGGAGAACTGTGGCCATCTGGGGAACCCTGGAGAGCTTGTTTAGGGCTCCGGGAGGGCCAGATTTGGCTCCTGGGTCTGAGGGCCCCAGAGAGGGGCCGAAGCTCAGTGGGGAGCACATATGCTTCTGCTTGCAGAATGTCCCAGGCTTAATTCCTAGCATCTCCAGGGTAGGGCTGAGAAAGACTCCTGCCGGACAGCCTGGAGAGCCATTGCCAGTCAGTGTCAACCATCTTGGGCTCGATGGACCTAGGGTCAGATTCAGTATGAGGTAGCTTCCTCTGTATGTTCCTATGAAGTTCAGCACTCCTGCCTTCTTCCCCAAGTCCATCCAGCTTGAAAACAACTGACAAGGCAGGGCAGCTCAAGCAATACTAAAGCTGGTTTCCCTTAAAGATAACCCTGGCCAGACTCCAGCCTTCAACTTGGCCACCCCTCTGCTAATTTGTATGCAAGTGAGGCAGGAACCCCACCAAGCTCCAGCAACTCTGAGGCCATTTTACAAACCCATCAACTAGCCCCAGGAGATTATGCATGAAGTCATGTGATTGTCACAACACATGATAAGGCTTTTGGTCCTAAATAAACAGGTTGTGGTGAGCTGCTTCTTGTTTGGGCCATTGGGGTCCCCTTGATGTGAAACTGAAACTCAGCAACTTGGAAAATAGTCTGAGAAAACCATGGGGCTGTCTTCATGGTGCTGGGCTGGTACTTTCCCTCTTCAACCTGGCGCTTTCCCTCTCCTGAGGCAGCGGTGGGTAATCCTGACACTGAGGAGGGAGCGTGGGGTTTCTGGGGGGCCATCCAGGTCCTGGAGATGCCCCTCTGCCTGGTGGAAGGTGACCCAGGCTCTGCCCCCGTGTTAACCCCATATTGGCCCTGGAGCCACATCACACAGCAGAAGTGCTGTGTTGACATCACTCCACTTGAAAAAGTCAGGGTAAATCCCTGACTTTTTCAAAATGTAGCATTGTGGGGGAGCCCTGTGGTGGCTGTGAAGCTGTGCCTGCACTGTCTAACCAATGTGGCACAGATCCATAGCCACCAAGGGGCTTTCACCACATCTAGACAGCACCATCTAGTTCAGCATTCTGTTCACACAGTGGCCAACCAGCTGTTGACCAGGGACCATCAACCAGGACACAGTGCAACAGCACCCTTCCACCCATGTTCCCCAGCAACTGATGTATATAGGCTTGCTGCTTCTGATACTGGGACACTGGCTTACCACATCTTCAAGTAAGTGAAGTAATACATATTACCCTTTAAGAAGAGGGAGGCATAAGACCTTTAAGTTCAGAGTCTAAAATTACCTAACAGCACCATAGCCTGCAAGGCCTGACAACTTTCATCTGTCCTTGGTAGGAGGTATCAACCCAGAACTTTACATCTATGAACTTCTATTGCATTTGGAAAATGATTTAAAACTTGTCATAAGTGGGCTATTCTGGTGTCGCCATTAAATCACTCTGCCAGGATATAACAAGTTAGTTTTCAAATCGGTTCTCTCAAAATAAACTCACCTCCCCCTTCCCCACAATCCTGCTAGTTGAGTGATCTTGGGCATCATATGAAAAACATAACCGGACCACCCAGCTTCCTGCTTCACCTCAGAATGTACATTCAGTTAACTGCTTGGCTTGCAATGATTTTCGGCAATAAAAATTATCCTGCAAGACGTGGGCTCAGCCACCATATTGTTTAACAACCCCAGCTGTCAAGTTTAGCACACATACCAGAAAGGTATATACAGTTCCAGATGTGAGGTCCTGACATACAAGGATTTCTGGTTGCCCACAAGAGTGGCGTAAGTGTCCCCTATATTGTTAGAAGTCAGGCTTTATTGAAAGAAAGAAAGAAAGAAAGAAAGAAAGAAAGAAAGAAAGAAAGAAAGAAAGAAAGAAAGAAAGAAAGAAAGAAAATATAATAGTTGGATACACCAGAAAAGCAAACAGTATTGCAAGTATGAAGGCTTGTAGAAACCTCTAATACCACACAAGACTGAGGCCATAGCTAGACCTAAGGTTTATCCCTGGCTCGTCCAGGGGTCAAACCTGTTCATCTAGGTGACACACAGGGGATCCAGTGCTCAGGCAGGGGCGAACCCTGGATGATCCCAGGAGAAACCTTAGGTCTAGCTGTGGACTGAAATACAGTCACGTGTACATGTAGGATATCCTGACAAAAAGGGCCTGACATTATGTTGTTTACCTACTCCTCAAATAGAGCAGAGTGGGGGTGGGGGGAGGTGGCTTTGGGAGAACAACTAGGTTTATATTGAAGTAAATGATTGTTCACATCTAGGGATAGCTTTGAGAACCCCAGTTATCATATAGGATCTGTAAACCTGGACTAAAGAGGAAGGTAGCTTTCCACGTGTGAAATCCTGGCATGCAGTAATTCTCACAAATATGAGATGGGCACAAGTGCCCTGAGCATAGTTATGATACGTCTGAAATATAGAATAAGCCTGTGTACTGTAAGAGATTCTGATAAATAAAAATATAATTCAAAAAAGTAATTCTCCTGTTTTTTGCAGTTCTTTCAACCAAAAGGACAATAGTGGTCAAGCTTGCATATGTCAGAAATCTGATTTGTAACTGATCTATTTACAGTAGCCGTTTGCGATCCAATTTATAATTTCAGAGTCCATTTCCTATCCAAAATAGCAAACACAAAATAGCAATCCAACATGGGCCTCATCTACACCAAGCGCACTATGAAAGTGGTATGAAAGTAGTATATAAAAGTCAGGAGCCACACCAAGCAGGATATAGAGGTATGAAAGCGGCATATGGTATGTGTCAATGGGCCGCAACAGTTGTCAGTGCACTTCAATACCACTATAAAGCAGTAGTGTGGCTCCTGCCTCTTATATACCGCTTTCATACTGCTTTCATAGTGCAATATCCTGCTTGGTGTAGATTAGGCCATGCTTGAATTGTACTTTGGGAGTTCTAGTACAGTTGCTTGTTATGGTTGTATGAATGTCATCGTCATGCTGCTCTCACAGCCTTAAATTCATGCTGCTGGAAATTAAAAGATCTAATGCTCCCAAACTTTGATTTTCCCTAGAGCTAGGGTCTCCAAGCCGGTGCCCAAGAGTGCCAATGTGCCCGTGGACACTTCTCTTGGTGCCCACCAGGCTCCTTGCCCTTCTGGTTTTTATTTTATTTTTAAAGGAAGTTTTAAGAATACTGGGGGTTTTTAACTGGGAGTCTGGCATGCTGCAAAGTGAAGCACTGGCCCGCAGCACAGTCTTCATTTCCAGTAAGGCCAGATCTACACCTTGTGTCAAATCATTATAAACGTACAATAAAAAGCATGATATAACATTATGAAAGCGGTATGTGGAATGCGGATTGTGCCCCAACAGTTATCAGAGCATTTCAATACAGCTCTAAAGCAGTAGTGTAGATCTAGCCCAAGAATGTGGGCCCTGAGAGGCATTCTTAGAAAATAAAAATGGTGGGTGGCTGCAGCCCAGTACTGTTTTCTTTTCTTTTTTGAGATGTGCTCAGATGCCCAGAAAATAAAAAAGTGGGGGAGAAAGCTGGGGGCTTGTAGGGCATATCCTGGGGAGCAAGGGGATATTTTGCCTGTGCTGTGTGTGTGTTTTGACTTTGTGTGTGTGGTGTGTGTAAGCTGATTTGTTTGTGGTGTCATGGTATGTGTTTTGCCTGGTTTTTTGTCTGTGCGCTTGTAAGTGGCATGTGTTTTGCCTGTTGTTGTTTGGACTTTTGGTGTGGGTGGGTGCTGTGTGTCTGTGTTTTGCCTGCCTGTGTGTTTCACTGAGCGTCACCAGTCTGCCTTCTGTGAAACAGACATTTAGTTGTGTTTTGATGTGGGAGAAATAAGCAATTTCATACTTGTGGCTCAGCCTCGACCTCTGCCTTGCATTCAGTTTCTTGGCCAAGTTACTTGCCTCTGAGCCACATCAGTTTTGCCTTCCGTGAAATGGGTGTTGGAGTAGAAAACTGTGGGCTCAAAAGAATAGATTCGTGATATGGAGCTCAAACCCTGCTTCTGCCTTGTACAAAAGTTCTTGGGGCAAGTTAATTTTCTTTTCATCTCACCAGTTTGCCTTATTTTTAAAATAAGCTATTGTGTGTAGTTTATAAACCTCTATGGTTTAAAGAGACGTGTGAACCCAGCCACTTTGTGTGTAAGTAACTCTACAAGCTAGCTATGAACACCAGGAACATATAACAATGGTGGTGGGAAGGTAAAGTCACTGAGGGAGGGGGTCCTATTCGTGGTGTTTTGTCCAAGGGCCCTCAGAAACCTGGAGCCAGCACTGGGGTAGGGCTTGACTCACATTCTCTCGCTCTGGTTTGCTCTCTAGTTTGTGTCCCTGCAACACCCCTATTGCTCAATAGAGGCCTGACTCACCTTTCAAAAACGTGTAACTTGCTAAACCCAAATGCTCAGGGTTTAACTTGCTAAACCCAAATACTTAGGAATCCAAAGGCTTCCTAAGGATTAGGAAAGAGTGTTGAAAACAATGAAAATAAAGAGCTCCTCTACATACAAGAAAAATCCCGTGCCTTACAGTGGCTTTCCTCCTTGCAGTAATCCCACCATTGCGACACAGTCCTTCACATGTGACCACGTGATTTGTTCCCTTCTCAGAAAGACCCCCGCTGTGTTTTAATGAAACAATACCATCTATGGTGGAGAGATCCCATGATATCCGGATATTACCATATTATCTGTGGTTTTTCAAATGTGCGATTTCCAGGAAATACTGCAAGAGAAGTCCTGGCTGTTGATGATGTCATGTAACGGGCCCTAAACTTCTGTGAGCAGCTAATCATGAGTGTGCTATATAAATTGCTCAGTTAGAGAAGCTCAAGGACACATTGATGTCTTGCAAATTTATTACCATTAACATTAAGCTTCAATTCCAATCACTTCTTAAACTGAAACTCTTTTGTTAAAAAAGAATACAGAAGCTTGAAACTATTTTCCCCCTAGAATTGGGGTTATACTTGCACATACAACTATGTGCTTGTAATGGGACTTTCACAGAATAAATTCCTGGTGGATGTCCCTGCTATTTTATCACCCCACATTTATGAAAACACAGGAATGAAGTAGGCAAACTTACTCATGTGAATCTGTTCTTAATTACAGTTTATCTACCTCCTCTTGCAGCAACATTCCAGGAACCTCCAACTCAGTATTATAAATGGTTCATGTATCTGCAATGGCAGCAGATTTTTTTTTCCTAATTTGCTCCCACGTGAATTTACTGAAATGGATGCCTCATCAGTACAAAGATGCACCTTTTTGCATCTAATTCCACTCCCAAGGACATTTATGCTGAGGTGTGAGAAAAGAAGAACTCAAACCCCAAGAAAAGAAATAACAGACATTAAAGCAGCCCAAGCATTGGGGCTACTCAAAGATTCTCTTCCCATGTGTTGCAGTTGTATAGTATGGCAAAGTCACAGCTTAGTTGCGTGTTAAATTAAGGAGGTTATATTTAACCTTAAATAGGATGAAGTGTGGTCGTGCTCTTTGATTTGTTGTGTTTATTTTAAAAATAGCCCACTGTGCCTCGTTACATGATCATGCTACTAAAACTCAAGCTGTGAGAGAAAACCTTTCCCTCGACTGGTGGGAAAAGGGTATTTCTGGGGGAGAGCACTAGGGACCAAGGCAAGAGTGGATGCCCCAATGGGGGGAGATCCCAGCACAAAGCGGGATCCCGTTGTGAAGTGGATGTTTAGGAATGGGGTGGAAGGCAAACATCCCCCTTCATACCAGGGTGGGGGAAAACCCCAGTGCCCCCCATTGAGGCACCCCCTTACACCCACACCTCTCTCCCTCCAAAAAAAACCTCCCCTCCACCTTTAATTTCCAACGCGATCCACTGGGCACCTTTAAATCCCATTGGATTGCATAAGAATCTATAGGTGCTCCATGCTGAAAATTGGGATGGTGGTGGAGAAATCCACACCTCTGCTGAGGACTAGCTTGCCTTCACAGTCCTTGGGGGGGCTTGGATTTCATCCCCCACCCAAGGAACTCTCTGAAAATCTAATGAAAGGTCTATAGGCAAAAATGGGGTGGGTGGGGAAAACCGCCCCACCATGGATCCTTAGGAAAATAGGACCATGGCAGGACCACCCACCAACTTTCAGTAAGAGGCCTTTCAAAATCTAATGGAAGTCTTAGGATCTCTTGCCTGACCCTGATTGTGATCGGAGCTGGGAAGGGAGGCAGTGGCTTGGGCATGATCACTAATGGCGATCAAGGACTGCGTGTTTCTGCTGCTCTTGCCAAGCGTCTCACTAGCCAATGCCCTTTACCCACAATGAGCTGACTGATGACATGTTAACCCATTGTGAGTAAAATAAACCTCACTGCACACTGTGGGTTACCAGGGTGGCTTATTTGGGGTAAATAAGTGACTGTGGATGGGGAAAATAGCTGCTAGACAGCAAGCTAACCCACCATGGGTTACTCTGAAAATAAACCATCATGAGTTATGTCGTCTGAAACCAGTCAGTATCTCTTGCCTGAGAAGAACCAATATGCACCAAATTCTAGAATTGTCACCTTCTTCTACCATCTCTACTCTTGCTCCTTTAACAGTAGCCCAACCCACAGGAATTTAGCAACCCACAGGAAGTTTTCCCCACCACATACCTCCATGTCACAAAAAAGGCGTTTCCCGGATGTCTTTTGATTTTCCATTCAGCTGCTGCACTGGGCATTGTTAACCAAAGTTCAGGGCCTGCAGCCGAAGGGGAGTCCCAAAATAATCACCCAGAGAATGGCAGATAATGGGGGCAGTGGCAACTAGGCCTGGCATTTCAGTTCCTGGTTTTGGACATTTATTTATTGCATTTTTTTATACCGCCCAATAGCCAAAGCTCTCTGGGCAGGTCACACAATTAAATTAAAACCATTCAAAATATAAAACAAACAGTATAAAAACATGCTATAAAATACAATATAAAAACATCATGATAACAACTCAGCAACAGGCGTTCCTGGGTTGTTGATTGAAAGTGAGAGACAGAGTATTCACTCACTGCCACACAGCTACAACTATCTATAGGTTAAACCAGCAGTCTTCAACTGGTAGGTTGCAACACAAAAAGGTAGGTTATGAGATCAGTCCAGATGGGTTGCAGAAAAGCTGTTGCCACCATGTTAGGCAATTGTGAAACTGGGCCCATGTTGCAGGTTGGGAGTCCAAAGTGGGTCTAGAGTCTGGACAAGTTGAAAACAATCCCAGAGTTAAATACAAAAGGGATCCAAGTTCACAATACTGGTCCTTTATCTCTTCTGCACCCACTTGCCGCTTACACCCCTGTGGCTTCATTTCTTATGAAATGAATGTTATATTTAATCTCAAGCAGCAGCTAGTCTTCATTGGCAATTTGAAAGTTTCCATAGAGGGATGTTCCTGGCTTCAGAACACCTGGCTGATGCAAATATTAGCACATTCCCCAAAGAAACAGCTGATTAAGAAGAAGGAAGCCCCAGAAGAGTCCTATCATTGTCACAGAATGAATAGCTTGCATCACCTTCTCAGAATAAAAGGTAAGCAAATCTGGGCATTAGGGTAAAAGAAACTTGAAATTAAAACAAGTTCATTCACTGCAAATGCTGGCCATCCCTGTGATAGGTGGAAACCCTAGCAGGTATCACCACCCTGCTTGCTTCTCACACCTGGGCAATTGCTTGTTGCAAAATGTTCTGAGATGAGTAAGACATATCTCAGCTGATGGTAAGTTTCACGTGTTCAGGTTATCAACTACGAGCTGCAATTGTCATGTCAACAACATAAGACATGGACTCAGTGCCAGCTCCAGTTTTTGGTCAAGACATCCTCAATGGTCCCCCTCCCTCAGCAAGTCTACCTTCTTAGCACCATTAACTGCTATTCCTCCTCCTCTGGCACCGCCCCGTGGCTCCCACTTACTTGCTTGATGGCAGAGAGCCAGTGAGCAAGCAGCCAATGGCATCGACTGCTCTTCCATGTCACCACCACCATTGTCTGGACCAGAGTGAGAGGCAGGGTGAACGAGTAGGTTGTCATGATGAAGCAAGTCCCAGGCCTCTTGTCAGAGGGCCCCTGCTGGGGTACAGGCCCTTGGCAGGTGCCCAACCATGGACTCATCCACACTGGCACTTTGCCCCTGGATTGCTTCGGAGTGGCGGCACGTTACCTACATGACGCTGACACCACTCCAAAGCAATCCAGGGGCAAAGCCCCAAAGCTCCGCATTAATGAAGTCAGGGATTTACCCCGACTTTTTTAGATTGGAGCAAGGCTCCACACCTCTGCGGAACCTTGTTAAGGAAAAAGTCGTATAGACGAGGGCCGTGCCTACCTTGACCCTGGGTCTGCATGAACTCTCCTAATTCCTTCTCTTCTTCCGCTATGGGCCATTTTATTCATGATATGGTTTTGCCACAGAGTGTGTGCTTCGGATAATCTGCTTTCTTCATTGAGCATTCTTGTACAATGAAGTGTCTCATTGACACTTTAACACTCTACTTCTACATAGCCTCTCTTTGAAGTGCTTTTCTTCCAACCAAGTTTATTTCCAGTATTGGATGGGGAAGAGTTCACACACACATACACACACACACCTTATTTGACCACCACTTTGCTGTTCAAATCAACATATACTGCCTGTATGATTAGGGCAGATAGAAGTTTAAACGAACATGTCTGCTGTCACACGACCATATCTAATTTGGCTCTGAATAAACTAATTAGTAATCCAAAACAATGTAAAAGAATGACATCCACCCACACACTTGTCTTCATCAACTAACCTGCTGCAGTCACAAGACGTGAACAACACATTCTTTTAGGAGTGCCAGATTTGAAGTGGTTTTTAAAACGCACACACACACACACACACATACACACCCCTCACCATGTGCCAGACAAAGTATCTGATTTCATTTCAGAATCATCAAACAAAGCAATTTTATTGATGGTGAACATCAAAGAATGTTACTTTGATATTAACTGACTGTCCCTTTGAGTAAATCCTGAATAAAAGGATTTGAGATATGACTAATATTAAAGCTGTTGGACGCATGGGGCGGGGTGGAATTGTACTCACAAGGAGACCCACATGCTGGTCACACCCCGACTGGACATTTGCCATTGGAGCAAAAAGGGGGCCTGCACACATACCGATTAATGTGCATAGGAGTAAAGACATCCTTGCCAAAGCCTTGGCCACTAATTCTACTTGTGGGTAGAATAATACAGGAGACAATCCTTTTCCTGTGAGAAACTCTACAGACATTTTGCTCTATTACAGCCACCTAAGGGACAGGCCGAAACGTGCTGGGTTTTTTTGTTAATAAAATAATCTTTGCATCCGGAGAACTTGTTTCTCTTCTTTGTGACCTACTTTGAATGCTCACCTCCTTCTGCTTTTTGGCCCCAACACTAAGCAAGGAATCTTGCTATGAACAAGCAGTGTGCTAACGCAGGCAGCCCATTTACTCCCACTTTGGCCCATTTACTCCCACTTTGCTCCTGTCGCTTGTGCGAGTGGGCCCAAATTGTTGTCCAGAATGAGTGGCCCTTAGTCTGCCTAATGGCCAGCCTGCCTCTTTCATTGTGGTTTAGATCTGGAAACGATGCATTTATAGAAAGGATGGGCCACTTGTGGCCCTCCAGCTGTTTGGCCCTACAACTCCCATGGTCCCCCAACACTGGCTATGCTGGCTATGATTGATGGGAGTTGTTGTAGGCCAAAACCTCTGATTTATAAGGACACACAGTTGTGAACGTGGCACTTCCAAATCACCCCTTAGTTCAAACGTGCTTCATTCTGTCTGAACATGACCCTAATCACTCTTGTACATTTTTCACTTGCAAGAGAACAAATGAGAAAGTGACACTAGGATGGAGTGGATTGAATCTGACCAGGGAAGGTTTTGCTGATTTATTCTCAAATCACTGGAACAGTTTTACTAACATTACAAGAGCAGGAAGAAATAAATTCTAGCATGTGAGCCAAGGACAGCAATAATAAAATTGCAGCTAATTGGTAGTTACAAAGACAGACAAAGGGACAAGGTGGCTGGCTTTTTATTGCCCTATCATTCTTCATGTGCTATTTGAGGAAGCCCTTGTAAACTGGAACCCTGGGTCTGTTTTACCATCTGTCCACCTCACTGCTGGCCAGGGATCCTGAACAGACATTGTGTATAGGCAATTCAGCAATACTTACTTGGCCTAAACAAATATTGCAGAAAGAGAGAGCCCCCCACCCTGCTTTTTAGAGAGCACCTGTTATCACTGGAGAAACCTTATCGAAAAAGACAAATATAACCGTCTGGTCTGAGCCCAGACAATAAATCAAACATCCTATGGAATTAAATGGATCAGCAAAGAGAGACCCCATTAAGACTTCTCTTCTTTACAATTAAATCTTTAACAGGAGCCACCACACAGAGTAAATCAAGGACAGGGAACCTGTATTTACTCAGTAAATAAAACAAAAAGGTCTCTGAGGCTTCCAAACACATCTACATTTTTAGAAAGGAAGCGGGGGGGGGGAGGCAGGATAAGCATTTGCCTGTATCCTGTCATCTGTGTCATGCCCCTTGGTCTGATCATCTACCTCACAGAACTGTTGTGAGGATAAAAAGTTGTGGTTGGGGGGAGGCGCTTTGTATGTTACCATGAGCTCCTTGAATGAAAGAAATGATGAAAATATAATAAATGAAACCAATTATCATAGCTACAATGGGCTCCTCTAAAGGAGCGATTTATTGCACGCTCATAATTGGCCACTCACGGAAGATTGTGAGTCCATTATACAACATCATCAACAGCCAGGATTTCTCCCATGGTATCCCCTGGAAATCTCACTATGAAAAAAAACACATTTAAAGTGGTAATATTCTGAAGAAGCATAGTTGATGCTGTCTCAATTGAAATGAACGGAAGGGAAGTATTCAATTCCAACCACATGGTCACCCCTCTCCGCCCATGTAATGCAGCCCATAACAATCGGAACAAAGAATCAGGAAGCACAAAGCACAGGGTAAGCCATGCAATTTCCCTCAATGGCTCAGTTCAGACAACACATTTCTCAACGGTAGTTTTAGAACTCCATAGTGGAGTTTTTACACCACTGTGGGGAAATGTTTTGTCTGGTGGGAAAACTCCATACAACAGTGGCGGGATTTTTAAAAAAACAACACTCCACCAGAATATCTATGCTATGCAGAGGAGAGTTCCTCCACAACCATTGTGTTGCATGTTGAGTGGCAGGCTCTGTGGAGTTTTCCATTGCATTGCGTTGACTTTTCCCACAGGCTACAGAGTTCCCTGGCAAGAGCATTGAAAGGATCAAGTGGCGCTCTAGGAAAGCTGCCAGGATTGGTTTTTTTGTAGCAATGGCTGATGGGATACCATCAGGAGGACCACAGGAGGAGAGAGGGTGTAGGAACTGTCACTGAAACGTCATGATTGATTTTACTCAACTCCACAGTAGCCTATAGTCACACAACGGTGGTGTTAGAACATGCTGTGTGGGGAGTACCCCCTAGAAACTCAACTGTTGAGTGGAGTTTTCACACTGAGTTGACTAATGTGTTGTTGTTGTTGTTATTGTTTATTACATTTGCCCCATAGCCGAAGCTTTCTGGGTGGTTTACTGGACTGAGCCAATATCTCTTTGGAGAAAAACAGATCCACTGAAAATCCACAGCATGAACTTAATCCTAGATTGGCTTATGAGTGCAAAGGTGAGCAGGAGAATGTAAGAACATAAGAAGAGCCTTTGGGATCAAACCAAGGGCCCATCTCGTCCAGCACTCTGTTCACACAGTGGCCAACCAGCCACCAGTTTTCTCTCTCTCTTAGTAATCTACATATTTTAGGGCAGGTTACCCCCAAGCTTCCCATTAGGGTTGCTTATTACTATCTCAGGCACACAGAGAAAAACATGCAAAACTTGCTAGGAGTGATGCAACTTTAGGAAGTATTGTACAGTGTGCCAGTTCAAACCCTCGGAGACTCACGATTACTCCCACAGAGCTTTGTGGATATAGGAAAGCTAATTCCTTACATATTTGAGCTTTAATGAAAAGCAAAGCACAAACTCAGTAGACTCTTGATGTCTACCAAGCCCCTGAAAAGAATAAGACTCCCTGTAGCTCGTGATCTGCAGGCTTGCATCCAAACAACATAAAGTAATGTCTGTTACAGCATCACTTGTGAGCTAATTGGCAAAACATGCACAGTCATTTGCTTGAACGTGTAGAATAATACTGATGTATATCTTTCCCAAATTGCCATCAGAGACTTGCAGATGTGTATACTCATAAAAACATTTCACAAAAGCGTCATTGATTCAAATCATTTTGATTACTGGAAAAAGCCTGATAACAGATATCATAAAGTGCAATAATTTACAACATATTTTTTAATTAGCTGGTGTGGTTTGTAACAGGATGCAGTGAAACAGAGTGACAACTGAGTGCCAGATTTTACTGACCTTGTTTAGCTGAGTTGCTCCAACCCACGTGAACAAGGCTGCCAATCTGGTTTTAAAAGCCCACAAAACTTATTTTGCTTCCAGTTTTAATTCCTGGGGTTTTCATGAAGTTCCTATAAAAATGTGAAATATAATTATTGTCCAAAAATAGTTTTAGTAAAACAATCCAAAGTTCTCAGGCAACTGGAATATACTTCAATTTGGGGGAAGGATGTGGCGAAAAACTATTACTGACATTTAAAGATGCTACAATTGAAGAGAGTGTTTGCAAAGGAAGTTGTTGAATTTGACTTCCGCTTTCAAATGTAAAAATTGGGTCTTTGCAGTCATTACCCAAATGTTGTTGTTTTTTAGTGTCAGGTTAACCTTACAGAACTCAAAGCTGAAAGTTCATGTTATATTCACATTAAAATGTAATATTTCACTGGTTTTCTAACATGTGTTTTTAACACATTGCCTTATTTTGTTTATATGCACAATTTTCACAAGTACATTTGTGAGGGGATGGGGAAATGTTAAATGTGTTTTTACTCCTAAGAGAAATTGAGAAACACACACACACACTGTTACTAGCCAGTCTTACCTGGGCAAACTGTTCATAATCTCAAATAGGACAGTCAGGTATTTAAACACCCACCCACACCCATACACCCCACACACCAAAGAATGCCTTGAATCTGACACACATAACATCTTGAATACATTAAATACATCTTACACCACAGTGTTTATCATTTAAAAATTCAATACAGAGAGTCCAATTTTCCACAAATACATTTATTCTCTGTCTTCTTTCCTTTGCACATACCCAATTAATCAATGTTGCCATTGTAGCACATTCATACATTGTTTTGTTCCTATTCTTTCATGGTTGGTCTATCTGCCAATCTCTAATCATTTGTTTTGCATAGCTCTCACTGCTGTGGCCATATAAGAAATACTTTCCCTATGTTTTAGCTTAACTTTTCTCATAAATGTATGCAAAAGAAAAGACTGAAAAATGACAAATGGTCTGAATTTAGATTAAAGACATGGGCAGATACCAGGCTTTTTCAGATTAAGGGGAAATTGTATTTCCTTACCGGGGCTTTAGTTCCTGCTTCTCTTCCACAATCAAAATGGAGCTACATTACAGTGCTGGAGAGAAGCGATCACATGGTCTATAATGGAAAATTGTATTTATTTATTTATTACATTTCTATACCGCCCAATAGCCAGAGCTCTCTGGGAAATTCACAACTTCCCTTCCTCTTACTGCTCATAGGTCTGAATTGGACAGCACCCTCTAGTGGGTGATTTGTAGTGCAGCTTCCTCTGTACACAGTAGAAAATCCCAAGATATTTCAGCAGAATCAGGATATCACAGGATTTTTTAAAAAATAGAATTACCAGGGAAAGGTGCAGGAGACGTGCAGGAGGTTGCCGTCATCGTCAAAAGGACCCACAAACTTCTGTGAATGGTCAGTCACATGCCTTTTTTTTTTTTGCTCTTGTGAAGAAGTCCACCATCTTCTGTGGTTTCCATGGCATGTAGCACTTTCCACCAGCTTAGACGGCTACATTAACTGTGACCCCTGCTGGGCAGAAAAAAAACCTGGCCATGCTAATCTCTACTCCTATTTGGACTTCTGCAATGTGTTGGATGTGGGTCTGCCTGTTTGGGAACTGCATTTGGTTCAAAATACTACAGCAAAACTGCTGACAGGGACCAATGAAGCATCTTCATTGGCTTCCACTCTGTATCCCTGCACAAGTTAAAGTACATTCAAGCCCTACACAGCTTGGGACAATGGAGCCAACTGCCTAAGAAGGTGGTGGGCTCTCGATCACTGGAGGTATTCAAGCAGAGATTGGAAAACCATCTGTCAGGGATGCTTTAAACTCCATTCCTGCACTGAACCAAGGCTTTGTACTTGATAGCCTAAATGGGTTGTTTTACCTTTTGTCTGATTTAGGCAAAATTTATCTCTGACAATGCAATTGATTGTTCTGGGGATGCACTGACTTAATGGCCTCCCTAGCTGTTTTAATTTTCAAACTATAATTATCCTTTTTAAAAAAATAATGGGTGCATTTTAATTTAAATGATTTTACACAAGGTAATAGGAACTATTTTAGCTTGAACATTTCAGATCTTGTTTTATGGTACATTTGTTTTAGTTTGTCTTAGCTGTGATGTAACCAAATGGCCTACTGCCCAAGCAAGAAATAATAAAGAAAGGAAAGAAAGGGTTCTTCCAATTCTATGATTCTTCTCCCATGGATTGAGTTCTTCCTCTGAGGCACTGCTTTATGTCCCCTTGCCTTTACAAGTTAATCAGGTGGTGAGCAGAGAAGGGGTTGGCATTGCTGGGCACCTGCAAAGGATCATGCCTCAGTAGGGGCCCACTGCCAATCCCTGAAGCCTCCTGGCTATGCTATTCTTCTCCCTTCCAGTAGCTGCCTGTACATCTGCTCACTCCAAGCAAGCAAAAAATAGCCCATCCGCTTGTCATAACAACCCACAGTTATTGTGAATAAAGTGAGCTGCCCCCCTCTGAGGTAAATAAACCTGGACCATGGGTTGGTGGTAGGGGAACAACCCATACTTAGAACCCATGGTTTGTTCTTGGATTACAGTGTCAGTTATTTCTTCATCAACAACCTACAATTCTGGGTTTCTACATACCGGGTTGTCTCTGGGTTGTTTAGCTCAATGGGAATGGCCAGGCGGGCAGGAGCCAACACTCTTGTTCTCTCCCACTTGTTCACAGCTACCCAATACATGAACATGCCCCTGAAAGAAACCCTGGGTAGCAGTGATGTGTAAACTAGGTCAAACAGAGAAGTGGAGAAAAGGAGTAGTAATCTTTACATGCATTGTCATCTTTTTTCTTGGAGGTAGTATGGATTGGGTCAGAGGGAGAAGCAAATGAATCAACAGCAGCAATCGTTGGAAGGAAAAAGAGGGTGCACTCAGGCCGAGGTGCATCTTGCCCAAGGGTCCCTCAAAACCTGAAACCAGCCCTGGACTAGAGATGATAAGGCCCTCGTCTGTGGTATCCTGGTTCTGGAATGCCCCCACTTTTCAGGAAGTATTGCCTTGGGCCACACCAGATGTCTTTTCAGCACCAGATGAAAACATTGGTTCTGTTCAGAAGACACCTTAAACCACAGTGAGTTTTGTTGTTGTTAACAAAAAAAAAAGCCTTAACCACCATAGTTTAAGGTGTCTTCTGAACAAGGCCAGTTCTAATTGTCCAGGATTTTAAAGATCTTTTAGACTTACTGAGATTTTAGTTCCATTGTTCTGCTTTTATGCCAGTCTCACTACTGCCAGTTTTAACATTTTATGTGATGAGATTTTATTGTATTTTCAATTTGTAGGCTACTCATGAGCAATTGAGGGCTGAACAGCAGCCTATCAAATTTCTGTAGTCAATCAATATGCTGAAAAGAAAGTATACTCTTCCTGAAATGTTGGGGCATCTCTTAGCGAACTGCAATTGTTTTCTTAAAAATAAATCTGAGAAGTGGGGTGGGGATAATTGAGGTCATTGTGAAGATTTAAAAGACACACTCCATAGCAGTTTCAAAAGCTCATTTCACAACCATGCCGGGCACTAAAGAGGAAAGCTTAAGAGCTGCCCATCTCTCTTCCGTCTCATATACAATGCAGCTATTCTCTTGTGGTCCCTGCGGAGATTCTTTGATCAGCCCTATGAAATTCCATGCACAGCCCACAAAGTTCCCTTTAGCCAAGCAATATTGCTGCCTCTGCCCCCACCCTGCCGCTACACACCATATTAGGGCCACAGAAGATGCACTGAACATGCTCAGTGACCCCTGATACCATCCCCATGAGTCTAATTAATTCCCATTTACGTGGGCCAGCTAGCACCTACAACATTAAACGGCCTTTGAAATTAAAAAAATACCCACTGCTGGTGAGTAATTTTACACAGTACGAAAAATAAAGTAGTGCAAGACTAAGCCAAACATTAAATTTGTTTAAATGAATTCAATAACTAAAAGAAGATCCCCTTCTGGATCTCCCTTTTACAAGAATTCTAAGAAACGACTAATGTCAACAATCTCTAAGCAGCCCAAATTGACTCTGAAACTGTATGGCTGACAACATGTGAACCCGCGTTGGTGCCCTTGTCAATCTTCTCCCCGTCTTGTTTGTTCAGTGGGGGCTGCAACACTGGGTAATCCCATTAAGTTTCAGCTGCTACACCATTCACAGTGATTTACTATCACACAGCAGTGAGGTTGTTTTAAAACAAGTTAAACCCAAATTTAAACTCAGGACTTGGCAGTGAACCCAGTTTCTGTCACACATCCCAAAAGGGGGAAGAGCCAAGTCGCTTAGAAGAGATGGATTCATTTCATTTGTCCGCTGAGCCAAACAGTCCCAATTCCTTAGTAGGCCTTGAGGTAATAGAACAGCATGGAAGAGGGGAACCAGCCCCAGGGAAGAGTGGGGGGGGAGCAGAATTCTGAAGCAATCTTAAGTGTATCTGCCAACATTTGAAGAGCCCAAACCAGGTTAAATTTATAGCCTTCTCCTGCCATCTGTCATGCAAGGAAAAGCAGAGGTCATTTTCACAAGCAATGATAAGAACCCCTTTTAGTATGGGATGCGTCACTCCTTCGCGTTGTAAAAACGAGACAGAAAGCAGATGGGAGCTATTTTTAAAGTAAATTCGCATTCTAGTCAATGGGTTTTCTCCCCCATATGAATTACAGAAGCTGGAAATGCAGAAATCAATGTAATCACCACATGGGAAAATGGCAAAACAGGCCAGGAGCTACGATGGCCACCGCACCTGTGAAAATAGGTAAATTTAAATAACATTCCACCAAGTTGAAGATTAGTAGCCATTGAGAATAAAGCTCATGTCTTACTAATCAGAAGGAAAAGAAGGAGAGGGGAAAAAGTAGGAGGTCTCTGGGAAGGGAGGCGATTACAATAGCATGGTGTAGCAATTAGGGCAAGGGGCTGGAACCTCTTTCAGCCCGAAGGCTGAATTCCATTCTGGAGAAGCTTTTGGGGGCGGGATTCCAATGGTGGGCAGGGCTGAAGGCAAAAGGGGTGGGGCTAAAGTAAAGGGGTGGAGGCAAAATTCCAGCATATTTTAGCTAGAAAGCTCTTACTGCCAGTAACTACGCCTCAGGAGAGACACTTCAACCTTTCAAAATGGGGAAAAAACAGTACAAAAGTCAGGGGAAGGAAGGAACCTCTCGTGCAAGCACTGAGTCATTACTGACTCTTGGAGGGACGCCAGCTTTCGCTGACGTTTTCTTGGCAGGCCTTATAGCGGGGTGGTTTGCCATTGCCTTCCCCAGCCATTATTACCTTTCCCCCAGCTAACTGGGTACTCATTTTACCGACCTCGGGAGGATGGAAGGCTGAGTCGACCCGAGCCGGCTGCCTGAAACCAGCTTCCGCTGGGATCAAATTCAGGCCATGGGGAGAGTTTCAGCTGCAGAAACTGCTGCTTTACCGCTCTGCGTCACACGAGGCTCACAAAAGTCAGGACAAGGGGAAAGGGAAAGGGAGTGGCACCAAGGAAAAGGGTTAAGACCTTCTGGGAAACCTCAGAGGGCAGATTTGCCCCCTTGGCCAGAGGTGCAAAAGCAAGGAAAATGCCGTGGGGGAGTAAAAAGAAGCCAAAGGCAAAGGTAGAACCAGGCAATCTTCAAAACGAAATATTTACAAAAGTTTATTTACAGTGCCAGTGTAAATAAACTTTTGTAAATATTTCGTTTTGAAGATTGCCTGGTTCTACCTTTGCCTTTGGCTTCTTTTTACTCCCCTTGGCCAGAGGTTCTGCACCCCTGAGTTAAGGAATTGGAGCTCACTTTGTTACTCTGAGTGTCACAGTCACTATCTCTCTGCCTTCAGAATATTTAGATTTTTGTACGAGATATTTTATTTTATTTTAAATAAGAAGCCAGAACCTCTACGTCAGTAATGGGAAACAGCCGGCCTGCAGGCCACCTCAAGGCGGCATTAAACAAATTGCCCACCCAATTGCATGCATTGTTGTGTAGGTGCTTGCAACCTGTTGGGGAGCAACTTTCACACAATCAAGGCAGCAGATATTAAATATGGTGACAACATTCTTACTAGAGACGGAGGAGAAAGTAATTCAGTTTGCACCTAATTTTGCCCTTTCAAACCACTATGCGAAATAAAACTTGGATAACCTTCCAAACTTGCATATCTCTGAATTTTGCAGTGGCGTTCTCCAATCAAAAACATGCCTACAAAAATGTGTTTACCAAGGAAAATAATATTAAAACACGCATTATATTAGTAAAATGCATAATGCGAATGAATGAAAAATGTGTATATTTGACAACAATGCATATACAACAATGCATGTATTAGGAGAAATGTGCACAAAAATGCTTATGAATTTGCATGTGAACTTTTAAGAACCTTCGCATCTAAAGATTAAAAAAAAACACCAGGGGTGGGGTGGGGGGGAGGAACGGGGCAGCCAACTGGAGAGCCAGCTGTGCTGTTCCTCTTCACTCCCCAGTGCTCCCAACAGCGGCGACTGATTCCATGCTGCCCCATTCCTCTCTCCCCCCTCCCATTCTTTAAAATGTATCACGGTGAAGCCCAGAGCTCCTGTCCGCCCCGTTTCCCTTTTAAAACATTTTTCTTAAAAAGGCTCTGCTGAGGTGCAGAGCCTGGCTCTGAGCTAAAAAAGTCAGGATAAGTCCCTGACTTTTTTAGCGCGGAGCTTTGGGGCTTTGCCCCTGGATTCCTTCGGAGTGGCGGCTGCATCATGTAGATCACCAGCCACCACTCCGAAGCTACCCTGGGGCAAAGCGCCCATGTAGACGAGCCCAAGGTCTCTTCTTAAATTCCTAAGGTTTTTTTTATCACATATCTTCATGCCAGAAAATACCTCATTCTGATTTGTTTCTAACTGTTAAAGTATACGGTACGATCATTAAAAGCATATTTTTATCTAGGCATTTTAATATACAAAATTCATTAGCAGGGTGTGTGTGGGGGGGTTAATTAATGGGATCAGAGCAAGCTCTGAGGGGGAATTTAATCCTTTCCCCCTTTCTGCGGTCCTGAGGAAAATCTCTCTTCTGAAGGGCACCAACAGAGTATGGTCTCCCTCCCACCCTCCCAAAGCAAATGCCAGTTTCTGAAAAGGGAGATGATATTTGAATTTTAAAAAAAACCCTGCTTGCTAGATGCAAAAAGATATCAAGCATTTGACTTCACAGGCAGTTTGGCCCTCAGTGTCAGGATGCAGGCATGGGGGCGGGGGCAGTCTTTGGCTTGCTGGTACTGCCTTTGCAGACTGATGGAGGGGGAGCCCTTCCCCGCTGTTACCCTTTGGATATCCTGCCCAATAAACTTGTTATGCCTGTGTAAAAGTAAGATTTCCTTTAAACAGAGGCTGTTCAACGAGAGCAATGTAGCTCTCTATCTTGCGTTCATTATACACTCAGGCTTTTAAATCCAGGAAATGAATAGCTAATGCCCTCCATAAATCTCACACTGCCCAAATACTCCTGCTGACCCTAGGCCAAACCATTCCTTTACTTCCTGACACATCCCGTGTCTGAGTGCCTCAGCTTCTCTTCCACTGTTAGGCTTGGCAGATTTGGGGGCGGGCGGGGGATTGTGGCAGCGCACAGTGTTTCTCAGTCCTTCCAAATGAGGATTACAGACCCCATAAAAATTAAAATTGATCTGCAGTGCTATGCGCAGTTACCTAAGAGCAGACTCCTTTGAAAACAGTGGGACTCGCTTTTGAGTAAGTATGCTTAGGTGGGAATGGTGTGTTTGCTCTCAACTCTGAATGATGGTAGCAACACTTCCCCCAAAGAGCCCAGAAACCTGTATAATGAGCCTATCATTAAAGTATATCTATTCTGTCTTTCCACTTTCAAAATGCTGGAAATAGCTCTTTTTTCCCCTAAGTTACCTGATGTACCTAGCTTCCACAACACTAGAGTTCTGTCTCGTTAAAAAAAAAACATCTTTACATTCACACTAGGGCTTACTTCATTTATTCATTTTTTTATTTTATTTTTTAGATTTTATACATCCTCCTCCCCACTCCCTTTTTCTACTCACAACAACCCTGCAAGGGTGGCCCAAAGTAACCAGAAAGCTTCATAACAAAATGGAGATTTGAACCTGGGTCTTGACAAGCCTACCCTCACACTTTAATCCGGCCTCCCCAACCTGGTGCCTTCCAGATGTGTTGGACTGAAACCCCCGTCATTTCCAGCTAGCACGGCCAATGTTGGACTGCCAATAGCTTTGACGGCTGGGAATGATGGGAGTTGCAGCCCAACACATTTCAAGGGTACTTCTAACCACTACGTCACACCTTGAATTAACACATTTAAAGAAGCAGCGTCTAGTATTTGGGAGAAGGGGCAACGCTACTCCTCACAACAGGGTTGGACAACTGCAGAGAGTTGGGACCCAACCCCTCAAAAATGCTGGCAACACAACTGGAAGCTGAGGGGAAGGTGACTCTGCAGGAAAACAAAGTGCACACCTCAAGGCTGGATTACTGCAATGTGCTCTATGTGGGGCTGTCCCCTTAAAGCTGCTCCAGAAGCTGGAGCTAGTGCAGAATGCAGCAGCTCAGCTGTTGTTGGGAGCTGTCCCTTTGCATCCCTTTTCAGCATGTACATCCTTTGCTGAGGAAACTGCACTGGCTGCCTATTTGCTACCAGGCCAGTTTAAGGTTCTAGTAGTGCTGGAATGGGAGTCGGGAGATCCTGGGCTCGAGTCCCCACTTGGCCATGGAAACCCACTGGGTGACTTTGGGCCAGTCACAGACTCTCAGCCCAGCCTACCTCACAGGGTGGTTGTTGTGAGGATAAAATGTAGAGGAGGAGGATTATATACGCCACCTTGGGTTCCTTGGAGGAAAAAAGGCGGGATATAAATGCCAGAAATAATTAAATAAAAATAAATAAACAATTTGGGGCCAGGATACCTGAGAGACCACCTTCTCCCTTACCAACCTGCCCAGTCACTGAGATCATCTGAGGACATGTTCCTGGTGGCTATACATGGCCCTATGGCCCCAACTGGAGTCCACCAGGAGAAGAGCCTTTAGTGTGGTGGCCCCCTTCCTACGGAATTGCCTACCTCTGGAGGTCAGGCAGGCTCCAACATTGTATTACTTCCAGCACCCCCTGAAAACGTTCTTTTAAAAATGAAAATTTTAATATGGTATTGTTATTATTTTATTCTATTTGTTGTTCACCACTCTGAAATCTTTGGATGGGGAGCAGTATATAAATATTGCAAATGAATAAATTAATAAATAAACTGAAAGTGGCTGCCCAGCTGCATTCCCAGTGATTCCCAGAGCTGCATTCCCAGTGCACACCTTGCTTCCCAGCAGAATTGTGCTCCCCCAGCCTGCCAAAGAGGTGTTTAGCCAGCTGAGGGGAAGGCAACTCTGTAGGAAAATAAGGTGCACACCTCGTTTCCCTGTGGACTTGCTGGGAGTCCAGTGGCCCAGCAGCAGTGATGGCTGCCCCACAGAGGCAGGGCACCTGGGAGGGGGGCAGAAAACTCCCTCTGGGGAGCTGCATGTTGTCCACCCTTGTCCTACAATCCCTGAACAAAATATTTTACATGTATTTGCACCAGTCTCAATAATACCTTTTGCGGAATAATCTGCCCTATGAGATACTGCCCTCCCAGTATGATCCACTCTCTCCTTGATTTGAGGCTTAATTTGAGTCCATTCTGAGTGTCCAGGTTTGGCTGTGGACCATGTGAAGAAGTAACAGAGTGTCTCTCAACAGGGGTGGAGGCTTTTTCCTTAATCATAGATAACCCATAACTCATTTCCGCACATGGAATTGGGTGACTGCAGGTCAATTAGATGTAATAGAAAGCTACGGTTTGCTATTTCCACATACTCGGCTTTGTGTGTCCCACTCAATTAGTAACATCCTAGCTTTTAGCAAACCATGGTTTGTTGTTACATTCCAAACAGCAAACTATGTTTTGTGTGATCCCTACAAACCAGGATCAAAGCATGGTTTCAAAGCCTGGCTTGCAGGGCACAGAAAATACATAGTTTGCGAGTTTGGATATAAGGGCAAACAACAAAGGGGGTCAAGAAAGGAGCACACAAACAGAGGGTGTCAAATCATCTAGACTAACTCAGTGATTTTAGGTCAGACTTCATTTCCAAAGAGCCTTCATAGTCATCCCGTCTCTTTTAAATGACCACATGCATAATCCAGTGGTCTTTCTCTGCATTGTGAAGATTCCAGTGCAACATTATAATTTGTATTTTTGTGAACCGCTCAGAGAGCTTCGGCTATTGGGCGGTATAGAAATGTAATAAATAAATAAATAAATAAAATATTTTTAATGTACAAATTTTCCTGCAAAATGCAGAAGTGAACTCAGAAATAAGCAACTATAGACAATGCAGTAGTAATTGCAGTAAGAAACAAAGGACCTAGAAGAAATTATTTTTAACTCCGCAGAATGGCAGGTGTCAAACAAATCTCTTAACTGGCAAAGCATGTCAAATATCAGTTATGGCATGCAAACTGCTAAGCAATATCTGAAGCCCTTGGTCTTTTCAGTCTGAAGCGAGAAGACCTGCAATAGAAAACTTTCCTGTACAAGGAGGACCACAGCCATGGGGGTGGGGGGACAATTGTGAATGTAAGGGGCGGTGTCTATTAACCCATAGTGGCTGCACAGTGGTTCTGCGTGATTGTGAGCCGTCAACTCACAATCACACTGGGCGTTTCCTTTCAAAAGTGTGCATTTTCAAAGTCTCGATGTACTGCGATGTTGACCTTTGCTCTGAGGTCGCCCCATTGTTTCCCAGCTTCGGTTTGGGTTATCCAGTGGGCATAGCTCTGGGTAAGCACAGGAATGCAGGGCAGGGAGGAGGCTTGACAAGGGAATGTGGTTTTCCTGGCCAAATAGCATGGGATCCGTCCTGCCCCATCTAGTTCTTGCAATTTCGCCTTGCAGCAGTTATGCTGAGGGCTTTTGAGCTAATCATCTGTGATATAGACACACCCCAGGACTTGTCCGTGATATTCCAAGCTCCTTGTGAATTTTCCTTTGAAGGTTTTCAAAGTAAGTTTCTAGCCAATATTCTATCCAGTTGCTTAATGAGACTTAAACTTACTCCTGCCCACCAGTTCTGTCCAATGAATAAAGGCACTGTAACAATTAACATACATTTGGGTGCATGGCAAAATATAAAGGCAATTTTATTTCATCAAAATATTAACTTTAATTATTTGCCACAAATTATATTACTTGTTATTAGTTTCTCTGCAGATGTAAGTCCCACTGAGTTTAATGGAGCTTAGTCCCAAAGAAGTGTGCACACGGTGCAAGCCTAGTCTTCCCCCCTGTACTTGTGAAGCCTAGTCTTCACAAGTACAGACTTGTGAACAAACTCCAACAAGCACTTTAAGTTTACTTCCCAAAATCCAATAAGATCTAGATTTAGCCCTGTGTAAGGAGAGACAAATGTTTATCAGCCCTGTGTAAAGGAGAGACGAGTGTTTATCATTTAAATGGCCTAAACATTACAGAATTAAAAAGGAACAACTTAGTATTCTGTGACATTTTTGGTTTGAGAGAGAAAGATACATAATTGAAAGGAAAGCAAGGGGGGAACCTGGGGAAGAGATAAATAAATGGCCAGGGTCTTCAGGGTCAAGAGAGGAGAGGAGCAGGTGGTGGAGCGGTTCAGGGAGGTTTAATGAACTGACTGACTTGCCCCAAACAATGGAAGGGGAACCTAATCTTACCCTTGGATCTGTACACATATGGACTTACAATAATAAATAAGTGCCACATGGAAATCAATCCATCAGCGCCATCTTATAGGGTGGACAGGAAGGAAAAGAACCAGACTGTAAGTATGCCTTCCTGCCCCCGCTCACAAAAACCTCAGTTAAAAGTAAATCTGGTTGCATGTATCCATTTCAGTACTTTTTTCTTCCCCAGTTGGCATCTGACAGCCTTTTCAACTTAATTGCTTGCCTTAACAGGCCTCACTAATGGCACCATTAGCAAGTCTCACTGGGCAATAAGATCACCAGCATTATTATTTTTTTCTGGAAGGATTTCTGCTCGTTGACCATTTCTGCTTCTCAGACAAGCACTAAAAGCACAACAGCACAACCAGAAAAGAGAAGGGGGGGGCTGACAACTCTATAGGATACTTCTTCCAAAAAGTCCAAAGTATTGTAAAGTTTTAAAGATGTTTATCCATTTCATCATTCTATGGATCAAACTGCACTTCAGTTTGTTGATTGATTTTATATTGTTTTAGGCCTTATTGAGTTTGAGCTGAGAACCTGTGAGAGTTCAGTGGTTGGTGGGCAGGGCTGGACCAAGATATTTTGTTGCCTGAGGTAAAGGATAAGATGGTGCCCCCACCCCCAAAGTCTGTATACAAAAGCTGGCCACACTGGCAGTTGAATCTTAATTCCAACACTGGTGAGGCACAATCTCTTCCACGGCACCCGAAAGCAAGAGTTTAGCTTATCCAGCGCAGGCCAGATGGTACACACAGTTTTGTCCACTCTTTGTCCCTTAGTACCTGTTACCTGTGACAGCTGCCTCACTCTGCCTAATGACAGGGCTGGCCCTGCTAAGGGCAAAGCAAGGCATGGGAGTTGCAGAGCTGTCTCTGTAAGTGTGGGTCTGTCCACATTTCCAATCATGTACAAAGCAGGTCTGGTTTTAAAGAGCCAGTGTGGTGCAGTGGCTAAAGTGTTGGACTGGGAGTCGGGAGAGCCAGGTTCTAGTCCCCACTCAGCCATGGAAACACAGTCACACACTCTCAGCCCAACCCACCTCACAGGGTTGTTGCTGTGAGGATAAAATGGAGAGGAGGAGGAGAAGGAGGAGGAGGATTATGTACTTTGGGTTCCTTGGAGGAAAAAAGGTGGGATATAAATGCAATAATAAATAATTAATAAATAAATAAAATGAGAGTTTAGGGAATGCTGAATTCTTCCTCTGCCCACCAACCACCTTGCCACAGCCTCTTTCCACCACTTTCCCCTCTGTTTGACTCAGCTCCAGTTAGCACAGGAACATAGGAAGCTGTCTTCTGCTGAGTCAGACCCTTGGTCCATCTAGTCAGTACTGTCAACGCTGACTGGCAGGAGCTCTCAGGGGTTCCAGGTGGGATCTTTTCATCACCCTACCTGGAGAAGCCAGTGATCGAACCAGGGACCAAACTGGGGATCTAAATCCTGTCATTTTTTCCTGTATAATATTGCCAGGATTCGATCATTTCTGTCTATCTCTTCTGCCAAGACGCTTGTTCATGCACTGGTTATTTCTCGGTTGGACTACTGCAACCTTCTTCTCTCTGGCCTTCCTTCTTCTCACATCAGTCCACTGGTTTCTGTCCACCACTCTGCCGCTAAGATCATCTTCCTGGCTCGCCGCTCTGACCATGTTACTCCACTTCTGAAATCTCTTCATTGGCTTCCAATTCACTTCAGAATCCAATATAAACTTCTCCTGTCGACCTTCAAAGCTTTTCATGGTCTAGCTCCTTCCTATCTCTCCTCTCTCATCTCACACTATTGCCTCGCTCGTGCTCTTCGCTCCTCTGATGCCATGTTTCTCGCTTGCCCAAGGGTCTCTACTTCCCTTGCTTGGCTTCGTCCATTTTCCTCTGCTGCCCCTTACGCCTGGAACGCTCTTCTAGAACATCTGAGATCCACAAGTTCAATCGCAGCTTTTAAAGCTCAGCTAAAAATGTTTCTTTTTCCTAAAGCTTTTAAAACTTGATGTTGTTTGGACTTTACACTGTTAGTTTTATCCTACCCTGTGCCTGTTTACCCTACCCAGTGCCTGTTTACATTCTCTTCCCCTCCTTATTACTTTACTATGATTTTATTAGATTGTAAACCTATGCGGCAGGGTCTTGCGATTTACTGTTTTACTCTGTACAGCACCATGTACATTGATGGTGCTATATAAATAATAATAATAATAATAATAATAATAATAATAATAATAATAATAATTCTGTGTACAAAGCATGTGCTCTGTCACACGGAGCAATGGCCCCTTAGCAGAAGACAAAATTTAAAGAACAGACTGAGGGAAGGTTTAAAGGGGAGAGTAAAGTATCACTCACCCTCACACCCCTTATATTTTTAAAACTGAACTCACAGCCTATGATAGGTCAATATATTGTGACTGAAACAACATGGCTACCTGAAACAATATGTCATATGCTCAAAGAGATATTCAAAATTTGGACAGGCAGAACCAAATTTTGGAACTATAATCAAATTTTGGAGCTGGAATTATATGAATATATTAGGAGGTTTGAACAATTCAACACGTCAAGACATCAAAATCCACATTTTTATGGACAGCCTACTTATACGGACTAGATCATATTAGGATACCCATATGAATTGTCAGCAATGATCCGAGAGCCAGTATAGTCCATTGGGCAGAGAGTTCAAACTGAATCTAGGAGACCTGGGTCCAAACACCCATATATTTATATTAACAGGCTGAGTGCCCTTCGGTATGACTCTCAGACACTGACCCGGCTCGCACAGCATGGTGGGTCATCATGGGTTGAGCCATGGTGTGTGCTGGGCATGTGTAGCCGCTGACTTGAATATGCAACTCGCGACTAGGGCAATTAGGGTTAGGGCCATGTCATGCTAACCCAACCAGCATGGGTTATTCAAGGTCTAAACAACCCTCGTATAACCCTCAATTAATAGAGTTATGTGAGGGTTGTTTAAACCTCAAATAACCCATGCTAGCTAGATTTACATTGATTGCTCAGCAAACTCTGCAAACTCCTCAATGGATTAAATAACCCATGATAACCCAGCTGTGTCATGTGAACCACCCCTCTACGTACCACCCGTAAAATGACTTTAGAATTTATTGTTGGGTTCATGTGACCAAGTAACAATGTAGGGTTCCATAAATAGTCAGTGATACAGCAGCTCAAGCTACAAAAATATAAGATGGATCTTTGCTTGGACACACAAACGAAAGACACACTCATGGTTATGGCTCTGTTTGAACAAGTACTTGCCAATTAAAGTAATTCAAACAAATCTCTTATTCCTTTAGGAAAGTGCAGAGGAAGGGCACATGCAAAATAATTCTGTGCAAGCTTAATAACCCATGGACAAAAGGAAAACATTCTAGCTGAGAAATAGAGGAAGAAGTTAAATAGCAAAACCATAGAGCAATGGGTCACCTACTACTTTTGTAAATTTAAGCAAACACTAATATAAATGAACGTTTCCTCATTGGGTCAGAGGCTCTGAAATGAGTGACAATTGTAAAAGTTCACTAAGCAATGAACTGAGGCATTTTCCCTACTCAAAGCCTGCTTTAAGCCAACACATCCCAAAAAGAAACAATCACCATTTCCACAGCTATTTTGACTGCTCTTGCCGCACAGCTACATGACCACCACACGACACAGTAACCCATGATGGGTTAATAACCCACTCTGTAGACTGTGGGTTATCAAAGTGGGCTATTTGGGTGAAATAAGCCATTGTGGGTTAAAAAAAATCCTCCCACCAGATGACACAATAACCCATGGTGGGTTTATTAAGCCATCGTGGCTTCATTAACCCATCATGGGTTATTGTGTCATCCGAACCCAGTCATTGAGTGGGTTCACATTGGGTGACCTTGGGACAGACGAGGGCCATTTCTACACCTGCCTTTTTTCAAGGGATCATCCAGGGATCATCCCTGTGCATGCAAATGACACAGGGGATCCCGGGAGCAGGCAGGGACGGTCCCTTCATTTTCCTGGGATAATCCTTAGGGGTAGAAAGGGCCACCATCTCTAAGGATAACCTATCTCACATGCTTGTTGTGAGGATGTCATTGGGGTGGGAGGGGAGCTTATATGCTGCCCTGAGCTCCTTGGGAAGAGTGGAATAAAAGTATAACACTAGTACAGCCTTTCCCAACCTGGTGCCCGCCAGATGTGTTGGATTACAACAACCAAATAAGACAAAGGGAGGGAATCCTCAACAGAATTCTCAACCCAGAACAAAATTACAACATCCACTATCCTCAGCCCCATCATCCACAATGCTACATTCTGCCTGGGGATTATGGGAATTGTAATCCAAGATATAAAGCAGGCACCAGGTTGGGGCGGGCTGGAGTAGTAAACAACTACCAGCTGTCTGAAATATGCAACGCACATCTTGTCCAAATAACCTCTTTGATTTACTGCTTCATGCTATATTTAAAAGGCAGATGTATTATTTCTGAACCTAAAGGATATCACCAAGTTTGGTACTGATAGTCAAGTAAAATTTCCCAATATCCCCCAGGAACAATCCATTGGCCAATCCCACAGGGGTACTTCATATATGGGCAGGGATTAATCATGGCATGTAGACTGGCTGGCTTTTAAAACAATTAAGATTGCAATCTTATGGATGTTTAGACAGAAAAAAAGTCATTCGGCTCCCAGCATTCCCTAGGGTGGGTTAGGATTGGTAGCACATTTTTCTGTCTAAACATGCATAGGATTGCAGCCTAAACCAGATAATGTAGAAACTCTCTGAAGTGCAGATCCTAATAATTTCACTTACTGTGATCCTCACCTGAATAAACTATTTACATATCTAAAGATATAAGAGAAGCATCCTAAAAGGTATAGTATTGCCACACAGAAAGCTCCTGTTTGCCTCTGATATTTCCCTTCTCCTTCCACAGGACTCAACTGTTTTTGTCTCCTCAGCTACCACTTCATGACGGGAAATGGAGCCACATCCACTTCCTGCATTACATATAATTGCTATTCAGAAGGCAGGCAGGTAACAGGCTATTATTCTCTCCAATAAGTATGTGGTCTCCTGCCTCACTAAACTTTTATTTCACAGATTCCTAGATCTGATAGTCTTATAAGGAGCATAGTATGTTTTTCCCTACTCTTTTAACCTTCAACTGCTACTTCATAATAATTACACACACACACACACACACACACACACACACACACACACATATTATTATTATTATTATTATTATTATTATTATTATTATTATTATTTATTGCATTTATATCCCACCTTTTTTCCTCCAAGGAACCCAAGGCAATGTACATAATCCTCCTCCTCTTCTCCATGTTATCCTCACAACAACAACCCTGTGAGGTAGGTTGGGCTGAGAGTCTGTGACTGGCCCAAAGTCACCCAGTGGGTTTCATGGCCAAGTGGGGACTAGAACCCGGGTCTCCTGACTCCCAGTCCAACACTTTAGCCACTACACCACAATAAATGGCCATTTGTGGCTAAAACACAGGGTTTTGTTTACTAATATAAATTTGTCACTGCACCCTTCTATAGATTTTTCTTGTACTGTGTGTCACAGATTCATGGCACATTTGACTTTTTACCACTGGCATCAATTACCAGTACCTGTTACACAATTGCAACAAGCACAATATGAAACTGTGTTTCTGCCCAAACATCCACAAACCAGAATTGTCAGATCAACATTATGAATTCAAGAAACTCTTTGGAACTGTGAAATACAAGAACAGATTTTATGTTCTATCAAGCGGTGATGTTATGAGGCAATATCTTTTACAATCCACAGGGCCTCCAAGTTGGCTCTTTTCTACTTATGGGGTGCAAAGCATAAAACTTCCAAGCAGAGTGTGTTAACAATTTAGTTTCAGTTCAGATCTAGAGGTGGAAAATTTAAAAACTCAGCAAATCAAGGAGAATGACTATTGAAAGCACAAGATGCATGAATGAAACTGCATTAAACATTCCTCCTCTTTTCCTGTTATCCCCCCCTCCCGCCTCCACCACAAATGTGACTCTAGGTTATAAAAAAGGGGGAAAGAGAGCTAATGGGGGGAGATAGAAGGCTTAACTTTTATTTATTTTAGTGTGATCATTTGGATTATGTTGGGGTGGGGGGGGGAAGTATTAATGTATAATCTTTTCCCTGCGCTATACAACATTGCCTGCTTTTAATTTGGTATTAAATTGAAACACTCATTTTGAGTGGCTTTGAACGGCAGCCAAAGCTTCTGCCTGCATTGTGTTGGCAGCTGGGGAGCCTTCTCAGCCTTTTATCCCCCCCCCCTCCGCTTTCTCCTTCTCCATCCACCATGCCTTTTTCAGACAACTGAATGCACTTGTCACAATTCCAGGGTTTTAAGCTCTGCCTTGTCTTCGAGTTGACATACCAACTGACTGACAACACAGGTGAATTGGAGCAGGCTGCCCTGACTGCTGAAGTTTGCACACTCTTTATACAAATGCCACACTAATTCCTAACAAAATGCCAAAGCTGCGAACATCTTGGCTCCGTTGTCAAGACGGCACCAAGAAGTAGAAAACTGAATACGTAAATAGCAGAGGCACATTCAGGGGTGGGGTGGCAGGAAAACCCTGATCTTAGACTTTCACTACAGGGACATGGTTTGGTTTAGTTTTGGGTGTTGTTGTTGTTGTTGTTGTTGTTGTTGTTGTTTTGCAAGGTTTAGTACATGTTCAGATGAGGAGAATGAAACTGAAAGAGTGATACAGAACAGGCCAAGCTAGGCTATGTCAAAGGAAGCAAAAATCCACTTCAGTTAACTGGTTATTCCATTATTATTATTATTATTATTATTATTATTATTATTATTATTATGAACAACATCATTATTATTATTATTATTATTATTATTATTGCATTATAACATTTTACCAGAGGCTACTCATAAAACAGCTGAGCAAGAGGCTGGAGGTTGCCTTTATTTTAAACCTTCAAAACACAAAGTTCTGTGAAACTAAAGAATCCCTTGCAGCCTGGACCCTTTTGCTTAATTATTAGCATTCACAAAAAAGGAAAGGCCGGGGGAAGTGGTCTCTTTTCAACTAGGTTATGAAGGGAGCTCTGCTTATCACAACAGGTGCATAGGCCACTCACAAAACCAGAAGCAGCCAAACACTGAAATGCTCAGAAATTGCTTGTTCTCTTTGTCAGCTGCTCACACAAGCAGTGTAAAGCCTACTTGGAAGGAGATATTGTGTCCTCGTAAAAGGACAGAAGGTGGGGGGGGGGACACACACGAAAGGTTAAGATTGAAAGGAGTTGGGGAGGCCAGAGGAGGGGAAGAGAAGGCAGGCAAAACTCAGCATGCTGCTGCCAGAAGACATTCAAAATACAAAACAGGAGAGGTGATAGATTAAAATCTAGATAGACTGGAGCAAATTGATCTGGGGATACTCAAACTTTTGAGTTACATCAAAATCTAGTTAGCCTAATGTATGGTGCTGTATAATTCAAAAGCTTGCATATTCTTACAGTACACAACAGTCAGTGGCCCAATTAAAGATAACATTGATCCTATTTTGTATACCTTCTCACAATACCACCACAACGGCTATCTATTGCAAAAAGAAAATGGAATAAAACGGCTTAAAAACTGTGCACCAATGCATTTAAGCAAACAAGATCAGAAGAGTAATGATTTCATGAACCAACAACCTAATGCTTATCTTAAATAGTCCACAGAAATATCTAATGAGAATTTAAAATGCTTCTACAATATCTGTGCAGAGAGAAATTGGTTGAGGTCTCTCTCAAATAGCTCCCTCCAATAGGCTCCTAGAATATATCTATTCCTTCTACATACAACATGCATGCAGCACATGCACAACTGGTTGGCAGGGAACAATTGCTCTTGCTGAAAGGGAATAAATCAGAGGCATATTATGAGTAAAAATGAGTGAGTGTCAGACTCTGAATGAGGGTCGGCCCTATTATTAGATAGAATGAAGCAGTTGTCTCAGACAGCAGATGCTGGCAGGTGGCAGCAAAGTGTTGGAGGAAAGAGCAGCGTGCCACACAGCCTGCTGTCTTCTCCCTAAGCTAGCCTGATGCCTTCAAATGTGATGACAGTCCCATCATCAATGTTGAAAGATTTGATTGCCGGTCCAATTGGCTTTTGAGCATGGAATGAGAGGGGGAGACATCTTGTTCTTTGCTTCAGGCAGCAAAATATCTTGGGTTGGCCCTGAGTTGAAGTACTTTACACATTCTCTCTTTGTACTTTCAGATGTAACATCTGAATGGAGACTCACACATCTCCACTACAGTGATATATTGAGTTTAAATGCATATAGTTTACCCATGTACATATACTCAACCACCCCTATGGTGTTTATGAAATATGTGTTTGCTCTTGGCTTTCATACAGCTCCCAGCTGGTTCCCCATTTAGGTATTCAACAGATCCAGATTGCTTCACTTCAGAGATGGAATAAATGAGCCACTGTTAGACCATTCACTGGGTCCAAAACTTGAGTAGATATTTCAATATTTACTCTTAGGCCCTTTCTACACCTAAGGATTATCCCAGGAAAATAGAGGGATCATCCCTGCCTGCTCCCGGGATCCCCTGTGTGTCATTTGCATGCACAGGGATGATCCCGAGATGATCCCGGGGGAAAGGTGTAGAAACGGCCATATATATACTTTCTATAACACTTTCAGCTTGAAATGACCCCAAATATTAGTTGCTTGGGGACAAAAATGGTAGAGAATTGTTGCCTTTTGCCCTGTTTGTGGGCTTTCTGGAAGCATCTGACTGGCCTCTTTTACATAGTACTTTCCTGACTTTTCCAATTCCAGTTTAAAGATAAAGAGCCGTAAGAACTGTTGGCCATCAACAGTTAGCACTTGGACATCAAGCAGTCACACAGGTTACAATATTTATGCAAATCAGTGTCCTCTTTTTTGGTGATTCATAAGTGGCCACCCTACTGGCCACATGGGGAATAGGATGTTGGGTTACATGGATCTCGGGCCCTTCTTAGGCTATTAACTCTAACCACTAAATAACATCAACTCTCTGGAATACGAAAATTGCTTGCCATTTTTTTCAGAGCAGCAATCAGAGCCCATCTAATTGCTGTTCTTCCAAGAATATAAGAACAGATACTGATGCTGGAAGTAGTGGTAGCCATTGATAGCCTTATCCTCCAGGAATTTGTCCAATCCTCTTTTAAAGCCATCCAAATTCTTGGCCATCACTACATCTTGTAGAAGTGAATTCTGTAGTTTAACTGTGTGCAGTGTGAAGAAGTATTTCCTTTTATCTCTCCTGAATCTCCCACCAATCAGCTTCATGGAATGACCCCAGTTCTAGTGTTTTGAGAGAGGGAGGAAGATGTCTCCCTATCCACATTCTCCACCCCACCTCTCTCCTTACATTCCTTTTTCCCAAGCTAAAAAATCCCAGCTGTTGTAACCTTCCCTCATAGGGGAGATGCTCAAGCCCCTTGATAATTTCAGTTATTATTATCATATTGACTTCTATATACTGCTGATTATAGTAAAATCTCTCAGCAGTTTACAATATTAAAATACAATATTAAAAACACAATATGAAAACACAGCATTAAAAACACTTGCAACTACAGTAAAAGTCAAGAAGAAGTAAAATGGAGTGGCATAATTATTTTTATTTACAGTCCAGGGAAAGCCTGGGTGAACAAATGTGCTTTCAGGAGGCATTTAGTTGCCCTTTTCTGTACTTTTTCCAGCTATACAATATATTTTTACAGGTATAGTGACCAGAACTGTACACAGTATTCTAAGTGTGGTCACACCATAGATTTGTGTAAAGGCAGTATGATACTGGCAGTGTTATTCTCAATTCCTCTTCGAATTATGCCTAACATGGAGACTGCCTTCCTTACAGCAGCCACACACTGGATTGACATATTCATGGAGCTGTCCACCACAACCCCAAGATCTCTTTCTTGGTCAGTCACGACTAGCTCAAATCCCATCAGGTTATACTTGAAGTTGGCATCCCCCCCTCCCCGCCCGGCCAGGATGCATCACTTTACCCTTCCTTACATTCCTTGTAAGTCTTGTGTTGTATTCCAGGCCTCAGAAGGAACTAAACCTTTCCCTCATTACTTCAGTTTCGGAGAGTGATGTCTGGCCCATGCTATCCCCATTCAGTCTTGTTATTTATTTATTTATTGCATTTGCATACCGCCCCATAGCCGAAGCTGTCTGGGCAGTTCACATAAGATAAAAACAATATACAAAAATTAAAAACCACAAAACCATACAGTATACACATATATTTAAAACCACTATAACAACTTTTAATAAAACCTAAGAGCCTGAAAAACAGACCCAGGCTCATTACATGTTGCTAAATGCCTGGGAGAAGAGAAAACTCTTGACCTGGCACCTAAAAGATAACAATGTTGGCGCCAGGCAGGCCTCATCAGGGAGATTGTTCCACAGTTGGGGGGCCACCACAGAGAAGGACCTCCCTCTTGTTGCCATCCTCCAAGCTTCCCTCAGAGTAGGCACCTGGAGGAGGACCTTAGATGTTGAACGTAGTGTTCGGGTAGGTTCATGTTGGGAAAGGCGTTCCGTCAGGTATTGTGGTCCCAAGCTGTGTAAGGTTTTAGAGGTTAAAAACAGCACCTTGAATCGGGCTTGGAAACATACCTATCAGTCTGGCCACCATCTACAAGTGTCAGGGTTTCCTCTGCTCTTGATTTGTTGATATTTAGAGCCTTTGGGGGCATCCCAATGTTCCACCATGCACTACAGCAGTTTATGATGTCCGCAAGCTGCTGCTGTGCTGTGTCATCAGGATATTTCTAACAAGGCTTTATGATACCAATTGGTGTTCCAATAGAATTACAGAGCTACTGTCCATAAATGTTTGTGTACATGTCTCAGGATGCTTTGTTTGGGGTTTTAAATCCGCTGATGAGCCTAATGTCTGCAGTATTGTATGTCTCTATCTTTCCTCCTCTTTAGAGACTAAAACATCAGAAATGCCTCTGAAGCAATGTACTCAAGCTGTAACACCCTTCTAATCCAGGGATCTCTCTTGAGTGCTGCATAAATTTTGCTCTGTCTTCATGGAGCCTGATGTTGCTTTACATCTGGTGGATCTTATTTTCTAAGGATTAGGATTCTGTTTATTTTAACCAGCCATGGAATGATGTGCAAACCAGTTAGCTCTCAGATAATGATTGCACCCAGAACCAGGCGGTCAAGCCTTCCTCTCTTAGAAGGCATGAAAAGAAAGTACCACAATGAAAACAACCAGGATCAGCATTATCCAAAAAAGAAAGATCAAAGGACACCCCATGGTGGGGGGGAAATGGTCTTTGGTTGGCGTTATGGAACAGGAAATTTCTTAAAGCCAAATCTTTCTGGGCTCCTGTTAAATGGAGAACATGATGAAGAAACTCTCTTCGAGCAGAAATTCCTAACATCTGTATACAACAATTTGAAAGACTTTTGTTTCTGAAGAGTTGAATATATTCTTCAGTCTTGAATTAAACCAAATTGTGTTTAGGATGTCTGTAGCAAATATGATCTACACAAATTAGTGGACTACAGCTCGTAGCCTGATGAAATTGTGATGGGAAGATAATGGCAGGAAAAATATGAATGCAAAACCAATCCTGTTTAAAGGCAAAGAACCCTAAGAAGGGAGGAAAGGGGCTTTGGAGTTCCCCAACAAGGTTTAGTACCTGGACAATGGCCTGAACAGTCACACAGGTTGCCTGGTCACAATATTCTCCATTATGGTGAGATGCCTTGTATTTCTATTCTAAATTTGTACCTGTACATATAGATTTGCCTATACAAATATCCTCTTCCTTGATAATGCATTTTATAATTTGTTGTAAACCACTTTGGGAAGTGGTAAATAAATATTCTAAAATAAATAAATTCCTATTTTGCAGTGATGTTTAAGTGCCCACTCTAAGTGGCATACATTTCCCCCCTCTAGACTGCCACCACCACCCACACACTTCCACCCTAGTTCTTGCAGGGCTTTAGAAGTAGGAGTCCCTCTGCTGCAGATTCTCTGCCACCCACCACCCCCACCCCGGGCACACATAGGATTGCTCTGGCAGGCTACAATCCTATATCCACTTATCTGGGAATAATCTCTTTTGAAGCTGAAATTGGTTCTCCATTCAAGCCACTTGGATTCAGAGTTTTAAATTTCAGAATCCATTCTATTTCTTTTCTCAGCAGCAGTTTGTCATTATGTATACTAAGTCACAGAATTCAAGACCAACTGAGATATTTCCTGAGACTTTTCACCACCTGTAGCAGTGCTTTTGTCATGTATGCCATCCAGTGTAAATGCCCAAAGATTTGTGTAGGCAAAACAATCAGACCTCTAAAGTGACACATAGGAGAGCACCTCAGTATCATAAAGAACAACAGGCCAGGTGTTCCATTGGCAAGTCATTTTGCAGAACAACACCACTCCCATGCAGACTTTAAATTTTTGGCACTGGACAAACTTAGCATACATAATGACATTCCTTTGAATCAGCTTGCAAATACTCCCTCACAATAGCAGCAGGATCTCCTGACGAGATCTTCTACTTATCTCAGCCTCATGGCAACACCTGAGAAAGTCCAAAAAAAATAATAATACATGAACAAAATGCTTTTGGGTGGATTCCTGCATTGAGCAGGGGGTTGGACTCGATGGCCTTGTAGGTCCCTTCCAACTCTGCTATTCTATGATTCTATGAAGAACATAAGGAGGGCTCTTGTATGTCATTCTTCTCAATCGTCATTGATTATCACAGGAGGCAATCACCTTGCTACATGTATTTCTGCAAATATATTTTAACAAGTAAGGATTTGTACATTACACTTTTGTTAAAAATGATTTTTATATGACTTTTGTATGCATTTATCATTACACATGTGTACAGGCCCTAGTGCCTTCATGTAATGTAGGCCCTTGTGGCAATGTGCCTAATTAACCTTAAAATATAAATACATTTCTATGTTATGCGTTGTCTCACAAATGTAACCTAATGCATTTTTAATATTACAGCCACCTGAGGAAGGCCTTTGAAAGAACACAGAACAAAACACACCAGGCTTTGAAATAAAGAATTTCTTGCATCCTGTGTAGGAGTGGCCAAACAGCATTATCCCTCTTCTCCCCCCACCCCCCACCACCCCGCTTCTGTCTATGCGTTCATAACCATGGATATATGGCACAAACCATGTTATTGTTTCTCCTTCCACAGCCTCTCCCAAAAGACAGTGACAAATGTACTCTGTTTGACTAAGGATTGCTTCATATGAGGTATTTTATACCTGAAAATAGTACAAAACTCATACATATTGTGCCAGTTTGGAAGGTTGTCTATGTGTATAAATTATGCTTTTCTCTTACAAACTACGTGCAAGCATGTGTTTTGTATTGATGTATTTTGTGAGAAAAAGCCATGATTTACAAATGCAGGCTCCTTCCCTATAGAGAGCAAAATGTTTGTATTTGTACTTGGAAATCTCTTCTTGAATACAAAACGGCTTGTTTGAAGTATCCCTAGGTGTACAGTATATATAGGGAATAAGCGAGGGGATATGAAAGACATGGATTTCCTCAATTAAGAAGGAAACAGATAATCCTTGTTATACAAACACCTCAACATTTTAGTTTGGTTTTTCATTTTTTTAAAAATGCTTTAATATTTTGCTTTAAAAACAAAACAAAAAAGCTTATCATTCTCTATACAGCCCAATCCTATGCCCTTTTTTTTTTTAAATCGGTCCCATCGAATTCAAGTGGGCCTCATCTTGCTAGATGGTCCAATGTCTGACCATCAGTCCCTGCAGCAGGCAGATCCATATGCTTTTCAGCAAGATCTTTTACCATCCAGACCAGCCTTTCCCAACTGTGCTCTTCAGATGTTTTGGACTTCAATTCCCATCAGTCCCAGTCAGCATAGCCAATGGTCAGGAATACAGGCAGTCTAAAACATCTAGAGGGGACCAGGTTGGGGAACGCTGATCTAGGCTACACTAATGTGGTTCTGTCCCATGCTAAATATTGCTTATTTGGAAGGCCCTACTATTGAACTACTTCCACTGCCATTAGTGTCTTTTCCCAGCTCCTTAGCTGTTATCCCACAGCTGAGTAGGAGGTGGGGAGATTTGAGGGACTGTGAAATTTAAACCTGATTTCCCTGTCATCTTCCCCTCCGACCCATGCTGAGAGAGAATGGTGCATGTGTGTGAGAGAGAGTGAGACAATGGAATGTCTGTATGTGAATACAATGGGTTTGATCCTCGCCACCCCTCATATGTGGCCTCAGATTGGGGGCCCTCGGATTGGGGGGGGTCAGATTGGGGGAAGAAGTTTCCAGCCCTTCATTAACTGTTTTAGAACTCACATCTCATTGCTGGTTCATTTTCAGCTTTTGATCCAAAGAGACATCTAGATCCTTTTCACACGTAATGTGGAACAAACCAGGTCTAGGGATGTGCAACACTGAGAATTCAGTTCCTATTGAGCCTGACACTATAACACAGTGTTTTCATTCCGTTAAGTGGCAGGAAAGTGTAGTGGATTTTTTTTTCCAATTCTGGAAATGTTTTGCACATTTGCAGGGCAGGGGTTCACGCCATTTCCTGAAATGGTAATTTGCACAAATTGGTTTTTTGGGGTGTGTGGATCTTGAAATTTGTGCAGATGGGGTACTTTTTTTAAAAAAATCCCCCAGTCTTTCACAAGTACTCAAGAGTGCAAATTCAGCTGTCTGATACATTTAGTATTGCCTTGTCAATATCCTTGTATGTTTCAACTGTCAGCAGAATACCCAAGTTGAGTAGGTAAGGTACAAGGAAACTGACAAGGCAAGAGAATAACAATTTAGGAAAGGAGGAACCCATTTGCGCAATTCAGCAGAACTGAAAAAGAAAAAACATGCCTATGAAGTAAGCACATCAAATGGGAGGATATATCTCCCACCTGGTAATGTAATCCTCTCACTATTAAGTGTTGAACTGACACTTGTCAGTGCCCTCCTCCCTTTCAACACTTCCCTAAGTCTCCAGCAAGTCCAGAAAGAGCAGTTATTGGCTCCTCACTTTTTTTTTTTAAGGCTCTTTCTTGGAGTAGTTACTCCTGTTACACAAATTTCCCCTCTATTTACTTCCCAGTCTCTAAATTTGCACAAATTTAAAAGCTGGGCAGTAAGTGGAGGGGAAATTGGTTTTATACCAGTTTAATTATCATGATTTCATCGATCAAATCCTGGGCTCTGTAATCTGGTAAGGATACTGAGAAATATCAGTTGTTAGGGATCCTTGGGGCCAAAGCACACATTATGTTAAATGCGTATCCAGCAGCAATGTCTTTTTTTTTTACTTCATTAGCTGCAGCACCCCAAACCAGATCAGTACCCTAGTGTGGGAAGAAGGAGAGCTTTTAAGATCTGGAGCAGGCCTCTGTCACCTACTCTACCATAAAAATGAACCGACGACATAGCTGGTAGACAGACATTTAAAGTAATGTCTGTTTTGGCCCTAAGACCACATTGCAGAGCTACAGTTTCCAGGGTTTCTTAGAAGCAGGTTTAAACCTGTAGTGGGAACAGACTTGCTAGTTGGACAACCAAGATTTGCTTTTTGGCCAAAATCATTCAATGGAAATTGTTGCTAATGCTAGTGTGAGGAATGAGCTAAACTACTGGCATGCACAAAAATAATTTACAGTGCAATCCTGTGCATGTTTACTCAAAAGCAATTCCCACTGTGTTCATTGACATTTACTCGCATGTTACTGAGCATAAGTTTTCAGCCACGACCAGTATTTTAAAAAATAATAATCTAGAAAAATAAAACTTAAAGAAAGATACTGTAGAAGGTTAAGAGCACAGTTCTGTACATGTTCAGATTGGGGGGGGGGGAGCCCTATAACTCGCAATGCTGGAAGTTGTGGGAGTTTTTTCTGTCTAAAATTGCATAGGATTGCGCCTTTATAATATTTGGATCTTAAACTTTAGCCATTGGATATCTTGACTATATCTTCCCCTGAAAGCTCTTATAGAGGAAGATCTTTCAGAAGAGTCTGGCTAACTTTTAGCACACATTCTGTAATCTCAGTAAAATGAATGGGCAACTTTGCTGCTGTTACGGATTGATCCAAAAGACAAATTTAGAATCACATGTCCTGCATCTCTCATTGGATGATAGATTTTTCTAAAATAAGAACGGCTGTTGGGCAGCAAAACTGCACTTTTATCGTTGAACATCAAAGCAAAATAAATGCATTGTTCTATCCTTTACAGTTCCCTTATGGTATATAAACAGTGCTACAGGGATTCTGCTCTCCCCTACCCCTCATTTGGCTTGGATTCTGTAATAGAACAATCAAGCCATAACTTTTCTATTTATTTTCGAAGAGCTTGGAACTCAGTGAAATTCTGGAAATCAGACACACATTTGGCAACAGAAGCCTGTGCTGCAGTTCTTCAAGTCTTCATTGCAACTCCCTTCGATAGAAAGGCTATCCACAGCCATTTTGTAATGACCACTGATAGGCAACTGAAGTGTTTGCTACTAGGGTGCCCAGGCCCCAGACTTCTTCAATGTGCAGCTTTGCAGGGAAAGCCCCGTGGTGGCTGCGAAGCTGCGGCTGCAGCATATAATTGCCGCAGTACAGACTCACAGCCACTATGGAGCTTTCCCCACATATAGATGCCATCCTTCAAAGTCTTCCACATTATGGTGAGATGTACTGTATTTTCTGTTTAAATTACAGTGATTAATTCTAAATTTGCAGCTATACATATATATTAACATATGCAAATTTTATGCAAATCACTTTCCTTTTGCAGGGTGATGCCTTTCTTCTTTTCTGGCAATTCCCTAACTAAAGTGGAAGATCTGCAGCTCAATGGAAATACACAATTTTCACAGTAAAATCTGCATAAATATGCCTGGCATATATATTTCATGCTATTTCTAAGGTTTTGAGTTTTCATATAATTTAGAAATATAGGCAATGATTAGTAAATGAAGAAAGGAGCCACTACAAGAGAAATGGCACAATGGTCCCACTATCTGACCACCAGGAACTTTAGCCAGACTTCCTCTCCACTGTGGCTTTTGAGACACTAAGAGCGGAATCCTATACATGCTTAGACAGAAAGTAGTCCTCCCCAGTCCACCAGACTGGGAATGCTGGAAGTTGTAAGACTTCTTTCTGTCTAAACATGCATAGGATTGTGACCTAAGAAAGAACATCCACAAAATGCCCACTTAATAGCATTTGTGTATCCCTGGCTTTGGCAAAGGAGGTCAGGGCAATCAACATGGTGTTTTGCAATCTTATGCTCATACTAACCTTGTGAGTTAAGTTAGGGAAGATGTAAAAATTTCCCCAACCAACCCAGTGGGATCCATCACTGAATGGAGATATGAACCCAAGTTCCACAGTCCTTGTCCAACATCGGCTCCACCACCTTGGGTATAATGTTTTCAACCCTTTCTCTACATCTGTGAAAGCCAGAAACTTTTTTTCTTCAAATCATCATCAACAAAAAAATATGCCACTTGAATTCTGATACAGGCAGGCATTCTGCAAAGTATCAGGCAGATAATGTGGCTCTCCAAGAACTCAGAACAGTTAAAATCCAGTATAAACACCAATTGAAAGGCAACAAAAATGCTTCTGGAGGGGAGGGGAGGGGAGGGCATGATAGAAGGGTGACTTCCACAAACCTCCTCTCCCACTCATGGTCTCAGTGATGACAGTTGCTAGTTGGGGTGGTCAAGGATCTCTGCTGGATCTGAGTCCAGGCATTTATAGGTTTAAGACGTGTTTTGTTGCTTTGGATTTTTGTTGCTACCTTGAGAAGTGCAGTGTCCTGAAAACTTAGAATAACAAATTAATAAGAGCACACTATTGTGTATCTTCTCCCACATAAACCTGCCCAAACACTGATCGTGCAATCCTATGCATGTCTACTTAGAAATACGCCCCACTGAATTCAATGGGACTTACTCCCAGGTAAATATGTAACCTAAGGGTCTACATACTGGGTTAGGCTAGATCCTATACACCCTTACCTGGGAGTATGCCCCAATGAAAACAACAGGACTTACTTCTGAGTAGACATGTATAAGATTGTGCTCTAAATTATGTGTCCAGTACTTGGTGGTTATATTGTCAAAATAAATAAATAAATAGCCTCATATTTAATTATTTACATGTATTTATACCCCATTATTCAACCCAAACATGTTCTCAAAGTGACTTAACAAATAAATCAGTGAAATAAAAAGGCTCTGCCATGTTCAACATGTTAGAGTCTGAACATATGCAACAGATATGGAATCTGACTTGCGAGTTAATTGTCAAGAGGACCTGCAGGCCGTGTGTTCTGTGGGAGCAGACTGGGGGGCTCAGACCTCTGCCAGACATGCTCTCTTGTTCTTTTTTCCTATAATGCACTCTGAAAATAATCCCATTTTAAAACACAACCAGATGAAGGGGAAACTTCTCATGATGTCATTATTTTGATACCTCGATCCATTCCTTTCATGGCTGCCACAAATGGTGTTCAGCCTGCCCCTTGATGCATCCCGTGTGTTCATCTCATCCAATATGGCAGAAAGAGTTGATGTCATCTGCAGCTGTTGCACCATATTTCAAAGAAGCCATTAACCCTTCCCAGTAAAATCAGCGGTGGGAAGGAAGGAAGGAAGGAAGGAAGGAAGGAAGGGATTGATGAAGGCAGCTTCTGCCACGGCATTTTCTATGTCCGTTATTTGCTACAAACGATATATCTAGTGACCAGTTTTAAAAAGAGGAAGGGGATCTAAAGCCATATGGATGTAAATATGCCCCGTTCTGCTGAAATTGATAAAGCATTGTCACTTAATACAAGCAAAAGAAACTTCCTTTTTCTAGACTGGGTCAGAAATCTGGTACATCACAAGAATTTATCCACAGAGACAAAAATCTTAGAAGCATATTATTATTATTCCACAAATGAACAATTCATCATTAGCTTAGAAATCAAAGAGTGTTGTGGCAGTGCAGGTGTTAATGACTCACATTGCTTCTAAGTACAAAGCAATGGAAATCCATGCTTTGTCCTCTTATCTTAAGAGGAACTTTTGCTCTTTTCATGTCTTTGGTGTGAGTTAAGAATAGGAAGTTGCCCTAAACTGAGTCAGACCTTTCATCCATCTAGCTTAATATTGTCGACACACACTGGTAGCAGCTCTGCAGGGTTTCGTCAGGATTCTTTGCCAGCCCCTGTTACCGGAGGAAGCTGGGGTTTGAACCTGGGACCTTCTGCATACAAAGCATGTGTTCTACCACTGAGCTATAGGCCCTCCCCAAACATCTACGTTGTACAGCTCAGCTAACCTGGTTGACGTTTATCACACATCGTTTATTACTGATTCTGCTTGAACCCAGCACCTTCCCCAGAATTGCTCTCTGTGCATCTTGTTTAAGAGAAAAGCAAGTTTTTTTCTGCCACTATCTCACTGCCAAATTTTGGCAGCAAATTCAGCAGGAAGGGGAGGGACGCAAAATCAGCCAGCAGGGCTACATGCAGCTCACGAACAGGGGAAAGTGTGGACCTCTAGATGTTGGTGGACCACAACTCCCATCATCCCCAGCCAGCATAGCCAATGGTGAGAGATAATGGGAGTTGCAGTCCAACAACATCTGAAGGGCCAGATGTTCCCCATCAGTGCCTTAGACCTCTTAAGCCATCTTCTTTGTCCTACTGAGGGCAACTGGAATTATTTATAGGGGAAGAAGGATCTAATCCCTTTTTTAATGTCCTTTCCCCAGGTGTTGATGCCCCATGGCCCAGAAATTGCTATCAGCTCAGTGGGAGGGGAGGAAGGAAGGTACAGGTGCTGTACAGGGGAGCATATAGCAGCTTTCAAAGCAGGGAGTATTAATGGAAAGAGTTATAAGCCTCTCCCAGACCACCATTTCCCTGAGCTTCAAGCAACCTTGTGGAACTGCTAATTAGCAAAACCTAACTGAGTCTCTCCTGTATAACATCTATCATAGCTCTGAATTATTTGTGTTTTGACAAAAAGTGGCATACAGGATTTTAAACCAAGAAACTAGAGAAATAGCAGAAATGGAAAACATTAACAGTGGGATTTGTTTCCCTTGCAAACAGAAAATGTCATGGGGCTGTGTGTGTTTTTAAAGTTCGCAATACTGTTTTGTTCTCAAGCAATTAATTACCTTCAAACTTATACTTCAGGAATTCTCAAGGGAGGTAGTGAGTGATGCAAATTCTCCTTTCTCTTTGCATCATGGACTTTTGAAAGCAATACCTGCTGCAGACTCAGCACAGTAATAATAAGCAGACTTCTTTGTTCACCAAAACATCCCAAGTGCTATCATTTAAGGAAAGGGGAGGGAAAGGGGAGGAAATCACAATCAAGAATTTAAAATCCCAGGTAATATTGCCGAGCTGAACTTCACCAGAAAGCAGTTGTAGGCAATCCTACCATTCAGTATCTATAGAAAGGAAATACAGATTAGTATTAATACTAAGGGGAGGCTGGGAAAAAGTACGTTTTTGTCCTAGAGCTTTTTTAGATGACTGTTTTATAGAACGCTCATTACTGGCCACTCATGATGTTCACGGGTCATTCTGACGATGCCATCAGCGTCCATCTTCCCATACTAGTGCTAAAAATAAAACCTCTGAAAACCCGACTCCTTTAGGATCTACTGATATTTGTCAGGTTTTCCTGCTGAGTGCAGTAAAATGACCACTAGAGGGTGCTGTCCCATTCAACTGCATTGAGGCTGTACAAGCCATGTGGTCGCTGCTCTCTTCTTACTCTCTTCCTTGTGTAATTACAGCTTGTTGCAGAAGCGGAAGAGATGAAGGAAGCAGAGCCACAGTAAGGGAATGTGATTTCCCCCTGTCTGAAGGAGCTCCTACTGTTACGGACTAAAAAGGGGACTGACTTTCCCTACTGATGGACCTCTTTTAAAGGGGTCTCCAAAAAGATTTTTGGATAGGCTGCCCCCAATCAGGATGTACCTCCTGACACATCCTGCTCTGTCCAGCTGCTTAGGTAGTTTCTGGACCCTATTGCCAAGCACCCCCTGTCTTCAATTTAGCCCTAAGAAAAAAAATAACAGGAAAGGTTTTTGGGCTTTCTTTCCCAATGTTCAGAAATGCAGGACTTAATCCTTTTAAAAAAAAAACCATAAAAACACAAGTGGTAGTTTTGTGGCGATGTGGTCCTTCATGTGGAGAAGAGTTTAGTGAAAACAATGCAGCAAAATGTTTTAAAATAGATAAAAGGAGTTTATGGAGAGGAGGAAACATGGAAAGGCAACTATCACACACATACACCGAATTTCAAATAAAAACAGAAAGTCAGTCTAACTTGGTTAGGTACATATTACCTACTTAAGTATAGTTCCAGAGCATATGCAAAGAAGATGGTCTGAGAGGGAACATCTTGAACTCCAAGTAGGTAGATGGAAAGGCTCTCAAGCAGTGAGCAAATTCTCACTTTTTGGGGAATCTGAGTTCAGTAAAGACCATTCCCTGAGCAATTGCCTCTAGCCAGCAAGTTCGAAAACTATTTAGCTGCTGGATACAACTTCCTAATGACTCTAAACTTACATCTCAAAAGACACTGCCGGAACCAGATAGCCCATTATAAAAATAACTTATGTTTTTGTTTACTGGAGAACAAGAAGATCAGATAAGCTTATTCAGGCACCTGACATGGTGCCAACTTATCAAATGCTCTCTGGAGCACTTTTGAGCTACATCAGAATATATCACACCCACACTCACAAAAAGCATAAACTTGTTACCAGCAACCAACTGGAAATCTTCAAATGCCTCATCAATTTCACATTGGATTGATAAAGTATGGAACATGGCATATAATTGTTTTAAAGGAATGGAATATAGCAATCATGCAAAAACATAACTGAGCAAGTCTGAACAGTAAGTGGCCTGAAACAGAACATCTTTAGGGAAATGTGGGCCTAAACAAGCATTCAGTTAGTAGACCAGAACTATATAAATGCATGTACTTTAAGGATGTTAAGGATCCAGACCCCGTAAGATCTCTGCACCCATAATAATTTAGAGTTCTACGGCTTGGTGAACTGATTAGATGGTGAATTAACTCACTACATGATGAAAGGGTAAAGCTAATGAGAGAACTATTTAATACAGCTTACCTAGTGACTGCCTGGGTGCCAACTTAAGGAAAAAGGTAAGGACGCTCCAAAGAACTCCAGGGATGTCAACACTCGTTAAGGAAGATCTTTGAAATGAGGCCCTCATTGAAAGTATCAAAAACGTAATCATGTAAATCAATTGTAATTTTAAGGAACACACTTAAATATCATCTCACATAGCCAAGATATATATTCCTTTATCAAGTAAGGCAGAACCACATTTGAATCATGAACCAGCAGTGGAAGTGGACTCACCACGTTTTTTTCGACAGGTACAGGTTTGAACGCTACTCACAGTAGCTTATTTTCAAAATACTGTTATCCTCCACACAATGAGACAAATAAGGTACTGTGGGTAGATTATTAAGTCAGTGTGTGTAGTCTGAGTCATCCTCGCACCCCCTGCCCTTCTGCAGTCATCTTGCCCCAGAAGTGGCACTGCTTCACCCATTGACAAAATTGCAGCAGCCTGTTTTAACCTTCTACAACATCCCAATGAAAGGGGAAAGATATGGGGTAAAGTACATGGGCTTCCAGCATCAGCCCAACAAGGGGAAAGGGTGGATCTAAAGTGTGTAGGAAGTATGCAGGATTGGGACCAAACTTCATACACAACCTCTCCAATGCACCATCAAAACCCTGCACAATTACACACAAAGGAATGAAAACCCCGGGTGCACCAAAAAGGGGGTGATGCAGATAAACCCTTGGATGTTGGCAGGATCGGGACCAAACTTCATAGACAGCCTCCCCTAGTCAGGAGGCACCCAACACACCATCAAAACCCTGCATGATTTCACACAAAGGAACGAAAACCCAGGGTGCATCAAAAGGGGTGTGTGCAAATAAACCCTTGGAAATGTGCAGGATTGCAACTAAGCTTCATACACAGCCTTCATATAAGGATGCAAACAAGGCAAAATGACAGCCCTGTGCAGCTGCCACCACCCAACCGAGATGGTGTTTGACACTTGAGGAGGTTACAGAGCGCACTGTCAGAGGAAGGGTTAGGGTGGGGTCAGGCTGCAAGTGCAATCAGTTGCTAGGCAGATCATGGAAACAGATCTGCTGGCTGAAGGAGAGTGGGGGCAATGGTTTTGACTGCTCTTGTCAAGCGACTCTGTAAGTGACCAAAATAAACTACTGTGACCATCACACAACATGATAACCCATGATGGGTTAAGTAACCCACCCTGCAGACCATAGGTTATCAGAGTTGGGTTATTTTGGCCAAATACGCCATCATAGGTTTAGAAACTTCCAACAGATGATATGATAACCCATTGTGGGTTATCGGGACATCTGAACCCAGTCACAACGTTCTTTTTAGGACTGAGCTCAGGGGAAATATGTTCCTCCTGGATACAGCCAAAGCCAAATGTGCACAGTAATGATTGGGCAATCCCTATGCTGTCATGACTCTGAGGTAATTTCTTCCCTTCCTCAGGGCAATTCTCCAACTTTTATAAAAAGTTCATTACATTGTTTAATTTCTTTTAGTAAGACAATAAACAACTGTTAAATTGAATGTTTATGCATGTATAGAGGGGCAAGATATACTTATCAGTGTCTCACATTCTTAAGGCAGAGGAAAGCCAGGCTTGCTCTGAACACCTGTATGTTCTACCTTATCTACATCAAATAATGTGTCCACACCATAGATTCTTCCCATTTGAAAGCTCCTAGCACTACCAACCAACTGCCATTGTGCAACTGTTCAATCTTTCTTTTACTTGGTAAGAAAAAAGACAGAAGTAGCAATGGGAAAACATGGGAGGGTCATGAGTAGAAGGTGACATCGAGCATCATCAGACGGGTGGTGGGGGTGGAAATCACAGTTCTTACCATTTCTCCGCTCCCGCTCCTGTCCCACAATGCTTCCTTTTTCTACTGGGAGAAGAAAGAGGAAGTAAACAAAGACCATGTGTACAATTTAATTAATTGCTTACTACTTGTACTTTTATTTAATTATTACCTTTTTATAATATTATATTAATAGCCCCATCTTACTTTGCTGGCACTGGGAATATTATTGTGTTTACAGTGCTGTTCTGTTTTGCTGGTCTTGTGACTGTAATAAATTTTATAAGACCACGTGGCCCATTCAGGGGATGTTTTTATTACGCCCCTTTTCCTGCACACAACAGGAAATGGCGGCACATTCCTTTTTTAAAAAAAAAAAAGTCAGATTAAAAGGAGTCGTTTTGTTATGGAAAACAGGTTAGAAGGAATGGGAGGCGCACGGGAGGAGGACAACGTCATCTAAAGGATGCGCGAACGTCCATAAGTGGGCAGTAGTGAGCATGCAATAAACACTCGTCTGATGGTGCTCATTGTCCGGACGCCCTGTAAAATTCCATGAATGAGGCAGGGCAATTGCACAATAAATTCCTTGTCTGGCAGCACCCCATGAGTCCTGTGTGCAGTTTACATCACACCAACTCAAAAAGCCTGTGGCAGAACTGGGAAAATGTGCAGAGAAGTGATCAGTCATGGCTAGTCTTTCATACAAAGAAAGACTGGAAAGGTTAGGACTTGAAATCAAAAATATCACTTATCCAGAGGTAAAATAGAACTATGTAGGATTTACATAAAAGGAACAGTTCTTTGATTTGTTTGTTTTCCACCTCAGCTATTGCAGAAGATTATGGTTCAGTGAAATAAAGCAGCAATTTGTTTGTAAAGGTGTCGGGGAGTGTATATGTGTGTTATGACTCCATCTTGCCCATTACATGGACTAAATTTCTAACATTTACTTCTAGCTCTTCAAAGTCTTGGCTAGAAGTTTTATCATGTGCTTCCCATTAACATCAGAAGACAGAAGGAGAAAAAATCACATGTTAAACTCTTCAACTATTTTGGAAAATGTCACTCTTTCACTACTATTCTGTACTTTAAAAAAACAACTCCCCAAAATCCCTTAACAACTTTTGTAAACCATTTCAAGTATAATAGCCTTTTATATAGTATAGATTGAATATTTGCTTACACATTTTATTTTGCTTTATATTTTAAAACTCAAAAGACAGCCTCAAGATTCATTTTACTATGTAAACAGGAACATGTAGCATCTTCAGAGGCAATTTTAAGAAGACTTCTTAACCTGAATACAACAAGTCCTCACTAGCCTGGTGTTCTCTAGATGTGTTGGACTACAAGTTCCACCATCCCCAGCCAGCATGGCTAAAAGGTTGAGAAAGACTTCCCTTGAATTATTTCATGTCTCTCTGCATGGGGCCTTCTTCCATCCTGGTATTTCAGCATTAAATCAGAAATCCACAAGCAGGTACAAAGTGGAACTAAAGGAACACATTTGCTGAGATGGTTAGTTGCTTAAAGACTCATCCTTACTCTGATGTACTTGAATAGTCTACCAGTACCAGTATTCAATGCTCTTTCAGATTTACTCAATTGGTGGGATCTCTACTCACACAGCAGCCCACATGCTCTGTTATCAGGGATGAATGCGAAATTAGGGCAGTGAGGTGCCCTACTTTACAGAGGACAGTCCTCTATTTGAAGGTGTCCTCTGTTGGTATATGGTATGTGTCAATGGGCCCCAACAGTTGTCAGTGCACATCAATAACGCTATAAAGCAGTAGCGTGGCTCCTGCCCTTTATATACCACTTTCATAGTGGAATATCCTGCCTGGTGTAGATGAGCCCCTAGTCACAGTCTTCCACACTACAGTGAGATATTCTGCATTTCTATTTAAATTATAATAATCATTTCTATATCTATACACATACATTAGCATAAATACATTTTATGCAAACTGGTGTCCTCTTTTTTGTCCATTCACAAATAGCCACCCTGCTGCAAATGCACAAAGGCAACCTCTTAGATAGACAGGCTTAGGCCTGATTTGCAGACATGGGCAGATGAGGTGATAAGACTAGTTTCTCCATTGAACCGCTTCCGATTGCTAGTGGGGGCTCACATGACTTAATGACTTAATCCCTGCACATAGAAAAGCAGATGTTAGAAAGGTTCTAGCCTAGGAATGCCAGGGATTTTTTTTTGTATGGAGAAGTTTTAAGTGATCAAGTCTTACATTCCTTTCTGAAGCAGCACAGTCCATAAACAGGTTTCCACTCCCAACTATGTTGCTTCATGTGAAAACTAGGCCAAAGTCTCCATGCGGAGTACTTCTGCCCAAATGCACAACTTCTTTGCTGCCTATAACTGACCTAGACTATTTGAACCATCTAGGGTGAATTATTTAATTAATTGGGGCAGATGTGGCCATTAGAAGGTTGATAAGATGGTTCCTTCATACATCACCAATATTCAAAATACTGGACTTGACCACCCCCAAGCGCATATCACTTTACTGCAGCTTTCCATTAAGGAAATGTTATATGTTTTTTTAAAAAGAAGAAGATGATGATTAAATGAGTTTCAATTAGCTTCAATATCATTGTAATGGATATGTAAACCAAATACTCTGCCTTCCAAAGGCAGGAAGTTCCAAAGACAGGAACAGAGTTCCTCCTTCAAGCCAGTACAAGACAATCCTGTCAGAACAAAGAAATGGAGACTCTTTGTATTACAAGAAAGGCAGTTGGTTGAATATCCAATTGGGCACTGGTGCTTGAGGAAATCTGAATATATATGAAGCGCTTGGTGAAGGTAACAAAAAGAGTAGAATTGGAGCCTCTCCTGTTTTAAGGTGAATAAAGGGTTTCATTCCATGGAAAAGTTCCAGAAGACCATAGGGGATATTAGAATAACTGTCCAATTTCTTCTGCTCTTAGGAAACATCACAAGGGTTGCCCTGTGTGTGTGTGTGTATGAAGTGAATGATATAATGAATGGAATTCCTTGCAATCAGTAGGATGTGGTCTTGAGCCTGATTTTGCAACCATGAAGTTAAAAGACTCAGACTCATTGTTTGGTGGTGGTGGTGGTTGTCATTTTAAACTGCCACTTCAGAAAGCCCAAACTGGTCTGTAATTACTGCTGATTCATTCTGGAAGGCTACAGTTCATCATAGACGAGTTTTGGTCTCGCTGCCACGACTCATCCTTGAGATTTGCCAGTGAAGGCAACCAGTCCTTTGATCCTCCTAATGGAGAAAATTGGAGAGCATGCAATTAGCTCTGTGTCTTAAAAGGGTCAGGTCTGCCTGCAGTCAAATCTGATTTGTCTGCAACCAGATTCATCTGTATAACAAGGAGGAAAGAGACTGTTTAGAACCGGAGTCCATTCGAATTTAGCTCGAAGCCAAATATTAAAGTACTCATGCTCATTGCTTTGCTTTGTCCTTGTTTCCCAAGCAGATGGAGCATATATCAAGATGGAAGGACTTTGTAAGGGCTAATCAAGAAGCCTGTTTGTGGGTGTCCCATTGTGGCAATGACAGATGGAATCCAATCCTGGCCATCCACCAGCAGAATGGATTTCCCCTCCCCTTAAGGCCCCCCAAATCTGCTCCATAAGGTTGTGGGATTCTCCACAATAGAAATGAGGAACGCGCAGGGGTTTGTAGGGGGATGGGGAAACAAGGGGAATTCTACTCTCCTGGCATTGGATTTAACCCTAAAGCTACCTACTTGTTTTGTCTCAGTTATTCAACATGACCAGAAACTAATTTTGCATGTTACTCCACATCCCACATTGAGGAGTTGGCAGTGGCAAACAAATTGTTTGTGCCACAAGCAGGCAACCACTAAAACATGGTCAATTGCAAAGGATTGGATTCAGATTAAATTCAATTATAGTTAAATTCCACTGAAATCAATGTAATAACTTAATCTAGAATAACATCCCATTGATTTCAATGGAAATTAAGAATGACTAACTTTGCCTGGATCTAATCTAATCTGCTTTATGTGACCAAGCCATATTTGAAATTTTGGAAGGTTATTAAATTTTTACTCCAAGAAACAGCTTGCTGTTTTGGAAGGTGTTTTGATTACTTAGTAATCATCAGGCTCATCTACACCAAGCAGGATAGACCACTATGAAAGTGATATATAAAAGGCAGGAGCCACACTACTGCATTATAGCAGTATTGAAGTGCACTACAGGATCTACGCTACTACTTTATAGTGGTACTGATGTGCACTGACAACTGTTGGGGCCCATGACACATCTACACCAAGCAGGATATAGCTCTAAGAAAGCGGTATGAAAGTAACATGTGGTATGTGTCAATGGGCCCCAACAGTTGTCAGTGCACTTCAGTACCACTATAAAGCGCTAGTGTGGCTCTTGCCTCTTGTATACCACTTTCATACTGCTTTCATAGTGGAATATCCTGTTTGGTGTAGATGAGCCCATCGTAGTATTGTGACTGAAATTAAAACTCAATCGTCTGCTTTTTTGTCAATGGAAGATTTGTTGTTTTGTATGGAGTGAATTTGGATGGCTTGCAATTTTCATCAGTGGAATGACCTTGTCTCATTTATCCATTCATGTACTAATGATGTTCAGGCTGGACTATGGTAACATACTTTTTGTGGGGCTGCCTTTAAAGATGATTCAGAAATGTCATTTGGTACAAAATTCAGCCCCCTGGTTACTAGTGGTGGTTGGGCAGTCAGTTCATGTGGCACTTACATTGTACCAGCTGCATTGGTTTCCAATACGTTTCTCAGTCTAATTAAAGATTAAACACAACACTTTAAAAGCAGGGCTGATCAATCATAGAATAGAAGAATTGGAAGGGGCCTAAAAGGCCATTGAGTCCAACCCCCTGCTCAATGCAGCAACTTCTGTTCCTCCAGGTATTTCAGCCTACAACTCCCATTGGCCCTAGCCAGCATACCCAGCAGTGAGGGATGGTGGGAGTTGTAGGACGAAAGATCTGGAGGGCCACAAATTACATACCCCTGCTTTAAAACCTTGAACAGTTTGGGGTCAAGTTACTTGAAGGATGCTCTCGACCCATACCAGCCTGCCTGCACCTTAAGATCAGCAATGGTGGCCATTCTCACAGGTGCACTTCTAGAAAAGATTCCCCTCTCCCTTGAGGGTCTTTTCTGCAGTTGCCCCATATCTCTGGAATGCATTACCAATTGCAGTTCATCAGGCTCCATCAATACAGGCTTTCGGGGAAAGTCCTAAAGACTGGTTTGTTTTCCCTGGCTTTTGAATTGTGTTTTATTGGACTGCTAATGGCTTGGCTACAACTGTTTATTGCATTTTAGCATTTCTTGGATCAGATGTTTGTTTTTATCACTGTCTTTTATTAATTATTTTGTGTTTATGGTATGGCATTTTATCTTGGATTCCATCTTGACAAGGTCTTTAGTTTAAAGTTGGCCTAATGATATCTTCAATGAATAAATAAAATAAAAACAGAATTGTATCATGATTTAATGATGTTAGTTGTTTTGTGGAACTTTTGCTGCTTCTATTACTGCATCAGTTTTTTATTACAAATTTTATTTTATGCATTTTATTGTTGTAAGCTGCCTTAGGAGTGCTCCTGCTTAAATAATTAAAGACGCAATCATATGCATATTTAGACAGAAAATTCCTACAACTCCCAGCATTCCTCAGCCAGCCAGCATAGGATTACATTCTAAATAAATGTACATCTTTGGAAATGTTGGCTACTTCCATATAACAAGAGAACGAGTTAGCCATATCAGGACAACAGAGAAGGAATAATCTGTAAGGAAAAATTAACCAAAGTCCGCATCATCTGTGGGGAAGGATGACATAAAGCCTCCCAAATAGGGATGACATAAAGCCCAGTTTGGAAAATCTCAAGTTCAGAACCCCTATTTTATTTGCCCAGACTTCATCTTGACCAAGGACCAAGAGCCGAACTTGAAAAAACAAATCTCCTTAAAATACAATACAAGCTGATTGCTGGTTGACAATCAGCTTTGGACTATTTACAGGTGAATAGGATAAGCAGGAAAGAAGAGAACAGGCCTTAATTGTCAGATGGTCTTTTGGTATTTCAATAACACTATAATGCTGAAGCATGTATCAATGGAATCAATTCAGAAAGCTAGGAGGGATACGGATTTGCATTATCATTGAAATTCACTGTATGCCTTGTCATTTGGTTTGACATTCTTCTTTAAGTTATATTCCTGTCAGCAAGCTGCCAAAGAATCCCCTCAAGTAGAATTTCCATCTCTCCCCCCACTGACTGACTTGGTGCAGTCAAGCTGCTGAAATCCAAGAGAAAGGGAAACTTAAAATTGATTATAAGTATTGAGTTCCTATTCCAAGCCAGATGTGCCCTGCAGTTCCATGCATGGAGATGTATTTGCAAATAATAAAACATCGGCAAGCTATTGTGTTAGTGAATGGTGTCAGAAATGAAACAATGCAACGTCCTTATAAATATTCAGAGAGAAGTGAACTGAAGCGCTTTTGCTTTGCGTGTTGTGGTGATGCACATTAATCTACTTCCTCTTCAAATACCAAATACTGCTTAAATATTGCAGTCCTTACTAGAACATTTATTAAATCAGTTGCAAACCCAGACTCAATCTATATTCACATCTGGAAGAAAAACACTCTTATGTATAGGTTTAAAGAAACTATTGCATCAATGACCAATTGCAATGATAACCAAATTTCTCAGGAATCTGAATAAGCAACAGTTAATAAAACTAAATATAAGCTATAACAAGTAAGACTCCATACACATTACTCATGCTACAGGTCAGTTCTTCATACATCTTGGTTCCCAAGAAAAGGCTGTATCTCACTATTTGTAACAAGTAAATGCCAATTAATATCCAGCCAGAGTCTTCAAAGCATCTCACATAAAATATACCGTGTACAGATATTATACGATCGCCATGAGAAAGATGGCTAGCTGAACAATGCCAACACAGCCGAAAGCCATGGATCATTGTGTAAGCTACTAAGAAAATGTAGGGGGCTGGTTCGCATGTCATGCTAAGATACCATGGGTTAACCCCGGAGCACTGATATATATGCTAGCGCCCATTTTTGATTATGCAAGCTATTTTGAATATGCTTGTACATTTTAGTTTGTTCTAGGGTTATCTGATGGTTTTTTTAGTCCTCAAATAACCCGTGATGCCTGTATTCACACTACACGGCAAGCTGTGGTGCACCCCTGCCATGGCTTGCATATTCAAAATGGCAGCCAGCACATGTCTTGGAGCCCTGAGGGTGAATTAACCCATGGTGGCTTACTGTGACATGCGAGCCAGGTCAGGGTCTTTTAAGTTACCTACAGTGCCTCCTATTCTGCCTTTCCTCCAAGAAACGCAGGACAGAATCCACGGGATTATCTCATTTTATTCTCAAAACAATCCTTTGAGCTTGGTTAGAGGGAGAGGCCACAATTTGCCCAAAGCTATTCAGTGGACACAAAGGAGGGACTCCATCAATAGGACACAAAGCAAGCAGCTGCTTGTCTGCCAATGCTGTGCTTCAGTGCAAATGGCCAAAGGGTGACATTGCCTCTACCAGCTCACAACAACCCGGTGACACAAGGGGCCAATACAGTTCTATCTTGTATAAATCTATTGACTTTGGACTTGCTCCTGAGATTGCCTATCATCACTGCATATTTGCTTGACTGCCAGCCTCCTTCCCTTCAGATCACTAGCCCTGACACTCAGTAAGGGTCACAGTTTGTGAAGATATTTGAACCCAGGTCTCCCTAGTCAAAGTCCACAACTCTGTCTCCTATGGTACACTATGGGCCAAAACAGATGTTACTTTAAAACTGTGTTTAGCAGCCATGTCTTTTGTTCATTTTTATTGTAGATAGTTGCCAGGGGTCCCATCTGGATCTTAAAAAGCCTTCCTACCATCCTCACTAGGTTTCCAATCCAAATCAGGCCCCCCGCACCCATTCTAAAATAAAATACCCACTAGACAGAGATTTTAAATAATATCTGCTTTGGTCCTAGCTTTGAATTCTGAAAATTTCCCTTATGGAAACACCTTAAAACACAGTTGATCAGATATATGAAAAAAATTCCTAAGTCCAGGATGTTTCAAAGCAACTTAACCAAAAAATATATGTCGTCTCTGCCTGTTGTCTCTTATGTTTGCCAATCATGGGGTATTCCCCCAGAAGACTTATTTGCAAGATACCACTTCAGCTATTCAAAAATCTAAAGTTTTATTTTCTAGTAACTGTCCAATGTAAAATAGCATCAAGCAGGCAGAGATAGCGGATACATACATACATACATAGCAGGACTCCTGCAGGTAAACCTCGATTCCTCCTGTTATCACAACATATTTGACAGACCTGTTGTCATCTGTCTTGGACTTTCTGCCCTGTTCTAAGGCTGCCCACCTTTTTGATTTTCAAAATACTACATCTATATTTAAATATACGTTCAACTTTTTCTTTTAAAAAGCAGAATCAATGTTCATGAGACAAGTGGAGTAGGTAGGTTAGTAACATCACCAGTTCCAGCCAATCAGTACTGTGCACACCAGGATCTGCTGCAAATCCACAGAACTGATTTCCCTGGAGTTCTATATGAGAGAGAAGATGGTGTGCCTGAACAAAACACAGTGAGTGCACTTCCACAGCAGGCTCATTTCTCAAATTATGTATATCTGTATACACCCTTCAATTACTTTTCTTCCTTTGGGAAAGAAAATGTGCTCCCTGCTGTAAGTCAACTAGAAATAATTGACAGAGCAAATAGTAAGTTTTCGTATTACGACATCAGGATCTTGTCATGAAAAAATAAATATAATGATCCTACTCTCTTATTAGAATAAAAATAATAATAAAACTGACATCCAATTTTCTATAATAATTGAGGCATAACATTTATATGAGAACATAAAATACAAAACAGCTGTAAGTAAAACATGATGTGTGTTCCTGAAGAAGGAAAGCGCTTGCCAGTAAGAATATATTTTAACAAAATGAAAGATGACCTGAAATTGACTCTGGAGTTACAACCCAATATACTTATAAAATGGGGGTGGGGAGAGTTAAGGAAGTGTAGAGGGAAGCAATGATTATACAGCATTTTGATGGCTTTAGTTTATCTTTGGATGATTACTGAAGACAGAGCCAGATCTACTTTTGCTCCAAAAGAGAAGATTCTCTTGGGATTTTGGATCTACTATTTCTCTATCCACCAATTTGCTCAACATTAGCAAGGCACATTTTAAGCTCACAAAAGTATAGCAAAAATAAAGAGCAAACTTCAGTGAAGGAGAAAGGAATTATGATGCTGAAAAAGAAGTCCAGATGTAGCAGGCATATTGTTTATAAACGCTGAAACATTCGCAAAACTTTATGCAGGCCAGGTCTTTGGAGTGTAAGAGATGAGGGTCATTTCTCTTCTAAACATTCATATTGTTAACATTCCTCTTCATTTCAAAACTCACAATTCCGAGAGCAATATGCTGCTTTCTTGCAGACAGGTGACTTTGACTTAGAGCAGGCATGGGGAACCTGTGGCCCTCCAGGTGTTGCAGGATTACAACTCCTGCCACCTTTGACAATTTGGGCATGCTGGCTGGGGCTTATGGAAGTTGGAGTTCAACAACATCTGGAGGACCACAGGCTCTCCAGATATATACAGTGTACAAAAGGAAATTTCCAAGATTAAACCCTTTATATTTCAAGTCATTTTTAAAAAGCTGCTAATAATACATTTTACTGTTCTAAACATGACATTCTTGCTCTTATGGAACCATAAATCCACTAACTTCTCATGGTTCAAAGTATGCTGATGACACCCAGCTCTGTTTCTCTATGACATCTGAATCGGGAGAGGCTGTGCACATTCTGAACCAATGCCTGGATACAGTTATGGCTTGGATGGAGGCCAATAAACTGAAGCTGAATCCCGATAACACAGAGACTCTGTCGGTTGGTGGTTTCCAGGTCCAAAAATTGGGGTGTTTGCCTGTTCTGATGGGGTTGCGCTCCCTCTGAAGGAGCAGTTTGGGGGTGCTCCTGGATCCATCTTTGTCACTAGAGGCCCAGGTGACCTCGGTGGCCTGGAGTGTCCATTATCAACTTTGGTTGGTACACCAAGAATGCCCATTCCTGGATAGGGATAGCATAGCCTTATCATTCATGCACTGGTAACCTCAAGAATAGACTACTGTAATGTGTGCTATGTGGGGCTATCAATTTGCGTGGTTTGAAAGCTGCAGTTAGTGCAGAACACAGCAGCTAGGGTGCTTATGGGGACACCTAGCTATGCTCATATAAAACCTGTGCTAAAAGAACTGCCCCGGCTGCCTGTTAGCTACTAAGCCGCATACAATGTTTTAAATTAATTCAGATACTTGTTGTATTTTATGGTTTTAATTGTGAACTGTCCAGAGAGCCTCAGCTATTGGGCAGTATAAAAATGTAATACATAAATAAAAAATAAAATAAATAAAAATATCCTTTTGAATTTTAACAATAATTGAAAAATATATTTAACTGAAAAATATGTTTGGAGACAGCGCTCTGACCTCAGCCGCAAGGGCCCCAGCTCCCCACTCCCTCGCCCTTGCAGCTGGTGCGGAGAGTACCGCAAAAGCTGCCTCTCCAAGTTTGCAAAGGTGACCTCAGAGGACAGAGGGAAAGGGGGCACGGCTGTGGGCGGGGAGGGGAGGGGATGGCTTATGCCATATCCCTAGGCCTCCCCAGCCTCCTTTCTTCTCACTTCCAAATGCCTCAGCTAGACATGGGGAACAAGGCCGGCCGCATCAGTTGCTTCCGCTGCACATCCCACTCTGCATGGGAAATTCATAAGCCTCCGAGTTCAGAGGCTTACAAGTTATCATGGGCGGATCCTTTAGCATTGCGCCTTTAACTCACAGTTCCATGTACATTTTACACTCCAGTTTTAGAATGTGTAAGATCCTACATCACTAATGAGTTACACAAACATGTCGCAGCATTTATATGTCCAGCTTGTCCACCAGAAGAAGCACAGTTAATCACGATGTGATATCTTTCTTTTTTTAAAAAAAAAAATGATTTACAAGAGGTATCAGTAAAATTATGAAATGAAACATGTTTCAACCATTGCAATAATATGTCTTTGGCCTTGTCATAGCCCAAGTTGTGTAGAAAGAAATGGAAAAAAAACAAATTCAAAACTGCAATAAGGCACTTACACCACTAAAACCCAACCCCCATCTCCTTAAACACTTCCATTGACTGTTCTGAAGTTTTTTCAGAAAACAATCAGCCAGAAAAACAATGCTAGCTATGCCTGATTTCATAATTAATGGCAAGCCCAATGCTGCTCTGTTGTAACTAATTTTTTGGCCTAGGTTTCAACAGCATTCTACATGCAAACCTTATAAAGGCTACCCTGAACACCTCATTGCTTTGGAAAAGAGGAGTGGGAAGTAATATAAAAACAGTTGTCAAAATTCCATCTTTTACTCTTGTCCAGAACTAATAATAATAATAATAATAATAATAATAATAATAATAATAACAACAACTTATTTCTTACCCACATCTCTGCTTGGATCAAGGCGAGGAACAACAACAAATATAAAACACATAAGAACTGATTAAAACATAGTATACATGATTAAAACATCGTTAAAACATCCTAAAAACATTCTGCTCTCCTCATGCAGAAGGAGACTGCCGTTTAGCACTATGAAGGCAGCAAGCACCCTGGCCCCTTGCTGCTCACCTACAGACCTGAAAGAAGAATCCCTGTGGGATATGGTACAGTGAAATATTTAATGCCACGAATCTGATCAGCATTCCACACCTTGAGAATCAATGTTCGTGCTTTCAGCTGGATTTTCTGTTTTAATATTTTTAAGACATGTCATGTTTGCAATGGCATCCTGTCAGCTCAAGCTCAGCTTTCGTCTTCACTTTCACAGCGGGAATGCTTCACAGGAAATTGAGGGGCTGAGGCTTACTCAAACTTAAAGTGACACTCTACTTTTTCCTTTTTTTTCCTTTGACAAAGTCAATAAAGTCCAGCAGGGAGAAATACTACAAGCAAATACATAAGTGATACACGGAAGTAAGTAGGGCCAGCCCAAGATACTTTTTGTACCAAAGATAGAGTAGCCAATGGTGCCCCTCATGCAACCATCCTCTCAAGTGAAGGTGCACAGCACCAAAGCCAGCTGGACGGGGTGGGTGGGGGTGGCAGGCACATCAGGCAGAAAATACCACAGCAAGCACCTCTCCCTCTCCCTGGCAGTAAAAAATACAACAACAAATTAAATAACAAATTATTTGATGCCCTGTTATGACACTCCAAAATCTGCTGCCAGTGGGAGCTGCCTCATTTAAACATTTTACAGATTAGCTAGGAAATCTTGTAAAATTCTTTCAAGGCAATGACTTTTCTTGGAGGAGAAAAAATATGTTTGAAAAAGCAATGATGAAATGGTCAATCATGGGTAGCAAATGTATCCCGATACATATTTAAGGAAGAGTTTCAGCAAAAAATGTAACACTGTGTCAGCTTGTTATATCAGACTCACAATGAACACGGCCATTTTCTTTTGTCTGAAAATATTAATTAACATGCCTAACCATCATTTGGCTAAACTTTGCTATCCAGAACAGAAGAACAGGGGTGGTTGGAGGTATATAAATGTTCCCATATTTTAACAGTTTTGTATATGTGGGGCTCCGCAAATAGAAGATATTATTCATTATATATATAGTGAACTGTATGCCAGTCCCAAGAAAATATTTATTTACTTTCTCTGGGAGGAATGTCTGACAGAACTTTGGCTGAGATGTGTAAAGTACTTATAGATACGGAGCCTTATATAACTAATCAAGTAGCCTCGTTCACAGCATTGCTGTAGAGGAGCTCTTTTGGATGGCTGAAATGACCTTGGTGGGCCTTGTGAAGAGGGAAGAGGAACTTTAGGGTAGGGTGACCATATGAAAAGGAGGACAGGGCTCCTGTATCTTTAACAGTTGTATTGAAAAGGGAATCTCAGCAGGTGTCATTTGTATATATGGAGAACCTGGTGAAATTTCCTCTTCATCACAACATTTAAAGCTGCAGATGCCCTGCCCTCTTTTAAATCTGGTCACTCTAGTATAGCTCCTGCAGCTTTAACTGTGGTGATGAAGAAGGAATTTCCCCAGGTTCTCCATATATACAATTGACACCTGCTGAAATCTCCTTTTCTATGCAACTGTTAAAGATACAGGAGCCCTGTCCTCCTTTTCATATGGTCACCCTACTTTAGGGGAAAGCGTGGAAGTCAGTTAAACAGCTCTTCTTTCCAGGCCTATTCATATCTGGCCAAGCTTTAAAGGGGATGCCCCTTTAAGGATAGGAGAATCAGCTTCTTTCGGCAGCCTTCTCAATTCTGCCACCCCTGTTTATCGCTCAATCCTGGTTTCCTCCCTCAGCCAGTCCCTCTTTCTACATTGCTCCTTTCCTTCTTCCGGCTGTAGTTCCCACGTCTCACCTTTTCAATCTATGTCCTTTATTAGCCCATGCTGCATTGCCACACTCTCCCAGCTACCTGAGCAGTTCCAGGTCCTGTTATCTTGCTCTGCCTTGCTCACATTTGCCCTACTGCTCATTTATGCTTGATGGGAGTGGTTTAAGGTTCCCACTTACAGCTGAGAACTTTGTTCCTGTCACTGCTGCCCTCCTGATATTCTGCAGCTGAGGTTTCCAGACAGTTTCGGTCAGCCTTATTTGCAGGCATTGGGGCCTGCTGCCAGGCTGTGCTGGGCCCCTTAACTTCATTGAGTTTTCTGTTAGACCCCACAGAATGCTGCTATATGCCAAGCCCTATAATATGGGAGCCAGCACGCACAGGAGACAGTAAGTACACCTGTTACATATTAAGTATACAAGCGGATTCATAATATATGGATAAGCAAACAATACTAATTAGATTAGACTTCAGTGGAGTCTGATGGCCCACCCATAACCCTTTTCAGGAAAAAAATATCTTACCTCTCATCAATCCAGTTCGAAACCTCCTAATGTTTTCAACTTCAGTTTGCACTTGAAATGTTGTGAGAATAAACCTGTTCCCAAATAAGACAGACATTGTGGGGCTGGCTAAAGAGTCACAGTTGGGCAGCTAAGCTCCACTCTCAGACAGAAGTTCTGTGTACATCAGCAGTACACAGGGTCTGTATTCCCCATTTTTAAAGGCATAGTAACTTGAAAAACATCATAATATGTACATAATACATCTCCCTCTGGATCGAGGTGGGGAACAAGATCAAATATAAAAATACTATAAAATACATAAAACTGATTAAAAACATATAAAACTAATACATTATTAAAATAACGGTCAGACATCTTAAAATTTGACTGGGTAGGCCTGCCTAGTCTTCACTGACTAAAGTAAATTCTTCCCAGAGGACCTGAATGTGTGTTGGGGATTGTACGGGAGAAGGCGATCCCGCAGGTTATCTGGACCCAAACCATGTAGGGCTTTAAAGGTAATAACCAACACTTTATTCTTCACCCAGAAATGAATTGGCAGCTAGTGAAGTGGTTTTAAAATTGGTATAAAATGGTCACTCCTAGGTGTACTGGCGATCAACCTGGCTGCCATATTTTGAACTAGTTGAAGTTTCCAGACTAGGCACAAAGCCCTGTGTACTTCTGTGCACTGCAGAAGTCGAGCCTCGAAGTTACCAGTGCATGCACTACCATCTTTAGGTCTCCCAACTCTAGGAAGGAGCACAGCTGGCGTATCAGCTGAAGCTGACAATAGGCACTCCTGGTTGTCGCATCTATCTGGGCTGTCATTTGGAGCGACAGATCCAGGAGCATCCCCAAGCTGCGAACGTAGTCTCTCAGGGGGAGTGTAACCCCATACAGAACTTGTTGACACACCTCCAAACTCAGGTTGGGGCCTTTGACAGTAAGCACCTCCATCTTGTCTGGATTCAGCTTCAGTTTGTTTTTCCTCATCCAGCCCATTGCCACCTCCAAGCATTCATTCAGAGGAGACACACTATCCTTAGCTGACGCTGCTGTATAGAAAAATATATTTGGGTGTCATGGGCATACTGATAGCACCCCACCCCATGCCTCCGGATGATCTCTCCCAGCGGTTTCATGTAAATGTTAAACAGTATTGGGGATAGGATGGTGCCTTGTGGTACACCATACAACAGCATCATCAGCAGCATCATAATAAATTTATTACCCACCTCTCCTTCTGGATTATGGCAGGGAACAACATTAAATCATATAATACATAAAACTAGTTAAAAGAGGATATAAAACCAATACAATATTAAAATAACAATCACAACATATTAAAATTCTAAGGTTTAAAATTCATCTGGGCAGGTCTGCCAGAAGAGACTAGTTTTTATGGCTGTATTAAACTCAGAAAGAGTGTTAAGGCAACGAATCTCCTCCAACAGGCCATTCCACAGTCTGGGGGCAGCAGAAGAAAAGGTCCTCTGGGTAACTGTTGTCAGCCTAGTTGTGGCTGACTGGAGTAAACCCTTCCCAGAGGATCTAAGTGTGCGAGGAGGATTGTACGGGATTGTCCTTCTTTGAGGAGCAGCTATCCCCAACCATCACCATCTGGAACCTGCCTGAGAGATAGGATCGGAACCACTGAAGCACAGTGCCCCTGATTCCCAAACCCCCCAGGCGTTCCAGAAGGATAACATGGTCAATGGTATTGAAAGCAGAGCTGGGCAGAGGGGGGGGGGGCAATGGGGCCAGTTGGCATGGGCCTACAAATTTGAGGGGGGCTACTCCAAGTCCCCCTGGGCAAAGTTGCTTGATTTTTTCTGTTGTTGATGATGAATTTGCCCAAAGAAAAGCACTTAAAGCATTTCTGAATGTAAAGAAGTGATGTCATATATACGTCTTGAATAAAAGTGCTTGCCATTACCTTTTTTATAAATCATTCTAGTTCATATGTATTTAGAAATGATTAAAAAATACTTAATGAGCATTTTGAAATGGGGCCTACATTTCCCATCTGGCTTGAGCCTACTACCAGCTTTGCCCAGCTCTGATCGAAAGCCGCTGAGAGATCCAAAAGTACCAGCAGGGACATACTCCCCCTGTCAATACTCAAGCATATATCATCCATTAAGGTGACCATAGCTGCTTTTGACTCATCTTCAAAGTTAGCTGCACGGTGAGGATGTTCCATTACTTCAATTACTCATCCTCTGTGATAACTGAAGGAGTAATAAAATGCCCTAGTAATATTATCTTATGCCAGGACATCTGTATGGTAAGGGCCACAATAAATTGTGTATTTTGTAAATGAAACAGATGGCAAATATAATCACCTATACTAGGGTGACCATATGAAAAGGAGGACAGGGCTCCTGTATCTTTAACAGTTGTATTGAAAAGGGAATTTCAGCAGGTGTCACTTGTATATATGGGGAATCTGGGGAAATTTCCTCTTCATCACAACAGTTAAAGCTGCAGGTGCCCTTTCCTCTTTTAAATCTGGTCACTCTAGTATAGCTCCTACAGCTTTAACTGTGGTGATGAAGAGGAAATTTCACCAGGTTCTCCATATATACAAATGACACCTGCTGAAATTCCCTTTTCTATGCAACTATTAAAGATACAGGAGCCCTGTCCTCCTTTTCATATGGTCACCCTAACCTATACCTACACTCTTAAGTATCTCTTTATCAAAGATGAAGTCACACTCAATCCACCTTGTTTTCCTAATGTAGCTGTGGGATTAGGATGGCCTTCAGTTGTACAAACCTTTATGTTCTAATCTCAAGTATACTTACAGAAGTAAGCTATGTTGGAACTGACATCCACACAATGTATTCATACTGGCGGTAAGATATTTGCCTTATAGAGCATGCAACAAATGCCTCTTGTAGAAAAGTTTATAGAAGAGAGATAATGGGGGATTTCTTAAATCTTGACAAGTGCTTGACCTAAAACAGTGAACTTCCATTGCTGATTCTATAAGATACTATCAAGAGGAAAAGGAGTGTATTGTATTTCTTTATTTACAGTCAACAGACCAATATAAAACAGGAAGATACACCATTATATAAAACAGTACAAAGTAGGGATAAAAACAGAAGAGGGAGTGTTACAAAACCACTAAAGATACTAGATTGTTATTTGTTGGTTTCTGAAAAGGGAACAGAATTGGGTTATTGGGGCCTAGCATAGTGAGAAAGGGAGGGATATATAGATAATAAAATTGCTAATCTGTGAATTTAAGCACAATCAACATCCATAAGAGATCTGGTGCGGATGGCCAAATTCAGGAATTTGGCCACCTGCTCAGTGGTAGATTTACTGGAGCCATGAAGTAGACTAATCAGGAGTGACTCAGGGGAGCGTCCAGGGAAACGTTGCATAATAGGACATAATAGGTCTTTCCTTGCCTGTTGGTAAAAAGTGCAATGGAAGAGCACATGCATCAAGAGGAAAAGGAGTGGTTGAATCCACTTACCATCTGTTGCAAACACAACAACCCAGCCAGATACCATTTACCAATTTAAATTTGTCCCTTGTTTACCACCCTTACACCTTACAAAACTGGATCAGGCAGTCCCCATATTTGGACAGGCTAAGCCAGATCTTGGATAGATGAAATGGTCCAATGAAAACGAGGCAACTGTTCTCATGACATAGAAAATTATTTGGGCACAAGGGTGATGCAGGAGGAAGCATGGTTTGTTCTCCGAAAATGAATTATTTTCAAATTACAGTGCCCACCTTTTTGCGATGTTAACTCTTCTTCTGTTTCTATACCAGGTTTTTTTTTAAAGCAGAAATTACATTCCCTTGTAATCCATTCCAGAAGGCCATCTGCAGCAGGCCTCCTGGCAGGGGAAAAGATCATGGAGCACAATGAATCCTCCCCTGGCAGTGCTTTCTTGATGTCATATGAAGCACCAGTAAAACAGGAAAATCCATTATTCCTTGTCCAATCCCATGGTGTGTCAGCTGCCCTCACATACGAAAATCTGGTTATGGAGAAACAACACAAGGAGTTTCAGAACTTTGATCCAACAGAGAAGGCATATTGCAATTTTTTAAATTATTATTTGTTCCTGATTGCTGGAGACAAGCACTTTTTAAGCACAGAGAATGATCACAGTGAGTAAAGCAAGCACCATGGCTGCTCCCCCCACCTCCATGCATTCTGAACTCATGACCGCCATTTGCAATATCCCCCCTTGCTGCAGCACAAGTTGGCATGTCGTCGGAAACCGCACATTGTAGATTGTAGGGTGGGTCTGACCCACCCACCCTGCTCGACCACGCCACGCAGCAGGTTCAGTTGACATGCCAATCCACACTGCAACATAGGGAATAATGCAAATGGCAGTCGAATGCACAGGACACGCAAGGTTTGGGGAACAGCCATGATGCTTGCTTCCTGAGCTCACTGCGATCATCAGAACCCAATCAGAATCTCAAATGGAATCCCATGATGAATGGATCGGCATCGCTTTGAATGTGGATAGTCCTTACTAGCCTTCCTATCGAAGCACAAGATTCTGCCAAACACAATTGCCCATAAAATGCCTAGAAAATCCTTTAAAATATTTGCATTGCTGTTCAAGTTTTTGGTAGCCTTACAACTACTTGTAGTGCTTCATCTGAGTTTCACTCAAACAAGATTATTCCAGGCCATATAACTTCATTTCACCCAACTAAAAGTGCTGGTTTAAAAGGTGAACTGGGCTCCCCAGGAGCCAGGCTCCAGCACCTAACCTGCTGTGCCACCAGAGACAGGGCTGTGGTTTTGCCACACCTCATGCAGAATGAGCTGTATTTCTCAAGGATGCTACCAAGACTGCAATACAAGCCCCAGCAGTGGACTTAGCCCTTAGTCAGCTGACCCGTGAAGACCAGTCCAGCTCTGCTAGGCCCATTAGAAGCAAGACCTTCCATTTGAGAAATGTATCTTGCTGAGAAAGGATCCTACCAGGCTAAGTGTCTGCTCTCTATCACAAACTGCTATTTTGTGACTTGACCTACTATCTGCCTGGATTACGCTACCCTTTTTGGCCCTTTTGATCTTTGGTTGCTGCTTTTCAAATGATACTTTTGTCTGCCCTGGACCATGCTGCCCTGGGCAAGATTTGTTTAAACACACTTATAGAGATAGTATGCTATCTCTGGTTCTTGAGCGATTGCATACTTAGCTCAAATGTTGTACCAATCCTTTTATTGTTGCCTTTCTGCAAAGCTATTATAATATGAAGCGCTCTTCTCCTGTGGAAAAGGATTTCCAGTTATACCAACAATCCTGACAACAAGCACTTCAGGTGGCCATCAATTTGTGTTAAAGACATCTCCAGAATTGGCAAGTGCTTATTTTTTATACAAACTAGGATGCTCAGCCACATCTTGGACTACCAGTTGTTGCACGTGACTAGTTGCCAATAGCTCCAGCTGGATCAGGACAAAAACTTTGAATGCGCACACCTAAAAGTTAGAGTTATTTAAACATTTAAAATTAAGTACACTTAGGGCAGATCTACACCAAGCAGGATATAGCACTATGAAAGTGGTATGAAAGCAGTATATAAGAGGCAGGAGCCACACCAAACAGGATATAGCACTATGAAAGTGGTATATGGAATGTGTCAGTGGGCCGCAACAATTGTCAGCGCATTTCAATACCACTATAAAGCAGTAGTGTGGCTCCTGCCCTTTATATACTGCTTTTATACAGCTTTCATAGTGCAATATCCTGCTTGGTGCAGATCTGGCCTTAGGCCGTAGCTAGACCTAAGGTTTATCCCAGGATTGTCCTGGGGTCAAACCTGTTCATCTAAGTGCCACACAGGGCATCCAGCACTCAGGCAGGGACGAACCCGGGATGATCCTGGGATAAACCTTAGGTCTAGCTATGGCCTTAGAGTGTAATCCCATGCAGGTTAGACAGAAAAGAGTCCTACCACTCATAGCATGCCCCAGCCCATTTTTCTGTATGAATAGGATTACACCCTTACAATAGGTGTATTTAATACAGTAGGTGTATTTAATTGTATTCACTTCCTACTGTGTATGAGTAGCCACTTTCCTTGCTTGACTTAAATTGTAGGTCTATGAAAGGAGGCAAGGCATAGAGCCTGCATAAAAAGCAAGATACAAAGGGAGCCTGGCCCTCCCTTCTTTAATTTGTGGCGTGTCCCTCTGGAGAAATAAGATGTGCTCCTTGCTTTTCTCTTCAATTTCTTACTCTGAATCTTCCTTGGAGGGTTAGAAATGTAGTTAGAATCCACTGGATTTTTTCAACCTTAAAAGGAATTATCTTTTTATACCAAAAAGCCTCCCCCCCCCCCAAACCCTCTCATGGGACCTGACCCTTAATTGCTGTAGCACCAGCAAATACGTGCTTTCAAAAAGGGCTTAGCTTGCACAAACCATGATGTTACTGCAGGAACATAGACAGGCGCATGGGTACAAAAATGGTTTCGGTATAAGAATGCAAGAGCATGCGTAAACTTCCAAAGACTGCTCTCCCAACCCACCCTAAACTGTCTCCTCCATATTTGCCAATATTCTCATTATGAGACTTAAGGGAGGGGGTGGCACATTGCAACTAAGAGTCCCTTCCCATGTTACCTTTGTGGCATGGGTGCCACTAAAATGTGGCTCCTTCCTGTATTCCAAACATCAGAAGCCCTGGAGAACATGGAAGGAGTCCTTGCTGTAGCTCCTCCCCACCACAGCATTACCCCAGTTTCCAGAAGGAGTGATGTTGGCATATGGAGTTTAAGCTCCTCCCTTGAATGCCAGAGCTTCAGGTATTACCTTCACAGAGCAGGAAGAGCCACGCTACAGTGGTTCTCATGCTAAAGTAGGTAACATCACAAGGGATCTGATATTTGCAATGTAGGCCAGCCACATTATCTTTTCTATAGGGCAGCCCGCTTTTTTGAAGGGCTGCCCCATCCAATTGTGGTTTAAAGATAAAGATTAAGAACTGTTCCCCATCAATAGTTAGTAGAACCTGAAGAGCAGACTGAAAAGACAGGGACACAGTTTACATGGTCACAATCTTCCACACAATGATGAGATGTACTGTATTACTATTTAAATAATTATTTCTAAGTTTGTATCGAAACATAAATTATCATATGCAAGTTTTATTCAGATCAGTGTCCTCTTTTGTCCTTTTTGGGGGGGGGGTGATTCGTGATTGGCCACCCTATTGCAATGCTAAACACTTACTTGGGAGTAAGTACTGGTAAGTGCATTGGACTTACTTTCAAGTATGCACAAGTACGATCAGGCTGCATGAGACCAGTCCTAAACTTGAGACCAACCCTAGCCAGATTCCCCCCCATTCCCCTTCCCCCACACACAAAAGATTCCAATTATCTCAAGGAGATTTACTTTACTAATATGATTGTTTAGGATTGCAGGGTAGCTTTGGGATTCGTTAACTGGAACATAATTATCTCTGGTTTTCAAAAATGAAAAGCAAAAAGAAATGAACAGAGTTGACATCTTTAAGTAATGAAGTGGGTAACACAATTGTGTGGCGCAGAAGGGTGAAAGGGCAAAGTCACCTCCGGAAATGAGGCCAACCAGCTACATTACTACATCACGGGGGAAGCCACCAAACACTTTGATATGATAATTGATTATTGTCCATTGATTAAAGCTGGCAAAAGAGCAGACACTATCCAGATGACTTTGGAATTACAAAGCCACAGACTTCAAAGCCTGCTCAAGGCTTTGGGTTCACACAAATGAAGTTTTACTATTTACAATGTAAAACAGACAAGCGGAGTGAAATAGGCAGGGAGAGCAAGAAACAAGAAGGGGTGTTTTTTAATGGCACAACCCAGAAATAAGGAACTAATCAATCCTATAAAAAATGGCTTCACTCTAACCAAAGGGCTCTGATCAATTCCAGATGATAACATAGGACTGATTGGCTATGTCTGGCAGCAGCTCTTATCAAGGCCTGATTACGACAACTACACCAGCAAAAGAAAAATGGTCAAACGCAGGATGGACAGAACATGCATTTTGCATGCAGAAGCTGTTTTGAGCAAGATAGCATTGTGTGCTGGGGTTGGGAGTGATATTTCTCAGCCATACTGTGAAGGCATAGGAGATACCCTCTCTCTCTTTGGACCAATATGCCCTTTAGGCAACCTACACATTCTCAGGAAGAGGCACTTGAACCTATATATCATCCTAGGCTGCTTTGCCCTTCTTCAGGGCAATGTGCTCTACCTTGAGTGACAATGTAAGTCACAAGGAGATTTAACCTTATTTACCCTTGAATCTCATGAGGATGATGGCCAACATCATAGGGAGCATGGGGTATGGGAGTGTATCAAGCAGTTTTCCATGATCATGTTACCAATCATGCAACTGAGTCTATGAAGAACTAACGTAGGTGTTACAGTCACATACAGTCCTTCTCCATGAGCCCCTGCCAAAGGAAATAAGGGAGGTAGCTACCAGGAGGAGGGCCTTCTCTACTGTGGCACCCCAGCTGTGGAATGAGCTCCCTACGGAGGTTTGCCTGGCATTTACAATATATTCTTTCAGATGCCAGGTGAAGACCTTTTTATTGTCTCAGCATTTTAACAGTCTATAAATTTAATTTTAACTTTGCTGTTTTAAATTTGTATTTCTGCACTGCTGCTGATTTTATCTTAGTTGTGCTTTTATGTTGTATTTTATATCATGTTTTATACTGTTAGTTTTATACTTTTAATGGTTTTATTTTTTGTGAACCGCCCAGGGAGCTTTGGCTACTGGGCAGTATAAAAATGCAATAAATAAATAAATAAATTTCCATATGGCAAATTGCATGTTACCAGAAATGAGAAATCCCCTGGATTTGTTACAAATACTTCCTGGACTAGGAAAACTTATGTGCCTTCCCTGTTGTAATTTTGACAAGTTCTTACCACATGAAGCATTGGTCCATCCAGCCCAGTATTACCTACTCTGGGAAAGGGTCATAGGTCAGTGGTAGAGCATCGGCTTTGTATGCAAAAGGTACCGGCCAGACAGTGTAGACCCATCTTCCCCAACTTGTGCACTCCAGAGGTTTAAACTACAATTCCCATCAGTACCGGCCAGCATGGCCAATGGTCACAAATGATAGGATTTGTAGTCCAAAACCTCTGGAGGGAACCAGGTTGGAAAAGGCTGATCTAGATACTATGGAGCAAAATATACCAATAGACTTGGTATAAGATAGGTTTCTGTGTACCTATGGGGACATCAATGTCATGCTGTGAATCTCTGTACTTTTAATCAATATTCCAGTTGGTTGCTAGGAGGAGATAGATGCTTGTGCCCTGTATGTTAAGGTCTTCTCACTATTGGTGTGTGCAGGGGTCGGGGGGTTGCCACTAGAATACCGTTTTCAGTAGCATCTTCACAATAAATATAACAGGTGTACTCCAGCTCTGAACTATTGTGAGATAGGGATGACAGAAGGGTTGTGGCAGGAAACAGGAAGGGAATTATAGAAATTAATGGTTGGTAAGGAAATTAATGGTTGGTCATGGTTGGTACTGCTAGTGCTCCCAGACTTGCAAAATCAATGCAGTCCCATCTGGGATAAAGGATCACAATTTAATCTGCGACAATCTGCTTTATTCCTGAGATGGATCACCTCCACATTATGAAATCCAAGGGAATGTACTCAGGCAACAATTAGTCATCAGAAAATGTACTGCAGGAAGAAGTGCCAAGATGAACATATGGCCTGGAACACGTAGGCTGTAAGAAAAAGAAAAGCCAAACATGTTACCCAAGAGGCATGTGTGTGGACGTGTGTTGATGGCGTCTGCAGTTACTCAGAAATGAAGTCAATAATATTCAAGGGAGGATGGGAGCACTGAAACTGTTCTTGATATCCCCACTACCATCAGTACAAAAACATTGATACAGATACAGAGAATATTTTATTTATACAGTGTTGAGTAATGTGGTTCCCACCCTTGTTTTATGTGAAGAACTCGTAACAGATGAGCCTTGTAATTGGCCTTTTCCATTAATGCTGCTGTGAATGCCATCATTTTAAGTCACAAATGTGCACATACCAGGATGCCTTGCATAAACTGAAGAGGTGAGCACACCGCTGCTTGTCAACAACATTCCCCTGTTCTCTTTCTCTTGCCACCCTGAAGAACCTCACCAGGAGGGGCAAACAGATTCTCATTTGTACCCGCTAGATCATAAAGTCAAATCAACAAGATTACTCACGCAACAGAATAGAGTTCCCTCAATCAATCTTCACACAGAAATCAATCGTTACTTAAGGGCAAAATGTAAAACCTCAGAGTCATACAAATGTTTGCTTGCAAATGAGGTTCAAACTATGTGTCATTTTATTTTATCTAAAATAAATCTTAACTGCCCATCCAAAAGATTCCAGCACAGAATACAAAACAGCTTTGAGGGCGTTTCCCTCTCCTCTTTAAAAACAACAACGAAATCAGTCTGGGCAGGTGGAGAAAGGCTGCTTAATCCTTTCCCCAGTGGTAGGTTTTCTTTTCCAATTCAAAATCACACTTCCCAAGCTGATTTCAACTGTGCTTGTGTTGGGGTGGGTGGGGGCAAGATACAGGCACCCCATATCTTGTCTATGAAAAAGTGGATTGGGTGGTGACTCTGAGCTGAATTTTGAACTCTTCCATTGCTTCTACTGCAGGCTGCCCAGACTGATTAAAAAAAAAAAATCACACACACACACACACGAAACTCCATGGCATGTATTATTTGACAAGTGAGGCTCCAAGAAACCAGTATTAGTTGAATTGATCTGAAGCTCCAAAGTAGCAATTGTTCAGCAACCTTACTCAAAGAGGAACTTTATGGTTGTCACCTTGTAACATGGACAACAAACAGGAACCTTTCAGTTTCCCACTGGACTGAGAGCCACAGCTCTTCCCACCTTTTCCTTCCCTGGTCTTATCAATACATCTGGAGACTATCTTGCTAGAGATGGTGAGGGAGAGGGATACTAACAGGTAGATAAAGGCACAGGAAGTTTAAAGGTCTATACTCAGTGTCTGGGTTGCAAGGTGGGAACCCTAGTGACCATTTGGACTGAACAGAAGCTGATTGGGGAAAGTACATGAAACATTGGTTTCTTACAACTACAGACAGGAGAATCAGGATTGCTAAAATGGCTGACAAAATTGTAATTTAATGTGTTGGCAACAAACACAGCAGATAAGAACCTGAAAACTGAGGTTAATCTGTTACAGGTGGTGGATCCCAAGACAATGTTGAATGTTCATAGTAATTCAGTGCCCGTTAAATTAAGGATTCAAATATCTTATTTATTTATTTTATTTATTTATTTATTTCATTTCTATACCGCCCAATAGCCGAAGCTCTCTGGGCAGTTTACAAAATTAAGACAATTCAAGTATAAAACAACAGTATAAAACCATAATATAAAATACAATATAAAAGCACAACCAAGATAAAAACAGCAGCAATGCAAAAATACAAATTTAAAATACAAATTTAAAACAGCGAGTTCAAATTAATTTATAGACTGTTAAAATGCTGGGAGAATAAAAAGGTCTTCACCTGGCGTCCAAAAGAATATAATGTAGGTGCCAAGCGAACCTCCTTAGGGAGCTCATTCCACAGCCGGGGTGCCACAGCAGAAAAGGCCCTCCTCCTGGTAGCCACCTGCCTCACTTCCTTTGGCAGGGGATCATGGAGAAGGAACCCTGAGGATGACCTTAGGATCTGGGCAGGTACATATGGGAGGAGGCGTTCCTTCAGATAGCCTGGCCCCAAGCCGTTTAGGGCTTTAAATGTTAATACCAGCACTTGAATCAGGCCCGGACCTGGACTGGCAGCCAATGAAGCTGGAAAAGGACTGGTGTGATGTGGTCTCGTCGGCCAGTCCCTGTTAGTAACCATGCTGCCCTGTTTTGTACCAGTTGAAGTTTCCGGACCATTTTCAAAGGCAGCCCCACGTATAACACATTGCAGTAATCCAAACGAGAGGTTATCAGAGCATGGATAACTGTAGCTAGGCTATCTCTGTCCATGACCTTGGACTCTGTGGCTCTGTCTATAACTGGTTCGCCTCCTATCTAGAGGGTCGCTCTTTCCGTGTGTCAGCTAACGGCAGCTCGTCCTCCTCTTTTCCCCTTTCAGTAGGGGTTCCACAAGGCTCGGTGCTTGGCCTGTTGTTGTTTTCTTTATACATGCTGCCCTTATTCAATCTCATGGCCTCCAATATCACCTGTATGCCGATGATACACAATTATATCTTTCATCTCCGGAACTCTCTCCTGATGTTCACGATCGTATCTCGGCATGTCTTTCAGATATCTCAGCCTGGCTGCTTCATCGTCGTTTGAAACGTAATATGGCAAAAACTGAACTGCTTGTTTTTCCTCCTAAACCTTCTCCTCACCTCTCATTCTCTCTTACTGTCAACGATGTCACGCTTACTCCGGTCAAGGAAGCTCGTAGTCTTGGCTTTATATTTGATTCCCCGCTCTCCTTTATTCCTCATATCAAGGCAGTAGCTAAATCCTGTCGTTTCTTCCTGTATAATATTGCCAGGATTCGACCATTTCTGACTGTCTCTTCTGCCAAGACTCTCGTTCACGCACTGGTTATCTCTCGGTTGGACTACTGCAACCTTCTTCTCTCTGGCCTTCCCTCGTCTCACATCAGTCCGCTGGTCTCTGTCCACCACTCTGCCGCTAAGATCATCTTCTTGGCCCGCCGCTCTGACCATGTCACTCCACTTCTGAAATCTCTTCATTGGCTTCCAATTCACTCCAGAATCCAATATAAACTTCTCCTGATGACCTTCCAAGCTTTTCACGGTCTAGCTCCTGCCTATCTCTCCTCTCTCATCTCACACTATTGCCCCGCTCGTGCTCTCCGCTCCTCTGATGCCATGCTTCTCGCCTGCCCAAGGACCTCCACTTCCCTTACTCGGCTTCGTCCTTTTTCTTCTGCTGCCCCTTACGCCTGGAACGCTCTTCCAGAACACTTGAGAACTACAAACTCAATCACAGCTTTTAAAACTCAGCTAAAAACTTTTCTTTTCCCTATAGCTTTTAAATATTGAGTTTGTTCTGACTCTATACTGTTAGCTTCACCCTACCCGGTGCCTGTTTACACTTCCCTGTGCCTGTTTGCATTCTCCTTCCCTCCTTATTGTTTACTACAACTTTATTAGATTGTAAGCCTACGCGGCAGGGTCTTGCTATTTACTGTGTAATCTGTACAGCACCATGTACATTGATGGTGCTATATAAATAAATAAATAAATAAATAAATAAATAATAATAATAATAATAATAATAAGGGTGTAGTTGGTATATCAGCCTAAGCTCAGTTGATACACCATCAACTTTGCTTCCATTGTCAACAACAAAACAAAAGCAGTTGAAAAGGGGTACAAACTCTACCTTTGTGTCACTCCGGAAGAAACCAGAAAGTGGATGATTACGACCTAAAAGGGCTTCCTTAAAGTTGCCCAAATGAAATTTTGTTTTAATAATACATTGCCTTTCAGCATTAACTCATCTAATGCCATAATGAACCTATTTGGAAACGCATGTGGAAAAGCAGCCACAATGTTCTTTTCCTGCTGCTCCATCTCCAAGGCAGAAAAACTATTACCATCATGACTAACTATATATTAGGATGAAGGCCAAAGAGAGAGTTAATTAATGCAACTAGATTTGGAAGGACAAAGGAAATTGATGCCCTGCTATGATCTATGTTCATTGATCTGCCTCTAATTAGTATTTTTAAAATGGTCTCTAAAAGCACTCTGTAGTACATATTTTCTGACTTTAGTATCATCTGACTTTAGAAACTATTGCCTGCTGAGACATTATGGCTTTGTTTTAAAATTCTCTTTTTAAAAAAAAAAAAAATGCCACAGAACAGAATAGTTTCTTTTCCTCCTTTCAAAGTAACATTTGCCGTAAGTTAAACCAACAAGAACACACTTGTTTTTAAAAGGATTTGATTTTCAGGCTCACAGCTAAACTTTTTTTCCTGACATTCTTTATAAATAATGTATATTTTACATGAAATGTGTTGATAGTCTATTTTGAAGTTTTTATGGTTTGGGGGGAAAGAAAGAGGGGTTTAGCCCTGTCTATTGGTTATAAGTAATACAAGCTTTGTTTCAGCAACTGGCTTTCTAAGGTGACAAGGACTGTGTGTGTGTGTGTGTGTGTGTGTGTGTGTGTGTGTGCGCCCCGAACCCTGGTTTTATAAGTGCAAACCCACACTTGAGTGTGCATGGGCCAAAACTAACAGTTATAAAAGTTATGTCTTTTGCATACATACCTTATCATGAGATCCCAATAGATGATGGCAAACCAAAGGCAGCCAAAAAAAAATTACCCTGAAAGGCAGCCTAAAAATAACTTTAAATAAAAATAAATACAAGCATGGGTGACTCCATTGACCGCACATGCCATATAATGTGTATGTGATCACATACAGTGGCCTGGTTCAGACAACATGCTAAACCATGCTGCTTAACCACAAAATGGTTAAGGGAATGGTTAAGCAGCATGGTTTAGCGTGTTGTCTGAACCAGGCCAGTGCAGTATAGTCTTCAGCACTGCTATGCAGGATGCATGTGAATGTGTAAAATCTGTATTTCACCGCAGATGGGGAACACAAAACACTGATCATTGCCCCATGAGTAATTTCCCCATGCACAGTACTAGTTGGACACAATGCTTGCTTTCAGGTTACCATATTTGGTCCCAGCACCACAGAAATTATTTGCATGTAAACCTATGACTTAAAATATGACTGCACTTGCCCGTTTATGCCCTCAGTAGTGCTTACACAGTGCTGCAGGATATGCCAAAATTAAAGATTCAGTAGAACCCGCACAACCACTCTTTTCTTTGTTCCGATTTATTTTGACTAGTAATTTTCATTCATGACTTATAAACTGGCCCCAGAGGTTTACCAACATTAGTTAGAATGTAAATCCTCTCATTCTTTTGTATAAGAATAGAACTTCCTTACATTTTGTTTGGGGTGTTGTTGTTTTTTAAGACAATGGCTAACTCTTGCATATCATCTACACATATCCATGCAGCCATCTCACGTGTATCACGCTACAGCTCAATCAGTTGTTGGGGAGGGGGATAAAATGTGCATGAGGGGCCTGCAAAGGCAGAAAGTGCTGGGCAGAAGACTGGCTTTTCCTAAGATTTGGAGAGCTTGACACCAAGGCTGTGGCTTATAGCAAACTGACAGGAAGGCCAAAGAGAGCTGCAGGTGGGTGAAAAAGCAGGGACAAAAGAGGAGCTGGTACCTCCCACCCGCAGTTCCTGATGAGGGGGCAAGGCAGTCTCCCACACACACACACACACACACACACCTCAGATTATTTTTTTCAGATTATTATTTTCAAAAACAAGGCTGTGTAGGCTTAAGGAGTGATGTCTGCAGGCGCCAGTGTGCCCCCAGGCACCTTTCTAGGTGCCCACAAAGGTGCTCCACCCTGCCAACATTTTTTAATTAACACTTTTTCTTATTGGCAGCTGGGATTGCTATGAAATAAATTTCTGTTGGTGCTGAAAGTTGTGAAAGGAGTTATTTTAGTGTGTTGGGGCTGAGACTCCACTTCTGCCTTGTGTTCAGTCTTTTGGACTGGTTATGGTTATTTATTATAATAAATAATAATATATTATTATTATTATTATTATTATTATTATTATTATCATCTCCTCTCTTTTCTCGCTTGTGGTAGTTTTTCTAGATGACCAGGCTTTGCCAAGTCATGCTGTCTTTTATTTTTGTGAGCCGCCCAGAGAGCTTCGGCTATTGGGCAGTATAAAAATGTAATACGGTAAATAAATAAATAAATTCGGAAATTTCCTGACTATTGAACATGTTTTAAGTATGACTGCTTTCTGGATCTTGGCATGCATGTATTTTGGTAGGCCTAATTTCTGAAGGTTTTTTTATAAAAATAATAATAATTTATGTGATGCCATTGACTGATGTGACTTAACAGAATAATTGTAACGTTTTCCTGTTGCCATAGTTCTTCAACTTCGATTGCCAGTAGTGTATATTTTTCTCTTCTTTCATTATTATTATTATTATTAGTAGTAGTCTTTTGCCACACCTCCATGGCAGCCATTTTGTGGTAGAACCCAGGACAGTTTCTCAGATTGCCAAATGTGTCCACAGCCCAAAAGTGTTGCCCACCCCTGCTCTATTCCATACACTGATTCCTATACATATTTAAGTGATTGAATATGATCTCTTCCCCCCACCAACCCTGGACTCACAGATATGCTGAAATGATGCAACTGGTGTCTATGATATCCATGATGGTATCCATGATGCCTATGGTATCCATGATCATATATGAAACTGTGAAAAGAAAAGTTCCATATAATTACTTTCTCTCCCTCTGGACCCTTTTTAGTTATAATTATAATTTAACTGAGCCTTTCCCAAACCAGCATGCTTGGCCATGCTGGTTGGAGTGATAGAAAATGTAGTCCATAGCTGGAGGGCACCAGGTTGGGGAAGTCTGGTTTAACTTGAGGCAAACATAACCTTCCAATCCCAAGAGCGGAAATCTGCATTTACAAAGATTTCAGGTTGTGAAATTGACACACATTGAAAATACTGTCAGGAATGTTGCCCTGACAATAGGTAAGAAATTCTCCTAAAGCACAGGTGTTCCTTTCATCTGCCCTTTTAAGGCAGGTACTCCCGAGGTGTTTGAATGTGTGAATATTCATGTTTTTTTCAGCTTTTTATGCTTTGCATGAGGATTAGAGCTGATAAAAGACCTCTAGTAGGTTTTGATTTTCTGAACTGATTAAATGAAGTTTGGGCAGTCATATGACCACAGCCCTGAGCCATATAAAGGGAACACCTACCCTGTTTCATGTGGTGAAGATAAGATGAAAGGAGATTGCAGCTTGAGAGCAGGATGGAGAACAGCAAGGGGTAAAGCTCTTATTACCTAGACTGTATAATTAAACCTGGTAATATCATGTATTTTATTAGGATTATATTAGTAAGCACCAAATTGCAGTGTGGATTTGCAGGTAGACACAGAGAGGTCTGTCTCTGGGCAGGGTCGCACAATCATTAAATAAGCCCCCATGGTTTGCAACACATGCTGGGCACCCATGGGCACCCATTCTGTCAACACCCGCTCATAGGTTGTCATGACATCTGAACCAGGAGAGGATGGGTTGTTTGCATGGTTAACAAACCACCCACAATCCTAAAAAAAAAAAAACATAGGTTCTGAGTGGTTTGTTAACCACGCCAACAACCCACTGTCGCCGAGTTCAAATGACACAACTTTCAAGCCACGGTGGCTAAAAATGATCATGCGAACCAGGTCTCCGTATATTGCCTCAATAAGATGATAATGTGTGAATCAGCCCTGATTCTTGGGAAACGCTAAAGCCTTTCAGAAAGGCTATTCAGAAAGGCTAAAGCCCTTTCACGTCCTCACTGTGAATGTTTGAAGACGGCAGTGGGGACAGATGCGCAGGCACCACCGCTAATGCCCTCTCCTCCGTTCCCTCCACTCTTGACCTTCATGCATTTAGCATAAAGTTCTGAGGAGGAATTCTAATGGCGTTATGCTGAATGTGCTTAGAATCATCCCTATAATGACGTCCCCAATTGGTTGGGATGAGGATGTTTGAGTCGGGGCTGATGTGGACAGACCTGCTCCCCTTCCAGATGTTCTTTGTACGTAAAATGCCCAAATGCCCAAATAGTGTTTTGGTTCATTTAAGACCTACTAGCTATGTGAATTCCCATTAGATTGTTTGATGATGATGATGATGGTGATGATGATGATATAGGGCTTTGAGTTTTCCATGTGTTTCACATACATTAACTTAGTATTCCTTTACAACAATCCTGTAAAGTAAGTCAGTATTGTTATCCCATTCTGCAGATAGAGTCTTGGGGCTGGGGCTGTTCTCAGCAATTTCTGTAAGGCAGTAATCCTGAACCCAGTTGCTAGAGAGTAAGCCCCAATGAGAACCATGGGACTTACTTCTGAGTAAACATGAATAGGATTGCATTATATGTTACTCTATTATACTAAAGAAAATTTTCAGGTAGCCATGCTGGTCCTAATAAAAGGCATTACATTAGGGCACAATGCTATGGCAACGCCAGTAAGCCTCCAAACTCAGAGGCTTATGGCATCCTATGCCAAGTGGGATCTTCACCTCCATGCTCCTCCTGCTGTGCATTTTGGCTAGACAGGCTTTATTGCCTGTCTAGCTGGGGTGCATTGCAGCAGGAGGACAGGAGGCTGGGGAAGCCTCAGGATACATCATATCCTGGCTTCCCCAGTGTCCTCTCCCTCCCTCCACAAGCACTCTATCTCTAAGGTCACCTTTGCAACCTTGGAGACACAGCCGGCGCAGTTCTTTCTGTGATGGCTGGAAGGGGAGGGGAGGGGAGCATGGATTCCTGGATCTGTGGTTGGAGCGCTGTCTCTGACAGCGGATCCAGGAATCCAAATTATCCTACTCTCCGCCCACCCACCCCCAGACTCTGTCTTCAGATCGAACAATTACTCCCTCTGTTGTTTTGGGATTTATACTATACTAGCTTGGAACAGCAAGTGTATTTCCACTAGTGAGAGCCAGTGTGGTGTAGTGGTTAAGAGTGTTGGATTGGGAGCTGGGAGATCCAGGTTCAAGTTCCTACTCGAACATGGAAGCTCACTGGGTGACTTTGGACCAGTCACAGACGCTCAGCCCAACCTACCTCACAGGGTTGTTTGTTGGGGGATAAAATGGAGAGGAGATTTATGTACGCTGCTTTGAGTTCCTTGGAGGAAAATGAAATAATAAATAGTCAAGAAACTTGTTCTCATATCCTAAATATCTCTAATAGCAACAGTTATTTTCATCATGTCGCTATCACTTCATGAACGCAGGCCTTTACACACAATTTGTTCATTTTCACAGCATAATCTGTTGCGTTATAAATTCACATTTTAGAGATTAACAGTGGCTATCAAGAAGTGAAATCCGAACCTTGCTCCAGAGTCCAGTATGCTATTCATTGGATCACACAGGCCTTCTGATGCATCCGGCTGTTTATAAAGTCAAATGATCTTTCATTTACCAAAGACAGTGTGAGTGTTAACACTAACTTTAATTAACAAGGCATAAGCACAACATTCATCACTATAACACTGCAGACAAAATGTGCCTTGGGCTCTTTGTAAGGAAGGGTGAGATATAAATCAAATAAACAAATAAAACACCAGTTAAAAATAAATGCTTTGTTCTCTTCTAAAAAGAAGAAGAAAAAGTTCAGTTACAAACCAATACTTTATTTGAACTAACAGAGTCCTAGGTGACAAAGCTTGATCTGGATGGGATTTGCTCAGAGCCAAGCAAGTCAGCAAATTGCTGATTTTCCCCATTGTGCTAATTACATAGCACAAGCGTTGCTTTATGCTAGTGCAACATCATTAGCACTAGTGCTACAACAGCATTGGGATACTACCCGGTGTCTCCTGTCTATGGTCAGAACAGAACTAAATCCTAACAGGCCTACAGGAAGAGATTGCCCTGTGGAAATCTAATTCTTTGGGCCGTGTACCACCTCATGAGCAGGACCAATATAGGAAGGGGGAAAAACTGAGAATTTATCATTACCAGCTATGATAAATTATTACAGATTTTCATGTAATAAAAGCATTTGTTTGTACCAAGCAAAGTGTAAGTAAGGTACAAAGTATTTGCTCTTTTGTCAGCAGCAATGCCCCCATTCTTACGTTGCTACAACAGCATGAGAACTGTTGTAAACAAGTCCCAAGTAATGTGAGGAGCCCAGAACGCATGGCAGAAGCCCACGCAGTGCTTCCTCCCCAGGGCAGCTTTAAATCACTTTCCAGAGAGTTCTGGAATGAGGAGCAGTCATGCCATGGAGTTCTCTCTGGTAGTCCAGGGCTTCTCCTGTTAGCCCAGTTGTGTGGAAAGAAGCAGATTCTTTCTGGCCCTGCTCTATCACCCTTCTTTGTATTTAGAAAGTGGGAGTGCAATAACATTGTTATTCGGGAGGACTCAGTGGTAGAACACCTGCTTTGCATGCAGAAGGTCCCAGGTTCAATCTCTGACATTTCTGGGTAGAGCTGGAAAAACTCCTGCCCTGGAATTCTGGAGAGCTAGTGTTACTCAGTGTTGACAATGTTGAACTAGAATTAGATGGACCAATGGTCTGACTCAGTGACCTGGTTTGCACATAACAGGACTGAGACAGGCCACTTTGGCCAAAAAAAAACCCAAGCAAATCCCTGATCATGTCTTTTGAAAAGGCTCAAAGGAAAGGAATAAAGTTTATTCCATGTTAAAATCACTAACTGCCATCCATTTATTTTTCATCCAGATGTTCTTTCAGTTCAGTGGTAAACACTATGGTAGGTTTATCACTGATTGTTACAGAATGTCCAGCTCATTCTTCCAGGCTACACAGAGGTCACTGTAAGAAGATCCATTCTGTCTCCATGATCAAAAAGAGATATGTCAACAATTCAGACATACATCTTTTCTCCCTTCTCCTGGCAGTGGTTACTATAATGTGATGACCAATCCATGGGTATTTTTATTGCCATGTTATCCGATGTAACATGGTAAACAAAAGGATTATCATTCTGTTCAAAGTCATATATAGCCTATGATAGTTTGCCAACAGCACTGGCAGAACAGGATTAGTTCAGTATCTCACTTCCACTGTTCAGTGTTGCAAGCATGCTATCATCACCTCATGTTGTATCTTTAGTACCAAGTGCTTAGGTTGACTATTGTGTATACAGTTGCTGACAATGTTGATGCTTTAAAGACAATGCTGGTTATCCTTCCGTCTTCTGGGAACAGGGTGTAAAATTTCAACACACATTTTTCATGTCAGTCTTGAACTGCATTCAAATGCCCAACAATTAAGTTACTGTCCCAGGAGGTAGGACATTGTAAAGATGCTTTCATGTGTCCCACTATGATGGCAAGATGACTCCAGCTTGTAACCCATGTCAAGATAACTCCAGGTTGTAGCCTGAGATGCCTGGCACCCACACCCAACAAGCCTAGGGTTAATCACTTACTTCAGGGGTAAGCAACCTTTTTCGACCCATGGACACACTTGACAATTTGAGAAACTGTCCTGGGGAATGCCACAAAATGGCTGCCATTTGAGTCATGGCTGGTCACAATGGAAAAGTAACCTGTCCCAAAGTGGGAGGGGTAGGGAAGCTTGGTGGGCAACAAGAAAGAAGTCCACTGGTGTCCACCCGGCAGCCTGATACAGGAGCACAGAACTGGAAGGAAGTTGGAGCTGGATCTTTTAAAGACAATGCCTATCTGGTGCATCAGCTTATCCTTCTCTGTGGACTGTGGCTGACCAGGTGGCAACATCCCAGACAGCTGGAGACAATACACTCTAGCTGGCATGGTGGAGAAGAACACTGTGTTTAAAATATCCTCAATCCTTCTGCATCCATGCAAGGTTGAAAATTGTGTCAGCAGGCTCTAACTGGCCCCGGGTGCTTTTTGAAATGTGTCAATAGCGCCAAATCACCGATGGAAATATTATAAATTACTCCCTGTAGTGTAGAGAAATCCTTAAAACTCTGCACACGTAAGCATGCCTGGAAGACTGTAGCTGCCCTATGTAGAAAGAAGGGCCTTCTCTTGGTTGCTGAACATGAGTGGTGCCTGTTTCAATGGAAGGCAACTGCAGTCCTCTCCTTCCTATTCTCAGTATTCTTGAAAATATGAGATTAAGTCTTACTTGGGCATCTGCTGAAAATCAGTGTAGTGTAGTCATCATCATCATCTGCCTTTTTAACACATTTGTCTGCCTTAAGATCAGAGCACATCTCTGCTCAAAACGGCATGCAGGGGAAGCCACCACCGCCTGTGCAAAGTCTGGCTGTAGAAGCCGATAACAGCCGCTCCGTCTCAGGAGAACCTAATGTATTTTTAAAGAGCACTTTAACGCAGCGTAACAACATTACCACACATCTTGCTCAAGCAAAGAATTTTCCCAATCTATATTCAGTGCCAGATAGAGTGACTGCAGAAATGAGTTAGTTACCGTACCTGAACTCAGGCCTTGACTGCCTGTGACAGGAAGTTAATTAGACAAACTTGAGCAGTATCTTCCAGAACTCAGTTCACATTACTTGAAAGCAAGAAAATTATCTGCTTGTGTAGGAGTGATTGCTCCTGGAGTTAGTCGAATGCAGAATAAATGAGGACAGAAGCAAAGTTCATCATCACAAAAGAGGCCTCACATCAAGACAAGGTACAACAGGTCTAGCTCAACTTATTCTCAGTATAATTCAGCTAGCAACAACTGACAGTGGAGCCAAAATATTATGCTACTAACATTAGGAGCTTTTCTATATGAGGTATTTATTATGCGCTCATCATTCCTTAATCATGGTTGTTTACAGGTTCTTTAACCACTTCCTGATCGGTTTTTTTTTTTTAAGAGTGGACTATTATTTCTGAAAGCAAAAGAAAAGGTATTTTCCTACTTGTGGGATTGTGATATTCCACTACAGCACAGTGCCACCTAGAGGTTATATAGAGGAAAGGCAGGGAAGGAAAAGCTTTTTGTGTAGCGCTTCGATCTCAATTCTGTACCAAACCGAAAGTAGATACAGCAATTAACACCCTCGTGCAGAAAAGCTCTAGATGTGTGTTAGATTACAAATTGTTGAGAATTAGGGGTGGTTCACTTGAGCCCATTCCATATATACATACAGCACATGGTCCCACTCTGTGTCATGTCCCATACACAATGCGGATACATACGTGGGCCATGCTGCCAGGTATGTAAGGCTCTTCCACACAAACAGGAACCCCTTGCAATTCAGGTGCCCTGTGCGCATACCGTTGTACATGCACAGGCCTCCTTCATGTTGAGATTGAATGAGCTGCCACCACGCACATTGGTGTGTACTGGCATAAATTATCTGCATAATCCAACTACTCCCCTCACACATTTATTGATCACATGTAGGAAGAGTCTTTAGTTCAGTCCAAACTGGGTCTTTTAAGTCTAGTTCTCACTAGAAATTATGGATTCACTCTGTGGCCTTTTAGTAAGTCTTACTTTTTCCATCTTTGTTTCCCATCTCTAAAACGGGAATAATAGTTACCAGTCTCACGAAATACATATGAAGGCCGACACATTTTTTAAAAAATATGCAGCATTGTGAAGCATTTTATAAATCTAAAGGGTTATATTTATTTATTTATTTACATTTATATACCGCCCCACAACCGAAGCTCTCTGGGCGGTTCACAAAAGCTAAAAACAGTAAATATTAAAAATATACAAAATTTAAAAAAACATCAGAAACATAAAAACAACAGTATAAAAACATTAGCAACAATTCTGGGGTCCATTAAAAAACAAACTTAGTATTCAATGCCTTTAAATGCCTGGGAGAAGAGGAAAGTCTTGACCTGGCACCTGAAAGATAACAATGTTGGCGCCAGACGAGCCTCATCAGGGAGATCATTCCACAGTTGGGGGGTCACCACTGAAAAGGCCCTCTCCCTTGTTGCCATCCTCCGAGCTTCCCTTGGAGTAGGCACTTGGAGGAGGACCTTAGATGTTGAGCGCAGTGTATGGGTAGGTTCATGTCGGGAGAGGCGTTCCATCAGGTATTGCGGTCCCAAGCCATGTAGGGCTTTATAGGTTAAAACAGCACCTTATACATGCCTAAGTAAGTGCTATAGAGTTTAATAGATTCAGCCTGCAATCCTATACTCATGTACCTGGGAGTAAGTCCCACTGAACTCAGTGGGAGTTTCTCCTGAATGGACATGCATAGGATTGCACTGGCAAAATACATTCTGTGAATCCCCATTGCCTGCATCTCATTTTAATTGTCACTGTTGATAGGAACAGAATTAGCAAACGATTAATACAATGGCATCCGGCATACCCTGCAATCAAATGCTGATTGACACATATCCATTTTAAGCCACTATTTTAAGGACATATCACAAATGGTGGAGCAGCTGAAAAATCCCATAGAGTTCAATTGATTACTCAACTAAAACTCCTATCACCTGCCACTGGAGGTTGCATTGTGTTCCCCTTGTCATGCACTTCCAATAAAGAGGGAAAGGGGAGGGCTACACAGACCCCCTCTATGATGTTACCAATGCAACCCCACCCCCAAAACAAGTCATGAAGCAAAGGTGGATGATCGAAAATACAATAGACCCAGCAGCCAGGAAGCAGCAGGAAGAAAGGATTTGAATTGGAATCTAAAAACACCCACTGGATTGAAAACTATGGATGAAAATACACTTTGAAGTTTGAGCGGGGTGTTTTTGCATTAATGGAAGAACCAGACTTTCCGCACGCCAAAATAGGTCGCTAAGGGGGGGTGGGGAGAACTGCAATCACAGCAGGACTTGGTTGACATCATCTGAGTCCTTTGCATGCAATTCACCTCGACAGCAGACTTTAACGCTGGTGTGATGGAGCTCTGAGAGTAACTCTTAGTGCACAATATCCTTCTTCAGTAACACTGTCCTGACTTCACAGTCGGAGAGGACGTTCTGACAGCCACACCAGCTTGATGGGCTGGGAGGATAAGCCCATTAAATGTTTTTGCAGCTGTAGATGAGAGCTGTATAAGTACTACCTACACACAGAGAAGTGATTACTCCTGATTGAATGTGAAAGTAGCTGCTGACATGCTGTGTTTTGAAAATCTGGATTTACAGGTTACAAGAGGGGAAAACACACACTAACTTAAGAGTCTCCCTGTACTCATCCGACCTGGAATTTCACGTAAGCTGTTTCTGCTTTAAAGAATGTGTGTGTGTGTTCAAAGTCCTTTGATAAAAGGATACAATGTGCTCGTTCTATATTATCTGAGGAGAGAAGATAAACACAATAAGACGAATGAATGGGACAATTCATTTCAGTTTCTCCTCTGGGTTATATCAACCTGGCCAGCTTTCAGTTTCAAGTGTTAAGCCACTATTCTCTGCAGGATTGTAAATGTCGGGTTTAACCTGAAGAGGCCGGACTGTGTATAGAAAGAAAGAATTCAAAGGCCAGTAATGTTGCCCCATTCACCTAATCCTAAATGAAGAGCGAAACAGAAGTATGCCATTTTTTTCTGAATGCATCTGAAGGGGGTGAACCAAACAACCCTTTTCTGCTTCTGAAAGCACAGGGGTGGGAGAGGATGAGAACCTTTTCACAGTCCAGTAGCCAAGGCTAGTTGTTTGGACTTGGGAAGGCATTCAAAGAACAGCTCTCAAAATGGGTATACTTTTGTTGCTGTGTGACACTAAACAGTGCTCAAAAAGATGGAATTACTTATTACAATGCCTCAATAAGGCTTAATTCTAAGGGAATATATCTCCATATTTTTCTTAGGTATTACATCCTTTGAAAAGGATAGAAGTTCATTTGTTTTTGTTTTTTCCCCTTGTGCTGAAAAATATTTTGTCATGCTAATCTGTGATCAATGTATTAAAAGCAGAGACATGAATTAAACTAGCAGAACTGCTTTGATGATGATCAAACAAACCCTGATGTGGCCATTTCTGCCCCCTCTTGCTCTGCTGCCGCCAAACAAGGCCTTTAACTTTCTCCTGGAATGCAAAGAGATAACATCTCATTAAAGCTCTCTAGGCTGAATTTCTAGAGAGTTTTCTCACTTGCAGAAGGACAGCTGTGTAACGGTTCGTCCTGAAGAATAATTTCTGCACTGGGCAGCCCCAGTTTTTAGTCAGTAATATTTTTTTTTAGTGTACTGCCACATGCTAAGCCTTTCATGGGAATGCTAGTGATCACATTCAGAAGGCAGAAGGGTGGAAGGGTTGCACACTCACTTGGCCAAGTGGTTAGAACACTGTGTAAAAGCCATTCTGTGCTGACTTCTGAATAAGGCACAGCATTCAAAGTACATCATAACCTACTAGAGAAAAGATTGTGAAAATCAGCCCATGGTCTCTTGAAGCCATAAACGAACACAAAAACCTAACCCAGGAATAACATGCATGGGGAGGAACAAGATAAGATAAAATGTCACAGTTAATACAGCCTGATATTTTCTTATTTATTATCCCACCCTTCCTCCAGGAAGCTCAGGGCAGCCTACAGCTCCTCCATATTATCTTCACAACAACCTGTGAGGTAGGTTAGGTTGAGAGACAGTGACTGGCCAAAGGCCATCTACTGAGCTTCATGGTTAAGTAGAGAGTCAAACCAGGGATTTCCCCCAGATTTGACACTGTAACCCAAGAACCTGTGGGCTTTCAGAAGATGTTGAACACCAACTTCCATCATTCATGGCCATGGGCCATGCTAGCTGGTGATGATGGGAATTGTAGCCCAAGAACATCGGAGAGAATACACATTCCCCACCCTGCTAGGACCCCTACACCATACTGAAAAGATACAAGAACTAATCTGCATTTGCTGAAATATCAAAGTGAACACTAAACAAAAGCTGCACCCATCACCTAAGGTAGATAATGTAATGACAGTGAGAGTACCTCCAGGGAAAGTGAAATGCTTCTGCACCTATTTCTGCCTATTTGGGGGTTTGATTTCTGGTTTACGTCCATTCATTCTCTTGCGTAGAGACTTCCATGTTTATTTATTTTAAACATTTGTATCCCACCCTATATCACTAGGATCTCAGGGTGGCGTACAGATAAAATTATACAATATAAAGCAATAAATATACACAGCTAAAAACAAATTAAACCATTAATCAAGTTAAAACCAGTATATAATTTAAAAGCAGTAAAACAATTAAAACAGTTAAAACTGGGAGTGTAGAAGCAGTTGTAAGGCATGGAATGTGTGAGGGGTAGAAAACAGAAATATTCACTGTGTGCTTCGCAAATGAAGTAATACTCATGACCATCTAAAGTCTCCCCCTATAAGACTACTAAGTCCAGGATTTGAAATTGCCCAGCTGTGCTACTACATGGGCTTTACTGTAGGGTCACCCACTGACACAAGTACAAATCTACATTTTATTTACTAAAGGCCAGAGATTCTAATATTAAATTTTAAAAATCTACCATGACTTGGAGAGATACACAAAGACCCAGAGCGTCAACACACAAGGGAAAATGGTGTTTGCTTACCATCGCTTCTCCACCCACGCATTTGTCCCTCATTACTTCCACTTTTGAAAGATTAAGTAAACAATGTGCACATGGCCCATTCAGTGGGCCGTTTTGATTGTGCTGCTTTTTTTTTTGTCACGTAAAGGAGGCTAGAAGGGGCAGAAGGCACACAGGAGGCCGACAACATTGTGTGAGGGACCCACGAAAATCCGTGACTGCCCAGTAACATGCATGCAATAAAATGCTTGTCTGATGGAGCTCCCAGTCACAGGCAACCAATTAGTACTCTCATGACCACAAATTCAGAACTATTTCCAGGTATTCCCCAAACATTAACCTCACAGAACATCAAATTTGCTTTGCTTACTGATTCTATCCTTTATGCATTGAAGATAGAGACAATCTTTTGCAAATCTTATCTTAAGGAGGGAGAGAGGGGCGGAGAATGAAAGGGAGAATGAAAGAAGCTGAGGGATTTTGAGAAAGGGAGAGGGAGTTAGTCCGAAAGAGGACTGATTCTGAGAGAAACGTTCCAGACAATCAATGCAAGAAACAGGTGGAGATAAAGGCAGTATGCAGCCTGCCTGCCTTGCCTATACTGCATAGCTGGGAAGGAAGTGAAGGACCACGACTGCATTTTGTCTGTCTCCTGACCAAATCAAACACACAACCAAGGTCATCACTCCACATCTCTTTGCTTACTCTTCCTCAGCATCTACTCGCCTTCTCCAACCTAGTGACCACCAGATCTGCCAGACTACAACTCCCAGCATTCCCCAGTCAGCATAGGAAGGTTGGCCTACTTCAACAGGGTGGGCAGATAGTAGATCTCCAGATGTTTTGGATAACCATTGGCCATGGTGACAAGGACTTCTAGGAGTTGAAGTCCAAAAAGTCTGGACTTCCCCCTACCACCGTACTACAACATGATGTGCCATCATTGCACTGAACATATCTGCCCCCTCATCTCGCATCATTGGCTCTGGGGAATCGGGAAACATAAAGCTTAATGATTTCATGTTGGGCAACAATGAATACATTTCCTAATACTGGCTAATGCCATAAATCTAAATTTGAGTGCAGGGGAGCCACTTGTACAACCACTTCATTCATCACAACTCCCGGTCAAGAAAAAAACAAAAACAAATTAAATTCACCCAGCCCTCATCTAAATAGCTCTAAAAATGGTTGCACAGATCTGCAAGAATGTTCTGTTTTAGGACTTGGGCAATAGGAAACTTAAACACAAATTTGTCACGGGGAGTTAGGGGTCAGTTTCCTCAATCTGCTCCTTTCCCAAGAAGCAAATGAGGAAGCCATGGATGACTCATAGGAAAAGTCCCATTTTATTTTAGATTCAGGTTATTGCTGATGGCTTCCCTGCTCTTCCTTAAGAAAACTGGCTTCCGCTTGACAGTTGCTCAGAACTGGGCCTTCCTGCCTCCTTAGGGCAGGGAGGCCACAGGCTTTCCCTGCCTTCCCCACCAGTGGTGTAGCACAGCCAGGACTCACAGGGTCCAAGGGACATTCTGATCAATAGGGACAAATGGAAGTCGGTGGCTCCGATGTCCGTGGGTCGGTAAATCTACTCTGGTTTTCAGTCAGAACTCTAAAGGAGCTGCACACCATGGATAGCTCCTTTAGAGTTCTGACTGAAACCTAGAGCAGATTCACCGCCCCACTGACATCAGAGCCCCCAGCCCCCAATATGCTGTTTTTTGCCACCCCCCACTCCAGCCTTCTCTTTTCCCTTGAACTTTGCTGCACTCCTCACAGAAGCAGGAGGTGGGGAATGGATTTTCTCAGCAACGTAATACTGTTGTGAACTATCCCTTGTTGCAATGCAAAATATTTTGGAGTAGCTTGGCCTTGAAGACCCATTAGATTCACAGAAGACTTACAGAAGGCATATGCCCCAGAGAGAAAGAGAGAAAGATCAACACACCTGCTTGCAATTCTGGACTCTCCTTAGGGATGTGGCTATCGGGACTCTAATGATGAGTGCCTGCACTTCAACATGTGCTTCTACACCCCTACTCCTTACTTCAGTTTCTGATCTATGCTGCCACCCTCCTTCCTTGTGGTTGCTATTCAGTTGAAAGGGTGACAAGTGCCTACTCCCTTCAGTAATCATCAGTCTGGATATGATATCCAGCCCCAGAGGACATCTCTGTTTCCCAGGATTTTGCAGCTCTGGCTCCTTCACCTTTTTCTCCAGCTCAGGTTCGGGTGAGTTGGACTATGCCCCAGCTCACAGATGGGGAAAGAAAGCTCAAAGCTACCAAATAGTTGTTCTGAGAGGCAGCAATGAACAAATATTCTCAGGAATGGTTGAACCCCCACTTCAAAAGCAGAGAGAGCAAGATACACATCAAGGAACCATTCATGTGGGGGGAGTGATTTTGTCTGGCTCCTTAAAATTAAGCTTTCCCTTCTTTTGTACAAAAAACCGAAAGAAAGATTAATGCCACATTCCAAATTGATGGTTCAAAGATAATTATTTTCCTTTAGTTATCCAAGTGTAGTTGAGAGTCTTTGGGTTACAGGACAACCTGACGAGAACCTAGTTTCTTTTATCAGTCGGGTCCTCTCCGCATTTCTCTGGTTGTCAGAAGTCATGCATTTTAACATCCAGTTCCACTCTACAAGCACTCCTTTCTCTCAAAAGAAGCTAAAATGGAGTCGCTCAGACTGTATCAGATGGCCCCTTCAATATTCTGTTCAAAGCCATTGTAGAGGTACAGCTGAAACCCATTAATTTCAATTGAGCCCAAATGGCCCATAAGTCATGTAGAAACTTGTTTTCCTCTGGGATAGTTCACTACAGAGCCTTTCTTAAGCTCCCACTTTCTTTCTTTCTTTTAATATATGTTTCTGTTTAATTTTCCTAAGAAAAGTTAAGAAGGCTAAAACACAAGAAGAGGGACATTCACAAGAAAAGGAAAAAAAAGATAAGTGAACCACAATCTGTAACTTGAGTTTAAAGGATTTAAAGTACTTCTTGTTACATTCTAAAATGTCAGTCTTTAATAACATTTTCCTTAAGCCTAGCCTAGAAATAAAAAAAACTTCCATATTTTAATTTGAAGGCATAAATTTTTACCATTGGCCCCAGCCAAACATAAAGAAATATTAACTCTAACAATCTACACAATTTATGGATATGTAGACATTAAATATGCATTCAATTGTTCATCTGATCTGGTGTTTTTCAAGAGGACATATTAAGAACTCTAAATATGCAGCCCATGGGATGACTGCATATTAGTCCAATATGAACAAGTTTAAATATGGGAGGGGGTAACTGGAATTAAGAAGTCATTAAATAGAAAATTATTAGACTGCATCGACTATTATAACTGTGAATAATCCATGGCTATATCAGCTTTCCCTAACCTGGTGCATTCCAGATAATGGATTACAAGTCCCACCATGCCCAGCCAACAGAAAGATGACAATGCTGACTGGGGATGATGGGAGTTGTAGTTCTGCACATCTGGAAAGCTGGAATTTATGAACATAAGTATTGCCTTTCCAGATCAGACCAAGGAATCGTCTTGTCTAATATGCTGTTTCTAACAGCAGCTTACCAGATGTCTTGAGAAGTTTACAAGCAATGTATGAAGCTGATTGCTTTTCCAGCTTATTTATCCCCAATGTTAGGTACTCAAGGGAGACATTGCCTCTGAATAAGATGTTTCCATTGAGCTACAAGTAGTGAAAGACCAATCCTCCATGCGTTTGTCTATTCCTTGTTAAAACTCATCTAAGCTAGAGGCCACCATCACAGGTATCATTACAGAATGCCATTAATTGCTTTGTGCACTGAATGAAGGAGTACTTACTTCGTCTATCCTTGAACCCATTGACAGTCAACTTCACAGCATGACCCTGAGTTCTAGCATTAGGAGATCTGAAGAGAGAAAAAAACCTCTGTCTACTCCCATCACATATTTATAGACCCCTATTCGGTCCTCCTTTATGAGCCATAAGCACTTTCTACTACTCCTCTTTTGCCCTAGATACTCTTCTGACTGGTCCAGCATGAACTTTCATAGCAAATAGCCTACTTCAAATGCATTCATCTGGTTTGCCTAGAAATAGAACATCTCTAGGATAACTTCCACAAAGTAATGTCTGCTAATACAATATTCTGAATCAATCTTTCACCAATATCCATTGTTCATTATCTTTGTTGGTTACACATAGTTATGGTAATCTCTCCATCTGAAGGATGGGATGGTTGAAAATCAAATAAATATCCCAACAGTTAATTTTCCATGCTACTTGCATTGACATTTTTAGATGGTAAAACAAAATATTTTATAAAATCCCTGATGGAGTGAATGAACCATTCCCTTATATGGAAAAAGTTAAAATGATGCCTTTGGGGAATCCATTGGAGTACTGGAAATTTGCCCACTGTCTACCCCTGGTGATCCCAGTCAAGCCTATTCTTCCATCTGCATAGCCTTATCCTAGTTCTGTTTCCTGGTCACACTATACCATGACAGAGAGCTTTTCTACATGAGGCATTTATTGTTGCTGTTTACAGATTCTTTAGATGATGACATGACCCTCCAGTTTCACTTCTGTTTTTAAGAGCACCTTCCCAGGGTTTTGTTTTTTTTAGAGATGGGAAATTGGGTTATTATTTTTGAAAGAGAAAGAAAAGGTATTTTCCTACTTGAGTAATTGTGTTATTCCAGTATAGCACCACCTAGAAGTTCTGTAGCAGAAAAGCAGGAAAGGCAAAGCTCTTTGTGTAATGAAAGAGCAATGAAGCCAAAAGCCTTGTATAGAAAAGCTCAGAATATCAAGAGAGAGAGATGGAATATATTAACAACATTTTCTGTCATTATGATGGGTTGGGTTTGCATGTGGCGAAATGGCTTATCTATTGCAAGGACTCAGGGCAGGTGCAATGTATGCCTGTCTACTTTTGAACTGTTTACTTTGGCCAGTGTCAAGGAACAGGTTTTGTCCTCGCTAAACTGATCTTGAATACACTGATACAGTGAGGGCAAAGCCTACTACGGGGGTGGGGAACTTTTTTCAGCCTAAGGACAGAATTCCAATCTGGGAAAGAGGGCAGCATTTCATCTGTGGGTTAGGACAACAAGTGATTACTGGTTTTAAGCCTACAAGCAGGCAAGATAAACCCCTGCATGGGAAGTAAGCAGGACTGAATCACTTCTTAGCATGAGCAGCATGTCTACTCACAAGTAAGCAGGACACGCCTCAGAAGGAAGGAAGCAGGACTGAAGGGCTCACTAAATTCCTCTTCAGGCTCTGCCAAGTCTCCTCTGGAGAGGGGGAACCCTCTTATCTCTGATCAGGAAGATAAGCTTTTCCCTGCTGTGCTGTGAGACTTTGACAGGATCTACACTACTGCTTAACAAAGTTTATAACAGTAGTGACAACTGTTGGGGCCCAGGACACACTCCATGTACAGTTTTCAAACTCTTTTCAAAGTGTCATATGCTGCTTGATGTAGATCTGGCCTAAGTCTCTGCACAGCAGGGAAAGCTCTTTGTCTTTGTCTATACAAGTCATTTATTCCGGAATAATATCAAGGTCGTCCCTACTGCACCACATGATGTTCATCTACACCCACGGTGATCTAGGGACGACCCCTCACTTATTCAGGAATATCGCTGACTGCTTTTGCCATGGTTTTTCCAGCTCACTATGATCCCAAAGTCCACGGCTGGTGTGCACCCCTTCACAAAGCTGATGTTGTTCGCCGTGAGTTCCCAGTTCAGCAAACAGCCAACCCGCTGTCAGGGGCGTGTCCAGCGGTTTCAGATATGCGTGGAAGTGGGTAGCTACCATTTTTGGCACAGTTTTTGAGGCTATCAGTGTGTTTTGGCATCAACTGTGTGTGTGTGTGTGTGTGTGTGTGTGTGTGTGTGTGTGTGTATATATATATATATATATATATATATATATATTTAACACAAACATATTAATGCACAGGAGTGTATCATCCACATAGTACCTATATCCCCTGCATTTCTGTGTATTTGCGCTGGTGTGCATCTCGGAAGAGTTATTAAAACAAAAAAAATTCCATGCCCCATACCCATCTGTCCAGTCCCGCCCACTTCTCCCAATACACCTTTGGAAGCACCATCATGAGGTGCACATCCTCCCACAACGGCTCTCCTTTACTCATGGGAAACTTCCCTCGTGTTTCCCCATGAGGGACGATCACAGAAGCTGGAAACCTTGCAATTATCCCTCCTCCATTGTGAAATGGCGGTAGGTGTAGATTAGGCCTAGGTCTCTGATCAGCTGTTAATCAGAAAGAAGAACTTTTTCCTGGTGGGCGATGGGGTAAGGCCTGGGGAAAGGAGCTGGCAAGCTAGATGGGGAACTCTTTTGGGCAGTATGAGACCGCAGGCCAGAAGTTCCCCATACCTGGCCTACTGTCTGTTCCTGAAACTGGGATTCCTACAGTATTCGTGCTTCTTTCCAAAGATCCCCTATTCATCACTATGTTGGGCAGTGTATTTCACCAGTCTGTCTATAAAAACCATTTTCCCAGCATTCCAGCACACTTGAGCAAGAGCAAGACCCAGAAGCCCTCATGTACTTCTCTGGAAACAATGCCATTCATGCTATTCCCTCATAGCAGTGGGATTTGGTTAATTATATGCAGCATAAGGGCATGTCTTGCATACATTTGTATCTCTCAATATCTTATCACTCAATGACTCCCAGCTTAATATGTGAACAGCCTGCACTGCATAGTACTATGTCTGATGGTTCTGATGGGTGTCAGCAGTTTGTCACCTGCAAGTCATCGCTTGACACTGCTGTCATCAAGGGCTGAACTTGCATCCCTCAGCCAGCATCCTTATGATATTCTGGAAGGGGCAGCAGAAGACACAGCTGCTCTTCACTATGCAATTAACTATTGCTTAATGCTAAGATGGCAATTAGTAATAAAGTTCCTACATTATGTAGATTACCTTTCTTATACCAGATACAGTGCAAGATATGCCGCGTCATGAGAGCAATAACACATTTGCATGTTAAGAGCCATCTATGGTAAATTACAATGTTATAAAGGCAAAGTGATTAATTTCTCCAAGTATCATCAGATGTAAAATCTGCATAGTTTGCCGGAGATCTTAATGGAGGAGCTAGGCCTCTTGGCATCAGGAAATGCTAAAATACAGATAGCTGATTTTTTTTCTAAGATAACCTAGGTGAAGCACTTTGAACACTGAAAGCACACTATAAATGATGAGATGATTATGATGTTTATCACTACTACTACTCATAAAAAATATGTAAGATAAAACCTGATATTTTTGCTGATTCATCTATTTGTTGTTTGCGGGTATGTATCCCACTTTTTAAAATCATGTGTATGTGTATCCCTGTTTCTATCCACAAATGCGGTTTTTTGTGCCTGAATATCCATACATGCTGAATTCCTATGAAATTGATAGCTCACTTGGGATGCCAAAAAGGCCATTAATCTGGATATGCCACATGAGTCTCTCAGAATGCTCATTTTGTAGATACATAAAACACTCTCTCAGGCTATCCCATCACACTACCTTATCAATATTTGAACTGATACCAACGGAGCATACATGAGAGGTAATAGCATAATGGCACTGGGTTGCAACATCTTGAGGTTATGTTACTCATAGCATCTGAATGGGCCAATGCAACATAATCCATGTGGGGACCACCCAAAAATGTTCCATACAGGAACTTATGATGGGAGCATTTGAAAAGTGGATGCTATGTGTATATGTCCAATCATGTATGACATGGCCACACCAGTCACCAGGAGTATGCGCTTCCAAATGTTACGCCTGACACATGGAATTGTCACTACTTGGAATCTCTTTTTGGGGTTCTAACCTGGTGTGCTGTTGTTTTACGGCTGCAATGGGTGGGAGGGAAAGGTCATAGAATCATAAAATAGTAGAGTTGGAAGGGGCCTATAAGGCCATCAAGTCCAACCCCCTGCTCAATGCAGGAATCCACCCTAAAGCATAGGTGTCCAGAGGAGGGAGGACTGGACAGAAGGAGTCCTCTGCCATCACCCATAGTTGAGCCAGCAAAAAAACTCAGGAAGTCCACCATTTCACATTCCTTGCACGCACTCACACACATATTCCTGGGACCAGAAATAGCGGGGTGGGGGGGGTGGAGTACAAAATTAACCACAAAGTCCTTTCTGCAGATAATTGACTACTCAACACTTCTGTCTATGGCCAGATGTTGATCATGACTGTGACTTCACTCATTGGAGAGAAACACACTGAAAGATAGTAGTAGGGCTGTTTCTCACAAAGCAATTGAAATGCGCCTGAACATTTTACCTCATATCTCATGTTCTACAAAGGCTAGAGACTTTCTCTTTTTTTATTTGAAAGCTGGGGATCTGGGTAGCTAGTGCCCCCACCCCCGCAGAGGTTGGGCTGGGGGCTATAGCCCCCTTAGCCCTGTGGTTAATCCAGTGATGTCTTCCACATTTGTATGAAAGGGAAAATTTAGTAGGTGAAGACTTTGTTCATTTCTGCATTTCCATGCAACAACACGTCCAGATGTTCAATTTTGACTACAATACAATTTTTAGAAAGACCAGGGGCTCTTGCAGGATAAAGATGGTTACTCTCACTTGAAAGCATATGTTGAATCCTGATTGCAGCATGATGAACTGCATCAGCTGAGTAAAGTAACTTATTGGGAAGAAGGCTCAGCTAGATTCATTATTCACATTCATTATTTTATTTCCATAAATGTTTGTATTTCTACCTTGACCTTCCTCTTCCCCATGTTCAGCCCACCCAAAGGCTCCTGCTGCAGTACCCGGTGTTGTCCGGGTCGCATAATAACCCTACTTTTAAAAAGTTACATATATCTCTGACAGTTAGTAATCTTAAAGTTGGTAGGAGTCCTTTTTGTTGTTGTTAACTTGGTAAATTTTGTTGTGACAATAAAAGGAAAAATGGGTAAATAATAAAGGCAAATTAAATTAGAGCATCTTTATAAACCACTTTTTTAGTTCCGCCAGTTGGTGCTAAAATATGCAATTTTTCTTTTTTGCTTAGTCTTGAACAGGTAACATAGAACTGCCCATAGAAAAAGCAAGGGCTTTGGCGACCATTTCACAGCGTAGCCGCCTCGTCCTGCACAGCCCTTATGTCCACTGACAAAACACCTACAACTCCCAGCATGCCTTGGCTGGGAGGGCAGCCTTACCAGTCTCCAAGAGCAAGGGGGTGCTTGTGGCCTCCCTGCTACTGTTCTCAGGGGATTGGATACCCGCCCGTGTGATCAGGGCTGTGTAAGACCCTGCATGGGTCCCCTCAGGGTGCGTGAGTGCCCCACAGCTGCCCACATCCCATGAGAGCATGGAACAGCATCAGCAAATAGTGGAGAGCATGGCAACGAGGCCACAATTGCCACATTGCTCCTGCAGCCCAGTAAGTCTGCCCTCCTGGCCAAGGCTTGATAGGAGTTGTAGGCATAATAGCCGCCAAAACCTTGAATTTGTTTTTGTTTCCCCCCGAACACTTAAACATACACAAAAAATCATTTAAAAAAAAAAAATCTGGTTGACTGTACAGCAAGACCTATTAGCATCCAAATTTTTTAGCTTCTAGCTCATCTGGAAGTGGGTTAGGATTTCCGGACATACAGACACGCACAAATAAGTTCAGCTATATATAATCATATAGATATATTTTTAAATTATCCTTAAAATAATCTATGTATAAGATTGCACTATTAGATATTGCATACATGTTTACTCAGAAGTGAGTCCTATTGAGTACTCGTGTAAATCAGTATAAGAATGCAGCCTAACGTATCTAAAAAGCAGCAACAGATCTAAAATAACGAAACAGTAGACAAAGAGTCTTTCATTCAGTGATATTCTAAACCACAGGTCTTCCAAAATAGTACGGACTTTGCTACTGTACAGAAACTGGTTATGGTTAGGGAATTACTAAACTAGGGAGAAAAGAGTGCCAAAGAGCAGTGCCTTTGCAGAGAAGAAATCTCACTGTCCTTGTCTGTAGCTCCAGGAACACCAACAAGGCCCCTCCTGACAACATATGAAAGAGCAACATATGGTTCCCTTCAGATATCCCAGCCACAGCCTGTTTTGGTTAAAACCATCACAGTTGTATCTGGACATGTACAGACAAATCTTTCAAAACCAATATTATATGGTCATTCAATGCAGCTGCATTTTGCATCGGTTGCAGTTTCCAAATACATTTGCTTCTTTAATTTTGGGAACGCCACAACTTGATGCACACACGGTTTTGTACAGGAAGAAAGAACTAACTTATGAAACTATTAAAGACTAAATCTAGCCTCTTTTGATCGTTATTTGCTATTTGCACATGTTTTCATGTTGTTATTTTTTTCTTCCCCCACACCCCCAAAGAGATCCAGTGTCAAAGGGTTGATACCTGCTAGACCAGTGGTTCTCAACCTTTTTTGCTCCATTCCCCCCTTTCACCATTGTTCAGAATATAATTCCCCCCCTTCCCAAGATAGTCTAACTCAAAAGGTGCATTCCAAATAATATGCATATAATATTCAAAATCTTTTTTCTATATTAGTCCCATTTAAAGGGGCAACGCAAAGCATGGTCCATCACTGTCCTTTTACATTCTTAGCTCCCATGCTTTGCGTTGCCCCTTTAAATGGGAAGCTTGAAACTTCTAGGATTGCGAGGGAGGGAAAAGGGAGCAAAGGCCTGGCTTTTGCAGACGACATGACACTTTTCTGGAACGTTTTTAATAACATGTGTAGGAAGACATAATCTACAGGTCATCATACTTTGCTGAATAGTGGTCCCAATTCCGCCCCCTGGAACCCTAAAATCCCCCCCCCCCGTGGGAAATCCCCCCCTTGTTGAGAACCCATGCGCTAGACGGAAGCCTCTGATCTTGGAGGCTTCCAAGTATCTTATGCTCTGCTGGGCTGCTGCCAGCAGAGCGGAAGGAGTGACAGCAGAGGTTTTCACCTTTTTGTCATCCTTTTAAACTTTTTTCCTCTAGCTGGGCCTTTAAGTTGGTCTAGAGGAAGTGCTGTGACGAGGCAGGGCTGGAGAGGCCATAGGATTTTCTTTTTAAATTTGGGCCTCTCCTCTCACTACTAGAACTCCCCTGCCCCTTTTATTCTTATTTATTTATTTACCTACCTACCTCTACTAGATCCAGGGGTGGCTCAAGACTTTTTTGCTGCTGAAGGTGAAGAACAAGATGGTGCCCTCTCCCATTCCATGTAAAAAAGCCAACTGGATTGGCAGATGAATCTGACTTCAGTATTGATAATGGGGCAGCTTCCTCCACTGCTCCTAAAGCTAGCGGAATAACTTAGGCGGCACAGAGAAGGCCGCATGGCATGCAGGTCTCTCCTCCAACAGCTTGCTGCCTCCTCCCAGCATCTGACGCCTGAGGCGACTGCTTCACTCTGCTTAATGATAGGGCTGGCCCTTACTAGGTCCTCCAAGATTGCTTTTGTAACCTCAAGCAGCGGGGAGGGGAGGTATCAAATCATGTAGTCCTCCTCCTGAAATCATAGCAGTATCTATGGCTTCGAAGGAGGAATCCAAGAAACCCTTTAGTCCTTGGGATGTTCTCCAGGAACCATAATATTGCTCTGCCTGGGGATTTCATTATTGCAACAATAAAAACTGAAGGTAAAACAGAAGTTAAGATTGTTATCTTTCACATTTTCCATGCTGCGAATAATCCACTTTCAAATCACCTCTTCCTGCACTCCTGCCTACCTCCTATTTTACTGCATACTTCATCCCAAGAACTAATTTGCCAACAGCTTGATGTGTGCCTGGTTTCATAAGTTAGTGCTTTCTCTTTTAAAGACATGATTGATTTCCCACATATATTTGCCAGCCAAAGAGATAGCAATCGGTGCATCTTTTCCTATCTTTGTCAATCCATGCCAAGATAAGTTGCGCCTGCTAAATTTATGTATGTCTTTCCACTGTTAAAGTCACAAAATCTCTAAGGGAAAAAGTGGTGGTAAGCAAAGTTGCAACTGCAGCTCTTTATGTAGAACGGGAGACAGAAGGTTGCTAATTCTTTCTGTGTCCAGGTCACAGATTGTTTCTAATGGGTCTGTGACCACAGAATTTAAAATAAGTTTTAAAAAAGGTCACAGATTGAGCCTACATAGTTCTTGATCTTGGTAAGGAGGAGGTAGGTGAGCTGCCTGCCAGTGAGATCAATGGTGGACCAATTTCAGGACCTAACAAGACACTGCATGAACGATCTCCCACAATTAAAAGTAGATGCAAGTGTGTGATTTGCATTGGGACAGTGGTTTGGGGTTGTTAACCATTCTGTTATTTTTCCTAATTTGAATTGCCTTCCCACCCCCAAGCTGCTATTCATCCTATGGTGGTGGTGGAAGTGGTAGATCATACAGGAACTATGCAAGACTGTGTGTCACCTTATAGCATAACAAGCTGTCAAGTGACAACCATTTCATCATTTGTTTACTTAATTGTTAATTGTCAGTGATGTTTCTAGGGCTAGCTGAAAATGCTTGCCCAATGGCTTTTAGAGGACAAGAGATGTTTTTAAATAAACTTTGGTGATTGGCAGCTAGGAGACACCCTGCACACCTGAGGCTGGGCAGGCTTTGAGGGGATGCAATGTAGTGAGCAAAAGAACCTCAAGAGGTGAGTATCACAGGACCTGTCCAGAAGAAAGACTTGAGGATCCAAATAGATGCCTGCTTTATTTTTGGTGATCTAATATTGCCAGTCATTTGTAAATAAACAATAATGCTATGAATAATTTCTAATGAACTCCCATCCAAAAGGAAAGAAAGCCTATAGTTTCATCCCTGGCACTCCTCGCCACTCAGAGAACTGGGCAGCTCATAACAACATATGCTGTGATGGGAAGCACCAATTCCAGTTCTCTGGCTATATACCCATCCTGTGAGGCATACATTTGCAACCCTGTGTTGGCCCAATGCCTGGACGTTTTATGGGTCTCAAAAAAAAACATAATGTGTGAGGCAGCCCAACGAAGAAGTGGGTAAATCTGTGGACTTGGAAGGAAACACCCTGGGTAGTATTCAATGTTAGACCTATGTTGGGTAGACGAGTACTCTGAGGGCACAATCCTTTGCATGTTTAGACAGGAAAAAAGTCTTCCATGGCAGGCTGGGCAATGCTGGGAGTTGTAGGAGTTTTTTTAATGTCTAAACATGCATAGGATTGCGCTTAAACATGACTAACTAAAGTCCCATTCATGTCAAAGGGTCTGCTTTGTGTAGGACAAACTACCCCCTGAAAGCTAAGTGGAAATGGGTGAGAGTTGTACAAGGCTCTGAGCAAGTGAGCCTCCTGGGCGATTGTTCTCTCACAGCTAAGCAATGCCACTGTCCCTCCTTAATGTTGATAGGATGAAAAAAAATGCCCTGCCCTCTGAGCCATATTGGGTTGGTTCAGATATAACATTCCTGATCCTCAAACCATGGTTTGGATGGGAGATTGAGAACATGCCACAGGCTTCCAAACTCTCTCCTCTCCTCTCTCAGATTTAATTAATTCAAAGCACGGTTTGTGCTTGCCCTCCAAAGCAGAATTGTTCATCTAATGCCAAAACATGATTTGGCATTACATGTGAATCAAGTCCAGTTTGCAAGTTAGGAATGTAAGATGTTGCTTTATCTCAGATCAGATTATTTATTCTTACAGCCTATTATGGGCAATAGGTCTTCAGAGTTTCAGGCAGGTGTCTTTTATACCTGATTTCTTTTATCTGGGGATACCAGAGATTGAACCTGGGACTTTCAGAGGACAAAGCATGCTTGCTACCACTGAGCTAAGGCTTACAGCCATAACGTCTTCACTTTGAACATTGATCTTGTTGAAAATGTTAATTTCCTGGCTGAAGGAAATTTACATCTCTTCAAAAACCTTGGTGATTTTTTAAATGGGGAGGGGGTGTCACTAACAAAGACCACAGGATTAGATTTACTTCATATTTCACCTAGCATAGATAACCTTGTGTATTTAATAAAGGAGGTTTGTGAGGAAAAAGTAACGTTAATTAAATCTGCCAGCCAAGTTTGTTTGCACTCTGTCCCAAGCTTAAACACTGAATATGATCAAGTACTCTAGTTAATTCATATCTAAACAAGTTTGTTTTTATGTACTTTTCAAGAAAATGGCTTAGCATCATGCCCATATCTTGTCCTCTCCAAATGCTTTTCAAAAACTGTTTTGTAACTAAAAGGCTTACGTTTCTCAAATTAAGGCTCAAGGTTCAGCACCATGATCGATTCCATGTGCTAAAATCTCTTTCATCTACTTGAACCCTGGATCATATGCAATTCAAGGTGCTAGTTTTGATCTATAAAGCCCCATAGAGTTTCGGCCCAGCATATCAAAGAGATGGCTACCTCCCTCCTTTAAACCCGATGTGATTTCTCACACAAAGTGAAGACGCCTTCTTATAAATACCATCTGTGTGTCAAGTTAGGCCATCAAATACCTGAAGGCCTAACACATTCTTAGTGCCTGCCTTTAGGCTCTCCTCCCAAACACCCTCCAAAGCCAAATTGTGATTATTTATTTATTTATTTATTTATTTCATTTATATACCGCCCAATAGCCGAAGCTCTCTGGGTGGTTTACAACTGTTAAAAATGGTAAACATTAAAAAGTATACAAAATTTTAAAAACCATCAGAAACATAAAAACAACAGTATCCATTTAAAAACAACAATTCTGGGGTCCAAAAGCTTCTTTTTTTCATGTTTAAAAAGTAAACTTTTAAAAGGTAGCAATTAACTTGGAGGGGTTAATATCTGTTATATTTGATTATTTAACCACCACCCCCGACACAATTATTGTTTTATAAATGGTTAATAAATCCATCACTGTCCGATGCACTAACAGTCCAGCCCACGTCGACACTGTATCTGTTATTGTTCACCACTCCAGAATCTGTTTAGATGTAGAGTGGTATATACATGTTGTAAACAAATACATGTCAACATTCATCTAAGGTTCAAGCTCTTGGAAATGGGAAGTCGTCAGCCGTCTTTCATTTCTGTAAGGCTGCTTTCACACCGTCCTCTTGCCTTGGAAGTGTCACTCTTCTATCACTTACTTTTTATGGCGCAATCGGATTACATCATTCTCATCCCATTGCATCCCTATGTATGGTCCTCCCATGTTTTTTTTCCAAACATGCCCTGTGGCTCTTGCCCCATCCCCCTGTAAAATGCAGTTTCAGCATTAGCCTGTCCAATGGAAGCAAAGTGCAGTTGAGGCTTTTCTGGGGAGAGGAGTGCTGTGCCTTTAATTAGAAATTTCTTCCTTGTAGGTTTTGTCTTTTTTATCGCTTCCTGTTGATTTCAGTTGGGAGATTAGTGATATATACCCTCCTAATTGCCCTTGTAATAGCCTCTCTAAATTGCCCCAATGTCAGTTTCTATTCCCCATCCCACTCTCAGAGAAGGTTTTAATTAGAGGGGGCAGTTTGCCTTCTCCCCCTCCCCATTTTTAATAGCACAATTACCTGTGCTTATCAGGAAGCAATAACAGGTTGATACTACAAGGAGGAAGCTTCTAATTAACATTTCTAGGAAACCTCAATGAATGGAACTGACTTGTGAGTAAACATTAAAGGTGATCTTGGCCACGGGCAAGAGCAGTGGCAGCTAATACACAACTATAGTAAGTACTTGTGTGTTTCAGTTGTGCTTCTAACTAATCCTGGAGAAGCAATAAAAGGCTTTCATGTGGAAGCAACCTAAATTAAAGCCTCATCTCATTTTTATGGGTTGACTTTTTCAAATAAAACAGCTTTGTAAATATGAGAAATCCATTAATGTGTCTGCCTGACCTCCCTCGTTGCTTCATACACTCACTCTCACCCAATCTGTTCTATGCCCACAACATGCATGGCTTCACTCTTCCCCTTCCCTGCTACTATATGGCTGGGTTCAAACAACGCACTAACCCAACCAGTGTGGGATGGTGTTGAACCATGGGTTATTGTGTTGTCTGAATGTAGTGTATTTTCCACAAAGTGGATTATTGTGTTAATTGAATGCAGAGCTTTTTCCGCAGGGTTGCTCATTAACCACCCTGAACAACTCAACAACAAGCCATGGTTCTCAAGATGGCTTGTTTGAGAAAAATAACCCACACTGCATGGCTAACACGCCAGCCTGCAGAAAATATATTACATTCAAACAACACAATAAACCATGCTGGGTTAGTGTGTTGTGGGAACCTAGCCTATTTGTCTCTTCTGAGGTTGCCAAGTCTTTAGGAATGGCACTTATATCTCCAATGCATTAAGTCTGCAGTCATTGTAGTTCCTGCCTGAGTCCTCTGCTGATTTTCTGACCATCTCTCTTCCATTACCTGCCAATAAGATTCTCATTTTGCCCAACAAGCGGCGGAGGAGGGTAAGTAAAGAGGCTGATACAAGAACTGGGTGAAGCCCTATTTAAAGGTACAGGTACCATCTCAGGGCTAGGACCTGGCAACCCATTCAAATTAATTCAGTTGAATTAATTCTATGTTAATTAATTAATTAATTATGTTTGAATTAATTCAAACAGAAAAGTATGCATAGACAAAATAACCTTACCACTTGTAGATGAACATGTCTATCAATAAGTCAGTATGTCTTTGTTTATCTTCTTGCCCTAAACAGTGTTTAAAATATTAGTCTGGAGAACTCTTCTATGGCTCACTCTTGATTAGTCACTTAGGCTGCAATACTACACTTATTTGAGAATAAGTTCATTGAACTCAGTAGGACTTACTTTTGAGTAGGGATGTGTATTACACTATAACTCTCCTGTTGTTTAATGTTCTATTGCTCAACTTGTTTGTTCGCACTAGCAATTACTTCTTACCAGATTGCTTATACTCTGCCATTTCTAGATAAAACTTCTGTTTTTATGTTCAAGCACTGGTTATGTGCCCCAGATATTGCTTTTTCCATGAAAAGTTCTGAGAAGATCCTAACAGGACAATAGTGATTGTTATAAGAAATTAGCTACCCTCCTTTACTAACCTCTTCCTCTGCTGTGTCACAAACAGTTATAATCCAAATTCCACTTAAGGTCCTAAAATTGTAATGGTTTTATCCACTAAAGTTTGTTTAGCCCTGCAATGAAATTTCAATAGGCCAATTCCATAGAGAGAACCTATCAGCACTGAAGGTAAATGTTAAGAAGCAACTAAGCTTTTTGCTTTTTAAAACACACACACCATTAAACGGAAATAAATCAGGCAAAGGTTTCAAAAACAACTATAAAAACTCCCTTTAAATTAAATCTATTTAAATCAAAATTCCTTTTAAAATGCTTGTTCATATTCATTATTCAGCAACATCTGGATGCTTTCCTTCAAGCCAGACCCACTTGAAACAAAGGACAGTTGTGTTCTGTGGATGGCACCACCAAACCATTCTAACAATAGTCATCACCATTATTCCCTGCAATTTGGGACAAAGGTACATTTCGTTCTTCATTCCATGAGGATCCCCAGATATTACATTGCTAGTGACCACATTGCTTATTTTGTAAAGTATCTCAGAATGATAGTAATAAGAGCTAGGAAAGAGCAAGTAAATTGCTTGTCCTCCTGTCTGCAAATGGAAGATTACTCCTCTCCGTACATTTTCTGAGATTTGTCCTGTCTCGCTATCATTGAATCAGATGCTAATGCCCCACCTCTTCCCTTGGGGGATTATTCTGCAGTTTAATAGTTCTTGCTGGCAAGACACTCTCCCCCCCTTCTTCCTGAGGTCCAATTTTCCAGCGCTTATGTTTTCTATTGTGTTGGCTGCTGATGTAAATGTTGCCATGCACATATGGTGCCCAAATTAACACATCTAAGCAATAAAAATAAAACGGCAATGTCTGGAGAATGAAGAGAGGCTGGATAAAATAGCTGTCGTAATTTGCATGTTCAGATTTGTGACTCCACGGTGCGTTTTACAGCCGTCCTGTGACAAGCTGATCTTCCTGGCCTCCCTTATCTGTGTTATGCCACTATCGTCAGGCCTAGCTGTGTTTGTTTTATGTGTCTTGTCTACCAACACCAAACAGAGGAAGAAAGAGGCAGGGAAGCTGCGCTGACTCCAAGTTGGGGGTGGGGTGGGGGGCTTGGCCAAGACACCCTCACTCGGCCTACCCACTCCCTCACTGCCAATGTCGCCAGCTGCTGCTGCTCCTCTTCCTCAACACTTCAGCCTGCTGGCCAAGCAGGGAGCAAGTAGTCAGTGGCAGCAACCATTGCTCCTTCTCGCCACATCTGTTTGCTTGCTTGCTTGCTCGCTTGCTTCCTTGCTCAGTCCCTCTTGGCCAAAGCAGGAGATGAGTGAACAAGCCAGTTGCAGTGCTGAAGATGAGGAGCAAATGGGGGGGGGTTGTCAGTGTCCCTCTGACCACGTTGATCTTGAGGCCTGCCCTGCAGAGATGCCAATATATCCTGCCCTCTGCCTCAGGATAGATTAATTCCCCCCCACACACACACACACATAAAACTCTTAAAGAAACGACACCAGAGAGTGTCCCAAATGTGTCCGCAATTGTTGTTGATTCTGCACAAATGCGCAGGAGTGAATGTCCACTGCTAAGGTTTTTGCACAATTTTGCTCTCCGCTTTACAGCTCTGCCTCCACCTCACTTGTCTGCCTTGAAATTTGCTTACAATTACCTACCCAGTCCCTGCTTTGCTTTGACATTTGCAGATGTTTAGCGATCCAGCTCGCTGCTCTGTATCCCTCCAGTATATCTGACAACTAGCAATGGAGACCAGGGGTGAGACGCAACAAGGATGAACGGGGTGAAGGAGGCAAAAGCAACTGGTGGCTGCAGGAAGGAAGGAGCCTTAGGGACAGGTGTTATTACTTTAATAGAACATGAAGCAGCCTTTTTTCTTTCTTTTCTTTTTAAAAGTTATTTGCTAGCAAGGGAAGTGCCAAAGTGGAGGAGAAAATGCTTGGCTAAATCCTGTACAGGTGCTCTTGTGCAAGAGTGCAATTCCACGGGGCCGGGGGTGGGTGGGGGAATCATGAATGCATTTCCACGGTCATAAGGGCTGAGAAAATTATTCCCTTTTCGCGATCTGTTGTGGTGGTGATGGGGTGGGGGTTTGCTCAAGAAGCACTGAAATAGAGGATTAAATAGACAAGAACATTGACAAGAGGGAGATATGGCTGTGCTGGGCGCAATAGTGGACAGGCGGCATTGCAATAATATTTTTTTAAAAAAATGCTTGCGAACGCATTCTCACATTCATAAGAGTTCAGAAACTTAAATCCCTTTGGTGTTTTTTATGCGGGAGGGGGGAGTTTCCCTAGTGGGCCAGGAACCCCAGCGGACCAATTGAAGAAAGGGTGCTGATGCAGGGAACAAGGAAACAAGGATTTCTGCTGCAAAAGCCCCTGGGATACATGCCAGGAGTGGCTGAGAGGATTGAGAGAGATTCAGGGAGAAACAAACTATGGCAAGCCACTGAGTGGGCGATCATCTGCCAGGAGTAATGGACAAGCCACCCACCCATTGTGGCTTAGTCTCAAGGTGGCTTAGCAGGGTGATTTATTTAAAATCACCCTTTATTTAAAATCAAGGTGAGAACTCGCCCAATAGGTGAATCTCAGATTAATCTTTTTCATTCCAGGCCTGCAAAAAAGCCTTTGAGGCTGTGCTGAGAGCTGTGATCTTACTCACTCATGCAACCAACCTATCTTGTTGCCCTGCCTATTTTCAGACCTTTTCAGTCAAAAATTCTCCCATCTCTGCTAGTTTTACTGAAGTAGTAGGAATGACGGGGAGGACATAATAGACCAGAAGAAGAAAAAATAGCCCAAAGGCACAGCATCCTTATCATCCTCTTCCCAGTTAAGTGGAAGCAATAAATAGAGAAAGAAACTGTACTTGAATGGGTTTTCAGCCACCCCTGATATATAGGACATAGCCTGTTTCCATGGCATTGTAATCATAGTAATTGGTAGGCTGTACATTTTTGATTTATTCCCCATTTCATTCACAGGCCAAACTTCACACATTTTGTCACAATTTATTTTATTATTAAACTAGCTGATATACCTGGCATTGCTCGGCCCCCCAAAGGTATGTGTCTGCAAGGTAATCATCTTAAAGTAGTAGGCCAGTGCTAGGCCTGTGAGTTAACTATTAAACAAATTTAATTGCCCAAGGAATGCTGGGAGTTGTAGGTTTAAACTTAGGCTCAAATGGAATGGTGGGCGGGGTTAGTGGCAGTTGGAGAAAGCCAGGTAGAAGAAGAACAAAGACAGTGAGAGGTCAGGAAAGTGGGAGCTGAGTTAGGACTGAGAGATAGTGACCTGGTTTGCACATAGTGACCTGGTTTGCTAACCCATGCTTTATTTAAAATCAGCCACTCTGCATGCCAGCACTACACCTCCCAGCATGCCTTTGGCAGCCTGCAGGTGTCTTCAACCTCTGAGAGGTGCTTCTCTTCTCTTGTTGCTGATGCTGCTCCTCAATAGAGCATCGAGGAGTAGCATCACTGCGGAGGAGAGGTAAGCAGCTGTCAGTGGACATGCCCAGCTCCAGCCAAGTTCTGCTGGGACAGCCTCAGCCCGCACTTCTCACCCATCAAGTGCTGCATCAGGAGCCTATACTGAAGGGCCAGGGCTGGCCCATGCACTTCCCCCCTTCGTTGGGCCTGTTTCTGGGCATGCACAGTGTGCCTCCCCTTCCTCCCATGCACTCCCCCACTTTCTGAGAAACAGTGATATCAGGACGGGGTTCCTTTAAGCATGTTCAGAGGTCAGACACTCAAAGTCAAGCTGTTGTATCTAGTTATGATTTTAAAACTACACATGGTGGGTGGGAGGAGGCACTGCAAATGGACACAGCCCATTTATGTGGGTTGTTTCCTTTTGTGTAGACAAGCTCTAATCCAGATGGCTGCTTTCTCATTCTTTCAAAAGAGTAACCAGAAAACAAAAATTCACAGACACAGGCTTACAAAGCTAACTTACTTATTTTGTATCAGTCCCTAGAGACATTAGGTAGGTAAAAATATGTCCTTTCAAATATTTAACAGTGCAATCCTATGTATGTCTACTCAGAAATAAGATCCACTGAATTTATTTATTTATTTTATTTACAATGTTTATATACCTCTCCCCATCCAAAAGATTTCAGAGCAGTGAACAACAAATACAATTAAAGAATTATATATTAAAAATACAAATTTTAAAAGAACAAGGTTTTGATAAAACCCCAGTGAATTCAGTGGCACTTACTCCCAAGTAAGTGTGTATAGGATTGCAGCCTAAATTGCCATGGCTCCACTCTTCTCTATGTAAATGGCATTACTTTGGTCCAGCTGGCCAAAAAAATAAGGCATGCTATAAATAAGTGTTTGGTGCGGATTCAAGGGGTTTGGGATTAACACATGGGCTAGGTATAAATTGGGTCAGTTCCCGGATCGAAAGTGTTATTCCGGAATAATAGTCTTCCCACCAGCACACTCTTTGTAGGGCGGTTTTAAAAAGTATGATTTCTAGGGTCTGCAGACGCAAATACTATTAAGAAGTAAGAATTAATTAAATGTGAAAACCCACTGCAGATAAAAGTTCAACCCTGCTGATCAGCAGGACTTTGCTGTCACACGGCAACCTGTGATAGATGGCATGTTTACCATTAGACCACTTACTCCCACTGGAGAGCCTGATTGCTCACAAAATATAGCCAGCAGGACTAAATGCGATGTTATGCAGGTCTTTTAATGACCCATCAGGTGGGTCTATTCAGAAAAGACCCCAAGGAAGCGAAATCGCCTTAGGATAAGTCCAAATCTACCACATCTGCTTTCAATTCTAGATTTTTTCTCTTCTCTCTGAAGAAAGCCTTCCTGCGCCTCTTGCCTTTGCTCATGGAAAAGAAGCTATAACCAAAATGAGTAAAGAAAATTATTTGAATACATTGAGTGGTTAAGGTACTCCTTCTTTTAAAGAAGCTGGGACCACTCCCTCTTTCAAAGATGCATTTGCAACCCTCTGCCCCAAAAGTAACCCTTTCTTGCTAGGTATCATGAGCCAGGAGGAAGAGTCTGGACTCATTTAAGGACATTGTCTACATCCTCAGGCTCCAGCATCTGCAAATTATCCAACAAAACTGACTTGGAGGGTGTCTCTTGGAAACCCCCACAGCTAATTTATCCTTGAATGCAAACATGTGGCATAAGCTAGTGGAGCAAATGGGTTGACACTGGTTGGGAAATTCCTTGAAAGTACATAATTCAGCTGTTTGTCACATGAGGCAGCCTCTTCCCAAAATGTAAGGTCAGAAGAACAACGCTACTGGATCTGCCCAAAGGTCCGTCTCATCTAGCTAGCTGCTTCCCACAGGGGCCAGCCAGATGTCCTGATGAGAAGCTAACAAGCAGAACATGAGGGCAATTGTCTGTTGTTCCCCAGCAAGTGATCCTGGATGCAGCATATAGCTATCATAACTAGTAGCAATTGATAGCCTTTTCTTCCATTAATTTGTCTAATCTGTTTTTAAACCGTCTAAGTTGGTGGTCATCTCATCTTGTGGTACTTAATTTCACAGTGCAATCCTATGGACTGTGAAGAAGTACTATTATTCACTTTCATTGGATAATGTAATGATGTACTTCTTGTGTCACTTATATTTCTGCTGAGGTGAATGCATGTCCACCAACAGTGAATGTGTTGTCCTCCTTTGGAGTTGGGACTTCTAATCCTTCCTCAGTTGTATGGTTTGGGGATGTCCATGCCTAAAGCCTCCCCACATATCCTAACTCAAATCTATGTTTCTCTGCCCACTCCCTGCTATTTTCTTTCAATCAGTTCTAATTCTTTCTGTATTGCAAATGGTTTCTCACTTGCTTGCTATGCGTTGCCATGTTGTCCAAGAAGATGAAAATCTAACTGTGGAAAATTTGGAACCTACAGGAACTATACAATTTACTGATTAACCCCAATCAGATGGTAATATTAGGATTAACTGGTTCGATAAAGAGGCTTAAGGTGCAATCCTATGTACGTTTAGACAGGAAAAATAAGTCCTACAACTCCCAGCACGCCGTAGCCAAGTTAGGCTGGGCAGGCTGGGAGCTTAGGCTTTTTTTCTGTCTAAACATGCATAGAATTGCATCTTTGATTAACCTAACTCTTGATTTTAAAAAAGTGTATGTGAAAGAACTTTCATAGATCAATTTCTTATAGGTGAAGAAAAGCACAGGATGAAACAAACTTAAAAACAAACAAAGCACAAATACAAACATCTCTTAGCAAAAGAAATGGAAAAACACAGGGGACTACATTTTCATCAAAAGGTAAATTCTTCTAAACATTGGAAAGTTCATACCCTAAACCTACCAGCTCTTGATTTTATTGATTTTGATTTATATTTATTTTGATCTCGTTTAGTGCCGATACATTTTAAGTCGCACGAAGTTGTGTTTTTGAAAGAACGTGTGAGCAAAACAACTGTACAGTTTTAGAACCCAAGAACACCCTGGACACTCAGTTGTATGATGTTTGGATCAGTTGTATGATTATTGTTCAGGCTTAGAATGGTTTAACTGGAGGCAGAACAGTTGGTAAATCTGCTTGATGAGTTAGAGGGACTTAATCTCTTCCCTTCCCTCAGCCTCTGTTCTAAAGAGGTTACCAAAATTCAGTATAAAAAAACCCCCATATGCTCTGATGGATTTTTTACCTTTTTTTTCTTTTCTTTTTTTACAAAAATCTTGATTCACCACCTCACACACAAATGAAGACCTCAATTAGAAGTATGCTAAAAAAAAAACCATGAAAATGTATGACTTAAAAGTTTGAGAGCTCAATACTGAAAGAGCTGTCTGCCCGCATCTAAATTATGCACTAAGGAAATGACTTTTGCATGCTGCGTTTTGACTAAACCATGCAAAGAGCAGAAAAGCAAGCAAGAGCTGACATGACACTGTATCTAGGCCAAACTAGATGTGATTGTTGAATTGTGGCTGCTCACAAACATAGGCATGCCCCCAAGGAGAGGCCAAAACTACAGGCAGCTGGGTTGATCCCTAGGAACAAACCAGTTCTAGCAGTTTTCACCTCTACCAGGAGAAGGTCTTTTGTAAAGCTAATGGGTCATACTTGCCCATTCAAGAAGAGGCCCCTCCAACAATCTTTGCATTACAACAGAGATAGCTCAGTACATATTGTTGCTGAAAACATGAATTCCCTGCCCACAGCTACTGTGAGGATTGAAGCTAAACTCAGAGGGAGCAGGCAAGTCTGGGAAGGCGGGACAGGGAGGCGCTGATGATGTCAGCATCCTTGATAAATAATGCCCCCAGTTCAGAAGACACCTTAAATCATGGCTTTAACTACGGTCATTAAGCCAGAAAGCCAGGTTGTCTTCAGAAGACACCTTAAACCATGGCTTTAACCACAGTGAATAAGGCTTTAGTCACCATGGTTAAAGCCATGGTTTAAGGTGTCTTCTGAACACATCCTGGCATTCTGGCTTAACCACTGTGGTTAAAGCCATGGTTTAAGGTGTCTTCTGAACGGGACCAATAAGTGCCTACAAACTCTGACTCCATACACCAATATAAAGCGGTTGTGTATGTGTGTGTGTGGTAGGGCTTAAAAGCAAAAAGGGAGTGTTACTGTGGGGTATTAAACCCTTTCCCTCAAACCTATCGCTGTCATGAAAGGCTTAGAGCAATGGTCTTCAACCGGTAGGTCATGAGACAGTCCAGGTGGGTTGGGGAAAGCTGTTGGTGCCATGCTGGGCAATTGTATAAATGGGTCCCCTATTGCAGCTTGGGAGTCCTGAGGTGGTTCTTGGGTCTGGACCAATTGAAGGCCACTGCTCTTGCCTTTGCAATGGTATCCAGCTCTTGTTGAATCTTACCATTCCAATCCCTGACAAAGTATTCTAAATTTTACAGACCCAAACGCCACACACAAATGTTTAGTTTGCAACTAATTATAAAAGTATGCTAATTTACACAGCATATATTATTAATGATGTATTGTTTGGCATTGAAATCCAACATTTTTTGTGCACGTAGCCAAATTTGATCCATAAAACTTAGTTGGGAATAGATGGAACCTTCCTAGCTTCAGCTTAAGCCAAGTCCTTAATATCCTTTTAATGCAGTTTTTAGTGAATTATTTATTAAGCTGATACTTTTATTGATGATCACAGGCAACTCCCACAGAAATCAGTGAAGCTTTTGAGTGCAAATCAATGGTAGCATTTAAAGGTACTGCCACCCTTTGATGTACTGCATGTAAATCAATTCAAAACTAATTTAGACATAATTTAGATACTACTGCCTTTAAACTTTGCATAAAACAGTTTCCTTCCCCCACCCCCAAAAAAAGAAACTTGCAGAATCCTGAGGTTTTAGAGCATAATGATGTTGCTCCTACATCCAAGAATATGCCAAGGCAAATATGTTTTTGTCAATGGAGAAATTAGATTTCGCTAAAATCTCTTAAGGTAACAATTGGCATTATTTTTCATTACCTTTCATTGGCCCAGTTCACACACACAAACAACCCACTGTTGTTTAGTGAGATGTCTGAACCCAGAACTCTGGCTTGTCTCGCTCCTAGGTTCCAAATCTGGGTTCCAGCTCTGGCTTGTTAGTAGAAAGAGTTTCAGGTTCAGACATTCCGGGTTCTGATGTCATAATAAACAACCCAAGGATGGAAAGTCCCTTGATTGTTTAGCCATTCCCACTGACAGGAGGACCCAAGCAGGAGTGATTGAGCTCCCTCATCTAGCATGCTGGTTTGTTCACAATAATCCAGAGGGTTGTTTTAGAAAAAAAAAAAACTTGGGTTATCATTGTGTGCGAATTGGGCCATCAACTACAAGGATGGTCATATCTTACTCAGAGAAAATGTGTGGAGTAACATTAAAGGAACTATAAATTAACAAATAACACTGCATGAAACAATATGTTAAAGTGTTCAGCATCTTTGGAAGTCAGATAATTGGTTCGTAAGCAGAATTATTTTTGTCAGAAGAAAAAAAATACACCTGTAAACAACTAATGGCAGTGAATTAGCAAAGCCCGTGCATTCCAAGTAATGACATCAGGCCAAACAACTCCTAATGTCTGTCAGAAATAAATGTTCATGATATTTTAAAGGCTATTTTTCTGTAAGTACATACATACACACATTTCCCCTATCAATTCTTAATATTCCCTGTGCACTATAACATTGGGCTTATCCAGTGGTGTCCTTCCACCAACAGATCAGACATCCTTGGTGAATCAAGTCCCCCATCTTCATACAACCCTCTTCATACTTTCAAAATTTGCTCCAGAGGGTTGGGGGACCTTCCAGAGTAGGTTTCCTACAAGGGGAAGGAGAGAAAAGGAAATTCCCATTGTGTGGGTGGAAGTCTGCTCAATGAATTTAGCCCATTGAGGCAGCAATCCTATACCCAGTTACCTTAAAGTAAGTCCTATTGAACTTGATGGGCCTATTTGCATGTCACAACAGCCCACTGTGGCTTAATTTACCTGTGTGGGGCTGGGTGCCCATGGCCACCATTTTTGCAATGCACCTGCAGGCGCTTAGCTTACCATGGCTTGTTGTGTCATACAAACTCAAGTATCTAACCCTCAAACAACCCCCGGTGCATGGGTCTGCACAATGAGCCATTGCAAGCCAGAAACCTCTGAGCACCCAGCACAATGTAACAGCCACCATGTGTAAATTAAGCTATGGTGGGCTGTTGTGTTGTGCGAACCAGGTCACAGGGACTAACTTGAATAAACATACATAGGATTTCACTGTGAATTAGGTATCATAAATCATATAGAAATAACAGAAGTAAAAACAAAAAGCATTTCATATAAACTTTTAATACATAGAAAAGGCAAAGAAAAGCAATTAAAATTTATACTGTACAAATTGATAAGGCACAGCATACTATATATTTTTTTTTAAAAAAAAACTTGCATTAGAACATTGTAAAGACTTATCAACACTAGAATGGTTATTATGGGTGGCTTGACATATTTGGAATCTAACCAGTGCCCAAGTAATGCTGTCTTCAATCACTCTCATTAAGCAAATAAAATAATGTTATGTCAATGGCTAGTCTGAGTGAACACAAACAAAGGAGCGAAACAATAAGTTCAAGTCGTCAATTAGTCACTTCATATTTGGAAATCGTAAAACTGTATAGATAGAATGCAAAATGACTTAAGAATGTTAAATCCCCCTCTCCCCCCTCACACTGCCCTAGGCACAAATGGTTAGTTTGCAAGAATCATATCAATTTTAATAGGACATGTCTTGTTTTATTGTAAGTTGGAGCCAAGGCAAAAGTCAACACAGCAAAAATGGAATAAAATCTGATTTTAAAAAAAAATCTTTGAGGACAACAGGTCACTACAGAACAGGAGTTATTTATTATTCAAGATTATTAGAACAACAAAATATCTTGTGGCACCTTTTGTGCCAGAATAAAAGGAAGAACTTCCTCACACAATGCATAATTAAACTATGGAATTCATTACCACAAGATGTAGTGATGGCTTGAAAAGGGGGTTGGATAAATTCATGGAGAAAAAGGCTATGAATGGTTACTAGTCATGATGGCTATGTGCTACTTCCAGTATCAGAGGCAGTAAGCCTATGTACACCAGTTGCTGGGGAACATGAGTGGGAGGGTGCTGTTGCACCTTGTCCTGTTGCCCTGGTCGACAGCTGGTCAGCCACTGTGTGAACAAGAGTGCTGGAGTAGATGGACCCTTGGACTGATCCAGGATGGCTCTTATGTTTGTCTTTGTGCCACAAGACTCTATGTTGTTTTTGCTGCAATAGACTAACACAGCTACCCTCTGGTAATTGGCCTTAGTAGTTTATCTTACAAAAGAAACTACAGGCCTGTTTGCACATAACGGTGGCAAATCTTGGTTTAATTAATCCACAATTTGCTGCCGTTTTGTATAAACCAGTGTATAGGATACAGTTCATAAACGGTGATGCTTTGAAGCAGAAACGTAACTGCTGCACTAGAGCAGGACACAGAATAATGGGCTCAAGTAAAAGGAAGCCAGATTCTGGCTGGACATCAGGAAAAACTTCCAGACTGTTAGAACAGCACGACAATGGAACCAGTTACCTAGGGAGGTTGTGGGCTCTCCTACACTAGAGGCATTCAAGAGGCAGCTGGACAACCATCTGTCAGGTATGCTTTAGGGTGGATTCCTGCATTGAGCGAGGGGTTGGACTCAATGGCCTTATAGGCCCCTTCCAACTCTACTATTTTATGATTCTATGTCTAAATTCTGAAGTATATTATGTTGCACAAACTGGCCCTCAGACAGTCACAGGTGAAGGGAGACCCATCGCCCTTGTGGCTGAAACTATAAAAGCTGTTGCTGCTGCCTGAGATGGGCCAGCTGTCTCTAAGGGAGTATGTGTTTCATCCATGGTTGAATGAGACCAACGCCTCCCTTGTGGCTGAAACTCTAAAAGAAGCTGCTGCTTAAATGGGTGACACTTGGGGAAAAGACCGCTTCTTTTTCTTTCTTTTTAATGCTACTGGGAGGAAACGCAGAGTCAAGCAGAGCCTTATCTACCTGCATCAGGCAAGGAGGCCCCTTCCCAGAGAGAAGTGTGTCAGCTGGCATTGGCCCAGTACAGCAGCCATTTCTGATCAACTATTTTGAATCAAATCCAAATTCTTTAGTAGGACCAAACAAAACCTCCACAAAATTGTGCAAGCTTTCGGGTTCTCCAGTACTTTTACAATCAAGAGTGAAATACAAAATGGCCTAACATTAAGATGCAATAACATGCCTAACACTACTCAGTTAAATTTATGGCTGAATCAGGTTCTTTGTCTGGTGTATGGGAGGAGAATCATATCTCGTCCTGCATCTGTGGATTCCTTGTCAGGTGCAGATTGTGATCTTGGGAGGAGGTGGGTAAAGACCTCTATAAGCCTTCTACGACCTGATGCCCTCCAGATGTTTTTAGATTACAACTTCCAGAATTCCTGGCCACTGACCATGCAGGCTGTGGCTGATGGGAGTTGAAATCCAAAACATTTGGAGGGGGTCAGGTTTGGGGAAGGCTGATCTATAGTATATAAATTTGGCTAACCTCAGATAACTTTACCCATGAGCTATTTTATGTGGCAATGCTTTTATCTCAATTTGATAGAAGCCATAAGATTAATAAATGAGATGCTAACTGAGCATACTGTAGTCAATGTCCATCAGTGCAATTCACCACCAGATGGATTACAGCTTAGCTTTCAGATAGGTAAAATGGGGACACAACAGCACTGAATTAAGACTCAGGCAAGCAGCCCCAATAACCAGGGCAATGGCAGCTTATGAGATCAGCCCCGCCTGGCCAGATGCCCAAAATGTCATGACCCTCCTAGTCCCTGTGATAGAAGAGAATCTTCTGGGTCTGTCAGGCATTAGGGGTGAGGGGGAGGGAAGGCAACAAAGAATGACAGCTTTCCTTTTGAACTATAATTGTTTCATTATAACTGTTAAACATCTTCCCTATGACAAATTAAATTGCTGCATGAAACGGTGCCAATCAGCATAAGTAAATTACATTTTCAATTATTATGCTCTGAGAGTTGTGCTACACAGGGACTGCTTATCAGGAGATTACACTTCCCTTTGCTCCTTGTTGTGGCAAAGGAGCCATTTCATCAAGATCCACTGGGAGACCATTGGTATCAATGGCAACAAGGAGTTACCTAGTCATACCAACCATGGTCAAGTCTAACGCAAAAGCTCCAAGCAGCAACATACAGGTAGACTTGACTGGGGAACAGTCAGATGGACTATTAGGGGCTCAGATACCTGATGGAAGACTGTACACACTTCTGGAAGGAGGTTTCACTACAGAAAAAGGATGAAGAAAGGAGCTAAAGGGATAGCATAGCCTATATATAAGTACCACATGAATAATAATTTTAAGTCTGCTTCCAGCTGATTGTGGAAGAGCAATGCCTCCATGTCACTAGCAAGCCCTAGTGTGGAAGGGACCATATATTCCAACATGTGTCTGTCTTATTTATTCTGTATTTATGTTACTTAGGGCTCATCTACACCAAGCAGGATATTCCACTATGAAAGCAGTATATAAAAGGCAGGAGCCACACCAAGCAGTATATAGTGGTATGAAAGCGGTATATGGTATGTGTGAGTGGGCCCCAATAGTGATCAGTGCACTTCAATACCGCTATAAAGCATAGTGTGGCTCCTGCCTTATATGTACCACTTTCATAATGGAATATCCTGCTTGGTGTAGATGTGCCCTTAGTCTTCCTTCACATGATTTTTTGGACTGATTTGTAAACCTCATAACATCTCTGGAGCTCTTTCCTTTGAATCCTTCCCACTTCGTCGCCATTGTCTGGGATACCACATTTCTCAATACAATGTTGGCATTATGTAATTCTTCCATTAATAAAACAGAACGTGCTGTACCCATTGAACTGTTTCACCGATGCATTTACAGGACTTGTTTCCTCATCATTGATTGCTCAGGCTGGAACCTCATATGATGATGGCAGACATGTATCTTCAAAAGCAGTAAATCTCCAGCAAAGGAACAGCAGTCACAAGGGTTGCTGACTTCTTCCAACTTGGGACTAGGGTACCTAGGAGGCCTTCTTCCTCTCTGTGCCCCCAGCCAACCATTGAGATTCTCAGAGGAGGTCTTGCTGAGGTCATTCCACGACCAACGGAAGGTCACCAACTGACATCTAGAAAGCAGGGCTTCTCAGCAATGGCTCCCTCCCTCCTCAACGGTTCAGGAAGCAGAAATTATGGTGAGTTTTAAAGGCCTCATGAAAACATATCTGTCGACACAAGCTTTCTCTCGATATTAATTGGTATCATGATGCTGCTCCACTGGATTGTTTTCTATTGTTTGTTTTAATGTTTAAATTGTTTTGGTGATTCATTTTCATTGTAACTGTAACTTCAGCCTGGTTCAGCACCTCCTTTCACGGTTTCTCCATTAGAAATCCCACCGTCATCCTACAGCTGTAATGCTGTCTGGCAGCAATCCCGCTTTGGCACACGTGGTTCTGCTGCCATCAGATGTAAAACTGCCCTTGGCACTTGATGGCCAGCAGCTGAATGTGTGAGGTGCCTGTTAAAATACGTTGTGTATAAGATGACATTCCATTAGATGGAAATTCTGTCAGTGGGATTAGGCGCCACGGGTTTTGAACTGCAGACTCTGGCATCAAGGCTCAGCTGCATTACTTCCTGTGCTACCAGGGAAGCTTTCGGGCAGATGGCCTGCGACAGCACCACTGGAATGGCCAGAGATGGTGCTATGGCCTTGTTATCCAACCCAGACCAGGCGGCCTGAGGAACCAATAGGGCCTGATTGGCCTTACTGTATATACTCACCTTACCTGCTTTGCAACCTGACCCTAGACCACAGCATCTGCCTCTGGACCTTGGGATTCTTGTCTGCAGAACCTGACCACACCATTTGCCAGAGACCCAGCTGAGCCTGTATACCAGCCTATTATTGATGTATTGATTATCTGCTGTAATCCCTACATAACTCCCAGCAATGTCTTTGTCTAGCCACCATTGGGGTTGGAATTCCATGGGCCTCCTTTACAACATTATATGCCACATATGACATCCAATGTCTATAATACTCATGAATAAGATCCATAAGGTAAACCTGGCTTTTGAAGTAACTATAGCTCTTTCTTTGGATCTATCTCTCCCTTTCCACTGATTTTCAAAAATAACAGTAATGAAAAGTCTTTCTCAGCAAGTTTTGGATGTAGGGTGTGTTTTTGGGGAGACATTATTAAACACGATTCATTTAAAAATCTCCATGGGTTAGTCATACCCCCAGAAAGGCAAGTTCCCACATTTTCTGTGATGATAAAGCATTTAATCAGAGTGGTGGTGAGAAAGAAAAACACTACCCACAGAATTGCAACATCACATCATCCTTGCCCTGTGGAACACTCAGGATCCCACAATGTTCCTCTTCGTGATGTGTTACACAAAACAATATTAAAACTCATTGAAGTGTCGGTTGGTGATTTCATCATGTGTCACGCCTCCTACTAATAAGTGATTCATCTTTCTAGTGCTGACACTTCAAAGGGCTGGAGGGAGGGGGAGAAAAAAAGGAAGAAACTTTTAAATTGATTAGCATCTTAGTTTTGAGTCAAAAAACATAGAGAACCGTCCCTTTTTGAAAATGACTTTCTAAAGAAAGCATACAATACAGATGTTATGTTTGTTTGGTATCAAGAGCATACAGGCCAAATGTTATTAATCTGAAAGTTAAAACATGATATCGCTAGCTGAAAACATTGAAGACAAATGTAAAAACCTCAGGGCCTATTTATATAACCAACTGAGTTTGTTGTAGTCACATATATGATGTGCACATTGCTATCCCCTCATCTAGGGCAGAGCTGTGTAATATGCCACCAATGTGCCCTTGGACAACTTTGTTGGCACCCACCAAGGTGTCCTACTGCTTCAACTATTTTTTTTTAAAATAAGATCCTTACTGGCTACAGGGATCCCTTCAAAGCAAAGTGAGGGCCCCTGGCTGCTCCCCTCTTCTTTTCTCAGTAATGCTTCTGGACCACACACGGGGCTCAGAGACATTAGGAAATGAACATGGCAGGTGGTTACATGCCGATGCTTTTACTTGACAGCACACCCATTTTGTGATGGTGTCCAGGAAAGCTTCTTAAACTGCCAGTTGTGCTCATGGGCCAAATAAGGTGTCTAAACCTGATCTTGGGAAACCCACATTCACAGGTGGAAGCTGAGAAAGACTGCCATACTGAGAATTAGAATATGCTTCCATTAAAATCTATAGTACAGTCACATAATGGGCAGTGTCCAATGCTACCCCTGTGCTTAGCATCAGACACTTAGTCCCATTTACCAATTCACAGAATCTGCTTAAGTCCAGTCAGTTAATTACTTCGTTTGTGGATCAGAGCCTCACAGTTTATCTCACATAGATAATTATCTACACCAGTGCAGGCTTTATTTAGCTTACCTTGGCGGAGACTGCATCTGATATATCCTAAGGCTGTGGTATTGTCCACTTATCTATTTTGGTCTTGCATCCTTACAAACATTGGTCAATAGGTTTTAGTGGAATTGAACAATTGGGTTAAGAAGTCAATTTCAAAGATTTTAAATGATTCTGTCTTGAAACTGAAACTTTTTGGCTTGGAAATTTTCACCATAACTACGTGACAACAAAGATACTAGGGGAAATACAAGTAAAACAAGATATTTGTCAACAGGCATGCATATTAATATCTTATGATTATTGCACGTTCCACTGCTTTAGAGTTTGTAAAAACTAATCAGCTGTAAAATTCAACCCTTGAGGTCTAAGAAGCGGTAACAAAAGGAAGACAAATAACAGGACAATGAAGTCAGGCTCTTTGTCCCTTTTTCTAGAGAGAGAGATTAGGTTAAGATTGCTTGGCCTCAGAATTGCTACAGCATGATTAAAAACTACATTTGCCGTAGTCCTTTGGCTATCTTTTGGTGAAACCTGAAGATCAAAGGTATTATGGCAACCGTCAGTGAAATTATAGTGGCAACCTGAACACATAGTGGGCTAAAACCAATATTACATGAGCAGACTTCCGCTCACACCATGGGAGTTTCCCTTGCCTTCCTCTCCCTATAGTTCCTCATACGTTCCCCAAATATGCTCTGGAGGATTCCCTGACCCTCCACAGCAGATTTGAGGGTTATGCGGAGGAAGGGGGATGCAGGGGGGAGGGGTAATTCGATCCTCTAGCAGTTTCCATTTTGTTGGCCGAAGGATAGCTTTGTGTTATTTATTAAGAGGGTTATTTAGAATAGCATGAAAGGTCAGAATACTAAAAGTTTGCTCTAGAAAGCTTAAGTATCATCAGTTAGGCCATTTGCACTGTCATGGTAATCAATACATCATATTAAGTACTTATTTGCTAGTACAGATGCAGTGCAGTCAGTTCCTAAGGATGTCTACTCTAAAGTAAATTCCAATTATTTCAGTAGTCCTTACTCCAAAGAAAAACCTTTGTCAAACCTTTAGGCTTCAATCCTATGCAAGACATATCTGGGAGTTACTCCTGAGTAAGCATGCTTAGGGTTGGACCTTAAGTCCGATACATACTTGGAAATAAATCTCACTGAAATCAGTGGGGCCTATATCCAAATAAACTTGTTTATCTAAAACTTGGGCAGTTACCTCAATCATGAAATCTAGTCTCTGTTCTGGAACTGATGTGGTTAAGCCTGCAAGCAGTGAAACACTAGCTGAAATAGAAATAAAATTGTATTTTTATCAATTGTTGTAAACCGCCTAGGGAGCTTTGGCTGTGGGGCGGTATAGTAGCTATAATAAATGTGTGAAGATGCCCTATGTGAAGCCAGATCATTGGTCCATTTAGCCCTGTACTATACGCTGACCTGGTTTGGATGACTCAACAGCCAACTGTGAGTTAATTAGCCCTCAGGGTGCCATGGTGCATGCCATCCACCATTATGAATATGAAACCCCTTGCTGGAGGGTGTTGTGTCATGCGAACCCAGCCAGCGAGTGTTATTTGAGGGTTAAACAAACCTCATAGAGCCCATAGTCTGTTTCAGGGTTATGCCAGCATTGTTTAACTCTCAAATACCCACCTCTGGCTGGGTTCATACAACACAACAAGCCATGGCACGCGCTGGCACTCCTCATGGGTAAATTAACCAACAATGGGAAGTCGTGTCATGCAAACTGGCCCATGGACTGATGGTGACTCTCCAGCAGGGATTTTTATTTATTTACAAAATCTGTATACTGCTCCATATCTGAAACAGATTCCAGAATGGTGAACATAAGTAAAACAAAGATACAAAATTAAAACACCATTAAAATTATACTTCTTCAAAAACAGAATGCCAATAAAAACTGTGGCAGTCAGTTAAGGAATGCTTCCTGGAATAGAGCTGTTTTCAGGAGGCGATGGAAGCAACACCGTGTTGGCACCTGCCTGACCTCCAGGGTTAGGGAGTTCCAAAGAAATGAGGCCACCGTGCTGAAGGCTCTTCTCCTGGTGGATTCCAATTGGGCCATAGGTCCATGTGGAACCATCAGGAGCATGCCCTATGATGATCTCAGTCATCAGGCAGATTGGTAAGGGAGAAGGCGCTCTCTAAGGTATCCTTGTCTCAAGTTGTTTAGAGCTTTGTACGCTAGTACCAAAACCTTAAATCTGGCCTGGTAGCAAATATGCAGCCAGTGCAGTTCCCTCAGCAAATGAGTTGCACGCTGAAAAGGGGACTTTCCCCCATCACTGATTCTTTGTTTCGGGAGATGCTGGGGGCTGAACCTGGCATCTTCTGCATGCAAAGCATATGTTCTATCCCTGAATTATGGTTTCTCCCCACAGTACGAGCTGCAGAATTTTGGAGCCTTCAGGCAGGGCACCTTCAGTGTACCTCTTTAACCCTCACAAAGTGGGCATGCTGAGAGTTCTCACAGCTGCCCCCAACCTTTTTAGGTGCCCTGCTCCAAGTGAGAATACCATACTCATTGAGGAGGTGGATCCTTTGACATTCTTGGGGACCTTTCCACCTTCTGGAGTAAGAGCCTTGCCAGTGACTCAGCACTCCATGAAACAATGCTGCAAACCTAAAAACAACTAACATTATGAAACACTTGCTAGTCCATCAGTATTTTCTTTGTGTTTTTTTGAGAAGGCTGGATCTTGACTGATTAGGCAGACAGGGGTTGCTGTAGAGTGAAGTGCTACAGTTCCATCTGTCAGATAAAAAGTAATCTTATGTAATTGGGGTTTGGGTGATATGGAATAGCTCCTGAAGATGTGGAGCAGGGATTGATGCTACTATTATTTTTGATGCTGCCTTGATTTTGGAGGATCCTTCCTTGATGTAGGAAATCAGGAGCACTGAAATGGGAGCTCAGAGAAATCTGTTGTGGGTGATTCACTAATAGGGGGAGTTGTAAACAGTGACTTATATGGCAAGGCATGAAGCACCCATTCCTAAAATAAGTTAAGGTTCCAGAGTTAATTTAAATAACCTGCTCAATAATCCCATATGAGTCTGCAAAGTAATGTTTTAAAGCGATCATTCGTATCTTAAAAGAGTGTAGGTAGTTTCTTTTCTGAAACACTGTAATTGAAAGTAGGTTTTAAAAAAACAAAAAACCTCTAACCAAGAAGAGTATTGTAAAAAATGCTGCTCTGAAATTCTTCACTGCTTGTAAAATGTACACTGACATAGTTAATCCAAAAGCTCAAGTGCTTAGTTCATGTCCTTATCTACAACATTTACGTAATCAAAATTTTGGCTTAAGGTCATCACTGTTTTATATAGGGTTACTAGGACATGAGAACATATCTGTGCTGACATATTCAAATGCAGGGAAATCAAATAATCAGATTTTAGTTAAAAGGGGTACTGCAAGTATCACTCACTCAGATTTATCTGCATGCATAAAAAACATTTCTTGGGTTCTGGGATATTTTGCATGGCTAGAGATGAACCCACTGTAGGGTTGTGTAGACAGTTGGCTCAGTTTTCAATGGTTCCCACTGAATTCTATGGGATGCAGTCAACAGGCTACAATCTAAGACAAAGCTTGCTTTCTCTCTCTCAGTGTGGAATGGGTCTCTCACCATTTGCATTGAGGAAACAGAGGCCGTGCCTAAATTTATCCCCTTATTTTTATTTTACTGGTGTCTTATTTTTCCTCCATATTTGCTATCATTCACTTCTATGGGCAAAAATATAATACTGTATATGGGGAGAATGCTATGGTGTAGGCAAAACCTGCCCATACACCATAAGCAGGAAAGTCTATGTGCGTGCCCTTCCTCTGCACACACTTTGCTGGTCATAATGATGGACATTTCACTTGTGCAACATTAAAATAAGCCAAGAATAAATGATGGGAGAATAAACAAAAAAGAGTTTGGGCTGAGGCAGGGCTAATCTATACATCAGCAAAGTAAAATAGTCCAGTGCTTTCCCAATAAAGAAAAAAGCTAGACTTTCCCCGATATATTAGTTTTCCACATGCAGGAAGTTTGCTGTTGTTGCTTGAATCCAGGATAAAACAAATTTAAATGCCATTCCCCACTTGCAATCCTGGAAGGGCTTCACCATGACTTTACTAATAGATAGGAAGGATACACAAGGAAACATATTGGCACTTTTTAAAGATTGAAATCTTCCGGCCTAGACGCATTCGTACCAGGAAGTCAATGGACTCAGCACCTTAGAATGGGATGCTAGCCAGCTTGCGCAATGCCTTTTGCTCCCTAATAGAGGAAGAACTAAGTTGCCTTTCAGACAAGACTATTTGCCTCCTTTCAAGACCACATGAATGGATTGCCTTCTCAGCAGCAAGTACATGTTCTATTCCTCCTATATACTTTGCTCATTAGCATAAATGTGCTAACTCACTTTTGAGGCCTACCACAATTAGTCTCCCTAATTGGCTTATGGAGAGTGCTGCATGAGTGTATCAGGCTTTTTTACTTAACTTGTTTGTTTTATTAAAATCTTCATATGGATGACTGATCACAAGAGAAACGTGTTTTTCCAAGTCTGCTTATTAGGAAGAGAGAGTGTGGAATACAGATCAGATCATTCATGAAACAGAGTGCTAGAATCTGCCCCCATTTCACTGTAAAACAAGGATCAAAAGGGAATGCATCAATATATCCCATGCAACACTAACAAACTGAATCCTCTATACATGGAAAAAGCACTTTACCAATCTAGTACCAAAGTCATATATACCTCAATTAAGACAGTTCTTTTAAACAAACATTAAGATTCATTTGGCAATTATTCCAATTTAACATCAAAACAATCATATGTTAAAATAGCAGTATAACAATCTCATAAAGCCTCAGAAAATAAAAACCTGGTACTGAAAATAACAAAATAAGTGCCAGGCAAGCCTCAAATGTGGGGTGCCACATTTGAGAAGGCCCTGTTCTCAGTTGCCATCCGCCTCTTGAATGAAACTGATTATTCAGTTACATTTCCTAAAGCTTTTAAAACTTGATTTTGTTCTGACTTTATACTGTTAGTTTTACCCTACCCAGTGCCTGTTTACCCTACCCTGTGCCTGTTTGCATTCTCTTCCCCTCCTTATTGTTTTATTATGATTTTATTAGAATGTAAGCCTATGCGGCAGGGTCTTGCTATTTACTGTTTGACTCTGTACAGCACCATGTACATTGATGGTGCTATATAAATAAATAAATTAATAATAATAATAATAATAATAATAATAATAATAATAATAATAATTTCAATCAGGACTCAGGCATGGTTTTGCAATGGAAACTGCCTTGGTCACCCTGTGGGATGAGCTTTGCCAAGAGGGAGACAGAGGACTATGACCCTGTTGATTTTCTTGGACCTCTTGGTGGCTTTCGATACCATCAACCATGATATCCTTCTGGATCGGTTGTCTAGGTTGGTAGTTGGAGGCACTGCATTTCAGTGGATCTGCTCCTACTTGGATGGCCAGTTCCAGAAGGTAGTGCTGGGGAATTAATGGTCTATGCCTTGGCAGCTATGCTGTGGTGTTCCATGGGGCTCTATTTTATCCCCTATGCTATTCAACATGAAACTGCTCGGAAAGGTTATCTAGAGAAGTGGGTTGAGGTGTCATCAATATGCAGATGACACCCAGCTCTATCTCTCCTTTTCATCAAACCCACTGGCTGTTCTGAATCAGTGACTGGATGAGGGCCAATAAACATTCAACACAGACAAGATGGAGGTACTGTTAGTGGCTTTGTCTGCCCTGCTAAATGATGTTCAACCTTTTCTAGAGGAGGTTGCACTCCCCACTAAAGGATCAGGTTCAAAGTATGGAGGCACTCTTGGATCCAGCATGGTCACTACAGGCACAAGTGGACTTGGTTGCATTAGGCACCTTTTATCAGCTCAGGCTGATATACCAACTATGCCCTTATCTGGACAGATATAGCCTAGCTACAGTATCCATGCTCTGGTACCCTCTCATCTGGTTTATTGCAATATGCAGTGGCACTGCCTTTGAAAATGGCCCAGAGACTTCAGCTAGTCCAAAACAAGACAAGATTGTTAATGAAGATTGGACAAGATTGTTAATGAGGACTGGCCAGCATGGTCATATTATGCCAGTACTTTTCCATCTGCCTGCCAGTTCATTTTCAGGCCTGATTCAATATTCGGAGCCCTAAATGGCTTTGGGCCAGTTAACCTGAAGGATCATCTCACCCCATATATACCTGCCCAGACCCTAAGATCATCTTCAGCTGTCGTTCTCCAGGAATTCCTGCCAAATGATGTGGCTACTAAGAAGAGGGCCTTTTTGTTGTTGTGGCACTCTGTTTGTGGAATAAGCTTTCCTGAGAGGCTCTCCTGGCACCTATGTTGTGTTCTGTTCAGCACAAAATGAAGGCAATCTCATTTTCCTAGGCCTTTTGCCCTTCACTTTTAAAAATTGTGTTAGTGCATTTTTATATCTTTGCACTGCTACTGCCTTTTATTTTGGTTTTATTCTGTTTTAAACTTGCGGTTTTTATATTATGTTTTAAAATATTATTGTATTTTATGTTTTTCCATTTTGTTCTGTGAGCCATCCAGAAAGCTTTGGCTAATGGGCAGGATAGAAATGACCTGGGCCTTGAACATCTCAAGGAACGGCTGCTGGCTGGCCCCAGACTTCTGGGTGCCCAAGGGCATAGTGCCACCAGACTCCTGCCTCTCCCTGATTTTGCTGCCCGCCATGCCCCCTCCATTTTCCTGTGTCACTGCCACTCACCCCCTCCACTCATCTGCACCACTGCCACCAACCCCCCTCCACTTATTGCTGTCCATCACCAAATGGCTGGCTTTAATGGGGTCCTTTCTCAGAGCCAAGGGTTGTGGAGATTGGAGATGTGTCCTAGGAGATTGCCTGTGCTGTGGTTGATCTCCAAGCACCTCCCCTCAGGAGCAGCAACCTATCCTCTGTTTAGCCAATCTCCACGATGCCTGGCTCTGAGGAAGGACCCCATCAAAGCCAGTCATTTGGGTCTGGCCTGACCTCCTGCTGATGTGGCTCTCCAGAGGACAGGCAGCAGCTGCCATGGTGGTGTTGAGTGGAGGGTCAGCAGGGAACTTGCCCTTCTGAGTAAGCCCATGGGCCCTTGACTGCTGCCCAGCCATGCCAAGCCCTGATGGTGGGCCTGTCCCCCTATGAACCTCTGAGGTGAAACCTTCATCAAAGGCCCTGCTTCCCAGTGTCTGAAGTGTAGTGGATGGTGATATGAGATAGGACCTTCTTTGTACTGGTACTGAAGCTATGGATCTTTAGGGAAATTCACCTGGCTCCTTCCTTACTGGTTTTTAGACATGAGGCCAAAGCAGTCCTTTGGAGGGCTTTGGGGTCACCTTGACTAACATCCTCTGTTTTTGCTGCCATGATCAATTTTCCAGCCAATTAGCATTTATATGTAGTTTTAAAAATTGGGTGCATTTAATATGACAGATAGTGTTGTTTTAGTACATCTTATTAACCACTTTGGAGGCTTTTAGTCTTTTAATTATGAACCTTCAAGCATCAGAAGTTATCTTTCATAATTATGTGGGAGAGAAAACATATAATAGTTGAAGCTCAATTCTGTGTAGAGTCAGGCACACTTGAGCCTCTTTGATTTTAATGTGACAAGGTACACCTAGCTTTGTGTATGATCAGACTGCTACTGCTCAGTTATTTCAATGATTTAATGTTTAGTAATGAATGCTTTTTTCATCCGCTACTTATTTCCTTAAATTCATTGTATATTTATCAGATAGAAGCTATTTTAGCACCATGACATATTTTTATATGCTGTTGTCAAACCAGCCAAAGAGGGCACTTTTTAAGTCCCATTGATTTCAGTGGGAGAGATTAAACACATGTGCTATATTCTCCAAATGAAACCAATGGGACTTAAAAGTGTTGATTTTGGGCTGCAACATGTCTCATAAATGAACTTGTTGTGAAAACTCAAGTAAGTGCCACACATACTATAGTTTAAAGGAGGAAGACACTGTAATAATTAACTTATTAACCTATTCATATTTATTAAAGATGTTTTTGCTTTCAAGAACCATTTTATTATATCTTTTATCAGAGACTGTGACTTTGCAACTGTTTTAAAAAGCAGCAATCCCTCCTGAGAAGTTACATGTAAATACATTCATTAGAATATAGCCTTTTCTATCAGCCTGGCTGATGCTATATATAAAAGCTAAAACATAATCTGGTACAGCAAGGTTTCCTACAGTATTAGAGAAAGGGGAGGGCAATGACCTCAGAGTACCTTGGAGACATGTTGAGCAAGTTTTCTACAAACCAGGGTTACTGTCCTGAGGTGACACTGTCTGGAAAACAGGGGCTCCCAACAACTACTTAGCAAACAGCAAGAGGTATTTTCTGACCAGCTTGTAATTTAGATAAATGCTTTTTTATTGCTGTTTTAAAACACACAACTAGCTCAATTTAGGCACTTTAATCCCTGCTTTCCCAAGAAAACGCCTGCCTCTAGAAGGTGGCGCCTTCTTCCCCCTTCCCTTCTAGTATAGAGCAAGTCCTTGTCAGAATATTTTCACCCTCTCCCTCCAGTCAAATAAATCTGTTCTGCCTTGAGCTACAGTGCAATCCTTTGCATACATATCTGATGGTCACTGCCCTTGAATTCAGGGGGCTCACGTCCAAGTCAACATGCATAGGCTCAGACAAAGAGTCCACATATGGACACTGGTCATTTCTCAATGGAAACGCCTTAATTCTACTGGAAACATCACCACCGCATGTTGAAATCCTCCTTCTTTGTCTGCCCCCTTCCCATGCTATTATCAAGATAAATATTACACGCCTCAGGTTTGCATCTGTACCATTTCTGCCCTTGGGGTAAAATCCAACATAAGTCCTACTTGGAGTAAACCCACTAAAATAACTTGTCATGACTAACTTAATTCCTGTTCATTTCAATGGATCTACCCTAAGTAGGCCTTGTGTTGAATTTTACCCTTGATTTTTTCTGAGATTCCCTCATCATCTTATCATGCAACATCCTTTTACACTGTGGGGGTGTTGAATTTCAGGCCCACAGGCCAAATTTGACCCCCTCTGGGTGGCCCAACTCAGCCCTCTGCAGTAGCCCAGATGACTCTGCCCCTTCCAATGACCCCACCCCTTTCCCCTAACTTGTGGTGCTTTACCAGCTTTTCAATACTTCCTTGTCTAAAAGGTTGAAATGTCTCTTCTAAGGCTTAGCTACTTGCAGTAAGAGTTTTTAGGTGCAATGCGATGCATCAGTCGTCAGCCAACTGGGAGATGTAGATCTTTCTCTGTCTAAACATGCATATCTGCAGTTTTTTGGGGGAAGGGGGCATTTTGCCCCTCCCCTGCCTGCTCCCCCTTCTCTGAAACGGAGTTCTACCCTCGGGGTTGGAAGAAGTTCCCTACCCAGGTCTTATGATTTTGTGCTAACTAGTGGCCCTGCTCTATCCCTAACACACCCACCCCTCTCAAAGATGCTCTTTCCTCAAATCGCATAAATGGCACAAGAAAATTAAAAACCGACCCCGACCCCGCAACGGCCTCTCATCTCTTCCATCCCTCACATCTCCCCACCGAAGCGCTTGAGCAGACGATACCCCCCGTCGCTGCGCGGACAAAGCTCGCGCAAGAGTCTGCTCTGCTCGGCTCAGGATGGCACCAAAAAAGGGGGCGGGGCAGGAGGTGAGAGAAAGGTGTCTTGAGGACATTCCCTTTCCCAGCGTCCAATCAGGCCGCGGCTGCTGTAGCAGCCGCCGCCGTGCAGCCTGGGACTTGTAGTTCTCCTTTCATTATTGTAGCCATTTTGTAGGGAGGACTACAACTTGAGTCCTAGCTAGAGACCAAGGGCGATTCTCAGGCACCGCACGGAGCTGCTGCTGCGTTTTCTTCCTGCCCGCGAGGCTGAGTCCCGGGAGAGCGAGCCCGCTAGTCCTAGTGCTCCTCGAGCGGGAGATGTAGCAGGACGAGGCGGCGTTGGCTCGCCAGGCGAGGGGGGAGGGCAAGGGAGGACAATTAAAGAGCTTTGCAGACACAGAAAGGAGAAGGGCTGGCGACAGAGCGTGTCGGGAGCGCAGGGGTTGTCCTCAAATTCTTCGCCAGGATTGCTTGCCGGGCAGCATCAGCTGCACTTGGTGCCTCCGGCTGGAGAAGCCACCAGGCGTGCTTGGACGAGGACCGAAGGACGAGAGGAACGCGACTGTGAATGTGCCCTGGGCTTCTTTGGCTGCCGCTGCGGGGATGCGGAGAGAGTGATATTTTTGCGGCTCGTACCACGTTAAGAATTGAGGCTAAACCCTAACCCTTTTCTCCCCTCCTTCCCTTCCTTCCCTTTCTCCACCCCCCCCCCCGGTCTGTCTCCTGCCTGCCTGGCCGCCTGTCTATATACATACATAATATAATATTTTTTTAAAGAATCGGGCCATTTAAAGTTGCTGCTGTAAAGCTGCTCCCATTGGTTGTGTATGTGTGTGTGTGGGAACTGAAGAAGCAGAGACTCATACAGTGTGTGCAGCCTTCATTGCTGCTGGAGTTGTCGGTGCTGCAGCAGTAGAAACGTGACTTCCAACATTAAAAAAAATATCTCCCCCTTTTAATCCTTCCCCTCCCCCTTTTCCAAGATGTAAACTACACCTCGGACACTACGGGCCTACGGATCTCTGGTTCTTGGGAAAGCGAAAAAGGGGACATCAAGGGTGTCTTTTTGTGTGTGTGTTTAGGGTGTAAAATTTCCATTATGAATGTTTCTCTAAAGTGATTTTTTGGAGAGGTGGTTTGCTTTGCATTTGTCTTTTCTTTTCTTTTTTAAACCCCGCCACCCAGCATATTTTGGATTTATTGCAAGGAGAATTGCATTGTGTCGAAGGAAATCGGATTACAAGAAACCACTACAAACAAGAAACAAAAAAAGGATCCCCCCTCCCCAAATTGGTTGCGGCTTTTAATTCATGAAGCGATTGTCCCCATTTGCAATCACAATCTGGATATCAGAATGAGTAAAGAAAGACCGAAGAGGAATATAATTCAGAAGAAATACGTAAGTGGTTGTACCGTGTTATTTGTGTCTGTTTTTCGGAAAGATCCGTGAATGTCAAGTTTATAGCTAACGGTGGGTTTACAGAATACCTAGAAATGTTGGGTTTTTCCTCCGCTGGGAATGGCGGTGAATCTCAGAAGCCCCTTTTAATTGAAAAGCTGGTTTAAAAAACAGATTCGTGTAGCGATACCTCAAGTGAATAAATGTATTGACCTCAAATGACACAATCATAATCTAGTTTTAGAAGATGAAAGACATGGAGCTCGGGGAGCTGTTGCGATAATGCAACTAGACTGCTTCTCAAGCGGATTTACTAATATTTCACTTTGCATGCAAATGACCACATTATTATAACATATATTTAGGGGTTTGCAAAGGCACCATGGTCGTTCAACGAAAATGTTAACTTGAAATCGAATGTCTGGTTATGGCGAGCTTCTACTCCCATCAACTCTTGGCATGTGTGATCACTGGCTTATCTGGCTTGCATAGAACCAAACCAGTTGGGAATCATGTTACGAGGAATGTATTTGCAACAAGGCCTGACTTCAATATTGGGGGGAATGGCTCGGAGTTTTGCCAATTTTGTGTATGTTCATGGAAAATAGCTATTAACATTCAGAATGATGCTTTGAAATTTGAAGAGCCTGTGTTCTAGCTAATGGTGTCTATACCTTCGAATCTTAGTCAGCCACTTAATCTCTCGTAATTGTATAAATATGTAGAAATTGCTGTGGTCGTGTCTTTTTCTTTTGCTCTTACCTATGTTTTGGTTAGGATGGGGTGGGGGAGTTACTTTAAGTTTACAGCAACAGAGTGGATTAGCAAACATGCTGTAGACCTAATGGTGATTTTTAAAGAGAACCAAAACACTGAATAACAAGAGGTTTTTACTTTGGTAAGAAAAAGAAATCTAAATGTAAGTGACACAAGATGACATACAAAAGTTGTATAAAATATAGTGCGTTTGTCGCTTGGCAGGAGGGCATTCTCTTGTGGGGCGACTGTGTCGTGGGTCATCTTCCAAATCCTCCTTTGTTTTTAATAAATACTTCATAAAGCCGCAGTAGACTTTGAATGAGTCCTTCTAAAATTTTTGCCGTCTTATATTTAGGGGAAACGCGAGGCCAGACAATAACGGGAAAGTTTAAGCAATTCTCCAACGAATTTACGAATTAAAAATACATCCGCATTGCAGAGGAAACCGAGCATCTCATGCAGGCTACTTTAAACTAGTATTTTTGTCGAAAGAGGAATATTAATGGAAGAAGTCTGCTGCTGGGAAACGTGCACAGCTCGCATGTTTGTGTAGTGAAACAAAGCAGAAAGGGGGTGGAGAATTTACAGAGGGTTTTTTTTAATCGCCAAAATCTGTTTTAAGCTATTCCACGTCTGCACGAGTGAACAATGCAACTGCTCCGTTCGTGTAGCTTACTGGAAAAATTAGAAATAGTGCCACTCCTCTCCTCTGGCCTCATTTGGAAAGGCACGCTATGCTGGAAAGGGGAGACCACGTTTCATGTGTTCACACAAGTTTTAGATTCGTCAAGTTGGAAAAAAATGCGCGGGGGGAGGGCAGGTTGCGAGGAGGAGGAGGGGGTGGTGGAAATAGATGTGCTGTCTTGCCATTGCAGTGAATAGCGATCACAAGCATGGCTGCTGCTTTGGACCTGTCTGCCGTTCGCAGCTACGTGTATTTCTTACGCATCTTCTACACAGCGGCAGCAACAGGTTAAGCGAAATGTCAGCACGAACCCCCCCCCCCCCCCTTTCGTTCCCGGCCACTCAGCCCAGTCGGGGGCCAGGTTCTTGTTGTCCTGACGTCACAAAGGGAAGGGCCTGGGCTCGCTGGAATCTTCGCCTCCCGAACCCCCCCTCCCACTACTCTGTGACGTCAAGCACGAGGCGGGCCGTGTAGACTGGGTACGTGTATGAGAAAAAGGACTGTTGCGAGGGAGGAAGCAGCTCCGGAGCATGGTACCAATTAGGCCTCCCTAGCTAGGTGAACAGGTGTAGCAAGTATTTGCATAACTGGTGCTTCCCTCCACCCTTTTGTTGCTTTCGCCTTCCCACGAGGTGAGGCCAGAGCCCTTCTGGCTCTATGACCTGGTTAGGTTAATCGGCTTCCTCTGACGCTTCCATTGTGAAAGTAACTTTCTTGTGAAAGGACGAAGGTCGATCACATTTCTGTATGCTCCAATTCTTTGTGGAAAGCGTATTAGACACACACTCCTTTGGCCATACATATAAAGAGCGTTCTTGTTGTTACTTTCCTCGTCTCTTGCCAGCCCATAAATAATGCATCATCGTGGCAGATAATTTTTCATTGCAGCTTTTGCTCCCGCTGAAGTTTGGTGGTGTATCTTTTGGTCCAAGCATGATCATGCCCCTATTAAGTTCCTAGTCCCGAAACTTTCTTTCCTCATGCAGTTTGACATTGCATATTGGATTCCAGCTTCCTCCCCAGTTTCCTTCCTGTCCCGAAAGCTTAATAGTTAGTTCAAAATTGCAGAGCTGCAGCTACTTTGAGCACTTTTGCTATTTTAAGTAATTTTAAGCATATGCCAAACAGTTTTGTTAGAGTACTTGAAGATAAGTTTATGAATGGGTGGGGGGACTGCATGTCAGCACATCATGAAATACTAGCAAAACGTTTTGCGCATGTTCACCGCTGAACTCAAGAGATCTAAGAAGGCCTGTAATTCACTTACATCACTGTCCTAATATTTCTGTGTAATCAGCTTTTGAATTGGGCCTAATCATTGAATAATTACTGTCGGTGGAAGAATTTGCTGATGTGCAATTCTGTACATCTCTGCTCTGCGGTAAGTCCTATTGAGTTACATGGAGCTTACTCCCAGTTAATGAATATGGGATTCTAGCCTTAGGGTTGGATCCAGATCTTTTTTTGAAAAAGCAGAAGGTCACTGTTGGCAGAACTGGACTTCCATGTTCTCTCTGCTTCCCCCCCCCCGCACCATCCAAAATGAGGTACAGCAAGCCTCTAGAGAACGTTCAGAGGGCATGTGGGGTATGGGGGGGGGGAGAGGACATGAAAGAAAGTACTTTTCCGCAAGTGGTGTCCTTCCACTGACGAAATAAAGGATCTGGATTCAGGCCTTAATGCATTACTTCTGTTGCTGACTTGCTTATGATACTTTACAGTAAGTATAGATTTTGAGTTGGAAGCTTGATATATCAGTGACTAATATACTGTAAGATGATGCTGGAGAGCACCTAGGCTCTTTTGTGAAATGAAAACCATAATGTTTCCTGCTGATGCAGAAATTGGAAAGCACAGTGTGCAGAGATTGCCACAACTCATGCAGATCCTTCTGAAAATGTGTTGTACAGCCATTCCCTTTTAAAATGCTAGCATGCATTTTAAATGGAGATGCAGTTAAGACTACAAGCGGAAATATTAGTGGTTCTCTTAATGCACGGTTTGCTGTTTTACAAAGGACGAAAATAGTTGGTTTCCAATGCATTAATATAGTTGGAAGGGCTAAACCATAAATTCAGTACTTATGTATATCTCACCTTTGTTCTTTTTCTGTGTAATGAACTACAGCTAATTAATTAAATTGCTCTCTACTGCTCCATTTCCCAAGCATTCTCTCCCACATTAAACAGTTTCAATAGTTTGGCTTAAACTTGACAGAACATTTTAGAAGTCCGTCTCTTCTCTATATGCAAGTAAACTTAGTTCACAACTCTGAAGTCCTAAACCTGACTATCCTAGGTACCTTTTCCTGTGCATTGTTCTTGAAGAAGACTAACTTACTGTTTGAAATTCAGCATTATATCCTGGATGGCAAAAGTGTGGCCATCCAGATGTTGCTGGACTGAAGCTTCCATAATCCCTGACCATTGGCAGTGCTGGGTAGGGCTGATGGGAGTTGCAGTACAACAACATCTGGAACCTGAGCTGATTGGGGAGATTGTTTTGACATAGTGGAGAAAGCACTGAGCTCTGACTAAGGAGACCTGCATTCAAATGGCAGCTCAACCATGTAACTTTAGGCCAGTCATTATTTCTTAGTTTACTATACATCACAGAGTTGTTGTGAGAATAAAATAAGGTGGGTGAGCCAGTGTGCCATCAGAGATATAATTCTAGTGCTGTGGCTCAAAATGTCGAGCCATTTGGGTGCAAAAAGCTGAATGAAGCCCATTTTACTCATTCTTGCAATGGCTGTCATTGTACTGGCTTATTTTTTCTACAGGTGTTGAGGGCTAACTCTCAAATAATGTCTGGTAGAATTTGAACCTGGATCTAAGCCTTTTCATGGTCCATTAGATTAAAACAAGCTCTCGTATTGCTTGACAGTTTCTTGAAACTCTTCAGTGTGTGGAGCTGAAAAGAGAAATCCATCTGTCTACAGTGGTGGCCAGGTCCTAAGAAATTTGGGCTTATGAATCTGCTTAGGTTAAGGGTGCAATCATATGCATGTTTAGACAGAAAAAGGCTTACAACTCCCAGCATGCCCCAGCCAGGCAGGCCTTTTTTCTGTCTAAACATGCATAGGATTACAGTTTAAATTGAATTTCTATGATTTTTTAAATCTTATTTTTTATGTGCAGAGTTATTACCTGCAGTAAACTTTTGGGATAGGACAGGATAACAAATCCTTAAATTAATAATATTGCTTGTCTCCTTATTCATGCAATCTTTGGGAATACCATAATATTAAATATCCTTCCTTACTGGAATAGAGATACACCGTGATACCATAAAATTCAATATAAGGGAACTCGATTACTGCGTTAGCTACCTAAGATTTGAGATTTGGCCATTTTATGTTAGTATATTTCCCCCTTGGTTTCTTGAAAAGTCAAGAAGCCCAGCCTGCGGCAGTGACATAGGAACATGAGTCAGACCATTGGTTCATCTGACCCAGTAGTGATGACACTAACTGGCAGCAGCTCTCCAGGGTTTCAGAGAGGTGTTTTTCCAGCCTTGCCTGGAGATGTTGGGGATTAAACCTGGGACCTTCAGCATGTAATGCAGATGCACTACCACTGAGCCACAGCCCCTCCCATTTTGTCTTGCAGAATGCTAAACCGCCAAATAAAGCCATTTGAAATTTGCTCAGATCCATCAACCATATGACTTAAATAGCTGACAAGTGGGATTTGTCTTTGCTTGGCCCTTGAGCAGCTTCTGCTAAGTGAGATCAAGCCTATTCCTGGGATCGCATAGATGGGGTTGGGTGGGAATTGTAGAATCATTTTCAGGCTTTGGCTTCTGAATATGGTTATGTAAATTTGAGGACTAAACTATTTCTGGGAGATTGTTTGGAAACTGGCTCTGGTGCTGAGCACAAAGTTTGCCAGCCTGAAGTGACTGGACCTCTCTGCTACACAGCATTCCTAGCACAAGTTGATATGTTGGTTATGACCTGTAAAGCCCTAAACAGCTTGGGGCATAAATAAATTTCTAATTACTAGTCTCTATCCTCTTGCAATTTCTAGGATTGTCAGAGAGTACTTTCTTGATTATACCTTCACTGTATAAGGTTTGGAAATCAATAATCTATGGAGAGACAAACTTGGAAGCTAGTCTATATCAGTTAAGAAATGCCTTCCCCCAGAATTTCATTGCAGTTCTAGCCATAGTGCATTTTCAAGATCAGTGAAAGATTTATTTCCTCAGGCATTTGGAAGACATGGTGAAGGTCTTTTAATTTATATAATGCAGGAGTGGCCAACTATATTGGCCCTTCTACAGGCCAAATGACATCGGGGCGAGGCCATGCCTCCTGGCATCATACTTCACCTGGTACGCTAATTCACTGTGCACCTTGCTGAGTCATTGGCTGGAGAGCGTGCTCTAGCTAGTAGCTCAACTGGCGATGCTTCGCCTACGCTGAGAGGCATCTCCCACCTGCATTCTCCACTGTTTTCTTAAATCTGGGATCATCAATGTGATCAAGCACTGCTTACTGGAGGAATCCATGAAGCCTTGTGGGCCAGATGGAGAACCTCTCTGGGCCAGATTAGGCCCACAAGCTAGAGATTTGTTTCCCCTGATATAGTGGATAGTGTAGTTGACTTGACCTGGAGAGGCCTGGGTTCAAATCCAAACACAGCTATGAATCTCACTGGGTGGTACGTGGGCCAATCACACACAGTCCACCTAATCTACCTCTTTCAGAAGGTTGGTATGAGGATAAAATGGGATGAAAGTCCTGTATGTCTCCCTGAGCTCCTAGGAGGAAGGGTGAGATATAAATGTGATGGATGGATTTCCAAGCTTAAATATTAACTACATGAGAAATATTGATCAATTAATTGAGCATTTGTTAATCAATATTTAACTGATGCCTAATGGTAATGTATAAACTAGGGGGAAGCTTACTGAAATTCATTGCTCTCCACACACACACTCTTTTTGTGTAATGTAGGTTTGCAATGTTAAAATTTGAATTTTATTTGGTGTGCAGTTTAATTAAATTTTCTGTGTGCTCCATGAATTGGAAGAACTCTCAAAACAGATGCAAAGCAAGGTGGGGGGAAATAGTAGAACGTGAAGCAAAATAGTACTTTTTTTGTGGTCGACATCCCAAATTTTCTTTACAGCAAAAATCCAGATTAAAGCACTAGATAATAGCTTCCATAGTAGTTTTCAATACATAGTGTATATATGTTAAATAGGCTGTCCAACATTTGGTGAATGTTGATGTTCTCAAATCCCGGGCCCAATGGTAGCGAGTGAGCTCGCTGTCTCCTGCCCACTTGGCACTTCTGCTTTGCATCAACTTTCATGAACGTGATGCAGCATCTGAACCTGAAACTTTGGGTTGTTGAGGGACATCAACACAGAGTTTTTACCCAACAACAAACCATGGGTTAAAACTCTGGGTTGCTTGTCCCTCAACACCCCAAATTCTGGCTTCATACATCACAGCAAACAATCCAGGAATAGGTGTTTCTGGGTTGTTTATGTAATTGGATGCAAAGCAGAAGCAGTGAGTGTGTGGGAGGCAGCGTGCTTACTCACCCTGCCACAGCCCTGCCAATTCATGGGTTAAACAACATTATGTGCAAACCAGGTCTCTGTGTCTTTGATGAGAAATACTTATTACACAAAATAAACCTCCTGAGTCCCTTATCGCAATTCTGCTAGGCGTAAGAAGCAGGGTATTTCACTTGCAATTCCAGTTAGGAATGGGGAAAAGTAGTCAAAGAGTATTCCTTTGTTTTCTTTCTGACAGCTCCTTAAAAAATAACATGTAGTTTTCTTTCTATACAGAAACTAGCAGAATCCCATAGAACATACCTTGGGAATGAGAAAACCTAACTTCTATTTCATACTTACATGGTCTTTGTCAAACTTTGGGGAAGTCACCGTTCTTTTGGGGTTCCGTTAGATGATTATTATTTCCATTGTACAGAAGGCTGCTTGTTGTAAAACATTTGCATACTCACCTTTGAACTCATACTTTCCTTCTGTGTGGTGGCAGCTCCATAGGGTTCTCTTTACAGATGTCAACTGCTCTAATGTTCACAAAATCATTTCGTTTGCATGTGGATGGGGATGTCATATCCATATATCTATTGAACTTCTCCCTGCACTGGGAGTTCTCAAAGAAGAAGAGACTTCTCTATTCTGGGAGCTGATCATACTAAGTTCTAGCACGGTAGTTTTCTACTGTGCTTCAGAGGCTTTTCTCTACTGTGCTTCAGAGGCTTATCGGCGTTGGGTGGGGAGGTGTCCCCTTAATGGCAATTAGTCCTGATGGCTATATGCTACCTTCAAGATCAGAGTCAGTATGCTTCTGAATATCAGCAGCAGGGAAACATGAGCAGGGCAGGGGTGCTGCTGTTGTCCTCATGTCTCGCTTGTGGGCTTCCCATAGGCATCTGGTTGACCACTGTGGGAACAGAACGCTGGGCTAAACAGGCCTTAGGCTCTAATTGCATTCATAAGATCAGTAATGGCAGACACATTTCTCTGAAGGACAGCTTGCCTGCCAATACCAATCTTCCTTTTGCAATGTGCAGCCCCAGGAGATCTCTGGCTGTATTCTACGTTGCACCATCAATACTTGCAGAATAGTGGTGAACTGAGTGTTGTTGTCCCCCCACTCCGCTGCCGCCCACAACACTTCCCAGAGTCCTCTGTAGTATGCAGGAATACGCCTGCAGACATATCTCTATGGGAAGAGTTTCCTGAAGCTACAATGTTTGAATGTCATGGCTCCAGAGGATTGAAAACTCATTCTCTTTGTTAGGAACTATTTTCTTTTCTCTGTGGAAACCATCTAGAGAAAAGCTGCCATTTAGGGATCCAGCCATTCTTTTGGCCACCCATTCCTCTGAACACACAACAAATTTGCAGTGTATTTTTAAAAAACACACCCTACAGTTAATAAGTAACAAATGAAGACTGCTGCAAATGGGCCTTTGTGCTGCTTCCCTTGGCAACAATCCAACACAAATTAGGTGCACTTAAAGCATTCATAACTCCACATTGAAATGTGGCCCTTATATTTTGCCATCCTTCCAATTTAGTTGCTTAAATCTATATTGGCTTTTTCCTTGCAAATTTCCAGATAAGATTCTGCAGCATATGCCAGACTGTACAAACCCTGCATTGAGCAGGGGGTTGGACTTGATGGCCTTGTAAGCCCCTTCCAACTCTGCTATTCTATGATTCTGATTTCCTTGCTGCTGCTGCTTACCCTTCTCCTCAGAGCTACCTATATAGTACAGAATTTCCATAAACTTTAAGGCAAACCCATACCATCCAGATGGGTTTTTTTTCCCCCTTGCAAGATATGCAGCACATTCCTATGCATGAAAGTAAATCCCTCTATGTTCAATGGAACTTACTCCCAGGAAAGTGTGTGTAGAGTTGTAGACATAAGGCATAGGTTTATGCTGTTGGATACCAGACTTAAACAAGGAAAAAGACGCATTTGATCTTTTAACCATTTACTAAGATGGGGTGCAATCCTGATTCCTTAATAGCATTGGGATGTCTGATATTAACTTCATTTTTTTGTTCTGTGAAACAGCCTGAGAAGTGAAGGAAGTTTGCTGCCAGCTCCTCCTCTGTTATCTTGAGCAGGCATCTACCAGGTGCTACTTAACTCTGGGGATTTTATGAGTGCTCCTTATTTTAATTGACTTATCTGCTGGTATCTTCTTAAAATAGTAAGCAAACTTCCCAGGAACTGCTGTACTGTAGAACTGTATTATTTGAGGAGGGGCTGAACTTTGTTTAAAGCAATCTATAACCTGCAACTACTTTTTAAGGTACTTGATGGTCAGAATTCGTTTTTTAAATATATATTTTGGTCCTAAACTACATCATGTATTGAGTTTGGCATTGGAAGCCAGGGCTTTCAGCTAGGGAGAGCAGCATGCATAACTCTTCAGCCCCAATGTGTGTGCCAAGACAATTAACTTTGTTGAACTACAGCTGAGGAAAAAATTTAAGACTGCTCATATTTCTGTGTCAGAAACACAGAACTCAAGCCAAGTTTCAGCTAAAAAAAAGCCCTGCTCAAATTAAGACAATCCACTCTGTGATTGGTTTTAAGTTGGCTTAGCAGCTAGACTCATAACTTTCAAGCACACGTTTTTTTTGGTTAAATAATGGTAAAAAAAGTGTGTGAACTTGGTGTTTATGATGCATCCTGAAGTTGTAGTTGTCTGAGGATGAATGATATTCACCTTATTTATAAGTGAAAAGCTCATGATTTGTGAGAAATCGTTTGCTAATGCACAAAATATGATTAAGTGGTATGGAGGCCTTCTTATCTAATGGATTACAATAGGAGTGGTCAATCTTCAAGCTTGTGGATTCTACTTTTTTTTTACTAGGACCTCAAGATGTACCAGCCAGAGTTTGGTGCAAAAAATAAATAAATTTAAGAATTAAGGAATTAGAGATTTGTTTTGAATACCACAACTGAATGGAGATCACAGTCCTTCTCCTCAAAAATCCACTCCTGGTTACCCCAAGTTTCAGCAAAAGAATATGATAGGAGGAGGAGCCATTTTGTTGTTGCTATTGTTAAACAATTCAAATCCTGGCCAATCAACTGCAGATCATCCAAAGGTACACTAGTAGTTTCAGATCTGCGTTTTGCCCAACTTGGGTTTGCAGGATAGTCAGCTCTGTAATTTTACAGTACAGCCCTATACACGTTTACTCTAAAGTAGGTCCCGTTGAGTTCAGTGAACTGTACTCCCAATATTGCTATCTATAGCATTGCAATATTGGTGTATTTTGAATTCACATTCTAAAATTTATAGCTGGTTTCAGTTGATTTTAATCTGCAGCTGATTTCACACGTACAGATAAGACAAATGTTCTGGTTTATCAAAACCGTAATGCAATTGAGCAGTTGCTTGTGCATGCAGCCTGTATGCACCTGCATTTGTGTGTGGAGTGAACAAGACAGGCAGGAATAGCTTAGCATGATGCCCAAACCCAGGATTATCATTTATTGCAAACAATCTAGGATTTGTGAGTTTTAAACCAGGATTTGAGGTTCCTTTAGTTCACATGTTTGCAATGTATCATAATCCCAGTTTTGGAGGTCATGCCAAGCTATCCTGCCTGATTTGTTTACCCATTCTTGTGAAGGGAGGGGTGAAATGGGATCAAATAGACTACATGCACAAGCATGCTCATTTATGTTATGGTTTAATCCAGAATTCAAGGTTTATTGTCATTTGCAAACATGGCCTATATCTTACATATGTTTTGCTATATGCAAGCCTAACATTTGCTTCCTTGTGACCAATGTACACAATTAAAAGTTGCTAAGGAAACCTAGGATGGCTACTTGATGAGTGGCAAGTATTCTAAAAAGAATGCAATGTAAACTTTTGTTACCTGTGTTTTTGGAAGGAAATTCAATGCTGGGCCTTGAGGTAACAGCTCACTTTTACATAGGAGTGTGATCAGCAAAGTCCAAGAGACTTGTGAACATGCGCCGTCAGCCACTCAGATGGTTGGAAGTTTTTATATTTGCATGCAGGAATAGGTCATGATACAGACAAACAGTTGAGGGGTTGATACTGCTGTTGGGACACTACAAAATATGCTAGCACAAATTATTTTTTTGAAAGCTGTAGTGTTGGTTTCATTCGCATTTTTCTTACTGTCATGATATTGTTTTGGGTGACTTCTCTGTGCGTTGGCTTCTGAGGCAATTGATGTTGCAAAGTGGGGTTCTGTGTACGTGCAGAAAAACTTGGATGCACACACGGGACTCTTTGAATTCTGGCCCATCGATTGTATTAACTTTCTCTCTTTGTATTTAAAACAACAAAGAGTTTTGTGGCACCTTAAAGACTAACAGATTTATTTATTCTGGATAAGCTTTCACAGATACTGTCCACTTCATTAGATGTATGAAGGTTAACCTCACATTGGCTGATCTATGTACACATGCACAGGCAGATGTGTGTGCTATAAATAGTGATGTCAGAGGGGATTGAAATGCAAAAAAGTATAGACCGTAATAATTAGTATAACAGTTGTTGCAAATGTTGTAGTGAAATGCCAGACTGAGAAACAAAAAAGTACAGGCAGTGATTATTACCTTAAAGATTGCCATTTAAAAAGTGTTGTTGAGTGATAAAACAGACATTTTATTTATTTATTTATTTATTTATTACATTTTTATACCACCCAATAGCCGAAGCTCTCTGGGCGGTTCACAAAAGACATCATTGTACTGGTGAGCTGATTAGCATAAGTAGTGTGATAAAAGAAAGCCAATGTATTTTTCGTAAACAATGTCAAAAATACAAGAACTCTTCTTTTAGAAACAATAACTTTAAATTGATGCAAAGTTAGCAAGTGTTTTTGCATTGCTTGGAGCATTTTGGGGTGGGGAGTTTGTGAAAGATGCAGACCAGTTTTCTGTTTTTCTCTCTTAATACTTTTAACATTTCATTTATCTAGTGTGTGTTTCTTGCTGTTTAATTGTTGTTTGTTTATAGCTGAGCACTCTGAAGAGTCCAATTTTCTACATAAAATAATATCTCATTAGGACTTTTGATATCCAGCTGTATAAATTCAGCAAGCTAGAAAGGCGTCTCTTGTACAGAGAGTGCATTCTAGATCAGGGCTGGGCAATTTCTGGCCCTCCAGACTTTTGGCCTACAACTCCTAGCATCCCTCACCATTGGCTGTGCTGACTAAGGCTGATAAGAGCTGTAGACGGAGGGCCCCAACCCTGATCTAGATCAGTGATAATTACAAATGAAAGGGAAGCTAGGGATGCATTAGGTGACCTGATTGACTTCTAAAATAAGAGTCTTGTGACACCTTTTGAAGATTTATTGTGACATATGGTGCACTAATGCTGCAATAAAATTGTTAGTCTTTAAGGTATCACAGGACTCTTTGTTGAACTTGAAATTGATTAGCTACTCTTCATCTATTACACACTCACTTGTCTAGATCATGTTGATTACATGGCTGTTGTTGAAAAAGTAATTCTGTTGGATCCAGTCATCCTGTCAGTGGAGTTCTAATCATAGGACCTCTTATGAGCAAAAGTGGTGAGAGAGGAGGTGGTTGGGTTTTTTTGGGGGGGGGCTATTTCCCCCCCCCCTCCTGTAAATCTGCTCTGGAGGTTTGGACCCTCTAAAACAGTGGTCTTCAAGTGGTGGGTCGTGACCCAAAAGTGGGTCGTGAGATCAGTCCAAATGGGTTGTGGCAAAGCTGTTTCATCATGTTGGGCAATTGTGAAATTGTGAAAGTGGGTCCCATGTTGCAGGTTGGGAGTCCAAGGTGGGTCTGGACCAGTTGAAGACCACTGCTCTAGAACATTGTCAGAGGTAGTGTAGGAGACAATAGTGGAAAGTGAGAACTAGTGAAAGTTGCCTCTCCTCCCCATTCTGTGAGTGGGAGTCTCTACTGATAGTTATCAGTTCTCCCAAAGAATCAAAGCCATTGTTATTTTTGTCACATTTTCCAGATGGGACAACTTGGATTCCATTTTTGTAGCAATTGAATATAAAATAATTTTTGTCCAGGAACATCTGTAATAATATGAAAGCTCTGTTATCCCTATTTGTAGTTTGAACAATCTTTTTTTTAAAATCAACCTGTTAGAACAAGCAGCTTTAATTTATTTTGACTTTTAAATACAGATCATAATGTTGTTGCTTGACTTCAGTTCTCAGCAGCAGCCAACTCATAAGGTCCATTCAGATGTATCACCAAATCCTGGCTTCCAGCCCTACTTTTCAGGGCTCATGTAAACTATAGCATGCTAGATCAGATCTAATACAAACTATGGGTTCCCCAAACCCAGGAAGTTATTAATCAAGCAGCGTGCATGATGGGGAGGGGGGACTGCGCAAGCATGGGGTTCATGTTACTTCTGAATTGACTGTGAGTGAGATCAAGGTTTATGCTTACACTTCACTGACTCCAGCATCAAGTGACAATTTGAACGTGCAGAAAGTGTTATTGCAGATCAAGCACAGCAAACAAGGCTTTCATATCACCAGGCATCTAAGATTGCCTGGTTACAGTCTGCAGTCTACTTGTCCCTTCTAAATGTAGCTTCCTTCCTTCTTCCCCAATTCCCTGGCATCTTTGCCTATTCTCCTGGCTTACTACCGTCAGTATTAGAGGCAGTAAGCTCATATACACCAGTTGCTGGGGTACATGGGTGGGAGGGTGCCTTTGCACTGTGTCTTGCTGTGGGTCCCTGGTCGGCAGCTAGTTGGCTACTGTGTGAACAGATTGCTGGACTAGATGAGCCTTTAGTCTGAACCAGCAGGGCTCTTCTTGCGTTTTTATGTGCTTGTTGTAGAAAGCAAGACAACCGTTTTGCCCTGCAACAGACAGGAGAGACAGATTGGTCCCTTTAGGAATGGACCACTGAGTGGAAGTTGCAGTGACTACATCATTTTCCACTGCCTTAGAATGTTTAAAGGGGGTGTCAGGCTCTTTGGCTAATCTGACAACACCTCAGACCCAAAACTTTTCAATTCACTGAAACATTCAGTTCATACATTTAGTACACAATCCATCAAGGGCCTCATGTATATGCAAATAAGCACGAAGTCTGAGAAATGAGACCATATTATTACCTCCTAAACTTCTCTTTTTTGAAAACCCTGTACTTTCCCTTATCACCCCCCTCCACAGTTTCATTTACACTTCTATAGTAGGGCTGTTCAGCCTCTCCTTCCCCCTGTCTTGTACACACAGTGGGCAGGTTTGCATGATCCCAGAGGGAAAATAAGCCACTGTGGCTTATTTCCTTCTCTGTGTGCTGGTTGTGAGCTGCCTAATTACACTCGCCAGGCACAGGTTGTTGTGATGTCTGAACCTGGCAGGATGGGAGACTGGGGTGGTTTACAAACCATCCTGAAAACCTAAAACAAGCCATGGGTTTCAGGGTGGTTTGTAAACCTCTCCAGCCACCTCATGACAATACGTGCCTGGCTAATTAGGTGACTAATTCTGCTAATTAAACGGCTCGTGACATGGCTTATTTTTCCTCTATGATTTTGTGAACCCGACAGTGAGATTGGAGAGGGGCAGTATGTACCACGGGATATCAGATGTGGGGGACAGACAACAGGATATATACTATTGTCACAGTGCTCGGGTTGTGAGCTTCTGGAGACATCTGGCAGCCACTGTTTGAATCAAAATGGTGGACTAGCTCAGCCTTCCCCAATCTGGTGGCCTCCATTTGTCTGGCAACTACCATGATTCCTGACCATTGACCATGCTGGCTGGGGCTGATGGGAGTTGCAGAGCAAAACATTTGAAGGGAGTCACATTGGGGGAGGCTGGATCTTTTGGCTTGATTTAGCAAGGCATTTTTAATTAACTCTTGGGGAGGAGGGGCTTCTGCTGAACACAGCTCTCCAGTGCACCCAGTAGCGGATCCCTCCCTCTGCGGTAATCTGCCTCTTGCGTCATTTCTCCCCCCCCCCCCCGCTTGCGTCATTTCTGCCCCAATGCAATTCTTGTTATGAAATCTTCCACTGGGTCTCCTGGGGGCTTTGGAAACTAGTGGTCAAGGTGAACTAAGGATCACTGAGGTGAGTATGCAGAGTGCTCTCACTGGAAGCATGACAGTTCTCTTGCCCAACCCTGGCCCCGTTTTATGTCTTCTGTTTGGAGGTTTATAAAAAAACCTAGACCCTGTCCAATTATGCAATGTTGGGGCATAAATTGAATGAAATATTCCAGTCATAGAAACAACAGCAGGTTCTCATCCCATATTCTTTTAGGAAAGCAGCCTTGCCCAACTTGGTGCTTTCCAGATGTGACAGACAATCACTCCCATTGTTGGTTGGGATGATGGGAGTTGTAGTCAAACATATCTGGAGGGCACCAGGTTGGAGAAAGCTGCTTTAGGAGAAAGATTGGTTACTCTCCGGAATTGTTCACTGCTGAGGCACAAACGTCCATTAATTGAACATCCAAGACAATTCTGTATTCCTATCTCTAGACTTAACTAGATTTCCTTTCTTCATAGGACTGACTTATCTTTGCAAATATGTCCAAACAAGGAGTATCCTGACCACAATCCCTGGTTTACTCAGTGCCTTTAAAGTTGCATCTAAATTGCAAAGATCTCTTAGATGTGGGATTGAGCTTCCTTACATCTGTCGCAGGCCTCCCTGGTTTGTGGCTCTTTGCTCTCTTTCTTCTCTCCCCCAAATGAAGACATTGTTGAAAAAGCTGTGGAAGTTAATCAGTTTCCAGTTTTCTTGAATGTTAATTCATAAACTCGCTCTATTTATATATTTTCAAACATGACTCCGATGCTATTAATCACAGAGGGATCCCTGATTCCATAGCTCAGAAGAGGTGCAATATAACACATTTCATACCCTGTGTGTGGACTTACTAGAGGCATATGTCTGGAGGGTGATAAGCCCTTTGTAAGATCCAGCGGGGCAATTCTTGCCTTATGACTTGCTACATATCCCAATAGTTCTAAAGGTTTCCCTTCTCTCTCCCCACCCCCTCTCCACATCTGTCCCTACTCAAGCACTCATATAAGGCAGGTAAAGTATCCCCCATATCTTAAACAGATAGTAGTTTAGGGAATAAGCTGTACTGAATACAGTGGGACTTACTTTTGAATAACATGCATAGGATTGCATTGTCATGTGGGTTTGAGGAAATCGATAGTGTCAGAGGCCACATAATTGAATGTGAACATAATGCACATAGTTGTTCTAGCAATTACTAAGGCAACCCAGACATATGAAATAGGTAGAATCAGTCATGATGCTGTGAATCGCCATGTGTACATTGCCTCTTTACCACTTCAGGCAGATATTCCAAAATGAGAGTTAAGCTGAGATGTATTAAGAGACAACGCACTGTAGTTATCACATGGAGACTGGTGTTACCAGTTGTTATTATACTCATACCCTGCTTTTCAGCCAAGATTGGCTCCCAAAGCAGCTTACAATTTAAACCCACAAAATGGACACTATATTTGGAATATGTGGCAGTGTTTATGGCATCTTCCTCTGGTCCTTGGCAGTTGATTTCATAATCCAGATGGTTAGCATTTTCTTTTGTGGGGTGGGCGGGCCAGAAGGAGATGCGGATGGTCTTGGTAGCTGGCTGATGGTAAAGACGTCAACCCCTGAGATCGCCATTCAGATTGCCTGGACTTGGCAAAGGTCTGCTTTGCTAAGCACAAAGGTTTCAGTTCTGCTATTGCCCTATAGGAACGTAGGAAGCTGCTTACACTGAGTCAGACAGTTGGTCCATCCAGCTCAGTATAGTCTACACTGACTGGCAGCAGCAGCTCTCCAGGGTTTCATGAAGGGCATTTTCCAACCAGGGACTGACCCAGGAACCTTCGGTGTGCAAAGTGTGTGTTCCACCACTGAGCTACGGCCCTTCCTCAGTGCATTCAGATTTCATGTGCTTGGCCCAGAACACTTCTCAGTTTAACAATAGGCCAGCCTATTTTGGTTGATCTTCTAGACGAATTCAAAGTGGCAGTTGGTTAATTGTGTCATGTACTCTGTCTTTGGTAGGCTATTGCTTTCCTGATTATCATTCCATATTAAAACTGATTTAGGTAATGCTGGGACTAATCTTGCAGTACTTCCAAACACTCCAGAGGAAACATATTGGCATTAATGAAGTGAAAACTGGCTGCCACAGCTTCCGTCCTTGGAAGACTAAGGGCCCAGCTATATATTACATGCAGTTGTGTACAACAAAAAACTCCTTTCTTTACGCCAGGTTTAGGGAACATGTGACCCTCCAGTTAGTGTTGGACTGCAGTTCCCATCAACCCTAACCAGCATAGCTAATGGTGAGGTAGAATGGAAGTTGCAGTCGAACAACAACTGGAGGGCCACATGTTCCCCGTTACTGCTGTAAGAAAAAGAAGTTTTGGGAGAGATCCTCTTAACATGAGGAGCAGGAGGAAGGATGACATGCTTCCTTCAAGGTGCCTAGGAGTTTTCCACTCATTGGTGCATACCATGCAATTCCATCTTTAAAAGCTTGTTATAACCTCTATGAGAAGCAGATGATTTGTTTATTAATTCACAGTAACCTACATGCTTACCTCTATCTCTACATAATAGTATATGAATTTTGTGAGGATCTCTACACCAGAGCGAGGGGAGAGGTGTCGAGAATAATATAGTTTCAAGTATAATATTGAATAAGATGGAAGACCCAGTTGCTAAGACCTTTAAAAAATGAATGTACTCTGTGAGGATTGTCTTTATTATAACTCTGTGAGGATTGTCTTTCTTTTCAATGTGTGCAAAGAATGGATATTCTTTTCTTGTATAATGCACAAAATGAGTGTCCATCTTGCTGAATGCTGCTGTTGGTTTGTTTTTTTTAAAGGGGGTGGGATTTTTTTTGGCCAAAATAATCTTAGAAAATCAGTGTTGCATGGAACTGACCTTTTGGCAGGAGGCCTTCTGGTCTGCTTTTTTATGTCAGGAAAAATTAAAATTACTATATATTCACCCCTCTTTTTGTGGACTACGCAGCTTCAATAAAACTGGATAAAATTATTTTTAAAAAAATCTCCTTTCCCCATTGATCAGGGTAGTGAGATGACCTGATTTGTCTTTCATATACATCTACCATGAAACTAGCAATCAGTTAGCTCAGGCAGCTCTATAAAAAAAATTAAAAATATATTAAAAATGTTTACAAGAGCTAATTTTGTAAGGCGAAGCTCGCTCTCTTAATGTCATGTGGAATATTTTCCAATAATGCCTAGGTTAACAATGACAGTCTTGCTGTATTGTGGGGGGAAAAGAAGGCTTCTGTTCAAACCCAGCTGGATTTCAGGCTTAATTCATTGCTCTATGGTGGGATCACCACAGCTGCTATTGGGCCTTTACAAATGCAAAAAAGCTGTCAGTGTTTGTTTTATCCCATGCATAAGCGATGAGGCCAAGTTGAGGAATCCTTTCTAACATGCAGTGTACATGCTGTAGGCGTTGTTGTTTTACAGCATTACTGTTTTATTTTGAACTTTAAAATAACTTGACATAAAAGTGTGCCTGGAAGTGGGGGAAGGAACAATCTTGGGACAGGAATAAAAGCATTCTAACAACTTCCATCATGTTAACTGTGCAGGATTTCCACCCACAACAAAATTTCTTTAATGATTGTAAACTGGCTTAAAAATACTTTGGAAGGTACTAAAATTAGTACTTGTGTTCCATTTGCAATCAAGCAGGGGCTGCCTTTAGTCATATGTTGTCTCGCTAATTTTTATTATTAGTCTTTCCTCCCCTCTGAAACTAACTGACATTTGTGTAGGCCACAGGCCTAGACTGGTTTTGGCTTCTTCCTCTATCTTCCTCTGCAGAGAATCCTGGGAATTGTAGTTTTGTGCACAGATTAGCTCTAATAAAATTAATTGCTTCTTCAAAGACATGATGTTTCCTTGAGAGAGGCTAAGTTGGTAAAACAGGTTTTAAAACCATTTTAATTTGTTAGGGTAGATATATGTTGTGATCCTGATTTGTGGTCACTATAATAGAGGATAATATGTACTGGTACTTCATTTTTGGGGGGTTGTATACTTATGAAGCTCTGTATAAAATAGAACCAAATCCAGTTTGTTTTAGTGTCAAATAGGTAAGATGCTGTTCTATTAACATTGATGGCTTTGTTTTTCCATAGAAATCAATCTGACCATTTCTTTCTCTACTTTCCCTTTTGGTTGCCAAAGACTAAATAGAGCTCCTTCCAGCCAATTAAAGAATAACATTGATTCATTTCACAGGTTGCTGCTTAACAATGCAAGTCATGGCATTTCACTTGGGGGCTGAGATTTTTTGCCTCTGCATGACTTCCAATTCTTTTTGCTCCAAAAAAAACTGGGACGCTTGCCTGGAGTCCTCTGTGACATGTGCCAGGCTAATGTGTCATATATTTACAGTATCATTTCTTACCTATTTTCCAATTTTCTAGTTTTCCTCTTGCTATTAATACACTGGCTTTTATTTTTAAGTTGCCTCTAAAGTGGTAACTGCAGCTCAAGCCCAGGTGTGGGGCATCCCTTGGTATTTTTCACAACCGTAGTTATCACAGTTTTGGATTTCATCGCCTCTAATCCTGTCTTTAAAACTGAATAGTTGGTTTTACATAGTATGTAGGTTGTAAAGTGGAAAATAAGCTTCCAGATGTTTAAAATTATGGTCCCATGGTGCAAACCAGTGAAAATAAGGTACATCCAAAGCTGCCATCCTCCATGTAGTTAGGCTGCTTAAATCTCATTGATTTCAATGAGATTTAAGCAGCCTACGTCTGTGGGCAGGATTGCAACTTCAAATCCACTTCAGTCTCTGGGGCTTAAGAGCTGTACTATGCACCTGTTTCTCTTGACTTGTACCTCCAGTCTCAGCTACTTAAGTCTGTTTAAATCCCACTAAAATCAGTAGTGTATACATACAGGGACAAATTAATCTTTAATTTGGGATGCAAATTACAGACTTTGGGTTTATGGTTTAAGAAAATGTTTGCAGTTTGTGTTTTATATAAGGGAAGGTTATTTCCACACGAGTTCCAACATGGGTGACAACAGTTCTTTGTAATATGATCACTTGATATAGTTTTGAGTACACAGAGCGCTATGTGTGACAGTATCTCAGATTGACTCTGAGAGAATTAAAAGACCTGGAATCTCTTTTGTGTTAGTGCAAAGGCAGTGCAAGTCAAGATGGAGAACTTTTTTTAAATTCCTGCCTACAGCATAAATGAGGAAATTGCAGAAAGGTAGAAACATTATTCACTTGTGACTAATGTGTAAGTGCTTGGTGCCGATGTCCCAAGCATCGGGGGAGGCATTTTCAAAAACTGGGGGAAAGAAGCAAAATACAAAACCATTGTTCGGGCAGTAATGTGAGCCAATGTGCATGTAACCACTTGGTCATCTGGTTGTATAGTGGAGGTTGTGGTAGTCTATGGGGGAGCATCCCAAGTGTTATGTCATGGCAAGATTGCTTCCCATGCATCTGCTGGCTAGGATGGTGGTTTGGTTTAGTTCCTTGGTTACTGAGAGTATACTTACACTTCAGCTGCTTTTGTCCTCTTGTCTTGTGCTTTTTGATCCATCTGTGATATTAATGTTTTGAAGTTAAATGTGAAGGACTTTGTTCAATCAGGAGTCAGTGTTATTTACTTGCAGAGAAGTTGAGCCCTACAAAAATTACACCTTTCTTCACGTATTTGTGAACTAGGTACTGGCTTATAACTTTCGTAAACCACCCACAGAGCTTCGGCTATGGGGCGGTATATAAATGTAATAAAATAAATAAAATTATATGGGATTTTGTCCTACCCCTGGGGGCTGATGAGTTCACTTAGGAGCATAGCAAGAGACAACCTTTCTTGGATGTGTAGATGCACATGCAACTGACCATCAGCTGTTTCCTTCTAGGAATAGCAGGGTCTCCATGACCCTGGAGGAAGATCTGCCTCCAGGAGATTTTGAGAAGCAGGTTGATCCTGCATCAATCCCATGCCATCCAGAGGCAGTAGGTTAGGCAATTTTGCATTTCCTATGTTTACTTTAAAGTGATTGTTTAGCTCCATAATTTGGCTCACCCACTCTTTCTGCAGAGATAACACACTTGTAAATACAGTTAAACATCATAAGAATGTGAACTGAACCTTCCTCTAATTTTTTTTCCATTGTAGTAGTATGATTAAATTGATCAGGAAGCAGGATTTCCCACGGAGCTGGTGGGCAGATGGGGACCGTTTCAGAGTTCCATTTAAAACCATGGCTTTTGGGGCAGCCCCTCAGAACTGTGGTATAATTAAAACTTAGGTTTTACATGTCTGGACAGTTAAGGTGGACATCTGGTAACATTCATGTATTACAATTGCTAGACAAGAGGAATATTTGCTGTAGAGCAGCTGGTAGCTGTAATTAAAAGCTCCAACCAGGTTTTTAGGGAGTGTCTGTGTTTTACCCATAATGGCAGAAATATTAATCTGTTGCTGAAACCATATGCATTGAGTGGGTCAGGGGAGAGAAGGGTGTCCTCTCTCTCATAAGCAGCATATGCCCATGGGATGGGCATGCTTTCCTCCCTCTTCCTCTTCCCCTTCCATTCCTTTTTCTTTAGCATCTATCAGAATGTGAATATTTGGGTAGGTGACTTTTAATATCTGTACAGAACATCTGTTAGACAATGTTATATTAGTGTAATACCTTTATTAACTTATCTAAAAGATTAGACAAAATTGTGCCAGCTTTCGAGATCTCGAGATCTCTTAATCAGGCAAGAGATCTCGAACATTTGCACAGTATTTGTGATGACCTAATATTTGTATTATTTGGATGACCTAATGTAGTATTTGGATGACCTAATAAAGGTATTACACTAATACGGGATCTGGAATTTTTCTTATGGTCAACACGGCTACTTTTGCGTTTTTTGTTTTGTTTTGTTTTTGTTTTTAAGAAATTTTTAGGTGCAGTCAGTATTACGTAAAAATCAATAATTCATCAGGGCTGGCCCAATGTATTGTGATACCTGAGAAAAGAAACCTAAGTAGCACTACCTCCTTACTTTTTAACGTAAAGCACAATTCACCAGAAATCCTTTTCACACGTCATGGTGTATTTTTTCCGCTGGATCAGTTTGGTTCCATTTCCTACTCTGCAGCCCACAGTGGTGTCCTAGTGGCCGCTCTGTTAAGTATCTATATTTCTTGTGAAAGAGCAAGCCTTATCCACACAAACTGGATTAGGAGGAAGAAAAACCTCTTCATGCTTGGGTGAGAGAGGTTATGAACACACCCTGCTTTATAATTGCATACATCAAGGTGTGTCAGCAGATACTTGGGGTGTGCTGTTTTGTGGGCAGGTGAAGTGCAAGAAGTGAAAGGTAAGCAGGAGGGAGAAGGCAGGGCAGTATTCATGCCTCAAATACTGAGCTATATAGCAGTGGAGTTAAATGAGCAGAACATGGAGAATTTGGATAATTATGGTATTTATATCCTGGGGTGGTTGCTGTAGGTCTTAGTTCCTTATAAATGTGCAGAGATTCCAGAGGCATGTGGTCTATGCTCTGCACTGCAACAAAAACACATTTTGTTCCTTTTCATGCCTATTTTCAATAAACCACAAACGAGTAATTTACTCAGCCTCTTAATTCTGATAGTCATGTGTTAGTAGCTGTTCAGCTGAGTTTCTCTCTGATTATGGGGCCTGCCTTTTATGCTTTCAAGCACTGGATGAAAAATGGATTTTTTGTTTCATGTGGCATTAAAGATCTCTGGCAAAGTTAGCTCTAAATTAGGATGAAAAATGGAGAAACTTCCTGTCAGGAAAAAAGAAGAAAAGCTAGTACCTTTTCATCTTTTAAAGAGTCAGTCAAAGCAATACATTGAAAAAGAATGTTTTAGATTTCTACTGTTTCTGATCTATTTTTAATGGCATGTCTTTAATTTTTACTCCTGAGTTACTTTTGCTCCTATGTGTTATCTCTTTTATTTTTCCACATATACTTTTCCTTCATAGCAAGGAGATTTTACTAACCAGAGTTCTGGGCTCTGATGTTGTATCAAACAAAGTAGGAATGGTGTTCCTATTTATGAAAATCGATGCAAAGCGGAAACAGCAAGTTTCCCATGAATTAGCATTATCTGCAGACCAGTGAGTCAAAGAGAAGAGTGGAAAGGGCCATAAATGACAGGGGGAGCCCTAAATATGGAACCACGATGTAACCCTGTTGACAGGTGTGCTATATGGCCATGTTTATGGAGTGCTAGAGATGGAAGCATTTTTCCCTCCCTTGCTTAAATTAATTTAAAGGATGCAACAGGAGACCAATTGCCTAACATTTGGGTTGAACTAAAAATAAGATTAGCCCATAGATTGTATTGAGTACTACTATGACTGGCGTAGAATGACAATGCATGTAATGGCAGACAAACGGGATCAGACTTAATAATTTTATGGGTGTAAAGGGAAAGGTTTGGTCTGGACAGTGCTGACCTTGAAAAGAAATTTTGAATATTCAAGTGTTCTGCATTTTCTTTGGTGGTTTCTTATGTGTATCTTCCCCTCTCCCATTTTCTTAAATTACCACTTGTTAACGGAAGTGATCTTCTTCAGTGTTTTAGCTGGCAGAAAGCTCATTTGTATGCAGCTGCAAAAGCTTGCATTCCCTTTTTGCAGCTTTTTCTTACTTTTAAAGGCATTAATAGAACCACACAACTAAAATGGGATGGTAGAGACTTTCAGAACTTGGAGCCAAGTGTAATTAAAAGCTAAGGAAGTTCTAGTTAAGGCTGCTGCTTCTCTTTGTGTTTTTGGAACATCCTCCTCAAACATATAATTTAGCTAGGTAGACATTGAGATGAAAAATGCAAGCAAATTGTGTACCTGTATTAAGATATCTTTAATTTTGGTATTTCACTTGCATTACTTTCGATGAACAAGTCCATAAGTTGACTTAATGAGCTCAGTCTGGATATGTGCCAATCTTTTCAGCTGAGAGTCAGCAAGACAGTATGCTATCTGACAGAGGGATTTTTTACTTGGGTTGTGCAATGCCTGATCACGTCATACCATGACACAGAGGTAGGCAACCTCTACATATTTTGGAGTACAACTCCCATCAGCCTCTAACTCCCACTGTTGTGATGGCTGAACCCAGGTATATTGCAGTTAGTCTTAACTATGGTTAGTAGAAACAAGACACTTCAAGCGATAATTTATGAATCTGGCTTATCGAGAACCATGTTTAAGATTAACCAACGTGTAGAATTCAGATGTAATGCTAAACAGTGGTTTAATCTAAAGCAGAAAGTTCCAATCTCCATGCAGCTATGCAATAGGAGGAGAGTGTGGGAGTGCCTGAACCCAAGGTTTGGTGAGCCAGTCCTTGTAACTGTTGTCTATATATTTGAAATAATAGGCAGGAAAATCAGGAAAGATTTTTTTTAAAAGTTGTCTATTATTTACAATGTCCAAAGCCTTTCTCTTCACTGCCTTGGAGAAGCTGACCTGGTTTGCATGTCACAGATGGAATTCCTGGGTTGTTTAACCCAGGAATTGTGGGGATGATTGGAGCGTGCAAGCTACACACTTGTTGTTTCCGCTTTCAATTAACAACTCAAGAACACCCTGCTCCTGGGTTATTTCGTGACTTGCACACTCAGAAGTTGATCTGTTTATCTTTTATACACGATAAGGGTTATGAACTGAACCAGCAACTTCCTTTTTTAGAAAATCAAAGTGCAGGGGAAAAAATCCCTTTAGGATATGTTCTCTAGGAATACTCCTCCTTTTAGCACAGTATTGCATAATTGCAAAATATAAAGCTAATGAGTGAGTGGCAGGTTAAGAGTTTCTAAAAACCCTTGAGTGTAGCTATTAGTTGCTAGCAACAAGAATTATGTGCCATGGCTCTTAAATTCTTCACATTCACTGTTTTATTAAAGTCCCCCAAAGTTTTACAAATTGAACTGTGGTTCTTTTTTATTTGGGGTGGTCCTACAGATGCTTGTGTTTAGACCTGGCAGGATTGGCTATAAATGTTAATTTGCCTCATGTTTGTCTACCTTTATTTTAGGGAAATGGAAGATCCCAAATTCAGTGGCATATCTATAACAAATACTTCTTATTTACGAGGCCCTGTTCCACTCTTGGCTTCATTCAGTGAAGATCATACATTGCACATTTTCACAAACTCAGGGCGTGGCCCCAATTCAGATTGGGAATGATCAGGGCCACCCACCTTTACATCAGCATAAGGAAACATAGCACGCATAGTTAAAACTATGCGTAATAACCAGAGCATTTAGTTAGGCCTTCATTCATCCTTGTGCATGAAGAGTATGTTATTATTTTTTAAATAATTGCATTTTCTGTCCTTTCTACTGTAATAGTAGAAGGGTTTTTATACATGTAGGAAGACATTTTAAAAAGGATGGCTATTAATACAGATATTTTAAGTTGGAGTAAAAGGCTGGCAGAAGTAAAGAAGATGAAGGGGAGGTCTCTTAAAGGCAAAATTAAACCTATGTATACCAGTTGCTGGGGGACATGGGCAGGAGGGTGCTGTTGCACTTGTATCCTGCTTGTGGGTTTCTGGTCAAGAGCTGGTTGGCCACTGTGTGAACAGAATGCTTGACTAGATGGACCCTTGGTGTGATCCAGCATAGCTCTTTGTGTACTTATCTGCAAGTTTGCTTTTGCTGGGGTAGCAGTTTATTTAGAAAAAATAGATATTTGGTGGATCCTGCTCTAAAGCAACTGCTAGGATTTGCAATCCTGCTCTGCTTCTTCTCTGCCTTCTCCTGCTTAGATTATATGAACTCTTTCCCCTCTTTTCTGCTGTCCACATGATGTAAGTAGCACTATTTGCATTTCCTGCTTTTGAGTCTGTGATGTATAATCCTTATAAAATACTCTGTGACCTTGTTTACCCTTGCACATGTATTTTGGGGTGGGGTGGGGTCGTGGTGGGGAAGTATTTCCACAACATGTAGGGTTCTGTTCTTCATTGTTGTTTTTTGTTAATAGAATATTGTCTATTATGGAATATACTATTGGGAATCTAGTTCACAAAATAGAATTATATGAAAATGTTTCTATAAAACTAACAGCATCAGTCCCATTTCATTGTTCGAGCGCTCACACCAGCGAGATGTAATTTGAAGCCAGTGATATCCAAGCACTGCTGATGTAGTTTCATTTCATGGATGTCTAAATACTAATTCTAAGACCGGCCAAGTCCACCTTAGCAGCCAACTGCCTAGCTTGTGATTGTCCAGGCTGTACTGTGCCATCAGAGCAAGTAAACTAATGACAACCAAGGTACCATGACACCCTTGCCTGAAAAAACTGGGGATCCTGGGGATCGGAGTGGGGATGACAGGAATCAAACAATGGCACTGAGACAAGTGGGGCAGGCAAAGAAGATTGTGGCTGAAGGGACTGTTGCAAGAGTGAATGGGTCACAAGATGGGAAGAAGGTTTTGTAGGAGAATGAAAATGCAGACCATTGTACTGATAGGTCTTTAGCTAGTATCTAAATAAAATATTAACCCTCTTTTTATTTTTAAGTCCTCTATTGCAGTATAACTATTAATGCTATCTATCTCTCTATCTCTCTATCTCTCTATCTCTCTATCTATCTATCTATCTATCTATCTATCTATCTATCAGAGTCAGTACTTAAGTAGGACTGTTTAAACCAATTCAGTAGGCTGTCAAGTATGCTCGTTTCAAAAGACACTACTAAAATGGTTTAAATGTAATTTCGCTATGTGTGTCTCCCCTTCCCCAGATTTCTAAACGGTCACATCACCTGCATTTTGCTCCTCATGTGATTTAAACTAAATGTACTTTCATAAGCAATATTTTTTTCCGTTTGTTCTTTGACCGTTGGCTTGTATGTGCTGAAGTGAATATGTTGTTTTGCATGGTCAGTTTCATTATGCAATTCAATATGGGACTGGTATTTTCTGTTCAGCAGCCCTAAAGTGCAGTCATTTCCAGACAATTCTTGCTCATGCCAAAAAAATAAAAGGTGGGTATCATGCCAAATCATTGCTTCCTCTACTCATAGTTTAGAACTCATACCATGGTTTAAGCTTCCTAGCAATCACACAAACCATGGTTTGTCATACTGTTTTATCTAATTTCATTTTCCATCTACTTGGCACTGCAATCTATAGGTATGATAGTCTCTGGAGGTGGAGCAACAGCAATAACTATGGCTAAGTGAATGTATGTGCCTTCTTTTTAGAGCCCTGTATTGTGGAGACAATGGCTAGTTCAGACATAACTACCTCAGTATGATAAACCATGGCTCATTTGACTGAGAATTTGCATTATGCATGTGTACTTCCCCCCCCCCTTCCTCTTTTCCACCCCCTTTTCCCTTTCACAAGGGATTCAGCTTGTGCTGGATGGGGTTACATTCCCCCTGAAGACACAGGTCCGCAGCTTGGGTGTACTTCTGGATTCAGCCCTGAGCCTGGATGCCCAGGTTTCGGCGGTGGCCAGGAGTGCATTTGCACAGTTAAAGCTAGTGCGCCAGCTGCGCCCGTTCCTAGAGATGTTAGACCTGGCCACGGTGACACATGCCTTAGTTACATCCTGATTGGATTACTGTAACACACTCTACGTGGGGCTGCCTTTAAAGAAAAAGAAACGCCAGCTGGTTCAAAGAGCTGCAGCCAGATTGTTGACTGGGGCTGGTTACAGGGAGCATACAACTCCCCTGTTAAAACAGCTCCACTGGCTTCCAGTCTGTTTCCGGTCATAATTCAAAGTGCTGGTTATGACCTATAAAGCCCTATATGGCTCGGGTCCAGGTTATTTGAAAGACCGTATTCTCCTTTATGAGCCTGCCCGTGCTTTGAGATCTTCTGGAGAAGCCCTTCTTTTAGTCCCACCAACTTCACGGGCGCGCTTGGTGGGAACATGGGGGAGGGCCTTCTCGGTGGCTGCTCCAGTGCTTTGGAACTCTCTTCCCGGGGAAGCTAGACTGGCTCCCTTAATGGGCTTTTGGAAGCAGGCTAAAACTTGTTTGTTCCAGCAGGCCTTTGGAGAATAATCTGTCTCTCCATCTATGTTAATTGACTTATAATTTTGTTGTGTATTTTAAATGTCTTTTTCCTTTTTTCCTTTTCAATGTATGTTTTAAACTTTGTAAGGCCACCTTGAGGCCCAGTATTGGGCAAAAGGAGGAGGAGGAGGAGGAGGAGGAGGAGGAATAATAATAATAATAATAATAATAATAATAATAATAATAATAATAATAATGTGATCCTAATTTATTATTATGTATGTTCTTTTCGTTGCATTTATTAACTTCATTTTGATATAAAATAACATTTCATGGGGGGAAAAGCACTGAAGGTGGAGGAGGGAGCAGATGAGCGAGGACAAATCCTGCAGGTACAAGGCTTTTTCTTGGTTTATTAAACTGAGATCATTATGTCTGAACCAGATATGTTTGTTCTGTGCATCCAGAGTCGAGAATTTAACCACTGCAGAAATCCAGTTACCACCTCCTAACTTCAATATCGCTGCCATTTGGTGTTTGATAATTGTATGACTGGTTCCAAGAGGAATAGCTTGAATAACTATTCTTTAATGTGTTGAGTTTCTCGCAATCAGATGGCCATAATGCAGTCCGTTTCTACATTTTTTCTCTCAGCTTCAGAGAGAGAAAGAAAAGCCGGTTGCTGTTGCCTATATTAAATTGTGTGGGTTTAATCTTGCAACACAGCTGCAATCATGATTTAGGATCAGATAGTAGCCCACCGTCTTTCTGACATCAGTTTATTTAATATTGCTCAGAAAATCGGGGCATTTCTAATGACATGCAAGACATGGTTTTGAAGTATGCTGTGTACAAAAAAAATAGAATATTGATAGCTGCATAGAGGAGGGAAGAAGGTTGATTGAAAGAGAACCACTGAGATTTATTTTTTCTTGAAATACTTTGCAAGTAACACTGCTGTGACGTTTGCTGCTGCCATTGAAAATCATCTATTCCCAAACGCCCATTTCAACTGTAGTTGCAGGGTTTCTCAAGAGTAGATCTATCAGCGGGGATTGCTTCAGTGACTGTTCATATGGATGTATTTTCAGGGAACGTTGGTGCAACTGAAGCCAACAAAGAGTTGTTGAGTTGTCCACTTTATCCAAAACCTTTTAATTTATAATTTCAGTGCTATTCGAAATTTCTGACCTCATGTGAATACAAGCCCTGCTGAATCATGGGGGTTAGATTTTGAACAATGGATTTAGAAAATGCTGAACACATTAGATCTCTTGTGTGTATGTGTGTTCATGTATGCACAAGGAAGCTTGCTGCTGCGCAATCATTTTCTACACATCATGAGGGTACAGTAATAAACGACAATGCACTCTATCTAAAGTGTGAGAATGATTTCTTTTGGCAGGAAATGTTTTTTAAAGCCAACTTTTGTGTTTTACAGTGCGTCACCTCCCTTTGTAAAAATATATATATATTCTTATCACAATTGTGTAAGCATTCTTTGTTCTACCACAAGGCATAATGCCTGCAGAAGGATTTTGGGGAGGATTTAGTGAGATGATGACTGATTTATATCCACCATAAGTATGACTAGTTTTCACTTCATTTCTTAATTTACCCTACCCTGTTTAGCACCTTTTGGCTTTATGAACTTCCTTTATGAACACACCATAACAGACACTGATAGCTTGTAGACCTTTTTGGAAATATGCCAAGGGACAGCAGCTAATGTGCATACAGTCAGGGGCCAGACTTCAATATTTTGGGTGCATGTAATGGACATAATTGTGCTTGTTGCATTCATTCACTTGTACAAGTACAAATCAAGGTTGCTGAATATCTTACGGTTATTGTAAATATTAGCCGTTTGATGTAGTAACCTCAAATATGCAAAACTCGAATCAATCCTGATATATGAGCTTTTAGAAATTTTGAAAATGAAAGGTAGGGGGAAGAAGGGGGTCCTTGATTTCTGGGTGTTTTCTGAAAGGTGCTGGTGATGGCATAGGTTAAGGTTCTATTTGCTAAACAACTAAAGTGGCACTAGTCATGGGAGTGAGCAGGATGAGAAATCCATGTGACTAGTCCTGCATATGTAAAAACAGATTGCACTGCTTGTTCTAAGCTCCCATGATCCACATTAGGTTTATCTATTAATAATACTGACCCTAAAAATGATTAGAGTGTTGGCCTAGCACTGGAGAGCCTTGGGTTCAAATTCACACTTAATCTTTAATCTCCTGGGGTGGCCGTGAGCTAATTACTATCTTTTAGACTAATCTAACCTCACAGAGTTGTTGTGAGAATATAATGAGGAGGGGAGTGGGGAGAACCATGTATGCCACCTTGAGCTTCTTGGAAGAAAAGGCTCCCAGGATACAAATGTAATAGATTCTCCCCATAACTGTATTACACATCATGTTGTAATTCCTGGATTGTTTAACCCAGGAATTGCTGGGGACTAGCAAAGCGACAAGCAGGCTGCCTCCCACATACTCACCATTTCTACTTTCAGTTAACAACTCAGTAATGCCCTATTCCTGGGTTGTTTTATGACGTGCAAACCCAGAAAGTCTGTGTTGTTTATGGGTTAAACAATCCAGAATTAACCCAACAACAATCCATGGCAGCAAACCTGAGTCAAAGCTGGTCTCGTGCTATGACCTCTTAAATGTGCCTTTTTGTTTTATACCAGAGCCTTTTCATTTTGTATTAAGAAATAATAGAATAATGTGCTGGTGCTCCTGTTAGCACTTTAGCCATAATAAAGAGAGGGTAAAAATCAATGACTTGGGTATAAACTGCCAGAATTAATATTAGCATCATATCAGCAGTAATAACATAGCTGTTCCCTAGATTTGTTTGCATTTAAGCTAAAGCTGGGCCAAGCCGAGAGATTGATTTCTCATCACTGCTGACTCTAGTTCCAAAATGCCGTTTCCTTGTTTCCTTTCCCCCTCGTGCTATTTTAATAATGCATTGAGTTCAAAGAGTCTGGGAGAGCCTAGTCTGGCAAACAATCTCTCAAGGCTCAGCGAGGTGCCCTTGGGGGGCTGTTAGCAGGGTTTAGCATTCTTTTCAGTGGCATAAGATGATGGTGCCCTGGTTTTGAGTGGTATCCATGAGGCAGGCAAGAAGCTTGAGACTCTGTGGTGGGAAGAACTTGCGCTGCCATCTGTGGTTGGTTAACTCTCTTCTACATGACATCTGGATTTGTTTCAGGATTTGTAGACATGGCTTTGGAATGAAATAGATTTGTGTCTAGGACGCCACTGCATTAAAATTGTAAATTTAGGAACATATTTAATGGCTTGTGTCATATGGGTTGGGGGAAGTGATATTTGAACTCTAAGCACACATATAGATGAAAGTGTTACCTTGGGCATGGGTGTAAGATATCACTTCCCCAAATAAAAGGAGATCATATATCAGCCTTCTCCAACTTGGTGCCCTCTGTTTGTGTTGGATTATAATCCCCTTCCCCAGCACACACTGCTGGCTGGGGGAGGATGTGAGCTGTAGTCTTAATATATCTGGATGGCACCAGGTTAGGGAAGGTTGATATATACCTATAGCGATCTCAGTTATCTGAAGGCTGATGCTGATGTAGCCAAAATGGCACCATCGACGCACAAGATGAAAGATTGGCGTGCTTGAAGGAACCCAAAGGGTTTGCAAAAATTCAAAAATATTCGGGAGGGGGATCTCTCAGGGAGGCTTCACCCCTCCAAACAGCCCATTGAGGACTGAACATGCTCCATGGGCATGGAATGCTGGGGGGTGAGGGGAGAAACCCCACTGAAAACTGGGAAGGGGAAATGGAATGGAGTGTCCTGGAAGAGCGCATGTCTGAACAGGAGCATGCCACACTGCAACATTTAGTTGCAGGTTCCGCTTACTCTATAATAATCCTGGAGGCAAGGCTAGTCTGTAACTTTAAAAAGCGCCCCTTCTATTCTCTCTTCATAAACTTAGATGTAATGAAGAGGGGCCATGGTTCAGTGATAGCGCACCTGCTTTGTGTGCAGAATATCTCAGTTTCAATCTCTGGCATCTTCAGGTACAGCTTGGAAAAACTGCCCTGAAACCCTGGAGAGCTGCTACAGTGGGCATTGACAATACTGGGCTAGATGGACCAGTGGTTTTACTCAGTAACATAGGAAGATGCCATATACTATTATACCTCCATTACACTAATGATCCTTATGCAAGCCTTTTCTTCCCTGTTTGGTTCATTTGGCCTTTTGCCTCTCTGTAGCATCCTGGATGGGGAGACAAGATAAGAGTCTCTGAACCTTTGTCCTATGATGCTGAAAGAGCCATGAGTAATTTATAAAAAGCTCACTATTTCTCCAGACACATAAAATGTGTTTGAGCTATAAGGCTCTATAAACATCCAGTCAGTCAGCCTTTCCCCCTTGTGGTTTGCATGCCATCATCAAGAATTGCTCAATCTCTTCAGAACCTATAAATGTTTGCATAGCTTTGTTGCTCAGGTATTTCTTGTAGAAGCCTTGAATAAGAGGGATGCTTTCTTTGAGTTTGGCAGGAATGTAGCTTCCCTTACTGTAGTCTCTGCTGGAAGCTGGTGTCCAATATCTTGTTTTAGGGTCTGATTTCCTAGCAAATATCCAAGGGGCAGGGAAGATGTGGGGGCAAACTGCATGGCATGGGCAGTTACATGAATTCACTTGCCTGCTTTCCAGCAGCAAGTGGCCTTCACCCATCTGGTGGGTACCTCTGTACCTGGCTTTAAGAGAGAAGCCACTCTTTTCTGCTTTTCCCCATGGATTTTTTGCAAGAGGCAGCATCAGCAAGGTAGGATAGCAAGCCTTCCTTCCCCTAAGTTCTCTGCATGTGTCATAGGATTTGGGGAAGGCATGGGTCTGTGATAACCAGAGCTAGTAGTTTTAGTAATTCTGTTTACACAAGTGTTCTTGGGTTCTTTTTAAAAGCAGCTTTGAGAGGTGTTGGTTTTGGGGAACAAGTGGTCCATTTTTGTGTGTATGTGTTTGGTTTGTGATTCTTTCCCTGCCAGCCCTCTTTTTCTGCTCAAAATCATCCTTTTCAGCTATTTTCTTCTTTCATGGAATTCCAGATGTGTGAGCAGAAAAACAGTGAAGGGTTAAACACCACCATTTGCCCACTCCTGAGGCTGCTTTTCATTACAAAAAAAGAAAGTCCTCCCAGGAATACAATGTCAGATCAAATCCAGCGCTTTCTTGTCAAACTTGCAATCCTTAGGTTTGGTTGGAGCAGGAAAGTTCCTCATCTTGTTACCTTCTGTAAATAGGAATGAGTATTATTGCTTCACTAACACTGTAAAAGCCGGGATGTTGGAAATATATTTGAAAAAAAACCCTACCTTTAGCTTTCTCCAAATAGGTGCTTCCCTAATATTTTAAACCAGGAATGGGCAGAAGGTAGATCTCAAGATTGTTTGAACCTCAACTCCCAGAAGCCCCTGGTTAGGGATTCTGGGAGGTAAAGTCCAAAATGTCTGGATATCTCCTTTCTGCGCACTCCTGTTTTAGACTACAACTCCCAGAATTCCTGACTGTTGGCCAAGTTGGCTGGGACTGATGCAAGTTGTAGTCTAAAACATCTGGAGGGCACCAGGTTGGGGAAGACTACTCTTTCATTTTTTTCTCCTCTGCTCCTCTGAGATACAAATATGATCAACCATTTATTGCATTTGATAAGAAAGCCTTTCTCTAATTTTTAATGGCAGGGCAGTATTGGTTCGCTTTAGTCTTTCCCTCTGTCCATTCAGTAATATTCTTTTGAGATTTTTTCATGGGTATACATAAGTGTCTGAGAACGTTGTGATGTTTGTGTGAGTAGAGTGAGCACTCTCCAATGCCAATACCTGGTACGTGTATGTATGTGTGCATGATTGCTAGCCAGTATGTGAGTCAAATATTATATAAGCCTTGTAACCTTTTTGACAATTAAATATGGGGAAAATGTGGCTAAATAACTATGTAGGAATATTTCTTTGTCTGGCTAGATCCTCCTTAAATTGTGTTGACAAAGAAATTGCCTTTTAAAAACACAATGAATTTGAAATCTTATAAACCTTCTGACAAAAGGTAATGTACCTTGCTACACAATAGCTGTTTTCTTCCCTCCCTTCATGCTCTCTCTCTCTCTCTCTCCCTTTTTCTCTGCCAAGAAGCAGCGCTTTTGCATTTCTTTCAAACTTGGCAGTTAAATGAAGGTGGTGCACTCAAGAGGAAATGGGTACAGGAAGATTGTGCATGGTGGTGGGTGAGAATCTGCCAAAGGTGACCCAGCTGTATTGCTATTTTGGGCTAATTCGATGCACTTAGTTGGAGCCTGCATTTTAATTAAAGGGTAAAGGTATATTTAATGATCATTAAAGCTCCCTTTAAAAACTCTGTTTTATGCTTAAGTAATGGGAATGATGGTGGGGGGGAAAAAGAGAGGTGGCCAACTAATCATTACTTTTGTCTTTTTACCCAGCATGCATTGGGCACCCATGGCTTTGTTCTTTTGAGGATTTAATGCACACGTTGAATAAGTTGGGTGTGTGATTACAGTCCACCTACCTCATTAATTTTGGCTTCTGTGCCCAGTGATAGGTAGTGCTGGCAGAGGCATTCAGCTGAAATATTGGTGAGCAAAAATATCCTCACAAGGTTCTATACATATAGATAGAGATTCTAGAGTCCAATTCTAGTTGCTGTTCTTACATTTATGTAAGTGTGTTCTATATGTAGTTTAGGAACCTTCCCGACCTGGTGACCTCCAGATGTATAGAACTACAACTCCCATCATTCCCAGGCATCAGGTTGGGGAAAGCTGCTAACTAGTATCTTAATTAGGGCTGAATCAAAATGGCCTTTCCTTCACTTTGCCATCCTGCTCACAGGCTGCAAATTGTGAATCTGTATTGATCTTAATTAGGGCTGAATCAAAATGGCCTTTCCTTCACTTTGCCATCCTGCTCACAGGCTGCAAATTGTGAATCTGTGTTGAGAGGCACACATGAGTTGGCACTTTTGTGGGAGAGGCCCACAAAAATTGCTGAGGGGAGGCTTTGGGTGGAAAGCGGGTGAGGTTTTCGCCTCAGTGCCTATGGTGATCACACTCTAAACTGCTGGTGGCTGCTTTGGCTTCCTTTTTTACTACTCACAGGGGGCCAGAGTGAGGGCAGGAAATATTGTCTTCAACTCAGGTTTGGCTTCAGATGTTATCATTTTGCAGAATCTCATTGCAATGTGAGGTCATCTGCGGCCTGCTCTAATGGGGAGCAAACCTTCTGTCATCATGGTAGTGTTTTGTGGGAAAAGAAATAGGGAGAAATTGAGCCCAGTGGCAGCCAGGAACATGATTGTTGGGACCTTCCATCTGAGCATGTCCCTGCACCGAAAGAAAAAAAAATGCTGATGTTTAAACTCGGTATGCTACTGGCCAGACATCCCAAGCTTTAACTGACTAGGAGAATTGAGAAGATGAGAATAGCTTGTAGCATTTGATTGCAGTGTTGGTTTTCAGGCTGCGTTCAAGACAAACCTGGTGTTCCTTGATAACCTACTGGGTTCCTCAACATGAAGATCACTAACAGCAGATAGACTTCTTTGAAAGACAGTTTGGCATCCACTTAATGGTCCTCCCTTGTGTAATGTGCAGCCACAGTAGATTGGTGTATTCTGGGGATAGTCTCTCGTTCATGTGGGGCATCAGTTAAGCCCAACATGTGCTGTGTGTCCTCTAGCACTAACCTCAGATTATTATTTTTTGCAACACAGAGGGGCTGCTCAGCAGATGCATCACAATGGAAAGGGATCCCTGGAAGCAGATCCTTTTTTCTTTTTCTTTTCTTTTTTTTGGAAAACCACTGGATTTCAATATTAGTGTAAACTGTTAAATGAGCTAGGAAAAGTTAGGCTTTGTGTGTCTGTGTTTTTAAACTTGCTAGTAAATATTGTCTAACTATCCTCATTACTGTACTTTGTACCCTGACTTGTCCTCCTTAGATTACAAACTCCTTTTTTGTATTAGCTGCTTGGCAAACATTCTTATGCCCTCTAACATGTATGCTCAAAGCATACAGAGTAACACTGCTAAAAGCTTCTTTTTTAAAAGAAAAGAAGTGCAAAGTTTTAAAAAAGCCATTAACAGCTTAGGCGAATAAACAAACTCTAAGCTGGTCTGTCTGTCTGGTAGACAAGGCTATTCATAGAATCCTAATCCTCCTTAATTAAGTAATATACTTTCGATAATGTCCTCATAAGGCTCTTTTTCTCTCTGGAACCAAATGCCTCTGGTCTCTGAGGGAACAGAATGAAAAGCAAGAATAATTCAATTTTGGAAAGGGACTAACGAGAGTAAAAGTTGATCGCCTTAGTAGAACATGAAACACAAACTGACACACAATGTTTACTTTTCTTTAAAATATTACTGCTAAATTACTGAAATTGTATCTGCATCAATACTTGCTCTTGTGCTGAATAAAAGTTTTTTTAAAGAGCATTTACACAGTAGAAGCTCTAGCTATTGGTCCAGTAGCTCACCAAATGCTACAATTCCAAGAGCCTATGCATTCTGGGAGATTTTTAGAAGCCAACAATGTATTTTGGAAGGAGCCATCTGCACTTTATACTATTGACCTCTATCCATATGATACCTGAAACAAGGCCTAATGGATTTCCTGGGGAAAATTCTAGCTCTGCCATTTTTAAGACTGCTTTCAGATGCTAGCTGGGGGCTAACCAGATGTTTACTTTCTGGCATAATAGTGTTTAAAAATAAAATACCCCCTTCCCCCAATGGATAGGTATTTTCAGTAGAACAGAAACTGTTTGGATATTCTTCACCAGGATTACATTTGCTACTGTTGCTTCTGCTGATAGATTCCTCTATATTGTCCTAGAATTGATTGCATCAGCTTTCTGCATGGTGCTTTGGCAGTTTTTGCTGGGCATGCTTTCTGTTTAGGTGGCCTGGTCGCAGTGTAACATTAAACTGTAGTTAACTTATATGCTCTTCTTTTTGGAAAGGAACTAATGCATATATGCTTTCCTTTTTACATTCCTCCTCCAGCTTGGCCACGAGGAGGAGATTTCGAAGCTTTTGCTTGACAGATTTAGAAGCTTTTGCTTGACATTTTTCAATTAACCACAGCCTCTCGTTATGTTTGAAACCCAATAAAATGTGGTTAGTCTTAACTATGGTTTAGGGAAGCAAGCCAACTTCAAACAGCGGTTAATGATCCTGGCTTGTTTCAATAAACTAAATTTAACACCAACTTTCCTGGTTCATGCAAAACGAGAAACCAAGAGTTGAAAAAGAGAGCAATAGCTCCTCCACAGCCATGCCAGAGCAGGATGAGGGAGTTCATGAGCCCGAGGCTTGTGCATATAATGCTAAATTATGGTTTATCATTACATGCGAATGCATCCCATGTGTATTGTGGGTCTCGCTCTATTAGAGACAAATTCTGGGTTGCTGCCCCAAGCAAGATCATTTTTCAGCACATTGACCAAAATGTTGACACATAAATTATAAATGTTGTTAAAATAGCAGTTAGTCATTAGCAGTGTTTAATTTAAAAGTTAACTTGTCCTGGACTGCAGCCATTCATTGCAGCTATTCTCTGTGTATTTCATCTGCGAGATCATCATAGGAACTGTAGGATCTATTTTGTTAAAATTTAGCCCATGAATAAAATTCATGATCAGTTACGTTTAGTCATATGCTGAAAGTTAAGTAAGACAGGCACTTAATTCCATGTATCATTGATGAAGTCAGATTACTTAATCCTTTTAACATCCTTGGCTTTAAGGGTTGGGGCGTGGGGAGGGGAAGCCACTGCTAAGATTGATAACAGTGTGCATTCCTTCCCATGTGATGCATGCTTATGGCTGATTTAGGAGTTCTATTCTTCATTTGCGACAGTGACTGTGGAATAGGGAATGATTGTTACCCTATTTTAGTCAATAGAGATTAGATATGTCTGCCTTGTAGGCCATATCTGAGGTTCCAAGTAACTGTTAACCCAAGTTATCTCAAAATAAGACTTTAAAGGAGCATTCCAGATTTTGTTATAGGAACTATGACAGCAATAAAGCTTTACATCAACAACTGGAAAACAAAATATTATTCCAAATGATAACTGACATCTCCGTTTAGTGAAAAAGTACAAGAGGGTTTTCCTCCTATTAATATGGATGAAGCAGGAATGTGCAGCTTTCTCACATATATAGCACTGTATTCTTCATTGGCAGGACAAGGTATTGCAGGGGCTTAATTTGTTCCAGGAGTCATCCTGAAATCTATATTCACTATTGTTGCTAACTTCTAGAAATTTCTGAATAAAGAAAAGTGCCTCTGAGCATGTGCAGAGTGCCACTCTCGTCAAACACAACAACTCAGGATTATGCAGCAGCTTGGGCATGTATCACAGGTGGTATTACTCCCAGACAAAATTGAGCCCCAAAATTGCTCTCTCTTGAAATTAAGCAGTAGTGATTTGTCATTTTCCTGGTTGCTCAAAAGGAGTAATTGCAAGCAGTTGGGATGACAGTGCAACACACACACACACCAGTGAAGTGCTATGCATTTCTCTCTCTCTCTCTCTCTCTCTCTCTCTCTCTCTCTCTCTCTCTCTCTCTCTCTCTCCAGTCTTTCACCTCCTCTTCTGCAACACTGTTTAAAGTAGTTTACATAACACCCCATCCATCTTTTTGTTTCTTTCTTATTTTATTTCCCTGCCACCTACCAGTTTTCCAATCCTGCCTCTCTGTTTCCATTTCTGCCCCCTCTTGGTTTGTTCCTTGCTTTTGGAGTTTCCAGCTTTTAAAGAGCACCCCCGTCCCTAGTTCTGCCCTCTGATTCCCCCGGCTCAGAGCTCAATTCATGTTGTGTTCCCATGAAAGAAGAATGTGTGTCCCTCTCCTGCAGCACTGCCATATGATGATTTCTTTAGAAATCTGCAGTGGGAGGGAGGGGGAAGAAAGGCTTGTAAATGACGTTAAAAAATATACTGTATTTCTTCAATTCTAAGATGCCATTGATTGTAAGACGCACACTAATTTCAGTACCACCAACAGAAAAAAAGCTTTGATTCTAAGAAATAATAAATGCACCCGTGATTCTAAGACACACCCCGTTTTTAGAGATGTTTATATGGGGAAAAAAGTTTATATGTCTTAGAATCGAAGAAATACGGTATCTTCCACTCTTTAATAGTAGCTAAGATCTTCGTGGTCTCACTGTCTGGAGTCCAGGAGATGCAGGTTTTATGAATCAGGTGGCTGGCTGGTGTTGTACACTGGAGGTGTACAGGTAAAAACAAAGTTACAACTTGAGGCCAGACTAGAACTCATGGCTTGAAAAGGCCATGAGTGTTAGAAAGCTGAAAAGCATCCATGAGAAATTCTTCCACACGAACCTTTCTTCCTTAATCCCTGCTGCCAAGTACTGGGCAGTATTTTAAGTCTGTATTCAGACAACATGATAGTTATTGGTGGGGTAATAATCAACTCGACAGTTTTTTTTATCTAGGGAGGTACTCCCCACACAACATGATATAATCAACCATGGTGTGGATTAGGATCAGCATTGAGTTGGCTATTAGTCCACGCTGAGTTGACTCATCCCTGCCCTCTCTCCCCACTCAGTCCTCCTGCTAGTATCCCATCAGACATCTATCCTGCCAGCTGGACTAGAGCGGCAGCCACTGCTTTGATCGCTCTTGCCTTTCACTCTGTGACTGACAATATTACCAACAGTGGCCGAGGAAATAACCAATGGTACCTTCCACACAACACGATAACCAGTGGTGGTTCAAATAGCTAACTCTGCACAGCATTGGTTATTTGCATTGGTTATTTTGGCCAAATAACCAACCATTGGTTAAAAAACTCCCTCCACACAGCACAATAACCCATGGTGGATTAAATAACCAACCGTCAACTATTTAAACCACCATGGGTTATTGTGTTGCTTGAACCCAGTCTCTAAGTTCAAAAGCGTTGGGGAGGGGAAGCTCAAAACCTTCCTTCCCTTGGGGAGCAATCATGCACGTTTAGAGAAAAAATGTCCTACAATTCCCTGCATGCCCCTGCCAACATGGCTGTCTGGTTGCTGGGACTTGTAGGACTTTTGTGTATGATCTAAATATTCATAGGATTGCACCCTTAAAACTGGATGCAGTTTGCTACACAGTAGGGCCCACTGTCCAACCTTGTGCGCTCCCCACAGCCCCATGCTGACAAAAAACAAATTGCAATCTGGCTCTGCTTGAGTTCTGCCCTCCCAAGTGGCCACTTGCATTGCCTGTTTGGTTGATCCAGCCCTGCCTGTCTATTTTGTATGTCTTTCTACCTTTGACTGCCATTTCCTCTTGTCTATAACTTTATGTTTAGCTTTCAGCCCTGTAATCAGAGTTGTTATAGAGTATGCTTTTCTGCTGCAATAGTTTTCTGTTTAAAAATAATGACAACTGATATCCCCTTCCAGTGTAATAAGACCAATCATGACTGAAATGTAAAACAGGTGCGTTTGCTAGAGTTGCAACTACAACTGAATGTTTGTGTCCCTGATTATCTGGAAGCTTCTCCAAGATCTCTTGTTTCTGCCGTGGACAACCAAAAGTATCAGATTTGTGTACTCCCCCCCCCCCGGTCTGTGATGATTAGATTCTTGCATGATTTCTGGACTCATTATTATTATTATTATTATTATTATTATTATTATTATTATTATTATTATTATATTTTCATTAGTGTTAGGACATACAACCAGTCTTTCCACAGCTTAATGTAATTCTGACAGAAGTGAAATGCTCCTGGTGAAATGAAACACTCCTGATGTTAATATACTCTCCCTCCTGTCATTCTGCAATTCAGGAACAAGCTCCTTGTTCTTTCTGTTACAAATACTGGTATAAATGTGGAAGCAAATGTAATTTTAACCCCCCCTATTTTATATAAGCTTTCATAAACTTTAAATGTTCTCCATAATAGCTGAAAGCATTTACAACGACCTTACAGTATAATTACCATATTTTTCTCCTATTTTGGTCTCCAAATTTTTTGATAAGAGTCCAGAAACTATTGTAATTGGATATTAATGCATAAGAACAGCAAAGTTAATTCATGAATATAAACATAAGCGAGTACAGAATCTTCTTTATTATATAGCTAAGAAAGTGTTTAAAATACACAGATGAATTTATTTTTCAATTATGTTTTTTTAATGCATCCCCTCATCTTCATTTCCCTTCTTCTTTTGCTTTTCACTCATTTGCTTTCTAATAATGAAAGCCTCTCTTTCAAGTAACACAGAAGTGTCTAAAGGAGCTGAAGGAAAGTCTTGTCTGGGATTCTTTTTAACAATAACTCTCTGCCTGTAAGATAGTTTTGATTCCTGCTCCATGAACAAGAAATTGGGGAGGCGGGGGGGGGGAGAGAAGAGGGCACATTGCTTGGTAGAATGGGTTGCAAAACCTGGAAAGCCTTCAGATTATGTCAGTTTTGATTAACTGACCCATTGATTGCAGAGTTCTGCATTCATCAGTCTTCTCTGGAGAGGTCGTGGTTGTACTTGGGGTTTGTTGCGGTGCTGTAAAATAAATACACCAATGATGCAGCCACTCACTATACAAGACTTTAAAAAGCACCCACCCACTTGCCGACAGGAGAATAATGACAGATATTTCAAAATATAGATAGTTAATTTTGACCCTGTTTTATTTCAAGTTATGAATGAAATTTATGAGCCAATTACGGGATGGTGGAGTCTGCTTGAAACGCTAATCAGCCACATGTTCTCTTCGTAGCAAGATCCCCCCCTTTTTTAAACTGTGGAAAGCAGGCCTCCTTAAAGCCCCCTTGTTCAAAGGTTACATGGGATCATATAACCACATGGGAGTCTAGCAGTGCCTCCTGTAATTAACAGCACAAGGTCTATATTCTGAGCCTGGAGACTGTTTCAACTAAAGGTTAATGTGGCCCAGGTCTACTACGAACATATCGCTTAATAAACTATTCAGCAAATGACTGAAATGCGTAGGCTTAACAAACAAAACAGTGGTGATTTATATAACTAGTATTCATATGTTGTACGCATTCCCAAATCTACAGGATCCACAAACTTGGTTTATGAGCTCTAGTAGTTGCTTGGCTGCAATAAGAATTGAATTTATAAGATGGGGAAAGGAGGGGAGGGAGCAAGGTGTGAAATTGGATTAAAGCCTATAAACATAGATTGCATTTTAAATGCTGCCTTTCTTATCCCCCATCCAACTCTCCATTCTGAACTGGGAAACATGTGGAGCTCTAATTGCGAGGAACAAGAACAAAAACATTTTGTACTGCTGGCATGGCAGATATGTCCTGTTGGTGCCCGAATAAGATAATTTTAATCATCTCGCTCCAGTTATTACTTCAAGACTATCACTTTCAAAATGGGCTTTCATATTGAGAAGAAAGCATCACCTCCAACCTCTTAAATGAATGCAACCCTAGATTGCGGAGGTGCAGTTGTTCAGGGACAGAGAATTTTGGTCTTGATCAGTGTGTGCATGTGTGTCCCATTTGGCAAGGGGTGGGAGAATGGTATGCTAGTATGCTTTTTGGCGATATGCCAAGTTGCAGTTTTTAAAATCCTTGCACTCAAACGATTTTTTTTACTATGCATAATAGCTATGTAAGGGCAGAATTAAGGCTGCTCTAGAAAAGTTCAATGTAATTTCCCCACTGTAAAAATAAATACTGATAACAGGACTAAGCATAATTATTTTAACTGAACTACTTTCCCCATTAGTGTTACATTTTTAACAATATAATGTTGAAAAATAAAACTTCCAGTTCAGGTTGCATAGAGGAGAAATGGAGGCTACTTTAGGCTACCTTAGATGTGTGGGGGAAGCAGCATAGCCATGCTGATAGCTGCCACGTCATGGTGTTCATTGCTGTAAGCATGCCCTCTCCTTGAAAAATAACGACAAACCATTGGGTTGCATCCAGCGGTGGTATTCTACAAGGGCAAATGATGTTGCAGTAGCAGAAACCATATTCCAAACTATGCACAAAGCAGAATCCAACTAAAGTTCTGCTTGTGCAGCCACTTGAAGTTCTTAGGTTTATGAACTGGTCTGCTAATGCAGCTGCTTGCGCAACAGGAAAAGGTGGTGGAGCTCCACTACTGCAGCAATTTCTCCCACTAAGAGCATGTTGGATTTCGGCCTTTGTACTTGTGTGAAAATTCATTAAGAAGAGCAACAGGTTCTTCTTTGTGGTCAATCTGATTCATACACCTGGGTTACGCAGCCGCTCGCTTGCCACATCCACTTTGAATTCACTTTGCTAAACAACCCAGGAATCTGGGTTGCTCATTGCGATGTCTGAACCCAGCACTCTGGGTTGTCGACAGTTAAACAACCCAGGTTTTTAACTTAACAACAAACTATGGGTTCCAACTCTGGTTATTTAACCCTCAGCAGCCGAGAATTATGAGTTCGGATGTTATAACGAACAACCCAGGAATGTTCCAGGGTTGTTTAGCAAAGTGGAAGCGGTGAGTGTTCAGGAGGCAGTGCACTTGCTTGCTCTGCTGGATTGCAATCTGAAAGACACAAAACAAAACAAAAAAGACATGAGGAGGGAAGAGGAAAACAAAACAAACTTAGGCACCAATTGTTATGTACTAGTTCTTGTAATGAGTAGGTGGAGAGAGAGGGAGAAGAGTCAGATGAAGCTGGTCTTTCAGTAGAGCCAGTGGAATGGCCCCACTTCTCATCTCTCATTCGGCTGATGGGACATTTTATGAGCTGGCATGGTTATTTTATATCTCTGAATCTTCCAGAAATGCATTTTGATTTTTCCTGTGCTGCTGAGGAGAATGTGTTGTCTATATATGGCATTACTTGTATGTGTAATGTAATTGGATGTTGTTTATATATACCCCCACACACACATCTGAGCAGCCGTTTTTGGTGGCATACAACTTTTTAAAACAAATGATTGAATTAAATAATAAATAGCAATACCTACTTTGCTCTGTGAAAAATGTGATTCTAGATTATTAGCTTTTCCTTTGGCAAACAACTTGTTAGTTTATAGTCAGAAGCTACTGTTGATTGAGACTAATTTAATTCATGTAGCCTTTGATGCTCTTGTAGGCCTTATTTAGTGGGAAGGATAATCCTGCTGCTTTTATAACAAATCAAGGGTTTGATTTGGAAGTTGAATAGAGTAGAAGGAGAGGCATATAACTTTGTGATCAAGAAATGTTTCAAGATTTCTTGTTAAATTTGAAAGCATATTCTGGTTATGGATTTTTTTTTACCCGGTACAGTAGATCTAATCAGTGTGAGGGATTGGCTGATAATGGTTATTTCACATCGCTGTTGACTAAGAGGTGTAGACTTTGTGGATTCCTTGGAATCCCCTACCTATATGAACAAAACTAAGTGCTCTTTCACAATTGGAAATCAGACAGTATCATTGCTCTAGGGCAGCAAGTTATGATTTTTACAACCCTGTATGTATCATGTATTTGTATTTCTGGATATACTATATTTAATTTTACTTTGAATAAGTCAGCCTCAAGTTTTAATAAAAATGTATTGCACCACAAATTAGGTATCTACAAGCCATTTCATAATGGGGTCCATATGTACTCAGAATGAATGGACTTCATTTTATACAAAATGTATACCTGGTCTTACAGTTGTAGAGTGTAGAGTGTTACTTTCTGTAAGAGTGGCTGTAGCCATATGCACACTTTCCTTTCCATGTAGGCATGTACACCTGGTTTCAAGATACATATGCTTGTTTTTTCCAATGTTTAGTTTGAAGAAAGATCAAAAAGAAGTATTCATAGGAAGCTTGTAGGAAACTTTTCTTGTATTGTTTATAGTAATGATAATTTCTCTGCAAATTTTGAAATCCCTTGGAGATTTGCCTAGCAAATTATTGTGTCCTTTTAACTGAACTACTGGAAATGCAGGTTTTGTTAACCATTAAATGAGCAGGCAATCTTCGGAATTTAAATAAATGGCATTGACAAACTGTAATTATATTGACCTGGTTCGTACGTAATAACCACCCAGCATACAGGTTGAATATGGGTTGTCATTGAATCATGGGTTGCAGTTACATGTAAACCCTACACTATGATTTAATTATGGGTTGTTAACTACAAACAGCTCACAGTTCACAGCCCAACAACAAACTAACAACTCTTCCTGGTTGTTTGTGGTTAACAACCATAATTAAATCATACTGCAGGTTTTGAACATAATGACAGCGAATGATTCAATGACAATCCATGATTCAATGGCAATGTACCATTCAATCCATACTCTGGGTTGTCTTTATATTTGAACAAAGCTGTTAAGTTGCCATATACTGAGTTAGAACATTGGTCCATCTAGTCCAGTATTGGTGACACCGGTGGCAGAGGTTTTCAAAGATTTCAGGCAGGGTTCTTTCCTAGTACTATTTGGAAATGCCAGTGGATTGAACTTGGGATCTTCTGCATATAAAGCAGAAGGTCCCAGGGTAGGCAACATGTTACCCATCAGATATTTTGAGCTACAACTCACATAATTCCTGACCATCGACCATGCTGGCTGTGTGTGATGAGGACTGTAGTCCCAAACACCTGGAAGATACCAGGTTGACACCCTGTTCTAACTAGTTTGGGATCTTCAGCTCAAATATTTCTATAGCCTGTATTCTCTGCCTTTAATTTCCCTTGTGTTCTTTGCTAATAATTAATATCTAACTAAAATACTGGTTTCCTATGCGAATGAGTGACAGAATATTTTGAGGATGCCCGTCTTGTTTGCTAAAAGGTCATTCTCACTACTGCCCTTTTAATATCTGTTGAATTATAATGTTCTTAATTAAGAATTTTATGGTTCCTTTTTTATGTACCTCGGTTAGTATAAACCTGAACTAATGGCTTTTAACAACAAAAAGTCCTGTGGCAGTTTAAAGACTAACAAACTTACTGTGGGCGCAAGCTTTTGTTGGCTAGGGCCCACTTCGTCAAATGCGTGAGCTTTAAAGCTGAAGCCAAAGAGTTTTTGTGCTTTATGGCACAATATTGATCTGTCTGTTAGGCTCTGTGCCTCTTATGCCTTTTTACCAAGACAATCCCACAACAGATTTTTGTCGCAGATCTGCATGTCAAGCGCTAGCCTCTGATTTCAAAGTGACCCATTCCTGTCCTTCGTACCATATTAAGTGAAGGGAGGTTGCAATTCTTTGTTTTGGTTGGATTGTTCTGACATGATATAGAGAACATTCTGGAATAACAGATAAGTTTTATTTGCTGACATATTTCGGATCACAAAAGGAGATGTACAGCAAACTTGAAAACCCAAGCCTGAAAACATGTGGAAAAGGGATGTGTTTTTTGAAAGTATTGCCTGCCTTGCTAATTGCTGGCATATTTTAGCTTAGAGCTCTTGCTGTCAGTAACTAAGCCTTAGGAGAGGCATTTCAGTTTTTTACAAAGGGGGAAACTACCAGATGATTGGCAGCTGCGGGGGAAGGGGGGGAGGAAGGCTGGATTTTGACCAAAGATCTGAGGTTCAACATCCCTGGGTTACAGTCTACCTTCAACTCAGTGATGCTGGTGGATCCCACTTCAGTGGGGCAGTGAATCTGCTCTGGATTTCAGTCAGAACCAGACAGTAAAATAGCTATCCAAAGTGCTGAGCTCACCAGCCTTCACTGCTGTGTTTAAAGTGCATCTTAGAATGGGCTACAACCTGTCCCTCATAGCCACTGATATAAACCTAGGATTAGGGGATAAGGTGTCTAGATAAAAGGTTATGAGTTCTAGTTGACCCCTTAATGCCCACTTTAGAGATGAAGTAAAGCAGTTGGACAGTGGAACTAATTACTGGGGTGGTTGTAGACTTGACCTCTGGTGATCTTCAAGGGGAGGCTGGACAGCCAGATGATGATGATGATGAACATTTCTATATTGTCCGATAGCCGAATCTCAGCTGTTTACAAAAGATTAAAACATTAAAAATGATATACAAAATTATAAACCATAAAAACATAAAACAGACAGTATACGAAAAGACAACATACATCTAAAAACATTACTGAGCTGTTAGCCAAACTTAAAAACAGATCTGGGATTGATTAAAACTCATCACATGCTGCTGAATGCCTTGGAAAAGAGAAAAGTCTTGACCAGGGGCTGAAAAGATAGCAATGTTGGCACCAGGCGGGCCTCATCAGGGAGATCTTTACATAATTGGGGGCCCACTATTGAAAAGGCCCTTTCTCTTGTTACCATCTTCCAAGCCTCCCTCTGAGTAGGCACCTGGAGGAGGACCTTAGATGTTGAGCATAGTGTATTGGGTAGGTTTGTGTTGGGAGAGGCATTCCATCAAGTATTGTGGTCCTAAACCATGTAAGGCTTTATAGATTAGAACCAGCACCTTGAATTGGGTTCGGAAACATAGGCAGCCAGTGCAAGCTCTAGCCTTAGATTTTCTGCATTGGGCAGGGATTGGGACCAGATAATGTACAAGGCCAGACTCCCTCTAACTCCATGATTCTATGATTCTTCAATAGTTGAGGGGTTAAGTGCAGTCTCTGTCTCCTACATAATATGTTGATAGATTAAAAAATACCCTGTGTTGAAAGCAGCTTTTGCTGGTTTAAAAATTACAAGAATAGTATTCACATTCCCAGAAAAATAATATGGCGGAAATTCAGGTAGCCATTCCCTTCAGCCTTCTGGAGCAACAAAAGAATTTTGGTATTGCCAGTTCTAAGATTAAATTATGATGATGATCCAGGCCTTAAATTCATCTTTCCCTTTCCCCAAATATCTAAAAGTTGAGTAACATATTGGTATGTTTCATAAAACTGGTAGAATGAAAAGCACTCTTCTAATGTTGAGCCTAAGTTCTGTGAACCAGTTGCTTCCTCCTAAAAATGATGAGGTCTAGACGGCATCTTTTTAAAAGGAGAGCTCAAGTTTATTGTGTGTCCCAGGGCCAAGGAAGCAAAGTTGTTCTTCCCCTGCTTTGCAAACATTAATTGCCATTTGATAAGGTCAGTGCAGAGTAAAGTGGTTATTTGTTCTGCTTGTTTTTTCAAAGCTTCAGAATGAGTCAAAGGTCAAAAGGTCAAATGTAACAAACAAAAGTCATCCCTGGTGGGATGAGCAAATTGTGTAACCACTCTTATGCCCTTTTGGAAATGTCTCCCTCAGGTTTTCCTAACCTTGGATATTTAGTGCTCCTTGTCCAATGCTGATATGTCCGAAGTATTCCATTTACAAAGATTTCTCCTGATTTTAAGGATCTCTGCAACCAGGATGTGGTGACATTGTTAAATGCCTCCTATCCAACTCTGTACAAAAGGGTTTAGGGTAAAAAGTTCCTTCTATTGACCCATAAAGCTTCAATTTAAGCCAGGCCGCCATTCAGGTAAGGGAAAGCATCACAACATTCTGAGGTGCGGAATTGGTTTTAGGTCGTCTGCATGAATCTCAAACCTTACATTACTGTTTGGATTGTTTTTAAAGAATTGCCAGGATCCAGTGCACAATTAGCTGTGTCCAAGGGCTTGCCAAGTGATACTTCTGTCAATTCTTTTCACTGAAACAGAGGACATGCTGTCACACATTGCATCTGAAAGTGTCTTCTGTTTTAATTTCTATTTGTTGTGTGGGGCAGTTTTGGAAAAACAAGTTGGGTGTGCAGAAGTAGCTATGTTGTTCTTTGGATTTTAATAGGAGTTTTCGCTGTAAAATGAGGTTCAGTTGTGAGGGAATTGTTGCTGGGCTTCTGTAATGATGGAATTGTTCCTTGGCTCCTACCCCCCTTCAAAGGAGATATTATTTTATTAGTGAGGGGAAATCACTATTTTGGCTAGGAATTCTGCAGAAATACCACAGTATTTATTTTGGTCAGATGATTCCTTGATTAATTGGTAAAAGTAAAGGACAGTTAATTAACAGCAACACCTTGACTGGCATCCCTAATGTTGACATTTTGTAGTGTATTCTAAAGCTAGTGGGTGAACATATTTTTTAAACTGACATTTACAGTGTTTCAGACACACATTTATTCCATTGCCCTTATGTCATATTTAAAAATCAATTTAAAAGATTTTAGTTAGGATTCTGTAGATCAGTGATTCACCTGGTTTGTCGTGGCAACCTTTCTAAAGTTGGGGAAACAAATCGTTTGAGTCTCCCCACTACTTTTTAGCTTTTGCTGTAAATATTTCCTTATACAGTTGATGTGGGTTCAAGCGGTCAAAACCTTGCTATGAAAAAAACAGTTAGGAGTAAGGACTTGCAATTAATTTTCTCAACTTGCCAAGTAGTACAGTAGTCAAACCGCAACTAGTGTCACTTAGTCTTGTTACAGATGAATGAATAAGAGTGGAAGGCCTCTACCATGATGTGCTTTAAAGCCTCCGAAGGAAAACCTCTGGGTGGCAAAATACTTTCCAAAAACTTGGGAATTTATTTGTCTTCCCTTCATCTACCATTAATTATTGCAGCTGCCGTTATTGGTTTGAGAATTGAGGCTATATGGTGTTTTCGGTACAAGGAAAAACCCCTATTTTCCCCATGTGCTTTTGACTCTGCTGTTACTAATTATAATGTGACATCACAATGTAGCTGATAGTTAAAAGTCTGCTTTCAGAATAGGACACACCCTAATGTTGTTTGGTTCTCGATAGACCTTCTCCCTTCTTCTTTTTTTAATTTCTGAAAGCTTGCAAGTCCTTATTTTTAACTGAATTGTTTTGGTGGTAAGCTCCAGTCACTTGACCCCATATAAGTTACACCTGGAAATAGCTGAAGCAAAAGCTAACAAGGATGGCTTTCATATTCCTTCATTGCCACATGGCTATATCATAGATTGCAAAGGAATGCTTGCAGAAGCGGGAGAGCACTATAGTAAAGGTTAGTTACTGAAAAATCTAGAGTGGGTAGAGTTGAATGTATGAGAAGACTGTGCTGTGCTTTTTTCTGAAATTACTCAGCTGAAATGTTCTTCTCTTGTAGAAGGCTTTCTTTGATGTTGTTCTGAATAAAAGTCACAAGACTTCTTTTAACAAATTTACTCCTCTTTGTAAACGTTTAAAATGTCATTAGGTATTTAACACCAGGAGCAGAGGACATCTTCTTAAAAATGTATTGTGGTTGGACTCTTGAGGAACAATAAACATTGCTCTTATCATTACATTTTGGCAGCTATACTGAAGAGTTCTTTCTAATCCTCTTTTCCATTATTGTACATGACTATCTCTAAAATAAATAAATAAATGCTTCTGAAATTATGAATTGTCAGCAAAAAGAACATTTTGCACATGCCTTATTTGGTCTCCTCCAGAAGTCTCATATTATTCTAGTAGAGAATACATATTTCATAGGGACTAGCCAAGTGAGAGAGACTTTAGGTCTTGGCATCTCATAGGGATGCTGTAGGGCAATGTTGCACCTATGGAGTCATCCAATGGCACCAGCGAAGTTCTCTCCTTACTATCCCCTTCAAAAAAAGTGTTTTAAGAAAAACCTTGGAAGTTTTTATGGCAGTCTTCTTTCTCTTCCCTTCTAACCCCTAGCCTTGTTCTTTCTTTCCCCTCTACTCCTTTGCCTTGCTATTTCCTCCCTCACAGCCTCTAGCCTCACACGGGGCCTGTTCAGACAATACGCTAATGATTGGTTAAAGCTGCTAACCCTTTTGCAGCAAATGGTTATGTAACCACCATGGTTAGGAATGGTTCACGTGACATGATAAGTCATGGTTCACACTATATGCTAAGCTGTAATGTTTAGCTCAAAATGCATAATCACTGTGGCTTAGTGTCTCGTCTGAACAGAGTCTATATTGCAACCTTTCAAGTATGTTCCAGCTTGTCTGAGGAGGGCAATGAGGATTATCAGGGGTCTGGAAACAAAGCCCTATGAGGAGAGACCGAAAGAACTGGGCATGTGAGGTTGTCACACAGAGGAAGGCCAGGATCTCTTCTTGATCCTCCCAGAGTGCAGGACACGGAATAATGGGCTTAAGTTACAGGAAGCCAATTCCAGCTGGACATCAGGAAAAACTTCCTGACTGTTAGAGCAGTACGACAATGGAACAAATTACCTAGGGAAGTCGTGGGCTCTCCCACATTAGAGGCATTCAAGAGGCAGCTAGACAGCCATCTGTCAGGGTTTCCAACTCTACTATTCTATAATTCTATGACCCCTCCTTTGGGGAACAGTAGATGAAGTACTCAAGGGAGGGCAGGGATAGGATAGGAAAGAATAACATAAAGCTTCATTCCTAAAACCTCAGATGTAACTTCTGCTTTCGTTCAAATGTCTCTTATAATTAAGATATAGAGTATGTGTTCTGAATCTTAACCTTGCATGGCAAGTAGGGTAGTCAACTTTTTAAAATTGTCCTGCTCTTGTTTATTTTAACCGCAGCCTAACACACAGAAATTAAGCAGGTAAAGCTTTTCTTTGAATGGCAATAAAAGTGATGGAGAAAGTGTTGCCTCCATTCTGTGTCAAATTGCTTTCAAAATGCACAAGAGCAGAGCAAACAGAAAAGCTGGCTACACTATTATTAAGTTGTTTTATGCGTGTGATCACAACTTCACTTTACCCAATGGCAGCAGTACTAGCTGCTAATTTACTACATCACAATACTTTGCTCTTGTAATTCTCATACATGATGGGGTATTTAAACATGGGGTGGGGGATGGGGTAATAATTTATGGGGATAAGCACTAAACAACCCCCCCCCCAATTATCTGAGTGGGGAAAAAAATAAAAGCCCAAAATAGCAGCAGGGCGTTCCCTTTATTGGAACCAAGTAAAATGTCACAAAGCAGAGAGCAAGCTTTCACATTGACCACAAAACACGTCCTGGTTACGACTTTGATATTTTACCTTAAATGCTCCACCTGAACAAACGGCACAGTCATCTTTGTAACAGAAAGTTTCACTGTAGCTGCCACATTAGTGACACACAATTATGATTTGGGGGGGGACATTTTAGAGCAGATCTCCCCCCCCCCCAATTTCACTTGTGGTACATAACTTTAGTACTGGTTGGAGACTACATGATGGTTTTTAATAAAATTCTTGGCAGGCAGTAAGACAACCAACAACGCTGTGAATGAGTTATTCTTCCCTGTCCTTTCCTGATATATATGAGTGTGGCAGATTAAATGGTTCTTTTTAGACATATTCCATTGTATGAAACAATGTGAAAATACTTGTGTGGCAATGGTACTTGTTAATATTAGAAAGTTAGTGTTTCTCCATGTTTTCCAAAATGGATTATTTCCAAGGTATGTGAACCAGCCCTGAACAAAAAAGGGTAGGCCTATCTGCTGACGTTGCAAAAGCAATGGAAAATCACATGGCTCCACTGTTCCGTAATTTTCCCCCTACTGTTTTCGTATAAATGATTACATACTTTGCAAAGAATTGCATCCTCTTATAAAAGAAAAGACAGAAAACAAACCCTGTCAAAACCAAAATGAGGAATACTATTCAGACCCCAGCCCTACCGCAAAACCATTTAACCAACAATGACCAGTATAAGTTGCCCTCAGTGTGTGGTCTGTGGAGTTATAGTAGCTTTTGTTTAACTTATTCTCCACACACACTATGCAGAGCACCCTTTTAAAAATGCCCTGTTGAAAGAGGATTGGAAGCAAACTTGACAGAGTGTTTATTACTCAGTTTGTAATGTACCCAAACGACTTCATTTTTCTCTCTCTCTGCGGTTGTGACTTGTCATTTCTATTTGGCAAATCCTAATAATGACAAGACAGAAAGCAGTTATTATTGGCTTTTTTCCTGAGCTCGATCAATGGTTGCATAAATTAGGTGTCAGATCTTTATATTGGCACAGAAAATCATTTTTTGCTTAATTAGTGAATGGCTGTACTGGTGTGTCTTTAAAAATGTTGGAAATATGCATTCCATTTATCCTTCTGTATAATTTTGAGGTAAATAGTAAAGCATGGATAGGTTTACAAATAGACTTTTATTTTATAGGTAGATAAGTGACAGAAGCAAAGATATTTTTCAGGTTTTGCATCCATATTTTTTTTTATTCCTTTTATTATTTATTTAGTATTTATTTAAAATACTTTTTGCTCATTCTTTGGGCAGAAGACCTGCAAATCAGCTAACAACAAAATAAGCTAACAACAACAACAACAACAATGTACAGTAATTAAAAACAACAAAGCTCACAACAAATATAAAACTACAAAGAAGCAGGTGAATTCTAAATTTATTATTGTGATCCAAAATGGCTGCTGAAATAGCCATATCTTCACTACTCACTAAAAGGCAAGTAGTGATGAGACCAGATGAGCCTTTTGTGAGAGGGTGTTCCATAGTTGAGGTGCCATGAGCTGAAAGATCTTGTCTCTAGTCTAGTCCCTGCCTTCTGTACTTCAGAAAGTGTTGGAATGCCTGGCAGGGCTTCTGTTGTTGATCTAAGTCAGCTTTCTTCAATGTGTTTCCCTCCAGATGTGTTAGACTTACAACTCTCAGCATCCCCTTGCCAGCATGTTGGGAATTGTAGTCCAATACACCTGAAGGGCAACAGATTGAGGAAGGCAGACTAAGTGCACAGGCAGATTCGTGGAGAAAGCATTCTTTCTGATATCCTGATTCCAGTCCCAGGTCAGAAGCAATAGTTTCAAATAAGCAAAATGTGAAGATGGAAATATGCTCAGTATGACAAGCACAGAATCATAATTAGGCCACCACTTTTCGAATCAACTAGTTTCTGGACACTTTTCAAGGCAGTAAGAAAGTAGCTAGGCCTGTTTTCTCTAGGAGGTGTCACAGTTTGTATACCAGGCAGTGCTGACGAAGGCATTTCTGGCTACTGTCACCTACGGAGTGAGTGTTGCGCCCTGGAGCTCTTATAAGTGATGAAACGCCATATAGCTACAAGAATTGTCCATCATGCACATTTTTTTTTTTTACAAAAGATTTATCATTGAACGTACTCCTTTAAAACAATATAAAGCATAAGGTAACCCACCTCTACACAACACACACACATACACACCTTGCAATAGATAGACATTAAGAGTAAGTTCACAACACTGATTATTGTAGCTTGACAACTTTTCACTGGCACTATCCATTACTGGATCCAAAAGAAAAGTATGGCAGTCAAAAATAATAGTTTTCAGTGGATTATTATTATTATTATTATTATTATTATTATTATTATTATTATTATTTATATAGCACCATCAATGTACATGGTGCTATACAGAGTAAAACAGTAAATAGCAAGACCCTGCCGCATAGGCTTACAATCTAATAAAATCATAGTAGAACAATAAGGAGGGGAAGAGAATGCAAACAGGCACAGGGTAGGGTAAAACTAACAGTATAAAGTCCGAACAACATCAAGTTTTAAAAGCTTTAGGAAAAAGAAAAGTTTTTAGCTGAGCTTTAAAAGCTGCGATTGAACTTGTAGTTCTCAAATGTTCTGGAAGAGCATTCCAGGCGTAAGGGGCAGCAGAAGAAAATGGACGAAGCCGAGCAAGGGAAGTAGAGACCCTTGGGCAGGCGAGAAACATGGCATTAGAGGAGCAAAGAGCACGAGCGGGGCAATAGTGTGAGATGAGAGAGGAGAGATAGGAAGGAGCTAGACCGTGAAAAGCTTTGACGGTCAACAGGAGAAGTTTATATTGGATTCTGAAGTGAATTGGAAGCCAATGAAGAGATTTCAGAAGTGGAGTAACATGGTCAGAGCGGCGAGCCAAGAAGATGATCTTCGCGGCAGAGTGGTGAACAGAAACCAACGGACTGATGTGAGAAGAAGGAAGGCCAGAGAGAAGAAGGTTGCAGTAGTCCAACCGAGAAATAACCAGTGCATGAACAAGAGTCTTGGCAGAAGAGACAGACAAAAATGATCGAATCCTGGCAATATTATACAGGAAAAAAACGACAGGATTTAGCTACTGCCTCAATATGAGGAATAAAGGAGAGCGAGGAATCAAATATAAAGCCAAGACTTCGAGTTTCCTTGACTGGAGTAAGCGTGACATCATTGACAGTAAGAGAGAATGAGAGATGAGGAGAAGGTTTAGGAGGAAAAACAAGCAATTCAGTCTTTGCCATATTAAGTTTCAAACGACGATGAAGCAGCCAAGCTGAGATATCTGAAAGACATGCCGAGATACGATCGTGAACATCAGGAGAAAGTTCCGGAGATGAAAGATATAATTGAGTATCATCGGCATACAGGTGATATTGGAGGCCATGAGATTACCCAAGGGCAACATGTATAAAGAAAACAACAACGGGCCAAGCACCGAGCCTTGCGGAACACCTACTGAAAGGGGAAAAGAGGAAGACGAGCTGCCATTAGCCAACACGCTGAAAGAGCGACCCGCTAGATAGGAGGCAAACCAGTTATAGACAGAGCCACAAAGTCCAAGATCATGAAGGGAATCTAAGAGAAGATCATGATCAACCGTGTCAAAGGCTGCAGTTAGATCAAGGAGAATAAGAACGGAATAAAGGCCTTTAGACTTGGCAGTAAGAAGATCATTGGTGATCTTAGTAAGGGCTGTTTCAGTGGAATGCAAAGGACGGAATCCAGATTGAAAAGGATCCAGAGCAGAGTTACTAGAAAGAAAATCAAGACAACGAGAGTAGACCACAAGCTCCAGGATCTTTGAAACAAAAGGCAGCAAAGAGACAGGTCAGTTAGACAGAGATAGCCTATCAAGAGTAGGTTTCTTGAGAATAGGAGAGACTGTAGCATGTTTAAAAGCAGAAGGAAATGAACCAGAGGACAGAGAGAAATTAATAATATGAAGCAAGGAAGGGAGGATAGTGGGAATAAGATTAATAAAGACTCGAGAAGGAATCGGATCACGAGAACAAGTGGAAGGCTTCGAAGAGCGCAGTAATGTAGACAGTTCATCAGCTGAGACTGAAGGAAACGCAGAGAAATTTGCAGGAGGAACTGACAGAAGAGGAACAGGAACTGGAAGAGGAGCAGAGCTGGCCAGATCAGAGCGAATAGTTTGGATTTTAGCATTGAAAAAAGAGGCAAAGTCATTAGCAGACAGAGAGGCGGGAAGAGATGGTGGATTAGGCTTCAGAAGAGAGTTGAAGGACGCAAAGAGCCGCTGAGGATGCATAGCATTTGACTGGATCAACGTTGAGTAATACTGCTGATTGGCCAGTGAAATGGCAGAAGAGAAAGAGGAGAGTAAAAATTTGTAATGGACAAAGTCCGCCCAGTCCCTGGTCTTCCGCCAAAGGCGTTCAGCTGCCCGGGAACAAGAGCGAAGGTAGCGGAGGAAAGAGGTGAGCCACGGTTGGGGTTGAGAAGGGCGAACTATCCGAGTTGTAGATGGAGCAAGATTATCAAGAGTTGAAGATAAGGAGGAATTAAAGAAGGAGACAGCTGAGTCCAGGGAGACAGCCGAAAAGACAGAAGGAAGAGAGGAAGCTAGAGACTGAGAAAAAGCCTCATAATTGATAGATTGCAAGTCACGACAAGAGCGAGAAGCAGGACGTGAAGGAGGAGGAATATGAGTAATATTGAAAGAAACTAGATGATGATCTGACAAGGGAAAGTCAGCAGTAGAAAAGTCCAAAACAGAGCAATTCCGAGTGAGAACAAGATCCAGACAGTGTCCAAGGGAATGTGTGGGTACATCAGACCAAAGCTTAAGATCATAAGAGGAAGATAAAGAACAAAATCGTAGAGCTGCAGCGTCTTGAGGGTCATCTACATGGAAATTGAAGTCACCCAAGATAAGAGTAGGACAGTTATCAGAGAGGAGAAAGGACAGCCACGAATCAAAATCAGAGAGAAATTTTGAGGACGAGCCTGGGGGGCGGTACAAAACTGCAATCCGCAGTCGTAATGGAGCGAAGAGCCTCACCACATGTGCCTCAAAGGAGGAGAAACAATGTGATGGAGGAATGGAAAGAGGCTGGAACTGGCACAAACTAGATAATAAAAGACCCACACCACCACCACGACCCTCTGGGCGACTCAAGTGAGAGAAAGAGAGACCTCCAAGAGAGAGGGCAGCCGAGATGGCAGTATCATGGGCAGGAAGCCAGGTTTCAGTAAGAGCTAGGAGGTGAAGAGACGTAGAGATAAACAAGTCCTGAATGACAGGGGCCTTAGAAGCAACAGATCGACAGTTCCATAAGGAACACGAAAAAGGCAGCTGAGAAGAGGGGAGACAGCAAATAGGAACTAAGTTGGGAGAGACGAGATTGGAACGAGCCATAAGGGACAGATATGAGGAGAACGGAGTTGAGAGAAGAAATGGATCTCTCATACTCCAGTGGCCTAACACGTTAGGGAGTGAAAAACATGTAAGGCTAAAACCCTATTCAGGTGTTAAAAATCCAAGTTCAATAAATGTGCGAGGAGAGGGGTTGCACTAGCTCTGACTCCTCTTTTGCTGTTTATGTCAGCCTCTAGACATGGAGGGCAACTATCTGAATAAGAGAGCCTCCTGTATTGGCGGAATCTCTCTGCACACAATCTGGAACTCTGACTTTCCAGGGTTCCAAATCTTGTGAAGAGCCTCCACTGATAGAGGCAGCTTTCCTACCCAGAAAGTTGCTGCTAGCCTGCTCCCCTTCATTGTGCTTTTACTCAGCTCTATTCCCTAATATGTAATATCTGTGTTTATAGTATTTTTATTGTATATTTATTTATTGCTTCTTTTTTTTAGTTTGCTTAGTTTTAATATTGTTTCTATCTTGTACTCTACCTTGAGAGAGTTCTACCCTTAATGGTGGTATATATTGTAATAATAATAATTAATAGATTAATAATGCTCGAATAGGACTAAAATGTGCCCTGCATTCATCAGTTCTTACAGCTTTATCTTGGACTCCATTCTTGCATATTGTTTTGTTCGAGATTTTACTATTACTGTTGTCCAACTAAAAAAAATCTTGGTCGAATTAGGAGTTTTAATATATGTAATTGAAGCTACATATTCAATTTATTTTGGGGAGGGGAGATTTTTCTTTGTTTTTAGATGGTGTGCTCATGTCTTAGACACCATTTTAGAAGCATTCCATCCTATGTGACAAAGATGAGGAAATACCTCTTTGAAGTTGATTGCTGCTGCCAGTGGCTTTTATGAATACTTGTATTAAATAACTTCTGATAAGATTGTGATGCTTTATTTTAATCAGGGTTAGATGAATTGTCCCAACAGCCCAATCCTGCTTTATAGAAAAGTTTACTTCCATAGCGGCATAGAAACTCAGTGGACTGAATACATTTCTAGCTAGATTATATTCTGAACTGTTGCATACAATGCTTTTAATTTAAAGGAGAATGTTTTCTTCCATCACTGTCAACAGGACCCTAATTTTCTGATTTTATTTATTTATTTATTGCATTTCTATACCATTGACGCTCTCTAGTCCAAGTCATGGGAATCAGCACCTATTCTAATTAAAAGACACTGTTAAATAAAGTTTTCTTCTTTGCGACAGAGCAAGTGCTTGGTAATTTTGTACTTCATCCAGGCTTTGTCCTTTGCCACAAAGAAGCTCATCAGCCAGATGGAAATCTGTTGCATCCCTGCTGTAGCCCAGTGGGTTCTACATTGATCCTGAAGGCCTTCAATCACCATTGTTCACTGCTTTCTGTTCCCATCATTTGCATCCTACAGTAACTCGGCATAGTTGGAACTGCTGAAAATGTTAAGAATATTATTTCTATGATACGATGCTTACTCTGTGTTCTTTTAAGGGAGAAGGAAGGGGAAGCACTGTAACATAGTCTGCTGTGGTTCTCTCTTTATTTTACTTAGGCTGCCAGTTGGTCATTACTAGCCTGCAGGCCAAATCGAGTCCCTAAGACAATATTGTCTGGCTCTACCAAATGTTATACAAGGCAGAGTTGCTGGTTTGTCTCTAGTTTTATTATTAAGGAAGAGGAAACTTTAAAGTCCCCCCCTCTCTCAGATCTTGTATGTCAGGACGTCCCAATGCATTGCCCACATGCACCATGGCGCCTGCAGGTCCCCAAGTGGTTCCTGCGGCCACCCAAACCTTATTTAATTCCCCCCATTTTTTTAAATATACATGAAATTAGCATGAAATGTACACAACTTTCTAGCAATTATACATGGGCTGCAATAAAAGTGGGCCAGATATCCAAATAAATTTATCTATTTGAAGTTAATGTCTATATGCGATTCTTTCAAATATTGAAAGTGTTGAAAGATCCTCTGTCCATTGCATTATAGGAGGTGAGTGTTTATCGCTCCATTTGTTAATTTCCATGGAACAGCTGAATAATTTAAAAGAGCTTGTACTAAGTGAATATTAAAGACTGTTCCAAGACAAAAAAAAATCTGTGTAGTAAACTCCCCACAAAAAGAAGCAAGTACTGGACATTGCCAAAATATAGGTTGAAAAGAAGCATTAGCTGTATTATACTGCCAGCACTTAGCTGAATTAGGCAATCCTTTATTAAAGAGACATTGCAGTGTTCGATAGACTAAGATCCAGTCACATTAAAGGTAGATGTCAAAGCAGCAACCCACTGATTAGGCATTTTGTGGTAGTGCCACAGCAGTATCCACAGGGCCCAAAGAGTTGGGGATCCCTGTTGTATGTAATATGTAAATCTCTCTCTGTCTAGAATGCTATGCCTGGGCTCACTTGTTCGATAACTATGAAGTACTTATTGTTACGTGGTGTCAATCTGTAATCTAGAGCCTGAGCGCTTGTGAGGGAGACAGTCCTATTCAGATATTCTGAAAGTGGTTGAAGTAAACTTGTGAAGAGAATGAGTGCAGTAGCCCCCCTTCCCTTCCCTTCCCTTCCCATACCCTCTACTTGTGGAGGGCAAGGAGCAGGGCTGGTGCCAGACTATTTTGCGCCCTAGGCAAGGTGAGCTACTTTCACACACACAGACCAAATGCCAACTTTGATTTTTAAGAACATATGTTTCCTAGAAAAAAATAAGAAGCACAAAACTTGAAACTGCTAAATTTATTTTAAAGTGAAAGAAATACGTCATGCCAATTATAGCAAACAAATTGGAAAGGAACGTCTATGGGTCTAAAATGCATTATTTAATAGGAATATCACCTCCAAATCATCCACCCAACTCACGCGCACGCACATACACACTCAGCACCACTCACTCCAAACAAACACGCATTAACACATGCATTCACTCAAAGACCCCATTCACCCATACATTCTCTCTCTGTCTCTCTCTCTCTCTCTCTTCTGGGCGCGTTCCGGAAGTCTGAATGTGGAGCCGCCCCCACCCCAGCGTCCCTGGCTTCGCTTCGCCTGGGCGGGCACGGGGTGCCATCTCGCTCACCCAGGCCCAGCTGAATCCTCGGGCCGGCTCACAGCCAACGCGCGTGAGTGCTGCGCTGTGCCCAGCACCCCTCTTAGCTTGGCGCTCTAGGCAGCCTCCTGAATGGCCTCTATGGTAGCACCGGCCCTGGCAAGGAGAGCCTCCTGCCTGCATGGAGGCTCTCCCCATGATGGAGGACTCTGATATTCCAGCATTCTGGCTCACATAGAGAGTCTCAGAAAACCGCCCACCATGGATAGATGATGATAGAATCACGTGAGGAGTGGAACAGGGATAGTGCACTTACTCGCTCTCCTCACTCATTTACTTTAACCACTTTCAGAGTGCCTGAATAGGGCTAGTTTGTGTGGCAAAATATACTATGGGGCACTCAAACCACTTTCTACAAAATAGCAGCAGTAAAAGTATAGTAGTTGGTCTTTCCCGATGTAGGCAAGGATTCCCTTTGTCTTATTGCCATAACATATCCATAGTTACCATTTCAGAATTCATTATGGGAGGAGATATTTTTTAGTAATGAGGGAAATAATTGAAGTATTTAAGAAAAAACAAAGATTGATCTAATCCATCATTCTGTTCGTACGGTGGCCAACTAGATGCCTCTGGGAAGCCCACAGCAGGGCATGAATGATATATTACTCTCATGTTGCCCAGCCACTGGAATTCAGAGGGATATTGCCTGTGGTTCTTGGGATAATATGTAATTATGAGTAGTAGGCATTGATAGCAAGGCTACTATTGCATTTACAGCAAGGTTCAAAGGCCTGTTCTTGCATATGTATAAAGATTAAATAGGGAAAATGCTGTATGTGAGTATGTTGGGAGCCATTTGTTGTGGTTACTTTTTAATACCTCATAATAACTATAACAATGTAATCAACACAGGTCAAACAGTCACTTTTTTCCTCTTGCAAATTGCACTTGTAAAGTAGTTTTACAGGGGAAAATTTCTCAGACACCGGTGCTATGAAATAATGGAGTCTTATGTGGATTTTACAAGGTCTAACAGTACCTCATTTAAAGGCTTTAGGGGACGCTTCCTTGCTAGCCTTGCTGAAGAGTTTTTCTTCATGGCCGTTATTGTGGCAAGAGATGCCCTCTTAAAGCTCTTCACATCCAGCTATTTCTGCTTCCAAGCAAACACCTGCCTTTGTCTTTATAAAAACTAGTGCATCTTTCCACCTCAACTCAATATTCTGCTGACTTTGTGGAATGCTTGACATATTCTGTATGTTTAAAAGGCTGCGCAGTTTAATTTTTATTCACCACTGGTGACAACTTTAGCATTTTCAACAAACCTTTCTGTTCCTAGCAAAAGAGTCCTTTGGCAAATTCTAAAGTCATGTCTGCTTGTAAGTAGCAGGGAATATATGCATGTATGAAACAATTTCTGTAGATATTATTTTGCTTTCCCATTTCACAAGTGAATGGTGTGAAGTGGAAGTGCTTTACTGAACCAGCACCATATCTGGTCCATCAGATTTACTTAATCGGAAGTTAGTGTAGAGTTACATGCCCCTTAACAATAGAATAGTAGAAAAACAAACCTGTATTACTATGCTGATTACCTGGTTAGCATGCCAGCTGTTTGTTTTTTCTATTCCTAGCAGAAAAAAATAAAAGTTTATCAGGTAAAATATCAAAAACAAAGGGCAATTTCCAACAATGGCTGTGTTCGGACAACACAATAGTGAATGGTGGTTAATAGCCAACTCCATGGTTGATTATCGAGGGGATACTCCCTGCACGACATGAATGTAATCAATTGTGGTGTGGATTAAGCCCCCCAGTCCTCCCGCTAGTATCCCATCAGCCCTTCTGAGTTCTGCCGGCTGGACTAGAGCAGCAGCTGCAACTTTGGTCAACTGTTGCTTGGGAATTCTGTAGTTGCTGAAAATAACCAACTGTGTGTGATGAAATAGTCAACAGTGCATAACAGAGTACACGATAACAAAAGGTTGTTCAGATAATCAACTCTTCACAGCATTGGTTATTTGCATTGGTTATTTTGGCCAAATAACCAACTGTGGTGTGAAAAAGTGCTGACACACAATAACCAACTGTTGGCTATTTAACCCATCTCTGGCTATTTAACCCACCGTTGGTTATCATTCCCATCTTTTCATTCTCCCTTGCTGTTCCCCATGCCCTTTTGAAATCTGCTCCAGAATTTTCGGGTGGGGCATGGGAGGATTACTCTCCCCCACCACCTCATTCTGTTGATGGAAGCTGTTCCATTGGTGAGAGGCACCAGTTTGAATTCACCCAAAGAAGATTATGAAGTTGCGGATTCTCCCCGCCCCCACCCCCTGCAAATTGTTTGGAAATACAGCACTCTGAAACATGATGGCTGAGAAGGCTGACAGGAAGCCTCCTTTAGAAGACCAATCTGAGATAGGAGAAAGAAATTTAAAATACCATCCCCAACTGAATTCACACTCTTGCATATACTCTCCCCCACTCTCTCTCCCTCTCTCTTTCTAACATCCTGGTTGATTGTGTTTTATGCTGTATGGTGCAAGGTTCATTGAAATCAGAGGGAGCTGGACAAGAGAGGGTTAGGTACCCATGGGTCCCATTTACCATTGCCTTTAATGGCACCCAAAAGATGCTGGCTGAAGCCATTGTCTTCCCTTAGCTCTGCCGTCCATAGTTTGCAACACAGTGTGTACAGAAAGTGTATGCCTAAGAAGTTATAACAGTTGTGGTAAATTTGCTGAACCTGTAATACATGCTTGACATTATTATTATTATTTTGTTTTAGAATAGGTTGCGATGTTAACTGCAATAATCCAGAGATAATCCTTGTTACATGTGAAAATTACATAAAATACATTAATGTATGTGTAAACTAGAGTGGTATAAGAGCTCAGAATACCCTTAACTCTCCCACTGATGTTACTGGGATTTAAGATTGGCTGAATCAAGCTCATAGTATAATTTGTTTTGATAGTTACCTGATCCCTCTGCTGCTCATGTGAGAGAATCAGAAATGCAGCTTTTGTGAAGAGCCTACAATTCTAATTGTAATTGGGGAAGGGGGAGAGGAGGAAAAGAACAATAGTAACATTTCCTGTGGCAACAATAAGTCTAGATTGTGTGAGTCATATCATAATAATTGCTAACCAAACCTACAATTTGTGGTGATTGCTGATTTCGCTATGCCCAATGTCACCACTCTAAAGTCTACAAAGCAGGTATTTCTGAATAATGTGTGTCTGTGTGTATTATATAAAAATCCATTTCCTGGTAATCACCTGACTTGGCAATATGTTTTACCGGAAAGCTGATGAAAAGTGTAAGCATATGAAATGAGTAGAAAACAGCAACGTAGTTCCTCCCCCCCTTTTTCAGAGATCCTAGGTGTAATTTCCAAGTAGACTTTGAGGAGAATTGACTTGGGGAGGTGGGGAGGGCAATAATATATACTTAAGGCCTTATGACAGTTAGGCCTTAGACAAATGAGGGGTTTGGGAGCACCTAATGTAGTATCACTGAAGCTAAGCTGGTGAGATAACATATTTGTGTGTGTCCTGGATCACTGCCTAGTCTCAGTGATAGGCTGTATGAGTACCAGTCAACTGAAGTTGATTTGTGGCAAGATGGAAGCCCTTTGCATGATTGGTTCCCAAGTCCAGGAGATAGGTTGTCAGGAAACCCCTTTCAGCATGTATCTCCTTTGCTGAGGGAACTGCACTGGCTGCCTATTCATTGTCGTGCCAGGTGTGAGGTTTTATTACTAGTGTATAAAGCCCTAAATAACTTGGGAACAACTTGGGAAACGTGTCTTCTATGTTATCCAACTTCCAGGTCACTGAGGTCATCAGATGAGGCTCTCCTGGTGGTTCTGCATGGCCCTGTGTCCCAGTTAGAATCGACCTGTAGTAGACCGCAAGGTGGCTTCCTCTTTGTGGAAGTCCCTGTCTCTGGATGTCAAGCAGGCACCAACATTATTTTGTTCCCAGTGCCTGCTAAAGATATCTCTAATTCAACAAGCCTTCCCCAATTGACCAGCCATTTTCTTATTGGTACTCCGTTTTTAAAATAACTGTTAATATTGGGTTTTATTCCTTCTATATTTTATTGCCTACCACTCCAGAATTGGTTTAGATATGGAACTTAATATTGTAAATAAATAAATAAAATAAATAAATTTGGGACTCAGATGGGGGAGTGTTTTTTAAACAAGAAAATGGTTGGCCAGGACTTAAAAGTCACTTTTCTCCCCACTAATCTGCTTTCAGTCTCCCCATTTTTGTCTTCTAAAATGGCTATTGTGCTGCCAATATATTATGCATTTGTATGCCAATGTGTAGTTTGGGCCTAAGCCCAGCTGCAGGTTCTAAAATGTCAAGACCAAATCACTGTTTGTTTCTGATTTTAAAACAAAAAGGAAGAGACAGTTCTGGTACTGTTGTCAACAAACTTCAGTACAAAGAGTATGTTTCAGTACGTTTGAGGGAGGTATATAATCTTAAATCTGGGTGAACCATTAACTAAGTACATTTCCCCTCCAAGTACACTTTTGTTTTAGGGAGAGCAAAACAACCATACCTTTTAAACTTAAATACTGTAATTGCTTCTGGCTTTTTCAGGATTAGTGGAGAGTTGCATGTATATACATAGAGATAATATTCTAAGCAAGTTACTTGGTTCACATTTCTCATTAGGAAATAAAAATGCTGCAAATTTTCTGAACCATGTTGTTATACGCAAATGGCACCGAATATAGTTGAGATCCTCAAACCCAGCTATGGAGCAATTGAGAGAAGCCATTTTGCATAATAGATTTTAATGGATGCAGAAAAGCCTATGCTTAATAGGTTTGTAAATCAGTCTGTGTGTGCACATTAATGTAGCTACATAGTTTTCTAGTTTACTAAAGTGTTCCTGAAAGATAGTCAGACATGAACTTTTTAGTTCGCAATTCTAGCAGAAATGAAATTACAATGGAAAATCTACAGTGGACTTTTCAGGGTTCTGTTTAGTTATGGACAGTATATTTGTGGTTGAAATGAAAGCATTTATTTGGAATAACCATGTTTGGAGTAATTTTTGTTGTTGCTAATATTGTTCCCAGAGTAAGCCCCAAAACATAGAGGAATCCGTTTTGAACCCATATATCTAGACCAGCATCTTGTGTCTGCAATGCCACCATTAGCAAAGGCAGTATAATGCCTTGCTTTGTGGTGCTGTGCTGGCCCAGCAGTTGGTATGCCCCATTCTATCCATTGATTTACTGGCACAGTAGGTGTGAAGATGAAGCCTTTAGTATATTGTACTTGAATTGTCGTTTTCTATATGCAGTCCTGCTGCTTGGATAATGGCTTGAAGTTTAAAATGTCAAAAGAGGAAATTAAACCATGTGTTTGCATGTAAATGTAAATATGTATATGTAGAAATTGAGTGATGGAAGCCATAATGTTGAAGAGTTCTGTGCCAACTTTAAAGTTTGCACATTGGACATTTTAATATTAATTATGCCAATAAAAACACGATTGACTCACTTCTTTGATTTTATTCTGCAGGATTAACACAGCACCTACATTTTTTATTTGTATTACTATGCACTCTTGCTCGGACAAGCACAAGAAAAATAAACCTAGATTTATATACTTACAAAAGTTGTTAACAGACTAGAATTGCTGCTCTACTCTTTATAGTGTTTCCCAAGATCACTTACTACTGATTTTAAAAATAAATAAAACCAACTTCTTTATTATCATGTATGAGTGTAGTCCTCCCCAACCATATACATTTGCCGATCTTAGGATAGCAACCTCATGTATCCATGATAGATTATGCCACAATACATTTGTTAGACTTCAAGGTGCAACAAGACACGCCGTTGTTTTTGCTACAGCCAACTAACTCTGCCATCCCTTTGGAACTTTCTGTAAATACAGTTATAATATTTTTACATACTTGGGAACAATTAGTTGTAATTGCAATTTTCTCTAGTAAATGCAAAATAAAAGTTGTTGAGTTTGTGACGTAAATGAAAGTGACCATAAATGTCAATCAAATTTGTAGGGCATGAGAGGAAAATTGCATATACAAGTTCGTGAAACACCCTCTGTACTTAGCAAATACTTGTTTTCTGACTCTTTAAGTGACATAAAAGGAGAATATCTGACCTCAGAAACTGTGTCATGCTGTACTGCTGGGAAATGAAAATTGGTTATAGAAACCATCACCTCATGAAATAGTTGTAGTTACAACTTTAAAGTAGAGCTCTCTTTTCAACCCAAGGTTTTTAGGAGAAATGCTTGAAGAATGGGGGAAGGTAGAAGCCTTTAGTCCTTTTCTTGCTTTTAAATCCTTTTCTGCAGCAAGCCTGACTCATGGTGATTATAAACTCATAAACTTGTAGTAGCTTCATTAGAAGCAATGCTCTTTAAAAGGGGAGACGAGGAGGAAGCAGTGTCTGCTGGGATTCCTAAATTGCTCAGGATGTTGTAAACACAAGTGCCTTTGTTTGATCTTGTGCTGGGTTATGGAGTGAGAGATGCAGCAGTTTGACCAGAGGATGTTGAGGCAAGTAGCTAAAATCACCAAGTCTCCATCTCTTCCTCCATCCTGTAGCCTCCTTGTTTCTCTTCAACAGCCTCCGGTTTCCACATTTTTGCCTGCAGCTGGCCTCATTAAGAAGGTGTAAGGAAGCAACCTAGACAGGACTTCCCTTTTAGTTTTTATTGGCTAACTTGAAATTTTTGTTTTATTTTTAAAGTTTAATTAAAAAATCCTTTGCATCACATGAGAGTGTGGGATAGCCACCTTACTCTTGTTTAAGAAAGGGGAAATTCTATGTAACTATAACTGTTCTCCTAGCAGGTATGTGCATTTCATTTCTAGCCCCAAGATTTCTGTTTTTGTGCCTATACATTCTAAAAGTACGCATACATTTTATTCTATAAAAATTGTGAAGGCATCAGAGTTTGAAACTTTAGAGAAGTATGTTGAAATTCTAAACATATTTACATAGAAGCAAGATCTATTGAAATTGGTAGGACTTGTAAGTCAATCTATTTAGGATGTCAGTTTCAGGTTGCAGCCCATTGCACAATAATATGAACGCTTCTACTTATTATTCCGTTGGCTCAGCATAGTAACGGTTAAAATAGAACACCTTTATGACTTTAGCACAATTGTTATTCATCAACCATTCTAATCTACTTAAATTTATGGTCTTCAAATATTTCAATATCTACAAACTGGTGTGCACAACTGCATCCTGCATGCAACCGGCACAAAATGTTACACAATTGGATTGGCACATCATCAGCATACTTGTGACACCAAACAGCCAAACTTTGAATGTATACATTAAATACTATGAGGGACAAGATAGAATCCTGAATGACACCATAGGCCAATGTTTTCCAACCTGAAGCCCTCCAGATGTTTTGGACTATAATTCCCAGCATTCCTAACCATTGCCCATGTTGGCTTGCGCTAGTGAGGGTTGAAGTCCAGAACATTTGGAGGGCACCAAATTGGAGAAGGCTGCCATGGGCTAATGGCCATGGTATAGAACAAGAATTCCTCGGTAACAGTTTCTGAAATTGTGCCTCCAAGGACTGGAAGCACCTTGAAACAGTTCTTCCAAGTCCCATTCCAGACAGGTGATCCAGAAATATACTGTGGTTGATGGTATCGAAAGCTACTGAGAAGTCCAGCAGAAACAACAGGAACACACTCCCTCTGTCCAGTTCTTGGCTTAGATTGTCTTCCAAGATTACCAAAACTGCCTTAGTAGCCTAATAAGACTGGAAGTCAGATTGAAATGGATCTAGATAGTCTGCTTTTTCCGAAACCTCTAGAGCTGAAATGTCACCACATGCTCCAACACCTTGTCCCAAAACAGAATATTGGAGAATGGATATAAATTATCCAGTACTGTGGGGTTCAGGAAGGGTTTTTTAAACAAAGTTCTCATCACCACCTCTTTTAGACACCACTACACTTACCCATTCAGCCAGTCCCCTTCACCCCCAGCTACTTTTATAATCCAGGAAGGGCAAGAGTCAAATTCACATGGTAGGTCTCACCTCTCTTGCCCACATCCTCTGGCTATACAAATTATAATTAGACAAGCAGAAGCCAAAGTTACATCCGCTGGGTCTGTACCAATTATAGCATCAAAATCTTGTTAATTTTTCATTCTTGTTAACATAGGTGGCAGTCACTGTCTTAGAAGAGGCCTTCCTTTCACTCATGGGGAGAATGCCTCTTCCAAGATGGTGGCCCTCTGTGACATATACATGCATCACCTAAAACCAGAAGTAAAGCATTCTTTTCCAGAATGATTGCTATATCCGCATGTAGCTTTATGCAGATTGAACTGATTAATTAATTAAAATTCAAACAATTATTTGGCTAAGATTCCTTTAATGAAGTGACTGACATTCCTATTTTGTTACACTTGGAAAACATGAATGCTCATACTTTCTACTGTTTATATTTAGAATGAATTCTTGCTATCTAATCACAGTTCTTGCTATTTTAATTGCTTTCCCAAAGTGGTAACAATTTTGTTAATGAAAGTGCTAAAATCTCAAATGTTTTTGGTTTAGAGAATGTAATTGTGCACCTTCTTGATGCAATTGCTCTATTCTGTACAACATCCTGAGAAACTAAAAGTGAAAAAATGATGGTCAGTAACTGGCAACTCTAGGGCCATATATGCCCTAGCCTAAGGGAAGCTGCCATCTGGTGCATTATTTCCTGTGAAGCAATCTTAATGGTTCACCCAATCCAAATTCTAGTGAATTATTTGAGGAGTAAGGAACAGCACCAATTAGAGATGTGCATCTCCTGTGATTACTGTTAATAGTGCACAGTGAAGAGGCCTAACTGGAGGGAAATGGATGGAATGTCTTTTGGCCCCAGTTCATGGCCCTTGATTCACCTTTTGGAGTGATGAGTGGTGGTGGTTGAAATTAAGTGCAAGCAAAACAGTAGGCTGAGAGTGAGTCAAGATAATAAGCAGCAGGGTTGTACATAGCTCACTCTGAAATGTTGTTTCAAATCCTGGGTAAGGGAATAAAACCCGATTTGCATTGATGACTAATGTTGATGTAGGCATAACACTGAACTATGGTGAAAGGTCGAACAAATTCAAACCCCAGAGAGGAAAATGCCTGATCGTTTGGTCCATTCTTGGTTCGTTTATCCCCACGAAGTGTCATAACGGTATTGGGCCCAAGCCCAATGTGGTATCTAAAGACAAAGCGAGTGTGCATGTGAAAGACTGAATAATATTGTAGTTGCCAATTTCCCAGAATAAGCTAGCTTCCATGAGGCAAGCACTAGATCCCCGTTTAAATGCTTAGAACACAATGAATTCCCATTGCATGCTAAGCAAACAAAGGGCTAGGCAATTCTTCAGAATAATGTACTGTTCGATAAGAAGGTTTATAAATGATAAAAGTTCATTCTGGGGGGAAATACTTTCAATTGTCACATTAAAAGTTTTCTGAGTCTTGTAAAGGAGGAAATTTGATGCTAAATTAAATTGCACATCTGCGGGGAATGTGAGATAAAATACATTAAGAAGAAATTATATAATGAATTTTTTAAATGGTGGTGCTTGTGCTTAAAGCTGCTGAATTCTCTCTTGTATGGCATGCATTATAGTGTGTTTGCTAAACAAGATGCAATCATATAGTTAACGTTTCCTGCTTTGATCCAACCAGAATTCCATCTTGAGTTTCTGGAACAGATCCCCTTGAGAAGAAAATGTTGGAAATAGCTACTGAAAATGTATCTCTTTTTGGCAATTAGCCATGTGAGTTCTATCATTTCCTTCTTTCTGTGGATAATTCTGACTGTTTCTGGTTGCAGACCTCAAGTGCAAAAATTAGCATGAAATTTACCTTAGAAAATGTGTGTATAGACATAGGGTTCTTAAATCCCACTGAGTTCAGTGGGATTCAAGTAGGATGTGTGCAGGATTGGAGTCATATGGAATCGTGGTAGGTTAAAAGATTCCAGAAGAAATGGGAAAGTACAAAAATGTAATATGTATGTCTTTTGTTGTAATCTAGATATTTTGGAGAAATATTCGTATGAGTGATAGTGACCTGGTTCGCACAAACAACACAGTCCACTGTGGTTTATTTAAGCCATGGTGGCCATGGTGCTTACTAGGTGGCTTTGGAATATTCAAGCTGCAACCACAACTTGTTGTGTCGTGCAAACTCAAACCTGTAGCTCAGTGGTAGAGCATCTGCATTGCATGGAGAAAGTCCTAGGTTTAGTCCCTGGCTTTTCTGGGTAGGACAGGGAACACTCCTGCCTGAAAACCTGGAGAGCCACTGTTGCCAGTCAGTGTCAACAATACTGGGCTAGATAGACCCATAGTTTGACTAGCTTCCTATGTGCCTACATTCTATGTGCCTACATTCTATGTGCCTACATTCTTAAAAGCAGTCCATAGGTTCTGGGTAGTTTGTTAGTTATGCTAACAACACATCCTCACCAGATTCAGAAGACATGACAAGCCACATTATGGCTCCAATAATCAAAAGGCCACCTTCATACATCGCTATGCTCCGTGGGATAATTTACCCATGGTGGCTCAGCATGACATACAAACTGGCCTAATGAGAACACTCCAAAGCAGTATTCAAACAACCATGTGTGGGGTAGAGCATGATCACAGGAGCAAGCCTTGCTCCCGCCCCACACATGTTTATTTGCACATCTATAGTGTGTCTGCATGTGGGTGGGACTGTGTTTCTTGCAGTGTCCCAGATCACAATGCATATACAGTTTATACATGTGTAAGGACATGCAGATGTGTAAATGAATCTATGTATGATCTATGTATGGATATTATATTGTATGGTCAGTGGTCTGAACGGATCTCATGTTGATGCTTCCCTGTTAAACACCCCTACATCCCACCCCACCCCCAGAAACACTAATACAGCGTGATTGGAATGCTCTTATAAATAAGGATTGTAATTCTTTAGCCATCTTAAGTTTAATGGAGAGGTTTTACATTCCTTGAGAGGTTGTCCTGAAATGTGGAGCTTTAGTGATCTGAATTTTGTCTTTGGTGACTTTTGTGTATAGAACCAGAGGTAGTATTCATTTTTGGAATAAAAGAGAATGGTGTTTGGAACGGCCTCTCAAGCTTCTGTGGATTTCCTTTAATCTGATTAAAAAGGGTCAGATGTGAAGCGAAGGCTTTGTAAGGAAATTATGTTTATTTCCGCTGCTTGTGCTCTTTGTTTCCATAACTTACATCTTGACTGTGCTGGAACCTTGGCAGGGGCGGGGAGTGGGACTCAGCCAACCATCTACCATAGTGGCAAGTTGCCACATTCATCCACTGGGTAAGCTGATGATCTGTATCATTTTGTTGAGCAGTGAGGAAAGTTTGACCACACATCTCGCATCTGAACAGAAATCTGGAGATGCAGTGGAGTGATAACAAATTTCACTACCACACAGGCAGCGTGTTATCTTCTAGTTTAGGCAAAGGCTGTTTGCCGATTTCCCTTCTCCCTTCCCTTATTCTGCCTTCTTGTTGTATCTGGCTCCAATCTCTAATTTATATGCTTGGCTGCTTGCAGTCACTGCTGGGAGGGCAGAAAAGTCTCCGCAGGGCATATCAGCCAGCAGTGACCACGCACAGTGCAGCAAACTCTAGTGTGGGAGCCATTTGAGGCCTGGTGATGTCAGCAGCTATGGTTTTAGACTTTAGTGGGATTCTTGACAGCATGCCTGATTCAGTAAAAAAAACGAAAAGAAAAAAACCCAGAATAGTTAAGCATGATGTGCTAAAATATATTAGGTTATGATGATGACAGCACATTCTTGGGGGACTTAGGGCAAACCACATTTATGCCTGTGTATATACGCGTCTCTTCTCTTCCCCTCCCCCCGCCCCCACCCTTTTGTATAAGCAGATTAGTTAATGGCTGCCTTTTCCTGGGAGAAGGCTTTTCATCCTCTTAAATACTAGGGCTAAACTGAATTTAATCTGTCCATATTCTGTGAAGGTCAGGCTATATAATTTTAACTTGCGATCACATTCTGAAAGTCTGCCTGACCTTGTGGGGTAGCAGTGCGGCTGAGATCATCTTTTGACGTGAGTGAGATTGTTCCCCATTATTCTCTCTCCCTCTCTCCCCCCTCTTCCCTTAGAGGCTTATTGTGCTACATACAGCACTGTAGTTAGAGCTTGCCTCCCTCCTCCTCGCCCAACCGCCCACCTTCCATTTGATGATATTAGCGCTTTTATGCACCTCATTAAATATTCAAGTTTGAAAGCGGCACTGTGGAAGGGAAGTAGGCTATGTACACTTTCTGCTCCCTGTTAAGATACCATGGAGCAACTTAAATGGGCAATAAAACCCTCCTCTTGTCAGGCCCTAGTGAAATGGGATGCAATGAAATTTAATCTCAGTACCCTCTTATTCTAGGACTCATATTATAAAGGAGAATTTGAGCAAGACCTCCCCTCTCCTCATCTCAAGTATTAAACTGATTGTATTACGAGGAGAGAATCTTTTCTTTTCCCTTTTCTATTTTGCTTTATCTCTTCCTCCTCAGAACACACAAGTAATCTTGCTCTCCATTGTGACTCACTAAACTGAATCTTTGGCTGGCTCTTTTTTTGTTTTGTTTTTTAGTTATTTAAAGTTCACCATCTGGTTTTGAACCCAATTTGGATTGGAGTGGGCTTTTTTTCAATTACTTTCCACTTGTGTGGTCAGAAGGTAATTTGGTCTAGCAAGAGGTACGTTTTGAAAGGTTTTCTTTCCTTAATGCCACTTTGTGCAAAATGGGCATGAGAACTAGAATGGTTCATTGATCCACTTGTGTGGCCATCTGTTGATAAGGCACCAAGGCCGGAATTCAGGTTATACTGCTACAGTAGATACATGAGGCTTATGTTGTATTTCAGTTTTCCAATAATGCTTGCTGTTTATGCATTTTTAGGCTTTGACGCAAAATGGAATGTTCTAAGTAACTACTAAAAGCAACCATGTTCATTAGTTTTTCTTCATTGCATTTGGTATTTTTCATAGGGATCGAAGCCAATTAAATACATTTTAGTAGATCTAGGGGTAGGCAACCCAGTGCCCTCCAGATATTTTGGACTACAGCTCCCATCAGCCATAGGCAGCATGGCCAATTGCCCATCGTTGGATTTATCTCTTGGTTTTAAACTTGCATATGTATAAAAGAAAACATTTCTGAACCAAGAAACATATTTTCTTTGTTTTTAGATGAAGTGTGCAAGTTGTAACAGCCATCATCTTAGAAGAGTCTTTTCTGTAGTGTGTGAGGCAGGGGAGGATGCCTTTTTAAGGATGATGTTTGTTATCTGCAGTTTTTATTAAAAAAACCCCTTACATTGAAAATAATATGTTTTATAATCTGCTGCCTGATTACTGTTTGAACTTTTGAGCTTTTTTTGAACTTCTGCATGTCTACACTGCTCAAGCTTCAATTTAAAAGAAAAATGAGCAAAATCAGGATGGTGGATCTCGAGTAATAAGCCTTACACTACTGTATTCTTCAGGCTGAACTCTGAAAATGCTCAAAGGTAACCTGTCTTCATATTGCTGTTTTCTTAGAATCTGGGGGAAATGCATGTGCAGCTTTTGCCCTTAAGAGGGAGGGACAGAAGAAGGGGGGAGGCACTCTGTGCATGCCCAGAAACAGGCCCGATGAAAGAGGGCAAATGCTCAGCCCTGGCACTTTAGTACAGGCTCCTGATGGAGCACTTTGTGGGTAAGAAGCACGGGCCAAGGCAGTCCCAGCTGGGCGTGTCCACTGACAGCCACTTACCTCCCCTCCTCAGCGATGCTACTCTTCGAGGAGCGTCAGCAACAAGAGGAGGGAAGCACCTCTCAGAGGACGCGGGCACCTGCTGGCTGCCAAAGGCATGCTGGGAGGTGTAGTACTGGCATGTAGAGTGGCTGATTTTAAATAATGCATGGGTTAGCAAACCAGGTCACTATTTGCAAACTAGGTCACTTTCTCTCAATTCTAACTCTGCTCCCACTTTCCTGACCTCTCACTAACTGTCTTTGTTCTCCTTCTACCTGACTTTCTCCAATTGCCTCTAACCCCGCCCACTATTCCATTCCAGCCTCAGTTGTCAGTCTTTCCTCCATTCACTCTTCTGTTTCGATGGTACAGTCAGGATTTTACATAAAAATCATAAACTTTATTTATTATTATTATTATTATTATTATTATTATTATTTATATAGCACCATCAGTGTACATGGTGCTGTACAGAGTAAAACAGTAAATAGCAAGACCCTGCCGCATAGGCTTACAATCTAATAAAATCATAGTAAAACAATAAGGAGGGGAAGAGAATGCAAACAGGTACAGGGTAGGGTAAGCAGGCACAGGGTAGGGTAAAACTAACAGTAGAAAGTAACAGTAGAAGTCTGCACAACATCAAGTTTTAAAAGCTTTAAAAGTTTTAAAAGCTCTGTCTTGGAATGTTGTGGTTTAGTTATAACAGAAAAAAGCAACATAAAAAATCTCATCAAGTTAAAAGGCCTTGGAGGAAAACAAATCATTTGGCACTGGAAATCCATTAATATAGTCACTAGGCAAGCCTGCCTGGGAAAAAGAAATCTATAAGCAGGGTGCCACAACTAAGAAGGCCTGTTCTCTAGTTGTCTTCCACCACACCTCAGATGGTGTTCAAAGATTAACGTGTTATTCAGGGACCTAGGTTTACGCCTACAAGTTCCAACATTACTTGGGTAATTTAATTTGTTTAAAAATTAACTCACAGGCCTAGCACCGGCCAACTACTTTAAGATGATTACCTTGCAGACATATATCTTAGGGGGCCTGAGCAATGGCGGGTATATCAGCTAGTGAGTAAGGAAAGATGGATGGGAGGTGCAGGTGGAGTGATGAGGAGACAGAGCTGTGTGCTGCATGGCCAGTCCTCTCCCACCTAACGTAGCAGCTGTTGTGATGGAGGATATGGTCCCATCTGTTGAAGTAAATTTCAAGTGTTGATCCACTTAACTTCTGTATATCAAATGGAAGTTTGAGCGTGGGGGACTCAATTTTTTCCTTCACCTCACACCAGCCCTGCTATGGATAATAGTGTTAAGTGATGTTACACAAAAGTTGGTATAGTGTAGTGTAAACTTCTCCAACCTGGTGTCCTCTAGATATTGGGACTATTACTCCCAGCATTCTTGACTCTGCTGGCTGGGGCTGATGGGAGTTGAAATCCAATATATGTGGAGGGCACTACTTTGGGGAAGGCTGGTGTAGTGCTAAGAGAATCCCCCCTGTTTAGCCACATACACACTGTGGTCCCAGATAAGGCCTTGCTTTGCCTCCTGTGGGAAGTGGGAGACAAAGAATATCCCTATATGTAGAGCTGTTGTAAGAATGATTGAGTTCTGAACACTTGAAATGCACTATGACTGAGCATCTCAAATGGGGATAGTATGTTGGGCCTGGTGTGGAAGGATCCCCTTCAAATCCTTCATCAGGTTGCAGGGTAGTTTTGGCTAGGTCACCCATCTCTCATCCGAAACTATTTCACAGGAAGAAGATACAATGTAATAAAGACCCGGTTCACATCTTTGGAATGAGCGAGAAAGGCATAACTATTTTTAAAATTTAATTTCTTTTTTAAAATAGTGTTCCATACTTGTGTTTTTTTTAAAAATAAAGGTCAGAGTTTTTGCTAATGAGCAGCCTTATGGGCTCTTTTGAAAATCTAGGAAATGGTTTTAACCCTTTCCTCCCATACCCCCTCCCCAATTATAACTTGCACTGGTATTAAATCCAGGATGGGGGTGTGGAGACAGGAACAGTATTTATACCTGCCCCACTTCCCCTTACAGCGGATCGAATAGTAGCCGTGTAGGAAAGGAATAAATCTCTGATCTTCAAAGGTTCCTCATGGGGCTGCCAATTAACAACATGGAAACTCTGGGACATCCTAAGCACATATGTAGTTTGACCCTGAGATTGACTGACAGATAACTAGGGATGTGTGTACTTTACAATTTGCAGGGAGGAGCCTAAACTACGTATATTTTGTGCTCCTTGTATAATTATGCATATGATTCATGTCTGCGTAATTCTGATGTGTGTCATTAACTCTTCGGCATACATAGTTCCTTCCTCCCATGAGCAGCGGCAAGGAACTATGAGGGCACCAGTGTTCTATCCTCTGCCCACTGGAAAAGTACTATACAACACTTCAGACTTTTTGGATTTCACAAGTCATTGCATACACTTTTGCAGTCAAAAGGGCCAGAGACCTTTTAAAATAAATAAATAAATACCGACATTCTTGAGATGCTCAATTTTGTAACCAATTTAACATTTGTACTTTTGCTGTGCTTTAAGAGAACTGTCCCCTGCTGGGGTGTGTGTGTGTGTGTGTGTGTGTGTGTGTGTGTGTGTGTGTGTGCTTCTTTTCTCCCCTTTCCTTGGAAGAGTTTCGTCAGTTTACTTGCTTGAACCATCTGATTTTGCCCTACTAATGTATTCCTTGTACCACACAGGGACATCTGGCAGAGCACACCATTCCCATAAAGGTGCATTTTCATGGCTAGTCTCTGCTACATGGATGAGTGATTGCATGAAGAATATACATGAAGATTGCATAAGAATATACAATCTTCCTTTAGTGCTGAAAGGCTGGAAGAATTTCAACTGATAAAAACTTAAGGATTTTGCCTCCATCCCCTTCCATGCCCTTCAGTGTTTCCTCACAATTTCCTCCTGCCTTCTGCAGATTTTCTAACTTGATTGTACTGATTTGTCTGTGGGTGGTGGTAGCAAGTCTGTTGTAAACAAGGTCAACCTGCTGGGGAGTGGTTGGCTTGGTAAGTATAGCTTTCTCTCAGTTGCTAGAGGAGTGGCAGCCCGATTTTTGCTTAGTTGTTAAGAGCTGTTTTTTAAACAACAAGAAGCAGCAATTTTTTTATACAACATGAAGCAGCAAATTTTAATGCCCCTTGCCTCAAATCTTGTATCAGAGTGTTCTGGCCTGGGTGCTTAGCAAGCTGTGTTGTCTGCCCCTGCCCCCCAACTAGAACAGTACAATGTGTATGTGGGGGATCTTTTTCCTGTGCTAACTTGGGGGAAAAAAAACCTCTTTTCATAGTTGAATGGTCGGGCTGGAAATTTGGCCTTCTTCATGGTCTCCATGACTTGCACCTATGGCTTATGTGCCTGCCTGGAACAGTCATTTGGAACATTCTAGAGCTAAACAGAGGTAGGCGTCCCACCCACCACTTGCCTCACAGATCCTTTTTGTCGCTGCAATGACTAGCAGAATCCTGAGACACTAAAAAGAGTTGTTTTTCTTTCTCTCTTTTCTTCCTTTCCCATTTTCTTTGAGTTTTTCTTTTCTTTTCTGCCCCTTTGGGGCACATGGGCTCAATGGTCTTCTTCAAAAATTGTACCTGCTCTGGTAGGAAGATAGTGTTGACTGACTTTGCCTGGGAGAGGAGCACAGTGTAGATTCCTGTCCACACGGTTAGGCCTTTATGAAGCTGTCCAGGACAGCATGCCTCCTCTGCGCCCTATTGTTGGAACATCAAGGCAGCAGATATGGCTGCACTGAACTGGCCCTTGCATACTGCCTTGGCAGCCATTTGCAAGAACCGAGCTCCAGCTTTCTCTCAGCTTCTTCCAGTGCACAATATAATGGAAAGCACTTCAGAGCAACTGTCCCTGGTATTGAGAGTACCAGCCCTTGCCATACTGACAGCTTTGGCTGTCTCCTTGAACCAATAGCTGGAAAATGACCCTTTAGTATCTACGGTCAAAACCAAACTTGTGAAATAAACGAAGTCCCAAAACAAATGCCCCACTAACCCTTGAACTTTAGACCTAAAAAACAAAAATAAGATAGTTCATTGGATAGAGACTAATATCGAACTTGAGCCTACAACAGCTCCAAATCCGCCACCCTCGGAACAGACGGCGTCTCAAACTCTCCGATCCTAGAGAAACTGCAATTCCCATGAGACCATAATTCTTTGGATGATATCCAGTGCCTGGGTTCGGTATCAGAAAGTGAATCCAGGGAACATTTCTTGCTGGAGCCATACTATTACCCGTGAGACTGCACTCCACGGAAGTATAGCAAACATCTTACCACACCTCGAACAGAAACAAAGTGCCTCTAACAAATGCCAAGCAACCCCCATCCAGCACCTTCTCAATCTCATGGCCTCCACCACTGCAGTAACTCCACTAGAATGCCTCTGTATGAGACGCTGCAGTCTCAATGTACCTCCTCCAGGGACTATTTTCTTTCTCTTCTTCCCCTACTTGTTTACTAGTGACCTGCAGATGTCATTTCAGAACCTGGAAATGATCTTTACTAATTAAAGCTGATTCTTCTGCTATTCTGGACCTGCATATCTTTAAAATGAAAGTAATACATTAAAAAAATCCTCTGACATTACAAAAATAACACCGCAAATCAGAAAATAAGCCCAGGTATGATTGGGAATTCAGATCTGGGAAATGGTGTAAGAGGAAAGGTTTAAAAGCCATTCCCCCAGAGCCCAAGTTTAAATTGTGCCTTGTTCCCTTAATGTTTGCATTTGCCATTTGGGGGGAAACTCATGGGAGATCTAATTTCACCTTTTGTGACATTTATGCCTGCATTTGGCTCTGAATGAAAACAAATGCTTTCTAATCTCTCCACAGCCCACTGCAACCTTTTCATATACCTATTGTCTGCAACTAGCTCTTGCCACCTCTCACTGTAATGTTACAAATTGTTGTCATTTTATAGGTGAGACGTTGACAGGGAGAGCAAAAAATAGTATTCAGTTTGCCCAGGGCTATGCATAGCTAAATCTGGTTGGCTCAGTTTCAATTCACATTATATCAACATGCTAAGAAAATAATACCATAACTAATTATCTCTTGAGTTATAACTTCTGTTTTAAGCTAAAAGGTAAATACAATTGCCTCTTCAATTGTATGGTTAGGGAGTATATGTAAAGGAGGAAAGGCTCCGGCATCTTTAGCAGTTGCATAGAAAAGGGAATTTCAGCAAGTGTCATTTGTATGCACGCAGCAGCTGGTCAAATTCCGTTTTTATCACAACAGTTAAAGCTGCAGGAGCTATGCTAAAGTGACCAGATACAAAAGAGAGTATGTTAAAGTTACAGAAGCCCTGTCCTCCTTTTCATATGTGGCCACCCTAATACTTACACCTAGTGCTTCTGTCACCAGTGATATAATTATAATTAAGACTGTTAAGTAGAGTTACACTGACTTTGGAAGGTTATACATTAATATGGAAGGATTGCCACTAGTGTTCTTTATTTTTATTTTTTAAGATCTATAAATGTTACCTGGTCAGTCTATAGGATCTTAAATAGCAACTTGTGAAATGATTTCCTGTTGCTCTATTCATTACATTGAACACAATAATTTCAATCCCAGAATTATTTTGTTCCCCAATTTTTCAGAAGAATACCCAATGAAAGCTCTGTGTCTTTGTAAAATAAGTCACTTCACAAGACTCTAGCAATTTGCTTAATCAGGGTTGGATTCCCCCCCCCCCCCAAGCCACGGATTTGCCTTAAAACATTTGATGCTTTTGCCTACGAATTTGAAATAGTTATCTCCCTCAGCAAGGTTGGCACCTCAGAATGTGATTTTTGGTTTCTAAGTTTAGGAATATAGGGAGATGCCTTATACTGAGTCAGACCCTTGGTTAAGCCAGCCCGGTATTGTCAGCACTGACCTGGAACAACTCACCTGGGTTAGAACATAAGAAGAGCCGTGCTGGATCAGGCCACAAGCAGGACACAGGCACAAAAGCATCCCCCGCCAATGCTCCCCAGCAACTGGTGTACATAGGCTTATTGCCTCTGATACTAGAGGCAGCACATAGCCACCAGGACTAGTAACCATTTGGCATGTCTACACCAGCCCTATATCCTGGGATTGTCCCGGGGTCATTCCTGTGCATCCAAATGCCACACAGGGGATCCCAGGAGCACACAGGGACGATCCCTTCATTTTCCTGGGATAACCCTTAGGTGTTATCCCATTGATAGCCTTTTCCTCCAGGAATTTATCCAACCCCCTTGCAAATGAACTCCCTTTTAAAGCCATTCAGGTAGGAGTTTTTCCTCCCTCACCTGGAGATGTGGGAGATTGAAATGGGGACCTTCTGCATGCAAAGCAGGTGCTCTGCCACTGAGCTATGGTCCTTCCCCTTGTGATGCTCATGTCTAGGATTTAAAATGTGTGTTTCCTTTTTTCTGGAACAGCACAAGTATTTTATGTAGGGGATTTCTATTTGGACATTTTGCATTTCTACATTAAAGGTGTGCTTAGTGTGTTTAAAATTCAAGCTCCATTGTGTAGTGGTGGAAGTCTCCAAGGTGAGTTTTTTCTTTCTTTCTTGGCCTTCATTGCACAAGTGCTTACAAAGCTCTGGTGGGTGGGGAGGAGAGAGGAAAATTAACGGTGTCCAGATTGCAATTAAATTCACAAATGAGTTTTGGGGAACACAAACTTGGAGAAACGAGCTACTTGGAATGTAAATATGGATAAAGAACACACCCTGGGTTCTGCAAAAAAATTTCCAGGGTGGTTCATTTGTGTTCAAATTGTGGCTGATTGAGAGTTGGCTGTTACATTTTCATAATGTAGGTTTCATGTTGTGTAATGGTCCAGATGTAGTAGGGAGATAGTGGTGCTTTTAAGATTGTGTAATTTAAATGCTGGTTGGGATTCCTTGTGATGGCATTTATTACAATATTTAGCTTTTGGAGGCAAAGTAAAGTTACTAGCTTGTTCATTTTAAGAAATATGTGGGATTTTAGGAGAATTGCAAATGAATTCTTTGAGAGTCATATAACTACTTGAATATTCCCCACCCCCACTCCTGTTTGTCCATTAAGTTAGCAGATGTTTCTCCGTGTTACTGTAGGTTTTCACTATCTTTGACAGGAGCAGAATCTGTTTAACATCCGAGATTTAGATTAATGTACATTGATCTTGGCAGGAACAATGTAAACTCCTTGTGCTTAACTAATGCAGTAACAGAACTGCAAATTGTTGTATTAACAAAGCAATTAATTAATAAGTCAGAACTCAGTGTAAACCCCTTAGGCAGTTTACAGCAATACCGTAGTCTCATGTGCATGAAACAGATGCTGTGCTTTCATATCTGACACAAATATTCTCGTCTTTGGATATTTTAGAAGTATCATTTTTTTTATCAGGCTCTTGATCTGATGTGGCAGGTGTCAGTAGTGGAGATGGGAGAAGCTTTCCCTTACTTTTTGACCCTGATAATGATGTTCCTTCCATAAGCAGTGTATGGTTTACTAAAATGGTTTAAGGGCCTCTTTGCACTAGAAAGCTCCTGCAGGCTAGTGCCAAGGTGAAGTTGATTTTGATGTGTGCTTGACCTGAACATTCCGCTGTGAAGAATCTGGGAATGAACAGGCATAGGTGCGTTACAGAACCTGGATCTAGCACTTTTGAAGGGCTGTTTCCTTTCTATTCTGCATCATGGTACAAAAATTTAGTATAGAGTTCAAAAATCCAATGTTAACTAAGACATTGATGTCATGGTTCTTATATTTGGGCCAAACTCAGACGGTCTTTGAGCATGCCTGCTTGTCTGCTGCATCTCTCCATTTCCCCCCAGGATAATAGGTGATGCATGTGCACAGATGAAGCCATTTCTACTCATTCGCTTTTGTAAAAACAATAAAAAAGGCTAATTTGTAGGATTGTGTTGTAGTTAAAGAATTTGAAGGGCAATGTTAATCAACAAATAAAGTCTGCCTGCATATCCTGGGGCTATGCAATTGCCCTGGCATAATTTTTAAAGCATGCAGAAACTTCATAAGTCGCCAACAAGTGGATCTAATATATTATAAGAGCAGTGAAATGTGCAAGCAGTGTGAATTGCTTTGTCAGAATTACACATGGCAACTTACAGTGCAGGTAGCTTAAGTCACAAGGAGAAAAATGTGTTTAGCTTGTATATGCACTAGTTTCTGCTTTATTAAAAACACACACATAAAACCCCCAATGCAACTACTATGCCTTAAAGCCCACCATGGATGGTGATGATATCATCATCATCATCATCATCATCATCATCATCATCATCATCATCAATAATAGTAGTATTTAAAGACAGGAAACATTTGCTAGAAAACAAATGGATCCAGAGTGCAAAACTGCAAAGCAAGAGGAGTGTAGCTTTTCTTTCTCTGTGGCTTGCTTTCTGTGCAGTCAAGGTCATGTGTCCATTATTGAAAAGGTGCTGCAGTTTGACCTTGCTCATTTCTTCAGGAATAGGGGGGCTTCATCTAATGCTTATCTGATAGCTTCTCAGAACCTCCCTCTCTCCTCTATTTCTCCTGACCTCATTTTCACATTCACTATATTGTTATATCCTGTTACTGCAGACCTTCCTGACATCTGGAGATATGTGTTTGGAGAAAGGAGCACAGAGGTCTTGAACTGGGTATACGTTTGTTTAAAATGTTAGGATAAGATCAGTGGATGATGGTACACATTAATCACTTTGTGCCTATTCTTTCAGATTAGAAGAAGAAAATTTCTATGTAACCAGGAGGGTTTCTACGTAACCCTAACAATTGTTTGGGCTTGTTAGCTCATTGAGGAATCCATAATTACCTCTTTTCCACTTCTCTTCTCTCCCCCCCTCCCAATGCCCTACATGTTACAAATTAATAATTTTCAAAGGGCATCAAAATATAACTCTAAATTTGTGTCTCGTCCACCACCACTCCATATGGTAATTCACCACCTGAGAGTATATAGTTGTGTTGTGAATTGTGCACACTCTTTGGTTTATTCATCTGAGCTGCCCCATTTCTCTGGTCTTATCACTTATTTCTTGCATGTGCAATTTAATCCCAATATCCCTTTTATCCCCTCGGAACAAATGGGAAGTAATCCATATCTCCTGTAGATAATGTTCAAAGCTTTTGTTTAGAGCAGGGGTCCTCCAATCTTTTCCAGTATGTGGGTGTATTTGAAACCCTGACAAAGTGCCATGGGCACCAGTGACAAAATGGCCACCATGGGGGTGGGAAATCAGGTCAGAAAGACAACACCACCAAAATAGTTTGAATATTAAATAATTCAATAACAAATAAATAAAACAGAAATACAAACATCCAAACATTATCAACAAATAGTTGATAATGGCCCCTGCCGCAAATGGATGGGGCAGCCAGCAGGCCCAGAAATTTAGCCCACACATTGAGTAAGTGCACAGCAAAATCCTTCTTTGCACAGGCTCCCTGCATGCACCAAACAACATCCAGAGTGCCACAGCAAACATAAGGCAGGTGGCCATGGGGGAAGAATGAGATGTGTCCCACATCACCACCACTAGGGTGACCATATTTGGGAAACCAAAAAGGAGGACAACGTGGCACCAGTGCAGGAGAAGGCTAGATCGGCTTTGGGGGCAGGTACTGGGACGCCTTCCTTGAAGTCCGGAACATGTCTTCCAGCTCCTCCGCACAAGGCCATTTTCGGCCTTCTCCTGTGCTAGATCGGTGCTGAGGGGAGGGCTGGAGGAACATGTATTCCAGCCCCTTTCCCCAGTGAATTGGGACCCAGTCCCAATTGCCTTGGAGACCACTGTTTTTTCAGAGGTCTCCAGGGTTTCCCGGTGCATCTGGTCACCCGGTGCATCTGGCCCACCACCCCAAACACAAAAACCTGGAGGTAAGGCAGTGAGGGTACATGATTGAATGGGCTAGACATTCATTGCTTTATCCACTCACGCCCAACAAACAAACAGAAGGGGACAGAGGACAAGCACCGCATCTCCCTTCACACAAAAATAAAGGGTTGGAGACCAAGCACCATCCCCTCACCCCAGAAAATGTAAGTATGTGAGCAAGCAGGCAGGAAATGCACTCCCTTTGCCTGTGCTCCCATCTCAGATGGAAAAGTTCCCAGCCCATTCGGTCCTATCCCTGTTCTGCCAGTTTGCATTCACGGGAACGCTTACTTTCCCCTTCCAACACAGCCACCCGCTGCTCATGCTCACTCCTAGCAGGCACAGAATGGGAGTAAGGATACTGGTTTGTAACCTATTACTTTGGCCAATCAAAGAGCAAGGTGTGTGTCAAAACTGCAATTGAGGTATGTAGACCAAAAATTATAGAGAAACCAGGTCTATAGACTTAAAAATACAGAGCAACAAGGAAGTTAGCAGACTTACCATATATACATAGAAATCACTATGAAGATACAATTAAAGGCCTCGAGGGTGAACCTGTGCCCTCAGAAGCCCTGTTGGGGATCCCTGGTTTAGAGGCTAGGGCAGAGATGCAGAAATGGTTTTATGGGGAGAGAAAACACCTCAGAAAAGGTATTACTTAATACTAGTGCTTTTTATGTTTAAGGTTTTAGAGATCTGCAGACTTGACTAGCATCGTGTCACTGTGGCAGGATCTACACTACTGCTTCAAAATGGTTTATAACAGTAGTGACAACTGTTGGGGCCCAGGACACACTCCATATACAGTTTTCAAACCGTTTCCAAAGTGTTATATCCTGCTTGGTGTAGATCTGGCCTGTATTCCTCTATTCTTTAAAAAAAAACGAAAACAAATGGTGGTGGGACAGAACAACTCCATCCTTCTGCCAAAGTAGTCCATGTAGAAGGTGGGCATGTACAATCTCTTCATGCCGCATGTGTCCTACCAGCCCACCCACCAATATTCTCTTTGGCAGTGGGGATGGTGGCTTGCCTTAGGCCTCTTAGGGTGGGGGAAGAACCAGAACAAAATAAAATCTTTGCACTCTGTCTTCCTCTTGCAAATCATCCTGCATCATCTTCCAACGCAAATTGTTTGTGGTCTATACATGTACTACTGTTATGCCAAATGGATAGTTGTCTGGTGGACAGTGCTGTTGTTCTGTCATCAAATCTCCTTGAATCTACAGCACTCTCTTTGCCTTATCACCTGTGTTGTAACAGTGCAATTTGGCCATATAGTTGGTACTATGATATCGGATCAGATCAGCCAGTAGCATCAAGAAATGTGTTCTGGGAGTAACTCGAATTTAATTCACTAAGGGTTACTTTAACATTTTATGGGGCTTTGAATGACACCTGTGAGTGTAATTTCAGGCCCCTTTTCAACAGCAAGAATGGTATAAATTGCTGTTTATAAGGAAGGAGAAAATTACTTCCCATTAGCAGTAGCATCAACTGATGATGGAATTTGCTATCCCACACTTCTTTGCAATATATGGTGCATGGGGGATGATGTGTTAAATAACAACTACATTGCTGTAGCCAACTATTTCTATCTCTCAAGACAGAATGGATTATTCAGAATATGGGATCTGTCTAGACTGTTTATGAATCACTGGGTTGGAAGTGAACCTTCTAGAACCTTCTAGTGGAAACTAAATGAAACTATGTAGAAGTGTGTACCATACAATAGGAAGAGCACTTCTAGTGGTTAGTAGTTTTCATTGTTTAGTCTAGTGCTTTTTGAATGTTCAAAGCATGTCACATAAAATTATTTAGTAATCTGAGATAATTCCAGCAGTAATCTAGTAGTAAAGTTCTAGTTTTGAGACGATTGAAAACAGGATGACCAAACCTTTAGTGAAAATGTGTAGTTTAAATCAGGTGAGGTAATCTGGTGCCCTCCAAATGTTTTGGACTACAACACCCATCAGCCTTAGCCTGTGGTAAGTGTTGGAGTTCTAGTCTAAAACATCTGGAGGGCAACAGATTGCCTACCTCTGGTTTAAATGCTTGTTTTCTTTCTCTTCAAAGTCTTTGGGTCATGCTAACATGGGACTCTTGGGGCATGTCTACACCAGCCTTTTTCCCCGGGGTCATCTCTAGATCGTCCCTGTGCATCCAAATAACACACGGGATCCCAGGGGCAACCAGGGACGATCCCTCCATTTTCATGGGATAACTGGTTGCCCAGTTACTCAATTTCCCCCACAGTCCCGGGACCATCCTGAGGACCGTGGGAGGTGTGGCGCCAGCTCCCAGCTTCTCCCTTCCTCTTCGCAAGTAGCGGGGCTCTTAAAATGGGCACGGAGCTGCACGGGGACAGTCTGTGCCCATCAGGGGTGGGAGGGAACAGTTCAAAGGTGTTTTTTTTTAAAAAAAACTTACATGCACTGGAGTGTCTCCATTCCGGGGGAGGGGGGGATGGCAGCCACGACATCCCTCTTCCCTTCCAGGATGTCGCATGGCCATCGCGGAAGCAGGTAAATACGCGATCCTCCCCCTCCCTCCCTCTACACCCTTAGGTGTAGACATGCCCTTAGCTTTTTATGCTTTTTCAGCATAATTATGTGACCAAAATAGTTTGAGATGGAAAATGAGAACCAAATATACAGAAGATTAAAGAAAGAGTACTGCAATTATTAGGCCATGGTTTGATGCATTGTTCATGATGATGCATGTGTTAGTGTTTGCACCTATTATACATACATTGAGCAACCACAAAAATAGGATTAGGTTCACAATATAAAGTGCATACTTGGGCCTTCACAAATCAAGTTTTCCTTAGATATACCTAGTCAACTCCCAAGAACTTTTTAGGAGGCCTTACTGGTCCATTCCACAGCCTGTAGAATGTCACCAAGTACATAAGCAGACTTTCTCAGTGGTGGCACCCACTCTTTGGAATATTTTCCAAGGTGCAATTTGAGAGGCAGAAAACATGACAGATTTTAAATGCCTCTTGAAAATGCACCTGTTCACACAGGCTTTCCCTGACCAGTGAGAAACACGGTTCTATTGTTTTATTGTTTTATTGTTAAAATTATACAATATTTTAATTGTTTTTAACTGTTCTTTATTATTTTTATCTTCTTTCTATGTTGTTATGTTACATTTTAATGTAACCTCTTAGGGATTTTAATATATTAAGCTAAGTGGTATAGAAGTTTTATAAATAAAAAAAGAATATTGTTAACTGTTTGATTTAAATGAAAATATCTAGAGATATTTTCCACGTAACCCAATAGATTCTCAAATGTATTGAAGATGTCCTACACTTTTATTGGTTGTTTTTTTAAATTATATTTATAGCCCATCTTCCTTTTGAGGAGTTCAAGGCAGCGTATTTGACCCCGCCCCCATGCACACAGATACAAACACATTTTATCTTCACAATAGCCCTGTGAGGTAGAATAGGTTGAGAGGTTATGACTAGCCCAAGATAACTCAATGAGGTTCATGGCTGAGTGCGAATTTGAACACCGGTCTCAGTCCTACTCCAACACTTGAACCACATTGGCAGTTGCAATGGAAATTGATGGAAAACAATAAATGGTTTTGATTAAAATTTGTTAGCTTCATCATCATATCCATAAATAAATAAATAAATAAATACATTAGTGCAAACGTCCAAACAGCAATTAAATACAGCATTGTAACTGCACAAGCTGAATCACCCAAGTAGGCAGCTAAGTTCTATAACGTTTGACTTATAGTAATAAAATGTGTGGCTTGTGCATTAAAGATACTTTATTCTAATTTCTGCTTGATTGTTTTTTTCAAATGAGTAGTGGAAAGTTATTAAATCACTGTTTGTGTTGCTTTGTTGTAAGTTCTTGCATCTCTTTGCTCTTTGCTTTCAGAACGTGGTTCCAATTAGAGTGGCGATGTGGTTCATAGCATGACAAGCAGATTAACATGCTTTTGAATGTATTTTTCCCCTTGCTTCTCTTCCTGGTTCCCCCCCCCCCACTTCTGTACTTTACTGTACTTGTACAAACCATGCCTTTAAATCCTGCTTTGCAATCTTAAGTCTTCAAAAAAATGAGAAGGAAATCCATCTCTCTGAAGCGTAAATTAATGAAGATTAACTGTAGCACTTTCCTTCTGGATATTTTGGTTCTTTACACATTCACATACTTTATGCATAGGAATATCTACTCCAGCTTTTCTCACAGTTGTCTTTGGTACCTAATGTATGTAGGTACTATATTATGAGTAATAACCTTTATCTAAAAAGGAGAACCAGCCTTGGTAAAGTCATGCTGGGATAATCCAAGGACATTTCCTGCTATTTCCGTCGCAAACTGGGAAGGGAATGGTGGCTTTCTCTGTACAGCACCATGTACATAGATGGTGCTATATAAATAAATAAATAAATAAATAAATAATAATAATAATAATAATAATAATAATAATCCTGATGCTTATGATATCATGGAGCCTTTCATCAACATAGTGCTCATCACTTTCCCCTCCTCAGTGGGTGGGGGGTGTCAGGGCATGGTTGTGGGCTGTGAGAGCAGGTGTCTGTGCCGATGTGAATCAGTAGCTGGTAATGCTTTAGTATTTTTAGTATCTCAAGTAAAAAGTTAAAATGAGTTCCCCACACGTACACGAACCCATGTATTTTTAGCAGCATACAGAGGTGGAAGTTATCTTGGAATTTGTTTCACAATGCAACTGCTCTATGGCAACTGTTGTTGATTTACTGTTCCAGAAGTTTATTCAAGACAAGTGAATGAAAAAGCGAGCCATAGTTTTTGCTCCATCAGCACTTTTTGCTCATGTATGAGTGCCCTGAAAAGGAAGTGACCACATGGACAGGTGCCCTCTATAAATAGCACCACTTAAGGTGGCAACCCTAAAGGTACGAGGGAGTAGATAGATAAAGGTTTCATTGTTTCAACCAGTGGTTACAACAAGCATAGTAAAAACATAGATAAAATCAGATAAAACAAATCATACGTTCTGCAAGGTCAGAAAATTTGCTCTATACATTTGGGCTGTAAAAGCGAAGTTGGCCAATGCCAATAGGACAGTCTTGGTATCGCATGTAAACAAAAAGTGTATTCTTTCTGAATCGGACCAGCTGGACTTTTTCTCAAGAAAACAATCTAAATATTTAAAACAAATTTGGGGATAGGGCAGTAGAACAAGTAGTGAGGCAGATCCTTTGCCGCTACGGCAAGGACAGAGTCTCGAGGCATAAGGAATTGTATTAAAATGCTTCTTTAATTTGTTGCATCTTTAATCGTGTAAGGGCTGATCTAAGACGAAGATTAGAAATTAAGAGTCAGCGTTCACGTTCGAATTTAAGCTTATACTTGAAACTACACAAAGATCCATTTGGATAGAAACACTATAGACCCTCTCCTTAAAGACCTCTTTGCTGTGAGCTAAATTCAAAGTAGTAAAGTATTGAGAAGAAAAACCATAATATTGAACTTGAGGAATTCAGTTTTTGAAAACAAGATGATGTATTTGATGAATTAGCTCTCATTTGCTCTAAAAGACACATTTTAGGTAATCTGGTTAAAGGGGAGAAAAAAATTTGAGCCAATAGATAAAGGCCCTGATGACAGTGATAGATTTAACTGCTATTATGCTGGTTTCTGACAGTAAAAATGAAGCAGGATTGTTACACCTAGAATTGTCTGTAGCAATTTATTTTGAAACATTTCCATTTCATATGAAAATTTCAGAGCTCATAATTCTCCATACCTAAACTGAGGGATAAGTTTTGATTTCAACAAGGTTAGCAGTGAGCATAGTGGGGCCTTATCATACATATGATTGCAATGTAAAACTTAGCTTCCTTATTATCAAGCTTACAATTAAACTCCTCCCTTGATTTAACTTTCCTTTTAGTAAGAACAGAGTGGGAATTAAAGTTCTTTTGGAGTTTGCTGAATTGAAGAGCTAGAGTAGTGCTGCTTTCCACAACATGGGCCCACCTCAGATGTGTTGAGACTACAATGGCGATCATTCCTTACCAGCACAGGGATGATGGGAGTTGTAACCCTGACACATTTGGAGGGTGCCACGTTAGGGAAGGTTGTAGTGTAAGCTGCTCTGGAGGATTGGGATGCCCTCTGAGTGGAATATAGCAAAGAGTGCTGGTGCTGCAGTTGGGGGAGGGGAGAGAATCACTGGAGCCTCCTTGTGCCAGCAGAAGTGGCTTCCATTCATGCATTGATTCTAAAAAACTAATGCAACGATTCTAAGAAATAGTTATTTATTTATTTATTATTGCATTTATATCCCACCTTTTTTCCTCCAAAGAACCTAAGGAGGCTTACATAATCCTCCTCCTCCTCCTCTCCATTTCTATCCTCACAACAACAACCCTGTGAGGTAGGTTGGGCTGAGAGTCTGTGACTGGCCAAAGTCACCCAGTGGGTTTCCATGGCCGAGTGGGGACTAGAACCTGGATCTCCCGACTCCCAGTCCAACACTCTAGCCACTATGCCACACTGGCTCCACAATGTTTAAGTTATATGATTTGACACCAGAGGAGTTGAAATGTTTAGACTCTGATAACGCAAAAGGAGGTATAAATTGGGGTTTAAGAAATAGCTATTCAAGAGCATATGAAGCCTGTTTATAACACTGTTTTCCAGTGGTTTCGCTTTTTAAAGAAACAGATCACAACCAGCTGCTTTGTTTTCATGACCTAACAAAACAATGGCAACAATTTATATAGAAGGGAGATTTACAAAGATCCTGGAAGTATGCAGAACATTATTTGCTGTGCTATCTACCTTACGGGATTTTTGGCTAGTGTTCCTGGGAGGGCTTTTAGAGCGTAAAGATTTTGATAACTGTTGTCCAGTCATGATAATGCTGTGTCTCATAAAATAGCAGCATATGCTTTATATAAGCAGATATAAACTTGTACAGGCGGATGGTATGCCTTCAAGTTAATGCTCCTATTTTTGATGATAGATTTTTTACACGTCTGATTTATTTTAACTTGGTGAAGGCTGTTTTGTTTAACACTAAGAACTGTTTGTTACTCTGTGAAGGCCGACCACTCACTCTCACAGAAATGCCAAGTTCCGCTGTCAGTTTCCTAGAGGTATAGGGCAGAAGCCTGTCTTTACTCTGTCTCTTTAAGGTCATTAGACATATGAATAATATTATCACTTAATTTGTCAAAAATTATCTTATTTGTTTCCAATTCAAATTCCAACATGCTAATTTTTATGGCAGTGTTGCATACATGACTTTTCCAGCACTGAAGGGCTGGATTGGCAGCTTGCCAGGAGCCTCAGGCTTTCACTGAATTTGCATATAAATTTACACACGATTTTAATTGGAGATAAATGCACGTCTTTTATTTATAGAGCACATAAGTGTAGATAGTTTCATACATTTCAGACAGAGAGGAGAGGCAAAAATCTGTCTTTAAGTATTGTTGGATTACTAGTAAATAAACCTCTAGCTAATACAACATGATGCCCACAAAAAAATTGTGAAAATAAATTGTTTTAACTCTACCCAGCTTGTGCACTGCCGTTAGGATAATGGTAATTAAGTTGAAACTTTGAACCGGCAATCTCTTACCAACCAAGCAATAAATTCTTTAGATCTTAGACCCAGAATCCACCTACTTTGACTGAAAGTTGTATGCACTAAAGTATTTGTCTAACAACCTAGATACAGAACAGGACTATTTGTGCTAATAAATGTTTCCATTCATTGTAAGGAGACAATTTGGACTGATGTCCTTTGCTTCAGTTACTCATGCACTTGTTACATCCAGATTGGGTTAATGCAATGCTCTCTATTTAGAACTGCCCTTAAAGGCAGTTTGGATACAAAATGCGGACCCCTCAGGATGCTGGTAAGAGCAAGGTGGTTAGCTTGTAGAACACAGAACCTATACTACTTATACTGGTTACTAATTTGTTTCTAGGCATAATTTAAGGTGCTGTATAAAGCCCTTAAGCATCTGAGATCTAGTCACCTAAAGAACCATCTTCATCCGTAAGAACATATTTGAGCTCTAAAATTTTGATCATCTCCACATTAAATCAGACCTATTTGGTGAGTAGCAGGGACAGAGCCTTCTCTGCGGTGGCACCAAGGCCGCAGCTAGACCTAAGGTTTATCTTGGGATCATCCAGGGTTCACCCCTGCCTGAGCACTGGATCCCCTGTGTGTCACCTAGATGAACAGGTTTGACCTCTGGACGATCCAGGGATAATCCTTAGGTCTAGCTATGGCCCCAGACTCATGAAATCCATCAAACTCCTTCTCTTTGTGCTTTCAAATGAACATTGAAAGAAAAATATTCTAGAAAGCTTTTAATTTTTTTAAATTTGTCCATAGGCTGACCTGTTTTACCCCTGCATTTTTATTTTTATATTATTATTATTATTATATTTGTAAGTCAACGTAATTTTTTTAAAAAGTGATGAATGTGTAAAATAGTTACGATCCAAAAAATGCATAGCACATATGTAATTTTATTCAACTTTTTTGTATAATGCAGTAACCATGTTTTAAAACAGTGAATTTCCTAGCTATGTCTTTCACTGCAACTTTTTCCTTTTTATCGGAAGGACCTAGAAGAGCATACCCTTAGTATGTATGCCAAGATCCAGGAGTCTAGGCACCGACAGATCTTTTATTATGCATCTTTCATTACCATAGAGAGAAGAAGAAAGATATTCTGCCTTCCCTACCCCAAGAGTTCAAGGCAGCATACATGGTTTGCCCCCATTTTATCCTCACAGCAACCTCGTGAGGTAGGTTAGATTGAGAGACCGACCATCCCAAGGTCACCCAGTAGCCGAGTCTGGATTTGAACCTGGCTGTTCCCATTCAGCCCACATTACTAACCAAGGAACAATGTGGCATTGTGGTTAGAGTGTTGATGGACAAGGAACACCTGAACACACTGAGGTTCAAATCCCCACTGGCTGTGTTCAGACGTCACTTTAAGCCATGATGGGTTAATAAGCTACTCACAGGACCTTATTTTGAAAATAAGATACTGTTATCCCCCACACCATCAGACAAATAATTAAGCTACAGTGCATAATCTGACTCATCCTTGTCCCCTCCGGCCCCAGCAGTGGCACTGTTGCACCCATTGACAACATCACAGCACCCTGTTTTAACCTGCCACAATATCCCAATGAGAGGAGAGAGCTTAATTCAGTGCTTCTAGCATCACCCTGATGGGGCGTGGCTCTAAGGTGCAGAAAGTATGGTGGTGGCCCTAAAGCACAGGAAGTATGCTGGATTGGGACCAAAGTTCATACACAGCCTCCCCTAGTCAGAGAGCATCCAAAGCACCATTAAAACCCTGTGTGATTACACACAAAGGAGCGAAAACTCTGGGTGCACCAAGGGGGTGGTGCAAATAAGCCCTTGGAAGTTTGCAGGGTTGGGATCAAGCTCCATACACAGCCTCCCCTAGCAGGGGTGTGCATGAGGCCCATTGAAAAGACTGCAGACTGACAAACTGACATGAGTGAAAGTACGTTTTTGCCAAAATGGGGGTGGGGGCTCTGACTCTGTGGAAGTTTGCAGGAGTGGGGCAAAACTTCATACATGGTAGCCCCTGGTAAGGATGCACACTAGGCAAAATGACAACCCTGTGCAGCTGCCACCACCCAATACTTGGGGAGGTTACAAAGTACACTGCCAGGGGAATGATTAGTGTGGGGTCAGGCTGCGAGTGCAATCAGATGCTAGGCAGATCATGGAAACAGAGATCTGCTGGCTGGAGGAGAGGCTACTCTGTAGGTGATCAAAATAACCAACTGACTGCCACACAGATGATAACCCATGATAGGTTGCATAACCCATTTTGCAGACTCTGGGTTCTCAGAGTGGGTTATATAAGCTATCGTGGGTTTAAAAAAATCCTGAAAGATGACATGATAATTCATGATAGGTTAAATAAGCCATCTTGGTTTATTTAACCCATCATGGGTTATCATGACGTACGAACCCAGTCAGTGGCTCTGCTGAGATGTAACGACACGCTGCGCTCACTAATATTTTCCACTCTTAGGAGGAGACTAGAACCTTCTGCTTCTATTTTGTGCCAAATCATAGATCTTTTTTCTGAATATTTTTATCCTGGTTTGAGGGCAAACTATGGTTTATTCAAACCATAATTTACTGCATTCTGATCAAATGGCTTGCTGTTCTGGACAAAACAGTTTGCTGCAAAGTGGAGGCAGGAGCTTCTCAGGAAGGAAGCAGAAGGAGCACGTATGTGAGCCTGGTGCTGGCTGCTGCTTGTTCTCATAAAGACAAATCATAGTTTGTTGACAGTATATGAACAGAACAGCCTACTCCAACCTGGTGCTTTCCAGATGTTTTAGACTGCAGCTCTCATCAGCTTCAACTAGTATGGGCAATGGTCAGTGATGATGGAAGTTTTAGTCCAAAACATCTGGAGGACACTAGAGTGGGGAAAACTAGAATAGACCCATTCTCTCTCAGTCTAATATGCTTTATTCATGGTAAATGAGAGAACTAAAAGGGACAGGAAAGGAAAGGAAAGGAAAGGAAAGGAACCTCTAGTGCAAGCACTGAGTCATTGCTGACTCTTGGAGGGACGCCAGCTTTCGCTGACGTTTTCTTGGTAGGCCTTATAGCGGGGTGGTTTGCCGTTGCCTTCCCCGGCCGTTATTACCTTTCCCCCAGCTAACTGGGTACTCATTTTACCGACCTCGGGAGGATGGAAGGCTGAGTTGACCCGAGCCGGCTGCCTGAAACCAGCTTCCGCTGGGATCGAACTCAGGCCGTGGGGAGAGTTTCAGCTGCAGAAACTGCTGCTTTACCACTCTGCGCCACACGAGGCTCTAAAAGGGACAATGTACTCTAAAATGTATATAATAATAGACTTTCGGATTTGGAGGATACCCAGGGAAAATTGAGTCACTACTGTATGTGGCATTTTTAGAAGTCAATATGAAGTAGTCTGAAATGCTTATTTTGTTAAGTAATCTAATGCTTTTTTTTTTAAAAAAAACCCTGCTATCCTGTTTGCCTCCAATAGATGAAGTTGCAACTATTTTTCTTTTAATGGTGGTAGTTAAATAATCCGTATAAGGTCTCCATATAGCACTAAATTTAAATGGTTCATTGGATTTCCCCTCCACATACCTCTTAATAATAAAGAACAGATGTTTCCTTTTGTCTAATAGTTACAGTTGCATCCTTCCATCTTTTATTATTACATTAATCACTGCAGCAATAAGATTATTACGTATAATCCATATAATGGATTTTGGAATATTGATATTTTAAGCTAATTTCTTTAAACCAGATTTCACATGAAATAAGTCTTCAGTCTTGTATGCCAGTTTGTCCATTAAGACTTATTTAGCTTTGGTTTGCAGACATTCAGTAGGGCTATTCCCCCCCACCCCTTTGTAATAGAAGCACTATAATCAGTTCATTGTACAGTAAATATGTTTTTTAGAAGCCACAGATTTAAATGACTACTTGTAGTTTTAAAGCAATGTAGAAGCATGCAGGTCAGTGAGTTCACATTCTAATGATTACTCGGACTGAAATATCTTTACTTGAGTAGGTGCAAGATCAATTCCAAATTTCCATAGCCTGGGGCCTTGGTTCTGGCTGTGGGCACCAGCTGAGGGACAAAAGGTCATAATGATTGTTAGCAACTTCTGGATCTTTAGAGATGGAAATTATGTGATAACAGTGTGTCCGGTCTCTGTGTGTGATCACAATAGTTTCAACCATATTCCCAAATTTGTCAGTAGCAAGAATTATACAATTATGCCAGAAGGACTATAGATTAATAACATCTTCATTGGTTAAATTGGAGCATTTAAATTAGGAGCCAAGATAGTAAAGTACCTCCACTTGCTAATATAACAAGGAACATAAATTTTCTCAACATTAGATTATTTTTTACTAGAAACCTAAATATGTCAACAAATTTTATCATTTGTAGTACATGTATTGTTGAGTAATGTATCATAGTCATTGCAAGATCTTTTGTAATTTTCTTGCAACTGATTTAATCAGTATGTGATAGGAAAATGTACCACTATTCTTTTTCTATTCAGTTAAAATATGAACCCTTGGGCAATTAATACTGTAAAACTGTTTCCAAATGTTTTTGTTGGAATCTGAAGGGTTGCTACTCTGCTGCAGGGCAAGGGAAATCTCCTAGTCCAAAATGTGGTAACTTGCAATGGCATTTTAAGTATATAAAGGTGTCATGTGTTTTTTAAAGGTGGGGGCAAGGGTTTAGCTTTCATGGCGCCTGTTCAGACAAGATGCTAAGCCATGGTTAGGCCGCTAACCCTTTTGCAGCAAAAGGTTAGTAAGCATGTTTAAACCATGGCTATGTAGCTACCATGGTTAGGAATGGTTCACACGACATGCTGAGTCATAGTTCATGTGACACGCTAAGCCAAAATGTTTAACCACCATGGCTTAGCGTGTCATCTGAACAGGGTCATAGTTGTGAAGAAAAACCTGAAGCTAAAGATGTAGAAACTAGAGAAGAGTCTGAATAAAGCATCCAACGGTATTTTCCTTTGCATGCCTCACTTTCCCTATGCCTCTTTATGATTGTTTTCCCCAAGTATGTCAAAGCCCTCTTTCTCCAACCTGTTATGAAAAAAAAATTTGTAGCAGTAATGTTGTAAGTTCTGTGCTGTGGGAGGGGAAAATCTCCTCTAAATACTATTTTTAAAAAAACCACTATGTAAAAGTCTGAAGATATCTAACATGTATAATGTATTCAAGCTGCAGAATTGTAGGACTTATTTTGAGCAAACGGGTAAGATTGCACTGTTGGGCTCCCATTTTATTGCATCTTACGTGCCAGACACAGTGGGTAACCATTCTCCTTGTCTTTTATCCTTACAATAAGCTTCTGAGAGAAATTGCTTTTATCTTCGTGGACAGTCCAGAGCATGTGTAGTCTATGAATCTGTAGTCTGTTTTTAGGGATTAGCCCTGTGTGGTTGAGAGGTATAGGCCAATGCTTCCTATCTGTCTGGTTTCCAAGGAGAAATGACTTCATCTCCAAATATGTATCATACAAAAAGTGTGTGTGTTTTTTGTGTAGTGATATTCCTAAAATTGAAGTATTCAGATTGCCATTGCCTTTGTGATGCCTGTATGTTGCCAAGACTTGTTTTTGTTTTCGCAAAATATTTGTCATACCTGGTGTTCAGCAGTGACTGTGCATGCTTTCCAGTATTTCATTTATTTCACTGTAGCTGGCACAACACTTTGTGTTTGGAAAATTTCTCATCTGCCTCAGGGAGGCCTCCTTTTTCTTTTCCTCTTGACTTCACTTAAAAATGTGTGTGTGTGTGTGTGTGCGTATGTGTGCGCTCATTGTAATGTTGCCATTTAGTGAACAATTTTATGTACAGTTCAGATATATGTACTGCGTGTTTGTTAAAAAAAAAGTAATTCATTCCAGAAGTGGAAAGAAATAGCTAGAAATACATTAACGTTAAAGTATTCTTTCCCCGAGGGGCTTTAATAGCTGTTGATGTAATTATTTCTCTATTTTGCCTTCGTATTACATGTATCTTTTGTCACAAGGCAGATTGCTTCTATTATGTACTAGATTCCTGAAATGTTTTTTGGGGGGAGGGGGTTCTCTTTCTCTATGGTAAATGATCTGATGTTTCTATAACCTTACACACAGTTATTTTCAAGGGACTATTTTTAGCTTCTCATTATTGGACGTCATCAGTTTATCGTAGCGAGAAATATGTGGTAGCTTAATAAAGAGCACTGTGTATTCCCCAGTCAAGAAGGGGTGCGAGGTTTTTTTGGTTTTGGAAAGGCAAAGAAGTTAAATCTTAGGAAGATGTGGTGGTGCATTATTGAGAGTAGTTAAAGAAAATTATGTAAGGATTGAAATTCGGTGGCCTCAGTTACAGAAAAGAGCAAACTTCGAAAAGATCTTTAAAAATCCTTTTATTTTAATATCTCTATTGATGGAAATAAATTCTCAAGCTCTTTAAATCCTTTGAGATTCTGAAGAAATTGCAGCTGCATAAAGATGAGAAGCAGCTGTTGATGGAAGGAAAAAACAGACTTGAAAGTCTAAAGTAGTTAATCAGATTGCTTTCCATATTTTGTATTTCAGCTTTCAGGAAATTACCCTCTAGTACACTCCCCGCCCCCTGCCCGTGCTTAGAGCTTGGCTGTATAGTAATATAAATATGATACAAATCAACATCAGCTCCATTTCTGGAGATGACTGTGAAAGTATAGACCTTGCAAAGCGGAATGTAAGTGTTTGTGTTTAAAAGAAACCTGCAGTGCAGATACTACAATTCATAAGACTTCCTTATGGAAAAAAACTTCTGAGCTAGTCTCTGACGTTATATTCTTAATAGCACTCCTTGACCAACATGCTACTTCCACAGGAAACCCTGCATTGTACAGGACTTGGCCTGGTGCCAGAATTTCCATGGGAAGACATGATGCAGTTTGTAATAGCCAGCAAAAGCCAGTGATGTCAAGTGGGATGAATCAAGTATCAATATGCTCCCAATCAGTGACTGATTTCTAACAGGAGCTGCATTTTCAATCAAGCTCGGGTCAGCGATGTTAATTCTGCATATGGACCGATGAGACAGAGCCAAAAGGCCCTTTCTCCTATTCCCTTGTGCAGAGCTCTCCCCTTATTATGGACTGTTGTGGGCTTTTTTTTGCAACTAACTATTGAAAGGTTGGGTTGCCCTTTCCAGTGTCAGTCTCCATCCCATCCCCCTTCGTGGTCTGCAATGTCTTGGAATAACAATAAAGCAAGTTTTTAACAAAGACATTGCCTTTAGAGTCTACCGGAGCACGGATTTTGGTTTGTACCATGCTAAAGTTCAGATTTTGTTTAGGGCCACAAGTGGACACAGGGACAAATGGTGTTTTAGTGGTTAGGTTTTTCTGTGTGGAAAGGTGCTTTTACATTAGCCTTTTTATTTCTCTTTGGTATTCCGAGGTATCCAGGTGCTATCGCTAACAGGCTAAGCCTACCAGTACTGTCCGTAGAATGTCTTTTTAAAGGTCTGGTTTGTAATGATTTTTCTGATGCTCAGGTCAGTTGCAGCGCCACCCTGTCCTTTTTGGACAGGCAGAGATCTACTGACTCACCTAGTACAGAGGAAATTGCTCTGCATTTCCTGCCATCATTAACTGTCCTCTGCCCATGGAGACCTTCCAAGTAGGATAATATTCTGTAGATTGGCTGAGGCCGGGAACTAGATCCCTTTCCCCCTTCTTCCCCCAAACAGCATTGAGGGCTTGCACATCTGCCATTACATATCCTGCAGCAATTTACATTTTGCGCTTAAGTACAAGTGCATTTTTGCACTATAATACAAATGTGTTAATAAACAATGGCCCCGTTCAGATGACACAGTTAGCCATGCTAGTTAAGGGTTTTTGGTTAAGCAGCAGGGTCAATGGTGTTCTCTGACATGCATTTTCATTAACCAGGTGCCTCCTCTAACCACATTGTGGTCAGCTTCACTAACCCTGTTCTGCAGCAGGGTTAGCGACACTAACTTTGGCTTAAGGTGTCTTATGCAATGCAGCTGTCGTTAAGGGGCTGAAATCATAGCGCTAGCAGTATAGAGTGGCCTAAATCGCACAACTGCCATCGCTCTTAGCACAAGGGCCGATGGGATACAGGGCGGAGGATTCCGGCACTCATCTAACTGCTTTGTGGTTAGTGTGTGATTAAGGAAACGGGGCCAGACAGGGTTAACGGAGTTGCGTGTAAGTGTACGGCTTGTGGTTAGTGGTTAACCACAGAGCCCTCAGTGTCATCTGAATGGGTCCAATAAATAATAGTGATCAAATGTTCAAATTTAGTTGCTTGGGATTGTTTTGGCTGGTGGAGTAATGCACCACCCACTTTTGCCTTCGCTCTGGGATGGCCATTGTGGGATTGCACTGCGGAATATATAGGACTGGGTTAATTGCCAGGTGCTATCATAGTGATAGATTCTCCTTGCCAGCTGATTGTGAAAGAGCTTCCTTAACAGTTTTAAAGGGTCCTAATGTGGAAGGGGCAGAGTTTTGAAATGAGAATATCAGATGACTCCTTTGCAGCAACTAAAAGGATAGACAACAAATGAGGGACTTCTTGGGCACAGCAGATTTGGTGCTTTCTCTTTCTAGTTCCTTGTGAAAGCAGCACAGTCGGAAACTCCAGAGATTTAAATCTGTAATGTTTTGGACAGGGATCAGTTTACTGATAGGAAAAGAGTTCTTTTCTATTTCTAGCTAAGTAAGCAAGGCTGGGATTTGGCATTGTCAGCTGTATAGTTTTGCCAAAGTTCATGTATTGCTTTTGGCATCCTTTTCTGATATAGGAGTAGTTCTGGAGGAGAACTGAATGAGAGGAAGGATACCATGAAGGGAAATTGAGTCCCCCCCCCCCTCCATTTCTTTGGACATGAAATACACAAAGGAACAAAAGACATCAAGCATTTTAAACAATTTTCAACTTCCACTCTGGTTTTAATCTCCTCTTCTGTCCCCTTACCCTGGCCATCAGCATCTTTTGTGTTTTATCTGTCAACAGATTTAAGTTTTATAAAGTATACTAAAGTAGATGCAATTATCTATAGTATTACCATATCAATAAGATGTTGTTACCATTTACAAATACATTTTTAAGAGTCTGAAGAAGTATCTTTCATTGGATTCCAAAGCCTCTAGAATAAAGAACATATAATGTGGAGTAGGGTTATATAGAGGTTATCTTATATGGATCTTAATCATCATGGGTACTATGCAATTGCACTATTATCAGGAGTTTAGATTAATGCTTAAGAAATGTGCTAAATACTTGTTCTCATTTTGGAATAGATAAATACAGCATATACATAAGGTTGTGTGTACTATTCGTATGACCGTGTAGTTTGCAAAAAATCAGGAGTGTTTTGAAAATTGTAATCTATACTCAGGTAAGTAAATCGGTTTATGAATGATGTCTCCATTTATTTATTTTCAAAGTAAAAACAAAATCAAACTCGCACCTTAAGAATGTTCATGTTTCAAATGCTTCTGGAGCTCAAAGGATGTAATTAAAAGTTCTGTCTTTGCATGAACTTGATGTAATATAATGGTCAATAACACTTTAATCTTTTATGGCTCCATTCTAATACCATCTTTAGTATTAAAATACACTGCTACATGTGTTACAAAGGGGGAAATGCCCCCTGAGTTGGCTATAATCCATCTTCAGATGTGCATTCCAGCATAACCATTTCTGAATGGTGTTAGATCACTGTTTGATCATCACCTGGAGTGAGAGGTCTAATGGAGGGAGCTTTCCTCCTCTCTCAGCAGAACTCTTTGAGTACAGCAGGTTATGTAATGGAAATATGACTGCACTGAACTCTGAGATGGTTAGGGAGCTCCAGGACAGGGAACAGGAATAAAGGGTAATGTAGAGAAAGTTGGTCCTTAGTATAGGTAATAGCACTGATGTCTACTCCTATTGCAGCTTTTGCAAAACATGTATTGTAGACAAACTGTATGTATGTTTGGTACATATCGCTGAAGTGCCCTAAACAGCAAGTCTCCTTGGGAGCTGTGCCTTGTAAGAGAGATAGGGCAAAGGTGAATGGGGAAGACTGAGCTTGAAAAAGGAATAATGCAAATTGGTGAGGGAAGGGTGAGCTGGAATCAATAAGCCCAGAAAAGCAGTGTGTGTCTTGAGAAGACATTTGAAGCTGGTGGCTTAAGGAGCAGGCCTGTCAGAAAGGACAAAAGCCAGAATGTAGATGGCAACAAAGAGGAGCAAATAGTAGAGCCCTGCATAGACCAAGAAAGGGAGTAAACAGAGATGGGTTTGGCTCTACTAACAATGCATCCCCTTCCTCATTCAGTTGCCTTTCTTTCCTCCTCCTCCCCCCCTTTTTTTGTTGCTTAAAAGCCTTATTATGTCAAATTAGATTGCCTCTACTCTGTCTTCCTAAGTTCTTTTTCGGTGTTTTGAAATGGGAGGGTGGGGAGTCTGTGAGCATCTTTTAGACAAAACATGCACAGTACTTTAGTGGGATAATAATGATTGAGATTGGATTCAGAAAGGACATAGCATAGAAACTCATACTGATACTTGGCCCATCACTATTCCAGCTACCCGGTGCAGCTTCTAGAACACATTGTTTAAACTGTGCCGCATTAAAACTTTTTGAAAATGCTTTTATGGAGAGGTCTTCTAGGTTCTGGAAACTCAAAAGCTCATCTGCAGATGACCACAAACAGGACCCTTGGGAGGTAACCACTCTGAGAAAGCTATTTGTCAACCTGCAAAGCCCTCTTTTCTGATGTGCGTGGAGCATGCTGAAATGACTGGTACTCCAAAATACCTATTTAAAACACTTGAAGATCTCATACTGGACTAGTAGTTCTTTACCTAAAAGTTATTTTACTCCATATCATTTTGGGAATGAGTTGCCTAACGAGTGTTGAGAAGCCAACTTGTTTCACAAGGCAGGGCGGGATAGCAGTCACAACATTCTTTTTGTTTGCTATGAAGGCCTTTTAAGGGCCAAAGAATTGGAAATACAATGGAACTATGAATGTATGGATAGTTCAGAACTGAGATTAGAGTGGCCACTTACAAATCACCAAAACAGAGGAAATGCATCAGCACAGAAGAGGACAGTGATTTGCATAAAATATCCCTATGATAACTTATATGTATAGATGTAGATTTAGAAATTATAATTGAAATTGAAATACAGAAATGCAGTATATCTCACCATACCGTGGAAGACTGAGCAGGTGACCAATGTACCTGCCTGTTCAGTCTGCTGTTCAGGTGCTAACTGTTTTTAAGGTTCTTTATCGGATTGGACAGCCCTTCAAATAGAGGATGACTTCAAAGAAAGGACAGTCCTCTGGCAACCCTTCAAAGAGAGGACTGCCATCTGTAAAAGAGGACAAATGGCTGCCCTAATTGAGATAGTTTATATCAAAACTACTGGGCCATACAATAAGAAATCAAAACAGGTGTACATGACTACTGCTTGAGTCAGTTAAAGAACTGGGTGGCATGATCGTTGTGTGAGGTTCTTGTAGTGTTGTTTGATGACTCTGTGTGTGTGTGTGTGTGAGAGAGAGAGAGAGAGAGAGAGAGAGATTCAAAGAAGGGAGGGAACCGCAGATTGGTTAATATATCAAACTAGTTATAGAAGGAAGGGAAGAATGTGTGGGTGTTTATATAGCTTTCTTTTTTAGAACAGAAGGGCAGGAAGCAACATATTTCAGCAAAATATGGCAACATTTCCCCTATCATTGAACGATGAAAGGATATTAGGAAATGTGGGTCTGGGGAGGGAGGGGGACAACCTGCACTTTTGGAAATCTGAGATGTATTTTCTATTTAAGTATTTTTCAGACCAAAGGAAATCTGTGCTCTGTCCTTAGCCAGGCTTATTTGGTCTTCGCCCTATTCAGGCAGCATTCCTGTTCCCCCAATAGGGATTTCCTGCTGTGAAAAAAATTCTCCCAGTTTAAAAACCTGGCTCTCTGTTCCAAAATAGAATCGGAAGATTGCCAGGAAGAACTCATGTGCTGTGGTCTAGCTGGATTGCCAGAGCATTCAGATTTAGAAGTGCTTTGTTTTGAATGTGCTTCTCCTGCAGAATGATAAAGAATCACAATTGCAGTATGAATAAAAAAGGACAGAAATATGGACAGCAATATGTTGGCTCTGTTTCACATAAGAGTAGATGACACAGAGGTTCTCAAAGTACAAATTTAGCTGTACATAATCGTGCTCCTAAACTAACAAGCCTTTATTGCCTCCTGTGCTACTTCAAATGCCTCTGCAGATTACTCTGGGAAATTGTGAAGACCAAGGACCATCTAGACAAGAAGTTAAATGTATCATCATCATCATCATCATCATCATCATCATCATCATCATCATCATGTGTTTACTTTTAATTTAACAGCCGTAAGACAGCCTGAACTGGATTGGGACAACTTTGTGGTGTGTGTTTTTAAGTAAAACACCACCACCACAAAAGAGATGGTGGCCTAACAGCCCATCATGGTTTAACTTACTCTTGGGTTGTGTTGTGCACCTGTCATTTTTGCATAGTGCCCGTGGGTGCTCTGCCTTGGCATGGCTGCTTGTTGTGTTGTGCGAACCCAGAAGGCGGAGGTTGTTTGAGGGTTAGACAACCTTCAAATAACCCTAAAAAATCCATGGGTTATTTGAAGGTTGTCTAACCCCCAACTTTTATTAGAATGTAAGCCTATGCGGCAGGGTCTTGCTATTTACTGTTTTACTCTGTACAGCACCATGTACATTGATGGTGCTATATAATAATAAACAACCCCTGCCACCTGGGCTCACATGATACAACAAGCCATGCCAATCTGGGTCCCCTTGGGCAATATGCAAAAACAGCTCTCACAGGTGCCTGGCACAGTGTGTCAGCCCCTGCTGGTAAATTAAGCTACAGTGGGCTGTTGTGTTGTGAAAACCAGGTCAATGACATGATTCACGGGCGTTGTTTGATCCTAACAGAAGATGGTTGTCTACATACTGGCCTGCTTGTGAGCATCTCTGGGGAATCTGGGCCAGTGTAGGGAGATAGCCAAGGTGAAATGCTGGGCTAGTTGAATTTTTCGTCTATTCTGGTGTGGTAGTTCTTCTCTTCTTGTGCAGGCATCTGTTTGAGATTTTTCCTTTTTAATTGGATTTAAATACATCCAGTGCTGGTCTGGGTTGCAGCCCAAGGGCGACTGCTCTGTGAAGTTGATTAAAAATGTTGTGACCTAATTGGCATCTGGTCAACATGTTATGCCACATGACCTCATTATTACCTAGCAGGCATTTTATGCATCAAATAACAGGTCAATGTGGCCCACTGGATAAGTCGTTTGGACTTGGGCCAAAGTTTACCCAGATTAATGGGTAGGAGGGGGCAGCAGGATGACTTCAGTTGATTCTTACCAATCAGCTTTAGTCCTCAAACTGAATAAAGTGACATACCTCAGAGATTATGACTTTTTCACATGTAATAGCCAATTCCAGGGTTGTTTAACCAAGGAATTGGTAGGTCAGTGAGCAACCATGCTGCCTTCCTTGCAGTCGCTACTTCTGCTTTTAAAGAACAACCCAGGAATGCCCCTGTTGCTGAGTTGTTATTGTGACGCCTAATCCCGGAACTCTGAGTGGGTTGTTTATAGGTTAAGCAACCCAAAGATAGCCCCATAACAAATCATGGGTGATTGTTTTGTTAACTCTGGTAATTTTGACCCTGACACAACCCAGAGTTCCAGATTTGAGGCGATCCTGGGTTATTGATTGAAAGTGGCAGCAACAAACATGCAGGAGGTAGTGCACCCATTCGTTGCCACAACTAAATATGAGTTAACCTATAGTTAGCTGTTACATGTAAACTGGGTATGAGGATAAACAAGGTAAAGAGAGTATGAGGATACGGTATGAGGACAAACAAAGTAACTATATATGGTTAAGTGCGAAATATGTAATGTAGTGGAAAAGACCCATGCTTTACAGTTGGGCTGGCCTTGCTATTGTCTAAAAGTAAAAGCAGATTCTGGAGATGATTTGTAGGCTCTCAATATACTATTTTTGCAAGATTTAAGCCGCCTGTTAATTATGTTGTCAAAAACATACAGGTTTAAAGTATAGTATTTTTATATGATGCGTTATTGCCCCAATTTATAAATAAAACTAAAAAAAACACAAAGTAGGGATATAATATTCCAAGAAACCTTTAGATTAAACTTTGCCCCACAGGTTTCTAGTAGCTGAGATGAACTGTTCAAAGGCACGCCTTGTTTCCAGATTGAGTGCTTGTCAGATTTGAACCAAGAGGGAAGTCCAGTCGCGTCTCCTGAACGCTGAAAAGTAGTGCATGTTTAGCCTAATTTTGGGCTAATTTCTTATTAGTCTAACTTTGTGGTGAAGTTAAAATGTTTGTCAATAAATGAGAATGCTTATACACCACCTTAACACAATATATTGCCATTTAAAACAACAACACAGCAGCTCTGCTGCAAACATGAGGTTCGGTGAATTCCCATGCATGTGCTTATATTTGCTCTCTCCTCACGTCGGGAACAGACAATTGATGGCCTGCTTCCAGATGGCAGGCCTCTTGAAAGGTAGCATACACCTTCAGCTCCATTCTTTTCATTTCAAACATGATTGTGCAAGTCTAACTAAATTCAATGGAGAGTAAATACTCTTTCACTATACAGAATGGAGATCAACCTGGCAAGAGGAATTATTTGAATAATATGTATTATTCTGCAGTGTCTTTTTTTACATAATTATTTGCTGAGATCTCAGAAGTCAAAGCTCTTCAGAGCTGAAATGATCAGCGGCTAGGAAGTAGCAGTTGGTTATCTGGGAGTTCTCTCTTTTATATATATATATATATATATATCTCCTGCTTTATGCCCCAATAAATTACCCTTGAGTCCTTTGACAACTAAACAGAACAATAACTCCTGTCTTTACGATGTGTTTTCTGGATTCAGCTGAAAGTTGTAGGACTGTTCTTTGTGGTTTGACGCAAGGGAAGGGTTTCACAAATTTTGCTTTGCCTTGGTAGCCTGCCAGCCATTATTTGTGGTCATCATTGTCCCAGCATAAAGGACTTGGAGGAGGGCACTAACATCACTCTGAGCTTTGAAGTCATTCTGAGAGCCACCAAAGTGCAGCAGAAAGTGAGAGATTCCCTCTGCCTCTCTTCTGCATTCCAAGCTTGGGAAAGGACGGAGTCTCACCTCTGACTTTGTGCAGTGCATTGGAGGTGCTCAGTCCCTCTGAAGTGCCTGATGAAGTCAGAGACGAGGGAAGAGGCAATTGATTGGGTACCGGGTAGGCAACCTCAATGTCCACATTTTTGGACCATTGCTTAAAGTGTTTCTAGTTAATTTCCAGGTACTCATTCAGCAGTGCACAAAGAGATGATTCAGACGTTACTTTTTTAGGTGTGAGAAACCCATTTGCTTCTTCAGTTCACTTATGTAGTGGTGTTTGATGCATCAGTGTGATTTGTAGTCAGATCCACCTGCTTGGCACATGAATTTGACCCTGGGTGAGATCTGGATATCTGAGATTCACACATTAAGTTCCTAGCAGAGGATGCAGAGGCACAAGAATGATGGCATCTGTAAAATTGTAATATTAGTGGAATCAAACCACATCTGCAGACAGCCAGATGGGAGTTGAGGTGCAATGTAAACAGCTGAGAATCCCCAATTGTACCTTCTCTGCTTATGTCCTCTCAAGTAAAGCAAGAATGTGTATTTGGAAAACTGACATGGGACGCAGCCTTCTGTTTCCTTTTATATACTGACCAGAGTGCTTCAGCTAAGGGGCAGTATAGAAATGAAATAAATAATAATAAATAATATATGTGAAGCTGCAGTAGAGACGCATAGTCCAGGCCTTATACCATCTTTCCCCAACTCGGCGTTCTCCAGATGTTTTGGATGCCAAGTCCCATCAACTCCAACCAGCATGGCCAGTGGCCCAGGAATGTTTTGAGTTATTATTATTTATTTATTTATTTATTTATTTATTTATTTATATAGCACCAACAATGTACATGGTGCTGTACAGAGTAAAACAGTAAATAGCAAGACCCTGCCGCATAGGCTTACATTCTAATAAAACCATAATAAAACAATAAGGAGGGGAAGAGAAGGCAAACAGGCACAGGGTAGGGTAAACAGGCACTGGGTAGGGTAAAACTAACAGTATAAAGTCAGAACAAAATCAAGTTTTAAAAGCTTTAGGAAAAAGAAAAGTTTTTAGTTGAGCTTTAAAAGCTGCGATTGAACTTGTAGTTCTCAAATGTTCTGGAAGAGCGTTCCAGGCATAAGGGGCAGCAGAAGAAAATGGACGAAGCCGAGCAAGGGAAGTAGAGACCATTGGGCAGGCGAGAAACATGGCATCAGAGGAGTGAAGAGCACGAGCGGGGCAATAGTGTGAGATGAGAGAGGAGAGATAGGAAGGAGCTAGACAGTGAAAAGCTTTGTAGGTCAACAGGAGAAGTTTATATTGGATTCTGAAGTGAATTGGAAGCCAATGAAGAGATTTCAGAAGTGGAGTTACATGGTCAGTTGTAGTCCAGAACATCTGGAGGGTACCCAGTTGGGGAAGATTGGCTTATACATAGGCCCTATCTTTTCATAATTTGGTTCAATTAATTCAGGAATAACTGTGACCCCTCAATGCAATCTGCACAGTTCCAAATGTGGGTTAGAATTGTCATTCCACAAATATCATTGAATCATAGAATAGTATGGAATAGTTGGAAGGGGCATATAAGGCCATCGAGTCCAACCCCCTGCTCAATGCAGGAATCTACCTAAAAGCATCCCTGACAGATGGTTGTCCAGCTGCCTCTTGAATACTTCTAGTTTGGGAGAGCCCACAACCTCCCTAGGTAATTGGTTCCATTGTCGTACTGCTCTAATAGTCAAGACGTTTTTCCTGATGTCCAGCCGGAATCTGGCTTCCTGTAACTTGAGCCCATTAGTCTGTGTTCTTTACTCTGGGATGATTGAGAAAAGATCCTGCCCCTCTAATTATAATTCCACTAAAAATAAATTGGACAAAAGCTATTCTCTAACTACCTGATTTTGCGCGCACACAAGACCATTTAAAGCATGTTAATAGTTGAATCATCCTTTTTAAGTGCTATTGTTTTATGATTTCATGAAGGAAATAGTTTTGAGAGTCTAATTTATCCTCTCTTCTTGAGTTTAATTTTAAATAACTAATAACATTACTACTGGTGCTAATGTGCATGCAAAGTTTTGTTTATGGATATGAAATGTACCATATTACAATATGTACAGTTAAACCAGTTACTGTTGATGCAGTACACATCCTATCCAACTACTGGTTGAATACTTGGAAGTGTGTTGTGCAAACTCTTTCTTGAAGTGTTTAATGCTGTACAGTCAACTCATCCATATTTTTTAAAATAAATATTTTCTCTTTCCTAAAAGACACTGTGCTGAATTGGGACTCAGAAAATCCCAAGCTGTTGCACACCTATATTTTGGGAAATTAAGATTGGACAAAGATAGTAGGAACCTTCATTAGACACTTTGGTATTCTGATTGCTCTATTTTCCTATCAAATGCCTGCTTTCCTTCTAATCAGGTTATTAGCAGTTCACTGTACTTTGGCATTTTGATAAAATATTGCCATGTTGCAACGTAACCTGTGAGTGCCTCAAAGCAATGATGAAATAATGGTATTCTGCTATCATCTTGTAATATTGCAGCCATCTTTCAAGTCTTGTTTTTAGAAGTGCAGCCAAATCCTATTGAAACCGCTAGGGCCCATACAAAACTCAAGACAAGCTGGCATTTGCATTTGGTTCCGAGGCATTAGAACTTGGGCTGTTGTTGGGTTGTTGCCCCCACCCCGAACCAGCCATGTTGCCCAGATTAGGATGACACGACAAGCTGTACCTAGGTGGGTGATTAGGCAAATGGTACCCAGCATGCGCTGCAGCTTAAAGAAGCCACTGTGGCGTGTTTAACCTACTGTGATCATGCAAACTGGCCCATTAAATAAAATGTCAAGAGTTTTGCCTTCATTGGTATTTTTGCAATCAAGAGTGGCTTAGAAAATTCAAATTTGAGCTGAGTGTGGTCATCAAAAACATTCTTGCAGAACTAACATTAAGCAAGCTTTGATATCAGAGACAGTATGCCTATGTACACCAGTTGCTGGGGAATGTAGGTGGGAGGGTGCTGTTGCACTCATGTCATGTTTGTGGGTTTCGCATGAGTAGCTAGCTGGCTACTATGTGAAGAGGATGCTGGACTAGATGGACCACTGTGTGAAGAGGATGCTGGACTAGATGGACCTCAACCGCCTGTGGATTCCTCCATTGAGCAGGGGGTTGGACTCAATGGCCTTATATGTCCCTTCCAACTCTACTATTCTATGATTCTATGACCCTTGGTCTGATCAAGCATGGCTCTTCTTATGATCTGAAGCTCATGCTTAGAGCACATGCCTTGCATGTTAAAGGAGACCAGATCTGGATTGAGGCCTTAATGGTGTGGTAGGAGGCGGTAGCCCTTTGTGCCTGTTGTAGTTCCCATCTGGATTGGGAGGCCTGTGCCTGCTACTAGCATTGAAATAAAAGCTCAGGTTTGCTCTGATGGAAGCATTTATTTCAATGCAAGTAGCAGGCGTGAGCTCACACACACACACACACACACACACACCGGATGTGGATCAAGATGCTAACAAGGGGACAAAGAGTTAAAGTCTTTCATACCTGGGTCCCAAATCCAGGTAAGGTCCCCTGGACTTGTTAATTGTGTGAATGGTGTCTTGTATAGTTTGGCCTCCACCTGACATGATTTCCAAGTTAGCAGATCAAGAGTGGTACAGCATTTCTGCATTTGCGTTTACTAATTTGATCACAAAAATAGTAGAATAATTTCAGCATGCGAAACCAACTGTACCTTGGGATCCTCCATGATTATCAAAATGATACACATTAATATATGCTAGTTACATAAGCAGTGATTCTTACGATATTTTCAGTGCAGCCATCAGTGCTGGCCAAAGTGATTAGTGCTGCTGAGAAATCCTCAGGGCAATTTAAATAAAATTAGAATGTTGTTGTTTTTTAAATGTGAAATTTAAAATTACATTTTAAATTACATTGTATTTTATATTATGGTTTTATACTGTTGTTTTATATTTTGAATGGTTTTAATTTTTGTGAACCGCCCAGAGAGCTCCGGCTATTGGGCGGTATAGAAATGTAATAAATAAATAAATAAATAAATAAATAAATTTCCGAAGTCCAGGGAGCTGCAGAATGGATAGTTTTGGCTGTAGAAGTAGACTTTTAAAGCCAGATTAGACATTTTAATTCACACCAGATGCATAATAAAGAAATATTGCAGAGGATCTCGGCCTTTCTCAATGTAATGAAAATCCTTGCATCAGCTTTGCCTCTTAACAGGATTTCTAGCGATCTTAATTTAGGCATAACATGGATGTCACACAGCACATGTGACTATGTTGAGTACTATCTCAGATACCTGACGTGCCCCATGGTCAGAAAGCTGACTTGGTAGTTGTTCAATAGTCTTTTGTGAAACCTCAGTCGGTGGTGTGCTGTGCTGTGCTGTGACATTTTTTCAGCAAAAGTCTGCAATCCAATTTCAGATGTAGTTTAAAAGAAAAAAGTACCGTATTTCTTTGATTGTAAGACGCCATCGATTGTAAGACGCACACTAATTTCAGTACCACCAACAGAAGAAAAAACCCTAAGACACACCCGCGATTCTAAGACGCACCCCATTTTTAGAGATGTTTATATGGGAAAAAAAGTGTGTCTTAGAATCGAAGGAATAGGTATGTCATTTAAAGGTGAGTAAACATCATTCAGCCCTGCAATAAAGAAATGAACTTGACTCATATAGTCAGGCCTATTTGATTATTTTTGAGGAGGATCAGTTAGCAGACTTAAACCTAGGTTTAAATCTTGGTTCAGCTCAGTCACAATGGGGCTGCATGCACAATACGACAAGCGGCAGCCCCTGCAGACCCCACCATTCTGAATATTCAATCCCTGAACATGGGTTGGCATATTGTGCAATCCTGGCTGCTGGGGCCAGTACCATTGCATAACCCTTAAATCAACCTTTGCATATCCCTAGAACAGGTCATGGGTTATGCCAAGATTGTTTAACCTAAGTATAACCCCCACCAGCTGGGGTCGCATGACATGATAATCCACCAGCAGGGTTGAATATTGGGGATGGTGCCTACAATGGCATAAATGAGCCTTGATGAGCTGGCGTGTGTTGTGCAAACCCAGTCAACATCTTTAGATAGTTTGAGGAGAAAGCTATTTTGTCCAGGAAGTACTCCAGGAAGCACTCCTTGCTTCTCCTCCACTTCCTATTTTAGTGCTAGAACAGTTGAGATTTACAATGGGTTAGATCCAGACTTAATCGTAGTTAGAATAGCCCTGTTGAAATCAATGGGACTTAACTTAGTCATGACTAGTCAATTTATTTTAATGGGTTTGTTTTAAGTCCCATTCATTTTAGCAGGTCAACTCTGAGTAGGACTAACATTGGATACAAACCTATGGGTTCAACAGGGATGGGGAATGTGTGGCCTTCCAGATGTTGTCGGAATGTGACCTCCATAATCCTTGGCAGTTTGCTTTGCTTGCAAAGGCTAATGGGAGTTGCAGTCTACCAACATCTAGAACTGTGATGTAGAAGGTAGAATGCTTGAGATGCAATGCATTTATTTTTATAGAGAAAGAGGGCATGATGTAAATCCTTATGTACACAGGACCTTCCTTTTTCTCTTGTATGGAGTGAAATGGACTATGTATGTCTGAGGTTTCCTGCTGAGGGGGTGGAGCATTCCCCTTGTTAATAGAAAGGAATGGGAAAGTCCTTGAAAGGATGAGACTCTTGAATCTTTCTGAATCTCATTCTGTGTGTCTAGATATGTACATATCTAAACACAAATGGCATGACTTGCTTTCTGGATGATGATTAATTCCGTAGTTGGGAAAAGAACAATTGAATTAGAAAGTGCATTAGGGAAGTTGCAGACCTCAAGCTAATTGTCTCCAGAGGAGAAGCCTTTCCATTTTAATCCTAGCTTTTCCCTTGGTGAATGGGGAAACTTCAACACTAACCTTAGTCAAAATTTACTGGTGCTTTGCAGCAGCAATAAAAAGAACATTTAAAAATGGGCTCTTTGTGGTGAAGCCCCAACTTTGGAGTGCTCTCCTGAAGGAGATACGATTGGTGCCATCCTTGCTTTCTTGGCCCAAAATCAAAACATTTATTTTTTGCCCAGGTGTTTTAAATTTTACATTTTACAAGTTGTGGGCCTTTTTCTGTCTTAAATATCTTTGTTTGCTAGTTGGATAGGTTTTTTTAATGTCTCTTAATTTGGCATTTTATTGTTATTATATTATACTCATGGTTCTATCATGTTATGTTCTATCATGTTATGTCCTCAGCTGTGTACAATACATTAAAACATAAAATGCAAATAATAAAATAATGACTAAAACCAGTACATAATAAAACCAAGATAACATCAACTGCAGCACATAAAACCAACGCGCCCCCCCGCCCCCAGCAACAAAAGAGCAGTAATCTAAAAGCACTAAAAAAGTACAGGGAAGATGATACTGACCCACCTTGCAGGATTGTTGTTCACATTACTGAGATAATGTACATTAAATACTCTGGATACTATAAAACTACTGAATTCTAACTATTATTTTTAGTAGTAATACTAAAAACAAGGGTGGGGGACATCCCAGTGGGCATGCACAAATCTTTGGGCATGTCTAAAACGTTTCCAGTTAACGAATGATAATTTATACTCAAATGTTTGGGATGCCCCTACTTGAAGGCAAGTAGCTTTGTTTTCCCTCACCTATGAATCTATTCTCATACAAAAGTAACAAAGACTCCAAATATATTTAATCCTGCCTTCGGAGTGAGTGAAGCCCAGCCTGTATAAACCCAACCTTTTGTTCTCCTTTAGACCCAAATAAGAGGCATCTCCCACATATTTAGCACATAACTTGCTTTCTCTGTGTACTTCATTCAAAGTTTATAACAGCCTGCCCCCAGCTGGTGTCTTCCAGACATTTTTTACTTTAACTCCCATCAGCCCCAGTCTGGCATGGCCAATGGCTGGGAGTTGTAGTCCAAAACCTGGAGGGCACCAGTTTGAGGAAAGTTGGCTCATACCACGGCAGATTAAAAGCATTGTTTTCCCCTCGTGCTCCCAGTTTGATATAAAGGAACATCCTTTGGAGGTTGCACTCCTGTAAAAGCCCATTTCTTCCGTACGTGCCATTTCTGACCTTTTCCAAGAGTTGATATGAAAGCTGGTTTAATTTTTGTTTAATTTTGTGGGGGTGGGGTGGGGGTGGCTCTGCTATCTTAAGGACCTGGCACAAGAAATGGGGTCAGGAGGTGTTTGCCTGGGAAGTCTCCAGGAATAGAACTGGAACCTTGCCAGACACACACCGAGTCATAATATACATGCTCAAAGCTATCACTGTACCTTATGAACTCCCTCTTCAAATAAAATAATCACGGCTGTCAAGCTGTATACATACAATAAAACAAATAGCCCAGCTTCGTCTCTAGAAGCTCTTTGCTATATTGGTCTCTGGCTCTTGTTTGCTGAAGGCTTGTCTTAAGAACCAGAAATCTGCTGATACGTTAACAGGACGAAGCGAATACAGAAATCCCTGGTCCTTTAAGAGAAGTTACTCTAATGCAACAGTCAGGATTATGCCAGTAAGTAAGTAAATGTGTAAAACGTTTATTTATATACCTCTTTTGGCCCAAACAGTGCAAATTATGCCAAAGTAGTCCCTTTTACAGGTCCTCCATGTGAGGATGCTTAGTGGAAATACATGAATGTATTGTTCTCAATATTATATGAGTGCAAAAATATACTATTAGAAGTGTGAGTGTGAAACATTTTGGCGGGTCAGTGGTAATAGTTATTAATTTCCACTTTGCACCCAAAAGTCTTTCAGTGTAGTCTGCCAGAAACAAACAAAACAAAGCAAACAGGAAAAGCAGGAAGCTGTGACTGTGAGTTTTGTTTTAGAGGAGTTGGGCACTATATTAGATGAACTAGCATGCATTTTCCAATTTTGACATTCTGTAGATGTATATTTTTTAACATCCACCAAGAATTGCCTTAGGCTTGCAACTTCATCTTCCAGTGGCTACAGAAGGGATGCAAGAAAGAAGACTTTGTATTTCCCTTTTAATTCAGCTCTTTAACAACATGTTATCCGTGACGAAGGCAACAGTAATGTCTCAGAAATACCTTTTGCTTGAGTCTCCTTTTCAGTGTCTTTTTTGTTAGACTGATGACGGTGATGTCCCAGAAGATGGATTGTACCTTTCGTAGGTCACTAACTCTGCTGACCAGTGTGTGCCAGGAATAATTTAAAAAATTAATCCTATCAGCAGATTTCACTCGGCCAGTGAAACAATACCAACGGTTGTGTCTTCTCTTTTCATATCCTAATTAATTAGATTTTAGGCTAGTTAATAAGATTGCAGAGTTTTTGTTTTCTGGTAAAATTTTACATGCATGTCATCTTGGATAAGCATGTGTTCTTTTTTCAGGAACTAAAAAGGGGAAAAAACAGCTCTCATTGATTTGGAATTATGATTGCGAACTGTTATGAAGACTCGGTCCTTATAACACTGCTTGTCTTTATCTCCCTTTCCTTCTTCATCCTTCTTTTTGTATCTTGCCTATATTTAGGCTGCAAGCCTTTGAGCAGGGGCTTGTCAGTTATTTTGATTGTATGTGAAGTGCCTAAGGTATAGTACATAATTTTAATAAGGTCAGAAATTATTTGGTTGTGGGAAAACCCATTGGCCATGTTTGCTTATAATGATAAACTGGGATTCCTGCCTTAATCTTGATTTATTGTGAATGAGTAGCATGCAAGTACATGCAACCTTTTCTTTCCTGCTTCGCTCCTCTCTTTCAGGGAGTGGAAAAAACAAATCAGAGATTGAGAGATTATTGTGATATCCAAACGCAGTATCATGGTTTGTTGCTCCCGAATAAGCCAGTATTTATAAACCAGCATAAACTCTAGCTGTTACGATCCTGTTTGTTTGGAAGAAACAAGCCAGGATCCTGGGTTTGGATGGCATAATAGCCTATCCATTTCTGATGAGTTTTACTTGCTCACACGAAGGGAGGAGTGAAGTGAGAGAGACCAGGATGAGAGTGCCAGCATGTTCAGCATTCATAGTAAACTAGGACAAGCCAGGAATCCTGGCTTATCATTATGTGTGAATGCGGCCCTTTTCTGAACTTATTTCATGTAGTAAGTAGTGTTGTGATCTGCTCTTTCATTAGCATAGCAGAAGTAATGGAATTTGTCACTTACATTTTGGCTTATTTTCATTGCTTTGTTTTTGCCTGTGGCATAAATAAAAAATATGCAGGCCACAGCTGTAACTTGTTTGATGCTGTGTACATCTCATACCTCCAATTTCTTCACTATGGTTAAGGGATTGGGAGTACGGTTCAGGATTATATATTCCCTATACCTGGAATTCTTTTCCTTCCCGCACTGTACTTAATCATGGCGAATATGCGCTACCAGAACATAATGTTTCCTACTTTAACTGAATTATGTCGGTGCCAGCTTAACCATAGTTAACGTTAATCAATTGTTATTGTTAACCTGGATTTAGAAACAAGCTTCATGGTTTTAATTAGGGCTGTGCAAGCCTCGGGCCTTGGACTCGGAAGTCCAAAGCACAGAGGCCATTTTATGGTGAATCCACCATTTTATGATGGATTCACCATTTTCTTGCAGAGACCTAGGCTGGTAGGTCCCCATGCAGCCTACAACTCCCAGCGTCCTGTGCATGGGGGGGGGGCTGAACATACCGGGGCCTCACCGCCACCATTGCCTCCTCTTCTTTGCCATTTTGATCGCCTCCTTTTCTTCGCCATCGTGATTGCCTCCTCTTCTTTGCCATCACAATCGCCTCCTCCTTGGCACGATCACCGGCTTCCCTGTGAGATTTTGCAGGGAAGCTGGCAATCTCACAGGGAAGCTGGCAATCGCATGCAGAAGCCGGCAATCGCACCGAGGCAGAAGCAAGTACGACAGTGAAGAAGAGGAGGCAATGGTGGTGGCGAGGCCATGGTACGTTCAGCCCTCCCATGTGCTGGATGCTGGGAGTTGTAGGTTGTATGGGGGCCTACCAGCCTAGGTCTCTGCAAGAAAATGGTGGATCAATCATAAAATGGCCTCCGTGGTTCAGACTCTCTAGGCTTGCACAGCCCTAGTTTTAATGGCTAGATACCCTATTTCTTCCATTCTAAGACACACTTTTTCCCCATATAAACATCTCTTAAAATGGGGTGTGTCTTAGAATCGCGGGTGTGTCTTTTTTTTTCTGTTGGTGGTACTGAAATTAGTGTGCGTCTTGCAATTGATGGCATCTTACAATCGAAGAAATACGGTAACAGCAAACAGCAGACTATAGTGTTAACCATAGCTAATGCAGTCTTTAAGCGTAAGGCTGATGAAGAGAAAGATAGGTGGTGATTTTATCCAGAGAGGGGAGAGTTGGGTGAAGTGAACACGCAGGTTTGCAGTCAAGTCATTATCCCGTAATCATGTAGAGAACCAGGAACATTACTTGTGGACCAGTCCTTAGTTTAACCCTGAACATCTAAAGTTTGTAACTAATATAATATTACAGATGGACTGTATTAATAATTTTGTATACAAGGAAAGGCAATTTGTGCCATCCCATTAAGTGAAAAGTTTATTTGTGGAATAAACTGACTCTGTATAAAGTTCTCATAGATCTCCTAATGGGTTATAGGGTATTTCGTTTGTTCAATTATCTTCTGTGTTATGCAAAATACCCTATTATCATTTTAATATGGATATGAGCAACTTGTGATTGCCATTACATTCTGAAAATCTTAGGCTTGTTACTCATAGTACTTTAGCAATGTGGGAGCCACAGCAACACCATCCCCTTGCCCATGTTGTGGCTCCTCTTCCGAACCCAGTTTCCTGTAGACTGGCGGTAATGTGGGGAGGAGCTGCAGGCTGCTCCTGTGTGATCTGGGACTTCCTCTGTGCCACTGGAATAGCAAAAATGAACAGACCTTTAGCGGCTTAATTGTATAACTTGTGAATATTCAAGGTTATTTGTTGTTGGCAGTTGTGGGGGTGTCTTGTTATCATGCTTATCATAATCATTTTCCCAACCCCTTTTTCATGTTGAACCTACTGGTTGGGGTCAGCCTTCTGTAGCAAAAATAGGATACATGAAGTTTGGGTAGATTTTGCTTGATTTGACTTCTACCAATGCGATCACTTCGGCTCAAATGTGCATATGCTTCATGTTTAAAGCAATCTAGGCATAATTTTCTGCTGTTGCAGAGGGGTATTGTTTTCCCTTGTGTGTAATGATTATCGCCTGCCAAATTGCTAACTTGCTTTGCTATCACTACAATTTTGCTCCTTGTTTTCCTCCCCTCCCCCCGTCAACTAATCTGTCATAGAATTGAAAGCAAACAGTTATGCTTGGTGTTCAGTGGCTTGCTTTCAGCTTCAAGTACCAAAGAAGTCTCTGGCTTGCCCAAAATAAGTTTTTTTAATTTTAAAAAGAAGTTATAATTTTATTGACCATGCTTGTCATGCAGTGTGTAAACGTTCTTGCCCTCTGGAATGGATCACTGATACTGGTGTTTTGATTTCTTACTGAACTGTGGCAGTGAGTTGGGTTATGTTTTCCAAAATGAAGGTCATCCAAAAACTCTAATCTTCTCCCTTGGCAGTGGTGCAGTCCTGGAGAAACTCTTAAGGCAAGGAACTGTTCTGAAAAAAAAATAAGTCACCAAACTGGAAAATTAGAACATATGAAACAAGAACGCAAAACACCAATATTTTGTAACAAAACACAGTTTTTCTTTGGTTGAGGACCACATCGCACATGGTATTTTAGTTACCCAGATGGAATGTACGTTCTCCTGTGCATACTGTCATGTACACATGGTTATTTTGTCACGGGTACGCACACTGGGAAGCAACTGCTGGTCATGTTTGGAAGGTTGGCAGACAGTATCGAACAGATATGTCCAGGATTGTCCAGGAAAGACTTGCAGAGGGAATGGCTTTCAAGAGGAGAGGTAGACAAAGAATGTTACTGAGTGAAAGGAGAAGGCTGGTTCAGGTATAAGGAGAAGCACAAAAGAAGTTGCAAATGGGCAGAAAAAGATAAAAAGAGAGCTTGACGTAACAGAGAAAGGGACGTCTGAAACATAAGGAACAGCTTCTTGAAATCAATGCAGAAAGCAATAGACCTATGGGTTACTTCATGTTTCCCTCAAGATTCAGATTCAACAAAAGTATAAACTTGGTGTGTTTCATCGTATTTGCTTATTACTTCATTGTAATATTTTTATCTATCCTTCCTCCTTGAAACTTCACAATGGTGTTTTAGCTTCACAAATACCTTAAGAGTTCTCTTCTCTCTCTCTCTTTAAAAACTGAAATCTCCTTTTAGCAGTCGATAAGGAGTTGTGTGTATGTTTCAATATTTATATACTTAAGTAAATTTCTCCTCTCTTTTCTCTTGTCCTAATAGGATGATAGTGATGGAATTCCGTGGTCGGAGGAGAGGGTGGTACGAAAAGTCCTTTACTTATCCCTAAAGGAGTTCAAGAATGCGCAGAAAAGGCAACATGGCGATGGCATTAATGGGAGCCTCAAAGGTGTGAATGGTAAGTCTCCTCTTGACAGATGGGCTTGGGTCCAAGTCAGAGTGCTCTATCTGGGAGTCCCAGTAGAGATTTCTTGGTGCTTGCTTTTTTCTTCTTTTTCACCTTTGTGTGTTAGAAAAGCACCACTGAGTGAGAAATTTGTATGTTGAGGGGGATGGGGTGGAGAATTCTTTCTGTGTGTCTGGCAACTTTTTTGCTCGCCCCATTAATACGTAGAAATTGTTTCTTCCTGAGCCAGATAAATCTATTTAGTCTAGTACTACTGACACTCATCACAATCAAAAGCTCAGTGGAGAATCAGTGTGTCAGTTTGAGAGAACACATGGTGAGGGAAATTTTACCACACATATGCGCCCAGTTGGAAATCCAGGGAAGCAGTGGAGTGATAAAATTCTTTTCATTGCATGGGGGAATGATACAGATGACTAGCTTCTTATGCGGCTGCATGTCCACTACAGTGATTTACTGCTTCTTAAATGGCTGTCTGTATTTGCTCATATTGTACATCTTATACGCAACCTTAACCGTTTTGTCCTTCTCAAATTATGTTGAGCTTCATGTAGAATATTCTGCATTGTTCTTTTTCTCAAAGGTAGTTTTGCTTTTGTGCAATAAAAAAAAATCACGGTTTATATTAGTCCTGATTCTAGACCATCTTCTTTTAAGCTTTCATTTGACAACCCCAGCAGTTATGTGAGATGCATTTAGAGCATTTTCCTAATAACTGCATAACTGCACATTTACCAACATATTAAAACAGCAGCTGGCTGTTTGTACAGATTCTTTCTACCTGTAACTGCATCATTTTCAGTGTGTCATATTTCACCACTTACTCATTGAAAAGTTCAGTGCTTATTAATAAAATTACAAACATGTGGTGTATGTAGCTTCAGATTCTCTGCAGTACTGCACTCCACAGTCAATTTACAGCATCTTGCATCTGATAAAAAAAAATTGCTTTGAATTCTCAGCCCAGTAATAACATGAAATATCAATCTGAAAGTTAGTCATGTTTTAGCTGCAAACCACTCTAGTCTATCTGGAGAAGAACACAGAATAGCTTTAGCTTTCTGTTTTCCATAATGTCTGTGCTCAGTTGATCGTCTATCAATCAAGTTTCTTTAAGAAAGTTTCTTACCCCATTGTGGCTTTTTTCGCTCTAGTCTAGAGAGAGGAGAAAATGCCTTGAAGGGTTGATGCAAAGCACCTGTGTGTTGGAAAGCTTTGAGAGAGTGCCAGGTTACAGAGCATGACTGAGATTTTATAGCGTCTGGTTTCTCCCAAAGTAGACGTGATGAAAAGCGGGTTAACCCAGTTTTTGCTCACAGAAAAGTTCACACACAAGGGAGTACATTAAGAGCAGCGCTCCAAAAATTCAAATCCAATACCAGTGAAACAAAATCTGCCTGGTTTCAAAATTTCACAAACCTACAAAATATGTACAGATTTTCTTATTTTGCAGGACTTTATTAATTTGGTGTGATTTAGGTTTACTTTTAAGCTTATATGCATTGGATTGCATTGTCCATCTGCACTCTTTAATTTTTGGAGTGTGGGGGAGGAGAGAGATTAAGTGATGAGCAAGGTGTATAGCATATGTAACTATATGTCCTCACTCAAAAAATAGTGTATGTGTGATTATAAGCGTGATTGTATGTCCGGAGGAGTTTGATCAAAAGTCATGAACAACCCCGTAACACACAACACTCTGCCCCCTGGCTGAACAATGTAGCTTTTGACTGGCACTGGCTGAAAACTTGTGCAGTTATTTCCTGATTCTAAATTGTATCTGTATGCCTATGAAGGCTACAAAGTTGCTTTTAAATTATGGTGGCGGTTTTTAGAATTCTTTGCCAGTTTGCTTTGGAGGCAGCATTTTATAGAAAGGGAAAGCTTCATTTCTCTTGTTAAGGCAGAACAAGGCAAACATAGCCTACGTGTTACTTGTGTTTACATTTTTTGCAGACAGCAGTCCATATGAAAAATGTAAACATTGCATACCTGCTTATGTTTTACTAGCTGTTGGGTTAGTTCACATTAGCAAGGCTTCTATTCACACCCTTCTTCCCCCTCCTGAGTGCTCAAACTTAGTTACTTTCCCTTTTGGCCAAACCATAGTTTGTCATTACACACACATAAAAAAACTAGTAACTTATGGTTTGCAGTTGCCCAAACCAGAATTGTAAAACAACTTCAAAATATGGCTTGCAGTCCTCATTTGGAAGGCGAGTACAAACCATAGGTTACCAGCTTGGATATAATAGCAAACTATGTTGTATGGAGCATGCAAAGCAGGAGGGATGAGGAGGGATGAATACACACAATCACAGTTTCCTTCTTTAGTGCCAAACCATAGTTTGACATTAATGTCTGAAGCAAGCACATATCATCTCTCCAGCTGTAGTGTCTTAGAAAAGGATTGTGTAAACAGAGGAGTTAACTTACCCCCATTTGCTTTACTAGGTATTCGCTTTGTTGCTTCTAGATATTCACAGGATATAGAATGACCACTGTCCTGTTCCTACAATGTGCCTTTGTTCATTTTATTTCTCTTCCACCATGTGGGAACATTAAAATCAGAAAGGGAAATTTCTGTGTGATGTCAGGAAACCCTTTGTAGGATTCAATGGGAGTCTTTCTAACTCTGGAAAACAGGATAACACATCAGCAAGCCCAAGGGAACCTGTGGTGTAATTTTGAATGTTACTATCTGCTATTTCAGCTACAATTTTAATAAACCTAGGGTTTGGGATCACGATAATCAGTTTTTCAGAGGTCTCTTTGTAAGAGAGAATCTCATTCTCAAGGGAAATAGCTTTCTTTCTAATGTTGCTTTAGACATGAAATAGATGGCTGTAAAATTGAAGGATAGCATGTAAGTATCCTTGGCTTTTATTCATGAGGCCATATTTTGTATCCTCACTCAGCATAGTAGCTCATAAAACAAGGCACTTTTCTTTATATATAAAAAAACAGCACTGTTCTTAAAAACATATTAACACCACTTTTGATTAAGCCAGACCTACTTAGATGTCTGATGTAGATATTATTAGATCACACAGACTAATTTTCTTATGCTCTTGATTTCCATCTTAGGCAGGAAATTGGTTCAATGGAGATATCATGCCAAACCATGCTTTTGGTTAGCCATAGTTTAAAACCTAAAAAAAAGAATGAGCTTCCCAACTGTTGGGACCAACAATGGTTTAGACCTGCTTGGATGCTTATTTTGTCCACTCCCCTCTCCCTTCTGTTGGTTCAGTGGCATCTGGAGGTGTAATAATGACTGTAACTATGGCTTGTTAATTCAAACATCATGCCAAAAATCATAGCACAAACCATGGTTTGTAAATCACTTCAAACCATGGTTTCCAAGAGATTCACAAGGTTGATCTGTTTTGGATTTTGTCTGTGGGTGATGTCCCATCCTACCCTATGTAATTTGGGAAAGGACAGTTGTGCTCCTCTCATTAGCCAAAGGTCTACTGCTGTGTTCTGTCATTCTGTATGCAAATTTGATCTCATAGGTAGATCATATTGTGGTGTAGCATACTGTAGGCAATGCTGAAGATGCACGCTGCAATGCTTTGCTTTCTAGTGAAAAAAAACAAAATCACATCAGTGTAGAAGGTAGTGAAAGTTACGTGTAAATTTACTTTTGCTAGGAAGCCATTTTGACATGGAGAGCAGTGATGGCTGGCCAAGTGCTCACCACTTCCCAAGTAGATTGCCACCCATTGGAGAATCTGCTGTCCTCATTCCCAGCCCTAAAAGAGCCTGGTCCCACATGTAATATGAGGTGGGCAGCATTTTGACTCATAATCCCATTGAATGTTTCCATGCAGAAAATTAAGCAGCAATTAAGTAGAGTTGGATTGACCATTCTGTCTGGGTGGCCACTACACTAATGATTAAAATACTTCAGGATGTGCATGCTGGGCTCTTCAAGTCAGTTGGTTATATGTAAACATTCCATGGTGCAGGACTGAAACCCAAAGAACCATCTGGGCTGCTTTGAAGAGTTCTAGTTAAACATTATCCTTATTTTTTACACCCAACATACATTCAGGAAGACTTTGTTCCTGAAAGGATATTAAATTACAATTATTTGTAGAGTGTTTCATTTATTTTAAAGATGATATAAAATACCTTAAAATATGTTTAAGTAGAATATAAAAATACCTGAAGGCTTAAGCCAGCTTTTCTAAATCTGGTATCCTTCAGATGCATTGGATTACAACCCCCATTATTCCCATCCCCATCATTCCCAGCAGAGGCATTTGCAGTCCAATACATCTGGAGGGCACTAGGTAGGGGGAAGCTGGCTTAATCAAAAAGACAACCTTATTTTCAAACTCTTTCATTCTTCTTCTGTAATCTAAAGCCGGGGATAAAAGGGTTAGCACAAGTACTCACTTTTTTTTTAATTAAACAAGACCAATCAACTTTGAAAGAAAAGCTCATAAATCCCTAGAATTGTAATAGAAGTCTTAGGGCATGTCTACACCTTAAGGGTGTAGAGGGAGAGGGGAGGGAGGATTGCGGACGTATCTGCTTCCGCAATCCTACCCTAGTGTCTTGACGGCCGGGCAGCGTCCCAGAAGAAAAGAGGAACGAAGTGGCCGCCTTTTTTTTTTTAAAAAAAAGAGGAGCCACCTGCACGGAGCGAAAAACAAGGTAAAAAATAAAGCAACCTGCTCCCAACCCTCCCCCACCATCCATGGGATGGCAAACTTGCTGCCCTCGCACTCCTATGGGCACGGAGCCACCCCGCACAGCTCCGTGCCTGTTTCAGGACCTGAGACCCCAGCAAAAATTGGGATAACTGGGCAACCAGTTATCCCGGGAAAATGCAGGGGTCATCCCTGCTTGCCCCTGGGATCCCCTGTGTGTCATTTGGACGCACAGGGACGACCCAGGGACAACCCCGGGGAAAAGGGCTGGTGTAGATATGTCCATGATTTACCTTAGTTTTAAATTGCTGTGACCCTGTTCAGATGACATGCTAAGCCACCGTGATTAAGCATTTTGAGCTAAACATTATGGCTTAGTGTGTTGTGAGAACCATGACTTAGCATGTTGTGTGAACCACTCCTACATAACCATGCTTTAAACATGCTCACTAACCATTTGCTGCAAAAGGGTTAGAGGCCTAACCATGGCTTAGCATGTTGTCTGAACAGGCCCTATATCTGATAAATTCAGGAATAAAAAACAGCCATTTAGAAATGTGGGTTTTATGGTAAGCTCCCAAGCCATGTTATCACATTTTTTTCTGTTTCTGATTTGCGTTTGTTTTAGAATTTTTTAAAATTATTTTTAGGACAGACGTGTAGGCTGAATGCCCATCACAGAGCCATGAGGGCCAGTGTAGTGTAGTAGCTAAAGTGTTGGACTGGGAGTCAGGAGATCCGGGTTCTAGTCCCTACACGGCCATGGAAACCCACTGGGCGACTTTGGGCCAGTCACAGACTCTCAGTCCAACCTACCTCACAGGGTTGTTGTGAGGATAAAAATGGAGAGGAAGATTATGTACGCCCCTTGGGTTCCTTGGAGGAAAAAAGGCGGGATATAAATGCAATAAATAAATGCTGCTGAACTAGACAGCATGTCATCACATGGTACATATCTCATGAAGCCCAGGATTGTGAATGTTCTATTTCTGTCCAGACTAATCACAGGAAGGCTTGTGGCTGAGGTACAAGATGTTTTGTGTTATTTCTTTCACCGTTTTAGTAGCAGGTTGGGGTAAGCAACTTAGTGCCTTTCAGGTGTTCTGAAGTACAAATCCCATAATCACTCAACATTGGCCATGCTGCCTAGGGCTGATGGGAATTGTAGTCCAAAGCATCTGGAGGGAATCAGGTTGTCTACCCCTGCCTTCAGCTATTGCTCATTGATAATTAAATGAAATTGTGTTGTTATACTTAGTAGCATATTGCCTGAACAACTTGTATATTTTTGCAAAGACTTACATTTTATTTTTGTACATTATAGCTGGGGTTTCAGTATCCATCATAGTTCATTGTCACATTTCATATATTCATACATACGCGCACAGGGCCCATTTGGATATCATGCCAAATCATAGTTTAGCATGAGAAGAACAAGTCATAGTGAGCCTCAGACCCTTCCCTCTCTTCCCAAAGGGTTGTTTGAAACAAGCTAACTTCAAGCCATGGGTTGTGAAGCTGGCTTCTTTAAACAAACCATCGTTATGATTGACCACAGTTTAAAGTTCAGACAGAATGCTAAACTGGTTAAACAAAAACTGAAGCGAAAGCTTCTGATATCCTTGAGCCTCCTCCGGAGGAGGAGAGGGGAGAGGAGCATCTAGGCCTGATGCTTACTGTGGCTTGTTCTGTTGGTATAGCGTAAGTCTGAACACAGCCACAGACTGTTCATATATATGTTTGCATATTTGAACCCATCTAATCTGGGCCAGTTCCTTACTCAGAGTACACATGATCACTTGATTATGATACAATATTTTGTGATTATCCCTGTGTTTGGGGCTCTCCTGTTTTACACTTCTAGGTCCATAGTATTTGCTAAGCATTCCGGGAATTACTGACATCCCCACAGTTACCTCACTCTGCAAAACAGATGTGCAAACATATTAATCTGGGTTGATTAAGCCATGGTGTATGCCAGCACATGCCAAGCAGAATTTGCATATTTAATGTCTGTCCGCAGCTTGTCATGTGCGAACCTCAGGGCTATGGGTTAGACAACCTTCTCATAACCCAACAACAAACCATGGGTTATGCAAGCCGCAACATATCATCTGAACCTGGTCATTGTCTCTTCTTGCTGGATATATTGTTGTTTGCAGGCTATATCCAAGTAGCTCTGCTTTTGGACTTAAATGCTAGAGCCAAGGAAGGGAATATAGTATAGTAAACATTTTACTCTCCCCAGTAGTTTATGAGAAGTTAAGGCCTTCAAAAGGAAGACTTCTCTCCTCTCAAGCAACAGGTATAAATAACTACAATGCTAGGTGTCCCTTTATGGACTGGATTTTCTTAGCCTCTGATGGTGTATTTTGATAGTAAGGTCCTGCTGTCTTTATTCAGTGGTCAGACCAGAAATAGGTGTGGTAGTCTGAGGGACAAAACAGACTTTAAATCTTTGCCTAGTAGCTATGTCTTTTTTCATTTTCAGTCTAGACTAAATGCAGAGGGCCCAATCCAGATCAGCGTCCTGGGGTGGGGGGTGGGGGTGGGGTTAAAATCCAAATCGCCCCCTGTACTTATTCTAGAGTAAAATTTGAAATGAGATGTGGCTGCTAGGCATAGATAAAAATAATGTCTGTTTTGGTCCTGAGTTGTACATGCAGAGGAAATAGTGTATCTCACCAGGGTTCTACTCACTCTTATGTGTCGGCTTTCACAGTACTCCAGAGTTGTAATTCCATTTTTTTATACTAGAAATACTTGGGGGATGAGATGGGACACAGTGGACTGAATTCAACATAGAATTTGATATATAGGGCAAAAATGGTTGACAACCTTTTGTTACTGACATAAGTTCTGGCTGAAGGGGAAAAATTCTCCTCTTGCTTGGTTTATCAAGTTTATTAATTTTATTTATTTGATTTTAAGTTCACTTGTATCCCACCTCTTCTGTCCCAAATAAGACCATCTAAGAAGGTAAAAAACGGCATATAAACATAAAATCGTACTTCAAACAACAAGACAGTAAAAATAAATAGGTTATTTTTAGCTTTAAAATTTGGAAACTTCATTCCTGTCTCTTTGTATTTTATTGAAAGAAACTATACGGAGATCACTAAAGTTAGGCTAAAATTTGTGCAGTTTTATAGATTCTTTATTTTTAAGGCATTTAAAGAGTGAGAGCATTAAGGAAATGCATATGGCTTTCTTCTTAAATGCTATAGGTTTTTAATTTTTAATTTCAAGCTGTAAATAAGTCACTCTTGAGGCTTTGAAGTTGGTCCGTGAACTACTGACCATTTTCCACTTAATGATTTGTGAATTTAATATTCTTTGATCCCGTCAACAGATTATTCGATTGTTATACAGGTATATTCCCCTCCCCCCCAAAAAAATGTTTATATTTTGGAATAGAATTAATTAGGCCAGATCGGAGTTCTGCAGGCAATTACTAAGGTGCTTTTGTGAAAGCTGAGAAGAGCATCTGTAGAAGTACAATTTATCTGGATAAGTCTGGGAGTATGATGGGGAGTGCTTGGTTTTTGTTTTGAATTGCTGTGCTTAGCAGAGGATTAAATCTATTGTCAGATAATGCTTGCACGGGAGGGTCAGCACCCCATTACTGGGTCATATGTTACCGCTGTAAGAGGCCTCTTCAGAGCATGTGTCACATTGGAAAAAAAATATTTCTTGACTCTGTCTGGAGGGCTGCCCACGCTTCAGGCGAAAGCCACGAAGGGCTGTTCTGAATGACATGCATTACAATATCAAATGAGGTTGCACAATTGGAGATATGCTGCAGACCTTTTCTTCTCCTAGTCAGATTTTCAATCGCTCTGCGTCTGCCTGCACCCCGTGCTCGTACACATAGCAACGTGCGGGCCGCTTTATCCATTTCAAACGCTAATCGGCTATGCTGGCATTCAACTTTTCCTCTCCTGATTCTAGGTTTGCTTCTTTTCTTTTTATGGGTTTTCAAAAAATATATATCATTGTGCCATCTTCCTTCCATGCTGCATTTCTCAACTGACATATTCCAAAATGGTCTCTTGTACGTCAATGAAATTATATTTTCCTCAGTGAAATTGTTTCATCCTCACAGGTGTAAAAAGTAACTCATATTCTCTTCTAAGCACACGATGGCCGACACTTGCTGCTGTTTGCTGCAAGTGATTCTTATCCGTTTGATACTCACTGCCATTTCTTGAACTGGCACTCGGTGCTTTGCCTGCTGTGCTAAATCTGCCCTTCCTAGTACTTACCAGTCTTCTTCACAGCCCAAACAGAGAATTGCATACAAGACTATGTATTTAACCCCTGCTGAGCTCTACCTCAGAAGAACTCAATCTCTATTCCAAAGGTCTTTTGGGCGATATCTGTGGCCTACTTTAGAGAGGGGCCGAGGATTCTTAATAGTCTTTTAGCATTTAAGAAAGCTATAAAGACTGATCTATTCCATCAGGCCTATCCAGGGGGATTTTAGTGTGTTTTTAGTATGTTTTAATAATGTATACTATGTTTTTAATTCAGTTTTATGTATTTTATACTTATTGTTGTTCCCACCTTGATCCAAATGGAGAGGCGGGTAGGAAATAAATTGATGATGATGATGGGCCTGAATGAATGAATACAATTTTACTGTAGCTATTGCCAATAGTGGATTTCTGCCGCTCTTTCTAGAGGATAAGTGCAGCTCCCCTCTTGGCACTGATATATCAAAAGTTTCTTAGAGTGCAGTATGAAATTATAGTAAGGGATAATTATTACTATTTTTACTATTTCCCAGCTCCCTAAGTGTCAACTCCCTAAGCGTAAAAATGTAGCCCTCCTTATTTCTGCATGAAAATAATATTTTATCTATTTGTTTGTTGTTACATTAACATCCCACCTTTATTCCTCTTGCAAGGAACCCAAGGCAGATTACATGGTCCTCCTCCTCTCCATTTTATCCTCATGAGAACTCTATGAAGTACGTTAGGTTGAGAGTCAGCAATTGGCCCAAAGTCACCCAGTGAGCTTCATAGCCAAGTGGGGACCAAAACCCAATCCCCCAAGCCCAAGTTCAACACTCGAACCACTACAACACCCCACACTATTTTGTTTTGTTTTACTTTATTTATTCCTATAACCCGAGAAGCAAAATCTCATTACTTCATTCTTCTTTATGAGAGCAGGCGGTACTAATCAATACATTATTACAATGGCATAGGAGCTGCTTTCCTATGCCTTCTTTCCATTCTGCTCTATCAACATGTATATGAAGAAGCCATGTGGGTGGGGTCAATGATGTATTTCATATAGTTTGTTGAGGTGGGGTGGGAAGAAGCCGCAAGGAAATAGCTTTCATGCCATTGTGGTAATATATAAAAAAGCCTTGTGCCATGGACTGTGTTGGTAATTAGATTCTCCCCTGTGAGGTTACAATATTTTGGGCTATTTAGTTTCAAAAAATGAGTAAAGGGAGCCGTGAGAGAGTTGTACAAAATTATGTGTGGTGTGGATAGGGAAATGTTTTTGTCTCTCCCTCTGATAATACTAGAACTTGGTGTCATCTAGTGAAGCTGAATGGTGGAAAATTCATAAAAGGAAGATAAAAGGAAGTACTTCTTCACATAGAGCACTATGGAATTTGCTTCCACAGAAAGTGGTGATGGCCCCAAACTTAGAGGTTTTAAACAGGGATTAGACAAATTCACGGAGAATAAGGCAATTAATGGCTACTAGACATGGCTATAAGTATCGGAGGAGCCATGTCTCTGAATACAGATTTCTGGGAAACAGCAGTTGGAGAAGTCTTCTCCTGCTTTGGTACTTCCTGTAGGAGTCTCGTTGGTCACTGTGGGAACAAGACACTGGATTAATGAGACTTTTGTTCTGATCTAGCAGGGCTCTTCTTATGTTCTTTGTTTGTGCAAGTTTTATTTATGAATTCTTAAATTTATATCTCATGTTTTTTCTTCTTGTAAGGAAGTCAAGGCAGCATAGATAGGCTTTGTTCTCTCTATTTTATCCTCACAATAACCCTGTGGGGCTAGGCTGGCCTTAAGTTTCCCAGTGAGCTTCATGGCCAAGTGGAGACTAGAACCCAGAACTCCCAAGTCCCAGTACAACACACTAACCATTACACCACACTGACTATAGCTGAATAATTTGAAGATTCATTGAAATGAATGGGAAATGTACATCCCTTTCCATTTCAGTGTGGCTTACTCAGGGTAAGTGGTTTTACACACATCTATTCATTGAATTAATGTTCTATTAACTATGTCTAAGATCTCTAGGTTTTAATGATATAATAGTGTTTTTTTAATCAGTTGTTGAGGGCGCAAATACTATTTCTCAATACATTCAGCTTTTCTTTTTCCTTTTTGTGGCCTGCTTCACACAAAATGGCTGCTTGAAATGCTATCTACATGGCAGCTGCTCCATGTTGAACTATTCATGTACAGAAACTTGCCATATGAATTGGCCCCTGCTGGGTATCATGCCACTGCTCAAAATTCCTGTTAGCATTTTATAGCTGCACAGAGAAAACTGCATGGCCAGGAGCCAATTCATACATCAAGCCTGTACACATGAAAAAAGCACTGCATTAAGTGGCCAAGCTGTGGTGGCCATTTCAAGGGGAGATGCCCTTGAAGGCCTAGAGAAATGCTAATCTTTTGATTGAGACAAAAAAGCAGTTTGGTTTATCAAATGTACCTATTGTTGTCCCATTGGAGCTTATACACCGAAGTAACGTAAAATGAAATGGGTCTCTGGTTGCGGGAACAGGGTGTATGTAATCAGAGGGGCAAAGAAGTTTTCCTCAAGATTGAATGATTAAGCCAATTCTGTTTTGGTGATTTTTTTCCTTTTGACAGCCTGACAAAACCAGCCTGTGCTATAATGTCATGCATGCTTAACCTCCATAGTAACGATGTGTATCTACATATAAAATCAGTTTTCCGTTAATTTACAGACTGTAAAAGCCATGGGCTAACATTTTTTGGCATGATAGCAGTAGAAGAGCATATGTATGTTCTAGGATTGTCAGTTTAAGTGGCTTGTTATATGAAATGCCAGTCGTTCCTCACCGGGTGGCCATAAGAAGCCATATTTTATTTTTTATTTTTATTTTAAACAAAGTCCTATTTTATTATGATCATAGACTGGTGCACTAAAGTGATATTTTCCATAAAGGCCCCCTATACACAAGATAGTGTATAAATGCAAGTGCAAAAGCAAGGAAAACCCCGTGGGGGGGGGTAAAAAGAAGGCAAAGGCAAAGGTAGAACCAGGCAATCTTCAAAACGAAATATTTACAAATGTTTATTTACAGTGCCAAGGTGCTGTATAAATGCAGCCAGATAATTAGGTTATTTTTACTTTTTAAAAATTGTAAGTATCAAGTTTCTCTGAAATAATAACTAGGTTAATATTAAATAGTCTGGATATAAGCATGTTAGCCCTTCAATTAAGTTCTAAAGTGAATCGGTGCCTTTTACCAGATACCCTGAGTTAAAGGACATTTTTCCTATGTAAATGAAGATCTAATTTGATCATTTCTCAGATATGAATATTTATACTCCATCTACCAAACTTAGACATTTCATTTTCACCCAGTGAAAACAAGGTGGTCTAAACTGTCCAGTAAATATCAAACCTGTCATTCATGAGCATTTCATTTTGCTATTTTGTTTTTGTGAGGAGTAGGGGCTGGGTCAAGTCAGAGGGCAGTGTCCAATTGTGTCATTCCATTAAGGCAAATGATGTTGCACTAGCAGAAACTAGGTTCTGAAGTTTGCGCAAGAGGAGAATCCAACAAAAGCTATGGTTGCGCAAACACTTGTGCAACCTACTATGCTTTAGGTTTGCACAACCTGTTGTTGCACATTACGCTTGTGCAACCTGTTGTACAATCAACTGGGCATTATGCTTATGCAACCAGTTGCACAACCAGTTGCTCATTACACTTGTGCAACTGGCTATATATTTTTATTTATTTTTATTTCTTCTAGGCAGGAAACCCTCCAAGGCAGGAAAGAATAATAAAGTTCATATATTAAAAATAATAAAAACAGATGTAGTAAAACAGCAAATGTTCCAAAAAAACAACAAACACCAACATATGTTAGAACCTAGAACACAATTGCAGCTATAACTCAGTCTCATAAAACCAGAGTAAACAAGTACATCTTCAGGGCCTTCTTAAAAGTCTGCACCGATGGTGCCTGGCAGACTCCCCATGACAACTAATTCCAGAGGTGTGGGGCCATGGTTTAAAATCACTGCACTGCACTAGTTTCCAGGCGAAGTATAAAGTGTTGGTTATTACCTTTAAAGACCTACATGGTTTGGGTCCAAGTTACCTGCGGGATCGCCTTCTCCTGTACAATCCGCCCCGGACACTCAGGTCTTCTGGGAAGAATTTACCCCAGTCAACAAAAAGCAAGTCTGACAACTAATACCCAGAAGACCGCTCCCAGATTGTGGAAAGGCCTGCCGGGAGAGATTAGTCAACTTTAGAGTCTACTGGAATTTAAGAAAGCCATAAAGCCTCATCTCTTCCGGCAGGCCTGCATTTGTGTTGTACCCTGCCTTGACCCAGAGGGAGAGGCAGGTAACATATTATTATTATTATTATTATTATTATTATTATTATTATTATTATTATTATTATGACCTTCTCTTGTGTACTTGCCCATATAACTGCCCTCACAGATGGGCAACTGAGAAGGGTCTCTCTCACTGATGTTATGGTGTGCAACCTGTAGTTCAACAGGTCACACAATTGCTTGCACAACCAGTTGCTCAATGCAAACATCCAGTGGAGCTCCGGTAGCACTATTTGAGTTTGTGAAATGACACCATTGGATAATGCCCAGAGTGATTCAGAAAGGAACCACACTGGAAAAAAGAGAAGACAAAAATTGTCCAGCATAAAGCTTCCTATAATCCTATGCTTGACCTTACAAATTCTCATTAGAATGACTGTATATGAGAACATTTTAAAGACAACAGATAGCTGGCTCCGCAGTGGATGGCGGAGCCAGGTAAGCCCCCCTCCCCCAATTACCTGGCTCTGCCGCCGTTGCCGCATGGGCTGCGGTGGTGGCGGGTGGGGGAGCCAGGTAAACTCTCCTCCACACTTACCTGGCTCCAAAGCTTTGGAATGGTCTGAATTGCTTCGGACCGTTCCGAACTGCTTCGGGTCGATCCAGACTTCCCTCGATCTGCTCCAGAACCAGGCTTAGGAAGTCCAGATCGGCCCACTCTACTCCGGATTTGGGGATCCGTAACGGAGCAGAGCACACCCCTATAAAAATACTCCGTTTCTCTGTTTCACGGCTGGGGAATGTGTAGTTCTCCAAATGTTTTGGACTGCAACTTCCATCAGCCCTAGCCAGCATAGCCAATACTGATGATTTATTTATTTATTTATTAGTAATGCTCATATACGCCTTAATATATTAAAATCTCTGCGATGGAAGTTGGAGTCAAACAACATTCGGTTGGTCACTCGTTCCCCTTATTTTGCAAATTAACATGGTTTAGTGATCAGATTTGCACCATTGTTTAGGGAATATGTGAATAAGCACCAATAGGAAGCTTGATTTAAGTCAACCTTTTTTTCTGGCTGATCTAAAGTAGTGTGCACAGTCATACACAGCACAGATGATGTTCCAGAAAGCTAGAAGAGGCTCTTCCCAACAGGGCACATTTATTTTAATTGGGATCTTTTAACTCCCTGGAAGATTATCTGTGCTGTGTATGTCTGAGCATCTGCATGCACACGCATACTACAGATGTAGGCAGATACACAGAGCTGAAACTAAGTTACTCCCCAAACTTTGAATATTGACCCAAGTATTTGACTGCTGAACAACATCAGTAACCGACATCTGAAGATATTTTTATTTAAATATTTGATTCATCTTATGTATGGATATTTTAAATTAAACATTGTATTCCTTATTTCCTACATGAAACTCAATGTGGTGGAGATCTCTCTCTCCCCTCAGCACCCCTCACCTCATTTTATTCTCACTACAGGCCTGTGAGGTAAGTTAGGATGGGTGGGAGGTCAAAGGGGTTAACAGTTACATGGCTGGGAGATAAAGAAGCGTGACCATGGCTGAAAATGGATGGAAAGATGAAGTGCTTCGTCTTTGCAGTGTTTTGCTTAGATGTTTAGTCTTTCTGATTTTTCACTATATACGTCTGAAGTAACATTGTTCAGTTTGTGCAACTATCCATAAAAATGATCAAAACTGACCTATACCTTAAGTGTTATTAGTTGGAGTCTTGTACATAGCATTGTATTTGGTAGTGTAGAGGTCACTACCAAATTTGGCTGCCCTGGGCCAAATTCAGGCCCAGAGTAAGCAGCTTGACCTCCTTCCGTTTCTTTGCCATCCCTGAGGGAAGAGAAGACCGGGCGAGAAGCAGGTGCTTTTGTAACATGCTTTATTGGGGGGGGGGGTTCGTGGGGAAGTGGTGGTTGGAGCTTTGGCATAGAAGAGCACAGCATTCCCATCTTAAAGCAGCCTTCTGTCAATGCAGTTCGCTTACTAGACTTATAGGGAATTGCTTTGCAGTTAGGTTAACTTTATTTCTTTCGATAAATACTGTGACTTGCTACTAAATCAGAAACCCAACTATTTTTTCTTTTTGAGTTTTTTAAAATATGCATACATGAATATGTACATATCTATAGCAACGAATACATATGAAATACATATATGAAAATATAACTTACTAGCAATTATACATAGAAAACCTGAGGATAAGCCCCCAAGATTGTGTTGAGCCTTGTGAAGGAGTGAGAAGCTTCATACACCAATGCAGGACAATTCAGCAGAGGAGCTACAGTCTGCCTGCATTGTCACACAAATTGGTATAAGCTATTCACACCAGGCTGAATATTATTAATATCATTATGGGCAAGATTTCTCTGGCATACAGTTATTTTAAGTCATTTGATGTACTTAACAATATTTGACTTGTTATATGTGCTGCTCACTATTAACGTTACATAGCAGTAGCTCTTGCCTGCTGCTTGTGAACTAGATAACAGAGGTGAAAGCATTCGTGCATCTGTTTCCCTCTTCCTATCTCATCTCAGTCTGATGAATTGAAGTGTGCAGAAATCATTACCAGGCGTCTTCCATTCTGCAAGAGAGAATAGGAACCCTCCATTCCCCTGGGGCATATGATGGATATATGTACTGATTTTCTGTAAGTCTTTTATTGGGGGGAAAATCCATCCTCAAAGGAACTTCTTTTAGCTGTTATTTTGAATGCCCTTTCATTGTGCCCCTTTGTCAGATTGTTCCACTGATGGGGGTCCCACAGGTTAGCTTTTAGCTGTTAGAGTTCATTCTTTCTCTCCCCCTTTTTTTGTTAAATCCCCAACATCCCATGCCATATAATTATTTTTTATGATTCCACATATATTGCTGCATAAATCTTTCCCTTTTGTGTACTGCCAAAGTAATTGCAAAAACTAAAGTAATTGTAAAAACTGCTCTTTACATATATTTGTAATATATGTACATATATTTGTTCAATGTGTGTTGAGAGAGAGAGAGAGAGAGAGCATTAGTCAGTACATTATTTATCAAATATCTTTTAAAGCAACCCTTTAATTTCATTTATTTAAATGTTGTACTTTGGAGACCTCTGAAGATTTAGGATCAAGGCTTATATATTCCATAGAACCAAGGAATAAAATTGTTCTTGGGCTGTATCACTTCAGTCTGCAGCTGGAGGAATTGGGATAGTTTCATCACATAGAATCATAGAATCATAGAATAGCAGAGTTGGAAGGGGCCTACAAGGCCATCGAGTCCAACCCCCTGCTCAATGCAGGAATCCACCCTAAAGCATCCCCGACAGATGGTTGTCCAGCTGCCTCTTGAATGACTCTAGTGTGGGAGAGCCCACAACCTCCCTGTGGCTGTGTGTGTCACTACAGCAGCTCTCTGATGGAACAAGCATACATACTTGATTTATCCATGTCCATGGAGCTGTTAGAAGCTCAGAAGACTTCTTTTCATCACAAATTGACAACCTACTTACAGTACTTCCCTCCTGGAGAGGCCTGTTGGAGCTCTATCCTGTATTCTTTTAGGATAGTGAAGGCTTAATGCCTAAATAGGGATGGTTGTCAATTTCGTCGTGCCCTGGTTTTTAAGCAAGCTGACCTAACTCATACTTCTCAAACTAATGCAGTCATCCTTCGGATTGCACATTTCTCCAAGTTTTGAAACATAGATCTCTGCTCAAAAAGCATGTATAAAAATCTTGTGTGTGCATGTGTACTAAAATGTACTTTTAGGGGAAATGTATAAAAAAAATTGCAGAAAGCAGGATAGAATGAACACATGAAAACTCAGCATGGATTGATCTGTCCATCCATATGCCTAAGCAGAGTTACGATTTAATCAGAGTTTTAAATTTTGATACTGGTATATACTCACTTTAGGCTATACTTTATTTTTGTTGTTTGATATTTTATCATTTATGGTAGCTGGCACACATCTCTTTCTAGAGAGAGAGATGGGATAGAATTTTAGAAACAAAATGAACCTAACTCAATAGAAAAGATTTCAGTCTCAATTTGGTTAGATGTGAGAATTACCTTTATTTGTAGACTAATATGGAAAAATGAGAAGAATCACATTTCTATTCACTTAATAAGGGTGGTATTTTAGAGCCTCATGTTCTTGGAGGTTAGGACACTATTCCCCCCCCCCCCCTTTCAATAGATGTTGCTCTTGCATATACTTTTTTTGGTAAGTGCTGCATATAGATGTAAAGACGAGTGGGGCTAGTTGTTCAGATTTCCTTTACCCCTTGTTTTGTTAATGTTGGCTGTTCCATGTTGGCTACTTTTAAAAACCCAAAACTCCCCTCTAGACTTTTTCAGGAAGTACAATTTACTGATAACCTGAATATAAATAACAAAGAGAACAAATACAGAACAAGTGAGTCAATTACCATTATATGACCAGAAATATTTTTTTATTATATTGGAAGCAAACTTTTTTGAATTATGTAGCACCCTGCTTCAGGCTTGGATGGTCAGAGGAAATAATAAAAACAGATGCTTTGTGCACAGCCCTGTTCTGCAGACACGATGTTAATTAAATTATGGTTAGGCAATGCTGAGGGATTCAGGTTACAAAGTTCCTCTGGAGACAAAGCAGTAAATGAGAAGTCTTATGTTGCCCATGGCAATATAACAACTGAAAAAGAAAGGCTTTTTTTATGCCTTGGTACCATTTGGGTCTCACTAGAACAAAACAAAACACAACACAAAAACACATATAGTAATGATAATTGCTCACTTTTTGGAGAGGGAAATGCAATTTCATCTATTTCTAACTGAATGTAGTTAGAGTATGAATTTGGAGCAGGGAGAGAATTGTTTTCCAAGCACAAGTGAATTGACAGCCAACAGGACTCTTTTCTTCATATGGCTGGGTTTTCAGCATGGCATTTGTCCAGAACAAATATTACTCTTGAAAAAAAAAAGTGCAATTCTGTCAAAATGGTTACCTAAATAACTAGAGGGTCTCAAATTATATGCTTGATTTAGACTTCCCTGGAGTTTGCTAACTGTAAATTTAATCAACGATTTTTTTAAAAAAAAAAGCTGGAATGAAAAAGGAAATAATAAGAAGTTCATGTCAAATTTATATATTGGATATCGCCAACAAGACGGAAATAACTTTTCAGGATCACTGAAGTTATTTCTAAATATTGTTCTATTCCATGAAAAGAGTTTGGTGTAATGGGCTGCAGTGAAAAATCTTTGTGGTTATGATGCCATTTAAAAAATGTTCAGCAAGTGAAGTTTTAATGAAAGAGAGAAAGATTTTGAATATGGTAATTTGATTTATTTGTATTTTGAACCTACCTCATAGTCTGATTAGTGGCAACACATCAAAACAGTGATTTGTGCATAATTTTTAATGTTATTTTTGCTTTGTAACTTCTTGCTGGGGCAGAGACATCCAGTCCAGAGTATCAATCTTCCTTTAATTGCCTCAACAGGGAAATTTATGCTTCTGTTTTTAGAAGATATATTTTTTAGTGGGTTTAAAAAAATAAAATGCAGACATTGTAGCCAGGATGCATGGGCTTTGATTCAAAAAGGACTGTACTGTACTGGCATCTAAAATGAATAATTAAATAGACTGAAACCTTATTCAGGCATTCTTTCCCTCACAATATTAGAAATGCATGAAGGAAGAGCAGGTATGCGGTTGTCGTGGTTTGTCCCGGCTCCTCGCGGTTACTCGCAAGGAGCTGGGACCCGCGCACAGGGCGCAGAGCTCCTTAGGAAAATATTTTTTAAATAAAAATCCGCTTATGTTTTGCGCACAAGTGTCTGTGCGCTCCTTCCTCTTTAAAAAAAAATGGCGGGTGCAACGTCCTCTCCCTCTGAGGTCATTGCGCACCTCGTGTAAACAGGGGGGAGATCTCACGATAAAAATATCGTGAGATCTTCATCCCTCCATCGCTCTATACTGGTAGGTCTAGCTGAGCCCATGGAGAACCTACACGGATGCACCATTTTCTCAGCTGTATATGTTTGTCCTGTGGTGCGTGGATCGCTATGAGTCTGCGTAGGACTTTTCGGGGAGAACAACACCTGAATGGGGCTTTTGAGAGAAAGGAAAGTGCATGGATGGAGGCCGTGATTCACATTGCTTCCCAGCCAAAAATATCTTGATTTGAAGAAGAAATTGTGGTTTCTGTGCTTACTCAAGATTTTATAAGCGGCACTGAATTACTTGGAAGTGACACCTCCATCCTCCTCCCCCCACATCTCTTTGGGTGGGTACAGGTTTTAATTTTGGATCTGTTTACAGTGATGGGATGTTCAAGTTTACACTCCAGTCCATGATTAAATATTACTTCAGAAAAACCTGAAATATACTTACACCAAGTTGTGGGCTGAAAACTGAAGATGGCTTTGCTCACTGGGATATGTTTGAGGAAGCCTAAATTGCATCATTGAAAGCATCACACATTGCAAATCTATGGTGAACTTCACTTTGTCATTTGACTGGAGGGCGAACACAATCTCCTCTTGCCATTCACCTAAAGAATGGGGAGAGTTGTGATGCCTCAGCCCCAGCTCCTCACTTACAGGCCACCCACCCCACTGGCCATGGTTTTGGCAGCTATGCACATAGGGGTGTTTTACACAGTCGGCCAACACACAGCTGGTAGACAGCGTGGCTGGTGTGCTTCTTGGTTGTGGAGCAGAGTAGCCTTAAGGACCATTCACACACTGGACCAGTTTGCATAGTCAAAATAGCCCATCATGGGTTGTTTAAGCCAGGGTGAACTCTAGCACATACTAGCACATGCCGTCCATATTTACATATTCAACCCCCGAATGGGAGGTTGTTGTTGTGTCCAAACCTGGCCACAGTAGGTAATGTGAGGGTGAAACAACCCTCCTATAACCCATGGCCTGTTGTAGAGTAATGTGAGGGTTATTTAACCCACGGTGGCCAGGTTTGGATGTAATGAACCCCCAGTCAGAGTCTGAATATGCAAAATGCTAGCCTGCACGTGCCACAGCTCACTGTGGCTTAAACAACCCGTAGTTGCCTGTGTTGATCATGCAAACCAGGTCATTCTTTCATTGTGTGAAAGGGCTTGAGTGAAACTACCCCCTAGTAATCATACAGCGAACCAATCCCTGCCAGTGCAGTTTGATTGTATGTATGACTTCATTGTCACTGTAACCTGCTGCTGCTTCAGATACCTTGTAGGTAAATGGTGGAAATGGAAAAGTAGAGAAGGAAGAACAATTAACAAGGAAGGCAGCGAGGGAGAATCTTTCTCTCTGTGTTAGTTTTTTAAAACATATATTGAAGAGTATTTTGGAACTATGGAGATCAGGGTGCTATTCTCAAAGATATGATTGAAATTTGTACAGAAATAATACCTTTAAAAATCTTACTTAATTATTAACCATTTAATATATTACTGATTTTTAATATTCTTTTTTATATCTTTGGTGCAATGTCACAGATTTAAGGTGTCCATAAATGATGAATAGTTTTAGTGTGGTTTAGTGAACGGGTATTAACTTCTATTTCCCAAAAGCAAACCTTGAATCAAATCTTACACTTGTTACTTTTCTATATGAGGGTGATCTTTTGTTCATGTCACGGTTAGGGTTGCTACAAAACTGGTTTATTTTATGTCCAGGCGCTATTTATTTTTAAGAGCTTGTTATTTACAGGCTGGTTAAAACATAAACCTACAGAAATGAACACTTAAGGCTTGATCCTAAAAAGATAAATATGTCTTTAACCCTGAATGAGTCCAACTAAGTCATTTTTAAAGCCCAGAGATGTATTTCACAACAATTGCAGTTTAACGTAAAATATGACATTTTATTGAGAGCTTTGGTTTATAAAACAATCGCAAAGAAATACTATCTGCAATAACAGCAATTCTTTACGTAGAATTTAGGTAACTGTAATACCATAGCGGTGCACTATTTTCAACACAACTATCTCCTGGACATATGGATGAAAACCTCCCTACTGAAAAGTTAACTTCTTACTTAACTTCTGTATCAACAGAAATGTGAGTTAAGAACCTAAGAAGTGCCCTGATGCTGGATCAGACCAAGGGTCCATGTAGTCCAGCACTCTGTTCACACAGTGGCCATCCGGCTGTCGGCCAGAGATGTACAAGGCAGGACATGGTGCAACAGCACCCTCCCACCCATGTTCCCCAGCAACTGGTTTTATCAGGTTTTAGTTAATCTACCACCCCAACACCTTAGATATGCAAAGTTTAATTTGCTCTCAGTCATTGTAATTAGGGTCTAATTGCCTATAGAATTTCCAACAGCAATGGAAATGTGAAATTGTAATAATACAGAATAATCTGCTCCTTTTTGAATGAAAATACCTGGAGTACGAAATGGCACAGGTCCGAGTGGGCGTGGGGGAATTATATTATTATTATTTTTTGTACTTCTTTGGGGTTAGCTGTGATCTCAAATGTAAGAGGGTTAAAAGAAATAACTCTCAAACTCTCATGATGCAGAGAGAAGCTTGAAAGCAGGATGAGGATTTTTGATTCTGACCAACTCAGCACCCGAGAATGGTATAGAGAAGGTTAATGCAATGCAGGCAGCCTCATCCACTTTTGATCTTGGAGCTGGATTCAAGGGGGGAAAAGATGCCTAAAATATCAGAGCATGAGGTGGTGGTGGTGGTGGTGGTGGGAATGTCTCCTCTCCTCTCATTGTGTGTTCCTTTTCATGTTAAAATAAGGCTGTCCAGCCCTGCTGGTATGTGTGAATAGAGCAGGTCATGAACAACATGGCCTGCCTCTGCATCTAGTTTCCCCCTCATGATCCAGGTTTCATCAAGACGTTTGCAAGCCTTTAGAAAACTCTGACAACCCATTTGTTTTCTGTGGCTTTCACTTGAATTTTGTTTTATGTAAAAAAAATTTTTTAGCTATTATTATTATTATTATTATTATTATTATTATTATTATTCTGTGCTGGATGTTTTTGTCATTGCTGGTATTTGTTGATTTTATTGATGTTTGCTATTTTATTATTGTATTATTATCTGAACCGCCTTCAGAGGGTTGTACCATTAAGAGTGGCCTAAAATTATTTTTATTTTAAATAAGGTGTGCGAGGAGCTCTCTGATTACATGTTCAGCTTAACCATTGATGCATAAGTAGCACTCACTCTCAGCCTAGGATGTGGGGATGAAGGGTAATGGAAAAGATGACTGAGATAGTTGTGTGAAATGCTACAATATTATTGGTCCACCAAGTGTATTACTTGAACCATTCAGTTAGGTTCAACATTTTTACAATTATTTGAATACAGTAGAAAAGGATTGCTAGTGGCACTTATACTGTTTGTGTTCTGTGTGCTTTTACATATTTTGGAATGAATTTGTTGCAAGTCTTCTGGTTGTTTTACAGTCATCCATTTTGTATTTTTTGATTACAGGACTCCTTAGTAATGGCCAATCTAAAGGATTACGACCGGGGTCTGAACAGCTAGAGAATGAGAAGGATGATGCATCGCAAGTGTCCTCTACTAGCAATGATATTAGTTCTTCAGATTTTGAAGAAGGGCCATCAAGAAAAAGGTCAGATTCTCCTAAACTCCAGTAATATAACAGAACATAGCCTTATAATAGTGTCATCCATGCTGAAGTATTTGAGTAGTCCAGTGGATAATGTGTGTAAAGATGTAGATTTGTCAGATGTGGGTTCAGATTCCTGCTTAGCTGTGGGCTCCTTGTGTGGTCTTGAGAAAGTCATTACCTCTTGGTCCTGCTTTTCCCATTGTCTGAAATTGGATCTGTCTGAAAAAGATGTGAAAACAGGCAAGAAAAACAGGCAAGCTAAAAAGAGCTTTGGTGTTTTTGTGATTATTAATAATATTATTATTTTCAATGAAAAAACATGAGTTACCATATCTATTATAGAAACCTTTATCTTAGATGTGGAATGTTCCCATTAGATCCATTTGAAGCAAATGTTCCTTTCCGTGGTTCTTCTGAAGGGTTCTCTTCTCTCTCTGTTTGCAGTGGTTGACTTGTTAAACAAAATGTGTAGTCATACTATTTATTCAAATCTCTGAAGGTAATTGTCCTTGTCACTGTATAGTTTACATACAAATAATGCAATTTCATGAGAGAGACCCGTTAGTGTCATCACATTTGATTTACTTGGAATGGAACCAAAGAACTAGGGGTTTAAAAGGCATAGATAATCAGAGAGTGCTGCCGGTATAGGGGACCTCATTATAAAGATGTTGGTTATTGTCAGTAGGGGGGCTACTCTGAGATAATACTGTAACTATCTTTCTCCTGTCTCCTAGAAATCGGTAATGAAATCCTTGTTGACTCTCATTATGCTGCAATCTAGGGCACTTCCTAAATGTGTAAAATGTAATCTAAAATGGAGGGCACCCTTCCAAATCCTTGCATAAAATATGCTGAAAGTATAGAACGAGTTATGAGGATTTTATTTCTTGTTTCAAGTTAAGAAGAACAAATGAATGCCTGAGGAAAGGCGGCTTACTAAAACGGCTATGCTGCAGCCTGAACACAAAATGTAATGTGTAAAAATTACTTGAAATGCAAGGCATTTTCCTGAATGGTTTTCTTTTCTTTTCCTGAGAGTCTTAGAAATTAAATGAGGGAAAAGCCCATTCTAGTTATGGAAAACTAAATCTATTTGTAGTTGGGCGTATTGCTGGGGGACTGCGAGAGAGTACTTGTGAAAAAGATGTACACATTACTAGAAGTTATCTATAAAAAAAACTTTTTTAGGTATCAGGAAACTAGGCACTTTGAAATTCCTGTTATGTCTAAATTAAATTTACCTTCTGAACAACTTTCTCTTCTCATTTCTGTACCACTTCCTTTTCTGTTAACTCTTTTCTGCACATTTTCTGTACCCTTCCCTTCACAGGGCTTGTTGATGCAATCCGTTTTTGAGGTGAACAGCTGTTAACTCAGTTTCCCTCTCCTATTGAGTAATCCCTTTTAAGATACAAACAAAAGCTGAAGAAAGTTGAAAGCTAGGAAAAGAGCCCCAGTATAATTAGGGGCTATTGATTTGCTGCTGTTTACTGTAAAAGTAACTGATTCTGTAAACAACCGCATGGGCATCATTTAATCCAAGGACGGCCAGTAGGCTTGATGTGCACTACAATTTTTTTTTTTACAGTTTGAAAAACAGAGATGTCAAATTTAACCATCATTTATTCTAACTGTTATTAAATAGGTTTTATGCTGTTTTTGCAATTACCTTGAGTTCATTTCTACATGGATTCTTTCTTTAAATCAGGAACGGGGAACATGTGGGCCTCCAGATGTGATTGGACTGCAACTCCTACCATTCCTCACCAATGGCTATGCTGGCTGGGGCTGATGGGAGTTGCAGTCCACCAACAGCTCAAGGGCCACATATCCCCACTTGTGTCTTAAATCAATAATTTTAATGCAAAGTCTCCATTCAGGTTTTGTGCATGGTCCCTGGGCATGACTTCATTACTATAAAGCCAATACTACTACGCAATGCCAGTTTTATGATAATGCTTGAATACTCATGAAGGGGTTCATTTGTGGGGCAAAATACCTTTCCAGCCCCCAAATTGCTGTCTAGAAAGCAGGATGGCCTACAATAATACAAAAGCTGGCCTCTCCTTATGCAGTGAACAAGCGAATGTGCCTAAAGCAATCTGGAAATCCTGGACCAACCAGTGGCATTTCTGATCATGTTTGTTAAATGTGGCCTTTGAATATCCTCCCTTCTTTCAGTTCTCATCATCTTCTCTGTTTCCTTTGGCATGTATGTTAAATTAAATTATGGCAAATAGCTTTTGTAATATAAATTACAAGCAATCTATTTTCTCCCTGTGTCTGATTTTTATCTACATTTTGGTACGTTTTGCCCCCTAGTGTTTAAAATAATCCTCTGCAGCTTTGAGGAAGGCTGATGGCACGTTGCCAGTTGAAATATGCATTTAATCAAGGAGCATGCCAAACCCAGGCTATCAATGATTCTCTCACTCCCATAACTAGCATATGCATCGGTTTTGGTTTTCGAGTAATGCCACATGTGCAGTATGTCTTGTTGCTATGTGCACTGGAACAAATCATAAGCTTTGCACAGATAATGAAGCAAAGACCTTTTGAGATCCTTGCTGAGTAGTAAATCAGGCTTAAAAGATGATAGAATCTTGCTCCTAATTAAATTGGAACGTAACTTCCCCACTGAAGACCACTTCAGATACTACACTGTTAGCCAGTCCCCTGATAAAACAGGGGTGTTGGAAAGAGTTACACCCATGTTTGCTCAGCAGTTGAGTGAGGATAACGTAACTTGTATATTCGTTGTGTTCAGACATCCAAGGCAGGATCTACACTACTGCTTTAAAACAGTTTACAACAGTAGCGACAACTGTTGAGGCCCAGAAAACACTCCCTATACAGTCTTCAAAACGTTTTCAAAGCGTTATATCCTGCTTAGTGTAGATCTGGCACAAGAGTGAAAATAATGTCAGCAGCATTATTTTGCAGATAGTAATACTGGGCTACCTGGCAAGGCTGCTGTAAGGGTTATTTAGATTGTGTACAAACTTCACATGTGGCCTGCAGAGCCGTGAGGCCCCCGCCCACTTTCCCAGCAAGGGAAAGCCCACTCTTATCTTTATCACTGATCCAAGATAAGAGTGCACTTTCCCTAGCTAGCACTGTCAAGGGAAAACCTGCTTTTATCTCTGATTACACATCAGAGATAAGGGCAGGATTTCTCTTGCTGGTGCTAGCAAGAGAAATCCGCTCTCCTATCACTGATCAGAAGTAAAGGCAAAATTTCCCTTGCTATGCACTAGAGAAACCCCACAGCCCTCTCCTCCAGCTGTGGGAGGTTAAAGCCTCCCACTCAACCCTAGCACTGTTTTCCCCACTACAGTGATCTTGCTGCAGGATTGCTGGGCTGGGGGGTGGTATGTATGTATGTGCCCTCCATGATCCCTACCCCGACATCGGCCAAAAAGGTTGAGCTCCTCTCATGTACATGAAGAGCTTTTGAGCGCTTAGACAAAGTAGTGCATAAATACCATGAAATTATCAGAAAACAATGTAGAGGTCATTGAAAACCTTAACCATTTTATTTGCCCTCTATATTAGATTGAGGCATAATAAATACCTATTATTATTATTATTATTATTATTATTATTATTATTATTATTATTATTATTATATTGCATTTGTATACCACCCCATAGCTGAAGTTCTCTGGGCAGTTCACATAAGATAAAACACTTAAAAACAATATACAAAGATTAAAAAACACACGAAAACAAGCAAAATACACATACATTTAAAACCAGTATAACAATTTTAAAAACTACAAACCAAAAAAGACTTTTAGGATGACTACCCCCTTTGCAGGGCAGATGTGTAGTTCTTTTAATCTGTGTTGAAAGGGAAAGCTGTACCCCAATGCACCAAATAGTTAGGCAGGCAACACTAGTTTCATTCCACTGGCGAGTCATAGAATCATAGAATAGCAGAGTTGGAAGGGGCCTACAAGGCCATCGAGTCCAACCCCCTGCTCAATGCAGGAATCCACCCTAAAGCATCCCTGACAGATGCTTGTCCAGCTGCCTCTTGAATGCCTCTAGTGTGGGAGAGCCCACAACCTCCCTAGGTACCTGAGTCTGTTCATCAGGGCTTGTTGCTGATTCACTAGAAAGAGGAGCAACATTGGAGCAGAGTTTGTGTTTTTCATTTGTGCATGTGGAAGCAAGTGAGAGGGCTTCTTCTTGCCAATAAGTGTTTAAGCACCAGTCTGTCATCCACCCAGTTATTTAGAGATCCTCATTCTGTTTCCTAATAGAAAATGAATGTTTTTGAAATTGGTTCTTCTAGAGCATGCAGCTTTATGTGGAATGGGTTGCTGGTTAATGTTCCACAGTAGCACCTCCAGTGAATAGTACCACTGGTAGCACATTGGAGAGTAATATCATTTCAGTCTGTCAATGTAGGCCAAAGTTCCCAATATTTTTGAATTGGTGGACACGTTTGAAATTTTGGGAGTTTGCTGTGGGCACTCTCACAAAATAGTTGTCGTGTTGGGACCCAACACTCCAGCTGTCTAGATTTTTTTTGTTAACTTTGAAAAAATTAAACAAAAAAATCAGGAGGGCCAGGGAGCCTCGTGGGCACCAAGGGAGGTGTCTATGGGCACCACAGGAGGTATCTGTGGGTACTGTAGTGCCTGTGGGTACCATTCTGGGGGGACCTGAAATGTAGGCTGATAAAGGAATGTCTGTTCATACTACAAAGCAGGCTTGTAAAGGGATATGGTTAGCCTCATAAATAAGTGCTAAGGATATTTTTTATACACCAAGTTACATGTTTCTCTTTATCCTATGGCAGCTTGCCTAGAAGGAATCACTACTAACTGGGGTTGAATGGCTACATCAGGTGCAATGATGAGGGCAAGTTACTCCCAGAGAATTTGATTTCCTTCATTTCCGTGCTGCTTCTTGTTGTCCGCTAGTAGAACATCTTTCTATTCCGGGTATCAAAGTACTCAATGAGCTGTTAAACCTCCTCCAAAACCCTGTAGGGATTAGATGTGTAACAGAGGGATTGTCCTATCAAATCTTCAAATGTCATCGTCAACAGCAGTACAGGTACGGTACTTTTTTTTTCAAAGCCAAAGACTTTCCTACAGTCAAAATAATGATTATGAATGTTCCTCAGGGACAAATTTGTCTTTGTAGTTTAATACAAAACACCCTTCCGTAGCACTTTGAGCACCCTACTGATTTAGCAATAAAGTGGTTTAATCCTGTTCAAGTGTGTATTTGCAGTTGTTGGCAGAATGTATTGAATCAGAAATAATGAGTGTTTAAATAATGGATTTTGTTCATTTGGAGTATAGGATGACAAGGCTTCGGAACATACTCAGGTTACATTTGGGAATCAGTACCTCCACCTCTCTCTTACTCTCTCTCTCTTTTGCACAGATGATAACTTTTTCCACAGACAGTCACTTAAACTGAAAACTAGGACATTATTACCAAATTATCAGTTATTAATTTACAATGAGCTTCTCCCATCAAACATAGGAAACAGTCTAAGGCCCTAGTACACCAGTGCTCCCCAAGCTTTTTGGGTCAGTGGTCACATTTGGAATTTTCAGAATGTCATGGGTTCTTTTACGAAACGGCTGCCATAGGGCGCTTGCCTATTCATAAAGTGGCTTTATTTCCCAGAAGGCAAATGGGTGAGGCTAAAAGAAAAGTAACCCAAGAACCTAAGTACAAGGCAGAGGTGGGCTCTGAACTCCAAAACACAATACCACTCTTTGTACCCAAATAAAGATAATACTGGAGGGCAGCACTTCATTTTGCAGCATACCAGCCTCCCAGTAAAGTTTTTTTAAAAACGTTATTTTTATATCATTTATTCAGTACGATGAACATAGGCTAAACCTAGCCTGAAGCAGCTAAAGGAAACAATTAAGCACTATCAAGTTCAGTGAGGAGTGCATAGAAGACAGAATTGCAAAACCTTCAAGATGAAATTATTTTCTTTTAATAAGTTAGCAAAATCACATAATGTACTGGAGGGTCTGGGATGCATGAACAACATACCACAAAGGTGTTTTTTTTAATGTTTTAATTTTAAAAAATCTTAAATAAAATAAAAATCAGGAGGGGCAGAGAGTCTTGCGCACAACAAGACAGGTGTTCACAGGCAGATTGGTGCCCATTGGTACCACATTGGATACTCCTGCACTACACTCTGTGGTGTGGTAGCCCAGATGCTTGAAAATGCAACCACATGGAAACAGGTCCATGTGGTGAGCTGTTTTTTGTAAAATGGCTTCCTGAATCCATTTTCGCAAGACAGATGAAAATGGTCACAACCTTGCGGGGAAGCAGCTTCACCAAACACATTTTCCCTGTAGACCTGTTTCCATTGCATTTTCTGTACCTCAGGGTGTGTGTGTGTGTAGACCAGGCCTGAGTAATGTTTGTGGTAAGGGTGTATTGCATTAGGTTGTGTTCACCAAAGATCTTGCAAGTTGTAAATCATTTTCATTAATGTCAAAAGAAACGTTATGATAAGAGATGGACAGTTTATTTGCTTTGACTATAAGTAACACGTAGCATATCATTATACTTAACAGTCAGCGACCTCCTTGCTGTGAGCTATGAATACCTAAGTGAAGATCTTTTTTTTCCTACCGCTAGAAGAAAACTAGAATGGCTAACATCAGTCCTTAATCCAGAGCTGGACAATTTGTGGCTCACCAAGCTTAACACAGCCCAACAATTGTGTACGGCAGCCTGCCAGGGGCTTGATAAACCACTTGTTTTGGTTGCCTGCCTAGAAGTGCCAAAGCTGGACTGGAGAGGTGTCAAGCACCTGGTTGGCTGCAGTGCATGACCGCTTGGCTGCATTCTTAGCTTGGTGGGTCACGATTTAGCTGTGCAGGCCTCACACAATCTCCCCGAACCATAGAGATGAAAGGTATCAATTGGGCATCCAGCGCTAAGCCTCTACCTCCACAAATCAGACCCTCTCTGGCCCCCACATGCTGTTGAACCTGCACAGTCCAAACTTGCTGGAAAAGGAGAGTAGGAGACATATTTGAACCCAGAGCTCCCTGGGGTTAAGACTCTAATGCACAGGTGGGCAAACGTTCTCAGACCAAGGGCTAAATCAGCTCTGGACAAGCATGTCCAGGGCTGCATGCAGCAGAGGGTGGGCCCACACAGCTACTGGTGGCATGCAGCCTCACAAACCTATGCAAGCCTACGCTCATAGTGGGCTTTGGCCACACCTTGCTTTGTTTGAGGCAAACTTTCCCCAAAGAGCTCAAGATGGTACACATCATTCACTCCCCACTCTCATTTTGTCTTTGCAACAAAATCCCTTTGAGTGATTGGCCTGAGTTTGCCCAGCAAGCTTCGGCCTCATTAAACCCAGGCCTCCCTAGTCCTACTCCTACTCCAGTATTCGAGCCACTGCACCGCACTGGCGACTTACTTAGGGGGTAGCTCCTATCTGTATCTTAAAAGCAATCCAGCATTCTCTCAATAATGTTTAGATATAAAATTGTCTAACTATGCCCTGCTTTGCATGAGGCTGCTAGTTTGGATTATTCCACAATCACATAAGGTTGTATCCGATGGAATCATTCCTCAAGCAGAAGGGAACCGCTGGCAGAATGGATTTCCCTTTCCCCTCTGCAGCCCCACATATTGTCTCCCCCCCCCCCAAATGCTCCAGAGAGTTGGGGAACTGTCGAGGAGATTTGGAGCATGAATGGGAGAGGAGAGGACGGGGAAGTTTAATCTGCTCAAACAAGGGATGGATCCAACCCATTTGCTATTGCTTGCCTCAATTGCAGTGTGTGTGTGTGTGTGTGTGTGTGTGTGTGTGTGTGTGTGTGTGTGCATGTGCATATCTATAGTCTTTGAAGGACTATATACTGTATATAGTCCTTCAAAAGCAAGTAGCTGTTTACATCTACGTAGTTGGTGGCTGGATGGTGGCCTTGATTTTACCACAATCTTGCCTTTCCAAATCTAGAGTTAAGGCTCCACATAGGATAGTTACTTTTTCTTCCCTTCATTAGTAAGAAATACTTCTTGAAGGTTTCTTCATATTTTAAAAATAAAATGGAAGGAGCATAAATATTCTGCCAGTAGTTTAGTGCCTATGTTAATATCCTTAAGGAAGCAATTAAAATGGCAATTTTCTAGTAAAAGAAGATGTTGAACTAAAGGTGGTGGTGGATTATGGTGGTGGTAACAACAACAACTAGAATCATTGTCTTTGTTTCTTTGAAAGTAGTAGTATTACTAGTGTTAATTGTAAGCATATTTTCCTAAAGTAGCAAAGCTTTTATGTCAGACATTTACTATTAAAATGCTTATTAAAACCAATTCAAATTGGATCAGAGAATGGAATGGTAGAAAAGCTTGTTAAACCCGTTCTTACATGGTTGTTTAAGAAGCTGCTTGGACAAGCAGTTTTATGGCTGTTTTCACATTGAAAAGAATTGAGCACACACTGAAGCTGAGTCATGAAAGCAGGGCGGTTAGTGGGCACTTCGGTAATGTTTTTGTGCCTATTATATGACTAAGAGCATTTGAGCACTAACGCTGTAGAAGCTTTTAATAAAAGGAATTTGTTTCACCCCTGGAGTTGCATTCATGGAAGATGTGGGATACTGATTACTGCCCAGATTGGAGGTTTTGGATTAACCTGTACCAATACCTTTTGGAATATTTCTTCGTCAAAATTAGCTTTGAAACCAGAATTAATCATGTTTTAGATCCCAGAGTTTCTGCTATTAATATAGCAACAAATTTAAGGCAAATGGCTGGGCCTCAGCCTATGTAATACTCTAGTTTAGAATTCTGTCAAAATAATCAGTCTGGCTGATAGTTTAAAAATAGGAATATGCTATTACTGGATTAGAACTTCTCAGTGAAATATTTTAAGTCTGGGTCCCCCGCCTTGCGAACCCTTGTATTTCCTGTATTAATTGTTTTGCCAATATTTCCTAGTGTACTTACCTTCAATGAGTAATGACTTACATTGCTTTGACTCTGTATATTTTTACTTAATTAACTTCAACCTTTCCCACTCGTTTTCATGGATTAAAAAAGGTGAGCTTTTGTGACTCATTGATCTTATGACCACCTGTTTACAACTGGCTGTAGCACCACAGATCAATATGCACCAGTAGCATCTTTATTTCCATCTCACATGTACCCATACTGCTTTTGTTTTAGAAGTCGAGTCTTGCTGGGTTTTCTCTTCCTCTGCCTTGAGTACTTGTAGGTGAAGCTATTTTGCTCATTATTATAATTTATTACTCTAGTTGCCAGCTGTTTCATTTATCAAAAAGGGCAAGATGACCAGCAGATTCTGACTAAAAAGCCAACCCTTTTAGGATAAGAAAATTCCTTGAATTTTCTGTGTTATGAAAGCATATGAACTCTTTGAGCTAGGTATAAATGTTTATAACGTCTAAAGAATTTACCACCTATTGGCTTAAATGAGAGCCATTTTTTCCAAAACACCTATGTGAACTTTGTATTCGGTGCTTTATGTTCAAAGCAACATGGTAGAAAATAGTTCCTACCATGCTTGTAGAAGTCCTTTTTAATCTAGTCTGCTTGTGTAGCTTATGTGTCCTGTTTGCCCCCCTAATTTATTATTTGCGATAATTAAGCCCACTCTTTTTACAAGAGTGTGTGTGGAGCTTTATTGTGTCCTATTAAAACAAATACTGTGTCAAGGAACTCTAACAATAGGAAGAGAGTGTGTTGCTTTCATGCTTGTGGGCTTCCTAGAAGCATCTATCAGGCCACTGCTGGGGGGGGGGAATGGACCTTCTAGATCAGCGTGCACCCCAGGACTGCTTTCTTGATAGTCACCAAGGTGTTCTACCCCTTCCACTTTTCATTTTATTTTACTTGACACATTTTCTTACTTGCAGCTGGGATTGCTATGAAATAGGTTTCTTTGGGGCTGAAAATTGTATGTTCAAAGGAGTTTCATGTGTTGGGGTTCAGACCTCACCTCTACCTTGTACTCAGTACTTTGTGCAGATTACTTGTCCTTTGCCACAACTCCCATAGCAGCCATTTTGTGGTGGTGCTCAGGACAGTTTTTCAAATTGCCAAATATGCCCGCAGCTTGCCTACCTCTGTTCTAGGTGGACTTTCAAACCATGTCCATATGTCCTGTAATGCTAGAGCACCCTGTCCAGGAGATCCACCAGTTCCTATGTGCCATTTGGAAAAGGTATAAGACGTGTTTGTTTATTTATGCTGGTTTTCAGTTGTCAGAGGTTAAATGTGGGTACAACTTGAGATATGTCTGTAGCCTTTTCGTTTTAAACTGTTTTTAGCTTACCACTGCTTGTCCCAAGGTTTTAGGAAGTGGTGAGCTAGATTTGAATGAGTCATCTTGCATTTCTGCCCTTATTGCATTTTGTGTTCGTGATGACGACCATTTGGATGTCTTTAAAAGGAAGTTGGATAAATTCCTGAAGGCAAAGGCTATCAATGGCTACTAGCCCTGATGGTTGTATGCAATCTCTAGTATTCGAGGCAGTAAGCCTGTGTGCATCAGTTGCTGGGGAACATAGGTGGGAGAGTGCTGTTGCACCATGTCCTGCTTGTCCATCCCTGGCTGATAGCTGGTTGGCCACTATGTGAACAGACTAGATGGACCCTTGGTCTGATCCAACATGGCACTTCTTATGTTCTTATATTGGTAGTGTGCATGTTTGCGTATAACATGGTGTAGCTGTGTGATGTGTGTTGTAGTGTCATTGCCTTGCTCCTGAGGATGTGGATTCTCATTCATGGATAGATAACTGTCATGAAGGTGAAACATCAGACTTCACATGCGATATTTACATGTATTTCCTGCCTCTTTTCCCAGGCACTCAGGGCAGTGGACGTGGGGCTCTCCCACTCCTCTTTTATTCTTGCAACAGCTTTGTGAGGTTGGTTAGACTGATTGGCTCAGGATCACCCACTGAATTTCACAGCTGAGTGGAAATTTGAATCAGAGTTCATAAGTTCTAGTACAACACTCTAACCACTGATTCATGCTGGCTCTCTGTAACATTTTAAAACCCTGTGTCAAGAGGCAAGCTTTTCCTAAGCAGCCTCACCTTATTAAGTGAAAATTGTTATTGTACGTGTGGTGAGAGAATCATGGGGACCCCTAGTAATATACAAATTGCTCTTGAAAATACTACAAGGTAGAGTGTGGTTTGTGAAATCCAAGAGTGTGATTGTTGTGCGAGACTACTGTAACACTAAATGATCACTGAATCTTGGAATCGGAAATAGGGATGTATGAGAAATTTGTTTCAGTTCGGTTTTGATCAGAATTCTCCCAGGTTGCACCTTCCAGCCTGAACACAGACCCGGACCCAAGTCAGTGGTTGAAGCACAGACCTTTCCAAGCTTGCTGTGTGATTCACGGACACCCAGAAATGTGTTCGACAGCATACATAAAAATACACTTTAATCAATGGGATAAGAATGCATACATTTCAAAGATGTGCACAACTGAAGCGTACATTTGGAAAAATAACCATGTGGATAAACAACAACAAAGCTCACAATCTGATAGGGACTTGAGTTGGAACGAGCTTCGAGATTTTTTACTGATTTACAAATCCCTAATTCACCCTGTGATACCCAGTCTTAGAGCAGGGTATCCCATTTCCCTGAAAAAGTGTCAAGGAAGCAGATTCCAGAAGTTTAAGCAGTTTATGCCATTGTAAAACATGTATAAAAAGGTTTCCCCCAAATTTCCTATAAATCTAACTTCCTGTAGTTGAGGCATGTTGCTTGTGTTTGAACTTCTAAGGCCTCAGCTAGACCTATTTTTATCACGAGATCTCCCCCTCTATTCACACGTGGTGCGCGACAACCTCAGAGGGAGGCCGCCATTTTTTTCAAAGAGGCAGCAGTGCACGAGTGCTCGTGCGCAAAAGGTAAGTCCTTTTTTTTAAAAAAAATTCCCTGCTCCCCCCACCCCACCCCTGATGGGTGCAGAGCTCCTGAGGAGCTCTACGCCCCGTGTGCGGGTCCCAGCTCCTCACAAGGAACCGCGAGGAGCTGGGACAAACTGTGATGCCTGGCCACATATTCCATGGTCTCAGGCTCAGCCCAAGACCGTGGAAAAACTGGGCCTAAAATGGAGGATGAGATCCCGGGGCTCCATGTGGATGCACAGGGACGATCCCGGGAATCGCCCCGGGATAAAGCCCCATCTAGCTAAGGCCTAAGTTTAAAATACCAATTCACAAACTGGTAGAACCAGGATACTTTGTTCTAAGTTATTTATTTATTTATTCATCCATCCATCCATTTCATTTCTATACCGTCCCATAGCTGAAGCTCTCTGGGTTGTTGTTGTTTTTTAAAAAACTGAATCATTTTGTTTGACCTTTAGTTAAACATTACATTGTGGAAGCCAAGTTTCTTTTTACTGCTTCTTAGATAGGCATGACTTTGAAAAGCTAGTAAAATCATAGTTTTTGTTCCTTCTGTTTTAATTATAAATTATAAAAATACCCTCAAGAAAGATTAGAAGCAAAAAGAACCTCTCCTATATATGGAATCTAATTCAGGATAAATACATGGAAAATTATGATGCAAGTAAGGCTACAATTAGAACCTGCTAAGAATTTGTAAAGAGGTCTGCAAGACCTTTGAAGGACTAAACATTGCACTTTGCACAGTGATGTAATAGGCTATAATCAGGCCATGGCAAAATGCATGTATACTAGCCTGAATTACTCTGAAGTTTCATGCAAAGTTGAGCAATTCCGTTGCACTATTGTGGGTATACATCTCTATCCAGTGCCACATAAAGATTCTCATAGGGATTTGGTTTCACTTGTGTTGACTCCACACAGTTCTGTATTGCTGCATGTACATATAGCTCTCATGTGCTGTGAAGCCATAGATAGCCAGTCATAGCTTCTGAGCCACGTGCACATGCAGTTAAATAGATGACTAGCTGCTGTTGATAGAATTCGGATTACAAAGTCTATGAACAGGTCCTAAGAAAGAGGCAGAGGAGGCCAATACAGTCCAGAAGCTGTTCCCAACGAAGAAGGCTGGGAAGGATCATATACAAATAAACACTGTTTATATGCTTTCTTCCTATGCGGCAGGACTTTCCATGTGGGGTGTTCATCATTGTGTTGGAAGAGGCCTTGAGAACACAAAAGCAACTGCTAGGTGTTGAATGAGCTGCCGTGTGTGATCCCACAGGGTGGAATCAAGAGTTGTAAATGTCCACAAACCTAGCAAGATCAAGAATTCTTGTTTCCCCTTTATTTTTTGCCACAGGCTAAGAGGTTGTGTAAACAATAGCATTTAAAGTCTTGGTAGCTATATTAGTCTAATAGAACAAGAAGTACAAAACAAGCGAGGCAATATAATTTTGAACAGGAGTAATGAAAGTAAGAAAACATTAAAGCTGCATAAAACACTTTGCCATGTTGAAGTAATATTTATTTATTTTATTTTATTTATTTAAGGATTTTTATGCCGCCATTCAGCCAAAAAAGGCTCTTATGGCGGCTTACAAAAGTATTTCTTGACAGTCCCTGCCCACAGGCTTACAATCTAAAAGACATGACACAAAAGGAAAGGGGATTGGCAGGGAGGAGGAGGAGGGGGAAAAGGAAAGCAAATTCAGGTACTACAATCTTAGTTGGAAAGTTCAGCAGTTACAGGTGACAGCAGGAGGGAGGGGTGCTCTCAGCTGGAGCTGGACCCAGGCACGGTGGAGAGGTGCCTGGCTGCTGCTTCCTCCCTCACTGGTAGCCTCTGCCTATGCCCCCCCAAATATATTTCTGAACTAGAATGTGGTTACATTTCATTGTCATATCTTTTGTAGATTAGGCCCAAAATAGAAGAAGTCAGTGTATCAGGTGTTTAATTAGATTATAAAATGGGCTGTGTTAACATAAGTGTCTATGAGGGACAATTTTAGTCAAAATCGTGGAGGAAGTGGCCATAAAAATGAAAAAAAAATGGGCTAGATTAGCCTTGCTCAACCTGGTGCACTCCAGATGTGGTGGACTACAATTCCAATCATCCCCAGCCTACATGCCATAGGATAAGACAGCCCTTTATGAACAATCCACAACAGTCAGTAAGAGTACAAGGCTGCAATATTTTCAAATTCCTTATTTGTTTAGACAGAGATTTTTACCTCATGACAGCAGTTTCAGATAATCCTCTGAACCCTTGATATGGAAACAAGTCCCTAATCAGGGCAACACAGGCAGCTGTGATAACAGGACGCCCTCCTTTTCCCTCACCTCAGGGCCACCATAAATCGTGTGGAGCATACAACACTGTGTGGAACACATCACAAGATATGTATGCACATATTTGGACGTTTCAGCTGCCAGATGGATTCATTAATGGCTTGGCATAAGAAAATGGAGGACAGTTTTTAAAAAGTGTAAAATTCTGTCTGCTGCCAGACTTCTGAAACACCAGCAAATTGGGGGTGGGTGGGACTCAGTGTATCTATAATAGGGCCTATAAACAATCAAGTATCAGGATTTCCCAGAGTGTAGGTTGTGACAGTGTGGTATAGCGTTTAAATTGTTGGACTGGGAGTTGGGAGATCCGGGTTCTAGTCCCCACTCAGCCATGGAAGCTCACTGGGTAACTTTGGGCCAGTCACAGGCTCTCATCCCAGCCTACCTCACAAGGTTGTTGTTGTGAGGATAAAATAGAGAGGAGGATTATTATGTACTCTGCCTTGGGTTCCTTGGAGGAAAAAAGGCGGGATATAAATGCAATAATAAATAAATAAATTTATACGAAGTGCTAAACGAGAATTTAAAAATAATTGAATGGTACAGGGAGAGAGAGAGGGTCAAGTCCCACATGAATGTGCGTGGGAGGTGATAGGGATGTGAAGTGCTGGAGGCATTATAAAAGCCAGGCAGGGATACCCAATGAAATACCTAGATGGATGAAGTGCACCAAATCTCATGGGAGGGGGACATTTTCATAAAAAAATAAATGTTCATACATTATGACTAAACCATGATTTAGCCACTGGGAACATACTCTTTGCCCTCTCACACACATCCATTTTCCACTTATGCCTTCTGGTTTGTAGTAACCATAGTTTTCTGTGATGTCGGAAAAACTAACTATAGTTTTCTTCCAAACCAGAATCATAAAATTCACTTCAAACTGTAGCCTCTGATTTGAAATCATGGTTAGTGGTAAGCATAGTTTTGTCCAGTTCTGGCATTATGGCATAGTATGGTTATCATGACCCAGGAAAAACAGGAAGCTATCAGAGTATGTAAGGAGGGAGTGGATGGATTGTGGAGAATGAATTTGCCTATGTTATCTGCATCTAGCGATTCTTTTCAGACAGCATGCTAAGCCACAGTAGTTAAGCATTTTGAGCTAAACATTATGGCTTAGTGTGTCGTGTGAACCATGACTTAGTGTGTTATGTGAACTATTCCTAACCATGGTGGCTACATAACCATGGTTTAAACATGCTCACTAACCATTTACTGTAAAAGAGTTAGCAGTCTAACCATGGCTTAGCATGTCATATGAACAGACCCAGCTTCTGTAACACTTCATTATAGTATTTCACCTGAAAATAGTTAACATCAGTTGCAACAAACAATAAAAAAAAGAAAAAAGCAGTGCTTATTTTAGGAGTGTTTGTTGTTGCTTTAATGCCTAATAATAACTATAACAATAAACACAAGTCAAACAACCATTCCTTTCTCCTTTTTTTAAAACAAAGGGTTTGTGACTTTTGTGTTCATTCAACTGTTTATAAGAATGGTCACCCAGTGGGAAGAATTGGAGAGTTGACCAATGTCTACAAATATAATTACTTCTGAGAAATAATAAGTTTCTTGTAAATAATCATGTTAGAAATATCCAGTGTGTGTGTGTGTGTTGGGCAGAGCAGTATTCTCTTGAAATTGCACCCGACTGAAAGTGTGTTTTTAAATCAAACCTAGATGTAACTTCATATATTTGTATGACAGTCTAACCTATGTTGTCCATTAATCAATACATTATAATATATGACTTCTAGCGCTAGTATCTTTTCTGCTTTGAAGCTGCCATATGTATTAAGCTCCTATGTTAATCTCCATATTTAGAAGTTGGGGTGAGAAAAAAGGTAGCAGCCTTTAGCTTTACTACAATGAGTGCCATGCACGTTGTTTTTTATTGTGGCAACTTAAAACCGTTTTCATTTTCTGATGGAATGCTGAGAAATTACCAGGACCCAGATGGTGGGAACCTATTAAAAGGCCCAGTGAGCTGCTGCAGATATCTGGTTTCCACTATGCTGAGACTGCAGACAGTAACCTTCACGAGAGGTTAAGCTGCCCTGAAGCAAACTGACCTTGTGACTTTTATCACTTCCTGTTGGCAGACAGGGAAAATTTACTCAAACGGATAGGAATTAATGAAGGAATTAATTGAACAGGAAGTCTTTCAAGCCTAGAGAAGATGGATGAAATAACCCATACAGCATTGCTGTTATTGTTTATCTCTGGCTGGCCTGGTTTGTGTGAGTGTGTGTTAATTTGAGGGAATCTGCTAAATGACAAGATTTATGTGTGTTTGTTGAAATTGAAAGCAAGCACAATTGGAGAATGGCGTGAAAAGACTCTTGTGGAGACCAAGCACTGGTGTTTTAGATTGTGCTTTTGGTACTCCTGTTTTAGTACTGAGCTAACCTGTTTAAGGATGGTAGGGACTGGAAATATCTTCTTAATGTATTTATAATATTTGTTTAGCCCACTTTTCTCTGCAATTGGACACGAAATAGCTTACAACAACCCAATGAAAATAATGTAACAATAAACAAATTTAAAATGGAAGTGAAAGAGCAGCTAATTAAAACAATTTAGAGCAGATGGAAGATTTAAAACAATTTTATAAGACCTTAACGGAAAAAAAGCGTGCTGAAACTAAACTGCTTTAAGGGCCAAAAGCACCTCTCATTCTAGAGGTCATTTCATAATTTGGGTGCCACAATAAAAATGGCACTCCCTTTTCTTCCCGCTAAACAAACCTCTGCTCAGCTTCTGAGTCCTTTCTTGTTGAGCTGCCACTAGCAACGCTCCCAAAGAGGAGGCAGTTCCTGAACTACCCTAACTCCAGATCATTTAAAGTGGGGTGGGCAACTTGTGGCCCTCTAGATGTTGTGACCTTCAACTCCCAGCATCCCTCACCATTGACTATGCTGGCTAGGGCTGGTGAGAATTGTAAGACAAAGCCTCTGGATAGCCACAAGTTGTCCATCTCAGATTTAGAGCTTTAAAGGCCAAAGCCAGCACTTTGAATTGAGCCTAGAAACAAATTGGTAGGCAGTCTTGCTGTTATAATACTGCCATAATATGGTTCATTTTGTTAGCACCAGACATTCTGCAGCATTTGAAGTTGATGGGCCTTCCATGTGTCTCTTAGGCCCGTGTCCATAATGGGTTAAGAGAAGCTACCTTCTCTCACAAAGAGGCATTTATAACCCGTAACCCTCCCCTGGCAGATCTAATAAGCTGTGATAGACATGGGTCCAAGGGATGGATAGTAGACCTTTCCAAGGCTCTTGTTCACATCTCCTGGTTGCACAAACTGAAAGTCATTCATTAAATAATGACCAGAGAAGCTCTGGTGACCACTGGGACAGATTCTGCTATAACTATAGCTTCTGACTGTTTAAATTGCCTTGGACATTGGTCACAGCAGGCTTCTATAGGTTCTTATCTATCACCATTGCCAAATTTGTAAAAGGTCTTTAACCACCCAGAAATAGAGATACATGAGCAGTCTAGTGCCCTCCTTGATAGGGGCTTGATCCATATGCTCATAAGTACTTGAAGAACCCACTGCTGGTGCTGCCCTCCCTCCCCTGTCCCTCAAAGGCTCACTAGCCTTATCTGCGACAGGAAAAGGCAGCAGAGGCAGTGGCGGCACATCTATTACTGAGGAGGGGACTGGAATTACATGTCCCAGTTTCCCTGATAAAGAAAGGGTTAATACTCAGCCTGCAAAGAGGGAATTCCTTGAGAACTGAAATCAACAGTATGATCCTACTCAATGGAACTTACTCCCAGGTAGATGAGATTAAAAGGCCCACTCTCTGCCTTGTACTCAGGATTTAAGAATTAGACCAGCTCTGTTTACTAACATACTAGCTGATATACCCAGTGTTGCTCGGGCCACCTAACATACTGTATGTGTCTGTGAGGCAATCATCTTAAAGTAGTAGGTTGGTGCTAGGCCTGTGAGTTAACTTTTAATCAAATTATATTTGTTTCTTTTTTCCCTCTCTCACCCTCATGACAACCCTGCAAGGTAGGCTGATGCAAGGCCTGTGAGGTAACTTTAAAACAAAGCTACCACCATGATTTTCCTTGTCCCCCACAGAAAATGAAAACTGCAGCTCCCAGCATGCCTTTTACCATAGTGCCCAACTTGCCCAATGGGAATCCTGCCGCTGAGACTCACAGGAAATGAAGTCTGACCAAGCCAGTCCACATTGCACTGTGCAGTTGGTGCCCGTATGTAGGCCGTGAGGGAGCCAGCTGTCTGTCTGACTGACAGCTCGGTCATTGCCGTTGACAGTGGGCCCAGAACTGCACCCTCCTCTCCTCCAGCTCCCGATGGTGCCTAGCAACTGATGCAGCTGGCCCAAGGTACTATTGCTTGAGCTCCAGGATGGTGAGCCACTTCCAGATGATGGCCGACAAAGCCCGATAAGTCTTCCCTCCTGCCTAAGGCATGCTGAGAGTTGTAGGCATAAGACTAGGTCCCTGAATGACATGTTAATCTTTGAACACCGTCTGAAGTGTAGTGGGAGACAATTGGAGAGCGGGCCTTCTTAGTTGCGGCACCCTGCTTATGGATTTCATTTTCCTGGGCAAGCTTGCCTAGTGACTTTGTTAATGCCTTTCCAGTGCCAAGTGATATTCTTAAATTTTATTTCCCAAAGTCTTTTAACTTTAATGAGATTTTTGTTTATGCTGCATTTTTTCTATTATATCTAAACTACAACATTCCAAGACAGATGCAGGAATTGCGGAATAAAGTTCATGATTTTTATGCAAAAGCCTAACTATACCATTGAAACAGAGGAATGACTGATAGCTGAGGCTAGAATGGAATGGTGGGTGGGGTTAGTGGCAGTTGGAGAAAGTCAGTTAGAAGGAGAACAAAGTCAGTTAGTGAGAGGTCAGGAAAGTGGGAGCAGAGTTAGGATTGAGAGAAAGTGACCTGGCTTACTAACCCATGCTTTATTTAAAATCAGCCACGCTACATGCCAGTACTACACCTCCCAGCATGCCTCTGGTGGCCCGCAAGTGCCCGCGTCCTCTGAGAGGCGCTTTCCTCCTCTTGTAGCTGGGCTGTCAGTGAATGTGCCCAGCTCTGGCCAAGTCCTGATGGGACTGCCTTGGCCCACGTTTCTCATCCACCAGGTGCTCTATCAGGAGCCTGTGCTGAAGGGCCAGGGCACTTGCCCCCCCTTTATTGGGTCTGTCTCTGGGCATGTGCAGAGTGCCTCTCCTCCCTCCCTCCCTCTTAAAGCCAAAGACTGCATGCACACTTCCCCCAGAGTCTGAGAAAACAGCAATATCAGGTGCCTTTGAGCATGCTCAGGGTTCAGCCTCACAAAGTCATGCTGTTGTATCTAGTTATGATTTTAAAACCACACTTGGCAGTCAGGATAAAGAGACACCACAAATGGATGTAGCCCATTTATGTGGGTTGTTTCCTTTTAGGTGGAATTGGGTTGACTATGAGACTGACCTTAGGAGTCTGGGTTGTGAAAGGCACGCAGCGGCCACCCATCCATGCATTCACAAAGGCTGGTAAGTTTGGCCTCCCACCCAAGGCATGCTGGGAGTTGTAGGCATAACGCTAGTGTTGTTTTTTTTATTAAATTCTTTAAAAATACTTAAAACCCGAAATGACTGACTTTGCACTGTGCTGCTAGATGAGCATTGCCTTTCTCCACCAAGGTGTGTGTTGGTCAATCACTGCACTGTAGTCAGCAGAAACTGCATGCTACTTCAGTTCATGGGTGCCTACTACTGACTTAAACCATTTATGTTGTTATATGCTATAAATATCTCCATGGTATGAGAGCAGAGCTGATCCTGCAGCCTGATATAATTTCATAGTCCGAAGGCCACTGGAGAGGCCATTTTAATCATCTAAGCTAACCTCCTGTGCAGAATATATCTTGACTGAATTAGATCATCTATTTTAAATCATATTGTCTTGATGATTCCAGACCATTGCAAATGCAATGTGCATTTACTCTCTGCATTGGATCTGGACTCTGGCATTGAATTTGACTACTTGAGAATTATTATTATTATTATTATTATTATTATTATTAATTTATATAGCACCATCAATGTACATGGTGCTGTACAGAATAAAACAGTAAATAGCAAGACCCTGCCGTATAGGCTTACATTCTAATAAAATCATAATAAAACAATAAGGAGGGGAAGAGAATGCACCAAACAGGCACAGGGTAGGGTAAAACTAACAGTATAAAGTCAGAGCAAAATCAAGTTTTAAAAGCTTTAGGAAAAAGAAAAGTTTTTAGCTGAGCTTTAAAAGCTGCGATTGAACTTGTAGTTCTCAAATGTTCTGGAAGAGCGTTCCAGGCGTAAGGGGCATGTTTCTAATCCTCATTGTTCTGGCCTAGGCAGTGCCACACATTCAGAAACCAAAAAGGCTTTCTCTAGTCAGCGATTCATCACTCTAGGTCCATTTCTTGTAGGAATTTGTAATTATAACGTTGGTGGTTTTGTAATGAGAATTTTTGAGTTTAGTTCTAGAGTGAAAAACAAGTATTTTAGATGTGATTGATTGATGTTTGTGTGATTAGTTTAGAATTTAAAGTTGTATTAAAATATGTTTTTAAATAGGGGTTGTTTAATTATAATATATATATTAATAGGTGTGATATAAAATATTTATTATGGTTTGTTTATTTATATGGTGGTGGTTGTTTCAATGCTCCTAAAAAAGGTCTTCACTGAAATGTGTTGGGAATGCTATCTTTTGAGGTCTTGGTTTATATGCTTGTAACCCTCGTTATCTTTCAATTAGCAGCTTTTTTACTCCCTTCTAACCTGCTGCTTTAACTTCTTCTTTTTCTTAAAGCAACAGAAAGAAAGAGAAAATTGAATATGCTCATTAGCAAAACCATCTCTGTTTCAACGGTTTGAGTGTTTCAGTTGAGATGACTTCTGGAACAAGATTGGTCCTCTTCTGGGCTATATCTACACTACTGCTTTATAGCGGTATTGAAGTGCACTAATAACTGTTGGGGCACAATCTACATTCCATTTACCGTTTTCATTGTGTTATTTCCTGCTTTTTATTCCACATTTGTAATGGTTTGACACAAGGTATAGATCTCGCCTTGATCATTTAACGCATGAAGTAAATCTAGAAAATGATAAGACAGGTGGGCATACACCAGACTTATCATTTATATAGAGATAGTACCAATGAAATTTCTACACAATACCTGAAAATTAAACACCCTTTTCTCTGGAGGTCATTTTAAAGTAGTGTTGTGGCAGTCCTGGCTGGGGATGATAGGAGTTGTACTACAACACCTATGGAGGGCACCAGTTTGGGGAAGGATGCGTTATAGTTTGCTACACATGAAGGAGGAGAGGAAGGATGATATAGTTGTGACTTTATGACAGGGAGGTGGAAGAAAGGAGCTACGAATTGAAATCTCACACTCCTTCAATTGTTTCTGTAGCACAGCCATTTTGTTTATATAAACATTTTGATATTCCCATTTACAACAGTAAAATCTCAATACACTCAAACCCAGAAAGTATTAGAAGCCAGAGAAAATTGGTCAAAACAGAAACCATACCCAACATGATTAAAATACACTAAAATACACTAAAGACCTGGTGGAATAAAACAGAAGGAGGCCAGCCTAGCCTCCTTTTGGAAGGAGCTCCACAGTCTGGGCACTGCCACTGAAAAGGCCCTGTCCTGTGCCCCCACCAATTGCACATCTCCCTTGGTGGCAAAATGCAAAGCAGGACAGCCTAAGATGCAGTAGGAGGCAGTCCTCCAGATATTCTGGTCCCAAGACATTTAGGGCTTCATAGGTAATAACCAGCACCTTGAATTACAGAAGCAAATTGGAAGCTAATGGAACTTAATTAATACCAGTATAATATGGTCAGAAAAGTAGACATCAAAAGTTATTCTGGTCAAAGCATTCTGCACCAGCTGTGTTTTCCAAATGCTTTTCAAGGACAACCCCACATAGATTTTGTTATAGTAATCTAATCTGGATGTGAATAAAGAATATGTATCTCTGGCCAGTTATTTCTCCAGCTGGCACATCAACCAAAGCTGAGGAAAAGCACTTCTAATTACAGCTGCCCCTTGGCCATCCAGGAACCACGCTGTGTCCTCGAGCATTCACAAACTGTAAACCTGGTCCTTTAGAGAGAGTGCAGCTCTATCCAGAGCAGATTGTACTTCCAACCCCAAGTCACCATTTCTATTGACCAGTATTGCTTCTGTCTCACCTTGATTTAAGACTCAGCTTGTTAGCTCACTTCCACTCCCTCGCTTCACCCAGACATGGGCTTAGGATCTCCACTGTCTCTTTTTGCATGTGCTGCAAATGAAAGAGAGAGCTGGATATCCTCAGTTATTCATGTCACCCAACTCCAAAACTCCAGATGAACCCTCTCAGTAGTTTCTTGTAGATGTTAAATAGCATGTGAGACAGAATAGAACCCTGAGGAACACCAATGTCCAAAGAGTCGAACAGTAGCACTACCATCTGGAAACGTCAAAAACCACCATAAAACAGTGCCTCCAAACCCCATACTGGCTAGACGTCCCAGAAGGCTACCATGGTCAGTGGTATTGAAAGCTGCTGACAGTTTCAAGTAGAACCAACAGGACACACTCCCCTTGCCTAGTTCATGACATAGGTCATACACCAAGGACATTTTTAGCCCCCAAAATGGGTGTAAACCCAGCTTGGAAAGAATATAAAACCATATTAATTGGTAAAAACTGAACTGCTTGTTTTTCCTCCTAAACCTTCTCCTCACCTCTCATTCTCTCTTACTGTCAATGATGTCACGCTTACTCCGGTCAAGGAAGCTCTTAGTCTTGGCTTTATATTTGACTCCTCGCTCTCCTTTACTCCTCACATCGAGGCAGTAGCTAAATCCTGTCGTTTCTTCCTGTATAATATTGCCAGGATTCGACCATTTTTGTCTGTCTCTTCTGCCAAGACTCTCGTTCACGCACTGGTTATCTCTCGGTTGGACTACTGCAACCTTCTTCTCTCTGGCCTTCCTTCGTCTCACATCAGTCCGCTGGTCTCTGTCCACCACTCTGCCGCTAAGATCATCTTCTTGGCCTGCCGCTCTGACCAGGTCACTCCACTTCTGAAATCTCTTCATTGGCTTCCAATTCACTCCAGAATCCAATATAAACTTCTCCTGCTGACCTTCAAAGCTCTTCACGGTCTAGCTCCTGCCTATCTCTCCTCTCTCATCTCACACTATCGCCCCGCTCGTGCTCTCCGCTCCTCTGATGCCATGCTTCTCGCCTGCCCAAGGACCTCCACTTCCCTTACTCGGCTCCGTCCTTTTTCTTCTGCTGCCCCTTACGCCTGGAACGCTCTTCCAGAACACTTGAGAACTACAAACTCAATCACTGCTTTTAAAACTCAGCTAAAAACTTTTCTTTTCCCTATAGCCTTCAAATATTGAGTTTGTTCTGACTCTATACTGTTAGCTTCACCCTACCCGGCGCCTGTTTACACTTCCCTGTGCCTGTTTGCATTCTCCTTCCCTCTTTATTGTTTACTACAACTTATTAGATTGTAAGCCTATGCGGCAGGGTCTTGCTATTTACTGTGTTATCTGTACAGCACCATGTACATTGATGGTGCTATATAAATAAATTAATAATAATAATAATAATAATAATAACAACAACAACAACAACAACAACAATAATAATTTGTTCAAAACAGAATTAAAATCAACACGCAAGGAATGCTCCAGCCCTGCTCCACCCCTCTCTCTCATAATGTTCATCACCCTTCTCTATCCATGGGGGCTCTCCACACGATTGAGAACACTAGGAAATCAGGGTCCAAGACATCACGGAAGTGAATTGCCACCACTCAGTGCCAATACATTTGTGACCTGGAAGTGGAAGCTCTGGGCCAAATATGTTCTCTTGAGGAGAGAGTAGATATCTGGCCCTACAGTTGTCAGCTTTGTAGTGAAAGGGAAGTATGGAGTCAGTTGCAGTTGCAGTAGTAGAATTTGTCTTCATCATTGGAATGAACAATAATAAGGCATTCCGTACATGTAGCAGATGGGGTTTTACAGGCATTATGAGGATTACAAATGTGTCCTGAAGAGTGATCTATTTCCATGGTGTGTAAAACATACTTGTAGTGTTGAGGTTTTTTCCCCCTTTATGAACACCGCTGCCATCACCCCACTGGCCTGGAAAGTTGTTTGGGCTCTTTATATACAGTATGTCGCAGCCCCAGTAAGTGGAGTGCACTGCCCTGATATTGTCTTTAGTCTGGGAATTAATTCCTGGGCCAGCCTTTCCTAACTTGTTGCCCTCCAGTTATCTTTGACTACAACTTTCATCATCCCCAGCCATGGGAGTTGTCGTCCAGCACTTCTTGGGGGACACCAGATTGGGTAAGGCTGTCATAGATTGTTCCCTGCAGATGAAGACAGTGGTTGAGTTCTGATTCTGCTGTATGTTTCATTGGCTTGGGAGATTTTACACTTCTCCCTTTTTGTCTCCTTGCCCTTTTAACAGCCGGCATTTCATCTCTCAGTCTCTTCCCCACTTGGTATAGTGGCTAAGTGTGGTGTAGGGGCTAAGGTGTTGGACTGGGAGTCGGGAGATCCCGGCTCTAGTCTCCACTCGACCATGGAAACCCACTGGGTAACTTTGGGCCAGTCATGTACTCTCAGCCCAACCTACCTCACAGGGTTGTTGTTGTAAGGATAACATGGAGAGGAGGAGGATTATGTATGCCGCCTTGGGTTCCTTGGAGGAAAAAAGGTGGGATATAAATGTAATAAATAAAATTCTCTGGAAGACTTTTGTCTCTATATTGGGGAGCATTGCATGCATACTTGTGAGAAAATCTGTTACGCTGTAGAGAACTGTATTTGATGCTTGACATAATACTGCGTTTTGTGGGAAGGAAAAAAATGTGAATAAACATGTGGTAATTCTCACCAAGGGTGTATGAAGGGACAATCTGGGAGTGTTTATGCAAATGATAGCAGCTTGGAGGGGAACCAGCAGCATGTTCATTTTCGGCTGGTGAAGTGACATGAACTTGGCGTTGGTTTCAGAGATGCCGTGTCTCTTACAAAACCAATGGCGTTGGCTAGTCGGAGATTGTAGGCTTTGCAGTCATTCTGCAGCCAAACCGGGATTCCTATTGATAATACATAATTCGATTGAGTTGGTTGGACTGTGGAGGAAATGTAATTTGAAGGAAGGTCTCCTGCGGGACAAAGGTGGCACAGAGGACATCACCAGATTGTTTGAATTTCTGCCATGGTCTTACTATTGATATTCCGCATCAGTGCAAACATGTGGTATTTATCTGTTGTTAATAAATTGGCTTCCTGAGAATTTTACAAGATTACACCACTGCAGGAGTTCTGCATCTTTGTCCTAGAAAGGATCAATTCTTATGCTATTTGAGTTGTCATTACTGATTCCATGTGACCATATCCTTTGCTGGTCCAGTAATGTTCAAGCAGACAGACCAAGTGATAGAAGTGGATGGCATGGTTCCTCCACATGTTACTGCCAGGGAAGGTCAGTGCTGGTATGGGGAGAAACCATGTCACTTGTCCCTCTGTAGTTCAGGTGATACCACACCAGCATAGGATTCAACCACATGAATTGGGTGACTTTGGGCCAGTTACTGACTCTCAGCTCAACCCACCTCACAGGGTCAACAACAATCAACAACAAATAAAATAATTGTTGCTAGTGATGGGCGGACTTACCCCAGCAGAAATCATAATTTGCTCATCAACTTATGAAGTTCTTGATCCAATCTCAAACAAAAGTTTATAAATTGTTGTGCGTGCATGTCAGCAAAGTGCATCTTAGGAACTGAGCATGGCATCATATTATGCACCATGACATCGCTATGTTATGTTTTCCTTACTGATTTGCTGTTTTCATGTGCCCTACTGTTTACCCAACTATCAATAATCAGGGATTATCAAAGGAACCTAAGAGGAGTTTAAATTTGCTCTTCAGAGCAATTTACTTCAGAGCAATTTACTCTTCAGAGTAATTGTGCTATTGTATAACAAAAAGGAAACTCCCAGGTATGATGTTGCTGCTGCTGTTTAGCTAAATTTACTTTCGAGTGTAGATAAGTATTATGGTTTTGCCTAATATTTCCCATTTTGTTTCCGAGTCTTTAAAAGTTATGGAAGTTGGATAACTTCTACAATAATGCATCTGATTTTCATGAAGGAAACAAATACGCAATTTATTTGCCATTTTAATTTTTCTCTTTCTCCCTCTCCTAATGAAACTTTTTTTGGCTATTGTGCAACTTGTTTTATGGTGTGTGTTTTTAAAAGGCAAGTAGATATTTTTGTCAGATTTATAACGATTACTGTATTCGGCGATATACAGAAGAGTTGGCATGTTTATAGGAAAATTATATTGGCAGTAATTTTAAGATCTTGCCCTTCATCTTGTCTCAGTGCTGATCTTCCCCATCTTTTGCTCTGCTTCCTAATTGTATTTGTGTTTCCTCTGTTTTTATTAGGCCAAGGCTGCAAGCACAAAGGAAGTTTGCTCAGTCTCAGCCAAACAGCCCCAGCACAACTCCAATAAAGATAGTGGAGCCATTATTGCCCCCTCCAGCTACACAGATTTCTGACCTCTCCAAAAGGAAGCCCAAGACAGAAGATTTCCTTACATTTCTCTGCCTACGAGGTAAGTCTTCCCTCATCTACCTCGACAGCAATCTAGGAAACAAACTCTTAATAGCTGTATTCCAAATGCTCATTCCTGTTACATAGGAATTGTATTACATATTTCATCTCTGCAATTTGAGGCCAAGAAAGCACCAACATTATAAGGGCCTTGATCTAGACGTAGACCAGTAAGGGTATAAGTGGGATTTTCATTCATCTAGGTCTTGTTCACTCTACTTTCTCTCGCGTAAGCTGCGTTAATGTTTGAAAACAGTGGCAAATGCTCTGTTGACTTAATCAAGCTCTTTCACTAGTAATTCATGTATGTTCTATAGTAAAGAATCCAGACCACATTTTGGGATTCCACTCCATGATATATATATATATATATATATATATATATATATATATATAGATTCTCATTGGGGCAGTCCCCATGTAACAACAACCCATAAGGATGTTAGAAAAATCTACAATGGATTCAAATGAGTTCAGATTTCTATGAATCCGACCTGCAGATTCTGCAGTGGACCAGCTTTTTCCAAGTGGTATGGATCCTGCAGACTTCTAGACCATTTTTTTTACTTTGGGGTATGTCTGCGCATAAAATTCACACTTGTGCAAGGGCACATTAGCACAAGTGCATATTAGCGCAAAACAAAATTCCCCCTAAAAATCCCTACAAAAATCAAAGTCCATTGATGAGCAGATGACAGAATGAAAGACATCTGACAATCCATGAAAAACAGATGGAACAGATTTAACAAAATCTATACATCCCTAACAGTCCAAGGGTCAAACAAACCATGGGCTGTTGGGGATAAGTGGGAGAAATGAGCCCATTGCCTGCAGCACACCCACAACTTCTGCTTTTAATCAACAATCTACGATCAGGTCATTCATAGGTTTTTGTTTGTGGTCTCTCTGATTCACACCTGCACAGAACAATCATTCGGAACATTCTAAACAGAACTTTTGCTCACCCCCTCTGCACATGTTCCAGGTGTGGCTTCCTCTTCTCTCTCCTTTCTTTCTTTCCTATCTTTCATTTCTTTTCTTCCCATCCATCCTTCCTTGAAGTGCATAGCCTTCAAGGCTTTCTTCAAACCAGGTACCCACTGTGTCAGGAAGATACCATTAACTGATGGCACTCTAATTGCCTTCTTTGCCTTGGAAAGTATTACAAGGTGGAATCCTGTACCCACTGCCAGGCCTTCATTAAACAGGCCAAGGGGAACAGAACATCACACCATCATGGGTTAACCTGATGGTTTGTTTTGATAATGCAAACGATGTGTGTGATGGATGTGAAAATTATAATCCTGAGCACACTGTTTTAAAAACCAAATCTTTTACAATTAATTTTTGCATTAAAGCATTTCTTTTATGCCAGAATAGGTTTGTTGGTCTTTAATTTTTCTAAAAAACTATTTATTTATTTATTTATTTGTTACATATACACACACACACGTTACATATATATTTATTCTTCCAAGGAGCCCAAAGCTGTGAACATGATCTTCCTCTTTTCCTTTTTATCCTCATAACAACTCTGTGAAGTAGGTTAGGTTGAGCGACAGTGACTGGCCCAGAGCCACCCAGTGAGCTTCAGGACATAGTAGGGACTAAGAACCCAGGTCCCAGTCCAACACTCTACCCACTACACCACATTAGCTGTCTTGGATTGCAGAGTTTCTTGCTTCTTGGATAGCAGAGTTTTCTAGATCTCAGTATCTCATAGTAGACTCCCTTTTCTAAAGTTTTTTGTTCTTACATTTATGTTTATGTAGGTAATAATCAGCCGCCTACAACATAGGAGCTCTAGAATATTAGATATTGGCACAGACTCTGAAGAACAGTGCAGTGTAGCCATGGTGGGGAACCTACAGTCTGCAGGCCAAATTCAGCCCATGGAGGTTCCTAATCTGGCTTGTGGAGGAACCTCTGTGGGCCCTGCCATCATGATGTCATTTGCACCCATTTTTCCTTTCTTTGTTCATACCTTGCTCTGCACAAAGAATGAGACTGTGCCAGTACTTGAAGGAGTAACCCCAAGCACCAGCCAAGTCCCTTTGCATGCCACTTGCTGCCCTAGTCGGGACGGAGTGCAAATTAGGTGCCCGACCCAGCTGGTGCTTGGTAGAACAGCTCTTGCAAGTGCTGTCTGGGTCCCTTTCTCCCTGCAGAGAGAGGCATAGAGCTCTGTGCCTCTCTCTGCACAGAGGAAGAAAGATGGGCAGGGGTGAATGACTTATGGGGAGGGCCTCCCTAATGTCATATGGCTCACCAGTTTGGTCCAAGGGGGCAATCCAACCCCTGGACTGAAAGAAGTTCCTCGACTCTGGTATTGTGTGTGAGTGTGTATTTGTGTGTGTGTCAGGAAGTGTGTGTGTTTCCTGTGCCAACACAATTTCTTTGTTTGCAGCCTAATACAAAGGTAACTTGCTGTCCCTTCCCAACTTCTTGCTGTGAGGAAGTGGAAGAGTACAAACAAGTTTCTGTGTAGGACCAGGCTCTTCTAGATAATGGTAGTTATTAAGCTCTCATCCACATTTAGTAGAAATAAGAGTAGGTGTAAGTCGAGTTAGTGAATCTTGGGATGCTGGAGTTTGAAAAGGCAAAGTGAAGGGTTCATCTCCCTAATGGGGAATGTCAGTAGAGAAACCCCCAGGCTTCAGAGGCCTACAGTTATGGCCATGACACTCTCATGAGTATCTGGTGCCCCTGGGAAATACAGGAGAAACGGTTCCTAAGGATTTCTGGATCAATGGATTGAGTCTAGCCCTGTTCAGGGATTCTTGTTACTTGTCACCCTTCATACAAAGAGAGCGATGGTCTAAACAGGATCCATGGAGGCTCCCTACGCAACTCAAGACCTAGGTGAGGGCGTGGGTCTGGAACACTCAGTTCTTCCCAGTTGTAATGGATGCTCCTGAATATGTTTAGAAGGGCAGTCCTTTAAACCTGAGGCTATGGTTGCCAGAAAGTCTCCCCACCGCCATCCCTCCCAGCTGTCAACTCCCCCTTCTAGAATACATTTAGGAAAGGAGGGCAGTGCATGATGAGTGCTAACAGCAGAGGAGGCATTGTGTAGCAGATGAGGTGACAAAGCCTGATTTAAATTGGGAGGGGTGGAAAGGAGGGAACACCAAACACAAGGAAGAAAGAAAGAAAAAAAAGGGGGGGGAATAGTACTAAAATATAATTGAATAAAAAAGTAAAACACTGTGTATTAAATATATACGTAGTTTTTTGTACATACCTATATCATATAACTAAAAGCACTGAACATATAAATATTTTATTAAATTGCATATATTTTCAGTTTCATTTTGCGTCTCTGCTTCCTGTTTTTTGTCATTCTGATTCAACAAATTAGTTAATTCATACAGGATCTGAATTGACATCAAATTTACTTGAGTCCATTCAAGTTGATTGCCCAAATATGAGTTGCCTGTGTAGTAACTAATGGAGAATGAGAAACTGTTAAGTGTCAACATTTAGGGCCGTTTTGAGTATGTAACACAGAAGACAATGTTATAGATTAGTTAAGTCCTTAACTTTTGTTTTTTCTAAAATCCTTTTTCTTTGTTATTGGGCAAGCTGTACGTTATAACTATAGGCAATTCTTTGATTTCCAAAGGTACCACCATTTAATTCTGTGCTTATTTGACAGCTCACTGCCTTAAAACCTGATGGCCCCCTACCTTGTTTAATCTCTAAAACGTCTTGCAGCTTAAAGCATTGTATCCAAAAGAATGGTACACAAAGAGTTCCTCAACCCCCCCTCTCCCCACACCACACTCTCTTCCTGTCCCCCAAAAGCCATAATAGCCTCCTTAGTAGCACCAAGATCTCCTTGAGCTGCATTCATTTGGGGCTCAGGTTAAACAAAGCTGAATAAGCACATTCCAAAGCAAACTAGACATTTACTGATGCACTTATGAAAGGACTTCTTAACCATCCAAGCATGGGGGAAGGGAATGCGCTTCCTGGCCTCCATTTGTCTGTCCTTCTAGTTCTCTCCTCCCCACTACCCCCACTGAAGGATATAGACAATTTGAAGTTCTAAAATACCTCAGAATGTTAAGGTGTTCTACTTTACAGAGTACAGTGCTCTATTTGAAGGGTTGCCTGCTCCAAGTCCATTTTTAAAGTTTAAAGGACCCTAAAAATGGAGCACAGCATAATTGAAGTTGCCCATTAAGAGTTAACACCTGGACAACAGACAGAGCAAGATTCATAGGTCACCTGGTCTTCCTTACTATGGTGAGATATATTTCTATTTAAATTATATTTATTGTTTGTAAAGAATACTATGTGCAGTTTGGGCCACCACACCTAAAAAAAGTTATTGATTGTAGAGCTGGAATAAGTGCAGAAAAGGACAACTGAAATGATCAAGGGGCTGGAGCATCTCCCCTATGAGGGAAGATTACAGGAGCTGGGATTGTTTAGCTTGGGAAAAAGAAGGCTAAGGGGAGAACTGATCAAGATGCACAAAATTATGCATGGTGTGGAGAATGTGGATAGGGAGACATTTTTCTCCCACTTCCATAATGCTAGAACTTGGGGTCATCCCATGAAGCTGATTGTTGAGAGATTCAGGACAGATAAAAGGAGCTTCTTCACACGATGTTTAGTTAAACTAGGGAATTTACTACCACAAGATGTGGTGATGACCACCACTTTGGATGGCTTTAAATGGGGTTGGATAAATTTTGGGGGGGAAAGGCTATGAATGACTACTAGTCCTGATGGCTAGATGCTACTTCCAGTATCTGAGGCAATAAGCCTGTATATACCAGTTGCTGGGTGGGAGGCTGCTGTTGCACCGTGCCCTGCTTGTGGGTCCCTAGTTGACAGCTGGTTGGCCACTGTAGGAGCAGTGTGCTGGACTAGTTGGACCCTTGGTCTGATCCAGCAGGGCTCTTCTTATGTTCTTATGTAAGATGTATCATGCATATATAAACTAGCATCTGCATGTTTTATGCAAATCTGTGTCCTCTTATTTTGGTGATTTACAACCATTGCTTGGAATGGAAGCTGCTGCAGAAGCCAGTGATGGCATCCTGAGCTCAGAGTCTGTGCATCAGTCCCTGCTCAAGATCCGTTCATGATTTAGCCACCTGGTATCAGAGCTGGCATAGTCATGGGTGAGAAGGGAGAGTCCAAGTTTATTTGTTGTATGGCAATAAAATACAGTGAAATAATCACTGGTTGACAATAAAATGGGGTAGTTATGTGTAATTCTCTGAAGGGGATGCACTGATTGGTTTGATCTCAGTATTCTACAATTGTAAAATGGGACAAATGCCTTCTGGAACGTCTTCTACACAATATACACCATTAATTCTTTAACAGTAGATGTGTGGGTGTGTTTGTAATGAGTAGGCTTGTAGATAATGGCTCAGCTGCTTTTGTCTATTGATCTGTCAGGCTCCACCTCCTCAGCCTTTGGGTTCCACTCTATGGGCCCATCTGGTAGTGTCCCCCTTTTCTAAAATACTGAGGTTTGCTCATTGCAGGTTTCTTTCATGTAATTTTTCTGCAATTATATATAACTCCATACTTTCAAGAACACAGGAACCAAGTGTGCCAGAGCTTAAGGGCACAATCCTATGCATGTTTGCACATAAAAAAGGGCTACAACTCCCAGCATTCCCAAGCCAGCTATGCTGGCTGTGGAAATGCTGGAAGTTGTAGGACTTTTTTCTAAGTATGCATAGGATTGCGTCTTAAGTGTATCATCCACAATGGGTAGGGCCAAGGTTCCGTTGAGTGTACAGATTATTTGAATTTTCCTCTTTTTTGTTATAATTTTGTTTGTTTGACTTTTAGTCTGACATTCAAAAAGTAAAAGAAAAATTAAATAGGCTCTGAGTGTTTTCAAATTGCTCTTCAGCAATTTGATCTATTAGCATTTAGGTCATCAAATAACCTAAAAGCCCAACCTATTCCCATCATCCCCTACACACACACACACACACACACACACACACACACACACACACACACACATTTTTCTGAAGAAAATAAGTCTTTAGTTTTGCTTTTGCATTATCATTGTCTCTACTATTTTTCCTCTTTCTGGAAGAGGAAAAAGGGGATTTGGGACTTTGGGGCTAAGATTCTCACTGATCTCTTCCCCCACCTCCTGGCTTATTCCTCTCCCACAAAGAATAAACAATCTCTAAGTTCCCCCTATTTCTCTCCCACAAAGGATAAACAATTGTCCAATGCTCCACTGCTTTCACTAGCTGCTTTTAAAGGAGGGGAAAAATAAGAAATTGGGCTGTATGTCATAGCCATAATACTAGGCTGTTCATGGTCTACTAGTGATGGAGGGCACAGGCTTTGAAGGGCAGTCTGTCTTTCCGCTCCTTGCCTTGCATGCAGACTTTCAATTGACCCAACCAAGCACTTCTTCTGTTTATTGAACACCAACAAACTCTGTCCTATGCGATTACTCCTCAGAGAGAGCAACAGTGTATGTACAGTTGCTCTTTCCCCTCCGAGGCTGCAGACCTGATTCTCATTTACACTATGTGTCCTTTACATCATGCTGGCAAGTATAAAAGCAGCCTTTAAATGGTTCAAATTACATTGACGTTGGCAGAGAGGCCTGCATGTAAATAGAAGTCAGGCCTTATATTTGGAGACCTGGAGGGAAGGCAAAGCAGCACATCTAGGATTTTCCACCTATATGTAGTCCTTAAATAGGGCCTCCTGTCAAATGCACAGAGGGGGTGGGGGGAGAAAAAACCCTAATCCTTCAGAAATGTAGAACTTGGCATGCCATGTGTTTACTGGGCCAGGCTTAAGGCCCACATACCTTGACCTGACTTCATCCTTAAATCACTGTGACGGCTTAAATTGTTTTAGTGTTTCTCAAGAGCACAGCTGGGCTACGTTTAATTGTGAGAAGAAAGAAAGGATCAGAAAAGGGTAGGAGGGGGATCCTGGGCAAAAGAATTCACAGAGAAGAATCCAGCTTTTTTTCAGAATCCACAGTCCAAATTATACAGAAGGCTCTTGGATTGAAATGGTTTCTGCTGAGGTTATAATGTATAGTTTGATTTCTGTCTAAATGGAAAAAATAGATTCAGTAAATATTATAGATGCTCTGCCAGGTGATCCTGAAGAGCAATGAAATGCTGATTTGGGCAAAACAGATGCTGTCTATACTCTTGATTTGAATGGTCTGAGACATAGTTCTCTTTTTTAAAAAAAACACCCACATAAATCTGTATTAAGCGAAGAGGAAACAAAATTAATTTCGAGGCTCAAAAATGCAATGATCAGTATTTTTATTTTCTGTTAAATTGCTAATAAGAACATAATTTATCAACACTTATGTCTGCATTTTCCTCTCATGTTTATATTTATCTGTCTTTACATTCAGTAAGATGAAGAATTCTATGTTACTTGTAACGTTGCCTCTATATGGCAACATGGTCCAGTGAAATGTGAATCAGCCTACTTCATTTTCTGTCCCTGTCATACAACATTTTGAGTTTTTACATTCTTTGCTGTCTTCTGCCTGAGAAAGAGAACATTTAGTATGAATGTAGTTGTTTAGACCCATGCTTGTATGGTTTCGTTACTTTTGATTGCCATTGTCACAAATAACACAGGTTTCTTATATTTGATTTGACATATTTGATGACAGTCAAAATGATAGTTAAAATTCATAGACTGAAGGATTTTTTTAATTAAATTGAATATTTACAATTTTCAACCTTCACTTTGGTAAATTATTATTAGCATTTTTTAAATGTATACATCGCTTCCCACTGCACAAAGCAGTCTTGAATCGACTTACATATACACACAAATACAAAAATTCATAATAAATTTATAAACCGTAATCAGAACAATAATACACACACACACAAATCCAGTCAGAGAGGCGGGTAAAAAATAAATTGTTGTTGTTGTTGTTGTTATTATTATTAAAAAACAGAATCTATAAATAATACAAAATGAATGAAAAGTGTTAATCCACCATATACAAATCACCCACCTACCCACCCACCCACTTTACACGATCTCAACACTTCATATAAGGGTCATTGATGCTCTTCTCTTCACATACTGAATTTTGTATTCGTCATTCCCCCCATCCCCATGTAAGCTATCTTAAGTATATGTGCCAGGCCGAAAAGCTGGGTAAAATTGTTTGGTTTACATGAAATAAAGAGCCACAAAATTTGAAGACCATATCTCATTGACTCTGTTCAGATAACACACTAAGCCACAGTGGTTAACCATTTTGAGCTAAACATTATGGCTTAACATGTCATGTGAACCATTCCTAATCATGATGGCTCCATAACCATGGTTTAAACATGCTCATTAACCATTTGCTGAAAAAGGATTAGCAGCTTAACCATGGTTTAGCGTGTTGTCTGAACAGGCCCATCAATTAGTGCACACAGAAGCCAGGTTTCACCATATCTAAACATTCTTAGAGCACAATATTTAGACAGAAAAAAGTCCTACAAATTCCCCCTGCCTGCATCTTTCTGGGGATTTGGGGGGGGGGGGGGAAACCATTCAAAGAATCAGCCATGGAGTTACTGGCAGCACCCCATATAAAGCAGGCTTCAGTTCCAGGGCTGCTCAGGAAAGTCAGCTTCCCCAAGCATGTTGGTTGGGCTGATGGGAGCTTAGTCCAACACACGTGGAGGGCACCAGGTTGGGGACGCCTGAACTAGAGTGTGGGAGAAAGCATTATCTGAACAATTGACACATCACAGTAGGCTTTTGAGAGGAATGACGAAACGTGATCATTTTATTGACTTGTGGTTGTCATTTATAATGTATGTGAATGAAGACACCCCAACCCTTAAATCTCCTGGTAGGTTGTATTAAAATAAATGGCAGTGGAAAGGGTCCTGGGGTGTTTTTGTGTGAAAGTCTGTGATGGCTCATACCTTATTTGAAAACCATGCTGTTTATCAGTTATGCGTTGCTGTATTCTGCCTGTTGATATCTTGTTGATGTTCTGTTGATAGAAATAATAAAGACTACACACACACACAAATCCTGCATTTATGAATGTCAGCCAGAGCATTTGCCAAAGCTAGGGACTGCTATACTTGCCCTCGTTCCCTTCACTACAGAAGATCTTAGGGCCAAACTAGATGTGATGGAACAGCCATTCTCTTATCCACCCTGTTCACATATTAAGCAGGGTGTATATGTGTAATTAGCAATGAAAAGAGTACACAGAATAAGTGTGCTCAATCCCCCCGCCGCCTTACTTCCCTGCAGTCTTTTGCTCGATCCACTTTTGTCTCAATTGGGTTCCAATTCAGGAAGTGAGCTGGAATGGAGAAACATCTGGACTAAAAAACCGGACCAGATTAGGGGCAAGCTGCAGATTGGCTTAAGCACCCTTTTCTCATATGGTCTTCTCACTGCAAAAGTAAGGGAGATATATATGTATAAATATATATCACACATACATGCACACACACACCCCATTTCAAATGTAAGCTGGGCAAATGCATGCAGAGAAACAGGTCTGCTACTGTCACATCTGTTGTGGCCATTAGCTTAAGTGTGGGGAAGGTTCCTATGAGCCATGAACAGGAAGGGTTGAGTTGCAGAGGTGGCCATCACACAATAATGGGTTTAGTAAATAGGTGGTTCATGTGAGCAAGCTCTGGCCTCATGCTATGCTGAAAAAGAGCTTCCCAATTGTAAAAGTCACCACCTTTTCTCTCCCTGCTCTTGTGAGTTTAATAAGTGCTTGACACACAGAGATAAGGTCAAACTATTAAGCTTCACCTGCAAAATTTCAGTGTGTCATGATGCTATTAAGGATATAGAAATGGGGCAGTATCTCAACACTGCCCGCACACTAGCATGAATCACTGCTAGCACAATGGGAAGCTAGCAGATCCTGAAGGAAGCATAGATGAGCAGAAATACTCATTTCCGGAATGGGGCAGATCAGCAGCGCTTGAAGAAGGGGTCCCCTTGTTTCCGGGCTTGCTTTAGGAAGTGCTAGCTGTGGGTCCTGCAGGCACAACTGAAACTGTGGCCTGGTTCAGACAACACGCTAAACCATGCTGCTTAACCACATAAGCAGCATGGTTTAGCGTGTTGTCTGAACCAGGCCAGTGAGAGCTCAATGGCAGGATTAGATACTGTCCAGGATAAGGAAAAAAGGTGACAAACCTAACCTCAGAATATGCTCTTCAGTCCCCCTTAGCCCTTGCTCTGAATTTCTCGAAGGCCATGTTTTCATTAGAGTTAATAGCTGTGTGCAATCAGATGATATTTATGCACTTGACTTGTTACCAGGTTCTCCTGCCCTGCCCAGCAACATGGTATATTTTGGAAGCTCTCAGGATGAGGAAGATGAAGAAGAAGAAGATGAAGAAACAGAGGACACAAAGGTGGCCACAAACAATGCTTCATCTTCATGCCAGTCGACCCCCAGGAAAGGGAAAACACACAAGCAAGTTCATAATGGGCATGGTAAGTCACTGAATGCAAGAACTTACTTGACCATGTTGAATTGGCTGCGACTTGTTGGTGAGGGCTAAATTGAGTTCTCATTTTTACAGTAACTTCATACTCACGAGAATTGTATCACTACTGTTTGTAGTATGAAGATGAGATATTAGCCTCTTTCATTGTATCTTTTTTCTATAGAGTGGCTTCTGTCTATCTCAGGAAATCAAGAGGATGTTGATCTGTTTAAACCCTCATTATAGCTAACGTAATTTCATAATACATTGGGTTATTCTGTGTAGCCTCAGAACGCATGTTTAGTGTTTCTATTATATCCCCCTCTCCTTCCTTTTCTGTCGAAAATACAACCACAGCGTGAAGCCCCTGTCAGCAAGGCATGTATACTGTAAACAGTATTGTTTTCATTTCTGATTTGGGATCCTGTTTTCCTAGTTGCTAGGTTAACACATTAGCACTGTCACTAATGCAGCGTTTTTTGTTCCTGTAGTATCACATCAATTACTTTCTTGCAAATCAGCAGAGCTGCCTTAGTCACAATGTATTTTCTTCACGTGGCCTTCATGTCATATCCAGATAAATTGATCAGCGCCTTGTCGACAGAGCTTGAAAAATGTATTCAGCACTGAGTAGCTGGGAGCCCTAAGCTCTAGCAGCCAGGATGAAAAAATACCTGGGCTACCATACCCCCACCAAAGTCATACATATTCTATTGACATTGGCAGCACCTTCACAGTAAATCAGACCTGTGTTGTTTCCCTGGGACTCAATGATAAATTCTCTTGCCTTTCACACCCCTTTCTTACTTTGCTGTGTCCTGTAGGGGATGCCTGGTCAGCTTCTTTTGGCAGCGGGGACTGTTTCTTTTCACAACTCATTTTGCATGGAGAAACGGGCACCTGCTCTAGCGGTTCCCTTGCCCTTCAGCTGTATGTTCCTGAGACCACCTTTTCTTGCCTGAAGTAATGAATGTAGCAGATGTGGATTTTATCTTTTCCCCAGAACTCCCAGTTCCATTCTGCAAAAGCTTTTCCTTTTTGGGGGGAGAACTGCTAGTAATAACCACCCTTTTTATATAACCAAATGCTTCAGGGGAAGAGAAACTACATCCCTGCCCCAGTTGGAATCATAACAGGTGACATGTTTTCCCCCTATCATGGCGTAACTATCTTAAGAACAAGAACACAAGAAGAACCATGCTGGACCAGACCAAGGGTCCATCTAGTCCAGCACTTTGTTCACACAGTGGCCAGCCAGCTGTCGACTGGTAACCCACAAACAGGGCACAGTGCAACAGCACCCTCCCACCCATGTTCCCCAACAAGTGTATACAGGCTTAATGCCTCTGATACTGGATCTTCCAGTTGAATCTCTCTCAATTTGAAGGGAAAGGATAGTGGCTTCCGTGTTCTACTTTGGGGGTGAGGTGTGGATAATACCAGAGATGTGAAATTTAATTGACTGTGTGTTTTGGCTCTTTCACCTCCATACAAAGAAATATATAGCACCAATTACAGTGGCCATCCAATTAAAATAAAAGGGAGAAATCGTTAACATCCTAATTATTATTGGATGATTATTGCTCAACAAAAAATGCAGTGTTTGGGAGACTGAGGGCAAGATTGATATAGATCGCAGCGTGGGTAGGGCCTAAATGCAGGGCGTCATGCATTTGAGTGGTTAAACTGTTTTCTGAGATAATGCTATGGTTAAATAATCACTCAATGACTTTGCTTCATAGCAGTTGACTAGCTCATTAATTGGCATGGTCCTAGGTAATGACAACATTAGAGCTCTTTCCATTTGTTTTTAATCTCAAGAGCATAGAAGTCACAGGGCAAACAAAATGTGCCCAAGCTGCTTAACAACTCCTTGTTTTGCCTCAGTTTTGAATATTTGGAAATCCCAAGCGTAAGCATCACAATTTATTTGCCATAAACTGCTTTGATATCCTTCCCTTTTACCTTTACTCAAAAAGATACCTATCATGGATTCTGCATAGACTTACTGAGTGCCATCTTTGTGGAAGCTGCTGTTGCTACTCCTAATGTTGTTAATGGTCACTGCATCCTCTTGGGCGGGCAATAGATGTTAGGTTTCTGTCAGGCACCCCAAAGCAGCTCTGGGTCAGCATGGGTGCGGTATGTAGCCACTGGCTTTCCAGTGCCCTCTGCCCCTAGCACTGTTCCGGTAGTGCCAAATAGAAAAGGATAGTCAGTTATGTTTATGTTGGAATTAGTATTTTTGTCCCTTTCCTTCACTTCTTATTTCTTTGAAGTGCTTTTACATTTTACCTTCTCTCCCAGCTGCAAAACTAAAGTTGCTGAACGGGTGTTTGTGTCCAGATTCTGAAATCAGAAGGGTTAAACCCCTACTCTTCTATCTTTTCTGTCATTCTGCAGTTCTTGGATATTGGGTAACCTGTTATTTGTGAGAGCATTTCTCTTTGTGTTTGGCGCACACGAAAAAGTGATTTATAAATGCGAGGTGCTGTTTGCCGTAAGCCTAGAGCAGCCTTTCCCAACCTAGGGCCCATCAGATGTGTACTTTGGCTGTCGTAGACCAACACATCTGGAGGGCACCAGGTTGAGGAAAGTTGGCCCAGAGAGGTCTGTGTTTTCGTGTTGAGGCAGTTTCATGGAGACTTGTATATGTATGCTCTTTGTTCTGTGGCATTATCCATTAGCTTTAGTGTTGTGTTTTCTTTCAACAACACTGCAGGGGCATGGAAAAGGGTCCCCCAGCCCTACAATTTGGACAGAATGCTCCCCTTGCTACTCTCCTGATGCCCCAAATCACTACCAACACACACACAAACAAACACCATTCCCCTTTTTCTGCTCATGTTAGAGCAGTGCAGGGCGTTGCCTGTTGAAGTTGCACTATTGCAGTTTTGCCATCACACTTGTGAAGTTTTAACATTTTTGTGTTGGAAAAATATGGAGGCTGTGGAACTATGCAGATCCAAAACAGTGTATGGCCACATTGCCTACAAGTGCTCATATGTGATCCCAACCTGTTTGCAAAAGCAGGTCTAGCCTAGCTATTAGGTAGAATGACACTGTTACGTCAGGTAGTTTATGAAGAAGAGGAACATCAACAAGGTGTTGGAGAACCGAGCTCTGTATGCCACAGCCTGCCCCTGCTGCCCTCAGGTGTACTTATATTGCTTGTGCTTGAAGTAAGATAAAGCTGTACTCTGGTCGGCTTCTGTACATGGAATGGGGGTGGGAGGGTGCTATCTTATCTTTCACTTCAGGCACCAAAAAGTCTTGTGTCTGCCCTGTGCAAAGGAAGATCTTTCCTGAAACATTGGTGCAGGATAATGAACTATTTATAACAACCTTATGTCCTGCTTTGATATGGCTATTTTTCTCATGAATCTTTGTCCTTTCCAGTCTTCAATGGATCCAGCAAAACAGCGAAAGAGAAGGAACCTGTTCATAAACATAAAGTCAAGGAAACAACACCAGCAAAGGAGAGACACAGCGAACACAGATCCGAGAGTCGAAAAGACCAGGCTGCTGCTAATCATCATTCTTCAACAAACACAGGCTTCTCCACAAAAGGGCTCACTGCTAACAACCACCACACCCTTCATCGATCGGCTCAGGACTTAAGGAAACAGGTAGCATGTGATGCACCAGTACAAGTTTATCTTAAAATGCTTTTCCTTTTCCTGTTGTTTTAAAAGTGCAGTATGAAAACATTTAGACTGGCTTTCTGTGAGCAGATGGTCAAGGGAGAGAAATGTTGCACACATCAGTAGACACTTTATTATCTTGCCTCTGTTGCATGAGGTGTTTGGGTTTTTTTTTAAAAAAAACTGCCTGTGTAGTAGTAAGGATGAATTCATAGGGCTGGATCTTTCTTTTGGTGTCATAATAGCCCAAGTCTTGGAAATTTGGCTTTCTTCAGGGGATATTTTTTTCAACAAGTGCAAGGAATTAGTGGGAGGAAAGGTCAGCTATGATCAATTTATCACCTGAATTACTCCTCCAGTTGATATTTAAAAGGATAGAAGGGCTACAGTTAATAAACACACTCTTTGCCAGTTTATTACAAATTTACTGAGAAGGTACAATAGGAAAACTGCTGTCCGTTTGCTAAATTCCAGGTAGTCAGTGGCCATCTCAGAATTCAGAGGCCCGTATCTATATAATGTCCTCCACTGCCTTTTGTTCTGCTCTAACATCAACTATTTTCTCTCTCTCCCTATGGTAATGATTCTTAGATATAGTGCCAGAAATCTCTAGTACCTCCATGAACCAACAGGGCCTAAAGCAAGGCTTTGTTTGGCTGATGTTTGTTCAGCTGGAGAAGGCTTGGAAAGACCTGAATGCTTTTGGCTGTTTGCCGACTGGCACTCCTTGAGGTAACTTCTCCATCCATATTTAGCAATTAGGCCAGGAGCCCCAAGCCATCATTTGCCCATAAGTATCTTTCTGTTTAGGACTTGGTAGATTTAAATCAACATAGACGTTCTTAAGGCTTGCATGCAGGAGTAGGAGGGTTAACACAAGCAGGGCTGACTTATAGTCCAGGATTGGATGATCTTTCCTGGCTTCATACACCATGAACTGTGGTTTATGAAACTAGGAAGGAACGTCAGAGCTGAATGCTCTTTCCTCTGGCTTCCATCCTCCCCTCACGTACAGACCTCGTTGTTCTATCTTATATTAAGCCATCATTTCCTATATTAGGAAACTAGGAATATCAACCCATGTTTGGTTTGTATTAAGCCATGGTTTCCTATTATATCTCTAGCTTAATGTCAGTTAACAAGTATCATAAGACAAGATCAGATTTGTATGATAACTGACATTTTGTTAATTAACTGAAAACACCCCCCCCTTTAACTGATATTCTTTTTAGTTTGTTAACAGACAGTTCCCAGGTTCAGGTATAACTGGAAACTCTGGCTTTAATAAAAACCACAAAGTGCTCAGGCCAACGTGACTGTGGAGGTGCAAATGGGAGAGGCAAGGGAGGAGTATGCCACTCTGATGCTCATTCCTGGCTTCCTAAACTGTGGTTTGTGAAGCCAGTAAAGATCATCCAAACCCGGCCATAATGTTCATATGACTCTGCATTTTTGTTGCTGTGTTCATGTGACTGGGTAAACCAAACAGAATATGAAGATGCACGTTCCCCGCAATCCCAGAATGTAACTGAGACAGCTCGGAAGCTCAGCATATGATAAACCATATGATTGGCTCAGAGATCCCTTACATACTCCACACTGTATATTTATCCTGGATGGTCCAGGAAAGCTGGGAAATAGACAGCACAAGACATGTGACAAAACACAGAGGTTTGTACACCATTAAAAGCAACAGCTGGAGTAGGGCCAGCATTACAGTACAAACAGACGACTGAGGAAACAACAAAAACAGAACTTCTTTTCCATTTATCTGGCTGCCGTTAAGCCATTTTGTGGGAATGATAAGATGAATTTGTAACACTTAGGGAGTTAATTTTTTTATACTTATTTTTTCACAGTAAGTGCAGGTTTTAAGGGGGGCAGTTTGGAAGCAGAGAGGGGAACATAAGACTTTTGTATTTTTAGGAAGGGAACAAATAGCAGATAAAGCTGAGGAAGGAAGTGTGGTCTTCGCAGCATGGGGTTAGGGCTTCTGAGAAGTCAGTGTGAAAAGCTTTGGGTGCCTGAGATATGAAGGCATTCCTACGAATTTAACTGTGTGTTCACCCTTGAATTTTTTAAAAAAAGGCTTCTTATGCATTTGTTTCCTTTTCAGATAGGGATATCAGCATATGCTAAAAATATACACGGAATACTCGCAAATGTAATAATGAAATTGGAGGGGGAGAACCATAAACCCCTTTCCCAGAATTAGGCAAGAATGGTTCGTGTTACTACTTTAAAAGGATGAATTGTCTTATTTGATTCCGCAAGCTAATCCTAGAAAGTAACCTCACTCATTATTCCTATGAATCTCTGGATAAATTCACTGTAGGTTTGCACTCCTGTAATGAAAATGAATAGACATGGGCAGATATAAAGATTTACAGCGTAGCACTGGATCACTGCATTATGTTCCTGCTTTTAGGATCAATGTCAAATTATTAGTTTTGTCCCAAAAGAGGAAATTTCTTTAGAGTCTTAGTTCCAAAAACCTTTCTGTTTTTCTGTCTTTCCTGTTTCGTAGATCTGCACATTTCTCTCTCCTTCTCTGGTGTACATTTTCTATTGCTTACATACTTTCTCTCCCTTGCTCTGTAGCCCCCTCCTCAACTCCCAGAGGGGTTGAGAGGAGAGAAAATGTAACTCCGTGAGGCCCTCTGTTGGTTATGCAAGTGAAGAGCAAAACATTGCTGCAAGGGGCCCTTGAATTTTCTTTTTTTGTAAAAAAATAAAAAAAAGAGTTCAACACAATTTCATCTGGTTAGGAGAACGCTGGGTTTTTACAATTGAGCGTGAGTTGTGTGAAGATAAAATACGTCTCTGCATCCGAGTGTAGTTCGGGTGGGTGGGAGAGACAAGAAATAGAAAAGAGTAATTGTATGTTTTGTGAGAGTGTGCGTGTGTGTGTGTGAGAGAGAGGTGTTTTTTAACTGATTACCTAGTGCAATGTAACAAGTGATAAAGTCTAATGATTGATCACTGTTACTTATTTTTTACAATTAAATTGACTTCTTTCTTATGCGCTCAGTGTAAGCACTGCTTCGGGATGGAACTCTGGCTCTAGACCTCTATGGTGATCCTGCGCAGCGGGCAGTACAGCCATTTTATTAGGCTGGCTCACAAAGGTTGTGTGGTTTTGATTAATGGGGGGAGACATATCAACAGTAGAAAGGTAAGAAACTGCCTACCTAATTCCTTTTGCTTTTTTTGGTGCTGGTCACTGTGCAGGCTTTTCTAAGGCAATTTTTAACTATATGAAATCTAGAATCTCTTTAGCGTGATTGGGTAAGGTTTTTTTAATATATATTTTTCAGTGTTGAAGAGGTTTGTTGCCACTTACTATATGTTGTGATCTGGTCTGCTTTGGCCTTTCTGTACAGTATCTGAATCAGGCCATGTTCTTCCTGTTTATATGCAACAAGCCTCTTTTTGGAGAAGGAAGCAAAATATCTGAAAGATTTTCACTGTGAGAAGTGAAATACCTGGGGGAGACCTGGAAAAGTGAGCAGCGTTAACGTTTGCCACATTATTTTAGCCTTCTAGTGCCACCTCTGTGTATGGGAATTAGAATTGGAAATTAGGAATATTTAATGCACACCTAAATACTGACATGTACAATTTTAAAAGATTGAAAATAGTGTATTTGCAAAGTATATGTACTCATGCAGTTTTGTAGCTGACTCAGAAGGATCTAAATGGACGTATTATTGAGGTATTTAATACATATCAATACATGTAACTAGTTATGATAAGTTGCAATTTCTGAAAATCTCCATGCAATATCAGAAGCTTCTGTCCTGGCAGTTTTTATTCTGGTGTAACCCCCAAGCTACAAACCTGCTCCTTCAGAGGGAGTGTAAGCCCATCCAGAACAGGCTGAACACTCTCCATCCGGTCAGGGAAGCTTGGAGGATGGCAGCAAGGGAGATGGCCTTTTCAGTGGTGGCCCCCAATTATGGAATGATCTCCCCGATGAGGCTCGCCTGGCACCAACATTGTTATCTTTTCGGCGCCAGGTCAAGACTTTTCTCCCAGACAGTTAACAACATATGCTGAGATTTTAACAGACCCCAGAATAGTTGTTTTAAATGGATATTGTTGTTTTTATGCTTTTGTTGGTTTTAAATGTTTGTATATTTGTTTTTAATGCTCACTGTTTTTAACCGTTGTAAACCACCCAGAGAGCTTCGGCTATGGGGCATTATATAAATGAAATAAATAAATAAATAAATAAATAAATAAATAAATAAATAAATTTAGACCCCATGGTAAAGTTCTAGCAGGGCAATTGCAGAATGAAACCCTCATCTGAAAGTATCCCTTGTCTTTCTCTCTTTACTCCTTTTCACTCTGTTTCTCAGAAATTCATCTGCAGTTTATTGCCCTTTTCTCTTCCATCTCTGATTTGCACAAGCTTTCTCTCAGATTGTCCATTTGCTCTTCTCGAGACCTTCCTTTCCAACTGCTTCTTTTCCTGAGCCAGACTAACCACATCTTCACACTCCTGCTTGTTTCTCCACTGTTCCTTCTTCCCTGACCCTTTTTTTTTTAACTCCTTGCCTGTTTGTCTATTCTTATAAGCCGCTTAGGTAGGAATAGCATTACTTCTGTGTTCTTAGCTGACTCTAAATAGGTGTCAGATGTTTCTCTTGCTGTTTTTTAAATGTTTGTTTTGTGTCCATGTGACAAAAAACCCTTTATCTGTGATGATTTTGAGGAAAAGCCTTGAAATAACTGAATATCACTAGGGGTTGTTGTTTTTACCTGTGTTCTCCAACTGCTGAAGCCCTGTGAAAGACATGCTTTTACTAGGTTTGGAAGGCTATCTCTTAAGTGGTTGGTGATAGAGTTCATCGAGAAAAATTTGGGGACAGTAGACCAAGTTTGCACATAATGTTAATCCATTGTTTATGTAACCCATGGTTACGTGATGATGTTTTGCCTTACCCAGAGCTTGTCAAGAATGCCCATGCAGCAATGTAGTAATGGTATATAGAGCAGCTGGTGTTTCTTTTTTTACCAGTATTGCCTGCTGCCTCTGTAATCTGGCAAAACAACTCATGAACAACCCACAGTTCTGAGTTCACCTGTAAAAGCAACCCATGGTTTAAGCAACCTAGAGTTCATAACCTAACAACAAACCATGAGTTCTTCTTCTGGGTTGTTCACGGTTTGTTAGCGTGGCTGGTTTTATATATCCCAGAATTAAAAAAATAAAAAACAAAACCCAAGGGTTGAATACACCATAGGTTAACATTATGTGTGAACCAGATCAGTGAATGCTGATATACTTGGAATTGGTATTGAAGGTACATTTTCCAATACCCGAGTCTGGAGAGTTTGGGAATTTTCAAGTCCTGCACTAATTAATATGATATAAAATCTGTCCAAGCCTTTCTGTGTCTTCTTATCAATGCACCCCAAATATACCATATGGGTTTAATATGAACAGCAACTCATACCAAGCAAGCTTTGGTCATCCTGTTGTGAAAGATAGGTATAATAAGATTACTATTTAAACCATTTACATCTTACAATAAAACTATGGCTCTATGACATCTGGTGTAATGGGTGTGTGTACTGGATATCCATTTGATATTAGGATGCATAAAACTTCTAGAGAGGGGAATACAAAATCGTTTGTAAACTGGGGACCAAATGATAGAATAAAGAATTGCAAAACAGTATTAGTAAAAAATCTCTTTGGTTAGTTTGCTATATCTGTTGTACTTGTGATTTAACAAGCATGCTATCACATGTAAGTATTTCAAGTAAGCAAGCTGCTTTTTAGGATGGACTTGAGAGCATGCCTCAATCACTGCTCCCATCTAAGAATATTTCAGGCCTTAATGTCATAATGTGCAGTTCCATGTGCAGTTCCTTGTCAGCTGGAAAGCATGATTGTATGCATTTACATTTTACAATTTGTTTGTGCACCTTGAATGTTGTGTGTTGTTGCATCAAATCCATCTTTGATCATTTGTTCCCTAGTGTGAAAAGTGGTCTACCATATTTCTTCGATTGTAAGACGCCATCGATTGTAAAACACACTCTAATTTCAGTACCACCACCAACAACAAAAACAACCCTAAGACACACCCGCGATTCTAAGATGCACCCCATTTTTAGAGATGTTCATATGGGGGGAAAAGTGTGTCTTAGAATCGAAGAAATAGGGTAGTTGCTTTTTTTTTCTTTTTTCTTTTTCTTTTATAACTTGTTAGTACAAAATTGCATCTTGTGTCACCTGATTTGCATGTGTGTCACTCTTTTGCAATCCTTAACATGGAGGCAATTGCAGGAGGCGAATGAGACAGAAGCAGCAGTTCTTAGAAAAAGCCTTATTGGGGGGAAATAAGTAATTTGCTAGGACCCAAAACATCCCTTGCCAGATATCAGCCTTGAGCAGTGAACATTCTTCCTACTCAGAACTTTACTGCCTGAGTTACAGATGTAAATAGCGCACTCTTCATGGCCGAAGCAAAAGTGTCTCCTATTGCCAAGTACTTTTGCTTCTAGTTAGCCATTTGGGGTTGCTTTTCTGTTCCAAAGAAAAGTAAATGAAGTGTGCGGTTAGGGTTGTAAACCTTCTCCTCATGGCAGGGTGAAACTTGACAGGTGCATCTTCACAGTGCTGCGGAGGCAGGTGACACTGCTCCTGCTGCACATCTTCCTGCTCCTGCAGCTGTTATAGAGGTGCAGTGTTGCCTTCCACAGCACTGGCAATGTGATGAGAGAAAAGCACAGTCTTTGGACGATATGGGTTCAGGTATATGTTTTCCTATGCCTTCAGAAGGAAATATCCTCTCAGGCTAATTATAATACATATTAGCTGACAGTTTTGCACACTCATTCACATTCAACCTGGTTCTTTATTGACTGTATGATCACAGCTGGGAAGGTAAGTTGTATGACTATAGCACAATGCTTATTGTGCCATTCTGCTTTTCAGGATACCTATGTGTTGCCTCTTAGTTGTTGAGCTTCAGCAGTTAAAGAACATAATATTGAATTATTTAAACTTGGCTCCCTGATGGTGATTGGTTGTTTTTTTTGAGGGGGGGGGGTTTCTCCCCAGATTTGTTGAGTTCTAATAATTTTATATTTTGTTGTTTGATATTAAAACAAACACACATACACACACACACACCTCTGTGGAGAGGCATCCTTGATGAGAGATGACATTAAGAAGTAGGAAGGGAAAATGGGCACCCCTTTGCCTTCTACTGTCACCCCAATCTTCTCCAGCACCATTTGGATAGTAAATATCACAAACACAGTCTCTGGTGTACTATTTTAAGTGCATGTGGCAAAATGTGTAGATGGTCTTTGTTCCTGTGAAATAATTATTCTTGTCTTGCCTTTTACAAAGCTAGATGCCTTTTTTCTAATGTTAGTCAAGTGCCAAAGATATTATATAGGTAAGAAATACTGAGGAAAATTCAGCAAAAAAAGAATTTCAACTAATTCCCATTCAAATCAATGGAACTTGTTAGTTGTGACTAAGTCCTATTTGATTATTTTCAATTGATATTACTTCCAAGCTTTTGCTGGAATGTGTCTACTGAATAAATGTGCAACTGCCTGGATATCAAACTTATTGGAATAATAATAATAATAATAATAATAATAATAATAATAATAATAATAGCAGCAGCATGTGCACTTTTCATAACTATTGAACAAACATTATTATTTAATATTTGTGCCTCCTAACTATGAGATCATTTTAGAAGCTGGATCTTTCTGAGCCAGGCTATTCTCTTGGGTACATATTGGACATAATTGTGTGTGCCATTGTAATTATTTAAATGTATTATTTTGTGGTTGTTTTAAAATTGTGATGGAGGATGGGAATGAAATGATGAATGAATTTGGTAATTTCCCATTAAAGTTAGCATGAGTTTGTTGATGATTCTAATCGGTCTAATAGGCCATGAGTGGACATGCCTGATAGGTGGGAGTTGGGCAGGGAAAGGGTGTTGATGTTGGGAAAAGAGGACTGGTTGCAATAGGAAAGCCGGATGCATCTGCTCTCATGGTGCTATAAAGTTGGGGGCTGTGCATGTGGCTCTGGGCAAAACCCCCAATAGACCTAAATTGAGCCAATTCCAACCTTGAACATGAAAACCTTTTTATCCCAAAACAGATTTGGGGGAATTTGGATACTCCCAATTGCTATCCCTCTTGATGCTGCCTTTACATCCTTACAGTTGCTACGACCCTTAAGAAGTGCTTAGGCATCACTTTGTGTTTGATTTTGAACAGTGCCCACTTGCACATGTGCCTTTGCCTATGTGTGCAATTCTTTTACAGTACCAGACATTCAGAAATGGTGGCAGTTGAAGAAGTAAAGTCTGGCAGTGGCAAGGTTGTTTGCTAGTCCAGGGCTGTGGGTGGGCGCACCAGGCCCCTTCTAGAGTCAAACCACAATATGCATAGCCCCATTATAATAGATTCACTGTCTCACTCAGAGTAGACCATGTCAGATGATTAAAGGATAATTACACACTTGGTACTCTGTTTTTGGTATTTCCCCTTTTCTTTATCTTAAAAATTGTGTCTGATTCTGCTCTCCACTAAGTGATCTCTGTGACATAAAGATGGCGCATATATTGTGACCTAATGTGGCCAAAGGGCTTCAAGCTGCAGCTTTTTCAAAATGTGACAATCAATGCTTAATGCAAATTGTTATTAATTGATTCTCTCCCCTCCCCTTGTTTTCTCTCTTCTTCCTCCTGCTCTGCGACCCTCCTGGCCTCCCCAGGTTTCAAAGGTCAATGGTATCACTCGGATGTCATCTGTGAGTGCAAACACAGCCAGTGCCAAAAAGATGAGAGAAGTCAGACCTTCACCGTCCAAAACTGTGAAGTACACTGCAACAGTGACAAAGGGAACTGTCACATACACCAAAGCCAAGAAAGAACTGGTCAAGGAAACCAAACTAAATCACCACAAGCCCAGTTCGCCTGTCAACCATACAATCTCAGGGAAAATGGAAAGTAGCAATGCAAAAACCCGCAAACAGGTGCTATCCCTTGGAACGGCCAAACCCAACAGTCCCGCTGTTAACGGTGTCAAGGTCAATGGCAAGTTGAACCAAAAGACATGCACTAAGGAGGTAGGGAGGCAGTTGAGGGAGGGGCTGCGCAATTCGAAAAGGAGGCTGGAAGAGGCAAACCACATAGACAAAACGCAGTCGCCAACCAAGAAGATAAAGGGGGCGGCTCCTGTGATCGAAGCCCCAAGCAAAAAGGCCCCTGTGATCGAAGCCTCAAGCAAAAAGGTCCCTGTGATCGAAGCCCCAAGCAAAAAGGCCCCTGTGGAGAAGCCTTTGCTCAATGGCCATGTGAAAAAGCCTGGAAGCCAGGAAGTGCCACAGAAAAGCCTGGAAAGAAATCGGCCGAAGAGAGCAGCTGCTGCCGCTGGGAAAAACATGCCAGGGAAACAAGCACAGAGCAAAACTGAAAATGCCTCCTGTGAAAATCATTCTACCTCTCAAACGGAGTCCTTGCACAAGCCCCAAGACTCAACGGGGAAGCACGAGAAGGGGAGTGTCAAGTCTGGGTGGGCCACGATGGAAGAGATTCCTATCCTCCGGCCTTCCCCAAAGGAGTTCCATGACCCGTTGATATACATCGAGTCAATCCGTGCTCAGGTGGAGAAGTATGGGATGTGCAGGGTGATCCCTCCCCCTGACTGGAGGCCTGAGTGCAAGCTGAACGAAGAAATGCGCTTTGTGACCCAGATTCAGCACATTCACAAGCTGAGCAGGCGCTGGGGGCCCAACGTGCAGCGGCTGGCCTGCATCAAGAAGCACCTCAAATCTCAGGGCATTACTATGGACGAGCTTCCACTCATAGGTGAGTGCTTTGTTTTCACTGGCCACCTCGCAGTTCATAGCAGGTGGCCATTTTGAACATCCGTTTCTTTTCAGATTGACTGATCCCTTCTGAAAACTGCAGGAGGCTAGATTTCTCTGCACGATTTATAGGCCAGGTGCTGTGCAGGTGGATACAGGGATGTTCCTCTAGTATGATTCACTTAGACACATTAATCCTTCGTCACTCGTAACAGAGCAGTTTTCCTCTATTTCCCCTAGAGCAAAGGAGGCATCTGTACTCAGGTTTCAAGACACTCTGATATTATGCCTAAAGAAAAAGAAGTGAACAGATACATGTTTAGCGAAGCATCCCTGGTTTTCATTACTCAAAGATTTTTAGGGGGTTTCCAAGGAAGATACGTGTAGTAACCGTGGACAACACTACAAACATATTAACTATTTATTTCTCGTCTCCAAAACCTCTTTTTCCCTTAAACATTCCTCCCACTCCACCCCAATCATCTTTTGACTTGATTTCAACTTGGATATCTGAATGGCTGAAATCACACCTCTTCAATGATCCACAACATTTGAATAATAAGCAGTAAAATATAGTTTGTTGCAAAATTGGGGTTTCATTAACTTTCTCAGTAGGTGGCTGTAAGGGCCGCTACCTGTACTATGTTTGACCATTTAAGCGAATTGATGATTTTCCCATCTGCCATCAAATGTGATGCACATGACAGGATGTTTGAAGAAATGGCCTGCTGTTTGATGAAGCAACAGTTCTCTTAAAAGCACCCTTTAGTCTTTGGAAGAAGCTCCTTTTTATGTGCTGTTCCTAAGCAATTTTTTAAAAACAATAAATTTGCTTGAGCTACTATTAGAGTTGGAAACTTTAATCAGTTTGATTAGGGAGGTCATTTTTTATTGGGGAGGTCAAATTTTAATCAGTATTGCTGAGAGTTACTGCTCTGTTATTTTGTTTTTTTAAGCTATTTTGGTTCTGGCAATGAAAAAGAAACTATTAACTATAGCCTCCTCTAGGAGTAAAAAGTAGGGAGGGTTATTATTAAATGGTAAAATTTAGTGATGGTAAGTTGTAATTGGCAGCTTTTTTAACTTCATTTGAGCAGGCTTATGATGCACAGGATTCTAGCCTTTGTTTATTATCCCACACTTCCTTCAGTATCTCAAACCCCCTCCCACTTATATTGATGTTTTAGTAACATGCAACTTATTTAAATTGAATCAATAAAGTAATTTGTTAAAAGGCTAGTGATAGGCAATGTGAAATGTTCTAGCTGGTAACGCAACCTTGTTGTGCTACTGATAAACCTGCACGTGACTATATTTAGCTTAACTGTCCTTGTTCAAGTGTAATGTTAAATCATAGTTTAGCATTACAAGAATTAACCATAGTTAGCCTCGGGCTTTCACATGCCACCTTCTCCTCTGTTGTGGCCATGAGGGGGAGTTCAGAAGTTTTTGCTTCTGTTTTAGATTAAACACAGCTGGACATGTGGGCTCTCCTACACTAGAAGCATTCAAGAGGCAGCTGGACTACTATCCGTCAGGGATGTTTTAAGGTGGATTCCTGCATTGAGCAGGGGGTTGGACTCGATGGCCTTATAGGCCCCTTCCAACTCTACTGTTCTATGATTCTATGCTTTGGATAATCTGAACTATGGTTTGTTGAAGCAAGCCAACTTCAAACCATTGCTTATGAAACTGGCTTGTTCTAACTAATCATACTTAAGATTAACCAGAGTTTAGGGTTTGGACGACACACCAAACTGCAGTAAATCTAAATCTAAAGCTTCTTATCTCGCAGCTGTGCCAGAGGAGAGGTGGGGAAACCTGTGAGCTTGTGCTCATTCTCATAATTCTAAACTATGGTTTAGTATAACATCCAAATGCAGCCAGTGACTGAAGATAAGGATAAGGCAGCCTTCCCCAACCTGGTGCTCTCCAAATATTTTGGACTACCTCCCCCAGGATTCCTGACCACTGGCCATGCTGGCTGGAGTGATGGGAGTTGGAAGTCCAAAACATTTGGATGGGAGCAGGTTAGCCTAAGCATTCTAAAGCATTAACATTTGAATTGCTATGTTAGGGCTGGTTTGCACAATCAAAAGCAGTCATGGCTTGGACACAGCTTTTCATGTCATCCAAACCTAGGTGGCTTAGCTTGTTGGAGGGTTAAACAACCATCAAACAACCCTACCACAGCCCATCAGTTACCATCTTCTTAAAGCATATAATTAACAGCTTACAAATCAGTTGCTTAACCAACATATACAGATGTTGCACTGGTCCTTTGCACTAATATTAAATGGGGGCTTATAGGTCACTTTGTAATTCTCAACCCTTTTTAGTATGAGCCTTGTGTGGTGCAGAGTGGTAAAGCAGCAGTTTCTGCAGCTGAAACTCTCCCCACGGACTGAGTTCGATCCCAGCGGAAGCTGGTTTCAGGCAGCCAGCTCGGTCGACTCAGCCTTCCATCCTCCCGAGGTCGGTAAAATGAGTACCCAGCTAATTGGGGGAAAGGTAATCACGGCCAGGGAAGGCAACAACAAACCCTGCTATAAGGCCTGCCAAGAAAACATCAGCGAAAGCTGACATCCCTCCAAGAGTCAGTAATGACTCAGTGCTTGCACGAGAGGTTCCTTTCCTTTCCTTGCTCGTATCCAAGTATTTTGCAGCAGTGTTCTTCTAAAAATTACACAATCTTACAGTTTCTCCCTAGCAAACCACTTCAACTCCAGAGTTGGAAAGGATTTTAAACAACCAGGCAGCAATAGTCCTTCAGCAATTCATGGGGCATGAATTCTAGCAAGGGTTTCTGTGGGACTCAAAGGATCAGAACAAAATGATTCACCTGGGCTTAGTTGTTTGTCCAGGTGTTGGCTTGACCTAGTTTCTGGCCTTGGGACAAAAGGGTGCATCTCTCTCTAATTAAGAATAGTAACTAAGCAGCAGTGCAGACTTCCCCTGACCTATAACATTCATAAGATCCTTGTAAAAGTGCTATACCTGCTTTTCATTAGAACTATAAGCGCAAGTGCTAGATGATACATTTGCAGTTTTCCATTATAGCATCTAACCAGTGAAATAGTGCTGGATCTTTTTTAAGCCCTCTTCTCTTCTTTTATACCCAAATCATAAGAGATTAACTTCAGGAAGGTTTCACAGATCAGCTAACGATATGTAAACCCGTTCATTGCTTTTTGACCTCAGCATGCCTCTGTGCAATCTAAAACTTTCACAGATGGCAAAATTCTAAACAAATGAAGGCTGCAAGAACATCGTACACCAGGCTTCAGACAAGGGCTTAATATCATGCCCTCAGTCAAAAACATTCATTTTTCTTGAACTTTTTGCCTGAAGTTTTGTATAACTCAGAAGCTTGCATAATGCATTGTTACCATTGGCCTGTCTAAGTAAAAGTGTCATTTTACTGACCCTAATTTTGATAGTGCTACCAATTTCATAAGAATTTGCTCAACTTTTAACTGCTAAAATCCTTTAGCAGTGCTGTAATTAAATATGGATAGTGTTCATTTCAACAACTTCTTATCACAAATACTGCCCTTCTGAAATGTCCAGAAAGGGTTTTCATAAAGCTTTAGAGCAAGAGGAGCCCCTTGCCAGCAGATAATACAGTTCATATAGTGTGCACTTGTTTTTCTCCTTGGCTCTTTCGCCTGGGAAATAGGTTTACAATTTTGCTGATCTTATACATTTTACAACTAACACAAAATGGGTACCAGTGGCCTCCTTTTACTTAAGGTCAGACATCATAAAATTGCTCAAGAAAACTACCAAGCCTCATTAAAAACAGAGTGCTGTGGGCCTGTTTTTGCATTGTCTTGAAAGCACTCCTTGATAAAACATGGAATGGCTACTTTGGCCCTCGGCAATCACACCTTTTTTCCCCTGTGGTGACTGGCCGAAGTTAAAGCAGTAGTTGCACGCTTGTTATTTGTAGGCAAGAGATTTTGTCACCTCTGTAAAAGTGCTTCGACATCAGATAATGAGCCCAAATTAATTACCATCTTCGTAATCATGAGCTTCTGTGGGCAGACTTCGGGTTGCTATTTGCATCACATAACTGCTTAATAAAAGCAGATACTACTGTCTGATCCCAAGTATTTATCCCAAAGGAAAAATAGCATAAAAGCTGATCAAGGAGCTATCCTATGTTTATATAGGGAACATCCTGAACCGTGTGTACCATCAGCGCTGGCACAAATTTGACTGCAACCTAAGGCAGGAAAGCACATGTCCCGCCACCAGCTGCTATTGCTGCCTTCGCCACCTCCTTCCCCTCCCCTTCACTGCATCTGTCTCCCTTACCCCCATCCACCACATCTGTCTCCATCTCCCACCCTTCCTATATGCTCCTGCATTGCTCCCGCTGCCCACTGTGCAGGGCGGCTGAACTCTCTGAAGAGCCACGTGAGCCGGAAAAGTGGCTGGTGGTGCAGCTCTTCAGAGAGGTGGCCACATCCAAATGCCCGGCTATGTTGTGGACCTTCCTTAGAGTCAGACATTGTGGGAGGAAGGGTGTTCCTGGAGATCGTCTGTAACAGAGATCGGCATTTGGGCATGGCCGTCTCTTTGAAGAACCACACCAGATGTTTCTTCTATTTGATGCAGCTCTTCAGAGAGCTTGTTTACCTATTGCCTCGCTCTGAGAGGATTCACAGAGCGGCCAGCCAAAATGGGGGAATGAGTGAGTGAGTGGGGTGCAAGACATGGCAGTGGTGCCAGTGTGGTGGTGGTGGTGGCAAAAGGAGGGACCAGGGCGGAGGGGGTGGGTGGGGGAGTGTTCAGTTTGCCACTCCGTCACCTGAGCCATGGGATTCACCCTACCTCATGAAAGGGCCCTCCCTGTATACCTTAATGCTTAGTAGTAATAACAAAACCAATTTGGAGCAGATCTGTGTCGCCCAGTGGCATCACTAATTTGAATGCTAACATTTGCATTAGCATTTGCTGAAGGAACAAAGGCTTCTTTTATCTTTAAAGGGCCTTCCAGGGAGGGAGAGAAAAAGAGAACATGCAGAATAGCTTGTATGGGGAGTTTACCAGGAAGAGAAGTACATCATATGTACATCATAGAGTACCAAGCTAGTTGAAGGACCACCCATATCAGCCTGCCTGCACTTTAAGATCAAAAAGAGAGGCTCTTCTCACCTGCCCATCAGTGAGAGAAATTGGGTGGGTTTCCACACGGGACAGGGCCTTCTCAGCAGAGGCCCCACACCTGTGGAATGAATTCCCACCGGCAGTTTGCCATGAACCATCCTTACAGGCTTTTAAGAAGGCTTTTAAAATGTTCTATTTTAATATGGAAAGGAAAGGAAAGGAACCTCTCGTGCAAGCACTGAGTCATTACTGACTGGAGGGACGCCAGCTTTTGCTGACGTTTTCTTGGCAGGCCTTATAGCGGGGTGGTTTGCCATTGCCTTCCCCGGCCGTGATTACCTTTCCCCCAGCTAACTGGGTACTCATTTTACCGACCTCAGGAGGATGGAAGGCTGAGTTGACCCGAGCCGGCTGCCTGAAACCAGCTTCTGCTGGGATCGAACTCAGTCCGTGGGGAGAGTTTCAGCTGCAGAAACTGCTGCTTTACCACTCTGCACCACACAAGGCTCTATTTTAATATGGCCTTTGCATAAATGAATACTGTTTTGCTGCTAATGCCCTTGTTGTTTTATTGTTCGTTTTTACAGTTAGCTTTTATTGTTTCTAACTGATATTTTACTGTTTACGCTTTTATTGCTTTAAACGTTTATACTGTTTTATGGTTGTAACCCGCCTTTGGAGGGCTTCTGCCCTGAAAGGCGGCTAAGAAATGTTTTAAATAAATAAATAAATGTGGGGCAGGTTCAGTTTGCCAGATGTATAGAATTCTAAAAGCAGTTACAACTTGATCACAGAGGCCTGGGAAGTAGTAAATCACAGAGTAGGAAAAGTGATCTCGAAGAAGGCACAGAAATATCGGAACTGCTTTATTTTCCTCAGCTTGCCTGTTTAGGTATAGAAGTAACATCTGATCAGCATTCAGTCCATTTCTGAAGACAAGGGCCTGCCTAGTTCTTATTGAAGTGGTAATCCTGTATCTGTGTTGTACCATTTCCAACCACACATGGAAAGCTGTCACGGAGAAAGCTAAGATTGTGTACAACCCTTCCTGACATCCAGCAATTTGTATTATTTCTTTATTTGGAGGGAAGCCTGCTCCCACAATCTGCAGTGATATAGTCCAGGCACAGCTTACTACCGCCATGAAAAGTAGGCCTGAATGAACAGAGAGGGACTCTAGCTCAGTGGGAAGAGCATCTTATTTGTATGCAGAAGGTCCCAGGTTCAATCCCCGGCATCCCCAAGTAGGCCTAAGAAAAAGTCCTGCCTGAAGCCCTGGAGAATCAGTTTTGACAATAGGTGGATCAATGGTCTTTCTCTATGGCCTGATTCGAGTTGTGTCCTGTGCACAAGTTGCTGCTGCTGCAGTTGCGTTGTATACTCATTGTGTGATGTGCAAAGCCTATGTGCCTAACTGGGTCTGCTATCAAGTGCCCTAATCATTTCCTGTATTTCCTTTTCCCTCCATTCCTTTCGTCGTACCACTTATTCGCCATCTAGGAGGCTGTGAGCTAGATTTGGCCTGCTTTTTCCAACTGATCAATGAAATGGGGGGCATGCAGCAAGTGACTGACCTCAAGAAATGGAACAAGCTGGCAGACATGCTGCGCATCCCCAAAACTGCACAGGACAGGTTAGCAAAGCTGCAGGAAGCCTACTGCCAGTACTTGCTCTCCTATGACTCCCTCTCTGCTGAGGAGCACAAGAGACTGGAGAAGGAAGTCCTCTTTGAAAAGGAGATCCTGGAAAAGCGGAAAGGCCCTCTGGAGGTACATTCCGACAACAACTATGAATTCCAGTCTCTGCCCCGGTATGAGCCCAAAAACGGACTCATCAATGGTGTGGTTCATAAAAACGGCTTCCGGAGCAAAGCGAAGGAAGTCGAAATCCCACAGAAAACAGGCAGGCGGCGACTCTTCTCTCAGGAAAAAGAGACCGTGAAGGAAGAGGAGGAAGAGAAAGGTGGCGTTCTTAGTGACCTCCACAAGTGTACATATAAGGTAAGCAGGAGTCTTGCCTCCGGCCTGGGTTGGAAAGTGCAACTTGGAAAGCAAACAGTATTTTCGCTCCCAGTGCCAGCTCTGATTTAGTGCAAACGGTGGTTTGGAAGCCTTATTCCTCCTGACGCTGAGCACATCCATTTGCAAAGGAATGTTGACTCCTCCACTCAATTTGATTTGGCAGCCTCCCTGTTATTAAGCAGCCACTGGCACCGCTGCTTGCTGTGTAATTGTTAGCGAGGTTGGATTGAGTGAGTGAGGCTAAAATGCGAAAGAAAGAAAGAAAGAAAGAAAGAAAGAAAGAAAGAAAGAAAGAAAGAAAGGTAGGTAGGTGTTTAGGACACTGGTGCCTGTGTGCAACACACACTGCTTTTCCATCATTGCCCTGTCTCCCATCACTGTGAAAGGAAAATTGGAGTCCTATTTGGAAGATTAATCTATTCAAAATAGTCGACTTGTGCCTATGCAGGAGCTGCCTATCCTCAGGGATTGAGTCCTGTATACACACTCCCACGCCAAATGTTAGTTATGTATACATCCCTCCCATTTGTATCCTGCCTTTTATCCACAGAGGCCCATGCCGTTTACATGGGGTTAACTGCCTTTATCCTCAGAGAGAGGTCAGGCTGCAAGACTTTGGCTTGCCCAAGGCTTCCCAGTAATCGCAAATCTGAATTTGGGAATAAACTTGGCTTCCCCGCATCCAAGTGCAGCACTCAAGCATAGCCTTCCCCAACCAGGTAACCTTCAGTTATGTTGGACTACATTTCCCATCATTCATAGCCAGCATGGCAATTGGAGGACACCAGGTTGTGGAAAGCTGCTCTCAGGGGTCACTACCTCACCCTGATTCGCATATCTGCCTATCTATGATCAGCTCAAACAGTAGGTTTTCTGGGCTTGCAGTAACTTGAATTCTTTTGGCTCAGTCACAAGCCTCCAAACCTCAGGAGAATCCTTCTCCCCAACCCATTCTTAATACTTAAATTATTTTGCCTTTAATTTAAATAGCAGATTAAAATATACACAGTGCCACTTCAATTGCATTCATTCTTTAACTTTCTTTTGATACTTCTTGTTGCCATATGTGTGGCTGAAAAACAAACTGGCCTGTTGCCAAGTAACTTCTTCTCGGCACCTTCCCCCTGACACAATTCAGTCCAAGAAGTGGGCTGTGTCCATTGGAGACCATCGCCCCACCTCTATGACTGGACAGTCCTTTTGACTGGCAACCCCATTTCCACGGGTCTAGAATGTGTGGGTTAATAGAGGAATGGTTAGGAGAGTTACAATTAAACTGCAACCTACGCTTCCTGTTACATGATCATGTTTATATAGCTCCGTTAATATATTATGGGTTATTGTGAAAATTATCCTGAGTTTAGGAGTGCTTCTAGACAGATGGCTCCTAGTTCTTCTTCATGGTTTCTGTGCATCACATATATGGGCTCTGTGCCTGCACGGAGCCTCACTTCAGGAAACTTCTATAGCTGAAGAAAATGTTTTTGGCTGGAAACCCCCCCCCCAACACACACACACACACAGTGTCTACTGCACATGTCCCAGCAGGTTGTCTAGCTACTCCATCTTTTCCTCATTAATTGACTTTTTTTGTGGAAAGAAAAGAGATGGAAGAAGTAGTGGGAAAACACAGGGAAGTTACAAGTGGAAGACAACATTGTCTGAACCCCTCATAAAATTCCATGATTAAGGCATGACAATTGCACTATGAAAAGCCTTGTGTGGAGCAAAGGTGTAGTGTAAAAGGATCCCAAGAATGCACGCAATGTACATGGCCCCTTTATCTTATGTTTTTACATATTTAATAAACTTGACTCCTTTCATTTGTGAAATCTGTTTCTATCTGACCAGCAGTACTTGGTGTGGCTTCAGATCTTTTAAATTATTTTTGTGTGCCTTCTTCCTTGAAGCTAATTTACACCAGAATCCCCCCCCCCCCGCATTAAAGCCTTTTAGTCCACGTCCACTTCAACAGATGCCAACAGTTCTAGCCATATGTCTGCCTTCACAAGTAAGTTACAAATACAAATCAAGGGGGATTCATTCTAACATGAGTGGCCCTCTATATATCTTTCTAGCTCTCCTAAAATCATTAATTTTGTGCAATGTTGCAATGTAAGGCACTCCTAATCTAAACTGTATTCAAAACGAAATGTTTTGGAAGGACTGTCACTAAAGATTCTTTTTCATCCCAAAGATTCTGTCACTGTGAACTGATTCAGACATAGTACTAAACCATGGTTTGATGAATGAATTTTTACATAGTACTAAGCCGTGGTTTGATGAATGAATTTCAAAGAAGCTAGGCTTTCACACTTCCTCTTTCCCTTCTTTCCTCCATCACAATTCTCCCTCTCCTTTCCTGAATTCCAGCAGAGTATAGTTTGCTCTTTTGTCTGAATTGGCAAACTGTGGTTTGCAGTTGGCTTGCAAAGCAGGAGTGGAAAGACAGATCAAACCATTATTTCCAATCATGGTTTGCAGGGAAAGTACAAACCACCATTTGATGTTTCTGGCAAACTAGCTACCTATAAACTGGAGGGATGAGGGGAGAGATAACAGTCCTTAAAGGCTCATTCACATACCACAAAATGGGTTTAGCATTACATCTGAACCATATGGCCTCAAAGACCGCGTCCTATGTATGCAACTTATAGCCCACTCCCACATTTTTCATTAACCCTTGTATTTTCCTCTTTAAATCAGGAGTATCTTGTGGATGCCTTATGTTTCCCACAATTTTCTAGGAGCTCCACCTCCATAGTTAGCTATTACAAGCTTGTGATAGAATGTTTTATATCACAGATAATTTTGCAAAGTTCTGGAGATTTCAGCATTTTATCAAGTGGGTGAAGCATGACCTCAAAAGTGGGCAGGATTTGTGGGGGCCTCGGCATTGAGTCCTGGTCAGCAACTAATTTTGCTGGGGGATGGCGTAGCAATGGAATGGAAGGAAGTGGGCCGAGGCCCTAAACTTCCTTCTTTAAAGTGGTTTGCTAGCAGCCATTGCTCCTTCTATACCCAGTTTTTGCCTCTGGATGTACAATTGTGGGGATGAGTTTAGGATCATCCCTCATGGGGTCAGATTTGGCTCCGGATCTACCAGCTGCTGAGCTATTTAGAGGAAGTTTGAAATCGAACCAAGGAGCAAACACACTGAAGGTTGGATCCAGGTTTACACTGGATCAGCTGAGCTGGCGGAAGTGGACTTCCCCACCCCACCCTTCCTACAACAGTACCTTCAGCCTCCCCTCTCCCCCCAAAAACACTGCACAGATAGTAAGGAGACCCTGCTTAATGGGGAGAACTGTGTTGGGAGGAGAGGTGATCCCCAAACATTGGGCTAAGGGTCCGTCCACGAACACAGAGCCCTTCCTCATGTGGAAGGCAGATTCTGGATCCAACCTGAAGCAATAGCTACTGAAATCTCTCTTTTTCACTTTTCCATTTTTAATCAAAGTGACTTGTAGTTGTTTTATTATTTGTGTGCGTGTGTGTGTGTTGTGTTGTTTCACTAATTAGGTAAAATTTCATACCAAATCCAGCTGAGAGAAATTCTCCTCTTCAACACTTTGTAATTTCAGGGAAAGACTGGAACAAGAGAGTGCTTTCACTGGAGGAATCTAAAACTATTTTCTAATAAATCTGATCAATGATGATTAATATTTTTTCTTAAAGGCTGTGAAGGGTTCTGCCTTGTGGTAGAGCTGCCGTCTCTCTTCTAAAGTAACCTGTTTTTGAGAATAATTTCTGCTTTCATTTGCCTAACAAGGAAAAAAATACGCCAAGCAAGTGCTTAAAATCCAGACCGTCTTTGTCATCCTTGAATTATAGACGCAAGTTTGATGGCTGTCGAATACAACTTTTCAAGGTTGTTTTGTGTTAGACAGCCCCAATAAATGGCTCCGATGGCAGTAAAAGATGAAGGAAATGGCTCATTTTATTTACGACTGTGCAACTCTGACATTTAAGAGTGTCTTAGCCTCCTCCCATGATGGGCACTTCTAATGTTTTGTAATAGCTTAATTGCCTTGTATTCTTTTTCCTTTTTTTTTATAGGGGCAACTCCACATTTTTATGTGGAATTAGTGGGCCAAGCTAGGTCTTTGACTATGGGGGGAAAAATATTGTTGTGTCTGTTTTCTGCTCTGGGCACATTTTCTTATCAAGCAAGCAGGGAATTATTGAGGATGGTCTACTCTATAGCTTGAACTAATTAACTTAAAACCTTTGGTAAGACACAGACTTTTGTTTTTTCCCCCATCCATGATGTATACTGACCAATTGCAGGCTGGGGGAGGGGTGTCCAGAAATGAGCCTTGTGTTGAAAATTAATAAAAGACTTTATTGAGAGTTTATTGCATTATAACTGAAAGCACCTTGGTTTGGTCTTTACACCTTCGTTATAATCTTGAAAATCTTTGATGTTATTAAAACAAAACAAAAATACTGGTACTTGTAAGTCGCAGAGGGAAGCTGAAAGTTGTCATGCTAGGACAGCCTTGAAATTGAAGTTAAAGAGAAATTCATGCGTTTTAATATTTTATCAACAGAGCACTACTTGTGGTGTATAACTGTCATAAGGGCAAAATGGAGTCTTTCCCAACCTGATGTCTTGGACTACAGCACCCACCATCACTGACCATCTGGGGCTGAGGAACATTGTAGTCCAAAACATTTGGAGAGTACTAGGTTGGGGGAGGGTGGCATAGTGGGTTATTGAGCCATATATGATTGGGGGTGAAATCCAGTCGGTAGCAAATTTTGCAACAGCAGCTAACAGGTAATTTATCTAACTTCCTAACATGCCTGCAGTTGTTTCCTGCAGCTGATTCCTGTCAGTACATCTGTGAGCAAGCATAACCATTGCTCTTTTTAAAACAGGTGTACATTGGCATCTCCATTACCTGCAGATCACCTCCAAATCATCCTTTAAAGCATCATTTTGATTTCTCTTCCCTTGCTGGACAGTAATCTGTGTCTGGAAATCACCACCTTTCTCAGTGAACATGAAAATAGAGTGTGATGCCGTTTAGTGCAAATTTGCAGTGGTGGGTTGGGTTTGAGTCTTCTGGGGGGAACCAGGTTGGTCTATGGTACAGACATTCAGTCACTCTCCACAAGCCACAGGGAACCTGCCTGCAGCCCATGCAGTCCGCTTGCTTTCCATGCAACAGATGACGAGAGGAATCGCTAGCTGGAAAGCTATTGGCATAAGAATCTTGGACTACCTCTTCCCACCAACCCGTTTCCGCATTTTCAGTATTCTATTTCATTATGATCAGTTAGGGAAAAATAAGAAAGTAACATCCCCCATTTATTGCTTTGTTCACAGGGAAGGTCTGTTTCTTTAACAACCTTTTATCGAACAGCAAGAAACATCATGAACATGTGTTTCAGCAAAGAGCCTACAGCAGCTGAAATAGAGGTGAGAGATCCCCTAACATCAGGGTGAGTCCTTAATCTGGCCACTCTTTTTTTTTTTTTTTTTTTGCGCATGAGAAGTCTCAAACACCTGCAAGTATTATAACATAATCTTGGCTGCTACAAATACAGCCTTCCCTTAAGCAATTCCCACAATTGCAGCCGTTACTTAAAAAGTCACGGGAAATCTGAGGGGGGGGAACAGAAGGGTGGCAGCAGGTAGCCTAGAAGGAGGCAGACCTAAAAAGGTGTTGTGAAACTGAAGTGTTGTGGCCCAGCCCAGTGTCGCATATAAGTGCACCTCCCACGGCTAGCCCAAGACATTTTGCTGCCTGAGGTGAAGGACAAGAGAGCTTCAGCTATGGGGCGGTATAGAAATAATAATAATAATAACAACAATAACAACAACAACTTTCTTTTGCTACAGCAAGAGTACTGGAGGTTAGTGGAACAGAAGGATTGCCATGTAGCAGTGCACTGTGGGAAAGTGGATACCAACACCCACGGGAGTGGCTTTCCAGTGGGAAAATCAGAACCGTTTTCAAGGTAAAACCTCGCAATGTTAACTGAAGTTCTGCTCTGAGTCAGTCAGAGAACATCGGTTCCTAATTGGCTTACTAAGGTGCAGGTGCAGTGTTGGATCACATTACTTGCAGTGCCTATATAACCACTGTTGATTTCTGTGACCCCATGCTAGAAGCACACCCTGTGTCAGTGCAAACTGTCTTCCTAAAATTGTACATGGGCACATTCAGGCACTACAATCATACCTTTTTACATCTGTAAGTTCCAAGATCTGAGAAGGTCCTTATTAAGGGAAGTGCAGGCAATTGCTTCAGGAATTTGTCATTCTTACCTTAACGCTTTCAATCTAATTTTTGTTAGTGGTGTGTGTGTGTGTGTGTGTGTGTCTGAATAACTTAACCATAACCTAATTTGGGTGGAAACAAATGGCTAGGAGCCACACAGTAGCTTCTTAAATGTGGCAGCTGTTTAGAGGTGGCCCTGTGAAGAGGTGGCCATCAGCCACATAGCTATCAAAATGTTAGAGCTCCTATCAGGTTGGAAGGTGGCAATTCTTCAACCCATTGAATTACTGCTTTTAATTATTATTATTTTGCCATCTACCCAATTGGGAACTGGTCGTCTTATATCATTGTGCAGTTAATTAGAAGTAGTCTAATGTTTCACAACTTCAAATAATCATGTTAATAAAAATACATATTTTAACATAATTAAACAAGAAGCCATAAGTTCTTTTTAATCATCTCAATGCCTTTGCAAGATTAGCCACGATACTAGAAGGTGGGTGTGGGTTTATTGAACAATGGCATAGAGTACTTCTTGCACAATTTTGTACATAAGGAAAAAGGACTAGAGATTTCCTTTAAAAGTAAACCAAAACTGAAACCTGGAAATTCAGCAAAGGAGCCTGGATTATTCCTGATGGGTCTGTGCCAATTCTCCTTCTCTTTAGTCCACAGCCATGCTTGGCAATCAGGAATCCATAACAAGTTGGTAAATGAACAGCAGTTGGTTTACCATTTAATTTTTGCTCATCTTGATCTCTGTCACTTAATAATTTAAACAGGCATGGGTGGAACCTAACAGTCCTTCCTAATAACATGGGATCCATCCTGCGACATCTTGGTGCTGTGCCTGGTAAGACAATTTATTTTCTCCATGTTTAACCATCCTCCATTGTGGAATCCACAAAAAGTGTTGAATAAATCATATTTTTGCCATGTCCCTGGAGCAGGCATCTTACCTGCTGTTTAAAAATGAATTAACATCCAGCAAGCTTCACATCATGGCATTATTTATAATCCTGTTTGTGACTCTGCTGCCCATTGACCTCTCAATCTGTTCAGCACAGATGGACACACTCCTTTCCTAGAGAGGCTGAGAAAGGTGCGCTTTGTATGTTACAATGCACATGCCTGCAGTTCGGCTCAGCCTCTCGTATTACCAAAAACAAAAATGAAAGGTGAGTCTGAGGTGCAGGGTAATCATGTCGTCCAGGCCGTGTACTTCAGGGCATTTGCTTCTCCCAGTTGTAACATGTTTGTTCATTGTTATTCAGTACACTCATGCTCCTGTTTAGTGTCAATATGCTGAATGATGAGCATGTGTAACTTCATTCCCTGTAGTCTCAAGGGAGCAATGCTGTGCCAATAAATGTGGAGAATTTTCTGTGTTTCTTCATGAAGGCTCTTCAGTGGTTTTCTACTTTGGAAGGGCTGCTGGAGACAGACAATAGGGTTTTTCCCAGAAAGTTGAAGGTCGTATGATAGAGCTACCTGCTTCTTTTGTCCCACTGCCCTCTGCCTAATAGGCACTGCAGATTTTTGAAGAGTTATAAATGCCTGTGAGTAGAGATGATTACAGGACGAGTATGCGTCCCTACCTAATGTACCATTTGCAACAGGGATGTGTGTGTTTCTGTCCCCAACCAATTTTTATGAGCAACACTTGGAATCTGCATGCACACCTTAAGACATGCCCTTCCTTATGCACAATGTCTGCAGAAAGTTAGATTCATATCCATTTGTGAAGCTATGTGTGCTGAGTTTCAACCTACTGATGTAATGAAAGACTAGGAACAAGGGTCAAGAAATGTATCTGACCAGTCAGTTCATGAACATGCTACTTTCTGGTAAAACGCATCCTTCTTACTTTATTTCTACGAGATTTAGATGTTCAAGTGCCAACACAACAGACAGTTTGTGGTCTTCAACATACCTTTTAAAATGTTTTTTAAGAAATGTGTTTAACTGAAACTGTATTTCATTAATGATTTTGTTTCTAATCTGAACTTCCTGCTTTAGGAGTGACAATTCCTTGGCTAAATATTGGCATGGTCTTTTCTACCTCATGCTGGTCTCGAGACCAAAATCACCTTCCATATATTGACTACTTACACACTGGTGCTGATTGCATTTGGTAAGTAAGCTTCAGGTTCGCCTCCTTTGGTCCATTACTGTCAGGCAGCTGCATGTCTTGCTTGAAGGAGTCATGTGAGCCAAGCTGCTTTCCAAGGGAGATCCACTTTCTGACTTTTGTTACCTTAACATCTACTTTTGCAGTTAATGGCACCCAAAGTTGCCCAACAACTATCTCTCACCCATCAGTATTATTGCCCAACAAATTCTAAAAATCCAACTTAACAAAGAAGCATTTATTTTATCATCATCATCACCATCCCTCATACTACATAAAATGAGTCAGGGTGGTCCACATGTAATAAAACAACAGATAAAACCTTTAGTAACTAAAACATGCACCAATTAAAATGTGAGTAGCCGTGAAAAATGCTACTGAATGTGTCCTTGCTATTCAGAAGTAGAATACAGATAGTATTTGACAAAAAGGTGCTTTCAGTTGATCTTGGGGCCACTCTTTTTTTCATGTGTAAAACCAATATATTTTTTTAAGCCTGCACCCCAAATTGAACATGCAAATTGTCATTGGGGATGACCGCTGTACAGGCATACTCATCCCAAAGCCAAGACCAGCTGGAGCTCCACTTCTGCTTTTGGTTGCGTTGCTTGCTCAGACACAAGCCCAGGTTCGCAGACATGGTTTCTGTGGAAGGGCTCTTTTTGATAGTTATGAGATATAGAAAAGAAGGCAGATCTGCAAGGCATGTTAGGTCCAAGCAAAAGAGGATGAGAAAGATTGTCTGTCACTTCAAATTATCCTGCATTCAAACACAGTTGCATGGCTCCCCCATCCCCCTGTATTCTAAGAAATACAGTCAGCTCTATGTCCCATAGGGTTGAAGAAATGATTAACATTCTAATTCAGGGATGGGGAATATGTAGCCCTCCAGATGTTGGATTGCAACTCCCATCAGCCTTCCCTGAAGCTGGAGGGCCAGGCTTTCCCACCCCTACGCTAGTCAATTATTAGAGAGTGTTGGACTGGGAGTCGGGAGATCTGGGTTCTAGTCTGCACTTGGCCATGGAAACCCAATGGGTGAGTTTGGGCCAGTCACGGACTCTCAGCCTAACCCACCTCACAGGGTTGTTGTTGTGAGGATAAAGTGGAGAGGAGGAGGATTATGTACTCCGCCTTGGGTTCCTTGCAGGAAAAAAGGCAGGATATAAATGCAATAATAAATAAAATAAAATAGAGCACCACAATTGTTAGATGGTGTAGCACCACAACGAATTGATACTCCATTATTGCAAAGTTTTGGTCTTGTTTTAAAATGTGCAAACTCTATGTCTGAATCTAACCAAATTGCTTTTTGCAAGCTGAAGGAGGCTTTCCCCAACAATGCAGCAAGCAAGCTAGTTTTCAACATTTTGTTTGCTCTCGGCTTTGGAGGTGCACATTTGGGCAGCTGCCATGGTGCCTCACGTTCATGCTGTTCAGCATGGAGTAAATATTCCTTTTGTTTTCTCTTTCTGTGGCAAAAAAATATATGAAACAGGTATTGCATTCCTGCTGCAGAGGAGAAAAAACTTGACAAAGTGGTACATACCCTGCTGCAAGCCAATGGCACTCCAGGGCTGGAAATGCTTGAAAGTAACGTCATGGTGAGTTGCTTTCTGGTTTGCTTCTAGGAGAATTCAAGGCAGCTCCTTTTGTGATTTTAAGGACAGCATTAGATTGTGTTGTGAACGCAACTAAAGCGGTGGCTATTAAAATCAAGGCTCTAATATTAGCATACTCTTCTGCAGTATACATGCATATAAAGATGCCATATTTTTAAATGAATGGGAACATAGTATGGCAAGTGCCCTTTTTATTTAATAGCATACATAAATGTTGCAAAACAAACACATTTTAAATTAAAACAGACTACTGGCAAGTATTTTCTTACACTTTTTTTCACAATTACCATTGATAAAGGAGAGGAAGAAGTGATTTGAGGGATCAAATGTTACTCTAATTTCTATACAATTTCTCATTTCTGGATCTGCTTCAATTCTACTTTCAGCCTTAAAACATTTGTAGTTTGGAAATAGGGAAGCTCCCTACCCGGGTAGCTGCCCGTACCTATGAAATGTTTTTTTCTCTCCTTTGGAATGAGTGAAATGCTTTTTAAGGAAAGATTTTTTTTTCCCTTAGAAGGAGGTTTCTGCATATCCACAAGCTGGTGACGGAGCAACGGAGGCGATGTTTGCCTCTCCATCCTCTAGGGCTGGGTCGGGGCTGCAGATGACATAGGATTGCTTGTCTTTTGACCTCTCTGCTCCGCTCCACTCCCCTCCTTGCCTACCAGAACCCCCACTTTCCTTTCCCTCCAAGGCTGCCATTGCAACTTCAGGAAGCAGCTGGTGCAGTTCTTCCTGCAGCAGCTGCAAGGCAAAGGGGGATTGGAACTCAGGGTCACTCTCCCAAGGTGGTGGCAGTGTCTACGTCCTCAGGAGGGGGGGTGTCTTTGAACAACCCCCAGGAACCATAGGATTGCCCTCTCTATACGTAATATAATGATTTTTATGTAGGTCAATTTACAGCATTAGAGAATGATAATAGTCTTGAAGCGTTTAGTATTTTCAATGTTGTTATAAAGTTTAACTCAACATTCAGATACGCCACCAGTCTTTAATATGGTAACTATTTGTGACTATTTCTGTCTAAATAATACACTTGCTTTTCTTTACTACAAAATGTGTGCTTTCTACGTTCAACTTTCATTGATTTCTTCTTCCCAGATAGCAAAAACATGTACTTGGGTGGCATAGGGTGCAGCAATTTGCATCTCTCTGCCATATTGGGTATATTCACCATTTGCTTCTATGAAGTTAAGGCATTTCTCCTTTTGAGGCTGCACCCAGTGCAGAGTAAGCACCAGTAACTAGAATAGGTTTTACATCTGAGTAAACTTAACATAGATTTGTTTCATGCAAGCTGCCTTGACAGGATGTTTATCCTAAATGGCAGCCTATATTTATTAAATAAATAAACAAAATTGCTCTGTACATTTCATAAATATGGAAATTGCACAATTGTATGTGCTAGCTATGTTATAAGTTAGGCATTTGATATTATTAAAGCAATAAAATATGTCTCAAGTGTGATTAAAAAGTAAATATTCTGTTTTCTCCATCATTTCCATTTTTCCCCAGAACCAAGGCAGCTTGTATGAGTAGGGTACAAGACATGGAAGTCTTGTACCCCACAGAGGCTGCCTGCCCCCAAAGTTCCTGCACCCTGATGTAGGTGCTGTTCATTTGGTTTTAAATCAGATGTGAAACAGATTAGTTTTAGGTACTTTACAACAGCAGTGGAAGTGGTAAGCTCTAGGATTTCAGTTCATTCCTGTTGCAATGTTAAAAATTGATCACCACTATTGTATTGTCTCTACACTCCAGAAAGCAGTGAATGGAATTGCAAAAGGGGTACCCACTCTGGATTTCTTTTCCTTCCTTGTCTCTCCCTAGATCTCCCCAGAGCTGTTGTGCAAAGAGGGGATCAAGGTGCACCGTACTGTACAACAGAGTGGGCAGTTCGTTGTCTGCTTTCCAGGATCTTTTGTGTCTAAAGTGTGCTGCGGCTACAACGTCTCTGAAACTGTGCACTTTGCTACCACCCAGTGGACAAGCATGGGTTTCAAAACTGCCAAGGTAGGCGCTTGCATCCATGCGTGTGTTTTTTAAAAAGGATGCTTGCTGTAAAAGCCAACGAAACACACTTCACATATTGTGTAGTACTGTTTGATGCAAGAAAATAGCCTGCCTTATTTTCAGAACAAAACATCAGAAATATTTTAGTTACGAAAACCAACAAGGTTGAGTCAGGATGTGTGTGGTAAGTGCCTACATGTAGCACAGTGTCAATGCATTTTCTAATGGGTATATGCCAGTCTAGTTCACTGACACTGAAATTAGGGGCCAGGGGGCTGGGCAGGGAGAACAGATTTGGCTAAAATTGGGGGAAGTCAGAATAAGAATTGTGGTTTTAATTTTCCGGGACCTAACTTTCCCCATGTATAATGGCTAACATGACCACCAAAGGCATCAGAAGGATACTGAGACACAAATTTTGGGCAGGCTATACATGGTACAGAGGATTGGGATTGCTATTATGCCACTGCGTTATAGAACCAAGCAACATGTTCTGTACCATGGTGTGTCTGTGGGGGAAGCCTGGCCTTACCCTATTCCTCATGCTGGGCTCTTTCCAATTTCTCCACCACTCAGAACATGGTGTCTGTTCCCGTATCTGCTAACAGGAGGCAGCAGACATGTTCCTAACAATGCTGGTAGCTTGAAAAAACAAATGGGGGACATTCTCATTCTCTCTCTCTCTCTGTGTGTGTGTTGGAATTACATGTACTGGAGAAGACTCCATCTCTGGGTGCCCATATGAGTGTAATAAGCAACAGAGAAAATGTGGCATGTGATTTCTATACAATGGAAAGTCTTGGGCTGACCAAACGTGGATGGCCATGGTCAGCCTATTATTAGCTTCAGTGCCTTTATCTGTAAAATGTTAAGTAATAACATCCTACTTTGTCACCACCACCAAGTTAGCATTTGTTTAGCTGGGGATTATTATGCTCATGGAATTGCTTCAATCCCCACTTAGAGGGCTTTTGTACTAAATAATGACAGCTAAACTCATATAAGGAGTTCAGGACTTGATAAAGGAGTATTGATGAAAAGATGGACATGTTTGTTGTGTGTGTGTGTATGTGTGTGTGTGTGTGTATGGGGGTGGGAGAATAGGGGGGAGTGAATGCAGAAACATATACATCCTTCTCTCAACCCAAGGTGCAGTTGATTGGCAAGTAGGTACAAGACAAGACACACAAAAGGAAATATTTCTATGCATTACAAACAACGTGGTTTTTTAAAAAATCACTACCACAAGATGCAGTGATGATTACCAGCTTAAATACGTAATAGTCTTCTCCAGTACATGTAAATAGGTAATAGTCTTCTCCAGTACATGTAATTCCAACACACACACAGAGAGAGAGAGAGAATGAGAATGTCCCCCATTTGTTTTTTCAAGCTACCAGCATTGTTAGGAGCATGTCTGCTGCCTCCTGTTAGCAGATACGGGAACAGACGCTTTTTAAAGGCATGATACTTAAAGTACAGTATACCGCTGATGACTGACAATAAACAACTAGGAATAGCTGTCACTAGATGGACTTTTGGCCTAATCCAGAGAGAAATAAATGTTTAATAAGACCACCAGTTCCATAAATGTGAACCTTGCATAGCTTGTTCTGAAGTCTCAATCTCTGTTTTACCAAAAGCATCTGCAGGAAGACTTCATTTGTTTTGTACCTCTTGTAAGTTCCTAAAATTTGTCTCCAAGGATGCTGAGTGTGTGTGTGTGTGTGTGTTTTCTTTCCAAAAACATATTTTTTAATTGTATGTCAATGGAGAACTAACCCTCTGGAATTTCTCAATGCAGGAAATGAAGCAGCGACATATACCCAAGCCGTTTTCAATGGAAAAGCTGCTTTATCAGATTGCGACAGCAGAAGCGAAGAAAGAAAATGGGTCTGCTCTGAGTACAATATCGGCACTTCTGGGAGAGCTCAGGTAACCAAAGTCTTGTGTTGTTTTACCCTGCTTTCTCCCAGAGAAGTTCTAAGGGCAAATAAGCTGAGTGTTGTAAGAAATCCAAGACCAATGTTGGCATTTGCTGAGCAAGGAAACCTGCTTGAACACAACCATACATGGGGAAAAGGAAATCCTGTGGCTGGTTTGCTGTCAGAGTACTGAAGATCAGAGCAAAGGACTCTGCACTTTGAGCATCAAGTGATGACTTTTTTTCCACCAATGAATGGGAATCAATATTTCCTGGTGTGTCCGCTGATCACAGAGTTTAAAAACTAATACTTTTAGAACATCATGTGATATATATATTTGTTTGTAATGACTGATTAAGCCAGGAAGCAAACTTTTCACTCTATCTGTAGTATGAGAACCACACAGCTTCTCCTTTCTAGGGACAACGAAATACCTATTTTTAAATGTTTTTTTCGCCCTCCCCAAGACAGGTTTGAAAGGAGGGAGAAGGTTCCGTGTTTCATATATAATGCTGTTGTCTTTTGTTCTCTTACCATGTAGCTTCGCTACCCACATTTCAAGTGTGTGACAACTGGGTAGTGCTGATCGGTAGCACATCGGATAGATCAAGAGATGCATAGAAAATCTGATGGCTGGAATCAACAAATTGTATTTAACCAACTAAATGTGTTAATTTGCAGAGAATGGTTAAAGTCTCCTCCACTATGTGTTTGCGCTCAATGTGGAAGACTTGTGAGGCACATTGGGGATCTCCACATGGAACTTCTTCCTCTGTGGAGCGTTTTCACATCTGCAAAGTTTGATCCCTTCTAGGAAAAAATGCATGTGGATGTGACAAGGGCTGGCATTATTTTTCTGTTCAAATTGAGTGGTTCTCGTTTGTTCAGATTTAGACTGTTCCGAAGAGTGATCTTCTAGAGTAGCTTTCCCCAACCTGGTGCCCTCTACATGTTTTGGACTTCAACTGCTATCATGCCTGATCATTGACCATGGTTGTTGGGGCTGATGGGAGTTGCAATCGAAAACTTCTGCAGGACATTAGACTGGGGAAGTCTGAAGGATCTCTCCTCTCCTAAAGCCTGATCTTTGCTGTTTGGAATAACTGTGTTTTGCTTCTGCTAATGTCAATTTACTGGTTTTGCTTGCTATGGGTGTTGCTTGCCTTTTCCATTCCTGAGCTCAATTCCCATGCGCTCACTGTTTCTCTACATGTTTCATCTCTCCCCTCCTTTCTGCTCAGTGTTTCCCTCAATCCCCTTTTCTTTGCAAGTGTCATAACAAGTCAGGACTTGCCAACTACAAGGAGAGTCTACTAAGGACATGGACCTTGTTCCAGTTCTGCCTCATTTTCCCCTTAGTCACACTCTTGTTGGGTCCATTCCTGGTACAGTGAATGGGGCAGCTTATTCCCTGGCACTTGTCTCCCCACCCACCCCCCGCCCCCACAAGTATTACTATCTCCTGGCAATCCACAGATGGTAGCCATATTTTCCCAGTGGTGTGATCTGATTCATTAGCATCACAAAGGCCTCCATCAAGGCCTCCAAATCTCAGGTTCTCTGTTCAGAGAACTCCTGATTTTGTCTATACCGGTCACTGACAAAATCAATAGGATTTAGTAGCAATTTAGCATTGGTGCTGCTTCCTTGCAACGTGCAGTACATGGCACCAGTACCATTGGCAATTTATTAAAATTTCAGCCTGCCGGGTGCAGCCTCACAACATTCCTATGAAGGAGGGCTTTTTCTAATTATTCCTCATGTTCACAGGGACACCGAGTTGAGACAGCGGCGGCAGCTATACGAAGCAGGCCTCCATTCTTCAGCCCGCTATGGGAGCCACGACAGCAGCAGTTCGGGAGCGGATGGGAAGAAAAAGCCTCGGAAGTGGCAGTTAGAGACGTCTGAGAGGAGGTGTCAGATTTGCCAGCACCTGTGTTACCTATCCATGGTAATGGAAGTCCCTGGAATTTGGGGTTCCTCCTGTAAATGTCATTGAGCCTTTTCTTTTCCCTGCCTGAATTACAGTTGTGCCATAGTTACAGGATAGCAATTGGCTAATGTGTTGTTCAATAAAGTATGGGTTGAAACCTGCTAGAAAGAACGAATGAGTGGAATGCTTAGAATTTGTCAGCAAACCCCATCGACACAGAATAGTTGAGGGCGGAAGGAGTTTTAGCATGGAGTATGTTTTAGGCTGAAACAGAAAATAGCAGATGTAAATATCTGATAACGGATTTCTCCAGTTTTTATGGAGAAACATAAAAAATGTTTTGTTTTCACACTTCTTACACTGACATCTGCAGAAGAACCCCACCCTCTTGCAGAGAATTATCAGATATGTTCTGGGATGTCCACTCAGGTGGGGCACTGTATAGGCTAGCTGAGCTTCAGCAGTTGCCTTTTCAGACCTAGAACACACCCAGCCCTCTCCTCCAACTGAACTTTGCAGTAAAAGATGGCAGTGATGTGCAAGGGCTGTTCCAGGCAAGCTTCTCTGCCCTTATTGAGCTTCTTATTGAGGAACTCCAGCATTACCTGGAACATGATTTGAAAATCATTGTTGTAGTACATGGTACCAGTTCAAAGCAGCAACTGATCATTTTTCATTAAAATATGCAGTATTTTTTTAAGTGTGTTTAATATGGCTCACAGTGTCTAGAGTTCAAGAAGAGTGATTTCTCAAGAAGCCAGTACAAGTGAAGGAGAGCTATGAAAAAGCTCTCTTAGAAAGAAGTGCAGCTGTGAGCACAGTAATAGTGCGTAAGAGTTGACACAGTGAGCACTCTCTTAGTGTTCAGAGAGTAGTTGTATGCAACAGTTCAATTTTAGGTCATAAAAGGAATAACTTTTTTTCGCTAGTCTCATAAGCCACTGATTGGTTGGGTTGGGTTCTATGAATTATTAAAATCATGGCTAAAAGCATAGCCCTCCCACCCCCCACACTGTACTTCACAAAGCATTTGGCTATCAAGCACAATATAAGGCTAATGTACACATGGAGGCCACTTTGAGCACTCAGCATGTGATTACCCATTTGTGTACAGTGCCTCGTTTGTGAATAGGATTCTTTTCTCCACTCCATTGCAAACTGCTAATATATTTTTAAAAGGCCTGCAGTGTTAGAGAGAAAATCTCCCATTGGTAAACCATTGCACATTCACAGCTCACCAGATGGTAGCATATACCATATGAGCAATTTAAAGCAGCCTCCTCAAGGCTGCTTTAATGTTTGCACCGTCGTTTAGCCTAGATTGAAAAAAAAGATTAAGCTTGGCTCAGTTTTGCTTGGAAGAAGAACTTGCAGATGTTGACTCTGCTGCTGCTTATTGGAATTTGATTAGAGTAACTAAGTTGATGGTGTGTCAGTAGTGTAATTAAAGATATGGTTACTACATTTGCCATACCAGTAATAACCAGAATTAAATATTTACAAAACAAAGTACATGCAAAGTTTGAATCAAAAAAGCAGATTCTCAGTCTTGTATGAGATCGTAAGTAGGGATTGTAGTTGAGCTAAGACCTCCAAGTTAAACCTTCATTTAGAATCATAAAAATATAGGCATAATCTCTGGGTTATTAATGTCCTTGACCTTTTTTATTTTTTAAAAATCAACAATTGGCAGGTTGTACAGGAAAATGAAAATGTTGTCTTCTGCCTCGAATGTGCCCTGCGGCATGTGGAAAAACAGAAGTCTTGTCGTGGACTGAAACTAATGTATCGTTATGATGAGGTCTGTACACTGAAATTCTGTTCTTGAAATTCTTGGTGTCAGAGAGCTTGTATGTTGGAAATGTTGCATCTGTGATGTGTAGTTAAACAGTCTAACTTATTCTTACAAATGTGTTCAGATATATTAGAAACCTGTGTTTGATCTCTCTTTTATAGACTTTGATCTCTCTTTGTTCTTGCACTAGGAGGTTTTGTTAAAATGTAGTTTTAACAAGTATATAAATAGCTCCCTTTAAAAAGCAAATTGGTAAACCAAACATTAACATTGATCACCAGGATTAACTATGAGGACTGCCATTGACTGTGTTCGATACAACGCTAAACATAACACTAACATTCTGGGAGGATAAGACTGTCATTGGCTACCAGTCATGTTGGCTATATATTGGGGCTGTTCACACAACAGGCTAATCCATAGTCAAGTGGTTGAGCGTGGGTTGTTTGTTGAACTGTGAATTAGTGTTTGTTAACCATGCAGTGTGGCTTGTTCGAGAAAACAAGCCACACTGCATGGTTAACAAACACTATTCACTTTGGTTTGTTGTTGGGTTGTTCAGGGTGGTTAACAAACTACACTACATGATTAACTAGCACCTGGTTGCATTCAGATAACACGATAACTCACCCTGTGGAAAATGTGCTGCGTTCAGACAACACACTAACCCACAGTTCAACGAACAACTTACGGTTCAAAACAACTCACATTCAACCACTAAATGTTAGCATGTTGTGTCAACAGCCCTATTATCTACAATATTGGGGACAGTTAAAAATTGAAGTGAACGTTTTTGATCGCTTCTCGGCTGCACTGGACAAGGGAGAGGATGCACAGCTCATTTATGAATTCTAGTTTAACACTACACCCAAACAAGTCCATTGTAAGATATACACTTATTCATTCTAAGCTGAACAACAGTATTGTTAAGCTCTCTGGTATCTAAAGTTATTATTCAAAGGACAGAGAAAATACTATTTTTTCTAAACTTTCTCTTTCTCAAACAGGAGCAAATAATCAGTTTAGTCAATCAAATTTGTGGAAAAGTATCTGGCAAAAATGGTACCATTGAGAACTGTATCAGCAAGCCTACACCAAAAAGAGGACCTCGGAAAAGAGCAACAGTCGACGTGCCGTCATCAAGACTTTCATCCTCCAGTTCATCCAAAAGTGCTTCAAGTTAATCATGAAGATGCCAACACACACTCTCATTTTTGTCAATTTTATATATATTTTTTGTAATTATTATATCATAGTTTGGAGTACTTGCTGTAGAATACAAGCTGTCTTTGCACTAGCTCTAAAGAAGATTTTCTTCTGGTTTTAGAGAACTAATTTTGTTTTAGCATTAAACTGTTGATTTTTTTTTAATTTTTAAATCTTAGGATAGTTAGATACAGCAGGTGTCTTTTTTTAACTGCTGTATATTCACTGTTTTAAAAGCAGCAAGGGGCAAATAAAATTCATTTGTATTTGTCCCTCTGCCTGAAAATAAAAAAGCCTTTTTTGGTAACTGTGAGAAGGCTTTTAAACCCTTTTTTTAATAGGTTAAAGTTTGGTGTGTTTTATAATTTGTTCTCCAGTCATGTCAGCAATTTTTTTTTCTATAGAGAGAAAAGGGATAGGAGACAAAACTTGAAAGAAATTGCTATACTTTTGGCTTGTATTCTGTAACAGGCAGGATGAGTTTTGTACCTTTTTAAATTGGAGAATACACACTTTTCTTTGAGAGGTTATGGCAGCTGAAGATGGACTTAGTTTTCTAACCGTAGGCAAAATGGGAGATTTGGAGAAAATGTTCTCTGTTACCAGCACTTCACTATGCATCTGTTCGAGGAGGAGAAGAAAGAGAAGAAAAAGACTGCCTGCCTTGAGGAGTCATGCGAGCGAAAACTGTGCCTGATTTCATTAGGAAATCCATTCTGTTATTTTTTGGTGCTGTTGGCTACTTTATCAAAAACCCTTCAATAGCATCCTTTTAAAAAAAAAATGATCGAAGCCGTAAGTGCTTCTTGTCATAGACGTGCAATCTTTAACATTCCATTTCCATTCCACTGCTGTTGTTCATACCTTTTCACAGTCAGCATTAATTTTGTTTGTTATATGATCACATTTAGAGCCACTAGCAGGTTTGCATCTTTCTTTTGAATGTGAAAATGCATTTGCTCTCATCTTGTCTATTTTTTTCTTCTTCATGTTGTAACAAAAATCATACCTTTTGTACATAAGCCTGTAAATTGTTTTAAATACTTGAGCCTTTTCTTGGGAGGGTGGGGAAGGGTGGCAAAGAGACAAGATGAAGAAAAGCCTTACGTTTCACTTTCTTCATCGGTTGGATTGGATGCTTACAGGGTTTTTCTTGTAACATTTATAAGTGCTGCTTACATCACTGAACAACAACAAAATAATAATGGAGTAGTTGTTGCCCTTTTCCAGTTGTGTGTACAGTATGTGTGGAATAAAAAAGGGAAAATGTTTTCACAAACTCTGGTTTCATAATTGAATTCAACAAGACCGTAGAGCTACCCATATTGCACTGAGCTTGCCAGTGGTGAGTGACTGTCAGGAAAGTCTTATAAAATACATATTGTTGGTTGTTGCAGAAGACTGAATTGTTTTGGAATATTTAACAATAACATACAGAGTCAAGTGTTTTCCAATGTGGTTGTCTGGTTTTTATGGCCTTGCTGTGTACTTTTTCCTTCTTGACAGTAAACTTCTGACTATGGCTTACAGTTTGACATTTAATTTATTAGCGCTGCTCTGCTCTCTTTCCTTATAAGGAAAGACCTCATGTTTATTGCCAGTTTTTGTTTACTTTTCAGGTTTGTAATACAAGGTTTAATAAAAACACACTTTTTGGACACTTTGTCTTTCTTCTGAGAGAGTAGTAGAGATTAAATAATTAAAGCTAGCTATTTCTTAAATTAAGACCAGTCCGGTAAGGTAGGAAAATATATAACTTTTGTACCAGTCATTGCTAGCTTTAATTTATAGCGCTGCATTATTCCAACAAAAGTGAAATTAATTCTGAAACTAACTCACTAATTTACTGTCATTGTGAGGCTGAATTAGTGAAAGTTTCTGATAATTTATATCTAGCCCTCTCTTTATTCAAGGCAGAGGAGTTCCTGGTTAGATCATACGTAATTGAACAGCTGTATTGATATTCTTTAAAGGTTAGTGATAAGGATTAGAAATTGGAATTGCCAGTTGTTTGGGAAGAGGTGCCCATTTAAAACTAGACCCAAGTTTAGGAGCCTAGAAGGATAACACTATGAAGAAAGTCTGTGGGACTAATGCTGTATTAGCAGATAGTACATAAGCCCCAAAATAGTCTTAAAGTTAAGACAGTATAATTTTTCAACTTTTTGGTATTTAGCATGGTCAAAATGCTGAAGGATAGTGTACTGATTTCCCAATGGTGGAAGACATCAAGCCTCCATTAGAAGGCAAACAAGACTTCCTTTAGGCCCCTTCAATTGAGACTATCCCTTTAAATGTAGGAAAAAGCAACAACAGGGCAGGAAGCTAGAATCAATTTGTATGCTGTCCAAAAATGTTAAAGCAAAAGTCAGAAACTTCTATGACTACCCAATACTTGGCATTTTTTGGTACATTGTAATTAATCTCCAGCACATTCATTTTGTTCTTTTTATAGGCGTGTAAAACGCATTGCTTCAGCAAATCTTATCAGTCTTTAGTACAACAATGAAGATATCAACATTGCATTCACAAAAATCAAACATGGCTTCTGTATTACATTCCTAATGATTTCAAAATAAACCCTTTTTATTATTTGTTCTTTGGATAACCCTCCATAACAGGTTTACTGTTCAAAAGCCAAGACTTTATTGCTAAATGGTGTGCTTCAAGAATTTTTTATAAAAATTAGTATTTCATATGACTGTCAAACTCAAATTTCATGTTAGGTCATATTAACAACAGACGAGCTCATTTAATCATTTCTTTACTCATTCATTCCTGGGTCCTAATTCCTATAGAGCATTGTGATATAAGATTCAAATTGTTTGTGAATCACTCTCATCACTAACATCAGAAGGGCCTTTCATTTCCATATTTACAGCAACAAGAGCCGTGTCCACTTGCACATCTTCCTCATCTGATTGAATCACAGGTGACTCTCCCTCACTGGCATCTTGGCTAGCAGAATCAGTCCAGGTTGATGCTGAGGAAGACAACTTCTCCCTCAACTCTGATTGAGTGGGAACTTGAAGACTGATTTCATTTTGACAGGTGCCGGAGTCTGATCCTTCAAAATAATGAGAGAGAAATGATTAACTAAAAGATCTAAGTGGATTACCAGTTATTACAACATAAATGTATTTGTTACAAAGTCATCACCTCTACTAGAACTCATTTCATTGGAAATATTAGCAAACTATCATATTCCCTGTGTGTTTTGTACAAAATAGTTGAGAAAAAGCATTTGAAAACAGGCTTCAGAAATAGCACTCAGTTACTCAGGGTGCAATAGAAGCCAAGGAGTTGTGTGCATTTCCAGCCTTAGTAAACTCTTGAGCCCTCCTTTGCTAATTGTCCAAAACAAACGGATTGAGATGCAAATGGTCCACATCAGGAAAATTGATTTTAGCTATGACAGGACATCTAGCTTTAAGAAAGTATCCTTGAGCTACCTCGTCTTATAGCTTCTGCACAACCTAAGCCCCCAGGATTCTGTAAAATTGGGTTTATTTGTGAATTAATATTCTGTCCAAGGAATTTGACTTTGGCTAAGGACATGAGGGCAAAGAGACGCTTCATTTCCCAGACTAAATACTAATAAAGAAATGCTTCTCAAATAAGGATAAGAGTATCACTTCAACCAGTGCTCATGCCAACAAGAATTTGGGCAGAGGAGGCTTCTATCTACCCCCTCCTGCAGGTGGACATCTGTCTTATCCTAGTCAAATCTATGTACTCTGCTATAATGCATCAAATAATCAGTACCTTATCTAATTAAGTAGGAATGTCATGGCTCATTATCTACCTATCATAGGAGATGGCATAGTACCATCCTCTCCTCCTGAATTAAGGAAAACATCTAAGGCTTCTTGGTCAGACATATCTACGAGGTCCATTTGTTCCAACATGTCCACATTCACTTCCATAGAAGACATACTTCCTATTGGCTCTGCAATCAGAAAAGAGTAAATCAGTAAACTGATGAGTTTAGCCATATATGCCTTGATGATGACTTCTGGACACATTCATAGTTGCTAAATTAACTCTATGAACAAACCTGCTTGAACATGGCTTTCTATAAAAAGTAAAAAAAAATTGCTCATTCACAAAACAATACTAAGATTTATTTTTCTTACATTGTACCAGCTTGTGTGGATTTTGTAACACTTCTACTTCAGACCCAAACCTACAATGATGCAACATAACGTTTTCTTTCTTAAAACTTTCTATCAACTTGTAAATTGTAATTGTGACTATGTGATTACAAGAAGTTAACATTCCAATATCTAACTGAAGTATTGGCCTTCAAGCTATATTATCCCCACTATCAGAAGATGGTTGACCTCTTGAAAATGAACCTAGGGTCTTATCAAAGTCCCAGAGGTTTCAATCATTGCAGAAATCCTCTCTGCTTCCTACACATATAATGAAGCTGCTCAACAGAATCCAGGAAGAAAACTCCTAAATCATCAAACTTATTCCAGAGTGGAACCAACAGCTTTCATGTATTTCTACAGCTGCTAGTATACCAGCAAGATGTGATTTGCCTACACAGCAAGTTTAGGTTTGGGCTGAGTTTTCTTCCACCCAGCCCACCAATTTGGGGGGAAATAATACAGCCGACGTGCAATTTGCCATTTCCTTGATCACACGGTTATCAATCGCAAAATGTGTCTGCCTTTACACCACTATTGTCATTCTATTTCCAGCTACACCTCAACCACCGCTGTGTTATTCCACACTCCAGGTTAGCCCTATATCTGGGAACACATTCTGTTGTTAAATTGTTAATGCCCAAATACCTGCCTTCTTGAGTATACAGATTGTTCTTAGACCTCTAACTATTGCCTATTGGCAAGAGAAATGTGTTTTAAAAAGGCAGAGAGATGGAGGGGTACAGAGAGCCACTGAAAACACAGAGAGCAGAGGGAGTTATGGTGCTGGGAGTTAGCTTGCTCATTATGGAAGGTGGGAAACGCAACAGGGTGTTGGTTGCTTCCAAGCTGTCTCCCATATCCGAACGCCTGAGCCCTGATGAGAGTACTGCTGCTGAATACCAGTTTGTTGAATGGGAAAACAACAGGTAGCGAGGTCTTGATCCTGGATGGATGTGCTGACCTGGCTTATCACAGAGAGCTGACTGGATAAGACTGGGGGACTAAACTTCTCCCAGCCTTGCCCACCTAGGTTCTCCATGTTGCAGCAGGCAAGACCTGGAAGGCAAAGTCACAGTGGTCTATTGTAATTCAATCCCCCCATCCAGGTGCCCATCACACAGTCTCCCAGTTTCGCTCATATCTGAAGGTGGGTGTTCAGGACAGAATAGGGATTCTGTTGGTGCACTGCCCAACCCGCTGCTAAACAGTCCCCCTTCCCGAGCTAGGCAATGTGGACTCAGGGTTGGTACCAAAGTCTCTGTTGTACTGGGGGACTTTGACGTACATGCTGAGGCCATCTTGTCAGAAGTGGCTCAGGAGTTCATGGCTTCCATGGCAACCATAGGTCTGTCCCAATTAATATCTGACCCCACTCATTTAGCAGAGCACACTTTGGATCTGATTTTATGTGTAGGGTGGGATGATGGTGATCTGAGGGTGAAATAAGTTTTTATACTTCTGTTGTCATGGACAGATCATTACTTGATGAGGTTTAGCCTCTGCAGGGCCCCCAATTACGGTGGTCCACTCAAAGAGACTGATGGATCCGGAATGCTCTTGGGGATTTTCTCGTCACCTCAACAGATTATACTGTCAAAGCCCTGGTTGATCTCTGGAATGGTCAAATGGCCCAGGAGATGACACAATCATTCCTGAGCATCCTTTCCCATGGAATGGAGCCAAATAAGTCCCCTGGATTTCCAGGATGTTGCAGGTATTAAAATGAGTGGAACAACGACTAGAGTGCCATTGGTGGAAAACTCAAAATGAATCCAATCAAGCATGGGCTAGAGCTGACCTGAAAGCGTAATCTGTGGCAATGAGGGTGGCGAAGAAATCTTCCCTGCCACCATTGCATCTGCTCAGAGTTGCTCAGCAGAGCTTTTCAGGGTGGTCAGAACATGTTATACTCTGGCCCGCAAGAAGAAGAGGTGGTTAGAGGCATGTTACATTCTGGCTCACAAAAAAGAAAAGGTGGACCACTCAATAGCCTGCTGTGACCAATTTGCATGACACTTTGCATAGAAAATCAATCATATCCGTACTGACTCAGAAGCAATAGTTGATACATGTCCAGTGCATGTAACTTTGGCTCCTGCTTATTCAGTTACAATGGATACTTTTCAAACTCTACAGTCCAAGGATGTAGACAGGATCCCTGGAGAGATGAGGCCTACCACCTGTGTGGTGGACCTTTATGCAGGGGGAGGGGGAAACTGGCCAAGTGGGTAAGGGCAATGGCGAGTGTATCTTTACAGCAAGGTGTGATTCCATGGACTATGTGATAGCTTCTCAGCTCCAGGGATTTCTGGGTGAGATACATTAATCAGATCCATTTCAATCTGGCTTCAGTCCTGGTTATGGGACAGAAACTGCTCTGGTCACTTTGGTGGATGATCTACACTGGGAACTGGACACGGGGAGTATGTCCCTATTAGTTCTGCTAGACCTTTCATCAGCTTTTGACACTATTAACCATGGTATCCTTCTGAGACGTCTGTCTGAGTTAGGACTGGGAGGCACTGTTAGATGGTGGGCGATCTCAGAAGGTGATGGAAGATTCTTGAAGGGGCGATCTCAGAAGGTGGTGGAAGATTCTTGTTCAATACTGTGGCGATAGGCCTGCATTGTCCGTCAGGGTTCCATCTTTGCCCCCATGCTATTTAACATATATATGAAACTGCTAGGAGAGATTGTCTGGAGTTTTGGGATCAGCACCACCAGTATGCTGATGACACCTAGCTCTACCTCTCATTTCCTTCTAAATTCAAGGAAGTTGTTCTGGTTTTAAATTGGTCCCTGATGTCGTTAATCAACTGGGTGAGGGCAAACAAATTGGAGGTTAAAGCAGACAAAACAGACGTGTTCCTCATCATTCAAAAGTCAGATCAGGGAATAAGGATTCAACCTGTGCTGGATGGAGTTACACTCCCCCTGAACACTCAGGCTCACAGTTTGGGTGTACTCTTGGATCTGCACTAAGCCTTGGTGCCCAGGTCTCGGTGGTGGCCAGGAATATGTTTGCACAGCTGAGACCTATTCTTAGAGGTGTTCTGATCTGGCCAGTGTCACACATACCTTAGTTGCATCCCATTTGGACTACTGTAACATGCTCTATGTGGGGCTGCCTCCAAAAACTGTTCAGAAACCAGCTGGTCCAGAATTCTGTGGCCAGGCTGCTGACCAGAGCTGGTTACAGAGAGCATGCAGCTCCCTTGTTACAACAGTGTCACTGGCTACAAGTCTTTTTAAGGGCAGAACTCAGAAAGCCCTATACGGCTTGGGATCAGGCTAGCTGAAAAACCATCTTCTCCCATACAAGCCTGCCCAGTCCTTAAGATCTTCTAGAGAGGCCCTTCTTTCGAGACCACCATCATCAGAGGCATGTTTGATGGCAATGCAAGAGAAGGTCTTTTCAGTGGCTGTTCTCAAAGGAGGCTAGTCTCTCTCTCTCTCTCTCTCTCTCTCTCTGCTGTCTTTCTGCCTGCAAGCAAAGACCGCTTCATTCAAGAAGGCCTTTTTTTCTGTAAGTGGGTCTGTTGGTTTGTATATTATTTTTCTTCTGTAATTGTTATGTTTTTATTGTATTTTAATATGTTGTATTGTTTTAATCTATTTTAAATTTGTTTTTGTAATGTGCCTTGGGTGCCTTTTTTTTGGTAGAAAATATATAAATCAAATCAAGTAAATCAATCAATAAAGCAAGGTTGATCTCAACCTGCTCATTGCTGGAAAAAGAGACCGCCTGGGCATGTAAGCCATTCTGAAAAAAATACATCCTGCAAACTCCAGTTCAAGATATAGCAGCAGAGTGCTATGGCTCATGTGCAAGTTGCTTTTGTGATCTAGCTTGAGAGTTCCACACAGAAAGATGTTATTATTATTATTATTATTATTATTATTATTTATTTATATAGCACCATCAATGTACATGTTGGTACTTGCCTCGTCTTTCAGCTATTTGCAGATAGCCTGTGGAGAGGTACTGTTCCATGTCCTGCTGGAAAGCTTCTTCAAAGAACTTCTGCCTCTCCTTTAGCTTCATTTGTTGGGTGTGCTCCATATCTAGCACCTTCTGAGCATGCTCTGCATCGAGTTCAGCTACAGTAGGGAAATACACATTTGAGCTTGAATTATTCTTATGTTACACAGACCTCACCCTAATGAAGTAAATTCTATTGAAGTTAATAGAAATAAATTATTGAGCAAATAAGCAGCTGGATTCACATTTTAAAAGTGCAAAATTCCTTAGGCATCTAACACTAATAATTTTGTTTTACTAAACAGAACTGTTAAAGAGCAGATGCCTGGTAAGGTCCTTTTTAACAAGAGAATTATGCATCACAGAATACTGGAAGTGCAAATCAGTCAGGGACATAGAAATTATGGAGAAGCCATTTTGTTGAAAGAATAAAGCTAAGAAGTGAGCATCAGTTCTTTGCTATTCTTGTTCTTATTCTTTGCCATTCTGCAGTAGAAGGCATAAGCTCCTATATAATTCTAGGCAAAGCAAAACCTCAAAGTTTGTCTCATATACTGAGCAACTGCTAGCTCTACTCTATACGATGCAGAAATGCAATCCTATTGTAACAGCAAAAGGCCAGCAGCTATTACAAAGTATAGCAATTTCTTGATTTGCTCCTAATACTGCCTGACAGTTTTGAATTTAATAGCAATATTTGTTTCCCTTTATCCCCAAAATAGACACAGCGAGATAAATAACAAATGTAGTTTATATAATCTTCTAGCAAACCCCCTCCCTTCCTGAACTCCCAGTTTGCATTGTTGAATTCAACTATTAAAGTGTGATTGATTAGAACTAACTTCACATGTACTAACATGTCTTTAACTGCCATGCCTTCCCTTCCAAGGAACCTTGAAAATTGCAATTCCATGACAGGATTTCAGCACCCTCGCAAATGGTAATCCCCCAAGGTTCTTTGCCACAAATGTACATTGTTGTTAAATGTCTATAGATACACTCCTTAGTGTCACCTACAGCTCTAGGATGCAGTAATAAGATTATTTTCTTCCTCTTTCCACCTGCCTGGAGAAAGCAGGTTTGTTCCATACATGAGAACTGAAGTGGGCCACAATTCAGAGAGCTACTTCAGCATGCCCAGTAGCATTTTAAATGCCTTTTCATGGAACAGCAGCCCACTCTGCTCAATGACAAACTACATTTTGGTGACAAACTGGGCCAGGATCTCTTCTCGATCCTCCCAGAGTGCAGGACACGGAATAACGGGCTCAAGTTAAAGGAAGCCAGATTCCGGCTGGACATCAGGAAAAACTTCCTGACTGTTAGAGCAGTGCGACGGTGGAATCAGTTACCTAGGGAGGTTGTGGGCTCTCCCACAATAGAGGCCTTCAAGAGGCAGCTGGACAACCATCTGTCAGGGATGCTTTAGGGTGGATTCCTGCATTGAGCAGGGGGTTGGACTCGATGGCCTTGTAGGCCCCTTCCAACTCTGCTATTCTATGATTTGAAACTCCTCCATGTTTTATGAGTGACCACCTTGCAACAGAGGCAGAGGTGCTTGTTTGCTTTAAAATAATAGAAGTGGTTGAAGATTTTCCTGGGAGAGAAGAATTACTCATGTAGTTCTCTAGCCTGTAGCCTGTTTCCTAAAGTTAGTTTACTGACAGTATCGAAATCCTGCTGCAGAAATTACTCAGACCAAGCCCCCCCAAAAAACTTCCCTTTTATTTATTTTCAAAAACAAAAAGGGAAAACAGTAAGCAAATTTAGAAGTAAAGCAATTGCAGCAGTTCTTTTACAAAGAAACCTACTGAATGTTGCTATGAGCAAAGACTTCCTGAAGAGGGCACCCAGAATGAATATCGCACCTGCACCATCATAATATACATTATGACCTTTCTGTCATGGAAGCAGCCTTGAGATAGCAGCTACTGAAATCTGGTGAGGGCATCCAATTTTAGAGAGAAGTTTTAAAAGACCTAAGTATTAGTGGTTAATGATTTAGGAGAAAAAGCCAAGAAGGTTACATTAAATTACTTTAAATAATTACTAGTCATAGAAAGTTGAGTGCAATGGTTTTTCTTAAACATACAAAATTAAAAACTGTGACATTTACAGCCCTTAAGAGAGGACACCAGGAAATATGACAGTAAAAGGAACTCTGTAAGCATTAGTAGCCGAGCATCGACATCCTCCCAACACTGAATTTCCCCTGTATTCCTCAATATTTAAAATAAAGACAAATTTGTAACAGATGTATTCTTGCTCTTCATGAGTTAACCCCAGTTTTCATATGAGCAGAGGTGGTGAATGTTTTTTTTTTGTTTTTGAGTGCTCTCTCTACTATAAGATTTCTGTCATGCATACCAAGTGGTGCATTTGCCACTCTCCCATGGTACACTTCTACAACAGATGGGAGTGTGTGTGTGTGTGTGTGTGTGGTGGCAGGGTAGTAATCAGGCAGGAAAGATCCATGCGACTGCATGAATTAAGGGCCAGCCAAGAACTTGACTGATACCTTCTTACTGAGCAGGAAAATCCCATTCAATTGGTCCCACTCACATAGTTAGTTAAATGATGTAAATTTATGAGAGAGAAACTAACTCATACTAGTACTACAACCTCAAGAATGAGTTGGCTGATCCAGCTGCATATTAAAACACACACATAGAATATGTTATATACTAACGGACAACTTGTATCAATATGAAACAGTGGCCACCTCACAGTTACCTTTACAGCCTTGAACATTGTGCTGTTAAGTTCCTAGGAGTTTCCTCTGACAGCACTTATTCAGTAATCTGCATTGTCCCATAAAAAAAGCTCAAATATTCAAGCACAAAAATAATCTAAACTTATCCAAATAAATCCCTCTTGCTCAAGAATTCACAGTAATTTGAAAATAGTATTCCCCAAATTCATTTGAAATGTACAGCTTACATCAAGCCCTATGACAATTTGTTCTGCTCTAAACATGCAAATAAGCAATTGGATTTAACTCCTGCTGATTCAGGGAGTCGTTTTCATACAAAACAGAACTGCTCTATGATGAGTTACAGTGAAATAAACATCTCTTGATAAAGTGAACGTTTATTGGCGGTACAGCATCTTCAAACTGCAGAGCGTAGCGATCTACATGAACAGACTGTTGTGTAGCAGACAGGGGACAAGGAATAGCCAGGAAATGCCATTAAGGTCTTCTGCTCAAAGCACAATCAACTGCTTGCTTGTCCAGATTTATGAAGCCAAGTTATTCAACTGCACACCTTCCCTTAATTATGTAACCATTAATTCTGTAACTGAAACAGCACATGAAAATGAAAGTGAGTTTTCAAAATATTGTTGCAAATATGAACAAACAATTTCCTAAGGTGTGTTGATATCTAAAAGCACACTATGACAACTATTTAGAAAAACAGGATGTTGCCAGAAAACCTACACATTAGTTATCAAATTATCAAATATGTATTATCAAATACACATTACTTAAAATAAGTTATCAAGTGACACATCAGGTAATGTAAGCCTTTTGGAGACTTACTGTATTAAGTAATATGCATTTTGCAATCTTCACTTAGACAGTTAAGTAACAGGACAAATCAACACAATCCAATTGCTTTGATTAGCTTATGTGAGTTGCTGCCATGATGTTGCTCTAGGCCAATTTCACAATCCCGGGAAGCATTTCCCCTTGAAGTTGTTCAGTCTCCCCTAGGAACTCATGCAGGAAAAAATCACAGTGACTAGCCAGGACCACAGTTGCTGCACTTGCAGATACATCATGGCATCCAGAAACACTGCTAAAGATAAGAGTGTGCAATCACTCACATCAGAAATTAAACTTTCCCTTCAGTCATGAAAAGTGGAAAATCCTTTCACTTTTAAACAGAAAATTGTCTCCATGTCTCTGCTGAGGTTGCCAGATAACAATCCAGAGATCCCCTTTAAAGTTTCAAGGAGAGGGAGAGCTTATAACTGCTGCAGCTGTTGCCCAGTCCCTCTTCCTACCTTCCTTCCCAACCTTGCTGTAACAGGCAGGAGCCCAATTATACCTCATAGCAGGGAACGAAAGTGGATGGGCACAGAATGGAAGGGTGGTATGCTTCCTCTTCTATTTCCTCAAAACCTTTTACAAGAACCAGTACCTCTAGGTACACATCTTATGGCTCACCGTTTCACCATGGGCATATGGCACCAAACACTTAAGTGCTTCTATTTAAATTACTCCAGTTTAGGTGCACTTTGACACTGACTGCAATGTTGCATTCAATTGATTGAATTATCGTTAGATTTTGGCAACTATAAATATGTATTTCTGATCTGGTGATGAGTAGCTAGTGACCTCATGGTACTCCAGTTTCAGCACTGCATAGTAACTGTACGTTTTAAGTAGTTGTGTCTGTTAAAGCAAAATATTTTCTGTCAGCCAGCAACCTTGTCTAATTAACACCTCTAAGGTCAGTATCACCATTTCATTCATCATGCAATCATAGCCTATTTTGTCTTCCATGTGTATTGAAAAATGTGATACTCTCTGGTATGATTTTATGGTGGCAAAAACCCTGCTGTTCCTAATTCTCCAAGCAATCAACTCCATTTAATAATACAGTGGCCCTGTGTGCCTTCTTTTTACATGTGATGATTACCACTATTAGGCTGATTTGGGGACACTGGAAACTATCCCAACATATACATTCTGACATGGGAATAACAGCAAATACAGAACAATATAATGGGACAGCTCCCAACATGAAAATAATATCTCAATCATTTATAGCAGTCCAGTTTCTTAAAGAAAACAAAACACAAAAATATAAAATTTAACAAAAAAAAATTTAATCTGTAAAACTAGACTCCTATAACATTACTGGTGAGTTACAAAACCAGAATGATAATACTATTAACCAAAAATTCTCCTTATAAAAACATATCAATTCTATGGAAGCTTTTAAAATAGTGTTCTGCACACCTATTTTACTTACCTGCATCAATATATCAAAATGTTTTTTCAAAGTTGCTGCAGATCACTACAATTAACACCAAAGTACATATCTAAAGTCTTTACGTTCCAAGCATTTAATTTGTAAAAGCAGCTGGAGGAAACCCAATGTTCCAAATAGATCAGCGGAAATATTACTGTGAAGTCAAACGGGAAACACTTTATTTAACCTTTCATGGGACTGCCAAGAATTAATGACACTTTTAAAAAACGCTTGTAGAAAGTGCAAAGATCCAAAAAGGTATCTAGTCAGTGATACCTTTGCATAACCTCAAAGTAAGATTTTATATACTGGTAAATTAATAATCTAGTGCTTTATTTAAAATTAGAGACGTTTCCATGAGTTCTCCTCCCTCTGTGTTTGAAGGATGGGGACAAAAATATAACCTAACTTTAGAGTTTGCATTAAGGATGCACCTGGTCTACAGATGTATGTTTCAGCAGCTGCTCCCTGCCCTTATAACCTCACAGATATTTTTTTATTGCTGATACAAATGATAAAAGATATTCTCTAATACTCAGCAAGCCTGCAGTTCCGATGATTGAGACTTCCTTTCCTCATCCGGATTAAAAAAAATCTCCCTATTTCATTCAACTAAGTTTGATGGTTAACAAACCTGAGAAAAGTATGTAAAGAACAGCTCTTACTTTAAAGTCGGAACTATTTTGTCAGTGGACATGGAGAAGCCCCAATCATCCATTCAGCTGTCCCATAGAAATGCCCTGCCCGCTTTCACAGATGTCATGAGCTTGTTTGCTAGAGCAAGTCAGCAGGACATGTAGGGCAGAAGTGAATGAGAATATTTCAGACAGGACTACTCATGCTACATTTAAGGAGTGGATTCAAGGCCACAACACAGAATGTACCGCCTACCCACTCCACTTTTTCTTGTTGATTGTAATTCTGCATGGGAATAGCTATGGACTCATACTGGTCACTGGTTAACAAGGCTGGAATCCACAATGTCCTGACGTCCCCAATTAGTCTTAAAGATTTGGTTTTGGGCTTTCCTCACAACTGTTCTGAAGGGATTTTGTGTGATGGTCTGTACATACTGTTAATCAGGTCCTGTTTTTCAAGTACTGGGGTTGAAGCCTACAGAGCTATAGAATGGGATAAAACTTTGGTTTGGATCATGAGCAGCTTAATAGTCTTTTTGCTGTTAGAAGTGAGTGCAGAGATTTCTTTCAGCTTGGATTGCTGGATTCTGAACTGATGGATAATACAGATAAATGCCTGTTATGGAGGTCAGGCCTTGTCCAAACTGAAAGTCAACGCATCAGCATGAAGAAGGTACAAAGTTGGATACTTCCAATGGCTCTGTGCCCGGAGTACTGTATCATGCTAAAATCCTAGGATTAATTACATCAGCTGTCCCAAGGCAAAGGAAGTTTTTCTGGGCATGTAGTGAACTTTTTCTTTCTGATCTGCCACCAACAAATATAGGACTGAATTTTGGCTATGAAAGAGAGGGGGAAAGATAAGGAACCAATCAGAGAATATAAAGGGTGTTGGGGCTGAGAGAAACTTTATTTCTTCATGTGGTTCCATCTTAGCTTCAGCTCTCATTTTTAAATACACGCTGGTAAAAAAAACAACTGATGCCTTTTTGTACTCCCAACTTTTCTCTAGAACACAGAGAAAGGAACTTTGCTTTAAGATGTTATTCTTTTTGCTTGCAATAATTTTACAGTAGAGTAGGTTTTCTATTCTGACTTTTCACACACTCTTTGGGATTGTTTTTCCCTCTGAATTATTTTACACATCTTTGTGCTTCCCTGGTGCCAGTTTCTACTTTCTCCTGAATGTGAAGAAGCTTTGCCTTTAGACTGCACTGCTTCATTATCAGAACTATTCTTTGCCATTTTAACAAAGTTACATTTTTTAGTTTTGGAATCTTGGCTTACAAACAACTTTGAATAGTCTTTGTTTTCATAGTGTACACTTTTTCCTTCTCTTCTTTTTTTTTAATTCCCTTGTTGAGTTCAGACGTCACTGCTTTATTTTTAAACATTCTCCTCAACCTCCACCTGAATTATTTTTTCCTGGATCGTCTTCCTGGACATCAGGTTGATTTCTACTAAACTTCACCTGAGCTTGTCTCCTCTGCTCGGAACAGGTAGGTAACTATAGGTCTTCCTTCCTTAATCTTTAGGCTACATTGCTACACAATCTGGAACATAGTAAAGTTTAATTAGGGGACTGGTAGAAGATATGGGGGAAATGTAGAGCTGTATAATCGTAGCTAATTTTGCTTGCTGAAAGTTGTATGTAAGAGCCAATTCACTTAATGCTTTACGCCAAGTTACTCCATATTTTCTTTTTGCATTTAATCATTGTTTTATGTCTCCTATGCACATAGTTCCTTATAATTTCTCTTGTATTCAATTATATATAATATTCTTATATTTTTCTGCTTTCTTGTATTTTGTGCCTTAATCTCATAAATCTGGTTTCTCATTAATCTGTTGTAATTTAAATAAGCCTTTTAAATCTATTGTGCCTATAAACAGAGTCTGGTTATTTCTATTTGGGGCAAATAAAGAATATCATTTTCATCACACTGCTGAAACTGATGATCTTAACTTGTTCATAGAGGCAGACCCAGGATATGATGGGACATTTAACAATCCCACACTATTACCTCAGTAGATTTGGAACCACATCACTACCCCAGTGGAGTTAACTATTGACAGCATTTATCAACAGACATCAGCCTCTGTTTTGTTACATTTTGCTCCCCCATTAACTACAAAGCAACTGATCAGGATGCTACCACTTTCTAGTCTCTATCATCTATTTACCAAAATATTTTTATAAGTCTGTTAAGAGTTGCAACTTGTCTTCATCCTACTTTTCTCTTTCATTTCTCCCAACTTCTATTGTGGAGGAACAAATTTCATTAATCTGGTGCACTACAGCCTCAACAAATTGTTAATTATTATTTTATACATGTCTACCAACATGTATAAACTGCCAACATCAATGAATAAAAACTGCCAACAACAATAATAAAAAAGCCTCAATCTTGGAATATCTTTTTCCAGACAGAAGCAAGAATGCTCTTGGTTGAGTCACCATTAAAGCCCTCTAAATTTGAAATATTTTTGCATTGTTGAACAAAGCTGGTAATTCAGCAACAACAAGAGTAGACAAATTATCTATTTGCCAGGATATTGCTGATTTGGAACTGGTTTTTTTGTAATTGTATGCCATAAGCTGAGGCTAGAAAAACACACTTCATTTCCAAGCTGCATCTGTGCAACTGCTTTCCCTTATGATGTACAGTGTATCATATGGCCCAACACAAGGAATACAGGATCACAGCTGTTTCTCAGCATTTTCCACATTACTTACTGGGCTATGTCTAGAGCACCTGTTTCTCCAGCTCTATGCAGTCATTCTATGCAGACTTCCCATGTACCAGAATCCTCTACAAACCACTTCAGTAGGCTTAGTAGTTTCTGTCATCAAGAGCACTGAGATTTTCCATCTACTTCCATAATACGCATCACTGCAAATGTCTGTACTATAGTATAATTCATATTTCAAATGGCAAAGTAAACATAATTAAAAACATGTAGAATCCAGTTTTTAAAAATCTAGATTTTAAACTGCTAATATTCTAAAAAGTTGCACAAAATGCAACAACTGTGATTTCAACAGGATAGATTCTTGGTGAGATACTAATTACTTAATAGCTAGTTAAGTGTACATCTGTTGAAATTAATTTTAATAGGGATAATATTAGTTTTGCACACAGTGAGCAATCTCCTGTAAGAGTGATTGATTCATTCCCAAGGGAGATGTATATGGTCCCTCCCTTACGACTTTTAAATGGACCCTGAAAGCTTTTATATTTCAAGCTGCTATTTAACATGTGGTGCTATGTATTGTTTTAACTGCTACTATTTTAATATAATATTGTAATATTTTTAGTTTGGGATTATGGTTTTATTGACTTTTGATTGTCTATGTTTTATTGTTCTGATTTAAGCCACCTTGGGAGGGTTTATTCCCTGAAAGGTGGTATATAAATCTTTGAAATAAATAAAAGGAAGTAAATTCAGGAAAAGAGAATAAAATATATTCAAAAGAAAATACATAAAGCCAACAGAGAGAACAGAAGGACTATAACTCGTATCAGGTGTCAAAGACAAAAGTGTAGTTAAGGCTACAATCAAAATCATTTAATTTGAAGTAAATCACACTGAAGGCACTGGGACTTCTGAATAAACATGTTTAGGTATGCATGTAATCCAGCAATTAGAAGAGAATATAATAATTAGTTAAAATAGAAGTTCATGTACAAATATATGGAAGTCTACTTATCTGTTTACGGGGAGGAAAGCTTTCCTGTGGCTTAGTAGCCTTGAGCTAAACAATGCTGGTCTGTAGCAGTTAACATTACAAATACTTTAGCTTAAAAGGACTGACCAGCCATGGCAATGAAAACAAGAAGTGAGTGTGGATTAAGAGTTCAGTCTTAAGTTTTTGTTTTTAACGCTATGAAAAAATTGGGGAAAGTCAGAAGACAGGCTACATGATTCCTGGACACTCTTCCATAAAAGCCAGCAGCTTACAAAAGAATCAGCCAGCTATGGGAGTCCAAAGATTTACTTACTGACTCACAGCAAACACATTCATCCAACTATATACAGCAGCAGTCAGTTATGTCAAAGAACTGCAAATTCTTTCCTAATCAATAGAAACAAGCCTTGCAATCTTGTTAAGATGAAAAGACAATCTGCCTGTAAATCCTGCCTAAAGCAGTCATTGAAGTCAACACAGAATGTCAGGCTACACTTTCCATGTCCACACTGATAAGCTATTGGGGGGGGGGGGAGTTTTCACAGTAACATTTCTCACATGCCATTTAGGCACATTTTGGAGACACGTGTTTGAGCAATAATATAACTTTTTAAACCTGTCCTCCATATGTTTCCCAATCTTCTTCTTCTTGGATTATAATCTGAATCCCTTACTGTATTCAGGCACTTCTAATGAATTGAACTGTAATCCTAAATATTTATTTATTTATTTATTACATTTTTATACCTCCCAATAGCCAAAGCTCTCTGGGCGGTTCACAAAAATACACTTATTAAGGAGTAAACTTAATGAGCAAATATGCATACAACTGCACTCCTGATCATTTACTCCTACATTGTCCTGTGGTCCAACAAGGATAACAAAAATGCCTTTTATAGAGCACATATGCTGATGTAGTTCAATTTAAGGCAATGGACACACTAATGCAAGTGGCTGTGCATCATCCTATAAAAAAATGGTGGATGAAACTTACACTATGTCACTTGCAAGCTAATTAAGAGTCATTTCTGAGAATCTTTGCTTCCATTAAAAATAATGCCTAGACTTCATGTTGCAGAGAGAAGCTTCAATGTGTATGTGACAGCATATATTCATATACTTCGCAATCATTTGAAATATCAAATTTACTTGTTTTCAGAAGCTGATTATTTTTTTATTAACATTTCACAATCTTGAGAATTTGATAGCATTTTTCACATTTAGGGCTTTCAATTACAGAATGATTACCACTCAATGCAATATTTGTTTGTTTAATTAAACAATGTTTACCCCACTTTTCAGCCAAAAAGGCTCCCAGAACAGCTTACATATGATCAATAAAGGTAATACAGTCTTTCTCCACAGACCTTCAGTCTAAAAGACACAAGGCATAAAGGAAACAGGACGGGAAGGAAAAAGGGAAAAAACAATCTCAAACACCAACTGTTAAAAGTTAAACCGTAATTCTTATAATGACCAGCTGGAAAACAGTTCAGGGAGAGGAGAAGCCCAGTGGAGCTGGTCTCAACAGCACTGATGGAATGGCCCATCTTCTCTGCTTGCAGTAAATGATATGCAATATAAGTATTCAAGTTAGCCATGGCACCCACTGGCTCACAGTGGGTCACAATATATTTCCACTGCAGCCTTCTGTGCTTAACAAAATGTGCATTCCTAAGTAATGGCACCAGTAGCAGCATCAGGACAGTGAGAGAAACAAGAACCCTGTTACCAAATGGAACTCAAAGCTTTACTAGTAGAAGCAGGACAGACTGCATTTTTTTAAAAAAAATGACACGCTAATGAGAAGAACTAAAGCAAGCTATTATTGACAGGAATACAATTTGAACTTCTAAAAACTGAAGTGACAAAGGCTTTCCAGAGAAGCCAAATCTAGAAAGAGATACTAATGGAGAGCCATTTGTACAATTGTTCTTTATTTGAGGAGGAGGAGGATTGGTTAGAACCAGCACCTTGAATTGAGTTCAGAAATACACAGGCAGCCAATGCAAGTGGGCCAGAGTCAATCTTAAATATTTGAACCACTGCATTTGCAAAGCTGCAGCTTCTGAAACACTTTCAAAGGCAGCCCCACGTGGAGTGCATTGCAGTAATCTAATTTGGAGGTTACCAGAGGATAGACAATTGAAGCCAGGTTATTCCTGTCCAGATAGGGGTGTAGATGGGCCACTGAGGTCATCCGAGCCTCAAGTGACAGAGAGAACCCCCAAGCTATGAACTTGCTCCTTTAGGGGGAGTGTAACCCCATCCAGAACAGTCTGAACACCCTCCATCCGGTCAGAAGAACCAACCACTAACAGCATCTCAGTCTTGTCTGGATTGAGTTTCAGTTTATTAGCCTTCATCCAGTCCATTGTCGCAGCCAGGCATCAGTTCAGCACATCCACAGCTTCACTTGATGAAGATGTGCTGAAGCTCTTCTCAGGAGAGGGTGTTCAGGAGCAATTGTGTCAACTGCCCAGCTCATTTCTGGATTCCACAGGCTGTTATTTGTCAATGTAAATATCTAGATACTCATACATGAAAAGCCTACCTTTCCGATTCAGTTAAAGCACACTTGGTTATCTACATTCAATCCACAGACAGTAAAACTAGCACCTCTGTTCTTTAGAACAATCAAATGTGCGCAGCTTCATTTGTCTTTATGATTAACTTTCTTATAAAAGCAATCCTAGCAAAGGTACTCTAGTAAAGAATATATTTGCTCATTCACAACCTAAATTAAGTGAACTAGGGGAGGCTAAAGGCTGCATCTGTTTTCCCAGGCTTTTCATATGAGGGAGTGGGTGGATCAGGAATGCTAATTGGATTTCAGAGGTAGATAAAAGAAGGGTGTTTTTTATTGTTCCTATTAGATGTTGATTGATTGTCTTTGAACTAAAGAGCTTTTTAAAAGTACAGTGAGTGTTGAGATTTACATTATGAACATTAGGAATTAGTTAATATAATTCTTATGAACATAAAAACAAAGGCAGAATACAAAATGAAATTGCTCAATGTAATGAACTGAAAACTCTTCAAGACTTATTTAATATAATGAGTTGCTATTTCCTGAGAGTATCAGTTTCTAGAGAACACCCATACTTTTTGCCTTTAATGTTGTGGACATAGTCAATAAGAAAAATACAAGTGTAAGCCAGGACGGAAGTTATCTGTCCTTTTAATTTCAGCAATTATTAAACAAAAACAATTCTAACAGATATTGGCAATTAGTATGTGAACTTATTTCAAATATACCGTTGCCAACTTGTGTAGCATTAGAACAATTGCACCTATTTAATTTAACATAGAGTCCTTTATCTTTCATTTTTGTAAAATATTTTGTTTGCTATAAAGGCTTCAAGTCAGGTAGAAAACCTTCTTAAATTAAATACAGATATGACATATAGAATACAGACACCACACTGCATGATAGAATAACACCCTCCTATGGGTTTGTTCAGGAGGAAGAAGAGACGGCAACTGACTACTTACTGTAGATCAGTTACTGAAAATAAGTTGAACTAGTGAATTAAATATGCCCTTATTATGCTGGATTTCACCAGTCAAAGATTAAAGCTCTGAGCAAAGTAGTCTGATTAGCTTAGAGAATAGCTATGCATAGATCACACCTGTCTAAAGTTACAGTAATGTGTTTCTAGAATGCACAGACCAGGTTTCAACATCTGGAAATAGACCATTAAGAGCAAACTAATTATTGAAATTACAATGAAGAGAGACAGCTTTGCTAACAATGATAAACTTGAAATTTACTCAGAAACACGGAGGAAAGGGAAGACACTCAAGGAACTGTGGGAACTGCCATAAAGCCACAGGGAGGATGAGATGGGAGGAATGAGGACAGAACATATTGAGTGTCTGGTAATGACTGTACTTTGTTGTGAAAGGAACTGACAGTTGACGATTATGATGGAGGCACTATCAGTTTCCCCTTTAGAGGCATGAAACCTCTTGTGATTCAAAAAACATGATGGGAGATTAGCAGGAGTGGAAATTCTGAAAACTGAGAATATCTAGTGCACAATGTGAAGTTGAAAGCATATATTTAGTCAAATATTTACAGGTTTATTGCCCATGCATTAGTTAAGCTATTTGATGCTGCCTTGGATGACCTATCCTTAGGCTACATGAAAGTTCTTTGTAGAGTCTCATCTGGATATAGAGACTTGCTTTGACAAGTCTATATTTAAAGGTTCCACTGTCATATTGTATCTTAAATCAAAAGAAGCCACATTATACTCCGGGATATACAAATTACTCCATGTTAAAGGTTGCTAGACAAATATTCCTTATTTTAAAGAGGGGTGGGCCAACACGAAGCCTGCGGGCAACATGTGCCCCCCAGATGTGGCTCCTACTGTCCCCCAGGAAAAAAGGGCACCCAGAGCACTATAGAGCATCAAAAAGGCTTTAGAAATGCAGCTCTCTGTTACTGCTCTGCCTGCACCTGGCACGCTTACATTTTTTCAGGGTAGAAACTTTTATGGTGTTATTTATAAGACTTGGGACAGAACTATGCCAAAAAGCAGATGTTCTTAACAATAACCTATTGCTTGACTGGAAGATTTTCCTCCCTCATTCTTATGTGGCTTGTATAGGAAACGTCGAGCAGACTTCTACAACCTGTGTTGGATAAAAATGTACAACGTTCAAAGACACAAAAACAAAACACCCCTCCTGGCACGTATAAGAACAGACATCAGTAGCTGATCTTAATGCTCAGGCAAGTTCACATGGGAGTAGGTGGTACCTTAAGTCATGGTCCCAAACTGTTAAAGGTCAATACCAGAACTTTCAATTGGGCCCAGAAACAAACAGGCAGCCAGGACAGCTGGTGTAACGTTGTCTGAATGTTTAGGCCCTATCAATATGTGACCCACTCACTGCATTCCGCACTAGCTGAAACTTCTGAATTATCTCCAAAGGCAGCCCTAGGTGGAGCACATTCCAATAGTTCAGTATGGATGTAACAGAGGCACGAGCTACATGTATGGCAAGGGGAGGAGGGAGCTGGAGAAACTCAAATAACGAAAACCTTATAAAAAAACAGTCCAAAAACTATTAAACAGCTGCGTACATTTTACATATGAATGGTCATTTGTTTTGACTGAAAAACACACAGACAAAATCATGGATGATGCTTACCTTTTTATGGTGAGAGGGTATTATCTAGGGTGACCGTATTTTGGAAACCAAATAGGAGGACAACTTGGGGCGTGCTCACCAACATGTCCAGCCCCCAAGGGGGGGTGCCCACACAAACATGGCCTTGGTCACAGGTCTGATTTCACAGCACACAATTAAGACAAACCTGTTCTACATAACATCTTAATGTTAAAATCACTGCAATAAAGAACAAGTGAGACATTCAATTATCTGAAATAACTTCACTCATTCCTACTTTTGTAGCTTTTGCTGTACTTTGAAGCTTTTGCTATACTCTGTGTGATAGGGTCTCCCCTTCCCTCAAGTATCTTTTCTGACTGCAAATCCCTCACTGGATGACCATAGTCTCACCTTTCCTAACATTTAACACTCTTTCTCCATCACCTTTCTCATATCCATACTCACACATTCAGCATACTGCTACCACTGAACAAATGAAGTAGTTGACAAGTACAGAAAAATCTACTACAACAAACAAGCAACCAAGCATTCAGAAAGAGTATGAAAAACTATTACCCTGCACACATTAGCCATGGAACAAAATGCACTAAAGGCTAGCACCTCTTAGCTTGTTTCAACTTCAACCAGATATAACAGTCAAAAACAAACAAGAAAAACACACCTACCCAACTGACATAGCAATACCTACTGACAAAAATCTTGCAGAAACGGAAGAGGACAAGGGAGAAAAATATACACCACTGGCTATGGAAGTTAAAGAACTATGGCAAGAGGGAAAAGTTACAATTATTCTGTTAGTCACCAGCATCACATCATTATTTTTTTCTGCAGAAAACCGTCAGAAATTAGGCCTACCAAAATACATGCACGCCAACATCCAGAAAGCAGTCATACTTAAAACATGTTCAATAGTCAGGAAATTTCTGAATCAGTAAAAGACAGCATGACTAGGCAAAGCCCATCATGTTCATCTAGAAAAACCAACATGAGCAAAAAAAGAGAGATAGCTAATGATGATGATGATGGCAACCCTGTTAATTTTTAAAAAGATTTTAAGAAGGATAGACAAATATCAGCAATTTTTACAAAATATACATCATGCCAATTATATCAAACAAATTGGAGAGGAAGGTCTATGGCCAGGGACCAACAAGGCTGGACATCGTGCAACAGCACCCTCCCATCCATGTTCCCCAGCAACTAGTGCACACAGGCTTACTGCCTCGAATACTGGAGATAGCACATACTGGAGGCATACCATTCAGACATCATCACATCAATACAGTCACACACTGACAGCACACACACACACACACACACACACACACACACTCAAACAAGCAGGTACCCTATTCACCCATACACACACACACCTCTCAGTCTTACCTCCTACTTGCTTCTTCTTATTCTACTTGCTTCTTCCTTCGTCCTCCAGCCCCCAACCCTCCCGACAGATCTGTGCATTCTCTTTGGCTGGTGCAATCGCACCAGCCAAGGAGAAAACCAGATCAGCGCTGGGGACGGGGGCTGGAGGACGCATTCCCAGAAGTCTGGGAACACATCCTCTGGCCCTTTCACCCGGTAAATTGGGGCCCAGCCCCGGAGATCCCCGTTTTCCCTCGGAGATCCCCATTTTGTATTCATTTTCAAGTCCTTGGCATACAGTGGGTTGAAAGTCTTCAAGCAGTGGAAGAGAGAGAGAGATCAGTTCGCATGACACAAAAGCCCATTGTGGGTTAATTTATCCTCGAGAAGCTGTGGCGTGTGCCAGCCAACATTATGAATACGCATGTCATGTTGTGTGAACACAGCTGGTGCGGATTATTTGAGGTTTAAACAACCCTTGTGTTGAACCCCTCCCCTAGGGACCCCTATGGGACCCCTACTCAAACGTACACAGGCTATGTGTACGTTTGAGGTGTATAAGAGGGGGTTAATCCTTTCACTTCAAATCTTGCCCCTCATACACTTTCAAGCCCATATCAAGGAAATACTGCTTTTCCTACCACTCTTAATACCACTGCCATCATATATTTCCAATATACCTACTGTCTCACATTGACTACTTTGAATAAATACCATACCAAATGCTGATGAACAAAATAAATGATTATTTACTAATAACCCTTTAAAACAGTAAAGATGTATTTCAGTATGTTCAAAAAAGCATTGAAGTTCTTTTTTTATTATACCTATCCTATTCTCAACTCCTCCCTCAACCTCTAACCCCAAAATAACAAACAACTCGTCCCTACACGTTGACACTAACTCCCCCAAAACTAACTACAGACTCTCCTATTTAAAACACTATCACCTCAGTCACCAGCACCAGATTCCATTCACTGCCCCCCTGCTCCCACCTTAACTTACTCGCCATATTCACTCTACATAATTGACATTGACAACATTACCATATATATACCAACCTGTAAAATACATTACATCACATCTCCAGGCAACACACAACATTACCATATACTAAGCTGTAAAATACATGATATTACATGACCAGGTATCACACCTTGCATAATCCAACATCAGACTGTGATTGTTCAACCCTAAAATAACCCCCACCAGCCAAGTTCGCACAACACGATACAACACACCCACACCCAGTGCTTGTACATTCATAATGTTTCCACCCAAACTCAAAGTGCTGGTTATGACTTATAAAGCCCTATATCGCTTAGATTCAGGAGACCTGAAAGACTACCTTCTCCCATATGAGCCTGCCCAGTCCTTAATATCTTCTGCAGAGGCCCTTCTTTCGAGACCACTGCCTTCAAAGGCACATTTGATGGTGACTCAAGAGCGGGCCTTTTTAATGGCTATGGAACATCCTCCCAAGGGAGGCTAGGTTCACTCCTTGCTGTCCTTCCACTGGGAAGCAAAAACTGTTTTATTCAAGATGGCCTTTGAGTATAAGTGAGTCTGTTGGGTTGGGTGGTAAGAAAGGTGGGGTACAACATAACTAACTAAATAAATAAAATGGCAGCTAGCACACACCACATTTCCTGAAGGGCAAATGAGCTCATGATGGGCTGTCGTGTCGTGTGAACTAGCCAAGAGAGAGAGATACATTTTCCCTGAGAAGGTGACTATTACATATCATTATTCTGCTGTATGCCACTCTGAGATCTTAATGATATAGGGTGGGATATAAAAGTTTTAAATAAATAAATAAATAAATAAATAAATAAATAAATAAATAAATAAATCATTCCAACTTCCAGTCCAACTAGAGAGAAAAAGTCCACAAACATTTTGGTTCCCTTCAGCACATTCTTAAACAAAGAGGAGATTAATAGATAGTTGTTTTACTATGGTTTTTGTTGTTTTACTATGTTTTTAATTTTTGTGAACCGCCCAGAGAGCTTCGGCTATTGGGCAGTATAAAAATGTAATAAATAAATAAATAAATATTTTCAGGTTTTACATTTCTGATTAAAATTTGCTCAATTTCCCTTGACTCACACATCAGTTCAGATGCTGTGTTCAATATGATTGATAGAAAAACTGTAAAAAAAATAGTTCACAAAAAAGAGTGAGGTCTTAGAAACTGGATACGTTATCAAACATGTAAAGACCTTCTATGATTAAAAGGACAGCCACATCCTTGTGGACAGTGAAAATTAGATCTTCAGCTTTAAATTGAAGTTTAGATTATATATTAATAACTGCCCTACTGTTTTAATAATTCATGGGAAAGGGCTTTCTCCTATGTTATTCCCAAAGTCTGGGACACATTCCCTTTGGTTTTTTCCCAAACTTTGGGTCACAGACCATACTCTTTCGGTATTCATGAAGGGGTCCAAGCCATCTTTTTAACTTGGCTTTTACCATTGTTACTATGGTTTTTAAGGTTGCTTTCAGTGTTTTACAATATTTTTATAAGATTACTGTTTTATCATCTGAATTTGTTGTAAACCACCTTTGTTGGCCTCAGAAAGGCTGCACAGAAATACAATCAATCAACGCAAACTAAACGAACTGCTTATTCTGTGTAGCCTTTACAACTGCTCATTATGAATTTAATGTATTACTTATGCTGAATGTGTTGGTTTGAAACTCAATTTGTCAGTGCATCTTTTTCCACCTTGAGTCAGACAAAGAGAAAGGCATGATGGTCCATGGGTATCTCAAGGACAGATAAACCTAGTATAATGCTAGGCAAGCTATTTTTATTATCATAACATATACAAAAATTGATGTCTGATCGGTTTCATAGAATGGTGGCAACCAAAATGCAGCAGGCTACACAGGAAGAATAGGGCAAAGCTGATATTCAGATCTACAAATGCCATAAAATAAGGTGGCAAGAGTTGACCATACCACGTACCAATTCAAGTGGGAGGATTTTTTTAATGCTCCCCACAGAAGCCACCTACAAGCAATACTTCAGGGAGAAAGCTTTAGTCATACTCCCTACTGTGCTAATTTTCTATTTGCAAGATTTGCTCTCTCTCTCTCACTCACTCACACACACACAAATATATTACTTGACTGCAGGTGCAGATGATATCGTCCTGTGCATTCTACTACTTATTCAGATGCAAACGTACATCAAGTCTCACTCTCTTTTCATAGTGGGCCCAAAAATTAATGTCTGATTATAATCTGTGTCAAAGTCAATACATTACACACACCTTTTCATTCATTGTCTAGTGACATCTTTAACCTTGCTATACATCCACACAATTTTTTTTGCTTTGTTCAGACTTCATGCAATAATTTCCAACAGAATATTTTGCATCAGGTTACAACACATTTCTCTCCGTTTCAAAGCCATTTTCAGCCATCTCCTAGGGCAGAAGCACTGTGGTAACAATTCGCAATGCTAAATCTTTCAACAAGTTGATTTAGCTTTCAGTATTCTTTTCTAATGGATTCCCCAGAAGCATGTCCAAGTCTAGACTAAAATTAAAGTTCGAATATCAATACATTCCAAGTGCTCATACACATATGCCCTGGCTTTTGTTTATCTCTGATGGAATTTCCTCTAGCCATCAACATTTATGGCCTCTAAGCCTATGGAGGCAAGCTCTTCTATAAACCACGTGTGGGCATCTATCTGAGAGAGGGCCCTCTGCTTCAACCCTATTTTTAAAGCAACATCCCTTTTTTCTTATTGACATTAAAAGCAACATGGCTCTTCCTTGGGCTTCAGGATAATTGGTTCCAAAAGGGATTTCAACCTACTGAGGTTGCTTTAAGTTTCACTCCCATTTTAGTTTCTTCTCAGCTTAAGCAGGTTATTCAAGAAGCACCAAGACTAAATTAAACTACCAGGTTACTTTTATTTATTTATTTATTTATATATTACATTTTTATACCGCCTAATAGCCGAAGCTCTCTGGGCGGTTCACAAAACCGTAAAAGAGGTTAAAATCTTTTGATCACTTACATTACTGTGATAAAGATTAGTAAATCACTTTGGGCACTCAGTATACATTTAAAAGATATAGCAATAGTGTTACAGTTTAGGTAGTGTGTTTATACCTTTAATAGTCCATAGCTAATAGCATCAAATTCAAATACATGAAGTTGTTTTTCAAAGCAGCAGCTCAGTGCAATTTCCCACTTTACTTTTTTCCACGTTGTGCTGTAGCAAAGGGATTGGAAACTCTCCAAAGAGGCAAATCTTTATAATGTTCAAATGATCAAATATTAATCTGAGAGAAGTTTTTGGCAGAGTGGTTCTGGGAACTTTATCATCTGAAGAGCTTCAGGCTCTTATTTGACCATTACCAAAAATTAAAAAGACCGAAAGGGGAAAATACACACCATCTTCCAGTCTAAAGCTCATAAGCATGGAAAGCAACATGAAAAGCAATTTTCAGAATGTACAAAAACATATAAAATAACATATAAAATATTGACTAGATAAAGAAGTCATTACTGCAGCAGATTATTGCCATCTAAGCAGCTGCTTTATTTGGTCAGGAGGCAGCAGAAACTAGACACCACATTGGTTCTAGAATGCTTTCCCAGTAAGAGAGTGCTGGGTACTCTCCTTGCTAACAAAAATAGTACACTTACGCTGCAATAGTATATCCACATACATGGGATTAAGCTCTATTGAACTCAATTGGATTTACAGTACTTCTGAATAGACATGTGCAGAATTACACTGTAAGGCTTGGCAAAAGGTTCAAATAAACTACAAAATCAACATGTTTTAATAGTTGGGTCAGCCACAGCAAATCTATTCTTTGTGGAATTACTCCAGCGTAATTCTTTAAAGTAGACATTTTAAGTCAATCCACCATAGTGTGTGTTCAGATTCAATCTGCACTGTGCCAATACAGACGGTGTTTAAGCTTCAATTCACTCACATAATTTTTTCAGACCTGTTCACACAGGACGTCTTGTCTGCTCAATGTTTTAAACCTGCATTACTATCTATATTCCTGCATTTGGGCACTCCTGAGAGCATAGATGACAATATTTTTTGCTGATAAAAACAATTCCTTTAAGTGGATTATTGTCTGGTTTGAGGTCGTATTCTGCATTTTATATGACTAACTGAATATATGGGGATTGAGCTTCAATAATCTAAGTATGTGCTCAAACAAAACCTTCACTATGGTATATGTACTTCAATAATCTTTGCCTTTTCAGGTCATTACTATTACATCCCCTTTGGCTGCGTTGCATGGCACAATAGTCAACTCTGCTAATAGTCGACTCCACGGATTACTATTATCATGTCATCTTGTGTACCCCCCTAAATAGTCATCCATGGAGTTGACTATTAACACAGGGTTGCCTACTGCCCACTCCAACTCCCTCTCTCTCCTCCCATCAAATAGCGGCACTGGTTCCCATGAGAATCCCCAAAGGGGGATTCTCAAGGCACATGCAGTCCCTAGGTGGGACACCGTGATATGTTACTCCCCACATATTCCCAGGGATGTGCACGTCCCGTCCTTAGGTGGGATGGGGTGCTGCGATCGGGGCATCAAGCTGTGGGAGACATCCTTCCCCCCACCCCCGCAATGTATTTTGATATGTAGTCAGGGGGATGGCAGGAGACATGCTGTGCATCCCGTCCCCTTCTCTTGTGGTGAATGGGGACAGGGGCGGAAGCGGCTCCTGTGGCTTCCATTCACAACAGAGGGGGGACGGGACATGCAAGCATGTCTCCTGCTCCTGCCTCATGACTCTGTAGGCACGTGAAATTGTCAACGAAGCTCGCCACACAACACAATCAACAGTTGTGCTGATAGTCAACTCTGCATACCTTTGATTATTTGTGTTGGTTATTGCTGGGAAATAACCATTGTGTGGAAAAGGCTCGACAGACAACACAACAGTCAACGGTGGACTATTTAAGCAACCATTAACTATTGTGTTGTCCGAACCAAGTCTTTGTGTTTTCACTAAGTAGAACTTGCCAAAAACTGTACGATTTACATTTAGGGAGCAATCTTATACATAATTTCTGACAGCTAAAGGGCTATAGGATTTTGCAAAAGCCTTCCTATACTGGCAAAACACCAGATGTGCCACTGCCATGACAGATACGCCCGTGGAGCATTCCACTACTGAAGACATGCCAGCAGATCTGCTTAAATTCCAGTGGGTGCACGGGGATGTAATAATTACTGACAAAGACCTTTGGCTATGGGGCAGTATAGAAATGTAATAATAACAACTTTCTCCCTCCACTACATCCCTTTGCCATTCGTGAATTCTGTGCCTTGTCTGAACTGTATTACAATACTAGTCTTTTGTACCCCCATTGGCAGTGAGAAGTGCCTCCCATACATAGGAAAGGCATACATCCCCACAAACAAGTAAGCTCTCTGTTGGCATGGCCAGGCACTCAATTCCAGCCATTGCCACTGCTGGCCAAGCACTCATAATACTGGATGCATAGAGCAGAACAAACTGCCATCACACAGAGTCCTAGTATGGGAAGTGTTTACTACAATGTCCCTCAACTCCATGGGTGGAACAGGGGCATGAACATTGGCTGTGCATTCTTCCATCACACTCCCTCATAAACACCTACTGTGCATCCAGGTTCAGGGACTAAATGCTCCAGCTGCTTCCTATTACTCCTTGCAGGCTACTGTCACACAGGTACTAGAACCATCTCACATTCTATTCTGTGGCAGCCAAGAGGGAGACCCACCAATGATCAGCAGTAGTGACCAGGAAGCTCCTCTGTGAGGTTGTTAACTTACTTGCTCTGGGCAGGCTCCTGTATTCCTGCAAACTCCATGACAGATAGATGATATTACTGACAAAGAACTGATGCCATAAGAGACACTACATTTATTACCCTATCTGTCAAGCTACTGTCCAAGGCACAGGAATCCTGCTAGGGTGACCAGTTGGCAACCCCACATGTATCTTTGTCTTTTAAGATTTACTTCCACCCCAAATGCTGATTAATAAAGGCCTTGAATGTGCTACACATTTTCGTTGTTGCCAGGGATTGATAGTCAGAGATCCCTTTTTCCGCACCCTAGTATGATTTGGCTTTAGAATGGGATTCTGATGGGGATGGGAGCTTGATAGGATCAGGGCCAATGGCACCTCCACTCTGTGCTCACTCAAGTACCCAGTATCATGAGGAGACAGGCCTCTCAGGGTGCATGTGAGATAGAGACTGCCAATTAGTCAATTGGGGGGGGGGGGGGGAGAGAGAGAGAAAAGAGAAGGCGAGAATTGAAGAATCCTGTTGAATGCTACTCATCAGGGCTGGCCTGCCAAGCAAAATAGCAGCAAGGAGTGGTAAACTGCTCATATGAGTTGCTAGGGGGAGGTGTAGGCCAAGAAGGCTAATTAACCCATTCAGGGGTCTGTGCAGCACATCTTCTGATTGACTCAAGGTATGCCTGGATGTAGCAGTGAGTACTCCTTACCTTTCCTAGTAGAGAGTTATATCCTGGATTCAAACAAGGGAACCCTGCTTGTAAGACATAGGCTGTTCAAGCTAGGGCTCCTCCTGTGATCTATGACTTGGTGTTGAGGCTGGGGAGACAAATGTTCCATAACGTGCCTGTTTCCTGTCTAATGCTGTGTCTGAATGTTATTTGCAGAGGGAGGAATTCAAGAACTGGGAGCTCCCTCTCTGTTGCCCCTGTTTGTTTTGTCACCAGACCCGGCATGTGTGAAGCCATATTCACCCCTTCCCCCGGTAGAGCTCAAATTCCTATCGCATACTTCCCAACCCCATGCAGGGAGCCAATGGCCCAGTTTACACATAAGAAGCTACCTTGGCTGAATTTCCACGCAGAGCTTTCATTGTGCTGGCCACCACCATTTTGTGTGAACCTAGAGAGGGTGGTTAGTTGACAAGTTGCATACAACCCTAAAACAGTCCATGGGTTCTGGGTGACTTGTCAACTACCCCAACAACCCAACTTCGGTGTGTTCTCACTTAATGAGCAGCTGCTGCAGCAGGAGTTTCAATCAGCAGCTTAGCACCAATGGAGGGTGCAATAAGCCATGGTAGGTTGCAGTGATCATGTGAGGTTGCTGCTGTCAGTAACTGGGTTCCTATGACCTGCAAGCAGTTAACATAGGCTTTAACTGTGCTGCACATGTTAATCACATGCCAGGGCAATTTGCATAAATTACTCACAGCAACATAACTTGCATGTTGTGCAACCCAGCCACAGTGGCTTGATGCTACAGGTAACTGGTGAGTTTTTTTTAAATCAGTGACTAACGTTTAATCAGTAAAGTTAACAGAAATTAATTCAGGGATCATGTTCAAACAATTAGGCAAGCAGTCTGTCATAGGAATGCAATGGCCCTCCAACATTGTTGATGCATGATTGCAATACTATGGTCAAGGCGGAAAAAATGTAGAGACACTCCTGAGTTTCCACATTATATGCTAGTTACTAAATTTCTACACTACCTCGATTCATTTGTTAGATCTCAGAAAAGCTTTAGTTCACTTTCTTATTGGCTTAACACACACAAATACAAATAAAATGTCATTAGGTAAGAGAGGGGAAAATAAAGACATTGCAAGAGGAGTGAAAACTCTAAAAGAAGATCAGAAAAATATTAGAGTGCAAGTGATCAAAATGTGGGTTTGCAACATAAAAATACAAGAACAATAAAATGGACTATTAGGTATTACATTATATATAACATAGACTTGATTATGTGTAACGTCATGAAAGGATTTCAGGGTCAATATTTTTTTTTGCACCATTTTGGAATTAGTTCATTGTCAAATACTATTCACAAAACAGTTCAATAATATATTGTTCTTGATACCATTAGCCTGAAAATGTTGCCCACCACAGTATTAACTACATAAAAACGTTTTCTACAATAGGACTACATATCAATCTTAGATAATTCAGTCTATGAGCCTAACTGAAGCATACATAAAATATACATTTAATTTTTAATGACATTTTATTCAACAGTTTTTTTAAAGGTAGTTTTGAGCATTTGCAAGAAAATGTTCATTTATAAAATAAAACAAGACTTTTCAATGACCATTTTCAAAGCACAACAGAAGCAAACCTCTAAGCTGAATATCTTACTAGCCTAAGAAGAGGTTATCGATTACTAAACCATTCTTACAACAAGCAATTTCAAATCTACTAAATCCAACACTATCTACTTCATGTTAAAACATGCTTGTACTAAAGGATGCCAACAGCCAGTGTAAAAATCAACAGAAATGGATTCCTGACTACTGAGCCTGGCACAGTTCTCTAATAAATCAGTTGTCTCTGATATTAACGAGTTCAAGAGTCTGCTGGACAAATTTTACCCAATGACTGGCAATACAATTTTCTGTGAACATTTACATAATTACAGATCATAAGCTTAGATTTATGCCTGCTCATCAGTGAATTTCACTCTATTATTAAAGCAAAGGAATAATCACTCCTACAATATGCATTTTTCCATTTTATTCTGCTTAGCTACCTAGCCTTTCTACTGCCAGAACATTACAAGTTAACCAACACAAATGCTTAAAAATAGCTTGAAAATTACTTTATAACCAGCCTTTTAATAACAGGAGCTTGACAAATGACAATCATAATAAACTGCCACCTACAAGAATTCCTCCGATTATTCTCGTTGGTTCCTGGCAAGGACATGGCAGAGAAAAACAGGCAAGTAAACAGAAGCACAGTGCTGGTCAAGTGAAACCTCCAATTACCAGGCAGCTCTAGTGATGTGCATCTTTCCCGATGTAGAAAAGAAGAGTGATGCTACACATCCATTCCTCTCTCTCTCTCTCTCTCTCTCGAACAACACAGGATATACCACTTTTCAATTGGTCATTCACATAAAATTTAGACACACAGTGACAGTTCTGGCTACTGCTACTTCCTAAGCTGGATGCAAGCTGTCAGGAGATGTGTTATACCAGAATGCATGTCTGTATCTGGGAGCATACCACATGCTGTTCAAGAAAGGGGTGGAAAAAATATAGTCCTAAGGAATGTATTAACCGCTAATACTTGACAGCCTAATGAAATATAATACATTATTCCAATTAAACTACTGCTGAACAGATTTCAGTTCCAATAACTACTGTTTACTTGATTCTCCCCTCCCCAAATTGCTGCTCCTGGTTGTTTAACAACCCTACAAGCAAAATTATGTGTTAGTCTTACTAGAAATGCATTTTCTCTTTTTGCATGTGTGTGTGTGTGTGCGCGCACACACACACACACACACACACACACACCTTACTTCAAAGCACTGCGCTAAAGGCAAATACTACACTTACTCAGTGACAACTGTATTAAAATAAAAATTCAGGATTTGTTCTATTCTACATGAGCAAAAGTCACATATTCTTGTTTCTGGTAATCTCTACAATTTGAGGTTTCAAATTTTTTAAAAGTGTCTTAAAGCAAAACTTATATTGCAATCTGAGCATATCTACTCAAAGTAAGCCCCATTAAATTCAATTGAACTTTCTCCCAGGTAGGTGTTTACAGGATTGCAGCTAATTGTAAATACTAGTATACAACTACTTTATGTGGCAAAACAAAATAAGTGTCAACAGTTTTTTCCCCTATAGTATTTAACATATGAATGAAAATATAACAGGATACTTCACATATCATGATATCCAGGCAATCTCAGTCCATGATTTGATTAGTGTTATATCTGAACCAGGATTCCAGGCTTGTTGCTCTCCTAACAAGCTAGAGTCATAAGCCAGAGTGCACACTGACCTTCCACACATTGACTTTCCACAAATTCAGCTATAAGGATTTAGCAACTTCAGCCCCTATGCCAACACCCAGTTCCAGAAGCCCTGTTCTTAACCAACTCACTTTGATTTCTTGGATGGGCCCCTAATCTGAGGAGGGATTGGCAGTCTCTCAAGTGTGGGAAACATGGTATAACTGTATCTCATTTTGTAGCTCACAGCATAGGAAGAGCAAAAGTTGTACAAAATGAAATTTAAATTTAAAAGGTCTCTTTTCGTTCATTGCTCTTTTGAAATTCCACAGCCTACTGGACAAACCAGCAGTCTAGAATATCCTTGCTGGATAAGATGTTCTTGCCCTCAACTTCGTTTATTTGTTTGTCATCACCACAATCACTGCACAGAATTACTTTGAAATTGCAGCAATAATCTACAACATTTATCTCAACATTACATTACATCTATTCTCAAAGTCAAGTTTCTTTGTTCTCAATGTCATTGCTTGCAAAATGTACCAGCTTCAAGAAGACTGTGAGCCTAGACTGAGCAGTTTCCCCACAAAAGCCATTTGATATCTTATGCAATAACAACAAAAAACTGATGGGAAATATTGAACACACACAAAATGGGATCCCCTGTTTGACTCTGTTCTGGGCTTTCAGTGGTGACATTATGCTGAATCTGGGAGCATAAATCTGTGTAGGATGGAGTAAGTGAGCTACATGGTTCAGTGAACTACTGCTACCAGTAGGTGACCACTGGTTCTAGACTCTCCTTCTGCCTTCCCCTTTTTCTTGTTCTGCAACTCAGCCCATTGCTATTCATAGCAACTAAAAATGAAATACATTAAGATACATTTAGCATAACATTATGTAAATAAGCTAAATGTTAAAAAGTAAAATGGTTATCCAGATAGCTTTTCTAGGGATAGTCAAAATAAAAATTGGTCCTGATTTCAATAAATGTGTTTTATTGTTATAAAAATATAGATGTAGGCCTCATATTGTTGGCTCAGGTTAAAAGATGAGTCACACGTCTGGGGGGGGGAAAATCAAAAATTCCATTTTAAAGTCTTAATCTCCCAGCAGTCATTTTATATACTTCCAAAGTTCCAATGCAAAGAATCCAACATGGTTTCCAGCAGAACTGTAAGGAATACTGCACCCTAACCCCCAAATGACAGTTCCAATCGAGAAAGCTGCTTTGGGAAACATGTCCACTTATACTGTATGTGTACCCAGAAGACCCATTCAATTCAATGGGCTTCACTCCTAGCTTTGTATTGAACTATAGTTCTAGTCTAGTATTTTCCAATGTCAGCTAGACCTGATGGAAATAACTATCAATCAATGGCTGTTTGCTGCTGGCATCTAGTACTCAGAACCATACCGCCAGTAAAAAAAAAAAAGAAAGGGGAGCTGCCTTTTTGCTTTTTTTCCTCTTCAAGTTAATACCTATTATAGAACTCTCTTTTTCAAGTTCAATTATTTTTTTAAGAGTGATTGCCACAGAATATGATAATGGGCTTAATTAAGTGCTGTGTGAAGGTGTATTTCCTATAGTTTACCTTCAACCTAACAACAAATATATATAATATATTATTTGACCCCAAAGTTTAAGTGTTCTGTCACTGAGAAGAAAATCTCACTCTTTTTTTTCAGAGATACTTATTTTAAAAAGTTATATTGCATTTTTATTGCTGCTAACATTATTAAAAACAACTAGAGTTAAGAAACACCTTGGACAGTATCCAATACTGCTATACCACCTCTGCTGATTCCACTACACTTGCAGGACCCACCACTTGCACGATGGAGAATTGGTGGTTCTAAAAGTAACCCCACAAATGAGCAGAAACACTCATTTCCAGAACAGGACTGCTCAGCGGAGCTCCCTTAATTATAATTATTTCAACAACACCTATAAATAACTCAATCAGAAAAACACAAAAAGGATTAGCCAATCCCCAAACTTTCCTGAAGAGCCAGATTTCCAACTGGCATCTGAAAGCATTCAGCAAGTACAGGCAGCCCCCCTCAGAGAGGATGTTCCATTACTGAGTCAGCCCTGCTCCTAGGAGCCACCTGCTGAGCTTGCAGTTTCCAGGCACTCACAGAGCAGTACATCACATGTTGAACAGAGCACACAAGAGGACACATACAGAAAAGGCAGTAAGTTAAAGAACATCAGCTTCTCTTAAGCCTCTCTTAGCAGAAAAAAAGCATTTCATCTCCCCAATCATTTGAAACTTTTTTTATACCTTCTACTGTTCTACAATGTGAGATAGCAAGTACAATACAGACAGCATTCTAACTTTGGATGCACCATAGTTAAGATAACGGCATGATTTTTTCACATTATTTTAATTAAGCCAGTTATTAACATGTTATGGAAGGTATTTTCATTTCAACAGAAAAACACACAATGGAGATTTAATGCTTCCTATAGGAAACTCCAAAACTAGAGGAAACAGTAGTTTCAGGATAGGAACAGGATGCTGGACCTCCCATCCGAGCTCTGCTTACCTGCCCCATTCCAGAAACTAACATTTCCGTTTCTGGTTGCTTCTGGAAGCGCAGAACAGAAACAGCAGGGGCACAGTGCCCTGTTGGATACTGCCCCCCTTCCTGCCTTCTAATATACAAAAGAGATATCTACATGATAGGTAATATTAAAGAACACATTGCCTATTTGTATGACTTGTGTGAAGTCATAAAAATTGTATCATGCATAGATCAGAAAGAAAACTGAATGCAACCTTTCCTCAAACAAAAAAGTCAGTTCTTGTAGGCTCTCCCATTAATAAGCTAGCTATGGCTCCATGTGTAAAGTTAGTCTTCCATTTAGAAAAAAAAAGTAACCATAGGATTTTCTCCCCATCAGTTACTCTCAACCCTAAGGAAAGTACTATTGGCCTCTGAGCAAAAATCTCACTATTACATTTATATAGTGTAAAGGTATGTAACTATTTTAAATCATTTATTTGTGTTATGTGGTGTATCCTACCATTCCTGCAAGGAATTGAATATGGCACACATGATATTACTAAGATATTGCCTATCCTGGTACTGGTGAAATCTTACTGACACTACTGCCCACCTATGCATTGCACCTTATTACCAACACAAAAATACCGCACAGCACAAAATGGAGATGATGAATACTTCTACACAAAAGGGACATAGATATTTTACTAAACAATTTTATAGATACACAATTACTACCTATTTATTATCTTCCACTGCCATTGAGTATAGTTCATGTAAAATTTACCACCTCAAACAATATCTATTTTCTCTTCACTATCTCAGTCATTATCAGTAAGAAGTCATCTTAAGTATTTCAATAAAAGCAAAGAGAAGACTGAAAAATGATATTGGCAAAAAGGTTGCAGCAAGTAAGACTAAAACATATTCTTCATAGAGCTATTGGGTCCTCCTTTACAATTTGCAAAAGAGATGCGTGACAAGAAAATATTTTAACTAGAAATGTTTTAAGAGTGGCACCCAAGAGAGAAATTTAATAGAACCTCTTCACATCAGGCAAAGAAATATTGAACTGATTAATTGTCTCATGTTTATACTCGAGTATAAATAAAAAGAGACAGGGCAGGTTCTGATACAACGTTTGGGCATGTAAGCCACAGAAAAAGCAGAAGTAGTATCTCCAAATGTATCTTGATTTTCATGTTCAGCTGCACTAACAGTCTGAGGAACAAGCCTAGTTACAAAACCTCTACAAGCCAGAAGGCTTGTCAACAGCTTCCTTTTGTCTGATGTGTAGTATGAAGCTAGAATTACAACCCCCCCACCCCACCATGCTCTCACCATCAAGGTATGCTCAAGAATGTAACAGCTCTCAGATGCTTCCTGTGTATAATCTAGCATACAATCAAGTTTTAGAAAGCTGTAGTACAATGGATGTGTATTCTGTTGGGAAGTACTGTATGTGCTGGTGATATGCATTTACAATGTATATTTAGGTCTTAGAGTAACAGTAACTGGATAATTACATGGGCAAGTATTTCCAAAACACTATTTTATAAGAATGAACTTATATAACAGCTAGAATTAGTAGATACGTTTAAGATGAAGGATAACTTTTTCTATATGGATTATATTTGTGCAGATTATATATTTGCATATACAGGGGTGGCCAAAATTGTGGACGTTTTTTGAAATGTTCATGTTTTGCAACTTTGCATGTTCTGTTTCATGAAATTCAAATGTTTATATACCAACTGAAAGACCTGATTCACGTAATACAACAATCCTGCTTCTTTTCCTGGGTGTACAAACACTCTTTTCTTTTCTTCTCTTTTCTATTTATGATGTACATACGTACACTTTTAATTTGAGAAATACTTCAAATATTCACACAATCTCCAATTGTGCTTCAGTTACAGAACAGCAAAACTGACTTTCCCCAACTTGAAACATGATGTATCGCAGGTATTGCCATGCGATTGGTCCCCAGAACAAGGACTGTGATTGGCCAGTAGGGTTTGCAATTCCAATCCGCTTCTTCACTCAATCACACCTTTTTGTTTTTAGACTAAAGTAAGCATAACTTTTTTGTACTGCAGATATTTGCATTGTTTTTTTTAATTGAATTCAGCATTAAATTATCTTTCAATTGATATATAAACATTTGAATTTCGTGAAACAAAACATTTCTATAAGCTTGCAAAGTTGCAAAACATGAAAATTTCAAAAAGTGTCCACAAATTTGGCCATCACTGTAGTAATTAGGGCTGAGACCAAAAAAAAACAGCACAACCAACTCTGCACTGAGGGCCCCAATTACACACTATCAGCAGTGTCAAACTCACAAAACTGGTCTTCCCATGTTGATTCCTGTAAAGTATCCAAGGACACGAACAATAGCTGCATCTTGTGGATACTTTGCATGCAAGCATTGTACTTCCAATGAGAAACATTTTTGGGTGGCAGCCATGTCATAAATAAAGCACATAAATTAGGTCTGAGTATTCATAGGAAGTGGCTAGGGCTTCTGGCTGCTAAACCCACTCCTGTAGACCAAGGGTTCACAATACCATGGCGCCTCTGTAGCTATCTGCTCTCCTATGCCCCCAAAATAATGGCTGCCTCCACATTGGACTGAAATACTAATCACAGCTGGCTTCTCCTCAGTCCCAGTTCCTCCTTGCCCCTGTCTGCACACAAGCCCACTTCCATTCTCACTGGATTCAAGCAGCAATAGAAGGACATTTGGATCAGTCAGAGAGGAGAAGAAACAGAGTGAGAAGCTACAGCTGAGCTGTGCCAGTGTGTAGTCAAATGGGAAAAGAAAAGGTAGGTCAATTTATAAAGAATCATCCAGGAATTGGGGGTGGGGGAAGGCACTGGGAAAACAGTAGTCTGTGTAAGGGGGGGGGGGGGCAGGAGGCAAAACTGAACCAGACTTTGAATGCCCATGGTCTGCTAGAGTCATATATGTCCCTTCACTTCCAAAACTCAAACCTAGAAGGTCTGTAGTTTCAAACATAATTTATGTTGTTCATTGTATAAATTCAATATTAGTATTCACTCAGTAGCTCAGAATCTCTTTGGCCATTTACCAATATGGCATATTTATTAAAACTTTTGTATCTCACCCTATTATTCCTGGGATCTCAGGGCGGGGTACAGATAAGGTACTTCCATCTTTAAAAATAAGTCAGACTTACTGGAGTGTTTTTTTGTTGTGCGAAGAAGGCTAGAAGGGCCGGGAGACAGACAACATCATGAGAGGGACCCACAAAAATCCATGCGTGCCCAGTAACGAGCATGCAATAAAACGCTCATCTGATAGAGTTCAAAGACACCTGTTTACACCATGGTAGCTAAAGTTACGTAGAACTGGCTTGTGCAAAGGCAAGCAGCTTTATGTTAAAACAAAACAACCCCCCAAAAATATCATTTATTATGTTTAGTTTTTTAAAAAGTTGTCTTAAGTGAAAAAAATAGATTTAAATTACCTTTGAAGATTTCAAGTTCTTTCCTGCAATAGAGAAAAACAACACATAATGTATGGTCACAGATTTAGCTGTGCAAAACATTTTGCAGGCAAGAAGAAAATAATGTAAGATACTATGATCCCTTTAAGTAAACCTCTTCTTTACATAATAAGGTTTATAAAATAGCTTATTACAAGCAATAAAATTAATGTCAACTTATAATTGACAAATTTAACTTAAATTCCCAATGATTGCAAAATAGCTCTGATATTCTATCCCTAGATGACGACTAGTTCTATTTATATGGAGTGGAAACATTAGCTCTATATATCCCTCTATACATTGCATCAATGTTTTTCAGGGAGTGGGGGAATTGTTTAGGGAAGCAGATTATTCTTTCATGATAATGTTTGCAAATATCATATGCAATGTTCTCACAAAAACATTTTCCTTTACTTGTGCACATGTGTGTGTGCCTCACCTCCACTGTGTACACATTTCTCACGAAGTTGGGAAAAGAACACAATTAAATATCACTCATAGATACAAAAATTGATTCATCCAATGTCTTTATCACACAAGACACAAACAAGTATGAATGCAGAGATATGACAGTATAATTTCTTAGTAAATAAAAATTCTCACATTCCAAATCAAAAATAAAACAGTAAAAAAAAACCTCAGGAAACTGTACTGGTTACTATGAATTCAAAAAAACTATGAAAAAAGCAGAGAAGGCACAACTGGTTAAGAAACACTGTAGTTTCCCCACTCAACATCACCAGCCACAGATAACTAAAGCTGTTGGTGAATACAGAGAACAAATGGACAATTTGGGAGGAATGAGAGGTGGTTTAGTCTTTGACTTGTTGAATTTGAGACCATGATGAGATATCAAAGTGGATATATCAGAGATGCAGAACTGGACAAAAGGGGGAGAGGTATGGGCTAGAGATGTTCCCAATGGGATGGCATTTATTTATTTATTTATTTTATTACATTTATATACCGCCCCACAGCCGAAGCTCTCTGGGCGGTTTACAACATTAGCATCTAGAATAGGGGTGGGGAACCTCTTTTACTGTGAGGGCCAAATTCAATTTCAGAAAAGCTCCCAGGAGCTGCATTACAGTTGTGGGTGGGGGCAGAGGCAAAAGCGACAGGGCCAAAAGCAGAGGTGCTGCAGTCAAAGAGCTCCATCACACCTATTTTCCCCCCTGGTTTGCCTCTACGTTTATCTCTGTTTCATAAGCGAGGCAAGCCTTCCTCCCTTTCACAATCGTTGCTTTACTGGTGAACTCTCTTTTCACTGCTATTGCGCCCACCCTGCCCCACCCCACCCCTTCTCCTTCCCCCTCTAGTTCATTGGCTCTTGTCATTGATGGACATTGTGATCAAGTGGCAGCCTTCTTCCCTCGCTCATTGGAGCTCCTATGGGAATTAACCAAAATGCTTACAGCTCCCTCATTTTTAAAGATAAAGAGATGAAACTTGGGACAATGAGAGCACTTAAGTAGAGCTTTAGGCATGTCGTTTGAATCAGATCAGTTCATCCCTTGATTTTTAAGGGTTTTTTAATTCCCCACCTCAAGTCATTCCTTCCCATTCACACACTCATCTCCAATTCTGTGCAGGGGTGAATTAAGGCAGAATCAGAGGTGTGTGTGTTCAATGGAGCTCGTTTATTGCCCTGGCTTGATTCCCTTACTCAAGAGTGAATCCCAGTCGTACTAAATTCCTATGCATGCTTACCTTTGAGTAAACCCCATTGAACAGAGAGAGACTTACTTCTGAGTAAACAGAAGTAAGACCTCAGAAGTAAACATAGGGTTGCAGAGCACTTCTTTCCAGTTTGCTGTTTTATTTATTTATATTTATTTATTTAAGCATTTTTATCCCGCCATTCAGCCAAAAAAGGCACTCACGGCGGCTTACAAAAATATTTCTTGACAGTCCCTGCCCACAGGCTTACAATTTTAAAAAAATGACACAAAAGGAAAGGGGATTGGGAGGGAAGGGGGGAAAGTTTTAGACTTTTTAAAAAAGCTTCTGAGTGGCCACACTATTAAAAGTCAGTTCTATACGTGTTTACTTAGAAGTCTCTCTCCATATTTGGAAGAGGCTGAGTGGTATGAGGGATAGCTTTGATATTGGCATCTGTAGATAACCAAAATGCGTACATCTGCATAATTTTTAAAGCTAAAGAGATGAAACTTGGCACAGTGATAGCTCTAAAGGAGGGCTTTAGCTGTGCCAAGTTTGAATCAGAGCTGTTCATGCCTTGATTTTTAGGAATCCCACCGCCCTCAAACCATTCTCCTGATACTCCACCAATGCGAAATGCCACCTGTTTGCAGTTGTGGGGGGTCTGTTTTCCTTTACTTTGATAATGCACAACTGTGCATCTCCAGTTCATAATCTGCTGGGGTCCTCAGGGACATGTGCTCCTCCCTCCACCCCCCATTCTGGCTTTGTTGTTTAGAGATTTACTGATTTAACGTTTCGTCGGCTAGGCTCCATTTCTGTGGGCAATGAGGGTGGAGTTGGAGCAGTAAAAAGTCTATTCAACAGACTAAGCATAAGTCCATTCGTTCGGCATGGCGTGCTGGAGGAGGAGAACTTGTCCGCTCTCCCCTTTTGTCAGCAAGTCTCATTCAAAGCACACACACTCTATGAAAGAAAAAACAAGAGAAGAGCAATACACTGAGGCTTAAGGGCGCATTAAATCCACTTCAGGAAAATAATCCAGACCTTCCCCGCACCAAAATAATACACAAAACGGAGGAAATGAGGAAAGATGGGTGCAGAACAGGGATAACGTCATATGAGTCCTGCACTGCAATACCAGATACCAGAAGTGGTGAGAGAGTGTTAAACCACTGGTGTGATGGAGCTCAACGACACCAAAAACACCAGCATATTCTAGCTTAAAGCTCTTACTGCCAGCACCTAAGCCTTAGGAGAGGCATTTCAACCTTTTAGAAAGGGGAAAATACTGTGCAAAGGCCAGAAAACCAATGAACAATAGGCAGTCAGGGGAAAGGGGGTGGTGCCAGTTGAGGGAGTGTGTCATCTGAAGATTATCCAAGAACTAGAATGAGCCCAAGAGGGCTAGATTTGGTCCCTGGGCCTGAGGTTCCTCACCCCGATCTAGATGGCCCTGAATGATGAAATACCCAAGAGGAGAGAGCAGAAATAAAATAACAGGGATCAAGAATCCCAATGGACCCTAAAAGAGAGGGAAAAGGCAGAAGAGTTTCCACTACTGGAAATGTTAACTGAGCAATCAAACAAATATAACAACCAGCTAAGAATGTTCAGAAAAACTAAAAGCAGTAAGTTAGTCCAAGGTCAATTCTACCAAAGGCAGAAGAGAGGTAAAAAAAAGACAAGGAAAGTAAGGACCTTAGGACTTGGCAGTGAGAAGATTATTGAAAGACAGTGCCAGTGGAGTGCCAAAAAACTAGAATACTTTGTAATTTACTTTTAAATATCTAAGACATGAGTAAAACATAATATTTCTACCTAAATTCACACTGCAGTGCAAAAGATTTTAGAATTGTTTGTGGGAAATCATATACATAATGGACTGTAACTAGTGTGGTATGTGTTGTAGAGACACACAGAGATCAGCAATGATGGAAGATTAGCAATTTTTAGCAAGGGTACAGCTGCACAGTTTTTATTTCTATGTAAAAGGTAAAACCTTTCCAGTGCACCTTATCTTGTTAACTTTAAATAATATCAGCAAGCTTCAAGGCAATGTTAAAACGTAAAGCATTCTCTCCGTCAGAAGTCATCTGAAGAGCTGTCATTCTTTTAAGTGAAATCTCAAAGTAGTTTCTGGCTCTTAGATTATAAAAACCTATGTTGCGTCATTCAACAAGCTCCATTTCCTATATTTAGAAAAGGCCTAGTATCTTGAATATACAGCAATGCCAAATCTTAAATGTTGCCAACAGGCATAACTGACATTACAGAATGTCATCTTCAAGGAAAGTGTATATTTGCTAGACCAGAAAAAAAAGGCTCAGATCAGTAATTAATCTTGAAACTGAGTTAGCTGTGTACATATACTGCCTTCTTTTATTTCAGAGGTACATCTAATATATTACGACAGAAGCATAAAGTGGAGAGAGAGCTTTGACTTATGAGAACATTTTCAAATCCCTGCTCATTCACCAGGCTTACAGGGAAAGCCTTGGGTACATCAGTATCTCTCCACCTAACTTACATCATAAGGCTGTTCTGCAGGTAACATAAAAATAAACAAATAAAAACCACTCTTAGGTTGGGAATGTGTCCCCTGAACTTGATGGTGTTTGTTTCTAAGTAAACACGCTCAAAAGCATGCTATTAAGCTCCTTGGAGAAAGGGCAGGATGCAAATTAATTAAGCAGTATCACTGAAGGCATACAGCATAAATAGCAGCACAACAGTAAGACATTTTCCTTTATGTTATAGCCACAGTTTCACACAAAACTCGGAGAGGAGAAAGGAGGTACTGAATTATAGCAGCAACTGTGAGTTTCTAGTATATGTTATTTCAAAAAGAAGTAAAAAGGCAGTTTTAAAGAATAAAACAGGGCAGTAAAGATTTCAGCAAAGAAAGAGGACACTGATAAGTACTAGCAGGTAACAGGCCACATCTAAATGACAATTTTATTTGAAGAATCACTGGCTTCTCAGTTTACCCTTACCATACTACTACTCCAGATAGTAAGGTCACAGCATGGTCCAGTAAATCACAGCATGGTCCAGGCTCATATATTCCTTCATATGCAATTTCACGCATAGCATGTAAGAACAGAAGGCTATTTCATGCAGCTTGAAGATGGTTCGCGTGTTCTTTATCTTACACAGATATTGCTCAGCTGCTCAGCCAGTGAAACCACAGCAAATAACACACACATCATAGTTCAAACAATTAAGAGCACACTTTTAATGAGGAACAGATTAACAGGACATCACTCTGTGTGTATTAACCTCAATGGCTGAGAGCACTTCAGGAACATACACTTTTTCTTCACTTTGTGGGCTCCCTGGCAAATATAACTTCTAATTAATAATGATCTTTTGTATATGGGCCACTGTATATTCATTTATTTTGAAGATTTATATCCATCCATTAAATGGTTCTCAAAGTGGCTTATGAGGAATGGGTAATATAAAAAAAAACATACCAAAAAAAATGCAACTCACATATACATGACTCAGAAACCCTTAGTCCTATGGCTGATTAGTGGAACCAAAACACTTTTCTTCTGCTCTCCAGTTCCAGGGCAAATGATAGTCAGAGCTAAGTTGGAGGGAGAGAGAGGAAGAACAAAACACCCTGCAGCTGCTCCTTAGCTAGCTAATAGATGGGAGCAGTTTGTTCTCCCCCTTTGCCATGATATTCTACCTGGAAGGTAGATGATACAACCTATCAGTAGATCTTGGCCTCTAGGCAATTGCAGAGCCCAAAGTGTGCTTCCCTTCTGCTCTACAGGCCTGAGAGCAACCATTACCTTATAAGAACACAAATAAATTCAAATGTCCTTGATAATAAAAGCCCTTTGCCATCCCTTATAGGTTACTGATTGTAATCTTCTTATCCTAAAATTTTAGTTATCCAGGTGAATCTTAAAGGGTTTTCTTGATAAATTTTGCCATCTTGCTTGGCGTGAAAATGATGGTAATTCCAGTGCTCTTCTTCAAGGGCATAAGCTCGCTAATGTTAGTAACCTCACAAATTTGTCTCCAGAATTTCTCAAAAGATGCCTTTTAAAAATCAAATAACTTAGCCGCAGTTGTATTTCTAACTGGTCTTCCAATTAAATCAAGCTGGACTAACTTGTGATCAGTTGATCCAAGTTTATTTCCAACAGCCATTTATCTTATCCTCACTAAATGCCAGCAGCAAAACAGACACTTGAATGTCTCCTGAGGGTTGAGTGACAATACAATGAACAAATTTACCACTTAGCTCACCCAGAAATAGCTAGTTCCTGCTATTGTTAGCAGTATTATTTTCTCATCTGTGTAAAAGTAATGATGACCATCGTGATTATGCAATGCTCTTTACCATGAATCAGAGCAATGTTGACAGATGACTAATGTGACAGATACATTGTTATTAGTAAAAGATGAAGATATAAGAAACCAAAATAAAACCTTTTCTAGAATATATGCAGCACAATGTTTACTCAGAAGGAGGTGCCACCATGTTCAACGGAGCTTACTCCCCAAGAAGTGTCCACTAAATTCCAGCATGGATCTCCTAGCCAAATGGAGGTGTCCTAATTCCTTTTCATAAAGGGTTCTGTAAACATGGAAGTTTTCATACATAAAACAGAAAGGATTCAGTCCGTAAAATCAAATATAAAACTTTAAAATGGCAATATATTCAAACTTACCGTTTGGTCTTCTTGTAATTTTCCAGCTGTAGCATTTGCATTTGCTTGTATCTTTCCAATTCATACTGTCCACAGAGATCCTCAAGATATAGTAAATGATTCTCCATTTCCTTAAAGCTTTCTTCCAATTGGACTGTTATAACAAAATATTCTAATATCAGAATAGGTAAACTCCACCTCCCCTCCACACTGGTGTATCTGCCAACTGGCTCCATGTAGTGATCTGTGGTCACCACTGGCACAAGAATATCTGTGCAGACGAATCCAATATCTCCTAGCACCACTGCCATAAAATCATTCTGAATTGCAGCAGCTTCCAGGCAGTGACAATTTCTTCCACCTAAAATTTCCATGGAGCAAACATATAGCCACTACTATTGTTGCCATGAATAAATCTCACAGGGAGTTTCCCCCACTTCCACTTAACAGCCATGGCAATAGGTCAGGCAAAGTGATCAAGAGAACATATGGGTATGTGTGTGTGTGTGTGAGAGAGAGTGTGAAATACAAGTTACCTGCTTCTTCATCTTCTTAATGCAACTGACTTCTCCTCCCTGTGTTAACTATTCCTCATAAGCCCCAAGGGTCTCAAGAATAAGCAGATCTCTCAGGCAACCCTAGGATAACCCCACTTTCAGGGTCTGATACTACATAGATACTGGGTAAGTTTCAAAATAGTTAGATATACTACACACTTTCATTTAAATTTTCTGTACATCATATTGCAATGCAGGTGGCATGAGAAGGTAAAGTGGCATCAAGCAGTTAATCAGAGAAGTTTTTTCTTCATCCCTTTCTTCAGCAATCCACCTTTATGTTCCCTTAGCTTCCCTGTTTCTTGGTCCCACTCAGTTTCTCAACTCTCAGACTTCATACTTAACATAGACCTTTGTCTTTGCCCTTACTTCCATCATTACATAGTCCTTCCTATGATTATACTCTGTGTGGAGCTTCTCTAGAGTATTTATCAATTGACAGCCATTTTGGATACATTACCATATGGAGGATTAGAGTTATTTGAGGAATCCCCACTTGAAGCATAGAGAGGGGGAAAGCTCACCCCTGACCATCTTGAAAACTAATAGAGAATAGAGGTACTATTCCATACCCACCCTTCCTAAATTGGAAATAACATTTATTTACTGAGCCAATCCAGGGCTTGGAAATTAACACACAGAGAGATTTTAACCAGAGCAGGAGAAAAATGGGGAGCAGGGGCGCTTATAAAACCCATTTCTCCCTTTGAGATAAGCTTTCACAAGTCCTGGAAAATCATTTCTGATCCTGAGCTGAAAAAAATTTCATCGGAAACCCTAACAAAGATTTGTATGAGCTTTAAAAAAATGTCCATCTCTAGATATGCCCTGCAATATAGAATATAGCTCCATGCGGAGTGTACTTTAAAAACTTAAATTAATGTTTAAGTGTAGGATACTGGGATACTGACAGCCATAAGTTCTGAACAAGCATTTTAAGTAACTCATTGGATGAGGGTAAAGAAACTGCAAGACAAGAAGTACCATTAGCTGAGAATTACACAAATGTGGAATGGCTTGCTTTGGATGAAGTTTCACTCCTCCGAAGGCTCAGTTTTGCAATTTGGTTCTGGAATCCAGAGTCTCTCTTGCAATCCCAGGTGGCAGTAGTGGCCAAGAATGCTTTTTATTAGCTTCAAACAATATGTCAGGTATATCTACCCATATTTTAATAGCTTCCTTGGAGTCCTACTCTGGATTGCACAATCACCTGAAGTATGGTGAGCTGGTTATTTGCTTGAGGAACTTCTTGCTATAGGATTTTTTACTGCTCATCTGATGTTTTATATTATTATTGTTGTTGTACCTTATATTTTAAAAGTAAGTTGTAAACTACCCTCTAGACCTACTGGACAAAAAGATAGGGAAGCAATATTTTAAATAAAATATTAATAAAATCTACTTCTAAATACAACATATACACAAATCAAATCTCAGTTTTAATTTGCCATCCAGGGCTCTCTTTTCAAATATATTTTCAAGAAAACTGATTAAGAATAAGGGTTTTTGAAACAATGAATCAAATTGGAAGAAATCTTGGAGTTGTGCTGGGCAGTTTGATGAAACCAGTGACCAAATATGGGGCTGCTTGAAAAAAGCAAATTCCATATTGGGCATAATTAGGAAAGAATAAAAAAACCTGCCAATATAATACTGCCTATGGTGTGAACACACTTGGAATATTGTGTACAGTTCTCGTCACCACAGTTCAAAAAAGATATTGTGGGGTTGGAAAAGGTGTAGAAAAAGGCAACCAAAATGATCAAGGATCTGGAGCAACTCCCCTATGAGGGAAGCTTACAACAGCTGGGACAGTTAAGCTCTGAAAAAAATGTGAATTAAGGAGAGACATGATAGATGTGTACCAAATTATGCTTCATGTGAAGAAAGTGGATAGGGAGACTTTTTTCTTCTTCTCCCATAGTATCAGAACCAGGTGTCATCCCATGAAGCTGACTGTTGGGATATTCAGGACAGGTTATCATTAAGCGATGGAATTCACTACCGTAAAATGTAATGATCCCCACCAATCTGGATGTTTTAAAAAGGGATTACACAAATTCATGGAGGAAAAGGTTATCAATGACTACTAGCAATGATATCTATAAACTACCTCCAGTATTAGAGGCAGTATGCCTCTGTATATCAGTTGGTGAGGAACACAACTGGGATTGCGCTATTGCCCTTGTGTTTTACTTCTGGGTTAACCAGATGCAGCTGGTTGGCCACTGTGTGAACAGAATGCGGGACTAGATGGACCTTTCAGTCTGACTCAGCATGGCTTTTAATATATTTTTACAGAACACACTTCCACTTTCAACAATCCAGTCACTTGAAAACAAAAAAACATGATGCCTGCAAAGGTAACAGTTTCTGTCTGGAATGGCAATCACATTACCAGCAAGTTCACTTGGAGAAAGATACTGTATAAATTTATTTTGCCACTTACTGGGACAGTAGGGGGGGGGGAAACCTTTTCCTATCTGCTTTTCTCCCAGTTTCATATTAATACTTAACATCCATATCACTGACGTAATACATTTGCTTTCCAAACATACCCATTTATTAGTTTGAAAAGCTGAGACACATGTACAAAAATCTGGCAATGTACAGATCAGCGAGTTACCATTATTTGAAATAACAGTGCAAACCTATACATGTTTATTTAGAATTAAGTCTCATGGTTTCTAGAGGAGTTTACTCCAAAATAAGTCTGTATAGTATTATAGCCATAGTCCTGTTTTAAGATACACTCAGCTGTTCTTAACAGAGAAAATTAATAAAGCCAAAAAATAAAAAATGAATTTTATAGTCTATCCTCCAGACAGTAATTTCTGAAAAAGTAGTCATTGTGTATCCCCTAGTGGACACTCTAAACAATGCAGCCAGTACCCATTTCAACTAAATTTACTATGAGATACTTGCCAGCAGTAATCCAAAATAATCTGGAAAGCACAATCTTGGGGAAGGTGAAATGATGTTATTATTTGGCAGTTTGTGTATTTTTTTACACAAAAGGAAGTGTCACTATCTGTTAAAACCTAATCCAGGTTTCTAAACAGTGATGCAGTTTGAATTTCTCCGACCTGACAAAGACCAGGGATTACTAGGAAATTGACAGGAGTGTAATTTATATTTCTAGCACCAATTGCACATTATGCCAAGAAATCAATGATCTATGACTTAGTGTGCTTTTTAAAAAAGAAAAGAATAAGAAACACTAAATGCAGATGTTGAATGGTGGTACTAACTTGATCAGAGAAAAGTATTTAACTCTTTCTTTGCACTATTTTCCTGATCTAAACTGACACTCCTTCAAAGCTATCTCATCTGCCAAGAGGAAAGACACACACAGCTATTTCATGCCTGTATTTCCCCCCTCCACAATGCAAATACAGTTTGTTTGGGAAGTGTGCAGGACATGTTTAAGACTTGGGTAGCCTCCCCTAACCAGATGCCTTCCAGATTATTTGGAATACAGCTCCCATCATCCCTGACTATTGGCTGTGATGGCTGGGGCTGATGGGATATGTAGCCCAAAACACCTGGTACCAGGTTGGGGAAGGCTAGATTAGTGAAACAGTATGACAGAATTGATTAAACAACTTTACCCCCCTCCCAGCATTTGCTTAAAACAAGCTTTGAGTGATCAATTAGGGATCTGTCAGTGCAATATGGAGTTTGGCCTCAAAATAGGTGATTAAAAGGAACCAGATTTATCAAGACAGCACAATAACAGGGGCAGGAACAGTAATGTGTATGCAATATGCATATTTGCTCAGAAGTTCCTTTTTATTCACTCAGACTTGTTCTCAATAAGGGCATACAAATAGATAGAAGTTCCCCATTAATTGGCAGAAAGTGTGATGAAGTGTTGAACGTGGCCCTGGGCTAGTTGCTGTCTCTATACTTAACTGACCTCACAGTATTGTTGCAAGCAACCCCTCTAAGAGAGAGTCTAAGCATAATCAGAAGGTTTCTAGCCAAAATACTGAAGTATACATAGAAGTCATTCATCCTAGAATTCTCATGAAAGCTAAGATGTTTCCTTTCTTCAAAACTAGGTTTGATACAGCAAGAAATTAAACATAATTTTTAAAACCTCTGAAACAACTACTCTATAATCCATTTTCTCAACTCTACTCAAGAATTGTTAGAACAAGTGGCACCTGCAACAAAATATTGCAGTGTGAAGTGCAGTTAGCCAATCATGCCTTCTTTGATAATTCTCCATTCCCCCAACCCAGGTGTTTCATTTTTTTTCCTGTCGCCCAGACACTCAGCATTTTGTGGCTACTGAGCATGCTTAGTTCTTATTGAGCTATTTTGGGCACTCCCTGCTTAGATTTTCCCCCCTAATTTTTTTTTGTACTTCTGAAAGCCTTGATTCCCACAAGTATATCAATACTTTCCTCTTGTTTCTCACTGGTCCCAGTTATTGAGGCCCGAGGATGTGGACAAGGTGCTTGGCCAAGTCCGGTCGACCACCTGTGTGCTTGACCCTTGCCCCTCGTGGCTCATTACATCAAATAAGGAGGGGATCGCCGGCTGGGTCCAGGAGGTTGTAAATGCCTCCTTGAGAGAGGGAGTGGTGCCGGCCTCTTTAAAAGAGGCGGTAATTAGACCACTCCTGAAGAAGCCTAATCTGGACCCGGAAGATGTTAACAACTACAGGCCGGTGGCTAATATCCCTTTCCTGGGCAAGGTGCTTGAGCGGGTGGTTGCAGGACAACTCCAGGCACTCTTGAATGAAACGGATTATCTAGATCCATTTCAATCGGGTTTCAGGCCTGGTTTTGGAACGGAAACTGCCTTGGTCGCCCTGTGGGATGACCTCTGTCGGGAGAGAGACAGGGGGAGTGCGACCCTGTTGGTTCTCCTGGACCTGTCAGCGGCCTTCGATACCATCGACCATGGTATCCTTCTGGATAGGTTGTCTGAGCTGGGAGTTGGAGGTACTGCGTTGCAGTGGTTCCGCTCCTACTTCGATGGCCGATTCCAGAAGGTGGTGCTGGGGGATTATTGCTCTGTGCCGTGGCTCCTAAGCCATGGGGTTCTGCAGGGCTCTATCTTATCCCCTATGCTGTTTAACATATACATGAAGCTGCTGGGGGAGGTTATCCGGAGATATGGACTGAGGTGTCATCAATATGCGGATGATACCCAGCTCTACCTTTCCTTTTCATCAAACCCAGGTGAGGCAGTGACTGTTCTGAACCAGTGCCTGGGCACGGTAATGGACTGGATGAGGGCTAACAAACTGAGACTCAATCCAGACAAGACGGAGGTACTGTTAGCGGGTGGTTAATCTGTCCGGCGAGGTGATGTTTGCCCTGTCCTGGACGGGGTTGCACTCTCCCTAAAGGATCGGGTCCGTAGTTTTGGGGTGCTCTTGGATCCAGAACTGTCACTTGAGGCACAGGTGAACTCAGTGGCAAAGAGCACCTTTTATCAGCTTAGGTTGATATACCAACTACGCCCTTATCTGGACAGAGATAGCCTAGCTACAGTTACCCATGCTCTGATAACGTCTCGCTTGGATTACTGCAATGCGTTATACGTGGGGCTGCCTTTGAAAACGGTCAGCTGGTACAAAATAGGGCAGCAAGGTTACTAACAGGGACTGGCCGGTGAGATCACATTACGCCAGTCCTTTTCCAGCTTCATTGGCTGCCAGTCCAGGTCCGGGCCCAATTCAAAGTGCTGGTATTGACATTTAAAGCCCTAAACGGTTTGGGGCCAGGTTATCTGAAGGAACGCCTCCTCCCATATGTACCTACCCGGACCTTAAGATCATCTACAGGGGCCCTTCTCCGTGAGCCCCTGCCAAAGGAAGTGAGGCAGGTGGCTACTAGGAGGAGGGCTTTCTCCGCTGTGGCACCCCGGTTGTGGAACGAGCTCCCCAGAGAGGTCCGCCTGGCGCCTACACTGTACTGCTTTCGTCGCCAGCTGAAGACCTTTTTATTCACTCAGTATTTTAACACTTAATTTTAACTTAAATTTAAATTTTACTGTTTTAACAATGTATTTTAATCTTATATCAACTTTGCTGTGTGGTTTTATCCTGGTTGCGCTTTTTATACTGTATTTTGTAATTGTGTTTTTAACCTGTTGGGTGTTTTATTGTGGTTTTAATTTTTGTGAACTGCCCAGAGAGCTTCGGCTATTGGGCGGTATAAAAATGTAATAAATAAATAAATAAATAAATAAATAATAAATTTTGGCTACAATCATCATGCAGCAGCTGAGTTCACTGCTAAAAAGACTAATGGCTCTTAAAGAAATTTTAAACCTTAGTCATCCAGGTGGATGCCCTTCATTGGAGGACTGATGGGGAGAGGTATGACCCTGCTGATTCTCCTAGACCTCTCAGCAGCCTGCAATACCACTTAGAACAATTTCCTTCTGGCAACTCTCTAAATTAGGACCTGGCAATTGCTACTTTACAGTGGCTCCTGTCCATTCTAGAGAGTTGTTCCTTGAAGGTTGTGCTGGAGACCCTTTGGTGTGACGGATGCCTGAGGTTTCCATTTTATCCCCCAAACTGTTATAAATCTACATGAAACCACTGGGAAAGATCATCCAAAGATTTGGCCGAAAAGGTCATCAATATGCTGACAACACCATCAACAAACCCTAGAGAAGTAGAAGACACTCTGAACCAGTGTCTCGAGGCAGTATTGAGATAGATGGTGAACAACTTGAAAAGAGTTAAAACAAACTCTTTAACAGAAACCTTGTCATGATGAACCAATAAGGTCCCTCTTCAACACAGGAGAGGGTGATCACAATTTGGTGTGCCTGCTTGATATCTAATTGATAGTCCTCATGCAGATTCAATAACTCATGCAAAGGCAGTCGGTTTACCCTGCTCACGTATCCCAGTGACTCATAAATTACAATGACAAGATTGAATTTCAGGTTCGTTAAGCTCAGTCTTCAAAATATTAGATCTCTGCAAACCAAACAACACAGTTCCATCAGTCCCTGGTTTATCTTCTGGCTGTGAAACTCTAGTTTCCACAGCATCTAGCCTCACAGACATTTTGTCAACAGAATCTTGTAAAATTTTCATAGAGGCTTTGATCATTTTTAAATCACCAGCGAGAGCTCTAAGTAGTGTCATAACTTTGCCCTTAGATTCTTCAAGCAAAACCATTGTTGCCCCAGCAGTAGGGGGTGGGGGAGGAGTTGGCACAACTTTCCCCCTCTCACCTTCTTTGTTGCCATCAGGCTGAACAAAACAAAACAACAGCACATAGTTGGCAAAGAAAGAAAGGAAGATTTCCCACAAGTGAGAGATTGAAATTAGGCAATTACAAGGATTATGAGGCAGAAGATGCAGGAGCAAACCAAAACACAACTGAGAATTCCTTTGAGGCTGCACTTAAAGAAAGTTTGGAAACTTCAATTGGTTCAAATTGCTGCCACCATGATGTTGGTAGACACAAGGTAGTTCAATAATAAAAACCTTATCCTACAGTATTTTAAGTTGCTACCAATTTATTTCCAGTTTGAATTTAAGGTGCTTCTTTTGATTTTAAAGACTTATACTGTCTGGGACCCAGTTATATAAAGGACCACCTTGGCCCATATGGACCTCCTCATGCTTAAGATCATCTTCTCCAGTCTCCTTTTAAATCAGACTCATGAGTGCCAGACAAAGGGCAATTTTTGCAGTAGCACCTCTGTTATTAAACTCCCCACCCTGAGAAAATCCCAGGAAAACCCAGCAAACCCCTCCATCTGCACTTCTAAATGCACCCCAAAACATTCTTATTCAGGAAAACCATTTATATTTGGTCTTTATTTGTGCAGGCTGATTCATTACTATAAGTTCAGCTCTACTGCTTTAACATTTCTGTTTTTATGTTTTTCGCAAGCTGCCTTGGGGTATTTTTTCCTAAAAAGTGAGGATACGTCTATTAAATAAATAAAGCAAACACAACTTACTCAAGCTAGCTGTTGTGGATTCCAAATCTGCTAAAAATACTGGAATTTGCTGGAGCTGTTCCTGAAGGTCTAAGAGACTACTTCTTTTCTTCTCCCAGTGGGCAGAAAGCATCACAACTTCACTATCCACCAGCTGCAATGTTTAAAACCAAGAATAAAACTAATATTATTAAATTTGTTACAACCTACTTTCAAGCCTCTGAACAAGCTGACAAGCCAGATATTAGCCAAAAAAATGACTTCGTAAGCAGTAGATTTGTGTTCACAATGGCCAGCTATATTTAATAACAACTGAAAATGTCAGCCGTGTCTAATTTACAGCAATTACTTCCATGGGACTTAGAAACAATGATCTTTTTTAAAAAAGGAAAGACAAATAAGTATTTCAAACTCAAGACAAAAACACTCTAGATCAAAAATAGTGTATTATTTTTCCACTTCTGCAACTATATTATCTAAGAAGTATACCTACCCATAGTCTTTCCATAAGTAAATCAGTGCTATTTACTTTGATTACAATCAGGTCAATTTAACATCAACTAGAATTGTTTTCGTTATTGCTGTATTACATAGTCTATTCAACCAACTCTTATCCATTAGTGTATTCACATCTTTCCTGCTACAATCACAAGCTTCAGACATCTGTCTTTAGCAGTATTGGGTAATAGGTTTAATTCAGAATATAAGTTTAAATTCAACTCTATTATATATATTAAAAAGGATCAAATAAAAATGTGTGTCAATTAAGCAATTATTTCTACTACTCATTTTAAAGTTTACAAAACCTTCTATTGAAAATTAATTGAGGGGCAAGGGGCGTGCTGCTACCCTGTTGCTCTTACCGGAATGTTTCGTGGCTTTTGATACCGTTGACTATGGTATCCTCCTGAATCGACTTCATACAATGGGTATCGATGGCACTGTTCTTCGATGGTTCTGGTCCTTTATGCAGGGTTGGATTCAGAGAGTTTTGGGGAATTGCTCATTGCCCCCCTGGGGTGTCACAGGCTGTGGGGTAATGCAGGGCACTATTTTGTCCGCATTGCTTTTAGCATACATATGAGACTGTTGGGAATGATCATTAGAGATTTGGAGTGAAGTACCAATAATACACTGAGGATATCAAACTCCATTTCTCTGTAATGTCTGAATTTGAGAAGGATGTGCAAGCCTTGGATCAGTGTTGGATGAGGGTCAATAAACATAGTCTGAATCCTAGCAAGCTGAAGGTGTTGTGGGTGAATGGTTTGAGTCTCCAGGAATTGGGTCAGCAGCCTGTTCTGGATGAAAGTTGCACTCCCCTGAAGGAGCAGGGGCATAACCTGGATCAAGAAGCTGCTCCTTGATCCAGCACTGTCATTGGAGTTGCAGGTGTCTTCAGGTTATGACTGGGAGTGTCTTTTATCAGATTCAGCTGGTAAGTTAGCTACAGTCATTCCTTGATATGGAGAGCTTGGCCACTGTAGTCCATACACTGATAATCTCAAAATAAGATTATTGCAATACATTTTATGCTTAACTTCCCTTAAGTTTGGTCTGGAACCTGCAGTTGGTTTATCGCCAGCATATTACACTATGCTGAGGAAACTGTGCTAGCTGCCTACAAAATACTTGGCCAGTTTTAAGATCTTTGTACTTGTTGTCAAAGTCCTAAACAACTCAGAACTAGGATACTTAAGATATTGCCTGATCCCCTACCAACCTAAGTTGCTCAGGAGATACCCTCTTTGTGGTGCCTAAGATATCATAGGTCTGGTTCATGATGGCTCAAAATGGGGCCATTAGTATTGCAATACTCAATCTCTGGAACTCCTGACCAGTACAAATTAGAAAGGCATCAACCCTTCTGCGTTTTTCAGGCCTTTTAAAATTTTACTTGTTCTAACTGTCGTTCCCAGAATAGTAATCTTGTCTTGCCTGCTCTAGTCTTTTAGCTTTTGTGCAGTATTTCATAGTTTTATACAGAACTGTCTGCATATCACTTAGAAATTTATTTTTAAGCAATTCATATATATCAATAAATAAGTAAATAACATTTTTACATATTTGCCATTCTGCAAATAGCTAAGGCAGCCAACAACATAAGGATGAATTTTATACAGTCTTCTATTTCACTGTTGAGATGGGATTTTAAGAAGCCCTCCAAGCTCACTTCAAAAGAACTTCACCAGCATCTTTGTCATCTAGCTGTACCAAAACTGATGCAATATGTTCCATATGGCCAGTGCCTGTTAACGATAGTGCTATTGTAGTTTCTGAACAGAGGTAGCTCCATGTACAATGCATCGCAAAAGTGTAAACAAGCGTGGATAACTGTAGTTTGGCTCTCCTTGTCTAGGAGATGTTGAGCTGGCATACAAGCTGCACTTAGTGGAAGGTGTTTCACACCACAAAGACACCTGAGTCTCCAAAGATAGGGCTCAATCTGAACTGTGAACCTGACCTTTCGGGGAATACAACCCTACCTAGAACAACTGAATATCACTTTCCACTTCAGATGAATCACCCACTCACAACACCTTTGTCTTACCTAGATTGTCCTTTAGTTTGGCCCCCATTAAGTACATTACTGATCATGGACAACACTTCAGCACTTCCACAGCTTCAGTTGAGTTAGATGCATGTTAAACTAACTGCCTGTATTTACACAAACATATACAAGGAGAGAAATGGAAGTGTGATGCTTAGCACAGAATAATATGAATTGTGCTGGTTCCTGCAAACAGATATGTCCATATTCATGGAGAATGTACATTGCATAGATGTACATTTTCAATACACCTATAAACATTTAGAATTAATAATTTTGGGGGGACTTGGAGAAAAGGTAAGACAAAATGTAATATGAAAAGCACTTGCACAAGTGAAAATGTCTATCAGCAGAATTAAAATTTTGCATATGCACTTGCTTCTGGAACAGGTTTAACAGCAAGCATGTTACTGCATGCCATACAATAGTATAGTGACTAATATTATTTTAATATTGTATTGGTTTTATATGCTCTTTTAATTAATTGTATGTATTATATTGTTTTTAGTGTTGTTCCCCGCCTCGATCCAGAGGCAGGTAAAAAATGTATTATTATTATTATTATTATTATTATTATTATTATTATTATTATTATTATTATTATTGGCTTACTTGAAACGGAAGCTAAATGTGTTTGGTTACATACTATTTCTGCAGATAAGATGCAAGAAAATATGTAAACTGATATATATTGCATATTTTTTATAAATATATTGGTTTGGATCCCAATTTAGTCATGTTTAGAATAGACCCAATGAAATCAATGAGACTTAAGTTAGTCATCCATGGCCTTAATCTGTATGTTGCCAATTAAAACAAGACCTGAGATACTAAACTTAAACATTTAAAAACTTGAACTCTCTAAAAATCATCAGCATTTAAGATTCTAACTAACATATGCTATATGGAGAACACTCAGATGAAAGGTGTTGCCTTCCTGAATGTCAAATCCCTAAATTCCAAAGAGTAATTTTTAAATTAAAAAAGTTTGCATATTAGTTTTGGTAAATATTTACCTCTCCAGCTTTTGCAGATTCTTTTGCTCCTCTGTGAAGAGCTGCCCATGTATCTTCATACCTTCACAAAATAAAATAAGTGATAATATTGGAGCTTATATTTAAGCTTATACTTAAGATGATGGCCACAAGCATACCCAACTGTGCTGAACTGAAGTGCTTATTATTTACTGTAAAGAAGAAAGATAGTCCTTTGACAATGGGCCAGTTTATAATGCATTCAACACATTTGTAGCACCTCTGCTTTATTTTGTTAAGCACTCCACAAAACTGCAGTAATTAAGCTTAAAAAAAACACAAGCTGGCTGTCAGAATTTTATAGAGAGCCTAACAGCAAAAACATATGCACTGAGACTTAGGCCTTAGCTAGACCTAAGGATTATCCCAGGCAAATGAAGGGGTCGTCCCTGCCTGCTCCCAGTGTCCCCTGTGCGTCATTTGGATGCAGCACAGGGATGATCCCGGGATATAGGCCTAGTCTAGCCATGGCCTTGCTCTCAGGAAACTGTGTTTAAGATTGCAACTTAAGATCACTGTGAAATTCAGTACCAAGAAAATACATGCTTATACCAAGAAGCCTCCCTCTGGCATTTGAGAATTACCGGTGTTCATACTTTTCAAGCTCTTCTCAGAAACAATGAGGTCTACAAATCTGAGGTAATAAACAACACATGCTTTAAATCCTTAGGTGGTCACTTGCCCAATATGGTTAAACAAAAAAACTATCAATTTGGAGAGTTTGCAAATGTATGGTTACACCAAACAATTTCAAGAAATAAGCCATATTTCCAGGAAAAAAATGTAAATGAAAGCATATGAAATGCGCCTTTCTGAAAAACAGTAAGATTTCCCAATCTGAACCAAAACTGTTTAAGAATGCTACCTACACTGCAAATATTAGTTTGTGCTTTAGTCATCCAATGAGATTAACAAAATAAACTGCAATCCTATACTCACTCCACTGAATTCAGTGTGACTTATTCTGTGTAGATTTGGCTAGGACTGCACAATTTTATACACACATACATGGGAGTAAGTTGAATATATTCAATGAGAATAGCGTTAGATGGCACAACAGATTCCCTGGAGAATGATATTGGCATTTTGCTAGTGGTTCCTTATGCTAGCACAATTTAAAACTTTAAAACCACATAAAACCAAAGTAAGTTAGTCCAGAGAAGGCTTGTCTAAAGAGATATGTTTTTAGAAGGCGTTTAAAAGATATTACATTTTCCGCCTTCTGAACCACACGAGGGAGGGTTTTCCCAAGGGTGGGTGCCGCTACAGAGAAGGCCCGCTGTCGAGGTGCTTCATGACAACATTCTCTTTGTCTCAGAATGACAAGCAGGGCCTCCTCTGAAGATCGTAAATGTCGCCTGGGTGTGTATAAGGGAAGGCAGTCTGCTAGGTATCCTGGTCCCAAGTTGTTTAGGGCTTTGTCAGATAATAGCATTACCTTGTACATGGCTCGGTAGCTAACAGGCAGCCAATGCAGTTCTTTTAACACTGGTTTTATGTGAGCAGAGCTAGGCATCCCAGTGAGCACCCTAGCTGCTGTGTTCTGCACAAGCTGCAGCTCCCGAAATACATACATGAGTAGCCCCACATAGAACGCATTACAGTAGTCTAATCGTGAGGTTATCACACAAGAATGAATTTACCTGCTCAGCAGAACTAATCCAGCAGAAAACTCTGGCAAACATTGTACTGTCCTGTAATAAAAATTATAAGAATGTATTAGAGTGCAGAAATCCTACAAGGCTACTTAAATTAATGATTAGAATTGCCAAAACACCGGTTTAACCACCAGGTTGCAAGTATTAACAGTGTCTAGGGCAATCATGTAGGGAGATTTTTTTTTTTTGCAATAAACACTACAGTTTTTCCTACAGTTAACTACATCCAATTAAAATATTCTAAAATATTTTTGGTTTCCTTTGATGCAGCAGGGCTCTGCTGCTAATATATTAGTAGTTTATTATTTACAGTCTACCAACTACAAACATACCGAATTTAAAAAATGAACTGAAAATAAAGCACACAGAAATTTAAGACCAGAATCATGAAACAATCATAGTGAGACGGATCTGGACAGCTTCATTAAAAATTTTTTAGCAACTTGCTCTGTAATTAAGATGTTAGAACCCTCAAACAAAATAATCAGCAAGGACACTAAGGACTGCTCAGGAAATGTTGCGTAATAAGATAAATCAAAGTTTCTCTAGCCCTTTGATAAAAACTACAACTGAGGAAGACACACAGAACAGACTCCACCTCTCCACTGGTGCAAGGGTAATGTCTGCTGTTAACTGATATATCTACCACCTAGAAGTTTAGAGGGTGGAACGTTACAATGAACCAAAAAGAAATAAAGTGTACATAAAAATATCCAACAGTACCTCTGTTTACTTATTTTGGTTTCTCTTGATTTGTCACCTAAAGTCTTCAACCTAGAAAAACACAGCAAAAGAGAAGACTTTTCATTTGTTGTACTCCAGCTGTAGAACACCCTCCCCAAAGAACATCACACAGCACATACTTTATAACCATTTAGATATCATTTTTATTACGTTCATCATTTTAATAAGCATATACTTTAAGCCCTGGTAATGACAGTTTTTCAGTCTGCTCTTTTGTCTAGTTGAGTACAGTTGTGTTGTTTTTTATTGTTTTTTAATTGTTTTGGATTTAAAAATGCTTTATGAACTGCCTTCAGATGTTTTATGATGGGGGATGCATAAATGTCTTAAATGAAAACATTATATAATAAAACCGATAACTTCAACAGCTCAATTCAAACATCCCGCTGCCTCATCTCCAAAGCCAGTGTGGACATCAGAGAAAGCAAAGCCCAAATCGAGTTATTGAGATACGGTTTAATTAGGCAAGTAGGCTTTGGCATTCAGATGCAACATCTGAACAGTATTTATAGTCATTGTTAATAGGGACTGCGTCTGAAAGAAAAGAATTAGGAACAACAAATAACCTGAAACTACGAAATTGATCTAACTAGCTGACCACAAACAACTGGCAACAACTGAGTGTCTTGTTAAAAAAAAGTATTTGATTTAGATCAGTGAATCATCTAGAGCTATCGTTTCTGGCAAGATACAAGATCTGTGAAGCAATGATAAATTCCATGAGAAACTCTGCTGTTATTAGTTCCAAGGGGGGGGGGGGAAACAGCTGGAATTCCCCACCTCAACCTGTATTGAAGAATAAAGCAGGACTCAACTTTCTGACATTCTTTCACTTTGATAAATAAGTAAAAGCTACTCTTTCCACGTTTCCCACAAAACAATCACTCATATATGCTTTTTTGTAGATATAACACAGCAATTGTAGGAACTGAGTCCATGTCATAGCTGCCATCATGTCATTATTCTACTCTACAATAAGTAATTTCATTAACGTCTCCTGCCTTTTGCCACTGTCATTAAGGTTTTTTCTATTAACAGGATGTCATTCAGTACTCATTTTCGTTTTCACTTGAGAGCACAGAATGTATCTCTCACTACTTTTGCATGTCAACTCTTGTACTTCAAATTATTAAATAAAGGGGTCCACAATTTTTATTTAGACCTAGGGCTGTAGTAAATCATCTCAGAAGTTCAAAGTCACTTTACAGATGGCTGCTATTTCATCTTCTTTAGCCTGAAATAACATCAGCAGAACCTGTGCTTTTGTAGATACTGAAAAAAGTGTAAGTAAAACACTGAAAGATGCCTATGGTATCCTATATTGCTGCTGTGCCTCTGCTAGTTCTGTTGCATCAGCAGAACAGACCACTAGCGCAACAGGAACTAGTAGTTACTGAAACAGCTTCAAAAACGAGCGAAAACTCATGTCCAGGACAGGTCAGCACAGCTCCCTTCTGAGAACTCCGCTGACCTGCCCCATTCCAGAAAAAAAATATGTTGCCACTTGTTTTTGGTTGTTCCGTCAGTTCTGCATGCACACAAACAGTGAGGGATACTGCCCTATAGCTGTATAGGTATATTCTCTTTAAAATTCTGCATTGTCTGTTTTAAAATTCTGCATTGTCTGTTTTACATTTTAACTGCCATAGAGTTGATGTACAAACACGAAGGATGGGATGATCAAATACGATTTCAATGGTAAGGAGTGACATTCTGCAATGAGTGGAATAGTCTTTAAAATAAGTATCATCAACACAACAAAACAAAGAGGGCCTATCACATTATAGCCTTCGTGCAAGTACTCAAGCTAGGATTGGTGAAGTAAATTATAATGCATAAAAAGAATAAATTGAGGTCCGCTCATGATTCACACCTGGGTATGCCAATAGGGTCCAGTTTTTCATTAAACCCACATGTAGACAATCGCATAATTTGATCCCACATTTGGTTTTAATCAAAAGAGTGATTTAAAGCAGCCATGTGAACAAGAACTGTAACAATGGAAACAGCATTCGTAAGACATGAAAATGATAATCTTCTCACAAAGAACTAAATTCTGCTGCCAATTTTTTAAGCCTGATGGTAAAGTCACATGAGCTGCATACTGGAAGATGGAAGGCTACAAGTTACAGAAGAACTACATCAGGTTGTAAAAGCTGAGGAGAGAGGAAAAGGGAACCTATTACCTTGGTTGGAACTGTTATTCCAAGGAGATGAAACCATACTGTAGGTAATGTACTCTAATCTCAGATTAGCTGCCCTTTTGCAAAAGCTTCAAAAAAGTGGGGAAACAGAGTGGAGGAATTTGCACTCTCTGAGAACCAGTTTGAGTATGAATCAACAAGTCTAAATTAGGCTTAGCAATTTGGGAAATCAGAACCAGGACATCACTATTATTCAAGGTTAATAAATCCATAATAATAGAATGTGTTTTTGTGAAGGTCCACACATGCAAAAGAGCAACACCCCCTTCTTATAGATCTTTTTGCCCAAGTTAACCACCCCATGCAGCATTATTTGTGACAACATACTCAAGAGAGAAATAAAATCTCAGAGCATAAGATTCCAGTACCTACACATGTTTGTTTGATGAAGTAGGACTCTTGCCCACATAAGCTGAAGTCGCCATGCATTTCTTACAGCCCTGCCCAATACACTCAGAACTTCACCCCACTGTGTTCATTGGGGCTTGAGCTCCCAACGAAGCGTGCCAAGGACTACAGCCTTCGGGTTATGTCCAGTGGGTTGCATCCAATGTCAGTCTGATTTAAATCCCATTCATGGCAATGGGGTCTACTCTAAGTAGGACAAACACTGGATACAACGCTTCGTCTTCAAGTTGCCTCGGGTTCCTGTTGTTGGATTGTTTGTTAGCGCAGACTGAGGCGGCTGGTGGTGCTACTTCTGGAATGCGTCTTTACAGGACCGCGGAGATAAACCGCGCGGCGCTAACGCCCCACAGCCCGTCTGTCATGAGCGGAGCCCTGAGAGGAGCCTGCGCTTTCTCAGCCCCACTTCGCCCCTTCCCCACCAGCCCTGTCCGCCCGCGCCCCCCTTCCTTCAACGGGTCAGGGACCCACAGCAACTTTCTCGCGGCGGCCGTTACTCACCCTGAGGTCAAATCCTGCTGGACGCTGAGGAGCCGCTCGCGCAGGCTCTCAAACATCTTCCCCCTCCGGCTCGCGCGCGCACTCCGCTCCAGCACTTGGACGCACAAGCTGGAAGGCTCAAGTTCACTGCGGCACCCGGGAAGCACGGGACACCGCGGGAGGGGCGGAGCTTCTAACGTACGCCCGACAGGAGACCAACCTAACCGTCGACCGTTCCTTCACGCGCTACGCCTGTCAACAGAAACCCCGCCCACCCGGGGCCGCCCTATCCAACCGTTCGTCAGAGGAAGAAGGGAGGAAGAGAAGGCCTGCAGGGCCATAGAGGTATAAATAGTATAGAGAACATTATAGCACTGCCTGGATAGGGAATTTCCGGGTTTCCGTGAGAGAAACCATCTCTCCTGAAGTGGAAGTGGTACCTGCCCATAGAAATGAATGGAGAAATCCAGGAATTTCACAACCTGTAAGTGAATAAGCACCATGTGTCGTCCCGCCAAAACGAACCTCCAAAATATATCAGCAAGTAGAGGAGTTGCTGCCGTTTCTAACTCAGGGCTTAACTGTGTGAAAATGTTGATATATTTCTTTTAAGACTATGTGTCACTCTACACTTTTGATCAATTTGTGTCTACGTTGGTAGCTAGCGTTCCCTTTCGTCATGCGCAAGCTCGCGCGATGACATCAGCACGTGGTTCACACCTCCTATAAATTGCCGATGGAACAGAGCTGCTGTATGAGAAAGTATATTGTGGTGTAGTAGCTAGGTGAAGGGAGCGAAGGATGGTAGCGTTTTAATGGAGGGGTTTGGTACTATGTATGCATTAGGGGGATGTTGGTATAGGTACTCGAACCGTGTATGAAGCTGTAGTATTGTTAGTGAAATAGATGATGCTAAATATTAATTTATGCTGTGATCTTCATCTTACTGTAGCTGTTTGATGATAAGATTTAAAGTCAATCTACTTCATTGACTTAGAAATAGCTAGCTGATGGATTATCATCATACTGTTTTCTACTTCAACAACATCCCTGATAAAAGTGTTACAGGGCAAAATTAGAATAAATTGATGTGGACAAATCTGGCCCATAAAATATGATGTTTTTATGTTCCATGAATAGTTCTATGAACTGTTCAAAGTAATGCACATACATTGTCTCAGTGATCTTTTATCCCTAGTGATCTCAGTAGCCACTTATTATAGATATTGAATTATATTTGCCTAAGGCTCCCTAGTGAGCTGATGGAACTGGGAATTTCCCGGCTCTTAGCCAGCTCCTGTATAAATATCTAATATCTATATTGCTTTATTAGAATTTAATAGAGCAGAGAGTATACTTCTACTTAAAGATACAGTAATGTAATGTTGGGAATTACTTTTAAAGTAGGAAGCTGTATTGAACTTGAGACTCTTACTTCTAAATAAACATGCATAAACTTAAACTATAGCCAGCATGTTTTTTTCATAATATGGTATACTCTTGCATACCAGTTCCGTGCTTGGAAAGAGAGATCAGCAGGATGTACATAAGAACATAAGTGCCATGCTGGATCAGATCAAAGATCCATCTAGTCCAGCACTCTGTTTACACAGTGGCTAACCAGCCATCAACCAGGACTGAACAAGCAGGACATGGTACAGCAGCACCCTCCCACCCATGTTCCCCAGCAACTGGTGCACACAGGCTTACTGCCTTGAATACTGGAAATAGCACACAACCATCAGGGCTAGTAGCCACTGATAGCCTTTGCCTCCAGGAATTAATCCAACCCCCTTTTAAAGCCATCCAAATTGGTGGCCGTCACTACATCTTGTGGTAGTGAGTTCCATAATTTAGCTATGCACTGTGTGAAGAAGTCCTTTCTTTTATTTGTCCTGGATCACCCACCAATCAGCTTCATGGGATGACCCCAGGTTCTAGTATTTTGAGAGAGGGAGAAAAATGTCTCCCTATCCACATTCTCCATACCATGCATAATTTTGTACATCTCTATCATGTCTCCCCTTAGCCTCCTTTTTCTGAGCTAAATAATCCCAGTTGATGTAACCTTCCCTCGTGGGGGAGATGCTGCAGCCCCTTAAACATTTTAGTTGCCCTTTTCTGCACTTTTTCCAGCTCTATAAGGTGTGAAAGGTGTGGTGACCAGAACTGTACACAGTATTCTAAGTGTGGTCGTACCATAGATTTGCATAAAGGCGGTAGGATACTGGCAGTTTTATTCTCAATTCTTTTTCTAATAATGCCTAACATGGAGTTTGCCTTCTTTATAGTGGCTTCACACTGGGTGGACATTTTCATCGAGCGGTCCACCACAACCCCAAGATCCCGTTCTTGTTCGGTCACCGCCAGCTCAGATTCCATTAAGTTATACTTGAAGTTGGGTTTTTTTGCCCCAATGTGCATCAATGTGCATCAATTTGCTTACATTGAACTGCATCTGCCATTTAGGTGCCCACTCTCCCAGCTTGGAGAGATCCCTTTGGAACTCTTCACAATCGCTTTGTGTTTTAACAACCTTAAATAATTTGGTATTGTCGGCAAACTTGGCCACTTCACTGCTCACTCCTAATTCCAGATCATTTATGAACAAATTGAAAAGAATTGGTCTCAATACCGATCCCTATGGGACCCCACTATTTACTTCCCTCCATCGGGAGAACCAACCATTTATTCCTACACTCTGTTTTCTGTTCTTTAACCAGTTACTGATCCAGAAGAGGACCTCTCCTCTTATTCGATGCCTACTAAGTTTATTCAGGAGTCTTTGGTGGGGGACTTTATCAGAAGTCTTTTGGAAGTCCAATTAAACATTGTTCACTGGATCACCCTTGTCTACATGTTTGTTGACACTCTCAAAGAATTCTAGTAGATTAGTGAGACAGGAGTTGCCTTTGCAGAAGCCATGTTGATTCTTCTTCAGCAGGACCTGCTCTTCTATATGCTTACTAATTTTGTCTTTAACAATGCTTTCAACCAATTTACTTGGAACAAATGTCAAGCTAACTGGCCTGTAATTTCCCGGATCCCCCCTGGATCCCTTTTTGAAAATTAGTGTTACATTGGCCATCTTCCAGTACTCTTTTACAGAGGCTGAGCTTAGGGACAGATTGCATATTTTTGTAAGGAGGTCCGCAAATTCATATTTGAGTTCTTTGAGAACTCTAGGATGGATACCATCTGGGCCTTGTGATTTATTTGCTTTCAATTTGTCAATAAGGTTGAGAACTTCACCTTTTGTCACCACTATTTGCCTCAGTTCCTCAGACTCCCTTCCTGAAAACATCAGTTCAGGCACAGGCATCTGTCCTGTATCCTCTGCAGTGAACATGGATGCAAAGAATTCATTCAGCTTCTCTGCAATTTCCCTGTCCTCCTTTAGTACATCCTTACCTTCATTGTCATCCAACAGTCCAACTGCTTCCCTAGCTGGTTTCTTGCTTCTGTTATTTTTAAATAATTCTTCGTTGTTGGACTTGATATTATTAGCGGTGCTCTTCAAAATGCTGCTTTTGGGGGGCATCTCTTATTGTTTGCTTGCATCTCCTTTGTGCCAGCTTGTGCTCGGTTTTATTTTCCTCACTTGGGCAAGACTTCCCTTTTTTGAAGGAAGCCCTCTTTTCTTCAATAGCTTTTTTTGACACTGCTTGTTAACCATGCTGGTGACCTCTTGCACTTGGTGCTACCTTTCCTAACCTGTCGAATACATTTTAGTTGAGCTTCTATTATTGTGCTTTTGAGTAAGCTCCATGCATTTTCCAAGGATTTAACCCTCTTGAGTCCCCCTTTCAACTTTCTTTTCACTAGTTCCCTCATTTTAGAGAAGTTTCATCTTTTTTAGTCAAGTGTGAATGTGTTGGATTTCCTGGGCAATTTCCCACTTAAGTATATATTGAATCTGATAGCACTGTGGTCACTGTTACTAATTGGTTCAACAATATTTACATCCCGTATTAGGTCCTGGGCAACACCACTTAGAATTAAGTCCAGGCTTGCCTCCCCTCTTGTCAGTTCCATGACCAACTGTTCCAGGGCACAGTCATTTAGTTTGTCACTAATCAAGAATTAAGACACTTCCTTTCCAATAATCAATAAAATACCATTAATAAAATTCATGGGTATGCAAACATTGATTGTCCGTTTGTGTTGGACTGAAGTTCAGCTTTGCAAACATCAACAACAGCAACACACACACACACACACACACACACAGTCCTGTGGAAGGAAAAATAAAAACCAAAATCTGACGTCAATTTAGAATCAGACAACTGGTAATCCTGTTAGAGTGCAGTCTAATACCAGGATAAAATTAGTTAGTCATGGGTGCACTGTTTCTAGTATTTTGCCTTACTTTCATTTTGGCACGAGTAGGAGTTAAGGAAATATAGCAAGAGCATGAGGAGAGGACATTTTAATGCCTGCCCCATAGAGAAGACATGAGACAAGGGCAATTTCCCATCTTGTCCCATTCCCTCAGGAGATTACTATTTCTCCAGGGCAAAGCTACCCCTCGGTCATTGCATTGGTACAGGTTAATAATAAGCCCCTGGATTAGGAAATGTAGGGGTTTCATGATGTAAGGCACATTTCGTTGATAATACAGAAATGCCAGTAGTCTGTCGAAACAGTAACAGTAAAGGTCGCTAGAGGGCAGAGCAGAGTCAGAAAAAGTTCTGCTCTAAAGGAAAACAGACTCCATTTAGCTGCAAACAAGTTTCAGATTAACTAGCTTGAATAATACACTTCCGGATCATTCAAAGCACTGAATAAAATTTATAATTTTCATTGCCTTTTGAAAAGCTGTGTGATTTACAACAATAAAAAACTGCCATGCGCTCTGCAGACCCTCCTGCCCCGAATTTGGTGCCAAATTGTGCACTCAGAGCACATTATGCAATTTAAACACATTTTCATTTTTATTTTGTTTCAGTTAAACACTCCTCATTCAACTGACACCAGAAGCTTCTGCTCACCCTCCTCTGGATTATGAGGTAGGTGTGTGGGTGTGCTTATACGCACATACACACACACCACTGCCCATCTTTTTAATCTGTATAAGACTAAAGTAGAAACTTTGTTATTGTTACAGTATACAGAACAGGGTAGATGACATTCTGTGCAAATGCCAAGTTCTGTTCTTATCTCGTGGTATTGCTTGGCTACAGCTATATAACAGTTCAGATTTTTATAGCCCTGACTAAATGTTCTGTTATCAAGGCTTTAAAGGAGTGACATTTAGAGGTCATTTTCACAAGCAAGACTTAAATGAGTTTGTTTAGTTTTAATTGCTATGCTTGAAATCAAGTTTAAACATACATTGGCTTGATGCAACGTGTACATTCTGTTTAAAAATAGCTTCCTTCCACTCTCTACATCCCATTAACAACATCCATATGTGACCTACCGCAAACTAGAAGGTGTGATAGGTAATGCATGGCCATTAGGCAAAACGAGGGCAGGTGCCATAAGCAGCAGATGCAGGGGGCAGCAGAAGCCTCCTCCCACTGTTCCCTCTGAGCCCCCTAAGCTAGTCTGCTCTGTGCCTGCTAAGCCATCTGACTACTCTCAGTATAGTAGTGGATGTTGTTCCATCGACTGTGTTTAAATATGATTCAACTGCCAATCTGATCGGCTTCAGTACATGGAATGGGGGGGGGACACTATCTTTGCCTCAGGCAACAAAGTCTCTTGGGACAGCACTATATATGGCAGAGAACATGATGCTGAGGGGTGGAGATAGGGGGTACCATTTGGATTTTACTTAAGGCCAGTGGAGGATGGTGGCTCTGATGTCAATGGGGTAGTGAATCGGCTCCAGGTTCTTAGTCAGAATTCTAAAAGAGCTATCCAAGGTGCGGTCTTGGGTAGCTTCTTTAGAGTTCCGACTGGTTCTGACTGAAACCTGGAGCAGGTTCACTGCTCCATGGACATTGGAGCCACCAGCCACCACTGCTTAAGGCAGCAAAATGTCTTGGGTTGGTTCTGCACAGTGAGGGCTCCATCACACCAGTGCTTTATTGCAGTCGTCCTGCCTTGTTTACCGTTTTGCCCCGCAACCCTCACACAACGTCATCCCTGTCCTGCAGTCATCTCACCTCTTCCCCTCCATTTTCTGTGTTTTTCTGGGGTGGGGAAAGTGCAATATTTTTTCTCTACCCTTCCATTCCCGTGTATTGCTGTTCTCGCGCTATGTCGCAGAACATCCCTTCTTGGGGGGGAGGGGAGAGGTGTTGAAGGGTGGTCTTGCTGACGAAAGACGATGGTGGGGTGATTCTCTTCCAGACCATAGAACCACTCAACCAGTAAACCAGGAAGGGGGAGGGAGGGAGAGAAGGTGCGCAAAGACCCCGCACAGAAGGAAACACCATCTTATCTCTAAAGGCAGAAACGGTGCCCAGCCAATGAAATGCTAAAATGCTAGACAACAAAACCAGAGGGAAAGGAGCCCACGCCCATCACAATGTCCATCAACCACAAGAACCAATGAACTGGAGAGGGAAGGAGAAGGGGACAAGGTGGGGCGGGCACAAGAGCAGAAGGGCGAACAGGAAGGCATGTGAAAGGGCTGAGTGCTTGACACACTAATGAAATGGAGGTGAAAACCGCGGATTGTACTTGGGGAAAAAAAGTAGGTGTGATGGACCCCTGAAATACAATGGTATGTTGGAGCTATAGCTGTAGTCCAGTTATACACCAGGACTAGAGAATCAGGTGACCTCCAGATGTTTTGGACAACAACAGTCCTAGCCAGCACATGGCAATTTTTCAGGTATTATGGGAAATAATCCAAAACAACTGGAGGACACTGGGTCGCCTATCCCTGTTATACACATTTACTTTGGAGTAAGCGAATTCCATTTCTAAGCCAGCATGCATAGGATTGCACTATAAATCCAATCAGATTCAGTGGCAAAGATGCATAGGACTGTGCTACATTTGTTACTTCCAAGTGCATGATTAACATGAAGCCACCTGAAATCAATAGTACACCTTAGCTAGCTTTAGAAAGTGTCCAAAATAAGGCAGCCTAGAAGACAAAACTAGATTGCAGCAAGGTTATTGATTAAAGCTCTTTTTCATTCCCAAACCCCAAGCAATGAAGACACACTTTTAATTTTGTTCACTTCCATTTCACTAATTAATTACTGGAATATATTACAGAAGCTTCACCAAAACGTAGCTGTAGCTTTCAGCAATAACATTTTGATGTATGTTTCCAAACATTGCCAAGGCGATGGTAATGCAAGGACAAGGGAAGCATGTGCATGGGAAAAAGAGATGACACCCATAGAATTTCCCCTTCAAATCTCCCTCCCCTGGCTGGATTTTCTAACACTTTCAGAAACCAGCTGGGAAAACCATGATTTATTTATTTAGTCTACGGCCTTTTCTACACCTGCCTTTTTTCCAGGGATCGTCCCGGGATCATCCCTGTGCATGTAAAGTCTGGAGCTGCCCCTTTCCAGCATGTAACTCCTCTGCTGAGGGAACTGCATTGGCTGCCTATTCGCTACCGGGCCAGGTTTAAGGTTCTTGTACTTGTGTACAAAGCCCTAAACAACTTGGGGCCGGGATACCTGAGAGAGCGCCTTCTCCCTTACCAACCTGCCCGGTCACTGAGGTCATCCGCGGGCCTGCTCCTGGTGATTCCACCTAGATCCATCCTCCGATTGGAATCCACCAGAGGAAGAGCCTTCAGCGTGGTGGCGCCCCTCCTGTGGAATTCCCTGCCTCTGGAGGTCAGGCAGGCGCCAACCTTTTACTCCTTTCAGCACCTCCTGAAAACATCTTTATTCCAAGAAGCCTTTCTTTAACATGCAGCCTTGGATTTCTGTTTTTGCATCTTTTAAATTTTGTTTTAACTGCTTTATTCTGTTTTTATTTTCATTTTACCTTGTACACCGCTCCAAAAATTTTCAATGGGGAGCGGTATATAAATATTTTAAATAAATAATAATAAATAATGATAAATAAATGACATACAGGGGATCCCAGAAGCAGGCAGAGACGATCCCTCCATTTTCCTGGGATAATCTTTAGGTGCAGAAAGGGCCTAAGAGGGCATTTGCAGGCAGAAAGTGGAGGGTAGGTGTGGCGTTACACCCCACAAGTCAATTCCAAATGTATGTCTGCAGTGTGTAAGTCTGTGGGTTTTAGAATGTTGGCCTGAGTGGGCGGAGTTAGAATGTCTTGGGAGTGGGGAGGAGTGATATATAAGGGAATGACTGAGGGGATTGGGATAGCTTGTTCTTGTTCTTTTCAGGAAAGCTTTCCAGGGAGACTTGTTAGGTACTCTTAGAGTCTGTAGTGCTCTCTGTGTTTATGGTACTTAAGTTCTGGGAAATTTGAGAGTCAGTGTAGTGAGTGGTGTCTTTAGAGTGTGGTGTGCACGTAGTGGAAGTATATTAATACTGATAATAAAGAAAGTTCAAGAGTGATTGTGTGAGAAAAAGGAAAGTGCGAATGTGAGAGTGACAGGATTGTATGGAAGGTTTCAAAAAGGTTTTTAAATGTTGTTATTTGAAACAAAGCTTATGAACTTTTAAAAATAAATTTTGATTGTTTTGTTTTTAAAACCACCACAAAAATCCCACGTGTCTTTTTGGCATTTATCATCTTAAGTTTACACATTCAGCACCCACTCTGACAATCATTCACCTAAGCAGATATAACTCACAGCACATTATTATATATATTAAAATCCATTCTCCATTTTAAACCCCTTTCTCCACATAGTTTAGAGGAAGGTGATTTTTATCCCTTGCCTCAGGCGTATCAAGCGGTGGTGCTTGGCTTGAGCAGGGAGTAGCCTCGGCCAGGTCTGGTGTTCAGAGCCTGTATCGCCCCATAAGAAGTGGTGGTAGTGGTAAGGTCTGTTGTTCAGAGCCTGTGTCGTGACAATAGGAACTGTAATTTCTTCTAATACGTATTTCTTCCCTTATGTGCTTCTACTTACGAGTACCATTAAGGTAATAGATCATTTTTACATTTTTCTAAGGTCATATATTTAAGAAAATACAACCTGTTCATCAAGTGATTTTCTTCTCTTGTAGTGAGGATCCCTCCCTCCCTCCCTCCCTCCCTCCCTCCCTCCCTCTCTCTCTCTCTCTCTCTCTCTCTCATATTTTTATGCTTATTTTTTATTTAGTAATAATCGTATCCTCTTGTTACACTGTTCTTGTTTAGAACCTTTCTGTCTGACTGCCAAGTTTTTGTTTAAAACCTGTCTGTGTCGCTGAAGTTTACGCATTGTTTCAATACTTTAAAAACTTGAATTCTGCTCCTTGCAGTGTACAGGCCAGCTGCTTACTTCATCCATTAGGCCAAGAATGTAATCCACTTATATGAGGGAGGGGGGTGGACTTGGATGCTTCTATTTCTTTTATAATCATGTTTTATAACATGATTATAAAAATCATCAAAACTCCGGAGTTTTGGAGTGCGCTGTCATCAGTACGCTGACGACACAGCTCTACTGCTCCTTTTCATCCTCATCAGGTGTGGCTGTGGATGTGCTGAACCAGTGCTTGGCTGCGACAATGGACTGGATGAGGGCTAATAAACTGAAACTCAATCCAGACAATACTGAGATGCTGCTGGTGGGTGGTTCCTCTGATCGGATGGGGGGCGTTCAACCGGTTCTGGATGGGGTTGCACTCCCCATGAAGTAGCAGGTTCATAGCTTGGGGGTTCTCCTAGAACCATCTTTGTTACTTGAGGCTCAGGTGGCTTCGTTGGCACGGAGTGCTTTCTATCAACTCTGGTTGGTGGCCCAGCTACGCCCATATCTCGACAGGGATAACCTAGCTTCAGTTGTCCATACTTTGGTAACTTCCAAATTAGATTACTGCATTGCCCTCTACATGGGGCAGCCTTTGAAGACAGTCCGGAAGCTACAGCTTGTGCAAAATGCGGCGGCCAGATTGATGGCTGGAACAGGGAGGTTTGAGCATATAACACCGATTCTGGCCCGCTTGCATTGGCTGCCTATATGTTTCCGAGCCCAATTCAAGGTGCTGGTTTTAACCTATAAAGCCCTACATGGCTTGGGACCGTAATACCTGATGGAATGCCTCTCCTGACATGAACCTACCCATACACTGCGCTCAACATCTAAGGTCCTCCTCCGAGTGCCTACTCCGAGGGAAGCTCGGAGGATGGCAACAAGAGAGAGGGCCTTTTCAGTGGTTGCCCCCCGACTGTGGAATGATCTTCCCGATGAGGCTCGCCTGGCGCCAACATTGTTATCTTTTTGGCGCCAGGTCAAAACTTTTCTCTTCTCCCAGGCATTTTAACAGCATTTAACAACGTTAAGTTTGTTTTTAATGGACCCCAGAATTGTTGTTTTTAAATGGATACTGTTGTTTTTATACTGTTTTTTATGGTTTTTTAAATTTTGTATATTTTTAATGTTTACTATTTTTAATTGTTATAAAATAGAGAGCTTCGGCTGTGGGGCGGTATATAAATGTAATAAAATAAATAAATAAATAAATAAAATTTATTTATGAGTTGGGATGGAGTGAAATAGTTGCAGATCCTGCTACAGCATTAGCCTTTCTTATCTCAGTATATTTCTTCAGCTTAATTTACAGCACAATCCTTCACATGTCGACTCAGAAATAAGTCCCATGGCTGGAGGGCTGGTGTACAGAATACAGCCTTACAAAACTCATCCCAACTTTCAAAAGAGAAAGGTATATTTGATATTTTAAGTGCAGTGAGACTGCTTCTGGGATTCCACAAGCTCTTGTTGGTCCTATAAGCTCCATCCGACGAGCGTTTTATTGTACGCTTGTTACTGGGCACTCACAGAGTTTGCACTGGGCCCTCACATGATGTCGTCTGCCTCCCATGCGCCTTCCACTCCTTATGGCCTTCCTCGCGTGACAAAAAAAAAATCCTCATTAAATCTGTTTTTTTTTAAACTCGGAATTGCGACTCTCTCCTGCTGTGTGCAGGAGAAGCAGCTCCATTAGAACAGTGGACTCAATGGGCCTCGGGCTCGTTCTGTACTTTGTCTTTTGAAAAGAGGAAGTAACTGAGAAACGAAAATACCGGCAGAGAAACAAAGGTCGGGAGCGTGTTAACCCCTGGTGTGATGGAGCTCTATGAATATTATCAGAGTCCTGCAACGTATCTATCATTCCTCCTCAGGGTGAAACCATCCCGTGCCCCCAAGTGTCTGCAAGTTTGAAGCAGAAGCCCATATGGTACTCGGATATTACAGTCATCAACAAAATGTTGGTTACAATTTTATTAACAACTGCTAAAATTATATAGGCTAGTAATTGGGGAAATCTCTACATTTCATGAACAACTGATTAAATATCTAGATGTAGCAGAAAGTAATAAACTGACAAAAAGGTTTTAGAGAACTGGAAATCAACATTGAATCAGCACTGCAGAAAAATGGACAAACTTTATTCTTTATTGGAATAAAAACCAGGGCATATATGATTAGACAGACATATAAAGAAGATAATAGTTACTGTATATTTTAATTCACGATTCATTGATAATTGGCTACTGTATATTATTTTTTAGATTATAATCAGAAAAAAGTTTGATGTGGAAGCCGATTATGTACAGCACTAATTGGCCAGTTCCTGCGTGTCACCGAGGACCTTTCCTGCACCATTCCCCAGCATAACTTGCACTTAAAAAAAAGCTTCCTCATGAGAACGCTTGGCTCATGCTAAAGAATGCTACGTGCATTTTGTTATGAGCCATGGTGTCTTATTATTTCAAGACAAAGCTCTTTAGCTTTGGCATGGCATAGCCACTAGCAAGGAATTCTAATTAATGAGCAGTCAAGACCAGCTTGGAATAGTGATCACACTCTAGCTTTGCCAAGGAGCGGGCTAAAAGTAGTGTGGCAAGGTGGGAGGAAGTTTGAAAGGAACAGTTTTTGTCATTTGAATTTATTTATTGCTTTTTTATTTTTTATTGTAACTTTTTCATAGAGAATCATAGAATAGTAGAGTTGGAAGGGGTCTATAAGGCCACCAAGTCCAGCCCCATGTTCAATGCAGGAATCCATCTTAAAGCATAGCTGACAGATGGCTGTCCAGCTGCATCTTGAAGGCCTTTAGTGTGGGACAGCCCATGACCTCCCTAGGTAATTGGTTCCATTGTCACACTGCTCTAACAGTATTCTGCTTTTATTTTATCTTGTACACCGCTCCAAAATTTTGAGTGGGGAGCAGTATATAAATATTGTAAATTAATTAAATAAATAAAAAATATCTGTCAGGAAGTTTTTCCTGATGTCCAGCCTGGCTTTGTGTAACTTGAGCCTATTATTCCGTGTCCTGCACTCTGGAATGTTCAGAAGAGATCCTGGCCCTCCTCTGTGTGACAACCTTTCAAATATTTGAAGAGTGCTATCATGTCTCCCCTTAGTCTTCTGTTCTCAAAGCTAAGCATGCCCAGTTCTTTCAGTTTCTCCTCATATGGCTTTGTTTCCAGACCCTAATCATCCTCGTTGCCCTCGTCTGAACCCCCTCCAGTTCATCTGCATCCTTTTTGAATTACTACATACAATACAATGCAATTAGGACAATTAGAAGAAGAATAGGAATCGTGGCAAGAATATTTCTTAGTAAAGTTAAAATTCTTTTCCTCTCAACCAACAAAGCAGTCATCATTAAGATCCTATAGTTACCTGTCTGGCAAGCCTAGTTGGCAGAGCTTAGGGAACCATGTATGGTAGGCATCCTGTTCTCCCAGGATCTTTCTGGTCAATCAGATCTAACTCTTGCTTTTCTAACTTTTGCTCATCTTACGTTTTAGAGGTAGTCATACCATCATTCCTATTTCTCTCAATGTCACCAAGTCTTTAACAAAACAGAACAGAAAACAAACTGTAGTGGTGAGGGGCAGGAAGAACAAACATTACATGCATAGAAATGTCATTTTTTCATCATCCGATACACCATTCATTAAAAAGGGGGTGGGTGGGAGTTATGCATAGGTTTCAAGAAAAGCAGGCCAAATATCCATGTATTTATCCACTCACGTGTCTTGGCCAGACACGTTTTAACTATAAATAACTTCGCTATAAATCCATTATCACCTTAACTTTCTTGGTTTTTTAGCATATTGTGTTTGGTTAAGGTTAGCACCTGCTTTGTATGCGATAGTTTCATTTTATTCCTTAAAAAATAAAGAAACTGTTCTATGGTTATAGCAAAAGTCCATGTAGAGCTGTTGCAGATCTATTTTTAAGCACTGTTATTTTAAATGAAACGTTATGTACTAAATGTATTTGTTAAAATACTTTTCAGCTTTCTGTTGCTGTTTTATTTGCTTCATATTAATCTTTGCCTGAAGAGTTAAAATAATAGTTCTTGATTCTGAGTTAACTGGGATCACTTTTGTAATATATATATTTTTAAGTACTGCAGTCTCTGAACCCAATCCACACATTTTTATTTATGTGAACACTCGGAACAGCTTTATAACAGCTGCTTATGTAAGTCAATTACTCTGATTTCGGGCTCATAATTCCTCTGTGTCCTTATTTTACCTTTGGTGACCAGCTCATGAATTTTGAGCTAATAAAGAAAGGCCACAATTATGCTTCAGTCATGCTACATAGTGTTAGAATCCATAGCTTCATTGGAATGCATTCTTTATATGCATTTGGTCCAGGGTTCAATTGCATTAAAGTATTCTAGGAAGTAGGATTGGGGAAAAGTTTTCACTTCATCCTACATACCTGTCTCCCTCGAATTATCCCCTACAGCGTAACGCTGTCGTTGTTGTTGCTAGCTAAATCACACCCCGGGCGGCAGCGCTCCTAAAATCCTTTGTATACCAGGAAAGGGGTTAAGGGGGAGAAATGTAAAAAATCAATGGATGACCCAATCTGATTCAAATTTGGTATGCTTAAAGCCCTCCTTAATATCTATTACTGTGCCAATTTTGATGTCTTTATCTTTAAAACTTATGCAGATGTGAGCATTTGTTTAATTAGTAGTTTAAACCTATCAAATCATCCTCCTGCGCCCCCAGTGGCCGTTTGGAAAACAACAAATGATTCGCTCTTAAAGGGGTATCAAAACAGGATGGGTCTTTTGGCTTTAAAGCACAATTAAAGCAGGATGCATGGGAGTACTTCACAGTCAAAGCAGATTATAAACTGGAAAACTTCGGAGTCCTTTGCATGCAATTCACAGTGATTTCATAGTATAACCCTGGTGTGATGAAGCTCAAAGAGAGCTTGGGGAGCTTTAGCTAATCAGTACAGAGAGCACTAGGCTAAATGGACCAATGATAGAGGGCAGTTCCATATAATTATTTGTATCTCCAAAACAAGGTTCTGATCTTTACTCGTGTGTTTGGCTTTTCCAAAGAGACAGTTCCAACTGCACCTACCATTTCTCAACACAGAGATACCTCAAAAACTCAAAATGTCACCCTTTTTTAATGTGAGTGGATGGGGGAGTGCAGTACTTCTCCAAGATGCAGCAGTTACTGCTACAGCACTGTTATCCTCCTTCATCTTTACCCTACCTGCAAAAAGTAATCAACATGTTCAGAGGCATTATACTTCTGATTAACAGATACTGGGGACAAATTGTTTATCACTAATTTTACTTTGTTTGCGAGCATCGCAGAATGGCTGTCCATGCCGGAGACAGAGGCCTGGATCCAACGATATCCTGTGCAAGTGGCAACAACTTCCACTCGGGCAAAGTTCCCCATCTCCCTCCACATTTCTGCCATCCCCCTCTCTCAGTACACGTCCCACATTATTCCAGAGGGTCTTCTCAGCGTAAAGAGCACAGAGAGTTACAGAGAAGGACAGGAAAGCCTCATGGCAGGAGCAGAGTTCCACTCACTTCATTGGAAACAAAACACTGATTTTAAATGGACCTCTAATCCAATTCAGAAAAATAATGCTTTTATTCTCAGCCAATATGCAGATGGTGGGTTTTTGTTTTTTTTTGTTTTTTGAAGAGTCCTACTTATTTCTAATTTTAGGAGTTTCCTCTAGACCCATGCAAGTTATTAGATGACAATGTGAAGAAATACTGCATTCCAGAAAGATAACATTTATGTTCCTTATTCAAACCATACCATATATCTGCAGTTCATTTTAAATGTCAGTGGATTCAGTCCATTTAGATTATGGGTAAACTAAATGCCATTACATTGCCAGCTAACTTGGGTTCATAAATAGTGACCCAGTTTGCACAAAATGAGTAACTATGGGTTAAATAAGCATGCTGCCTTCCGCTTGCTTGCCACTTCTGCTTTATTTCTGGATTGAAAAACAACCCAGGAACATTCTTGGGTTATTGTCGTGACGTGCAAACCTGGCACTCTCAGTTGTTGGAGAAGAAATAACCCAGAGTTTTAACCCAACAATAAACCATGGGTTACTGTGAAACTTTTCCTGTACAGGAAATAAGTGATGGGGAAAAGTCTGTTTAATTTCTGGTTAACACATAACACTAATCCATGATATAGGCTATTGAATTCTAGGTTGTTGTGATGTGTGAATGCAGCCATGCTAACAAACCAGGATTTGATAACTACAAACAACCCAGAAAGAGAACCTTTAATTTGTTATTGGGTTGTGAATTCTGGGTCAGTTAAACCATGGGTTGATGTTACATGGGTTGTTCTGACAAGCTACAGAGATGGCAGGCAACAGCAATGAAAAATCCCAGCAGCTCTATATGCCAGTGCTATAGTGCCACAAAGACATTTGGGATACAGAAAGAAAGTGGGCAAAGTAAGAGGGTAAACAAACAACCCAGGGAATGAAAAAACAAACCATGATTTGTTACATTGTCTACCAGATAAACCCTAGGTAGGGCAATAAACCATGAGTTAAATAAACCATGGATTAGCATTATGTGTGAACCAGGTCGCTGTTTCAGGATACTGTTAAAAGATTGTCAAGAAAATGTGGCAGTATTTGTTATACTTCTGTTGCCTACAGCACAGGGTCAGTGATCAACAGGTTCATCAGACTAGCATTTTATTACATGCTTGCTACTGCCCACTTACGGATGTCTGTCTCCCACACACCTCCCACTCCTTCTGCTTGTTTTTCCTTCACAAAATAGATCCCTTTTAATCCAACTTTTTTTTAAAAATGGAATGTTCTGTGATTTCCTGCTGTGTGCAGGAAAAGTGCTGCAATTAAAACATCCCCTGAATGGACCATGTGGTCTTTGTTTTATTTCCTCTTTCCGCCTCAGGGCAGAAAAGGAAGTAATGAGGGACAAACACAGGGGCAGAGAAGTGACGGTAAGGAAACGCGATTCCCGCCCCCCCATTTGATGACACTCTTATTCTAGAAAATCCCTTCAGAGAGCAATCCTATGGCCCCTAGACAGAATCTGGGGGTGGCCTTAGGGTTCTTTGGATTCCTAGATCTGAGGCTCTTAGGACTGCACCCTTAGGAAAGTAGGTGGTGTGCATGTGCAGAGCAGGGTTTGATGTGGGTGGCTTGGTATACATTAAATACACCCAGCCACTCACTATTGCAATCTGCCTTTGAAATTCTCCCAAGAATTTAAGTTCTGTATACATGTTCCAGTTCTCCCTAATTAGCAGTTTCACACCCAGAATTCAACACGTCTTCAGCTAGGTATTATTTTTAAAGTAACACCTCATGTGATATGCAGTTTGCATAAAGAAAAGTGTGACATTTAAAGGTCTTGTTTATTTTCCCGCCAGCTGTAACTGTAAACTATAATATTTGTAACTCCAAAACCCTTCTCCATTTGTAGACTAATTACTATTATGTTCTGCTCCCCACCTAAAAGCGTTAGCAGAGGGGAAGGAGGGTCCAAGAAGGGATGGAAGGGTTGGGACTACTGTAGAGGATTGGGAAAGTATTGTTTCCTACCTCACAGGGTTGTTGTGGGGACAAAATGGGAGAACCTCTGTGTATGCCATCCTGAGTTCTTTGAAGAAAGGACAAGTTACACATATGAGAAAAATACTTCCTTAACTTCTGTCTCCATGTCAGTCTTTGCTTCCTCTGGCATACATGCTTTTCTCCCAGTTACCTTTGGTTGTTCATATAAATGCCTTACAATTAATCTATATATAAAAACTATGGCAATGCGTGGCCCACTGGAGGTGCTGAGCTACGAGAAGAACTTTGTGTTGCGTTGCTAAGCAACATGATAAACACACTGATGCAGCATCGAAACATGTCATTGCCTAAGCAGCCGAACTGTTTCTGGCCAATGGCCAGCCACTGCCACCCACCTGCAGGACTTACCTGAGGCTTCCACACAGGCTGCCTGGTCTCCTCTCTGGACTGCCATAGATTTAGTGTTGTAAAGGAGGTTTAGCGTAGAGGAGGCCAGGTGACTTGCCAGTACGTGCTGAGACTTCAGGCTGGGAGTGAACAGGGGGAGGGATTGAGAGGGAGTGGAGAGAAGTGGGTGGGAGGGGGAGGAGTCCAATGGACTCCCGGTCGGTCTTGTGCTCGGCTTTTCTGGGCAACCCCAGAAAAGCCACTCCTGTGTGTATAAAGACATTTATGATTCTGAGCAATAAAATACTAGTGCGTAGATGCTCTCTGTGTGAGTCAAGCTAGTTATATGTTAATCTTCCAGTCAGGAATATAGGAAGCTGCATTAGACTGTGTCAAATTAATGGTCCATCTAACTCACGGCAGTGACTTTCCGAGGTTTCTAGGTGCTTGCAGATGGAAGACTGCTACTGCTACCAATCTAAAGGCATTGTGCAACTGTTCCGATTTTTCCTCTTTAACAGATTTGCTGTGGAAAGAAAAAAGGCAGAAAAGTGATGGGAAAACACAGAAGGGCTACAAGTGGAAGGCAATGTCATTTGGACCCCCCATAAAATGCTGTAAATGGGGCAGGGTGATGGCATGATAAAATCCTACTCTGGACACACTCTCAGCCAAGGGTCTTTCCCAACCCTATTTGAGATACAGGGGATTGAGCCTGAGACTTTCTTCATGCAAAGCACATGATGTACCACTGAATTATCACCCTTCCCAAAAGGAGTTGCCCCTTCTTCTCAAAAGATGCACCAATTCACAAGAACAGATAATGGGCCCTTCTTAAGGCCTTACTACACGAGGCATTGTCATTCCCTACTCACTGTTGTTTACAGGTTCTTTAGATGATGCTGTGACCCTCCAGTTCCGCTTCTGTGTCTAAGCCAGCACTTTTAGTGAAGGTGGTTTTTTTAAGAGTAGGGAAAATACAGCTTTTAATTGCGTAAGTGGAAGAAACTGCGATTTAGGCTTGTGTATTTGCTCTATTCCACTATACCACAATGCCACCTAGAGGTTATGTAATGGAAAAGAAGGAATGGAAACCTTCTTGTAGTACTCAGATCTCAATTCTGCAACAAAACCAAAAGTAGATACAGCAGATCAATAGCCTCATATAGAGAAGCTCTTAAAGGGACAATATACAGGACAAATGTCCTTTGGTGGGATATTAAGAGCTACAATATCTGTGCACTGGAAAATATTTTATAATTTCCCTGTTCAATTGACTTCTCTCTCTTAATGGTATCACTGAATAAATTTAAATGTATCTATTCTCCTTCACAATATAAACAAAGTAAGAATTAATTATGGACAATTAATCTAATCGCAGCCACAACCCATATTTACCAATTAGGCAACAACCTGCAAGCCAAGTTTATGTGGTATTTACTTGATTGTTGGCAAAAGCTGGGATATTTTGCCAACAGAAAGCTAATAACAGGATTTTTTTTGACCCTGAATTGCCTGGGTTTACTGTGAAACTATTAAATGCTGCTATAGGGTTACCTGGAAAAAAATGTGTGAACTGTTTCTTCATATAGACAAATAGAGCACCCCAAGTTATTCTCTTTTCCCAGAGCTTAATAGCATTTGTGCAGAGTGGATTTGCTTATGATTGTGTTGCTGTAATGTAATACTTGTTGCTGACATTTCTTATTGTAAATAAATATTGTGAGCAGGACAGTCTCCGGGAAACAAAAGTAGCTACAATCTGTCTCTGAAATGGCAACTGATTATTATGGTGCTTTCAAAATGGTTCCAATTAAACAAATAAATAACATGCCAAAAAAACAAAACAAAAAACCCCAACAAGATTCACAGAGAAAAAATATCAAGAAAATGTTCATAGGATCATAGTTCTCATTTTAATATTATGGATGGAAGGCAGAATACTACTAGAAGAATAGTTTATTAGATTGTAAGCCTATGCGGCAGGGTCTTGCTATTTACTGTGTTATCTGTACAGCACCATGTACATTGATGGTGCTATATAAATAAATAAATAAATAATAACAATAATAATAATAATAATAATAATAATAACTTTCAATAGTGCCAGCACTATACAAGTAGTCAGATCCCCAGCTAAAAGCTGACTTTCACCTGTGCACTACTATCCAGGTACTTTGGAGCACTGAAACATGAGGAAAAGAAGGTGTCACTGTAGAATGCCCCTAGGCTACTCCTCACCAGGTTGGGGGTACCAGCAATACCTCAATAGCTTTTAAGTATAGTACCTCCCTCCAAATGGAACAGCATTGAAGATTACCAATACATAAAGCAGTAATTTTAAAACATTCCACAGACACTTTCAACATCAACTTGTCCCCAGTTTTCTCTGGTCCATCACTAATCCACACTGCAGCCATCAATCAGGTGCTCCTCATTTTGCCAAGGTTTGTTTCTCTCTTGGACCTCCTACCCACTCCCAGCACGTATCCCAGTGGCCTTTGCAGCACAACTTTTTTTTAAAGAGTGGAACTTTGTTAAATCTGTTTTGTCTGTGTTTTGCAGATTGTCAACCTTTTTTTTTTTTTTTACTGTTTGGAATTGTATGCAAATTAAGTCAGGGGACAGAAACATAGTCCCAAAATATGCATTCCCCCAAAGGCTAAAGCATAAAAATATCAGATTTGGGGGGTGGGATTTGTGCTTTTTTACCTTTTTTTAACCCCACTTTTGGTGAGATTTGTACATGTTCATATTAACTAATGCACATTTCCGCATGAACATGCACACATCTCTCCAAAAGTGAAAAGAAAGAGGTAAAAAATGTGTATGCCTTTTGGACCACATTTAGTCAAAGATCAGAAAAAGATGAAGAAGAGATTTCTCCAACATTAAACATTCATGACTGAAGATGTTTCTCCATTTATATATTTCCACAGCATTGAATGTATTTGATATGCTGACCAATTCAGGTCCAGTTTAGAGATTTAAAAAACCTTAAGACAGGAGCGCTGGAGACTTGACGTTGCCTAGCTACAGTGAGCACATGGGCAGCAAATTCAGCAAGGCACGCAGGTCACCTGGGGGCTGCCTACACGGTGGCTGGTTGCTGCTGTAATAAGCAAAACCCCACATTTTTACTGTGTCAGGGTGGTGGCAGTTAATCCTGATGCAGCAGCAAAAGCACGGGCTTTCCGGTGGCTGGGTCCACCCCTGCCCTCTGGCTGGGCGGACAGTGACCAATCAGGGGTCGCCATCTGCTTGGCCACACCTCCGTTGTGACCAATGTGGTGTAGTTGTGTTGAGCTTAGACTGGGGTGACCCAGTTTTAGATTCCCACTCAGCCATCAAGGCCACTGAATGCCCTTAGGCTAGTTACTGGGCCTGCTCTCATGTCACGACAGCCCACTATGGGTTAATTTACCTGTGGGGGTGATTGTATTGTGTGCTGAGGGCCCACAGGCACCTGACTTGCCATATTGACAACCCTCCAGTAACCCATGGCTTGTTTTAAACAAACCTCCAATAACCCATGGCTTGTTTTAGACAACCCTCAAATAACCCACGGCTTGTTTTAAACAACCCTCAGATAATCCTTGGTTTGTTTTAGAGTTATTTGAGATGTGGTCTTACCCTCCAATAACCCCTGCCACCTAGGTTCACACGATTTGATGAGGCATGGCAAGCCAGGCAGCTGCAAACACAATGCAAAAATGGTACATTTGGGTGCCCGGCATGATGCAGCACACAAGTGGAAAATGTGTTTTCTTCCACTTTCACAAATAATATTGCAGATTCCCTGCTTTAAAAAAAACTCACAGGAAGTACTGTTTAAAAACAGAAGGTAAACTGGAAGAGCAAACACAAAAACAACTGCCTTATGTAGAAAAGCTAATACATTGGCTGCATATTGGCTACCGAGCCAGGTTTAAAGTTTTGGTATTAGTTTACAAAGCCTTAAAAAACATTGGACCAGGATACCCGAGACAGGGCCTTCTTCCTTACCAGGTCACTGCCTGGTCATTAGAGGGCATACTGCTGATGGTTCCACATGGACCTATGGCCTGATTGGAATTCACCAGGAGAAGAGTCTTTAGTGTGGTGGCCCCCTCTCTTTGGAACTCCCTGCCCCTGGAGGTCAGGCAGGTGCCAACACTGTGTTGCTAGTGGCGCCCCCTGAAAACTGACTCTTTTCCAGGAAGCTTTCCTCAACTGACCAGCCACCCTTTTTATTGGTATTCTGTGTTACATTGAACAATTTTAACATGTTGTTTTAATTTTTTTATCTTTTTACTGTTTTATTCACTGCCCCGGAATCTGTTTTAGATATAGAGTGGTATATAAATATTGTAAATAAATAAATAATAAAAACTCTTCATATCACTTTGGCAACAACTAACCTTCTGCATCACATGGGTGATGGATCACATCATGACTTCCAACAGATGCACTGCCTACATCGAGGTTGCTGATATTGGCAGATGTTTAAGAAGCCACATGAATATAGAAATCAAACAGAAGACGGAATCAATCATATCACAAGCTAACATTTGAACTAGGTCTAAGTTAAGACAAGTGACCCAGGGGCTGTCTATACGCACAGGAAGCGCCGGGATGGGTGTGCAGTGGCACTGGGTCGATTAGATGACACAGCAGCCACCCTGGGACTTTCCTGCAAAGCTGCAAAGAAAAAAATCACGAACTTACCCTGATTTTTTTCTCCAGAGCGAGGTGAGTACAGCGTATCTGCCTGCTAATCTCGCTCCAGAGTCACAGTGGAGGCATGGCCAGGTGGATAGAGACCCCTGCTTGGTTGCCATCCACCTGGGCAAGGGGTGGGCCCAGCCACTGGAAACCCCTCACTTTTGCTGTTGCACTGGGATTAGCCGATGCCACCCCAAAGTAGCAAAAGCACGAGGTTTTGCTTATTGTGGCGGCAACCTGCCCTCCAAATGTATCAGAGTCCATATTGGGCAATAGTTTTATAAGGCCAACCAAGAACTCCTAAGTTAGTGTGCAAGCTTTTGAGTTCTGCAGAACTCTGCATCAAGCTATATGATAAACAAACATGGGGGGTAGAGGAAAGAAGTGGCTGATGTTGAAGCCATGGAATTTGCATTTAGTGACAGTCTTAAGATGTGGGAAGTCGTAGGAGACAATTAGATTACTAGAGGAGATTCAGGTTTCAGGTTTCACCTGTTTACCCTACCCTGTGCCTGTTTGCATTCTCTTCCCCTCCTTATTGTTTTATTATGATTTTATTAGAATGTAAGCCTATGCGGCAGGGTCTTTCTATTTACTGTTTTACTCTGTACAGCACCATGTACATTGATGGTGCTATATAAATAAATAAATAATAATAATAATAATAATAATAATAATAATAATAATAATAATGAAAAACAACAGCAATGATCAATATTTCAGACCAGACAGGACTTTTCTGTAAATCTTTTGGGACAATCTGTGTGCCAGTCTGGTGGATAAAGGGTCTCCAGCCCACAGTCTGATTCTTGCCCTGTCCACAAGACTCAAATAATCTTCTCTCATACAAAAAACAACAATATATCTACTCCTCAACACAGAGCCTCCTTCTAAAAAAAACCCCCACCATGCTGCATCAAATGCCACGATCCTCAGCTACAGGATTTGGATCCCTGTGACCTACATGGCTTGCTGCTTTTCAGCCTCCTTTGTTTTGTCTTCTGTTTGCTTTCTCTTGGGATAAGGCTGGTGGAGAAAACAGGGAAGCAGGCTGGACAGATGGAAAGACCCTGAAGGGTATATCTGGTCCACTGGCTGCTCAACCACAATGGTCTAGATAAAAGCCACCCTTGCTGTACAGAGTTTACTCATTCAACACAACATTGAACTTAAATCAATGATATCAATAGATCAATCAACGCAGCACATTCAGCACTATAACAGATGCACTCTGCTTAGCTATACACCTAGAAGCACCAGCTGTACTTTAAAAGCACAGGTGTTAGATCTTTGTGAAAAGATTTATGCTCTGGGCTACACCAGTGGAAAAGCACATTTTGCAAGCAAAAACCCATGACACCAATCCCCTTATCCTTTATTATGCAAAAAGTTAATCTCTTCTTTTCTTTCATTTTGAAAAGTAAGGCCTTTAAACCAGCCCAAATGTTTTCAGTACCCAGGTGTTTTGGTGAAAACTCAGGTGGGAATAGGGACTTACTTCTGTGGGCTCTGCATACAGAAAGAGCTATTTTTTTCCTTCATTGTAAACATTCGCTGAAAACACAAAGATACATTCTTCAGTACAGTTAACCAAAAACTCCAATGACACTTTCTGTCTTGGTCACACATAAAAACCACAGCTCACAAACTGAGCAGAGCTGAATGTCAACATCCTCATCCCTCTAACTATTAAGGGTATATTTAAAATTAGAATCTTTCTCATTTCATCAGTATGTGCAACTCTGGATTAATTCTAACCCAATAATAAAAAAACAGAGCAATCCAAAATCCCAGACTTCCCCATTTTAACACCATCGCCCAACCAAGCCAGGAAAAATAAAATAAGCTGCAGGGTTGGTTCACATATATACGTTCACCACTTGACATCTTATGACTCTGCTGAATGTGTGGACTGTGTCCACTGAGAAGTGTTTCAGTTGGCATCAGATGATGTGAAAGTTCTGTTTTGTGAATCAGACTGATTCACACGTGCAAGTCCCCACAAGATGCTACAGTCTATGGGGGATAGACTGCATTTGTGTTCAAACAGGCCCTTACACATCCTGCCAGAGCTGCATAGGCGTGTACTGTAAAACTAACTACTTAAGTCAGAATAGGATAGGCCTTTATATTCCATCCCACTCCTTAAAGCTATGACAACAGAGGATCACATCCCATGCGTCCGATGAAATGGGTCCTAGTCCACAAAGGTTTATATCATGTTTGTTAGTCTTTAAAGTACCACAAGTTTCTTTTAACATATCACAAAGTTCACTCCATTCAAAATACTCAAGAGATCTCTCTTAACCTTTTACTAATCATTAGATCCCATTAAAGAAACATCTAACAGTCATTCTAGGCCATTAACAAGCAATCTCTGGCCTTAGCTAGACCTAGCAGGATGGAGGGGTGAAGATCTTGCGATTTTTTTATAGTGAGATCTCCCCCCTCAGTTCACACGCAGCGCGTGATGACCTCAGACAGAGAGGCGTCGTGCCCACCATTTTTTTCCGGTTAAAGGGCCAGCAGCGCACAAATGCTCATGCGCAAAAGGTAAGAGTTTTTTTTAAAAAATAATTACTTTCCCCACTCCCCCCACCCCAGCCCCAATGGGCGCAGTGCTCCTGAGGAGTGCTGTGCCGCATGCGTGGCTCCCGGCCACACATTCCGCAGTCTCAGGCTGAGACCACAGAAAAACTGGGCCTAAAGGATATGGCGAGATCCAGGGGCAAGGGAGGGATCATTCCTCCCTGATCCTGGGATCCCCTGTGCATCATGTGAACGCACAGGGATGATCCTGGGGATCACCTTGGGATTTTGCCCCATCTAGCTATGGCCTCTCTTACAAAGGAAGATTGCCCAGTTAGGGAACAATATTTTCAGCATTCTGCAAGGGGTGGCTTTTGCTGGATGTCCATGATCTGGGAGTATAGATAGTCACTATACTGCAAGAGAGCATAAGGGTTTTGGTTAGGAGGTGAAGAGGAACTGGCCAGTCCCTTCCTCCAGATCTCATTAACCTATTCCCTTCTCTCCCAGCCAGCCCTTTTCTAAGCCATGCATGATTGACTTGTCTAGCTGTCACTTGAGTTCTGGTAGCTAATGGTAGCACACATGCACCTTGAGAGTTGGTGGGGCCAAGGCTGGCATCAAGGGTAGGTATAGTCAGACACTTACAGAGGAAGGCCCACATACCAGCCCCCTGAAGTTGCTCCTCCTCTTCACCATCGCAACCAGCTTGTTTACCTGCCTCTCGCTCTGGCCCAGACAATGGTGGTAGTGAAAAAGAGGAGTAGTTGATGCCACTGCCTATTTGCTCACTGGTGTTCTGCCTGCCAAGCAAGTATGTGGCAGCAATGATGAGAAAGATGAGGAGGAGCAATAGTTGCTGGTGACAATTACAACGCTGGTGAGAAAGTAGACTCACTGAGGGGGGAGTCCCATGGAGGGTGTCTCACCCAAGGGCCCTCCAAAATCTAGAGCCAGCATTACTGGGGATAATTTATTTATTTATTTATTTATTTATTTATTTATTTATTTATTTATTACATTTTTGGGGCTCAGGTAGCTAAGTTCACTATTTGTATATAGGCTATAGATCTGCAGTATTGGTGACTATGAGATAAAAATGCATTAGTTCATTTCTGTTGCAATCACTAAAAATATTCTTGTGGCAGCTCTACAACTAACAGATTTATCGTAGCATGAGTTTTTGTGACTAGAACCCACTTGGTCAAATGTTATAAATTCATGCTAGATCTGGGGTCATAAAAAAAAGTATTTTTAATATGCTGCCTTCATGGTATTTTGGGGCTTCTGCTAGTCATTCTCTTGTTAAAAACCTGAGGTAGGTATTTCAAGGACATTAACATGTTTCAAACAGTTATTAATGCAGCTCATTTCCTCCTAATGTGATTTTTCAAACAGACTTGATCACCTAATCATGCTGTAGGGAAGGTAAAGGGCATTTAAGAGACCACAGAAAGCTGCAGTAATTGATTGGGTAGTGGGATAATTTTCATTTTCATCTCATTAATGCCTTCATGTCAGAGGTGCATGAAATAATCTATTTGAACATGAGAGTAGAGTTATAATTCTTCTGGAGAGCTGCATTTTGATCTTGGGTCATTTTCTTAAGAATCAGAGCACAGGTTAAACATAGTTTCATCCAGGTGCATGAGATATTTTCCGCAAGATGCCATTTCACTGAATCACATTGTCACAGGTAATTATTTTAATTTGCAGTATGAATTCCCGTGGATGACATGTTTCTGTTCCTCCTAATAAGATGTTAATTACACATGAATCCCTGTCTTTTATACCAGTGAATGTACTCAGCTCTGCACAGGTTGCAAAAGCTCTTAATTTGATACAGAAAGGCCTTCAAGCAAAGTTATGCAGCTGTCAGGATTGGATACATTGTGCCTGTCACATTTGAGTTAAGTGACAGCTGCTGGCATGCCTAGGTGCATCCCTATAGCCCCCCCGAGAGAGGGAGCACTCCTACAGAAGAGTATATCTCTGAGCTTTTCTACACAAGGCATTTGTTGTGCACTCATCATTCCCTATCCAGTTTTGCCTCTGTGTCTAACCAGCACTTTTGGCAAGTTTTTTTAGCGCAGGGAAAATGGGATATTATTTCTGATGGCAAAAGATAACACCATTTCTTCTTGTGTATTTGTGCTATTCTGCTACACTACAGTGCTGCCTAGAGGTTATGTGGCAGAAAAGGAAATGCTCCTAGTTTAGTGCTCAGATCTCAGTTCTGCGATGAAACTGAAAATAGATGCAGCAGATTAACAGCCTTGTGTAAAAAAGTTCTCCATGTCTCTGAGACTACTCCCCCACCCTGGCTACAAACTGTATCAACTCCACTGCTATGCAATGATTAGGGATGTCTCCCACTTAATGATTGGAGAAAGTAATGTATGCTTCAAACACACAGGCACACTTATGTTAATTAAAATTAATGTTTTTTAAAAATCAAATAACCCTGAGATGCACACCCTTAGGGACTCCATAACATGCATGGCAAGTTTCAGGGATCTAGGTTTCATAGGCATTGAACTATGGAACTGACAGACATACAGACATCCCTTTTTACAGCTGAAAAAGACAGATTTGGGCCTATATAGCACATGAAATCCTATACACACTTGACTAGAAGTAAGTCTCATTGAAGTGAGACTTCAATAGCTCATCAGGTACAATGAAAAGATTACTTGCAAATCTAGGCAGGTAGGATTGCACTGATGTAGCTGCCTCAGTGCGGGCGGAAATGCTTTTAAGGATGCATGCAGAGGAATCACAATCAGTCCAACCTCTGTCCAACACCTCATTTGCCCTCTACTTCCTATTCCCACAGTCCTGTGGTGTACAACTCTTTGTATCACTGCTGCATCCCATCTGCAGGATCAGCCTTCAGCACACCACATCTCTTTCCCTGCTTAAAAGCTTGGTCAGCACATCAAAAATAATAAAAGGTCAGAGAACCACAGCTAAAGTTCATGCTAAGTACCTGCAGTGCCCATCATTTGCTTTCCCGAATAAATCCGGCTCATTTTCATATACACTCTGCAATGCTGCAATTTGGGGAGAAAAAGTGGTAACCACAAATATGGAAAACATCCATAGGCTCTTGAAAAACCATGAGGTGCATACTTAAAAATCATGGCAGTTTAAATAAATCATTCATTTCAGCTTTACCAACCTTTTTCATTACTCATTTTCAAACTTCCCCCTGCAATCGTTTGGATTGGGAAATTAACAAAGGATTGCAGACACTAAGATAGTGCCATGAAGTATACAGGCATCCTGCAGGATATAAATGTAATAAATAAATAATAAATAAAAGACAACAATAAAACCAACAACAACAGCAATAGCAGCAGCAACAGTAGCCATATCCATATCACAAGAAAGCCGTGGTAAAATAATCTGTTTTCGAGGCCTTCTTAAAAGCCTGCAATGATGGAGCATGGCGGACCTCCAATGGGAGCTTGTTTCAAAGGTGTGGGCCACTGCAGAGAAAGCCCTTTCACATGTGATCACCCACTTAATTGCCCTCATAGATGGGCAAATGAGAAGGGTCTGTCTGTCTGATCTTAAAGTATGTAACCTTAGGGCCTTGCACTTGAACACACGGACAGACATCTATGCCCACCAGTTCTATGGTAGATATAAAAGTTTATGTAAATTAGTTATTTATTGGGGAAACATATTAAATATTCATCCCAACCTCTGTGTACTTGAAGAATGGATTCAGAAAACAGTTTTTTCCCCAAAAAGTGTCTTCTGCATTTTTTTTTTAATATGGCTGTTTTTTTCGTTCTACATTTCTTATGATTCTGATGAATTTTTAAAACCAGGACATGAAGCTATAACAATAATATTGTGGACCCTATAATACTACAATAATAGTAGGGAAAAGGCAGAACTGCCTTCATGCAGATAATTTTGAATCCATAGAAAGATAAGCTGTTAAGAAGGTGTGAAATGGGATTTTCAAGGGACTGGTTAGCATAAACTACCTAATGTAATTACTGGAACATGCATTATTTTCTTCTCCAATTGAAGACTTTATAGAAGGAGCCAACTTCCACAACTGTGCTCCTGAAGATCTGCTTATACATTTATGCAAAGATTTTAAAAGAACTTCAAACTCCAGCTATGTCTATGGGTCAACACTGTTCCTAGTTGGGGGCAATGCATAGCTATACTGCTAGAGAAGAGTGAGGTCAGAAAGGGCAATGCCCACCAGTTGCACTGAAGCAGATTGTAGTATGAGAAAACACTAACATGAATCCAGTGTATTCATATCAATCTATAAAATCCTGTATCTGGCTTGGGGTTGCACCTTCTTCCATGCTTTGCTGCTGTTTATTCCCCCCCCCATGCTGTTGCATTCCTGCTTTTGCTAAGGTGCTGATAACTGATATTCCTGCTGTTATTTTAGTTGGTTTTGCTTTTGTTATAGACTGGGAGTAGGAATAACTTTTCCCGTTGGTGAGCCCCTTCTTTACAGGGGTTTCCCTCCAAAGGTTTTCTAATATGCTATCATCAGTCATGATGAACTGCCTGACACACCATAGTCTGTCCAGCTGCTTGGGGCGTTTCGGAGCCCTTCTGCTAAGGTCCCCCACCATTCACCACAGCCCTAGGAAGAAAGAAAAAGAAAATTGCTTTTCATTTTTCTTGCTCCAAACCCAGAACATAGCCAAACCGCATTAAAATCCTAGATACACAAGTGGTATTTTTGGTCCTTTGTGTGGGAAAGAGTTTAGTGAGAATTCCCTTTTAAAACAATGTAGCCAAATGTCCAAATATAAAAAGGAGGTTTTTTGGGCTTGAAAAGGGAAAGGGAGAAAGCACACATATAGAGAATTTGAAATAAAATTAAAAAGTCAATCTAACTTAGGGAGCAATCCTATGACCCATAGACAGTGTCTGTGGGACATAGGAGTGTTTGGTGTCTGGGATCCGAGATCAGAACAGGGCTCCAACCTTGGAGCCCAGAAACCGCAATGAGATAAACTTATTCAGGTTTCCCGGGATGGTGCCAGCTTACCAGATGCTCTAGGGGACACTGTTGAGCTACATCAGAATATAGGTATTTATCATTAGGGATGTCAGAGGAATCCAGTTGGGGGTGTGAAGATCTATGAACTATTTATTTATTTATTTATTTATTAAATTTTTATACCGCCCAATAGCCGAAGCTCTCTGGGCGGTTCACAAAAATTAAAACCATAGTAAGACAACCAACAGGTTAAAAGCACAAATACAAAATACAATATAAAAAGCACAGCCAGAATAAAAACCATGCAGCAAAATTGATATAAAATTGAAACACAGAGTTAAAACAGTAAAATTTAAATTTAAGTTAAAATTAAGTGTTAAAATACTGAGAAAATAAAAAGGTCTTCAGCTGGCGACGAAAGGAGTACAGTGTAGGCGCCAGGCGGACCTCTCTGGGGAGCTCATTCCACAACCGGGGTGCCACAGCGGAGAAAGCCCTCCTCCTAGTAGCCACCTTGCCCCCCCGCCCCCGCCTCCATTTCATCCTCTACCTGCTGGCCCAACGCAGTGCTCAATGAGTCGGGCCACCTGGCAGCATATCCATAAATTATTATTTTTTGTGTAAAAAATCATTTGCACAAATTCCAGCTGTAAATTATGCAAATTTGCTTAATTTGCACAAATTACAGCTATAATTTTCACAAATTACCCAAATGTGTGCAATTTACAGCTACCATTTGCACAAATTATAAACATTTGTGCAATTTGTGGTCATAATTTGCACAAATTTCTATTTGCCAGATTACATCTGCAACAACAACAAAAAAAACCTCCAGAAATTGGGGAAACCATACAGCTTAAATTGCAAAAGCAAGCCAAGTCAGGCATGCAGCGGAAGTCCAGCGAGCCCCAAAAGGACTGGATTTCCTGGCAACGGACATCCCTATAAAATTGTCACAGCTTTTATTGTGCCTTGATTGTAAGTAGATTGTGGGCGTTGCTAGACCTACCGGGTGTTCCGTCGTTGAGGAGCGGTGAAAGCGGCTTTTCCCGTTCAGCCGTGACGCCTCATGCTCCACACCTGCCTTCGATTTGTGGCGGAAGTTTGCGCCGGTTGTGCTGCTGCCGCCGCGAGAACGGTTGCGCAGCCACACCGGCCTGATTGCCGTGGCTTTTTTTTTCGCTCGCTGCACGGTTTGCGCACGTCCGAAAGACCGCAAACTTGCGCAGCCGTCAGCGATGCCGCCGCCGGCCCTGGCGGCGGCAGCGGCGGCAGTGCCAGTGCCAGCCGAAGTGCTGCTGGTGCTGTTGAGGGTCAACATTGATGCGCTCACTTCCTGATGGGGGTCGTGGCGGGTGTCATATGACCCGAGGTCAATCGTCTGCATGGCCACTCTGTGCCTACATCTCCCATCATGCCTCTGAGGTGTCGGCGGCGATGACCGCCTCTGTGCCCTGTGCCCCATCCCAAGGAGCCAACCCACATCTGGCCGTAGCCATGGCAGCAGCCCACAAACAGCTCTGCCCTCTGCCAGCCTGGTACCCACACTAACAGGCAGCGTACAGCACCGCCATTATGCGGCCACGGTAGCTGCCCACCGCAAGGAGTCACCAGCCACTTTTCCGTTCCTCCGTTCCTGCGCAAACTGTCACTGGGGAAATAAAAAAAAAAAGCCGCTCCGCCGCGCTGCCCCAGCTGGTGGACTGCGCGCAAATGGCGGAGGCGGCTTGACCGAAGCCGCTGACCACTCCCCCTTAGCACGCCTTTTCCTGACCAGTGCCGACCGCAGTGACCTCACATCCTCCCACACGTACTCCGAATTACCGCGGGACAGCAGGAAAAGGCGCCCTAAAACTCACTTTTTTAAAGTCGGGAGAAAGAGGCTTCACCGCGGGATAACGGCGGATCCTCGTGAACGTCATCTGGAAGCCTCGACGTGACTGCGGAAGGTAACGCGCGCTAGAGCCTCGTCTAGTAACGCCCTGTGTTTGTTATTGACCTCTGTTTGGCAGTTTGAACCTTGCTGTTAACCACCTTGTAAACTATTACAGTTGTAACGTGGGATTTTTTAATTAAACAAAATCAATAATAATATGTTCACATACCATCCTGTGTCAAATGGCTCTGGACTGCTAGTCAGAAATGAACACATTAATGTCCTTTAAAAATATGGCAGTAGTTGAGCAACGTCTTTGTGCTTTAGTTAACCTAGAACAGATTCAAATCAGCTGGTGCTAATAGTAACAGTGTAATGAATTGGGTTAAGTGTCAAAAACTCCTCAGCATTTACAATAGCAGGAGTTAAGCCCATGTAGGAGATCAGCCTTCCCCAACCCAAGGAGGGTTTCTCATTGCCCTCTTTATGGCGACTTGGACACAGACTGTGCATATTGTACAGAGTTATTTGTTCTCCCATTTATAGGCTTGGATCAATCATCACACTGATTTTTAAGAGTGACTCATCACAAAATTCTTGACACATCTCAGCTTCTTACCAATAACTACTAGTCAATATGCAACAAGATGTACAACGTGAGTGAGGTCAGCGAGAACAGGCTTTTCTCAGTTGCCAGACTGATCCTCCTTATATTCACAGAACCTTTCATCTCTGTCAGCTTACATATGTCATTTGTGTTGCTACATATGGCTCTGGCAAGCACTGAACAGAGCGCTTGTATTTTACTAATATGAAAAATTGCCAAGTGCATAGGGTTCGTTTGGTTTTTTTGCTTCTTGGTAGTCAAGAAGCTATCATTCTAGTCGTACTGAACAGTTAGAATTGTCCTCCGCCTTCCCACTCCCAAAAGTAACAATGTAGGTTGTGATAGAAGGAAAGGGGTTGTCCTAACGCCAGTGTGGGCAGGGGCAAACAATTGAAACGTAGGCTGCCTCCTCCCCACACACCCTTATACCCACCTCATCCTGAGCCAGAGGAGTCTCAGACCTTGCAGGACACTCTTGAGTAAGGTGTTAGGTTTATTTACAGGGGGAAAGGAGTAAAAAGACATAGACGAACCCAAGTAAGCTTTGGAAATACTCCTTCAGACAGAGGAAATAATAAAAGTTACTTATCCCTGTCTCCATGTACCTAGGCCCAGATCGTCACATAAAACAGGGCCCAAAAAGGGGTGCTCAAAGTCCCAAGCCAGAGGCAAGATGAAAATACAAAAGTGAAGATGTGGCTCCACAAAAAGCTTATTGATGAACTGAAAACAAAAAGGGATACATATAGGAAGTGGAAGGAAGGCCAGGCTACAAAAGAAGAGTACAGACAAGTGGCGCAGAAGTGCCGAAATGGCGTCAGGAAGGCTAAAGCTGTGAATGAGCTGAGATTAGCGAGGGATGCTAAAAGCAATAAAAAGGCTTTCTTCAGATACGTGAGTAGTAAAAGACAGAGGAAAGAAATGGTGGTTCATGAGGATGGCTTAATGAGGATGGCAAATTGATAACAGATGACAAAGAAAAGGCTGAAGTGCTCAATTCCTACTTTGCCTCGGTCTTCTCCCAAAAGCGGGTCTATGACCCCCCTGGAAAAAGTGAAGCAGAAGTTGAGGGGGCAGGATTGCAGTTTGAGATTGATAAACAAATGGTCAAAGAACACCTAATTTCCTTGAATGAGTTCAAATCTCCAGGGCCCGATGAACTGCATCCAAGAGTAATGAAGGAGCTAGCGGAAGAACTCTCTATTATCTATTGTCTATTATCTTTGCAAAATCATGGAAGACGGGTGAGGTGCCGGACGACTGGAGGAGGGCTAACGTTGTCCCTATCTTCAAAAAGGGCAAAAAGGAGGAACCTGGGAACTACAGACCAGTCAGTCTGACATCCATCCCTGGGAAAATTCTGGAGCAGATTATAAAGAAGTCAATCTGTAAACACCTTGAAACCAATGCAGTGATTACTAGAAGCCAACATGGATTTGTCAGGAACAAATCCTGTCAGACTAATTTGATCTCATTTTTTGATAGGATAACCTCCCTGTGGGAATGCTGTGGACGTCATATATCTTGACTTCAGCAAAGCTTTTGACAAAGTACCACATGACATTCTGATTAACAAACTAGCTAAAAGTGGGCTAGATGGAACAACTATTAGGTGGATCCACAGTTGGCTACAGAATCGGACTCAAAGAGTACTTATCAGTGGAACCTTCTCAAACTGGGGAGAGGCAACGAGTGGGGTGCCGCAGGGCTCAGTCCTGGGCCCAGTGCTCTTCAACATTTTTATTAATGATTTGGACGAGGAGGTGCAGGGAACGCTGATCAGATTTGCAGATGACACAAAATTGGGTGGGATAGCTAATACCCTGGAAGACAGAAACAAACTTCAAAGTGATCTTGATAGGCTGGAGTGCTGGGCTGAAAACAACAGAATGAAATTTAATAGGGATAAATGCCAAGTTCTACATTTAGGGAATAGAAACCAAATGCACAGTTACAAGATGGGGGACACTTGGCTCAGCAATACTACAAACGAGAAAGATCTTGGAATTGTTGTAGATCACAAGCTGAATATGAGCCAACAGTGCGATATGGCTGCAAGAAAGGCAAATGCTATTTTGGGCTGCATTAATAGAAGTATAGCTTCCAAATCACGTGAGGTACTGGTTCCTCTCTATTCGGCCCTGGTTAGGCCTCATCTAGAGTATTGCGTCCAGTTCTGGGCTCCACAATTCAAGAAGGATGCAGACAAGCTGGAGCGTGTTCAGAAGAGGGCAACCAGGATGATCAGAGGTCTAGAAACAAAGCCCTATGAAGAGAGACTGAAAGAACTGGGCATGTTTAGCCTGGAGAAGAGAAGATTGAGGGGAGACATGATAGCACTCTTCAAATACTTAAAAGGTTGTCACACAGAGGAGGGCCAGGATCTCTTCTTGATCCTCCCAGAGTGCAGGAGACGGAATAACGGGCTCAAGTTAAAGGAAGCCAGATTCCGGCTGGACATCAGGAAAAACTTCCTGACTGTTAGAGCAGTGCGACAATGGAATCAGCTACCTAGGGAGGTTGTGGGCTCTCCCACATTAGAGGCATTCAAGAGGCAGCTGGACAAGCATCTGTCAGGGAAGCTTTAGGGTGGATTCCTGCATTGAGCAGGGGGTTGGACTCGATGGCCTTGTAGGCCCCTTCCAACTCTGCTATTCTATGATTCTATGATTCTATGATTCTAAGATAGTGGGCAGCTACAGCCCCCGCTATTTTTATGTTCAAGCCCCTGACAACTCTGAGGAGATTTCTGATAGCCATTTATAGGCTGGCTGGAACAGCATTCTCAGACCCCTAAGGTTGTGGTGGGGGGTGGAGGTAAAAAAATTCCTGCAGGAATGCAGCTAAGATCATTCAGTCCAATTAACTGAGTCTAACTCTGATCTTGCAGCTAGAGACATCGTGAGATCACACATACAGGTGGTTGTATTATCTAGTGCAACTTTAGCTTGGTCAAATGGAGTCTTGTGGACAGTTAGCCCACGAAAAAGAAAATAGGGTTCTTGACATAGGTGATTCCATAAAATTCCAGGATCTTCCATACAATTCCAGGATCTGTCCTCTCCACACCATGTGTTTTAGACCACATGTCAAAGACAAGAGCTTCTCAGGCTGGTCAAGGATATCTGTACATGGCTCTGCATTTTATTTTCTCTGACAGCAGAGATGTTTTGACCAGGCTAATAAGAACCAGAGGCTAATAAGGCCCTAGCTTAGGGGAATGATTTTCATAATATAGTGCTGGTGCAGTCTACTAATTTTCTGTAAATAATTGCCAGTTAAAAGGGCTCTTCTCAGAGGCCTGGCCTAGGACCTGTTATCTTCATAAAACAGTGCTGGTTTTTATGATACTCATGCTGAATGGTGTGTGAGTGTGAGTGTGTGTGGGGTGGGGAGGGGGAATAACATATTGGTTATGCCTATGCTTTGATCCACAGAAAATAGTTTACCAAAACTGTTACTACAATGAAAAGGGGGAAAATACAATACATATAATGGTCAAGAATATAATATATACAGAGTGCAATCCTAGCATGTTTAGACAGAAAAAGGTTCTACAACTCCCAGCATCCCCCAACCAGCCATGCTGGCTAGGGAATGCTGGCGTTGTAGGATTTCTTTGCTATTCTTTTATATTGTATTTTATATTATGGTTTTATACTATTGTTTTATACTTTGAATGGTTTTAATTTTTGTGAACCGCCCAGAGAGCTCCGGCTATTGGGCGGTATAGAAATGTAATAAATAAATAAATAAATAAATAAATAAATAGGTTTGAGCCCTTAAAAGAAGTAAGATATCCCCTTTCATGTGATGCACCGCTATTGCTTATAGTCCTAACTCAAATTGTTCTGCATTAAAGACAATCATTCATTAAAATCATTATCATCATCCGTGGTGGTTTGCAATGCAGTATAACATCACAATTTTCCAAAGAATTCAGAACATGAAAATTGATTTGGCTTAATAGAGCTTTGCACAGATAGGAAATGGGTCACAGGGCTTTTATAGATGAAGCTTTTATTGTACAATCCCCTTTGCTCATCCACAGTAGTTTGTGGGTGTTTTAGATGATGTTGTCATTCTCCAGGGCCTTTCCCATGCTTTCCAAGCAGTTTTGTTTTGTTTTGATCAGGGAAAATCCAGCATTTTGGGAACAGCGTAATGAAACACTACTGTAGTTGTGCAATTCCGCTGTACCACAGCACTATCTAGAGGTTATGTAGTGGAATGTGCAGAAAGGCAGAGAAAAACAACACCCAACTGTAGATATCCAATCTTAATCCCACAAAAAGTCTGGAAGCAGAAGCAGTAGTAAAGTGGTGGCTTAAAGGCCTAGAAAAGCCGACACATTCATAGAGTTCCAGCACTGTATGCTGGGGGAGATCTACACGAAGCTGGATATACCGCTTTTAAATGTTTTTTTATTGTGTATTGAGTCTTACCTCGCCACATGATGCTTGCCTTGTAACGTTGTATCGCTTACCCTTTCTGTCGTTCTATTTTCTGATCTTATCTGTATAAGTAGTTGTATTTTCTCTTATGTGGCCGATTGCATCGTAAGAAACCTTCCTTTTTTTTTATATGCTTTTCCTTAGCCAATCACCTTCATCGGGGTGTGTTTCTTGTGTTTCTGCGCCCAAAGGTGCAGCCGTTTTCCCTCTTTCTTGCCTTGTGTTCTACTTTGCACCCACAACCTCCCTCCCCCTTCTATGATCTGCATGTGTATGGGCATTGTTCTATATGTGTTTACTCAGGAGTAAGACTCTCTGTGTTCAATGGGCTTTCCTCAAAGGTAAGCCAGCATGTGATGTTAGCAGTTGAAATCAATGGGATTTACTTTTGAGTAAGGGAAACAGCACACCTGTAGTTCATGAACTTGAAGATGCAAGCAAGCAGGGAGGGAGACTCCAGGCAAGGTTAGAAGATTTACTTTACTCAAAAGTAAATCCCATTGATTTCAACTGCTAACATGACATGCTGCTCCTTGGTCTGTGCTTAGGAAAAGGGCGCAGAAAGAGGGGAAATCTTTCCAGCCTCCCTTCTCTCCTCTCCAAGCACAAACCAAGGGGCAGCAGGTCACGTTAGCAGTTGAAATCAGTGGGATTTACTTTTGAGTAAAGTAAATCCCCTAACCCTGCCTGGAGGCTCCCTCTCTCCCTCCTTGGGTCCTGCTTAGGAAAAGCTCCCAGGTGTGGAAAGAGGGGGAAATTTTCCTCCACCACCCTTCACCGGAGGAGGGACAATGGAAGAAAAGAGGAAGTGGGAGGAACAATAAGCAGACGGGGAATTGGAAAGAAAAAGCTCTGGCGTGGGCTGGTCCATGAAGTCACGAAGAGTCGGAAACGACTGGATGAATAAACAACAAAAGTGACATTTTAAATTGGTATAACATATTACATTTACTGACTGACAAAATGACGTTATTTATAACAGTGTAGATCTCCCCTTGGTCACAAGTTGAAAACTGCTATGTACCCAATGCCAAGCAAGAAGGCCAAAACATCACATAGCTACATGGGGGTAACAGGCTCCCCATCTTCCCCTTCTGCTCCTTAAAACAGCAGCTTTCTGTTGGAACCAAAGTTCAAGGTTGTGTGTCACTCTTTCTTACTCCTATGCTCCCAAGCCTCCTCATTTTTGCCTTTTAAAAATCTTCATGGAGCAAGAACACCCATAACAGCATGCTTTTGATTCATATTCATTTAACTCATTGTTACAGCCTACAGCCAGTCTTCACCCACAGTTAACTTTTCCCATTGACTTTGTGGATTGATACCTGAGTAATTGTGGCCTCTGTCCTATTGTTAAGCTTGTGGCTAAGGATCAGGAATGTAAAGCTATCAATCCAGCCTGCTGTGGATCTTTGAAAGAAAAAGGTTAGCATAACAGCCTAGAGTCTTCAGTGATTGTTGTATTCAAGGAAAGATATTCACACATCAATTCTCTGGAGAAGAATTTTAATTTCATTTACTTGTTTAGAATACATTGCATGGGGATGGACATTTTTCTCCATCTCTTGGTAGTAGCAAGCAGCATTAAATATCTTTGCATAATGCTATTCTACCAAGAGGCAAACAGACTGAACATACTCAATTTTTTAAAAAAATGGCCTGTAATTATGCTAGCTTTCATCAACTGAATAGAATCATCATTGCTTTAGGAAAAAAATATGCTTAAACATATTTAACCATAAATCAATTTTTGATCATAATTAGTATGCAGCTTTTGGGGTCACATATACATGCTTTATTATGTTTTAAGATCATCAGCTTTCAAGTGCTGTTTCAAGAAAAATGGTATTTTAACACAGATGCCTTGATCACTGTAATTTTCTTCAATTTTTTTAGGCTAAGTTGTATGTTTTGATTTTCTTTCATACCATGATTTTCTCTCATATACATAGCAAATGCAGCACCTCCTGATGTTAAGCAAATAATATTTTGCAAGCTGGTTTCCTAGGAAACAACTACAAGTAGCAACAGGGCACCATTAATTAAAACATGAAATACTCTTACAATTATTAATTTGGATTTCTGTCCCAACCTGTCCTGAGAACTCAGGACAGTAAGTACAGTTTTGAATTATAAACATGGGACATATCCCTTAGAAATCTCTCAACAGAAACAGACCAGATGGATGGGGTCAGGGAAAATTAAATATCAGGAGAAATGGAGAAAAATAGAATTTATAGTATTGATCTTCACAAAACAAAAATAGAGAGCACAAGTGGTTCTTTTCAATGTAGTAGGGAAGCAATTGGTTTTCCATTATAAATTTGTGATATAATATTGGGGCATGTTTTTTCCTGAACATGTTTTGTGAACCTCCCAGGGAGCTACGGTTATTGGGCGGTATAGAAATGTAATAAATAAATAAATAATTCTAACATCCATGTATTTTCTGCTTGAGTTTGGTCATTTCCATTAAAACAGTATCTTCTTTTTTAGAAACCAGGGCCGCTTTTCTGATCCAAGCCTTTTATTCTTTCCTTTTATCCCAAGGAGTTACAGTGTATCCTAGTGCCGACACTTTGAAAGACTATTTTCCATCCTTAGGATCGAATAGTTGAATTAATAGGTTTACCCACAATTTCTCAGAACCCAATACATACAGTTCCCAGTATGTTCCCAATGCATATGCCCCAAAGTGGCTCCACCTCCATACCTCTAGCAGACTTCAGTAGCAATCCATCATTTTTAAACCTTCTACTGGAGTTTAATGTATTCTATGTAGAATTTTCTGCTGAATCAGTCTTAAATCTATATACCCTTAAAGAATCTCCACCCAAGAGAGAGAAACAACTTTTTCTATGTTATGGTTGTTTCCATTAGCTGGGAAGGTGTATATGTAGTGTGTTTAACATCCCTCTGGGAGAGTAGCTGTTTCAGATAACACACCGCCACATCTATAGGAAAATGCGATTACACTCAGGGCCTTCCTAGATGGGGCTTTAGCCCGGTGCGAGCCCCGGGCTCACCCCTGTGCATCCAGAAGACGCACAGGGTATCCCGGGCTCAGGCAGGGGTGAACCTTCCCTGGGCCCGGGGTAACTGGCACTGCTTGAGGCCCGGTTTTTCCTGTGGTCTCGGGCTGAGCCCGAGACCGCAGGCATGTAGCCAGGTCTCGAGTAGCTGGGATTTACTCCCGAGTAGCTGGGAAAAGCGGCGGAGAGGCCATAGCACTCCACAGGAGCGCTGTGGCCATCAGGGCTATGGTGGGGACATGTGGGAGGTGGGAAATGGAGGCCGGGGAGATTTGGGGGGGGGAATTGTGGCCCAGGGGACATCGGGGGGAATTGCGGGTGGGGGACATCAGGCGGGGGATTGGACATTGCGGGTGGGGGATCGGACATCGCAGGCAGGGGGGTGGGGGGGCAGGCAGGGGAAGGAGAACGGGGCCGGGGGGAGATCGCGGACCAGGGGAAGGGGAATGGTGCTGGGGGGGAGATCGCAGATGGGGGTGAAGGAGTTTTTTTTAAAAAAAAACACACAAAAAAACCTACTTACCTTTCCTGGCTCTTGCGCTGCTGCTGCTTTAAAAATTAAAAAAATGGCGGCCGCGACAGCTCTCCTCCAAAGATCGTCGTGGCTCACGTATGAATAAGGGCAAGATCTCACGTTATTCCCTCCTGCCCCCCAGATTTTCCACCAGGTCTAGCAAGGCCCTTAGTTTCTTTATGTGCATGGAGATATGCACACACTTATTCATTGTTTTACAAAGTGCATACATTTAATGATGTGTATTGTAAGAGGTACTTAAATATTAACAGACTCGAAAATCCATTTGGAGGCACTTTAGAGGAGCATTTAACACTCTTTTTCCCCCAGATGGTGACAGGAGAGCTCTGACAAGCTACACTTAACATGAGAAATAGTGATCAATATCCCTATAAGTTGCATAGATACAATTATGGCCTCTGTTGGTTGCTGCAAGATGATTACATCATTGAAGTGAGCCAACATCTACCCTATCATTCCATCATTCCCAGGTGGTAGTAGACTGTAGATGAAATCATTTAGGAATTGGAATGTTAATAACACTTTGCCATGCTTTATTAATTACAATTGCACATATAGGGCAGTATCTGATGCTTCCATTGCGCTGGAGGAAAGGGCCATTAGAGACATGGGAACCTACCATTGGCTTACACAATCAGAAACTAGACAAAACTCCCACTTCCAGAATGGGACAAGTCACAGGAGAGACTTCCCCTTCCACTCCAGAAGCAGCAATTTCCACTAGTTTCCGATTTCCATTGTACTAGTGGTTGTTCCTGCTAGCACAATGTGTTTAGCACTGCTGGACTGCCAGCATTGTATACTGCCCATATCTTGCAAAATAGGAAAGAGAAAGAACCAGGTATAAAACCAACATCCATGTCAGACTTAGTTACAGTTAATTTTGGTTGCTGTTGAATTTAAGGTGGGTGAGGGAAAGAAAGCAGCTTTTTATAAAGTAATGTAACATTATATAATATATAAATAGGCTGTTAAAAGATGTCTGTCTTGCCGACATGACCTTAGATTGACATAACCTGCAATTGACGTCAGCCTTGAATTTAGGAATCACTATTTCTGTAAAAATTATTGCAAGTTCATATTAGGTGAACAGATGTTATTGCCTTTTCTGAACCAAGGAGCTATATAACTTGAAAAGCTTATTACTGTGTTTCTAAGGCTATAAAATGCCTGAGTCTTATTCTCCTGATATTGGCTGCCTTCAGCGGAGACTTTTATGGCACCATTGCCTTGGCTGATTCATGGAATTTCATGGGAGATCCATATGCTATTGTCTCCCACCTGTAATCCTCCTGTATTTACCTGCCATTTCTCCTTCCTTTTTTTTCTTTTTGTAGACAAGCAACTGAGGAGGAAATAGGGAAGAGCGGCACAATGCCTTTCCATATGAAGTGGTAGGAGCCCTCCCTTTGGAAACCGCCCCCCCTCCCCCGTCACTATATTTCCACCTAAAATCTCTAGGCCAATTCAACATTGCAGCCCTCCAAGAAGCTAGGGAGCCTACTCACGTAGAAAAGGCTCCCTGCAGCAGAAGATCATCCCCCAAGATGCAATGAAAGGGGCAGCCCCAGATTGCAGGAACACCTAGGGTGACCATATGGAAAGGAGAACAGGGCTCCTGTGTCTTTAACACTTGTATTGTTATAAAAATAGTGTAGCTTGAACCAATTAAATCCAATAAAAGCAATCCGGATGCGTCGTTTCGGGTTCAAAGAAAAAGCTTTATTTTCCACTCAGGTACCAAGAAATCTCTTTGAGCAAAGGTCCCCTCTCCCTTGCCAATTTAGAGGGAAAAGGGCCCCGAGCGGAAATTAGTTTCCAGTCTTATACAGGGAGGAAACATTACACACACACAATTGGCTCCCAGCCCAAAATCGTTATGACCACCATCATTTCCAGGATTCCTGACGCCTTCAGTAGGGAAGGGAAAGGGTTTAATTCCGCACAATCCCCATTACTGCCCAACCCCCTTCGCAATGTCCTCTGGGATATACCTGTCCCACCTTGTCTACGTGGCAGAAACTTTCCCGCTTCTCCGCCCCTTTATCCAATCAGTATTCAGCATCCCTTCCCAAATTCCCGCCAGAGTGAGAGAAAGGGACAGAGAAGAAGCTCCCGTCTCCCAAAAATGGTGCTCAACCCTTTTCATTGTAGGTGACTTGTCCCTTCATCCCCATTTTTCTGTGGGCACTAACCCTCCTCTGTATAATTTCCACGTCTCTCTACCCATGGCCTGTGCTTTCCTTCCTCTCTTAGCACTTCCAGTCTCACCCCGATTCAATTGACAACTTTCCTGTTAGCACTTGATACAGTTCACGAGGTGTTACATTCTTAAGATGCGTATCTGTACTCCATGTTCTGCTTGCGTTCTATTTCAATAAACTAGGGCAGTGGTTCCCAAACTTTTTCAGGTCACCGCCCCCTTGGTTCCACAAACTCATGCCCAGCGCCACCCTACCCTACACTATTAAAAATCATTATTCAGAATAGTGGTTTTCAACGACCCACCAAGGAAGACAATAAGAATAAAATTCAAAACAGTAACAATTAATTGAATACTTTATTCAAAACCCAATTGGTGTGCCCTGCCACGCTGGCTGCAAACAGAGGCATTCGCTCTCTTTTCCCTCCCTCCCTCGGCAAGCCTGGGGCAGGTGCTTCCCATTTAGAGGGGATTCTAGGAGTTGAAGGACTTTTTTCTGTCTAAACATGCATAAAATTGTGCCTTTAACTTATCATGTCACACTAGTATGAATACAGGAATCAAATAGGATTTCCTTCTTCAGTGGAACACACTTACTTAGGAGTAAGCACCATTTTGTTATAGGAAAGGATAATGTATTTTAATTAAAATTTTAAAATAATTATCTGCCACCTGGTACAGAGTTTTCCTATGGAAAATCTGGCTGGGACTGAAGTAGTGGGGCACTAATTTTACTGTACTTATTGTCTTTAAATATAGTTAAATATCCCACAGTTACCTTGCTATTCTATTTCTACAATTCATTTTCTCCTGTCTTTTCTTCACTCTCTCTTCATTTTCAGGCTGAATCCTATGCACATTTACCTCAGAGTAAGTTCTATTGATCTCAGTAGGGCTTACTTCTGAGTAGACATACTTAGGATTGTGTTGCAGCTGTTTTTATGGTGACACAAGATGCACACATACCATGTTTACCAAAAGAATGCTTGAAAAAAGGGGGTTGGACACCCTGAAATAAGCAAGGGCAGATAGGAATGGTTTTAGCAAGCATTCTGGGAAAAGGTGCTGCTGAATCTTCTTTAGCCAGGAAGGACCTGGGGAATTGCAATTCTCTCTCCCTCCCCCTTTTCTTTTCTCTCCCAATCCTGTTGTAGTCCAGATTTTTTGGGGGGTGAGAGCACACACACAGACACACAGCATCTCTCTCTCTCTCTCCAACCCCCCCTCCCCCCAAGCCCCACAATAGCTGCCGGGCTGATTATGACAGGAGGGCAGCAGCTCAGAGGGGAAATGGCCCCAATCTGCAACTCCTGACAGGGGAAGGGAGCCTGGTGATACCTTGCAGCTGCACAAGCAGTCCTGCTCCCCACCCAGCCTGCTGGCTGACTGCTGTTCTTGGCAGTTGCTCTGCCGCCCGCTGTCCTCCACATGCTCCTTCCTGTCCACCACATGGTTGCTGCTCCCGCCTTGTGCAGCAACTATCGCGAGAGGTCTGCCAGGGCAGCTTGTAGGAGGGAGCAGCTCTGGCCGAGGGAGCGAGCAAGCCGGTGGCTCCAGCAGGAAAGAAGGCCTGGGCCCTCCTAGGCAGGAGAAGAGTGGGCAGAGCAGCTGAATTCGCTGCTGTTTCCTGCTCTGCTGCCTCCTGTGGGCGCTTCCCCCACCCCCTACTTTTGGTGGGGCTGCTGTGGCCTTGAGATAGGAGGAGAGAGCGGCTGCATGAGTGAGAAAGTCCTTCCTGAGCAGGAGCGGTGTGGGGAGAGCAGCTGAATTTGCCACTCTTTCCTGCTTGGACCCTGGGTTTTAGGACTTTCCGGAGAGACCACCTTGAGCGCCCCCCTGCCGCCCCTTTGCCTCTTAACGCCCCCCTATGCAATCCCACCGCCCCCAAGGGGGCAATACCGCCCACTTTGGGAACCACTGAACTAGGGCTTACTAGGAGTCAAAAGCGGGGATCTTTCCATTCCTAGCACTCGGTAGTCCAATTTGCAATCCGGTCTCCTGCTTTACACGTGTGTGAATGGGTCTACTCTACTATTTGCTTAGGGCTTGTTCTTTACCTGGGGGTAAAGGATCTACTCTACTACCTAACACAAAAATGTTGACTTGGGGAAGGGAAACGGGGAGCCAATAAAAAGGAGAGGAGGGGGAGCAGACAAAGGGGATTATGGAAATTTAAGACAAGTAGTTGAAAGCATTATCTGGCGGTCTGAAATGTGAAAATGATATGGTGGTAAGCCTTAATAGTCTTTTGTACAGTTTTGTATAACCAATTTAGGTTTTGGGGTATTTGATAATTATAACTACAAGTTTTACTATGTTCTTCCATAGACAATGTTGGAGGGTTCCACCCTAACTGTACAGCCACGGCTCCCTTTATGAACAAGTTGGTGAGGCCAATATATTCTGATTCTTTGTATTTTTTTTGTATTGGATATAGTATATGACAACTCATGTGACTGGTTACCAATGTTGAGAGAGGTATGTTTGTATCGTTTACAGCGTCCAACTGACGAAGATACTTCGAAACAGGACATGTACCGGACAACTGTTTTATTAGACGCCTTATGAATTTATTAGATGCTTTGTTATGAATATTTAATAGATGCTTTATTTATTGGACACTTCATTATGAATGTAGACACCTTATGAATGTCATCTAGACACCTGATATTGGGCATGTGTGGAATGATATACTTCTGAAGTGTTATTTTCTAAAAGTTTTGCTCTTAGGCAGTTTTGTAAAAATGTAAAATGCTACCGTGAACTTCAGTGCTGGTGACATTGGACATTTTTTTGTCTCTGTTTTTCTTTATTAATTGTTATTGTGGAGGTTTTTCACTGTTGGATTTGTTTAAAGGGATTTAAGAACATGTACCAGCTAGGAGAAGTAGTTCTGTAGATTGATTACAAACTGTATATATGTTGTATATATCACTTATATCTCTAAGATATTGTGTCTGTTTTACATCTCTAAGTGAATTTTTGTGGTTGAGTGTTATCACAGTTATTGTACTTTATTTGTATGCACGCAGCAGCAGGTGAAATTCCCTCTTCATCACAACAGTTAAAGCTGCAGGAGCTATACTAGTGACCAGATACAAAAGAGGACAGGGCTCCTGCAGCTTTAACTGTCGTGATGAAGAGAAAAATTTGCCAGGTGCTGCATGCATACAAATGACACCTGCTGAAATTCACTTTTCAATACAACTGTTAAAGATACAGGAGCCCTGCCCTCTTTTGTATCTGGTCACTCTAGGAACACCTTAATAGGAAGTCTGTCTGTCTAATATTTAATAAGGGGGAAACTTTTGGAATCTGGAAGCCTGAGAACCCTTGACTAAGAGAGAATGAGCCAAAACCTGACAGGGGCATAGCAGCATGCTTTAAATCAGGAGTTTTGAAACTCTTTCAACCCAAAGGCTGAATTCCATTTTGGAGAAACTCTCAGGGCTACGTTCCAGTGGAGCTGATGGCAAAAGGGGCGGGGCCAAAAATCCCAGCATATTTTAGCTTAGAGCTTTATTACACCACCGTTATACTGTGCAATCACTGCGAATTGTGTGCAAAGGACTCTGAAGTTTTCCAGTTTATAATCTGCTTTGACTGTGAAGTACTCCCATGCATCCTGCTTTAATTGTGCTATAAAGGGAAAAGAATTGAGGTATTTAGCTACTAGTTTCTGAGCATTTTTTCTGAGCAGCCACTGGGGCGCAGGAGAAGGATTTGATATGAATTAAACAAATGCTTACATCTGCATAAGCTTTAAAGATAAAGACTTCAAAATTGGCACAGTAATAGATATTAAGGAGAGCTTTAAGCATACCAGATTTGAATTGGATTGGGTCATCTGTTGATTTTTTATGATTTTTTTGCATTTCCCCCCTTAAACCCTTTGCAAAGGATCTTAGGAGTGCTGCCACCTGGGGTGTGATTTAACAACAACAACAACAATGTCGACAGCTTAGTGCTGTAGGGGATAATTTGAGGGAAACTGGTACATGGGATGAAGCTATTAAAGCTCTTACTGCCATTAATTAAGAACTTTATCACACCAGCGTTATACTGTGCAATCACTGCGAATTGCGTGCAAAGGACTCTGAAGTTTTCCAACTTATAATCTGCTTTTCTTGTGAAGTACTCCCATGCATCCTGCTTTAATTGTGCTTCAAAGGCAAAAGCCTCGCTGTATTTTGCTACTAGTTTTCGAGCGTATCATTTGTTGTTTTCCAAGCGGCCACTGGGGCACAGGAGCAGGATTTGAAGAAAAATTAAACAAATGCTTACAACTGTGTAAGCTTTAAAGATAAAGACATCAAAATTAGCACAGTAATAGATATTAAGGAGAGCTTTAAGCATACCAAATTTGAATTGGATTGGATCATCCATTGAATTATAATGATTTTTTTTTTACATTTCCCCCCCCCCCTTAAACCCACTTTCTGGTATGCAAAGGATCTAGCCGCCTGGTAGCAAGAACAACAACAACAATGGTGACAGCTTAGCACTGTAGGGGATAATTCGAGGGAAACAGGTACATGGGATGAAGCTCAAAGGCTTCAGAGAGGCGTTTCGACCTTTTAGCTGGGAAACCAGTAAATGATCGGTGGTTGGAGGGAAAAAGCTGGAGTCAGAGGAAGGGAGCATAGCCATCTGGGGAACCCCAGAGGGCTGGATTCGGACCCCAAGGCCAGATTTGGCCCCTGGGGCTGAGGTACAGCATCCCCTGCCTTAAAGGATGGAGCCAATGTCTTTACTGGTTTTGCCAACATGCTATTTATTAGGTTGGTTGGAGGGTTACAGATGCAGCTTGAAACTATCACAGTAGCTGGTAGAGCTTAAGTTGAATGTCTGTAGCCTCCTCCTGATTTCAATTTTAAGATCGTAAACCGAATGAAAATTTGATGGCTTGAACCTCATTCACTTCCCCCCTCCCTTCTTTTCTTGCTTCTTGAATGATGAAGAGTTCTGGAAAACTCAAAAGCTTGCACAATATTTTTTGATGTGTTGTCCTAATAAAGGTATTATGGTGACATGGATTTTGGCCTACAAGGCTACTTTAGCTTTTGATGGAATTAGAAAATCTCCCTTATTGAATAAAACACATGCACACACACACTGATACAATCCAGTGTATTAATAAGTGTAAATGGAATTCAAACTGTGAAGAATTGAAATTATGCACTGTGAAACAATGTATTCCATTCGTCGCTTTTCATGAACTCTCACGGCTTTTAATTTATCTTGTGACAGGTTCATCTTTTCTGGGAACCTAAGAGCATCATCAAATGGGGTGGGGGGCATCGCGTGTCCCTGCCGTTGCTTTGCTTCCTGCTCCTGTCCCACCATAGGGACGAGCAGCTTCCTCCTTCTTCATAAAGAGGAAGAAAACAAAGACCATGTGGCCCATTCAGTGGACATTTTAACCACACTGCTTCTACACACAGTAGGAAATGGCAGCAGGTCTCATTATAGTAAAATATTTTGGATTTTCTGGGTATTGACAGAAAAAAGAGCAGAAGGAGTGGGAGACACACAGGAGATAGGCCTGTGAACTTCCATGAGTGGCCAGTAATGAGCATGTGATAAAGCACTCACCCGATGATGCTCTAAGAGGACAAGTTGCATTTTTATTTTCCTGTCTTGTGGGTTTCCTACAGGCAGCTTTTGTCCAATGTATAAGCAGAATGCTGGACAAGATGGACCCTTGGTCAGATCCAGGATGATACTTCTTATGTTTTTATAAAACCTAATAATGGATTGCATTTTTTAAAAAAAGGATCCTGTTTTGAAACTGGATCATTTCTTTTATAGACCAGTTCTGTCAATTTCTCCATTTGAGCCCATTCTAATGCTTTAAACAACCATTCCTTAGTACTCAGTTGCTGACTGATTTCCAGTATTTTGTCAACATGATCTTTACAGCCACTGGAGAATTACCAATCAAATACACCTGATTCATATCTGGGACATCAGTTATATAGTTAAACAATATCAATTTAAAAAATCGAAGTCAAATTAAACCCCAACGCTTGTTCTATCTCATGAAAAGATTTGTTTGCAATATAATTGTACGCTAGGAGAATTCCAAAAAACATGTCACAAGCCAACCTGCAGTTCACCACGTTTCCCACAAATGAGTGTGTTGGTCTGATCTGTTTGATTCATTTTTCCTGGAGTCGCATGACAACAGAAAAACAAATTGAAGCTCTCAGCTTTCTATTTCCCTGCGTAGGTGTTGGATGCAACAGCCACTGCTGATAGTATAATCTCTTCTTCTCCCACCCCCACAATTGTTGCAACACTGGTGTACATGAGACTCTTATGCAATAAATCTTGAAAACCATTCACAAAGCCCTAGTCATAGCAGAGGAGCATTTGGTGTTGTCGTTTTTTTGTATTTTGTTTAGATATCAGCCTAATCTACCGTGGGGACAGATGTGTGAACAGTTCTAAGTGAGAAGAGGCTTTACTTCTCCTTTTTTTAAAATACTTAACTCTGCGGACATCCTGATGTTTTATTCATGCAAAATGCTGTAGTGTAATAATTAAAATGGTTTTTCTCATGTTAGTTACTAATGATGATGCCTTTTTGAGATGGCAAGTGATCGCCTGTAGGGATTAGCAGAAGTGGAAGTCATATTTTTCACACTTAGTACTGTTCTTCAGACCTGTTAATAAAATGTTTCCAGGGCAACTGTTGAAATTAACACATTGGAAGGTGATGCGTTATCCTATACCATGCTTCCTTGACATGGTGCCCTCCAGACGTGTTGGATTGCACCTCTTGTCATCCAGATAGAATCATAGAATAGCAGAGTTGGAAGGGGCCTACAAGGCCATCGAGTCCAACCCCCTGCTCGATGCAGGAATCCACCCTAAAGCTTCCCTGACAGATGCTTGTCCAGCTGCCTTTTGAAGGCCTCTAGTGTGGGAGAGCCCACAACCTCCCTAGGTAACTGATTCCATTGTCGCACTGCTCTAACAGTCAAGAAGTTTTTCCTGATGTCCAGCTGGACTCTGGCTTCCTTTAACTTGAGCCCGTTATTCCGTGTCCTGCACTCTGGGAGGATCGAGAAGAGATCCTGGCCCTCCTCTGTGTGACAACCTTTTAAGTATTTGAAGAGTGCTATCATGTCTCCCCTCAATCTTCTCTTCTCCAGGCTAAACATGCCCAGTTCTTTCAGTCTCTCTTCATAGGGCTTTGTCTCCAGACCCCTGATCATCCTGGTTGCCCTCCTCTGAACACGCTCCAGCTTGTCTGCATCCTTCTTGAATTGTGGAGCCCAGAACTGGACGCAATACTCTAGATGAGGCCTAACCAGGGCCGAATAGAGAGGAACCAGTACTTCACGTGATTTGGAAGCTATACATCTATTAATGCAGCCCCAAATAGCATTTGCCTTTCTTACAGACATATCGCAATGTTGGCTCATATTCAGCTTGCGATCTACAACAATTCCAAGATCCTTCTCATTTGTAGTATTGCTGAGCCAAGTATCCCCCATCTTGTAACTGTGCCTTTGGTTTCTATTATTATTATTATTATTATTATTATTATTATTATTATTATTGTTATTATTATTATTATTTATTTATATAGCACCATCAATGTACATGGTGTTGTACAGACTAAATGTAGAACTTGGCATTTATCCCTATTAAATTTCATCCTGTTGTTTTCAGCCCAGCACTCCAGCCTATCAAGATCACTTTGAAGTTTGTTTCTGTCTTCCAGGGTATTAGCTATCCCACCCAATTTTGTGTCATCTGCAAATTTGATCAGCGTTCCCTGCACCTCCTCGTCCAAATCATTAATAAAAATGTTGAAGAGCACTGGGCCCAGGACTGAGCCCTGCGGTACCCCACTCGTTGCCTCTCCCCAGTTTGAGAAGGTTCCATTGATAAGTACTCTTTGAGTCCGATTCTGTAGCCAACTGTGAATCCACCTAATAGTTGTTCCATCTAGCCCACTTTTAGCTAGTTTGTTAATCAGAATGTCATGTGGTACTTTGTCAGAAGCTTTGCTGAAGTCAAAATATATGACGTCCACAGCATTCTCATGGTCCACAAGGGAGGTTACCTTATCAAAAAATGAGATCAAATTTGTCTGACAGGACTTGTTCTTGACAAATCCATGTTGGCTTCTAGTGATCACCGCATTGATTTCAAGGTGTTTACAAATTGACTTCTTTATAATCTGCTCCAGAATTTTCCCAGGGATGGCTGTCAGGCTGACTGGTCTGTAGTTCCCAGGTTTCTCCTTTTTGCCCTTTTTGAAGATAGGGACAACGTTAGCCCTCCTCCAGTTGTCCGGCACCTCACCCGTCTTCCATGATTTTGCAAAGATAATAGACAAAGGTTCTGAGAGTTCTTCCGCTAGCTCCTTCATTACTCTAGGATGCAGTTCATCGGGCCCTGGAGATTTGAACTCATTCAAGGAAATTAGGTGTTCTTTGACCATTTGTTTATGAATCTCAAACTGTAATCCTTCCCCCTCAACTTCTGCTTCATTTTTTCCAGGGGGGTCATAGACCCGCTTTTGGGAGAAGACTGAGGCAAAGTAGGAATTGAGCATTTCAGCCTTTTCTTTGTCATCTGTTATCAATTTGCCATCCTCATTAAGCAGTTGAACCACCATTTCTTTCCTCTGTCTTTTACTACTCACATATCTGAAGAAAGCCTTTTTATTGCTTTTAGCATCCCTCACTAATCTCAGCTCATTCTGAGCTTTAGCCTTCCTGATGCCATTTCGGCACTTCTGCGCCACTTGTCTGTACTCTTTTTTTGTAGCCTGGCCTTCCTTCCACTTCCTATATGTATCCCTTTTTGTTTTCAGGTCATCTCTAAGCCTTTTGTGGAGCCACATTGGTTTCCTCTGTTGTCTTCTATCTTTTCTCCTTGTTGGAATTGTTTGTAACTGTGACTTTAAAATTTCCTTTTTTAAATACTCCCACCCATCCTGCACTCCTTTTCTCATTAGGCTCATTTGCCATGGGACCTTACTTATCATAGTTCTGAGTTTATTAAAATCAGCTTTGCTAAAATCCAGAGTACGTATATGGCTACACTCAACTTTTGTCTCCTTCATAATCAAGAATTCAAGTATGACTTGGTCACTTTCCCCCAGAGTTCCCGTAACTGCCACTTTATCCACTAAGTCATCCCTATTGGTCAATATCAAGTCAAGGATTGCCTATCCTCTAGTTCCTTCCTCCACTTTCTGTAGGAGAAAGTTATCACCCACACATGTCAGGAATTTCTTGGTAGGGCCACTTTTGGCAGTATTGGTCTCCCAACAGATATCAGGGTAATTGAAGTCCCCCATCACTACTACATCACACTTCCTTGAAACACTGGCAATTTGTTTCTCAAAAGTTTCATCCTCGTCTTCTCCTTGATTGGGTGGTCGGTAGTAGACTCTGATTATCATGTTCTTTTTATTCCTTGCCCCATTTATTTTAATCCAGATGCTCTCGATGGGGCTCCCAGTCTGATCCGCCTGTATTTCTGTGCAGGGATAGGTATTTTTAACATATAGTGCAACTCTACCTCCCTTTCTATTTCTTCTGTTCTTTTTGAACAAGTTCTATCCTTCAATTGCTATATTCCAGTCATGGGAGTCATCCCACCAAGTTTCAGTTATACCTATCAAGTCGTATTTTCCTTCATGTAATAAGAGTTCAAGTTCATTCTGTTTGTTTCCCATGCTCTGGGCATTAGTATATAGACATCGAAGACCATGTGTTTTATAGTCTGGCTTTGTTCCTACATTGTTGTGGACACTATTTTGGGGCACTATTGGAGCTGTTCTCTGTACTGTGGTGCCTTGGCCGTCATCCATTGTTGCCTCGAGGTTTACGTCTCCCGCCCCGTAAGATTCAGTTTAAAGCCCTCCTGATCAAGTTCTTCATGCTGTGGCCGAACACATTTTTTCCAGCCCTTGTGAGGTGCAACCCATCCCTTGCCAGCAGTCCATGTTCCAAGTAGCGTAGCCCATGGTCCCAGAATCCAAAATTCTCACGTCGGCACCACCTTCGTAGCCAGTCGTTCATCCGGAGTATTTTTCTTTCCCTTTCTAATCCTCTTCCAAGAACCAGGAGGATGGATGAGAAAACTACCTGGGCCCCAAAGTTCTTCAGTTTCCTTCCCAGAGCTTCATAGTCTGAAATGATTTCTTATGTTTATAGAATAAACATAAATTAATAGAATTACAGGCAAAAAAAAGGGAATTAGATTATATAAATTTAGAAGAGGTTCAGAGGAATTTAATTTATATGAAAAGGGAATACTTTCAAAATAGTAATAAGAACTCGAAGATGCTTGCCAAACTCACACAAAAGGAAAAAGCTAATAATGGGATAGGGCCAGCAAAAAATAAGCAAGGTAACTATTGTCACATGATGAAGGACAAAATAAAAAAATTTCAGGAATTTTTTGAAGATTTATATAAGGAAAGAGATACCCAAACGAAGAGGATGGAAGTGTATGTGGATAAATTTTTGAAGAAAGGATTAGAAAAAGAGCATAAGGAAATAATGGACAAAAATATACTGCGAAGTGAAATAGAGGAGGTCATAGACCAGCTTAAAGTAGGGAAATCACCAGGGGTAGATGGTCTAAGACCAGAGTTTTATAACAAATTTAAAATATTAATAGTGCCAAAGTTGTTGAAATTATATAATGCAATAATGGAATGGGAGAAGATCCCAGAATCATGGGAGCATTCTATAATAATTTTAATTCCGAAACCGGATAAGGACTTGACTCTCCCTGATTCATATAGACCAATTTCGTTAATAAATCAAGATGCAAAAATTTTTTCAACTATTTTGGCTAAAAGGCTAAATAGATTTATAGCTAAATATGTAGGGGAAGACCAATGTGGTTTTATAGCAGGAAGACAGATGCACACTTTAGTAGGTAGAGTTTTGAATGTAATACAGGGGATAAGAAAGTCAAAGAATAAAGCGGGTATTTTAGCGTTAGATATTTTTAAGGCTCTTGATTGTGTGAGTTGGCAAACTTTAAAGTTGGTGTTAAATAAAATGGGATTTGGTATTAAATTTAGAGCAATAATAGAGCAGTTATATTCCAAAAACACAGCCGTAGTGGTAGTAAATGATGGAAGAACGGATAAGATACGACTAGCCAGAGGGACAAGACAAGGATGCCCACTCTCGCCAGTCCTGTTTGTATTGGAATTGTTGGCAAACGCAATAAGAGAAGATGGGGAGATAGAGGGGATAGGTAACAGTAATAAAATAAAGTTGAATATGTTTGCAGATGATACATTAATAACTATTAGAGATCCTATAGGTAAAATGGAAAGAATTAAACAGCAGTTGAAAGAATTTGAAGAAGTTACGGGGTTAAGAATAAACTGGGCAAAATCGGAATTGATGTTATTTAATTATACCAAAAAGGAAGAAAAGGAATGGGAAGGGAAGGCTTCAGATTTGAAAAGTAAAGAAAAAATTAAATATTTGGGTATTAAGATTACTAAAAATTTAGAAGATTTGGAAAGTGAGAATTTAAATGGATTGAAAAAAGAGATAGTAGAAAAGTTAAAGAAGTATAAGAGACTGAACCTTTCATGGTTTGGAAGAATAGCTTTAATAAAGATGAAAATTTTACCTAAGATTAATTTTTTCTTTAGGATGTTACCAATAAGAATTTCAGATTTAGAGTTAAAAAGTTGGCAGAATCTTATAAATAATTACTGTAATGCTGAGAAGAAATCAAGGATCAATAAAAGTAAATGGTATTTAAGCCAAAGGAAGGGAGGATTGGGTCTCTCAAACCTTAAGTATTATTATATAGCAAATAGGTTAAGACATATTGTTGAAGCAATTTTAGGGGTAGGTGATTTAGATTGGATGGAGGAAAATACATCAGGTAATATAGATTTAAAATTGCAGAATGTATTTTTTAAGGAAAAAGGGAAGGGTAAATGGCTTAATGATTTAGATAATCAGTTTTTGAAGTTCCATTGGGAACTTTGGAACAAATATAAAAAGGAACTGCTTTCAAGTAATTCCTCCTTAACACCGGTGATAATGTTAAAGAATTTTCCTGAAGACTTAAAGAATAGATTAAGCAAAGTTTTAATAGAAAAAGATAAAATGAAATTAAGAGAATGGTTAAGGGGGATGAATACAAGAGAGAGGTTGGAGGAAGTTTTAAAAGATTTAAAATTAACGTGGTTAAACTATGGGCAATTGGAACAATGGACTAAAATTGGGTAAGAGAAAATGGAGAGTGTGGAGAGATGATGAAATTTGAGAAATTAATTGGAAAAAAGAAATCGATAAGGGACAATATATAGGGACAAAAGGGTTAATGAGTCAACTATATATTATACTAGCTGAGAAAGGATTGTTGGATAGTGTTGGGAAAGTGGTTTGGGAGACTGATTTGAAGATACAGATAGGACAGCAGAGTTGGGAAGGACTATGGAGACAGAGAGTGTTGAGAAATATGTCAGTAAGAATAAAGGAGAATTACTATAAACTTGTATGGAGGTGGTATTTAACTCCGGTTAGATTAAATAAGATTAATAATCAGCTTTCAGCAGATTGTTGGAGGGGTTGTGGTGAAAAAGGAACGTATTTACATATGTGGTGGGATTGTAAACATGTGCAAAAGTTGTGGAAGATGGTGTTCTTTGAGATTGAGCAGATTGTGGGATTTAAAATAGAGGACACACCAAGGATTGCATTACTCTCACTGCAAGAAGAGCTTAAATGTAGTAAAGAAACTAAAGAACTGATAACGAACCTGCTGATGGCTGCGAGGCTGATTGTAGCTAGGAACTGGAAGATCCAAGGAGATTATTGTATTGAAGAATGGTATAAAGAAGTGTGGGACATTGCTATAAATGATAAATTGACATGTAATATTAAAATGAAAAGAGGTATAGTAAAAACGAATGATTTTGAGGGAATATGGAAAAAGTTCCTAGAGTTTGTGTTTTCTAAGGGAAGTGGGAAACCACCAACAGATGAAACTATGAGTTTTTGGAAACAGGAATGAGATCCCGAGGTGGGGGGAGCACTGTTATGTTGAGTACGAATATGTTTAATAGCTTGTATGAATATACGATATCAAGGCAATTTTATATTTATGTATCATGTGTTTTTTTTGTTCTTGTTGTTGTATATTTTAATAATAATAATAAAAAAAAGAATCCAAAATTCTCACGTCGGCACCACCTTCGTAGCCAGTCGTTCATCCGGAGTATTTTTCTTTCCCTTTCTAATCCTCTTCCAAGAACCGGGAGGATGGATGAGAAAACTACCTGGGCCCCAAAGTTCTTCAGTTTCCTTCCCAGAGCTTCATAGTCTGAAATGATTTCTTCGTAGCTCTGCTTGGCGACATCATTTGTTCCCACATGGATGAGAAGAAAGGGGTATGTGTCCGTGGACTTTATGAGTTTCGGTAACCCTTCAGTCACATCTCTAATCTGTGCTCCAGGGAGACAGCACACCTGGCGAGTCCATGGGTCTTCACGACATACTTGGGTTTCAATCCCACACAGGAGGGAGTCTCCCACAACGACTACTCTTCTCTTCTTCTTGGTTGACCTACCTTCTGCCTCTTGTTCATTGTTGCACGGTGTCTGCTGTACTTCTTCCTCTGCAAACTGTCCTTCAGACCCATCCTCCAGAAGCTGAAAGCGGTTGCTTAACTCTAATGGTTCCACTGGTGCAGAATGCCTTCTAGTTCTTCTGCTCCTAACTGTCACTCTTTTCCAGAGAGTTTCCTCTTCATTGGCTTTCCTCCCCTCAGCATACTCCCCTTCTGCTTCAGCTGGCTGTTGCTCTCCAATCTCGTGTGCTTCTTGTTGCTGTTGCAGTTCCACCGTTCGGTCTAAGAACTCCTTGTCTTCTCTTATTCTTTGGAGGGTGGCCGCTCGCCGCTCAAGTCCTCTCACTTTTTCTTCCAAAAGTGCCACCAGCTTGCACTTGTTGCAGGTATACGCCATGTTGAGCTCAGGCAGAAACACGAACATTGCACACCCTTTGCAGGTCACCACCTCTAGGGGCTCCTTTCCATCCATATTGTCTATTTCTGCTTTGTTTTTTCCTTTCTGTTTATAGTGGAATTGCCTTTACTTTGTCCTGTCCTCTCTGAAGGTACACAACTATATGAGTATGTCTTAAGGGAAAATAAGATTTTTTGGTTGGTATTTTTTTGTGGGTGGGTGGGTTTCTCTTTATGTTTTTCTTTATTTCCCCCCCCCTCGTTTCCCCCCCCATGTCAAACATATCTGGAGGGCACTAGGTTGGGGATGGCTGACTAATATAGCATGAGGTTTTGTTGGCCAAAAGTGGGACTGCTGTTTCGCTGGGCTAGGCTACCAACAAGGTCTTGAACCAAACCCCAGCATTCTCCCAGCAAACCTCTGCATGTTATGTGATTAGTTAGCACTAGTATCCTGGCCTTCATAAAAAAAAAGCCCAGAATGGTGTATCGGGGTGGGTGGGTTACCATGCACTGCTTGCTTCAGACATTGAAACTACATTCGGCAGTATGAAACCATCCTCTGTGCCCAATGTCAACATCATCTGCGAAGCCAGCTATACATTTTAATAGACCAGGACATTGTTTTAAAATCTAAAATTGCCATATAATTAGTGTGGTGTATGAAAGCCATAAGGTAACCATTGAGTGACAGCTATTTTGAGTGTCTGTTGTTGTCTTTAATTGTGAACAAGATCAAGAAAGTACAAACTTAAAAAAATATTTTTTAAAAGTGCAGTAATTCTAGAGTTGTTGTTTTACTAAAAGTACATCTTATACATGAATAGAAACTCTGACATACCACCAGTGTTCATTGCTTCAGAACATCAATACCTGATAGACTGTTCCAGAAGGAAGTGCTTTCTTTGGCTTTCAATGTATTTAGACAGCCTAGCAAAAGTTTGATTTTAATGCTGAGTATGACGGTAGCTTTCATGAAGAAGTCAGAAAATTTGCCAGTTAGAAAAAGATTGAGGTCAGTGAATTTAAGATAAATGTGGCAGAACAATTGACAGACAGCTTTTAGCCCCTATTGATCTGCTCTTCATTGAAAGGAATTGACCTACATGTTAACAGCTTCAGAATCAGTTTTCCAGCAATTTATGCTATTTAGTCCCCCATTTCTTAGACCTTTATGTGAAGGTGAAAGACCCAGAGTGGGTATAGGCAACAACAGGTTCAGATTCCACACCAAAGATGATCACGGGTTATTTAAGCCAGGAGGACCCTCAGCGCCCACAGGCACCATGTTGCATATGCAAACCCCGCTTGGGGGTTGTCATGTCACGTGAACCTGGAGAATACCGAATGCTGCCTTGAGTGCCACTTTCTGATGGAAAGGCAGAGTATAAATCAAATGAATAAGTAAAATAAACATTGATTATGCAAGGGTTAAAGAACCCTCACATAATCCTAAAACAGAGCATAGGCTTTGCAAAGGTTGTTTAATTCTCACATAACCCACACTTGACAGGTTTGCACAACACAAACATAAGAGCCCTGCTGGATCAGACCAAAGGTCTATCTACTCCAGCATTCTGTTCACACAGTGGCCAACCAGCTGCCCACGAGAAACCCACAAAGCAGGACATGAGCTTTGGAACAGCACCCACCAGCCCATGTTCCCCAGCAACTGGGGTACATAGGCATACTGTCTCTGATAATAGATGTAGCACATAGCCACCAGGACTAGTAGCCATTGATAGCCTTCTCTAGGAATTTGACCAATATCCTTTTAAAGCTATCCAAATTGTAGGCCATCACTACATCTTCTCTGTTTACCCAAGCCTCTACTTCTGTCCTCTTCCTGTGTGCTAAAATGTAAATTGTAAGCTCTTTGGGGCAGGGACCCAGTGCCTTGTGCTCTGTAAAGTACTCTGTACTCTTGTACTGTGAAAATGCTATTTGAATTAATTAATGATTAGGAGCATCAGCTGTACACACACCCTTGTCTGATGGCAGCTGCTTCCTGCACTCTCCTAAAAACCATCCATATATTCTTTTCCGGTTAAGCACTGCTTCCCCTCCTTCCACACACTGCCAGAAAAATGGTTTTGGCTCCCAGTGGTTATGAGAAGCCAGCAGCAGCAGTGGTGGGCAAAGTGGCAGCTGTGGACAAGAGCAATTTAGCCTTAGTTACCAATCACTGAAGACCGTCATTGATTAACCTTATAGAATCACCTTATGTATACTGAACTGTCTGACCATTAATATTCTTACACTTGTCTCAAGCTCCTCAAGCACTGAGAAGTTCCAGGGATGCAGCACTTACTCGGATTCAGTTTCCCTTAGAAGGGCCCTTACTGAAAGCACTTATGGCCGCCTTCCTCAATGTGGTGGCCTCCAGATGTTTCCTTCTGGCCTTGTATTGCCTAATCAACAGGGAAAGTCCTATTAACACACATCTGAAAGCAAACCCCATAACAATACATATAAGAGAACATTGTTCCATATGGATACATTAGCAAAGTGGGGAATCTGCATATGCACACCATGTAACAACCCCTCTGCAGCTGAAAGGATCTAGGGAGAAAGTGTTTGGGCTCAGAAGATGCTTCCACTCTGAGTCCAATTCCCACTCATAGTTACATTTTCACAGGTCCTTGCTTCTATTTATTATTAATGTATTTATTTCTCTAATTTATATCCCAGCTTTCTGCAAAAAAAAAAAAAAGGCACTCAAGGCAACTATCAATGAAATAAAGGTTAAAAAGAAAATCTTAACACAGAACATAAAAACTGTTATATTAAAGACATGATTAAAAACAAACCCATAAAAGAAAAAAATGGTACCACCCAATGTAAAGCCCTATATACAGCTCTAATTATTGGGGTTTGAAGTTCCAGTGTAAATTTCACAAAGGACTTGTCAATATAAAGTACTGCAATGGAAGCATAACCTAGGAATAGAGCAGTATTGATTGGTTGGTTGGCTTCATTTTTCAGTCCATTTCCATCATAACGTCTGTTGAAATATGAAGTGCCTACTAGGTGATACATGCAGGGTTGACAAAACACCCATTACACTGACAAATTATTTTGATTGCCAAAGAAATACTGAACACAGGAGTGAGATCCCTTTTCAATATCAAAAGCCTTTGTCCAAGACGCAGTTATTCACAATGAGTTCTTCCCTGGTGTTGAAACTGTGTTAAAATGAGAATTTCTTTGGAATCCACAAGTACTGAAATTACATTTCTCATGAAGACAACACATATCTCTTCGTTTTTCAAAGCACACAACAAAGCACTGATTTTCTCCACACAGAGGCCTTAGCTAGACCTAAGGTTTATCCCGGGGTCGCCCCGGGGTCGTCCCTGCCTGCTCCCAGGATATCCTGTGTGTCATTTACATGAACAGGGATGACCCTGCACGATCCCGGGATAAACATTAGGGCTAGCTAAGGCCACAGACATACACATATGCCAACACACCAACTCTGGGCTGTGGTTTGAACAGGAGATGTTGTATATCTAAAAATCTTAATTATATCAGTGCGATATCATTAACTAAAAAGCCATGTTCAAGTTTTTGCTGTTGACATACAAAGCCCTAAATAACTTGGGGCGAGGACACCAATCTGACTATCTTCCTTTATATATACTCAGTCAACCCCTGAAAGCTTCTGAGGAGGCCTTACTGGTCATTCTATAGCCAATAGATGATTACCAGGTAGCACTGTGTAAACGGACCTTGTCACTGGTAGCACCCACCTACGTGTGGTTAAAGAGACAGAAATGGTGGCAAATTTGGAATGCCTCTTGAAAACACACCTATTTGCAGAAGCTTTCCCTAACCAATGAGGGGCTCTGTTACCACCCTGTTTTATTGTTATAATATTGTAATGTTTTAATGTTTTAAATATTTATTGTTTGGGCTGTGTTACTGTTATACTGTATTTTACAATATTCTTTTTTTTTTTTAGGTGTGATGACCAGAACAATACACCATATTCCAAGTGTGGTCACACACCATAGATTTTTATAACAAATATTATAATTAATAAATAAACATTTAACACCGTTTGTTGTCTATATTATGGTTTTATAGACTAACAGTGCAATCCTACACTTGATTAGCTATTTATTTATTTATTTATTTATTTATTACATTTTTATACCTCCCAATAGCCAAAGCTCTCTGGGTGGTTCACAAAAAACCGCCCAGAGTAAGTTCCCGCTGAACTCAATTGGAATTTACTCCTAGGTAAGTGTGTACAGGATTCCAGCGTAAATCTATTTGCAACAATAAATAATCCTGCTCTCTATAGAGTTTTGCATTAGCTACCTTTCCATGCTATGTGCTGAAGAGCTCGGTTTAACCTAAAAGATGATGCAATAAAAGTATTGCTTTGGTTTTCAAGAACTTAAATGGAAATAGAGTATTATACTAAACTGAAATAAGAGGAAACCCCGTACAGGAACAGATTGGTCATACTCATATCATCATCTCATGCATCTTGAGAGTTCAAATATACCCACTATCATTCCTTTATTATCACGAGCTTACTGAAATCCAAACACACTGCCAGACAAAGAAGGTAATTCACAAATCACATTTAATACAACCTGTAAGGCTGAATGTGAATTATTCAGTACTGCTGTTGACATACAGCCACTCCAATTCAACACAGCAAACTTCTCATTAGCATCCAATATATATTTGGGAGAGTTTTTAAGCACCCACAGTTTTTTTGATATACAATACTATATTTCCGTGGAAAAGGCAGAAATTAAGAGGAAACAATACCAAAGCATTGCTCCTGGCTAGTGCAGATGGTCCAGCCTACAGGCAAATCTATTAGCTGTCTTGCAACAGACAACCAAGCAGAATTTGTATTAATTGCTGGCAACACAATAATAGCCATCATCAAAGAATATTATGGCACAATCCTATACCAGAGTGACCGTATTTAAAAGAGGGCAGGGCACCTGCAGCTTTAACTGTTGTGATGAAGAGGGAATTTCACCAGGTGCTGCATGCATACAAATGACACCTGCTGAAATTCCCTTTTCTATACAACTGTTAAAGATACAGGAGCCCTGTCCTCCTTTCCATGCGGTCACCCTTGTTTATATTGGTATGCTAATATTCATCATATATGGAACCATCTATAAATTATGGTTCCATAATGGAACCATAATCTATAGATTGTGGCTCTTTTAGCATGAGATTTGTATATAGTTCCCCTTTTCTCTTTGTGTCAAGAACATTTCAAAACTTAAGTGTATTCTTCTGTTTGACTTTTCACCACCTGCTTATGCAAATTTCATTGACCCATTTGTAGAGACCAGTTATGAGCTGTATTAAACATGACCCTTTCTCTCTCACAAACATGACAGCTCCATTTGCTCCACCTCAGCTCATACATATTTATTGTACCCTTTCACTCCCCCCCTCACTAAACTTCAGGTAAGAGACACAGAACTAAGATTACACAGACCACCATCAACATTGGTATTCACAAACTGCCATTGTACAACGATATTTCAGAAACGTGTACATAATAGAGTTTTAAATGGTTATTTTGTGCTTTTCTTTGCTCACTGAACCTCTCATTAGTTGGCATCAGCTCAGCGCCATACCATGGTGTACCTTTGGAAGCGTTTCTCCTGTCAAACGAAGGAATGAAAGTCAAACATATGCATGAACCCACCTCCCTTGATTGCATTTAATGTGTGTGCTTAGCCATTCAGAACAAGTACTGCCTCTTGTGACAAGAGGCAAAGAGGAAGAGAGTGATTTAATCACATTGCCATGCCTCTTCAGCGAGGGTGCCAAAATGAGAAGCATTAAATGTGTCCTGTTGTGGTTGCGTGTCGAGTGTTCCCCCATCCCCATCTCTTTTCATTTCTGTATAAATAACATCCAGGCTCCCAGGGTTTATAGGGCCATCCTATTGGGAAAGGAGAGAATGGAACCCCGGGGGGGGGGGGGCAGAAACCACCTTTTCCAATGCCCTGTCAGGGCTTCATCAGATGATGGTGGGGAGGAATCACGGTTCCCTACTGTCGCTTCTCTGCCCCCACTTCTGTCACACAATATTCCCTCTTTCTCAACTGAGAAGAAAGAGGAAGTAAACAATGACCATGTGGCCCATTCTTCCCCATTTCTAGGAAGGGAGTAGAGGTATTGTGAACACAAGAGAGATTTGGATCCTGCAGATCCACAGCCTCTCCCCAGAACACTCCCGGATTGCCTCTCTATGTCAGAGACGCACCACCTGCGGACCTTTCTGCAGTTGCAGGGAAGAGGCTTGCTAGGTCAGCTCTCCCTCTCCAAGGGCAGACCTTTCCCCACTTTTTGGGGGAAGAGACCTGAAAAACCCTATAGCCCTTGAAATGCCCTCCAAGGGACCAAAGAATTTCAGCCTTAAAGACCTATATTCTAATTCTGATCCAGTTCTCCATTGCTTATGAAGCCAAAAAAGAGGTATGATTATGTTTATATTTATTTCCTCCCATCCCAGACATGGTGCTTTCATTTGGACATGTGGGGAGATCCCAGAAGAAGGTAAGTCCGGGATCGCCTTCCCTCCCTCTACACCCATATGGTATAGTAAGGGCCCAAATGTGAAGCCAGGAGCGTCACAGGTAACTAAGGCCTTAGCTAGACCTAAGGTTTATCCCAGGATCATCCTGGGGTCGTCCCTGCCTGATCCCTGGATCCCCTGTGTGTCACTTACATCAACAGGGATGACCCCGGGATAAACCTTAGGTCTAGCTAAGGCCTCTACCAAACCAATGCTGGAATCCTCTAGGAAAATCCAGGGCAGCAATACATTCAGAAGTATCAACATAGGAAGCTGCCTTATACCGAGAGCGGATCAACACAGCGAACTGAAGGCGCTTACATGCGCCCCCAGTGCGCCCCCAAAGCGATTGTGTAGATCCTGCCCTGGAAGAGACGGAGGAAGAGGCGGAGGAGGCGGCAGCTGGGGAATCCGGCCGCGTCCTTGCTGCCTCCACCGCCGCCACTGCCGACCCCCCCGCTGGCCTCCTGCTGCCAGCGAAAGAGCCAGCCGGGTCGGAGAGCTTCTTCCGCTCTCCGCCCCGCCTTCTTCCGCCGAGCTCTCCGCCCCGGCCGGCGGGGAGGTGGGAGGCGGTGGCGGTGGCGGCAAGGACGCGGCCGGATTCCCCAGCCACCGCCTCCCCCGCCTCTTCCTCTGTCTCTTCCAGGGCAGGATCTACACAATCGCATTTAACGTAGGTTAAATGTTTTGCCATCAGTCTCTACCTGCCTCTTCATGTCCAGTGTCACCATTGGATGGGAATAGTTCCAAAATAACTTCTATGGAAGGAAGTGTTACAAGAAGCAACAAGACACATTTGTGTCAGAGCCCAGAACCTACAATAATCTACAAATAGAGTCCAAAGCATTTGCAATCCAGCTCCATTACAATCCATTGGAGTTTGGCCATTGATTTCAATGGGGTATAGTTTGCCCCCTTCTTTTTTGGCAGCCTGAAAATCACCCACAATACTGAATTTCTGTGGTGGAAACATAATCACCATAACTAAAACAACAACCCCAAGTTTCAATTTAGGCCTAAACTACACGAAGCAGGATATTGCACTATGAAAGCGATATATAAAAGGCAGGAGCCGCACCAAGCAGGATACAGCACTATGAAAGCAGTATATGGTATGTGTCAATGGGCCCCAACAGTTGTCAGTGCACTTCAATACCTCTATAAAGCAGTAGTGTGGCGCCTGCCTTTTATATACAGTTTCATAGTGTAATATCCTGCTTGGTGTAGATTAGGACAGGAGCCACACTACTGCTTTAAAACGGTTTATAACAGTAGTGATGACTGTTGAGGCCCAGGACACACTGCATATACAGTTTTCAAAGTGTCATATCCTGCTTGATGTAGACCTGGCCCTGGCCTTAATCGACATAGGGCTCATCTACACCAAGCAGGATAGTCCACTATGAACCTAAGGAGGTTCGCTTGGCACCTACATTATATGCCTTTAGATGCCAGGTGAAGACCTTTTTATTCTCCCAGCATTTTAACAGTCTATAAATAAATTTTAACTTGGTGTTTTAAATTTGTAATTTTGCATTGCTGCTGTTTTAATCTGGTTGAGCTTTTATATTGTATTTTATATTATGGTTTTATACTGTTGTTTTATACTTTGAATGTTTTTAATTTTTGTGAACCGCCCAGAGAGCTCCAGCTATTGGGCGGTATAGAAATGCAATAAATAAATAAATAAGGAAGACAGGAGCCACACTGCTGCTTTATAGCAATATTGATGTGCATTGCAGGATTTACACTACTGCTTTATAGTGGTACTGAAGTGCACTGACAACTGTTGTGGCCCATGATACATCTACATCAGCAGGATATAGCACCATGAAAGCGGTATGAAAGTGGTATATGGTATGTGTCAATGGGCCCCAACAGTTGTCAGTGCACTTCAATACCACTATAAAGCAGTAGTGTGGCTCCTGCCTCTTATATACCGCTTTCATACTGCTTCTATAGTGGAATATCCTGCTTGGTGTAGTTGAGCCCATAGTCATTGCTCCCTTACCTTACAGTAAAAGTTATTTCTGATACATTATCTGTAGTAGCCTAATGATATTGCTGAAGATTTCAGTGTAATTGAATCATATGTGCTTTCAACAAGGAAACTGAAATACAAAGGGGCTCCAGGAGATCCTTTCAACTGCAATGCATCCTTTGTAGTTTAGTAAGAATGCTATTAAGTTACACACAAATACAAAAGCTTACTCATCCTCTTTGATATCAGGCAGCTTTGAAGAAGGACTACTGGCTACACTCGCCTATTCTTCCGTCAAGTTAGCTTTTGGAGTTTCATTTTGTTTTGTTTTGTTTTGCTTTGCTTTGCTTGCTTTGTATTAAGCCAAATTAGTCATAGGTAGTTCAGGTAGCCATATTTTTCAAATGAAATTGCAAATCTAATAATATATTCAATTCATATTCCAAAGGAGCAGTCAGCCAACCTTAAGTTAAAAGACGTGGACACATATCGTGGAGCTCTAATTCCTTCTGACCCCTATGCCCCTCTCTGATCCATATACCAGACTCATTGAACTGGTGTGGATGTAAAATCGCAGATGCTTGATCATGCTCCGTCCCTCCTGTTTGGAGCACACATTTCCCTTGCTGAGTTTAGCCAGGGAAAATCATTACCCTGGCACCTAAGTTAAGAAAGGTTAAAGTGAACAATATTTGCTTTGAACATAGGATATAAAACCATGATGGACTGAAGTGAATTTCAAATCTTGGGATGCATCCAGATGGAGGGATCCTAGCACTAACCATCAGAAAGCACTGTGTAAGTATCCCACCTTTTCTTCCTCCTTCACACTCCTTCACAAGGCTCAAGTTATACCACATGATTTGTTCCCTTCTCGGAAAGGCCCCATTGTGTTTGAATGAGACAGTGGCATCTAGTGGAGGTGAGACCCTGTGATATCTGGTTAATACCATATTATCTCTGGGATTTTAAAAAACATGATTTCCTGGGGATAGCACAGGTCGGGAGATGTCCTGGCTGTTGATAACGTCCTGTAATAGATCCTCAAACTTCTTTGAGTAGCCAATCACGAGTGTGCTATGAATCGCTTGTTTAGAGAAGCTTTCAAACTCTCCTGAGGTTCACTGAAAGTGTGATTCATTTGCTATTAAAGTGTTTTGTTCTTGTTTCCCAAATTTAATGGGGATTCTTGTGGAATACTGCATGCCAGAAAGCAAAATATGTACTGCTGATAACAAGAGGATATGTGTTTATGCAAAGGAGGTATTTTTTAAAAAGATAGGAATCTTGGAAAAGAACTGATTAGGAAAGTTGCCCGTCTCTGGCCTGTGGGATAATTAACTGAGAGAACACTGTTTTAATTAATGTCTGCAGTTAATCATCTGTAAATTAACCACAGAGGTGTCATCAGAAAAATTATAGATTCAGTCACATTAAAAGGTCCAATCTTGGGGAAATGGAACAACTCACGTAAAAAGATCTAGTTGTTCAGTTTCATCTAGTATTCTGACTTTCATTAGCCTCTTCATTCATCTTGATAGAGCAATTGTATATTGATAACTAGTGGAAATGAGCCCTCTCAGGCAGGATTAAATAACTGAATGACATGGTACCTAGGAAAAAGCCATTAAGGCTCAAGTTATACAGCCAAGCGTAAGGAAGTGGCAAAGTGCAATCTCCTGTAGCACGATCTTCATGTCACATAGTATGCTGGAGGCATTTAGAGACACACATTTGTCAATCACATGACGCTAGTGTAAGAAATTACACAGGCCATTGTCCTTCCTCACCTGTTCACAGTCATAGCCTCAAAAATCTTAGTATTGCATAATGTTTCTTTTTGAAATGAAAGAATAAAGGATTAAAAGCTCATGGTCCCATATCTTCCAGCCAGAAAACAAGCACTTAATGTTTAATAAGCTTTGGTTCTATTTTTAAATCACTTGAAAGCTTCGTGCTCATGAGAGGGTCTGATAATGAGAGAGGCCTTTTAAAACCACCAGAAAGCTCAGTTTTGGGGAAAGATGGGATGTTAGTGCTCTATAAAAGAACTAGCAGATGTACCCAGTGTTGCTACCCTCCCATCACCAACAACCAAAGATATATGTCTGTGAGGTAGTCATCTTAAAGTAGTAGGCCAGTGCTAAGCCTGTGAGTTAACTTTTAAATGAATTAAATTTGTTTCTGTTTTCCTCTTTCACCCTCACAACAACCCCGCAAGGTAGGCCTGTGAGGTAACTTTAAAATTAATTAAATTCGTTTCTCTCTCTCTCTCTGTCTCTCTCTCTCTCTCTCTCCCTCTCCCTCCACACAGGCCAGGGCCGCCTTGAAGCTGCAGCTCTCCATGGTTAGGGTAACCATGTGAAAAGGATGACAGGGATACTGTATATTTAACAGTTGTATTGAAAGGGGAATTTCAGAAGATGTTATCTGTATGCATGCAGCACCTGGTGAAATTCCCTCTTCATCACAACGGTTAAAGCTGCAGGTACCCTGCCCTCTTGACCAGATACAAAATCCCATAGCCCTGATGGGACAGCGCCCTCTTATGAGTGATTTGTTGTGCAACTTCCCCTGTAGATGATAGGAAATCCCGAGATATTTCAGCAGAATCAAGATTTCACTGGGTCTTTTAAAAAATGAAATTACCAGGGGAAGGCATGGGAGACATACAGGAGGTTGTCAACATCATCAAAAGGACCTACAAACTTCCATGAGACACAAGCACCTTATTTCACTCGTGTGAAGAAGCCCGTTGTCTAAAGAATCTGTAAACCACCATGAGTAGGGAATGATGAACGCAAATTATGTATATAGCCTGGCCTAAGCTATTTTACTTGCAGTGCTAGGTTGGTCACGTGTCCTCTTTTATAGATGACACTCCTCTATTTAGAGGACTGTCCAAGGTCCTTCGAATAAAGGTCTGGTCTTATAATTAAGAACAATCAGAAGGAAGGTTATTAAGTACAATACATTTCTAAGTACTAGTTATTTATTTAAAAAGATGAATCCTTGCCCACAAGCTCTCTGACTTTGGCCGTTTCTACACCAGCCTGAAAAAGCGGGCTGGTCATATCTGGTAGGCTCAGTTCTGGTGTCCACGAGATTTGTTGGACCAAAACTTCCATTATCTTCAGCCAGCATGGTCAATTGCCATCATGGCTGGTGGTGGTGGGAGTTCTAGTCCAACTAACACATCTGGACCGAGTCAGGGGAAATATTATGGACAAAATGGAAGGGATGGGAAGGCAACCTTTCCCTTATCTTGCCATTCCCATTTTTCTCCTTACCAGCCTGCACAAGAATATTACATTTAAACAGAACTGGATTTCACAGTATAGAGGGAAAGCAGGATAATTCATTGTAAATAAGATCATTCTCTAGTGGTGCCACCATAATTAATTTAAGCCCACTGAACAGTCGACTCCTGAAAGTCAACTTTAAATGCTGCAGTTGCTATAGATTTTTAAAATAGAAATCCACGTGTTTCCAAGGAATGTGGATCCTTACACAATAAAATGGGGCAAGATTTGGCCTTGTGACTTTATCATTCGGTACAAGGTAATGAGGTTTTCCTAACAGGACTAATTTATAATAGAACAGACATTCCCCCATTATCTCATTCAAGTTACCCTTTCCTTAAATTAATCCTAGTTATAGGAGCTGTCCCTCTCTGTCTCTGGATTTTACAGCCTTTAAATGTTTGTTGATGGATTTTGTTCTCTACGCTATTGTAGTTCTACATTTTAAATTACTTCGTCTCTTACAATGTGCATTGGTGTTTGAAAGGAATAAAAATGGTGTCACCGTTCGGCTTCTCTTCTGTTTGAAAATGAGATAGTTAGTGGGATCACCAAATAAATGAACCGAAAATCAGGCCAGCTCAGGCCATGGTTTCAATCAGAGCAACCCCAAATCATTAGCCCTTTTTGAAAATGATAGCCTAAAATATTATTACTGTAAGGTCAATAAAGATGTTCAGTTACTATTGTGAAACCTCTCCCGAAACAATCTTGCTATAGTGTGTGAAGATAGATGACACAGATCCATTCACAGAACCTTCACAAAAGATCTAGTGGGTGTCAATCCAGTTTTTCTCCCCACCTTTCAAAATTGATAGTCAACCTGTAACCATTACAGTTGCAAGCAGTACGTGTTTCAAAGGATTTATAATTCATAGAATTTGAAGGGGCCTATAAGACCATCAAGTCCAACACCCTGCCCAATGCAAGAATTCTGAGGGGGAGGGAGTTTCTGCATAGCTATGAATAAAGCAACTAGACAAATACTTCAAGGCAGGATCTACACTACTGCTTTATAATGGTTTATAACAGTATTGACAACTGTTGAGGTTTACAACATGCACCATATACTGTTTTCAAACCACTTTCAAGGTGTTATTTCCTGCTTGGTGTAGATCTGGAAGTCTAGTTGATACATCTTTCCACCACTGCTGTAGCCAGTCTGTTGATTAGGACCAGGCAGGATCTACACTACTGCTTTATAATGGTTTATAACAGTATTGACAACTATTTGGGCCCAGGTCTTTTGACCAGGGGGCTATCTTCACAGCGTAGAGTTGGCACCGCCTTCCCCCAAACCCCGTGGTTTTGTTTACCTGTGGTGGCATCGGGTAATCCTGACACTAAGGAGGAGGGAGTGTGGGTTTTCTGGAAGTCATCCAAGTACTGGAGCTTGGCAGTTATTCAGGTACTGGAGCCACCGCCCCTGCCCTCTTTCTGGCATTCCTGGCTTCCGGCGACCAATCGCTGGATGCTTTCTGCTGGGGCTGCCCCCCGGATTGGCCACAGAGCGAGGTCAGATGGCAGAAGAGCCGGGGTGACCTCCCTCCCATCAAAAAAGTCAGCGTAAGTCCCTTACTTTTTTAGTGCACAGCTTCACAGCAAAGCTCTGCAGTGGCTGCAAATCTGCAGCTGCATCATAAAACTGATGCAGCACAGATTCACAGCCACTGTGGAGCTTTGAGCATGTAAAGACATCCCCCAGCCTGGCTTGGGAGACCGTGCCAGCTAGCAAAACTCCTGGGATCAAAGACTCTCACAGGACCTGGTCCCAGTGCCTTGTCCACTGAATATTGGATAGGACCAAAATAGAATAAGCTGAGGATTCAATTTTTTTCATTCACATGTCACAGTAAAATCATATTCACTTGAGACGTGCCTTTGCATCCCTTTCCTTGGCCTCTTCTTCCCCTCTGAGATTATAAATGTTCCTTTGCATCTCTGTTTTATTTATTATTTTCCAGTTTGATTTTTATTTTGTGTTATCCAGGGAGGCAGATGCGCACAGTGTGACAGGAAACATTAAGCTCAATGAACATTTTTCAGTTCACAGATTTCTTCCCCTTGGATTGAAGACATTTCAGAAAGGAAAAGGGTGTTGTAGAACAAGGGCAGATATGACCTTCCGTGGCAGTCCTTGGAAACACATGATACAGGCATACTTTCTTTTATGGCAAGAGTCCTCTTCATTAATAATTACTGGAATCCTGAGTTTGCTCTCACTGGCAGAAGCGTCCCCTGGAGTTCTACTCATGGATGCTCCCGCCAGCCATTTTTTGTGCCCCTGAAAATCTGCTCTGGAGTGCTGAAGAACCTTCTGGAACAGGAAGGTGGGCTGCAGGGAAGGAGGAAATCAGCAGAAATGCCCTTCCTTCCCTTCTACCAGTGGGCTCCTTCCATTCACAAACACATGAGCTTCTTCAGACAGGGGAAAAATCATATTTCCCTCCCATTGCTTTGAATCCTGCTTCTGTCCCACAGTAGGTACGAGCAGCTTCCTCTTTCTTCACATGCTGAAGAAAGAGGAAGTAAACAGACCACATGGCCCATTCAGTGGGCGTTTTTTTCACACTGCTTTCCTGCACACAGCAGGAAATGGCAGCATGTTTTGCTTCAAAACAAAAGAGATGGATTTTCTGGGTCTTATTTTTCCACGGAAAAAGGACCAGAAGGAGTGGGAGACGCACGGGGGCAGACGGTGCCGCCAAAAGGATCCGCAAACATCCATAAGTGGCCAGTAACAAACATGCTAGAAAACGCTTGTCTGATGACGCTCATAGTTAGGATCCAAGCCATATAGAGATTAACAGCGTTGGGAATATAAATGAGATTCACAGCAAACTAAAAATACTGCAGTCAATTATCATCAACACCATATGCTGGTATGATACAAACCAGAGGTGCAGAACCTCGGGTCTAGGTGCCAAATCTGGTCTATTTGGGACCCAAATCCCATCTGTCTTAGATTCCCTGGATGGCCATATACCCTTTCCTTGCCCTCCGAACTGCTGATCATTAGGTGGTTCTCAGCTTTTGTTCTTATTTTAAAAGATTTAAATACCTGTCCTAAGGCTTAGGCCACAGCTAGACCTAAGGTTTATCCTGGGATCATCCAGGGTTTGCCCCTGCCTGAGCACTGGATCCCCTGTGTGTCACCTAGATGAACAGGTTTGACCCCTGGATGATCCAGGGATAAACTTTAGGTCTAGCTATGGCCTCAGTTACTGGCTGAAAGAGCTTTAAGCTAAAATATTCTGGTATTTCCGTATTTTGGTCCTGCTTCTTTGCCTTTGACACCATCCATTTTGTCTTTGTCCCCACACACCACTTTCCTCTGAGAGCTTCTCCGAAATTGGATTCAGCTCTTGGGCTAAAAGAGTTATTTATTTATTTATTTATTTATTCATTCATTATTTACGACATTTACATTCCACTCCACATTTAAACAGATTCCGGAGTGGTGAACAATAAAAGATACAAAGTTCAGATAAAAGAGTAAAACTCCTCCATCCCCAGCCCATATAAATAATATGTTTCTAGGTCCTTCAGTTTTGCAGCATAGAAATTCCCTTTCTTTTTTGTCCTCTTAAGCACTTCCTGGACCTTAAAGAGCACACATTTGCCCAATAAGGTCAGCATTTCATTCTGAAGTACTGATAGGGAGAAGTGAAAATGTTTGCTCTTGAAGTCCACTGGGCACCAAGAAGAAAATAAAGATTCTAGACTCTTAGTTACACAAAACTGGAAGACCTGTTTTTATGCTGCTCAGAATTTTGACTGGCTATACTTAAATAATGGCAAAAGCAATGTGTGTGTGTGTGCGAGCACACAAAGTTGTTGCCATTATACAGAAAAAGTTAGAGCACCTCAAACTCTTCTTCTCTATCTATTTGTATTGGAGGCGGGGGGGGGGCTTGATACTGATGTGGGTCTGAGTCAGCTGTGAAGGGAACAAATAAGGAAAGATGGAACACTGGATGAATGTTGAAGGAGCTGGGAAGGCAGAGATGGAAAGCCACAGGAATGATGATCTGGATTAGGGGGGAAAGTCCCAGGATGTGATAATCTAGCTTTCAACAGGGGTAAACAATTTTGGGATACTTGGTGGAGAGCCAAGCTTTATCTCTGATTTTTCGGGGTTGGCCTGGTGGTCACTTCTTATCAGCCTGGGCCTTATACATCTATTCTGCTTGTTCCCATTCTTCTCTATGGCCGTTCTGTACACGTGCAACTCTTCTAGGAATTGGTTGTTTGCTGGTCCAGCAGGATGTGGGCAGGGATTAGGGAAATACAGGGGGTGGAAGTCATCATTTGAGAAGAATGAGCTGCACTGTGTAGATGCATGAACAGCGTTGTTGTAGGCCAACTCATTCATGGGTCATAGTGAGGCTCAGTTATCATGTGTATCAGTCGTATATCAATGCAAATGCAGTTCCAGAGGTTGATTTGTCTATTCCATCTGCCTATCTGTTTGAGGGTGATGAGCAGAGTTGAGCTGTCCTATATCCAATGACTGAAAAATACACCAGCTGGTCCAGGACGTCTTGTGAAAATGTTCATTGGAAATAGAGTTGTTCTTTTCCCTCTAGTGTAGAAGAGCCTGTGCATGGTACAAAATAAGGTAAAGGCATCAACTACCACTAAGTTGACTGTGTGTTATGGAGGCTGAGGTAGCTCTGTATGAATGTCTAGGGTCACTGTTTCCCAGGGTCCATCTGGAGTTGACACAGGAGGTACCAGGCCCTCTGCTTTCCCAGTGTAATCCTTCACACGGACACACAATTCACAGGAGGTAACATAACATTGTGTGTCTTTCTTCATGTGTCTAACCACCAGAAATCTCTGGTTATTCTGTGGAGTGTTTTAAAGAGTCCAAAGTGGCCTGACAGAGGCCATCCTGACAGAGGTCAAGGACCTGACAATGAGCGAGACCAGCAGGGAAATACGGACAAGAATGCATAGATAGAAGCCCATCAGATACATAATTGCCCACAGGAGGGCTGTCACCTTCTGCCGGTGCTTGAATCTGCACTTGGGTGCAAGCATCTTTTTGCTGCCAAGGATTAGCAAGTCGGAGTCTTGGATGGTGGCTGCAAAATTCCGTGGATACAAGAGATCTTTGTACAGATCTTCAGGTTTCCAAGAAAGAGCATCAGCCCAGCAGATTTGGCTGAGTGGAATGCACAACAGACTGAAAGTTGATCAGCGGAAAAAGCAAAGACCACTGTATTTGGGCGCTGCTTGAGTTTTTTAGCTGTTTGAAGGTGCTCAAGATTGCATGGATAAGTAATACACTCCTTCTAAATGGTGGTGCCAGGTTTCGAAGGCTCCCTTGATGCCCAGTAGCTCCTTCTCCCAAGTGGTGTAGCTGCATTCCTGTGAGGTCCGTTTTCGAGAGAGGCCAGCACATGGGTAGGGAGGTTTTGTGCCACACTTGATGCATCAACCATTTCTCAGGTAATGGAAATGAGTACTTGAGCTGTGATGAGCTGTCCTTTGAGATGGTCAAAGGACGTCTAAGCTTGAAGGGTCCACTTGAAGGCTACCTGGGTTCACAACAGGTCTGCCGACAGAGCAAATATTCCCTATGAAAGGTCCGTCTCCACCATGATTATCTTCAACAAGGATGGAGCATCCAATTGAAGAAGGTGGAGTGGGGTTTTCCATATTTTGCTCTTTATTTGTTGACTTGTAGTGAATTTTGGTCTTTTCTGTTTACATTGTGCTTTCCACCTTGGTCAGTGCTGGAATCTTCTTGCCTGCTTCCCCTCTTGGACAGGGAGGTTTGGTGCCGCGTCCTGGTTGATATAAAATGACTCCAATGGCCACACAGGATGCATGGACCATTGCTCAGGTCAGGGTGTCTCTACCTGTCACATCTATGGATCTTAGGCTGTGTCTTATTCACCAAAACCTTTTGTGTTGTGCCGGTTGGACACCATGACGTCTCTTGTAGAAAGGATTGTCTAGTGCTTCTTTTAAACAAATGTTTTGGCAAGATCCAGTAATTGCTTCCTTTTAGAAGGTGGTTCTCATACAGAGGAATTAATGAATTCTCTGCACCCTTTTGACAGTGAAAAGACTGATATTAGGGCAGTAGAAGGATAAATGCTCACCTCTTATACTGCAATAGACTGAGAACCTTCCAACACTTCCAGTATTCCAACTAGTGGCCTATAGACATGACCTTCAAATGGATTCCTATTTGGATATCTGGTCTGCTTTCTGCATTATGTATATAGATCTTTTTCTTCTCTTTTGTTCTTCCTTTTGTTGAAATTTCACAATAATCATTTTTTAAAGTTTTAAAAACTGGCTGCACAAAGATGGGGCTTTTCCTTGTGGATTGGTGGACTCTTAAATGTTGATCCAACTGCTGTTGGGTCCATCGCAGTACAGCTTACTGATTTTGCCATTGTCCAATTCCCCAAACTTTTTCTCTGGCCACCCTGCCATGCACTGCAAATGTTCTCTGGCCACACTGCTTCACTGCTGCTGGAAACTGACTCCAGGTGTTAAAGGGCTGGCGCCAGTTCCTGTCGTCTCATTCTCCTGCGTGGATGAGGGACAGGGGCAGCTGCAGTGGGGTCGTCCCCAGAATCCGTCAATGGGAGAGCAACATTCTCTGGCTGAGCAGGAAAAGATGGGATGGGGGTGCTGAGGACTCCTGCAGAAGTTTGGTTACCTGTGACCTGTCTGAACCAGAGTCCTTCTCGGAGTACTGCAGAGCCTAAGAACCAGGGGAGGTCTCATTGAAGGCAACATCCTTTGCAGCCAAAGAAAAAGTGCCAGTCCTTGTGTCATTGGCTGGATCTCTTGTCCACTCAGGGCTTCAACAGGTGACTCCGTTTCATGATGCGGAGCTGACACATGCAGGGACCGGGACTGTGCATATCATTGAGAGGGTCTACGGTCAGCGTAGAGGCCTGTGGAGTTTGCTGTGGAAATGTGTCAGGAGCTGTGCAAAGAAGGACCGCTGCCCCCTGAATACCAGCCGCAGAAGATCTGGTGAGTGGGAGCTTTGAGCTCTCAGCCTGACTGAAGAATGAAGGAATTCCGTCACCTCTGCTGTGGAGTTCCAGCCGTATGTCTGTCCCCACTCGACCACATGCAGCCAATTCAGGCCCTGGCCCATGGCTGCTGCTCTGGTGGATGCCTCCCTTTTATTCAAGGCCACAAGGCACCAAGGGCTGGAGAGATAATGGTGGGGAACAAAGCGGCATTGTGTGACATCACCTGCAGGGGAGTCCAAGATCCAGGCCAGCAAGGAGAGTGTGTGTGTGGGGGGGGAGGGGGGGTTGATCCTGAAACCTGGCAGTAAAACTGCTCCATCAGGAGAGTAGAACCAGGGGTGAAGGTAGCAATGTTCTTGGTCAGTGAAAAAAGCAACATAGATCGTAGGGTCGTATCTGGTAGATGGAGCCTTGGTCTGATGCAGCATGGCTCTTCTGATGTTCTGATCCAGCATTAGAGGCACGAAGCCATTGCACACCAGTTGCTCGGGATCATGGGTGGGAGGGTGCTGTTGCACTGTGTCCTGCTTTGTTGGTCCCTGGTTGATGGCTGGCCGGCCACTGTGTGAACAGAGTGCTGGACTAGATGGACCCCCAGTCTGCTCCAACAGGGCTCTTCTGATGGTCTGATGTTCTTAAGGGGGCTTTAGGGCTTAGCTCAAAGCAAGCACAGGTCTCCCTAATACCAGGGTTGATGATGGAGTTTTAACACTGGCAACTTGAAGCCTTTGAGAAATCCCAGGACACCTTGAGCTCACTGTAGCCTTCTCTGTTGAGGTGAGATGTCTTGAAATAGTTGGGGATCTCTTGACAGACGGTTAGAGCAAGTTGGAGGCAGGAGAGACAGGCAGATGGGCCAGTGGTGGTCTTCTTGTCTGTTGTGCCTTTTGCTTCTCAGGCTCCTGTCATGTGTTCCAGGCCCTTGTTGACGGCCCTCACTTCCATGTCCCTGGCACAGGCAGGCACTTTCAAGGAATCCTCCTTCAAGGGGAAGAGGGCTGTAGTTTTCTGTGTGTGAGTTGGGGGGATGATTTGGAGGTGATATTCCTATTAAATAATGCATTTTGACCTATAGACTTTCCTCTCCAATTTGTTTGCTATAATTGGCATGACATATTTTTTGTAACAATGGCTGATAATTGTTCATCCTACTTTTAATTTTTTTTAAAAATTACATGGTAGCCATTATCATCATCATCATCTATCTCTCTTTTCTTGGTCGTGGTGGTTTTTCTAGATGAACGTGATGGGCTTTGCCGAGTCATGCTGTCTTTTACTGATTCAGAAATTTCCTGACTATTGAACATGTTTCAAGTATGACTTCTTTCTGGATGCTGGTGTGGATGTATTTTAGTAGGCTTAGTTTCTGATGGTAATAATAATAATAATAATAATAATAATAATAATAATAATGTGATGCTGGTGACTGATATGACTAATGGAATAATTGTGACTTTTACCTACTGCTACAGTTCTTTAATTTCCATGGCCAGTGGTGTATATTTCCCTCTCTTTTCCTCTTTTCTGCAACATTTTTGTCATTAGGTATTACAGTCAATGAGGTAGTTGTGTTTTTCTTTTTTGTTTATCTGGGAGTAAGCTTTATTGAAATCAATGGGACTTGATAATAATGTGATGCTGGTGACTGATGTGACTAATGGAATAATTGTGACTTTTTCCTGCTGCCACAGTTCTTTAATTTCCATAGCCAGTGGTGTATATTTTCCTCTCTTATTGAAATCAATGGGACTTGTTTCTGTCCTTTCTTTGGGTCCCTGATTGGGATTTCTGTTCTCTGCACACTGAGTCAGTGTAAATTCAGGAGATATTTGAATAAATATGGCTAATGAACCGGAGGCACAATGACAAATTTTTAGATTAGTTTCTCACTGATAAACCAGAAGTTGAAAGAGATGCTAGTGAGAAGTGACTGCAGCAAGCCTTTTAGTCCATTTTGTTCCATGGCTAATGTTTGCAGGGTAATAGTATTTTATACTATTCCATGGCTGTTCCATGGCTAATGTTTGCGGGGTAATAGTATTTTATATGCTAGTTTGCTTGTTCATTGTACCAGATTTTTCTGTACTTGTCAACTGCTTCATTTGTTCAGTGGTAGCAGTATGATGAAACTAAGAGTATGGATATGAGAAAGGTGATGGGGAAAGAGTGTTAAATGTTAGGAAAGGTTAGACTATGGTCATCCAGTGAAGGATTTGCAGTAAGAAAAGATATTTGAGGGAAGGGGAGACTGTATCACACAGAATATAGCAAAAGATTCAAAGTGCCGCAAAAGCTACAAAAGTAGGAATGACTGCAGTTAATTTCAGATACATTGAATGTCTCACTTGTTCTTTATTCCAGTGATTTTAACATTAAGATGTTATGTAGAACAGGTTTGTCTTAATTGTGTGCTGTGAAAATAGACATGTGACCAAGGCCATGTTTGGGTGGGGCTTGGGGGCTGGGTATGTTGGTGGGCGACCTTTGGGACGACCATGTTGTCCTCCCTTTTGGTTTCCAAAATATGGTCACCCTAGTTTGGGTGAGACATCACATTCTAACCCGCACCCTTGCCTCCCTTCTCACACACTTTATTACATTCGCTCACCCCCTTATTGACTTCGTGTGTATGTGGACACGGTGATTATGGGAAAAGCTTAGTCTGCTGGACGTCTGCTTGTCATGCTGCTCTTGAAGGCACAGGAGCATTGCCAGAAGAAAGAAAAGTTTTACTCCATCTTTGTTGTTCTGTTGTCAGATCAAGCAGTATTTTTCATTCCAGTCAGGTAATTACTTTCCATGATGTACTTGGAAGTTAAAGGGTTTTTTAAAAAAGTCAATTTATACAATTCTGAAATGAATTGACCATACTGCTCTCCAGTGGCCTTCCCTCTCTCCTTTTAAAATGTATAATTTCTCCCTTTCATGTATAACATACTCACCACGTTTGACTTCGTGCACCATTAATGCAATCGAATTGCTAAACTGATTCTTAAAATCCACTCACGGTCTCTCAGGAGGCAGTAAGATGTGACAATTATTTAACAGAATAGAAGGCGTGAGGAAGAATAAAGCTCTGAGAGAAGGAATATGAAGCTTTCTGATGTAAATGGGTTACATTCACTTTTAGTGCCTTGTCCCTAGAACATTGCAGATTTCGCTCATCTGGTGTGCATGTCAGAACAACCCACAGTTCGTTGTGAATGCAGCAGGAGCCAGTGAGTGTCTTGGTTCTGGCATTACTAAACACAGTGTGTTGTCTGCGGTGTGTAAAATGAGCATTGTGCATTATCTCACATATTTCTTCCTAAAGAAGAGCTCTGTGAAATTGGAAAGCTTTACAAAATCTGACCAATAAACATTAGATTAGTCCAATAAAAGGCACTACCTTACTCATGACCAGTTTAGGAAGGTTGCTACATTAGGTGAAATATTTAAATGGCACCCATTCTTTGAACCACATCTTGGAGGTTTACTGCATCCTTGCGATCTGACTGTATGACATTCTGCACCTCAAAGTGGCCATTTTTACTACCCTTGTTGCCATACCAGAGCCTGCCAACATCCATTCTACTGTTGATGTTTCTAATTGACCTTCCTATTCCATCTCTTTTTACCCTTAGATGGCTGTTTATCCTCCATTCTTGAGGTAGATTCACAAGCGCTGGAAACTTCACTGTTTCCATGAGAACCAGAAACATACAGGTAGCTATTTTTCACCCTTCTCCCTTATTAGGACCAATCAAAATTCCACAGAAATGCTGCAGAACTCTTTATCAGGCTAGGATTATTCTACTCAGCCCATTCCCTAACAGCTATTTAAAAAAAAAAACAAAAAAAAAAACATGGACATTGTTTACACACAATTGCTTATTTATTTATTTCATTTCTAAACCTCCCAAATAGCGAAAGATCTCCGGGCAGTTCACAAAAATTAAAAGCATATGGTACAGCAAAAAATATAAATATGGACGCTTAAAACCACAATATAAAAGTACAACCTGACTAAAACCAAGCAGCAATACAGAGATTTAAAATACAGATTTAAAATAGCAACGTTAAAAGACTAGGATGGTAAAATGCTAAAATACTGGGAAAATAAAAAGGTCTTCACCTTGTGCCAGAAAGACTACAGCATAGGTGCCAGGCAAACTTCTCTACAGAATTCATTCCACATGTGGGGTGCCACAGCAGAAAAGGCCCTCCTCCTGGTAGTCACCCCACCTCACTTCCTTTGGCAGGGGCTCATGGAGAAGGACCTCTGAAGATGGTCTTAGGGTCTGGGCAGGTACATATCGGAGGAGGCGATCCTTAAGATAACCTGTCCCCAAGCTATTTAGGGCTTTGAATGTTAATATCGGCACTTTGAATTGGGACCACACATAGACTGTCTGCCACTGCAGTTAGAAAAGTACTAACATAATGTAGACTTGTTGACCAGTCCCCATTAACAATCTTGTTACTGGTTTTGGACCACCTGAAGTTTCTGGACTATTTCCAAAGGCAGCCCCACACATTGCAGTAATCCAGTAATCCAGTGACATCTTGCATGCTGACACGCAATTAACATTAGTTTGTCCCTAATGTTTGCGCGGTTACCACTAAACCCTGTTTATACGATTGGGCTGCTCATTGGCTTTGCCCCAGTAGTGTGCTTTGCACAATTCAGTATCAACACTCCATAGTGCTCATGGGAATTTATACATAGCCCTCCAAACACTCTTTTGTAATCTTGACAGTCCATTCAAGCCTTCATTAATAAGAATGACTTAGGAATTGTTTTTGATGAAGTGTCTAAGCTGGAATGCCTTGACTCAATGTATTGTGTTTTCCCTTCACCAGTTTTGTACAAACCTGATTATTCCACCAGAGACTTTTTGAGAGCAGCCACCAGAATATGTTTTGAGCTTATTAAAAGGCTTTCTTTTCACTGACAAGTACAATCAATGATCAATGAGTGTCTGGCATCACCACACTGTGTTGCTTTGTGCTGAGCATGATATTAATGCTGACTGCAAGCTCAGAACAGAGTAAGTAATGGTACTTATACAAAACAGCTAAGAATAGCACTCAGGGGAACATTTCACAGAGGAAGTGCTACATAAAAACAGCATGCAACAAATCTCATACAAGATTTGACACACTGTAAAGTTGTGGAAAGTTGTCAAAAAGACAAAAAACAGAAAGAGAAAATGAGGGGGGTTGGGAGTGGGCCTGTGTATAATACAGGAGAAATTGCCCAAAAATTCCTAGCAAGTTTTGCAAGTAATTCTCTTGATTTAAAGGGTACTTTTGTGAAGGTTCAGTCCTGCAACCTGTTTTTAAAGCCAAAATTCAGCCTTTGAACATGTAAAAATAAGGATCAAAGGGCCTCTGAGGATAGGCAGAGTATTATTTATTTTTATTTTATTTATTTTTATTTATTTGTTACATTTTTATACTGCCCAATAGCCAAAGCTCTCTGGGCAGGTCACAAAGAGTAGTTGCATGAGGGATGAAAGGTTGGGCCTTACAAATTGCGGCTTCCACTGCGCATAAGAAATCCTATCCTGAAGGGCAGAAAGGCAGACCTAAGCCTTCAAATTCCTAACTTAGAGGGGAAAGGGAAATATAGGCCATGGCTAGGCCTGCCGATATCCTGGGGTTTGCCCCGGGATCATCCCTGTGTGTTCACATGATGCACAGGGGATCCCGGGAGCAGGGAAGGATGATCCCTCCCTTGCCTTGGGATATTTACATAGCCTTTCCCCCCACTTTTTCCGTGGTCTCAGGATGTTCCGGAGACCACGGAATGTGTGGGCGGGCGTTGCGGGTTTTCCCGGCTCCTTGCAAGTAAGGAGCTCCTCAGGAGCTCTGTGTCCATTGGGGGTGGGGTGGGGGGAGCAGGGTAATTTAAAAACAAAAACAAAACTTACATTTGGTGATTGAGCGCTCATGCACTCCTTCTCCTTTAAGGAAAAAAACACATGAAATGGTGGGCCGATGTCCTCTTCCTCCTAGGATGTTGCGCACTGCGTGTAGACAGAGGGGGAGATCTCACGATAACCATATTGTGAAATCCTCCCTCCTCCGTCGCTCTAGACTCGTAGGTCTCTCCATGGCCTAAGCATCCTGAACAGTCATTTTGGAAGTATGAAGGCCACTATTCTTCTGTCTGTAGCCTGCTCATGCATAGATCCTACTAGTCTGAAGAGTGAAAAGTGCTGTGACCTTGGGCAGATCCACACAGAGGCTTCGGGACGCCCTGAAGGTGCTTTAGGGCGCCCCGAAATCGATGATGTACATCCTACCTTAATCGTTCCAAGAAGAGGCGGAGGAGGAGGCGGCCCCGCATCACCCCTCGCGGGGACAGGATGAAGAGTTGCCGCGCCCGGCGGCTTCGCCGGGGAATCAGCTGCCGCCCACCTACCCGCCAGCCTCCTTTTGCTGGCTTCTTCTGCCGAGCTCTCCGACCCAGGTGGGCCTGGGTGGCTCTTTCGCCGGCAAAAGGAGGCTGGTGGGTAGGTGGGCAGCAGCTGATTCCTCGGCGAAGCCGCCGGGCGCGGCAACTCTTCATCCCGTCCCCGCGAGGGGCGATGCGGGGCCTCCTCCTCCTCCTCCTCCTCCTCCTCTTCTTGGAACAGTTAAGGTAGGGTGTACATCATCGATTTCGGGGCACCCTAAAGCGCCTTCAGGGCTTCCCGAAGCCTCTGTGTGGATCTGCCCTAGGATCTACACTACTGTTTTAAAATGGTTTATAACAGTTTTGACAATGGTTGGGGCCCCTGACACACTCCATATACAGTTTCCAAAACGTTTTCAAAGTGTTTCATCCTGCTTGGTGTAGACCCGGGGGCCGCACTGTATCTGCGGTGATACAAATATTTCAGGGATGATTTCTCCAACTCCTGTGACACACTTGTCTCTCTGCGGCTCAGCTATTAAAAGGCCTAGTAGCTCTCCTTGGATCAGTACATAAGTTAGTTAGAAAAGATGAAAGATCACACAGATAGTTGCAATTAGTCCAGAGTGCATCCTTTTCTCCAACTGGAAGTATCCTATATATATTTTTTATTTTTTTATTTTTTTGCATTTTTATACTGCCCAATAGCCGAAGCTCCCTGGGTGGTTCACATACTAAAAGCGAGTTCAATGTCTGTTGAGGCTAGTATCAACAGACTTGAGGGAACTCCAAGAATTGTAGAAATACAAATTAACTTTTTTTGGGAGGGGAGGGGGACCGTAAGGGGGGATCCTAAAACTGCCCAATGAGGATTCTGCATGCTCAAAGGGCACAGAATGCTGTTTGACAGATGGAGGGGGGGATGGAAAAATGGTTGGAAGTCAGAATTGGAGTATCCTGAAAAAAGACATGTCTGGCTGACACTCTGAATGTCCCATTTTGAGAGGGGGGAGCAAAAAAAAGAAATTAAGGGTCAAATAACAATGGGGCAGGGGCAATTTAATTGGGACTCCAGTAGTACAAAGAGTTAAACCCCCAGGCCTATATGCCATTGTTACAATCCTGATCAACCCCCCCACCTGTTCCCCTATTTTATGAAAACAATTACATGAAATGTTAGCATTTGGGGTCTGTCACGAGCAACCGTAGCTCTATCCTATCCTGCTGGGGGAGGAGGAATGTTGTCTGTCTCCATTTCAAATGGCTGTGATAGATGGCAAGCATGAAGGTGATATCCATGCTGATGAGCCCCTGATCTGTACTAGGGCTGTGCCATCAGGGATTCACTGACATGTTTTAAACAACAATGGTGGGGAAGACTGTGGCCTTCGAGATGCTATTGGACCACAGCTTCCATCATCCATGACTGTTAGATATGCTGGCTGGGGTTGATAGGAGTTGGAGTCCAACAAGAATTGCAGAGTGAGGGCTGCTTCAAAGTTGGTGGATTCCACCTCACAAAATCAGACACTTTGATTTATAAACAAACTTTTAAGATTTATTTCAACAAGAGGCTTTCTACAGTAGGGTGACCAACTGTCAGGATTTCCCCGGATTTGTCCTGGTTTTTGTTCTTTCCATGGGGTCAGGGGGGATTTTCTATAATTTTCAATAATGTCCTGGAATAACACACCTTCCCCTTTAAGGCTGCCATTAGCATGGCAGGAATGAATGACATGCTTTCTTGAGGCACATCATTCCCACACCCCGAGCTCCAATTGAGGTCTTAAAGAGGAAAGTGGGTCATTCGTGGACATTATAGAAAAGGCCCCAATTGGAGTGGATGGTGGTGGTACAGAATGAAATCCTTTCCCCTCCTCCACTCCAATCGGGTTCTTTAAGGTGGTGGGAGAATAATGTACTTTCTGCAGGACTCAGAAAGCTGCTTCCCCACACACACACTAGGTGTCCTCTTTTTTGGTTTCCCAAATATGGTCACCCTATTCTACAGAGCAATCAAGTTGTGGCTTCTGTTTCCTCAGACCAGAAACAGTGGGTGTGTCACCACTGGCTAATCTACACCAAGCAGGTTATTGCACTATGAAATTGCTATATAAAAGGCAGGAGCCACACTACTGCTTTATATTGAAGTGCACGGACAACTGTTGCGGCCCCTTGACACATACCATATGCCGCTTTCATACTGCTATATCCTGCTTGGTGTGGCTCTTGCCTTTTATATACCACTTTCATACTGCTTTCATAGTGCAATATCCTGCTTGGTGTAGATTAGGCCACTGTGGCCTTAACTAGTTCCTGATTGCTCCCAGGAAGCACAACCTTCACATTGAGTCCAGAAGTTCCTTCATATTGTTAAAAGGGCCACAATTTCTCTCCTACCCACATTAAAACATAAATTAGGAATGTATAGCCTGAATTATAAGGCCCCTGCCTTTTGATCATTGCTTCGGTCTAAATTCAACAAGTTCTGCAACACAGGCCTTAGCTAGACCTAAGGTTTATCCTGGGGTCGTCCCGGGGTCGTCCTTGCTTGCTCCCGGGATCCCCTGTGTGTCATTTTCATGAATAGGGATGACCCCGGAACGATCCCGGGATAAATCTTAGGTCTAGCTAAGGCCATAGTATTTTGTAGAGCTCTAGAATGGGCGCTTGTTTTGGGTTTGCTTACAATCACCTGAAACCAGTGAACAGAAAGCACTGCATGCTTATCAGTGCTTAGGCAGACCTTCACGGAAACATAAATGGACAAAATATTTACAGTGCTGTTTTCTTTTTATTCATGGAATTGCTGGGATTTTTTCTGGACTCTAAAGTCCAAGGCAAAAATGAGGCCAGTCAGTTAATGCTGACATCAACTATGGAATCAATTGAACAAGACTGAACCTAGGGGTCAATCTAGACAAGAAAGGCAGTAAGTTCCCTCATAAACAGTTCGTCCACAGGTTTTTTAAAAATGAATAATTCAATCCTATAGGGGTTGCCATGTTAGTCTGTTGCAGCAAAAACAAGCAACAGTCTTGTATCACCTTAAAGACTAACAAATATATTGTGGCATGAGCTTTTGTGGACTATAGCTCTCTTCATCAGATGCATGAACGGTTAAATCTTAAATATATATGCTTGGGGGCAAGGATTGTACTCAGTGAGATTCAAGAGAAATGACATGCAGAAAGTATTTGTCACATTTTGTATTTCATTTCTCTTGGACCTCAGTGTTTGCAACCACTCCCCTACTCCACCCCCATGTATATATATTTCTGCAATTTACACTTTATGCATCTGATGGAGTTCTAGTCCCCAAAGAAGTCTTCTGTAATAAATGTATTAGTCTTTAAGGGGCCAGGGGCCAAACGTTCAATCATATACATGCCAGCTCAAAAGTAAGCCCCACTGAGTTAAATGAGATTTACTTCTAGATAAATGTGTATAGGACTGCAGCCTAAATGCAGCCACTGGCCTTCCTCTGATTTGGATGCCATACTGATAATGGGTGTTTTGCCCTGTGGGGCAAAAGCAGCTGGGCTCTGTCTCTATTCTGAAGTGGCTGCATTTAGTCTTTAAAAATTTATTTTTAATTTTTATTTTATTTATTACATTTATATCCCGCCTTTTTTCCTCCAAGGAACCCAAGGCGGCGTACATAATCCCCCTCCTCTCCATTTTATCCTCACAACAACAACCCTGTGAGGTAGGTTGGGCTGAGACTCTATGACTGGCCCAAAGTCACCCAGTAGGTTTGCATGGCTGAGTGGGGACTAGAACCCGGATCTCCCGACTCCCAGTTTGACACTTTATCCACTACACCACACTGGCTCCACAGTGTGGAGACCACAGGATCTGTGACACCACAAGATCTCTCACCATCACATTTAGGGTATCTTCAGATGGGTGTTCTTTCCCACGATTTCCCAGTGCTCTTCAACATTTTTATTAATGATTTGGACGAGGAGGTGCAGGGAACGCTGATCAAATTTGCAGATGACACAAAATTGGGTGGGATAGCTAATACCCTGGAAGACAGAAACAAACTTCAAAGTGATCTTGATAGGCTGGAGTGCTGGGCTGAAAACAACAGGATGAAATTTAATAGGGATAAATGCCAAGTTCTACATTTAGGAAATAGAAACCAAAGGCACAGTTACAAGATGGGGGATACTTGGCTCAGCAATACTACAAACGAGAAGGATCTTGGAATTGTTGTAGATTGCAAGCTGAATATGAGCCAACATTGCGATATGGCTGCAAGAAAGGCAAATGCTATTTTGGGCTGCATTAATAGATGTATAGCTTCCAAATCACGTGAGGTACTGGTTACTCTCTATTCGGCCCTGGTTAGGCCTCATCTAGAATATTGCGTCCCGTTCTGGGCTCCACAATTCAAGAAGGACGCAGACAAGCTGGAGCGTGTTCAGAGGAGGGCAACCAGGATGATCAGGGGTCTGGAGACAAAGCCCTATGAGGAGAGACTGAGAGAACTGGGCATGTTTAGCCTGGAGAAGAGAAGATTGAGGGGAGACATGATAGCACTCTTCAAATACTTAAAAGGTTCTCACACAGAGGAGGGCCAGGATCTCTTCTCGATCCTCCCAGAGTGCAGGACACGGAATAATGGACTCAAGTTAAAGGAAGCCAGATTCCGGCTGGACATCAGGAAAAACTTCCTGACTGTTAGAGCAGTGCGACAATGGAATCAGTTACCTAGGGAGGTTGTGGGCTCTCCCACACTAGAGGCCTTCAAGAGGCAGCTGGACAAGCATCTGTCAGGGGTGCTTTAGGGTGGATTCCTGCATTGAGCAGGGGGTTGGACTCGATGGCCTTGTAGGCCCCTTCCAACTCTGCTGTTCTATGATTTGCTGCTTCTTCCTGCTCTGGATTCTTTTCGGGATTTAAGTGGGGTCTTTATACGGCCAGTTTTTCTTTTTATGCATAGTGTTATATGCCATTTACAAGGGTGGGTGGAGCCTGGCAGGATGTTATTGGTTGTCTATCCCTCTAGTGTAGCCCCTCCCCTCTCTTGGCATGAAATGAAAACTTCTTCACAAGTTCAGAAGTCTGCATCTTTGGAGATCAAACACACACACCCTTACAAGTCAGTATTGTGCCTGTAAAATCAAAAGTGACACTTTTCTCATTTGTGTATACATAGGGAGAGAGGATTGAGTGGAAGGGAGTTACACTTCTCTCCTGTGTGTGTGTGTACAGGGATTGAATAGAAATGGCTTAAAGTTTTCTGAGCAGCAAGTGCAGAGCAGCCCCCATCCCATTGTTAAGAACTGATTCTTTGCAAGGTCAGAAGTCCACGTCTTCGGAGTTCCGCCTCCCCCATCCCCATGTGCAAATCAGTATTGTCCCTGTAAAAGCAACAGTAACACTTTTCTCATTCGAGTATACACTGGGAGAGGGGATTAAATGGAAATAGGTTGCATGTGCTCACACTCGTTGCAACCACCATCCCCCTCCCATTGCCCACCTGTTTCGGCATTCCTGAAATACGGAGCCAAGCAGGAGAGAAATAGCAGAGGGGCAGAGATACGGGAGGAGACACTCCCAACTGATCCTGATGTCACTACTGCACCGCCCAACACTCGCCCACACAAAGCAAAACGTAGTGTGATGGGAGGATTACATGGGGAGATGCTGGTGGTTTCATCACATGACTGCAAAAAATACCGGATTTTCCCAGTAGCAAAATAACATGCGAAAAGGGGGGGAAGACATGAGACTACAACTGCATGGTGACGGCATTGTGTAAAGCACACAGGAAAACCAGTGACCAGACCATGATGATCATACAAAAAAATGTCCGTCTGAAGACGCCCTTAGTTTGGCCCCGAGATCTTTTTATCTAACTGCTTTGGCCTTTTTGCTTACTTGCATCCAACTTGGAAATCTCTGAATTCTTTTCCCTAAGGACATCTGTAGAATTGCAGTAATGAACAAACATTGACTTAACCTTTTCCTGTTAACAATTGCCAATATTTCCTGCCTCTGTTTGGATGCATGTCTTAATTCACTGACTGCATTTCGATTGTTTGAAATGCCTAGCCTTCATTTTGTTTGCTGGTGTACCAGGCATTATCGCAATGCACCTCATTCAGTGTCCTTAATCATGATTAGCTTATCTTGTTTGAATACAGTAACTGTTTTAGATAAGAGTTTTGGGTAAGCTTTTTCATGTCTTTGATAGCATTTTTCTTTCATCAATTGCAAAACCTACTTTTCCTCCTGTGCCTAGTTAACATTAGTGCTCAGTAAGTTACATACCATCACTGGCGTTTTCTAGAAGCATCCTCTATGCCATGTGCCCTCCTGCTAGCTTCCTCTACAGCTCATTCTCACATAAAAATCTGAATTAACTAACCAGTGAAGAACATAACCAGTCCCTTGTAATATAATTTCCTTAATTTCCTTCCAAATAAAGGGGGAAATAATCTGATTTGATGCCTACTGCTATAGCACTGCTAATCCCATGTAATGTCTTTAAGTCACACATATATATATATATATATATATATATATACACACACACACACACACACACACACACACACACACACACATTGGCCTAATTGCCACTGTGGTTGTAAATTTCACTTCTGCATATTCTCTGCACATAGGGCTGGCATGTTACTCCATATATAAAAACATATGTAAGCAAAAAAACTATATCAAGGCAGAAAGTCCCATCTTAGCCTTTTCCCTAATGTCTGGTTTCTACTTGCATGGATTATTTTTTAAAAAAATATTATTTTGGAGAGGCTTTCAATTGTGTGAGACTCTAACCTCAGTCTCAAGTGGCATGGCTCAGGCATAGGTTTATTACTTTAGTGAGAAAAGGGAATTTCAACAGGTATAACTAGAGCGACCAGATACAAAAAGGGCAGGGCTCCCGCAGCTTTAACTGTTGTGGTGAAGAGGGAATTTCGCCAGGTGCGGCATGCATACAAACGACACCTGCTGAAATTCCCTTTTCGATACAACTTGTTAAAGATAAAGGAGCCTTATCCTCCTTTCCATATGGTCACCCTAGTTAATTATGTATAAAAGATTAATGAGAGAACTACTTCTGCCTGTGTAACTAATTTAAATTGCATCAGGCTTTTCAAGTTTAGAATATCCTAATTGTATACTAACAGCAAGCGCCTGTGAGATCCATTTCATGCCAAAGCCAATGAGCATCAGTAGAAAGATGGCAGCACACTGAGAAGCAGAGCGCAAAGCAGGTGGCCCCAGTCAACGTAGACCTTCAGTTTCCATTAAATTATCTGCCCTCTAGTTAGATGTTGTTATTTTAATCTCACGTCACATTTTTTTGCCTCCTTTACCTTCAGAGGGATTTTAACAATTGCAAAGAGATTATTCTCTATTGACAAGCTATTTCCCAAGCACAATTTTGGGTTCCTTGTTCTTTCTTAAGGACATGATTCAAATTAAAAACATGCATATGTTCATATTAGCCATAGGCCTGTAGCCAGAAATATTGTGCTCAGGAGACCTAAGGAAGAACTGATAGGAAAGAATTGATATAAAAGAGCCAGAAGCTTAATTCAGCTTGCTTGGTATGTTTAAAGTTCATTAAGGATGCACTCCTATGCGTGTGTGTGTGTGTGTGTGTGTGTGCGCGTGTCTAAACACACACACACACCTATATCTATATATCCTACAGATGTGGCTGGTTGGGGAATGCTAGGAGTTGTAGGGGGGGAAATTCTGTCTAAACATGCATAGGATTGTGCTTTAATAAAATACATTTTAATTTTATAACATTTAATATTACTGTTTATCAGTTATCCTAGTCCCTTGTATTAGTTGGCTTTAGAGTTATTAGGTCCAGCTGGGTTCTGGGCAGAGGTTCACGGTCTAGCTCCTGCCTATCTCTCCTCTCTCATCTCACACTATTGCCCCGCTCGTGCTCTCCGCTCCTCTGATGCCATGCTTCTCACCTGCCCAAGGACCTCTACTTCCCTTACTCGGCTTCGTCCTTTTTCTTCTGCTGCCACTTACGCCTGGAACGCTCTTCCAGAACACTTGAGAACTACAAACTCAATCACAGCTTTTAAAACTCAGCTAAAAACTTTTCTTTTCCCTATAGCTTTTAAATATTGAGTTTGTTCTGACTCTATACTGTTAGCTTCACCCTACCCGGTGCCTGTTTACACTTCCCTGTGCCTGTTTGCATTCTCTTTCCCTCCTTATTGTTTACTACAACTTTATTAGATTGTAAGCCTATGCGGCAGGGTCTTGCTATTTACTGTGTAATCTGTACAGCACCATGTACATTGATGGTGCTATATAAATAAATAAATAAATAAATAATAACAACAGAGACAGTTGAACTATGGATTATCATGTTATCTGAACCCAGTGTGTTTCCTCAGGGTGGATAATGTGTTATCTGAATGCAGCGCATTTTCCACAGACTTGCTCGTTAACCATATAGTGTGACTTGTTAACCCACCCTGAACAACCCAACAACAAGCCATGGGTTCTTAAGGTAGCTTGTTTGAGAAAAATAAACCACACTGCATGGTTAACAAGCCACCCTGCAGGAAACGTGCTGCATTCAAACAACACATTAACCCACCCTATGGAGAATGTACTGGGTTCAGACAACACAAGAAGCCACGGTAGTTTCATGTGTTGTATGAACCCAGCCAATGTGTTAAGTTCTTATGAGTATTCTGAACATAGGCTGTTTGTGCAAAACACTCCCTTTGTGCACAAAATGACCTGTCTCCCAGTTTACCTTCATCAGAGTTACCCCATGTGAGCTCTAAGTGTGTGCAACCTGAGGTCAGATAGATATAGGTCTCTGCCACACGTCCTATCACCTGAGTTCTGGTCCCCTGTGGTGGTGTGTTGTGGTTGGGTTCTGAATTATACTATATTGTATGCTGTGTCATAGTTATGTGAGTGGGACAGTCATCATTGTGGGGGTAGCTATTTTAAAATTTATTCCTACTGCCTTGAAGTCATAGTGTCTGGGTTCACATGTCATGGAGCAAACTCCAATTGGGCTAATAAGAGACTGTATTTTCAGAATGACAGTGGCACACAGCACTGGCAAATCTTGGATTCCATTACATGCAAACCAGGTAATTGTCTGAAGAAGTATAGAATATTGTATAAGTGTGCTCCTCCGCTCTACTGCCCCACCTACCCACAACTTCCGCCTGTTTTAGCCATTCCACTGACACAACGTCACTGGTGGAATGGTTGCATTGACAACAGTGTTCTATCAATGTATCTAGATGGTTCAATGACTAGTGTATCTGTCATGGGTGTTTCTGGCCTTTTTCTAGCATAGTAGGGCTTCTACTATATCCTATTGACCATCATTTGGCATATCTCGAGTAGAAATTAGTGTACTATGTCAGTTTATTATGGGGGTGGCGATGCGGATTTAATGAGGAATCACCACAGGTCATTCACTCACATTTCACAGGTGATCCAGATGTCATTGTTGTCCTTTTGTAATCCACTCTTGTTTTCCTCACAAATCCCCCAACTGTTTGCTTGATGTGGAAAAGCCATTAAGGAAGGAAAGAGCAGAATAGCTGCACATTTTCTTTGATGGTGTGGGCAGGAAAATTGGAATGGAAGTAGAGTGGGAGGAGTTGTCCCTGGGGAAGGTGGATGACGCGTTGGAGATGCCCCTCCTTTCCTGATTTCTTGCTGTGTATTTCCTGTTGTAGAACCATTTTGTGTTCTGCGGCTCCTTCCAGCTCTTCAAAATGGTATTGGCAGCCACTTAATTATTTGTTTCCTCTGTTGCTTTACTCCTGGAGAGCAGTACTGAGATCGCCTGCTTAACTTTGCTTTTGGTTTTTTGCAAATAAATATAAATGTATGTTAGTGAGATTCCAGAAGAACAGATTATTTGTGCAGGAAGGACTATATATATATATATTAAAATGGTGTGATGGGCTGCTGCTATATGATGGGCGGCTGCTGCTGCTGCTGCTGAGGCTTTCATTTTACAAACAGAAGAGAATCAGCTCAGGCTGCTCCCAGCTGCCTGTCAGTAGGCCCCCATTCTAGCAGCCATGTTTGTTGGGAACGTCAGCAGACATAGGAGAGCTGCATGCTCCATATTTCTAAATTTAAGAATTCTGAAATGCCACACTTACAGTAAAAAAAAAAAACCATTTAAAAAGGAAAGTACCGTGCACAGGGAAATTACACTCATCAACATTCATGTCCAGAATGGGGAAAGGGTACTGTGTGAAGGGTGCAGAGCAAGGGGAAGGGCATGGGGAGGGACAGGGAAATGACACCTGGGGCATGTCTATGCCATGCCTATATCCTAAGGTTGTCTCCAGGTCATCCCTATGCATCCACATGACCCTGGGGACAACCTGGGACGACCAGGGACTTTCCCTTGGATATCTGGGACCACAGATTTCCCGATATTTCCATGGTCCTGGGACCATCTCGAGGAGCGCGGGTGGTGTGGCCGCTGTTTCTGGGTTGTCCCTTGCCTGCACGTAGTGGGCTTCTGGAAACAGACACGGAGCTGCGCGAGGGAAGTCCATGCCATCAGGGGTGGGGAGCAGTTGCAAGGGTTGTTGTTGTTTTTAAAACTTAACTTTGCAGTGGAGCGCAGTTGCGCTCTGTCTCAGTTCCGGGGGCGGGGGGGGAATGGCAGTCATGACGCCCCTCTTCCCTTCTGGTACGTTGTGTGGCTGTCAAGATGCTGGGGGAGGATCGAGGAAGCAGGTAGGTCTGCGGTCCTCCCCCCTCCCTCCCTCTACACCCTTAGGTGTAGCCATGCCCCTGGACACATTCTACCATGGATCATCCTTATGAGGATGGGAAATCCCACCATGCCTACTGAGAAAAAGGGGGTTGGTGTGAATCGTGGGTTGCAAAACCACAGTCAACAAAATCTGGTACAGATACTGCCCAATTGCAATAAATAAATGAAAAAATGGATCCACGTAGAAAAACCCTGTGAAAACCCTGTGGAAAAATTCCTTGGTTCAAATTTTAATTCTGCCCCAGACTAAGCAATTTTAGCAAAGGCCGTATTCTTTCTGTTTCAGCCTCCCATCAGTAATATTACTGACCTACCATATAGTGTTGTTGTAACAATGACTGAGATAATATATGTGAAGTGCTATGAACATTCTGAAAGTTAAATATCAAATTATATTATATTAAGCCTGAGGGCAGGGACTGTCTTTTCTGCTAACTAATTGTAAGCTGCTCCGAGAGCCTTTTTTGGCTGAGGAGCAGGGTATAAGTATGATTAATAATAATAATATATTATATTATTCATTAGTTTGACTTTTCCTCGACAAAATAGGATAAATATTTCATCAGTATTCTCCAGAGAGACCAGGGGTTTGACTTGTCAATCATTGCTCTATTGTTATCTTGATTTCCGTTAATTAATCTTATTAAAGATCTATTTCTAATTCCTTCAGGACTAAAATGGCATTTACTACAAATGCATATTAATAGCCTAAATGCATCATTATTCAGGATCTGTTATAGGAAAAGAATTAAGTGATTTGGTTTATTACAAGCATTCAGTGTAAAATTTCTGAAAGAGTATTGTATTATCAATGGCTTGCAACCAGGGACCAAACTATAAGGAAACAGAATGAGAAGTGCTTTTTGTTTTTATCCAGTTTCATAACATTGGCTTTGGCCTGTCAGCGACATACAAAGCAAGAAAAGTGGAGCCTACACTACCTAAAACCCCACTTTCATGGGTCACACAGCACTTGAAACAGCAATACTTTGGGGTTGGGTGGGCAGAGTCCAGCTAGTAGACCGGAAAAGTTTGATCAACCTAAATTGTCCCCTAAAACTTCCTCCCTGGTCAAATCCAGTATTCAATTGCATTCAGAAATCTCATGTTCTATGGATATATATGTAGACTGGCTGCACCTTTAACTTTTCAAAAACTAAAAATAATTAAATTTTGCACATGAAGTTAGACTCAGGTTAGAGCACAGAATCTTCTCTTTAATACTTTGGGTTAAACTCAAGCTATCACGTGCAGACTTCTGCTCGAGCAACGGGACTTCCCCCTGTAGTCCCTGCCCTCCCATTTGCTCTGGAGGGTCCCAGTGTGATGTCTAGCCCTGCTCCCCCTGAGTTGGAAGACAGTGTTTCAGGTGATCAGAATCAGACTCTGGAGTAGAGGAGTTGGCGCCGGAAACAGGCCAGCCTGTACCAGTGGGGGAGAAAGCTCTCACAGGCTCTTAACCAGCTGGGAGTGAACCCTCTTCAGAGCTTATCTCCTCAAGGGCAAATAATACACAGTCAGTGAGAAGCCAACATTCTTCCGAGGGAGACAGCATGGAGAGGTTAGCCGATCCTAGAGTACGCCACATACTAAAACAGGCAGAGCTAAAGGAAGGCAAAAGAAAGTCAGCCTGGCTCGCACCCCATCAGAAGCCATCTCAGAACATGAGGGAATCTACACACAGTCTTTGGGGCGCCTGGAGTGCACCTGCAGTGCGCCCCGAAATCGATGCTGTAGACAGTACCTTAAGCGTTCCAAGAAGAGGAGGAGGAGGAGGAGGCCCTGCATCGCCCCTCGCAGGGACGGGGTGAAGAGTTGCCAGGCCTGGCGGCTTCGCCGGGGAATCAGCTGCGTCCTTGGCGCCGCCCACCTGCCCGCCGGCCTCCTGTTGCCGGCAAAAGAGCCACCCGGGTCATAGAGCTCGGCGGAAGAAGCCAGCGGCGGCTTCTTCTTGGAACGCTTAAGGTACTGTCTGCAGCATCGATTTCGGGGCGCACTGCAGGCGCACTCCAGGCGCCCTGAAGACTGTGTGTAGATTTGCCCCTAGTCTCTCTGAAGTTAACATGTCTTGGGAAAAGGTTTTCCATTCTTCTTGAAAGGACAATTGACTCGCTTTTAGTTTGCATAGTTTTGCCTAGGGGAAAGTTCCTAGAGATTAGACTCTCTTCAGGTGGGAAGAGATGTTTATTGCTTGAATAAAGCTTTGTGGATTACTTAGCAAGCCTCGTTATTGTCTCCCAAGAAGGCAGGAGGTTTTGAGAAATACGACACCCGCAACGCTTCAGAACAAACTTTGGAGGGGAGAGAAAAATCATTCCCCCAGTAGTTTCTGTTTCACTGGCAGATAGACAGGACTGGGTACACCCTTTATTTTTCTAGCCACAGACTCAGGTAACACATGCACCAGGGATACACTGCAACATTTTGCTATAGGGTCCTACTTGTTTGTTAATAATTGTCATGCATGCTGAGTTCTGGATGTTGAAGCAATTATGTAGTTAAAATTAGCTGTAAATCTAATCTGGTTTTTTTCATGTTGTCAAATTAACTAGAACTTGTCAGGTGTTTTTTTAAAAATTCATATAGGATTAGATTAATTTTGTAGCTTCTGTCACAACTGATTTGCCTTATAATATATTCAACCAGAATGATGTACTAACACCTAATATTTACCGATGTTTTTCCCCCTCAGTAGCTTGCATGCAAATATACGCACAGGCCCACTGGATCACAATTCACTGACTTGATGTGAAAACATAATCTAAAGTAACATTACGGGTGCTGTTTACCAATCTACAAATTAACAGGCAACCCTGTGATTAAAAAGCAGACATATATTTCATCTATGTTCATAACTGCTTTGTTTTGCTGACACGTTCATGGTCATGGTTGTAGACTCGAAGTTCTTGATGAAAAATGACATTGCCCAAATTCTCATCACCCATCTACATCACTATGCAAAACTTGAACTGTCCCTCTGAAGCAGTACCGCTAGCTCTAGTAGAAATTGCATTGCAATGTAAACAGTTCAAGAATTACAGCTATCCATTGCTGTCACACTTTAAATGGATTTTCAGTTTCAATATTCCAGTGGAAAGTAAAAACAAAACAAAACAAAATGTATAGAATAATAAATCCAAGACTGATACTCTTCCAATATAGTGATATTAATGGGAGAACACATGCTGGGTTAGAAATATTCTACTGAGGCATAGTCTCCAGAATAACTGGACTGAACACAGCATCTCCTACAATGAGTGATAAAACTGTTAAAGCAGTAGTTTAATTGAAAACACTCTCCTAACTATGCTTAGACTGTGAAATGACCTTGAACATAAAGAAGAATTACCAACCCAATAGTGGGTAAGATAATGTACCCTCTAGATAACATATCCAGATGAAGGGACTTTGAAGAACACGCCGATATGTTCCCAGAACAAAGCAGGGGTAAAACATGGGACAGGGGAACAAGTCGTCCATGGTTGGTGGATGATTGGTCCCACCACCAAAATAGCCCTCACATCCGACCAGAACAAGAGTATAGAAGTCCATGCAGTGAGGCTTCACTTAACAGGTACCGTTTATTTAGGGTACAACCATATGCATGTTTAGATAGGGTGGTGGTGGTGGGAAGTCCTTCAGCTCCCAATGTTCTCCAGCCGCCATGGGAAATGCTGGGAGTTGTAGGGGGGGGGAGGTTTTTTTTCTGTCTAAACATGCATAGGATTATACCCTTAATACATTTCAGTGAAGTTCTGAGTCTGTGGTGATGTTTGTCTATTTAGATCTGGCTTGTTTACCCATTGGAGTGTTTCAAACCTTCTAGGTGCAGGTTGTAAAACTAAACAGGATCAAATTAACAGTATGCTAAGAATAAATAATAATAATAATTTATTTATTTATTTATTGCATTTATATACCGCCCCATAGTCGAAGCTCTCTGGGTGGTTTACAAAATAATAATGCTGCAAGGTCTTTGCCCCTGTATGGAAACAACAGTACTCCAGCTGTTAGTCCAATTGTAATTGTTAGATACAGCTTCAGTTACTGAATCCAAGATCACGTTTCCTTACCATCACTTCCCCCCATCCATTTTTGTCCCATGATACTTCCTCTTTCTTCACACAGGGGAAAAAGAGGAATTAAACAATGACCACATGGCCCATTCAGTGGCAATTTTTATCGTGCTGCTTTTCCTGCACACAGCAGGAAATGGCGGCACTTTTTTTTTTAAAAAAAAATCGGATTTAAAGGAGTCTATTTTGTGATGGAAAGAAGGCAAGAAGGAGCAGGAGATGCATGGGAGGCAGATGTTATCGTCAAAAGGACCCACGGACATCTGTAACTAGCGTGCAATAAATCACTCACCAAGACATTTTGCCATCGGAAGCAGAGCAGCAAATGGCACCCCACCCCACCCCAAGTCAAAGTGCATAGTACACACGGCAGGTCAAGTTATTTTGGCACCTGCAGCAGAAAATGCCACGAGCACCTCTTCCCATCCCTGGCAGTAAAAATTCAATAACAGCAAATTCAATATCTAACAAGTTGCTGCATTTTCATGACATGCCAAATCCACTGCCTGAAGTGGCTGCCTGACTCTACCTAGAGCTGGCCTTGTTAACAACCCCATAACTGAACATTAGAAAGTAGCATTAGAGGCCTTGATATGCTTTGAATTTGATTGGTTTTATGCTTCTAAAAAGAGGCTTGTTAAACAACCCTCTTTATTTCTGGAGAAAAAAATACCATTGTCTGAAGATTCCCTACTTCTGCTGAATGTACTCCTAAAATACACGTGCGATTTTCATTCCTTGTCAATCCTGGAATACGCCATACAGGTAGAATTGTCCCAAATATATATATCCAAAATAATAGTTTCTATTGAGGATTATGACTATGCTTGAGAAACTGCATAAAAGCATGAAGCAGGAGCAGCACAATATTTTTTCATGCCTCTGTTTGTTTTCTTATCCTGGTCTATATAGAATAGAACAGGAAAAATGAGATAGCATTTTTGTCTCATATACATTCCCCTTTTGGTCTGTATCGATCTCTGCTGTGGATCCTCTTTGAAGATGCTGATTATATCTCTTATCACCAGGCTGGCACTAAAGTCTTTATGGAACTACAAAGCCTGAGCACTTTGGATGAAAAAAAAGGTTCAGGCAGTGTGATAGCAGTGTTCTTTGTTTTGTGTGATAGCGGGTGGGAACTCCCTGATCTCCAGCACTGAATAGAAATCGTCTTCCCTATTTTTATTTGCAAGTACCAAGTATCTCTGCTGTACGTACACCATATTTGAATTCTCATTTTCAATTACAGTACCTTCAGCTCTCTTTCACTGTTGCTACTGAAGAGAACAAAGAATTTTTAAAGTATTTAAATGAAGACCTTGCCCTCAATTGTGTGTTCCTCTCTCGTGGATAAGCCAACTTGCTTGCTGATGGTTTAATATTTATACAACATTCTCAGAATTCCCACTCTGGAGTCATGTGCTTGTTTCACATACACACACGGATGTACCTCATGCTCGTACTTAAGTGGCTAATATGAGTGGCACATCCTGTTGACAACTCATCCCATAAACCTTGGGAAGAAAAGCCGCTTTACTAAAACTTTTGGGCTGCATCACACCTACTTTTTTTACCTGGTTTTCATCCACGGTTTCCCCCTCCGTTTCCTTAGTGAGTCGAGTGCTGGGCACTTTCACATCTGTGCATTGTTGCACTCATTCAGCTCATATATCTATTCACCTGGACCGCTACTATGCTGGCGAAATCTCCCGCCTTACCCCCTACATTCTACTTTCCTCTGCAGTTTATTTTTTTATTTTCTTTAATTATTTCTGCGCAAATACAATGATACGGCAGCCTGAAACTGCGCAATTACAGTAAAACAACACACTATACTTTCCCCTAAGATCATATTAAACAAACTTCCGGGAGAGAAGGAAGGGAGGCCGTTTGTAGGAAGCAGGAGGGAGCGTATGGGCCGAGACTGTTGCTGCTGCTTGTTTGGGGAAATGTTTACAGGGAAGAAGGAGCGAACGAGTACTGCAGCTCAGATACAGGGTGTGCCGGTGCCTTGCTCCATTTCTAAAAAAAACACCCAAGTCTTTAACTGCAAAGCTTCGCAGTTCTAGGGAGGCGTGGGGGTGAACCACCACCACCCCTGTCCCGGTGCATTTTCCACATTTCTTTTAAGGTGAAAATGTAGTCCTGGTCATGCCTACTCAGGAGTAAGAACATAGAGTTAAATGAGACCTCTCTCCCTCCCCTTCACAGTTGAGCGAAAAACTGCCCCGCCCTCCTCTTTTGTTAGCAAGATTGCCCTTAGACCACCCTTAGACACACATACACCCAACAAAGAACAGGATGGTCTGATAGAACGCAAGGACAGCAATACACAGGAGGGAGGAGCGCATTTTATTTCACATGGAGGGAAACAAACCAGACTTTCCCTGCTCCAAAAAGAAATGAAACATGGAGGGGAATAGGCGAAATGAGTGCAGGGCAGGGACGACGTCATGTGAGTACTGGGCTGCAAAACTGCATACCAGGCATGGCGAGTGTACAATAAATCGCACACCAGGCATGGCGAGTGTGCAATAAATTGCACCAGCCAGTTTTCACCCGACAACTTCCATCAGCCCTCACCACTGGCTAAGCAAGCTAGGGCTTATGGGAGGTGTAGGCCAAAAACATCTGAAGGGCACAGGTGACCCCCTCCCTGTTCAAGGTCACATTGAGGTAAAATGACCTGGAGGAACACCTAAGAGCATACCATGCAGTTAACCTGACAAAAGAATAATAAAAAAATAAGCTGAAGAAAGGAGACAATTTGGGGGTGCCAATGTTTAAAAACTATCGATTTAGAATTTGTTTGTCATTGCCTGAAAATACCGCACACCAATCCTTTTAAACTCTTTGCCCATTTTAATGAGCTTTGCATTATTAAGTATCATTGAGGACTTAGGGTTGTACATTTTTTTTCTTTTCAAATTCTTGCATCTAAAATTCTGACCTTGTACCATACCTTGCAGCCATGTCCTGTGCCAAAGAAATCTGGATTCTGCGCTATCAGAATTCCACTTCTGAGATCGAAATAAAATATGCAAAGCAATAAAAAATTCTGCAGATGTGCGTTTTTGCACAATCGTGCTTCTCTTATCTATATTCTCAATGCCATATTTAGGTTATGCAAGCTCTAGAAGCCTTTCATATGGAGTGATTTGATGGCAGAGGTAGATAAGCAAGGCATAGTAGGGGCACTTGCTAGGGATAATAATTGGAGAGTCGAAAAGAAGATAGTACATTTTCAAATATATTCAAAAGCAGGACAACTGGAAACTTTCAGGAATCAAAAAGTTGGAACGATTAGGAATTAAAATTCTGCACTATAAACTAAGTTCTGTATAGAGGGAACATGTGGAGAATCTCTGTTCTCAATTCTTCTCAGAGTTTTTTAGTCTTGGATCTATTCTAATGTTAAAGATCTTTACTGGAAAGGAGGTCATCTCCTTTTCCTTTTCATTATGTCTGCTGATTAATAGCACAAAACTGTGAGTGTTAACTGGGCGGCATGAATGAGATAAGCTCTCCCAATTGGGGAGCAAGCGCATTTTTAAGCCGGAGAGGTTGCTGCCAGCAAGCTTTTAAAGCTTTCAAGACCAGTCTCTCCTAAATGCCAACTCCTGGAAATACTTGAGGGGATATAGCTTTTATATCCCTGTTTCTCTTTGGAGGAACACAAAGGAACTTTGTGTTGCTTTCAGAGGAATCTCTGCCAGGTTTTCTAATGATTAAATAAACAAGTGGACCCAATAATGGCAAGTGCTTTCAGGGTTTTGAGAACACAAAGAAACTTTTGACAGTTTATGGTGTTAGTCCATTCGATTGCCTTGGCAGGAACTAGAGGTGGTGAAACCTGTTAGTGTAAACTGTAAAGCAAATATTCAAAGGCCAGCACTGATTAAAAAGGTGTCAACGTAAATGGGTTTGTCTTCGCTACTGCTGCCAATTCATTCTGCCAGTTTACACTTAGCCTTTTCCTTCTTTGTAAGTACCCAAGACCCTTTTCAGCCCTAACCTGTCAAAACAACTTAACTTCATGCAAAGCAGCCAAGTGCCCACCTTCTGCTCCACGGCACCAATGGCAGATAAACAGCAACCTTGCTCTGCGTGGAGATAGCTCTGAGAATATATAGAAAGGGCCTCTTCCTCCTCCTCCTCAGTCTCCAACAATATTTCACATTGGCATGCAACAGAGATGACCAGATTGCCTTCTGGTGCCTGTCTGGACAGATGATTGTAGCTGCCAAAGAAAGTTCCAGTTCTTCTTGAGCCATATGTTGGGATTATGCGTCCAGTGGAGAACAAGAGAGAGAGCAGCTAACTTTCTGAGGGAGGACAGCTATATTTACACAGCCTGGCCAGGCTAAAATAACGTGTCATATGCTGGAGTATTCCTTGTTTAGAAAAGAGAGTGTAAAGAAAGTGTGTGTGTGTACATGCAAATAATACATTATACAACTCTCTACTGCTTTCCTTCTTCCCTCTCATAGGAACATAAGAAGCTGCCTTATATTGAGTCAGACAATTGGTCTAGTCCAGTATTGCCAACACTGACTGGCAGTGCCTCACCAGTGTTTCATTTAGGAGTCTTCCCTGGCCCTACCTGGAGAAGCTAGGAATTGAACCTGGGACCTTCTGCATGCAAAGCAGGTGCTCTGCCACCAGAGTAGGCACAGGAAGCTACCAAGTCAGACCATTGTTTCGTCTAGCTGGGCATTGTGTACACCAGGGGTGGAGAACATCTTCCAGATGTTCTTAGACGACAGCTCCAATCATGCTTGACAATTGGCCATGCTGGCTGGGCCTGATGGGAACTGATGTCTAACAACACCTGGAGGGCTACAGGTTCCCTACCTCTGGGCTACACTAACTTGTCAGTAGCTCTCCAGGTTTTCAGACAGGAATCTTTCCCAGCCCTATTCAGAAATGTCAAGGACAGAATCTGGGACTGTTTCCATGCAAATGGCCTGTCCCTTCGCACAACATATGTCATCGTTTTGGCCTATGACAGTTGTGCCAAAATAAGTTAGTTGGTCTTTATGTTGTTACAAATCTAGATCTGTGAACAGCAGGAAAATGGGATGCTCATCATAAATTGAATACTTTAATGAAATCTATTTCCTTTTTTTTTCCCAAGGAAAATTTTCCAGTTGGAATTTTTTTTTTAAAGAATTTAAAAAAACCTCTTTATGTCATATGTTTTGTTTTAGAATGATAAAATCCTTGTTTGTTAACTAACTTATAATGACAAAACTATTACTTCTGAATGCAGCCTGTCTTTCCATGTCTCGATAATAAAAACTTTTCTTTATTCATTAATAAAAACTTTTCTTTATTACCATGTTAATAGACTCAGTTTTCCTTCTTTCCCCCTTACTTTTCCAAATGGTGAAAACTAAGATATGCTTGGGTATCTTACAGAGCAACCCTATACATACCTACTCAGAAGTAAATCCCATTGCGCCCATTGACTTACTCCCAGGTAGGTGTGTTTTGGATTGCAGTCTTAGTGGGAATCTACACTAATGTTATTCTAACGTTTTGAATGGGTTACTGTGACGCATAGCGTCACATGACCCTGTATCTCTAACATTGTAAATGAGTTGTACTTACTGGTTCTATTTCTTTTTCCCCTTTCTTGTTGCTTAGTTGTAGCGCTGCTACTGATCCATGTGCCGGTAATTTTCCTCTTCCTCTTTTCTGAGAGTAGCAGAGCTGCTGGGTTTGCTCCGCCCACTTCCTGTTCTCCTTCCTTTGCCCCGTTTGCTATTTTATCTGCTACAGCAGATAAATCACACCAGCGTTATACTGTGCAATCACTGACAATTGCATGCAAAGGACTCAGAAGTTTTCCACCTTAGAATCTGCTTTTATTGTGAAGTACTCCCATGCATCCTGCCTTAATTGTGCTCCTTTTGCAAAAGATTCGCCCTAATTCCGAGCCGCTGCTGTGGGCGCAGGAGCAGGATTTTAAACAAATGCTTACATCTGTGTAAGCTTTAAAGATAAAGACACCAAAATCGGCACAGTAATAGATATTAGGAAGAGCTTTAAGCACACCAAATTTGAATTGAATTGGGTCATCCGTTGATTTTTAATCGTTTTTTTAAACATTTCCCCCCTCTTTGCAAAGGAGCTGAGGAGCGCTCAAATCACTTCCTGGTAAGCAAAGGATCGCTGTAGCTCTGTGCAGGAAAATTAACACGGGTCTCTGCTACCAGTCCAAAACTCTAACCAGCGGGGCTTCAATGGTGTATTTGCAATAATCTCAACAGCTGGGGCTGCCAAAAACAGGCCTCCCCTTCTGTGCTGCTAAAACTTTTCAATTTGGTCACCCATCCAAACCCTGACCGTTTTAGCTTCAGCAAAGTGGCTGGCTCCTATGCATTCAGGCTATTCCCTGGGACTTCTGTTAAGATGTTTTGGGAGGGAGTTTGTGTGTGCTTATGACTATTGGCCTGTGGGCGGAGCAAACCAAGCAGCTCTGCTTCTCAGAGAAGAGGAAGAACAGAAAGGATTGAATAGTGTGCCCTGAAGTAACGTTACAGCTAACGTAAGTAACGCTAGTGCGCCCCGTGATACAGAGAACCAATACAGAGAACCACGTTAGAAACGGACACTAGCAATGTTATAAGACTAGTGTTGATCCAGCCTTAGTGTGAAGAACCAAAAATTATTGTTATTTGGCTAAATTGAAGGCATTTGTATTATAATATTTCATAAATAAAAGCAGTACAATTTTATGTGTGAAATTATACATGATACATTTAAAGTTCTTAAAGTATAAAGTTAGTATAGATTTAGTAAGTAAGTCAGTACTGCATACATTTCCACCACCCCCACCCCCAAACATCAGGAAAAAATGGGAGATAGTGGTTAAACCATGGTTTAAGATGTCTTCTGAACACGGCCCGGCTTTCTAGCTTAACCAAGGTGGTTAAAGCTGTGGTTTAAAGTGTCTTCTGAACGGCGCCACTATCTTGCTAGTAGGTTTATTGCTTTTGGGAAAGAGTTTACACGCAATACATATCAGATATCAATGGGTTTGTTTGTTTTTTGTAAATCACTTTTTCAGCAAATTATTTCTTAGAATCTATTGACGTTTCCCACTTTATTGCTTTTTCCATTCTCTGGTATCACATCACTGAATACTGATTCTGAGACAGAGGGGCCCGTCCATTATCAGAGGTAATAAGCCTATATACACCAGTTGCAGGGGAACATGGGTGGGAGGGTGCTGTTGCATCATGTCTTGCTTGTGGTCCCTGGTCGACAGCTGGTTGGCCACTGTGCGAACAGAGTGCTGGACTAGATGGACCCTTGGTCTGATCCATCATGGTTCTTCTTTTGTCCTAATATGGGTTAGCAACTCTATATATGCCTCAGGAACTCTATATATTTCCCCAGCCTGCCAAGGCCCAGTTTCAGGGAGAGCACTCCACAATCAACCCTGGTTAATTTCACACTCAGGTTAATTTCTCAGTCAAGAAGCAGAATCTGTTTACTCATCACTTCACCAACTGCCCAAGGCCCTTGCCCCCCTGTATGCTCCCAAATAAGAAGAAACAGGGAACTAGAATTGCCAGCTGCCAACAGAAAAATTGCCTGGCCTGCTCCTCTGCCTTTAACAGCAGCATGGCTGCAGAAATCAACAGGTGAACTTTTTCATGGCATGGAGATGAAACTCTCCACTAGTACTGCAATCAAAATCAGAGCCTCACCAGTATCCTTTTAACTAAAAACAGAAATGTCTCTAGAGATCTGAGCATGGATCTCATGTGTCTTGTATAGTTTGGCTCTCAGTTTTATTCCCGACCTTTTCCTTTTTGTTAATATGATGTTGTCTAAAAATTTACGAGGATTCTTTCAGATTCAGACCTAGCAACTGCTGTTTATATAACTCTGATGCTAAATTACTGTAATGCACTATTATGATTATTTATTTATACAGCACTATCAATGTACATTGCGCTTTACAGAGTAACGGTAAGCAGCAAAGACAGGTCCCTGCCTCAAGGGGCTTAAAAGATGCATTTTGACAGGGGTGGGATGGGTGGACGAGAGAGGGAAGGCAAAGGCAAAGTGAGAACAAAAATGGGAGAAGCAAGGACTGATTGAAAGAGAGCAAAAATAGTTGGTAGGGGATGATACCTAAGGGACTAGGCCAAAGACTTGACTGAAAAGAAGGCATTTGAAAGAAGAGGGAAAGCTGGCTTCTCTGCTAGGAGGAAGTTCCAGCGTAAGAGACAGCCCAGTCTGATGGATTAAGCTGTTTAAAAGCACAGATTCTGCTCTTGACCGTTCAGAATGGGCAGGCAACGGTAATAATCTTCATTAGGTAGATCTTATGTTCCAGAGCACATTATAGACAGGGTCTGCCCTGCCTTTTTATAGACTTCTAGCTGAAGGTCCCTCCTGACAGCGGCATCTTTTAAAAGCCAGCGAAAGCCATTATCTGTCACTTTGAAGCAGCACATGCTTTCAAAATAAATGACTAAAACCAATATGAAATGGGAGGTGGCAACCTTGTTTTAGTGCCCTAACAGTAGACTGTCAATTTTAACCTCTTTTTATCATTTACAGTGAATAATATGAATCTGACGCTTATTTAACTTATTTTGTTTAGCAATGTCTACAATCCACCTATTCCTGTTGGTGGGTTTTATTCACATAGCTAATGTAAGAAAACCTTGAGAACTACCTGTAGATCATTACCTAGGAAGGAGTTTGCAAGACTTTCAGAAAACTTAAAGCTCTCTAGGCTTTAATATTTTCTATTAGTTTTAGTAAGATGTTCTATATTTTTCACTTCAGTCTAGAGTGTGATCTGTTTTCTAATACATACAGGGATCTCCTGCATGCATGGGCTTCCCTATTCACCTAAACAGACTCTGGGAATTTTATGCATCATCCCTTTGGCTGCGTTTGGACAACACAATAGTCAACGGTGGGATAATAATCAACTTGACAGTTGTTATCTAGGGGGTACACAACATGATAATAATCAACTGTGGTGTGGATTAGGATCAGTGTTGAGTTGAGTATTAGTCCACGGTGAGTTGACTCACTTATCCCCTGCCCTCTCCCCGCCCCCCAGTCCTCCTGCTAGTATCCCACCAGACATTGCTGTGGAAAATTTATCCTGCCAGCTGGACTAGAACATTATCCTCTTCTTTGACCATTCTTGCCTTGTGATTCTGTGGCTGACGAAATAACCAATGTTGCCCTCCACACAACACGATAACCCACGGTGGGTTAAATAACCAACTGTCGACTATTTAAATCACCATTGGTTATCATGTTGTCTGAACCCAATAATAATAATAATAATAATAATAATAATAATAATAATAATAATATATTTATTTATTTATTTATTACCCTCTGGATTGAGGAGGGAAACAACACTAAATAAAATATAATACAGTCATTGAGTGTGCAGAACATTTCCTCCACAGAAATGGGGGGAACTCCTACCAGGACAGTAAACTGCAGCCGGCAGCAAATAATTGGATCTAGCCATTTATCTGTTATCATGCTGGTACCTGTTGTGCATGGTAAACAACATTTGAAGAAACTGGAGAGGAAAGGAGAGTTAAACAACACAAGAGGGAAGGACAGTACAGCTGGTAAAGCACATAATGTTAAACCATAGTTAATGCTACTTGGATTAAGAGGCCTTGGGATCACACATTCCCTCTCCCCTCTCCACTGGCACAGCTACAAAGAGGAGACTGGATGTCCCCACTTCCACATTTAAACTAAGGAGGAGTGGAGATCTTGTGTTGTGATTAACGCGAGATCCCTCCTCCATTTACACGTAAGGAGCAACGACTTCAGGAAGACAGGGGTCCTGCCCGCCATTTTTTTATTTTCTTAAAGCGACGGCAGTGCACAAACACTCATGTTCTGAAAGTGTTTTTTAAATTTAATTTGGTTTCCCCGCTCCTGCCACCCTAACCCCGAAGGGTGCAGGTTCTGGCTCTGCGCGAGTAATCGCATGGAGCAGGGTCAAGCTGCGGAAACGGGACACACGTTCCATGGTCTCGGGCTCAGCCTGGGACCGTGGAAAAAGTGGGCCCAAAGGGGAGGGCTCTATCCTGGGGCAAGGGAGGGATGATCCCTCCCTGATCCCAGTATCCCCTGTGCGTCATGTATCCCGCTTGCCCCGGGATATAGCCTGGTCTAGCTAAGGCCTGAGAGTTCCTTGATACATCTGAGGTTGGGGAATCCGGGACAGTTTAAACTATGTTTTTTTCAAAGAAGCCAAGATCAAATTGATTTATGGTTCTGGCTTATTAAGAAACCATAGTTTAAACTAACCAAGGTCTCCCTGAGTTTAGAAGTAACGGGGAATTCTACTTGGCGTAAAAGCAGTATCAGATGGTTCTGATTTCATCCTTGTGGCTGCGCCAGAGAACGTGGTGGTAGGAGCACATGGACCTGAGTTTCACTGAGGTCAGATCTACACTAAGCAGGATATGACACTTTGAAAACGATTTGAAAACTGTACATGGAGTGTTTCCTGAGCCCCAACAGTTATCACTACTGTTATAAACTGTTTTAAAGCAGTAGTATAGATCCTGCCTGAAAGCCATGCGTGCACTGCTTTGGTTTAGCATGTGTGAAAACAGGTCTAAGTTGTGTGTACCACAACTTCACAAGGTTGTGAAATTGCCATTGCAATGTTCAAGTTCTAAAATACAGAGCTTCAAATGAGTACGCAATCTCATATTAAAAGATGCAGAAATCAGGCAATGTAACTACTATAAATACATATCCAATGTCATCTGGGGCATTTCCCATCACTTTTTTCTCCAGCTTGCTTGATTTGCAAATTGTTGATCATCCTTATTGCTGAATCATCCTTATTCTGTCAGGAATGCATGGGTGGTGGGTGGCTCTATGTGCTGTCACGCAAAAGGTGTGGCGGTATTCCATGTATCCACATGAAAGATGACAATCTGGCACCTCCCAAAATTTTGGCAGTGTTGATGCCCAAGCTTGTATTCTCCTCCCTCTCCCAGCTTTGTGTGTTTGATATTTTTTATCCTGGACGGGGAGTGGGAAGCAATATCCACAAATAAATGATTCTTACAATCTTCTCATTCTGTTGCAGTTGATCAGAACTGCTGAATGCAACCCGAAGACACATTTGTTCTCATGAAATGTGGAATTTGCCCTCCTTTTCTTTGACGTTTTCTGAAGCACTTGCAGATTCCTTGCCAGGTAATGATCTATGAATAGCTCTGAAGATTTTCTTCAGTAAGGCAGCAGAGTAGCTATCTTATTGTGGATCAGATTTATTTATTTATTTTGCATTCCAAGGAATTCCCAACGTATGTGACTATTTTTGATATGTTAGATTGTATCCAGATTGCCACTTACCACTGTTTGAGGCAAATGAAGCCCTCTTTATCAAGCAGTAAACATTTTCTGGACTTCAAGCTTCATGTGTAAATGCCACCTCCGCCTCCAGAAAACTAGCACATTGAGGAGAAGCCTAGGAATTCACAAATGCAGTTGAATACATAAACTTACATTGTCCATTTCTACACCATAGAGTTGTAGAGGGAGGGCGATCCTGGACTTACCTCTTTCCGGGATCGTCCCCCATATTCAAATGGCCAGTGCGACGTCCGGGATGGGAGGAGGGATGTTGCGTGAGTGGAGGCAGCCATTTTTTTAAAGTGACAGGAGCTGGAGCGCATTTGCCCTCCAGCGAAAGGTACGTGAGGGGGAAAGCTCCAACCCTCTCCCCCTTCACCCCCGATTTCTCATGGCCTGACTCCTTCCCACTACTGCTTCTTGCTACTCGCAGGGAGGAGGGAAGAAGCTGGGACAGGCAGCCACATTTCCTGTGGTCTTGGGACGATCCTGAGACCATGGAAAGAATCGGATTTTCCCAGGGATTATTTATCCCTGGGAAAACCTGTGTTCGTCCGCCCTGCCCCTGGGAGTCCCTGTGTGTCATTTGGGGGACTTGGCCATGATCACCCTGCATTTTCGGGCTGGTGTAGAAACGGCCATTGTGACAAACCCCTATATTCTGTAATAGCTCAACAGTGCCTCTAGAGTTTCTAGTAGATTGGCACCCTGCCATGCAACCTGAATGGGCTTATCTCACTTTTTTGTTCTCAAAAAGACAACCAAAATTGTGAACTCTTTTTTAGAATAGGCTAATCAGTTCTAGCCTGCTTGGGTTATTAATATGTAAGTTTACAGTCATTAAGAAGGTGGGTCCAGCACTAAGTAATTATCTGATTTGCTGGTTAGAGCACTGGCATTACAGATAGAGGCTATTACATTATTGGACACTGCTAAAGGGCTGGCTTTTACTGAACTGAGATCCACATGAAAGAAGGGTTTACTCACTCATTAAAGAGCTTTCCATATATCATCTAACTAGAAGCCAACATGGTCTCTTTCAGATTATCCTCTCTGTAGTGAACTCTGCATATGCTCTGGAATCCAAGACTACTCAAGTAGCTAATCCTACTGGATTAGTTATATTGACTTCATTGATTTTATTTGGAATTCTCTGTGTGAATGTTGCCTCCCTTTTATCTGACCACATGGTTACAAAACTACTGCTTGTGTTTTAAGGATTTTTTTTTAAAGGCTTTTGTTATGTTCTGCATTTCTGGACTTTGCAAAAGAAAGCGTCTCTATATGAGTGATTTATTGCACATTCATGATTGGCCACTCATGGACATTTGTGGGTCATTTACATAACTTCATCAACCTTCAGAACGTTTCCTGCACCTTTCCCCGGTAATCTCACATTTTAGAAAAAACAAGAGATAATACAGTATTTAATTATTGTGGGATGAAGTCAGCATAGCACTATAATTCTGCCACTAGATGTGCAGTGTCATTTAACAGAATAGTATTGCCCAAAGGGGAAGTTTTCAACTCAAAATCATGCGGTTGCTATTGGTCGCCATCTAAAGAAGCCCATAGTGAACGTGGAAAGACCTGAAAAAAAGAAAGCCCAGTTAGGATGCAGGATTTTCTCCTTAATGTAGAGATGCTCCAAATCACTTTTCTTGTTATTTTTCCTATTTTTCTGGGCTGAAGGAAGAGGTCCTTGGCAATAGGGCTCAGAAACTCCCCCAACAGCTAGACTGACTAGAGTGTGTCAGGAGGTTCATCTAATCAGAACTTATTTTCCTGGGAAACTCTTGTAAAGAAGGGGTCCAGCAGGAAGTAAAGCTAATCCCGCAGTTTAAAACAGGAAATAACACTGTACCCATGTGACTTCTATGTAGTGAATGGAATACATTGAATCAATACTCTGATACCAAATTCTCCTCCAATCCTATGTCTTGTTTATATGTCTCCTTTAGAGTGGTGAGATGAAGTCTGAGGCCTTAGCTAGACCTAAGGTTTATCCTGGGATCATCCTGGGTTCATCCCTGTTCATGTAAATGACACACAGGATATCCCGGGAGCAGGCAGGGATGACCCCTGGATAAACCTTAGGTCAAGCTAAGGCCTGTGTGTCGAGTGTTCGATCCATTGCAAGGAAAGAAAGGGATCATCTTATTATGGTTGCTATGTAACACTCTTCAAGCTTCTTCTGGGAATCTGCTCATGCTCTTGTGTCACAGCCCTCTGGCTGCCATTGGCTTAGCTGCTTTTATGTCTTCACCTAAGCTCCTTTGAAGGAGTATGGCCAGCTTTCGCCCTAGTTGCTGAAGTGATTGGGAAGTAGTAGGGAACCTTAGTATCCAAGATTTATGCACATCTCCTGTGAAATTAAACATCCACACTGATGGCATTACATCATGAGCTTTCAAATGGTACCTTTTGATCCAAGGGACAAACCATTCTAGCTGCTTACAAAGTGGGATAATAGATGTGCAAACTTCCAATAATGCAGGAACATAATAGCAACTTCGTCATCAACACCAGTTTCTCTAGGGAACTGTTTGTTTTCCTTGATTCAGCAAATTGGAGTTCTCATTAGCTCCCTGAGGATTTTGCTGGTGTTTCATCAGCAAAAACATAACATAAGCTTCTTGCACCAAAAGTTTGTTTAGGACCCAATTAAGCACACAGCGAGCTTAGTGTGTTTTGGATTGTCATTTATCACATGTATGTGTGATTCATCCCAACATCATCACAAGCTGCTGCTTGGAATGATTAGTGGTGGCGTAGAGACGACCCACACGGTGGGGGCCAGTGGCACAATTAGGAGAAAGTGTTTGGACAAAAGACTGAGGGCCTGCAAATCAGGGTGCCAAAGAATGGCCAGAATGGTAAATGATGGGTGGCAGAAGTGTCAGTACTTGGCATAGTTGAGCAAATGCAGTGGCGGACGCCGGTTCATGCGATATCCCTTCTCCTTTCTTTCTTGTTTAAAAAAATTGTTTGTAGGATAGCCCAGTCAGTGCCATGTGAATTTCAGAGGCTTTCTGAAGAAATCAAGATGTAGGGTGGCTGGATCATCAGCTAGCGCTTTGCTTCACAGTGTGCGCATGCCTGGCCACCCATAAATATGTGGGGGATTTAGAAGGAAAGAAAGAAAGCCTTTCTGGCTGATAAGCTTAGGGATGGCTGATAGCAGAGTGGCCGGGGCATCAGAGGGATGAGAAAGTGGGAGTGGCAGCAGGAGGGGGGGGGGGAAGCAAAGCATCCAGGGCACCAAAGGAGTGAGAATAGCTAGGTTGTTGTGGGAACTACCCATGGCCCCTCAACACAGTAGCAATGCTAGTGGGCGGCTGATCTCTGCAGTGGGCTTATATACAGAAAGAGCTTATTTTGTGTAGCAGGTGCTATGTAGAGGCTATTTCAAACATGGTGACTGCAATAGTAAACCAGTGTAGAGTCAAAGGGCTGGCTCTATTTGCAAGGAGTTTTTAGAGCCCCATCAGATGAGCACTGTATTGCACAGTCGTTTTTAGGCACTCACGGATTTTCTCAGGTTCCTCTCACAACGTCAGCTGCCTCCCGTGTGCCTCCCACCCCTTCTAGACTTCTTCACATGACAACCCCCCCCCAGAAATTCCAACTTATTTTTAAAGACAGAAGTTGCCGCTGTCTCTTGCAGCGGGATCAAAATGGCCCACTGAATGGGTCATGTGCACGTTGTCTACTTCCTTGTTCAAAAGAGAAAGTAATGAGGGACAAACGCACGGGCGGAGAAGCGATGGTAAGCAAATGCGATTTTCCCTGTGTGATGACGTTCGTAACGTAGAGGACCACTGGAAAAAAATATGAACCCATATCTGCAGTTAGAAGTGGTATGATCCATTCTACCACCTCAGCATTTCATCCCCACCTCATGTATAGAAGCCTGAGAACTAGGCCATAGAGCAGCCTTCCCTAATCTGAAGCCCTTCAGATGTTTGGGACTACAACCCCCAGAATTCCTCGCCATGCTGTCTGGGGCGGTTGGGAGTTGAAGTCCAACATTATCTGGAGAGCACCATGTTGGGGAAGGCTGAGGCCATAGAGTGTACACATATGGCTTTTCTTGTACATTACCCTGAAACTTAAGATTAGCATCATGACCCCACCCCAAAGACATTAAATGACTTTCCTCTTCTGCATTAAATATCCTAAGGACTCAAGATTCAAACTAACAAACTGATTGGTTATTTTAAAAGAAATTTTGGGTCTGCTAGAAGATTATCATATGACACTTTCTAAGTATAAGGCATATACTTAGTTACTTCATGTATAGTTACTTCATGTCAATGTGCTCTGAAGAAAGAATTCACAGAAAGAGGATTCTTGGGAGCCTAGACACCACAAGCATTGGTGTCAACATGATTTGCTTCCAGGGACTCTTTCAGATGGGGAAAAATTGTGTTTCCTTACTGTCACTCCTGCTTCCTGCTTCTCTTCCGCAATAGGGATGAGCAGAATCACACAGGGGAGAAAGGGAAAGCAAGCAGCGACCATGTGGCCCATTCAGTTTAGTGGGATAGTGTCCTCTAGTGGGTGTTTTGTAGCGAAACTTCTCCTGCACATGCCAGAGGAGTCGCATTTTATAAGGATTATTCTATAATGAAAAAATGGCGGAAGGAGCGGGAGATGAGCGGGAGACCTGCAGGAGGATTACTGCATCATGAAAATGACCCGTGAACAACCATGAGTAGCCAGTCACAAGTGTGCTATAGAACAATCATCTGAATAAGCTCTAAATCTGAAGATCTGTCTAGCAATGCTGGCAAAAGAAAGAAACAAACCCCATCCTTACCGCATAAAATTCATAAAGTTATATCATTGCCATTATTAAATAAGTTATTTATAAATAAATAACTAAATCAGATTGTTTTTATAAAATGAATAATTCTAGTAAGGGTTGCAATTGAGTATTGGTAAAATAGGGAGCTATATTCTTAATACGGCTATGCTAATAGTATCCTTTTGTCCCCATCTGTCTGAATTGGATGGGAAGCCATTGACTTGCCATGATCAATAAAGACTCTTCTACAAGAAGTGTTCCTGACACATTATTATCCTTTTGCAGGTATAGCTGCATTGTCCTGTCTGCTCCACTGCAAACTCACTCATGGGCATCCGTGCAGTAGCTGCTGTGCCGAGATGTCGGCAGCATCTTGGAAGCCTGAGCCTGGCCTCTAGGCAACTGCTTAGCATATTTCCATGTGTCTCTTTGTTGCCTGGCCTTAAAAATCGGAACATCCAGAGAAGCAATTCCTTCAGCTAGTCTGCTGGTAAGACTATTAAGTCAGCTGTATGTTGCTTAAAATAGTCAGATGGAATGTAGTGCTATACAAAAAATACCAAAAGAAATATCTTCCCTGTTCCTATTCTATCCAGTTGTGAACAGTCAAATAGAAAGAGATGACTAGTTTGTAAAATGCCAATTCAGAGCAAAATACAAGGTAACCTTTACCTTACTGGTTGTATAAGCAGCTAGATAGTTGTGGTTTGGTTTTGTTACGTAATGGGGACAAATTACTGGATTCTTCATATAAATTCTGGATCACTGAATTATGGCCTCTGATGCCAGTGAATATGATCGCTTATTTAAAATGTCTGGGGGATACTGCACATGCATGCATTCCTGTTTATTTAAGTACTGTGCCTATTCATTATCCATTTGTAAAGCAGTAGAGAAATGAGTACACGCCACCCGGTGGGGGGGAGCAGGGAAAACATGCCCTAACATGAAGGAGCTCATTTGCATATTGTGTTGTGCATGCAACAATCTCTGGCTGCAGAAGGAGGAGCTGAACTTTGACATGGTTAGTGTTGGAGGTGGTTCCTGGTTTGGGCCTGCTGAATCAGCTCTCTTTGCAGCGCACCCCAGTTCCTGGTTTGGGCCTGCTGAATCAGCTCTCTTTGCAGCGCACCCCAGTTCCGGTTGCTGCCACCTACCATCCACCTTATTGCATGCGTGGAGGATCCCTATTCATTCACTGTCTCCTGGGCTTGTGAATCGGCCTACCTAGACCTTGGGAGGGAAATGTGTTAATCAAAAGGTTGTCTCCCATGTTCTATTTTTGTTGCTTGTTGTCAAACTGAATAAATACCAGTACTTATACCTCAGGTGTGTGGGTGAGGTTGCTACTCAGACATCTCTAAATTGGTGTCCCAGGTTTCCTGGGTGGGGGCTTGAGCCTGAGCTAACCTTAAGGGAAAAACAAACAACCCCTAGACATAGAACCCGGCCCTGGGTACCGACCCAAGGGTTACACATTCATCTTTTAATAGCTTAAGCAGTATTATTGAAAATAGTTTTTAACTTGGTTGTAAGAGGACTGATAGGTTTGGTATTGTGTTTTTTTTTTAAAGAAAAGCTATAGCTATTATTATTATTATTATTATTATTATTATTATTATTATTATTATTATTTGAATTGCATATATAACGTTTAGCAATATATTGGGGAAGCCATTGGCCTTCTGCAAGTCAATAAAGTACCAGCATCTGTAAGGACTTGATGATGCCACCCTTGGAAGCCATGGACCCATTGTTTGCCCTGCTCATTAACTCTGCCCCAAGACTTCATCCAGGGGAATCATATAGCCTACATATCCACAATCTGCTTCTACTCCTAGCCTGTCTATTCCATTCTCAAGCTTTTCCTGGGCCTTGCTCTCAGTTCTCTTCCCCCTGCCTATGGATTGCCTGCTTGACCCTTAGAATTTTTTTTGCTCTTGATTGCTTTTTGCATCTTGTCTCACCACCTGAATATAACCTTTCCATGCTTGCCTACATCCCATTCCCTACATAGTATATAGTGTTTGATCCACGTTCAGGTTACTTGGACAAATCATATAACCTCTCTGTTCTCTGTGAACTGCCCAGAGAGCTCCAGCTATTGAGCGGTATAGAAATGTAATAAATAAATAAATATAGGTATTAAAGCAGGTAGCTACTAGGAGGAGGGCTTTCTCCGCTGTGGCACCCCGGTTGTGGAACGAGCTCCCCAGAGAGATCCGCCTGGCGCCTACACTGTACTGCTTTCGTCGCCAGCTGAAGACCTTTTTATTCACTCAGTATTTTAACACTTAATTTTAACTTAAATTTAAATTTTACTGTTTTAACTCTGTATTTTAATCTTATATCAACTTTGCTGTGTGGTTTTATCCTGGTTGCGCTTTTTATACTGTATTTCGTAATTGTGTTTTAACCTGTTGGGTGTTTTACTGTGGTTTTAATTTTTGTGACCCGCCCAGAGAGCTTCGGCTATTGGGCGGTATAAAAATGTAATAAATAAATAAATAAATTCTTCTGATTCGTTTATCCACCTCTCAAGACTATGGTCTTTCCAAGGCGGCTCACAATGTTTTTATGAATCTGGGAGGTGAAATGGCTTTCACGATTGTTGGACCCCTTCTTCACGAGGGTCCCCCCCCCAAAAAAAAGAAATACTGATAGGCTGTCCAGCTGGGAAGTGAGGTTCCGTTCTTCAGGCCAGCTCTTGTAAAAAATAAACAGAAAGGTGCTTTGGTTTTTCTTGGCCAAAGGTCTGGAAGACATAAACATCTTGTGAAAATCCTAAGATCACAAGCAGTAGTTTTGCAGCCATGCTGTCCTTCACATATGAAAGGTGTTACTGAGAAATTCCCTTTTAAAACACTGCAGCCAAATGTCCAAATATAAAAAGGAAATTATTCAAGGTGGGTTGGGAAGATCACGCACACCAAATTAAATAAAGTCCATTTAATTCAACTAGTTACAAGTTACCAATTTGAATAGAATCTTGGGGTTCAAGCATAAGCAGAATTCCTTATAGAGATGTCTGAGAGAGCATCTTGGCTTCCTGATTATATGTTACAAGGGAGACTATAGGGAATGAGAACAAACTCACTTTCATAGAAAACTGAGATGTAAAAGCAGGCCTTTTAATGGGTACTTACTTACTTGTTTTGCCCAATAGTGTGATGTCCTCCATTTCTGATGTCAACAGTCTAGCCAGCAAGTCAAAAAAATACTTCGTGAATGGACCCACCTTTTTAAAGACTTTGCACGTTTAGAGTTGTCCAGTTCTAACTGGCACAAAAAGGTTTGCGTTAGGGAACAAAAACGTAAGATCTGTCTATTCAGGCATCCCAGCATAATGTCAACTTATCAGATGCTCTTGAAGGCACCGTTAGCTACATCAGAATTTAGGGGTTTGTCACATCTGTAGAGGGAGTAAAATTCAGTATTAAAGAAATTATAAGACAACTTTTAAAATATGCAGTTAAAATATAATTTCAAATATCTAACAGCAGCAAATACTATAAAAAAATCAATTAAAATCGAGAGTGAGCAGGTATGTTTTCAACATCCTCTTAAAAGCAACCACAGATGGAGCCAGCCACATATCTCTCAGGAGGAAATTCTATAGGACAGGAGCTATTTTAACAGCCCAAACTCAAGCATGTTTACTCAGAAGTCCCTCTTTGTTCAATGGCACGTACTCCCTAGTAAGTGTGATTAGAATAGCAGCCTTTGATTTGAGTCATCTTCTGTGAGCTATTCTGGTATCTAAATACATATGTCAACTTCTTGCTTGGATGAATAATACATGTAATAATACATGTAATTAGCTATGAAGTTCAACTTTTTAGATACAGCACTGAAATTTACAGTCCACTGGAAGCCAATTGCAAAAACTATTCATTCACAGTTGGAGCTTGCATATCAAAGTAGCCCTCAACTTGTATTGATAAATAGGAGATAAAAGAAGAATAAATCACCTGTTTCAAAGAGTTGTGATGAAACCAGGTGGAAAATTGGCTGTGGTCATATATAATCGAGCCCCTTGATTTCAATGGATTTCAGCATGCCTTTGGAATGGACTTGAATTATATTCGATCTTTAATGAGTCACGCTCTGTCACGTTGGTATATTGTCCCATTTATTTGTTTGAGTTTGTACTAATTTTATGAAAATTTTATTATACTGCCTAAAAAAACCCTGCATAGGATCTGGCTGCTAGTATTTTTGACATACAAGTTGCTCTAGATATACAAGCCATGCTGTAAGTTATTTAAGAAGACAGTTCTCTACCTCTTCACTTGTTCCTGCTGCTTTCTGAACAAAGTTGTCCATCATTTTTACGCAGTTGAACCCAGTTCTTCCTGTCCCTGTCACACTTCCACTTTTTATTATTATTATTTTATTTTATTCTTTGTCTTTCTTTCCTTGACATAAGCTGGCTCAGCCATTACTATACCAAGAAATATTGATTTGCCTTATCTCTTTCCCCTCCTTTCTTGTTTCTTCATCCTTCTCTTGAGTTTATCTGTACTGTGAATATAGATGTTGGCAGCAAAGCTTTTATAACATTCTCAGGACCATTAGTGACAGCATATAATACCATAAGATGCAGCATAAGATAGCTTTCCAAGACTGGAGATCCTTGAAAGGCTCTCATGTTTCTAAAAGAATATCCATTCTGTTGAAGGGGTGAGCATTTCACAGACAGTGATAGCTACTGACTCCAGCTAAGATAGAATATTGGATTCAAAAATGTTTTATTTTTGACCTATTGCTTGGGGTAATGTTGTGTCATGTTCCATCAATGTGTGGTCCATTACACTGTCTGTGATATGGTGTACTAAGCAGTGGATCTTGGTGTTGTTTTCAATAAAATAACACCAGGGAAATGGGATAAGGACTCATTTCAATGCACTATAAAGGATGAGACAGCAGAAATATCAAACATTCATGTTCGTATGCCAGTGTTGATCTGGACATGTTACACATCAAGTAACAGGTAATACAGGATTTATCAAGTGCAGTACCGCTACACATGTCACACATCTTAAGTGTTTTTTTTAATAGTTCAATGTTTTCTCCTTCCTTTCCATCTATTATCAGACACCTCCACATTTTTATGCTAGTTACTAAGATTAGCTACTGATATTATACAGGATAGACGTTTCCTGAATGCTTAGTCATTGCTTGCTTTTGCTGAGCTTATATGGAACTAGCTTGTCTAGTTGAGTCTCATCAGTGGTACCACCAGAACAGGATTTGAGGGCTTGAGTCCAGGGCTCCACTCAGCAGAATGAGCCAGTGGAGACTGGTGGCTCTGACATCAGTGGGGTGGTGAATACGCTCCAGGTTTCAGTCAGAACTCCAAAGGAGTGTGAAGCATCTTGGACAGCTCCTTTAGAATTCTGACTAGTTCTGACTGAAATCCGGAGTGATGCACTATTCCATAGACATCGAAGCCACCAGCCTCCACTGGAATGAGCAGCAGCCCCAAATGCAGCAAGACTACAAATTACCATCCCGTAAGACAAATATGTCTAGAGACTAAAATTATCTAACTATACTGCTGGGTTTCCTTGGCTCCAATAGCTTCTTTGTATGTGGGAGAGAGGGGGTGGAGGTATCTTCTTGCGCTTCCTATCTCCACCTCAGGAGCCAGCAACTCCAGCAGACCAATTGCAGAAAGGGTGCTGATGTAGGGACTAAGAAAACTAGGAGTTCTGCCACAAAGACATATGGGATACATGCTGGAACCAGCAGATGGACTGAGGGGGGAAACAGGCCATGGGTTAGTGAGTGAACAATCAACCTATAGTAGCTTATTCTTGAGGTGACTTAGCATGATGCACAGACCCACCGCTATTTGTGTTTTTGCTGCAATGGGATTAACACATGGCTGCCCCTTTGGAGATTTCACAAAGACAGTGTTACACAGATCAAAGCCAGGGCTGGCCCTACCATGAACCTTTAGGAAGTGGGCACAGCAGGTGGCGGTGTATGGGAAGAGCGGCACTCTCCCCCTTCAAAGGGTCTGCTGTTTCTGGGTCCTGCTGGTTGCCTGCATGGCCAATCATACAGATAGCCAGTAGAACCAAGCAGCAACCACTCTCTCACCCATGTGCCTCCCACCTCGCCTCCTGTGTATGCACGTGTCCCGATTGTGCACCACCCAGCCCACATGGTGCTGCCCACCTGGCAGCCAGCTTACTTTTCCTGGCCTGGATATTCACAACTGCCACACCAGCATGTTTCCTGTAAGGTGCTTCTGCCTTCAGGAGCTGTGTTGCATGTGCACGTGGTCGGACAAAGTATTGCGAGAAGTCCTGGAAGTTCTGGGATCTCTTGCGATACTTTGTCAGATGCATAGGCGTGCATGGCTCCTGAAAGTGGAAACACCATTAAGGGCTGCATGCTGGCAAGGTGGGCACATGTATCCAGGCCAGGGAAAGTAAGATAGCTGTCCAGCAGGCACACTGATCAGGAGGGAGGGAAGGACACAGCAGTGGATCCCTGCTTCAGGTGGTGACGTGCCTTGGACTGGGCCTAATCAAAACAACTGAATTAATAGCACATTTCTCTAACACATTTTGAAAAAATTCTTTAAGGTGTTTGTCCCCTTCCTCTGTGAGCTCTCTCCTCTGTGCTGTTGATTGTATTTGACATTTAAGATTCTTGGCCAAAGATTATACAAAGGAAAGGTTGCACTTGGTTCCTTGAACTCTTGTCAGTCCTGAGAAATCGTTTTGGAATCATGGTATGAATTTCAAATCACTAATGGAACATTTCACCCATTCAGAAATGCAGGGCAATATTTATTTTATTCCATGATAGAATGTCTCCTGTCTTTTCATTTGCAGTTAAATTACTGGGCCCACAACATCTGAACTGTGTGTGGCTGACATCTGTTACAGGGAAGAAGATTCATTTTCTGTCAACCATGGAAACTCACTTAAGAATCTGAAAGTCAAGTTGCATTATTTCAGGCTAAGACGTTACCTGCAAGTAAGTGACATATTACATTTGAAATGTACACAACAATCCCATTTATAATACATGAGCCAGAATAAAATCCCATTTTTCCTCCCATGGCATAGGTCGGCAGAACTATGTCAAAGAAGGATTCAAACTAGAGTCGCTAATAAGAGGCCTTATGAAAGAAGTATTGTCTCAGGTTCACAATATCCTCTCCATGCCTCTATTTTCCAACTGGATGTTTGTGACCATGTTGTCACCTGGGTGTCCTCCCACCTTATGGTTTCTACATCACTAGCAGTGGTAACCACCATGGAAGATAATTTTATAATACATGTATGGGTCATTAATTTGAGGATTGAGTTAACACTGGTATATTCTGTATTGGGAAACCTCAGGCTGCTAGGATCTTTATTGACCGAGTACCAGCTGAAGTGAATGACAGTATAATTTCCCTCTTCTGTAGACTTTTGCTGCCAAAGGTTTACCGACAAATTTATTACCAAAGCCATAGCAGTTACAAATGGAAGAGAATCAGAAGACTGTGCTGAGTATTTTATAGGTTTGTATTACACCAAAATAAACAAGGGCTAGAATATTATGGTGTCTCCATCTTTGCTTCAGGCCTATACAATTGAAGAAAAATGATAAAATGCAAAGAAGTTATAAAAGGAAACAGAAATAAATGTCTATTCTAACTGTGGCTAATTTAGAGCTTATCACTAATGTAGTACAGAAAACATTGTTCAGTATCATATTACTCAACGAGAAGGAAGTAGAGTGAAGCCTATTGCCGAGCATTAAAAATGGAAATTGTAACATACACATATCCAATAGATGTAGAAATATTTATGAGAGGTTTTCCTATCTTTTAATATCTTAACAAGTCAAGTTCCTTTATTTCCAGTTTGTTCTGCACTTTACTTGCCTTGCATTGGTCTGGCAATTAGACAGATGCAGTAAAGCAAGAAAACAGCACAGATTGAATTCCCTGGTGTATGTAGCTGAAGGGTCAGGCGTGCATAAGAAGTAGAGGTCCCCTTGTGCAACCACTGTGGAAATCCACCCTCAGAAAAATTAATCCTTTGTGAGAAATTATGTATACACTATGAGGCATGTTATTACTGAGCTACTATTTGTGTCTATGCTGAGGAAAATCATGTGCAATTTATACCCTCTTGTACTGGCATAGCCTTAATACCCAACTATCTGTAGGGGTATTAAATAACACTACTACCTAGGCAGATCACTAAATCTAGGGTGACCAAACGCCCGGATTTGCCCGGACATGGCTGGAAATCCCGCCCCCAAGCGGGATCCAGGGGGAGATTTCAAAATCCCCCCAAATGCCCGGGAAAATCGCGGTCCTGCACGGCCACCCTTGCTTTCCTGCAGCCGTTTTTTCAGTTGCAGCGGTGGCGGCCGGTGGCCATCTTGAATCTCACAAGAATCGCGCGAGTTGTTGGCTGCTGGCTGGGTCTGGGAACTCTCGCGAGACCCAGCCAGCAGCTGAGAACTCGCGTGATTCCCGCGCTGCGCCGGGTCAGTGAAGAAGGATGCGGAGAAGAGGACTAGGGAGAGGAGGTGGGTGAGTGAGTGCTGCCGGCCTGGGCCTTGGTCTGCTGCAGCCCTGCCACTGCTTGTGCTGCTGGCGAGCCACCCGGCCTCCTCTCTGGGCTCCCCCCTCCAAACCATTCCACTGCTCCCTCCCAACTGCTCCCCCCGGTCCCAGCTGTGTTTATATATCCTGTTGCTTAGCCACACGGAGGAGGTGCACATGGAGGAGGCAGCTGCAACGTGGGAAAAGGTAGGCCGAGGCAAGGCCACCATCCTCCTTAACTTGGCATGGGGGTGGTGAGGAGGAGGGGGGAGAGGCTTGGACATAGAGCGAGGGAAAGGCGCGGGGGGGGAGGCTAGAGCTTGAGAGGGGGGACCTTCATTGCTTCAGCCACTTTAAAATTGGCTATTTGCAAGTAAGTTTTCAAGACGTCCCTGAAAAAAAATAACCTTGATGATAATGGATGGTGTTGGTAATATTAATAATGCTTCTCCTTCTCTTGGTGATGATGATAATGGATGGTGATCCCAATATTAATAATGCTTCTCCTTCTCTTGGTGATGATGATAAAGACAGGTTACTTACCTGTAACTGTAGTTCTTCGAGTGGTCGTCTGTGCAGTCACACATATGGGCTCTGCGCCTGCGCAGAGCCAGCTTCGGAAACTTCTATAGCTGAAAATGTTTTAGTCAGGAACCCCTCCTCCACCATCCACTGAGCATGCTCAGGGGTTCCCGCCTAATCCCCTCAGTTCCTGAAACTGCCTAAACAGTCTCACTGAGGAGAACCACCAGGTGATCAAAAAATAATGACACCATAGTGGGGACGGTGGGAGGGTTGTGTGACTGCACAGATGACCACTCGAAGAACTACAGTTACAGGTAAGCAACCTGTCTTTCTTCTTTGTGGTCTCTGTGCATCACACATATGGGCAATTAACAAGCTGTGGGTAGTGTCAGGTCATAGATGAATGTCACAGAATTGCCGATAAGACGGCACGCCCAAAGGCGCAGTCTCTATGTGATCTGACATCCAGATGGTAGTGGCTGGAAAAAGTCAGTGGGGTTGACCAGGTAGCCGCTTTACAGAGGTCTGGTAGAGCGATCCCCTTTTCAAAGGCTGTAGAGGTGGCCACTCCTCTCGTCGTCTACGAAATCAGGTCGTCTACGAAGGATTTAGCGCCGGGTGCCCCACGAACACGAGGTGCGCTACGGGCGAGAGGCGGCCCCCTTCCGGCCGCGCTCCGCTCCCTTACCCTCCAACAGGAGGCCAGCGAGTTCATAGGCTAGCTTAATAGTCTGAACCACCCAAGCAGATATTCTCTGAGGAGATGCCTGAAGTCCCTTTTGCTTGCTCCCATAACAAACAAAGAGTCTTTGGGATCTCCGGAGGGTGGCAGTTCTGGCCTGGTAAAAAGCAAGGGCCCGTCTTACATCCAGGGTATGTAGAGCAGACTCAATAGGGGACGTCGGCGAAGGAAAGAAACTTGGGAGCGTAATGTCCTGCCCAAGATGAAAAGAAGACACAACTTTTGGCAGAAAAGCTGGGTCCGGTCTAAGGACCACCTTGTCAGCGTGAAACACCGTATATTGTGAGTCTATGCGAAGTGCTGCTAGTTCGGATGCACGCCTAGCAGATGTGACTGCAACAAGGAATGTCACCTTAAAAGTTAGTAGCCGCAAGTCCGTCCTTGCTAAAGGTTCAAAGGGCTTGGCAGACAGTGCCTTGAGCACCACCGAGAGGCTCCATTGAGGAACAAAGGAGCGAACTGGTGGAATGGTGTTTTTCATGCCCTTCATGAACCTCTTTGCCAAAGGGTGTGTGAAGACCGAGCAGCCCTGAATCTAATGGTGTGAAGCAGAGATGCTGCTAAATAAACTCTAAGTGATGAGAACTTAAGTCCTTTTTTAAATAAAGAATAAAGAAAGGAAAGCACTGTTGCTATTGGTGTTGTAAACGGGTTCTCGTTTCTATTGAGAGCAAAGGCAGAAAATGCTGTCCATTTTTTTGCGTATGACCTTCTAGTAGCTGGTTTCCTAGCTGCTAGAATAATGTTCCATATGTCAGTAGGCAGCGGTTGGTTGTCTAACGTTGCCTTATCCTCCAAGCTGTTAGGTTTAGGGACTGAACATCCGGATGGAAGATGAGTCCCTTCCCCTTCGATATGAGGTTGTGGCATTGGGGCAGTCTGATAAACTCCGCTGAGGACAGTTTGAGTAGCGGAGTGAACCACGGCTGCCTTGGCCACCAAGGCGCTACTAAGATGGCGTTGGCGTTGTCGCTGCGCAGCTTTATAATAACTCTTGAGAGGAGTGGTATGGGGGGAAACAGGTACAGGAGCTGTCCTGTCCACATCCTCTCGAAGGTGTCTCCTAGGGATCCTGTCCCGTGCCCCGCCCACGTGCAGTATTGGCTGCAGATGGCGTTCTCTGGTGACGCGAATAAATCTATTACAGGCTGTCCCCATGCCTGAAAGATCATGTCCAGAACAGTGTCTTTCATCCGCCACTCGTGCGTATCCACAAAGGTGCGGCTGAGGTCGTCTGCCAGGATATTGTCCCGGCCTGCGATATGAATGGCAGACAAAGACATGTCATGGGCAATTGCCCAATGCCAAATGTCCAGAGTGAGGGAGATCAGGTCCATAGACCTCGTTCCACCTTGCTTGTTTATATGCCAGACAGCAGCCATATTGTCTGTATGGATCTGGATTACGTGACCTGATAAGGTCTGCTGAAAGGCATACAGAGCTTTTTGGATAGCCATCAACTCCAAGACGTTGATGTGTCTTTCCCTGTCGATGAAGCTCCAGCGCTCCTGGATGGTTAGATCCCCGCAGTGGGCTCCCCAGCCCAATAGGGATGCGTCTGTCATCAGATGTTGCGATGGTATTGGGGTTTTGAAGTCCAAGCCTTGTGTGATATTGGGCAAGTTCGTCCACCAAAGGAGTGTGTCCTTTATTTTCGCAGGGAGCGACAATTTCACTCGGTGAGCGTCCAATGTATTGTACTCCTGCAGAAGCCACAATTGTAGAGGTCTCATGTGGAGACGCGCCCAAGGGACAACGTTGACAGTCGCTGCCATGAAACCCAATAACCTTTGCACCTGGAAGGCAGAGGTGATTTTAGAGCGGAAGAGCTTAATTGCAAGTTTAATTAACGTATTAGCTCTATCCTCTGGAAGGAAAGCCCTGGAGCGAGTTGAGTCCAGAATTGCTCCAAGGAATTTAATTTTTTGGGTTGGTTGAAAATTTGATTTTTCCTTGTTGATGCAAAGGCCTAATTCGCTGAGTAATTTTATGGTGAGGTGGGTATTATGGGTGGCTTCTTGCTCCATATTAGCCACTATCAGCCAATCGTCCAAGTAGGGGTAAATTTCTACCCCTCGAGTCCTCAGAAAGGCGCAAGCTGGTGCCATACACTTTGTGAAGACTCGGGGGGGCAGTCGAGAGCCCAAAGGGAAGCACTTTGAATTGGAAAACGTCTTCCCCTACTATGAACCTGAGGTATTGGCGATGATCGGGATAGATTGAAACATGAAAATATGTATCCTTAAGGTCGATAGACGTGAACCAATCCCCTTGGGAGAGGAAAGGTAGGATGCTTGCTAAAGAGTTCATCCGGAATTTTTTAGGGTTGATGAACTTGTTTAACTCCCTGAGGTCCAAAATAGGTCTCAGCCCCCCCATCCCGTTTCGGAACCGTAAAGTAGCGGGAATAGAATCCACCTCTTAATGTGTAAGTTGGTAATCGCTCTATGGCGCCCTTCTCTAATAAAGACGTTGTCTCTTGCAACAGAGTGTCTGTAGGTGGTGAGAACCTTGCGGTTCCGAGGGGAGGGGGGGTGGAGAATTCTATTTTGTAGCCCCGAGATATGATGTTAAGGACCCATGTGTCGGATGTAATATTGGTCCAATTGCAGAAAAAAGGGGCAAGGATGTCACCAAACTTAGGTGTTAGGCTGTATGGTGTATGACAGTCAAAGACGCTGGCTTTGATTTGGGTCAAGCTTGCTTTTGTTTTGCTTGAACCGACCCGGGTACTGTTGCCTCCTGTACTGACCCTGAGGTTGGTATGCAGCAGGGCGGTCTTGCAGTTGGAATTGCTGCTGCCTAGGTTGGAACGGCTGTTGTGTTCTCGGCCAGCGTCTCTGGCGGAATGGTCTCTGAAGCTGTTGCTGCTGACCAATCCCCATTTTCTTAGCCGTATTTTTGGCCTTCTGTATGCTCTCCATGGACTCATCCGTGGAAGAGTGGAAAAGTCCTTCCCCGTCAAAGGGGAGGTCCTCAATGCGTGTGCATGCCTCCTGAGATAGTCCTGCGGACCTGAGCCACGCATGTCGCCTCAACGCAATGGAGGCTACCATTGCTTTTGAAGCACAGTCAGTGGTGTGCCTTGCTGTGTTTAGTTGTTGGCGTGACAGCCTCAAGGCTTCCGTGTAGAACACATTTGCCAGTTCTCGTTGATCGTCTGGCAGGTATCCAGAAAGAGACGCCATTTTCTCCCATAAAAAGGACTGATATTTTGCCATGGTGGCTTGGTAATTATGCACTCTTAGTGTCAGAGATGCAAAAGAATATATTCTTCTTCCCAAGCCGTCCAGTCTACGACCCTCCTTGTCAACCGGAGCATTGTGTTTCCTCTGAGTGCGTCCCTGGGATGCCTCAACTATAATTGAATTAGGCTTGGGGTGGGTGAAAAGGAACGGCGCTGTCTTTTCTTGAATCTTATAGATGTTATCAAGCTTCCTCGACGTAGGTGGCATAGAAGAGGGCATTTTCCATGACTGTTGGGCAGTACGCAATAGTACAGGTAGGTATGGGATTGCCGCTGGGGTTGACGACTCGCAGTATAAATCGTCGTATACCGGGTCATTTAATCTAAAGGCTGAGAAGTTTCGATCCCCAGGGACCTCGCCATTCTTTGCACTTGATCTGTGAAATGGGTCAAGTCCTCAGAGGGTGAAATTACATCTGTGGCTACCACCAAGTCATCTGGTGAAGGGATTGATGGTGGAGGTGATGGTTCCTGAGAGGAGTCTGATCGATATTCCTCATCAGAGAGCTCATCGAGTGCACTTCCCCTCATTCTAGACGTGGGTAGAGCTTGCAGAGCCTGCGATGGTACCGACGTTGTCAGTGCCGTAGCTTGCACCTGTTGAGGTGGAGGCCTCGGTACCGAGGGTTGCGTTGGCGGTGGCATAGCAGTAGCATTTTCCGCGGGTGGAGGATGGGAAACTGTCTCCGATGGAGGTTGCCGGAAACGTGGGTACGGAGCACACTGTTCCTGGTAATAATAGGAGTCTTGGTCCCGTCTATATCTCCAATCCTCGTAGTAGTAAGGAGGATACTGCGGAGGATGCCAATATTGAGTAGAATGAATCGAAGCCGGTGAACGGTCTCGGTTGTAGGCATAAGGTGACACAGGACGGTACCGACGGCCGTCGGTATCGGGGAATGGCATATCTCGGTACCGATGTGTGTCGGTATCGAAGTCTCGGTACCGATGTGTGTCGGTGTCAAACATCGGTCGTGACTCATGTCCTTGTCGGTATCGATGTCCATCGGTACCGATGATTGGTTGTTGGCTTTGGCGGTATCGAGGGGAGGTAGGACCCTCTTCTGCCAGTGTCGGATCTTGTGAGGAGGCTCTAATCTCTCCTTCCGAGATTGATGCCCTTAAACTTGTCTCCTCAGCCGGTACCGTAATGATATTGAGAGATGGTACTGGGGAAGGCACTACTTGCTCCGTTCATGACGGCGTCAACACCAGTGGAGAAGACGGTGTTGCCTGTCTCGGTATCGAGAAGGCTCTCGGTACCGAAAGTATCGGTATCGGACTTGCCGATATTGGAGGCGTTTTTTGCAGGGAAAGCCTCGATATCGGGCTCCTCGGTGCTGTAGGGCGCTTCGGTACCGAAGTCGTTGGTATCGGAGTCCTCGGTATCGACGGGTTTGACTTTGTCGATTTTTTGTTTCCCTCCTTTGATTTTAGTTTGCTTTTCTTCTGTTGGGGTTCTTCGGACCCAACGTGCTCTCTCGCTCTCTTAGAGATTTTCCTGGCCGCTTTTGACGAGGCGGAAAGAGAGGAGGAGGGGGGAACCGATAAGGCATCACTCCGTTATGGAGGCGGTTGGGGCAGAAACTCCATTGTATTGGGAGATTTGGAGCGTCGAGATGTACTCGGTTTCTCCACTGCCTCCAACGCCTTTTCCCAAAGTAGCGCTCGTGTATCAGCACAGAAAAGAAGGCCTGCGTCGCTGGGGGGGGGGGAGCTGGGAGACCCATTCTCCAAGAACGGGCCTTGCAGCCCCCGCCCCCCAGCGACACCCTCCTCTTCTCCTCTGTGCTGACACACGTATGCCAGCACAGAGGAGAAGGCCTGCGTCGCTGGGGGGGGGGAGCTGGGAGACCCATTCTCCAAGAACGGGCCTTGCAGCCCCCGCCCCCCAGCGATGCCCTCCCCTTCTCCTCTGTGCTGACGCACGCACGCCAGCACAGAGGAGAAGGCCTGAGTCGCTGCTTGGGGAGGAGCTGGGAGACCCGTTTTCCGAGAACAGGTCTCCCAGCTCCCTTCCTCAGCGATGCTGGGCCAGTGCCGGGCGGGCTGGAGGCCTCATTTCTAGACTTCTGGGAACGGGTCCTCCAGCTCCGCCTCTCAGCACCCGGGCCTCCAGCCGCGGCCAGCATGCACGGGGCGCGCCTCGGCTGGGCCCGGGCTTCTTCCCCGTACCCGGGCCTGCAGCAGCACCTGCCACACGCGGGGCTCGCCTCGGCTGGGCCCAGGCTTCCTCCCAGCGCCTGGGCCTGCAGCCGCGCCCGGTGCACGGGGTGGGTGGGGAGCTTGAGTCAGATCGGCCCAGGCTTCCTGGAGGGATGGGTTCTCAGACTTCTGAGAACAGCTCCTCTCCCCTCCCTGCTTCGAGCGGAGCCCAGGTGGACAAAGCAGCAGCCCGGTTCAGTTCATCAGGAAACAAGGTACGTGGCTGTGGCGGGCTTCCTTCCTCCCTCCTGCTTTTTATGGTTTTAAATTTTGTATATTTGTTTTTAACATTCACTGTTTTAAACTTTTGTAAACCACCCAGAGAGTTTCGGCTACGGGGCGGTATATAAATGTAAATCATCATCATCATCATCAACAACAACAACCCTGTGAGGTGGGTTGGGGAGTGTGTGACTGGCCTAAAGTCACTCCATAGCTGAGTGGGGACTAGAACCCGAATCTCCCAGCTGCCAGTCCAACACTTTAGCCACTACACCACACTATGATGATGATGATGATGATGATGATGCCTTGGGTGAGTAAGTATTGTATTTTTGATGTTATTTTATTGTTTGCCTTGGGGGGTGTTGCTGTAGATTATTATTATTTTGCCTTTGGTGAGTGTGGGATGGATTTATCCCCCACCCCCAGTTAAGTATGTGTGGAGTTTTGGTTTTTTTTAGATTGTCTTGGGGAGGGTGTGGAGTTTTTTCCATGCTGGGTGTGTGTAGGGGTGTGGATTTTAATTTTTATTGTCTTTGATGAGCATATGTGAGGTGTGTATTGCTGTTGTTATTTTACCTTGAGTGTTTGTGTGAATGAATTTTTATTTTTGACTTAAGGCTCATCTACACCAAGCAGGATATTCCACTATGAAAGCAGCATATAACATGCAGGATCTACACTACTGCTTTATAGTGGTATTGAAGTGCACTGACAACTGTTGGGGCCCATTGACATGTACCATATACTGCTTTCATAACCGCTTTTATAATGTAATATCCTGCTTGGTATAGATGTGTCATGGGCCCCAACAGTTGTCAGTGCACTTCAGTACCACTATAAAGCAGTAGTGTGGCTCCTGCCTTTTATACACCACTTCCATACCACTTTCATAGTGTTATATCCTGCTTGGTGTAGATGAGCCCTATGTCTTTGAGATTATGGTTATTTTACAGTATGGCTTTCTTTTTATTGTACTAGATTTTTCTGCTTCATTTGTTCAGTGGTAGCAGTATTAGGGTGACCATATGAAAAGGAGGACAGGGTTCCTGCATCTTTAACAGTTGCATTGGAAAGGGAATTTCAGCATGTGTCATTTGTATATATGGAGAACCTGGTGAAATTTCCTCTTCATCACAACAGTTAAAGGTGCAGGAGCTATACTAGAGTGACCAGATTTAAAAGAGGGCAGGGCACCTGCAGCTTTCACTGTGGTGCTGAAGAGGAAATTTCCCCAGGTTCCCCATATATACAAATGACACCTGCTGAAATTTCCTTTTCAATACAACTGTTAAAGATACAGGAGCCCTGTCCTCCTTTTCATATGGTCACCCTAAGCAGTATGCTGAATCTGTATGAATGTGAGTGATGGGGATAGAGTGTTAAACGTTAGAAAGGTGAGACTATGGACATCCAGTGAAGGATTTTGTCAAAAAATATATTTGAGGGAAGGGGAGACTGTATCACACAGAATATAGCAAAAGCTCAGAACAGCAGAAGCTACAAAAGTAGGTGTGAGTGAAGTTAATTTCAGATACACTGAATGTCTCACTTGTTCTTTATTCCAGTGATTTTAACATTAAGATGTTATGTAGAACAAATTTGTCTTAATTGTGTGCTGTGAAATCAGACATGTGACCAAGGCTATGTTTGGGTGGGAACACCCCCTTGGGGGCTGGACATGTTGGTGAGCACGCCCCCTTGGGGCCTGGACGTGTTGGTGAGCATGCCCCCTTGGGGGCTGGACTTGTTGGTGGGCACGCCCCCTTGGGGGCAGCCATGTTGTCCTCCTTTTTGGTTTCCAAAATATGGTCACCCTATTTTATGATCATAATCTGAGGCCCTCATTCACAGGGGTGTCTTCATGGTGGCGGGTTGGTGCCGCTCCACCACCAAACCCTGTGCTATCCCTGGTGCGTGGTGGCAGCAAGTTATCCTAATGAGGGGAGGCAGCGTGGCCCGCCTCCTCCTGCAGCTTCTAGTGACCAATAGGTTGCCTTCCACCTGGGAAAACCCCTGGAACAGCTCCGAGTGAGGACAGACCGGTGGAAAAGCTGGGCTGACCTCACTCTGGCTGGAAAAGTGGGGTAAGTCCCCAACTTTTAAGCCATGCATCTTCACCTCTTTGCTCCGGGATGGCTTCGAATCTGAGGCTGCATCATCTAACCAACACAGTGTAGATTGGAGTCACCCCGAGGCAAAGACGACATCAAGATAGCCCCCAGCTATCTCTACGACATGAAGCAAGTTGGATGGCAACAAGAGAGAGGGCCTTTTTAGTGGTGGCACTCAGACTACGGAATGCAGTCCCCAGAGAGGCCTACCTGGGACCTACATATGGTATTTTCAGTGTCAAGTGAACACCTGTTTTATCCTCCCAGGCATTTTAAGAACCTTTTTTAGTGCTTTTGTTTTATTGCTGCAGATTTTACTTTGGTTTTATGTGCAGTAGTTTAATTCCTCTTTGTTGCTGGTTTAATCCTGGATTTATTGTATGCTGTTTTTATTTAGTGTTTTATTACTTGTATTTTTAGAATGTATTGTACACTGCCCAGAAAACTAGGATGACTGGGCAGTTTAAAAGTAAAATACATAAATAAATATTGTAGTAACAGTTTCATGTTTTGTGCTGGCACAGTGCCTTTTAGTATGTGAAGACCTCTTGCATACGCAATGATCCACTAGCAACTGATAATTCTATAATCCATCAGATACTTGTTTAGCACAATTTCCATTCTTTTTTTAAAAAAAAGTTTCAGGATAGAGTAGCATTCTGTGTATTGCATGCTTTTACATTTCAGAGCATCACTTGGCATAAGGACGTGGCATTTGCACCTTTTTACTGAAAGAGACTCTGGGCTTCTCTAAATGAGTGATTGACAGCACACACGTGATTATTCACTCATGGAATTTGCAGCTTGATTACATGATGTCGTGAACAGCCAAGATGTTTCCTGTGCTATCCTCCCCATCCCACTGTCAGAAAATACAGAGATAATCAGCTTTAAAAAAATATTCCACAAAATCACCCCTCGTAAAGATGCCATTGTACTATAATGGCACTGTTTTATTGAATTGAATGGAAGTATTCACTCCAAACCACAAGCGTCATCAGAAGGGGGGGGATCGTGTTTCGCTACTGTTGCTATGGCCTCCTGATGAACTCCTACAATAGCGACAATTTCTTTACATGGGGGAAAGAAAGAGGAAGGAGCAACGAATACGTGGCCCGTTCAGTGGGCATTTTTATTACTCTGCTTTTCCTGCACACAGCAGAAATGGCGGTAAGTTTCACTTTAAAAAAGTAAATTGGATTTACCAGGGTCTATTTTGTTGTGGAAAAAAGACCAGAAGGGGCAGAAGACATGTGGGAGGCAGCCAGCATCGTCAAAAGAACATGCAAAAAAACCGTGAATGGGCAGTAATGAGCGTGCAGTGAAATGCTAGTCTGATGATGCTCCACATGTCCCCTTGTGTAATTGAGCCGATTGCAATCCCAGAACAAAAACGGAAGCAGCAAGCAGCGGGGTTGTTGTTTTTTATTGTAGAGAAGCTCTCTGTGCCCTTAACAAGTAAAACTTCACCAAACTGGTACAAACACAGTGATAGGAAGTGCTGTTCCAGATGAATTTCTACCTGCAATACAGCTGTCAAAGGGCATGTATGGGGAAAAGGGTGACATTTTCCCCCTAAGTATAAGAAGTATGCGAAAGAAGCATTACAATGATTTTCCTAGGAAAATATTCAAGATAACAACAAGAAAGTTATTATGCACTCAATACCAGCCACCCTGAAATTAGCTTTCCTTATTCCTCTTTGTCAGCACAATACAAATCAAAGCTGTACAGTGGTTGCTACTAAATATTCTGTATATGAAAGTGGGCAAGTAGTTTGGAGGGTACCTTCAGATTTTGATTGAATCTGCTTTGCTTTTGATTGGTATAGAAACATTATAGAGAAAGTGTGAAAAGAGTGTAGTTTCCAGTCTTTTTATTAGGACAACCACTAATGGAATTTAAACTCATCAGATCTACTTTTCAAAACTTTTACGCTGTCACAAGGACCATTTCATCTAAACTGCCTGGGCCATATTACCGCCATCATAAATTACTGATGACATTCTCAAGGATCTGGAACAATTATTTGGAAATTATCATGTGGGGGGGGGAATGATGTGTTGATTAGAAGAAAAAAGAGGGATTTCTATCTTATCTTACTTTAGCATATTATATTAAACATAAAAAATTAATTGTATATGTTTATAGTCTCTATACAAATTGCATCTGATTTATGGGATAACCATATTGCTCTGTTTTTTAGCATTTGTGCAGTGGAACCCATGTTTTAATAGTGTTCAATGTCACTACTGCTGCTCAAACAGAATCACTTTCTTTATCACAAACTATGAAATGGGTGTGATAATAAAGGATATAAATATTTATAAATTTTTATATATATATATATATATATATATATATATATATATATATTGTTAGGTCTTCTAATCCTTCTTATTGTTACATGATGATGTTTGCATTTTACCATAGCTAATCTTCAGACTCACTAAACTGGTTTGCATGCAACGACAATCCAGAGTATAGATTGAGTATGGGTTGTTGTGAAATCATGGTTTGTTGTTATGTGTGAATTCTGCGCTATGTTTTAACTATGGGTTATTAACCATGAACAACCTGTACAAACTTAAATAGGATCACACCCTTAAGTTGCTATTCATAACAATAATCAGAGTTGTAGGAGAAGAGGGTTTTGTTTTAACTTTAGAACTGTGAACTAGTTTGGTCATACCGTGTACACTCCTCTCTTTAAAAAATACTCAAAGCTTCACTTGAAATGTTGTTTGTTTTACATTCCATTGTCATTTAACCCCATCTTTTATCCACAAAATAATAAATCCATTGGTGAGATCCATGTTTGTTCTTGTACATGTCAGAAGTGTGTAATTATAGTCACTTTGGAAGCCACACTCAACAGTAATAATGATTTCTCGGTTGGACTACTGCAACCTTCTTCTCACTGGCCTTCCTTCTTCTCACATCAGTCCGTTGGTTTCTGTTCACCACTCTGCTGCTAAGATCATCTTCTTGGCTCGCCGCTCTGACCATGTAACTCCACTTCTGAAATCTCTTCATTGGCTTCCAATTCACTTCAGAATCCAATATAAACTTCTCCTGTTGACCTACAAAGCTTTTCACTGTCTAGCTCCTTCCTATCTCTCCTCTCTCATCTCCTCTGATGCCATGTTTCTCGCCTGCCCAAGGGTCTCTACTTCCCTTGCTCGGCTTCGTCCATTTTCTTCTGCTGCCCCTTATGCCTGGAACGCTCTTCCAGAACATTTGAGAACTACAAGTTCAACCACAGCTTTTAAAGCTCAGCTAAAAACTTTTATTTTTCCTAAAGCTTTTAAAACTTGATTTTGTTCTGATTTTATACTGTTAGTTTTACCCTACCCAGTGCCTGTTTACCCTACCCTGTGCCTGTTTGCATTCTCTTCCCCTCCTTATTGTTTTATTATGATTTTATTAGAATGTAAGCCTATGCGGCAGGGTCTTGCTATTTACTGTTTTACTCTGTACAGCACCATGTACATTGATGGTACTATATAAATAATAATAATAATAATAATAATAATAATAATAATAATAATTTGAGTAGTGCTCATCTTTGAACCAAAAAACAACAAAGAATCATATGGCACCTTAAAGACTAACTAATTTATTCTGGCACAAGGTTTTGATAAATTCATTAGTTTTAAGGTTCCACAAGACTCTTCATTGTTTGAGGATAACAGATTTTTTTTCTACAGTGAGAATATGTCCCTTCTTTCTATTTTCTATTGATTGCTCAAATTCCCTGTTTCCATTTCAGTTTTTATTCATCTGCTTCTGTCTAGGGCCTATGCCTAGGAGTATGTTTAATGGTATAGCTATCCAAATCATCCTATCATGGCTGCAATTCGTGAGTAAGGAATATGTCCTTATTCAGACTGCACTGGCATAGCAATTTGTTAATCCCATTTGTAAATATGTATGAGTTGGCACAGCAGGTCATAAGAGCTGCTGTAAGTACAGTTACAAGAGGTTCTTTTTATTTCACAGAAACTTTGTGTCATTGACAAATACATTTTTAAAACAGGTGTTTGTCCTCTGGCAAGAGCTTGTTTTGGCACATACAGACATAATGCTTATTATAATTAAGATGCAACTAGAACAATCCAACATTCTGGGCATATGAAACTGCAGAGCTATTTGTACTATAATATTGCAAATGTATGTATGAAATATACATTGACTTCTATTTTGCCTAGGCTGTAATTGTTTCCTCTGTGGATTGCGCAGAGAAAGGTAGAGGCAATGCAAAGCAATCTATAGCTACTAGGCTACAATCCTATGTATATTTTCCTGGGAATAAATCCACTGAATGCAGTGGGATTTACTTTCAAGTAAACATGCATAGAATTGCAATAAACCAGCTGTTTACTGAATAACCTCTCCTAATGTAAGAGGTTAATAACATGCTTCAGAGAGAAACTATCCTTCTGTACCAACTGCTTAGAAGAAATCAAGGAGAAACTGAGAGGAATGGAGCACTTGTGTTTTGTATATAGTCAAGAATTGTTACCATTAATGAGTTTAACACGCCTTATGTAATATGTGTTGGGTTTTTTAAAAAAAATGTATCTTGGAACAAGTGCACACATTAAAATCTCAACTTCTTTTATAAAAATAGATTTCAAGAAAAGTGTAGCAATAAACCTTTTGAAAAGAATGGTAATATAAGCCCAGAGCAGCATAACACAGGAATTTGGGATGTGGCTTGAATACTTTTAAAGTCAATTTCTTGAATTATACGTTGAGAAAAGAGGCCTACTTATCATTCATACATAAACCACTTCAATTTATGGAATTGGCAAGCACCTATCTTTTGCACTGTGATGTTTACTTGCTACTGCCGAAAGAACTGTAGGTCCCCTGTCATAAAACCCGAATAACTGTGCAAGTGTTTGATGGGTCTCTGAAGTAATGGTGAGTGTCTGCCCTGAAGGAGACAGGTAGTCAGGGTTCAGTTTGTGGCATAGCTCAGCCAAGGCATCTATTTTCATCCAGACTTAATTCTAGAATATATGAAGAATAGATGAAAATGTCCCCAAGCAAGTGCATGTTTCCAGACAGACGTAACCATCAACTTTGTCTTTGGCCCTTTCTACACCAGTCACCAGTACCAGGAGGAAGGGGTGAGGATCTCGCAATATTCTGCTTGCAAAATCCTCCCCATTTGTCCACATGCACATGTGACATTCCGGGAGGAAGGAGGGATGTCGCATCTGCCATATTTTTTTAAAATGGAGATGAGCGCACGTGCGCTCCAAATAAAAGTAAGTTTTAAAAACAACCAAAAAAACCCTCTCCCGCACCTCCCCCAATGGGCACAGAGTGCCTGTAGTGCTCTGTGCCCCGTGCCTGTTTCCCGCCTCCTCGCATTTACTCACGAGGAGGCAGGACGAAGCCGGGATGAGCACCCACACACCTCCCACAGTCTCGTGATGATCCTGAGACCTCGGGAAGAATTGGGTTTTCCCAGGGATTATTTATACCTGGGAAAACCCATGCTTGTCCCCCCCTTGGCCCCGGCCATGACCAGCCTGGATTTTTGGGCTGGTGTAGAAATGGCCTGTCTCATTCTGTGTTTTCCCCAATGTCATCTAATGGGCATGATACAGAGCACCAAATAGTTTTCTGCAAATAAAACATAGTGTTGTTGCAGCCATCTTGAGTTGAGCACTCTTGCCACTAAAGAAAATATTCTTCTGTGGAGAAGGTGGTAAGCTTCTGCTTTAGATGGAACTGTGCTTTTCTAATTTGAAAGAAGACCCCTTTTTTCGTTTTGGCCAAGTATAGACTTTTGTCAATGGTGAATAGTGTCGTGTCCCTCTTAAACTCTTGTACTTTCAATGGGAGGCAAATGATAAGGCTTGCTAAGTAAGCTACAAAGCTTTTATTAAGCAACAAATGTCCCTTTAGCCTGAACAGAGTCTACCTCTTTGTAACGACACCCTAAGCAATTACTATGCAAACAAGAGAAAGAGAGAGAAGTTACTTCTCAAATGCCCGTACTTCAAAGGGCCAGTTGCAGTTGTAGGTTCTGGCGCAATCTCTCCGACTTTCTCATGGCCTCTTTACGCACTGTGCATTTGAGCTTCTAGCGGATTCTAGCATCAGTTAGTGTTTCAGAATGCTCACCCCTGAAAGCTCCCTCATTTCCCTCTGAGGGTGTAGGATTTGGCCTTGAGGAGATAAGCTCTGGAGTGGGCTGATTTCCAGCTGAGGAATCTCCCGTGAGAGCTTCCTCCCCCACTGGTACGGTCTGGCTGATGTCTGGCGCTGCATCTTCTAGTTCTGAATCTGATTCTGATTGATTTTCCTGAAACCCCTTCTCCCGAAGCAGGAGCAGTAGGGTTAGACATGACAAATAGTACCAATTATACCAACAGTGTCAGATGCTCTAGCTCCTTCTTTCCTCACTGCAGGGATTTGGGCTTCCTCACATCACCAGTTCTATGAACTACAAACAGTCTTTGGAAAACTTTTCACCATCGCAATCAGGTGGTGACTGAGAACAATAATAACCAAAGACATTTTTAAACGGTTCCCCACAGTCTGCAGTTCATAGAATCTTCATCATGAAGAGTGAGGGGCTTAAACTGCATATGAAAGTATATAAAAATAAAACAAAACTGGGACACTATCTGGAGGGCCATGGGATTTTTCAGTTGCTAGGATTCAAGGTAGGAACGAGGGCTCTGATCTTGGAGCCCAGAAACTGCACTCCCCTCCCCTCCTCTGCCACACGACATCTACATCCCTTCACTCAGAACCAGAGCACGGACAGATCAGAAATGGGGAGGTACTGGGAGGGGGAGGGGAGGAGACCATAGAAGCTGCTTTCCTCAGCTTCCTATGCGCTACCAGCCTCTTTCCCTCCCTCTCCCTGAAGCTGCACCTAGTGATATAGGGCAGGATATAAATATTTTAAATAATAAATAATAAATAAATTTGCCCCTCCTACAGTGCTGACATGCAAACAGCTTCAACAGGGTTACTCTCAGTTGGCATGTATGGATATAAATTTATTATTATTATTATTATTATTATTATTATTATTATTATTATTATTTGTATCTCACCTTTCTCCAATACTGGGACTTAAAAGGCGGCTTTACAAAATTAAAATATATACAATTAAAACATATAAATAGAAATATATAAATGTTGAAATATAATTAAACAATCTATTATATCAAAACATTTCAGGATTAAAAAGCAAATGACAAAAACAAAAGTCCAGCACATTAACAAAAGTCCAGACTATTTCCAAAGACCTAGCGGTACAAGAAAGTTTTTGTTTGGCTCCGGAAGTACAGAAAGGAGGCAGCCAGTCTAGCCTCCCTGGTTAGGGAGTTCCAGGGCCTTGGAGCAGCCACCAATGGATTTATTATTTTGGGGGTAAAAGATGGAGTTAAATGACAATGGAGTGTAAAACAAACAGCGTTTCAAGTGAAGCTTTGAGTATTTTTTAAAGTGAGAATTGTACATGGTATGGCCAAACTAATTCAGATCCAAAGTTAAAACAAAACCCTCTTCTTCTACAACTCTGATTATTGTTATGAATAGCAACTTAAGGGTGTGATCCTATACATGGACAGGAAAAAACCTCCTACAGTTTCCCTAAACATGCACAGGATTGCATCCAAAACACCTCAGTAGACAGTATAATCTTGTCTTAGTGATATAACATTCAACTTTGATTTAATTGAAATCTATTATTCAGATAATTTCCCTTGATGAGATAATTTCTCATCATTTTATAAGTCTTTTAGTGTCCAGAAACTTCTGGTTTAAGACAGTCATGACAAGGAGGCCCAAGCATTTTCGACATCAAATATAACTCAGTCAGTTACTCCTGTATTCTCACATGTAAGACAACCACTTGAACTCACCATGCTTCAGTCCTATCTTACTGGGGTGATGAATCATAGTTTTAAGAATACACTAGAGCAACTTCTATGTATTATGTTTATTCCCATTATAAAAAAGCAGTTGCACAGACTGGTGGTATTGCAATCTGTGCCTTTGCTGTTGATTTGAGTCTTTAGGTATAGTCTGTTTCAGATTATATTCAGTGTGACCATTGGTCTGTCATTTTATTGGCGTCCTAAGTGATTTAAAACTACACATTACTTCACTGGAAATATTCCATCCCACCTTTAACGCTGCCTATTTTGTTTCAATGTTTATATCTATTCCTATTACCTTCCGACATCGTTGCCCCGCACATGGAAGGGTCTACGTCTGCAATCGGAAACCAGAAGTCTCTCTATTACATATGTGGGACTGTAGCCCTTTGACAAAAACAAACCGCCTTTTCCCAGCCCTCGAGACAGCGTTGCTTTTGGTTGGCTTGGACGAGTGCATGTAAATAGAACTACGTTCGCTTATTGGTTAGATTTCGTCTGAGGGCGGGCCTGAGGAGGGAGTGGGGAAGACCGAGGAGATATAGCAGCAGTAGCTGCCGTTAGCCTCAAAGCACGAAAAGGGTTGAGCGTGGGGGGAGCGTGCTGGCGGGAAGGGGTGGGCAGCCCAGGCAGGCGGTGGCAGCAGCAGGGACTCTTCGGTGTGCGTTTTCGTGACGAGACCGCGGCCATGCTGTGCTATGTGACCAGGCCGGACGCGGTGGTGATGGAGGTGGAGGTGGAGGCCAAAGCCAACGGCGAAGACTGCCTCAACCAGGTGAAGAGCCGCGCGTTCTCTCCCGCACCCCCCCGCACCCCTGTCTCTATTCCTGAATGGCCGTTGAGGCGGCTCGAGCCCGCTGACGGGGCTGCTCTCGCGCGTCCTCCCCTTGACTCGAGATCCAAATGACATTCGCCTTCTTCCCTCTCCTCCGCGCGCCGCCGCCGGTGACGCTCATTCACAAACACTGGCGGGAAGGCTGCTCCGGGGAGCCGCCGCTTTCCCCCATGTTCAACGGAACGGACAGAGCAGCTCGGGATGAGGCCGGGGGAAAGGGAGCGAGGTAACGACCTCCGAGCCGCGGAGCCTGCAGCGCCGCCGCCGCCGCTCTTGCTGCCTCCCACGCGTGGGTACGGAGCTTCCCACGCGCGCACCCACCCCGCGATCGTGAAAATCGAGCCTGTTTTAGCAGCCTCAGCCACGTGGCACTTTGCAGGGGGCGAGAGTAGCGGCGGCGGGTGGACCACTGCCGCCCCTTAATCTGTGCGCCGCTCGGGAATAGACAGCCAGGCTGGTGGGTTTAATCATTATGCTTGCTGGGGGGAGCGTGGCAACCAGACCCTTGGACACTCTCAAGTTCATTGGTGTACCGTACCTGGCATTTGTGATCGTGGCAGTACTGGTTTCAGCGTGCGTATGGAAAAAAATCTTTGGTTTTACACATTAGTCCAGCTGCAGCTATTGTTTGTATTCGTTTAACCCTGTACATTGACCCGAATGTTCAGGCTTTGTTAGGTTAGGGGAAGAAAACCTAAGAGTCTGATGTACTTTTTCCAGAAAGCCCTGTTGGTCTGCTGTAGCAAAAACAACAGTCTTCTGGCAATTTTAAATCGTACAAATTCATTATGATATAAGCTTTCATGGACTGCAGTCTATCGAACAACTGGATTGTTCTTTGCTGAAAGATTTATGCATGATCTGGCTTACACTTGGAAGTGTTGACTAGTACAATTGCAACTACAATGAAAAGTGTAATACTGCTTAGGTAGGCTTCTTAGATTAATTGTTTATTAAGCTGGTACTTCTTGTCTCCTTACATTAACTTTTGTGATTCAAATTTTAATCATAGGTTTGCAGACGATTGGGGATTATAGAAGTCGATTACTTCGGACTCCAGTTCACAGGTAGCAAAGGAGAAAATTTGTGGTTGAACTTGCGAAACAGAATATCCCAGCAGATGGATGGTCTGCCTCCTTACAGATTGAAGCTGCGTGTCAAATTCTTTGTGGAGCCACATCTCATCTTGCAAGAACAGACAAGGTAAGGGGAAATGACTCCCCCCCCACCAGTGAAATTTGTTTTCATTTGTATAGTACTTTGTAAATATGCAACTGCATAGTATAACTTTGGATTGAGACTTTCAGTATGCCTTTAATGTGGAATCTCAAATTCTGATGTTACTATAAAATAGTATTTATTATGGAGAAAGGGAAAATATTGTAGTAATTAATGTCCGCATAAGGAACCTGACAAAGAGACATGTAATTATAGAAGACATTTTACAAGTGGAAGAAACACAAAGTATTGGTTCCAGTGCCCGATAGTAACCTCTTGGCAGTGTTATTGCAGTTCATTTTAAATTGTTCATAGCAGGAAACTGTTTCTCCGGTGTTTCAACTTACAGAGCTCCTCCTTTTAATCTGGTATCATATTACAGTAATGTTTCAAGCCCTATTTCGAACCACAAAGAGATAAGTGTTTTTTCCCCCTTCATTGAAAAATACATAATTTAAAACAATATGTATCTTAATCTGAACTTAAATTCATGCACTCACAAAAACAGTGTAATTAAACTTCTAAAACGCAGTTGGAACTCAACATTTATTCACTTACAGTGCCTCATTCATAGGATGGGAGGTCTAATATTTTAAGGACTGAAATGTGTCTGAAATATTTGTAAATCTTAGATGTATTTTTTCAACAGCAGTTATTGTACAAGCTTTCTTTACATGTGATGGAAGAGTATTTCTTACATGAATTGTTTTGTTTAATATTTTGCTTGTAAGAATAGAACACTGAACAGTTCAACTTGGGGAATCCTTTTTAATGCTGTTGCAGTTCTTTGGAGCTCTGCAGCTGGCTGGGCTTGTTAACTCTTTCTAGTGACATGCAATATGTTGTGCTGTGATGTAGTTGCACAGTGCAGGCCAGGATTTGTATCCTGTTATGTGTAAATAAATCAACAGTCTTGTGGCCTGCTTTGAGAGTCTGTGGGTAGTATCCAGTTGTGCCCCATCACTATGCTAGTGACATGTTGCACGATCTAGCTGGTGCTTGCTAGGAAAACAATAGTTTGCCATTGCCCTAGCAAGCAGTAGTTAAGTTACACATGTATTGGTTTATGCTAGCACAATGTCATTGGTGCTAATGTTCTGGCACAATTGGGGTACTACTCTATGAATGGTCGCCTAGCCCCAGAGAATGAGACAACAGATAAACAAGCACTTTCGTTGTGTGGCTACTTTTAGGACTTAAGTTTTCTTGTTAATATTGTCTCTTTATTTAGTTCTATTGAAAAAAGAATAGACAGGAGTTCCTGGCAGTACTGTGAAAAGATCAGTTTTCTTGCACTTGCATAATCTGATTGCTTGTCTACCCAGACAATGTACTGATACAGCATAAGATTATTCTCAGTACATGCTGTATGAGCCAGTGTGTGAATATGTACTGTAATGAGAAGCTTTATAATGAGGGATTCACAAGACGGTTGGCATGGCAGATTCTTTAAGTGTAAACTCCCAAGGTTTCAAACCTAAACCACTCTGTGTATAACTCTGAATTAGATTTTGAAGGTGTAATGGTCTTCTTTGATTTGGCTTAACCTCTAACACTGATTTTAATATTCATGGGAATGTGACATTAAGTATGAAGCTTTGATTAGCGTTCTACTATTTAACTAGATAGATTGAATTTTACCTTAATTTCCACTGTGGCAAATTTGCCTGCATTCTACTAGAGTAGTGTATAGCGGGGGGCGGGGTGGGGGGCAGTGTACCAGCTGAAATTTCAGGAGTATGTGCAAGATACAAAAGTTTCAATATTTGAAGCTTTTACAATACACATGACAACTGAATAATTTTCTACTGAAAATATTTGATTTCTTCCCATTTTAAAATAGATGGTACTGTGGTTTTAGGAAAGCATGATCTATAGAATTGGATAAATTATCTGGCTTCTGTCTGCTGGCACACTGGATTTTAAGGCAGCTTACTGGGAGCTCCCCAATTATGTTTGTTTTTAAGTGAATCAGGATAGTTATCCAAAAATCCAGAGGTTCAGAAATCAATTGTCATGTGAAAGTTGAATCTAAAAACTTGTTCTGGGTGTGACACTTTTTGTACTTGCTAAAAGTCTGGCTTCAATTAAGGATGTATGGCTCCTGCTCCAGAGAAGCAACAGCAATGTTACTATAGGTCATTGACTGAAAGTAACCCTTGTTGATAGCTGCTGGGCTGTTCTACCGAATCAGCAACTGGTTTCTGGAGAAATTCAACTCCTGATTGGCCTGCAACAGTTGCCTCTGGGCGGAAAGTTCTGCTTTTGCAGTTGAGGCTTTTTGTGAAGCAAGTAATAGGTCTAAACTTTTGTCTTCTTTTGGAATAGCAAGCAGTGTTGACATTAAGTAAACGAGCTTAAACTTTATATTAAATGTAATCCAGGTTATAGCATTACAGTTCCTTTTTCAAGTTAAGCAGCAATGCAGTAGTTTTGCTACTGAAATGCAGTTAACTTTTTTTATAATGACTGATCTGAGAACTAAATAGTTAGTCCAGTGAAGTATATAGTAAAAGCAAACAATTTTTGTTTTTTCATTATAGCATCTATTGAATTAGTTGGTTACTTTTCCTCTTACTTGAAGATGTAAAATCAGAATTTTGGCCTGTTGGGTGGACTATTTTGAATTTGCTACTTGGTTTTTGACAAAGCAAGTTTCATTAAATTTATTTATTTATTTATTACATTTTTATACCGCCCAATAGCCGAAGCTCTCTGGGCGGTTAAACATTTGCATACATCAGCTGTTTCTCAGTTGTAATTCGCAATCCAAATATATGAACATTGAACTAGATAAAATGTTCACTTATCTAAGTGTGATCAAATCTAATGGCTGTCGCTAAGATTAATGCTGAATGCATCTAGCTGTATGAAGCAGAGTTGAACAGCCGGTGGTAACCTTTCCCCTAATTAATCAATAATGTTGAACAAAGCCTGGAATCTTGCATGCTCTGCAGATGTGTTTGGTATAACATGGCTAAGTGGTACTATAAACTACAATCCTATCTACTTCCTATCTGCTGAGATTCTGGCACACTGTTCTAGATGACTTGAGCCTTCTTCATATTCTTGTTTTCTTTCTACAGTTGATATATTCTTTGTTTTCCCCACGTTCTTGTGGCATTCTGCTAAAATACCAGAGGCCCAGTTGTCTCAAAGCCTAAACATTTGGTGCAGGTATCACCCATGAGTTGCACTGGACTATGCATAGTTCTTTTGTTTTTATTTACAAAGATTAATCGATACGCCTAGGATGCTCCTGCCGTTTCTTTTGCACTCTCGGGACCTTCTGCTTGCACAACAGGAACTAGCAGTTCAGACAGCAATCCCATAAATGCTCATTTCCAGAACAGGACAGATGAGCAGAGCTCCCTTCTGCAAGCTCCACTGACCTGCCCCATTTCAGAAGCTACGGTTTCACTCATTTTCGATTGCTGTATGGTCTGCTGGTTTCCCACTGGACTATCAGTGGGTTCCGTCAGCACATGAACAGTGTTGGATACTGCTCATTGAGTAAGATGGAATATTTAGCAATCTGCTCATAGTCAAGTAAAAATGCTAACTAGTTAATATAAAGAATAAACAGATTTAGTCTAAAAAGACAGCAACAATACAGGGGCGCAACCTTGAAACACCGAGCAAACATGAAAGAATACAGATGACTAGGCGTGAGGTGTCAAAAATGTCAGTTTTGACGTAGAGGGAATAAAGATCTCTTTAGTTCTGAGAAGGTCCTTGTTAAACTAGCTGGTTATTTACATTCCAATTTCATCGCAGTTCTGTGGCCAAGGATCTAAAGAATCTTGTTCATGATTGGAGAACACTAATTGGCATTTTTTCTCCTTCCACTGAATCTCCTTGCACCATGTCTCATCCTGCTCTGAAGGGTCTCCTGATCTTCAAGCAAGGTTCAGGGTGCGCACGAGGGGGATTAGCAGGAAAATGAAGGGAAAACTCCAGTATGCATACACTGTTTCGCACATGACTCTAGGATCCCATTCTGCATATTTTGAACTCATGGGTTGGATCCAGACTTAAAGTATATTGATCTCATTTGGTCTATTATTCTAAGCCTGAATCCAACACTATGGTTTGATTCGCATGTAACAGCTACCCATGGGTTGTTAACCATGAGTTATCAGGACTAAGCAAGTGTGCTGCCACGTGACCTCTCGCTGCTTTGGCTGTGGTAAACAACCTAGACGTCCAAACGCAGCACTCTGGATTGTTGAGGGAAACAACACAACATTTTAACTGAACAACAATCTAGAATGCTGGATTCGGATGTCACAAAGCACTTCCTGGGTTGTTTAACAAAGCGGAAGCAGTGAGCAGTTGGGACACAGAAAGGTCACCTACTCCAGTGCAGTCCCATCTACTCATGGTGTAAACAACCCATGAGAGCCAAGTTTATGTTTTATATTTTCTTAGGAAACATTCTGAACATGTAATGTTATTGACAGTGGTGTTCTTTGTGCAGAGTCTGACACCTACCATGTACCTGGCTGACAGATTGTTACACCTGCATTCCCTTAAGTATAACCAACATTAGCCAGAATATTTGCAAGTTGTTTTTTAAAACTCTTCTTAATATCATAAGTTTAATATTTGCTATACACTGTAATGTTAATAGGCTCAGTGGTGCTTCTAATTTGGTGTGCAAGAAAGCTCAAAGTCTTTCACCATATATTTGATAGGATATTAGGTTTGTAACAGATTTCTTCTTCCCTTCATTTTCATTTGAGAAATATTTGGTACAGGCAGTACCTGTATAAAAGGTTGAAGGTTGGTCATTAGAAGAAGGACCGAGGGGACAGGAGCAGGCAGAAGTAACATCGGGGCCTGCTCCTCTTGGACTCTTCCCCCACCCCCACAGGGCAAACTGCCATCTTGGCCCTGTGGGGAAGAAGAAAGACCGAGGGGACAGGAGCAGGCAGAAGTAACATCGGGGCCTGCTCCTCTTGGACTCTCTCTCTCTCTCTCTCTCTCTCTCTCTCTGCTCCCTCCCTCCCTCCTGGATTCCTTTTCCTTGTGTGTCATGTCTTTATTAGACTGTAAGCCTGAGGGCAGGGACTGTCTTTTTTGCTAAGTGTAAGCCGCTCCGAGAGCCTTTTTTGGCTGAGGAGCGGGGTATAAGTATGATAAATAAATAAAAAATAAATTGTTGCATTCTTTTAGCATTGAACAAGTAATGCAGTTGTAATGGTGGAACAGCGCATATCTCGGCATTTTTTAACCTTAAACCTTCTAATTCCATATGTGTTTCTAACCATTGAGTTTGATCCAGTCTTTTTTAAACTTGCAATAGGCCTACAGAAATCAATGGGACTGAAGTTAGCCATGACTAATTTAAGTACTGTTTAGGTCCTATTGGTTTCAATGAGTGTATGTAAATCTGGATCCAACCCATTGATTTTTCAGGAGAGGTATCCCCATCAATTTATTGTGGCTTTGTTTTTTTTTACTATCAATCACCACCATTCTTCAATTACAACTACATTAATAGTGTGAAGACAGAATTTAAAACACTTTCCCTCCAAATAATTCCTTTAGAAATACCTGTTTTTTCCCTTTAAACAAACTTTAGAACAAATGCTGTTCAATTCACTCTAGCTTAAATTTTAATACTTTAATGCTTTTTCAATATTTTAATTTCTGAAAATGTATTCTTGCACTTGTTTTAGATCATCTTGGTATTCTGTAGTTTATTTTCTCATACTTTCAGGTTGAAAAATCAGAAAGCATTGTGTAAAATTAATAAGCAAGAGCAGAACTATTTATATCACATTTTGAACAGGTTTTACATTTTCTAAAATCTGTCTTTCTACATTAAAACATTTAAACTTATTTTCTTTATAGGCACATGTTTTTTTTGCATGTAGAAGAGGATCTTCTGGCTGGTAATCTTCAGTGTTCTTCTGATCATGCAATTGAACTTAGTGCGCTGCTTGCCCAGTTGAAGTTTGGTGATTATAATCAAAATACTGCCAAATATCACTTTGAAGAATTCTGTGCAAAGGAGCTTACAACTGCTATTTTGGACAGGTAAGACAGCTTATTTCTTAAGAACAGAACATGGCAGAAATGCAAATCAGTGGCAAAATCACTATAATTGCAAATCATACTTTTTATGTTTGCAGACTTGATGTTTACGCATTAGATTTAAGGGTGTTCATTTTTGTAACAATGTGTTTTTAGTGTGTTATTGCAATAGAGAACATATTATCCCAGATTCTTAGAATGATGAAATAAAATATTAAAAGTTGGCCTGGTTTCATTGGGAGAATTAGCATGTGCTTAACTTCCAATTGAGTTGATTAGGACTTTTTAAGTGTGAGATCACTTTTTACAGTTTGATAAATTATGTACTCATCTCAGTTCTCTTAAAAGGTACCTAATGTTTTGTTGGTGCTCATTACAACAAATGCTTAATTTGTTATAAACTGATTCTAAATCCTCAATAACACAGAAAACTTTAACTTAGATACATTAAAATTAGGGCAAGGAATGAAGTAGTATGTGCTATCTATTTTTTAAGCTGTAAAATTAATAAAATTTGAGAATTTCTTGTTGAAAACCAGCATATAAATCTTCTTAATAAAATAATAAATTATTTAAAAATTAATTGTAGAGAAGTTGAATGAGTTTGTCTTTAAAGACCAAATCATGCCACATTTATCCAAATGGATAATCTGCTCTCGTCATTTTGTTCCGTACAGTATTACTGCAAAGCATAAAGAACTTGAAGGCCTCAGCCAAGCTTCAGCAGAGTATCAGGTTTTACAGATAGTGTCAACACTGGAGAATTATGGGGTAGAGTGGCATTCCGTCAGAGACAGCGAAGGGCAAAAACTTTTTATTGGTGTTGGTCCTGAGGGCATTGCCATATGTAAAGATGACTTCATTCCTGTCAACAGGTAACTTTGTGTGTACTATTTGCTAGAACAGATTATTTCATTCAAATGTATTTTTCTGAAAAGAAATAAATTATCTAAATAGCTCTAGATTTATTGAGCACAAATTGTGACTTTGAAACTTCAGTTGTTAATTCATGCTATAGCCTAAACCAGTCTTCCTCAATGTATTATGCTTCAGATATTATGGACTACAACCCCCATCAGCACCAGCCAGCATGGTTAGATGGTCAGGGAGCATGGGAGTTGTAGTCCACACCATGGCCTGGTTCAGACAACACGCTAAACCATGCTGCTTAACCACAAAATGGTTAACCTTAATGCATTCCATTTAAAATTTTGTGGTTAAGCAGCATGGTTTAGTGTGTTGTCTGAACCAGGCCCATATTGGAGAAAGATGGACTAAGTTGTCAAAATTGTTGTAGTTGGTTTTGTTTCTTTCCAGCAGCGCACAGTATGGCCTCTCAACTTTTTTCAGTTTTAGTATTAGCCTTTAGTTTGTACTGCCAGTCTATAGCTGGTCCCTAGCTGCTCATTACAGCATTTTAAAGCTAGCAGTACATGTCTTGTTCTTTAACGTTTTTGCTTTCTTTTTAGAATTGCATACCCAGTTGTTCAGATGGCAACACAGTCTGGGAAGAATGTGTATTTGACTGTCACAAAGGAGTCTGGCAACAGTATTGTTCACCTTTTCAAGATGATCAGCACCAGAGCAGCTAGTGGGCTGTACAGAGCAATAACAGAAACACATGCATTTTACAGGTTTGTATTTTTAGAAGACAAAATCAATTTAAAATGTAAATGAATAGTTGCATGCTAAATATTAATGACCCACTTTCCCTGATAAAGTAATTAAGATTCTGACTTTATCTGGTGAAACCATTGGGCAGTATCCAACAGAGCACTTATGCCTCCGCCAATTCCTTTCTGAAAGTGGTGGGTCCCACTGATTCCATTACACAAGCGGTACCCACCACTTAAACAATGGAGATCTTGTGTTTCCTACAGGAAGCCTTGAAACAAATAGAATGTTTGTTTCTGGATCAGTTGCACTAAATCACCATTGCACAAGCGGTGGGGGCTGCTCGTGTAATGGAATTGGCAGGACAGAAAGGGATCAGTTGGGGCTCAAGCGTCCCTGTTGGATATTGCTCATTGTGTTAACATTAATGTTCTGTGAATACTAAGTTTTGTTTTATTCTACTCCGGTGTCCACTTGAATGGATTTTATTTTTGCTGCGTAGGAATTTTTCCATCGCTTTGGAAGTAATGCTTGAGCAAGTCTCTTGTATTAACACAGCACAAAGTTAATACTTTCTAAAAAATACCATAATTCAGTTTCTTGTCCAACTTTGGAATGATTAACTGTTATGTCAGACTGAAAGCTGTGAAAGTGAAATGAAATCTAGGAGAATAATTCTTTTTTGAGGAGGGTGTATTCAAGCTTAGCATGCCGTCTTGTTTTCAGAATGGCCTTCCATATTCTCATTCCTTTTACAGTCTTGGACTTTTGTGAATAAACAGAACTAAAATGTCAGCTTTTTGTTCAATTGACTTAGTTGTACCTTCATGTGCTTTTCCTGGTAGGTGTGATACTGTTACTAGTGCTGTCATGATGCAATACAGTCGTGACTTAAAAGGCCACTTAGCGTCCTTGTTCCTGAATGAGAATATTAATCTTGGCAAAAAGTATGTATTTGATATTAAGCGGACATCTAAGGAGGCTTATGATCATGCACGGCGGGCCCTTTACAATGCGGGCATTGTGGATCTAGTTTCAAGAAGTGACCAGAGCCCACCCAGTTCTCCCCTGAAGTCGTCAGAAAACACTATGAACTGTGACAGCTGTGAGGGTCTCAACTGCCAGCAGACAAAAGCGCTTCAAGAAAAGTTAAGGAAGCTTAAAGAGTCTCTGCTGTGTATGGTATGCTGTGAAGAAGAAATAAATTCAACATTTTGTCCATGTGGTCACACTGTCTGCTGTGAGTCATGTGCTGCACAATTACAGGTAACTAGTTCTTCATGCTTAAAACCTCTTCTCAGAACTATTGACAAAAGATAGAATAGCACTAAAGGCATTGCTGGGGAGATAAATCGGTTCATAGCATGATAGTTGCACACCTTTTAGGATACTTTGAAGAAAGAAAAGGCGGTACCCTATTAGCTGTTGATCACTGTTGGCCCTGTCAAACATCTGGTAATGCTGGCCAGATTTGACCTAGAGGGAGTAAAAAGAAGGCAAAGGTAGAACCAGGCAATCTTCAAAACGTAATATTTACAAAAGTTTATTTACAGTGCCAAGGTGCCGCCTACGCGTTTCGAACGCAAACTGTACTCTTCCTCAGGGCTGTTATCTAAAAAATAAATAAAAAAGTCCTTTGAATCATAATATTTACAATTAGAGGCATTTTACAAGTTAATGTACCTTAAAAATACTTTTAAAAATTTATGTATATCCAGACATACAAATTGTAATCAAAAGGTGTAATACATCATCATTGTTAATTAAAGTATATATGCAAAAATATACCAACCAGGAGTAAATATCTACGTTACAAATGCAAACATAAACATTTCAGTGAAATTGCTAAAAGTGTTGCATGCAGGCTTGAAATTCTTTGAACTCCACATTTCTTGGAATTTTGTATTCTGGATCAATTATGTTTTGTGACATTCAGGTGGTTTTTTTAAAAAAAAATCCAAATAATGTGGATAAATACTAGTCAGTGGAAGCACATATTTGCTAGTAATGATCATATTTTTAAGAATCTGTTGAGGCTTGCTTTTGTGATGAGTATTTTTAAAAGTAAGTATATTTAAGTAATGTAAATTGAATATTAGAACTTCCAGTTATGAGAACTAATAAAACTCGTATTAGGCATTGAGTTAATACTTACTAAGCAATGTTTTAATTTGTGCTTTTTTCCTTCTAGTCATGTCCAGTTTGCAGATCTCGAGTAGAGCATGTCCAGCATGTGTACTTGCCTACCCACACCAGTCTGCTTAATCTTACGGTAATATGACCTCCATGTTATCGCTGGAAAACATCCACCATACAAGCTTCTAAACTATCTTGTACTTCCAAACTACTGCACTAATGTTCACTCCAACTCCGTTGATGGTGAAGGAGAGCAGTCACTTCAGCATCTGCCAGCAATTTATAATCAGAAAAGCTGTTCCAGAACTTGGGGGGGAGGGGGGGAGAATGGGGGAGAAATCTCTGTTCAGAGTGTTTGAGAATATGTTTTAGGGATATACTGTGAATGACTTGTAGACAACCTCATGTCACCTGAAACAACATTATTTATAAAATGGCAATATTCTGAAAATTCTGAGAGGAGAAAACATGGAAAGTTTCTCTGTAGTATCCAGCAGGGGCAACCCAGCTTCTTTTACGCATTTTATAAAGATTGTTTTTATTTTAAAGTTACTTTATTTAGCATGGTCACTCCATATATATTTTAGAAAAACTAGTTTTTAATACCTACAACTGTTGTAGTATGATAATTTAGTTTCTTCTTTTAGTTCCACTTGAAGTAAGAAATTATTTTTAAGTCAAAATACTTAAAAACCTAAGATTGCGAAGCTTTAAGCAAATAGCTGTATTTGTTTCAGCAACAATAGAGATTTCTTGCAAAATTACTATCAGCATTTGAATACATTTGATAGCCTGTTGGGCACCTTCTGAGAGAATGCTGAAGGACATATAAAAATTGTTGCTTTGAACATCTGTAGAAACATTTTTCTTTTGCAAGAATCAACTGTTCCTGTTCATCTGCCTTGTGTCTGGAGAAACATTTCGTTGAACAGTATACTCTTTGTGTGGGTTTCCAAAATGCAGTTGTGTTAAATTATTCTTTCTAAAAACCGTCTTACCTTCGACCACAAACCCTGACCCTTGGCATTTTGGACTTTGGTCAACTAGTGAATGCTCCAGAATATTGAAAACTAGATGACCATGTTTGGGTGCAATACTAGCTGAAATGAAAGCTAGAAAAGACACTTTACTGAGATTTTCTGAATATACTTTTCATATTGCCTTAATGTAGCAGTAATGTGTGTATGCATTTGTTTCTTTGCACAGACATTTTGTCAAAATATTAAAACTCTACTTTTTTATGGCACATTAGCGTATAAACCTTACTCCTAAAGGTATTTATTTTTTCACTTTGTAAAAAGTTTCGTTTCCACATGAAACAAGAGCTCCTATATGGTAGACAAATTGTCTTTTTTATATATTCAGGTTAATAAAGGACTTTTTAAATAGAATTTGGCAGTAGTTTATTTACCCATTTACCTTGCATATTAATGTTAACTAAATGTTCAGTTCATCTTGAGAATAAGGTGGCAATACTCCACATTTAGCTGAGAATATGTCCCAATGAACTCACTGGGATTTACTTCATAGTAAACATGTATAGTATTGTGCTGTGAAGAGATGTATTACCAGGCATTTGTAGCTACTTCTCAATGAGTAGTTAGACCCTGTAAAAAAAGCTTTCTTTTATTCCCATTTTGTATATTCCATGCATTCAAAGCATACCATTGCAACCTGATCCAGGTGTAGCTTGCATACAGAACTGTGCTAAAATAAAGAAACTTATCCGCATTGATAATGTTGAACAGCATGAACCCATCCAACTGCTCAGCAGTTCACCTGGATACAGACCAACTCCTGCTTTGCCCTTGGATAGTGAAAAGGTGTCTAGTTCTAAAGGGATGAAAATTCAGGTACATGCAGCAAGGCAACTGACCACCCAATTGCCAGAAGTTGAAGTGCAATGAAATAAAAGTACAGGAGAAGAGCTGCAATGACCCAATGAGCTAGTCCACACAACATGGCTGACTTTAACCCACAACTGAGCCATGCGGTTGCATGCCAAGCACATGTGGTCATCTTTTAGACAATCCAACCCTAGATCAAGGCAATCGGGGGTTGCACGTGTCATGCATACCCAGCCATTGCGGGTTATTTGAGGGTTAAACCTCTTATAACCTACTAATTGAGGTTTGTTTAACCATTGATGGCTGAGTTTGCATGATATGGCACATATCTTGTGGCCACACTTACTGCTATATCAGAATAAGAAGGCTGTGTGTTATTAAAGAGGTTGAAGCAGCCTTAACATAATTATAATTTGAAAGTTGTCTTTTTGTTTGAATTATGGCACGTAAATCAAAATATCAAAACCTGATGAGGAAGCCTGCTTTGTGAATCGCAATCATGGTGTAGTTAGCCTTCATGGATAGAAAGTTCGACATCCTGAATTGCAAAGTACTTAAGGGTTTTTTTTAAATGGAAAATCACAGTTTTGGCAAATGTGGGATGAAGTTCACAGTACAAACAAAGGAAAATATACTCCTAAGCATGCATCTTTTTGAATGAGAGTTGGTTAAGATTTTATTTAGTTGGAAAGCTGGTAATCTTTTGTTTTAATTTAGTATACAACACTCCTAATACTTAACTTCTAAAAAAATACTGTAAAGTATTAAACAGCTGAATAAAACCACTAACGAACTACAAGTCAGTGAACTTTTTAAATTACTGAATGCGTGATACTTTTTTATTATTTAAAGATTTAATATTCACCTTGGAAAACAACTGGTCTTTCTGCAAATGCTTAAAAATACAAGTGACAAGAAAGCTTTTCAGATAAAGGAAACCTTTACGCATTGTGTGCAAATCTTGAATATTGACCATAATTCAATTAATAGAACTGATAGGAATTTTGCCCCACACCACAGTGTGGTTGTCAGTCTAAATCCAAGAACAGTAAGTCAACTATGATAGATGAAGTGTAAAGTTAAATGCAATCTTTATTCAAGAGCTTAAGAATATTTGATTAGTACTTGGAGTGATGACACTATTTAACCTTTTGTACAACTACTCTTAAAGAACAGAGAACAATTACATACAGATGCAGGGCTAGCTATGTACTTGATTTTTTTTATTTAGTCATTTTAAACATACAATGTATGAAAATTCTATTCATTATAAAATGGACAAATGGACAGTATTGAAGTTAATATGGAGAATTTCTTTGAGATGTATAAGCTATCCAGATTTCAGAGAAAGATAAAAAATGTGTGACTTAACAGCAGCTTAGCATTTCTGGCTGATGGGATGATTTGCACTGTTCTTGACTCCTTTGCCGGAAAAAACCCGTAAAACTTAGCTTTTTGGATTTGGAAAATAATTTTAACCCCCAACCATGCAACTGGGCTGAGCTTTCAGTTGGCCTGAAAATCCACAATGTAGTTTAAAAGGTAATGTTCCCATTTCTTTCAGTGGAGAAGAGGGCAGAAGAGAAGCTAATGTATGCAGTGCAAACACACAAAGTTTGTGGTGTCTTCAGGATTAACATGTGGCATAAGCTTTGGTGGACTGGAGTCCACTTCATCTGACACATGAAATGCTATGCTGAGTTACAAGGATGGAAGGTGTGGTAAGGAATTGTAAACTGAGGTCAGGGAAATGAAATGCACTGGGCATTTACAAAAGAGGTGGTCTTTGCATTGGTGTACTGATCAACACAGTAATAAAAACAACCTTTTTGTCCCAGTGCAAGCTGTTGAAAATGAGTTGAACATTGTGATGAATTGTAGTTCAGCTGTTTCACGTTGCAATCTGCCTTGACACCTTGTGGAGGATTGGAAATGTCCTCCCACTAGTTTTTGAATATTGCCATTTCTGATAGATTTGTCTCCATTTATTCCTTTGCATAGAGACTGGACTGTCTGTCCTATGTAGAATGCAAGAAGGCATTACTGGCAAATAATAGCATAGAAGGTGAGTAGGAAGTGGGCACCAATAGGTCCTTTAATAATGGTACCTGAATAGATATGGAGACAGACTTGGCATGTGAGTCTGCCACAGGGTCTTGTTCCTCTGTGCAGATCTCTTACATGATTGATGGCAAGTAGCTGTTTTAAGTTGCTTTCTAAGCAAGTACAGGCCTATCACCCAATGCCTATGAGAGACAATTGTCATTGTCTAGTATGAACTGTAGACTACTGATATGTTTTGAGTGGGTTTTTTAGCTGGGAACTCTAGGTGACAAAAAGTGCTGTTCTATTTTTCTTGTGGGTCTAGCCTGTAATTGATTAGTCCTAGGCACCAGTCTGGCCCAGTTGATGTGTTCTTTCAGTTAGTTGGCTGGTTATTGCAGTTTGAGAAATGTCAGATTTATATTCTTAACTTGTGAATCGCTCTTCAAGTCTGAGCAAAGATGGTTGCATCATAGGGCTTGACTGCAGGCATTGGATTTTGCAGTGTGTTCTAGGTGGAAACTGGAAGCATGTAAGTATTTGTAATGGTCAGCAGATTTTCGATATATGTAGTTGCACAGTAGTGGACAGAGAGTGAACCTGTTGTGTGGATTGGCCTAGGATCAAGTTGATCATGGGATTAAAACTGTTGGACTCCTGGTGAAACTTCACTATGGCCTCCTATCTATCAGTCCAGATAGTAAAGATGCAGTTTGTGCTAATGAAGATAGCTTGGAAAGAAAAGAACAGAACTGATATGGAACAGCCTGCAACAAATATACGAGAATATTGCTGGCTGCTCTTTGCAATGCTATGAACCAAGAAGCACAGTATGGCATCTACATATACAAGGAAATCATGTTCATATAGAAATCAGAGCTTTTCTAATTTTTGTAAAAGTAAATCTCAAACAGTAGGAGGAAGGTATCAAATTCCCCAAACACTGCCACAGTGCCACATACTATCAAAACCATTTTTGGGAGACCAAATTTACCAGCAATTTTTGTCATGACATTTTCTTTTTAGAGAAGTAACAATGGCAAAATCACAGAGGAGCCAATGTAACACTAAGTAAGGTGAAAAATTTACTCTCCCACCCTCGCAAACCGCTCCTGTAATTATGTAAATTTTCTTTCCAAAGGACACGGAAATTTGAGAATCAAATAACCTTCAGTTTAGGAAAAGACTAAAGCGTCTTAGAAATTCAGTCAAGCAGACAAAAGCATGGAAAGTGTATGAAAGTTCTTGCCTTAACTTTTGTGCCACGTAAGCAAATTAAGATATACAGTCTTATTGTGTTGTTCTACAAGGCAAGTTCCACGCACTTATACTTTCCCTTGACCTTTCGACTCCATTTGCCTTCCCCTGCAGTTGGAGGCAACAGTGAAGCTGAGGTAAATGCGATGTCAATGTTTAACAAGACATATGCTTATAAATTCTGAACTTTAACTCTGACAGCCACATTCTTGAAAAGTTTGTCTTCTGCTACGTGTGTTGAACCAAAAGTAAAAACAGGGAAGTAACTGTTCAGCATTATCAGAACATCACTTGCTCCATTCTGGCTGTAAATTATAAAAGGCTAACCTCTTGCGAAACTCAAAACTATGTGTGTTTACTTATAAGCAGAACTTAACCACCACCTTTCTCCTGAAAACGTCTAGCCTGATGAACATAGGGATACTTGTCCTAATGCCCAGTTGCCTCTAGCTTTGAGATGCTTTTTACAAGTTGCATCTATCAACCTTGTATACAGCCTACCATTACTAATGTGTGCTATTTTCTCTGATCCAAAAGAAAACAAGGAAAGCTAGTATGCAGTACATTAGTGCCCCACTGCCCTTGTTGCCAACGCTTCAATGTTGCTCTCAACATGCAAAGGGGAAAATATTGGGGCTGAAAAACTAAGGGAAAATGTGCATTCATGGAGCATAACTTGTAAGCACACATAATATACGCACCTGCATAATGTGTTTAGCTTATGTTAAAATGTCCATTTATTTATTTTGGTGCATAAGTGTCCTAACTTTCCTCTAAAACTGAAGGTGCTTTGATGCTAGAATGTATGTTCTAGTGTCATATATGTTCTGTTAGGGGAAAACATTTAACCAGGTATAAGTCATTAGAGCAGTATTAAGGAGAAAAACGATCAAACACTAGAATTGGTGAATAAAATTAAATATTTCAAGAAAAAAAATCTCCCGTTAAATATATATATATATATATATATACACACAGAAAGTTTTATGAACTTTTCATATTGTATTTTGTATTTGTGTTTTTAAATTGTTGGTTGTTTTATTATGCTCTTCATGGTTTTAATTTTTGAGAGCTTCGGCTATTGGGCGGTATAGAAATGAAATGAAATGAAATAAATAAATAAATAAGTTGATCAGTTCTAAAGCACACAATGTTTTGCACTTTCCATCTTTTATGTCCTGTACTTTGTTCTGTGACGATTATTTTGAATTGCTGCAGTTAAATAGAAAAGGCTATCAGTTAACAAACCTAAACTAAGATGGCTTATGAGCAAAGTGCACCTATTTTTAAATGGGCATCAATCTAAAGTCGATCACATATAGTTCACTGAGCTCCATTGACAACTAAGCAGAGCGGACGTACAAGTGACAATGCCGTGCAAAACATTTACTTGCTAAACCATTGCTGGGAACTCCACCTCACTGACACCCATATGAATGCACCCATAAAGAGGTTTTTTGAGGGTGGGGGAATTGCATAAAGGACACTGAGTGGAGAAGCAGAAGGCCTGCAGTCAGCATCATGCTATGGTATATATATACCACAGGAAACTGACTATTTTGCAGGGGTCTTTTGCAGCCATCTGTAAATTGAGGTTACTGACATACTTAATAAGCTGTTACACGCAACAGTTTCCAGACTGAGTATATTCTCTACAATTTTCCTTCCTTGCCCATATTCTGTTTTTTTTTAAAAAAATAACAACAAACCTCAATGCCTGTGTTTCCCACTATGCTGTTAGAAGCTGATGTGGAAGGAAGATGGAAATCCTTGAAATTATGCTGCAGTGATCGCCTTTCTGCATCTGGCACAGAAGCAGGAGGAGATGATTCAGGAGTGACTCATACATCTTCTTTTTTTGCTTTCGCAAAGTGTCTCGTGCAAAAGGGCAACTGGCATATGCCCATGATGAAGCTCTCAATAGGAGTAGTTTGTGCGTCTCCCCATGGGGAAGGTTTGAGTTCTGTAGTAAAGTGTGCAAAAGACAAGCTTGTTCAGACATGTTTATTTGGAGTTGCAGTTAGAAAGCAGAACTAAAACTGCATAATGTATCAAGTGCCTTCTTCAAAGATTTTTCTTGTTCTACACTTCAGTGCAGGGCTGGGAAACCATTGCCATCCCAAGGATTGAATTGGCTCTGGGCAAGCATGATGGAGCGAGGCAAGGAACACGCCACCAGTGGGCAGGGCCACATCCCAAAGTTCTAGATTGTGGCTCCCAGTGTGATTGCCCAGATCTCCCTCTCGCTCACATGCATGTGGACCACCCAGAGAGCTTCGGCTATTGGGAGGTATAAAAATGCAATAAATAAATAAAGTCTGTACACGCGCGTGCGCACACACACTTTTTAAAAAAATGCCCCCACCATGCTGCAATTGGCATCAATGTAGGCTTTTAAAAAGCCTGATGGCACTGGAGGGTTGGAGGAAGGGGTAATTTTTCAAGCCAGGGGTCAGTGTTGGGGAGGGTTAGCCCTCCCATCCCCAGCAGTACTCCCTCAAAAGATTAGATTCATCCTTCTCTTACTGGTTCCTAGGCCACTTTTCTGTTCTCTGTCTATTCTTCTGTTCCTCGCATTTGATGGACTTTAAACTACCTAGTGACATGAAAAGCAGATCTTTGTTTCTTTTTGCTGTTTGGGGTGTTAAGTCACATTTTCTGAAGTCCGTGTATTAGCAGACAATCAATGTCTTATTGTAAACATCAGGTAGGGAACAAAGAATGACATGAGAGCTGCTAAATAGTTAAGCTTCTGTTTTTATTTACCAATATGTTGCCAATTCTCCATTTGCAAAGTAATTAACACCAACACTGATCTTAAGCCAACTTAATTATAGGGATATGAGGTATGCAGTAACTGGGTGTCTGGGTCATGACCGTGTTGAAGCAAAAATAAAACTTGTTAAGTAGTTCACTGGTAGAACTTCTCTGGTGGAACACAGTACCATAAGATGTTGTGATAACCTCAAAAGGGGATTAGAGATATTCACAGGGAGAATTAGGCTGGCATTGGCTGCTAGTCATGATAGCTACATGCTGCCTCCAGGATCAGAGGTACCAGGAGAGGGCTATTTCCCTCATGTTCTGCTTGTGAACTTTTCATAGGCATCCGCTTGGTCATTGTGATGCTAAGCAAGATAGGCTTTGTTCTGATCCAGCAGGGCTCCTATGTTCTTACCATGGAAGTTGAGGAGTCCTCTTATTTTATTAAATTGATTGATTGATTATTTTTATTAAATTTATATACTGCCCCATAGCCAAAGCTCTCTGGGCAGTTTATAAAAGTTAAAAACAGTGGACATTAAAAAAGTATACGAAATTTTAAACCATCAAAAAATATAAAAACAACAGTATAAAACAGTATCTATTTTAAACAACAACAGTTCTGGGGTACATTAAAAAACAAACTTAGCATGTTTTTAAATGCCTGGGAGAAGAGAAAGGTCTTGACCTTTCTCTTTATTGTGGGGTTTGAAAAAACAATACTGTTTTCAGTAACCATACAACTGAATAGAATCATAGAATAGTAGAGTTGGAAGGGGTTTAAAAGGCCATCGAATCCACCCTAAAGCATACCTGACAGATGGTTGTCCAGCTGCCTCTTGAATGCCTCTACTGTGGGAGAGCCCACAACCTCCCTAGGTAACTGGTTCCATTGTCGTACTGCTCTAACAGTCAGGAAGTTTTTCCAGATCTCCAGCTGGAATCTGACTTTCTGTAACTTCAGCCTGTTATTCCGTGTCCTGCATTCTGGGAGGATCGAGAAGAGCGTTTTGGATTTTTTTTTTAATAAATTGAGTCAAATGAATGACAGACCATAATGAACAGTGTAGTGCTGACTAAAGGTGTTCACTCGCCTGGATTACCATACCTAGTGGAAAAAGACAACTAAAGGCTGAAAAATGTGAAGAATGACAAGGAAATTGTGAGCCCAATATACACAAGACAAAAAAAATTGAGCAGGCTCATTCTGGATTCAGAGGTAAAATTACATAGTCTCATGAAATGTGCCCAAGTTTTAAGTGACTCCATGTCCTGCTGCTGAAGACCAGAAGCAGGAAGATAAGTTATGACGTATAACATGGCATGTCTCTAGTGCCAAGACTGCTCCCAGGCACAGGCAGAATTTGAGAGTATGGTCACTAATAATTAAGCCTGTGCTGCTCAGGTTTTGCAGTCTATTTCAAAACTGAATCATTATTGGTGCAATGTTCCCTAATGTATGTGGCTTTTTTCCTAATTGTGTAATCATAATGGAGGTGTTGAGACTTACACATTTCTGTGTAAGGATGATGCTTCTGTTCCAAATTACTCATCAGAAAATCCTTGGAATAAAGACTGCTCTTGCACATTGAGAAAAGGGATGTGGTACAGTCTTCCTGGGACTTGTACCACTTCACAAAGGAATTGGGAATGATACGTTTGAGTGGCACCACATCAAAAATTCCTGTTTGTGGTAAGCCACAATGTCAGGAGGAAGAGATCTACTCTAGCCTTCTCTCAATGGTAGTAGTTTTCTGTATGGGCTTTGCAGGGGAACATTCAAAATGCGATCTCCCATCAGTGGAGAAGTATAATGCCAGGAATGATGCACCATGTGCTTTTTCTAAGGAGACAAATCATTCCTGAGTCTGTTTTTCAGTTGGCTGCAGGTACTATTTATAATTCATATGCGAGCAGCCCACAAATAAGGTGGTTTATTTTAAAATGTTTTTGAAATGTTTATCCTGAATATAGTCATATGCACCATTCATTTTATATGCACATATTTGGTAAACCTAAATTTGCAAATTGACAGCAAATTACTGTTTTGATCTCTCCAGGCAATTTACAACTGAAACATTGACAGGGGTAGTACTGACAAACAGTTGTATATAAATATAAATAAATAAAATTGGAATAATAGTGCATGTAAGGTTTGCCTGCATTTTTGTTGTTTTGTTTTTAAGTAGGAGAAAGTTCTTTGGTTCAATCAGTTCTTTCTTTTTTTCTCTTTCTCTTTTCAAAAAATGGAACATGAAGTTCCATGGTAAGCAAATTCTGTAATGCCAGTAAAAGCAAAGAAGTTATACAAATGTGATACAAATATGATGGTGATGATGATGCATTCAAAAGTGGACCAAATGGACCAGATCATGGTAGACTATACAGAAGCTCAACTCTCTCGTCACTCTCGTAACTAGTAGGGTTGGCGTTCAAGAGGGCTCCTTTCGCATGCACTGTGCAAAAGGAAAACTCTGTAGTTTGAAGAGACTCAGCCTTGTATGCTGATAGCATGCTGCTTTTTGTAAATGGCTCTTCAACTTCAATCCCAACCTTTATAACACAGGTTCAGAAGTATGGTTACTTCTCAGGGTAGTACACTACAAATTGGACCAAATCCAAATTGATGCTGCTAGGAAAAATATGCTCCAGGCCCTCTTCCTGCCCTGTAACTTCAAAGGGCCTATAGCACCTTTGACTTCCCTAGATATTAAAGCACCTAGGACCACCTCATCCATCTATCTATCAATCATCTATCTATCATCTATCTATCACACATACTATGTCATATGTATTGTTGCCTTCAGTGTTCCCTGTGTCACTGAAAATATTGACGTGAGAAAGTATGGATATAATTCCCCAATGCTCTTGCTAGTGATTGACACTGGCATTTTCGTGCCACTTATGTCAGAGAGTAATCGGAAGGCTGCACTTCACCAGTCCATTTTCATTCTTCAGGGAAAAAAAGCAACAAATCAAACTATTGGAAGGGTAATCAATTTGTTGTTGGTGATGGGACGGCAGGCACTGGATTTCTTTAATTGAATTCTTACTGACAGTGGAATTGGCGCAATCAGTTTAAGTGACTCAGTTTGCAGGAATGAATCACCAACGACGATTTGTAGATTTTTGCTAAGCAATGCCTTGTTTGCCCAAGTTTAATCAGAATGTGTTGAGAAATGAGAGCATATTATTCAAGCTGCCAGTAATTAAAATGTATAGAAATGTAATAAATAAATAAACAAATAAAACCTTCCCAGCCTACAGTTTATAAGAGCAACATACAGTATGTGCTTTACAACAGAGTGACAGAAGAGACACACCTTTCCTTTGCAGCGACTTTGAGAATATAATTTTATATGGCTAACAATAAACAAGGTTATGTATACTCTGCATTTTTTAAAGTATAAAATTGTAAAGTGGTCTTATATGCCAAGGAACACTTACTTTAGCATTGCCACAAACTTTAAAATGAATCTTGCCGCATGCTCCATGGGGACGTCCATCTGGCCCTATCAGTATTGGTCTTCCATTGGCTGGTTAACACACACACACACAAGCATGACAGTTCTGCAAAGCCTGTTGAGTGTGGCCAGGGTGACCATATGAAAAGGAGGACAGGGCTCTTGTATCTTTAACAGTTGTGATGAAGAGGGAATCTCAGCTGGTGTCATTTGTATGCATGAAGCAGCTGGTGAAATTCCCTCTTCATCACAACAGTTGAAGCTGCAAGAGCCTTGCCTTCCTGACCAGATACAAGAGAGACCAGAGACACCTCTTCATCACAGCTGTTAAAGATCCTCCTTTTCATATGGTCACCCTATAGCTGCTACTTTGGGTGTTTCATTCTGATTGATGTGCTCCTATTGCAGTTAGTTGGTTTTTACTTCAGTTCTGTTGCTTTGGAATTACTGACATTTTGTTACGAAAGTTGCTTATTTGCTGTCTTGTTGCAGTGGAGGCTGTTGGCTCCGATGTCAGTGGTTGGTGAATCTGCTCTGGGTTTCAGTCAGAACTCTAAAGGTGCTATCAAGTTCTGACTGAAACCTGGAGTGGATTTGCCGTCCCACTGACACTGGAACCACCAGCCTCCACTGTCTTGATGTTTCAATATTGTTTTGAATTGTTTATCTGTTGGTTGATTTGACTTTGATTCCAGGGAAAAGTGGTTTTTCTTTTTTTAAAAGAACAACGTAAGGGCGAGGAACTTCCTCTTTCTCATTCTTCTTCCTGGTTTTATCTCCTCCTCCTCCTAGTCTCTAGAATGTAGTGAAACCTGAGTTTTAGTGGTTTTTCAACTCTTGCACACAATACACACACCACTGGTTTCAGTGACCAAAACCTTAGGTTGAGAACTTAAAAAGCGAAGCCTCTGTATTGCAAAGGGTTTCAAAATGGAATCAGCCATCCGTTACCTGGGCTCTGGCAGGTAATATGCATTTCACATAGCAAAGCATCCGAAGAAGAGATTCACCAGGGATGAAGAGAGAATTTAATTTTCTGGGAGATTTGAGTCCTGTCTTTTTACAGAGGAACTATAAAATTAACAGATGGTATCCATTCCCTGGAGAGTGGGAGGGATCAAAGGATAGCTGACAAGCCTTTAAAGAAGTGGTAAGAGAACAGGCTTATGAAAAGCAACCAGTAATGGAGAAAGGAAAAAATGAGGCCATGTCTACACCAAAATAACAAATCCTACTAATGGGATTCATATTTCTAATGGTAGTGTGGAGGCAGCTTCCAAAGACAGAATCCCCCACACCTGTGAAGAAGGCCAGAGCAAGGAAAAAGGTGTTTTTGGCTCCTGCAGGCAGGGCTGGCGAAGACATTTTGCTACCTGAGGTAAAGGACAAGGTGACATATTGCCCCCCTACCCACCTAGTCTTCCATGTACAGAAGCCAACTAGAGTGGCAGTTGAATCGTACTTCAATACTGGCAGCGTTCTCCACCAAGCCTGATGCTAGTTTAGGGGCACAGGGCAGGATGTGGTGGTATTTAGGGGCACAGGGAAGGATGTGGTGGTATGGCTGTGGTATTGAGTAGCTCTGTTCTCCTAATACCTCACCGTTATTCTCTACTCAACCAACATCCACTGCCTGAGGTCTCACTCAAAAGGTAGGGCTGGCTCCACAGACAGGAACACACAAGGAAATTAACCAAACACACATATAAAGCTGGGGATGAGGCCTTAAAACAGCTGGAGCAATTCAGATTAAGAGAACAATCCTATTATAGCCCCAGACAGGACCCCAGGGGCCAAAGAATGCAGTGTATCTCCGTCTGCTGAGGGCCTTCTATATGCAGCCACAAAGTTATATGACACAGCCCCAGATTCACAGCCACTGTGGGGCTTTCTAGTGAAGATGCGCTTTGAAAAAGTTAGGGCCTTACCCGACTTTTTCAGTGAGAGCGAGGTCAGTTGCAGCTCTTCCACCATCTAACCTTGCTCTGAGACTGATCCGGGGAGCAGTCCTGGTGCAAGGCGACCAGCGATTGGCTGCCGGAAACCAGGAAGAGGGTGGTGGGTGGGTGCTTCTGGTACCCGGATGAGCCGCACACACCCGTGCTCCCTCCTTTGCCTTGGGATTACCTGAGGCCACCCCAAATAAGGGAAACTGTGGGGTTTGGGGGGAAGGCAGTGCCAACTTGTGTAGCAGGGCTGTGATGGTGCAATCTATCCAACAGCTTCTCAACCCCCAGCTATTCCTTTATCTCTGGGAAACATAAATGCTTTCAAGAGCATGTCTAAATGTTTCCCTTCCATTGCTGACAGTGAGAGGGACTGGGTTTTTTCCCTTTGGCCACAGAGAAAAAATACAGGAAGCCTCACCTCCTACCGGAGCATAGAATGCAGTGGAAATCTGGCCAATATAAGCCATTTTCCTTATATCTCTGCAACAATCCTAAACATGCTTACTGGGAAGAAAGTTGCACTAAAATCAGGCATTAAAGGCACAATCCTATACATGTTTAGGCAGAAAAAGGTCCTACAATTTCCAGGGAATGCTGGAAGGACTTTTTTAGTTTATTCATTTATTTACAACATTTGTATACTGCTCTATATCTAAAATAGATTCTGGAGCAGTGAACATTAGAAGTAAAATAGTAAAGATGAAAAGATAAAAACACCATATTTTTAAAAAATCTGTCTAAATGTGCATAAGTTTATGCCTGAAATGATTTTATTTTATTGTTAATCAGAATTAGCTGCACACTTTATTTCTTACAACCTAAAAATAATTTTCGGGGGGCGTAAGTGTAAGATGAGATTTTAAATTTAGAACAATAGTGTGCCTTAGCTGTGGCTTGCAGCATAGTCTCCAAACTGTCAAAAATCACTCATTTTGAAGCTAGCGTCAGAGGAGTTTTCCTTTCTTGCTCTTTCCATTTTGTTTTTCTTTATTGGAGTTGCTGTATTCCACCAGGCCTAAGAGAAACTGTACTTTCTGGCCCATTGGAGACGTTCTGTCGCTCTGGTTCGCAAAACCATTCAGCCTTATTATAACCCATTTTCTCAATGGAACACTTCACAGTATTGTGTTCTGTATTGGACTTTGTCCACAAGCTTCATTAGAAATAGTTTATTTTCCAACTTTGGCATGTTATGAATGGCCCTTTACCTTTTTAGCATCTGGTATCAAGTGTTCTCTGCTTAGGCAAATGATACTTACAAAGGAGCCTGCTGCATTCAGCCATGCTTTGAATAGTTTTGCTTTAGCTCAGTTTCAAGTTTAAGCTTCTATGGCATGTTGTTGTTTTATGCTATAAACTACTCAAATGTCATGCGATATCATCTCCAGTTTGCACATTTCTTGGAAAACCTCGCATGCAGATGACCTGTCAAAGACAGATCTTTTTTCAATCAAGAATATGTACAGGGTGTTTTAAATATGCCGTAAAAAGTTTCTGGGCTCATTCCAACTGTCTTTCCCAGCATCACAATCTAGGAAGAACTAGCTTCCTGTTGCACTAGCAGCAACATAGGCTACCACCCAATGCTAAACAGCCAAACTCTCATTGATAATATCAATCATTTCCCCGCTTTTATTTCTCTCTTGTTCGTTTGGGTTTTATCTTGAATGTTACAGCTATTTTTCAGAATGACGGCATGCCTCTATAATTTTCTCATATTCCAATGGTTTCAAAAGTGCTGTTCCAGGAAACCCCAGATTTCCTAAATGTGAAGGCCAGTAATGGCATGAAGTGGAAATGTGTCCTTTTATACAGGACACTCCTCTGTTTGAAAGGCTGCCAGAAGACTGTTCTCTATTTTGAAGACATCCTCTCTTTGAGGGACTGTCCAGCCCAATTCTGGTTTAAACAAACCATCAGAAGAAAAGATCTAGGCCTTGAAGGTTCCCATCAACTGCACCTGGACAGTAGACTGAGCAAGGCACCTGGTTGCAATCTTCCACACTACGGTGAGAGGTATTGCATTTCTATATAAATAATAATTTTAAATTTGAATCTATAATATAAATTAGCATATGAGTTTTATGCAAATAGATGTCTTCTCTATCCTTTTTTGATATGCATATCCTCTGTTTGGTAATTCAGAAGTGACTGCCCTAATGACAACTACCTTTCCTGAAAGTTACCTTGTCCTCCATTATTGTTCTTCCTCTGCCATGTGCAACCACAGGAGAGTATGGTGTACATTCTAGGCTGCACGGTTGGTTGTAGGATGGCCATGTGTTTTACTTTACAGAGGACAGCCCTGTTTGAAGCTGTCCTCTCTTTGGAAAGCAGTCTATCAATGTATGAGGCAGAACTAGGTAGGATGGATGGAATACCAGTCAGGAATAGTAGCTCAAGAGGCAAAGATGGAAGCCACACATTGAGGGAATAACTATGACTCATCACCATAATGCAGAGTCAGAGCTGTGCAGTAGGGAGAAGTTGGAAGCATGTTTAACTTTATTTCATAACTCCCGACTGGTTCTTTGGTGACTGCAAACACCACTTGAAACACAGTCCTAGCCCAATTTAAAGATAAAGAGACCCCTACGAAGGGAGCCAGCCTCTAACAGGGGTTAGGATTGCTCTGCCCACTGTATTACCTCAATTTAAGAACTGATGGTAAGAGCAGTTTGACAATGGTAACGGTTAACTAGAGGCATGATGGCTCTTCCTCATTGGAGGTCTTCAAACAGAGGCTTGATTTCCTGTATTGAGCAATGTTACAAAGCACCCTTCAATTCTCTGATGATTGAAATATAAATTCCTTTCCACTATGTCCATTACAAGACAATTCATTGGAATTAAAAACAAAACAAAAAAAACTCTAAATATTTTAAGATGGGAGGATAGGATTAGGCAAATTAACTGTAATTTTGAGTAATATGTCCCCATGTGTTAATATCATGGGAATTGCCAGCTTTTTACCAGTTGTAATATACTCATTTGGCATTTTTTAAAAAATTAAGTCAGGGATAAGTACTTTTTAAAGACATAATGGTACATTAGTTCACACACAAAAATATTTAATCCTCGGTCAGAAACGTTCCACAAATGTTGAACAGTAATCGTTCTACTTAAAAGCCAGAATGTTCAGAACACTGAATTCAAAAGTAGATACAAAGCTGCCCTCTGCTGGTGAATCTTTTGAAGTACGTCCTCCATGAGAGCATGAGGAAGAAGAAAAATGCCGATGGTTTGATTTATTTATTGGAATGTATACCCCACCTTTTCCTAAAGGCTCAGTCAAGGCAGCCTAATCCCAGTTCGCGAATACCCATCGAAATGGAATAATAGATTTCTATTGTTTCTTAAAGATACCCAAGCTTGAGTTTTTGTGAATTTTAACATATTTTAAAATATTTAAATGGTTTTAAATATTAAAAACATAAAAAAATAAATATGTAAACATTTTAAAATATTTATTTATTTAGAATATATGGTTTGATTGTTTAGATGCGGCACAGAGATTACATGGTTTAGACAAGGGGTGGTATATCCACCGGGGCCTTGTCAATTCTCTTCCACAAACAGCCAGGAATTCCATTGCGCAAGACCTATGCACAAAAGCCAGGAAAGCATCAATCAGTGCTTTGGGGGGGGGGGGGACCAGGGGATTGGGACTTCAGATGGGCTGCATTTGTTCCCCAGGCCTGAGGTGCTGAACCCTGGCTTTAACCGTGTATCTGAAAGCTTCATGTGCAATCAATTCCTAAGCATAGGTTTGCCTCATGCATTCAGAATGCAAATTCTGCATTAGCTTGTGTAGGGGGCATGTAAAGGCACATGGGTTGCCTCATCCCTTTCAGCTGTGCTCATTACAATAAAGTGAGACTGATATTGCTGATAACTTTACTCGCCCACTGTTGCTTTGTGGGCAGAGACTTTTGTTTCCTAGGTAGCCTGCAGGAGAGTTAATTGGGTTCCTGCTGTTTTGCCTTTAGTCAATGTATTTTAGCTGTCTGGAAGACATGAGCATTCACTGGCAGGATGTAGATTCACCTGGCTGATGCTTTACATTTCCATTGTGTAAGTTTCGAATTGCTTAAGGATCTGTATAAGACTTAAGGTGGCTACTTATGCATTGCCAAAAAAAGAGTGAATGTATACCCAAAAAGAGAACAAAAAAGAATACCAATTTCCAGAACATTTTCAAATGAGAATATGTTTGGGTGCAAATTTAGAAAAGATAACTATAAAAATGTAACACATCTCATCATAGTGGAGAAGACTGACTAGTTATGTTGCCTGCCCAATCTGCAGTGCAGGTGCTAACTGTTGATGTGCAGTTTCAAGGCCTCTCCTTCCATCTCATTCTTGACTTTAAACCAGATTTTGAAAGGACACCTTTTCAATTAGTGGATAACTTCAAATAGAGGACTGTCCCCTGGCAATTTTTCAAAACAGAGGACGTCCCTCTGTAAAGTAAGACATCTGGCCACCCTAATAAGACCTAGATGATAATAAGATATAATACTGTGATCTCGCTCTAGGACCATATTAGTCTTTTTTATTTTCTATATAATTATGTACACTACTATGGTAAGTATTGTACATATAATGTACTGATCTATGATAGTAATAATTTATCTAAGTAAGAGTTATTTTTTGTTATTACCACAGCTGTGTTATGAATCCACCAGTTCATAATAATTTCAACTATTAATAAATGTTCAACATGGCTGACGTTCTATGCTGCCATCAACACATTCCTTGTCTATAACCACTTTTGAGTGCAAGATCTGAACATCAATTGCATTGAAAAGGCCTTTTGAAAGAAGTATTACCGACTTTAGAGCAATTTCAAAATATTTTATTTAACAATAAACAAAGTGTATAAGCATTCAGCAACAAAGAAAAAATAAAACTGAAATATGTCAAGAGTTATATTAAGAAATTGTACATCTAATGAATAGGTGCAAGTAATGAGCCTTCTGTATCAGTTTGGGCTTAGGGTGACCATATGAAAAGGAGGACAGCGCTCCTGTATCTTTAACAGTTGCATAGAAAAGGGAATTTCAGCAGGTGTCATTTGTATATATGGAGAACCTGGTGAAATTTCCTCTTCATCACAAAAGTTAAAGCTGCAGGAGCTATACTAGAGTGACCAGATTTAAAAGAGGGCAGGGCACCTGCAGCTTTAATGGTGTGATGAAGAGGAAATTTCACCAGGTTCTCCTTATATACAAATGTCACCTGCAGAAATTCCCTTTTCAATTCTACTGTTAAAGATACAGGAGCCCTGTCCTCCTTTTCATATGGTCGCCTTAGGCTTGCAAAGCTATGTAGTTATTGCCACTATCATCTACTTCATAATTCCTCTTTGTAATTCTCTATTACCTGTGTTAAATGACTGAAATAATAATTTCTCCTGTTAGGACTTCCTTTGCAAAGCAGAACTTGTAGCAAACCTATGTGTTACAGGCTGGGTTTCTCTTTTTAAATCATATAATTTTAAATAATCAGAGGGATTTCTACTTAGAACATCAAAAATATAGGGAATGATAATCAACAACAAAACGTATGTATATCTTTTTTATATATATACCTCCCTTGTGCTGTAAGCTTTCATGCAGTAAATGAGAAGGAACTATTAGCAGAAGCCACTGATTGCATAAAGAGCCAGTCACTGAGCATAATAATTTCTCTTTATTAAGTTGAATTCATATGGCAGTGATTATAAACCTGCCTGGAGCAAAGGTTCATTTTATTATGGAGATTTTTTGACAATTTAATCTGGGGGAACTCAAGATGAAAGTGGAGCTTATTAGCACTGTGTGTCCTGAGAAAAGCAAATGAATAATAGCTTAGACTATCACAGTTTTCATCCCTAAGGGTCCCAAAGCACTTTCTGTATGGTTTGCAAATGTTTCCTCAGCCTTCATTTAAATGTGGCCACCTGTGGAGAGAGATATGGAAATAGAACAGCTAAGGCCTGGGTTCATATATAGAGGAGGAACCAGGGAGTAATCTATTATTAAAATAACAAGCACTTTGCCTTGAAAAGGGGGAAATTTTAGACTACAAGTTACACTTACATTTTCTAGTAGTGTCTTATTTGATAAGATAAGGTATAGTACATAATAGAGATAGCAAGCATAAAGGCCTATATTGAACTGCACTAATATTTAAGTAGCTAAGTAACCCTTTTCAAAGTACATTAACAGTGCTTCTACCACAGCAATTATTAACACAGCAATTATTAAGAACAATTATTAACACAGTCTGGGGGGGAAAACCTAACTTGCTTCCATTTGACAATCTTATAAGAATCTTAACAGGCATATATTGTTCTGATCATAATTTATTTCTCTCTCTCCTACTCATTTATCCAACAGTCTACAAGTCCAAGTAAGTCCAGGGTTTGTTTTGTATGGCTTCTATGTTGCTCATACACAACTGGTATTTAATAAGGATAATTACATTTGTGATGCCTCACACCAGTAGATGGTGCTATCGGGGATGTCAGTAAATATTTGATTTACTGTGACCCAGCCATGGTTAGTGTGCTTGTAGTAGTTTTAAATTGCTATGACCTAACAAATTCTGTTTCAAGTAAAATGTGTGATTTCATGCACATATAGTCCACAGTTAGGCAATAACTTTACTAGGACAACCAAAATGCCACAAAAGACAAACAGAACTGCAGAACTCTTCCCTCATGCTAGATGATACATTCAAGGTCTGCAGAACTCTTCTCTCATGTTAGATGATACATTCAAGGTCTGCAGAACTCTTCCCTCACGCTAGATGGTACAAGTAAGGGCTGGATGTGAGAGGGACAAAAAAGGCCAGATGTTATAGCCATGAGTTTTGCAGCTTAGACTTAGACCTGGTTCACAGAAAACAAGTTGAGTATGGATTATCACTGAATTGTGGGTTATTACGTGCAAAACCTGAATTATGCTTTAACGATGGGTTGCAAACCACAAACAATCCAGCGTTCACAACCCAAAAACAAACCATGGGTTCTCTTCCTGGGTTGTTCATAACTATAGTACAGGGTCTGCATGTAATGTCAACCCATGATTCAACAACAACCCATACTTAACCTATACTCCGGGTTGCTGTTATGTGCGAACCAGGACTCAGTTTCAAGATGGAGATCTCAGATTGAATGAAATAGTCACTTGCAGGTATCAGATTACACCTAGCACTCTGGGACAAAGAAACAATGGCTGGGCCTCCATTTCTGAAACCATAAAGGCCGGTTGTAACTCAAATCTTCCTCTTGCCTTGAATAAAACACACAGGTTTCTGGTAGGTGGAGAGCAGAAATAAAACATACTTGTCTTTATATTAGCAAATATTGGGAAGTATTGGTCAATATTTGTGTTGTATTGTGCAGTATTAGGGCTTGGTAGCCAGATATGCCCTCCTTGCCAGCTTATAATTGTTGTTCAAGGATAGTGCATCTTGTAGTTATAATACCCACCCAAAGAAGTGAAGAAATTTCTTGACAAGTCAAGACATATCAAGAACACCCTGAGATGAGGTAATGAATATGTCCTTAGTGCAATATTCATTTTTGCACACGGTATTTCCACCAATAGTGATTTTACAAATTAAGTTGTTTCACATACATTTTCTAGTTTAATGGACTCTATGCTCTCTTTGGCATATAGAGCAATCCTAGCGCTCAATATGCCCTTCTCTGTCTTTTCTATACGTGCATATCCATGAATAACTATATACCACTGATTTTCCCAAAACAGATATTATGTTAAACCTGTATTTAGCAGCTCTGTCTTAAAATCCAGATCTTAAAAGCGCCACCACCAATCCTCTTGGTTTTATTGTTTTTATGTACGTTGCCCTAGGGGCTTCAGCCGAAGGTCGATTCATAAATTTAATAAATAAATATAAAAATACATATTCCCCCTCCTGCTAGGATCCTGATCAAGGGACCTTTACCTACTTTAGAGTAAAAATGAAAAAGACAGAGCTGCTAGATATTTATTTAAAATAATGTCTATTTTGGTACACACTGTTCCATAAGTTTTCTTATATGCCTTGTCTCTATGTTCTCTTTTAGTCTAAGCATTCCAATTCCGCCATCTTGGAAATTGGAATGCTTACACTGATGGTGCTTAAATAAAATAATAATAATGGTTCTGCCATTAGCATATCATCTTATACACTGTGTTCCTCTTCAAATGTATTTGTATGTACATTTTTCCTACGTCTCTTCAAGCACTTTTCATTTGGTCCTGTATGCTTTTGACAAATTCTTCCTATACCTATTTAAAAAATCTAGCTCATTTACATTTCACTACCATTCCTAGAGGATAAATCGTCTTGAACTGGATGCTTCCCAGTTCCTGTTGGCTTTCCCCCAGAACTCAATTTAAAAGCTGCTCTGGATCTTTTTTGGTTTTAAATCCCCTTTACATTTGTGTGTGTGTGTGGGGAAATCCTACTGAAATTAAAAGCTGAAGCAATATAAAACGGCAAGTAATCATCTTGTGAAATATACAGAAAAACTATTTTTCATAAGAACAGTGCCATAAAATTAAATAACAAGTAAGGGCTGGGTCAAGATTTAAATGTGAACAACTGGGCTGATGTAAGTGGACTGCTTCCTTCTTCCGAGGGCGGCCCCTCCAGCCCCCTGAAAATGCTACACAGAGAATCAAGAGTCCCTGCTGAATGGCGTGAGCTGTGGTGATGATGGTGGGATACCCCAAAATCAGGCAGAAGCAAGACCTTTTGCAAGTGGCCTTTTTGCTCATGGAAGGTGCCGTCCTCTTACAGAAGGCAGATCCTGAATCCAGACTCTTGGTCAGCTATGGATTAGACTGAATCATGAACTTTACCTCCCACAACTCTGGAAAACCTACAATTCAAATACAACGGCGCCATCAATTGCTGCCAAAATAGGGTTGTGCCTACAATACTGCATGGAAGGTACATACAATAAGAAAGTACATTTCCCCCCTAAGAGCTATAAGTTTCTACAGCAAGGATGGGGAACCTCTGGCCTGCAGGCAAGATATAGCCCCATCTGGCCTACCAGCTTCTTCCTCAGCCCCTCCCCCTTCTACAAATGAAAAGCTCTTATCTCTGACGAGTATTTTATCGGAGATAAAAGTTTTCCCATGCTGTGCCTCAAGAAAGGGAGGTTTTGTCACTCTGCAGCAGGGCATGGCTCTTGCTTTTCCCTGCAGGACAAAGGAGGTGGTGCCTAGGGAAGAAGCTGCTGAGTGATTCAGGATGCAATTCTGGGAGTTGTAGGAATTTTTGCTATCCAAATCGTGCCCTCAGTCTGAGGCTTGTCCCGCTTACTTGTGATTAAATAGGTTGCTCATGCTTATTTTTGAGTAGATATACAGATTCTTGGTATTTGGATGCTATTTGAAAGTTCTGAGTGATTCAGTCCTGCTTACTTCTTCTGAGTAGGCTTAAAATCAGTAATAATCCTATTTTGGCCATGCCCACTTTGCCATTTGCTACACTACAGATGCAATGCAGTTCCAAAGAGCTTTCCTAGATTGGAATTCAACCCTTGGCTGAAAGATGTTTTCCACCCCTGTACTACAATACAATTGTCCCTGAGACTTGGCTCCTGGCATGCAATGCCCTTGCTCTACCCATTATTCAGCTTCAGATTATGATTAAATAATTAAATAAACAGTTAGTACTTACCTTCTCCTTGCCTAGTTGCTTAACCTGTCTGTCTGCTTAAGTGTTTTCCTTGATGCTTTATCATCTTGGACTCCTTTTCGTGCTGGTAGAACTGGGCTTCTTTGCAAGCTTGTTCTAAATGTATACGCCTGGCTAGTTTCTCACAACTTCTGTTGCTAGAAACTACTAGGTAAGGAAGATTATGTGAAAGGTGTTAAATGGGGAGGGCAAGTGGTTAGATGTGGTTAGAGAAGTTCATTTATGCAGACAAGGACATATAAGGCTTTAATATGGGTTTGAAAGGGGCAGTTATCTTGGGAGAATTATAAACTTCTCTGAACTCTCTTTAGCCCCTGATTTGTTTATGCATTCAAGGTCTGAATCAGAATTTGAAGCTGGTAAAAAGTCAACAAGATAATGTTCTCGGGCTTCTAACTCACTGCTCTTTTATCCCAGAAAAAAAGCCATGCAAACAATTTTTATTTATTTATTTATTGAACCTAGATCCTGCCTTTTCTGTGTTAGTGGCCAAGGTGGCTTAGAACAGCATCTACTGTAAAATATGCAATGAAAATATACATTTAAAAATAAACACAATACAAAATAATACAATGGGGTGGTGGCGTTGGAAAAAGATTTAAACCACCAAACAGAACAGAGCAGCAGTTAGTTTTGGGAAAGTAAAAATATCACAAGGCAACAGAACAAAAGTTCTGAACTCCCTGTCCAAAAGCCTGTAAGCAGAAGATAAGCTGGATATTATAGTTGGAATAATAATGATGTGTTAAAGGGTTTTACCTTTTAAGCTAGTAACAGACACAGTTCTTGTAGACTTTATTAGGTTAGAACTTTGCTGTGCAGTGAAGTATTGGGTTACACAGAGGCATGCTAGGACAAATAAGCAGCGGAAGGCCTTTAAACAACAGTACTATTGTTTCTCAGATAGGCAAAGTTCACCGTGATCTTGTTCATGTCTCTGGATAGTCAGCAAAAGTCCGCGGGGTGGTTCATACTACTGAAAAATGGCAAGTGCCTCACTTCTGAATACTGGTAATTCAAATAGCATTTGAAGTGGGGCTCATGAATGCCATCCACAGTTAAATTCATCAGCTCAGCTCCTGATGACTACATATAAGAACATAAGAAGAGCCATCCTGGATCAGACCATGCTGTTCACAGTGGCCAACAAGCTGTCCACAAGGAAACTCACACGCAGGACACGAGTGCAAGAGCACCTTCCCACCCATGTACCCCAGCAATTGTTAGACATAGGCATACTGCCCTTTACAGCCATGAGCATATAGGCATGAGGACTAATAGCCATTGATAGCCTTCTCCTGCAGGCACTTTTCTAGACTCCTTTTAAAGCCATTGTTGGCCATTATTATGTCTTGTGGTGGTGAATTCTATAGTTTAACTATGCACTGTGTGAAGAAGTACCCAGATCTCAATTCAAGTAGGATTCATGAGTCCCACTGAATGTGACATCAGAACCGCATGGTGCAGAAAATGCAGTTCAGAGCTAGTTCATACAATATTATTCCTCAGCTAGGGAATTTTGAAACCTGCAGATGTATATTCATATGAGAGGAGGGTACTATGCAACCATGGGTGGGCTTCTGGAATCCTAGCTCCCTCCAGGAATCCAACACCCTTTCCCTGACTGTCACTTAAAAAAGAGGAACTAACTCTATAGCCCCTTTATTTCTAGGCATTTGAAGAAATGTGTGCTGGCACTATCCTACTCAATTGCTTAGTAAGAAGTAAACCCTTTCCCACCTTCCAGTAAAATCCTGGCCAATTAGTATAAAGGCACTGGATTAGCAGAAAAACGCTAGGAACTTGTTATAAAATATTATAAAATTTAAATACATTTTATTAATTTTTAACACAAATGTCTTTAAACATATTAGGCTGCCTGAATTCTGAATGTGGCTATTCAGCATTAATTCTTTCTCTCCCTTCCCTGTAGTCTTAGGCCCTCTAACCACAACATTTCTGTCTGTACGCCTGTCTGTAGCTCACTTGAGTTTCCTCCTGCGAGGCTCTTTTCAAGTGTGCATGCAGATCATCTGATATAGCCAACCTTGACTACTGGCTGTGAAATGTGTGAACTGCTTCTGCTGAAAATCTCTACATTCGATGTGATGTGTGGTGATATGAATGTTCTATCTGTGAGAGCTCCATTCACAGATGTTGAATCTTCACTTGATACTGCAGTAATCCAATTATGAACATGCATATGGGTTCAGCACATTGTCTGAAGACACATGATTCAGCAATCTTACTGAAGCTAAGTGGGGGGGGCTGTCTATATGCTGTCTTTGCCCCAGGGCGGCTCTGAATCCACGCTGCATTGGTTATATGACACAGCTGATGATTTGGATCCACCTCAGGGCAAAGAGCCAAAGATAAGGAGCAGAAAAGTCAGGTATTTACCCTGACTTTTCCTGCCTGGGCGAAGTCACTATGTCTCTTCCCCATCTGTCCTCACTCAGGTGTTGCTCTGGTGGCCGTTCTCAGGTGAAAGGCGACCTACCATTTGTCACCGGAAACCATAGGAGAAGGAGGGGGTAGGCCTGGTGAGCCTAATGGCGCCCAGAAAGCCTGTGCTGCCTCCCTCCGTCTGGATAACTTGCCACCACCCCGCATCAGCAAAGCCACGGGGCTTGGCGGCAGAGCGGCGCCAACTCAATGCTGTGAAGACAGGGTCTGGGTCTGGTTAGTACTAGAGGTCTGACTACAGCCATTTGAGCATTCAACTTACTTTGTATGTGATCACATGCGCTGGGCTGTAGCACATAACTCCACCCCTGACGTCATTTGATCCCTCCTGTTGGTGTCCATGTGTTGAGCCTGAATGTCTGCAGAGAGGAAGCCTCTGTATACATGCTGTACACACGGAGGCCTCCATACAAACCACAATCCTGTCATACACAGAGCATTAAATACCCCAAATGGGGTTTATCTGGATTTCCCAGGTATGCCTTCTTGACTTCTATCATCGAAGAAGGGGGAGATAAAATAAAATAAATATGTGAACCAGTGCAATGCTGCACTGTTTACATTGTAGGAATGAAAATGTTGAGGGGTATAGGCTGACCTCCTTAGGGGTAGAAGTTCCTGACTAAAGGAAAACTTTCAGGAAAACACAATCAAGAAACCTACAAGTGTCAAGTCATGTTCCCTAAGGGCCAGAGAACTTATTGTAGAGCTGACAGTGAGGCCCTGAGAAGCAAGACCTGAAGAGTACAAATTATAATGAAATTCTCAACAAGCTGAGATGTAAAGATAAAGCACCAAACTATTATTTTTTCATACCTTGGCAGATAGTCACTGCTTTATAGCATTAAGTGTCAAGGCATGCATCCCTTTCAAATCATGTGTCTCGGGAGTATCTATCAAGGAATAGAGTAAGAAACTGCCCGTTTTTACATAGAATTATGTGTATAAATCATGATTGACAGACATTTTTTGCAAGTTCATCGTAAAACAGCATCCACTGAAAGTTTAATCTAGGTGAAACACAGCTAGTCCAAATTATTCCTCTTCTGATAGCCACTTTTGTTGAAAGGGCCCTATTTGTTGGAGTCATTGTTTTCAGTTATGCCATCTTTGGTATGTAATTAATATGGCAAATTTATATTAATCTTATTCTACATGCTACAGTGAGTAATGGCTCATGTGAGCTCTTAAAATGTTCAAGATAACCAGCAAGATATTGTATGAACTGCCTCATCTCAAACACCAGTGCATTTCTACATCTCTACCAGTGTAGTGTAATGGTTAGTGTTGGACTGAGACACCCAGATTCAAAATTCCGCTCAGTCATTAAATTCACTGGATGACACTGAATTAGTCACAGTCTGTCAGTGTAACCTACCTCACAGGGTTGTTGTGAGAAAATTATGTAAGTCACTGTGAACTTCTTGGAGGAAAGATGGAATTTAATTTAACAACGAAATTAAAAACACGAGGTCAGATTACCTATGGGAAAAAACACTTCAGTATACATGTGTTTACACAAGGCACAAGGCCTCCATGGGACCTTGCATTCCCAACTGCATGTACCATCCTATTTCTGACTGTTCATTAAAGCCTTAACAGTTTGTATTTAGGGGAAGAGTTTCCCCCACCTCTTTCCGGAGATTGCAAGCAACTTTGGTCCGTTTTCTCAAGGACAAAATAAACAATATACTGTTCCAGAACAGGCCTGCAGAACAAACGAAGCATGCCCGCTGGGGAAACCCTCCCGAAGCCCAACGAAATGGAGGAGACGGAGGGGGGAAAGGAGAGAAAGCGAGGACCGCCTGTTATTTCCATACGAGCATAAATACGGACGATTTGGGGTGAGGGGCGAATCACATGGGCGCTCCCGGTTTCCTCTGCCCTTGGGTTGCCCTCAATTCTCCTCCACACTCGGCTCCGGAATTTGGAGTTGCTGCGTCGGAGCCACTTCTGCCCGGGGCCTGATTTCCTTGCCACTCCCCTGAAAAGTACAATCCCCACCTTTTCGCCGGTCTCTCGCTCACCCGGTCCGGCCTCGGCTCTATCGATCAGATAATAGGGTTGCTGCCACCGCCGCTGCCGCCGCCTCCTGTTCGAAAGTGCTGCAGTGTCTCCGGCTGGCCGCTGCTGACCTGCATTGCTGTAGAAACGCGCAGGCACCCACAGAGCCGGCAGCCTGCAAGCCAGGAGAGGGAAAGCGAGGCCGGGAAAGGAGCCGGCGGCGGGACGACAAGCCACCTGACCTGCCCGCCGGCCGCGCACATTCCAAAACCGGCCCGTTCCTAATAAAGCGATGGGGCTTGGACACTGTCTCCCGGCGCTTCTCTCCCTATAAATACTCGCCCTGCAACGAAAGCAAGCTTTGGTAGCTCGCTTCTGTTCTGCCTACCCCAGACAAGGACCGGCAAAAAAGCAGCGGCGGCAAGAGCCAAGGCAACGGAGCCTCGGGCGAGGAGCACCCTTCCTCCAGCCTCACTAAACCAGCGAGATGCCCCGAGTCGATGCAGATCTCAAACTGGACTTTAAAGATGTCTTGGTTAGACCTAAACGAAGCAGCCTCAAAAGCAGAGCAGAGGTGGGGGCATTTCCAAACAAGCATGCTCCCTCCCCCCGCCGCGCTTAATACTTCGCATCTAACCTCTTTTCTCTTTATTTGCATTTCCCCGGCTAACAGATTAATCGTCCTGTCCTTCCCGTCTCTTGTCTTTTCTTCCCTAACCCCAAATATAACAATCCAGATCTTTCCATTTATGATCTCATAGGTGGGTTTGGTTCTTGTGCATTAGCTAAAGACACACTACAGGGAGTGTTTTCATCCATCCATTCAATTTATTTAATTTTCGCTTCGCCCTTTGCAGAATGAGATCCAAGGAAGGGTCCCTTGCATAATCCTTTTTATAGTGAACTTATCAAAGACGGGTCATTCTCCCTTCTCTCTTGAACGGGTCCACTCGGTCCGGCTGGTGCATCTGCGGGAGTTTTTGTCTTATATTTGCAAGAAACCAGAATGGGTTGGGCAGCATTGTGCTCGGATTTGTTTGTAGAGGCGCGGATAAACTAATGGCATGGCACATCATCTTGCAAGCTAATGGGTGGACTGGAGCGGGGCCGATGGCTTCAAGTTACAAATCACAGGCCTGCGGTTTTGAGTGAAGGCAGGGAAGATAATACCAGAGAGAAGCGGTTTTGTGAGGACAGGGCAGGTCAGGTGTCCTGAATACACACTCAACAGAGGAAGGGTGGACAAGGTCTGAATTTTTATAGATTGGCTGCATCCAAATAAAAAGATTCTTTTTGTGACTAGCAGAACTATTCACTGTGTGTGTGAAGCATTTGTATATTTATGGCTGAAGTGGGATCTTCAACAACCTTGAAAATATATTTAGATTTTTGATTAAATAATCAGTGCACTTAAATTTTACATATATGGATGTTGAAGATCCATAGTATCTAGGCCATAGAAGTAATAGTTTTATCTATGCATTTATTTAATTTCTATACTGCCCAATTGTCAAAGCTCTATGGGGAGTTCACAAAGTAAAGTTTAAAACTGTATAATATAAAAATAAAACATAATGTAAAATCCTAAAAAAGTTTAAAACAGCAACAGAATAAAACCAAAGTAAAACAAGTGACACTGCAACATCTAAAAAACACTAGGACAATGTTTTCAAAATTGAATGACTGCATTAGGCCACATTGCAGTATTGTGTCCAGTTCTGGTACCACATTTTAAGAAAGGTGTTGACAAACTGGAGTGTCCAGAGAAGAGCAGCCAGGATGGTGGGGCCTGAACCAAGTCCTATGAGGAACAGTTGAAAGAGCTGTGTATGTTTAGCCTGAAGACAATATTAAGGGGAGACATGATAGCAGTCTTCAAATATTTGAAAGATTCTCATTTGGCAGATGGAGCAGAGTTGAAATCTGTTTCTCCAGAGGGTGCACTAGATTAGAACCAAGGGATGGAAATTTCCTAGAACCAGAATTTGTCTAAACATTAGGAAAACTTCCTAACACGGAGAACTGTTTGATAGTGGAACAGACTCGGGAGGTGATGGGTTGGATATATTCAATCAGGAATACTGTAGCTGCGTCCTGCGTTACAGATCTTTTGTTGGGCAGGGGTTTAGACTAAGTCAATATTTCCAACCTGGTGATCTCCAGATGGGTTGGACTACAACTCTAACACATCTGTTGGGCACCAGGTTGGGAAAACCTGGACTAGATCTCCGAGGTACCTTCCAACTGTATGCTAACTTCACAAATGAAGTCTTTTAAAGAGGGAATCAGGTCAATTGATGAAGATTGGGTCTATCAGTAATTGCTAACCATGTAGGTAAATAAAATCTAATCTATGTTCAGTGGAAGCATGTCGCAATTTGGTTGGTCACCGTGGGAGACAGAATATTGGTCTATATCAGTGGTTCCCAAACTTTTTCAGGTCACCGCCCCCTTGGTTCCACAAACTCATGCCCAGCGCCCCCCTACCATACACTATAAAAATCATTATTCAGAATAGTGGTTTTCAACGACCCACCAAGGAAGATAATAACAATAAAATTCAAAACAGTAACAATTAATTTAATACTTTATTCAAAATCCAATTGGTGTGCCCCGCCACGCTGGCTGCAAACAGAGGTGTTCGCTCTCTTTTCCCTCCCTCCCTCGGCAAGCCTGGGGCAGGTGCTTCCCATTTAGAGGGGATTCTAGGAGTTGAAGGACTTTTTTCTGTCTAAACATTCATAAAATTGTGCCTTTAACTTATCATGTCACACTAGCATGAATACAGGAATCAAATAGGATTTCCTTCTTCAGTGGAACACACTTACTTAGGAGTAAGCACCATTTTGTTATAGGAAAGAATTATGTATTTTAATTAAAATTTTAAAATAATTATCTGCCACCTGGTACAGAGTTTTCCTATGGAAAATCTGGCTGGGACTGAAGTAGAGGGGCACTAATTTTACTGTACTTATTGTCTTTAAATATGGTTAAATATCCCACAGTTACCTTGCTATTCTATTTCTACAATTCATTTTCTCCTGTCTTTTCTTCACCCTCTCTTCGTTTTTAGGCTGAATCCTATGCACATTTACTTCAGAGTAAGTTCTATTGAGCTCAGTGGGGCTTACTTCTGAGTAGACATACTTAGGATTGTGTTGCAGCTCTGTTTTTATGGTGACACAAGATGCACACATACCACATTTACCAAAAGAACGCTTGAAAAAAGGGGGTTGGACACCCTGAAATAAGCAAGGGCAGATAGGAATTGTTTCAGCAAGCATTCTGGAAAAATGTGCTGCTGAATCTTCTTTAGCCAGGAAGGACCTGGGGAATTGCAATTCTCTCTCCCTCCCCCTTTTCTTTTCTCTCCCAATCCTGTTGTAGTCCAGGTTTTTGGGGGGGTGGGAGCACACACAGAGACACACAGCATCTCTCTCTCTCTCTCTCTCCAACCCCGCTCCCTCCAAGCCCCCCCTCTCTCTTCAACCCCCCCTCCCCCCAAGCCTCACAATAGCTGCCGGGCTGATTACGACAGGAGGGCAGCAGCTCAGAGGGGAGATGGCCCCAATCTGCAACTCCTGACAAGGGAAGGGAGCCTGGTGATACCTTGCAGCAGCACAAGCAGTCCTGCTCCCCACCCAGCCTGCTGGCTGACTGCTGTTCTTGGCAGCTGCTCTGCCGCCCGCCGTCCTCCACGTGCTCCTTCCTCTCTGCCACATGGCTGCTGCTCCTGCCTTGTGCAGCAACTATCGCGAGAGGTCTGCCGGGGCAGCTTGTAGGAGGGAGCAGCTCTGGCCGAGGGATCGAGCGGGCGGCGGTGGCTCCAGCAGGAAAGAAGCCCTGGGCCCTCCTAGGCAGGAGAAGAGTGGGCAGAGCAGCTGAATTCGCCGCTGTTTCCTGCTCTGCTGCCTCCTGTGGGCGCTTCCCCCACCCCCTACTTCTGGTGGGGCCGCTGTGGGCTTGAGATAGGAGGAGAGAGCGGCTGCGTGAATGAGAAAGGCCTTCCTGAGCAGGAGCGGTGTGGGGAGAGCAGCTGAATTTGCCGCTCTTTCCTGCTCGGTCCCTGGGTTTTAGGACCTTCTGGAGAGACCACCTCGTGCGCCCCCCTGCTGCCCCTTTGCCTCTTAACGCCCCCCTATGCAATCCCACCCCACCCCCCAAGGGGGCAATACCGCCCACTTTGGGAACCACTGGTCTCTATGGACCTTTGGGTCTGATCCTGGCGCAGGGCTTCCATTTTCACACACAACACATCTGTTTTGTTCTCATCAAAAATAACTTGGTTGGCTGCCAATGAAAGTGAAGTCTTCCTCCTCCCTCCTATTGCCCTCCCCCGTTATGTAAATTCCTGCAATATTGTTGGTTGTGGTCCAATGATTTGCACAATCATCTTAGAACTTAGGTCCATGACTGGAGGCTATTCTCTGATTAACCAGCAGCTGTCATTTCTAGCACAAGCATTTTCAAGTAAACAATCTCGGGTTATATCTCCGTAACCAGAATAATGTAAACTGCCCAGAGAGCTGTGGCTGTGGGGCAGTATAGAAATGAAGAAAATAATAATAATAATAATAATAATAATAATAATAATAATAATAATAATGGAAATCCCTCTGGAAAGTGGGTTTATAGTATCCATTAACTCAACACGCTTACAGTGATGTATGGTATGATGTCACCTTGGGAACAACATTCCAAAGATAAGGGGAATGCTAGAATTGTGTTGCCTTTTCTATGGGGTACTATAATGGTTAAAAAAATGAATGGTCAGACAATTAGTCAAATTTTGGGGGGTTAATATTTGCTTTAATTTTTATGTGGTTTATATCTTTGGGGGTAATTCACACAGATTTACATTGATGTGTATTTCTTAAAACAACCCTAACATCAAATGTTTTACATCCACTCCTAAAAAATGGAATAAGTAATGTAACGTTTTTGACTGCATGTATCATAGAGGTACACAAGCAAGGGAAGGAACTGGGATTAACTGTGGCTTGGCACAAAATATGGCAAATACTTGTAGTCCAACAACATTTAGGATTGGGCTCCATGCATGTTTAAGATTGGCTTTAAATTATCTCTCCTCCCCTCCCTCCTGTCATGTTCTGTTCTGGACCAAAGAGTTGTTTTTTAATTAAGGAAAATCTGGCTGCCTAATTTGGCACCACTGCCCACGATTAAATACAGATTGATTTCTCAAACCATTTCATGCTGTTAGAAATTGGAGAGAATATAAGATTATGAATAACTCCAGAATATGGTGCTTCTTGTAGAGAAAAATTAAAGATCGAAAAATTTCAAATCTTGAGCTTTAATAGCCGAAAAGTATGCTTCCACATCCTGGCCAGGGGCTCGAGGCAGTCAGATCTACAGCTCTCATGTAAGCTCTGTTCTGGGCAGGCGTACAGGGAGAAAAACGCAAAGGCAGGGTCAGAGGGAGGGCCTTGGGCTTTGTGAGTCAAGCCCACTCTCAGAGCAGCCATCTTGGTGGCAGGGATGGTGGTGGAGGTGGCAGAGGTGAACTCTCTGAAGTGGAAGAGGAGGAGAAAAAGAAGTGGCCACAGGAAAAGCCAGGTTTTAAAATATGGAGGAAGCGGAAAGGAGGTAGTCTTGAGGCCTGAGGGGAAGAAGCCATTGTCATTCACTGGTGATAGGTATGAGGAAGTGAGGGCCAAAAGACTAAAGTAACCATACAGCTACTGGGGATCTGACATAGTGGGAGTCAAGGAACAGTATGTTTCACCCTCAGTTACTAGCGCCCATGGCGACATGGGCATTATACTAGTATAATCAGATTTGGCACTTCAAGGAGCAAAAGTGTACCTAAATAGGTCGTTAATGACTAAAAAAGGGCCAAAATCTGTAATTGAGTGAATCTCAACAGGCATTTAGCTCCATAATATGTGGGTCACTTGGCTAATTGATGGAATGATCAAGAGGTTTTCTGAGCTGGATCTTCATGAATTCATATGGGGGCTGGGGAAATGATCCCAGTGATTTCCTGAAGGGCTTAAAATGTGAGAACCAGCATGCTGAATGTGTCCTGAAAGCAAAGTGGCAGCCAGAACAACTAAAATTAGTACTATCTGCAGTAATTTGGCTACCATATTCTGGACAAGTTGCAAAATTTGTGCCGCCTTCAAGGGCAGCCCCGTGTAATGCGTATTGCAATCCATTTGGGAGATTACCTGGCCATGTAATCAAGCATCCAAGCCGATTTATTTCAGGAATATGTGTAGTTGGTGAAAAAACCAAAGTTGATAAAACATGTTCTTTCTGCTGCCTCATCCTAATCATCCAGGAGAAGACCTAGATCTGGAAGCATTCCCAAAGTACACACCTGCTCTTTCCAGAGGTGGTGATTCCATTGGTATTATTTACAAGTAGTTAAGGTCAAATGAAGCATGTGAGTTGACTAACATGCCTTAGACCAGCCTACAGGATGTAAACAAAGTGGTTGGCTTGAAATATATGCTCCCTCCCTGCTATCTTACGTACGTGTTTCTTATTATAATGTAAACATGCATTATGGAACTATAGAGACCTGTGCGGGGAAAGAGTGGTTTAATTCACATTACCTTCTTTTTAAGTGTTTACATTTTCCTAACCTTATGCTGTTATTCTATATTTAATTAGGATTTTGACATAGAATAATTTATAAAAACTGTCATCCTTTGCCGGTACAAAGTGCAGAGTAAAACATTTATTTATTTATTTATTTATTACAGGTAGATCTCTTGCGCACCTTCACATTCCGGAACTCCAAACAAACCTACACAGGGATCCCCATTATTGTAGCAAATATGGACACTGTGGGAACTTTTGAAATGGCACAGGTTATGACTAAAGTAAGTACATTTTAATTCTTCCTCTCTTGCAAATAAAATTATCTCAGTGATCTAAATTGTAATCTATTTACTATGAGCTGTTCCATTTTTTTTTAATAAAACTAATCTGGAGTAAAAGGATTCTAGATTCCAGTCATATGACTTGTCTACATTACAAACATGTGACACATGATCCATCTGAAGTTAAGAATATTTAATGCCACATTTGTTGTGGAAGTAATTTAAGCATGTGTTTAACACTCTTATTGAAATCAGTACATCTTAAAAGGACTTAGCTTTGTGTTTGTCATTCCCAAACTAACTTAACTGTTATAAATCTGTGAGGATAAAAAAAAGGCTTTAACAGATTTCACATTACCTTGACAAAGATACAGTTTACTTCATAACTTTCATTTATAGTAGACATATTCTCTCATTGTGATTTTTTGTAAACTATTTTTTGGAAATAGTTTTTAATATATAGTACTTTTGGGATATTTTAAAAATAGCACTTTTGGGAAATGATGATTCTGAATTCGTTTCTTGTCTGTCTTTTAACTGCTTCAAAAATGTGCATGGCTTCCCATTGGAAACATACAATTGCCATGTTTAATAGACTGGTATAAAGTTAAAGTACTATGGACTGGACTCTCCTAAGTAAGGTAACTTATTGTAGGAAAGCAAAAGATGCATTTTATTTAATATGCACTGAAATAGTAAATGTTAAGATATATGTAGTTTTGTTTTCTCATATGTAAGCAATAACTAAATAAAAGTGTAAGCAATGATTATAAATTGAACCATTCAGTCTAGGGTGACCATATTTTAGAAACCAAAAAGGAGGACAACATGGTCGCCCCCAAGGGGGCATCTCCAGTACCAAGGGGGCGTGCCCACCCGAACATAGCCTTGGTCACATGTCTGATTTTACAGCACACATTTAAGACAAATCTGTTCTACATAACATCTTAATGTTAAAATCACGGAAATAAAGAACAAGTGAGAGATTCAATGTATCTGAAATTAACTTCACTCACTCCTACTTTTGTAGGTTTTGCTGTACTTGGAAGCTTTTGCTATACTCTGTGTGTTACATTCTCCCCTTCCCTCAAATATCTTTTCTGACTGTATCTTCACTCATTGCAAGCTGCTGTTGTTGTTAACAGGGTTTGCTACTGGCCCCAGATCTGTTTCAAATTTGGTATGGCTAAAGCTCTACCTAAAAGCTATCATGGTGCCAACTTTCAGCTCTTTATCTTTAAAAATGACAGTTTTAAAAATAATAATTTTAAAACCTCAATTTTTAAAAAATTCCTAAAAAATCAATGGATGAACGGATCTGTTTCAAATTTGGTGTGGCTAAAGCTCTACCTAAGTCCTATCATGGTACAAAGTTTCATCTCTTTAACTTTAAAAATGACAATTTTTAAAATAATAATTTTAAAACCTCAATTTTAAAAAAATTCCTAAAAAATCAATGGATGAACGGATCTGTTTCAAATTTGGTGTGGCTAAAGCTCTACCTAAATCCTTTCATGGGGCAAAGTTTCATCTCTTTATCTTTAAAAATGACAATTTAAAAAAATAATAATTTTAAAACCTCAATTTTTAAAAAATTCCTAAAAAATCAATGGATAAATGGATCTGTTTCAAATTTGGTATGACTAAAGCCCTTCCTAAGAGCTACCATTGTGCCAAGTTTCATGTCTTTATCTTAAAAAATGACGGAGTTATAAGCATTTTTGTTAATTCCCATTAGAGCTGCTCTTTGAAAAAAAATCCGGATTTCCCCTCCCGGATTTGCCATCAAAAACTCGGACAAATCCGGTCATATGGTCACCCTAATTCAGTCAGTTTATGCCCTGCTTTTTGACCTACAGGTACTCAAAACACCTAACATACACAAAAACACTATAATTTCATGCAATTTTTTTAAAAATCTAGTCATCAAATTAAAGAACTAAATGCAGTAAGTTACATTACTTTTCATCCATCCAGCTAACACCATTTCTTCAAAGTCATTAGACCTTCTGTTCAACAACAAAAATATAGAAGGGCTAATAAGCATTCCCAAACAACCTTAATTCTGTGGTGTTCGTTGTTTATGTTATTGAGGTCCCATCTGGTTGAGCTAGTTTTACTTTACTTTCTTTTTCTACACCACCTTGTTCGGTGTCTTAAGGGTTCCAACATATACATTTCCAGGAGGGTGTGTGGCCTGGCCCAGTTGAGGTGCAATTCAAGCCTGTCTCCCACTGATTGCACAACATGCAGGCCTGGGTTCTTTTCTCTTCCTGTCAATAGGGCTGCAGCACCTTTTCAAGGCTTGCTTTTTCAAGGGTGGACAGGGCCTAGTTCCTTTGAGCTAGGAACTAGGCCCTGTCCACCTTGATTTGTCAGGCAGGCCTGGGTTCTTGTCTCTTTCTCTCAGTTGGGCACCAATGTCTTTCTCTTAACAATGTCCAGGGATGGATGGGGCCTGGCCTAGCTGAGGTGCTTAGCTTATGCTTAGTTTCAATATATCATTGCATAACTGTATTTACTTTATGGCTACAAAGGCCTTGAGAGCCATTTTTGGTGGAATATCAGGATATAGATTTTAAATAAACAAATAAATCTAGTATAGACATGCTATTACACCACAATCTTTAATCCCCTTTTGTCTAAAATGTACTGCTGCTCCTCCTCCAATACTATTCAGTATTTTGCAAGACTGCAGCCTTACTCCTATATGGGAGTAAATATCAAGGAGGTGATGACAATAGTTCCGTGATATGGGATTCATGTACTGAACAAGAAATTTACCTGACACCTGCATTTGGGCAAACATGTTCCCCTCCCCACTGTTCCTTCTTTTATGTGTGGCAGAAGAAATCTGTGCATGGAATTCTAGTTTTGCATACAGATTGACCTGCAATATTCTTTAGTCAAATAAGAACCAATAATGTTTTGCCTTGTAGCCGTGGATCCCTTGTTTTGTCCAGCCACAGCAAACTGTATAATAATATTATCTTGTTTGTTTGTTTCTCCTAGTATGCAATGTTCACTGCAATACACAAGCATTACTCTCTGGAAGAGTGGAAGCTATTTGCAAGCAATCACCCAGAATGCTTAGAGGTATATTTTCACATAGCTGATTATTACATGTAATTACCGCTTTTTAAACTGTATTTCTTGGAATTTAGAAAAATATCTCATGTATGTAAACTGAAATAAATATGTGTTTGTTGCAAGGCAGTAATTTTGTAAGGGGGTAAATGCTTTTTTGTAAATGTAAGGGAGTGACAGGCCCCTCAACCGTCAACCTTTTCCACTCCACTATCTAGTGGGAAGAAGCTTACAGTTCTCCTAGACCAGGGATGTAGAATCTCAGGCCTGTGAGACAAATCTGACCCTGTTGGGGTGTGAATATATCCTCTGGGATTATCCAGATGGCTCCATCCCTTTCCCGTTCCCAAATTCATCCACCAACCACCGGTTATTTGGTGGTTTCCTGGATTGTACTATAAAGCTACAATCTTATGCATACTTATCTAAGTAATTAGAATAAAGTGACAAGAATGAGGACAATGTTAGAGAAGCAGACTTGAAGGATGAAAGTCAGTGACCAGTATAATGTAGCTAAGTATGCATAAATTAAAAGTCTGAATCTGGTGTGCTACTTTTGTAGATTTCTTGCTGTGCAGTGCAATCCTATGCGTGTTTACTCAAAAGTCAGATTCACTGTATTCATTGGGCCTCATTCCCTAGTAAGTGTTTTTAGGAATGCAGCCTTAAATAATAAATATATATGGAAAAACAAAATATTAATGGAATGTGAAAACAGATGGTATGTTATGTAGGCAACCCTATATTGAATCAGGCAATGCATTCATTGAAGAAATACATAAAAGTAAGTTGGCATGACAAAAATGGATAGAAAATAGGTTTGTTCGGTAGGGACTGAATATGAAAATAGCTTCCAAAGAAAGACACAATATTTTGCTAAAACAGAAATGGAAATACTTAGGAGACCAATCAGGAGACGAGGCATTGTACAATATCCCAAAACTATGTTGTAAGGAAACAGGTAAAAAAATCAAGAAAGGGTTTGGAAAATGTAACTGAAACAAATAGGCCTTTTAAAAAACCCAATCTGGAAATGTTTAAATGTCAGAAAGATACCTCTTCTGAAAAACAAAGTATTGTATTGATAGACCTGTTGAGTCTCAAGAGAAAATAATACTATGCATAAATTAGTGGATAACATAGCTGGGAATGGAAAATTCCCATTAATTCTCAAACTGGAGTTGCAGATCTTTAGACTTGTGCTAGATCTTTAGATTTGCAAAAACTTTCTTTCTTTCTTTCTTTCTTTCTTTGCTAGAGGTATATTCTAAGATTTACTGCCTTTGATATTCCCAGTTGGTTTCTTCCGCAAATAGATTCAGAGAGAATGCTCTTGACCTCGTTTGCATAAAAGCTACTGACCACTTTTATCCTCTCTTTCCAGCATATAGCAGTGAGCTCAGGCAGCGGATTGACTGACTTTGAGAGGCTGACAAATATCATAGAGGCCGTTCCACTTATCAAGTACATTTGTCTGGATGTGGCCAATGGATACTCAGAGCATTTTGTGGAGTATGTGAAAGCTGTCCGTGTCAGATTTCCAAAGCACACCATCATGGTAGGTCTGATGAGGAATGGATGGGTTTGTCGTTTGATGGAAGTTGTTGCTTTTCCAACAGGTGTTTTTTGTATCGTGCAACTTGGATGGCTCCACCATTTCTGGAAGACTGAATACTTCAAACATTTTTGTATGAGTATCATTCATTATTAACAGACATTCCCATTTTACAGATGGAGTTCCAAGGTTAAGACAGAGTAGCAGGGCCGGCCCTACCATTACACAGGCTGTTGCGCCCGCATCAGCCAGCAAAGTGGGAAGTGTAGAGAATTGCGTAGCTCTCCCCGCCGCTGCCCTTTCCAGGAGGGCCTGCCATCACCTCCCTGCCACTACCAGCAAATGCTCTGGATAGTCCCACCATCTGTCTCACATTGTGGCATTTGCCACAGGAAGAGAGCAACTGGCAGGGCTCTCTGTGGCAACCTGCTCGGTGCACCGCCAGCTGCCGCTTCTTTCAGCGGGCAGCTCCCACAAGGCAGGAGCAGCCAGGCGGACAGGAACAAGCAGCCAGTCAGGCCAGCTGGCCGAGCAAGTGAGGGAGCAGCCAGTCGGCCAGTCCAACAAATAGGCCTGCCAAGTGGGTGGGCAGGGGCGGTGCACTGCTGCCTCGCTTGAGGTGGCAAAATACATTGGACTGCAGTGCACAGTAGTCCGGATGCATGCAAAAAGTCCAGGTTTTAATTTCTGTTACCTCTAGGTAGGGCTAGGAAAGACTCCTTTATGGAACTCTGAAATGCTGCTGCAAGTCACTGTAGACCATACTACCCTAGATGGACCAATGACCTGACTAATAAGGCAGCTTCCTAGTCTAGTCTATTGAGCTGTTTCCTCTTCAGCCCCCATCCCCACTGCAAAGCACTGTTCAATTCAGGAGAGTGTGAAAACAGATTCTGAGTTGGCCAGGGGAATCTATTGAAGGGGAAAGGCTTTATTTATTTATTACATTTTTATACCGCCCAATAGCCGAAGCTCTCTGGGTGGTTCACAATTACATTCAAAAATATATGCATAGCTGTGGAACATAACCAGTGACTTGTCCAACAGCACCTACTGTCTGAATTCCTATTTAAGTATAGGTCTTTCATGTCAGAGCTGTATGTCTTCTGTGGACCAGCTTGGCTCTCAGGAGGATGGGCTGAATCAAGGCTTAGAATGAATATTTTAGGTTTTTACCTCTCTGGCATGCAGGTGTCAGATACAGAGTAGAGGGGAAGGAGATGTTTTCTGTATTGTGTTTGCTCTTGTAAATGTAGGAGGTAGGAAAGAAACAGCGGTGGGGGGGAGAAGGGCTAGTGGCTATGGAACAGACTGAGTTTAATAATAGAAGTTGTATTTTAGAGCTTTGTAGTTTACTCTGTTCTAGGTCCCCAAACTGAGCTTTCTTTCGGTAGTCAGCAGAGATCACTCAGAGCAAAATTGCAACATGATCTGGAGCCTTGAGCAGTGTTTCACTTCTTTGGATCCTGTAACATGCTCACCTCAAAGTCTATGCAAAACAACAACAGCAACAACAAAAGCAAAAACAGCCCACCGCTGCCTGCAGTTCATACCACAGCACATTGCTCCTAGACTGAGGAATTCTGACGCTTAGGAATTGAATTGAACATCAGAATTTTCATATAGCCTAGAATCTTCCCTTCCCTATCAGGAATAGTTAAAGCGTTTGGGGTTTATAGTTCAAGAAAAAGATGAGTAATGGAGGTGGGGCTTAATCACTGGTTATAAAACTGTAAGTGGAGACAAGTAAATTTTGCTTAATCTGAAAATTTAGGAGAGCGGGGAGAACAAAGTAAGTATTATTCCTTTAATGTGAACTATGCAAGGCAAAGGGACAGCACATTCTGGTGGCAGTAATTGCTTCTGCAGGATAGGGGCATGTATCCTTTGGGCTTCCGAGGACCCAGCGTGTAGACTGGCCCTGATAATCTTTGATTGCTGAAATAGGGCATTTGTACAATTACATGCCCACTTGAAAGGAGTCTTGTGATTTCTCACATCGGCTCCATTTGTATATGCAAATAAGAGCAGTGCACTGCATATGGAAGGCTTAAATAAATAAAAACTAACTCAGTTATCTTCTCACTGGAGCACTCATCTTTGGATTTATTTCTCATCTGTGATGTTCTTGCCTATATTTCAGGCAGGTAATGTGGTGACAGGAGAGATGGTAGAAGAACTTCTTTTGTCTGGAGCAGACATTATCAAAGTGGGAATTGGACCAGGTAAGCTGATTTGAAGTACAAACTGTGTGTGTGTGTGAGAGAGAGAGAGAAAGAAAGAAAGAATGAAAGAGAAAGAGAGAGAATGTCACTGCCTTGTGCAATAATGTTAGGAGAATTTATAACTTGGGCCTTAGCTAGACATAAGGTTTATCCCAGGATCGTCCCGGGGTCATCCCTGTTCATGTAAATGACACACAGGATATTCCTGGAGCAGGCAGGGATGACCCTGGGCAGATCCTGGGATAAACCTTAGGTCTAGCTAAGGCCTATATCTATATACACACACATACCAATTCATGTTGGATGTGTTGTGAGCATAGACTCTAGGCTGGTAAAATAGATGGGTAGCAACATATCCCGTGATGTTAGAATGCAGCAACATCACAAGCTACCATCATGGTGCTTTTCCTATTCAGATATGGGGTGCAGTGCAAAGATGGTGATGCTATAGTGAGTTTAGGTTTCAAAGATGTTCCTGTTAGGTTGTCTCAGGTCTCAGTCTCCAGGAACTTGCTGAATGGCCCTAGGTAAATCCTGTCTTCTAAGCCTTAGTTCCCTATATGTAAAATGGAAATTACAGTATTTTATTTTGAAGGGTTGCTGTGAAGATAGGAAAAATAAACACTGAAAGTACTGTATGAATGAATTAATGAATAAATAAATAACCACCTAGTGATCAGGCTGTGCTTTGATGTTATAGTACCATGAAAGAACCCACCCCCTTTCAGAAAGAACAGTGTTATAAGATGTACCAGTGTGTCAGTCACAAAATAAAATGGTAGCTCAATCTAACCAGACCTCTTCATCCTCATGTCTCAGAGTGGGAGCCCTATCCCATTTTTAGACTGAAATTAGGAGGCCCACCCATATCATTCCATTCTTGCCAGAAAGCCTGTGACAAACCTTTTCTGCTTGACTAGAAAAGTCATTAGCTAGCCTGACTCCTTAAGGCCAGAGACAACCATGATGTCATTGTAAGTCAAATATACTTTGAGCTGATGTGGACTTGCCATTTCTGATTTATTAATCATGTTAACGATCAGGTATAGGCTGCAGGATTGTACACTTGCTCCTACCTTTCTTGTGTATGAATTTCCTCACCTTTCTGTTGCTGATTTTAAAAAGGATTATAGGTTCATTGCAGTTAATACTAATTGGTCCCCTTGTAACCAGGATGTGTTTCAAATGCTGATTTAGGAGGAACTCTGGTAAGCGTTAACCACAGATATAGTGCTGGTGCTGATGTAATGGTTAACCACAGTAAAGGCTTGCAATGGTAGGACAGCAACTTTGCACAGAAGAGAGAGGTGAAAGAGTGTGCAACCTTGTTTCTTAATTGGGGAGTGCAAAGCATTTTACAAAGTTCTCAATGATACCTTGGTTAGAAAACTGGCTAAATGCAGGCTTGATGAATCCACCATTAGGTGGATTCACAGCTGGTTGGGAAACCATACAATGATTATCAGTGGTTTCTCATCAAACTGGAGGGAGTTTTTAGTAGGGTACAGCATTTAATCAACATTTTATATTTTAACATTTTAATCAATGATTTAGATAAAGAGTTGGAGGGAAACCACATCAAAAACAAAACTGGGAGGGAAAACTAACCCCTCAAGGCAAGAATGAAATTCAAAATGACCTTGATACATGGGAAGATTAGGCTGAAAGAAACAAAATGAAATTCAACAGATACAGATGCAAAGTTCTGCATTTAAGTGTCATCATCATATCAGATACACAAGTATAGGATGTAGGATACCCGGTTTGCAAGCAGTAGATGTGAAAATTACCTTGGGATTGCAGTTGATCACAAACTATACATGAGACAATAATGTGACACAGCTACGAAAAAGGCGTATGCAATTTTAGGCTATATTAATAGAACCATAATTTCTAAGTTATAAGAAGTAACTTTTCCATTTACTTCATACTAAATGGTGTCAAGAGGGAAACCATGTACTGAGTCGATTCCTCTGTAGTTCAAAACATGTCCATAGTGGAGTTTTGCACTGAATTGCTGTTAGGCGCAACTGTTATGCTGCTCTTCTCTCTCCTTGTGAATCCTGTTAGGTGCCATTTGTGGAGGCTATGGGCGTTGCGTTCTTCCCCACTACTAAAAAGATGTTGTGCTAGTTTAATAGGAACGACTTTCACAATCAACCCTACCCACATGGTTGTGTCACTTGCATGCAGCCCCTTCCTGTGTGGGCTGACATAATGAAAAGGTTGCTCCCGCATGGGTGCAGCAATTTATGGTCACCAATGGTTACATCTTTCCTAGTCTATTAGCTTCATCCCACGTACCAGTTTCCTTGAATTATCCCCTGCAGCGCTAAGATGCCGCCGTTGTTGTTGTTGCTACTGGGCGGCTAGATCCTTTGCATACCAGGAAATGGGTTTAAGGGGGGAAATGTAAAAAAAAATCATTAAAAAATCAACAATGACCCAATCTGATTCAAATTTGGTATGCTTAAAGCTCTCCTTAATATCTATTACTGTGCCAATTTTGATATATTTATCTTTAAAGCTTACGTAGATGTAAGCATTTTTTCCCCTTCAAATCCTGCTCCTGTGCCCCAGTGGCTGCTCGGATGATACGCTCGAAAACTAGTATCAAAATACGGCGAGGCTTTTGCCTTTGAAGCACAATTAAAGCAGGATGCATGGGAGTACTTCATAATAAAAGCAGATTATAAGATGGAAAACTTTGGAGTCCTTTGCACACAATTAGCAGTGATTGCATAGTATAATGCCAGTGTGATAAAGCTCTATATGATGTCGTGGCTCCAGTTTCATCTTCCTTTTTCATCTTTAATGTCCAGGATCTGTGTGCACCACTCGGATAAAAACCGGAGTGGGTTACCCACAGCTGAGTGCGGTCATTGAATGTGCAGATTCTGCCCACGGATTGAAAGGCCATATAATTTCAGTAAGTAGGATTTGCATTAAATTCGGCAAAACAAGCAAGAGTGTGGATTAAACATTCCAGCAAGTAGAAGTCAAGGAAAACCTTTCTATGATAATTTTTGAACATTAGTTGCTGCTCATAAGGACTCAGGAGATTTTCTAAGGTATGAATCAGAAACTTGCACCTAACCTCAGTGACTCAGAAGAAGTCCCTGAATTGGGCCTGACATAGGCTATAGGAAACAGACCCTGGAATACTGATACAGTACTCATTCTCATGGAGAAGTATTTAGGACACAGTAGCTTGGTTCACACATTACAGTGTGCTGCTACATGCTTCCCAATCACTCTGACTGTAAACAGGAGAGGCTAAACAAATGTTAGAGTTACATCTGAGCCAGGAACTCTGGCTTGTCTCTCCTCCAGCAAGCCAGACAAATAACCCAACAACAAACCATGAGTTATTTCTCTGGCTTGTCAGGGGAGAATTAAGTCAGAGTTCCTGGCTCACATGTAACATTGAATGTAATACTAAATAAACCATGGACAGGAAGTTGGTTGGTCATTTGGCCACCTCTGCTTGCAGTGGGAGTGATCAGGCAGCGTGCCCCAGAATGCTATCGTGTTCACAATAACCCAGATTTTTTTTTAAAAAAAAATATCTCTGGGTTATTCTGATTTTTGAACTGGGCCAATGTTTTGATTAGGGCTGTGCAATGCCTCGGGCTGAATCCGAGATCGGTACTGAAGCCTCGGGGTGCCTCAGGCTGATTTGCAGAGACACTGGGCCACTCCCCCCACCCACCTGCTTGGGAAAGCCGTAAGTCCAGGTGAGTCTGTTGGACTCACTGGACTCACCTCCTTTTCCTTCACCTCCCTCCCCAGTCACATTCCACCACCACTGCCACTGAGACTTACCTGTAAATTGTGTCCTTCTCCCAGAGAGCCATTCCTCTTATGGCCATAGATATAGTAAAAACAGAGAGCTGTCATGATATTAACTTTAAATCCCGGCTCAGCTCTCTGGGAGGAGGACACAATATATAGTTAAATCCTGGCAATGGCTACAGGTTGGAGGAAGGGGGCAAGCAGACTGCGAGCAAAGAATAAATTGCGTCCTCCTCCCAGAGAGCTGAACCGCAATTAAAAGTTAAGGTACGGCGGCTCTCTGTTTTTACTAAATCTGTGGACATAAACTGGTTCAGAACAAGATAAGCGAGAAACTGACCATCATGGTTTGTAGTGAGCTCCAGTTCCTTAGGTCTAATCTATCTATCTATCCCAGTTATTTATATGCTGCCTTCACCATCACCATGAGGCAGCTTTTACCATATCACCTTTGGATAGTGGATATATTTTAATGTGCCCTCATGTGGCTAGCGCTAGTATTTTATCAATCCATGCCAGATGGAGTCCCAGCTTTCATTGTTTTGGTGTACAACACAAGGGAACATTCAAACAACCTATTCTCCTAAATAAAAGTAATTTAGTAAAAATTACTCCATAGTGATCTTACAATGTCCAAATGTAACATCAGAGCAGTGCAGTGAGAAATACCACCTAAAAGGGTCCTCAAGAAGGTCGGTATTCTGTGGGCAGATCCCATTTAGTGTTCTGTTTTGGTCACTACATTTAAAGGATAGATACTTTTTAGAATATTTAGAGGATCTGGGCATATTTTGGCCTGCTCTATGAGTAGCTGGGCCAATAATTATGTGCTTTGGCCAGAATTTATTATTTACATCACGGCAGTGTGCTTCACTGTTTAAGATATCTCTCTGTGTTAGTTTGTAGACCACAGTCATGTATTGGTTTATGTATGCATTTATTTGGAAGATCTATATCCCACCTTTATTAATTACAATATTAAGTTGTTGAATATTAAACAAGCAACTCTTAAATGGCTCTTCTTCCCCCGCCACCCTTGCTATACTGCTTCTCTTATGTATGAAGTTCTTTCATACATAATACATCACAATCACTCTCTCAATCAATCCCTGCACAATCACCACACTTTTCTCTCTCTCTCCCTCTCCTTCTGTTCTCAATCCTAAAATCCTATTTCTAATCTAAACCCAATGTCATCTTGTCTCTCCCCCATCCTATCTTGATCTAAACCAAGGCAACGACATTCCTTCCTCTTCTCCACTTCACACCAGCCTAAGCGTCCATAAAGATTGTTCAGCGATGCTCTCTCACATGGTCACATAAGGATTACTTTGGGGACAACCAGCGAGCAAGAGAAGCCGTATAGCAAGGGTGGCCGGGGTGGGTGGGGGGGAGAGAAGAAATACTGATCCCTTCATGCCAAAAAGAGGCACCAATTTTTGTCCAGTATAGTGTGCAGTGTCTACCAGGACATCCCAGTGCTCACTGTGGAGACCTTTCAGCTTGATGCAATGACTTCTGTGTTCTCCAAGCAGGTGTTGCAGCTCCCAACCTTTTCCCATCCTTGACTTGGAAGACAGGCGTGCAGCCAAAAATAATAGAGCAGTTGCTTTGGAGGTCACTGATCAAATGTTGGATCAGAACAGAGATGGGCAATCTTGTAAGAGAGTCAGAATGGTCCTCAGCAATCCTACATCTGGCATGAGAGACATAGTTCCTTTCAGCAGCCAGGGCAGAACATTGGCACTGACTTCTTTCCCCCTCCCCCTTTTTTGTAGGATGGGGGATGTAGCTGCCCTGGAGACGTTGCTAAAGCTTTTGGTGAGTACTGTGTGCTGTTTGAGGAGTGTGAAGAGCATTAGGACCAGTCTAACATGACCTACAGTTTCTAGTTTAATATTTTGTCTTCAGATTAATTATCTTCGAAGTATCTTAGATGAAGAAAATCACACAATTCACTATAGGATGATATGGAGCAACCTCTGTCTGTTTCCTGATACCTAATAGTTAGAGACTAGATTTGGCATTTAGATATGAACGTCCTATCCTTAATTTTGGTAGCAATAACTATTCTGGCTCTGAGAATTCCGGCCCTTTGTATAGCTGTCCAGTTTGTCTCTGAATCGTGATCCTGGTTGTCATAAGTTCTGCAATTAGCACACAGTGGGCATTCTTCCAATCCTTGGTTAGCTTTCTGAGACAACTTTTTGCCCAGTATTACCTGTTGCTATTGTGAATTATTTATTTATAAGATAAATACATTGACTTTTAGGGGAAACCCTCCGAAGACAAAGTATGTATGTCTGTGTAATACTAAACAGACGGTGCAGTGCATAATAACTTGTAGAAGAGCTACACACTTGAAGAAAGGAAGCTGGATAGAATTGCTATAAACTTCCAAAATGCATCTGTGAAAATCCCATTGCAATGAATGGGTTGCAGGAACATTGCATTGTGCAGCAGAAGTGCTTGGGGGTTATGTCCAGTGGCTAATTGAACAACGATCATGCCTCCATTCATCCCTAAATCTACAGAATTGAGACAAGTAAAGTCTTAGGGATACAGATGAAGGGAGCAGAATCAAGAACTATTTTGGCATTTCAAACCAAAATGGTTTACACAGGATAGATGCTGTATGGAGCTAGTTGATCTTTGTGAGGTGGAATGATGGTGTGCTCATTGCTCAACTTTGAACTGGTTGGACGTTGGCCACCAAAGTGTTGAATTTAGAACCCCACCTCAATCTGTCTAGAATACTTCCTCTCCTACCAGAAGCTATTGTTTTGATGATAGTTCTCTTTACTGCATTCCCTATGCTGATACCACCCCTTTCTTTAATGCAATCTCTTGGAGGCTATTCCAGCTTCTCACTACAAGGTTGAGATCTTGCTACTAGGAAAAAAAAACACCTTTATTTCAATAGGAGTGTTTCCAAGAATTAAACAAACAAGAAACAACTTTAAAGGGTTGCACTGGTTTTCTTTCTAATGCTTTGCTTGCCTGCACAGTTTCTTTAATCTCATTTGATCTACATGCAATGGGAAAGGATGCCACCTCTGAAATGTGTGGAAATATGGATGTGAAATCTTGGCACCTGACTAGTCAGGATTAGAAAAAAATATATATCTTTCATCCAAGAACAAAGTTTGCCCTTAAAGAGGTCTGGCTGCAGAAAATGAGGGGAGAAATGCCAGAGATTTAAATGATAGCTAACTATCCTCTGTTGGCAGAAGAACTCAAAATTTAACAAGAGTGTTATTTCCCCCCCCCCTTAACAAAACCTTTAGGATTGTGACATGTTGCATTCTTTTCAAAACGTAAGCCGCCCCCACATAGCCTGTGAAGGAGAAAGCATTACTGATCTTTCATTTGGGCCAAGAAACACATAAATTTCTCCCTTTTCTTCTGGCCATCATGAAGTTGTGTATGTATGTTCTGATGCATGCCACCGCCATTTTATTCTTCTAGGGCCGTGGTTCTCAAAGTGTGAGGAAGGCCTTCTGAAGTGTGGGCAGTTGGGCAGAGGACATATACGAGTTCTTCTCTGACTGAATTTGTATAGCTGTCTTGATGACTCCTTATGCCCTCCCATATAATAAGAACATAAGAACATAAGAAGAGCCCTGCTGGATCAGACCAAGGGCCCATCTAGTCCAGCACTCTGTTCACACAGTGTCCAACCAGCCATTGGCCAGGGATGAACAAGCAGGACATGGTGCAACAGCACCCTCCCACCCATGTTCCCCAGCAACTGGTGCAGACAGACTGCCTCGAATACTGGAGATAGCACACCAGCATCAGGGCTAGTAGCCACTGATAGCCTTTGCCTTCAGGAATTTATCTAACCCTCTTTTAAAACCATCCAATTTGGTGGCAATCTCTACATTTTGCGGTAGTGAGTTCCATAGCATTACTTCCTTATATATAATACTTACATTGATGAGTAGGTTGTTGATACTGATGCACCCTAGAAAGGAAAGGAGTCACTTTTTTCTGCTGTGCTCTTTTGACTTGGTTTCTCTATTGCACAATCACTCAAGTGCTCTCTTTATTATTATTTATTTATTTATTTATTATTAGATTTTTATACCGCCCAATAGCCAAAGCTCTCTGGGCGGTTCACAAAAAACAATTATTCAATTATTCTTTATTTATTGTTAGTATTTCTGTATCACTTCTCATTTGCACAAATCCTGAAGCTGTTTACAAAAGAATATAATAAATACAATACAATAAATAGTACCACACTAGCGATTGATTCAAACGCTGATAATAGCTGGGGTGGGTGGGAAGCCCACATTTACAGATATTTAAATAAACACCTAAAACATGCCAGGGTTGAGGCCTGGCTTACCACAGAGGGGAGATCATTCCACAGGGTGGGTGCCACCGCAAAGTAGGCCTGTCTCCATGTTGCTACCAAACAGAAATACATAGGCTGTGGCACAGACAACAGGGCTTCCCTGAAAATCGTAGTGGCTGGGAGGCTGGTATAGGGGGAGATGTTGAGGTAACCTGGTCTCAAGTAGTATATGGTTTTGTATACTAATGCCAACATTTTATATAGTAAACCTAGCTTGGTAGCACACTGGCAGCCAGCGTAGATCCTTTAGCACAGGCATACTATGTGCACAGTAAGAAACCCCAGTCTGTAACCTAGCTATTGCATTCTGCACTAGCTGCAGCTTCCGAAACAGTCCTAAGACCAGTAATCCAACCTAGAGGTTACCAATGTCTGGATCACATTGGCCACACTATCTCTGTTTAGGAACTGATAGAGTTGGCATAGTCACCTAAGCTGATAGTAGGTGCTCCTAGCCACGGAGGTCATTTGAGCCTCCAATGACGGTTGATGGATCCAGGAGCACCTACAAACTGCAAAAAACTTTCTTTCTCTGTGCTGCCCACAGGAGCTGGTGCTGATTTCGTGATGCTTGGGGGCATGTTTGCAGGGCATGATCAATGTGCTGGGGAGGTCATTGAAAAAAACGGCAAGAAAATTAAGCTCTTCTATGGCATGAGCTCTGACACCGCTATGAAGAAGCATGCAGGAGGTGTTGCAGAATACAGGTACCAGCTATACTCACCCTTTGACACAGGGATCAGTTTTACTTCTCAAAACCTCATTTTGGAATGTTGTCACTGGCAGCCAATAGCACAGATCTGAGCGCAACTTACTGTCAACAGATGTCATGGTTGTACCTCTAGCTAGTACAAAGCTCACAACTCCTCACTAGCAATAAATTTGGAGGTAGATCAGTGTTTCTTCATCACAATGTTCCCCCTTAAAACTAGATATTCTTATATTATGGAGAACAGTGGCCACTATCCAGAACAGAGTTAGGAGTGCTTAAGCCTATTGATTTCAGTATGTTTAGCTGTGCGCTACTTTCACTATGTTCGCGTGTTTTGACAACCAATCAGTGTAAAAAGCGATGCATCGTCTTGCATGAGCAGGTGCTCTGCAGGCAGGTTTGTCGTTATGTGCGAACCAGGTCTTTGTGTAGGATTGTGGCCTCTGGCTTGCTAGCTTCTTACAAGTCAAGGAAGTATGCTATTTTGTTGAGGAATATGTAATGGCACCATTCGCAGAGCTGTTTAGCAGTCTCTGAGCAGGTTCGCCTGATCGCTGTGGCTCCTCGTGGCTTATTTAAGCCATAATGAGCTAGTCGTCTGAGGTGCCATCCTGAATATTTAAGCTGCGGCTTGTCAGTTTGTCCAAACCTGGAGACCGTGGGTTATGTGAGCATTAAACAACCCTTGAAGAACCCATGACTTGTTTTAGGATTATGTGACAGTTGTTTAACAGTGTACAATGACACAACAAGCTGTGATCAGGTTTGAATATTCAAAATGACCACTGGCATGCACCACACCCACCATGACTTAAGCCATGGTGGGCTTTTTGATGGTGCAAACTTGCCATATCAAAGTCACAGATTCTAAACCCTTCATAGTCATAAACCCCGGTCTGTCTATTAAAATGGGAAGAAATTTATTAAGAAAACAGTATTCAGCAGCGCCTTCAACTCTAACTCTAGATAGCATCATCTGATTTCTTTTAGATAAAATAAGGTTTTCAGGCTATAACAATTTACGAAGGCCCACTTGAAAGTTAGGCTGATCAGTCAACTTTCGCCTGAAGCCTGGCCTTCAAAAAATAAATTTGACCATATCCTGGGACAAAGTCCATGTCAAATAACTCCAGGCAAACTTAAGAAATTCAAAGTATATCTTATTCATTCCCCTCTTCCAGATTATGTTCTAGGATGAAAATATTTCCATGTTTCATATTAAGTATCATGAAGGTACATGATCTATTCCCCTACTTAGTTGATTAAATAAAGAATATATTTTTATACACTCCCAACAGTGGGGAAATAAACCCATCCTGGTGGTGTCAAGCAGACTGGATCAGCTTATAAGCACATTCTGAAGGTTTTCATAAGAAGCAAAACAGTTGTGAATAGTTAGTTTGTGACAACTCAGAAAAGCACTTTTAAGAAATTATATAATCTTTATTCCATTTGAAGATGATCCGTCCTCCACATACACAAAACATAGAACCGCCCAGAGAGCTTCGGCTATTGGGCGGTATAAAAATGTAATAAATAAATAAATAAAACAAATAAACAATTGTAAACACAACAAACAAATTTCCAGGATTGCCTTAACAACCTGTCTTACTGGGTAGATGGTTTTTGAGTTAGGAGCCCAAGCAAAAATGACTATAGGAGGGGGCTTGCAGTGTTGAAGGCCCACCTCCAATGCAGATTGAGAAATCACCTTTTTTAAAAATAGCAGAGAAATATGTTTTAGTTAATTGAAAAGAGCATATTCCACCAATTGATATAAACCCAACTTCATCTCCAGAGCTTCAGAGGGCAAAACGGTAGAAGTGCCTTACAAAGGGGATGTAGAAGACACCGTCCGTGATATCCTGGGAGGCCTGCGATCTACCTGCACCTATGTGGGAGCTGCCAAACTCAAAGAACTGAGTCGAAGGACAACTTTTATTCGAGTAACTCAGCAGCACAGCCAAGTCTTTCATTAGCCAAAGAGGAAAAAACTGAGCTTGGAGCTGTGAAACGTGCTGGCTTTACTTCTTCTTCCTCTTCTTTCTTTTTTTGGGTGGTGGTGGTGAGGGGGTTTGGCAATACAGCTTCCTGCTGGCATACACCAAGCTAGGAAAGAAAGTGGATTGATTGCCACCAGAGTTTATTGTAGTGGCGGGGTTAAGCATAAGGAGGATAAGCCATAAGCTGCCACTAGGTCTACGATCATAATTTTTTGTTCAAAATACGGCACTATCTTTTTTATTGCCTTGGCCTATTTAAATAAGAAATCTAGTTTGATCTTTTAATGATAACCCGTGAAAGTCACCCAGATCTCAATGCATAGTATCTTTGTCTGCTGAAAAAAATCCTGTTACAAATAAAAGCAAATCCATTTACAGTCAAATGGCCAGTTCTTGCTGCTCCTGCAAAAATAGCATGGGAGTCAGGAGATGAGGAGGGCCACTTTGAAAACTAAAAGGTGCTCCATTGCAGGGATGTTGCCCAGCATGTCAGTACTTCTAACACTAAAATATGCTGCTTTATTTTCACTGTGACATTAACTGCTTGATTTTTAATATGTGCGGATACATTAATGTTCTTTAAATTGTTGATTAAATGATTATATTCATTGTATTGTAATGCTTTGCTGGGGAAGTTGTTCCAATATAGCAAATGGCTACGCCCTTCGTATTCAGACAGAATATTTTAAAGAAGAAACATGTAAGATAATGATGGTTGCTATATTTCCCAAATCTTATTTGAGTAAGGACCAAGAACACACGACAGCTTCATATTTTTGGAACTTACTGTACAGGACTGAATAGGGAACCTCATTCTGTTTATTAAAGATCAAGTCCTTTCAGACACTACTGCATAGATTAGAGAAGGCCCAGTTCTCTTTTAAGAGCTAGCCAAGAGCATCAGATCCTGAGGTCTGAGCATCAGAACCAAGGTCTTGCAGGTGAGGAGTGGCAGCGTTGTCATGTCCTTCAGCCTGTAACTCCCCTTGTCAAAACTTCATTCTTATTGCCAGTACAAGCTGTTGTTGCAGGCCGTAATTGTGGAAAACTGCAGTGGTTTATTATAAGTGTTATTAGAGTGAACAAACCTAATCCCATAAAAGCGAGTTCCTTGGATAGGTTGAACCCTATTCAGGTATTCAGTTTTAAAATCGTGTAGCGGGAGAAAGAGGCATGTGCTCCACCCCTCCCCCTCCATTCCTGAAACCACACCACCCCCCATGTTGACAAGGAAGGTCTGTAGATTAAATGATTATGAAATTCCATGTAATTGGGAAGCCTGCCTTGCCCATTCTTATCGACCCCACATCCTCTCTACATGATTTTGTAATTGAACATCTGAATAGGACGTCGGTCATGCAGCCTTTCAGCTGCTCTGTGACTCCTATCTTCTGGAGGGTTGGGGTTCTTCACCTTCTGCAGGAACAATGAGTGGCCGCCCATCTCCGACCCTGGGGTCAATCATGTCACAGGCAAAGAAATCAGGTTTTGCCCTCACCATGTCCCCAAGTGCAGCTGCTTCACTTGCTTACATGGCTCCATTCATTTCTATGGAAGAAAATAAAAGGTCTTCTGTTATGAAATGATTGAACTGGGGGTAAGCTTCACCTCCCCTCCTGCCAATGGCAGGGTGTGCATAAATAGTGACACTGTTCCCTTCCCTAGGAGGCCCTGAAATCCATGGGCACTCCAGCAGCTCTCCTCTGAAAAGCCCGTTTTATCCTGGTAGGGTGGGGGGCGGTGGCGGTTGGAAAGCAAGATATACGGAGAATTTGTACAACTGAGCATGCTAAGGAACTACTATAATCCTCCGTTATTTGCTGATTATTTTACTCCCACAGATGATCTAGCCAGTAAAGAGGCAGATAAGCATATAAAAGCATCACTTGATGAAGTACAACCTTGGGAAAGAGATTACCATGCCAAATCTGCCACCAGGCTTGAATTTTCCTGGTATTGGGGTGATGGGACGTTACATCTCTGTGGTGTTTTTAAAGACACTAAAACCAACTATGCTGAAGGAATGTGGTCTATTATATTCAGGAACGGGCACTGGCCATTGTAATAGCCTCTTCTTTCTTCCCAATATTTTCCTGATGTTGAGCCTTAAAAATGCAGACAAATGTCGCCTTTCTGCATTGTAGAACTTGTGTCATTTTGCTTTAATGATGCTTACACCATATTTTTATAGATGTAAAAGCATTCCAGAATGAAACTGCACACCTCTCCTTCCCTTCCCAAGCTAGCTAAAGATCTTCCAGGAACATGGCTGTGCAATCGAATTCTAAAACCAGCATCCCTACTTAAGTGACCACCATTTAGTTCTTTAGGGGGGAAAAGAGCAGAAGGAGGCATGTGTTCATAAAATAATAAAATAGAACTGAGTGAATGTCATATATTATTACTGTATTGGTTGTCCATGCAAGTGGAAGGTAAGGTGTGGATATCTACAAATAATGCATATGTTGAAGAGTCCAGTTAATAATAATAAAAAAACAATTGTAGTACAGTGACTGCAGCTACACCTCTCATTAACACATAAGTATTAAAGACCTGGAAGCCCCACATCTGTTGTGTGATATAAACAAATGCATGAGAGAAAGAGCATCAGAGCAGCTTCACACCACAACATCTATGAATAAATACCAACTTATGTCTAGCAGTAATTTTTCACAGGCCAATTGTTACATTACTACAGCAGTGTGGGTGGTACTTCCCTTAACAGCTTCCCATACCAACCAATTAACTTAAGGCAGCAAGGAGCTATTGCTAGATGTGGTCGACAATGGTTTGTTGTTGCTAATGAACCCAACACAGTTGGAAGCTGCTATTTCTTCTGGACAGGCTATGAAGTGATCTTCTGTGTCCTGTCCCGTTACCCCCGCCTATATTTCCCTTGGGATGGCTGTTTGGAAATACCAGCCCAGGCACCACCTGAGGATGACTATAACATATAGTCAGAGGGGCTATGTTGGTGGGTCAAATGATACAGTTCCTTCTCTTGTGATCATGACCTAGCAAATGCAGTGCTGGCTTGCCTCCTTTATTGGCATGGCAGATGCAAATCTACACTTCACAGAAAGAGCTAGCTTTATGGCCTGGTTTGCACATGGTGTTAACCCATAGAATGGTTTGTTGAATTCTGGGTTGTTATTAGGATGTGAACTTTGGGTGCTTTAAACCATGGGTTGTCCTAATGTGTGAACCCATAACTGTGTGTTGTTTGTGGTTTGTTTCGCCAGGCTACACAGGCAGCAAGCAAGAGCAGTTAAAAAAAAGCTGCTCTACATGCCAGTATTGCAGCACCCCAAAGGCATTTGGGATATAGGAGGGAGCAGGTGAAGGAAGAGGGAAGCAAACAATCCAGGGATTGAAGAAACAAATCATGGTTTGTTCGATTATCTGCCAGACAAACAATGCTTAGGGCAACAAGACATGGGTTAAATAAACCATGGGTTAGCATTATTTGTGAACAAGGTCTATATCTTATGCACTGCAGTGCTAGGTTCTGGCATTGCCAGCATCACTAAAAAACATCTTAAAGGCAACTGATAACACATCCTAACAATTTTTGCACTGTTTTCTCATTTCTAATGTTTCTTCATTTTTATGAAGACAACATACAGTAGACAGTTTGGCTGTAACAAGTGAAAGCACACATAGCTAGATAAAAAGTCCAAGTGTTATAGCTCATTTCAACTTTTAAAGTGATTTGAAAGAATGCATGAATAAAACACAAAGATAATGGAAGTAAATTATTTCTAAATAAATCCGGAATTCTATGCATGGATAATTACAATTAGGTACCAGCTTTTTTCTTTTACATATGCTGGGGGTGGGTGGGGAAGGAAACTAGATAGCACTCATGATATATATTATATTGATAAACTGTATCAAACAGTTTTGCAGATAGCTGGAATATGCAGAAATGCATGAACTCCCTGTGTATATTTTATTATGGATAAAATAAATATATTTTGTTATGTTGTAGAAAACAAACTCCTTATCATGGAGGAAAAAAAACATGTGGACATATTGTTCTTCCAAAGAGAAAATGCCACCCACCTCTTTCTTAATTCAGACACAACAAAGAACACTGATTTGCAATTGGCACTGTTATTTTATTAGTACGAGTATACTGAAACAATAAACTTGTACTGGTATACAGACAATTTCTTTAAAACAATTTTGTTCAAATTTTGAATCAAACATTGTTTTATTATAATAATGAAATAATTTCTACCTAGAAAACCTGCAAGCACCATCAAAGAAAGGGACCATAAAATTCAATAAACAGACGCGAGTGTATCCTACAAATAGACACACCACGATTAGAAAATAGAATATGAATTCTTCCATTTTTTAATATTTGTTTTAAAAAAGCTAGTGCAAGTACAATATTTTACACTGGAATTACAGAGAGTATGCACGCATATGGAAAAAGTTCTCTTGTCACAATAAAAGCTCTTACCTATGTCTGTATGCACTTAAAAATTTTCTCCTCTTTTCTATAAGGTGCAAAACATTCCCTCCCTATTTCTCCTTTATACTGGCCATGTCAACTCAATATGACCTCAGCATAAAGCTATGATACCTCTTTTCCAAGGCCAACACTAGGCAGGACATTGAAAGTGTAATTTTTAATCACTTGTATAAGATTTTTAAAAAGCCCCTAGCATGAACCATCTATTGATCTGGGAAACTTTGTTCCTCAAGAATGTGCTTGGATGCTCAAAACTTTGACAAAATTACTATCAAAACCAAATGTAAGGCCCTGAAAGTTGCCTGCTTTAATGCAAGAGATCTAAAGTATTTTATAACATTATGTATTATTTTTAAAAAGAAATATATTTGTAGTACTGGATGATGGATTGACCAAAATTATAGTTTATATCTTAATAGATTAATAACCTTGAGGCAACAGTTCTGAGGTACAAATAGAAAACATGAGAACTATCGACCAGTTAAGTAAATGCAGATATTTATTGTCCAGACAATAACATTTTGAGGCATTTGAAATACTTAAGGCCAGCCTTCTAGGTTTAAACTTAAAAAAAGACAAACATAAATTTGCAAGTAAATCCAAACTAAATCCAATAATCAACTTTACAAGTATGTAAGCGAAAAAACATCTATATCGATGAATTAAAATGCTTATCTTCTACTGCCAACCGTTAGCCTTTAATTCTCAATATATATCAGAATTGTATTATTGTTTCTGGGCAATAAATAACGGCATCTATCATGCTCCTCCTTTGGCTTTTGGTTAGTGGAGATTTATTGGCAGCCATTTTGAAAAGTAATTCTCCCCTCAGTTATAGAGATATTAACTCAAGAGGAGCTGCACATATGTACATTGAAAGACTTCTAATTTTCAGAGAACTTTTGGTGGCCAGCTCTTCCACTGGTATAAATTGGTCTACCACTACTAGTTCAGAAAATAACTTTATAAGTTAACAAAATGAACACATCTAAACGATGATCCTATGTAATCTGATGTTTAGAGCTGAATTCAGCCCAGCATTTTCTGTACTAAGCTTTTAGTGGCTTTACAACAATTCACTAGCCACCATTTTCACACATACAATTTTGTTGGCAAAGTAGTGCCTTTGAAAGTGGCAAGTGCCTATGATCTGAACCTCTCTAGTGTCACTTCTCCCAGGCCTCAATGAAGCAGACCTGCAATATTCTCATCATACAGCAGTTCCAGCACCTGTGACTTAAGTCTATTGTAGATGACACCTCCAATGGCTGCCTATTGTATGACACAGGAAAAGGGAACAAGAGCTTTAATCAAGGGAAAGAAAATGAGCAAACAAAGCAACCTCGGATGAAGCCTCTGATTAATTCTCAATGGAAGACTCGAGTCCTTTCCGATAACAATCAGAAAAACCACAGAGTTCCTGAAATCCCTCTTGTAGAAACACTACACATTGCCGAAATGCATTTAATTCTGTGTGAGAGGCCATCATTCTGCACCTGAAGGGGTTATTTTAAAACAGAATTATATCCTTTCCATATTAAATGCCAGAATGGTAACTTGGATTATTACTATAATCTGCAAGGGAGAAGGAGAGAAGGATTCAGACAACTATCACCCAGACCCAAGACCCCCTCAAGGCCTTCCCACTGTAAATGGATTTTGGACCCCTTCTTTAGAAATACTGTATTCCTAAATTCCCTTCATTTTTGGTGTGTCAGTAATATACATTTTCCAACCAAATGAAAAATAATTAAAATCTGCACAACTGCTAGATTAACTGAAATTATGTCTTTAACACCTCCAGGCATAAATGGGGTTGGGGGGGTTTGTTGTTCTGTGCAGGGAAGGGAAAAGTGTAGGTTTACAGGAGACACTATGCTGTTTTGGACGTCTTTACTGGCTGCGAGAATCCCTTGTAACGAACACTTCTTGTTCAGTATTAAATTCTTTGGGTTCTTTCTTTTTTCTTTAAGAACAGGAAGTGCAGAAGATGTAGACAATCATCCCTAGAAGGAGTAAAGACATCCCAATCGAGTTCAAAATTTAAGTTAAAACAGGGACAAATAGTATAATTGTGAATCATTCTCACCTGCCCCAACAATGGGATTCATGTAATGCAAATACAAAAGTAAGCATAGTTGTCTTTGAAAAACCTGTAAATTAGCTATTCTTTGCAGCCAGAACCAATACAATCGGATCATCTAGACGTGAGAGTTTTCTATATACAAAAAACATGTAACTTTCACCCTTTCTCGGCTTTTGTACTTTTATTCATTTTTACAAACAACACACGATTTCAACATATCCATCGCTTTTCAAACACTGAATGAATCATTCCAACATTCATGTTTCTTTTGTGCAATTTTTTAAAAAACATTACCTGTACTCCTCTCAATGTGAGTGCTTCAAAAAAGTTTGTTTAAGCTTCTCATCAAATTAGGTTCACATAAAAAAATATTCCCACGAGTTATAGTGCTACAAGTAAAGATCCTATCGGTAAGGTAACACGTCTGAAGCGAGGTCGTCTATGTAAAAGAAATTGAACTCTGGAGTAGAAGTGTGCAACTTGTTTGGAATTTCCCTATCAACAGAAAAACACAATACTGCTCTTGGAAACTACAAAAGAAATCAACAGAATATTCCTGTGCTCTCAAAAACAACAGTCACAATTTGGGACACTATGCATTCCTCTTATTTTTCAGGAACTGTCAGGGTAATAAACATAAGAAAGCAAAGCGCTAACCACATTCTGTTTAAAACAGACATAGAACAATTTCCCTTTGTTTCAACTATCACAGTCTGTCCCAAGGCTGGACAACACTGTTACCTGTAATGATGGGGGTTGGGGTGGGGAGAAAAGAATGCTGGTCACAGGTTGCTGTTAACATTTCATAGCAGATGTGACACAAAAGGGCCCAATTTTTTTAAATTAAAGTGGATAAAAATGAGGGACTGGATCCAAAGAACTGTGAGCAGAAATAAAAGACACTAGATCACTTATGTAACCACTAGCAGAAGTGTTTGCATGGGGCTATAATAAGGTAGGGTCTATGGTCATTTGCATGCTTCTGCTTGCACATGGCCTGTAGAACAGCCCTTCCATGTGCAGAAGACACCTTGCACATGTGGAAGAACACTTTTGGATTTTAACCCATGGACTAACGCCACAAAGCCAACAGCATTAATTCAAACAGACACTACTGTGTAACTCAAGTTTAGTCCTAAGGATGCTTCCACTATTCTGCTATCATTGCATTCTGGGTCACATTAACAGCTGCTTTGCCTTCTTACAACTGCTGGACTACTTGTGGATAAGTCTACGTAGCCAGCAAATCCCTTTATTCTAGACTCCAGTGAGAAATACGCTGATCGAAGTGCTGCCATTAAAGCTGAAAGAACGTGTCCATGAGAATGTTAGAAGTCAGAAACATCTAAATATCCATCACCAAACCTCAGAGTATGGCAACACCTGAAATTGCAGATGCATGAAAGCACCTCCAAGTGATTATCGCTCCAATGCTGCAAAGAGAAATGCACACAAGTGGGTCTTGAATGAACCTGGCTAGGAAATTAAGCATTGTTTTTTTGAAAGAAACAGTTAATGGGTAGCTCTGTCCCGTCACAGCATACATTTTTAAATGCAGCTAGACTTATACTTTCAAAGGATTTGGGAGAATCATGACTATTCCCTTGTAGGATTGAGCCCTGAAGATGTAAGTAAGGCTTTGCAACACTGGTCTGGATGCATATGGCATCTTTTTTGAAAAATGGTTTAGGAACCCATATCTGAAAATTAGAAGAAACACCAATTAATTGTCTTCAAAACAGCATTCTCATTTCCTACTCAAACAATATCATTTTTTCCATTGCTTGGCAACATATCAAAGTAAAACAAGCCACTGTGCACAGAGTGAATTTCTCCACAACCAAAAGCTACAGTTCACACTAGATCTGATGTTTTATACTGCAATCCATGTGATAAATCTGGGACGTTAATCCATGACCATGGAGGAAATCCAAACATCTCCTTGGAATTGAACATCCCTACTCCAGAGCAGTAAAAGTGCTCCTTCTGGTCACATCAGTGTACCACACATACGCCAGCCCCATCCCTGAGTAAGAGGTGTGAAAGGTTTCTAAATGTTCCTTGATGTCACTTCCTGGCTCAAAACCCCCTCCCAAACAAATTTAAACGAGACACCAGGATCAAAATAGATGGATAAGACATGCATTTTTCCAGAAAAGGGAAAGGGGTGGGGGTGGGGGGGAGGAAGAGGAGAAAGATGCATAGAAGGGCATTAAAAAAAGAGTAGTTCAGCATTAACTTACAGGATACGAGGTAAGTGACATCTCACTCTGAGACCCCCCACGATGTGGCCCAGACAAACTGAAATGACGCCTAAGTTAAACACTATAAGGAACAGTCATTTATATATATAGATAGATATAGATATAGATATAGATATATTTATTTAGAAATTCCTATAAAGAGGTTCTGGTATTTATTTTTTCTTTGCCCTGACTAATTATTTATTGGTGATTGTATGAGTTTCATTGTAAACTAAAACAAGTCTGGTACAAAAACAAAGGAAAAAGAAAAGGGGGGAAAGTAACTGGTGTCAGTTAATATTGCCATGTGGACACTATACAGAAGCTTCTTACAATGACATTAATCTTAAAATGTTCTTCACAACTGCCAGCAACTATTTAATAAACGAGAAGGAAGTGGGAAGGGAGTGATTCTGTGAACTACAGTTTGCAGGAGCAGCCCCAGGAACATGAACAGGGTTAAAACACGTTCCATGAAATTTGGTGCCTTTTTCAAATGAAACTAAGGCACTTAGGAGCCCAAGGCTCAAAACCTAATCCAGTTGAGGACGAGGACAAAATGACATTAACAGGGTCAGAATTCACCATGAATCATTTTGGAAAAAGGGAAGTGTGGGAGATAAAGAGATCACAGAACTCAACTATAACAAGCACAACGTGGAATGTTCCAGAGGCATAGTAGGATTTTCCCAATACAAAACTGCCACAATTGAAAGTACATAACCCAGTTTGCATGTATGCTGTAACCCAGGCTTGAGCGGGAGTGTGCCGCCTCTAGGGTGCTCCTCACTTCCACTTTCATTTTACAACCTACATTCAAGCTCTGTGATTTGTTCTTGGGTTAATTCTGGGTTGCTTAACCTTGAAACAAGGTTCAGATGTCGTAAGAGCAACCTATGATCAGGGCAATCGTAAGTAGTAAAATGAAAGTGGAAGTGAGGAGTGGGCTGGAGGAAGAGCATTTGTGCTCTCCCAGTCATGCCTGGCAAATCTTGGATTAATTAACTCACGATTTGCTGTTATGTGCAAACTGGGTCAGAGTGGGCATGGTTCTTGTGCTCCTTTGCACAGGGTTGAATTTTATCCACATTTCTGATGGAAGGGGGAAGATTAGTAATAACAATACACGTCAAATAGAAGATGGTGCTGATAATTTTGCAAAAGACTGCTTACACCCATCTTAAAAGTGCCCTGTTATTGATTTGTAGTTCACTCATATTCACAGAATCTGTCCCTCCCCTCCTTTAAAGTCCTTTGAGGGAGGGATATTATCTTATATATTTCCTGCTTGGATTCCCTCCCCTTTAAATGTGGAGACCAGGTGAGTTCGAATAAGAGCTCTATAGAGCCCCTCGCTCCCTGTGCGCCATATCTTTGGCACGCAGAGAGGTTTTGTGCCTGCCATGGACCGAGGGAGGTACAGAACCTTAAATTTAACACACGTAAAAAGATAGCTGGGGACAAGGTCTAGCTCACATGTGGGTGAGTCTATATTGGCACATAAAATATTGCACATGCTAAAAAGGAAAAGCACAACAAAGGGGAATAATGTTTGTAAGGAGGCAACAATTGCAGGATTCTAAGTCCGCAAAGAAAACAGAGAACAAATACATTCCTATTGCTCCAACCTTTTATTATTATTATTATCATTATTATTATTATTATTATTGATTTTTTTTTACTTGTTAGTGTTAGTTTTGTAGATGCGGTCAGTTTCATATTCCCTGCTTCCTTATATATATGTGATGCTCTCTGAGAACACATGAGAATAGTGGTACTGATGGGAATGAGATAGGGAATTCTGCCCCATATCTTTCTATTCCTCTTACCATCAGAGGTTGTAATGAAAACAAAAACAAACAAATAAAGCCAAAATAAAACTCCAATAAACAATAAATTGAAAGTGCCCTGAGCAGAGTTTATGGAAGATTAAGCAAGTTCTCTGAGCAGAAACGTTGAAAAAAAATTACAGCACTAAATAAGCAGTGTGATTGTGAGGAGGAACCTGCTCAGCTATTTGGTATATTACTGAGAGGTCATAACAACAATTCAAGACAGATTTCAAGCTATTTTAAAATTTAAACATATTTTTGGTGCACCCCAGAAAATGGTACAAAAATGATTAGTTCTGGTGTGAGCTAACGTTCAAGTAACAAACAAAAAGACATAAGAATTGAAGGGGGTAGGGTGGGAGTTATTTTAAATATATATATATATATATATATATATATATATATATATCGTATTTAAGCAAGTTAGGGAGGAAAATGAACATTTGGAGGAATTTGTTCATTTGAGGTTGTATTCTGGAATTTAAAATTTCAATTCTTGATCTGCAAGGGCCTCACACTCACAAAGCCCCAGTGAACCAGCAGGACCATGTCTGAGGTTAAAGTCTTGATCATGAGAGATAAACTCCTGTTACACAAGTCTCTCAACTAATCATTGGTTGAACCCAGACTAAGGTTACAGCTTACCCTTCACTTGAGTAGCAGAGATATGTGACTTGTCTATTTCGGCTTCATTCACTCCCAAAACAAGGCCACTTTGAGGACAGTGGCTAACCCAAGGCAAGTGGAATGGTCATGCAAAATAAATCAGGATAAGCAGCACCTGTTTGTAGGGGCAACTTGCCCTGCATTTTACCTTACTTGCCCTGGGTTTGGATTGCATCAAAAAGTAATTCGAAGTGGGGAAAGAAGAGAATTCATGCCTGCCTGCCTGCCCACCCAATAAACTAGAACAAGAACTGATGTTAAAACGTTCTACCATTTTCACACACAACACTATTTGGGCTTCTCATATGATTTGTACCACATGTAGTCATTTTTAACATGGATAGAGCACACTAGCACATATTTTAGATTCACATTACAGACCAACTCAAGGAGGACCCAAATTAAGCCTCATGTATGAAAATGTCCAGAATGTCTTTCACCAGGAGATGCTAATATTTTATAGCACTATTTTAATTAACTGGGCTTTAAACTAGGCTGAATGCTTATTCATGTGAATTTTTCACAGGCTGGTATTGTTAAATCACTCATCAGTGAGTAGTCACCAGGGCTTTAATGTGGCTATTTGTCAGGAACTGGTTTCATGATGGAAGCCACAGAATCAGCAGGAGTCAGGATCTCTGGATCCACTCCTAAATTTGTTTCAGATTTCTGGGAACAGTAACAACACCAACAACAAAAGAGCTTAACTGGGTAAACGTTCTACCCATTGTCCTGTTTTGTACCAAACTTTGACATCTACATTGTACTACTAATGGAAAAGAAGTTATTCAAAGTAACAAAGAGTAACATTCACAATAATAAAACAATGGATTAGAATTAAAAGGTGGGGGAAACATAACTTGCTTCTGTGTCAAAATGACTTCTTATGGAAAACTCAGTGAATTTGAAGAGAAATTCTCAGAGTCTGTCCTGGTTCAGGGTGACAGATATGGTAGAAAGAAAATAAAGAGGTTGAAACGAAACCTAACCCTACAAAAATGGCCTAGAGATTAGGCAGGTTAGTAAATAATTGCTACATTTGTTTAAGCTTTTTCAGTCCCTCTCCCTTCCCCAAAAATTATTAGGTAAAAACTGCAGGAATACCACACAAATGATAAACTCAAGATGTGCAAATTGCAAGATTCTTTAAAGTCCATCTTTTTCAAAAACACTGGACAATAATGATTTTTTTCTTCTCTTTCTTTTATACTCTCTCTTATTCATTTATTATCTGTCAGCTCACATATGCCTTTAACTCTTTCACAAGCATTAAAGTTTTAAAAGTGCCTCCTATTAAGTAGTCCTTGTGGACAATGACTGTCACATACCAGTTCATAATTCACATTCATCCCTTTGAAACCACATGAAAAACTTTCAACATCTTGCTTGTGAAAAACCTCTACATACTTTGCATGTAGTTAACAGTGTTGAAGAGATCGGTTTTCTTTCTTTTCTTTGTTTTTCTCTGTCTCATCACAGAGATTAAAGTGAGATACAGTACTTGCTGAGTGTTAAGCCCAGATGCTCAGCAACCAAAATGTGAACAGCATTCTAAGTGCTTAAAGACATTCTATGTTCATCTTCGACATCCATTTCCTTGTGTCACACTGAAATTTGGGGGTGGGGGGGGGAAGTGGCACTAATTGTCCATCGTCAGGAACTAAAAACAGTACTAGAGTTAGACAAAGATTTGCAACCTAAATGCAAACAACTTTGATGTTCACTCTCTCCCAAAGGGGCAGTGCATATTTACCTTGTGGAAGCAAACGTCAGTGGCTGGCAACACTCAGTGAATCTCGCTAACCCTGTTCAGAAGTAATGAAGAGCACTAGCCGGGGTCCCCACAATTTGAAACTCGCTAGGCCTACGGCAACATTGTCCTACTTTAAAGAAATTCCCAGTGTTAGCAAAGCAAGGATCCGTCGCTACACCATTGCTATGCAACTATACTAGCAAGTGGAGATGAAATCTCTGTGTGGCAGTCTCTGAGAATAATAACAACAATAATAATAATAATTAAAAAAAATAGTGCAGTCAGACCCCCGTTGTGGGGCAGAGGATGGGGCTGGGAGGAGTGGGAAAATATGTGGCAAACTTTAGAAAATTAAAAAGAAAGGTGGTTTATTGTGCAAAGCCTCAGAGACTGCTCAGTTCTGTTACTGCCTCTGGACTGGATTCCCAGTAGCTGCTTGTTGAGGGAACCACCAAACCACACTGCTATGGAACTTCCAGCCCCAAGCTCTCATTGAATCAGGCAATAGTGTTCATCTCTGCTACAGTTCCCTTCCCATCTCCTCTCCAAAGACAGCCAAGGCTTATTCTGCTTCACACGTTGGAAAACAGAAGCCATGACAGCCACATTTGCTTCCAGAAGGGGCCGGAGGAAGCAGGTGCTGCCCTTTCTGTAGCTCTCAGTACAAATAATCACCGATAAACACTTCGGTGGGGGCGGGGGGTGGGGGGGAAAGTATGCACCAGTCTCCTGCATAATACCAGCTGCAACTACTGTATAACAACAAGGTTATAACATAAACCTAAAATAAGATGATAACATGTAAATACTGGGTTATTTTAGCCTACAGTACAGTAATCTGGATAAAAATGACAAGGGATAGCCTAATTTTCCTTTCCCTAAACAGATGTCACTTGCCTACATTAGACCGCCCTTCAATGCAAATCTTAACCTCCTGAGGAATAAAAGAAGGCTTGGGAAGAGTCAACGGTGGCTCCTCTTCCGACTTCTCTAGTTTCCGTGTTTCAGGGGCTGACCACCTCCTCTTCCTAGTTGCTGTGGGCTTGCTGGGTTCTGATTTGGTAAGCAGAGATGCTGCAGGCAATCCTATTTTGTCTGGAAACTTCAGTTCACCATTCTCAGATGACATCTTGGCGCTTCCCGGATCAATCCCATTTTCCTTCTCTGCATACCTATGTCTACTACCAGTTAGACTGTCATTCTTAGAGTGCTTCAGCAAGATGCTAGCTGAGTCCATGGACTGGCCCTTTTTAATTGAGCCATTCTTCAGATTCTTGAGTGTAAGTGATATGCAGACATCCCCAACTGAGAGTTTGGAACACGGCAAATCAAAGAGCTGGCTTGTTCTCTCAGGGCAGCAGGATGACCAACCTTGTCCAAATACAAAAAAGGGATATTCTACCAAGACTTCAACACTGACCTGCAAGGGGAGAAGAAAATTTGGGGGAGGGGAATGGAGAAGGGAGAGAAAGAGAAACACATGATCATAAGTTTGAAAATATGCATTTGCTTGTTCATTATTGGTGAATTGTCAAAACCTGCTGACTCCACTTCCAGAGAAAGTCATCTCACTAGCAGAAGTGTAGTCCCACAGCGCTAGCAAGTAAGGGAAGCTTCTTTATCGGAGTGCTCCTCCTGGCAGTTGCTACAAGTAGCATGAGCTCATACTTGTTCTCTACTGTAGCAGTTCTCCGAGACGTGGACATAGCTTTGGACATTCCAAACATGTTGTAGGAAGGGTGGGACAAGTAAAATAATCTTTACACACTCTGAAAACAAATTTGGGGTGCTGGTGCTGTGTAAGCTGCAAATTCCTAGGCAAATTCTGACCCCAATGTTCAACCAGTCCAGGAGTAGAGGGACACCATTCTTTCAGCTGGCTTAAATTATGGGGCTCTGTGCTTTTTGGTATGCAGAAAGTGAGAAGTGATCAAAACCAGTGGCAAAACTGGTCTTTTGAGCCCTTTTGGGGAGGTTCTTAGAATACTTTATATATCTTCCTTATCTTTTTCACAGCAAGTAGTGCCACATCTAACTTAAGGTATTCCACCAACACAGCCCACCCATTTGGGGTGAAAACAGGCTACCTTTGGGGCAAGTGACTGCCTAACACCATGGAATATGGTTGCAGAAGTTATCATACATATATCTGCTTCCCCATGCTTACATTTTGTATTCAATTAAGAGCTGGATAGATGCAATTTCATAAGCCACTTCTACTCCACAATGATTAACCCCAAGAGACCTTTCATGTAGGTTAATTAATACAAGTTGAGGCTGAGGGATGGTTGGGAATGGAGCCTAATTTTTTTATATTCTCCTGGGAATAGCAGCATTTCCTTTTGCTTAAAACATTTGTGTGGTAACAAACAAAGTAGTCTTGGGATCTACATTTAACCATGTTAAATTCTGTTCACTCAACTGTCAGCTTTCTGTTCTTCGTGATCTTTATTTCAGCAACCAGTAATTTAATGTAATCCTACTGTAAATTTCCTTATAATAAAAAAATCAGATTTTTAAAAATGCCAAGATGAAGATTATCATTGGACTTCTTGAGATGATCACCGTGACCTGATATGATCACAGAGGCATCACTCTTGTTTATATGAGCAGACTTGCATAGAACATAAAATTTAGTTTCAATGGGCTGGATACACATTTACGCTGATCACCTGCTCTGATGGAAGTGGACTTCTCTGCCTCTTCCTTCCCACCAGCCTCCTGAAAATGCTTTACAGAGAATCTGAATGGGATGAGCTGTGGTGTGTGTGTGGCAGAGGGGGCCTTCTGCAAGTGGACACCTTTCATGAACAGGCACCTTCTTTTCATGGAAGTCAGATCCTGAATTCAACACTATCTGCTTTAGTCACCTTTTTACCAATACTGTAGATTTACAGAACATTACCTACCTCTGTTGTATGGGAAATTACAGCAGTATGACCATTTATAAAGTCATTTACATGGAGATAAAAACAGGGAGGAAACTTTCATTAACAGGAGTTATTTTACTAACATTAAACCTGGGTATCCTGTCTGACTATGTAAATAGTTAAGAGCAAATTAAAACAAATTAAGAGCCAATGAATGCTGACAGTCTCCTAAATAAGATTGTCAATATTCACCACTGTCTGTCCAACAATCAGGGCCATGCACCAGTGAATGCCGATATTCACCTTCCAACTAGGAATATTCCACCATGTGAATATCAGATTTACTGCATTGTTTTTTAAGTTTCTTACTCAAAGAACATGCTTACTTATTCTAGTAAGCACAGTATTCTGTTGCATCTACTTAAGAGTTAATCAGAAACATGACACCTGTCTCTACGTTTAAAATCTTTTCATTAAGAAGGGAACCCTGGGAGGTTGGAAACTGGGCAACTGGAAAACTAACTAGAGTAAGCAAGTAGGTAAACGAAGCAAGTAAGTAATAAGTAAATCGATCAGTCTCAGAGGGAGGCAGTGCCAACCCAGTGTCATGAAGACAGCCCCCAGGTAAGTGAATCAAATGCTGGTTCAGTAGCTTGCTCTTCCCCCATGATTCAGGAAGGAAGCACTGAATGTGTTTCCTGTTCTTATTGGGGTTTTTTTTTTAAAAAAAGCTGAATATATGTTTTACATATTGAAGAACTTCAGAGAAGAGGATAGGGTAAGCTGGTTAGTAACCTCACCAGCTCCAGCCAATCAGTGGCTTCTGCTGCAAACAACAATGATGTTTTCCCCACCCCCCTAAGTTTGTTCTGGTGAGTTTTCTTCCAGTGAGTGTGCTTCTGCTATGTCTACCCAGATGCTCCCCTTAATGCCTACACATTTCAAAGTTAATGATACAGTATAGTCCATTCGAAAATATGATTCAGGTTCAGTATTATTCATTGGAATATAAAATTACTGCTACTTTGTCCAGTTAATAATGATATGCAGGGTTCCCAAGGCGACAGTGGGGTGAGATCTATATAAAGCTACACTTATGGCAAAGGAAGCTAATGCTTCTCCTTTCTGGCTCTGCTGCAGCTCCAAACCACATATAACGAAGAGTGAAAAGATAAGCCAGTAGAAGGTAAGGGCTGGTATACAAGAAAAGAGACTGAAAATCAGACTGGCTAAAATGCTGGAGGGAACAATGCTAAATGGAGAATGGGACAGAATGAATAACCTATAAGTGCTCTTTCATCACTGTCTTTTTGCACTTTGCGAAACTCCGGAGAGACAGAGGGCTCCATCACACCAGCAATTTATTGCACACTCCCCATGCATGGTATGCAGTTTTGCAGCCTGGTACCCACATGACATTGTCCACGTCCTGCACTCATTTTGGCTCTTGCCCTCCATGTTTCATTTCTTTTTGGAGCACAGGAAGTCTGGATTATTTTCCCTCCCTGCGAAATAAATGCTCTCCTCCTTCCCGTGTATTTCTGTGGTTGTGTCCTATCGACCACCCATCTATGTGTGTGTCTAAGGGTGGTCTCGCTAACAAAAGAGGAGGGTGGTGCGATTCCCCACGCAAACCTGAAGGGGGAGGGAGAGAGGTCCCATTTAACTCTATGTTCTTACTCCTGAGTAGGCATGACCAGGAGTACATTTTCACCTTTAAAGAAATGTGGAAAATGCACTGTCCTTGCCCACAGCTCCCTTATTTTTAAAGATAAAGAGATCAAAATTGGTGCAGTGATAACTCTTAAGTAGAGTTTTCAGCATGCCAAGTTTGAATGAGATCGGTCCATCCCTTGATTTTTTAAGGATTTTTTTTAATCCGTCCCCCTTAAATCCTTTCCCTGGAAGTTCACAAGTAGGAAGAATCACCTTTCCTTTCCTTAGTAAGCCTGTCTCTGTTCAATGGGGTTTACTCAAAGGTATGCATGCATGGGATTTTAGTATGACTTGGATGTAAATGCAGTTGAAATCAATGGGATTTACCCTTGAGTAAGGGAACAAACTTGGAGATGCACAGCTTTGCATGATCAATGGAAATGAAAAGCGATTTTTTTGTACTTGTAAACTTCCAGGAAAGCATTTAAGGGGATTTTTAAAAAAAAATCCTAAAAAATCAAGAGATGGACTAATCTCATTCAAACTTGGCATGGTGAAAGTTCTACTTAAGAGCTATCAGTGTGCCAATTTTGACCTTTTTAATCTTTAAAATTTACACAGGTGTAAGCATTTTTGTTAATTCCATTTAAAAAAAATTGTTAAAATCAAGGGTTGACTGAATGAATGAATGATGAAATGGCAGACCTTAGAACAGTTATGTTTCATCCACTGTACTGGATTCCATGTAAGTCCAAATAAATTGCTTTAAACACGTGTCTGCTTTCAAGATTATTTTATTTATTCAGTTAGGGCACAATCGTATGCATGCTTGGGAATGCTGAGAGTTGGTAGGATTCCTCCTGTCTAAACATGCATATGATTGTGCCCTTAATATATTTCTGCCCCACTTTTTAGTTCAGGCCCTCATGAGACAACATCCAATAAAAATGTAAAAACAAATGTGAATATGAAGATAGACATCCAAATAAATTATTACTACTATATAGACATCATTAGCATAATCAGCATTCTTATTTTCCAACTGTAATAAATCTATGTAATTGAAATAGTTTAAAATTATTATTACTGGACTTTTTTGTAATAAAGCACCATATGTTAGCTAGGTGCTATACAGATATAAAACCACAAAAATGAGTCCTCTAACCCCATCCATGTTTTCTCTAGATTCTTTGTATACTGTTTGCTTGTGCACCAAGGTGTTTTCTTGTCTCCTGAGAAATCCAGTCTGATCCCATAACATATTTACTTCCTAATATACTTTAGTAATAACTATTCTTTCAGGGGGGGAAATCATTTTTATGATTTGTCTTGGATATTTATAGACTAACCTTCATCAAATTATACCATGGCCATGAACAATAAATATAAAACAAAAAACAAAATAAAAAACAATAATATAACAATAAAAGTCAGTAAAAAATAACAACATGAAACACGCTGACCAGCTTAAAACGCCTGGGTACACAAAACATGACGTGGTATCATGACGTGGTGCTGAAACAATACCAAGGTTGGTGCCAGTCACAACTTCAAAGGGAACGGGGGCCACAAATGGAACAGAGGAGGCTTTTTTTTTAAACAAATGTCACAGAATGAGCACCTTGCGAGGAGCCTCTCTTGAAGAACTCAAGACACAGGCAGGCTAGTATAGGGGGAGAGGGATACAAATGTTTTAAATAAATAAATAAATAAATAAATAAATAAATAAGTATTCCAGCTGGACATCAGGAAAAACTTCCTGACTGTTAGAGCAGTACAACAATGGAACCGGTTACCTAGGGAGGTTGTGGGCTCTCCCACACTAGAGTCATTCAAGAGGCAGCTGGACAACCATCTGTCAGGGATGCTTTAGGGTGGATTCCTGCATTGAGCAGGGGGTTGGACTCGATGGCTTTATAGGCCCCTTCCAACCCTACTATTCTATGATTCTATGAACTAGTACCCTGGTGTTAGATGGCAAAAAGCAATAGAGCTGGGTGTCATCCATACATTGGTGGCACCTCGCTCCAAATAACATCTCACAGCAGCTTCATGTAGATATTAAATGCCATCAGAGACAAGATAAAACCCTGTGGAATACCACAGGTCAAAGGTTGTGGTTTTGAACAGTAGTTCCCCAGCACTATCTTCTGGACAGAAAAGACCGGAACCAGTGCAATACAATGCCCCCAAAACTCAATCCCACCAAGTGTTCTAGAAGGATACCATGCTACTGAAAGCCAGTGAAAGGTACAGAGAATTAATATTGTCACACTTCCCACATCCAGTTCCTCATCTAGGTCATCCACCAAGGTGGCCAAAATAGTCTCAGTCCCATATCTTGGCTGAAACTTGATTGAAATGGGTCTAGATAATCACTATCCAGATATTTGCTTTTCTTCACAACAAATCCTTTTTGTTTAATTCAAGGGTCACTGCAATGGAGATTGACTGACCTTAGCTTCTTAACTTTGAAGGACTTTATGTCCTAAAAGTGCAGCTTGGATGACTGAAGTCTGAGCTGGAAAGGGTTTCCCTTGCCTCTGGTAAGTCCTACCAACAGAGTAATTAACTTCCACATTTCTAAAATCTCCTGAGTATAACAAAGGGCTTTCATAGTGGCAGCAACAGCAACATCCCAACTCTCAGAGTGGCTGGATTTACACAGAACAGGAACATAGGAAGCTGCCATATACTGAGTCAGACCACTGGTCTAGCTAGTCCAGTATTGTTGACATTAACTGGCAGCACCTCTCCAGGGTTTCAGACAGGATTCCTTCCAAGCCCTATCTGGAGATTGAACCTGGGACCTTCTGCATGAAAAGCATGAGCTATTGTGACCCTCAAGATCCCATTCTCCCTCTCTCCTCTGTGTCCATGATTTCTGAAGCTTCACCTTTAGATGATAAATTAACCAGAGTCCTGTGACATATGAACTCTGGGAACTGTGATTTGTTTAGTGAGCCAGGATGAAACTGGTTTCAGATTATGGCTTGTTATGAAACCATATTTTAAACAAATCATAGTTCCATGTTTTCAAATATCACAGAAAGCTGAGGTTAGTTTAAAACTGGAACCAGAAAAGGAGCTTTCAATCTCCTTTTCAATCTCCTTCTTGCATCCATTAAAGAGTAGAGTGTGTGAGCCTGAGACTTCTCAGGGCCTGATCTTATAGTAGGAAATCATGGCTTCCCATTACATGTGGACCCAGCCACTCTGTTCTGGTTTGGGCAGTTCAAGTAATTCATAATCTAACCAATATCTTTTTTGCCATTACTTCCCAATAGCTCAGAGGACATGAAAATAGATTCCTTGACGATCCCTTCTGTGTAGCCTTGGCTCTTTTTCCATTCTATTTCTTCTTTTCCATTTCCTCTTGTGCTATAAATTTCTCTCTCTCTCTCCATCTTACTTTAGGTCTGGAAAGAGCCAGGTATCATACAAATTAAAAAGTATCAAGGATCATTTCTCTTCCCCTCTCCCATCCTAAACTGGAGGTAGGAGCTTTTCTTTTAATGTACAAATTCCTGGATCATTTTTTTCAAGCCTATGGAGCAGAGCAGGATATACATCCAACAAGTAAAACAAAACAAACTTAAATTAAAAAAGCAGAGGCAATATTTTAAAAGAAAAGATCCATTTTCACCCAGCTTCAAGAACTCGTGCTTAAAAGAGAAGAGTGCTGGCATCAATGTTTAATTAGCATCACAGATGTTGATCTGGTGACACATTTGGATTACCCGGAAAGCCTTATACTATTCTGAGTATGAACTTAGTTTTTCCAACACTTTTGCCACCTAAAAATAATACTGAGCATTAATATAGCCCGTTTTAAGTGTTTAAAATGAACCTTCCCCAATGTGGCACACTCCAGAAGTTTTGGACTACAACTTCTATCAGCCACTAATGGCCAATGATCAGGGATGATGCGAGATGTTAGTCCAAAACATCTGGAGGGTATCATGTTGTGGAAAGCTGATTTAAATAATTTCAAATATACTATCTCAGCAAAGATCTTTAGAACCACTCTACCAGGTTGGGCACTATCACCCTCTCAAAATTGAAAGTCGGAGGCAATAGAGACACCTAAAGTTATTTAAAATGTTCATAGCTGCAGGTGCATTTGAACCAGGGATTTCCTGGCTCATATTCTTAAGTCATAATGCTACACAAATGCTGTTTATTTTAAACATGAAAGTTGCATGTGTCTGGGAACTCAATACCCATTTCAAACACAATAAACAAAAAAGCCATGTAGCCACAGATATATTTTTTAAAAGCAACAATATTCCTCGCCACCAGGAGAGTAGCTGCTGCTACTACAGAGGAACATGAGTTATCTGGGAAGGGGTCCAAGTCCTGGAATCTACAGGAAACCTAAATTAAACCCACATTTTAATCATATCTGTACGTGACTCTCTCTGAATTCTGGAAGCGTCCCTTGTGAGAAACACAGCTGGTGGAGTATTTTAAGCGTGATGATGTCAGCTAGATTTTGATAGGCTTCTGCATAAAGTGTCACTTTAATAGGAGAGGCCATCACCCTTTCTACCAGATGATGGCACTCTCCACCTCTGAAAGGGAAGCTCTCCAGCTGTGCCACTTTTTGCTGCACTGAAAGTCTCTGTGAGCAATACAGAACACACCATACTCAGGCACCTGCTGCTTCCATACGCCTGTGGCTGGCACGGAAGACAGTGTTGTGACCGTAGTTGGGTAACATCAAGAGACACGAAGGGCCTAAAACAAACTACATAGTGGGGTGCTACAGATAAAATTGGTTTTGAAAGCATTTCCCTGCAGGTAAAAACAGAACTTTCCCAATGTCCCAGATTATAAGAAACAGCGAGAAAATCTTATCTGCTCTTTATGTGGAGAGGTGTCCCTCATCCCTTCTCCTGGCAGGGCTCCACCTTTTTCCACAGCTGTATGACTAGAAGTTTTTTGCATCACCGCATCTTTGTGAACCATCAGCAGTTAAAGGCAAAACAACCACCTGGGGGAGGGGGGGATATTGGCAACTCTGATCAGGAGCTTCAGTGTCAGACCCTCAGACATTGGGGAATCTTGAACTTTTACATGGAATGAGCGGCCTTTCTAACCAGTGGTCCTATAAAAAAACAGCTTATTCTTGGTGCACCCGAACTTCTGGGGATTATTCACTCTGCCCCTGTGTTATATCTTCTTCCTCTTCCTCTTCCTCCTCCTCCTCCATGCGGTCTCTGCCTGTGCAACAGACCACGTTCTGCATTTACTTCCAAATCTCATGCCATCTTGCTTGCACCAGCTCTTGCCCTCTTCTGCTCCAGTTTGGACTCATTTTTGCTTCCTCATCCCCCTGCCTTTGCACCTGCAACTCAGCTAGCCAATTTGATTGGCCTCCTAGAATCAACATTTACCTGGCTCTTGGACTGTGATTCTGTCTTGTCCCCCTCAGCTTTGCCCTTCTTCCAGGATCTGACTGATCCTACAGGTGCCACATTTTTCCTAGCACTGCTGTGCCTTTAATAACAGCCTGCAGATGCAGTATTTTTTAGCACTTAACTTTATGCCAGGAAAAGATGTGTACATAAATGTATTATTTTGTATTGTTGTTCACTTATGTGAGCTAGTGACAAGACACACAGGAGTGTACCCGCCTTATGTATAGTTTTATCTCTTAGGCGAAAATGATTTTCTTTAAGCAAAATAATGTTGAGGTGACATGGGTCCTTTCTCTACACAGAGATTACCTCAAGACTCACTGACCTGATTCACATATAACAACTACCCAGAGTATGGGTTGAATATGGGGGTTGAGTAGGGATTGTCTTTGAATCGTGAGTTGTTGAATCATAGGTTGTTACACGTGAACCCTGCACTATGGTTTAATTATGGGTTTTAACCATGAACAACCCAGAATTCACAATTCAATAACAAACAATGAGTTCTCTTCCTGGGTTGTTTGTGGCTAACAACTCATAGCTAAACCATAGTGCAGGGTTTGCATGTAATAACAATCCACAATTTAACAACAATCCATGATTTAAAGACAGTCCATACTAAAGCCATATTCTGGGTTGTCATTACATATCCAATTTCAGCTTTTAGGATTATTTATCACAAGTCCAATTTCCTACACAGAACTTTCTCAAAGGAAACTGCATGTGTTAAACCAGCATGTGGGATTCACTAAAGTGACATGAGTAAAGTGTGCCATGTGAAGGAAGGAGCCTTACATTATTTGTGTTTGATACACACAGAGAAGGGACAGAAATTGCACAATTTCAAAAATGATGGTTCCTGGTTTTAGTTCATTTGTCAGCACTTTCACTTGTTTTCCTGCTGCAATCTGCTATACTCAAACAAGTCAGAACCTGTTGTATCACCTGAATTGGATTTGTGAACATGAGTGACCTTGAGCAAGTCACAAAACTCAGCCTCAGGTGTCCATTCATACAATGGGACTACTTATGATCTGTTCTAATAGGGTTGCTTTAGGGACAAATTTACAGATTATAAGAGCTAAAGAAAAGAGAATGACTTTTAATGAGCAAAAGGCTCTTGAATACAATGGGCTATGAATATGTTAAACCTCATTTCTATTTTCAGTCTCCTCCACTTCTGCCCTACCTCTCACAGTTGGCTAACCTGCTTTGTTGTCATTGATGGAATAATCTTTTCTTAAACCATTTTGATCAATAAATCAGCTATCACTGAGATGCATTCATAAGGACTAGTTGATAAAATCACATCCTCTGCATCTGCACTTAGATGTTTGTTGCAAGCATGAGCAGGCATGAGCCTCAACCTATAGAAATAGAACCTATTTCTATTTTTCTCTTCTTCTGCAAATGAGAGAGCATTAAAAATGTCCATTCCAGGTTTGCCCACAGTTTGCTGTCAAACCAGGATGCCAAGTCAGGAACAAATTGTGATCTGGGATCATGATTTTTACAAACTATGCTAGTTTTGGACAAAATGGTAAACTATGCCACAAGTTAGGAACAGAAGCTTCTAATTTCCTGCCCTTCTGTACAGAATAAGGGGAATAGGGAATGTAAGAGTTCAAAGTGTCTTGACTTTGAAATGGCAAACCATGGTTTGCTATAATGTCAGTTCGCATGAATGTGGCATGGTTAACAAACCATGGTTGGCTGTTAATCCCGCCCTGCGTGCTAGTTGGATTTCCCTAATTACTCTCCCTGTTGTGGCTTGCCAGAACATCCAAACTCAGGCGGTATGGGTTGTTTAAGGGGACAGCAACCTTCAAATAACCAACTTTATCTTACTTCCCTTTCTGCAATTGCTCAGAGTGTCTTTGGGCATGTCTAGACAGAGTGATCTCCTGGGGATCGTCCCGGGATCATCCCAGTGCGTCCACATGACGCACAGGGCATCCCGGGAGCAGGGAGGGACAATCCCTCCCTTGCCCCGGGGTATCGCCCTACCCTTCAATTCCAATTTTTCCCGCAGTCTCGGGATGATCTCAAGACCGCGGGACATGTGGCCCGCCATCACGGTTTTGTCTCGGCTCCTTGCGAGTAAATGCAAGGAGCTGGGAACCAGGCATGGAGCTCCTCAGGAGCTCTGTGCCCATTGGGGGTGGGGTGGGGGGAGTGCAAGGTGTTTGTTTTAAAAAAAACTTACAGTTTCATTCGAGCGCTCATTTTCCTTAAAAAAAAAAAATCCAAAATGGTGGGTGTGACATCCTCTTCCTCATGGGACGTCATGCGCTGCATGTAGACTGGGGATGGGTGGGAGGATCTCACGATCATCATATCGTGAGATCATCCCCCTCGTCTAGCCATGCCCTTTGTTTTGTAGATACGCCTTGCTATTGTAAATCCTAGGAAATGTGGATTCCATGGTAATTACCAACGATTCCTTCCAGCTAGAAATTAGTTGTCTGAGGTGTTTGCCAAAAGGAAATGAACATCCCTTGCTAAAACATTTACCCTTCCCATAATGGCCCATCCGTACCATTCAAGTGGTAAACTCTGCAAGTCTAGTGTTACTAAGTGGCTTCCAGATTCAAAGGAAATACCAACTTCTAAGAGGCTTTTTAACATTGGCTGAACCTAAATTAGCAAATTAAATCATTTCAGCTCCCTAGAAGGTACTTCCCCCTTCCCCAGCATTATTTTTTAAAAAAGGAGGATGTTGCCAATTAAAAAGCGCTATCAACTAGACCGATGTATTTCTGCAAGTTCAAACCACCCCACTGAGCCCATGTTACTGAAATGTTACAAACCCTAAAGGAAGTGGGTATAGAAACATTAGGAGGATCCATGCACCTAAAGAGACTGTTGCAGTCATCTATGTTACCCAGGAGCATAGCCTCCTCAGCCACTTTTGCAAAGGCACCCTCTATCTGGTGAAGAGGGGCAGAAGTAGTTAATGAAACATTTACCCTTCCCGTAATGGCCCATCTGTACCATTCAAGTGGTAAACTCTGCAGCTGAAGATATACATTCTGTCAGACCATGCAAAGCCCTGGACAAAGGAGGAGACGGCTATCTCCAGCTATCCAGCTATCTCAGATAAGGTCTGTTTTGAGTCTCAGAAAACACATTATAATGATCACACATTAGTGCCAATAAGAGCTTTTCTCCCAATGAAAACAGCAACAGGGCTCTGGACTGGCTATTCTGATTTACAAAGGGAGTGGCCAAAGTAGTGTCAGGAGTGTACACGAACATAAGAGATCTTTAAATCTGTAGCCCAAGCTCTACAAACAACTACGTAAAATATAATTACTTCATCTTTGTCTGAGCAACACTGGATTACAAACAACCAATTGATTAAGTAGATCAACTGAGGGACCAACCACACACTAGATTAAGCACACTTTTAAAAAGTGTGCATAGCACTGGCCACTTAAAGCAGCTGTGTGAAACCATGATCCAGGCTAGGATTGTGGCATACAGGGAAAGGGTTTGTTCCTGCTCCATTTTCTCACCAAAAATCATCCCCTTCCCCAGCTGCTCTTTCCCCCTGAAAGTTTACTACAAATAGCACTGGGGGTGGGGGTGGGGGGTAGGAATAAGACACAGGAAGGGATTTCTGGTGGGAAAACAGTGCAGGGAAGAAGGGGTTAAATGTCTTCCTGACCCCTGCTGCCCTGATTAAAAAGGAATATAGTCTGTGTAAAGCAAGCTTTTATTTTATTTTAAAAATGAGCAGCTTAACATGTAGTTTGACTGAGAGAGTCCAAAGGGCAAAAAGTCAGGTGACACTAATTCCTTATCTGTATGCTTATGTGAACACTGGAAAATGTTTCAAACTATTTTCTGTCCCTTTCCCATCCATCTCCTAGTTTAACCAGTTCCATGTTGGTTACCAGTCCTTCTAATACCAATTCAAATTTTCCCGTGCTCGTGCAAATGTAGCTAAAACTACACTGCCCACACGTTAGAGGGAGGTTTCAGCACACTTGGAGAAAGTTTGCAGGGATACAAAAATATTAAGAAAACCCTCTAAAAGAAACTCTCACACCAACAGCCCAACATAACCCAGCGGTATGTTGATTGACAGGGGTGGAAGGACTGACAGCAGCAGCATGGAAGATGTACTGTAATGAATTGGGTGGCTGGGGGAACAAAAGAACTGGATGGAAGGAGTAATATAATGGAGGACAGTTAAAAAGGGTAGACATAACCATCCCATTGACTGGGTTTGCATGATCAATATTACTCATCATAGCTTATTTAAATCACAATGTTTTGCATTGCTCATGGAAGCCATCCTGAAAATTCAAACTTGTTGTGTCATCATGGGAAGACTGGGGGTTGTGTGAGGGTTATGAGTTAGGCTTATGTGAGGGTTGTTTGAATGACATAAGCTGCAGTTGCAGCTTGAATATTCAGAAGGGCCACTGGCGTGCCGTGCAACCCATGCACTGCAACCTACAGCCAAAGTAGGCTGTCTGATCATCTAAACAGGCCAATTGTCTGGATAAGTCAATGAGAAGCTATTTTAAAATGGCTCAAGTGATGGCAATGATAGTGATTCATAAACATCAATGAGAAATCAACATTTTTAATGGAGCTGGGGTACGCTTGGAAATAAGTGTGCCATCACTCTACCCCAGGGGAAAAAAACATATAGGAAGAAAAAAACCCAAAATTGAGAAAAAACAACTGGAGTGACTGGAAACCTGAATAGAAGTACTCCACCCTGCAATATTCTGTTGCAGGGCGCCATATACAAAGATCAACAGTTCTTTTCCTGTTATGCATTGAGGGACAGATGCCCATTTAAAACGTCAAATAAAAATAAGGAACTAATGTTAAAACTGACCCACAGATGTAATCTGACACCCAGAAGAACATGTTTGATGAGTACAGGGACATCTCCAGACTGTTGGAGGGGATGCTCTGGAGTAGGGACATATATACATAGGTGGTAGTCATGCCCTAAGGCATGACTTTTTGGGGAAAAAATGTTCCAGGAGATCAGTTCAATAACTGGACAATGGGTTCACCCATCTTCTCACCTAGCTCTGTTAAATTTAAACAGAGGAGTGGACAATAAGCTGTTAAATTAGGAATTAATAAGCCATCCACTATTGGTGGCTAGATGGCTGATAGCCAAGCATTGGAAAGGCAGTAAAGGGCTTCATATTGACAATTGGTACCAAAGGGTTTGGCAGATTGCCCTTTTAGAAAAATTCACCCCCAAATTGAAGAAAATGCAAGGACAACTAAGCGAAGACAAGTTTGAGGGGGTATGGAGGAAATTTATTGAATTTGTTAATAAAGAGAAGATCGGAGAACACATCTATTGGTGCATATAGAGATATGGACAGTATAGCTATGGGTAAAGAAATCCATTTCAGGGAGACCCTTAAATTAGTGAATGTTATATGACATTAAACCCAGGTGGGACTATATATTTTTATTGAAACTGAATGTATATATATGATGTAATATTTAACCTATGTAACCAGAACTATAAATTAAACACTTCTTTTCCTGTTGATGTTTGCACAGCATGAAAATGCTCTATCTAAGATAGGATAAAAAGTTTCAGATGAAAAACTATCACACAATAATTGCAGCCAAAGCCATGTCTGCTAAATTCATCCCGAGATGTGCAATATATGCACCTGGTAAAGCAGATTTGAAAAAAAGACATCTGCTGTGTTTCACAGAGATCTGAACCACCAATGATCAGATAGTGTCAAGCTAAATGTTTACAGTCCACATATGTAACATACCAGAAACTGAACGATCATTAGAAAGATCATCCCTTCTTCACATATAATAGAAAGTACTATATATTATGTGAAGAAGTATGGGCACAATCAAGCATTAACATTCCCTAGAATGCATTTATCATCTGCATGGTGCTGAAACCTGAAGCAAACCCAATGAGATTCTTATTCATGTAGAAACATTCTGGGTGCATTCAGATTAGCATTCTTGTCACATTTCTTTCAATTTAGGTTTTATCCTTATTGTTTCAGAACTGATCTTTACATGTTTCCTATACATATACACCTCCTTTTCCAGACCTGCAGGGTTGTGATTTTAATTTATTTTTCTTTTCTTTTCTGCTCTTCAATAAGGGCTGAATGTGTGCAATTTGAACAGCTTAAATAAATTTGATGTGATGTCTTGGGGACAGAGGGTAAAAGAAACCTTTGGAAGGGATCACAAAACAGCCAGATTACAGGATCATGGAGCAGTTAGCAGAACAAGTAAGTTGTTCCTAGTGCACAGGTGTAATGCTACAAATTCAAGATAATTGAGGAGTAACAGGAAGAATGGTTGGAAAGAGGAACAGCACTAGACACATATCTAGACCCATTTTGGGAAGGTTTGTACAACAACCAAGGAGCTGAAAAATGAATTGCTAAACAGAAACCAATGACAGTCCACAGGAGGTGCTATGGATTGTGCTATGTCTTGACATTTTTATTAAGACAATGTGAAAAACCCAAAACAAGCCAAGCCCACTGGTTCATGCATGCCCTAAGAGTGTTCCAGGGATTGAAGCCATGGGAATCTATAAGGGGTTGCCCCATTTCTTTCCCTTGGTACTGCACTTCTGGCTGACTTTGCATTCAAGCTTTCTTTAGCAGGAAGCACTTTGAACAAGAATTGCAGGCAGCTGTGTTAGTTCATTTATTTTTTAAAAAACAACCAACCAGAAATCATGATCAAGTTGTATCTTTATTAGGACAAGCTAAAATGTCACAAGATAATGAACAATTTTTTGACTTTCCCAGAACTCTTTGAACTGTACACCCAGCTTTCTCCCCTGTAGATGTTTTGCTTAGCATCAGGTCTAAAGAAGAGATCTGGGAAACTCAAAAGTATGTTCATTGCTAAGTGAGATTTTAGAAAGTCCTAATGAAGTTATTAGCCTGCTATTACTTTTTGATTTTGTCCTAATAGGTAATGGCTACTAAGCATGTTTAAGTCACATATAATTGACATTTCTATACCACTCTGAATGTAAGCCAATGTCTGGTTTATAACATAATGATTTCACCAAAATCACCTTCCTCTGTCACGTGTATAAATTTGGGCAAGCTCCTTCATCGTTACCACCACCACACCACTCTGTCCATTAGCCATCCTGTGCTCCGAAGAGACTAACAATTGTGAGTAGGGACATTACTTTTACTTGCCTACTAACCTACCACCACCTCCACCACCTCTCAGGTGTATTACCTGTGCTCGATGCTCTCCAACTGCAAACTGTATCATGGCAATGCCTGGGTTATGGCTGTCATCAATCCTTTCCACGGTGCTGGAGTCTATTTTCAGGTCACTGCTAATTTCTGCACTTTGTATAAAGTCTTCTGTTTTTAAATCTTCTACCTTCTTCAGTTCTCCGTTGGCCAACTGAATGATAGACCCTTTCATGAAGTAAGGAGGCAGTGTAGGAGGAGCAGTTGCTGAAGAAGGTACTGGCTGGACCAGGGGGAGGTGGATCTGGGCCTGCACCACTGCTGCCTGGTAAGCTGGCTGACTTGCTAGTGACTCGGCATTGAAATTCTCACTTTTCGGAATGGTGGTTGTGACGAACGTGTGAGGCACTGCTGCCAACTGGGGAGATGAAGTGGCTATAGCAGGCGGTACTCCTGATGTGTCGATATCTGCATTGCCTACTGGTATTAAGAGGGGCTGGGTGCCAGGAATCACCAGGTGTTGTGGGAGACTTCCATGATAGCCAAAGGCTTGCTGTTGATTGCTCAGGTAGCCAATTACCGATGGCTGAGTCCCAGTGTAGAAGGCTGCAGCAGGCAACCCGACAGGGAGCTGCTCTGAGGCGCTGTGGGTGGTCTGAATGACTGTGTGAGGGGACAAAGTGGCGACTGCTTTCACCCCTTCATGACCCATAGTCTGTTGCGGAGATAAAGCATAGGATCGGTGGGCTGTTTTTCCTAAGTGTAAGCTTCCCTTTTCACCAAGGGCTGAAGGTGGTGTTTCTCTGTTGGTGGCCTGTTGGGCCTCCATGTCTGCAGTAGGTGTGCTACTGTTGGGGACAACCATAACGGAGGACCGGACACTGGAGGAATCCCGTGCAATGTAATCAGCAGGCCCCGAGTGGACCACCACATGTCTGGCCTCATAATGATGAGGAGATGGTTTATTGCCTGATTTGATAAGATTCAGTTCTGAGGATGGCGAGATGCCATATCGCCTACTCTTCTCTATTTCCCCATTCAGTATTTCTTTTGCTTGCATAGCCTGCAGCCTGCTGCTCTCAGACTTCTTGGTGGACTCCCTAGTGACAAAATGGCTGCCAGAATCCGCATATTGCACCACCACCTGGGAGGAAGGGCCAAGAGTGAACGCGTGAGGAATCACTGTCTGGTGGGGATGCAAATGGACTGGGATGGCCGGAGGAGAGACATTTCTGACGGCACTCTGAGAGCTGGAAATGTGGACATACTGGTTTTGCTGGGCAGGTGGAGGAGACCCTGCTGTGATCAATCCAGGTGTCCTGACAAGATGGGGCTCAACTTTGTGCCCTTGCTGGCTTAGGTTGCTCACACTGGCCAGCAAAGTGGAATATGCCTCCAGCTGGGAACGCTGGGATGGAGTGGTTGCAACAGCAGTGGCAGAGGCCGCTGTGCTGGTTGCAGAATTGGCTGTTGGCGAAATCAGTGGGGAAGGGATGAATCCGGCGTATGGTCCACTGTACTGGGGCCCAACAAACTGGAAAGTGTGCTGCAGGTGTGTGTACTGCACTGGGGAAACAGGCGTCCCTGCCTGTGAAAGGGCAGACGGGTACACTGTGGGAAGTGTTGCGGTGGCCGGAACAGACCTAGGAGCACTAGGTGGCGAATAATCTATTCCCGTAGATAGTGACTTGTGTAAACCTATTCCCAGTTGTGAACTAGCCTCCACCGAGATCCCTCCAGGCCTGTTCCGCCCAGCTATGCTGCTCTGGCTGCTGGTTGTGCTCGAGAGCCATGGCAAGTTATCTGCACGGTGGTTTTCACTGGCCAGAACTAATGGCTTCACGTCAGAAGGCAGGCTGGTGGCAGGGATCTCCCGCTTCTTGGGTGGCAGGCATTCATTGCTTCTCTCCTGGTTAGATTTCATTTTTCACAGGCCCCTGCCCACTTCTGTGGCTTCACTGCCTGGCTGGCTCTGATTTCAGTCTGCTAAGCGGAAAGTCACATTTGATTTCTGAAGGGGATCCAGAGACTTCATGAGGAATCATCTCCCTGTGAGCACAATCCTCCACAAGCATCTCTGGAATGAGAGAGAAGGAGAGAAAAAGAAAGGAAGGGGGGAAGAGAGAAGAGGAAATCAAAATACTAGCAGTAAGGGGAAAAAAAGAAAAGGATACTAATATAAAATCAAGAACATACCTTTTGTTCAGAGTTCTATTAGCTATATATACCATAAAACAAGAAGCTCTGGTACATCACAATTAAGGCATTAGGATAATCAAAATGATTTATTTTTTCAATAGACACCCGAGGGCAGAATTTTCAGCTTGGAACAACCAGGCACATTTACTTGGGAACAAAACCCACTGAACACAATAGGACTTACTGCCAAATAACGATGCATAGTATCAGGCTGTCATTCTCTCCATTTTCCACCTTTACTCATAGTTAATTAATATATGGCTCCCACCAAAGCATGTATCCTCAATTTTTGAATTGCAGCATTATTTATATACTGTATGGCGGCTACTTTTGGTGAACACACACAGTGTGCACCAGTTACTATAGCCTTTAGTGGGGCCAGCACATACATTTACATCTCTCTAGTCCCCTTATAGTTGACCAACATATAGAAACACAGAAGCACATCATTGATTAAACACTAAACCAAAAAATCTTACTGTGACAAGGTGTGTATAAAATCTATTCCAAAATTAATCTGAATTAATTTAGTATATTTATTTCCTGCTTTTCCCCCCACTGTGGAACTCAAAGTGATGTGTATGTTTTAGAAATTTTGAAAGTTAAACTGGAAGGCAGGCAAAACCAATGTGACAATATATGTGACATTAACAAAGTGGAAGATTTATCCCTATTGCCAGTTTTCAAATATTACCTAGATCAGGAACACAAAGTCAAACATGAATCTCTATTAGTCAGGATTTTTGTTGCAGGTACTACATATATATATTTGGACTATTCACTGGAAAAGTACCTATATAGGATTTTACTTTCTGATCCCTGCAACATATACCAAATGCACAGGTTAAACTCTACCTACATGGTTAAAATTACATACTATAATAACCCCGTATGTAGCTCCAATCATATCATGTTTCCTTGTTTCTTAGTAACCAATGAATTGTGAGCTGCAGCTGCTGCCTGATTACTTTCTGTGTAGCAGAAGAGCACTTACAAATGACTGGGAGCTACTCTGTATTAGGAAACAGATTCAATAAACTTCGGGGTGGGGGAAAATCATGTTATAAATTAGGACGAGAACACAGCTAGACAGCAGCTGCAGAATTCAGATCTGAATGTTCAGACTTATCCTGGCATCTTCCCTTACAGGATGGCTCAGCTCTCCATACTGTGGCAGATTTTAATTGTGGGATGGCAGAGAAAGACTGTCGCTCTCCGTGATTCGGTATAAATATCTTTGCCTGTGTGAGTGCAGGCAAACTATGTTATATAGGCCAGAGAGGCCTAGAGTCTCAGAATATGGAACACAAGGGGGGGGGGGTTTCTTTCAAAATTTTCCTCTCAAGTTTCTTTGGATACCAACACCCAGCCTAGATCCAAGAAGCAATGCTTGAACTGCAGGGAGACAGAATGGACCTCATCTCCTTAAAGCTACTGTTTATGGAACATGATGGGTGGTATGGGGATTGTGGGGAAGGGTTTGGGGATTTCATTAAGCCCCACCCCTTTTCCCTATAATTTGAACACTGCCAGGAGGACAGCAATAGGCAGCAATGTTGCATATTGATTATAATTTTGGCAAAGGAGAAGTTCTGCATAAGGCCAAGCTCTAAAGAATAAATATTCAGAGAGAGAGAGAGAGAGAAAATGAGAATAAAGATTGGGTTCTTTTAAATCTAAAAGACTACATTTAGAATTATGTCCTTCAGAGCAGGGATGAGCAGAGGATAGAGTAGGCTGGCTTGCAGTAGATCAGCAAGGATTTCTAATTCCCAATAGCTTCCACAAGCCTGAAGTCTGCCTACCTATGCTTTAGAGAACATAATCTTAATTCATTCTTTCATTCTCTGGTAAAATATATTCTAGGTCCAATGACATCCATTCCTAGAATTTGGAGTGCTGGCGATGATACATACTGAATGGGTGTATCTGAAACTTGATCCCTGGGATTATCTCTGCTAATTGAAATAGCAGACCAATGTATTAACTTAAGCAGTATAAGTATGGCTGGCACAAGTACAAACCAGAAGATGACCCAGGATTGAAGTAAATTGTGACAAGTATTTGAAGAAGGATATTCCGTTATCTGTTGTGATCCGCCCAGAGAGCTTTGGCTATTGGGTGGTATAGAAATGTATTAAATAAATAAATAAAACACAAGGAATCCAGCAACAGAACTAAACCATCCCATTCTAGCCTCAATTCCAAAGAGAAAAGAAAAAAATATTGTAGATAGATAGTTGTAACATTCTAGAGCACTGGATGTTAGCTTAACATGAAGTTGTTCATTAAATGTACGTGTATGATCAAATAATTCTATGCTTTATATTTCTGACTTCTAAGAGAAAAAACAATGATACACATTTCTAAGTAGCCGTATAGATAAATAATGGGTCCCCAGTTCTAAATATTTGCTGAAATGCCGCTAATGGAATCAAATGTTGTGAGGGGTTGCTCAGTCCCAACTTAATCACTTATTTGCTATTGCCAAAAGACTTACAATCAGCCTGTATGATTCAAGTAATACAAATAAACCTTCACACACAGTAATACCACTCAGGAAATGGTACAGGGAAACTGCAGAAGTTGATTATGATAATCCTCTCCAAGAAGAAAAATAGTAATTGGAAGAAGAAAAACAGTGAAAGGTATATAAAGTTTACCAAAAAATAAAAAATAGAGTAGAATAACACAATGAGATTGAATAGTTAGAATAAAGACACAAACTAAAATAAATCTTGGATCATGTATTTTCCAACAGCATCTTGCTTACTTCAGCAAGTTGAAATTCTGCTCTAGAAAAGCTTATTTTAATAAGCATGAGAAATCTATTACTATTGCCTACACAGTTGGACTTTAATTAAAAACAACAAACCAGCCAAGACCACTTTCCCATTATTTGTATTTTTGGTATCATCCAGTCTTGCATTTCATGTCTTGATTTTTATTTTTATGTTCTGCTAAAAATAAAACTTGCCAAGCTACATTTGTTCATGAACTCTAGACTACCGTAGACTTTCAATCTCTGGCATCGAGTCCTTGACACATAATGCAAGATGTCTCTTTGTCTCATGCTGCCACATAAAGCCAACAGGATGGAATAGTTTTTGAAGTTTACTTGAATGGTTACACCTTGAATGGCACGCTGAAATGAATAATTTGGAGTCTGCCCTTTTAGAGCAGGGGGTGGGCAACTTTGGGAGGTCTGGGAGCCATTTTTGGCCCTTCTCCCCCCCCCCCATGGGCCACACTTCCCACCCTATAGGGGTCAAAAATGAGACAAACAATATTTTTTTAAAAAATACAAAATGGCCTCTGGAGCTGCTATTACAGAGTGACAAAATGGTCAAAATTAGCTCATTCGCCATTTTGGGAGAGGGATTCCTGAATTTCAGGGATGACAGGGGCTGCATACAACATGCAGCCTGCATGTTGCCCATCCTTGTCTTAGAAAAATGAAGAACTGCATTAAAAGGGGGTAATTTTAAGAAGCAGTGTAAAGTTAAATACCATTATTTATGATGCAATAATGGCCATGCAATGCCCCCCAGCTATGATTTTCAAAGTTTGGTAAGAAGGGACTATATAACTACAGACTTCCTTCTTATACACAGACCTATGTGGAAACCGTGCCAGTGCAATGCAGTTTATGTTACAACTATACAATTCACACAGCTCAAAGTAACTGAGCAACTGATGCAGTTTACTTACTGGCAATAGTATACCTTCAGTGCCTAAGGCAAGCCCAGTCCAGCCACCTGGAATCTTTAAATTGTAGATGCATCTTTAAAGAAGTAGACTGGGACTCCAGTCATGTAAAGATTGTTCTACCCCTGAACTATAGCTTCTTATAGTTCTGGTTTGGACTATCAAAGAACTCATGTTTAACAAACCGTGAGTCGTTTGTGAATGCAAACAGTGGCCACAGCAATTCCTGAGTTGTTTAACCCAGGAATTGGCATTATGTGTGAACCAGGTCATTATGGTCTGTACAAAACTGGCCAACAGAGGTCTATGTTGGTCATAGACCTGTGCATGACACTAATCTAGTGGGAACCTGAGAATATAATGGACCAAAAAATTCCTGGAGGAAGATTTTCCTAGTTCTCAGAACAGATCTATTAAATGTCCTTATTGTAACAGAGATTTGCTTTCTGAGAAACAAGCTGGAAGTTACCACACCTGAATTATTCCCATTGTTTACTTTTATTAAAGCCCATACGACTGTTCCTGTACTTGTTTCTTTTACTGAACATGCTTTAGCTCATCATTAATTTTGCATAATGAATAGTGAATTATCAAAATTCAGCCCTGTTGAGATATATAAGTAGTATTCTGTGGATTGTTGTGTTCATTTACTGAAACAACTGAATTTTCACAAATTCATTGGAAATGAATAAATATACTAAATTATCAAGAATAGCTATAAAGAGCACCCATATCAGACGTATATTGTACAATTATGTCTTAAGTATCACAGATCTTTTCCTCAGCATTTGATATCAGTGATTGTGGATTTTGTAATATTAATTGTGTCATCTATCTATCTATCTATCTATCTATCTATCTCACACACTCCTGAAAGTCTTTTTTTTGGGGGGGGGACACTATCAGATTGTGCCAGTGGACCAGTTTACTAAGTATTCAGCTTGTATTTGTTGATCAGACTACCAACAGGACCTTTTGCAAAGAATATCAAATACTATGAAACAGTGGATGTAATAACTAGTTATGATTAACATTTTCCCTTGGATCACAGTGAGAAGCTAACACAACTGTGCAATGGACCAAGAGAGGCAGAATATAGAATTTACTGTCTGTTTTGGAACTGCCTTCCTATTCCTCTGATCCCTCAAAGGTTTACTATCTGTTAAATTGTGAAGTTAATTAGAATATCAGTTACTTCTAAATTCCTTTCCCATTCCTTAATCTATTCTTCAGTCTTATTGGAACAAAGTGAACACACCAGCAATAAATCTTATATTTTTACTGCCCTTCTCCATCTGAGTGAATGAGTGCCGACAAGTAAACAGAACAAGGAAAATTGAGGACTGCAGCTGGGACTTTGGCATCCTCATCAGCTAGCACACATGGAACATTGTGGAGTGTCTGGGTAGCCAGTGTCCACTGGCAGTCTGCCTACACTTACTCAAATTCCTGGAAAGCCTCAAGGCAAAAAAGAAAAATAAAGAAAAATTGGACAAGTCATCATCTGAGTTCGCAGCAGTCCCAAATAGAGGATGGTATATGAGGAATGTTCAGTGAATTTTCACTTCTGAAGGATCTGAAGTATGAAATATTAAAGATTTTTTCAAAAAGGATGAACAAGGACATCTCCATAACATCCTGACGAACAAAAATCTTAACCAATTATCTTCTGTTCGTCCAAAGAAGAATAGGCCTAACAGAGGCAACAGAAGTAACCATTCCTCTCTCTTTCTGGGCATTCCCACTGAATTGACAAGTAGGTGTATCAGACCTATCTTCTAAGGCTACTGTTTTGCAGCCTGATCCTTTGCATGTTTACTTAGAAGTAAATCTCACTACAGTGAGTGAGAATTACTCTTGCATGTGTGTACATAGAATTGTAACCTTAGAAGCCTTGCATGTATGGGATTTTCTGCCCGAGGTGCCAAAATAACCTGGCCAGCCCTGGATATTATGCACTCTAACATGTGGGGCAGGGGAGCTACCATTTGTTGCTCTGGCTCAGGTATAAAAATGTCTTGGGTTAGCCCTGCCTTACATATTTTCTTACCAAAGCTGCCGATAATGTAATTTCAGAGCTACAGCAACCAACAGAATCCAGAAACTTTATAAGTTATTTCGCAGACTTATATTTAAATCTAGTTGTGAAAGACTCTTCAAAACTTAACACCTATATCATGCACAAAGTATGATTACATACTTTGGACGTCAGGAAATGCCTAGCAAATTCAATATTCATATTCTCATATGTAAGCTTCATATGTAGGTTTTAACTTGTGGGTGCTGTTTATCTCTTTTTTATTAAGGCATTTTAAACTGATTTGCTTTTAACGTCTAATTCTCATTTTGTATTTTACCTTGTTGCTATCTGCATTGAAATGGCAGGATATGAATTTAATTAATAAATGTCAAGTGAATATCAGTTCAATAAAGATACATTCATTAATCTAGAATAACCTTGTTTGCCTTGGCACATAAAAAATAATATTATATTACAGCAATACTGGCCATATGGGTTAAGAAAATATCCATCTTCCATAATATTCAAGGAGGATTCTCCCTTCCTTCGCTTGGGCAATGTTTTCGATCCCATTTAATCAATGAGAAGCTGTCTATGGTAAGAATATTATGACCTCATGCGCCCAGTTTACTAAAAGATGGTATGTATTGATAAAAATGTACCAATCTATTTACTTAATAAAAATAAAAATGCCACTTCAGTCTGATTCTGATCTTCAGTCTGTATCTTTAATCTGATTCTGATCCGGTTTGCCAGATTCTCTCAGTTCTTTTACACACTTGTTCTGTCAGCTACATAAACATTGATCAAATTGCAACTGATTACTACCTGCCAACAAAGCTTCATAGCTTGTGGTCCAACTCTACCATAATCTCCGTTTTCTAGTAAATTTCCCAGGGGGGCAACTGCAAGAGCGTAAGACATGAAAATAAATGCATCTTTTAAAAAATGAGGCATCTCTTTCCAGCACCAAGGGATTCCTGATGAACAGTGTATGGATGAAAGAGATATCCACTGAAGCTTGACTGTGCTTAATGTTCAAGAGCTCCCTCTTCCACTGCCTTCACACCAGACACTGATGCAATTTGTTTGCTATCTATTTTGTCCCAGATTAAAAGTTCTAGTTCAAATGTTGAGAAATGTCCATCAGTTTGGCTGTTTCTGTTTTCCGAAAACGTGCACATCTCATGTTGTAAAATGAGGACTTACCAGACATATTTGCTGAAGATTAACAGTGCAGACACTGTGAAGATCACTAAACACTGGACTATAATGTTATTAATCACATCATTCAGTGCTACTAGTGACACTTACTGCTCTCTGTTCATAAATGGATGCTCAACCCCAACAGGTCTACTCACCTCCTTCTACTGCCAGCGCCCGCTCTCACTAGATATATTAATGTGGTTGCCTTGGGCAGAGATAAGACAGGAGTAGAAGGAGAGGGAGTGCAAAATGTCTTAGCAAAATAGTGAATACTTTGGCATGAGTACAGAGGCAAAACACTTAGCAAAGAGAGATGAGAAGGAGTGTGTGTGTGTGTGTGTGTGTGTGTAGAGGCAATGGCACAGAATATTCTCAGTCCCCAGTACAGGGTAGGAGAAAAGAGATGCAGGCCTTCAGTTGGCTGTAATCAAGAGATCGGGAAAAGCAAAGGTACTTAAGAGAAACAGATGTCCCTAATAAGGGAGTGGGAAGTAGCCATTGGGTAGCAATGCCATCAAGACTTCACTTTCCTGGTGCGGAAATACAAGTCTCAGGGGTCTGTAAAGTTTGTAAAAAATAGATCTGAAGGAGAGAGGGGTGGGGAGATAAATCCTGCTCTTCCTCCTGCTAGTTGTGGCTTGGGGCTGAAAGGAAACAGGCACCAGCTTGGGGGATTGAGTTCAGCATCTTGGATAGGTTCTTTAGAGTTCAAGCTTGTTCTGACTGAAACCCAGAATGGTCCACTTTTGCCCCAGCAAAAGTGCACCAGCAGCCTCCACTGCTTCCAGGAAAAGTGTGGAAAGGATTGTACCCTAATGTTCAAAAGTGGTAGTTTTTGAATGTACTATGTCTCTTCTAATGATAGTTCAATTATGCAGACTACATGCACATTATTTCATTAATGTATGTCAACTTTGCACCAAGCCTTACCCTTGGAACATGCAGCAAACTTCATTTTTGCTCATTTTTTTTCATTTTTTTCAGGAGAAAGATGTTCCAGTTCTCTGATACTCCCCATCTACTAGCAACTTTAGAAAGTGCACATATACAACAGACAGACCAGTTATATTTAAGTATGCTATCAGAAATTATAACTTGCTCAAACCATTATATTAGCTATATTCACAAGCAAGACGTCTGGCTTCAGATAGCTTTAGCCTTGGCACTTGTCTTTAATTACAGTGGTTAATTCCTAAAGTGTATGGAAAGCAATCCCAGTGTGTGCAATAATAATGGGCCTATAAATCCTCCAGTAAAGCCCAGCACAGCTCTGTTTCCATTTCCCTAAGAAGAACAGAAGAACATTCTTGCTGCCTCCTTCAAAGATGTAATAGAGATGATTGAAGATGGGGATGTTTAGATTGAAACAGACAACCTGGACATATGCTACTCAACCTCCTAGTATATTTCACTGGAACTTAAATATGTCCGTATCGAGATTACCAGTTATATGAGTCAATCTTACCAGGAAAATAATAAAAAATGTGTTAACATTAAGTATATGAAACTGCTTTGACTCAAAAATGCAGGCCAAGAGTGTGGTTTGGTTAGAGCTGGGCTTGTATGTGGGAGCTGCAGGTGAAAACTTTCCTTCATCTAAGAAACCTGTGACTGTTTTAAACTCTCTGGCTCCAATATAAAACCCAGTATGAGCTTTAGAGTACACACAGTACTATCACAAGAGTAGGCAACCCTACTGAAACCAGCACAGGGACAGCATATTGCATATTAAGGGGTACAAGGAAGGTCCATGGCCCAAGCATATTATCAGAATTCCTGTAACCATAAGGAGCATTTTGAATGGGTTGAGAGTCTCTTTATAGCCAGTTCGGGGTGGGAACACATGGCCAAGTATATTGCTCAGAAACATACTTCTGATGGGGATCAGCATTCTGACCTCCGATCCCTGTATTTTCACCATGTTTAAACTGGTGTACAGTTCACTCCAATCCACTTCAAAGAGTTGTTGGGAAGTTAAGAAGAGACAACATCATTATGAAACTTGCCACTGAGTCCTTGTGATGCAGGAAATAATAAGCAACAGCAAAATAATGTGAGTAAATTTGGGAAGTTCTATTTTACTCTAAATATGTCATCACTAAGGTGAGTACTACAGTCCTATTACATGCATAAACAAGAAATTTAAATAAAAAAACCCAAATAAAGCCATGTTATCCTATAAGAAAAATTTCAAAATTCACATCCTCTATTAGGACCAACCAAAAGGTCATACTGTAGATATAAGTATAATAGTTACTTAAAACAAAATTAAACATATTCATTCTGCCATCAGGCTAATATATCTATTCTAAACAAACAAAAAATTAGAAAATAATCTTTGGCTTTGTTTATTTTTTTAAAGCTGCAAGAAGTAGCCTTTTCTTTCTTGATGCCATTCTTGGCCTGCTTTCTTTGAAAAGCTACCTTGGAAACCTAGCAAAATTACTTGCACAGACCAGCAAAATGGGCAGAGGAGAGACTATGTACTTCCAGCTGTTTCCAACTGAATAATCAAATAATTACTGCAGCCTTTATGGCTCGTAAGAAGTGCAGCCTGGATTTGTAAAAGCATTAGGGAAGTTTCATCGGTTGCCAGATCTCCCAGAGCATTCAGCAGCCAAGTCATTCCTCCCACCATTGGCCTAGCTTCATTAAGTTAATCAGGTGTTCATTCATTCAGTCATTCATTGAAAGGAAGCAAAAAAAAAAAGAAGTCTCTCTTTAATACCCATACTGGCTGGCAGCCAGCAAAATGCACAAGCAAGAAGCACGCCAGCCGCACACATACCAACTTGAGGCCAAAAGATGAAGCTTCGGAAAATAACTTTTGAGACTGCTTAGCAGTCATTCAATTCAGTTTTGCAAGGAATCTATTTTGCACAACTGCTTCTTGTGACTGCCTGCTGAGGGCAGCAGTCCTGCTCTGAAAACAAAGGGCAGGCTATCAGTTTGGATATTGCATCTTAAACAGTCAGAATAATGTATTTCATTTTAACCAATGATCTGGCAATTTAAGAGCCCCACCACTACCCTGCTAAAAAATGGCAATACCAGAGGAAGAGAAAGGAGGAGAGAATGAGGATTTTCACCAGCCTGGGTAGATTAAAAAATACTGCCACGTTACCTCTTTAATGGGTTGGATGCAAACTTAGTCCATGCCTGGATTAACAAGTCTCATTAATTTCAGGTCTGCTATAACTCAACCCTGCAAAATAGTCCATTGAGCCCAACAGACAACACCCTAACCAATGGTTGTGCAAATAGTCAACCCTGCAGTGTTGGTTATCTTAGCTGGTTATTTTGGAGAAATAGTCAACTGTGGGGTGGTTTTGCCCAACAGACAACACAATAACCAACTGTTGACCATTCAACTGACGGTTGCCTACTTAAACCATTGTTATTGTGCTGCCTGAACCCAGCCTGTGTCTGAGCACAATTCAAAGTGCTTGTGCTCATCTTTAAATCTCTACCTGGCTTAGGACCCAGGTACTCAAAGGAACACTTGCTCCTGCCTGTGTTTTGAGATCTTCTTTAAGGCCTTCTTCCAGGTCTAACTGAAGTAATGTGGGTGGTGTTCAGAGAGAGCACCTTCTCAGTGGTAGCACCCTGCTTGTGGAATTCTCTCCCTAGAAAAGCCTGTCTGGTGTCAACATTATCCTTTCAGGAACACGTAAAGGCACTTTTATTTTACCATGCCGTTTAATGAATTTTAATATATTAATGAATTTGTAAAGTATATTATGTTTTATTTTAGCTTGAAACAATCCTCAAAAGTCCACTGAATGGCGGTACAGAAATCTCTAAAATAAATATTTTGCTGAGACAAATAATGTGTACTTTCTGTGGTAAGAAAAAAGATGGAAGAAACACTGGGAAAACATGAGGGGATAATGAATGGATGATAATATTGTGTGGAACACCCCCACCCCTCCCAAAACGTGAGTGAATGAGACATGGTGCTTCTACACAAAATGTCTACTGTGGAAGCAGCCTTTTTTCTAAGTAATATAAGTAGGGTGGGGGTGTAAAGCTGCAAGCTTTAACCAGTTTATACAGTAGAGTAATCAAAGTAAAAATTTTGTGGGGGGCAATTTTAACCGGCAGGTTTGAGAAGTGAGAGTTAGTGTGTTTCTAGTGCCTTACTGTATAGAAAATCAAAACTGACTTCTCTTTTCAACAGTGAGTTGCAGTCTTTGTTTACCAAAGTTTTTATACAATTTTAGTATTTGAAAAAGTCACCTGTAATAATCAACTACACATAATTTAGTCTGTTGTCAACCCACCTTGTTTAATCTACTGATGATCATTTGGGGAGTTTTGGCTAGGATGCATGTGGTAAAAGCCAGATTAGTCCCAAAGAGACTGACAACCATATCTGGAAATTCTACTTTACTGAGTGCTACCTTTTGTCTCCTTGTTTAGAAAGCTTTTCTTTCCAGTTTAGTCAAACACATTGAATTCAATTTGTTGATTTTTTTCTTTAATATCTCTGTCGGGTGTCTCTAGCTTGTGTACTTTAAACCACTTACTGAAAGAAATATAATTTTCTCTTCGGATTTATGTATACAATATTTTCATAGCAAAGCGAGGGATTACTTGTGATAGATGATATATGATTTGCTTGGTACAACAAAAATAGAAGACACCTACATTACAGTCATTATGTTACAAACAGAGTGGATTAAACAACAACCTATTATAGCTGATTCATTTATTGAAGTGGAAAGCACAAGGACTTGACTTGCTTCAGGACATGAAAGAACTGAGACAAATGATTCCTTGTCTACAAATGTGATGGGGGAGCAATACAAAATAATGTATCACATGGATTAAACATTCCTTCCTCCTAACATTGTTAGATATTATCTGTTGCGGCAAAAATCAAACACTTCTGCATACTCTGAGACATTGGCAGGGATGGGCAGAGGGGCCCCAGTGGGGCCAGTTGGCATGGGCCTACGATTTTGAGGGGGCCTACTCAAGCAACAGTGGCCTCTAATGAGAGGAGCTTCAGTGTCCTAAAATGAATCAAGTCATACTTGAGGTCTGCAATGGTGCAAGAACGCTTGAATGGATTAGCAGTTTTGAACATTAACATTGACAAGGCAAAGTTGCTTGACTTTTCTGATGTTGTTGTTGTTAATGACGAATTTGCCAAAAGAAAAGCACGTAAAGCATTTCTGAATGTGAAGAAGTGAAGTCATATATATAAAACTGCTTGCCATTACCTTTTTTTTATAAATCGTTCTAGTTCATATGTATTTAGAACTGATTAAAAATACTTAATGAGCAGTTTGAAATGGGACCTACATTTCCCATCTGGCCCAAGCCTATTACCAGCTTTGCCTGGCCCTGGATATTGGGTTAATATTTTGTTAATGGGCAATATATTAACTAGCGTGCCTAACAAGGACATAATACAATTACTCCAGAATCTTGTTAGTAAAAGGTGACTTTACATCTAGGCAGCAGAATCTCAGATTAACAGGCCAAATAAGGCCTTCTCCTTTCTGTCGAACTTAATTGTGACCTACTCCCTTTTCCATCGGGTCCGTGACAACTTCTGGCTTGTATTAGGCTGGTTTGACTCTAACCCAATAGTACAAGCCAGAAGTGGGATAACTAAAAAAGCAAAGTAAAGAGTGACTTAATTAGGTTTCTTAGGATAACTGAACAGTATGTAAAACAAAGCAGGAATGCTACTTTCTTTCGCCTTTAAGAATAGCTTGCTTAGAGCTGCTCTGTAGTGGCCCCAGCCAAGACAGTGCTAATGGAGGTGGGCAAGAAAGGAAACTACTAGTATGCATGTGCATAAGAATGGAAAAGGGCCAAACTTTTTTTTTTCATTTTTAAAAGGATATTTGCACTTGGGTTGTAGCTCATTGCCAATATAATCCCCAAGTTCCCTCCCCCCACACCTTGCTTTTGATCTTATTGCAGACACACTTCTGGAAGTTTAGACAGGGTAGAAGATCACATTTGTAATCTAATCAGTAGAGGACAACATGCAAAGTCATTGCAACAAAAAGGAATGCCGCAGGACGCCAGCTTGACTTTGCATTGCAAGAAAGCTAAAAACAAAACAAAAACCCATCTTTGCGGTAATGGAGAAATAAGATAGTTACGAGGAAGCTTTGCAGTCAGGCATAAACCCCATGGCAAGTAGCACCTTATTCTGCATGAGTAGCTTGGCAGGCTATTCAAGCTTCCCTGTGATATACTTGAGAGTTTTATGGACTAGACTTTTTTTTTTTTTTTTTTTTTTAAACTTCTCTGAAAGTCTGCTGAGATGCCCCGTCCCTCTTCTGCTAAGCCGTTTCATGATCCAGGTTCAGAAATACAGCAACAAAAATACTGAAAAATCTATTTAGTACATAGCATTCTAGAAGCACTTTCCATTTCACATGGCAAGTTCACTTGTTTAGGGCTCAATCCTCTGCATGTTTAGACAGAAATAAGTAATACAACTCCCAGTATTTCCCAGCCAGCCATGTTGGCTAAAGAACGTTGGGACTTGTAGAACTTATTTTTGTCTAAACATGCATAGGACTGCACCGTTAAGCTATTTGTCTAAGTAATTTGGGGTGGGTCATACAATTCTACGGCATAGTAGGTGGACCAGTGAGCCCTCCCCTCATTTAATCCAGGTTAGCACAGCTATGAATAGGCTAAAAGAATCAGATACCACATCATATACTTGAAGTTCAAGAATTGTTTTAAGTTTTTTGCTTGTTTTGCTTTACTATAGCTAAAATTTAAATGTGGGAATACACTGTATTCTATTAAGGCCAACTGCTCATGAATATTAACTGCAAAATCCATGGAGATTATGAATTTTGACATAACAGCTTTCACATGGATCCTTCCACAGAGTGCTGGTCAGCATACAGTTCTGCTTTCCATGCATTCCCTCTAATCTCATCACCAGTCAGAAAACCCTAGGAAGAAACTGACCTTCTTCATGAAGGTAAGTATTATTCTTACTTTACAAATATAATATCCTCTGTGCCACAGATTTTGTATCTTAAGTTTTAGAAAGGGATACACTTACAGATCTTCTGAAAAGTGTTGTGCAACATTATTTAACCTTGCGGCATAGTTACAGATAGTTGCCAAGGTTACAGACAGAGTCTGGGCCAGTTCTCAGTATTTTTAGTGCAAATCACACAATGTTTCCACATGTGAGACATGTGACCTGGCACACCCCTGTAAACAGGTCCAGTTTCTCAGTGGCAATTCTGACCAGCATGGTGTTTGGGGAAAAATGCAGCCAGAATCAAGGAAACAGTTGCTGGGAAGTGGAAGCTGAATCATGACATGCAGCCATCACACCTTAAATCCTTGTGTTGTCTCTTTTCCCAACAAAGTACAGATGCATAAAAGATCCAGGCACACTAAGGGCTTTCAATATTATTTTCCCCAGCAGATACTCCCAGCATGGCTTGCTTTGCACAACTATCCACACTTAGCTTCTGCCCTAGACTGTCTGCCCACATAACTGAGACCCATAGAACGGACTTCTCTTCAGGAAGTCTTCAAAGTAGCCACCAAATACACATGTGAAATATGTAGTTCATGGATTAGTGGTGGGGTATTTTACCACAACAAGAGAAAACGCTGAAGGCCAAGCTTCTAGAGCAAACAGGGATGCACACTGTATTAAGAATTGTCGTCTCCTGCATGCTGATGCAGAGGTACTCGATATGCAAGGTGAAGGAAAGGGGGGAAGCATTATTAAGTAGCAAGCAAGTGTTGCTAGGTTTCCTCACGCTCCATGTCACAGAGACACTTGTCAGTCAAGACAGTTTTACTGCATGGAAGTAAAATGCTAGAGAAAACCCAGCCACAGTACGTGCTCACAAATGCATAAGATGCTCTTCTACACACCTATTAAAGGCTAAATTTATTAGTTGCCTTAAAAAATAGACCATTAAAGACCTCACTTTTAAAACAAATGGCTTAGACCAACGCAAGAGATATCTGCAAATATACCATCTCTTTCTGTAAGTTCTATCATTTAAAAAGTTGACATGAATAAACATTTTGAAGTCCGCAGGCAGTATCCAATGCAACATCACTACTAACATAAACTATGTTGTGCTACTAGAAATAACCTCCAGCACAACGCCAATAGTGCTTGTTGGTGTGGCAGGTTTTCCAGTGTTGCACTAGCAAGCACAATTGGCATTGTGCTTAGAGGTAATTTATATTAGCACAACATAATGTAAATTAGCAGTAGTGTTGCACTGGATACTGCCCAATGTAATTCAACAGTACACAATTAAAATCCTGTTCCGGATACTCTGTGTTGCATAAACACTGGAGAGTGAGAGTGAGCAAGTGTGTGTACCATCCAATCAAATTCCTTGACTGGAAACTTGGCCACTTCAAGAAATTATAAAAAGTGCAGCCTCAGTGGTTAACCAGGTAGAACCTCAAAATCTGCACTGGATCTTTTCACAAAGTGAGAGTGGAAGTCCCTCCCTCTTAGAATGGTGGGCAGCATAAATGCACTGATCAGAACAAGGATATGGCTTTCAAGATGGACTGTGCATATTTTTAGAAGATCACATCATCTCCTGCCAGAGTTAATTTGATAAAATACTGAGCTCTTTCAACATGCCATGGAAGATGGAAGACTGATGTATTAGCAAAGAGCTAGTCCCAAGCTATAATGAGTGCTTTACATTAGTATAAAAGCAAGATGATCTAACTGTTTCCTGGGAAACAGCCTTCTTGATATATACTGGTAAACCTTCTGGGAATAGAACTGAAGATTTTCTTCTAGCAAACGCTTCCAACATTACTTATTCAGCACCACTTCATGCAATACCATGATTACACTTGCAATTGCATAGGTAATAAAAGGCAAAGATTATTGAATGTGCCCATGGCTCCTTGACTCTTGTCAAAGAAGTGTACATACTAATTACATTTGTCTTTGTGGCTGCACAGTCTTGCCAAATCTGTAAAACTCTGAATCAATTTGCTTGAACAGGGGAAAAAATAGTATAATCATTGGACAGGGACAGGCTTAGAAGATTATCCGGTTTAGTAGTTTTTCTAATGCTTTACAAATCTTGGGGGAAAGGCAGTATTTGGGATGGTTCCTGGCACCTGGGGCACACAATTAGTGCAGAAGGCTATACAATGGATGCTGCAATAGATGGACACTGATGCAAAGCACAGTCAATAGTATGCATACTTTAACTCCTTGCTTCTGAATGTTTTTTATACACATGTATGCACATATATACACACAAACATAGCCTATTCCATTCCAACACAGTAGCTGTCAGGAACAGATGTCCCATAGCACACCACACACTCAGCACTTCAAACAGAGCTAAGCAACCACTCAGTTCCCATATGTATTCAAGCTGCCATCTGTCTATGCTGGAGTGGTACCGGGGGAAGGAATGATCTCCTTCCCCTAACAGTCAATACAAGTGGTGGTGGCTGGGAAACTGTTGTTTAAATCTTGCCATGCCTAGTGCTCCAAACCAAGAGACACCTATGGCTCCACTTCTACCTGACAGCTAGTTGCTTTCATCAGGAACACCTTGCTTTTCATGGGAGGCAATGGGAATGTGCTTACTCTGGCGGCTGTTGTTTTCCTCTATACTGGCTGCTGCAATTTATACGCAAGCTTCCCAAGTTTATAATGGCTCATATATAAAACGTGCTGTAATAAAAGCCTAAGAGACAGAACTCTATGTAAAACTCAAGTAACTAAATTTTATCAGCTACAAAGACCTACATTTTATCCACCTCACTTAACTTTGCACATGATGATGGTACATCATTCAGAGTAAATGTTTAATTGATGGCTGTGATGTTTTGCTGTTTCATGCCTATTCTGTAATGTAGTTAGAATGTGTTGAGAATGTTTACTGTTTTAATGTGTATGGCTTAAATATATATATTATACTTACTGGGTTTATGGTTGGAATGGTTGGATTGGTAGATAGCAGGGAAGGGGAGGAGTTAGCAGAGTGTGTGGCGATATTGAAGTGCTGTGAGAGAAGAGTTTTGGGTTTAGGTCTGTCAGGATTAGATCTGAGAGTAGTAACTACAGTACATGTTTCATTATTTTGGGGGAGTAGCTTGAGGGAGGAGTGATAGAGTAGCCTAGAGGGTAGGTCAGGCAGGGTTTATACTGAAACTGAAGTTGAATCTGAAACAACATTTGAAATGTTTTAAAACACTGAATTGAAACCATTATGCTTCATGCCTATTGTAACCATCACGCATTTACCTGAGGAAACCAATATGCTTTACATCTACAACTTGCATCTTGTTAATAAACCTTTATTTAATTCACACTGGTGCGGTTTATGAGATAGCTTGGTGGGGTACAGGTTCAATTGGTGGCAGCGAAAGGAAAGGTGGAAGTTTAGGGTGCTGAGCTGAGCTGCTGTGAGGCCTGAAGAGAGTGGCACATCACAGAGACAGTGAGCAGCACCCCAGATGCCCATTCAAGAGCTGGGTCCTGTGATTCTAGTGCAAGAATAAGGGAGCAGGAAGGGGTGGGCATCACAATGCCAACAAGTGAACTTGCTGAGTTTAAGGCCTGGGAACAGAAAGTTTATGTTAACATTCCACTGTTCACATATATTTTATTATAATCTCAAGGATGTCTTATCTCAAGACCACACAGTTTAAAAGCATTTATATTTTCTAACCAGCTCAAAATAATAGCCTTGCTCCCAGATGTTTATGAAATGATGCCAATGGGTATGTCCTTAGTCCTTGTAAATTACTCCAGGTTTGCTGGCTGGGGGATGCCTGGAATTGTAGGATTTCTTTCTGTCTAAATGTTCATATTTAGACATTTATGTCCCGCCTTTTTTCCTCCAAGGAACTCAAGGCGGCGTACATAATCCTCCTTTCCATGTTATCCTCACAACCCTGTGAGGTAGGTTGGGCTGAGAGTGTGTGACTGGCCCAAAGTCACCCAGTGGGTTTCCATGGCTGAGTGGGGACTAGAACATGGATCTCCTGACTCCCAGCCCAACACCTTAGCCACTACACCACACATATGATTGCACCCTTAATATGTTTTCGATTCCATCCTGATTTTTGTCTCTGCCAAGTGATTTAATGATTCCATATATGCTATTGTAATATTTGTTCTAGTTGATGTACCTTAACTGTTTTGATATTCCTGTTTTGTAAGCCATTCTGAAAATGCTGCTAATGGCTAGGATATATGTACTTAAAACTTATCCAAGCCCTGAGATTGATGTCAGACCCTACTCTTAGCCCTAACATTAAGTAAAACCCAACTGGTGAGAATCAGGGACAGGGCCTTGTCGATGGTGGCCTCACAATCCTGGAACTCAATCCCCAGAGAGGCTCTTACAGCCAAAAGGTGGAGAGCCTTTTTTCTATGAAAGGCTGTTGACCAACGGAAAAAGTCAATTGGGGCCATAGTTGGTGGTGGTTCGGGCCAAGATCCACTGTGGATGAGTTTGCAGGATTGCATAGCTCATTTGTTCTCTATCACCCTACATGAAATCAGGTTGAGGAACACATGTGGGCCAGTTTCTCCATCCCAGTTCTAGAGTAGTTGCAGAGAAAGGGAATTTTGTAGCTTCTACTGTAGCTCACCTGAAAAACTGCCTTCTCCCACATAAAATCTTTGGGAGAGGCCCTTCTTTCAAGACTGCTGTATACAGACATATGTTTAGTAGCAACACAAAATATGGCCTTCTCAGTGGCTGCTCCCAGGTTGTGGAAATCCCTGCCAAGGGCACTAGGTTCATTCCCTTTCTGTTGTCCTTCTGCTAGCAGGCAAAGACCTTTTTATTCCAGCAAGTCATTGGCATTTAAGTGGGTCTGCTGAGTTGGTTGTTTTTTATTCTGTTAATGTTCTTTGAATTGTGTTTTCATGCATTTGTTTCATTATCAATTTTTATTTTTGATTGTAAGCCACCTTGAGTGCCACTTTTCTTGTTAGAAAGGTGGAGTACAAATCAAATAAATAAATAGCCCAAGGAGGCAAGGCGGGACAAGAAGCAGAGAGCTGGATTTCACAAATTGATTGAGCTAATCACCTAATTTCAAGGCAGCAGGCTTTTAATAATAGGTTACTGGCCGTAAATACTACGTTAGATAACCTTAGGACTCTACAAAGGTTAGGAGCGTAAGACACAAAATGTGCATAGGGTGGGCTATAAAACAAGTAGAAGAAAAACTAAACAAACAAAAACCTAAATGCAAGCTGCTGTTTTTGAAATACAAGCTATTACAAACACTCACTCACTCACTCATGGATTTATGCAAGTCTCCAATTTTACTACTTAAAATCAAATATAAAGTGTTGTGCTTTTTTAAAGCCGTAGTCTTGCTTGGTCAGGGAAACAAAGTCACACCAACAAACACAAAGGCATTACAAACAATTATCAGCAGTTTTGCTAACCTTAAATGACCTTGACAGGTGGTTTACTCTTGTAGAGAACACACACTTCTCTTTCTCTATTAATAAAGTGTAAGTGTGAACAGCATGTGTGTGCATGTGAGAGAGAGCATTTGTTTGCAAGAAGCATTAAGTTACTAGGTTTTCAGCAGCCACCCCTTGCAGCTATGATAAAATGCTTGGGAGAAGAGGAATCTGTCAAAGAAAAAATGTTATATACAAAGGATGTGAAAACTCTGGCACAGAATAACAATGGCTCTTAACAAGATATAAAGGCTTGAGAATGAAAAAGCTCTCAGAAGGCTATTTGGAGTTATTTAACTACAAAGCATGTGTGGTGCAACACTGAGTTTGAATGAGAGAAGGCCAGGTTCAAATCCCTGCTCATCTTTGAAAGTAACAGTGTGGCTTTGGATCACTAGATCTCAGTCGAATAATCTACTTCACAGGATAGCTGTGATGGGTAAATGTAAGAAATATTTACAGTCACTAGTCTGGATTATTTGTTGTACTAATTTGTGCCTATGGAAATTACAGTTATAATTCTGTTAAATAAATCAGGAATTGTTTGCAGTTCAGACAAAAATTGTGAAAGGGAAAATTAATTTGCCTTATAGTTCTGAAAAAACAGCTGGCCTTGTCGTCAACCTGATATTTACATACTCATATAAAGAGCTGAACAAAAAAGAGTCAAAAGTTACAATGCTCTCAGCTAGGTAGGGAAAGTCAGGTTGCTTACCTGTAACTGGAGTTCTTTGAGTGGTTATCTGTGCATTCACACATATGGGTTCAGCTAGGAAAGTTCTTGAAATGAGCTCTGCCCAGGCACAGAGACCATGAAGAAGAACCAGTGGTTCTCAAAGTTGTTGGACTTCAATTCCCATCAGCCCCAGGCAGCAGCATCAATGGTCATGATTGATGAGAGTTGTAGTCCAACAACATCTAGAGGGCCACACATCCCCTATCCTGCCCTAGAGAGACTATACCCAATTTTTGCAAAGCCATGATCTGTACCTAAGTGAACAGTTAATGTATATCCATAAGGCTTCACATGGATCACAATTCTTGGAAGTTCCAATGTAATATTCTAGTCAGGTTCTAGCTTCTATACTGCAATCATTATTGTGTAAGTTTTCATGTGGACTTACTTTTGGACTAGGTTCACACAATCTGCTAACCCATGATGGTTTATTTTCCAGAACAACCCATGGTGGATTAGTGTGTTGTCTGTTGGATGTTCCCTCCGCCCCATGGTGGGTTATTTCCCCCAAATAAGCCACTTTGAGAACCCATGGTCTGCAGTAAGGGTAATTTTACCTTTGATGGGTTAGCGTCTGTCTGTCACGTAGCGTGGGTTACAGTGATTGACTACAGAGCTGCTCAGCAAGAGCAGCCCAAAACACTGCTGCCACTCTGTTCCTCTCAAGTCATCTCTATTTCCACCACAAAGGAATCTGGGATACCTGCCTGGCTGGGTGGAAGGGCTACAAGAGGAGGAGGAATGGCGGGGTGTGTGAGAAATAAACTATTCTCTGTAACTTGTTTGCCTGATGGGAGCACAGTAGGTTGTTTGCATAACCAGCTACCCAGTATAGCTTGCCACCTGCTATGGGTTATTGTGATGTGTAAACCCAGCCTTAGACTGCACAACATGATTTTTAAAATCACCTCTCAGCAAGATACACGGGCCAGCATCAGGTGCTCCACAAACCTCAGAAGTTAGGCCTGCATGGAACATGTTAGTGGACAGGGAGGGGTAGGGTGAAAAGGAATGCAAGTTAGACCACTTTACTGCAGACTAACTTTCAACTCAATCTTACCACAAGGGCCTGTGAAGAAGTCACATCAACTCTATTGTGGAAAACAGCAGTGGTGAGAAATATAAAATATTGTTAAAGGCTATATTTTGAGCCCAAGCAGTAGGCATTCTGAGTATTATCTCTGTCAAAGTACAATAAGATTATTATTAGGTAGAAAAGGAAGTGTTGTGAGAGGTTTAACTCAGACCAGGGCCCTTCTGGAAATGTTGGGTCTTGGTGAAAGCAATAGTCAAGGGGGCGCCCCACACAACTATTATCTCCCGTAACACCCTAAGAGGGTTCTTGTTCTTCCCCTCATTTCATACTGTGTTGCACATGGTACATAATTTTCTTCTCCCCATCTCCAGGCATCAGGAAGTGTGGAATGGAAACCTGGCGAGATTGTGGCATGCAAATTTGGCTGCTTCCAAGGCTTTGAATCAGCATTAAAATACAATCAGGGATTATTATTATTATTATTATTATTTATTTATATAGCACCATCAATGTACATGGTGCTGTACAGAGTAAAACAATAAAATAGCAAAACCCTGCCGCATAGGCTTACATTCTAGCCCTGTGTGACAATGGGATTAGTTGGGGAAATGTACATATAGCTTTCACTGTTGAAATTATTATATATTGTGAAAGCCTAGTTTCCAAAGGTATAATAGGATTCTATTTGTCTCAAATCTATCATATTTGGGTATGGCTGGACCTGTGCCACATGTAAAGAGCCTGTACTGTGCCATAAGTGTACTCTACACACCAGCTTTGCCTCAAGTTCCAGAAAGTTGATACGAAGGAGCTTCAGCGTGGACTTCTCCAATGTAACCTGGGATTTCCGGTTTACCCATTGTGGAGCAGGAAAGAGCCAGGTTATAAGACTAAGCAACATGAAAGAAGGCCTCGAAAAGCACCAATTTCACTGTGATCTGATTGCTGCACATTCTCAATTGCTCATTTGCTCACTGCTTTTCAGATCTAACAACTACTTTTATTGACAAAAGGTAACAAATAAAACAAAACACACAGATGATTTTGAGGCGGAGTAAGGTAAGTAGAGAAGAGACGTTTGATTAAGAAAACCTTCTAATGGCCTCTGATACATCGCGTGATGAAAACAGAGTGCAAGTGTGCTGTGGTGAAATTGTAAGATGTGGGAGGGAAGCCACGGAGTTCCCTCAATAAAATTTTGAAATAACATATACAGATAGCAATATAATTATGACTACCACATACCAAATACCAAACTCCACCAAGCTTGCCAATTAATAGCTACCAACATTTTATTATCACCACTCTTCCCATCTTCAGAAATAGCTCCCCAGCTCCCTTCTTTTCTTGATGTGTTTGATTAACAAACCAATCTGTAGCAAACAATTTACAATTCCCTCAAATCTCCTGATAACATACTTCACAGTCTTATTCACAGCTTTATAATGATCAGTTACATAAGGTCTTTGATGCGGTAGAAGATGTTAAGTGCATCTGTAGCACATAATAATAAAATATATATCACAGCTAACAAGCCAGTAATCAAAGAGAAAGACTTGCGAGATACAGGAAGGCGTACTGAATAATCAGAGGAATAATTGACAAATGAATATGTTCCTTAAAAATATAGAACTTAGGATTATTTTGCCTTTCAGTTCCATGAATTGTTTACAAGCAGGGATGCCCCAGCGTCCCAGCTGCCATGTAATGATCAGGTGAAAATGATCAGTTCTTTCTTACTGCGAATTCATGTTCTTTGTGTCTTCCAAAGGACATGACAGAACATTTAGAATAGCAGGCAGGGTTCAGTTGGGCAGATCCTCTCCAGAGGCAAGGACTACCCTGCTCTCCCAAACTGGACGGGAAGAGCAAAAGCAACACCTCAATCCCCCCTCTACTTCTCAAATTTCTAAATAACAGCTTAGGGCACAACAGACATAATTTCCAAATAATTAAAGAATTAATCAAGTCTGACATAGAAAGGACAGGAAGGAACTCGCCTAAGAATTTCTACCTAGTTCCCCCACATGTACAGTGGTGCCTAAGCCTGAAGGAAAGACAGAGAGAACATGAATTCTAAGAAACGTCCTCCTTTTCTGTGGCTCCCAGTGGGTATTTCAGAACCTTTATGATGTTGAAGAGCAGTACTATCCCAGATGGACTTCCAAATGGACCAGGATTAACGTGTATGGACTATATGCAAACCCCTTCTATCAAAGGCATTATCCACAAATGAGAACACAGACATTTTTGTGAAGATATGAGAGCCAGGTGGTTGCTTTGCAAAATTCTTCTACAAATGCACTGCCCCTGAAATTACCTGAGAGTGTCATGAAAGGAAACAAGTAATGCCTCAGTCTTGTTAAATGTAATGATCCTATCTTAAATAAAAATGGAGAACTCTATACACACCAAGCTTTAGTTTCAGTTTTGACCTGTTGCTTAATGGAAGCAACTAACATTGAGTAAGGCTGCATTTTGCTGATGCACGGAATCTTTTCAACACTCTACTCTGGAGCTAGGCCAGAGGTGGGCAATTTGTGGCCCTTCAGATGTTTTGGCCTACAGTTCCCATCAGCTCCTAGCCAGCATAGTCAATGGTGAGAGATGAAGAGAGTTGTAGGCCACAACCTCTTGGGGAGGGCCACAATTTGCTCATCCCTGAGTTAAAGTACAAAATTATATGAAACAAGTGGCACCTGCAACAAAATGTTGCAGCATAACCTCTCCCCCTGTCCTTGTTCAGCCAGCCAATCAGTCATGCCTTCTTCCAATTTAATATAAGCTAAAGAGGCTCAAGGAGGCCCATGTTATTTTCCATTTTTTTTCTTTTCCAATGGACATTCAACCTTCCACAGTTCATGGTGACCACTGAGCATGTGCAATGCTCATTATATTTTCTTTTTCTTTTTTAAGGATTTTTTTTGCCATTCTGCAAACCCTAGGGGCCATGCCATGCATTCTGATACTTTCCCCATGTTTCTCAATTGCCCTATTTTGACTCCACTTTGTTCAGCACAGTGGCACTGAACTTGCTATTGGAGGGAGTGATACATGGGCCTGGTTTACACATAACACTAACCCAGGTTTGTTGGCGTACTCAGGGTTTGTCTGACAGATGATCAAACAAGCTGTGGTTTGTTTTCACAATTTCTGTTTTTGTGTTGTTTTATTTTGTCTCTTTCTCATTCGGCCACTCCCCCCTGTATCCCAAATGCCTGTGCAGCACTGTAGTACTGACATGTAGAGTGGCTGTTCTTTTGTACCAGTCTTGCACACCACTTTTGTAGCCTGGGGTGAGGAAGGGAATACTCTTTTTCTGCCACACAAGGTCTTCAGGTTCACAGCACTTTGGGTAGTAGCTGGGACTGCCATAACCTCCTCAAATGGCGAATATGCGCACACACCTCATTTGAGAGAAGGAAAATGTACATCTCTCTCTGTTTGGGGCAGTGGGAGAAAGAGAGGAAATTCTCCCTATTTGCTGTGCAATATCCTAAAAATATTGAGACTCAATATTCTGGATTGAGACTCAATCCAGACAAGACGGAGGTACTGTTAGCGGGTGGTTCATTTGTCCGGCGAGGTGATGTTTGCCCTGTCCTGGACGGGGTTGCACTCTCCCTAAAGGATCGGGTCCGTAGTTTGGGGGTGCTCTTCGATCCAGAACTGTCACTTGAGGCACAGGTGAACTCAGTGGCAAAGAGCACCTTTTATCAGCTTAGGCTGATATACCAACTGCGCCCTTATCTGGACAGTGATAGCTTAGCTACAGTTATCCATGCTCTGATAACCTCTCGTTTGGATTACTGCAATGCGTTATACGTGGGGCTGCCTTTGAAAACGGTCCGGAAGCTTCAGCTGGTACAAAACAGGGCAGCCCGTTTACTAACAGGGACTGGCTGGCGAGATCACATTACGCCAGTCCTTTTACAACTTCATTGGCTGCCAGTCCAGGTCCGGGCCTGATTCAAAGTGCTGGTATTGACATTTAAAGCCCTAAACGGTTTGGGGCCAGGTTATTTGAAGGAACGCCTCCTCCCATATGTACCTACCCGGACCTTAAGATCATCTACAGGGGCCCTTCTCCGTGAGCCCCTGCCAAAGGAAGTGAGGCAGGTGGCTACTAGGAGGAGGGCTTTCTCCGCTGTGGCACCCCGGTTGTGGAATGAGCTCCCCAGAGAGGTCCGCCTGGCGCCTACACTGTACTCCTTTCGTCGCGAGCTGAAGACCTTTTTATTCACTCAGTATTTTAACACTTAATTTTAACTTAAATTTAAATTATACTGTTTTAACTCTGTATTTTAACCTTATATCAATTTTGCTGCGTGGTTTTATCCTGGTTGTGCTTTTTATATTGTATTTTGTATTTGTATTTTTAACTTGTTGGTTGTTTTATGATGGTTTTAATTTTTGTGAACCGCCCAGAGAGCTTCGGCTATTGGGCGGTATAAAAATGTAATAAATAAATAAATAAATAATAAAATAAATAAATAAAATAGTCAGACCATTGAGCGTACTGGTTGGATGTCCTCCTGGAAAACTGAAAGAGAATTAATGCAAGAAGCCCCTCTGTTCAGACAAAGAACTACCTGGTAATAAATACCTTCTCCCATTGTGTTGTCTCTTGCTACTTCAAATTTATGGTAACAGGAGGACTGAAGCACCTGATGGAAATTACACTAGGAAATTGCATTTGCATAATACATAGTTTGTCTTGCCCAGATTTGGGGATCTTGGATGTGGCAAATTCAGCTGTCCTTAACAACAGAAGTTTACTTATTGCTTCCCTTTTGCTTTGTAACAATGCACAGTGTACAGTAAAGTGCATGTGGGTGTAAAGGGCTCTACAATTCTGGCTCCAACCAGTAAGTCTAGTTTTTGCACATGAGAGTCACTCTTAGATCACTAAACAAAGGCTGTCTGTAATGTTCCCTTCAGTGGCTATGAAGCTGAAGAAAAGAATAGGGTAGAAAGATTGTTCAATTAGCCTAAGATCTTTAGATAAAGGTTACTCAAATAAGTAATGTTCTGCAACTCTATGAGTAGCATTTCTGCACTGTAATTTGTAATAACATGACACCTCAGCTTGCGCAAATGCACCGCAGTATATACTAATAGCACCCTTATTATTAGATTTTCTGCATGGTTACATAAGCCTGTAAAAAGAATACGAAAAAAAAGATGTAAATGATTCAAGAAGATACTCTTGCAGTTTTCATGAAGTCTTTAATAATCCGAGGCCTGAGAAAGATCCCTGCTGGCAAGAAACTATCAATTTTAATGCTTCATTAAAGCAGTTCTTCTGAGTATTTTAAAAGAAAATGCTGATAGGCAAATGAAGCAAATACATTTTTTAAAATAAAGGGTTTGTGCTAATTTCAGCCATTAGATCTTTCATGCTTATCTTAAGAAAACTGTGTGCATAACTCTTTGTCTTCCCAATAGGCCTATTCTGCCCTACATGTACGTGGGCACTTTTTTAAAAAAAGGGCCAAATAAGGGCAAAGGAAAAGGACATTATCGACAGATTCTGATTATCACAGAAAAATGTCTTCTTCTTTTTTGCAGCACTGCAAATTTAAGCCATAAGGATTATTTGCTATGGGATGCTATGCAGGTCTTGCTACAATATATATGGGTTTGTCAGACAGCAGCAAGGTAGTGAAACATTTCATGGACGAAATGAACCGTAATCCTGAAACATTTTAAAGCCCCATGTCACCTCCATTTGTAAAACTAAGCACGCTGAAGCTATTGTTCAATTTACTGTTTGAAAACAAGAGCCCATTTGAAGTTAATTTTTAGCCAAATTGAAATGCCAGTCTTGAACCTGCCTTTGATATGCCACCCCCTGTGAGGTGTGGGAAACACTGCTATGGCTCTTAGTATGTGTTAATTTAGATATGTACAGCCATGAAACCATGTCATCACAGTGGCCTTTGCAACCATAGCGTACAATGGAGGCTGCTTTATGGATTGGTTCTTACACATCATAGGAGATTAAAAAAAAACGTTACATATATCAGTTACACATCTTTAAAGTATGTTTAAGCTGAAAACTTTTCTTATTTCTAAAGCTTTTAGAACTTGATTTTGACCTTATTTTTATATTGTTAGTTTCACTCTCCCCTGTACCTTTTTGGTGCATTCCCTTCCCTTTCTTATTGTTTTATTACGATTTTATTAGAATGTAAGCCTATGTGGCAGGGTCTTGCTATTTTATTGTTTTACTATGTACAGCACCATGTACACTGATGGTGCTATATAAATAATAATAATAATAATAATAATAATAATAATAATGATGATGTTTGTCTTCCTCTTGCATTACATTTTTATTGGGTTTAATCTTTTTATTATTTCCAAACACCAATAAATAAAAGACATTACAAAGCAAAAAACAAAGCAAACAAACAAAAAATACAAAAATAAAATGTTTTTTCAAATATTTTAAGCGTATGTCGAGAGTATTCCTGTGCAAACTGGCGGATAGATATGGTGAAATCTACATCAGTCTGGCAGGGGGAGGAAACACAAGTCCATTCCAGTTACATGGCTGGATTCTGTAGCAACAACACAGCCTTAATACCTCTCCCTCTCACATTTTATGAAAAAGAGCATCTTAGGCTAAATCTGTTCACAATTATGATGTTCTTGCTTCTATTTACAGTCTCGTTTACCCACAGTTCTTTTTCTCTCTCTAATTTCTGATATCTGCAGGAAGCATCGGCATGCATGTGCTTTTGCCACCTCTGCATGCAGGAGCTAAGGCATGCAAACTACTAAGGCTGTCATGATGTCCTACTCTAGTCATGATTTCTACTCTAGTCTTCCTCCGCTTCTACCAAAACCTCCACAATTTATTCATTACAGAAATAAGTGTAGTTAGAGCACACTTTATTTGTTAATAAAAGTGAAGCAAAAAGAGAAAGACAGCATTGTGCTTTGGTTTATCTAAGAATTCCTATAATTCCTAAAACTGGGGCATAATAATAATGCTTTTGGGGTTGTGGTACGATGAAAACATCAACACAGTATTCTGCAGCTCTGGAAAAGGTGATTTCCAAGCTGTGGATTATTAGAAAAAGGAATAATAAAAATAGAACTGCCGGTATCATAACGCCTTTATACAGTTCTATGGTATAACCACATTTGGAACACTGTGTACACTTCTGGTCACACTGCATCTTCAAAAAAGTTATTGTAGAGCTGGGGAAAGTGCAGAAAAGGTCAACCAAAATGATCAAGGGGCAGGAGCAACTCTTCTACAAGGAAAGGCTGCGACGTTTGGAGCATTTTATTTTAGAAAAAAAAAGGCAAGGGAAAATATGAGAGGAGGCTTATAAAATTGTGCATGGTAGATAGCACTAGGTTTTTCTTCCTCTCTTGTAATACTGGAACTGGGGTCATGGAATGAAGCTGAGTGGTAGAAGATCCAGGACAGACAAAAAGGAAAGGTAATACTTCTTTGCATACTGCATATTTAAAACCATGGAACAGGCCACCAAAAGATGTGGTGATGGCCACTAACTAAGATGGCTTTAAAAGAGGATTAGACATATTCATGGAGGGTAAGCCTACTCATGATAGCTATATGAAGCTTCCAGGACTGGAGATCCAGCATGCTTCTGAACACCAGTTGCTGGGGAAAAAGAGGAGGAGAAGCTTCTGGGCTTCCCATAGACATCTGGTTGGCCACTGAGGGAAACATAATGCTGCCATAGATAGGCCTTTGGTCTGGTTCAGCAGGGCTCTTCTTATGTATCCTTTCAAAATTGATTCAGCACTAAGGGAAAAAAAGAATTAAAAAGATAACTGCTGAGACAAGTTCTTCCTAACGACAGCTGTCAAAGTGCATAGCAGCACAAAAAAAGTTACTTTGCCAAAAAAAGAACAGTGTTTACTTATTTCAAGATGCTAAACTTGACAGATTCATAGATCATTCCACCCTAAATGAAATCTCATACCCTTTGTAAACACAGATGAGTATCTTGCACATCCAATTAACCTCCCTGCAAGTTCTCACAAAGATAGATCCAGCTTGTTTTGTTATTGCCACAAGTCTTCAATGGCACTTAACGTTGTGTGAGGCTTGATTCAATTGTTACTTCTGGGGCCTGCACACACATGCTCTCTGAATACTATAAGAGCACAGACTCCTCTCCATTGCTCAAGGCTACTTCACAAGCAACTATATTTCCTACATGAAAAATATTTTCATGTGGGGAACTCCATGTACTATCATGTGATGTGCTCCATGTATACATGGGTAGGAAGCTCCAGTTGGCAAAGGGCTTCCTCAGTAAAGCAAACAGAAATGTTCCAGTCATGACAAAGAGATTAAATTTCTCAATGCCCTAGAACAGTTGATTATGGAAATAATGCTGTATCACCCAGTGGTGTCACCCAAGACTCAGTGCAAGATGTGAGTGTTGTACAACCAATTGGAAACAGTGACCATAGTGCTATTAGATTTAATATATATTTAAGTGGAAAATTGCCAAGAAAGCCCAACATGGTCACATTTGATTTCAAAAGACCAAACTTCTCTAAAATGAAGGAACTGATAAAAAGTTGAAAGGGGGGGGGGTTACTCAAAACCACAATAATAATATACACTAGTATATCACAGGTTAGGAAAGGTAGCACCAAGTCCAAGAGTTTACCAGCATGGTTAATGAGCAGTGTAAAGGAAACTATTAGAGAAAAGAAGGTGTCCTTCAGGACATAGAAGTGTTGCCCAAATGAGGAGTACAAAAGGAACACAAATTATTTTAAACTGCCTTTACTGCAGAAAATGTAGGACAGACACCTGTGCATGAAATCAGCCTCTATACCACAAGAGTTGAGAATGACCAATGTAATGCCAATTTTTAAAATGGGATCCAGGGGAGGTAAGGGAAATTACAGGCCAGTTAGTTTAACATCTGTTCTGGGTAAAGTGGTGGAGAGCATGAATAATGATAAAATTAGTAAGCATACAGAAGAACAAGCCCTACTGAAAAAGAATCAACATGGCTTTTGCAAAGGTAAGTCCTGTCTCACTAACCTTGTAGATTCTTTTGGCAGTGCCAATAAACATGTATATAGGGTTATTTCAGTAGATATAGCTTACTTGGACTTCCAAAGGCTTTTGACAAAGTCTCTCACCAAAACACCTGAGCAAACAAAGCAGTCATGGAACTAGAGGGGAGTTCCTCTTATGGATGAGTAAAGATGGGTAAAGAACAGAAAGCAGAGAATAGGAATAAATGGTAAAAATTTCCCAATAGTAGGATAGGGGATAGGGGCCACACAGGAACCAATGCTTTATAACTTGTTAATAAATGATCTGGAATTAGGAGTGAGCAGTGAGATGGCCAAGTATGCTGATGACAGCAAATTACTTAGGGTGGTTAAAACTAAAAGAGATTGCAAAGACCTCCAAAAGGATCTCTCAAAACTGGAAGAATTGGGATCAAAATGGTCATTGTGGTTCAATGTAAGCATGTGTAAAGTGATGGACAATGGGGCAAAATAATCCAAACTTCATATATAAACTGATAGGATGTGAGCTAGCAGTGACTGACCAAGGAAGAGATCTTGGGGTTGGGGTTTGTTGAAGATATTGACCTGCTGTGTGGCTGCTGTGAAAAAGGTACATTCCATGTTAGGCATAATTAGGAAAGAAACCAAAAATAAAACTGCCAATATCGCACTGCCCTAATGCAAATCTATGGTGTGACCACAGTTGGAATTCTGTGTACAGTTCTGGTCACATGACCTAAAAAAGGAGATTGTAGAAATTAAAAAAGTGTGGAAAAGGGTGACTAAAATTATCAATAGACTAGCGCAACTCCCTTCACCCTTAAGAGGGAGGGAGGGAGGAAAGGGAAGCACATTCATCAATGCCCAGAAACAAGCTTCGTGAACGGGGGCAAGTGCTCGGCCCAGTCCCAGCCCTTCAGTACAGGCTCCTGATGGAGCACTTCGTGGGTGAGAAGTGAGGCAGTCCCAGCAGTACTTGGCCAGAGTTGTGCATGTCGACTGACAGCCGCTTACCTCCCCTCCTTTGCGATGCTACTCCTCGATGCTCTGTCAAGGAGCAGCATCAGCCACAAGAGGAGGAATGAGACTCTCAGAGGACATGGACAACTGAGGGCCTCCAAAGGCATGCTGGGAGTTGTAGTACTGGCATCACTAACTCTCAGTCCTAACTTGGCCCCCACTAACTGACTTTCCCCAACTGCCACTAACTCCACCCACCATTCTATTCTAGCCTTAGCTGTCAGTCATTCCTCCATTCACTCTTCTGTTTCAATAGCCTTGGGTGGGAGGGAAGATTTATCAGGCTGTGGCAGCCATCATCTGGAAACGGCTCACTATCCTGGGCCTGAAGGGAGAGTGCCTGGATTGGCTACCTCAGTTACTTTGGCCCCATTGGAAGCAGAAGGAAAGGAGGTCACAACTCTGGGCAAAAGGCATGCTGGGAGTTGTAGTTTTTGTTTTCTGTGGGGGCAAGGAAAATCATGACGACAGCTTCAAGATGGCCCTGGCCAGGCATTGAGAGAGGGAGAGGAGAAACTAATTTAATTTGTTTTAAAGTTACCTCACAGGGCTAGGACCCTACTTTGCAGGGTTGTCGTGAGGGTAAGAGAGGGGCAAAAATGAATTTAATTTACTAACTCAACCAAACTAAAAAAAAAAAAAAAAACCAACCTAAAAATGAATAAGTTGCATAGAAATTTATTCTATATCAAATAAATGCTATAAACATTATTCATGGACCCAAGCAAAGCCGGGCATGTCAGCTAGTCTTAAATAAAAGGAAATGCTTCCATACTGGTAAAAAGCAGCTGTGTGGCTAAGATACCTCAGGACTTCCTGATCATATAAACATAGACTGTTGATTTAGGATAACATCAATATCTGAATCAACAATATCTGTTATCACTAAATATATAATCAACCTTAGTACATGCTTCAGAGAATGAGAAGCTGTGGATTACTTCCATATAAGGAGTTGTGCTTGAACCTACAACAATGTATTCATTCAGATGGTTTAAATAGTTTCTCAGAGTCTTTTTTTTTCTTTGATGGATTTATGAAAAAGTCAAGTATCCTTTCCTTACCTCTGCTGCTTATTCATTTGGCACATATTCTCCTCCCTTTAACTAGGAATAAGTCCCTTTCATTTCATGAATGCACACTTAAAATGGAGAGTATCACCTTATAAATATATTGATCAGTATGCCGCAAACTTGTTACTGCTTCCCCACCTGCCTTTCTTACACGTCTTAAAAGAAACGCTCTTAACTTCTAGAGCAAAACCATACTGCTTAGCTCATTTGAGAACAAATTTGTGTACAAGCTTGCAACTATACATAATAGCAAAGCACAGTATACCTTGACCTTTCTCAAGAACACACAGTTACTTGCTATAAAGCCAAATTGTTCCACTAAAGCCTGTTCGAAATCCATATAGTTCAGCTCACTCCTTTTCCATATTGAAGTCGAAATACCAGACAAAGAGGCTGGGTACTTGAGATATTGTATCTGACTGTGGCAAAGAAATGTTTCTATGGAGAGTTTTGCCGCAAAACAGAATCCCTGCCTTTTATCAGATAAGCACACATTTCATACTTGCAATACATCCAGCATGATTTTTATGACTAAATCCTGAGGAAAATGTGAAGAATGCTTGGCTTAGAAACATGCTTCCCCGTGAAAACACAACATGGCTTTTTATTTGCAGGACTCAAAGAAGATTGCTCTGTGAAAGAACATTTATTTTAAGTCAAGACAAAAAAGAAGTGCTTTGATATAAATTGTGTTTGCCCGGGCCTTCAATTTAGTAGACTGGATGCCAGCCCTTAAGTGTATATGTGCTATTCTTTTAAAGTGGACTGTTCCATGTTCTGTCTGGAGCTCTTGTTAAGACTTTCTGACTTTTAATGGAATGTATTAAACAAGAACATGAACCACAAAACTCCCTGAGTTACCTTGTTAGGATTTTTGTGGTTACCAAAAAACTGTTTCAGAATCCTTGCATCACAAGTTTATTGTGTTGGTGGCAAGATGGGAGTAACCTCCAACCAAGAGAGTGATGAGTGCTATTCACATTGCTGTAAAGACAGATGATGGCATTTCCGCTCTATCCTGTTATCTGTGTGGGTGTAATATAATGTGTTTTTATGTGATGTTATATTCCCAAGCCTACATGTTTGTTTTCCTACAAAAAACACCCCCCCCCCATGCTTTCAGTACATACATAATTATGTTCTGGAAAGGTGAACTTTAAAAGTTAGCTTTCTAAAACGGCTTACAATGCTTTTTGTTGTTTATTCGTTCAGTCGCTTCCGACTCCTCATGACTTCATGGACCAGCCCACGCCAGAGCTTTCTGTCGGCTGTCGCCACCCCTAGCTCCCCCAAGGTCAAGTCTGTCACCTCCAGAATATCATCCATCCATCTTGCCCTTGGTCGGCCCCTCTTCCTTTTGCCTTCCACTTTCCCTAGCATCAGCCTCTTCTCCAGGGTATCCTGTCTTCTCATTATGTGGCCAAGGTACTTCAGTTTTGCCTTTAATACCAGCATTTGTGAAATAACCTATTAGACTAAATACTATTCATTTTAATCTCGAGGATTGCATGATTGTGAACCGCCCAGAGAGCTTCGGGTATTGGGCGGTATAAAAATGTAATAAATAAAATAAATAAATAAATAAATAAGCTGAGAAATGTATCTTACTACTTCCGGTTCAAAGATCCACAAAACTGATTTTGTGCCTCATACTATCGGCAGAATGTGAGATAATTTTAGGCACAGAAGGGAGACTGGAATGGCACCCAAATCAGAATTGTGCATATCCTTCTTGAATGGCATACCATATATACAGTGATGAAAGCTGGATATGCCTTCAAGAAAAGCTTCACTAAGAAGTAGAGCCTTTTCTTGTTTGAAAGTGTTTGGGGCTTCTCCGATCTGCTTGGTTTCCCTATCTGTAGCAAAAACACTGTCATAAGCTCCAGATGTGAGAGTCTACTAGCATTATTTACATGCTGCATGGACAGAATTAGAAGTAACTTGTGTCCAACAGATTTTCTTACCTGTTTATTTAAAAACCTGTCAAAATGAAAGCACATTTCACACTTTCACACAGATGGACAAACTATTAGGACTACTCAGTTTACATTTATGCCAAGCATGATAGCAGTTTCCAGCTAGGAACGAAACTTTCCTCACTATATCAATTCAAACATATTCATTGTTTCAGTTTGGCTGAAGTATACACATGCTAGAATCAATTCATTACTCAATTTATGGAGGTTTTGGCTTCTACTTGTATTGTTGTAACCTTATCAATATCACACTGACAGTCCAACTTGCCATTGAACTGGCTGCTTGTTTAGTAGGTGAATTTGCAGCACCTGGTTTATTGGGTCTTATGCTGCTCCACTTGCTGAACCTCTCACTCTACCCTTCCCCAGTCCCTCTGAAACTCTCCTGCCCTGTCTGCCATGGTCATGGCCCAGAGAACATGGGTGGGAAAAGAGCATGAGCAAAAGAATGGATGAAGGGGTGGCGTGGGGAGGGTGCAGCAGCTCCTTCCTGTCTTTATGCTACAGAGCCTTGTAAAGGTATAAGCATAGTGTACGAATTAAAGTCTTACAAAGTTATTCAAAGTAACACCTACTGTTCACAAAATGCTTTCCAAAATTACATGCAACAAGAAAGACTTGGATGTCTACCATGAAGATGCATAAAGTTTGAGAGAAGCTTATACCAGCATGAATTTTATTACAACAGTACAGAACATGCTGTCATGCTTTGTGTTTGCAGCTGGCCTGTCTGGACAAATACTGGGGCTTTTGTCATAGACAATAGGGCCCAGAGACTCTCCCAGGTGAGCCTTTGTGTAAAAACATCACATAAAGATGGCGGATAGGAAAGGCATCTGCTGTTGTGAGCCCTCTCCCTTCTCTTCTGCTTGTGAAAATGCCATGCCTTCATAAAAGAAGAAAACAGTAGCCAACAAGACTGAATAGGGAGGCTGTAGTAGAGGGGGGTTGAAAACGAAAGGAAAACAACCTTGGAGAGTTCATAAACATAGCACCAGACCTGGAAACAAGCCTAGATGATTAGAGGCCACCAGCTTGCCACAAGGACTCTCTTTACTTCCCATCCTGCACTCGCTGCACAAAGTACCGTGCTCATTCTAATGGTAAAGAAAGGTGTCACAGCCCAGTTTCAGCACATTTCCCACATCCATCTGGGCAAATGGCATCTTACACTCAAATACATGCAAGACAGCCCCAACAGTTTTTTTTTTCCCAAATGAAAAGCAGCTTTGGGAGTGGGAAAAATATAGATAGGGACTAGTGGGAGAAGCAGCTCCCATATATAAAAGTGGTGCAAACATGCTCCTAGTCTTTACATTGAAATGTAAAACATCTTCACCTGCTACATTTGTCTTCAACTGGCCAGCCTTGAAAAGTGCTACTTAAGGCTGCGTAGGAAGGTAATTGTTCATGCATTCAGTGCCGGTTCACATTTCGGCAGCATGACATTTGCCGTTAAAACGGCTACTCATCGCCCTGCTGTCCAATCATCATAGATAGTCTTGTTTCTTCCACAGCTCATTTGCTTTGCACTGTTAAGACTGCAAGTAGATTCTTGGATGACCCAGAGCAACTCCTAGAATGAATTTCATCTGTCTCACAGCCAAGTAACTCTGCCAAATGGCTATTTTCACAACAAGGATTGTAATGAAGCATTGTGAACCTCTGCTCTATGCAGCCATGCCTTTCTTTTACCCTCTGGGATGCTGTCATTTTAGCACTGAACAACGAACACCTGAATGACAGCACTGGAAATCAAAGCCTTATAACGTCGCCCAGAGCATCGAGAAGCAGCTGTCATTTCTTTGTGAACATTTTCCACCATCTTTTCTTTGCCCTGGGCTGGAAGCAAGCCTCCCTTTCCATGAGCTCCTCCTCCACTGGTGCACTGTCTTTTATAACCATCTACTTTGGCAAGAGAAAGCGCTGTAAAGTTGAGCTATAACAGTCTGATAATAAAGACTGTGTAGAAAGCACCAAGTCACCCAAAACAAGATCTCATCCCTCCCCACCCCATCTCTACACATATCCTGCATCTGAAGAATCTACTGTTCCAAGGGCAGAGGTGCAATTTGCCACTCCTTAGCTCACGCTTGAATAAAAATTGCCCCAGAGGTCAGTAGCAAGTGGCCCTCTACCCCTCTCTCTGCTGCCACCAGAGTGTTCTTTCCAAAGTGTTCCTGGAGGCTTGTGCAGTAGGTTGTTTATCTCTTTAGAGCCATGAAAAGATTCTTGGTTAAAGAGAACATCCGGGGCTTAACCACCACCACCCCTCCATGTTGCACCGCTGGTGGTTTAAATTGAGAAGAGGCAGCTGGGGTAGCTCAAAGATACTTTTTCTAGCCCAAGGAACTGGAAAGACTACAAGCTGTAAATAGCTCCCTAACATCAAGGGAAGAAGCTGAACTAGCTCTGTAGGGCTTTTTCTGGCTGAGGAATGAGTGGGAGGTGGTGCAAATAGGGGCGGGTGAAGCAAAACCGAGGAGCTATTTGCAAAGTTGCCTTTAATGTGGGTGTTTATGTGAGCACTGATAGGGATCTGAGCTGACAGTGACTGACCAGTAAAGTGAAGCTGGGGTTGCTGGTGTAAAGAAGGCAAATTTCACATCAGGGATCATTTGCAAAGGAGTAAAAAAATAAGATTAACAATACAATAATGCCTTTCCCACCTGGAATACTGTATAGCTGTGGATGCTACACCTCAAAAAGCACATTGTAGAGCTGGCGAAGGTATTTATTTATTTATTTATTTATTTATTTATTTATTTATTACATTTCTATACTGCCCAATAGCCGGAGCTCTCTGGGCGGTTCACAAAAATTAAAAACATTCAAAGTATAAAACAACAGTATAAAACCATAATATAAAATACAATATAAAAGCTCAACCAGATAAAAACAGCAGCAATGCAAAATTACAAAGGTATGAAAAAGGGTGACTGATAGATGGCAACTAGGGGGCTATCTAGATGCTCAGAAAGCCTTGGGGTGGGTGAGTGGTGGCATGGCGTCGATTCTACGACGCCACTGCAAACGTGCACCCACCTTGGGGCTTTCTGCCAAAACTGCAGAGAAAAAAAGTCAGGGACTTAACCCAACTTTTTTCTCCAGAGCAAGGTGAGGATGTGCAAGATGGCATCAAGACATCCCCTCACCTTGCTCCGGTGCCACAGTAGAGGCGTATCTGGGCAGTACCTGGTGGAAGGTGACCTGTGATTGGTCACCTTCCACCAGGAACAGGGCAAGGATGGCTCCGCTCCCCGGATGGTCACCCAGAAACCTCACGCTCCCTCCTTGGCATCAGGATTGCCCAACGCCACACCAGAGGAAGGAAAGCGTGGGGATTCAGATGGAGGTGTTGCCAACCCAGCCCTGTGAAGACACCCCCTAAGACAGCTTTAAAAGGAAATAAGACAAATTCATGGAGAATAAAGCTATCAATGGGTACAAGTCATAATGATTTCCTATTACCTCTTTTTATTTCAAGGAATTGTCGCCTCTTTTTCTTTCATGCCTGCAATTCAGAAAGGTGCTCGTTGGTTGACTGTGTCCTTTTCCCTCCTTTCCACATTCCCAGTTACTAACTAAGCACTGTTCTTGTTCATTTGAAATACTGGATACATTCATCCATGCTGAAGAATACAGCAATATTTTAATCCTTACAAAGGAAACCAAGAAGGCACAGAAAAGAAAAACTGATAAGTATTCTTATCTCAAATAAAGTAATTTATTTGTCTGCTAAAGATAGGCAGGAAGACAGTGCAGAAAGTAGAATTGCCCACCATATGATGGGGCTGCATTTTAATCTAGTCAAAGTGCGCTATGAACCAGCATCTGGGGTATGCAAGTATAGAGATGTGAAGGCCTGGGGGGGAAATGGAAAAATTCAGGGGGATACACCTAGTTTTTCCCAAAGCCTTTTTTTGTTTTTTCCTCAAAAATTGAAAAAAAGAAGAAAAAATGGATTATGGAATGTTTTATTTTAGCATGTTGAATAAAATGTTTAAGATAAGGTGTTCATATATTTACTTCTCCAAATGATTTCTAAAAATATGTACAGTATCAGATTATTACAATTTCTGTGCACCGAGGACAAGCAAGTCCTAGGTTGCAAACTGAGACTACAACTCTCAAAGAGCTAGATTCATTTCTGCCTCTAGGGGGCACTGCCACTGAAGCAGAGACTGAAACTAATAGTGACAGCAATAGCTCAGAAAATGAGTCTGATTAAATTTCATGCACATTCATTGAATTTTGGTCCCTCCTTTTTCTCAGTTTTTTTTCTGGGAATGGGTGCTTTATGATGGCTTGACACTGTGGAGAACTAGCAGAGTCATAAATAATTTTCTTTGTTCATGGTTTCTTCATCTTTTTAAATTGTTTTTGCCTGCTACTCATAAACTGGCAAACCCAAAGAGGTTCCTTACAGTTCAGGCGTTCCTTACAACTCAGGAGCTTGTAGCTTCATTTGTTACCAAAAAAAGTAAAAATTTAAAAAAGTAAATTCAATTTGTAATAATTGTTTGAATTTTGTTGTTGTTTATTCGGTTCAGTCGCTTCCGACTTACACTATACTTTTAATGTACCAAATGTGATCATTTTATGCCAAACCAACTTGTACATAATTACATTTACGTTCCTAAAGTAACAAAGAGACTTTCAATCTGTAATAAGTGCTAATATTGCATTTTTAAAAAATTTCTGAAAGTTTCTATCCCCCCCAAAACAAACAAAAAACAGAAAAAAATGCATTTTTTCCATGGCTTCAAAATTTCCAGAAATTTTACATCTCTATGCAAGTGACACAGTTTCTTCTTCCACTCTAGCCAGAATAGGATATGATCATATTTAATATAGGAAAAACATATCTTGTGAACAGTAACAATGTGCATTAGTTAAGCACAGGAAGATTCCCAAGTGATAATTAAAGCTTTTTAATATGCAAATGTGGTTTCAGTCTTAAAAAGAAACAATGAAATCCATGGTTGAAAACAAAAATGGAGGTGGCATTAACTTTCTCCATTTAATATCAACACTTTCACTGAGTTCTCATGGGAACACAAAATTTGAGAGAGATAAGTCTCCAAGGAATAATATGGAATGAGCAAGAAATCTGCCAAAACAATAACACAGCAGTTATATTTGTGTTGAAAAGCAATTATCTTTCCTAGGAAATGCACAAGAAACTATTAATGTTCGTTGCAAAACAAGTTCACTCATAACACAGACTCTATTCCACTTCAGACTGTAAATGCTCATGTAATTGCTCGTCACAGCAGCATGCTTATTTCACACGCCCAAGATAGATTAAGGAAATAAAAGATGTGATATGCGGTGTGTGTATGTCTGTGTGTTTTTACCAATTGTAGATTAAACTGGGCTATTAAGATCGTAGTTTTCATTGACATTTAGAAGTGGGTTCTATAAAAATCAATGGACAGTACTTTCAAGTAAAATCAAAATGTAAGATCAGCTCCTTGTCACTTACAAACTTCACAAAGCAAAACGGTGCCGGATGAGGCAAAGACAAGAGCTTGTATGTACAGAGAAACACAGCAGATGTTTTCTAAAATTCCTTCTGTTGAAAGACTCAATCAAACAGGAATAAGAGCCACCCCCTCCAGAAGTACCTTAATGTGCAACACTTTAAGAGGTTAAAGTAAAAGCTGCAAAATGCTATATCTGGAATCAGTTAAGAAACTATTCCTGCAAGTGTTCCTTACCACTGCATAGCTGATCTATAAAGAGAAGTATATTTAATGGTACTGGTTACTCTTGCAGTTAAAGAAGTTAAAGTGGAAGTTGCAAGTTCCTAGAATAGCATTATATTATCAGAAAAGAAAATATCATGGTATCTTTAGAACTGACTCAGTGAGGCTTCCCCGCCCCCACTCTTCCTTACAGTGACCTGTCACCTTTCCTGCCCGTACAAACTATGCATGTGGCTACTGGGCAGGAGAGGGAGCCTTTAAAATCGGAATCTGTACAACCTTAGAATGTAAGCCTAAAAAGTACCTTTGAGTTTCTCATGCATTATTTGAGCCAAGTGTGAATGCTATTAATGCAGGTCAGAAGAATTTGCTTTATACATCTATTTATATGCCAACATATAGCGCAGTGTGAGACCACCAGATCTTGGATATGGCCAAAGGTTTTCAATTAACTGGGGAAAAATTGATCTATGTCCTGCATCTCAGTAGGTGTGACACTACACAACCAGAGACACCAGAGGACAAAAAATGCATAGAGCAATGTAACCAATGATCAATAAGTCTACAGAAAGGTAGACCGGAAAAAGTGTAAGAGAGTTTACTTCCTTCTTGAGTAGGTCTTCCTGAGTTCTGGTGTGTGGCAGTATCCTTTGGTCCCATCTTCTGACTCCTGGTGAAGACTTTTAGTTCTGACTTACTCTTCATTTCTCAGTACTAGCTTGCCCCTGATTCCAGGTTCACAGCTCCTAGGACACCACTGATCACTGCCCACAGCACAGCCCCAATAGTAATTGAGGCAGCTGTCCCCAAGAACATAAATGAGGGGACCTGCAACAGACAGACTATATTATTATTATTATTATTTATTTATATAGCACCATCGATGTACATGGTGCTGTACAGATAACACAGTAAATAGCAAGACCCTGCCGCATAGGCTTACAATCTAATAAAGTTGTAGTAAACAATAAGAAGGGAAGGAGAATGCAAACAGGCACAGGGAAGTGTAAACAGGCACCGGGAAGGGTGAAGCTAACAGTATAGAGTCAGAACAAACTCAAAGTTTAAAAGCTATAGGGAAAAGAAAAGTTTTTAGCTGTGTTTTAAAAGCTGTGATTGAGTTGGTAGTTCTCAGGTGTTCTGGAAGAGCATTCCAGGCATGAGGGGCAGCAGCGGAAAATGGACGAAGCCGAGCAAGGGAAGTAGAGACCCTTGGGCAGGCAAGAAGCATGGCATCAGAGGAGCGAAGAGCACGAGCGGGGCAATAGTGTGAGATGAGAGAGGAGAGATAGGCAGGAGCTAGACCGTGAAAAGCTTTGAAGGTCAACAGGAGAAGTTTATATTGGATTCTGGAATGAATTGGGAGCCAATGAAGAGATTTCAGAAGCGGAGTGACATGGTCAGAGCGGCGGGCCAGGAAGATGATCTTAGCAGCAGAGTGGTGGACAGAGACCAGCGGACTGATGTGAGATGAGGGGAGGCCAGAGAGGAGGAGGTTGCAGTAGTCCAACCGAGAGATAACCAGTGCGTGAACGAGAGTCTTGGCAGAAGAGACAGACAAAAATGGTCGAATCCTGGCAATATTATACAGGAAGAAACGACAAGATTTAGCTACTGCCTCGATATGAGGAATAAAGGAGAGCGAGGAATCAAATATAAAGCCAAGGCTACGAGTTTCCTTGACCGGAGTAAGCGTGACATCGTTGACAGTAAGAGAGAATGAGAGATGAGGAGAAGGTTTAGGAGGAAAAACAAGCAGTTCAGTTTTTGCCATATTGAGTTTCAAACGGCGATGAAGCAGCCAGGCTGAGATATCTGAAAGACATGCTGAGATACGATCGTGGACATCAGGAGAAAGTTCCGGAGATGAGAGGTATAGTTGTGTGTCATCGGCATACAGGTGATATTGGAGGCCATGAGATTGAATAAGTTTACCCAAGGGCAGCATGTATAGAGAAAACAGCAGCGGGCCAAGCACCGAGCCTTGCGGAACCCCTACTGAAAGGAGAAAGGAGGAGGACGAGCTGCCGTTAGCCGACACGCTGAAAGAGCGACCCTCTAGATAGGAGGCGAACCAGTTATATATGGGGACATATGACTATTCTGTCACCTATCTCATTGGTGGGCAGACTTCAGGCTTCTTCTTTTTTTTTTTTTACTAGAACCCTGAGATCCACCAGCAAAAAAACATATACCATACTTAGAACTAAAGAATTCGGAGTCTAGGGCCAGATCTACACCAAGCAGGATATAACACTTTGAATGTGGTTTGAAAAAAGTGTATGTAATGCGTCATGGGCTCCAACAGTTGTCAATACAGTTATAAAGCGTTATAAAGCAGGAGTGGAGATCTTGCCTAGGAACTGGAATTTGTTTTAAAATGATCAGAGTCCTTCCACACAAAACTCCTCTCCTGGTTCCCCACCTCCCCACAAGATTTCCTCATTATGGCGGTATTATTTTGTAGGGTGGCGGGCTGTTATTTTGCTTTTGTTGCTATTGTTAAATAAGCAGGAATTAGCAGGAAACCTTGTCGATCACTAGTAGATCCCAATCTACCTTCTGCCCACCCCTGACCTAACCCATCCATAAGACATGAAAAAGAATTGGCCTCAGAGAACGAGAGAGGAACTATTTCAGAGATGCCTGTCTCTTACTTTGTAACCACAGACTTCCATTAATTGTTTGTCTCATCTTCTACAAATCTCAAAAGCAACCATCATCCCGCTTAGAATTTATGGTAGAAAAACTTGGTTTGGTGTTCCTTGTAACTTTCTCTGGGAATATAAATTGCTACATTAGTGTAGCATATATTAATGTGTGTACAGCATATTTAATTTCAATGCAGTACAACTCCAAATATTAATCTCTTACCATAGTACCACACACATCCTGAACATTACAGTAAAGCTATTATGACATTATTTATTACCCTGAAGCAAGTCAAGATTTGTATGTACTCCGGCAAGCTCTGCTGTCAGACCTGAACTGAAGTAATTAATAGGAAGTATGAAAGCAGATGTCATGAGCTGCAAGATGGCTTTATATTCCTTGTTGCAACAGCAACAGAATAAAAAAAAGTGATCCATAAAAGAGAATGTAGAGCGAGTACTTTACAGTCTTTATGAATAAAATGTAATAGTTAAAGACTACATTTCTTCCTTCTTTATATTTTAAAATTTAGTGCTACTAAAAGATCAAACCCCCCAAAGGATGCATCTCTACCCCCTACTTTTATAACAATGTCTATTTAGTTTTATAGCCATGTATCAAATACTGGATTCTAATTTGCATATAGGTCTGAATAACTTGCTAAGTTTGGCTCTAGCAAAAAGAAGGCAGTTGCTTTACAAAATATTAGTTTGAATCTTGATTCTTAAACAAAAGCTAAGTACACTGTAGTATTTTGGACAAAGAGAATTAAACAGTTGTTTAAAAAAACAATGTTCAGCAGCATCATTGTAAGAACCTTTATTGCTAATAAGTAAAAGAACAACAGATTCAACATTCTATTGGTATTACTGCACTCTCCCTGCTTTTAAATTCACTTTTAAATTCCAACAATATATGAAGAACACCATTTTAAATGGGCCTGGGGTGGGATGAAATTTCTCATTTTCTCTTCATTTTTCTTAGCAGGTATTAGTTTTCAAACTGTTTAGCAATTTAATTTGGCTATTTGAATTCCTCCTTGCACTGCCCTTGAGCCTGCTCAAAACTCTGACGTCTTGAAATGTCACAGTAACATCTCAAAAGGCAAAGCATTAAGGGAGGTATACGTTTTGTGCTGAGTGGGCACTTCTCTCTCTCTCTCTCTCTCTCTCTCTCTCTTTACTTATAAGGGACTTTACTTATATGGGAAAGGTCACGGCATGATGTAATCTATCCTATCTTGAGTAGGAGAGTAAAGCTATAGCCACTTTTGTTGGATTGACAATGAGAATTGTAGTCTGTTACTAACACTGAAAGCACAGCAAAGTTCAAAATTAGGAACTGAACCAATTTTACCAGCCCTTCATAATATCAGAAAAATAAGCAAATGTTCCAAAGACAAAATGGTTTCCTCTGAAACTCTCATAATATGCTACCATGAAGCTGACAACAACTTGTCTCATTTAAAGTAATGCAGAAGTGCTTATTCCAAAGTGAGTATTGAAACCCACTTCAACCGATAATTTCAGTCCTTGGTTAGGAGGCATACTATGGTTTCCTCAAACAAGAGGAAAGGATGGAATGAGAGTAAGCGACGGAAAGAACGCACAACATATTTGCAACATTGGCTGTCTTTGCACATAATGCTAAGCTGTAAGTTAGTGTAAGTGACTCCCCCACAGCTGCAAGGAGGAGACTGGAAGTATTTGTCATTATGTCTAAACGCAGAAAACTGTGGTTATTGAAACTACAGAACTTCAAACGCTGATTCATACATAAGATTCATGCAAGTGGGAGCAGCCACGCAGGAGCGATCAGGCAACGTGCATCTGCACACTTGCTCGATCATGATAAGCCAGGGTTCTCCGTAGCCTTGGCTTGCTGTGACATGCAATCCCGGCCTGTGTTTAATTATCCTGGCTTGTTTCAACAAACCAGCTTTCCTTAACCTGGTGTCTTTCAGATGTGTTGGGCTAAATCACCCATTATTCCCAGCCAGCATGGCCAAGCTGCAATAAACCACAGTTACTGCTAACCATAGTTTGTGGTTTGGACATAAAAACAACCACTGTTAATTGAAAATGGAAGCAGAAGTTTCTGATTTCCTTGCAGCTGCACGGAGGAGGGGAGTCGGGAATACACAAGCCCAAAATTTGTGTACTTAACACTAAACTATGGGCAAGTCACTGAATCAGTTCAGGCATAACAGCTTGGTTCTTATATAACACTAAACTATGGTTTGAACGGTGCCATTAGAACTGAACCATTTCAGAGACTTGCCCAAGGCCACCCAGTGAGCTATGTAGTTGATCATGGCTTTGAATTTGGATTTTCAACATCCAAGCCCAAGACTTTAGCCATTGCAGTCTCTCTCAATATATACTATCATGTATCCAAAGAAATATTTTCTTTTATATAGATGTTGCATTAGGTTAAAAGATCAAACAGGAAAATGTCTACCCAAAACAACTTGGTTGCCAGTTAGAGATTGCTGCCAGTCAAGTACAGAGATTAAATGTACAAAAAGGAATGCTTGCATATTTTCTCAGCACCATATTATGAAAATAAAAGGCCAGTTCCTATCCAACCCATGGATATCTTAACTGTGAGTTTCAGATTATAAACAGACAGAGGAATGGTTCAAACAGGGTGTGATTAGAGGGATTCATTAACCCCTGGGCAGTGGACACAATGTCCCACAGACTATGAAAGCTTTGTCTGCTTTCAAAAGCTACCTGTTACTTCATAGCATATCAAAAGATATTGTTAGAAATAGAAAGAAAAAACATCTGGAAAGAATGTGGGCGTAAAAAGACTCCGGAAGGAGTTCAAAATGTTTTTGACCAACAATTGCCTTGTCATAGCGTAAGGAGGTTCTGTTCTTTGCATTTACAAAATTTGATGGAAATGAGAATCAATACAGGCAAATCACAGTTATGATGCACAAGAAGTAATTTACACATGAGTAAGGGAACTACATGCCCAAGGAGAGCTTTCTTTTGAAAAAAATCCCTGTAGCAGCCCCACTTCTTAATCTTGGAGAGGTCATTCTGTTTCAAAAATGGCCTGACTTTTTAGAAGTGGAAGTTGCTATTGAAAATGCTTAAAAGGGGGGAAAAGCTCACCCATCAATAGTCCCCTTACTCATCTGTACACTGCATATTCTTAGGATTGCAGCTATTATGTATAAATCAAGGTTGTTCAGTGGAAAACTGATAGAAGACAATAGGACTAGGGTCCCCAAGGTAGTCCCTGCCCCTCTTGTTTTTTTTGTAGTTATTTTTTTTAAAAAAAATATTAAAGTGTTTTTGGTTCAATTGGGAGGCACTGCAAAACAAAGTGACAGCTCCAGCGCCATTTTTATTACCAAGAACGCTTCTGGGCCCCACGTTGTAAGGTAAGTTTGGCACTGCAAAGGCCATCCTCAGGGGCTCCAGGGAGGTGTTTTGCTTGTAGCATGTGGCCCCGTTCAGAAGACACCTTAAAACATGGCTTTAACCACGATGAATAAAGCAAAAAGCCTTATTCATTGTGGTTAAAGACGTGGTTTAAGGTGTCTTCTGAATGGACCCTGTGTGTTTTTTGCTTTCTTTCTTTTTTTTTTTTTTGAGGTGGGGAAGCATCTAATGAATTATCTTGACTGATTTTTTTGGGGTGTAGTGTATGTTTTGCCTGGGGTTGTGCATGTGTATGGCTATGTACACTGGGATTTTGTTGTGTGTGTGTTGCCTGGGTTTGTGTGTGTGTGATGTGGTGTGTGTTTTCCTTGGAGTTTGAGTGTGAGTGTAGTATGTGTGCTCTCTGTCTGGTTTTTGGATGGCTATTTTTTTGCCTATGAGCGTGAGTCAGACTCTATTTCTGCCTTATACTTAAGTTCTGTCATGTCTAGCCCTGCTCCCCCTGGGTTGGAAAGAAGGTGTTTACGGTGATCAATCAGAATCAGACTCTGAAGTAGAGGAGTCGGCGCCAGAAACAGGCCAGCCTGTACCAGTGGGGGAGAAAGCTCTCATGGGCTCCTCACAAGCTGGGAATGAAACCTCTCCAGAGCTTACCTCGTCAAGGGCAAATAATACACAATCAGTGGGAAGCCAACATTCTTCCGAGGGAGACAGCATGGAGAGGTTAGCCGATCCTAGAGTACACCGCAGACTAAAATGGGTGGAGCTAAAGGAAGGTGAGAGAAAGTCGGCCCGGCTGGCGTCCCGTCAGAAGCTGCCTCAGAACTAGTCTCTCTGAACGTGTCTTGGGAAAGGGCTTTCCATTGTTCTTCAAAGGACAATTGTCTCACTTAGTTTGCATAGTTGGCCTAGGGGAAAGTTTCTAGAGATTAGACTCTCTTCAGGTGAGAAGAGATGTTTATTGCTTGAATAAAGCTTTGTGGATTACGTAGCAGGCCTCGATATTGTCTCCCAAGAAGGTTTGAGAAACACAAGTTCTGGGGAAAGTTACTTTTCTTTTTACCTCACCAGTTGGCCTTCTGGAAAATGGCTGTTTTTTATAATGGCAGCTGTTTTGTGAATTACTAAGTACCTGCTCCTGCTATGACAGTTACTTTTTGAAAGTACTACTGGCACTCTCCCAATATTCTAAATGTGCTCACTGACCCAAAGTGATTGGTCACCTCTGCAAGAGGATATAGAATATATTTCAGATGATTGCAAGCATAATAAAATGTACAATTAAAAATAACAGTTTGAAATATTATTTATTTCAATTCATTAGACGCTTTTCTCTTTTTAAAAAAAAGACCCAAGGCATCTTGCAATGAAATTATTGGAAACATACAAGAAGTAAAACAGTTAAAAACAACATTTGTTAAAATATATATTCAAATATAAGATATAGCTTAAGGAAAATTGATTCTTACACACAATGTTCTTGAACAAAGGAACTCTGAAGAGGGACTCCAGCATTAAATAACTGAACAGCTTATCAAAAAGTTCAATTCAGTCAGCCATGACTTGAATTGTAGTAATCATTTCCTACTGCTGTTAATTAACTTAGCAATGCTGGTTAGTGCCTTTCCCCTTCCATCATCAGCTGAATGCTATTGGCATAACAGCAATAAAGCTGCCGGCAAAATGCAGTTGCCAAAAAGAACCAAGGCAGCCTTTCTTAAGACATGCTGAGGCAGATAGGAAAGAGAAAATCTTTTCAGATATCACAACCAGTAAGTAAAGTATTCTAGATTTTTATTTATTTATTTATTTTATTTATTTATTACATTTCTATACCGCCCAATAGCCGAAGCTCTCTGGGCGGTTCACAAAAATTAAAATCATAGTAAAACAATCAACAGGTTAAAAGCACAAATACACAATACAATATAAAAAGATTTATATCTTGTTTCTAATCATATTTACTTGGAAATAAACCAGATTAATTTTAATTCAAGTAAGTATGTTTATGATCATAGCCTTAGAGAACTATATAATAGGCTGAAGTGGTATACATTCTTATAAACAATGTGCTAGTCAGGATATAAAGTTGGAGTTGAAAATCTGCTAAAGTGTTAAGCATTTGTGAGTGTTTTGGCATTAGACTTGGCAGAGAAAGCATGAAAAGCAAGTTTAAAGTCAGAATAGCTGAATAAACTATGTAAGGCAAACAAGATGGAGCCATCAGGGGTGACAGAGCAGTGCCTGGAAAACAAAAATGGGGGTTCAAGACATAAAATGCCATGGCATGAAACCCATGAGCATAATCCAATGACTAAGGCAACTCAAAATGAGTTTGCTTTGAAGGATTTTCCCCATCCCACGCCTGAGTGACCGTTTGCCCCCTTTTCACAAACTTACCCTGGCAAAGGGCTGTTGAGAGGATCTGTGGCAATTGTGGGCCTCAGGAGAGGCCTGGACGTTGCCACAAGCATGCACAGCAATACCCGCTGGGGTTGGGAAGCACAGATATTCACCCAGTTTACATGACTGGGTTATCTGAGGGTTTTTTCACCCTCAAGCAAACCACGCTGCCCAAGTTCAGATGACAAGCTGTACCTGAGCAGGTAAGAGGGCTACTGGCATCCGGTATGGCAACTTATTTAAACAAACCCTCATTGGTTATTTAAGCCATAGTGGCTTGTTTAATCATGCAAACAGGCCCAATGTGTTCTCCATGCTTCTCAGTGTCAGTAGAGCTATGCCTACTCATGGCAGAATTTAAGATACCTTTAGGAAAGAGAGGGAGGGAGGGAATTTGGAAAGGTTTCTAGGTCCCCATTATGCTCTTGAGGAATGCAACAGGGCTCAACAAGAATATGGGTCAAATAAAACTGAATTTAGTTTAGAATTATCTTGGAATTCTTTTAAACACATCATTTGAATTGGATCTAATTCAGAGTCAGAATGGGGGAGTTATTGGCCACTTGAATAACTGTGAAAAGTAAACAACAAAAAGCACAGTGGGGATTTTAGTGGGTGAACTTAGGGAAATTTTTGTTCTGTCTTTTGAAGTTAACAGATGCCATCTTAAATAAGTAACCAATCTTCCGTATCTAGCTACTGTTGAGATGTTACTCTGTCACCTATATTATTTCTAGTAATGACTCATAAACCCCTACACAATTCTAGTAACGTATTTAAAATAGCAGCAGTTCCCAAAATACGTTTTTTAAAAAAACAAAGAGCCTACCAGCTATTAGCAGCAGCTATTATTACTCAACACCATCTTAATCTACTGACAAGCATTTAACCACCTACATCAGGGGTGGGGAACATGAAGCCCTTCAGATGTTGTTGCATTGCAACTCCCATCAGCCCTAGCAAACACACCCAATGAAGGGATGATGGGAGTTGAAAACCAATAACATATGGAGAGCCACATGTTCCGCCATACCTGTCCTACATAAACCCCTTACATAACAATTATTTTCCAAACTCTTTTTATTTTTTCTCTTTTCTCTATGGCAGAACTTTTCCTCAGGATCCTATGTAACTCGAAGGTTCACATAAACACTGGTTGATTGTAATAAAGGTATTATTTTACTGATACTGTTGAACGTGAAACCCACTGCCATTAGGTGAAATTCAAACAAAGTAAGTTTCTAAATACACAAAGCATGTTTTTCCTAGGCAGACTTCTGAAACAAGGGTGTTGCCTCATGCCAATGGATTAGTTGTCTAATTACAAGTTGTTATTAAGAGGTTCGCCTGACAAATGACTAGGCAATAGGAGTATTCATTTCAAGAATGCTGTGATTTTCTGTGTGGGTAATTGTAATAGGGAAACACGTCCAATATCTCACCCAGTGATCCAGTTAAATTAAGAGCATAGTTTTGCCCTCAAGATGAATGCAAAGGATTTTCACTTAAGTCTGTGGCAATTACATATATATCTTCCCAAACCCATAATCTAGCAAAAGCAAATGTATTCCACCCACACTTACAAATGTTAATTAAATTTGACTCAAACTTTTAACTTAGGTTGGATGCAGCTTATCAGAGGATCATAATATACTGATGTAAAACGTTTACAAAACTAGCTCCAGAAACCTACAAGCAGGACATGAATGCAAAGCCAACCTTCTGACCATGTTCCCCAGCAACTGATACTGCCTCTGACAGTGTAGGTAGCACATAGCTATCAGGATTAGTAGTCACTGATGGCCTTCTCCTCCATGAATTTGTCCAATCCCTTTTTAAAGCCATCCAAATTGGTGGCGTTCTCTGCATCTTGTGGTAGCGAATTCTATAGTTTATGTGCTGTGTGAAGACGTTTACCATATCTTACATTAATATGAAGACTATTATATTCCTATTCTTATTAATAACATATATCACCACCTCCATTCTACTTCAAAACTAGAACTTGGATTTAAACTCAGTGTTGATCTATAAAATATGTAGAAGGCAAACAAGAAAGATAACTTTATATATTCAGACCAGATGTTGCAATAATACCCTTTCCTCAAGTCATCCAGTCTTTCCTCAACTCAGTGCCTGCCAAATGTGTTGGACTGAAACTCCCATAATTCCAAGGCAGTATGACCAGGTACATGAAGACTGCTCTATTCGCTTCATGGATGATAGCTTCCTGTAATTTCTCATTTTATACTGCGATTTCCCTTTCACAATCATAATACTTTATTTGATAGGATATATCCACCACTTGCTGCATTAAAAGAGAACATACTGAAGAAGAATGTTGCCACCCTCTGGAAGCAGGGCTACTAACTTTCATCCATCATATAGGAAGGAAAAATTGAGCTTCAGGCACAACACATATAGCAATAAAGATAAATTCTGGTCCCTTTTTATTTAACCATTTGGAATTGCTCTTAAGACTTTCATCTGTTAACAAATGTGGTCCAGTGGACAGTACACTAGGACTTGTTACTAAGTTCAAATTCCCCCTTATTCACAAAGATTTCCAGTGACCTGGGGCAGCTTTGGTTCCCCATTGTAAAAATGGGAACAGAGGTGACTTAACTTCATCTTCTAGAAGGATAATGAGATAATAATTCTAAAGCACTTCAAACTCTTAAAAGTAAAACAGAGGTGACAGCATAGGAGAAGCAATAACTTTTCTTTTGTGAACTGTGTTGGACTAATGAAACATGTAGCTAGCTAACAGCATGTTAATGCTACTAATACTGTAGAAACCTAAAAATATTGGGAACTTATGTTGTTTCACTCTTTTATTTACTCCAAAAATGCACTAAAAGCAAGACAGTAATAGAAGGTAAGGTTTATTTTGGAACACTCAGCAGTACTAACCAATAAAAGTTATTCAACTTAATTCTGGAAGCATGTAAGATTTGTATAACATTTCTTTGAACTACTGAATGTATTTTACCTTAGAAATCTGTTTCCTCTGTCACTATTTATTACTGCATGTTGCTCAGTAATAATGAGAACCTGCATAGAAAATCACAATGTTACACTGCTAAATTCACCCTGTGAAGTTAGGACACCAGCATATGGATATTTCCAAGAGGCAATTATACACAAATTCATGTTCTACAAATCCCCAAGAAAATGCAAAATTGGTTATATCATACCCTGCATAGTTTTCAATTGGCTTTGTCTAGTTCTATATATACAAACATCAATTAGCTTTACTTTCCTGCAGCTTAATACCAATACGAGATATTTATGGCCCTTTAAACAAGGTAGATTCAATGGTTAAAATGTTAAAAGACATAATCAAGTGTTAGCTAGAAAAGGGAACATAGCTTCACAACAGTATTTTAAGAGTGAGGTCTCAACTGGTCTGGGAACAGGAACTAAACCTGAGGAATTGATTCTGTTTTGCTTTTGCATATACACCTCTTCCCAGTTTCCATACAACTGGAAAAAGCAGAAGCATCTGCTCGTAAAAGCTGGATGCCCCGACTCAAATAAGTGAGTACGCATTTTACTCACATCAATAGCAGAATGGAAGGCTGCCAGTTTAGTGTCTTGGCTGACATTCAAGCATGCTGATTGCTGAGCTCTTTAGCTTCTGAGTTCACTATAAAAAAACAACAACAAAACATTCCTCTCAAAATAACTTCTAAGAGAGACCTCTTTAAGCTCAGACTCCAGGAATGAATATATGCACATAATATTCAGCTGTTAAAAAGAAGTAGACCTGCCTTTTTAAAAAAATGGCACTTTGGCTTTATGTACAGTTACAATACAGTGAGTATTACATTTTACCCAGCCAAGCAATTTTCTCATGTATAGTTACAGCCAGAATATGCTCAAATTATCCAGAAAGGAAAGGTTTAAAACTACTTATGTTGGTTTAAAAATGTATATCACTGAATTTAATCCAAAATTGTATAAGATGGGACAGAATTGCTATAACTAAGGTTTTCAATCTCAGAAATAGATTACTAAAATTAATCAAGTTAAAGCCAAGACAAAAGCTCCTTAAAGTCCCACTATCCCCAAATACCTACGAAATGGCAACATAATTAAAAGAGACTTCACACTGCATGCATAACTTACACATTTACTATCAAGAAAAAAAAGACGTAGCAGATCAAACTACCTGGAAAGTTAATTCATATTCTATTGGAATTATTTCACAGCACAATGTACAATGTTCTTATACAATCCTGCTGATCAATCATAAACACCCTATAAAATGGCCAAATTTGAGCATGAATTTGCATGGTGTATATGGTAGAGGACTAATTTGACTATTTAAAATGATTTCCTAGATAACAAACCACTGCACAAAGAGAGTGCAAATAAAGGTGCAGCTCCTAGTTGAAATTATATCCCTAGGGAGGTCTATATAATACTTAACCACAAGAGATAAACCTACAGCTTCACTTTAAGTGAGTTACTAATTGCTTCAGTTAATTAATACAAGATTGAATTTATAGTATTCATCCTGGGAAACAGGGAGAGGAGTAATAAACTAGCGTTAACACATTTACTTGACTTCCTCCAAAAGTGGAAGTGTTATTAAAAAAAAAATCTCCTGTGTTATCATTTTGCCCAGAAGCTTCAGTGGTGTCTTCCTCACTGAGTGAAACACAGTATAGTCAGTCACTAGCATGTATTATTAACTTTAAGCACCGTCTATCCACCATATACCCAGAGTTCACATAACACCTGATAGTTTCCTCTTCCTCACCCTACATCTGGTATTATAAGCCCCCTCAGAGGAGTACAGAGAAGAAGAAAAACCCAGCAGGAAAGATAACTGCTCTAAAGCACAACTCCGGACTTTCTTTCATTTTTTTTTTTTTATTTAACAAAGAGCTCACTCTCACTTTATGTAACATTGATGGCTGTGTTTTTAAGGTGTGTTTCTGGGAGAAGCAGCTGTCCCCACTCTTCCTGAAATCTTCTCTTGCTCTTTTGGGGTGCAGAGTTCATACCAACAAAGAGATGCAGCAAAGTTATTCATGAGTAAGCAGCCAGGCCTGTCCATGATGTTCGTCAGCTGGGCTGTTTACTAATGGATAGGTTCTTTGGTGGGGAAGGCCCCAGTGTGCTGCTTCAAATAGCTTCTGACAACATACAACAACTCAACAGTAAAGTTGGTGATAGCGGAAGGGGTGTGTATGCATGGAAATCACATTTCTCAGCCAGCAATGATTTGGAGGAAAAGAGTTACAGGCAGACCCATCACCCAATCACTCACAATAAAATATCTGTAAAAGTCAAATAGGTTCATACCAATGGTAACATGGTATTTTTTTTATCCCATCACACTGGAGCCTTACTTGGAATCTTTTTGCTATTACCTGTATAAAAGACATGTGACTATATTGTTTGAGGACTATTTGCCTGACACAACATATTGTAACATTTTAGGGTGAACATGGCATTAGAGAAGGATGCCATAGTATACTGACTAGCACAATACCCTGATGGCAACCTTATAGACGCTTAAGGCATGTCTAGTTGGGGTGATATCCCGAGGATTGTCCTGGGATCGTCCCTGTGCATCCACATAACGCACAGGGCATCCCAGGAGCAGGAAGGGATGATCCCTCCCTTTCCCCAGGATATCGCCCTACCCTTCAATTTTGATTTTCCCCATGGTTTCGGGATGATCCCGAGACCACAGGACATGTGGCCCGCTGTCGTGGTTTTGTCCCGGCTCCTCACGCGTAAACGAGAACCTCTGTGCCCATTGGGGGTGGGGTGGAGGGAGCACAAGAGTTTTTTTGTTTTAAAAACTTAAGTCTGCTCAGGAGCTCTCCTGCGCTCCTCTACAGTTAAAAACAAAACAAAATGGTGGCCGCAACATCCTCCTCTGCCTGGGATGTCGCGCGCCGAGTGTAGACGAGGGAGACGATCTCATGATCATAAATTCGCAAGATCATCCCCCTCAACCCCCCTCGTCTAGCCATCCCCTCAGATGTCTGAGATGTTCATTCCCATGACAATTACAGTCCACACTGGTTGGTTTTACCACTTGATTCAGCAGAATCAAGTGGTAAAACCTTTTAAATACAGCACCCCCTCAGACTACAGGGGGTGGTAGTAGTGAGTCAGTTTGCGTAACAGTGGGAGGGGCAGGAAGAGAACAAAAACCATACCTTGAACATAGAGAATCAGCATAGGCAGGAATGTGTTTTTCTGGAGATCATTCCATTAGGCACTCTTTCACCAACTGCAGCTTGAAGGGGCTGAGTACCCCAACCCTCCCCAAGAAAAGCTCTCTCTTTCTTGAGGGTAGATGTTTTAGTCTATTGCAGAAAAAGCAACAAAGAGTCTTGTGGCACCTTAAAGTCTAATAAATTTATTCTGGCACAAATTTCCATGGACTATAGCTCACTTGCATCCGATAAAATGGGCTATAGTCCATGAAAGCTTGTGCCAGCAGAATAAATTTTATTTATTTATTTATTTATTTAATTACATTTATATACCGCCCCACAGCCGAAGCTCTCTGGGCGGTTTACAACATTTAAAAATTTGTCAGTTCCACAAGGACCTTTGCTGTTTTCTCTCTCTTTTTTTTATTCTGTTGGTTGTAAACCTTTCCTTGTCTGGGTTCGGATATCACAAACTTATTTAACCCATCATGGGTTGTCATGTTGTCTCTCAGGAGTTTTGTAGGGATGATGCTAGAAGTGCTGAATTAACCTCTCCCCTCTCATTGGGATATTCTGGAAGGCTAAAACAGGATACTGCGATGTTGTCAATGGGTGAAACAGCGCCACTGCTGGGGCAGGAGGACTGCAGCAGGACAGGGTGCGGTGGGATGATTCAGATTATGCACAGTAGCTTAATAAACTACACACAGTAGCTCATTTGTCTGCTTGTGTGGGGGATAACAGTAGCTACTGTGAGTAGATTATTAACCCATCATGGCTTAAAGTGACATCCAAGCACAGTCCTTTACTTTATTCTATTGCACTGACAGAGAGTGAGTGAGTGATGAGCTCTTATCTGCACGCAAACAGTACAGAAACACTTATTCCTGAATAACTCCTACAGAAATATCTGAACGCTATTTAACTTTATTAACGGAAAGGAAACTTAAGCTTGCCTGTAATCTACACGTCTTCCCACTACCACTGCCATCTTGGCCTTGCTCCAAGTTTATTTATTTATTCCATTTCATTTCTTTACTGCCCAATAGCCAAAGCTCTCTGGGGTTCCCCCCCCCCAAAAAATTAAAGCCATAAGTACAACATAAAATATAATATGAAAGCATAAAAGATTAGGATAATAAATTGCTAAAATACTGGGGAAATAGAAAGGTTTTCACCTGGCACTAAAAAGAGTACAATGTAGGTGCCAGGCGTACCTCTCTAGGGAGTACATTTCACAGCCGGGGTGCCACAGCAGAAAAGTTATATCTCTGAGCATAGCTCGTATTTTAGACTTGGGATCCGTTTGTTTTTTCACTGTGCACCTAGTTGGAGTAATAGCAACAATAATGGTGTTCAATAAAGTTGTTTTCTGGAATTAGGCAGCTCACATGAGGCCCAGTTTTCAAATTTAAAGTATTTCATTTATACTTGTTTAAAAACTTCTATACTGACACTAGCAACTTAAATAAGCTTTAAAAACAACAAAAATGTTGTTTATCAATTATGCTCTCATAAGTTTCACCGGAATTTCAATAAAAACATGGTAAAAAAACAAGCCTCAGAGAGTCATCTGGAGACAAACAAAAAAATTCCCATGCCTTTACTGCTATAGCATACAATAACAACTGTTCAATCTATCCTTTTCTGGCTTACATTGTGTTAACTTCATTGAAAAGTATATAGCGTTGTAGCAGCTGCAAGTGGAATTAATGCTAGCCAGATATTTGCTGAAGTAAAGTTGGGCAGCAATTCTTAAATCCGAAACACACTTTGTGTAATATAGGAAGCAGAGTAACCTAATAAACTCTCCAAACAGAACACACTTTTGTTTCAACTAGAAGAAATTCCTAAGGGCTGTTCCATACTGGCCAGAGATATAAAGCAAAACCATTCACACTACACTTCAGACAAGTGATCAATCTCTAGGGTGCCATCCAATACAAAATGGAATAGAAGAAATGTGCAAATGTGTAAGGGGTTATGCATAACAGCTTTCCCTGTTGTTCCCTCTGAGCTTCCAGCCATGTTAGATTAGCCAGGAAGCAGCACAAATTTACTACTTCAACATGTCTTAACAAGATCATCCTGATTGTAGCTATAAAAGTCTGGGAATTCTACTGCATGCTAAGTACAGCATTCTGTCTGGTAGTCAATTTAACAGGAAAAGCCCCAGAGGTAATAACTCCCAATGCTCTTCTGTCAAGAAGAGTCTTCGACGTAACAGGATTAAAAGGGATGTAAAAAGAAAAGAAATAGGCAGGCTGAGCTCCCTTTTGTATATGAAAAAGCAGCGGCATTTAAAATGCCCTACAAAAGATATACTGCTCAAATGTTCTTTTAGAAGAACTGCTTTCCACAGCGTGATTTTAAAACACAGGATAATTCTTACAGGTCAGTCCTATGTTTCAAAATGCCTCATAATGCTTAATGTATATAACTAGTGTGAGATCCCTGAATATAGGCTACCCAGTCATGAGCCAGATTAAAGTCCACTAGAGCTAGAACAAGGAAATTAATGACAGCTGTTTAGAGAACAGAAGGGGAAGACATCTATATTTCTAGCCAATTTTCTGGATATATGCATGGTTACTATTGTTACAAGCAATTAAAGGGGCTCATGTACTAAGCATGAATGTCAAACACTACTTCAAAACAAACATGGGCTGTTGGGGCTGTGCAGGAGAAATCAAGGCGTCATCATCTACACCAAGCAGGATATTGCACTATGAAAGTGGTATGAAAGCAGTATATAAATGGCAGGAGCCAAACTACTACTATATAGCGGTATTGAAGTGTACTGACAACTGTTGGGGCCCATTGACTCATAGAATAGCAGAGTTGGAAGGGCCTACAAGGCCATCGAGTCCAACCCCCCCATACCATATATCACTTTGGTAGTGCTATATCCTGCTTGTTGTAGCTCCTGCCTTTTATATATATCCTGCTTGGTGTAGATGAGGCCCAAGTGTGCTGCCTCCCGACTGCTCACCACTTCCGCTTTGTTACCAGATTACAAAACAACTCAGAATTTTAACTCACCATTTGTTGTTGGGCTAAAACTGTGGGTTGTTTCTCCTTCAACAACCCAGAATTCTGGGTTCACAAGTCACAGAGCACTACCCAAGAATGGGCATTCTTGGGTTGATTTGTAAAGTGGAATTCGGCAAGTAGTCAAGAGCCAGCACACTCACTCACTCTTACGTGGCTATGGGTTAACCAACCAATGGTTGGTCATTACGTGTGAACTGAGTCAGTGTGCTCCCTCTCGACCGCTTGCCTGTTTGCACTTTGCAAATCAACTGGATCAGTTCTGAAGGCCACAAGATGCGGTCACTTGCAATCATGACTGGCCACTGTGGAATGCAAGATACCAGATTAGATGGAAATTTGTTCTAATCCAGTTGGAAGCAAAGAACATATTCCTTTAGATGAATACTGAGAACATCCATTAAAACTAGTGGTTTGGTGTTAAATTTTGAAGTGCTTGTGGACATTGTGATAGTCCCCCCAGAGCCACACCATTAAAGAGAGAACAAAAATGCAGGCAGTTGTGTTGATACGTATATTGTAGTTCCTTTCTTTAAAGATAATGGGTCTTAATTATCCATTCAAGACAAAGCCACCTCAAAATATTTTGTATTGCAACAGGGATTGCTCTAAACAATATATTGCTGCTGGGGAAATCCATTCCCCTCACCTCTCCCAGCTACTGTGAGGAATGCAGTATATGTGTTCCTCTTTATAGGATTATAACTTGCAAACTGTTTTTGAGATTTACTTGCAATCATGCAGAATGACCACTAGATGTCTCTGCACTGTAGTTAGAACTTCAGAAGAGACACAGCTCTAACTAAAAAGAACAAACAAGAAAGCTATCACCTGGTGTTTTGTCACTATTCTCCCAATATATAGTGTTATCAAAACAATATGGACATCAATTAGTAAGAATCCGCAAGCCGGATTTTGTGATAGAGAAGTGCTAGAGGGAATTTTTTTTCTCATGGGAATAAATACATTTATCAGATATCTTGAGATCACAATTTCTACAGCAGACTTCAGCCTACAGATGTCTATTGCCATATGGCCTAAACTTGAATTGTTGGAGACAAATCCTGAACACTCCCAGAAAACATGTTCCTTTAACTCACTCCCCAATGCTCATCATAAAGTCCTGTCAGTGCATTGTGTCTAACGCTGTAACCTGCTCTTGATCATCGTTTTTTTTTAAAAAAAGAACAAGAAACAGCTGAGGACATTTTATTTATTTATTGCATTTCTATACTGCCCAATAACCGAAGCTTCCTGGGTGGTTCACAAAAACAATTTCAGCCCACTCATGGTGTGCAAGCAGCTGACGCTTCAGGCTGTTGCACCACCGCTGTAATGTAAAGCCCACATAGTAAAGTTTTTTAATCTGGAAGTACAGCCAAAATTTGTGGAACCACCTAAAACAAGTTGTCCTTTAGATACTACAGAAAATACTGCAATATCTGAAAGCACAACGTACTTGTGTTTCCAGTGGGCTGTAGGTGCTAATGCTCAAACCCAGTCTGAGAGGCACATTCATGTGCTGCCAATCTATGATCATTTAATCGCAACCTGCCATTAGACGTTCTATATATAGGCCTTTCTGCTAAAGTTCTGCTAAAAGCTAAGATGTGTGCTGAATGTGTGTATGTAAAACGACCCTGCCTACTGCCAGCTCTGGCTTTGCCTACTTTTGTTTGAACTAGGCCATCACTAGCCTGTGGCCACCAGACGATTAGCCATGATAGGATGTAGCCCCGAGGAAGAAAAAGGTTCCCCAACCCTTTTTTCTGGACAGATCCCAGTCCCGTGGTTTTGCCTGCAGCTGTGCAAGCCTAGATATACATTACACTGTTCTCTGGCCTACACAGAAAACCTGGTCAAATGGCTCGAATTGTCTGACGAGGAGGAGGTATAAATCCACCCGCTAATTCATCTACCAGATGGAATTGTTATTTTTCTTTTTTATCAATAAATAGCCCACCCAAACCCCCTAACTCCTCCCACCCACATATTCTTTTGTATGAATATTATTGGTTTAGCTGTTTAATTTTGTGATGTTTGCAACTGGAAACAAAAAGCCATTTAAGAAAAAGTATAAATTTCAACCAACAATGCCCTGTGGCTACCCACAACTTGCTATCTCTCTATCAGCATATCATTAGCCCCCTATCTTACTGGCTGTACATTCACCGTCCCACCCTCTCTTCTTGAAACCATTCTGATCCTGCCATCCAAACAATCTAGGGATTTTCCATAGCTTTACTGCAACTTTTACTTGGCTAGGATAACAACAAACCTTCTTTCCGCCAAAATGTCTCTCGTCTGCCAACTCTTCTAGACTTTGATCCTTCTGTTCTTGCCTGGGCCAAACAGAGATGCTGAACTTATGCCTGCATGTCAGTTAGGATGCCAGGTGGGTCACTGCAAATATCAAGCCACCTTGGGAGGGCTTCTGCCCTGAAAAGTGGCTCAGAAATGTTTTTAAATAAATAAATAAATAAATAAATAAATACACACTTTCTTGCTGCAACGTTCCTTATTGGATGACAGGCAGAATGCAGGAACGTATCTCATGTCTCTTCTTCACTTCCTGGGTCAGTCTTGAGAGGTATAGTGTTGCTAAGTAGGCTTAAAACATCTGCACACCCCTGTTCAGTTGCAAGGCCAAGGCATGTTGCTCCTTAAATTGTGCAGAGAAACCTAGCCCAATGCACTCCTAGATTTGCTAGTGATATGAGGAAAACTGAGCTCTGCTAGAGAAGGATGGATACATTAAATGGCATCATCAAAACACATCTCATTATTATGTTTTTCATAAATGGCTAAATGAATCAGAAAAGTGAATGGGTCTTGAGTTTTGCCAAGACAGGGCCAGAGTTTTTTTTAAAAGATCCAAAGGAAGAGTCCTCAAGCTAGAAAACCATTATCGCAGCAATGCAGATTCCAAAATAAGAAAGTAACCTTGGTTTAGGACAACACTTAGATATTTGTATAAGCACCACTCAGAACCAAATGCTAAATGTTCATGTGATTAACAGGCACCACCCTGTATGCCTAGGGCTGGGGTGCAAATTAAAAGGAAAAGCTATGTTTTAGTAAGAATGACTGAACTCTGAAAAACTGGAAAACCTCCAGGGACAAGATGGCTGATTTTTTTATTAGCAGGAAGATTAACATGTCGAGGCCAAATATTAGAGATTATTTCAACAAGAAATATAACACAAGATAGTTGTTCAAGAGGGTGGGGCATTATGGAACATGATGATCGCATAAAAGTCAAGGAAAGAAGGCAGAGGAGACCCTGGACTCATCTACACTTGTAGGATATATGCGGAAGGCTTAACGAATGCGCAGACAGCAGTTGTAATAAACAGTCCGTTAAGACTTATGGTAAAGGTAAAAAAGAAAACAATAAGCAGCTTTATTCCAAGTAAAAATATACATACGTCATCTCAGATACCAAGCGTTGGAGAATCAAAAAACAAACCTCATTCCAAAGAGAGGAGGAAAAACATAAGAATGGAGGAGTGAAGGTACAGCAGATTAAAAAGGGAGTGGTCAAGATATAGGAATGCAAGAAAGGGCAGAACCAATTAAGCCAATAAAGACAAATTAAAGGAAGGTTAATCAGGTTAACCCTTTCCAGACAAACAACAAGCGTCGTTGCCTATTTCCAACACACCAAGCAGGATATTGCACTATTAAAGCGGTATATAAAAGGCAGGAGCCACATCAAGCAGGATATAGCGGTATGAAAGCGGTACATGGTATGCATCAATGGGCCCCAACCTTTGTCAGTGCACTTCAATACCGTTATAAAGCAGTAGTGTGGCTCCTGCCTCTTATATACCGCTTTCATACCACTTTCATAGTGCAATATCCTGTTGGTGTAGATTAGGCCCCAGAGTAAAATGGTGACCAAATCCAAATGTATTACAAAGATATCAAATAATAAGATTCTTAAAGTACTATTTCAATCCACAATGGGCAAAAATACAAGAAAGAGAGGCATCAGATTACTATCTACAATTCTGGGTGCTTTCTTGACATGTATCCACTCCTCCATGTTTAATCAGATAATCATGTTGCTACATCTTAGGAAAGCAGCGATTCCAAGCACTAGTTCCATCAATGCCAGGGATTATTGCTAATAGCTGGAGAGGCATTAACTCTGGTGGGGGATCCTGCAGTACCTACAATTGTGGAGTGAAACGTGCCCCAGCTGTGTCTTTGCACTCACCAAACTCATACAAAGGAAACGAGGGAACAGTTATGCTATTCATGGCCCAATCCTATGCAAGTGTAGAGAGAAGCTGAGGTATGCTGGAAATTGTAGGATGGTTTTCTCTATAAACCTACATAAGATTGAGCCATAAGGCATCTAAATAAAATATGTAAACTAATTACAAAAGCATTTACCTTTTACTAATATTTTGTTTTTGGATTACAATTCATGTGCCCCTTAGATATACCTTGAAAGAGAGCATTTTAGTAGTTTTCTCTGAAAGTACATCATGACATCTCACAAGTCAATAGAAAATTCTAAGAATTAAAGCTACAATCATATGGGAGTTCAAAATCAAAAGGACCTGGAAAATTGAGGGACAGGTGATGTTGAAATCTAGTTTCTTTTGCAAAAACCAGATTGGATGGACCATCCAAACATTAGTATCTAAATTAACATTTCGCTTAAATTTAGTTGGAAAATCCAGTTTGTATGTGGGTTTACTATTCCTTGAATTGTTTTGTATGGTTATTGTAGGTTGGAATTGTTTTAATAGTAGATTTAAATGTAATTTTAAATATTTACATGCGAAGTGCTTAGATATATTAAACTTTAAATAATATAACAAATAAATAAATAAATCCAAGAAATTTGCTATCTCTGGTTAACTCTATCCAAATTTTATATGTCTTCATGGACCTAACCCTGGTTAAGGGGGAGGTAGCAGAGCCGTGTGGAATAGGTTCCAGGAGCTCTTTGGGAAACAAATGGAATAATGGCCTAATCTACACCAAGCAGGATATTGCACTATGAAAGTGGTATGAAAGCAGTAAATAAAAAGCAGGAGCCACACTACTGCTTTTTAGTGGTATTGAAATGCACTGACAAATGTTGGGGCCCACTGACACATACCTTCAACTGCTTTCATAGTGCTATATCCTGCTTGGTGCAGCTCCTGCCTTTTATATACCACTTTCATAGTGCAATATCCTGCTTGGTGTAGATTAGGCCAATGACTTCACAATTCAGGTACCACTAAGCAAGCAGTAACAATGGTTAACTTGTATGCTGGGATTATATTAACTAGTTTAAGGAAAACACAACCAGATAAAAATTAAGTAGCTTTCAATATTACTCGAATCAAGTCTCTCTGAGTACTCATCACATTGCTCTCCTTGTTCATCAAATTTACGTCAGGTTTCAGTATTAGTTACAGAGTTCAAGACCAACATTCTCCTTAAAATAGATTACAAATCTTTCGATAATACTATTGCCACAAATAGCACTGTTATTGTTCTGTTGTCAACTCTATGTTGCAGCCCTCAAAAGCAGGAAAATTGTGCTAAGACAGTTAATGCACAATTCAAAAGGCTAACGATACAATAGAACAAGTTCACACAGTGCAGAACAATACGATACAGAAATAGAGTTGTGGGTGGCTGTTATAATTGGAATGCTTCACAATATGTGTATGAAAGAAAGCATTATCAAGGAGCATTAGGTATGATGTCCACTGAGAGGCTTATTCCTATACGCTGGAATTGTAGGAACACAGATCACAGTTAGAAATGAATAAAAGAAAACAAGGAGCAACTATGTCTACGATGGGCCTGTTCAGACAACACTCTTGAGCCACAGTGAGGCTGCTAACCCTTTTGGAACAAGTGGTTAGTGAGCATGTTTAAACCATGGTTATGTAGCTACCATGATTAGGTATGGTTCACACAACACGTTAAGCTGTAATATTTAGCTTAAAACACTTGACCATCATGGTCTAGCATGTTGTCTGAACAGGGCCATAGAGAGTTAAAGCACAACTGACAGTGAAACTAGGGACAAATGTATAAAACAGTTAAAGATGGAACAAGTCTTGAGCTTTGAGAAAAGCCAACAGGGTTACTAACTCCATGTACCCAAATATTTCAAAATGACTTGAGATTTTATGATACTCTACACCAGGGGTGCAGAACTTCAGATCCGGGGGGCAAATCTGGTCCCCTGGGTTTCCCCAGATGGCCCTATCCCCTTTCCCTGGCCCAACCCTCTTTCTATCAACCACTGATCCTTTTGTGGTTTCCTGGCTTTCGTGTGGTTACCCCTCATTCAAAAAGTTTGACGTCTGTTCCTTAAGGCTTAGTTACTGTCAGTAAGAGTCTTAAACTAAAAGGTGCTGTTATTTTTGACCTTGCCCCTTTTGTCTTTGGGCCTGCCAACCACTAGAATGTGGTCACCTAGAGCTTCTCCAAAATGCAACTCAGCCCCTGGGCTGAAAGACGTTCTGCACCTGGGTGCTATACTGTATAGCTTTGAGAGCATCATTTGTTATAGAAAACCATAGCTTCTTGTAATTCATAGTTTGTACATTGGGGGAAGGGTAATTTTCACCACCACCATGATTAATAGCAAACTGGAAGAATGGAGATGACGTAAAGGAAGCAGGAATCAAGGGTTGTTTTATTTTGACTTGACTGGTAGTGTGGGAGGATAGAGCAGAGGAAGTTGCAGTAGTCAACAAGATGACTGGGCTTTGAGTTGTGTTTTGGCATGCTGAAAACAGCAGTATGACAATGAACTTATGAGGAAACATAATATTGGTAACAAGCTGTACTAGATTCCCAGTACTTTATCATGAAATTTGCCAGTCTTTGTGAAACAGAGTAGAGGGTCAGAAAATAGCTAGGAACAGCTCTTGTTCTGTTGTGAATTTTTTGTATTAGAAAAAGGAATTTGTTTTCTATAAAGTAAAGCTGAAACTGATTACAGAATGTAGTCTCCCGCTCCCCCAGAATCCGTGGAAGATAGCTGATTACAGTGAACTTTACTGACAATAGAGGGAGAGGTTGTTTTATTACTTGAAAAATGGCTTAAGGAATCCATTCTAGATAACGGAGAAATAATGGCATCTCCTTAAATTACCCAGCCTGCTTCTTTGTTTCTACATGCTAATAGACAAAGGAGCCAAGAGCAATCAAGGTAGCTGTTTCCTTATTCTCTGTCTCCCTCCTGACCTCTGTGCCATTAGATCCCTCTGAAACATTATCAGCACATGTAACGCAGAGTACTATACCTGACACAACCAGAAACATAAGCCACATTCTGAAGAAATACAGATAGTGTCAACACCACAAAGTGTTCATGAGATCATCTGTCATCCCTACCTCATGCATATAGTTTGCAGTCAGGTATTTTAAAGGCTGGAAACAGACCTGAAATGGATGTGAGCAGGCACGTTATTCTCATCAGAATAGTATTTCTCCTATCAAGATTCAATGGACTATGAATCCTTCTCACTAGTACATCAGTGACATTGACCTCTTTTGGATAGATGCCCAGCACAGCAAGCTGAGAAATGAGAGCATTTAGCTGGTATTGCATCCTACCTACTTAAAGATTTTCTTGCTATGGTCATCCAAATACCCTGGATGAAACTCTACAGTATGTTTCACTACAATATCAAACTCACTGACAGCCACATTTTACCTCTCAAGCACTATATATACCAGAAGCATATCAAAATCTACTTAAACTTTTGTAGGGAAGACCCGTTTCTTAGGCTGCAATCCTATGGATACTTTCCTGGGTATAAGTCTTATTCAATGGGACTTACTGCTAAGTAAAAATGCATAAGATTACACGGTGAAGGTACTTTCCTAGTAGTCATACTGTGCATCAAACCAACAAACAGCTCCTTCCATTTGAACTAGCTAAATCGTAACTATTGTCTAAATCAGCCTTCTCTAACCTATTGCCTCTAGAGGTGTTGGACTACAACTCCCATGATCCCAAGGTAGCATGGAATCTAAATCATAACCAACCTTCTAGATTTTACTGGAAAGTCTTCACACAGCAAGGCTAACAAACTGAATCCTAGGAGATGGTATTTTTAAAACACAGAATTTCCACTATTTCAAGTCAAGAATAACAACAGGAATGTCGCAAGAACTCCCCAATTATCTAGAAGTGGTGCCACATTGCAAACTGGATGATGATGATGACGACGATGACGTCAACAACAAAACAGAAAATTAATTTAGCCTTTTTCAAAAACATGTGTATACTTAGATGCTACATCTGTGTCTTGAATGAGTGAAATTTACATATCTGCTCTTCAAAACAGGTACATTTATTACCTTTCTAACGTATTTTTATTTATCATAAAGTAAAGGTAAGACTTCCAAAGGTGCATCTGTATTTTTAAAGATGTCTTATGCTTATTACTGAATATATATATATTATATTAAACGATTTTGCTTCTATATCTTTTTAGAGTAACATAGAAAACATCCTTAATATGATAATGGAACTGTAAGTTTTTCATCTTGCATTGGGAGATTAAAATTCAGCCAAAATAAAAATGTACAGCCCGATCATATCCATATCTATACGGAAGTAAGTCCCACTAATTTACATGGTACTTTTTGCCAGGTAAAATGTGCTTAGGATTTCTTTTTGGAGCAATGAGAAACTGAACTTCTGTGAAGAACCAGTAGTTCCTTTCTGCCACTGTACACTATATCTTGTTAAGAAGCAAAGTATGCCTTTGCTATCTCACTCATGTCCTAAATCTGTGTAAATGGACAGCTTGCCTATTTTGTTGACTGGTGGCACTGGAATAAATACAGCAGTCCAAGCAAGTTGCTATCCTTACTTTTTCCAGGGCTGGCCTTCCCATGAGGTGCGATGAAACCCCCATCTCAGGCAGAACAGCAGGAAGAGCGGTGAATTGCAGTCAGGAGGTGGGTGCAGTGGGTGCTCCGGAGAGCCCTGCCACCTCTCTCCAGCCACAACATTTGATGCAGTGAGAGAGTGGCTGATGGGCCTCTCCAAAGCATTCTGGGAGGAGCAGTGTCATTACAAGCGATTTCCCCTCCCATGCCTGACTCTGAGGAATGACCCCTGCATTTCAGCCTGGCCAACTCTCTTAAGTGCCCCGCCAGCTAGTTCCTCTGGGTGTGTGGTGGTAAAAGTAGGGGGAAGTGAGGGGATGCAATAAAGAGAAAGGGTGGGGGATGCAACACAGTAAAGGGAAGGGGGGATGTGACTGGGGAAAGGATGAGGGTCCAGCACGGCAGCAGTAAGGGGAAAGGGCTGAATGGGGAAACAACCCAGTAGTGTGAAGGGAGGCATGACGCAAACAACGGAAGAGGAAGGAGGTGGGGCATGATGTGGTGGTGGGAAGGGAAAGGAATACGACATAGTGGCGCATGTGCTCTCTCACCTTAGGCAGTGGGAGAGCTTATTGCAGAGCTGACATTTTCCACTGATCTCCTTTGCCTCGAACCTACCTAGAAGGGAAAAAAGCTCTTCAAACCAAATTTTATCTTTTTTGTGTCTTAGTTTGGTAAAGCCCAAAACAATTAGGTACATAGGAAGCTGCTTATACTGGTTCACACCACTGGACCATCTTGTCAGCACTGACTGGCAGCGACTCTCCAGGGTGTATATCTGGAGAAGCCATGGGCAGAACCTGGGACCTTCTACATGCAAAGCAGGTGCTCTACCCACTGAGCTGTGATCTCTTCCCAGTGCCATTGGGGAGGCTCGCTTTGACAAAATGTAGGAACTACAGCTCTATACCAGAAGCACATGACCGAGATCATTCATTTGGTGCTAAATACTTATGATTTTGGCAGGGATCTATTAGTCCCTTGAACCCTGATATACAGCATGCCTACAGAGCTATGCCTATTTAAAGGAAAGCAGCAGCTGTCTGTAGCTCTTAATCAAGAATAATGCCTGAGAATAAACCATTGCCTTTTCGGAGACTGCATTTTTCAAATAACTACAATTCCTGCTCTTTTCTGCCCCATCCCTAAAAATACGAGGTGGCACACAAAAGAGAGCTGCTTACAAGAACAGAGACATATGGATCTCTCTCTCTCTCAACACTTTCTGTTAAAAAAAAAAAGTCATGAAGTGAGCTGTAAACAGATGCAAACAAGTTTAGAAGCAGATGAATTCAGAACTTTAAATTGTGTCAAAACTTTCCATTCATTCCACCATAGTAGAGAGTTGACAGTTCTCCCAAGAGACCCACAAGATGCTATTCTCAAGGACCAACAAAGAAGTATTTCCTGTATTTAAAATACCTCTGTAAATTGCTCTTTAACACTTTATTTTTCATGTTACTTCATAAAGATTTTTGCCATATTCTCCATGGGTCTCTACTGTTGTTACCATCCAGTTCTAGAAAATGATATGTATACTGAGAAGCAGGAAAACTCTAGCCAAGCAAAAGGTGAGAATGGGCTGCTATGAACTCTTCCAGGTAGTACCAGCATGACACCAGCTCCACAAAGTGTTGCTCAATTATTATGGCTCTTTTCTACACTACAAATTTATATGACTTTATACCAGTTTCCCCAAAGAATTCTGGGAATTCTGGATTGGTGATATGTGAGGATTCTATTAGATATCCCCAGCCACCACACCCAAAACTACAGTTCTAAGAGTCAAACTACACTTTACGCTACTCATACAATTTATAGCAGAGACTTCTGTTTTGTTTTTAATCTAGTGTAACTCCGTGCATTCCTGATTCGGATTGGTATCAGTGCGCTCGGGGGGGGGGGGGGACAAACCTCCCCCCATCCATGTTCCCCTGAAATTTCTTTCCTGCCTCCCCCATAAAACAAGAAAAAATTAGCCTCTACTGATTCCAAAAGAGGCTTTATTTGTTTTTACACACACACCTGCCCTCCGTATATGGGTTTTTGGGAAAAACAGGTGGGGAAGGGAGGTCCCAATCTAAATCTGGCCTATGCACAGTTACGCTAGAATAAAACAAAACACAAATTAGTTAACTCACAATGAGCTGCTCTGCCTATGGGTGCTTGCTTGCACATGCAACCCTCACCCAGGGGTTGTCATGTCTTGAGAATCTTGTGAGCATGGGTTATATGCAAGGGTTAAATAAACAAACCATGGGTTCTGCAAGGGTTGTTTAACCTTGGCATAACCCATGCTTGCTGGCTTCGCACAACATGACAACCCATGAGCGGGGTTTGGATATTTAATATGGAGGCCACACACATCCTGCATGCATTGCAGCCTCACCGCAGGTTAAATAAACATGGTGGCTGTTGTAAACAGCCCCTAAATCTACAATGTAGACATCCCTAAGATGTGAACAACAAGGGGCCATTGTGGTGTAGTGGCTAGACCATTGGGCTGGGAGTCAGGAAATCTGGGTTCTAGTCCCCATTTGGCCATGGAAGCTCATTGTGTGATTTTGGGCCAGTCACAGACTCTCAGCCCAACCTACCTCACAGGGTTGTTGTTGTGAGGATAAAATGGAGAGGAGGAGGATTCTGTATGCCACCTTGCGTTCCTTGGAGGAAAAAAGGTGGGATATAAATCAATATTATGAAATAAGAACCAATGAGAAAGAGACAAGGAAAAAAGAAAGGAAAAGCAGAATCCCAGATATTGTTTACAAGAACTAAACTCTAAGAAGCATATTGAGATTCACTTTCACAGTCTATTTATTCTGAGGTAAACTCTAAAGCATTAAAAAAAAAAACTAAGAACACATTCATAGCAGTAACTAGCCTGCCAAACAGAGGATTTGTCCTCTTTTTGTAAGTTGCTACTGCTGGAAACAATCTCAGAACTCTTCATCTACTGTCCCAAATATAGTTGTAAAATGTATTTTTAAAATTCCCTTAGAATGGTGTGAAATATTCTATATACCATGGGTAGGCTGAAGGTAGATAGGGATG